>NC_140781.1:102004213-112004213 GCF_044657685.1 Stegodyphus dumicola | reverse complement strand
TGAATTAGTTGGCTCCATTTTGCATACTGGTTCTCCTACCATGTTTCTGCAAAATCCGTAGTTGTTTCCATACTTTTCCCAGCTCATAGTTTTTTATGAATTTCCGTAGACTCCGTAGTAGTTGGGAGTCTATGAAGCAAATACAAACTTATGGATAAAAATTAATTACAGTCATAATGATCATACCAATTAATACCACTAAATTTATGTTGATTCAAAAATCAGCAACATTTTTCAAAATTAATAAATCCGTTTGGTATTATAATACAATTATTCAAGAAAGGCGTAAGGGCCAAGAAATTTTATTATGCAATTTTTTCCTGTTATAATTAGTTTCCATACATAACACTTCATTCATAAAATAACATAAAATATACCTCATAATACATGCTGACTATGGCAGCCATGATAACTGTGCTCTGCCCAAGGACAAGCAAACATGCAGAAATAGCATTTCTGTAAGAAATACTCATGCATAATATCACATATTTTTTCACATAAAAAATTATGGTAGATGTCTCCATATCCTTCACACCAGGCCAACCCAAAATCAAAAAGAACAGGATTTCAAATCTGGAGATCTATGTGATCACACATTGAAAGTGACAATTTTTTTGCTCCCTATTTTAGCCAAAAGTTAGAAAGGAAAAGCAGCTAAAAATAATACTCCTTCCTGTATGAATGTCACAAAATCCAATGTTTACCTTTTTTCAAGGTCAGGAATAATATTTTGTTAATACACAATATAATACCGACTTCTGGCAATAACCGTTCGAAAGCAAAGCCATCTAGAAAAATAAAGTACAATTCCAACCAGTGAATACAACTGCAACTAAAAATCTACATCATAAATGATTTTTTTTTAAAATGTGCAATTATATGGTAACTTTGTTATATTATTCTATGTCTGTTTGTTATCCTATGCCTACATAGAATACAATTTTTTAAAAAATTTACTGACGCTTTAGATCATCCAGTGTTTGCCAGGTGTAGAAGTATGAAATGTGGATACTTTTTTCTACAAAAACCCATTAAATTCGGAAGAATGATAAAAAGTTCTTTACTCAAATTATGCTCCATCACTTGTTATACATTTTTTCCATCTTTCGGGCTTCTGCACTTTGTATATGCAATTTCACAAATTCCTCTTAATTCTCTAAATTATCATTGAACATCTAATTTTGGCAAAGTAGAAACTACTTTATTTCTACAATCATTTCAACCTTAATTTATATATTTGTTTATGCTGAGATTTAAATACACCCATGGACAAAAAAAAATTAGCACACCAAGAAGGGGTTGTCAAAATAAAACAAAATTTTACATACGTAATGACTACTTTGATATAAGTAAATGATAAGAAAATTAAAGAAAAAGGATAATTTATTTCAGAGAAAAAGACAAAAGAACGGAGGAGTTAATACTCCGTTGGACCCCCTCTAGTGCGAATGCACAATGCGATACGATCGGGCATTGAGTCATACAAGTTCTGTATGTCTTGAGACATTTTGTTTCATATTTGCTGTAACCTTGTCTCTAGTTCATTCAAACTCATGGGATGCCCAACTTGTCGTCCCAAATGATCCCAGATATGCTTGATTGGAGCCATAAAATGACTAATCGTTCATGCAACAACTTCTGGAAACCAAGGAATAAACAAAGCCTTAAAGTTATCATGAGAATCACCAAGGATGAGCAACAAGCGCATATTTCTATTACTGCATGCTTAGACTTTTGACCAAATTTCCTGATGCTAAACTGTCATAATTCTTTTCCTTAACATAAAATAATGTAACTAGATTTTGAGGGTATAATTATGTAACAGCTATGTAATGTCTAAAACATCAGACTAACTTAAATAAATTAAATACATATGATATAGAACAAACATAAGAATATAATAAAACAGAATTTTGAAAAAGTGGGGGGGAAAACTTAATTTTTTTCATATAAATTTAAACTCAAATTCAGTTTTATGATATTGTAGCAAAAATTGCTCCTTTCAACTGAGCCTATCATAACTTAGTGGAGAAGATGCAGGACTCAAAACCCCAGGTTCGAAACCTCTCAAAGGCAAGATGCCTGATAATTGGTTTTTACGTAAATTTCCTTCTTATTAATCTGTTTTCTTTATGTTCCAGAACATTCTCAGTCTGGAATATTCCAGCATGTTCATCAGCTGTATATAAGTAGTTCTTCATTCAGTTCGAAATAATAAAGTCTTGAGCACTTGTCTGCTCATTTGTACAATCTCTTCATCTACGTGACAGTATAGAGACAAACATCTCCTTTAAAGTCTGAATTTTACAAGGCCATCATTTGTAACATCTGAATTTTCAAAGGTCATCATTTTAACCCTTTGACTACTAACGGGACATAAAAAATTACTGCTGGGTTAAAAAGTGCTTAAAATCTCCTGAATGATGGAGATCATCTTCCAATAGTTGGAAAATCAAGACGCCACTGTGCTCGTTGTACACAAATGAACATAGAGAAAGAACAAATACGAGTTGCCCAATGCATAATATTGGGTTACGCAAAGAATGCTTTACCCTGTACCATATGATGTAAATCTATTTCACACAATAAATTTTTCCAGAATAATAGGTGAGCTTCTAGTAAGTCAATCGCTACATGTAGGACATATGTACCCCACCATTAACTACAGCTGGGACATGTGTGTGGCTTTGGGTTGAAAACCATTCGTCAAAAAAATCCCAAATGCTAAATTTATCTTATTTGTGACATATTTTGTTCACCTGGATAGAAAACAGAGTATGAAAAACAATTTTTTTTAAATTTGTAGTCAAAGGATTAAGCCCATAATCAATAGTCATCGACTAATGAACGTAGTTAAAAGAATTGACTTGTCCACCATATTCTTTTATGAGTCAAAAAATAAACTCCTAATTTTGATAACATAAAAACATTTACTTTCATATTAGTTTCCTTTGCCATCCTCTCAGCTTTCCGTTGACTCATTTGAGCTCTTCGGACCATGTTATTTGCTTCCTAGAAAATATTAAGCATAAAAATGATAAATGATCTAAAGAGTATATAGTAAAAAATGAAAAATGCAATTAAAAGTACAAATATGCAGAAAATGATCAGAATCAGAAAATACTCTGAAGAGTATATAGTAAAAAACAAAAGGCAATTAAAAAGACAAGTCATGCACATTAAAATTTATCAATTTAATACAGCAAGCTATGTTATGAAAGTGAAATCCTCTAATAACCTATCTACCAGTAAATATTTGGACACCTATGGATGTGCCAATATCTGCAGTAATGACATATATCATGCCCTCTGCCATTAAATATCATGTAGGAAACAACACAAGCATTAGTCACATGCATGATCTCATGAAGTGCAGAGTTACTTGATTTCGAGAAAGGTGTAATTATCGGGTATCGCAGAAATTGCCGATCTTTAACCCTCTAAGCGACAAGGCCGTATATATACGGCGTATGTATTCTAGTGGTATGTATGTATTCTAGTGGCAAGGCCATATATATACGGCCTTGCCACTAGAATACATTTTGTGATGTCTGTAAGAACGTATACCTACATATTAAAATATGTCAAAGAAATTAAGGGAATATATCAAAAGTACACAAATGCAGGTATGTAATACCTGGAGAGGTTTTAGATTAAAATAAAAAAAAAACACAAAAGATTAAAATATGTCATATGTGCATATTAAAATATGTCAAAGAAATTAAGGCAATATATCAAAAGTACACAAATGCAGGTATGTAATACCTGGAGAGGATTTAGATTAAAATAAAAAAATAGTTTGTTCTCATGGTAGTTTTGGGAAATTAGTGCTTTCTTAGCGAAAACCCTGGCCGCTTGGATGTTTAACGTATATCTAGCGAGTTGAATTACCCTAAATCGTCAGTGACCTATGTGAAAGGTGAGTGGTAATTTTCGGAATGTGCCCCAAGTCGGTGGACCCATGAAATTGGGAGCTAGAGACTGATGGCTGCTTTTACAGAAATTAAAAATCATATCTAACCAATAGCTCACATACTCCAGGAATTTCAACAGGCATCCAGGAGTGTTGTTTCATTAATACATCCTTAAGAAGCACATCTGCTTGGTTTTCATGGTCATGCTGCTGCCCATAATCCTTTGATAGCTGTCCAACTACACTGCTTGGTAAATGTGACATAATGTACATTGACAGTGGACCATCAATCAGTGAAAACAAGTTCTCTTGGACTGACAAATCTAGGTCCACCCTCTATCATTCTTCCTCTATCTATGGGGTCTGGATCCAGTATGTGCCTGGAGAATGTGTCCTGCCAGAACACATTCTGCCCACCGTAAAATTCAGTGGAGGTGGAATTTCGGTCTAGAGGTTTTTCTCCTGGTATGGGGGGACTGGAATCCTTGTTTCAAATTCATATAAGCTCAATGCTGACACCTACTGCACTACTTTGGATGAGCGTGCTTCAATTCATTGCATGTTGTGGCAGTTTTACAGGTTGAACACATTACTTTCAGGATGAAAACAGCAACCATCATCTAACATCAATCCAACATCCAACAACCATCTAACATCGGTATCATCCAACAACCATCTAACATCAGTGGAAGCACTTGCATGTCTTCCCCATTCTCAGTGGAAATAAATATCAATTGCCATCATAAAAGAACCTGTGAAAGAGAGCCCCGGAGAGTTGACGCTGCAGTTGCTGCTCATGGATGCTCTACCAACTAATGTATATGAATAAATTTTGTTTTTCTTCTTTAACGTAGGTGTCCAAATACTTAGTGCTAGATAATGTATAAGCCATATAAAATGGAACAGAATTTGTTTTCACTGATTAGAAACATTTTAGCAATTTTCAACAAACTCAGGAATTTGTTTTTACGGATGAGAAACTTATATACCATTCTGAAAAACTTCAATAAAATCATAATGAAAAGAATTTGGTTGTTGGATGCTCCTACCATAGTGAATTAAATCAACCTTCTACCATAGTGAATTAAATCATCGACCTTAATCCAGAATGCTTTAGGAAGGGATATATACAGGGTGCCCACTAAAGTCTGGTACCACCTGTTTAACTGCCGAACAGCTGCAAATATAATCATAAAAGTGGTGTCTAGGTATAATACAGTGGCTATGCGTTACTAGATAAGATAGCTTAGAGAGCCACCAGGTGAGAAAATTGCTAACGGTTTTGTAACAGGCTAATCGGCCCACTATTTTACCAGGGTATGTTAACAGTTGCACGATGTTCAGAATTTCTGCAAGACATAATACACGATTTTGTCGAGAACCTGCCATTGCTTCAACTCCGGAACGGATAGTTCCAATATGACGGTGCACCAGCGCACAAGATATCACAAGTGAAGCAGTACTCGATTAAGGAACATATCATACGTACACCTTTGAAGATACTTTGCAGCCTTGGTCAAAAAACCACTTTGGTAATCAAAAGTGGATCTTCAAACAAGGTTGTAACTAGCACATAAAGATAAAGATACTCAAGAATGGTACAAAATAAATTTTCTGAACTTTCTGAACAGCAAAAGCACGATAACCTTACTACCCTGATTTTTAATTTATTCTTCAAACTTACTCTAGTAAACTTAGTAGATTAAATAAAACAGTTTCTCTTAGAGACCAGGATTTGTATTTAAGCCCCACGAAAAGCTTAAAAAATTCATTAGATAAACAATAAAAAACCTTGGCAATTGTTTACAACTCCGGAAGTCAAAAGAAGCCACTTTGATGATCATGATCTTTGATAATGTTGCAAATATGCTTCACGAAGTTAATTATTTTTAATGCTTTAAAGATTAGTTGAGATACTGCAAATAATGTTAAAATTGCAGACTTATATGTCTAAATTATTTCTTGCCACTTTGCAAAAAAAAAAAATTTTTTTTAAATAGTAACAATATTTCTAAATTTATTTACAACAGAAAATGGTACACAAAAATACTGGACATTACATATTAAAAAATGTACCAAATTTTAATTTCTATTTTATAAACACAATAGACAATACAATAACCAGATTTCAAAGATACATATAAATAATACATTATAGAAAATATATAAAACCTTAATTTCTTTTTCATAAATAATGCATTCAATTTTTGTTAATACTGCTTGCTTATGGTAGACATTTTAAATAACAATTTTAAAATAAAAGCTTAGAAAAGTTTACCATAAATAAAGGACACATGCATTTGGAGAATGAGTACCAATCTTTCAAAAAGATTTAATTTTCAAAAGAAAAATAGCTAATCTTTACTTCAATTCCAACTGGATTTTTTAAACCTTCATGTGTTGCCATATATTTATTTCCTTAACACTAAAAGCAAGCATTCAGCTTTATGTCTTTTTAATTTCACAGTAAACTGATTTTTGTCCACATACGGACCTTGCTACAGTCCAATCGAGATTAATAATAAATCTCCAGCCATATTATGGATCTGATAATAAACATAAGTGCTCACAATGAATTTGACTCTACTGAACACATAAATGATTGTACAGTACTTCCTTGTGGGTCGTTTTAACTTTAAATACAAAAATTTTGCCTGGGATGAAACTACAGACCTCACATTATATAAAACCTAAAAAAAATTGAATCATCTGCAACTAATTGCTAGGGAAAATATTCATTTTCATGAATAAATAACTAACAGTAAATTTCCATAATTTTTCTTTGCACTACTAACTCTGAATTCAGACTTTTGATAACAGTTGATTTTTGTTGCATAGATGGAATAATAATACAGAGAAAAATCTATTTAATACTTTTCATTTTTCAAAATCTATATTAACACTGTTTCAATTTTATTCAGCTCCATCTCTTTTTTGTTCTTGTTATTGTTTTATGTTCTTGGCCCAGATTTCAAAGATAAATACTTTACCCTCAAAATCTGACTTGCTTTTGAAAGGTACACCTTTTGTTAATAAACTCAGCATGAACTGTCATCTATGTATGCTCCTTAATGTACTTCTGTATCCAAAAGCGAGTACCCATGAACAAGATTAACATGCTTTTTTCCTGAAATTGCAATAATATCCTAAAGTTACATAGTAATTCTCTGGATTTCATGACAGAATCTGAAGCGCATATTTCTGTATACCCACAATGCTAAAATAAGGATAATCATACTGGACAGTATAGGTGTCATTTATTTTTACTAATAGCTATTTTATCAGCCTTTTCTGTCTT
This sequence comes from Stegodyphus dumicola, assembly GCF_044657685.1. Classification (NCBI taxonomy): domain Eukaryota; kingdom Metazoa; phylum Arthropoda; class Arachnida; order Araneae; family Eresidae; genus Stegodyphus; species Stegodyphus dumicola. The sequence goes on along the minus strand of NC_140781.1, from coordinate 111,997,002 downwards.
CTCTTATACTCCTTACATTTCCTCACAGGATGTAAATTAGCTGAAGTGAAAAAGTGTATTAAAACTGATGTAGCGAAAAGTCAAGTTCACTATTGTGAGCACAAGTTCTTATTTCTACCAGCTTTTAACTTTAAATATCAGCTTAGTATAGTTGCCGCTGAATTATTATCCTACCAGTGTAGGTACTGAGTCAACCTCTTAAATTAAACTGAATTGTGTAGTCTTGCACCAATTTTTACTTTTAAATTTAGTGTTACATCATCTTTTTAAGTTTCTCGCACCTAGCGGTCAATGATTATAAGCACATTAAATATGAGCCACCTGTAAACTATGTTCAATAAAAAGGTCTTTTACACCCTTCCTGTAGTATTCATCTTCCATTTTTTGCAAGAAGTTGCAAGATTAACACTTAAGTAGATCTTGTTACAATGTATGATAGATCCCACATTTGGCACCCGAATAAAATCCACACCAATAGCCTAAGACCAACATACCTCTTCACTGGGCCCACTAACACTGTAGACCCCACCGGCTCCAGTAAACCCAATGCAAGGGTTGGGGGTTTTCAGTGAATATAGCATGAGCCTCCATGAAACCTGTAGTGACATTTGATGGGAGAAGATCGGTCACAAATTTTTTGGAACAGCTGGATAACCACTTTTGGCTGTACCCGGTTCTAGAAGTTCAAAGAGAATGATGGTGACTGCCACCCTAATAGGACAGGCTTTGAGCTGGTACAAAAGGATCAGTAAATTTTTAGTGAAAGAAATATGCAGTGAGACATATATGTTTGAAAGATTCAAAACCACCCTTGTAAAGCTGGGGATAAAGCCCTTAAATACGATGATTATATAAAAATAAAACTGCGGGGCTGCTAATAATGGCAAATTTTAAATGAAAATTGACAAACAGAAATTAATTTAAATTGACTATAATTATTCTTATATTTTATGTCATTTCAGTACTATAATTTCAAATGCTTCTTCAAATACTGCAATGTAGTAATACAGTTTCTAAATGGGAATTAACAATTTTAAATTTAACCACATAGAAGCAAAAATATTTTACAATTTATTTAACTGAAACCATAAAAATCAAAATGGATTTTTGTATATTCTGCTTTAGACATTTAATCCAAAAATGTGGAAAAGTAAGAAGTTCCTGCGTTTGAACACAGAGAAATAACTCTTTCTAGTCTGTGGTAAGATTGCATCAAATTCACTTGAATTTCCATCTGAATTAGAAATGCGATCTGTCAAATCAACAAAGGAATAAATTTTTTATTTAAAATTCCATACTGCAAGCAACTGCATAGTACCTTAAAACTTACCAAAATATTTTTAGAAAATCACCAAATTCCTAGAAATTGCTTTAAAATCCCAAAAAACATTTATTAGAAAGAATATTGTTTGGCAATTCTATACTGAAAACATCAAGCATTTAAGATGATGAGTTCAACTGTTAACGAACAACCAGCAGGAAAACTTCAACACTAAATATAAATATGTACACCAAATTTTTTAAAGATTCCTGAGTAATACTGTACTCTTATTGCAAATATATATTGACCTATAATGCCAAGAAAACTGGGTTGGTAAAAAAGGGAATAAAATTTAATTTCCCAAAAAACAACTGTCCTACCAATAAACAAAGAAATAAAATTAAATAAAATACTGTAAAAAAGTTTGTGTAACAAAAAATAATGATTTTTCTTAAATACTGCTCAAAAAAACACTTTGAATAAACAAAAATTTACAACAAGCATGGAAGCTAAAATGCTAAAAAGATTTCGGAAAATTAAATGTCAAATAATGGGTTAATGAAACAAGTGTACACTAAGGAGAAGTGAACATACTGCCACAGGCCGTGGCCATCTTAAAGTGATTTCAGAAATGGAAAATTAAAAAAAAAAAAAAAAAAAGAGCATCAGCTAAAATTGTATCTGATTTTTTTCTAAATAAATATATCTTAAAATATGATGCATCACTTGGCGTAACATCAGGCAGCAGCCTCCAATTTATTAGTCAAGTTTTTGAAGATCTGTGTGGAGGGCTCAGTATACACACCACCGAAAGATGGTCCCTTACAGACCTCAATCTAACATCACTGCATGAATAAATAGGAACACTGTTAAAATAACTCATAGCTATCTAAATGCCTACCACCGGCGCTGGAATGATTTTCACCAACAAAGTTGGCTTTTGCCATAAAAATGGCTAAGCACAATATTACCGGATAAACTCCATGCGAATTATTTGCAGAGAAGAAAATTACTGCATTGGACAAATTACTTCCTGTGCAGAAATGGGAGGCAGAATTTAAATTAACAGATGGCTAAAGTTGGCTTTTGCCATAAAAATGGCTAAGCACAATATTACCGGATAAACTCCATGCGAATTATTTGCAGAGAAGAAAATTACTGCATTGGACAAATTACTTCCTGTGCAGAAATGGGAGGCAGAATTTAAATTAACAGATATTCAGAAAAAGATTAATGAGGCAGTAGTAAATTCAGACATTGCAAGAGCAAAACAGAAGCTTTTTTTTTTTTTTTTTGTCCAGGAAAGAAGAGATTTCGTCTTTAAAACTGAGGCCAAAATTCTTAAAACACTCGTCTTGCACTCAGGGCTTAATTTCTAAGATTAGAAGTGCTTGAGCCCTATGGAAGATTGTCAGCAAAGAGGAACAAGAGTAAATAAATAAATAAAATGACTATTGCAATCATTAATAATTTTAAAATTAAATAGTTAATTATTATAAAATTAATAGCTACTTAATTAATATTTATAAACTGTTGTTTATTAATTATATTATAAATTAAAATTTAATTCATAATTATTAGATAATTAATTTTTATTTATTGAAATAATTAAAGATTCAAGTAATTAAATAATTAAAATTAAATAAAATGCAAAGAGATAAATTGAAATTTAATAAGCGATTTTTAATATAATTTTATTGTTAAAATAAAATTTGAGATAAAATTTCTAATGAAATTGTTATTCAATTACATAAAAGAAGTGCCGCAGCCTTCTTATTCAGGGCTCCGATGCATTCCGAATAGAATTATGATTTATTTCAAAAACTAAGAAGCACCGGTGCCGGGATCCGGTGGGCTCCGGCCCAATTTAAGCTCTGATCATATGGGAGGAGAGTTCTTTTATAATCACAAAAATTAAATATACTTAAAGTACAGCTGATGAAAATTCCAGGACGAAACAGAATGGGGGTATGAGTGGGTAGAAACAAAAAATGAGGGGAATCTTGGTGAGAAAGAACGTTCTCTTTGACCGTGGCTCTCTGCTGACATAATTATAGCCATCAAGCATATGTATGTCAGGGGAAAATGATAACAATAGACTAGATATGGTGGCATGGCGAGAAATTTACGCATTTTTAAACAAATTCCCCAAAATTTACTGCCCTTCTTAAAGGGAAAGGTTTCCGCATGTGAATGAGAGGACTTTACTTAAACGTCTCATGTTCTCATGAGTTCGTATTTCTAGGGAAATAACATATTGCAAGGTCTGCTTATTGTCAAACTAAAACGTTAGGAATTCCAGATTTTTTTTTTTTTTTTCCTTTAAATTGTGGTTCAGTTTTATAAAAAGAAAGTACCGAAACTCATCTTATTTAGGGCTCTGGTGTGCTCTGGCTAGAATTCTAATTTATTTTTTAAATTAAGAAGTACTGGACTCGGGCTCCAGCGCAATTTAAACACTGCTTGCACCCCACAAGAAAAAGTGGCTAAATTACAGCCAAAATTCATTATACAAAGAATTTGTACGGTGCGTTACCTAGAAGGAAATAATGGGGAGAATATTACTCCGAGCACGCACTAAGTGAACAAATATGAAGGCGCTGATATACATATATTTAAGGATATTTTGCAGGAATAGCAGAAAGGAAGACACGAGAGGGGCCTTCGACATCAAGAATTATAATTCCAGAAAAGGCGTAATGGAAGCCAAAGTGGGTGAAACAGAAATCAAAAGACACCATGAGGAGCTCAAAAGAAACAGCATGAACAAATAGCTGCATACATGAAAGAGAAGTAAGTTGGCAAGAAAAGAAAGCAGAAGGGCACCCCCTTCAAGATAAAGAATCAGATGATGGACAAATAATGCCAGCCAAAGAATCACAGATCCCAACTGCAAATGGCAAGAAAGGAGCTTATCGACTAGATGGCAGAGCAGATTCTATGATGGAAGCACCCATTTGAAGAACCTCCCAAGCACAAGAAACCACACTGAAGTGCCACTGAATTACGGATAGACATGGCTATGTAAATTTTATAGCACTGCGTGGCATCTGTGCTCACTTGAGAAAGTTGTGGTAAATGCACATACAGCTAGCTATGGTTGTTATTAATTAATCGTTTTAATTGCCAGTATGGGTAAAGCTTCTGATTTAGACAGCTTCAATCTCAGACTTGACGCATGGGCCATTCAATTTCCAAAATCCTCAGCGGACTAGTATTTTCAAGGTCAACAGTGTCATGAGCATACCAAGAATACACAGATAGTGGGAAAAAGAACTAGCCATCGGACAAATTGCAAAGGACAATTAACCTGGAACAAGCGTGGTGTGAGACGGCTCAGCCGTATTGTACATAGTCAATGAAGCCAAACGTTAGCTCAAATTACCACCCAGCTGAATCAGGGCAACAGTCGTACCGTCAGTAAAAGGATCGTGCAGCGCTCGCTTCACCATATGGGCTTCAGAAATCGTAGAGAATACCTTTGCTGAATGCATGCCATCAAGCTGCACTTCTTGCCTGGGCAAGAAAATACAGAGAACAAACAGTAGTGGACTTGAAATGAGTAGCAAGGAGTGATGAGTCTCAATTCCGACTAATTAATACTGATGGGAGGCTGAGAATATGGGATCAGACTCATGAAGCCATGAATCCTGTATGGCAGATTGGAACTGTACAAGGTCATGGTGGCTTAATCATGGTATGGGATGTTTTCTATTGGCAGTGTTTGGGATTTTTGGTACTTGTACCAACCTCCCTCAATATGATTTGGTACATAGACTAATTCAGAATTTCGTGTGTTTTCGGCGTGTTATTGTGTCTTAATTGGTACATAGAGTTGTGGGGTGATCATCTCCATCCATTTATGTTGTCCTGTCATTCACAAGGAATGGGAGTATCCCAGCAAGATAACTGCACCTCTCACAGGTCCCGGTTGGCTACTGCCTGGTTGGATGAGCATTCTTCTAACTTTTCCGTCATCAATTGGCTATACTGAGAATCTTTCAGATGTTTTGCAGAAAGGTTTCAGACCTCATCACACAACACTAGCGACGCTTCCTAAATTATAGACAGCTCTATTTGATGTTTGGCAAGCCATTTCCGTATAATGCTTCCAGAAAATTACTGAATCTGTGCTTCGTCATATGGAAGCCATTATAAAGGCCAGAGGAGGCCCAACTTGTTATTGACTAGCTATCCCTAATTCAGTGGCACTTCAGTGTACTTCAGATGCAGCAGAATCCTCCAACGGACCAGACCAGCATGTCCCATATAGAGCAGAGAATAGAAACCCACAACAGCCCAGCAGCTACAAGCCTTGGTCAATGGCAGAAGGTGGCATGAGGAAAAGGAACAGCGGACAAATGACGATGGGCAAGGAGGGCAGCAGCGGACCGCATCGATGCCATAAGAGTCCAGCAGATTAGCAAATTTCTCTCCTCAGAGCAGTTCGTCGAAAATTGGATGGCTGACTTCAACAAACAAAAGATAATCAGAAATTACTCTATTTCAATTTTATTTTAATCGGATTAAAATTTAATAACAGTACACAGCCATATTCCTCTAGGCTCCACTGAACATGAAGTCATCTTAACAAGACCCCTTTCGGAAGATGAAGTCAGACACAAATCATTTACTTTTTTTCGCATACAGCAAAATGACATGAAGCAGCAGAATGACCGATTCAAGTGCCTAGTTTCAGAAAAGCTTTAAAACCAACTCTTTAGAAGTCACTTCATAGTTTCGGTCTGGCAATGACAGAAAACTGTCTTCAGATGCAACTGTTGCACTTGCCTGCTCTTGACCAAGCCGCTTATTAACTGATTCACTTCTTAAAAAGTGGATCCAGTTTCTTAATATGTTACACTGAATAATATTTAGATCTTTGAGTCTCCATCTGCATCCCCTCTGAAATCCAACAATTAACCACACTTTTGTCCTTCACTTAAACGATGACTGAATCATAACTAATGGATGGAAATTCATTAACCGTAAACTTCACTACATGCCTAAATTCCAACATAAAATCCAATGAACAAAACATTGCCAGCTGTGAGGTTTTATCTATTTATTTTTTAACTAATACTTAATTCTAAGTTCAATTACTTTTCTGTCATTCTCTTTTCACCCACACTTTTCATGCCAGAACATAAATGAGATAGCAAGTGCTTATTCAGGACTGAGGAAGATAAAAGTATTATTTAAGCAAAGGTTATACAAGTTATTTTCAGAGTGTTTTCTGCCTACTTCAGGTCACATTGTACAGGGACTATTAGCAATTCGATTCTGTGGCATTGAGTGCTTCTAGCCATTTGCTTGTCTTGCCAATTTTTACAAACCAGAGTTTAAATTATCCTGTAAGCCATTAGTCTAATCTACTACATTTAAATGAGTTCAACATTACATATTTAAGCCAGAAATGTTGGCTTGTGTAAACCCAATTTAGGTCATTGTTATTTGTGTTCAGATAAAAGAGTAACGCGGCCTTCTTTTGATTTCCAGTGTTCCTATGTTCCCAAGACCAGAACAAAAATTCTTCCGGAGTCTTTAAAGTCTGCAGTTTATGTTCCCAAATGACACCACACTTTATACAGTCATTTTAATCTACATGCAGTACAAAGTCCGTAATCCGGACGTCCAAAATCCAGAATGATCTATAATCCGAACCTCAAAGCTACAAAATTTTTTTGTATGCTTTACGCATGCACGTTTAATGTATAACGGACGGTATAAGCTAGGCTAAAATTATCTAAGGCATTTCAGTTAATGTTGCAGATTGCGCTGTTCCTTAATCTTCTAATTCGATCTGGCTTATTATTTTTTGCAGACTGTTAGAGCAATTTTATAAAAGGTAAGCTTGAACTTTCAATTATGTCAAAAAGAGCTTCCAATTCTGGAGCTGCCAAAGGATCTACAAAGCGAAAGCATGTTTCGCTGTCCATCAAACAAAAAGTGGAATTGCTGCAAATATGAATAAATTGATATCCGTCTCAAAATTATGTGAAGGGACATTGGAAAGTCAACTGTATATGACATAACTAAAAAGAAAAAGGAACTTTTTTGAATTTTTTGTGGATTCCAACACCCCAAAGTGACGATCATGACAAAGTGATGATTGAATGGGTCAGACAGTGTCGCAATGAGGGCATGCCATTGACAGGTCTAATGCTAATGGCTCAAGCCAAAATATTTCATGAGAAAATGAACTTAAACACTGAGTGCACATATTCGACATAATGGTTAACCAAATTTAAAAATTGCCATGGTATAAGACAATTAAAAATTTCAGGTGAAAAAGCTTCAGCTGATACTGAAGCTGCTGAAAAATTTGCAGATGAATTCATTGAACTCATTACTACTGAACAATTATCACCAGAACAAATTTACAATGCTGATAAAAAATGGTCTTTTCTGGCAATATGTACCACGAAATACCTTGGCAACCTCTACAGAAAAGGCTCCAACTGGTGTCAAAGATTCCAAAGCGAGACTAACAATTTTAGCGTGCACAAATGCTGCAAGAACGCACAAGTGCAAAGTTTTTGTAATCGGAACGACCTCGAGCGTTTAGAGCAGTAACGATTTTCCCTGATATATATCGCGCAAATAAAAGAGCATGGATGACACTAGCGTTGATGAATGATTGGTTTGAAAATCATTTTATACCCGAGGCTCGGTGACATTTGAATTCAGTTGGTTTACCTGATGACTCAAACATAGTCCTGATTGTTGACAACTGTTCGGCGCATACTTCACTTAAAGTTTTAGTGAAAAATAATGTATCCGTATTATTCTTCTCTCCAAATTGTACACATCTATCATTCAGCCTATGGATATGAGAACAGTGCACGCGCTGAAATGCAAATATAAAGTAGCATTTTTAAAATCTATATTAAATTTCTTGATCAACGGCAAGACTATTCAAGACTTTTTGAAATTTTTTAGCATAAAATCTGCTGTGTGGAGCATCGCGAGATCGTGGGAGCATGTGTCTCCAGATATGTTTAACCCATTAGCCGCTGGTGTTGCATAGATGCAACGGTCAAAATAAATGCATATATAAATATAACTACCTAAGATATTTTATACCAGCAGATGATTTTGTGTAGGGAATATTATGAAGATTATTTCTGTAAAAAAAATTTTGCCTTCAACAATCATTTTGTTTATAATAATTAATCTCATACTTTAAGCAAAATTTAAGCAAAATTTCGACCGGGTATTTTTGCTGAAAATATTTAACAAAAGAATTGCCGTCTTAATGAGTGATCTATTTTAGTCAAGGTCACCGTTTATCAGAACATTACATCAGTCAGATGTTTATATTTGTGTTGGGAAGGAAGGGAAAACAGGTGTTGTGCTGACGCAAAGTCAGCAGGAAACGGGTAGTCAATCTCCTTTTTCACTCATTCCTTTCGATGTTCTGGTTCATGCTCTGGTTGTTTAAAAATGCCTAGAATGAGGTATCTTACATTAGAAGAAGCCCTTCAAAGAGTTTTTGGATGAAGAAACAGATGAGGATAATGTTAATAATGACCAAAATGAAACTCATATTGTTGTTGTTCCCCCAGAAATTGCAGAATCTAGTGACGAAGAAGAAAGGAATGGCAACGTTTTAAATAATGATAATGATATTTTACCAATTGATACTGCTGGGGAAGTTGAAATTCATGTAAGAAGTAAGTTTCAGCCTTCTAAGAGCAGTTACAGTCATACTAAAAAGTTTAAAAACAGAAGACTGAAATTTTGAAGTAGATAAAAAAGGAACTGTTAGTTATGTCTCAGGAAGAACATGAAGAAAGAGATAGAAGAGAAATTATAAAAGACAAAATACAAGGTAAAACTAGCGCACAGATTTTCATTTTGGTTTAGATATTTACTCTCTTTTTGTTGAACAGATAAATACGGTCAGCAAAGGAAAAAAAAAAAAAAAAAAAGCACCCGGAATTTATTGCATCTGAAGCCTATATGAGAAGATTCATTGGAATATTATTGCTTACAGGATATCATTCTTTACCTCAAGAAAATATGTACTGGTCTTTTGATAAGGACATTTCTGTTCCTGTTGTACGAGAATCAATATCACGTTTGCAGAACAGGAATATGAAAGCAGAATTTGAATTTGACAATAGTCAAAGTGACAATACTGATAAATTATATGAGGTCAGATCGTATCTAAATTTACTAAATATCACCACTTTTTACTACTGGAAATATAAAGTCTCCTTTAGATTTCAGACGCGAGAATACATTATTTCTTTTGCAAACTCCTATTGAGAGTGTAGAATTAGCCAGAAATAGATCAGCAACAGTAAGACCTAGTAAATTCAGCATTCAAAAACCACTGCATTGAGATGGTAGACATTTTATTGTAAAGTCCGCTGATAACAAAAGACTTTGTTGTAAAGAGTACCACAGCCAGACTGTTTATAGATGCAAAGTATGTAATGTAGCTTTACATCATGATTGTAATCAAGCTTTTCGTGCTTGAATCTTTCAACTGAAATAATCTGTATTTGTAAAAGAAATACAATGTATATTTTAATATTAAATTAATTACAAGTAAAGTGATTTGTAGATTTATAAAACGTTATACAGCTAAAAAGTAATCCTGCACTCCACTCGAATGAAACATCACACGAGTACAATCCTACTCACTAAACATGCGTAGTATTATTCCGCTGACGTTGCGCAGACGCAACACTCGCTTTTGCCACAGGTAAGAGCATTTTTTTTTTTATTTTCAATGTAAATTTATGTTATAAATGCTTAATTTAATACTTGTTATTATTTTCATGAGAAAAGAAACATTCCTTGTGATTTTGGCGGTTAATGGGTTAAAAATGCTTAGCATAATTTATGGCCAGCTACCATATTTCATGGTGAGGACGACGAAGATGATAGCCGCGAATTTGAAGGTTTTCACACATCGCAAACTAAAGGTGAAATTTTCCAGTTATTGGGTTTTGTAAAGAAATGTGGAGAAGTGGTAAAAAATGAAGATGATATAACAGAAGTCTTTCATTGCGATGACAATGCCCCAATCATCAATTAATGGACTGCAAAATCTGTAGTATGGTTCTAAATCCAGAAAATATCCCTTCCGTTAGTGAAGAAAGTGACAGAGAGGTTATTGAAAACGAAAAAATTTCGATTGACAAGTTAATCAGTATTCTCGACACACCAATTACAGGACTTGAACAGTGGAACTTTGTAACTGAACAAGAAATGATGTCTGTTTATATAACTAAAGAGAAAGTATTAGCACAAAAAACAAAGCAACTTAAACAACTTGCATTGAAAGAAATGCTTAATAAAGTAAACAAATAAATATTAAGCTTTTTTTTTTTTTTTTTTTTTTTTTTTTTTTTTTTTTTTTTTTGTAAATTTTGGTACCCTTTAGATCATAATTGCTCTTTATTTCATAAATCACGGTTTCATATTTTTAATTGTACAATTTCTGCATGCCATCTTACCAGATTTAAATTGATGATCTATAATCCACAAAAACCCCTAATCCGAAATCGCCGATGTCCTGATGAGTCCGGATTACGGACTTTGTACTGTATTTAATGCATTAACCTATACACACAAGTCCAGTTTTAACATTCAGTGACAGATAATTAACATTATATCACTAGTTGAAAACTTCAGTATGAGCACTTTTCCCCCTTCGAATCATATTTTAATTCTGATGAGCAATGTATATTATACATTGTCCTCCAAAAGTTAAGGAACAGCATGTTTTTCAAAGCTCACCATTACAAAAATGTAACATTTAAATTCACAGTTTATATGCATGATAACAATGAATTTTAAGAAAATATATGTATAAACAATAACTACCACCCTTGTTTTATAGAAATGAATCTTTATGCAGGAGTTGGAGAAAAATACAAAAATTGCTTTGTTCACGAGTGTTGATCTTCAATTCTTATTAGCGATTTCATTGAAAATATCCAGGAGAGCCTATCAATGTCCAGAAGAAGTCATTCGGCCGATTCGTGGAGGTGGTTGGTGATAGGATGGATGGAAACGAGGATTTCACAAGCTGATGCTGCTAGACGTCTCAGTGTCTCTCGTAGTGTACTCCACTGGCTTTGGAATCCGAGGATTCTGTGTCCAGAAGACATGTTCCAGGCAAACCTAAAGTTACAATACCTGTGGGAGACTGCTGTTTAGCTTTTTCGGTCCAAAGCAGGAGTAACATTTCTTTGCCTCAGCTATTGGCAGATCATTAGTGGCAACAGGAACAAGAATCTCAGCTACTACAGTGTGCAGCCATCCGCACAATACAGGTTGGTATGCAAGACAACCAGTTGTTTGTGTCCCTTGACCCCAGGACACAGAGGTGCCCATTTATGCTGAGCAAGAGAACACGTCTCCTAGACCAGTCATTGGAGAGTGATTCATGTCATCAGCTGATCTGGAGGGAACAACACACCAGATACAATCAATCCCACATTGTGGAAAGACACAGTTATAAAGGTGGTGGAATAATGGTTTGGGCTGGTATCCCTCTCGGTGGTCACACTGACCTGCATGTGTTCCATGGAGGAGCTTTGACTGGTGTGAGATAATCGAGACAAGATCCTTGATAAACATGTCCACCCATATACTGCTACCACTGGTACTGGATTTCTTTTGATGGACGACAGTGCACAACTGCACCAAGCTTGGGTTGCTGAAGAATATCTTGAGGGTCATGGTATATAGTGGATGGAACGATCAGCTCTATCCCCAGACCTGAAACCGATAGATCATCTTCGGGACTAACTTTGGGAGACAGGTTGCTGTTTTAAGTCCTCCTCCAAGGTCATTAGACGAGCTCCATGCCTGGTCGTTGCTTCCTATTTCACTGAAGGACAACTTAATTCACAGCATTGAACGTCGCTGCCGCCAATGTATTGCAGCTACGGCTTGACACATTCCTTATTAAAACCCATTTTTGTAATGTTACCACCGCAGTTTTCCTCAAAAAAAAAAAAAAACTGTGATTTACTGTTTCTCCAAGACTGGATTTCTCTGCCAAGGGTGAAATTTTTTGTTGTAATTCATGTCTGTGTTGAACTTTAGAAACATTCTATGTCACATTCATTAAAGAACTGGTTAGTGAACATGTTCTCTTAATTTCTGGTTTCTATGTTGCTTCATTCTCAAATTAGACACAAAAACATGCTGTTCCTTAACTTTTGGAGGGCAGTGTAATATAAAATTCCAACTTTACACAGCACAATAGAACTTGTTTAAATACACATCCGAAAGGAATCTACTGAAAAGAAAAAAAAAAGCAATTTTAACTACTCTTTTAAGACTGCACCAGTGAAAAAGGTTGTTCAAAATAAGAGTTCATTAATTTTGACCAATACGTTTAAGAAAAACACAACATTCTGCACACTGTTTCAAAAATATTTTGTTTTCTTTAATTAAATTTAAAAATGTATGAACCTTTTTTTAAATAAATGTTTGAACTCCAAAAGCAAAATAGACACAATACACATTAGCAAATTTATATACAGTAAGACAGGGAGATAATGATATTTACCTCAAATAAACTTGCAGTAAGATCTTCTATTTCAGATCCAACTTCATCTCTTATTTTTCTCAATCTAAAAATTTCTTCTTCTCTTAGTTCCAAATCCTATTGCAAAATCATAAAATTCAATTGCATAAGAAATCATATTTTAGGAAATAATAGTAGCATCAGGAATTTTCAGAAATATTTTGCAGTAGAGCTTTATACACTTTACAATAGTAACAACTGCACTAATAAATTTTCATTATTTACCTCATTATCAATCTTAATGTATTTTTTCACACGAGTGTCTCTGTTAAACAAGCTATTAGTATTTTATAAAAATGAATTAAATATACAGTTATCTAACAGATATTGCCTATCCCCTCACCTCTACTGGCATAGCAATTAGTGGTGCACTGAGACCTAGAATTTGAACCCAAAAGAAAGTATGGATATTTGTAAATGCAATAGTGTTTTTGTTGCAGCATAGGAGCATTTAGTACCATCGAGCTCTAAGAGAAGAGAGAGATTGGTGGTAGGGAAAGAGATGTATGAGATTCTTTGGATTCTGCCCTTCATCACAACTGGGTTTGATCTGTGCAATACCAGATTGTCATCTATAAAGACTCATTAGACCTTTAAGCCAACAGCAAATGAATCCATTTTCTTGGCCGTGATCAATTAATGGACTTGATCAAGATCCTTTCAGGTCAGGTAAATAAGCAACCCTAATATATTTCAAAATACACTTACATTCATGTAATGTATTTTGATATTTCATATGCATCCAGGCTATTTAAAAACAAGGAAACCTTTTTGTCATCCAAACTATATGTGTGTTATCAACTATGGTCGTTGCTAACTTTCTAATATTTTTCCCCTCATATCAATATTCATTTTGTCATAATTAATGTTCTTTTTATTTTTAGTTAACTGCTGTGGTGTGTTTAATCTTTTTTTTTTTCCCCTCCATTTGTGCAAGTATCCTCAGCTTTATAAAATTTCGCATTCTCTTTCGTGAAGAATGATCAAAATTAGAATATCCGAACATGGTATTAAATAATTTAATAACTCGTGTTGTGCCATATACATTTCTTACAGCCTGATTAATATCAGCCAATTGTTCAGTAATGCGTTTTAATCTAGAAGAAAAGAAACTAATACTTTCATTTGGCTTAATTTTACAATTTAAGAACTCTGAAAACAAGGACATATGTCTAGATTGATAATCTGGCTGAAAGAATTCAGCACGTGTATCCCATGCAACTACCGGATCATCTATTTCATATATTAAGTTCCTATATTGAGGGCTTACATACATATAAATCAATGATAATGCCAAACGACTTCTATTTTGATAGTCGGAAACAATTTCTTTTGTCATACCCTTAACATCATTTAAATCAGGACATTTTTCAATACCTTTAACCAAAAGCCATGCATTTTTCTCATTTAAGTCAAACTTCATATCTTTTGACCATGTAAAGTATGCATCAAGTTTAGCAATACTATGCGTAACATTAACAGTAGCCATATTTGAATTTTAACAAAAACTGCCCCCCAGTCTCTTAAGTCCTAAATTAATTTTAAACTTCAAAAGTCTGCACTAAAGATAACTCAGGGACTTGGCCCATAACCAAAATGATGCAAAAGCAAAGTTTACAGTTGTAAAAACATTTAGCAGAATTAACAATAGAAGCTCCCTAAGGTTATATATTGTGCAGACATTGAAGACAAAAGTTTTAAACTTAACCAATTTATTAACAATATATATAAAAATAAAAACACAATGAAAAATTTAATCAATATCAGAAACTTAAAGAGTGTAACATAATCATTATCAAAAATTACACTTAGTTAATCATTCATTAACCCCAAGGGTTTTTCCTTTAAGGAATATTACACTATTAATGATACAGTAAATATTTTACCTAATCTTTAAATACTGGCATTCAGTATGCGAAAAACATATCACAGAACAAAAACTACACGGTTAATATGAATTTCACTTTACTATGATTAAGTCCATGCTTTTTGGCCAAGAACGCACCTGAAAAATTAAACTAAACTTTGAGTGCACTTGCACTGACTAAAGCCACTCACTGTAGTTACACCCGAGAAATCACAGCTTGGAAAAACATCGCCGCTAATCCTGAATAACACTTGTATTTAAAGATGTCGTCTTCATGAAAACAGAATGCCGCCCACGGCAGTTGCTCACCGGAAATCACAAGTTGGAATCTATTGCCGCCGAACCCTAGAAACAGGATGCCGCCCACTCACATCGTAGCCTCTTTTGAAACCAGTCACTCACATCGTAGCCTCTTTTGAAAATCCAGAAAAAGTCATCTTTGGAGCAGAATCACGGCACTAATCGCTGGCTGCTATGCATCGCAATATCGTCTTCCAATGGGGGCTGGAACAGCACACCACGGAGCAATGAAACAGAAACCAGAAATAAGCCAGAGCGATGTGAGATACTTATACCCGAAGTAGACATGACGCCATCTCACGGCAACTAATCAGCTATCGGCACGACTCAGCTTTCCAGATGACGTAACATCAAGTTTCGTTTTAGCATCTTAATTAACCTGGAACAGTCCGTTCTTAATACAATTTCTTAATACGAAGTAGAAGTAATTGCTATATCCCTTTAAAATAAGAACTAAACCTTATGTTAAAGTTAGAATTATTTCAAGAAGGAGAGATGATGCAGAAAAAAGGTCACAAAAGGTCATATGTTCCAACAGTATGCTTTACGCATGTACACGTTGAAAGAAATGTTTAATAAAGTAAACAAATTAATATTAAGCCTTTTTTTTTTGTAAATTTTGATACCTTTTAGATCATAATTGCTCTTTATTTCATAAATCACGGTTTCATATTTTTAATTTTATAATTTCTGCATGCCATCTTACCAGATTTAAACTGATGATCTATAATCCGGAAAAATCGATAATCCGGAATCGCCAAAATCTCGACGAGTCCGGATTAAAGACTTTTGACTGTATTAAAATTTCGAGAGGAGCAGATGCCTTGCCCGACTTTAGAAGAAGTCAGAATTAATTTAAAACAGGGAAAAGGAAATTTTATAGAACTTGATAATATAATTTTTCATGAGGATAAAGTTAATGGGAGATTCAGTTCAGTAGTTAGTTCTTCCAAAGAGTCGAAGAAAAGATGTTTTAAAATTAGCACATGAATCTGTTTTCGGGACTCACATGGGAATAAAGAAAACAAAAGAGAGAATCAGATATAATTTCTACTGTCCCAATATGACTAATGATATTATTGAATATTGCCGATCTTGCGAACCATATCAGTTAAGAAGTACTGAAAAAATAACTGATAGAATTCCTATTACTCCAGTTCTAAGACCTTATTTACCATTCGAAGTTGTTAATATCGATATTATAGGTCCTATAGAACATCCTTCGGCTAGAAAACATAAATATGTTTTCTGTTTAATGGATCACATTCACGTTGGCCAGAAGCCATTCCATTACGTTCTTTAACGGCAAAAACTACTTGTGATGCTCTGTTGGAAATATTTACAAGAACTGGTATTCCGAAAATTATAGCAAGTGACCAAGGAACTAACTTTATTTCTCAACTGACACGAGAATTTATGAAGCATCTTGGATGTCATCCTAGATTTTCAGTTCCAGGATATCCAGCTAGTAATGGACTTGTCGAGAGGTACAACCGAGTTTTGGTTTTGAAAAACGCTCTACATCACATCATCCGTATGGATCCATCTAATTGAGATAAGTATCTACCATATTTGCTCTTTGCTTATCACAAGGCTCCCAGTTCTACTACAGGGGTTTCTCGGTTCAAGTATCTGAGAAACAGGCAGCTTATTCGAACTACTTTAATTGTCGAGCTATACCTAAAAAATTCTAAGTACGAGACAAAGTTTATTTGCTTATTCCCGATTCGTCCAATAAACTTTATGCAAGATGGACTGGTTCAGGGGAGATAATAAAGTACTGTCCACCTCATTCATATAAAGTTAAATTCTCAGATGGGAAAGTAAGATATGTTCACGTGAATAAAATCAGAAAGTATATCGCTAGAGTAAATGCTGTGGGAGTTACTTTCGAAATGAAGAAGAATTTGGAGAGATTCATCAAACTCCGCAAGCTCCGTCTCAAGATGTGAAAGTTGTTCTCCGAAAATTGCAACTTGAACATTTAACGGGTGATCAACAGCAGCAAATTGAACAACTCATAAGAAAACACGAATCGTTATTTACAGGTAAAGTAAAAATTGCAAAGGTGGGTTTTCCCAAAATAAAATTAAAACCCAATGAAGAATAAAAAAGCCACATATCTACCGGATTCCGGAAACTTTAAATCCAAAGTTGATGACCAAATTGAAGAGCTATTAGAACTTGACTTAATAGAAGAAAGCAGTGCAGAAATTGCATATCCTATAGTTTGTGTGAACACGAAAGACGGGGGAATTCGATTGTGTGTTGATTATCGTGCATTGAATTCTGTAACAATTACTGATGATTTTCCTATGCAAAGTGCTTCAGAACTTATACATTCAATAGGACTAGCTAATATAATATCAACACTGGATTTACTATAAGGTTATTGAGCTGTTCCTATGGATCCTGAAAGTCGTGATTACACTTCGTTTAAAACCCATCGACAACAGTACAGATTTAAAGTTATGAGTTTTGGTCTGAAAAATGCTGAAGCAAGATTTCAAAGGGAAATCAATAAAGCACTCCATGAATACAAAGACTTTGCCAGAGCATATATTGATGACATCACAATATTTTCAAAGGACTGGAAATCTCATATGATTCATTTAGATATGATACTCACTAAGTTGGAAGAACTTCGTTTTACAGTCAATATCAGCAAATGTGATTTTGCCAAACTGCAAATCAAACATTTGGGTCATTTAATTGGATCTGGAAAACATCAAGCCGATCCTGAGAAGATAGAAGCAATTTCCAAATTATCAAAACCGAAGACCAAGAAGCAACTCAGAAGTTTATTAGGCCTATGTAACTATTATAGAGACTATATTCCAAAATATTCTGAATTAGTAAATCCATTTACTGAACTTACAAAGAAGAAGGTACCTGAGGAAATACTATGGAAAGAAGAGCACGACATTGCTTTCGAGGATCTCAAGAATGTTCTGATTAAAGCTCCAATCGTTGTATACACCAATTTTGGGGCAACCATTCATTATACATTGTGATGCCTCACAAATAGGAGTTGCAGCATGTCTGTCACAAAATTTCAATGAACGCAATTATCCCATAGCCTATGAAAGTCAGAAGTTAACTCGGGCTCAGCAATCGTGGTCTACTATTGAAAGAGAAGCATATGCCATTGTGTGGAGTTTGAAAAAATTTGAAACCTGGATTTTTGGATCCAAAGTTGAACTTTACATCGACCATAATCCTTTACCCTACCTGACAAAATGTGCACCGCAATCATCTAGATTACAAAGTTGGGCTTTTGCTTTACAAGAATAAACGTTGGGCTTTTGCTTTACAAAAATACGAAATAGACATGAAGTATCTACCAGGAGTCAAAATGGGTAATGCAGATGCTTTATCCAGACTGATAGAAGGAAGAATATCATTTTTATTTATTTCTTTTTATGGACCAAAAACATTTATGGACAATTCATAAAAACTTTAATTTGGTGGTTAGATCAATTGTTAACTTTCTTATTTTCTTTAAAGCTTATTGCAAGATATATCTATTAAGTAATATTTGTAAAGTTATCGAAATGAGTTACAGCAAGTAGATGATTTAAGAGTAGCATTCTTAACCATTTGGAAGTTTTTCTTTAAAATGTATACTTGTAAGAGTTAACTCTTTTGTTATGCAAATGTTGTAATATTTTATATTTTCTGTTAGTTGATTAGTAGCTATAATGTTGAATTGCGAGCACCAGGCTTTGTTATCAGAATGTGTTTGGACATCCTGCCCAACCACAATCTTAGGGGGAAGGTGTAGTGCCTGGTCCTTCGAAACTATAACCCTGAAAATAAGTAGCGCCCTCGAGGCGGAAAAGAAGTAAGTTGGAGACTGGCTTTCGGTGGGAGAGGCTGAATGCTCAGTAGGCTCAGTGTGGTAACTTTCTAAATTTAACAATCCTATTATCTTATATATTTCTGTTTGTACAAAGTGTATATAGTTTACATAGATGGTGTGAATAAATTAAAAGATAAATCTGAGTCTATTAATTACGGCACCAGACACGGCTGGATCTTACAACCATCTTTTGTTTTTATCAACAAGGATATAAATTAACTGTTACTGCTGTACTTTTTCCTTGCATTTAAAAAAAATTAGTTCAAACATTGTAAAATCACACTTGTGACTGCATTCTGCTTCGTTTACAGCTGCGAAAGAGAATTAACATCTGCTGAATGGGGAAAAGAATAGCCGGACATAGATTGGAACAATCACCTGCAGGAAATTTGCACTCATAACATTCTAGACAGAGTCTCTGGTAAAATTAGAAGGGCTAACAAAATAGAAGAAATTGAAAAAAGCTTTTGTTACTTACATATTGGTCCAAACCCTTTTTAGAAATTTCGGAAATTTTCAGAATACACCACACTCTAATAACCCCGCACTTAACAATTTTAGAAAGTAATACACCCATTTTCTACATTTTTTGGGGGGGTGTATTCCAAGTGCAACACTTTTTAAAGGTAAATCATGGCAGTTTTTATCTTAAATCAGTTTTAAAATATTTGCCTGCAATGGAAGAAAATGTTCTTGCAGAAGCACAACTGGCACAATACAGCTTGAAAAAGCAGCTCCTTCAAATAAATTCTTAAAAAATAGCCACAAAATTTCCAAATAAACATAAAAGAACCCCATGCAAAAATAATTTTATTAAGAGATTTGGTCCTAAATACACACTTTTGATTCATGCAAAAGGAGAATATTTTCTATATACATGCAGGGTGTCTATAATTAAAAACCCTACTTCAAAGCTACTTACAAACAAAACCAGTGATCTGAAAATTGTGAAATTTTGTGGTGGACTTAATGAAAGGATGAAAATTTCGTTCAGTGAAAAAAAAAAATTACTTACAAATAGCATCACCAGAGGGCATTATATTAATAAATGATACATTCAGGCACACCTTTAACTCCTTCACATCCAATCCGCCCGACACAGCCCTACATTGAAACAACCAGAACCGCCCGAAAACGGCCTAGATTGTAATCTTCTTTTCTTCCCTCCCCCTAAGGTATGCACTAGCAGGTGCACTTTCCCCAAATGCACTGTATCAGTTTACTGCAGACAGCTTGTCCTAAGAGGTTTTTTTATCTTTTGTTTGATCGTGACATTTCGTTGTTGATTCTTTTGTGGTACAGTGTGCTTTTAAGCTTTAAACAGCAATAAAAGAGCAGTTTAAAAATTTAAGGATTATATTTATTTTTAAACAATTTATTCCTTCCTATAAAAATAATGGAAATAAACAAAATCTTAGTAGTGATCATAACAAAGTCGGAAAGGCTTGTTGATCTGACCTTCAGAATAGTTTTATAAAGAACGGGGTCAAAGGCTAATGGAATCTTTGTTAGAAAGTACAAAGGATGTCATTGGAAATCTTCATACCTATTTTCTGCGTTAATGGACGGGGAGGGGAGAAAATTGCTGTGAAACTGGAAAGGTATTTCAGGCGGTTCTGGTATTTTGAGGATACAGCTTAGCGAAGGGTCTGTATTTCAAAGAGTTAAAATAATTTTATAATTTTAAAATCTTTGTTAGAAAAAAAAACATGTTTCACATAATGGCGATTATTTTCAGCTACCATCTGAAGCCGCAAGATCGCAATGGCGATTATTTTCAGCTACCATCTGAAGACCATCTTGCGGACCAGAGTTGACCAAAGTGCTTGCTTGGAAATGTTCAGCAAATGGCATGAAATGCTGGCTTTAGGATCAAATTAATTTCTTGGATTTTCATGACTTACCCGATGTTTCAAATGTCCCCAAAATGAAAAAATCGTATGGATTGAGGTCTGGGGATCGGGGGAGGCCACACATTAAGAAGTGCCGGCTAACGACACATTCTTCTGTAAAATGACATTTAAGAACATTCATAATACACCGTGCAATGTGTGGAGGAGCTCCATCTTGAGCAAAGATTTTGCAAGGCAATGGCATGTTTGCAGAATTTCATTCTCTAATAGCGATGCATATCGCTGCCCCATGATGGAGCAAGTTACTGGACATGTGGAACTTAGTTCCTCGAAGAAGTATGGGCCAAGAATAAATGACACAGAAAATCCACAGCATGCCGTCACTTTTGGTGAATACAATGTAACCTCTACGACAGGGTGCCTGGTTCTAAATTCGGCAACCGTCCAAATGATAATGTTCTTATTCTGTTCAGGATATTCCAAGGCCATTCTGAATAGACCTCAAAGCGAGCAAGAAACTGAAGTAAGAAGCGGAGTTAAGTGTTAAAATCATGTGGAAGCAACAGATGCACTAGTGAAAGTTTGTAAGGATAAAATCGGAGGGCATTCCACAAGATCTTTTGGGCTGTTAAATGTGGTCTTTCCAGCACCTCTGCTATACACCAGATACTGGTCCTAGCCTGAAAGTTTCAAGCTGTGTCCTCTACGACCTGACCTCCTGTACTGCTTCTGCAGAAATAGGTTTTCTTCCTCTTTCAGGGGAAACAGAAAACAATCCTCTTTGTTCAAATTTCCTTTTTATTTTCTGAATGTTTTTAACATTCATTAGCTCTCTCAGAATCCTCTCCAAATTCCGAAATTCCCGTAGAGCAGCTACTGGGGAATTAACTGTTTTGGTAAAATAATTTACTAACAAAGCGTAATCTCGTAAACTTATCATCACTGTGAGCAACAAGCACATTGAAAACGAAGTCTTCGAGAATGTTTCTGAATTTTATAATAGCTGCTGCGTGACGTCAACAAAGACTTAAATTTCTAGTAAAGATTTTTCAGAGTAAAATGCCCTCTGGTGACGTTATTTGTACCTATCTCCTTTCCCCGAATGAAATTCTCATCCCTTAAGTCCACCACAAAATTTCACAATTTTCTGATGACTCTTTTCATTTGTAGGTAGGTAGCTTTATATTAGTGTTCTTTAATTAAAGACACCCTGTATATAAACTGGTAGTTCGGTCCGAGGTTCGAATCCCGCGAACGGGCTGGCTGCATGGGTGTTTTCGTGGTTTTCCCCATGTGTAACGTGTATACGAGCCAGTTTCCCTTAGAAAGTCCTCCACGAAGGCATCCCTCCCCTTAGGCAGATAGCCCTAGTGTGCTTTGCCGTAATTAAATACACCACCCTGTATATAATATAGCCTATTTTCAAATTCATAAACTAAAAAATAATGTTATGAATAATACACACATGTGAAGACTTCTCAGAAAAATGTTTCAAGATTTTTAATTTCAAATTCTTAGTTACCACAATCAAACAATAAGAAATATGACAATTCACCTTTTCAGCTTTCTCTAATTTAGACTGCAGGCGTTCAATGGTGGACTGTCGCATTTCAGACACTGAACAGCTACGAGCCTGTCTTGTATCCAACACTTTAATCATATTATAGTCTGATGGGCTTCAGAAATAAAAATTTTATCCAATTATTAAATGAACTATAATATTTTAAATATTTAATTATGAAATAAACTGTCAAGTAATAAACTAAGAACATGCAGATTTGTAGCCCACCATCATCAAGAGAAAAATGAAGGCAGCTTCAAATATTCATATTTAATTAAAAGATATTGGGGGAGAAATACTATGGTTACCACTTAACATTTTAAATGGTAACCATAGCATTTCCCCCCAATATAATAAATATTTGTTTATATGGTTAACTAAGGACAATGTCATTCAAACCACAGCTAGGAAAAGAGGACTGAGAAGAGAATGCATGTGATTGATCTTGGAGGTTTTAAAAAGATGTCAAAGAGAAAATAAATTTGAAATATTTCAGCAACATAAAGATTAATATTATATTACATATTCATTTAAGTTTCCTCACATCAAATTAGCTAACTTTTAAGAAACAAAAGCACATTCAACAAATGTTACAATCAATAATTTACTTACATGAGCCTATATATCCATTATAATACACTTAGAGCTGATATATCGATTTGGGATCTTTTTGTGTGTATGTATAACTACAAGCAGGGTTGTCACTCAAACAGGAGAATGAAAGTCCCTGACCTTCCCAGGTTTTCATGGTGTGTTTTAAAAAAATTCCAGTCTATCCGCGTAGTGCACGTTGAGTGTGCTGAGAGGTAAATTAATTATGGTACCAATTGAAAACACAAAAATTTGCCAATTACATATAACTTATATATATATATATATGTAAGGTATAAGAAAATATGATAGCTGCTTTAAAAATAATTGGCAACCTCAAAATTAATGATTGTAGATTTGGTGCTCTTCCCCTAAATGCATTGATTCTCACAAATTCAAGATCCTTCTATGTTATGTAACAACCTAAGATTAACCAATCTTAGCTTAGAGTATTTTCTGCATGTACTTAGTATAAATACGCTGATGAATTATTTACGTGATTCTTTTCCTAGCTTTGCCACAGCTAATACATCTCTGCTGCTTCAATTCTTAAATGCCAATGTCATTTCTTTAAAAAAACAATGTACATAGAAATTTATCATATTTAATTATGAATGAATAATTGTCTGCCAAATTGATTGGATATGTGTGAAAATAAAGACTGGTGATTTATTAAAATCCAGTTTGTTACCTTTGTCTGTATGCCTTAAACCATAAGCCATGACTGCTACCGAAAACTGTTAAGAATTCCAGTGTTTCCTTCTACGCATTAAATCATTACATATATTAGGAGCTGTTTTCTCCACTGAAGCTTGAGATTAGAATCTGCCCAATCTGGATTAAAAAAATGTCTCTTTTTGCAGACATTTTGCAGCTACACGAAAGAATGATATTTTAATCCAATATCAATATTATATATGATTTAACCTAACTAATGTCAATATATAATGTCAATATAATATATGATTTAACCTAATATCAATATTATGATTTAATGATACTTTAAAATAAATTCAGGTATTTTATATTTATTTAGCAGCAGAGATAAGCAAAAAATATGTGAATAAAATTCTGTGATGGTCATTACAACTAGAATTAGTTTCAAAAGTATACCAGAGAAAATTGCTTGAAATCTGAAAGAATTATCAACTATTTATAAATAAATTTAGAAGGAACAAGCCTCATTAAATGATACAAATAAATTTAAAATAAACTTAATTACTTAAAGACTAAAAACTGAATTACAATAATCAACGGTATTATATTAAATAGTTTAGCTTAAATGACTGGTTACTTTTTTTTATTTTACAGCAAAATGACAAATAAGATATTTATTTTTAAAAAAATGTTTAAAAGATTTTGCGGTAAAATCCCAGTATACGGTACAGCTTTCACACAATTTTGAAAATTGTTGCCAACACCAAAATGACCCATTTACTGCTCATCATAATGCTGCCAAATCTCGTGTGTACTGTACACATGACTAAAACCGATATTGCTTTGTATGAGAATGAGAAGGTATTTTCTTTCATTCAAAATGCACTGCACATGCAAATCTCTTGATTCTCAAGGTTACTGGAAACCAAAAGTTGCTAGAAACTTACTTTGCCTTTCTAAAAAACAATCTGATTGAAGCTACGAAAATTGGCTCTATGCCCAGCTGCCCAAATGACCCTTACGCGATACATAATTCGGCAAGAAAGCGATCGCTTCCAATGTTGGCACAAAAATAGCTTTTTTGGGGGAAAGCCGTATGAAATTCGACTTTATGAATTTTCTTCATTTTCTTAACTACCAATGTGTATTTATTAATAAACATAATGTTTAATTATCAATAAAATAAATTAAGTTATAAAGTTTATAATTTTATTTTATTTTTTGATAGTTCATTCCATTTGTTTATACAGTGCAAAGTCTGAAATCTGGACTCGTCTGGACTTCCGCAATTCCAGATTTGGGATTTTTCCAGATATTAGATCATTAGCTTAAATTTAGTAAGATGGCATGTAGAAATAATAAAATTAAAAATATGAAATTGTGATTTATGAAACAATGAAGCATTTATGATCTAAACGGTATCAAAATTTAGGAAAAAAAACTTAATACATATTTGTTTACTTTATTAAACATTTCAAAGTTGTTTAAGTTGCTTCGTTTTTTGTGCTAATACTTTCTCTTTAATTCTATAAACAGACATAATTCCTTCAGTTACAAAGTTCCACTGTTCAAGTCTTGTAATTGCTGTGTCTAAAATTCCAAATGACTTGTCAATTGAAAGTTTTCTTCTTTCAGTAACCTCTCTGTTACTTTCTTCACTATCAGTGGTGGTATTTTCTGGATCTAGAACCATACTAGAGTTTTCACCGTCCGTTAATTGATTGATGATTGGGGAGCATTGTCATCACAATAAAAAATTTCTTTTATATCATCTTCATTTATTACCACTTCTCCACATTTCTTTACAAAATTTGTTAATTAGAAAATTTCACCTTTGGTTTGCAATATCCGAAAAACCTTCAGATTCGTGGCTATCATCATAAAATTTAGCTATCATTCACTACACATATTTGCCTATGTATCATGAGATTGGTGGCTAAAGACAAGTTGTTCTGCTAAATTTTATCTTGCTTCTATTGCACACTGAGACAATTAAGTCTAATTGTATTAATTATATTATTATACTTACGCCTATTCCTTGCACATGTGTAAGGCTTATCTGAGTCCTGAATAAATTTCCTCATATAATTAAGGCTTTCTGCGGGTCCTAAATTCTTGCTACTTAGCGCCTCCATTTGTCTTCCCTAAATTCTGCTGCTCGGTGCTGCCATACAACCTCTAGCACCGGTTCTGGGTTTATGTGTATAACAAGTCAGTTATACTTAATTTAAATACCACTAAATGTAATCTTTTGGCCTATAAGTATCATTGACAAAACTTATTTTTAGTATATGTAAAGATATTGTTAAATTTTTCTAGTCAACATTTCTTAGCGGATTAAACTTAAATCTTTAATCATCGCGAAGCATAATGTCAACATGAAAGGTTACTATACTCTTTGTTATTCAGTTACTAATATAAAAAAATTGTTTAGGTGTCGCTACATGAATTGTTATGCGTTGATAAACATGCGGTGATGAAAGCAACATATAATAAATAATGATTCGCCAGGTTCGCGTCAGGGATATTAAATATTAGTAGGTGTAAAATCAACAATGTATCTATGTAGAATGTTTCGGTTTGAGATGTATGGCCAGGCAGATATGCAGCTATGGAGCCAAATTATTGATCATACAAATTTATGCTAAAATGATTGTTTCTTAAATAACGAAGGGTTTTATTTACTAATGGAGACTCTCCACATGAGCAGGGGGGAAATCAAATGTGCATGCGTAAAGCACAGACAAAAAAATTAATAAATAAAAAAAAGTTGGTGCTGACTTTGAGATATGGATTTTAGGTCATTCCGGATATTGGATGTCCGGATCTCGGACTTTGTACTTTAACATAAATAAAAGGAGTTATTTATTGATAATGCAAATTTACCATACTTTTTAAAAACCTATGAATACTCCAAACATTCAATAGGTCACATATTTTAACGCATTTTTTTTTACAGATTTTGTTTAAGCTGGAATTGGCTATAAAAAGGAAGTATGATGAAAACTGCGTCATTTCATTCTACATGCATTAATAATAAAAGTGATGAGACTTGGAAGTCGCAATAGTGTATTTTCTTCTTTTCTTTCAGTAAAGCTATTGTCAAAGAATGTAAGAATGCAACAAATATGAAAGAAAACTTCATACCTATAATTGTGAAGAGCTATCTAAAGATGTGGACAGTTCAGAAAATTGGATTTACCATTTCATAAAAGCCACACAAGCATCCTATAAAACTTTATATCAGACTGACAAACAAAAGATCCCCCAGCCATCAGAGAGAATTTAGTAAAACCTTGTGTTCTCTAAATGATCAAATGAATTTGTAGACAGGAGCACCAAAAACAAATGGAAGCATTTCTCTTATTAATTGATGCATAGCTGCCAACTCTCCTGGTTTTGCTGGGAAACTACAATTTTTTTAACACAATCTCCTAGAAGAACACTGAATCTCCTTGTTTATCTTTTATTTTGATCCTGGAAAATGCTTCCCAGCAATAAATTAAATTTACTGACGTAATGAAACATAAATTATGTAAATTCTATTTCCTAATCCCTAATAATTTTAAGCATTTTTCTTATTAAATTTTTAAATATTTACACATTAACACAATCATTTTGGTGCAATTGGGCCATTTTTGCAAATGAAAAAGTAAAAGTTATTTATCAGGTGCAAGCTGCCAATTTTCGCAACATTTTTTAAAAGCATTCCCAAACTATCAATATTTATTGCCAGTAAACATTATTAATATCTCAAAAGAAAGCACACTTTAGAAATTTAAAATACAAAGTTTGATTATGAAGTAAGGATTATATGACATGAGGCATTTTCAAAAGGTAAAAAGCTATAAGACCCCAAGCTCATTCAAAAATCTTTAATAAAACATCCATTACAAACTACTAACTGATACATGCCTTATTTTTTTTACATAGTTGCTGTCATAGTCCAAACTTTCATTAAGCCTTGATATTACATACTCAGAGAAGTAGTACCTGTAGCCGAAACCTGTAGTCGAAAAAACATTTGAACCTGAAATTTTATCTCATCGAGGAAGTATGGTCCGGCAAACTTCCTCGATGAAATGTTTTTTTCAGGTAAAGGAATAAATGGAAGTTGCTGGGTGCAAGGTCCGGGATGTATGATAGATAGCCTAAATTTTCAACTTGATACTTTTCAGTGCTTCAGCTTGTGCATGGAAATGAGCATTGTCACAAAGGAAGCAGACTCCACTCTTAAACATGTCCCTATATTTGTTTTATGTTTCCCATCCAACAAAGTTCAGCATATGTATCAGCATTAATTGTGTGCCAGGAGGCATGAACCCTACAAGAAGAAAGCCTTGTCTGTCCCTGAAAATAGAAGTCATGAATTTGTGTTCAAATTGAAATTTTCAATTTCTTGGCTTTGGGGGAATTAGTATGATGCCATCACATTAACTGTCGCTTGGATTCTGATGTGTGATGGTAAACCCAAATTTCATTACCAGTAACAGCAGTGTCTTAATCTGAAAGCCTACTCATTTGATTAAAATCAGCTGTAGAGTACAAAGACCATAATCCGAACATCCATTATCCCAAATGATCTATAATCTGAACCTCAAAGCCACAAACTTTTTTTGTATGCTTTACGCATGCGCATAGGGAGGCTGTGTCTCCAGATATGTTAAAAAATGCTTGGCATAATTTATGACCAGCTACCATGTTTCATGGTGAGGACAATGAAGATGACAGCCACGAATTTGAAAGTTTTCGGACATCGCAAACTAAAGGTGAAATTTTCCAGTTATTTGATTTTGTAAAGAAATGTGGAGAAGTGGTAATAAATGAAGATGACATAACAGAAGTTTTTCATTGTGACGACAATGCCCCAATCGTCAATCAATTAACGGACGATAAATTCTGTAGTATGATTCTAGATCCAGAAAATACTGCTTCCGATATTGAAGAAAGTGACAGAGAGGTTATTGAAAACAAAAAAATTTCAATTCACTAGTCGGTATTCTCCACACAACAATTACAGGACTTGAACAGTGGAACTTTGTAACTGAACAAGAAATTATATCTGTTTATAGAATTAAAAAGGAAGCAAATTAAACAACTTACAATTGAAAGAAATGTTTAATAAAGTAAACAAATAAATATTAAGCTTTTTTTTGTAAATTTTGATACCCTTTAGATCATAATTCCTCTTTATTTCATAAATTATGGTTTCATATTTTTAATTGTATAATTTCTGCATGCCATCTTACCAGATTTAAATTGATGATCTATAATTCGGAAAAACCCTTAATCTGGAATCGCCAAAGTCCAGACGAGTTCGGATTACGAATATATAATAAATGGCCAATCAATTTTTATTCTGTGGCCCAACGGGACTGTAAGTCAGCTTTATTGTGTGACCTCTCATGATCTCAGTAAAAGTTAATGTGGTAAGAAATATTGAATATTTCTGATTATCTGCACCTCTTTAAAAGGTACTAATGAGGCAACATGTCATCAAAATAGGCAAGCCATGATATCACAAAATGCAGTGCTGCTCATTAGTGTTTGTTTTTGTTGCACTAATGAAGGTCATTAGTGTTTGTTTTTGCTGCACTGATGATAGTCATTAGTGTCTGTTCTTGTTGCATTAGATGTATTTTTTTCCCTTAGCAATGAATATCATGAGACAGTGGAATTTGCCAGTTGATGACAAAGAAAGTGCTGGGTTTCTTTGAAATACGGCATTTTGCTTAACAGCAGTGGAGAATGCATGAAGTTGTTCTTCGTAAACAATTAAATATATCAGCACTAATGACTATATATATATATACAATTAACACTACAGACACCTCTTGTATTTTTAATTTTGTTAAATGGCTGCTGTTTTATGTAATTCTTAGTGTGCTGCCATTTTTTAATGTGGCTGTTATCTTCTGCATCTTGATGGAAAATTAGTCTCGCAACTTTTCCGGAAGGGATACAGAGATAATCAGATAATATCAAATACTATAGTTTAGCCCAAATGTATTTTAATGTTAGTTGCCAAAACAACTTTTCCAAGTAATCACAAAAAGGCACAAAAAGAAATTTATTATTTTTTGTAAGTATATAAAGTCTAGCAGATGCCTCTACATTACTATTTATTTGCTTTCTGTAAAGTAGAACAATCACAGCTAGCTCACCCTTACTAAAAGTTCATGACTTTTCTCATACCCTTCTCTAAATTAAATCATATCGCATGATAGTCAATGAGCATTTCAAAATAAATTAATCACAATTTGGCTTCAAAGTTCAATACCACCAGAAAAATAAACACAGCAATAGATTTCATTTACACACTTTCACAACTATAACATGTGAGTGACTATTTGTTTGAAAGTACGATACTGACAGATAATCATGATTTTAATTCTTAATACACATGCATTAAGTGTTATTCACCAAATGGGCATATCTGCTTCCTAAATACTTTCAGTTTGGTTATTAAAACTGAATTGCAATATTTAATTCAGCAAATTATAAAATTATTATATGAATAATATATATATTATTATGAATCATATATATATTATTGAATGATATTATGAATCATATATATATTATTATGAATAAATATTAATTCAGCAATTTATTGTCACTTAGTAACTAATATGCTACTGCTTTCAGCAGTGAACCAGTTCTTATTTAACCCTACATGCACTGAATATTACAGAGATCATGTAAACTGCTTTGTATTACAAAACTTATAAACATAATATTCATAAAATATAATAATATATGACAACATGGTCAAACAAACAAAATTTATGACTTCATCATAAAACACACTATTCTAGGCAAGTACCTGTCTAAAACAATAAACAGGAATGCGAGAAAATTTATAAAAATAAATACGGCTTAAATGTATAAAACTTAATTCAAAGTAAACTTGCACAACATCACCAGAATCCTAAAGTTTTATTCAGATTCAAGATAAAAAATTTTTTAATTTAAAAAATATTTCTAAATTTTGGGTAAACTGTTGAGTTAAAAGGAAAGATTACAATGGAAATGAAAGTATAAAATCATTGAACTTGACAGATGATAATTATACAAGTTTGTAAAATCAATAAGTTTTCGTTCCGGGAATTTCAAATTTTATTAACAGCCCGACATATATGTAGCAAAACATACTATTCAGATACACAACTAGAGGAATTTTTATAAATATAATGTTCATAAAAACACTTGTTACCTTGAGTATGATTCAGAGTCAGAACTTATGTCAACATCTGAAATTGCCATTTTTCTTTCAATTTCTGTGATCTTCTCTTCTATTTTGGCACGCATTGTAGAGGCTCGCATAACATATTCTGATGAATTAAGAACCTTCATTTCATTTGAATAATCTTGTAAATCTGGTTTAATATTTGTTGAGGACTGTGAATTTAGCACATATTTCATTTTATCATCCAAAACTTTTGTTTTATCCTCAGAAAATTCAACATTTTTAGTTTCATAAATGTTAACATCTTGATCTTGAACATCTGCAGCAGAATGTAATTCATTATTCAAAATTTTAATTCCATCAGAATGTAACTGGATATTACTGCCTTCATCTAATTCTACAGTAGTATTTGAATGAAAATTGTTAATTCTTCCTTCAGCATAATTCAGGTTATTTTCAACAGCAGCATTCTGCATGTTTTGCATATTCAGCTACCAAATAAAAATGAAACATTATGAATTTTAAGCAATTTATAATACAGATTAAATCATATTTCTAAACTTATTTTATACAATAAACAATAACAGTAAGCTTCTAATGCAATTAATATGTATAATAGTGCATATTAAAATAAATCATAGCCCAGAATGGAAATGAAGTGAAAAAACATAATATCTGGTTGTAATGAAAGTTTTCCACCAAAAAACGTTCTTAATAAAGTTAGGGAAAAAACATGAAAGCAGTAGCATTAGTATGCACAGTAATCACCACCCAAGGCTATTATTTTCTGCCAATGTTTTGGAAATTTTCAAAGCCTTCGGGTCCAGAAACTTGGTGATCGCGAGTTGAGAAACAGATCAGTCTCATTTCAGACATCCTGTGCAGAATGCAAGATATAGATGCAGGTGTGAAAAAAGAAATCCGAAGGAGTGATCTCAGGGCTATATGGTGTGTATGGCAAAAGATCCCATTCGAGTCCATATAGAGTTCAGCCAGTGGATGCAGACACACGTGGGCTTGCATCATCCTGATGGAATAATGGCTTTTTGCACCGGATCTCAATTTGACACTTTTATTTGATGCTAGTCTGTAGTCAACACAGACTAGCATCTCGCTGCACACCTTACTGTCAAGGGTTTTTTTACCTTTTCCCAGCTAATCTTTGTGGATAATACCATAGCAATCCCACCAGATATAAAGCATGATCTTTTTGGTAGTCAAATTGCGCTTTATGACACTGCCGACGGGCTCACCGGTGCAGACCAACCCCCTCTCCAGCATGTGTTGTTGAAGTAAATCCACTTTTCATCAGAAGTGATGATCTGGAATTTTGTTCTTTGATATTCAAGCAGATTAATACAGGCCCAAACACATATGTCCTTATCTGCCTGAGTCAGCTCATGCGGCACCTAGACACTGAAATTCTATATCAAGTTTATGCGATGCATAGCGCAGTTAACGGACATGGCACTAACGTCTAACTCCTTAGCAAACTCTCGAGTGGTTGCATACTGATCTTCTTCCACAAGTTCTCGCAGGCAGGCCTCATCAACATCAGTAGAACGGCCAAAGTGCTCTTGAATTCACAGTCTCTGTTTTTTAACTTTCGGTACCATACCTTCACAGTGTCATATGATACAACATTAGTACCTAAAGTTGTACACCTGATTTGGCGACATTCTATAGCTGAATTTTTGCAGCAGAACTGGAAGGAAATGATGGTTCTAATCCGGTAGTATGATACTTCCATTTCAGATACCTATTATTTAATGATAACGATAATTTTTTACAAATTTTACATAACTGTGTTCTAAAGCAAGTCTCTTTCTTTCAATGCCAAAATTCCTTTTGACAAAATATGATTAAAGATGTCAACGCAAACTGTTTGTGCAGACGATATTTATGGTGGTGGGAAACTTTCATTTAAAAGACTCTTTCAGAACAATGGTTTACAAGGACATTCATACAGACTCATGAAAATTAGGACAATATACACCCATCTAAGCGAGAGAGAAACACAGCAGTGTTAAGTTTAAAATTAGGGGCAGGAAAAACTTAATATTGGCATAGATTTTAAACAAAGCTCCCAGTTTCAAGGACAATTAGCCATATAACCCTCTTTTTTGGGGAGCAAACTAGCATACATTTTTTGCTTAAGGAGAGGGGGCTTATGCCCAACTGCTCTGGAAAAAGATAGTTTTATTCAAAATATATACCAATCCAAAACTGCCGTTTTTGCTTAATTTTAACAGAAAACTACTAAAAAAACACAAAGGTTAAGTAGATTTATAAATTCCTGCATATAAACACTAGTATCAAAAAACATATTAAATACAGTAATAACATAGAACTGCAAATAAAGATATTTTTACGAAATGTTCAGCCAGGGTAGGATAGCTTCCCCAAAGCAGGTTTAGGGTTACCAAAAAATGGTAAGGGAAGGCAGGGTTGCCATATCTGGCCAGAATCTTGGCGACGAAATTGGCAATATGCCATAGACTGATGGAGGACCTTCTGGAATGAATTCTTACCAGTTAGGCCCAGAATGTTCTTGAACGCAAGCCAAAAGCTAGATAAACCTTGCTGGTACACAGTCAGTGCCTAGTCAATTCATTTAAAGGTCAGTGAGCGAGTGTCTCGTAATTTAGTGCCAAGTTGGTCACTGAGTGCATCAGGAGAGTCTCTTAGTGTATCATGAGTTAGTGCATTGTTGAGTTTTATCTTTGAGCGAGTTGAGCTCCGAGAATAACAGAACCGAGTCAGGAGCTGTACTCTAATGTATTGTGGAGTACATCGCGAGTTGTAATGTAAAGAGTACATAGAATTTTGAGAACGACTGAGCAGAGTTGGGAGCTGTACTCTGGTGCTTTGACGTGAAGCTGTCTTCACCCTTATAGCCTGAAGGCTGTATTGCTGATTGTTTCAGCGTGTTTATGCAATTCTTCGATGACTGCAAATATGATTTTGGAGCTGTCCTGAGTAATACTGGCAAATAAGTTGTGTTCCGATACTTCACAAAGTGTTGT
The DNA here is from genome assembly GCF_044657685.1 of Stegodyphus dumicola. Taxonomy (NCBI): domain Eukaryota; kingdom Metazoa; phylum Arthropoda; class Arachnida; order Araneae; family Eresidae; genus Stegodyphus; species Stegodyphus dumicola. Next base: position 111,963,275 of record NC_140781.1, on the reverse strand, counting down.
TATTCACTCCAAATCCACAAACGCATACATAAAGACAAACGTAACAATATAACGCTTTCATAGGTAACAGAATGAATAAATAAAGCAACATTCCTTAGTTTATAACAGAGAAGATAAATAAAACATGAAAGAATGTGTTTTTCTGCTAATAATTAATTATTTTTAATACTTTTTAAGCTTCATGACTATTTTCTAATGTTTTGTCTTTTAAAACAAATATCTGAAAAAATTTCTGAGCATTAAGTTTACTTCACTTAGTTGTAATTTCACTTACATGTATATAACAGGATATTTAATACTAACTAAAGATATATTTTAGTATATGTGTACTGATTGATAAATTTTCTTCAAAGATTTAAAATGCACATCTTTATTCTTTTTAAAAGACGCTTTTCATTAAATTTAGGGTTCTAATTCAAAGTATAATAACATAAATGAATTTATATGCATATAAAATCTTTCAACAAATACTAAATGATCTTAATAAATAACATGAATACAAATTTCAAATCATAGAATTTTTCAATCATAGAATTCATTTTCAATCATAGAATAATTATTTGTTACGAGACATATACGTTTACCTAACATAGTGGCTGTTGGATGTATATTTAATATTTGCATTTCTTTTTTTCTTAGCCTTTGTCTTATTTATTTTCTCACTGTTTAATTTTATGTTGTGATTTACAATCATCTTGTTACTGGCAATATGCTTTATTTTACTATTGAGTTTGTGTGAATGGCAAAAGTTGTTCATGTTTATGTTTCACTAGAATATCATTGTTAGCCACACTGTGCTGCAGGCAAATTTTCTCTTAAATATTTCATGTTTAAGAACATCAATAAAGTTACAATTTAATATTTGCCTTGAACTAAAAAACATCAGCTATCAATAAAGCTGATGCTTTTTAGTTCAAGGCAAATATTTGGTTCCCCAGGTGAGTCATTTAATGATATCCAATATGTTGTAATTATATGCTTTAGAACTGTATTTCAGGAACTTTTAAGTACTAGTACTGCAAATCATCTGCAAGACATTAGAAAGATAAGCGGAAATATATTTTGCTGTTTAAGTATCTTGTTGAAGTTATTCGTGCTTATTAATGGTAATGACAGAATTAAGTGAAGCTGATCTTAAAAGATTAAGAGGACGAACGAAATCTAACGCGGCTTCACAATAGTTTCAGTAATCAATTAAGTTTAACAGAATTAAAAGCACAATTAGAATGAATTAAACAAATAGTTAAGGAATTTGATCAATATGACATCTTATTGAAGTTATTTGTGCTTATTAATCATTATTCATGGTAATAATGACAGAATTAAATGAAGCTGATCTTAAAAGATTAAGAGGACGAATGAAATCTACCCTAACAAGGCTTCACAATAGTTTCAGTAATCAGTTAAGTTTAACGGAATTAAAAGCGTGATTAGAAAGAATTGAACAAATATTTAAGGAATTTGATCAATATGATACCACTTTACCCGAAGAAGCTTCTGAAATTGCTGAATTCAAAGCTAAATATTTTGAAACGAAAGTAATATATCAATCCGCCATTGAATCGTTAACGGTCAGAAATGTTTTGATTTCAAATCCCACTGCAGTTGAGGCTAGCTTTAAACTTCCTCATTTGAACATTTCGAGTTTCAATGGTAACTATACTGATTGGCTTAATTTTAAAGATCTGTACATGACGACAGTTCATACCAGTCAGTCATTAGCAAAAATTCAGAAATTCCAATATTTGATAGGACTTTTAACAAACGAACCAGCTGCTATTATTAAGCACATTCCCATTTCCGAAACTACATATGATGAGGCTTGGGACAAACTGATGAATCGTTATGATAGAAAAAAATCAAATTGTCATGTCGCTAGTCAGAACATTTCTTGAGCAACCCAAAATTACTAGCGCTGATTCTGTTAATCTAAGAAAACTATCTGATGAAGTTATCTGTGGATTAAAATCTCTTTGCAAAAAGGCTTCGTCTAGAAATGTTTGACTAATTTATTTTTTGTTAGAAAAGGTCGATCCGGAAATGCCCCATTTATGGTCACTAAAAAATGGTGAAGAAGAATTTCCCATCTTAGCATGTTTTTTGGAATTCTTAAACTCAAGATGCGTTTCACTCTAAATGTTAAACACTCATAATACTGAAAAACGAGTATTGCATAAAAATCAGTGCTCTGTTTCTAAGAATGTTTCACATAATAATAAACATTCCGTTCTAAAAATGTCAGTACTGCAATGGTTCTCATACTTTATCAAAGTGTTATAAATTTAAAGGTGCAGATATTACGACTAGGAAAAATATCATCTGGAAGAATTTATTATGCTTCAATTGTTTTTGAAATCATCAAGTAAAATTTTGTTTATTGCAAACTTTATGTTCTATTTGTAAAGCAAAAAAGTAATAACGTAGTGGTGTCAAATTCATCTCCATCTGATGAACAAATTTCTAATTCAGATGAACAAAATAATATTTTGAGTTTTTCTATTCAGGGTCAGAACACTTCATTTTTACCAACAGTGGCAGTAATAATTTACGATTCTACTGGTCAAGGTCACAAATGTTTCATTATTTTTGACAGTGGAAGTGAAGCTTCTTTCATCAGTGGATCATTTATTCAACTATTATTAAATATACGCAGACAAAATGCCCATATTTGCATAAAGGGACTTGGTGATTCTGAAGCAGCTTTGACTCGTGGTTATGTAAATTGTTTCCAAAATCCGAGTTTAAAACAAATGGTGTTTTAATACAAGCATATATTCTTAAAAAATTAACTTCACATTTGCCCTCAGTAAAGATTGACAGCAAAGACCTTGATTATTTAAATTAAATTAATCTTGCAGATCCGAATTTCAGTATGCCCAAACAAATAAACATGATAATTGGAGCTGACTATTTCTTTTTTCTGCTTCAGCCAGGGCAGATTGTTGGCTATAAAAATGTAATTGTGCAAAATACTATTTTTTATTGGGTTGTATCGGGCAGAATAAAAACAGAAGGCAATAAATAGTCCACATCCGATTAGTATTAATCGCATTACTTTACATATTGAGGATAACGTTGATGCAACACTTAAGCTTTTTAGGGAGTTGGAAGAATTAACGTTCCAAAATCAGAAATCAACAGTTGAAGAAGAGTTTTGTGAGAATCATTTTAAAGAAAATTATCGAGTAAACGAAAACGGCAGATTTGTTGTCTGACTGCCCATTTTCAGTAAAACTGAAGAGTTAGGCGACTCCCAACCTTTGGCTGTTTCTCGTCTTCTATTCATGGAAAGAAAATTTGATTTAGATAAAGAACTTGGTAGGCAATACAAGGAGTTCATGCAAGAATACAAAACTTTAAATCATATGGGTCCAGTTGTTCAGACTGAAGAAAATAATCAAATATATTATCTACTGCATCATGCTATTGTTAAAACAAGTAGCTCTACTACTAAACTTCGTGTAGTACTTGACGGATCATGTAAACCTAAAAATTCAGTTTCTTTGAACTCTGTTTTAAGAGTAGGTGCAACACTACAACGAAATATATTTTCAATATTGCTCAACTTTCGTATACATAAAATAGCTTTTTCTGCTGACATAGAAAAAATGTACCACCAGATTTTAGTAGATAATGAGGATCAACATTTACAAAGAATTGTTTGGAGAGAATCTGTTAATTTAAAAATGCAGACATATAAATTATGTACAGTTACTTATGGCACTACACCTGCACCATTTTTAGCGACACACTGTTTGTGGCAAGTTGCTTTGGATGCAGAACAGAATCATCCTCATGTATCTTCCGTTCTTAAAAAACGATTTCTATGTAGATGAATGTTTATCTGGATCAAAAAGTTTACAGGAAGCAGTTGACCTATGTTCTAAGCTTTCACAGCTATTAGAGAAACGTGGATTCAATTTAAGGAAATGGAGATCAAACTGCTCTAAGCTTCTCTAAAATTTATCCATTGATAACCATGAAAAAGGTGACCTGGAAGTTCACTCAGATGAATGTGCCAAAACTTTAGGGCTATTTTGGAAATCTACAGAAGACGTATTTTTATTTAACATTTCTATGGATTTCGGGATTGTAATTACTAAAAGAAGGTTCATTTCTCAATCCTCTAAAATCTTTGATCCTCTTGGCTTGCTATCACCTTGTACAGTCAAGTTGAAAATGTTTTATCAGCCATTGTGGTTTTTAAAACTTGACTGGGATGTCCCACTGCCTGAAGAATGGGAAGAGAAATTGCAGTGACTTCAAGAAGATCTTAAGGTCCTCAGAAATGTTAAAATTTCGAGGTGGCTTCAAACTACGTCTAACTACATCTATCTGCATGTTTTTGTGATGTGTCAGAATCTACTTATGCCGCTGTCATCTATTGTGTTCAACCAACATCTCACAACAGAAATGAAGTCAATTTGGTGGTTGCTAAAACCAATGTTGCTCCCATTAAACAAGTGTCCACACCTAGACTGGAACTTCTAGGTGCATTGCTCCTAGAATTGCATTTATTTTTGAGTTGCATTTATTGTTGAGTTATGGTTTCATTTCATGCATTTTTCTTAACTGATATGTCATATATCAGGACATAGGTTGAGATTTTGCATCTATACGGCCCACGACGATGTCACGCGCAATTTAATCTACTGTGGCGTTTCTGTTTTTCTCCCGCCATTTTTCTCGAGTGCGGCGTTTACGCTGATGCGGCCTTTCTTCCGGAAATTACGGTAATAATACAATTAATAATATAATCAATTTATATATGTAATAATAATTTAACGCATATAATAAGTTATTGCAATAATGTATATAATAATTTAATTAAATGTATCTAATACGCCTTATTTATTTTGCACTTTTAGTCTGAATATTATGATTTATCTTTTCTGTCCTGAAATCCGCACAACCTCTGGTCCCAAGCTCTGCGGATTTCTGGACTTCTACTGTATAACATTTCCAGTCACTAAATTTGAATACATAAAAGGTACTTTTCCATTTTCCCGACACAAGCGATAAAGTCGCCAAAAATGGTACGACTGATACCAAACGAAATATCCTCGCTGGTAATCTTTTACGCCTCATTTTCAAAACAAGTCCCAGCCATTTCTTATCAGATTGATTGTTTCTTTCAATACTGGCATATAATTACATAGAATTTTTACCCAGATAGTTCAATTTTATATCGTAAGGGCATTTGCGGTAATTAAGTCAATTACGATGCAATCACACCAGTCACCCGAAGGGGAAAATATACAAAAGGTGAAGCCAAGGGTTCATCAATTCTAATGAGAATGCGGCTGATCTTTGGAATATGGTAAATGGTAGTTTGGCAACATTTTGGAGGCGATAAAGGTTACTACCTAGGACTTTGGTAATAATGTGAGAAGTACTCAGTTCTGATTACGCATTATGTTGTGCGAGGTAAATGAGAGATCATGAGATATGTCATGTGATATTAATGGACGAATTACAGTTCTTTAATCGGAAAAGGGGGGGAATTTGGAAAAATATCTGTAGCAGTCTATTATTTTGTATTAAGCTTCATTGTGTGTTGTGTGAAGTAGTGTTGATTAATTTTCAGATTGCATGGCGCTGTCTAAAGTGAATTCTAAATTTTTAATGCGTTTATCTGATAATTCAAAAGAATTGGTTGAATGGTAAGCTGATTTTTATTAATTTAATGCATGTGCTTATTTATATTTTAAGTAGTGTTTTTGAATTAAATGATAGTTATTTTATGAATTATATGTTTGTAGGAATTTAGTATACGTTTGAGTGGAAGTAAACGTGCATGGAAATAATTTAAATATTTGACACTAAGTATTTGTAACCATTTGTAATGTTTGCGGTATAAATTCGTTGGTGACGTTTATAATATAATAGATAATTTACAGGTAAAAGTTTTTGGATATTTATTTTATATGTGGAAAAGTTCATCTTTGGAAAGGATATATACTTTTTCGCGATCAGGTAATTTCATATATGTTCTTTTTACCGGATTTAAAGATTCAGAAAATTTTCATGCATTTTCGTGAAATTTTTCTAATTTATGAGAAAAAATCAGTGTACATGGATATAGCGAAGAGTGTGCGCAATGCCATTTTTGTGCAATTCTGGGATTTTGTTTAAGTAAAAATAAGTCGACATGTACATGGTTTAGTGATATTTTAATTAAATGATAGTTATTTTGTGAATTTTATGTTTGTAGAATTTGGTATACGTTTCAGTTGAAGTAAACGTGCATGGAAATAATTTAAATATTTGACACTAAGTATTTGTAACCATTTGTAATGTTTGCGGTATGAATTCGTTGGTGACGTTTATAATATAATAATTTAGAGGTAAAAGTTTTTGGATATTTTATTTATTTTATACGTGGAAATGTTAATCTTTGGAAAGGGTATATACTTTTTCGCGATCAGGTAATTTCATATATGTTCTTTTTACCGGATTTAAAGATTCACAAAATTTTCATGCATTTTCGTGAAATTTTTCTAATTCATGAGAAAAAAGCAGTGTACATGGATATAGCGAAGAGTGTGCGCAATGCCATTTTTGTGCAATTCTGGGATGTTTTTTTAAGTAAAAATAAGTCGACGTGTACATGGTTTAGTGATATTTTAATTAAATGATAGTTATTTTGTGAATTTTATGTTTGTAAGAATTTGGTATACGTTTCAGTTGAAGTAAACGTGTATGGAAATAATTTAAATATTTGACACTAAGTATTTGTAATTATTTTTAATGTTTGCGGTATGATTTCGTTGGTGACGTTTATAATATAATAGATAATTTAGAGGTAAAAGTTTTTGGATATTTTATTTATTTTATACGTGGAAATGTTCATCCTCGGAAAGGGTATATACTTTTTCGCGATCAGGTAATTTCATATATGTGATTTTTATCGAGTTTAAAGATTCACTGAATTTTTTTGCATTTTCGTGCAAATTTTTGTAATTTATGAGAAAATAGCAGTGTAGATGGATAAAGTTAAGAGTGTGTGCAATGCCATTTTTGTGCAATTCTAGGATGTTTTTTTAAGTAAAAATAAGTCGACGTGTAAATAGTTTATGTGTATGTGCTATTCTGAAAAACGTGCAAGGAGTTTGCGATTCTGCACTTTTTCCCAATTTTGCAGTTAATATTTGTCATGATTAAGCAGTTTTGTTACATAAAATTTCTAGCATAAGTTTAATTCGGCTAGTAGATTGTTGGAAAAAGTGTTCAGTAAATAAAAAGAAACATGTCTTTGTTGCTGTAGCAGAGTTGGTCGCCAAATTTTCGTCAAAAAATCACCAAGTTACCATAATCCAAAGATCAACCGAGAATGCACTAGTGAAGTAAAGCACTGTGATTTTACATAATTTCTGAGTTAGGTATTTGTACGAATTGAAATAATTCTTGCATTCAAACTTGTATTCCAAATTAAGATTTAACTTGAAATTAATGTAGATAATTACTGAGAGAATTAGATTTTTGTAGCATAGTTTATGTAAGATGAGATCAATTCGGGTCATGTGATAAGAAACTGCGAATCAGGATGTTGTACCATGAAAGCATAGTAAATTCTTAAATTAACGTCTTTACAAATTTATTGTCTTTTTACAAAATTTTAAACGATATTAAAATGTTCATGCCTTTGAAATAAAAATTTCTTAAAATAACATTTGTTAACATTTTTTTATGTGTATACTGTGTGTTGTCACCAATAAAGTCTGCTTGGCGAGATTTGCGCCAGCGAAACGGAAAAGTACCACAGAAAATGCACACATGACAGAATTTAAAGTCATTGCACTAACTCGCATTTCTTTTCTTAGCTGAGTTTACAATTTACATGCATTACAATAAATAAGAGTGTTAAGGCATATTCCTGTGTTCAGTTCACAAGAAAGTCACGTCACCTGCACAAAATTTGCAATACTAGAATTTCATCTCCAGGCAGAATTACCATATTTAGTACTTTGATTATTCTCAACCCCACTGAAATTGCATAAACTTTTAGCCAACTATGGATAGAAACATTTATTTGAATATCATTACATCTATTTTAATATGATGCATCCACAGCTGCTCATGTTTTTTTCATTCGTCTTTTTCCATGCAAGATATGTAGTACAAAATCCAAACATCCGTTATCCGGAATAATCTAAAATCTGGACTTCAAATCCACAAACATTTTTCTTTTTTTTGTATGCTTTACGCATAAGCATAATAAAACATGTGGAGATTTTCACCTAAAAATTTCAATTCTTAATTTCACTTATTCACTAAATAAAATACCTCGTTATGGAAAAACAATCACGTAAGCATAAATTTGTGAGATTAGTCCGAGTGACCTTATTTACAAATTTTCCATGTCTTCAGTCAAACAAAATTCCTTAACAGCATCCAAAAACTTTCTAAAATTATCTGAACTAGAATCTGTATACTGGTATCGCGACATAAATTCGCAAAAATAAGAGTAAAAAATATTCTCTGTAGAGCAGGTATCCTCCGACATATGACCATATGCATTTTCTTTCTACAAACAGGACACTTATAACAAAGATACTACGAAGTAAATTTTTCATTTACACACCAGCCAATTAATGCTTTTTTCCCCATTTTGTTCCAAATTGCAAAGAAACTTCAAATTAAACTAACAACATTCCTTCATTTTACCATGTAAACCACAAAACATCGTTCTTGTCCAAAATCCAACACAAACAAGCCTTTCCAAATCTTTACCTATCATTCAAATTCACCGCAATCATGCAACATAATAGGGTTTCCATAGCATTCAACTACTCAGGTTACTATAAATGAAACAACCTGCCTTCATGGAGGACATTCTAAGGAATAGTGACTTGTATACACGTCACACACACGGAAAACCAAGAAAAGAGCCGAGCTTCAAACCCAGACTGAACTACCAGTGTTCAGTGACTTTATCACTTGGCTGTTTGTCGGCTAGCCTTTTGAAAAGAAGGTGGGATCATTTCTTCATTTTATTCTTCATCCCTGCTACTTAAATGTTCATCTAATAAATAATTTCAATCAGTTCTTCAATTGCACGTGCTGATGTCATTACACTTGTATCACAATTTATATATTCCTTGATTGTAATGTGTAAGCCCAGTAGTTTCCGATCTTTTCATCCATAATCATTTTTACTTTCACCACTTTCACCTGACTCTGGATTCGAAAATCCCTCTTTAATGAAGCAATTTTTAACGCTTTTTGGTTTTATATGAATCCAAGTGAAATCATATTCACAGCCTCAAGAATGCTTCAATCTTTCCGTATATTTCCTGCAGTGATATTTTTAAGAACTATTTGAATTCTTACAGATATGTATACCTACTGTCATATACTTACTGACATATTCTTACTGATCTAAAGGTTTTACCACACCAGTACAATTTGCCAGAAAGATAACAACTTTTGCATTTTGCAAGAAATCTATCATTTGATGATGGGTGGTATACTGGTCCATAAAAAATAAAATTCTGCAGTTTTGTCTACTTTCTTGAGCCCTTCTGTAAAAATGTCCATAGTCATATACGCTTTTGTATTTGCTTTATATTTTCAGAGCCGATCCTAGATCGGTGGCCTCCACAAGTGCAAATTAAAATTGGCCACCCACAAATTGCTGCCAGAAATATAATATGTTTGATAATCACTTTACTACCCTTAAATTTAGCTGCCCAGAGGCTGTGCACCATCTTGCCCTTGCTAGGATCAGCCCTGTGTATTCTAATGGCAGAATTTTAACATGTTTAAGACACCTTGGTTTTTGTTAATTTTCTATAACTAAAGCAGTCATTTTGGTACTTCTGTATTATCACAATCACCTCAGTAGAAGTCGCCAAACTATAGCAGACATGTGCAACAATTCTTTAGGTAACCATATCCAATGCAAGTTCTAATCTGAAAATTCACTGAATCACATTTATTTTTGAAATATATTGCCAAACTGCCCCAAAGTGACTGCACTAAGTGACTTTTCCATACCATTAGCTTTGCACAAACTAAAACAGTCAGACAGTCTTTACTTTGCTTAGCTCTATAATACTGGTCACCTTTGTAATCTAGGATTCCTACAGTTTTCCCCATTAATGAAGAGTAGGTTTCAAAAATCCCCTGCACAGCAGCAGTTTCAAACACATTAAAAATGTCTTTTAATTCACACCTATTTAGTTTGATGGATAAATTCTCAAACCGCTTTTCAACAACTCAGCAGTAACACTTTTTGATTCTCACTTTCTAATATGTCATGAGATTTCATGTCACAGTTGAAATTTATACAGCCGTCCAGTTGAAAAGCAAGTTTCCTTCACATTCAATAAGAGCTTTCTTACTTCTAGATTAACATGGGGCCATTCACTGGAATACTCGATGCATGAAACTATATGAAAAATTTAGGAAAATGGCTTTGACCTCGGGACACTTTCAATTTTTAACACACAATTTTTTTGAAGCAGACCGTCCATAAATTTCTACTCTTTCTTCAACTTTTTTTCTATCATAAACAACAAATTTTAGTGTTGTCACAAGAATATCCAGTTTCTTCATCAAGTCAACTTTCATAAAACTAGTAATCTCATCAAATTCTTTTAAGATCTGAATTTTATCTTTTAATGAGAATGCCATTAGCTTTTGTGACATTTTGTATCATTTAATTCTATAAGTTATTTTCTCCCTCCTTTCTTCACACCTTCCAGGTGTAACTAGAAGCATACTCAATGCGTACTCGAAAACTCCAGGGTTCAAGTTCCAGTGAGGGCATTGGACATTTTTCACATCTACAGCTTAAAAAAAAAGAAACTAACCACTCTACAAGCGGCACCTAAATAAAAGCGACATTTAACCAAAGTTATACGATGCATAAAAGAAATATTGGCTAATTCTTTGGAATAATTTGGTAACAGGTAGTTTGGCGACATTTTGGTAAGGTGATAAAGGTTACTAGCTAGGACTTTAGCAGTGTACATGAATAAAGTCAAGAGTGTGCGCAATGCCATTTTTGTGCAATTCTGGGATGTTTTTTTAAGTGAAAACAGGTCAACGTGTACATGGATGATACCGTGTATGTGCAATTCTTAAAAACGCGGCAAGCAGTGGGCGATTCTGCACTTTCTCCCAATTTCGCACCTAATCTTCATCACGATTAAGCACTTTTGTTCCATAAAAGTTCTAGCATAAGCGTAATTCGGCTAGCAGATTGTTGGAAAAAAATGTTGAGCTAAAAAAAAAAATGTTTTTACTTCGTGAAAATAATATGGCGCCCACAAAAAAACCTAGCAGGTTGCTGTAGCAGGGTTGGTCGCCAAAAAACTGCCAAGTTACCATAATCCAAAGATTAATGGAAATATTTTATTATTAAAATAGACAGAACTGAATCAGAACCAACACAAAACAACATATGAACAAGAAATGCATAAACAGTGCTCGGTTAATCTTTGGATTATGGTAACTTGGTGATTTTTTGACGAAAATTTGGCAACCAACCCTGCTACAGCAACCTGCTAGTTTTGTTTTGGACGCCATTTTGTTTTCACGAAGTAAAGGCATTTTTTTTTTTTTTTTTTACTCAACATTTTTTCCAACAATCTGCTAGCCGAATTACGCTTATACTAGAACTTTTATGGAACAAAAATGCTTAATAATGACAAAGATTAGGTGCGAAATTGGGAGAAAGTGCAGAATCGCAAACTGCTTGCCGCGTTTTCAAGAATTGCACATACACGGTATCATCCATGTACACCTTGACCTATTTTCACTTAAAAAAACATCCCAGAATTGCACAAAAATGGCATTGTGCACACTCTTGACTTTATCCATGTACACTACTAAAGTCCTAGCTAGTAACTTTTATCGCCTTACCAAAATGTCGCCAAACTACCTGTTACCATATTCCAAAGATTAGCCCAGTGCTCAACTATATACATAAATGTCAGATTTTATAGAAACAATACTGAAACTATAAGACATCACCATAAGAAGTTTAATTATCCAACCTGCCTTAGGAACTAAAGGGTGATAGAATAAAACAATAAATTGAATTAATTCCAGAAAAAGACAGGAAACTGAAAGCTTTAAAACCGTTCATATACATGTAATCAGTACGTGTACACAAATTTTAATCAGTACGTGTGCATAAAATCGGGGAGGGAGGAAGTGAAAAATTAAACAATTGTATAAAAGTATGTCCATAAATATTTACCTTAGCTCAAGAAAAATTAACAATCTGACCGAGGATATTAGACGAAATGGTTTAAAAATAAAAATATCACTTCCATATGCAGAAAAATTATAGACACACATCGCTAGTAATTTTAATTTGAAATATTTTTAAATTAAACCACTTTAATTTAATATTACAAAGGTTTAGACATAAGCGTAAATTTATAAGGAAATTAATTTCTTCAGAAAAATGTTGATTATCACATTTTATTCGGCTCCCATCGCATTAATGAAATATTCCAGTCCTCTGTAAGTGCAAATACGTCACTTAACGCGGAATGTCAACAACCGTTTAAACCACTAATACACAACGCAAAAGAATCATTCACTTCGAACTCTCTGATAGTGTCAACAAATACACATGATTTTTTGTTTTTATATGACCGATATTTGTTTTTATAAACCGGAAAAGAAACGAAATATTTCGTAAACTTACATACAAGAAAGCCTCTTTTAGAATATAACAAGATTAAGACGATTCAAAACACCCACACGTCTCCATTGCCATTCACATTTTAAGAATGAGACTTACAATTTACGGCCTGCGTTAAGTAATGGATGCTTAACTCCGTTTTATGGCAACTTTGTCGTGCCATATTTGGCGGCGGTGTTTCTTGGTTGACGCCAACGACTTCATATAACAGTATATATCTCGTTGGTTGACGCCAAGATAACCAGGATGTTCAAAGCTTCGTGTAGCGTTATCGGTATGAGAAGAGTATGAAATAGTAATTTAAGAGAAATCATTAATTTTGTGAGGTAATGAAAATTATTTTGGTACCGATAATCTGTTTTTCGTTGTTTAACATCAGAAAACAAATAAGACTGCGAACTGCAATTAGAACTATAGCATATTAAAATGGAGCTTTCGTAATCGTATATCATGAAACTTGTGTTATTCAAATAATGCGATTTGTTTAAAACATTTAAATTGTTTAATAGCTTCAGAAAACATTAATGAAATAAAAATAATCAATGCCACTTTATCTGTCTCTAAAGCCTCATAGAGAAATTACACAACAATAATTTGTCCCATCTTTTCTTCCTGGCCTTCCGAACTCGTAATCTGAAATACAGACCTTTTTTTTTTTTTTTTTTTTTTTTTTTTTTTACATCTATTACATTTGGGATATTTATTTTAATTTTATTTTGTCCTATCTTTTTCTACTGTCCTTTCGGAACTCGTATTCTGAAATACGAAATTGCGCCCTATCTCAAGGATCAAGGAAGCGTTCAATTACGAGGCTCATAAGGCTTAAGGCCTTTATCCCTACATCATCAAAGATTAAATAATTATCATTAAAAAGAGGGTTCGGCAAAAAGGTAAAATTTAGTGTCGAATTCTCAGAATAACAAGAGGTAAACTGCCTTCCACAATGTAAAAAGTTAAAAACACTGAAGGACTTAATTAATAATTTTGATATCGAAAAAGGGACGGAATCAATTTTGAAGGGTTACGTCATGAATTTTGAAAAGATTCTATGGGGTCTAGTCTGGACACCGGTCGAGATCGTTATCGGAAAACCAGTCGGGATTCCCTTTCCACTCGACAGCAGAAGGGAGAGCGAGTCTGGCCCCTTCGGCGGCGGAAAGTGAAGTGGAAATTCCGTGCGGAAGTGACGTTTATTGCATAGCAACCAGTCTATCTCACCTCTACATTGCTCCAGGCTCAGGAGAAGGGGTAGTTTGTTGTCAAAGGGGCTGCTTCGCACGTGCTTATTACTGAGGATGGCGGTAGAAAAAAAAATCGAGTTCAAGTAAGTGGTGAAATTTTTCGAAAAATTACGCTGCTGGATTTAGTAAAGATTATGGAAAAAAGAAACGGGGAACGTTAATGGATATTTTAAACACAGAAAGAAATGACCTTTTCAAAACTTCAGGTATGTGGAGAAACGTAAACATAATTTTACGTATGATGTTTTGCAAAATGGAAATTTTCTAAAAGGTTACATGTTTGTAAACTATTTGTTAACAGGAAATTATGATTAAAATACATTATTTTGTCTGAAAAGGTTATGCAACAACGTCATAAGTCAAATCACTGAAATATAGTACCGCGTATGCGTGTTTAATATTCCTAATGAATTTGAATCAAAAAGAATTTTAATTTTTACCAATCCATGATTATATCAATAATTTTATTTATTCAGGAATTATACCTATCACGTAGCTACAAATATACTATGTATCGTAGATACCAATAAGCAGTGAGTAAAAATATAACAAACTTTTAACAAAAGCCATAGGAAGAAAAATATAAAAAAATTAAATAACTATAGATTAAATCATAAAACATATTATCTTGCACACACACACACACACATATATATATATATATATATATTAACATATGCAGTGAAAGGAAATTGCAATACATTTTCCTATTTATACCCTTTTTAAATCGATTCCACCAGTGACCGTGTGGTAAAATTGCTGAACACTGGTAGTTCCGTCCGAGGTCCAAATACTGCGAACGGGTTTGTTTCATTACCAACATATCTCTATCCAATATATCTGTTATTACCAGCATATTTCTCGTAATTTCCAAAAGTATAAAAAAATAAGGCATACAAAACCTCTTTTAAATAAATAACTATATGTATATATATGTATGTATTATAAATATATTAATATATGCAGTGAAAGGAAATTGCAGTACATATTCCTATTTATACCCTTTTTAAGTCGATCCCACTAGTGGCCGAGTGGTAAAAATCTCCGAACACTGGTAGTGCGGTCCGAGGTTCGAATCCCGCGAACGGGCTGGACGCATGGGCGTCATTACCAATATATAAATGTTGAATTTAGGACGTGCATAGTTGTGCATAGTGCATAGTTTGAATGTACTGCATATTCTTTAATGCACGTCTAATGTATTAAATTTTTATACACTACAAATTCAAATAAAAGTAGAGGGAAATACATTATAATTTAAAACATAAAATTTCAAAATTTATAAATTACTCATCAAAACATGAAATTAAGTACATTGTATATACATTAGTTTAAAAAATTACAATTTTAAATTAAAAGTATGCACTCCTTCTTTATATGTGAAATAGGAAAACACCAAATATATTATTTTCACTAAAATTTAATTAAGGAATTGCTACTGTAGAATACATAAGTAATCTGGAATCGTCAGCATCAAACGCGTTATTTCTATAGCGAAACATTCGAATTTTTCACAAATCTTAAGAAATTAAAATATCTATTACGTACACTTTCAAAAACAATCCGTACCCTCCGCCGTCCTCAGTTTAGCTCTAAAACGACAGTCAGAAACTTAAACGGCAGCTGTCCAGCTGACGGAAAAATCTCCGATGCGTCGACCTCTGTAATGATTGAGACGATGACACCAGACTCGCTCTCTGTCGAGTAGATCGCAAAAAGCGACCACTACTTCTATCTCGACGGTGTCCAGTAAGGCTCCTATATACCAGGCTGAATCATCAGGCATTCGCGCTCCCAAGTGGGAGATTTAATGGCGGCTGAGTGGTTAAGGTGCAACAATTTTTTGTGTTTTTTTTGTGTAAAATGGGCGGATGTACAGCTATTAATTGTTCAAATCATTCACGGAAAGGTCATACATTGGTAAAATTTCCTTAAAATGAAGAAAGAAGAAAAATATGGGTAAATAATTGCCGAAGAGACAATTGGAAACCTGGTCCAGGCGCTGAACTTTGCTTAGTAAGTATAATGTTAATTACGCTTTCATTTAGAGTTTATATCTTCTCTGATGTTTATAATGTGCAAGTAAAGTGAAATTCTTGTTTACAATAACCTGAGTATCTGCTAATTTCTGTAATAATAGCTATAATTAAATTAGTCTAGGGTTAATGTACCCGTCGCCAAACATCGCCAATGTAGATGTTTTGAATATGGAAAAGAAATTTCTCTTCTAATATAAAGCGCGAATTTTGTTTTCCTGTGCTAATTGTGGAATTTATACTAATGTAACATGAAAATCATTAGCATATTGAAATTTATTAAAAAATAAATAATAATTTGGAAAGTCAAGATAAAATCTGAATGTTTGCTGAAGATATATGTAACATTATACTATACTTGCAACATCGTTGGAATGATATATAATTTTTTCTTTATTTTATAATCACTATTGTTAAAAAGTTAGATGAGTTGTTTATGCACGGTGCCCACTATTGTTTCTTGGTTAAAATAACTTCCAGAATTTTGACATTGACATCTGAAGTCAATAGAATAAATTGAATAGTGTGAGACAAAATATATATAATCTGACTTCAATAATTGCAAGGATTGTGCAAGTTTATTTATAATCACAGTATTATACAATTTGGCAATGGAGTAAAGATTTAGAAATGAATGCAGAACATTCAAATTAGTATTTTCTTGTTTCTAATATATAGAAATATAGTATATTTTCCAGTATAAAAGTTTTACTTAAAAGTATGGGAAAGCAGATTTGTTTCATGCATGATCTTTATAATACTGGTATGAAATGAATGAATTTTAATCTGTAAACAATTTTTTGTTAATATTGAAATGCGTTTCTTTGGGTACATTTTTAGGCACTTGTGGATCATGTCAGACAACATGCAATAGAAAAAAGATGTCCGTGTGCATAAATTTTCCCATTGTGTTACTTCATTTTATCTAAATTTCAAGGATAATTCTTTTCATTTTTATATGGCATGTTATCAGTATAAAGGCTAGTGAAAATAAATTGGTATGTGTATCTGTTTTTGAAGTGTAATGCTTAAATAAAAAGATGGTGTGTGTTTCTTCATTTAAACAAAATTTCAAGGATAGTATTTTTCAGTGTTGTACGGTTTGTTATTTCTCAAAGTGTAACAAGGGAAAAAAAAACTGGTATGGTATATCTGTTTTTTAAGCATGATAATTTTATTTATTTCTTTAGTGATGCATATATATAGAGAGAAGGTGTTTGGTCCAACTGAAGTTATAATAAATCTAATTTTACTAGATCTCTCCCTTCCCTCAGGTGTAGAAAATTTTCAAGTGCAGAAAGTTTATTTGCAGAATTAATTCATTTCTGATAAACTTATTATCTTTAATTTTTTATATAACATGTTATTAAGTTACACATTTGACTACTGTGTAATAAAATTGTATTTAGGGCAAAAAATTAACTATAATTTTGCATCTGGTGACTAATATCATATGCTTCTAAGAATATTACTTTAACTTTTTCCATAATTTTTGTATTTCAGGAACATGAAACTGTTATTTTGATATACTTAAATAATAAAAGTGTGTATCTGAATCAATTAATGGATACAAATATTTTACAGTTATTTTTAGAAGATATTTGCCATATCGCTTTTAATAATTCATAAAGTATGTTAAAATATAGGTAAATAATTTGGTGCAGAATTCAAATTTAGGGTTTAAAATATAGTCAATCATAAGACTAAATGATTTTTATTGTCATGATTTGCCTGGGCTTAAGAATGTACTTTTCGCCCGGTAGAAATTGTCATCAAACTGTCCTGAACAGGCTTTTTGTTGATAATAACTTCCAGGCTTATCAGTACCTCCTTTTGAGTGGAGGGTATGCAAGTATAGTACCCAATTTAAATTACATTGTGATTGTAATAATATTGTGGTATGAAATAAGTGATTATAATTACAATTTAGGTAATTGCATTGTAATTATATTACATTGTATCTGTGAACTCTTAATTTCATTACTTTATGCAATTATGTTGTAAGTGCATAATCTAATTGCAATAATATAATCTATTCGCAATTACAAAATAATTATAAATGCAGTTACATCTTAAATAGAGGCCATTTTAATACTTTTAAATTTTCGCAAGATAACTTCCCATTAAGGTTCATTTGGAGGAAACTATGCAAATATTAAAAAAGAAGTTATGCTAAATTTACATATTTTGTACAGTACTTTCTTGTTATAATGCTGTTCAATATATCTTCAATACTTTTGTAAATTTAACGACATTCTTTGCAATCACTGTGGTGCTTTAAAAAGAAGTTTCTTAGTTATGCTTTCTAATAAGAATGGGTTTAAAATTAAGTATTATGTATAATAACTAGCAGTTAAAAAAACTTGACTGCATGAAAATGCTGTTGCTGTGTAAAATAAAAAATAAGCTTTCTTTTATCCTTTGAAATGAATTACATGTGGTTAAGTCGTCCTTTTACAATTTAAGAATGTGGTTAACACACATTCTTAAATTGGGCAGGTTTTATCTAAATTATTAGTATAAAATATATAAACTATGAATTATTTTGTAACATAACTCAAATTACAAAATTCATTCTATATACGTTCAAAGTTATTATCTTTTATGGAATAACTGTTTTTTTAATTTAGGTAAAAACTGGATTTTTAGAAGTATTACAAATACAATGCAACACAAAGGTGATCTGATTGAAGAGGAAGGACTTTTTATTACGGTTTCTAGTTCGTATTTATATTACATTTGATGAAAAGCATCCAAAACACAGAATGCTGTACTTTCTTCTTCCATATTATGTTATGAAATATTTCACACATTTAAAAGAAAGTGTTTCTTCAGAATCTTGCACAATTATTTCCATGTACCTCAGACTTAAATGACAACATATTCTTAAGTTATTTTTTTAGTATGAATTTACAGTGTTTTTATGGAAATTTTTGTTAAAATGTCATTAAGATAAATTTATTTGCACACTCTACGCTTTAACTATTTCCCCATTTGACACTATTGAAAGTTTTTATTCATATCTTATTTATTATAGTCTGCTAACGAAACTGAAACATCTAAAGAATAAGTTATTTTGAATATGTTTACAAAATATACGCGAAATTTTTATTTAAGTGAAAACGTCTATATACTATTCGAGAATTAATAAATTATCCGAAAAGTTTATATGCGCTGAATACCGCGCGTCTATAAAATAAATCTTTAAAAAAACAGCAGACATTCAGCCAGCGTGTGCGATAAACGCGCCAAAATTGGCAGCGCGTTCACTCCCTCGCCAAGAGAGAAACGTTGGTGATTCAGCCTGGTTTAGAGGAGCCTTAGTGTCCAGACTAAGGCCCTATGTTAACTTGATCAGTAGTTATATGGTATAATAACACGAGAAAGGAACCTCTTGTGAAAGATCATTCACGTCGCAAGTGATTCGGGTCTGGGGAGGGAAGGGAGCCGGGAAGCGTATTTTTACTTCCTCCCTAGTAAACGCAACCGGCGACTAAATTTGGCAATTTACGAGGTCTTGGCGAAATTGTGACACCAAGGGCATGCGCAGAGATGGACGAACTATCGTGATAATATGTCGTATTTTGTAGCTTAATACTTGATCGCCCATATTTCGTTATGGCGGGTTACATGTAATTGTGCATGTGTCAAACATAATTACTGAAGCAGCAAACTTCATGTGTGATTCGTGGGGGGGGGGGTTAAATAAAGAAAAATGGCGGCTCATTTTTCAACAGAGTGTACTTAATGTGCTTTTTTCTTATGGCTTGAGCTATTGGCAGTTACTAGCACTGCATATGGTTAGCGTGGCCGCATTACAGTAAAGATAAATATTAGGTATACACGGGGGAGGGAAGGGAAAAAAAGTCTTCAGCTGAGCATAAGCTCATATGATATGATAGCAATGCAGGTAGAAGTTTTTTTTTTTTTTTTTTTTTTTTTTTGGCTTATGGAATGCTGGTTATACGTAACATGTCTCAGCACCTGTGTTATTACATCTTTCCTATAAATTTGTGGGATTTAGTAAACCATGATATTTAAAAATGATTATATTTGGTTGAAAGGGAACAATAAAATAATAATAATTCTTTCTAATTTAATAATGACGATTCTTAGTTTAGCCTATATACTAGTTCAGTATTAATAACTCTGTAAATATAATATGTGTATATTTACCTATAAAATAATTCTGTTAAGATATGTATTGTTTCTTATAAAATATCAAGTGGATGTATAAAAGTTAATAATTTATTCATTTTAACAGTTTTTATTTAACTCATTTCATCTTCCTTTGCTTTCCCTGTCTAGTTTGTAACATATACAAACACTTACCAAGTGTGATATATTTTCCTTTATATATGTGGAGACATATCATGAGTGGCATTATATTCAAAATATGTATTTAAGTTTTAAAGGAAAATTCAATGTGAGAAATATTTTATCATGTAAGAAATGTTAATCAGAAGTAACATAGTTAGGTAATATATTTAGAAAGATAATTTTAAGTAATTATTACATTTATAAGAGTTAGGTTTATTTTAGATTTTAACATATACTTGAGTAATTGACTGTTACTATCCCTTTAATAATAAACTTATATAAATTATAAATATATCTTTTCTTACTTAGACATACGTTATTATCATTTCTGTAACTTTTTCTTCATTAAAAGACTGTTAGTTTTCACAAATTAACCTTTTCCCGGGGGCTGGGACATATATGTCCCGAGCAACGTGTACGGCAACTCAGGGCCCGAGACAGTTTTTCCTTGGTAGCAGGGGTAGGAATTTTAACGCTTGAGGCTTGACGACTATTTTACGGCACCTAACGAGTGCGTTCTTTTGAGAGATTCCGCTAATGGGTAGGGGTAATTGTCCGTAGTTTGAACCCACATGGCTAGTTTGCGAATTCGGTGTCTTCCGGGAAATATTTTCTCAAGAGGAGAAAATAAAAAGACTAATTTGTTACTTCGATTCTCGCGCGTTTGCGTTTTAAGATCTTTCTTCAATTTTTTTTTCTTTTTTAAATATCGTTATAAATTCTTTGACTTGATATTTATCATTTCTTCGAGTTCGGTATTAAATAAAGGCTAAATGTAAAGGAAATTTTCTTTGCTTCATTGTTTTCGTAATTGTTTATTTCAATTTATTCCAGTTTTTAATGTGCATGTAAAGGCAGTGTAATGAATATAAACGTTTCAGGTGATGAAAATTAATTTTAATGTTATTTCTAAATGACATACATTCCACGACTACTGTTTACTTGAGTGAAATTTTGGTTTGTTATGTTCTAAATTATAACTAGCGGTTGAGCAAATAAATTTTCTTTAACACTAATAATTCAACCCGGGTTCAAATTTCGAAGACCGGATTGACTGCATGAACCTTTCGTATTCGTTCATGTATATGAGCCAATTTCCTTCGAACGTCCTCCACGAAAGCCCCCTTCAATTAGGCGAATAATCTTTTCTTTAATCAGACGAATGAAAATAAAATTATATTCGAAATAAGAAAGCATGCATGAACCTTTCGTATTCGTTCATGTATATAAGCCAATTTCCTTCAAACGTCCTCCACGAAAGCCCCCTTCGATTAGGCGAATAATCTTTTCTTTAATCAGACGAATGAAAATAAAATTATATTTGAAATAAGAAAGCTATATTTATGACCGTCTCCTAACTACATTTAGAAACCCTTTATGAATAATTTTGGTGACAAAATGAATTTAGACTGTGCGTTAAATGAAACACGAATTTTTATTAAAGCAGTTCGTAAAGAACATTTTATAATTAAAAATTTTATAACTCATAATGATAGTGTTCCATTTAAAACCTGTTATTAGAAATGTAGGTACTATTTTTTCTGTTATATGGGGGTTGCAAAAAACAGTGTTAAAATATGTGATAACTTGCTGAAGATAGCAACAATGTGATCAGCTAAGTCATCTTGGTTTTATGAGTGAACAGAGCCAAATATTCATGTGTTATTATTTGCTTATTACATGTTCTTATTCTCATTAAATAAATAT
The DNA here is from genome assembly GCF_044657685.1 of Stegodyphus dumicola. Classification (NCBI taxonomy): domain Eukaryota; kingdom Metazoa; phylum Arthropoda; class Arachnida; order Araneae; family Eresidae; genus Stegodyphus; species Stegodyphus dumicola. The sequence goes on along the minus strand of NC_140781.1, from coordinate 111,941,307 downwards.
AATTTACATGCCGTACAGCTTGGGTTGTGCATTTTTCCAATACTAACCGTAGTCTTTGTGCATTGGACTGCAATATATAAAGCATTTGTAATGAAATGTAGAAAATGATCCTTTTGATGTCATTTCAAAACAAAAGATGTATTTTATTTCCCAGTTCTCTATGAAAGCATGCAGAACCTATTTATTGGGCCCTGTGTGACATTCTCATTCTGAGCATATGCCACATAAATTAAAAAAATTATGCACGATGTTCCATCGATTTAATTTAATGTCTGCTGGACTTGTTTTTAGCTGTGCTGAGCAGCATTTCCTAAACAACAAAATGTTGTTCAGGTCATGAACATTCTTGAAAAAGAAACTGTCACTGCAATTTTTTATATCCTGTATAGCTTGGCTTTATACTGACTGCTGTTAGAGAGATAGTACAAAGTCAAAGACCTAGAATATTCGTGACATTCGCAATTCCAGATTTGGGATTTTGCTGAATATTAGATCTTAAGTTTAAATCCAGTAAGATGTCAATTATAAAATTAAAAATATGAAACGGTGATTTATGAAATAACAAAGTATGTATGACCTAAAGGGAATCAAAATGTACAAAAAAGAAAAATTCAATATTTATTTGTTTGCTTTATTAAGTATTTATTTCAATGTAACTTGTTTAATTTTTTTTGCTAACACTTTCTCTTTAATTCTATATATAGAAATTCTTGTTCAATAGCAAAGTTGTCTGGGATTTACAAAAAAAAAATGAGGAGGGAGCAGTGAAATTATTGCAGAATAAAGGGATTCCTCATAGCTGAAAATTTTGTAAAAATAATCCTGAAATGACGCGTTTTACCAATTATGATACACCAAAATAACGTGTCAGTCTTAATCTTTCCCAGAAAAAAGTCTCAGATCTCGCACTTGGTTTGAAGGATCGCATCTAAATTTCCTAGAACTGTAAAATTTATGTATCATTGGTACCATGGACTGATCTCAGTTGAGTTTTGTAATATGCAATACAGTTGTTGATTGGGACAATTATATGCGGATATTGTTTTAACCAGTTTATATCTAGGTATCTCATGCTTGTTTCTGAAGTCTGCTAATAAATGTTATTTTATCAAATCTTAGTTGATTTCTCATTTAAACTTACAACAGTGCACAATCCTAAATGTTGGAAATTATTTCTTACAAATTTTAATTTTTATGAAAATTGTTAAAAAATATATAGAAGCATTTATCACGCCAGCAAATTGGAGTTAATGGCAATCGTATGGACATTGAACAGGTTAAGAGAATTCTTAATCGACATAAGATTTACAATATAGAAGTATTTACTGCAAGAGAAAAATTATTTCTAATGTGTTAGCTAAGTAATTTGACAATTATAGTGTTTAAATATTAATTACATTGGCAAAATGACAATTGTATGTGCTACCTCTCTTGCAAGAAACATATCTCATTTTAAAAGCATGAAAATATTTTGACTTGTTTTTAATATTTTTTTTCTTTATTTCAATGTAACTTGTTTAATTTTATATAAATGGGAAAAGGTTATCGGATTACAAAACAAATCTTTCAAATGATATTAAAAAGATTAAAACTACTGAAATATAAAATGATGCAATAAATATATAGTCTAATTAGTAATATCTTTATTATAAATTAGCCCTTAAAAATTTAAAAGGGCAGCAAGTGCATTATAATTACAGTTGTTTGAGTAAAGACTGTGTTTGGTATCCTGAGTTGTAAAAGATCCGATCTAAGAAAGAACAAGGATCATTTAGCAGTATTTTGAGTGTGTACTATTCCTATGATTTCTATGCCCGTTTGCTCATAGTACTGGCAATTCAAGTTTGTATTGTGTCAAGGTTTGCACAAAATATTAAAAATAACACATTCGATATACAAAAATTCGTTTTCATATATGATCAAAGCATTTAGAAAAAACTGCCTTAGATCAGTATGTTTCCTTGAAATTACGTCTTTCATTTTTGAAGTCATTACATTAAATAAAAATATTAAATAATAACTTCACTTTTTCATTCTAGAAAAATGAAAATCCATGCTTTCTTTTACAACCCTTAGTTCTTTCTGAGAGTAAATTTAAGACCTTTGTAAAAGAGAAGTGGCATAAAGGATTTAGTTATTATAGTCATATAATTTGGGAATAATAAATTTCCAAATATTAAAAATATTTATTAATCCTGAATATTTATTTTTGATATTTAGGGATTGAGTGGGCTTTCTACTAAAAATACAGAACTTGCAATTGTTCAGATATAATTTCATTTTTTCTTTCAAATTATTGAGGTCACATAAGAGATTTCTGAAGAATGGACAAAAAAAAATTGAGTACCACATATATTTTTCTTTTGATGCACTGTATTCATATGATAAATCTGTATTTATTTTGAGAAGTTTAGAATGAGAATTAAAGGGATGCAGGTTGGTGGTATTTTAATTTCTCTTCAATTTGTGTATATAGCAGAGCTTAAATTGCGACGGAGCCCGGCTCTGGTACTTTCCAGTTTTCGAGATAAATTATAATTTCAGCCGGAGCCCTAAATGAAACGGTTCAGGCACTTTTTTTATGCAAGTGAACCACAATTTTAACCCAGAAATTTTGTTTTAATAGTAAACATGTCTTAAAAATCCGATTCTAACTTCTGAATGCAAGCCTGTCTTTACATCGCATTCAAGCGTTGCACAGAGGTTGAGACTTTTGAGGAAAGAAAAGCCCCCAATTATGTGTCAAAGGCTTATTCTCCAGGATATGCAATGAATTTATGAGACCGGGTAAATTTTGAATTCCTCAAAGAACTAAAAGTGACACCCTGGTCGTGAACGTTCCATGCTAGTAACTTCCTTCTGCAGAGGCCCACCAGCGGCCGAGCGGTAAAGTCGCTGAACACCTGGTAGTTCGGGCCGAGGTTCGAATCCCGCAAACGGGCTGGCTGCATGGTCATTTTCGTGGTTTTCCCCATGCGTAACGTATATACGAGTCAGTTTCCCTTAGAAAGTCCTCCACGAAGGCATCCTCCCCTTAGGCAGATAGCCCTCGAGGCTTTGCCAGAATTACACAAACTAAAAACCTTCTGCAGAGCTGCAGACTTTCTGAATGATGTAACCCCGGGATTCCCAAAGTGGTCGATATCGACCCCTCGGTTTCCTAGGGGTCGACATAAACGAAAACTGATTTTGGGGGTCGACGAGGTCTAAAAATCGACTCCTATTAAATTAACACAAGTTCTTATTTAAAACTTTCAAGATAGGTAGGTACTGTATTGTTTATGTTGTGTTACGTGTACTAAGAATAATTAATATTTTTGTAGGAAACAGCATTGTTGTAGTAATGTAAAGACTCAAGTTCGTACAAGATGAAGAACTCGGCAAGTCTGTGTGGACAAGTTTGTGTAAGATAATGAATTCGAGCGTACGTCTTTTAGGCGCGTTTTGACTTGCTCTCTATTTGACGCTTACGCGATTTAACACGAACGAATTCATGATCAAGTCCAAACATGTTTCTGATATTTTACTATTTAACGAGCTTGCACTTAGGTTGAAAGTTCATTTGCGTTTTGAAATTCGTTGGAGCTTGAACGATAATAACTCATATAAGTACTCATTTATTTCAAGAGATTACAAAGTTATTACATAGCTAATTAAGTGAAGTAAAGTGGATGATTACTGAGAGTTTTATGATGGCGGACACGAAAAAAAAAAAATGCAGACAATACAGTTTGGACTACTTGAAGTTCGGATTTATTGCATCTCCATCAAATCAACACTTGCCGATGTGTTTCATATGTGAAAACGTATTCAGTAACGATGCCATGAAGCCTTCAAAAATGAAAAAAAATAGATCACCACTTATCAAGAGTACATGCTGACAAAAAAAGTAAGCCCTTGTCATTTTTTCAAGCACTTAAAGAAAAACTAGACAAAATGCCATCCATAAGATCGATGTTTGCGTCATCATCTATTAAAGACGATGATGGTTTACGAGCGTCCTATAATATATCTTTACTAATAGCGAAGTCGGGGAAACCCCACACAATTGGAGAGCAGCTTATCTTACCAGCCATTGCGGAGGTCCTTAACAATGTATTGCACAAACTCGCACATGATATTTTAAAGAGAATACCTTTGAGCAATAACACCATTCAGAGACGCATAGACGAGATGGGACGCGATGTGGAACACATTTTATGCAAGTTCTTACAGACCAACAGATTCTCTCTCCAGTTGGACGAGTCTACATTACCCGGCAATGAAACTCTGTTGTTAGGATATGTTCGATTTATCAAAGCTGAAAATATGTGCCAAGAACTGCTTTTTGCTACATATTTAGAGACTGATACCAGAGGAGAATCGATTTTTCAGGTCGTGGAACATTTTTTTACTGACAAAGCTATTCCATGGAAGATCATTGTTTCTGTTGCGACTGATGGTGCACCGTCTATGATTGGTCGTTATCGTGGTTTTTTAGCTCACTTAAAGCGACAACTGCCTGATGTACTGGTCATTCACTGCGTGATTCACAGGTAGCATTTAGTAGCAAAAATGCTGAGTCCTAGATTGCATAAGTCTTTACAATATGTAATAAATGCTATCAACAAGATTCGAAGCAATTCTTTGAACTCTCGGTTATTTGCTCAGCTATGTGAGGAAAACGACGAAGTCTTTACTCGATTATTTCTGCACACTGAAGTTCGCTGGCTATCAAGAGGCTCTTGCTTAGAAAGATTTGCAGCCATTTTTGAATCTGTGTTGGAGTTTTTACAAGAAAAAGATCCGCATTTGAAAGAAAATCTGAACAATTGTAAAACAAATATTTATTACTTGACTGATATCTTTGGAATGTTCAACAAAGTTAATTTGCAACTGCAGGGTGACGATCTTAACTTGATTAAAACAAAATCAATAATATTGGCCTTCGTGGTTAAACTAATCCTTTATAAACAAAATTTAGGCAGAAAAGAATATTCGCAGTTTCCGCATTTGTCAAAATTACCAGAAATGCTTCAAGATGATGACATTTTATTATATGTCACTCACTTGGATGCATTACACAAGGATTTTACGGAGAGGTTTGAGAATCTTTTAAATTTACAAATTCCTCAATGGATAATAAATCCGCACTATACCACAGCCATAGAAGAAGCCAATGTGATAATGCAAGAAGAGTTGATTACCATCAACACAGACGAAGAGCTTAAGCAGAAGTTCAACCAAGGCTATCAGAAGTTCTGGTTGCAACGCATCATTGAAACACAGTATCCTACATTGTGGAACATTGCTGAAAAATACCTTATCGCTTTTCCATCATCATACCTAGTTGAAAAAAGCTTCAGTGTGGTAACAAACATTTTGACGAAACAAAGAAACCGTTTTAAAATCAACCAAAGTGGAGATTTAAGGCTGCAACTCACCAATATTGAACCGGATGTAGCTAGATTGGTAGATAGTTACCAGGTTCATCCATCACACTGAATGTTTTATTTTCTCTTTGCGAATTAATACTTTTTTAAATATAATTTCCTACCTACTTAAGATTCTTTAAGTACTTAATTTGTAATAATCATTATAAATTAAACTTGATATTTACTGAATTGTATGTCTTTTTATTTTGTTAAATTTTGATGAGAAAATGAAGTCAACTTTACTCACTTAACCAAGTGCAAAGTTTTCCAATTGGTACCTTAGTACCTAGGTATTTTGTATCAATAGGAAAAAACTAAAGATAGGCCCCCTTATTCATAATTAGTCTGCTAACTTAAAGCATTGCTAATTCTCACTCTGTCTTCTTCTACTGACCTAAGTCAGAATGAAAAATAACACTCTGTAGCAGCTGTTTTAAGTTAGCGGACCATTATGAATAAGGGGGTTGATCTTAAAAGTAGGTAATTTGTCCATGGGGATCAGAGGTAACAGTTCATTTTGGAAAAGGGGTCACTTGTCCAAAATAGTTTGGGGATCCCTGATGTAACCAAACGGGGGGAACTACTGGTGCCACTTGTACCGAGAAGTCTTATATTTATTCTCACGTTGTATTCAGGAAAAAGTTCTGCTTGACGACTAGAGTTATATCGACAGGGCATCGTGATCAAGTAGTCTTGAACTCTCCCCTTTTTATTTTCAAAGCTGCACTTTTCAGTTAAATTTCTTTCCATACCCTCATACCGTTTCTAGAATTCTCACTATTCTCCTTAGTGGAGCTTTGATCATTTTATCTTTTCTTAGCATCTAAGTGGAATTGTAATTCCGGACGATGGCTCAAATAAGACGAGGTCCGATACTTTTTTTTTTTCCTATTTAACTATTCAAAATTAATTTAATAATTTATCAAATTTATCTTTATCTTTACATTTTTCTTAATTTAATTAATTAAATTAGTTAATTTAATCAAATTAATTAATATTAATTTAAATTTATTATTTAATTATTAGCTATTTTAATTATTTATTTATTTTTCCTTTCCTTCCTCACAGTCTTCCATAGGGCTCCAGCATAATATTATATTTAAAGAAACTAAATAATGAAGATTCTGCATGAATGTTTCTCGCATTTTCAAAAAACAACGGTACCTAGGGCCATCCAATTCTGAATAACGTAGTCCTCCAACCAAACATGAGCACTTGGAATCCCGAATTTGGAATTTGTTTTATTAGCTTTTTCCAATTTTGTAAAACTTTAACGAATTTTTTATTAACAAACTCATCGATTTAAAAGCATACAATGGGAACACTGTACGGAAAAAAAAATGTATCTCCAGCGACCGAAACTATGTATCGGAAATTCTTAAATTATGCTCTTTTTAAATATTTTGTGATATTGCTGTTGAACTGAATTTTATGGTTAAACGCGAAGAACATTATATTTAATAAATAAAGGTACCGCACAAAACGTTAAAAAACATCCTTTTGGGCGTAATATAAAATATGAAAAAGCTTTCAGATTTTCTTTATTCTCTCTCTTTTTTCCATCCAAATGTAAACTGTAATATAAACAAAACTGACGTGGGTTCCTTCTTACGAAAGGCGTTGAAAATTCATTGATTAAGGGGTAGAGGCTTTCTGCTTTGGAAAGAATGCTTTTAAGTAGCATTTTATAAAGGAATTCTCGTAATTACTTTGCGCACTTGAAAAGCACGTAAACTCTATGCACTTATATCTGTAACTTTGGATTACAGTGTCTAATCAACACCTTGAAAGAACGGTAGTGGTATTTACTGGATAAAATTGTATCTCCCATTAAGGCTTTTATTTATGGGATCGACATTCCACATCTATACTGCATATGATCTACAAGGCATAACGTCGACACACGTAGAATCGACACTGACATACGAACGATAGTTATCAGCATAAACGACATGGTAAAAAAGAAATTTTAATAATGGTATAATAATAAGTAAAAGAATTATTGCACATTTTTTGCGTGCACGGTATCCACAGGCATACAGTCGACACCACATATAGTTTGCCTATATAATCAGGGGTGGCCAAGCTCCTTGATAGTTCGAGTCATTTTTCAAAATTTGAAATTTTTTGCGTGCCGCAATTAAATACGTAAGGTATGCAAAAAAAAAGGTATAAAAATTTTTTTTACAGAAATTATATTTATTGAAAACATAATATAAAAGTACAAAATATGTGTATTGAATTTAAATATTAAAAATTAAACACATTTATTTTACTTCTCTTGATAATTCTTTAAAATTTGGTGAATAATTGGTGACAGCACTTCTCAGTAATTCTTTGAGATGCTGGTTAGTTAATACTGATCGGTGTTTGGATTTCACGAATTTTTAAAGTGAAATAAAATGATTCACATAAGTACGTTGTTCCGAATATTGAAATAATTCGACAAGCAACCTTTTTTAATTCAGGATACTTCGATTCTGGCACATATTTCCAAAATTCAGTAATCGGCGTCGATTTATATTTTAATTGTAGAGCTTGATCTTCTTGCATCTCTATTAATTATAATTCTCCAGATGCTTTTTGGGTAGTAATTATATTGGAAATGGCAAACTCATCTTGAATTATGTTAATTTCAAATGGACTGAGAAAAAAATCAAGAGACAATGGACGGAAATGAAATTTGTTACAACGTTGCACTTAGTCTTTCATATTTGGTGTCTGTAATTTAAAAGACATTTTGAAATACATATGGAACGATAATAATTTTTTAAAATATAATATCACAAAATTAAAAAGGGAACTGGGATACATTTATCGAGAGCCACAAGTAATCGTTCAAAGAGCCGCAGGTTGGCCACCCCTGCTATACATAATCGGCATTTTCATAATAGCCAACCGCGTGTAACCAAGTAAATAAGAATTTGATAAAATTAGCAATTTCCAGGGTAACTGCATAAGATCGACAACGATGCAAATCGAAACCTGTTATTGAGCTCTTGTTTCGATCGTACACATTACCGATCGTGGGTGTCATTTTCGTCCTTACGAAAGAAAGATTTGAAATATTAGAGGGAACTATTATGTGTCCACAAGAAATAACATTTTTCGTTTATTTACCAGTTGTAAATGTGGGCCACCTGTAACCGAGAGCTGAACTCTGGTAGTTCAGTCTGAATCAATCCCTGCGAATGAACTGGTTGTATAGATATTTTCAAGGTTTTGTCTTATGTGTAATGTGAATACAAGCCAGCTTCACTCAGAAAATCCCCCATGATGCAACCCTTTCCTAAAGCAGATCTCTCGCAATTTTCTAACAAACATACTAGTATAAAAGTTTTTTTTTAGTCCAAAGAGGTATTGTCCCTGAAGGACTTTTGTTTTCGTTTTGCGATTTTGCTTTGAATCACTATAAATGTCCATTTCACTTTTCAAACTGTTGCCACCAAATGTTAGAGTCCTGCATTGTATTTGAAGAAATTAAATAATGAAAAATCTGCATAAATGTATGTATATTTCTCGCATTGTGATAAAACAACGGTACATAGAGCCATCGAATTTTGAACGACGTAATCCTCCTGCGAATATGGGCATGTCGAAGACCAAATTTAAAATTTGGAATTTGTTTTATTATCGATTTCATATTTTGTAAAACTTTAACGAATTTTTGAGTAACAAACTCAACGATTTAAAAGGGAGCAATGGCAGCTCTCTACGGGGGGAAAAAAACACCTTTTTGTCTCCAGCGCGCGGAACTGTGTATCGGAAATTCTAAAGATATGCTGCGACATTGCTTTTGAACTGAATTTTATGGTTTAGTGCAAAGAAGATGATATTTAATAAAGGTAACACACAAAACGTTAAAAAATCGCCTCTTTGGCGTAATTTAAAATCTGAAGACTTTCAGATTTTTTCCCCCCCAATGGCGTGGTAAAATTAATCATTAAAAACGAAGCTGAGCTCCTTAATAACATTTTGCAGCTTTAGAATGATACCACTAATTTGATTATCCAAAACTCGAAATATTGAATAAATTTGAGTTAAATAAAATTCAAAATTAATGCGAAAGAATTTGTTTTAGTAAATTTCATATGTGTTTTCAGTTATAAACTATATATTTTCTTTCTGCGTTTGTTACGAGTGAAACAGTTTATGTTCTGCTGTAATTTTTAATTAGGATCGTAACAGAAATGTTTCTTGACGAAGAGGTGAAAACTGTTGAAAACAGTCAATTTTCTATTTATGAGAAAACTTTATTATGACTTTAGAGATTAAAAAGTACATATAAATATTATATTTCTCATTTTTCATGTTTTAAATAATTAGTAAGAAATATGGATTCGAATGCAGCAATTGTAGTTGTAATTCTAAATGACCTATTTATAATATTGTTATCAATGAAGCAACAATCGTATAATTAAAAAAGTGAATGCAAAATTCTATTCTTATTGTTTTGAGCTCAAGTTCTTTGTTTCAAGAGCTTTCAAGTCTGAATTAATTTATTTTCAAACTTAAAATTGCAGTATAACTTTTGTATTTAAAATTTCGTTAGCAGTTTCTTAGCACTTCTAAAACAAATATAATGCAGAATTTTAGCACTATTAGAAAAAGTCTAAAAAAAAAGCTGATAAGGAAACTTCCGCCTATCTCTTGGCTTTTTTAATTGTTGAAGTGTACGGAGTCAAAATTAAAGCTACTAACAACCAGTTTTTAAGGTTGTCACTAATTAATATATTCGTAATTTTTAATAAGCACCATGTTTATGAGGAAATGACAATTCAGATAATAACAGGGCCGGTGCCATAGCATACACGCTACAGTAACATATCATTGATAAAAGTATATCCCAGGAGAATATTCATATTATTATGTAATGTTCCCTTAAAAAGAATGTAATATTTAGCAATCATACTTAGTACTGCCGATTTTTCAAGAAACACAAAATTCACAAGGTTTTGCAGGCGAGTACACCATTCAATACTTTGAGTCACACTTGATCAAACAAACCATAAGCTTATACACAACCGTCCAGGAGTAATTTAGTCAAATATTTTTTTTTTAAATGTTAATATGCAAAATATAGAATTAGTACTAAATATGCATAAATTTTAGAATTGATGTTATTTTAATTATGTTATAAGTCAAGGACACTTATAACATAATATTCACGAGCCTTCTTGATGTGCTTTCGTGGTGTAGTGGTCTGCACGCTGGGCGCGTATTCCAGAGGTCCGAGGTTCCCTTCCCCGCGAGAGCGTTGCTCATTTTTCAATCCTGCTTCCATAATATATCGAATGTCCCTACAATGTAAGTAAATATTCGACATAACAGACATTTAACTTTTTCTTATAATATAAATTTTGAGAGGGAACAGTTTTACATTGAGCTGGAAATAAGTTTATGTATTCTGCAGTAAAAATTTACATTCATTCAATTAATTATTTCTGTGTACTGAAAATTGTTTTTTCATTTTATGTAAAGTTTATCTGCCGAAATTGAATTTAGAAATTTTCTGCATTCGCTATAGAAGTAGGAAAAGGAGAGTTCAGAGACAGGATCTCAAACTAGCAGGCGGATTGCGGATGAGGCGGATTGGGCGTCGGAGTACGCGGAGGCGCAGCGGATAAGAAGAAGGGTTTCAGGATTCTTCATTGAACTGATAATCTCTTATCAATGTGTGGCATTATCTTATCAGTTCAATGAAGAATCCTGAAACCGTCCTTCTTATCTGCTGCGCCTCCGCGTACTCAGACTTCCCAATCCGCCTCATCCGCAATCCGCCTGCGAGTTTGAGATCCTGTCGCTGAACTCTCCTTTTCTTACTACTGGCTGCAGAGATTGGTATATAAACGAGACATATTTTGTCGAATGCAGTTACAGCACTGCCGTAGCACAGTTTTCGTTTATTTATACGATGTTCCCATCATCGCATTTTTTGCGATCCTTTTGTGTTAATATATTAAAAAATTTAAAGGGCTATTACGTAAATTACAGCATTACATGTTACATGAAGGGGATTAAATTGAATCCAAATTCAAAATATTTACGTGTCTTTTCACTCATATTTCTAGCAATTTTATTTTCATAGGGAAAGTTACCAAACACTGATCATATAAAAAGATTGACAGTCATTTGTGTTCTATATTCTTAAGCAGAATACATATAATGCAGCTCATCAGCGCTCCAGCGGTCGCTTAACACTGATAGTTAGACAGGGGCTCAAATCCCAGCAAACAAGCTGGTTGCAAGGTAATTTAGTTATTTCTTCATGTGTAAGGTAAATACAATCAAGTTTCCCTTTCTGATACTTCGTGAAGTCCTCCACGAAGATATTCCTTCTCTTAGACAGACAGTTCACGTGCTTTGCCATGATTCAAATAACCAAAGAAGAAATGAGGTGAAAATGCAGTAGATACTAGCCATTCAAGGGATAGAACAATTAATAATAGATGTAGAAGAGCATTTTTGAAATCATTTCTTGAGTACCAATTCCGGGGAGTTCTAAATCACCGACAGTTCTTAAATGTTTAATAACTACAGTGCCTTTAATTGAGTCTGAAAATTGGATTGATGGAGTTGAATTTTTTGAATTTTAAAATTTGCAATTTGCTAGGAAAGACGAATCTTCTGCTCAAGTGCTTGCAACAATTTTGAAAATTCAAAATTTGCGAATCTATGGGCGACGTGCATGATTAATTACATCAAACGCTTCTACTAATTAACATAAAAACTCTAAAATTGCGGGGATTGTAAATAATCTAAAGATATTTAGAAATACAAGATTTGACAATTGCGAAAAATTTAAAACTACACTAATTATCATAAAGGATGAACAGAAAATAATTATAATGTAAGAAAGAAAATTTTGTCCTTTTTGTTTATTTTCATAATTAAAAAAAAATGATATAAATCTAAAATTTGGTTACTTAGGGAAACTGCTATAAATTAAGCATAAAAGAAATCAGTGCGAGAATGGTTTTGCATACGAAACTGAGACTGCAACACACTTCAACCAGTTTTAACGAGCTTCAGATGTAAAAAGTTCTTTAATAAAGATCTTCTAATTGTATATGCACAAAGTTTAAATCTTGGCATAAAATTAAATAACTTGGGCATTTAAAGCCCGAATATTGGAAATTATCATAATTAAGAATTTTTAAATTTTTGCAATAGCATACGTACAAAATAATGATCAACAATTGATTCAAGGCTTTCATACGAATACAATAATCCGAATGGAAAAGATTATTACAATTTTAATTTATATTGAAAGTTGTTACACGACCTTGAAAAATCAATATTATAATTTATAAGGCAGACATGTAGCTGAAATTATTAAATGCCACAAAAATGCAAATATAATGAAACTTTTCTAATGCGACCACTAACGGCGGCTTCAAGCGATTTAGGCCACTTATGTAGATGGTTGCATTAGAGGGGCAAATGTATAAAAACCTGTTTATTTATGTTATAGGAAACACTTTTAGAGTTCGCCCTCATGAGATTCTCTGTACTTATATGTAAAAAAAAAGTTACAAATAATGCGTCTTACTAAAACGATCTGACATATTTAAGCTTCTAAAATGATGTCAAAAATTTAAAAAGGGAAATCTAACCGAAAAAATCCTGATTTGGTTAATTTAAAGCAGTTAACAGAGTTTATGATAAGTAGAACATTAATTAAAGCATCACAGACTTAAGTATGAGAGTAGATTAGCATGATCATCAAATCAGATTACTTAGGTTATGGCAAAGTACCATAAGTTTATCTGCCGAAGGGGATATGGATGTCTTCATGGAGGACTGTTTATAGCGGGGAGTTGATACAAAAATTATTTCATACGTCTGATAGAAACTGACTCGTATTTATGTTACACATGGAGAAAACCACGAAAATTTCCTGGTAAGCAGCACATCCGCCGTGGTTTGAACGCAAGCAGAACTACCAATATTCAACGATTTTTACCTCTCGGCTGCTAGTGGTCGAAGGTCATCCAAGTTATTCTCTGAATTTCAAAGTCATCGGTCTATGCTTTATTACTCGATTATTCATGCTAAGATTTTTGGAAACTAGGGATAATTTAAAAATTGGAATTCTGGATAACCAAGTTAAATAATTAAATTTATTTAATTTTCCGTTTTGATACGTTTTAGGTTATGAATACGAAAAGCTCCCACGTATGATTTATTTGGAGCGCAATTTAGAGACTAGAATGAATAAGTTTCTTTAATTTGGTTTGGCTTACTTGATTATAACAAAGCGCAAGAAAGTTATCTGCCTAAGAGAAGGGTTGCCATCGGGGAGGGCTTCCGAAGGAAAACTAGCTGGTAACCACATTATATAGGGAAAAAACCACGAAAAGCTGCTTTGCTAGGAATCGAACCCAGATCTAACAACCAGTATTCAGCGGCCGCTCTTAAGTTTCCGTAAGCTTTACACGTAATTGTAATTAATATAACTACTAGTATGAGTAAAAATCCTTTCTAAGATAGGCCCACCAGCGGCCGAGCGGTAAAGACGCTGAACACTGGTAGGTCGGTCCGAGGTTCGAATCCCGCAAACGGACTGGCTGCATGGGCGTTTTTGTGTTTTTCCCCATGTGTAACATGTATACGAGCCAGTTTCCCTATTAGAAAGTCCACGAAGGTATCCCTCCCTTTAGGCAGATAGCCCTCGTGTGCTTTGCCATGATTGAATAATCCAATTCAATCCTTTCTAAGATATCCATTCATGTTTCAGCCCATCAGCGACCGAGCGGTAAAGACGCTGAACACCGGTAATTCGGTCCGAGGTTCGAATCTCGCCAACGGACTGGCCGCATTGGCATTTTCGTGGTTTTCCCCATGTGTAATGTGTATACGAGCCAGTTTCCCTTAGAAAGTTCTCCACGAAGGCATTCCTCCCTTTAGGTAGATAGCCCTCGTGCGCTTTGCCATAATTGAATAATCCTAATCCATCCATGTTTCTAGTTGATTTTTTGGTATTCTGTGGAGGTGATTACCCTAGAAAGATGATGTTCAGTGCAGGTGTTTGTTTATACCTATAGAAATGCTGGTCACTTTTGGAAGTGATCGTCTTAGGGAGATGTCGCCAATCGTTTATGGGCTACTAGATGGTCCAGCTCTGAGTGGATCCCGCATTCGTGCATTGTAAAATACATTAAATCCTCTCTAAGACGATCATCCACGTTTCTAATTATTTTGGTCTTTGGTGGAAGCGGTAGTCTTAAAGAGATAATGCTCGGCACAAGTGTTATTTCTACTCCGGGAAATTCTTTTGGAAGAGGTCGCCATAAGAGGGTTCATTGCATATTAAATGTTTAAATCCAGATCACGTGGTTACAGGATCCATTTTAATTAGATTTTAAAATTTTAGTAAAATAAAAAATTTGAAAGGTATCAGATTTTAAATTACATTCAAAGGTGCCTTTTTTAAACATTTTGTGCGTTACCTTTATTTATTAAATATCATGTTCTTCGCACTTAAATTATAAAATTCAGTTCAAGAGCAGTATTGCAAAATAATTTTTAATTGAGCATATTTTTAGAATTTCCGATTCACAGTCTCACGCGTTGGAGATAAAAATGTTTTTTTTTTTTCGTACAACGTTGCAATGTCTTACTTTGAAATTCTTGGGTTTGTTAATCAAAAATTCGTTAATGTTTTACAAAATATGAAATCGATAATAAAACTAATTCCAAATTTCAAATTTGGGCCCATATTCGCAGTAGGATTACGTCATTCGAAACTCGATGGTTCTAGGTACCGTTGTTTTATCACAATATTTGGTGGCAATAGTTTGAAAAGTGAAACGGACATTCAGAGTGATTCGACGCAAAATCGCAAAATGAAAACAATAGTTCCTCAGGGACAAAGCCCCTTTGGACTACAATTTTGAAATAAACCTCTTAATTTTAATAACTGTGATATTCTTGTTTTCAAATTTAAGTGCAAAATTAAACAATTGCAGATACGTTACTTTTAATTAAAATCAAATGAGAACAAAATTATGCGAAAATTAATTAGCTAAAAAATTTAGTACTATTCTTATCGCAAACCGTAACTTGAAATTGCATTTACAACTGTTTCAGATGAATTCGTTTTCTGTTATGCGTCAATCAATGTTTCACTAAACCGTAGCTTAAGGCTATAACTACATGCGGTGCGAGGAGAGTAATTTCTAAAGAGCTGACTATGACAGACGCTGGACAACCCACCTCTCCCCGCTGGCTCCCATCGCAAAAGCTTCCTCCTCTAAATACCCCTCTATTTTTAACCTTAACTCTTTGACGCGCGCGATATTATTTTTATAATTTTTTTAACTAAAAACTCTAGAAATTGAATATTATAATCCTAGAGACAAATAATATATGAATTAAAATAAATCTACTCCTGCCCATTGGTCTGTGGGTGGTGGTCGTACTGTGAAACCATCGCGCGTCTAGGACTTTGAAACTTGCTGATGTAGTAGGAAAAAAAAACTTACCATTTTCCGCGCGCGTTTCCAATAAACGACGAAATTTATGGATTTAAGAAAAAATGTATGTAAGAATTGCATTATATATAATTTTTTTACATTATTTTACAAAGTAAATCGTCAGAAAAAACTAAAAAATAAACATTTATGTAATTTTTCTATAGCAGTGAAAATATAAGTACCTACATATTAAGGACAATTGGATAAATGGATTAAAAAACTCAATAAAATAAAGATAAAAAAGAACTCAGTGTTTTTTTTAATTTCAAAGAAAAAAAAATTTTTGTGACACTGTTCAAAGCATGTTTTGTCTTTTTGGCACATGCATAGACCCACACTGCACGTTTCGCACATACATCTTGTTCTATGATGTTTCTTCCTTGTGCTACAAAATGTACACTGCCTGGATTTAAATTTCACTGGTATATGTCCAGCGTTATTTAGTTTCTTTTCATCTGGCACATGAAATTTGTGGTTTTTTATGTTAATGGGGGGGGGGTCTTTTTGGCTTTCTACGGATCGTTCATTTCCCATTCATACTTATTTTATTCGTATTTCGTCCCAAAATATTCAGAAAATATTTTTAATTTAAATAAAACTTTTACGCAATTTCTATTTTTAATTACAGCAAAGTATATTTACATTAAATTCAAACCACAGGAAATAATTTATAAAATCACAATACTAGCTTGGGAAGCAAGTGTGTTGATGTCAGAGAAAGGTATTTGGAAAAGAAAGACCTTTTTTTTACTGGGCAGGTGCATGCATTGTTTAGTAATAAAATAACTCTGTGGTTTCAAAGTCCTTTATCTATATCCGGGTAAAAATAAACATTCTTATTTGAAAAGCAAGCGAACGCCATTGAGAAGCAAACGCCAGTGGTTTCAAGACGCGACCACCGAGCCTCTAGAGGATTGTAAGCATTGTGACACAATGCTCTAGTGACGCAGTGGTCGCGCCCTGAAACCACATAGCAAATGCCATACATATAGAGGGTTTTTTATATATGCAGTTTAATTACTGCAATTTTTTATTGCTTATGATAGAAATCATGATGTGCGATGACTAACTTTTGAAATTTAAAGTTGTTTATATTAATAAAAGGAAGTTATTTTGTCTCATCGAAAACGAATTTTAAAAGGCATACGATCTGAAGTATTAATACCTAAAACATATACGATTCTACAGTCATTTTGTGTTATTTAGATGTAAAAGATCAGTAATCTATTCATTTTCATTCAAAAATTTCGGAAAAAAAAGGAGAAAAAAAATTCGGAAAATGGTGGTTTCAGGGCGCGTCAAAGGGTTAACGGAGAAACCAGCAGCTAACAAATCTTCTTTCTTCTACTCGCACACGTTTCCGGTAAGATAAAACTTTTATCACCCAGTTTGGCGATCTTTCTTAGAAAGATGCCTTATATTTCCCATTGCAAACGAAGAATGACATTTTTTCCGTTCCTTATTTTCCGGGGACATTCTTTCCGTTTCCCTTTTTCCGGGTGACATTTTTTCCTACAACCGTAATTACACCTCTGGGGGACTGCTTTACATACGGAACGGAAAAACAAGTTTTAAACATACGCATACAAAAGACGTACCTTTTCTCACAACATAAATAGCAGATGTGATAATTTGAACACATGCTTTCAATCAGTTGATTCCTCCTAACAAAGGTTCCTAGCAAAGTCTTATACTGTTTTAAATATGCTGTGTTCCAGCATTGCGAATGCTTCCATTCATTATTTTTAATTTGAAACAATATTAAGTTGTAATTACTGGTTAAAATGGCTTAAAATAAATTGATACATTATACGAAAGTTTGTAAAAATGAAAACTGGATTCACTTCCTTTCACATAATTTCTGTCTAGCTCTTCCAAAATATTTTAAAGCTTATTTACAACATACAAGACGCGAACGGGCTAGCTGCATGAGTGTTTTCGTGGTTTTCCTCATGTGTAACGTGTATACGAGCCAGTTTACCTTAGAAAGTCCTCCACGAATGCATCCCTCCCTTTAGGCAGATAGCCCTCGTGTGCTTTGCCATAACTGAATAATCCAATCCAACATACTAGAAAAGTCTACATTTTGGGAAATGCAATTGCTGTTTTTAGTTAGTAGTTTTAATTGTGGTTGTTATGTAAGAAGGCATTTAATCGTTGTTGCTGTGTTACAGTGCTTTTTTTATTATATAATATAAGTACTGTAAGGCAGTAATAACGCAAATACTGCTTTTCTTATTAATATTATAATGCATAGAGAAACTTTAAAAAAGAACAAAAATAATTTTCACCGTTATATAAGGGTTTCCAATGAAAGCATAGATAACTAAGTAGTTACATTAATAACTTTAAATCAATTAATTTACTAAAAAAATTTGATAAAAATTTTGAACTCGAAATCTGTCTTTAACTGAGTACTTTTCCCAGAAAGAAAAATATCCTAAAAAAATCTGTACTGTCAATACATTTTTTGATAACTTCCTGAGAGGAATTCATTGATAATAATAATAAATAGAATCCATTAGGTGCTTAAAGCCATGAAAGAGATAAACTTAACAACGCACTCGGCAGGATCATAGTCATGTTCGGTTCGGTTTTTTAAATATGGAAAAGCTATGAAGATCTACCTAAGAGGAGGAATGCCTTCGTGGAGGATATTCTGAAGAAAAGGTGGCGTATTACACATGAGGAAAACCACGAAAACCAACCATGCAGTCAGCCCGTTCGCCTGAGATCGAACTCAAACCAGGCCAAACTGTCAGTATTCAGAGGTCTTAATTATTCGACCATTGATGAGGCCTTGAACACAATCATGAATCTTCAAACTTATTCAGCTGGACATGCTGTTAATTCCATATATTCTCCTCTCTTGAAGACTGGAATTCGAATCATAGATCTTTCAGTCTATTAGTTGGATCTGCTACTACTTGCACCACCAGAGGGACGGAAGGCAAAAACGGGTAAGTCTTTATAAATGCACCCGCATTATATGATTTGTTGGACATCTTAACTTCGAAAATTATATGGAATGTATTTCCAAATGAATATTATGTTGTATTATTTTTTAACTTGTTGATTTTAAACTGATCGTCGCCTTTTCAATCTAAAAAATTTCGTATTATATCTAGATGCTATATAAATAATTTTATCTACATACACTAAGTTACGAAATTTAACTTCTGCATTAGTCTTACAGCAAGAAATTTCAAAATAGAAAGTGTTCTTCGACTGCAAAACAGTTGTATGAATATAATAAGTTTCAGAAACTGTATTTACTATGATTTAGGGTTTTAAAATTTCAATATTTATGACAAAGATTTCAGGAGGTGTCTTGGCATTGAAATAATGGAATACTAATCCTGAATTCCTAAAAAATCCTCCAACGAAGGCATCCCTCCTTTTAGGCAGATAGCCCTAGTATGCTTTACACTAGTCAAATAAGCCAAAGCATACTGTTGCTGTAAAAAAAAAACATTGTATTTTATTTTAAATAATTTCGACTGCAAACGTTATATTTGTTACTACGGAAAAAAATTATTTTTGTGTAAAATTCTGAATGCTTGAATTTTTATAATACACAGAAACAGAGACAACAAGAAACTAAACAAACATTCATAATTTACTAGGATATATAAACAATATAATCATTGTTAAATAGATTTTTAATAAGAATATTTTGGAAAAATAAATGATTAATGTATATTTCTGCGTCGTAATTCCTAAGCTTGTTTGATTTATTTGAAAACGATGAAACATTCTTGAATCATCTGACTAAGAAGTGGAATGCTTTCGTGGAAGATTCTGAAAGGTAACTTGGCTCGTAATTGTATTTTACACAGAGAAATCCTAAAAAGTTCCTATGTAGTTAAGCTGCACGCCATGATTCGAATCCGTATCGAAGGACCAGATTTTGTGGTTTTATCCAGTCGACCATCAGAAAACCCAGTTTCGTAGAAACCATTATCGAAGCAATTACTTAAAGAAACTGGAAATTTAAAGCATTTTACGTAGTTTCTCTTACTGATGTATATTGACTAACTTTCTGAACTAATTCAGAAGTCAAACAACAAAAATCAGCGTTAATTTACAAAATTTTCACAGGACTAGTTTCGATGGTTTTACCGAACCATCATCTTCAGCTGCAAAACCGCAAATGAACAAGATAGGAAATAATGTTTAGATAAGATAAAGCCTGGACAAGAATAAGCAAGTGGCGCCATCTGTTGGCGAAACCAGAACTAAAACATAATTTCTCTAAAAGCCGAAGGCAAATTTGGATTGGAATTAGGATCGTTAACTAGAACAGAAAGATTTTTATGAATGTGAAATGCCTCTAGAAAATCCAGTTCTCCAATGGAAGATGTTTTTTGAATAATTTTGGCAGCAGAAAAATTGAAAGTGTGATTTTCGGACCAACAATGTTGAGCAACAGAAGACTTCTGTGTTTCCTTTTTTCTAACATATACCTCATGTTCTTTGACGCGAAATTTTAAGGCTCTCTTAGTTTGGCCAATGTAAATTAAACCGCACTGGCAAGGAATCCTATAAATACCCCAGGAATTCATATCCGAAATGGGGTCCTTGAGTACAGAAGTTGGAATTTTATTGATGGGAGAGTAAACAACCCGAAAGTTAAATTTCTGCAAAATATGTGCAACTTTATAGCTAATTGATGGAAAGAAGGGAATGACAACAGAATTTTTATAATCTCCTAAAATAAGAGTGTGGCTTTTAGTGTGTTGAGATGAGAATTTTTTAACTGCTTGATTAATAATGTTGGGTGAAAAGCCCCTGTCAATAGCTATTGCTTTTAAATAATTTAGTTCTTCATCAAGGGCTAGTTTGGAGGAGCAAACTTGAAGAGCACGGAAAACATAGGAATAAAATGAAGCTAACTTTTGTTTAGTCGGATGACATGATTTAAAGTGTGGTGGAAGGCAAACCGATGAAGGTTTACGGTAAACTGTAGTACTGAAGTTGGATGTGTTACGTGTGACCAGAATGTCGAGAAACGGAAGAGAATTGCAAGTCTCAAGTTCAAAAATGAACTGAATAGCAGGATCAATAGAATTCATTGTTGAAAGAACTCTATATAAATCACCTTTATTACCTTCAAACAGGGTAAAAGTATCGTATATTGTCATTTCAAAGGCCGACAAAGGTGGCCAGATAGTCGTCATGGATAAGAACACTTACATCGATGGTGTCACTAAACTCTTAAACGAAGGACCATATAATCCGATCCCTAAAGATCCTTCACCTTCGGACTTATCCAAAATAAAAACTGCGATCAAATCTTCGCAAATCATTTCAAGCAACTTAAAACATTCGCTTATCCCATCTGTTGCGAATTGTGCCAGATTATATGCTCTTCCCAAAATTCATAAAATTGTATTCCTTTCCGCCCTATTGTATCAAATTTAGGTACTGCCTCGTATCCATTAGCTAAATATTTAGTTTCTAGATTTTCCACTCTATTAGACAATAACATTTACACCATAAAAAATTCAATAGAGTTTGTAAAAAAGGTTAAAAACATTTCTCCTCGTAATTTACTCATGGTTTCTTTTGATGTAAAATCATTATTCACCAATGTCCCAGTGGAGGGTGCATTAAGATGTCTAGAAACCAGACTTCGCGAATTTCATTTCTCTTGCATCGAAATTGATGAGCTAATTTCTCTCACTCAACTCTGTTTGAAACAAACACATTTTGTTTTCCAAAATAAATATTACAAGCAAACTGAGGGATTAGCCATGGGAAGCCCCCTCAGTCCCATCCTGGCTGATATCTACATGCATTATTATGAATCAAAATTATTTGAAACTTTAAACTTCCCGGCATGGTTCCGCTACGTAGACGATACTTTTACCCTGTTTGAAGGTAATAAAGATGATTTAAATAGAGTTCTTTCAACAATGAATTCTATTGATCCTGCTATTCAGTTCATTTTTGAACTTGAGACTTGCAATTCTCTTCCGTTTCTCGACATTCTGGTCACACGTAACACATCCAACTTCAGTACTACAGTTTACCGTAAACCTTCATCGGTTTGCCTTCCACCACACTTTAAATCATGTCATCCGACTAAACAAAAGTTAGCTTCATTTTACTCCTATGTTTTCCGTGCTCTTCAAGTTTGCTCCTCCAAACTAGCCCTTGATGAAGAACTAAATTATTTAAAAGCAATAGCTATTGACAGGGGCTTTTCACCCAACATTATTAATCAAGCAGTTAAAAAATTCTCATCTCAACACACTAAAAGCCACACTCTTATTTTAGGAGATTATAAAAATTCTGTTGTCATTCCCTTCTTTCCATCAATTAGCTATAAAGTTGCACATATTTTGCAGAAATTTAACTTTCGGGTTGTTTACTCTCCCATCAATAAAATTCCAACTTCTGTACTCAAGGACCCCATTTCGGATATGAATTCCTGGGGTATTTATAGGATTCCTTGCCAGTGCGGTTTAATTTACATTGGCCAAACTAAGAGAGCCTTAAAATTTCGCGTCAAAGAACATGAGGCATATGTTAGAAAAAAGGAAACACAGAAGTCTTCTGTTGCTCAACATTGTTGGTCCGAAAATCACACTTTCAATTTTTCTACTGCCAAAATTATTCAAAAAACATCTTCCATTGGAGAACTGGATTTTCTAGAGGCATTTCACATTCATAAAAATCTTTCTGTTCTAGTTAACGATCCTAATTCCAATCCAAATTTGCCTTCGGCTTTTAGAGAAATTATGTTTTAGTTCTGGTTTCGCCAACAGATGGCGCCACTTGCTTATTCTTGTCCAGGCTTTCTTATCTTATCTAAACATTATTTCCTATCTTGTTCATTTGCGGTTTTGCAGCTGAAGATGATGGTTCGGTAAAACCATCGAAACTAGTCCTGTGAAAATTTTGTAAATTAACGCTGATTTTTGTTGTTTGACTTCTGAATTAGTATTTATTCGGCGTGTTATTGTGTCTTAATTAACTTTCTGTATTCGTCACTTATCTTGATTAAAGTACGAGTAATATACAGCACATGTGTTAGTATGCAAATTATAAAGTAGCCAAATAGGAGATAAAATACCATTTTAGCAACCAGTCCTGCGATGAAGATACCATAGAGACTAAAACTAATTTCACTCGCTAAATTCAAATTTATTTACTAAATTAGCTTAATTATATCGACATCGTAAGGGAGGCCCGCTTTTGAAGTAGTTAGAGTAAAAACACTTGCCGTTTTTGCGACAGACGTGGTAAGTACACACGATTATTTTTTATGCCGTTTCCTGAAAAAGCTCTAACTCTCGGGGGGGGGTTAATACAAGTACATAAGAAGAAAGTTTAAACCAATTAATCATGAAATCAAAACTCTGAGTGAGTTAGATACTCAGATGTTTCAGCGTGACTTGAAATCAGAAGCGGAAGAATTTGAAACAGAAATTCTATCTTCTATCGAAAACGAAAAGAAAATTCAGTTATGGCAATTCAGAGCAAATAAAAAATTGAAAGAATTAAATAAAGTAAGAAATTCGAATAATGAAAACATTAATGAAACTAATTGAAAAAACAAAAGCAATAAATGTATGCGTCTTCCAAAATTAACCATCGCTAAATTCTATGGAGATTATACCCAGTGGACAAGTTTTTGGAACTCTTTCAAAGTAGATATCCACGATAATGAATCTTTAACAAAAAAAGAAAAAATTAATTATTTAAAAACCGTACTTATGCGGCAATGCTGCAAACACGATAGAAGGTTTTTGTATTTCGGAACCAAATTACGATGAAGCTATTAAAATACTTAAAAAC
This sequence comes from Stegodyphus dumicola, assembly GCF_044657685.1. Taxonomy (NCBI): domain Eukaryota; kingdom Metazoa; phylum Arthropoda; class Arachnida; order Araneae; family Eresidae; genus Stegodyphus; species Stegodyphus dumicola. The sequence continues at coordinate 111,917,609 of NC_140781.1, read as the reverse complement.
AGGTTTGGAAGGAAAGATTTCATTATAAACTCACACATGGAAAAATTCCTGAATATCACCCCAGTAACCAAATCCAGTGACACTTTAAAACTTTGTGACACTATAGAAACTCAAATACGTAGCCTGAGATCACGTAGCCTTAGAAATCACACCGGATAAATACAGTTATATGTTGATCCCGGCAATAATGAAATCACTGCCATCTGATATAACCTTAGAGTTCAACCTTAAAACAGATTCGTCAGATTCGTTTTTTTAATGTTGACAAAATATTGCAATTTGTCCGCTCAGAACTGGAAAGTCGCGAGAGAAGCTATCTTTTGCTCTCCACTCATAAATCAGAAAACACTTCCTATGTTTATAAAGAGAAGGGAGGAAAGGGAAATATCACCTCCTTCACGTACCAGCTTTTGGCGCCAGTTAAAGAAAATAAAACTACTAGTTGGTCTCTGTTATGTAACACATCCAAACATGTTACTGAAGACTGTGAATCATTGACAGATGATGAGAAGAGAAATTTATTGTGTAAGCAAGCAAGATGTTTCTTATGCCTGAAATCTAATCACCGTATAAAGGAATGCAAAAGCGATGTCGTCTGCTCCAAGTGCAAAGGTTGACATAACCGTTTAATATACTTGGAAGTTGAGAAAGAACTAAAAGAAAAAAATAAAATTATACAAGATTAGAATGTTCTTTCTGCATTCTCATGGAGCGAAATTAAAACTATTTCGCTTCACACGTGTTGCGTAACACTTCGAACAAATACGCAGTCGGTTTTAATTAGCGCTCTACTGGATTCAGGTAGTATGCGTTCTTTCAGGTAGTATGAATTCAGGTAGTATGCGAAAAAAGAAATTGTGGATAAATTGAAGCTTCATATTTCTCGAAGAGAGTCTCATTCCTTATTTAAGCTTGGAAATAAAACACCCATTAGAAAAACATTTGACGTTGTTAAGATAAAATTATAGAACAAGGAAACATCGAATTCAAAAATCGAAATTGAAGCCCTCGTGACTGAACAGATTTCAAGTTCTTATTTACATCCTCCTAATCTGGACAGACACATTTTAGGCAAACATTTAGAAGGTTTATAATTAGCAGACTCTTGCGATTGTAAAGAAAAAATAACTCTTTTGATAGGAGCTGATTATTATTATGATATAATATCTGGGAAACTTAAGCTTTTAGACAAAAATTTAGTAGCTACCGAAACGTTATTCGCTTGGTTTCTGCTAGGTTACACTAAAGGTACAACACACACTTCCACAGCCTTTAATATCGTAGTTAAGGAAGATATAACATCTGATCAGATAAAGAAATTTTGGAAGCTTGAAATTTTAGGTATAAAAGCTGAAAATGAATCATCTGACCCATTACACGACACTATAATGGAAAAACTTGAATCGGAAATTTTATACGAAAATTCTCGTTACAAGGTTAGGCTGCCATGGAAGTCTGATAGAAAATATGAGTTACATGATAATAAAGTGATTGCGCTGAAACGATTTGAGAAACTTATAAAGCGATTTCAGAATAACCCCGAACTTTTTTATTCGTACCAAACAGTTCTACAGAATTATTTACAACAAAACATAATTGGACTAGTTCCAGACACTGTTGGTAGTGAAACTCAAATGACATTTTATTTGCCTCACAGAGAAATCGTTAGCAATGATCGAACTACTAGTAAACTACGTATCGTATTCGACATGTCTTCACATGGACCTGGTGAAATTTCGTTGAACGACTGCTTACATATTAGTCCAAAATTGTATCCTGACATTTTTGAACTTCTATTGGCCTTCATCCTGTAGCATTCACAAGTGACATAAAGCAGGCTTTTCTTCAGATAGAAGTAGATGAGAAAGACAGAGATGTAACGCGCTTTCTGTTTACTAAAAACCCATTCGATGATCCACAAAATTTCATAACTATCGATTCACTCGTGTGTTATTTTGCGTAAATAGCAGTCCGTTTTTATTGGCTGAAACTATTAAACACCACTTGAAACAATATGATAAAACCTACCCTGCCACTTGCGAAATGTTCACATTTATGTAGATGACATCATTAAAGGAGACCAAAACGTTGAGTTTGCTGTCAATAACAGTTTAGAATGCGTCAGCATTTTTAGAGATACTAGTATGATTCTACATAAATGGCACACCAATTCTCAGGAACTGTGCGAATTGTGGATTGAAGATAGTTTTGAATCCAAAGAATCTCCTCATGTTTCGGAAGCTAGAAATCCTCCATTGAAAGTGTTGGGAGTCGCTTGATGACTTAATTAACCATGATTACTTAATTTACTTTGATGTCAAAAATTTAAAAACATTTCTATTAAAACAAGTTTATACTAAACGTTTTCTCTTACAATCAATAGGACGAATTTTTTATCTTGTAGGTCTATTCTCACCGTTTGTACTTAGAGTCAAAATCATATTGCAACAAATTTGGACACTTGCTTTAGATTGGGATGATAAACTACCAGAAAATTTATGTTCTGTATGGAAAAAATGGCGCAAAGAAGTTTCCAATTTGGATGAAATCGGTATTCCTCGCTATTATTTTTCTGCAATTGGTAATAGTGATGTGGAAAGGATTGAGCTGCACTGTTTTTCTGACGCTAGCAAAGAGGCGTATTGTACAATAGCGTATCTGCGTATAATTTCTAGCAATGAACAAATATTTACAGTTTCTGTTGCTTCCAAGACTAGAGTAGCGCCTTTAAAAACGCTCACCTTACCTAGGTTGGAATCACTAAAGTTTTGAAGTTACAACATTCTTGTTTTTTCTGGACTGATTCGAAAATCACACTTTTCTGGATATCAAGACTGTGCAAAGAAATTTAAGCTTTTCGCTTAGAATCGTATTCAAGAAATACAAAATTTAACATCCCCAGAAGATTGGCATTGTTGCCGCGGTAAATGTAATCTCGCTGATTTGGCTTCGAGAGGAGCTAATTTTCATGAGTTGAAAAACAATCCTATCTGGCTTCAAGGACCATAATGGCTTAAAATCTCGTCTGATCTCTTTTTACACCGTGCTGATAAGGCTACCTTCGTGTATGGCCTCTAGTTACAGTTTTTTTCCCAACCTTTTTCACTTCACATGACCAATCAATATGACACAACAAACACAAATTTAACTAATAATAACAGAAACATGGAGAATTCACCTCCAAATTCAGAAAATCCTCACACGAGACATCTCAATGATGAACCCAACGTTCTCCAAATATTAAACACAAAATTACTTTATCTAATGGCGTTGAAACTACCAGATCCTTGGTGGGAGATATCCGTAACAACCTAAATGTGATTATGTCCGCTAGTGATAAAAAAAAAAAAGAACTAAACTTTCTCCTTGTAAAAGCAATTAATCAACTGCGTATGAAGGAAAACGAGATAGCCAATGCAAAAACAAACGAATTACAAGCCTCTAACGATAAACTCGCTAAACAGTTTGAAGAGATTAAAAAATTCTGAGACATACTTCAATCCACCAGCGGTTTCAAAAAACAGAGAAAAAGGAAAAGAATATTGCGTCATAGACAAACGGATTCAGACTCCTATGAAGAGCCTTCCCTCAAAACCAGCAAGCGATATAAATAATTAGAAAATCAAATAGACGACATGCATTTGGACAACGAAGATGAATCAGCCACCCAGTTCATTACCACCCCAAAAGACAAACCAAACAAGAGTGACACCATTCCCGCAAATGGAAAGCCAAACTCCAACCCCAAAAAACGAACAGAATTCATAAAGTGCTTATTATTGTCGTAGATGACGTCCCCAAAGCGGATGAGTTCTTAAAAAACTTAAACAAGCAAACAGAAAAAGAGATAACTGGCCCCTTAAAAGGACGCCGCTTCGAAACACAGCTTGCAGATTCTGACTCACATTGATTCATTCGTAAAATAGTAGAAGAAACAAAGCTTAAGGCCCACACCTACTTATTGCCCTAAGAGAAGGTTTTAAAAGTGATAATAAAAGGCTTACCAATCACCATAGTTCCCCAACCCTTAATAATTACTTGACAAAGAATTCAATGTTAACTTTATTATATTATTAAGAAACAGAAGAGAAAATAAGCCAATGCTACTATTCTTAGTACATATACCAAAATCAGAAGAAAGTAAGGAAGTATTCAAAATGAAAACGCATAAGTTATATGAACATATCAATAGAATCATTACGCAAAAAACCCGGCTTTCCACAATGTTATAGATGCCAGGGTTTTTTTCACAGTTCCTTGCTCTTTATAGGTTCCTTGCTATATATAGTATAGGAGTTACAAACTGGATCAAATACCCATAACTTCTGAATAACTCCATACAAAGAAACCCATGCATCAACAACAAAGAAGAATTAGAACAAGAAGTCTCGAAATTTACCAACTGCATCAATTCTGCTTAAAGGGAAGCTACCAATACGTTTTACGTGAACAAGCCTTTCCTCTCCCTGCCCGCCAATATAAGAAATACACTGACTACCAATAAGTATTCGGACACCTCTGATAGAAAAGAAAAACTAACTTTATTCAAAATCAATAGTTGGTAGAACCTCCACGAGAGGTAATTACAGCGTGGACCCTCCATACTTTCCACAAGTCTTTGTATGACAGCTAGTGGTATTTTCTTCCACTCGGCTTGGAGAAGATACAGAAGTTCCTTCCCCGATTTTGCACGGGTAGTGCACCCCTGAATTCGGCGATGCAACTCGTCCCAGAGGTTCTCGATAGGATTCAGGTCTGGACTCTGGGCAGGCCAGTCCATTCGATGAACTCCATTGGCACCATACCAAGCCTTGGTTAACATCGAAACATGACAACTGACATTGTCGTCTTGAAAGTAACAGGGGTCCAACCCGTAAAACTGCCACAACGTAGGAAGCACATTGTCATCCAATATAGTGCAGTAGGCATCGGAGTTGAGCTTACCATGAATGGGGACCAAGGGTCCCAGCCCATACCAGGAGAAACACCCCCAGATCATAATTCCACCTCCGCCGAACTTGACTGTTGGCACAATGCATTCTGGCAGGAGACGTTCTCCAGGTAGACGCCAGACCCAGACCCTGCCATCAGAACAGTAAATGTTGAACCTTGATTCATCACTCCAAAGAATCCATTTCCACTGATCTACGGTCCAATTTCGATGTGCTTTGCACCACATTAACCGAGCAGCGCGGTTGGACTTTGTGATCAAAGGCTTATGGGCAGCAGCACGACCATAAAAACCAAGCAGATGTGCTTCCTTACGGATGGAATTCATTTAAACAATACTCCCGGATGCCTGTTGAAACTCCTTGCGGATGAGGGCCATCGGTTGGGTGCTGTTCTTCCGAATTTCTCTGGACAGTACTCGTCGGTCTCTATCTCCCAGTTTCGTTGGTCTGCCGACTAGGGGCAGATTACGAAAATCACCGCTCACCTTCCACTTCTTAATCACATAGGCCACTGTCGATTTTGGGTACTTCAGTTCGCTAGATATGTCCCTTAAGGATCGGCCACATTTGTGATACCCGATAATTATACCTTAGATAATTAGAGCTCCGAACTGCGAGGCATCTTGCATGCGACTAAAGCCGATGCTGTTTCCTACACGATATATACCGGCGGAGTCCGTGACGTACCTTAGGACCGCAGATATCGTCATTTGCATATGTGTCCAAATACTTATTGGTAGTCAGTGTAGTATTAAAGAGAAAAACCGGAACCGTAAAAGATGGCAAACCACCAGGGATCCACAACTCAAACGCGAACTAAACTCTATGCAAAAAGAAAGCAACAGAAGAATCAAGAACTTCAAAAACCAAAAATAGACCAATTTCCTAAATAACCTAGCTATAGAGGATAATTTCCTATTTGACATTTCCCGCAAATTCAATAAACCTTATAAACCTGTCTCACCTATCCATGGACTTAGTGGAATTTCATATACAGAAGAAGATAAAGCTAAACCTTTTGCGGACTATATGGAAGATACATTCACTCTTAATCCCCCTCCGTACGACAATAACCATATTCAACGGGTCAGCCTGGTGGTCAATAACTTCCTTAATACCCCTGCCCCGTACAAGTTCACTTTCCTGACAACCCCAACAATCGTAGCCAACACCATCAGCTCCTCACAGACGAAGAAAGCCCCAGGGCACGACAGCATCTCGACCAAAGCACTAAAAGATCTTCCGATCAACGCTCTTACCTGGCTAACTAAGATAATTAACAACATTATCAAATTCGCTCATTTTCCTAGTCCATGGAAGCAAGCTATAATAATTGTTTTTGCTAACTCGCAACAAAATCGCACTTTCCCACAGAACTATGGCCCTAACAGTTTACTAAGCCATCTTTCTAAAGTTAATGAGAAAATTGTACTTTTCCACATCCAAAGAATTCATCCTTCCATGAATTTTCTCCCAGAAATACAATTCGGTTTTCGCAATCATCATAGCACTTGCCACCAACTTCTTAGAGTTAAAACATTATCACTGAAGGCTGCAACTGCAAGCTTCCGACCGGTGCCATATTCCTCGATATCGTGAAAGCTTTTTATAGGGTATGGAATCGAGGCCTTATTTACAAACTAATCACTCTCAATTTTCCAGATCATTTTATTCGCTTAATAGCCTCTTTTCTCAGCAACAGAACATTCAGAATCAAAATTGGTACTGCTTACTCAACCACCAGAGTAATGAAAGCTAGTGTCCCACAAGGGTCGGCACTTTCGCGGTATCTTTTTAATATATATATGCAAGACATCCCTAAAGACCCTTCTGTTCATCTTGCACTCTTTGCTGATGACATCGCCATACTTACTAAAGCCTGCAGAGCAATCGCCGTAAGAAACCAACTCCAAAACTATCTCATAAAACTGGAAAAATGGCTCACACTTTGGAATATTAAAATTAACACTGATAAAACCAAGGCAATAATTTTCCGTAAGGGAAACATAAACTACTATCCTGCACCTCTTGAAATATTTTACGAAGAAATAGACTGGATTAATAAAACCAAATACCTTGGAGTCACCCTAGATCAAAAACTTACCTTCAGAACCCACTTCCGCCTCGTAGCACAAAAATTTAAAATCACCTCAGCTACTATGCGACCTCTTCTTGGTAGAAGAAGCAACTTATCTACTACAAACAAATTAATTTTATATCGCTCCATACTTCGTCTAGCCCTCCTTTATGCATCTCCTATCTGGGGACATGCAGCTAAAACCATATTAAACGATTACCTATTCTGCAAAATAAAATTTTACGAGAAATTATCAATGCTCTTTGGTATATTCCGAACACCTACATTCACAGAGACCTTCAAATCAAACCTATTCAAGAGTATATTAAACGATTAGCGGTCAACTTCTTTCATTTAGTACAAACCCACAGTAATAGCCTTATTAGCACTCTCAGACACTCCCCGCATCCCGGTGAAAAACATCGGTACCCTTTGACATCCTACTCACATAAGAATTACAACCTTAATTGACTCATTCACGCTAAATTGATTCTGCGGTCTGTCACCCGCTGCTACATCTTGTTACGACACTGACCTCACCCCCCATTCGCCGCCGCTAGCGCGGACCTGACTCTCTTACCCCCTCCCACACTATTCTCTCTTTTCTTTCCAGATTATCAGAAGCCGAGTAAAAAGGTGTTTCTACATCTTGACACTCGAGAATGAAATACGATCTGTGTGTGTGCATGTCATCTGAGTTGTGGCATCGACAGAATGATGAAAAACCTATCGTTGAAGATCTAGAATACTTCAAGAACATAAATAATATTTATGAATTTGTATGCACGGCAGTTGAAGAACGGGTAATAGACATCTCAAAATATAGTAATTTAAGAAAATTGTTCAGAATAACTGGTTGGATGTAGCGATTCATTGGCAAAATTAGGAAAACAAACCATTTCACAGGCCCATTAATAACTGAAGAATTAGTAGATGCCGGAAATTATTGGATTCGATCTGAACAAGAACGCGTTTATTCCAAAGAAATCGAGTCTCTGAAGAAAGCGAATAAAGTCGAAAAGAAGTTATCTTTATATCTTTTCAACCCATTTTTAGACCAGAACGGGATACTGAGAGCAGGTAGAAGATTAGAACATTCTAGTTTGTCACATGATGAAAAACATCCGGCAGCTGTTCCAAGAGACTCCTGGCTAACGATAGTAGCAAGTGCACATGTTAAAATGATGCATGGAGGAGTAGTAACGACCAAAGATATTCACTGAAATCTGCTGACCAGACCACTTCTCAGCTTCCAGAAGATAAAATCAATGAGACAAAACCATTCTACGTGTCTGGCATCGATTTCGCTGGACCGATTTACGTACAAAACTTCGAAGGAAGTCAAAAAGCTTATGTAACATTATTTACTTGTGCCGTCACTAGAGCCATACATCTGGAACTTGCACCAAATCTCTCTACGGATTCTTTCTTGTTGGCATTCAAAAGATTCACATCTAGGAGAGGCAACTGTCGAGTAATTTATTCGGACAACGCAAAAACTTTTGGAAAAAGAAAAAGGGAACTCGAAAATTTCTCTAAACTATTGTCAAATGAGAAATGCCAAGATTTTATGTCGAATGAGAGAATCGATTGGAAATTTATAACAGAACAAGGGGCTTGGTGGAGAAGCTTCTATGAGAGATTAGTAATATCAGTAAAAGGATGCTTAAAAAAATTCTCGGTAAAGCTTTACTAACGTTTGAAGAATTGTCAACTGTTTTAGCACAAGTGGAAGATGTTTTCAATTCTCGCCCTTTGACTTAAGTATACAATGACCATAGGGAACTGCTGCCACTGAAGACAGTCAATTTTTTGATTTTCGGAAAAAAAGATTCTACACTACCTATCAACATTAACTCCATTGTTAAAGATGGCTCTACCAATTCTTCTCTGACCAAAAGAAAGATTTATCAAGATTTATTGGTTAGATAATTGTGGACCAAATGGAAAAAAAAAAAAAAATATTTAATGGATTTTCGAACAGCTCATCAATTAAAAATCCTAACTTTTATGATGATCTAAAAGTTGACGATCTTGTCTTAATAGAAGGCAACAACAAGTGCAAACTTTTGTGGAAGTGTGGCAGAATGATAAACGTTTTTCGTGGTCGTGACAACAAAGTTCGTTCTTGTGAATTAAAAACTGTTGATGGAACACTAATAAGACGACCATTTCAATTATTATATCCTTGAGAATTTTAAAAACAATTTTTTTACTGTTTAAGTACACGAATAACATTGAATATGTTTTATGCAATTGTTTATTTCTGCTAGTTTAGTTTCATATGATTATGAATAGTTTAGATTTGCTGAAGTAATGTCAAAATTACATTTTATGTTAACATATATTTTTTTAGAATTTAGTATAATGATTATAGCATGAATTTTCTATGCATTTAATATACTTATTAATTGTTTTATAATTATATGTTAAAACACTTAAATTTGATTGTTGTTACATTAATGTGAACTCTTCACAGGGTTTAGGTGAGGAGTGTGTGGAAATTATTTCGATAGTAGATAGCGCTAGCGTTGCGTGTGAAACGCTACGCGACGTGCCTTTTCACTCCATAGACTCTCCACCGGCAGCTCGGTAGATAGATGGACAGATGCTTCGCACACTAGCTGATTAGGAACACTTCTGTTCCTAATTAAAAGATTTCGATTTTCGATTGTGAAAGTATATAGATCTTGATTAATCAATGTTATACTTAACCACCGAATGCTGTAATTAATGATCTATACGTATATATTAAAAGTTACATTTTAAAAGCTATCTGATGTCGAATACTCTCAACCTTAGAATATTTTGAAACAGGCCTTATCATTTATTTATAGAGCAAGATTTCATTTTTGGTGGACAGGTCGCTTTTCCTAGCTAAAAAAGGCAGTAATTGGGATTTGACGCGTTCCCATTAGAAATTGCTTTGGTTACCAAGTTAATTTTGAATTAAGTATTACTCCTAGACACTTATAAGCTCAGCGAATTGGTTCTCCGAAGAATTGCAAGTTAGGTAAATTGGGGTTAGTTTTTCGGATAAATAAAGAGACAGCAGATTTTGCGACATTAATTTTGATCTTGTACAGTACGAACCAGAGCTCTAGGCTTGAAAGATAATTCTGCAGTGCAGAGATTACCGTGGTGGCGTTGGAATTTTGAGAGATGATGGCTGTATCATGTGCATATAAAGCTGGATTGACATTAGCTGGTTTAAGAATATCAATTACAAATATGTTGAACATTTGAGGTGAAAGTAAACTTTCCTGAGGGACGCCGGCATAGACTGGATGGAGAGTTGAGTATTCGTGGGTAACCTTGCACTCGAAAGGATCTACCTGTCAAGTACGAGTTAAGAAATTTAATGAGTTGTGCCGAGAAACCAAGCCACATGAACTAGTAAATAAGCCCGTCGGGCCAAGTCCGGTCAAAGGACATGGCAGTGTCAAGATAGACAATGCCAGTTTTTTCTCGTTTCCAAAAGCCCTCGTGAACGAGTTCTACTACACGGAGTAACCGGTGTACAGTGGGGTGTTCAGGCCGGAAGCCAAATTTTTCCGGGATTATTAAATTTCGATCACGGCAGAATTCATTCAAGCGTTTAAGTAAAACAAATTCATGAATTTTTGAGAGAGATGATAATAGGCTAATCGGCCTGTAATTGACGGGGAGATTTAAATTTTGATCCCGTTTTGGAATAAGAATGACTGCGGCAATTTTCAATAGTCAGGAAAGTAACATTTTTTAAGCATTAGATTAATCAGGACCGTAATTCAAACTATATATATACATCACGGGGAAGTTTTTGATCATACGATTCGAAATTGAATCTTCACTTGGTGCCTTCTTAGGTTTCATTTTATCAATGAATTCTAGAACCTCAATTGGGTCAGTAGGCCTGAGACCACGCCTGATAGATTGTATTAGAAAATCTTCAATATGTGAGTGTATGCGCCACAGTGTAACCGGGGGTTACAGTAGGCGTCGTTACTTGGAAGGAATTCTGTAGCAAGGCTATCAGCGATAGCTTCGGCCTTTCCAGTGTTAATAAAAGCCATCTGATTAGCACTAGCCGTTTCAAGGGGCGGAACGTGTTTAAATTGTTTGCGTAATCGGGAGGCAGCCTGCCAAACAGATTCGTCGTCAGTCGTTAAAGACCCAATTTAATGTTTCCACTCCACTTGTTTTTGCAAGCGGGTTTCAGACCTAATCTCGTTCTGTAGTCTGCGAAATTGAACACGGATACTGGGATCACGTGTTCTTTGCGAAAGTTTTCGTAGGTAGTTTCGCTGCTTAATTTTGGATTAAGTCTCAGGTGGGAGCCTAGCGTCTGGATGAGATCAATGCAAAAAGCTGTGTAATTTGCAGTACAGCAATAAAGAACAAATGAGCGATCATCTAATGAAAATGGAAACTATGGTGGATCAACTAGTAGCGCTAGATGAGCAAATTTCAGAACCTTTATTCGTTGCATCTATTTTAAGTAGCTTACCTGAAAATTATGCTACGTTAATAACAGCTTTAGAAACACGACCAGAAGCAGATTTAACTGTTGAATTAGATAAAAAAATTGTTAGAAGAGTATAGTCTGCTTTCTTCACTCTCCAAAGTATATGAATTTGCCTTACTTAATCGCCTGAATGAATTATGTCGAGATCAAAATTAAATCATCCCGGTATAATTCGGCTTCAGACCTAAACACTCCACTGTACACCAGTTATTACGTGTAGTGGAATTCATTCACGACGGCTTTCGTAAGATAAAGAAAACTGGAATAGTCTACATCGACATGGCCAAATCCTTTAACAGGGTTTGACACGATGGACTTATATACGAGCTCATGCGGCTTGGTGTTTCGGCTCACTTCATTAAAATTATTAATTCGTACTCGACCGGACGAAGTTTCCGCGTACGAATTAACCACGAATTCTTCTCTCCCCGCCCGATCTATGCTGGATGTGCCCCCAAGGCAGTCTTGTCTCACCTCTGCTCTTCAATATCTACATAAAAGACGTGACTAAGGCACCTAGTATCGATCTAGCTTTATATGAAGACGATACGGCCATCTTAACTCAACATACCAACACCACCACGGTAATCTCTACATTACAAAGTTACCTTTCAATTTTAGAATTCTGGCTCGGACTGTATAAAATCAAAATTAATGTCGCTAAATGTGCTGCCACTTAATTCAACCAAAGAAATATCCCACGTTTAGATTTTTAACCTCATATTCTTCGGTGAGCCTATTCTCTGGGTTAACTTCATACAAATACCTTGGTGTTTTACTAGACTCAAAATTAACACGGCAACTTCACATCCAAAAAAATCATTGCGAATGCGAAAGCTGCCAAAGTCAACCTGCACCCTTTTTTTCGCTAAAAATACCGACCTGTCACTTGACAACAAGATCTTGCTTTATAAATCAATAAAAAGGCCTAGTCTTACTTACGCGAATCCCATCTGGGGCTCAGCTGCTCTGGCTAACTGTAAACACGTCCAAATTTTTCAATCTAAAATTTATGGCAGATATTAAACGCTCCATGGATCGTAAGGAACAATGATATTCATAACAATTTCAAAATTATGCCCATTAATCGCTTTATACAGCGACTTTCGGAAAGATTTTTCAAAAACATCCATCTTGTTGGAAACACAGTATTACATACCTTGCCGGTATATGATCTTGCGGTTGCCTCTTCAAAAAAGCCACACAGAGCTATTTCACTACCTGATTATGCTCAATAGCCATTTAAACGGCGCCGGTAAGTACACACGGACACCCAAGTGGATGCCTATCTCACGTTTTTGAACCCCAACCGCCTCCGTGTTAACAATGCGTAAGGGCACTAACCGGAGGAACCCTGCTCTTTAACTCTTTAAAAACTCTTAACGTCTCTTTAACAAGGGACAACTTTATCTCTGCACTTTATTCTTAATTGCTTCTTAACTCTCTCGCTGCGCATCCCCGCGATTTCCCGCGGGGATGAATTTTTGCAGTCTATTTAACCGTGAAACCATCTCTTTCCCCGTTCAAGGTTTATTTAGATGTGGGCTAATAGATGGCGTTAGTCGTCCACATTTCTGCCAAATATACAAGACCACGTAATATAGCGCTTTTCAGAGCTCAAAGATGTCTGGCAGAAAGCGTTTCGCGAGTAATATGACCTATATTCCTGACGATGTTTCCGACACTGACAGTAGTTCTAACTCTGATTTCAAGTATATTGAAGATAGTTATAGCGAAACTGATGAGAATTTCTCGGATTCCTCTGCAGATAGTGATAAATCTGAAAATTTAGTTTCTACTGAAATCATTCGACAGTGGTGGAAAATATTACATTGCGCAAATATTTTCAATAGTATATATGTTTTACCTTTGTATTTTATAAAATAAATCATAATTTAATCAATACTAATTTTTAAAATTTTCCTTTTATATCATTATTCTTCAATTTCAGTATTCTGACAACCTTTTTCTATGATCTAATTCTATACTTGGGAAGGAGAAAAAAAAAAAAAAACTTTTACGAAAACAAAGAATTTTTCCATTACAACTTTCATGCAATTAATTTAATGATCTAAAAAATGATAGAAATGAACAAGTTGGAGACATTTAAAAATTTTTTAACAAATAACCAGGAAAAAATTACAATATACCCAAGATATCATTAGGACCCTGTTTTCTGACCAGGACAATCCCAATCAAACTGGGACATCTGGTAAGCCCATTTAAAATGATAAACATATAATTATAAAAAATATGTTTTTAAACTCACTTGTAGTTCTTTAACATTTTCACGTGGGCTCGAAAAATAGTTGTGCTCCTTCACTGAGGCTCTTTGCTCAGTGGTTAGGGAAAGGGGGGAAAATTTTCAGATCGAGTCTTAACGACGAGGTGATTAGTGCTCTTTTGTTGGCAGGCAGAGAAACAGTCAGCAGTTCTTTTTGGTCCAGTTCCAAAGCTCTAGGTGATAGAATGAAGGAAGTATTCTAATCACTTTCACACTGCAGATAGATGTATGCAATTTTCCCACGAAACGTAATTTATTGTTTTATTTTCAGACGAAATGTTTTATGCTACAACTAGACAATTTTGTTCATTTTTTGGTTAAAATAACTTTTAAACTTGCACATACGTTATGTACTGAAAAATAAGCAAAGTAATCAGAGTTACCTATATTCACTTGTCACAATATAGAGAATTTAGTGATTTAAAATATTCAAATATATCCTTCAAACAATATATAGATTTTCATTTTAAGTATTATATTTATCCTGATATTGAAGTGCAAATTAAATACAGTTTAATTATTACAAGTGTCATTTAGAAAGCATTTTCGAGTTCCCAAATGAGCGTTATTGGATTTACACTTCTGTAAAATTCCTTTCTGGAGAAAAAGAAATTGGTAACTGCATTTGTGCTGCATTGAATCATTATTGAACAATACTAACAAACGTGCACTAACAAAAATTTACCATTGCACGAGGTAAGAATTTTTTTAAATAAATTTTTCTTCCATGTGACGTTGCAAATAGCGTTCCCAGGCTTGATCTGCCTTCATATCAGGGATATAAGATCTTTAAGTATTTTAACCGCTTCACAGTTTTGGGTTTGGTAAAGAAATGCAGGAGAAAACGCTGGAGGTTGAGAAAACAATATTGAATTATTATTGAATAATTATTGAATACATTGAAACTTGTTGAGTTTCAATGTATTCAATAACAAAAATTTAGGTTTACCATTTAGAGATATTATATATTGCTTTCACCTTAGAATAGAAGGGAAATAGTTGTTCGTCGATTTATACTGTTGCTGCATATTTTCTTTAAAAGCAAAATTGCATATTCAGGAACCCATTAAATTAAAAAAAATAAAGATTTTTGTCGAATGGGGAAATATTCCTTCAGTTTTTATGATCTACATTTTCAGAATGCTAAAATCGCCTTTGAGGTATCAGATTGTTATGCGAAATTTTCAGATCTCAAGCTTTTTATTGTTGCTTTCTTTCGGAGTAATGAAGCTCGGAATGAAGATTCGTAGTGAGTTGATGAATATTAATAAAGAATCGTACTGAGTATTAAATTCAGGAACTAAAAAATAGTGCACATCTCAATTACTCTATACATCCTTAGTATCCTAATATATCGTTTGATTCCCTCCAAAATACAATTCTCATGTAAATATTAATTACTTTCTGAACACTATCTGTGACTGAGTAGTGAAGACTGCTGAATACTGGTGGTTCGACTTGGGTTCGAGGCCAGGCGATTGGGTTGGTTGCATGGTTGGTTTTCGTTGTTTGCCCCATAGAAAATGTGAATACGAGATAGTTTCCCTTAAAAGTTCTCCTCGAGGGCATCCTTTTCCTTAGAAAGGCAGTCTTCGTGTGTTTTCCCATGTTTAATTAATCTAAACTAACGTATCTACTTTCTGAAAGAATTGATACAGATATCATCTTATAGACGCAAACATATCACAACGGATCAATTAATAAGTTTTGAAACATTTTTGAATTATAAAATGTTCTTCACTATATGCTTTAATAAAAATTCGTGTTTCATTTGTCGCACGGTCGAAATTCCTTTTGTCATCAAAATTATTCATAAAAGGAAGGGTTTCTAAATATAGTTATGAGATACTCATGAATATAGCTTTCTTATTTCGAATATAATTTTATTTTCATTCGTCTGATAAAAGAAAAGATTATTTGCCTAATTGAAGGGGGCTTTCGTGGAGGACGTTAAAAGGAAATTGGCTCATATACATGAACGAATACGAAAGGTTCATGCAGTCAATCTGTTCTTCGAAATTTGAACATGGGTGGAATTATTAGTGTTAAAAAAATTTTATCCGCTCAGCCGCTAGTTATAATTTAGAACATAAAAAACCAAAATTTCACTCAAGTAAACAGCACTCGTGGAATGTATGTCATTTAGAAATAACATTAAAATTAATTTTCATCACCTGAAACATTTATATTCATAACACTGCCTTTACATGCACATTAAAAAAAGGAATAAATTGAAATAAACAATTATAAAAAGAATGAAACAAAGAAAATTTCCTGTACGTTTAGCCTTTATTTAATACCGAACTCGAAAAAACGATAAATATCAACTCAAAGAATTTATAACGGTATTTGCAAAAGAAAAAAAATTGAAGTAATATCTTAAAATGCAAACGCGCCAGAATCAAAGTAACAAATTAGTCTTTTTACTTTCTCCTCGAGAAAATATTTCTCGGAAGACAACGAATTCGCAAACAAGCCATGTGGGTTCAAATTATAGACAATTACCCCTACCATTAGCGGAATCCCGCAAAAGAACACACTCGTTAGGGTGTCGTAAAATAGTCGTAAAGCCTCAAACGTTAGAATTCCTACCTCTGCGACCAAAGAAAAACTGCCCCCAGTTGCCGTACACTTTGCTCGGGACATATATGTCACAGCCCCTAGGAAAAGGTTAAATGTAAGGAGAAAAATTAAACAACTTCCAAAACTGAAATCTTCTTTTTAATTGTGGTCAGACAGCAGTTGGTGCAGTGGCATAAGTATCAGGATCGCCACATTAGATTTTTTAGAAGAGAAAAAAATCCTGTCTTTCTAGTTTTAATACACAATATTCAAAACATGAAAATATAATTTAATGAGCAGAATATTTTCTTTTATCATGAATGACAAATTGTTCTTATATACACTTTAAGTCCATAATAATTGTTCAAGCTGTTTCAAATAAAACTTGATATTTCATTTTGGTTCCAGAGTGCACTAAGAACCTAATTTTGTAAAATTACGAGCAATTGAATGGCAATGAAACTTTCAACATATAGTATAACAATTCACGGCGCACAGTCCTAGTCCATACAGTCTCGAATTTGCACATACTACGCGTGTTCAAGTCTGGACTACAGTAACAAGGACACTGCAGAACTACAGCTGCGTAGTAAAAATAAAAGACTATGTTAAGCTTCATTGGCCAAATATATATGTAACCACAAAATTTTTAAAAATGCTTTCTGTAAAGCCCTTGATTTTACCACACAGAATCATATGATTCCATTAAACATCATTTGAAAAGCACTGTTTATGTAAAATCAAAGATAATTGAATAATTTATTCACATATAAGTAAAAATAAATTTTATTTTCTTAGTTTTAAAAGAAAACATTTAAAATTTTACAAAACAAAGTTCAAAAATTACATTAATTTATGCAAATCAGCAACTATGCAAAATAAAACCTCACATAAATATAATAAAGATTTATCATTCATCATCACAGATAAAACTAAACTCAGAATATTTTTCTTGCTTTCTGTTTCTTACAGTACCTTCCACTAATTCTAGCTCCCTGAAATTCAAAAATATTTATAATTCAAATAAGTCATATGTAAAATGTCCAAGACCTATACATTCATAAATAAGGAGCATGTAGCAAAAAAATAAACATATGCTTTTGAGGTAATAATTTGAAATTTATATAAATCAGAAACTGATATCTTTAATTTCTATTTTGATTCAACCTGTTATGGAAGTCAAGGCATAAATTTTAGAATTAGAAGTTTAGAGTTCTCTGGAAGGGCAAAATTAATGGTGAGCAAAAACTAAAAATTACAAATTACTCAAAATCAAACAAGTAAACATAAATAGAAATATTAATAAATAGTAAATATGTTAACGAAAAAATAATGTATGATAAAACCAAATATTAAACTGAAAGGTCAGTAAATTAATGGTAAAAATACATGGTACTGAGGATAAAAGAAATTCAAATACTTTTAGCAGCATTCACACATGCATAAAAATGTTTGCCTAATTCTGTAATCTACTTAAAAGATTTCTTGATCCCATGCATATGACCCTTAAATATTCCTGTTATTAAACAATTCATGCTTGATTCTCTTTATACTCTTTACTTTAAAAATCTTAAATTTGTATTTACTAATCAGGCATGCATCTAGTAGTTAATGTAGGCATACTATTATTGAAAGAAATGTAGCAGTAAAGCCAGTTTTCTACTAATAATGTTATTCAATTACAAAATAAATTACAAGAACTCAGTTTGTTTGGGGCTCCAGGTCACTCTAGTTGTAATTAAAGTTGTTCTCTAAAACTGAGAAGTACTGGAGCTAAACACTGTTATCAGTGTACCTCGTTGATGCAGCAAATGTAGATTTGATTATAATAAATGACAACAAGGTAATTTACAGTAATAAAGTACTTAGGGGCTACCTTAGAAGTTCTAGCTTTTTAATGAACTTTCTAAACTAGCTTGTGTTCAATTCACATATAAAGATCACAGAAATGCTTACAGAGCCAGTCTGCATAACCATTGAAAACTGAATTTAGATGAACTGTCAGCATTCAGCAGGTATTATCCAACTGGCCACTGTTGGTCTATAATAGACAATATGTATTAACATGCTTTTTTTCAGATATTTTTGATTCACATTATTATCAGAAAAGCAATGAATTTTTTTTTTAATTCATTAATTAATGATGTCAGTTTAAAAAAGTTTGAAGTCGAGTCAAATTTTTATGTTAGTGAAGGATGCGTGTCGTATAAAATGAAATTTATGCTAAGAAATAGCAATAACACTGTCATGTCATGACTGACTCACAGCTTTCCTCTCACTGTCGGTAGTAAAGAGGAAGAGCAAAAGGCACTAGCATGTGAATTGAGTGAACATGGGCTCAGCTTTGGTAGTTTTCAGAGGGTATTAACTGAATGCTTAAGTAGAAGAGTTTAAATCCTATGTACTTTTTAAATTGTATTAATTAAGTTACAAACACTGCTGTATGCAGAACATGTAAATATTGAATAAATATCTAAAACAGATTTCTCAAGTACCATTTAAATATCTCCCAGTACAAATTACTGCAGAAACAAAGTGAGAGCTTTCAAATAAAATTAACACAAAAATGAGGCTAGCTTAATTACAACTACATTGCAATTCGGTAACCCCTTTAGTAACAAACACAGACATTTTGTGAGCATCCAAATCACAATGAGAAATTTTTTTTTTACTTCAGAAAAGTATCGGAAAGTTTAAAGTATCTCACCACTGCAAAAACTCCTAAAAATTGGTTAGAAAAAGTTTTTCAAAACCATTAACAATGAGATTTGAAGAACATTTCCAGAATTTTAAAAATGTTTTTAATACACATTTATAAATTTTTGCATGTGTTACAAATAAAAAATTCTGCAATATTTCATTCAAAGAAAAGCATTTACTCCCAATTTAAAGTATACATGGAAGTATTTACCTGTACTTTCTCTGCAAATATATTACTTACTTCTAGCTTTCAAGCACCAGAAACTCTCTACAAATACTCTAGAATTTCAGAAACTCTAGTTTCTTAATACTACATCTTGAAATGTGGCCATCTTTCCTATACACAACCTGTTTTTAATTTGCTCATTTATGTCACCTATTACACAATGTAACATGTTTACATAAATGCATCAACTTTTTAACTTTCATGTTTTGCAGATGCAGATGGTGAAACATCTTACATTTCGAGGAATGTATTACATACTGATAGATCTAATGATCTTATGGACCACAGAATATCGCATTTTAATATAATGTGATTAAGACATACGTTTTACTGATATTTGTTTATAAAGTATAATTTTAAATTTTAATATTTTGGCAACATTGTTATTTTCTTAAATTGTAAAAGGATGAGTTAAAAATGTATTTGGCAATCTAGAGAGTTTACTATGGTTTTGTAGAATGCGGTAAGATTTGTTACAATTAATCTTATTTAATAAAGTTTTCTTTTTATATACTGTAAAGGCCCTTATTTTCGCGGGCCGTAATTTTCGTGAAAATGAATATATTAGTGATTTCGTGAGCTGAAAATTTCGTGAATTTTATATGAACAGAACTGAAAAAAGTTTTCTTTTTATATACTGTAAAGGCCCTTATTTTCGCGGGCCATAATTTTCGTGAAAATGAATATATCGGTGATTTCGCGAGCTGAAAATTTCGTGAATTTTATATGAACAGAACTGAAAGTTGAAAAATTCCAAAAGTATATCTTTTGCATAAAGCATTTTTAAGAAACTTCCTTTTGTCCGAAAAGTCTGTCCCCCCTCCCCCATCACTCTTAAAACAACCTACGGTGCTGATCAATTTTGACCTTGGCTCAACATGCACATTCTCCTCCCGCTTTTGCACTGAAAGTGTAATCACCCCACCACCTTCGCTTTTCTCGGAATCGGATCGTCCATGCCCAACACCTGCTGGAACAAGTTGTTTCTAGCAGGAGCTCCGCGACAGAGGAATACGTTGCCATGTTGGCTTTTGCCAAATGTTCTGACAAGATGAAAGATAGAAAATTGAGAAGAGAATGTGTTATTAGAGCCGTAAAAAAATGTGTAAATACTTGTACAAGTTGATGGACAAGGGAGAGAAAATTCTTATAGGAGCTCCAGCGCCATCAGGCCTTCTGGATGCAAGAATTGTTAAGTCGTTTGTTGAATCAAAAGAAATAACATCCGCTAATACTGAGTTTTCTACTGCTTTGAAAGCAAAACGTGGAATGAAATTTGGCAGTATGCAGTATATGACAAAGTGCTGAGGTCCAAAATGGGCCGATATGCTACTATGAACGGAAAATTCTGCAGCAGTGGTGCTGAGGTCCAAAATGGGCCGATATGCTACTGGAACTGAAAATTCTGTAGCAGTGAAACATTTCACCTCTGAACTGGGAAGGCTGGCGAGTGAATCAACCATTCGCAGCATAAACAAACAGTACATTCAAGCATCTAAACAAGCTAAAGTTGATGTAACAACTTTACCACACGGTAATCGCGGTCGCCCCTTAAAACATTCTGATTTCAATGCAAGCATTCAAACATATATACATAAATTGCGGATTGCTGGTGGAATAGTTAACTGCACTATTGTTAGTGCAGCTGCAAAAGGAATTGTGAAATCACATGATCCATCTCTACTAAATGCTTTCGATTTGAACCCAAGATGGGCCAGAAGCCTGCTGGAAAGAATGAACTTTGTCCGTAGAAAGGGAACAAAGGCTGCATGAAAACTGCCCCCAGACTTCCCAGTTATTTGCGACGAATTTGTTAAGCGTGTACCTACAGTGATTGACAAAAATGTTGTTCCACCCCGAGATATTCGTTAACTTTGATTAGACAAATGCAAAGTTTGTGCCTACATCTAATTACACATTGGAAGAATGTGGTTCAAAACAAGTGTTTGTAATCGGCATGGAAGATAAAAGACAGATAACTGTTTTGTTAGCAGTTCCCTTGCTGGAAACCTACTTCCACAATTGTTGTTCGCTGGAAAAACAACAAATTGTCATGCAAAGTTTACATTTCCCACGGAATGGGACGTGTGGCACACCAATTCGCACTGGAGTAATACTGACACAATGATTCGATACATCGACAATATTCTTGTACCTTATTACAACAAGCAGAGAGAGAGCTTGGGCTAGTTCCAGAAAAACCTGGTGTAGCATTGTTCGACGTTTTTAAGGCACACCAAGATCCTCTTTTTTGACTGAACCAGAGATGAGGAATATTATTCCAGTTTTTGTGCTCGCTTCCTGCACAGGAGAGCTCCAACCTTTGGACTTAACTGTAAATGGAGAGTTCAAGCGTTTGCTCAAGAATGAGTTTATTGAGTGGTATTCCAATGAGCTTCAATTTCTAGAGGAAAAAGAATCTGTAGACTTGTGACTATCATGACTAAAACTGATTCACGCTTCTTGGCTTGTGCGCGCATTTAACAGTATTGAAGCAAAACATGAGATAATTTTGAATGTCTTCAAAGAAGCTGGTATAAATAGTATTCTAAGTGAATGAGCAGCCTTCTATTAATTTTATTGTTTTATATTCAAGAAACATAGTTGTATATTATTAAAAAATAGTTATAAGAAAGAAAGTTGTCAAGAAAAAGCTTGTAACTGTGCAATAAATCATTCAATTTTGGGTAAGTGAAAAATTCGATTTTTTATTATTATTTGAGGTGGAAAGAAAAAGTATTTCGCGAGGCTTGAATTTTTGCAATTACGACAGGCTTGCAAAAATCGCGAAAATAAGGGTCTTTACAGTATTACTATAATGTGTTTTTTATTAGAAGTAGATAATTCTTAGAGAATATAATTTATATGCCAACTCCACACCAACATTTACAGCAACCCTGGGATTGGTTATCTAAGTCCAGTTATAATGAGGAGCTAAGTAACCTCACAATACTGCAAAAACTGAAGAAACCACTTTACACATCTTCCTAGGTACCTAGCCCTGTTTTGGAAATTGGATGCATATTTGTTACAATATAACTCCCTTCAGTGTCTGACTGCCATTCGATGTAGAATGGTTTGACTTATCCCTTTAAGATTACCTTCCAGATATTTGAACATGAATATATGCAATCCCCATGCCATTTTAATTCATTATTTTTAAACTCTGCTTTAGTTCAAAAAGAACAAAAAAAAAATCACAGATGACTGCTAACAGAACTTATCAATAAAAAGTGTTTTTGTTGTGACTTATCTCACTTGTCTGATAGTAACATCAGAACAAGCCCATGAAATTTATCATGGCAAGCAGAGTAAGATTGCATCTGTGATTGGCTAGAGCCTTGGGCGCTATACAGGTGACAGTATGATTTCGCTCGTTTCAGTCACAATTTTGATGGAGAGCACCGCAGGGGGGACAGGTCGGAGGATCTCTCACCCCTCTTCCCCTATGACTAACCTCTCGCAAGGACTTTCAGCTCGCCATATATTTAGAGTGCCTGTGTGCCGCAACGACACTACATATTTACAAACGTCCATGCCTTCTCCGAGATTCAAACCTGCTTCCTCCAATATCACAATAGGCTTCCCTAAACACTGTACCGTCTGGGCAGCTCAATGAAAAGTTCGAATACTAAATCATTTGAGTTGATATTAAATAAGAAACACAATTTATAGGTTTGCTGGAATGAATTAACTGCAAATTACATTAAAGTTCTTTCTGCTGACATCAAAACAAGAATTAATAAAGAAACTGTGTAAAACTAAACCACTAGATTTTCTCAATTAGTTAGATTTCACTTATTAGTGTTTTAAAGGATTTTCAATACTGAGCTTTCTTTTGCTAAAGTACATTGAGAGAATGTATTATTTGGCAAATCTATAATGCTTCTTCTGCCTCTCCATGCTAACAAAGTTAGGCTTGTTCTGGTTACAGATTGATTAGATTTCTTCGTAATTTGAGGTACGAAAAGCATAAAAAGTCACAAATGTGGGCATCAACATATTGGCTCCATTCAAGATATAGCATTTAAAACCTAAATATCTATAATAATGTTACAAGCTTTTCAATCGGGTTTAATATTCTTTTCTAAAGGAATAATAAAACATTGCTAAATTTAAAAAAAAATTATCTATTTAATTGCTCAACTTACTGTCCAATCACAGATTTATCACAATTTATTATTTTTTAAAGTGATTTGATTTAGGCTTATTTTAATTATGGCAAAAGACATACAGCTTATCAGCCTTAGGAAAAGTGGTGGTGTTTCAGGGCATATAACTTATTTGGTCATACACATGGTTAGAGCAGATGAAACTATAAAAGGTATGTCATGATAAGAGGAAGAACAAGTTGGAATTGAAAAATTCTAAAAAGTGCCATGAAGTCTAAAAGAATAATGCAGAGAAGAAAAATATCCTAGCAAAGTGATTAAAAATAAAACTTTCCCTTTACATTCAAAGCCTGTATCTTTTAAAAAGTGGAACATTAAAGTGAGGATCAATTCCAATTGATTAAAATAGAGATGGATTGAATGAGCCAAAATGTTCCCACCTAGGAGATTTAAAATTTGGACAATCAATTAAAATATGAATTACAGATAATGTAGTATTACAGTTTGCACAGATTGGAGTATTCTCTCCTTTCAACAGGTGCTAATGAATTATCTGGATGTGACCAATTTGTAAGCATGTCGGAAAGACTTTCAGTTTTTGCTCATGGCCTTATACTTGATTTAAGGTTTCTCACATTCTAGCTAGATACTTATTTGTAACTCTCAGTTTTCCTGTCATTTTTGAAAAATTTGCCTGCTTCACATGTTATGATGTCTGTATAAGGGGTACCGGGTACATAGACTGCATCAACACATTTGGCAGCAATTTTTGCTAGTTCATTACCTTTTATATCAACAAGGCCAAGAATGCAACAATATTGAATACAGTATTCCCATGTCTTAAAAGATCTAAATGTAGATTTATAGCCTTGATCAGTAGAGGACTATGACTGACTGACCTCCAGATCCTAACAATTTGAGAGTGCACTCAAATGAGTCAGAGTTAAGGATGAATTTCCTATTCCGTTATTTTGAAATAAATAGAACTGCTGGACCAACAATTTTTGGAAGGAAAAAAAAAAAAGCAAGCTTTGTGCAATCAGGTACCCTCAGTAACACTGCTACAAACATTTCCTGATCCAATATGATCATTTGACTTTGATCTGTCTGTAATTAAAAGAGTAACTGTAGTAAATATTTCTATACTCACAGATTTGTCTGCATACAATTTCACAAGTGTCACTCTTGTTGGAAGGTGGGAAAATAATAAGAATTTTTGCAGTTTTCCATGGAGGAATAATGAAACTCTTACTGATTTTAGGTTTCAAATCATTCAGTAAATATTTTTCAAGACATGAGCAAATTTGCAGACCGAGAGGTAAAATTTAAGACGGCTTTGCGTGGTATAAAGGAGGATAAAACTGTAGAGGGATGCGAGCAGGATGATATGGGCAAGACATGACTTTAAAATAATAGTTAACAGATAAATGATCATGGCCTAATTTCAATGGCAGCTCAACATATTCTGCATACAAGTTTTGCACTGGGAAAGTCCAGAAAGAACCTAAGCAGATCTGCAAAACTTAGTAGTGTACAGGGTCAAATCTTGCCAACAGACAGCCATGATGGATCACAGATGAGGGAGCCATAATCCACTTTAGATGTAATTACTTCCCTGTAAATATGGAGCATTCAACAGTGATCAGCATCTCAAGAATTGCTGGAATGAATTTTAAGTAGGACATGAAGTTTTAAACATTTCTTCTTTATAATGTGAGGTACGAAAGTTGGCTTCACATATGAGGCCAAGAAATTTTACTTTTGATAGTGCTGGGATCAAGCACCTCTCCAGACAAAGCTCTGAATCAGGATATAAGTACCTTTATTGATGAAAATGAGTGCAAACAGTCTTTTGGTTAGAAAATTTAAATCTTTCTCCATTTATGTATCTAAAAACTTGCTCAAGGCGATTTGGAATTGTCTTTCTATGTAATGTATATCAGCGCCTGGGCAGTTTATTTGGAGAACATCAATGCATAATGCTCTACTTACTGTTGAGGGGAGTTAATTTGAAATAGAATTAATTTTGAGGCTAAAAAGTGTAGCATTCAGCCCACATCCTCACTGCACAAACTGCTCTTAAATGAAATTATGAGACTTTGGAGTATCTAACTTTGAAAGGTCTGTTGCTCAGGAGTTCTGTATAAGAAGTGGTAGGGTGTCATGCAGATGATTATAAGTCTCACAGTATGCCGTACCTCCAGGTCTCATCATAAGCTCTTTTCACATAAAAAGTGGAAATTATGCAGTCCCATTTCATAAAAGCATTCCGAACAGTTATCTTCAAAAGCAAGATGTTAGCAATAGGTGATCAACTTCTTTGGAGGGATTCTTGGATCTTTACCTTGCTCTAGTATATGACTGACAAAAGCTTTTTTCCAGGCCATTGGGAAAATACCATGCATACTGGGCAAATGCTTAATCATTAGACAGTTAACATCACCAGGACAAGGACTAGTGTGCCTAAGGGAAGAAATACCTTCAAAGAGAAATTTTTGAAGGAAAATTTTTCATTTAATTTGATTCTGTTAAAATTTTCATTAACTACTTATGTCAAATAACAATGGTTACTTGGTTACTTTTTGTTAGTGGTGGCTACTTTTTTTCCACTAAATCTTAGCGTATTTCTTACTAAAACTTCAAACTATTTTAGCCTCTTTTTAACACATTCAGGACAGTCTCGTATATACACTGCAATAATTCCAGTCTTACCAGCCCAGCATCACTCATATGCGAAGAGCTTCGATGAATCTCTTCAGCCCAGCATCATGTATACATAACTTGAAAACGAAACGGTTTCCACATCAGTTAAGTCATGTAGCTTTTGACCTTCATGTATGAGCATCAGTTTTTATCCTGTGTTTCTGGTTTTGACAGATTTATTGGTGTAAACAAACTGGGTATTGCAGCTCTTTAAGTTAAAGGAACATCAGCGTGTTTATTTTGTTAGGATTTTTTTTTTTTTGTTGTCTTCATTTTTATTTTTTGCGTTTTTCGTTATTAGAGTATGGGGAAATGTATCAATGTTTCCTTTTTTTTCCTTTTTTTTGGTCAGGAGAATGTGGGAAAATGTATCCAGCTGACTATAATGGGTGTAAAATCACCAAACTTCCGTGATGGAAAAACTCCAACCAGTTGTCCTTTTTTATATTTATTTAAAACTAAACATACTTTCTTGGTTAATTAAAAAGTAACTTTACAGCATTATAACAGAAGGGGAAAGATATCAGCTTTTAAGATGAATGATGCGTCTTACTTGCTTGGTATATGCTTGGCGAAGAAAGCCACAATTTTCCTGTGATTTGATTCTCGTTTTGAATTATTCCACATACAGCAGAATTATTCAATTGGAATTCCGATAATTATTGCTTAATTTTTCTTTACATTTCACATTTGTAATTCTGTTTTCATGTGCATAGTATCTGTTTTCATGCTTATAGTTATAATTTTAGTATTTCGCATGTTTCATTTATTTCTACTAATGTGATATTCTTTATATTAATACACATTACTAATTAGTATATTAAGTATGTAACTTTAAAAATTGAGGTTATTATATTAAAATGATTTTATATGAATTTTTTGTAAAAGTAGGCTTAACTGCTGAAAATCCATAGTTTGGTGGCGATGTTCCATTTCCAGGGGTTCAGTCCTACGGCTACACTTCGTTCTCCGCACACTGGTCCTCAAGGGGTTTTAAGCTCTTGACTTCCTGTATTTCTTCAAAAAGTAGTAATTTATCTTTACTCAATGGATATAAAATGTACTGGTATAATATTAGTGTAAATATTTCTATTTTGCAACAATTTATTTGCTGTAATTTTAAACCAGCATATATTATTTTACATTTAATATAAATTTGTGCATACTTCCTTTATATTACTTTATTTAAATTTTTGTAAATTGCTGTACATTGGTGTGTATAATTGCTTTATGTTATAATTTCTGAATTATGTATAAATAACCTTGAAAGTGCATAAATAGCTACAGAAAAACAGAACAAATGATTTGAACATCAAATTTAAAAATTTGCCGGATTAGGTAACATTAGGTGAGTTTTGAAAGAGCAGAAGATTTTTCACGTGCATACAATCCAGTTGGGTTATCCTGAGCTCAATATTCAGTAAAAATTTTTTTGCAGAAAATTGAACTTGATTTGTTGCAAGGAAAATTAAAACTTTTCATAAAATGAGAAAATTGTTTATAGTCACTAAGGGAAAGAAATTGCCAGTCCAATGTATTTGAATTTCTAGCTAAGGTGAGGTAAGATTTACTTGTATAATGCTAAAAATGACATAATATTGAATGAACAATTGAAAATTCTCTTCTCAGATACTGAAATTTGACACATATAACTAATCATTATTACCCATAAGAAAATTGCATGTAAGAGACTTAAAATGTGGCTTTATAAGAAAAATATAGTTTAAAGAAAAATAAATCTTACTTGCACAACACATTAACTCCCTTATGAAAGTTGATGGTTTAAAATTTAAAATTGCCTTCCATAAAGCCATAATTTTATGTCACCACTGTTATGCCTATTTATGCCTTAATCTATGCTAGTCAATATTCAAAAAGCAGCTGGCACTGTTGTGATAGAGCCTATTAGCAAAAAAAATCTCAAAATAGTTTGCATGACTTCGTGAACTCAATTCAACATTGACTTTTTACTTAACTTGCAACTTTTATAAAATGCTAATGTGCAATTTTACAGCAGATATTAGGATCAAGTTATTTAGGCAAACATACATCCAAATGCGAAAACACAAACATGTGTTCTTTGATGCAGCTCTATTAACAAATTACACAGGGTTCTACTAAGTTAGTGTGCAGGTCATGGAAGAAGAGAGTCATCTTGAACAGCATGTCCAATCCATTGAGAATTGAGTTAGCTTTTCTTACTAAATAAACCAACCTTGATTAGAAGTTCAAACTCAGCTAAGCATTACAAATTCTCATGAAGATGTAGAGAGCCCCAGCTTGTTAAAAAGGAAGTCCTTACTGTCTTGTCATTGTGGCATTAGCAACTCTTTCAGCATGTCAAAATACACACCTATAATAGCTGATTATGAAAAGAATGTCTTCCTACAGTGGCTCAATCTACAATTACATGATAAAAATATCACCCATGCAAATTTCTGCATGTACTGATAAATGCATTTTAGTTACACTTGTTATAATTATTGTACAGTAAGACCCCGCTTAACGCTGTTTCGTTTAGCACTGTTTCGGTTTAGCGCTCTTTTATTTCAACCCCTGGATTCCACGAAATCGCTCGCAGCATACGGGGATTCCCCGAAATATTATGCAGCGGTAGGTTTCAAATACATATCCGAAAGAGTGTACTTGTATTTCTTGTTTGGTGTGGTATTGTACAGACATATTTTGAAGGGGTAAATGTGGAAGATGTCGAAGAAATAATTCAAGAAGCAGCGACTAGTCTTTCTAATGATGAGCTCAAGGAATTAACCGAACAAGAAGAAAAAAATGTTGACAGCAGTGATTCAGAAGAAGAGCAAAAAGAACTTTCGATGGCGTTTGTAAAAAAGAGTTTGTCTACCATAACTGAAATAATGGATCAATTCATTGAAAATGATCCGAATTTTGACAGGAGCTCAAAAGTAAGGCGTGGTGTTAGAGATGCTCTATCCGTTTATGAAGAACTTTTAAGAGAACAACGCAAAAGAAAAAGGCAAACAACATTAGATGCTTTTGTCACAAAAAGGCAGAATACTGAAAAAAAACGCAAAAGGCTAACTAAATATGACTGACTTAGAATTTTATTTGTTTTTTTAAGAATATTCGTTTTGTTATTTATATTTTGTTTTTATTTTTGCAAGAAATAATAATGTGGTATTAATTTGGGCTTTAAGAAATAAATGTTTGGTTTTATTTTTATTAAAAAAACATACTTTTTAAATTTAATATCTAACCAATTTCCTAGCCATCTTGCCCTAACCCTAATATTTACATGTAAAGATAGCCTCGTTTAGTGCTGTTTCGCATTACGCTCTACTTTGATGGAACGTATCCCCCGCGTTTAGCGGGGTCTTACTGTACAATAAAATTTTGAAATGCTAGAGGGAATTATAAACCACCACTTATTCTGATATCAGTACTAAGATGAAAGCGTTAAATCAGGTCAATAGAAATAAGCAGTAGTATATGAGAAGTTAACATGATTACACTGTTAATGTTGAAAAATCTACTTTGAATTAAACTCAAAGGAACTTCTTTTATCTCAAGATAATAAATGCTTTAATATCTTGCATTATTTATGCATTTGGGATAATTTCAAAATTAATGTTCTTTAGCTTAAGATATTAATCTAATGGTAATAATTCATGCAGAATTTAAATGCAATTAGAGTCAAAATCCTTACCTCAATTTCTGTCCTAAGTAGGGAAAGAGACACTAAAGATGAACTGGAACTACAGTCACTATCAAAATGTAAAATATTTTCTTCTTCAGACATTAATAAAGTTGCCACCTTCAATATTAAATATAAATTAATAAATAAGAACATACTGTGCCCTTAAAAGAGAACATCTTAGCATATGAATGACATGAAAATATTTTATGTAACAACACAGTTACATAAGATTAATTCCATATTGAGTAATCAGTTGAATAAAAAACAAGTTGTTTACATATACAAGAACACAGCTATTTAATATTCAATAATAATAATGTTTGTTATAAAGAAAAACATTAAGGACACACAAAATTGTAACAGTTCATTATTTTAGTATTAAAAAAAATCCTCTTAGAAGAAATGTCTATTTATAAGTCAAAATACCTTTATCAATATGTTTCAGACTTTTAAATTAGATAAAATTCCATTCCAGATAGGATACAATTTTTTTTTTCTTTAAAAATCTCAATGTGTTTTAATCTTTTCTGCTCCCAGCATTGAGAAAAAGATTTAGGACCCTTAACCCAGAGAAATGAACATACTCTTTGCCCAAGCTCTTTTATAAACACAGAAAATAAAAATCCTGTAACATCTGCTTTTTATGAGCTTATTTATACAGATAATATTCATTTTTAATATATATATACAGGGGATGCAAAAGTACGTATATAGTTATAGCATTTCTTCTTTTCTTTATTAGTAGTTATGTGTTATATAATGAGTGTATTATATCTAGACTGGTAGAGGAATTACAACTAAGTACAATCTTTGAGGTCCTCAAATTGCCAGTATGTTCCTGCAGTCAAGATTCTACACTCATTCACACTTTGGGCTAGAGGTTTTTATAGTTAATTCTTTCGCATATTTCTTGTACGATGTTACTTTGCAAAACAGTAATCGGCGATCTGAATTATGCTTTAATAATCCATGAAGTAATCTTGGCTGATACAGTTTCAAACTAAATGTTGAATCAGAGGCCCCCAAAGATCTATGGAACTACCATGAAGCTGTCTCCTCTTCCAGTTATAATACATATTATGCAAAAGTAGGGATGCAAAAGTAGGTATCCAGTTATAATATCCCCCTGTGAATTGCTTTACACAAATAAAAATATAGCAAAAAGGAAGTATTATTAATAATGTTTCTAACTCTCATTTCAAAATTATTTCTACACGTTAATGAAGCAAAAATTTTAGGAATCAAAAGGTCAGTGCAAAATTATACACAACTATCACATTTGTACACAAAAACGTGCTTTCAGGGTGAGAAACAT
This sequence comes from Stegodyphus dumicola, assembly GCF_044657685.1. Taxonomy (NCBI): domain Eukaryota; kingdom Metazoa; phylum Arthropoda; class Arachnida; order Araneae; family Eresidae; genus Stegodyphus; species Stegodyphus dumicola. Next base: position 111,886,498 of record NC_140781.1, on the reverse strand, counting down.
TTCTAAGCCCTCAAGAATACATTGAACAACACTGGACATTTTACATTCATGGAGTAAAATAATAAATAATACTTCTAACTTGAGACATTCCATTAAATAAAGCTCTTCATGGCATTCTATCATCATTTGTTCACTTTTGAAATTTTAAATAAAGCATTTCATTATAGCATATCAAAGAACGATAATGTAGGCCACCAGAAACACCTCACTCCCATATCATATTTGATACAGTAAACCACACAAGGATTATCTGCCTAAATGAAGAAAGACCCTTATGGATAATTTTTTAAAGGAAAAACGTTTGTATTGCATTACGCCTTTGGACAGAAATGAAAATGCATTCATATATGATACGCTGGAAACAAAGACATTAACATGCGATTTGATATAAATCTCTATTAAAACATCATATTTTGCCAAAAACCATAAGTTATATTGGGTGATCTGGAAAAATCTGCAGTTTTTCAAAACAATGGGAGTTTTCTTCTAGTCATTTTGGTACTTCTGATAAAGAACGATACTGACTGAAGCAGATTTTTAAATATAATCTTTCCTGACCATGCTGCAAATCCTAGCATGGGCGCTGGCATAATTTTTGCTTCAGTGAACCAAGTAGAAGAGAGAACCTGAAAGTTCACTTTTGTCATGTTATGCCTTTTTATTTTACACAAGAAAGAAATGCAAGTAAGACTATTCGTAAAATTTCTGCTGTATATGGACAAAGAGCTGTTTCTGATTGCAGAGTTTAAATGTGGAAATTTCAGCCTTGAAGATGATATTTGGTTTGGTTTATTTAAGTATAGCAAAGCATGTTAGGGCTTTCTGCCTAAGGGTAGGGATGCCTTCGTGGAGGACTTCCTAAGGGAAACTGGCTCATATACACGTTACACATAGGGAAAACCATGAAAACATCCATGCAGGAAGCTCGTTCGCGGGATTCGAACCTCGGACCGAACTACCAGTGTTCAGCGACTTTACCGCTCGGCCGCTGGTAGGCTGAAGATGATATTTGTTCTGGATGACAAACATCTGCAAAGGCCTATTAAAAGAAGCTATCGCTGAAAATTCATGTTAGAGGGGTGAAGAAATATCAGACACTTTAAATATTCTAAAAAGCATGGGTCATTTGTCAATGATCATTTGGAGAAGACTGGATGACGGCATGGAGTTAACTTCTTTGCAGATTGTCAAAAAGATATTGCTTTAGCAAGTGGTACTGCAACCATGCAAGAGATGTGGAGTTGTGCATGGATGTAAAAGTTGGAGAGATTGCTTATTGATTCCACTTGACTACTATCTAAGCTTGGAATTATCTATGCCCTAGTCATCACTAGCTTTATCTCTGTCTGTAACATTCATTTCAGAAGGGGTGGAAACAATTGGTTGACCAGTCACAAGTGGCTAGATAGCTCTTTGAATTGCTTGGAATTGTTTCTGAATTCCAGAAATTACTGAATGATGAATGCCAAAGAACAGTGTAACATCTTTGACAGCTTACTTCAATGTGTCCATAATCCTCTAAGATGTATTACTTTAATAAGACTTATGAAACTCATAAAAATTTCTGTCAGAAGTAGATTCATAATCAAAATCATACATAATTTTGAGTATTATGCTTTTGATATTCAAGCTGATAAGAAAAGATGATTGGTTTTATAACTTTAGAACAGAAATTTTTTACATTAATTTGGCTTTTGTACTGTTTTAATTGCATTTTTTTATATGCTCAGCTACCCAGAATTTCTATGTGGCATTTGGTATTTCACAAGCTTTTCAGTTAGTCAGGCTTTTACATTCTACTTGTGCCTCTTCAATATTCCAGAATTCTTATACAGTACAAAGTCCGAAATCCAGGCATCCATTATCCAGAATAATCCAAAATCCCGACCTCAAAGCCACAAACTTTTTTTTTTGTATGCTTTACGCATTTGATGTTTCCTTCCATAATAAAAACGTGTGGAGATTTTCACTTAAATATTCCGATTCTTAATTTCACTTAGGCACTAAATAAAATACCTCGTTATGAAAAAACAATCATGTAAGCATAAATTTGTGAGATTAATAATTTGGCTTTGTAGCTCAGTATCTGCTTGGCAAACATCTCAAACCGAAACATTCACCTATTTTATATCCCTGACGCCAACCTGGCAAGTCCTTATTTATTATATTTCGCTTTCATCACTGCATGTTTATCAATACATGACAGCTTCAGTAATAACTCATGCAGTGATGTCGAAACTTTTTTTTAATTAGTAATTTAATAACAAGAGTAAGGCAGCCTTTTATATGCTAATATTACACTTGGTGATGATTATATATTTTTAAATGCTTAAAGTCAGGGTTTCTTAAACTGTGGGTCGGGACCTGAAACAAGGGGTCGCCAAAAATTTTAGCAGTTTTTATACTTTTTGAACTCATTATAATAATTCTACATAAATATTTTTACACAAATGTTTTTGAAAATAGATAAAGACAATGCAGACAAAGAAAAAACGAAAATGTTTCTGACACATTCCTTTTATAACATATGTTCATTTTCCTTGCTTTGCATCTGATGCTGTCATTTCATCTCTTATTTAAAATTTTCACATTGTTCTATGTCTTAACGTTATAAATTAAACTTAATGACCTAAAACCGTAATAGTATATTACAGTACAAGTGAAAAAAATTGACAATTTCACTCATGCGTGTGTCGGATTTGCACAATATTTATGGGGTCCCACAAAATTTTTGTAAGTATTATGGGGTCTGGTGGGTCGCGAAAAAATTTCAGTGATAAAAAGGGATCACGACTGAAAAAGGTTTAAGAAACCCTGCTCTAAGAAATATTCACAAAGAAAAATTCAACAAAAACTTCTTTTCATATGCTAAAAATAGATTTTGTTATTTACCATAAACCCAGCAGCAGCGGCAGAATGTGGCTGCACTGGACGGAAGAATTTAGAGAAGACAAAATTTTTGGAATATGGAGAAGCACCGAGCGGCAAAATTAAGAGATGAGAATTTTTTTTTATAATTAGGAGAAAGCACTGGGACCCAAAGTTTAGGTGCAGTGGAAATTTAGAACTTAGGAAGGCACTTTGTAGCAGAATTTAGGACCCGCAGAGATTGCACTGGGCCGTATCTAGTGCCGACCCTAGATAAAGCCTTAAGTATATGTTGGAGTTTATTAATTCAGGAATCAGATTAGTTTCAAGCATGTGCAAGAAAAAAACATAGGTACAGTAAGTAACTAATACGATTCAGGCTTAATTCAGTACACAATACGATTCAGGCTTAATTCAGTAAGCAATAGGAGCAAGAGAAAATTTAGCAGAACAACTTGGCTTTCGCCAATCTTGTGATACACAGACAATAATATATAACGGACGCTTAAGCTAGGCTAAAATTATGTTTACTGATTCTAAAGCATTTCAGTTAATGCAGCAGACTGCGCTGTTCCTTAATCTTCTAATCTGACCCAGCTTATTATTTTTTGCAGACTGTTATTATTACAGCAATTCTATAAAATTAAGCTTGAACTTTCGATTATGTCGAAAAGAGTTTCCAATTCTAAAGCTGCCAAAGGATGTACAAAGCAAAAGCATGTTTCAATGTCCATTAAACAAAAACTGGAATTGCTGCAAAAAAAAAAAAAAAAAAAAAAAAAGGATAAAGGCATATCCATCTCAAAATTATGCAAGGAGTATGGCATTGGAAAGTCAACTGTAGATGACATAAGAGAAAGGAACTTTTTGAATTTTTTTATGGAATCAGACACCCCACTTGCAACGAATAACAGAAAAAGTGTTTGTTATGCTAAAAGTGACGATCATGACAAAGTCATGATTGAATGGGTTGGACAGCGAGGACGTGCCATTGATGGGTCCGATGCTAATGGCTCAAGCCCAAATATTTCATGAAGAAATGAATTTAAATACCGAGTGCACATAATCGACAGGTTGGTTAACCAAAATTTAAAATTCGCCATGGTATAAGACAAAAATTTCAGATGAAAAAGCTTCAGCTGATACTGAAGTTGCTGAACAATTTGGAGATGAATTCATTGAACTCATTACTAGTGAACAATTATCACCAGAACAAATTTACAATGCTGATAAAACTGGTCTTTTCTGGCAATATGTACCGCGAAATACCTTGGCCACCTCTACAGAAAAGGCTCCAACTGGTGCCAAAGATTCCAAAGCGAGACTAACAATTTTAGCATGCGCAAATGCTGGAGGAACGCACCAATACAAACTTTTCGTAATCGGAAAACATGCACGACCTCGAGCATTTAAACGAGTATTAATTTTCCCTATTACATGTCATGCAAATAAAAGAACATGGATGACACAAGCATTTATGAATGATTGGTTGAAAATCATTTTATACCCGAGACTTGGCAACATTTGAATTCGGTTGGTTACCTGATGACTAAAAAATAGTCCTGATTGTAGACTAATACTTCACTTAAAGTTTTGGTGAAAAATAATGTATCCATATTATTCTTCCCTCCAAATCGTATGTCTGTCATTCAGCCTACGGATATTGGAATGTGCGTGTGCTGAAATGCAAATGTAAAGTAGCATTTTAAAAATCTATGTTAAACTTCTTGAACAATGGCAAGACTATTCAAGACTTTTTGAAATATTTTAGCATAAAATCTGCTGTGTAGAGCATCGCAAGATCGTGCGAGGAGGTGTTTCCAGATATGTTAAAAAATGCTTAGCATAATTTATGGCCAGCTACCATATTTCATGGTGAGGATGATAAAGATGATAGCCGTGAATTTGAAGGTTTTCGGATATCGTAAACTAAAGGTGAAATTTTCCAGCTAATGGATTTTGTGAAGAAATGTGGAAAAGCGGTAATAAATGAAGATGATATAACACAAATTTTTCATTGCGGTGACAATGCTCCAATCATCAATCAATTAACGGATGACAAAATCTGTTGTATGGTTCTAAATCCAGGAAATACCACTACCGATAGTGAAGAAAGTTACACAGAGGTTATTGAAAACTAAAAAATTTCGATTGACAAGTTAGTTGGTATTCTCGACACAGCAATTACAGGACTTGAGCAGTGGAACTTTGTAACTGAACAAGAAATTATGTCTGCTTATAGAATTAAAGAGAAAGTATCAGCACAAAAAATGAAGCAACTTAAACAACTTAAATTGAAAGAAATGTTTAACAAAATAAACAACTAAATATTAAGCTTTTTTTTTTGGTAAAATTTGATACCCTTTAGATTATAATTGCTGTTTATTTCATAAACTACAGTTTCATATTTTTAATTGTATAATTTCTGCATTCCATCTTACCAGATTTAAACTGATGGTCTATAATCTGGAAAAATAACAAATCGGGAAATCACCGAAGTCCCGATGAGTCCAGATTTTGGACGTTGTACTGTATTACAGTTCCTACTGCCACCCCTTATATATGTTTGTTTACGTCTGCATTTATATTTAAAGAGCATATTGGATCATATTGGATATGTTAGGCTTTATTTTCATTTAAAAAAGAAATTATATTGCTGCAAAATTTTTTTTTTCAATCAGATTCGAAAACCAAACGTTCCAAGTTCAAAACCCATCAAAGGCAAGTAGCCTAATTTTTTTTTTATTATTTTCTTTTGTACTAATTTGTTTCCTTTATTTTCAATGTAATAGAGAATTTTCTCCGTTTTTTCTCCAAATCCCAATTTTAGAATATTCCATCTCATTCATCAGGTGTATATAAGTGGTTACTCATTCAGTTTGAACAATAAAGTCTTGAGTTCAGGTTTGAGTACTTGCTTCTTCATTTGGTAGATCACTTCAGCTATGTGATCGTTTGGTGAAAGCACCAGGTTAATTAATTATTACAGCAGAGTTACGCTACAGCCTACATATTTTAGGACTCTGCCCCCGAGTTTGATGGGAAGGAAGCTGAGCAGTACCCCCTCAGTTCCAAGTAACATCGCACTAATACCGATCCTGCCTTACCAACTATCCAAAAGCCTGTGTCTTTCACTGGTGACAACGAACAAGATACCAACAGATGGCTCAAGGACATCCAATCGACATCTTTAATCACTAAGATGGTCAAATGTGTCTGGCTAACATTTTTCACCTCACCGGAAATGCTCAATAGTGGTTCGATAATAATGAAGACACATTTACTAGTTGGACTGTTTTCAGAAATGCTCTCAAAAACACATTTTGTCATGCAGGTGATGTAAAGTGCCAAGCGGAAAGACCATTACTCACTTGTGTGTAGCAAATCTATGAGATGTCTGAAGCTTACATTCAAGATATTCTTGCTCTGTGCCAAAGAGGAAAGCCCTCCATGCTTGAAGACGAAAAAGTGGCCCACCTAAAGGAAGGCATTGCTGAGGACCTAAAATAGGTCTCATCATCTCAGGACTATGACACCCTGGTTGCCTTTGTGAAACATGGTCATCATATAGACAGCCTTCAACAATGACATATTACCTGGCCATGATTCCAGAGGTTAGCTAATGTTGTGGTGGTGTCTGCCGATGCAGACATTGGTGACTTAAGGTCTATAGTGCGCACCGTTGTCACGGAAGAGCTTCAGAAGGTCATGGAAGAGCTTAAGGGCTACACGGAGGTACCTAAGTCGCCGAATGACATAGCATCTATGGTGCATGAGGAGGTTATGGAGACTAGCCCCACTCACAGGAGCACGAAGAAGCACTATAATGGGTCTAAAGTCAGGCTACTGGCCAATAGAGGTTGACAAAGACAGCCTTCATGATGCCAGATGGTCACTATGAATGCCCTTCAAATTATGCAATGCTCCAGCCACATTTGAATGGATGATGGACACGATGCTTAAAGACCTCAAATGGAATTCTGCCTCTGCTACCTCAATCACATAATTATGTGTTCACCTAATTAAGAACACCGAAAAAGCTCAAGGGAAGTTCTGAAATGTAACCAAAGAGCAGGACTGATGCTAAATTCCAAGAAATGTTCATTTGGCAGAAAGAAGCTGACTATACTGAGACAATCAGTCAATCAATATGGGATCTATCTTGATGCACAAAAAGTAGAGGCTGTAACAAGGTTCCCTGTACCAGGAAATGTTGCCCATATGCAAAGTTTTCATAGCTTGTGCTCCTGTTACTGATGATTTATCAAAAACTTTACAAATATTGCTAAACTCCTGCATGACATGGTGAAGAAATATGCAAAATTTTCTTGGAACACGTTGCAGAGGGAATCTTTTGCAATGGCCAAATGGTTACTGACCAGTGGTGTTGTTTTGGGACAGACACAGAAACAAGAATACATTCTGATGTTAATGGCTATGCCATCAGTGAAGTACCGATTCAGATCCAGGATAGCAAAGAAAGACCAACAGCCTATGTATCCAGGTACCTCACTGAAGCTGGCAAGAACTATTCTACAAATGAAAAGAAATGCCTTGCTGTCATTTGGCAATCAGTAAAATCAGACCATATCTCTATCAAAAACCCTTCATAGTAGTCAGGGATCACTTCTGTATGTTGGCTGGGCAATGTTAAGGATCCATCTAAAAGAATTGCATGGTGGGCTCTCAGGTTACAGAAGTACAACATAAATATCGTCTACAAGGGCAGTCATGAGCACTCTGCAGGAAGCCCTTGTCGAACCAATAATTGACAGCAATGACAACATCCCTTTCATCACAGCAATTGCAGATTATGGAAAAGAGAAGCAGAAGGATAAATAATTGAAGTCCATCACTACAACTCTCAAGAAAGGAGGTACATAACAAAATTATAAAATAAGAAATTGTATACTGTACAAAAGAAGCTATAATCCTATGAGAGAGCAACAGCTCTTGCTTAGTACCAAAGCAACTTTGTACTGATGTTCTAAGACGTTTTCATGATGTTCCAATCACTGGTCATCTTGGATTTGCCAAAATGTATTATTGAATAATGGCACATGATGGTACATATCACACTGTCCAGAATGCCAAAGATGGAGATCACCACCACAACTTCCACCAGGACAGCTTCATCCAATAAATCCCACTGACATACAATTTACTAAAATTGGAATAGATCTACTTGAAGGCTTTGCTATTACTTGAAATGGGAACAGATGAATTATAGTTTGCACAGATTACCTAACCAGATCTACAGTAAAAAAGGCAGTACCAACTGCTGAGGGCACCAAATTTGCCAAATTTATAGTTGAAAAAACTGCATTCAAGCACGGTGCCCCCAAAAAGATGATAATTAACTGAAGACACAACTTCTTATCCACTATTGTTAAAGAAATCCTTCAATTATGCCAGACATCTCATCTTCTGACTACTGCATACCATGCACAGACCAATAGTTTTACTGAAAGATTCAACAAGACACTGGCAGACATGTTGTCCATGTACGTAGATGTTGAACAAAGAAACTAGAATACTACCCTACCATTTGTGAATTTTGTCTACCATTCAGTAAAACAGCATAATGGGATTCAGCCCATTCTTTCTTCTAGTAATAGCAGATATATCCAGACTCCTCTCAATGTTATTTTTCAATCCAATACCGGAGATCTTGATGAGAGTTATGTGTAACATCTCTTCACTAGAGCTGAAGAAACTAGACAGCTTGCAAAACTCTATATCTTTAAAGTGCAGGCCACAGACAAGTGCTGAATATGATGAGAGACATCACCCTGTCAGCTACAATATCGAAGACTTTGTCTGGGTCTTCACTCCAGTACAAAAGGTTGGATTATCCGAAGCTCCCAAGACATTACTTTTTAGAGTACTATTATTTTTAGAGAATTTTCTCCAATTTCTAGAACATTCCAAGTCTAGAATGTTCCAGCTTGTTTATCAGCTGTATATAACTGGTTATTCATTCAGTTCGAAGAATAAAATCTTGAGTTCAGACTTGAGTACCTGCCTCTTTGTTTCTACAATTGTTTTATCTGCATTACAATATGATTTCCTGCAGATTAGATTTTTTTCATGGTATGTAATGTTTCATGTTAACCCAGTTATCTTAGTATTCTGGTTTTATATTTACATCTGCTTTCAGCAAATGCAAATAAGTTTAAGTCTAAATCACTGGTCAAACTTTTGGGGTGTCACAGAAACTCAAATCAGCTGTTGTGCTGCAAGAAGGATCAAGGGAGTTGAGCTGTATGCGAGAAAAACCAATGTTTTGTGTCCCACTCACTCTACCTTCCAAAGGGTTTAAACTGGTACCATCATCATGTCCAATGGAGCCAAGACAACTAGGCCCAATTATTGTTTACTGATGAGCCCAAATACAGTCTGAACAATAATTCTAGACATGTTTTGACCTGGCAAGAGGAAGGGACATGCAATTTGCTTTCTCTTGTCTATGAAATATCCCATTTCCACAATCATGGTTTAGTGGTTTAGTGGTCAATACAAATGTCTGCATCTAGCTGCAAATCTTTCAAGGAGCTTCTGTAACCACTGAGATATGTGGATGAGGTACTGCAACCCCAAGTTAGACTGTTTAGGAGTGCTGTTGGCCTAGAATTTTTGTCAATGGATGTCAATGCTCAGCCTCATCAAGCATATGTGGTGTCAGAATACTTGTAAACAGACAATATCACTCAAATGAATTGGTCACCTCACTCACCAGACATGAACCTGATTGAGAATATGTGGGATGCCTTAAAGTGCCGAATTTCAGTATGTCAAATTCCTCCCTGGATCCCCCAGTAGCTGAAAAGTGCACTTTTAGGAGAGCAACATGCAGTTCTACTAGACTTGATCAACACTTTGGTAAAGTCTATAAAATCAAGATGTAAGGTATGCATATCTGTCCAAGGTGAGCATACACCACATGAAAGAAAAATTTTTTTCCCCAAGGGGTGACTTAATTTTCCCATCATTTTCCAATTTTCATAAATTTGATTTTAATTTCAATATTTTGCAAATAATGAACTGCAAACATTGCAATTTATGTTAACTAATGCTTGTGTACAAATTTCTATTAATAATTTTTCATTAAGTATCAGTTACATTCTATTTGTCATTATTCTTTAATTTTGATGGCCAGAGTAAATGTACAATTTCTGAGTTTAAGTAGCTTAGAAACACTGGTTGATCATTATTCTGCTTACCTTCCTTACTCGTTGAATTTAATTGATTGGCTTATGCTTTGGCTAGCCATGTTTGCTTTGTGAACACTTAGGGATGACCCAAAGTCTAGCAGAGCATGTTAATTATGTATTTAGCATTTGACTGAATTGAATATGTGTTTTGAAATACATGTAATGGCGCTCCGTTTCTGGTAAACCTTACAATTTGTATAACTCCTGGGTTGATGCATTAATAAATAGCCCTTAAAGCTGTACTTTGGACTGTGATACCTTTTGTTAGAAAGGCAGATGAGAGGATAAATTTTCTGAGTGTTATTTGGTGCTTTAAAGTAATTGAAAAATTTAGTTTAAGAGAATTCAGAAACTTGACATATTTTATTTACTTTGAGTTGGTATTTTTATTAGAAAACTCGAATTGCTCCCTTTTTTCTACAATTTCTATATTTTTAGCACAAGTGATTAAATATTTCTACACTAGAATGAAAATTTGTTCACAAATTTATGAAATTTCCATAATTTATAGCATTATGCAAGATGAGAGTTCATAACACTTTTCAAATTACAATTCATTATTTTATATTCTTCTTTAATTAATTGAATCAAATTTCAAAGCTATAGGCTTCTCTGGCTTTGTTAACCTGAAAATATATTTCAATCTAATTTATTACCCACACATAATCAAGATAAGACATTTGTGTCAAATTATTTTCAAACAGTAGAGGAACCGTATGTTATTACCAAACATATGAAGGAAATGGAATATCAACTACTCTGTTATATTATGTGAGTAAACTATGGACCAATACACATATAATTTAAATACAAATTAATACATTCTTAAGTATATTATACTTCAGCTACAAGTATAACAGAACTCCAGTTAGCCAAACTGACAGTCTAACCAGCTATTCAAATATGCAAATATGTGGAATATCTTTTTATTTTTCCTGTAAGCCAAAAGTATATCTGAGTAAGTAAAGAAAATTATAATTTTATATTTTCATACATTGAATTGCTGCTCAAAAGAAAGACTCTACAGTTAAAATAATAATAATAATAACCAACCAAAGAAAACTACATTTTACGATGAAGGGAGTATGACTAAAAAGACAGCAACATGCACAAACAGGCTAACAAAGAGTAATTGAATCACAGTTATGCTACATAAACCTAAGGGGAAAAAGTCTTGAACGGAGAGGTACCTGACATAACATCACCACATTTGTTCAATCAGCCTTCAGAAAAACACTGCTAGCAGTGACTGGAAAATGAACAATGGATTTATATATAGTATGTAATTTCCTTTCTATCAATGCTTCTATTCTTTCTATTAAGCTGCATATTTGTTGAACACTGCAAGCCAGCCTACAAGCTACAGACAAGGTTGTTCAATAAGTTCGTGGAGCGCCATCTATTTGTCAATATTAGACCTAAAACTTCGACGCCATTTTCATATTTGTTCTTTCTTAGGAACACGTCAAACGTTTCATTTCGATCTGTTAATTTATTCATTGTTTAACTGCCCTTTATATTGAACGTGTTGTGCCTTTTTTCACGTATGGATAAAACTGAGCAACGTGCAGTTATCAAATTCTTTGTAAAGAAAGGTTTAAAGGCAATTGAAATTCATACCGAAATGGTGAATGTGTTGGGTGAATCTGCTCCTTCAAAAACAATGGTTTGTAAGTGGGCTAGTTTATTCAAAAGTGGTCGTACCAGCCTTGAAGACGATCCGCGAGAGGGACGTCCAAAAACTGCATCACCACCGGAAATCATCGGAAAAATACAAGATATGTTATTGGAAGACTGTTGATTGACTGAAAGAGATTTAACAGAGGCTCTAGGCATTTCATTGGGCACAGTGAGCAAAATTTTGAGTGTTAATTTGGGTTTCAAAAAACTCTGTGCAAAATGGGTGCTGCATTCTCTAACGATGGAGCAAAAACACATTCGAATGAGACTTTGCCAGCAACATTTGGAGCGTTTTAAGAAGAATAAAAGTGACTTTATCCGTCGATTTATCACAATGGATGAGACTTGGGTCTACCATCATGATCCTGAATCAAAACAGGAGGCTAAGGAGTGGTGTGAACCCGGCTCTTCGGCGCCGAAGCGAGTTCGTGTGCGAAAATCAGCCAAGAAGGTGTTAGCATCAGTTTTTTCGGATGCAAAAGGAATTTTGTTTACAGATTACCTTCAAACTGGCAAAACAAATAATTCGGATTATTATTGTAACCTTTTGAATCAATTAGACGAAAAAATTCGTGGAAGAAGACCCAGATTACAGAAGAAGAAAATCATTTTCCACCAAGATAACGCACCTGCGCACACAGCTCAAAAAACCATTGCTAAAATAACTGAATTAAAGTACGAATTGTACATCCAGCCTATTCGCCAGATTTAGCTCCCTCCAACTTCTGGCTCTTCCCACACCTCAAACAATATCTCCGTGGAAAACGATTTTCTTCAAATGAAGAGGTAATAGCTGCCGTAGAGGGATATTTTACAGAGCTGCCGAAAAACCACTACAGTCAAGGGATCCATAAATTAGAAGACCGTTGGAATAAGTGTACTGAAGTTGAGGGAAGCTACGTTGAAAAATAAAGTAATTTTTACAAACAAAAATTGGTTTCTTCATTTCCGTTCCGCGAACTTACTGAACAACCTGGTATATTCATCTAAATTAATAGCTGCTTAAAAATACGTATTGCATCATATTCTCCATATTATGTAAATGAATGAAAATATACAGTGTGTTTCAAAACTGCTGTTCAGAAATGCATGGTGGTCTAAAACACGATAACAGGCAATAATCACACAGGAATATAGGGTTGCACGTGCAAACCCAACACACACCCAAGAAGACAGATGCAGGAAAGGTTACAAATAATGAAGATTTACTAGATAACTGAGAGAACACTACAATATTGTGTAAATGACACTGTTAAAGCAAATGTTCAATGCTGAAGCCTACAATTGCAATATATACAACGATGGCACATGTTTGCAAGAATGCTGGGTTTATCAGAAAAAACATCATTTGCAGCAACAATGCATGCCACTAGATTCCCGTTCACTTTCAGAAGGGTTTCATACACTAAGCTTTTCATGTAGCCCTGGAAAAAGAAATCAGTATGGGACAGGTCTAGGGATCAAATTAACACTTTCTATAGCTTCATCCTATCCTAGCCAGACCTTCTCTCAAAGTTCAGCACCCTCTTGCACGTTGAGGTAATACATACCATTATGTTCTTACATGATTATTGCTTGTTATTATGTTTCAGATCTCCATGCACATTTCTGAACAATAGTTCTGAGACACCCTGTACATGAATTAAACTTAAAAACTTGAGTTAACTTGGCCTAGAAAGAAGTGATTCAAGTAACTGAAGTTCCACCATATTAAATTACAGTAGTACTTGCCACTCTGATCAAGACAGTGGTTAATGTTGCCGACTGCCATATCGCTGGGCTTGGGTTGAAATCCCAGATAAGACTTGGATGTTTGTAAGTGTACAGTGTTCTTGCAACATCTGGGAACTTAAAATACATGGTAAGCCCCTCCTCAGCAGTTGCTTGGTGGTAGGCAAGTAGGTAGGAGAACCTTGGGCCCATTCCCTGAGAGACACTTGCATGGCACTTCGCAAAGTTGCATTACAATACCCAAGGGCAATGAAAATATCAGATGCACTCTTAGCCATGATAAAATTCGTTAACATCAGATGAACTGAGATAAATCATAACAACAATACCTAGAGTATACCTAGAGTTACATTACCAAATGTAAGAGATTGACAGTAGAAAACAATATCTTACCAATTCCACCTTTTTCACCAATTTATATACATCATTTTCGTCAACAGATATATCTGTAGTTGGAGTAGATGATATTAATTCCCTTTCCTGAAATTGTGCACATTCACTACTGCTTGCACTATCTGATTAAAAAGAAAAAGCTAAGGTTAAAGAAGTGAAGCTTATAATAAAATTAAATTAAATTTCAAACAAAATGTTTATATTCTACATATATGTACAAATATATGAAAAACTTTATCAAAACAAGTTACATTCATCAATAGTGATATAAAATGACATAGTTAATACAGCATATAAAAATATGCCATAATCCATTTTCTCTGAAAGCAAATATCAGTTGTCCTGGCAAAAATAATACCCTAGATATGACATCACACAGGACAATACACACTAACCTAAATATAAAAAATTTGGAACATTGCCAAGCAAATCAATTCACACAGTGAAAATATAAAATTATAAATGATGAGATAAAAAGCAATATATATATATATATATTTCAGCTCTCAAAACATAAAAACATACAAAGATGATGAAAATTACTCAAACATAATGCTTGAAAAATTAGGCAAGAATGCAAGAAATTATGGAGATCAAGTATTTTACTACAGAAAGATGTATCATACTGTAGCAATTTTAGTGCCTTACAAATAGCACATACTTTATATGGTAATAAACATGGTGAGTACAAGTTAAATGTATAGTACCGATAGGGTACAAAAAAAAATTATCAAAGCAGGTACATTTTATAGCAAATGCTATCGGCCAAATGAATGAAATTAAAGCTTCAGGAACGCATTCCATTTATGGAATGTTGGCAATTCTATATACCCTGATGAACAGACCCACTCCATGGAAGTTTTGGGGTTCCCCCCTCATGTATAATATGAATACTACAAAGTTTCTTAAAACGAACCATATTTCTTTTCAGTTCTTTAGCAAATAGCAGAATTTTGGAGCTCATTCTCACAATAATAAAAATGCTCCAAACCTCCTGCCTAAGTTTACAAAAAAAATATTAATATATATATATACACACATAGGGTGTTTGTTTTCAAACTGACACTATTCAGCCATCTGTAGCTCAATCTGACAGCTGGAATGCCACCAAATTTGGTAGAGATGGGGAAAATAATTCTGTTAAACAAAATAGTTCTGAAAGTTGCCCATAAGAGGAAAATGTGGCACTGTTCTAGTCTACACACCTGAGAACTAGGCAAATCAATAACACAGAAGAAACATCATTGCAACATCACTTTAATTCAACAAATGAACTGCCCAAAAGGATTACAGAGATGATATTTATTATACCATGAGCACTTTCTTCAATAACAGTGCTTCCTCAATGAAGGAATAGACCTCTTAGAGTGTGACCACCTTCTCATGGATCACACACTACATCTTGTACACACACTTTTCTGACGGCCAAGTGTAAAATGTCACCAGGAACTGTGAGCATCGCTCATGATATATTGTCTTTTAAGGACTTCAAGGTTGGAACCCCATCAAGATACACCTTGAACTTCAAATAATCCCACATAAAAAGTCACATGATGTTAGATACGGGAACCAGAAACAAAGACCCTTTCTTCCACTTGCATGACCCTTTCTTCTGTAAAGTGATGGTGCAATAGCCATTGTACCAATAGACCAATACTGTGGTGTTCAATCCTGTGTAAAATTTATCAACTGACTCTGCATAAGTTGTGAAACAACAAAACTAGTCAGCATATAACCTTTGCATGGTAACAGTATAGGTCTGCGGTCCTGTTAGAATTATTATCCCAAAAAACTTGGAAGCTATTAACTGAAGCAGAATTAGGTGACAAAAAAATCTTCGCAGCTATTTTGTGAAATGAAGTATTTGGATACTTATAAAGAGAGTGAACGTTTCCTTGAAACTCTTTAGCTTCAAAGATTATCATTAGAAATGATGAGCATTTTATCAGCAAGTTGTGATGATTTATCAAAACTGGTGACAATAGCTGATAAAATGTGAGAAGTAAAATCAACATATCAGAATGCTGCTGTTGCATGCTTCAGTGATGACAATACTTTTGTTAAATTACAAGAGCAGATTTCAGAGTTATCATTGCATCTTAATAAGTTGAATAAAAGACAGTTCTCTGTCCTTCAACCTTGCTCTAGAAGCAATTCTATCAATAGGTGTGGTAATAGACAACACGGTACATTATCCTTTAAAGTTCGGCGACAGAACATTACTTTACAAATTCATTACAACTTTTTTTACAATTACAACTTTCAAATTCATTAAACCTTGCAATTGGCCTAATAAGACCAACCTTCAGCTGCAGAAAAACTAAATCCCCCCGCTCTCCCAGACAGCCGAGTGGAGGAGTTGTGTCATTATTTTATTCATGACAAAGAGACTACCACCCAACTTTTAACCGATACCAATACAGAAATTTCGTCGATTCCACTGTTATCTGAAGAAAAAAGATCTGTTGCCAAGCTGGAACTCTTTGCTGAAAATGGAACCAAAATTAAAACTTATAAAAAGTTTCTAAAATTAGATTTGGCACTGAGAAGAGCATTTGATTGTCCTTCTGTGATTGCAGATGACAATAAACCAATAACACGTATTGACCTTTTGTCTCATTTTTACCTTTAAAAAGAGTAAAAATCACAAATTAATTGATGGCATCACTTCCCTATTGGTATTCCCTGCTATTGTGTTGATACACCAACATTAAATTTAGTACAAAATAAGTATGGAGCTATTCTTAAATAATTTCCTGATATATTATGACCAACACAACACTTGTAAATAATAAAAGCAAGAATCACAATATTTAATATTATATAGAAACCAAAGAAGCTCCTGTTACTGCTAGGGCTAGGAAACTCTCATCTAAAAAGTTAAAAGCGGCAAAAGCAGAATTCGATTTTCTGTTACAACAAAGTCTTTGTATACCTTCAAAAAGTTGATGGTCCAGTCCCCTGCATCTTACCTTAAAGAAATCAGGTGACTGGAGACCATGTGGAGACTGCAGGTTCCTTAACGATATTAGCATCTCAGATCACAATCCTGTACCATTTCTAATTGACTGTGGTTCTTTTCTTCATGGAAAGAAAATTTTTTCATCCACATACAGCTTATCAACAAATTTCAGTGAATGAAGACGGCATTCCAAAAATGGCCATTATTTTAACTCCATTTGGCCTGTTTGAATTTCCTTTCATGATGCTTGGTTTATGCAATGTGGCACAGACATTTCAACAGTTCATAAATATGGTGCTTATCAGAATTAGATTTTGTTGTCCACTATTTAGACGACATACTGGTTGCTTCTGATGAAACGTCAGATAATGAGCACTTATATATAGTTTTTAAAATGTTAAATGACTGCAATTTATGTACCGATATTGCAGAAAGAGTTTTTAGTACTTCTAAAATTAAATATTTGGGTAATGAAATTTCAGCTGAAGGAATTGGACATCTTCCGACAAAAGTTGACAGCATACAAAGTGTACCTGAACCTACGTCAGCCAACAACTTACGCAAGTTCTTAGGAATCATGAGCTTTTATCACCATTTCATTCCAAACTGCAACAGCCTCTAATCTTATTACTTAACCAAAATAACAAAAAACAGCAAAATACCTCTAATATGGGCCGAAGATGCTCATAATGCATTCAGAAACGTTAAAAACACTTGCACTCATGCTAGTACGCTTTTCCATCCCTAAAATAAAATACTATATCTCTCACATGTGATGCTTCTGATACTGCCATAGGGGCTGTCATATATCAAAATGAACATGGAAAGATGTGTCCATTAAATTTCTTCTCATGTTCCTTAACTGATATGCAGAGAAGATACAGTGTGTATGACCGGGAACTTTTGACCATCTAATACTGCAATAAAGAATTTTAGGTACAGGTTAGAAAGAACTACTTTCATCATTTATAAGGACCATAAACCTATCCCATTTGCCTTTTCAATAAAATTTAGACAAAGCTTTCCTCAGATAAGCAAGACAACTGAGTTATATTGCTAATTTTTCAACAAATATTTGATACATCACGAGAGGGGGGGAAAATGGCTGTGGCTGATGTTGTTTCCAGAATTAATACCATTTCTATACCATCTCCAATTGATTATGGAAATACAGCTAAATTTCAAGGTAACGAAAATTTAACAATGTTAAAAAATAACCCAAGACTGATAATGGTTCAAATTCTTACTCCTGGCAATGAGAAATCAATCTATTATGATGTTTCCACCAATAACAACCACCCATACATTCCTTCAAATTTTTGTTGACAAATATTTTCATCTATTAATACCCTATTATATCAAGGAATTAGAAGCACCAAAAAACTAATGATGCAAAGATTTATTTGACCAAATATTAATAAAGATTGTCAATTATGGCATCTGGAATGCCAAGTATCTAATTCAGATATTTGCTAACAATGATTGATCATTTTCAAAAATGGGTTGAAGCACATCCTGTAACAGATCAGTTGTCATAAACAGTTGCAGAAGGTATGACTTCAACTTCTGGATACGTGGTTTCAAAACACTCTAAGTACTCTGTATTACTTCTAAGGACGACAATTTAAAAGTCAACTTTTCTCATCTTTGAGTAAATACTTTGGTTTTTACACCACTAAGACTGCAGCATACTATCCACAATTGAATGGATTAAATGAGCAGCAGCACAGAACTATGCAAGCTAGCCTGAAGTGCCATTCACAGCGAAATAAATCTTGAGTAGACGCTATACCATATATTCTTTGATTATGCACTGCTGTGAAAGAAGACAGAAGATACTAGTCAGCTGAGCTCCTTTATGGAAGTCTCCTCTGCTTATCTCGAAAATTTGTTACCAAGACTTTTAATGTTACGCATTCAGATTTTGTTCAGAGGCTAACAAGTATCATAAGTGGCATGAAACCTTTTGCAATGATTACTCATGGCAATAAAATCGTCTTCATTTCAAAGCAACTTTTGAACTGCTTGTACGATTTTGTGTTCAATAATGCAGCCAATTTACAACCAGTTTCTCTTGGTCCTTGTTATCAAACACCAAGCACCAAAATGCTTCCATGTAGAAATTAATGGAACTATCAAAAGAAAGACTAAAACCACATTTTATTCTAAATGACAACATACATCAGTTATTGGAAACTTCCATGTTCGAGGATGATGCAGGCTCACTTCCCCAGTGCAAACCCCCAGAGAGAATCTCGCCTATGAACAATCCCTATGTTACTACACGCAAAAAGATCATGTCTTCTAATTCACTGGGAGGGAAGTGTGTAGCACCTCCTATATTGTTTCTAAAAACTATCTTTTGTGAAGTGGCAACTCCATAATTTTTCAAATATTAAAAATCATAAAAACGAAAATGTTGTTTTTTCCTTTCTGTTATCAAGTTCTCTAATTTATTTAAATGGATGAAAGGTAGTTAGAAGTTTAAAAAAAGATTAACATTCCCTTCTGATCGAGCTACAGATGGGTGGGTCTAAGTAATGTCAGTTTTAAAAAAATTCGTCTTATGCTAAGCCAGAATTTTACCACCTTTTCCTTATAATCCCAACATACAGTATATAACTGATGCTTTTTTATTCATTATTCGTAGAAACATTGGAACTCACTTTTAAATACGTTACGTGATTTACTTTTAGAGTTAGTTTCGTTAACTAATTAGGTGAGGATCTCTTTGACAACTATAACTTTCCCTGAACTTTAATATTCTTTTAAACTCTCAGAAATAAGACTTGCTGACCAGAAGCTACGTAATAAAACTAGCGAAAATTGGTAGTTTGACCTAGGTTCAAATTCCAGCAATATGAGCAGATTTCATCGGAACTTTTGTGGTTTACTCATGTGTTATACTATAAATACAAGCCAATCTACCTTAAAAAAACCCTCTATAAAAACATTTCTCTATGCAGGAAGACAGCCTTTGTGCTTTATAATCTAAATCCAAATTCAGAAATTAGTTTAAAGTGCTCTAGCTTAAAGTTAGTCACTTTCATGCCTAGCTACAGAAACCTGAAATGGAATTCAAACCACATATGTATATACACTATCAAATAAAACAGTTTGAATTAAAGATCTAATAAAAGGTCTCAACATTTTTTTTTTTTTTTTTTTACTTTAGCAAGTAACGTGATTGCAAATTAAAATTAAGTTACTCGCAGTTTAAAAAAATAGAAATATTTAATAAAAAAGTGACAACAGTTGACTGATAACATAAATAAAATGCAAAAAATTTGGTTATAATTAACTACAAAGGACAGGCTGCAATATTTTTCAAGAAGAAATTTTACATGAGTATTTTTTAGTTCAAACATGTTTATTGAAATAAGCAAATTCTTAAATTGTAGCAAATTTTGAGACAAAATTTGTTTTAAGTGACTAAAAATAATTTTTAGTTTCTTTATTATTGTTTCATCTTTTTGAGTATGTAGACTCTACTGCAGACCCTCTCACTCTGAATCAGTTTAAAATGAAGTGCTGATTGCAATTTTTAAAAAAAAAAAAAAAAAAAAAAATCGGGAATTTATTTTTTAATTTTTTTTTTTTAAAAATAAAACACAGAAATTATTGGAATTATTAAAGCGATATAAAGAGAACTGCAAATACTTTGGTGATTTAGCAGTACATGATATTGAAAAACTTATTCGTCATGTATTATCATATTGTCATGTGCCCACTAGGCTTTGTTTCATGAGCCAGACACGTTGTGCCATGCACAATATCCTAGCCATACTGGTACGGATATGGATATCCCAAAATGGGTGATTTGGATGCTCTCTAGGTCTTGAAGTAAACACAGATTTGAACAAATCGATGAATTTTGCTTCCTGTTGTCTAGTGATGATATAAGAAATATAAGTATTGGTGCATCAAAGTATGCACTATTAGAATTATATAAGTACAGTACAAAGTCTGTAATCCGGACTCGTCGAGACTTCCGCGATTCTGGATTAGGGTTTTTTCCGAATTATAGATTAATCAATTTAAATTTGGTAAGATGGTATGCAGAAATTATATAATTGAAAATATGAAACCACAATTCATGAAATAAAGAGCAATTATGATCTAAAGGGTATCAAATTTTACAAAAAGAAAAAAGCTTAATATTTATTTGTTTATTTTATTAAAAACTTTACATTGTTTACTTTATTAGTTGCTTCATTTTATGTGCTCATACTTTCTCTTTAATTCTATACACAGATATAATTTCTTGTTCAGTTACAAAGTTCCGCTGTTCAAGTCCTGTAATTGCTGTGCCGAGAATACCGACTAACTTGTCATTCGAAATCTTTTCATTTTCACTAACCTCTCTGCCACTTTCTTCATGCCTTTATCCACTTTTTGCAGCAATTCCACTTTTTATTTGATGGACATCGAAAAATGCTTTCGCTTTATAGATCCTTTGCCAGCTCCAGAATCGGAAACTCTTTTTGACATAATCGAAAGTTCAAGCTTACTTTTTATAAAATTGCTCTAATAGTCTGCAAAAAATAATAAGCTGGATCCAATTAGAAGATTAAGGAACAACGCAATCTGCAACATTAACTGAAATACATAATTAGATAATTTTAGCCTAGTTTATACCGTCCGTTATACATAAAACGTGCATGCGCAGAAAGTTTGTAGCTTTGAGGGCCGGATTAAAGACTTTGTACTATACATATCATGTAAATGAAAAGTTCAAAGTATACAAGTAAAACTATGAAAAAAACAGGACAATATGGAATATAAAATTGGGGAAAAAAAGCAAATTTTGTTTGGTGCATATTTTGAAAACTACTGCTGTTAAGGGTAATTGGGTACAGGTTTCTCTTCCTTAGGAGTAAAGATTTTATTCAAAATTCACACCAAACAATGATTGCTTTTTTGGGGGTAAATGGTGTTGATTCGATGCTAGCAATGTTATTTGTACAACTCAACCTGCTTCTCCGAGGCCTACTATATGGCCCTTCTCAGAGTCCGACAACTGTTCGTATTGCCACTAGTTGTCTCAGAGCTATCTCTATTCACAACACCATCCAAGTCGAGAGATTTGTTTGAATAGTTATATGGTATGAGCAATCATGCTTTTAAACTCTCCAGCTGTGCATCTCACATGCACATAGCGCGGTTACCCTTGTCTCATTGGAGTCGAAATTTAAACCATTTGCATATCTCTTACCAGACTACATTCCTGCCAAGTTTTGTGATTGTGGTGAATGTAGTCTTTCTTCTGGGCGCATAAATGTTTTTGTGACAGAGTGTATATTTACATTACTTCAAAAGTTAAATAACTGAATACTGTTAGAATATAATATAAAAATCATCATTATACGACAGCTACAGGGCCATGTTTAATAATACTTTCATTCTGTTACTTAATTTGTGTGATTTAACACTACTTTGATTATTTCAAAAACTTACCTTTTGTAATACAACCGAATACTAAAAGTTTAAAAATTCTTTCTAAAGTGAAACTACAGTGAATCCTCTGTAGCATGACCACCGGTGGTTCGAGAGAATTTTTTCAGACAAAATGGCTAATGGTACTGATAATTAGCACTTTACATAATAAATTTAGCCTAATCAATGTTATTGTATTTGTTAAAAAATACTTAAGTGCATTACATTAGTTTATTAACACTGTTACCTCAGTAATATCAAAATATTAAAAAGATTAATGATACATTAAGTAACAAATTAACCAAGTAAATAGCAAATAATGCAGAAAATTTTCCAAAAAAATTATCCTATACATAATTTTCAGAAATACTGTAAATGAATAATGTTTTATTATGTGGAAAACAAATGCATTATAAATTTAAAAATAAATTTAGGAACATTTAGCATTTACTAAAATATCTGTCTAATACTAAGTAAAGTTGTATTAGATACTACCTCCATCTCTTCAATGAAATGTTCTATCTACATCATGACAAATTCCCAGCAGCATTTTCAGTTACTTTTAACTGTGTTAATTTAACGTTTTTAATTTTTGTTTTGCAGGCACCTAAATCTAAGATTATTGATACATTCTAATTTAATAAATTAAATTTATGAAATTAAAAACTAAAAACCACATTTATACATGCACTGATTGTTTAATATGAAGTAGCTGTGACAGACTGTAGTAAAGTTGAAATGAACTGTACTGTCTTGATACCACTGGAACATTAATTTGTAATGCATTACAAGCTATGCAGAAAGCAACAATGGGGCAAAAATAGGATAAACTACTTGGAAATACAATGAATCATTTAAAGCAAGCTATATCCTAACCACCAAATCAAGCTAGTATGGTAATTTACATAATGCTAAAAAAGTATAAAAATCATTCTGATATGACTAACAAGTATTTTCAATAAAAATATAACTTTGGTGTTATAGCAGGATCTGAAAAAAAATTTCCTTGATTTACTTAATACATAAAACATTTAAATTTAATACTGAAATTACACATTTTCACAACTGCATTAACATATCTTATAGTCCTGGTCGAATTATGAAGTGGTTGTCTTAATAATAATATCAATAGTGATATTTTTTGGTGCATTCTTAGAAATTCTGATCACCTTTAAGAGGTGATCATCTTTGGTCAGTGGGTCAGAGTTAACTATATTTTAAAATTTCATAAAAAATTGCATTTTGTATCTTATGCTTACAGGTAGTCTGATGCTCTGAGATTTACTATATTAGAAGACATTATTACACATAATAATATTTTCATTTTGGAGAGATCTAAATTTACCAAAATTCTTGTCTTCTTTGTTGGGAATTTTTTCACAGCTTTCAATACTTTTCTTGGAAATCTTCTTAGATAAAAACAGGCAATCACTGAAAATTTTTTCAAGATCATGCAGAGATAAACAGTTTGCTCCTAAGCTTGTTTTTATGCCAGCACTGAAATCAGACACAGAATTTTCTATACTCTTCAACTGTCCATCCATTCTTTGAGAATTGGTCTGAAAGAAATTATATAATAAAGTTTACAATTCATTTAAATTATTATAGCAGAGGAAATGAAGGCTAGTAACTATCTTCAATAAAGACTTTCTGAGGAAAACAGGTTGTATTCATGCACACACGAGTTATCACCAGTTTTCCCAAAGGTACATATCAGTACAAGCCAGGGTACCTCAATAAGTTCTCTATGAAAATATGCACTATTAGACTGATAATTCTTATGTGCTTTCAAAATAAACAAATGTGTAACAAAAATAGCTACCATCTGTAGCCAATCTATTCGCTAGCATCCGAACCTGGGTCAAACTTGATACAGTCAAATATTTTAACCTCTTAGTGAGTAGTAAATACTATGTCAAATATAAGCGCATCACCTGTGTGTGCAGCGTCTCCAGCAAGAAATAGCAAGAAAAACTATAAATATTATTTACAAAAAAGTTTTCAAAGTTTAAATTACGTCCAAAGGGCATTTCTTTAGCGTTTTGTGTGTTACCTTTATTTATGAACCCTCTGAGCATTATGACCGGCTTTATCCGGTCATCAGAACTTTTGCTACTTGGCATATATTAGCTTATAATTTAAGATATTTTGCTTTCTTGCTTTCTTTAATAATGCAAATATCATCTTAATGAATGTAAGTTTGTGAAAATACAGACTAAAATAAGTAATTAAGCAAACTCAATTAATAAATGCTGTTTAAATACCGGTCTTCATGACGGATCTAAAATCATGTAATGCTCAGAGGGTTAATATCATGTTCTCTGCACTTAACCCATAAAATTCAGTTCAACAGCAATGTTGCAGAATAATTTTAAAATGAGCATATCTTTAGAATTTCCTATACACAGTTTCGTGTGCTGGAGATAAAAAGGATTTTGCTCCCCCGTAGAGTGTTGCCACTACTCGCTTTTAAATCGTTGAGTTTGTCAATAAAAAATTCGTTAAAAGTTTTACAAAATATGAAATCGATAATAAAACAAATTTCAAATTTGGGCTTTCAGATGCCCATATTTGCAGTAGGATTATTTCATTCAAAATTGGATGGCTCTAGGTACTGTTGTTTTATCACAATGCGAGAAATATACATACATTAATGCAGATTCTTCATTATTTAATTTCTTCAAATATAATACAGAGCGATAACATTTGGTAGCAATGATTTAAAAAAAATACAGCCTTTTAAAGTTTGCCACGCAAAACGAAATCAGTCCTTCAGGATCAAAGCCCCTTTGGACTAATAATTATAATCACATTATTACAAGATGACTTGTGTTGTAACTCCTCAATAGAAGTAACACAGAAAAATTTTATAGTCATAAACTAAATATGTTATTTCATACTAAAGCACTTTTACAAACTTAGGCTTAGACATCCTTATTATCACAAGTTACTTGGAAAATATTTTCTCTGAATAAAAACATGTCTCGTTATGGATATGTAAAATAAAAACCCAATTCTAAATTCGAAAACAATGAACATTAACACGCAATATCCTCTCACCTTTTGTCTTGTATATCTAGATATCACAAGACAAATCTGATGTATTCCTTAAAAGATCGTAATAAAACACAGACATTTTAGTCAATGTTCGTAAAGGTAGGGTACTTATTAATTCAGTCTTTTAGGTTGTTTAACTGTTGTCCACTTCAAGTACGTATTATTTCAGGTGGAAGTAATTCTACCACTGCGAAATCAGCAAATGTAAAGTCTTTTGGGTTGTTTTACCCATCGTCTACTTCAAATACGTATTATTTCAGGAGGACGTAATTCTTTTACTGCATACTGTCAAGCCAGTTTGCAGGACGCAGTTTTGAATCATCATGACAGGGTAACGAATCTCCTTTCCTTTCCTTTGAAGGTGTAATCTGGTCCCTTTAATGAAAAAGCTCCCAACTTTGCCTTCAAGAGTTAAGTGTGACAATACAATCTCCAAGAAATATAACCACTGAAGGGGATAGATAATTTCTACATTTGCTGATTTCAGTCGAGCCACTCACTGTTTCTCATCTTGTCCTGTAAATAGCTCCATCACTCTAGCTAAAGGCCAGTTCATTGGAGCTATCAGATCCCATAAGCACATCATCTTCTACTTGAATACTACTACTTGCCTCAATGGTCGGATGCTTTACTAGCTCATATAGACATTCTTTTCAGAATCTCTTTTGAAAACAACCTCAAATACTTTGCAAGTATTGTATCCTTTCCTTCAAATGACTTCCATCGATTATTGCAAAATCAAGAGTATCACAATCTGTAAAATTTGGAATTTCCCATAGGAAATGTGATGTTAATGGTAATGGCGACTCTGGATTCTCCAACAAATAAATTAATGATCTCTTATTCTTTGTATTTTCACAATCACACAAATCTGTTGACATTTCCTCATAATTTAGACTAGATCTGCCAAGAATTCTTTTCAAAAGATCTTTCATACCTGCGTATCATATGCTCCCACCATCCATCCTACTGCACTGCACTTGGTGAACTTTGCCTTCTATCTTCTTTACTACACTTTCTTCTTGGGTGATATTCCAATCTATTGGTTGAAAAGCCTTTGATGTGATTATGATCGTTATCAGTGCAGATGGACCAGAACTCCTTCTTTGTAGCCATGAATCTTCACAATGACAGAATAAAAGCTCTCATGCTCAATCCAGTTATTAACTCTAAATGTACTGCATGATACACAGTGTGGGTGAATAGGATCATCCAGGCCTTTATCCCTCCCTGAAAGAAAATAGGACTAGTTAGATCTATATCTGCTACTTGAAAAGGGGCAACTCAGTGCAACCTTTTAGGTGGAAGTGGGCTGTTTGTGTAACTATGGATTCAGACAAATGTCTCCTGCATGGAATGCAACCAGATATAACCTCACAAATAATCCTCCACCCATGAGGTATCCAAGACCTTTCTGTCAGCTGCGATATGATTGTACTCCAGCATGGCTTAATGACTTGTGCATATACTCAGTTAACCTTTTCTGGAAGAGTGTCCCATACATGCATTCCCTACAAATGTCTCTCACAGCTGTAAGCTTAAGGGATAGGTGATGCATATGCGCATTTTAAGCTGAACCATTTTTTAAAGACCACTAGATGATGGTCTATGTCCATCACTTTTGAACTCAACACAGTTTTAGGATCTTGATCTTCAGTTTGATCACATTCTCCCAAACTTTGGTGTTAGCTGCTGCAGCGGAGAAGGGAAAGCGCATATACAAACAGCTCAGTTCCTTAACATATGATAAAAACATCCGTGCTTCCATTTTTTTTATTTTATTTATTTATTTTTTTTTTGTTACTATGCAAGGTCTTTTACAGTTAGAATGTGGGGTTTTGTTATGCTTTGCGTTGCTTTTATCGCTTATATTTCTAGTACTTCATTTTTTATTTTGGAAAGCCTTGAAGTTTATTATGGTAAGCAAGCATAGCCAAAGGATATACTCGCATGGTAAATAAGCCAATTAGTGATGCGGATGAGAGTGAGAATTCATTATCTAAACAGTTAGAAATATTTTTAGTGATTCTGATGGGGACATTTTGCCAGAAACTCAGCTCACTGCATACCTGCTTTCCACTTCCCATTAAAGATTTTGCTACTTCTTGTAAATAGACTTTCTTGTATTTTTAAAACTAATTTCAAAGATTTAAAATTAATTCAATAATGTATTTTCTCAATTAAAACTGCACAGTATAATTTAAATAGTGCTTCCAAAAATTACTTCTCAAAATAAGCAATTTTTTATATATTTTCATGTTAAGCAAAGAAAAATTATTATAAAATGCTAATTTTAATGTGTACAACAGCTAAAGTAATAATTTAAAATAATAACAAATATTATGACATTAGGACTTCACCATCCTATGGGACGATGCATATCGACTCCCATCTGTTCCAAAGGAATGCCTTAAACATGGAATGACTGGATGATCAAGTAGAACTACAGCACTTCTGTACTCATAGGAGAAAGTTACAGTTCCTTAACTAAATCTTTTTTCATGTATGACTGATGTATGATCATACAACAGAGCACGTAGCACAGCTTGGTTTTATTTACGGCAAACTAGAATCAAGTGATGTGAGCCATCATCCAACACACCACATACCAGAGCTTGGCTTCCTTTACGACAAACTTTAATCAAGATGGTCTTTAGACAGATTTTCCATAAAGAGGATTCTCGTGTAAACAATGTAGAGCAATTGTTTTGTGTAGAATTTGCTTGAAAAGTGAATTTGTTATACACTTTCTTCCAATCTGGACAAAGCAGAGCATAATGTCATCATCCGCATATTACACACTGAATGATACTTCTACATGTTTTTTAATGTGTCCTAGCTTAAGACAAACTAAACATCTTTTGCATATAACTTGATGCTTCTTCTCACTTAATGTCTCTTGGGAGCTTTCCTACAGTCTTACTAAAATGTGGACAATCACAAAAAATGTTTAGTTTTTTCATGCTTGAATGAAGTAAGAGCTCAAGCAGGAGGGGTATTATTTCTTGAAGTATCAACTTCCTTTTTAACAATGAATTCTGAAACCTCACTGAGTCAATTTATCATTTCCTTGCCATTAACATCCTCCCTTAAAAATTTCATGAGCTTTTCAAGAGATCGACTGTTTCCGCAACCTTGTTGCTACCATTAGGAAAGTAGGGAACTCAGTATCTTTCCCAAGCTCTCAAAAGATCTTCAGGAAGACAAGAAATCTGCATGTTTTTCTTTAGATCTTTTTAATACACCTAAAGCTCTTAAATGTTATTCGAGTTGATCGTATAAAATAATCAGATAATTAAATCTGTACATTTTCTTCCACTTACAGCATTTTTCATTAACATTATGGGTAATTTGCGAACATGCACTTGTGCTAACAAATCTTCTCTGCCTAATCTTTCCTTCAATAATTCAATCGCTTTGGGATAATTCTAAGCTACATGGGGAGAACTCTCTATTAACCTGACACCTTGCGACACAGGAGCAATTGCCTGAATCAAATAATGGAACTTATCTTCAGCCGACATTTATTCATCCTCATGAATACTGGAAAACTGACTGCGAAATCCCAAAAAGATTTAATATCTCCTTTAAATCTCTGAATTTTCAGTTTTGGCAACTGAATACTTTCAATTACATCGTGACTGAATTGATCTAACATCGGAATTCTTTTCCAAATTGTCAAGCTTTAACTTAAAAGTACCATTCACTATAATTTTCAACTTTGCAACATACTTCTTTTCTCGTTTTTTGTCACCCTTGACAAATTAATAAGTCAGAAATTGCATGTTGAATACTTTCCAATAGCAGGATTCATCAGGTAACTGAATTTAATTCATGAAGTCTGGAACCATCCACTTTCATTTTTGTTATTTTTCGCCAATAGTCCTTGTTGTATGTACAGTTTTACATTATAAAGCATCCACTATAAAATATCAAAGCTCATAAGAAATTAAAAGGCACAAATATTTAATGGCTAAATTCAAATTGCACCTTGCTTATTTTGTAGCTACTCTCCAGTTGCCAGACACCAGTGCATTTGTTATAAGTCCTCAAGAGAAGTAACATAGAAGATTCCTATAGTTCTAAACTAAATATTTTATTTTGTACCAAAACACTTTACTAACATAAAAAGCACATTTTTAATATCACAAGTTATTTACAAAACAGTTTCTCTATATAAAAACCTATTTCATTTTTACGGATACATGCAAAATAAAACCCAGTTCTAAAAATGACGACAATGAATATCAATATGCAACAACCTGCTTTAGTCCACAAGTCAGCATTTAAAATATACAGAAAGCATTATTAACATAGTTAATAACATTAGTTATCACACTACCGAAACAATGCAATAAATGTGGACTATTATTACTACTCTCAGTGATAAAGCAAACAATTTTTCAATCGTTAGAAAAGCACATTACAAGGAAATTAACAAAATTGGAAAATTAAATTACACTTATGGATCAACCAGCAGCAAAGAAAAACAAAATGTAATTAAACTTGCATACCTGCTATATATATATATATATATAAAACTAAAACCTAGTTACAACAAATTTCTCAATACATTTCCCAAGTTTCTTGAAATATCAGTCAGGTTCATATTTATTCCAAATGGAACTAACAATTAACATGTACTTATAATTTGAAAAAAATACCAAAAAATGTGAAATATCTTGTGGTATTTACATTTATGTTTTACAAACAACATGCTATTTAATTTACTTTTCATTTCTGCCTGTTTTTGCAATGAGATTTACTCCTTCTAGAATACATGTAGATTTTGAATGCCAAGCAGTTTTACTATAATGTGTAGCATTTCATGAACAGGAGAAAGAGTTAGGGCCTGCTTCTGCTTCCCTACCAATAGACTATTCATGCTGGGATTATTTTAGGCCAACGTCAGAGCCTGCTTGGTTAGTGTGTGTTCCAAATTCTTTCTGCACTCTATGCAATCTTGTAGTCTCTGCCTGGGTTAGGTTAATATTATTGAATTTGTTATCCATTTAGTTGAAAGGAAGCGTCAAGCTTTTACTCAAGTTTTCAGCTCAAACCAGGTCTAGGTTGGTAATCTTATGTTATATATTTTTATTTAATCACTCATGTGGTGAGGCAGAATAAAGAAATGTGCTAATATTGTGCCCGTTTGTTGTTGATTAGATATTCAGGTGCTGATAATTTACCCCACAGAACATAGATAATAACTTAATGAGATTACACTTGGACTAGCTAAAAAGCTGGAGCCAGCATATGTTTTAACAGTATTGCCAACATACTAACAAACAGTATCATATTTACTGAATTATTAACAGTAATAAAAAGTTACAAAACCCATTAAAAATCATTGTATCAGTAATATTAGCAGTTATGATTTGGAAACTTTTACACAACTCTTCCAATAAATGAAATTAAAAGCAGTCTCATTTCATCACAGTAACTTTTCTAAATTTCACATCACAGTAACTTTTCTGAACTTAACATCATCAATAACTTGGTTAAACAGGGAATTTACTTCTAACATGAGCTTTTGAACAATTTCACTGAACTTAAAAAATTAAAATCTGCCAGCAAATTAATGGGATACCTATAGATACATCTGTTACATTGCAATCTATTCTTTTTTGTATAAACATCTTTATGTATGCCCTGTTGTTTAACTTTTTTGAATTTAGAAAGTTTCAAATTGTTACAACTATTTACTTTCAATTTTTGGGCATTCCACCTATTTATTTCTTTTATTTTAGACTAAGGCTCACTTTCACACATTTTTTATTTATTATTGTTTTTAATACATTGTTAACAACACCATGGTCTTAAATTATAAAAAAAAAGACTAAATTATTATTTTTTTAAAAATTGATGTTCTGGTGAGTAGTTATTTATATTTAATTATGTTTTTACCCAATCTAAGCCGATTAATCCTTGATTTTTTTGTTTTGTTTTGAAAGTCCTAATTTCATAATGATCAACAGAAATTTCATTAAAATGTAATTTTGAATAACTAGACAATTCTAAAAGATGAAATATCCTGAAAGGCAGAAAAAATGAAACTATTACAACAAAGTACTTAAAGTCATCAGACAAAATCCATTTCAAAAGAATTCACTGGCAATAAGTGAACATCAACTAGAAGACTTAATAGCGTTAAAATACTAAGCAATATCAGAAAACCCCCATTAAAATTAGGAATCTCTTGTTTTATTACTTTAAAAGCTTAGTACGGTAGGCCTTAACTTTATTATGCTATGATCATAATGGACAAAGCCCATTCCAAAATTTAGATTTCTGTTCCTAAAAATACCTACAACTTGATTGTAGCCTGAATTGGTGACTCAACAGACTCACTGAAAATCTTTGATGATAATTCAGTTAGTTATAAGCAATAAACATTTACATATACCACGGTTTCTAACATATAACATGGCACGATAGTTACATAACTATATATAGCCATTTAGTTAACTTTTTTTTTTGCTTAGCTTCATAACAATTTACCTCTACTGAATGACTACACGTTAAAGGCAGAGAGCAAACTCTAAGAAACATAATGATTTACTTTTGTTTGGCTGTCCTGTGTTTATTTGGCCTAGTTTAAATCATTTGTTTAGAAACAAAACTATCACCAGGAAAAAAAAAACTGTCAAAAATGCAGTTTTAAATACAGTTAAAAGTCGTTAATCCGGACTCGTCGGGACCTCGGCGATTCCGGATTATAGATCATCAGTTTAAATCTGGTAAGATGGCATGCAGAAATTATAAAATTATAAATATGAAACCATAATTTTTGAAATAAAGAACAATCATGATCTAAAGGGTATCAAAATTTACAAAAAAAAAAAAAAAAAAAAAAAAAAAACTTAATATTTATTTGTTTACTTTATTAAACATTTCTTTCAA
The DNA here is from genome assembly GCF_044657685.1 of Stegodyphus dumicola. Taxonomy (NCBI): domain Eukaryota; kingdom Metazoa; phylum Arthropoda; class Arachnida; order Araneae; family Eresidae; genus Stegodyphus; species Stegodyphus dumicola. Next base: position 111,854,254 of record NC_140781.1, on the reverse strand, counting down.
TGTAAGTTGTTTAAGTTGCTTCGTTTTTTCTGTGTAATACATTCTCTTTAATTCTATAAACGGACATAATTTCTTGTTCAGTTACAAAGGTCTGCTCTTCAAGTCCTATAATTGCTGTGTCTACCGACTAATTTGTCAAATGAAATTTTTTCGTTTTCAATAACCTCTGTTACTTTCTTCGCTATCGGAAGCAAATTATAATGAAGAGGAATTTGATTTAAATCATATCAAAGACGGAGTACATCGAGATGAAATACTACATTTAGTAAGGAATTGTAAGCCAAATAAAATAAAAATATCTGCCCTGAAGATAAGGATAGTGCTGACAGATCAACTTCCAATTCATTGCGCGCTGCGGCCTTAAAGATAAACAAACGTTAAGGTTTAAATAAACAAAGGATATGCCTTTATCCATTTTTTGCAGCAATTCCACTTTTTGTTTAATGGACTTCGAAACATACTTTCGCTTTGTAGATCCTTTACATATTAGTAAATATATATCGGAAATTCTATTTGACATAATCGAAAGTTCAAGCTTACTTTCATAAAATTGCTCTAACAGTCTGCAGAAAATAATAAGCCGGATCCAACTCGAAGATTAAGAAACAACGCAATCTGCAACATTAACTGAAATAGATAATTAGGTAATTTTAGCTTAGCTTATACCGTCCGTTATACATTAAATGCGCATTCGTAAACGTATTTTGCGCACGCGCATGTTCGCAGCCGTAAAGGTCTTGCGACGCATGCGCAGAAAGTTTGTAGCTTTGAGGTCCGGATTATGAGTGTCCAAATTAACGACTTTTGACTGTATATCTCTAGCTCTAAGACATCAACATCAGATAACCTTAATTTGAAATTTTATATTTTTATGAGTATTTTGGTTTATTTCCAATGTGCCTTATGAAAATTCATAAGCTGCATCAAAAAAATAGAAAGCATGTCAATCGGAATTGACAGTACATTAGTGGGAAAAATTAAAGGAATAACTATAAAAATTCATGCAATTTAAATTATTTTGCTGCTCAGAACATAAAACTTACACAAGATCTTTATTTTGTCATACCTGATATATCTTCAAAATGCAAAAGCCTATTTCTGATTAAAAGGAAAAAACATTAATATAAATGTAATAAAGAGTGGGATAGAGAAGAAATAATGTTACAACATTTTAGAGAAACAAAAAAAAAAAAAAAAAACCAGATGTGTGGTCACCTCTGACCAAAATTTCAGGTTTTACTGCGGTTTTAAATGATGTGCCCGGGAGTTCCTGTAGTAACACAGTGTATTCATAATAAAGATCACTTCGGCTCTTGAAAAATGCTAAATGGAAACTGCAATGGTATAAGTCAATGTTCTAGTACATACTACCCATGTTTGAAGGTGTTTTGTTTGTTCAAGATTGTAACACATGTGTAATCACTATCCAAACAAAAATGAGACTCATCAGTAGAGTGAGCTTGTCACTATTCTGCACCAGCATTTTATTTTCAGCTTATTAATGCAGGGGTATAAAATGCAGTAGGTGAACAGTAAATTAAAATTTTTTTCCATATCTTATGTAAAGCAAGTAAGAGTTAACCGATTTGCCTACTGAGCAATAACTGAATAATGTGTTCCTTATTTAAAATGATACAATCCTCCATCATGTTAGCAATATGTAGCCTTCTATTTTGCTCAATCTCCCTAATCTTTCAGTTCTTGCAACTTTTCATTTCAGAATGTTTCTTTCACTTGGGAATCTATTCATTCAGCATCTTGAAATGAAACAATTCAACATTCCATATGTCAATGAAGGTCAAGACAGCACTGGCAACAAGCAATCATACATTATCTTTCTGAAAGATGCCATCGTGCAGGCCTCGAGCATAGACCACACCCATGAACCATGCAGAAATATCACAGCACATTATTGGCTATGGAAACAAGATGATCGAGATGTGCACTCAATGGCACCCCATATAGCATGTAAGATGCTTGGCCTGTATAACGATGATGAATACAAGCTGGTAATGTTCATTCTCCTTGGTGCCTCCACATACCACTACATCCATCATGATTCAGTATGCGGAAACAAGATTCATTTTAATAGACGATGTAGTGCAACAACTATGTCTAGCGTCATCATTTGTTGAACCACAGGTACAGCTGTCTTTGCTGCAACATCAAGAGAAGTCACAACAATGGTCACTGTGCTGACAGTTTGTGATATTGCAGATATTGTCACTTTATCTATGTGGACATTTCTTGTCCTGCACATGAGCCAAAATCTTGACTCGGAGTATGTGACATGGCTTAACAATCCCACAGGTCGGAGAGAATGACATGTCTGTCTTCTTAGGTATTAGTGGCATGGGGCTCCCGACATCCTGCATGGCATTCAATATGGTCATCCGGGACCCATCATTTCTCTCTTAGACTGACAGTCATGGGATGCTGACCAACATGAACAACAATTTCAGAGAACGATAAATCCCAGTCCTGACAGCTCACAATCCTGCCACTGTCAAATTCTGACATGTGCTGGTAGGAGACCCTCCTTCTTACATGAGGCATAATTTGGCCTTTATACAACCAACATTCAAATGCAATTTCCAAATCAGAAACCCACAGTATAATTTTGTCATTTATACAAAATGTAGATGTCATTACTCATACCTTCTTTCAGAACATGCACTGCAATGTTAACCACTTGAATATTCAAGCATGTAGTACTTTAGATGCAAATCTGATCTTTGTTGCATGTCGTCTTTATGGCAGCAGTTTTAATGCAAAATGCATATATGCCATAGTAAATCTCATGTCATAAAATTAAGTTGAGACTCTTAATGTATTTATTAATTTATTTTAGCATCACTTAAAGCATTTGTATACAAACAAAAATTATAATATTTAAAAACTTCATTTAAATTTTAGAATTCAAAATATGAGGTAATAAAGAATGCTAGTTATTGTTACTATGGAGGATTTTGGATACTTGTATCATTTTTGCAACAGAAAATTACAAAACATTTATTTAAAAAATATTAAATGTTTAATTATCAGGCATAGAAACAATGACATGAATGGTACAAAAATTTTCAGTAACTTTTGAAAATTTTAAGCACACAACAAAAGATAAGAACCATCAGTCTTCGGAAATTTGTTGATCAAGGGCAAATGTAATAACAGTATAGTATAAAGGATAAACTTCTTTAAACAATTTATTAATGAGAGAGCAAGCGTAAACAAATGATATTGCCACACACCCCCCCTTCCAATGATAGCATTATACCACATAGTCTTTCAGATATGCAGGAAATTTCACTCTTCAGTCATTCCTGTGTTTCTAGGGTCAGTGCCTTTAGAAGGATCATTGTTACTATACCTCATGGCAATCTAACCTGAGAACACATACAAGGTTAAATGACCTTTTCAACAGCTTGTGCACAAAACTGAACAGACTAAACTTAGAAAACTAACAACTGAATTACATGCCCACGAACGTTCAATTTCTCCAATTCAATGCACATTTGGCGACTTCTTTCCAAACTCAGCATATTTAAAATTAACAATATTTTTAAGCCATAAAGCCATTTAACTTGCTAGTTAATTGTAGGGTAAAATATAGGGCATGTAATTCATTTTCTTAATTTATATGCAATTTTTCACTATAATATAAATGTCACATATACGAATTTGATGAAACTGAAAAAACAAATTGTTACTTTAAACTTGAAACAATAGAGCTAACAATATATTCCTTGCAGTTTGGGTTAATTTTTTCCCTGCAGACTATTCACTTAATTAAAAGTAAAACATAAATTTAATAGATTCCATAGTAAGCTATTTTCTCAGAATTTGTAAAAATTTACACTATTTGTTGTTTCCAAAACAATGCATCAGAAGAAAATTTCGATTTTCATTTCCTAAAGACGTTACTTAGATTTTAATTTCCGATTGCTTAAAAAGCTCTAACTGATTTTAAACTAGACATTATAAAAATTATATCCTGTATTAACTGTCTTCTAAGATGCACTCTTCCAGTCATGCCCAAAGAATTACCCTCCTACAGTACATCCTGTCTTATTTTGTTTATTACTATTTAAAATAAAAAAGTAAGTAAATAAAAATATTGGGAACAGATTGCAGTCTGAGGGCTAAAGAGTTTACCATTAAAAACTTCAAAATATTAGAAAAACATTAAAAACTGTGACGAATGTAGCAAAAATGAAGGTATGGGACATCAGCACCTTCTGCAATTCATTAAATATCCCAATAAGAAGATCCAAAAAAAGTTTCTGCATTGTTGCTGCATGTCAGATGTTTTCCTATACATGAAAAGGACTACAGCCTAATTAAACTATACGACTACTTGTCACGTGGGTGGGTTGCTCCCCCCAAAAAAAGAGTTAGTTTAGGGTAAAGATTAACAATGCTCCTGAGGTCATTGTTTGCTACCTATGCATTACTGCTTTTACATTTTAGTTAGATAATTAAACTATTTGTGTTGCTCTCTTGTAGTATAATACAGATTGCCAAAACTGCTAATCTAAGTACATTATATAAAATTTTATTCGTTAAACAATAGTTTCAGTCAGCAACAATCACTGCACTAAATATGGATTTAGAAGTTCTGAGTGAACATTTAATATCTACCAGTAATCTAACAAAGGTGGATAAGTTACCATAGCATGGCCTTTCTTTATACTTTTTCAGTCTGGAAACACAATAATAGATTGTCAATCTTCCTTGCCTTTTGCACTGCTTTCATCACTGATGCTTTCTGAATTGCCAGTATTCTCTTCTTCCTTATCGGCTGAGCTCCAGTGCTGCTGCCAATATTATGACTGAGAAGCCAAGTTTGCCAAAAAAACATTCACAGAATAACAGTTTGGTGAAAGTACTGGTATATCCTCTGCAAATCGCTGGTCAGGATTTATTATCTGAGAGGGTACAGTTAGCATCATATAACATTATATTTTCTGGGGATACCTAGTTTCAAAAAGAAATAATTTATGCTAACCAAACTTGTGTTTACATGACCTATATTACATTGTTTTGCATAAACCTCAATTTTTCTGATTACACCCTTGACATATGACTTGACTCCCAACAAGAGAGTGAGGAACATACAAACAGGATATTTGTTTGTTGAGAGGGGGGGGACATAACAAAACAGGATCAAGGCACGATTGCAGCAGTTAAAGAACCTAATAATATACTGCATGGTATTCGCCGAAGAAAGTTCTTGCCGTCTTGGATACGCCAAAGTCTACAATGACACATGAAATGAATGACATCTCCAAGACGTCACTGTAAGTCAAGGGGTTAAAATTATCATAAAAATTTGCAAGTGGTATTTGTGAACATACATTAAATAGAACATTTTAAATCACATTTCTTGCTGATTAAAATCCTAATTTGTTTTCAGCGTTTCGATTTTTGTTTTAAATTACTAGAACAGTTGATTAGTTACGTTTCATGCAGTTTTTTCTGATTATGGCAATAACTAATTAAGGATATTTTGTCATGCAGAGTAATTTTAATACCTATATAAATATATTTAATTTTAAGAAATTATCCAAAGTCTACCTAATATAAATCATAATTTTTAATGATATCAAAACCTTATTTGCTATAATTAATAATTGAGGAAAATTTATTTTTATAACTGCTTTATTATGCCAATTGATGCTCACTATAACCACTTCTGGCATTCAACAGAAAAAGAACATTATAACAACTGGGCATTATAGCAAAAAGTGCTTTAATATGCGGTTGGGGGGTTTGTGCCAGTTATTGTAATGGAGTAATCATTACAATGAGTACCAATTAAGGTACTAATATTACAACCGAGATACACAAATATTGTTTAAACTTAAAATATTCATCACTTAACTATTTAGATAAACACCAAGTTTTCTAAAAAATTAAAAGGTTCATGATTAATATTTAATAGATTTAAATCTTTCCATATGTGTTATAGAAATTAGCATAGTTACTTCAAGTAATTTTCATGGATATTTAGGGAATTCTATTTAATAATTGACTGCATATTTAATATTAAGCTGAAATCAAAGTTTGGTTTTTTAATTTAATTAAAGATGTTCTCAGAGAGAAGTGTAAGTTCTAGTTAACAAAATATAAACTACAGTCAAAAGTCGTTAATCCGGACTCGTCGGGGCTTCGGCGATTCCGGATTATAGATCATCAGTTTAAATCTGGCATGCAGAAATTATAAAATTAAAAATATGAAACTGTAATTTATGAAGTAAAGAACAATTATGATCTAAAGGGTACCAAAATTTAAAAAAAAAAAAAAAAGCTTAATATTTATTTGTTTACTTTACTTTCTTCGCTATCAGAAGCGAATTATAATGACGAGGAATTTGATTTAAATCATACAAAGACGGAGTACATCGAGATGAAATACTACATTTAGTAAGGAATTATAAGCCAAATAAAATGAAAACATCTGCCCTGAAGATAAGGATAGCGCTGACAGATCAACTTCCAATTCATTGCGCGCCACGACGTCCCCCTGCCGCAGAGCAGCATGAAATTGATAAACAGATTTCGGAATGATTAGATAAACAAAAGATATGACTTTATCCATTTTTTGCAGCAATTCCACTTTTTGTTTAATGGACTTCGAAACATACTTTCGCTTTGTAGATCCTTTACATATTAGTAAATATATATCAGAAATTCTATTTGACATAATCGAAAGTTCAAGCTTACTTTTATAAAATTGCTCTAACAGTCTGCAAAAAATAATAAACTGGATCCAAGATTAAGGAACAACGCAATCTGCAACATTAACTGAATTAGATAATTTTAGCTTAGCTTATACCATCCATTATACATTAAACGTGCATGCGTAAACGTATTTTGAGCATGCGCACACACATATTCGCAGCCGTAAAGGTCTTACGCGCATTGGCAGAAAGTTTGTAGCTTTGATGTCCGGATTATAGATAATTCCAGATTATGGGTGTCCGAATTAACGACTTTTGACTGTACTTCATTCCTGTAATTTATGATCATAAAACTTTTCTAAAAGGTTAAAATTTGCCACATTTTTTGGGGGGGGGGGATAAATTTTGATCACTACTCAGATTTTTAAATTAGAAGCATCCTCAAACAGTAAAATAACTTCAGTGTTCTAAATACTGTAGAGAAATTCTGCATGTATTCTAAGAATATCATGTAGTGTCAAAATCAGGTAGCTTATCTATTTTCAAATTTTATATTTTGTTTACTTAATTTTTAATTAATATTAAGCACCTTTTAAAATTTAAAAATGCTTCCATCCATCATAACATTGTACCAACTATTGAGGAAAACTGCATGTTTTACAAGAAAATTCAAATTCTTATCAGGGTTCGTACACTTTTCTGCACATGGAAATTAAGTACTTTTAACGACCATTAATGAAAAAAAATTAAGGACCTAAGAGCAAATGGGAACTGAATAAATTTAATTAAAAATATTATTCTATGCTCGAATTTCACTTTTGTACCATCCTAAAAATAAAATAGATCCCTAAGTAGTATGCATTATTACTAAACATGAATTAATGAACATAATTATTAACAAGTTTGAGAATAAAATAAACTCCATGCAGTTTACCAAGTAGCATTAAATATTTTACATTTATAATGGGTTGGACATATTTGAAAGAAGATATGTGACATTTACGTTTTACTAATAGTTAGCTTCATGTTGATTTTTGAATGTCTCATTTTGTCACATACTTAGTCAGTCTAGAGGAGAGGTTCTCAACCAGTGGTACACAAGAAAAAATAGGTGGCACACAAACTAGCAAAGTATTTTGAGCTATTTATTTCAAAAATTAAAACCCCAACATCCTGATTGAGTTTTTTCTCTAACACTTGTAAATTTATGCGACCTGAGCTTTGTTCAAGATTGGTGGTGGTAACAGTACTTTGTAGTAGTGGTACTAATTTTTGTTTTCAATTTTTGTTTAGATTATACACATTAGTCAAAAGGTTGAGAACCCCTGTTCTACAGGTTTAGTAAATAGCAGGTAGATTTTATGTCAAATGGCATAGGTTAAAATGAGAAGCAAGATCATAATCAGCATCATTCATAACAAAAGATTGAATGTTATCACCCCTGCTGCTTGTCTAGATTCTATGCTGATTATGTCTAGATTCAAATGCTGATTAGAACAAACATGAAAGGCTTGATGTAGGCACGGTTGGCAAGTGTTGAAAGTTAGTCAGGCTCGCTCTGATGCAGTTAGTGTCATAGCTTTGTGTAGAGTTCCAGGGGTTGTAACCCAATTAATATACTTTCAGGTTCCAATAAGCCATTAAAGCACCAGGGGTGATAAGTTGTTTTGTATTAGTTTAAGTCTCACTAGATGCAAAGAATAAGTCATACTTCAATTTCTATATTTTTGTGTTTTATCTTGTGATCACAGTGAGTATTAATGAAAGGCAATAACTCGCTTTCATATGTAAAGATGTAAGCAGTTAGTTATAAATAATTAAATTAGGTAAATAGTTAACCTTAGTCATTACGGATTTACATTGCCACTATTAAATTTTTTTAACAGTATTTGTTAGAAAAGGCCTATTAAAATCAAAATCTAATAAAAATTCATAGTTTAAAATGCATGTAATTTATGACACTGATTCTTAAAGGATATTAGAATAATTACACAATGAAAGCTACAAAACATTTTTGTTTTGTAACAACAACACTCAAGAAAATATTTATCCGTCACTTTAAATTATTGAAGCCTTTCCAAACATTTTGGCTAGTTTATACCGATTTCCTTCTCTTTAAGCATCTTTTCTAACAATAATTAGAGATTTGTCTCAATATGCAAACCAATGCTCTCGCTAGTTTCTGCGTGCTTTATCTTCTAACTTGTCAACCTCTCCACAAAGTACCTATGAGGGTTTATTTGATCAGGTAAAAGTTAAAAGTCCAAAAGCCCTGATAGACGTGAAGCAAATTATCACTATGTCTGAAAGTAACTACAATATCAGACAAAGGTTTAAATAAGCCTCTTATTTAAAACGAACTTAGAACAAACATATAAAGGCATGTTCTGATGCTTCAATTACATTTCACGGTGACGTAATTAAACAAGAACAGTCAAATTCAAACTAAAAATATGGACTAGTGGTCAAAGATTATACAACTTAATTTTAATTTAATCTGACTCAGTAATTCTATCATATGAGGAAACAGAAATGGAAAATTATAGTAAAGGCTGAAATCATAAACAATTGTGTAATTTACATAATAATAACTGCATATATCTTTAAAGAATATTTTTCTTTATGTATTCAGTTCCTTTCTTCAGCATGTTTCCTTTTCATTTTAGAATTTTTGGATTTAATTAAGGATTTCTGATTCTGTTTTTCTAAAAAACACTAAATGCATTTAGAATGTATAGAAATAGTGACTAATTTAATTTCTTTAGTAATATGGATTTCAGAAGAAACATGAAATATATCTTGTAAAGGCCAGTTACAGAGCTGGTGTGGCAGAATTTTTAGAATTTAGTAACACACCAAACAACAAAATCTAGAAATGGCAAAACGTTTAGAATTTAGACAGGCATTGGAAGCAGAATTTAGAAAGGCAGTATGCAGTCGAATTTAGGATCCACAGAGACTGCATTACATGGGAAAATGCTTTGTGCCAGCTCTGTGTATGATGCATTAAGACATATTAGATGGATCTTTTAAATTGTAAGTTTTCAATTTCTTTATTAATAAAAAAAACCCTTTCTATAATGCCTATAATAGATAAGATTAGAAGCACTTTTGATATTTTCCATGCTTGTGTCTAGTGAAAAGTAGAGAAAATAAAGGGAAGATAAACATGTTGAGAAAAAGATTCTAGTATCAGGAGTAAAACATTCAAATATTATGTCTTCATTGTTCTTCCAGACGTTCTCCAAAAAGTAAGAAATTCATTGGAAACTTTCAGTAAAATACATCCATTACGCGTTGATACCATGGAGACATTTTTCATTTTGTCACATATTTATCGAATTTTCTAGAATTGTGTGTCTATAAATCTTGTCTTCAAATCTTTCTAAATTTTTCAAGCTGCAATGTCAAAAATACTACAGAAAAATTATCCCAACCAATTCTGTAAAAGCAAAAAGCCAGAAATATTTTGAAAAAAAAAAGGGGGGGAAGTGCATAAATAATTTTATAGAGAAAACTGATGCATATTCTGAGAATTTTGAATATTCTGAGACAATTACATGGGAAATACGCTTACTATGAAAAAATTAAAAACAAGATATTTTTAATTAATTACACAGTTAATTTTGTTTTTGCTCAGAGATGTTTTGTAAATTATGCTTTATAGCATTATACCTTTCCAAAATGAAACTTTATAAGATGAAAGCGAAAAAAAAATGTTTTATTTTAATGTTATTTTTTAAATATAATTCCAATGTATTAACATAAAATTTATCAAAGTTATGATGTTTTAAAAAAATCGTCGAAAAATTCTCAGATTTCGGAATTAAAAATTTTCTATAGAAACTGATCTTAAAATCGCCAAAATCTTGATAAGTCGCCAAATTTAGAACCGTTTAATAAAAGAATTCACATGCCCAAGAGCGAAAATTGTTTAAGAGCTCTTTATTACAAACAATGAATTTCGAAATGCTTATGTTTCACTTTTTGCTTACAAACTCAAGTATCCCATCATTTATATTAGAAATAGAAACAAATTAATACCCATGATCCCATTCAAAAGATAACCATATACGTCAGTGAATCACCAAACATATTCCTCTAAAATGCTAATTCACAATCAAAATGGCAGTCGTAAAAACAAACAGAAATTTCAGATGATTAAATTTAAGGACTTTCTACTGATTTTGGCCAAAATTAAGGACTTTTAAGGACCAAAAATCGATTCCAAAAAAATTACGGACTTTTAAGGACTCCTAAGGACCGTACGAACCCTGTCTTACATATATGCATTTTGTGGTGCTAATACAGTCAAAAGTCGTTAATTCGGACACCCATAATCCGGACCTCAAAGCTAAAAACTTTCTGCGCATGTGCCGCATTTACACATGCGCATAGGCATTTGTGCGTGTGCGTAAGTATAACGGATGGTATAAGCTAAAATTATCTAATTTTCTATTTCAGTTATTGTTGATGATTGCGTTGTTCCTTAATCTTTGAATTGGATCGGGCTTATTATTTTTTGCAGACTGTAAGAGCAATTTTATAAAAGTAAACTTGAACTCTCGATTATGTCAAATAGAATTTCTGATGCTAACTCCCAAACGATCTACAAAACGAAACTATGTTTCGATGTCCATCAAACAAAAAGTGGAATTGCTGCAAAAAATAGGTAATGACATGAAGAAGGTACGGAGAGGTTAGTGAAAATGAAAAAATTTCGATTGACAAGTTAGTCGGAATTCTCGGTACACCAATTACGGGACTTGAACAGTGGAACTTTGTAACTGAACAAGAAATTATGTCTGTTTATAAAATTAAAGAGAAAGTATTATCACATAAAACAAAGCAACTTAAAACAACTTCCATTGAAAGAAATGTTTAATAAAGTAAACAAATATTAAGCTTTTTTTTTGTAAATTTTGATACCCTTTAGATCATAATTGTTCTTTATTTCATAAATTATGGTTTCATATTTTTAATTTTAGAATTTCTGCATGCCATCTTACGAGATTTAAACTGATGATCTATAATCTGGAAAAATTGATAATCCGGAATCGCCGAAGGCCCTACGAGTCCGGATTAATGACTTTTGACTGTATATATTTAAAACAAATCTGAAATATTATGAATGATAAAGTTCTTATCACAAAAACAGTTGTATGTAATTTAAAATCATAAAAAATGAGCACATTCATAACACTCTGAAAACTTTTCATTTTTTACACAAACTCGTGTAGATAACGTATTTTTGTTATCTCATGAAATAATCCCATAGTCAAAATTTTCATGAGGCAAGGAAAATAGGCAGATGTGCAGTCGGCATAATCTTGGAAAGCCTAAATGAATTTCAGGAAATGTTAACAGCAAGGGACTATCATAAATTGTACTAAAAATTTAAGGCATCATAAATATATACACATAACAGAAGGTCTGAAAATCGAAATAATTGGAAGAAGTTCTGTGTTAGATGACAAGCAGAACTGCATTTGAAGAGCCCATTATGAAAAGCAAAAATCCTTTTCTATCTAGAATTCAGAAAAAGCACATTTGAATGATTTTTATCAGAATATTCTTCCCCAGAGAGGTGCTCCAGTCTTGGAAAACAGCTGATCTCAAATGTGTGTTTATTTTTAAAAGGTGAAAGGGTCTGTTCAGAAAAAAAAGAATTCTTTAGTCTCTGTGTTCTAAATCATAAATGAAAAAGTTATAAAGAAGGTATTCTAATTTTGTGAATGTTTTAGAAAAGTTATGGAACATTTCTTATGATTAATTAAAATATACTGAATCATATTAATTGGATATTTTACTCATGGGAGGCTACATAAAATGTCATTTTTTGCTACTTACAAAAGTCTCAATTATTCGCCAGAAGTTGTTTCTACAAAATTGTCTGCATTCTTTATCATTTTATATTTGATGCATGTGTTCAGACTCAATATTTGAGAAAATGACTCTGCAGAAACCTCTTTCAAGAACTTTTTTAATACATTACACAAAATAAATTTTTTCTCTTACAGTATCTTCTGACAAAACTCAAAGATTCACATTCAGCCTGCTTTCAAAGTCTGAACTTCCACAAGAGGACACTCTGAAAAAGTTTTTAAGAAAATTGGTTTTGAAGAATAAACATCAAAGCATTCAAATCCTTCTATTCCCAGGAATTGAAACCAAGGATGCAATTTAGAACTTTCAGTAAATTTTCTTACTCAGCCTTCAACTTCCGGCAAATGGGATGGCTTCTTGGAAGTTTTCACATTTTCTTCATATGTAATGTGGATTCGAGATTCCCCCACACAAGCATTCCTTGTCGTGGGCAGACTTTGTGTGAGTAACTCAAATAATCCAATACAGTGTTAGTTATTGGTTTCTATGCATGAAGTCAACTAGTGGGGTGAAAAATTAATTGAACAAGAAATGCATAAAATATTAGGTTATTTTAATATGACAAAGCACACAAGGGCTATACATCAAAAGGGAGCGATGGCCCCATGGCAGACTTTCTAAAGGAAATTGGCTCATATTTAAATTAGACATAAGGACACCATGAAAATCAACTATACAGCCACCATATTTGCCTGGGATTGAACACAGTCAAATGGTTACACATGATATTCAACGCCCTCTCTAAATGCATGAAAGTATTTAATTTGCTATATATTTAATTTCACTCAAGACTGTCACTCTTAGACACTGAAGTTCAGATAATTGCCAGAAGTCCAGGAAATTAATATATGATTTTACAGAAATGAAACTAGCAAATGTATATTAAAAAAAAAGAATTTATATTATTATTTTATATGGTGTACTTAGCATCAGTTTTATCACTTGCATTATTCAACCACAGTATCATCTTAATTACCAAAAGAAGGGCGAAAATTAGAGACCTAAGATAATTAAATGATGGAGAGGGGAAAACTTTAGCAAATACATCATTTATAAAATTTCTTACATAAATGTATGCTTTAAGGTTAGACAAATTTTTTACATTAAAGAGTGGCTCATATTCATTTATACTTTTTTTTTCAAATTTTTTACTAATTTAGTGATCTGCCTGCTAATCCGCAACTTGATTAGTCATTCACTCACTTCTTAAAAAATAGTAAATAATAATTACAAAAAAAACCCCATTAGATTAGTGCAAATTTCATATAACATTCATAAAAATTTCTATATAGAATCTTCTAATCTAGGGCTTCTCACTTTAACTCCACATTTTGGATGTTTCCTCCTTATTTCTATATTTCATGTGGCATGCTCCTTTTTTCTATAGATTTATTTATGTATCCATGATACATATCCGGTGAAAGGAAAATCTCATAAAAATTTTATCTTCCACCTCAGAACCCTATATGCAAGCTTATATTGCTTAATAATTAATCCAGAAGCAAGCAAAATCGTCATCAGTGAAAAGTTGATTTTTTTGAGGGAGGGGGGAAGGAGTGGATAGGATCACAGCTGTGTATTAACGCCATTGCTTTTACTGCAAATAAGTGTAACTTCTTGATTTGCAATCCATTGAATTTTTGAAAGCACCTAAAGAAAATACTCCATGAAATGCTATTTGATGACATTTACCTTGACTACTGTGGGGACATTTTCAAAGCATTTTATAGCTTTCCTCTCTTGAAAGGCCAAAACTCTCTTCACTTCATTTTCTTGCTTGCATATTTCCTAAAACAAATAAAATTGCTAAGCTTCCAACACTTAACAAATACATGGCTAAAGAATGATGAAGTTAAGTAAATACATGTTTAATGACAATGAAAACCTGCCCTACAACAGTTTTCATGTAAAATGCTTTTTGTAGCTTAAAAGCAGTTCAACTAAAATAGAAATATTTATTAATGTCAGCTTTATACTGACTGCCAACAGATAAGTTCATGCTATCCCTCTAATATCCTTATTGACACTATAAAATTTTTATAGCAAATTTAAATTATTAGGGACACTAAAAAAATTAAACACAAGAACACTATAATTTTTTTTACTAAATTAAATGCAATACCTTTTTGTTTTCTTCAAAACATATTTTTGCAAGGTTATCCATTTCTGCATGCTTATCATTTAACATGTTCTTCAAGTTCTCCATCTATGTAAAATACTTAATTTAAGAAAGAATACAAATGAGTTATAATCAGTTTCATCAATAAACAAATCTACTTAATATCATACATTTTGTGTCTGGTTTAACAAAGTTGTTTGGAAATCGTTTAGTGTTGCTGTGCTTTTCTGCTTCATTTTATCCAGCATAGATGGGATTTCACTGTGACACCTTAAAAAAAAAAAAACTCTGAATTACCCTTTTACACAAAAAATAACTGTTATGATAGATCTGATGGATCCAAAATATTTTATTCTGATATAAACCTAAATTACTACATTAAAGAAAGCAACAACAGAGTAAGTCATTAACTGGGAACAAAACACATGAAATATGCATATGAACTAGATCTAAAAATGGCAAATTTTCAAGATTTACCATGGTTCCCTAAAGCCACAATTAATACCAAAAATAACAGTAATAAAAATATAAATTTTTTTAAAATATATTTATTTCTGCAAAATGAAATATAAATAAGGTAAATTTTATTTGATAAATAGTAGAATATTATCAAAATTAAAGGGAAGAAAAAAGTTCATGTTGCATTGTTCAATTGTGTCTCTGGGATAAAAGTATGCAAAGTTCAAATCACATATTCTGCATGCTTGTCTTTGCAGTCAAGATTGCCATTCAAAAATATTAGTGGATGCATCTAGACTGCCTCATTTCATCATATTACAATTCATTTTTGTTTGGAGCATGTTTTGAAACTTAAAAGTTCTCTCTCTTTTACAATGACTTCATCACACTGAGTATCCATCCTTTAAAAATACTACAATAAATAGAGCAATATTGTCTCAGCTAATAACACAAACAAGCATTCACAAGTCATATCTTCATGGACCTTATCTACAGCTACTGTTGAACAAATTTCATTTCAAAAGTAAATTTTATGCAATAAAATGTCCAATCCTGAAATTTTTATAAAGGGCATATAAATTTTTTAAATCTGAATTAATAAATGTGGACTTAATACAATACATGTTTTTAATGAAATCACACAAGTTCGCACATTAATAAACATTACATGTTTTTGATACTTGCCTAAGTTGGCACATTAATATTTTAAAATATTTGACAGTATATAAAATAATGAAATATTTATAAAAAAATTTTAATTCCTGAGTTTTGAAGTTTGAATGTGAAAGTCAAAATTATACCAGCTGATTTTTATAAACCAGAAAATAAAATTCAAAAAATATAGTTAGTGTATAGATCATGTCTACAAAAGTCCATATGCAGCCTTTATTTTTGCAACTGTTCATCCTCAACATAGACTTTCACGTGCAAAAATGATGCAATTATTCATGTTTTTCACTTTTAAAAATTAATTTTCTAAAAATTATGAAACCTTAATTTTGATATCGTCTCCTAGTCCTCATAGTTAAAATGAAATTTTATTTTCACTATAAAAAATAAAAACAAAAATTTTCACTCCCACAGGACAAAAACTGACCAAGCTGTTTAATTTAAAACTTTGGATTTTGTAGTCTTATTGCAAGAGGTTTGATAAAAAGCTAATCAAAATAACTCAGTTAATTTTTTTTCTGTTAAATGTCTTTTATGCTTTAGCTTCCTTTCATTTATAATTGTTATATTTGGTATCACAAAAGAATTTTCACAAGTAATTTCTAAATTTTCTGATATTAAAAATATGTTGTAAATATTTTCATGCAGTTTTGTTATTTTAGGATCAATCTAATAATAATTACAAAAAGTTCATTAAACTAGGGATATTTTTCATTTTCAGGTTTAAAATTTCACAATTTGTTTTTATTAAGGGCCTATTATGGAACATTACAGGTGTTTTTAGTTATTAATAAACTGATGACACAGTCTCGATTGCTGAAATAAGTAAAGCTCTAAACTTGATCTAATGAGAGTGTTTACGACTTAAAACAGACAGTAACAGGCCACTTAAATTTTTAAATCCACTTTTAGTTCACATAATTGTTTTATCAGTGAGAGCATTTAATAAAAAATGCTACAAGAAAAGCCTTTCTTTAACACTGCAAATTGCTAATAAGCTAAGTTTCTTGTATTACATGGTTTAATATTACCCCTTAAGCTCTCATTTTTAAGCTTGTATTTCCTATACAAGCCTCTTAAAAAGAAGCAAGATTTTAAATTTCAAAGCATTTGTTTTGAATTGGGTTGAATTAGGTACATTTAAATATCTTTTGAATTAGGTTCCTTAAAAATTTAATTTAAGGAAAAAAAATTCATTTTTGAAATTCGTAAAAAAAAGCTATCCCATTTAATTTTACAGATTTAATACATATTTATGTGAAATTTTGAAAGGGCTCAAAGATAAAAATAAATCAACTTGAAATAAAAACACTATAAGGAGAGGGTTATAAATCTTTAACAACAGTTTGCAAATCCATAAAATTTAATTTTCCGTTTTCATATTTCAAAAGCACATGTTCAAACAAATATAAATTAATATTTTCACAAAATATAAGATTTTTCTTAAATGATGTGAAAAATCTTTCCCTATTTCAAGTTTATGTTTAAAAGTATGCCAAAGTATATAGCTTTATAATTATCTTGCAAGTACTTTTTCAGAAGTAGCACTCGGTATGTTGGCTGTGTAATGGCAATTAATAATTTAATTTCTATTTGAAAATATTCTTTTTTAATAAGTTTTTTTCTTCCACCCCCATTATCAAATTCTAGCTTAATCCGAAAACCAAGCATTTTTATTTATTTTATAAAATTTAAATTTTTGTATATTTTACATAATAAAAAAATTTTTTAATTATAACCTATAAAATTTGCTGATCATTAAAGCACATATTTTGGAAATCACACATTATCAAAATCTACTTTTTATCACACATTTCATATATCCATGCACAAGTACTGAAATTATGAGAACAAATAATTTTCTTTGAATTTCTCAAAAAATACTGAACCATACCTGCCAACCTCTAAAGATAAAAATTCAGAAGATTTCTCCAAAATTCAGAAGAACACGAAGAATTAATATCATGCTTTGATATTAAAAAAATAACAATTTATACAAATAGAAAAAAAAAATTGCACTTACATTAGTAAATCTCAATTAAGTAGTAACTAAAAAAATTATTAGCAAACATAAAACAAGAACTTAATGTTACACAAAAAAATTATTGCAATGAATTTAGAGTGCATTTTTTGGCTTTAGCCAAAAATTCTTTGGAAAATTTCCTGCCATAAGAATTAGTTTCCTCATAACATTTAGCAATTAAAATGTTTTCTAGAGTTTTTGCTGAAATTGAAGAATGAAACATAGTTTTGTTTTTCTTCACAACACTGAAGACTCTCTCGCACTCAGCGTTACTGTGTGGAATTACGAGAATAGCATATAAAACTCTTGCTAGTCTATCATATTTTGGTGTTCCATCAGCTCTTTTTATTCTTTTTAAGATACCAATGAGGACATCAAGTTAACTTCTCCAGAACTGGCAAAGTCTTCAAACTGTGCAGCAGAAAATTGGTTCTGTAGTTCATCTAAAGCATCATTATGGCATTCATTTTCTTTAACCCTCTGAGCGGCCAAGGGTTTCGCTAAGAAAGTACAAATTTCCCAAAACTACTATGAGAACAAATTCTTTTTTTTATTTTAATGTAAAAATTCTACTGGTATTTCATACATGGATTTGTTTTCTTTTGATATATTGCCTTAATTTCGTTGACATATTTTAATATACACGTATATATACGTTCTTACAGATATCACAATAAATATTCTAGGCCGTATATATACGGCCTTGCCGCTTAGAGGGTTAATTGTTAACAAAAATGGAAATTTATCAATAAAATAATGAATCTTTTCAAAAGATGAATTTTCAATTTGTTTCAAATTTGCCACTTCAGCATTTAAAAGAACTTCATTTTGCAAAGGAAACTTCCTTACAATGTAATCACAGGCTGAGGAAAAGTACTTTCTAACACATTGAAAAAATTCTTTTTTCTCATGATCTTTCAAAGAATTTAAAAGTTCCCTGGTTTGATTTCCAATTATAAGATCATTGTCATCCTTTTGATTTGCCAAACTATTATATGCAACACGAATCAACACACTGTTTTTCACAACGGACGGTTTTACAAACTTAGTATAAAGTTCTTTCAAAAGATCATTAAGAATTTGGATAAGCAGTGGAGATTTTGGCGAAGTTGATTGTAGAAGGGTATTTACACTTTCAAAAATCTTAATGCTACTTAACACAAAACTACAATATGCTTTGTTCAAATCCGACAAAAGAAGATAGAAAATCCTTTCCTCCCGGCTAATAGAGGACTGTTTCTTCTTCCCTTCAACTTCTTTAACAAAGTTGACCTTTGAGGAAACAAGTTCAGCGCATTGGATTGGCTGGTTAAGCGGCGAGTTGGGAGAAACCGCAGGTTACTGGATTCGAAGTAGTCGTAGTTGGCAGTAAAACACGATGCAATTGGTGAAAATCGCTGAATTGGCAAAAAATTCTAAAATTTCAACAAAAAGACTTGAAAAAGGAAAAAAATCGTAAAAAATGGATTACGATCGTAAAATCGTAAAAACAAAAGCATTTTCGTAAAAATTACGAAAAATTCGTAAATGTTGGCAGGTATGCTGAACCCAAACTGGACAGTATATAGTAAAGAAATGTAATGGCGGTGGTGTCCAATACACCATTGTAACTGCACATGTAGATGGCAGTGTATGTGTGGTAGGCTTAGGCATAAAAAATGGTCATTTGTTGCTCTGTTCTTCCTTCATTCATACACACGAGTAATAATCACAGTGATTGTGATAAAAATTTGTTTAATTCTATTAGCACTAAGGTGGAACAACTAATCACTAAAGCTTAGATGATAGAATCAAGTGCAGGATCATTGGCTGATGGGAAGTAGAACAATGCCAAGTTCTGGTTGAAAAAGAGCTTAGTATAATGTTCAGTGTCACCTGCAACACGAGGACAAAATTTCAGGAGATCAGAACAATATCCAAAAGGACTGCCAAGGACATTCAAGAGCTATGGTGACCAGTGAAGATCAGTATTTGCCATTTTCAACCATACAGATGACTGGCATACCCAAAAAACTCTCTTGTGAAATTTATGCTGCCATCGGAACATTAGTTTCAACGATCACCATTTTCCAAAGCTTTCTCTGTGTGATTGGTTCTATAATTAAAGATATCAAATAAGAAAGCCTTACCTCTGATATAAATCATCAATCAATCTGGGATTTATGAGCTGTTGTGTTTACTATGATAAAGTAATTAGAGCTGGTTCTTGAAATCTGTCTAGAAAATGGTATCCAATAATACACTTGAATCAAATGATCACGATTTATGTGCTACAGAACACCCAACTATTTTATTTATGAATATACATATGACTTAATCTACAACACTCATACACATATGTTTCCATGCATAGTGGCTGCCAAAGCACACCTGTCCAAAAGTTTTCTAGTTCTGTCCTAGGTGTCACCATTGTAGGCAGAAATTACGGCAGTTCTCAACAATATGAAATAGATTTTTTTTGGCCAAACGACTGAATGTTTGCATTCTGCAAACTCCCTCGCAAATAACAATGCATCTAGAATGGTATAAAAAACTTCAGCCTTGAAATCAACTTCATTGAGCCCAGTTGTCTTCATTGACAAGTTTATATTTATATTAGACACTGATTCTCAACATATCTTCACCTGACGAGAATCTGAGATAAGATACCTTTCCTCAAACATCAGGGAATGGGGACAATATGATGGTGGTGCCATGGATTTTGCATGTATCATGCTGGATGGCGGCAAACCACTCCATATACCTTGACAGATATTTCTAACTGCTCAAAGATACAGAGAAAAGTTCTTAAAACCCCATGAGTGAACTTTCTGGAACATACTTGGCTCTCAGCTCCTCTATACAGATAACAGTGCTTCTTTCCATATTGTCAGACAGTTACGTCTACACACTTGAACACATCTGAGCATGTCTAGGATGCATCTGAAAGAGTGACTGCAATTTTCTTTCAAGGTCTATCCAAAGGCTAAGAAATGTTTTGGCTGAGTGACTGCTGCTACCACAGAAATACATCAATTATCCTTTTAAGAATTATAACACTCTCAATTTAAGAGACTATTAGCCTTATTTTAGGCACCATTTTGCAGCATCAGTTTTGGACATTTCAGGTTTTGAGCATTACTCATAATTATTTGCAGGTACTTTCATTGTTGCATGGTAAAAACTGCTCTTATATCATTTTGTATCCATACCAAATTTCATTAAATTCTGTGAAGTATTTTTTGAGAGATTAAAAATCATGTTCATTCTCTTAATTTTGAGCTCCAGTATATAATCACTAAAAAAGTGAGCAAGATATTTAAATAAATATGATGTAAGTTTAACAGCAATGACAATGCTGAATCTAGAAACCACATGTTGTTTCACATTATTCACTTTAACTATAACAACATTCATTTCTCATATATTTCAACTTTTCCCTAACGTTAAAAATTTACAGAATTTAATGAAAAATAATCACTCTTCTTACAAAAGTAACGAAGCCACCTGAAAATCAGACAAAATTTGTTTTTCTGTCATGTTGTGGAAGAAAATCTCCTTTGCTTCAACAGAAAGGGAGAAACCTTTGTTATTGAAGACCCAGTTTCAGTGACGAAGCCAGCTCCTCAATAACAATGAAGTTAAATAGCTGGTACCATTTAAATAAAATCCTTGTTTCAATTTCCATGATGGTGTAATGGCTGGTTGCTTAGCAATAGAACTTAATACTAGTTTTGATTATAAAGTCTTAATGGGAATGCTACTTAAAACTACATATGAAACATAGTTAGATGAAATTTTTTGCTATAATTACCTTAAAAAACAATAATTCTTCAGTTTGGTTAGGTTCAGTATGGCAAAAGCACATGATGGCTATCTGCCTAAAGGGGAGGGATACCTTTGTGGATGATTTTCTAATGGAAATTGCCTTGTATCTATGTTACACATAGAGAAAACCATGAAAACCAAACATGCAGAATGCTCATTTGCATAAGCTGAAAGCTGGGTCGAACTACCAGTATTTAGCAGTCCTGAACATTCGACTACTTCTGGGACAATTCAACATGATAGCAGAGTTATAATATGGTACAATGTCCTAGATCGTGATTTTTAAAAACAAATTAATCATAAGAAATTTGAAACATTTTAGATATTTCTTAAATATTAACATTCATAATTAGAAAACTTATTTCCTATTTAGACACCAGTTCATAGTTTAGACACTAGTTAATGTTCATTAAAAGGTTTTTTTTTTTTATATATACTTTTTAAAAGAAGCGTATAATTTTGGATTCACCAGTTTCTCCCAAATGCTTCATAGTTATTGGGGGTAATAAAAGCAACGCTTGGAAGGTAGCCCTCATACATAACAAAATAAATTATGATATATTATTTTTGAATTCATCAAATTGTTAAGCCCTTTGGGAATGGGAATGAGTGAATAACCTTAATAGGTGCTTTTTTTCAACAAGA
Source organism: Stegodyphus dumicola (assembly GCF_044657685.1). Lineage (NCBI taxonomy): Eukaryota > Metazoa > Arthropoda > Arachnida > Araneae > Eresidae > Stegodyphus > Stegodyphus dumicola. The sequence continues at coordinate 111,831,966 of NC_140781.1, read as the reverse complement.
TCGACTGAAGCTGTAGCAGTAGCCTTTGGTAATGAGTCCATATCCAAAGTAGTAATACACAGGCAAATACAAGCCCTTTATGTTATCATCAGATGATTAAAAACACAGCAGTCCGATAAACTCAAATAATACATATGCTGCTTACAGTTTAAACTAGATTTTTTTTAAAGCTTATTTGTGAAAAATAGCTAGACTTCTATGAGCACACTACTTTTAAAGTCCTAGTGCTATAACAAAGCAGATTCTGAGCAAGTCGGTGACCTTTACTTGTTAATCATATAATATATAGTTGTATTAATGTAGTTATTCAAATATAATAGTATATATGCATCATATATAATAGTATATATGCATAGCTACATCAATACAATTGCCTTATAAATAATAGAAGATTTTTTTTTTAATTTTAAAAATGACACTACTGTCATTTAAAATTAAATCACTCACAGATGTAAGTACTTAGAAACTTCTTCATACATTTGCTTCATTTTAAGCACGTCTGCATGCCTCTATAAAATAGAAAAGTAAATTTTAAGCAATGAATTCTTCATGATGGACTTTTTTTTTAAAATAAGCAAATTTTGAAGAAACTTACTTGATTCCACTTTTTTTCAAATAATTCATAATTTGAACTAAACAATTCTTTTACAGCAACTAAAGCATGCTTTATTTTCATAAATTCTTCACCAAAAGTCTAAAAATAAAAAGTTTAATATATTACTCATATACTCATGTTATATGGTAATGCAAACGTCTAAAATTCAAACACATGGATCTAACAAATAGCGGTTTATATACAAATGAACTGTAAACTTATTTTATGGTAGAAATATATATTTAATTAAAATTTTTTAAAAGCAGAAGGCACTACACTAGATTAGCAGAACAGACCACAGCCAGAATAGAACAATTTATTCAGAAGTAAGAAACTGTTTATACCATAACTATCTAGGCTAGCTGTCAGCAGAAGCTATTCATCTTCTTTATCAATGTTATTCTGTGATCATTGATAGAATACAGATACTCTATTGGCAAAAAGTTAAACGCAATATTTATCTCTTACCCAAAGTGTTATCTTTTCTCCACTGAATTTTCATGCTAACCATAATCCATTTTATCCATTCATTTGTTTTTCACAAATTTTTGAAATTTTCGGACTTTTGGACCACTCTGATTGTATTATAGAAACATTAAAAAGAATTTAGTATACAGATTTAATGTGTAAAACTTTCAGAATGCTAAATAACACAATACAGGTTTTAAAGTAAAAATGCAGGAAGATGCCAAAACACAGAATTATTGGAACAATTTTAACTCAATATAAACCTGGAGGCTGATAACTTTAGTCACACTGACGTTATCAGCGTCCGGGGAACATGTCTACACGGGTGATTTCTAATGAAAACTTGTTCATTTATATTATTTGCGAGATTAAGTATGAAACTTTCCTAAAGGTGGCCCATTAAACAATTAGAAATAGATACCAAAATTAATTTACCAGTGTTTCATTACTTCAGTCACTTAGCCAGTTGTTGGTCTTCTCTGACACAGAGTAGGATGTTATTGCTCCAGGATCCATATTCTGCTTCAGCAGAAAGCAGCCGCACATGAAGTTGGAGATAGGTGATCACTAACAGCTTTTTGCAATATGTTCTATAACTTTTTGGTGGGGCTAATAATGAGCACGATAGTGTATGACATAGGTGTCATGAATTAACTGGTATCTTTAAGTCAGCCTACTTCTAGCTGGTTGGCCCAAATAGCCACAAAAAATATAGCATGTTTCTACTTAAAAACAGAACATGGAACAAAACACATAATAAAAGCAAACAAAGGGTCAAAGTAATCTGTGGAACTGGAACTAGTGATAGAAGTCTTACGACACCAGTGCTCTGAGAATGAAGCAAATAAAAGGTGCTAAAGAAATTACAGTGCTGTTCCCAGTTTGGCATGCAAGATTTATTACTTGGTGAAATTTAAGCTGCATATGCTGCACTGCACCATATGATAAGAGAGAAATGTGATTTATCAAACCATATGACATTTCAAAAATGTCCATACTGCAGCTGCAATAGACCTGTGCAAACTGCATCCACATTCTAAGTATCACCTTGTTAATAATCGGGCACTATGTGGCTAATTAACTGCCAAAATTTAAGTCTACCATGCTCCGATGAACTCAGAACTTAAACTGTGCCAAAGCCTGGCTCTGGCACTTCTCAGTTTTTGAGATAGATCTAAATTCTAGCCAGAGCACAAAATAGTTCTTAAATAAGAGGGCTCCAGCACTTCTTTTAAGTAACTGAAGCACAGTTTCAGTAGAAAATACATTTGATCTCGAAAATCTTATTTTAATATTAAGCCTACTTTAAAAAGAGATTTTAACTGAATGTATGTCTGTCTTTGTCAGAGAAACATTCCCTTTGATTATCAAATTGAGAGACTAGAAAAGTTGCCACCCACAAGTCAAATGCTTTTTCTCTATGAAGTGCAATGTATTTACAAGAGTAGGTTTTTAATTCCTGAAAATACACTGGAGGGCAATTGCTTAGGACAGATAACAAATGGCTATATAGTGCATAAAAAAAGTAAATGGCTTGGATGCCAAGCAAAAAAAATAATGTCAGAATATTAGGACATAACAATAAAGATAATTTATTGTGGTTTGCAATCTAGAACTCTATGAAAAGTGTTCAAGAGACAAAATGGCCATTTTGTGCTGAATACGTAAAAGTGGAAAAAAAGCAATTACTGTCTGCAGATATTTTAGCCTAATGGCCCTATCACTTCTATGGACATGCGCGCTTACCCGGGACAATTTTGAGAAACGAGATTCTAGTAGCACGGCTTTAAGCATCAGGCTTCCGAGAAATGTTTCGTCTAGCTAGGAGGAACATGTCCCGGCTACGAGCAACATTTTAAAACTTTTCCGAAAATGTTCCGGCTGGAGACGTGTTCCTTGAATGTTCAACCAATCAGATGAAAGTTCTGCTTCTGAAGGATCACGGGTAACTTTCAATATGGCGGTGGCTCTCACTGTGAAGTCATGGACGATGGAAATAGAGGCCGATTTAATTATTGCTGTTTTGTTGTAATAATATAACTGCCTGCGTCATTTTAAAAATGTTTATATATTCATTAAATATACAGGGTGATTATAATTAAAATTTAAGTTTCAAAACGCTATAAAAAAAGAATCACTCATGAAAGTGACATCAAATTTGAAAGGAATGTTATTGAAGAAGGTGGAAAGCGTATGGCAGAAGAAAAAAAATTTAGTTTCAAAAGTTAGCAACAAATGGCGCTGCAAGCAGAAGAAGACGTAAATTAAAATGTTAGTTAAATTTCAGTGTTATAAAGCTGCCAGGTACCAGGCTGTTCCTCATTTCGCGTCTCGGATGTTCGCCATGTGTGTTTCACTGCAGGACCACGCTCTGCTGGTAAAGCTGTATTACAAGAATGATGATTGTGCAAGAGTAGCTCTGCAAAATTTCAGAACACTGAAGGGTATAAAAGAAGGCGTTGGTCCAATGAGTGTCATAGGTCTAAAGAAAATTATGCAAAAATTCGAAACGACAGGTTCGTTTGATGTGCACTCTGGTAGAGGGAGAAAACGAGTGCATTCGACAGTAGTTGAAGAAGTGGCCACAGCATTACAGGAGGGGTCGGCCGGTGGTGTGCAACCGTGCAATGCACGAGGAATTGCCCGAACATTGGACAGGCCTACGAACACAGCACTGAAAATTGTACGAAACATCCTGCAATGCCATCCGTACAAAATTGGCCATGTGCAGGAGTTGCTTCCGTCTGACCTGACAGCTAGGGAGACGTTTGCGTTAGAATTCCTGGCTCGCACGGAAGTGGATAATGAATGGCCGTGGAAAATTTTGTGGACAAATGAAGCCCATTTCCATCTGACAGGATACATGAATACCCAGAATTATCGAATATGAGCAACAGGAAATCCACTGTCAATGCACCCCGTACCACTTCATCCTGAAAAGGTCACGGTATGGCGTGGCTTTACAGCATCATTCATCCTACAACCATATTTTTTTGAGCAGACGGGTGTTTCCGGTCCTGTTACCGCAACCGTCACTGGTCAGAGATATGCGTCTCTTTTGCGCAACCACGTGATTCCAGCTCTGCAACAGCATGGATGAAATCATTTTTATGCAAGATGGCGCTCCTCCGCACATTGCACATCCCGTGAAGCAGCTGCTGAGGCGCCATTTCGGAAATGCTCGAATTATAAGCCGTCATTTCCCTACAGCCTGGCCGTCCCGATCCCCTGATCTTACTCTGTGTGATTTCTGGCTGTGGGGATATCTGAAGGATGTTGTCTTCCGTGCTCCAATTGGAAATTTAGCGGAATTAAAGGCACGCATTTCGCAACACATTCTGAACATCACCCCGGAGACACTGCGATCCGTTGTGGAACATGCTGTTTGTCGCTTTCAACTTGTTGCACACAACGGTGGACACCATATTGAACATGTTTTGCACCAGTTTTGCAACAGTTCCGAACTTCTTTGATGAATGGTTCTTATGCGGTATGTCGCAGCAAAACTCTTGAAACCGATTTGTCCCTTTCGATGTGATATGTCCAGTTATGCAAATAAAATTATTCAACAGTTCTAATTTGTCAATGCGTTTTAATGTGTAACTTCCACCTTAGCCGTTGTTTTACGAATCATTTCTCGTCGTGATTCTGCCGCTTACAGAGCCATCTGTTGCTAACTTTTGAAACTAAATTTTTTCTTCTGCCATACGCTTTCCGCCTTCTTCAATAACATTCCTTTCAAATTTCACATCATTTTCATCAGCGGTTCTTTTTTATAGCGTTTTGAAACTTAAACTTTAATTATAATCACCCTGTATAATCGCGGAAATTTTAGAGTTGACAGTATTTTACGACGTTCTTGCAGTTTGGATTTGTTTACAAATTGTTCATCGCCAAAAGTTCGCCAACTTTGTCGTATTTCGTGCTGATCGTGTATTATCACTTATATAATAGAATTTTATTTCTTAAATTTAAGTTGAATAATTTTTTTAAATCAGTTTGTATATGCGCGGCTTTTCTCCTAATTACTTATCTTTTAAATTGTTAATTGCATAATCAGTGACACATTTTAAACAGCATAAAAAAAGAAAAGCATAGCTTATGTAATAATGAGAATACTCCTTAAATTTGTCTATTATTTTCATGTTATTAATGAAATACTTTTTGGATTATAAATACATTAGAAACTATACTTTTATTGTAAATGCTACATATTGAAACATTGGAAATTTATGGATTTAATATTATTCATGATGAAAAACATTTGTATATACATTCATTAATATAAATCTTATTCATTACATTAATACTAATAAATATATATTCACAACTTCTAAACCATCGCATCTCTCTATCTGTACGTAAATATATGACTTATTAGATGTGTATGTATATGTATGTATGAATACAAAAATGAACATTGGGAAAAAGTTTACTTGAAGTTACTTTTAATTCATATAACGATCATGTAATTGGCAGCAACTGTAGTCATCAGTTCTTTGCAAATTATTATGGATATGTAATAATCAGTTGAAAACTAAATGAGCAGCATTTGAGTACTAAAGAGTGTACACATTTTGTTATTGGTTTAATTTATAATTATATCATATGTATGATCTACGTAATATAAACATGACTAATAAATAATAAGAAATGTAACAGCTGTGCATTTATAACATTTGACTGCATAAAACAGTGCACTGATTATCACTTCCATATCTGTTTACATAATGAATTGTACTTTCCAATTAAGTGCACGGGCCTATTAGTGGCCGAAATTTTCGTGGTTTTCCCCATGTGTAACGTGTATACGAGCCAGTTTCCCTTAGAAAGTCCTCCCCGAAGGCATCCCTTCCCTTAGGCAGATAGCCCTAGTGTGCTTTGCTGTAATCTCAATAAACCAAACCATAAAACAAACTCATGATGTGAACACCTAATTTCTAGAGTTGGTATAATTAATGTGTTTTAGGTATATTACCGAGTGTTCTATGGGACAGTAAACAACTCGCACATGTTTGATTGCTCATGTATTAATATGCTTTATTTGATCTTCATTTTGCTGAATAGTATCTGCTGGCTGTGAGGAGGTCAATATCAGCCATATAGATTTTTGTCATAGAACAGAAAATACACATAAGCGATGTGTGATATCCAGCACACGTTTTTAAACTATTCTTAGTGTATAAAGAATTTGGCTATTACTGATGTAATTGATTACTATAACCAGAAGTGTGTTTATCTGTTACTTGAAGTGCCAGAGTGGAGATCAAAGCGATTAAATTGATAGCAATCACCTTTCTATTATTTTCCATTACTAACAATAAAGTTTAAAACGAAAAGCGTGTGAGTGATACAAAACAACACGAAGAAGCGAATGTCACTTGAAAGGAAACGTCACTTTCGCCAATCTGAGCGATAACCGATTCTTGTTTGGCTTTCAGCCTCTTTACCAAGTGAAGATGGTAACCCTATCTCGCCAAAGGGCGTTTCTCAGAACTGTTGCTGCAAACGTTTTGTTCCGGCAACAAATATCGTATCTGATAAGGGTTTAAGATGTCAATATCGGATATGACCACCATCAAGGGCTATGCAAAATTCCTCACATTGCATTATGCTTTGCACAATATTATCCAGCAGCTGTTGGGGTACTTTATGCTCTTCTCCCTGTCAGTGAATGGACAAGGGTGTTCTTGTTTACTGGAGGGCATTGTCGACCAGCAAAACTTCTCCCCAAAGCATCCCAAACATTTTTAGTGGGATTCAGGTCTGCAGAATATGCTGGCCATTCACAGTACCAGGTGGAAGCACATAGAACGCATATCATCATTGATCAAGATCTCAGCCCATACCATGACAATATATGTAGGATATCAGTTCCTTTCTTGTATGTTTGCTGGACTATATACAGTACCACTCACACTGCCTTACTACCACTGTGGCTACAGTTCTCGGAAGATTCGCTTCTAGTAGCAGAAAGTAACTGATTTGCTACCTCAATAGCTGAGCTATTAATTATTATAAACAAAATGATTGTTGAAGGCAAATTTTTTTACAGAAATAATCTTCATAATATTCCCTACACTAAATCATCTACTGGTATAAAATATGTTAGGTAGTTATATTTATATACTCATTTATTTTGACTGTTGCGTCAACGGAACACCAGCGGCTAATGGGTTAAGTTGCTTTTTTTGGGCTAATACTTTGTTTAATTCAGTATACAGACATAATTTCTCGTTGAGTTACAAAGTTCTATTGTTCAAGTCCTGTAACTGCTGTGTTGAGAATTCCAACTAACATGTCACTCGAAAATTTTTCATTTTGAATCAGCAGCAGCATTTTCTGGATCTAGAACCATACTGCAGATATCGCTGTCCGTTAACTGACTAACGATTGGGGCATTGTCATCGCAATGAAAAACTTATGTTATATCATCTTCATTTATTATCGCTTCTCCACATTAAGTAAAGTATAATTTTAGCCTAGCTTAACAGCATCTGCTATACATTATTGTCTATGTATCATGCGACTGGTGTGGAAAGACAAGTTGTACCACTAAATTTTGTCTTGCTTCTATTGTGTACTGAGATAATTAAGTCCTAATTGTATTAGCTTAGTTATTTATTATACTTGCATCTATTTCTTGCACATGACTTAAGGTTACCTGAGTTCTGAATAAATTAATTTCAACATATACTTAAGGCTTATTGAAGGCTGGCGCTAGGTTATCTAACTGCCTGATGCAGTCTCTCCGGGTCCTAAATTCTACTACCAAGAGCCTCTCTAAATTCTAAATGTTTGCTGCCCCTAAATTTCGGATCCCAGTACTTTCCCTAAATTCCAAAAAAATTTTCGTCCCTTAATTTCACTGCTCGGTGCTTCTATAAATTAAAAAAATTTTGTCTTCCCTAAATTCTGCCACCTGGTGCAGCCATACGAGCTCTGGCAGCAGTTCTGTGTTTATGTGAATAACAATCAGTTAGTCTTAATTAAAGTAGGATTAAATGTAATCTTTTAGTCTATGAGTATCATTAATAAATCTATTTTTAGCAAATTAAAAGAAATTTTTGTCAAAATTTTTTCTCGTCAACATTGCTTAGCGCATTTAACTTAAATCTGTAATCATCGCCAAGTGTAATGTCACCATAAAAGGTTACCATCTAAATTACTAATATAAAAAAAATAGTTGGGGCATCACTGCATGAGTCATTACTCAAGTTGTCATGTGTTAATAAACATGCAGTGATGAAAGCAAAATGATTCACCAGGTTGGCATCAGTGGTATAAAATATTAGTATAGGTGTAAAATCAAAGATGTTTCTATGTGGAATGTTTCGGTCTGAGATGTATGCCAAGCAGATACGCAGCGAAATCATTGATCACACAAATTTATTATTATTGTTTAATTATTTAAATTATTGTTTCTTCAATAACAAGGTGTTTAGTGCCAAAGCGAAATTAAGAATCAGGACTCTCGACATGTTTTATTACGGGGGGAATCAAATTGCGCATGCATAAAGCATATCACACACACACACAAAAAAAAAAAAAAAAAAAAGAGGAGATTGTTGATGGTTTTGAGGTCCGGATTTTAGATTATTCCGGATATTGGACATCCGGATCTCGGACTTTGTATTTGTTTAGTAAAATAAACTTTTTTCCCTTTGTGTGTTAAAAAAATGTTACATTGCACTAACTAAATTCTTCGGTTTTCCCCTTCAGTATCTAAAATAACCATTCTTGCAATGTTGCCCCGCACATTGACATTAAAAAGACAGAAGATGCGAAATAAGTAATGCCTTGTTACTGCATGAAAGTAAGTATTGTTTTATTAAGTTTAACTTATGAAACCAATGTTATTATATTTATTTAATTATCATAAGGAGTAGATGCTTTTGTTCCTATTTATGGTTTAAAATTTGTACAATATGTAAATAAATATATATCTAAATTAAGATTAAAAAAGGCAAGGAAGAAATTTTAATTTAATGATTAATCAAAATTCATAAAAAATAGCTCAATAATAACTGTAACTGTATTAATATAAGCTAGTGATGTGAAAATAGAGGTAGGTGTTGGGAAATTTAAAGCGATAAGGAATAAAAGGACAGACAGAAAAATTCCCATCCTTTTCCCCTCTTCCAGAGAGCATAACAGTGGTCTTGTGGAAATTCTGCTGAACGCTGGTAGTTTGACATAAGTTTGATTCCAGGTGAACAGCATGGCTGCATAGGGGTTTTCATAATTTTCCACATATGTAATGTGTTTACAAGCCAATGCCACTTAGAATGTCATCCACAAAGCCAGCCATCCCATTAAACAGATAGCCTAGAATGCTTTTCCATAATCAAGTAAACGAAACTTATTTCTCTTCCCCCATCTGGCATGAGAACTAACAGGACTATAGAGGAAATTGTGAAAATATTCTACTCTGCAAGTGAAAAGGGAAAGGAAAATTAGGCAAAAAACCATTTTGGATAAAAGAGTGAAACAACAACATTTCCTTTCATACTTTGTTACAGTTTCTAGCATGCCTTCTACTTCACTTCTACTCTTACGGTGGTGCCTTAACCATTTTAACTTTTCTCATTGGTGTGCTGGAAAAGGGTCTTTTTTTCCATCAATCTTTGAAAAACTGTATTATAGTGTCTATTCAGGGTTTAAATTCAGCAGGAGATTTTAGTTTTTCATATGAAACTAATTCCAACTGCAGACCCAAATAAGATGGGTTCTGGTATTTCATTTTCTTATTTCACTATTCATCAGAAATTTTATAACTTATTAAACTTTTGTTTACCTTGTTATATTTGATTGAATTTTAATTATTTATTGATTATTTTAATTACTAATTTATTTATTTGAAACCTAACTGGGATAATTATTACTGACTGACTGCCATACCAATGGGCCCGGTTTTGAACCCTGGAGAAGGCATGGATGTTTGCAAATGTATAGTGCCTGCACGGCATGGAGGTACTCTAAACATGTGGCGAGCATTAGTCCTCTCGTGAGGTTGGTGGTACAGGAAGCAGGGTGGGATACCTTGAACCCATTCCACTGGGGTGCTCGCCTTCAAAACTGGAGGCAGAACTGAGGAAGGTCATACTGTCACCTGTATGGTACCGATGACTCTTGCCAATGACAAGTGCAATGTTGCCTCGTTGCCATGACTTTCGTGGGCCTCTTCTGGTATCAGACAAACGAGATCAGTCGCAACAATATTTATTTATTTTAGTTTCTGATGGCCTTCGGTAAGGCCTCATCACTTCTGATTTTAGAAATTAAGTCCTGGATGAACTGCATTTGAGCATATGCTTGTTGATGTTTCATTATAAAGCAATGTCATTTGCTATAAACTAGCTTCTGTACACAGTACTGCTGCTTTCACAGTGTGACCGTGGTCTACAAAATAATTTGTCATTTTGATTCAATTAACAGTTTCAGTGTACGTGAGCAAGCTCCACATGCATATATTGAGCTAAATATAGAAAATGATATTTACCTCTCTGAGATGATAATGAGAAACAGTGTTAGATCCCATCTGCACAAAACTCTTTTTCTCTTCTTCAAGAGCATGTAGTACTGAAGTCAGAGAATAAAAAATATCAGTCAGAAACTTCTTGAACTCTTTGCAAATACAGCAAATTTCAGTTTCCAAGGATCGGAGCTAAGAAAATTTTTTTTCTATATCAGGAACACAAAAAATTGCAGAAATTTAATATAATATCAATGAAGATTTTTCAAATAATTAGTTACCTACCATGGATTTCACTCTTGTTTGCACAACTTTCAAAAAGAATAACATTTCAGTCAGCATTTTAATGGAAGCATTGCAAGAAAGCTGAATTCTGTGTATTGAATTTGACATAATCTGTAGATTCTCATTCTGAAATCATACATACATTTAATGCATAATTAACAAAAACACCATGATTTCAATGTGTAACTTAACTGACAACTTACCTTTTTGCTTAAAATTATATCCAAAATTTCTCTCTGTGAAACATTAATCGGTTCAAGTTCAGAAAAAAACAGATGTTTTAAATTACAACTATCTTGAGTATAGTTATTAATAAAAGTAACCAAGCTGGAAGTTATGCTGTCAGTACACTGTTTCCACAAATTTGATGATTTATCTATAAAGAAATAAAATTACCACCATTAGTAACAATTTTTTATTTAACATGAAATCATTTCATTAAGGTACTCTACCTTTTCAACATAAACATCTTATTACAAATATTAATTTCATTTGAATCACAATAAAACTTTAAAGATTAAGTTTATTTAGCAGAAATTCTTTTGCTAAACTAACCTAAATTTACAGACAGATCTTGTACTTTTAACAATAAATCATGCTGCTGACAACCAGAAAGGGCCAGCGTTTGTTTCAAATGAAGCATGAGTTCTTCCAAAGATGCTTTAAATTCCATTTGCTCTTCTGTTATGATTTTACTGGATGGAAGCATTTTAACAAGATGCTGAATATTTAAAAGTGCTTTATGATAACTGTCTTGGACCTAAAAATAACGCATTTATACATTAATTTCTAAAGTAATTTCAAGCAAATGGGAAAAAACTAACTTTAAATATGTGACATAGTCAACTAGTTATTTCAAATAACACCATAATGTTGAAACTCAACTTAGAATATGATCAGTAGTTAGTTAACATCAAAATCAGTAAGAAGTTGTGCAAAAATACCATATTTCCTAGTGTGACTCAAAAAACATCGAGACATATAAAATACAACACAAACTCATAGACATTGAGGTTCTCATAAAATAAAATAATATTTCCATCATAAAATTGGAAATTTAAGATATAATTTTTTTTTAAATCTGAGATCATTCTGCATGCATACAAAAAAGGGTACAATTCATAAAATGTTCAACAAATTGAAAAACAGATGAAAGAACGCATGAAAAATACAATTAACTGATTAAAATTGCAATGCTTACTAAACAGAGTAGTTGGTATAATGTTATATCAGAAAACATATGAAAACGATTTTTCAACTTCATAACTTATTTCACAGCATTACTTATTAAAAAATTTATATAAAAACTGATCCACTAAGATGAGAAACTGACAGGCAAAAAGGAGTAAACTACATATTTAAGCAAAAACATTCAGGAATGTATAGAATAATCACCTAGTAGATCAGTTATGAGATATGCAGGACACTTGGTATGATGACTAAAATAATTTTTAGTCAATTTAAAAAAGAAGTAAACTACATATTTAAGCAAAAACACTCAGAAATGTATAGAATAATCACCTAGAAGATCAGTTATGAGATATGCAGGGCACTTGGTATGATGACTAAAATAATTTTCAAATGAAGATTCTTTGAATAATGCATGTGAGGCATTGATACAGTGAAGTGAAAAACTAATGACACATTTCATTTGTGCAACATGTCATTTCCTGTTAATTTAATAACACTGTATGCTGGTCTACATACATATAACGTGTCTCAGGAACATAACGTGAGAAAGACGCAATAACGACTTCTATGTGACAAAAACCTCATTTGCAAAGACATAATTAAGACGTCTTTGCAACGGTTGCAAAACAGTGGATGTTCGCGGACATCTAGGCATCTTAAAGACGAAATATTGCAACGTTTTTGCGACGACATCCGCAACGAGCTTGCAACGTTGTTATGACGTTGCTGTTCTACTTGGGGTTATTATTATACCAGCAACTAATGTTGCGAGCTGTGCAAAATTTTTTAGAGTTGCTTTTATGCAAAAATTCAATTTACTGAATGAAATTTGTAAATAAAGTTACAAAGCCAATTTTAATTAAAAGATTCAACTAGGAACCATGCCTTTAATAAAGAGTAAAGAAAAAATGATCCAGGAGGATGCTTTTAAAAATAATAAATTATGTATATTTATAGTGTCGTGCACATATGTTTTATTTGTTATAAGGGAATACCCATTTAAAAATAATACAGACTATGTCATCGTTACGAAATTGAATCAAAGAAAAGTTTCAATAATTGGGAGGCAAACTAAGGGAAGAAACATTAAAAGTCTGAAATACGGCTTGCAAGAACAAAAACTTTTTACTGAAAAAAAAATTTACTGAAGCAACAGTTCACGCAAGTTTTCTCTCTCGCGAACATTATTGCAAAATTATCAAAATCATTTACTGATGGCGAATTCCTTAAAGAATGTTTGATTAAGTCTGCTGAAAAGTGCTGATAAATAAAAAAAAATTAAGCAAAAATGAAAATGAAACTTATTAATGAAATTACTAGTAATTTTGAAAGAAAAATAATTTTGTTTTGCAGCATTCCCGGTAGTGACTCTTGAGAGTAATAACATTACACATATACTAACTTGAAAAAATAGCACAACCTGATAAAATTTGATTTGCAAGTAATGATGCAGTTCATCATTCATTCACTAAATGATGATACAGTACAAATTATAGTGCTCTTATTTGCACTACACCTTGCACTGTATCATTATTAGTTCAAAAGTTAACAGACAGATAATATTATGAAAGTAATAATTAAAACAGTAAACTTTATCCATAGATGAGCTCTAAATGATTGGAAATTTGCTGTATTGCTTTTAAAAATTGATGAATGGGTATGAAAAAATTATTCATGATGGCACAGTGAGACACTTAGATTGGAAAGTTATTTTTTTTTTATTATTTTTTTATTGCAAACTAATGTTTGTGAAAATTGTAACACCTTGAAGGAATTATGCAAATTGAACCAAACTTACAGGAAATGTAAAGTGAGGCAAGACGTACTAATAATTAGAATTGCAAAGCAATTGTGCATGCGACGAATGAGAACAGCCACTTGTTCCATGTACATAAAGGACTGTAAAGTTGCAATGAAATCTGTTTGTTGTCATCTGTCCGTGGTGAATGTTTAATTAGTGGTCAATATGCCTCGTCAACAGCGGAGGGTGCAATACCAACAACTAATAGTTTAAACGAGGCCGCATCGTCGGTATGCGTGAGAGTAGACTTTCATATCAAGCAATTGCAACCTACATGCAGCGTAATGCTACAACAGTGATCTGTGTTTGGAAGAAATAGACATTGTAGTAACTAACAAGGTAAAATCCTGGCAGTGGGGCACACAGTAGAACAACCACAATGGCACGGGACAACAGACACCTCACCTGCATAACTGTGACAGAACGTACAGTGTCCTCATGCGTGTTAGCACAACATTGGAGCATAGCTACAGGTGTTGCGTTCTCTAGCTCCATGGTTTGTCGTCATCTGTTGCAGCATTAACTGTGTGCAAAGCTTCCTCTATGCAGGATTTCCCTGTCATTGAATCACAGATGACTCCAATTTTGATGGGCATGGCAACACAGTGTGTGGTGTGTCCTATGGCAACAAGTTGCTTACTCCAATGAATCTTGCTACAGTCTGGAGTACAGTGATGGAAGAGTATGTGTCAGACGTTATAGAGAGGAACATATGCTCTGACACTGCGTTATCCAGCGTCATGCTGCACAAATGCCCGGCATCATGGTGTGTGGAGCTATTTGGAATAATTGCCGATCCCATCTAGTGCAGACTGTGGGCTACCTCAACAGTAATCGCTACACAATGGAAATTGTGGAGCCAAATGTCCTCACCATTCCTTGATGCATTCCAGGCATAGCAGCAAGATAATGCCCATGCTTCTCAGACTGTGCAAACCTCTTTTAGGGAACAACAGGTTTCGGTTATTCCATGGATATGCTGTTAATTGAATGTGTCTGGAATTTCGTTGGTTAGCAACTCGTACAGCTGTTGGAGCACACACTAAGACTGAACTCTGGCATCGAGTCGAAGCCGTATGGAATGCCATTCCACTGGATTTCATTCAGAACCTATATGATTCAATGGCTGGGTGTGTACATACTCTCTTTGCTCAATGTGATGGACACACAAAGTACCGTTTTCCGAATTTTTTGTTTTTTTATCTTGCAAATTTGATCATTTATTTGTACAACTATCAATAATGTGTGGAAAAAATTTAATTCATTTTCGACAATTCCTTCATGGTGTTGCATTTTTTACAAACATTAGTGTATATATTAAATCAAAATTTTCATGACCCAAAAAGCTAAAACCATCAGAGAGGTACATGATGATACAAGAATAACAGATTTAGCATTTCTTGTTGACTTAGCCAGACATTTTAATATTCTTAAAGCATTCCCTGTTATGTATGCTTTTAAAATGACATTGCAATTATGAGAAACACAAATGGAATATTAAAATGTCACACATTTCCTAAATTTTAAATACTGCTTTATTATTTCAAGTGAAAAATCTTAAAAGCATGCAAGATTTTGAAGAAAGTTTTTTTAGTGATTTGAAGTCCAATTTTAGATTATTTTCATTGCTATTAAAAATTCCCAAGTTCTTGAAACCTTGGGAAGGTTTTTATTTTTAGTTTAAATAAGTTAATTAGTGGTTAATTCAAAATACAGTTAAAACTTGGACCACAAATGCCTTGTTTCACAAACAGAACATAATATAATAATAAAATAAAAAATAAACAAAAAAAAATTTTTTTAAACAGCTGGATGACAAACAGTGTCTCAAGTTATGCATACAAGTCGGCAAACCACCTTTGAAATGAGATTTTCAAAGGTGGTTTGAGAAAACCTCTGATACAGAATCAAAACTCAGGAACTTCTGGAAACATTTTAATATTTTTCATTGCTTAGCTCTCTCTTTAACAAAATCTGGAGTCAAATGAATTATAAGAGCAAAAATTTGGCCTGGACAAGTTTATGGCTAGACTGGGCTGCAGGCAGAGACTTTCAGTGCTTTGAAACATAAAACTTTTTCTTCTTCCTTCTTTTTTTTTTTTTTTTTTTTTTTTTTTTTTTTTTTTTTGTTTGTTTATTATCTACGATACTGTGTTTCTAGCCAAAACCACAGACCGGAAATTAGCAATGAAATGTGGACAAGCTACTGGAGGAGCATCAGAATGAGCTCAACAAGAAGTAAATCTTCAGAAATGGGGGGGGGGAAGTGACTGAAGAAATGTTTTTGGAAGAAAAAAGAAAATTATCCTTTTCCTTTGACATGCAAAATAGGACGAGACGCAAAGTTTCACATCACAGTATCACACTAATAAAGCAGTAGTAAGGTAAATTACATTCGCATTTCCAATAGCAATGCCATGTCTCATTTTAAAAACATTAAAAAATGTATACAACAACAAAACACAAACAAATTTTGAGCGAAACAGAGCCACAGGGATTCTCAAGCAGAGTGAAAGGGCACTTAAAGGAGGAAAAAAAAATGTCTTCTAAACACATTTTTATAGAAGTTAAGGAAAGGAATATTGAATCCAAACACATTACATCCAAAGCACTTCCCATTTATCCTATTCACTCTTCTTTGCACGTACAGAGTAAAATTAAGTTTTCATCTTTTCTACCTGCTTAATATTGTGTTTTCTTTCTTGTTTTATATTTACTGATTTAGATTGGTTTTGGCTTATGAATCTGGGCACAATGTACTGCTTAAAGTTCAAATAAGCAATCATCTGTGATCCAGAAACAAATTAATCCTTTTCCCATTAATTTTTAATCAGAAAAATTGCTTTGGTTTACAAAATTTCAGTTTACAAACAACAGAACAGAATAAACTCATAAACCAAGGTTTCATTGTATTAGAATAATTCAAAACAACTATCAATCTGAAAATTTAATATTTAGCTATTGTCAATGAGTTTAAGTTACTAAGTGTAACAAAAAGATATATCTTGCAGGTACTAACTTTCAGATTTCAGATACAAAATAAAATATAAATTGGAACTTTTCCTTCACATTGTTGTTATAATGGTTTATGTATGGTTTCATAGATATTAAGTGAAATATAAAATTTAGTTTGAGAATTTTTTATATTTAATTTTGCACCAGAACATTATTTTGTTAAAGAATATTCTGGCCTATCAGCTGCTTTCAGATCATGCATTCAGCCAACATGCAATTTTAGAACATAAGTACATGATTATCACATAAAACAATTCTTCCCACTCAGTGCTAATCATTTTCATCTCGAATTTCCTTTCTTTACAGCCATATTGCTGTCATAAATTAAAAGTTTTACTGGAATTCTAATAGCCATGATACACTCTCACAATGCTTGTATATGAGCATCTAAACTTTGTTCCCTCCTGAAATATTATCTGTCTCAGTAGCTCAAACTAAATCACTCTAAAAATCCCTTAGACCCACATAACTTGCCATTCTAATACCCAATACAGTTCAAGAAGGTTCCAGAAATATCTGCCACTTTATATGTCGCCCTGTCAATCATAATTAGTGGCGTGTATATAAAACATTGCTATATATTTTACAAAATCGCATCTATACCAGTTTTGGGGATATTTCCGTGTGTACATATAAATACATATGACTATAAAAAAAATACCTTTAAGAGTTCATCTTTCTTATTCTGAGTAGATGTCATGTAATATCCTATCATACTTTTTGTTTCAATGCACTTTTGAGCTTCAGAGATAATATCCTAAAATAGAAAACAATTTAAGTCATAAAATTTGCCATTTTAAATTATTTTCGTAGTTATTTCTGCCAAACTTTGTGGGTAAAAAAGTTATTTAAGATACTTTAAGAAATTTTTAGCTAATTTAACATATTCATATCAAATTTACACTGTAACTTTAATAGCTTTTAAATAATTACAAAATTGTTGAAAAACGAGATGAAAACCACAGTTGTAACCAATCCCTTAACATAAACTGTTGGACTAACTGTGACAACAAGGCTACCCTCTGGTGAGTAGCCAGAGAAGTACTTCAGTAAAAGCCAAGCGTCTAACTTGATAGGTTGCATCAGACTCTTGTTCTGTAATTTTCTTAAAGTTAAATGTAATAGCCGTGTGTAACTTAAACTGGCTAATAAATACTTGTTACACTATACAGGACTCTTCTATGACCCTATCTAAAATAACCCCCTTCAAAAAGTGGTGCCCAACATTAATGTTTAGCTTTAAGAATTTTTCCCTGGCTTTTGCTCACTTTCTTTTTCAGAAACAGTACTTGCAGCCACACCCGCTGTATCTAAATCCTAAAACTTTACAAAGAAAGATACCTTGCCTGTCAGGTATGAACTTTTTTTGTGTGCGTGCCACTCCGAAGGACTATCCGCAACAAATAGTTGCCATTAATGATATGAGTTGTTTTGCATTTAAACACTAATGTTCTATAATGTGTTAACCCTTAATGATGAAAATACTTAAATATGAAAACGTAAAAATACTTTACTGTGTTCTTAAAGTATATATGTGTATCTTTTATGAATATTGTATCATTTTGAAGTGATTAAGAAATTCTTTCATTTTGTTTACACGAGTGCTCTAGAACTGCATAATCATAATATTCAGTTTTGTTTCAAAATGGTAAAAGTGTGATAAAACATAAAAAGGTGTAATATATTCAAAGCGAGGCCATTTTAAGAGTAAAATTCTGTATTAGAAATTGTTATTATAATATGCTGAATGTATTCAACCTTATAAACTTAGTTTCGATTTGAGCTTAACTTGACGAACCAGTGGCTCAATGACATGTTTATTACCCTGTTGCCCCCCATAACGGTTTTATTTATTGATATTTTTTCTTGCATTTCCATATTGCATTTTACATTGCTGAAAATTGTTTATATTTGATGATTTAAAGAAGCATAAGATTCTTCCTGGCAAGATGTTATTTTTTTTATAATGTTTGATATACGTTTCAGATGTGCGCAATTCTTTTAGTTTCTTAAGTGTATTGCTATCCCTGAATGCTTTATTTTGTCCTTTGAGAATAGAAATAATTAACAGAAAAGGATTTTATTGATGTTATTTAAACTGTACTATTTCTAAGCCCTGTAAAATGTTTTCTTTTAAGAAAGAGAGTGTTTTTATATATTATTTTGACACTGTGTTACTTTTGATACAACTAACTAGTGCTATTCTATAGTAAAATGAAAACAAATCTTTTCTGGGTAAGGTGACCTCATTACAACTTTCTAGTTAGTGCCATAATAAATTGTTTTTTCATCAAAGAATTTATTTTAAGTGAAACACATCGTTTTTTGCTAAAGGACGTAAACAAGATATGTGTGTTCTAGCAAATGAACTTGGTGTGAATGTTACGGAACAAATGACAATAGTTGATATTAAGGATGGCATTTTAATGAGTAAGGGATAAAATGAAGAGTTCACTAAATATCTATTTTTTAGCATTATTGCAGAACGAAAAGAAATAGAGGAACGTGAATTTAATGAAAGAAAACAGCATAAGGAACGTGAATATAATGAAAGGAAAGAGATAGGAGAACGCAAGCACGAGCTTGAGAAATTGAAAATACAAGTAGCTAGTTTGGGTACTAGTCATGATTGCATACCTGCTTTGAAACCCACCGACATGGATATCCCTAAGTTACAATTAGAAACTTTAATTCCTCACTTTAATCCAAAAAGTGATGAAATGAGCCTTTTTCTCACTTTATTTGAAAGGCAACTAACAATTCTGAACATACCTCAAGGGAAATGGGTAGTGTATCTCTTAAGTTTGTTACCTAATGACATTGCAAAACTGATTGCAAAGAAATCTGCTGGTGATGCACAAGATTATGACAACATTAAATAAATTATCTTAAAACATTTTAAATTGAGTGCTGAAAAGTTTCAACAGTTAATTTTGCAACATCGCAAAAGTCCTGATAGTACTTGGCAAGATTTTTACTTCGATTTGAGAAATTTCTTTGATGGCTGGATTGGCGAATTAAAAGTCAGTACTTTTGGAGAAGTTAAAGAATTTGATGATATCAGACCAAATTAAAAGACGGTCCGCTTCTGAGTATAGAGAACATTTTGTGGATCATTAGTCTGAGTGGACTGATCCACTTCAACTGGCTGATAAATTAGATTTATATGAAGAAGCTAAAAACATCAGAAGTAGAAATGTCAGTAATAACACTCCAAAGCCATCTCAAATTTTTATGACCACTACATTGATATAACCCTCAACTTGTTAAAAACTCAGCGACAAGGTATTCTGGCATGAGAGAAGATCGAACAACTGTTAGTTGTTATGGCTGTGGAAAATCAGGTGTCATTAAGGATAAGTGTCCAACCTGCTCTCCTTCTTTAAGTAAAGAATCAGCTGACTTCAAAGCAATAAACTTACATACAGTGTCTGTAGAGACACCTCACACGACTCTTTTAAGAGTAAAAATCAACAGATTTACGGGAATTGTCTGTGCTGATACTGGCGCTAATCACACTATAGCGGGAGAAACATATAATCTCTTGAAAGTACAAGGATCAGAATTTAAGAAAACTACTATGAAGGTCACTCTTGCCGACGGTATTCAAAGGGATGAAAAGGTCCACATGATCCAGGTAGACATTTACATTGAAGGAAGATCGTTTCGCATAACTTTATTTGCGATTCCCTCAGCAAAAGGTAACAGGACACTTTCAGGATCGGATTTTCTTAGAATTGTTTTAGATCAACAAAATCACTGGTGGTTTTACCATGATAATGCGCAACAAAAGTTTAAGTTTACTGATGATGATTCTAAACCCAATGATCAAACCAAATGTACGTCTGAAGTTGACACTGTACTGTTAAGAGAATGTGAAGGACAACATCTATCGGCTCATCAAAGATCACAATTAAATTAGCTATTGAGTCAATATTCAACTATCTTCCAAGCAGGGGGAGAAGCAACACCTTTTATAGAACATCGAATTAAAACTGGAAATCATCCCCCAGTAGCTGCACCACCATATGGAATCAGCCCTGCTAAAAAAGAAATCTTAACCCTTTGACGCGTGCGATATTATTTTTATAATTGTTTTTAAATAAAAACTCTAGAAATTTAATATTATGATCCTAGAGACAAATAATATATGAATTAAAAGAAATCTACTCTTGCCGATTGTTTTTATGGGTGGTGGTCGCACTGTGAAACCACCGCACGTCTAGAACTTTGAAACTTACTGAGGTAGTAGGGGGGGGGAACTTACCATTTTCCGCGCGTGTTTCCAATAAATGATGAAATTTACGGATTTTTCAAAAAATATATGTAAGATTTGCATTATATATATATTTTTTTACGTTATTTTACAAAGTATATCGTCAGAAAAAAATTTAAAAAAAAAACATTTATGTAATTTTTTACAGCATTGAAAATATAAGTACCTACATAGTAAGGACATTTGGATAAATTGATTAAAAAAACTCAATAAAATAAGGATTAAAAAAACTCAGTTTTTTTTTTTTTTTTTTTTTTTTAATTTCAAAGAACAAATTATTTTTTGTGACACTTCAAAGCATGTTTTGTCTTTTTGGTACATGCATAGACTCACATTGCACATTTTGCGCATGTATCTTGTTCTATGAGGTTTCTTCCTTGTGCTACAAAATGTACACTGCCTGGATTTAAATTTCACTGGTATATGTCCAGCGTTATTTAGTTTCTTTTCATCTGGCACATGAAATTTGTGGTTTTTTATGTTAATGGGGGGGGGGGTCTTTTTGGCTTTCTACGGATCGTTCGTTTCCCATTCATACTTATTTTATTCGTATTTCGTCCCAAAATATTCAGAAAATATTAATTTAACTAAAACTTTTACGTAATTTCTATTTTTAATTATAGCAAAATATATTTACATTAAATTTAAACCACAGGAAATAATTTATAAAATCACAATACTAGCTTGGGGAGCAAGTGTGTTGAGGTCAGAATTTAATTAATTAATTAATTTTTATTCTCTGGAAAAGAAAGGCCTCTTCACTGAGCAAGTGCATGTATTGTTTAGTAATAAAATATCGCTGTGGTTTCAAAGCCCCTTATCTATATCCAGGTAAAAATAAACATTATTAATTCAAAAGCAAGCAAACACCAGTGGTTTCAAGGTGCGACCACCGAGCCTCTAGAGGATTGTGAGCATTGTGACACAATGCTCTAGTGGCCCTGAAACCACATAACAACTGCCATAGGTATGGAGGGTTTTTTTTTATATATGCAGTTTAATTATTGCAATTTTTTATTGTTTATGATAGAAATCATGATGTGCGATGACCAACTTTTGAAATTTAAAGCTGTTTATATTAATACAAGGAATTTATTTTGTCTCATTGAAAACGAAGTTTAAAAGGCATCCGATTTGAAGTATTAATATCTAAAACATGTATGATTCTGCAGTCATTTTGTGTTATTTAGAGGTAAAAAATCAGTAATCAATTAATTTTCACTCACAATTTTGGAAAAAAGAGGAGAAAAAAATTAGAAAAATGGTGGTTTCAAGGCACGACCACAGCACGTCAAAGGGTTAAAAGCAAGAAATTGACAAGCTCTTATCTGAAGGAATAACTGAAGAATGTGAATCCCCTTATACATCCCCAGTTGTTTTAATACCGAAACCTAATGGAACAGTACACCTCTGCATAGATTACCGGAAACTGAACGCGATTACAGTTCCAGATTCCTACCCACTTCCGAGAATGGATGGCCTGTTACACGAGGCAAAACCTACTTTCATGTCGACCCTTGATCTTCGTGCAGGTTATCACCAAGTGAAGGTTCATACTGATGATCAAGACAAGACGGTATTTGTGTGTACCTTTGGAACATATCGTTTCTTAGAAATGCCCTTTGGTCTTCAGAATGCCCCAGCAACATTCCAGAGATTGATAGACCATTTTTGCAATGGACTTGAGGACATCCTAATCCTCACCTATCTGGACGACATTAGTCGTGTTGTCAGAATCATTCGAGAAACACCTTTTCGATCTCAAAGGTATTTTCGAAAAGCTTTTGCTCTTCAAACTGCACGCAAACAGAGAGAAGTGCCACTTCGCTTCTTCTCGTGTGAAATATTTGGGATTTTGGATCACACAAAAAGGAATCGAAGTTGATCCAAAAAAACGTTTCCTCTATTCAGAGAATTCCACCTCCCAAAAACATCAAGGAACTCCAATCCTTCCCTCAAACGTGTTCTTGGTTTAGATGATACATACAAAACTTCGCGGAAATATCACGACCTCTTGGTGATTTGACAAAGAAGAAAATCCACTGGGAATGGGGTTTCAACCAGCAAAAAGCATTTGAAACTCTAAAAAACTGCCTCATAACACCTCCTGTGTTCAAGCAAACAAATGGAACTTAACCGTATATTCTTCGAACAGCAATTATGGTCTTGGAGCCATTTTACTTCAAGGGGAGGGGTCTAAAGAGCACCCTATCGAATATGCCAGCCGACTGCTTTTTCCGGCTGAGCGAAACTATTCAACGACTGAACGAGAAGCCCTGGCTGTAGTCTGGGCCCTGAAGAAATTTCGTGGTTACGACGAAGGATCAGAAGTAACTATAGCATCCGATCATCAACCTTTAAAATGGCTTTTGAACCTCAAGTCTCCAACCGGAAGACTTGCTCGATGGGCGCTCGAAATTCAGTCTTTCAACCTGAAAGTACAATACATTCCTGGAAAGGCAAACGTCATTGCGGACATGCTGTCCCATCCAAGCTCCGAACATGAAGTTTCACCTTGCGAGATTTCAAATATATCTGTAGTGGACATGCCCACAAGAAGTCCAAAAGACATGCGGGAATCTCAACTTAAAGACGAAAACTTTAAAAAGATTATAGAAAGTTTCGAATCCACTCAGAAAACTGAAGAATGTGCCAACTAAACCGAACGGGGATTCTTAATGAATCAAGGTGTTGTCTACCGATATGTCCCTGACTCTGATTCAGAAGAGGTCCAGTTAGTAATTCTAACTGCTGAGCCTGAATCCATCATGCGAAAGCACAATGATGACCCAATGGCTGGACATTATGCAGAGGAAGGAAAATTCCAACGAATTGCCAGACGCTATTATTGGACTGTTATGAAAAAGTATATATCTGACTATATGTGAAAAGCTGTCCTGAATGCAACTGCTACATGACTACCAACTAAAAGCCAGCTGGACTGCTAAGAACCCCTTGTCTATTCTCAACGTTTTGAGATCATATCTACTGATTTGTTTGTTTGGACCACTGCCAAAAACTGACACTGGAAAACAATGGAGCTTCATTGTCGAAGACTGTGCTATACGATGGGTTGAACTATTTCCTCTTGTTCAAGCTACAGCACGCGACTGCGCTATAACCCTAATCAAAGAAGTATTCATGCGACATGGTATACCAACGAAGAATCATCAGTGATAATGGAACCCAGTTTATCAGTGCAGTCATGCAACAAGTTTGCTGCACATTAAATATCATACTTTCCGCAGCCAAAGCCTGTGGAATGGAAAAATAGAGACTTAAAACCTCATCTTGCAATCCTTGTAGGAGATGTGCATGACAACTGGCATTCAAAACTCCCAGTTATTCACTTCGCTATGAATACGGCCATCTGTGACACTACAGGCCATACAAAAGCATTCCTAATGTTTGGAAGAGCTGAGGACTGTCGACGACGTTGTTCATGATTTCAAAGCTGTGGTTGAAAATGATAACTTTGTTCCTGAAATCACCCCTTATCTTAAACGATTCGCAACTATTACAAAGGACATATGAGAGCGTATCAAAATAATGCAACAACGTAAAAAGCAATATGATAAAGGAAGGCGACAAGTGTTATTCACCAAGTGATAAAGTATGGGTCAATTTACATCCCGTTAGCAATGCAAAAAACAAAAAGACTTAAAAGTTCATACCAAAGCATGACGGTTCATACTTGGTAATGACTCAGAAATCACCTACTTCCTATGTCATTTCAAGCCTTCATAAACCATCAGAACCATCAGGAACATACCATACGTCTGCATTAACACCTTTCAAAGACTCGTCCACTTCATGGATTCTTCCGCTCGGGAAGCGAGGTAGACCGTCAAAAGTTTCTTTGCATTCCCGAAATAATCAAGAACTTGGGGTTCCGGACAGTAGCACAAAGAGAGGTCCCCTTGCCCAGGAAACCAAATAACTAAGACTAGAGACAATGTTACAAGAGCTCCCAAATCCTCCAGTTCTGTCTCCTTGCCAGGACATCGGGAGAGCCAGAAGGGGAGTTTGTAACCAATCCCTTAACATAAACTGTTGGACTAACTGTGACAACAAGGCTGCTGTCTGGTGAGTAGCCAGAGAAGTACTTCAGTAAAAGCCAAGCGTCTAACTTGATAGGTTGTATCAGACTCTTGTTCTGTAATTTTCTTAAAGTTAAATGTAATGTCCATGTGTAACTTAAACTTGTTAATAAATACTTGTTACACTATACAGGACTCTTCTATGACCCTATCTAAAACAACCCCCTTCACACAGTTTTAAAACTTAAGGTACAAGATTGAAATAAAAAATCATGAAAAAAATTTATTTTAAATATAGATATTTAAATTTGTTACACAGTTAAATCTAAACTGAAGTAATTATCAATTGCATGCTAATTGAAATTGAACTACTAAAACATGAGGCAAACTTAATAACATGGACCTTTCCTCATGCACACAAATAAGAACAGTTATTTGACATGGTTTTGAGTAAAAGTTTTGGAGTTGTTACAGAGGTACATCAAGTAATGTTCTTTGGCTGTCCATAAACCCCATTTGTTAGGTTTTACTTTTCCAATGGCAAGAGAAAATGATATTTCAGATGTAAAAATATAAAACACAAAATAAGAAAATAACAAAAAAATCAGTATTTCATTAGGGCATTTAAATATTTTACACCTTGTAGATCCCAAACATTACCAAGCATCTCAAGCGGATCTTTTTTCTATTTCTTTACCTTTCTCATGGAATAAGCTTATAAGTGCAATGTCAATATAGCACAGGATTCACCAGATAATCATACTTATCAGGAAGTCTCAATTTTGAAACAGTTTTTGAAAGAATGTTTACTACTGTTTTTAAAAATCTTTTCTCCATCTCTTAGAAAAGGTAAGATCGATATACTTTATATTTATATTTCCAAAATTTTACGTATTTTACTTTTTTATATTGCAATCAGCAGATTCTGTCTCTCTGAAAAGTTCTTTGATGCTTTCTTCCTAGCATTTTCCACACACCTTGCAAGCATGAACATTTTCAGGGTACATTTCATAAACATAAATAACATCACTACACACTATGAATGAAAATTTTTCAATTAACATGGTTAATTTCTTTTATTTAGTAGGGATTCAATCAAAAGCTTTCTTTCAACTATTTTTGCATCACAATACATAAACACATTAACTAGACATTCAATTCAGGCAAATCTTTTTATGCAGTCATAAGCACAAAATAAATGAAACAAATGAAATGAAAATACCTAATTTATGCATCATCAGTGATTGATATTTGACACACTTTTTGTATTACATTTATGAAGTAATGTCAAATTCTTTAGATCAAACATTTATTTCATAAAATTATGATGTGAAAATATTAAAGTAAAAACTGATTACACACAAACGAATTACTAATTGTATAAATATGCTAATAATGATTTAATGAGAAAAACATTTTAAGTATTAATTTAAATATCTGAAACTTTTGTGCAGAGGCACAGTTAATATATATATCACATTCTTATTTCAGTGAGATATTTGGGCTTTTTACAGTGATCTGCTCAATATTCAAAACAGCTACATTAATTCATGATCAAGACTTTTTCAATCATTATCTCTTTAAATTATTAGTGATCAGCACAGAAGAGAAACACTGCTCACAAATGTACATTTTGTGATCTGAAATTGTCAGGACTTCAGAGATCACAATTTTGGAAATTTTTGGATTTTAGATCATCAGTTTCAATCTAGTAAAATGGCATGCAGATGGTGGTCATAATAGGGCTTCACTAATTTATTTTTTTTTTTTTTTTTTTTTTTTTTTTTTTTTTTTGAGTCAGATAGAAAAACAGTAATCTCCCTCAACCACTATAGGGTAGAAAGGGTGATTCTGGCCAACATATATACATCAATCAGTGTAAAATGACCATAGCGAGATTCCCTAACAAGTAGGTGTTTGAAAATGACATGCAGGAATCTCACTCAAATTTAGGGCACATCTGTTTTTTTTTTTTTAGTATTATATTCACCATTCCTAGATTTTGTAAGGGGGACTTTTGAGGGTAGAACAGCAGTCTGGATATTCTATCATTCTGGATTTTGGATTTTGCATTATACATGAAAACGGTAAAATAATGCTTATAGCATTTTCATCAATAGATGGAAACTTCGCTTTTACAACTATCCAGAATTGAGATACAGTAAAATACCGAAAATCCGCCAATTCCTGAAATACGCATTGCCTCTCAGAATATAAACATTCAGTTTATAGGTTCCAGAAACTGCAACATTGAGTACGAAATATCGAAGAAAAAAATACTTACCGAATAATGACGTCATAATTAACGAATAACAATGAGTCAAAATGGAAATACCAAATTATTGATATAAAAAAGTTAAAAAAATTAAGATAAAATAAATAATATATTTTTTTTTCCCTCTAATCTGCATCGGGGTAAAAAATCAGATGATTCACTCAACACTTTGTTCAAGTTCACGATTCACGTTGTTGTATTTTCTGAGCTTTGTTATTTCATTTCACAAGATTGTTTAGTGCTGCCTTTTTTTTTATTCAGATATTTAGTGGATAAATTAAGAATATATTTTATTTCAGCCCTTTTTAATACAATGACCGATAAGAAACGCACTCATGATTTTACTGCTTGCAATGATGAAAAATGTAAACACGTTGCATCGATGGTAACGCATAAAGTGAAAATTCTGCAAAAGATGGAAGCAGGTGCTACTCTTCGATTTATAGCAGAATGGTACAGAATTGTGTATGATATACGGAAAAATAAAAAAAAGCTGTTGAAATTTTACAGCAACAGTGATTCTAACACCGGAATCCAAAACCGGAAATCTTCGCATGAGGCGAAATCGGCAAACCTCGATGCTGTGTACATATAATACAATGAATAATATAATCAATTTATATATGTAATAATAATTTAATGCATATAATAAATTATTGCAATAATGTGTATAATAATTTAATTAAATGTATCTAATACGCCTTATTCATTTTGCACTTTTAGTACGAATATTCTGCTTTATCTTTTCTGTCCTGAAATCTGCAAAATCCTAAAATCCGCACAACCTCTGGTCCCAAGCTCTGCACATTTCTGGAATTCTACTGTAATGGAATATCCATAAACTCAAGTTCAAGGGCATTATCACTTTTCAAGTTTAATGACTTTTTCATATAAATTGAATACCACGTAAGATGGTACACATTAGAGATGAAAATGGATTTCAAACTCAATCAAATTCCTCTATATTCGTTAATTCAGTGTACTGATGGAGCTTTATCACAAGCATGAACAGATGTTGATCTACAAATTCTAGTAGTTCCTTTCTATGACACCAATTAATCACCATATCTTTCCAGAATTAATTTTTTTTTTTTATCTGCTGATTTTATCACAGCAAGTTAATGTATTCTCAAACGTCGCTGCATTTTTTTATTAAGTTCATTTAGGTATTTAAATATGTGAAGATACTCTTTACAAAAAGTGCTTGTCTTCTAAGTTTGCTGAATATTGCGTCAACCCCCAAAAAATACCTTTAATTCTTCTTTCAACTCATGAACTCTGGACAAAACGCTCCCTCTCAACTGACAGCAAACTTCAGAACGCAACAAGAAAGATGAATGTTCCAATGCCATTTTATCTCGTAAAACTGAAAAGAGATTATTGAAGTGGGTACCACACCCACTTTTTGACCACACCATTTTTATAATATCATCAGATGTGAACTTTTAATTCTAGACATAAACTATTTGATATGAGAACTTTTGTATGAATAAAGCAGTACATTATTTGAACAACACGACTTTCAGATGGTACTTTAGATGCCATGCCCTCTGACCCTTTCTGTCATCGCAGACATACGATAAATTTACATAATTTTTTATAAAATTTTGTTTGTATCAAAGTATTTATCGATCCTTTTCAGCCAATTTTTCAGGTACTGTTGCCCCATAATCAAAATTTAGTGGTTAAATTTTTTGGTCGCTTAGTTCCAGTTCTTTCACAACACACTAAATGGAATGCACTGTTTTTAAGTATGATTCAAATGAGCTATTTGATTAGCAGCTGATCAATTTCTACCAAAATGAGCCTACAAAGTAAAGAATAACATGCAATAAACTGATCTGACTGTTTATGAGCCATAATCCATTAATTTGGCTAATATATTTGCAAGAAAAGTTGATTTATAGTTTTGGATATCAACAATATCTTTCTTTAAATTAGATTTATATGGTACAATTCAAATTTCCCAAATGCACTTCGATCTTTAATTAAACAAACATAATCAACCATTTTGAAGTCTCCAAAACAATATTTACTTTCATACAGTTATCTAGAAAAGTTTTAGTTCTCTTCAAATTTATGTTTACTAAACTTCATAGATCCAGAAAATATCCTGTAGAGATTGAATCTTCATTTTGATTTCTTCTGTCTCTTGGGGAAGCAGATTAAAAAATTGTAGAACCTGATTTTGTAAGTGTAACTTATTGCTTTCTTTAACTTCATTTCTTAAAAATAACAATTGCTTTAACTTTTCACAATAGGAGCCTTCTGGGTTACTTACCAAAGCATAATTCTTAGCCAAACTCATAAGATCTCTTCAGAAAAAACACGATTCAACCAGTGGGAACAACATTCCAGCACATTTATTGTTCCTTATAACAATTCACTGTAAAGCTCTTTGTTAGCTAATAAGATTCCAAGCTAATACAGAAGTCAAACAACAGTCATTGTGTCTATGTCATAAGTTATTGTGTCTTAAGATTCCAAGCTATTGTACAAAACTGCAATATCATTTTTCTCGTATTCTCAGTTGCATGTTTGAAAAATAGGGTTGGCAACCCACAAACATAAAATTCTATCAATAGTTCTTCCTTTCCAAACCTAGCCTTGAGCCATTCTATGACCTTTTCATAATTTTCCGATGTGACAAGAAAACGCTCTACAATGTCCCAAGCTCTGTTACCCTTTATCTTCACTTGAAATAAGTAATGAAATATTTTCTATTAATTTGTCTTCGTAAATCTTTCAATCTTTGGCAGTCTCCTTTTATTAACCCTCTGGCTGCTCATTCCGCAGGCATGTGTTTTCTTCCTTCATTGAGGAGCATGTCCCATTTTTTCCCCGTTTAACCACTGACATAAATTACATACAGTATTAGACGTTTAGTTTACGCTTTGGCCAACAGATATCATTAGTTGTCTACTAAATTGCGGCATTTGAAGGCACGTGTTATTACCACTCAAACTCCACTTTTTGCACTTTTTCTTACAGAAATGACTGCTAGAAAACATTCAGCGAATAACTTGATTATTTAACTAAATTATTGAATTACTAATTACATTTATTGATCACATTAATAATTAGATTCATTATTACTCAAAAATCTAATTAATAATGAATCTAATTATTATGAATCTAATTATTAATTAGATTTATTGAATCTGGTGCAAAGACTGTGAAGTTTGACTTTCCTTGAACCCTGTTTTGAACTCTATCATACTAAACTGCATTTCTAAGGTATTTTTTCCTCAGTGCTTTATATTTTCTAAAATTTTACGTATTTTACTTTTTTATATTATGCAATAAATAAAAATTAACTGTAATTCGACTGAAAGATATTTTTAAAAAATTTTCTTGGGTGATAACATCTGAAATTGGTTTTCCTGGCGACTTAGTTTCTCGTGATAAAAATCTACATTAAAAAAAAAAAAAATTTCTAGAAAGGAAAAATGCGTTTTTCAATTCTCCGATATATATAGATTTAAAATATGCAAAAAAATTGCACAATTTTTTAAGCGACTTCAGTCCACAAATTGAGCAGTCAGAGGGTTAAGATTTGGCAATGGATAGCTCAAAATGGGAGTATTGGCATAACTTGGTTACTGAAAAACTTCTGTGCTTTCACTTATGGCAAAATCATTTTTCTTCATACTTTTCAACATATGCATATTCTGCATCATATTCTTAATCTCCTTTAATTTTCTTACAATTCTAGAAACCATAGTGTACCTACTCACTCATCATTGGCCGTATCACATTAAATATTCTCACTGCATTAATCAAAACTTTAAGCAAACATAATGCACAATAAAAATTCATTTTTATTTCAGTACTAAATGTGCGAACTATCCCTTTCATTTTTATTTCAGGACTAAATGTGCGAACTATCCCTTGACAGCTAGTCTGTATATTCCATTGCGCTTCTCCGAAAAGCTTCTCCTTAAAGTTGTGTATGTATCAGCAGACATGCAGCCACAAGGCACCCTCCTTATTGCCATTACCACAGAGTTCCCCTTCCCCAGTTCCTTTGACAGCAGCTCAAAGGAACAATATCAGATTATGAATATTTCAGAGGATCTATACTTTTTCTTCTTAACAAAATTAGGATACAAAATTAGAAAAATCAAACTGTGATTCAATATATGACAAGGTAATATTGCACACATATAAAAATGGAATATTAATAGACATGACAAAGCAAATTTTAAAAAAATGCTTAAATTGTAATGTAAGAAGCCAGTTTCTTTAGGGAGTGAACATGGCTTCCTGCTCTTGTGATACTTGTCTTAGATAGTTCATTATCAGATTTATTCTGCTGAACTGTCTTAAGTCTCTGTCTGGTATCAGTTTAGGCAAATATGCTGGTTTCAAATGGTCTATAGACACAGTAGATTAAGGTAATTTATTTCAATTGTGAAAGTTTTGTCTTCTAGTTAAGGACTTTGTGCAGATCTGATATGGTTGGCACAGCTGTGGCCTTACGCTATCAATACATAGGTGTGTACACGATTTTAGGTTAGAACTTAACATAATGCTTATCTTGACAATGTGCAGAATGTCGCTGTTGGGTTTAGTTGTTGCACTCTATGTCGGAGATTAGGGATGAATTGAATGTCACTTGGAGATACCTTAGTTGACATTATATCACTAGGGAGACAGAGTTGTGCCGTACACCAGTTCTGCACAAAATGTCTGCAGACCTTCCTTTAATGGCTATTCGTATATGAAGAAGAACAACTGGGAGTGTTGAGTCTAGTTACTGGTCTCATGATACTTGACAAAGGATTATAAAATGCCCATGATCATTCTACATTGCCATTTGACATTGGATGATAGGATGTCGTTGTGATTTTATTTGCACCCAAAATGCGGGTAAACTCTGCAAACATTGTGGATCTCATTTCAGAACCTTAGTCTGTTAAAACAGATGAGCAGCCAAAGCAAGATACCCATGAGTTGAAAACAGCTCAGCAAATAATTTCCGTTTTCATATTGGGGATAGCTATGGCTTCAGGCCATCTGGAAAATATCTTTTTTAGAGTGAATAGGTCTTCTGATGTCAAAAGTGTTGTCTTATGATAGAGCTAACAGGCCTACAATACCCATGTAGATTTGTGGAAAACGTGCATCAAGAAGACAGAACTTGCCCAATAATGGTGGTTTAATGTGTCTGAATATTTTTTACCTCTAGCAAGATTCACAGGATTTCACCCAATTTTTTATATAACATTTCATATCGGGCCATTCATAACAAGAACAAATGAGTTTCATAGTAGCTGCAATTCCTAGATGTGATAGATTATGCAGATGATTAAAGAGTCTACAAAAGGAATTCGGAATAACTGGATGAGGAATGTCTGTAGAGACATCACAAAGTATATTACCATCATAGTATTAGCACGGTTTGAATTCCAGTTTCAAAGATGACATATGGTTTTGAGCAGGTTTTGTACCTCTGAATCATGCTGTTAAGCTTCAGAAAATTGTTTAAAATCCAGAAATGAAGATTTTTATTATGGAACCAATTTTGATTCTTGAAAAAGAGTCGGCAAAGTTTTTAGAACCTTGCACATGCCTAATATTAGTAGAGTAGTGAGAAATAAAATCTAAATGGCATAATTGCTGAGATGAACATTTGTGGGAGCTCTACTTAAAAGCATATACAGTACAAAGTCCGAGACCTGGATGTCCAATTATCCGAAATGATCCAAAATCCGGACCTCAAAGCCACTACACCACCTTTTTTTTTTTTTTTTTGTATGCTTTGCGCATTTGGTCCCCCCCATAATAAAACATGCAGAGAGTCCCGATTCTTAATCTCACTTCTGCACTAAATACAGTACATCATTATTGAAGAAATAATCATTCTACCATAAATTTGTGTGATTAAGAATTTGACTCGGTATCTGCTTGGCATACATCTCAAACCAAAACATTCCACATAGAAACATTTTTGATTTTACACCAACTAATATTTTCACCCTTGACACCAACCTGGCAAATCATTATTTAACAGATTTCTGTTCGCAACTGTTCGGCTCATACTTCACTTAAAGTTTTAGTGAAAGATAATGTATCCATATTATTCTTCCCTCCAAATCGTACGTCTGTCATTCAGCCTATGGATATTGGAATAGTGCGTGTGCTGAAACGCAAATATAAAGTAGCATTTTTTAAATCTATGTTAAATTTCTTGAACAATGACAAAACTATTAAAGATTTTTTGAAATATTTTAGCATAAAATCTGCTGCGTGGAGCATCGCAAGATTGTGCGAGGAGGTGTCTCCGGATATGTTAAAAAATGCTTGGCATCATTTATGGCCAGCTACCATATTTCATGGTAAAGATGATAGCCGCGAATTTGAAGGTTTTTGGATATCGCAAACTAAAGGTGAAATTTTCCAGCTAATGGATTTTGTAAAGAAATGCAGAGAAGCAGTAATAAATGATGATATAACAAATTTTTCATTGCGGTGTCAATGCTCCAATCATCAATCAATTTAAGGACGACGAAATCTGTAGTATGGTTCTAGATCCAGAAAATGCCGATAGTGAAGAAAGTGACACAAAGGTTATTGAAAACTAAAAAATTTTGATTGACAAGTTAGTCCATATTCTTGACACAGCAATTACAGGACTTGAACAGAGGAACTTTGTAACTGAACAAGGAATTATGTCTGTCTATAGAATTAAAGAGAAAGTATTAGCACAAAAAAAAAAAAAAAAAAAAAAAACGAAGCAACTTAAACAAGTTTGAAATAAATATTTAATAAAGTAAACAAATAAGTAAAGTTTTTTTTCCTAAATTTTGATACCCTTTAGATCATAAATGCTTCACTATTTCATAAATCATGATTTCATATGTTTATTTTTATAATTTCTGCATGCCATCTTACTAGATTTAGACTGGTGATCATATCCAGAAAAATCCCAAATCCAGGATCGCTGAAGTCCTGACGAGTTCAGATCTCAGACCTTGTACTGTATTAATGGATTTTGATCTGTATAAAGTTGAAAATTTCTGCCTTCTAACAGGAGTTGGAATTTCTTAATTGCAGAATAAATTGAAAATAATTCCCTATCATACATGGACCATTTCTGTCGTCTTTTATTGAGTTTCACAGAGGAAAATGCTATAGGTTTCTATGTCTGTTGAGACAACTGTGTAAGAGTCCCGCCTATTACGATGTCTGAAGCAACTACCCAGATGCTTAGCTGAGCTCCAGGAAAAGGGTGTCTCAAAAGGGTAGCCTGAGCAATGACATTTTCAGCAGCAATAAAGGCCTGTTCAGCATTTTCTTTCCAATTTAATGGTGAGAATGAATCTTGAACATGAGAACGAGATTTCTTTTTATTGATATGTCCTTCTAAGAACTTTATTAAAGGAGAAAGGATGTGTGCTACTTGAGGTATGAAACACCTGTAAAAGTTAAAACATGAATAAAAATCAGAGAAGTTGAATAAGGGTGTTAGGTTGAGGGAAATCTAAAATATATTTGACTTCACCAGAAAGAGGTTCAGTTCCGTTTCCACTAAGGTGAAAACTTAAGAAATCAAGAAATGTTTGAACAAAGATGGATTTTGCAACATTTATGCTAAGTCCATAGGCCTCAAATTTTGAAAACAAGGCTTTCAAATGGCTGCAATGTTCCTCGGAATCTTTACAGGCTATGAGCAAGTAGTCAGCAAAAGCATAAACACTTTCTAAATCAAACGTGACTTTGTCTATAAAACATTGAAAAGTCGTTAATACGTTACATAAGCCAAATTATGTAACGTATTAGTGCTTTTGCATAAATTTAATGGTGTACATATGGCGGTTTTGTATCTCATGATATGCCTTGATCAGGTCAACATGACTAAAAATTTTAGTACCATGCAATGTAGCAGTAAAATCAGCTAAGCACGGAATAGAGTATTTATCTTTTAATGTTTGGGTGTTCAATGCACATTCATCTCCTCAGGTCTCCATTCTAAATTTCCCTTTTTTGAAACCATGTAAAGTGGGATGAATAACTGCTTCTCAATGGTTTCAAATATTGCATCATAGTTTGAAATTCTTGTTTTGCTATTTTTAAGCGATCTGGAGCTAACCGACGATGTTTTGCAACCACTTTGGTTACGCTATGATGAACAGTATTGTGTTTAATAATTTGGTTAGGATCTGGTAATTTACTAATAAAAGGAAATTCTTTGAAAATTTTGTGATAACGTGTATCACTAAAGACAGTTTTTACTGAATAAACATCTGCATTTGTCACACAGCCTTATAGTCTGATACTTTGCTCCTAAATTTTTGAGACATTTGTTTCTATGATCAGGCACTAATTCAAAGAAAAGGAGGAAATCTGCTCCAAGAATGGGTGTACTAACATTTTCTATAAGAAAAGTCCAAGTAAACTGTCTTCTTAATTTGAAATCCAAAGACAGTGTTTTTCCGACCATAAACATAAATAGTTGAAGAATTAGCACTGAAAAGTGTTTGTTGAGGAGAATTTCATTTTTGTGAATTGTTTGCCAGAAGTAAGGACCCGCCAGAACCGGTACTGACCAAGAATGAAACGTTTGTTCTCCTGTCACGAAGGAACAGGTGACATGAAATTTGAGGCAAAAAATAGGTTGCCTCTATTCTTTGCTGGTTTTCTTTCCCTGCCATGAGTATGGTTTAGTACATTTGTCCTCGCTGCAATTGTTTCCAAAATACCTATGATACCAGCAAATAGAATAACTCTCCTTTTGGAACTTCATCTTTCTTTAATGCAATCTTTGCACTTTGGCAAGCAACCATGAAAAAAGGAAATAAGATCAATACATTTCAGACATCAAACAACAAAAATCAGCGTTATATTTACAAAATTTTCACAGGACTAGTTTCGATGGTTTTACCGAACCACCATCTTCAGCTGCAAAACCGCAAATGAACCAGATAGGAAATAATGATTAGATAAGATAAGAAAGCCTGGACAAGAATAAGCAAGTGGCGCCATCTGTTGGTGAAACCAGAACTAAAACATAATTTCTTTAAAGGCCGAAGGCAAATTTGGATTGGAATTAGGATCGTTAACTAGAACAGAAAGATTTTTATGATTGTGAAATGCCTCTAGAAAATCCAGTTCTCCAATGGAAGATGTTTTTTGAATTATTTTGGCAGCAGAAAAACTGAAAGTGTGGTTTTCGGACCAACAATGTTGAGCAACAGAAGACTTCTGTGTTTCCTTTTTTCTAACATATGCCTCATGTTCCTTGATGCGAAATTTTAAGGATCTCTTAGTTTGGCCAATGTAAATTAAACCACACTGGCAAGGAATCCTATAAATACCCCAGGAATTCATATCCGGAATGGGGTCCTTCAGTATGGAACTCGGTATTTTATTGATGGGAGAAAAAACAACCCGAAAGTTAAATTTCTGCAAAATATGTGCAACTTTAAAGCTAATTGATGGAAAGAAGGGAATGACAACAGAATTTTTATAATCTCCTAAAACAAGAGTGTGCCTTTTAGTGTGGAGATGAGAATTTTTTAACTGCTCACTAACATCTCAACACACTAAAAGGCACACTCTTGTTTTAGGAGATTATAAAAATTCTGTTGTCATTCCCTTCTTTCCATCAATTAGCTTTAAAGTTGCACATATTTTGCAGAAATTTAACTTTTGGGTTGTTTATTCTCCCATCAATAAAATACAGAGTTCCATACTGAAGGACCCCATTCCGGATATAAATTCCTGGGGTATTTATAGGATTCCTTGCCAGTGTGGTTTAATTTACATTGGCCAAACTAAGAGAGCCTTAAAATTTCACGTCAAGGAACATGAGGCATATGTTAGAAAAAAGGAAACACAGAAGTCTTCTGTTGCTCAACATTGTTGGTCCGAAAACCACACTTTCAGTTTTTCTGCTGCCAAAATAATTCAAAAAACATCTTCCATTGGAGAACTGGATTTTCTAGAGGCATTTCACATTCATAAAAATCTTTCTGTTCTAGTTAACGATCCTAATTCCAATCCAAATTTGCCTTCGGCCTTTAAAGAAAGTATGTTTTAGTTCTGGTTTCACCAACAGATGACGCCACTTGCTTATTCTTGTCCAG
The DNA here is from genome assembly GCF_044657685.1 of Stegodyphus dumicola. NCBI lineage: Eukaryota > Metazoa > Arthropoda > Arachnida > Araneae > Eresidae > Stegodyphus > Stegodyphus dumicola. The sequence goes on along the minus strand of NC_140781.1, from coordinate 111,794,454 downwards.
GCTTTCTTATCTTATCTAATCATTATTTCCTATCTGGTTCATTTGTGGTTTTGCAGCTGAAGATGGTGGTTCGGTAAAACCATCGAAACTAGTCCTGTGAAAATTTTGTAAATATAATGCTGATTTTTGTTGTTTGACTTCTGAATTAGTAATTATTCGGCGTGTTATTGTGTCTTAATCGATACATTTGTTTTAACTTTTCTATTTCTGTGATCGACTGTACGGGAAATAGCAAAAGTCCCTGGGATTGGGTTTACTTTTAAGATTCTGTTGGCAATTTCTGCAGATCTGTCTAAAGTTTAAACAAGATACTGCTGCCAAAATAGACTGAATTGTCAAAGACAAACGCTGAAGAAATACTTCTAACATTACATTATCAGGAACATTTAAGGATTCCACTTGATGTGTCATATTCCTGAGCAAATCGGAATGTTTTCAAAAGCCTAATTCCTCTCCAGATAATAATTGGTGAATTTCTTGCTGAGAAGATTCTCGCAATCAGTTCATTAACTCAGTTTTGAGCTTTTTATAAGGATCAGTAGGGTCTGGTTTCATAAGTAAATCCTGAACTAATGATGCAATACCTGGAGGAAGAGGAGCAATTACATAATTATATTTAGTAATTGATTCTGTTATAGGTTTGGGGTTGCAAAAGCAAACATACTTTCACACATAGTAAACCATAAGGCTGATTTTGATTGGTTATAAATAGGAATTTGAACAGCATGTACATCAGACACTGCAAGGTTTAAGTGAAAATAAAATTAAAAATGCAACTAAAGAAAATGAAACATGAATGATAAGTAGAAAAAATTATAAAATGATCTATAATTACTACTAATCTGTGATGTAGAGATAAAAATCCATGTAATCCATAGGTTCTGGTATGGAAGTGGCAAGTCCTCAAAAACTAAAGTACTTGCAAACTTTTCACAAGACCTGAATTAGGGAAGTCCAGATGTCACCGTTGTAGAAATTTTAGTTATTTACCTCACTGCCATTGTCCATGTTACATTAAATATTCTCCCTGCATTAATCAAAACTTTAAGCAAACATAATACACAATAAAAATTAATCTTCATTTCAGGACTAAATATGCGAAATATTCCTAAACAGCTGGCCCCTATATCCCTCTGCGCTTCTCCAAAAACTTCTCCTTAGGGTTGCCGTAGTTATCAGCAGACACCTGGACATAAAAACACCCTCATTGTCACTTACCACAAAATCTCATCCATTTCTACATATTCAGTGGAAATTGGCCTTCCAATATAAATATAGCCCATTTCGTTTCCATGATTTCAACATAGGGCATTTCTTTGCTTAATTCTGTAATTAAAACATTCAAACTTCTACAAAATGATGCCATAATAGGCCTACGTTTTCTCAATTATTTATTAATCGTTTTACAATTACTTAATTACTTTTAGTTTAAACTACAAGAAAGACTATTTTATTTATTTGACTCTAAACGATCACATCTAGGTAACCACAATGTCGCAGTGAGTTTCAAGAAATCAACTACCCGACAGTTTCTAACACTGAAATTTAATTGAAGTTCACAGTTAAGTAACTTGTTCGACATAACATCATTAATCTAAAGGAGATTTTAAGCATCCTCAGCTTACAAAACAAAATTCAAAACTTCAGTTCTTAAAATCAAAACAGCTTCTAAATTGTCAATCTGAGAATGCTAACATCAAAATTAAATTATTGATAGAGAAAACCAAAATACTATGTGGCTTAAGTAACATCATTCCTTCATGTTTATAATATAATCAAAATTTCTCACACTCCTCAGATTAACAGAATAAAACTTATTTTGCAATACAACAACAATAATATATATTTAACAGACATTCTCCATTCGTATAAAAAGCAAATTTAAAGTTAATTACAATTTAAATTTTAAATTATGAAATTTTAATTGCATACAAATAAATGATTAATTATTGCTGCGAAATAATTTACAACATCATTTAAATTCTGAGAGCATATGTAAATTAAGTGCAAGTATCTAAAACCATGAATAAATATATAATGCAAAAAATTAAGCCTAAAATTTTTTAAAAATTTCCAAAACTAAATTAATTTGCATTAGTGAATAATTGTTGAGCAGGCAGAAGACAGATCTGAGAGAGAATAAATCAAATTATTTAAATTTAACTTTACTATTTATTCTTATGAAACTTAATAATAATATATATGTGTGTGTGTGTGTGTGTGTGTAATTAGAAAGCAATATTACACATGTTTATATAACTAGGATGCAATATTTTTCTGACATATGAGTAAATCTGCATATCTCAACAAGTACATAAATTATTAGTTTATAGGAATGCAATATAGAACTTATTATTTTAAATTTAAAAATTAGATTAATGGCTACCTATACCTGATCTATGACTTTTTTCTCATTGTTTATCCTCTTCAACTCCGAATTCAAATTTGAGCAATTTTCTTTATTTCCCTGAATGATATTTTTTGCATGTAACAAATCCAGATGAAGTCTGTTCAGTTTTTCCTTTTTCTAAAAAAACATACCAAGTGAACATGTGTCTAGATTTTTTACAGGGTGCACCATTAATGTTAATCATGCAAAATATCTCAAATAATTCTTTAAAAGAAGGTTACATATAAAAAGGAATTGACATGCTATTCATAATGTATATATAGTGTAAGTTTGTATAAATTCTTCCTATACCAAAAAGAAAAGCTATATTAAGGTATACTTGGCATGATCTAAAATTTAAATCAAAATATCTGTGTAACACTATCATTATATATAATTCTACCCAAACATAAAAAAGTTAAGCTTTCAACTTTATAAATTTGAAAAAATATTAATATTTAACATTAACCGTTTGACTGCTAAGCAATTCTTGCAAGAACGCACGAAAACTGTGGCACATATTTTGACTTGATGTCAAATAAAACACTCTCATTTAAACAAATATCAATCAAATTTAATATTTCTTTTTGTATTATAAAACAACAAAGACACACTGAAACTCGGGTTTTTAAGACAAATGAATGCAGTGCTTTTGCGCCACGTAGCAGTCAAACGGTTAAGAAACAATTATTAAGATAAAATGCCACGTGATATAGAAGGTAAATTATAATTGCAGAATCAAAAGACAGTTCTTTGTTGAATATAATAATAGCTGCAAGATAAAACATCACATAACAAAAAGCAAAAAATAATAATAATAACATTTAAAAGTACCCATCTTATTCTATATTCTTGGTTAATTATTCACCCAAATAACACATAACAAATTATAAAATCAAGTACTATCTTTAAATTATAAACTTACACAATGGATATATTCTGATAAAGTTCTCCTCACATTCATCAGATCCTTTCCCTTCTCATTTTCTAGAGCTAAATTGTTTTCAAGACACCTGCAATTATTTTTTTAAGTTATACTTTACCAAGGAAAACACTTTCAAGTAAATCACATATACTGTTAAAACATTAATGTGAAAATCTGGAAAGAGTTAATGTATATGCAAATTAATTGAACAATTTAGTTTTGTTCTAACAGAAATATAATACTTCAAAATTATATTAGCACTATATTGACTACTCACATAATAACAATCATACACAATACATCAAGCAAAATATTCACCTGTAATTTTGCTGCTCTATTAATACTCCTTGCTTTTCTTTTAGAGATATTACATTTTTCTCCAGAGCTTGTATTTCTTCAGCATATTCCTACCAAGTAAAAAAATAATCACTTAGCCAAAAAAAAAAAAAAAAAAAAAAATTGTGAGAGATTTAGAAAGTTTTAAACAGAAAAAAATTCATGTTAATTTTCACTTACAAAAATATCCCATTTTAAATGCATCTATTGAGTAAGAAGAGAACGTAAAAAATCGGAAATAAGCGAAAAAGTGGCTCTGTTTAGCAGAATTATTATCATGGCTGAAAGCAGATCAATTTTGGATGAAAATTCTAGTTTTTGATTATATGAAGATAATGTCCTCTTGAATGAAAATGATACTCTTGAAATGAAGAAAATGTTCTATGTAATTTTTTCATTGAAATGAAGGACAGGTAGTAATTTAAGTTCAATAGATAATCGTTGCACATTTTACAGCATTAAGTTATATGTTAGTTTGGGGAAGATGTTGAGAGTTCTTGAGCACTGAGAAATTTGGTTCCCTACCAATGCAGTATACTTAACGAGTGTTAAACTTTAATAGGTACTTTCTTTGAACTTACGAAAACTGATGCACAGGATATGTCACATGTGAAAAAAAACATGAAACAGGAAGAAGATGGAAAACGGTTAGTAGGTGATTAACATTTGACTCGTATGTTGGCAGGTGGCTGCAACAATTCATGCAAATACGTTCTAGGACACTCTGCTAGATTCCTCTTCCCATTCTAGTCTTTGACAACTACTTTCCATGTCAGGATTCCATGCATTCAAATCGCCACACCACACTGGATAGAACGACGGCTACTTGCCATGCCGATAACCAAGTACGTTTCACACACCTCGATAGGCACATTGGGATGACACACAGTCTTCACACACACATTTCTATGCTTCTGCGAGGTTATATGTTCTTGCTTTTTCACTGCATAGCCACAAAGGGAAATGCAAATTTCCCAGCATTCTCCCTCACAAAGTTGAAAAGAGAATAAAAAAAGAAAAAGCATTCATTAGTTCAAAACCTAATAGATTGATACATTTTTTATGGTTGTTCCTGCAAAGATTCTTTGTTAAAATATCTGCAAGCATTTCTGCTGTAGACACACACTAAATATCAATTTCGTTCTTGTCATGTAAATTTATGTGTAATGAAAACAAGTATCAGTATGTTCTGTTCGAGAATGATGACCTGGATATTTCACTGATTTTTTTCACTTCGATTAGCTTGTAATGATACAGCTGGTTTTGCTATCTTCTCCGAAAAACCTAGCTCTCTGAAAAACACAAGTGCATCGCTTCTTTTGAAGCTTTAGTTACACTATGCTTTCTCTTCAGCAGTTGATAATGCTAAATTCTTTGCTTGTGTGATTCCTCAGAAATCGAGCTTCCTGCCAATATGAAACCATAACCATGGAATGATTTCTTGTCAAGAGTATTTTCAGCCCAGGCTGAGTCTACATTTTAAGACTCGTTTGTTTTGTGATAAGTTATCTTAACATTTAATGTAGATTTAAGGTATTGTAATTTGTATTTTTGCTTGAATCCAGTGAAAGTATTTCGAGTTACTGTTAAATAGACAAAGTCAACTAACAGAATTTGCAGTGCGAGGTCCTGTAGATACAGCTAAGTAAACAAAGGATCCGATTAAGGATTGACACTTATTTTTGTCTACAATTTTTAATGACATTTGATGATTCACAAAGTTTAATGCTAGGATATAATGATGCTGACAGAGGCTTACATTCTTGCATACCATATTTAGCCAAAAGTCCTTTTATGTACTAATCTGGTTAACTGATACTTTTTCATTTTGTTTGATGTTAATACCTAAACACTGCTTTGGTAAGTCCCTCATTTCAAAAGTTTTGCTAAGAGTTTTTTTAATATGTATCATGGAAGATTAACTTTCAGTTAGAATTATCAGATCATCTACATAAATAGCAGTTACGATGCAGTTATCTGTTCCTTTTTTAACATAAATACAGTTCTCTGACATTAACTTTTCAAATCTGATATTCCCCAAAGTTTAGTCTAATTTTAGGTTCTACATTCATCCCGCTTGATTAATCTGACTTTTTGAACTTGTAAACTTTGCCTTCAGGAGTTAAAAAACCTTCTAGTTACAACATGATCTCTTCATCAATTTTTCCATTCAAATAAATAAGCTGTTTGAACATCCATTTGATATATCTTCAGATCATATTTGGCAACTAAAGTGAGCAGTAGTCATATAAAGTTGTAGGGAACTACAGGTGAAAACGCTTCTATATAATCTATTCCACAGTTTTGTGAACATCCTAATGGCGACCAGTCTGGAACCTACTGACTGTGCTGTCGAACTTTCATTTAATTAGAAATACCCATTTGATTCAATGGCTTTTCTATAACTTGGCAAATCAGTTAATTTCCATGCATTGCTCCTTATTAAGGAACTGTATTCCTGCATAGCTCCTCTAGATTTATCTGCATATGGTCTGGGTAAAACTTCAACAGTGTTTGGATAGGCAAAGCCTTCCACCACATTAGCATGCAACCCCATTTAGTTTACCACATTAGCATGATTTTGCTTATTGATATTTTTTGGTCTGCCTTGTTTTCCTGTTTTCAGAAATAAAGGTCTTCCTGGTTCTCTTTCTGAACTTTGACGTTGAATTACATTTACTTCAACATCTGCGACTTCGGAATTTTCATTACAAATACATTTGATGAATTCCTGTGCATCAGCTGTTGAAGTTTCCGATCTTCCTTCTGTTTCTGGCACTTCTAAAAATCTAACATCACGACTTTGCATTTCTTAACATGTTCCATATTCCCATACATGATATGCATTTGCCTCAGAATATCCATTAAGAATGCATTCTTTACCTATCAGGAGAAATATGTTTTTCCTGTTTGAATTGGTTAATGCAAAAGCTTTGCTTCGTGTGATCCTGAAATGTGATACTGTAAGCTTTCTTTTAGATTATACTTCATCAGGCATTCTGATCTGCGTTTAATAGGGCATTGGTTACAGATGTAAGCAGCCATTGATACCAGTTCTGTCCACAATCCTTAAGGTAATTTGGATTTGAACTAGGGTATGAGTGACACATTCTGCAATTACATTCTGTTGCAGCCTATACTCGACTGAAAACTGGCATTTCCTCCTTTTCTAAGAATTGATTAAATTTGTGGCTTTTGGATTCTTTGGCATTATCGTGGCAAAGAATTTTCATTTGCTTCCCCATTTGTTTTTCAGCCTACCTTTTGAAATTTTGGTTATGTCCTGTTTACAATATAAAGGTCATTTTGCTTTTTGTCTTTAATCAACACATGGCTATTTCTAAAGTAGACAGTATATTTATGTTGCATTACTAAATTAACTGAAATTAAGTTCATTTTTACACTGGGAACACATAATACCGTGTTAAGTGTGCCACCCAGATGGGAAAATTGCTTGTGACTCTGACTGCCGTACCAGAGAGACAGGGTTTGAAACCTAGAGTAGGCATGAATGCAAATTGTCTGTCCCTCCTTAGAAGGTAATAGTGATGGCTTATTAGGTGCCTTCATAATAAAATAGCACAATGCTGAGAGAACAATTTTGTTTTTAAATGCTTTATTAGGATTTTTACTTTTATTTTTTCCTACATTCTAATACTTTGTGTCCTTTTCAATCGCAGTTACAGCAACTAAAGATTTTCACATTCTTTGAACTCACTTTTGCATTGCCATGACATTTAGTAATTGACATATCTTACAAATGGCAGCTTTCCTGGACTTTAAATTGGTGACTTTTAGAATCTCCCAGTAACTTAACTTTTAGCATATTTAAGTCACGCACTTTATCATGAGATTCTATCAGGAATCTAAAAGTTTTGAATTTTTCAGTTAAGCTACATAGTAGTGATATAGTTAGGAATTCTTCTTCTGTAAGTTACCTAATTTCGAAGAAAGAAGTTAGATAATCCTGGGTTTTTCATTAGCTTTCGCTTCATATGAAATTTGATATTTGTTAATGTGTACTATGTATGATAATTTCATGCTCATAGCAATAACTGCTATAGCTTTTTGATCTTTTGCTACCTATTTGTCAAGTTAGCTCCAGAAGTTTCAGGCTCGACTAACTTTCCACTTGTGACTTCCCAAAGATCTGATTGAATTAAAAGAATTTTGCCTTGGAAATGCCATAAGTTCCCATTATCCAAATTTTCAATTTGAATATTCAGGTTCGTCATTTTTATTAGTTTCATGCATTTTCGTTTAAGCCAAGGAAAATAGAAGCAATTTTGCTTACCTTGTTTTACACCAAAAACAAAGCCTTACTGCTTAGATGTACATCTCTAGTGGATTTCTTGGCAACTTTGGCCTATTAGATAACTGGGCCTATAGCCTGTTGAATTTTAATATGGGATGATGTTGAGTTTTGGCATAGGGTGAAACTTTTTCCTACCAACAGAGCATACTTGCTATAAGTTGAACATAAAATTTTAATAAGTGCTTTCCTTGAGCTTAACAAAACTGATGAACAAGATATATCAACCTATGAAATGTCAAGGGAAAACATAACATAAAGATAGAAGATGGCCAACACTTGTGTTTGAAATTAATCTATTTCTTGACTTGTTTAATAACTTCGGATGAATGGTAATATATTTAGCAGAGAAAACCTTTTTAATTAACAACGAACCATTTTATTTAGCATTCTAAACATTATAAAAAGAATAACATTCCATGCGTTATCAAGCTCAAAGCAATATATAAAACAACAATACTGTTGCCACAAAAATCTACACTATAACGAACATATTAAATTATTGTGCATTAACTGAGTTCGTGCACGTTCCTGAACATAATCCCACCTTGCAATTTTAGGAAATTGCAACATATTCTTAACTCAGCTCATCAGTTCCTAGTTCTGACTCTTCACAGAGAGACCATTTATTTGGCTGTTCTTTAAGCCTAATCCAGCCACTTCCACCATCTGCTCTGTAGCAACATTTTGGCATCGCACCCTCTAGAGGGAAGATCGCACCCTCTAGATGGATTGCTTGAGTTTGGTATATAATGCCAGTCGTCCGGATTTGTGTATCTCCTTATTTTAGCTACATGATTTGTCACCAAAACACTCCAGTGGGAGTCTTTTTTTTAATCCATGTTAGAACTTCAGACGAGTCACTTCAAAGGTACACTTGGCACTTTGTCAATTTAAGAACGTCAGTGACTTGACGATACAGCCGAGTAGCTATCAGTGCTCCAAGCAACTCTAATCTAGGAATAGTTACTTCTTTGGCAGGCGCTACTCTTGATTTACATAATACCAATTGTATCAAAAGTTTTGGAAGAATTTCTATTAAATTCGGCCCCTTTTCAAGGCAAGCATTCAAGGAATTCCCATTTTTATCCTTCAATGATGCATCCAATACAGGTCGCACTTTCATAGTCAGACTGGAATCCTTGATTACTGCTTGATGAGACAAATAGTGACCAGTATCACTATTATTCAGAGCTATTTCAATTATACCTTCCTCGTGCCAGCCTTTAATAAAACCATCATATTCTTTGAAAAATCCCATCTTCATTATTCCCATCATGTGCATATGCATGTACGCATGCCCATAATACGTTTACGCATGCGTGTTTAACGTATAACAGACGGTATAAGCTAAGCTAAAATTATCTAATTATCTATTTCAGTTAATGTTGCAGATTGCATTCTTCCTTAATCTTCTAACTGGATGCGGCTTATTGTGTTTTGCAGACTGTTAGAGCAATTTTATAAAGGTAAGCTTGAACTTTCGATTACGTCAAAAAGAATTTCCGATTCTTGAGCTGCCAAAGGATCTACAAAGCGAAAGCATGTTTTGATGTCCATTAAACAAAAAGTGGAATTCCTGCAAAAAATGGATAAAGGCATGAAGAAAGTGACAGAGAGGTGATTTGTTTCTCTAACCATTCCGAAATTTGTTTATCAATTTCACGCTGCTCTGGGGAAGGGGAAGGTCGCAGCGCGCAACAAACAGGAAGTTCATCTGTCAGCACTATCCTCATCTTCAAGGCAGATGTTTTTATTTTATTCGGCTTATAATTCCTTACTAAATGTAGTGTTTCATCTCGATGTACTCCGATATGATTTAAATCAATTTCCTCGTCATTATAAATACCACGAATAAAATCAAATAGTTTTCTGGCAATTTTCTAATTTCGACTATACGTAACATATGCTTTACGCATGCGGACATTGAAAGAAATGTTTAATAAAGTAAACAAATAAATATTAAGCTTTTTTTTTTTTTTTTTTTTTTGTAAATTTTGATACCCTTTAGATCATAATTGCTCTTTATTTCATAAATTACGGTTTCATATTTTTAATTTTATAATTTCTGCATGCCATCTGACCAGATTTAAACTGATGATTTATAATCCGGAATCGCTGAAGTCCCGACGAGTCCGGATTAAAGACTTTTGACTGTATAGCATGTGGACACCTGAGTGAAATGCAAGCTTTACAGAGATATAAAAAAAACAAAGTTGGCAAGAAGCTAATTTTATGTATATATGTAGATGATGTTCTGGTTGTATCGACATACCTACAGTAATCTGAAAAATTTGCCAGTGAATTAAACCTGAGATTCAGAATCACATCCAAACCAGTAATATACTTTGTTGGACTTAAAATTCAGCATTTTGGAGAAGGAAGCATCAAAATTAGTCACGAAGCTTATGCAAAAGTAGTTGTTCGGAAATTTCGAGTAGAAGATTGCAAGCCAGTGTCAATTACTACCATGAAGGAAAGTCCAACTGAAAAGACAAAGGATGGTAAGGAAAATGCAGAAATTTTCCCTTATAGAGAAGCTGTAATATCTATAATCTTATGTTAGGTACTAGACAAATTTAGCTTACTGTGTCAAAGTCTTTCACACTGCCTTGAAATTCTTTCGAATGAAACATGTACTCAGATATACAGCAAGTTTTCTTATTAAAGCACTTACATAAAAGAATAAATATACACCAGGAATACTGAGTATCATAGTGACAAAGATTTTAGAGGATGCCAAGAAACAGAAAAATCTAAAATTGAAGTAGTGATACTATATAGTGGTGGAACTATATTATGAATTAGCCAAAGACAGTCAATTGTTACAACTTCAACAACTGAAAAAGAGATTATTGCAGCTCATGAATGTGTTAAAGTTGTAGTCGCCAAACTTATGAAGCTCCTGAGATACTGTGCCGTTTTTAAATTGAACAATCAACATTTAAAAAAATCTTACACTTGTTTATTGCTTATAAACTTACATTTCAGGTTAACTGAAATCAATATTAATTAAACTGCATATGACAAAAAGAAACTGAAATCGAACTGCACATAAGAAAGAAATTCAAGTGCAGTAATAAATAACAAAGGTAATAACAGACTTTTTTATCAATCTTTTTCAAGAATGAAGCAACATCTGAAATTATTCAGCCAATACATTTATCCTTACCTTGAAGCTGCAAGTTAAGGATATCCAACTTTTCGGCAATGTATGCGAGAAAAGCAAAATCCTACAGCTGGAACTGGAGCAAGGAATGATTTGCCTCATTCTTTCAAAAATTTTAAGGCAGGAAACAACTCTTGAAAACATTGTAAAACTGCTTCCACTCAACTGACAAACTTCCGTATGAAGAACTAGATCACCATACTGGCAATCTAGTTCATAACTCAGTGCTCTTAGCAAACATCTCTGAGTTGCATGTGCTCTAACTTTGTTCACTATTTTTATGAGTTTTCATTAAATTACTCATACTTAAAAACATTAGACACAAGAAAGAAATTTCAGAAAGCTCTTGTCTTTACTACACAAAATTATGAATCCCTTCTCTGTGCCTACCATCGCAGGAGCTTCATGAGTTCCTAAGGCCACCAACACGTTTTCTTTCCTTAGAGCAGAATTCAACAGGGAATCTTTTCCAATCTCTGCGTGAATGGTTTTGAAGTGACGTTCGATGCTCCCTTTCTTTCCAACTGATAGACTTGAACAGCACAGTAAACACACACATTTCTTCTGTACCTGGTTAAGTAGTAATCGGTTTCCCATTCCAAATGAAAGTGATGAAGTTTTTGCTTGAACACGCCATCATTAGACCAGACCTAGCTTAGTACCAATGCATAAATCAAACTATCCACGTTAGCAAATGCCTAATATACACACAAAAACCATAATGTGCACAACCTCACACATATGCAATCAGCTATGAGGCTGACAATGGCAGCTGCGAGTTCTCAGCATTAGGTCAATGGAGGAATCAAGGTTAGCCAACTAGAGTGTTAACACGATCTACAGAAAATGTCCCAGCGAACTATTAGTAGCTCATGATCAGCATTTTGGGGATCACTGGTCTAGAGCAGTAACTTGGTTAAAGCGACTATTTAATAATGTTACCATCTCACATTAAGTTCCAGTAATTCAAGTAGATAACAGTGCTGCAGTGAGACTGTCATAAAATCTTGAATTTCATCAACATACATAAGACATTCAAGGTTCGTACACATTTCTGCACATGGGAATTAAGTACTTTTAAGGACCATTAATGAAAAAAATTAAGGACCTATCAGCAGATGGGAGCTGAATAAATTCAATTAAAATTCAGTCAACTTACGTCTGAACTCTGTTTTTGTAATAACCCTCTAAGAATAAGATAGAGCCATAAGTAGGATGCATTCTTATTAAACATAATTTAATAAACATAACTATAAAACAAATTTGAGAATAAAATATACTTAATAAAATTTATCAGGTAGCATTAAATATTTTACATAAAAAATAGTTGGACATATTTGAAAGAATATTAGGGACATTTTATTTATGTTTCACTAACAGCTAGCTTTATATTAATTCAGAAGTCAAACAACAAAAATCAGCATTATATTTTCAAAATTTTCACAGGTTAAATTTTGAAAATATAACGCTGATTTTTGTTGTTTGACTTCTGAATTAGTATTTATTCGGCTTGTTATTGCGTCTTAAGCTAGCTTTATGTTGATTTTTTCTTTTATGTCTCATTTTGCCACGTACTTAGTCTAGAGGTTTAGTAAATAGCAGGTAGATTTTATGTCGAATGGCATAGGTTAAAATGAGAAATAAAATCATAATCAGCATGATTCGTAACAGAAGATTGGCTGTTGCTAGTGCTGCTGCTTGCCTACAGAGAGATCTGTTGATCAGAACAAACCTGAAAGCTCTGATGTAATTTTGAAGTTGGCAAGTTTTAAAAGTTAGTTGAGCTCCATCTGTTTCTAATGCAGTTAGTGTTATAGCTTAATGCAGAGTCCCTGAGATTGTAACCTAGTTAATATATTTTAAGGTTCCAATAAGTCACTAATGCACCAGAGATAAGTTGTTTTGTATTATTTTAAGTCTCACTAGATTGCAAAGAATAAGTTTTACATTAATTTTTACATTTTTGTGCCATATCTTGTGACCACAGTAAGGATTAATGAAAAGTCAAAACTTGCTTTAATATGCAGAGATAACTTTTAAAGGTGAGCGGTTACTAACAAATAATAAAATTAGGTAGTTAAATACATTTAATCATTATAAATTTACATGACCACTATTAAATTTTATACATTTTTTAAAAACATTTGTAGAAAAAGCACTATTAAAGATCACAATCTAATAACATTTCACAGTTTAAAATGCATGTAATTTTAAATTGTCAGTTTCAAATCAATGTCATAACATTGGTTCTTAAACGGTATTACATAATTCCACTCTAAAACCTACAAAACATTTCTGTTTTCTAGCAACAACACATAAAATATTTATGCGTCTTTTTAATTTGAAGCCTTCCCAGACATTTGGCTTAATTTATATCACTTTTCTTCTCTTTAAACATCTTTCCTAAGAATTAAAAATCTGTTTCAATACATAAACCATTGTTCCCATTAGTTTCTGTGTGCTTCATCTCCTAATTTGCCAGTCGCTTAACAGTGTACATAATGAGGTTTTACTTTCTGGTAAAAGTTAAATAGTCCAAAACCTCTTATAGACATGAAGCATATTATCGCCATGTCTGAAAGTAACTACAAAGTCACATAAAGGTTTAAAAAGAACTTAGAACATACAGGCATGCTCCTATGTTGGCAAAAATCAACTACAGCTTGTTTTGATACAATTAAACAGGAACAGTCAAATTCAAACTAAAGATGTCAACTAAAAATCAAAGACCACACATTTTAATCTAAGCTAACTCCTCTACCGTCGTAACAAATTCAAATGTTAGCGACGATAACACAAAGATGAATAATTACATATTATCAGAGCTGGCAGAAATTAATGCAATATCCAAGTGGAGAGATAAAACACTGTCTTTCAGTCCCAAAACCTCAGTTTAGAAACTATCTGATTTGCATTATGGTGAGCAAACAGAAAGGGGAACTTTAGTAAAGGCTAAAATTATAAACTGGTTAATTTGCATAATAATAACTGTACACATCATCGAAGAATAATTTTCTTCCTCTTTATATATTGAGTTTCTTTCTTCAATTCGCTTTTTCTTCACTTTAGACTTTTTGGAATTAAAGATTTCTGTTATTCTAAAAAACCAAATGCATTTAGAATGTAAAGAAAAAGCTGATAAATATGAAATGATGTATAATAAGGGATGGTTTCCGGGCCGATAAGGCAGAATTTTTAGAATTTAGGACATGCAGTGGGAGCAGAATTTAGGATCCACGGAGAATGCATCAGGTGGAGAAATGCCTCGCGTCAGCTATCTATATGATCCATTGAGACATATAAGGTGAATCTTTTAAATTGTCAGTTTTCAATGTCTTTATTAATAGAAAAATTCTTTTTTATAAATGCCTGTCCATATAAAAAGATTAGAAACATTTTTGATATTTTCCATACTTGTGTCTAGTGAAAAGTTGAGAAAACAAAGGGAAGATAAACATGTTAAGAAAAAGACTTCTAGTATCAGAAGTACAACATTCAAACATTATGTTTTCATTGTCCTTCCAAAAATTCCCCAAAATGTAAGAAATTCATCACAAACTTTCTGTACAATACATCCATTATGTGTTAATACAATGAAGTCATTTTCATTTTGTCAATTTTTTCTGCAGCCTTCTAAAATTGTGGGTCTGTAAATCTTGCCTTCAAATCTTCTAAACTTGTTAACTAAGTTGCAATGTGTAAAAACTTAAAGAAAAATTAGCCCTACCAATTTTGCAAGAGAAAAAGAGCTAGAAATATTTTGAAAAAAAGAAAAAATCAGTGGAAAATTAATTTTACAGAGAAAACTGACACATATTCTGACAATTCTGAATATTCTGAGACAATTACATGGGAAAAATTCTTAACATGAAAAAATTAAAAGGAAAAAATTTTTAATTAATTATATAGTATTTTGCTTTTTCTATGAATTGTTTTGTAAACTGTGCTTTATAGCATTTATTACCTTGTTTTTTTTTTTTTTTTTTTTTTTTTTTAAGAGATTCAAAATACTATATAGAATAAGTCGCCAAAATGAAAAGTAATGCCACTTTATAATATGACAGCAAAATAAAATAATGTTTTATTTTAATGTTATTCCTTAAATGTAATTTAAATATATTACCATTATTTTAGTTAAATTTATCAATGTTATAATGTTTCCAAAAAAAATCGTTGAAAAATTACCAGATTTCCAAATTAAAAATTTTCTATAGAAATTAATCTTAAAATCGCCAAAATGTTGATAAATCGTCAAATTTAGAGCCGCTTAATAAAGGAATTCACATTTCCAAAAACAAAGTTTTTTAAATGCTCTTTAGGGAAAAAAAAAATGAAATAATTTTGAAATGCTTATGTTTGACTCCTTGCTCAGAAACTCCAGTATCCCAATTAGAAATAGGAACAAATTATAACACATGAACCGATCAAAAGATATTCATATTTGTCAGTGAATTGTCAAAAATATTCCTCCATAATGATAATTCACACTCAAAACAGCAGTCATAAAAACAAGACAGAAATTTCAGGATGATTAAAATTAAGGACCTTCTGCTAATTTTGGCTGAAATTAAGGACTTCTAAGAACCAAAAATAGATTCCAAAAAACCTAAGGACTTTTAAGGACCATACAAACCCTGACATTGATATGAAGCACTTTTTCATACGGGAGAAAATTCCAGAACAGCAAAGCACTGTGTAGCATATACCTACTGAGGAGCAAGTTACTGACATAATTACTAAACTTATTTTTGAACTGAGACTGTTAATTGTTTGTAATAAAATGGAACTTTTGAGACTTTCTCTTCTGGTTTATTATTATTATTTTTTTTCCCATTGACAAAGGGAATTGTTAAAGGTTAAAGTAAAAAAAAAAAAAAAAAAAAAAGGAAGCGAATAATGATAATAATATATAATTTTGTTAATAAGTTCTGGCAACAGTCAGCGTTTCTGTCACTAACAGATTGCATTTGACGATGCTGTTGTTCCCAAAATCTAGTTCTACTTAAGTTAGTAAATCCAATTAAAATTTCCTATTTCAATCAGACTGCCACAAAATCCAGAATTGCATCAACATATTAAATACATCAATCTATATCAAACACTTTTTCACATGTGAAATTTCTAGAAATTCAAATCATTGCACAGCAGATAACTACAGAAGAACAAGTTACTAACATAATAACTAGACCAATGTTTGCACCAAGACTGCTGATGCTTTGTGATAAAATGAAACATGAGGCTTTCAAGGCATGTGTGTTATTATGTATAATTTAATTTTAAGGTTCTGGTTACAGTATCTTTGCTACTGTTCCGAATTAACTTGCTCACAGTTCACAATGTTATAAAGTTCCAAAGATAACTTATTTTTCCCAATTCCAATTGTAACTATTTTTTTTTTCACCGTTCATTTTCGATTCAGTACTAAAACCACTTCTTTGTTGCTCTCTCCAAACTGTAACATGCCTGGAATGACTACATAAAACAAGACTTGACAGTAAAAAGAATTCAGATTAGTCTGTAATACCCCAATCACAATCCTTGCACTACTGCAGCCTAATGCATTTTGCTGCTTGAGTTAATGGGACACAAATCATGGGTGTCTTTGCATACAAACATCTTTTATGCACCTTGTCACTCCCAGTATATCTATATAGTCAAGTTTTATAGCTGCAGGAGACTGTTTTCAAGCTAGTTATCTGCATTCGTATACATCATTTTGATTTGTATTTTGTGTCCTCGATACATCATTTCAAGATTCTTGGCATACTTGTCCATGCTGTTTCCATTCTCCCAATTGCACAACATTTCTCACAATCCATTAAATACCTTCTCAGTGACATGCTTCGCTTTCCCTAACAGAAGATTTCATCCAAGACTTGTACAGTCTTTGAAATTAAAATTTGAAGAACTACACCTTGAACTCCTTTTCCCACGTGCCAAAAGAATAGGAGCCAATAGTTTGGATATTCCTATGTAGCAAAGTTGTATCTCATTCAACTATGTGACAACACTGATCTTGAATTACCAACCATCTTTCATTGGACTCCACTTACTTAACATAACGCACCTCTTTAGAGTTATTCATTTAATTTTTTCCACTAGTGCATAATGTCCTACAGTACAATCTGAAGACACGAATATTGTTCATGAGAAACATATATTTCTTGCATATTCCACATACAGACTGAACTGTCTTTGGTTGAGTTTATGAAACACTTAAGAGATCCAATCACTAGCTACCAGCCCACTGCTTGAATATTTTTCTTCGCTTTCAAGCTTTGCTTTAAGTATAACAAACTGAGACTAAAAAATTAACTCAGATTATGCACCATTACAGAAAATCAACATACATATTTTTTGAAGTCTTAAAATCTTCAGAAGGCTAAGATGGCCCAGTGATAAGCACTCAAATTTAAGAAAAAAGTGGCGTCTAGAGCTCTTTTCATTTCTGTTGTTTTATTTCCTCTTAAACATGTATTTGTAATTTGCAGTTTTAAATGAATAACAAAAAATGAATTTTAGATATTCTGATACTTTCTTGTTACAGCATATTTCTACTACACAGCCAACACTTTTATTTTGAAGCCAACACTTTTATTTTTATTGTGAAGTAAATCACCTTTTTTACTTACTTTCGCCCATTCTGAAGATCAGTACATTACTATAGTTGTCAAGCCATAGTGACAAGAAACCTCTACAACTCTTAAATCTATGGTTGCAACACCACTTTGTAAGACAATATCTGCCAGTACTATACATTGAAGATTTTAAATGAAGGGACTAGACACTTGAGTAACAAATATATGTGTTTCACTAAGCATCGAATCCAGAGAGGCAAGATTAAAGAGGTTTTGTAAGCATCTCAACTGGACTGTCTCAGATTGCTGCAACATCCTGTTCAAGTACGAAACCAAATTTCTCCTGGAATCAGATGACACATGTGTAAGGGCCTAGAGAGATCTAAGTACAATGAAATCAAGCCCCGAACATCATACATTTAGAGGTAGCAACATCATGGTAAGAGCTGCAATTTTTGTAGAATACTGCACTTAACTGCACATCTTTAGACAATTATGCAACAGCTGCACAGCAACAGGATGAAGTCTTGCACCCCATTGAGAGACTACATTGCAACAACTGATCTCAATTTCCTCTATATTGATAATGTTTCCATCATCTCAATGTGATTAATGAATACTTAGAAAGTAAGGGCATTTCTTGTATGGAATAGCCAGCATATTCCTATTCCCATGATTATAATTCCATTGAAAATCTTTGGGATGTTTTCAGACTTGCTGTCTCTGCATATTTACCTTCTCTAGCCAGTGTCAGACAGTTGGAAACTGCTCTAATTGAGGAATGGCCTTTGCAAGCATCTGTGATGGTATCTATCACCTGACTGCAAGCATAGGCAATCATTGTGAAGTTTGTATGAAGGTCCAGGATGGTCATGTACTTCAGTAATGCAAGGTTTGTTTGTTTCTAGCTTTAAACATCAATTTATTAATGATCCAAATGTGATATGATATAATTTATGAAAATTAAATATTGTTATCACTTTTGTACATAACGTTTCTTTTTGTTCATGCATAAACACATCTGTTACCTTCCTGTGCAATGAGGTGTTAATTAAAGCATTACTTTTTCATTTTGGTGGGTTATACTGTTGCATGTTTTACTTTTGGAAGCCAGTATATTTTTTGAGCAGTCTGTGATTCATTTCAACATAGTGTACTTTTGTTGCCAGGTATGATTAGTGGTGGAAAAGCTGGATGCATATGAGGGGCTCCTGCTGCTATCCTTCACAATTAATCTAAATAGCTAGCAGTTTCCTTCAGAAAAGCCTCCACAATGATGATGATATACCCACTCACATAGTTTTCATACAGGGTACATCATTAATTCATGCAAACTTCTAAAATTCATAATAAAAGAAATAACGATAGGGAAAACTTTTGGTTTGCACGAATATGACCAGAGGAAAGTTCGGCAGATTTTTTTTTTACATGCATAAAAAAATATTTCACACATAACCAAAAAAGGGCATGTGCATGTCACATCCGAAATGTTTTATGCAAACCAGTTAAACACAAAAGACAATGAAACAGATCACAATAACATGACACTGTGCATTTATTTTAAAGTATACGTTCAACATAACCACCAGCACAAGATATTTGGCAAGTGAGGTATGTCACTACTTTTATTATAGCTGAGTGTATCATGGCAGCACTGATGTCACCGACGGTCCATCAAATGGTATCTTTCAGTTCCTTCAGTGGTTGGGAAGCCTCAGTACACACAAGACTAAGTATCTCGAAAACCAAAATTCTGCAGGGTTGATCTGGTGATCATGCATGGCCACTTAAACTTACAACCTCAACTCAGTCTTCAGTGAAAATTCCAACAGGAGAGTCTTGACTTCATGTGTAACATGGGGGCGGGGCACCATACTGCATGAAGATAATGACATTTAACATATGTCTTTCCTGCAATGCAGGCATGGTCACACAAAAGTGTAACATACCGTTCTTCAGCGACTGTACAGGTTTTTCAGTCAGCTATAGGACAATGCTCTTTCAAAAAGAAAAGGGCCTAGAATGAAACCACAACAAGCAGTCATTTGAGGAGACAGCAGTAGCTTGGTCAAGTAGTCATGAGGGTTTGACATCACCCAAATGCAACTGTTTCGTGTATTGACGTAACCACACAATAAAACATGGGCTTCATCTGTTCACATGATGTTCAAAAATCATAGTAAGTCACATTTCATTTGTGCCAGAGCCCATGTAGCAATGTTTTGTACTGTCCCACTATAAATTTCAAATTTGGCCATATATATCAGTGATGTAGGGATATTGAATTCATATGATATGTAGTTTGTATTTTATACATACTTTCATCAAATTTTACTAACTTAATGTTGTTTAGCCACTAATAATTATTGTTAGTTTTGTTTTTAGGAAGTGGCAACAAACAATTTGCAGAATTGGCAAAAATATGTGCGTGTAGTAAGCAGACTTATTTAAAAGACTGCTTTGTTATTTAGATGAGTGATTTTAAGACAGAAACTTATTTTCAGCAATAATGAATACTGTTTATTAAGTCTCTAGAGTTTGTGATACGCTGGTAGTGTAATAGTTTATTTTGCTGCATAAATGAACAAGGGGTGAATGCAGCAGCTCAATAGATTTAAAAGTTTCTTCCATTTCATGCTGTTATCGTTCAAGTGCTTCACAACAGAAAATTGTTGTCTGCACTTTATGCATTTTAAATTGATGTATGATCAAATTTTAAAATTACAGAATTAAAATACATAAAGACATAAGATTGTAATATTTCAAAGAAAAACCAGTATAAGAACTGTAATAGAAAACTATACATTTTAATATATTTCATCCTCAATTTATACATATTTTAATACATAATACTTCACAAATACATTTTAATTACTTTTAAATATTTATTTTCAAGCTTTGAAAACTTTTACCTGTTAAATATGCTTTAATAAAACACATTTTTCTTAATATAATCAAGTGATCTATACATAAAATAAAACTATTTAATGAGAAGAGGTCGCATAAAAATTATTTATTTTAATTAGACATGCCATAACCCCCCTTTACATTTATTTTGGAGACACAGAATTAAGGTTCCTCCGAACTCAAACAGAATTCAGACCCCAAATTGACGCCAACAGTAAAATTTAATCGTTCACATAATTCTTTTATAAAACCATCTTTCCTCTGATATTCACTTTCTAAATCCTTCATGAAGCTTCTTCCAGCTGATCACCAAAACACCTTCAGTAGCTTCGTTCGTGAAACACAAATTTGACATGCTTATATCTGCAGCCATGATCCGACTTTGACGTAATTTTCTACTTCAGCCCATACGTAATATCACAGTGAAATGGCAGAACTGTATGGCAGTGTCCTTCAGTTATAGAATCAAATTTAAAAGTTTTAGCTTTAAAGCTCCCTTTTTAGCTTACTGTTTTAGTGAGAGTGGGAGAACTGTATGGATCTGTCCTTCGATTATAGAATCAAATGTAAAAGTTTTAGCTTTGGGAGCACTTTTTTTCACTAAATCCAGCAACTCCACTTTTTGCAAATTCGGACAAAAAGGAATGTTTTTTATCAGCCACTGTACTAAACATTCCTTTTTGGGAGAAAGCACTGGGAGCTTTATTAAGCTAAACTGAATGATAAGGTGCTTTATCAACGATTATCATGGCATTCAGTGGTATGTTCGGAATGAGCTTTTCGTTTGCCCATTTTTCAAATATAGAAGAATTCATTTGTCTGCAATAATAGCCAGTGCTAGAGTTCCCTTTATATATTAATCTAGTATTGGGAATGAAAACCATCTGACTACCAGCACATAAAATTATTATGTAACGAGGCATTCCCTGTTTCTAAAATTCCACCGATTTCATTTCATTACCAGCATTTTCTAAACGTTAAACTGATATCCACCCACACTTTGTGTATGCAGTTCCTCTGTAACATTTAATGTTTCACAAATATAGTGTTCTTAAGAAAACATCAGATCTTTGTAGTAAAATGCTTCTTTTATTTAAGTTTTCTTCCAGTTGAAACCAATTTTTCAGAGAATCTTTCTCAGGATTTTGCTTTGCCAAGGAAAACTGATTGTTTAATACAGGAAGCAGTTTGGCTATAGTTGGTACTTTCTTTTCTTTGACAAAAAAGTTTTGAAATGCTTGTCTCGGAACATCCAAATCAAAATTATCCAAACCTGTACTTATAACAGTTTTTCTCTTTTTGTTCTTTTTTTTAGTCAAAGAGAATTTAACATTTCTTTATACTTTAAGATTCTTTACCAACTCTGTTTATGTTGTCAATACAAACGCTAGTGATACTACTCGCTTTACATGTTGGCTGTGGAACTGGGTTGGTGAGACTTCATAACTGTGATTTTTCATCATAAACTTTAATCACATTATGCACCAATTGCTTAAAACTGCTGCAGATAGGCTTATTTCTGGAGCTCCCTGAAACACTATAATTCACAGTAAAAATTAAAATCGGAAAGCAATGCTCAACAGTTCTAGAAAAAACACTAAATGACTGCTCTGACTAAAATCTGATGAGAGGGAAAAATACCTGTGCTTTTCACCTACACCCTATTAATTAAAATGAACCCTCTTGGGACTCAGCTAAACTGCTCTCGCTAGTGTGGTTAAACAGTATTTCATCAGCATCTGCCGGTAATAATTGGTGAAGTGCCTGTATTTTGTATAAATACAGTTTCAAGATTCCATACAGAATACACTGAACTGGTGATTCTGGAATCCCCGTTATTCTCCCAGCTTCACAAGCACTGCTACTTTCTGCTGATGTCTTGGCTGCCAATTCTTTCATGGTACTTTGTACAACATGGACGTAGTCTGCACTCAAGGATGGTCTGCCACTTCATGGACAATCGTCAAAACTCCTTTTTTCCTCAACTAAATTTAATACCACAACAAATGAAATAGGGCTTTTTTGCACCTTCAGCCCTTTTTCCATGCAAAACTTTTGCAATGCAATACTTATAGATTCACCATTCTTGGAGGAAAGTTTAACCACTAAGAATCGGTCTGGTAATGATAGCCTGCTGCCCACATTAAACAACGGATCTATTTCCAGCCAAGGCTGCCCTCATTCAGTTACTTTTGGAATATATATATATATATATATATATATATATATATATGTACATGGAAAACATCCAATATCCCTCAATATTCTAGCAAACTGAAATTTTGTTAGCATTACTTCTTTTAGTATGAATTTTTGAAGTTGGCACGAATTTATGATGCACCCTATATATACTCTTTGTCTAGCAATTGCTACCTAATATCAGTAAATCATGTTCATTGTACATTGTCTGAAGCCGATTTTGTTCTCCCTAAATAAAAAAGTAACTTTTAAGAAAATATATAATTGTATGAGAAGCATGATTAAGTCTAAAAATAAGATTATGCTTAGAAATTAAAAATTTGAAAGTAACTCATGCCTTAAAATCCTTTAACAGTAGCAGCTTCCATACTTCCTGCATATATGTGTTTTACTGTTGCAAAATGTGCTATTATTTTTAATTTACGAGGCCAATACATTTCCAAAATTCCATATTTTATACAAATTTTGTTTTGATTTAATGATTCCCGTAATCACGTGCAAGTTTAATAAGTCAAGATTAACAACTATCTCAAATATTATTTAAAATAACTGAAAATTTTACCTTTATTGAATCCCTAATTATCAGCTTTTCATTTATCTCAGGCTTGTTATGAATTTCTTTTGCATAAGATGAGCACTCCAGAAAAACTAGTTCTGTTTCAGAATCAAGTGATGGGGTGACAGTAAAAATAATTTTTGATTTTGCATTTCCTCCAAAAGAATTTTTCAGAATCTTAAACAGCTTGGTTTCTCTGATGAGAAGAAAACTATACTAAGCCAAAAATGTAATAAAAATAAAATAAAACTATTTTATATTTAAATAAAAACTGATTCCCATACCTGTTCATTGAACAAGGATATACGCCCCATTTTTCATCTTCATTCATAAAATGATTTTCATTACCTATAAAAATACAAAATAATAAGCTTGTTTAGATAGTTGGAAAAAAATATTAAATCACAACTTCTATTCATAACGAGTTTCATAATCAAAAATAGTCTACGGCAAAACTGCATTTTCCAGTGATGACTAGCCTTATATTGCTTTTGTATTAAATGAACGATTTTTAATATCCAAATTTTTACTCTTTTCTAACTTTATTTCTTACTTTTTCAATTTTTTTATATTTAATATCATATACATTTTTTGGTTAATTTATACTAATTTCTGTGAGTATTATTATAACATATTGTACTCAAAAGTCTAAATTGACAACAAAATGAGCAATTAACAAGATGCAAGTGTCTAAATGATGAATCTATGCAAAAGAGGCTGTCCGGTAACGTCCCTCTCCGTCAATTCTCCTGTCTGTGAGAGTTCAGATATCCTCGGATTATCCAATTTTAATGACGCAAGTCTTTGTCATGGTGCTGAAAATTTTTCACATCATTATCAAATAAAAAGCAGCTTTTAATATGGCAAAATCTAAGTTATACTTGAAGAAGAAAATGACAAAGTTGTTCTATTATCTAGAAAGAACTGAATCCTCGTAAAAGACTTCAAAAATTTATAAAAACCAGAATGAACCAGTCGAATCTAATATGGATTGAATACAAATTATCAGGAGGAAAGGGAAATATTTACTTCAAATTTCCACTGAGAAATTTTACGCATTATTGGTAATAAACAAATAGACTAGCATGTAAAATATACTTGCTTAACCCATCATAAAACACAACAGGATACCTTCAGCAAATGAAACTACAGTAAGAATGCAGATAATCACTTATAGCAGAATGGAATGTATCTAGGAGACTGCTACCACCACCATAGAGTAGTGGCAGTAGGAAGTATTTAGAAAGACATGTTGTTCAGGAATATTCAAGGTTTTAAACCATTTCATTGAAAATCTACCGGTACCAAGGTCAAGTGTACAGTGTGATAGTAGTTCTTGACTCAATGTGTTGCTGAGAAACAAACAATGAAAACACGAATTTTATTCTGAACATGGTGTAGCATTTTGCAGTATTTAACTATAAAAATTTTAATTATTAATTAAAGTGATAATCTTGTACCAACATTACTAATTGAAAAAAAAAATTCTATGTTCATAAAATGACTATTTTTTATGCAGATGTTCTTGACTTACTAATGCCTGAGTTCATAACTACTAATGATAGGCATACAATAAAAATGCTAATTTCTAGAAAACATGGACATAAAATCTGGTATTTTTCACGCAAAAGAAAACAAATTAATTTACCTCAAACAGATCAAAAGTGCTTATCTTCAATTCTGAAACAGACCTTCAGATTTCCACTCCAATGTAACAGTTATTTCAGGCAATGAAGTGCCTAAAATTCAATTTTATGATGAAGAATGCAGCTCCCAATACCTGAACTACCATTTTACAATTTTTTCTTGTTTATGATTTTGCCATTTAAAAACTGAATTCATCTAAAAAGCATACATCTCCAGTTACATCAGGTTAACAAAGGTTATATATATACATCTGGTTATACATGATATTCATTCAGTTGCATGTGCATTATGTTATTCATAATGAAGATTTAATAAAATACAGAAATACATTAAAATATCAGGCCAAAGACATTTCAGAATGCAGTGTTCCTACATCAAATCATACATAAATCAAAATAGAAGAGAAACAAGGTAAAATGCAAAATTAACAAAGCAAACAGTCTTGTGTTTGGCTTAGATTTAGTCAAAAACTCTATCGATTTTGAGGGCAAAGAGGTACATCTCCCTCATCATCAGACGCGAAAACAATTTGCGACAAAGGACTTGGGTGCTGGTATTTAGGCTGGCATACAGATAAAAAATTAGCTCTTCCCTGCACCTCAAGGGTTCCCAGGAGGGGCATGACAAAATTGAACCTAAGAAAGGGTCACAATATAGAAGAAAATGAGGCAACATTATCCTGTGTGGAATGCAACATCTGGTAAGTTCTGGAGGTAGTGACATCTACTGGTCAGAGAGGTGACAATTTCTGAGCTGGTGAGAGAAAACATATCGAGGGCAGGATCTTTGGCTGGAGAATCAGAAAACTTGGACAGCACGTGATGCATCTTCGAATCTTAAGTCAGGATACCAAGAAGTTTTTAAAAATTCAGGATGAATTTCCAAAAGGTACAAAATGCATTTACAGTAATAAAATACATCAGCAAATGTACAAGAAACAAAATTCCACAATAAGGCAGTGTATAAATAACTTCATATCCAGGGCAGAATAAATAAGTCCATACTGGTTGAAAATCCAACACAAGCACTGCAGTAGGTCAGAGGCAGTTAAAAATATATAGAAAATCAAAATATACTACTAACAATATAAGAATAGATGCAAAAATTTGTCCAAATACTGTACAAGTAGAAAACAGTCTATTTCAGTAGAATAGCAGGAAAAATAATTTTTGAAAATCGTCCAAGATAGAACCCTCGGCATCCACGTCTGTGGTGAAAGTCCCATGACATAACTGCTTGGCTGTACATTCTCTAATGCAGCATCATAGAAATTCATTAAGCAGCATCATAGAAATTCATTAAGTCGAGTTACTGTAGCCAAATAGTAATTTTGGATTCTAAGCTTTTGAGCTGCAAAAGGCTAATAGGAAGCTTATTCATAAGAATCTCATAATTAAGGCACCGCAAGAAATTTGCTACAGGGCGGGCAGCAGATTTGCTGAAAAATGAGGCATTCAGTTTGTTAAGGTAATCTTGAATGTATTCAATTTTTAATTCCCTGTGCAAAGAATTTTTTCTGATAAAGTATGGGGCTCCAGTAATGATGCTTAGAAATTTATTTTGAATGTCTAATGTCATTAGCTGTGGCATGGGCTTAGGTGGGAGAAGCATAGGTAAGGATGAATGATGGACGTGTAAATTTTTTTTATTTGTAAACTGAGTCTAGAGGTGCTTGAAAGGAGGGAATTTAGCTTGATCAAGATTTGTAGCACATTTCCTTTAACCTGATATGGTTTGCCCATGTGAAGGCAGAGTTTAGTGCAACACCCAGATATTTGGAAGTGTGCACCATCGGGATGTCGGTATTGAAGAGAGTGATACAGGAGGTGATGGGGTCAAATCTTTTAAATTTCCTGATGAGGAGCACATCGGATTTGGCTGGATTTATGTTAACCTTCCACTTACAACACCATTCTTCAATCACAGAGATCTTATTCTGAAACCAGGAGATGGCACAATTAGGGAGCCTAGATTTGGCTAGAATTGCTGTACCATCGGTGTAACATGTAAGAAACGTATTGTGGTCATCTTTTAGACTGAGGAAGTCATTTTAGCATAGATATAATATATATAAAATAGGTCCTAAAATACTTCCTTGTGGAATTCTCACTGAGATTACCTTGGGAGAGGAATAGGAGTTGCCGTGTTGTATGATAAAAGTCTTGTTATCCAGGAAGGACTGAGTATCAGGATCAGCTCATATGGAAGATTCATTCTAATACACTTGTAGATGAGTCCCTCATGCAGATGCGGTTAAAAGCTTTGGCCACATTTAGCATTAGGACCACGAGACTAAGCTTGCTATGCAATCAAACACCCACAAATTCACAAATCCTGGTTAACTGCTTCGTAGTTGAAAGTCCCTTACGGAAGCCATATTGGACATCACTGGTGGCATGCAAGTATTGTTGAAGTCTGTGATGGATAATTCTTTCAAGAAGTTTTGCCAATGTATAAAGGAGATGGATGGGATGATAGCTAGAAGGAGAATTCTTAGACTTGAGAGGTTTAAGAATCATGAAAATGGATGCTTGCTTCCATGAAATGGGAAAGTAGCAGTTCCATATACAGGCACTGAAAATGCTGCATGATGTAATAAAGTACTTATGAGGAAGATGCTTAAACATTTGATTGGTGAAGCCATCTTGACCTGGAGCTTCACAGGAAGGAGAGTGCTTGATAATGTCCTTAATTTCGGCAAGAGAAGTAAACTTCATGATATTTTTGGGAGACGGAGAGGAGATGATCCATTCGTTGACAAATTTCATAATTCCTTGATCAGAGGCAGGATTTGTGAGAAAAATACCTGGTCTAAATTGATCTTGGAAAAAAGCAGCAACAACATTAGCTTTTTCATCACCAGTGTAGGCAGTGGAATGCTTGCTCCTGATTGGTTAAGAGTAGGGCCTGCTTGTTTTCAGCGTATGAACGTAATGCCAAAGTTGAGTTGGTCGATCTTATTCTGCCGGAGATTTGATCAATGTTCGCTGATGAGATATTTAATTTTGTGATAAAGTTGATTGATTTTGGCTTTCACATCTGGATTCCAGGTGCAATTAAAATTTTTATTCAGCCTGTTGCATTCTTTAATAATATTCCTGATGTGCAGTGGGAGCTGACCGTGATAATGATCCGCATAACAGGTGGTAGTAGAGTTTTCAAGAAAATTGTGAAGATTGCTAGTAATGTGATTAATTGCTTCATCAATATCTTCATTAGTACTGAGACTGGAAATGTTGAGGCAAGAGGCAAAAGCGAGATTTCAGAAAAGGTTCCAATCCATGGTTTTCTTCACAGGAGTGTCACTGGAGATGCTTACTCCTAATTAGGCGATCACGCAACAAAGGTTCCAAGTTCCGCTTACGCCGTGATTAGTATGCAATTTTGCATTGTGTGTCCAGCTGTTTAGAATTAGATGCTCCATTCAGTGCTTGAAGAGGTGAAATGTTTGAAACAGGCTGGGCAGGATTGCTGTAGTGAAGCAACAGAGAGGGAGAGCCATGCTTTCCTTTATACCCAACGGGGCTAAAGCGAACGAGAAGGTAGTGCCATCTGTCAGCAAAAATAGTAATGAAAATTAAAAAATTAATAGAATTTTAAAAGGGTTAAGAAGGACTGGATTAAAGTCATTAAATAAACAAGATAAATCTTTGTGAATGTGAAAAGCTAAAAGAAAATCCAATTCACCAATTAAAGAAGCTTTCTAGATAATTTCTGTAGACTCAAAGTCAAAATTATGATTACATTTCCAACGATGATTACCTGTCCAAGAAATGTTAATTTCACCTTTTCAGACATCAGATTCATGTTCTTTGATATGAAACTTTAATGCTCTTTTAGTTGGCCAATGAATCTTAAACCACACTGACATGATAAGCTATCCATTCATCATGGATTAAAGTCAGAAATGAAATCGTTAAGAATCGAACCATGGATTTTAGTGATAGGCAAGAAAATGACTTGAAACTTGAACTTCTGGAGAACCCATAGTTTTATAGCTGACAGAAGGATGAAATAAAAGCATGGCAAACAGTGGACTGTCTTTGATGGCAAGATGAAAATTTTTTACATGTTTTATTAATAACCATGGGAGAAAATCTTCGGTCAATGGCAACTTACTGAGAAACAAACTTTAAAATCACAAAATATTTTTTTTAAAAAAAGCCATTTTTTCCTTAGCCAGGTGACATTTTTTAGCATGGAGCAGGAAACAGACGGATAAGGGTTTCAGTAATGCTGAAATCAGATTCTACATGAATATCATGGAAAGAATGGGTATTGTCAGATTGTTTCAAATGTGAACTGGATAGCAGGATCGAATTAATTTATAATGGATTAAATCTGGGATCTTCTTTATTACCATCAAAAAGCGCAAAATTGTCATGTATGTAGATAACTGCATACACATATTTATGTTCATTTGGCACTTGCTTTTAAAGGAATAAAACTTCTTTTACATATACATATATGTGCAATAGATCATTCATTTAAATGCATTTATGTACCATATCATAAATCATTTCTTAGGGTAATTTAGTGTAAAAAATGTGCTTTCCACAGTATGCATGTAACTGGGAATGTTTAAGATTTTTAAAAGTTTGCACACACTATGAAAAATCTCTTAAATACACTGATAAATGCTTAATAATGCACTTACAAAAGCAGAACACTTCAATTTACACAAGAGTATAAAGGCTACAGATTGTCCCTTATCATGCCTTCTCTATTATGTTCTCTATTGGTGCATGAACTAATGGTTTTAGTCACTTCACCACAACCATAACAGATTCCTGTCTGTCTAACCACTGATGAAGGGAAAGTTTGGGCATAAATTTGGTAATTTTTTTCCCAAAATAGAACTGTTTTGGAGTGCTCATAAAAGAGTAACATATTTCTATGCGTCAAATGCAATTACGAATATCTTTAATGCAACATATATCAGAAATTGCCAGATTGAGGGAATAAAAAGTGAAATGAACCTAGAGTGCTAAAAGAAGTCTTTCTATCCCAGACCTGGCTAAGACACCACCATAGCTCTGACCTCTCATATATTTCAAATATAAGCCAAATGATATTGAATTATTTATAATGGCATTAGCCCAATCTCTTGGTAAACTACAAGTAAGAAAATAACAACATTTTCTATTAAAATATAGTTTTTTTCCCCAAGTTCTTCCAAATATTTCACACAAATAGACACTTGCTCTTGTGAAGAAATATCTATAGTTGTGTCAGCTGTAACCGAAAAGTAATTATTTGCATTTGCCTTTTTCAATGAGTTTGACAAAAATAATTTTTATTGGAAGCATTAATGATTTCATTTTTTATTTTTGGTAAAACAGATTAAATAATTGTTGCAAGATTCTAAATGATTCTTGTATGTCATCTACAGCATCTGTTTGAAATCTGCAGTTGTTGGCGAAAGTTTCTTGTTGCATTTCGATACTAAATGTTATTAGTTTTGTAATTGCGTTTTTATTTCGTATGTATCCATAATAATGAAACATTTTTATATAAAGAAAATGTTTTGTGAATAATTTGTGATAATAAGAATGTCTAAGCCTTCTAAGTTAGAAAAAGTTTCAGTACAAAATAAAACATTCAATATACGACTATAAGAATCTTCTGTGTTGCTTCTCTTGAGACTTCAACATTTCCTTCATTCTGATGAGATTGAATACCTTCATCAATTTGCCTGGAATTATGATGACTTCTTAAATGGAAGACTATTTTTCCAACAGAAGATCACCATTTTTTATTATAGAAATAAGTTTTAACTCCTTCAATTTTCTTTACATTTATGAACAATGGCAATATCAGTCGCAAAACTATAGATTGCTTGTGGCCGAGAAGTTTACATTTTAAAGTATCAGCTGATAATAAGGAATACTTATAATATTTTTTCGCTTGGTGGTCTCATGAATGTTTTTGTTAGATTTTCTTCAATAGTGAAAAGGCTTGTTCACTAATTGTCCTAAAGTTTGGCTCTTTGATTAGCCTGCATATTCCTTGGCAATTATGCACTATTTTCAATATACTCCATCTTTTATTTGAGAATAAACTAGTTGAGGGTATTCAAATAATAATATGCATTTAATTTTTTTATTTATACTTCCATTGCCAAATGATATGAAGTCCAAGTACTTTTTAAAAAAATGAAGTTTTTATTCTTCAGTTAATTTACAGTTTACAAAATTTAATACATCATATTTCTTACCTTGGAGAGGAATTTCAATTTCACAATGGCAAGGATGAAGAAAAGATGACATGAATGCAAACAACCACCTGATATTCAAAAATGTAAAAGGAATGGCAGGAAAGAAGGCTAAGAATTGTACAGCAACAATTTCTCTTCAATATTATGTAGAATTACAGAAGCGGAAGCATTGCTGAAGCAATACGCCTGGAGCTCTAAAGGAATTTAAGTGTCTGTTTTGTAATCCTTCGTTTTCAAGGACTATTTTGGAAAATGAGATTTCATATGGGACTTGAGGCTTGAGTCAGAGGTTAGCAGCAGTGCCTTATCTGACTCTCCATAGTCCTCCAATATACTTCATATCTAGATCAATTAATTGACACACCTTATCACTTCCTTGAGTGCACTTTTAACAATTGTGAATAATAAGTACTCACATTCAACCATCTTGCATCAATATCACTAGCCTGACCATTACAAT
Source organism: Stegodyphus dumicola (assembly GCF_044657685.1). Lineage (NCBI taxonomy): Eukaryota > Metazoa > Arthropoda > Arachnida > Araneae > Eresidae > Stegodyphus > Stegodyphus dumicola. The sequence continues at coordinate 111,762,759 of NC_140781.1, read as the reverse complement.
ACATGTCCATCTACTGGTTAGTGAATAACAGGGCTAAACAACAAATAAGCTATCAAAATAAGTATGCATGATCTCTTCTGATGAGAGAGAAATTAGAAGATGAAGTAATATAAAAAGACTACCTTCAATTAGAAAATCAGCAAATTAATGCCCCCTTTTGTTTTCATAAATTTTTAGCATAAGGAAATTTTTAGGGGGTGCATATTGCCCTTTGTTAATTTACATATTTTACATCAAAAACATTAAATCCTATTTATTAAAGCAGGCAAATTGCAATCTTGTATTCGGCGTACATTTTGTAAAATCCCAATTGATTTCGAGGGCAAAACGGGTCCCCCTTCATCAGGAGCAAAAAATTCCGCCTTCCTGCTTCTCCTGATGAAGGGGGATCCATTTCACCCTCAAAATCGATTAGGATTTTACAGAATCTATGCCGAATACAAGGTTGTTGATTTGCCTGCTTTATTTTCCATGTTGGCATTTCTCTCTTGCATCTTGATCCTACTTATTAGTTTTAAACTGCTTAGAATTGAATTTTACCCCATTTTGATATTCTTATGCTATAAGAAGACTTCACCCTAGGGGTTCTCATCGGGTAGGGGGGAATCCGTAGCTTCAGGGGGGAAATGCATTCAACACTTTACTCATCTGTATAAGTATTTAATTATAGTTTTTTACTTTTTTCTTTTATTCAAACTTTGGTATTTATCAACATTTTCAATACTTTTTGCTGTTTAGTTTATAATACAAGTTAAAAGTAATACAAATTTAAATGAATTTATACATGTATTTTTCGAATTTTTGAAAGGAAGGTGTTGAATGATCTTTTAGCAAGAATGAAAAGGGTACATGGGTCTAAAAAAGTTGAGAATCACTGCTGTAGAATGATTAGCTCTATAATGTACAAATGCCTTGTATATTACTTAGTATGCAACAAGGAAGTTCATCCAGACTTTATGAAAATTAATAAAACCTCATTATCATAATAAGTAGCAATCATAAATTTTAAGCATTAATTTAACCATTAATCACAAACTATCAATCATAAATTTAAATACCATTAAATTTCAATGATTCCCTCATGCTCTTATTTTGCACAAACAAGAGTATATATAATTTAGAAGGCAACAAAGATAAAACTTAAAGTTGTGCAAAATGCTATGAAATTAATGCAAATATAAAAGAGAATAAACTTATTAAAATATAATAAATAACAAATGCACTTGAATTAATTATTTAAGGAGAATAAACTTAGAATATCTATAAATTGTGATAAGCTACCTAACTGAGAAAGCTTACATGCTAGGTAATTAATCCTGGAAGTAAGTGTAAAAATTATGGAAAATTAGCACATTAATGAATCAAAAACAAGTTGATAATCCTTAATCTTTTTCAAAATGCAGTATTTCTTTCTATGGCCAACCGAAAAATTCAGCATTTCAATATTCAATAGTGTATTAGCTTGCCACCAGTTGGCAGGGAAGAGAAAGGTAGCAGAGAGGGCTATTCCTTATCAGTTTCAATGCAGTGTTTAGAAAGCACAGATGCAGTGTTTAAAAAGCACAGAGCCCTAGGCACAGATGTCTTTTAGGAGACCTTCAAGCTTACTTTTTTTATAAGAAATCAGGGTTGCAAGAACAAGTCATAGGGCAATTTTAGGGCTTCAGGGGACCCCAGAGTCATCTACAATAAAAATCATTGTACCTACGGTTCTAGGCAGTAATCAGGCTCTGTTAATGGATATCTACAGAAGCATGAAAACAGCAATTTGATGCATGCTTGCAAGAATATATAATAATGGAGGGCACCTTCAAGATTAATAGGGTATTTGAGATATATTTATGAACAGTATTGCTTAATTTTCTTGTTTACCTATATTACCTTTGATCATTAAAATGTGCCTAAGTCAACATATGTATGTAGAGAGAGATGCAGTACAAAGTCAGAAATCTGGAATTGCAAATTTCTAGATTTTAGGTCACTCATTTTAATTTAGCAAGATGATTTGTTGAAATAATAAACTTATAAATGTGAAAGTAGCTTTTTTGAAATAATGAAGCAATTTATGACATTATGGGAATTAAAATTTATAAAAAAAAAGTTCGTCAATACTTCTTTTGTTTAATGGAATATTTCTTTCAATACGCATTAAACAATTTGATTTTGTATGCATGAGTGTGTGTATTTGACTTACCCAAAGGGTATATGGTTACATGTTTGATTGCATCATGTGACAACAGTATTATGGCTAGAGAAAATGAGGCAGTGCATTTGCAAAATCAAGTCTTCAAACTCAAACACAGTACATAACAATACTAGCCAGACTCATTTTTTTCACTGCTTCAAAATGCCTGTTATTTTGAATGCTTACAATCTTTGCCAATGTTCCTGCATCAGTACTATTGTGAGCCCTTTCAGGATACTTTCTGTTTCAGATGTCTGATGTTATAAAGCAGTCATTTTCACTTTCTCATGGGCAAAAATGCAGCTTCAAAATCCTGTCTGGCCATATCACAACTTCACAATCATTATGGACAATGATCAGGTGCAACCACTGCAGTTGCAACATGAGTAACAACTGAAAATGGAAACAGCCATGGTGCAATCGTAAAATGCTGTTGAATGTTCAATACCATCTAGTGCATGCATGTCAAGAAGGATAACAAGAGCCCAATAAACGAGGTCTACACCTACATGGGCCAAAAAATTAAATTTTAATGGAAATGCAGTTTTGTTTCTAAAATATAAAAGATGAAGTATAATGCTAAAATTAATGTTTTCATCCTGATACTGAATATCTTTTCTACTCTGAGATCTTGTCCTCAGCAATTACTTTTAAAACTGACCAAGATGAATGTTAATAATTCTGGATCTGACAGGAGACTCATTCCCTTTGATAAACGTAAATAACTGCTTCTTGCCCTGATAACTACTTCTCAACATCGAGGCAATGTCTTATGCAAATTTTTTAATGTTATCAAACCTAAGTGCGAAAATATTTGTAGAATTCAGGCACTCCAATTTCAATAAATTTGCCCTTCAAGTGTGAATTGCACCAGATCTTGATTGTCTCCATTTGCATATAATTAGGTATTGATTGTATATTTATGAAAGAAATTGAAGAAAAGAAATTTGTTTTCCTGATTTCTTGTTTCTGCAAACCTGGTTTCAAATTCAGTTCCAAGTTCAGTTCTTAAAACTTTTTCTATTAATTTTTGATACAATGCAGTTTTACCTAATTTTACTTGTTGCAAATTGAAAAGTGCATTGTATCTCTATTTTTCAAATGCACTTCACAAAGAAATAGCTTACATCTGAATGCTTTAACTAGACCACATATGTCTGGAATGATCTCATCTTTTCACTGCAGTTTTAAATTTAAATCAGATAAGTATTTTGTCATATTGATCATGAAGAATAAATCTTGGAAACATATTGGATCAGAAAGCGAAATTGTGTCTTGATTTTTTATTATTAAAATCTGGCATATTTCTTCTTTGAAGTCACAGAACTACTTTAGAATCTTGCAGCAAAGTAGTCAACATACCTTGCATCGTACAACAAAGTGAAATATTCATTTTTTAATTCACGTAAGAGAGCAGAGAACTGTCACAACTTTAAACCTTGATATCTTATTAAATTGATAACATTTTATAGGTGTCAACTTATTTTCCATCCTTCTTATCTCTGTACATATTTCTTGATGTAATGTATATCATGAATGTTGGATCTGTCATAAATTTCACTTTTTTTTTTCACAGTAATGCCATGAAAACATTGCTTTTCCATTCACTAAAGGAGATGCATCTACTGCTACAGAAATCAATTTTGACAGAGGTAGACTTTATCTTTGCAAAAGTTCATAAACACAAATATATTTGGCCCTGCAGTAGTGCCATGCCTTCAATAATTCTTAAAAAATGTTGAAGTCTGTGTTAGAAGCACAAAGAAATACATCTAACTATGCCCCCAATGTCCATATGGTCATTAATTTGCTGGTCTACTCAGTAACTCTTACTGCAATGGTATTTCAAGATAAAAATTTCTTGAAAAGCTTTCACACTTCCAGGGCAAACAATTTCTGGCGATTTAATTACACAAGCCTTGATGAAATCACCTTCAGTAAAAGTTTTGAGTGTTTAGCTATCAACTCCAACAAGGCAGAACTTGGATGCACTGCTACTTAATTCTTTCGTGATACTTAAACATGAACTTCTGTTTTTTTCAGTCCCAGATTGAACTGTTTCAACTTTTTGGTCTTAATTCTTTGTAATTAACACATTTTCATTTATGTTGTTCATAGTCATGTGTAATATTACATAGCTTTGGCATATTAACAGCATTATTACATCTCAGGATTATTTTACCTTTTTATTTTACAGTAAAAATACTCCAATTTCCACCTTCCATTAAATTCTGATGTTCGTCAGCAAATTTTAGTTTATTTTTTCAACCATCTGGTTTTAATAGAAACATAATTAATGCAGAGGCCTAAAACAGATAAGTGATCATTAACAGATAATAATAAGAAGATTAAGAATTTGAACTCCCCACAAATGTCACGACATGCAGCAACAAATGAGCAAAACAGTATGCAATTGTGGTGACTCATGACATGAGAGGACAGAAATGACAATTAGAATGTTACAATATGAAATGAAATTCATTTATTGTTTCTAAAAGCAAAATAATTTTATATGAAATATAACAGACACAGGTAAAACAATGAGGTTTAAATTAATTTTAATGACAGCAGCAGTAAAAATCAAAGCAACTTGGTCTGTGAAATTTTTATTGGGAGTACTTGGGATAATACATATTTTTAAAGGCTGCTAAGACATTCACAGCTATTGGTGGGGAAAATAGTGCATCAATGCAATACAATTAATAACCAGTCTTTGGAAAATGTATTAATAATATATAATTAGAAATTTTAAAAATTAATCTAGGAACTATTAAAACTTATGCTACCTAGAGTTACATTACTGGGCTACAAGTTTGACATGCATAGTCTACAGAAGTTTCACAAACTTTTTTCATGACCTGGTTGATTTAATACTTTTCCTTCATGAACCAGTAAAAAATCCTATTGGCTTACTGGTGATTTAATAATTTTTAATATTTTCCCATTATTTTGAAAGAAGTAAAAATATAAAAAATATAAATGTTTAATGGAAAATGTGATGCTGTGTCTCGTTAATTGGAACTTTCAAGCCTACAGAATAACATAAATTTATTCTCATATCTGGTTTGACATCTGATTGGTTTCTGTATTTACTTTGGAAGGAAACAAGTGTTTAGAAGTCTCAAAACAAGTGTCTTCTTATTTATAAAGAAATCTATTGGCTTGTTACTATAGTTTGAATGTTTCAATTCTAAGTGCTGTTCCAACTTTGAATGTCTCAGGGACTTATCTGATAAAGCCATAAAACAAATGACATACAACGATTTCTCATCAGCACCTTTCACGAAACTAAATTTTATATAATCGTCAAAACACTGTCTAATCGAGAATGTTTTCTTCTTTTTTGTATTTGTAATGGACAACATCTCATACGACCATTTGTGTCATTCTTAATGTGATTGGCTGAACATCACTTAACGGCTTAGCATCATCAGCAATAACTGCTGCTGTCTGAACATCATTTGGCTATTCATCAGTTATAACCGAAGCACTTTGTGTTTTATTAATCATTTAGCTATGATAATTAGACTATATATTATAATTAACAGTAAATAAATACAAAAAATGTATGCTGTATCTGAACTAATAATTAACAATCATTGAGAGTGCATATAAAGTAGTGCCACCACCAAAAGTTGATTGGCATATGGCATTAGCACTAGCAACTTTTTCTACTGTAGTTTCCTGCTGTCACTGACATTAACACTTTTCTCCTGCTGTAATTTACTAGGCATTGCATCTTTCATATAAAAGCACTGCTTAAGCTTGCTGTGGTATTCGAGTCCAGCCTAATCAAGTTTTGGTGGTACTGCAGATAACATTAAAATAAGACCTGAAATAAGAAATAAACAGTACTTGCAAAAAACACCACTGACCATGAAACTGCCAACAAGCAGCACAATTTAGATCCAATTATGGATCAGTGTGACATAACAAACCAATATCTCTGCTTTCTTTTCATGCAACCCCAACTGGTTCTTGATAAGCTGTTTATTTTTATGAACAAAGATATAAAGTAGTTACTATTGGTGTATTTTTGTTCTTGTATTTTGAAAAATTAATTAAAATTTGGGACTCGCACTCTACAGAACAGCAAGCAGTGAATTATTTTCAAAGTTATTGGATCTGACTATCAAAAAATGTGCATATTAATGGGTATGGCATGGTCAGCTACATGTAGCCAACGAAAAAGTAACAGAATAGAATGACCATCTACAGGAAGTTTGTACTCGTATCATTCTAAATGGAGTTTCTGCTAAAACTGGAAGAGCTAAAAAATAGTAGAAATTGACGAAAGACTTTTTACGAAATGCAAAAACTAAGCAGGTCGAATACTGACTGTTTATTAAATACAGAGCCATCAGTTATCTTAGAACTCCACAGAAAGGATTCGCACAACTTTGGTGAAATCTTCGTAGCTTTTATAATTTAATGGTAGCAATTTTCACAGATGACAGGATGATATATAAGTACCAAATAAATATGAGATAAATTTCAGTATAATATGATATCTATGAAGACATTAAACTGCTAAATCTAGACATCTGCTATTGGCACACGATAATATAGTTTCATGTTACTGATATGCAAGGTTAGTAATTTCATTAAATTTATCTGCAATGCTGGCATTTTGATCTCATGACCCATCATTAGGGAAATGACGATCTTGAGTAATAATAAGCCTATGATTCTCATTTGAAATTTTAAATTTAATACGTATTTATCATTTACTTCAAACATGTAACCATATTTCTATGTCACTCTACATATTTCAGAAATAAATTCTAACTTAAACCGTTCATCCCTGAATAAGTAACAATATTGATATACAGTCAAAAGTCTTTAATCCGGACTCGTCGGGACTTCGGCAATTCCGGATTATCGGTTTTTCCGGATTATAGATCATCAATTTAAATCTGGTAAGATGACATGCAGAAATTATAAAATTAAAAATATGAAACCGTAGTTTATGAAATAAAGAGCAATTATGATCTAAAGGGTATCAAAATTTACAAAAAAAAGCTTAATATTTATTTGTTTACTTTATTAAACATTTCTTTCAACGTGCGCATACGTAAAGCATACATTATGCATAGTCGAAATTAGAAAATTGCAACCAGAAAATTATTTGATGTGTATTTGTGATATTTATAATGATGAGGAATTTGATTTAAATCATATCAAAGACGGAGTACATCGAGATGAAATACTACATTTAGTAAGCAATTATAAGCCGAATAAAATAAAAACATCTGCCCTGAAGATAAGGATAATGCTGACAGGTCAACTTCCAGTTCATTGCGCGCCACAACGTTCCCCCCCCCCCTTGCAGAGTAGCGTGAAATTGATAAACAGATTTCGGAATGGTTAGAAAAACAAAGGATATGCCTTTATCCACTTTTTGCAGCAATTCCACTTTTTGCAGCAATTCAACTTTTTGTTTGATGGACATCGAAACATGCTTTTGCTTTGTAGATAGATCCTTTGGCAGCTCCAGAATCGGAAATTCTATTTGACATAATCGAAAGTTCAAACTTACTTTTATAAAATTGCTCTCTGTGCAAAAAATAATAAGCCGGATCCAATTTGAAGATTAAGGAACAACGCAATCTGCAACACTAACTGAAATAGATAATTAGATAATTTTAGCTTAGCTTATACCGTCCATTATGTTGGCAGTGGTGATAAAGGCAAAGCATATTTTGCTTCCCTTAAATAAAGCTAAGACTAATCTAAATAAAATTCATGCTTTATTCCGTAAATAAAATAAAATAAGCTAACACTGTAGCCTTTACATTTAAAATCATTAAATGAAAGAAAAACTAGCATAATGCTAACTGATAATCACACAAGAGAACAAGACATTCGCCGATACCGGCGTACATATATATAATGCTCAGCCAACCCGCTGATCTTAACGTCATCAGCCAATCAGCGGCAACCACGTTAGCTTACCGCCGATTGACCTCTGATCAAAATTTGCATGTGGAAAACTAAAGCCAACAAACGACCCTCTTTTCCCCATACAAATACAAAAAAAAACTTACACAGAAGTTCATAGTCCAATTCTATTATACGAAAACATTTATTGTCTTTAAATACTGAAAACATCTAAACAAAACTTTCTTAAATTAACAGCAGTCGCTGCTTTTGTAAATAAGTCGGCAGTATTTAATTTACTGGTGATAAATTCAAGGTCAAACACTCCATCAATTTACTAGTCTTCTACCAAAGTGATATTTTCGTCTATGTGCTTAGTTTGGCGATTTTCTATCGGCGATCTAGAAAAATCAATGGCAGACTTGTTATCACAAAATAGTTTACACTCTCTTAAATTAAACTTTAAAATTTCATCTTGTAAGACATTTTTCGTCCACATTAATTCCTTCGCTGCTTCAGGTAAGGCGATATACTCCGCTTCCATGGTTAATAAACTTACACACTTTTGCTTAACAAATTTCCAGATTACCGGTACTTCATCTAAATATAATATAAATCCTCCCATGGACACGCGGTCATCTCTATTACTTGCATAATCAGCATCTGAATAACAATATAAATTTAGATGTTTAATCTTCGATAAGTTTAACTTATATAATTTAGTACTATTGAGATAACCAAGCAATTTCAACAATGCTTCCCAATGCCTAATTCCAGGATTCTGCTGAAATTGTGATAAGATATTCACTGCATATGTAATATCAGGCCTTGTCCTGTTAGCTACAAAAACTAAACATCCTAACAGATTTCTAAAGGGTAATGTATGCATTTCCGCAATTTCTGCACTTGTAGATGGACAATCTAATTTTGTAAGAATAGTGCCTTTAGCTATGGGAAGTGATGTTATTGGTATCTGGAAATGTTTAAATTTTTCAAAAATTTCTTCAATATATTTTTTCTGATGTATAAAAACCCCATTCTCATTCTCTAAGAATTCAATTCCAAGTAACATTTTAGTTTTGCCTAATACTTTAAGATAAAAAAACTTACTCAGCTGTGAAATTACTTTATCTATACTATATTGATCTTTACTAAAAATCACAATATCATCTACATATAACAAGAGAATTACATTTGAACTCTTATAAACACAATTACACCATTGTATTTTCTTAAAATATAGATTTTCTAAAGTACTTTCAAATTCACAAAATCATTCACGGCCGCTTTGATGTAGACCGTAAATGGCCTTGTGTAAATAAACACACATTATTTTCCTCTTCAATAAATCCCTCTGGTTGGGTCATATATATTTTCTCATTTAGGTTTGCATATAAATATGCGTTCTTTACATCCTGACAATTAGTCCATCCATATAAACATACCAGGATAGTGAAAAATATTCTTATGATTGAAAAATTTACTACAGGACTGTAAACGTCATCAAAATCTTCACCTCTTTTCTGCTTGAATCCCTGTGCTACTAAACGTGCTTTGTATCTAACCACTTGATTCTTTTCAGTTCTTTTTAGCGTATAGACCCATTTGTTTCCTATCATAGTTTTATTTTCTGGCTTTCTGAGTAATTCCCAAACCTTTCTTTTCTTCATTGTGTCAATTTTTTCTTTCATTGCCTTATCTCATTCTTCGGCATTTACTGATTTTCGTGCTTCTTTAAAATTTTGTGGGATAACAATTTCTACGGAATTTGCCTCTTCAGACACGGAGCTAGTCTCCTGTTCTACAAAATTAACTTTCCCCGAGTATTCGTTTTTCCACTAAAATTGAACTTATCTTTTTCAAATTTAATATTTCTTGCCTCGCAATACTTTTCAATATCATTATAGGATCTAAAACGGGTGTCTGTTCCCTCTACATAATAATATATGTCTGTACGTGTTCCATCTGGCCTTTTAACTGCTTTTCTTTGACAGTTTAAGCCTGATACTTCTTTCGGAGTAGATTTGTCATCTGACAACTTTATTTCTTCTCTAGAAATTTCCTGTTCGTTTGATTCTGCTAATAGCTCAGATTCCTCTAGTCTTTTAAATTTAGGTTTTGATTTCTGTTCCAGGATGCCATTTGCTGCATACAGTTTTTCATCGAACTTCACATTACAGGTTTCTATTAATCTGCGTTCTTCTGGCAGCCATATCCTATAACCCCTAGTTTCCTTCTCATATCCTACCATGATTCCTTCTTTGCACCTCATTTGTAATTTATTTCTAATCTGTTTTGGCACACCAACATAGGCTTTAAAACCAAATATTTTAAAATAAACAACACTGGGTTTCCTATTTAGGAACATTTCATAAGGGGTTCGGTTGCTTTTATGACATACTCTGTTCCACGCATGTACGAAACAGCCAAGAGCTTCTGCCCACCATTCTTTTCCCATTTTACCATCATTAAGCATAGCTTTAACTGCGTCTAATGCTGTTCGGTTAAAACGTTCACACACACCGTTCTCTTCTGGGGTGTATGCATTTGTGTGTTCGACACTAATTTCATTTTCGGCTAAGTACCCTTCGAATTGCCTATTACAGAATTCCCCACCGTTATTGGTGTGTATACTTATTAATTTTCTGTTCGTCAGTCTTTCCATTTGCCTATGATAATTCTTAAAGTTGTAGAACGATTCATTTTTATTTTTCATACAATACACTGTTACTAATCTACTATAGTCATCCACAGTAGCAAGGAAATATTTACTCCACCCTTAGATGGAACTGGTAGTGGGCTACAAACGTCTAAATAAACCAACTGCAATGGTTTATCCGATCTCTTCGGAACAGTTTTAAAAGTTATTCTACTAGATTTAGCAATAATACACGGTTCACACCTCTCTATTGGTTTCCAAATTCTGGTAACCCTTTCACGCTTTGATTCTTACTAGTTTTCTTAATATAATCAAAATTTGCGTGGCTAAATCTCCGATGCCACAGCATTGCATTGTCTACTTTATTTAACTTTCCAATTTCTGTACCGTAACCAGCTTCCCTTTTACCTAGTGCATATCTAAATGGTTTTACGTGATAAAGTCCGTCATATCGTTTAGCGTAGCATAATCTATCCCAATTATTAAAATATATCCACATCTTCCCTTTTGAAATCACAAAATGAGCCCCTGCCTTTTCTAACCTTGCTCCCGATAATAAATTTCTTAGATTTGGATTACATAACACATTATCTAACTCAATCCAATTTATTCAATTGCTTAGTTTTACTGCAAATTTGACGGTACCATTTCCTAATTCTTTACTTTCACAATTCTCTACAGCTAAAGACATAAGTATATTGTTTATTTCTTCAAAATTTGTCATTAAATTACTATTATTACAGAAATGAGTTGTAGCTGCAGTATCTACGACCCAATTAAATTTATCTGCGTTACCTCCTTTATCTGTAGTTGTTACATACTTTTTTACTAACATTAATTCTTTATCTTTAAACTGTCCAATTTTATCGTCTATTTTAAACTTCTGATTTTTACTTACATTTTCTTTACATTGAGTGATTAAGTGCCCAAATTTATGACATCTGAAACAAGGTCCTATTCTCATATTCCCCATCTTTTTCTGAGATTTAGTCTTATTTTCAACTCTATCTTTCCCCACGTTTAAACTAATAGTATTAAACACGCTTACCTTGCTGTGTTCTAAATCGGCATTTACCTGGCGAAGTCAGCTTTCTTCCCTTACCAGCTCTTCAGCAATTCTTTCCAGCATAAAATCTTCGTCCTTCCACCTATGGATCAACTGTACAATGCCGGAGTATTTCTGGGGTAATCTCCTTATTGCCTGGAATCCTTTAAAAAGATCTGCCAAGTTGTGACCAGCTTCAGCCAACTTCTTCACAGTCATTCTTATCCTCAAGATGAATAATCCTATTTCTTTATTTGGTGTATATCTAATACTAAAAAATTCATCCAGTAACTGAATTATCCTTGCTCTTGTTTCGAGTTCGAATTGCTTCTGTAGAACTTCCCATGCTTCTTTACCACTTGAACATTCTTGTATCAGCGGGCTGAATTCAGCTTTAATTCCATAATATAATGTAGTGAAGGCTCTGTTCTCTCTCAGTGTGAACTCCTGGTTTTCACGCCTTGTTGCACTTTTATCTAATTCTTCTTCTTTGTTTTCTATGAAGCTCCAACAATTTCTATCCAGTAACAGCATTTTCATATCGACTTTCCATCGATCCCAGTTGTCATGGTTTAACAGCTCAAAACCTTCATGTAGTAATCACATCTTCAATTCAGTGTGAGCACGACGACTTGAACAAACTTCTAAGACAGGTCAGCTTCTTTTCGTGGATAACGGCCCTCTTCACCTACATTCCTTCAATGCTGAGTTGAACTGGATCACCGATTAGCTGTTGGCGCTGGGCCCATAACCCTGTTGGCAGTGGTGATAAAGGCAAACCATATTTTGCTTTCCTTAAATAAAGCTAAGACTAATCTAAATAAAATTCATGCTGTATTTCGTAAATAAAATAAGCTAACACTGTAGCCTTTACATTTAAAATCATTAAGTGAAAGAAAAACTAGCATAATGCTAACTGATAATCACAAGAGAGACAAGACATTCGCCGATACCAGCGTACATATATATAATACTCGGCCAACCCGCCAATCTTAAATGTATTATGCGCATGTGCATACGTAAACGCCTATGCGCATGCGTGAATGCATTTTGTGTTGACGTATGCGCAGAAAGTTTGTAGTTTTGAGGTCCGGATTAACGACGTTTGACTGTATATAGCAATGATTGATATAACAATATATGTTGGTACATAATATTTCTAACATTAACCAAATAGTTAAATGGCTAAAAAATAATAATCAGAGGCTGATTCCACCCCCACCCCCTTACCCCAGCTAATGTCATTCAATGACATTCCTTTGTAATTACTAGTGCTTAACGTTCTTTAATTTAGTCTCTTGTTCCACGTGGTATGCCAAAAACATTTCAACACATGTAATTTGTAAGATTTCAAATGCTAAAAATACATTAATAAGATACCTAAGAAGTTTTACCATTTCAGGATCATAGTCTAACAGTCATGCAAAACAATTCATTAGAATATTCACTTGAAATACAATTTATTTAATTTATGCAAATAATGGAGCAAGTTCACTGTGTTCCAATACTTGAATGCCTACCATTATATTAATTCTGTAAATAACTTTGAATTAGATATCCATTTTGAAAAAAAAATTGCATTGATAAAACCTTTTCACAACAACCTGCATATCATATCACTATGACTACCACTAATTTATTAAGAACAGGAACCTTTATTCAAACTGATATTTTAATTACATACGAATTTCAGTATTTTGCTTGTCAATTTGTGTACAACACCCTGAATTTTCAGAAAATATGGCACCAAATTTTAAAATTAAATATCTGTCAATATATGCAAAACGTCAAACTTTTTGTGCTTTATTAAAAAAAAAAAGAATAAACTTTTACTAAACATAAGTGTAAGACCAAACACACAATATAAACAACTCGATATTTTTTAAATTTACAAAACTTATCTTTTAATGCAAAAACAAGGGTATTTGCCTTATTTAAAAAATCTTTATAGTTGGAAATATGTGTCTACAACCAAAAATTGCAAAATGAAGGCTCTGGAAGTACTTTTGAAGACACACCATGTACAAAAAATATGTGTGATTTCTCCATTGAAAAATGCTATTAAAGTACACAAACAAGCAAAATACCTGCACGAACTTTGCATGGATTTCCTCAAAGGTGAAAAATATGGTTGTTTTATATTAGCTGAGAAATATTTGGTGACAGAGGAGAATCTTGTCTAATAGCGCATGCACCACCAGAATCAGTGCTGAAATATAGTCTGTGAGAAACTTGATTTTTGTTGTAGATTCGGAGTTACAATTCATATGTTACGATGTAAGAAAGAAACCTAGCGCCAGAGTGTCGCTCTGGAAAATAAATGTATTGAAAGTTAGAGTGTGTTATTTCTGTAATGTGTGTGGTGTTATTTTATTGTAATACATAGCTATAGACAAGAAATAGAATAATTCAAGTTCCCCCCCCCGGTTAGGGTCGAAGCAGCTAATAAAGTTTTAGAGACTGTGATATTACTTTCGGTTTTGTGAAACGAAGGATTACATAGGATACTTCCAGATTGAAGTTCTGTAGAAACAAAAGGATAAGTACCCTCCCCCTTTTTTGAAGCTCATTGTACCTTTTTGAAGCTCTTTATTTGTGTATTGACTTTTGCTAATTAAAATGCCACTAAAGGAGATATTAGCAAAAAAAAAAAAAAAAAAAAAAAAAACTTACATTGAAAACACAGTTAACAAAGTTAAAACAAAAAGTTGCGGGCGAAAATGTTCAAAGAAGTGATTTGGAAGTACTGAGGAATAAGTTTAAAGTGCTTAAGACAGAGATAAATTCCAATTTCGATTCTTTGTTCAGGTTATGTACTGAAGTATTGATGCTTATGTAAAAGAGAAAGAAGAGATTGACGATATTCTCATAGATGTAGAAGTCTAATTAAATCATAAATTAGCTAAACTTTCTAAAGAAAATAAAACAGAGCCTTCGGTTTGTATGAATACTGAGAACAATGTTAAATTACCCAAAATTACTTTGCCAACGTTTTCGGGTAACTTGCATGAGTGGCTTTCATTTAAAGATATCTTTTTAGCCAGTGTTGATTCAAATCGTAATTTAACAGATGTGGTCAAATTACAGTACTTAACATCTGCGCTGAGAGGAGATGCTTATCGTATTGTGCAGTCAATATCCATAGTTGACTCTAATTATAAATTAGCCTTTTCGTTACTAGAAGAAAGGTTCTCTAATCACCGCGAACAAGTGTATGTTCATCTGAAATGATTTATGAATATGCATCCTATACAAAACGAGTCTGCGTCAGCAATATTAAACTTAATTGACATTACAAACGAACGCGCGAGATCATTAGAAGTTTTAAATCAGAGTGTTAAAGGGTTTTCTTACAATATATTTGCATACATTTTAGGGCAAAAACAGACTTTCTAAATGGCAAATAATTACTAAGTATACACAAAAAATTTGGAAATTATGGAAACATGATTAACTTAATAATTTACAAAACGTCACAAATGGAAATATTTAAAGGATGACGTTCAGTTGGGAACTCTTGTATTAATAAAAGATGAAAATTTGCCTTCAACCAAATGGTTAGTGGGGAGAACAGCTGAGGGTTTTCACGGTAATGATAACAAAGTAAGAGTAGTAATTGTAAGATTGCCTAATCAACATTTGTTAAAACGAAATGCTCAAGATATATGTATACTTCCTGTAGAATGATTGTTTATCACTATTACAAACAAGTATTTGTTGTAATGATTTGAATGTATATTCTTCAATATTGTGATTTGTTATTGTAAAGCATTTTATTGTAGTACCTTTATATTTACATTTATTGTAATAACAGTTTTGAAATTGTTAATTTTAATGCTGGGAGTGTTTTGTATTAGCTCAGAAATACTTGGCAACAGAGGAGAATCTTGTCTAATAGCGCATGCGCCACTAGAATCGGTGCTGAAATATAGTCTGCGAGAAACTTGATTCTTGTTGTACATTAAGTTGCGATTCATATGTTACGTTGTAAGAAAGAAACCTAACACCAGAGTGTCGCTATGGAAAATAAATATATTGAAAGTTAGATTGTGTTATTTCTGTAACGTGTTTGGTGTTATTTTATCGTGATATATGGCTATCAACGAGAAATAGAATAATTAAATTCAATGGGCTAGCATCCATTTTAAAATCTCCATGAAGACATCTCTCTTTAAAATGATCTCTTATAATAAGCAGAGGATGGATAATTTATGACAGAATTCCTAAAATGTTTTGCCATAATGCAATATCAAATCATTCTGCAATACTTCATTCTTCAAAACAGCTTATATTGCTTTTGTCATTTTTACCATTCCTTTTGTCATTATAAGAATTTTTACCTCTTGACAGCAATGCTTTCATTTCCAAGAAAATTCACAAAAACCAAGTAACTCATTGATAATATTGAATACATCATATTCAGATAAAATATAACATTAGTTCTTGAAAGCCGTCAAATTCTTGAGTTCTTACAAGCTGTTGCATTTCAAAAAGCAAATAAGATGTTTCATATTAAAACAAATACTGCAGGTAAAACAGTTCAAAAAAACAATCTCACCATTATGAATTGGTACACTTCTTGCTTTCAGCACATTCACACAGCTTCCTAAGTCAACCTACAAAAAAGTATAGGCAAAAAATAATATTTAATTTCCTATCCATCAATTTTCAGTAGAAAGTCTTCCAAAGAGTATAAAGTAAAATTTTTCCAGCATTTTATAGAATTATTTGTGTAGTAAAAAAACTAGAACTGAGAAGTAGTTTAAAAACAATTAAGTTGGTAACAGAAAATATGAATTCTAAAGTACTAATTGTGTAACATGTGAACAGTAGATGAAATAAATAAGACTTTTTAAAATTAAGAATGAATAAAAAAAGATGAAAAAAATTCTGCAAAACAATTTTGATATACATAAAATTACACAAAAATACCTAATAAGGTGGGGAAAAAATAATGCAATAATAAAACAATTCTTGCTATCAGTCGACTTAAAAACTGAAAATCAGCATCTAATACATAATTAGCAAAATAAGTTTTGTATTATATCAGATATAATTAATAAGTTTAAATACTCATTAAAACATTAAGTTACAACCACATAAAAACATATAATGTATATTTAAAATTATTTTAATTTATTCAATTACAATACAAATAAATTGGAAATGGTTTCCAGAATATTTGCAAATGAAAATGATGCAAAACTAGTTGGTAAAGCTTTCCTAAGTGAAAACTATATAAATATTTTTTCCTTAATCTGAAAGCAATTCAATGTATAACTTTTTATGTATCAACGTTTGGTATGTTTTCAAGAAAAAAATTCTTTTTCTTGTGAATATATAATTATTCATGCTTCATACAATACAAAGTCCGGACATCTAATATATAAACCATAAAAAAATTTTTGCAAAGTCTATGAATGGAAAATATAGTACTAAAATAAAAGAGTGGTGCCACAATAGCGATTTTCTCTGAGACTGGATGTTGCCTTCTCATACCTGCTGGTTAGGAAATGACAGCTTGGCCACTGACAGTACAATGATTGATATACTTGGCATGACCACATTTTTTACTCGAGTTGTTAGACATTTTTAAATCTCATTTAGGTAATAAGTGAAGCCCCAAAACATTTGTATGATATGGGATGTTGGACACACAAATTTTTTTTGATGGCATAGCAACAAGCATACTTGTCTACCTATGACACTCAAAAATCAGGAGTTTTTTTTTAAGAAATCAGAAGATTTTCACAATGTTAAAAAGCTTTTTAAATGGATAAAAATAGTTTTTAATAATGAATTAACTCTAAATAGTTACTAATTCTTAAATGCAAGCAACACAAAAATACCTTACACATAAAAAAACAAGAAAAGAAAAAAACTTTAATCAGTTTTCGTACAAATTTTATGAACAGTGGCAGATTTTGCTTTCGTTAAGAAAGAAACTTCATAATTTTGTTCATAGCAATTGCCACGTAGGCCTGATTTCGTTAATAAAAGTTTTTCTAATGTGTCATCACTAATATTAGATCTAAATTTAGTCCTTGTTTTCGCAACAACACTGAAAATCTCTCACACTCTGCATTACTATGGGGACTGTCAAGATGGCCAACATAATTCTAGACAGTTCACTATATTTTTTAAAATTCCATCATCACCTTTCAGTTTTCCAATTAAACCCCACTGGATGTCAATCCTTGATGATTTTATAACTTCCTTCAAGTTTTCTAATTGTAAACTGCAAAACTGTGACTGCAATATTATCAGTGGCAATATCAATATCATCAACTTTCATGATTAACTAAAGTAACACAGGAAATCTGTTCAAAAAGTACCTTATATCAGAAAATGATGCATTCGTTACAGCAGAAACATCAGCAACTTTAGCATACAAAATCACTTCATCATTGTCTGGAAATTTATGTAGTATGTAATCACATATTCGACAGAAGTAACTTCTAACATGAAGATAAAACTTATTTTTGTCTTCTTCTGAAAGTTCTTCCACTACCTTTATAGTTGCAGCTCCTATTACCACATCTTCATGTTTCTTCTGATTTTCTATTTCACCATAAATCACATCATATATAGAATTACAAGACAAAACACAGACTGGTTTTACAAACTTTGATAAAATGTCTTTAAACAGATCGTAAATCATTGATTGCAAAACATGAATTTACGGAATTCTGCTTTGTAGAAAGAACTGTGTTACATCAAATGATGGCAAAATGAATTGTAAAAAAAAGCAAAAAGCTTTGTTAAGGTCCGAAGAAAGAACGTAAATATTCGTTCTTCACAAGACAAACTTGCAGTAATCGGAAAAGTTTCGTGTGTTGAGCAATTTTTTTTATTTTGAGAGAAATTTATATCAGCTTTACACTTATATTTTGCAATATTATTTTGAGAACTGCCAGTTGAATTGCTGAATGGTGCAGAAATTACTTTATTTTTCTCAAACCTATTTTTAACAATGGAAGTAGTAACTACATCTCTATTTACTTTAGGTATTTTATAACTTTCAATAGAGCCTTTTATCTTAACTCTTGAAGCATTTACTTCTTCTTTAAAAAATGTAAGAAGTGGGTTCCATTGATTATGGAATCTAGATAAGCATTTCTTTAAAGACAGCCAGCATGTACACACGTTTCAAAATTTTTCTCATTTCAGTATTATGCAGCTGTTGGAACTGTTTCAATTTTCCCTTCCTTTTAGAACTTCTTTCAAGATAATAATAAATATCAACAATGTGTTCATCCACATTTACTGGTAAAGAAGCTGCCCCTTTTTCAGCTCCTAAATTTAAGAGGTGACAGGTGCACCTCATAATCTGTAAATCTGAATTTTCATTTCTTAAGATGCCTGTAACATCAGTCTTCAAGTCTACCATTACTGGTGCATTATCGGCACCAAAACAGCTAAGCAATTATCCAGATGGACTGCATTTTCTTTTAAAGTTTTAATAATTAGCTGTGCTATATTAAAGCCTGTCGAATGTTTTAGATGTTAGAATGTTTTAGTAATGACTTATATTACTAAAGTGGGGACAGAAAGTAAACTGCACTCAATTTCTGAAGACTCTGGATTAAAAAAAGAAACAACAATTGGATACAGTTTTGAATCGGTATTATTGCTTCCATCCATAGAGAGGCAGAACGAAGCTGTTTTAATGCAATCAAATAAATGAAAATTTATTTTTCAAACTCATTTCTTAACAATTGCACCTGTTTTAGTCCTTGCAGTTGAGTATTTCTTAGCGATTTCACTATCGGAAAACATTTTTCTAAGCTGTAGCATGATCTGATGCATTCAGTGGCAGGTTGTGCTCCAGTAAAAAAAGCAGAAAACAGACATTCTGCATTAATAACTTTTTGGTCCTTTGTTTCCGAAGAAAAATTTAATTTTCGTTTTTTTTTTTTTTTTTTCCAAAACAACTCATGTTGTCCTTGCGTTTTTGTGTACGTACATGTTCGAGAACATCCGCCCTTCCACCATGTGAAATCGAAAAATCACAACGACAGATGATACACATCGCAAATTTATTACATTTCCTTGAGGAAATAATGGAAGGAAAGTCAACTGCTTACGATTTCTGAAACGTACACGAGTATTTCAGACATAACAATTTCAGACCTTTCTCGCAGATATAACAAAAGATAATTTCTAAAACTATTTCCCGAAGGCACGTGTACTCACACAACTCAGGACAAGATAAACGAAATAACTAAAGAGCAAAAAACATCCAAATAACAGCCTTGAGCTTGCTTTGTGCTCGTTGGCTAATATATGCCAGATGACACGCAGTGGAGCTCAATGCCCATTGGAGAACTGGAGAAAGTTTCTGGATAAGTATGCTCTCACTCACAAAGCAAACCTGATTTCAATCAGAAATCAGAAATTTCATCTGATTAGCAAGGTTTTATTTTAGATATAATCTAGAGAAAATTGAATTGCTTTCAGACATCCAAAATCACTTTTTTTCTTTGTTCATATAACGAAGTATTAAGCCAAGTTCCGTCAAATTTGTGAGAAATTTGAAGAATAAGAAAAAGTCGGGAGAAACATATTGTAAATCGGGTTGGCGGGAGAATGGTCTAAAATCGGGAGTCTCCCGTCTAAATTGGGAATGTCGGCAACTCTGAACAAGAAAGAATTCTGAAGAATTTAAGTTCAGTTAACATAGCAAATTTTGATGTTTTTAACTTTCTAAGGTCCACCAGCAGCTTAGCAGTAAAGTCATTGAATACTGGTAGTTCGAATCCTGAAAAAGGACTGGCTATTTGTGCGTTTTCATGGTTTCCCCGTATATGCAAGAGAGAGTCCTCCACAGAAGTACAACTCTCCTTAGCCAGATAGCGCTAAAGTGTTTTGCCATAATCAAATAAACCAAACCTTTACTTTCTAATTCAATCCAGTTTATATTTTGCAGGTTATTATTACAAATATCTTATCAAAATTAAAGTTGGAATTTTCAATTATACCAAAAAGAGTTTTTAATTCTGGAGCTCCAGCATGATCTGCAAAAAAAAAAAAAAAAAAAAAAAAAAAAAAAAAAAAAAAAAAAAAGCCTATTTGGTACTTGCCTTTTATTGACCTTGGAGAAAAAAAAGGCACCGGCGCAGTTTGGACTTATATTACGGCAGAATATGTGATTTGAAAATTGTTCAAAATAACATCCCTTTTTAGCACAGATTTTGAATTCTCTAGAAGGCAAAATTAACAGCTGGAATTTCTGAAGAAATGATAATAAAAGAAAATGATAGAACAGAAGATTTTCATTGCAGTGATAATGCCTTAAATCTGCAATCAACTAACAGACAGCAAAATCTGTAGTATGGTTTTTAAATCCAGAAAACATCACTAGTGGTCGTGGGGAAAAGGACAGAGGTTTCCGAGAACTAATTTTTAACTGGAGATACAGTGGGATTTCTCGACATAGCAATTGCAGAATTTAAACACTTGAGCTTTGTAACTGAACAAGAAATTATATTTATAAAAATCAAAGAGAACGTATTAGCACAAAAAATGAAACAACTTACATTGACAGAAATGTTCAAAACAAAAACAAACAGCTTTTTTTTCCTCTGTAAATTTTGATTTTTTGAAGATCATAAATGCCCATTATTTCATAGATAACTATTTAATATTTTAAATTTTATAATTTTTACTTTTCATCTAACTTGATTTAAACTGATGATCTAAAATTCATAAATGTTCGAAATCTGGAATAGCCGAATTCCTGACAGTTTCTGATATTGGACTTTGTACTGTATAAAGATCTTGTTTCTTTCCCTTTTAGATATTATTTATACTGTCTTTCTGCTATTTTGTTATATTAATAATTGGCAAATCTAGCTTTTACTGAAAAAAATGGGGCTTCTACAAAGACTTATTGTACCCTGATTATGTGAAGACTATCTTTTATAACCTATGTTTTTCCTTTTCCTCTACTTTGAGCCAATTCTGTTTTCACGTTTTAAGATTTTACAAAGGACTTTGTAGTGTATGTAAAAAATTAGGTGCATAAATCACTAAATTTCTTCACAAGTGATGTTCCCAATCATCTTAAAAAGCATCTAACGTGGCAAATTATTCTTAAAGATTCTTTCACGAAAGAAATTTCTAGGGCAAAGTCCTTAATCAGATGCTATTCAGTGATAATCTCATAAACAAGTTGACTTTTGTTAACTTCTGACTCAAATAATATATAAATTTTAATGCTCCCTTCCATTATGTTTAAGAAATTAGAGAAACTTACCAAAAGAAAATTTCCATTTCTTATGGTTTCAAAACTATCACTATTTACATCTCTTAAAATGACAGTCGCAGACAAGATAATATGACTGCATTTGCTAGAAAACTTGGACTTATTACTTTTTGCAATGCCTTTTGATAACATTTCACGTATTTGAAGTTTGTCAATGATAGCCTTTTCTGTTACACCTTGTATTTCAGTATAGATCTATAAATAAAACATTAAATATTTTTAATTACTATTCAAACACTTTACACATGAAATTTTACTTATAAAAATGCAAAAAAGACGAAGAAAGCAAAAGTAAAATCTGGAAAAAAAAAAAAAAAAAAAACCCTGAATTACTTGAAAATAAACATTTTCTAATTAGAATATTAGTACACAATACTCTAGAACAATGTGGCACGAACAAATTTAGTGATCACACAGCTGTAAAAGACAAAATTTTAGTGACTTTTACATACATAATAACTAGGAAGTTTGGATACATTTCAGACTATTTATACAAAATTCTTCTTAAATTTGAACGGAAAAATATAAATTTTTAAAA
Source organism: Stegodyphus dumicola (assembly GCF_044657685.1). Lineage (NCBI taxonomy): Eukaryota > Metazoa > Arthropoda > Arachnida > Araneae > Eresidae > Stegodyphus > Stegodyphus dumicola. The sequence goes on along the minus strand of NC_140781.1, from coordinate 111,740,185 downwards.
TTTGAACACAAGTTCTTCTCTTTCATATGTGAAAAATACCAACCAGTGCAATTACATTCCATTTCCATTATTTTCTACTGCAGTTGTATTAAAAAACCATTTTGCAAGTTTTATATAACAACAAAATTAGCTTGGCTGTGAAATACTTATAGAAATGTTACACTTTTACAACAATTTAGCCAATTTTTATAACATTTATATTATTCTTTAGGCAATATGACATAAGCATCAAAAGAATAGAATAGTACATATGATTTATGAACTGCATTAGAAATATTATGAATAATTTTTTAGATGCAATTAATTCGTGCACCATACAAAAAATGTCTTCATATACCCTACTTTAATAAATATAAATGTGAATATAATTTCCATCATACTTCTCATCATTTTAATGTTCTAAATAATGAAAAGATTTTCCCAAAAATGCAAAAATGATCATACAGTAGTATATCACTGCCATGGCAATGGAATCTTGATAGTCAAAACTCAAATTAATATTTGTACCTTATTTCAAGAAACTTGCAATTTAAAATTTATTCTTAATAACAAACTAGTTTGCAAAGTCAAAGTGTTCCTGTAATTTTCAGTTTATATTCAATTTTTCAATTACTACAAAAAGTTTAGTTTTATTACAACTCACATACTTTTTTGCTGATTTCAAACTCCATGCTTAGTTAGCTAAGTATTTAACATTGGTGCTTCATGTGGTATTGTACCAGAGTTATAACACACTGTTGTTTTTGAAGAATATCTATAAGTACCAGCATAACGATAAGTATCCAATGAATGATAAAGGACATTGAAGAGGAGTCTAACCAAAAATAAGATAATGATTCTAAAACTGTCAAGTTCAATAATGTGCTTTTAAATTATGTTTTGTACGAGACCAGAGAGAACTCCCCAAGCAAGGAATATATAGTCAAGATACTCATTGCAGATTACTGACTTATGAAGTAAATGCCATCAAATACAGACTGCTGATCAATGAAAAGGCTGCCATTCGGTCTGATAACTAGATTCTGCACTGTTTTCAATCTGTGGCTGATTTTTGCATCTATGGAGAAATTCTACTGTTTTAGATACTATGGAGAGAGCAATATAGGCTTTTATCTGTCTTTTGTCAGCAATGAAGCTAGACAGATTCTGTCAAGGTTTGGACAGCTACAGCATTGTAATTTACCAGTCGTATTATTATTTTGCAAAGCCATGTTGCTGCCAAGCACTGATTGACTAAGTTCTTCCTATGATGCAAGCATGGTTTTCTGTAGAAGATGCCATTTATCAAGATGAAAAGGCCCTGGTACACCCATATCCTGTATATCACTCATGGTTTGCTAAGCCTGCTAATATTCCACCATATTGAGGTTTTCCACCCTTCATGCCCCCTCAGTAAGCTTTGGAAAAAAGTTCAAGCAGTTTCTAACACTTTGCAACTTTTCAAATTTTGCAGAAGGAATGGTAAAGTATTCTATAATTCACTATCTCAAATATACATGTATCATACATATACTTTCCCAGCAGAATTCATGCAGTCTTAAATGCAAGAGGTAATCATATACTGCATTAATCCTTGGCATTCAAACCCTTCATACACCAATAAAAATTCAGAAAGTGGTCCTTTTTCTCTGCCTTTTCTTTCTTCTTTATTTTAAATCAAAGCAGTAGTTCATATATTCTGAAAAAACATATCAAACTACTTTAGTGCACGAAAATAATTTAGTTTGGTGCACCCATGTTAACTTGGTTCAGTAAATTAAGAGGTTGAAACACCTCAGTATACTAAGAATATACTGCAATAAATGATCAAAATATGTGATTTCAGCAGTAAATTTTTATATCAACAATTTCGTGTTTAGATAACTACAATCATGTATTCAGTCATTCTCTTATAGGAATTATGGCATTTTTATTGTGCATAGACTTGTATTGTGTAAGTTATAACCAGTTAGCTACTAAAAGATCAACATAACAGTCCCATTGAGTGCATACTTCATTTTCATGTTTTCATTCCAAAAGCTGAAGTCTCCACACTCTAGCCATGAAAAAATACATCAAAGAAAATATATTCACAATTTTAACAGCATATAAAATCCATCTGGAACATGATTTAACTAGAGTAATAATGTAGCTCATGAAAAAATACACATAATAAACTGAATCATTGCAAATTCTTAAAAATTTAAAGTTCAGTGATAGTACATCAGTAATCTTAAATACAATGTGCAATAAATTCATTTTTTACATATTATAACAATAATTCTCTAATTTACCTTCAGAAAGGTCGTGATATTTCAAATATATACAAAACATTATATGCATGGTTATATTTTTCATTAAATATGAACATCTTTTTCCTAACCTGTATAGCTTTTATTCCCTAGACTACAGTTAAATTGGCTATAAAACAAAACTTTGTTAAATAAACTAGAAACTAAATATTACAGAACAGACTGAAAAAAGACAATTTTGTTACTTCCCATTCATTGTAATCCATACATACAGGATGTCCCATCAAGACTGCCCAAATGTTGTACAGCCTGATTACTCTCTTAAAATACATAAAAGATGTTAAAGAAGTATACCTATATTACCCATAGCTTTTTAAATATATGTGAAAGAAAAGCGTGATGTCATATCCGGCACATGAAAAAGCTGAGAGCAGCTGAAAAAATGTCATTTACATGAAAGTACTTCTAAGTTTATTTCAAGTCTTGGATAAATGCTTTTTGTTTATAGGTATAGATAAGAATAAACATTAGTAACTTGGTCTGTGATACAGGGAACAAAATATTTCTTTATGATGGAGAAAGATGTATCAAATAGAATAACACAACAGCAGCATTTGTAATACTATCGACTACAAATATTGTACAGAAAACAGAAAGAAAAAGAGCGACAATGCCAAAAATTCTAGTAAGCAAAAATTCCAAAAAGAATGAAGTTTAATAGGTAACTTTACAAAAAGTGAAAATACTAATGCAGCAACAACATACATTATAAATTATTTATGATTCAGTAATAAAAATACTAAATTTTTTATACAACTAATATAGGAATTTAAATTTATTACAACAGAATTACTGGCTGGCTGTATCTATAAGGAAGCATTAAATTATGCGTTTGAACTAATTATGTAATTTTTATCTATCAAATACCAACATCTCTGAGCTCCTTAAGAGATAGAATTTAATGCATTACAAGTTCCTGGCAGTGAAAGGACCAAATAAAGTAAATTTATGAGTTACGTAGGCGACTGAAGAATTTACTTTAAAATGCAAATTAATACACAAGCGCAGAAACTTCAGTATTAGAAATACTGCTTAGTTTGCTTTGACTATAATAACCTTTCTCTTTATGTTTACATAGCAAGCCTTCAGTTTTGCTTTCCTTACAAACAAGAAATACCTTCAAATTATTTGCTAAGGTTTAGTTATGCGAATTTATATACAGTGCTATACATATCAAAAAGATATTGAAAAAATTATATCTACATGATCTGGACTATCAAAGACTTGCAAATCTCTCCAATCATCATCATCACTTAGAAGATCAAAGACTGCATTATCATTACAAACTTCAATAAAAGATACTTGTAGAGTAGCTTCCAGAGCTTCTTGTTTATTCACAGATAATAACAGATCAGTAAGTGATTGCACTGCCAGATATCCATCAAAACACTGAAATACATTAATTCTTAAGTAAAAAATTAAACAGCATATTAATAAAAAATTTCTACTGAAGTAGTAGAACATACCTCTGCATTCATCTTCAGTGGCTTTTCATCTAAAGTTGAGTTACATCTATATGTATGTAAAGAAAAATAAAAAAAAAACTGTTTTCAGTTGGATTACATCTACACACATTATAAAAACTTTTTTTTAAATCTTGAAGGTTTTAGATTTAAATAGTTGCTCAAAAAGGCCCTCTTAAAGATTAATATAGCTTATCAATAGAAATTACCTACAAAGATGGCCCAGATAAAACAGCAAAATATTTTTGTGGATACTAGCTGAATATATATTTCGACTAACATAAGCATGTTATATCTTCTGTGGAGTCATTTTGTCTCATCTCTCTCTCACTCGGACGCCAGAAGCCAAACGTGAAGGTTCTCCTTGCAGCTCTTGGATTTACCAAGACTACTTGATTTGCTCACGATCAGTTGCTAGCACACAAAAGGTTGCTCACCGGTCTTAAGTGACCACAGAGTGGTAAAAAGGCCTTCGTGCGATTCTACTGATTTTCAATTTTGCTTCTGCTTCCAGACGCAGTCACAGCAGGACATCTGATTTTTCATTTAACTAACGTGATTTTACTGAACTTCTCCTGCTATACATCACGGATTTTGAAATGGCAAATATCATGAAGGTAATGGCTGATTTCATAAATCATGCCATTAAGGAACTGGAATCAACATCGAGAAAGGCTGAGCTTTTCGACTCAGACATAGAACATCTGAATAACCTAAAGCTAATAAAAAATCTTTTCTCTGTCACCTTCCCGGACTTCAAACCCAACTCCCCTGCAGAAACCCAGCTCATTGAGCGGACTACTGCACCCAACACCACACCGACCGCATGTGGGAAACGGCCAAGAACTCCAGAACCAGAAACTTACAACAAATTTGCCATCCTTGAAGAAGTATCGGATGATCCCGATCAGCACCAGCAGGAAGAAAAATCATTGGAGCCCCCCCCCATCATCACAAAAAATTAAAAAGAAAACTAAAGCAAAGCCAACTACATCAACTAAGCCCAAATCACAGGATGCAGCTCCTGAAGAGCCCAAAACACAGGAAAGCATCCCAGCGCCAAATCTCCTGCCTGCAACCACCCCGGACATCACGCCTATGGACACGGTACTTCCGACCAATGACGAACCCACAAATGAAGTGCCCTGCGGTTCCGCAGACACCGAGGGATTCCAATATCCCAAAAGAAGCTCAAAGATTCCCCCGATCATCATACAAGACCCTGAATTTACATGGAAACAACTAAATGATCTTTTGGAGAAAGCCAAAATAGACTGCAAAGCCAAAATGAGAGGATTTCGATTTCGAACTCAAGGTCTTCGAATCAGATGTACATCGACAAATTACAAGTCTACTGGACTCTAAGAACATCAAATACTTCACACACATGCTACCCAACGATAAACATATCAAAGCCGTTATCCGCAGCATCCCTACTTACTATGATCCTGTGGAAATTGGAGAAGCACACACAGAGCTCGGATATCAGGTGATCAGAGTCTCGCAATTCACGCGTAAACGCGGCCCTGACATCCAGCACATGCCACTTTTCCTGGTTACACTGAACAGAAATGAACACTCAAGATCAATCTTTCACCTGCAGTACTTGATGCGACTGTGCATAAAAGTTGAAAGATACAGGGGCAGAAAAGGCCCCACACACAGTGCTACAAGTGCCATTCCACCATTCCCAAGCTCATTGCCACCTCCCTGCACGGTGTGTAAAGTGCGGTCAGGGACACGAGTCTCGCACTTGCTCAAAACCCCCGACTGAACCTGCTAACTGTGCAAACTGTGGACTAAATCACACAGCCTCTTTCAGAGGTTGTTCCTACCTCCCAAAAGAGAAGAACTCGGACAGAATTCTCTATTCTGAAAGAGTCATTACCAACAGTGCGCAGCCTCCCAGGGAGCAACACTCCCAGGAACTGCAGGAACTTTCAGCCAAACTTAAGGAGGCTAAAACCCTCATTTCCACCCTCACAGCGGTAATCTTCATGCTAAAAGACACCACTGCCCAATTTAACAGTGCATCCGCACAAACATCAGCCATGCAACCAGTCACCAATCATGAATAATCTACCCCAACCTTTTGTACCAATCTCAGTGGCGTTATGGAACGCACAAAACCTTACTACAAAGCTCCACGAGCTGCACGATTTCTTAGAAAAGCATGACATACAAACATGCATGATTACTGAAACACATGCACTTGCCAGGCATAGCCTAAAACTGGCAAACTACCATGCATACAGATGTGACAGAGTCAGACATCGCGGTGGCGGTGTAATTATCTATGTAAAACGATCCTTGAACTCTGGACTGATCTCCTCAGATAATTCTAAAGGACACGAGCTTGTCTGCGTCAACGTACACATTCCCAAATTCGGAAACACCAAATTCTGTGTTATTTACAACCCCCCTGATAACAAAATCGATACTGTGGATATTCAGGCCTATCTAGATGACCAAACTCCCACCATACTAGGAGGAGATTTTAACTCGAAACACACCGACTGGGGGTGCAATCACTCCAACCCAAACAGACTCATAATCCGAAACTTCGTTGAGAACCACCCCATTTTCATGTACACCCCAGATGAACCTACTTACAGACCTAATATTATCAACAGATGACCAGACATCTTGGACTTCTTCCTCACGAACTACAACTTCCCCATGGCTTTAGAAGTACTCATTGAGCTATCTTCCGACCACGTCCCGGTAATCGCCCGATTAGGCTACAACAAACCAAAGGAAACTCTCATCAAGAAAATTATTGACTGGGACCTACTTCATAATATCGCAATATCCACTTCCATACAATATGGAAGACTAAATACTCCAGAAAACATTGAAACTGCAGCCATAGCCTTCACTGAAACCATTCAAAACTTCCTCAACCAGGCTACTACAGAAAAGATTACTTCCTGTAATTACGGCACCCTTCCTCAGAGCATCCGTAACATCATTACTCAACGTAACAGACTCCTCAAGCTTTTCAACCACACATGGGACCCCTCAATTAAAACAGAAATTAACCACCTCACCAGAAAAATCAGCTATGAAATTAAGAAACACAGAACTGAACAATGGAACTTAAAAATCGAAAATCTTAACTTGGAAGATAGCTCCTTTTGGAACTTCATCAGAAACCTCAAAACATCCTCCCGGCCATCCCCACCAATCAAGACACAGTACGGTTTTGCTTACACCAACCAGGAAAAAGCAGATGCTTTTGCCAGTCACCTGACAGAACAATTTACTCCGAACGACACGCCCATCAACCCTACCATCGTGGCAGCCATTACTGCCCACAACGACAACTGGATTAACTCACCCCCCCTAATCATATCCTACTGACTAGCCCCCGTGAGATCAAAAATATCATAAAACACTCCAAAGTCAGAAAAGCTCCAGGAAAAGACCAAATTTCGAACAAACTCCTGAAAAAGCTCCCTAATAATGTATTATGCAAACTCGCAGGTATTTACAACACTTGCCTTACACATTCATACTTCCCCATCATCTGGAAACACGCAAGCATCTTTGTCTTACAAAAACCCAAAAAAAACCACCCGACAAACTCACAAGTTACAGGCCAATTAGTCTGCTCTCTTCACTTAAGAAGATCTTGGAAAAATTAATCCTAACAAGGCTCCAACCGCATCTGGGATTTCTACCAAATGAACAGTATGGTTTCCGGAGAGGACTCTCTACAGTTCACCAGCTGATCAGAATTAGAGAATTCATTGGCTCTGCTATCAAAAACAAACTCAGTGTCGCCTTCCTCATGTTGGACGTGGCCAAAGCTTTTGACCGCGTTTGGCATGAGGGACTTATTTACAAGCTCATCCAGCAGCAGATTCCTCGGGAGCTAATTCTTATCTTAAAATCTTTCCTTGATCACAGAACCTTCTCGGTCAAGCAAGCTGATTACACCTCTGACTCCTACCCCATGAGAGGAGGCATAGCACAAGGCAGCATCCTTGGTCCAATTCTTTACCTAATTTACTCATATGATTTCCCTAACTTCAATGCAGACCACAATTTTCTCCTTGCCTGTTATGCGGACGACACGGCACTAATCCAAAGATCCCGCCGCCCAAACCAGGCCATCGCCAAACTTCAAGAAAAAATGTCTGCAGTTAAAACATGGTGCACCAAATGGAGAATTAACATTAATCCTGAAAAATCTGAAATCTTACTGATACGAAAACACAAACAAAGACAAAATCACAAACTCTGTTTCCCTTTTCGGCCAACAAATCCCCATCGTAAATAAGGCTAAATACCTTGGCATTATTTTCAATAGAACCTTCACCTGGTCAAACCACATAAATGAAATCAAGAGAAAAACTTTCAGCATCATCAGAAAACTCAACTGTCTCCTATCAAACTCTTCCGGCCTCACTCTCGCAAGGAAAAGGAAAATCGACATTTCAATAATCCGGCCGATGCTCACGTACGCTTCACCGTACTAATACTCCAGAAATGAGTGAATGCTAAAAGTTCGGAGATCGATAAACTACAAATAGTTCAAAATAAATTTCTCCGATTAATTACCGGGGCTCCTTTGTTCATAAGAAACAAAAACCTTCACCACGATCTCCACATCGCATACATACGGGATTATATCAACAAGCTAAATGCAAATTTCTTTAGAAAAGCTACGGCTAACACCCATGCAAACTTCTCAAACATTCTTGAATATGAAATATTCAAAGAAGATTATTTCAATAGGCCATATGCTGCGCACATCATTAACATGCTCAATGCAGACATCTAACCGCACTCTTATTCACAGGAAATCACCCCTTCATTCACGAAAAGACTCCATTTCCCACCTATTTTACATGCAGAACACATAGCCCTGTGGTAAAGCATGCAGCTACTGTCTAGAAGATCCACAGTTCGATACCCAGCCGTAAAATATCTCATGATACCATCACAACTCCCTGGCACGCACATTAAAAGGACCTACATAAAATTAAAAAAAAAATTTTTATGTCCCTGAAAAAGCATTTAACTGCAATAATACATCAAGAAAAATTTTTTACATGCTTTGCACGTAACCCCGACTCTGTCACCACATCCACCGCCACCAGATGGCGACACATGCTGAATTTTCGCATCGCTCTTCTCTCGCCCTAGCATCCTCTCCAGATTTCCTGCTTCAGGATCCACTTGATTTACCATTACTGCCAGGTTCCCTCGAGATATCTCTCATGCTACTGGGAAGTACTGCCTCAGTGCAGTAGAAACCCAGTATCATACAAATTAAGTATCTAAGTATATCTTCTGTATATTTGAAAAGTGAAAAACATCTATGTAATTCTATAAAAATATTTAATTTTTTTAATTACATATATCATGAATTAAATACATTTTTATTAATCAGATTAAAAATTTAAAAATTGAGAACTTTGTCTACTGCTTTTAAATAGTTTCGTTTGTTAATAACAGATTAAATTTGAAGGATAAATATCATACATTTTGTCTATTGGAAATAGACTCGAATGAAAAATGAAAATCCAAGTTTTGGGACTTAGAATTTCCTAAAAATTCTAACAAAGAAGCTTTTGCGAAACACTTTCCTTTAACATATATACCACATATTTCAAAAAGTTGCAAGTTTTAATTTGGAATACTGAAACATTTAACTTACACAACAACAGAGCAGTTATATCCTGTCAGTACATCTCGTATCGAAGATCCGATAAAGGATTTGTAGAGATCAAGCTAGACATTAAAAAAAAAAAAAAAATTCTGAATAATACAGAAGACTGTGCAAAATATTAAAACTGTTTTAGCCACAGTTTATTGGTACAGGGTGGCGCAGGGAAACGGGAAATTTCGAAATGTCATTTCCACGAATAAAGTCATAAAACTAGTAATTTATTAATTAAGACACAATAACACGCCGTATAAATACTAATTCAGAAGTCAAACAACAAAAATCAGCTAATTTTGTAAATATAACGCTGATTTTTGTTGTTTGACTTCTGAATTAGTAATTTATTAACGAAAGTGCATGCATTCAGCATGCCATTTATGTTTTTACAATCAAAATGTCCAAAAGTGTCTTTTTACTTCTTAAAGATGACATCGAAAAGATGTGCTCCCATTCGGCATTCACACTCTAACAGCCTGTTATGAAAACTCTGGAATGCACGGTGTAGCAAATCTTGGGGAATGGCAGTGATTGCTTTTCCAATGTTCTCCATCAGTTCATGGATTGTTGCAGGATGTGTATGGTACACCTTGCCTTTAAGATATCCCCACAGGAAGAAGTTGCACACACTAAGATCAGGGGATCTCGCAGGCCATTCAATGTCACCGTTAGGTCAAATAATGCGTCTTTTAAACAACTGACGAAATGCTGCCATTGATTGTCGAGCAGTGTGTGACATGGCTTCGTCCTGCTGAAGATGCATGCTGTCGAACGGAGTGGCGAGGACTTCTTTCGATTGCAGCTCTAACAGCTTCAATGTTCTCTGGGGTACGTACCGTTGGAATGCCACCTGGAGGTTTCTTTCTCAAGGCAGATCCTGTTTCTTCACCCACGTTGTAATCGCATGCACAGATGTGACACATCCATGACATCCAAGCTGGTAATGCTGTCAAAATATTCTCTACGTGGCAGTCGCACTATCACCATTTTTATAAAATGCTCTCGCAGCTACTGCACGTTCCGCACCAGTCCAATAATCCACGATTACTAAATGGCTATGCACTCACAACAATTGTGCAAAGTTTCGAACAACTGCCGGCTCTACAATGCTGCCAAATGTAACGTTCAAAATTTCCAGTTTCCCTGTATAAATTAAAAAAACTAAAAAGCAGTGTTAATTTAGACTTGAAATTTAATTTTTTTTCCTTTTATGGGCAAAATAAGCTGAAATATCACTCATTAATATATCACTAAAATTTTAGTTACAGGCAATAAACCTTCAGGTACCTGAGGCAATACAGCCTAAATTATCATATACAAATAGTTATGCCTCACTATTCCATTTCTTGATTAAACAAATCATTTTTAAATAAACTTCCTACATATGAATTACAAATGTTCACCACAGTTCATCAGATTCCTATATCATAGCCACATCTCTGCTGTAAAACTGACAATAACAATCCGTACAGCTACATTGACACTGCTGGTAAGTGTACAAGGAAACAAGATGAAGGTTATACAAGTGACACACATGGGTAAACAAGACATGTATGAAACATACATGAAACAACATGTATACAAGACATGTATGAAACATATATGAAACAACATGTATACAAGACATGTATGAAACATATATGAAACAACATGTATACAAGACATGTATGAAACATATATGAAACAACATGTATGAAAAATAGAGGCTGACACAGTGGCTCTCAAACTACAGTGTGTACTCCGAGGGATACAGTGATTTCCTAGAGTACATCAAGCAAGCTCAGTAAATGCAATCTTAAAGAAATGCAACTAGCATGAATTTTCAAATAATTAACAGGAGGAGTTTTCTATTTTGATTATTTGAGAAACATATTCACCTCAGTTTCAAATTACATTTTCTCCATCAAAACACAATTACAGCTTAAGTTTTAATTATAATGTTTTTCTCTTAGCACTTTAAAATGCTGATATAACCATAACACACTTTTTATCAAAATACACAAGCACAGAAGATTTAATGCATTTTTTGTTCCTGCTTATATACTTCCTTGAAAAACAGTTTTCAGCCATTGCTGTCAGCTTAATGTTTTAAAACAGACTTGCGAGTTTACACAAAATTCCTTTTGACTTTTATTATCTCCCCCAACATACACCTAACAGAATTTGCTGCCTTTTTTAATCATTTATCATACTGGTTTAAATTGATAAATGGCTAATTAAATAATCTGAACACAGCTGTTAAAAGACGGATTAGAATACATGACAGACATCTGCTGAAGACTACTTTTTTTGTAATGCTTATTAAAAAAATTACACACATTGGTCAAAGTGCATAAATGGCTTTGAAATGATCCCACTGCAACTGTTATGAAGGGCCTTCAAAAACTTGCAAGCCTAATACCCAAAGACAAGACAAATGTCTATACTGCTTTCTCAGTTTTCCATGAAGCTTTTCTGAGCTTGCACTTACTACAACAAAGCATTTAGCATCAGATTCTAGCAGTGGGAAAAGACAATGCCTCTTTTAACCTTCCAGAATCTGAAAAGTACATTTTCAAAAGACTGGTAATGCAATTCCACAAAACTGTCATCAACAATTTCACAAATTCTACAAAATCAAGATGTGAAGTATGCGTTTCCATCAGATGTGACCATATTATTAAATAAAGGTTTATTTCAAAATATCATTTGCCAGTATGATGAGCTGTTTACATATATCACTGTTAAAAATGACATTTTAAAAATAGATAAATCATTCTTCCTAAGCCAGTATCTTCTATTTCTACATTCTCAGACTATTTAGACCACAATTACTCATTTAATTTGGAATTACACATATACATTGCAAACTGCATGCAGTGAATATGTACTGCCATAGGCATCACATAGCAGGGGTTTACAATGCAAGCATGTTTTCATCTTGGGTATGTTTGATAAAAAAAAGCACATTCATTAAAAACACAGAAAAAAGGCACCTTCAAAAAATCGATGTTATAATTCAAAGCTTAAACAGAGGGAATTCTATAGATTAAGCACTTACCAGTTTTGCCCAAACACCACTTAGGTGCTGCAAAAGGGGACTTCCCTGATTTACTCATATGGCTGGCAGTGTCAACAGTGTTTTCCCAAAAATATCACCTAATAAAAAAAATATGAACTAAAACGATTTTTCAGGGTACTCCTAATACAAGCCCTGCCTCTAAAATAAGCCCTAGTTAGGACCATCAGCCAGACGTGCACCTAATTACTAGGCAGCCAAACAGGCATCCAATTACCTGGCAGTGAGATGGGGCTAGATTGCCGAATGACTAAGTGCACGTGCACATCTGAAACAAATGGCTGTCATATTGCTAAATTAAAATTTTCAGTAATTCAATACATTGTGTTAGCAGCAGATGTTTAGCACTTGATTTGATAATAAATTTAAAGGATAATAAATTTTGATACTCAGATAAAATGCATGCAAAAAGAAAAAGCTGTTCTATTGAGTACAAGATAGGAATTGTGGAAAGTTCCAGGGATTAAACTCTTACAGCTTTTCTGCCAAGAGAAGTTGGATCTACGAACTGTCTCAAATTGGTGATCAGAGTACAATAACCTCAGTCAACACATCGATGAGGGAAATGTTAGAAAATGTAAGTATGGATCAGGTTGATAACCATTACTTGATGATTTGGAACATATCATCTGAGAATGGATTGCTGCCAGAAGAGTAAAGTGTTTGATTGTTCCCAAAGATGATGTTCAAGCATTCACCCTTGCACTAGAAATATCGCACTTGGTATCACATAAGAAATATCGCCAAATTCAAAGAACTACAACACTGGGTGGATGGCTTCCTTCAGCAATATGAACTGCCTCTAAGAAGATCAACAACACTGTTCAAATTAGAAGGTAAGTGAAGTTATTAAATGTGTACTTGTATTCACGTTGAAGGCATCAAACTCTCTAGGTACCAACTCTCAAACATGATTGCTATGGATGAAACTGCACTGTTTATAGGCCAAAGGTCTCTAACTACCGATCAACAAAGTGCCTCTCCAATATGTATTTTCTTCACTGATTACAAAAGTACAAACATTACATGTAGTTTGGCAATTCATTTCCATGGAAAATAAATCTCAAACCCCTCTAATCATCCCTAAGGGCAAGAAAAAGAAAATCTAATGTGTTTCAGGTATTTATGTTCTTGAGACTGAACAAGCTTGATGTACACAAACAGTAATAAGCGAGATGGTTGATTTATTTCTGCCATTTTTTTTTTTTTTTTTTTTTTTCAAATAATAAGGTGGTCAAAGAGGTCTGCTAGTGTGGAATTCTACTAGCTCTCACTGTGCTAAAACAACAAATTTCAAAATTCCAGAAGAAGTGATTAAATACTGATTAATGAAGGAATGACTGTGTATCTCTTAACTCTTGTTATAACAATAAAGTCCATTTAAATGCCATTTGCACATGGAAATCAATGACTACATTGATAACAGAATGGCGAGGAATCAATGAGAAATTTTGTGAAATCAAAGCTACAAGAAGTCTTTATTTGGGTGATGAATGCATGGAATAAAATAATAGACAGTGTTGCTTCTGAACATGATGTGTTTGTGGACAGCTCTATTGTTCAACATTAGAGGCTAGGGCCAATAGTCTTGGAATTAAGTCACAAAAGATACAGGCAAGAACTCAAGATATAGAGCTTTATGATGACATTCCAGAAGTAGAATAAATTATTCTATTCATTTTTTAATGTTTCTTGAATGTGAATAAATGAATTTCTTAAACTTTAAGAAATTTGTTTCTTGAACATGAATAAATACATGAAAAATAAGACATCCTCTGAAAATAAACCCTAGAATATTTTTTGTAGCAAAAATTAATATAAGACTAGGTCTTATTTTAGGAGGAAACACAGTATAAAAGAACAACCATTAATGGTATAGAATAAACAATGATCAACTACTCTTATTTACCACATTAATATTTATTTTCCACTTTTTAATAACATAAGTAGCATTACATAATGCAGCTAATAAAAAAATGTTAAAGCTTAATTACTCAATGATCGCTAGTGAATAACATTGAAGATATCTTTAATCATGAATGGAAATTATTTACAATTAAAATGAAACTTATTCTTGTTGGTAAGTGTGCTGCTTATTTTCAAGTAAAGTTGCATATTATAAATGCACAAGTTTAGACTATCTAATGTCTTAAATTAACTATGGAGGGTTTGAAATCACCAACCTACTTGTTTTGAAGGAAACATAAGTGAAATATGGAAGAAGTAAAAATAAAAACTTCAGATTTACATATTATAGTCAGATGATAATACTAAATAGCCAGAAACTAAAATAGATATTTTATAGCATGTTATTAGTGACAAAGTGCTACATAAATTCAAGACATTTCATTTAAATGAAGAATAAAAAAGGTGTTGACAAATTAACTGAAGGTTTCGAAAATTACTGTATATCAAAAGTAAATGAAAATGTCAATAAACATATTTTTTGCTTGAATGTAACATCCATTTCAGTGAATGTTAATTGTTTCATGATTACCTAATAAAGTTTAAAAAATTAAGCAATAATTGTAGATTTACAGAATTAAAAGATACTTTAATTACAGATAGCATAATAAGTGGAATTTTATTAGGACCAGTTAACATTGGAGAAATGCATTAAAATACAAAAAACTGCTAAATTCGCAAAGCTCCCGTTGAAGGTTTTAGCTGAAGAAAACAAAATTGGAGTGGTACGGCGAAATAAAATTCTGCCTTCAAAAAAAAAGTCAGTTGCGTAAGAAAAAATACCATATAATACAAAAACAACACAATATTAAATCATCTTCAAACTATCAAGAAAATAAGTTCAATAATCCAAAACCATGTAGAAAATGTGAAACTTTTCAGAAGATAAACAATTGTCCTGCTTATAAGATTTGCTTATACTGTAAAAAGGAAAATATTTTAGCTTAAATGTGCATTAATAAAAATATTAGCATTGAGCAGAATATTTTAGAAAATCAGCCGCATTATAATAATGAATGTATTCTAGGATTTGTAGAAAAACACAAAAGAACGGTTTCAAAAAGTAGTAGTAAACATATCTCAACACTTATAACGTTAAGCTGGATACTAGTGCTCAGTGAATGTATTGCCCTCACTTAAATTTAAACATTTAAGGTCTAGATGTTCATCTGAATCAAATGTCACTTTAAATAATTACAATGGTTCTAAAACTGATGTAGTTGGGAAACGTAAATTCTTATGTGAGACATCAAAAGCTGATAAAGATGAAGTAGAATTTCCAGTAGCAGCACATGATAAAACTGTTCCAGCTATTTTAGGTTTGCCTACATTACAAAAACTAAATCTAATATACAGGATATGTACAGTGAATTCTGAATCTACTGAAAAATTACAAGAATCTTCAAAGGGCTATCAAAACATACTTAATGGAACTGAGAATTTAACTAGTTATACTTATCATATTAAATGAAAACCAGAAGCTGTGGTAAAATACAGCCAAGTAGGAAAATTTTACTTAGTTCACTGAAACCATTAAAAAGGAATTGCAATGGTTGCTACATCACAAAACATTATTTGTCAGTCTAAGGATAACTCCTCGTTCCTATATTTTAAAGCAAATTATTTGTCATACTTATGATATTGATTTTCTTTAAATATCATTATTCCAATAATGTTTTTTCCACCATTGCCATTCGCAGCCTACATAAAGTTGCAGAAACAAAGATTATATATGGTTTCTACAGGTTACATTACTCCCATGCAAACAGTAGCGATACAAGCAGAAAAATAGCTAATATCACCTGAATACTTACACTGTAATAGGGTAAATAAATGCTATTTACAAAATACTTACAATCATTAAATCACCTTATTTGTTAGGTTTTGAGAATCATCTTCACCTCAAGTTAAGAAATAAGCTTGTTTTAACCCATCAATGGAAATATTGATGTGATTTCTTTTAATTCTCACTGTACAATACATGTCATTTCTGAAAATTGCAGGAAAAGGTCCTTCAGGAAGGGATTCTGATGATTTCTTGACACGGTCCACTCTGACAATAACACGAATTTGTATTTTATTTATTTTTTTTACATTGGCTTTTAGTTTTCTTTAATTTTCCAAATTTATTTTTGCAGTTAGCTAGTGAAAGTATCTGATTCTAGTTTGATTTTTGGTTCTTGAAAGAATTCTCCTGGTAGCTTCAGCAATTTACCATAAACCATTTCTGAAACAGAGCAGTTGGTATCATCATGCAGAGGTGTGCATATATCAAGAAGTACAGCTGATAAAGTTTGTCTTCACTTAACTGAACCGTGAGCTCAAATGACTGCTTTTAACATTCTGTGTGATTTTTTAAAATTTTTTTCTTCCTCCGTGGATGCCATGAAGTTTGCATTTTTGATTCCACCAAAAGTAAACTTCTAAAACATTCAGATCTGATTTCCTCTGTCTGTGATCACACTATATGGAATATAAAACTTAAAAATCCAATTTGCATAAGGCTTTGAGATTGTTTCTGTGATAATATTTTCTATCTGTATAACTTAACTTTCATCCAGCAAGTAAAATGATTGATGCATGTTAAGCAATATTTATTCTCTTTTGATGGTGGGTACAGTACAATTATATCAATATACACAAAGCCTAAATCTTTCATAAGATTTTTCAAATGAGTTGGATTAGGAATGTTTGTGCCGAATAATTTTATTTTTATGGCAACTAATGCAAGTTTCATCCCATTCTCTAATATATCTTTTCATATTCTTTCAAATGAATCTTGATGTTACTTGGTTCACTGATGATTTGATGTCAGGATGGTTCAAGGCCTGTATTTTGTGCAAAATATTCATTCGAAATGCTTGTAGTACAAATGGTCAAATATTTGGAGCTGAAACATCACACCAAATTATTTTCCCAGAGGGTAGCAAGTGCTCTTCAAAATTTAAATTTTTGCTATTATTTACTAATCATTTTAGCTCCTCATTATTTTGTTCATATGCACTTTAGTTAATAAATGTTTGAAACTGATTCAATTCTTGACATAAAGTGTGAAACAATATCATCTTTCCCAGCTATGCACTGTATATTTGTTGCAAATTTAGAAATATACTGGAGATGTCTTAATTGTTTTAGTGATGCTTTACTATTTTGCTGTTCAAATGCAAGAATAAGTAAGTGCCTTGTGATCTGTGAATATTGTAATGTCTCGTCCTTTTATCATATGTTTAAACTGTTTGATGGAAGGATAGATGCTTAAAAGTTCCCAATACTTACTCTCAGCCTTTAAGAAAATTATGTTTTAATTTTCTTGTTTCATCAACAGATGGTGCTAGTAGCTTGACTTCTTTTCATTCTTATCTTATCATCATATTCTATCTCGCTCATTTACATTCAAGCAGCTGAAGAAGGTTCTTCTGTATTTAAACCATCGAAACTAATCCTGCAAAATTTACAAACATCATACTGATTCTTGTTGTTTAACTTCTCCAATAACTGTTATTCGGTGTGTTATTTTAACCTGAATAAGCAAGATTGTTCAAGAAAATTCTAAAAGCTTTCATGTTGAATTACAATCTGGTTGGCTATCTGTAAGCAGCGATAATTTGAAGCAGGCAGTTGAGACCCCCACTTCACACAAACAGATCAAATGGCAAAGAGAAATGAAAACCAATGATGGAAAATGGGAAATGCAATGATAACTGGTTACCCTTCACTGCATCTGTCATGGAATTCTGCCACTGTTCAAAACCTTGTTCAGTATGATAAATGTTTAAACAGACAAAAAATTAAGTAGAAAATTTGTAATTTTTTGTAAACTGAGAATATATAATTTTTAATTTTTATAATGTACTTAAAAAATAATCTGCATTATATGTGTGTGTGTGTGAGAAATCCCAATGGGAGCTCACTAATCTACTACTCTATGTAGCCTATTTTTATTTATTAAAGAATTTACATTTCAAAAAGCTTTACAATAAAACGCTTTCATTTACTCTCATATTTACAGATACATAGATGATCTTATTACCTTTAATAATTTTAACAATATAGAAAATCTCAAATTTATCTAGTGTCTTACTCTCAGTAAAACAAATTTCATAAAATTTAGTCGACTAGCTTTATCATCAAATAGTAAACCACAAACAGATTCTACTCTTTGACAAAACACGCTAATTCAATTTAGTCCAAGTAACAAATTAATTACTTAATTCATCAAATACAATGCATTAAAAATATCTGTACAGATACAATAGCTATACAAAACAAAGTTTTCCTACTAATTTAAATTCTTAAAAATAATCTAGTGCAAAATAACTTTATTAATTTTTGTCTTAAAAGAGCAGGTGCTAAATACTCAATCTAAATCATTTGGCTGATAGGGTTATGATAATTTATTCCCAGACCTTGAAGAGACTGAATCTGTTGAATAACTATGTTAACCACTTGCGCTACGACTAAACTTCACGGTTGCGGTGCCGTGCGCTACAATATAACAAGCAGTAAAGTGTCTCATTTACGCCGCTCTGCGTCTTCGAATGCAATCCAGAGCTGTAACTCGAGAAATAAACAATCTCGTTGTGAGGCAACATGTACACCACGTTATTTTCATTTTTGCTATAAATGCTTATTGACATGGTGCTAACGTTGCTCGCGGTTTGAGACAAAAGCATTTCGACGTGCGTGGCACGTCTTTTTAGTGCAAGGGGTTAAAGAATTTGTAAATATTGTACATAAATTAGTGTAATTACTGTATATGATGTAATTTCTTTTATTCTCTTTCTTTTACCAACAAATGGGCCTAATTTAAATTTCTCAGTCTACTTTGTCGCCCTTGATTAGCGAAGAATACACATTCTTTTGCTCTTCTTTTTTAAATTAGATCATTAGCCAGAAATAAATTAATTTCTTTCATTTGGTCAGCTTAAAAACATATTTACCAGAAGACCCTTTTCACTCAACAACTCTGGCAGCCCAAACACAAATTCTTTTCCACCTTCCAAAAATAGTATCCAACAGGTCACAACTGAAGCTCTCTCTCCTCCTCGAAATTTTACGTAAGTTAATTCATTTCTAGCCTTTAATGAATTTTGTATATTTTCTTACTTTCATAATTTTTTTCTTATTTCTTATATACTGATGTTTCTTTTAAGTCTAATGAGAAGGTATTTTTGTACCTTAGTTCTATTCATTGTTTTACATGATCAATGGTGAAAGCGTCAGGAAGCATTTTCCTCAAGTAAAGATATTCAAGTTACTATAAACATATTCAACTTACTACAATTTTAAGCTCTGATTCTCAGATTGTATTTCAAGTAAAACAGAACTGATTCTCAACTAGCAAATTACATAATTTTAAACTCAGTCTTACTGAACAGCTTTACCGTATTGACTATTACTTGCAAAAAGCGACAAGAGATTTTTGCTTTTATTAATTATTGTTAATTGACTAATTTCCCATCAATGGCAATAATTACTTAGTTTGTTAATTGCACTTTTGTTTTTATAATTTTTAATTTTTCAATTTTTTTCTGCACTCTCATGTTCCCCCAATTAAGTTTTAAATACGCTAATGAGTAAATTTACTGTAATAGAATTAACCTTGCTACTTTGTTTTCCTGAGAGAATATATTCAATACCTTTCTAGCAAATAAATTAATATTTTATTACTTAGAAGCTTTAGCACAAGTACTAAGCAATTTAATAATATATACACCCACTATTTTAATTTGAACAATAATTAATAAATTTATACATCAATACATCTTGAAAAATCATATTATGCCAAGACAATGTTATCTATTTGAATAATTGATAAATGCCACACTGATGGTATAGTGCTTAGAGGAGCCAACTGCAATACTGAAGAGCCCAGGTTTGATTACCAGAGAAGGCATGGATGTAAATTGTTTGTCCCCTCATAAGAGGTAATGTTGGCCACCTATTAGGCATCTCCATTATAAAATGATCACTACTTCTGGCCTTAGTAGTGGTGAAAGCCTAAAAATGGCTAGTGCCTGCCATAAAAAAAACTGGCATGCTTTTATATGAGATAGTCCTTCCATTTAATCTTTTGCAGAAAGTCACGATGGATGTGTGGCAGACATTCATAATTATATTAAGTAGAACTACTTTCTCATTTACAATTCTCATCTGCAAACTACTGAAAAATATTGTAAAGTTTTCAGTTAAAGTACTTCAGGTTCAAATCATAATTCGCAACCATTCTTTTCATATATATAATACAACCTGAATGATTACACTTAGGGGTACTAATTACAAGTTCAGAAATAAGGCTACTGTATTTTAGTTGCAGCAAACAATACAGCACATTAAGTAATGCTAGTAGATAATGACAAAAGGAAACAAATTTTCAGAAGACTTATCCAATGCAGAGAGAAAAAAAAAAAAACTTGCTTACTTTCATATAACTTAAGATTTGAAATGATTTCTTTACATCAAAGATAAATAAAATATCCAAGTACACACTTCTCACCAAACTCATAAAATATATTCTATACATTTACAGATTTATGCAGGTTGCAATAGCAAATGGCCCAGCTTCCAAAGGGTTTCTCAAATCCTCAATTAATTATTGATTGATACATCTTGCAAAGTTATGAGGAGATGTAGTATTCATGATTTTTAACTTCAAATTAATCAAATGTCGGATGCTAAACAGCTAAAGATGTTATTGGATACTTAACTAGATATCCCTCTAAAGCAGAATTATTGTTTGAATTTGCTAATTTTTCACACTTTTTATTCCATTATTACCTAATTAGAGGTAAAATGCAGCTAACATTAAATTCCATATATTTATTTTTACAAGCTTCCACTTCATGATTACTAGCCAACAAGGAATTTCAAAGAAGTCAGATGAGCCCAAAATGACAAATAATTTTTAAATAAATTTAAAAAATAATATATAAGCTCATATATTGTCTGAACATTGATTTTCAAGAATGAAAAAGAAAAAATATTGACCCATATAATTTTTGCAGAAGCATTTCTCTTTTCTGTATTTAACCACAAAAAATATTTTTTGTATGCATGTACACTTGTACTTTTATGATGATTTACATAATGAAATTCGCTTTAGATAATATGTTTTAACCTATCTTTACCATTAAGGAAATTCAAAGCTGCATAGTATGTACAGAAATTTTAAATTTGTTATACAAAGCATTTAATTACTGGTGCCTGAGAACTTGTTTGGTTAATCTTCAGATTGTAGTAACTTGGCGATTTTGGGGGGAAAATTTGGCGACCAACCCTGCTACAGCATCCTGCTAGTTTTTTGTTTTTGGACGCCATTTTGTTTTCACGAAGTAAATGCATTTTTTTTTTAACTCAACATTTTTTTTCAACAATCTGCTAGCCGAATTACGCTTATGCTAGAACTTTTATGGAACAAAAGTGCTTAATCATGATGAAGATTAGGTACGAAATTGGGAGAAAGTGCAGAATCGCCCACTGCTTGCCGCATTTTTAAGAATTGCACATACACAGTATCCATGTACACGTCGACCTATTTTCACTTAAAAAAAATCCCAGAATTGCACAAAAATGGCATTGCACACACTCTTGACTTTATCCATGTACACTGCTGAAGTCCTAGCTAGTAACCTTTATTGCCTTACCAAAATGTCGCCAAACTACCTGTTACCATATTCCAAAGATTAGCCACTCGTTTATTCCACATATTTTGTCCTTGTTGCGAGTTTCCCAAGGATGTGAATGGCATTTGTAATGGCTGCGCCTAGAAACATGCATTCAAATTTTTGGATAATAAATACAGACATTAGATAAGCATATAGGGCTATTTAAATATTTCAAATTGAAAACACTGATAATTAACCTAGACTTATTTTAATTGTAAGTGAAGCAGACGAAAAATTAGGGATTTATATCTTTGATGCAGTTCACATTTTTTTCCATTAAACAATACACATGTGTGTGTAACTATTATTTATAAGCAACCTGAATTTATAGGGAATATAAAAGATGAAAAGAATTCACATTAAAAAATTCAATAATTTATAATACTTTATCGATTACTTTGAAAAATCAATATATAACGTATAATAATTTACTATATTTTGTAGAAATATCTTCTAACAAACAGTTTGTTGCTCACATGTTAAAAAAAATTATAATTCTGATGTCCGATTTAATATATTTACATGAACAGTTCGAAAGTACTGAAATTTTTAACTCAACATATACTTTTCTAAATTAACTCTTTCACATCGAGAGAGGACCAAATCTCCTTTCCTCAAACATCGAAAACCCCCGTGTATATGAAGTTCTGTTGGAATGCGTTTCTTTCCCCCATGACAAATTGAATACTACAACACTAACAATAAGCTACTCAAGTAAAGCAACTTCTTTCTTGGATGCTTTCACCCAAGAAAATTTTGGGCATCCATAAGCTTAACATTGACAGTAAACAAAGGAAAAAGAAGGTGCATTAAAATAACAGAACTACTATTAGTCACTTGAAAAGAATGACTGACGTGTCATTTAACAACTCCTGAAAGCAATGAGCAATGCTATAACGTGATAGGGGAAAGTACTAGGTAGGAAATTATTCAGGCATTCGGGTGACCTGCCGTTGTCTGAATGCTCGGGTGTTTGGGGCGACTTTGATGTGAAAGAGTTAAGCAGAATTAAAAAGCTTACTAAAATTCTTTGCTTTCATAAACCGGAATAAATGAAGTGCTTATTTAAAATTACTTAAAAGCTAAGCTTCAAATACAGCACAATTTTCAAATCAGCGATTGCTTAATCTATGAACCCCTGTAATCCATTAAAAAAAATTGATTATCAGAAAATTCAGCTTGGAGAATTAATAGTCTTCTTCACATGTTCTTTATCATTCCTTTTTTCTGTAAAAAAAGTACTGCATAGCATCTTGACTAAAGAAATTAATTTATTATTGAAGTTATTTACAGGGTTCATAGCCACATTTTAGTTAAAAAAATAAGCACCTATAAGCACTTTTCAAGCACATTTTAAGAAAAAAAATAAGCACCTGTCTAATTACATTATACACAACTGCATAACCTTAAAAATTAGACTCGTAATTTAAAATATGAGAAATGCAGTATTTATTAAGAGAGAATAAGCATTACTTCAACCATGGAAAATAATTACTTTTTTTTTTTTTTAATTTTAAATAACAGTTCAATTTACAGAACTAGTTTACAATGAGAGGGAAAAAATATGCAGAACTAAACTATATTACAAGATTTAATGATGAAATTTCAGTTCAAAATAGAGGAAATAAATAATAATAAAGCATATTTATTCTATTCGCTTGAAACTTAATAATAAATACAATTTATTTTTCCACTCATATTGATATTTAACTAATTTAAATCTAAATTCTGAACATTTTCTAAATTTTCATTGTATATCAATTTTCCTTCAACAGATATTGCAAGCAAAGTAATTTAAGTAAAAAAGAGGAACATTTCTGAAATCAGAAGACAGAAATTTGCTTCCTGCAGTCAGCCTTTAACAGTAAAAGCTTAACTACCCGCATACTTGAAAATTGGTGAATATTCGGACAGTCCAGCGTAACTTGAAAAAGAGGAGCGGAGGGGGGATAGACTGAAGCCGTTCTTTAGATTTTTCTGCTAAATAAATGCTTTTGACATTTCGATATGTGCATCATATTAAAACAAACCAATGGAACAGAAAAATATTCTGCTTTTCAAGCACAGTAAAACTCTTTTAAGTGTTCATAAACAAATCTCAGACCGAACATCAAAATTAATTATCTCTGCAAAATATCGCAAATGTTATTGCGCAATACGTGCGTGGTAATTCTTCCCTACATGATATTACGCAATCGGATTCAACAGTTGTCAGTATTGGGAGAATAAAGAATTAAATAAAGGAAAAGAAAGAGACTTACCAATCTGGGGTGTTTTTCATTCTAATTTTCAACAGACTGAGTTAAATTTCTGGAATAGAATCATTCTTTGCTTGGGTTGGTAGACCGCAAAACTTTTAGTCCTATTCAATCCAGATTGGAAAGCGACAAAAAAAAAAAAAAAAAAAAAAAATGCAGCAAACTGTAACAGTTTCAATATTTGAGATTTTGCGGAGAAAGGGGAGAACCTCCCAATCTTCGTACTGTATAATGCATTGGCCAAAAAAATGAAATTATTTTGACTATTTGATTACTTTCCCTTTATTTAAGCCATTCCGAATATTATTCCTTAGAAAGCTAATCTGTGTTAAAACACAACCATTTTTGGAAGTTTACTATACTTCAACTGTTACTGCAACTATGTTATTATAAACATTCATACATATACTCATAATATAAGCATAACGATCATAATAAACACGAATATGAACCGACCAAGTGGAACGAGAATGTAAATTATTAAGATCTTGATAGAAATTCAAACGTGTTTAGTATTTGGGTAGGAGGAAAAGAATGCCGAATCTACCGAAATTTTCTACTGCTTTCGAAATTCTTTGACCAACAGAATGACGGGCACCTGTCTGTACTTTCCGCGCACACCAAAGGTTATGTTAATGCAGAGAAAGGGGGAAAAGCTATTTCCAGGAGTATGATTCACCATCTGACATTCCATATTAGGAAGAAAAGTTGTTTATTTAGTTTCGGCTTTGGTACGGGGAAAAATTGTGCATTCATTTAAAAAAAAAAAGCACTAAAAGCACTAAAAACAAAACAAAAAAAAATGGGCTTTAAAGTAAAAGTAAACACCTATAAGGGCCTTTATATTTTATTTTCAAATATAAGGACTTATAAGCACTTATAAGGACCGCTACGAACCCTGTATTTAGCATTTTCTACACTTATCCCAGCACTGTATTTTCATATTTATAGCAAAGACAGATTCTGAATCGGACAAATTTTATTGAATAAAATTACTACTTCTGTCTTCCTAATCTTTAAAATTAATTTTATGTAGTTAACACACATAAAAAAGATATTTGTTTGTTAGCATTTCATACCACAAGTAAGCTTGTTTACATTGGCAGCAAATGGCAATACATACTCAAAATTATCATTCATAAAGAAGGTCTCCCAACCTTTTTCTACCAGTATTACTGAATATATATATATGTATTCACTCATTCAGAATATGTAAAAATAAAGGAATTAGCTGCTAATATTCTAAATATAAACAGTTAAAGTGCTGTTATTAAAAAAATAGATTAGATGTTACAGCACTACTAAGCTATTTTGAAAATATGAAAAGTCACCAAGTGATCACTTCTTGCAACAAAAATGCAAGATAATATTGGCTTAACTGTAACTTGAACTGGAACTGGAATACATACTTGCCAACCTACGACTCTTAAAAATCACAAGATTTTTCTTAAGAAATCAAGAAAATTTTTAAAGATTTTTTAAATAATAAAAATATACAGTGAGAAAATACTTTTAATGATGAAGCTTTAAATAGTAATTAATATCTGAAAATGCAGTTATTAATTCTTAAATGCAAATGCAAAAATACTTACATGTAAAAAAACAATTTTATTACTTGTACTTTTTAATAATAGAAAAATACTCTAACCAATTTCACTCATCATTAAATAATACTTCAACCAGATCACTAATCATTGATTACAAAGCAAGAATTAATGGAATTTTGTACTGTAGAACTGTGTTAATTTATTATTACTGGTTTATTGGTTCTCAACCAAGGGAATTCCTACATTCAGCTGAGACAACTGTTGAGTACGTAGTTTATGAATATTAAAAAAAAAAAAAAAAAAATAGTTTTATTCATCTTTTGGTATCTATCCGAATTTTCTATAATTTTTGTTATTTAATTTATAAAACACTTAAAAAAAATAACCTAAATCTAAATGAATGTGTATAAGTATTTTTCAAGGTTTGAAAAAGGAGGGAGATGATCTCCCAATGCTGAAAGGGGTGGAGGAGGCAAAACTGGATGAGAATCACTGATCTGTAATCCATAAAACTATCTAAACTGCATTATTCATGCTCTCAAGGTGTGCAAATTTTCAGAATTCAACTAATATAAAGATAAAAAAGGGAAATCTCAATATACAAAAAGGTGAAATTTATACAATTGTAATGAAATCTATTATAGCTCTTGAATTAATTATACTGTTAAAATCATAATACATAACTAAAATAAAATGTCACTAAAATTATAAATTTCACTTTTACCTTTGATGTTTCAGAGCTGAATATTTTATCAAAGACAAATATTTTGCTTTCAGATCCACCATTCTTCTGAGGCAATGTGATTTGGTAGCCATCTGTAGAAATTCTATTTTGCAAGCTTTGTTCACTCTCACTGGATGACCTAAAAATAAAAACTATAATTACTTCCTAACTTTGCCAGTTAAAGTATTTTACTATTCAAAACAGAAGTAACTTAACAGAAGCACCAAGTAAGTACTTTTTTTACAAAATACAGTTTGGTCATATAACTAAACATAGTCTATAAAAGAAAGAATTATTGGGAAGGAAAGGATAATATATGAATTAAATAGACAATTGATTGTCAAACAAAAAATTAAATGTTTCAGAATATTTTACACTAAATTATTGAAATATTTCATTTTGTATACCACTCCAAACAAATTAAAGAGTTTATTTTGCTTTGCTAAATGTAGTACAATTGTATATCTTTCATTCCTTACTCATATTGGTTTAACAATTAACTTCTTACAATATATTTCTAAATAAGCAAGTATATTTTAAGATTTTTGTATTAATTTAGAATTCAAACAACAAAAATCTGTTATATTTGCAAATTTTCACAAATTTTTGTATAGTGTTGAAGTTACAGCCTTTACAGAGTTTTATCAAACATTTAAGCAGTTTTCCAATAAAATGAAAATCAATTTAGTAGATTTTAGCCTCTTAAAAAGAAAGGTATAATATTTACTCTACAGTGCTGTAGAAGTAAAAAAAAGTAAAGAACATTTTTAGTCATCAAAGGAAAATTTATCTCAGCATCTGCTGTGAAAAATACATTCTATATAATCTTTAAAAAGTTTATATATATATTTATATATATATATGTATATATATATGAGAGAGATAATGTAATTGGGATATAAACTAAGCACAAATTTACTGCTGAAACTTATCAGTTAGGTATTTTGGGTTGATCTTTACAATATGGTAACTGGTAGTTTGGCGACATTTTGGGGGCGATAAAGGTTACTACCTGGGACTTTGGTAATAATGTGAGCAGTACTCAGTTCCGATTACGCATTACTTTGCGTGAGGGAAATGAGAGATCATGGGATATGTCATGTGATATTAATGGACGAATTACGGTTCTTTAATCGGAAAAGGGGGGGGAAATCGGGAAAAAATGTGGATATTTTGTATTTAGCTTCATTCTGTGTTGTGTGAAACAGTGTTGTTTAATTTTTGGATCCCATGGCCCTAAATAAAGTGAATTCGAAATGGGTATTTAGGCATTGTGATAGAGAGAAGTTTGCTTTTTATTTAGCGGAGGAAGTATGGAGGAAAAATTTGCACAAAAAATCTTTCAATAATTTTATTGAATGAATTAGAAAAGTGTATCCGCCACATAATCAAGATTCTGAAGAAGATTAGGTAAGTTAGTATTTTTAATTATTTGAGGATATTATTTTTATGCATTGTTCAAAATGTAAGGTGGAAAGGAATTTGGTATTATTGGGAAAATTGTTATTAGCAATGATTTAGTTTAAAGTAATTAGGATTGTAATATAATTTTTATTAATTTAATGTATGTGCTCATTTATATTTTAAGTAGTGTTTTTGAATTTAATTATATTTTAATGAAATGATAGTTATTTTGTGAATTTTATGTTTGTAGGAATTTGGTATACGTTTAAGTTGAAATAAACGTGCATGGAAATAATTTAAATATTTGACACTAAGTATTTGTAATGCTTGCTAATTTATGAGAAAAAAACAGTGTACATGGATATAGTGAAGAGTGTGCGCAATGCCATTTTTGTGCAATTCTGGGATGTTTTTTTAAGTAAAAATAAGTCGGCGTGTACATGGTTTATGTGTATGTGTTATTTTGAAAAACGCGTAAGGAGTATGGTATTGTGCACTTTTTCCCAATTTTGCTGTGAATATTTGTCATGATTAAGCAGTTTTGTTTGATAAAATTTCTAGCATAAGTGTAATTCGGCTAGTAGATTGTTGGAAGAAGTGTTCAGTAGATAAAAAGAAAAGAAGCATGTCTTTACTTCGTGGATACAAAATGGCGGCGGGGGAAAAAAAAAAATAGAGGGTTGCTGTAGGAGAGTTGGTTGCCAAATTTTCGCCAAAAAATCGCCAAGTTACCATAATGTAAAGATCAACCGTATTTTGTTTTACATTTAATCTCAGATTCATGGGGTACTAGTAACACTATATATAACAGATTTGTGTATTTTGAATTTTCTATTCATATTAATTTAGAAATTTTTGTATGTTATGTAATTCTAAATGAGCCCCCCCTCCCAATTTTTTTGTGCATTGCTGATTTCCACTAATATCAAAGTTTTACCATAACTACCATACTTTCATCAATATCATTCCTATTTTCAATATGCCCTTGATGGAAAAAAGCTGATACATCCAGAAATAAAATATGTATGTGAATTAATAAAATGGCGAAAAAAATGCAGACAACTCGCTTATTTAAATTCATACCCAGCAAAATTCATATCCAAACATCATGTTGGCTAAAATAATGTATCTGATGAATTACTAATTCAATTTGTGAATTGTGGCTATTAGAAAAACTTAAAATTCAATTTTCAGTTATGTTTACATAATCTGTTTATTTTAAATTGCTTACAGTATTATATTTAGTAATACAATAATTACAAATTTACATCAGACTGCAAATGTATATCTAGGTTAAATAAACTACATTGTGTAAATATTGAAAAAGTGCAGATTTGTGCTGATCACCATTTAGTTTTATGTTAGTTTATGGCTGACAGGGCCAGCACTTGTTATTTTACTGCCTTCTGTAGATCCTAAATTATTCCAACTGATGCCTCCACAAATTTTAAAAATTTTGCTTCCACTGAATTCTGGTACGCAATGCCTCTCCTAAAGTCTGAAAATTATTCTATTCCTAAATTTTACTGCTCAATGCTTCTCTAAATTGTGAAGTTTTTGCAACCACTAAATTCTGCTGCCAATACTGCCACGCTGGTCGCAATGGCTCTGATACACACTCCAATGGCTGTTGGTAACATTCAGTTTTCATTTCATGTGAATAACAGTCCTGTAAATTACCTTGCATTATTTGATGAATGAATGGCCAAAGTACTACAAATTCCGAAATATATATATTAAGAGAGCACCATAAGATATACCTCATCATGAAATCAAAATGAGAATTCAAATTTGAGTACATCAGCTTTGTACAAATTTATAAGTTTATACATAAGTAAAAAGTTCAACAATAATAAATACAATGAAATTAAATAATAGATTATGTTATACCATACAGGTTTCTTTTCCTATTAAATTTCTACAATACATGGAACTGAACTAATTTCTCAGTTTAAATTAATTTACAATTTTCAGTTATGTAAACAATTTTGCTAAAGTCATTGCAATTCGGGGCTTAAATATAATACACTCCATTCAGTTACAGATCGCACATATCTGAAGCATACATAAAAGAAAATTTATTAGAAAGTTCATGACTTACTGAAAGTAGAGAAACACTTTAATTCTCTGCATTTCATCGTCACTTTCAGATGCATTATCAAAACTCATATCCTAGTTACAATTCGTTTAAAAGTGAATCAGAACATGTAGAGAAATATTTCAATAATAAATATCATGAAAAGTAAGAACAAAACTATACACATAGATAGGAACAGGTGCTAAGTATATTAAAATAATACCATGTAATGAAAAGTAATAACAAAATTAACTACACACATAGATAGGAACAGGTGCCAAGTATATTAAAATAATACCAATCTATTCGAATTTTGAAACAAACTCATTATTAAATTTAAGCATCTTTGCAACATATGAGAACAAATCAGAACTTAATTTTTTCTTCAGTTATTTACGCCTCTGTACATAATTTTCTATTATATAAATAACGTGGACAAGCGTTATTTCAAATTTTAATTAAAAGAAAAAAAATTAAGTCATTCCTTGCTTTATGTATATATAAATTTACGAAAATATACTTAAACCCAACCTACAATATAAGAAAATGAACAATAATATAACAACCAATATCTACATTATTCTAAAGCAATAAAACAGTTCCTTCAAAATACCAAATTTCTGCCTTAGTCTTCAACTCAAGTTCTACCTTCTGATTACAAAACGTATTTTTCAACACACACCCTTTCACGATCGGCACTTACCACCACAGAATGTCTATGTTCCAAAGAACAATGCATATTCTTTGCTTACCGCAAGCTGTCAAATTGGCAAGACTTGAATTCCCGCTGCGCAGTGTCTGCTCTCTTTATGCTTGTGACGTTGCAATTGGCTACAACTCCCTATAGTGAAGCAAAGGCTTGCATTTAGCTGGATCAGTCGGACATCGCTGGTGGTTCTTGTTGGCATCAACCGCTAGGGATTTTGCCCTCTAGTTGGCTTTGTTCTCTAAAGCGTTTGGCTGGAAATAGAAGAATAAGCACTTTTTCGCAACTTAGATTCGTATCTAAGTTAAACAAACATGAAAATGTTATTTGCTGTATGAGAAAATGCAAAATAAAGTTGAAACATAGATGAAGTAGATTATATATCAAGAAATTATATTCTTGTGATGAGGACTTGAAAATTATTTGCAAAGTATATAAATGCGCTAACACTAGAATAATAAAATGCGTTGAGAGTAATAATATGGGTTGAAGTAAGGTACAAACAAAGTCCTATTCCTGCTTTGTCGGGAGCAAAGTCAATGTCTTTGCAAGATATGAAAGTTGAATATATAATAAATGAAACTCCAAAATGATGTAGAGAATTCAAAACAAAATGCCTTGGAATAAGGCTCTACATTAATTTGTATATCTGATGCAAAGGCTAACCCCTTACTTCTTATGGAACGGTCTTTGGTACACCTGGGTATCTAGGCTGACTCCTCACCCCAAACCGAACATAATTGAAAGTTTCAGAATATTATAGAAAGTAACGTATTTGGAATATAGTGTTTTTTTTTTATTATTATTTAAATTTTTAAAAGACTCACGCACTATAAATTCAAGCCTCAAAGCTGTCTAACTGAATCTATGTTATCAAGGTAATTTTGAATCAAATGTCTCAAGTCGTGAACAAATGCATACAATACACACAAGATATAAATATACATAAATAAAAACAAAAGAATACCGAATAACATAAAAAACGTGAATATAAAAATCGCACTTCCATGACTACAGTTGGATTGAGAATGAGCATTGGCTTTTTTATTATTATTATTGATATCGCTCATATAATCGTAATTATAAATTCTGAGTTCAGAATTACTTATAATGTAAACGAATGTGAAACTGTCTGGCCAAGTGGTAGTAAAACTCAATTGAATTATGCCTAGTTCCTCATGAATTGCATTGTTTCTAATATAGTACGATCAGTGGTGTAGCTAGGGTGGTGCAAGGGGAGACATCTGTCGCAGCATCGCAGCATTCAGAGGGCGTCAAATTGATGTTACGAAATTTTAGAATGAAATGTTTTCCTATCTTGGCAAAGAGAAAGGAGCGCAAAATCTTCAGTTGTCCCCGGGCGCTGAAAACCCTAGCTACGCCTCTGAGTACGGTGCGTTTGTAATTTGCCGCAGAACAACATTCTGGGCAGTTTGCAGTTTTTTAAGTAGAGTTTTACATGAATACGCTTGTCCAGACTGGACAAGCGTAACAAAGCATGGAACGCAGAATGGATTTATAAATGAGCGACTTATTATCTATAAAGAGAAGGTTGTTTAGGGCAATTAAGGGGTTCAGTTTAGCTTTACGAACACGAAACTTCTGAGTAACGGAATGTATATGTGGGGACCATGTGAAAGAATTTGTGAGGATCACTCCCAGATAAGTGACTTGCTTAGCTAGGGCAGTGAGATTCCATAAAACAGCAGATTTTGTTCAACTTTTCTCGTCTTAGTGAAGACTATGGCAATTGTTTTTTCAACGCTGACCGGAAGTTTCCGATTCAGTAGCGAGGCCTCTAGTGCATGTATGTGATTTGGAAGATGTATCACTGGGCTAAGAATTGCATTTTAAGCAAGAATTGCATTTTTTCAGCATACATTCCTAGTGTAGTGTTGGGGGTGGTGGGTATATCGTTCACATAAATATTGAAAGGCGACCCCTGGACGCCAGCTGAAGCCAGACATTTAGTGGAGTAATTGTATGTCTAAACCACCCCCGCATTAAGATAATTTTAGTCAAACTTTGCAAGAAAAGCGGAAAATGGACATTGCGGAAAGAATGATATCTTCACCAGAAAGATAAGAAGGAAGTTCGATTTCGTTGCGTTGTCCGAGATGAATCTTTGGGAAATTTCTTTCAGCAGAAAAAGAAAATATGAAATAAAGATTACGTAAAAGAGTTCGATTTCGCTGAGTTGGCTGAGAGGCAAAAAGAGGTTGAGTTGGCTGAGATAGAAAATATTACATATAGATTAGATAAAAGCATATATCTATATCTATATCTATATCTATATATATATATATATATATGATATATATAGATATATACATACATATATATGTGTGTAATGTGTGTGTGTGTAATATTACGTTTTGTTAAATAATGTATGATGATAAGACACCATACATTAATTAACCAGTAAGTTCGCCTTTATTTCTAGTGGTGCAAATATCTAATTAACTGGTCTATGGTGACCTACCTCGAAAAATAATTTGCTTGCAAACATTGCAATGAACTAATACAGATGTTACGGAATAGTGAATTACAGTTCTAAAATTATTAGAAAGTAAAGTGCATAATCTACTATAGGCAAAGCTATTGAACTGGTGAATTACATAGAACATATAATTTAAAAAAACATCTAACAGCATACAGAGTAGGATATAATTTCTTTTATTACTTGCATATGCTCATTTCTACTTGCTCATTTACTCACCTTACTCTTCACTATTTTTGGACTTACTTTATTACCGGAACTACCATTTACACTTATAGATCTGTTATTTATACGTTAGACTATTTATATTTATTTATCTGGGGTAGGGTTTCTACCCAGGAACTCATGTCTCGTGCCGTGCGGCCACTTAACTAATAGTCCCATACACCACACTTAGTTGCAGTGACCTCTCAATGTTGCATTTTCTTCACATTACATTTACGACCACGGTACAACGTCGCAGAATAAGTGTATACTCCCCATATGTGTTGATTAAATAAAGGAGTTTTTGTACTTTAACGCATAAACAGCCGAGTTTCATTCAGTTTACCGTATGAGCTACGAATAGTATTTAAGCATTGCTGTGAAGGTGTATAGTGTACACTGGTGTACAAAAATTAAGGACGAGACGGTTTTTTCAATATAACTTTGTACAAAAGCTTTCCAAATCAACACATTTAATACCGTAAGATCCCCAATACGTAAAGACACGAGTAATGTAAGCAACACTTACTAAAAGAGAAATCAGAGGGATAAAAAGAAGCTTTATTGAAAAAGTAGCATGGAGCGCAATGCGACTGAAGGCCGAAACATCCCTGTGATGGGTGTCCAGCAAGAAATATCCGGTCTTTAATAGGGGATATGATCTCCCCTGACTGCTAGGCAGGTTTCACAGCGTCTGCCCATGCTGAGAATGAGGGTGTCAATGAGTTGTTGAGGCATTGCTGCCCATTCGTCTTGCAGCGCCAATCGAAGCTCCGGAATCGTTACTGGTGGTAAGGTACGAGTTGCCAAGCGTCTGCCTAGAAAATCCCATACATGCTCAATGGGATTAAGATCCGGAGATCGTGCCGGCCAATCCATACGTTCAATATCCTCACTCTCTAAGAGCTGTTCGGCAGCTACTGTGCGGTGACATGGTGCATTGTCGTCCATGAAAAGGAACTGCGGACCCATAGCGCCTCTAAAAAGACGCACATATGGAAGAAGAATCTCGTTACAATAACGGGTCCCGTTGACTGAACCTGCGTCGAAGATGTGAAGGTGTGTACGACTACCAAGTATGATGCCTCCCCAAACGAGAACACCGCCACCTCCATACCTGTCCCTTTCAATGATGTTCGAGGGATGATTGCGGCTTCCCCGCTCTCTCCAGATGAGTATGCGATGAGAATCGCTACTCAGACTGAATCTGCTCTCATCTGTAAAGAGTACTCGTCCCCATTCATTGTCTCACCAATTCCGGTGTTCCCGGGACCACAGAGAACGCCTTCTCCGATGGGCAGGCGTTAGAGGTACACACCGTACAGGGCGTCGTGCAAACAGACCACCACCGTGCAGTCTTCTGGCCACGGTATAACGCGATATCGGTCGTCCAGTCGCCTGTGTCGTGTGTCTAGCGATTTCTCCCGCTGTCTGCCGCCTGTTTCTTCTGGCCTGTAAGGCAATATACCGGTCATCTGCGGGTGTGGTTCCTCGTGGACGACCACTACTAAACCCCAGGATAGCTGTTCCTGTAGTTTGAAATTGTCTCCAAAGTCGTGAAACGATGCTGTGAGCAATTCCGAACTCTGCAGCCACACTTGTCAAACTGCGGCCTTCCTCCAACTTCCCAATGATTCGACCTCGGGTAAAAGCATCCGTATGTCGTCTAACAGATTGATTATTCGCCATTTGTCGCTGAGGCAGCAACTCGGTGTGATTTTAACTGCTATACGGCGTGCAATCTCTTTGCCAGAAATACTTATCTTACACCGACAACATGCTTTATACTACTCAGACACTCCCTCATTACGTCTACCTGCCTATCTGCGCATGTGCTACCGTACATCACCTTACTTAATCTCCTGATTGGTCTTTCTGTTCGCTCTGCCTCTTCGTTCAGCTGATATGCTAATTTTTCGACTTTTTCCTTAATTTTTGCACGCCATTGTATATAGTGTATATTCTTAGAAGTGAGTAATACATATTTTCTGTAAGTCAGCTTTGGTAACAATAATTGTTTTGGGAACTGGAATAATTAATTCATGCAAACTTGTTATTTAAGCATTGCTGTGAAGGTGGATAGTGTATATAGTGTATATTCTCAGATGTGAGTAATACTTATTTTCCGTAAGTCAGCTTTTGTAGCAATAATTGTTTTGTGAACTGGAATAATTAATTCATGCAAATTTGTTATGCTTTTGCATAATACTCTATTTGTTAAGAGAGCAGAAAAATGCGTTTAGGAAATGCTGAAATATTTAAAACAAATGATTCGCATTAATCATCAAATGAAACAAATTACACGATATTTTTACCGTAATACAGTTATATAAATATACTGAAATTGTGCAGTGTAAGACAGTTATTTTAAATTTATAGCTTAAAAATCTCATAAAATTGTAATTTGTCAATGGAGTAACAATGGTGAAAGAGAATGCCCGTTTTGTATAACTAAGTATAAATATTTATTTCCTGTACTTTAGTTTCTATAACCACGTTTCCCAGCTACTAACTTTTGTACCCATAACTATTTTTTCAGTATTATACATTAAGCAACAAATCGCTGATTTGTAAACGAAGATTGTAGTTAATTAATTTGGAGTCTATGAGTGTGTTGATTTATAAAAGCTTTTAATTCAAAACGAAACATTTTGTTATATAACAAGATAATAAAATAGGTAAAAGTCCTACAAAATATAGTACTAAAACGGTTTTTCTTTCATCCAGTTATCAAAATAATTTAGCTCTTTTTCTGAAAGGTAAGCAATTAAATTAAGGAAAAAATAAATCGAGAGCAGAAAACAGTATTAAAAGTTAAACTGTTAAAAAAATATTCCAAGCCAAATAGAATTTTTTTACCGTACTTCTGTTTAGAATAAGGGGGGAAAGGTATTAAGAAATATATTATTATAAACATTTCAAGCCAAAGAATACTTTTTGAAATATTTCTATTTTGAAAGAGGGGGAAGAAGGTGTTAAATTAAGAAATAAAATTAAATTTTTAATAAATTATAATAAGAACTCAGATATTTTATACAATTTAGAAATTTTGGAAAAATATTAACTGTCTTATTAAATTCTAAGGAATGAAAGAAAAATTATGTAGCTTCTGGACAGCTTATACTCAAAAGTATTAGTAATTTAATACGGTTAGAAAATGACCGTAGATCACTTTTGCATCATATATATTGTAATACGTTCTGCATTTTCTGTACACTCTAGTTTACACAGATATGTAATAAACATAAATGGATTACACTTATATAACCTTAAAATGGTGAGATACAACCTCAGTAAGATGAGGAAATTTCAAATGATTATATTAGATTATTTTCAATTATTTAAATATTTCGAATATTATGGATGTATTTTAATACCTTAAAAAGTATAATATCTTACTGGATCATTAAAACATTGTTGTAGTTACCTGTTCTCTAAAATAAGAGTTCACCACTTCAATCATGTAGAAAGTAATCCAGTGTTGTGTGACATCCATTTACATCCTTAGTGACATTATACTCATAGCACTTTATTATGCTGCATTCATGCAACTCTGTGGCTTTATATCAAGTCGAAATGAGTTGTTACATGAATGTCGCCAGGAGCGTATCTAGAGGGGGGCAAGGGGGGACATCTGCCCCCGGGCGCAGAATCCAATCGGCGCCAAATTGATGTTACGACATTTTAGAATTAAATGTTTTCCATCCTTGGCAAGCAGTAGGGGGCGCGAAATCTTAAGTTGCCCCTGGGCGCTGAAAACCCTAGCTACGACTCTGAATGTCGCAGTGTGACTTCACAACAATATTACAGTGTAACTTCACAACAAAGTCGCAATGTGACTTCACAGAAATGTCACAATGTGACTTCACATTAACGTCGCAATGTGATGTCGAGAAAAGCGGACATTAAGCCATTCCTACAACGTTACTGCGATATTGAGGTCGTCAGAGTGCGACACGTTTGCAATGTTGCAGCGACGTGCCGTGCTGTTGGGGGTGTAGACATAAAAATAAGCGCGAGTTAATAGGGCATCTTACCAACTGTAAACAAATACACAAAATTCTTGAGAACAAATCAAAAATTTACTGTGTTCCAAAAAAAAAAAAAAAAAAGAAGGAAATAATACCCATATAGCACACTTAGTTGCTATAACGTTGCAGTGAAATCTCAATGTTACATTTTCTTCACATTACATTTGTGACCACGGTACAACGTCGCAGAAATGTCACATTCTGATGTGGATGTGAATGCCGCACGGATGTCACATACACGTCACAGCAAAAGTTTAATATGCCCACAAGAAATTTCTCTGTCTCCGCTACTCTGACCTTTCTTAACCTTACTCACGTAATTCTTCTGTAATGGGAGGTATTCTCCCGACTCATTGTTAAATGTTTCAATAAACCTCTTCTACGAATAAATTATTTTTTACGCTAATAGATTACGATTTTAGTTATTTCTTTTTTAATTAAAAATACTGATAGTTTATAGCGTGTTTTTACTTTGCGTGATACTAAGAAATCGTGGAACTATATTTTTTAATGGATGCATACACATTCTACCATGGCGAGTGTTGTCAAGAGTGGCTGACCAAAAAATTAGTATGGCGTTTTTTCGTGTCGAGAATTAAGTGTGAATTTTGAAAAACATGAATTCAGCCTTTTGGCAATAGATGGCGCTGACCGTTGCACTGGTTTTCTAATGTCAGAATAACGGGTTCCTACCTTTGGCAGGATTCTCGCCGAGGTGAAAATGGAATTTTTTATCAAAGAGTGTTGATGCTAGTGACTCGAGTAACCATAACAACACCATATGATTTAAATAACACAGTCTCTTAAGCTATGAAGACCATCTGGAATACTGGAGAAGGGAAAAAGACTTCATAGGGGATCTCCAAGTCCAAGTGCCGCTGATATGCCGCGAATATCATACTACTTGTATGACGTGTTCCGGCTCTTTGAAATAACTGCCCTGTGGGCCGCTTGACAGTAAAGTTTTCTTGGTGCTTGAAAGCGAGGTTTTCATGGTGAGAAGGGGAGACCGCAAGACAGGACAGGTCTGAGAAATAATAAAACAGCACGTCCTGGAGTGGGAATAATAAACTGATGGTAGGCAGTGACGTCATGTCCAGTCCGGAAAATACACGACAAATTCAGTTAGGTGGGAAAATTCTGATTTTCGACAAACACATGAGCTGCAAGAGGTCGGAGATATCCAGGACTTAGAAGAGAAGGGCTAGCTCATAGAGCTTTTCCCCCTGAAGCAGAAAGTGAGGAGTGATGATGTAGCCATGATGACACTGAGCGC
The DNA here is from genome assembly GCF_044657685.1 of Stegodyphus dumicola. Classification (NCBI taxonomy): domain Eukaryota; kingdom Metazoa; phylum Arthropoda; class Arachnida; order Araneae; family Eresidae; genus Stegodyphus; species Stegodyphus dumicola. Next base: position 111,701,343 of record NC_140781.1, on the reverse strand, counting down.
GCCAATATAATTCACAGCTTGGAAATTAGTGTTTTTGAACCAGCGTTCAAAATGAGCTGTGTGTGAAAGATAGCTATAATTTGGAAGAGGCAATGTTACTGCTTTATGCATTTTAGACTGAACCATTAAAAAATTTAATAATGCTTACTCAATTTTAAAATAATAGATAAAATGTGCTACTCTTTTAACATAAAGTTCCGTGTTTTTTTTATTTTATTTTTATTTGCAGGTTTTTTTTATTTAATGCACGTTTTTTTCTAATCATTTCTTTATTTGCATGCTAACTGAGAGAATTTTTATACTGCTTCTAAGATAACTATAATAGCAGCTATTTAAATTTACTCAAAAAAAAAAACTTTACATTGACATAGGTTTAAACATATATGACATATGTGGCAACATTTCTGCTAACCTACGTTTGATTTTTTGCCTAATTGTAAATTTTACATTGTTATAATTCTCTTCCGATTCAATATAATAGATATTTTTTAAATAATTTTGTAATTTATACTTATATCTATATTACAACTAAATAAATGTATATAAGATTGTTACCTTAGTTTTGACAAAATAGCTTTATTCAGAGTACCTAAAACAGTTATTTAATTTTTCAAAAGTGTGAGTAAAGGAAGCAGGTCTTTTTATGCCAATTACTTTGATGTTTTATACTATTATATTTTATCTAGAAAGCTAATCTAGCACAAAATCTAATGAATAATTAGTTACAAAGGATACAATAAGAATAACTTTAACAAGTACTTAACAAAATTAGTTTGTTAAATACTTGTTATTCTTGTTGGTACTATTTTGGTACTATTCATAATACCGAAAATATTATCGATTAACTCATAGAAGACAGATGCTTTCTGATTTCCTGTGGGGTAGAGTATACCTTTTGCGGTACGTTTTGAAAATAATGTTTTCTCTGGAGCGACTTTTTGTCTCTCGTTTCCCTTGACCATTAAATAATTTGGTTTTAGTTTGTGACACAATTTGATTTCTTCTCAATCTCTATTTAAAACCTCTTTAATAATATCAAAATTTAAAACAGTTACATCTTCTAAAACAAATCCTCTATCTAAAACGCGGTTTATCAGTAATTTGAGGCAGAGCGCAAAATGAGACCTCTGATTAAAACAAACTGCACATTTTGAAAAGAACCAACTTAGTCCAGTTTAGAGTCATAGCAGAGTTTTCAATCTATATGCATTTCGTCGAAACTGAGAACGCATATTTTTTCTACAGAATACAAATGTTCGCCTCTTTCCTTCTTTAGAGTAAGAACATTACTTTGAATTCTTGGACTACACTAAAATTTAGAAAACACTAAAAAATAAAATAAACACCATTTCTTTAATTTGATAATACTAGCTAAAGATATCGCAATTTTTTTCTTAATTTTTTTTCTTTCCAAAAATCATTTAATACGATGCAACGTGAAATATTTTCACTAGTCCACTTGATTTTTTTCTTCTTTTTCAGTAATGCATTAATCTGCGTCTTTATAAAAATAGGCTTTAGACATTTTTCCAAATTCTCCGGTTTGTGCTCCCCCCCTGCAAATTTCGCTATTTGAGATTTTAATTTCTGTCTAGATGTCGTCCACCTTCTTTGTCGCTGAACAAACATTCTAAAATTTTTCTTTCCTCAATTTTTCAATACTTTAATACAATTTAATACAATTTTCTGAGGATATTATTTTGTTCTTCAAATTATCAATGCATTCTTGTTTATCCTTAAACATTCAGGATGATCTACATTTTCATTTGTGAGTTTTATTTCAAAATCATTAAAATTTGATTTATTATTGTCATCATCAATTTCGATTTATTATTGTCATCATAATTTACTTTCGGCACAGCATTCCATTTCAACAGTTTCTTTTTGTGGCTATCCAAACAAGCGATTTTTCATATCATCTTCATAAACACTGCATAGAAAATGTTCGCTTCAGATTTTTCCGCTCTTCACATTAATAGAATCTTCTCTTTGACATTTGTGTATCCATTCTTTCGTCAAAAGCAAACTCTCATTTGGATCCTTTGGTCCTATGAAATAAAATATCTCATCCTTTCATACTTCTGTAAGTGCTACGGCACGTTACTGCAGCGCAAAAAGCCATATTACGTAAACGATACTTTACAATATAGAATTTAAAATAAAAACTGACTAAAATTACATATATATAAATTATTTTAAATATATACATTATTAGAAAACAGATATATATATTATTAAAATTAATTTGGGATATGTAACCTCTAGAAAAACGTCTCGCAGCTCAATGAAACTACTGTTTTAAACGCGGGAAATCAGGACAGGTGGCATCACAGTGACGTCAGATTATTGCCTGTTACGTCCCCCCATTAGGCTCGAGTCGGCGAAGAGTCGAACAAAGAAATGAGCTAGCCCTTTTATTTATCCCTGGGAGATATCTATCCTCATTCAGTACATAATGGAAATACAAAATAAGTAAGGAAATCGCATTGTTTGGCAGAGTTGAAGAATTTCCTATTTGTTAAAAGGAGATAGTCTTTTACATATTCAATTTTCAGATCCTGATGAAGTTGTTCGTTTCTCACAAATTAGTGCGCATTTGTCATGCATCTGAGGATTTTAGACTGTAGAATTTGAAGCTGGTAAATGTTTGCTTCCGTTGTAGCGGCCCAGACAGGGGAGGAATAAGTCATTATTGGTCTTATGAGTGAGAAATAGATATACCTTTTCTGGCCCAAGTCCAATCTTGAGTATTTACCTAGTAGTGGGAGAAGGCAGTGGAAAACATAATTAGCTTTCTTCTTGACATGTTGAATGTGATTTCCCCAGGTGAGGTTGTCATTAATTATGATTCCGAGATATTTTGCTTGTTTGACTGTCGGGACCGGCTCGTTAAAGATGAGAAGTTGTTTCCTCGTAGGTCGGGACTTTTTCTTTCGTCTAATGATTAATATTTGGGACTTTTGTGCGTTGATGGAAACTTTCCCTCTCCGGCACCAGTTTTCAATTTGAGGGATGAAATCCTGAAGTTTGCGAATATCGTGGTTGGTGTTTGCCGACTTAACCGCAATTGTAGTATCATCCGCGTAGCAAGCAAGCATCGAATTTGAATTTGTAGGAGTTGGGAAGTCGGCAACGTAAAAGAGATATAAATATGGGACGAGGATACTGCCTTGGGCTACTTCTCCGAAGATAGGTGTTTTTTCGGAAGTGTGCGTACCCACAGATACACAGAAACATATTCGGCAAAGCTAGAACATTTGCCTCCCGGGGCGGACCCTGAGAGTGTCCGCCTAGGCAATCTTTGAATTTGTCTCTCCTCCTGGTATAAGTAAATGACTGAATGTAAAAATGACATAGAGAAAAATAAATTAAAAATCTTCCTTTACTTCTGAAAAAAGGTTTGAATTGCATTATTTTAAAATTGTATTATTATTATATTTTTTTGCAAAGCCACCTACAGAGTACTTATGCTGATAGTACAGAACTATTTCTGAAATGCAAAATTAATCATTTGTAGTTCTAAAATGATTTTTATTTAAAAAATTCTTATCAGAACTAGAAACACAGTAACTGTGAAAAAAATTCTCAGCAGTAAAACGTTACATTATCTGAAGATCCTTGTTTTAGAACAAATAGCAAAATGTCAACAGGGCCCACTTTCCACATTCCTGTTTCGTATTCTTTAGCAATAATAACGCAAATAAAACTTTGAAACACTTCCCTCTAACTGAAGGAATTCTTTATTAAATTTTTGATGGTCTTCTACGAGCTCAGCTCATACTCCAGTTTACGCACTGCAGTGGGGGCAAACTAACGCAGCTCGTATTACATATTTATGTCTAACAGATATCTCTCGTATTTGGAAAGAAAGAATTGCTTAATCTAGCTATCTCGCGTAGGTTTAATAAACCGAGATCACTGTTTAGCTGATATTCGTAATTTTCAAGTTTTGAATGAATAAAAATGGTATAAGAGTGCGTAGGTGTTGAAATCTCGTGGTGATACCTTTGGATACTGATCTACAGAAAAATTTATTTTTCTTCTTAAATTAATTCCATACGGTAATTCAGAATCGTATTGTTCTTTATTTGTTTGAAAGATCTACAGGACTAACCTCCATCAAATATTATTTCACATGAAATTGGCGCCTTCAAATTATGTCGTCGGAGGCGGAATAGCCGTCTGTAGCTACGCTGTGTCTGACATCATATGAATTAAGAAATGAAATTGAAATTTTGGTATATAATTAAGAGCCTTAATTAACTTTATAAGAAAAATACAAAGAAAATGGAAGCAAATTATCTAAATAAAAGTGTATGTCTATAAATTATAAGACATGTGAATACATTGTAAATTTAAGTTCTGATTTCTGCATTTTAATTCTTTCTTAGCATTTGGAAGTAGTTCTTACAATTTTTAGTCGAATGGGAAAATTAAAACTCAGTTCTTTTTAAACTAGGAAACGTTGCTAAGCCACGTGCTATAATACCTATGATAAGGAACTCGCTAACCAATTGTCTATTGATATGCAGTATACATCAGCTTAGTAGCAATGTTGCAAATCATGCATTAGCTTTAAATTTTTATCAGTATTAAAACTATTGTTAAGATCCATCAGCGGCCGACGGTAATATTGCTGAAAATAGTTGGATCAACTCCAGTTCATATCCCGACGAAGGAGCTGTCTGTATGGGAGTTTTTTGTGATTCCTCCCCCAAGGAAAGATGTATACTTTTATAGCTTATAACGTGTAAAAATACAACCAAAATCACCTGTAGCGAAGCTGGTAACATTAGCAGAATTGGACTGGTTTTATGGATGAAAAAAAGGGGGGGGATTAAAAAAAGGTATGGCATAATGTTTCGTATATGACGCTTTTTGGAAGTATAAATGATAAAACTCGTTTGCAAAATTGTCATGAAATTTCCCCAGGTGTCTAGAATTTTTAGATTTCCAACGTTTTAGTAAACAACTTCAGTTATTGCCTCGACGTCTCCAGAATTAGATAAATCTCCGATTTCGGTACATGAAACAATTTTTTTCATGATCGACTTTGCGCATGTTTGTTTTTTACATACCCTCTCGCATAGCGTTGAGTGTGCGTGCGTGGATATGCATGGATAATCCTCAAACCGAATGATGCGCCCCCGGATAATCAAGAGAATACTGTATATATTTTTAAAAAATTTTCGTTGAATCTTGAATGCGATTTGAAAGCTAGTTTTTTATTAATCTGTGCGACCATTTGGCTAGAGAAACAAAATCTAATTAACCTTAAAAAAGGAATTAAGAATTTTTAATCCTGCATACAGCCAATGCACAATAGTCTTTTAGTAATATAAGCTATCTAAGATTTCCTTTGTTTAATATGTTATATAGAATAATTTAACAGACTTGAAAAATGAAGTACTGGAAAAGACACTGAAAATTACCGCTGAATACTGGGAGTTCAATCCCAGGCAAATGGGTTAGCTGCATGGTTGGTTTTCATGGTTTCCCCCTTATATTAGGTGAATATGAGCCGCTTTCCCTTGGAAAGCCCTCCACAAAGGCATCTCTCTTACTACGCAGATAGCCCTTGTGCGCTTTTCTATATCTGTATAACCTAACCTGAAAACTAGCAACAAAAGATAATAAAGTATACTCCTTATACAGATATCTCATTCTTTTATAATCGTTCGGAAGTACCATACAAAACATTCTATGCCAATAAAATTATTAGAATGTATTCTTAATTAATACTAACAAAAGTGACGGTTGAAAATGATTCGGCATTTCGAAATGGAGCACTTTTGAAAATAACTCTTTACCTATACAAGCAGATGATTTTTAATCCTGTGTTCAATCGAAAACTTGTTGAAACTGCATTGTATAGGACCCTAACAAAAGTCAGTAAACGTATGCAACCACTTGTGGCCCCCAACAAAAGTTCGTTTATTCATTCATATCCCCCTTTTCCAAATTTGTCTCCATGAGACTGATTTCTCTTTCAAAAATTAAAACTATCTGTTGAAGGAGTTTTTATTTTGATAATGAACAGATTCAAAGAACTGAAACATTTGTGTTTAGAAAAAACGTATCTGTGAAAATCTTTCCGTTCGTTATCTAATCACGAATTTCCACGCAAAAGCTTTGTATTTCGAATAATATTCATCAGTGTCATTTCTCAATATTGATGCTTTCCTTGTTAATTGCTCCGGATTAATTTCTATGTTATGTGATTTTCTATTTTAATTGCCAAATTTTTACTCAAAGTGACATCATTAAAGATAATTACTTGCTCCCCACCGGCCGAGCGGTAAAGTCGCTGAACACTGGTAGTTCGATCCGAGGCTCGAATCCCGCGAACGGGCTGGCTGCATGGGTGTTTTCGTGGTTTTCCCAATGTGTAACGTGTATACGAGCCAGTTTCCCTTGTAAGGATCTTAAGTTTTACTAACGTTTATTTTATTTTAAATCTTTACTATCACTTCTTATTTTCTACTTCCGGCCAGAATTAAAAGCGTTAACTTATTTATGCAAAATTTGTCTGGCGAACGCCAAGTACTTAAGTTGTGGCTTTTTGCCAAGCGAGAGAGAGGAAGGAGTTAGTCGAAGCAGGCCGCTTACCTTAGAAGTTTTACTCAGTTGCTAGTTGCCTTCCAGGCCAGAGGTTTAATCCTCGTGATAATTTTAAACGTATTGTAGTGTTAACAGTTCTCTGTACTACATACGGCGTCCTGTTAATATCCGGCCAATCTTACACGTAGGCCCTTGTTGATTATTCCAAATTTAAGTTAGAGTTTAGTTATATTTTTATATTCTTACGTTCAGACCACAAGTAGTTGGTCTCTGTATTCCGAAGTACGGAAATTATTGTAAAGAGTGAAAAATAAAAGGTTTTGTATACCCTTCCTGTGTATCTTGTCTACTTCCCACAGTTATTGAACATAGCTTTAGTAAGCTCCCTGTTCCGAGTCAGGTCTGTGCATGTTCTCAAAGAAAGTAAGACGGAACATTGAACCTGATAGTGGCGCCCAACGAAGAAGAATAACCATGGCCGAGTTTCAAGAAGAACCTGTGCTGCCTGCAGAAGCGGCTCAGAATCCAGAAATGCCAGCTGCCGCCCTGGAAGGATTTGGTTACATCGTCCAGACCATGCGCGCTTCGATGAAACCAGAAGCAACATTTAATGGAAACTCACCGGTAACCAGTTTTTTGGAAAAATTGGATGACCACTTCATGCTCTACCCCGTGCACGAGTTTCAAAAAGTTACCTTAGCTACCAGCGCTTTGAGGGTCCAAGCGCTTAACTGGTAAAATGTATAGGCAGAAGTCTCTTGGGTCAAGCAGGAAGTCCCACCTATACTTACGAGAATTTCAAGACTGCCCTAGTAAAAGCCTTCCCTGTCGTAAGGGATCGTGCGAAATTAGAAACGGAACTTTTCAGCATATATCAGCAAAGAATCGAAAATATCTCAAGCTTTATTTTAAGAAAAATGCACGTCTTCAAACTCTTGTATGGAAACCGTCCGGATCCTGAGATAATACAAGTGATTTTGCCGAGGTTACTTCCCCAAGTGCAATACTTTATTGAATTAAGGAATCCGACTACACTGGAAAAGTTATTTGAGCTAGCAATCCAGTTTGAAAGTAGAAGAACCGCGGACATTGAAAGAAGATGCCAATATCAACAACGAAACCAATTTGGTGCGCCAAGACCACAGCAAAGTCAAGCACACGGCTACGGAAGCAAAGCGAATCAGTGGGCAAGGAAACCCGAGCATTCAAAAACAGCCGGCGAACGTCGACAGTTCAATAGCAATCCAGGAAAAAAGTCTCAAGGCCAGTGGAAAAAGAAGGAAAGCATGGAAATGAAAAATGATTTAAACTAAAACGGATTTCTGCTGACGGGACGGTGCGGAAATCCGAAGGCCAAGAAAACCCCTCTTCCTTCAAGTTAAATACAGTAATGGTGAAAAATTTGACTCTTCCGAAAATTGAAGTGTTGGTGAATAATATCCCAGCCACCGCACTCCTGGATACAGGCGCGCAGTGTTCCTGTGTGGCAGAAGATTTTTTTAGGAAGTATTTTCGTAAATATCGCATATATAATTCGCATAATACGACAGTGTTAGCGGCGCAAGGAGAAAGATGTAAGTGCATAGGTAAATTACCGCTATACATCCGTATCAAGGACGAACAAGTAAAGGTTATGTTTTTCATAGTAAAGAATCTGCAAGCACATATTATCTTAGGAATAGATTTTCTTTCAGAGGCACAAGCAACGCTGGATTTTAATGAAGCGTCCCTTAAGCTGATGATGAAACCAGTTCGAGAAGAAAAGGCTGAACCGCCGATGTTAAACCTTGACCACCTGCATAATGAAGAGCAACGAAGAATCCGACAAGTGGTAAGTGAATTTGCTTCGTTATTTAGTGATATTCCAGGATTTACTCAGGTTACTAACCATAGTATTGACACCGGAGATTCAATGCCAGTTCGCCACAAAGCATACCGGTATGATAAGAATAAGGAAAAAATTATAGAATGGCATATCACCGACATGCTGCGTAAAAAGATCATAACGCCCATCTCAAGTAGTTATGCTAGCCCGGTGGTTTTATGTAAGAAAAATAATGACTATCCATTGACACATCCAAAAAGGTGGCGATTCGCAATTGACTACCGTAAATTAAACTCCATAACTAAATATCCGGTATATCCGTTACCTATTATTGAAGAAATTCTAAGGAACATAACATCCACCAAATATATGACGACTTTAGACTTAACGATTGGTTATTTTCAAATAGGGGTTAGGCCTGAGGACGTGCCTAAGACTGCTTTTATAACCAAGTCTGGCACTTATCCATTTCTGCGTATGCCGTTTGGCATTTCAGGGGCACCGGCAACATTTCAGCGATGTATGGACATTGTGTTAAGGCCTGTTCTTGGAAAGTCCACATTTATCTATTTAGATGATATCATTATTACTAGTGATAATCTCGACCAACATGTGCAGGATTTAAGACAGGTGTTTTCTTTATTAAATGAGGCCGGTCTAAAAGTTAATGTCGAAAAGTGCAAATTTGCAGCCCCTGAATTAAAATATTTAGGTTACAAAATATCTCAGAAAGGAATCGAGACAGACGAATCAAAAATAATTGCTGTACAAAAGTATCCGACTCCAAACACGGCGAAGAAGCTCTCTTCTTTTCAAGGACTTTGTTCATATTATAGGTCCTTTATAAAAGATTTTGAAGCTATTGCTGAACCATTGTTAAAATTAAAAAGGAAAAAGGCAAGATTCTCGTGGACGGCCGAAGCCAATAGTGCGTTCGAAAAATTAAAGCAAGCATTAACGCAAGCCCCTGTGTTGAAATTTCCTGAAAAGGATGAGAATTTAGAAATTTCAGCGGATGCTTCGGATTATGCGGTAGGAGCGGTACTTTCACAAAATCAGCAGCCCGTGGCATTTTTTAGCCGAACTTTAAAACAAACACAAAAAAACTATTCCGCGACCGAGAGAGAGGCACTTGCAGTTCTGTTAGCAGTGCAAAAGTTCCGAGTCTATTTTGGAAAGGCGCCAATAACAGTGTACTCTGATCATGCGGCCGTAACTAGATTGTACTCAGGGAAAAACTTATCCCCAAGGTTAATAAGATGGGCACTCAAGCTACAAGAATATAATCTGGTAATCAAGCATACCCCCGGAAAGGAAAATATCGTAGCAGATGCCCTATCCAGAATTAAAATAGATGAAGAAGGTAATACTGTAAAGGTGGCAATGCTCACAGCATGTACAATAAATTCCCGAGAAACTGTAATAATCGAACTGGGTAAGGATCCTGAGTTTGGAAGCATTTATGAGTATTTAAAGGATCCTGAAAATTTTAGCCACCAAGATATTGTGGCGATAAGAAATAGGGCGGCCCATTACGAACTAATAGATGGTCTATTATTTTATACAAAAACTACGAATTCCAACAACGAATTTCGACCTGTTATCCCAGCTAGTCTTAGATTAAATATCCTGCAGGAGTTGCATGACAGCCCTTTAGCTTCTCATGCTGATATTCGAAAAACTACACAACGCGTACGCGAGGCAGTCTATTTTCCTGAACTGCAAAAGTTAACAAGGGCGTATGTCCAGTCCTGCCCAACATGTCAAGCAGTTAATTATTTTAATTTCCGCCCAGCCGGGTTTCTAAATAGTATTAAATCCGAATTTCCAAATGAAATAATTGGCATCAATTTATTGGGCCCTTTCCCAAAAAGTCAGTTAAATAAAAGTCGCTATCTCCTTGTTATGGTTGATCATTTTAGTAAGTGGACCGAAATTGTTCCCTTAAAACGAGCCTCCGCGAAATTAGTTACTGATTCTATTTTAAATAAATATATTTTAAAATACGGGGCGCCCCTAAAAGTTATATCGGATAATGGTCCTCAATTTGTAAGTAATGTATTTGAAGACATGTGCCAAAAACTGGGCATACGTCATTTAAAAATGGTCCCGTATCGGCCGCAATCAAATATAGCGGAACGGGTCAATAGAAATATAGTGAAAATTATCCGTAGTTATGTTAAAAATTTTCATAAAAGCTGGGATAACTATGTCAATGAATTTGCTTTCGCCCTTAGGACCGCAAAACATGATACAATGGGCAAAACTCCTGCTGAGTTATTTTTAGGCAGAAAGATTATAACGCCGTTAGATAAATTATTTTATGTGCAACAAAGAGCCCCAGAATTTAAAAGGGGTGATATAGAAAAATTAATTAAAGAAGCAAAAAAGAATACTGAAGTAGCACAGAGAAAACAGAAGCTTTATTATGATATGAAATGACGGGGAGTAACTTATAAAGTAGGGGATGAAGTGTTAAAAATTAAGCATTCACTTTCTTCAGCACCAGAAGATAAAACTGCCAATTTTTTTCCACGATTTGAAGGACCATATGTCATAGAAAAAATAACTCACCCTGTAGTGGTGTTAAAAGCCAGAAATGGTGAAACATGCTCCGCAAACATTGATCAAATAAAACCCTACTATGATCGTAATAAAATGCAAATTTTCAAAGATCTTTTGCAGGATCCGGCACGGCAGACACGGCAGGCACAAGCTCCAGAGGTGGAAAAACGTCAAGCACAAGGACAAGCCATTAGGAGGCAGGAGCAATTGAAAAGAAAGTTCCCCCTTGGAAAATTGAAGGTAACAAGAAAAAGAAGCCATTCCACCGTCCAGAAAAGAGAGCTCACGAACACCCCCAGAATGAAGAAGGGAGAAGTACGACGAATGCAAAGAAGGCCAGGAGAAATAACGGCAACTATAACCCGGCTCCCAAACGGAAGATCAACTCATCGGACAGGACTCTCCGCAGCAAATGTCGCCGAACTGCGGAAGGGCCACGAGCGGCGGAGGAAAAGTTACAAGGAAAATTTGAACGGCCAGCAACGAGGTCCAAGCAGGAACGCGAAAGAAGTGTCCCGGTTCCGCCAAGACCACAGGCAGAGGCGAAAAAGAAGGTATTCAAGGGTGACCGAACTGGAGGAAAAAGAAAGCTTCTAGAGGAAGGACCTGAAGAGCGAGCCCGCACAAGAAGGAGGATAAATCAAACCAGAATCTGCGCTACCTTCCAGGACTGGGCTCAGAAAAGAATGTCCGAATATCACAAAGATAAGTAAAATTTTATGTTACTTTGCAAACTTAAGTTAATCTTTCATTCTTACTGCAAGTGGCAGATTTCAAGAAGTTTTACCTCATGTGAGGTCTACCTTTATCGCCAAAAAGGCGAGAAATGAGTTGTTACCGATTTTGCTTTTATGTTTTTCAATTACTCGAGCGTAAAACTAAAGTTGATGTATAATAGGAATGTGTAAATACTTAAATATTGTAAAAGTTATTGTATAAATTTTATTTAAGACATTCTGGTAAGAAAGAAGTTTTAGTCTGAAAGACTTTTTGAATTGTAGTATTTCAATGTAGAAGAATTGGCACTTGCTTGGAAAAGAATAGAAGTTAACAATGTACTACTAATGTATGTTTTAAAATGCGTAAAATTAACGGCATGTTAATATGTTCTTATATACAATGTGAACTGTTATTTTAAATGTTAAGAAATACTGTGATATGGTAAAAGTGAAAGTAATGCCAAAAATTTTTAAACTTATTCGTGTGACTGTAAAAAGACCAAATTATGGTGAATATGTGTTAAAGGTTGAATGAATGTAGTTAGGCTCTCTGACGCTACACTTCAGAGTTAGCCACTTTCAGAATAGTACCTCAGGGTTTAGAGTTGAAGATAGGGTGTGTTACGAGGTCTGGTTATGTTGAATTTTAACACGTTAGTGTTTTGATTGTAGGAGGCAGTGTTGAACACGTATACATAAACACATTCGTGTTTGGTGTTCTTTTACAACACATGTCAGAGAGCACGGGGAGAGATAATTAAAATAGTCATGAATGAAATAAGAATGTTAAGAGAAATATAAATATGCATGTTACTTGCCATTTCATTGTGTAACGTTTCATTAAACTAGTTTTCCTTCCAGATCTCTGGAAGGAACCAGATTTGAATAAAAGCTCTTGTTTAGATGCAGTACAGATGAAAAATTGGGTGTCCATGGAGATGCTATTGTAAAAACATTTTTTTTTTTTTAATTTCTAGTTTCTAGTGAGAAATGTTTGTAAAAGATTGGCCTCGCGTTAGATTCTAGAGCTAAAAGTTTTCAACAAGGTCGTTTTAGACCTCAGTTTCAAACTAATTAACTCTGGCGGGAAGTATGTAAGGATCTTAAGTTTTACTAACGTTTATTTTATTTTAAATCTTTACTATCACTTCTTATTTTCTACTTCCGGCCAGAATTAAAAGCGTTAACTTATTTATGCAAAATTTGTCTGGCGAACGCCAAGTACTTAAGTTGTGGCTTTTTGCCAAGCGAGAGAGAGGAAGGAGTTAGTCGAAGCAGGCCGCTTACCTTAGAAGTTTTACTCAGTTGCTAGTTGCCTTCCAGGCCAGAGGTTTAATCCTCGTGATAATTTTAAACGTATTGTAGTGTTAACAGTTCTCTGTACTACATACGGCTTCCTGTTAATATCCGGCCAATCTTACACGTAGGCCCTTGTTGATTATTCCAAATTTAAGTTAGAGTTTAGTTATATTTTTATATTCTTACGTTCAGACCACAAGTAGTTGGTCTCTGTATTCCGAAGTACGGAAATTATTGTAAAGAGTGAAAAATAAAGGGTTTTGTATACCCTTCCTGTGTATCTTGTCTACTTCCCACAGTTATTGAACATAGCTTTAGTAAGCTCCCTGCTCCGAGTCAAGTCTGTGCATGTTCCCAAAGAAAGTAAGACGGAACATTGAACCTGATACCCTTAGAAAGTCCTCCACAAATGAATCCCTCCCCTTAGGCAGATAGCCCTCGAGGCTTTGCCGTAATTAAATATCCTAACCTAAAGATAATTACTTCTAAAAGAATTCTTGACCAACTTATCAATCGCTTTCTATCTTTCATCACAATCATTTCGATATCATAAAGAACTTGAACATATTTTAAAAACAGTTTGTGTTTTCAACTTAAAATTGCGGTGATACTAATCTCTTTAAGCTGTATTTCAACTATTAGGAGTAACTATTTAAAATTTTATACCAGAGTCTATCAAACGAAACAGCATCATCTAGTGCATCCACTTTGGTTTAGCACGCAGTGCAATTCCTGCCGTCAGTTGCTGTCAATAGAAAGCTCAGAAAGATTTATCCTTAGTTTCAAAGTGCACCTCTTTTCCTGGATATCTTCGGCCGGGTATAGTAATGATGCCTTATTTTCAAAATTGTTAATAAATTTAAATCCATAACCCATGCTTGGTCGAGTAGTGAAATCATGGGGCACTGGTAGTTCAACTGAAGTTCGAATTCCAGTGAAGGGTTGGCTTTTCGTGATTCTCTCTATTTATAATGTTCATATAAGTCAGCTTTCTATAGAAAACTGTGTGTAAAGATTTCTTTCTTCCACTAATCAAACTTGTCACATGCTTTCCCAAATTCGACTAAAGAAATAAATTTCCATATCGTTATTTCCATATCGCATTCCCCTTAGGTCTTATTAATTATTAAGACACGTTCTATTCACTTGTTGTTAGAAGGACATACTCCATACTCACAAATTCACATTCACAGCATATGCTGATGACGTTATAATCAGTACCCAGAATGCACATTCAGTTCAGTGAAACTACTTCTACAACTTCACATACATACACTAGAATTATAAACCAAATAAATGTGTAATTTAAATTAACTTTAATGGGTTGGAAGGCTTTTTATTCATCTATAAAACGAATATCTGTACCTTTATCAAACTGAGTATGTAGCTGAGTTATTATAAAATGGAAGGAAATAATTCTTTTAATACTTATCATATTTTTTCCCCTTAATTTCTCAACAATACATATTCTAAAAACTCTTTTTTTTACTGCTTCTTTAAGTACGCATCTCATAGAATTTTCTTTATAATACCTTTTAACAGATTGCTTTCCAGTACGAACATTCTTTCTTAAATAGCTTTATAAACGTATTTGTCAACACAATTTCAATTTATGCTTAGAATTAAATGTTAAGTTTATATAGTTATATTATGTTATATTGTTAAGTTTATTATAGACTTAGATAATATTTATAATCGCTATAAATTTAGATGTATTTAATAACTAGATTTCTTCACAGTAAGTTTTACAGGAGTTTATGAATGAATAAATCCTTAATTTCCAAATACATTTATAAATCATTTAATGGATATTTATGTATTTTGTTAAAGGCATACGATACATGCTTTTTGCAAGCATATGCATAAACACCCATATATATAATATTTTTCATTTTCGTCGTGGGCAAATCTTTAATTTCTGTGCATTCACAATCTTTTTTGACTAAAGTAATTCCCAATAATTTAGCATATACCAGAGATTTTTACATAATAAATATTATAAACATAATTTGAATGAAAATTGCATGCATTATTTTTAATACCCACTAAAAGTGAATTTTCCTTCAAAATTCCTCCACGTTGGCATCTCTCCCTTTAGACAGACAGCCTTTGCATGCCTTACCCTATTTAATAAAAACTGACCTATATCGCTGATTTATGTTACTGACATATGTGCTTAATTACAAATAGTTTAACATGCATAATTTTATATTTACATCTAGCCATCAAGTTTCAAATTTTTTACATTAAAAAATACATTCATTATCAAATTCAAATTTTCTAGTAAATACATTTTGGCAGAACATTCAATACCTCTTTGAGATTTTACCAGTTTAAAATTCGATTTGTATGGAACTGTCGTGTGTGGAAATACTATCAAAGCGCTGTTAAAGAAGCTCTAGTTGTAAACAAAAAATCTGGTGACCAAAGCCTGGGGCCCACCAGCGGCCGAGCGGTAAAGTCGCTGAACACTGATAGTTCGGTCCGAGGTTCGAATCCCGCGAACGGGCTGGCTGCATGGGTGTTTTCGTGGTTTTCCCCATGTGTAACGTGTATACGAGCCAGTTTTTCTTAGAAAGTCCTCCACGAAAGGAATCCCTTCTCTTAGGCAGATAGCCCTAGTGTGCTTTGCCATAATTAAATACACCACACCAAAGCCTGGGAGCAGTGCTTCACTCGCAGTGCGGGGCTGCCCTATTCTTTCATTCTTACCTCCTACGTGGCGTTTAGAGATAAGCAAAAATGCTTTCGCTTGCGAAAAAAAGCTGCTTTGTTTGCCCTTTTCTCCTCTTTCAAAAGGAGTAATACTGAGTTCAACTGATATACTTTTTACAGCTGTGTAAGGTGTGTTAAACGATAGAGAGGAAAGTATTTTCTTCCATGAAATAAGAACTGACCTACAAAAAGCGCTTTTATACAATTCTTTTCATTTTGCGCGCATACTAGATGGGAAGCAAATTATAAAATTACACTTGACAGAAACTTTTATTATTGAACTGTCGACGTTCTCCGGTTGTTTTTGAATACAGTCAAAAGTGGTTAATCCAGACTCTTCGGGACTTCGGCGATTTCGGATTATCGATTTTTCCGGATTATAGATCATCAGTTTAAATCTCGTAAGATGGCATGCAGAAATTCTAAAATTAAAAATATGAAACCGTAATTTATGAAATAAAGAACAATTATGATCTAAAGGGTATCAAAATTTACCAAAAAAAAAGCTTAATATTTATTTGTTTACTTTATTAAACATTTCTTTCAATGTAAGTTGTTTAATTTGCTTTGTTTTATGTGATAATACTTTCTCTTTAATTCTATAAACAGACATAATTTCTTGTTCAGTAACAAAGTTCCGCTGTTCAAGTCCCGTTAATTGCTGTGCTGAGAATACCGACTAACTTGTCAATCGAAATTTTTTCGTTTTCACTAACCTCTCTGCCACATTCTTCATGTCTTTATCCATTTTTTGCAGCAATTCCACTTTTTGTTTGATGGACATCGAAACATACTTTCGTTTTGTACGATCCTTTGGGAGCTCCAGAATCGGAAATTCTAGTTGACATAATCGAAAATTCAAGTTTACTTTTATAGTATTGCTCTTACAGTCTGCAAAAAATAATAAGCCGGATCCAATTCGAAAATTAAGGAACAACGCAATCATCAACATTAACTGAAATAGATAATTAGATAATTTTAGCTTATACCGTCCGTTATACATAAAACGCGCACGCGAAAACGTATTCTGCGCTTGCGCACACGCGTATGCGCTGTCGTAAAAGGTCTTACGCGCACGCATAAACGCCTATGCGCAGGTGTCAACGCGGCGCATGCGCAGAAAGTTTTTAGCTTTGAGGTCCGGATTATAGATTATTCCGGATTATGAGTGTCCGAATTAACGACTTTTGACTGTATTGAGGTTTCTTTGACCACTGATTTGACTTACTTCCGTAGCCGTGATCATGCCTCTGCGGTGGCCTTTATGCACCAAATTGGCTTCGTTGCTAGTACTGGCGTCTTCTTTCAATGTCCGTCGTTCTTCTACTTTCAAACTGGACTGCGAGCTCAAATAACTTTTCCAAAGTAATCTGATTCCTTAATTCGATGAAGTCTTGTACTTCGGGAAGTAACCTAGGCAAAATTACTTGGGTTATTTCAGGATCCAAGCGGCTTCCATAAAAAAGCTTAATTTTAATAATACCAGAACTTCCAAACAAACTACTTGCATACAAAAGCTTTTTTATTTTTCGTAAAATAAAACTTGAGAGGTCTTCAACTCTTTTGCTGGTATGTGCTGAAGAGTTCCGCTTCTAATTTCGCGCGATTCCTTACGACAGGGAGGGCCTTTACTAAGGCAGTCTTGAAGCTTTCGTAAGTTTAGGTAGAACTTCCCAGTCGGCCCTAGAGATTTTTTCCGATGCACTTGAACCAATTAAGCACTTGACCCCTCAAAGCGCTGGTAGCTAAAGTCACTTTTTGGAACTCATGGACTGGATACAACATGAAGCGGTCATCTAAGTTTTCCGAAAATTTATTCACCGGTGAGTTTCTCTCAAAGCTTGCTGCTGGTTTCATCGATGCCCGCATAGTCTGGACGAGGTATCCGAATCCTTCCAGGGTGGCAGCTGGCAATTCTGCATTCTGGGCCGACGCTGTAGGCACCTCAGACTCTTGTTGAAACTCGGCCATGGGTATTATTCTTCGGGCGCCACTATCAGGACTTTCTCATGATTTGCTTTGGAAACATGTGTCTTGAATATGAACAGGGAGCTTACTCAAGCTATGTTCAAATATGTTAGGAATGGACAACACCTGCAGGAAGGGTTGACTTTACCCTCTATTCTCTATAAGAATATAAGTGCTCCCGCACTTCGGGATACAGAGACCAACCACTTGTGATCTGAACGTAAAAATGTAAAACTACTAACTAAAATTTTAAATAAGACCTAACTTTGAATTAGTTTACAAATGCCTAACACTAAGACTGTCCTTTTAAATTATTACATATGTAGTATGCAGGGTTACAGCCGAAAACATCGCGGCAAAAACATCGCGGACGAAAACGTCGCAGAGAAAACAACGCAAGGCGAAAACGTCGTGCTACAAAACATCGTGGGAGAAAACATCGCAAAGAGAAAACATCGCAGTTCTAAAACATCGTCGTACAAAATATAGTCGTCGAAAATAAAGCGGTTCAAAAACTTCGCAGTTTAAAAACATCGTCATCGAAAATATCGTGGTAAAAAATAAAGTATATACAAATCATCGCATGACGATAACATCGCAGATATGCTTTTTTCAGGCTTTAATAACTGTAAATGGATATTCTCGTAATGATTTGTGAGCGCAAGATGGAAAGAAGGATAATTTTTACTTTCATATTTTTTATTAACTAATAAATTTTAGCTGAAAAAGTAAGAAGGAGACTTAAGCATAGAAAATTAATGCAACTTATAGCACTTAATAGAATTTTAAACCGACATAGTTAATTAGCAATGGTCATTAATAAATCATTTTTATAAAGTTTTTACTGGTAATTTCTTTATGAAAAGGATTATCTAAAAAAGATTAGAAAAAGGAAGGTAAGTAACTGCATGACCTTATTTATAAAAAAATTGCTAAGTTAATTTTGAGATTATTTTCTTCACTTTTGTTAGTCTAATACTCTTATAGCGAAAATTATTTCTTGTTTTGTTTCAGTTTATTCTTAAAATGTCATTAAAATTTCCATGCACAGCGTGCAGTCAGTTACTTGAATGACGAGTTGTTAGTTATGAAGAAAGTCAGCTATGCATAATATTTCAGTAGGATTTGGATTTATTAGGTTATGTCAAAGCACACTACGGCTATCTGCTTAAGGGGGTGGGATTCCTTTGTGGAGTACATTCTCAGGAACCGGTTCACATGCGCATTATACTTTAGGAAAATCACGAAAAGTATAGTGTTTTTGAGAATAATAAACATTGGTTTTTAATCATTACGCAAGTTCACCACATTCACTCAAGATTAAAAAGATATGGAATTTTGAGTAGTCGCTTTAAATAGGATCGCTTACATTTACTTTTAGATTTAGACATTTCTTATTTAGCACTTTAAAAGTATTATTTAATTTTTCATACACATTTTATTCGAAAATTTTGTAGTTACTTGTTGAACTTACAGTGGTCAACTTTCTAAGACAATTTTGAATGTTTTCTTCGGTATTTCTTAATTTTCAGAATATCTTAAATTATGCTCGCCAAAAATCTGTAGCGAAATTAAAATTAATATTTCTGAGTGAGATTCTATTTTGTAGCGATTCTTTGCCTAGCAACTTTGAAGCGATTCTTTGCCTAGCAACTTTGAAGCGACTAATTTTTCTTGTAGATTTTTAATTAAAGATAAAATTTAGTGAAATAAAAACTAAATCGAATTTCCTTTATATAGATTTCAAGGATAAAAATTGTACATATTTTATATTGTCTTTTCTTTTCACTGACTGAAACGTTTCAAGTACAATTTCTTTTTGTATTTATATGACAAATTTTTTGGAATAAGAAAATATAACATTTTTATGAATCATATATGCTTTAGAAACATATGATTTTGAATATCAATCATAATTAAATTTTAAAATCCGGGTTCGCTTCGTGCATGATTATTTTTTAATTAAAGTATCCAGAAAGAAATTGTTTCAAAAAAATGAAAGTATTTAGTGCGTCTAGGCATTAAACTATTGGAAAAAGATATCTTGAAAGAAGGCATGTTAATTTCCATGGTTTACGTTTTAAATCAAACAAAATTATCTTTTTGTTTTAATAATTTTACAAATCTTATTGTTTTTTTCATCTGTAATTAACTGTAGTTTTAGTTTCTCAGTTCACAATAATAAGCAAAGATATATTGTGAAATAGCTAAGTCAATGAGCATACGTGTGTTATTAGGTAAATGTAGAATTCAGTTTATGTACACCACTGTAAACAACAAATATACTAATTGCTTATCTGGATTTCTTTACCTCAACGTTAAACATTTTCTTCCTCTTACACTTGTTACTTGGGAGGGAAAAAAGCTTCTCTATCTCTTTTCCCAGCCATAAAAACTCTACTACGATGTTTATTATTGCATCTGCATGTAACAAAAAGAAAAAAATGTTGCATATAAGTTTATAACTTCATAGAGTTAGCCATTTTTTATACTTCGATATGTGTTCTTTTTAATATTCACGTAAGGCTTAATTAGCATGTTGGCTATGATTCATACTATATACTTGTATAAAATCGAATCACATGCTTTTTTGAGTGCTGGATTGCTCAAAAAAACTTTTTTTTCGTTTTATTGTTAAAATATGACTAATTTTTATATAAAGTGTAGTGGTGATGGTGCGTGTTAAGAGGACTAGATATAGTCCTTATTCGCTTTGTATATTGTCCGTATTTACTAGTCCTTATTATATTACATATTATAGTAATGCATTTTAGTAATATTTACGAATTCGCATTGATACTGTGACACAATCATTTTGCTTCTTAAAGGGAACTTTTGCAATAAACTTCGAATGTTTCAGTTTCATCATAAAATGAATTATTTTTTATGGGTATTTAGCACTAGGATTTTGATACGAAAAATATGATTTAAATTTTGTGCTCTAATTTTGCATTAAACTGGACCAAAATTTTTGGGAAATCCTCTTGTTATTGAAAACTAATACATATATAAAATTAGAAAATAGTAGTTTCTCTAAATTGTTTTGAATTTATTTTAAATGAATGTCAGATGCTTCTAGGATTAATATATTCCTAATTGTAATGGGTAAGAATTGCAATAAAAATTATAGCTCATAGGAAATGTAGAATTATAAAACAAACAGATAATTATGAATTTTCTCAACTGTATTCAGAATTCTTGCATCTTTTTCTTTAGCATTGAGTCATCTATGATTGTTTCACTAATGACCTAGCTAACTACAGTGTTATCAAATGAGTCTTACAAAAATGCATATTATGATGCTTCAAATCATTAAAACAGTATAGATAATGGCTATCTGGTTATATCTTTATGTAAGGTCTTTCTGATTTGTATATAAAAATATTTGAGTTATATTTATTTTATTGACAAATGTTTAGAAAGCAGACGTAAAACTCTGATTGACTTAAATGAATGTAGGTCTTTATACTGAAAGTAATGCTAGTTTCATAACTCCCTACAATTAAATATAATATGAATTTCTTGCATATCTATGAATTTGCAATTTGAAAGACACACAATTTGCATTTTTGATAGTCCAGTATCAATGAACACATAAATTCAGAAATTTTAATGAAGAAGATTTCTACTTTTTCTACAATATTCATTTAATTTATTTACAGTTATGTATAGAGTTTGAGCTTAATTTCAGGAGAGGAGACTAGAAATGTTAACTTTTTGTTTACTCGTTTACCTGTTGTAAAAGTATCTGGAAGTGGCTGGAAAGTATCTGGAAGTAAAAGTATCTGAAAGTATCGAAGGTAATTTGAAATTTTTATTTAACTTTAATATCTTCTACAATTTAAACAAAATGAAGTAATGTGGTATGCATTATAGAAGAAGATATGATTTTACTAAATAATTACAATATTATTTTTAAAAAAAACTGGTGTAAATATCTTATTTTTCTTTCATGTCTTTCTTTTTTCTTTTTCTTTTTTTTTTTTTTTTTTTTTTCATTAAATTACTAGACAAACTGCGTACTTTTGACCGATCTTACTAAAAAAGGTTTGGTTCCTGGAGTAATCATCCAAATAATTTTAAAAATCATATAAAATGTGAAAAAGGTTGGATAGGAGGTAGTCAGCTGAGGAGCATTTGATATTTTCGTTTGAAAAGTAAAAAAAATATATATATCTTTTCTCATTTTAGATCTTTTTTTTTTTCACACAAACCAACCTTATCTCATATAAAAAAAATAAAGCTTTGAAAACTACAGATCTCAATAAGTTCAATCTCAGTGCAGATTTCAAAAGTTCTTTTGATGCCCTTCAAGTTCCATAACAGACATAAAAATTCTTGTCAAAGGCATCTCTCGTGAATAAAAAATACATTTTTATTTTAATTAAAAAGAATAAATATTTTAGTTAAATAATAGTTTTACTTTTAATAAACATTAAGTTAAATTAAATTTAAATAATTCTCTTGCGCATTGATTTACGTAATGAAATTTGAATTTAACAAACATTCTCTATTCATAAAAAGCAAATTTAAAGTGAATTAAATTTTAAATTATGAAATTTAATTGTAAACAAATGAATGATTAATTATTGTTGCGAACTAATCTGCAATATCATTTAAATTCTGAATACATGGATGACGAAACACGAATTGAATAATTGAAGAGTTAGGTTTGGAGGCAACTTCCCTTGATCAGTTTGTCTACTGCCTGTTCAACAATTATTCACTCATACATTTAAAAAAAATTTTTAGGATTAAAAAATTTTTTGGAATTATATATTTATTCATGGATTTTGATACTCTCACGTAATTTATATATGCTCTCAGAATTTAAATGATATTGTAGATTAGTTTGCAGCAATAATTAATCATTTATTTGTTTGCAATTAAATTTTATAATTTAAAATTGAATCAACTTTAAATTTGCTTTTTACGAATATAGAATGTTTGTTAAAGTTTTATTTTAATTAAATATGTTTATTTTTTGTTTATTTGCATTTTTCTATTGATTAGTTCTTAAATGTTAATGTTTTTTAAAGAAATCGAAAGTTGATTAAAGAAATCGATATATTAATATATGAATATAATATATGAATCATATGCTGAAAAATTCTTTCCCTATGCTATTTACATACTCAAATGGGTTTTTTTATACTGAAATAAGTACTGGATATATACTGAAAAGTTTTTTTTTTTTACATTCATATACTGAAAAAGTATTTCCTTATGCTATTTATGTAGTGAAAAATGTTTCCTTATTGTGAAATAAATACTGAATGTATACTGAAATGTGTTTTATATTCTTCCCTAATGCTATTCATATGCTAACTTGTTAGTTTTGAAAGACTCTTTTTAACTTTCCCTCTATATTAATTTCCAAACTTAAGCTGAAACTTCGTTTACAACATTAAACCACAGTATTTTATAAAAGAAGACTCCCATCATAAGTTATCTATTTTATGAAGCAGTATAGTGATTGTTTGTTGAATTAAATAATCACCTTGTATTAATGTTTATTCCTCAGATCAAATTATATCCAAAAGTGCATCCTGAAAAATTCGCTTACAATAGAACTGTGCTACTTTCAGATTTTGCAGTGCGTCAGGAAATAAAATTTTGAATCTATACTTTAATCAAAAGTTGCCATTCTTAATATTATATTATTTTTATTAAACACAGTGCTTTATAATCCACTCTTTTACGATTTTTAAGTAATTATAAAAATTGATAGTTGTTATTGAATAATGAAAAATATTTATGGCACCATTATAAAATTTAGCGTAGATGTGTCAGCCTTGTAGCTTAAGAATAAACAATAATTTTACTTTCCTTCATTTCGTAAAAGAGGTGATATCATGTCAAAACTTTGCAAATAATGTACCATCTATTAATGCAGTTATAAAAAATTAATTAAATAATAAATACTTCATTGTATACATTTAAAAAATTAGGAGCGCGAGAAAACTGTAAACATAGCAGAAATTTCCGCCTAAGTTAGAACTAATGTTTAATATTGCTTCATAAATATTTGCGAATAAGCTATACATGGAAAACCATAAGCATATTTTGAGAATGTATTTTTGTAGCAAAAGACCGATGTTTATAGTGTTACCCATTGCAGAAAAACATGAAACTCTCTAAAATACCTTTCATATTTATCAAATAAAACTTCCATTTATATATCATTCTATATTTAGCAAATGAAAAACTGCTGTTAAGGATTTTTAACGTTAAATTTACATTACTGTCATATAATAAATTATTTTTAAAATTATGTTATATAATCAGTATTGCTCAAAATTGAAATGACTAGGGATTTAAAAGCAAATCTCTTACCTCAGTTTTCAAATTTTCCCCCTTTTAAATATACAGAAATACGCAATAAAATACCGTACTGTCTCAAAACATAATGGTGTCATATATGAAAAAGTTTTGTCTTTTAAGAATCTTTCAGAAAGACAAAAGGGGCTTACATATAAGATGTGCCCACGTATATAAGTTTGATATATCAAAGTAAGTTACAAGAAAAGCCATTAAAAGTCTAATCTTATTATTTGAGATAAAATTAAGTAAATATATCTCCTATTGCTTTACGAGTTAAAAAATACTCTTAAACGTATTCTTTAATATTAAGCTGCCTGATCAGGATGATTTCAGAAAGGAATAGAAATTGAAAATTTCGTCTTATATGCATCCACAATGGTATTAAATTTACTGAATTTTATTAAAATATAGATAGCTTATTAAGCTAAAAATTTATCCACTGTAAACAAATACTCTAAAGTCATTTTCTCACACAAACATGAATTAATGAAAAATGAAACGAAATAAAATTTTAATTGATAGGAATTTTTCAAAAATATCGTTATTGTTAATACCAAATCTCCAATAAATTTTAGCTTCGCATACCGTTTCAGTTAATAAATGATATTTAAACGAACAAGGCATCATGATTTGTCGTTCATAATTTCCCTGATGAAATAAAATTTGATTTATACTACCAAAGAGTGTATACCAAAGAGGCTTAAATAAAACACATTATACCAAAGAGGCTTAAATAAAACACATTATATGGAGTAAAATATCATTCACATATATTCATGAAAGCTAGTATAATTGTAAATATCAACTCTAAGAGCATAAAAATTCGCCTAATATTTTTCAGAAAATATAATGTAATTACGACTCATGTTAAAGCTGTAGTAATAAAAACATGTATAATTATATCAGACATTAAACATCCTCATTAATTAATGTACAAAAATTTTACACCTGCAGTTAAAAATTGTAGGCTATTCCCCTTAAATAGTCTAAAATAGGCCGATCATTATAATCATTTACAATCTTTTGAATTCTGAGAGATGTATCTCTGTAAACTTTTCTACTTACTGGTGGATGGTGACCTGCAATGTATTGTTCAATTTTTATAGAATTTAAATTCTGTTCCTTTTTTAAGCAATCAATAAATTTTCAGATTGTTGGATGGCATCCGTTCATAAGTTCGTTGAATCTGCGATGCCATCCTTCAACCGCATTATTTGTCCTTGGAACTTTATCTTTTACAGCATCATAACAGTTCCAAAGAGAGATGTCAAATACTGGTCTGCGACGTTGTCCACGACGAGTAAATCTACCAATCCATGTGTCTTCAAAATAATTTATGATTGGCTGAATGATGTTCATATTATTTACAAAATAAGTAGATGATATTAATTGTTCAAATGCTTCAATGACATCTGAAGTAGGAACGAAAGCCAAAGCTGCAAGTTGAGAGATTTCCAAAACGAAATTCGGATCAGTTTCATATTTACTTTGCAAACCTGCAGACTGAATCTTTCTATACACACACTGACTTAAATGAAAAAAAAAATCCTCTCTGAATGATATTCGGAAAGGAATTTTTAAAGGCATTTATGGCAGCCTTTTCAAAATCAGTCATTACAGTTTTGGGCTGCAGATTCGGTTTCAAAGATTTTATCACCGTAAACACTCTATTGTATGTTTCTTCGCGTTTGTTTGGCATTAATACATACACTGAAGGTATCACATTATCATATTTAACACCATGGATTGTATAAATCTGACTGAAAAGCGGTGGTGTTGCTTTAAAAGTTCCATCAGCAAACCAGTTCGGACATTCAGCCATGAAGTCCAGATTTCTGAGGGTCGAAAAAATTAGAATTCTGTCTGTCTGTGCTCCACTGTCATACAGCAAAAATTTCTCTTCTTTTAGTGTTTTTGAAAACTGTTCTGGGATTACTAATTCTTCAAGACATCTAGGATTATGCAATGGCATTTCTTCGTGTCGAGCATATCTGATAATTTTTTTAATATTTTCCACTGGTGGTATATGCCCCGAAACAGCACAAGGAAGACCAATTGTACCAACTGCTGCTAAAGAATGTGTCGATTCTTGCGTTGTTACCGCACGCTCTTTAATTGAACTCATAATCTCTTTCGCTGTAATTTTGCCAGCATTTGGAGGATGCCCGTGAGATTTTTCAAGAATGATATTATCATCTTGAGTGTGAATTCGCCCTTTGCACTTACAAGTAAAATACTCTACACATTTCCAAATACTTTTCTCAGCACTAGCACGTTCAAAATTATAGATGTATCTTTTCACCATAAGTTGTTTACGGTTCTCTTGGCTGATGATATAGTGTAACGGCATGTTGGCTTCTCTGACAGAAAATGCAGTTAAGTTTCCGAGTTTCAGGTACAACTAAGACTTGGAGCATCAGACATACATTATTTACCTAATTGTCAAACAATGGTTTTCTCGAGGCAGGAGCCACCTGTTTCCCCTTCAGGCTCAAATGACGTTTTACAGTTTGTTAAGTAAAAATAAGCAGGTATTCCATTATTGAACACAGTTAGTATATGTTTATTAGTAGTTGAACACCAGGAAAATTTCTGTGAACTGAAAAATGTCAGCTAAGCAATTTACAATTTGATTTATTTTCAGTGTATCTGGAATCATTATTGCTAGTTTAAAACTAATGAGCAGTTTTTGTATATAGTGCTGGAACAGATTAAAAATTTAATAAAAATTAAACTCGAGGTTCCTTTCAGGTAACGAATATTAGCATCTTTACTGAGAAAAGCTAGTAAACAGAGTTTTGAAATAGGAATAAATTATTTAATTATCTTAAAATGGTTCAAACCCAAAGAAAAGGATCTTTAAATCAAATATCAGATAGTAATTGAATCTTAAAATAATTAGACTGAAATTTTATGATAAACAATTAGAAGTAAAATGAAGATAGAAAGAGAGATGAGTCTAGTTAGAATAAAAATATCTGTGTAGAATTAAAATAAAAAGAGTAAAAAATACAGCAATTCAACATCCAAATTTTAGTTATAGAGATGTCTTATATAAGCATATTATGCTCTAAGTAAAGTGGTAAAAAGCCTTCCGTGTCATATTTTTTTGTACAACTGGTCTATTGTAATGATCTGAATGTTGAGTTTTATCAGAAGTACTTTATTAATTACGTATCTCGAGGTCTCTAACGATATTTATCCACGTATTGTCGAGCAGCGAGTACCAGATGCATGTAGATCACAGCCACTATCATACTATAAGACTATAAGAAAACCATTTACTTGAGAAACTTAAGATTGAGTCTACCAGGAAAATCAGAAATGAGCTATGAGCTTTAAATCTAAAAGTCACTCTGCACGTTTTTTGACGCATTTTCATTTTTTATTGAATCTTTTTGTTTTTGTTTCACATTTAATTTTATATGAACAAACGTTTCGCAAAGCATTCGAATTTATAAATTATAATCTTTAATCTTACTGTAATCATGACCCCTATTAGTGGCCGAATGGTTAAAATCGCTGAATGCTAGGAGTTTGAAAGCAGTGCCATTTCAGGCAAAGAGGCTGGCTTCGTGGTTGGTATCGAGAAAGCCCTCATCGCAGGCATCCTTTCTCTAAGCTTGATAGCCTTTGAGTGCCTTGCCATATTTAAACAACCTAGCCTATTGTGTAAACATAGAAACATATGATAAGAGATTACACTCTTTATGGAAACGAAATGTACGTGCCGAAAGTGTGCAATTAAATTCTAGACATGTTGTTTACATATATATTTATATGTAAATGTAGTATGCAAATTGTGCAATGCGTTTATTTGCTAACAATTTTTATTTTTAGTGCATTTTTATAAAAAATTTAAATACCTCTTACATAATAACAGGACCGAGACAATGATGAAGAGAAAGAAGTACTCAGCTAGAATAAATAACTCAGACGGGAATTGCACGGGAAAAAATAACATGGAAGACAGTGTTATTTAAACCTGAAAATTAATTAATATGCATTATTCTCTGTCCTGATAAATATTTTATGTAGGTTTTTTTAGTAATTAAGTCTTTTAATTAAGTTTTGTTTAATTAGGTTTTCTTATCATATGTGTGGAATTCAATCATTTAAGGTAATGTGGATTACCTCAGATAACAGGAAGTGCGGATAAATGGACAACTGTATTATTTCATAAAAAATTATCATTACGAAAATTTATTGCACACGGTACTGTTATTACGCAGTGTTATTACGCACGGTGTTAAAAAAAATGTCCCTGAAAAATTATCCTGGAAAAAATGTTCCAGTAAACATGTTTCCAGAAAAAATTAAATGTTTCTAGAAAATGTATGGCTATTTTCTTATTTTTCCAAATCTTATAGCAAACTATTTAGTGTCATATCATAAATATCACCACAAGTTTATATAACTTTTAAAATTAATGAACATTATTTAGCTTTTACATAAGAAAGTTGCCTTACATTTAATGAAATATGTTATACAAATGTACTAAATGTGAAATATTCTATAAAAGATACTTAAAGTGAATAGAATTAATCATACGATTGTGTTATGTGGATAATCACATATAAATTTAAACTAGGTCTTTGGAACATTGTACATTATGCTTATCAATGTAGAGGTTACGTCGATTATTTTTTTAACAGTTCGTCGTAAAGGCCAAATCATATTCCCAATTCGTAAAGTCGTATATCATACTCCTAGTTAATAATAATCCGTTAAATGATATTCCCTGTCCGTAAAGCTGTAGATGCTGTTTCTAGGCCGTAGATGTGAAATATATGATATTTTATTCTTTAAGGGGCTGTGTACAATTCTAAATTTCATTTTGTATAAATCTTTTTTAAAGATTACATTTTAATTTAGAATTAAGATTAATTAGATAATTAAGATTACATTTTAATTTAGAATTACTCGGTCTTGTTATTATGTAGATTTAATCGTACAGGAACAGACGTTGTGATCACGAGACATAAAGAAAGACAGTCGTGTGGGCGTTTGTTGAGCAATCGGAAGCAAAGGGGAATTAATGAAACATTTCGGAAAGCGGAACTGAAAAAAAAAAAAAAAAAAAAAAAAAAAAAAAAAAAAAAAAACAGTACTTTTAAAAGCATTATACCAATTTCATTTACTTGTAAAGCACTTATATTTTTTCATTTCTTCGTATTTATATTATTCTCATTATTTACATAAACTAAAGTTTTATTCCTTAAATACATTAAATCGTAAAAGGAAATTTTATAATTTTTGTGTTTAAAGACCGGACACCAAATTTTTAAAGTTGTTTTGACAGATTAAAACATATTTCGGGAAAATGTGTATATTTCTCTTATTGGTCTGAAGAAGTATTTAATAATAAAGAAATTTAAAAAAAAATAAATAAATGCATAATGCACAGTTCTGAAAAGACACTGCTTAAAGTTTATATAATTAAAAAAATTATTTAATTTTGGAAAATCTTGTTCCTCAGATTTTAAATACTTTCCATTCTCAGCGACAAAGTTTGAATTTATGGTGTTTTCATCATACGTATAATCGTAGAGTTTCGCCTCGTTAATCGAACTACGTAGATATGTAATTTTATTGGAAAAAGTTTAAAATTTTGGATTATTCATTATTCGTATCGTTGAACTTTGGCCAAAAAAGAAAGGAAAAATGTTAATTAAATCTATATTTTTAATGTAATTCATTGATGAAATTATATATTAATTAAATAAATCTGTATGTATGAATGCTTATATGCAAAAGAGGCAAAGGGCCTTTTTTTCAAAAACAAACAAGGTAGATGTAACAAACATGGTAGATGTAAAACACACAAATACTAAGAAGTTAAGAAATGCTATTTCTGTCTATACATGGACCATCATCAGTAATGACCGAAATTTTCAGCCGTCTTTTATTAACCAAATAGCCTTCAGCGGCCAGAGGGTACAGGACCCTGGAGTAAGGCTTGAACGAAACACCCGTTCTCACGGATGTTAACTAATGGTTGACTCTCCCCAATAGTATAAATAGCTGTAATTCATCCGCCCTTCCCTGAGTTCAGCCACTTAGCTTGTTTTTCAACTCAATACTCAAAACTAAGACCTTCAAGCGTTAGTTTCCCGAAAAGTTCTTAATTGCTTTCATCTTGCATACAGATTGCTGCAATTCCCAGGCAAATCCTAATTCTCACTTCTCTTTCGAAACAAATATATACTACCACTATTAATGAACGAAAAAATTTCATTTTATGAATAACTGAATATGAAATGTAACCATTTATTAAAAAATGAACTTCTGTAAAAAACTCATAAATCAATATTCTGAAAATTTTAAGTGCGGTGAAATACAACATTTAAGTCTCTCCCTTAACCCTTTCAGTCCCAATGGGTTAAGTCCCAGTAGATGTTTAAAGAAACCTAGAGAGAATTAAACGCATTAATTTACTACATAGTTGATGTCCCACTGGTAGCAAGCATCATTTTTAACATCCCCATTACAAAATTGTTGCTCGCATCTTCTTATAGAGGCTTAGTGACAGACTGTCAATTTCTGTTAGTGTGATTTGTGTCATTTGTGATAATTACCAAGAAGGCATTAAAAAAGTCAAGTCAGTTGAAACAAATAAATTGGGATTGAAAGGGTTAAACAATTTAAGATGTTTTATAAATTTTCAGTGTTTAGTTATTCAGATTTCAACCAGTAAAATCATCTTCTCCAAATGCCATTTGTTAAATGTATTTAAGTCCTCAAAAAAAGTATTTTTCCTTTCATTTAAAGATTTTATATTTTGACAACTTGCACATCCTTGTTTTTGATATTCTGCACTATATCACACGTAAAATTATAAATTTTTGCTCATAAAAACTCACAGATTCATGAGTCTATTTGAATTAATTGTGTTTCTTATATCCAAAACATGTTTAATATGTTGAAGACGTATATTAATAGAGTTTTATAATATATGTTTAGTGGGAAGTATGCACTAAAATATAACATGCATTAAAATAATTGAGTCACAGGATCAATAAGAAACCATGGTTATTACCAAAATAAATAAGGACAATGTGCAACATAATAAAGACTACAGAAATGAATGAGGACAATATTTAAAATAAATAAGGACTATTTACAGCTCCTCACACTCCCACATCATCACCACTACATAAGAATTAAACATGTTGCAACAATAAAATGAACAAAAAAGAGAGTCTGTGCAATCCATTACTCCAAAAAAAGCGTATGTTTCGAGTATATACAAGTATTAATTCATAGTATGAATCACAACCAACACACTAAAAGTTGTACTAAACTACAGCACACTAAAAAATACTATACTTCAAAGGTAAAGAATTCTTAGGACAAAGTAGACTCTCTCTCAGAAATATTAATTTTAATTTCGCTACAGATTTCTGGAGTGCATAAATTTAGATATTCTGAAAATTAAGAAACACAAAAGAAAAACATTAAAATTGTCTTAGGAAGTTTGTCACTGTAAGTTAAATAAGTAATTACAAAATTTTCGAGTAAAATGTATATGAAAATTTAAATAAAATGCTTCAAGTGCTTATAAGAAATGTCTTAATATAAAAGTTTTCTTCTACCAATGGCGGCCCTCGGTTGGGCCACTCCTAAGTGATGGTCACTTTATTACGGATGCACTTAATTATAAGTGGGCCACATTTGCCTCCTATGAAGGACAGTTACAATCCTGCCTTCTCCGAGGTTCGAACCCGGGAACTTTGGTATCGCAGCCCGGAGACTCAAACCACTATACCGTCTAGGCGGTCTAAATATAAATGTAAATGTAAGCAATCCTATTTAAAGCGACTACTCAAAATTCCATTCTTTTTAATCTTGAGTGAATGTGGTGAACTTGCGTAATGATTAAAACCAATGTTTATTGTTCTCAAAAACACTGTTCGTCTTAGAGGGAGATAGTCACCAAGAAGGTTCACTGCAAGTATACATTATTTAAAAAAAAAAAAAAAAAAAAAAAAAAGCTGCACGAAGATTTTTCGTGATTTTCCTAAAGTATAATATGCATGTGAACCAGTTCCTGAGAATGTACTCCACAAAGGAATCCCACCCCTTAAGCAGATAGCCGTAGTGTGCTTTGGCATAATCTAATAAATATAAAACCTACTGAAATATTATATAGCTGACTTTCTTCATAACTAAAAAATCAGCATTCAAGTAACTGACTGCACGCTGTGCATGAAAATTTTAATGTCCTTTTAAGAATAAACTGAAACAAAACAAGAAATAATTTTCTCTATAAGTGTATTAGAATATCAAAAATGAAGAAAATAATCTCAAAATTAACTTAGCAATTTTTTTTAAAATAAGGTTATGCAGTTACTTACCATCCTTTTTCTAATCTTTTTTAGATAATACTTTTCATGAAAAATTACCAGTAAAAACTTTATAAAAATGACTTATTAATGTCCTTTGTTAGTTAACTATTAATATTACTTTTTTACTATATATATTACTTTGTTACTACTATATATATTACTTTGTTAGTTTGTTAGTTAAAATTCTATTAAGTGCTATAAGTTGCATTAATTTTCTATGCTCAAGTCTCCTCACTTTTTCAGCAAAAATTTATTAGTTAATAAAAAATATGAAAGTAAAAATTATCCTTCTTTCCAGCTTGCGCTCATAAATCATTATGGGAATATCCATTCACAGTTATTAAAGCCTGCAAAAAAGCATGTCTGCGATGTTATCGTCATGCGATGATTTGTAGATACTTTATTTTTTACCACGATATTTTCGACGACGATGTTTTTAAACCGCTTTATTTTCGACGACGATATTTTGTACGACGATGATTTAGAACTGCGATGTTTTCTCTTTGCGATGTTTTCTCCCACGATGTTTTGTAGCACGACGTTTTCGCCTTGCGTTGTTTTCGCCGCGACGTTTTCGTCCGCGATGTGTTTGCCGCGATGTTATCGGCGGACACCAGTACGCAGATTGCCGAAACTACATTACGTTTTAAAACATCAAGAGGACTAAACCTCTGGCCTTAAAGGCAAACAGCTGCTGATTGAAAACTCGCGTGTAATGCAGTAACAAAGCGGCTCAGTTCCTCGCTCTGTTACAGTTTATGTAGCTGGCCACGAGAGGGCGCAGCTTTTTCACTTTTAGTTTGTTATATTTTTCTTACCGGATTGCGGATTTTTGAGATAGATGTAGTGGCAACCAGAGAAACATGATGAAAGTTCTAATGTAAGCATACAATTGTTGTACATAGCTGTAAATAAAGCTTCTGTATGATAAAAATGAAAAGGAATTCCAAGCGTTCCTGTGGATATTCATCAAGAAAGGTAAGCAAAAATTCACTTATCAATGTTGTTAAATGTGAAAAATAAGAATAAGAAAAAAAGATCATAAAGTGCAACATGGTGCCGAAATTCCGAGATAACAGTGATCTTTAGCTATATTATGATTTAAGTATTTATTATTGTTCGATTAGTGATTGAATATTGATTATGAAGATGGATAAGTTAAAAGCACTAAAAAAGAAGCGGGGAATGTTAAGAGCATCAGTAACAAGACTGATAGCTAAAATGGAAAAGGAAATGGAATCAGATAATATTAAATTTGATTTATTAGAAGATGATTTATCCGTCTTAAATGAAAATGAAAGCGATATACTAATATTGAATACTGAAATCGAATCTATCATAACAGATGAAAAAGAATACGACACTGAAATACAGGATAGCTTGGAATAATAAAAATAAAATTACCTTGCGCAAATCGAAGATCAGTAGAATATTTAGAAATAGAAAATGTGTTAAATTAAATGAGATGCCATCTAATTCTGCTACTATAGATACGGTAGAGAACACAAATACAAATGGCGCTAAACTTCCGAAACTAACCATAAATAAATTTAAAGGCTAAATATGTGTATTTCAAAGTTTTTGGGCTCAATACGAATCTGCTATACATAACAACTCTGCTTTAAAGGATGAAGACAAATTTAATTACCTCACATCTTTACTAACGGACATAGCTTTAATGTCAATAAAGGGATTACCGTTAGTTGCCGAAAATTACGCTAAGGCAATAAATATTCTGAAAGAAAAGTTTGGTAGAAAGGAGATTTTAATAAACACACATATGAACCGTCTGCTGAATTTAAAGCCAGTAAAAAATGGATGATATTAAAACATTACGTAACTTATATGATTGCTTAGAAATTGAAATTAGAAGCCTTGATTCCCTTAATGTTACTTCGAATTCTTACAGCTATTTGTTATGCCCACTGTTAATGAGAATACTTCCTAGCGAATTAGTTTTAGAGTTTAATCGATCGTTAACCCCTGACACAGAAACCACAGTGACTAACATTTTGGAATTTCTGAAGGAGGAAGTTGAAAGCAGAGAGCGTATGTTTTTCCAAACATTGCCAAACTATTCCGAGTTTAACATCAGAACCGAACAACATAAACATCAATCGAGAG
The DNA here is from genome assembly GCF_044657685.1 of Stegodyphus dumicola. NCBI lineage: Eukaryota > Metazoa > Arthropoda > Arachnida > Araneae > Eresidae > Stegodyphus > Stegodyphus dumicola. The sequence continues at coordinate 111,666,895 of NC_140781.1, read as the reverse complement.
ATCTTATTAAAAGTGAGAAATATCATACTGCCATCAAAAACAAACATTTTGTTCCAGTAGTTGCGTCGTTGAATACGAATACATCAACAGCCGATTGTATATTTTGTGGGAAGATAGAAAATGAATCTTTGAAACATTCTACTTCAAATTGCACAATTCAAATTGAGGGGGAAAAATAAATAAAAATGGCTAAGAGATGCTATTTATGTTTTCGTAAGTCTCATACGTCTTCCCGCTGCAGCTCGGATATACGCTGTGATTTATGTTCATTAAGGCATAATACTATTTTACATGATAATAAATTTGAAAATAAACTAGAAAATAAAGGTGAGCTTAAAACAGACACAGTGGTGGCGTCAATTTCGGAAAGAGATAACAAAAATAGAGTTTATTTACAAACTGCAAATGCTTTAGGTCTGAATAGAAGAAAAAATGTAAGATTCATTTTCGATTCTGCCTCTCATAAATCTTTCAAAATGACAGAAGTATCAAAACAATTAGAATTAAGTGTTGTGGGGGAAGAAGAACTTCAGATTTACGCCTTCGGCTCTATTGAGCCTACAGTTGAAAGACTAAAAAAGGTTAAGGTTATTCTTAAAGATATATATGGACATGGGAAAATAATAATTGAAGCTCTTGAAACTCCAGAAATTAATCAAGCTGTTATTGGTATGCCAGGAAAGGAAATACTTAATTATTGTAAGGAAAATTCGATACGACTTGATCTATGCTACAGATATAGGTGTCCATAACTCTCAAATATCAGTATTGATTGATAATGATTATTACTGGGAAATAGTCACGGGAAAGGTTAAAAGATTATCAAAGCGTCTTGTTGCCTCTAAAACCTTATTTGATTACACAATAAGTGGAACTGAAGCATTAAGTAATGTTTCTACACTTCATTCCAGAATTACGGTAATGAATGTTGTTTAGAATATTTCACATGCACATGATTTAGAAATTAGTGCAGCTCTAAAAAGGCTATGGGATTTAGATGCAATTGGAATACATGACTATTCAACAAATGAAAATGACACTGAAGTTATGCGTAGATTTAAAGAAACTATTGAATATAAAAAAAAATCGTTATGGATTTTCATTACCTTGGAAGGACAATATGAACAAAATAGGTAGTAATTATAACATCGCCTTAAACAGATAGAACAGTTTACTTAAAAGGTTTAAGAAAAATCCTGAAATTTATGACAAGTATTCAAGTGTAATTGAAGGAATAGCTGAAACCTAAATAAAGGAATAGCTGAAAAGGCTCCGAAGAATTTTGAAGAAAACATTTATTATTTGCCACACCATTGTGTAATCAGAGAAGATCACGATTCTACGAAATTAAGGGTTGTATTTGATGCTTCCTCGCAAACTCATGACTGTTGAGGGTATTCGTGGTTCATTTTTGTTTATTGTTACAACTTCGCTAAATCGAGACGAGCAGATGAATAAAAAAAAGAATTAAAGTTCATACCTTAATAAAGTGTAATCCAAGCTGCAGATGTAGGGAACACGATCATTACATTAGCAAACACAAAATAGCATATTTATTAGGTGTAAGAAGAAAAAAATATCTAGCGATGATTACAAGCGTTGTTTACTGTCCATTGCATAACGCGAGAAGTGAGTCATACAAGGACAGAATGTTTCTTCTTCTTTTTGGATCAAGTCCAATTTCAGTTAGCGGGGGTGAGGAGGAAATTAACGTCGGAGTGTACAGCTTCATCGCTGTCGTTATGAATTGCTCCACAATCTCCCACTCGTTGAGCTGTTCTGTCCGAAGTAAGGCCGATTCCTTTTAACAAGAATTCCAGCTGTTGTCTGGGCAAAGGTTTCGTGAACATGTCTGCATACATCATTTTACTGTTGCAGTGTTTTAATTTAACAATCCCTTGATTTTGTAGATCACATACGTAGTGATATTTCACATCGATGTGTTTGGGGCTACTGCTTTCTTTTTCTCTTCTGGAAAGATTTATGCATGATATATTGTCCTCGAATACGATGTTAGCTTCCTGTTGTGTGAAACCTAAATCTCCCTTCAGTTGTCTAATCCACTGTAGCTCCTGCAATGTTAAAGCTAGAGCGATGTGTTCGGCTTCTGTCGAAGATAGGGCGACACAATTTTGTTTCTTGCTTCCCCATGATACCGTACTGTTTCCTATTTGAAATATATATCCGGATGAGGATTTTCTGTCAAAGGTATCTCCTGCCCTATCAGCGTCACTGTAAGCTTTGATGACTGGTGCACCATTGGATTTTAGATGTAATTTGTAATTAATTGTAGCTCTCAGATATTGTATGATTTTAATGATACCGTTCCAGTCCGATGTTGATGGATTTTCTACTTTTCTGCTAAGTATTCCAACAGAATTTGCTACGTCAGGTCTTGATACTATTGCTAAATATAAAAGTGCTCCCACTCTTTCCCTATACTTCCGATTATCGGGAAAAACGTCATCCTGGTTGTTTTGGTTCTTCGTAAAATTCATAGTCATGGGTGTATAGCTTAGTTTCTTAGGTGACTCTCCGTCGAATTTTTTGATCATACTCTTAATCTTGTTAGTTTGATGAAGTTTAAAGCTTCGGTCTTTTTCTCTTTCGATTTCAATTCCTAGATATGTAAACACTTCTCCAAGATTTCGAATGTCGAAATATTCTTTGAGAATTCGTTCAACTTCTTGAATTGATTCACACTTGTCGCTCGCGACTAATATGTCATCAACGTAAACGATTATGTAAGTTCTTGCGTTTTTCTCGATTAGTGTGAAGGAACATTAATCAGCCTTTACTTGAACGTATCCTAGTTTGCGCAGGATTTCAGCTATCTTGTGATTCCAGTTTCTGGCTCCTTGTTTTAGTCCCTAGATACTTTTATTCAGTTTACAGACTTTATTTGTTTCTGAAGTAGAGATATAGCCTTCTAGTTGCTTCATATATATATCTTCTTTCAGATCTCCATATAGAAAAGCTGTTTTTACATCGAAGTGATTTACGTGCATTTTCTTTTGAGCTGCCTATTGCCAAAATAGTTCTTATTGTGGTATACTTTACGACTGGTGCGAATGTTTCGTCGTAGTCGTGCCCAAATTTTTGGCAATATCCTTTAGCTACTGAACGAGCTTTATATCTGATAACATTTCCTGAAGCGTCGGATTTTGTTTTAAATGTCCATTTGTTTCCAATTGCTTTCTTTCCTTTTAGAAGATCGACTAGTTCCCATGTTTTGTTCCTCTTCCGTGCTTCCATTTCTTCTTTCGTAGATTTTAACCACAGTTCCTTTTCTTTGGTAGGAAAAGTTTGCAGTTCTTCCCAGTCTTTAGGAACTTGGATTTCTTCATTCTTAGCCATGTATGAGAATCTGTTTGGTGGGATTTCTTTAGTCGTTCTGTGGGATCTTCTCGGTAATAGGGGAATTTCTTCTGTTTCAATTACTTCCTCTGTAATAGCATTTGGACGTGGTTCTGTCAATTTATTTTCTTTAAAATGCCATTCTATTTCCTCATGCTGATCGTTTAATTGACGAGGCATTTCTTCTTTTTTGTTTTCATTGCATATTACGCTTCTTCTGATCACGACGTTGTTTGCATGTGGCATGTAAATTCTATATCCTTTAGTACGGTCACTATATCCAACAAGAATTCCTTTTTCTGCTCTTTCGTCTAGTTTGCTTCTTTTCTGGTTTGGAACTCGACAATAAGCTGTGCTGCCGAAAACTCTGATATGGCTTAGATTCGGCTTCTTATTATTTCATAGTTCATACGGTGTTTTTTCAACTGATATTGATGATAGCCAGTTTTGTAGATAGGTGACTGTCATTACGGCTTCAGCCCAAAATTCTCTTTTGAGTTCTGAATCGAGTAGCAGGCATCTTGTCATTTCCATTAAGTATCGATTTTTCTTTCTGCTCTACCGTTCTGTTGCGGTGAATATGCTACGGAGGTTTGATGTTCGATTCCCTCTTCCTTTAGATAGTCTTCAATCTCTTTGTTTGTATATTCTCCTCCATTGTCTGTTCTTAAGACTTTTGGCTTCTTTCCAAATTTGTTCTTCGTCATGGTTACAAATTGTTTTAAGTTGGAGATAGCTTCATCTTTTGTAGCTAGCAGATAGATCGTTCTGTATCTCGAATGATCGTCGATGAATGTTATGAAGTATTTCTTTCCTCCTAGTGATGTTGTACCGATTGGTCCACAAATATCTGAATGTATCAAGTCTAGAACTGATTTTGCTGTATAATTGTTTAGCTTGGGATACGGCAATTCAGTCATTTTGTTTCTGATACAGCATTCTTTTCCTTTTTGGCTTCTCCGTCAATCCTTATTCCGGTTGCCAGGTCATCATTCTTTAGCCTCTTGATTGCTTCATAATTTCTGTGTCCTAGCCTTCTATGCCAAAGATCCATACTATTTTCTGTTCTTTCTGCAGCTGCAATTTTGGCTTTTCTTCTTTGCGATTCAACTACGGTATATAAATTTCCTTCTGCTTTAGCAATTCCTATGGTTTTATTTTTCTTCTTTATTCTGCAAATACCTTCTTCAAATTCGACTGTAAATCCTTTCTTTGTAATTTTTCTTACGGATATCAATCTTCCTTCTAAGTCAGGAACATACAGAACATCTACGAGTCTCACTTCTATTTCGTTATCTTCGTCGTCTGTACAGCATAAGTATCCTTCTCCTATACCTTCGGACTTCATCTGCGTGCCGTTAGCAATTGTTATCTGCTCAGTTTTGCTTCTATCCAATTTGGTGAAAAAGTTTATGTTATCGGTCATATGACAAGTAGCACCTGAGTCAACCGACCAGTTTGAGTTTTGAAATTTTCTTTCTCTGGTGACTTCGAACGTGTAATTCTCAGTCTTCTCATGATTCTTATCTTCGTTTTCATCTTCATGTGTATCCTTGTTTACAGCAACTTTCGTTTTCTGTTTATTTCCATAGTTTCCTTTATTCATCTGCTTTTCATTCTTGAAAAATGAGTTACTTTCGTTTTTATCTTTTTCTTTGTGGTTATTTAAAAATCTGCATTCTTTTACTAAGTGTGCTATTTTTTTGCAATAATTGCATCTTCGTTAATTGAAATGCTTGAATTTTGTGTTAAAATTCGTTTTGAAGGCAGTTGTTTCTTCTGTTCACGTGCCCTCTTTTCTTCTCAGGCATTCGTCGATGAGTTTCGTTTTCACGTATTCCAACGTTCATTCTTCTTCTGGGCGTGCTTCTAAAGCTGTAATAAGATTTTCGTAGCTTTTTGGTAAGCCGTTTAATAAGAGCGCTGCAATGTGACTGTCCTTTATTTCTTCACCGATTCTTCGCAGTTCGTCTACGATTTCGAGCATTTTCTTGACATGTTCTTCGAGTTTGTATTCGTTTTCTGCTTTTAACGTACACAGCTTTCTCAGAAGGTAAAGTTTACTGGAAAGATTCTTTCTTTCATGTATTTTCTTTAATTCATTCCATATTTCTTTGGCTGTCGTTTTATTTCTTATGTGTACGATTTGGTTGTCTTCTACGAGTAAACTAATGGTAGCTTGTGCTTGTTCATCTCGTTTTCTCCATTCGACGTTTATTTCTTTTGGTTTATCATCTGCTATTAAATCCCATAAATTTTCCTTTTCAGGATCATTTTAAGTTTGTATTTCCATACTTGATAGTTGTTATTGTTTAATTTCATGATCGAATATTTATTCTCGCAGCTAGTAGCCATTTCTGCTTCTGTATTTCGAATGCGCAGTACAAAACTATGCAGTTTTGTTTCGCTTTTGAAGACAGGCTTGGCTTTTCCTTTTTCGGACTATCCAGCGGTAATTTATGGCAAAGTATCTTTTCTGTTTTTTATTCTTTATAGCTTATCTCGATATATTTTATGCGTTTAGTTGAAGTAAACATATTTTCGATCTCATAATCTATTGTTGAAAGTATTCGTGGTTCATTTTTGTTTACTGTTACAACTTCGCTAAATCGAGACGAGCAGATTAATATAACAGAATTAAAGTTCTTACCTTAATAAAGTGTAATCCAAGCTGTGGATGTAAGGAACACGATCATTATATTAGCAAACACAACATAGCATATTTATTAGGTATAAGAAGAAAAAATATCTAGCGATGATTACAAGCGTTGTTTACTGTCCATTGCATAACGCGAGAAGTGAGTCATACAAGGACAGAATGTTTCTCCTTCTTTTTGGATCAAGTCCAATTTCAGTTAGCGGGGGTCAGGGGGAAATTAACGTCGGAGTGTACAGCTTCATCGCTGTCGTTATGAATTGCTCCACAATGACAGTCTATCTTTAAATGATTGCTTACATTCAGGACCAAATTTAAACCCTGAATTATTAGATTTGCTAATTAAATTTCGTCAACACAAAATAGCATTTGCTGTAGATATCGAAGCTGCTTTTCTACAAATTCTGTTGAAGCCTGAGGACAGAAAGGCAGTACGATTTCTTTGGACTTCAAAGGAAAAGGAACAACCTACGATCTTAAGAATGACGCGTGTAATATTCGGAGCAACCTGTAGCCCCTTTTTACTAGAAGCAACTATAAAGCATCACGCAAGAAAGTTGAAAGCACAATATTCAAAGATCTGTCAGCTTCTTGAAGAAACGTTTTACGTAGATGATTTAATTCGTGGTACAGATGATGAAGAAGAAGCTGCAGAAATTTATGAAGATGTGAAAAGGATTATGGTGCTTGCTAGTTTCAATATGAGAAAGTGGAGGAGCAATAACTCCCAATTACATGCGATTTGGAATGCAGCTGAAAATACGAAGTTTAATGGAGACGGAATGAATAGCACTTTGTTAGGATATATTTGGAATCATGAAGCAGATAAACTGAAATTTCGAATCAAAGATGAATTACTCAAGGATCCGCCTGAGGAAATAACAAAACGGAAGATTCTTCAAGTTGCGGGCGAACTATACGATCCTATCGGTTTCATATCACCCTTTGTTGTTGCAGCTAAAATGATGATGCAAGAATGTTGGCAAAGAGGATACCAATGGAATGCACCACTTGATCAAGAATTGCAGAACCAATTCAAAACCTGGTATAATGAAATTCCTAAATTAAAAAATGCTGAAATTCCAAGACATTATTTCAACAATCTGTCAAAAGGTAATCTGTCGAATATTCAATTGCATTGTTTTACAGATAGTAGCCAAAAGGGATATGGTGCCGTTGTGTATTTCAGATACAATGAAAATGAGCTAACAAAAACAATATTTGTTATGTTCAAAGCAAGAGTTACTCCCATAAAAAGGGTTACGTTACCTCGACTGGAGCTTTTAGGAGCAGTCATAGGAGCTCGACTCATCACATACATTCGACATTCGTTGAAAAACATAGAAATGAAGATTTATATATGGACAGATTCAGAAATTGAACTACACTGGGTCAGGGCTGATCCAACGAAATGGAAACAATTTGTACAAAACAGGTGTCTAGAAATCCAAGAGAAAACTGATCCAGGTTGGTGGAATTATTGTCCCAGCCATGAGAATACTTCGGACTTATTCACGAGAGGGCAGAAGGTAGAAACCCTTTCAAAAAATGAACTGTGGTGGTATGGCCCACCTTGGCTTGTCAAAGATAACAACGTTTGGTCCAAATCTTCGAGAAATTTTAATGAAGATGATAAAATAACAACTTCTTAGAAACGAAAAGGAAAGAAGCAAGAAATCTTAACAGAAAACTGTATTGTTGAAAACAGTGAACCTATCATTCCTATCGAGAACTTCAGTGTCATAAAGAAAGCATATAGAATAACATCTTATGTTTTCAGATTTATCAATAATGTGAAAAACCCAAAACTAAGAAGAATTGGACCTGTTAAGGCTGAAGAGATGAATGAAGCAGAAAATTTCTGGATCAAGAAAACTCAGAAAGAAAATTTTAGAGAAGAAATAAGGAAATTAAAGATGAAACAAAGCATACATAGTTCGAAAATATTTACATTAAATCCATTTGTAGACTCAAATGGAATACTCAGAGTAGGTGGAAGGATTCAAAATGCTGGGTTAAGCTATAATCAAACATATCCAGCAATACTACCTGAGAAGTCTCATTTAACAGATCATATCATTAAAGATTGTCACGAAACGCAAGGACACGCTGGTGTAGCTGAAACGTTAACTCAAATTAGAGGAAAATTTTGGATACTTAATGGTCGACAGCTTGTAAAGAGTAATATTAACAAGTGTGTGATTTGCTAAAATTTTAAAGCTAAGCCACTAAGGGATCTAGTCTGGACACCGGTCGAGATCGATATCGGAAAACCAGTCGGGAATCTCTTTCCACTCGACAGCAGAAGAGAGAGAGAGAGAGTCTGGCCCCTTCAAATTACGTCGGCGGAAATTGAAGTAGAAATTCCGTGCGGAAGTGACGTTTATTGCATAGCAACCAGTCTATCTCACCTCTCCATTGCTCCAGGCTCAGGGGAAGGGGGTAGTTTGTTGTCAAAGGGGCTGTTTCGCACGTGCTTGTTACTGAGGATGGCGATAGAAAAAAAAATCGAGTTCAAGTAAATGGTGAAATTTTTCGAAAAAATACGCTGCTGGATTTAGTAAAGATTATGGAAAAAAGAAATGGGGAACGTTAATGGATATTTTAAACGCAGAAAGAAATGGTCTTTTCAAAACTTCAGGTATGTGAAGAAACGTAAACATAATTTTACGTTTGATCTTTTTCAAAATGGAAATTTTCTAAAAGGTTACATGTTTGTAAACTATTTGTTAACAGGAATTTTATGATTAAAATACATTATTTTGTCTGAAAAGGTTATGCAAAACGTCATAAGTCAAATCATTGAAATATAGCACCGCGTACGCGTGTTTAATATTCCTAATGAATTTGGATCAAAAAAATTTTAATTTTTAGCAACCCATGATTATATCAATAATTTTATTTATTCAGGAATTATACCTATAACGTAGCTACAAATATACTGTGTATCGTAGATACCAATAAGCAGTGAGTAAAAATATAACAAACTTTTAACAAAAGTAATAGGAAGAAAAATAAAAAAAAAATAAATAAATATAGGTTAAATCATAAAACATATTATTTTGCACACACACACACACACACATATATATATATATTTTAAATATGCAGTGAAAGGAAATTGCAATACATATTCCTATTTATACCCTTTTTAAATCGATCCCACCAGTGACCGTGTGGTAAAATCGCTGAACACTGGTAGTTCGGTCCGAGGTCTAAATACTGCGAACGGGTTTGTTGCATTACCAACATATCTCTGATAACCAATATATCTGTCATTACCAACATATTTCTCGTAATTTCCAAAATCATAAAAAATTGAGGCATACAAAACCTGTTTTAAATAAATAACTGTATGTATATATAAATGTATTATAAATATATTAATATATTTAGTGAAAGGAAATTGCAATACATATTCCTATTTATGCCCTTTTTAAGTCCGATCCGAATAGTGGCCGAACGTTAAAATCTCCGAACACTGGTAGTGCGGTCCGAGGTTCGAATCCCGCGAACGGGCTGGACGCATGGGCGTCATCACCAATGTATCTGTCATTACCTATATATCATTGGTAACTTCCAGAAGCATAGAAGTTTAAGGCACAGAAAATCTGTTATATATATATATATATATATATATATATAACTGTATAAATATATTAACAAATGCAGTGAAAGAAATTGCAGTACATATATATTTATAACCTCTTTAAATCGATCCCACCAGCGGCCGGTAAAATCTCTGAACACTAGAAGTTCGGTCCAAGGTTGGAATCCCGCGAACAGGCTGGTTGCATGGACGTTTTCGTGGTTTTTCCCATGTGTTACGTGTATACGAGCTATTTTTCCTTAGAATGTCCCCCACGAAAGCAACCCTCACTTTAGGCAGATAACCCTCGAGGCTGTATCGTAATTACATAAAACCACACCTAAGCACGTTTTATATCTGAATAAATATACACAAAACTGATGTAATATCTAAAAGTAGACCACATTAAAAAATCTGATAACTAATTATAAATCTTGCATTATAATATTGACAAGAATTTAACCGAAAGTTATACAGAAATTTAACTTGTTTTATGTAGGATATTCTAGAAACTATTCGAAATTGACATTGATATCGGTACAGTTAAAACTACTTATATAATTTTTTTAACTCAAAGCAATTTAATGTAAATGTTGAATTTAGGATGTGCATAGTTTGAATTATATACTGCATAGTCTTTAATGCATGTCTAATGTATTACATTTTTATATACTACAAATTCAAATAAAAGTAGAGGGAAATACATTTTAATTTAAAACATAAAATTTTTAAATTTATAAATTACTCATCAAAACATGAAATTAAGTACATTGATATATACATTAGTTTAAAAATTACAATTTTAAATTAAAAGTATGCACCGCTTCTTTATATGTGAAATAGGAAAACACCAAATATATTATTTTCACTAAAATTTAATTAAGGCATTGGTAATGTAGAATAAATAAATAATGTAGAATCGTCAGCATCAAGTGCGTTATTTCTATAGCGGAATACTCGAGTTTTTCACAAATCTTAAGAAATTAAAATATGTATTACGTACACTTTCAAAAACAATCCGTGACCTCCGCCGTCCTCAGTTTAGCTATAAAACGACAGTCAGAAACTTAAACGGCGGCTGTCCAGCTGACGGAAAAATTTGCGACGCGTCGATCTCTGTAATGATCGAGACGATGACACCAGACTCGCTCTCTGTCGAGTAGATCGCAAAAAACGACCCGTTCTTCTATCTCGACGGTGTCCAGACTAGGGCTTCTTTACCAACCGAAAGAATAACAGAGGCAAATCCCTTCGAAGTTGATGGACTTGATTTTGCTGGTCCTATGAGTATAAAGGATGAAACTGAGAAATCTTATATTACTCTGTATACATGCGCTGTAACAAGAGCAGTGCACCTGGAACTAGTATCTAGACAAACAGCAAACAATTTTCTTCTGTTCTTTAGAAGATTTATTTCAAGAAGAGTTGTATGTCGAATAATATATTCAGACAATGCAAAAACCTTCAGAAGAGCAGACAAGGATTTACAAAAACTACGGAATATCATCCAGGACGAGATGGGAAAATAAGAGTTTGCACTGTCCATTTAGCTAATGGAACTCATCTTCGTCGTCCTGTGCAGTTATTGTACCCATTAGAAATGGCTTGAACTCTTTGAACTGAATACAGTGAACTTAAATTCCGAACACTGCATCTATGAACATTTAAACTTGTAGAACATTAAAAACATTTAGTGTTTAAGATAAATTCAGAATCCAATCCTTTGATGAACTCCTTTCATGAGTTCATCAAAGGATTGATCATCAAAGGATCCAATCCTTTGATGAGTTCATCGAGGGGGAGCATGTAACAGTTCATGTAGCTGGCCACGAGAGGGCGCAGCTTTTTTACTTTTAGCTTGTTATATTTTTCTTACCGCATTGCGGATTTTTGAGATAGATGTAGTGGCAACCAGAGAGACATGAATGAATGTAAGCATACAATTGTTGTACACAGCTGTAAATAAAGTTTCTGTGTGATAAAAATGAAAAGGAATTCCAAGCGTTTCTGTGGATATTCATCAAGAAAGGTAAGCAAAATTTCACTTATCAATGTTGTTAAATGTAAAAAATAAGAATAAGAAAAAAGATCATAAAATGCAATACCCTCTCTCTCTAACTCTTGGCAAAACGACACAGTTTAAATATTTGGGCGTTAGCAAGTACAATTTACATAAACAAGTTAACACATTTAATTCTGGCCGGAGGTGGAAAATAAGAAGTGGTAGTAAAGTTTTAAAATAAAATAAACTTTAGTAAAACTTAAGATTCTTACAGCGTTAACACAAGCCCCTGTTTTGAAATTTCCTGAAAATGATGAAAATTTAGATATTGCTGCAGACGCATCGGATTATGCTATAAGGGCGGTACTTTCTCATGGAAACCAGTTCACCAGAACTGGTAAATCGACAGTTTCAAATGAAATAAATAATGGATTTTCTATTTCTTCCCCAAACCAAGCTGTTATTTGTGAAACTACAGCTGCACATAGTTTCCCTGGAAATTCAGATGAACTAAATACAAGTGCTTCTTGTAAAAAGTTAGGTACAACTCTGATATACGCCCTAATTTCATCAAATGTGGCGATATGTGTTCTGCGCTGGTTTTGGGCACGATTGCGTGTTGTATGGCAGCCCTGTTGACGTTGAAAAATCTTTCGCTGGAGTTCGCTGGTTTGCGCCATGCTCTGTGTCTGAGAAGCTAGGGGGGAAAGACAAAATGGTGGAAGTTGTTGAATTGAAGTTCGGCAAAAGGAAATATCATCGTGGCCATCCTGTTGTAGGGCAGTGGGTATTTGGAGGTGTGGAAAGAGGGTCTGGGAGATTATTTTTAGTGGCTGTGCATGATATATGTAGGGATTTGTGATTATTTGTTATTTTATTTATTTGTGAACCACAGTATAAATTTTCTGGATAGTGTGTCTGGCTGTCATATAAATACAATAGTGATTACGTGGCGGCATGTTAAAGGCGGCATGAAACTGATATTTCTGCTGTTCGAAAAAGTGCTGTATTTCTGCTGTTCGAAAAAGTGCTGTATTTCTGCTGTTCGGTAAGTGCATTTTATTTTATTCTTGTTCTTATTTTGTAGAATGTTATGTTCATTGTTTTTTTAGTATAAATTTCTGTCGTTATTCTTGTTTTTTGAATTGTTTGAAATTTATTTTAGTTATTTTGTTGATTAGTACGTACCGTCTAAATTGTGCAATTCGTAGATGTTTTTTAAGTTCAAACAGGATGCTGTGTACATGGTATTCTTTGAAATTTATTGTTGCTATGTTAATTTATTAAATCGAGGTGTGCGTAGTTCGTAGATTCGTTCGTTGCCTAGATTGTGCCATTCGTAGATGTTTTTTTAAGTTAAAGCATATCGCTGTGTACATGGACTCTTGTCAAATAATTTTGGTTAGAAAATTTACGATTTTGCTATCTAAATTTTTTGTTTCTGTTTCGGATTTTTAGCTTAAATTGTGTGTTCAAAACGTGGTTTTTGCGTTCGCAAAAACCGTGTTTTTGGAGACATTTTAGGCTTAAAGTTCGAAATGTAGACAAAAAATTTAGATAGCAATATGGCAGCTTGGAGTTTCTCGCCAAAAATGTTTGGCGAGAAATTTGGGGACTTGAGGGCGCATATCAGAGTAGTTCCAAAAGTTAAATGTAACAGACATTGATTTTTCAAGTGAAAGCAATCGATTTGATGGCAACATGATTGCCGATAGAAATATTCTGTGTTCTTTTTTGGAAGAAAACACTGTGTGTGAGGTATGCCATGGTAAATTAAAATTTACTGCGAAAAGATCTGCAGGTCTGTGTTCCAGAATGATCTTGACATGTCAAGGATGCAAAAATGTTGTGATGACAAGCAACACTAAACTTGTTGGGGAGAAAAGGAACATTGCAGAAATTAATCGTCGTATTATTTATGCAATGCGTTGCATTGGTCAAGGTCTTGAACCATTGAAAACATTTTGTGTAATAATGGATTTAGATCCCCCTGTGATGCAAAAAACTTATGACAGAATCTGTAACTTAATCAATAATGCAACAAAAATGACTGCAACTGAAAGCATGAAAAATGCAGCAGCAGAAGAAATATCACTCAGTAATTCTACAGACATAAGTGTAAGTGGTGATGGCACCTGGAAAACAAGAGGCCATACATCTCAGATATGTGTATGCACGGTTATTGGTGCTGAGAGTGGAAAAGTTATCGACGTAGAGGTTTTATCCGTAGCCCATGTAAAGAATGCGAATTGTGGAAGGGTCCTCGATCTGGTGAAGCCTTTGATGAGTGACAGAAAACCCATTCTCGCACTTGCAGGAGAAATCATTTCGGTTCATCTGCCAAAATGGAAGCTGACGAAATGGTTAAAATTTTTCAGAGGTCTCAAAGTGCAAGGGGTGTGAGATACATCAATTATATTGGTGATGGTGATTGAAAAACATTTCTTTCCATAACAGAAAGTAAACCATATGAAGGTATGACTGTGTCAAAACTAGAGTGTCTAGGGCACATCCAGAAGAGGATGGGCACTCGCTTACGTAAACTGAAAGCTGATTATAAGGGACGAAAGCTTTCAGATGGCAAAAGTCTATCTGGAAAAGGTCGACTTACAGATAGTGCAATCAGCCGACTGTCATTGTATTATGGAAATGCAATTCTCCAACATGCAGATTCACTGAATGATATGCGAAATGCTATCTGGGCTTTGTATTTTCATACTCGATCTACAGACAGTGACCCATTACATACTTTTTGTCCAACTGGTGAGTCCTCATGGTGCAAGTACCAAATTGTTTCGGCGAAAGGATTTGTGAATGATTTTCGCCATAAAGAAACCTTACCACTGGCAGTCATGGATGTGACGAAACCAGTTTTCAACTCAATCCAAATGAGTCACTGAACTCCTTGATTTGGCAAATATGTCCAAAGACATCTGGTAGTGGCAGAATCATCTCAGAAATAGCAGTACATGAAGCAGTTACTCTTTTTAATGATGGTAGAAAGGGAGATTATCTACTCTGAGATACCTGAATATACACCCTGGAATTAATTGCATAACTGCACAATTCAGGAGTGACTATAAACGTGTACCTTCTTCGAAGAAACGAGTAATAGCTCGTACGATTGATGCTCGTCGCGCCAAGCGTCATGCAAAACTGCATGAAATTAAAAAGACTCAAGCTGAAGGAGTAACATACCTTTCAGGAGCATTTTAATGCTAATAGTGTGTGTATAATTATTATATGATGAATCTGTATTGATATATTTTTTGCATTTTTGCTGTTCGGTGTAATTTCACATCACGACATGAATTGTCGTGTTAGTGTGAATGTTGTGTAAACAGTTGAAATTTCTATCAAATACAAAATAAGTAAAGAAAACAATATCAGGTGATAAGTTTTTCATTTTATATAAAATTAAGGTGCAATAATAATGGTTATTAGGTAATATGTGGTGAAAAAAACTTTAAAGTCATTATTCTCAAAACGTGATTTTTCATTATTGCGCGCATCATAACAATTGAAAGATTCAATATATTCTAATGAAAGTTGTATCACAGATACAATATGTAATTTGTTACAACCTGAACCTAAAATTTGCAATTTCCATTTACATTTTGTTATTTTTCTGTGTTCTCAAAGTAATAAAAAGTATGCTATTTTCAGTAACATAAAACCACTGTTTTTAAAAAATATAAAATTTATATATAAATAAAATTTTAAAGGTTCAAAATTATAATAAGACTATAATAAATATATTACAGGTGAAAATATTTTGAAAAAGCACATAATTTAAGAGTAATCTTGCGCGTAAGCTGATATTACATTTTCAGATTACATAAAGTGCCATATAGTTTTCAGCATTATTAAATATTTTTTTTTCTATTTTATAAGCTTAGTCACATTTTTAGATAGAGTAGTATTTTAAGTGTCTTCTGTAAAAAATTTGTTTGTTTCCTGTTTATATATTATGAGATACAGTAGTTTGAAATGGTGCAATTTACTCGACGTTTTAGCATTTTAAGGGAGGTATGACCCCTTAAATCAGAATTTCCAAATGAAATAATAGGCATCGATTTATTGGGCCCGTTTCTGAAAATTCAGTTAAATAAAAGTCGGTATCTCCTTTCTCTGGTTAAATGGACGGAAATTGTTCCCCTAAAACTAGCCTCCGCGAAATTAGTGATTGATTCTATATTCCCGTAATTTAAAATATATTTTAAATATTTAACTTTAATATTTAACTTAAATATAATATTTAAACTTTTAGGGGCGCCCCGTAATATATTTTAAATTACGGGGCGCCCCTAAAAGTTATATCGGACAATGGTCCCCAGTTTATAAGCAATATTTTTGAAGACATGTGTCTAAAACTGGGCATATATCATTTAAAAATGGTCCGTATCCACCGCAAGGAAAAATAGCGGAACGGGTCAACAGAAACATAGTTAAATTTATTTGTAGTTATGTTAAAAATTTTGATAAAAGGTGGGATAACTGTGTCAATGAATTAGCTTTCGCCCTTAGAACCGCCAAATATGATACGACGGACAAAACTCTTGCTGAGTTATTTTTAGGCAAGAAAATTATAACTCTGTTAGATAAATATTTTTATGTTCAAAAAGGGGCCCCTGAATTTCAAATGGCGGATATACAAAAGTTATTTAATGAAGCAAAGGAAAACACTGAAGTAGCACAGAGAAAACCAAAACTTTATTATGATAGAAAAAGGCGGGAAGGGGCTTATAATGTGGGGGATGAAGAGTTAAAGATGAAACATTCACTTTCTTTGGTGCCAAAAGATGAAGTAGCCAAATTTAGCTCACGGTTTGAAGAGTCATATTTGATTGAAAAATTAACCCATGCTGTAGTAGTCTTAAGAGATAAGAATGTTGAAACATTTACCGCAAATATCGACCAAATCAAGCCGTATTACAATCGAAATAAAATGAAAAATTTTCAAGATCTTTTGCAGGCACGGCAGGCACCATCTCAAGACATGGAATGACAACAACGACCGCCAGACCCAGCCACAAGTAAAGATATAGGGAAGAAAAGAAAACCGGAGGTAACAAGAAAAGTAAGATATTCCCCCGAACAGAAAAGAAAGGGAAAGACCGGCTCCAGGAGGAAGGGGGAAATTCTAACAGTACGAAGCGGGCGAGAAGAAATGGCCGCAGTCATAGCACCTGTGAGAAAAGAAAAAGCAAACCGTCGAAAAGGTCTCTACGCAGCAAGTGTCCATGAAAAAATCAGCCCGGGAAAGCCAGTTGCAAACTCAAGGCAGCAAGGAAAATTCGAACAGCGAGTAACCGGAACCCAGCAACAACCGACTAGACATGTCCCGACTCCTCCAAGGACAGCATCCATCAGGCGACCGGGAAAGCAACCAACGGATATGGAGAAGCTTTTCAAGGGACGACAAGAACGTACATGGACATATTTAAGGCAGTGCACAATACCTAGTTTGTGCAATTCTAGGATGTTTTTTTAAGTAAAAACAGATCGATGTGTACATGGACACAGATCTTATGCAATTCTTCGACTTCTTATTTTGGTTTTGTGTAGCGGCCATCTTGAAATTGTGACTTCCTGGCGCCGATCTTGGCGTCAAAAAAGAAACGCCAATAAACAAGGGGCACCCAATTGTAAACTTTTACCACAAAATCAATTATGGGTTGTGTGTGTTTGTGCAGTAAAATATTGCTAATATTGTTTGTGATGTTATTGTTCCTTTTATTATCACGAACAGTTTATACTGTTTGTAAAATTGTTATTTTTGTAAACAGCACGTAGGAAAGTGATGTTCTTTTTTTTATTTATTTATTTAATTCTACTATACGATTGGTGATTTAAAGTAACATTCTATGTTTTGATTATGATGTATTGTCGCCAAATCTGTTAGTTGGTGCCAATGTTAAAAACTGATAGTATGATCTAAATTATAAATGATTTTGCTTTTTCTTTATAGTAAGATAAATATATTCTGTATTTTTAAGCAGTTAAATATTAATTTAAATATTTGACAAATCATTTTAATCTTATTATCATGTTTGATCTAGTAGTAAATCTTCATGTTGTATTTTTAACTATAGTTACTTTAAATTTATTTTCAATGTGTTTTCATTGCGTGGAAGTATGTTTTAAGTAACTGTAATTAAGTACTAGTGCTTTAAATGTTAATGTTAAATTTCATGCATGCTTTTGTTAAATTTGCTGGTACATTTTGAAGAGAGTCAATTTGTTCATAAATGACATAGTTCATAAATTTCTCATGGTCTGCTAAATCAAATTTACTTTTGTGTGACCTTACATCTGAGGCACCGATCGTAAATTTGTTTTGGCGTATTCAAGAATTTTGAATAAAAAATTTATTGCTACTGTAAAAGAATGTTCACCTGATGTTTACTTTGCTAATCAATGTCTTGTAGTATTGTAATGACTTGCAAGATTTTTCATAATGTGATGTTGTATATGTTTTACTCTTCTTTGTTATCAAATAAATAAAAAGAGCATATTCCTAATCACATATTTCTTCTTTTAAAGAAGAATTTCTTTACATATTTCTTCTCTTTTTCTTTTTTTTGTAAGAGTTTTATGTATCATGATGCGATATTTGGGATTTGGTTTTAGAGTACATAACAGTACTTTTTTGAGGTGTTAATAGAACCAGTGTATTTTATTTATTTACTTATTGCTTTGAAACAAGCTTTAATTTGAGACCTTTTTTCCCCTCTTTTCCATATGCACATAAAACTTACTTAAGCTATATTTTTAACATATTAATGAGATATATGTAAATAAAATAAGTCTCTTATATTAGCTACTTTACTAGAAAAAGAACTAAACTAAAATGATATACCTTGAAAACTTTTTGAGTTATTTTTTTAAGTATTTAAAAAACGTACTTTGTCTTCTAACACTTACTCTAATTTTTTATTTCTTCGGTATTTAATATTTTCTTGTTTCCTCAGTACATTTTCATTTAACATCGTCTTTTTCACATTTGCAAATTCCAATAACATATTACTTGAACATCTGCTTCTGTTTTGTACAAACACATGAATCATTCTGTTGAACACAAATAGATTCAGAGTCTCTAGCAATCAAGCAAACAACCCACAACAGAGTTATTAAAGTTGCCTTACACGTAAAATTTGCATTTCAATTTAGGAATTCATAATTAAATTATATATTTTTAGCCTCAATTTTTTTAGTCATTCCAATTATACATAAATTATTGGAATATATCTTCAGATTGTGCTGCAAGATATTGCTGTTAATGAATACTATAATCGAATTTCTATTCTGAGATCTGTTTAAAAATATGTAGATATTTTTAAGTAACCAAAAAGTGTATAAACCTGATCCAAATTCACTGACCTAAACTAAAAATTTGTGTATGAATCAGGCAGATTTTACTGTAAAAAAACTGTAAAAATGATAAACTGTAAAAAAAAAAAAAGAAAGAAAGAAAGAAAGAAAAAAAGAGAGAGAGAGAATGATAAACAAATTTTGTACATCTGTAGATTAAAAACTTAAAACTGCCTAAAGAACTTCAAATGAACAAGATTACACAAAATTTAGTTATTTAATGATCCTAAATTTCTT
This sequence comes from Stegodyphus dumicola, assembly GCF_044657685.1. Classification (NCBI taxonomy): domain Eukaryota; kingdom Metazoa; phylum Arthropoda; class Arachnida; order Araneae; family Eresidae; genus Stegodyphus; species Stegodyphus dumicola. The sequence goes on along the minus strand of NC_140781.1, from coordinate 111,647,680 downwards.
GAAAGAAAAGTCATGGTGAAAATAAATAACAGCAATCTAAATAATAATACATAAATATGCATGTGTGGGATGTGTATAAAATAGTATCTTTCATGGTGCTTTACCATGAAAGACACAAATGTCTGTAACTGACGAGAAGTTATCCGGGATGACGGCTTATTCTAAACAGAGATGGAAAAAGATACGTTGTTTACAAATCTGTTTACAAAAAAAAAAAAAAAAAAAAAAAAAAAAATTAAAGTTACGATTATTTTTCAACAAGTCTTCTCATTGTTTGTTGTACTATCGTTTGACGTCAAAATGTGGGCGGTGCGAAGGAGGAGCTAATACCTCTTTCGATCGGCGAAAGCCCTAACGTTTCGCACGGTAGAGGCGCTTGAGGATACCAGTTTTCTCTCAATCGTTATGCCGTTATCACATTAGCTGTTTGTTGCCGGGACAAAACGTTTGTAGCAACAGTTCTGAGAAACGGCCTTTGGCGAAATAGGGTTACCATCTTCACTTGCAAACAGGCTGAAAGCCAAACAAGAATCAGCTATCGCTCAGATTGGCGAAAGTGACGTTTCCTTTCAAGTGACATTCGCATCTTCGTGTTGTTTCGTATCGCTCACACGCTTTTCGTTTTAAACTTTATTGTTAGTAATGGAAGATAATAGAAAGGTGATTGCTATCAAGTTAATCACTTTGATCTTCACTCTGGCACTTCATGTAACAGATAAACACACTTCTGGTTATAGCAATCAATTACATCAGTAATAACCAAATTCTGTATACACTAAGAATAGTTTAAAAACATGTGCTGGATAAGTATATTTATCACACATCGCTTATGTGTATTTTCTGTTGTCTGCATTTCAATGAAAATTTGATGGCTCACTGGAAAATTTGTGACCTGGTGAAAGCATTTTCTGACTAACTTTATGGCTCATAATAAACAAAATATGTGTAAATCTCTAATAAATCAGACTGGATCGCAGTTAAAGTAATAAACAGAGGAGCGTTCTTCCACACAACATTTATTCACGAACACCAAAGACGAACTGATACATATACATAATTGACATCACAGTTTCTTTTTACAAACAAACACTACCGCCATCTATTGGCGATCTATGGATACACAATCCTAAACTTAACACTCCCCCCCATGCATCCGTAACGGATGCATCAATTTTATTGAACTTCAAGATTATAAAGTCTTTCAATTGGTCTTCTAACAACACCCTTATCCAACTGAATCTCATAAGATCTAATTCTATCATCTCTTCCATGAAATAATTCCTTAATCCTACCTATCTTCCAGTTACAGCGTTTCACATTATCTTCTCGTACAAGTACAACATCATTAATTTTAAACACGGGAGAATTCTTTGGAGGTTTTGAAAACATGACTGATCTTAATTCTAACAAATATTCTTTATAAAACCTTTTCCAAAAATGTTCTAATATTAATTGCCTATGCTTCCATCTTTTAATCAATTGAGATCTTGTAGATTCTAGTTTAGATTCAGGTGAAGGCAAAACAGTTAATCTAGATCCAGTTATAAAATGAGATGGTGAAAGAGGATCAGGTTCATTTGGTTCATTGTATACACACGTTATAGGTCTAGAATTAATAACAGCTTCAACTTCAACTAAAACAGTATACAGTTCTTCATAATATAAAGAAGCTTTACCTAAGATACGTTTTAAACAAGTTTTTACAGATCTTACCAAACGTTCCCAGAATCCGCCCCACCAAGGAGCACCTTCTACAATAAATTTCCATTCAAACCCATTTTTACCAAGGAAATTTAGAACCTTTTCATCTTTACATAATTTATACAAATATTTTAATTCACGATCAGCAGTCTTAAAGGTTTTAGCATTATCAGAATATATAACTCTACAAATACCCCTACGTGCAAAAAATCTACGTAAGGCTTGAATGAAGCACTCTGTACTTAAATTTGATAACAATTCTAAATGGACTCCTCGAGTCACTGCACAGGTAAACAATGAAATATACACTTTTGTACCATCCTTTAAATACAAAGGGCCAGCGAAATCTATGCCACTTACCTCAAATGGTTGAGCTTTCTCCACTTGGTCAGCTGGAAGTGGAGCCGATATCTCGTGTCCAGCTTTAGCATTATATTTTTTACAAAATCTACAATCATGTAACACAGATTTTACAAAACGTCTAGCTTTTAAAATCCAAAATTTCCCTCTTACTTGGACTAAAGTTTCATTTACACCACTATGAAGTACCTTTTCATGACAATTCAAAATAATTAAACGAGAAAAATAATTATTTGGTAATATTATAGGCTGAATTTCATCGACATCTAATGATGATTTTACTAATCTACTTCCAACTCTTAAACAACCCTTTTCATCCATTATTGGATTTAACCCAAACAATTTGGAATTATGAGACAATGGTTTTTTACATTTAACATCATTCAACTCTTCAAAAAAATACTCACCTTGTGATAAGATAATCCAATAACACATAGCATTACATATTTCATTTTTGGTCACAGGAACAATCACTCTATTCTGTGACTTTAAATTATTAATGAATCTAAATACATATGACGTGACTCTTAAAAGTTTACCTAAGTCACTTAAGTTTTCTATTTTTAACACAGGTTGTAAAGGTTGAACACTGCTAGTAACTTGAGTCACAACTCTTTCTTCAGCACTATCTACTATGTTACAATGCTCGTTCACTTTAGGCCAATTTATTTCATCTTGATGAAGCCATGGAGGTCCATGCCACCACACTTGGTCTACTACAAGATCACTCACTTTAACACCACGTGTGATTTTATCGGCTGGATTATCTGAGCCAGGACAATGATGCCACATGCTCGGGGATGTTTTGTCTTGAATTTCAGACACTCGATTTTGTACGAATGTTTTCCATCGCCGTGGTGAGTTCTTTATCCAATGAAGCACAATAAGAGAATCTGTCCATAAATGAATCTTAGCTTGAGTAAAATGCACACGGACTGTAGTTACAAGTCTTGCACCTAACACTGCTGCCATGAGCTCGAGTCTTGGTATAGATAATTTTTTCAGGGGTGTCATTCTGCTCTTGGCTATCACTAAACTTGTTCCACAATATTTTAAGCTACGGAATTTCACGTACACTGCTGCTCCGTAAGCACTTTGAGATGAATCACAAAAACAATGTAGTTCCAGTGTTTCAGGCGTTTCATCAACATCACGAAAATACCACCGAGGTATCTGGATATTAGGTAGATCACATAGTTGCCTATACCATTTATTCCACTTGTCTTGCAATTCTGGTGGGATAATTTCATCCCAATCAACACCTTTCAGCCATAAATCCTGAAACAGAACTTTTGCTTGAATAACATATGGAGCAAGAAACCCAACAGGATCGAAGATTTTTGAAGCAGCTTTTAAAACACAACGTTTTGTTTGGTCATTTGACTGGATGAAATCAATAACGTCTTGTGCATTAAAACAGAAGATATCCTTAATTGTATCCCATTGAAGTCCAAGAATCTTTGAGGGGGAATCACAGTCAGGCAATTTAAAACTAACGAAGTTGTCACTTGATTTATACTGGTTTTTTACAGTATCCGAATTAGAATTCCATTTAGTCAAAGTCATTGATGCCTTTTTCATTATATCATTGGCTTCATGATATATCTGTATAGCTTCCTCCTCCGTATCTGATCCACAAATAAAATCGTCAACATACATGAAGTTTTCTAACATTTCTACAGTTCTGGGATGGATGTCTTCAAATTTCTTTATATGATGCTTAATGCAAGCGCTCAGCAAAAATGGACTTGATTTTGCTCCAAACAATACACGACACATCCGATAAACTTGAATTCTCGGATTGCTCAAACTTGAATTCTCATCAATCCACAAAAATCGCATTGAATCCCGATCTTCAGGTGCAACAGAAATTTGTAAAAATGCTTTCTCAATATCTGACGTAAATGCAATTCGATGAAGTCGAAAATTTATTAAAACTTTCAAAAGTTCAGGAAGAAGATTTGGTCCTTGTAGTAAATTATCATTTAGAGATTCAAGATTTTTTTCCTTTGAAGAAGCATCATAAACAATGCGAAGCTTTGTAGAATTATGATCTTCACGGATGACAGCACGGTGAGGTATGTAGTAAGTTCGTCTCCCAGATGGAGTACCAAGATCGACCTTTTCTATGATTTCTTCCTTAAGCTGATAGTCAATCACTTCTTTATAATGCGCATAAAAGTTCAAGTTTGATTTAAATTGTTCGATCAGATTTAAAAATCGTCTTTCAGCATTCTTAAAATTGTCTCTTAAAGTTACATTCTGATCTTTCCATGGAAGTCTAACTTCGTATCTATTACCCTTTTGTGTAATCGAGTTGTTAAATATTTGCAAGGCCATTTCATTTTGTTCTTCGTCAGAAATATTTTTAATTCCTATAGATTCAATATCCCAAAATGATTCGACGCTTTTTAGAAGTTTCTCTTCTACACTTACGTTTAAACACGCATCATGGATTTGAAAGTCTGATGAAGGAAATTTGCCTTATATACACCACCCAAACAAGGTTTTCATAGCTACGGCATTTCTGTTTATCCTTTTTATTTCTTCGCTTGCTATTTTCCACATAATGTCCGCGCCGATTAAAACGGAAATATGACTCATTCCATCGGCGTCACCACAGTCTGTCAAAGTGATGCCGAATGCTTGGAGGTTGGATTTGATTTCTACATCTGGTACTCGTATATCGGCATTTGTTATGACTGGTACTTCAATGACTTCGAGATTTATGGATTTTTCAGGGTCATTAATATTTCGGAGCGTAAGTTCAACTTTCTTTCGACGCCAATGTTTCCCGTTCTTTTCACCGAAGGTATGCAGATTTAAAACAGTTTCTCCTTTCACTGGTAACTGTAATTTTCTTGATAAATCTTCTCGAATTGCAGAGATTTGGCTACCGCCGTCAAGAAGACATCTCACAATACAATTCTTATTTCTGCCCTCAGCCACAGCATACACCGTTTGAAGCATAATATTAGATCCAGTTTTGGCAGAAGAATTTTGAACAATTTCCGCCGATGTTTCGGTTTCCTTATTTTTTGCACTGGAGACAGCTGATGCGGGATTCACACACACACTTTCATGATGTTTACCGCGGCACTTTTTGCAGGAAAACTGTGTGTTCTTACAGTTGATAGCTAAATGTTTACATCCAAAACACAGAAAACATTTTCCTGTACGTTTCAAAATGTTTCGTTTCTCTTCAGAGTTCACCTCAGTACATTTATATTTCGTATGATCTTCTTTGTCACAAAATATACATTTATATCCAATTGTTGATAAAGCTGAAGCAGTCGGAACTTTCGGTTTATAATTCGAATAAACTTTCGTGCGTTGTTCATTTTGACGAAAGTATGGTTTCTGATTCGTTTTCGCAGAATTCATTAAACTTGCAGCTTCTCGACAGTTAACTTCCTTTTTTAAGAATTCTATAAGTTCCTTTATATCAAATCCTGCTTCCATATTTCGACTTCGATTAAATTCCAAATTTAATTCCTCTGGAAATTTCTGCAAAATGATAGGATAGAGAATATTTTCATAACTTCCAGAAGTAACGTTTAACGATTCTAAACTTCGAATGTTGACTTCGCATTCATCGTACAGCTTACGCAGTGCTTTAACATTTGAAATGTTTCCCACTGGTTCAAGGGATAATAATTTATCCATATGCGAGGTGATAACAACATCTTGTCTTCCAAAACGTTCTTTCAATATTTCTACTGCGGAATCATAATTCTGGTCACTTAAAGCGAAACCGGAAATGGCAGCTAAAGCATTACCTCCAAGTAAGGATTTTAGGTACGCAAATTTTTCAGTTTTTCTCAATCCACTATGATTATGAATTGTATTTTCGAACTGGTTCCAGAAGTCTAACCATTTACACGAATCTCCGTAATAAGTTCCGATTTGCAGACGTGGTAACTTCACTGGTTTTGTTTCAACTGGAAGTGCAATATTAGCCGTTTCGTTCTGATGAACTGTTCTAGAAGATTCCGAATTCTTCTTCAAAAATCGTTGCATTCTTCCTCTCCATATAACAGTTTTATCCTGGTATTCTTGACTTAAGGTAACTTCATTTTCAATCTCCTCCGAAGTTACTTTCGTTTCTATTTCTGAATCTAAACTTTTCAGTTCATTGATTTTCTCAATTAACTGTTCATATAAATCCTCGATTATCTCAATTTTCTCATTTAGCGGAATATTATTTGCTAAATTCGATTCGACTTTGCTTATCAGTTTCGTAGTTAATTGTCTTACAACCGATCGTTTCTTTTTCAAATTTTCAAGAACGCCCTCCATTTTCGAAATATTCAGTCTGTCGATTTTCTGGTTCGTAATAATCCCGGTTTGCAGGCACCATAAACAAAATATGTGTGAATCTCTAATAAATCAGACTGGATCGCAGTTAAAGTAATAAACAGAGGAGCGTTCTTCCACACAACATTTATTCACGAACACCAAAGACGAACTGATACACATACATAATAGACATCACAGTTTCTTTTTACAAACAAACACTACCGCCATCTATTGGCGATCTATGGATACACAATCCTAAACTTAACACATAATTACTGTTCTGTCCATTCAAATGACAAAAATCTATATGGCTGATATTTACCTCCTCAGAGCCAGCAGATACTATTCAGCAAAATGAAGATCAAATAAAGCATATGAATACATGAGCAATCAAAACATGTGCGAGTTGTTTACTGTCCCATAGAACACTCGGTAATATACCTAAAACACATTAATTATACCAACTCTAGAAATTAGGTGTTCACATCATGAGTTTGTTTTATGGTTTGGTTTATTGAGATTACAGCAAAGCACACTAGGGCTATCTGCCTAAGGGAAGGGATGCCTTCGGGGAGGACTTTCTAAGGGAAACTGGCTCGTATACACGTTACACATGGGGAAAACCACGAAAGCGTCCATGCAGCCAGCCCGTTCGCGGGATTCGAACCTCGGACCGAACTACCAGTGTTCAGCGACTTTACCGCTCGGCCGCTGGTGGGCTTAGTTGGTTTTATGTGATTACCGCAAAGCCTCGAGGGATAACAACAGGAGGGATCCCTTTGTAGAAGATTTTTTAAAACTGGCTCATATACCAGTTACAAATGGGGCAAACCAAGGAAACGTCATGTAGCCAGCCCGTTCGCGGCATTCTAACCTGAGACAGAACTACCAGTGTTCAACGACGCTTTGGCCACTAGTAGGCCCGTGCACTTAATTGGAAAGTGCAATTCATTATGTAAACAGACATGAAGGTGATAATCAGTTGTGCGCTGTTTTAAGTAATCAAATGTTATAAATGCACAGCTGTTACATTTCTTATTATTTATTAGTCATGTTTTTATTACGTAGATCATACGTATAATATAATTATGAATTAACCCAATAACAAAATGTGTACACTCTTTAGTACTCAAATACTCATCAATTATTTTTCAACTGATTATTACATACCCATAATAATTTGCAAAGAACTGATAACTATAGGTGTTGCCAATTACATAATCGTTATCTGAATTAAAAGTAACTTCAAATAAAATTCTTGGCAATGTTCATTTTTGTATTCATACATACACATATATATACACATCTAATAAGTCATATATTTATATACAGATAGAGAGATGTGATGGTTTAGAAGTTGTTAATATATATTTATTAGTATTAATGTAATGAATAAGATTTATATTAATGAATGTATATACAAATGTTTTTCATCATGCATAATAATAAATCCATAAATTTTCAATGTTTCAATATATAGCATTTACAATAAAAGTATAGTTTCTAATGTATTTATAATCCAAAAAGTATTTCATTAATAACATGAAAATAATAGACAAATTTAATGAGTATTCTCATTATTACATAAGCTATGCTTTTCTTTTTATGCATCTTTTATGCTGTTTAAAATGTGTCACTGATTATGCAGTTAGCAATTTAAAAGATAAGTAATTAGGAGAAAAGCCGCGCATATACAAACGGATTTAAAACAAATTATTCAACTTAAATTTAAGAAAAAAAATTCTATTATATAACAGTGTTATATACACGATCAGCACGAAATACGACAAATTTGGCGAACTTTTGGCTACGAACAATTTGTAAACAAATCCGAAATGCAAGAACGTCGTAAAATACTGTCAACTCTGAAATTTCCACGATTATATATTTAATGAATATATACACATTTAAAAAATGACTCAGGCAGTTGTATTACAACAAAACAGCAATAATTAAATCGGCCTCTATTTCCACCGTCCATCACTTCACAGTGAGAGCCATCGCCATATTGAAAGTTACCCGTGATCCTTCAGAAGCTGACCTTTCGTCTGATTGGTTGAACGTTCGAGGAACACGTCTCCAGCCGGAACGTTTTGGGAAAAGTTTTAAAATGTTGCTCGTAGCCGGGACACGTTCCTCCTAGCTAGATGAAACATTTCTCGGAAGCCTGCCGCTTAAAGCCGTGCTACTAGAATCTCGTTTCTCGGAATAGTCCCGGGTAAGCGCGCGCGTCTATAGATGTGATAACAGCCTTAGTAGCAGTCGAACGAGAAGGAGTCGCTTGCTACGTCACTCTCGTATCGAGATCTCGTCGCACAGTAGGAGGATACGGCCCTTAGGCAGTTCGCGTACGTAGAATCTGTTCTTTTCGATTGGGTTCAAATGATGGATCTGACAACTCAATGTGCATGCGTGGTTAATGTTGATGCAAATATTTTAAGCGGCTAATCGCACCGCTGGTGTCAATAGCATCGGCCAACAAGGCATCGGATCAACCAAACTATGGCTACTTTCCAGGAGTGGGCGGCTAAGAGGATGCCCGAATATCACAAAGATAAGTAAAACTTTATGTTACTTTGAAACTTTAAGTTAATTTTTCGTTCTTACTGCAAGTGGCAGAATTTAATGAGAAGTTTTATGTCATGTGAGGTCTACCTTTATCGCCTTTACCTATTTGTTACAATGTTTTTCAACTACTCGCGAGTAATCTGAAATTATTGTACAATAGTAATGTATAAACACTTGAGTATTGTAAAATCTTTTGTAACAGTATAAGAAAAGTACCTTAAGAATATTGTAAAGTTTTATTTAAAAAATTATGTTAAGAAAAGACATTTTAGCTTGAAGGACTTGTGAAATGTAGTATTTAAGTGTAAAAGAAACAGCACTTGCTTTGAAGAAGAGAAAGTTAACAAAACATTTTATTACTACTGTATGTTTTGAAACGTGTAAAATTAATGGCATGTTAATGTGTTCTTATATACATGTGAACTGTTCCTTTAAAATTTAAGAAGTATTGTAATATGTTAAAAGTAAAAATGTTGTATAAATACAAAGTTTAAACTTAATTGGTATGACTAAAAATAACGCTACGCATTCTGAATATGTGCTAAATTTGGAATGAATGAATATATTTAGGCTTGCTGACGCTACACTTAAGAGTTAGCCACTGGTTTCAGAATAGTACCTTAGGGTTTAGATTTGAATGTAAGCTGTGTTCTGAGGTCTTCTTATGTTGAATTTTAACACGTTAGTGTTTTGATTGTAGGCGGTAGTGTTGAACACTTGTACATAGACACGCCCGTGTTTGGTAATTCTCTCTTTACAACACATGTCAGAGAGCACGGGGAAATAATTAAATAAAAGTATGAATGAAATGTGAATAGAGTTTAAAAAGAAAATATATATATATATATACGCGTTCATGCTATTTGCCATTTAATTGCTTAACAAAATTATGAAACTGGAAGGAACCTGATAACATAAGAAGAAAAAAATTCTGTTTTTAGGTGCAGTACAGATGAAGCGTGTGTGTGTGTGTGATTATGGCAAAGCCTAAAGGGCTATCTGCCTAAGGGAAGGAATGCCTTAGTGGAGGACTTTCTAAGGGAGCAGTAGAGATGAAGAATACTTGTCCCTGGAGACTATGTTGTAAAACTGTTTTTTTCTCTATTATTTTTAGGTTAGATAGCTTTAGTGAGGATTTTTGTAAAAGATTGGCCTCGCATCAGACTTAGAATTTAGAATTAAGAGTTTTCAAAAAGATCGTTTAGACCTTATTTTCAAACTTATTAATTCTGGCGGGAAGTATGTCAGGATCTTAAGTTTGACTAACTTTTATTTTGTTTTAAAATTTTACTGTCCTCTCTTATTTTCCACTTCCGGTTGGAATAAACGCGTCAAATTGTTTATGCAAATTTTACTTGCTTAAATATTTAAGTTGTGGCTTTTCGCCAAGAGTTAGAGAGTGAAGGAGGAACGACAGAGGAGAGAAGTCTCAAGAGCCGAAAGAGGAAGTGTATAATACGAGTGATGACGATGAGAACTTTCTTTGAAGTGCTTGAGTTGGGACGCCCTAGAAACAAAAGAATATTGGTCCCGTCCTCAAACCCGCATAGGCCTCAAGGAGGATCCTCAAAAGTGCCTTTATGGTCGTCTTCTAATATCTGGTCTTGGAGAGATTCATTGAATGTAAACTAATTGAATTGTTTTTGTTGTTTTAAAATTTTATGAACCATCAAAATACGAGCTCTCCATAGCAACACCTCTTGGGAAAAGGAAGCGAATTATATGCGTTCTCCAGAATAGCTCTGGGTCTCTTTTTTGACGATGCAATTCCCGGATGATAAACAGGGAGGCTGTGGAGTACGGCGTTTCCGATCGAAGGAATCTTTTGGAAAACGTTATCCGAAAGTCGCTGCATAAAGCGATTTATGGGGAGAATTTTGGCTGCATTATGAATGTCCTCGTTCGTAACAATCCAAGGAGCTTTTATAATTTTGATGGTTCGTAGTAAAAAGCCTCGTAGTAAAAAAGTTCCCTTTCAGTTAAAATGTGTTTTTTTCCCTTCTATCCTAAATCATTGTCCTATCAATTTTTTTTTATTTTTTTTTAATTTTTTTTGCCAGTTGAAAAAGTGACCAGAAATTTTTTCCAGAGTTTTGTTCTATAGAAAAAATTTTTTCCAGAGTTTTGTTCTATAGAAAAAATATTCCAAGTTAGACACACTTCTAGAAGATGAGTCAGATTTTTTTTAAAAGAAATATTCTGTACCATCACTCCGGTAACAAAAATAATTGTGACCACACTTCTTTAACGAAACCAGAAAGGCTGAGATAAATAGGAAAAATATGAGCTCGTTCTTGAAATCTTAGCCTATTTTTTTAATATGTCCGTCCTTAACAAACTGTATATATAAATTCATACGTCGTTTCACCTTTTACACCATAATCACGAACTGTGTCAATAGGCAAAGACTCAACTGAACTCTTTCCAAGAGAACAACCACGAAATAATTTGAAGATTATTATGTAGCTTAAACTGGAAATGGGCTACTTTACTGTTAAGGAACCATTTTAAAGAAAGGTTGTGGCACTGGTGGATTTTTTTGCAAAACTATGTCGCAGTGCTATGCCTTTTTTTGATGAGTGGAACCAAAGCAGTTAGAAAAGAAGCTTTGCGGACTGAAACACAAATTGCAAACGACATATTATAAGGCGGAAATTTTGTTTCTGGTTCTGAAGGAGAAAAAGTCTCTCTCAAAACCAGATCTAAAGAAGCTGACAAAAAATTAGCGAGGAAAGCAGTTCAGAAAGCAGACGACATGATCGGTCACAGAAAGTCTAAAATGAAGCGCAAAACCCCCAAACGCTTGTTTTGGTCTTAAAGCCAGGAATGTACGGCCAGGAACCAGGAATGTTCTGTAAACCACATTACGGAAGGATTACAGAACGAATTAGCGGTTTTTATAAAGCAAGAAATCAATTCAAACTTCGTTCTCTTAAGAAGTTGTTAATTTAAGTGAATCTGTACAACACAGAGCCGTAACGTTTTTGGGCGAATCAGCACTTGCCATGAATAGAGCACAAATACTGTATAAATAAGGATTTGGAAGGTAATAAAAATATTTAAGAGAAGGAGTTGCGAGGTTAGTTTCAGGTGTTAAAATCTGATGCAAGGATCTGATGCTCTACGTTCTTTAAAAGAATTCTTTTTATAAGGTATTTTCCCAACCTCCTTAGCACGTCTTCGTGGTGTAGTGGTCAGAACACTCCGCGCGTATTCAAGAGGCCAGTGGTTTGAGTCCCGGCGAGGGCTTGTTCATTTATTTACATCTTGTAGGGTTTATATTTATTTTAACTAACATTTATTTTAAGTTTAAACTATCTTTCCTGTGAAGCCTTACTTTCCCCTGGAACTGCCAATGCCAGAGTATGTAAATTTTAGTAGAACGCGCAAGGATTCAAATTATCAGCGGAAGTATTCTGATTTAAATAGAAAGGAAACGAGTTCGAGGTGTGATATTCTTACTTCACGAGCGCGGAGGTAGTTGGCCAGAAATTGAAGAACCCCGCGTTTCGGCCTGTGTGCTTGCCTGGAAGTAGTGTTAATCGTTCAAGTGATCTTCAAGTTTGCTGAATTAGCAGCGGTATTGTAAAACGCGGTGAGTTAGTTACTTTTAGAGAGCCTCGTAGTTAGAGTCTTGTCTTTAGTTTCTTTTCAGGTTATTATTTTTATTTGACCGCCGAGTTGGCGCAGTTTGTGAGCGTCAAGAGCACGCACTTGTAATTTATTACGTTGAATAAAAAGGGACTTAAACCCTTAACAAGACTCTGTCTTTTATCCAGTTTTCACAGTCACCTCTTGGTTGCGTGCAAGTTGGAGGCGCGCAACGCTACAATCTCTTGCTTCTAAATAACCTAATAACTCTACATTTTTTTAAACTGGACTTTCTTTAAAGTTTTTATTTGATTCTCTTCGATAAAATCATAAATGATTTCAGGTTGGAAAGTGTCATAAAGGCATAAAAACATATTTTAGTATTAATTTTATTGTTTTATTTCTAGAGAGAAATTAAAGAAACATTTTCCTTTGTATACTTTTAATTGAAGATGAATAGATTATATTATTTCTTTAATATAAAAATAGTCTTTTTAATTTACTTTTAGCACAGTAAGTCTGAAAACACGTTTATGCCTTTCATTTTAGAATCTGAGCAATTAAAACTGAATTTTAGTTGTTTACTTTATTTCAAATGAAAGTTTACTGTATTTATGAAAATAAAAGTAATTACGCTACTTAATTTTGTAGGAATAAATTTACAATTTTTGTTAAAATTAAAAAATAACGAAAATATATAACTCCTTCTTTTACATTAAAAGAAATATTAGTCTGTCTTACAGTAAAAGGCAGCGCAATTATACTGAGTTTTAAGATCCTTTGGTTGACTCAGGTATTGGCTTTCTACTATACACGAATTTCCGAAGAAATTTATTTGTTTCTTTTAATGCGGCAAAGAACTGATGTTTGTCCTCCAAAAAAAATTCTACGAAGTTATATTTTACCTTAAAATCAATTTTCCTTCTCCTTGATGGTGGCAAAGACTTCACGTTAATGAATCAATGTTTTATAATATGTAAATTTCCAAGTTATCACAGTGAGATTCTTAAATCCCTTTGTGAAGGATTCCTTTCTTAATTTTACTAAGCTGTTTAAATACGACTGCAGAAATTATTTTTTTTTCCATTGTCTATTTCTGCAAGCGATGCATTAAAGGAAAACTAGATGTGATTAGGATAGATAATTAAATTAGACGTAATTAGAGGCTTAGATGTAATTTTAAATATCTAGTAACAAGATAAAGTATCTTGTTTGGAGAAGTGAAATGCATTAAATTAAAATAAATCATGCTTTCGAATAAAGTTTATCGGTGTGGCTTAAATATGTATTTCGATTTATAGTAAATTTCATTAAATTTTAAAGTTTCTAATGATCTTAAGTTTGACTAACGTTTATTTTGTTTTAAAACTTTAATGTCCTCTTTTATTTTCCACTTCCGGCCAGAATAAACGCGTTAAATTGTTTATGCGAATTGTATTTGCTTAAGTATTTAAGTTGTGGCCTTTACGCCAAGAACAGAGTTAGATGGAGAGAAAGTGACCCTCTTCTTGCCACTGTATTCCACGCGAGCTTTCAATCAGTTGCTGTCCGCCTTCTATATACCTATATTCTAATCTACTTGCATAGTAATACTTCAGGAGCCATTGAAATCTTCTACTGAAATGATGTCTTGTACATTGATTTGTAAGAATGCAATGAATTTTTAATCCGTACAGCTACATGGAAATAAGCCATCCAGCTTGACCTCCAAGGCAGCTCCTCAAAGGTGCCGAGAATTCTGTGGTTATTTCAACCTTAACTGGAGAAATGGGGGGGCTCATTCCACTTGCACAGGCAAGCTGACAGTGTGCAGTTCATCCCTCCTCTTTTTTTTCTTTCTGAACTCATCAGCAGTGAAACCAAATCTGACTTCTAGTCTAACACAAGGTTCGAGGATAACTTGTTCTCAATGCTCATAAAATATTATAGGCTGAATGCTTGACCAATGCACCACACACGCACCACCAAAAAAAATTGCACGTACCAATCCAAACAAAACTGCTTTTTAACAGTTCATCTTGACCACTTGCAAACATTGAATCACCAAACATGTAAGAGCAAAAGTCGATCCCCTTACCCTTCAAAGTGGGAATTTTTAGTTTCTGTCATTAATTGCCAGCTATTAAAAACTCTTCACTTTTCTGTTTATCATCATGTTACAAAGTTTACAATGTCCCTTCTGGTTTCTGTAACTTCAAAAGCGCAATTTATTTTACAAACTGAAGCTTTCTGATCTCAAAACAACAAAAGTGGAGTGACAATGTAACTTTAAACTGCTCTCTTCTCATTGTAATCTTATTCATAGCTCTGCTGAGAAATTCCATTTGGAGAACACTGACCATGTTATTTAATCCCCAATTCCAGTTCAGATGTTTAGGGGGAGAAACTCCCTCTTCTCTTTTAACTCCAGTCATGATTGCTAATAATAAAAACTGAAAATAATATAACAAAAGCTTTTAAACTGCTCTTGCTAATCTTGTTCAATTCATTTCGATTAAATAAAAACCATAACACACAATTAATTTAAATGCATTAGTACAGTTAAAATTTTCCACACAACACAGTGTGCTAATAATGCATATGCTAATGGTAACAAAAATGGTAATTTAAAATATACAAAATAATGCTAGCTGTTTATGTATGCATACTGTAGTAACTAAAAATTTTCTGTCCAGTGGATATAAATAAGTTCTTTATGAACATTGTTTGAAATACTGGCCTAGAATTAATTTACATGTTAATTTATCATTTAAAAAGGTCAGAAGGTATAATAGCCCAAATTACTGTAATTTATTGCATATTGTTAAATAATATATGTTCTATATGAGGGGAGTTGAAAAATAAGGTTATCTACACTGTTACTGGCAGTTTTTTAAGATAAACATTCAATTTTTAACATAATAAGGTTTCATTGTTTTTTTCCTACATGATCATCAGAGATATTGTGCATTCGTCATAATGCCAAACAAGTTAAAAAACCCTTGTTGAAAAAAATGTATATCCTGCATGCAGGATTTCATTGCTGGAATCATTTCCTCTGCTTTACTGATGATTTGCTTTAACATGGTGCTTGGACTATAGCATTTCTGTGAGTTGGATATGGATTTCAGCACCTGATCTGTCATAAGCTCCTCCTCTGTCTATGATTGCTAAAGTCTTCTGTCCATATCTGTCGGCCATAGAATGCCCCCCACCAGTTCAAAATTTCTGCTATAATTACAGTAATGTCATCTGCACTATATAGATCATATGCTACCAAATGGTGGAAGAATGACCATAAAACCACAAACTCTTGTTTGCCCCATTGCTTACAATTTCTCGGTAAAAAATAAGAGAAGACAAAACTTATTTTGCAACTTTCTCTCGTACATGGTTTTAGAGTTTTGCTGGCCCTGAATTAAGTAATAATTTGTGTTTATATCAAATTTCTTAATTGGTATAAATGCTAAAATATTTATTTAATTCTATTCACATCATTTATTTGTCTACCAAATAATATATAATATATATATTACTAGAATATAGCATTAAATGACCTTTTTATTAACAATAACTGACCAGTTGCTATGTGGAGCTAAGACTGATAATTTCTCTCTTTGATTCCTGCAACTGAACGTACAAGCTTCCTTAGAAAGTTCTCCATGAAGACATCCCTACTGAGGATAACAGTCATTGCTCTGTAATAAACAAGTTAAGCAAACTTTAAATTAACAATGTGGCTAAAGCTTCAGAACACAAATTTATTTTGAGTTCCATTCCCAATAAGTGAAAGAGTGTTTAATTGTGTAATTGAATACAAACTAATTTCTATAAAATATCTTCCAAGGTTTTCCTCCTTTGGAAGGTGGACTTCATTGCTTAATTAATCTACCCAATCAAGCATTTCCTTATTATTTTTTAAATTTATAAATATGTGTTAATATTTGCATTAAGACTAAATACTCTTGGAAAAAAGATTCTCTAATAAGTCTATTTGTATCTAGTTATATTATACCAATTAAATATAGCAGAACTCTTCTCCAGTTTGGTTGTTCTGTAATTCTAAGCTTACTATTAAATTTTGATAAGCTTTTTTTTTTCATTGATTTAAAAAACAAAAAAAGGTAAAACATTGCTGTACATACTATAATTTTAGGATTATTAAATAAATGTATGACATTATTATCGGCTTACAATAAATTAATTTTACATTAGGCAATAAACATAATATAAATATTCATGTGATTTAATTCAAACCATGTACTGCATCAGATGGATGACAAAATAATACGAACACCTGTGAAATAATGGAAAATCTTTGTTAATAGGGGTTTAGACCATCTTTTGACTGAAGTATAGATTGAATGCGACATGGTATAGATGCATAAAGATCATGGACAATATTTAAAAGAAAATATTAAGTCATTCCTCCTACAAAGTGGTATATAGCCAGAGGCTTAGCCCTCTCGATATTTAAAATGTATTGTAGTTTTCCTCAGTTTGCGCTCTATATACGTAATAAACTAAAAGGCCAACCTTAGTATTAGTCATCAGTATAAAGTATTCAAAGTTAGCTCTTATTTAAATTTAGTTGGTTAGAACTTCTTATATTTTTACGTTCAGACCACAAGTGGTTGGTTTTTGTATCCCGAAGTGCGGAAGCGCCTGTAATATGGTGGAGAATGAAGGGCAGTTAAACCCTTCTCATCTTAGTCATCTATTTTACAATTCCCACAGAACATAGCTTCCAGTAAGCTCACTGTTCTCATTCAGGACACATCATGTTAGTAAAGCAGATAAGGAGGAATAGTAGTCCTGATAAGATTTTTGCCGTAGGTTAAATTCTTTTAAAATACAGTCTGAAATTTAGTTTCTTTATAAAATGGATTAACTTGTACTTTTGGATACAAATTAATATTAATTTTACACTCTTGTCAAAAGTGAGATTTTAAATTCTTTCATATATTACCCTCCAGGCGGCAAGGCCGTATATATACGTTCGAAAATAATGGCTCTCATAGCGGCAAGGCAGCATATATGCGTCCAAATATTTTGGTCCTCATAACGGCAAGGCAGCTTATATGCGTCCAAATATTTTGGTCCTTATAACGGCAAGGCAGCATATATACGGCCTGTCTCAGAGTGCCCTCCCCTCTCTGCTCTTAATGTAAACTGACAGGTGATAAATTTTCTCTGCGGGAGGTAATTGAGGAGAGGAAACTATCTATTCGCTAGGGGCAAATGGGTTTTATCGTTAGGTTTTCAATAACAACTCGGAATAAATAGCTCGTTCAAAACTTCCAGCTGTTCTGTGCTTATACTAGCTATAGTAAACTTAAATGTTTATGTTCGTAAAGAGAATTTTCATTTTCCAGCCTAATTATTCTCCAAATTTTAGATGCAGTTTGGCAAAATGTAATTGGGATTAAAATTAAAATTGCAAGAAACTGCAACAAAATTTTGAAATATGTGATTTCAATTATATTGCAATTGTAATTAGCTTCGCAAATACTTTGCAATTACAATTAGAAAGTAAGTACTTTTTAAATGCAACAATAATGTATGTAATTGCATTTTAATTCTTAAGTCTTACAATTACAATGCAATGATAATCAAAAACATTATAATTATATAATCTAATTAGAATTACAAATGTTATTGCATCTAATCACAACTACGGTAATATTAGCTAATTACAACGTAATTTTAACTGCAATTGCAGTAGGTAATTATAACTACGTAATTAGGAAAGTAATTGTCTCTGATAATTAGAATTACTTAACATAGTGAAATCATGATCATAATTGTAATTCTAAGTGTAGTATGCAATTGTAATAAAATTATGCAATTACTAAGTAGTTATAGTTAAAAAGTAGCTGTTTTTTAATTACGATTACAATTTACGTAATTTCATTTAAATTAAAATTACTCTATATTTGTGGAATCCAATTTCATATTCAATGCAACTGCAATCATATAATCTCATTGCAACTCCAGTAAGTAATTATTATAATGTAATTAGGATAGCAATTGTTTCTGATAAAAGCAGTTACGTAGCCCAGGAAAATCATGATCTTAATTGCAAATGTAATTGTAGAATGCAATTGAAAACACATAGTAATTGCAATAATATTATGCAATTATTTTGTAATTACAATGTAACAATTTTTAATTACATATACAATTTACGCAAATGCATTTTAATTATAACTGCATTTTAATTGTGAAATCTAATTGAATAAACAGTATAACTGTAATTATATAATCTAATAAAAATTACAATGCAATTGTAATGACCTCTTAATTAAAATTGCGCAGCAGATGATTGTAATTATTTAATCAGAAAAACAACTGCCCCTTATAATTTCAGTGACATAGGCTAAGGAAATCGTGATAATATTTGAAAATTACAGCCAATAATATTATATTCGAAATGTTTCTGCATTTTGGATAATGAGTTTTTAAATAATACAACGGGATAATCAACTATAAGAAATATACTGATATTTTCTGTCATGTCTTCTGAATCATCTTACATATATTGTAGTTTAAATTGGAGTTTATTTAAAGGAAATATTTTATATAGACCGAAGTGCACATAACGTTAGTAAGCAAATATGTATGTTTATGATCTTCGATATACATGTGAACTTAACTTACAAGATTATGGAAAAGCAAGCAAAGAGTTTATGCCAGTGCAAAGGGATGTTTTCGCAAAGGATTTGTTACGGGAAGCTTGTCTTGTTTACATTACGCAAGAAATAAATCATAAAAATTACATTTATCCTTTTATTTTCAGAAAGGGGATCATCAAGGACTAAACTAAGTCTCATAATTTTATCCAACCTATTGCTTTAGCTGGTAAAAAGGGATTCTGATCAGCAATCAGTATGCTTAACTGCTGTGTGTACTAGACATTTTACTAAATCCATTTATTATGAATTACCGCCCAGACAGTAAAGTAGTTCGTGACTCTGGTTGCCTTACCGAAGAACCTGGGTTCGAATTCCGGATAGGGCATGAACGTAATTTGTTTGTCCTCTTCATAGGTGGCAACGGTGGCCCATGTATTAGTTCCCTCCTTAATAACCTGACCGGCTTTAGTAGCGATCAATGTCTATACACGGCTACTACCTGCCATTGGAAAAAAAAAATTACGAATTGGTCTTTTATTCAACATAACACACATTTTCCATAAATAGTTAAAATGCATTATTCAGTTACAAGTGAAAGTACTTGCATGAACTATTTTCCATCATTGTTTCACGTAAGAACAAATAAAAGTATAATTTTCTTATGCACCTGTGATTGTTATATTATTTGGATTATGGAAAAGACTGCAAAGATGCTTCTGTGGAGGACTTTCTAAGAGAAACTGGCTCATGTTCACATCACCCGTTAATAAAAGCAGGAAAAGATATTTATTTAATTGAATGCAACGAAACGTTTAAGAAGAATGATGTACTCATAGAGAACTTTCTAAAATAAAATGATTTGTATTCATGTTACACATAAGGAAATCTACAGAGCTATCTAAACATTTAGATTGTTTGCCGAAATTGGCATCCGATTTGAACTTGTAGTATTCAAAAGCCGACTTATTACTCTGCTGAGCGAAAAATCTAATTGCTTTTGAAGTTATATTGTAATTCGAACAATCATTATATTACAATTATTATTATTTTTTTTCCCAATGGCAGATTGTGAACAGTTACAGTATAACACAGTCCATTAGTCTATACAAGGCCAGATGGGGTGGTCTCTTTATTATGGAGGCACCTAATATGTGTGCCACCATCGCCTCCTATGAAAGGACGGACAGTTATAACCATACATTCTCCGGGATTCGAACCCAGGTCCTTCGGTATCGCAGTCAGGCTTCCCTAACCACTATACCATCTGGGCGGCACAATTACAATTATAACTGCATTAGTTGTAGTTTTAACTACAAAGTAACTACAATGAATTACCAGCTTTTCTCAGTCAATAACAGATAGCTTAAACTTTAAAGATAAATGGAAAGTCTTATAATTTGTCGAATGGCAATATTCTAAGAAAGTGTAGTCTCCAGGATGGTCGAAGTTTAATTACAGTCTTACATTTCGCATACTCGCAGCACTTGCCCGAAGGCTGTTCCAAGATTATTTCTGTTCATCTCATCCATTAATTTTGGAGACAGAATCATGTCTAGAGACATTTTTTTCCGAGGACAGTATTTTATATAATAGAAAAAAAAAAATAATAATAATACGTCTCCCTCAAGGTGCAGGAAACAACGAGTATTGATAAATTTAATTGAAATTACAATTATAATTCTAGTTAATACAAATAGAATGTTACTTTAACGGTTAGAATTACATTATAGTTCTAATGTCAAAAATATCAAATGAGTGTTATAGATTAGTATACTTATCACAATATTAAACTTTTAAGACCGTTTTATTTTATTTAGCTTATCACAATATTGAGCTTTTTAATACCCTCGGTACTGAAAAAATGTTTTACTACTGTCATGAAATGTATATTCGTTTATATTTTCTCATTGATGTTTTTCTTATATATTTTTCCGCATAATTCATAAAAGTTTGCAATGGAAATAATTCTGAGGCTTTTATAATACTTCTAAATTTTCATGAAATAAAGTTCCATTAAGGTTTACTTGAAGGAGACTTTCAGTGCAAGCACTCGAAAAGAAGTTATGCTACATTTACATATTATGAAATGGTTGAATGTACAGTATTTACTTGTAACAGCGGTGCTCAATATATCGCGTTTTCTGAAAGAATGCATTTGTTGCCTAAAATCGAATTTAAATCACTATAATCAGAATAATTGGCTAAAGTATTAAATTGTAATTTTTACAGCATCAATCGAATTAGTGGATTTTATTGAAGATAAAAATGTGTTGATATTGACAAGCTATATTAGTTTTTGTACTATAATGAATGCTAGCTAGTAGCTATATGAATATAATGAATGTACTATAATGAATGCTAGCTAGTAGCTACTCTAGCTAATAGCTAAAGTAAAACTCAGGATATGGTAACATTAAATAAATAAAATAAAAAAAGAAGAAGTAGAAAACGAAAGCGAAAAGAAACTGAATACATTCAGAAAGAGAAGGCTTACTATGATGAAACATTAGAAACGTGTAGACAAAGTGTTAATACTATATGTGAGAAAATACTAAGGACAAATTGAAATACATCATAGCTACGTTTGGTGCTTTCTATATTATCTGTATCAATATTAATATAAGTACCGAAAAATACTTAAAAAATAGGTATTTTCGAAAATTTAAAGGAATAAAATTGCAGTCTGAAAATTTATAGCATAATATCTGAATGAAAATTTTACTATCAAAGTTTTTAAAATTAGAATATTTAAAATAATTTTTAAATTAGAAATGCCATAAAGTTGCTATTATTATTAATATTATTTTTCTTTTAATTAAAAATGATATCAAGTTTCTACTTCCTAAAATTAAATTTGCATTGCTATTTACTTAACACATAAATCAGCTCGAAACGAATTATAGCATTAAAAGGTCGAGCATTAGTTCTGCATTTCTATTGTTAGAAACATCCTCAGTAGAGTCCTTCTAAAAATTTTTCACTGTTACATTCATTTCATTCTATTGGGTTCCGCTAACATGCGTATTTCTTCCTGCCGTCTTGAGAAGAGAAACGCAGCATTCTGCAGAGTCTAAGATCTTGAATTTTCCTTTCAATTTATTCAATTTGTAATTGTTTAGTAAACTGAGTTACTTAAAAGCGATAATTATATTTCTAAATTTTTATTTGATTTATGAAAAGATGTAATACACGGGTCTAATTCGTGCCTACCTCGCATTTTAAGAAGAGGGAAAACTATATATCGTAGTTTAACATTACCTATTACGCAGGGACTAATTTCTAAAATTTCACAGCTCTATGGAAGACCGTACGGAATGATGACAAAAATATACATAAAATAATAAAACGTCAATGATTAAAATTAAATAAAATGTTAAGAAATAAATAAAAATATTAGCAAATTAAATAATAAAGTAAAATATCCGATTTCAACCCAGCTCAGGCTGAAATTACAGTTTCATTGAAAAACAGAGAAACACCGGAGGCGGTTTCCGGCTTTTTCAAGCACCAATAATGGGAACAGAAAGCATGCTAGATAAAGCATGAGAACAAGTAAGAAAAACAAGTTCCTAAACAACGAATGCCCTGCCTGTTCTTACAGCTGTTAAGAACAATGTGTGACAGAGTAGGAAAAACTGCTCCATTTCTCGACTTCCAATTAGTGGTTACCCCTTGTATGCTGCACGCTTCGATAGATGAAATCTCTACTTCAAAGGTACCTGAACGACTCCTTTGAATACAGGCTTAGCAATTCCGCTCTATTATTTGTTCAATTATTTTCGATTATGTGGATGTAATTGAAATTTAAACGTCTTGGTCCTTAGTCCAAAATTGACCTGTTAGCAAAGAACAAACCTAAGTTTGGCATAAGTTACCTTTTCATCCCCTATATTTGAACTGTGAACTATCTTACCTCTTTTTTTTTCATCTTGTTATAAACAATGTATAAATAAAATCGCAATACTGTAGCAATACCTTCGGGATGAATGGTAAATTTACTATTACCACAGAAGTTTTTAAAAAAAAGAAAGAAGAGCTTAAATTCCTCTTATGTAGGTCTTCTATGCACTCCGTTTAAGTGATGCAGTTGTGTAGATAATTCATTCTGTTACAGAAATCCCATTCATAAAATAAATAATGTGTACTGCGTAATATCACATTGCACAGAATAATTAATTGCTAGAAACACAGTAATATAGATTTTTTCCTTATTTCTATTATCTAGTATAAAAAAGAATCGCTATTTAATTTAAAGTGTGAGTAGAAGTTTCAGCGCTTAATTAAAATAGAAATTGAGGAAATCGCAAATAAGTCAATGTATAAAGTATTGAGGTAAAATATTACACTAAACAGTTGAATCTAGGGGGCCTTACTTTTTTAATAGTAAAATTATTAGGATAAATATTTAAATCTGCTTAAGGAAACTTAGAATTTTGTGTTTGATTAATTACCTTTGGGTAAGGATAACCCACATTATTGAATACTTTCTTTAAGCTTATATAAGAACATTTAAATCTGTGTACATATTTTTTTCTCAATTGATACAAAACTTTTTTTCATACGGTATTGAAATCTAACTATCTATTTGTGTGCAATGCTGTCTTACTCCATGCCCTATTTTATCCAATAAACTTAGAAACATAGAAACGTACAAAATGATTATATTCATCTCAAATAGAAGAGAGTTTTGAGAAGGGAGCGGAACTTTTGAAGTAATTTGATGCCTTCTGAAGGTCGCCATGAACATAATTTATAACTGTCAGCTTTTACAACTAGGAATCAGATAAACTCTATTGTTTGCTAAACCGGACTGTCTAGAAATGTTTTCGGGACTGTCTAGTTTCCGGGAATGGCGATGTATGCAAGCTTTTCCCTCTTTATGCCCTAAGAATAAACAGCTCATAGGGGAATTCTGAAAAATATATAACCCTTTCATATATGTATTCATACCCTGATATTCACAATAGAGTTTCTTTACTTTGTAGAGTTGCGCGCCTCCAACCTGCACGCAACCAAGAGGTGACTGTTGAAACTGGAAAATAGACAGAGTCTTGCTAAGGGTTTAAGTCCCTTTTTATTCAGCTTAAGAAATTACAATTGCGTGCTCTTGACGCTCACAAACTACGCCGACCCGGCGGTAAAATAAAAATAAGAACCTGAAAAGAAAATAATAACAAGACTCTAACTACGAGGCTCTCTAAAAGTAACTAACCTCACCGCGTTTTACAATACCGCTGCTAATTCAGCAAACTTTGAATATCACGTTGAACGATTAACAATTCTCCGAGGCAAGCACACAGGCCGAAACGCGGGGTTCTTCAATTTCTGGCTAACTACCTCCGCGCTCGTGAAGAACAGCACATTTCGAACTCGTTTCCATTCTATTTAACTCAGAATACTTCCGCTGATAATTTGAATCCTTGCGCGTTCTACTAAAATTTACATACTCTGGCAGTGGCAGTTCCAGGGGAAAGTAAGGCTTGACAGGAAAGATAGTTTAAACTTAAAATAAATGTTAGTTAAAATAAATATAAACCCTACATTTGCCACTGCCAGAATTTGGAAAACTTGGAAGCAGGTCCTAAAAACGACCTGTTGTAAAGTTTCTACAATTCTGAACTAACTGTTAAGAGCCTCGTTTACACAAAAAAAAATCTTATGTAACAAAATGTATACTAAATTTCTGTCGATACTTATATAAATCTCTCTTCTTACAGCAACTTTTCCTGGACTTCATCAATCAATCTTGTTCTTTTCCTTCCAGCATCTGGAAGGAATA
The DNA here is from genome assembly GCF_044657685.1 of Stegodyphus dumicola. Lineage (NCBI taxonomy): Eukaryota > Metazoa > Arthropoda > Arachnida > Araneae > Eresidae > Stegodyphus > Stegodyphus dumicola. The sequence continues at coordinate 111,622,768 of NC_140781.1, read as the reverse complement.
AGTATCAGTATCTTTCTAAATACATTATAATTTACACTTTCTTGACACTGAATAAATTTTTGTTTTTAAACGATTCGTTTTCCTTAGTTACTGCTTAATTCACATTCATTCAATTATTCAAACATTGATTTAACTTTACCCTGGCTCTCCACCATGTGTGGTGTCAAACGGGAATATTCGTGTTTTAGTCTTACAACACTTCCCCTAACCACCATGATTTGTTAGAATTCAACGACCAAATAGACACACCTTACTCGACATTCTACAACTCGATGAGCTACTTTAACATTCTTAAAAATTCAAGTGTAGGTGGAGAACCCTACAAAACACATTCATTCTAACTTCCCCCTCATTCATCTTTAGACATGCAGGCTTTCGTTCTAAAGCATTATTTTATCTACAGTTTAATACTTAAATTCGAATTCATTGCTTTTAAGCATTTACTTTTAGCATCTAAAATTTTATGCTTCTAGACTAAATTCTACTTTTACACAACTTTCAAGTATTTACATATATTTACAAAATTTTAATACATATGATTATTACAATTTACCATAAAATGAATAAGAGAAAATAAATTTTTACTTTACTCATTCTTAGCCAAGCTGGCGGCACTGAAACTAAAATGAATAAGAGAAAATAAATTTTTACTTTACTCATTCTTCGCCAAGCTGGCGGCACTGAAACTAAAATTCTTATTAGTACAAGAATACGAAGTTATTTTTATCTTCGGCCAAATTTTGGCTTTAACATAACAGAATAGTCTTTCGACCAACAGAAAATGCTTTTTCTTACATTTTATACTTAAAGAAAATAATACTTTTGCCTTAGCTAAATAAAGTAAAACAAAACTAAGTCTCAACCGAGACATATTGACTTTCGTCAAAACATAGAACTTCGTACTTATGCATAACATTTCGGAACAAAAGAAAAAAAGTTTATAGAAGATTTTAACTTATCTTTGAGTTTTCGATGATTCAAACTCCGTCAATCTTTTCTGGCAAAATTGTTCCCACGTTATAGGTTTCATGGACGTCAATCTTCTCCTTACTGACCTCCGAGTGTCGTCCACATTAGTTTTTCTTTTGCGTCCTCTGCATGCTGGCCTCTTGGCGGAGTAATCGTCGGGTTACTGTCTTTTTCGTTTTCCATTGGACGGCTGGTCTTGACGTCCTCCGGTCTGGAGTCCTTCTTGAATTTCTTCTGTTGTTCCTGGTATTTTCGTTCCTCCTGCTGTCTTTTCAGTTTCCGGAACGGCGGCCTTGTTTGCACCTGACTCTCTGGCCCTGGGAGCGTTCTCCTTGATGTATAATTTCTACTGCGATACGTTGTAGGTGGTATTTTCCTCTTTACCAAGGTTTCTTTACGCGGTGGCTTTGCATTCTTGTTTTTCTTAAATGCTGGAGTCTGAAAGTTTTCACTTTTTCTTTTTGGTACCTTCGTCTGGGTTGTAGAAGGGCTAGGTCTCTCTTCAGTTCTCTGCTTCTTGCGTGGTGGAACGGTAGTCGTTTTTTCTGGACCTTCTACTTCTTTTAGGCTTGAGTCCTGCAAGAAACTTTTAAGGATTTCAAAATCATTTGGATTATAGCATTTTTTCACCTGGTCGGGACTTGCTTTACAGATCTCCCCTCTCTCGTTCTTAAGGTACAATACGACTCCTTTGATTTCCTGAATTACATAGGGGCCTTCAAATTTTGGAGCTAACTTTGCAGTAAAATTGTCTGGGGCATTTGATAAAGAAAATTTCCGCTTCAATACTTTATCCCCAACTTCAAAATCTGCTTCACGGTGTTTTCTATCGTAATACACTTTTTGCTTATTTCTTGCCGTATCCGAGCTTTTAAGCGCCTGATTAATAAGTTTTTGCACATCTTTCTGTTTAAACTCTTGCTCTCTTTGTTGCACAAAGAATAATTTATCTAAAAGCGTAATTAACTTTCTGCCTAAAAATAATTCTGCTGGGGTTTTTCCCGTAGTATCGTGATTTGGCATTCTTAAAGCATAAGCTAATTCATTTATGTAGCCATCCCAGCGCTTGTGATGTGTGCTGACGTAACTGCGAATTATTTTTACGATGTTTTTATTCACTCTTTCTGCTATGTTTGCCTGTGGTCTATACGGAACTATTTTGATATGGCGTATGCCAAGTCCAGTGCATATGTTTTCAAATATTTGACTAATGAATTGTTTTCCGTTATCACTAATGACATTTATCGGTGCACCGTATTTTAAAATGTATCTGTGTAAGAATGCATCTGCGACTGTTTTGGCTGACGCGCGTTTAAGTGGAACAATTTCTGTCCATTTTGAAAAATGATCTACTATTACTAAAAGAAAACGATTTTTATTTAACTCGCTCTGGGGGAAGAAACCAAGAAGATCTATGCCTAAAATTTCATTCGTAAATGTGGCGCGAATGCTATTTAAGTACCCGGCCGAGCTGTAATTAATATCATTTATTAACTGACATTGATTGCAGGACCTGACATACGCAGTTACTATTTTGTATAATTGCGGGAAATATACCGCCTCGCGTACCCTTTTTAAAGTCTTTCTGACCCCTAAATGACCCGCTGTTTTCGCGTCGTGTAATTCCTTCAAAATGCTTAATCGAAGCGAGTCTGGGATGACTGGTTTGTACTCGAGATTTTCGTTTGTTGATTTCGTATAAAATAATAAATTATCTATTATTTCATAGTTTTCTGCTCTATTTCTTATCGCATCGATGTCTGTGTGCTCAAAGCTTTCGGGGTCTTTCAAATATGCATAGATATTTTAAATTCAGGATCAGCTTTCAGTTCAGTAATAATCGTATCTCTAGAATCTAAAATTTTTGAAGTCAACACAGCGCATTTAAGTTCATTTCCTTCATCGTCCAGTTTTATACGAGAAAGTGCGTCAGCTACATTGTTTTCCTTACCCGGTTTATATTTTATTATTAGATTATATTCTTGGAGTTTTAAAGCCCATCTTATTAACCTGGGCGTTAGGTTTTTCCCCGAGTAAAGTCTACCAACAGCCGCATGATCCGAAAAGACTGTTACTGGCGATTTGCCGAAATAAACTCGAAATTTGTGTACAGCCATTAATACGGCTAATGTTTCTCTCTCTGTAGCTGTATAATTCGTTTGTGTCTGATTCAACGTTTTACTAAAAAATGCCAGAGGATGGCTATTTTGCATAAGAACTTCGCCCACCGCATAGTCCGACGCATCTGCTGCAATTTCCAGGTTTTCGTCCCCCTCCGGGAATTTCAAAACAGGGGCATTGATGAGCCCTTCTTTTAATCTTTCAAATGCTGTATTTGCTTCCGCTGTCCACGTAAATTTACTTCTCTTTCTTTTAATTACTGAGAGTGGTTCAACAATATTAGCGAAATCTTTTATGAAAGACCGATAGTAAGAACATAACCCAAGGAAAGAAGAAAGTTTCTTGGCGGTGTTGGGCGGTGGGAAATTTTTGATTGCTTTTATTTTTGAATCTTGCGTTTCTATACCCTTTTGCGAAATTTTATAACCGAGGTATTTAAGTTCTTTAGTTGCGAACTTGCATTTTGAGGCGTTAATTGTAAGACCGGCCTCTTTTAATAATTTAAAAACTTCTTCTGGATCTTTAATGTGTTGTTCCAACGTACTACTCGTTATAATTATATCATCTAGATAGATTAAAGTTGATTTTCCTAGGACAGGCTTTAGAACAATGTCCATAGCTCTCTGGAATGTTGATGGGGCCCCACACAACCCAAAGGGCATGCGTAAAAAAGCATAAGTGCCCGATTTTGTTATAAACGCGGTTTTAGGTATGTCTTCGGGTCTCATAGCTATTTGATAGTAGCCAGACGTTAAGTCCAAAGTAGACATGTATCTTGTAGATTTGATCTTTCTAATAATTTCCTCTATAACCGGCAAAGGGTAAACTGGGAATTTAGTAATACTATTTAGTTTTCTGTAATCGATAGCAAACCTCCAAGCCCTTTTATCCGAAGGAGGAAACTCGTTCTTTTTCCTACATAGTACGACTGGCTCGCGTACTCACTATTTATGGGCGTTATTATTTTATTCTTTAACATCTCCTGAATATGTTCTTCGATGATTACATCTTTTTGTTTATCATAACGATATGGTTTAGTCGCACAAAGTTTTTCGGCAGTTAACTGTATCTGGTGCGTAACTATTTGACAACTACCAGGCTTTTCTGAAAACAAGTTAGAAAAATTACTCACGACTTGCTGGATGGCTTGACCTTCATGGTCATTCAGATGGCTAAGGTCAACTTGCGGTTGCTCCACAGGTTCCATCACCCTCTGGTCCATCTCCAGCAAAACTGAACTGTCTTGAAAATTCAATTTAGCCCTCGCGGCTCTTAAAAACTCCATACCTAAAATAAGAGGATTTTGCAGATTCTTCACTACAAAAATTAATACTTCGAGGCTTTCCTCTTTTACCTGTATGTTTAATGATAATTTCCCGATGCAGTGACAGGTTTTTCCTTGCGCCGCTATAATTTCCGAATTTTTGGTTTTAAATAATCGTAACCTATAAAAATTCTTTTTGAAGAATGTGTCACTCATAAAATTAACTTCTGCTCCTGTATCGATGAGGGCTTCTACTGGTACATCGCCAACCAGGACTTGTATAATTGGTAGATGTGAGTTCTTTACGATGACCGTATTTAAATGTCTTGTTGAGGGTTTTTTTAAAACTTCCGGGGTCTGGACCCTCGCTTTCACAGGCCCCTCTACTCGTTTAAAGCTTTCCTTTCAATTTCTGCCTTCTGGGTACGCGGATGTTTATTTTCGAATTTTCTTTTTGGGCCTTGACCTTCGAGGTTCGATGAGTTAGCTTCATAGCTCTTTCCCCCATAAAAGCGGTTTGCGTTTCTGGTTTGCTCATTTGAAGATTGCCTTCGGGTACTTTGAGAATACGTTGCCCCTCTAGCTTTTTCCGCTATTCTGCGATTTTGAAACTTCACCACCAATTCGAAGAGCTCCTGCAATGTGCTTGGGTTTCTAATTTCGAAGTAGTCTTGAACAGCAGGTAACAATCTTGGGAAGATTATTTCAATAATCTCCTCATCGTGTTTCTTCCCATACAGCATATCCGTCAGCTTAATTTTTCGCAAAATAAAGTCCGTCAACTCTTCTATATCCCGTTGATAGAAACTATATAGTTCGGCTTCCAGCCTTGCGCGATCTTTCACTATGGGGAAGGCCTTTACTACCGATTTTTTGAAATTTTCAAATGTATATGTCTGGCTTCCAAATTCCCCTAATAAAAATTTGCCTATATTCTTCCACCATAGCGCGGCCTGTCCTCTTAGTGCAGACGTGGCGATGGCAACTTTTTGTCTTTCAGGCACGGGGTAGAGCTGAAAGTCATTTTCTAGGCCTTCTAAAAATATCGCCACCGAATTTTTTCCGTCGAAATTGACGTTTGCCTTGATTGACGCTCTCAAAATCTGGACCAAATATCCAAATCCTTCCAATTGGCTTGCCATTTCTTGGTGTTGTCCCGCGGCTTCCATCCGATTTTCGGCCATTTCAGTTCGATAAGTGTTCGGGCACCAATGTAGAGTTGCGCGCCTCCACCCTGCACGCAACCAAGAGGTGACTGTTGAAACTGGAAAATAGACAGAGTCTTGCTAAGGGTTTACGTCTCTTTTTATTCAACTTAAGAAATTACAATTGCGTGCTCTTGACGCTCACAAACTACGCCGACCCGGCGGTAAAATAAAATAAGAACCTGAAAAGGAAATAATAACAAGACTCTAACTGCGAGGCTCTCTAAAAGTAACTAACCTCACCGCGTTTTACAATACCGCTGCTAATTCAGCAAACTTTGAATATCACGTTGAACGATTAACAATTCTCCGAGGCAAGCACACAGGCCGAAACGCGGGGTTCTTCAATTTCTGGCTAACTACCTCCGCGCTCGTGAAGTAAGAACAGCACATCTCGAACTCGTTTCCATTCTATTTAACTCAGAATACTTCTGCTGATAATTTGAATCCTTGCGCGTTCTACTAAAATTTACATACTCTGGCATTGGCAGTTCCAGGGGAAAGTAAGGCTTGACAGGAAAGATAGTTTAAACTTAAAATAAATGTTAGTTAAAATAAATATAAACCCTACAACTTAGATAGCTTTGAGCATGCAAATTCAGTAAAAATCAGAAAGCAAGTACAATACTTATAACAAAGCAGGTTATCTCAGTAAATGAAGGGAATTAAGTACCGGTGATAACAAGATTTTCCCATGGTTTGTGACTAAGTAATTTATTCCTTTCAGAAAATTTTCTCGGAAAGCAAATCATCACTTACGGATAGAAAAATGTTCTAAGAACTACGGGATAAATTTATAATGGGAATAAAAGAATGAAAGAAATCGGAAATTATTTTCTAGTAATCATTTTACTCCTCGAAAGTTGGTTTCAGTATCACCTTTTTAAGGAAATGACACATGAAATGGATTTCAGAAACTGTATCTCGAAATCATCAATAGCTATCCAATATTCTGCATTTGTAAATATTTATTTAATTTTCATTTCAACCAAATGTTGAAAACAAAGCGGAAAAAAATCTCCTTACAAAAGGAAAAAAAAAAAAAAAACTTCCCATTCTTTTACAGTGATATTCCATTAAATTATATCAGAAAATCATATCACTGATGGATGCAATAAATACTAATTTCAGACGTGTTGCGTGTTTATGGATGCAACTCTCTTTTGAAACTGAACACTGGTAGTTTTGCCTAAGTTTGAATTCAGGCGAATGCGTTCGTTGCTTGGTATTTTGGTGAATTTTAGGTTGAATATACCAAACCAGTTTCCCTGAAAAAAACCATCTACAAACGCATCCTTTTCCTCAAGCAGGTACCCATCGTATGCTGCCTGACGAATGTGCAAGAATTTTTCTTCTTTTACACAGTTTTCATAATCACGTGTTACCCACCAGCGGCCGAGCGGTAAAGACGTTGAACAGTGGTATAGTTTGGTCTGAGGTTCGAATCCCGGGAACGGGCTGGCTGCATGGTCGTTTTCGTGGTTTTCCTCATGTGTAACGTGTATACGAGCCAGTTCCCTTAAGTCCTCCACGAAGGCATCCCTACCTTTAGGCAGATAAACCTCGTGTGCTTTGCCTTAATTAAATAGTACCATACCAATAATACCATAATCACATATTATATCATTGAACATTTTTAATTTGCAAAACTATAAGTTATGGAAAACTTAATGGCATATTTATTTAGATTAATAAAAAGGTAAAAATTAAATGCGTCATCGGCATAATTTTGCTTGTAATATCATTATATAATCTTTTTTTTTTTTTTTTTTTTTTTTTTTTTTTTTTTTTAAGTGTACTGGGGAATTAAAGAAAACCTCTCAAAAGTACCATCATGTTTTCGTAAACTGATATATAGTACTAAATTATTATATTAAATTTCAGTTTATTATAGCAGAAATCATAAATAGCTGCTAGCAAGTTAATCTGCGTCCATCCTCATAATCGAGAAGCAGGTCGATGCTACACATTTTGCTTCTCAGTGCAATCGCTGTGGGATCTTAATTCTATTGACCGATGTTCTATAAATTTAAAATATTTTGCCCTGCCTAAATTCTGTAGCTCTCTTCATTCTAAAACTTTTGTCGTTCAATAAATTTTTGTTGTCAAGTGCCAAATTCTTAGAATTTTGCCATTCCTAAATTTTCTTGTTCGATGCCTCTTTAAATTCTAAGAATTTTTCAGCCATTAATCTGCCTCCCGGCCAGACGTGTTTTTCGATGCCACATATGGCACTGAAAACAGTTGGAAAATCGGAATTTTTAAAGCAAACTTCCTACTTTTCATCAAATAAATTTTATCGATTAGCAGTGCTATGGAAGCATTTAAACATTTATGTAATAAATACACAAATACTTCAGAAACATTTTTTTTCTCTCTACTGAAGAAATGCCTGTCTCTGACTACCTGTGAATTTGATTAAGATTTATTCAAAATCTACGTCAAAGCGTTTCTTTTTGGCCTAATATTAAATTTTACATTTTCATGTTCCTATCCCTGCTTGATGTTGACAAGATTTATTCAAAACTTACTGTTCTTATTTTTTATTTTAAAACAAACAATTTAAATGGAAATCCTCAGCTTACTTTTATTTATTTAAATAATAACATTTGATAATGTGAATTGAGATCTCTAAGTAATTTGCGTATTTGAACCCAAAAAAATGTTAAACACCAATTTTGAAGCTTTTGTTTTGGTTAGTTTTATTTTTCCTTCAAAGCACGCGAGAGCTATCTGCCTAAAGGGAGGAATGCCTCCGTGGAGGACATTCTAAGAAAAACTTACTGGCGCCCACGTTATGCACAGGGAAAACCACAAAAATTTCCCTTTGAAATGTAAAAGTATCCAATTTTTTTAGAGCGAGATTTTCCTAACAATGATTTTAGCAATTTAATACAAGTACTATATTTAATTAAGAATTAAAACAATGTTCTTTTGTGATTTACATAAGATAACTCTTTCTGTCAAAAATAATCATATGAAAATGCACCGAATTTCAGTACCATGTAATTCAGTTCGGAAACTGAGAGGTATCTGTTACAGCTTGTCTATATGTAAAAAATTTTTAATAAGGTTATTATGACTGAAATTTGTTTCAAAATATTCAGTATTTCATAACTTCTATCAACCAATAAATGCGATAAAGGTAAACTCCCCTTTTATAAATATGAAACAAAATAAACGAAATAAATTTGTGGTAAAATGAATTACAAACATTATGTCGAAATGACTGACACTGAGCATGTGTTTGTTATTTTAATAGTAATTTAATTATCAATTACATGTAGCTTTCAATAGGAATTAGGTATTTCAAGCCTCTTATAAATTTTTTCTTAGCGTTAAAGTTCGATAAAATGAATCAAAAGCAGAAAATTAGTTAAACTACACTGTCTGACTAGTCGTAAAATTATATTACTGAAATATGCATATAAAAACCAATTAACATTCTATAAACGCGTAGGGCTTATATTTATTTTAACTAACATTTATTTTAAGTTTAAACTATCTTTCCTGTCAAGCCTTACTTTCCCCTGGAACTGCCAATGCCAGAATATGTAAATTTTAGTAGAACGCGCAAGGATTCAAATTATCAGCGGAAGTATTCTGAGTTAAATAGAATGGAAACGAGTTCGAGATGTGCTGTTCTTACTTCACGAGCGCGGAGGTAGTTAGCGAGAAATTGAAGAACCCCGCGTGTCGGCCTATGTGCTTGCCGGGAAGTAGTGTTAATCGTTCAAGTGAGCTTCAGTTTGCTGAATTAGCAGCGGTATTGTAAAACGCGGTGAGTTAGTTATTTTTAGAGAGCCTCGTAGTTAGAGTCTTGTCTTTAGTTTGTTTTCAGGTTATTATTTTTATTTGACCGCCGAGTTGGCGAAGTCTGTGAGCGTCAAGAGCACGCAATTGTAAATTTTTACGTTGAATAAAAAGGAACTTAAACCCTTCACAAGACTCTGTCTTTTATCCAGTTTTCACAGTCACCTCTTGGTTGCGTGCAAGTTGGAGGCGCGCAACGTTACATTGGCGCCCGAACACTTATCGAACTGAAATGGCCGAAAATTGGATGGAAGCCGCTGGCCAACACCAAGAAATGACAAACAAGTTGGAAGGATTTGGATACCTGGTCCAGACTTTGAGAGCGTCAATCACGCCAAACGTCCATTTCGACGGAAAAAATTCGGTGGCGGTATTTCTAGAAGGTCTAGAAAACCACTTTCAGCTCTACCCTGTTCCTGAAAGACAAAAAGTTGCCATCGCCACATCAGCACTAAGGGGACAGGCCGCGCTATGGTGGAAATATAGGCAAATTTTTATTAGGGGAATTTGGAAGCCAGACATATACATTTGAAAATTTCAAAAAATCGTTAGTAAAGGCCTTCCCCATAGTGAAAGATCGCGCACGGCTGGAAGCCGAACTATATAGTTTCTATCAACGGGATATAGCAGAATTGACGGGCTTTATTCTACGAAAAATTAAGCTAACGGATATGCTGTATGGGAAGAAACCCGATGCGGAGATTATTGAAATTATCTTCCCAAGATTGTTACCCGCTGTTCAAGACTACTTTGAAATTAGAAACCCAAGCACATTGCAGGAACTCTTCGAATTGGCGGTGAAGTTTCAAAATCGCAGAATAGCGGAAAAAGCGAGAGGGGAAACATATTCTCAAAGTACCCGAAGGAAATCTTCAAATGAGGAAACCAGAAATGGAAATCGCTCTTATGGGGGAAAGAGCTATCAAGCTAACTCATCGAAACTCGAAGGTCAAGGCCCAAAAAGAAAATTTGAAAATAAACATCCGCGTACCCAGAAGGCACAGATTGAAAGGAAAGCTTTAAATGAGTAGAGGGGCCTGTGAAAGGGAGGGTCCAGACCCCGGAAGTTTAAAAAAAACCCTCAAATAGACATTTAAATACGGTCATCGTAAAAAACTCACAGCTACCAATTATACAAGTCCTGGTTAGCGATGTACCAGTAGAAGCCCTCATCGATACAGGAGCAGAAGGAAATTTTATGAGTGAAAATTTCTTCAAAAAGAATTTTTATAGGGTACGATTATTTAAAACCAAAAATACGGAAATTATAGCGGCGCAAGGAAAAACATGTCACTGCATCGGGAAATTATCATTAAACTTACAGGTAAAAGAGGAAAGTCTCAAAGTATTAATTTTTGTAGTGAAAAATCTGCAAAATTCTCTTATTTTAGGTATGGAGTTTTTAAGGGCCGCGAGGGCCAAATTAAATTTTCAAGATAGTTCCGTGGTGTTATAGATGGACCAGAGGGTGGTGGAACCTGTGGAGACAACGCAAGTGAACCTTAGCCATCTGAATGACCATGAAAGGAAAGCAATACAGCAAGTGGTGAGTAATTTTTCTCATTTATTTTCAGAAAAACCAGGAAACTGCCAAATAGTCACGCACAAGATTCAATTAAATGCCGAAAAACCTTGTAGGACTAAACCTTATCGGTATGACAAACAAAAAGACGTAATCATCGAAGAACATATTCAGGAGATGTTAAAAAATAAAATAATAACGCCCATAAATACTGAGTACGCGAGTCCAGTCGTACTATGTAGGAAAAAGAACGAGTTTCCTCCTTCGGCGAAAAGGACTTGGAGGTTTGCTATTGATTACAGAAAACTAAATAGTATTACCAAATTTCCAGTTTACCCTTTGCCGGTTATAGACGAGATCATTAGACAGATCAAATCGACAAGATATATGTCTACTTTGGACTTAACGTCTGGCTACTATCAAATAGCTATGAGACCCGAACATATACATAAAACCGCGTTTATAACAAAATCGGGCACTTATGCATTTTTACGCATGCCTTTTGGGTTGTGTGGGGCCCGATCAACATTCCAGAGAGCTATGGACATTGTTCTAAAGCCTGTCCTAGGAAAATCAACTTTAATTTATCTAGATGATATAATTATAACGAGTAGTACGTTGGAACAACACATTAATGATCTAGAACAAGTTTTTAAATTATTAAAAGAGGCCGGTCTTACAATTAACGCCTCAAAATGCAAGTTCGCAACTAAAGAACTTAAATATCTCGGTTATAAAATTTCGCAAAAGGGTATAGAAACGCAAGATTCAAAAATAAAAGCAATCAAGAATTTCCCACCGCCCAACACCGCCAAGAAACTTTCTTCTTTCCTTGGGTTATGTTCTTACTATCGGTCTTTCATAAAAGATTTCGCTAATATTGTTGAACCACTCTCAGTAATTAAAAGAAAGAGAAGTAAATTTACGTGGACAGCGGAAGCAAATACAGCATTTGAAAGATTAAAAGAAGGGCTCATCAATGCCCCTGTTTTGAAATTCCCGGAGGGGGACGAAAACCTGGAAATTGCAGCAGATGCGTCGGACTATGCGGTGGGTGAAGTTCTTATGCAAAATAGCCATCCTCTGGCATTTTTTAGTAAAACGTTGAATCAGTCACAAACGAATTATACAGCTACAGAGAGAGAAACATTAGCCGTATTAATGGCTGTACACAAATTTCGAGTTTATTTCGGCAAATCGCCAGTAACAGTCTTTTCGGATCATGCGGCTGTTGGTAGACTTTACTCGGGGAAAAACCTAACGCCCAGGTTAATAAGATGGGCTTTAAAACTCCAAGAATATAATCTAATAATAAAATATAAACCGGGTAAGGAAAACAATGTAGCTGACGCACTTTCTCGTATAAAACTGGACGATGAAGGAAATGAACTTAAATGCGCTGTGTTGACTTCAAAAATTTTAGATTCTAGAGATACGATTATTACTGAACTGAAAGCTGATCCTGAATTTGGAAATATCTATGCTTATTTGAAAGACCCCGAAAGCTTTGAGCACACAGATATCGATGCGATAAGAAATAGAGCAAAAAACTATGAAATAATAGATAATTTATTATTCTATACGAAAACAACAAACGAAAATCTTGAGTATAAACCAGTCATCCCAGCCTCGCTTCGATTAAGCATTTTGAAGGAATTACACGAAGCAAAAACAGCGGGCCATTTAGGGGTCAGAAAGACTTTAAAAAGGGTACGCGAGGCGGTATATTTCCCGCAATTATACAAAATAGTAACGGCGTATGTCAGGTCCTGCAATCAATGTCAGTTAATAAATGATATTAATTACAGCCCGGCCGGGTACTTAAATAGCATTCGCGCTACATTTCCGAATGAAATTTTAGGCATAGATCTTCTTGGTCCCTTCCCCCAGAGCGAGTTAAATAAAAATCGTTTTCTTTTAGTAATAGTAGATCATTTTTCAAAATGGACAGAAATTGTTCCACTTAAACGCGCGTCAGCCAAAACAGTCGCAGATGCATTCTTACACAGATACATTTTAAAATACGGTGCACCGATAAAAGTCATTAGCGATAACGGAAAACAATTCATTAGTCAAATATTTGAAAACATATGCAATGGACTTGGCATACGCCATATCAAAATGGTTCCGTATAAACCACAGGCTAACATAGCAGAAAGAGTTAATAAAAATATACTAAAAATAATTCGCAGTTACGTGAGCACACATCACAAGCGCTGGGATGGCTACATAAATGAATTAGCTTATGCTTTAGGAACGGCAAATCATGATACTACGGGAAAAACTCCAGCAGAATTATTTTTAGGCAGAAAGTTAATTACGCCTTTAGATAAATTATTCTTTGTGCAACAAAGAGAGCAGGAGTTTAAACAAAAAGATGTGCAAAAGCTGATTGATCAGGCGCTTAAAAGCTCGGATACGGCAAGAAATAGGCAGAAAATATATTATGATAGAAAACGCCGTGAAGCAGATTTTAAAGTTGGGGATAAAGTATTGAAGCGTAAATTTTCTTTATCAAGTGCCCCAGACAATTTTACGGCAAAGCTAGCTCCAAAGTTTGAAGGCCCCTATGTAATTCAGGAAATCAAAGGAGTAGTATTATATCTTAAGAACGAGAGATGGGAAATCTGTAAAGCAAGTCCCGACCAGGTGATAAAATACTATAATCCAAATGATTTTGAAATCCTTAAAAGTTTCTTGCAGGACTCAAGTCTAAACGAAGTAGAAGGTCCAGAGATAACAACAACTATTCCACCACCCAAGAAACAGAGAACTGAAGAGAGACCTAGCCCTTCTACAACCCGGACGTCGGTATCAAAAAGAAAAAATAACTTTCAGACTCCAGCGTTTAAGAAAAACAAAAATACAGATGCACCGGGTAAAGAAACCGTGGTAAAGAGAAAAACACCACCTACAAAGGATTGCAGGAAAAATTATACATCAAGGAGAACGCGCACACGGCCACAGAGTCAGGTGCCAGCAAGGCCGCCGTTCCGGAAACTGAAACGGCAACAGGAGGCACAAAAATACGAGGAACAGAAGAAATTCAAGAAGGACTCCAGACCGGAGGACGTCAAGACCAGCCGTCCCAGGGAAAAACGGAAATGCCAACCACCAGACGATTACTCCGCCAAGAGGCCAGCATGTAGAGGACGCAAAAGAAAAAATAATGTGGACGACACTCGGAGGGCAGTAAGGAGAAGATTAACATCCATGAAATCTCTAACTTGGGACCAATATTGCCAAAAACGAATGACGGAGTTTCAAGCATCGAAAACTCAAAGATAAGTTAAAACCTTCTATAAATTTTTTTTCTCTTTTGTTCCGAAATGTTATGCATAAGTACGAAGTTCTATGTTTTGACGAAAGTCAATATGTCTCAGTTGAGACTTAGTTTTGTTTTACTTTATTTAGCTAAGGCAAAAGTATTATTTTCTTTAAGTATAAAATGTAAGAAAAAGCATTTTCTGTTGGTCGAAAGACTATTCTGTTATGTTAAAGCCAAAATTTGGCCGAAGATAAAAATAACTTCCTATTCTTGTACTAATAAGAATTTTAGTTTCAGTGCCGCCAGCTTGGCGAAGAATGAGTAAAGTAAAAATTTATTTTCTCTTATTCATTTTATGGTAAATTGTAAAAATCATATGTATTAAAATTTTGTAAATGTACGTAAATACTTGAATGTTATGTAAAAGTAGAATTTAGTCTAGAAGCATAAAATTGTAGATGCTAAAAGTGAATGCTTAAAAGCAATGAAGTCAAAATTTAAGTATTAAATTATAGATAAAGTCATGCTTTAGAGCGAAAGCCTGCATGTTTAAAGATGAATGAGGGGGAAGTTAGAATGAATGTGTTTTGTAGGGTTCTCCACCTACATTTGAAATTTTAAGAATATTAAAGTAGCTCATTGAGTTGTAGAATGTCGAGTAAGGTGTGTCTATTTGGTCGTTGAATTCTAACAAATCATGGTGGTTAGGGGAAGTGTTGTAAGACTACAACACGAATATTCCCGTTTGACACCACACACGGTGGAGAGCCAGGGTAAAGTTAAATTAATGCTTGAAAAATTGAATGAATGTGAAGTAAGCAATAACTAAGAAAAACGAATCGTTTAAAAACAAAAATTTATTGTGTCAAGAAAGTGTAAATTATAATGTATTTAGAAAGATACTGATACTTATTCCTTCCAGATGCTGGAAGGAAAGACCAAGATTGATTGATGAAGTCCAGGAAAAGTTGCTGTAAGAAGAGAAAGTTATAACTATCAACAGAAATTTCAGCATACAATTTGTTACATAAGATTTTTTTTGTGTGTAAACGAGGTTCTCGCCAGTTAGTTCAGAATTAGAGAAACTTACAACAGGTCGTTTGTAGGACCTGCTTCCAAGTTTTCCAAATTCTGGCAGCGGCAAATGTAGGGCTTATATTTATTTTAACTAACATTTATTTTAAGTTTAAACTATCTTTCCTGTTAAGCCGTACTTTCCCCTGGAACTGCCAATGCCAGAGTATGTAAATTTTAGTAGAACGGGCAAGGATTCAAATTATCACCGGAAGTATTATGATTTAAATAGAAAGGAAACGAGTTCGGTGTGTGATGTTCTTACTTCACGAGCGCGGAGGTAGTTAGCGAGAAATTGAAGAACCCCGCGTGTCGGCCTATGTGCTTGCCGGGAAGTAGTGTTAATCGTTCAAGTGAGCTTCAGTTTGCTGAATTAGCAGCGGTATTGTAAAACGCGGTGAGTTAGTTATTTTTAGAGAGCCTCGTAGTTAGAGTCTTGTCTTTAGTTTGTTTTCAGGTTATTATTTTTATTTGACCGCCGAGTTGGCGCAGTCTGTGAGCGTCAAGAGCACGCAATTGTAAATTTTTACGTTGAATAAAAAGGGACTTAAACCCTTCACAAGACTCGGTCTTTTATCCAGTTTTCACAGTCACCTCTTGGTTGCGTGCAAGTTGGAGGCGCGCAACGTTACAAACGTACATTAAAATACCGAAACGCAATAAAAATCAATAACATTTATACTTAATAAGCAACAAAGTCGGGAAAAGGTTCAGGCAAGTGAGGCACTTGCCTCATGTGAATCACTAGAAGAGGCGCCGAATTGGCTATACGGATTCGAAAATTGAATTATGTTTTTTAATTTGTTAGTAATTATTAGAGGAAATACGCTTCGTCAAACTTAAATCAATAAAACAAACCAAAAAAAAAATTCTAAGAAAACCTGGAAATTAATGCAATATGCATTTCAGTGTTATTTCTTATTTATCAAAAACGAATTTTTTAACGTTTTCATTTGAAAATTATAAATAATTGGCTACATTATTTTTCTGAATTTATAAAACTACGATTAAAAAATACTTTAAGAATTATGGTATAATTATGCTATAAGAATTATGATATTTTGATTTAATGCAATTACTTTTGCTTAATACAAATGTAGCTATTTTTATATTTATATGGACGCGCATTTACTTTTCTGCCTCAGGTGAGAAAATATCTTGGCACGGCTCTGATAAGCAATTAATATCAGAAATATGCCCAAAATTAGTAGCAAGGCAGTACAAAACTTCCTTTTCTGTTTTGGATTTCCAGAAAAAAATATCTTTTTTCGTCTAACCAAAGCATGGACACAAAACGCGTTCCTTCCTTCGTAAGGGCAAAACCAACCCATCTGCTTAATCGCCTCTAGGCAGTAATCAAAGGAGAGTAGGAAACCATCACTTAAGTGAAACGACTTGTTGATCGCCCTACAAGGAGGTGGGAAGAAAATCTAACAAGGGTCGTTTTCAGGACAATTTTGGTTCACTCTAAAGGAAAAAAAAATTGGAAACATGGTTAATTTTTACTGCAGTTTTCGAGTCGTAAATAGATTTGAATGCGAGCCACCTGGTGGGATAAGTAACGATCAAATATAATTTCCTTATTTTTGTATTGTTATCGTTTAAATAATTTATGTATCTATAAATGGTGTTTAATGTGGTTGTGGTAGAGAGACTTTCAACTCGACGTATAAAATGTATATTCGACCAATACTACATTATTGCTGAGAGATATTGATTTCGGCTACGCGAGATGTGATACAACGTCTGGAGGTTTT
Source organism: Stegodyphus dumicola (assembly GCF_044657685.1). Lineage (NCBI taxonomy): Eukaryota > Metazoa > Arthropoda > Arachnida > Araneae > Eresidae > Stegodyphus > Stegodyphus dumicola. Next base: position 111,605,775 of record NC_140781.1, on the reverse strand, counting down.
CCAAATTCAGGCACTGGGCATTATAATCGGGGCTGTTAAAACGACTCCCATTCTGACAATGCATTTGGTATTGGCAAACCAACCAATGACAAACCTGATTCAGAAAAATGCTATCATCCTTTTCCAGAAGGGCCGTGATTGGGTTTCCGGTCAAAATGGCGCAAGAGCAAGATTGTAGTTAGGGTAAAAACGCTTTTCAGCATCTTTCAGTTTTTGATGGGGTACGTGTATTCGAATACTTTTGTGACCGGCTGTACCTGTCGATCGATCACTAATGAAAAGGTAACGCGATGTATGAAGCTGGGAAAAGTCCGTCGCTTCTACTCTTCCTTTTTCTGAAACTAGAAGTAAGTTCCTTGTAAGGAAGTTCCTTGTAAGGAACACGGTGAAACACTTTTTTTTTGCACTATCCTTGATTTCCGATGATACCAGCACAAATTATTGTCACGCGATTTGGAACGTTTGTGGTCAGAAAAATTGGTACGAGATGAGCTCCCGAAACAACGAAATTCGGACACTTCTTTCCGAAGAGCTTTAATTTCTTCACAAAGTTGAGCTGGAGAGGAACCGTTAGTATTCGTTATTAGAGACGATGGCGGATATATTCGTGTTGTTGATAGCTAAAATTCGATCACCTACTTCCGCAGCTTTATAAGAAGTAATAGGAGAGATGGAAGCTAATATAGTTTGAACAGGAACAGGCATTGCTTAATTAAAGAGTTCAAATAAAAGTGAATCGTCTATATTGTGATTCTCTGCGTGACGTCTTCGCTAGGTTTTCTATCTCCGATGCTTTCGCCTGCTAGCAGCCAATGAATCTCTTGAGTCTTGGATTCTGAACATCTTTCAATAACTTTTGATTTCAGATCCTCATATGTATTGACTTTATCGGGCTGAATGATGACATCGAGAACAACAGTAGAAATATTAGCTGGTAAGTGAGCTACGATGTAGTTGAATTTTGTCTTTTGCTCTGTTATCGGTTTAAGAGCAGCTAATTCGAAAGTAGATTTCAACATGGGAAACCAAAGAGATGGATCAACTTGAATGAAAGGTGGAAGCACCACAGCAAAAGTTTTCGATTCGTCCATTTTTCAGGTGGAACACGCAGCAGCGGGAAGAATCAAACCCAGAAGTATCCGTTACTGTAAAGGTCACCATTGATGAGGGTTACCATTAAAATATGGTTGCCATAGATGAGTGGTTGCTATTAAAGGCAATATTGGTTTGTCTCACTCCATAATTAAATGAAACAGCATTTGATATAAAAATATGTTTTATTATACACATAGGAATGAGACTCGTACAGGGAGCATTGCGTACAACGGCGACCGCCAACAGAGGCTGTGAGGTGAGACAGAAGATGCGACGTAACAGAACAGGGGTTGTGCCCTTCTTGCTGATTGGCTGATTGCGGCAAGCATGATGAATTGCTGCAATATCACGAAATTCTTCAGTAGTTTTCTGAAATCTGCGGAATATTTTTGCAAGCTGAAGAAGCCAGGGGAAAAGCTGCAATTGACTATTTGCCCTGTGAAGCTTTTAGTGGAGTGAGATTTTAGAATCTCTTCGTTTTCCGTGTACGATGACTGAGATAACCTCTTCTGGCCACGGCAGATGGCGCCAAAATTCTGCGAAGTGGATCTTTTCGAAGGAAGATTTTTTGACTTTTATCCTGATATTTGATTTTTCCTGCCTGTGATGTACTGCCCATCTTTCTCTCGCCTGTTACTGCCTCATCCTTTGGGTATCTCTTTCATTACTTTTCTAAGTTAGCACCTATGCGGCATTACTTTTACTATCCGGAAACAGTGCGCTTTGCGCAATATAGCAGATACACTAGTTCAGACTAGATTAAACCATAGTCTATCATGTTTTCTTTACGAAATAATCTAAACACCGTGGATTTTTTATGAAAATTTGCAAAACGAAATTTGATCAAATATAAGTAATGGTGAAGATTTCACTGCCTGCTTCAAAGAATTTGAAAGTAATGCACATACTTGCTGGACACTGAGGATAACTGTGTACAAATGCAAAATAAAATGTGATCAGCTTTCAAAGGTAAGAGCAGCAGAGCGAGAACACATTTTCGTTTGTTTACCTCAAATGAGCTGAAGGTCCTTAGAAAGAAATCAAAGAAGAAAGTAAATATCAAGGTCCGTTCTTTCTACAGACCTTGATATTTACTTCCATTGGTATAAAGAAATGTGGTCCATATTCTTAAAGGAGCGAAGGTGGCGCAACCAAGGCTGTTCTCTGTAGCGTATCCGGATTTTTAGTATTATTTAATTTTTATAACATTTTGAACAGTATGAGACAAAGTTAAATAAATGCTTGTTTCGTTCTTTCAAATAAATTTTAGTTTCATATTTTAAATTTATTCCCATTTTGGATTATATATAAACATATTTTTAATTTTATGAAATTTTAAATATGGAAGAAGCTGATTACGAAAGAAGAAAATTGTTTTATTGGCAGCACATTGCCGTACCGGTAGCCAATGGAACATTACTTCTGAATTTTACCGCGAACTAACGTAAGTACGTTACTCTTGTCATCTCGTTGTGTTCTGGTGAATTACCTTTGTTCTGAAAATGGTAAGAAGTGTTATCTTTTTTAAAATAATAATACCTGCAATTAACTATTGAAGTTATTTTAACATTGTAAAACCTTTTGTCTGCTTTTAATGTTAGGCTGGTGGAAAAGCAGGTAAAGATTCTGGAAAATCCAAGGCCAAAGCGATTTCACGTTCTGCTAGAGCTGGATTGCAGGTAAGCTTAAAGCTGAATTAAAATATTGATTTCATATTAATTACATTATGTTGTTGATAAACATATTTGTTCGAAAAATGTGCGTGACTTGTCTCTATTCTTCAGACGAAGGTATCCCAGTAGTAACGCATACGACTAAATGCGAACTGTTGAATTACATTCGCGAAATGCCAAAATAATATTATTATTAATTGTTATCATGATCAGTTGAGCTTCAAGACTATTTATTAGAGTTTAAAATGGTTATTGTAAACGGATACACTAAATTTAATTAATCAAAAAGAAACGAAAGTTAGCAATTTGAATTTGCGTAATCTGTAAATGCTGTTTAAATCTCAGTCGATCATGTAGGCCAAAAGTGTATCGTATAGGTGATTCATTTGTTATAGAAGGATATTTCAGTAAACGAATATTTAATGAAAAAAAAAACTGAAAAAGATTTACCTGAAAGTAGGTTACTAAAGTTCAAGGTTGCAAAGAACCAGTTTTCGGTTTTTGCTCGTCCACGTAATGCTGTTTCCCATTTTCTTTGATTTTGTATGTTTGCAGATATGTTCAATAGTTTCTCATTTACTGTGAGTGCATATAGAAGTAATCGGAAAGAAGCATAATTTTTTCTATTGTGGGTGTGTAAATTAGATATTATTCGTCTTTTATTTGAAATAAATTAAACTGTGTGAAATAATGCTGGAATTGACTTTTCCTTTCTTTTTGTTACTAGCTAATAATTTTTGTTAATAGTTAATAGCTTTGTTTTGTCCATAAATGTGAATTTGTTTCTCATTTACTGTGAGTGCATATAGAAGTAATCGGAAAGAAGCACAATTTTTTCTATTGTGAGTGTGTAAATTAGATATTCATCTTTTATTTGAAATATTTGATATTATTCGTCTTTTCTTTAGAAGTTCTTGAATGGAATCTTTCCCTGTAGGTCAATGTTCTTTTATATTATGTCAAAATTCATAATCAAACAACTTCTTGATGCTAAAGTTTCCATGATAGTATTTTTCATTAAATTAGAGTATTATGTTATGTGTATATATAGTACAAAGTAAAGCATTGGCAGTCAAGGTACTATTTTAATTCAGTGGAGCTTCTTTATTTATAATATGATTGCATACAGCTTTTTTTGGAGTTTTGAGGATATTTTGTTTTGTGATGACTTGTGAAAATGGATATATGTATATTTTGTTATATTTATCTTTGGCTCTTTGAATTTTTTTAAATACGTTTTAAAAATACAAGCACGTGTCTTTCTATTTATTTTAATCCTAAAATTTTGGGTAAAAATATATTTATGGGCGAAAATTGGCGATTTTTGGCAATACATGGATATCGAATTTGTGCAGTTTTTTTACTTGTTATTTTGTCTATGTGTAGCAGTGATTTTTGCACCAAAAATTGCTGCTACACAAAGACAAAATAACAAGGTCAAAGAATCGCACAAACTGGGTGTCTATATACACATCGACCTATTTTCACTTAAAAAAAAATAATAATAAATCAGAATCGCACAAACTTGGCATTGTGCACTCCTTTAACTTTGTCCATGTGCACATTGATCTGTTTTCACTTAATTCGAAGGAGCATCCAATTCTGCAGTAGAACCAAACAAAAAATACGTAATCTCAATAAACTATGTTTTAAATCAAACAATAAAATAACATAAAAAAGGAAATTCATCTTGTGCATCTAGGCACTACACAAAGCAAATATTCACTTACCTAATTTAGAAATTTCTGAGTCCTTCAAACTGTGGTATACAAAATTCCGTAACGACATCCAAAAACTTCCTACAATTATCTAAACTAGAATCCGTAATCGGCATGGCCGCATAAATGCACAAAAATAAGAGTAAAAAATGGCCTCTGTAGGGCCAATGTTCAACCATACCTATTTCTTTCCTACAAACAGGACACTTATAATGGCTACTAAGTAAACCTTCATTTAGACACCAGTCGATTAGTGCACTTTTCCCCTTTCGTTCCAAATTGTATAGAAACTGAACTTAATCTTACAACATCCAGCCATTCTACTGTCTAAACCACAAAACAAGCAATGTACTTCCTAACCAACACACACCACAAGCCCTTACAAATTTTTCTCCCATCATTCAAAATTTATGGCAACATGCAATTGATTATGTCATAATAGGTTTTCCATAACATTCAACTAGTCAAGTTACCATAGCGAAACAACTTCACGATAATACAAGAGGCACCCTTCAATCTACTATAACCAAATTTTGTTATTAATGGAGCATGTGGTATTATGCTGGCAGGGGGTGCTGCAATTTTATTACCAGTAATTGTATCAGTGTGTCAATCGTAAATATTTTAATTAATTGAAATAAAGTAGCATGTATTAACAGTTAAGATAAAATAATTAAAAATGTTGGGTTGATCTTTAGATTATGGTAACTTGGCGAAAATTTGGCGACCAACTCTCCTACAGCAACCCTCTATTTTTTTTTTCCCGCCGCCATTTTGTCTTCACGAAGTAAAGACATGTTTCTTTTCTTTTTATCTACTGAACACTTCTTCCAACAATCTACTAGCCGAATTACACTTATGCTGGAAATTTTATCTAACAAAATTGCTTAATCATGACAAATATTCACTGCAAAATTGGGAAAAAGTGCGCAATACCATACTTCTTACGCGTTTTTCAAAATAACACATACACATAAACCATGTACATGTCGACTTATTTTTACTTTAAAAAAATCCCAGAATTACACAAAAATGGCATTGCGCACACTCTTCACTATATCCATGTACACTGCTTTTTTCTCATAAATTAGAAAAATTTCACGAAAATACATGACAATTTTCTGAATCTTTAAACCCGGTAAAAAGAACATATATGAAATTACCTGATCGCGAAAAAGTATATACCCTTTCCAAATATGAACATTTCCACATATGAAATAAATAAAATATCCAAAAACTTTTACCTCTAAATCATCTATTATATTATAAACGTCACCAACGAATTCTTACCACAAGCATTACAAATACTTAGTGTCAAATATTTAAATTATTTCCATGCACGTTTACTTCAACTAAAACGTATACCAAACTCCTACAAACATAAAATTCACAAAATAACTATCATTTAATTAAAATATCACTAAACCATGTACACGTCGACTTATTTTTACTTAAAAAAAAAATCCCAGAATTGCACAAAAGTGGCATTGTGCACACTCTTCACCATATCCATGTACACTTCTTTTTTCTCATAAATTAGAAAAATTTCACGAAAATGCATGACAATTTTCTGAATCTTTAAACCCGTTAAAAAGAACATATATGAAATTACCTAATAACGAAAAAGTATATACCCTATCCAAATACGAACATTTCCACGTATAAAATAAATAAAATATCCAAAAACTTTTACCTCTAAATTATCTATTATATTATAAACATCACCAACGAATTCATACCGCAAGCATTACAAATATTTAGTGTCAAATATTTAAATTATTTCCATGCACATTTACTTCAACTTCAACCAAATTCCTACAAACATAAAATTCACAAAATAACTATCATTTAATTAAAATATAATTAAATTCAAAAACACTACTTAAAATATAAATAAGCACATACATTAAATTAATAAAAATTAGCTTACAATCCTAATTACTTTAAACTAAATCATTGCTAATAACAATTCTCCCAATAATACCAAATTACTTTACCTCCACCTTACATTTAGAACAATGCATAAAAATAATATCCTCAAATAATTAAAAATACTAACTTACCTAATCTTCTTCAGAATCTTGCTTACATGGTGGATACACTTTTGTTATGGATTCAATAAAATTATTGAACGATTTTTTTTCTGCGAATTTCCCTTCCTTACACTCCGTTTCACAAAATTTCCATTTTCACCAGATTTCTTGCACCGCCATTCAAACTTATCAGTAATATCCTTCCTTTCACACAATCTCATTTCATTCCCACATTTTGGACATTCATACTTATCCGCAATTAAACCTACACTCATGCACCGTTCAACCAATTCTTTTGAATTATCACACAAACGCATTAAAAATCTAGAATTCACTTTAGACAGCGCCATACAATCCCAAAATTATTCAACCCTACTTCACACAACACACAATGAAGCTTAATACAAAATAATATACAGCCAAAGATATTTTTCCAAATTCCCCCTTTTTCCGATTAAAGAACCGTAATTCGTCCATTAATATCACATGACATATCCCATGATCTCTCATTTCCCTCACATAAAATAATGCATAATTGGAACTGAGTACTGCTCACATTATTACCAAAGTCCCAGGTAGTAACCTTTATCGCCTCCAAAATGTCGCCAAACTACCAGTTACCATATTCTAAAGATCAGCCAAATGCTGTTTTGAAATTACTCTTAGAACACAAAGCTAAAAATGTTAGAATGATAAGGAATGAGAGAATGGTTATAAAATAAGTGACAAGTAATAAATAACATTTGGGTATTCTTCTGTTATCGGTATTTGATTCGTATATATATATATGTATATATATAGTGTGTGTTTATGTGCACACATATATATGTATGTACATACATTCAAACATACATACATGCATTTCTAAATCTGATTCCTGTAACACCAAAAAAAAAAAAAGTGACAAATAGTGCCTATAATTCATTGGCATGATATCTCTACTCCTTTCACGCATATAAAATGCTGCTTGTGAAAAGTTTTCAAAGTCTTTATTTGTATGTATTAATGTCAGAACATGTGCAGTTTTTAAAGGTTTTTTTAGATCCACATTCAAAAGTACAGGTCTTCATCCATTTTCTTGAAATATGACTAGCATTTTAAACTTCTATTCAATCTGATGTAAAAAGTAAACTGTAAAAAAAGAAAAGTAAACTGCCTATAAGAAGCCAACTGAATATAACAATATATTTTAGTGGAATTTTTGTCCAGTCTCGGATTTTAAAGTAAAAAATATGTACAATTTGTATCTATGCTCAAATGTTTCCCATTTTCTTGATTTTCAAGCCATAAAATGAATGGAAAAAGGATTAAGATTGCATAAGTAAATACAATATTTTAAATCTCGTAAGTAAGAGGAATAGCTGAATGTGCATGAATACAGTATTTATGTAGCATGTAAATTTTCAAAAGTTTAATTTGTAAATAATGCAGAATAAGACTTTGTTAACACTGGCATTAATAAAATGTTTATCCTGCACTGTACAATTTTTATATCCTCCTATATAAAAATAAGGTTCTGATATTGTAGTCAAGCTATTAACCCGCAAGAACACTCACCCATTTTCGAGCACGAGAACTCGTGCCGAGTACCTCATACCCTAGTCCATTTCTGCTGTTGAAATATCAACTAATACTGTTTATAAGCAAGCCTTATGTAATTAAATATTACAAAATAATGCATTAAAGAATTTTAGTGAATTTAATTATGCATACATACATGTTTAAAGACAATTTTTGACAAACTACATACTGATGTTCAACAGACTTTTTCCGCATTTTTGGCACATAAATCTTGATTTTCTGTCCTTATTACATGGACAAAATGCACGTCGTTTATAATTTGCTTTGAGATTTTATACAGGCAGTTCACTATTATCGATTTCCAGCTGCTTAGAAGTTTCAGGCTTACGGTTTCTGTGTTATTCTGAAAGAACGAGTTCCCGTATTTTCAGAAAGAAACGTCTGCTTCTGAACTGTGTGGTAGGATATGTTTCAGAAACATCAACAAATCCTGACATTAATAACAGCCCAGGGTTCGTACGGTCCTCAAGAGTCCTTAAGTTTTTTTTTTTTTTTTTTTTTTTTGAATCGATTTTTGGTCCTTAAAAGTCCTCAATTTTGGCCAAAAGCGGCAGAAGTTCCTTAATTTTAATCATCTGAAATTTCTGTCTGTTTTTACGACTGCCACTTTGAGTGTGAATTAGCATTTTGCAGGAATATTTTTGGCGATTCACTGACATACTTGGCTGTTTTTTGAATGGGTTCATGAGTTATAATTTGTTCCTATTTGTAATATAAATAACTCGAGTGGATACTCGAGTTTCTGAACAAGAAGTAAAACATAAGCATTTCAAAATTACTTCATTTTTTGTAATGAAGAGCTCTCAAAGAACTTTCCGCTTTTGGGGATGTGAATTCTTTTATTAAACAGTTCTAAATTTGGCAATTTTAAGATCGGTTTCTATAGAAAATTTTTAATTCCGAGATCTGGGAATTTTTTGACGATTTTTTTAGAACATTCTAACATTGTTAAATTTCATTAAAATAATGGTAATATATTGAAATTATATTTAATAAATAACATTAGAATAAAGCATTTTTATTTTTCTTTGTCATATTATAAACTTCCATTTTGGCCACATAATGTACAATTTTTTGGATCTGAAAAATAAGCTAGGAATAATGCTATAAAGCACAGTTTACAAAATAGTTTTTAGCAAAAGCAAAATAGCTATGTAATTACAAATGTCTTTTTAATTTTTTCATGGTAAGAATTTTTCACATTTCTCAGAATGATCAGAATTCTCAGAAAATGCATCAGTTTTCTCTATAAAATTAATTTCACACTTTTTTCCCTCCGATTTTTTTAAAAAACATTTCTGGCTTTTTGCTGTTACAGAATTGGTAGGGGTAATTTTTCTTTAGGATTTTAGATATTGAAGCTTGGAAAGTTTAGAAAGATTTTTAAGGCAGATTTTTAGACTCGCGACTCTAAAAGATTCCAGAAAAATGTGATAAAATGAAGGTTTCTGGAGTATAAGACAAGTGTGTTTCTGACCTCCAATTGCTCCCTGCATTAGTTGTGTCAGCTCTGATAATTTGTAATTATTAGACTTTCCATTGCTGCTGCTGACATTTGAGTTTATTATGAAAATAGAGTTACTGAACGAGATTAAATTGAAATTAAATTGTAGTCTTTGACCACTAGTCCATATTTTAGTTTGAAGTTGACTCTTCTTGTTTAATTATATCACCACAAACTAACTGTAAATGATTTTGTTAGCATAAGAACAGGCCTATATGTTCCAAGTTCTTTTTGAATAAGAAGCTTATTTAAAATTTTATTTAAATTTATTATCTGATTTATAGTTACTTTCAGATATAGTGATAATTTGTTTCACGTCTGTCGGGAGGGGGGGTTGTTGGACTATTTAACTTTTACCAGATCAAGTAAGCCTTCATAGGTAGTACATTGTGGAGAGGGCAGTTGGGAGATTAAACACGCAGAAACTAATGAGAACATTGTTTTGCATATTGAGACAAATTTCGGTTGATCTTTACATTATGGTAACTTGGCGTTTTTTTGGCGAAAATTTGCCGACCAACTCTCCTACAGCAACCCTCTATTTTTTTTTCCCCCGCCGCCATTTTGTCTTCACGAAGTAAAGACATGTTTATTTTCTTTTTATCTACTGAACACTTCTTCCAACAATCTACTAGCCAAATTACACTTATGCTAGAAATTTTATCTAACAAAACTGCTTAATCATGACAAATATTCACTGCAAAATTGGGAAAAAGTGAACAATACCATACTCCTTACGCGTTTTTCAAAATAACACATACACATAAACCATGTACACGCAGACTTATTTTTACTTAAAAAAACATCCCAGAATTACACAAAAATGCCATTGCGCACACTCATCACTATATCCATGTACACTGCTTTTTTCTCATAAATTACAAAAATTTCACGAAAATACATGACAATTTTCTGAATCTTTAAACTCGGTAAAAGAACATATATGAAATTACATGATCGCGAAAAAGTTTATACCCTTTCCAAATATGAACATTTCCACATATAAAATAAATAAAATATCCAAAAACTTTTACCTCTAAATCATCTATTACATTATACACGTCACCAACGAATTCATACCGCAAGCATTACAAATATTTAGTGTCAAATATTTAAATTATTTCCATGCACGTTTACTTCAACTTAAATGTATACCAAATTCCTACAAACATAAAATTCACAAAATAACTATCATTTAATTAAAATATCACTAAACCATGTACACGTCGACTTATTTTTACTTAAAAAAACATCCCAGAATTGCACAAAAATGGCATTCCGCACACTTTTCACTATATCCATGTACACTTCTTTTTTCTCATAAATTAGAAAAATTTCACGAAAATACGTGACAATTTTCTCAATCTTTAAACCCAGTAAAAAGAACATATATGAAATTACCTGATCGCGAAAAAGTATTTACCCTTTCCAAATATGAACATTTCTGCATATAAAATAAATAAAATATCCAAAAACTTTTACCTCTAAATCATCTATTACATTATACACGTCACCAACGAATTCATACCGCAAGCATTACAAATACTTAGTATCAAATATTTAAATTATTTTCATGCACGTTTACTTCAACTTAAACGTATACCAAATTCCTACAAACATAAAATTCACAAAATAACTATCATTTAATTAAAATATAATTAAATTCAAAAACACTACTTAAAATATAAATGAGCACATACATTAAATTAATAAAAATTACCTTACAATCCTAATTACTTTAAACTAAATCATTGCTAATAACAATTTTCCCAATAATACCAAATTCCTTTACTTCCACCTTACATTTAGAACAATGCATAAAAATAATATCCACAAATAATTAAAAATACTAACTTACCTAATCTTCTTCAGAATCTTGATTACGTGTCCGATAAACTTTTCTTTAGTTACGGCCATGGGATCCAAAAATTCACGAACACTGTTTCACACAACACAGAATAAACCAAATACAAAATTTCCAGATTTTGTCCCGATTTCTTCCCTTTTCCGATTAAAGAACCGTAATTCGTTCATTAATATCACATGACATATCCCATGATCTCTCATTTCCCTCACACAAAATAATGCGTAATCGGAACTGAGTACTGCTCACATTATTACCAAAGTCCCAGGTAGTAACCTTTATCGCCTCCAAAATGTCGCCAAACTACGAGTTACCATATTGTAAAGATCAACCCAAATTTCTAATTGTTAGAAAACATGTTTAAGGAGAAGGAAATCGATATAAATTAGCCAAAATTTCTGGGCAGGCCTTCAAATTAAAAAGACGCATAAGTATTTGAGTTTTATGTTTTGTAGCTTTTAATGTGTAATTATCCAAATATTGTTTAAAAAATCAGTGTCATAAATTGCATGTATTTTAAACTGAAATTTTATGAGATTTTGATATTAATAGGGTTTTTTAAACATTATTAAAAAATAAATTTAATTTAATAGTGGCTATGTAAATCCATAATGACTAAGGTTATCTAATACCTAATTTAATTATAACTAAATGCATTTTCTTAAAAATTGTCTCTCTATATTGCCTTTCGTTAAAACGCTGAGCCCGGCGTCGGTCTGCGGGACCGACAGTATTAAAGTTAAAAAATAAGTATAGTCTCAATGAAATGTGATCAAATGTAGTTTTAATTCAATTTATTGAAACATTGTAAACAAAAATACGGGTTAGCTTTACACATATTACAATATGAAACAACTATTTTGGTAACATTTTTGGCTATCTTGCATCCAAATAGTTTTGAATTGTCATCATAACATTTCGAACAATACTTTCGGACTTTATGTGCATCTCCTTCCTTTTTGTATAATTTATGAATAATATAAGTCGGCAATATTGCACCTCTTGATCGCATTATTGCCACTGGCTGAAGAGAAAGGACAGCAAATTCGGTGCCGGACTCAACGTGTTAAACCTTTACCGTGGTCACAAGGTAAAACACAAAAATATAAAACTTCATGTGAAACTTCTTCTTTGCATCTAGTGTGACTTAATGCAAAACAACTTATGACCGCTAATGCTTTCGTGGCTTAATGAAACCTTAAATTATATTAACTGAGTTACAACCACTGGAACTCTACACGAAGCTATGACACTAACAGCGTCAGGCAGTGGTCAGCTAACTTTCAAAACTTTCTAACTGTGCCTACAGCAGGCCTTTCAGGTTTGTTCTGATTAGCAGGTCTCTCTATAGGCGAGCAAAAGCGGTGACAACAGCCAGTCTTTTGTTATGAATCATGCAGATTATGAATTTAATGCTCATTTTAACCTAAGCTGCTTGACATAAAATCTACTTACTGTTTACTAAACATCTAGACTGAGCAAGTATGTGACAAAATGAGACATTAAAAAAAATGCTAACTGTTAGTAAAATGTCACTTATCTTCTTTCAGATATGTCCAGTTATTATGAGTGTAAAATATTTAACGCTACTTGATAAATTTCATAAAATTAATGTTATTCTCAAAATATTAATAATTATTTTAATTAAGTTATGTTTAATAATAATGCAAGCTGCTCGCGTTCAGGCATAGGTATAATATTTTTAATTCAATTTATTCAGTTCCCATTTGCTCATAGGTCCTTAAAAGTACTTAATTTCCTTGCGCAGAAATATGTACGAACCCTGCAGCCTCATTTATATATAAAATAAGATAACCATTGGCCAGCGATTTCATATCTTCGCTGTAGTGTACGCTGGAGCCATTTTGTCGACAACGTCCACAGCTCCTTTCGTAAGATTATAAAGCGTGATGATATTTGTTTTTGTTTCAATTCGATGGTGGTTTCGTCTGTTGTATCATCCGTATGAATTCTGGATAATATAACTACATTATTGTTCTTTTTTGCAGAATACGAATTAATTGTTTCTTTTTGAAATCCAAAGACTGAAGGGTATAGTTCCCCCCCCCCTTTTTTTTTTTTCAAAAATCCAGGCGTTATTTCTCTTTTACGTTGTCTGTTTCAACCATTGTAAGTTTATTTTTCAAAAGTTCTTGCGCTAACTCATATCCCGTATACCAATTGTCAGTTGTCAAGTTGCGTCTAGAATTGAAAAGCTGTGTCATCAACCGCATCACAATGGATTTCGAGCTACAGTCCAGTTTGAATGGTCCATCAAGTTGTTGACCGGCATAAATCTACATATTCCAGGTAGAAAAATATCCTAGAATCTACTAGTGCAAATATCTTGATGCTATACTTAGACCTTTTTGGGCATATATACTGCCTGAATTCGCACCAGAGAAAACATTCCATGCATCTACGGGAGAAGCAACATCTCTTGAATAAGCTGTATTACCTAGAAGCTTGCTAATTATATTCCTTGAAGGCTTCCTAACATTTTGCCGGTATTTTTTCTTCTGCCATTTTGTAACTTTATCTTTACCAATATAAAAATCGGTTGTTGACAGTGAACTTTCATTCTCTGTTGCTATCTCAATTTCGTAATTGGGTAAGAATCTACAGTATTCAGTCCTTCTTCAGAGGCAACTCTATCGTCAGACTTAGGTTCATCAGCACTAGAAACAGTCTCGATAAGGTGTTGAAAATATTTATTTTCTTCGTCGTAATTCAAATAGCGCGTCATAATTCACTAAGCTGACAGAAAAAAATGAAAGATCTGACGTGAGGACTAGCATGGGTATGGCATACCCCCGACACCTGTAGCGGAAAATCTATTTTTAGAGCTGAACTAGTTTTTCCTCTGCTGAAAGAATGTGACTTTTAATACAGCTACAAGAAATTCTAGCTTAATCTGGTAAGAGGAAAGTAACAAAAACGTTGAATGAAAATGAATCGAGCATGTCATACCCGGTGCAACTTCTTGCGGGTTCAGGAATGTGGCAATGAAAAATGTGCTATGTATAATAAAATAGATAGTATAGTTTCAAAAGTTAACACAGCAGACTTCAGATACCGAATTAACTGATACAGTGGAGTACACATTTGCGAAAGTACTTGTCACATTTAAATAAACAGAATGGCCAAAGATCTGAAACACTGGCAGTTTTACATTCTATATCCAGTAGTTGAATGAAGTGGCTGCATCATGTTTTTGTGATTTTTCTCACGAGTAATGTTAATACACAGGCATCCCATTCCAAAGGCACAATTTTTATACATTTTGTAAAAATAATCTAACTTGTAAACAGGTAATTATTTTCGCATATGTGTGCAAGATAAAAAATATCTACAGTAAAGTAACTTTAATTTGTAGTAGTCCCATAATCTTCTATTTCAATTTGGGTATTTTCCCTGTCTTTAAAATAGTAATTGCTTATGATAAATCTCTTTAAACTGAATTGTTTCCACATTAATCCAGCTCGTTAGATCCTACATAAAGCTGCTAATGCAAGTGCTTACATAAACACTTTAGCTAGTCATGGCAATTCATAACTGAAATTCGAAGTTGCAAACTATGATTTTTTTTACTTCTTTTCCCATTCTGAACGGGGTAAATTGCTGCTTTGCTTTCTATTCAGGTGGCGTTGCTTACCTCTGTCTTTCATCCATCGTATTTATCATTTTATGTAGAGAAGTTACAGATGTGATGAAGAGTGGGTGCAGATGGCATGTGTAATTTTTAGTGCATCTTTAGAATTTTGTCCAGAAATTGAGTAAACATGACAACTACATTTGATTGCAACTATGTAGTTATTCATCTTGGTGATATCACGATCTACATCAGCAAAAAATGAAAGTATCTGTGTCTTCTCCATCTAAATCATATATATATATGTATGTAAAATATAAAATATCTATCTTTCAAATAATAAATTAATAATAGCCGTTTCACTCCAGTCTTCATTCTAAAAATAATAAAAATTCTGGACTGTGTCATTTTTGGATTAATTTATGCCACGAAGCTTACATGATGCTGATGACATAGTATTTGTGGATCTAAACTCCGAGAAAACCTTTCTAACTCAAACCCAAACCTTCCTTTTCATGAGCTTCCGTATTGGATTTTCGTATTTTATATGCACTTTATGCTGCCTGGACATAATTTCGCTGTGCTCACTTCCTATCACAACAGTATCAAAAATGTGAATGTTCTTGAATAGGCACCATTAGAATGCCAAATGAATTGTGGACTCAAATGTCAGTTTCAATCAAAATGCAATTAAAACTGCCTCAACTGCCAAATTTTGGTTAGAATTGACTTTAGGGTACCCCTTGTGTTATCGCGAAGTTGTTGTTTCATTTATGGTAACGTGAGTAGTTGAATGTTATGGAAACTCTATTATGATGTAATGGTTTGCATTACTACGGGAAATTTTGAATCATGGGATGTTTTGTAAGAGCTTTTGTGGTGTGTGTGGTTAGGAAGTACATTGCTTGTTTCATTGTTTAGATGGTACAATGGCTGAATGTAGTAAGATTAATTTGAAGTTTCTGTACAATTTGGAATGAAAGGGGGAAAAGTGCATTAATTGACTAGTGTGTAAATGAAGGTTTACTTAGTAGCCATTTTCCGGACATCCAGCGACAACGCAGTATATTTTTTACTCTTATTTTTGTGAATTTATGTGGCAACGCCGATATGTGGATTTTAGTTCGGATAATTTTAGGAAGTTTTTGAATGCTGTTAAGGAATTTTGTGTGCCACAGACTAAAGATGGATGAATTTCTAAATAAGGTAAGTGGATATTTGCTTTTTGTAGTGCTTAAATGCATAACAGGATTTTCCCTTTTTATGTTATTTTATTGTTTGGTTTAAAATGTAGTTTATTGAGATTATGTATTTTTTGTTTGCCTCTACTGTAGAACTGGGTGCTCCTTTAACTTTTTAAGTGAAAATATATCAATGTGTACATGGGCAAAGTGAAAGGAGTGTGCAATGCTAAGTTTGTGCAATTCTCTGATTTTTTTCCAAGTGAAAATAGGTCGATGTGTACATAGGTAAAGTCAAGCTAGTGGGCAATGCCATTTTTGTGCAATTCTGGGATATTTTTTTTAAGTGGAAATAGGTCAATGTTTATATGGATACTGAGTTTGTGCAATTATTTTTCTTTCTATTTTGGCTTTGTTTAGAGGTGCAAAAATCACCGTTATGCAAGCTAAAATAACAAATCAAAGACTTGCACAAATTCGGTATCCATGTACTGCCAGAAATCGCCAAGGGGTACCCTAAAATATACATTTACCCAAATTTCTTATTCATTGTGGATCGACATTTCAATATTCTTTTTGAATATGGATCTATGTTTCTACCTCTCAGTGTTCCTACATCAATACTTCTCTGAAATTTGCTTTTATTACATGTATAATTCGAGAAAAAATCGGGGCATGATAAACTTTTCAGGTAACATGCTTTAACAATACATGTAATTTTTTAAACAGTTTATAAACTTCAAATGATAAGAAAGCTGGTTAGCCTAAAATTCGGAAGAGTGAGGGAAAATATAATTTTTATAATTAGAATAAAAGAGAAATTATTGCTTCATATGTGCAAGGTAGCTTGTAGTATGAAAGTGCTGAAAGGAAAACAATAAAAGCAAAGAATGTTACTGTGTACTTATGATGCTTAATCAGTTAACATTCTATTTAAAAAAATTTCTGAATTGTAAGAATATGAGAATTCAATTGAGATTTATCATTGAGACTGACTTGCAGATACTTAACAGTACAAAGGCTTTTGTTCTTCCACGAGGAAAATTCTTTGCTTAAAGTTGTATGCCATAACAGCATTTCTATACATCTTGCTTTCATTGTGTGATTTCCGGGGCTTGCCTTTATCTTATAACATTCTCAGTGAAAATACTTATATGAGAATAATGTTATTATTTAGGGAAGACTGTAATGTACATGTCTACCAATGAAGAAATGTGCTTCAATTTTGGTTTATCAACTTTTCGTTCACCTTGTACAGTAAAGGCCCATCTACACGACTACACTCGAAACGTAGCTGACGAACGCTCTTTTACGTTACCAGCGAAAAGCGTCCAAA
Source organism: Stegodyphus dumicola (assembly GCF_044657685.1). Taxonomy (NCBI): domain Eukaryota; kingdom Metazoa; phylum Arthropoda; class Arachnida; order Araneae; family Eresidae; genus Stegodyphus; species Stegodyphus dumicola. The sequence goes on along the minus strand of NC_140781.1, from coordinate 111,588,198 downwards.
CGAACATGTTTGCGAAGAGTGCTTTTAACCAAAAGAATTATTTCGTGCAAAAATCACATGGTGCTTTAATATAGCTTCAACGGAGCTGTATCTTGTTACACCGCTGTGCTTCTATATGTTTGCGGCAAGTTTCCCGAATCGGAGGATTTTTTGATAGCTGAAACTTTACTTCATTAAGCAGAGGCAAAACCGGGAAAAAAATGACGAGAATAGTTACGAAAGATTTATTTAGAGCGACCTGTTCAGAGTTTTTTTTTTTTTTCTTTACTGCGTCATTTGCGAAATGAATATCCGGAATTTTTAAATTCCTATTATTAGCTCACACTCTTCGTATATCTTGTTCAAATTTTCAGTTGTTAATAAAATACTTTTTTCATCCATTCAAGTTCAAATACAATTTTTTAAACTTGTAGTGGATGACACTTGATGTTAATACAGCTTTTTCACATATTAAAATTTTTAATTAAAAAAATTCTGTTTGTATTTTTAATTTTTCTTTGTGGACCTAAATAAGAATTTATTTATTTATTTGTATATTACTTGTTTTTCAATTACTTCAGGATGAGTATCGACCAGTTTGACAGACTTGTAGATTCTATATTTTATGAAAATTAGGATTTATAAAATTGGTTTGGAATACAGTATATAAAGAGAATTAAATTACTTAATTCTCTTTATATACACCATCCACTATATAATAAAACCAACTTCATATTTTTTAAACTCCCCCTCCCTTGGTCTTTTGTTTTTCTTTTTATTTATTTTTGAATTTAGAATGAGGTTCAAACTTTGGACAGTTTATGAGAAATTATGTGCATGATAAAATATGCAATAAAATAAAAATAAAGAGATAATTTATAGATGATATATGATAGAGATGCAGATATATTATTACATAATGGTTTCTCTTTGCAATGCACATCTTTAAACTAAATTAAAAACAATAATAATAATGAATAAAATAAGAAATGAAAACAACAATATTAATAATAGGTAAAATAAGAATATAATGATTCATGATTAAATATAAGAAACACGTTTCAAAATGAGAAAAGCTAACTGAATTATATATTGTTTACGGGTGAGGTTCGAACTCGCCACCTTTCCATTTGCAAAGCACCGCGCTGACCACTCAGCTATCTGTGATAGCAGTGCTTGTGAAAAATAATGTAACAAGTAGAAGTCACTGCAAAGGTAATTTAATTAAACTTCAATAAATGATTGCTGTATGACACAAGTTGTAACTTTCCTCCAAAATTTCATAATTGTGTTTTATTGAATACTCTTTCACAGTCAACTGCTTTATTTTAAAAGTTGTTATATTGCTGAAGTTAGTTTTTGGTATATTTAATATTGGGATATTTATAGAGCATTTGATTACACATGATATAGCCAATATTTATAATAATTAAGGAGAATGTTGTAAGGCAGAAACTTTGATTTTGTAGAAACTGTAATTTATTTAGGTTCCTATTACATACGGTGTTATAAACAGGTGAAGCATATGGATATACTGGTCAGATCATTGCTTTATAAATATACAGTTTTCCCCTTTAATGAGAATTTGAAATTTATACCAATATATATGGTTTTAGAAATCTGAAGATGGCTTCAACAATGCTGATTATTTTATTGCTGTATACAGTTACGGTATTTCTAAGCAAAAACTCATCTCTGTGTGGTTCTGATGCCATATTGAAACGGGTAAGCAAGAAGGTTTTCTTATTATGACACGTGATGAGAACTCGGTCGGCTATTGGCTGTTCGTTCACGTTACGGGCGTAAAAGCTGAACAGGAGCGAACTCAGTTTTATGTCTTCTACGTCATGCGAATTTACGCCGGCGTCAAAAAAGTTGCATCATCTGCGTCGCGAGCATACTCATTTGGACGGGCCTTAAGAATCGAAATTTTAATCTTGATTGAACATCTGGTTCTTTTTAAACTTATTTTTTCATGCACTGTGTAGGTGGGAGGAAATTCCATAATAAGATTTACACTATAAAGTTTAGAAATCGTCTTTGCAATCTTAAACTGTAACTAAACTGTAGATAGACTGGCAGTAAATTGTCGCTAAGTCTAAAATATCAACTGAAACTTGGGTAGGGTGTAAAAGATTCTTTATTTAAAACTCAATCAAAAATGGAAGGTCAAACTTGGTGCTTACTACTTAACTAACCACTTGTGACGAGCTAACTTAAAAGTACAGTAAATTTAAATTCAGACAAGCTATTAGCCGAAGACTTCATAGATCAATTAACGTGGAGTTGGCTGAAAACTTAAATGGCATGGATATTCAACCACTGGTAATTATAATGCAAGGTTGAAGACTACAGATTTTATCTGCTCTACCAATGTAGTAACAATAAACTAGGGAGGCAGAACATGCTCTATCTTACAATCTAAAAAGTCACCTTAAATAAATGTGAACTAATTGGCATTCTGGCAGGAAAATGGATAGAAAAAGGGACAGTAAAGATCCAAAACATAAAATAACTGGTTGAGTAACATAATGGAACGTTGCATCTTTCCCTGCCAGAATTTATGTAGTCACAAAAAAAGGTCTTTAATGACCTTGATAAGATTTTAAAATAACCAAAAGCCAACTTTTTATAAGTAAGAAAATTTACAATCTGAACTAAAACTTAAGTCTATGGAGATCATGTGCGTTCTACGGGTTCGTGGATTCGCAGTAACTGATAACACTTGATGAAGAGTCAAAAGACAATTTATTTGCCAGTAAACACTATGACACAAGCAGGGCTGTGGAGTCTGAATCGGAGTTGGGCAGATTTTGGGGTAAAAGAAGTCGGAGCTGAAGTCGCTAAAAACGGGTCGACTCCAGTTTTAGTTGGACAGTTTGAATTTGAAATGAAATTAAAATTAATGACAAGCTGAGTTATTATTTTAATCTGTGGACTATATACATTAATAAACAGTTATTTTCTATTTTATTTAAATATTAATAAATAAATATAAGGGAGGAGGATGGATGTGATAGTTACCATTAGTGATTAAACTGATTCATTTAGTTACAAATCTCACTGGTAAATTTAGGTAAGCAGCAATAGCAGCAAGAACTCCCAGAATTAATGCCATTCTTAGGAAGCGAGCAGGAAAAGGAGCAGTTATTGATCAAGTAACATGGTAAGGAAGAACGTGATAAAGTGGTTTTTAGAAGATGTAGCTAACCCTAATACCCTTTTTAAGAAGATGTATGAGGACTGTGGAATGATGTTGCAGAACTAGAAACTCTTCTTTCTACACTGTATATAGCCACAAAAAAGCTGTAATCTGAAGAATTGAAAAGAGGCGAAAATGAAAGAATGGTTTGTTTGTTCTTTCTGAAATGGAGGGTTTATTGCAGAAGGAATCATTTCTTTAATGAAGAAAAGAGAAACTAGTTTGCTAGGCAATGAGATCTTGCTAGGTTCAATATGTAGATCTAAAACACCTAATTTTCTTGGATGACAAACAAATTAAAATGGCAAAGAAAGCCACCTATGAACTTTCATTAAGAATGAAATTATTCTCAGAACAATTTGAGAATTTGAATCAGGACAAACTGCAGACATTACAATTGAGTCTCTATCATTCTCTTTCAGTGATGAATTAGATTTTGAGAAGTAATTTTGGATAATATTGAAAAGGCTAAGACAAAGCGAATGAAAATAAAGAAACAAGAGCCTTTAGATATAAAATGAAAAAATACAAACAAGATTTCTACACGGCCTTTGAGGAAATAGAGAAATATGATTGCGCTTGCAAGACATTTCTTTTAGAACTTATAAAAATCTATCCTGAAAAGTTAAAAGAAATAGCCTTAACAGTAAGAGCTCTTCCTCTTACTCAATTTAGTGTAGACTCTTCTCAACTCTGAAGTTTATCAAATCGGATCTATGGCCCTCCAACAAAGAAGATCTTCCCGAAGCTATACTGTTTCTTAGAAATAACTATTGCCAGTTTTTCCATTTCATAATAAATGCTAATTAATATAAATAATTTGCTATGCCATCAATTTTTTCATGTAACATCTCTTACTTCTTTTATATTAAAAAAATAAGCTGTAACCATGTGTATATGTTTCTATATATATATATGAGAGAGTCGAGTTGGAGTCAGAGTCTAAAATTCCAGAGTCGTAGTTGGTCATTTTCCCTGACGACTCCACAGCCACACAAGACAGTTCCAAAGACAGGTATACACCCATCGAAAAACTATGGCAAACACGCTAAAACAATCAGCAGCAGAGCCTATGGAGATCATGGGACATCTTCACTGCAGAGCATTAAAGTAATGCTTCTAACTTGGTTGATCTCTCACAAGCTAATATCTGAACTCAAGACACAACTTTCTCTCCGTACAGAAGGGCCCCACGAGTAGTAAAGTCGCTGAACACTGGTAGTTCAGTCCAAGGTTCGAATCCTGCAAATGGGCTGGCTGCATGAGTGTTTTCATGATTTTCCCCATGCGTAATGGTATGACTGATTGAATTTCCTGTACCGGCATTAGAGGCCTAACAGGGCTTAGTGGTGCTATTTAAATAAAGAAACACTGAAATCTAAAACAAGGCCTAAATCAAGCCCATAAGCAGCAAAACAAACACCATACTACCTGAAATAACTTTAAATAGAATTAACAACTAAAATATGAACTTAGTCTAGAAGCTGGTGAGATTTACCAGCTATACCAACAAATAACACATTGTTACATACTCTGTAAAACAATGTAACGCATGTTACTAACAGGATATCATAAACACTCTAATTTTTCTTAAAACAAAGAAATTTTTAAACACAATCAATGTATAAATTTGTTTCATATACAGATACATATTTTAGGAAATTAAATTTCAAATTAGTCACTGTACTTTTACATAGATCCTTTAGAGCAGTAGTTCTCAACCGTTTGACTAACTCATATCATCTAAACAAAAACTGAAAAACTTAAGTACCACCACTACATTTTATGATGATTATTTTTTAATTTCTCAATAGAAATATTAAAAAATATATTTTGCCACTTGAACAATGTATTAAATATTCATATATAAAAAATAGGAAAAAAATTGTTTTATTTTTATTATCAAAATTTAAGCTATAATACTTTAATTCTAAAATTTAGTGTGATATTTGGGTCTGTTTAAGAGAGATCAATTTCTTCATTTCTCGTCTTATTTCATGTAATTTCAACCGTAAATTTGTATCCACTTTCAATTTTGTTTTATATATTCCAAATAAAACCTTTGTTCACACGAATGGGTTGTGCAAAAAGACAATAAAAATATTAAGCTTTATTTAAAACTCCTTTAAATTCCTTTTTTTTTTTTTTTTTTTTTTTTTTTGTGGTTTAGCCAAAAGTTGACAAGTGTGTTATTTTTGAAATCTTCAGATAGAGTACTATTACAGGAAATTTCTATCAATTTTTTTTATCATCACTAGACTTTTTAATCTAATAGTTAAAAATATTTTTTATGTACCACAGGTTGAGAATCGCTGCTTTAGAGTATTGAATTTAGCAATAGCTGGAATATATCTTAGAACACTATTTTCCATAGAAGAACATCTAAATAACTGGTGCTCAAGATCTACATTACTCATGCCACAAGGACAGGCACAATTTTTAATCGAAAACCTGTTACAGTACAAAGTCTGTAATCTGGAATGATCTATAATCCGGACCTCAAAGCCACAAACTTTATGCATGCGCGTAGTGAATGAGCATACATTACGCATGTGCATACATTACACGGATATGCTTTACGCATGCGCACGTTGAAAGTTAACAAATATTAAGCTTTTTTTTTTTTTTTTTGTAAAATTTGATACCCTTTAGTTCATAATTGCTTTTTATTTCATAAATTACGGTTTCATATTTTTAATAGTATAATTTCTGCATGACATCTTACCAGATTTAAATTGATGATCTATAAATCCAGAATCGCCGAAGTCCCGACGAGTCCGGATTACGGACTTTGTACTGTATAATGAAATGGGAAATTGCCTTGATTAGTTAAAGCTTGGTTAAGATACCTGTCACTTGGGTATCTTCTCTCACTTACAATTGAGATTAAATTATATGTGAATCTTCCTTTAGATTCTGGGTGATTCCACTTTGCTTTCCAAAGAGTCGAACATTTTCTTCTCAACAAAGATTTCAAGTTGTCAAAGGAAGTTTGTACTTCAAAATCAATAATATGATTTTCAGTGGCAGCATTTGCCAATCTGTCTGCTAACTCGTTACCGATAGTCCCAATATGACTCTTCATCCAAAAGGGCTTAATATCTCTGAAAGCGCTAAGAAAAATGACCATATCTTTTATCTCTTTAAAATTTTCGGAAATGGATCAAAAAGCAAAGGAAAGCAAAAAATTTATGGCATAAGAGAGAAGGAAATGTAAAAAAAAGAAGGGGGGGGGGAGAAATGTGAATTCTGGAGAAGTTCAAATTAAATTGTTACTTGGACAAACATCTGTGATTGAAACAATTGCACTTTCACAGTCGATATAAATTTCTACAGGATCTGGGGTAGAATTAGAAATAAGCCAATATAAGGCCTCTCGCAGAGCCACTAACTCTGCCTGATAGACAGAGGCATTGTCAGACAGTCTAGATTTCCTTTGTATGCATAGTTTCTTGTGTGAGAACGCACGAAAAGCTGCCCCGACATGACCATTTAATTTAGATCCATCTGTAAAAAATAGTGTAGCCTATCATATTAGTGAGGCCTTTATGCCGATTCAACTGTTTCAATAAAGCTGGATGAATGTCTAATCCTTTCTCAAAGTCAAAATCTCTAACTGAGAAGATCTCACTGAAGCAATCGACAGTTTTATTACCAGCTTTTAATTTAAAGATGGCATATTTTTTTTCTGCTAAAATATTGATCAGAAGACATCCAGACAAAATCTGAAGAGCTAGCGTGGAATTACTTAGTAAACCTCATTAAAGAGATTCTTTGAATTTGCAAAATTTTGTTACGCATTCAGACTGATCCAATCCACCATGCCCCACATGCATACAAGATCTTTCTCTTTATAGCTCTTTTATATAAACTCTTAAGAGCTTTGATGATTCATTTTTCCAAGTCTATTAAGAATATGAGTGCATTCAATCTTTATTTGATCTATGTGAGATATAAAAGTGAGCTTTTCATTGATCGTAATGTCCAAATATTTGATTGTCTTAGAGACTCTAATTGGTTGTCCATATGGTTTACACCTAGGATGTATTGATCTAGTATTAGTTTTGGCAATACCCAAAAGAAAGCTCTTCTTTGGATCAAATTTAAGTTAACATGGGGAGATCACTTTTCCAATTCTTGAGTGGCGAAACTTAAGGCTTTTATCAATAATAGGATGACCACTTCCCGTGGCTAATAAAACAAAATCATCAGCATAAGCTTGTATACTAACATTTTGTCGTAAAGTTACCTTTAGAGCTATATTAGCAATAATATTATACAAAAGTGGACCAGATATTGAGCCTTGGGAGACAGCCCCTTTGGTAATTTCTGTGGTGCCACTTATTACCATCATATAAGGAAACTTTTCTTTCATTCAGAAAATTACGTATCTATAAAAAGATGTTTCTTGGAGATTTCATATCTTTTAATTCCTTTAATAAAATTGGCCACCGAACGTTGTTAAAAGTGCTTTGTACATCTAAGAATAAAATTGCAGTATGTTTGCCATTCCTTCTTTTTCAAAGGATGTCAGAAATTAAATTATGTAATGTGTATATGAACCAGTTACACTGAAAGAGACCTCCATGAGAACATCCTCTTCCTTGTGCAAATAGCCCTCGAGGCTTTGCCATAATCACACAAATCGGGCCCCATACAGGCAGGATTCCCCCAAAAACAGCTAAGAATGCATGACATGTAGCCAGTTTTGTCGCCAAATGTGTAATTTTGTACCAAATCCAGCACCTTTACATGCCACTTTCCAGCAAGCCCACCGTTTTTTTACCCTTTTTGCGGGAAAGCGATCTCACCGGGCAGCCACTAGGCATTTCGTAACACTGGACATTGTGCTCCCAAGGACTGCACATCCTGGACAGTACAATCAATAATCAGGAGCCAAATTCAATATAAACACATAAAACAATCAAAAAGGTAACAAAGCAAACTAGGATAAAAGAAACAAATATTTACGAGTAACTACGTACAAGTTATACACACAAATTATACAGGAAATTTAATCTCTAAGAATTATGAGGACTTACGGATCCGAACTATGACGTCGTTCAGTGTCTTTAGGACTGTATAGGAACCCTGCCAGTGTGACCACAGTTTAGGAGAAATACTATCATGACGACTTGGATTCCACATCCACACCTTGAAGATCCGCACCACTTCTCAACATCAATTCTTACCAAACTCCAGAAGTGCTCTCGAACCTTCTTTAGTATCTTCATATAGCTGAAATGCTATGAGTTGCTATGTATTACCTTCAGAACATCGGGCATTTGATTTTGAGGAAGCAGCAGCTGCCATCTCTTATTAGTTCCGTCATCGTTTTCTCATAGTCGATATAAGACTCCATTTTGGAAGTGGAGTGCCAGAGAGCCCAGTACCTTTTAGTTGTAGGATTGAAGATGGAAATGTGCAGGTTTGCCACGTTGCCTGGAAAACCGGGGGAAAGTCAGGGAAATTAAATAATTTGGTCAAAATCTGGATAAGTCTGAGAATTTCATCTGGTACCCCCCCTCCAAATTTCTGTGCCATTGCAAGCGATAATTTTCTTAGCGAATTGTGTATTGCATGAACGTCATTTGGGCAGCTGGCATAGAGATAATTTTCACAGCTCTAATCAGATTGCCCTTTAAAAGGGCAAAGCAAGTTTCCATCAACTTTTGGTTTCCAGTAACCTCAAGAATCCAGACACAAGCACACACATGTGAAGTGCATGTTGAATGAAAGTAAATACCTTACCATTCTCATAAAAAACAAAATTAGTTTTATCCTAATATACAGTATGCATGGGATTTGGCGACATTAACCGCTTCCCTTACAAATTGTTTTGAAAAAAATTGCAAAAAATCATCACATTTTTTATTTTATTATTAAATACAACAAAACAAATCAAAATATGTAGGTTTTAAGCTGAATTTTTAATTTTTTGAAGGTGTAAAAGCATTAATTTTTAATATTAGTTTCTCGGGCAAACGAAAATAGTTAAATATTAATCTTTGTATGATTGTTTTTAACAAGGGACAACACAGAGCGATACCTGACGTTCTACACTGGTATCTGGTCTCTTTTCTTACTGGCTTACCGCTGGAATCTCTTTCACGGGAGCACAGAGTACACTGTCTCGTTGGATTTGATTCCCCCCCCCCCCCACCTCTTCATGATCACTATCTGAAAAATCTTCGCTTTCGCTATCTTGCATCATCGACATTATTTTATTTTTTTCCCAACGCATGCATCCTTCTTTATACATTACTAATCCACAAGCCAACGTATACTATACAATAGGGAAACACATGACCAGTCCCTCCAAAAGAACCGCGCAACCAACAAAATTTGGCAAACTGCCAATCAAAGCTGAATATTTCCTTTCATTTCCTCCAGACCGAGTAAAACCGTGATAAAAGAAATCGTACTAACAAATTCTGCTTCGCCCGAGTTTTCTCGGGATAATAATTAACTGCAATATATACAAACCCGAGATACCTCGGGATAATCAGGCAAGCGGTTAAGATGAGCAGTAAATGGATCATTTTGGTGTTGGCAACAATTTTCAAAATCACGCCAAGGCTGTGCTGTATACTAGGATTTTGCTACAAAATCTTTTAAACCTTTTTTTTTTTCCTTTTTAATAAATGCCTTCTTTTATCATTTTGTAGTAAGATAAAAAAAACAGTAATTAGTCATCAATGCTAACAATTTTATATAACTATATTTGCCAGTTATGAAGATATCCGCTAAGAAATTCATCATCCAAAAATAAATGATGTTTAACTATCAAGCTGGTCATGCTTCTAAAATTCCATTGGATCATTCCACTATGATGCAATTTCCAATCATCTATGCAGCAGTAATTTTGGCCATTATGTAATTGGTAAATTTTTGTGTTTTCAAGTGGCACCACAGTTAATTTACCTCTCAGCACAGTCAACGTGCACTAGGCAAATAGACTGGAATTTTCTTAAAGCACACATGGTTAAAGTCAGGGAATTTCATTATCCTATTTGAGTGGCAACCCTGGTCATGCCACTTCGGTTTTGTACCCGATGATTCCTTTAACTTTATTATTGGCTTAATGTCAGGATCCGCCAATTGATCCTCTCTAACTTTTTCATCACTCCACAGATCTGCATTGGCTGATGTTGAAGAAATTATTTGCCGGATACGGACAAGTCTTCCTGGATAAAGCATCTGCATTTCTGTGGGGGAAGCCTTTACAGTATTTCATCTCAAAGTCGTATTCCTGGTTTGATTTCACAGGAGCTCTCTTCCGGTTTGTTCACATGACAGTTCTTGCGGATATGTCGTCTCCGTCCGCAGTTCCAGTACTTGATTGTTTTCTTCTTATTGTTGCTTGTATTTGGCCTTCTTAATGCTTCCCAAATCTTTCTAATTTTTCTCATTTTATGACATCAAAATTTGGGTGGCAATCTTTTCCAGTCGCTTTTTGAATGACTCGAACTTTGGCATAGGCCAAGTAGGACTTTTTATCTTGCAGAAACACCAATCTGAGAGTCTTCTGAATTTCCAGATCCTTGACTGTAGGGACAAAATGCATCGGGGCAAGATTTTCATGGACATCAGGTAGACAGTCCGGATATGCTTGATGAGCAAACCTATCAGTGTCAGTCACTGGTTCTTAAAGACTTTCCATGATTTTCGAATCTCAGTTCCAGCACATTTGAGAGGGCGCTGAAGTTTAAAATTTGGTCTTCTGATAGTACTCCTAACATGTCTACAGCATCTCCTTGGCATGATGCAGCTAACTGTAAGGCCTTAATGTGGGAGTTTCACTTGTTAGTTTCTGTCATTATCAAAAACTGTGTCATATATCCACTGTGTGATGATTTTCTGCCGTATGTCCTTGGTTTGATTACCGTATGAGAAGAAACTGGGAGAATCTTAAAATCTCAAGGTTCGTTTTTGGGCTTGGTCCGGTTTTCTTTCAAAACATCTCCTTCTTTCTGTAACTTTCTCAATTTTTCTTTGAATTTTTCTTCCGTATCTGCTATTTTGGCTCCAGTTTTATCTAACTTTTCCTTCACTTTCTCTTTCATGTCTTCTACTTTAACTTCGGTTTCTTCTCTAAACTCCACGATGTCACTTCTAATCTTGTTTTGCTCCATCTGCTGGAGTTGCAGCTTTTCTTGTCTGGCTTTTATTTCTTCTTGACCCAATTTTATTTCTCTCTTGATCGCAGCCTTCATCTCTTCTTGCCCACCTTTTACAGCTGCTAACAAGACCGTCAAACTTCATTTTTTGTGCCCTAGCTTTCTGCTGTAGGTGGGTCTCTGGCATTCATTCTCAAACCCCCACTCCTGACAGCAATTGTTGTGTTCTACAGGTTTGTGGATTTGAAGCAATTAATGATAACATTTGATCTGATGAAGAATCAAATTACAATTTATTTGCCAGTAAGTACTGTTACATAAGGCAGTTTGAAAGACATGTTTATGCACATCGAAAAATTACGACAAATGTGCTGAAACACTCAGGAACACATCCTTCAGTCTATAACATTGAAGATAGCTTCACGGCAAAGCACTAGAGTACAGCTTCCGACTCAATTGATCATTCTCAAGCTAATCTTTGAACTGAACACACTACTCTCTCCATGTGCAGGCAGAACATACATAGCTTTAACCTACCTTCAAAAATATTCCCAAGAACACCGCTAAGAATGCGTTCTAGAATGTTCTCGCTCCGTCTGTGGCATGTCAGCAGTTTTATCGCCAAATGGGTGAATTTGCACCAAATTTGACAATCCTTTTTTGACCTTTCCCTTCCCATGGTTTTTGAACTGTTTTGCAAGAAAGCTATCTTACTGCGCAGGCGCTGGGCATTTTGCAGCAATTTTTTATTCCATTGTATTCTGTTAAAAATTGTATTCTTGATGAATTAACTGAACCTTTATTAAAGTTATTTATACCGTTTTATTGGGTACTTAAAAAAAAAAAATTAAATACAAAAGTTCCTTAACATAGTTTGCTGCTGCTGTGTGCTTAGCTTTTGTAGTTAATAAAGCAACTACTAGTTGTTTCATCATACTTTAACTCGGCAGGATTTTCTTCATATAAAATGGTATATTAACAGTGCTTCTGCTTGTTTCTGATCTGTATTACTTGAACTTGTACTTCTTTTGTTAAGAAAAGCTATTTTAGGGAAATTTAATGAAGATCCTTATTTGTACATTTTTACATTTTCAATATCTTTTGTACTTGGATTTTTGTATGTCTGTTTTGAAGAAAACATCATATATTAAATCTGGAAAAGTTTTGTTGGACACAACGAAAGATTACCAAATACAGTCAAAAGTCTTTAATCTAGAATGATCTATAATCCGGACCTCAAAGCTACAAACTTTCTGCGCATGCGTAAACGCATACTACATTTAAGCATGCACATTTAATGTATAACGGACGGTATAAGCTAAGCTAAAATTATCTAATTATCTATTTCAGTTAATGTTGCAGATTGTGTTGTTCCTTGATCTTCGAATTGGATCTGGCTTATTATTTTTTGCAGACTGTTAGAGCAATTTTATAAAAGTAAGCTTGAACTTTCATGCCAAAAAAAATTTCCGATTCTGAAGCTGCCAAAGGATTTACAAAGTGAAAGCATGTTTCAATGTCCATCAAACAAAAAGTTCATGCTGCTCTGGGGGGGGGACGTTGCCGCGCGCAATGAACTGGAAGTTGATCTGTCAGCACTATCCTTATCTTCAGGGCAGATGTTTTTATTTTATTTGGCTTATAATTTCTTACTAAATGTAGTATTTCATCTCGATGTACTCCGTCTTTGATATGATTTAAATCAAATTCCTCGTCATTATAAATATCACGAATACACATCAAATAGTTTTCTGGTAGCAATTTTCTAATTTCGACTATGCATAATGTATGCTTTGCACATGCGCGCGTTGAAAGAAATGTTTAATAAAGTAAACAAATAAATATTAAACTCTTTTTTTTTTTTTTTTTTTTTTTTTTTTTTTTTTTTTTTTGTAAATTTTTTATACCCTTTAGATCATAATTGCTCTTTATTTCATAAATTACAGTTTCATATTTTTTATTTTATAATTTCTGCATGCCATCTTACCAGATTTGAATTGATGAACTATAATCCGGAATCGCCGAAGTCCCGACGAGTCCGGATTAAAGACTATACTTCTTTATAAGGGAAATTAATTTTTCATTAGATATTGCTGATTAGAGTACTTCTTCCTTTACATTTAGTGATTCTGCATTTCTTGAGTGAATATGTTGCAAAATCCGAGATCATCAGACTCTGCGATTCTAGATATTAGATCATCAGTTTAAATCTAGCAAGATGACATGTAGAAATTATAAAATTAAAAATATGAAATATGTATGAAATGAAGCATTTGTGACCTTAAGGGAAACAATTAAAAGAAAAAAGCTCAATATTTGTGTTATTTGTTTACTTTAAACATTTCTTTCAACACAAGTTGTTTAAGTTGCTTTGTTTTGGGGCTATATATTGGTATTTCTTCTTCAGTTAAAAAGTTCGATTGTTCAAATCCCGTAATAGCCATGATAAGAATTCCCACTAAATTGTAATTCAAAATTTTTTTGTTTTGAATCATCTCTTTGTTACATTCTTTGCTATCAGCAGCAATTTTTTCTGGCTTTAGAACCTTTAAGATTTTGCCGTTCATTAGTTGATTGATGATTGGGACTTTATATCATCAAATAAAAACTTCCGCTATATCATCATTTATTACCACTTCACATTTCTTTGTAAATTCCATTAATTGGAAAATTCTGCTTTTTGCTTGCAATATCTGAAAAACCTCAAATTCATGGCTATCATCATAAAGTTTAGTTCGCGTCCACTATACACTATTTGTGATGTATCATGAGATTGGCAACATGTGGTTCCACTAAATGTTGTCTTTCTTCTATTGCACGCTGATGAATTTTAGCCTGAGTTATAGTTTAGCTGTTTATTATACTAACACCTATTTCCTACACATGCTTAAGACTTGTCCCAAATAAACAGTCACATACAGTTAATTCTTGTCCAGAGCTGGTGCAGTGTCTGTGGGTCCGAAATTCTGCTGCCAAGAACTGTTGTAATGTTTTTGTGTCTGTGTCCCTTCCTGAAATTCTAAAGATTTTGCCATTAATTTTGTTGTTCTCTTGAATTCTAAAAATTTTCCTTTCCCTAAATTCTGCTGCTCGATGCAGCCACACCAGCCGAGGTTTTAACTGAATGACAAATCGGTTATTCTGAATGCAAGCAACACAGAATATGACCTTTGGCTCATAAGTATCAATTACAATTTTCTGCATGTGGGAAAAAATTGTGTTCTTGTCAACACACTCAATACTTAATAGCAGAACCCACTGGTGGCCAAGTGTTAATGTTGTTGAATACTGGTAGTTCAGTTTGGGTTTTTAATCCTGGCAAGTGGACTGGATGCATGGGAGTTTTTGTGGTTTTCCTCAGGTGTAACATGGATACGAGCCTGTTTCCCTTAAACGACTTCTGCGAAGGCATTCCTCCCGATGAAGGATAGCCCTCAAGTTGCTTCGCCTTAATCGATTAACCTAACCCAACCTAACTTCACAGCAGAGTAGCTGAAATCTGTAATCATTGCCAAGCACAATGTCAATATAAAAGGTTACCACAAGCTTTGGTATTAAATTATTAATATTAAAAATTTAAAAAAGTGTTTAGACATAGCTGCACGAGTCATTTCTAAAGTTGCAGTGTGTTGGTAGTCATGCAGTGATGAAAGAAAAAACATAATAAAAAATTATTTCCCTCATTGGCGTCAGAATGAATACACAAGCATAAAGTATTAAAAAAAATTTTAGGTCGTTCCAGATATTAGATTTCGACTCTTGTATTGACTGTTTTAATGTTATTCCTAAAAAATTACTTAAATGCTCTTTGACTCTTAACTGAAATTCATTTAATATTACTTCTAAAAATTTCTTCATTTGTTCATCATTTGAGTTAAAAGGCATCATCAACAAATACTGCTAAAATCATTGAGGAATCTAAATGCATGTTTATCTCATTTGTTTTGAATGAAACCTTTACTTTTTAGAAATTTAGTGAAGCTTTCATTTAAATTGAATGGAACTTGTTTTAGTCCATAAAAGAGACTTCTATAATTTTAATATTTTGCTTCCATAATCAAAGCCATCTGGAACTTTCATGTAAATATCTTTTATGTTTCCATACAGAAAAGTAATTTTTTACATGAAACTACATTGTTTCGAACTTATTCTTGGCTGCTGTTGCAAATAATATGCTTAATTCTGTATTACTTATAACATAACTGCATGTTTCTTTAAAGTTAATTCCTCCCTGTTGAAACCATCTTGCAGCAACCCTATAAATTTTCAGAGTTATTATTTATTAACATTTTTTTCCCAATAATGATTAACCATGTTTCTTTTATTTTCTCATAATATTGTTTCCTGGAATGGCATTAATAAACCTGTGTACTTTACTTAACATTACTCTTGTTCATTTTCCATTTTCGTTCTCCTTATCAGCTTCTAAATCATCTTTCATGGTTGAAATGCTTTTATCTCAAATATTTAAGAACTTCAGTTTGGTTTCCTTCTCACAGAATTATTTTTATATCTATATTTTTAGCTTCCCCATTTAATGAATGGAAATTTTCATCAGATTTTAACATTTCTAGATATTTTTATTTGTTCCATCACCTATAGCCATTTGTTGCATATGTGACGAAAATATAATTTTCATAAATCGAGCATCCTAATTGGTTTATTTACCACTAAATACTTCCAAAAAATTTCAGTTCTGTTAAATTAGATCGCTGTTTATTTTTTCCTGTTGGGCTGTAATTTGAAGACCTTCATTCAACATCTCGTTTCCCAGTTTGGAATCTTTGGGCAAGGTTCTTATTCCTTCTGGTGATGTTTGATTCATTCTCTCTGCTTTCTTTTTTTTTTGGGGGGGGGAAGGTATAACTGAAAATGATACATTATGTCATAGTTTCCAGTCTCTAACCTTTACTAAGGAATGTGTTTTCTTCAATAAATTTAATTTAAAGTGAACAAATTTGTAAATGCTTATTGTAGAACACTAAAAAGATCAAGGGAAAGCCATTCAGAAATACTGAAACATGGTACCCGACTATATGATCGTTTCTTCCAAATTTATGGTGAGAGGTTATTGAGCACCCCTTTTATAACCCCAGACTTATCATTTGCACTAATGTCTTTTCCCCCAAATTAAGGGAAGTTTGGGCAAAAAGCAGCTTGTTTCTCAGTTGATATGTGGCAGAATGTATGACAAAAACCCAGTATGGTCATAATGCAGTACTGTGGGTAGTCCAAGATGTATACTTTAGAAACAAAAAGGTCTTGTTCTATTTTATTACTAGACAGAAATTATTTTCAGAACATGTTATTATGGATTAAATATGAGAAGTGTGATGCAAATACTAGTAGAGTTTAAGTACTGATTAAAACATTCATTTTGATTTTACATTAAAATATTTTATTGGTGAATGAAATTTATGAATACAATTTGGAAATTTCTACGCGAGAGCTGTTTTGTGGTAATTTTAACTTGTATTGGTTTTAAAATGTTTTTTCTTTCTTTATTTATTTTTTCTTCCCCCTGTTACACTGATACATAGCAGTTTAAATTTTAATGCATTTAAATGCATATATTTTTGTCAATTTCTTAAACAGTGTATGTGTTTGGATTATATTTCTAGAAAACCCATTATTTAACAGGTAGCAAATAATTTTATTATTCTAAAACTTTAACTCATAAGTTATGGCTTATTTTATAGATGCATTCATTATTTGTAATGAATACATCTATAAAACAGTTTCATTACAGTATCCTGAACAGTTTCATTAAATGTTCTATATTGTGTGTACTTCTTTTAGTTCCCTGTTGGCCGTATACACCGACATTTGAAACATCGTACTATAAGTCATGGCCGAGTTGGTGCTACTGCAGCTGTGTATAGTGCAGCTATTCTTGAGTACCTGACAGCTGAAGTGAGTATTTTAAAAAATTATCATTAAAACTCTTGATGGTTGTTTAATGATATACTTGTATAAAGTTAAATTGTGAAGCAGCAAATTGAATTTCCTAGTCATCAGCAGCAAAAACACTTTTTGGTATTTTCAACGTACACTTTAAAACAGGTGTTCAGAAAATTGTATTTCTAAAGTAAAAATTTTAAAATATTCTTTTTCTAAGACTATGTCAAACTTCATTATGTATTGTTAGTTTAATGAATAATGGTACCACATAGCATGAAGCAGTACTAATTATTAATTCTGAAGTTGGCCACAAGAAAAATGTTAATTATAAATATCTTAACTAAAATTTCAAAGGAAGGTACTGTGCCTATTTTTAAAAGAATTAAGTTTTTAAGAACTTGAACTATGGTACTATATTCGCCCTATTTGTTAATCTGCTAATTACTCCATAGAATATCATTAGTGAAATGACATACAATGGGGAAATCAAATGTTTTTTTCTCGAGTTCATTCATGGCAAATTGAAGGTTTTCATCTAACATTAATCTTCTAATGTCTAACTCAACTGAAACTTGTTGGCTTCCAATACCAGTGTTGTCTTTTTTCTGGAAGAAACTTTAAAAAAAAAAATTAACAATGCTGCACTTAAAAGGCTGCTAAAGTTGATAAATGTACTAATATAGTACAAAGTTAGAGATTTGGAATTGTTGGGACTTCAGTTACTCCAAATTTTAGCAGTTTAGATTTTCTTTGGATCACTAATGTTTTTGACTTTGTACACTTCAACAACGTTACTTAATTTATTTTTTTTTTCCCATAAGTAACTTCAGGATATTGTTTTAAAATTTTCCTAGGGCCTGAAAAGGGAGAAGGAAGTTTACGGGTATTAGGATCACCTGTTTTAAAATTACTGGGTTTATAATTGGGTGTCTTATCGTTTTTTATTTACATTATGATCATCAGACCTTTTTTGAGCATTTTTCTGGCTGCTTCAATTTGAGGATATACTTGATTTTCGAGTAGAGGATCATAAGGTAATTTTCCATACATTAACCCATTAACCGCCAAAACTACAAGGAATGTTTCTTTTCTCATGAAAATAATAACAAGTATTAAATTAGCATTTATAACATAAATTTACATTGAAAATTTAAAAAAAAATGCTCTTACCTGTGGCAAAAGCGAGTGTTGCGTCTGCGCAACGTCAGCGGAATAAGACTACGCATGTTTAGTGAGTAGGATTGTACTCGTGTGATGTTTCTTTCGAGTGGAGTGCAGGATTACTTTTTAGCTGTATAACGTTTTATAAATCTACAAATCACTTTACTTGTAATTAATTTAAGATATATATTGTATTTCTTTTACAAATACAGATTATTTCAATTGAAAGATTGAAGTCTTTCAATTGAAACGTCTCTTTACTACGAAGTCTTTTGCTATCATCGAACTTTACGATAAAATGTCTACCATCTCCATGCAATGGTTTTTGAATGCTGAATTTACTAGGTCTTCCTTTTGCTGATCTATTTCTGGCTAATTCTACACTCTCAATAGGAGTTTGCAAAAGGAATAATGCATTCTCACGTCTGAAATCTAAAAGAGACTATATTTCCAGTAGTAAAAAAAGTGGTGATATTTAGTAAGTTTAGATAGGGTCTCACCTCATATAATTTATCAGTATTGTCAATTTGACTATCGTCAAATGCAAATTCTGCTTCGTATTCCTGTACTGCAAACGTGATATCGATTCTCGTACAACAGGAACAGAAATGTCCTTATCAAAAGACCAGGACATTTTTTCTTGAGGTAAAGAATGCTATCCTGTAAGCAATAATATTCCAATAAATCTTCTCGTATAAGCTTCAGATGCAATAAATTCTGGGCCGCCTTCTCTCTCTCTTTTTATTTATTTATTTTTTTGCTGAGTGTTTATATTTGTCTGCGTAATGAGAAGAGAGTAAATGTCTAAACCAAAAAGAAAATCGAAAATCTGTGCACTAGTTTTACCTTGTATTTTGTCTTTTATAATTTCTCTTTTATCTCTTTCTTCATGTTCCTCCTGAGACATAAATAACAGTTCCTTTTTTATCCAAGATTTCAGTCTTCTGCTTTTTAAACTTTTTAGTATGACTGTAACTGCTTTTAGAAGGCTGAAACTTACTTCTTACTTGAATTTCAACTTCCCCAGCAGTATCATTTGGTAAAATATCATTATCATTATTTAAAATATTGCCATTCCTTTCTTCTTTGCCACTAGCTTCTGCACTTTCTGGGGGAACAACAACAATATCAGTTTCATTCTGGTCATTATTAACAATATCATCATCTGTTTCTTCATCAAAAAATCTTTGAAGGGCTTCTTCTGATGATGATGATTCTCGTTCTAGGCATTTTTAAATAACCAGAACACGAATCAGAACATCGAAAGGAATGAGAGAAAAAGGAGATTGACTACCCGTTTCCTGCTGATGTTACATCAGCGCAACACCTGTTTTCCCTTCCTTCCCAACACAAATATAAACATCTGACTGATGTAATGTTCTGATAAACGGTGACCTTGACTAAAAATAGATCGCTCATAAAGACTGTGATTCTTTCGTTAAATATCTTCAGCAAACATACCCGGTCGAAAATTTTGCTTATAGTACGAGATTAATTATTACAAACAAAATGATTGTTGAAGGCAAATATTTTTTTACAGAAATAATCTTCATAATATTCCCTACACAAAATCATCTGCTGGTATAAAATATCTTAGGTAGTTATATTTATATACGCATTTATTTTGACCATTGCGTCAACGCAACACCAGCAACTAATGGGTTTAATAAGATGGGAATTTTTTACAGAATGGGGTGTATTATAGTAACCTGAGGTAACAATTTGGCCCATGCAATATTACCCTGATAAGAAATTATTTACATTTTAGCCTAGCTATTGTTTGATTAACTCGTTCAACTTTTCCATTAGTTTGAGGCCTGTTAGCAGTAGTTGATAATTGTTTTACATTATGATTTCTTAAACAGTGCTTAAAGGGGTGTTGGAACCCAAATATTTTCAAAAAATTGTGATTTCGGATTTTTTCATTTTCAAATTCTCTACACTTTTATTCTTCTAAAAATACCATTCTTTAATCTCTATGAAAATTAGAACTGTAAAAATTCTAGTTTTAATTTGTCATCGAATGCTTTGACCAATAAGGATTTTTTACATAAAAACACGTTTTTCTCCAAACATGATTTTTTTTTATACTTGATGTACCTTTTCTCAGAAACTACTGCTCACAGGTATCTAAAATTTTTATGGCTTGTTTATTATGTTTCCTAATATTTACAGAAATGAGCTTTTTGTGATAAACTAAGAAAAAAAATTTTTAAAATTGTTTTGTGTAAGAAAAGTGCTTAATTTTACTATGCCGAACAAAATATTCTATAAAATACTCTAAAATTCAAAATGTTTCAAACGCTCATTTCAGTATAATGATGCGGGTATACTTTAATTACACAAAAAATTTCAAGCTTGTTTCTACAGCAGGTTTTGAGCAAAGGTACATCGAAAATGGCCAGTTTAACATTGTTGGTATAGTGGTTGCTGATACCCCTTAAAGTTTGAAGTAAAAGCATCATTTCTATCACTTAAAATTTTCTTTGGTACTTGAATTTGAAAAGTTTGTCTTGAACAATTTATGTAAGTATCAGTAGTTACACTTTTAGAAGCAAAAGTCCATATATAACCTGTACCATGATCAATAATTATATGAATATAAATTTTAGTAGAATTATAATAATTTAAAGCACCAACAGTATCAACAGACAATAATTCAAAAGGTTCACTAACAGATGGTAAGGCTTACATTAAACCAGATCTCTTTTATTTATTTTTCTTATTAAATTGAAGCCAAACTAAAGCAGCGTGACCAGTATGTACAGTAAAATGATTATCATGTAGATAATAATAAAATTTATTTATAGCATCAATAATGACTAAACATTCTAATTCAGTATTTGCATAATTTTGCTAGTAAGACCTTAATTTCCTAGAATGAAAAGCAATTGGATGAAGATTATCATCCGGATGATCTTGTTTTAGAACTGCACCAGAATCTTTATATATGTCTAACAAATACGTGACAAGGATATTTTGGATTAAATTAAGTTAGAATGGCACTCGAAATTAATGCATCTTTAAAATTTTGAAAAGCTGTTTGACATTCAGTAGTCCATTTATAGGGAGTATCTTTTTTAAATAAATTTGTTAAAGGGGCTCTAATTTTTGCATAATCTTGAATAATTTTATGGTATACATTTATATTTCCTAAAAATCTTTGTAATTCTTAACATTTTTAGGGGTTTGTAATTTTTTAATAACTTCAATATTTCATTACAAGGCTGATATTTTCCTCCTTGAACTTCATATCCTAGAAAATATGTTTTTTCTTTAGCAAAGTTACATTTAGATTGCTTAAATTTCATGTTCTCTTTTTCACATATATCAAATATTATTTTAAGATGTTTATCAAAATTTAAAGAAAACACTATGTCATCAAAATTATTTAAAGCAAACTGAATCTGATATTTGTTTAAAATTTGTCTAAGAGTTCTTTGGAAAACAGCGGGGGAATTTTTCTAACCAAAAGGTAATATATTTAATTGATGAAGGCCAAAATTTGTGGAAAATGCTAATTTTTCAGTATCTTTTTCATTTAATTGTGTATGCCAATAACCTGATGCTAAGTCTAACGTGGAAAAAATTTTTGCATTCGTTAATAGCTTAAAGAAGGAAATAAAAATAAGAATAGGCCACTTGTCATGGCTGGAAATTCCTGCAGGCCTGATTTTGAGGTACATACTGCCCAGGATAGAAAAGCCTCGAAATACGATACGTGGGCTGATGATTTTGTGTGAAATTTGGGAGTTAAAAATTATGTGTGTTTTTATACATTGCTAGCCACTAAAATTGCAACACCACAAAGGAATGATCTGACGAATGTCAATCAAAGGAAGAAGTTGGGATATGCAAATGATGATATTTCAGAGGATTTAGACGATGCAGGAGGGAGAAATGACATCTGAAGCACTGCCTAAAAGAAAAGTCGTGTAATGGATTTCTCATTTGGAAAGTGCTTCATAAAGTTGGAGTTTGCTCAGAATATCATGTTATACCCCTAATAAGGACAGGAAATGCTTACCAGCAAATTTCAAAATTCGATAGAGGCAGGATCGGTGCCTATCGAAAGTGTAGATTATCGTTCCGTGATATCGCCGGTTACATCCAACCGCTGTCATATGATTATGGAATCAATGGATTGTGGAGGGTCATTCTGAATAGCATGCAGGATCTCATTGTCCTCCTATGACTAATGCCAAAAAGAACAGATATATTGAAAGGTCAGCCCTACTAAACCATACAGTATCAGCTTGTAAGGTGTGTCAATGTTTGCAGCAGTGTGACTATTACTTCAGCTTCCCTTGACAATGCAACATAGAGAGAGAGACAGAACTCTGGTGCACCATACGACAAAGCTGGGTACAGGAGTGGCACGATGTCTTTTCAAACGAGTCCTGGTTCTACTTTCAGTATTCTGTTCTCCGTATATGTGTTTGAGGAGACTGCACGTTGCCTGCTTGCATTCAGTATCAGCATAGGTGCCCTGTGCTTGGTGTAATGGCTTGTGCAGCCATTGGGTGCATGGCACGCACATCTCCAATTCAGATCGATGGTAATTTGAATGCAGGTGGGTTATACATCTTATGTCCAGTGGTTGTGCCCTATTTTCTAGGCCTCCAAACTGCATGTTCCAACAAAGATAATGCAACACCACATGTTGCATACCGTGTTCTGACCTTCCTAGATACACAGAATATTCGATAGCTGCCCTGGCCTGCATGATCTCCAGATCTGGCACCCATTGAAAACATGGTCTACAATAAATATCTTTTTTTAATGTTTGCTTTCCTGGTGTAGCAGTTTTAATGGCCAGCAGTGTATATTGTACTTCTTCCAGTGAACTTGAGCTAGAAAAACGTTTCTGCGCTAAAGATATCCACTCTTGCAGAGAAGTGATATTTTGCATATTTACCAACAACCTCTGCTGCTCTGGCCAGTCCCTGATTTAAGGCATCAATTAAAATTTTGTCGTTTAACTTTAAACTAGATGCATATCTTAACTTTTGTCAGATATATTTATCAGTATCATTGAACTTCGAATAAGTACTAGCCACAAAATCATAAAATGTTACCCTTTCTGCAGTTGAAAAATAGGTGAGAAATTTATCTCTTCAGGCTTGCCAATCCAACTCAACATATTCACAGACATAGAACTCTAGTGCTTCACCCGTAAACATTCTGAAAACACTAATTGCTTGTCTTTGTCAGTAATATTTTTATTCTCATTTCTTTTCAAACGATAAAAATTTACTGGAATATCCGAGCTTTTACCATTAAATGTGATGCACTGAAATTTGTCCGTGCTCACAGAAACCATTTCAATTTTTTCACTTTTCTGAAAACTGAACACTGAAGAATTTGCAAAATAGGCACACTTTTTATGCAGAATTTTCAAAATTAAGCACACTTTTTTTTGAAGAATTTGCCCTAAAACACACTTTCTGCGAGGAATTTGCACCAAAACTACGCAAACACAAAATTGGATGTACCATGGTTGAATACTCGATGACATGCGCAAGCATACCACTAGAAGTCTCGGGTGTCATCACTATGATTTTTCACTCATCAGTTTGCAGAGATCGACCTTGACGCACACTAGTGAAGACACAAATAATACAGTATTCAGTAGATGTGTGCACTGTACATTGGAATTTCCATCACAAATAAATTATGTTCTCCATCACTGTTACAGGATTGCTCTATTTTATTCGCATAATAGCCAAAGGAAGCAATATGTAAACACGCAGTTAGGTGACCTTCAAAGCACTTCTGAACACACCGTTAACTAATTTGATGATTCACTCGATGATTGAACTTACAAATACTTTTCCACTGGAGTATGAGGCAGCAGATACATATCCTGTCAACTCTTTTTATATGCAATATTTAAATGTATAGTTGCCATGGCTGAGGGTGAAAGCATACAGACAATGCTAACAAAATTGAATTTTAAGAATCACAATCTTTATTTTTACGCATATCAAATCATTTCTTTGGGAGACGAATTGCTTTTCAATCATAGTTGAATACAATAATTTTTATGTACACTGCTCTGTAAGCATCTTAGAAAAGCATAAGCAGCGCAGAGATGTTTGCATGGAAGTTAGGAAAAGGAATGATGTAATTGCTTGCGAAGCAGTTTCTATACTAAGTAGGTGCATAATTGTACAGCTAAGCTGTGACTGGTTAATTTTAGATTTTAATTCTTATTTCAAGCAGTGTTATGTAATTTGGAAAGATCTCG
Source organism: Stegodyphus dumicola (assembly GCF_044657685.1). Lineage (NCBI taxonomy): Eukaryota > Metazoa > Arthropoda > Arachnida > Araneae > Eresidae > Stegodyphus > Stegodyphus dumicola. Next base: position 111,563,585 of record NC_140781.1, on the reverse strand, counting down.
AATTTGGGAGAACATAAAATCTACAATAGTCAATTTCAAGGTTGCCAATTATTTCTGAACGTAGCCATCATATTTTATTATCTCTAAGTATACATATATATCTATGAATTTCGGTTTCTTGTTGCATCTGCTGGTAGATCACAACTCCTGGTTTTAATTTTTAGCCTTTGCTGAAGAGAATGTTTCTTGGCAATAAATGAAATTTGTAATTTTTCAGCATAACTTTTCTGGAGGGCATTACTAAGTTTATCTACATAGTATGTGCGTTGATTATTTATTTCATTTTCTTTGCATTTAAAAGTACTTATGTAAATAAAAACTTTCCTTTTTTACTCAACACTTTCTCTGTATAAAAATCTGAGAAAGTAACAAAAGAGTGTAAAATTTAGAACACCCTATTAAATCTCAATATACTTTACATTAGAATCATTATAAATAGTTCAGTAATCTAAATTAGGCATTGTAAAGTGAATTTAAGTTAATTTGGTCTTCTTTTGAAATAGCATCGCTGCAAAGTGTCTGGAATCTTCTGGAAACTCAGTTGTTATGTTAAAACCTCACTTTTTTTTTTATATTCTAACACTCCGTCGTGCACAGTATATTTCGGAACACATTAGGATGAATTGAGGCACTTCTTGATTTACTAAACTTTTTTATACATTGAAAAGTTTTTTCTTACATAAATCAAATGCTATCCATTATTATTAAACTTCCACAATTTATAAAAATACTTAAGGGACAATAAAACAATTTTTATAGTCTTAAAAAGAAACTATTAAACAAATTTTGCAAAATAACTTTTATAAAGTTGTTATACAAGATAAATTATAGATTTAAATTTAATTAAAACTAGAACATAAGTACAATGCCTCATTCATCTGATTCATTAATCAATATTTGTCCTACTTCTCTCTTCAAGCATGGAGGACACACAAAAACACCATATTAGAGACAGGTTGCTGTGTGGCACTTTTTGCACGCATATTAGCTTAATTTTTTCTTCAGAGTCTCTAAATAGCATGTTTCACATTTGCAACTTTTTGGAGGTATCTGCAGCTCATCATAATTTTGAGGTGGTTGTTCTTAGTTGAGAGCGTATGTCTTTAATTTTTGTTGTAAGTATAATGGCATCCCAATAGACTTCAGACTTCGTTGAGCAAGTCGTACAAGTACATTAAATAGCTGTTTTATAAACAACCTTGCAAGAGTTGTGTACCCATTACCTACATGTATGATCTGAGAAACATTGAAAAAAAGATTACTATGGGCTACCGTTTTACATTCCGAGACACATTATACAAACCGCATATTTTATCTGCTATACCTACTCCTAATTTGGTTTCATTGTAGGAACTGATTGTTTCTGTTTTTCACAGTAGAAAGATCAATAGCTCAGTCGTGCAATGATGATATAAGGACACTTTTGTTTGTTTTTTCTTGAAACATAGGACACCAAAACATTACCATCACTACTGAAGCCAAAATTACTAGTGTTGTGGTCTGGCTTTGTCCCAAATAAAAGTCTTATTTTGGTCTAATGGATTTTTGTTCTGTCTCTGATCCCTCTTTACATTCGTCTACACCATCTTCTGAATCAGGATAGCTTTCAACATCAAAATCTTCATCTTTGACACTCTCATCTTCTTCATATGATGCCTGCAGTAAGTGGTGAATTTCTTCAAGGTCTTGAAGGTTTCTTAAATCAAACAAATATTTATAATGTTACGAAAATGTCTTTTTAAAATTTTGTAATAAGCAATATTTTAAAATATTAAAACATTTTACAATTCATGACATGATCAGGCACATTGTGTTTGAAAAGCCAGAACGCTAAAAAGATAATCATAAAATATTTTATTGTACGAAATTGCTAACTGCAAAATGTGATACAATATTAAAAAATCACAGAAAACTTATTTTTCAAATGCAACATAATCAGGCACAATGAGCCTATTAGATCTTTTCATCTGTCAACTGGAAATGAAGAAATATATTCGCTGACTGACCTTACAACTGCCAGTGGCACTAGAAGAGGGAAAACTAAGTGGATGGAGAAGGAGTGACAACATTTGCAAGAAGTAGGGCAAACAAAAGTGCTCGAGGTGTGCCTAGCAGATCATATGCAGTCGACAGTGTGTTAAAGTTCACAGCTATTTTTACACATATGCAGTCATATATAAATAACCAAAACATTTTTATTATTAAGTATGACAATTAGAATAGTCAAATCATATAGATAATGAAAATATTTAAATTAGTAACATAATAGTGGTATGTAGTGGAAGCTTGCAGATGAAATTAGTGGGGGTGCTGCTGTGGGAAATTTTTAGCATACGATTAAGTCAAATTATCACTATGTCTAGATCTATAGCAGAAATCTAAATGACCCTTTTATTCAGAACTGAAGTGATGGAAAAAAGGCATTTCTTGTGCATACAAAGCACCCAGCATTTCTGGTGTAATTTGAAAGTAGGGAATTTCAAATTAAATCTAAAGTTAACCCGAAGTCTACGCAGAACTGATTAATGTGCAAGTTGGCTTAAACCTGTACCAGTATGACGAGAATAAAGAAATGCCAAAAACAATCTGCTGTCATAGAAATTCAACTAGTAATTTGGCTTTCAGGGGGCTGAGCATGCTCTTCATAAATAATCTAAAACCTTCCTTTAAATACTTTATCTACCTTAGTTAAATATATGTGGACTGAAATTGGTGTTCTGTCATGAAAATGGAAAGAGAGAATTGACAGTAAAGCTGCGTAGATGAAATAATTGGTTAGCTAAAATAAACAAATACTCATAAATTTATTCAAAAACTTTATAAAATCCTATGTGCACAAAGATTGGTTTAAATTTTTCAAGATGAACAGAATGGTCAACTGTTAGAAGAATGAAAACAAATTTTTTCATTCTGTAAAAGAGCAACTTTAATTCTTTCTGAAAAGTTGGCAAAAAAAGAAAAGTGTGTAAAAGCTGGTTATTTTAAAGTATTAATTACAGCCAAAATATTCAACAACCAATTTTTTTCATCGTAGATGAGTGTTATCTTTATGTATGTAAAAATATTTCATAAATTAACCATTTAATCTGATTTTATTTTTCTGTTTTCCAATTTGATCAATCTATTTCTGAAGTCAATCAAAGCTTTGCATAAAATACTTTTTCTGCAAACTTTTGCAGTTCTGTGTTTGGTATTTATTGGGTGAAAACAGTTTCATGTAGGAAATTTTAGGACCACTGTGCTAAAAGTATTGGCACAAATAATATCCGTGTATTATACAGTATGTTCTCTGAAAGAATTGCTTATGCCATGCATGTGTTACTTGTTATACTAATGTAGAAATTCTTCATTATAATACATAATTTCCTATATGTTTTGCATAAACTTATGCTCATCTCTGAAGCTTTTCTTCAAAATTGTAATGTTTGATGGCATTGATCAATTGTGAACATTTGTCTTGGAGGTAACATGCATTATACTTTACTGTATTCATACCTGCCAACTTTTACGAATTTTTTCGTAATTTTTACGAAAATGCTTTTTTTTTTTTTTTTACGATTTTACGATTCTTTTCCTTTTTCAAGTGTTTTTAGTGATTTTTATCGAAATTTTAGAATTTTTCGCCAATTGCATCGTGTTTTACCGCTAACTACCGACTACTTCGAATCCAGTAACCTGCGGTTTCTCCCAACTCGCCGCTTAACCAGCCAGTCCAATGCGCTGAACTTGTTTCTCCCACTCTTTTCTTTGTGGGCGGCAGATTATTTTTTCGTGTTCGCTTCAGCAGCAAGGGAATTACTCAGCGAGTGTGGCTTGTCGCATTCTGTGTTTTTAATTTTTTATTTTTGTTTTGTTTGTTTGTTTGCACGTGCTACGAATTTTCTTAATATGTCGTTGTTACGAAATGAATTCAAAAAAACTGTATTCTCAATATTTGCGGCCTGCCTACAAAGCCGAATTTCCAACAATTAAAGAATCCTTCAAAGGAAATAACTATGCATTTTGCAACGTGTGCGTGTGTGACTTCATAATAAGTCACGGTTAAGTCTAAAAAGCATGAAGTTAATGCTTCGGCTTCAACAACGTCAAAGAAAGTGGATGATTTTTTTTTTCGAATTCGGATGCCGATGTCATTTTGGCAGAGTGTTTGTTTACTGCATTCCTCTTCGAACACAACGTGCCGCTAAGCGCTGCCGATCACGCCGGTCAACTTTTCAGACGGATGTTTCCCGACTCCAAGATTGCTCAGAAATATGCTTGTGCTCGCACGAAAACATCTTCTATTGTGAACAAAATTGCTTGCGATGCACAAAGTAAAACGATAGCTGCACTCCAGAATTCAGCATTTTCGGTGTCAATCGATGGCAGCAACAACAGCGATTGGAAGCTGTCGCTTACCCCATCGTTGTCACATATTTCTGTGATGTTTCCAGTGAAATGAAAACTCATCTTTTGCGTCTTCCATTGTTAAATGGAGACACTACGGGGGAAAATATTGCCTCCTTGGTAATTAATGAGTTGATACAACTTAACATCCCAATATCAAACTGCATTTCATTTGGTGCAGATAATGCTCATGTCATGGTGGGTGACAAAAAGGGTGTAGCCTCTTTCCTCTAAAAAGAACAAAATGAATTAATTGTTATTGGATACCCATGCCACTTAATTAATTTGGCAGCAGAAAAAACTGCAGCTGTAATTCCACACATTAATGCTGAGTGCTAGAGAGTCTTCAGTGTTGTGAAGAAAAACAAAACTATGTTTTGTTCTTCAATTTCACCAAAAACTCTAGAAAACATTTTAATTGCTAAATGTTATGAGGAAACTAATTGTTATGACAGGAAATTTTCCAAAGAATTTTTGGCTGAAGCCAAAAAATGCACTCTAAATTCATTGCAATAATTTTTTTGTGTAACATTAAGTTCTTGTTTTATGTTTCCTAATAAATTTTTTAGTTACTACTTAATTGAGATTTACTAATGCAGGTACAATTTTCTTTTTTCTATTTGTATAAATTGTTATTTTTTTAATATCAAAGCATGATATTAATTCTTCGTGTTCTTCTGAAATTTTATCTTTAGAGGTTGGCAGGTATGCTGTATTTATTAACCCCCAAGTGGTGCAGGTCTGTTCATGAAGATCTGTATTGAAACCACATTTAATGGCTAAATTTGTATAATTACTTATTTTATTCTCTGTTTTCATTAACTTCATTCATTAAGATGATATTTACTTCATTAAAGAAAGTAATAAAGCAAAATGTTTTGAGTTGTAAATTAATAGATACAGTCAAAAGTCGTTAATCCGGACTCGACGGGACTTACAGATCATCGGACTCGACGGATTATAGATCATCAGTTTAAATCTCGTAAAATGGCATGCAGAAATTCTAAAATTAAAAAGATGAAACCGTAATTTATGAAATAAAGAATAATTATGATCTAAAGGGTATCAAAATTTTAAAAAAACAGCTTAATCTTTATTTGTTTACTTTATTAAACATTTCTTTCAATGTAAGTTGTTTAAGTTGCTTCGTTTTATGTGATAATACTTTCTCTTTAATTCTATAAACAGACATAATTTCTTGTTCAGTTACAAAGTTCCGCTGTTCAAGTCCCGTAATTGCTGTGCCGAGAACACCGACTAACTTGTCAATCGAAATTTTTTCGTTTTCACTAACCTCTCTGTCACCTTCTTCATGTCTTTATCCATTTTTTGCAGCAATTCCACTTTTTGTTTGATGGACATCGAAACATACTTTCATTTTGTAGATCCTTTGGGAGCTCTAGCATCGTAAATTCTATTTGACATAATCGAAAGTTCAGGTTTACTTTTATAAAATTTCTCTTACAGTCTGAAGAAAGTAATAAGCCGGATCCAGTTCGAAGATTAAGGAACAACGCAATCATCAACATTAACTGAAATAGATAATTTTAGCTTATACCGTCCGTTGTACATTAAACGCGCATGCGAAAACGTATTCTGCACTTGTGCACACGCAGATGCGCAGTTGTAAAGGTCTTACGCGCACGCGTAAACGTCTATGCGCATCTGTCAACGCAGCGCATGCGCAGAAACTTTTTAGCTTTGAGGTCCGTATTATAGATCATTCCGGATTATGGGTGTCCGAATTAACGACTTTTGACTGTACCAAGAAACAAAAAAAATCCCATGACTGGATAAAGGTTGTCATGCCACTTAGGGGTCATTTTACAAACTAAGCTTAGAGGTTTGAAATATTTAATGTTTTTCAACTAGTGAATAATCCTCCCCTTTCCCCATTAAAAAAAAAACAAAAAAACTAAGGTATATGTGCTAGTTCTATCAATGCAATATCAGTTTCTGTAAGATATTAATTTCTTCTTTTGGAAAGTTCTCGGTATTACAATGAGACAGTTTTAAAATTATTTTCATATCTTTTTTTAAAAAATAGAAGGTACGAGAACATTAAGATAATTGCTTGCTCCTGTTCTTGTAGAGGTGTACTTAAACAGATACCGAAACTAGATATTACTTTTAACTCTGGTTTTTTAGATTTGGAATTCAGTATTAGTATTTGCGCTTTGAAATACACTGATATGTCAAAATCAGTTGTGAATTGATGCTGATATAAAACTGCCTGGCTGTCATTGATTTTAACCGTGACTGTATCACCCTAAGAAAGGTAAGTTAAATGCTGATTTGGTATTTGATAAATAGTTGCTTATTTTCATTTTTGTTCTATATTTAGGTTTTGGAGTTAGCAGGAAATGCAAGTAAAGATTTGAAGGTGAAAAGAATTACTCCTCGCCATCTTCAGCTAGCCATTCGTGGGGATGAAGAGCTTGATTCGCTCATAAAAGCCACAATAGCAGGTGGTGGTGTCATTCCCCATATCCACAAATCTCTTATTGGAAAGAAGGGCACAGCACCTAAGACTCCATAAGTTTGTCATCTTTCATCGGGAAACATGTATCATTGTCATTTAATTCAGCATCTGTAAACCTTTGAAATATTTTTCAATAAAACATCTTTACTCTTCTCCTGGCATAAAAATTATACTACTGTTATTTATAATAGAATTACATTATGAGCTTGATTTCTGACACTGTTAACCAAAATTTGTGTAACCATTTAAAAATATTGTCATGCTACTGGGAAAAGTCAGGGAAATCAAAAATTGACCAAAAAAGTAAGGGAATTTAAATATTTTAGTTAAAATCTAAAAAAGTTGGAATTTCATATGGCAATCCCCAAAAAAAGCGATTTTTGTGCCAATGTTAGAAGCGATCACTTTTTTGCCGAATTATGTATTGCGCCATTTGGGCAGCCAGCATAGAGTTAAGTTTTGCAGTGCCAATCAGATTGTCTTTCAGAAAGGTAAAGCAAGTTTCCAGTAACCTCTTGAATCTAGGGGCTTGTTATATGTTGTGCATGTTGAGCAAAAGAAAATTCTGCCTCTTGGTTAAGAGAGCTAGCTCGCTTCTCTGTTTCCAGTTAGAAAGTGTGGTAAAAAATTTAACTTTGTTTGGTGAATGCTAAATTTATTCTGAACTTAATTTTTCGATTTTTAAATAATTCACATTTAAAATTTTATTTTAAGAAATTCCACAGTTTCAGATAAATCGAAAGTGCAGATTAAACAATTGCTATTCAGAAGTAAGGGTGTTTGGAAATATATTTGTTAATTATGCTGCAATCTGACTTGATTAATAATTCAGATTTTGAAGAACATTGGAGTGTTGTAAAACAAGTTCTAATTTGATCACATGGCAGTCCCACGATAGAAAGTGGTTTTTCAGTTAATAATACATTTGAAAACATTCAGAAAAATTCTTTTAATTGCAATGCGAACTGTTTATAGTGTCGTAAATGTAAATGAAGGTGATAAATATTAGTATAACTCCTGATATGCTACTATATGCCAGATCTGCTTATGGTGCATATCAAGCACTCAAAGACAAAAAGCTGTGTATTAGTAAACATTAAAAAAAATATTTTGGGACAAAAGGAAAGCACAGATAAAAATTATGGAGTTAAAAAAAAAAAAAAAAAATTGCAGCTTTGTTTCAATTGCTTGCAAAATTACAGAAATATTTTTCCTATTAATGTTTTATTTAACTATGCTACATGTCTCTTTTTATCTTGAACTCAGATAAAAAATTACATTTAATTCATATTATATATGCTTGTATTAAAAGTGTTTCATCAAAAGTCTTTGTATTAAATTAATTGAAGTGAGATCATTCATAAATCTGGATCAACTTTTATTTAGCATAAATATTAAAGAAAAGTATGTAGCCACAAATATTACATTGTTAGTCTCTGGCTACATAGAGATAATTACAAATATTGGCTTCTTAAAAAAACTGCTGTTTGACCTTTCAAAATTTAGCAAGTGTTGTATTATTACTCAGGTAATTGTTTGGCAATTGCATATTATTTAATAGGATAGATATAACTGCTCCCCCATTGCCATTTTGTGAACAATAACTTTCATTCCAGAATTTATCTATAATGCTTTTTTTTTTTTTTTTAAATAATAAAGCTGTCTTTCTTGGCATAATTTTATCACAATTAATCGTGGAGAAAATCCAGTGTTTAAAAGCTTATACATTTCACTGAAAAATCAATGAATTTCATTTCTAGTTTTGTTTATTACTTAGATGAAATGTATTGTAAGTATTTAATTTCATTTGTAAGTGAAAGTTATTGAGTAAAACAAATATTATAGTCAGAATAGTAATGCTTTGGGGAATGTATATATATGTAATTGTCAAATTTTTTGCTTTCTCAAGTGGTACCATAATTAATTTACCTTTAGCACAGTCAACGTGCACTGCATGGATAGACTAGATTTTTTTTTTTTTAACATACCTGGAAAAGTCGGGGGAATTTCATTCTCCTGTTTGAGTTGCAACCCTGTAAAAAAATTTCAGTGTGATTTTTATTAAGACAGTAAATGCATATTCTCCAGTGGAAATTTTTTTCATTAATAAAATTCTGAAAGTTATTTTAGAAATATCTGCTGCTATACAAACCTTGGTCGTTTTTTACACAGTTGCTGAGCTGAAACGGAAGATGTAGTTCTTGATAGTAGGAAACTGGTTGAGTGTGCATTGAATCTTCCTGTAAATGCTCTTTTCTAGGCAGAGAGTTGATGAAGGCCCAGGATGCAGAAGAAAATATTGGGTAGACAGGAAAAATAAAAATACGAGTTAACCATGTTTTTAAATAAGTTTATCAAACTTTTGAACCAATAATAGCTGACCATATGTAAAAGAATAAGTGATGACGGTATACATATAATAGGTGTAACATTCAGGAATTTGAATTAAAAAAAAGGTAGAATTTTACTTGAAATTTAAATAATTTTTTTCCCTTGCTTTTCATTTTGTAAGCTTAGTTTCTAATTGCAATTATTAATTTTATGTGAATCACTCTCTATATAAAGTAGCCATGTTATTTGGTCTTTGACACTGAATTTCTTAATTTTTTTTAAGGAGAAGAAAATGTGCATTTGAAATTGGTATGGTTAACTAAATTTTCAAAACATTGCTTTCATATCTAATGTTTATTTATTATATACATATGAAATTAAATGATCACTTGGATTCTTCATCTAAAAAAGATTTAAAACTTTTTCCAACTCATCATTAAAACTGCTCAAATCAATGTCATCTTTATGCACTTTTTTCCCTCCACACAATGTAAAGATTTAAAAAAAATTGTAACATTTTCCTAGATTTCTACATCTGTTCAGTTCTGGTGTTAAATGATTGCATGTTACATAATGTAAAAAAATACATTCCTTTGATTCCTCATCTATGCATTGGTTTTCAACTTGACTCTTTCTGTTAAATGGTGAAAGCTTCTTTACTTCATTTTGATTCTCTCTCAAATTATGATGGCATGAATAGCCAGGGCCAGTTATAAATTCATCCAATGCTCATTCTGTTGTTTGAAACTTACTCTTGTCTTAGCCTGCTGGATCATAAGTTTTCTTACATTTTTCTAGAAGCTACTCTTTTACATAACCTCCTCATATAAAGGCTGCGTCATAAGTTTTCATAGATAGCCTTCTCGTCTTTGTCCTGTTAACATCTCGGCTATGCTCCTCTTTCTTTTGTTAGAACGTTATGACATATTAAAATTTAAAGTCAGTCGTATCTAATAGTGCAATTACTGAATAAGTAATTTGATTAACTTCATCTGGAAAAAGTCATCTGCTCTAAATTAAAATAAAGATATGCTGTTAAAAGTGAAAAGTCCTGAGTCGTCATTTTTCTCCATGCTTCAGTCATCCCAGCTTCGTCAACCATCCGCCAAAACGTGTAATGGACTATCCTCACCATTCACCCACGATGTGTTGGAATGTGATATATTTCATTTTTCTAGTTATGAATGCAAGGAAAAACTATACAATTTAGTAGTCAGAATGATTAGAATCCTGAAAGAAATGTTCCATTGTAATGTAATAAATTAATGATTAATTAAATTTAAAAATTGTTCATAAATTATGAAAATCCAGGTCCTGGTGTAACACCAGGAATCAGTTTTATCTTAATATAATTTCAATGATGAAAATTAATTTTTTTTAAATTCAACTTATGTAAGTATTTATTTATATGTGCAGAAAGCTGTTTTTAAAACAGAAAATAAATAGAACAAGTGCACATTCCTTCATATTGTTGTTGTTAAGTCTGCACGGCAGGAGAAGTATGATAAATGCAAAGTAGCGAGTATAATTTTATATCTCCGATGAGCAGTAGTGCAGCCATGTGGGGCCTATTCAGTGTAGTAATCAAATAAGTAAATATAAACCTTTCAGGTTTTACTGTTGATTGCAAATTTGTACATAAAGTTGCATACATGAAACCAAAGTGATATCCTCTTTTATCACAAATTAATTCCTCTTCCTCAAAATATACCATAGAAACGGTGAAAAATTATGTCTCAAGCATTTTTCACCATATAAACTAAAACTGGGACATTTCTTCTACTGTATCAATTTTAATGTGTATTATCATGCATCTTTCTGAATATATAGCCACCTATGAACAAATGACTGAGCAATAAAATCAAAGCATGGGCACTCTAAAAAATGCATGTGCTTTGGAAAAGAGGAAATTGGATTCTTTAGTGATATTTGCTACTGCGATAAGGAAGTAAAATTCCAGCTGAATTCACAGGCATGTATGCTAGGGGTGTCCAAATTTCATCATAGTAGGAATTCATGAAAGTTCAAAACCTGCAAGTTCTAGTGCTAGTTCTACTGGTGGAGGGGCTTCACCAGTAGCCAAGCAGGTAAGGCTGCCAAATACTGGAAATTCTACTTAGGTGAGCAGCTGGCTGTAGGTTCATGGTTTCCCCATGTGTAATGGGAACAAGCCAGTTGTTCCATCCCTTCCCTGAGGCAGACAGCCCTTATGTGCTTTGCTATAATTAAAATAATCAAACATATTTATATGCAGATTTGAAAGTATTTTTAAATACAAATGAAAATTTTCAAACAGGTAATCAAACATTGCTTTTAGCAGAAGTAAATTAAAATATAGAGAACGTGATTGCAATAATATAAAATGCTTTTCGTTTGAACACTAATTTTAAAAAAAAATCCAATAACTTATGCACTTTTAGAACACGTACATATACCTATAAAAGTAATAAAATAAGTTACACTAGACAGCATGCATTGTGCAAAAGTTATTACTCAAGGAAAAAATATTTTTAAATATGTTATAAAATTTTCCAAGCTTTTGCTTCAGAAATAATCTTTATTTCCTTGCATGGTATGAGGACCAGTGCACTTATGTCAAACCCAGCTTGTGAGTATTTGAATTTACTCATTAGGAATGAAATAAATTACCATCACATTTTTTCCCTTAAGGATGGGACATTCGAATCCTTCAAAAAAGTATGAAATTCCAAAACTCGAATCTTAGCATATTTTTCATCATTTGAGTATTTCAAAGCTTAAGTCGAAACATCTTTATATATAAAAAAAGAGAAAATGTGGTTATTACCATTTCAGTATCTAAATCTCCGGTATGATCCTGATTGCCATACTGTTTTGTTTCAATTAAGCATCCAGCGAAATCTGCCAAAACTTGGTCTCGAAAATTATGCACAGAAACAATCTAGCCCAAACAAACCTTTTTATGTTTCTAGCAGCAGTATATTAAGACTGTACTGTGGTCTTCCATTTGAAGTATCCTCTTTTTTTTTTTTTTTTTTTTTTAGATTCTAAATAAAACTTGATTTCGAAGACGATTGGACACAGGTCCCTTTCTTCAAGAATAGCCGCCCTCCCCCCCCCCAAAATTCAGCTTACTGTTTTGCCCAATTTCAAGCTTTCCATGTATGGCTTTCTGTTCCTATTTTACTCAGACATTGCTATTAAATTCTGAATTGTTTCTCAAATATGTTTGTTAAATTATGTTGCAAAAATTCACCTCAATATGCAATATTCAGTTATTTCATTTATATATTTTTAATAAACATATAGGTGTATTTTAAAACTGTTCTTAAATTTGTTTTTCATTAAATAAGACTGAATTTTGCTCCAATTAAACATTTTTAATATTAAAGTTATTTTTACTTTCTTATTACTTTTATTTATTCGAGAAGTATTTGGATTTGGGGGAATTTAGGAATCATCTCGAGTGTTTAACAATGCAAATTGAAATCTATATACATTCATTATATTGTTTAAATTTGTGATATATGATTCACAAAATGCCCAAAATTAAAAGCACTGCAAAGTATGTGATGCAATCTGAATGAGATTTGCACTTAATGTCATTTTCGTTATGAAAACTTCGATGAGAACAATAAATACAAAGCTTCTTTGATTAAGTGTAGCAGGATAAATGGATTGATCAGTGCAAAGAAAGATTTACTGCCAGAATTTCTTGCAGAAGATATATTTAGGTAGACATTTAAGTCGCGATTTAATTAATTATGGACATTTTCTGGTATACAGTGTACGCTTGTTAATTCGAACTCAAAGGTTCTCAGAAAAGAGTTTCAATTATCCTATATTAAGAGACAACATAACTTTAAGAGTGTATCACTGAAGAAGAAAAATCTATCTAAATGATAACCACAGAAAATATACTATGTTTTTTTATAGAGTCCATTATGGTTTGATCATTAGGTCTGCATTCTCTTCTTTTTCATCTCGGATAATTTTATTACGTCATCTTCGCTCAGTTTTCCGCATACTTCCAAGTCTTCATCTGCGCTTACATAATCAGAAAAATTAACATTATCACACTTATTTTTTCAATTCAGGAAAGGCTTTGTCAGTATTGTGATATTCATCGATATAACTGTTCTTTCTGCGTGTATGAATTTAGCATGACGAAAGCAGTTACAAATTGTGCGTTCTTTAGCAGCATCCCATGCGCCGTATAGATAATTCATAGCTGTCAGCAGAGTAATGTAGTTTTCACCACAATCTAAAGAAAAATTGATTTATTGTAAGATTCTCTTGCGATAATTTGTTTTAAGGTTCTGGATGATTCTTTAATTCATTGGTTGTAGCTTCGCAGTTGTATTTGGCGGCAAATATTCAACCTGTATGGAACTCAGTTCTGGAAAGTTATTGTGGCAGGTTGCGTTATCCACAAATAAGAGAATTTTACGCTTTTCCCTCGAAAACTGCTTATATATGCCTTTTGACCAGTTACTGAAGGTGTCTCGTGTCATCCATTCTTTTGTATTCGATAATGTGATCAACTGGCATTGTCCGTATTCCTTTAAAACACAGTAGATTCTTGGAATAATTTAAGCTCTTTGCTCCCATCCATATTAGCACAAACTGAAGCTGTAATCCTCTGTTTACTGTTTTTATCTCCTACGCAAGCATCCTCTTTAAAATATAATGTCTCGTTTGGCAAGAGTTTATAAAAAAATAGTTTTGTTTGCATTAAACTCTTTTGGCAGGTAAGCAAGGAGAAGCCCTGCCAATTTCTTACCGAAATAAGTGCATACATCTTCGTTTACATCAGAACTTTGCTGCATGTAGTTTGATAAGAAATACAAATTAGTTGACAAGGTATTTTTTTTTTTTTTTAATTCCATAGTCAGGTGCTTTGTTTTACATTCGCCATGCTCTACTAAAATTTCTACCTTTGTCTCCAAAGTTAAGAATTTTGTACTTTCCGCGTAGACATCTTGAATTTTTACACGTTCACATCATACTCTGGGGAAGAGAAATTAGAGCACATTAACTTGTCAGCACTGCAGAGAAGTTAATGTGCACTGCATAACTGACTGTAGTGAAGACTGGTTGGATCTGTAGTGAAGACGGGTACTTCTTAAATTCTAAGAAAATGAATAACAAATTATTCTCCCCCTAGCCTGACCCATTCATAATGAATGCAAGGAAACAGGTTAGGCCAGGGAGCTTTGTTCATTAGGTACTGATAACAGGTGCACAAGAGTCTGGAAATGCAGGCATGTGCCTGTTTACACATAAAAGAAATGCAGATGATTTGTACGCACACAATAATAAATACAGCTTGTATTTTCTCCGTTAAACACGTAAAAAGAAATTTTGTCAAATTTTTAATTTGAATTAACCAAAGTGATAAAAATTTAGTTCGATAGTATGTTATTTTTAACATTAGTTCCAATACAAGTTTATGGGAGGCCTTTGGATTAGTTCAAATTAACGAGCATCCACTTTATCATTGAAGATTTAGTACAAAGTATTGTAATATTCGTGCTGTAGGGCTGATGCCAATGTTAATTTAATTCTGGCATCTACTCCGCTTCAAAGCATATGAAAAAACTACGTCTAATGTCAATTAATGTGTAAGTATCCTCCTTACTTCATATGCGCAGCAAGCACATGCCACTGGAATTTGGAGGAACGGAATTCTAATCCCGGGGAGTTTGTTTCTCATTTTTCAAGTTACCTACTTCGACAAATTTAATGTGCCTACAGTGGCTACAGTTTATCCCAAAATTCAGTGTGACACTCTTTTGAAGGGTCATCCCAGCATTCATGGAACACTGTTTTGAAAATGCATCCCAATATTCAGTGAGTTCGATGTAACATTTAGTGGAGCACTCTTTTGAAAATTCATCCCAGCATTCAGTAGGTTCAGTGGAGCACTCTTTTGAAGGTTCATCCCAGCATTCAGTGTGGTCTAGTCGTCAGAACTGGAAGTATCAGTCGAAGAATAGGTGGTCTTATTGAAACATCCCTGCGGTGTTTGTTCATCCAAGCCTTCAGGTTTGAGGTATAAATTTTCCCATGTTTTTATAAATTCCTCGTAGTGAACCAGGAAAGGTTCTGAAGTCACTTTCTAGAGACATTAGGTTATTTGGAAGCAGGAAAAATGAAAAATATGCAAACGTCTTCGCCAGGAATCGAACCGCGGACCCCTGGAATGCGCGCCCAGCATGCAGACCATCACACCACGAAGGCATGCCAAGAAGGCCAGAGAAATACCTTATAACTTTGTCGTAGACTTTATCAAAAGCCAGTGCTTAAATTCCACCGGAGCCCGGCTCCGGTACTTCTCAGTTTTTAAGATAAATTACAATTTTAGCCGGAGCCCTAAATCAGTCCCGGATCTATGGGGGCAAGCCGGGGTCTGTGCCCCGGGCGGCAAATTCAAGCGTTGCGCTGGATCGTATTTGGAATGTTGTGAAATTTTGATACAACATTAGTAGTTTTAAAGCCAGATTTAAAACCTCTTTTAAGAATATTTATAATTAATTACTCGGAAACCTTTTAATGGAACAAACGGTTAAAAGTAAGCTAAGTACCTCCGAATACGACTCTAGTGATAAGATCAGAGAGAGGACAATAGAGGGACTCCAGACGTCACTGGCGACGTCAGACGACCCTGTCCCTCTGCCAACCCAACATGTAATTTTATTGCAAAGGTACTCCGTAAACTCCTTGGTATTTTGTCCTTGTGACTCCTGAGCCCCTCTGTTATCCTCTCTCTCTCTAGGCGGGGATATTCAAATGAGAAACAGAACAATAGCATAGAGGGTCTTGTTTTCATACCGACGTGCCTTGCGAAATAAATGGAGAAGTATTGTAACTCTTTCCTAATACCCAATATAAATTAACCTTGGACCAATGAAATAATTCAAATTAATGTACGTCGAGAATATACAACAGAAATAAAGTAAGGTATTTGAATTTTTTGCAGCTAATCGGCAACATAGGTTTTAAAAATGGATTTATTATTTTTATAGTTTTTAAAGTTTTTTTAGTTTGGAGGGGTTCTGTTCTCTCATTTTCTTTTAATATACCTACTTCCAGTATTCGTCACCATATTTAGCGAGACGCAACCATTTAGTTAGCGCGCGTATCCGCGAAGCGGCCCTAAGTCTTGAGTATAATTACGTCAATTTTTAGCTTTTCTTATTAAGTTATACTGTATATTATTTAGGGTAAAAGAAATCATGAAAGCGTCTAGAAAAAGCTCTTAGGGGCAGAATATAGAAAAAGAGCAAAAGATAGGACCGAACAGAGAAAACAAATTGCAGCTAAAATGAAAGAAAGGCTTCACAGAAAAGACGAACCGTCAGACCCTGCCGCAACTTCCGATGGTGCCGAGATTTTAAAGGATATTGATATTTCTTGCAATTTGAATGACCAAGATGAAGAATCTTCATCTATCATCATTAGACTACATTTCAGCAACTGAGAGAGCAACCCTCTTCATCGAGCTCAGACGAACATCTAGATGATATAAAATTAGGATATAAAGTATTTTCTCATTTACGTGCGTGTAGGCAGCAGAAAGAAGACTTAAAAACTTTTGATTTGTCGGACCCAGGTAGTTGGCCAATTGCAGAAAAAAAAATTAACGATCTTTCTTAAGCAGTCAAGCTGTACTATTAGCCAAAAATCATCCAGAAAACACAGACCTTAGGTCCACTGAACGTGGTGGAAGACATCTGACATCTTCATTGTGGCACAGAACATTAACAAATAATGAAAAGATTAACAAATCTTAGCTTATATATTATAAGGTATTTCTCCCGCTTTCCTAGCGTGCCTTCGTGGTGTAGTGATTCTGCACACTGGACCGGTATTCCAGAAGTCCGTGGTTTCATTCCCGGCGAAGGTGTTGCTTATTTTTCCTCTTGCCTGCTTCCAAAAAAAATCCTAATGTCTCTACAGTTGGATGAGGTTTCTTCACACCCAGGATTTGGCGATTGGGTCCCCTAAAATAAACCCTAGTCACCCTTTAAAAAGGGGAGTATATAAAGTATTTCTCCCGCTTTCCTAGCGTGCCTTCGTGGTGTAGTGGTTCTGCACGCTGGGCCGGTATTCCAGAGGTCCGTGGTTCAATTCCCGGCGATGGCGGTTGCCCATTTTTCATCTCTCCGGCTTTTCCAATTAACCTAATGTCTCTACAATATTCTAAACTTAAAAATACAATTATTGTACACCTTGTGAGATTTACCAGAAACATGCCACTGCCGCTACATCCGCATTCTGTACTACAGGATTCATTAACTGGAAAAAAGCTTCAGAAAGGTTAATTGAGCACGAAGCATCTGAAATCCACAGAGAGTGCATGATTAAGTGGAAAATTCACCTATAACAAATGAAACAGTGTCAAGGCATCGATCATGACATTAAGCGACTAATTCACACAGAGAAAGAAAAACGGAGAGAGATCCTACAGGTAGTTATGGATGCTGTATTGTATCTTTCAACAAGATGTCTTTCTTTCCATGTGTCTGATGAAATCCCTAGCAGTCTGTTCAGAAAGTGTCCTCGGCCTAGTCAAGGCAATTTTTTGAATTTAATGACTCTGCTAGCCAAACATAACTCAATTCTTAAGTACCAGTTAGAACACTTAAAAAAGGGACAGGTATCACATTTAACAAAGCTAATTCAAAATGAAATTACTAATATAATGGCGAAAACAGTTCACAATAGCATTTTAAATTATATTAAAGAAGCCAAATATTATACAATAATGTTCGATTGCATTTCAGATATGTCGCATACAGAACAAATGAGCCAGGTGATTTGATACTTAAAAAATATGTGGTGATGTGTGTGAAATAAAGGAGAGCTTTATTGATTTCATAGAAGTTGGTGGAAAGACAGGGGAATGCATTTCCCAACGGATTGTGGGAAAACTGAGTCTTAGTGGTTTGGATATTGGATAATGTGGTGGTCAGTCTGACGATAACGGATCTAATACTAACCGTTATAAGTACCGATAACGGTACTTATAACGGAGTACATGCCAGGATTACAGAAATGAATAAGCTGGCCAAATATGTGCGATGTTTGGCTTAATCTTGTCGGTGTGTATTTTGTCTCATCTTACCCAGAAGTAGTTAACTTATTTGGAATTATACAGGAGATATTTAGCTTTTTTTTGTCGGATCCACGATTCGATGGGATATTATTAAAAGATGTACAAAAACCGACTTAAAAGGAAGCAGCCAGACGAGATGGTCGGCAAAATATGTGGCTGTGAGAGCTGTTCTAACGAATTTCCCAGAAGTATTAAAATCCTTGAAAGAAATTAATTATCTTTCTCTTAGTGCGGAATCAAATTACTAAGCAGGACATCTGCTACATGTTGTAAAAATTTTTGAATTTATTATCAACCTGATAAATTGGGCTAATAGTCTTTGAGAAATCAATCGAATAAATATTGAAATTCAAAAGGAAGGTACTGTTCTTGCACGTTCCATCGCATTAATGGAATGTCTGATCAAAACTTTGCAAAAAATGAGAGAAATTCTTATGGCATATTGGATAGAAGAATCTAAAGCAGCAACCGAAAAAATTGAGTTTGAACCTATTTTGACAAATAAACGAATTCTAAAGCCGGAACGCACCGCAGCCCTGAATGCTGCACCGGAGCTGCATTCTAGCCGGAACGCACCGGAGCACGTGAGCCCAGAGAAGGCTGCGGCACTTCCCTTGTGTAATTGAATAACAATTTCAGTAGAAATTTTCTCTCGAAAATTTTATTTTAACAATTAAATTATATTAAAAATCGCTTATTAAATTTCAATTTATCTCTTTACATTTTATTTAATTTTAATTATTTAATTACTTCAATTGTTAATTATTTCAATAAATAATAATTAATTATTTAATAATTATCAATTAAATTATAATTAATTATTATATAATTATTATTGATTAAATAACAGTTTATAAACATTAATTAAATAATAATAACTATTTAATGTGCTAATAATTAACTGTTTAATTTTAAAATTATTAATGAGTTTAATAGTCATTTTATTTATTTATTTATTCTTGTTCCTCTTTGCTGACGGTCTTCCATAGGGCTCCGGCACTTCTAATCTTAGAACTTAAGCCCTTCTTCAAGGATTCCTTTGTAGGCTCTTCATCGTCAGAAGAACTGGAAGACCTGGAATCATCTTCCTCTTCCTCATCGTTATAGCCCATCGTGATGTAAGATTTAGTTGGGAGGATAGGATGGATATTTTGAATACTGAAATCCTCTTCTAAAATTTCTAACCTTATTATCAGGACAGTGAAAAAATTTCCATAAATGTCGGTGTTTCGCACATTTCCCGCGGTACCTCCATATGATACCGCATTGCACATAAATTTCCGTAACGGGTTTAAATAATTGGGCAAAAAATTTAGCTTTTCCATAGCCAACGGCATAGATGTTGGGGATATTAAATTTTAAAGAATTTAAAATGGAAAATAAATTATTATAAAGAATATTTCCTTCTAACCATCGTAGACCGTGTTGATTTTTTATTAGCCAAGTATTTGTTTTTGCTCTTTTGAACTGAATTCATTAAAAGGTAGACAGCGTCCAAAAATCATGGATCCGACTGTTGTTAGATCTTTGGTCGCAATGCCAAGTTCTTTGAGAATATATGTGTATTGACCATCCTTTTGTTTATATAATTGAAACCCTTCTAAATCTGAAACTATAAAATTATAGAAAGAAGAATCCATGACGATAATCTCAAACACAAATGAAGATCTATAAAGGAAAGAAAAATAGTACTGTTTAAGTTTTCAAATAAGCATGTCACATAAGAATAAAAATTTACTTTCTAATAATATACATTCAGTCGTTCAAAAATTTCACGTCAAAATTCAGATTCTTCATTATTTAATCCCTTTAACAGTTTAAATGAAAGGATTATTGTTGCTATTTTTTTTATTTGCTATGAGATTCTTCATTATTTAACTAGCGAGTGAAAGGATTACCAGAGTTTTTTCAAAATGCGAGATTGTTTAATTTTAATGAAATTTAACGTTACCGTTCACAGTGCAAAAAACATACATGCAGAGTTCTTTAAGTTACAAATAAACACGTCACACTACAACATACATTTAAGTCTAACAAAATGATATAGTAAATGGAAACTTCATAACATACATTTAAAATCAGTCTAATAAAAATATAGACTTACCAGCTCAACTCAGTCTTCTCGTCTTCTAAGGAAACTCTCTCTGTAGAACGATGTTTGAGACACCGGGGTGCCTAAGCCAAGGCTCTACCCCTTGTAGAACAGTTTGGTCATTTCAAAAGGTGGTATAGAATAATCGAAAGATAAATCGAATAGATTTTGTTTTTTAAATAATGTTGTTAAGGTCAGATAGGAATCCTTGCTCCCTAACGTATTAATAACAATGGAGTTACTGTCTAAATTAGTGCCAGCAGAAAAGTCGAGGAACTGGTGACTGTGACAAGAATGAGGTAGTGCAAACATAGGCAAACTGAATCCATTAAGAATTACCAAATACAAAACATCAAATACTAAGACATGAACTTGGAATAATTACATACATATACCTATAACATACACAAAAGGTAGAATGCAGACAGAAAATTGGAAGTGTAGTAGATAAGAGGAATGAAAATAAATACATAAATAAACACATATGTCAAATTATTAGAGTTGCATATTACATGGCTTGAGGATAGGTATAATCTTAGCTATTTTTCATTGCCGAGGAAAGTATTTCCAGGGGAGAATAATATTGCAGATTTTAGTTAACATGAAGATGGTCTTGACAAGGAATTTCTTGATCATACTATTTGTGATGGCATCAATATCGGGGCTTTTCCTTTTCTTGAGTCTTTTGACGGTGGCATAGACTTCTGACGGTAAGGCTGGAATGATGTTGTCTGTGCATGGATTTGTTGAGAAGGTGGAGTGAAACTGGTGAACAAGGTTTTCTGTTGCAGGTATCATGAATGTTGTTTGTGCGAAATTGAGTTTGCAGATGCTGAGCTAAGAGCTCTGCTTTCTCAATTTCTATGTAATGGGTCCTTTGAGGGCCTTTAAGGGGCGGAATTTTATTGTAGCATTTCGTGTACTTTTTAATGGCTTTCCACCTTGAGTTATCATCTGTGGAGAGTGCATTGAGGTATCTGGTCCAGCTTTGTTGTTCCTGTATGTCTAATAGAGTCTAGACAGCATTTGAGAGATGCTTGTTTATCTTTCCGGTTACGAGTACGTTGAAATTGTCTCCTTGCTGCGTTCCGCTGGGTGATCAGCTTCTTTAGCTCTTTGCTTCGGAAGATATGCCTTTTGGGAACCTCCTTCTGAGCATTGGCATGGGCTCTAGTAATAGATGTTGTGAAAGTCCGAATTAAGCTATCAATATCATCCCTCGTACATATTGTGGGCATGGTGTACTGAAGGCTGTTGAGAGCTTTGGCATACTTTCGCCAGTCAGTAGTAGAGGCTCAGCTCTCTGGTGAGGTATAGCTGCGAATGTCCAGAATCATTCTGACCGGATTATGGTCAGATGAGAGTTCATCCTGCACAGAAACATCCAGCGGAACGCTGGTGTTTCTGAGCAGGTGTCAATGATTCCTGATGAACGGGCAGTATACCGTGTTAGGGTTTTTGGAGCTGCTATTCGTAAATTCTCCGAGTTGGCTAAGTTGAAAATTGCGTGTCCTATGTCATTTGAATTGTAGCAGTTCCAAGCGCGGTGTCTGGCATTTAAGTCTCCACCAATAAGAATATGAGTCCCAAGTGAGAGTAGAACCTGTAAGTCCGCGAGGACTAAGTGAGGCCTTTGAGAAGGTGGAATGTATGTGGAGATGAAAATGTGAGTAGTGGAAGGGCTTGTTGTGAGTGAGATAGCTGACGCTTCAACGACTGAAAGCTGTGGAACTGGAGCAGGATAGGGAGGGATGGAGCGCTTAATCAGAAGGGTTGTGCCTCCTCCAAGGTTAATAACAGTAGCAGGTCTGTTGTACCGCTGAACAGCATAATTTTGCATATATATTGGTGTGGCAGGGCCAAGTCGGTGTTCCTGTAGGAAGAAAACATTGGAATCGAACTCATTTACAAAGTCCCGAAACTCATTAATTTTTCGGGGCAGTCCATTAGCATTCCACGTATAAATTTGTAAACAACTATATACAGAATTACTCATTTGCATTATTCAATGAACCAAAAATTTCTTCACATATATTAAATATTGCAAACAGTTTGTCTATGGTATCGGTAGCTGCCTGTAACTCAGGCAATTTGTCAGTGACTTTACGAATAATATCTGAGAAAACTCGTTGGTGACACTTTCTTTTATACTCACGCGGCGTCTATAATTATCACAACAACGTCAAAAAGTGAAGGTCGTTCTAACCTTGTTTAAACAATCATGATGAAAGAAATGTTTGGATAAAAAAGCTGTTGATTACATAAGCTTGTCCTTATGTAATGAATTATGATGAAAGAAATGTTTTGATTAAAAAAACACCTGTCCTTGTTTAATGAATGAATGAAATGTTTCGATAAACCAGTGATAACACGCCTACATATAAAACATCGTTGTTGGAGGATATAAACAACCAGCGAATTCTTGTTTATAAAAAATGTGATTATCAATGGGTCGTGGGAAGTTTATGTCATGGCCTCTAGATACACTTGTTTTCTGATAGGTTGTTTTTTTAAAAAAAAAGGCTACATGTCTTGTTTATAGGACCTTGTAAAAGTCACTTTATAACGCTAATCTTGTTTACGGGAGAGCTGGAAACGTCCCAAAATGACAGGTATAAAAGGGTCGGTCACTTTATTTTATTTTTATCCTCTCCGAGCAAACCATGCGTTACTATATTATGTTTTTGGCAATTCCCGAATTGCGATTTGCATCTCAAACTCCCGTATTTATTTTAACGCGTTGGATATTATTCATCTGATGTTGTCTAAAGATGGAGAATGTCGTCTACAGAAAATGCTGGATACGCCAAAGGTCCATTTTCCAAAGCTTTTAGAGTGGAAAGATTCAGAGATTCGGATAGAGAGACGGAGGAGGAATTTTCAACAAGCATCTGGATGATTTTGGAGCAAGTTCTGTATGTGATGCCTAAACCTGATAAAAGTGTGTATAATTTCTTTACACACATACTCTACATTCCGTTACGTGGAGTCAGCGAGAGGTAAGACTGTCCTCGAGATGAGTTTCGATCCATCTCCCAAAAATATATTTTTAAAAGATATGGCACAACTCTCTTTGCACAACATTTTGATGGATGAACTCCACCGTTAATTGGGAAAAAATTTGATCCCCCCTGTAGGGTTTCCTTTATTTCGCATAACACATTTATTTTAAGTTTGATACCTTTCCTGAACTCCCCAACTTGCTTTCGTATTTTCTCGCCAGGATGTAGATTTTTATTTAAGTGTGTAGGGTTTTCCTTATTTTGCATAACAAATTTATTTTAAGTCTGATTTCCTGTTCTAAACATCTCAACTTCCCCTCACATTCTCTCGCCAGGATGTAAATTTAAAGTGAAGAGCTATTTAAACGTGTCAATATCTTAGTTTATTCAGAGCGTGTTTCGCTAGCCAAGAGCACGTTTTGTTGTTATTTCATGGTCACGCTAGTAAGCTTCTTGGCCTTATCAGATTAGTATCACCCGGTTAGATTTCTGTGAGTCCACCTCTTAGACGTAAACTTAAGTGCGCTCTTGCACTAGTTATTTCAGGTTTGACTTGTATTATATTCTATGTTTTAGTTCCCACCGCAAGTGGACGGTGTTTTTGTAACGCACGAAATCCGTGCCTTTCTGTTAAATTAGTTTGAATTAATAAAGGGTTATTTTTTACCCTTCTTCTGTACTGGTAATTAATTCACGCCTGCGCGAGAATTCGCCAGGTTCATTGTAGGATCTAATTTAGTTTAAGTGGAATAACAGAAATAGATCTCACAAGTTGTAGGATCGTTCTCTCTTGTTGCACATAAACTAAATTAGATCATACAATGACCTGGGGAATTCTCGCGCAGACGTGAATAACTACCATCGCAGAAGCAGGGTAAAAATAACCCTTTATTAATTCAAAATAGTTAACAGAAGAGCACGGTCTTCGTTCCTAACAAAGGCACCGTCAAACTTGCGGTGAAACTAAAAACGTAGAATATAATTCAAGTCAAAACTAAAATAAGTAGTGCTAGATAGCACTTAAGTTATGCCTAATAGGTTGTACTCAGAAAAACCCAGTGGCGTAGCTAGGGTGGGGTAAGGGGGGACATCTGTCCCCGGGCGCAGCATCCAAGGGGCGCCAAACTGATGCTACGAAATTTTTTAATGAAGTGTTTTCCATTCTTGCCACACAGAAAGGGGCGCAAATTCTTCAGTTGTCCCCGGGCGTTGGAAACTCTAGCTACGCCCCTGGAAAAACCTAACAGGCGTGACGATAACTCCGATATGGCTAAGAGGCTTACTAACGTAACAGCGAAACAACAAAGTAACGCGCGCTGGCTAGCGAAAACACTCTCTGAATAAAATCAGAGATTCATCCGTTTAAATATGCACTTCACTTTAAATTTACATCCTGGCGAGAGAATGTAAGGGGAAGTTGAGATGTTCAGATAAAGGTATCAACTTAAAATAAATTTGTTACGCAAAATAAGGAAACCCCTACAAAGTGAAGTAAGTATTTAAACGGGTTGATTTCTGAGTTTATTCAGAGCGTGTTTTCGCTAGCCAGCTCACGTTCCGTTGCTATGTCGCTGTTACGTCATTTGCTATGTCGCTGTTGCTATGTCGCTGTTGGTCATTTCAGATTATCGTCACGGCTATTAGCATTTTTTGAGTCAGCCTTTTAGGCGTAATTTAACGTGCTAATTCAGCACTGTTTTATTTTAGATTTTGATCTGAATTATATTCTACGTTTTAGTTTCACCGCAAGTTGACGGTGCCATTGTAAAGCACAAAGATCGTGCCTTTCTGTTAATTATTTGAATTAAATAAAGGGTTATTTTCACCCTTCTTCTGTGCTGGTAATTTATTCACGCCTGTGCAAGAATTCGCCAGGTTCATTGTAGGATCTAAATTTAGTTTATGTGGAATAGCAGAGGCAGATCTTACACTCCTCCACTTTTTTCTGTATATTTTCAAAAATCTTCTTTTCTCTTAAGAGACAAGGAGTTTTAAGGATGTAAAAGAAATGGGTTTGGAAGGAATGAAAGCATTAGGAAAAAGTGGATATTTTTTCCCGAATCCACACTTTTCCTTCCAGACCCATTTTTTATAACTTCCTCAAGCCAATCTTGGATAGCCTTATAATAATATTTTTATCCTTTTCAATCTATATTGGATATTCTCATTTTTTGTAGTCAACTCGTACTGATTATCTCAGACTAATTTGAATTTTCTTGTTATGGGAAAAGCTTTTATTCAGCTTGGGAAAAGAGATTATGTTATATTGGTCTTCAATAGCACGTCTAAAGCGAAACACGGAATGTTTATATAGATAGAAATAATTCCATTTAAAAAAAAAAATGGTAAGCTGAAAAAATCTCTCAGATCTGAGAGAAATATCTCAGATAGAAATAAGAAAAAATGTTTTGTTCATTTTAATGATATCTTTTAAGACATCATTAAAATGAACTCTTCCAATTTTGAGATTCAAAGATTGTATGTCTCAGAATCTATTTTTAGAAGCATTAGAATCTCGAAATGGAAAAGGAGTTCATTTTAATGACGTCTTAAAATCATTAAAAAGGAGACAGTTTTTTTGTTTTTTTTTTTTTTATTTCTGAGATATTTTCTTTCAGCTCTGAAATATTTTTCCAGCCGACCATTTTTTTGAAGAATGGAATCATTTCTAGTTATATATAAATATTCCTGCCGTTTCGCTTTAGATCACAATGCATTTCTGAAGAAGATGGATCCAATACAACATGGTCCAGATGATTCATAAGAGAGTAATCTTCCTTTCTTCATTAAAGAATCAACGAATGGTTTTCAACATTTTTGGCTGATTTATCTCTAATGGTTTAGTAGTCATGTAATCTTCAATTGTTTTCTCTTCAAAGGAAAAAAAATTCTTTCCAAATGATAATGTGTATCTATTAGATGACGTCACGCTCTTTATAAAAGAGGCACTCGAGGTGAAAGCGACTTCATTTCTCTCTCTCAATCTGTCTAAGAGAACGTCACAGAGGTGCTGTTTTATTTTAAATACAACGACTATTGCTTGGTGAGAGTCTATATCCAACAAGGAAAAATGTAATGGAATGCTAAATATCTTCTCAAATTATTGCCTGTGGAGTCTCCCTGCCGACTGGCTATATTACAAGCACTCTTTGGAAAAAAGAACTTTCTTCGACTCAAGGATACTTTACCTTACAGCGCCTTAGGCCTATATCACACGGCGTTTGTTTCACACGAACAACTGTTTCGGAGAATTTTTCTGCCTGCTTTACTATCGAAAGAAAGACGTGCGACTTTTTCCTTCCTTTCCAAAAAAATTGCAAGTTGTTCGTTTTCAACCAATCAACTATCAGCTTGTTTGTAATTGGGAACCAGTTTCCCCGGTGTTAGCCACAAAGCGATCTATGGTGACTGGCTGTTGTGACAAAGCAGAAAAATTGTTCCAAACAGTTGTTCTTCCGAAACAAACCGACGTGTGATAGCAGCCTTATGGGATCTAATGAATACGTATGTCTTAACGTGCGAAGAAGCTCTCATATTAGAAAAGAATACACTGAGTAATGATTTACTTTTACCCTGGATCTACGGAATGCTCACACAACCTTGGATCAAGAGGGTGAATATACCATCAAATTGTTGTATCCTGGAGAAAAGGAACTCATTTCTCTACTCAACATTTACGATTTGGGAGTTACCACAGCGACCAAATGAGAAGGAAGGTATTAATGTGAATTAAAAAGGAAAAAATACGTCCTCCTGTTATCCTTCATCCTACGTTTTTCCATCTGTATACATGGAGGAGGCGACAAAAATGGGTTTGGTGAAGGAAAAGGTACATTGGAAAGGAGGATTATCTTTACCAATGTGTTTTTTCCTTTACCAGACACATTGTTTTTAAAAACTTCTTTTATCCAAACTTGAATAACAATAAATGCATTGAGAAATTGTCCATCTTCTTCAATAGCGATCCATTAATTCTAAGAGATCTTGTCGTAAAAGTAGTTTTTGAAGTGAGGCAATTAAAAGCTTTCATGGGGGCTTTCCTGTTATGAAGGAATCCAGACCATGTTGTATTGACCAGTATTCTTTCGTTTCCAAGGCATCCTAACTCAAACACCTTATAGAAAATTCCTCGTTATCACTCGTGTCATAGGACCTGTCAATACTCCTACTCCATCCCCTTTCCTCCTCTTCTAATTTGTAGTTCTTTGGTTCATCTTCACAAAAATGTAATTTTTGGAGACTATAATCTCCGTTGTTTAAATGGCATCGAAAATTTTTAACTTTATTTTCGTCCCAATGAACATGTCTGTGAAAATACTGATGTTTCGCACATTTTATTCCGTAACGCGAATGCTTTTTCGCGCTAATATAAGATTCCCAAAAAGCATGTTTAAGAACTTTTGACAAAAACTTGGCTTTGTTGTAGCCGTTGACATAAATCATCTCGATATTTTGCGTAAGCATTCTAATACGGAAGGTAAATGATCATAGGATATGTGTCCTGCCGGCTTAGATTAGGCTGTTCGTAACCAACGAAGCCGCGTCAGTTACAAACAGCCTAATCTATGGCATTTTGATCTCGTCCCGCTAAATCGAGGTAATCGAAAGAAGGAAGAAATATCATGTATCCACTAAACGTTAGATCATAAGTGATGTAGCCCAGTTCTTTTAAAATATAAGTTGACTTTCCTTCAGTTTGAAACAACTCCATGTTGAGAATAATGTAGGAATCAGTTAGAGGATCAGAACTCATTTTGAACAACTGAACCTATCATTTTAAAGAAAAAGGAAGACTTTATAAGAATAAGAAAAAAGCGTTTTTAAAGATTTAAAAGTTTGGATGAGCATTTGCGAAGAAACAGGACAAAAAGCAAGAAGCTTAAAGAAGCAAGCTTAAATAAGAAATCAAAGCGGGCCAAGAAGAATTGAAAGCGGGACAGGAAGAAATGAGAACGGGACAGGAATCTGTTAAAGCAAGATGGAAGCGGTTCAGGAAAAGATGGAAACTGATAAAGATGAAATGAAATGGGTCAAGAGGAAATAAAGAGAGAAATTACTTGCATATTATAAAAAAATTGAGACTATGGAAGGCAGAATAGACGCGGTTGAAAATAAAGTGGACAAATTAAAGAAAAAGTTTCTTCTGTGAAAGAGCAAATAGAAAAGAGAGTTTTGGCCGTCGAACAACAAATAGATTACAGAGTTTCTTCTGTCAAAGAAGAAACCGAAGAAAGAGTTTGTTCCGTTGAACCACAAATCGAACAACAAATTGATGACCGGGTTTCTGCGGTTGCCAAAGAACTTGATACTTTAAAGAAATTCGTAGCGACGGCAGGGAGAAATTTGGATGGTTTAAAATTTTTACCGATGCCTGCTCGTCCGTCTCTGAAGCTATCCACGTACAATCGGAAAGCCTCCTGGAAAGTATATAAGACAATTAATGTTCTATAGTTGCGGATGCGAATGAATGGGATTTCCAAGCTAAGGCCTGTCATCTCACCGCTTCTCTGAGAGCAGACGCTGCGGATATTTTTAAAGCTCTTCCGGAAAACCAAAAGCTAGATTTCGAAGCTCTGTCCGGTGCGTTGGAGCTTCGCTTTGGGGAGAAGTGTTTAAAAGACTACAGCAGGCTTCAATTAAAATCCCGTCAACGGAAGCCCACCGAAACACTCCAGGAGCTCGCCACGGATGTAGAAAGGCTGTCCCATCTCGCCTTTTCGGAGTGCCCGACAGAAACAAGGGAATTGCTGTCCTTGCAATACTTTATCAAAGGCATCCGGGATCCTGAAATACAGAAAGCTCTGCGAAGGGCGGATAAAGATTTGAAAAGCGCTCTAGTGTGCGCCATGAAATTCCAGGCAGCCCAGCAAGCAGCTCGTAGAGACCGCCACCCAATCAGAGTTGCTCAAGTCCAGGAGCCAGTGGATCAAGTCACTGCTCGTCTAGACGATTTAACTAGACAACTGAATGCCTTGAGACGGAATGCTAGGTGACAAGAAACCGACCGTAAAATGCTGGAACTGTGGTGCTGAAAGGCACATACGACGGAACTGCAGAATACCCCTAGTTACGGATGTTAAGACCGCTCCTAGCAAGCAGCAGGGAAACTAGTTAGTGGCCATCACGCGGGGCGGATAATGAAAAGCCCCAGTTTAAAGCGCTTCAGATTTCTGCAGTGAGAGGCGGCAGTAATAGACTTTGCATAATAGGACATATTAATGGAGTTCCCTGCAATATGACGATAGATACAGGAGCCGACGTTACCATCATCCGAAAAGATTTGGCTCAACAACTGGGAAGCAAACTTATCTGCACGCCGCCCTGCGTTACCCTCCAGACTGTGTCCGGTGAGAAGATCGACATGGATGGAAAAGTAAACGTTTGGAAGTGCCGCTTACCATCACGCGGCATATGTAGCAGAGATTACAGATCCTTGCATACTCGGATTGGACTTTCTAAGGAAATATAATTTTTCCTTAGACTTTAAAAATAACGAATTGCATTCTGCATCTGAGGACGTAGCCCTGTTCGGAATAAATGATGAAGGAGTGAGATCTATCCACAAAATTTTAGCTCAAGACGATATCACAATACCCGCAAGAATCGAGTTTTTACTTCCTGGATCCATAGCCGAAAATAGAAATTTCTGCTACGGCATCATAGAATATCCCAATAACTGTAATAGCCCGAAAGGAGTACTAGTAGCCTCAATACTCGTAGACCTATCGAGAACGGTTATCTCGGTGAGAGTTGCCAATGTAACTGATAAGGCGAGAGTTATTAAGAAAGGTTAAGTGGTTGCAGCATGTACTCCAGTAATAGTAAGCGCCCGTACTCGCGCGGCCAAAGGATGACATCATGACGAAATAGAACAATGGATGACGCAACGGGGCGCCTTTGATGTGCCGCCGCCTTCATCTTGGATCACGTGACAATCGGAAGTGACGTAGGCAGAATGACGTCATGTATAGTTTTGTTTTTAATGTGTGGCAACGATTTTATGTTCTTAAAGTTTTATTTCTTTGGCAACGACAATATTTGTTTATGTTTATGGCAACGATTTCTTGAACCACGTGTTTGGCATGATATCCGTTTTAGTTTATTATTTTTAATTATTTATGATTTATTAATTATTTTGTACGTCATTAATTTTAACTTTTTAATTATTAACTATTATTTTTAACTATTTAGTACATTATTAATTATTAAATCCATTATTTCTTAATTATTTTAGTATAGTAATTTAATGAATAACTTTTACATGGTACGATTTTTAAATATAACTCCACGAGCGGGATTTAAACCCGTCATCTCTTGCATGGGATAAAAGAGCGTTACCTCTAAGCTAACGCTTCGTCTTATCAAACTTGTTATTTGCCCATGTCCACTATGATGACAGTAGGAAGGATTGCGCATGCCTAAACCTACCTTCACATGAAAACCGCGTCACACGTTTGTCTTTCACGACAGCGAACGAATACAATCTTGATAGTCAATCAGATTCTTCCTAATAATATCCTTTTTTGTAACCACGAATGAGCATGTTTATTTCTTGAAACGGACTAGGATTTTTTTTTTTTTTTTTTTTTTTTTTTTTTTTTTTTTTTTTTGCTTTCTAAATCACTCTGTTCTTTGATGTTTAAATGTCAGATTTTCCCACAGTTTAATTTTTTTATTATTAGGATATTTTTAGTTGTTTTCTTTTTTTGTTATCATTCTTACAAAAGTTTATTTATTAATTTTTCATATAATATGTTTTCTTTTTCCAAACATAAATTTTATTTTTAATTTTCGCAAATTGACGTTTATTTCTACAAAAGTGAATTTACATTTTCTTTTTACTTTTTATTTTGCAAAAGTTTTTTTTTTCCAAATTTATTTTCAGCATCTTTTTTAAAATTTTGATATCGACTTATGAATTCATGAAAATCACCCCGCCAAAAAAGTCATTTATCACGTTCGCTTGCTTACAGTATATTCTCTTGTCGTTTTAATCTTTTTGCTTTTGAGTAATATTATTTCTGAAGTTGTAATATATCTGAATCTGAAGCTTTAAAAACCAAAATCACTCTAATTTATCAACTTGTGTCTAAATATAGAATACAGCCATATAAACGGAAGATTTTAGTATAAGGAAATGTACTGTAGACAAAATAAAATGAAAATACTTCATTAATTTTCATGCTCTGTTCGTGCAACTAGTAAGGTTCTTATTCCAGACTTATCACAGTCGACATTTTTCCTGAAAAATATTCATTTCTTGTTCATGTTTTGCATACTCAAATACTAATTTTGTTGGATAATCTTACATTTTCGTATTATATTTTATATTTTACTTTTACGGTTTGGCTTGGGAAAAAGTTTTTCCATGGATATGGCATACCTCTCCTATATGTCTGCGAATGTTCTAATAAACTACATTTCCAACTAGTGTGAATAAAATCCCTAGTTTTAAAGGAATTATTTTGAACGTTTGCTTGATCTGAAACGAAAAATGCAACCCATGTGCAAAAAATAGGGAAAATTTACCTTAAAAAGTTCTCCAGGAATGCAATTTTTTCTATCGTCCTAACACGCTTTTCCGTATTTATCACTTAAATTCTTTGTATACCTATCTTTTCTTTAATTTTTGAAGTATTCCTGTTTGAATACTTGCGTTTGAATCTTTTTAATTGATTTTTTAAAGTACATACATATTTTGATCATTGCGTGGGGAAATGAGAAACGCTTACACCAAATGATTTCAAACACTGTATCCTTTAGAATAGAAGAAAAACACGCCAATGTGACAATTAAAATCGCAATCAATTTCAGTATGTGCGAAATGAAATTCACGAAGCCTGGTTTCAAGACATTTTAGTACTTCTTCGAGCACTAAAATGTCTTGAAACCAGGCTTCGGGAATTTCATTTCACACATACTGAAATTGATGAGTTGGTTTCGCTTACTAAAGTCTCTCTAAGTCGAACTCACTTTGTTTTCCAAAATGAATATTTTCGTCAAATTGAAGGATTGGCTATGGGTAATCCTCTCAGTTTTGTAATTGCTGACATTTCTATGCACTGTTTTGAGGTGAAATTATTGGATAAACTACCCTTTCGTCTCAGGACTCGGTAGTATACTCAGTAATATCGACACTTACGCGCTTTTTGATGGTAATAAAGATGATTTATTCGAGATTTTATCTATTATAAATTCAACTGATCCAGCCATCCAATTCACTCCCCTTACCTGATATTCTTATAATCCGCAATGAAATTGATTTTAGGCCTACTGTGTACCGTAAACCCTTTGCAGTTTGTTTACCACCCCATGCTAAGTCATGCCACTCTGTTAAGCAAAAAATGGCTTTTTTTTTTTTTGCTATTATGTATTTCGCTCGCTCAAAGTTCGCTCCTCAGAATCTTTTGCTTACCAATGAACTCAATTATTTGAGAGCAGTTGCTATTGACCGAGGATTTTCTCCCGTGATCATTGATAAAGCCGTTAAAAATTTTCAGATTCCCATCAAAGAAGACATTCTACTGTTAGAAATAATATTAATGACCTTGTCGTATTTCCATTTTATCCTTCTGTTAGTTATAAAATTGCACGGATTCTCCAGAAATTCAATTTTCAAGTCATATACTTCCCTATCAATCAAATTCACAGTTCGATTCTAAAAGATTGCATTTCTGACTTGGGGAATGATTCTTGGGGAATTTATAGTATATCGTGTCAGTGTGGCTTGACATATATTGGCCAAACAAAAAGAGCGTTAAAGTTTCGTATCAAGGAACATGAATCCTATGTCCGAAAAGACGAAATTAACAATTCTTCAATAGCATATCATAGTTGGAAATTTAATAATAATTTTGACTTTGGTTCTGCAAACATTATCTAAAAAACTTCTGATGATGGCGTTTGGACTCTGCAATGCGCCGGCTACATTCGAGCGTCTCATGGAGACTGTTTTGAAAGGTCTTTCATACGAGGCCTGTCTGATATACCTAGATGATATCATCATTCGTCGGGAAGACTTTTGAAGAACATCTAGAAAATCTTAGAAAGGTGCTTCAAAAACTGAAGCAAGCCAATCTAAAGTTGAGTCCCGCTAAATGCAAATTATTCAGACAGGAAGTGACTTACCTGGGACATGTCATCTCTGCAGAAGGTGTGTGCATGGATCCTGAAAAGGTGTCAGCCGTTAAATCCTGGAGACGTCCCAAAAATGTCCATCAGCTGAGAAGCTTCCTAGGGCTTTGCACCTACTATAAAAGATTCGTGAAGGACGTTTCTTCCATCGCAAGACCCCTTCACAAGCTGACAGAGAGCAAGCAAAAGTTCTTGTGGACAAAAGAATGCGAGGATGCATTTAACAACTTAACCCTCCGAGCGTTTTGAAAGAGATAAGGTATTGTTTTGTAAAGCGTCAGCAGCTTTGTCATCAAAGCTTTTCAAAAGCGTGGAAGCTTTCTGTCACTGTATCCACCGAAAGCGTTAAGCAGTTTTCTTTACCCTCCTACACCTGCGGAGAATCATCCAGATGAACTCATTAGTGTCGACTCTAAAAGTATCAATCACTGTCAGAACTTTGTCCTTCGGGAGTTTTCAAGAAGTAGAATGCTTCGAAAGCGATCTGACCTTGTAACAGTAACTGTTCGCTTTATGCTATGGATTTTGTTATCAGATGAAAATTTTGAGGAAACTTGAAAATCAAGACTTTAAAAGAAAAAAAATATAAATGTTTCAATTTTTTTTCCGTTCATAAACCTCCATTTTTATGTATGTATACATGTGTGTGTGCGTGTTTATACATATATATATTTAAATTTTATGGAAATCAATGTGCATACGGCAGTAATATCGAAATATTTTTGTGTTTCTAATACCCTTCACTTTAGTTATTGAATTTATTTTTCACATACGATTGCTTGCTAGGATAAAAGGAATACTTTCTCACTAAAACAATATGATTTTCGATAGTTCCCAAGATAGTTTACTTTTTTAAATAAAGTAAAATATCTTGTTAACTTGGAAAATTTCTTATTTTATTTGCAACTTCGGGTATTTTTGATGCAGAGTTTATTTGAAGCTACGGATATTAATAATATTTCACAATTTACTTGATATAATAACAGAACTAATTAGCTAGACATGAAATAAAAGACTTGTTTATTTGCTAATCCATAATTACAGACGTCTACGTTTTTGTCATGCAATTTTCCGCTTTTGTATATAGCCATGAGTAAAGAAAGCGGCGAGTTTATTAATTGTGCCATAATGATATTGTTTTCTTTAAACTCTAAGAAAATATCAGTATATTTTACTATTCCGCTACTTATTTTCTTTTTTGGGGTGTGCTAAGAGCAAATAAACAGGTGCTCTTAGAAATTCCTGCTTTGAAAAATTATAACAGCATTAATGAAAAAAGGAATCGGATTTTGACAGATTGATTCTTATGGTTTTATTAATCTCTATAACTTTAATTCTCTCTCTTTCTATATATATAGAAAGAATTAAACAGAGACATTAGTCTAATGCTCATAATGCTTACTTATTTTTTTTAATTTTATTTAATTTGACTATGCCAAAGCACTCGAAGGTTACCTGCCTAAGGGTAGGGATGTCTTCGTGGAGGAATTTCTGAGGGATACTGTCTCATATACATGTTGCAAGTGGGAGAAAAAAAAGAAAACGCCTACGCAGTGAGCTCGTTCCCCGAAACTCGAATTCTCAGCCGAATTATCAGTGTCAGAGACTTTATTGTTCGTTCGCTGATGGGCCAACGCTCTTGATGCGCTTTATTGAACTTATCGGTATTACTTTCAGTGTAGTTACCTAATGCAGAAACATAAACTTTTATAAATATTTATTTTATGTGTTCAAGAATATACATGCTCAAAGTGCGAATATTAGAAATTATATAAAACATGCACTGAAGTAGAAGTAATCTTTGTAACAGAAATTCAACTAATTTCAACGAATACCCGGGATAATATGATCACAATCTATCTGAATATTTAAGAAAGTCTTGGCAACAGGTTTGCTTCCTATAGGCTCATATTTATTTATTATTACGTACATATGTGATGCTATTTTTTTATACAGAGTATGTTTTCCCCATATAGGGTTTGCAACAAAAAAAAAATAAAGATTTTAATTTCCGTAAAGCAAAATTACAGACATTCTAAGGCGAAACTGAAGTGTAAAACCCTTTTTATTCACCAAAATGAACAATATATTTCTACTTCAACTAAAAGAAGCAAAATTAAGTTTTGTTCACATGGCTGGCTGGCTCAGTTAGAAATAAATATATAATATTTTTTTCCTTCTTTCCTCTAAAAAACTAAAATTCAACAAGATACTTTTTTTTAACAAAACAAAACGCGTAATTTATTCATTTTCAATAAAAATAGTTTATTCTATTTGGATATTGCAGAACATAGGAGAGCTACTTATTGGAAACATACCAGGGCTGCCATAGCGATAGTGAAGGGCTTTCTAAGGCAAACTGACTTTTCACAAAACACCTCTAATGCAGTCATCCCATTCACCATGTTCGAACCTAAATCAAACTACCGGCAAGTGTTTTATCATTCCGCTATCAGCAAGTTTCAACTAAACAAAACCAATTCAAAAATTTTATTCGCATACAGTACTAAACTCGACACCCGCAATAAGAGAATTCTAGTCTTACTATATTTCTTGTGTTCTGTAGTTAGCTAATTTTATTGCAATTAGCAGGTAATATCGATATTGGAAAAATTTTAATGTAAACTGCACTTTAGAATTTTCTTTCGCATCGTTCTAAATTTTACAGTGTGAGCCAAGTTATACGAACAGGTAATAGTTATATATGCCTAGGCGTACTGACTCTCCTGGATAGCTGAAAAGAAGTCTTTTTCATCAAAGGTGCCATATATAATACGTAGAATGACAATGCACATTGCCTTTCATTCTTATCGTCCCTCCCCTAATTTTCAACTCATGTCCTATTCTTTCTTCTAGTCGTTTTACATTACCGCTTCTTTTCAACATGCACCCTATTTGAAAATACTTGATCTGTTTTTAGAAACAGAGGCTAAACTTTTCTCAGTATCGTAAGAGAAAGACATTCAACCGACGTTTTTTTTTTTTTTTTTTTTTTTTTTTTTTTTTTTTTTTTTTTTACCCCAAAGGGGCGCTAGGACAGATGGGCTACTAGTCTCAAAACGGCATTTTATAGCGTTTCACTATAAACGGCGAATCAACTTTTAAATTGTTGCCACCAAATATTATCGTCCTGTATATTTAAAGAAATTAAGTCATTAAGAATCTTCATGAATATATATCTTGCATTATTAAAAATACAGTACTTAGAGCCATCAAATTAAGAATAACGAAATCCTTCACTCGAATATGCACATTGGAAACTGGAATTTTTAAGTTCGAATTTGTTTTATTATCTCTTTCATATTTTGTAAAACTTTGACGAATTTTTGATTAGGAAATCAACAGTTTCAAAGCGCGCAGTGGTAACACTAATGAATAAAATATTTTTATCTCCAGCGTGTGAGACTGTTTATCGGAAATTCTAAAGATATGCTGTTTTTAAATATTTTATGATATTGCTATTGAATTGGAATTTATGTGCTTTAATTGCAAAGAACTTGATATTTAATAAATAAAGGTAACACACAAAGCGTGACAAAAGTCCCTTTGGGCGTAATATAAAATCTGAAAGCTACTGGATTTTATTTTAATGTTTTAAATTTTGTACTTCCTTTTTAAATTCCAAATGAGTGTTAGTACAGAAGGGCTATTAGTTTCGAAACGGCATTTTGCGTCGAATCGCTTTAAATGCCCGAATTACTTTTCAAACTGTTGCCACCAAATATCATCGCCCTGTATTTATTTAAAGAAACTAAATAATGAGAATCTACATGAACGTATGTATGTTTTTCGCATTGCGGAAAAACAACGTTACCTAGAATCATCACATTTTGGATTACATAGTTCTCCACCCGAACAAGGACTCTTAGAAGGCCGAATTTAGAATCTGGAATATGTTTTTATTGTCTATTTCAGATTCTGTAAAACTTTACCGGATTTTTGATTAAAAATCTCAACAGTTTCAAAGCGAGCAATGGCAACACTGTAAGGAATAAAACAGTTTTGTCTACAGCCTGCGAGCCTGTGTATCGGAAATTCTAATGATATGCTGTTTATAAATTGTTTATAAATATTTTTAGCTCAAAGTGGCGTTAACCCAAATGCTCTCGAAACATGGATGTGTCTGTAAATGAAAAAAAAAAAAAAAAAATGCCCGTTTGGACCTAATATAAAATCTGTTTTCATTTTTTATTTATTGTTTTGGGTACTGAATCCAGTTTTACATAACTTTTCAACCAAATATTTTGCGCTACCATTATTTTCTTATTTTTTAGAAAACGTTTTAGAAAAGTATTTAAAATAAATGCATCTTTTATCAACAAGTTAAAGAAAGTGCGTAACTGTCATAAGAAAAACTTATGCAAGGAAGATAAAAAGTTTCGCAGGTCGTAAACTAATCTAATTAGCTTATTATAAGAAAAAGACTGTTATTATTTTTTTTTTCGATGATAATAATAGAAAAATAATGGGAATAAGGATGCCTGCAGATTTCTTTATGTAGAGTAATATATTTATATTAAAATTAATTTCATAATCGTTAATTTTAATAAAACAGAATTCTATTTGCATGAGGTTTGCATATTTCATAAAACGCATGTGCATATTTGTATCCTATAAAATATTTTTTTAAAATTCTACAGGGTATTTGAATGGGCTCCAGACTTGCTTGTTTGGGGGCTTGCTTGTTATTTCATAAAATAACAAGGAAATATTTATATCATATACAACAATGCCTTTAATACGTCAATTCACCAAATGCACATGACATACATATATTCTCTTTTTCGAGCTTTTATAAAAGGAGAGTTATATAAACCGTTTAATAGGAATGAAACTTTTTTACAGTTCTCAGCTGATATTATGATGATGCATTATAATGTTGGGCTGCCGTTATATACTTTCTTATACAACTGAATGAATTTTAATATATTTATTCATCTTCTTGAATTTATTTCATAGCTCTAAAATTATTTTCGATTATATTTTGGCGAAATAAATAGTTTGTTTTGAGAAGGAAAAATTATATCTCAAATGATTTTATCATTTCTATTTTAGAATAATGCCTATTTATCTGGAAACATCTTAAAAAGAGTACAAGAGGTTATGATTTTAATGTAAGAAATTAAATGAATAAAATTAGGCCTTCAGTTATGGACTATTTCGTCTACGAATGCATGAGAGACTTGTGAAATTTAAGTGTCTGCAAAGCGATTGTGCGAAAAAAGTGCCATTGAATGTGTTGTTCCTTGCCTTGCTAAAGAAAATTTAGAGAAATAAGACGGTTCTTAGCACTTATAAAAGATGCTGAAACGATCGAAAACTGCGTTTAAAAACTTAAAAATGCAACTTCTGTGTAGTTAGTGCTTGAAAGTAATATTTGAAATCTCTCCTTCAAAATTTTGATTAAAAATATGTATCAGTTAATTTGCGTCAGACGAATATGGATTTCTTATTCTAATAGCACACTGAAAAACATATTATTCATTGACATATTTATTTCTTTTGCAGACCGAAAAGAAATTTGCTTCATACATTTGTAATAAAATGAGTCAAAAAACTGTCGTTGTGCTGAAGCCTATTTTATTTTTATTTATTTATTTGAAATTGGAACCATGGTTCTGCTCAGAACGGTGAAAAAATTGTTTAGTCGTGCAATCTTTTGAAGCATGTGTACATTACAACTCTCAGGAATCTACTACCAAAATGCACTTTAATTAACGATAATTGCACATTGATTTAGTGAATACTGTATCTTTTTGTTACTCTATAATATCAAGAATACATTTTTAGAACTGGAAAAGAAAATTATATTTAGAATTGAAAGAAAATATGAATTTCACAATTTTTTTTGCATTTTACAAAATATTTAAGAATTAATAAAGCAATACTGAAATAAAATATGAAAAGACACAAAGTAAATGGTAACAAATGACCCAGATATAAAATAATTTTGCTTTTTTATAATACTTATTTCATCAATTCTTTTTTATTTGTCCCCAAACTGATTTCTTTCTCAATGTATTTTTGCTCCGAAAGTGAATACCAAATCGTACGATTGGTATCATTGACAGTGACAAAAATAATATTACCACATTTGTATTAATTACGGAAATATGAGCCAGTTCTGCTTAAAAAGTTCTCAGTTGAAGCTTTACTGCTCTTAGGCACAGAGCCAAGAGTATTAATTACGAGATTAACATCACTGGAAATGTAAATCACAATAGTAAGCATTGATTGTTATTGATGCCTATTAAAACATATAATATTATGATAATTATCTCAAAAAGTGATACGCCCACCAACGGCCAAGCAATAAAATTGCTGAACACGGATATTTCGGTTTGAATCCCAGCGAACGAGCTGGCTGCATGGACGTTTTCGTGATTTTTCCATAGTGTAACATGTATAGAAGCCATTTTCTCTTAGACAGTTCTCCATGAAGGCCTCCCTGCTTTGGCAAATAGCCTTCGAGCGCTTTTCAAGTAAACCAAACCAAAGAGAAATATTTTAAACGAAGCATAGATATGAAATTTTAAATAATTCTATTTTGTTCTTAGGCTGTGAAATTATTTGAGTGGACGTGAAGGAAGGATGCCATAAAAACTGCACATAAAATGTTAATAAGATGTGAAAACTGATTTCAAGAAATACATGCATATAATTGGCCTTTTTAGTAAAAGAAACATAAGTATTAACTAATGAATTTAAAAATAAGGGGTAATCAGTACCTAATTTAACATAGCTCATCAGTCCTTAGTCATAAATAGCGTCCACTAGCGGCCGAGCAGTAACGTCACTGATCACTAGTAGTTTGATCTGGAATTGAGTTTTCCCACTTGTAACGCGAATACGAGCCAGTTTTCTTTAACAAGTATTCCAAGAAGGCATCCCTTACCATACAGAGACAGCCCTCCTTTGTTTTAATTTACCGTAGTTGTAAATAACAAATTGTTTTCCCATCCCCCAAAGTCCTCCATGAAAGTTAAAGTTGTCTATCTTTACCTGAGCATCTAATTGTGCCATTTAAAATCTTGGTATAGACAAATAATCGGAAATTCTTATTTCCTTTTTTGAAATTTTTTGCATCACCTAGATCACCATCACATTTTTTCCACCTTCGTATAATGCTTGCGACGATTTTATAAAAAGCTTTTTACGTGTCTTTTCTACTACCAACTATTTTTCATAATTATTTACTCTTACCTGCTGAGAATTTTATGTTCCAACCGTTTCGAAATTTGGAAATAAACACATCTTCATAACAGTAAAATATTCATAGTCAAATATCGTCCGGACCCTTTTATTCGACAACACTTTCAGTAAAACGGAAGTAATTTGCTTAGAGTAAAAAATGCATCATACAATTTCACGTACTTTCAGTACTTTATTTTATCAACGCCAAAAAGCGATCTAATTAAATACGATATTATTTGCGAATGATTTTCATATCATGTCAAGGAAGTTTCTC
Organism: Stegodyphus dumicola; assembly: GCF_044657685.1. Classification (NCBI taxonomy): domain Eukaryota; kingdom Metazoa; phylum Arthropoda; class Arachnida; order Araneae; family Eresidae; genus Stegodyphus; species Stegodyphus dumicola. The sequence goes on along the minus strand of NC_140781.1, from coordinate 111,522,590 downwards.
AGTAGTTCCTTTTAAACGGGAAATCAGAAGAGTCAAACGAATTTTTCTTTAAGGAAACGCACCTTGTCCACATATTCCAATAATAAAATGTCCATACTTTGCATTCACACAACTAAATGAATTTCGATACAAACATAGTTTACATTAGTTTGAAACGGAATTATAAGATTTGAACTCTTTCAAAAATCTCATTTTTATTTCAGAACAATTATTCAAAATATATATTGAAGTAACTCTATTTGTGAACTGTTATAATAGTTTTAAAAAATACAATATTTTTAATCAATGCGCAAAGCTAAAACAAAAATTATATCAAATTTCTCGGTTTTTACAGTCATTGTTAGATACCTATTTAAGTATTTATTCTATGCTAAAAGAAATTATTTGTAAATTAGGTGATGCTGAATTCTTTAAAAGTTATTCATGGGTTCCGTGCAAATTACATTTACTTTTGCAGAAGAAATTTTGCTTCGCAAATTTTTCACATACATAAAAAGGTTTGCGTTGAAGGCTTTTTAGTATTTTCCAGTTTCGGCACGAAAATCGCCCTCAGGTCGGCATATGGTACCGCTGGATTTGGTGTTTTTATTTATGACCCTCCCATTGTAACATCTTTCTCTAACAATCGCTGTTTCCCCACTGCCAATTAAGCGCGACAGGAGGTCAGAGGGGACGACAGTACAGAATATTCCGTTCTCTACGATTTCGAGACGGAAAATGTAAGGCAGGAAAAATCGCTTGAAACGCTTTCGGATTCATCAAAAGTTGGCAAAGTAATCTGTGTGTGACGCTTTTGAAAGCCATCTTTCAATACGGAAAAATCCGTTCGCTGAGAATTAACGCTTAAATTAACGCTGAGAGGGTTAAAGGAAGCTTTAACATCTGTTTCAATCCTGACGTATCCTCAGCTCGACAGACTATTTATTCTCGACACGAACGCGAGCAATGAAAGTGTCGGTGCTGTTTTGTCCCAAGAAATAGACGGCCAAGAACGTGTAGTGGCTTACTAGAGCAAGTGCCTGTCTAAACCGGAGAGGAATTACTGTGTCACCAGGAAAGAGTTGCTCGTCATAGTCAAAGCCGTAGAACATTTTCATCATTATCTATACGGCAGGAAATTTCTTCTCCTCACAGATCATGCATCGTTGATCTGGCTCTTAAATTTCAAGAATCCTGAGGGTCAAATAGCCAGGTGGATACAGAGACTCCAGGAATATACCATCACTATCCGTCGTGGGAGGGATCATCACACGGAAACGCCGACGCCCTGTCTAGAAGACTTTGCCCAGAAAGCTGCCGATATTGCTCCAGCCTCGAAGCGAAATACGAGCTGCTGAGTCCGGTCGCACGACACGTTACGACATCAGCATCGGCTGATTGAGACCCGTGGAGTGATGATGAAGTCAGGAAAGACCAGCAAGAAGACCTTGACATTAAACCCATAATTGATTTAATGGAGTCATCAAAAAGAAAAACCTACCTGGCAGGACATTTCTATCTATAAGTCCTACAGCAAAACAATACTGGGCACTCTGGGATTCCCTTCACATTCAAAACGGCGTCTTATACCGAAAATTCGAATCGGATGATAGAAAGACTTTCCGATAGCAACTGATACTTCCAAGATCCCGGATTCCTGATGTCCTTAAAGAAATACATAACATCCCTACAGGAGGTCACTTTGGAATATTGAAGACTTTGCAGAGAGTTCGTCAGCGTATTTACTGGAATAATGCAAAGGATGACGCGCAAAAGTGGTGCCGATCTTGCGATGCCTGTGCAGGTCGGAAAGGACCGAGGAAACGCAGCCGAGGGAATCTGCAACGTTACAACGTAGCTGCGCCTTTTGAACGTATCGCCTTTGACATCTTGGGACCTCTTCCGCGAGCTGCTGATGGCAACAAATATATCCTCGTTGTCATTGATTACTTCACCAAGTGGCCTGAAGCGTATCCTATTGCTGATCAAGAGGCTGTTACAGTAGCTGAGGTGATGATACAGCACTGGATTTCCAGGTTCGGAGTGCCTCTTCAATTAAATTCCGTTCGGGGAAGGAATTTTACCTCGGCAGTAATCAAAGAACTCTAAACCTAAAGTCGTTCATTACGACCAGTTAGCTCATTAGCTCATTACTATGGCCATAGTACTCATAGTACTATGGCTCATTACTATGGCCATAATTGTAAATAGTGTAAGACCATGGTCCTTTTTGTTTCTAAATGTGTATTTGATTTGACTTGTATTTAGTATTTGATTTGACTTTAGTATTTGATTTGACTTGTATTTAGTATTTGATTTGTATTTAGTATTTCATAGCATTTGATTAGTTTAAGTTAGTTATTGCACTTACTGTTCATGTTTTTTTGTTATCGTAATGTAATGTTTATTATTGCATTTATGCCTTAGTTGCAAGTTTGGCTTCCTGCCCAGGGATTGTACTGCCCGGGACGTGCAGTCCTTGAGAAGGGGGCAGTGTTACGGATTTGGCATTTAAATAGCTGATGTTAGTAGAATTAGAAATAAAATTGTTTTACTCCCCGTGCAGTGCAGCGCGTGATGAATATTAAAAGAAAGCTAAGCAGGAAAATTAAAAATACAAGAGCACGTGCATTTAACATTTAATAAACAAATCTCTCTTTTTAATTTCGAGAAAACACCAGAAAATTCTAGCGCATTTAAAAAGCTTTTATAAGCGGCATGAAAACCTCTCAATTCGTGAGTAGTTAGTCGTTGTTTTAAGAGTTTGCTTAGAAAACTGCTTTTGTTGACTGTCGCGGATTAGCTTTCTCTAGCTGTTTTGAATTAAGTTCTGCTGAATGTTTGAGTAGTTGATAACTACTGTGAGATATTGCAGTATTGTACGAATATCTGAGGGAATTTAAGCATTTTGTTTTATTTATTTGTGATAATAATTAATCTTATTCATTTTTCATCGGACTTGTGCATTTAGTTCATAACGAACCCGTACGCACGCAACAATATTATTAGTAGTATTAAAAAAACGAAAATATTTATTCTAATAAAAAATTTTTGTTTAAAAATCCTCCCTAGTAAAGTATTTCCTTTGGTTGGAGATTGTGTGAATAATTAATGCTATGTTCAAACAAGATATATATTTAGAACATAATGCTTCAAAAATGAATGCTGGGATCCCTAGAAAAAAATATCGCCGGAAAATATATATCCGAAAAAATGTTTAATTATTCGTATTCTTATGATTAATTATTAAATAATTAATAACTACACTATATACTATATATAATATTTACAATTATTAAATGCAATGCTTATTTATTCTTTACAAAACGTACAGCAACACTCTTTTTTTTACAAAATTACCATACTGAACAAATTATATTGTAAGTTAATGAGTAATAACATTGCTTTTCTTGTTATTAATATGTCTCATCTTTCCTATTTCAGATAAAGTTTACTAGTGTTTCTTGGACAGAAAAGCAAGAATTTTTAAATTCAGTCAATAAATTTATAACACACTGAAAACAGTTTTAGGTTATAATTCCCTTTTTGAATATCTTGAATGCATATAAAAAAGTAAAATGCAAATTTAATATTGATATTATCACCAACTCAGCCTTTAAATAAAACCCAAATTTTTCGTTTATTACTCTTAGAACTACGTAATAATTAAGGCAAAAAGAAATTATTTAAAATTATTATCATTTGCATGCAGTTGAAGAATATAGGAAAATGTTGAAAGTTTTAAAGATTTTTAATAAATGATAAAAACACAGAAATTCGGAAATAATACGAAATGTTTCAGCAACATCTCAGAAGGAATGAAAGTTCACCAGATATTTGTACGAATAGATTTTAGTGATAGCAGTTTTATCAGTCTGCATTGAAATTCAGATGATAATCAGTCACATACAGATTTAGGTTACTTAGGTTAAAAATGCGTAATAATTCAAAATTTAACAGGGTAAATTTTACAACCAATTTATTTGAAAATAAGAATGTTTTAGGGAAGTAAACTTTTACGTTTCGCAGCTGTAACCTGTGGCATTGAGACGGTCATCACCGAGAGGCTAGTCTTTTGCAATTCTCTTGACAGCTCACATCAACGGAACGATATCTAGTAATCAATCTCACTCAGCGGAATCACTGAAGTAAAATTCTGGAAGGGATGGGAAATAACAAAAGAACTGCCTGACAATTTTCAGAGGTTTAGATCTATTTTCGCGACATTTTACGAGAAGTTTGGTCCAAAACTAATGACAGTTTTAAAGGCATTCGCAGAAAATAACTCTACAGGCTAAGGGTTAAGGGGTCTAGTCTGGACACCGGTCGAGATCGATATCGGAAAACCAGTCGGGATTCTCTTTCCGCTCGACAGCAGACAGGAGAGCGAGTCTGACTACTTCAAATTCCGTCCGCGGAAAATGAAGTGGAAATTCCGTCCGGAAGTGACGTTCTTTGCATAGCAAACCAGTCTATCTCACCTCTATATCGCTCAAGGCTCAGGGAAAGGGGATAGTTTGTTGTCAAAAGTGCTGTTTCGCACATGCTGAGGATGGCGGTAGCCCCCCCCCCAAAGAAAAAAAAATTATCAACTTGTTCGAGTAAATGGTGGAATTTTTCGAAAAAACCATGTTAAGCGGTAAACTGGATAGAAAACAAATGGCCTTTCCAAAACTTCAGGTATGTGAAAAAACGTAAGTATAATTTCACTTATGATCTTATGCCAAATGGAAACTTTCTTAAAGGTTACATGTTTGCAAACTATTTGCTAACAGGAATTTTACGATTAATTTTTTTTTGTCTTTAAAGGATATGCAACAATGATGTAAATCAAATTATCGAAATATAGCATCGCGTAAGCGTGTTTAATATTCCTTATTGAATTTGAATCATAAATATTTTACATTTTTAGCAACTCATGATTACATCAATAATTTTATTTATTCATGACTTAAACCTATCACGTAATATATATATATATATATATATATATATATATTAATGTAACAAATATTCTCTGATTCGTATAAAGCTAATTTTCATAATTTAAATTTAAATTAGCTTTATACGAATGCGAGAATATTTGTTAAATTCAAATTGCATTCCTTACAACAAAGGCGCAAGAGAATTAATTAAATTTATTTTAACTTTACTGTATATATATATATATATATATATATATATATTGACTAAAGAAATATTGATGGAAGGATTTTCTGCTTATATAAATGAACCTTGATTAGGTGCAATTACAGATACCTGGGTACCATCTATAGCGCTGATGACACCAGGAAATCCAAACTTTCGATTGAATCGTAATTTGGTTTTATTTTGTTGAAAACTCCTTACCGTAAATTTTATCCATATGGTGAAAATACCAGAGCAAATAGCATCTGAAGCTTCTCAAATAAGCCAACTGATATATATCTGGCTCAGCCCTATATAACTGTCGTTAACAACATATCTCTGGTAACTTCAAGAAGCATAAAAGTTTAAGGCAAACGAAACCTGTTCTAAATAAATAAATAAATAACTATACACATATATAAATAACTATACACATATATATGTAAAAATGTATTTTAAATATATTAACATATGCACTGAAAGAAATTGCAGTACATATTCCTATTTATACCTTTCTAAATCGACTCGACTAGTGGCCCAGCGGTTAATTCGCTGAACACCGGTAGTTCGGTCCGAGGTTCGAATCCTGTGAACGAGCTGGTTGCATGGGTGTCATTACCAATATATCTGTCATTACCAACATATCTCTGGTAACTTCCAGAAGCAAAAATGTTTAAGACACACAAAACCTCTCTTAAACAATTAAATAATTAAATACATATAAAACTGTATTATAAATGTATTAACATATGCAGTGAAAGAAATTGCAGTACATATTAACGTATCCAGTGAAAGAAATTGCAGATCAATTTAGGAAGGGTATAAGTATTCCTATTTATACCCTTTCTAAATCGATTCCACCAGCGGCCGAGCGGTAAAATCGCTAAATAATGGTATTTCGGTACGAAGTTCGAATCCCGCGATTGGTGTGGCTGCATGGGCGTTTTCGCGGTTTTCTACATGTGTAACGTGTATACGAGATACTTTCCCTTAGAAAGTCTTCCGTGAAGGCAACCTTTATCTTAAGCAGATAACCCTCGAGGCTCTGCCTTAATCACCTAAAATCTAAACCAAACACTTTTTAAATCTGAATAAAAAATACACAACACAGATATAACATCTAAAAGCAGATCACATAAAAAATCTGGCAACTAATTATAAATCGTGCATTAACATATTTACGAGAATTTAATTTAACTGAAAATTATACAGGAATTTAACTTGTATTATACAGGAATTTAACTTGTATTATACAGGAGATTCTAAAATCTATTGAATTTGACATTCATATCGGTACAGTTAAAAACTCATTTTTTAACGCAAAGCAATTTAACATGAATGTTGAATTAGGATGTGCATAATTTGAATATATACTTCACATTTATTAATGCATTCGTTAACGTATTAAATTTTTATACACAATTAAAATAAAAGTAGAGGGAAATACATTATAATCTAAAACATAAAATTTACAAAGTACTCATAAAAACATGAAATTAAGTACATTAATATATACATTAGTTTAAAAATTACAATTTTAAATTAAAAGTAAGCACTCCTTCTTTATATGTGAATAAGGAAAACACCAAATATATTATTTTCACTAAAACTGAATTAAAAAATTTGCTTATCTGATAGATCTATAGCCAGAAGCCTATATAATACTGATACGAAAACAAGCGAATTATTCCTCACCTTTAATTCAGAAGTTATTGCTGTCTTTGATATGGATGCTCTGGTAAAAATATGGCCTAATTTATTGATAAAGGTCCATGCTATAGGTTTGGTAAGTCGAAATAATCCAATAAAAATAGAATCGTTAGATATAGATATATAAAATAAAAACTTAAGAAATTAAAATATCCATTACACACGCTTCCAAAAACTATGCGTGACCTCCGCCGCCTTGAATTTAGCTGAAAAACGACAGTCAGAAAGTTAAACCGCAGCTACACAGCTGACGGAAAAATTTCCGACGCATTGATCTCTGTAATGATCGAAACGATGACACCAGACTCGCTCTCTGTCTAGTAGATCGCAAAAAAAGACCGGTTCGTTCTCTCTCTCTCTCTCTCACACACACACAGATCGTATTTTATTCTCGAGTGTCAAGATGTAGAAAAACCTTTTTACTCGACTTCTGATAAGAATCTGGGAGGATGAGAAAGAGTAGTGTGGAAGGAGTTGTGGGAAGCGGAAAAAGAGTGTCAGGTCCGCGCTAGCGGCGGTGAAGAAGGGGGGTAAGTTCAGTATCGTTATAAGATGTAGCCGCGGGTGGCAGACCGCAGAATCAGTTAAGCGTGAATGAGTCAATTAAGGTTGTAATTCTTATGTGGGTAGGATGTCACTTGGGTACCGATGATTTTCACTGGAATGCGGGGAGTGTCTGAGAGTGCTAATAAGGCTATTACTGTGGGTTTGTACTGAATAAAAGAAGTTGACCGCTAATCGTTTAATATACTCTTGAATAAGTTCGATTTGAAGGTCTCCGTGAATTTAGATGTTTGGAATATACCAAGGAGCATTGATAACTTCTCGTAGAATTTTATTTTGCAGAATTTTTAATTGTTTAATATTGGTTTTAGCTGCATGTCCCCAGATCGGAGAGGCATAAGGGAGGGCTGGACGAAGTATGGAGCGGTATAAAATTAATTTGTTTGTGGTAGATAAGTTGCTTCTTCTACCAAGAGGAGATCGCATAGTAGCTATGGTGATTTTAAATTTTTGTACTAAGGAGCAGAGGTGTAGGTTCTGAAGGTAAGTTTTTAATCAAGGGTGACTCCAAGGTATTTGGTTTCATTAATCCAGGCTATTTCTTCGTCAAATATTTCAGGGGGTGGAGGATAGTATTTCATGTTTACCCTACGGAAACTTATTGCTTTCGTTTTATCAGTGTTAATTTTAATCCTCCAAAGGGTGAGCCATTTTTTTCAGTTTCATGAGATAGTTTTGGAGTTTACGGAGTTTTTTACGGCGATAACTGTGCAGGCTTTAGTAAGCATAGCAGTGTCATCGGCAAAGAGTACAAGATGAACAAAAGGGTCTTTATGGATGTCTTGTGTATAAATATTAAAAAGGTACGGCGAAAGTGCCGACCCCTGTGGGACAGCAGCTTTGATTACTCTGGTGGTTGAGTAAGCAGTACCGATTTGGATTCTGAATGTTCTGTTGCTGAGAAAAGAGGCTATTAAGCGAATAAAATGATCTGGAAAATTGAGAGTGATTAGTTTGTAAATAAGGCCTCGATTCCATACCCTATCAAAAGCTTTCACGATATCGAGGAATATGGCACCGGTCGGAAGCTTGCAGTTGCAGCCATCAGTGATAATGTTTTAACTCTAAGAAGTTGGTGGCAAGTGCTATGATAATTACGAAAACCGAATAGTTCTTCTGGGAGAAAATTCATGGCAGGGTGAATTTCTTGGATGTGGAAAAGTAGAATTTTTCCAGTAACTTTAGACAGATGGCTAAGTAAACTGATAGGGCGATAGTTCTGTGGGAAGGTTGAATTTTGTTACTGTTTAGCAAAAACAATTATTATAGCTTGCTTCCATGAGTTAGGAAAATGAGCGAATTTGATAATGTTGTTGATTATCTTAGTTAGGTAGGTAAGAGCGTTGATCGGAAGATGTTTCAGTGCTTTGGTCGAGATGCCATCGTGCCCTGGGGCTTTCTTCGTTTGTAGGGAGCTGATGGTGTTGGCAACGATTGTTGGGGTAGTCAGGAAAGTGAAGTTGTACGGAGCAGGGGTATTAAGGAAGTTATTGACCACTAGGCTGACCCTTTGAATATGGTTATTGTCGTACGGATTGGGATTAAGACTGAATGTATCTTCCATATAGTCCGCAAAAGATTTAGCTTTGTCTTCTTCTGTACATGAAATTCCACTAGGTCCATGAATAGGTGGGATAGGTTTATACGGTTTCTTGAATTTGCGGGAAATGTCAAATTGGGAATTGTTTTCTGTAGCTAGGTTATTTAGGAAATTGGTCCATTTTTGGTTTTTGAAGTTCTTGATTCTTCTGTTGCTTTCTTTTTGCATAGAGTTCAATCGCTGCATACAGCGACTTTCGGTTAACTTTTTCAAAACGATTCCTTCACAGAGCCACTCTGGAAAGCGAATATAATGCATTTCCATTTCTTAAGAGGCGCTGCAATGGAGACGAGGCGCCTCGAAGTTATCACTCAACTCGTTCACTGAACCCCTCCGCCTGAGTTAATTTGCTGTTCTTTCAGCTTCGCTCAGGGTCACTCTCTTTGTCCCGTAATCGGAATCGGACAATTGTTATTTCTTTCAACTGCAAACGATTGTAACTTAAGAGTAAGCAGCTCTTTGTTCTCTGCTAAAAGAGTTCTTGTGCCCAGGTATTTTATTTAAACTTAATCTCTTTAAGGGAATTCCTTTACTTTATTGCTATGGGTCCTAGTCTGGACAACGTCGAGATGGAAGAATGGGACGTTTTTTGCGATCTACTCGACAGAGAGCGAGTCTGGTGTCATCGTCTCGATCATTACAGAGATCGACGCGTCGGAAATTCTTCCGTCAGCTGGATGGCTGCCGTTTAAGTTTCTGACTGTCGTTTTAGAGCTAAAGTGAGGACGGTGGATAGTTTCTGGAAGTGTACTTAATGGATATTTTAATTTCTTAAGATTTGTGAAAAATTCGAATATTTCGCTATAGAAATAACGCATTTGATGCTGACGATTCCAGATTATTTATGTATTCTACAGTAGCAATTCCTTAATTAAATTTTAGTGAAAATAATATATTTGGTGTTTTCCTATTTCACATATAAAGAAGGAGTGCATACTTTTAATTTAAAATTTTAATTTTTCAACTAATGTATATATCAATGTACTTAATTTCATGTTTGGATGAGTAATTTATAAATTTATAAATTTTATGTTTTAAATTGTAATGTATTGTTCTCTACTTTTATTTTAATTTGTAGTGTATAAAAATTTAATGCATTAACACGTGCATTAAAGAATATGCAGTATATAATTCAAATTATTCACATCCTAAATTCAACATTTACATTAAATTGCTTTGGGTTAAAAAAATTATTTAAGTAGTTTTAACTGTACTGATATGAATGTCAGTTTCCAAAATCTCCTGTATAAAACAAGTTAAAATCCTGTATAATTTTCGGTTAAATTCTTGTCAATATTATAATGCAAGATTTATAATTAGTTATCAGATTTTTTAATGTAGTCTGCTTTTAGGTATTACATAAGTTTTGTATTTTTATTCAGATCTTAAAGTGCTTGGTTTTGGTTTTATGTAAATACGGCAAAGCTTCGAGGGCTATCTGCCTAAAGTGAGGGTTGCCTTCGTGGAGGACTTTATAAGGGAAACTAGCTCGTATACACATAACACATGGAGAAAACCCCGAAAACGCCCATGCAGCCAGCCCGTTCGCGGGATTCCAATCTTGCACCGAACTTCCAATGTTCAGGGATTTTACCACTCGGCCGCTTGTAGAATCGATTTAAAAAGGGTATAAATAAGAATATGTACTGCAATTTCTTTCACTGCGTCTGATAATATATTTATCATACAGTTATATATATATACATTTACTTATTTAAAACAGATTTTGCGTGCCTTAACCTTCTATACTTCTAGAAGTTACCAATTATATGTTGGTAATGAGGCCTATGCAGCCAGTCCGTTCACAGGATTCGAACGTCGGACCGCACTACCAATGTTCAGAGATTTTACTGCTTGACCACTAGTGGGATCGATTTAAAAAGTTCATAAATACGAATGTGTACTGCAATTTCCTTTCACTGCATATGTTAATATATTTATAATACATTTAGTTACTTATTTATTTAAAACAGATTTTGTATGTCTTAAATTTTTATGCTTTTGGAATTTACGAGAAATATTTTTGTAATGAAGCCCATGCAGCAAGCCCGATCGCGGGATTCGAACCCCGGTCCGAACTATCAGTGTTCAGAGATTTTACCGCTCGGCCGCTAGTGGGATCAATTTAAAAAGGGTATAAATAGAAACATGTACTGCAATTTCTTTCACTGCATATGCTGATATATTTATAATACAGTTATATATGTATATAGTTATTTATTTAAAAAAGGTTTTGTACGCCTTAAATTTTTATGCTTTTGGAAGTTACCAGAAATATGTTGGTAATGAGAAATATATTAGTAATGACAGACATATTGATATATCGGTTATTAGAGATATGTTGGTAATGCAGCCAACCCGTTCGCGATATTCGGACCTCTGACTGAACTACCAGTGTTCAGCGATTTTACCTCACGGTCGCTGGTGAGATCGATTTAAAAAGGGTATAAATAGGAATATGTACTGCAATTTTCTTTCACTGCATATGTTGATGTATTTATAATACAGTTATATATATATTTCCTAATAATAAAATTCCATAGTCAGAAATACACTTAAAATTCTAACTGTATATTCTTTTCATTTTTAATGGCGACGGTCTCTTATTTGAAAGTACGTAGAATTAAATTCACAGCCCCGTAGTCAAGTTGTTTATCCCGCCTTTTCTACACGTGCAGTAATAGAATGTTCTGGAAATATTTAAAGCGAACTGGATTGGCTGACGTCATTTATTGGAAAATCCGCCTTTCCAGAGGCTATAAAAAGACTCGCAAAAGAATGTCGGGATCTTTTCTTTAATGTAACGATGCAGTAAACTTCATACAAAAAGTTTGCAACGTTGCGCGCCTCCAACTTGCACGCAACCAAGAGGTGACTGTGAAAACTGGATAAAACACAGAGTCTTGTGAAGGGTTTAAGTCCCTTTTTATTCAACGTAAAAAATTACAATTGCGTGCTCTTGACGCTCACAGACTGCGCCAACTCGGCGGTCAAATAAAAATAATAACCTGAAAAGGAACTAAAGACAAGACTCTAACTACGAGGCTCTCTAAAATAACTAACTCACCGCGTTTTACAATACCGCTGCTAATTCAGCAGACTTGAAGCTCACTTGAACGATTAACACTACTTCCCGCCAAGCACATAGGCCGAAACGCGGGGTTCTTCAATTTCTCGCTAACTACCTCCGCGCTCGTGAAGTAAGAATATCACACACCGAACTCGTTTCCTTTCTATTTAAATCATAATACTCCCGCTGATAATTTGAATCCTTGCGCGTTCTACTAAAATTTACATATTCTGGCATTGGCAGTTCCAGGGGAAAGTAAGGCTTGACAGGAAAGATAGTTTAAACTTAAAATAAATGTTAGTTAAAATAAATATAAACCCTACATTTGCCGCTGCCAGAATTTGGAAAACTTGGAAACAGGTCCTACAAACGACCTGTTGTAAGTTTCTCTAATTCTGAACCAACGAGATAGTATACTGGTAGAGAGCGTATTGCAACCTTCAACCGGTTCCAACATTAGTGTCACGTGACTGCTGCGCGAATTCCGAAAGTCCGGAAATACTTTACATTGCTTTCTATGGGACGAAAGACTGCTGCTCTGCTTGGTCACGTAAAATTTAAGTAAAAATGGTTATTCGCTGCAGCGCCTACGGATGTAAAAAAAGTTTTGTGAAAGGAGGACTTGTAACCTTTCATAGGTAAGTTAAAACTGCATGATTTATTATTTTATTTTCAGTATTTTTGTCATTTTACTATCTCTGATGAATTGGTTGGAAAGTTTCAGCCATATTGTATAAGAAAATTGCCGCCGTATATGACATTTTCAGCATGTATTATTAGCATCAAAATGTATTAAATACTGTGACACTATTTACTGGAATCTCCCTTTACAAATAATTGAATTTTATATGTTTTTTCCGTGTATTCCGTTGAAATAGAAAGCTGCGCCAATTGGCGTTAACCTTTTTTCGCCAAGTCGTACGCGTTTTGATTTCATAAACAATTACTGCCTGCGATAAAAAAAAGAAAAATGCTATTACTTGCATTAAATTATTGAGAAAAGATTGTGCGATATGTTTACTTTGTTAAAAAAAAGCCGAAGATCTTGATTTATGCAACATTGAACATAAAGAGTTAAACAGCATTATTTTAAAAATCAGATTACTTTTATAAAGCTCAATGCTTTATCATTATTTTCTATAAAATCAATTAAAATAAAAATAATCTGGATTATAATTCTGTCTCATCTACGATGCTATTAGAAATTTATTGTAATTGAAAAAAGTCATGTGAAAAACTTACCATATTTTAAATAGTATTTAAAAAAAAAAAGGAGAGTTAGAGAATTTTGAACTGTAATATCGTTTTGATCCTAATAATAAATACTGAGTTGAAGTTTGTTACCGTTTGATACATATTCAATATAAAATATTTGTTATAGTTAATAAGATGTATTGATCCCCGCCATGACATACACATGAGTGTGGAAATCAGTAATTAAGATTGCATTATTTTGTCCCAGTAATATAATCTCAAGAAAAGAGAGTGCATTATTTTGTTCCAGTAATATAATCTCAAGAAAAGAGAGGCAATCAATGGCATAAATACATATAATACAATGTGATTTTCTTTTTCTCTTTAGGATGCAATGCATTAAAATTAAACGAGATTTTTTTACCTTCTCAAATATTATAACAGTAGTGCAATTAATTTTTTAACGTTATTAAAAATTAAAGTTTCCATCTCAATTTTTTATTATTTATTTTAGATTTTCTTCCTAAAATTATTTAACCTAAACATCTTAAACAATGGTGCAAATAATTTAAAGCGATTATTAAAAATATAGATAAAATATTCAGGAAAATAGGGGTTAAGTTATATCTAAATATAATTGTAAAAAATCGAACAACCTAATTCGAGGCCGTTGTCTGCTGACTGCTAGCAGACGGAAATAAAAAGCACTACCTGCCATATCAAAAGCGGGCCAAACTGGCGATGAACAGCCTAAGCTATCACTCCCCAAGAGCATTAGTCACGTGGTATATGTTGGAGACACCCTAGCAAACGAATTCTCTGTGGGTGAGCCGTCTACCTGTTATATGAAGTCGTTGTTCTGAACTAACTGGCGAGAACCTCGTTTACACAAAAAAAATCTTATGTAACAATTTGTATACTAAAATTCTGTTGCTCGTTTTAACTCTCTCTTCTTACAGCAACTTTTCCTGGACTTCATCAATCAATCTTGGTCTTTCCTTCCAGCATCTGGAAGGAATAAGTATCAGTATCTTTCTAAATACATTATAATTTACACTTTCTTGACACAATAAATTTTTGTTTTTAAACGATTCGTTTTTCTTAGTTATTGCTTACTTCACATTCATTCAATTTTTCAAGCATTAATTTAACTTTACCCTGGCTCTCCACCGTGTGTGGTGTCAAACGGGAATATTCGTGTTTTAGTCTTACAACACTTCCCCTAACCACCATGATTTGTTAGAATTCAACGACCAAATAGACACACCTTACTCGACATTCTACAACTCCATGAGCTACTTTAATAGTCTTAAAAATTCAAATGTAGGTGGAGAACCCTACAAAACACATTCATTCTAACTTCCCCCTCATTCATCTTTAAACATGCAAGCTTTCGCTCTACAGCATGACTTTATCTACAATTTAATACTAAAATTTTGACTTCATTGCTTTTAAGCATTCACTTTTAGCATCTACAATTTTATGCTTCTACACTAAATTCTACTTTTACATAACATTCAAGTATTTACGTACATTTACAAAATTTTAATACATATGATTTTTACAATTTACCATAAAATGAATAAGAGAAAATAAATTAATTAAGAGTGTCTAATTAAGTCTTAATTAATTAAGAGAGACTGTCTTAATTAAGAGAAAATAAATTTTTACTTTACTCATTCTTCGCCAAGCTGGCGGCACTGAAACTAAAATTCTTATTAGTACAAGAATACGAAGTTATTTTTATTTTCGGCCAAATTTTGGCTTTAACATAACAGAATTAGTCTTTCGACCAACAGAAAATGCTTGTTTTTAGCTTTTACACTTAAAGAAAATAATACTTTTGCCTTAGCTAAATAAAGTAAAACAAAACTAAGTCTCAACCGAGACATATTGACTTTCGTCTAAACATAGAACTTCGTACTTATGCATAACATTTCGGAACAAAAGAGAAAAAAATTTATAGAAGGTTTTAACTTATCTTTGAGTTTTCGATGCTTGAAACTCCGTCATTCGTTTTTGGCAAAATTGGTCCCAAGTTAGAGGTTTCATGGATGTTAATCTTTTCCTTACTGCCCTCCGAGTGTCGTCCACATTACTTTTTCTTTTGCGTCCTCTACATGCTGGCCTCTTGGCGGAGTAATCGTCTGGTGGTTGGTATTTCCGTTTTTCCCTGGGACGGCTGGTCTTGACGTCCTCCGGTCTGGAGTCCTTCTTGAATTTCTTCTGTTCCTCGTATTTTTGTGCCTCCTGTTGCCGTTTCAGTTTCCGGAACGGCGGCCTTGCTGGCACCTGACTCTGTGGCCGTGTGCGCGTTCTCCTTGATGTATAATTTTTCCTGCAATCCTTTGTAGGTGGTGTTTTTCTCTTTACCACGGTTTCTTTACCCGGTGCATCTGTATTTTTGTTTTTCTTAAACGCTGGAGTCTGAAAGTTATTTTTTCTTTTTGATACCGACGTCCGGGTTGTAGAAGGGCTAGGTCTCTCTTCAGTTCTCTGTTTCTTGGGTGGTGGAATAGTTGTTATCTCTGGACCTTCTATTTCGTTTAGACTTGAGTCCTGCAAGAAACTTTTAAGGATTTCAAAATCATTTGGATTATAGTATTTTTTCACCTGGTCGGGACTTGCTTTACAGATTTCCCCTCTCTCGTTCTGAAGATATAATACTACTCCTTTGATTTCCTGAATTACATAGGGGCCTTCAAACTTTGGAGCTAGCTTTGCCGTAAAATTGTCTGGGGCACTTGATAAAGAAAATTTCCGCTTCAATACTTTATCCCCAACTTTAAAATCTGCTTCACGGCGTTTTCTATCATAATATATTTTCTGCCTATTTCTTGCCGTATCTGAGCTTTTAAGCGCCAGATCAATTAGCTTATGCACATCTTTTTGTTTAAACTCCTGCTCTCTTTGTTGCACAAAGAATAATTTATCTAAAGGCGTAATTAACTTTCTGCCTAAAAATAATTCTGCTGGGGTTTTTCCCGTAGTATCGTGATTTGGCATTCTTAAAGCATAAGCTAATTCATTTATGTAGCCATCCCAGCGCTTGTGATGTGTGCTGACGTAACTGCGAATTATTTTTACGATGTTTTTATTCACTCTTTCTGCTATGTTTGCCTGTGGTCTATACGGAACTATTTTGATATGGCGTATGCCAAGTCCAGTGCATATGTTTTCAAATATTTGACTAATGAATTGTTTTCCGTTATCGCTAATGACATTTATCGGTGCACCGTATTTTAAAATGTATCTGTGTAAGAATGCATCTGCGACTGTTTTGGCTGACGCGCGTTTAAGTGGAACAATTTCTGTCCATTTTGAAAAATGATCTACTATTACTAAAAGAAAACGATTTTTATTTAACTCGCTCTGGGGGAAGGGACCAAGAGATCTATGCCTAAAATTTCATTCGTAAATGTGGCGCGAATGCTATTTAAGTACCCGGCCGAGCTGTAATTAATATCATTTATTAACTGACATTGATTGCAGGACCTGACATACGTCGTTACTATTTTGTATAATTGCGGGAAATATGCCGCCTCGCGTACCCTTTTTAAAGTCTTTCTGACCCCTAAATGGCCCGCTGTTTTTGCTTCGTGTAATTCCTTCAAAATGCTTAATCGAAGCGAGGCTGGGATGACTGGTTTATACTCAAGATTTTCGTTTGTTGTTTTCGTAGAAAATAATAAATTATCTATTATTTCATAGTTTTTTGCTCTATTCCTTATCGCATCGATATCTGTATGCTCAAAGCTTTCGGGGTCTTTCAAATAAGCATAGATATTTCCAAATTCAGGATCAGCTTTCAGTTCAGTAATAATCGTATCTCTAGAATCTAAAATTTTTGAAGTCAACACAGCGCATTTAAGTTCATTTCCTTCATCGTCCAGTTTTATACGAGAAAGTGCGTCAGCTACATTGTTTTCCTTACCCGGTTTATATTTTATTGTGATATTATATTCTTGGAGTTTTAAAGCCCATCTTATTAACCTGGGCGTTAGGTTTTTCCCCGAGTAAAGTCTACCAACAGCCGCATGATCCGAAAAGACTGTTACTGGCGATTTGCCGAAATAAACTCGAAATTTGTGTACAGCCATTAATACGGCTAATGTTTCTCTTTCTGTAGCTGTATAATTCCTTTGTGTCTGATTCAACATTTTACTAAAAAATGCCAGAGGATGGTTATTTTGCATAAGAACCGCACCCACCGCATAGTCTGACGCATCTGCTGCAATTTCCAGGTTTTCGTCCCCCTCCGGGAATTTTAAAACAGGGGCATTAATGAGCGCTTCTTTTAATCTTTCAAATGCTGTGTTAGCTTCCGCTGTCCATGTAAATTTACCCCTTTTTCTTTTGATTACTAAGAGTGGTTCAACAATATTAGCGAAATCTTTTATGAAAGATCGATAGTAAGAACATAACCCAAGGAAAGAAGAAAGTTTCTTGGCGGTGTTGGGCGGTGGGAAATTCTTAATAGCTTTTATTTTTGAATCTTGCGTTTCTATACCCTTTTGCGAAATTTTATAACCGAGATATTTAAGTTCTTTAGTTGCGAACTTGCATTTTGAGGCGTTAATTGTAAGACCGGCCTCTTTTAATAATTTAAAAACTTGTTCTAGATCATTAATGTGTTGTTCCAACGTACTACTCGTTATAATTATATCATCTAGATAAATTAAAGTTGATTTTCCTAGGACAGGCTTTAGAACAATGTCCATAGCTCTCTGGAATGTTGATCGGGCCCCACACAACCCAAAAGGCATGCGTAAAAATGCATAAGTGCCCGATTTTGTTATAAACGCGGTTTTATGTATATCTTCGGGTCTCATAGCTATTTGATAGTAGCCAGACGTTAAGTCCAAAGTAGACATATATCTTGTCGATTTGATCTGTCTAATGATCTCGTCTATAACCGGCAAAGGGTAAACTGGAAATTTGGTAATACTATTTAGTTTTCTGTAATCAATAGCAAACCTCCAAGTCCTTTTATCCGAAGGAGGAAACTCGTTCTTTTTCCTACATAGTACGACTGGACTCGCGTACTCAGTATTTATGGGCGTTATTATTTTATTTTTTAACATCTCCTGAATATGTTCTTCGATGATTACGTCTTTTTGTTTGTCATACCAATAAGGTTTAGTCCTACAAGGTTTTGCGGCATTTAATTGAATCTTGTGCGTGACTATTTGGCAGTTTTCTGGTTTTTCTAAAAATAAATGAGAAAAATTACTCACCACTTGCTGTATTGCTTTCCTTTCATGGTCATTCAGATGGCTAAGGTCCAATTGCGGTGTCTCCACAGGTTCCACCACCCTCTGGGCCATCTCCAACACCACGGAACTATCTTGAAAATTTAATTTGGCCCTCGCGGCCCTTAAAAACTCCATACCTAAAATAAGAGAGTTTTGCAGATCTTTCACCACAAAAATTAATACTTTGAGACTTTCCTCTTTTACATGTAAGTTTAATGATAATTTCCCGATGCAGTGACATGTTTTTCCTTGCGCCGCTATAATTTCCGTATTTTTGGTTTTAAATAATCGTACCCTATAAAAATTTTTTTTAAAGAAATTTTCACTCATAAAATTTCCTTCTGCTCCTGTATCGATGAGGGCTTATACTGGTACATCGCCAACCAGGACTTGTATAATTGGTAGCTGTGAGTTTTTTACGATGACTGTATTTAAATGTCTATTTGAGGGTTTTTTTTAAAACTTCCGGGGTCTGGACCCTCCCTTTCACAGGCCCCTCTACTCGTTTAAAGCTTTCCTTTCAATCTGTGTCTTTTGGGTACGCGGATGTTTATTTTCAAATTTCCTTTTTGGGCCTTGACCTTCGAGTTTCGATGAGTTAGCTTGATAGCTCTTTCCCCCATAAGAGCGATTTCCATTTCTGGTTTCCTCATTTGAAGATTTCCTTCGGGTACTTTGAGAATATGTTTCCCCTCTCGCTTTTTCCGCTATTCTGCGATTTTGAAACTTCACCGCCAATTCGAAGAGTTCCTGCAATGTGCTTGGGTTTCTAATTTCAAAGTAGTCTTGAACAGCGGGTAACAATCTTGGTAATATTATTTCAATAATCTCCGCATCGGGTTTCTTTCCATACAGCATATCCGTTAGCTTGATTTTTCGTAGAATAAAGTCCGTCAATTCTGCTATATCCCGTTGATAGAAACTATATAGTTCGGCTTCCAGCCGTGCTCGATCTTTCACTATGGGGAAGGCCTTTACTAACGATTTTTTGAAATTTTCAAATGTATATGTCTGGCTTCCAAATTCCCCTAATAAAAATTTGCCCATATTTTCCACCATAGCGCGGCCTGTCCTCTTAGTGCTGATGTGGCGATGGCAACTTTTTGTCTTTCAGGAAAAGGATAGAGCTGAAAGTGGTTTTCTAGAACTGAAACTTTCCTGGAAGAACTTTTAATTTAGTTTCTCCATCAATAAATTCGAACTGCATAACTTAAAAGTCACGTTTTATTTTTCGCCTACGGGTGGGGTTTTTATTGAATTTTAACGTCTTTTTAGTTTTCGAATGGCCGTTGGCACGTGTTTTAGATCTACTTATCAAAAGAAAGTCAAAAGTCACAAACACAGTTTTGTGTTAATTGAATTTTGCGAAAGCAAATTACAGCCCAATTTAATTCAATATAGTTAAATTTTATTCGCTGATTAACTGATAGAGTCATATAATGATAGTTTTCAGACTGTATTAGTTATTTAATTATGCTGATATTAGTTTTTTAGTGTTCAATAAAGATACTACTTAAGAATTTGCACCTTTATGATATTTCTTATTTAAAATTTTTGCACTGAAATTACACTGTTGCTTTGTAATATAGTAATCTTTATTCTTTATTAATACTTTTTACTCATGTTGGTTTGATATTCATGATATTATTGTCTATTTATTCATTAATAAAGGTTTTGATTTAAAGCACAGTAGTTACTTATTTTTTCTGAAACATGGTTATTTTATTATTTCAAGATTTAAATGCACAAATAGGAGTGCCAGAAAGTGAAATTTAAAAATAAATAAATAAACTAAAAAAGAAGTAATCTGTGTACTCAGTACACAAAAGAAAAGCATTTTTTTTAAAAATTTTCCTGCAAACTAAATTTAGCAAAAAATCAAAATCACGCGGCATCATCCGTAAATACTTTCCGAATTGTGCTGTGTCTTCAATACGCAACTCCCGGAGCAGGGAATTACGAAGGCACTATGAATTTCTCGTCGTTTGACCCAATTTCTGGTCCAAACGCATTTTCCCCCTTCTGTAGCAGGAGCTAAGTTCAAAATTGTAGCTGTATCTATAGTAGCAATTTAAAATAGTCATCCATTATTTTGACTATTTGACAACACCGTAAGCTTTGTTTACAAATCGTAGACAGTGTGATGCTGTAGAGGGCGAGAACACTTCCTTTCATAGTGATTGGCTGAGTGAATTTCTGTACTAACGAGAAAATCGTTTCGTGTGGACAGGCGAGCTATCTCAGATATTGTCGGCCAGATAAGTCGGCCTAGATCGCTACGTGTACACGGGCCTTCAGACTAACACCGACTCTACGTTGTTCAGACTCGCTCTCTCGTTTGCTGTCGAGTGGAAAGAGAATCCCGACTGGTTTTCCGATATCGATCTCGACAGGTGTCCACAGACCCATATTATATCATAACACTTAAAGCTACTAATTTATTTATCTCATGTTTCTCCTAAGAGGCAGTTCTGGCCCTGTCTCTATAAACCTAACTCGCCTAACGAGTTCCACGCCTCCTTGCCTTCCCAGACACGAATCACTTGCCACGAGAATGACCTTTCTCGAACGGTTTCTTTCTGGTATTGTTAACATCACAAGATCATTGATCAAGGAAATATCAAATATCTCAAACGGTTTCTTTCTGGTGTTGCTAACATCACAAGATCATTGATCAAGGAAATATCAAATATCTCAAACGGTTTCTTTCTAGTGTTGTTAACATCACAAGATCATTGATCAAGGAAATATCAAATCTCTCAAAATTCAAGATGTAACCCTTCAAAATTGATTCTGGCCCTTTATTCGATCTCAAAATTACTAAATTAATTAAGTCCTTCAGTGTTCTTACCCTTTTTTTTCACTGTGGAAGACAGGTTACCTTTTGTTATTTTGACAATTCAACACTAAATTTTATCTCTTTGCCGAACCCTCGTTTTGATGATAATTATTTAATCTTTGATGATGTGGGGATAAAGGCATTAAACCTATGAGCCTTTCGCCGTATATTTTTAATATTTATACGCAAGACATCCCCAAAGACCCTTCTGTTCATTTTGCACTCTCTGCCGATGACACCGCCATACTTACCAAAGCCTGTATAGCAATCGCCGTAAGAAACCAACTCCAAAACTATCTCATAAAACTGGAAAATGGCTCACCCTTTGGAGGATTATAATTAACACTGATAAAACCAAGGCAATAATTTTCCGTAAGGGAAATATGAAATACCATCCTCCATCGCCTGAAATATTTGACGAAGAAATAGAATGGATTAATGAAACCAAATACCTTTCAGTCACCCTAGATGAAAAACTTACTTTCAAAAGCCACTTCAGCACCGTAGCACAAAAATTTAAAATCACCATAGCTACTATGCGACCTCCTCTTGGTAGAAGAAGCAACTTATCTACCACAAACAAATTAATTTTATACCGCTCCATACTTCGTCCAGCCCTCCTTTATGCAGCTCTGATCTGGGGACATGCAGCTAAAACCAATATGAAACAATTAAAAATTCTGCAAAATAAAATTTTACGAGAAATTATCAATGCTCCTTGGTATATTCCTAACATTTAAATTCACAACAAAGACCTTCAAATCGAACCTATTCAAGAGTATATTAAACGATTAACTCTCAACTTCTTTCATTCGGTAAAAACCCACAGTAATAGCCTTATTAGCACTCTCAGACACTCCCCGCATCCCGGTGAAAACCATCGGTACCCAAGTGACATCCTACCACATATGAAATACAACCTTAATTGACTCATTCACGCTAAATTGACTCTGCGGTCTGTCATCCACTGCTACATTTTGTAACGACTCTGGTCTCACCACTCCCATTTGCCGCGGCTAGTAGCCACTAGCGCGGAACCAACACCGACTCCGACACGATTCGGTGTTCCGACAACACCCACACGAATCGGTGTTGGTGGAACTGACTCCCTTTTTCCCCCCTCCCACACCTCCTACTACACTACTCTTTTTTCTTTTCTTCCAGATTGTTATCAGAAGTGGAGTAAAAAGATGTTTCTACATCTTGACAGTCGAAAATAAAAGACGATCTGTGGTGTGTGTGTGCCTATGAGCTTCGTAATTGAACCCTTCCTTGATCCGGAAGAAGACGATTATGAAAACTATATATTATTTTATTGACATCATCAAAATGTTTCATTAGCCAATAGTAGTGCTGTAGAAGTAACGAGAAATTGTGTACCCGTATGTATTCGTTACTCGGTGAACCAGTACTCGTTACTATCGTATCGTTACTCGTTACTTTCGGTAAAATCGATCGGTATCCGTATCTTGAGCCTATTTTATCGGTCTACGGCCCTAAAAAGGGCTTTGAAACATCGCATTGCATTGAATCACGGGAGCTATTCTACCCCGCGGGAACTGGGTAGTGATGCGATAGGGAGTTTTGCGTCGCATTTTTGGGTAGAAATAATTCACTTTATTTTGGCTATTATTTTTTGGTGCACTGGATTCATTATTAATTTTTCTATTGCTGTCAGGGCTTAGTTTCTAAAGTCAGAAGGCCGTCAGGAAAACAGGAAAAAATAAAATAAAAAATAAAGAAAGAAAGGAAATAAATATTACAATAATAACATTAATTAGTAATTAAAATAACAAAAAATTACTTATTAAAAACTTAACAATTAAAATAATAAAAAATAGCGATTAAAATAATGAATAATTAAAGAAACATAATAATTAGCAACTGAAATATAAAATACTTATAAGTACAATTTAATAAAAATGTAAAAACAAATAAAAATTAAAATAATTTTTTAATTTATGATGACTAATTAAATAATAAAGTAAAATACCAGATCTTGTCTTATTGGCTTAGTATCGTTTCGTCCTATCTCATTTTATCCCCAGCTCAAAAAAGTGTTATTTTGTTCGCTGCCTTCCCCCACCAATTCCCTCTTTCCCGTTTCATCCGCTGTTTGAAAAATAGGTGTTTACTTTACGATAAGGCGAACGTCTGTTTAATTCAATTAAAATGGTTTAGAAGAGATGACTGTTTCTACTTCGACTTAGCTTTTGATTTTTTAATATTATTTAATATTTTATGCAGACAAATTATGTTGAGCAGAATAATGAATTTCAGACGTGTTCAAAAGGTGTGTATCTGAATATAATAACATTTTTGTTGTATAGTATCCATTTTTTAAATTTCACACATTTCTAAAGCAACAGAAGTACGTTATCACTATTTTGGCACACACATCAAAAACATGTATAATTAAGATTAATGTTACATTCCTTATTAAAAGTAATGGGTCCTCATTAAATGCAACCATTCATGCTTTTAGAGGATTTTACATGTGGTGGTCTTAAAAAGATGATGTTCACTACCAATGTTTGTTTATGTTCCCAAAAATAGAGATCTCTTAAAAGGTGACCTCTTAGAGATGTCGTAAATAGATGATTTGCTATAATTATTTTCCGATAGATAATGGAATTAATGTAATTTAATATCAATAACTAGAGGAAGCAAGTTTAAATACGGTGCAACAAAACTACAGAAGTATTTTAAATGACGAAATTATTCATATTTTGTCAATGTCAAATTTAAAAAAGAATTAATTTTGGACAAATTATGAAATCTAACTTTTAATGTCGTCTTCTGGTTTCTATATTTATATCTGGCAAAGTTTTATACTTGTTATGAAAAAATAAAAATACAAGAAGTTTGAGTCCCGTAGGACAAAGATTGACCGGGAAATTTAGTTTCAAAATTTGCAATGTTTGACGCCATTTGTAACTTGCCTTTGGGTATCGCTTAATTGAGTTAGAATAATTCGAGGAAATAAGTTTAAATGAAGTGCAGAAAAAATAAGCATAATTTAAATAGTCATAGAATGAAGTCATGCGGAATCCATATAAAATTTTCACTTTTTCATAATGACCATAAAACGTTCCCAAATACAAATACAGAAACTGGGAGACCGCATTAAAGATTAGCTTTCGTTATTTGTCCGTTATTCGTTATTTCGTTTGCTGCTTCCCCCATTCCCTTCATCAGAACCGCTAATGACGAAAGGGTGAAATTTCCCCGATTCATCCCCTCTCCAAAAACTCCTTGTTGAGACTGTTATTTGTTGAGACAAGGAATGCTATATTATAAATGTCAACTTGCTTTTGACACTTAACAATAAAATCGGTACTATTCGGTTTCGAGGGCCGTAAAAAATCGCCAAACTATTGTTGATGCCAATCCTGCCAAAAATAATTGCGGCAACCCTAACAATTGCGGAAAGAAAGGAAGTATAATAGTAAATAACTATCTAAGATTGATGTTTTAATTTAGATGAAAGGTTAATTTCATATAATACTTTTTATTATTATAATTTATATGAAAAAGGGCTAAACATGACTGAATGAAAGCATAAGAGTAAATAACTATTTCAGATCATTATTATAATTTATATAAAAACTGCTAAACCTAATTGAATGGATGCCTGCATCGCTACTTCGCTACCGACTTATCGCTAAAGCATGATTTCATCTCGTTGGTTGTTCAAACGTAATTTTCTAGAATGAATATTGCCTTTTCTTTGAAAATATTCTCGGTAAAGTGCAGAATCGCTCACTTATTTGTTTGCCGCTTTTTACAAGGGTAAAAACAATTGGATTTTTGTCAATTTTCTTTTACTTTTTAAGTGAAAATAGGTCGATGTGTACATAGATAAAGTCAAGAGTGTGCGCAGTGCCATTTTTGTGCAATTCTAGGATTTTTTTAACCCACCGGGCGGCTCGCATTCAAATCTATTTACGTCTCGAAAACTGCAGTAAAAATTAACCATGTTTACATTTTTTTTTTCATTTAGTGTGAACCAAAATTGTCCTGAAAACGGCCTTTGTTAGATTTTCTCCCCCCCCTTCTTGTAGGGCGATCAACAAGTCGTTTCACTTAAGTGATGGTTTCCTACTGTCCTTTGATTACCGCCTAGAGGCGAGTAAGCAGATGGGCTGCTTTTGCCCTTAAGGTCAGTTTACACCTGTCAGAGCGGCTCGGAACGAGTCGCTCGTTACGATTACTTTGACAGTGTAAACGCTCACTTCGACGGAGTAGAAACGTAGGGGAGATGAGTCAGCGCTTCCGTTTCTACTTTGAACCTGTTGAAAATCTATCCGGGCATTTAGTCCGAGCAGCGTTCGCAGGGACGTCGTGATAGTGAGTTCTATAATGCCGAGATGTAAAGCGATAGCCAAACCATGGCACTTTTTAATGCATACGCATCTTATGAAGTGTTTTAGGGAACACTTCACTGCTTCATTAAGATGTTGCATACTTCTATAATTATGTGAGCTTATATTCGTTTTTCTACAAGCATCCTACATGATGATGCAATAAATATATGATATTATAAACTATAAAAATAAAAATGAAATTATGAAAAAAAAATAAATAGATCTGTTTTATTGTGGATATTTAAATTTCTTGCTTTGTATAAAAGCATTCTGGGCTATAATTCGTTAAAATTCAGCTTGGATGTGAAACATGTTCAGCTTGGATGTGTACTGAAGGTGTATTAAGGCTTATACAAATTATGCTAGATGAATTCTAATCTTCTTAAACTATCCGTTTTAGCATTTTAAAAGTAAAGTATAATCACTATATTTAACCATTATTAATTTTGTTGATATCACTTTGTGTGTTGTCCAGAAACACAATTTAAGTAGGATCCAAAAGTAAGAATTTGAGATAAATATCTTCCTGTTGGAACTATGTCATAATATACATATTCTTTTACCTGTGGTAATATATGTAATGCTCCTAAGTTTTTTGCTACTTATTTATTTAAGATTTTCTGAATAATTAGGTAGATATTATACATTTTACTTCTGCCATTGCTTTGAATAAATATTTTATGTGTTAATTTTGCATTCTTCTCTAGAAATAACACAGTTCCAGTCAGAACTCTGCATAATTAATTACATGCACAGAGAGCTATTGATTCTGTGGATTCTGGATGAATAAATATATTCTCTCTATTAATAAATAATAAAACACATTATTACTTTTACATTATTTTGTAAATGATTAATTAGATGTAAATAAACAGTTGTATATAGTAGAAAAACTTCGTTAATTTGAATTTCAGTAACCACAGTTGACTAAATAACTTCTCTCAAACTGAGTTTCGTTTAAATTCTTCTATCTGATATGCAATAACGTTTCTGTAACTTTGGACATTCTCGTCCGAAATTCATTTAATAGTTCATTTGATACTCCTAATAATTCATCGCGGCAAGCTACCCAGTCACGTACCCATTTTCCTTTTCTTCTTCTTTTTTTTTCCCCTCGCAAGAGCAGAAATTAATTCGTTTGAAACTGCTTCCCAGATTTCAAGCACTGCAGCCAAAGTATGTTCAATGCATATTCTTTCCTGCAGCTGCCATGTCGGTATCCATTTTGTAAACAAACGGAGGCGAGTTGTCAGTCCACTCTGATTGGTGTAAACAATCTATCAGAGTACAAGTCCGTTCACTCGGTTCGAAACGCACGGACGAGCGACTCGCTACGAGCGGCTCTGACAGATGTAAACTGGCCTTTACGGAGGAAGGAACACGTTTTGTGTCCATGCTTTGGTTAGACGAAAAAAGATATTTTTTTCTGGAAATCCAAAACAGAAAATCCAAAAAGAAAAGAAAATCCAAAATAGAAGTTTTGTATTGCCTTGTTACTAATTTTGTGCATATTTCTAATCTTAATTGCTTATCAGAGCCGTGCCAAGATAATTTTTCACCTGAGGCAGAAAGGTCAATGCGCGTCCATATAAATATAAAAATAGCTACACTTGTATTAAGCAAAAGTAATTGTATTAAATCAAAATGTCATAACTCTTATAGCATAATTATACCATAATTCTTAAAGTATTTTTAATCGTAGTTTTATAAATTCAGAGAAATAATGTAGCCAATTATTTATAATTTTCAAATGAAAACGTTAAAAAATTCGTTTTTGATAAATAAGAAATAACACTGAAATGCATATTGCATTAATTTCCAGGTTTTCTTGCAATTTTTTTTTGGTTTGTTTTATTGATTTAAGTTTGACGAAGCCTATTTCCTCTAATAATTAAGGTAATTTTCGAATTCGTATAGCCAATTTGGCGCCTCTTCTAGTGATTCACATGAGCCCGGCTTTGTTGCTTTTTAAGTATAAATGTTATTGATTTTTATTGCGTTTCGGTATTTTAATGTACGTTTATAAAATGTTAATTTGTTTTTATATGCATATTTCAGTAATATAATCTTACGACTAGTGAGACAGTGTAGTTTAACTAATTTTCTGCTTTTGATTCATGTTATCGAGCTTTAACGCTAAGAAAAAATTTATAAGAGGCTTAAAATAACTAATTCCTATTGAAAGCTACATGTAATTGATAATTAAATTACTATTAAAATAACAAACACATGCTCAGTGTCAGTCACTTCGACATAATGTTTGTAATTCATTTTACCACAAATTTATTTCGTTTATCTTGTTTCATATTTATAAAAGATGAGTTTACCTTTATCGCATTTATTGGTTGATAGAAGTTATGAAATATTGAATATTTTGAAACAAATTTCAGTTATAATAACCTTATTAAAAATTTTCTACATATAGATAACAAGTCACAGATACCTCTCAGTTTCCGAACTAAATTACATGGTACTGAAATTCGGTACATTTTCATATGATTATTTTTGACAGAAAGAGTTACCTTACGTTAGTCACAAAAGAACATTGTTTTAATTCTTAATTAAATATAGCACTTGTATTAAATTGCTAAAATTCATTGTTAGGAAAATCTCGCTCTAAAAAATTAGACACTTTTACCTTACAAAGTGGAATTTTTGTGGTTTTCTCTGTGCATAATGTGGGCACGAGTAAGTTTTTCTTAGAATGTCCTCCACGGAGGCATTCCTCCCTTTAGGCAGATAGCTCTCGCGTGCTTTGAAGGAAAAATAAAGCAAACCAAAACAAAAGCTTCAAAATTGGTGTTTAACATTTTTTTGGGGTTCAAATACGCAAATTACTTCTTGATCTCAATTCACATTATCAAATGTTATTATTTAAATAAATAAAAGCGAGCTGAGGATTTCCATTTAAATTGTTTGTTTTAAAATAAAAAATAAGAACAGTAAGTTTTGAATAAATCTTGTCAACATCAAGCAGGGACAGGAACATGCCAATGTAAAATTTAATATTAGGCCAAAAAGAAACGCTTTGACGTAGATTTTGGATAAAACTTAATCAAATTCGCAGGTAGTCAGAGACAGGCCTTTCTTCAGTAGAGAGAAAAAATGTTTCTGAAGTATTTGTGTATTTATTACATAAATGTTTTAATGCTTCCATAGCACTGCTAATCGATAAAATTTATTTGCTTTTAAAATTCCGATTTTTCAACTTTTTCAGTGACATATGTGGCATCGAAAAACACGTCTGGCCAGGAGGCAGATTAATGGCTGAAAAATTCTTAGAATTTAAAGAGGCATCGAACAAGAAAATTTAGGGATGGCGAAATTCTAAGAATTTGGCACTTGACAACGGCAAAAGTTTTAGAATGTAGAGAGCTACAAAATTTAGGCAGGGCAAAATATTTTAAATTTATAGAACATCGGTCAGTAGATCCCACAGCGATTGCACTGAGAAACAAATCGACCTGCTCCTCGATTACGCGGATGGACGCAGATTAACTTCTGAAAGCTCAGCGAAGCAAGAGCTATACATAATGCAGCTATTTACGATTTCTGCTATAATAAACTGAAATTTAATATAATAATTTAACACTATATATCAGTTTACGAAAACATGATGATACTTAAAACATGTGAGAAATTTTCTTTAATTCCCCAGTACAGTAAAAAAAAAAAAAAAGTACAATAGATTATATAATGATATTACTAAAATGATGTCGATGACGCATTTAATTTTTATCTTTTTATTTATCTAAATAAACATGTCATTGAGTTTTCCATAACTTATAGTTTTGCAAATTAAAAATGTTCAATAATATAATATGTGATTATGATATTATTGGTATGGTGCTATTCAAGGCAAAGCACACGAGGGTTATCTGACTAAATGGAGAGATGCTTTCGTGGAGGACTTTCTAAGCGAAACTGGCTCGTATACACGTTACACATGGGGAAAACAACGAAAACGACCATGCAGCCAGCCCGTTCGCGGGATTCGAACCTCGGACCGAACTACCAGTGTTCAGCGTCTTTACCGCTCGGCCGCTGGTGGGTAATATATGATTATGAAAGCTGTGTAAAAGAAGAAAAATTCTTGCACATTCGTCAGGCAGCATACAATGGGCACCTGCTTGAGGAAAAGGATGCGTTTGTAGATGACTTTTTCAGAGAAACTGGTTTGATATATTCAACCTAAAATTCACCAAAATACCAAGCAACGAACGCATTCGCCGGAATTCAAACTTAGGCAAAACTACCAGTGTTCAGTTGCAAAAGAGAGTTAACAACATAAACAGGCAACATGTCTGAAATTAGTATTTATTGCATCCATCAGTGATATGATTTTCTGATATAATTTAATGGAATATCACTGTAAAAAAATGGAATCTTTTTTTTTTTTCCTTTTGTAAGGAGATTTTTTTCCGCTTTGTTTTCAACATTTGGTTGAAATGCAAATTAAATAAATATTTACAAATGCAGAATATTGGATAGTTATTGATGATTTCGAGATTCAGTTTCTGAAATCCATTTCATGTGTCATTTCCTTAAAAAGGTGATACTGAAACCAACTTTCGAGGAGTAAAATGATTACTAGAAAAGAGTTTCCGATTTCTTTCATTCTTTTATTCCCATTATAAATTTGTCCCGTAGTTCTTAGAACATTCTTCTATCCGTAAGTGATGATTTGCTTTCCGAGAAAATTTTCTGAAAGGAATAAATTACTTAGTCTTCAAACCATGGGAAAATCTTGCCATCGCCGGTACTTAATTCCCTTCATTTACTGAGATAACCTGCTTTGTTATAAGTATGGTACTTGTTTTCTGATTTTTACTGAATTTGCATGCTCAAAGCTATCTAAATAAAGAAACGCTATTGTAAATATCAGGGTATGAGTACATATATGAAAGGGTTATATATTTTTCAGAATTCCCCTATGAGCTGTTTATTCTTAGGGCAGAAAGAGGAAAAAGCTTGCATACATCGCCATTCCCGGAAACTAGACAGTACCGAAAACATTACTAGACAGTCCGGTTTACCAGACAATAGAGTTTATCTGATTCCTAGTTGTAAAAGCTGACAGATATAAATTGGTATGTTCATGACGACCTTCAGAAGGCATGAAATTACTTCAAAAGTTCCGCTGCTATAAATTTTCAGACTGCAATTTTGTTCCTTTAAAGTTTCGAAAATACCTATTTTTTAAGTATTTTTCGGTACTTATATTAATATTGATACAAATAATATAGAAAGCACCAAACGTAGCTATGATGTATTTCAATTTGTCCTTAGTATTTTCTCACATATAGTATTAACACTTTGTCTACACGTTTCTAATGTTTCACCATAGTAAGCCTTCTCTTTGCGAATGTATTCAGTTCCTTTTCGCTTTCGTTTTCTTCTTCTTTCTTTCTTTCTTTTTTTTTTTTTTAATTTTATTTATTTATTTATTTAATGTTACCATATCCTGAGTTTTACTCTAGCTATTAACTAGAGTATCTACTAGGTAGCATTCATTATAGTACATTCATTATATTCATATAGCTACTAGCTAGCATTCATTATAGTACAAAAACTAATATAGCTTGTCAATATCAACACATTTTTATCTTCAATAAAATCCACTAATTCGATTGATGTTGTAAAAATTACAATTTAATACTTTAGCCAATTATTCTGTTTATAGTGATTTAAATTCGATTTTAGGCAACATATGCATTCTTTCAGAAAACGCGATATATTGAGCACCGCTGTTACAAGTAAATACTGTACATTCAACCGTTTCATAATATGTAAATGTAGCATAACTTCTTTTCGAGTGCTTGCACTGAGAGTCTCCTTCAAGTAAACTTTAATGGAACTTTATTTCATGAAAATTTAGAAGTATTATAGAAGCCTCAGAATTATTTCCATTGCAAACATTTATGAATTATGCAGAAAAATATATAAGAAAAACATCAATGAGAAACTATTATCGAATATACATTTCATGACAGTAGTAAAACATTTTTTCAGTACCGAGGGTATTAAAAAGCTCAATATTGTGATAAGCTAAATAAAATAAAACGGTATTAAAAGTTTAATATTGTGATAAGTAAAAGTATACTAATCTATAACACTCATTTGATATTTTTGCCATTAGAACTATAATGTAATTCTAACCGTTAAAGTAACATTGTATTTGTATTAACTAAAATTATAATTGTAATTTCAATTAAATTTATCAGTACTTGTTGTTTCCTGCACCTTGAGGGAGACGCATTAGTATTATTTTTTTTTCTATTATATAAAATACTGTCCTCAGAAAAAAAATGTCTCTAGACATGATTCTGCTCCAAAATTAATGAATGAGGTGAACAGAAATAATCTTGGAACAGCCTTTGGGCAAGTGCTGCGAGTATGCGAAATGTAAGACTGTAATTAAACTTCGAAAATCCTGGAGACTACATTTTCTTAGAATATTGCCATTCGACAAATTATAAGACCTTCCATTTATCTTTAAAGTTTAAGCTATCTGTTATTGACTGAGAAAAGCTGGTTATTCATTGTAGTTAAAGCTACAACTAATGCAGTTATAATTGTAATTGTGCCGCCCAGATGGTATAGTGGTTAGGGAAGCCTGACTGCGATACCGAAGGGCCTGGGTTCGAATCCCGGAGAAGGCATGGCTTTAACTGTTCGTCCTTTCATAGGAGGCGATGATCCCACATATTAGATGCCTCCATAATAAAGTGACTGCTACTTCTGGCCTTGTATAGACTAATGGAATGTGTTGCACTGTAACTGTTCACAATCTGCCTTTGGGGAAAAAATAATAATAATAATTGTAATACAATGATTGTTCGAATTGCAATATAACTTCAAAAGCAATTAGATTTTTCGCTCAGCAGAGTAATAAGTCGTCTTTTGAATACTACTAGTTCAAATCGGATGCCCATTTTGGCAAACAATCTAAATATTTAGATAGCTCCGTGGATTTCCTTATGTGTAACATGAATACAAATCATTTTATTTTAGAAAGTTCTCTATGAGTACATCATTCTTCTTAAACGTTTCGTTGCATTCAATTAAGTAAAGATCTTTTTCTGCTTTTATTAACGGGTGATGTGAACATGAGCCAGTTTCCCTTAGAAAGTCCTCCACAGAAGCATCTTTGCAGTCTTTACCGTAATCCAAATAATATGACAATCACCGGTGCATAAGAAAATTGTACTTTTATTTGTTCTTACGTGAAACAATGATGGAAAATAGTTTATGCAAGTACTTTCACTTGTAACTGAATAATGCATTTTAAGTATTTATGGAAAATGTGTGTTATGTTGAATAAAAGACCAATTCGTAATTTTTTTTTCCAGTGGCAGGTAGTAGCCGTTTATAGACATTGATCACTACTAAGGCCGGTCATGTTATTAAGGAGGGAACTAATACGTGGAACACCGTTGCCACCTATGAAGAGGACGAAGAAATTACATTCATGCCCTATCCGGGTTTCGAACCCAGGCTCTTCGGCACGGCAACCAGAGTCACGAACCGCTTTACTGTCTGGGCGGTAATTCATAATAAATGGATTTAGTAAAATGTCTAATACACACAGCAATTAAGCATACTGATTGCTGATCAGAATCCTTTTTTACCAGCTAAAGCAATAGGTTGGATAAAATTATGAGGCTTAGTTTAGTCCTTGATGATCTCCTTTCTGAAAAGAGACCCACCAACGGCCGAGCGGTAAAGTCGCTGAACACTGGTAGTTCGGTCCGAGGTTCGAATCTCGCGAACGGGCTGGCTGTTTTCGTAGTTTTCCCCGTGTGTAACGTGTATACGAGCCAGTTTCCCTTAGAAAGTCCTCCACGAAGGCATCCCTCCTCATAGGCAGATAGCCCTAGTGTGCTTTGCCATAATTAAATAAACCAAACCAAACCTTTCTGAAAAGAAAAGGATAAATGTAATTTTTATGATTTATTTCTTGTGTAATGTAAACAAGACAAGCGTCCCGTAACAAATCCTTTGCGAAAACATCCCTTTGCACTGGCATAAACTCTTTGCTTGCTTTCCCTTAATCTTGTAATTTAAGTTCACATGTATATCGAAGATCATAAACATACATATTTGCTTACTAACGTTATGTGCATTTCGGTCTATATAAAATATTTCCTTTAAATAACCTCCTATTTATGCTGGTACCACAAACTACAATATATGTATGATGATTCAGAAGACATGACAGAAAATATTAATATTTTTCTTATAGGTGATTATCCCGTTGTATTATTTAAAAACTCATTATCCAAAATGCAGAAACATTTCGAATATAATATTATTGACTGTAATTTTCAAAAATTATCACGATTTCCTTAGCCTATGTCACTGAAATTATAAGGGGCAGTTGTTTTTCTGATTAAATAGTTACAATCATCTGCTGCGCAATTTTAATTAAGAGGTCATTACAATTGCATTGTAATTTTTATTATATTATATAATTACAGTTATACTGTTTATTCAATTAGATTTCACAATTAAAATGCAATTATAATTAAAATGCATATGAGTAAATTGTATATGTAATTAAAAATTGTTACATTGTAATTACAAAATAATTGCATAATATTATTGCAATTACTATGTGTTTTCAATTGCATTCTACAATTACATTTGCAATTAAGATCATGATTTTCCTGGGCTACGTAACTGCTTTTATCAGAAACAATTGCTATCCTAATTACATTATTATAATTACTTACTGGAGTTACAATGACAGTCTAATTGTAATTAGATTATATGATTGCAGTTGCATTGAATATGAAATTGGATTTCACAAATATAGAGTAATTGTAATTTAAATGAAATTACGTAAATTGTAATTGTAATTAAAAAAGCAGCTACTTTTTAACTATAACTACTTAGTAATTGCATAATTTTATTACAATTGCATACTACACTTAGAATTACAATTATCATCATAATTTCACTATGTTAAGTAATTCTAATTATCAGAGACAATTACTTTCCTAATTACGTAGTTATAATTACCAACTGCAATTGCAGTTAAAATTACGTTATAATTAGCTAATATTACCGTAGTTGTGATTAGATGCAATAAAATTTTTAATTGTAATTAGATTATATAATTATAATGTTTGTGGTTATCATTGCATTGTTATTGTAAGACTTAAGAATTAAAATGCAATTACATACATTATTGTTGCATTTAAAAAGTACTTACTTTCTAATTGTAATTGCGAAGCTAATTATAATTGCAATATAATTGAAATCACATATTTCAAAATATTGTTGCAGTTTCTTGCAATTTTAATTTTAATTCCAATTACATTTTGCCAAACTGCATCTAAAATTTGGAGAATAATTAGGCTGGAAAATGAAAATTCTCTTTACATTTATATATAAACATTTAAGTTTACTATAGCTGGTATAAGCACAGAACAGCTGGAACAGCTGGAAGTTTTGAACGGGCTATTTATTTCGAACTGTTATTCAAAACCTAACGATAAAACCCATTTGCCCCTAGCGAATAGATAGTTTCCTCTCCTCAATTACCTCCCGCAGAGAAAAATTAACACCTGTCAGTTTACATTAAGAGCAGAGAGGGGAGGGCACTCTGAGACAGGCCGTATATATGCTGCCTTGCCGTTATAAGGACCAAAATATTTGGACGCATATAAGCTGCCTTGCCGTTATGAGGACCAAAATATTTGGACGCATATATGCTGCCTTGCCGCTATGAGAGCCATTATTTTCGAACGTATATATACGGCCTTGCCGCCTGGAGGGTTAAAGTGAAAATAGGTCGATGTGCACATGAATACAGAGTATGTGCAATTCTTAAAAACGCTTTAAACAGTGGGGGATTCTTCACTTTACCCAAAATTCTATTGCTGAGTTTTCGTCATGGGCAATTCCCAAATTGTTAAATCCATAGGCTATCAAAAAAGGATTTAAAAATTAAACTAGTATTTCAATGGCATCTTAAGAAATATAGAACTACATAAACTTACGCAATCTGAAATCAGCGCGTACGCTAGATTTGGCGCGCTGTTAAATGGGCGCGTTTGTTAGATTTGGCGCTTTTGCGCGCACATTTTCGCTGCAATTTTTTTACGGCCCTCGAAACCGAATAGTACCATAAAATCGATAAAAACATTCGCAAATGTATAGGTTAAGTACGAATAAGAACTTAAAAGAAATTTAGAAATCTATAAAAGGTAAGGAAAGTTTTATGTTACTTTATTACAGATAATAGTGAAGCACTAAATATTTCAATCAGTGTTATTTCATAATGCTATGAGTATTCTTTTATTCATTTAAGAAATGGCCCACCAGCGGTCGAGCGGTAAAATCGCTGAACACTGGTAGTTCCGACCTGAGTTCGATCTCAGGCAAACGAGTTGGCTTCATAAGCGTTTCGTGGTTTTTTTCCCGTACCAGCTTATCACGTACCATACGAGCCAGCTTTCCTAAGAAAGTGCTCTACGAAGGCATTTTTCCTTTTAGGCACATAGCCCCAGTGTGTTTTGTCATAATCAACTAAACCAAATCATTTAAGAAATATATCAGTTGATCACTGCTCAGTGTACATCTGCCGTTTACTTATAAAAACATAATTTTTTGTTTGCTTATAAAAACATAATTTAAAGACGTTTTCACTATTTTGCTAATAGTTCTGGAAGGCTCATAGAATCCGAAATTATGTTACACTAACATCCGAAATTATGTTACACTAGCTAACAGAGAACTTAAGTCTGCTTAATACAACAAAAATCTGCTTGACTTGCTTTCGTGTCTTTGGGAAACGTAAGTATATGCAGAAATAAATATTAAAATCTATCACGTATATTTGTAAGGATGTAAAGCATAGTGTTATGGTTCACGATAATGATAAATGTGCATCATGTTACAACAGTTTTGAAAGATCACAAATAACTATACATATGCTAGACTTCTAACAAAATTTCTGTTACAATATGAATATGCATTTATTATTATATGAGTCGTAAAACGGCCCACCAGCGGCCGAGCGGTAAAGTCGCTGAACACTGGTAGTTCGGTCCGAGGTTCGAATCCCGCGAACGGTCCGGCTACATGGGTGTTTTCGTGGTTTTCCTCATGTGTAACGTGTATACGAGCCAGTTTTCCTTAGAAAGTCCTCCACGAAGACATCCCCCCTTAGGCAGATAGCCATAGTGTGCCTTGCCATAATTAAATACACACATGAGTCGTAAAATTCAGTATTCCTCATTTTTAGATTCTAGGTATACGAAAAAAATTTTTTTTTTAATTTTTGTTTTGTTTTTAAAAATTAATTCACTTTATAGCTTTTCTTCAATTTATTATAAAGGAATAGGAGTTTAAATTTTGATTTATATATAATATGATATAAATTCATCATTCATTAATAATATTTTATGTATAACAAAAAATTATCATTAATGTTCCAAATTTTAATTTTTTTAATGATTTGTCTTACATTTGTTGTATATTTGTTGAATGCATAGCTAAATATTTCAATTATACACAATAAAGGTTATGCAGAAAACAATTCAGCTAGCATGATAGCTAATTGCGAAAGAAAAATTAGAGTCTTATTGCTGTTAACTCTTAGTACAAGCAGCCATTTTTAAATTGACGTTAAAATAAATTCATTCTATGGTCTATTAGAAAATCACTATACTGGATCATTTATTGACGACTTCTAAGAGGTCGCTTTCTGAAAGAGACCTGTATTTTTGAGAACATAAACATACGTTGATATTGAACATCACTTTTTTAAGATGCCAGAGCAAATGCACAGAGCTCCAAAAATCCTCTAAAAGCATAGACGGTCACGTTTTAAAAGGCTGACTACTTTTAATAAAGCCTGTATATATTAATGTTCATTATACATTTATCACATTTTTACTTTCTTTCAAAACAGCGATGCTGTGGTTCAATTGCTTTAGAACTATGTGAAACTAATAAAATGTGCCCTATGTTATAAAAACCTAATTATATTCAGATACACACCTTTTGAACATGTTTGAAATCTATTATTCTAATCAGAATACTTTGTCTACAGAAAACATTGAATCAATATTAGAAATCAAAAGCTAAGTGAGATTAAAGTAGGAAGAGTCATATCGTCTAACCCATTTTAATTGAAGTAAACAGGTGCTTACTTTATCGTAAAGTGAACACCCGTTTTTCAAACAGCGAATGAAAAGAAAAAAAGAGCCCACCAGAGCTCGAGCGGTAAACTCGCTGAGCACTAATAGTTCGGTCCTGGGTTCAATTCCCGGCTAAAGGCTAGCTGCACGGGCGTTTTCATTGTTATTCCCGTGTGTAACTTGCATATGAGTCAGTTCCCTTTAAAAAATCCTACACGAAGGCCTCCCTCCCCGTAGGCAATAGCCCTAGTGTGCTTTGCTGTAACCGAATTAACCGAAACTGAAGGAAAAAAAAAAGGGGGGAATTGGTGGTGGAAGGCAGCTACGAAACGTCGTTTTAGAAGAATGGGCTACATAACCAAATTTCTATCTATACTCTGGTAAACAGTACATTATTTGCTCATCAAAAGCCTAAATTTAGCTAATGCTCGGCTTAGTTCTTAAATTGCAATTTTAGCCACAGCCCCCAAACAAGACAATGTCTGGTATTTTATTTCATTACTTAGTTATTCATCATTAATTTAAGAATTAATTAAATTTTCATTTGTCTTTAAATTTTTATTGAATTATAATAATAATCATTTAATATTCTAGTTGCTAATTATTTTATTATTGTAATAGTTATTTTTATTTATTTATTTATTCATCTTTCCTGATGGCCTTCCATAGAGCTCCAGCACTTCTAATTTTAAAAATTAAGTCCTGACTACAACCAATGATTGCGAAAATAAAAGTCAAGTAACTTATTTAGTGATAATTAAATAAAATAAAAGCCAAAGCTTTTATTTTCTCCTTACTTGGCTTTTATTTTATATATATATATATATGTGTGTGTGTGTACTTTACATTTAATTATAAGGACATATATATATGTACTTTACATTTAATTATAATTTATTTGATATATATATATATATATATACATATTTACGTTTGGTAGTATTACCGATTGCAATAAAAAGGGAGGTGCACATCTAGATGTTATAACGGACCCATATACAAAATTTCAACGTTCTATAACTAACCGTTTTTGAGTTATGCAAAATGCATACATACGTACTTACACATCACGAAAAAAATTCCTTTCAAGTATCAACTTATAGTCATAATCATTAGTCATAAGTATCAGCTTAGAGTAAATGGGATTACATTTAACAATAAGTTTTTTTGAAAAAAAAAAAAAAAAGAGAGAGAGAGAGAGTCCTTCATTGTGTTCGTACGTACAGGCGTCAGCCCAAAAAATAATTCACATGGATTCCGTAATCGTCAAAAACGGATATTTCCGTTAAAATATGATACCCAAAAGTTTTCTCGATTACAATAATTACTACCATTTTATTTGATACAAGGAAGTAAAGAACCTATATTAACCTACATATTCTTATATAAACAATACCTAAGTGCAGTATATAAATATTTCAAATCAATAAAATCTGACTATGGCACGCTCAAGAAAAAAAAAAAAAAAAAAAAAAAAAAAAAAAAAAAAAGAAGAATCATCTAAATTTTCAAATTACAAACATAAATAGCAATAGTAAAAAGCAAATACAAAATAACGCTTCGCGCTATCAAAATTGCTCATTTTCTTAAATATCAACAACTAAATAGTATTTCAACTAAAACACATAATGTAAACAAGAGTTTGCCCGATGCGCAAAAAAATTCAAAATTATCTATGAAAAATATGAGCGCATTGTGACGCAACCGTATCATTCCTATTCGAACAGCAACCGCATCATTCGTATTCGCATAGAAACCGCATCATTCGTACTCGAACAAACCGCATCGTACGACAGATGCGAGTAACGAACAGATGCGAGTAACGAAATGAATTTGTGAGTACCGAATCGGTACTTCGAGTCAACCGATGTACCCGTTACTCAGTAACGAATACATGTGGTTTGCTCCAGCTCTAGCCAATAGAACAAATAGCAGTTCGGAATTTTACCGCGAAGTGGAGCGAACGGTTTTGTTCACTGCCTTCTTGAGTTTTGTAATAGTTTGTATTTGTTACGAAGATGGTAAGTATTCGTTTCTACCATTATCATAAATCGTATAGTATTTTGGAGTGTTATGGAATATTAAATTTTGGTTTTGTTTAAGGCTGGAGGTAAAGCTGGTAAAGATTCGGGAAAGTCCAAGGCTAAAGCTATTTCTCGTTCTGCTAGAGCTGGACTTCAGGTAAAATTTATGCCGAATAAAAATATTGCTTTTATGTTAATTACTTTTTATCGTGGAAAAATTTATCTATTGGTTATAGGAAATTTGTTAAGAATGTCTACACAGTAGTCATCTGGTAGCTAAATAGAATAATATCAAAATGTACGCCTGTTGCTAAGTGAAGATCATGACAGCCACATTCGGTTGATCTTTACATTATGGTAACTTGGCGATTTTTTGGCGAAAATTTGGCAACCAACTCTCCTACAGCAACCCTCTATTTTTTTTTCCCCGCCGCCATTTTGTCTTCACGAAGTAAAGACATGTTTCTTTTCTTTTTATCTACTGAACACTTCTTCCAACAATCTACTAGCCAAGTTACAGTTATGCTAGAAATTTTATCAAACAAAACTCTTAATCATGACAAATATTCACTGCAAAATTGGGAAAAAGTGCACAATACCGTACTCCTTACGCGTTTTTCAAAATAACACATACACATAAACCATGTACACGCCGACTTATTTTTACTTAAAAAAACATCCCAGAATTGCACAAAAATGGCATTGCACACACTCTTCACTATATCCATGTACACTGCTTTTTTCTCATAAGTTAGAAAAATTTCACGAAAATACATGACAATTTTCTCAATCTTTAAACCCGGTAAAAAGGACATATATGAAATTACCTGGTCGCGAAAAAGTATTTACCCTTTACAAATATGAACATTTCCACATATAAAATAAATAAAATATCCAAAAAGTTTTACCTCTAAATCATCTTATTACATTATACACGTCACCAACGAATTCATACCGCAAGCATTACAAATACTTACTATCAAATATTTAAATTATTTCCATGCATGTTTACTTCAACTTAAACGTATACCAAATTCCTACAAACATAAAATTCACAAAATAACTATCCTTTAATTCAAATATCATTAAACCGTGTACATGTCGACTTATTTTTACTTAAAAAAAATCCCAGAATTGCACAAAAATGGCATTGCGCACACTCTTCACTATATCCATGTACACCGCTTTTTTCTCATAAATTAGAAAAATTTCACGAAAATACATGACAATTTTCTCAATCTTTAAACCCGGTAAAAAGAACATATATGAAATTACCTGATCGCGAAAAAGTATTTACCCTTTCCAAATATGAACATTTCCACATATAAAATTAATAAAATATCCAAAAAGTTTTACCTCTAAATCATCTATTATATTATAAACGTCACCAACAAATTCATACCGCAAGCATTACAAATACTTAGTGTCAGATATTTAAATTATTTCCATGCACGTTTACTTCAACTAAAACGTATACCAAATTCCTACAAACATAAAATTCACAAAAAACTATCATTTAATTAAAATATAATCAAATTCAAAAACACTACTTAAAATATAAATGAGCACATACATTAAATTAATACATACATAAATACCCATTTCGAATTCACTTTAGTTACGGCCATGGGATCCAAAAATTCACGAACACTGTTTCACACAACACAGAATAAAGCCAAATACAAAATTTCCAGATTTTTTCCCGATTTCCCCCTTTTTCCGATTAAAGAACCGTAATTCGTCCATTAATATCACATGACATATCCCATGATCTCTCATTTCCCTCACACAAAATAATGCGTAATCGGAACTGAGTACTGCTCACATTATTACCAAAGTCCCAGGTACAGTCAAAAGTCGTTAATCCGGACTCGTCGGGACTTCGGCGATTCCGGATTATCGATTTTTCCGGATTATAGATCATCAGTTTAAATCTCGTAAGATGGCATGCAGAAATTCTAAAATTAAAAATATGAAACCGTAATTTATGAAATAAAGAACAATTATGATCTAAAGGGTATCAAAATTTACAAAAAAAAAAAGCTTAATATTTATTTGTTTACTTTATTAAACATTTCTCTCAGTGTAAGTTATTTAAAAATATGAAACCTTAATTTATGAAATAAAGAACAATTATGATCTAAAGGGTATCAAAATTTACAAAAAAAAAAGCTTAATATTTATTTGTTTACTTTATTAAACATTTCTCTCAGTGTAAGTTGTTTAAGTTGCTTCATTTTATGTGATAATACTTTCTCTTTAATTCTATAAAAAGACATAATTTCTTGTTCAGTTACAAAGTTCCGCTGTTCAAGTCTCGTTAATTGCTGTGCCGAGAATACCGAGTAACTTGTCAATCGAAATTTTTTCGTTTTCACTAACCTCTCTGTCACATTCTTCATGTCTTTACCATTTTTTGCAGTAATTTCACTTTTTGTTTGTTGGACATCGAAACATACTTTCATTTTGTAGATCCTTTGGAAGTTCCAGCATCGGAAATTCTATTTGACATAATCGAAAGTTCAAGTTTATTTTTATAAAATTGCTCTTACAGTCTGCAAAAAATAATAAGCGGGATCCAATTCGAAGATTAAGGAACAACGCAATCATTTACATTAACTGAAATAGATAATTAGATAATTTTAGCTTACGCCGTCCGTTATACATTAAACGCGCAGGCGAAAATGTATTCTGCACTTGCGCACACGCATATGCGCAGTAGTCAAGGTCTTACGCGCACGCGTAAAACGCCTGTGCGCATGTGCCAACGCGGCGCATGCGCAGAAAGTTTTTAGCTTTGAGGTCCGGATTATAGATCATTCCGGATTATGGGTGTCCGAATTAACGACTTTTGACTGTAGTAACCTTTATCGCCTCCAAAATGTCGCCAAATTACCAGTTACCATATTGTAAAGATCAACCCCACATTCTGTTTTAATTTATTAAGTGCTTATCGCTTGTCTACGAAACTTAGAAAAAGGGAAGGCATGGCTAATCTTTGGAATATGGTAACAGGTAGTTTGGTGACATTTTGGTAAGACGATAAAGGTTACTATCTAGGACTTTAGCAATAATCCGAGAAGTACACAGTTCGAATTACAGATTATTTTGTCTCGGAGAAATGACAGATCATAAGACATGTAATGTGACATTTTCCGGAAAATTCCAATCAGGATTTTGGCTAATAAGCACTTAGAAACAATTTTGCTGCTAAAGTGCAGAATCGCCCACTTATTTGTTTGGCGCTTTTTACAAGAGTAAGAAGAATTGGATTTTTGTCAATTTTATTTGACTTTTTAAGTGAAAATAGGTCGACGTGTACATGGATACCGTGTATATGCAATTCTTAAAAACGCGGCAAACAGTGGGCGATTCTACACTTTCTCCTAATTTCGCACCTAATCTTCATCATGATTAAGTACTTTTGTTCCATAAAAGTTCTAGCATAAGCGTAATTTGGCCAGCAGATTGTTGGAAAAAAAGTTCAGTAAAAAAAAAAAAAAAAAAAAAAAAAAAAAAAAAAAAAAAGAAGCCTTTACTTTGTGAAAACAAAATGGCGTCTAAAAAAACTAGCAGGTTGCTGTAGCAGGGTTGGTCGCCAAAAATTCGCTAAGTTACCATAATCCGAAGATTCACCAAAGGCTGTTATGTATCATCCTAATTAATCGGTTATTATGTAGTCTCGTATCGTCTCAAGTTGTTGATGTAAAGAAAAATGAAACGCATGAGGTTAGTCATGAAAGAAAAAGAATAAAAACATGTTAATCTTACTATTATTCTTCGTAACAGAACTCGTATAAAAATTTGTGTTTCTTAAAGGTTCTTTGCATGTATTGTAGCATGAATTCTTAGCATGAAACTATATTGTAACATGAATGTTTGTCTTACAATTTTCATTCTTGAACGTGTCATATACTGTTATGTTTGTTTTGCAGTTAGCACAGCTTTTAACTTGATTTCTGCTCTGATAACATATTTTCATAATGAAAAAAAGGTAAAGTGCAGAATCGCCCACTTCTTTATTTGGCGCTTTTTACAAGAGTAAGAAGAATTGGATTTTTGTCAATTTTCTTTGACTTTTTAAGTGAAAAATAGGTCGATATGTACATGGATAAAGTCAAGGGAGTGTGCAATGCCATTTTTATGCAGTTCTGGGATTTTTTT
The DNA here is from genome assembly GCF_044657685.1 of Stegodyphus dumicola. Lineage (NCBI taxonomy): Eukaryota > Metazoa > Arthropoda > Arachnida > Araneae > Eresidae > Stegodyphus > Stegodyphus dumicola. Next base: position 111,478,545 of record NC_140781.1, on the reverse strand, counting down.
TTTAAAGTGAAAATAGGTAGATGTATATTTTCATAATGAAAAAAGGTAAAGTGCAGAATCGCCCACTTCTTTATTTGGCGCTTTTTACAAGAGTAAGAAGAATTGGATTTTTGACTTTTAAAGTGAAAAATAGGTCGATATGTACATGGATAAAGTCAAGGGAGTGTGCAATGCCATTTTTATGCAGTTCTGGGATTTTTTTTAAAAGTGAAAATAGGTCGATATGTACATGGATACCGAGTATGTGCAATTCTTAAAAATGTGCCAAGCCGTGGGTGATTCTGCACCTTGCCCATAAAAAATATTCTTTCAATAAATGTTCTTGGAAGATAAAAAACGAATTTTATAGAATTATAAAAACTATTCAAAGTCTAGGCATCTTTCTGCCATTAAAAATAAGGAAAGAAAATTATACTTATCTATACTATACAGATATATTTTCTTTATTGCACACATCCAGCTGTCTCAGAAGTATGTATTTTGTGCTGATAAATGCAAGAATTTGTTCTCTTTTGTTATGTGTGATGAGTTCTTCATTGTGTGCTATACTTCAGTGTATTCAGATATCTCTGTTAATTCATTCATGTACCTGTTCAGATATCTCTCTTTTTATTATCTTGGTGTTTTCTAAGCTGTTGTAAGAAGTTTTTAACTACCTGAAAAACGTGGCCTTGTAAATTTCTTCTGAATATGCTCTTATTTCTAATTGTTTCTTGACAGAAATAAAAGCAAAGATTTTATTTATTAGGGGCTGTTACATTATTTACATTGATTAGTTTTTGTAACTGAAATATTGTCTTTCTAATGTAAAAATGTATGCAGGGCTGCCACTCAAGCAGAAGAATGAAATTCCCTGACTTTTTCAGGTGTGCTTTAAGAAATTTCGTCTGCGTAGTGCACGTTGGCTGTGCTAAAGGTGAATTGGTTATGGTACCACTTAAAAATACAAAAAGGTAAAAATATATTTATGGGATGCCTCTTGGTGAAAATTGGTGATTTTTGCCAGTACATGGACATAGAGTTTGTGTGTTTCTTTGACTTGTTATTTTGGCTTTTTGTAGCAGTGTTTTTTGTGCAAAGAATTCCCGCTACACAAAGCCAAAATAACAAGTCAAAGAATTGCACAAACTCGGTACCCATGTGCACATCGACCTATTTTCACTTAAAAAAAATCAGAGAATTGCGAAAACTTGGCATTGCGCACTCTCTTGACTTTGTCCGTGTACACATTGTTCTATTTTCACTTAAAAAAGTCAAAGGAGCATCTAATTCTACACTTGAGCAAAATAAAAAATATATTATCTCATTTAACTACATTTTAAATCAAACAATGAAATAACATAAATGAAATAAAAATCATGTTATACCATATAAGCAGTACGCAAAGGAAATATCCACTTACCTTAATTAGAAATTTCCGGGTGTTCAGTACGTGGCACATAAAATTCCTGAACAGCATCCAAAAAATTTCCTGAAACATTTTCTCTTTCTAATAGAATGTTTTATATGGTGAGCATTTAAACCTTTCTTGCAATAAACCCATTTAAAGCCACCTGAATGATCTTTATGTTCGACCGTATGCATTTCCTTCGTACAGACAGGACACTTATAATTCCGTTGAATTACATTCAACAAAATTTCCTTTCTTCTGTCCTCAACCACTTTAACAATAACAACAACAAAGGAAAAAAAAACACCTTCTGGTACTTTGAGGTATCCCTTGTATTATGGCGAAGTTGTTATTTCATTTATCTCCAAGTTGTTGTTTCATTTATTGCCATGTTGTTTCATTTATGGTAGCCTGAGTAGTTGAATGTTATGGAAACTCTATTGTTACGTAATCGGGTGCATGATTCTGGGAAATTTTGAATAGTGGAATGTTTTGAAAGTGCTTTTTGTGGTGTGTGTTGGTTTTATTGTTTATATGGTAGAATGGCTTAATGTAGTAAGATTAATTTGAAGTTTCTGTATGATTTGGAATGAAAGGGGAAAAGAGCGTTAATTGACTGGTGTGTAAATGAACATTTACTTAGTAGCCATTATATGTGTCCTGTGTGGTGACAACAACTTGGCGATAAATGAAACAACTTCGCCATAATACAAGGGGTGTCGTCTTAAAGTCTACTCTAAACGGGGACAGGTATATCTCTCCTATTAAATAATATATAATTGCCAAACAATTACCTCGATTGCAACATTTGCCGAATTCTGAAATGCGAAAAAAGCATTTTTTTTAAAGTCAACAGACTTTTGTTGATAAACTTTTAATATAAGCATGTGTGGTTGATCTTTACATTATGGTAACTTGGCGATTTTTTGGCGAAAATTTGGCGACCAACTCTCCTACAGCAACCCTCTATTTTTTTTTTTCCCGCCGCCATTTTGTCTTCACGAAGTAAAGACATGTTTCTTTTCTTTTTATCTACTGAACACTTCTTCCAACAATCTACTAGCCAAGTTACAGTTATGCTAGAAATTTTATCAAACAAAACTCTTAATCATGACAAATATTCACTGCAAAATTGGGAAAAAGTGCACAATACTGTACTCCTTACGCGTTTTTCAAAATAACACATACACATAAACCATGTACACGCCGACTTATTTTTACTTAAAAAAACATCCCAGAATTGCACAAAAATGGCATTGCACACACTCTTCACTATATCCATGTACACTGCTTTTTTCTCATAAGTTAGAAAAATTTCACGAAAATACATGACAATTTTCTCAATCTTTAAACCCGGTAAAAAGGACATATATGAAATTACCTGGTCGCGAAAAAGTATTTACCCTTTACAAATATGAACATTTCCACATATAAAATAAATAAAATATCCAAAAAGTTTTACCTCTAAATCATCTATTATATTATAAACGTCACCAACGAATTCATACCGCAAGCATTACAAATACTTAGTGTCAAATATTTAAATTATTTCCATGAACGTTTACTTCAACTAAAACGTATACCAAATTCCTACAAACATAAAATTCACAAAATAACTATCATTTAATTAAAATATCACTAAACCATGTACACGTCGACTTATTTTTACTTAAAAAAAAAATCCCAGAATTGCACAAAAATGGCATTGCGCACACTCTTCACCATATCCATGTACACTCCTTTTTTCTCATAAATTAGAAATATTTCACGAAAATGCATGACGATTTTCTGAATCTTTAAACCCGTTAAAAAAAACATATACGAAATTACCTAATAACGAAAAAGTATATACCCTTTCCAAATATGAACATTTCCACGTATAAAATAAATAAAATATCCAAAAACTTTTACCTCTAAATTATCTATTATATTATAAACATCACCAACGAATTCATACCGCAAACATTACAAATACTTAGTGTAAAATATTTAAATTATTTCCATGCACGTTTACTTCAACTAAAACATATACCAAATTCCTACAAACATAAAATTCACAAAATAACTATCATTTAATTAAAATATAATTAAATTCAAAAACACTACTTAAAATATAAATAAGCACATACATTAAATTAATAAAAATTAGCTTACAATCCTAATTACTTTAAACTAAATCATTGCTAATAACAATTTTCCCAATAATACCAAATTACTTTACTTCCACCTTACATTTAGAACAATGCATAAAAATAATATCCTCAAATAATTAAAAATACTAACCTACCTAATCTTCTTCAGAATCTTGATTACGTGTCCGATAAACTTTTCTTATTTCTGTTTCAGGATCTTTAAAATCATACTTATAGTTCACAGCAAGGTACCAGGTAAAATAAATAACTTAATAAAACATCTTTACTTCTATCTCGCACAACCTTAAAGAAACACTTATTACTACCCCTTTCAATCCCACTAAATACCCATTTCAAATTCACTTTAGTTAGGGCCATGGGATCCCAAAATTAACAAACACTGTTTCACACAACACAGAATAAAGCCAAATACAAAATTTCCAGATTTTTTCCCGATTTCCCCCCTTTTTCGATTAAAGAACCGTAATTCGTCCATTAATATCACATGACATATCCCATGATCTCTCATTTCCCTCACACAAAATAATGCGTAATCGGAACTGAGTACTGCTCACATTATTACCAAAGTCCCAGGTAGTAACCTTTATCGCCTCCAAAATTTCACCAAACTACCAGTTACCATATTCTAAAGATCAGCCGCATAGGTAATACAAATTAAATACAATTTTTTATTAGAATTCAGGAGAAAAAGACATTTAGCATATTTAAACAAAACATAAATAGAAAAAATACTAATGAAAAATCAGCGCAAAACTAGATTTATTGTTTTAGGTATGCAATTTGTAAGTTAACTGAAGAAACATCTCTGCTCAATTTTTTTTTTTTTTACACCAACATTTTAATGTGTGATTTCTTTTTGTCCAAAAATATTTTTTTTATGTTTACTATCATACCGTTTCCCCCCCTTCCCTTTCAAGTGTGCTTCATGATATGCACGACATGCAGATCTGGCATATCGTAACGTATTCAGGAAGTTGCTGGAAACCTGCTTTATCTTTCTGTAAGGAGCATATTTTGTAATTTTCTTATATAAAAATAAAATTATCTTATTCTAATTACAAGTGTAATTAATTTATTTACAAACAACATTGTTATTTCAATTATCACCAAGTTGTCGTTTCATGTATGGTACCCTGAGTAGTTGAATGTTATGGAAACCCTATGGTGACGTAATCGGGTGCATGATTCTGGGAAATTTTGAATCATGGAATGTTTGTAAGTGCTTTTGTGGTGTGTCTTGGTTTTATTGTTTAGATGGTAGAATGGCTTAATGTAGAAAGATTAATTTGAAGTTTCTGTACGATTTGGAACGAAAGGGGAAAAGAGCGTTAATTGACTGGTGTGTAATTGAGGGTTTACTTGGTAGTTATTATAAGTGTCCTGTATGGTGACAACAGCTTGGCGATAAATGAAACAATAACTTCGTCATAATATAAGGGGTACTTTAAAGTTTACTCTAACCGGGACCAGTTATATCCAACAACTTCATATAACAGGTAGACGGCTCACCCACAGGGAATTCGTCTGCTAGACCATCTCCAACATGTACCACGTGACTTATGGTCTTGGCGCTCTTGGGGAGTGATAGCCTAGGCTGTTCATCGACAGTTTGGCGCGCTTTTGATTTGCCAAGTAGTGTTTTTTATTTCTATCTGCTAGCAGTCAGCAGACAACGACCTTGAATTAGGTTATTCGATTTTTTACAATTATTTTTAGATATAACTTAAATCCCTTTTTCCTGAATATTTTATCTATATTTTAAATATTCGCTTTCAATTATTTGCACCGTTATTTAAGATGTTCAGGTTAAATAATTTTAGGAAGAAAATCTAAAATAAATAATAGAATGACAGAAAATTTAATTTTGAGTAACATTTAAAAATTAATTGCACTACTGTTATAATATTTGAGAAGATAAAAAAATCTCATTTATTTTTAATGCATTGCATCCTAAAGAGAAAAAGAAAATCACATTGTAATATATGTATTTATGCAATTGATGAAATATATACTTACAGACTGTTGACTTTAAGCTGGAACTATAAACTATTACTGACCAAAATTATAGTTTATGATACAAAAAGATAAATTATACTGAAATCTTATTAAAGAAAATGTTACTTAATTTAAAGTCAGAAATAGTTTTTGGAAGAATTTCGTTTACCTGTCACGTTTCGGGGTTACCAATAGTGCTTGCATTCCGGAAATGTACGATAGTAAAGAATTTTTTATTTAAAAAAAGTTTTTTCGTTGCGGCACGCAATGAACTGAAAGTTGATCTGTCCTTATATTCAGAGGAGATGTTTTTATTTTATTCGGCTTATAATTCCTTACTAAATGTAGTATTTCATCTCAATGTACTCCGTCTTTGATATGATTTAAATCAAATTCCTCGTCATTATAAATATCACGAATACACATCAAGTAATTGAGAAACGCGTGTTGCAAAAGATTCATCAGCTTTTCTGGTTGCAATTTTCTAATTTCAACTATGCGCAATGTATGATTTATGCATGCGCGCATTGAAAGAAATGTTTAATAAAGTAAACAAATAAATATTAAGGTTTTTTGTAAATTTTGATACTCTTTAGATCATAATTGCTCTTTATTTCATAAATTACGGTTTCATATTTTTAATTTTATAATTTCTGTATGCCATCTTACCAGATTTAAATTGATGATCTATAATCCGGAAAAAACCGATAATCTGGAATCGCCAAAGTCCCGACGAGTCCGGATTGAAGACTTTTGACTGTATATCTGTCGTCAAAGCTCGAAACTGGTGGCGAAGTTCTAAGGTCACATTATCAAGAGTTCATAAATGAATATCGTTTAAAATTTCTTTAAACTCTAAAGGAAAAGAAAATATTTTTTGGCCCAAGTAAATTAATTCAGGGATTAGTTATTTTATGGAAGAAAAAAAACAAAAAAACTACAAGAATCCGTTTTTTAACTTATTGCGAAAAATTCAAGAAGAAACGTTCTTTGTGAAACGTTTCTTCTTGGATTTTTTGCAACAATTTAAAAACTGATTTTCATAGGTTTCTTCTTTGTCAAAGAGCGTTTCTTCGTAACACGTGTTCCTCAATTTCCTGTACACATCGCGTAGAGGGAAATTCTGGCCACCAGGTTCCGTTCCCAAATCCCGTGGCAAATTTCCCCTCCGCTTTCTAGCGGCGTAGTAGCATTACGTGTATGGAACCTTTTCTTTTTTACATAGACGTTCTTTGGTTAGAATAACCTCCATGTATGGTACACACGAGGTTTGGTGAAATGATGAGCAGTAAATGTGTTATTTTGGTCTTTGCGACAATTTTCAAAATCGTGCCAAGGCCTTACTGTATACTAGAATTTTACCGCAAAATTTTTTTTAACCTTTTTTTTTTCCTTTTTAATAAATACCTTATTTGTCATTTTGCAGTAAAATAAAAAAATAGTAATCGGTCATCTAGGCTAACCATGTATTATAACTATATTCACTAAAATATCGTTGATTATTCTAATTCAATTTTTAAGTAATTATCTTTATGTTATTCATTCCCGGATGTATAGTTAATGTTAAATTTATTTATTAGTAGTAAATAATATTTCCAAATTTCAGGAAATTTTCTCTAACATAATCCTGAAATTAATTCTAGCAGTATGATGACATACCATCATGAAATTTAATGCACATATTTTTTCCTCATCTATGCTGCGAAATAAATATAAAATACCTCAATTTATTAAAAAAAATAGTATTAAATAGATTTCTTTCTTTCATTTAGCTGCAGAATGTCTGGAAAAAAAAAAAAAAAAAAAAAAAAAAAAAAAGCCTTATTTTATTTCAAATTGGGCAGATTCTAATCTCAATCTTCAGTGGAGAAAACAACTCCTAATATAATTATATTTGTGTTTTCAAGTGTTAAGGTGCCTTTTAAGAAGACACCTCACACAAATTAATTTACCTGAAATCTAACCTAACTGTCTAACATTGCGTTGTGATTTATAAGGACCGGATTAACTTCGTGTTGAACTGGTGATGATCATGAATAATAATTATCTTAAATTTTATTAAGTTTCTTAAGAGGAAAAGTAAACAAAATTATCAAACAAAGTATACCAAGAATAATTAAGAATAAATGTCCCCTGGGTTTTAGTCAATAATTAAGTGAATTTGCTACACAACAGAAGTAATACCATAATAAATTAACCTCTTAGCACAGCCAACGTGCATCACACGGATAGACTGGAATTTCCTTGAAACACACCTTGGAAACCTGGAAAAGTCAGGGAATTTCATTCTCCTGTTTGAGTGGCAACCTTGTTGGATATTTAGCTGTGTCCTGCTGGAGTTGGTGAAATTCTGTGTAGCATAATGTTGAAATTGATAACATTGCATTTAATGCATTACTAGTTTCTGGACATATGCAAATAGTAGTATAATAAATGAAAAATTATTGAATATTTTGAGATGTTTGGAAGAAAGCAGTTGACTTGCAATTATGTGTAATGAATAATTATCTATACTGGCTACGAAAAGATTCATTAATTTTAAGTGTGTGACAAATATGAAGTTGGTAGACTTCAGAAAATTTTGGGTTATTTTAGATAATGTAATTGAATTATGTAGAATCATCTGTTAACTTTTTAAAGTTTATGTTGTAGTAGTACAAAGCTGCTTAAAATAAATATTGAAATTCATGAGCCACATCATTATAACTGTACTAGATCAAAAATATTTTCTGTGAGACAACCCCAGAGAAAATATTTAATTTTTATTTATATTGTGTATGTTTCTAAAAGTTAAAGAACATTAATCATCATTTGCTTTAATGATTGCAATCACCCATGCACTGTGCAAACGTGGAATATGTTGCTCCATAATATAGAGTTGTTTCAAGAGGCTGGAATGTGATGAAATAGTTGTTTACTGTGCCAAGTCCACTTAAAAGCACTGTTAGCATGCTGTGGATGTAATGAAGTTCCAAGAGGATCTTAATGATCATTAATTAAAATTACTTCAACTTTTCAAAGAAATCATTGATGAAATGAGGTCGCTAAAGCTACCAGTTTCAGATGTCATTCCAAAAACAGAAACTTTAAGTCAATACTTATCTTTTCTCGGTAAGAAACCATCAAACATTAGAAGTGGCTAAAACAGTCTTCTTCTCTTTAATAATAAAAATTAAAAAAATTAATTCTACTCAAAATTCCCTTAAATAAAACCTCGATCATTATATGTCTTAGAGACATTGCATTTTTTATATTGTGCTTTTTTTTAAGGAGCATATTTCCTAAATATGAATAGAGACAAAGGGTAAAATGTCAAAACATGAATATTTGTGTTATTTAAAACATTTTTTTGGTGCTTCTGTGTTATCTACCCACAAAGTCGCCAGCCATTGGCAACTACTTCCCAACCTACACATGAAAAACAGAAGCCATTTTTAAAAAGTATCAGTGAGGTGAAAATTATATATAACAGTAACAAAGTAACAAAATTAAAAAGTTGAAAAAGTCAATAATAAAAGAGTAAAAATTATATAAAACAAATGACCATGACAAAACGCTAAAAATTTCTTTAAACATTGACAAATTAACTAAAAAAACACAACAAACGTGCAATAAAACACTTAACTTTATATTTTCTTGGTCTATGTGCACAGCAACCTGTTTCAACTTAAAGGAGAGATTTTTTTACAGAATTCTTGTTATTGCAGACCAAACTAGCACTGCTCTTCATGTACAGATAGACTTGTTACAATTCTCGCCATTGTATGCCAACTTGGCACTGCTCTCCATGTAGACATTGACCTGTTTTAACTTAAAAATCAGAATTGCTTTTCTTTGGAAAAACAAATTATTTTCATACTAGACACGCATACTTCTCGCAGATAATTGCATCAATCAATAGTTGTATTCAGAGACATACTAAGACAAGAATGATAAAAGTTCCCAGATTTATATTTTTCAGTCTAGAAATGAATAAAACAAACAGCTGGTGTGATAGATATTTGGCTATTCTCAAACTGATTTCTTACTCGCATTTGAACTTTTTGCTGGCAATCTTTAACAGTGCATTTTCATATAATTTAATCATTTGCTTCATGAAAATTCCCAAATGTAGCCTATTACATGGTGGCTTAATGTGCATGCAACCATTTATGGGTTGCCAGATAAAATTGGGTTGCCTGCTTTGGTGACATAGTGTTTTGCCCAATGATTCTTCTCACTGCTTGGCGGATAATGTGAAAGTACCTAATTTTTTTAAAAAATAGAAGTATGTGTCTGACCACTGGTGTCAAAAATAAAAGGCCAGTAAAGACTTTTATAGACATAGTATGTAATGAGAGACTATTTTCAAAAGCAGGTTTACTTAATGAAAAGAGATGTAACTGATTTTGACCGGAAACATAACAATCTTGTTATGTTAACACTTCTTTATTGAAGTGTATGTAACATTGAAACATTTTTTTTTTACTTTGTCAAATCAAAAATTTTAGAAAAGAGGTTTTTTTTTTTTTTTTTTTTTTTTTGATAAATGTGCTTTTCGATTAGAAGAGACTTTGTGTAAAATTTGAAGTAACTCAAAAAGCAGCCTTATGTTAATGCTGATCTTGGATGAAAGTACCGATTTTGAGAGTGGTCAGACACAGGTCCCTTTTCTTCGGGAACAAAATTTGCAAGTTTCACCATGTATTTTTTTCAGAAGAGTAGTCATGAATAATAACTTTCAAAAGTTATCTCTCAGATTTTAAACTTTTATCTTTGTATGCTTCTTGAAGAGCCTTAACTGGACATTAATATTTTCACATCTTTTGTTTAAAGTAATTACATCTGAAGATGTAAAATGCCAATGTAGTGTTGGAAAGGCAACTATAATTAAGTATGAAATGTAATGATAATAATAATAATATAATGAAATATCCATAGGTGATTTAGTTCTATAAGATGGGCTTGCTAAATATATAATCTATACTTAATAAACAATGTAAAACTGAAAATAGGTATAAAGCTAACGAGAAACTTTAATGTGAAACGAGAGGAGTGCAACTTTCTAGTCTCCCCCCTTTGAAGTAGAGATCGTAATAACTGGTGTTTTGGTATTAATTGTATCTTTTGGAATGTGTGCTGGAGCCGATACGTGGGGACATGAAGCTGTTAATTCCCAGATTTCTTCAACTTACTCCACTGTTCGCTTTTGATGCAATGGAATCAATGATGCAATGGAAGTGTTTCATTGCAGTGACACCGCCGCATTCATCAGTCAACTAATGGATGGCGAAATCTATAGTATGTTGCTAAATTCAGAAAATATCACTACAGATAGTGAAGAAAATGTCAGAGGGCTTGCAGAGAATTTAAAAAAAAAAAAAAAAAAGATTGACATTGTAGTGGTAATTCTTGACGCAATAAATTGCAGGATTTGAACCATGGAATTTTGTAACTTAACAAGAAATTATGTCTATGTATAGAATTAAAGAAAATGTATTACCACAAAAAAGGGAAGCAAGTGAAACAACTTGCATTGAAAGAAAGGTTTAAAGCAAATAAATATTGAGTGTTTTTAGGTATTGGTTCTCATAAGGTCAAGAATGCTTCATTAATTTCATCACTATTTCACACTTTTAATTTTCTGATTTCTTCATGTAATTTTACTAAATTTAAACTGCTAATTTAATATGCAGAAAAATCTCAAATCTCGAATTGCCGAAGTCCGAATGAGTTTGTGTCTTAGACTTTATACCATATTCTGAAGTGATTAGAACTGGCTGGCAAAAGTACATATTTACCATTTTGCAAAGTGTCTAAATTAACAGCATTGATCTTTACTTATACTATAGTTCTTTCACAAAATAGCTTGAGATTACTCATCTTGATTGGTTTTCTTTGTTACTTATTCTAAATTATTATAGCCAGTCACTAAAATTATTTTTCATTGAATATCTTTCGCAAAAACATTAAATTGTATATCTTTTCTAGTTCCCTGTGGGTCGTATACACAGACATTTAAAGCATCGTACTACAAGCCATGGTCGAGTTGGTGCTACTGCAGCTGTGTATAGTGCTGCTATTCTTGAATATCTAACAGCTGAAGTAAGTAAAATGCATTGTAGCTGTATTATTTGTGGTTTCATAAAACAATTTCTAGTGATATCTTGCTATACATTTGCAGCTTTGTAAAAACCGTTATCTATTGATGTCTTATTATATACTGGTAATCAGAATTAAAGGATAATGACAGAAATAAATCGTGACTGATACTTAATTAATAGAAATTTGTATAAAAGCATTAGCTAACATAAATTGCAGTGTTTGGCAGTTGATTATTCACAAAATATTGAAATTAAAACAAAATTTATGGAATTGGGAAATGATAGAAATATTAAGTCGCCTCTTGTGGAAAACACTTTTTAATATGGTGAATGGTTGGTTACCTTGATGAGCTATACATCCCTCACATCTTGGTTTGATAAACTTTACCAAAGTGTTGATCAAGTCATGTGAAATTGCTTGCCACCTTTCTAAATGTGCACTTTTCAACTTCTGGAGGATCTGGGGAGGAATTTGATGCGCTAAAATTCAGAGCCCTAAGGCATCCTACACATGCTCAATGAGTTTCAAGTCAGGTGAGTAAGGTGGCCAACCCATTTGGATGATATCTTCTATTTGCAAGTATTCAGACACCACATTTGCTCAATGAGGCTGAGTATTATCATCCATTAGCAAAAACTCTTAGGCCAACAGCACCCCTAAACAGTAACTTGGGTTTCTAGTACTTTGTCCACATATCTGCGAGTGGTTACACAACCTCCTTGAATATACTCATCCAGAAACAGAAACTAAATCAAGTTCCATTACTGCAAGCACGAACAGGCCGTTTGAAACTCTGAAATATGCTTGATTTCAAGTATCGTTCCACAGTCTTTACTAGAGCTGCATACCATTTACATATTATTGTTTAGAACACAGTTTTGGTTCATCAGCATTCTAATCACACCCAAAGGCAAAGCCCTAATTCAACACATATAAAATAATTCAATCCACATCCCACTTCTGATAAATATATGTGTAAATAATAAATTAATTAGAAGATATTTTAATGAAGACAAACAATAACATTAAACATTTAGAAGAAAAAGTAATTATTCATAGTTTTTTACAGAAGCAGCACCTCTGCTTTTGCATTTCTCTGTTATTGATGTCTGAAAGGTGCTTCTCCTAATTTATGGCTTTCAAAAGAGCTCGTAATGGAAAGGATGACATCACTTCTATATTACATCATGGCTGCTGGATATACATGGTTTCAAGCGACCGGCACCACATATACAAGATTGGAGAAAGCATATGCTCTGAGCAGTAAATTTGCATAGTTGCTTAGTTTTAATAATGTTGTATGGACTAAGTGTAATAGTTATTAATTTTGGCATATAATATAAAAGAAAATTATATTAATAAATTTGACAAATATAACTTTACATTTCAGTAGTTGTATTTGGTGCTTTTAGCGAAATACTTATGAAAAAAATTAAAAGTATAGTATGCAAAAGAAAGACAATTTTTTATGGAATTAACTTATAGGTGTAAAACATTGAATATTAATTATAGCTTGACAGTGCTGACAGATGGAAGGAGAAAATTAGCAATTCATTGGGATATATTACCTATTACTCTTGCAGTACTTTGAAGCTTTTCAGTTTTGTCATTTAGTTTAAGCACCACTGCTCTCCTAATTTGTATACATATCCAGTTAGATTTAAATCTGAAGACTGAATCACTGTATTGTTTTCTGTAGTTTTCTAGCAAGGTCCTAATGAATTTGCTTATATGATCTGAGTTGATATGAGAGTGCAGAATGCATTAACATCGAACATTTGAATGTGCAGTGTCTCTGTATTTTCATCTATATGATCCTTGTTTCTATCAGAAGAGTAATTCATGTGCAGAGAAACATTGCCATATCACATATTTCTAGATGAAATCAAGTATTTTATATTACGTAGTGTGTCTGAAAATTTCTAGACTCATTAAGAAAAGATTTTATCTTTTAGATACTTTTATAGAAGCTGATTTTTCAATTTTGCTCTTTTCATTTTAGAGAATAGAAAATAGTAACAAAAATGCCAAATATGGTGAATAGGAAAATGATTAGTAAAAGTTAAACGCGGGAGCAGAAGCTTGATGATAATTTCATCAAAGAGGCAATAAATATCCATAACCTTATTGTGTCTTTTCTGGCTTAATGTGACCCTTCAGAGGTAGGATCTATAACTTCAGACTATAAAGCAGGGATTGTCAAACTATGCCTAAAATCATAGATTTATATTTACATTCTTTTAAATGCAGTAAAGCAATTTTTTAACAGAAAAGAAAGTTTGAAATAAATTAATGAGAATTTAGTATTTTATGTATAATAAATGTGATTACATATGAATAAATAATTCTTGTTTCTGCTGATGTATTATGTTCCTATGATATACAAATATGAAATTATTGTATGGTGTAAGTAAGCACTTTAATCTTATTTTATCTTTTTTTATCATTGAGTTATCAGTTATTCTTTGTTTTTTCTAAAGATAGGACCAGTGGATATTCAAAACATTTGAAATCCCAAAATTCAATTTTTTTAAAATCTTTTAAATACTAAGAACATTATATAACTCAAAATGCTGGGAGTATTAGTTTTATTGACCCTTAGTAGAAGTGTTCATCCATTAAAAAAACTAAATTATTGTTGCAATTACTAATGAGTCCTTCATGTTTACAGCATGCCATGATATACATATGCTGCATCCAATCCATTATTTAAAATTTAACTGTTCAGAAAATGAATCTCAAGAGTCAGAAGTTTAATTGTGCATTTCATTTGTATTGTTTTAATTAATAAATAGATTTGCATTATAAAAACTTTTCTCAGATTTTTGATTAAGTGCAAATTTTAAATTTTGCTTTATTGAAAAACTTAATATCAAGTAAAAGGATTTGAGGATCTGGATTAAAAGTCTATATAAATTTATAGCTGTATCTAACAAATTTGAGATGCATCAGCATAATCTTATGTGTATAGGTCATTTAAAAAATAATGTCCTGCAAAGTGTGTAGTGCAGTTAGAAGGAAATTTGTGCCTGCAACATTCGAGTTCATGAAATCTCAGATCAGAACAATCAAACAAAGCTTCTTGAGTTAAAGTGTAACTAAATAAACTACTAATCATGATAATTTTCTGATGAATCGTGGAAGATTTGGTGTAAAGTAATTATAAATGTCCATGTTGTCAATGGGATGCCAATATTAACGAATATTATTCTGAAATCTGATCTTCAAAATGTTATAGGAAAACTAATCTTTTTATGTTAATGTCAACAAAATGATTCCATAAAACTTACAGATTGCATAAGAATAAAGAAGTCTTATGTCATTAAATGTCTGGCATTTCATGAAGAGTTTATATTGTTGCATTCTACAGTTTCATGGATTTGGAGTGATCGATGACAACACTTGATGAAGAATCAAAACAGAATTCACTTACCAGTAATACACAGGACAGCTCTGAAGACACGTTTACAGTCGAAAAACTACGAGAAACACACTGAAACAATTAGCAACACAGCCTTCAGACTATAACGTTGGAGACAGCATTACAACAAAACACTAAATACAGGTCCTGACTCGGTTGATCACTCTTTGAGCTCAATACACTCGAGATACTCTTCACGATAAAACTTGATACACTCGACGATGCACTACTATATATTGCTACTCGACAGGGTTTATCTAGCTTTTGAGAACATTCTGGGCCAAATCAGTACGAATTCGTTCTAGAATGTTCTCCATCTGTCTGTGGCAATTTTGTCCCAAATGGCAGATTTTTTGCTAAGTCTGGCAACCCTGCCTCCTCTTGCCATTTTCTGGCAACCCTAAACCCTTTTTGCAGAGAAGCTATGTTACCACAGCTAGGCATTTCGTAACACTTCCCCCTTCCAAGGACTACACATCCTGGGCAGAAGCCAAATTTGATATAAACAAAAGGTAATAAAACAAACAATAAGGTAAGTAAAAAACAATATTTACACTAATTACAAGTTATATAAACAACCACATAACAATTTTAAATTAAAGTTCAGAATGAATTTTGGTCTCAGACTTTTCATTAAGTTATATCTGGGTTAATACTCTTTCACTGCAGTTGTTAGATTATTTCTGTTTTGCATATCACAATCTGAAGATTCAGTTCTTTCAGACTTTTCATCCACAGCAAGATCTGAAACAGTTTGCTCACCACTCTCTTGTTTATTCGCATCATGTGTACAGTTCACCTTGATAATTTTAGCAGTTGGTATATGCTTATTTACCTCTATTTCCTGAAAGCCAGTCCTGATGTTTGCATCAGATTTACAAATAGAATCTGATCTTTACAGACAAAAGTATCCTGGTTTAAAATCATGTTTGTGTCTGTACAAATTGTATTATTAGACACAAACTTAGTTTGAGAAGTGGTTACATTTTCTTGCAATACTGGAACATTCTGCTTAAGCTGTACATCTGCTTCTCCCATCTCTGCATCACACGAATTTTCAGATGGTTCAATACTTGTTAACTGCAACTTTGTAACTTCATTATCAGTTTCTACAAACTTAACAGTTGCATTTTCACTTTCTTCCACTTCTGCTTCAGGCACTTGAGAAACAAAAGCTTCTTTCCCCGTCTTTTATTTTTTCATGTTTCGATTCTTTTTAATTCTGTTAGATGTTTCATCCATCATTTCTTGATCTTTCTCAGACACTTCACCAGTTATTTCCGTTATTTCTTTATCGTTTGATTCCTCAGATGCCACTTCTGTCAATTTTAGCATCTTTTTTTTTATGGCTACAGTTTTTTCTGTAAGCTCTACTTTTACGTGTTGAAGTTGCTCTTGTCCGGCTTCCATCTCAGCCCTCTTCATATCCGGCTTTTACAGCTGTTGAGAAGTTTGTGAACTTCATATCCTTCACCATGGCTTTCTCCTGTAGGTGGATCACTGGCATTCACTTGCAAACCCTACTCCCAACAGCACTTATTGCATTCTACGGGTTTGTGTATTTGGAGTGATCAATGACAACACTTCTTGAAGAAGTAAAACACAATGTATTTGCCAGTATTTCACAAGAGAGTTCCAAAGACATATTGAAAACTACTATAAACATGTTGAAACAATCAGCAACACAGCCTTGTGGCTTCAGGCTATAATAGTGAAGACAGCTTCATGGGAAAACAGTAAATAAAGCTCCTGACTCGTTTGATCGCTTTCTGAGCTCAACAACACTCAAGATACTCTTCACAATCAAACTCAAGATGCACTACTATATATTGCTACTCCGCATACAGGCAGGGTTTATATAGCTTTTGGCCTGCCTTCGAGAAATTCTGGGCCAAACTGTAAGAATTCGTTCTAGAATGTTCATCTATGGCATATCGTCAATTTTGTCGCCAAATGGACGATTTTGCGCCAAATCCGGCACCTCTAAACTGTGGAGAAGCTATCTTACCACAGCTGGATATTTCGTAACAATATTAAAAGAATTCTGTTGGTACATAGTGTATGTTATATTCTATATTTCTGGTTTGTTTTCTCTTATACTCGTAAGTTGTATCACTATAATATATCAGTATAAGCTTGATTGATATTGGACCACCTGTGTTTGCCACTCAAAAATCTTACAGCCAATTTTAAATAGATTTGCGTTTGTGGTTTGCATTTCTTTAAGAAATCCTTTATTAATCCTTGGTAACCCTTTACAGCAGGACAGCTTGTATGCATTTATATTATTTGCTGTTTGGTTTGAAGTGAAAACCAGTGCCCATCTATTTGAATTTTGTAAAGTATATGCTGTTTTAAAGTGATTAATGTTGTAATAGTTTGTAATATATTACAACTGTGGAAAAGCAAAGGTTGTTCTTCAAAACAAAGTTTACATTGAAAAATTTCATAATGCAATGAAAGTTTGTGTGTTTGTGATAACGGTGGATCGTAGTAGTTTTCCCAATAGGCTGCCCAATTTTATAAATCCCATATATTTATATATATGGGAATAATCAATATTTATATAGGAAAACAGAAAATAAGCAATGTGTAAAGAAATGTTGCAAGCTATAGCAGTTTCACCTGCACATTTTGACAGAAGATTTGTAGGGAGAAAAAAGGAATTCTTACTGTATTAATGCCATTGTAGTGAAATAATGATTTGATGGTGAAAGATTTGTCTTAAAAAATCATTTCGGTTATGAATTAGAGATTTTGAATCAGAGTTGAAATTTCCATCAATAGCTCAAAGCTCAGTCTGTAACCATGAAAACTTAAAATATGTACAATTTAGGCAGGAATGTAGCCATAGCTTTTGTTTCCCCTCTCAATGCATGCCACAAAATTTATAAATTCAAAACCACATATTAGGGAAATCATAAAAATTCTGTGTTTGTTTTTTAAACAAAATTTTAACATACTGAAGTGTTATTTTGCTTTTAGCAAAACCACCCATGATATTCTAGGAATTTGTTTCTTTACTGTAGTTGCTCTTTTGCAGACAGTGCAGAGAGATTTCTTAAATGCAAGGTGTTTTTTTAAGGTCTTAAATGTTTCTTGATTGATTTATATATAGAAAATTTGCTTTTGAAACAGCTAATACTCAAACAATTATGAAGAAAATTCACAGCATTATTTGGAATTGAATTATAATAAACTTCAAAAATTCAAAGTGACTATTCTTCCATTTCTCCCCAAGCAGTAACAGAAATAAAACTTTTTGTTCCAGTATTTCTGTGTCAGTTAGAACTTTTTTATTTATGTCACTGTGGTTGTAATTTGACATTTGTATTTTCCTTCAAAGTTTTGTTGCAGTAAGGAAGACATACAGCCTGAGTAAAAACTTTAAGGCCAGTAAAATTTTTTGAGAAAATGTAAAATGAAATAAAAGGGATTCAAGTAATATTAATTATTAAAGTTCATTGATAAGAAATAAATGCTTTAAACATAATTTGTAACTACATAATTATGAGAAACGTGGTTATTTACAAAGTTAGTATTTCTGCCTGAGTAAAAACTTTATGGCCACCAGTCATTTTTTAAAAATAAATATAATCGTGTAATTACCATTGCAGAGTTGCCAACTCTCCCGATTTAGGCGGGAGACTCCTGATTTTCGACGATCTCCTGCCAACCCGATTTACAATATATTTCTCCTGACTTTTTCTTATTCTTAAGATTTCTCACGATTTTTATGGAACTTGGCTTAATGCTCTGTTATATGAACAAAAAAAAAAAAAAGTTATTTGGATGTTCTTTAGTTATTTCGTTCAATTTGTCCCGAGTTGTGTGAGTGCACGTGCCTTCGGGAAATAGTTTTAGAAATTATCATCTTTTGTTATGTCTGCGAGAAAGGTGAAATACTCGTGTACGTTTCAAAAATCGTGCACAGTTAACTTTCCTTCCATTATTTCCTCAAGGAAATGTAATAAATTTGCGATGTGTACCGCCTGTCGTTGCGATTTTTCAATTTAGCAATGTGGAAGGGCGGATGTTCTCAAACATGTGCGAACACAAAAACACAAGGATAACATAAGTTGTTTTTTAAAAAAACGAAAAATTAAATTTTTCTTCGGAAACAAAGGACCAAAAAGTTATTAATGCAGAATGTCTGTTCTCTGCCTTTTTACTGGAATACAACCTGCCACTGAATGCATCGGATCACGCTGCAGCTTTATTTAGAAAAATGTTTCCCGATAGTGAAATTCCTAAGAAATACTCAAGTACAAGAACCAAAACAGGTGCAATTGTTAAAGAAATGGGTTTGAAAAATAAATCTCCAGTTATTGATTGCACTAAAACAGCTCCATTCTGCCTCTCTACAGATGGAAGCAATAATACCGATTCAAAACTCTATCCAATTGTTGTTTCTTTTTTTAACCCAGAGTCTTCAGAAATTGAGTGCAGTTTACTTTCTGTCCCCACTTTAGAAGGACATTTGACAGGCTTTAATATACTTTAAAAGAAAATGCAAGCCCTCTGGATAATTGCTTAGCACTTGGTGTCGATAATGCACCAGTATTGGTAGGCTTGAAGACTGGTGTTGCAGGCATCTTAAGAAAGGAAAATTCAGATTTGTGGATTATGAAGTACACCTGTCACCTCTTAAATCTAGCAGCTGAAAAAGGGGCAGCTTCTTTACCAATAAATGTGGATGAACACATTGTTGATATTTATTATTATCTTGAAAGGAGTTCCAAAAGGAAGGAAAAATTGAAACAGTTCCAACAGCTGCATAACAGCAGTTTACAATTAGAAAACTTGAATGAAGTAATAAAATCAGCTAGGATTGACACCCAGTGGAGTTTAATTGGAAAACTGAAAGGCGCTGATGGAATTTTAAAATATAGTGAACTGTCTAGAATTGTGTTGGCCATCTTGACTGTTCCCCACAGTAATGCAGAGTGTGAGAGGATTTTCAGTGTTGTTGCGTAAACGAGGACTAAATTTAGATCTAATGTTAGTGATGACACATTAGAAAAACTTTTATTAGCAAAAGCAGGCCTATGTGGCAATTGCTGTGAACAAAATTAGGAAGTTCCTTTCTTAAAGAAAGCAAAATCTGCCACTGTTTATAACATTTGTACGAAAACTGATTAAAGTGTCTTTTTTTTTTTTTTTTTTTTTTTTTTTTTTTTTTCTCAAACGATGCGAGTAATAAAAATGTTTTTTTATGTGTAAGGTATTTTTGTGTTGCTTGCATTTAAGAATTAGTTACTATTTAAAGTTAATTCATTATTAAAAACTATATTTTTATCATTTAAAAGTATTTTTAACATTGTGAAAAATCTCCCGATTTCGTAAAAACATCTCCTGATTTTTGAGTGTCATAGGTTGGCAAGTATGCCATTGCAACTACTAGCTTGTAACAACGCTGCAATTTTCAGATTTGTCATACGTTTCTTCGAAGTATTGGTGATCTTTGTGAAGATGGCGAAGGGTAAGAAGTTAACTGATTGTGAAAGAGGAGAGATCGAAGCTTTGTCTTCAACAGGAATGAATAGTCATGCTATTGCGATAAGGATAGGAAGATCAATGACTGTAGTCAACAATTTTTTAAAATTGAAAGACAATTATGGTAAAAAGAATACTGGGGGAAGACCTAAAGCTTTGTCCTCGTGTGATGAAAGAAGAGTTTGCCAACTTGTATCTACTGGAAAGTACTCAACCAGGAAACTGATTCCGACGACAGGTTTGATAGTTTGTCAAAAAACGATTTATAGCAGAATTAGAAGGTCTGGAAGGTTCACTTATACAGCAAACAGGCTTCGTACGCATTTCTGCACACGGAAATTAAGTACTTTTAAGGGCCATTAATGAAAAAATTAAGGACCTGTGAGCAAATGGGATTTGAATAAATTCAATTAAAAATATTATCTATGCCTGAATTTCACTTTTGTAATTCCTAAGTAGTATGCATTATTACTAAACGTGAATTAACATAATTATTAATAAGTTTGAGGATAAAATAAACTTTATTCAATTTATCAAGTAGCATTAAGTATTTTAAACTTATAATAGTTGGTCATATTTAAAAGAAGATAAGTGACATTAACGTTTTAGTAACAGTTAGCTTTATGTTGATTTTTTTTTTAATGTCTCATTTTGTCACATACGTGGTTAGTCTAGAGGTTCAGTAAATAGCAGGTAGATTTTATGTCAAACGGCATAGGTTAAAATGAGAAGTAAGATCATAATCAGCATGATTCATAACAAAAGACTGAATGCTATCACCGCTGCTGCTTGTCTAGAGCGAGACCTGCTGATTAGAACAAACCTGAAAAGCCTGATGTAGGCACGGTTGGAGAGTGCTGAAAGTTAGTCAGGCTCTGTTTGATGCAGTTAGTGTCGTAGCTTCATGTAAAGTTCCAGGGGTTGTAACCCAGTTAATATACTTTAAGGTTCCAGTAAGTCATTAAAGCACCAGAGGTGATAAGTTGTTTTGTATTATTTTAAGTCTCAGTAGATGCAAAGAATAAGTTTTACTTGAATTTTTACATTTTTGAATTTTATCTTGTGACCACAGTGATTATTAATGAAATGCAATAACTTGCTTTAATATGTAGAGATAATTTTTAAGGATAAGCAGTTAGTTATAAATAATTAAATTAGGTAGTTTGATAACCTTAGTCATTATGGATTTACATGACCACTATTAAATTTTATTTTTTAACAATATTTGTTAAAAAAAGTCCTATTAAAATGAAAATCAAATAAATTAATCTAATTGATTATTAAACAATATTAGGATACACATTAAAAGCTACAAAACATAAATATTACAAAACAATGTTTTGTAACAAAATGTTACAATATGTTTTGTAACAACAACACTCAACAAAATATTTATCGTTATTTTAATTTGAAGCCTTCCCAGAAATTTTGGCTAGTTTATATCGATTTCCTTCACTTTAAGCACTTTTCTAACAATTAAAGATGTATCTCAATATGCATATCAATGCTCTTGATAGTCTTTGCGTGCTTTATCTCCTAACTTGTCAACCTCTCCACAATGTAGCTATGAGGGTTTACTTGATCTGGTAAAAGTTAAATAGTCCAAAACCTCCGACAGACATGAAGCATATTACCACTATGTCTGAAAGTAACTACAATATCAGAGAAAGGTTTAAATAAGCCTCTTATTTAAAAAGAACTTAGAACATAAAGGCATGTTGATGCTAAAAAATCAATTACAGCTCACAGTGACGTAATTGAACAAGAACAGTCAAATTTAAACTAATAATCTGGACTAGTGGTCAAAGATTATACAATTTAATTTTATTTGGCTCAGTAACTCCATCATATGAGGAAATAGAAATGGGAAATTAGAGTAAAGGCTGAACTCATAAACAATTGGGTAATTTAAATAATAATAACTGCACATATCTTTGGAGAATAATTTTCTTTATGTATTCAATTTCTTTCTTCAACACGTTTCCTTTTCATTTTAGAATTTTTGGATTTAATTAAGGATTTCTGTTATTCTAAAAAACACTAAATGCATTTAGAATGTACAGAAAAAGCAGCTAAATTGATTTCTTTAGTAATATGAACATTTAGAAGAAATTTGAAATATATATGGTAAAGGCCAGTTACAGAGCTGATGTGGCAGAATTTTTAGAATTTAGTGACACACCGAACAACAAAATCTAGAAATGTCAAAACTTTTAGAATTTAGAGCAGGCATTGGAAGCAGAATTTAGAAAGGCACTAGGCAGCAGAGTTTAGGATCCACAGAGATTGCATCAGATGAGAAAATGCCTATTTCCAGCTACGTGTAATGATGCATTAAGGCATATTAGATGAATCTTTTAAATTGTAAGTTTTCAATTTATTTATTAATAAAAAAAATTACTATCTATAATGCCTGTCCATGTGATAAGATTAGAAGCATTTTTGATATTTTCCATGCTTGGTGTCTAGTGAAAAGTAGAGAAAATAAAGAGAAGATAAACATGTTAAGATTCTAGTATCAGAAGTAAAACATTTAAACATTATGTTTTCATTGTTCTTCCAGACGTTCTCCAAAATGTAAGAAATTCATCACAAACTTTCTGTAAAATACATCGATTACATGTTGATACCATGGAGACATTTTTCATTTTGTCACATATTTCTCGAATCTTCTAGAATTGTTGGTCTATAAATCTGCCTTCAAATCCTTCTAAACTTTCCAAGCTGCAATGTCTAAAATCCTAAAGAAAAATTACCCCTACCATTTCTGTAACAGCAAAAAGCCAGAAATACTTTGGAAAAAATGGGGGGGGGGAGTGTAAAATTAATTTCATAGAGAAAACTGATGCACATTCTGAGAATTTTGAATATTCTGAGACAATTACAGGGGAAAAACTCTTACTATGAAAAATTTAAAATTACATAGCTAATTTTGCTTTTGCTAAGAGCTGTTTCGTAAATTGTACTTTATAGCATTATACGTTCTTTATTTTTCAGATTTAAAATATTGTATAAGAAGATGCCAAAATGTAACTTTATAATATGATAACGAAAAATAAAAATGTTTTATTTTAATGTTATTTTTTAAATATAATTTCAATATATTACCATTATTTTAATGAAGTTGATCAAAGTTACGATTTTTTTCGAAAAATTCTCAGATCTCAGAATTAAAAATTTTCTATAGAAACTGATCTTAAAATCGGCAAAATTGGAAGTACTCTTTCTTTGCCAAATTTAGAACCATTTAATACCAATTCACATCCCCAAAAGCGAAAAGGTTTTAAAAGTTTTTTATTAGAAAAAATGAAATTCGAAATGCTTATGTTTCACTTCTTGCATACACGTCAGTGAATCGCCAAAAATATTCCTCCAAAATGCTAATTCCCACTCAAAACAGACAAAGATTTCAGGTGATTAAAATGAAGTACCTTCTGCTGATTTTGGGCAAAATTAAAGACTTTTAAGGACCAAAAATCTATTCCAAAAAATCTAAGGACTCTTAAGGACCCGTACGAACCCTGAGCAAAATTGGCTAGAGCATTTTGAACTTTGGCCAGAAAGTCATGACCCTGGGACAACCAACGGATAGAAATTATTTTTTCTGATGAAAAAAAAAATGGAATTTGGATGGACCAGATGGCTGGAATTTTTACTGGCATGATATAAGAAATGAAAAAGAAATATTCTCCAAGTGCCAATTAGGTGGAGGGTCTGTTATGACTTGGGGCTGTTTTGATTACAATGGTGTGTGCTCAATTGCATTCATTTCAGGTAGAATGAATTCACAAGGATACCAAAATGTCCTAACAAATCATCTTTTGCCAAATGCTGAATGTCTTGCTGGAGAAAATTGGAAATATCAGGAAGACAATGCATCGATCCATTCAAGTAACAGCACAAAAAATTGGTTCCGAGTCAGCAATGTTGAAACTGTGAAATGGCCAGCTAGATCACCTGACCTCAACCCAATCGAACACAACTTAGCAAAAAAAGTTTATGCAAATGGGAGACATTTTACATCAACAATAGAGCTGAAATCTACTATCGAAGATGAATGGTATAAAACCGACCCCACCCTTAGTCGAAAATTTGTTTCATCCATGAAAACAAGAATATTTAAAGTAATTCGAAGAAACGGCTTCTACACAACCCTCTAAGAATTTGTAATTTTTTTCTTAGATATTATTTTCTATGTTGGCCTTAAAGTTCTTACTCAGGCTCAAATATTCATCTGTGTGTTCTGTAATATTTTCTAATAATGAAATATTTACAAATTAAATTTTCTACTTTTAAGTTTTTACTCAGGCTTTAGCAAAGAATATACATAGCAAAATATTGTTGTTGAAATGTCTTTGTAATAATTTTTAAAACAATTTTCTCCTTTATTCAACTTTGTATGGCCCTTCAGCACCTCGTTCTTCACCTCACTAATGATGTAAGTGGTACGTTTGACCTGGTGTCAAATCTGAAAGCATATTTGTGTTTTATATGTAACGTAGCGTATACAGCATTATATTTATGAACACAATGATGTGAAGTACAAGCCAAGTGCCTGTTTTTATATCCTTTATGGAAAACTTCAGCCATCCACAGATACCCTTTCCCTTAAGCAGATAATTGCAGTGAGCATTGCTGTAATCAATGAATCACATTCCTCCTTTCTTCTCTGAAGAGCCATATGACTAACCCATCTATTGTTCACATGCAGGGTTCGTACAGTCCTTAAAAGTTCTTAAATTTTTCAAAAATGATTTTTGGTCCTTAAAAGTTCTTAATTTTGGTCAAAATGAATAAACGGTCCTTAATTTTGCTCATTTGACATTTTTTATCATTTCTAATGATTGCCATTCTAAGTGTGAATTGTGATTTCTCATGAATATGGAATTAAAATTACACAGCTCTTAACCAATCTGAAGTATCGGGTGTCTGATTGGCTATTTACCCAATCTTTCGAAACAGGTGTTATCCATAAATTTAGGCAGATTGTGATGAAAGCATGAAGCCGGAAGCATGAAGGCAAAAGTGATGATGAAGGTGCTCGAGGAAAAAAAAAGGGGGGTTATTCTGAAAATATTTGCCAAAATTAGAACAATCCCAACCTGGAAGGCCACAACCCCTCCGACACCAATAGGAACGAGATGCCTAGAAAGTGCATTTTCAATAAACTGTGGCTTCATCAAGCTGACTACAAAGACTGGATATTGATGGATGACAATCCTTATAAAGCTAAATGTGGTCTTTGAAACAAATTGAAATTTCTAGAATGGGAGAGTCAGCATTGAAAATTCACATGAAAGCTAAGTTTCGTTTTATCATTTCAGTTTCTTTTTACACGGTTTTGCTTACCTTAATTTCTGTGTTTGTTTGAATTAAGCCATAAATTAATTTTTGATCACCTTCTACGGAGTTTATTCTCTTTTGCACATATATGAATGGGATATCGGGATTATGAGTTTATTTCTACAGAGGGTCTGTTATCGATTTCCCGAGAAACCTGTTGGCTCCATTTTAATTTTAAGTCGCCAAGGGCAAATTCGGTAACGCTAGCCGAAAAAAAGTGAAGTTCGGAAATACGTTTTGAAGCTTCAATAGAAAATTAGGAATTTGGAATTCCTATGCACAAGGTATCCATTGCATAAGGGATTTGGCTACTTTTGGTGAATTTATGATGAGCAGTAAACAGGACATATACGATGAGTAGTTAAACGGGTCATTTTGGTGTTGGCGATAATTTTCAAAATTGCGCCAAGGCTGTACCGTAAACTAGAATTTTACCAAGTATTTTTATAAAAGGAATACTGCTTTCAGAAGAATGTTATTGAATTTTAATATCGCATCAGGTATCGAAATAGTTGGTCGATATAAAATTTCATTGTGATAATGATTGAAATTGTCTTTGTTATTAAGCTAATTTCACCTATTTATAAACAGAAATTAAAATAAAAGCTAAATCCTGAGTAAAAAGTCAGTGTTGAAATGATAAGGAAAAAATAAAAGAAACGGATAAAAGAAATGTATCTTTTATTGTATAGTTCATTATTCTAGTATCTTTCAGAAAACCAAAGAAATAAATTGTATGTTTACAAATCTGTTATTTTAATTTGCAAAATATTCTTACATTGCAATTATAATAGTAGTTGACTGTGTTTAAACAAATATCAAATAAGTTAAATAATAATCATGTAAATCTCTAAAATATCTGTAGCTGTTATTAGTGTAAAATACACTTATACATGATTTTCAAGAAATTATGTTCTTAATTTAATGTTATCTACTTCAAAACTTGCAGGGAGTTAGTTTAATTTTCAAAATTGTTTTATGTTAAGTATTAAATTGAGTTTAATAATAGTGCATAATACATACTTCTGTTAGTTTCTTAAATGAATAATTGCTTTTTATTCTATTGTATTCTTTTTTTTTTTTGTGCTGATAGGTCCTTAATTTTTTCTTTGATGGTCCTTAATTTTCATGTAAGGAAGTGTGTACGAACCCTGACATGAAATGTGGTGCCATTGGGAGTGGACATAGAGCACCTTCCCCTTTAACTATGTTATTGGTGTATGTTATAGGTGAAGTAAATGATCTTTGCTTAGGATTATTAATGAATCATTGCAAAAGCTGGAGTGTAGCATATTACTGAGCGGTTGTGAAAATTATGCAAAATTATAAAAAAATATCTGACTATCTCAGAGATGGACAAATCATTTTGAATGCATATTTGTACATGAGAAGTTAGTGATACATCTGCAAGTCCAATACATGTAGGAAATTTTGCCAGAATGTGTATGGAAGAGTCTACTGGCCAGAAGGCATTATTCCTGTGTGAAAGATGTTTCTTCCACAGTGACCCACGGCACTCAGAGCCTAAATACGAGTAGCATCCTGCAAGGAACTGCAAATCATCTGAGAAGCAGACGGATTACATAAAAGGTCTGTAAGGAAAAACTACCTAAAATAAAATAGAATATATTACTTTTCAAATTGCCTTTGGGCCCTATGAGTGGCTGAGTAGATAAGACTGCTGAATACTGGTAGTTAGTTCACTTGGTAAATGGACTGGTTACATGGTTCTTCCCATGTGTAATATGAATACAAACACACAAGCCAAGTCCTCCATTTCCCAAGGCAGATAAATTTTTGTGCTTTCCCATATTCAGTTAACATATATATAACTTTCATATTTGTTAGGTAATATGGCTGCACAGAAAGAAGTATTTGCCATTTTTTACTGTGATTACTGCATGGTGGATAGTTTGAAATCAATTAAATTATTACATACCTAATGTAGTTTAAATTAAGTTATTGATAAAGAAATGCGTAAGTGAACAGTTTGCTACAAAATGCAGTTTAAAAAAAAAAATATTGCAAAGCAGTTGCATTTAAGAGGCCAAAAGATAACATAAATCTTGCAAATTTAGCTGTGGCTGCTCCTATATCATGTACTGCCTTTCTTCAAACCAGTTTCCTGCAGTGGAATATATATATATATTAAAAAAAAATCAGTTTTCATCACTAATAATGATTTTGTTAAAAAATTCTGGATTACTATCTGCTATTTTAGTGAAATTATTTTGCTTTTCAGATATCAATTACAAAAATTCAAACAAAGTTTCTGTTTAAAGAAAACTTGTGTTAGTAACCATTATTGCTAGTTCGTTAAACCTTTGTAGAAGGACCATAAGATTGAAATTTTCAGACTATCTAATATTGCTTCTAAACAGATTGAGTAGGTCTTTATTTGGGGGAAAACAAAAAGTAAGGTACTGCTATCTTGGATTTCAAACTTTCTTGCCCTTTGATTCATTGCATCAGTTCAGTTATCTTAGAGAAATGCTAGTTGAAAGTCATGTATTGTTGAAAGAGTTGCAGTTTTCATACAGCAAAGCGTTTACTTCTGTATAACATGTATAAAATATGTATGGCTTTGTGAAGGAAACAACTTTTAAACTATTTTAACTAATTTACACGTAACAAATTTGATATTATGGATTTCATTCTGGAAACTCAACTGATAACCCTAGTTTTAACATCTGTATATGCAATTTTGGTAAATAGATCAGAAATTTTTAAATTGAGAAATAAGAATTTCATATTTTAAGGTTATATCAGATTGTTTCTTTTTATATATTGTTTCCAGCCTAAAGACTTCATGATGTCTAAAGCAAAAATTGTTACTCTTATCAGGAATAGGATAAATACCTATATTAAAAGTATACGTTGGCAAATTTTTGTCAAATTAAAAATGCATTGAATTTATTTCTTGTAAAAGGATTGCTGATAAAAATATATTTAATAATTGTTATACAAACTAAGTTAATTCAATTGATAATTTTAATAGCATTGTTATATTAATTTATAGGTTTTGGAATTAGCAGGAAATGCAAGTAAAGATTTAAAAGTGAAGAGAATCACCCCTCGGCATCTTCAGTTAGCTATTCGTGGTGATGAAGAACTTGATTCACTTATTAAAGCAACAATAGCAGGTGGTGGTGTCATTCCACATATCCACAAATCTCTTATAGGAAAGAAGGGTACAACAGCACCTAAAACTCCATAAGTTTTTTTCAGAAAATGCTTGTCATTATCATTTATATCAAAATCATATATCACTGAATATTTTTCAATAAATCTTTTGCAAATTTTTTTATTCATGTTTTTTTCCCCCTTAATGACCGAGTTAATAAATCTAAGCAGATTATAAAATAACCCTTTCACAGCTGAATATATATTTTATTTCTGTGAAAAGAAATTGTGTGTTGATTGAATTTGAAGTTACAAATTGAGGTACTTGCACATTACTGTGACTGCCTCAGCAGATGGCGTCAAATTTTCAGAATGTGCAAAACACTGGCAACCATGCTCGTAACATTCTTTCGGTCAAGCAGTGTTTTCATATGCATTTTTTGAACAAAACTTTGTATTTTTATCTCAGTTTTGATATATGCATTTGTGAAATTTCTGTAATGGAAGAAACAATGGAAAAATGGTTAAGTTGCTAGCACTTTACTGATTTTGTGCAACTGGTGTTTTGAAGATAAACAGCACTGTGAGCAGGGAGGCGGGTAATTTTTGGAAGGATTTTGCAAAAAATATTATATTTTTTACTATAACATATTTATTAAAATATGTGTTTTCTTTCAATATGTTAAATATTTTGCCAAGTTACGATAATGATAGTTTGGAAAATTTTGTAAAATATTGCAAAAACCACCCACTTGCACCTATTTCATCTTTAAAAAAATGAAGTTTGTTGGTTTGATAAGTCATTATAGAACAGTTACAGGTAAAATAATAAAATTTTCCTTTTAAAAAAGTTTGACAGAAAAACAATTATAGAAAATAACTGATATGTAAACATACATTATGTAAATTTTAAACATAAAATACCGAGTGGTTATAATTAAACTTCCTCTATAAAGCGCCATCCTACAACGCAAACGGGTGAACGATACAAGATGCGCTCATGGAATTTCGAAAAAGAAAATTTAGTTCCAAAATGTCCACCAGAGGGTATTTTTTTGGGAAAACGTGAAATTTAACATAATAAACGACCAAAATGGAATACAGAAATAACATTAATTAAGAATTATCAGTAATATAAAGCAAAACCAGGAAAAGCTGTCAATTGGAGAAAAATGTTGAGATTTGCATGATTGGGAAGAAGAAGAAGCTTTATGCAAAACAGGCTAGGGTACAAAACGTTTGCAGGTGTCGCCATGTTTTAAGTCGATGTTTCTGGTTGTACTACTGACAGTCTCTTTAGTTGAATGTGCGTTATTGTGAAGCTGTTTTACATAAACAAGGGGAATGCTTCTGCTGCAGTTAGTGAATTTTGTCGTAGAAAGAACCTACAGCGTGGACCAATTTCTACTAAAGGTATATGGGCCATGATTAAGAGATTTGAAGAGACTGAAATTGCGAGTTCAACCAGGAAGAAGCCGTAAACGTGTCACAACTTGTTGATGCCACCAAGACAGCTGTTGACGCAGAGTCGCAGACATTAAGTGTTTGGGGGCAGTAGCATGCATGCACTTTCTCAACAGATGGGCTGAAAAGTATTCAGAAACATAATGCACTACTTCCCATTCCGCCATACCCATGAGTTGCTTGATAAGGACAAACAAGCCAAGTCTCTCTCATTTGCAGTCAGTTTTCTCAACAGAATGACTGTTGATCTGTCATGGCCTTGGAATATTCTGTGAAGTGACGAGGCTCATTTCTACCTCAATGGGACAGTTCGACACACAAAATTGCCGCATTTGGGCTAAGGAAAATCAACAGATCCACACTGAAATCCTCTTAGTTTCCAAAGGTCTGGTGTGGATTCATGGTGACATTCATCCTTGGACCATTCTTTGAGTAAATCGGTGAACGTGGGCGTGTCACATGTTCTGTTATGGGTCGTTGGTACCATGACATGTTGCAGACATTTGTTGAGCCATAACTACAGCAAAGATGGGTCCTTACATCGACCATTTTCATGCAGGATGGTGCCCCCCCACATGTCTGGGTCCATGAAGGCACTATTGCTCCAACACTTCACAGAGGAACGTGTTATTAGTTGCTCATTTCCTAATAAATGGCCACCACGTCTGCGTGATTTCCAGTTATGGGGCTATTTAAAAATTCTGATATATCGTGGAGGTGTTGAATGACTTAAAGAACAATAATGCTTCATGTGCCTAGCCTCACAACTGATCAGTTACAGTCTGCTGTTGAACACACTGTCCATAGAGTTGAAATTTTGCTGGTGAATAAGGGTGGTCACATGGAGCACCTTTCTCTAACTGCTCCTCTTGTAGAATTTCGTCCTAATCCGTTCTTGTTTCTTCAAACTGAATTGTTTTTGTTTCTCTCTTACCTTTACTTAATGCGGTTCGATGGTAAGGTGAGTAGAAACTTGTTTCTGTATTGGTGATTTATTATGTTAAATTTCATGTTTTCCCTGAAAAGGTGCCCCTGGTGGACATTTTGGAAATACAGTTTTTTTTTTAAATTCCATGAGCGCACATCTCGTGTATAGCAAACTTTGTTGCATTCTGTTTACCCGTTTGTGCTGTAGAGGAAGTTTAAACCCAGTATTTTAAAAATAATAAAATGGTGGCAACATTGTCAGTGTTATTTCCATGAGATTGTTTCCCTTAAAGCAAATGGTATATATTGTACACACAATGACTTATTTGTTCTGTGACACATAACATTTGGGAAAAAGACGATGGCTATTGTACAAAATAGATCAACTAAAAACATATGTCTAAATATATTCATGTTCCAGGTCCTTACAAAGAGCAGGCAAACTAACACGCCAATTCATTTAATCCGTCCGGTCACGTGTAATTTTTCCAGAATTAACTGTAGATACAGAGGCTGCACATTTTTCAGGCGATTTTAACACAGAGACCAGATGACAGCTTAGGATATAGTCTGGTTTGGTTATGTCAAAGCACTCGAGGGCTATCTGCCTAAAGGATAGGATGCCTTCATGGAGGATTTTCTAAGGGAAACTTTCTCGGATATACATGTTATATATGAGGAAAACCATAAAAATGTCCATGTGACCAGGACTGAACTACTACTGTTCAGCAACTTCACCACTAGTAGGCCTCACAACTTAGAAAAAGAACCTTTATGCATATTTCTTGAAGTTTAGCAAACTTGGCTCTTTTGCAGTAATTTCAAAATTTTAGTTAGTCCTCATCTTTGGACATTGGCACATGATAAAAATAAATCTTCTGTTATCTTAGGTTTTAGAGATCAAACACCATTACATAACTTTAAAATCTGCAGCATCCTTAATATAAAATGCCCCATTTTTTTTCCATTTCACAAGGAATGAAGTTTATTTTGTGATCATGTGAATGTAGGTTTGATTTTTGCAATGTAAAGTGTTAACCACCGTTGTTATTTACTTAGTATTGAGACCAGAGAAATGCAAGTTAAAATTTTTAATTATTAAAGATTTTTAAAATCCTAAAAATTCATTTGCATTGTTTAAACTTTTGAAACATGGCTGCAAAAATAAAGGCCAGATAAGGACTTATGAATGCAATGTAAATGTTACCAAGCACACTGCGTAGTATTGTTATTAAAGATATAAATATATAACTGGATGAAGCTCAAATGTTAAATAATTGCACATAAATTATTCAAATATAGTAAAATAATTAAACTATATTTTCAAATAAAAACAGCATAGAACAGGTTTTTGAGTTGATTATCAGGAATTAATCTGACATAAAATCATAATATACATCATAAAAATAAAATCATAATATACATCAAAAACTGATCTGTCAAAAAACAAGACCAAAACATTTTAATAATTTTTACATAAATATTTGATCATATAAAAAAATTCAGCCAAACAAGACATGCATTTTTCAATCCCTGTTTCATTTCAAACTAAATATGAAGTCTTCACAATATTATTTCATTTTTGTAACTCTGTGCCAAGTCTTTATGTGGCAGAACAATTGAATTCAAAACAATAATTTCAGAAGGCACTTGAACATTGCAACCTGTAAAGAGATATATTATCATGATTTTTTTTTTCTTGATTTTGACATTTTTTATCTTAAAGTTAGCAAATTCACAATTTCAGTGTGAATGAGTATACATCTATGCAATATCACTGTCTTGTTACAAGTATTAAAACCAATAATGATTTAAACATTACAATTTATTACAAAACAGGCCTGAATATAATTCAAACTTTTAAAAACTGCTCATTTAAATTATTACCTGTTCTAGAATAAGAAATATGACTCCAATTTTGTACTTTTAAAAAATGAATGCATACAAAGTACAGTTTATTGCCTTTTTTAGTTAATGCATTATTCATGAATGTTTTACCTTTAATACACCTATAGAATTCTATAAGGGATAAAATTGTTATGGGAATGAATTACAAACTGTTGAGAAAATCCACTCTTCAGCCCAGAAACTTAGTAGCTGAAAGTCAAAAAAACAGATCAACTTCATTTCAGACATCCTGTGCAGAATGGAAGATAGCACCAGCAAGCTGTAGCTGCAGGTGTTAAAAAAGGTTGAAGTCCGAAGGAGTGATGTTGATGGTATATGGTGGGTATGGCAAAAGCTTCCATTCGAGTGCCTACAGAGTCCAGCCAGTCAATGCAGACACATGTGGTCTTGAACATTACCTTTTGTGCTGGAACTCAGGTCGACGTTTTCCCTTGATAGCAGCATCGACATAGACTGGCATCTCCCTGTACACCTTACTATTGAGGGTTTTACCTTTTTCAAGATACTTTTTGTGGATAATATACCATGGCAATCCCACCATATACATTGCATAAAGAATATTTTCTAAAATATTTACTTAATGCCTATTACTAAATTCCAACAGCAAATGAAGGTAATCAAAAAAAAGGGGGGGGGGTAACACCATGTCGACTTTTTGAATTTAACATAATGAACTCCTTCATTGCAGAAATGGGTTTATGGTAAATCAATGAAACTATCAAGAGTATTCTTTCAAAACCAAATTAGAAGCAGATACGTTTACTTTTCGAGCATGTTATCAAGAATATGTGAGCATTTAATGCTTGAAAATATTTTGTAAAAAGCATTGATGTACCTTACTGCAAAGTATTCAGGTGATACTATTTTTCTCTTTGTATCCCAGCTATGTTTCTTGGAAGGGAAGTAGTGTAACCTTTGTTTCTAAAACTTTATGTAGACTGTGAAAGGCGCAGTAAAAACAATATGAAAATAATAATGTTGTAAAAAGATCGATGCCTTAAAAAGTAATAAATAATTTTCTTAAAAATATAATGAAAAGATCTTAATGCTCCATTCCAAAAAAAAAAAGTTTCTGTGATGTAACTACCACTCCAGATTTTGAAAACTGGCAGATAACATATTCCTTACTTGTGTAATAAATGCATCTTTTAGTGAAAACTGAAAACATTCATTGAGGAAAACTGCTAATGTTTAGTTGCATTACAGGATAAAAATACACATGAAAGTGGCAGTTTTTATGCATATTTTTTACCCTGTGGTGTCACCATGAAAAGTGATTACTAGTCATGCTTTCAATTATGTGCATAGCACTCTCAAATATAGCCTAGTTTAACTTAATATTTGTTGCAAGATACTGCATACTGTTCCCCCCCATGTCTTTGCATCTTAGGGTAATTTGGACAGAAGTTACTTCTGCAACCCTTTTATATTTTGACCTCGTTGAATTGAAAATGAAATGCTTTTAATGATCCAAACAGATTAAAACTGTTTGGAGCAGTAAAAGCGTTCCACAAATGTCATTATTTTGTAAGTGATAATGAGGTGAAAGAATAAATTCAATCATGAATCCAACATTCTAAGAAATCCTTCCATGCTATTGAAATCTAACCATTAATAGCGGAAAAGTAAAAATAGTGAAATGTTGGAATGTTTGGATTAGTATGAGGAAGATTACCTTCAAAAATCATTTCCACACATCTTCATATGTTCTGTTATTCTGAAAAATTGAAAGTTCTAGTTTTACTTGAACCTCTTAATTTATTTTTCTAATATTCTAATTCAGTGATGGCCAATTTCTGTATATATTAAGATCAAATTTAAGATGTGAGCTGGCATCATGAAGCAGAGTACGTTTTCTCCGAAAATGTTGGAAGCGAAAAAACAAAAGACGGGTTATTTCAAGTTACCAGTTGGATTTACTGGAATGTCTTGTTAACAGCTTTGTCCAAAAATTAGCACTGGGAGGAAAAGGACTGTGCATACAAGCAGCATTAAATGATGATCATATTCTTTAAATAATTTTGGGTAAAATTCAGAACCATTAAGCAGAATACTATAGGTACACATGCAAAGATTAACTAATTTTCAGAAACCTACTATCAGAAATAGCCACTATACTGAAATTTCGCATGACACATTATCTAAAAAAGACCACGAATTTGCTACCTTTGCTGTGGGTCACAAAAAACGATGTTTCACATGTGATATGCATGCTTGCAGTTCGCCACTTATATCAGAATTCATCATTATTCATTACCAATGATTGCTGCTATATTAAAACTCTTCAGTGGAAGCATAACATTTTATTACTATAGCACAACAGCAGCTTATTGTATATCTAAGTACCACAGTAAGTTAAAAATGCAAAATTTATATAAGCAATATAAATAAAAGAAAATTAATGTAAGAAAATTGCAAATTACAGACCCAAAACAGTTATTGAAGGATTCAGACGACCAGAGCTGTTAAACAAAGGAACATTTTCCATCTTTGTGAAGGGTTTATTTGGATTGGGATCACATGGTGTTCCTTCAACTCGAGCCCATAATCCAACTGTACTGTTCCAACCTATTATGCTATGCAGCACTAAGGCATGATCCTAAAATTAAAAATTAACATTCATTGCATTATATATTTATTCACAAATAATGGTTACAAAATTAGTCATGAAAATTGTGTATGATTTATAAACTCAAGGTTTACATTAAAAACAAAAGGACTCAAATATATTACAATTTTTTACAAACCTAAACATTAAAGGAAGTATTTCTTTTAATGGCAAACAATTTTTTTGTTTGTTTTTCAGAATATTAGTTGCAAACAAAATATCATTATTCAACACAATCCAAATCTAATTCCATACACTTGTGCCAGTGCTTAACAAATGTATTAGATACTACAGGAAATAATTTCTTCTGACAAGTATGCAGCAGCTCATGCATTGTCAACCAAACTACACCATTGTCCTGAAGTTTCACTGCAAACAGAAGTACACCTGGCTCTTAACCCCAGAGAAAAAAATATGCTGCACAAATTCATCATCACTCTTATACTCATGTAAATTTTTAGCATACACAGTTCGTAGTTCTCTTTCACTTCTATCAAATGTTTGCACCTATCAAGCATAGTTTTCAAAACTTCTTATGACTGATGTGATAGCAGGTTCCAAAAAATTGAATCATCTAGTTATGACTAACGTGATGCCCTGATTTAATATTCATTAGACATGGATTAATGTGTTAGTACAAGTCACAATATCAAAAGGCTCCATGTTCTAAATAATCCCTGAATCTCGTTCCAGACGTAAAGAATAGCAATGTAATAGAAAGGAACATAGCAAATATATCCTTAAGACAGAGATCCCCAAAACTTTAGGTGATGAGTCTCTCTCACTTCATAAATCCATCACTATGTTTAGTAATGATGCCACCTCTTTGATTTGATGTTTTCTTCCCCATTATATTCCCACGGCTGTTTTCGTGGCTGCAAGAAGAATTTTCTACACTTATAACATCATTCTTCATTTCATAAATTGATTCACACATCTATGTCAGACTCAAACTTTTGTCACCATAATGAATTCTCAGCTAACAGTAAACCTGAAGGAGTTTTATGCCTTCATAACACTTCCCTTCTTACATGGTTCACTTTTGCAAAAGATGCCACATCCTGTCACTGTTAGCCATGTTTCCATGCATGACATAAGCAATAGTGAGTTTGCTTTACTCAATAAATTTAATTTTTATCCTTGAATGAAATATATTTCTGAATTAATATGCAAATATATCAACACAGAAATAAGAATAAAAAAACAAGCTGAATAAGTTACTAGCTCAATAACTATTATTTTGATTGTGAAGGAATCGATGATGGGAATAGTAGTTTTTCAATAATGATATTTCAAATTCCCAAGCACTGCAGTTTATATTTTATCACATGTGAACAAGAAATAGAAACATCTAAAAGTCAACACATATTCATTTACTGTGGTAATGCCACAGTTAAAATGTTAGATTTTCTCAGAGACACTGATTCTGTTATATTTAGCAATTATATATCATCAATAAAAGCAGAAGGCAAGTGATGATACACAACATCAATTAAAATATACTTTTTGCCAGGAGAGGAAATAACTTTTTTACTCTACGAACTTGAGAAATTTTCATATTAAATATTAACAATTATACCAAATAATAAAAATGCCAGTTTACCTTAAGGGTGGTTTCATTAAAATATAGCACTTTTATTAAACACTTCTTAAGCCAAAATGATATCAATGCCATTAATTTAGAGGAAACATTTTGACTGTTTTCAGACCAGGTACCTTATTAAGTCACGTCAAATAACAATAACATGCAGTAAAATCATAAAAGAGTATGATGAATTCGCAAAATGTATAAGTTATAGTTCACATATGATGTATGTTCATTTTCCAGAAACAAAGACAGTAAGTTGAACATAATGGAAGGAATATACAGTATGTTTCTGTCATTGGATTTTAGATTGGTGGAACTAGGGATTAAAAGATAAGGAAAGAATCATTCACTAATATTTCATCTCAGTTCATGAAGGCAATTAGGTCACCAGTATTTGCAACTTGAATCTGGCTTCACTGATGCTGATACATATTGTGGTTAACACCCACAAAAGGAAAGTTAATAACATAATTATACTAGATAAATAAATTATCTGATTAAAAATGCCTCAATTAGCATGTCTTGAAGTTGGCAACAAATGAGTTTCAGAAGTATTTTAAGGTAATTTGCATCACAGATTTATTATTCAGGGTTTCCTGAAACCATAATTTTAATGTTTTTCTTAACTTTCTATTAACAAAGGACTAGCAGCATGTGACTTACAGGATCATGTCCTGGAGGAAATTATGGCCAGGCTTCATAGCAAGCTTTGGCAGCTTCGGCACTTAGGACTTTTTTTGTTACATATGATATTGTGTCATTAAGCAACACTATGGGCTTGGAAATTAACAAATAACATGTCAAGGAGTTACAAGAGGAAAGAACTGCAACAACTTCAGAATCAGCAATAAAAGGGAATTTGAAAGAAAATACCTTCAGAGGGAGATAAAGGATGAAATTAACTCCCACTGATAAATTAAGAAAAGTTGAAATACTAGTTCTTTGATCCATGAATTTTTTGAAAAATGGACTACAGTCAAAAGTCGTTAATTCGGACACCCATAATCCGGAATGATCTATAATCCAGATCTCAAAGCTAAAACGTTTGTGCGCATGCGCCGCGTTGACACATGCGCATAGGCGTCTACGCGTGCGCGTAAGACTGCACATATGCGTGTGCGCAAGTGCAGAATACGTTTTCGCATGCACGTTTTATGTATAACAGACGGTATAAGCTAAAATTATCTAATAATTTTTTCAGTTAATGTTGATGATTGCATTGTTCCTTAATCTTCGAATTGGATCCGGCTTATTATTTTTTGCAGACTGTTAGAGCAATTTTATAAAAGTAAGCTTGAACTTTCGATTATGTCAAAAAGCATTTCCGATTCTGGAGCTGCCAAAGGATCTACAAAGTGAAAGCATGTTTCGATGTCCATCAAACAAAAACTGGAATTGCTGCAAAAAATGGATAAAGACATGAAGAAGGTGACAGAGAGGTTAGTGAAAACGAAAACATTTCGATTGACAAGTTAGTCGGTATTCTCAGCACAGCAATTACGGGACTTGAACAGCGGAACTTTGTAACTGAACAAGAAATTATGACTGTTTACAGAATTAAAGAAAATGTATTATCACATAAAAAACGAAGCAACTTAAACAACTTACATTGAAAGAAATGTTTAATAAAGTAAACAAATAAATATTAAGCTTTTTTTTTTGTAAATTTTGATACTCTTTAGATCATAATTATTCTTTATTTCATAAATTATGGTTTCATATTTTTAATTTTATAATTTCTGCATGCCATCTTACGAGATTTAAACTGATGATCTATAATCCGGAAAAATCGATAACCCGGAATCGCCGAAGTCCCGACGAGTCTGGATTAACGACTTTTGACTGTATAATAAATCTAGAATCTAAATACAAATACTATAATAAATCTAAAACGATGTATAAAAGAAATTACACAAACAAAAAAAGAAGGAAAGAGTTTTTCACAGACAATTCAGTACTTCTCATTCAATTGATTTAGTTCTTACTTTGCGACAAGGCAAAAAAAATACATAAAAACTCAAAATATCTATATTAAAAATTGCAAAGTAAATCTTAAATACTTATTTCCTCAAATAAATTCCAGAATGGATTAAGCATGATTTAATTCACAATAATAAATGAAGGCATTAGCTTTGTTGTTGCGAAGCTTAGTTTTTCTAGATTCACAACAAATCCACTATTTGGCTAAGTTTCACGTGTAAACACACATGGCCACCATTGTAATCAAAAACTGGGCTTAGCCGTACTTAAAAAAACTTTTCTATTGTTGATAATTCCACAATTATTGCATGCAGATTAACATGGGCATAAAAATCTTAACCTTAAAGGCATAAAAATCTTAACCAGAACAACCTAACTTAATGATTTTTAAAGCAAAAAGCACACTATTTACAAACATATAAGAATAAAGAAACTGAGCTCACTGAGCTGAATAATCAAGTGGATATATATTTTTATACTTTTGGTGCAGCCAATTGCAACTAAAATATGAGGTGCACATCTGCATGTTACAGCAGTCCCACATACAAAATTTCAACATTGTGAGGCTACTCGTTTTTGAGTTATGCGAGATGCGTACGTATGCACAGATGCCACAAAAAATTCCCTACAGAATTCATTTTAAATCAGTTTTATAATTTTTTTTCAGGGTAAAAAGAGTCCTTTATTCTGTCCGTATATACAGATGTGATGCAAAAACATCATTAAATAGCATTCGGTAGCCGCCAAAATGGGTATTTTCGTTGAAATATGATACTCGAAAGTTTTCATGATTGCAATACTTCCTTTTTACTTCGCACAAGGAAGTAAAAATCCACACATCAGCAAGAAAGCAACTGAAAATTCTGAGTGAAAAATTAGTTGTCTAATAATAATTTTTCTCACTTTTTTCCAATGATGTCATTGCATAGCTACTCGTGATGTAAAATAAATTTAATGCATTTAGTGCTTTGGCACGCAGTTACCATAAGTGTTTGTTAACCGAAAAAAACCAAACTGAATTCTAACAGCCAAGTAAAAAGTAGGCCGAACAGTTTGCATTCTTAAAACATATTTGGCCAAAGGAAAACCGCTACTTTTTCTGCTACTGAAGCAGCATTCCCCAGATGTCCACAAAAGCACCAAATGTGGAATCCTCTTATTATCCACCACACACAGTTTCGACATTGCACATATTAAATAATACATATGTTATATGATATATTACAGTTATTACAAATATATTTTTTTCCATGAAGCTTTACATATCTATCGTTAGAGCTGTTGCCATCTAGTTAGCTTCAAGGAAGTAAAAAGCATTATTATATATTGAATATGGTGTGTGCATAAATGAAAAGCTTTGTTCTTTAACTCTCTTTAATTTAACATATGATGTTTTTCTTCAGAATTATTTTTTCAATAAAAATATTAAGGCATCCTAATGATATATTTTAAATGAATTATTGGAGTGAACTCAATTATGCTTAGAATGTAAGTAAAAGTAATACTTACCATGATAGTGGCATTCCCAAGTACAATTGATTCTCGAATCCTTACACCAGCTCCAATGAATACATT
Source organism: Stegodyphus dumicola (assembly GCF_044657685.1). Lineage (NCBI taxonomy): Eukaryota > Metazoa > Arthropoda > Arachnida > Araneae > Eresidae > Stegodyphus > Stegodyphus dumicola. The sequence continues at coordinate 111,437,490 of NC_140781.1, read as the reverse complement.
TTTGCCTATAGTAACATTAGGTCCAAGCTAAAAAATACGAGGTATTTGAAATTAAATATTTTATACTAAATACACATCTATAAATGAAAAACTGTATTTTGTTAGAAATTTGGCATATGTGACAACTTATGATGCTTCATTATAATTTTTTAAAACGTTATATGAGATTTATATCATAAATAAGGACTGAAATTTTTATGAGAGAAACTAATTCAAATAAATGATTTTATCATTTATTTTCAAACACATTCAAATAAATGATTTTATCTTTCACCTGGTTGCTTATACTTCAGTCCTTTGAGAAATGGTCACAGCATTAACAAATATTATACTTGATGTAAAACTGTATTAATGAACAATAAACTACAGCTTGTTTCTAGATGAGGTTAGATTAAGTTATTTAAATATGGCAAAGCACACAGCGGCTATCTCAGGGGAAGGGACGTCTTGGTGGAGGGCTCTCAAAAGAAAATTGGTTTGTTATCATATTATGCATGGGGAAAACCACAAATAACAACCATGAAACCAGCCTGTTCACCTGCAAAACCTTGAGTAAAAAACTCAGTATTAAGCCATCTTAAACCACTCAGCTACTTCTGGGGTGGGTGGGTTCTGTTTCCAAATAATATTATACAGCTTATTTTTCAAATACAGGTCCATATTCACTTTGGTTCCACATGAAAGTGAATATTTTAAAACCAGAATGATCAATAAATTAAATACAAATATATCAGTTTTCAGAATTATCTTTTAACGTTTGAGCTAAAAGTACAGAATGAGCAGCTTCAAAGTCAGAATAACTTAACATTTTAGGCAACTTCCAAATATCCTAAATGTCTAGACTTGCGTCATGTTAAAGCTGGAAATTTATTTGCTTTGTATATTAGCATGCACTCATAAAAAAAAAAAAAAAAGAAAAAAAAAAAAAAAATTCATGTCTATGACCAGTGGTTGCAAAAGTACAGCTTGCACAAACTTTTGTGGATACTGTGTATATGCTCAAATGAAATAAAGTCAGATTATGCTTCTGCAAAAATATTAACCCCTTAACTGCCGCAGAAAACGTACAAGATTCATTTCCCAGTGCCACAGTTTTTCACACAGGCGCACGTAGTTATGCGATGTATTAGGGGGAAAATAAGTGCAAGTTTTACTTTCTAAAAACTGTTTACTTTCACAAAATAAAGAATAAAAGAAAAAAATGAATGCTCAAAATTTAAATGTTTTGAGTAAAAGTATAATAAAAATGAGGGTTTTATAATAAAAAAGGTCCCTAAAATGGAGTTTCGATCAATTCATTTTTAGACCAGGAAAGTGTAATATCAGGTTTCAGTGTTATACCTTGGGAAATCAAGTATGCCTAAAAAAACATAGTATTTCTTCTGAACTGGTTGAATGCCACGATTTTATTCTTGATTTCTTGTTTGCAAGGTGTTGGTTCATATACTCGTCTACAAAATGGTTAGTTTCAGTAGCAATATGAAGCACGAGCAGTTCATCGAAAAATAACTCAAAAAGATAAATGGGCTTGAAACATCCGTTATATCTTTCTTTATTCCTCGAACCTACTACAAAAAGTAAACGAAAATGGAGGACACAGAATAAAATTTAAAAAAAAAAAAAAAAAAAAAAAAAACGTTTTACTCAAACAACACCAGCCAATACCACGCAGTGATTACTTTCACCGCTTTAGACACACGCCTCTCTTCAATTTCTCCCCACACTTCTCTGAAATAGTATCCTCCTTTGCATATTTTGTCAAGGTCATTGTGGTGTTGCATTCCAAAGCTTTGCGAATAATTTTATGGGTAGCAGCACAAAGCAAATGATAGTAGTTTGGAAGGGCGTATATATACGCCTGGGGCAGTTAAGGCATCGGCTGAGCAAGGCGTATATATACGCCCGCAGCAGTTAAGGGGTTAATTCTCCTAGCCAAAAACTAATCACTTACTACAGTCAAAAGTCATTAATTCGGACACCCATAATACGGAATGATCTATAATCCGGACCTCAAAGCTACAAACTCTCTGTGCATGCGTATGCGCATAAGACCTTTATGGCTGCGAATATGCGTGTGCGCATGTGCAAAATAAGTTTACGAATGCGCGTTTAATGTATAATGGACGGTAAAAGCTAAGCTAAAATTATCTAATTCAGTTAATGTTGCAGATTGTGTTGTTCCTTAATCTTTGAATTGGATCCGGCTTATTATTTTTTGCAGACTGTTGAGCAATTTTATAAAAGTAAGCTTGAACTTTCGATTATGTCAAATACACTCATGTCCATAAATTAAGGATAATGCAAAATCAGGCAAAGGAAGAGTTAGAAGCAAAACAAATTTTACTTATTTGTAAAGCTTATTTATTAAACAAAAGGTAAAGAGCAAAAAAAGATGCTATATGTTTGATATTATTAAAAAAATGAGCGATTTTTTTCTCCCTGGAGCAAATTACAAAAAACGAATATTACATGGTTGGTATGATTGTTAATACATTGTATGTCTCCCATACGATGCAATCCAGTCCGTGCAATGCCTACGCATGCTGAGTATCAAATTATCCATCTGATCTTGGGTGATATTACTCACACAAGCCCACTGTTGCGGTGTCCACAATGCATGCTCTCTACTCCAGGCTAACCGCAGGCGCCAGTGAGTTGCAGTAAGTGGAACGCATCTGACAGGTCTACGAGCATATAGACCAATCTGGCCTAAGCCTCTGTACATGGTCTGCCTTGTAATTGTCGTACCAGTGGCTGAAGAGAGCTGACGAGACAAGTTTGAGGCTGTGCTCTGCCTGTTTCTTTTGGCAGTAACTGCCAAATAACGGTTCTCATTCGGTGTTGTAAATCTGGGGCGACCTGTGCTGTGACGTCTACTCACATTACCATAATTTTGGAATCGTTGCCAAAGCCTGGAGATGACACTCTGGGCAATTCCAAGTTCGTCTGATACTTCCAGTTGGGTACGCCCACATTCCAGACGGCTGATAATTCTACCATGTAAAAAAACATCCAAATGCGTCCTTTGTGTCATAACTATTCGGTTATTGCCCTGAAATGCTTATAAAGTGCCTGCGAACAATTTTACTTCTTTGCCTGTATTCCTTATATATGACTCTCTTACACTCTCATCATTGTTATGTACCGTCGGTGACATCTGGTTACTTCCTGAAATTTGCATATGATTCTTGAAGATGTGTGTAGTGATTTTACAGGTGATATATTTATTTTAGAGTTCGATTTCCACGTGACTCCGAATTATCCTCAATTTATGGACATGAGTGTAGAATTTCTGATATATATTTACTAATATGTAAAGGATCTACAAAGCAAAAGTATGTTTCGAAGTCCATTAAACAAAAAGTGGAATTGCTGCAATAAATGGATAAAGGATAATGGATTTGTTTATCTAACCATTCCGAAATCTGTTTATCAATTTCACGCTGCTCTGCGTGTGTGTGTGGGGGGGGGACGTCGCGGCGCGCAATGCACTGGAAGTTGATCTGTCAGCACTATCCTTATCTTCAGGGCAGATGTTTTTATTTTATTTGGCTTATAATTCCTTACTAAATGTAGTATTTCATCTCGATGTACTCCGTTCTTTGATATCATTTAAATCAAATTCCTCGTCATTATAATTCGCTTCCGATAGCAAAGAAATTGACACAGAGGTCACTTTCTTCGAAAACGAAAGAATTTCGATTGACAAATTAATCGGTATTCTCGACACAGCAATTATAGGACTTGAACAGCGGAACTTTGTAACTGAACAAGAAATTATGTCTGTTTATAGAATTAAAGAGAAAGTATTATCACATAAAAAACAAAGCAACTTAAACAACTTACATTGAAAGAAATGTTTAATAAAGTAAACAAATAAATATTAAGCTTTTTTTTTTGTAAATTTTGATACACTTTAGATCATAATTGTTCTTTATTTCATAAATTACGGTTTCATACTTTTAATTTTATAATTTCTGCATGCCATCTTACCAGATTTAAACTGATGATCTATAATCTGGAAAAATCGATAATCCGGAATCGCCGAAGTCCCGACGAGTCCGGATTAACGACTTTTGACTGTATATGATTTCTCTAAGGATAGGCGTTGCAGTTTGTAAGAATGATGTTTGAATCTACTAGATCTACAAAAAGCCTAACATACAGATGCACAATTTGTGACAGCAATTATGCATCATCACTAGAGCACCAACCAGATGCAGAAAATGGGAAGAGCTACAGAAAATAATTCTGACATAAAAGAATGCCAATCAGTAGTCTGAGCTGTTTGACACTACTTGTCGATCTCCTTGCTTAATCAAATCTGTCGAGCATCATCTTTCAGAGTGTATCTCCATTCACCTGTGAAAAGGAAATTCCTCAAATCATCTAAGGTCCAACTGATATCTGTCCCTACCATGGAAACTGGGCAGCTTAGAACCTGTTACATTACAACAGTATGTGTGTATAAAAATTAAATGTATGTTATTTCTATCTCATTCTACTAACAAAATGCCAGCTCAGCATTACTGAGGCAAGACCCTACAGCAGGGTACAGAGGTTTCTGACCAATAAATATTGAATCTACACTTTTCCTTAAACTTCCACTACTTGGTAATTATTCTCATTCGTAAAATGATAGAAATATGAACTGACCAAGCACTTCAAACAGACTGACTGAAATCTAGATGCAATTCACATAGAAAAATCCATGTGTTGCCATCACGAATTTACAAATAAAATAACTATTTAAGATTTTCATCATAACATTCATAACTGAATTTAATGAAGCTTGAAAAACCATCTACTTTTAATTACAGCCTAATTTGCACAAGAATTTGCTCTAATATGGTTAATGAAGAAATGTTACATAATTATTTTAATTTCAAACTAGATAACAATAACACATTCAAATACATTAAAAAATAATAAATACACTGGAAGATTTTTCATGCACCAGATTCAATAATTTATTCTGGGAAGATTATGGGAGGGGCATGAAAATGCACCATGCATTAACCTTTTCATGGGGGGGGCATTATGCATTAACCTTTTTGTAGGGATGTTCGTATTTAATATTTTCTTTATTTTCATTCATTACATTAAATAAGGCTAAAAAAAATTAGTATACCGTGTATGCATTTAAAATTTGATACTTAATGTGAAGCAAGAAACGGCAGACCCAGAAGATTTGTTTTCCTGTTCCTTGCTCACTGAATATTTGACTAAATAGCTTCAAAACATTAAAACAAAATTCTATAGCCCACATGAAAAGGTTAAGGGATACTTGGAACAGTTAATATTCAGGTCACTTGAAAAGGCCATTTGGGTTTGAGAGATTTTGGTTGTTCATTTATGATTTCTTTGCTAGAAGTTTCAGTTCTCAATCTACTGGAGAAAAATTCTAAAAAATAACTTCATTTTCCCAATATTACCTGCCATATAGAGTTTGTTTTTGGAACAATCTAACTAATGCTAATTCCTTGTAAGAACAGTAAATAAATTAAAATCAAGATCCAGTTCCCTTCACACTAATTTTCTACTTGCATTCTTACAGTGTGGTTTTATTTCCACAACATGTTTTCTTTATTGTGTATAAATTTTACTGCATAAGAATTAGAACATACTCAAATTTTTTGAAATATGCCATGACTTTAAAAAAAGTGATAGCTTCTATTTTGTTATTTGGAGAATCCCACAAATCCATGAAGAAAATAATAAATGTACTGTGCATCAAAACTAATAAGAGTGAGGCAGTTCTTTATAAGCAATTGGCATGTAAAGCCAACCAGAATTAATAGTCTACCTTAATACATAGGTGCACATGCATATACACACACATGCACAAAAAGCACAAGTGCATGCTTACACACATAAACTTTTTGTGATTTTTCATCTAAATAACCGTAGAACATAAAAATGTCAGAGAAAAGCTAAAAACCCAAATAATTTCCTAGATGCATACCATACCTCTGGTTAGACTGAATTCAATTCCATTATTTAATTAAAAACTACAACAAAACCTAGGTGATTGTAGAATACGCAAAGTCTGTATGAAGGAAGGTTTTGATGACATGAATCAAGAGATAATTAAGAATTACAGGTCTAAGGAGGTAAATGAAGCAGATTTGGTAGAAATGGAATTAGAGTTGGACAAAATTAATTTAGAGGACGGCAGGAGAAATGAAGATTTTAAAGTTCAAAATCTTGTCTTAAAAAGCATACAAAGAGACAAAAATAGCAAAGCAATTAAAATTCTCTTTAATAAACACAGATCCTTCAACAAAGTTCTGTCAACTTTTAAAAGTTTGTTTTAGATAATTTAAACATATATATAATTAATTAAGCATTTAACTAAAAGTGTTAAACACTGATTTCTTTCTCTCTATATATAAATAAGTTAAGAATTTAACTAAAAATGTTAACACATACACTGCTTTCTCAGAAGAATAATTTGGAGTCTTATAAGCCACAATTCTTTTTCTATGTCAACTCATAAACTTCCTTGAATGACTGCTTTTTTCCCCCACCTCAAAAGGCACACTGAACTTTCCCTTGCAAAGAAGCAGTAGCAAAATATATTCTAGCATTTAAAAGAGCTTAATATTCTATGTGATGTTACTGACATATCTACTCCTTTTAGGGAGTATTACTCACACATAATTTGCATACACACTTCAATATTAATCACTTGCATACCCAGCAAGGTCTACGTATGGAGCAAATTTCAACTGCACTGCATGCTTTTATGGTTTTCCATTTGGACGACATAAGTAAACAATGTTTTATATAAATACACAGCATCATATTTTAACTGTAGAAAAATTTATCACATTATTTAAGTCACTTAACGATATTTACATATGCATTAGCACTTTCCTTTTATAGAAATCATGGATTATGAATTTGTAAATGTTTCACTTTAAACAAGTTCCTACATTACACTCTGCATTAAACTATCTTTTAAAAATAGTTTTCAAGAAATTCTTTATGAACAACTTTTCAAATGTTATACAATGTTCAGATGCTCATTTTAGATTTTCCATTATAAATGCACCTTGCAGTAGGCTTATTTACATTTCTGCCATGGCTTCTTTGCTTTGCCACTAGAAGTCATTTGAACAATCACAGGGAGGAAGTAGCTCTTTTATTTATCTTTTCCACTCCAATTTTTTTTTCATTCGGATATGAATACAGGAAGAAGAGATTTCCTTTTGATGAATACAAAATTTCATACTTAGTACTTTTAACAGTTTATTAATCCAATAATACATAAGCAAAATGTGATGTAACCCATCACATTTTGCATTTCTTAACCCGCGAGCACACGCGGCGGGTATGTCATACCCATGTACATTTTTCTTTTTGTATATTTCTCGCCCATTCTTTCATAAAAGGACGAAACTTAGTGTAGCTGAGTTCAAAGTCACATACTTAAATGGGGGAAATTCCTGAGGTGGCAAGTGCAACGGTTTTTTAGGACCAGCATTGTTCGGGCATGTCATACCCGCGCGTGTACTGGCGTTTCTCAGTGAGTCACTTCGCCCTTCTCGTTTTCAAGCTTTTAGTATAAGTTTTTCTTGAGTTGTAAGCATGGCGCCGTATATTCCTTACGATGAAGAGATGAAAAGATTGAGAAATCTCCTTGAAACAGTTTCTTCTGATGAGGATTCATTTAGTGAAGAAGAGGAAGATGTTGATGACGAAGAATATAATTAGTAATCATGATTCATCCATATAGAGTAGTGATTCAGATACAGAAACAGAAACAGAAAATGAAACTCTGGAATGTAGCAATGAGTTCTATGTTGGGAAAAAATGGAACAAAAATAAATTCCAGACTAATGTTAGAATTGGCACCAAAATATTATAACTATACTCTCTGGAAATACAAAGTATTCTAAATACGTCTCAACACCTTTAGAGTCCTTGTCATTGCTTATCGATGAAGATATGTTAAAACATGTAGTTGACAATACAAATATTTATATTTATTCAATACGAGAAAATTTCACACGTGAACGGGAAGAGTATCTGTGGTTCTTGATTCTGGACGAACACTGACCACCGATGAACATGTTAACAATGGACCGCCCTCCAAAAAACCTCAAATGACTTACAAGAGGTGTACAGAGTGCTCCAAGAAAAAAGACAGAAAGACTAGATTCATTTGTGAAAATTGTAGCAAAAGTATATGTATGCAACATATAACCTCATTTTGTAAACAATGTTCAAAAAATTGTAAGTAAATAATTTTTCCTCACCTTATTGTTTCCTATTTTGTCTAAAATGAAGTATTAACTTGGTTTTACATTTTAATTTCTTTTAAAAAACCGATTAATTTTTTTCCGGCAAATTTTTATTTACAATTTTTTTATTCGGGTATGACATACTCGGCGCGTGTTCTCGTGTTCGTCGGATCGGTGCGTGTGCTCGCGGGTTAATTTGTAGCCTCAAAACCTGCCCATGTCGTCCTCTTGGATTTTCAAAAAGATGAAACTCAAATTAACTCTGTATATCACACTGTAGTTGAAGAGCTCAGACTATGTAAATTACACATGGGAATCATCTGTCAATTTTTCTTTCAGGTCCTGTTTTAAATTTATTAAGATTGATATTTTATGAAATTAATTACTAGTTATTGTATCTACAGATGTCCCACTCTAATATTAGCACGTTTCAAACAATATGACAGTGATGTTTCTCGCATTGCTTTTGCTGCACATCTGGTGATGCACCTGTAACCCAGCAAGAAACCATCCCAGTTCATCACAATGCAATGAAGTATTAAAACTTTTCACAAGTTTATAATTTTCATAATAGCTTTCGAGACACATTGAATGTGACATACACCAATAAGTTGCCCATTATTTGCTGCAAATCGGCCTTGTTTCTTCATTAATTATTTTTATTTTTGTTTCCCCAGATAACGGGAGAAATTTTAGATTCCTCTTGTTTCAGAACCCTAGCAAATCAGATTCAGAAATACAAATTAGAATACTTTCATATTTCTATTTTTTGTGGAACATAAGGAATCACTTATAAGAATTTAGAAACATTACTGATTCATTGCTAGTCTGTAAATCCAATAATTGTGTAATGTTTGAAATCCTTCTAATGCGAGACATAAGTAGTTGTCTCTGTAATATAATGCCCACTGTACACAATGTAAAACTGCTTTGAACCAGACTTCTGAAAAGAAAGAAACATGATATGATAACTTTGATTTAGGCCATGCAAACAATGCAGAATCTGTGTGTGATTAATAGTGTCATTAAAGAAACATCTAGTGGTACACAAAGCTTTTCTACGAAGAAGAAAAAATGAATTTTTGCAAATGAATCAATCCCTCAGCTTCTAAAAGAAATTCCTTATTCTTTACCCTCTTCTCTCAACTGTGATATTTCCTTGTACTGACATTTTTTTAATATAATTATATTAAAAAATATAATAGTTTCATATTCATTAAATCTTAATTAAATAGTGCCTATGACATGACTATGTTTTAGCTAGTTGTTTATGTACAAAACATCCACAATATTAAAATAAAAAGGGGAAAATATTACCAAACTCAGAAATACATGAAAAATTCACTAATCTACATATCCTTAGTCCTCAAGTGTGTCTATAGCTGGAATTTTATTACATTACGAGAAAAATTTCAAATAAAAAAATATGTATCAAGAACATATGATAAAAATAAAGATTAAGCAACAAATTGTGAGACTGGCATAATTTTTGTCTTTTCTAAAAAAAGTTCATAAAATTAATTTCATGCATGAGATCATAAAACTAGAGCAGTTTTGGTAAAAATTATGACAAATTTGTAAAAGTTTGCTCATACACTACTTTTATGAATATGATTTAATTACAAGAAAATTATCTTTAAATTCATCAAAGCAGTCCCTCATGATTTTGCTATATGTAAGCTAAATAACACTTCTAAAATCATACAATTTACGTTCCTTATTCTGAATGAAAATTCATTACAGTTCAGAAAATATGGAACTTCACACAGAAATATTAATTGTACATGAAACGAATTTCAGTAACAAAGGTCTCATAAGCATTTGCAATCACATACATAGAGACCAATATACACTGTGAAATTAACCTTTTACAAGGCAGAGGCGACTGTCAGTCACCATTTAATGCATGTATTTCAATGTTCTCAGCATTATCTCTAAAATGCAAATGGCTAGTTTAAAAATTCAGAAAACTGCCCAAATTGGTTTATTACATACTAATTTTATTTATAATGTCAGACACATGAAGGGAAGGGGAAAACATAAAATTTTACAAAATCAAATGATTTTTTAAATTAATACTTATATTATAATACACAGAAAATACATACAGTAGCAGATGGATGAACATTTGCAGTTGGATGAATAAAAACATCCCCAACTATAGTAGGTTTCCCATCACTATTTTGAGCCAACCAGTTTGGATGAGTTTCATGATAAAGCTCTAAATAATGCCTGTTAGCATATATTGCAGACCTTTGTAAAAGAGATGGGGGAAAAAATCAAAATACTGAATATAACAATATTTTTAGAGTGAAAAAGCTGTTGTTTAATTCAGATTAATATAGCATTTTGAAAGGTTTAATCATTAATTATTATACTTTGACTATTCCTCTAAATTATCAAAGAAATTTGAAAAATATGGCACACAATAGTGACACTTAGTGACAATAAATTTCTTTACCCATTAAGAAATCATATGAGAAAATATTCATGCTCCTCGTGCTTTACAAAAATTACACAGCCTATATTATTTCTTGAGATAGATTTGGAGGAATAACCTAGCACAGCATTTCTCAATCTGTAATCCTCCAATACTCCCAAAAAACAAAAAATAAATTAACTACATATACCTCATGACAGCTGAAAATTACTATGGTACTACGGGTACTATAGTAATTGCCAATCACTTTTCTTCAAAGGCTGACATTTCATGAAATTTTTATTGCTTACTTTGTAGCATATCTTGCATTACTTAACAAATTATTATGATTTTGATTTTTACTATAAAGTCTTTCCCAATTTCTCAGAAGACTGTCAATTAGCTTTGAGAGCATTTAAGTTGAGTGTTGTGAAGCTTACACACAGTGAGAGAGAAAGAGTTTCAGGTAATCACTTCAAACTGTTAGAATTCTTCACCAGCTCTATTTAATAGTAATATTCTGCCTTTGTCATTCTTTTGCTAGCCAATACTTTAAAATTATGTGCCGTTAAAATAACTGAAGCATTTAGCTTCTTTTATTGAATGTATAGTCTTAGATTACATTATCTACATTTTAATTTAATTGTTTGTTATTGCCTAATTTGAACTGCCACAAACGGTGTTTTCATCTGTCACACAAGTCATGCCTTATGCTCAGTTCAGACTAAATGAAAAGGTTATTTTACATCTCCTGTATTTTTGAATTTGTAAGACATAGGGATAACTCACTAATTTGTCTAGTAGGATCTGCAGGGTTTAACTTCAGTTTTCAGATCAACAGCATCCCGACAACTTTACTTACACACTTCTTACTTTAGTGTTAACAAAAGAGGGATTTCAAGCACTAGAACTGCAGTGCTTTTTGCCATTCTTTTAGTGCACATGTAATCCAAACAGAAACTATCCCAGTTTCTCACAATTCATAGAAGTACAGAATCTTCTTTCCACATATTTACAACTTTCTGAAAAGCTTCAGAGATGCAATGGAATGCCATGTACACTAATAAACTACACAGTTACCTGTTGAAAATATGGCATTTCTGCAATACTTTGTTTAATCTTATGTTTTTCCATATGGCAATGGAAGAAATTTTAGCTCCACCTGTTTTAAAATCTGGGCAAATCAGGTCCAACAATTCAAATTAGAATACTTTCCTATTACCGTAATTTCGCACGTATAGTCCGCAGACACGATTTTATATAAAAAAAAATTTCAAAAATCGTCAGATAGTCCGCGGACTATACGTCCGAAATTACGTTTTTTTAATACGGCAATATTCCCATGCTTTTTAAACACATCCTTTTGTTTGCGCCAATTTCTCACTGCTTTCTCGTCCACTTCAAAATAACGGGGTAAAATCCTAGTATACGATGCAGCCTTGGCGCGACTTTAAAAATTATCGCCGACACCAAAAATTATCCAAAGAACGTCTATATATATAGTATACACACATAGTATATGTATATACACACATAATATATATACTATATACTATGTTTAACTATATATTTTCTTGAATGACCCATTAACTACTCATCGTATATGTCCCGTTTTCACTGCTCATCATAAAGTCGCCAAAAGTAGCCAAATCCCGTGTGCACCGAATACTAGGATTAAACCAATAACGGCCCGCTTCTCTATTTCCATCTTTGTCAACTACCTTGAGTTTAACTCAGCAGTAAAACTCCGGCGATGTTTCATCAACGTTATCGAAGATGAAAGACAAAATACGAAAACAAAATACTGTGCAACGTGCTATATTCGTGATAAGTGGTAATGAAATGTGACCTTCGACCCCACTCACTCGGTGTTGCCAAACCACGCTATAAGTAAACGAATCACGCTTTTTTTTTTTCATATTATAACTTAACCTTAATTACGAATTTATTTTTTCGTACTCCAGGTACTTGCTACTATGGCTCCTAAAAACCGAGTTGACGCATCAATTACTTTTTCCCCTCTCGGTAGTTGCGCTAAAGCAGTGCGAAGGATACTGGGATACAACACTCTGGTTGCGCTAAGTGAGTGCTCATACAAGACTTTCTTTGGCTCATATCTCGGCATCGCTTGATGCGCCAACCTGGATTTTAGGAGCTCTACTTGCTACTACTCATTCGTTCTGCACTATGCTCTATGGTTTACTATCGATACGATACATACGAATGTTTTCTTAAAATCTCGCGCTTTTTTTATATTTGATCATCGGCAGTTCACGACAGCGTGTTTTTTAAATTTCAACGATTTTAACCGTGAACAACCAGCGTATTATCCGCACTGGTGGATAGTCCGCAGCTTCAAAAATTCGCATTTTAAACACAGATAGTCCGCGGACTATACGCGCGAAATTACGGTACTATATTTTTTAACCAATCATTAGTAACTTTTAAGAAATGACATGCATCACTGATTCCCAACTTGACTGCTAGTCCAAATAGCATAGATGTCTTAAATCCTTCTTATGTGATAAATGTTAGTAACTGTCTCAGTACCCACTGGGCATCATAGAAAATTAAATGACTGTTAACCAGATTTCTGAAGAGAAACAAACAGGCAGATCCCCTTCATTTAGGCAACGTTAATAGTGTAGAATTTGTGTGTGCCATTCAAGAAATATTTAGTGGTACTTGTGCCTGTTCAATGAAAAAATACTTTCGTAAATACATGAGTTATTTTGAGTTTGGATTTACTTGATATGGCCATGACAGTGAACCAAAGCCCTCAGTGTGCTGTATACTGCAAAGTGTTTGCACACAAGTGTATGCAACCCATGAAAGTGACATGGCACTTGGAAACTAAGCATGCAAGTATAAAAAGTAAACTTGTTGAATTTTCCCAGCAATATACTGAAGAGCTAAATAAAAAATAAAAGTTGTTTCTAGTAAAGATTCTACAACTAAAAAGGCCTCAGAAGCTTCCTATAATATCACAAGTCTTCACATCGCAAAATGTGGGACAGCCCATTCTATGGATGAGACTGTAATACTTCAAGTTACAAACAATATAATTTAAATTATGTCTAATGAAAAATTAGCTATGGTTTAATACCAGTATCAAATTACATAGTTACATGTCAAATCAATCTCATTGCTAATAACATAGAATATGGATTTACCAGTAAAATAATAGAAAATCTTCAGATTGATGTGACAACAGGCGTTTCAAATGACCCAGCTGATTTGTTATCTCAGATATAAATTTAACAATAGCTATGTTATTAAGCATGAAGCTTCATGAAGCTATTTTATTTTTGAAGACACTGAGAACTCATACAATTGGACAACAAGTGCTTAAAGTCTATCATGAGTACATGCAAAAGCATGAAACTGATTGACAAAAAATGCGTAGGTTTTAGCTTGGATTTGGCTCATGCACTTACATGTAAGCATAGTGGCTTTGCAACTTAAGAACTGTGTTACCTGAATTAAATAATTACTTGACACCATTCTATCTTTCATAAGGAAGCTTTGTTGGCAGTCAAATGTAGTATATCATTTAAATTCAAAACCAGAAGATTAAGACAGCCAACTTTATTAATGGAAAGCCTCTGAAAAAGAGAATATTTTCATTACTTTGTGATGGCATGGGTAACTAGTGCACACAGGATTTTCTTCATACTTAAGTTCATTGGTTTTCACAGAATAAAATACTCAAAAATTCCTTTAAATTAAGAGAGGAAGTCTGTCATTTATAAACAAAATTAACAAAGATTTAACAACAGTTCTTGCTGATAACATGTAGCCAAACACACTAACAAAGCTTTCAAATGTTATTGTTCTCAATGTCCATGTGAAAATAAAGGGGTTTGAGAAAAAATGATGATTTGTGGGTTAGTTAAAAAACACTGCGAAATTTTACCATTTTTCAGTCTTAGTCTTTCTTAGCAGAAAACAAAATCATTAGTAGAAAAGAATTATACAATGACATGTTCACATTTCAAAATTCCGAGGTCACAATTCTAAACTTATTTTCCAAGTTGCATACAATATTGGTTCAGGATCTCTTCCACTGCAAAACTGTAAATGACAAACTGTCTTTGAATGAAAAAGAACTGTGAATTAAACTCTAGAATGACACAAGACATAAAATGAAATTCCAAGCAGAAGGCATGGCTAATTCCTGCACCTCATTACTAGTGAAACTGAAATTTAGTTAATGTGCATGCAAGGTTACTTTGAAAATTGTAATTCCATCTGTCTTTATGTATATGGTTTTTTATTAATAGCACAAATAAAAACATGGTACTGATACTGACTTGACATATGTGCTGATCTTAGATTTACACTCACCAGTACACCCAAATATAGAACAGCTGTGGAAGACTCAGTAGGCCCATTCATCTTATGTATGTGACTACCAGACTACTTATGTATGTGACTATCTATTTTAGTCAGTATGATAAAGCTTATTCAAACTAGCAGCCTTGAATGATTAAAAACAAACATAAAATTTCTTATATTACTTTAACTGCTTAATACCAGATTAAAATTTAATTAACTTTAATTATATTTTAAAATATATGTACATCAGTAGTAACATAAGCGAAAAATATTGCTTTTGAAGGGGACAGTAATAAGAAGGTCCCCCAAAATTCTATGTTTTTGAGCTAGCACATTTTTCAGTTTATAATATATTTGCCAGAGAAGTAACTACACTTATTATTCTCAATGCTATTATTATTTCCATGCTCTACTTTCACTTCTTACCTCCATGTAAGGAGAACAATCAATGGCATTGGATAGGATTTCAAGGTTTATGCAAATTAATCAAGTTTCTAAACTATATCTTAAAAAAAATATGAAGGAAATATGTCTGTAATTATGGTATTTTTTTAAGAGCTTTCTATTAAAATGTCAGCATGTCAAATGGGTAACAAACTGCATACTAAAAAATTAATTGATAAACACAGGTAAAAAAAAAAAACAAAAAAACTACAAGGTATAATAGCTAAATTGGGAATAATTTCAAATAGAATTTTCAACTTTTACCTTCTCCCATTAAATGGTGCTATGGTAGTGCACATGTGTTGGCAACCAATTGTGCTGAAGAAACTGCTGTATCTGCACACACATGTGAGAATTTCAAATAAAGACTTGCCATTATTAGAAGTCTTTTGCACTAAACACATGCATATGAAATTACTATGCTTTCAGTTCCTGGAAGCTGTTTACATGACAGCTCAAAAGTTTTCAGTTTCTATGCAACCTGAGGAAGGTTCCTATGATCCAGCAAGGAAGAGAAAGTCCCTAGAAAGAAACTTAATGACACTCGAAATACTGAAAGGCATCCAGGACTTAATTTTAAAGGAACCTAATGACATTACTCCAAAGATTAGCTTTGATTGAGTGTGAGTGATACCAGCATGCAAATTAAAAAGGTTGGTGTTGGTGTTAGTGTATTTAATTATGGCAAAGCACACTAGGGCTATCTGCCTAAGGGGAGGGATGCCTTTCGTGGAGGACTTTCTAAGGGAAACTGGCTCGTATACACGTTACACATGGGAAAAACCACGAAAACACCCATGCAGCCAGCCCGTTTGCGGGATTCGAACCTCGGACCGAACTACCAGTGTTCAGCGACATTACCGCTCGGCCGCTGGTGGGCCCCAAATTAAAAAGGACCTCAGATATACTTCATACATCATAGAAATGAAACAAAAAGTTCCCAAAGATGCTAAAAAAGCTTTACATCGTTGCTGAGTTTGCTCAAGAATAAAGCACCTGTCTGTGGAAGGGTAACTACAATAATTTTTGAAGAAATTATTTTCATCAGTAATGATTATAGTTACATGCACCACAAAATTTCCTCATTTTATTGGGGATGTAATTGAGGATGTGATTGCTGCTTTCATAATAGAATGTGCTGGGAATACCTTTTGTTATCTCAAATTATTCTCTTATTTCTCATCCATGGATCTATTTTTCACCAGCAGAAAACTTGAATTTTTGTCTTATGCAGTTATAAAAGATCTTTAAAAAGACATAAAAATTTTATATTAGTAGGTGATTTTTAATTTTATGCATTATATCTGGGTAGTGGATAAATACAGATTCTAGAAGTATTTAAATGTATGATTTTTATAATACGAAACTTGGTTTCATTTAATGACCCTGATTCATCTCTGATTTTATTTTAACTCACGGAGGAGGGATGGATGGCAACAAGACTAAAACATATTTTGAATGAGAAGACTCTAAGTGATCATAAATACATTTAAATTGACTTGGGTCACTCTGTACTGCCATATTAAAAAAAAAAAAAAAAAAAAAAAAAAAAAATAATTACTGGAAACAAATTAGGAATTTTATATTTATACAGAAAGTTGAAAAATTTAGTTTTAGATAATGAAAATAGGATATCAGACAGACATGGAGGAATTGAAAATGTAGGTTTGAAATTCAAAGATTCTGTAAAAAGAAATATCACTGAAAGCTTAAAAAGATGAAAGGAGATGAGTTAAATAAGGAGGTAGATGAGCTAGAAAATGCTGAAGAAAAAATATAGATCTAAGGTAGGAATGAACACATTAAAATTGAAATAATGTTGAGAAAATCCGACAGCTTTCAGATTTTATATTACGACCAAAGGAGTGTTTTTTTTTTTTTCATTTATACATACATAAATCTTTTGAGAGCCTTTGGGCTAAAAATATTTAAAAACAACACATTTTTACAATTTCTGATAGTCAGTCTCATACACTGGAGATAAAAATATTTTATTCCGTACAATGCGTTGTCACTGCTCACTTTGAAAACACTAAGTTTTTTGATAAAAAAGTCAGTTAAAATTTAAAAAACACAAAACAGATAATAAAACAAATTTGAAATTAAAGATTAGGGTTTCCAGGTGTCCATATTTGGGTGGACGACTGCGTTATTCAAAATTAGATGGCTCTAGGTACGGTTGTTTTCTCCCAATACAAGAACCATACATACATTCATGTAGATTCTGCATTATTTAATTTCTTTAAATATAGTATAGGGGGATAATATTTGGTGGCAACAATTTGAAAAGTGATACAGTCATTTATAGTGATTCAATGCAAAATGCCATTTCAAGACTAACAGCCCTTCTGGGCTAATGCTTCTTTGGGATAATAATAATAATAAAAAGGGAAATATCAGGAAGATTAATGAAGCATAAAAAGTTAAAAGTGTTCCTGAAAAGTGCAAAATATGAATTTTCAAGATAGCACGAAGCAAAAAGAAAATCCTAGTTTGATTACAAGAATAACTGGAAATGACTTTTTATCATACACATAATTAATTATACACTGAAATGAATTAAATCTTAGAAGGAAGAGTGAAGGAGGAAAAAAGTGATACTTATGAAATCTTTTTTGAACAGAATAGAGAGTAAAAAAAACATTAACAAAACTAGAATTAAAAGAAAGTTTAAGAATTAAAAGTGCCCCTGGTTTGATGGCATTGGGGCCACTTTTATTAAAATTTTATACATGGAATAGTGGTTCCCCCCCCCCGATTCTGTGCAATAAATGTTTACAACTCAGTGTCTTTTCTAAAAACTCAGAAATGAAGTCAACTGATACTGATTTCTACAAATAATGGTTCTTGAAAACCTATTTGTTTGCTGAAATTCTTAGCAAAAATCCTACGCACATTAAACACAAATAAACTAAATCATGTTTTAAGAAGTATTTACTTCAAAAAATCAATCTGGCTTTGTGAAACAAAGATGTAGAGTAGAGACAAGAAACAATCAATCATATGGTTGGTGGTGTCATTCGAGATCAGGGGTGTGTCTGATTCTCTCATTCTTGCTCTCTGCTTTATTAAACGTACAGTTATCTGAAACCTTATAACACATCATGGATTATTTTAATGAAATAACACTTATTTATCTATCTGAAATGGGTGGAGGAATTTATAAAATTAAATTTAAAAAATGATGTCCACAAGATTTTTGTAGTGCCTCTCTGTTTAAGAACCTTATCGTAAATTAATAAAACTAATATACCAAATACGAAAATCACTTGTTATGTTAACCACATATTGCTATTAATTTATGATGGGTCTTTAGGAAAAAATGAACACACTTTCAATACGATTAAATTGTAATGAATAATTGGTAAAGAAATTAGATTTAAACTGAGAAAACTTTTGCCTTGTTTCTTTCTCATGTTGGCATGTAGATCCGGCCACCCAATTTGAAATTTGATTATCATAAAATAAAATCTGTTAACTAAAATAATTATGAGTAATTCTAGATCAGACACTGAGTTTCATAGAATATTAGAAATGCATACATACATAAGAACATATGGAATCTTTAAGTAACATAAGGAACTTTTATTGGATATATGCTAGACCAGAGGTGGGCAAGCCAGTCCACAGGTCAAATGCAGTCCCTTCAATTGCTTACAATGGCCCATTAGAAAATTCTGTGCAGCAATTATTTCATCTCTTTCCCACCTGATTTTGTACATAAATTATCAAAATCAGCAGCATAAGTGTGCATCTAGTGGTACAGTATATATCTGTATAGCTATACTAGTGATCAGTTTAAATCGAGAACACTAGAAATGCTAGGAAAGCATGCACATCTGCCTAAGAATATAGTCCAGTCATTTCTAGTAGCTTTAATTTAGAAATTAATGAAAAGAATGCTGTTGCGATAAAAAGACTTATCAGAAAAAGGAGCCTAAAACATTTCACCTTTAAACTGTTATTTGAAAATGAAACAGTATACATGTCAATCATTAGATGAGCAATAGCAGCAGATCTTATTCTTAAGGCATTTATAATTTTTTAAAAAATTTCTACCAGGTGGTGTGTTTTTCTCCCCCCCATCACATCCCAAATAATAGAGGCAGTACAAAAATTCATCACAGCCCTGCCCACATGATTAAAAGTATTTGCACACCCCTGTACTAGACAACAAAAGTGCCACCCTCAGAATTATCTTCAAGAATGCCATCATTCTTAAAACCATGCATGGAACTGAAGCATGGGGATAAAAGATAAAGAACTGATAAAACTTGGACACACTGGAGAGAAATTGGATACTTGCATCACTATAGCTTTCCGTACTGTCTCTTTGCATACTAGTCAGTGTTTCAACTGTCTCATTGTAATTTGAATATTTCTGCAAGAAATTCTTGATTCCCAATGGTTACTATAGCATTCAATTTGAAGATTATGAAATAGATAAGGGAATATCTGATAATATGATGATATCTTTCCCAACTTGGTGAAACTGCTATTTATACTAATAGCTCAGGGTATAAGGAGATTGTGCATTGTGTGTTTATGTTTTATTTTTACAGGTTGGAAACTGATCATAAATATTACATGTTACAAACCAAAAACTTTATATACCCAGCTGAACTAACTGCAATACCATGTTCTATTGAGTCTGTTTCTTTTAATACAGAACACAGAATTCATATATATTTGAATGCACTGTTAGCACTATTCCATGCATGCGAATACTGAAATACCAAATAATTATCAAAATACATTACTTTATAACGTTCAACCAAAAATAAAGAACTTAAACAAAAGACATAAATTACAATGGATTTAAAACTCATGTTGGTTTTTAGGGCAATGAGACAACTTATGCATCAGCCAAGGAGGCAGCACTTCGGGATGGATGCTTAATTAATTATATTACAGGATCAAAAAGAAAAGCTTTAAATAGGAATGAAAAATATTATTGAAGAATGGATTCAATATTGTGGACTGTCCAGGGGAAAAAAAAAAAAAAGAGGAATATTTCAAACTCATACCAAATAATGTCTTTATAATAAGATCACACCCTTATGCAAGTTGGCTGCTGTTTGAAAAGACAGAAATTTTCACAACGGGGCACTGGTATGAAGTGTGCATAAACTGAAGATCATTTTCTCAAATGAAAGTGATCTACACCCTTATGCCTATTTGGTGCCTTCATAAAGGTACCTGCATCCTTATGCAAGTCCCATTTTCATTTCCATTACAGATTAACCACTTAATAAGGTACGAAATACATCTTTGGCACCTTTATGAAAAATGAGGCTTTGTATAAGAGTGTCCTTATCAAAAACACTGAATTAGAGTAAGGTGCTGAAGTTTTCATCAGTAAGAACAATTTTTCAGGTTGCATTTCTCAGAACAGACTCGGGTATTTCTTCCTTTGTTTGGATCTGGAATGACTACGGACTAAATTTAATAAAAATGCCTTGTACTAAATCTCCAATATTCTATCAAATACTAAATTTTTCATATGTACTATCTCTGTATCTATGTATTTTCATATCTACTATGTATTTCATATCATATCTGATTTTCTTTTGGTTACCAATGTACATATTGATTTCAAACATAGAAAAGCATTTTTACCGCTAGCAATGGAATGTTTCGAATCCACCCCCCATTTATTATTTTCTGTTTTCTAGTCTTTCTTAAATATTTTATTTAGCATTACATCTTACAAGCTCTGTAATAAAAAGAAAGTTATTTCTAGAAATTCTCTAGAAAACATCACTCTCTATGAAACAGAAATAGGGAATACGGAAGAAAATAATGTTATAATGGATTAAATAATACATAAATATTAATGACTACTGTGTTGTTTTTTTTATATTGGGTATGTGCTCAGTGATGATTACAAGATGTACACAAACATCGTTTATTCTACATTCCTAATCTACTATTCTATATTACAGTTATGATTAAAGATAATAATAGATAGTTACATATATAACATCTCCCTTTTTTTTATCAAAAATAATAATACAGTAGAATTCCAGAAATCCGCAAAGCTTGGGACCAGAGGTTGTGCGGATTTCAGGACAGAAAAGATAAAGCATAATATTCAGACTAAAAGTGCAAAATGAATAAGCCGTATTAGATACATTTAATTAAATTATTATATACATTATTGCAATAATTTATTATATGCATTAAATTATTATTACATATGTAAATTGATTATATTATTCATTGTGTTATATGTACACAGAATTGAGGTATGCCGATTTCGCCTCATGCAAAGATTTCCGGTTTCCGATTCTGGTGTTAGAATCACTGTCGCTGTAAAATTTCAACAGCTTTTCTTTATTTTTCTGTATATCATACACAATCGCGTCGCAATTCCATACCATTCTGCTATAAATTGAGGAGTAGCACCTGCTTCCATCTTTTGCAGAATTTGCACTTTTTGTGTTACCGTCAACACGTGTTTACATTTTTCAACGTTGCAAGCAGTAAAATCACGAGTGCATTTCTTATCTGTCATTGTGTTAAAAAGGGCTGAAATTAAAAATATTCTTAATTTATTAACAAAATATCCGGATAAAAAAAGGCAACACTAAACAATCTCGCGAAATGAAATAACAAAGCTCAGAAACTACGTGAATCGTGAACTTGAAAAAAGAGTTGAGTAAATCGTCTGCTTCTTTACCTCGATGCAGATTAGAGGGGGAAAAACTTACTTATTTTATCTTATTTTTTTAACTTTTTTATATCAATACTTTGGTATTTCCATTTTGACTCATTATTATTCGGTAATTATGACGTCATTTATTCGGTAAGTATTTTTTTCTTCGATATTTCGTACTCAATGTTGCGGTTTCCGGAACCTATAAACTGAATGTTTACATTCCGAGAGGCAAGGCGGATTTCAGGAGTTGGCGGATTTTCGGTATTTGACTGTAATAGTAAAATTAAACATATTCTTTTAAATAATAAGGTTTCTTAACAGTCCTACCAGATTGAGTAACGTAGTTATGCCCATTTGAAAAATTTGATGATACTATACCTCTTTCACTATTTGGTGACACAACACTTCTGTTAGGTTTTGAAGGACTTTACAGGCACATCTAAATTTGTAGTACTCCTGCTATTCTCAGGTATCTCGGGTTCATCTATAACTTCATTCTCATAGTTGTTTTGTATTGCAAACTCTTTCTCATTAGTTCCTTTCTACAATTCTTTCATCTGTTCTTATAATTCTATCTGAACATGGTCTTTCTGCTTCTTCTATAATTTTCCCTCTTTCATTTAGTTTTCCCCCTTTTTCTTTTACGTAAACATGATCTCCTACTTTCAGTGATTTTAACGGACTTGCATTCCTATCATAATAACTTTTTTGTAAGGTTTATCTCTTCAGTAAATGCTGTTTATGGTCTTCATATCGTTTAGCTTGGACGAAATTCTCTTTTATAGGCATCAATCCATTTACTTTTCTTCCAAATATCAGTTCTGAAGGTGACTTAATTTCATCTGAAATAGGAAATTTACGATATTCCAGTAATACTAAATATGGATCCTTGTTGTCAACTACAGCTTTTTCTAACATTCGCTTGACAGTTTGAATATGTCTTTCAACCATTCCATTAGATTGTGGGTAATTTGGACTTGAAGTTCTGGTTTCAAAATTCCATCTTCTTGCAAAGTCTTTAAATTTCCTGCAATTATATTGTGGACCATTATCCGAATATACTATTTTCGGAATACCATGTCTTGCAAAAATTGATTTCAATTGCTTTATCACTGCTACACTTGACAAATCTTCCAAATGTCCAATTTCAACATATTTGCTAAAATAATCTATAACTATTAGATAATCCCTTCCTTGAAAGTAAAAGAGATCTGTTTCCAATACTTCCCATGGACCATTAGGTATTTCTTTAGATATCACTGGTTCTTTAGTATTAGCTTTTTGTAAACTTAAACATGTCGGACAATTCAGTACCAAATCTTCAATTTCTTTCGACATTTCTGACCAATATAATATTTCTCTTGCTTTGATCTTGCATTTTACTACTCCTAAATAACCATAATAAATTCTGCTTAACATATCTTTTCGTAAACTTCTTGGTAAAACAACACAGGGATTTTTAAATATTAATCCATTTGCTTCTGATAGTTCTCTGAAGTTAAAAATATGGTTTTGCCAGTTTTGGAACCATACATTTTTCTTCTAGCCATAAAACTTCGTCAGGAATATAGGTTATATCACTCGCGAAATGCTTCCTGCCAGACATCTTTGAGCTCTGAAAAGCGCGTGCAAAATGATACATTATGTATTCTTGTATGTATGGCAGAAATGTGGAAAACATTAACACCATCTTTTAGCCCACATCTACATAAACAATTAAACATCAGAGAAAATCCGGAAGGAAACCTTGTATGGGGAAAGAGCGGGTTGCACAGCTAAATAGATGGCAAAAATTCATCCCCGTGGAAATCGCGGGTTGCGCAAATTTTGCTACTTTTTACATTGCCCGTGGAAATCGCGGGATGCGCAACGAGAGGGTTAAGGGTATGGCAGTTTATCACTTTAAGGAAAATAAAGTTTGATTAATTGAAATACCCAAAGTCCACTCACAAACAGCAGAACCTGAAACATTGTTCTAGCAGATGAAAACTACACCACCTTTATGCCAATGAACCATTTTTCATACAGGTATTCGTAGCTTTATAACAAGTCATCATTTCTCATAAAATTGCTAAGATTTATTTCATACCCCACTGAATTAATGAATCAGCAAACTAAAATGAAAGTCAGATTAGCATAAGGATGCACACACCTCTATGAAAAATGACAGATTGACATAAGGGTGCTTATGATCAATTTCCAAGCGAGAAACTGATCTTTAATTTGTGCATACTTTCTTATGCAGTGGCCCCCATTATGAAGATTTCTGTCCTTTCAAACCACAACCAACCACTGTTATATCAGGGCATCATTATGAAGCGATCCCTGTAACTGTTTATAATATGAAAATATACAATAATCTTGATTTACCCGAAATTATTCTTTGTCATGAATGATTCCTGGCATATCTGAATAAAAAGAATATGAAAATATAAGGTGATTACAAAAATCTAAGAAAATGCTGAGGCAGATAGAGGGGACCAAAAACAGGAAATTTTATAATGGAATATAAGTGTAGAAATGTCTCTTTGACGGATACACAGTGTTGCTGGGCTGTAAGTATTTTGATAGCATAAATTTTCCTTTTTTGTTGCATGGATGTTCATGGCACACTTCCTAGGCTCTAATCTATGCAAAAAATATAATCTTATCAGAGACAGCTGACAATTCAATCATAGCCTTTAATACACAAAATAACACTTTAATAGCACAAAAGATTTATACTAATTTTAATGAAAATACTTATAAAAGAGCGGTTACTATTTTCACAAGACATAATGAAAACAGTTAATAATATGAATAGAATTGAGGTATAATATGAATTAAATTGAGTAGTTCACTTCATTTTTAGACTAATACCAGCTATTCTCAGTTTACATTAGGTATGGGTTTGTGTGTATGTGTTTAAATTTGGTGAGAAATGGGGGTCATCCTATTAGTGGTACTATTTTTTGTTTGCTTAGTTACTTTATTCTAACCTTTCTCGTTACTTGATTTCTGTAGCCTGGTTTCCCTGAGCTTTGAAATTATTCAATTAATTAAATTTGAGGTATTTTATATCCTTTGATAATTTCTGTGACAGGTAAATGGAACATGCAAAGGTGCCCATGTTTGATGCTCTATAAGCTGATCCTAATATGACCTTATGGTTAAGCATTGACTTACCTAGGTTGAGGGGTGTCTCACTCTTAATGTAATCAAAGTTATTCATTTAAATAGAATAATAAAGCTGTCTGTCTGTTTAGAATAAATAATAAACTTGTCTGTCTCACCATTTAGTTTTAGTTTAGGAAATATACAAGGTTCAATTAGGTCACTTGGCTGTAGTAAAGCACATTAAAATTATCTGTTTAAGGGTAAGAATGCGTGTGTGGAGGATTTTCTATGGGGAACTTTCTTTCAGTCGCATAATACATGGGTAGGGTAGTGAGTTTTTATGGCACAAAACCTTAACAGTTATATGTGTTGAACACATTTGACTTTTTTAAACCTTTAGATTTTACACACAGACAGTGATATATTACATATGGATGAATAGACGAACAGACAGGATTAAAACCACATGAAAAGTAAAATCCAAGATGATGGTATGGTCAGACAAAGTAAAATCGTAAAACATGAGTTATATTAAAAAGCATATTATTAAAACTGTATAATATCAAAAAAAAAAAAAAAAAAAAAACAAATCAAATTAAATAATAGATGCCAGTCTCTTTCAGGTACTGAAACAAATTGGGATTGAACTCGTTCCTAATAATATGTTCTAGAGGTAAGTCACATTTGTTAAAATATTTGAAACAAAGTTTTTTAAAATATGGGCAGTCTATTAAAAAATGACAAACTGATATTACAGCATTGCAATGCGAGCATGCCGGTTCACTCTTCGCTTTTAATAAATAACTGTGAGTAATGCGCAACTGACAGATTCTCAGGCGAGTTAACAAAACTTTCTTTTTTCGGTTCCTAGTGGGGTCCCAACATTCAACTTTAGGTTTGATTTTTTTTAGCTTACTATCTAGCTGGACATCCCAGTGCTGCTGCCATTTGACTAATACCCTCTGCTTAATGACTTTACGGATGTCATTAGATGGAACGAGCTGATCTGATAGGTGAACTGCTGACTTCGTTGTAATGTCTGCTAGCTCATTACCTTTTATACCCACATGTCCTGGAACCAAACAGTAAAAAATGTCATAGCCACGGCTCAGTAATTTCAAATTCAAACATAAAATGTCAAAAATGATGGGGTTTTGAGCATTATAAAATGATCCTAAAGATTTTAGAGCATTAAACGAGCCTGCATAAAATATAAATTATCTTCGACGTAGCTTAGAAATAAATGAAAGTGCATAATAAATCGCATTTAATTCTGAGGAGAAGACGGAGCACGCTCATGCAAATGTTCAATAACAAAGGATGCACCACCATGTCCTATTGCTTTCGACCCATCCGTAAATACAGGAATGTAAGTACTGTATTTGCGCCAGTGGTCAGAAAAAAGTTGTCTGTATACAAACTCGTTAGTATCTCTTTTACCAAAATATTGAAAAACCTCAAGAAGCTGAATCTGACCATCTTCCCAGGGTGGGATTTTGAAATGCTTTACTGCCTGGGTGCTGCTATCTGACATGCGGTATTTCTCGATTAGTGAGTGAACCCTAAGACAGAAATAAGGCACATACAATGGACGGGCCTCAAAAAAAATTTTTGTAACTGTCATCCATGAAAGAAACCTGATTTGGATGGTCAGGAAGTGACAAAGCGTTGAAATAGCAGCAGAGAGACAACTGCTCACGGCTTAACTGAAGCGATGGCTCATAACAATCAACGTACAGACTCTGGACAGGAGACGTTCTAAACGCACCAGAGCATATACACAGAGCCTGATGGTGTATAGGATCTAGTTTTAGTAACATGGAAGGCGCGTGCAGAACCATAAACAATTCACCCGTAATCTAGTCTGGAGCGTATAAGTGCTCTATAGATCAGGAGTAACAATGAATGGTCCTTGCCCCAGGAGTTGTTCGCCAGGACTTTCAAAAGATTCAGTGTCCTACAAGACTTCTTCCTTACAGGATATGTGGAAAGAAAGTCAATTTCTGGTCGAACATCACTTCTAAAAATTTTACTTCGGGTTCTACTGGAATCAGTGATCCTTCAAAATACAGCTCAGGCTCAGGATGGAGGTTGCGCTTCCTGCAAAAATGTATGCATACAGTCTTCTGTTTAGAAAAACTAAAGCCTTCTTTCTTTGACAATTCCTGGATCCTATTAAGAGCTATATCCTATTGCAGCTGCCTCTCTACATATCTCATGTCTGTACCTTGACAACAAATGTGAAGATCGTCAACATATAAGGAACCTGAAACCATAGGAGTTCTTTTAGAACACAGTTGATTTTTAAGCTGAACTATAATGCTTAGTACACAGCCTTGAAGCCCATCCTCTTCTTGAGAAAATACATACGAGATTACAGAGCCAATTCTCACTTGAAAAGTCCTACCCTTCAAGAAATTTTGCAAATATATCGGCAAGTTGCCTGCGTAATCCAATGGTGTAGAGATCAAGCAAAATCCCATGCCTCCATGTCTTATTGTATGCCTTTTCTATATAAAAAAACAGACACTAGATTTTTTTTTTGACAAAGGCTTTACGAATGGAGGTTTCCAAATGTAGCACATTATCAATAGTCGTTCTGCTTTTACGGAAACCACTTTGATATGGGTAAATTACTTTATTAATTTCTAAATAATAGACTAAGCAACAGTTCACCATTTTCTTAAAAAGCTTGCAAACACAGCTTGTACGAGTGATCGGTACGTTATTTTTTGGGATTCTTCGGATCTTTCCCTGGCCTAGGTATAGGAATGACAACAGCTTTCTTCCATGCATTGGGAAAATTATGCTCCTTCCACACCCAATTATATAAAGTGAGAAGGGCTTTCAATGACTTACAGGAAAAATGCTTCAGCATTTTGTAACTAATGCCAGCTGGACCCAGGCATGGCCAATGTATCTGTAACAAAGCTCTCCTTGGTTCTAGGAGGGAAAATTCACCGTTATAAGGCTCCAAGTTGTCACAGTTGAACTTGAAGCGGATAGTTTCAGCACGTTGCTTAGTGGACAGAAATGACTGTGAATAATTGTGACCATTAGAGGTTGCTGCAAATATTTCACCAAGAGCATTAGCAATTTCTTCCACAGTACTGATAGCTTCGCCATCTTTTTCCAGGATGGAAAGTGAGTGGTCTCAGTATATTCCACATGCTTTTCTCCTTCTCATACTCGTTTACTGGGTGTTGAAAGCATTATTCCAGACACATACGATATTCAGAAATCCCTCTTACTCTGCTGTCACACTTTTCGTGCATTTGCTTTCGCCTTTTTTGAAAGCAATGATAAAGTGGGACATTTTCGAAAATGTCTCCAAGCTTTTCTCTGTGTTCTCAGAGTTTCGTAGCATTTGTGGTTCCACCATGGTTTTGTGTATTTTGGAGACTTTGGAGAGCTCAAATGTATAGAGGGTGTAGCTGTTTGGATGATAATTTCAGTAACAGCTTTCCCTGCGTTCTTGACCGGCACATCATTCACAACTTCTTTTGTAAGTTGGGCGAGAGAGGAGAAAAGTTCCCAGTCCGCCTTTTCAAATATAAAATATGAGGGTCTTATAACGGGATTTGTTCTTCTTTTGTAAATGTTACGAATATAGGGAAATGATCACTGTTGTGAGGATCATCTCCAACACTAAATGTGCAGAAGGGCAACAGAGATGGTGAACAGATGGCAAGATCATGAGCGTGAAACGTCCTTTTTGGCTCATGGAAGTAGGTATCCTGACCATTATTGAGGAGACAATGGTAATGATCTTCAATCAACTGCTCAATTTGCCTACCTCGAGGATTTATATCACTACTTCCCCAAACCTAACTATATCCGTTGAAGTCTCAAATAATAATAAACGGCTCTGGCAGCTGCTCTATCAACTTATCCAGTTCTCTCTGATCCATAGTTTCATTCAAAGGCAGATATATGGAAACAACAAAAACTAATCCTTTAAAATTAATCTGTATAGCAACCGCATGAAGCGATGTTGCTAACAGAACGACAGTCGACGGATAGTCATGCGAGGTGAGAAGGCCTACATCCCCACAGACGCGTTCACTAACAACATTGTCCTTCCTCATAAATGAAAATCTAAGTTTGGCTTTTCGATTGGCTTTGAGATGTGTTTCCTGCAAAGCGAAGCAAACTGGCTCATGCTCATCAATTATGTTCTTGATATTCGAGAGACTCTGGTGGAAACCATGACATTTCCATGAGATAATGTTGGCCATTCTGAAAATTTATTTCTCTGATGTTGCTTCTTTGTTAGACAAGGAAGGAGAGTTTTTGGAAGTTTCAGTCCAGCTTCAACTTGCATATCATCAAAGTCAGAGCTCACACTTTCGAGTGAACTGTCACTTCGATTCCTATGCTTAACAATAAATGTTTTGGATTGTTTCACTGCTTTTGTTTGACTAGATGATGTGGGATTATTTTCTACTGATTTGTTCTTGGTATTTATTATGCCTGTTGTTTTGTTTTGAGAAGCGCTAGGTTTTGTTAGTTTGTTCTTTCCTGCATTATATTACTGTTATTTTAGAGGCTTTTTCTAGTTTATTATTTGTCTTTTTACATGGATTGCTTTAGTTTGGACGCCAACTGTTTTGAATTGTTTTGCAGCATCAGCATATGAAAGGTTTAAATGTGGCTGTGTACTACACATAATTCTCCTAGCTTCTGCATATGTTATGTTTTTGGTCATCTTCAGGAACTGTACTTCCTTCTCAGCTTTCCATTTAGGACAACAGCGAAAGAATGCTGCGTTCTCCCCTTTACAACTGACACACAGTGGCACAGCATTGCAATTATCACTGTCATGGTCCTTTACGGAGCAGTGAGCACACGTGGGTTTGCCTCAACAGGACATTTTTGAGTGGCCAAAGCACTGGCACTGGAAACATCGCATGGGGTTTGGGATGTATGGTCTTACTGGGCAATGAAGATACCTGGCATTTACACTTTTTTGGCAAATCAGGCATGTTGAAGGTCAGGATATCGTTTTGGGTATTTACCACTGGACCATCTTTGCGCATCTTGATTCGCTTAGCAGCACAGACATTTTGGGCAGAGAGCTCAGTTACAAATTCTTCCTCCAAGACGTCCAGCAGATCAAATTCAGACATTATTCTGCGAATATAGTTAAGGGTTTTACAAGCTGAGGCCTCTATCATGACAGCTCCTAGTTTCTTTAAAGCGGATAAGGTTCAATTAGAAGATCACCCGAGCAAAGTCGCTTGATGTTTTTGGGCTCACCAGCACAGGAATGCATAAGTTTATGTATATAAATGAGTGACATTTTTTAAATTTTGCCTGTTGTGTTAGTCAGAACTACAAATGAGGCAATGATTTTATTTCTTGAGAATTTTACATTTTTACATTTGTTTTTAATTTTTTGTTTAAAATTGAAACATTTTCAGATGAATTATGTTGGTTTAAGGTTTCCATATCAAAAGGCAAAATGATTCAGACCTGGCAGCCCCGCCCACCATGGAGTCCAACAAGGGGATGCAGAAAACTGCACCAGGGTTAACCGGGTTTATACGCAATCTGAAGCCCCCACAGTCA
The DNA here is from genome assembly GCF_044657685.1 of Stegodyphus dumicola. Taxonomy (NCBI): domain Eukaryota; kingdom Metazoa; phylum Arthropoda; class Arachnida; order Araneae; family Eresidae; genus Stegodyphus; species Stegodyphus dumicola. The sequence goes on along the minus strand of NC_140781.1, from coordinate 111,406,712 downwards.
GCTCTCCCGAAAGCAGGAACTCCCAAAAGCTTATCTCCAACTGCCCTTAAGGACAAGTGACCAGCCGATTGACACTAGCAGGGACAACCAAGTGCTTTCAGCCACTTTCTCACTTTCAGCCTGAGCCTCTGAAAAGGAAAACCACAAGGGTGGAAGAAATAGAAATAGCACAGAGAAGGAGAGGTGAAAAGGAAAGGAGGAAAGATCACTAAGGGCTCCAGGGCTAGGGTACCTCGGGATTGCCACACCTATACTCACAGAAAGTGAGCCCCTGAGGGGCATGAAACATGGAGAAAAGCATGAAAAGTAGCCATACAATCAGCCTATTTGCATGAATTCCATAGTTTAACTACCAGCACTCAAAGCACTCAGCAATTTTAACCACTTGGTTACTGGTGGGGAAAGAGAAACACAAATTAGAAATTACAGAATTATAAATAAAATTTTTTTTTTATTGTATGTGTACAACATGTAAGTTTATGAAAGTACTTTGCATCAAAGCAATAGTCAATATCTGAAATATCGTCTCCTTGAATGCTTCAATAAAGCTTTCCTAGAATATCCCTATTTGAAGATTTTGTTATTATGGCCACTTTTACAAAGCAAATGCTTAATTTACACAGCAAAAGATAAAAAAATGTTGAAATGATTAACTTGAAGCATTATAGAAGTTTTTAATGTAATAAAGCAACATTATATGGATGACAGAAGAAAGATGACTATTTTACTTTCATAGCATTTCTGAGAAGTAGAAAGAATACTGCCAAAATATTAAAATAACTAAAGACTACATGCCTTTACACTCAAAGCAGAACTTTAATAACAATGCGGTATATTTGTTAATCCAGTGAATAATAATAATTAAGTCTGCTGGATACTTTAGTAAAAGAAATAAAAACTTTAGTCATATTTCTTAAAATCCACGAGAAATAAAAATTCTGAATACTGGGATAAGTAAATAATTATTGGCAATGATGAATTAAACAAGTTGAAGACCAGAATTAACTTCAAAACGTGAACTTAATTTCAATGATAGAACATAGCAGAATTAACCAGTTATTTCTAATTTCAGGCTTTACTATAATTTCTCCTTTCTTTTTGTTCACCAGAATGCAAATCAGGAAGTATTTAAACAAAGGTTTTTGATCTGTAAGATAGAGCATGTTTCCGCCTCTTGAGGCCACATTACTCTGCAGCTCTGACTCTCTCTGTTCTGAGCTTTGTGTTATAACTGCCAGCACTTAAATTGTAATGGTGGTTAAAGTTTTGAGCCAACTTAAAATGAAATTCAACTGTGTTGACTTCAACTACTAGACTCAGTTTAAATTTTGAGTCTGACTACATTAGTTGCAATTGTCAGAAGGATGATAGTGTAAGCACGATATGTGCATTTATATAAAAGTTCTGTTTTAATAAAAAGGTTATTTTAACTTTTCAAGGTCTCTATAGTTAATTCAGACACAGTGATAATCTGCTCTAGATCTGTTAAGAGAGTGGAACTAGTTTATGCTCCTAAAGCAAGCCAAACTCTACAAAATATACGTCACCAACTGAAAAGGTACGATTTTACTGACCTTGTAAAATGTTAGCACAAATATGTTGCTAGTTCAAAATGGAATTAAAAATTATCAGCACAAAATTTAACCTTCAAAATAATTTTAAATTCTGCTTAAGTAATGGCCTTAAGCATAAGCATTCTGCTATTAAAGTGTGCCTCTAGTGGCTGCATAACTGCCTTTAAATATTAGAAACAGCTTCTCAAAACCCACACTTGCAGACTTTCAAATATACTTAGGAAAATTTTGAATATACAATTCAAAAATAAAAGTTTAAATAAAATAAGAGCTAAAATAAGTAGTATAAGGTAAATCGGAGGGGGGGGGGAAATCAGGCCACAAGTTAGAAACTCGTAAGAAAAAGATTAAACTCCATTTTTAAAGTAAATAGTAATCAAACAAAACACCAGAATTTTTTTTTTAATTTCATAAAATAGTAAGTGCGAGATTATTTCTGCAGCATCTTTTTCTCTTCATGCAAATATCAGCTGAGCTATTTATTTCAATTACAGAAAAAATATCACTCACTCAGATGGATGATAGTGTAAGCACTCACTCACTCACTCACGCACGCAAAAAAAAATTAATACCTGAAATAAAATAATATTTTTATACGAGGGCAATCCCCAAAAAAAGGTCTATATATTTTTAGATATACAAAGAACCGTTTATTTTCTATAATTGCAACATCACTTTAAAGATTGAAGAATGCTTTATTTTTCAACATAATCGCCATTTCGGTCGATGCATTTTTGTAGACGCTGTGGCAGTTTTACAATGCCCATGTCATACCAGCTTGCCGCCATGCCCTTCAGGAAGCGTCAATCGAGTCCAAGAAGTTGTCCTTTTCGTCTCCATAGTGGCGAAGAGATTCGCGGGAAGAATCAACCCGTTGCCGTTTGTGGTCTTCTGTCAGCATATATGGCACCCACCTTGCACACACCTTCCAATATTGCAACTTTTCCGTTAAAATCCTGTGGATGGTGCTTCTGGAAACCTCAGGAACCAAAATGCAGAGAGCATCCAGAGTGATCCTCCGATCTTTACGCATGAGTTCCTCAACTTTTGCGATTGTCTCGTCGGCAATTGACGGCCTCCCGCTCCTTTCTTCGTCATGAATTTCAGTAGGACCGGCTGTAAACTCTCTACACCACTTGCGAACGTTTTTGACATCCATGCACGACTGTCCATACACTTCCGTCAATAGGCGGTGAATTTCAAACGGTTTAACACCTTTTGCATTCAAAAATCGAATAACTGTGCACACTCCGCGGCAACGTTTATCGGGAGCTCCATTTCGAATGGCTGCCAAGCCAAGACTGAGCATCCTAGCGAAGCGCCTGCGTGCTTATGTGGTAGCGGAGAAGGCACCACTCATAACAATGTTGCCAACAACCGTATTAAAACTTTCTGTACGTCCCCAAAAAATAGGAGACCTTTTTTTTGGGATTGCCCTCGTAGTTTGTTTGACCCATTTATATTCTTGCCATCATTTTCAGAGACAAAAGGTGTCTGAGCACTTCACAGAAATACTTGTTTTTTCCTCCCGAATGGCAGGCACTTGCCTTTTTTCAGCATTGACCACCCCTTAGGCCAAAAGTAGTAGCTATTTTATTGTGGAAACACATAATAGGTGGCCACCATTACCTCCTATGAGCGGACAGACAATTTACATCCATATCTTCTCCGGGCCCTTTGGTATCGCAGTTGGCTTCCCTAACCACTATACCGTCTGGGTAGCTTAGTTCTGGGAAATACTTTACCTTACAAGAACTTATGAAAACTGCCTACATTATGCTTAAAAGTATTGTGAGTTAATGATTAATAGCAAAAATTCCAAGAATTTAAAAAAGAGTTAAACAAATACACTTATTGTAACAATAAAAAGAAAAAATTCATAAATGGATATTTAAGATACATACCCAGCAGTTTTTATCTGACTCCACCATCTGAAGCTATTAAAAACCCTGAGTTTCCCATTTCCAGCAAGAGGCATTAATATATCTTGTTCTAATCTGATACAATCTTTTCCACTTCCTGTTATATCCAGCGGTTCATCGCTTAAAAAAAAAAAAAAAAAAAAGAGCATCATAATCCAGTAATCAGTATGAATTAAAATTTGTAGAGCCCTTCCTACCTTTGATAAAATTCATCTAGTTCTGGTATTTTTACTTTCATTTAAAAAAATCCCAAATGAGAGCAAAAATATACTGTGAAAATTTTATATAAAATGTTTAAAAAATACATTATAAGCTGGAATTATTTTTTTAAGCTGTATATTTTAAAATTTTACCAAAATTGACTTTTTAAAATTTATGATGATTTTTTTGAATGATATAAGTGGTAAATCCATAATTAGGATACTTTGATAATCATACATACATAAAAACTTAATAAGGGTGTGAGTTTTTTTATTCAAAAATTAAAAAAAATCATAAACATAAGCAAGAAAAATCTACCTAGTCCATTTAAAAAGACTATCCATTTTCAGTGACTACAGTTCATTAGAAACAAAAACCTTTCCTTCTTACAAGTGCATTTACATAAAATTTTTGCAAGAAACACCAATTCAAAATCTTTCTATGTAGCACATTTCTTCTTTTCTTATGAACATGTCTCTTATTAATCTCAATAATAAAATAAATAATTAAATTAGTAGGAGAAAAAGAAAGCAAAATGCAACTTTCTCATCTTTAATTTCAAAATTAAGATTTAATCATTTATGATTTTTTAGTAATTTACTAAGTGAAATTTATTTATTCCAAGCCTGTCAATTAAATGAATTATTAACTCAGAACTACTTCAAGCTGTTATTACTAAATAGTCCTAATTTTTGAGAACAAAAAATATCCAGCTTGAAGTATAATTCGTTATAGCATAACAAGAGAAATTTCTGGTTTAGTGCAGGCTTTTTCACCTGCCATAACATTAAACCTATGTGATATACACACTAATAGGCAAAAAGTAAGCAATAAATTCATTTTTAGCATACAACCATAAAATTGTTGAAAAGAAATTTTTAGGATCAGTACAATGAAAAGCTAACTCAGCAGAAAGGTGATGCATATACAAACCTCAGCACCATGATATTACAGGGTATGTCAGTATATATACAAAGCATGAGAAGTCGGCAGAGTGCAGGGCAACTTAAAAAGAAGAAAGGAAGGTGTGTTTCCATGCAATCTTCTACAAATGAAAGAGAGGCTGTATGTGCAGTATGGTTACAAGAAATCACAAGGACACCTTTATACTAGGTAGAATGATTGGCAAGCTTAAAGAAGAGAATAATTTTACATGTCTAGTTAAAGAGTTTGGAACTGATAAAAGTATTATTTGACAAGCTTGGAAAGCCTCCCAAATGACAGGTACAGCTGTAGGAAAGGTTGATGCTGGCTAGCCAATGAAAACATCAGTGACTGATGACAAATATCATCCTGCAGGTAAAAAAAGAGATCAAACTAGACAGCAGACAACATTGCTCAGCAGCTGCAAATGGCAAAGAGACAACATGTGCCACCATTTACAGTGGCCAGACAACTTCACAAAGGTAGCCTATTTGCCCAGTGTTCTAAAAACTACATACCGCTGACAGCAGCCCTTTGGCAGCACCCCTTACAGAAGTGTAAAGAAGACAAAGAGTGGACACTTCATCACTGGAGTTATGCCCTCTTTACCAAAGAAAGTTGTTTCAATCTGACAAATGATTCTCGGTGCCAGTTGATATGGAGAGAGGTAGAAACATGTTTTCATCCCACTAACATCAGGGAAAGAGACCACTGGGGTGGCCCTCGCATGCTTGTAGGGAGAGCTGTTATAATGAAAAGATGGATGGAGCTTCACACTTTTGAAAGAGGCTCAATTACCGGAGATTGTTACTGTGAAGAATTATCTTCCCCAAGGCGCATCTTTTTTGGAATGTCTGTCATTGGATCTTGATTTTGTTTTTTATGGATGACAATGCATGACCACACAGGACTCATGTTGTGGAGATCCTGGAAGGTGAGGATATCAATGAAATGGATTGGCAAGCATGTTCCATTGATTTAAATCCCATTGACTATGTGTGGGATACTTTAAGGAGATGCCTGGCAGCACCATCTTACCTTTCAGAGAACATCAAACAAATGAAATAGATGCTCCTTGAAAAATGGGATTGGTTTGGTTTATTTAATTATCATTAAGCACTTGGGGACTACCTGCCTATGAGAGGAGGGATGCCTTTTGTGGAGTATTTTCTAAGAAAAACTGGCTCACATACACATGACAAAAACCATGAAAATGTTCATGCACTCAACCTGTTCATTGGGATTTGACCCCCGGATCGAACTACAAGTGTTCAGCGACTTAACAGCTCAGCCACTGTGGGCCACCAAGAATTATAGACTATCTGGTGGTGAGTATGACAGATGGTATAACACAATCATTGCAGTTAGGGGAGGTAATATCCCTTACTAAGGCTTTTTGGTTTGTTGCTCTCCCTTTTTTCCAGACAGTTTTTTGTACAAATGTCATTCTATCGATAGAGTCTTTTTCTATTTGTTCGGTACTTGGGGGCATTTGACCTACACTTTTTTTGTTACTATACTTTCCTTATCCTTTAAGTACTATATTGTGCCTCTGTATATGAATTTAATGTTGTCTAGTTAACATTTTTGCAGAACAACAGCCCAAATCAGGAAAGTTGCTAACATTTATACTTATATTGTGTACTGGGGCATTCGAAAAGTTCTGCTGTTTTTTTATATTCAGCTGTGCTTTCTGCTTATTATGGTACTACTGACAAGGAGTAACCTAGATGGAAGCAGATGTTTAAATAGCAACTCTTCTGCTCACACTGAATAATTCTAATATGTGTTACAATGCAATTTTTCTTTCAGCACGTGTTAAGAATAGAGAATCCAAAAACTAATTTTATAATATTTTGCTCTTTTATTAAAAAAACATACATACTAATCAGAGTCTTCATAAAATTTGTACTGTTTATGGAAACTACTGCTTCAGATGACACAATTCGATGGTGGTTTTGAGAATTTAAGCGTGGCAATTTTTACCTCAAAGGTGGTGCTTACTCAGGATGACCATCCTCTGTAAATATGGACCTATTAAAAGAAGCTATGGTTTAAAATAAGTTTTATACTGTTCAGGAACTATCAGACAATCCAAATGTTCCAAAACCTTCTGTAGATGATCATTTGAAAAAGATTAGGTATATAAGCCACTATGATGTATGGGTATCCCACATTTTACCACAGCAAAATATACCTGCCCAAACTCGTTTTTTGAAATGGCTCATTATCACAGATGAAATGTATGGAATAAATGTTACATGAAAAACATGATGGAATAGTCAGAAAAGCTTCCTTCAGTAACATCCAGAGGGAGCTCTGAACCAAAAATGGTAATGTTTTGAATATGATGCGATTACAAAGGAATTGTATACTATAAATTACTGCTACCAAATCAGACAAAATCATAAAAATACTGTTCCCAAATGACACTTTTAAAACCAGAAATTTAAGCAGTGCGCCCAGAACTGACCAATCATTGAGGTTGTACCTTCCATCCTGACAATGCCTGGCTTCAATGAATGTAATAAAATAAAATGAATACTGTGTATGGCTGAGATGTTTTGTGTCACTCCCTCCATATTCACCAGACCTTGCCCATTGGATTTCATCTCTTTAGGCTATTCCAAAATTCCTAAACTATCTGGAAATAACTTCTTTGGACACTGTCTCAAAGAGTACCTCAATAATTTCTTTCAAATAAATAAACTATAAAAAAAGGAATTTACCAGCTGCTGAAGAGACGCCAAAAAGTCATAGAAAAAATGGTGCTCATGTAATTCAATCAAATTTTTGCTACTAATTATACACATCCCCTCTCCTGAAAAATCGGCAACTAATTTTTCACCAAGCTAAGACGTGAAAAATAACATCTGTTTTAGAAATGGTGATGCTTTAAGAAAAAGCAATTAACAAAATAAAAAATGCAAAAATATCCATAATAAAATACTTGTTCTCCCCATGCACGCATTGATCTGTTTTAGCTTCAGAAAACGCCACAAAATTATATTCATTCAGCAATGTGCAAAAATTTCTACTGTTTAAGAAGTACAACTTCATGAAATAGGAACATTGCATTTTCTGCTGTTGGGCAAAATGCCATTTTTCAGAAGAAATGCAATGCTTTCTTTTTTAATCAACTGGGAAACTCCATAGTCCCATTACAATTCCTTACAAGGAAAAAAATTGCACTTTAATGCAGCAAAATGAAACAGTAATCAGAATGACTTTCAAATTTGAAGCTGGAAAACAGCTCTCGTCTGCTGCATGTGCATACCTAGGTTGTTACATAAATACGTTTTGGTGACTTAGACAATGAAAAAGAACTTTCTGGATGACTCAATACCCATACCATTAATAAATTAAGCAGGGAAAGCTGATTTGACCCCACAATACAAGGATTCACAGAAACTTTCATATTATCTTACATTTTTACTCTGTTTTCTTTATTTAAACACTGAATCAAGCATATGTGAGTCTCACTCTCTTTGCAGATGAGTCCTAATTCAGCCTAATGATTGAGTCTTGAAGTATTTTCATCTAAAGAGAACCAGAGATCCATCACTTCTCATCTGAGAAAGAGAGCAGTATGGCAGCATAGATTTGATCATGTGGGCAGGCAAGATGTTGGACACACAAACCTTCAAGCCTTTCACAGAGTTTGTGATAGCTGTGAGGCCACAGGGACTCATTTCCAAATCACTTTATGAGAGATATATGACTGTTACAGTGGACCATATCCCTATAAATTTTACGCACAACATGTTTGTACCAAGACAGTTGTAGTTTATTATTATTATTATTATTATTATTATTATATATATATATATATATCTACAACTGACTGTTCCAGAGATAAGGGAACAAATGTTAAAATTCTCTCAAACTAGCCTTTGCTTCAGACTAAGGGATAACTCGCTTCCAGTCTAAGAGGCTCTGCAAGGCATTAACAGAAGCTTTTTGACAGAGTAGAAACTTGCATACCTCGAGACTGATGTGCATAGTTCAATGAAGTCACATTCCTAAAAGTTTCGATATCTGCATACTGCACTCAACAAAGAGCAAGCTTCATATACCTAGTTCAATGTGAAAATATTCATTTCATGCTTTTGCTTGAGGCAGGAGAGTGCAGCTTAATGAAATAATAAACTGAAAGGAACACAAGAGTTGTATTTAAAAATGTATACATATAATAGTATTACGAATTTTTATTTTAAAACAAAACTATCCCAATATTATTTCCGCACAATATGCTGCTGAAAAATTAATCAATTGTAGACAAAATGTACAGAATTTAGAACCAAATTCACAAAGGCATCAAAGAAATAAAATTCAATATCAATAAAATCCAAAATATCAACAAACTATCACCAAACCAGAATTCCAGACTACTACAGATATGTGAAATACAAAAATTACGAAATATAGGAACAAGGAATGCAATCAAAATCTGATTCATTTAGATCCCCCCAGGAAAAACAGCATGTTTCTGTTCATCCAAAATTGGCTGATGATCCATTCCAAGTTATTTAATTATGATAGTTTACCTGAACATTCTGAATGTCTCCCTGATGCAGAGGAATTCCAAAAATTAAATAAAAATATATAAAAACAAATCAACATAAAATTAAGTCACCATCCAATACAGTAAAAGAAAGACACACTTTACTAAAATGGAAACTAAAATTAATATGTAATAATACAAAATATACATAAAAAGTAACAGGGAACATTGATTTCAGAACTTACCATTGAGCAAACAAAGAAAAAAAAAGAAATTCAAAAGTAGATGCCAATGGTAGCCAGTTTGGCGTTATTGGCAAAACAAATTGGTGATGGCAAGCTCGAAATCTCACAAAAGGTGAATTTAAAGCAAGTAATTTTCAATTTCTTAGATTTTGGAAATCATTAAAGTAATGCAAGAAAGGATTAAAAAGAAACAAAGCTTAGAAAAGAATATAATCTTTACATCATGGGCTTATCACAATGAGTTAGAATAAAGTAGGCTCTCTGTTAATAAAAGTATAGTCAAGAAAAATTGTACAGTAATACAAACGATACTATAAAATTCGTTAAAGCATCTTTCTTTATCTTCCTCTATTTGAGCTTTCCGATAAAAAATTCACTATTAAAATAATAATAATAATAAAAAAACTGTACATGGTGTGGACCACTCCAGTTTTTTTAAGTAGACTGTTGATGAAATTAATTGGAATTGCATTTTCTTGTAAAATTTTAGGTGCATGCATTCTTTTTCAGCCAGCAGGGTTGCACGAGAAAATTTGACACATGGCTGCAATATAAAATCGTTTCCTAAAACTGGAATTTCTGTGAATTCTATAATTATAGTGAACTTCAGGTAACCTGACTTCCTGCATTTTCCTGTATTTTTGAGGCCTTTGTCATGTGTTTCGCCTCAATTTAGAGAATGAGTCTACATATAAATATAATTCAGGAGGACATCCTAGAATTTTCATGAATCCAGTAACATTCCTTACATAATTCAAACAGCTTTCTTTGCAGAAATGAGACCTGAAGTAACACAGCCAAAACTAGAGGTAATTAAAAATTCCATACTTATTTAAATCATATTGACTGAGTTCATTGCTATGATATTGTGTATTATATATTTGTTTAACTTTTGCACTTAAGAGTATATTTTGTGTGCAACTGGATTTGTGTCCACACATTTTATACAGAAGTACTTACTGCACAGAAATGTAGATCTTCCAATTTTGAATCCAACAACATTTAAATTGTACACACTATGGGTTGTTATGGTAGCATAAACTAATTCCTGTTCTAGAGCAAATTATTCCTTCATCTAGAAAGAATCATAGAGTCTTGAAAAAGGTTCTAAGACAGCTTTTTTATTAAATCAGAACTGGGACATAAATGCACAACTTATGCTTACAAATCAGCTAACTACTTGTGGCAATGTAACTTAAAGCAACAAAATTCAAACTAGAAACTAAGTCTAGTCGCCAAGGGCTACACAAATTATTTAATGCAAAGTTGGCTCAAACTTCTCATTGGCATAACAATTTCAATGTCAGCAACTATTCTGCAAAGCGAAGTGAAAGTAGAAAACTAACTGTTGGTATTCTACAGATATTATAACTTTATAACAGAAATTATGAACTTAATATTGAAGAGGAAATAAATGGATCCACTTGTTACATGACTGTGGATGTTGGTGCCAATGGTGCTATTTTGAAATCTGATAGAGTGCCGAAAATAGAGTGCAATCTGCTACATATGGCTCTCTTTTGACTCTACATGAGAAAATGAATCTACATATCAGTCTGATTCTGTACATATGAGCACAAAGTCCATATAGTTGATAAAACACCCATGCATGCTAGGACTCAACTTTTTGAAGAAATATAGATTTTGTATAAATATTAAAGATAAGCATTTAAATCATGAGGAATTTTTAACAAAGTAATAAGAATGTTTGGAAGGGGTGAAAATCGAGTGTGTTTCTACAAAATAATTTGCTCATGATAATGTGAATGTAGTAAATAAAAATTGCCCACAACTGCCTACAGATCTAAGTCTATATGGTTTTGTAGTCATCCATTCCAGCAAAACAAATGCATGAAAAAAACTTAATCTGAAATATATCAATGTTCTTTTCATGTTTACAGTTCCAGCAGTGTTTCAATACCTTATTTTTAATGCTCTCTCACCTTGATAAACAAAGAGATTTTAATATCCCAAGTCCTTTTAGTTTTATACAAGGAAAAGACAAGAGCCAGTCTTCAACATTCATTTTCTAACACTCAGTATAGTCATTTTACTTTACAGCTAGAAAATACTAAAAATTAGAGAAGAGAAATATATATATATATCCTTACCGATAATAATATTCCTGTTGCTTTTGCTTAAACACAGCAGCTAAATATGAAAATATATCTACAGAACACAAGTAGACCCCACAATTTATTAAATTGCTGACAAAAGTTGAAGGCTTCTCAACATAATGCATAATCTGAAAAAAAAAAAAAAAAAAAAAAAAAAAAAAAATTATTATTATTTTTTAACCATTAAAAAAATGAAAAAAAAAAAGGTCCCTGCTTTAATTAAATTTTATTAAAAATAACACAGTAATTTCACTGACATCATCACATTCAATGATCCTGCCGCCTCTTAACTGCATATCACCAACCACAAAAAGAAGTATATTTTAAATTTAAAACCAAAAGAAGGACCTGGTTTTAAATGTAGAAATTCCATAACATAAATCAAAAATAATAGTTAAAATAAGGTAAAATGTAACTAAAATTTATACTCAAGCAAAGCTAACCTGAAAACACAAGAAAATGTGACATACATCTGCACAGAAACACATTTCATACGAATACTTTAGCAAAAAGCTTAAATCACTCTACATTGTTTAGCTCTCCACGTATAGCTCGATATTCATACTCTCCAGTCTTAAATATTGCATTTTTTAAACATTTCTCTGTCTACATTTATTACTATTCACGTTTTTAACAATAATTCTTAAATAATACAAGTATTTTAATTGCTTTCTGATGTTTCAAATTATACATAATATGGTGCACACGATTTATTCAGACATAATTTGCAAGTTAAAAATGCATAACAGTTTTACTTTTAGATGAATTTAATTTTTAACCAATATGTTACAAATATTTTTACGGAAATTCTGTAATAAAACAGAAAATATAAAGTTTGTATAAAAGATAAACCTATTTTGCTTTAATATTAAATTACATTCATGGCAAAAAGTTAAGTATTTGAAATGAAAAAAAAAAAAAAAAAACATTTTAGCTATTTATAAATATTACAAATTGTTTATAACTACCTGAGAAATAAATCTAGTACTGCTACTTTTAATCACTTATTATTATTATGCAAAGTTTTTTTGTGTGTGATTGATTAACTGAAACATGACCCAAAATATAATCCAACTTGACGCACTCTACAGAAAATGCAGTTTTCTTTAAATATTTTCATTCTTCCTATCTTCAAACGACACATCGTGCAAAAAAAAAAAAAAAAAAAAAAAAAAAAAAAAAAAAAAAAATGACTTCTAGGCTCCTTTTTTAAATAGGATTTGGTGGCATACGGGTGTCTAAATCCCTTTCTACAAAATGAATATAACCCATGCTAGCAATGCAATGTTTTGATGGAATTGTTTTGAAACTTTTACACAAATTCTCTACAATGAAATGGACTCTGTAGAGACACCTATTGTCGAAACAATGAACACTGTACACAGAAAGAGTGGGATACAGACTATGACCATAACATAGTAAACATAAATAAAAAAAAAATTAAATATGTAAATTTACTTAATTAGACAAATGCAGCAATACTTCTGTTTAATGCAAATTTACAAGTGACATCACAGTTGAGAGCATAGACAGAACTTCAAAAACCTGTATAAAAAACCAATTCGAATAGGTAAATCCACTTAATTAGACAAATGCAGCAATACTTCTGTTTAATACAAATTTACACGCGAAATCACAGCAGAGAGAGAAGAGAGAGAGAGAACAACCATGCAACATTCGTACTGGCCAGCACTAGGGAGGGTACCTCGGTAAATTTGAAATCGCACAAACCTTTAGCATTACTGACTGAGCCTTTTGTTAATGAAAAGAGGACGCAACAGAAAAGAGCCAAAATCTAAATTACCAAACTGCCACAATATTTAGTACCTTTAACAGGGTTCGTAGCCACACTTTAGTTAAAAAAATAAGCACCTATAAGCACTTTTCAAGCACATTTTAAGGAAAAAATAAGCACCTGTCTAATTACACTATACACAACTGCATAACCTAAAAAAAAAAAAATTAGACTTGTAACTTAAAATATGAGCAATGCAATATTTGTTAAGAGAATGAGCACCTCAACCATGGAAAACAATTTTTTTTTTAATTTTAAATGACAGTTCAATTTACAGAATTAGTTTATAATGAGAGAAAAAAAAAACAACTATGCAGAACTAAACTATATTACAAGATTTAATGATGAAATTTCAGTTCAAAATATAGAAAATAAATAAGCCATATTAATTGCATTCATTTGGCACATAATAATAAATACAATTTATTTTTCGACTCATATTAATATTTAAATAATTTAACTTAAATCAAAATTCTGAACATTTTCTAAATTTTCATTGCATAACAGTTTTCCTTTAACATATACTCCAAGCAAAGTAATTTAAGTAAAAAAAAAAAGGCACATTTCTGAAATCAGAAGGTGAGAAATTGCTTCATGCAGTCATCCTTTAACAGTAAAAGCTTAACTAACGTGCATACTCGGAAATTGCCGAATATTCCGGATAGTAACTGGAAAAAGAGGAGTGGGGGAGATTGTAGCCGTTCTTTAGATTTCTCAGCTAAATAAAAGATTTTGACATTTTGATATGTGCATCATATAAAAATAAACCAACGGAACTGAGAAATATTCTGCTTAGAAAGCACAGTAAACATAAGCAAATCTCAGACTGAACATCAAAATTAATTATCTCTGCAAAATACAGCAAACGTTATTGCGCAATACATGCGGGGTAATTCTTCCACATGTGATATTACGCAATTGGAATCAACAGCTGCCGGTATTCGAAGAATAAAGAACTAAATAAAGGAAAAGAAAGAGACTTATTAATCTGGGGTGTTTCTGATTCTAATTTTCAACAGACAGTCTTAAATTTCCGGAAGAGAATCAATCTTCGCTTAGGTTGGGTAGACCGCAAAAACGTTTTGTCCTATTCAATCGAGATTGGACAGTGACAAACCTCTCAACCTCCATACTGTATAATGTATTAGCAGAAAAAAAAAATGAAATTATTTTGACTATTCAATTACTTTCCTTTTATTCAAGCCATTCCAAATATTATTCCTTAGAAATCTGTGTAAAAACATGCCCATTTTTTGGAAGTTTATACTTCACCAGTTACTGAAACTATATTATTATAAATATTCATGCATATACTCATAATATAAGCATAACGATCATAATAAACATGAATATGAACTGACCATGTGGAACGAGAATGCAAATTATTAAAATCTTAATAGAAATTCAAACGTGTGTATTTGGGTGGGAGGACCGAATTGGAATTTGGAAAGAATACCAAATGTACCGGAATTTTCTACCGTTTTCGCAATTTTTTGACCAATAGAATGACGTGCACCTGTCTGTACTCTCGCGCGCACCATAGGTTACATTAATGCAGAGAAAGGGGGAAAGCAATTTCCGGGAGTATGATTCACCATCTGACGTTGCATATAAGGAATAAAAGTTGTTTATTTAGTTTCGGCTTTGGTACGGGGAAAAAATGCGCGTTCATTAAAAAAAGGATTTAAAAAAAGCACTAAAAGCAAAAAATAAGCACTAAAAAAAAATAATAAGGGGCTTTAAAGAAAAAGTAAGCACCTATAAGGGCCTTTATATTTTATTTTCAAATATAAGGACTTATAAGCACTTGTATGGACTGCTACAAACCCTGTTTAAAAATAAAAAATTTAAAAAAAAGAAAAAGGAAATTTTAAATGTAAAGTATTAAAACTAGAGCAATTTTTCTAAAAGTTATGAAAAATTCATCGAAACTGATAGATAAGACTTAAATTTTGCTAATAAACTCTAACCAAAAAATTTCCTCTACAGCCAGGCACCATCGATCTCCCCCCCCCTAAATTCTATTTTAGAAATTTATTTCTATTTGACTGGACCAAAGGAATGCTATAGATAGGCTCTATTGTTTCTAGTAGCACTGAAACAGAAGTAGATGAAATCTCTACAAAAATAAGTGGATTCCTCCAGATTTATAGATTTTAATTAAAGCAGATTTTTTCTCCCAGAATATAACCCCTTTTTTAAATGTCTTATTCATACCTCTTTTCTTTCCCTATGCAGAATTTCCAGATAACAGTGAGTGGAAGCATCGACTTTATGAATTTTGTACTTCAAACTTCTTGAAGGTTGTGTTTTTGTTGCATTAGATCAAAGTACAGCTTTTAATATTAAGGATGAAATTCAAGAAACCCCTTATTTTCAGTGCAAATAGACTGTACTTTGTTAATAACACTTAATTGAAAGATTATGTGAAAATGCAATAAGCTATTCTGAAACTTTTGTTCCGTAGTGGCCATTGTTTGTTTCTTATTCATATCTATTTGCAATGGCTTTGTTACGAGCTGCATGGTTTGAATTCTATATTCATCCAAAATGTTAATTCTCACTTTGAATGGCAGTCTCACTAAAGAGATGCAAATGTCATACCACAAAAATACCAAAATTACACTCAAATCAAGGACTTTTGGACTGTACAAAACCCTGAAGGGTAGATGTTACATATTTGTTAAATGTACTTGGTTAATGCTAAAGAAAAGTATATTGTCTTCGCAATACAGCATTGAAGAAACAGACTTAAATTGGATTGTTACAGTCATGTAATAATAATTAAAATATTATTAATAAAGATGAATACATCTTAAGATTTCATTATTTTAGTTATAATAAAAATGCAACAGCATGGTAAACACCTTTAAAACTGGATTATGCAATGATAAAAATTTCACATTTCTTCATCCACAATTATTTTGTGCAAAATATTTTAATTAAAGTTAATTCTCATCCTGTATTACAGGAATTTTTCCTCAGTAACACATTAAATAAGATTTAGAAACAAATATATCTTCATTGATTTATTTAGTTACTTGCTGATAAGAAACAGGCTTTTATAAATGAAATTAAATAATCTTATTAATTGCCAATTGACAAAAACATGTTTTTTATGTTTCTGATTTTTAACTAAAAAGTGTCTATTTTTAACTAAAAGCAAATAGCTGAAAACAATAATACTTTTCTAAAGCGTTAAAAACTTTGGGTACTTTACATGCAAGCTAAGATTGAAACCCAGACCACAGCACATCTACATATACAATTATACGGGGCACTCATAAGACCTTTATTTAATCCCACTAAAACATGTTTAAACAGAAAAATTTTTATACAACACAGCTAAATTATAGGGACTATTATCAACATTTTTTTTGAAAAATTTGATAGAAATATTAAAATTTATGAAAAAAATTCAATTTTCTTAAATTAATTTTTCAAATTCATTTAATTTTGCAGGCCTTTAATATTCTAGGAACCAAGCAAATAATTAACTTTGTAAAATTCATAATATTTAAAATGATGCAAAACAACAAACTGTGCAATAACTTAAACTTTGAACTATATATCAAAAAAGCTGAGTAAGTAAACGCATCAACAAAATTACCAGCTATTTCATCTGAAAGATATGTTGGAAGATCACGTAATAAATAATGTGGTGATACTTCAAAATAAACTATAAAAACACAAAAACATTAGTATAAATCAGAACTTTTTTTTTATGGCTCACAACTTACATTCCGAGCATTTTACTATGAGAAGTATTCAGTTATACTTCTACTAATATTTTTATGTCTGGTATTTTAACAATGTATTTTATTCATTATACATACCTGCAGTAAACTGCTTATATGATTAACATTTTGAAAGAGCTACAAACACCATAATCATACTTCAAAATATGGCTGTGTACTTGACCAAACTCTTGGTTTTCAAGAAATAACAGCAAATTTGAACAATATATTTGAAAGATGGGAAATATAAATAAGTTTGGTTTCGTTTGGTTTGGTTTATTTAATTACGGCAAACCACACTAGGGCTATCTGCCTAAAAGGAGGTATGCCTTCGTGGAGGACTTCTCAGGGAAACTGGTTCGTATACATGTTATGTATGGGAAAAACCACGAAAACGCCCATGCAGCCAGCCTATTCTCAGGATTCGAAACCTCGGACCGAACTACCAGGAAATATAAATAAAACATTGGTGATTTTATTTTGATTTTAAACTATAATAAACAAGTATTACAATTAAAATTTTCAGAAAAAATTCAGAATTAAAATTTAGCATCATATTACCATAAAGTATTTGCAAAGAACATTATAACATTGATACAGTCAAAAGCCATTAATCCGGACTCGTCGGGACTTCAGCGATTTCGGATTATAGATCATCAGTTTAAATCTGGTAAGATGGCATGCAGAAATTATAAAATTAAAAATATGAAACCGTAATTTATGAAATAAAGAACAATTACGATCTAAAGTGTATCAAAATTTACAAAAAAAAAGCTTAAAATTTATTTGTTTACTTCATTAAACATTTCTTTCAATGTAAGCTGTTTAAGTTGCTTCGTTTTTTATGTGATAATACTTTCTCTTTAATTCTATAAACAGACATAATTTCTTGTTCAGTTACAAAGTTCCGCTGTTCAAGTCCTATAATTGCTGTGTCTACCGACTAATTCGTCAATCGAAATATTTTCGTTTTCAATAACCTCTGTCACTTTCTTCGCTATCGGAAGCGAATTATACGGACGAGGAATTTGATTTAAATGATATCAAAGACGGAGTACATCGAGATGAAATACTACATTTAGTAAGGAATTATAAGCCAAATAAAATAAAAATATCTGCCCTGAAGATAAGGATAGTGCTGACAGATCAACTTCCAATTCATTGTGCGCTGCGGCGTTAAAGATAAACAAAGGATATGCCTTTATCCATTTTTTGCAGCAATTCCACTTTTTGTTTAATGGACTTCGAAACATACTTTCGCTTTGTAGATCCTTTACGTATTAGTAAATATATATCAGAAATTCTATTTGACATAATCGAAAGTTCAAGCTTACTTTTATAAAATTGCTCTAACAGTCTGCAAAAAATAATAAGCCGAATCCAATTTGAAGATTAAGGAACAACGCAATCTGCAACATTAACTGAATCGGATAATTTTAGCTTAACTTATATCGTACGTTATACATTAAACGCGCATTCGTAAACGTATTTTGCGCACGTGCACACGCATATTCGCAGCTTGTTGGAAAATATAGCTTATTTTTAAACCTTTTACTGCATCATCTCTCCTGCTTGAAATGTTTATTTAGTTAAGTCCTTATTTTAATATAATATAGTAGTTACTTCTACTTCTTTTCTTGCTGCCACTGTTTGCATTGAAAACGGACTGTTTCAACCTAATTGAGATGCAAAAACGAAACATGATTTATGTCATCTGAAAAGCCGATAGCTGATTGGTTGCCGTGAGATGACGTCATTCCTACTTCTGCGCCCCTTCAAGGGATGCATGCAGTCCGGTGGGAAAATGCCTTGATTCCAGTTTGCGAGATGATGGTTCCAGATTCAAGTTCTTCGGTTCCGGGGGCTATCCTGTGAGTGACTGCCGTGGGCGGCGTCCATGTTTCTTCAATGAGGGCGGAATTATAAATACGTGAGCGGCGACGACTCCTTGTGCAAACGGAGTTAGGCCGGTTTTAAGTGTTTTCACATTTAAATTTTTCAGGTGTTTTCTTGACCATTGATTTTGGACTTATTGAATGGGTAGCCAGTTTTATTTTTAGGCTGCATAGTCACTATTTAGGACATTTTCATTTTTTTGTTTTTTGTTTGTATAGAATGCCAGTGTTTTGGAGTACAGGTAAAAATATTTGATGAATGATGATTATGTTGTGTTTTTCCTAATACTCTAATATTGTTGACATTTATTTTACGTGTTTTTATTTTTTATTACATTGTTAATAAATTGGTTAAGTTCAAAATCTTTTATTGTCTTCAATGTCTGCACAACATAACTCAGGGAGCTTTCATTGCTACCACTGCTAAATGTTTAATTTCTTTAAACTTTAAACTTTGCTTCAGCATCATTTTGGTTATGGGCCCAGTAGCTCCTGAGTTATTTTTAGTGCAGACTTTTGAAGTTTAAAGTTAATTTAGGACTTAAGAGATTGGGGGGCGATTTTTGTTAAAATTCAAATATGGCTACTGTTAGTGTCATACACAATATTGCTAAACTTGATGCATGTAATTATTTTACATGGTCCAAAGATATGAAGTTTGTCTTAAATGAAAAAAAAATGCATGGCTTTTGGTCAAAGGTATTGAGAAATGTCCTGATTTAGATGATGTTAAGGGTATTGCAAAAGAAATTATTGCCGACTATCAAAATAGAAGTCGATTGGCATTATGGTTAATTTATATGAATGTAAGCCCTGAATATAGAAACTTGATATGTGAAATTGATGACCCGGTAGTGGCATGGAACACGCTTGCCAAATATTTCCAGCCAGATTATCGGTCAAGACATATGTCCCTGTTTTCAGAGTTCTTAAATTGCAAAATCAAGCCAAATGAAAGTATTAGTTTCTTTTCTTCTAGATTAAAACGCGTAACTGAACAGTTAGCTGATATTAATCAGGCTGTAAGAGACTTATATATATGTTTCCAGTTTCTTAGGTTCCTTCCAGATAAATTTGATCAAGTAGTTCAGAATATTTTGAGGTGGCCAGATGAAAAGTTCATTTTTAAAAATGTTGAACTTGAAATTCTAGCAGAGGAAACGCATCTTAATTTAAGAGAGATAGGTAGGGAAAACTCCAATAAGACTATAGAAGTACAAAGTACTCACTGTGAACCCAAATTTAAGCAGATTAAAGGGCTCAAGTGTTATAAATGTGGCCGTCCAGGTCATATTCAAAAATACTGTAGAATGAGAGGTAATTTTTCCAGATCACCCTCACCTGCTTCTTCTGTTTCCTCAGCTGTATCTAGTAGTAATAAAACATCTTCTAAGTGTAAGAATAAACCCAAGTTGAGTAAAAGTAATAATTCCCATGCACAGTCCCATTTTATAGCTCAAGCCAATGTTAACAATTTGGAAGAAAATGATGATAGTTGGATCTTTGATACGGCTGCATCTCATCATTTTTGTAAAAATCGTGAATTGTTTGATACTTTTTCTCCTGTGAAAAATGAGAATATGCTAGTAGCTATTGATGGGGTAACTTTTCCAATTCATGGGAAGGGTACTGTTAAAATGAAATTTGGGGATACGGTTATTTTGCTTAAAGATGTGTTATATTCACCTGAACTGAGACGAAATTTAATATCTGGACCTAGGGTGGATATCAATGCAGCGAGATTTTATGGTAAAAATGGGCAAATTAAAGTTACTGATGATGAGAATAATCAAAAAGGGGGGCAAATCTGTAAAATTTGAGGCATCCACAGTTCAGCATAATAATAGTGAATTATGGCATGGTCGGTTTGGTCATATAAATTATGATACTATTGTCAGGACTAGTAAGAGACATTCGGTTCGAGGTCTTCCCGTGTTAAAGCACTCACCTAATTTGTTTTGTGAACATTGCCAAATCAATAAGCAAAGACGAATCTCCTATAGACCCTTAGAAGGTATTCAAGTAAAGAGACCGCTTGAAAGGGTTTTCTCTGATGTATGGGGACCTATTAACATTCCAGGTAGGAATGGTGAACGTTATTTCGTTTCCTTTATTGACGAATATTCTCGTTATGTGGTAGTGTACCCCATTGTGGAGAAAAGTCAGGTGTTTGAAGTATTTGAAAGGCATATAGCATGCGCGGAAAGATCTTTGAACCTTAAATTGAAATACTTTAGGACTGACAATGGGCGAGAATATGATAATGATCAATTCAGGTCATATTGTAATAAAAATGGTGTAAAGCACGAATTTACAGATGCCTACACTCCAGAACAGAATGGAGTTTGTGAGAGATTTAATCAGACAGCTCTAAATAATGTACGTGCAATCTTACACGATAGTGGAATGAGTTCTGAATTTTGGTCAGATGCAGTAATGTATTTTGCATATTCATTTAATAGAATCTGTTATAAGGGCCAAGATAGAACCCCATTTGAATTATACACTAAGCGGAAACCATCAGTACGTCATCTTAAGGCATTTGGAACGATTGCCTATGTGGGAATTCCAAAGGCTAAAAGAAATTCTAAACTTGATCCAAAGGCAACAAAGGGCCGATTAATTGGGTACAGTGTACGAACAAAAGGGTACAAAATTTGGTTGGAAAATGAGCAAAAGGTAGTAGAAACCCTAAATGCTACTTTTAAAGAGTCGATTGGAATGCAGAAAAGTGGCAGTGGAGCTGCACTGGGCACCCTACCTGATTTGGAATCTGAAGAAAGGGTAGAGTTCCAATCTACTGACACTCCAGTTGGCTATTTTCCTGAAATAGAGGAAAGAACCGATACCAATGTACCTTCTACAATTGGCACTGACACTCAATCTACATTAAGACAAGTAACTTGGCTTCGTAAACCTGTTCCAAGGCCAGACGGCACTCGTACGGATGTGTATTATTTTGAGAGGGGGTCTAATCAAAGACTACGATCACCAAATGATGTAGAAAGGTATTGCACTGAACATAACATTCAGTATGATCCTACCTTGTTTGATTTCAAGGGAAGCAATACTTATAGTGGTGAAATCGACCCAACTGGTACTCCTTCAACGTCGTGTACCCGAGATAGCTGACTAGATGTTTCAATTCCAAACACTTATAACCAGGCAATGAAATCCACAGAAAAGCTTAAATGGATAGAGGCAATGGAAGAGGAAATGGCCAACATGCGAAAGCATATGGTATGGCATCTTGTTCCACTTCCTAAAGACAAGACTCCACTAGGTTGCAGGTGGATTTTCAACATTAAACGGGACGAATTTTGAAACATTGTTCGTTTTAAAGCTCGTTTAGTGGCTCAGGGTTATCGGCAAATTAAATACGATACCTATGATGAAACCTACTCTTCTGTAGTTAACTTTTCAGTAATAAGGCTCTTTTTCTCCCTTTTAGTTGCACACCTTGGATGGGCAAATATACAATGTGATGTGAAAAGTGCCTATCTCTATGCTCCTTTATCAGAGGAAATTTACATGTCCCAACCTCAGGGTTTTGTGGAGCGAGATAAAGAAACTTTTGTATGTCGTTTAGATAGAGCCTTGTATGGTTTGCATCAGATTGGCCGATTATGGTACTACGAGTTGGATAGAACACTATGTAACCTAGGGTTCATCAAGTTTGAGTGGTGTAATTGTGTCTATCGTTTTAAAGATTTTGTCATTCTGTTGGTTTATGTTGATGATATAGTTGTGTTTGGGAAAAGTGAAGTTCAGGCCAAAAGGATATTAAAAGTCCTGAGTTCACATTTTGATTTGAAAATTTTAGGTAAAACAAGAAAGCTTCTGGGTGTGGAGTTTGAATATGAGAAAAATAGTGTTTTAATTCATCAGCAATTATATATAGAAGACATAGTTAATCGATTTAAGTCTTTTAAAATACAAATTACTTCCCTTCTAATAGTTAAAGGTGTGAAATACTCAAAGTCTCAAAGTCCCAGTACACAAGAAGAAACGACTGAAATGATGAATTATCCTTTTAGAAATGTTTTGGGATGTCTATCGTTTCTTTGCAATCGTACTCGTCCGGATATAGCTTATGCTGTTAATATATTTTCTCAGTTCCAAAGCAATCCTGGTAAGTTTCACTGGGAAGGATTACTTAAACTATTAGGGTACGTTTCCAATACCAGACAGCACAAACTCAAACTGGTATGCAAGGAACTGAAGCTCAATATATATTCAGATTCGAATTTTGCTTCAAGCAGGGATGATATGGTGTCTATTGGTGGACAAATAGCTTTGTTGGGAGAATCCCCTGTATCTTGGCGTACATTTAAAGAAAGGGGAGTGAGTTTATCTACTATGGAGGCTGAATTTATCTCCATGACTGAATCAGCAAAAGAATTAGTTTGGTTTAAAAACATTTTGGATGAATGCATTCAGTTTAAAATTGCAAGTAACTATGTTTCGAGGCCAATATTGTTTGCTGATAATATGGCTGCTATATGTTTTACAAAATCACCCATTGAAAACTCAAGGACAAAACATATAGATGTGAAACTATTTTTCATTCGTGATCTATTGAACAGGGAAATTTTTGATTTAAAATATGTCCCAAGTAAAGATAATCTGGCTGATCCCATGACAAAACCGCTGACTAAGCATAACCTGGTAAAATTTTGTGGAACAATTTTCCTATGAAATTTGTTTTTGTGTGTATTTAAATTAAGAGTTTTGTTAATTTGAAACTAATATGTTATAAGTCATATATGATGGATATTAGGTAAATGTAAAATTGTATAGTGTAGAATGTTGTATGAGTGACCAGGGCCCTGGGTAAATGTATTGAGCGTATGATCATATATATGACTTTGTATTGTTTTGTAACATGTTGGACTTTCTTGCTACGGTAAAAATTTTTGAATAATGGGATAAGATTTTCCCAAAGAAAAATTTTCTTAAAAATTTCTGAATGAAATTGTGATATTTATTTATTCTTCTTTTGAATTTTGTAAAGATACTGGCATTCGGTTTTTATTTCAGGTCGGAGATGATGATGTGGGGGGCATTTGTTGGAAAATATAGCTTATTTTTAAACCTTTTACTGCATCATCTCTCCTCCTTGAAATGTTTATTTAGTTTAGTCCTTATTTTAATATAATATAGTAGTTACTTCTACTTCTTTTCTTGCTGCCACTGTTTGCATTGAAAACAGACTGTTTCAACCTAATTGAGATGCAAAAACGAAACATGATTTACGTCATCTGAAAAGCCGATTCGTGCCGATAGCTGATTGGTTGCTGTGAGATGACGTCATTCCTACTTCTGCTATAAGTATCTCGCATCGCTCTGGCACAACCCTGCTAGTTCCTGGTTTCCCGGCTGGTGTGTGAGCAGTTTCCAGCAACTTCAAGGGATGCATGCAGTCCGGTGGAAAAATGCCTTAATTCCAGTTTGCGAGATGATGGTTCCAGATTCAAGTTCTTCGGTTCCGGGGGCTATCCTGTGAGTGACTGCCGTGGGCGGCGTCCATGTTTCTTCAATGAGGGCGGAATTATAAATACGTGAGCGGCGACGACTCCTTGTGCAAACGGAGTTAGGCCGGTTTTAAGTGTTTTCACATTTAAATTTTTCAGGTGTTTTCTTGACCATTGATTTTGGACTTATTGAATGGGTAGCCAGTTTTATTTTTAGGCTGCATAGTCACTATTTAGGACATTTACTTTTTTTTGTTTGTATAGAATGCCAGTGTTTTGGAGTACAGGTAAAAATATTTGATGAATGATGATTATGTTGTGTTTTTCCTAATACTCTAATATTGTTGGCATTTATTTTACGTGTTTTTATTTTTTATTACATTGTTAATAAATTGGTTAAGTTCAAAATCTTTTATTGTCTTCAATGTCTGCACAACATAACTCGGGGAGCTTTCATTGCTACCACTGCTAAATGTTTAATTTCTTTAAACTTTAAACTTTGCTTTAGCATCACAGCTGTAAAGGTTTTATGCGCATGCGCCGCGGCGCATGCGCAGAAAGTTTGTAGCTTTGAAGTCTGGATTATAGATCATTCCAGATTACGGGTGTCCAAATTAACGACTTTTGACTGTAATACGACAGTGAATGGTTGTCAATAAATTTCAAATCTTGTATATTTTAAAATAATAAGTTATATTTCTTACAAGGAAAAAACTGCTTTCTCTTAATATTGAAGAAATACTACACCCCTTACATATTTAAATACAGGGCAGCATACTTAGTACCAAGTATTTTCTACAAAATGTAATACTTATGTAATACTTGTTAACAACCAGCATTTCAGAAATTAAAAAGAACAAACTAACCCCAGTCTACAAAATCAAGTTTGGAAATAATACAAAATTTTGAAAAAGAATTTGAGAATGAGTTTGCTAAATAATGCATATTTTTCAAGATCATAAATAAACACATAAAAATGTACAATTAATGAAAATTATTTTCAAAGCCATATTGAAGTTAAAAACTAAGTTACAGTATTTGTAACATTTGCAGTTTTAGTATGCCAGATATTAGATGTAGAACAGAAATATTTAATCTGGCAGCCAGTTCTTAGCCTGTAAATGTACATTAAATTAATCTAAAACATAATACAAGCAATGTTTATATTTTTAAATAACATTTTAGAATGTTATTCTATACTTTGGAATCTGTAAAACTGTTTTTAGGTGTCATTACGACAATAGGTTTCATACAGATTTCTTTAAATGGAATTAAGAAATTTTAAGGACCATCAATGAAAATATTCATGGACCTATCAGCAAACAGAATTGAATAAATTAAAGCAACTACCTATGCAACTGCCTTCTCTCTTGGAATAATATTTTAACACTCTGCATGCAGGTATATTTCACCATGGACTTAGACGAGTAGCAGTCATTTTTTCGTGAATTTCACAGGAGTTTGGACAGTCCGTAAAATTGCAATAAATTGTTACACACAATCATACATACTAACATTAAATTAAAAATATAATTCCTTGAAACATGTTTATTTTACACTTGTAATACACTGGCAAGAAAAATTAAAGGAATAACTAGAAAAAAGCATTATGTTAAATCTATTAAATGAAGTCTAATGGAAGGTGGTCAGCTGATTGATATCAAGATCATTGTTGAAATTCACCTTCACTACAATGGAATGTGCAAAAGTTTTGCACTGACTCTTTTGCAACATGTGGAAAGAAGTACAAGGGGTTGCTTCAAATTCTAATTTCAAAAATTGTATGGTGGTAGTTGGATAAAATGTTCGTATGTGGAAGGCGGAATATATTGTTGAGAAGGTGTCTGACAACAGAAAAATTGAAATTTCCATAAAAAGACGTCATATTATTCTACTTCAAATCTGCAGTCAAATATTAGCTGAAATCAAAATCGGAAAAACAACCTTGTATTTAGCGTAAGTATATTGAGTGTTTCAATATACTTACGCTAAATACAAGGTTGTTTTTACGATTTTGATTGTCACATTAGTGTGTTTCTCTTCTAGTCTATTAGCTGAAATATTTTCTACAAAATGTAATATTTGTTGACAAATATTTTATGCAAAATGTAATACTTGTTGTTCATGAGGAGTAGAATGCAATTGGGAGAGCTCCATCAAATTGAAGAAAAATTTCCTTTTGGTCTGTGTAATTAGATTTTCCCTTAATAATTCTTTCTGTCATTGAGAGACCAGTTGTTGTAGTTTGATGAGATCCTTCAATCAATGTTCCTGCCATTTGTGAATGCCCACTCAGTGCTCAGTGACTTGACATGTATCCATAGATACTGTGCCATGCCCAGCTTTATTGTTAAACATCTCTCTAGTAGAAAAATACCAGGGATACTAAGACCACTCTGGCAGTACTCCAGCACTACCACAACATCTGTAAGAACAGTAAAACAAAATACAATATGCACAGGAAAAGATAAAGCAGAGCTATGCTAAAGACCTCAACTACTCCATGCCATACGGTAGAATGAATTGAAAATAATAGTGGCTTGACATAGTATTGAGAGTTATAATATTTTTGTATGTTGTACTATAAATATTCATCACATCACTCATTTTTGAATCATTTATTATTGTTGGTGGCTACTAACTTCTTTCCAAATGATGCTTCAGTCCAACACTTCCTTTTGAATGTACCTCTTTATTATTATTATTTTACATGTGCCCCCCCCAGGGGTCGACGTAGAGAAATCTGCGAAGCTACTGGCTAGGATCTGTACCTAGGCAGTCTCGGCCACGGGATATAAAATTTATGAACTTGGTGGTTCTGAAGGGGCTCTGGGAAAGGTCACTTATTGGCCGGCCTCGGAGTCTGGCACGTCCTAGCGCGGCGTGATTCTAGTAATCCGGGGGTTTTCCCCGAGGTCGCTGGGTAATGTCCCGCTGCGACGGCTCGCCCAAGCGACTGGTAGGAGCATTAGACGACCGGTGCTGCCTGGTGTCTTATCCAGGTGGTGCGCTGCTCTCCTGGAGGGTAATAGTGGAGGTTGAACCTCCACGACGTGCCCAAAGGGGGAGTAGACCTGTAGTGGGCTTAGTTCCCGGAACAGGGAAGCCAAAAACTTACTTACTTACTATTTTACATGTGTGTACATACATGTTAACACAAAAGTTTTTTTTAAAGGCATGTCAGAAACAATAAGTAGAGAAGTACCTCATGTGTATCTTTATTTTCAACAATACACCCATACTGTTGTGACTGCTGCCTTGTAGCCTAACAAATAAATAAAATATATAAATACACAAGATATAAAAGGGAAAGGAAACACTTGCTATATACTATACCACACAGTAGATATATATACTATACAGTAGACAATAGACAGTACAATACAGTAGACAATATGCTATACAGTAATAATTTTGGAACTTACACAATATTGCATTTATTAAAAACAAAATCATTTAGGGGATATGAATCAAAAAAATTCTTTCATGCTCATAAATTATTTCAAAAATAACAAAACATATTTAATACTTTTACAGAAAGCTGTTCTAATGCAGAAATATAAAGAAACCAAGCAACTATAATTTCATAGAAGAAACTACTTTCAAGCAAAGGTTAGTGCATACTGTATACATAGGGCTTTAAATTTTTGTTTAAAAATATAACAAGTTATGAAAGAAACATCAGTCAGTTTTTTATAAACTTACATTTTAATTTTTTAAAGAATTTAATAAACAAGTTTTTATTATATTTTTATCTGCCAAATAATACTTCACCTATAAAAGAAAGAATATACATACACTGCTTCTAATAAATGCTCAATGTCGTAGCTGTTAACTGAGCATTCCCTGAAAATAAGCTAGCACAGACAACAGCAAAACAGCATTTCTTTACAGATATTAGATATTTTCTGTAAGATACTGTCTTTTAAAATCGAAATCAGCACTGACTAATACTTAGAAAAACTAAGTAACTGCCAGTACTTAGCTTATGAATAATAGAAATAATCAACACTGTTACCTTTTTAAAGCATGTCATTCTTCAGTCTTATTGAAAAATAAATAATAAGCAGAATTTAGAAAAAAGGGAGATTTCAGTTAATCTGGAGACGTTTTTAATCAAACTTAATTTTTTAAAAATTTAATTTCATAGATATTATTTATAAATTAAATTTACATAATTTTTACTCTTTTAACAGTTGCCAATACTATTTTGTTCACAAGGATTACTTTTAGAGTTTCATTATTTCAGTATCATTATCTTCAAAATTTCTGAAAATTTTCCAATTTTCAGAAACTTTTTAAAAATAATGATGTTTCCAACTAACAAAAATGAGAATTCAACTTCTCACAATTTCACAGGATACTCATCTGGGGGGAGGCAGAATAAAAGAATTTAAAATCTAGTTTGCCTTTTAACTTGTCAAAAGTCATTGAGTACGAATATCAGGTTCTATGAAATGAACAGTTTTCCTGTCACAAAAAATAATGACAAAATAGAAGTATAAGCTGAAAGTGCAACAGAAAATGGAATTTTCATTACATAATGAGAAGAATCTGAACAAAACTGGATTATTAAGTGCATTCTTAGCAATATGAATTGCTTAAAGGAGACCTTTTTCCATAAGAAATTGAACAAAGAGATCACTTTTTTATCTTCAACGGGCTAATACATACTGAACCTTAAATAAATTAAAAAAAAAAAAAATTCTAGTGAGCAAAAACCTGAAAATCTTTACCTGTTTTGAAAATATGAAATCAGTGTTTATGAAGTATAGAAAGAATAAAAAAACATAAATGACTAACACTTTAAACGTACATTGTAAGTAAACTTCAAATCAGATTTAACAATACACAAACAAAGCTATTGCTAATTATTTAATACTTAATTAAGACACAATAACACGCCGAATAAATACTAATTCAGAAGTCAAACAACAAAAATCAGCGTTAATTTACAAAATTTTCACAGGACTAGTTTCGATGGTTTTACCGAACCATCATCTTCAGCTGCAAAACCGCAAATTGCGGTTTTGCAGCTGTTGTTCATTTGCGGTTTTGCAGCTGAAGATGATGGTTCGGTAAAACCATCGAAACTAGTCCTGTGAAAATTTTGTAAATTAACGCTGATTTTTGTTGTTTGACTTCTGAATTACTTAATAGTTGTCTGCTGAGTTATAAAGTTAAAAATATTTTCTTATTTCAAAACAAACAAAAATGCTTCAGGAGAACCTAAAACCCATTTTTAAAATATAAAGAATCAAAATATTTGCATTGCCAAGAAAGTTTGGTGGTACTAATGTTACTTTAACCCCTTAACTGCCGCGGGCGTATATATATGCCTTGCTCAGGTGATGCGTTAACTGCCCCGAGTGTATATATATGCCCTTCCGAAATACTATCATTTCCTTTGCGCTACTACCCGTAAAATTATTCACAAAGCTTTGGAACGCAACACCACAGTGACCTTGACAAAGTATGCGAAGGAGGATACTATTTTAGAGAAGTGTGGGAAGAAATTGGAAAGAGGGATGTGTCTAAAGGAATGAAAGTAATGACTGTGCAGTATTGGCTGGTGTTGTTTGAGTAAAACGTATTTTTTTATTCTGTGTCCTCAGTTTTCATTTATTTTTTGTAGTAGGTTCCAGGAATAAAGAGAGATATAATGGATGTTTCAAACCCATTTATCTTTTTTGAATTATTTTTTGTTGAACTGCTCGTGCTTCATATTGTTACTGAAACTAAACGTTTTGTAGACGAGTATATGAAACAACAGGTTGCAAACGAAAAATAAAGAACAAAATCGTGACATTCAACCAGTTCAGAAGAAATATATATTTTTTTAGGCATACTGATTTCACAAGGTATAACACTGAAACCTGATATTACACTTTACTGGTCTAAAAATAAATTGATCAAAACTCCATTTTAGGGATCTTTTTTATTATAAAAACATCATTTTTATTATACTTACATCTTTTTATTATTACATCTTTATATTTACATCTTTTACTCTAAACATTAAATTTTGTGCATTCATTTTTTTCTTCATTTTGTGAAAGTAAACAGTTTTTAGAAAGTAAAACTTTCACTTATTTTCCCCCCAAATACATCGC
Source organism: Stegodyphus dumicola (assembly GCF_044657685.1). Classification (NCBI taxonomy): domain Eukaryota; kingdom Metazoa; phylum Arthropoda; class Arachnida; order Araneae; family Eresidae; genus Stegodyphus; species Stegodyphus dumicola. The sequence continues at coordinate 111,376,211 of NC_140781.1, read as the reverse complement.
ATAACTACGCACGTCCGTGTGAAAAACCGTGGCGTTTTCCGCGGCAGTTAAGGGGTTAATGGTGAAGTACCAAGATTTCAGTTGACGATCTAAATGCAATGCGTTACGAGCAACTCAACAGTTATAAATGGAATTTTCCTTATTTTTTATGGTTTGGCAGCACTAGTTTTAGTTTATGTTTAGAAAAAAGACACGTAGGACGTATGCAGGAATACATAATGTTTAATGCTAAGGTGGACTGCCTGTTTCATTTAATTACTTAGGTGGATTGCCAGCTTCAGTAATTACTTATCTCTTTTTCACGGTTTTTTTACTTTAGAACTGATTGAATGGATGAAATTCAGATATCTATCATAAAAAGGTGACTCAAATGATGTGATCATTTTAAAGGTATGTTTATTGATTTATGTATTATTCTGCAAATGGAATTGCTAAAAAACACTCACATATATGAGCTAATTTTATGAAATGCTTCAATGGTTTTAAAAGAGGATAATATCAAAGGAGACAGCATTAAATCTAATTTTGCTAATTTACATAGAATTTACTCTTTGTTAATTGGGAGTCATGAAATAAGCTCTTCATTAATAGAAGATGATTAAAAAATACCAAAATGAGTATGCAATAATAGAAGAATATAATGAAAATTTTATAAAAGGAGAAGTAAACATAGAAATGTATTTAAAGAGAATTCTTAAAGCTGAAAATTCCAGTCGTTCTTCACCCATTTAAAAACCAAAGTTGGTAAAGATAAACTTTCGATATTTGGTGGGAAAATCAAAGATTGTCTTGTTTTTTAAGCCAATTCAAAAGAACATATGAAGACGAAAATGTTGTAAAACAAGACAGGTTTCTATATTTAATACAGTGAAAGAAGACATGTTTCTATATTTAATACAATGTACATCTGAAGGTGCTACAGCTCATATTATCAATAGTTACTCACTGACATGTGAAAATTGTGACAAAACAATTGCATGTTTAAAATTGTGAGCTGACAGGAATGAATTACTAATTAAATTCTATTATATATATGTAAACTTTTAAACTTTATAGTAAAAAATGTTGCTGAAGAAAAACCAAAATTAGATTATCTCTAAGAGCATTAAGCAAGTATTAAGCAAGAATCATAAGACAGCTATTAATTTTGACCTGACGAAGTTTACGGAGGTTTATTATAAGCAGTTACTATTTTTGGCATGGAAAGCAGAAATGATCAAATCAAATTGGAGAGCCAAGACATTGCTGGAAATTAAAATTAGAATTTTAGTTCAAATATTTTTTATCTTACATTTCCCTTCCTCGATCTTCAAAGAGGACTTTTTAGAGAAAAAGGCACTAGGTTTTAGAAAATGAAGAAAAATGAAAAATATAAATCATGAAATGTTAATCTAAACAAATTTTAAATAACTGCAGAATACAAAGTTTGGTGTTATATTTATGAAAATAAGTGAAATTTTTGGAGTCCTATTGATATTTCAGTTTTCAGTCCAATTCTGTAAAAGTTCTTGTTTTCCAGAGACCAAATTATTAACATAATTCTTCAGGAAAAGATTTTTTTTATCTAGGCCTGATATATATATATATATATCAGATATTTTGATATCAATTTCATATTCACAGCTTATTATATATGTACAATATACTCTTGGAAAATTGCTGGGTGTTATAAATTCGTGGTACTTATGTATGATCACAATCACCTTAATAGAAGGCCCCAAATTTTCAGATATGCCCAGCTCTGGCAATTATGTGCATTAACATTTTTTAGGTAATCACGGCCACATCAATCCCTCGGTCAAGCAATGATGGCATTTTTGAATGCTTTTTTTTAAAACATAAATAGTAATATTTCTTGCCTTAATCTCAATTTTAATATTTTGCCTATAGAATCTGCCAACAATGGAATATATTGTGGTAAAATTTCTACAGGAATAGATAATTTTGCAGAAAAAGTGCAGAGGGAACAATGATGACATGCATTTGGTAAATAGCCGACATTCTGATTCCTTCATAGGGTTCTCGGAATGGTGGTGTGGCAGTATATGTCTTGTTTTCCACCATAGCCCAACCATGTTTATCCTTATGTACTAATACAATAACAAAACACTTACTAATAATCTATAAAGCTAAGAATCACAGAGAAATTTCCTTACATTTACCTCAGTGCCTAGAACTGTAATTAAAGTGTTCAGATTTGGATTTTTATGAAATTGGACCATATTTATTAACGGAAAGTCTCCACAAACATCTCCATTAATTAGGAAAAATGCTTCAGGATCCCCACTCTGAATCTGATCACGAAAATGATATATTCCTCCAGCTGTTCCAAGAGATGTATATTCCTGAAGATACCTGGAATAAACACAAAACATCATATACAGATCTCATCATAAAACAACAAACATAGTCAACTCATTAAGCAGTATAGGTAAACTTCAAGATGCTTTATAAAAATAATTCAGATCTGATATTTTAAACATGACCGTCATTGCCATCATAACCATGAAATACAGTAGTTGGATGAAAATTACTCCAAGCATTTTTAAAAATATTTGAAGACACATCCTCCCATGACCTTGCAATGCTCAACACAGGTGATTTTATATTCAAATATTTAAAAAATTCCAGAGCTGTCAGAAAATTTCACTGTCCAGAAAATACAGCATAGGCTATTTTATATTTGCATTTCAGTACACACAGCACTCCAATCAATTGGCTGAAAGATGGACAAACACTTTTCTAGAAAGAATAACACAGCCACATACAGAAATTTCCTTTTGTTAAAACTTAAGAGTGAAGTACGAGACCAACAGTTGTCTAAAATTGACTCTTTTTGCATAATCTGGGAATCTAACCCGTTTAAAATGTTGCCAAGCCTCAGGTATAAAATGATTTTCAAACCAATCATTCATTAATTTTTGTGTCATCCATGCTCTTTTATTTCAATGACAGATGACAGGAAAAATCTTTACTCCTCTAAACGTCCAATATCTTTTTTTTTTTTTTTTTTGACTACAAAAGTTTACATTATACATTCCTACAGTATTTGCACATGACAAACATTGCACATTACCTTTTTATACATTGTTATGTGTTATGTTTGTTAAAAATACAAATGATATGAAAGCAAGCACTGGCTCTAATTTAAAAAAATATTATCTTTCATCCTGAACAATTAAAAAAAAACTTTTTTTTTTACTTATGCAGCTACATTTGTATTTTTATCCATAATTTTTATTTAATATTATCATCAAAGATTACACAGTTTCATTGAGATTAAAGGAACCATGATGATCAGGAATGATTTAATCAACATTTAAACATGTTTAACTAATAACAATTTTGATTAAGCAAAACACTAAAAAGTGCATGAAATGAAAAGTCTGATAAACACTGTTTTCCCAATGAATGACTGTAAAATCAGGGATGTGTGTTCATCTCAGGAACTGTCTATTCTACTTCACTATGCGAAACTGATGTTGTAGGACCACCTTGGACGGCGATACACAAAGCAACACGTCTAAGTACATATGGTCAAACATTTGGTCAATAAAACTATGGATGGTGTCCTGAGGAACGGCTCTCCATTCCCTGTCAATCATTTGCCACAGTTTGTCTACCGAATGCTGCAATGGCAGGGTCTGCAAATGGTGTCCAATTACATGCCAAATGTGTTCAATTGGTGAGAGATCAGGAGAGAAGGGTGGCCAGGGAAGCACCTGTACACCTTGCAGAGCATGTTGGCTGATGCATGCAGTATGTGGTCACGTGAGGTAGGAGATTCTCACTGGCCACAGCATATCATCCATGTAGCGTTGGGCTGTCATAGTGCCCTGAATACGAACTAGAGGTGACCTAGAATCGTATGCAATTATGCCCCAAACCATGGTGCCACACTGTTGTGCATTGAGGCATTCCATAACTACTGCTGGATTGGACCTGTTTCCACATCAACACTATACTCGTATGTGGCAACTATCATTGGAGAAACAGAAGCATGACTCATCTGAGAACATGACTCTGTGACATTGCTCGAGTCCGGCACCATTGCAGATGTTGGCATCTGTGATGTGGGATCAATGGCAGTCTTCTAAATGGATGCCATGAGTACAGGCCACTAGCACCAATCAACGGTAAATGGTTCTGGTCGATATGGGAACATCCAGGGTATCTTGAACATGCTGCAGAATTCAGGTAGAAGTGGCTTGCGGGTGCACCACAATTCATCGACGGATGCGGGAATCCATGAGAGCTGATGTCACTCTGGCTGCACTAACACCCCTCAAACTTGCCACATTTCCTTGTTCCAACCATCATTGCCACAGCCAGTGCACTGTGAATGTGTCCTGGTATGTGTCAGCTGAGATTTGCCATATGGACCAGCCTGCCATTCTCAGCCCGATTAACATGCCGCTCATAAAATCATACATCTACTGGAACTGCCTTTGTTGACGACAGCATGACACTCTTTGCTATTACATGCATCCTCTGAGACAATAAAAAATTTTCTATGATGATTTCCCTAGCAGAAATAATGGCATGAAAATTGAACATTCTGCAAGTTCCTTTCCTTACATCTTCGTCAACGTGTGCTGAACAGCTGCACATTTCACATCATTCGCTGACGTGTGTCAATTCACATCAAGTCTGTGACGTGTGTCTACCATGAAATTTGCATAATTTTCAGGACACTTCTCTTTGGTGTTTCAGTTTCAATGTCGGGAAGTGTAAATGAGTAAATAAAATAACATTTTATATAAGCTATAGATAGATATAAACATACTATACTGCCACCAATGACTTGACACCCATAGGAATGTAAGTACTGGGTTGGTGCATAAATTCAAAGACTTTTGAGTGCACAAGTTCAAAGCCTTTTGAATGCATAAGTTCAAAGCCCTTCATACCTCCCCCCCGTGAATGCAAATTAAGCAGAACATTTGAATGATTACATTTCATAAGTAATGCCAAATCCCACATCTTTTTATGGAGTTTTAACTCTGAATACCAATACAGCTCAGACGGCCTTTCATTCAGACAACCATAACCGTCCTAAACGGCCGAAATTCCAATGCTGTTTTCTTCCCTCCCCTAAGGTATGCAGTTTCTCCAAATGCATTGTATCGGTTTATTGCAGGCAGCTCACCCTAAAAGGATTTATATGTTGTTTCTTATCTTTATTGGTTAGAAGTAGAAAGGATGTCATTTGAAATCTTCACTCTTTGTGTGCTAATGGATGGGGGGTAGTGAGGAAATTGCTTGACTCTCGAAAATCATTTTAGGCAGTTTGGTATTTTAACTTACAGGTTAGCGAAGACTTTGATTTTCAAAGAGTCAAGCAATCTTCATCAAAATCTGAGTCTTCCTGAATACATATCATCAGATAAGAAAAACCTCTTTGCCTAAAACCAAAGAAACCATTTCTTTACTGTACTCTCAAAAACAGCATTAGTGCTGTATACAGCACACAATATTTTTTGCTGCTCCTCCTACACAGCAATGCATGATCTAACACATTACATTCCTGTTCTGACATCTTTTTTGTTCCAAGCATGGTTTTAAGTTATTTATAACTTAAATAAAAGGTTTCTAAGATACCCACATTCCTTTTGTAAGTGATCTGGCACACTTTGTTTGAATATTAATTACTATTGCTTTCATATTTTACATGTTTTTAAGTAAAATTTCTTGATAAATATCACTTAAATATGTTGCATTAGGTTATGACAATCATCAGACATTATAATAGTCATGAAAGCCACCATCAAGTTCCTAACCCTACAAGATAAAGTTTGTTCTTTTAAGTACCATCTTATAAGTCTTATTGTACCTAGAGTTAGATACTTTTTGATTAACCACAATCCCACCATATGTCCATGTAAAAAATACTAATGAAGCAACTGACGATGTCGCCAAAACATATTTTATGATGCAACCCAGAAATATGTGTAGCATATGTATGTGTGAGTATGTAGATTTCTCCTTTTAAAATTTATGGTTATTTTTCTCTTTAGTATTAGTTTTTCTTTTTGAAATGAGTACATTTACTGTACCGAACTATAATGGAGCTGTGGAGTCTGCACTCTTTTAGTTTCATCATGTTGGAGTGTATGCTGAAGTTTTAACTGTTTGTGGGTAATCGTGATCATGGCAGTGCTGAATGCAAAGGTAGTGAAATTCTCTGATTTTTGTCTTAACAAAAACATATCACAGTGCACAAGGGAAGAATATTTTTTTATGTAAAGTGAAGAAATAAAAGAAAGGGGGCAGCACTAAATGTATCACTGAAATAGATGCAAAGATATCCACATAAATGTTTCTCTCTAAAATGAAGACTTTTTTTGTAGAGGTGCAAGTAAACAGAAATTACTGAATTTTGCTCTTATGAAGGCTTCACAACATGTAACATTTTCCTTTTTTAAAGTCTATTAGCCTAATAAAAATAAATATTTATTTTTCTATTTCCAATAAAATATGGTCATAAAATTTCAAGCAGTGTTTATGGAACTAAAGTCTGCATTCTTATTTTACCATATATAACTCAAATGCTTGATACGAGTATAGAACTAAATAATGATGATTAAGCATATCAATTAAAAAGGTGTATTGCTCAAAAATTTGTAAGATGCATTAAACTCACAAACTATCACTATTAAGCTAAAACACAAAATTCAGACATACCGAATATTAACATTGTATTCCCTTATCATCGAAGATGTAAATTCAGTAATGGATTCATCTGCTTGATAAAATCCAATGAGTAAAATTTCTCGCATATTTGGAACTTTGCAGCATGCTTCTATTAGGTGCTGAATTGTAGGAACACCAGCCACAGGAAAAAGTGGTTTTGGAATATCAAAGGAAAGAGGTCGAAACCTAGTACCTGAAAAATAATTTAATGGTATATAAAATATAAGTTAATCATCAGTTTGTGGTACAAATTTGCATGTTGGCAATAAACACAGCACAGGCAACCAGCATGCTTTAACCTCCCTGAGTGACATGGCTTTTCTAAGGAAACCACATTAACAATAATCAAGGTGAGTACTCAATTAGTCTTTCACAAAAATGATAAGATCTTTTGATCCAAACTATCTCAAGAGTGGGCAAGTTTGCATGAGGATACAATTCAGAAAATGTCCTCCTCCACTGAATTTAGAAAGTGAAATAAGTTTTCTTCACTATGTTGCCTTCAGATCACACTTGGTTACCAAGGTGATATTTTATCTCTTATTTGGCTTCTTTATAGTTTTTATACTGAAATTTATGCTGTTAGCTTTTATATTGGAATTTATGCTGTATATTAGCTTATTCAGGATATGGGATGAATGCAGAATGGCAGCCAACATGCATCATTAATATAAAAATGTAAAAATGTTTTAACGTCCCAGTTTCATTTAAAGAATCGTTTTGATAAAGGCCGAGCGGTAAAGTCGCTGAACACTGGTAGTTCGGTCCGAGGTTCGAATCCCGTGAACGTGCTGGCTGCATGAGCGTTTTCGTGATTTTTTCCATGTGTAACGTGTATACGAGCCGGTTTCCCTTAGAAAGTCCTCCACGAAGGCATTCCTCCCATTAGGCAGATAGCCCTCGAGACTTTGCCATAATCACACACACACATTGATAATGGTAAAAATTTAACTTTTATTCTTTACAGACAATTTCAACATAAACTTATTAAAATTAATTACAGTATTCTGAGAAAACGCAAAAGAGAAATATTTTCTGAAAATATTTTTAATGTACATAGCCAAAAGGCATTTGCAGGAGTTTTTTCCCCCTTTGTGTTCGAATTTTCTGAACACTGTTATGAATTTGGATAAAGCAGCACAAATGGAATCAAGAAATGTGAAGCTTTGGGGGATATAAGATTATAGGGGAAAATCTATTTAATGTTGAAGTAAATGGTTATCTTGCTAAATTGGCAAGATATGAGCAAACTAGCGATGGTTTAGGTGACTAATTTTTCTCCAAATTTAGAGAGAAATTGCAAAATTCGCCAAACTTGGTAACCAATTGGCGATATTATGGTCTGGCCCCTGTACAAATAATTGGTATTGCAATTGATTAACTGTAATTGATTCCTATATGTAACTGTAACCATATACAGCACTTATTATGTAACTTTAACAATATATGCCTTTCAGTAATTTTGAGAAATGGAAGGTACTAGAAATTCCTCAGCGGCCAGGGGAAACTATATAAGAACCGAGACAGCATTAGTTCTAAGTTTTTAGTTCAGAAGTTGACATCGGAGGATTGAGAGACCTACATATGAGCTTTGCTCTTTAGATGCACTTTGCATTACATTGTGTTTAACATTCTTAGTAGTCTGAAATGGTAACTACTGATTGTGCTCCATCGTACTGAGAAGAGCCATACAAGTACTTTTGTAAAAAAGCTACAGAATTGTAAAGTGTTTCATTTGGGAAAATAAATTTTATCAAGCTATCATCAGTTCTGTCTGCATTCAATCCACTACGAACCCATATGCAGACAAAAACATATTATTTTCAAGTCTTTTTAAATTCATGTTTAGAGTTAATTTTCAAATATTTTAAGTTTATTTCAGATTAAACTATTAATTTTAAATAACTTTGATCAAATCATAAATTTATTTTTACTAATTTATTATCCCATTTTGAGCAACAGTTTAAGCACTGTAGACTAAAGTTACAAGGTGAAATCAATCAATGCTTATAATTTTAAGGTTTTTTTTTTTTAGTAAGAATTAAACAAATGGATTCAGATGGTATTCTAATGTCAATTTCTGTTGGCAGATGTGCTCTTTGGAAATTCAACAGTTGTTGAAAGAGTTCACCGAGTTTCTTCCCCACCCTAAAACTCAGTAAACAATAAACAGCTTAGCAAAATTCCTTTTAATGAGCATATGGTATTATAAGCTACATGTCAAAGTTAATAAAATATTGTACTGGTCTGAATACAAGATAGCTTCACATATATGAATGATCCTAACATTTTACAAATGTTTTTCAAATTACTAAATAAATAAATGGTTTGTATACTCAAACAGCATAAAATATATGAGCTTTACTTGTCTGTAAGTATTCTATAAGGAACCTAAAAATTGACATACTTCGGGGGGGGGGGGACACATTAAGTAAGCTTTCTTTCAATGGAAAAATAAAGAATATGTGATAAGTTATCTTTGCATATTTTTAGAAAATACTAGGCAGTATATAGAAACCAGATTATAATTTTCAGAAGATAGCACAAGTGTGCATTGCTTTCATTGAATGATGAAAAATATATAAGCAGTTTTCGGCACGGATGCTTCATATTTATACAGCTTTAAAATTTAAGGAAAAAAAAAAATCTGAAAGCATTATCTCTGGTTTCTGATTGCGTGTTAAAAGACAGTCCAGTTTTCATAAGAAGCACATGATAGCAGAATCACGGTGTTGGTTACACAACATACACAGGTGATGCCCCTGCAGGGTATTAAGCATAAGGCATGCCACAATTGTACATTTTGCACTTCATGGAGCCATTACAGGGGTGTTTGTGGGACCCCAAAAAATCCCCTGAAACTTTTACGGACTTACTACCGACATTTTGGAGTTTCGAGAAGGGGGGTGGAGAGAAATGAAAAATTACAATTATGAAGTATTGAATGAGCTAATTATAAAAGTTCAATGAATTACTTTTTTTGCAAAATTAATAACCATAAATTTTCAAACATATAAACTACTACATTTTATGCAAATATTTTAAATTACCTGAATTAATTCTTTAAAAAAATTATCTAATTTCTGCTGCTTTTTTTTTTTCTGATGTTTGTGGGCTTGTCTTTCTTTTGTGGTGAACTTCATAATTTCAGGAAGGTTGACTTTTATTTTCCTCATTTACAGTTGAAGAAATTTCCTCGAGAACTGCACATGCAGAGGTAGAAGCAGTTTGCTTTTCTACTAATGTAGAAGGTTTTTCAGAGACTTTTATAGGTGACTCATCTGAAATACACGTTTTTAAGTCCTCTTGATATGTTTTCCAACTTCTGTTCAAATTCAGTAAGAGATCTTTGTGAATTGGATCAGTCATTGGATTTTTTGAGCCATATTTTTCACAAGAGATTTCTTCAGAAGCCATTAAATCATATTTAATAGTCTGCACTGCATCTAGGGAATCAATCTTAAGAGAGGTTCTATAGTCAGTGACAAGTGTATCCATTAAGTTGAATGCACTTTCCACTAATGGGCCATGGAAGCAGCTAAGGCAGGCTTTGACCAATTTAGCCAATGTAGGATACTTATAATCAGTTGTGAAATCATCTTTTAAATTAAAAACTTTAGACCAATATTTATCAATTGTACACTTGACTTGATTTCCACTTTCATCAGATGTGTAGAGCATTTTTTTGGTGATATCAATATCACTCTGGTATAACCTTATTTCAGCTTCTACTTTTGACTTTTCATTATCACTAAAAATATGAGACATAAAAGATGATAATTTTTCAAAAGCTAATATTGCACTGGTTTTACCTCTTAGCTCTGGATCTAATGCTGTAAAACTAATTAGATATGAATTTTTAAGGGGCAATTTCTGTTTCATATGCTGTGATGTATTAGTATAAGCTTTCATGAGAGAAATTTGGAATTCTTTTGCTATTGGATGATTTTTTGATAATTTCTTCAGGAGAGTGGAAGCTTCTGCACCAGTAAATATTACTTTGCTAGGTAGATGGAATTCTGGATTTGCGACATCAACCTTTAATAAATCATTATAAGATGTGCACTCTATATTTTCTGGCTTCATCAAAAAAGAGAAAAATTTTGCCATCAATTTATAAATACTGGAATGTATTAAATGAAGCATTGGTTTTTTTTTTTTTTTTTGTTTCAAATAATTTAATATATGTGTTGAACTCTGGTAATACTGCTGAATATAATGCCATATGCAATAAAGTTTTGTTTTGCATAGCAAATAACCCTTTTAGTATTCTTTTTTTCCGAGCTACAGCATCCTTTGTGAGTTGTTGGGAATGCAAGCAAGAATACACCCCTTCAACAATTTTTTTCTGAGCTGCAGAAATATTTCTTTTATTGTATACAGTTTCAACATAAGAAAAATAATTCCCTTTATCAGTTTTCTCCAAGTAGTGAAAATAAAATGCAATAAGAGCATCCCACAGATCTTTGATTCTTTCTAAAACACATAAAATGTACACCCACCTATGGTCTGGTCTCTTCAAGGGCTTAAGTTTTTTAATGGCAAGGGATTCACAGATTTTGAAAAAAATTTTCTCTTTTACTGCAGCTTTTCATATCAAAATAGATGTCATCAAACAAATCTTCTAAGTATCTATCAAAACATGAAGCAAATTTTTTTGCACAGTTATTAGCTGTGTGACATGTGTCACCATCAATATCTAATAAGTGATGTGCTTTGTTTGATCGTAGTCTGGTTTCAACACCCTTTTTTTTCCATGCATGGTGATACATGAGTCCATTAATACACTAATTAAGTTTGCCCATGGAATATTATTATCTTCAATAGTATTAAAAACTGCTTTAAAAACAGTTTCTGAATTGCAAGATTCCATCTTTAGAGATGCAAAATGATGAACTACAACTTCATTTTGATTGTTGTCATAAAACTGCACCAATATTGCCAGTATACTTTCTTGAGCATTGCTAGTACTTTCATCCAAATTTAGAGAAAATGGAGTCTCCTATAAAGTTTTAATGATATTTTCCTTAATAGATGAATATTTTCCATATTTCATCTTATAACATGCGGTAGTCCTGGACATTTCCAACGAGTTTAGTGCCGTCTGATCGCGGCTCAACTGTTTGCACAGTTCAATTAAATTGGGAGCTACATTGAAAGAAAGAGAATTCTCGGCGATAAACGAAGTTATTAATACCTCTTGGCGTGCTTTTCTTGTCACTATATCCAATGGCCAAGCATCAGTCTCCAGTAAGTCATCAGTATTTTTTGAATTAGCATAATTACTTAAAGTCATTGAATGTCTAATGCACTTTGAATATTTTATGTGCGTCACAGTTTTAGAATGATTTGTGAAAGCCTTGAATCCTTCCCCACCACACTTCAGCAGTGAGTTACAAAAAACACAATATGCTTGTCCAGCAACATTTATTTTCTTGCACCATGTGCCGATGGTATCCCCATTACCATCTCTCCGTTCAATCCAATTCCACCTAAATGCATTCCGGACACCTTCTTCTAGCTGTATAATATCATTATTTATATCGAGAAATTTCATAGTGAAATTCTCTTCCGTACATAAATAAAAAAATATTTCCATAAACGAAACGAAAAATTTACACGTGCATCAATAAATGAAACGAAAATTTTACACAGCGGAGAAATACCTTTACACTGCATTACCTTTGTGCGAGGACAAACAAGTATCCACTATCTATAACCCTAATCTTTCACAGCTCTTTCATTTTATTAACAACAACAAGGAAAAAAAGGTGGAATAGCAGTAAAAATTCAAAATTTACTGCATCTTTTAAAGATGCAGACTTAAAGATGTCAATTTGCCTTCTGCTAGTAATTGAAGCTACCTTGGCCTTAATTTCAGAAACATCTATTCTTTATTCAGACCTTTTTTCTTTAAAAAAATTTCACCTATACTAAAGGAAATTTTATTCTTTACATTTTTATTAGGACTTAGATAATTCCCACCCTAGTTTGCCTGAATTATTAAGGAATTTTTATATGAAATACATAAAAAATATATGTATTAATTTAAGAAGTCTACTTCTGAAAGATTATCACGTTTTTCATAAGAAATTATAAAAGGGGTTTATTTGTGTGCATGTGTGTACATATATACATTAAAGGGTGGTCATATAAAACTCCATTGATACATGAACCCCTAGTGAATAGTGACCTATTTACTTAACGAGTTGAGTGCCCCTTCAGTCACTGAACTTTCCCTTCACACAGTGTTAGTCACCGATGATTGACAGTGATAAATACAATATAAAACTAAGAATAATTACATTGCTTTAATGGATTTTTAACGAAACATGGTAACCATAAAAACAGCTGTTCTTTGCAGGTATCACAAAATGTGGCAACTTATTTAGTCAATTTTCTGGTCATTTCTCTACCAACAGGGTTCGTACACATTTCTGCACACGGAAATTAAGTACTTTTAAGGACTTTTAAGGACCATTAATGAAAAAAATTAAGGACCTATGAGCAAATGGGAACTGAATAAATTCAATTAAAAATATTATTCTATGCCTGAATTTCACTTTTGTAATACCATCCTAAAAATAAAATAGATTCCTAAGTAGTATGCATTATTACTAAACATGAATTAACATAATTATTAATAAGTTTGAGAATAAAATAAACTTCAAGCAGTCAAGTAGCATTAAATATTTTACACTTATAATAGGTTGGACACATTTGAAAGAAGATAAGTCACATTTACGTTGTACTAATAGTTAGCTTTATGTTGATATTTTTTGTGTGTCATTTTGTCACATACTTGGTCAGTCTAGAGCAGAGGTTCTCAACTAGTGGTACATGTACTACTGGTAGTACACAAGAAAAAATAGGTGGTACACAAAGAAGCAAAGTATTTTTAACTATTTATTTCAAAAATTAAAACCCCAACATCCTGATTTAGTTTTTTCTCCAACACTCGTAAATTTATGCGTTCCGAGCTTTGTAGTGGTGGTACTAAAAGGTTTTCAGTTTTTGTTTAGATGGTACACGTTAGTCAAAAGGTTGAGAACCGCTGGTCTAGAAGTTTAATAAATAGCAGGTAGATTTTATGTCAAATGGCATTGGTTAAAATGAGAAGCAAGATCATAATCAGCATGATTCACAACCAAAAGACTGAATGTTATTACCGCTGCTGCTTGTCTAGATCGAGACCTGCTGATTAGATCAAACCTGAAAGGCCCGATGTAGGCATGGTTGACAAGTGTTGAAAGTTAGTCAGGCTCTGTTTGATGCAGTTAGTGCTGTAGCTTTGTGTAGAGTTCCAGGGGTTATAACCCAATTAATATACTTTCAGGTTCTAATAAGCCATTAAAGCACCAGAGGTAATAAGTCGTTTTGTATTATTTTAAGTCTCACTAGATGCAAAGAATAAGTTTTACTTGAATTTCTACATTTTTGTGCTTTATCCTGTGACTACAGTGAATATTAACGAAAGGCAACAATTCGCTTTAATATGTAGAGATAATTTTTAAGGGTAAGCAGTTAGTTATAAATAATTAAAGTAGGTAAATAGGTAACCTTAGTCATTATGGATTTACATGGCCACTATTAAATTTTATTTTTTAACAATATTTGTTAAAAAAGCCCTATTAAAATCAAAATCTAATAAAATTTTACAGTTTAAAATACATGTAATTTATGACACTGATTCTTAAACGATATTAGAATAATTACATATTAAAAGCTACAAAACATTCATGTTTTGTAACGACAATCAACAAAATATTTATCCTTCATTTTAATCTGAAGCCTTACCAAACATTTTGGCTAGTTTATATCCATTTCCTTCTCTTTAAGCATCTTTTCTAACAATTAGAGATTTGTCTCAATATGCAAACCAGTGCTCTCGCTACTTTCTGCGTGCTTTATCTCCTAACTTGTCAACCTCTCCCCAATGTACCTATAAGGATTTACTTGATCCGGTAAAAGAAAAACAGTGCCAAACCCCCTGACAGATATGAAGCAAATTATCGCTATGCCTGAGAGAAACTACAATATCAGACAAAGGTTTAAATAAGCCTCTTATTTAAAAAGAACTTGGAACATAAATACATGTTCTGATGCTAACAAAATCAATTACAGCTCAGGGTGACGTAATTAAACAAGAACAGTCAAATTCAAACTAAAAATGTGGACTAGTGGTCAAAGATTATATGATTTAATTTTAATTTAATATGGCTCAGTAAACTCTATCATATGAGGAGATAGAAATGGGAAGTTATAGTAAAGGCTGAAATCATAAACAATTGAATAATTTACATAATAATGACTGCACATATCTTTGAAGAATAATTTTCTTTATGTATTCAGTTTCTTTCTTCAACACGTTTCCTTTTCATTTTAGAATTTTTGGATTTAATTAAGGATTTCTGTTATTCTAAAAAACACTATATGCATTTAGAATGTATAGAGAAAGTGGCTAATTTTATTATTTTTTATTATTTTACACAGCTGGTGTGGCAGAATTTTTAGAATTCAGAGTAGGCATTGGAAGTAGAATTTAGAAAGGCACTAGGAAGCAGAATTTAGGATCCACAGAGATAGCATCAGGTGGGAAAATGCCTAGTACCAGCTCTGTGTATGATGCATTAAGACATAGTAGATGAATATTTTAAATTATAAGTTTTCAGTTTCTTTATTACTAAAAAAAATCCCTTTCTATAATGCCTGCCCAAGTAATAAGATTAGATTTTGATATTTTCCATGTTTGCGGCTAGTGAAAAGCAGAGAAAATAAAGGGAAAATAAACATGTTAAGAAAAAGATTCTAGTATGAGGAGTAAAACATTCAAATATTATGTTTTCATTGTTCTTCCAGACGTTCTCCAAAAAGTAAGAAATTCATTGCAAACTTTCTGTAAAATATATTCATTATGTGTTGAACGTTTTTCATTTTGTCACATATTTCTCGAAGTTTCTAGAATCGTGGGTCTATAAAATCTTGCCTTCAAATCCTTCTCAACTTTCGAAGCTGCAATGTTTAAAATACTAAAGAAAAATTATCTTTACCAATTGTGTAACAGCAAAAAGGCAGAAATATTGTGGAAAAAAAAAGGAGGGAAAAGTGTAAAATTAATTTTATAGAGAAAACTGGTGCATATTCTGAGAATTTTGAATATTCTGAGACCATTACATGGGAAAAACTCTTATTATGAAAAAATTAAAAAGAAGACTTTTTAATTAATTAAATAGCTAATTTTGCTTTTGTTAAGAGTTGTTTCGTAAATTATGCTTTATAGCATTATACCTTGTTTATTTTTCAGATTCAAAATATCGTATAACATGTTGCCAAAATGAAACTTTATGACAGCAAGAAATAAAAATGTTTTATTTTAATGTAATTTTTTTAATATAATTTCAATATACTACCATTATTTTAATGAAATTTATCAATGTTATGATGTTAAAAAAATTGTCGAAAAATTCTCAGATTTTGGAATTAAAAATTTTCTATAGAAATCGATCTTAAAATCGCCAAAATGAGAACTGTTTAATAAAAGAATTCACATCCCCCAAAAACGAAAATTGCTTAAGAGCTCTTTATTACAAAAAAAAAAGATTTTCAAATGCTTATGTTTCACTTCTTGCTTAGAAACTCGAGTATTGCATGATTTCTATTAGAAATAGAAACAAATTATAACCCATGAACCCATTCAAAAGTTAACCATATACGTCAGTGAATCGCCAAAAATATTCTTCCAAAATGCTAATTCATATTCAAAATGGCAGTCGTAAAAACAGACAGAAATTTCAGATGATTAAAATTAAGGACCTTTTGCTGATTTTGCCCAAAATTAAAGACTTTTAAGGACCAAAAATTGATGCACTTTTCCAGGTTTTTTTCTGGAGTTCGTGCAATGTTTTTTTAGTAGCAGTTGCAATACTGCTACATGGAATGACTTCGTTTCGGCAATTTCGGAGGAGACATTCAACTGATAGTTTCACGTTCTAGGCTAATGATAGATTTTTGCTGCCACTGCACCAAGAATCCCATAGAACTAAATACTACATATATGCAGAATTTACTTTCAAAAACACACGATAGAGCACGTCTATTGCATTATTAAATGCTTTATTTTACTAATAAGAAATAGATAAAAGTAATAAAAGGTAAGTTAAAATTAATATTGCAGGTGATGTCATGATAGTTATACTCAGTCCACACAGGATTCATGTAATGATGACCATTTCTCACACACTATCAGTTCCACAGGCACGTAGATAATATGATCAGCTTGGCTACAAGGAACTTAAACATCCAAGGAAACCATCTATTTCTACCAACTCTTGGAGGATTTACAAGCTGTCTACTTGCCTCCACTCCTCTCCACGTCTGGACGCTATCTGGCATTGTCTCGACTGCTCCGCACAGGTATTGGCCTTGCAGGAATTTCCTTATAAATTTGTGTGGTACTCAATGTGTTAACCAATCAAAATGAAATTTCAGATATTGTTTTTCGAAGGTACGCACCGAGATTTTGATGATTCAAAACAATAGAGCTCTCACGGCTATGGTTACACTGAAAAATTTTTGAAGTTTTTGAATGGAAATACCCACTTTTTTCTTGCACATATTCATCAGAGCACCAAAAAACTAGAAATGGTGTTGGAATGCTATACATATGATGAAAATTGCTGCCATAAAACATCAGCAAAGAAAAGCACTGTAAAGAACCAATGACAACACAAAGAAGAGGTGCATAGAAGCACCTCATTATTCGTAGGCAGACCAAAGCACCAATCACAAAAGCCATGTGCAAAGCATCACTTGCGAAAAAAACCTGTAACGAGCAGTGTGGGAAGATTGTTTCTTCAATCAGTTGTTAGAACATGCTAATAAGATGACACTTAAAGAGAAACGAGGTGAATTAATAAATCTGTTTTATATGAACGTGGAAAATGTTGCCAAAGCAGATTATCAGGAAAATCATTAAATAAGGTGAGGCGTATGTTCCATAAAAACTGTATGTTATTTGGTTAAAAAAAAAAAAAAGGACTAAGGGTAAATTTCTATCATAAGGTAACAAAACTTCTTGCATTTTTTCATGAAGAGTATATTAATTTTCCAAATATAAGAGTCAGAAGACTGCATTTAAAATTAGATTTCATAAGTCCGACACCATTCTAAACACTGCCGTCTATGCTGTGGGGTCAATAGCAGTCTTCTTAATGGACACCGTGTGTGCAGGGCACGTTCAACCAATCGACGGGAAATGGTTCAGGTCGACACCGGAACATCCAGGGTATCTTGCACATGTTGCAGAATCACGGTACAAGTGACTTGCGGAAACGCCACAGCTTGTCGGCGGATGCGTTGATCCACACTTGCTGACATCACTCTGGCTGCACCTGCACCCCTCCTTCTTCCCATATTTCCTTGTTCCAACCATGTTTATTATAGCCAATGCACCGTGCTCGCATCCATGTGGGTATCAGCTGCGATTTGATGTAAGGATCAACCCGCCCTTCTCAGTCCGATCACCATACCCCTTGTAAAATCGTCTATCTGCTGGAAGTGCCTTCGTTGACAGTGGCCTCGCATTCTCTCCTATTACACGTATCCTCCGGGACAAAAACCAACTTTCTTCAATAATTCGTCTCGCAGAAATAACGACACGAATATTGCCCATTCTGTACGTTCCTTCCCTTATATCTTACTTCACGTGCGTCGGACAGCTGCGCATTTCACATCATTCGCATAACTCAGTGACGTGCGTCTAATCTAAAATTTGCATAAATTTCTGACCACTCCTTCTTGGTGTTGCAATTTCAATGTCGAGCAGTGTATAAATGTTTGCATTTTGCTACTCATTTTTTACTTATATGAGGCGCATATGTGCAGACATCATGAAAAATACATTTTACAATCCCTTTTGGAATAAAGAGTCCTTTATTCTGTCCATACATACAGAGGTGATGCACAAAAATGGATATTTCCATTGAAATCTGAGAACCAAATTTTTTCCACGATTACAATACCTCCTTTACTTTATACAAGGAAGTTAGAACAAAAAAAAAAAAAAAAGAGAGAGATAGAGACATCTTTATACAGTTCAGGCAGTTTTTATGCTCTCCAAGCATAAAAATAATTAAATAAATTTTAAGAATATTGTTCTTATGAAAATGATACATCATTTTTCTCTAACAAAGGAGTCTGATTGATAAATGCAGGAAATGAACCTCTAGAAATGAATTAATAATTTATCTGTATACAATATTATGTATGGATTTTTAAGAAGGCTACATACAGAGAAAAACTACAGCAGTACCAACAGAAGATCAACCAATTTCCCATTTGCCCTGAGTGACAAGTTTATTTGAAAAGTCTCATCAGTAGCTTTGAATGACTTTATAATTCAAATAATATCAAAAGACTAATGGCCTTTTCAAATACTCAAATAATTCTGTAACATATAAGTATATACACACAAACACACACACACATATATATATATGTGTGTATATACTTATATGTTACAGACTTATGTGAGATACTTATGTGAGCGACTGCCATAGGCGGCATCTTCAATACAAGCGTTTTTCCAGGACTAGCAGCGATGTTTTTCCAAGCTGTGATTTCTCGTGTGTAACTACAGTGAGCGGCTTTTGCATTTTTAAGTGCACTCAACGTTTAGTTTAATTTTTCAGGTGCCTTCTTGGCCAAAAAAGCGTGGACCTATTTATTGTGAAGTGAAATTCATATTAATCACATAATTTTTGTTCTGTGATATGTTTTTCGCATATTAATGCCAGTATTCAAAGATCAGGCAAAATATTTACTGCATCATTAATAGTGTAATATTCTTTAAAGGAAAAACCCTTGGGGTTAATGAATACTCAACTAAATGTAATTTTTGATGATGATTATGTTACACTCTTTGAGTTTCTGGTATTGATCAAACTTATTTATTGTATTTTTATTTTTATATATAAGACAATATTTTTATATAAGACAATTAAAAATTTCAGGTGAAAAAGCTTCAGCTGATAATGAAGTTGCTGAACAATTTGCAGATGAATTCATTGAACTCATTACTAGTGAACAATTATCTCCAGAACAAATTTACAACGCTGATGAAACTGGTCTTTTCTGGCAATATGTACCTCAAAATACTTTGGCAACCTCTACAGGAAAGGCTCCAACTAGTGTCAAAGATTCCAAAGCGAGACTAACAATTTTAGCGTGTGCAAATGCTGCAGGAATGCACATAGACAAACTTTTCGTAATCTGCAAACATGCATGACCTCGAGCATTGAAAGGAGTAACGATTTTCCCTGTTATATATCGTGCAAATAAAAGAGCATGGATGACACAAGCATTGATGAATGTTTGGTTTGAAAATCATTTTATACCCGAAGCTCGGCGACATTTGAATTCGGTTGGTTTACCTGATGACTCAAAAATAGACCTGATTGTTGAAAACTGTTCGGCGCATACTTTACTTAAAAGTTTTAGTGAAAGATAATGTATCCGTATTATTCTTCCCTCCAAATTGTACACGTCTATCATTCAGCCTATGGATAAGGGAATAGTGCATGCACTGAAATGCAAATACGAAGTAGCATTTTTAAAAATCTATGTTAAATTTCTTGAACAATGGCATGACTATTCAAGACTTTTTGAAATTTTTTAGTATAAAATCTGCTGTGTGAAGAATCACAAGATCGTGGGAGGATGTGTCTCCAGATACGTTAAAAAATGTTTGGCATAATTTATGGCCAGCTACCATATTTCATGGTGAGGACGATGAAGATGATAGCCGCAAATTTGAAGGTTTTCAGACATTGCAAACAAAAGGTGAAATTTTCCAGTTACTGGATTTTGTACAGAAATGTGCAGAAGCGGTAATAAATGTTGATGATATAACAGAAGATTTTCATTACGACGAAAATGCCCCAATCATCAATCAATGAATGGACGGCGAAATCTGTAGTATGGTTCTAGATCCAGAAAATACTACTTCCAATAGTGAAGAAAGTGACAGAGAGGTTAGTGAAAATGAAAAAATTTCGATTGACAAGTTAGTCAGTATTCTTGGCACAGCAATTACGGGACTTAAACAGCAGACCTTTGTAACTGAACAAGAAATTATGTTAGCACAAAATTAATGTTAATTTTATGTTAACAATTTAATGTTAGTTTTTTGTGTTAATTATTATTAGCACAAAAAACAAAGTAACTTAAACAACTTACAGTGAAAAAGATGTTTAATAAAGTAAACAAATAAATATTAAGACCCTTTTTTTTTTTTTTTTTTTTTTTTTCTTGTAAATTTTGATACCCTTTAGATCATAATTGCTCTTTATTTCATAAATTACGGTTCCATATTTTTAATTGTATAATTTCTGCATGCCATCTTACCAGATTTA
Source organism: Stegodyphus dumicola (assembly GCF_044657685.1). Lineage (NCBI taxonomy): Eukaryota > Metazoa > Arthropoda > Arachnida > Araneae > Eresidae > Stegodyphus > Stegodyphus dumicola. The sequence goes on along the minus strand of NC_140781.1, from coordinate 111,355,107 downwards.
AATTAATGATCTATAATCTGGAAAAACTCCTAATCCAGAATCGCCGAAGTTCCGACGAGTCCGGATTACGGACTTTGTACTGCGTATTTCAAGAATACATATCAAATTCAAGCTGCTGAAAATATATATGCGAGTTTATCTGTGGCATGTACATTTCTTGGGATGCTGTGTTCATTCATATATGTATATATATATATTTCAAATTGATCTTGCTTTAGCACTTTAGAATTTTTATCAGATAATATAAAATTAGCATTTCAAGAAAAAATATATTTTAGCTATATTAATTAGAATAACAAATTGTAATTTTTATTGATTTTTTCGAGAGTACTTAGATAAATTCTGAATTTAGAAATTTTCTATTTGTAAATTTTCTTCTAAATTTTAAAATTATATTCTAAATTAATAAATTTTAAAATATTCAGTTAGGTTAATTAATATAACGTAGTATACTTAGATGTAAATTATTTTTGCTCTTTGTTTAGTTCCTCTATGTATTATGGATATTGAAAAATGCAGCAATATTTGTGTTATACAAGAAAATAAGTACTGTAACACAACAACACTGATTAAATGCATCCTTACATAATAGCCCCAATTACAATTACTAAATGGGAAAAAAAAAAAAAAAAAAAAAAAAAAAAGCAAAATTACACAAATAAGTTCCCCAAATGTAGAATTTTCTTCTGAAAATGCTTTAAAGTAAGCTTTAGAATATTTTAGAAAAACTGATCATAAATTATAAGAAAGGAAAGTGAAACTTGATTTTAATTTTTACAAATTTCCATATACTGAACGAATTTATTTTAAGCTCAGTCATTTTAACCAGAAATTACAATTTAATATTGCTTCAAATTAAAAGAAATAAATGGCTTCCCAATGCGAAATATGGGCTTATATAGTTATGTTGTTATAACTACAAAAAATAACTAAGAACATTTACATACAATTTTGATCTGTTATGAAAGTTTATCTATTTAATTTTGAACAAATATTGAAACACCATACCTAAAAAAACAATAAAATTTAAATCTTTTACATGGCAATTTTTGAATTTAAGTTTGACTATAGCATATTTAAAACAATAAAAGACTTCGGTTGTAGGGTTTCCCTTAGTTAACTAACCTTTTATTCAAATTTTTGTTATCTTTCCAGAACTCCTCAACCTACCCTCGCATTTCCTTCCCAAGATGTAAATTTAAAGTTAAGAAGTGAATATTTAACTTCCAGATGAATCTTGGACTTTACCCATTTAATACTGGCATGTTTTGGCTGATAGCACACATTTTGTTGCAGTTTAAACTAAATATCCCCTTTGGCCATTTCAAATAATTGTCATGCCCGTTAGACTGTTGAGTCAACCTAAGTTAGCCGTAACTTAACGTGCTAATCCAGGGCTATTCTATTTATACTTGAACTGATTTATGTTATAAAATTTAAGTTCCACCGTAAGTTATTGGTGTTATTGTAAAGCACGAAGTATGTGCCTTTCTGTTATTAGTTGAAAATAATAAAGGGTTATTTTCACACTTCTTCTGTGCTAGTATTCCTTCACACCTGCGCAAGAATTCACCAGGTTCACTTGTAGGATTTAGATTAGTTTATGCAGAAAAAAAAAAAAGAACTTATAAGGAGAGAAACAACAGACTGAAAATGTGTTCACCCAAATATGAGATATAGTGCAAAGTCCGAAATTCAAATGTCCATTATCCGGAATGATCTAAAATCCAGACCTCAAAACTATCAACAACGTTTTCTCGTAGGCTTTACACATGCACATTTGATCCTCCCTCCAAGCATAATAAAACATCTGAAGAGTCCTGATTCTTAATTTCTCTTTGACACTAAATAAAATACATTGTTATTGAAGAAACAATCATTTTAGTACAAATTTGTATAATCAGTAATTTGACTCTGTTGTTGTATATCAGCTTGGCACACATCTCAAACCGAAACATTCCACACAGATACATCATTGATCTGACGCCAACCTGGCAAATCAATATTTATTATACCTTCCAGTACTTACGTATTAATGCAGCCAGGCCAAAATTCGCATAAATTGCCAAATTTGGCGACCCTACTTACGGCAACCCTACGTGTTATACGTAGTTTTGTAAAAAGAGCATGTGGAGATTCACAAAATTTTCCTGCATTTTGGTGCAAATTTTTGTAATTTATGAGAAAATAGCAGTGTACATGGATAAAGTCAAGAGTGTGCGCAATGCCATTTTTGTGCAATTCTGGGATTTTTTTTAAGTAAAAATAAGTCGACGTGTACATGGTTATGGCGAATACGGTTTTCAATCAGTGCTAAAAGCAATAGCCAAAAGATTTCTGCCAAAAAAATAATTCTGCAACTTATTCAAATTCGAAACCGGAAGGGTTTAATTGCTATTTTATATTTTAAAACAAAATAATATAAAAAAACTGTATTAAAAATTATCTGTAATTAATAAATGTACATTTTCTTTCTATTCATACTTTTTTACTCAAACTTACGAATAGCCCCAACCTGGTTGCGATAATACGTAAGTACCTACCTTCCTTTTATCACCGCATGTTTATCAAAACATGACAACTTGACATCATGTAGCGATGCTTAAAAATTTTTTTTACGTTAGTAATTGAATAATAAAGGAGTATGGTAACCTTTTATGTTGACATTACGCTTGGCGACGATTACAGATTTAAATTAAATGCGCTCAATGTTGACGAGGATAAAATTTACCAAAAATTTCTTTCCACATGCTAAAAATAGGTTTTGTTGATGATACTCACAGACCCATAGATTACATTTAAGTCTATTTAAATTAAGGATAATCGATTTGTTATTCACATAAACCCAGAACCAGCGCCAGGGCTCGTATGGCTGCACCGAGTCATAGAATTTAGGACCCACAGAGACTACATCAGGTGGTAAGATATCTAGCGCCGGCCTTCAATAGGGCTAAAGTATATGCGGGAACTTATTTATTCAGGACTCTGATAAGCCTTAAGCATGTGCAAGAAATAGAGTTAAGTATAATTAATAAATAAACTAATACAATTCAGGCTTAACTGTCTCAGCGGGCGATAACAATTTGAAGAACAACAAGAAGAGAGAGAAAATTTAACGGAACAACTTGTCATTAGTTGCCAAGCTCATGATGCATAGCCAAATACACTGCTCAACATTGAAAATGCAACACCAATGGTCAGAAATTTATGCAAATTTTAGAGGAGACGCACCTCACCGAGTTATGCGAATGATGCAAAATGCGCAGCTCTTCGACGCACGTGAAGTAAGATATGAGGGAACTAACGTGTAGAATGGGCAATATTCGTGTCATTATTTCTGCCAGACGAATTATCGAAGACAGTTGGTTTTTGTCCCGGAGGATACGTGTAATAGGAGAGAATGCCAGGCCACTGTCAACGAAGGCACTTCCGGCAGATAGACGATTTTACAAGGGGTATGGTGATCAGACTGAGAAGGGCGGGTTGATCCTTACGTCAAATCACAGCTGATACTTACATGGATGCAAGCACGGTGCATTGGCTATAGTGAACATGGTTGGAACAAGGAAATGTGGGAAGAAGGAGGGGTGCAGGTGCAGCTAGAGTGATGTCAGCAAGCATGGATCAATGCATCCGCCGACAAGCTGTGGCGGTCCCGCAAGTCACTTGTACCGCGATTCTGCAACATGTGCAAGATACCCTGGATGTTCCCGTGTCGACCTGAACCATTTCCCGTCGATTGGTTGAACATGGCCTGCACTCACAGTGTCCGTTAAGAAGACTGCCATTGACCCCACAGCATAGACGGCAATGTTTAGAATGGTGCCGGACTGGAGCAATATGGATGACGGAATGACGAAACGTCGTGTTCTCAGATGCGTCACGCTTCTCTTTATCCAGTCACAGTCGCCGCATACGTGCGTGGCATCGACGTGGAGACGGATCTAATCCGGCAGTAACTGTGGAACGTCCCACAGCGCGAAAACGTGGCATAATGGTTTGGGGCGCTATTGTCTACGATTTAAGGTCACCTGTAGTTTGTATTCATGGCACTATGACGGCCCAATGATACTTGGATAATGCCAGTGGCAATCCCCTATGTTCAGGGGCTGCCTAATGCAATTTTTCAGCAGGATAAAACCCGACCACACAGTGCTCGCGTCTGCCAACATGCTCTGCAAGGTATACAGATACTTCCCTGGCCACCGCACTCTCCTGACCTGTCACCAATTGAACATGTGTGGGATGTGATTGGACGCCGTCTGCAGACTCTGCTCCTGCCTTGTTCAGAAGATGGACTGTGGCAAATGGTTGAAAGGGAATGGAGAGCCATTCCTCAGGACACCATTAGCACTCTTATTGACTCTATGCCTAGATGTGTTTCTTCGTGCATCGCTGTCCACGGTGGTCCTACATCCTACTGAGCCAACGCCATTCTCGCTCTGTATTCTGACTAATCATTTTGAAATAAAGATCACTTATTGCTGCTTGCTGTCACTTTTTTTCCAAATTTCATCACTTTCTGACCACTCCTTCTTGGTGTTTCATTTTCAATGTCGAGCAGTGTATGTATACTGAATAGCTTAATTTGATGATGATAGTAGCCAGTTTTAAAGGTTTTCTGATATTGCAAAGCAAAGGTGAAATTTTCCAGTTAACGGATTTTGCAAAGAAATTTCGAGAAGCAGTAATAAATGAATATGATATACAAGAAATTTTTCATTCTGATGACAATTCTTCTCAATCGTCAATCAATGAATGAATGGCGAAATAGTATGATTCTAGATCCAGGAAATACCACTGCCACTAGTGAAGAAAGCGACAGAGAAGTTAATGAAAACGAAAAAATTTTGATTGACAAATTAGTCAGAATTCTCGAAACAGCAGTTACAGGACTTCCGCAATGTAATTCCTTTATTACAAATGAATAAAAAATAAAATATACTTAAATGTAGAGGAAAACTTAATTTTCTTTTTGTTAGATTATCATGCATCTCTGAAAAACACCCCTCAAAACAAAACTGTGCCAGAGACACATTCAACAAGGACACAATCTTTAATCACATTTGAAATTTCTGTGAATCAATAATAACTGTTAATTTCATCCCCCCCCCGGGGGTCGACGTAGAGAATTCTGCGAAGCTACTGGCTAGGATCTGTACCTAGGCAGTCTCGGCCACGGGGGTATAAAATTAATGAACTTGGTGGTTCTGAAGGCTCTGGGAAAGGTCACTTATTGGCCGGCCTCGGAGTCTGGCACGTCCTAGCGCGGCGTGGTGCTAGTAACCCGTGGGAATTTCCCCCGGGGTCGCTGGGTAATGTCCCGAGCGACTGGCAGGAGCAATTGACGACCGGTGCTGCCTGGTGACGTATCCAGGTGGTGCGCGGCTCTGCTAGAGGGTAATAGTGGAGGTTGAACCTCCACGACGTGCCCGAAGGCAGAGTCGACCTGTAGTGAGCTAGTTCTCGGAACGGGGAAGCCCAAAACCTGTTAATTTCATCCAAGGTGTGTGCAGAGCATGTGCAAACGGTGTTACCGCATTGGGGGAGGACAAAATTTTTCTAATTTGGAAAGGAAATGGACAGCAGAATTTTGCAATTGCAGAGTTTGCACTGAGTGGTAAAATGTCTAGCGCCAACCCCGATTTCATCTTGAAACAAGTGATTTGCTAATTCTCTGTGAAGACCATTGTTTGGTAATTTCACTCTTAGAAAGGCACCAGGCAACAGAATTTAAGATCTGCCGACATTGCAACAGGCGGCAAAATGCCTAGCCCTGAATGCTACAATGCACAAACAGAGAACAGCAATAAAAGAAAGCTACCTCTACACAACGCATTCACGGGATTATCCCTTTTGAACAGTTACTGCTATTTTTAGCAATATTTACAATTATTGATTCTTTGCAGCCTCTCATTCAAAATTTTATATCCAGCGCTATGTGCGAGCTCAGAGTTAGAGGACTTCCCGCAACTTGAAAATAACGTTCCGCAGTGACCACTTCTATTCTTAATATAGTTACATTACATGGAAACAAGCCTGTACATGGGCGGGAAAACACACCAGGTGTATCAGAAGTGTTATGTTTTTGTTATTAGGGTTGCCACTCAAACGGGAGAATGAAACTCCCTGACTTTTCCAGGTGTGTTTTAAGAAAATTTGGTGAATCTTTACATTATGGTAACTTGGCGATTTTTTGGTGACCAATCCTGCTACAGCAACCTGCTAGTTTGTTTTGGACGTCATTTTGTTTTCACGAAGTAAAGGCATTTTTTTTTTTCACTTAACATTTTTTTCCAACAATCTGCTAGCCGAATTACGCTTATACTAGAACTTTTACGGAACAAAAATGCTTAAACATGATGAAGATTAGGTACGAAATTGGGAGAAAGTGCAGAATCACAAACTGCTTGCCGCGTTTTTAAGAATTGCACATACACGGTATCCATGCACACGTCGACCTATTTTCACTTAAAAAGTCAAAGAAAATTGACAAAAATCCAATTCCTCTTACTCTTGTAAAAAGCGCCAAACAAATAAGTGGGCTTTAGCAGCGAAATTTTTTCCAAGTGCTTATTAGCTAAAATCACGATCGGAATTTTCCAGAAAATGTGACATTACATGTCTCATGATCTCTGTGATTCGAACTGTATACTTCTCAGATTATTGCTATAGTCCTAGCTAGTAACCTTTATTGCCAAACTACCTGTTATCATATTCTAAAGATTAGCCGAAAATTCCAGTCTTTCTGCGTAATGCACATGAGTTGTTCTAAGAGGTAAATTAATTATGCTACCACTTAAAAACACAAAAAATTCTCCAATTTTATATATATATATATAATTTTTCGGTTGATCTTTACAATATGGTAACTGGTAGTTTGGCGACATTTTGGAGGCGATAAAGGTTACTACCTGGGACTTTGGTAATAATGTGAGCAGTACTCAGTTCCGATTACGCATTATTTTGCATGAGGGAAATGAGAGATCATGGGATATGTCATGTGATATTAATGGACGAATTACGGTTCTTTAATCGGAAAAGGGGGGAAATCGGGAAAAAATCTGGAAATTTTGTATTTAGCTTTATTCTGTGTTGTGTGAAACAGTGTTGGTTAATTTTTGGATCCCATGGCCCTAACTAAAGTGAATTCGAAATGGGTATTTAGGCATTGTGATAAAGAGAAGTTTGCTTTTTATTTAGCGGAGGAAGTATGGAGGAAAAATTCGCAGAAAAAATCTTTCAATAATTTTATTGAATGAATTAGAAAAGTGTATCTGCCACGTAATCAAGATTCTGAAGAAGATTAGGTAAGTTAGTATTTTTAATTATTTGAGGATATTATTTTTATGCATTGTTCTAAATGTAAGGTGGAAAGGAATTTGATATTATTGGGAAAATTGTTATTAGCAATGATTTAGTTTAAAGTAATTAGGATTGTAAGGTAATTTTTATTAATTTAATGTACGTGCTCATTTATATTTTAAGTAGTGTTTTTGAATTTAATTATATTTCAATGAAATGATAGTTATTTTGTGAATTTTATGTTTGTAGGAATTTGGTATACGTTTTAGTTGAAGTAAACGTGCATGGAAATAATTTAAATATCTGACACTAAGTATTTGTAATGGTTGCGGTATGAATTCGTTGGTGACGTTTATAATATAATAGATGATTTAGAGGTAAAAGTTTTTGGATATTTTATTTATTTTATATGTGGAAATGTTCATATTTGGAAAGGGTAAATACTTTCTCGCGATCAGGTAATTTCATATATGTTCTTTTTACCGGGTTTAAAGATTGAGAAAATTGTCATGTATTTTCGTGAAATTTTTCTAATTTATGAGAAAAAAGCAGTGTACATGGATATAGTGAAGAGTGTGCGCAATGCCATTTTTGTGCAATTCTGGGATTTTCTTTTAAGTAAAAATAAGTCGGCATGTACATGGTTTATGTGTATATGTTATTTTGAAAAACGTGTAAGGAGTATGGTATTGTGCACTTTTTCCCAATTTTGCAGTGAATACTTGTCATGATTAAGCAGTTTTGTTTGATAAAATTTCTAGCATAAGTGTAATTCGGCTAGTAGATTGTTGGAAGAAGTGTTCAGTAGATAAAAAGAAAAGAAACACGTCTTTACTTCGTGAAGACAAAATGGCAGCAGGGAAAAAAAATAGAGGGTTGCTGTAGGAGAGTTGGTTGCCAAATTTTCGCCAAAAAATCGCCAAGTTACCATAACGTAAAGATCAACAAATTTTTCTCCACAGATAATGCCCAATCGGGATTAATTTTTTTTTTTTTTTCCCCCTGACACGTTGCAACTAAAAGAAGAAAGAAATCTATTTAATGATATTTTTAAATATCAAACCGATATTTATATTTCTTCAGCAGCATACATAAGCAAAAAATATGAACATTTAATTTTGTGATAGCATGTCATAATACTGCTAGAATTAGTTTCAGGATTACGTCAGAAAATTTCCTGTAATTTGAAAGTATTATTTACTAATAATAAATCAACTTAGAGGGAAGAAGAAACATTAAATGATATGGGTAACATAAAAAAAAACTTAAAAATTGAATTAGAATAATCAACGATAGTTTAGCGAATATAGTTCTACTAATGGTTAGCCTGGATGACTAATTACAGTTTTTTTTATTTTACTGCAAAATGACAGATAAGGCTTTTATTAAAAAGGGGGGGGGAAAGGGTTTAAAAGCTTTTGCGGTAAAATCCTAATAGTATACACTTCCATGCACTTGGTACGATTTTGAAAATTGTCACCCACAATCACCCGTTTACTGCTCATCATAATTTCGCCAAATCGCCAAGGGCCGGTTATCTGAAAACTGCCATGAACCTCCATAGTACCGTATATACAATTTAATTGGAGTTGCAAAAATTGGCTCTATGCCAGCTGCCCGAATGACATTCACGCGATATATAATTCGCCAAGAAAGTGATCGCTTCCCAAAGCTGTTTATATATCTTAAAACAGCTTTGTCGCTTCCAACATCGGGGCAAAACTCGCTTTTTTGGGGGGGGGGGATCGCCGTATGAAATTCCCTGACTTTTCACTGAATGTTTTGGTCAATTTTCGAATTCCCTGACTTTTTCTAGTTTTCAGGTAGCGTGGGAACCGTGAGTTATGTTACAGGCTGTCGTCCCTTTGCTTGCATTTCGAAACCTACTACTTACGTAATTTAACAGAACTTTTTTTTTCACTTCAGCCGCTCCGAACTGCGAATACAGGGGTACTTGACCTGAGTGTCACTACATCTTATGTTTTAAATAAATTTATACAAAATAATTGCATAGAAAATCAGATGTTATAACACTAAGAGAAGGCGTATTAACGTTTTCAAAACAGCTTAAGCTTAACATATATAAATCAACGATTACCTTTCTGAGGTCCTCCAACAAGAATAACGGCTTTGTACATCATTGTACAAGTCTGAAATAATGAGCTGTCACTGTTTTTTTCCACACGTAAACAGATAAATTGAAACTTGGCTGTCTACTAGTGATGCCATTCATAGAAGAGAAAGGAATAGCAGCTTTGGTAACTGATTGCTAATTTGGTAATGCTATCTAGCTAAAAGGTCAAGTAATCTGCATTTATAATGAAAAATCAGAGGAAAAACGTTTGGATCCGATTTCATATATGTATTAATATATTTACGCTCATATGATCTACATATGTAGAAAATAACTATATATTTATTTAGTCTGAGACATACTTTTTAATTAAACTCAGTTTTTTACCTGGCTCTAACAGTTTCGTACTAAACGCTAGGAAATTATTTTTCTCTCAAGCAAACTTTTCTTTGTACCTAAGTATTATTTTTCGTCCTTCGCGCAGAAAGACTTAGCGGAGGGGAAAACAAGACCTTCTTTGCCTTGGGGACAACTTTGATCGGCAACGATGAACGGAGTGAAGACATCGGTTTTGCGTGGTATCGCTCGCGAGCTGCGAAAGGCAAATCCAAAAGTTTGTTCTTCTTCTATCATCTGTATTTCTGATTACATGTGAGCTATTATGTTTGAGGGAGATTAAAATTTCGTGTATTTAAGCGCTGTTTTATGTTTAAATTAATGCGTTCTCTATATTTGAGTATTTTCTAACATTGACGCAAGTGTATTTATTTTACTGTTTATTTATTTACTTTAGTTGAAGCCTGTGTCGGAGACGTCGGCATTTCTTTTTTTGATCAATGAATATCGGATTCATCAACTGACAGAGAAACGTACTTGTAAAAGCCCTGAAGAATTGTATTCTATGGGGAAAACTTATCTATGTTACCTACAATCTTTACGTAAAAATCAGGTACGCCTTTTTTTTTTTTTTTTTGTTTCTAAATTATCAGATTTCTCGAGAAGCTTTTGCGTATGTCGAAAAATCGTTCTGGAAGCACTTCCGCAGAGAACCCGGTAAATGTAAACATCGCCAACATTGGCGATAATAGTTCAAACCTGGTAACCCATCGGATTTATCCTATTCGCTTGTTCGAAGTTTGCAACCATTCCTCTTGCGTTCATTTTGTTGAATTATCACTGTCATTGTTCGCATTTGAAGATCTATATTATTCTTCTCTTATTTATTATTATTTTTTCTGAATTTTTTAACAACAAATAGATAGAAATAATTTCGTAGGTAGATGCCGGTTTTCGGTTCGGGATGAAAGGAGGGGTGAATGCTAATTTGTAACACGGCATTTCACGTTGTGTTCTTAATTATTAACAGCTCTAAGAACCATGAGGTTTCCAACCTCTAAAATAATTTGTTTACGTAGACCACAAAAATGTGCATATGCATTTTAAATAATTAAGTAGCGATAATAGTTCAAACCTGGTAACCCATTGGATTTATCCTATTCGCTTGTTCGAAGTTTATAACCATTCCTCTTGCGTTCATTTTGTCGAATTATCACTGTCATTGTTCGCATTTGCAGATCTATATTATTCTTCTCTTATTTATTATTATTTTTTCTGAGTTTTTTAACAACGAATAGATAGAAATAATTTCGTAGGTAGATGCCGGTTTTTGGTTTGGGATGAAAGGAGGGGTGAATGCTAATTTGTAACACGGCTGTTTACGTTGTGTTCTTAATTATTAATAGCTCTAAGAACCATGAGGTTTCCAACCTCTAAAATAATTTGTTTTCATAGACCGCAAAAATGTGCATATACATTTTAAATAATTAAGTAATGCTTTTTATTATTGGTTATTGTCATCTAAAATTATGAGAATAAATCAATTTTTATGGTGTAAAATTTTAACAATATATTGTTAATGCTTTTCTAACAATAACCTTTCAGAGGATCGCAGGTGTGACATAAATAGATGATGAAATTGAAATAAAAAATATTATTGATTATCTAAGATGACAGAATAGTTTGATGCATCACCATGGTCATCAAATTTAGCAAACCACTGCTGGTGTAAGGAATATATCGTTTTCTGTGTTAACTGGAATTTAAGACAAATTTTTTTCGTATATCACGTGTAACCGGTTAATTTCAGTATATTAATAGTAATTTATATTTTTTAAATGAATTTTTATTTCCGTTATAAATGCTTATGTATTGTCTTATGCTTAATAATATATTCTTTTCTGTGCTAACTTGAATTTAATACAAATTTATTTTCGTATATCACGTTTAACCGGTTCGTTTTACATCTACATGCTTATTATCTGTGAACTTTTACTACCATATGCTTGTATATTGTTTTGTTTGCTAACTTGAATTTACATGCACTAAAAATCACTTTTACAAAATATCACGTTTATGGCTCGGCTCATCGTCGATGAACCGCGAACTTGGTGAGTAAAAATGCAACGGCGCCAACGGGTTCTCTGCGGATGTATAGCTGCATGTAGGAAATTATAACTTTTCAGATTTTTTTTTTTTTTTTAAAAAAAGCCTTTTGATATATAGCAGAATATTTTTATTCCTTAAAGAAGAGGGCCGTCATTTCAGTTTTCCTTGCAGCGTATAAAGATTTTCTATGAAACGAATGTCATTTCTAAAGAAGATGAATTTTATGTAATTTTCAACTGAAACTAATATAGTCAAAAGTCGTTAATTTGGACACCCATAATCCAGAATGATCTTTAATCCGGACCTCAAAGCTACAAACTTTCTGCGCATGGCGTCGCGTTGACGCATGTGCGTAAGACCTTTACGGCTGCGAATAAGCTTGTGCGCGTGCACGTGCACAAAATACGTTTATGAGTGCACGTTTAATGTGTAACGGACGGTATAAGGTAAGCTAAAATTATCTAATTATCTATTTCAGTTAATGTTGCAGATTGCATTGTTCCTTAATCTTCGAATTGGATCCGGCTTATTATTTTTTGCGAACTGTTAGAGCAATTTTATAAAAGTAAGCTTGAACTTTCGATTATGTCGAACAGAATTTCTGATATACATTTACTAATATGTAAATGATTTACAAAGCGAAAGTATATTTCGAAGTTCATTAAACAAAAAGTGGAATTGCTGCAAAAAATGGATAAAGGCATATCCTTTGTTTATCTAAACTTTAACGTTTGTTTATCTAAACTTTGTTTATCATTAACGCCGCGGCGGGCGCGCAATGAATTGGAAGTTGATCTGTCAGCACTATCCTTATCTTCAGGGCAGATGTTTTTATTTTATTTGGCTTATAATTTCTTACTGATTGTAGTATTTCATCTCGATGTACTCCGTCTTTGATATGATTTAAATCAAATTCCTCGTCATTATAATTCGCTTCCGATAGCGAAGAAAGTGACAGAGGTTATTGAAAACGAAAATATTTCGATTGACGAATTAGTCGGTAGACACAGCAATTATAGGACTTGAACAGCGGAACTTTGTAACTGAACAAGAAATTATGTCTGTTTATAGAATTAAAGAGAAAGTATTATCACATAAAAAACGAAGCAACTTAAACAACTTACATTGAAAGAAATGTTTAATAAAGTAAACAAATAAATATTAAGCTTTTTTTTTTTTTTTTTTTTAATTTTGATACCCTTTAGATCATAATTGTTCTTTATTTCATAAATTACAATTTCATATTTTTAATTTTATAATTTCTGCATGCTATCTTACCAGATTTAAACTGATGATCTATAATCCGGAATCACCGAAGTCCCGATGAGTCCAAATTAACGACTTTTGACTGTAGTTCTTCCATCAGTAAATTAAAAATGGCCTCAGTTTTGTAATGTAATAATGGATATATGATTTAATTGATCTTTTTTCGGGGAAAGTGCAGAACGCCCACTGCTTGGCGCATTTTTAAGAATTGCACATACTTGGTATCCATGCACACATCAACCTATTTTCACTTAAAAAACATCCCAGAATTGCACAAAAATGGCATTCCTCACTCCTTTGACTTTATCCATGCACACATCGACCTATTTTCACTTAAAAAGTCAAAGAAAATTGACAAAAATCTAATTCTTCTTACTCTTGTAAAAAGCGCCAAACAAATAAGTGGGCGATTCCTTCACTTTACCGCTTTTTTCCTTTAATTTACTTTTATTTAGCATTTCAAAGCTTTTCATGATTCTGCTTGAAAAAATAAATTATGTTTTATATGAAATGAAAACACTTGGAATTGATTTTATACCAAGTATAAAAAGGAAAAATTTGGGATTTAAATATGAAAAATTCCTCTAATTAGGCTTTGCGTTTGAAGAATGGATATAAAGTGAAATAGTATGTCTGAGGTATGGTGATAATGATGGAAGTCTTGGTTATGATATGCTTAAGATCATTTGTGTACTTGCACAAAATATTTTTTAGGTATAAAAATGACAAAACATAAGGATTATAAAATACTGGATAATATTTGTTGAAAACTATTTTTAGTTGGCTGTCATGTTATAGGTAAATTTTATATTTAAGGGAAATAAATAAAAAGGTACTGGGACTACAATCTATTAACTTTTCATAAAAACTGTTGTAAAAAGGTACAACACTCACACTTTTTACTGGAATTTCCAGTTTTGCAGTGCTGAAAACATTGAAAATTATTCTTACTTCTTCAATCAAATATTGTCTATAGTCAGTGGAGTAGCCAGCATAACTGGCACCCGGGACAAAATATCTTTTTGGCACCCTCCCCGTCCTGAAAAAAACACAGTGATACGATAAAAATCTTTTCTGGAGACCATTTGGTGCCCCTCTGCGAGCGACGCCCGGGGCATCATACACCCCCTTGGCCCAACCTCACTACGCCACTGTCTATAGTTTCAGTAGATCAATAAATATTTTCAGTTTGTTCACTCATGATAATTATTCTTACTTCTTCATTCAAATCTTGTCTATAGTCCCGTAGATCAATAAATATTTCAGTTTGTTCAGTCGATTGCAGTCATCAGAGTGCTATCTATAATGACTGTGACTGTCTACAATGTTGTATATTTTACCAAGAAGGATTGCTCATGTTTCCTTTTTATTATCATCCCCTTTTTTACTTCCTTGTACAAAGTAAAAAGGAAGTATTGTAATCGCAAAAAGTTTTCAACAAAAATATCCATTTTGACCACTATCGAATGCAATTTAACGATGTTTTTGCATGACATCTGTACGTAAGGACAGAATAAAAGACTTTTCCTCCCAAAAAATTATAAAGTCCAGACCATAAAAGTTTCTAGGAACATTTCATATGCCGAAGCCAGAAGACAAATTCAAAGCACACAGCCTCAATCAAACAAATCATATGCCGGAGCCGTTAAATCAACACGCACTATAGCCACCCAAACTTCCATAAGTACACAGACTCCACCAAATAAAACCCAGCAGCCTGCAAGCAAGAAAAAGGAAAATCCAATCCATGTCATACAAAATAAAGAAATAACAATCTTGAGCAAACCAAAATCTGTGCCTGCAAAAATAGTATCCAAAAATAAAAGCCGAAGCAATAGTTCTGTAGATGGTATGAATTCTGAATCTCTAGATTCAGACAGTATGGAAGTGGAGGAGGGAATGGAAGTTCCCGAACATCTGCTTCCGCGGAAAACTAAAAAGCAACACAGAAGGAGCAAACATCAATCATAATGGCCACTCTCGTCTCATGGAACTGTCGCGGTTTCCACCGCAATTTGCTTGATATCCAAGCTATAGTAAATGCTTATCATCCTGTGTGCTTGGCAATACAAGAGACAAATCTGAAACCAGATCAGCATGCAAAACTTTGGAGGTTTTCTCTCGTCAGGAAGGATAACCTTGCAGGTGAGCGTGCCAGTCGAGGGGTATGTTTCCTCACCTCACTGGACTATCCCTCAAGTTCCTTTCCTTTGACGACATCTCTCCAAGTTGTCGCTGTACAAGTAAATTTTCATATTGTAGTTTCAATCGTTTCTTCTTATTTGCCTCCTAATGAACACATTGATCAGCGGGATTTAAATGACCTTGTGGCTCAGCTGCCTGAGCCTTTTATCATAATGGGTGATTTTAATGGCCATAGTCTGTTGTGGGGAAGCAAAGACACCAATTCACAAGGAAGGCAAATTGAGCAGGTAATTGAAGACCATTGCCTTTGTATCCTGAATAATGGGCAAGACACTTACTTCCATGAACCGACAAAGACATTCCACGCTCTTGATCTAGCCATCTGTTCACCATCTCTATTGCCATTTTGCAATTTTAGTGTTGGAAGTGATCTGTACAACAGCGATCATTATCCTATTGTTTTGTCTCTTGCACGAAGAGGAGCGAACCCCATGTCGAGACTCCCTCGGTTCATACTGGATAGGGCAGACTGGGAACTCTTCTCTTCCTCTGCAGATCTCACACAGAACATGGTAGAAGATGTGCTTATCGATGATGCAGTGGAAGCAGTTACAACTGCTATTACTCAGGCAGCTATGCTCTCCATTCCTAGAACATCAGGAAAAATAATAAAATATTCGAAACTGTGGTGGAATCGCGACTGTCATGAAGCACTGATAAAACAGAAAACAGCCTGGGGGATTTTTCGTAGATACCCAACTCTGCGAAACCTGATGGCATTTAAAAGAGCCAAAGCAAATGCACGAAAAGTAAGGAGGCAGAGCCAGAGGGATTCCTGGATTTCGTATGTGTCATCAATAACATTCTCTACGCCTAGTAAGCGGGTTTTGGAGAGAGTCAGAAAAGCATGCGGGATATATAAAGACCACTCACTTTCCTTTTTGGAAAAAGATGGCCAAGTGAGCTCTAAAAAATTGCAAATACTATTGGTGAGACATTTGCTGCCGTTTCTTCCAGCAGAAATTACTCACCTGCATTTCTTTCTATCAAGCAACACTCTGAGAAAAATCCCATCGCTTTCAACTCTTCCAACTTTGAGCCTTATAATAGAGATTTTACTGTGCTAGAGTTAAAGAGAGCTTTGTTACAGACACATAGGTCTTGCTGTTGTAATTCCTATTGCTAAGCCAGGGAAAGATCCAAGGAATCCCTCCAACTATCGGTCAATTGCCCTTACCAGTTGCTTATGCAAACTGTTTGAAAAGATGGTAAACAGCCGCCTACTTCTTGGAAAAGAATAATATTATATCTCCTTATCAAAGCGGTTTTCAAAAGGGTAGAACGACCGTAGATAACATGCTTCTTTTAGAGACATCCATTCGAAAAGCTTTTGTCAGAAGAAGTCACTTTGTCTCAATATTCTTCGACAATGAGAAAGCTTGTGATAAGGCATGGAGATACGGTATACTTCGGGATCTTCACGGGAGTGGCTTGCGTGGCAACCTACCAATTTTCATTCAGAATTTCTTGAATACTAGGACTTTTCAAGTAAGGATTGGCTCTGTTTTGTCAGATATTTTTGAACAGGAAGAGGGTGTGCCTCAAGGCTGTGTGCTTAGTGTAACCCTGTTCATTTTAAAAATAAACTCTGTACTAAAAGAACTTCCTCCCACCATCTTGGGATCTCTATATGTTGATGATTTACAGATTAGCTGTCGAGGGGCAGACATGAGATACGTAGAGAGGCAATTGCAGATGGTTCTGAATAAGATCCAAGGATGGTCAAACAAACAGGGATTTACTTTTTCCAAACAGAAAACTGTGTGTATTCACTTTTGTAGGAAACGAGGTCTCCATCCTGAGCCTGAGTTATATCTGAATGGTACAATTATTCCAGTTGCGCCCGAAGTAAAATTTTTAGGTGTGACGTTCGACCAAAAATTGACTTTCCTTTCTCATTTTTTAAACCTGAGAAAGAAGTGTTTAAAAACACTAAATATTTTAAAAGTATTGGCGAACACCTCCTGGGGTGCAAAGCATTGCTCCATGCTTCGCATTTACAGAGCGCTTGTCCGCTCTAGACTGGACTATGGCTCAGTTGTTTACAGATCCGCTCGGTCATCAGTATTGTTAAAATTGGATCCTGTTCATCATCAAGCTCTGCGGATTTGTTCAGGAGCTTTCAGGACTTCTCCTGTCCAGAGCCTGTATGGTGACTCCAATGAACCATCACTTTATCTGAGGTGTGAGAAATGTCCCTATTGCAATATTTTAATATTCTATCCCAATCTGAACATCCCAATAAGCTGTGCTTACTTGATAATGTGTGTAACACTTTATTTGAAACATGTCCATCCTGTGTTCCTACTTTTCCTTTAAGAGTTCGCCCTGTCATTGAGGAACTTTCCCTCTCTGATATGCATCCCCAAGCAGTACAGAATTTTGAAATCC
This sequence comes from Stegodyphus dumicola, assembly GCF_044657685.1. Taxonomy (NCBI): domain Eukaryota; kingdom Metazoa; phylum Arthropoda; class Arachnida; order Araneae; family Eresidae; genus Stegodyphus; species Stegodyphus dumicola. The sequence goes on along the minus strand of NC_140781.1, from coordinate 111,337,421 downwards.
CACCTTGGGAAAATGCACAGATTCAGCTTCTTGATGTTTTCAAGCATCATGTCAAGGCAAGCACCAACGAGATCATTTATAGACAACTCTTCACTCTTCACTGAGCACAGGCACAAATATAGCAGTTATTATCCGATATATACAGATGGATCCAGGTCAAATGATAATGTTGGGATGGTGTTTGTATTTCAAGATCACATAGAGGGCAGACGTTTGCACAATGGTTTCTCAGTCTTAACATGTGAACTAACTGCAATCTATTATGGTCTTTTGTACATCTCAAAGTTCTTCCACAAAAAGTTCATAATTTATACAGACTCGTATCGTGCTCTTAAATCTTTGGAAGCTTTGCCCAACACTGAAAATTCTGTTGTAGTGGATGTTCTCAAAATTCATATAAACTTAAAGTTTCGAGGATATGAAATCCTGTACTGCTGGGTTCCCGGGCATACGGGAATAAAGGGAAACAAGCTTGCAGACATTGCGGCAAAATCTGCTGTTGAACTGTCCAGTCGCCTTATCCGTTTTAGAGACATCTGTTGTGTCATCAAGGGGAAGATCTGAAAAAAATGGCAGCAAATTTGGGACGTTCAGCTTCACAATAAGTTGAGAAATGTAAAGCCTAAAATTGAGCATTGGGATTTTGCTGGAAATCGTAAGGAGGAAGTTCTTTTGACTTGCCTCAGAATTGGTCACACTAGAGTGACACATAACTATCTTCTCAAAGCTGAAAATGAGCCTGTTTGTTTTAATTGTAATGTTTGTTTATCTGTTTGTCATATTTTAATTGAGTATCCATGTTTTAATAGTCTTCGCCAGAAATATTTGAGTAGCTGTGACTTACCTCTCAACCTTTTAATCGGAAGAGAGGTCAATTGCAATTTATTTTATTACTTAAAAGAGACTGGCTTTTATTATCTAATGTAATTTGTTTTGAAGACTGTGTCTTGAATTTTAATGTATGCTTTTAACTTTGTTTTTATATGACTTCATCCTCTGGATTTGGTACATTTGTATACTTGTTTTTATTTATTGTATATTAATTTCATCATTTGTAATCATCCCATCTTGTGTTTCGCGCGATATAATCATCTTTGGTTTTGCGCAATAATCTCTCTCTCTCTCTTAGCAACTTGGAACAAGATGATATAATTTGAACTTCAAAGAAAAATAAGCAAAGAAGTTTTCACTTATCTTTTTCTGTATTCCTGCATTCTGATGTGGCAGAATTGCTGAAACGTCTAGAACCTGATGACCTCCAACCTTCTTCTCGAACTTTGATGTTCCATGCCGTTCGCTTCCGATCTTTTCCTTTTTTGCCCCTTGTCTAGGAATCTGGGACTCTTTCAGGAGGGTTGCGGGTTCTAGAATGCCAATTTCCTTTTTAGCTTCGGTGGGGATATCCGGCCTTCAAGGTCTTTGAATCTTCTCTTGGACTTTCTAACTTCTTGGTCAGGCACGGTTGTCTCCACGGGTCTTTTCTGGCTTTTCGTTTTCCATTCTGGTTCTCCCTTGTAGTTGTTGCTGCTGGAAACTGTGGTTTACATCTAGTTTCCACTCGTTGTTGAATTCTCTCCTTTACTGGAACCTTGTCAGCAGGCCTCTCTCTCCTGGTCGGTGGTACTGGAGTTTTCACAGAATCCTCGGCTCTGCTCGTTGATCTGTCGGTGCTAACTTCCTCCTTTTTTGTGCACTTGTAGCATTACTGGATTGGATCCCCCTGGTCAAAGTTTGCTGGCTCTGCTTCCTTTTTTTGTGTTGGGGGACCCCAGCTGTGCTCTTGAGCTGGCGAGCTTCTCTCCTCACTTCCAGGATCCTGTACTTTAAAATCATTACTGCTGTAGTACGGCTAGATCTGGTCAATATTTGCAACCAGTGGGCCATTTTCGGCCTTTAAATAGAACGTGGCTTCTCTTATTCTTTCTACCATGTACGGCCCTTCAAACCTGGGCTCAAACTCTGCAACTCTGTTTTCGGGTGTAGATGATAATGAATAATTCAACATAAGAACTTGCTGTCCCACTTTATATTCCAATTCCCTTCTATTTCTGCCATAATAGACTTTTTGCTTTTGTCTTACTATGTCAGAGCTTTTAATTGCTTTGTCGATAATTTTCTGAATGTCTTTTAACTTGAATTCTTCTTGTCTCTGTTGTACAAAGAACAGCTTATCCAAAGGCGTTATGATTTTTCTTCCTTAAAATAACTCTGCGGGGGTCTTCTGCGTAGTATCGTGCTTTGCGGTTCTCAAGGCAAAACCTAACTCATTGACACAGCTGTCCCAGCGGTCATGAACATTTTTCACATATCCCCTGATAATTTTTACAATATTCTTATTTACGCGTTCCGCTATATTCTATATGGTACCATTTGTAGATGGCGTATGCCAAGTCCTGTGCACAAATTTTTAAATATACTGCTAACAAACTGTTTTCTGTTATCTGATATTACTTTTAGTGAAGCCCCGTATTTTAAAATATATTTATTTAAGAATGAATCTGTGACTATTTTAGCTGAAACTCGTTTAAGACGGACTATTTCTACCCATTTTGAAAAAGGGTCAACGATTGTTAATAGATATCTGTTTTTGTTGTTTTTTTGTCCTAGGGTAGGGTCCTATGCCAACAATTCCATTTGGAAAAGTGGTCTTTATGTTTTTTAAATACCTGGCTGGGCTGTAATTAACATCGTTTATTAACTGGCACATAGGACATGACTTAACATACGCCGTAATAACTCTCTGTAACTGCGGAAAATAAACCGCTTCGTGTACCCTCTTTAGTGTTTTTCGTATTTTGAAATGTCCAGCAGATGGTAGATCGTGCAACTCCTCTAATATACTTAAAACATAGACTCGCTGAGATTACTTGCCAGTATTCCTGATTTTCATTTGTTACCTTTGTATAAAATAACAATTTGTTGATTATTTCGTAATGCTGAGCCCTCTTGCGAATAGCCATTAAATCTATATGCTCAAAGTTTTCAGGGTCTTCCAAGTATGTGTAAATATCTTTAAATTCGGGTCCTTTTTCAATTCTTCGACTATCGTTTCACGGGACTCGATAACTCTTGAGGTGAAACTAAAACTAAGATTAACTACAGAAATATAGCTGAAGCTTTCAAGTTTCTAATGCAGTTGGCCCCTTAAACACAAGATGACTGCAAAGCTATCAAGGGCCTGAGTACAGCCGAGTGTAATAACAGCTTTGAGAGAGAGAGTGGCCAAAAAGGCAGACACGCGTAAATCAGAAACTAATGCTCTCTCACTCTGTAAGTAACTTCGCGGTTTAAATACCGCTCCTCCTCATTAAGTATTCAGAAAGTTTCCAAAACTATGTTCTGGCCGGAAGTAGTAAGTTGAAGTTAAGAATTTGACAGGAAAGGAACTTTAACTTAAAATTTAACTGTTAATAAAATTAGCATAATCCTTAAATAGTTAATGGGCAATAACACTCAATCCACATAGGGATCATCTGGTCGATGATACCTGGAAAGTGAGGATAAATCACTGCATGGATTGGCCTGCCAGATGTCCTAACCTTAATCCTACAGAGCATGTGTAGGATGCTCTTTGGAGGACAATTTCATCTTGCCATCTCCCTCTGAGAACCATCCCGGAGATGGAAACTGCCTTGCTGCAGAAGGAAGTGGGGAGCAACAGCCTCAGGGATTCCTCAACAGCCTCAATCATAGGGAGTGGGGCCCAGAAATATATTTTTGTATAGGGGCCTATGAATTCTACTTAGATCACTGGTTACATTATACAAAAAAATACTAGTTTTACATATAGTTTCACTAAAATTATTCACATAATATGCAAAGTCTGTAACACTGCCCCATTTCCAGGGACTGCAGCTCTGGGCGGTGCAATCCCTGGACAGGATGCCATGCTTACAAATAAGGAAAATCAATGCAATACTAAAGCAATACTTTCAGTAAATAACATAAAGCAAGTCAAATACTAAATCAATAAATAAATTCATAAATTTACAAATTCATATACAAACAGGACCATGGACTTAGTCTACCTATTTACAGTACATACACTATGAGGACTACATACTATGGCCATAGTAAGGAGCTTAGCCTAGCATAATGAATCATTTTGACTTAGAATCTGGTGACTTATGGATTAAACTATGATGTTGTTCAGCCTGTTAAGATGGTGTAAAGACTGCCCCAAGGTGACTAGTTTAGCAGAGAGCCTTTTCCATTGAATTGGATTCCATAACCTCACCTTGTCAGCTTTGTTGAATCGATGTCCTGTAACACTTGTGTCATATCAGTCTTCGTCTTCTCCAATGGCAAATTGACTTGTTCATGTGCAAAATTGTGCATCACTTCAAACTGTGCCTGGAGATCTTGAATGTACTTCTCAGGCTATGAAGGTGCATCGAGATGGCAATGTAGAACAGCCAGTTGTCTCATGGACAGCACTGCGATAGGCCACTAAGAACAGAAATAGCTTCTGGCTACAATCCTGTTAATCTCTGGAAATGATTAACAAAAGGCTATTAAGGATGGTTTGATTAAACCTCTCTACCATTCCATCTGACTGGGGATGTAGAGGTGTCATTTGGGTTTCGTCAATGCCGAGTAGTTTGTAGAGTTCTTTAGCCGAGATAAAAATTCCTTCTTTGATCAGAACGTAACTGAGGAGGCACTCTGAACTTGGAAATTAAATGCTGTATCATTACCTCTGCTATCGTGATAGCCTCTTGACCAGGAATAGGATACATTTCAGGGCACTTGGTGAAGTAATCAGTGACAAAGAGAATGTATTTGTTGCCATCAGCTGTCTGTGGCAGAGATCCCTGGATGTCAAAGGTAATATGTTCAAAAGGAGCTCCTACATTGTAATGTTCAGAGATCGCAAGATTTGCGGCACTTTTGTACATCATCCTTTGCATTACTCCAGTAGAAGTGTCCTCGAACACTGCAAAGTCTTCATTATTCCTCTTGTGGGACTGCTATATAGTTCTTCAAGGACATCCGGGATCCAGGATCTTCAAAGTATAAACTGCCATCTGAAAGCATTTCCATCATCTGATTTGAATTTCCGGTACAAGATGCCGCTTCTAATAGGGAACGAGTTCCAGAGAGCCCAATATTGTCTTGTTTTACAAATATAAATCGAATGTCTTGCCAGGTAGATTTCCTATTTGAAGATTCCATTAAGTCAATAGTGGGTTTAATGCTGCCACCTTCCAAATGGTCTTTCCTAACTTCGTCCCTCCATGTGTCTGGGTCAGACAATGTTGAGTTCGTAACTTGACGTTCGACTGGAGTAAGCAGCTCGTATTTCACTTTGAACCTGGAACAATATCAGAGCTTTCTGAGCAGGGTATTTTAACGTCAGTGTTTTTCATGTGATGAGCCTTCCGATGACAGACAGTGATGTCATACTCCTGGAATCTCTGTATCCATCTAGCTATCTGGCCTTTGGGATTCTCAAAATTTAAAATCCAGATTAAAAATGTCAATAGTTGCGGAGCAGGAATTTTCTACCAGAGATAAATGATGGAAATCTTCTATGCATTTAACTATAGCAAGCAACACTTTCCTGGTAACTCAGATACTTGCTCAAATATGCTACGGCACGTTCTTGACCATTTATTTTTGGGGACAAAACAGCACTGACACACTAATTGCTTACATCGGTGTTGAAAATAAATGGTTTGTCAAGCTGAGGATACATCAGGACTATCGCAGATGTTAAAGACTCCTTTACTTTGTTAAAGGCACCCTCACATTTTTTGGTCCACTAGAACTCATGCTTGCTCTTTGTCAGCTTGTGAAGGGGTCTTGTGATCGAATAAAAGTTCTTTACAAACCTGCAATAGTAGATGCAAAGTCCCGGGAAACTTCTGAGCTAATGAACATTTCGGAGCTTTTCCAAACTTTAACTGCTGACATTTTTTCTTGGTCCGTACGTCCGAGGTAAGTCACTTCCTGTCTGAATAATTTGCATTTAGCGGGATTCGACTTTAGATTGGCTTTTTTTGATTTCTGAAGCACCTTAAACTAAATTTAACTAACAACTGATTCAGATTTAAATATCATTAGATACAATAACAGACAAAAAAATGAAAAAAAAAATGTTAAAAAATTTTAATTAAGAATTCATACAATAACTGAGATTTCAATAAGAAAATTAATTTTTCATTTTCTTCACATAAACTTGAATTTCTACAGAACTACTTGCTATCCTGTGCCTACCACTATGAACTGATATCTTATGGTACTTATTCTGTGTACTGGGGTATTATTGTAATGAAATCTGGCTTCCCCCCTCATCCCTAGTGGGTATTATTTGGCAATTGCATATAAAATGGCATCAAACACTGTTGTTCTCTGTACCTTATTTCACCACTCTACTGATTGCACACGGTTTCCATTGTTTGTATTTGATGTCAGCCTCAGGATCAATGTTTGCATTGAAATTAATAAAGGAAGGGGGGAAATGAAAAGAAAAGAAAGAAAGCCTTCTCATCTTTTCTTAGCTATTTAAAAAAAGGGTATACTTTAGCGTTATCTGCCCATCGCTCCCACAATTGTTGCTGACTACTTTTTTGCCAACCTAACACATGAAAAACAGTAGCCATTTTAAAAAAGAGCATGCTGAAAATTATATGCATCTGAAAATTATATGTATCAGAAATTAAAAATGGAAGAAACTTCCATAATGAAGCGCTCAAAATTTGAAAGGTATTTACATGTTATTGCAACCACCTTAGAAGTGGCCAAACTTTCAAGAATATACCAACCTCTGGCATAAACAATCTTCAGGCAATCATAATGATCCTTACGTCAAGCAACGTTGCCATTTTCCTATGCTTTCCTTTCATTGTCTTAGAAATTCCAACAGTTTTTATAAATAAATCGCAATACTTTTTGCTTGGAACTTAGTATGCCCTTGTGGAATCTGCCAGCAATGGAAACAACTCTTAAAATTTCTGCAGGAATACAAAATTTTGCTAACAAATCTCTAAAGGGGTCAAAAAGGAGATACATTTAGTAGATAGCCAGTGTTGCTGAGGTTTCTGTGAACCAAGTCTTTGCAATTTTCTAATTTTGGTTTAAGCAAAAGCAGATCACTGTGTACTTAAACAAGGTTGTTTTGAAACCTTATTTTTCGAGTATTTAATGTCTGGTTGGAAGCTATGTAAGGATTATGTTAATTTTATTAACAGTTAAATTTTAAGTTAAAGTTCCTTTCCTGTCAAATTCTTAACTTCAACTTACTACTTCCGACCAGAACGTAGTTTTAGAATCACGTCTGAATACATAACGAGGAAGAGCGGTATTTAATTGCGAAGTTCTTTGGCCTTAGTGAGAGAGAATTAGAGTTTCTGGTTTGCGAATGCCTTTTAGCCACTCTCTCTCTCTCAAAGCTGTTATTACGCTCGGCCGTATGCAGGCCCTTGATAGCTTTGCAGTCATCCGGTGTTTAAGGGGCCAACTGCATTAGAAACTTGATAGCTTGGCTATATTTCTTTAGTTAAACTTAGTTTCAGTTTAATTCTTAGTTTCTTAAGTTCAAGTCCAAGTGTCGGCTTTTATTGTACACTCCAAGATGGAGTTTTGTTAAATCTTATTGGAATAATAAAGGGTTAGTTACCCTTCCATCTTGTTGTTTCTTGCCACACGAACTTAAGCGATTATTCGCTAACTAGTTCTTAAGATTCGCCACTTTCTACAGTAATTAAGATTAAAACAGTGAAAATCTTACAACATGAACCCAGGATCAATTGCACCCCTGAAAAGTCGAACATAGGGCTCTAAGATCTCACCTGTATACCTCATACCAGTCATGGAACCTTTCTCAAACACATGCAGGGGTATCCAACATAATGCCTGCCCAAACCATTACATCTCCACAGCAGTAATGACCATTTCCTCGATGACAGATTGTTGTTATCATGTTCAAGCTTTTTCCTGATACAGGTTGTGCTGAAAATCTGTGTGGGCTGAATCTCGACTCATCTGTAAAAAGCATGGTGCTTCACGGCACACATTGCGTGCACCACGCTAGGCGTGCTGTTTTGTGTGCTGGTGAGTGGGATGCGAACAGTGGGTCTTCTGGCCTACAGCCTTACCTAATGAAGCCTTTGTACAACTATAGATTGTGAAACTCGGGTTCCAATCACAGCGTACAACTCATATGATAGTTGTAATGCTGCAGCAATTCTGTGTTGCCCTGCAAAAAGTGCCGAATATCAATCGTCATTCATCATTGTGGATCTTAGCCAACATTGTCCAAATCTTTTCTATATGGATCCAGTGTCCTGAAACTGTTTGCATGAATCGGAGATGACAGAGGGCATTATATGGAGCTCAGTAACCACAATCACTTGTGAATCGCTTGCCTCCAATCTACTGACAGTTCTCGATCTTATTCCATCATCTATACATTCATGGCTTCTCATTCTACCTGATGCCTTAAAAAATTTACTCACTTCTTGCAAGAAACAAGGTAAATATCGTTCATTCACAGAAATTGCCAAAAAAAATCTTGTGTGCTTATATACCCTCCACAATCACTGTTCACAGACAAGCCTGTGTACAGTTTTGTATTCAAGTCTGAATATTTATGTAATTCTTTGGCGATTTAATTAGTACCTTTGATTCAGTACTTTTTATAAAAATAGACATAATTTACAAATTCTCTTAATTTTGACAATAGTATATTATTATGGTAGGTATTTTTTTAAACTACTATTCAATAAAATCCATAGTTGATACCCATGCCGACTATGCCAGTATAAAAGCCCAATGGTGTATTAAAGAAATTTTTGCTATAATAGCCCCACTTTCTTTTTCTGCTGGATACAGAAGTTTGCTATAACGAGCATTATTGGCATTAAAATCATAAAAATATATTTGCCTTTGATTGTTAATTATCATATGGAGTAAGATTTCACTTTCATTAAAAGTTGCATTTGCTGTTTGGCAAAGAATTTTCTTAAAATTGTGTATATTTAAATAAGTATTATAATTACTATGCATCACAAAATTTCTTTAATCAGGTATTATGGTAATTTGAAGAAACTGCCCAAAGCTAACTACTAATTCGTTATTCCAGTAATTGAGGGGGGGATTGGTAACTATGAAAAGGAGAAAGTTATATTTTTAAATAGAAAGAAGTAGGATTTAAAATGCTTTATTCATTCACTTTTTCAATGTTATTCAATATTATAATTATCTAGCAACACTTTAAAACACAGTAACAGATATGTAGCGACAGTGTTCTGAGGAGCATTATTAATCTTTACCCTTAAATTAGCTCACTCCTTTATGTGTATGAGAAAAATCTGATGTGAAGCTATAGTGTAAAAATATTTTTGGAAGTCCTTACAAAGACATCTAATGAATTATAGAGGTTCCTAATGTTCCATCCCATTGTGTTAGCTGCCTCTGTCACAGGCTAGCCTCCAGAAACTCGAAAATGGCTTTCACAATAAGCCTGTAATGAAACTATAACTAGACACAGAATCACTAATGGCTTTTGTCCAATATTTCCCCTCTAAGCTACACAAGCTTCTGCTTTTGTACATACATTATATGTATGTTTTTATGGAAGCAAAAATAACCAATATATTTCTATTTTCTTTCTAAATTTAAAAATTGTAAATCTAATTCAGCAGAATGTCTAAGGGCCCTCTAATGCCTTGGGCTACTATGTGTCTGCATTCTTTGCATACCCCTATTTACACCACTGAATGTAACGTGAAATGCTTGAAAGAGATGAATCTGTGCCAAAAAAATAAAATTATTGGGCCAAGTCTATTTAACATTGAACTAAATGGCTATCTCGCTAAATTGGTGAGATATTGCCAAGCTGGCAGTGGTTATCATGACTAATTTTTGTCGCCAAGCTTGGCAACATTTTGGTCCGGTCCCTGTGTGACTGGAGTTGGTACTGAACTTGATCCCTATTTGTAACTGTAATTGTAGCATTCTTAGTAGTTTGAAATGTAACTATTGGCTGTGATGCTGAGAACTGTATGAGTGCTTTTGTAAAGAGTTCCAGAGCTTTAAAGGTTTCTTTCTGTAAAAATAAATTTTATCAACCTATTGTGAGTTCTGTGTGCATTCAATGTTATGGACTTACACAAGTGTGTATATGAACAGTATGTATATGAGTTGGCTTATTCTAGCAATTTAGAGAAGCTTTGTAAATTAAAATTTTAATTTGTAAAACAAGCATCGTGAAATGAAAGAGCTGTTGTTTATTATGTTTGCAGAGAATTTGTGTCTCAAATATAGCATTGTATATATCCTTTTTTATTAACTAATGATTTGTATTTTACACCAAATTATGTATTCATCAGAAAAACAGGACAATACTTTATTGTGCATATAAACCATTCTGAATCTTAACAAAATATCCAAAATACTAGTTTGTCAAACACTGTAATAGCTCATCTTTTGTAGGAGTTACTTAGTCAATATTATAGTAAAGGAGAGCGTTCTGTGCAAGAAACTGCAGATCTACTGGGATTTAGACTTCCAGAGAATAAGGAGATTTAAGATATCACACAAGGTGATTTGTTCATTATTTATCTCATTGAAAATGTGATTTTTTTCAACAAAAAATTTGGGCACGTTCTGATTATCCTAACCTTCCACCTAAAAGTTACAAACCCATTGGTGATTTTAAAGTGCATTAGGGAATTCATTGATGACTTTACAGAGAAACATTTGTTTGGGTATATTTCTGTTTCAATCTGGGTCATCCTAACACATAAACCCAACAGGCATTTGCCCAGGAACCTCATACTAATCCATTTACATTTCATTTCTGTGAATGGTTGTCATAGGGGCACCAGCACAGTTTAAGTTATTAAGATGGCAATGATTTGAATGATGCATCCAGTCCCATCTACTTTTTACATTCGTTAAAAAAATAGAAAATAAAAGAGGCAAATTCCACAGATGATTAGGCTGAGTAGTAAAATCTCTGAAGACTAGTAGTTCTGACCTAGGTTCGAATCCAGGCGAATGGGCTGACTGCACAGGTGTTTTCATGGTGTTTCCTCGTGTGTAATGTGTATACAAATCAGTTCTCTTAGAAAAAGTCCTCCACGAAGGCAGCCCTTCCCTTAGGCAGATAGCTCTAGCATGCTTTGTTGTAATAACCAAAATCCACAGATGATTTACAGTTAAATACAGCAAAACAAATGTACACAGTGCCAAAAAAGTGCTAATCAGGAAAATAACTATTGAATTTCGAAAGTGCAAATCCATGTGTACTCAAATACTTATGTGCTATATGCATGCCTAGGCTGCCACATAATTAGCTTTTGGTGACATCCTGAGTGTCCACATAAACACTTTTTTGCAACATTGTGGGTATTGCCTCATCAGTACTTTTTTGCTGTTTTTCAGTGGGGGGGGGTACAAATAATCAGAAAGTGCCAAAATCTTTTTCGGTATTATTTTCATCTCTTACGATGTTTTTTATGTTCATTGTAAAATGTTATCTGTATTATTTTCTTCTGAATGGGCTAAGGTGTATTTTAACCTCTTAAGGGCCATTTCCACTGGGGTTTATCTGAGCAAACGAACACAACTGATGTAGCTGACCCATCTCCAAAACCAGTTTTTCCCATAGGGTAGTAAGTTGAAAAATCTGAACTGCAGCCACAGCGGGTCTAGTTGACACATGCAACTGACTCCGTTAGCTCAGATAAACCCCAGGGGGAACGGCCCTTTAAATCTAACTACCCTAGCCATGATATATATTTTATCTGTTTCTAACCATTTCCAAGCTCTTTTATGATTGTCTAATTTTGTATCTTACATCGTATAACATAATAGGGGGACCTGAAAGTAATGTCGCTTTCTTACATGTAATTCACATGAATAAATTTTTAACACGTTTTTATTTTTAATCAATAATGTAGTCACCTTCGTTATAAACAACCTTTTGCCATCTAGTGTGCAGATTTTCAATCCCCAGACCGATATAAATCAATTACTTTTTGAGTAAAATATCTCAAGATGACATTTTGGACATCTTGCACGGTGCGGTCTTGCATTGTCATGTTGCAGAATGATGCCTTTTCTATTGACAATCGCCGGATATTTTTCGATTAAAGATTGGTTCACTCGATCCAATTGTTCACAATAAAGATCTGCATTAACAGTTTGTCCACGTTTTAGCAATTCAAAATGAACGATTCCGCGAATGCTCCACCAAACACACAGAAGCACCTTTTTGGGATGTAAACCCTTTGTAACCCCTATTAAAATTTCCTTTTGCGTTTTGGATTATCATATCATATAGGACCCATTTTTCTGTATGGTGCTGTTGAAGCAATACGTTGCATGTGATGGATCGATTGGCTTTGTTCTTTTCGGACAGATTATGGGGGACTCAAACACCTGCTTTGCTTATTTTTCCATTTTGCTTTAAATGTTCTTGGATGGTCGACTAAGATTGGTTAAGAGTGTTTGACATGGATTTGCTTCCACTTCTGCCCTTAGCATGTTGTTGTCGACATGTGCAGAAACAACATTACTTTCCGGTCCCTCTGTTATAAAGTATAGAATGTTTGTATACAGTTAATCTGAGAATTACCAGGTAAGTAAGATGATGGTATTGTGTTATGTGTAAAACAAAATGGCTAATGATGCACAACCTTTTCATGTAATTCTCATGTCATTGCTGGTTTTTACCATTAAGCATGCTTAAGTAGTCACCTAAGGACACGAAGATGCCATGGATGTACATTTTTCATAATTGAAGGGAAAATGCATCATAGATAGTAGAATTTTTTAATTCTAGTAAAATATTATTTAGTATAAAACTTACAAGTAACATTTTCAGTGATATTACTTTTCAGAAGAGTAGAAATGGAAATAGACTGATGGAAAAGGAACAAGATTGAAAAAGTTTAGGTGAGGAAAAGATGTAAAATACCAATGATGATGTTGTTTTCAGCCAGAAGAAGATGAATTTAATCTGACTGCTATTCCCCCTCTCGTCTAATCATCATTTATCCTTTATGCCTTTTAAACTATTTTCTGGTGTAACAAAATATTTAGCAATCCTGCTAACCTTTGCATTTACACTGGCCCATAAAGCAGCTGTGTAATAATCAATAAAGTTGGCAGTCTTTAATTGTGGCCTTCTTCATTAAATTTTAAGCTATGTTTTGTTTAAATCCATCATCTAACTTTGCAATCTTAAGCAGGGCAAATACTGCACTATCTAACTTTGTATCACCAAATGCTGAATCCCTGTTTATGAATGTAACTAAGAGACTGTATTTATTTGTCATTAAAATTATTGTTTTCTAGCTGTAGTAGTATTTTAAATGTTTGGGTTTAATCATATACACTTGTTGAAGCATAAAGACTTACAGAAAGTCTGTAATTTTTCTTCAAGAAAATGGTATTTTGCTGGATCATTGGATATGTGCAAATAATTGCAATACAAAGCTGTATACAGGGTTGTCGTGCTACCTGGAAAATTGGGAAAACCTGGAAAAGTCGGGGAATTCGAAAATTGACCAAAAAATTCAGGGAAATGTCAGGTAATTGAAATATTTTAGCCCAAATCTGGAAAAGTCAGGAAATTTCATACGGCGATGCCCCCCAAAAAGCGAGTTTTGCTCCGACGTTGGAAGCGATCACCTGTTTTGGCGAATTGTGTACCGCGTGAGGCCAGCTGGTATAAAGCCAATTTTCGCAGCTCCAATAAGATTGTGTTTTAGAAAGTTAAAGCAAGTTCCCAGTAACATCGAGAATCGACAGACGCGCATATGCAGTGGATGTTGAACTAAGGAAAATACATATTCTCGTGTAAAATAAAATTGATTTAATCCTAGTATAGGGTACCATGGGGATTAGAATAGCTTTCATGTATTCTATTCTAAACCTCCATGCACCGTATACACGGAATTTGGGGACGTTATGATGAGCAGCAACGGTCAATTTAGTGTTGGCGACAATTTTCAAAATCGTGCCAAGGCCGTAGCTGTAAAATAAAAAATAGTAATCAGTATACTGGCTAACCATTTAATATAACTATAGTCGCCAAAATAATCGTTCATTATTCTAATTCAGTTTTTAAATGGTTATCTTTATTTTAATGTTATTTGTATCATTTAATGCTGCTTCTTCCGTCTAAATTTATTTATTAGTATTAAATAGTACTTTCAAATTTCAGGAAATTTTCTCTGGCATTAATCCTGAAATTAATTCTAGCAGTAGGATGACATACCATCACGAAATTCAATGAACATATTTATTGCTTATGTATGCTAATAAATAAATATAAAATACCTGAATTTATTTGAAAATACCATTAAATAGATTTTTCTTTCATTTAGCTGCAAAATGTATAAAAAAAAAGAAAAAAAAAAGACGTTTTTTAATCCAGATTGGGCAGATTCTAATCTCAATCTTCAGTGGAGAAAACAACTCCTATTATAGTTGTAATAGTAATGCTTTGGGGATTATGTATAATATATATATATAAGTCGTACGTAATTGGCAAATTTTTTGTTTTCAAGCGGTACCATAATTAATTTACCTTCTTAGCACAGCCAACGTGTATTATGCGGATAGACTGGAATTCTCTTAAAACACACCTGGAAAAGTCAAAGAATTTCATTCTCCTATTTGAGGGCAACCCTGTGTATATGTAGGGTCGTAAAGGCAGACCATACATTGAGTTAGCCAGTGTTAATCAGTTGCTTACTGTACATGCCCAGAAGAGAAAGTTCTGGTAATTAAAGTGTTGACACGATTTCAAAAGTAGATAAGCACTGTATGAAGGAAAATTATTTTCTCATGGTCTGTTTGATAATCCGAATATAAACACTTACAGTGTTTAAATATTAGTTACCTATATCTATTAGAAAAGTTTACAGTGTTACTGCTGTCATGGTCTTCCAAAATGCCATTTTTCATGAAGGAAAATGAAGAGGTATTAACCCTATGATCAATTATTCAATTTTATCATAGGGTATTAACCCTATGATAAAATTGAAGATTGCAAGAAATGGACGAGAGAATCCAGCTTGAATAAAAAAATATGAAACCAAATCTACTGCAAAATTACTCTTCAGGTATATGTATATCTTTGCATTTCAAAAAATCTGAAAATGTCGAAATGCATATACATATATCTACATATAACAGTGCCATCCTTGTTAAATATGCATATGTACATTTACATACGCGTGCTGCAGCTTTATTGCCATGTAATTAATATATTTTTTTAAAAAAATTTTAGTCTTGTGCATAGTACAAATTTGAAAACAAAAATAATAAAAAAAAAAAAAGATTTATTTTTAACATTAATAAAATCATTTTTAGTTACAAAAGTAGTATCAGGTTCAATGTTTCTTCTAACCTTCTTCGGAAACATACAGTGACCTGACTAGGAACAGAGAGCTTACTAAAGCTATTTTCACTAATTGTAGTAAGTAGACAGGATACAGACGAAGGGTATACAAAACCCTTTATTTTTCTTTATATACAATGACTTCCGTACTTCGGAATACAATGACCCTCTACTCGGGGTCTAACGTAAAAGGTATAAAAAATAAAACTAAACTCTAATTTAACTTTAGAATAACACACGTGGAAGATTGGCCTTATAATAACAAGAAGCGTATGTAGCACAGAGACTGTGAACACTACAATACGTTTAATTTATTAAGAGGATTAAAACCTCTGGCCTGGAAGGCAAATAGCAACTGCGTAACTTCTAAGGTAAGCGGCCTGCTTCGAACTCACTGCTTCCTCTCTTTCGCTTGGCAAAAAGGCCACACTTAAATACTTGGCGTTCGCCAGACAAACTTTGCATAAAAACCTTCACGCTTATAATTCTGGCCGGAAGTAGAAAACAAGAAGTGATAGTAAAGATTTAAAATAAAATAAACGTTAGTAAAACTTAAGATCCTTACATACTTCCCGCCAGAGTTAATTAGTTTGAAACTGAGGTCTAAAACGACCTTGTTGAAAACTTTTTGCTCTAGAATCTAACGCGAGGCCAACCTTTTACAATCATAACTTCGTTAGAAACTAGAAAATTTAAAAGAAAGAAATTTGTTACAATAGCAGCTCCCAGGATCTACAACAATCTTTTTTTTTTTTTTTCATCTGTACTGCATCTAAACAGGAGCTTTATTCAATTCTGGTTCCTTCCAGAGATCTGGAAGGAAAACTAGTTTAATGAAATGTTACACAATGACATTGCAAATAACATATAGAATATACTTCTCTTAACATTCTTATTTCATTCATGACTATTTTAATTATCTCTCCCCTTGCTCTCTGACATGTGTTGTAAAAGAACACCAAACACGAATGTGTTTATGTCTATGTGTTCAACACTTCCTCCTACAATCAAAACACTAACGTGTTAAAATTCAACATAACGAGACCTCTTAACACACCCTACTTTCAACTCTAAACCCTGAGGTACTATTCTAAAAGTGGCTAACTCTAAAGTGTAGCGTCAGAGAGCCTAACTACATCATTCAACCTTTAACATATATTCGCCATGATTTAGTCTTTACAGTCACACGAATAACAAATTTTTAACATTACTTTCACTTTTACCATATCACGGTATTTCTTAACATTTAAAATAACAGAACACATGTATATAAGAACATATCAACATGCCGTTAATTTTACACATTTGAAAACATACATTAGTAGTACATTGTTAACTTCTATTCTTTTCAAAGCAAGTGCCAATTCTTTCTACATTGAAATAATACTACATTTCAAAAAGTCTTTCAAACTAAAACTTCTTTCTTGCTAGAATGTTTTAAATAAAATTTATACAATAACTTTTTACAATATTTAAGTCTTTACACAACGCTATTATACATCAACTTTAGTTTTACGCGCGAGTAATTGAAAAACATAATAAGAAAATCGGTCACAACTCATTTCTCGCCCTTTTGGCGATAAAGGTAGACCTCGCATGAGGTAAAACTTCTTGAAATCTGCCACTTGCAGTAAGAATGAAAGATTAACTTAAGTTTGCAACGTAACATAAAATTTTACTTATCTTTGTAATATTCGGACATCCTTTTCTGGGCCCAGTCTTTAAAGGTACTGCAGACCGTAGCCTGGTTTATCCTCCTTCTTGTACGGGCTCGCCCTTCAGTGCTTTCCTCTGGAAGCTTCCGTTTTTCACCAGTACGGCCACTCTTGAACACCTTCCTTTTCCCCTCTGCTTGTGGTCTTGGCCGTTTGAAGGCAGCTGGTTTTGGCGGAACCGGGAAACTTCTGTCGTGATCCTGCTTGGACCTCGTTGTTGGCCGTTCAAATTTTTCTTGTACTTTTTCCTCCGCCGCTGATGGCCCTTCCGCAGTTCGGCGACTTTTGCTGCGGAGAGTTCTGTCGGATGAGTCGATCCTCCGTTTTAAAGCCGGGTTATAGTTGCCGTCCTTTCTCCTGGTCCTCTTCACATACGTCGTCCTTCTCCCTTCTTCATTCTGGGGGTGTTCGTGAACTCTGTTTTCTGGACGGTGGAATGGCTTCTTTTTCTTTTTACCTTCAATTTTTCCGCGGGGCAATTTTCTTTTCACTTGCTTCTGTCTATCATTGGCTTGCCCTTGTACTTGTCGTTTTCCCACCTCTGGAACTTGTACCTGCGGTGTCTGCCGTGCCGGATCCTGCAAAAGATCTGAAAAGATTTGCATTTTATTACGATCGAAGTAGGGCTTAATTTGATCAATATTTGCGGAACAAGTTTCACCATTTCTGGCCTTTAACACTACAACAGCGTGAGTTATTTTTTCTATAACATATGGTCCTTCAAATCGTGGAAAAAATTTTTCAGTTTTATCTTCTGGTGCTGAAGAAAGTGAATGCTTAATTTTTAGTACTTCATCCCCTACTTTATAAGTTACTCCCCGTCGTTTCAGATCGTAATATAACTTCTGTTTTCTTTGTGCTACTTCCGTATTCTTTTTTGCTTCTTTTATTAGTTTTTCTATATCACCCATTTTAAATTCTGGGGCTCTTTGTTGCACATAAAATAATTTATCTAACGGTGTTATAATCTTTCTGCCTAGAAATAACTCAGCAGGAGTTTTTCCCGTTGTATCATGTTTTGCGGTCCTAAGGGCGAAAGCAAATTCATTGACATAGTTATCCCAGCTTTTATGAAAATTTTTAACATAACTACGGATAATTTTCACTATATTTCTGTTAACCCGTTCCGCTATATTTGATTGCGGCCGATACGGGACCATTTTTAAATGACGTATGCCCAGTTTTTGGCACATGTCTTCAAATATATTAGTTACAAATTGAGGACCATTATCCGATATAACTTTTAGGGGCGCCCCGTATTTTAAAATATATTTATTTAAAATAGAATCAGTAACTAATTTCACGGAGGCTCGTTTTAAGGGAACAATTTCGGTCCATTTACTAAAATGATCAACCATAACAAGGAGATAACGACTTTTATTTAACTGACTTTTTGGGAAAGGGCCCAATAAATCGATGCCAATTATTTCATTTGGAAATTCGGATTTAATACTATTTAGAAACCCGGCCGGGCGGAAATTAATATAATTAACGGCTTGACATGTTGGGCAGGACTAGACATACGCCCTTGTTAACTTTTGCAGTTCAGGAAAGTAGACTGCCTCGCGTACGCGTTGGATAGTTTTTCGAATACCAGCATGAGAAGCTAAAGGGCTGTCATGGAGCTCTTGCAGGATATTTAATCTAAGACAAGCTGGGATAACAGGTCGAAATTCGTTGTTGGAATTCGTAGTTTTTGTGTAGAATAATAGACCATCTATTAGTTCGTAATGGGCCGCCCTATTTCTTATCGCCACAATATCTTGGTGGCTAAAATTTTCAGGATCCTTCAAATACTCATAAATACTTCCAAACTCAGGATCCTTACCCAGTTCGGTTATTACAGTTTCTCGGGAATTTATTGTACACGATGTAAGCATTGCAACTTTTACGGTATTACCCTGTTCGTCTAATTTAATTCGTGATAGGGCATCTGCTACGATATTTTCCTTTCCGGGGGTTTGCTTGATTACCAGATTATATTCTTGCAGCTTGAGTGCCCATCTTATTAACCTTGGGGATAAATTTTTCCCTGAGTACAATCTAGTTACCGCCGCATGATCAGAATATACTGTTATCGGCGCCTTTCCAAAATAGACTCGGAACTTTTGCACTGCTAACAGAACTGCAAGTGCCTCTCTCTCGGTCGCAGAATAGTTTCTTTGTGTTTGATTTAAAGTTCGGCTAAAAAATGCCACGGGCTGCTGATTTTGCGAAAGTACCGCTCCTACCGCATAATCCGAAGCATCCGCTGAAATTTCTAAATTTTCATCCTTTTCAGGAAATTTCAACACAGGGGCTTGCGTTAATGCTTGTTTAAATTTTTGAAAGCACTATTGGCTTCGGCCGTCCACGAGAATCTTGCCTTTTTCCTTTTTAATTTTAACAATGGCTCAGCGATAGCCGCAAAATCTTTTATAAAGGACCTATAATATGAACAAAGTCCTAGAAAAGAAGAGAGCTTCTTTGCCGTGTTTGGAGTAGGATACTTTTGTACAGCGATTATTTTTGATTCATCTGTCTCGATCCCTTTTTGCGATATTTTGTAACGTAAATATTTTAATTCAGGGGCTGCAAATTTGCACTTTTCGACATTAACTTTTAGACTGGCCTCATTTAATAAAGAAAACACCTGTCTTAAATCCTGTATATGTTGGTCGAGATTATAACTAGTAATAATGATATCGTCTAAATAGATAAATGTGGACTTTCCAAGAACAGGTCTTAACACAATGTCCATGCATCGCTGAAATGTTGCTGGGGCCCCAGAAAGGCCAAACGGCATACGCAAAAATGCATAAGTGCCAGACTTGGTTATAAAAGCAGTCTTAGGCACGTCCTCAGGCCTGACCCCTATTTGAAAATAACCATTCGTTAAGTCTAAAGTCGTCATAAATTTGGTTGATTTTATGTTCCTTAAAATTTCTTCTATGATCGGTAACGGATATACCGGATATTTCGTTATGGAATTTAATTTACGGTAATCAATAGCGAATCTCCATCTTTTTGGATGCTCCAAAGGATAATCATTATTTTTCTTACATAAAACCACCGGGCTAGCATAACTACTTGAGATGGGCGTTATGATCTTTTTACGTAGCATATCGGTAATATGCCATTCTATAATTTTTTCCTTATTCTTATCATACCGGTATGGTTTTTGACGAACCGGCAATGCATTTCCGGTGTCAATACTTAGGTTAGTAACCTGAGTAAATCCTGGAATATCACTAAATAAGGAAGCAAATTCACTTACCACTTGTCGGATTCTATCTTGCTCGTCATTAGGCAGGTGGTCAAGATTTAACCTTGGCGGTTCAACCTTTTCTACACGCACTGGTTTCATTGTCAGCCTAAGGGACGCTTCATTAAAATCCAGTGTAGCTTGTGCGTCTGAAAGAAAGTCTATTCCTAGGATTAAATGTGCTTGCAAATTCTTTACTATAAAAACATCACCTTTACTTGTTTGTCCTTGATACGAATATATAAAGGTACTTTACCTACGCACTTACATTCTTTTCCTTGCGCCGCTAATACTGTCGTATTATCCGCATTATATATGCGGTATTTGCGAAAATACTTTCTAAAAAAGACTTCTGCCACACAGGAACACTGCGCGCCGGTATCCAGGAGTGCGGTGGCCGGGATATTATTTACCAACACTTCAATCTTCGGAAGAGCCAAATTTTTCACCATTACTGTATTTAACTTGAAGGAAGAGGGGTTTTCGTGGCCTTCGGATTTCCGCACCCTCTCGTCAGCAGA
Source organism: Stegodyphus dumicola (assembly GCF_044657685.1). NCBI lineage: Eukaryota > Metazoa > Arthropoda > Arachnida > Araneae > Eresidae > Stegodyphus > Stegodyphus dumicola. The sequence goes on along the minus strand of NC_140781.1, from coordinate 111,316,580 downwards.
AATCCGTTTTAGTTTAAATTATTTTTCCTTTCCGTGCTTTCCTTCTTTTTCCCCTGGCCTTGAGACTTTTTTCCTGGGTTGCTATTGAACTGTCGACGTTCGCCGGCTGTTTTTGAATGCTCGGGTTTCCTTGCCCACTGATTCGCTTTTTCTCCGTAGCCGTATGCTTGAGTTTGTTGTAGTCTTGGCGTACCAAATTGGTTTCGCTGTTGATATTGGCGTCTTCTTTCGACGTCCGCCGTTCTTCTACTTTCAAACTGGATTGCTAGCTCAAATAACTTTTCCAGTGTAGTGGGATTTCTTAATTCAATAAAGTCTTGCACTTGGGGTAGTAACCTCGGCAAAATCACTTGAATTATTTCAGGATCCGGACGGTTTCCATACAAGAGCTTGAAAACGTGAATTTTTCTTAAAATAAAGCTCGACAGGTTTTCGATTCTTTGTTGATATATGCTAAAAAGTTCCGTTTCTAATTTCGCACGATCCCTTACAACAGGGAAGGCTTTTAGTAGGGCAGTCTTGAAATTTTCATAAGTATAGGTGGGACTTCCTGCTTGACCCAAGAGACTTCTGCCGATACATTTGAACCAGTTAAGCGCTTGGCCCCTCAAAGCGCTGGTAGCTAAGGTAACTTTTTGAAACTCGTGCACGGGGTAGAGCATGAAGTGGTCATCCAATTTTTCCAAAAAACTGGTTACCGGTGAGTTTCCATTAAACGTTGCTTCTGGTTTCATCGAAGCGCGCATGGTCTGGACGATGTACCCAAATCCTTCCAGGGCGGCAGCTGGCATTTCTGGATTCTGAGCCGTTTCTGCAGGCAGCACAGGTTCTTCTTGAAATTCGGCCATGGTTATTCTTCGTCGGGCGCCACTATCAGGTTCAATGTTTCTTTTAACCTTCTTCGGAAACATACAATGACCTGACTAGGAACACAGAGCTTACTAAAGCTATGTTCACTAATTGTAGTAAGTAGACAGGATACAGACGAAGGGTATACAAAACCCTTTATTTTTCTTTATATACAATGACTTCCGTACTTCGGAATACAATGACCCTCCACTCGGGGTCTAACGTAAAAGGTATAAAAAATAAAACTAAACTCTAATTTAACTTTAGAATAACACACGTGGAAGATTGGCCTTATAATAACAAGAAGCGTATGTAGCACAGAGACTGTGAACACTACAATACGTTTAATTTATTAAGAGGATTAAAACCTCTGGCCTGGAAGGCAAATAGCAACTGCGTAACTTCTAAGGTAAGCGGCCTGCTTCGAACTCACTGCTTCCTCTCTTTCGCTTGGCAAAAAGGCCACACTTAAATACTTGGCGTTCGCCAGACAAACTTTGCATAAAAACCTTCACGCTTATAATTCTGGCCGGAAGTAGAAAATAAGAAGTGATAGTAAAGATTTAAAATAAAATAAACGTTAGTAAAACTTAAGATCCTTACAGTAGAGATTGGGATACATTATTCTGATTTTTGAAAAGAAAATAATTTTTAAAAGGTTTGAAAGAAGAAAACCATATGCACTAGCAGTTAATTTATGTTGCAAAATAAATATGCTGTAGCATATACTATATTCTAACTTTAATAAACCTATATTCTAAGCAGTACTGTTATCATTTCTCTTCACAAAAGAAATTTACGATAATAAGCTTGTTTTGTAAGAAATTTTATGTGGAAATATATTTTAATCGCCAAAGAGGGCGTAAATCTTTCATGATGTTATACTTCTTTTTCTTGGATCTAGCAGTGCCAGTTGAATGTGTGTTAGACGTGAATAAACTTGGCAGTTTTGAAACCTGATTCGTAATGTAGTGTTTCTTGAACCAGGATAACTTGAAATCTTGACGGTTATTATAATATTTTATATGTTTCCTTAAAAGTTACTAAAAATTAATCATTATCATTTATCATTTTAATGTAAAGCAATTACGACTCATATCAAACAACTTTAGCTCTTAAAATCTTGAAAACAGTCAGTAAAATCAAAGTAATAATACCAATTTAAATTAAAAGCTAATTACTTACAGAAATTAAATACCAAATTAAATTAGCTTATAGGTTACAGAATAAATGTCTCGCAATGTATAATACTGTGCCCCTCCCCCATCTGACACCCATTAGATGGGCCATCAAAAATTTACCATAACAAGCTTTTTTCCTTGAAAGTTACTAAAAAATTCATCATTATCATTTACCATTTTCTATAAAACAGTTATGACTCATATTAAACAATTTTAGCTCTTAAAATCTTGAAAACGGTCAGTGCAAAACATAGTCAGTTAGCTTGAATATTTTGTAGTGTCATATGGTAGCTTCCTATCTTTCTTTTGTATTAACAGTATTATTATTAATCAATATTATTTATCCTCAGTGATCACTTTGGGTTTCAATTTTTTTTTCTGTTCAAAATGTAAGTAAATACCTTTTCTTTGTTTTAAATGAACTTCTTTTCTTACATATCTATTTACTTGATAAGTGAGCATTCTCTGCAACCGATCTCTAAACTGCGGTTATGACACTGAGAGAAAAATAAGCGACAGCATTACAAATATGTTAGGAATAACAATAATTCTATTTAAATTAAAATTTCAGTATTTAAACAGTGATAAATATATTTAAACTTTAACATGCTTCTTGTAAATTTGAATATATTTTTATTAGATTTTAATACACTTGTATTGCTGTGTCCGATCGTAGTATGCAGTACTGTTATCATTTCTCTCAATGTAACGGAGATAATAGCCGCAGTTCATGAGTACTGAATTTTCTAAAAAAATATTTAATTCAATATATTTTTCTTTAAATTGTTAGATTTCTTTGCATTCTAGTATATCCATGAATATGAGTAGTAAACCGAAGAAATCGAAAACTTAATCACTTCAATGAAGAATGGAAACTCGATTACTTTTTTACAATGTTGAATGATAAATGTTGTTGTTTAATATGCTTTACCTGAGTAGCCATTGCTAAAAAGGGTAATCTGGAGATACATTTTTTAGTTTTACTTAACAAGTATCAAACAGATTACCCACCAAATTCTGAATTGAGAAAACATAAAGTTAGGGATCTTAAAACTCAATTAACAAATCAACAAAGCGTTTTTAAAAAGGCCAAGGTTGAAGTTACAAGCAGTAATTTCTGCATCATTCAAAGCAATCTTAGCTATTTCTTAGCAATAAAATATAAGCCATTTTCCGACGGTGAATTTGTAAAGGAAATTGTTTTATAAATGTCAGATTCACTTTTTAACAATTTTAAGAACCAGAGTGAAATTGTTGCTGCAATTCAAGATCTACAATTTTCTCGAAATACAGTGATGCGACGAATTGAAAGGATGAGTAGGAATGTAAAAGAACAGTTACATAAGGATATTAAAAGATGTTCTTATGTTCCTCTTCAGTATGATGAATCGACAGATCTAAGTGATACGGCACAATTACTTGTTTTCGTTCGTATGATTTTTAAGGATTTTACATCTAAAGAAGAATTTTGGGTATGATTTCTTTCAAGGAAAGGACTAGAGGTGTAGACATATTCAAAGCCTTTAAAAACTTGCTCAATGATTTGAAAGTACCACTCTTTAAATTAGTCTCAATAACAACGGATGGAGCAGCTGCAATGATAGGTAACATAAATGGATTTATAGCCCTATTGTAACAAAGAAGATGAATTCCCTGCCCTTTAAAGCTATCACTGCATAATTTACTAGCAAGAGACTAAACACAAAAGAGGTAATGGACGTAGCATTTAAAATTGTTAATTCAATTCGAGAAAGTTCCCTTAAACGGCGTCTCTTCCAACTGCAGCTCGATGAAGACCAACCTGAATTATTACTACATACCGATGTTAGATACTTAAGCAGAGGTACATGTTTATTAGCGATTTCGTGATTTTATTGCCTGGAATTATAGATTTTCTTCACGAACAAGACGGGAGCTGTGAAAATTTAAATGATGAAAGTTGGCTTAGTGACTTAGCATCTCTTACTGATTTTAATTAAATATTAAGTCATTTAAATTTAGAATTACAAGGTAAAAATAAAACAGTAATTGATACGATCAGCTGTATAGACGCATATAAAACAAAATTTATTTTGCTAATAGAAGATTTGCTACAAAATAATCTGAATCATTTTCCAAATATGGCGAATAACCTACAAAAACATAAAAATATTAATTATAACATAAACATAAAATATAATTATTATTAAAAACATAAAAATATTAATTATAACATAAACATAAAATATAATTATTATTAAAAACATAAAAATGTTAATTTATATTAATTATATAAAATATATTATACATAAAAATATTAATTATCGACAAATATGTCGCGGAAATCCAAAAAGTAACTGAAGATTTTGAGATAAGATTCCAAGATTTCCAAAAAATTAAAGAAATTGTGGAATCCATTGCTTTTAAAAAAGATTGAAGATTGAAAGTGTGAAACGCATCAGCCAAAAAATTTCAGACATGTTTCATATGGATCAAAAAGGCATTAGAAAATGAAATTATACTTTTATAATTTAACTTAATCTTACAAGCCAGAAAATTTGAAGATTTTTGGAAATACGTTAACCGAGAAAAATATCTCAGTATCACCAAATGTAGCGAATAATATCTATTCTTGTTTCGGATCTGCATACCTATGGCGAATAGTCATTTTCATACTTGAAACTAACGAAGACTAAAACAACGTTCTATCCTGACTGCTTCCCATACTGAAGACTCATTATTATTATCTTTATCAGGATATACACTTAATTATGATTCTTTGGTTAGGGTCATGCAAACTTAGTCTTCCCATCGGTGTTAAGACAACAAGGTAAATTCTAAATCTTTCTTTATCTGTAGGTACTTTGAATTAACAAATATTGGTAATAATTATTCATGTTCTTTTTTCGTTTGACACGAGTTTTTGCGATCTTTAAATTGTATATACATTTTTTATTTATTTATTTTTTTTTATTAGGTGGTGTTTTTTTTTTTTTTTTTTTTTTTTTTTTTTTTTTGGAAGCAGACGAGATGAAAAATTAGCAGTCGCCTTCGCCGGGAATCGAACCACGTACCTCTGAAATACTGGCTCAGTGTGCTGACACTACACCACGAAGGCACGCTAGGAAAGCGCGAGAAATACCTTATAAAATAATTATTGTTGTTGGTTTTTACGTACGTAGATAAATCTTACATCTATATTTCAGTACGAGGTATGCTCAGCGAGCTACTGATAGATTAACAAAAAGTAAGCCATGTTATTCTTTCATGATAAATTCTCCCGGCCCAAAAAAATGCGAAAGTGAAGTATTGAAATCAAATTACCAACCATACTGTGCATTTTATAACAACTTTTTCATATTAACGAACAAATAATTCAACAATTTATACATAACAGTAGATAAAAAAAAATTAAATTGCTTTTTAAGTTAGTAAAAATCTACCTCGAAAAAGTTTAGAAAATCGAATTTTTTAGGTACCGCATGTACGGAATGCTGCTGTTAAAAGTTGGGGTCTTTAAATTTATTTTTTTCATGAGCGTATATCTCCAAAACGTAATAAGTGATTTAAAAAATAAAAAATAGTTTTGAACATATATTTTACTTTTCTACCCATACCTCGCTGGAATGCACCTTATACTGAAACACAGTGTATAAATATTGTTTGGATTTTACACATTTCTGCCCCCTTAGACTACACCTATGAAAACAAGTCGATCGCTACACACTTTTAAGATAAAAAGTAGATCTTATATACAAAAAAGTTGGCCACCCCTGCTCTAGAGCATAATCTTCAGTTTTTAGTTTGCAGTAGTTTGTTTCCATTGGCGTATATATTGGTTTTTCATTTTGAAGTCTGAATTTATCTATTTTTTCGTTTTTGTTCTTTTGATTTATGACAAAGGTTCCATCTTTAGATCTTTTGATATTTATGCCGAGGTAGTAGGTGACTTCTCCGAGGTCTTTGATTTCTAGTCTAACTTTTAGTTGTTGCATTGTTTCCATTACATCTTCTTCTCTTTCACATCCTATAAGTATATCATCTACATATAATATTATATATGTGAGTTTTCCATTGATGTGTTTGAAAAGTAAGCATGTATCTGCTTTACTTTGTTTAAACGATATGTTTAGAAGTATTTTTCCAATTTTCAGATTCTAATCTGTAGCGACTTGTTTTAGTCCATATATTGATTTCATCAGCTTGCAAACTTTATTTTCGTTTCCAACTTTTGAGTATCCTTCAGGTTGAGTCATGTAAATTTCTTCTTCTAGTTTTCCATGAAGGAAAGCTGTTTTGACATCGATATGTATTAGCCAGCTCAAATTTTCATGCAGCCACCAAATACAAGCAACGACAATCCAGTACAAAATACAGCCACCACAATCCTCAACGAAGTCTTCCCCACAGACAACGCGGAGGAAGATACGCCAGCACAGAAAATTGTTCTCATGAATACCAACATCCCACCGACTCCACATGATATACCATTTAGTGACAAGGAAGTCAAGCAAATTTTCCGACACCTAACACCTGAAAAAAGCCCCCGGTCCGGACGTCCTGGACTATAGCATCATCAAAGGTGCCTACAAAGCACGCCCCTCCTTCTTCCACAAATTCTTTAACCAACTGTTTGACAACCAAATATTCCCGCAGGCATTCAAGAAAGGACAAGTTGTCCTATTCCTCAAAAAGAACAAAAGCCCGCAAGATCCGCGCTCTTTTCGCCCGATATGCCTTTTACCAACCCTGGGCAAAATTTACGAGAAATTAATTGTTAACAGACTAAAATATCATCTCCATAGCAATATGGGGATGAGCAATCATCTCAGCCCCAGGCAGTATGGCTTTCACACTGGTCTGTTCACAACGCATGCACTCTGCAAAATTCGTGAAACAATTCAACGCAATAGCACCACAGGTTTCCGTACAGCTTTCATATCCATTGACCTCCAAAGTGCGTTTAACACACTCTGGTGGCCAGCGATAAGACAGGCCCTTTGAGACGCACAGTGTCCATCTAACCTCTTCAGCGTTTTTAGTAGTTATCTAAAGAATCGTAGTCTTCTCATAGCCACCAACAACGACACTACCTTCAAAGTGCAAGAAAGAGGATGTCTCTAATGTTCTTGTGCTGGACCGATTCTCTGGAATTTAACATTCAACGCTGTCCTGGATGCAAACTGGCCACGACATACAAGTGTCATCGCCTACGCAGACGACGCAGCTCTTCTTGTCAAAGGTCGCACTCGTGCGGAGCTCGAGAAAAACGGCACCGAAATCTGCTCCTTCCTCGCCAATATCTGCAGCAACTTAAAGCTTACAATCTCTACCGCAAAGTCATCAGCAATAATAATACCCAAAGCAGGCTCGAATCCAACGCACCGCCCCTGCATCAAACTACAAGGAGCCAACATAAAGAGTGTCCAAACGCTCAAATACCTAGCTGTAATCTGGGATAAAAAACTAACCTGGATCCCTCACATCCAAGAACTAAAGAACAAAACATCAGCTATAGCCAGAAAGGCGCGCGCCTTCCAAGGTAGAAACTGGGGTCAGAGTCGTCATATTCAGAAGATCCTCTACCATGCGGTAGCTGAAAAAATAGTCTTGTATGCTGCTGCCGTATGGGCCCAACCGATGGGAGGACGAAAAATCAAACATCTTACATCTCTTCAACGACCATTCGCCCTGAATCTCCGTAAAGCGTACCGCATCACAGCCACCAGCTCAGCGACAGTTTTTGCAGGGCTCATTCCACTCCACATACGGGCAGAACAAGAGGCAGTCTACACCATCCTCATATACCTCCGCAAAGATGCAACATTTGGCAACATAACATACAGCCCTCTGCAATTTCAAAGTCCAGGTAACACTCTTCAGACTCATCCCACACGTAAAGGCACAGGAATAAGCATTAACATCTCACGGATACAGCCGCTTTCAATGACGCGAGTTTCAAGGGATACGCAAATATACACCGACGGCTCTAAGCAAGAAGACTGAGTAGGCAGCACCTTTGCCCACTATGACAAAGGAAGAATCATCCATGTATGGAAAGTACGCCTTGACTTAAACAACAGTGTGTTCCAGGCGGAGGTGCAGGCAATTATAACGGCGGTAGATTACATTTTCAATAATACTATAGAACGGGCGAAAATTTTCACAGACAGTATGTCAACACTTCTAGCTCTAGATAATCACAACCACACCTCGCCCTTGATCATCAAATTACAACAACTTTTACAGCGCAACCCGCAGAAACATCTCTCCTTAACATGGATCAAGGCGCATGCAGAAAATGAGAGGAATGAAGCAGCTGATAGCCTGGCCAAGCAAGCAGCCACTGATCCAAAAGCTGAAAAAAATCACAATCCCAGACCCTCCTTCCTACCTCAAAGGGCTATTACGGGGTCAAGGCCTAAACCTTTGGCAGGAAGACTGGACGTACTGCACAACTGGAAGACGTACATACAGCTACCTCCCGAAACTAGGCACTGAATGCAAAATTGCAATAGCTCCTCTTACGGCTTATATTACGGGATACGGCCCATTCCCGACCTACTTAAATAGACATGGCATAACAACCACAGACATATGCGCCTGCGGAGCGGAAGGCTCCCCAGACCACTATGTTTTTGAATGCCATCTGACAGCAGGAAATCACCTCCCTCTTCCCATCAACAATAGAGAAGCTTATCACCGCTTCCTTATAAAGCACAAACTGTCAGTAAATACAAGCTGCGAAGTTGTTAACAAGCTCAAGAGAATGGGCTAAGATTTGTGCTCTCCTCATTAAGAAAAACTCTCAAGGCATGATACACTAAATAAGTCAGCATGCAGTTCCACATTCTCAGACACATAAGTCTACTCCTAAAACTTACATAAGTCCCTATTACAGACACTTATCAAATAATGTACAGTCAAATGTTTCCAGCATGTATTTAACATTTCCTCTTCTGTATATGCATAATACTTAATTTTTTTAAAACCTATGAGCCTGTATTTTAATTCTATTATTTTGTAACTGTATATTTAATTTGTATTTTTATTTGAATGTTATTATGAATATGCAAAATTACCATAGCAAATTGCAACAACAAATGTCAAAACTGTAAAACGAATGCAATCTGCCCTTGTATGGCCATGTAAATGCTCTTGTTAACATCCTAAAAAGCTCCAGAGGCGGCCTCTTGAGGCCTCAGAGAGTTGTTCCTGGTTAGTGGAGGGCGCGGGACACATGCCTGTTTTACCTCTGTTAGACATCAGGCGTCCCCGTCCTCCGTTACCAACCAACCAACCATAGTGAACAGGAGGTTTACCTTTTGCGATTCTGTCCGATCTTCTGAGTTCTAAAGGTTCTTCGTGTTCTGATATTTCTTCTTTTTTGATCTCTTCAATTTTTATGTCTTCAATAAATCATACAGATCGATCGTACACATTTTGTCTCTTTGAATCTTTAGCCTTTACTTCTGCTGTCATAGCCGACGAGTATTCCTTCTATAGCAGTATCACCCAGTTTACCCCTTTTAGATTTATGGATGTAAGCAAAAGCCTTCCACCTGAAAGTCTTCAGATGAGAGAGGTTCGGCTCCTTGTTATTCCATAATTCGTATGCTGTTTTGCATTTGGTTTTGTAGGCATAAAATTTTGCAGATAATTTGCAGTCAGCACTGCTTCTGCCCAGTATGTGTGAGGTTGACCTGAGTCAGCTAAAAGACATCTTGTCATCTGTATTAAAGATCTATTTTTGCGTTCACTGACTCCATTTTGTGCTGGACAGTACGGTACAGTTAGCTGGTGATTTATACCGTGTTATAAATCACCGATAACCATACGAATTATGAGATATTCTTTAAGTTCCTTACTTGTGTATTCACCAGCGTTAATCACTTCTTGGCGTTTCTAATTTTCTTCTGAATTTATTGTTTGTAAAAGAAGTAAATTGTTTTAGTTTAGAAATTACTTCATTTTTTCTTTCCATTAGGTAAATCATTGTAAACCTACCGCAGTCATTAATAAAAGTTACGAAGTATAAGTAACCACTGACAGATTGTATTTGTACTGGTCCTAAAACATCAGTGAGAAGGAGTTCAAACGTTTCAGATGCTATGAATTTCAATTCTTTGGGATACTGGAAATCAGTTTACATTTTATGCACTGAATCCATTTGGTATCATGTTTTCAATTATTTAATTTAATTCCTTCAGCGAGTTTTTTGTTTACAAGTTGTTTGCGTCGTCGTTTCTGTGACCAAGGTGTCTATGCCAACGTTGAACACTGTTTCTATTTTTGCACTGAAATGCTACATGAACTGATGATTTATTATTCCTGTCGATTGGTTTAATTTGGTAAAGATTGTTAGTTGCATCACTTTATAGAATAATCTGTTCTCCTTTCGCGATCATACATTTATTTCCTTCAAACAGAACTGAGAGTCCCTCATCCATTATTTTCTTAATTGAAATTAAATTGGTTTCTCATCCAGGGACATATAAATCTTCAAATAAAAGAATTTGTTATTTTTTGTTCTCATTTAATGTTTTAAAACGTACATTACCTATCCCCGTAGATTTAACACATAGCCCATTCGAAATTAGAATACCTTAAGGATTCAAACTCCGTGAAATATTCCTTGTTATTTGCTAAGTGATTACTTGCACTGCTGTCAAAAAAGCAAAAACTCTGCTGATTGATGTATGATGCTGTCAGCAGGTGGCGACAGTGCCGCATCTGGATCCGATTTTCGGTGTTTTATTTTTTGTTTCTTATTGATTCATGGGAAGGTCATACACATTCTTTGTTTGGCGTAGTTTGGAATCCACGTATGTTTTCAAGTTTTGGTGTGGTTCATTTTTTTTTGTTTCAATTTTAGATGGTAACACTCTGATTATCTAAAATGACTATTTTTGTGACAGTATGAGCAAAACTTTTCTTTCTTTGTTTTGATCTGAAATGCGGCTTTAAATGTCTTTGGTGAATTATTTTGAACTCCCTTGTTAAATTCCTCAATTAATTTTCCTTTTAAGAATTCTGGGTTTAGTTCTGATTCCGCTCTTGCTTCAAGAGTGGTTATGAGCATATCGTAGGAACTAGGCATTGAACAAAGCAAAAGTCTGAAAACATGATCCTTTATATCCTCATTTATTGCTTTAAGCTTGTAGGGTTTATATTTATTTTAACTAACATTTATTTTAAGTTTAAGCTATCTTTCCTGCCAAGCCTTTACTTTTTCCTAGAATTGCCAATGCCAGAGAATGTAAATTGTAGTAGAACGCGCAGTCTATTCAAATTTTAGCAGAAGTAAGTTCAGTTTAAATAGAAGGGAAACGAGTTTGTATGTGTGCTTCTTGAATCGCGAGCGTGAAGGTTGCTAGGTAGAAATTTAAGAACCGCGCGTTTCGGCCTGTGTGTCTATTTCGGCAGTTCTTTGAATCTTCAACTGCTTAATCAGTAAGTTTGTTGAATCTCAGCTGTATCTTAGAACGCGGTTAAGTTAGTTACGATTTTAGAGCCTCGTAGGTAGTGATCTCGTTATTTATTCATCCTGTCATTTATTTTTAGTTTCACATTTCTGTTTTGTTAAACCGCCGGGTCGGCGTAGTTTGTGAGCGTCAAGTGAACGCAGCTGTTATTTCTAAGGTGGAATAAAAAGGGATTTAAACCCTTCTTACGAGTTTGCGTAAATTACAATTCATAGCAGTCACTACCACTGTTGCTGACAAGTTGGGGCCTCGCAACACTATATTGGCCCCCGAACATCTTACGAACTTAGATGGTCGATAACTGGATGGAAGCTCCTGTACAACTCCAACAGCAAGAAATGGCGAACCAGTTAGAAGGATTTGGATACCTGGTCCAAACGATGGGAGCGTCTATCAAGCCAAACGTCAATTTCGACGGAAAAAACTCGGTGGCGATATTTTTAGAAGGCCTCGAAAATCACTTCCAGTTTATACCCTGTGCCTGAAAGACAAAAAGTTGCCATTGCCACGTCTGCACTAAGAGGACAGGCCTCACTATGGTGGAAGAGTATAGGAAAATTTTTATTAGGAGAATTCGGAGGCCAAACATATACCTTTGAAAATTTCAAAATATCGTTATTAAAGGCCTTCCCCGTAGTGAAAGACCGAGCAAAGCTAGAAGCCGAGCTGTATAGTTTTTATTAACGTAATATGGAAGAGTTGAAGGACTTTATTCTGCGAAAAGTTAAGCTGACGGATATGCTGTATGGAAAGAAACCTGACACGGAGATAATTGAAATAATCTTACCAAGATTGCTACCTGCTGTCCAAGATTACTTCGAAATCCGAAATCCAAGCACATTGCAGGAACTCTTCGAGTTGGCGGTCAAGTTCCAAAACCGAAGAATAGCGGAAAAAATCTAGAGGGGCATCGAATTCTCAAGGTTTCCGAAGGCAATTCTCAAATCAACAGATCGGAAACACAAATCGCTCTTATGGGGGAAAGAGTTATCAAGCCAACTCATCGAAGCTCAAAGGTCAAGGCGTAAAAAGGAAATTTGAAAACAACCGTCCACGTACCCAAAAGACTGAAGTTTAAAGGAAAGCTTTAAACGAGTAGAGGGTCTTGTAAAAGCGAGGGTCCAGACCCCGGAAGTTTCGAAAAAACCCTCAAGAAGATACTTAAACACGATCGTGGTAAAGAATTCCCAATTACCAATTATACAAGTCCTGGTTGGCGATGTACCAGTAGAAGCCCTCATTGATACAGGGGCAGAAGGTAATTTTATGAGTGATAAATTTTTTAGGAAGAATTTTAATAGGTTACGGTTATTTAAAAATAAAAACACAGAAATTATCGCGGCCCAAGGAAAAATCTGTCAATGTATTGGGAAATTATCATTAAAAATACAGATAAAAGAGGAGAGTCTTAAAGTATTAATTTTTGTGGTGAAAAATTTACACAGTCATCTTAGGCATGGAGTTTTTAAAGGCCGCGAAAGCCAAGCTAAATTTTCAGGAGAATTCGATCATGCTGGAGATGGATCGTAGGGTGGTGGAGCCAGTGGAAGAACCTCAGCTAGACTTGAGCCATTTGAGCGTCCATGAAAGCCAAGCCATCCAGCAAGTGGTGAGTACTTTTTCAAACTTGTTTTCAGAACGGTCTGGTAACTGTCAAATTGTAACGCATGATATACAACTAACTGCCGATAAACTCTGTAGGACTAAACCCTACCGGTATGATAATTAGAAAGAGCAAATTATCGAGAAACACATTCAGGAAATGCTACAAAACCAGATAATAACGCCCATAAATAGTGAGTACGCGAGTCCAGTCGTACTAAGTAGGAAAAAGCCCTTCGGATAAAAGGGCTTGGAGGTTTGCTATCGATTACAGAAAGCTTAATAGTATTACTAAGTTCCCGGTTTACCCTTTGCCGGTAATAGAGGAAATTATTAGAAAGATTAAGTCTACGAGATACATGACTACGTTGGACTTAACGTCTGGCTACTATCAAATAGCTATGAGACCTGATATAATTATAACGAGTAGTACGTTGGAACAATACATTAAAGACTTGGAAGAGGTTTTTAAATTATTAAAAGAGGCCGGTCTTACAATTAACGCATCAAAATGAAAGTTCACGACTAAAGAACTTAAATATCTGAGTTATAAAATTTCGCAAAAGGGTATAGAAACTCAGTATTCAAAAATAAAAGCCATCAAGAATTTCCCACCTTCCAACACCGCCAAGAAACTTTCTTCTTTCCTTGAGTTATGTTCTTATTATCGGTCGTTCATAAAAAATTTCATGAACGTTGTTGAACCGTTGTTAGCAATTAAAAGAAAAAAAAAGTAAGTTTACGTGGACAGCAGAATCAAATACAGCATTTGAAAGGTTAAAAGAAGCACTCATCAATACCCCTGTTTTGAAATTCCAGGAAGGCGACGAAAACCTGGAAATTGCAGCAGATGCGTCGGACTATGCCGTAGGTGCGGTTCTCATGCAGAATGGCCATCCTTTGGCATTTTTTAGTAAAACTTTCAACTCTACGCAAAGGAATTATACAGCTACAGAGAGAGAAACATTAGCCGTATTAATGGCTGTACACAAATTTCGAGTTTATTTCGGCAAAGCGCCAGTAACAGTCTTTTCGGATCATGCGGCTGTTGGTAGACTTTACTCGGGGAAAAACCTAACGCCCAGGTTAATAACATGGGCTTTAAAACTTCAAGAGTATAACCTAATAATTAAATATAAACCGAGTAAGGAAAACAATGTTGCTGACGCACTATCTCGTATAAAACTGGACGATGAAGGCAATGAACTCAAATGCGCTGTGTTGACTTCAAAAATTTTAGATTTTAGAGAAACAATTATTGCTGAATTGAAAGCTGATCCTGAATTTGGAAGTATCTATGCGTATTTGAAAGACCCCGAAAGCCTTGAACACACAGATATCGATGCGATAAGTAGAGCAGAAAACTATGAAATAATAGATAATTTATTGTTTTATACGAAATCAACAAACGAAAATTTTGAGTATAGACCAGTCATCCCAGCCTCTCTTCGATTGAGCATTTTGAAGGAATTACACGACGCGCCAACATCGGGTCATTTAGGGGTCAGAAAGACTATAAAAGGGATACGCGAGGCCGAAAGGTGGTATATTTCCCGCAATGATACAAAATAGTAACTGCGTATGTCAGGTCCTGCAATCAATGTCAATTAATAAAGGATATTAATTAAAGCCCGGCCGGGTACTTAAATAACATTCGCGCTACATTTCCGAATGAAATTTTAGGCATAGATCTTCTTGGTCCTTTTCCCCAGAGTGAGTTAAATAAAAATCGTTTTCTTTTAGTAATTGTAGATCATTTTTCAAAGTGGACAGAAATTGTTGCACTTAAACGCGCGTCAGCCAAGACAGTTGCAGATGCATTCTTACACAGGTACATTTTAAAATACAGTGTACCGATAAAAGTTATTAGCGATAACGTTAAACAATTCGTTAGCCAAATTTTTGAAAACATTTGCTCTGGACTTGGCATACGCCATATCAAAATGGTTCCGTATAGACTACAGGCAAACATCGCAGAAAGAGTTAATAAAAATATTGTAAAAATAATTCGAAGTTATGTTAGCACACATCACAAGCGCTGGGATGGCTACATAAATGAATTAGCTTATGCTTTAAGAACAGCAAATCATGACACTACTGGAAAAACTCCAGCAGAATTATTTTTAGGACGTAAGTTAATTACGCCACTAGATAAATTATTCTTTGTGCAACAAAGGGAAGAAGAATTTAAACAAAAAGTTATACAGAAACTTATTGATCAGGCGGTTAAAAGTTCGGATACGGCAAGAAATAGACAGAATATTTACTATGATCGAAAACGCCGTGAAGCAGATTTTAGAGTAGGCGATAAAGTGTTAAAGCGGAAATTTTCTTTATGAAGTGCCCCAGATAATTTCACTGCAAAATTGGCTCCAAAGTTTGAAGGCCCCTATGTAATACAGGAAATCAAAGGAGTCGTATTGTACCTTAAGAACGAGAGAGGGGAAACCTGTAAAGCAAGTCCCGACCAGGTGAAAAAATATTTTAATCAAAATAATTTTGAAATCCTTAAAAGTTTCTTGCAGGACTCAAGCGCAAAAGAAGTGGAAATTCCAGAATTAACGCAACCCGCTCCACCACCCAAGAAGCAGAGAACAGAAGAGGAACCTAGCCCTTCTACAAGTCATTCTAGGGTCCCGAAAAGAAGGAAAGAAAATGGTCACACTCCAGCATTCAAGAAGTGCAGGAAATCAACGCCGTCTCGTAAAGAATCTTTGGTAAACAGGGAAAGACCAGTTACAACTTCCCACAGAAAATCTGCGTCGAGGAAACCACTTACAGGGCCAGATAGTCAGGAGCAAACAAGGCCGCCGTTCACGAGAAGAAAAAGATAGCAAGAGGAAAGAAAAGACTGGCACCAGCAGAAAAAATTCAAGCAAGAATCCAGACCGGAGGCCGCCAAGACCAGCCGTCCAGGGGCCAAACGGAAAAGACAGGAACCCGAAGACTACCACCCCAAGAGGCCGGCGTACAGAGGGCGAAAAAGGAACGTCACCATGGAGGAAACTCGAAGAAATCAAAAGCGGAGATTGACTTCCATGAACTCTGTAACTTGGGATCAATTTTGCCAAAATAGGATGTCGGAGTTCCAAGCATCGAAAAGTCAAAGATAAGTTAAAATCTTCTATAAATTTTTCTTTTGTTCTGAAATGTTATGTGTAAATACGAAGTTCTATGTGTGGACAAGTCAATTTGTCTCGGTTGAGACTTAGTTTTGTTTTACTTTATTTAGCTAAGGCAAAAGCATTATTTTCTTTAAGTGTAAAATCTAAGAAGAAAGCAGTTCGTGTTGGTCGAAAGACTGGTTCTGTTATGTTAAAGCCAAAATTTGGCCGAAAGTAAAATAACTTCGTATTCTTGTATTAACGTAAAATTTAGTTTCAGTGCCGCCAGCTTGGCGAAGAAAGCGTGAAGTAAATTTTTATTTTCTCTTATTCATTTATGGTAAATTGTAAAAATCATATATATTAGAATTTTGTAAATATAGGTAAATACTTGAAATTTATGTAAAAGTAGAATTTAGTATAGAAGCATAAAATTTTAGATGCTAAAAGTAAAATGCTCAAAAGAAACGAGTTAAAACCTAAGTGTTAAACAGTTAAAATCATGCTTTAGAGCGAAAGCCTGCATGTCTAAAGATGAATGAGGGGGAATTTAGAATGAATGTGTTTTGTAGGGTTCTCCACCTACACTTGAATTTTAAGAATGTTAAACATAGCTCATCGAGTTTCAGTATGTTGGATTAAGGTGTGTCATATTTGGTCGTTTGTATGCTAACAAATCATTGTGGTTAGGCGAAGTGTTGTAACACAAAAACACGAAGATTCCCGTTTGACACCACACATGGTGGAGAACCAGGGTAAAGTTAAATTCATGTTTGAATATTTGAATGAATGTGAATGTAAGCAGTTAATTAAGGAAAAGAAAAGGATCGAAAACGAAAACTTTATCCAGTGTTAAGAAAGTGTAAATCATAATATAATTCGAATATACTGATACTTATTCCTTCCAGATGCTGGAAGGAAGAGAAAAAGATTGATTGATGAAGACCAAAGGATCCTGTAAGAAGATATGGTAATTAATCATCTACAGAAATGATTGTAATTGTTTTAGGAAACAGTTTGTTTTATGTAAACGGAGCTCTTGAGTCTTAGGTCAGAATATGGAAACGTTTTCAACAGGTCGTTTCTAGGACCTGCTTCCAAGTTTACCAAATTCTGGCAGCGGCAAATGTAGGGTTTATATTTATTTTAACTAGTATTTATTTTAAGTTTAAGCTATCTTTCCTGTCAAGCCTTTACTTTCCCCTAGAATTGCCAATGCTAGAGTATGTAAATTGTAGTAGAACGCGCAGTATTTTCAAATTTTAGCAGAAGTAAGTTGAGTTTAAATAGAAAGGAAACGAGTTTGTATGTGTGCTTCTTGAATCGCGAGCGTGTAGGTTGCTAGGTAGAAATTTAAGAACCGCGCGTTTCGGCCTGTGTGCCTATTTCGGCAGTTCGTTGAATCTTCAACTGCTTAATCAGTAAGTTTGTTGAATCTCAGCTGTATCTCAGAACGCGGTTAAGTTAGTTACGATTTTAGAGCCTCGTAGGTAGTGATCTCGTTATTTATTCATCCTGTCATTTATTTTTAGTTTCACATTTCTGTTTTGTTAAACCGCCGGGTCGGCGTAGTTTGTGAGCGTCAAGTGAACGCAGCTGTTATTTCTAAATTGGAATAAAAAGGAATTTAAACCCTTCATACGAGTTTGTGTAATTTACAGTTCATAGCAGTCACTACCACTGTTGCCGACAAGTTGGGGCCTCGCAGCATTATAAGCTTATCGACTAACTCCAGTAAGGTATTTATATGAGTTTGCATAATTTTGTCTTCCTCAAGCTTCTAACTGTAAAGCTTTCGTAAAAGAAATAGTTTACTTGGGAGATTAGATCTTTCATGTACCTGCCTGAGTTTTCCCAGGTGGCTTTAGCAGTAGCAGTCCGACCTTGATGACCTTAAAGGGCAACATATCACAGGTTTTTCTGAGCCAAAATCACTGGAAGTTAAGAAAGCCATATTACTCCCCTCTCTATTTCACGATGAGACCTTTGCAACTGATAACCTTGACCTTCAAACGATGCCTTCACAAGTTTAAGGTAGTGTTGGTTTGACTAATCGCCATTAGTGTATTTTTTATCTCATGCAAACAACATTGTTTTTCCCTTCTTTGTGTTTTTCTTTTTTTGGGTTAAACCACATATTCATATAATATTATGCCTGCTAGGTGTTGTGTCCCTGGATGCAAAGGAAACCGTAATTGACAGAACACCCGAGACAAACTCCTGCACTAGCAGTTTGGTTTTTCAGGAATCAGTGTCCAGACTCCAGAGAGACCATCCAAGCGAATGCGGTGTGCGGAAAAAATGCCACCCGGAAAAAAGGGAAACGGAAAGAATGTACCCGGAAAATAAGGAACGGAAAAAATGTCACCCGGAAAATTAGGAATGGAAAAAAAGGAACTGTAAAATCTCGCCAAATAATATCGCCAATCTGAGTTGGGGAAAATAGCCAAATTCTCATTTAACCAGGAAGGTTATAGCGGGCTGCCTTGAGGGAGTGTTAAGTGTAAGACGCTGAGCTAGCTGCACCTTACCAAGGTCACTTAGAAAAGAGGTTTTTATCAAGATGCCTCTGGGAAGATCTCATTTCTGCCACACATTGTTTCGCACCGTTCTGGAAAGAGATCCAGTTTCAGGGTAGGTCCCTCCGAAGAAAAGAATCAATGGGGAAGCAATTTTTCTGCTCTAATGTATTAATGATTATCGTCTGTGGAACTAAACGATTTCATCTGTCCCTGACTGAAAACTAATACAGCTCGATTTAGTCCCTTATTTATGTTGCCATTGAAGGTTTGGAATTCGCTGTTTCATAAAATAACTATATTTCAAGAATTACCTTAATGAACCAGTTAAAGTATATAAAATTATTGGATTCTGCGATATAACTAGCTATTTTATAGAATAATGATGGCCTAATCGTTATGAAGTAATAGTATATACCTTCGTTATTGTATTAGAAAATTCCTGATCGTTAGCAAAGATGGCACGCATAAGCTGCTTCATTGAAAGCAGGACTAAGTAGCCTAATTATTTGCATAAGTTGTAAAAATATAACTATTGGTGCAGTATAGTCTTTTATTTTTTATTGCTGTTTAATTAATATAACAACAATATTTGTTATTAGTCCAAAGGGGCTTTGTCCCTGAGGGACTATTGTTTTCGTTTTGCGATTTTGCGTCGAATCGCTCTGATGTCCGTTTCACTTTTCAAACTGTTGCCACCAAATATTATCGTCCTGTATTATATTTAAAGAAATTAAATAATGAAGAATCTACACAAATGTATGTATGTTCCTCGCATTATGATAAAACAACGATACCTAGAGCCATCAAATTTTGAATAGCGTAATCTTCCACCGAATATGGGCATCTGGAAGCTCTAATTCGGAATCTGGAATTTGTTTTATTTTCTGTTTCATATTTTGTCAGACATTAAATAATTTTTGTTTAACAAACTTAACGACTTCAAAGAGAGGAATGGCAACACTGTATGGGGGGGGGGGGAGAATTTTTCTCCTGCGCGCGAGACTGTTTATCAGAAATTCTAAAGGATATGCTCATTTTAAAATTATTTTCAGATGTTTCTGTTGAATTGAATTTTATGGTTTAAGTGCGAAGAGCATGATATTTAATGAATAAAGGTAAGACACAAAATGTTAAAAAAAGACCTTTTGGACGTAATTTAAAACCTGAAATCTTTCAGATTTTCTTTTTGTGTATTCTGTTTTATTTTATTATTTATCAGTTAATCTATCCGCAATACGAAATGTATTTTTCTTGAGAATAGAGATTTATCATCAGTTATTTTTTTAAAGATTGTTTATTTTCTTACTTTAACAATCTACCTTTAGATAATCTAGAGAATAACTAGTTATTTTACAGAACAATTAGTAAAGTGTGAAATTATTAATCCATTTTTGTTGTTGTTGTTGTCGTGACTTAGCTCCCTTGTCTGACAGTAACATCAAAGCAAGCCCACGAAATTCATTGTGCAATGGAGTGCAAGATTGCGCTTGTCGTTGGCAAGAGCCTTGCGCACACTACTGTTGACAGTTCTGACTTTGCTCAGTTCCACCATAAATTTTGAAGGAGGGCGTCCTGAGGGGGGACAGGTCCGAGGGTCATCTATGCTTCCCCTCTGCAACCAATCTCTCAAGAAGCCTTTCGGCTCACCGCAAATTTAGAGTACTCCCATGCCGCACAGACACTATACATTTACAAACATCCAAGCCTTCTCTGGGATTCGAACACAGGCTCTTCGATACGGCAGTTAGCTTCACTAACCACTATCCCGTTTGGGTGACTTATTAATCTATTATACACTTTAATTGACTTAACTAGTTAATTCATGAAATACCCAGTTATTCTATGAAATAATTGAATTATATGCTTTAATGATAACATATATTGCAACACTAACAACGTCAGCTGGTAATTCAGGATTCATGATGCGAAACTTAGCTGAAAATATTTTAGTCATATTTCATGCTTTAACTCTTTCGCATCGAAGTCGCCCGTAACGCCCGTTCATTCAGGCAACGGCAAACCGCCCCAACGCCTCGTTTATTTTCCACCTAGTGCTTTCCCCCTCCACGTTAGTGTATGGCTCATTGGTTTCGCGAGTTGTTAAGAGACATATCAATCATTCTTTTGAAGCAACTAAAGGAGAAATACGGAAAGCTGTTGACGTTCGCAGGTGCAATCCGGCCCTAAGGTGAAACTGCACACAATGGATGAAACCGCTGAAAAACTCCCAAGAGAGAGAAGCAGTCATTTCACTTAAGTAGGTTGTTGTTAATGCTGTAGCTATTTACTAGGCAGGGAAAAGGAAAACCATTCCAAGACAAATTCGTAAACACGGGCGTTTTCGATGTTTGATGAAAACAGATCTGGTCGTGTCTCGATGCGAAAGAGTTAAAATTTTACCCAATTATGGTGGAATATTTTCATTCTTAAAGATCGATGGAACAAATCCCAACAAGTATATTTCGTAACACTGACCTTATTTTTATACAAAGCGAATCAAATACGAATTGTCGCTTTGTGGAGTCATTAGGGTTTTATGAAGCAAGAGACATGAAAAATGAGCAATGCTCTCGGCGGGACTCGAACCTGGACCTCTCGAACACCCGCCGAGTGTACTCCCGCGTTATACCACAAAGCCGTGCAGTATGGAGGGAGAAAATACCAACAATTTTTAATATATGTACTGGGTATTATAAATATTTGACTAAAGATACAATTTACAGCTAAGTACGTGTGAGCTCATGAATCAAAAGTATTAAATAATACATGTTGATTCTTATAAATTAAAAGTAGAAGAGGATGTCCAAAAAATTAATCGAATTTCGAGTTATTCTGAAAATATTTTCTACAACGATATACTGGGTGGTTCAAAACTATATGTCAAAAATGTAAAGGCGGGTAGAGGGGGTCTAAATAAGCAGATTTCTTATAGGAATGTGTGTGCGGTAATGCCGCGTTGAGCCAGTAGAGAGCATTGATGAGTGCGGCATATAAAAGCTAGTGCGGCTAGTGGATGAGTGCGGTTAGCTGGATTCTTCATTTCTGGCACAGATCTTGAGCATCGTGCATCGTTACACCAATGCGGAGCTTACCGACATACATTTTATGTATGAGGCTGCACAAGGGGATGAATTAGCTACTCAAATGATGTACAGGGAGCGATTTCCGGAGAGGAATCAGACGGATAGTAGAACATTTGAGCGTCTTCATCGAGAGCACGGGTGGATCGTCTTATGCGTCTAGGCGTTATACTGGCATTGGAAGATATCTCAGAATTCCTGCAGTGGAAGAAAGAATACTAAACACACTAGGGGATAATCCTTCGTCAAGCTCGAGAGCTGTAGGAAGTGCGCTGGGTGTGAGCCATGCAACTGTTTTGAGGACTTTATATGGAGACGGAATACATCCGTATCATTTGCAGAGAGTGCAAGCAATGACTCCTGACGATTATCTTCCACGTCTCAACTTTGCTGGTTGGTACCTATAGTAGTCGGCAGGCAATCAAACTTTCCCTGCTGCAGATGCTTTATTCACTGATGAGGCTACATTTACGCGGTCGGGTACGTTTAACATTCATCATTCTCACCTGTGCGCTCATGACAACTCACATGGCACAATAACACACGCCTACCAACGCCTACCAAGAAAGGTTCTCCATTAATGTTTGGGCAGGCACTGCGCTCGATAACTTAATATGACCGTACATTCTACCCAGTCATTTAACTGGTCACATGTACAGCATCTTCCTACAGAACTGTCTTACCTGAACTTTTCATCGATGTTCCTCCAGCTGTTCGCGGACGAATGTGGTTCCAGCACGATGGAGCCCCAGCTGACTTCAGCCGGAACATCAGGAATCACCTGGCCGTGTCTACGACCAGAAATGGATAGGACGGGGCAGACCAGTTCTCTGGCCACCGCGTTCTCCTGATTTAACCTGCTTAGATTTCTTCTTTTGGGGTCATATTAAAAACCTCTTGTACGAGAGTCCAGTCACATCTGCAGAAAATCTTGTTGCTCACTTGTCTGTTGCTGCTGGACATGTACTCTACATGCCTGACGTCTTTTCTAATGTACGCCGATCCGTGCGCCGCCGCTTTGAATCTTGTATCGCTGTTGGTGGTCGCTCTTTCGAGCAACTATTGTAAACTATTAATATTTTTTTTTTATTTTGTCTTTACTTATCTTTTCAGTTTCATGTGATTCATATTGCTTTACGTGCTAGCGCTTTAATGCGGCATCTCTCTTCGCATTTCCATAACACACATTTCTATACGAAATCTGCTTATTGAGTTTCCCTCTACCTGTCTTTACATTTTTGACATATAATTTTGAATCCTCCTGTATGCTAGGTAGAGCTATCTCGTGAATGTAGCTAATTATTAATAAATCATCATTTTGAGGAAGTGGACTAAAATTTTATGTTTCATTTCTATCGATATCATTCTAGCGTTCATGTGGTGACTATAATAGTATTTAGTCCGAGGACATTAAAACAATTTATTAGAGCAAGCTGTTTAGACTTTTCTGTAGATATGTAGAGGTATTAAGTATTTTACGAAAGTAGGAGAGATGAAAAATGAGCAATATCCTCGCCGGGACTCGAACCACTGACCTCTCGAATACGCACCGAGTGTGCTGACCGCTGCAACACGAAGACATGCTAAGAAGGCGGGAGAAATACCTTATAGATATTCACAGAATGTCATAAAACTTGGGCATGAGAACAGAAAGGAAAGAAAAAAAGCAATGGAAAAAGTCTTACTGGTAAAAAAAATATTATGGATAATTAGAACTATCTTTAGGGTCCCTCATCTTCAATGTTCAACAGTATATTTTTTAATATAAAAGATGAACAGCGTAAGAGATAAATAATCATTTTAAAAAAGCATTCTTAAATACTCGATTACTTGTATAGGATGAGTGTATTAATGAATTTATAGTGTAATTGTGTTTTTTCTTTTTATCTTTTAGGTAAGTCATAAATGACATAAAATGGTAAATGTTTTTTTTAAAGACATTCTACTTCAGCAGTAGTGATATTTTTAACCCTTAGAATAATTCGTAAAATAGTTTCAAATTACCCCCGCGCCCGTAATTTATTGTGTTTCTCAGATTTAATGCTCTTTTCTTCCTTTTTATTTCGTTCTGCAAATACTGTTTTCTTTGTTTCATGTCTCCGAGTCCCATCGCATTTGTGGTTTTTCATGTTTTGAAAATGTCTATGTTAGAGCATTTCAGGCTCTCTTTATGATGATTATGAAATTAATTCAATTAATAATCTTACGAATATAATATTTAGCAATCATACGTACACTCACGTTTGTGAAAATTGCAACACCATGAAGGACTTACGCGAGTGAGTTGAAATTTTCAGGAAATGCAAAGTAGCGCATGATATGCAAATGATTAGAATTGCAAATCCGTAGCGCATGCGTATGCTGAGCAGCGCCCTCTGAACGGCTGATGGATCCGAATAAATAGCGAGGCGTGTATGGTTATCGGTGGTTATCTGCTAGTGGTAAACGTTAACTCAATCTGTACTTATGCCTCGTCGACGAAAGAGAGCGAGATTTGAACATCTTACAGAGTTTGAACGAGGGAGAATCATCGG
Source organism: Stegodyphus dumicola (assembly GCF_044657685.1). Classification (NCBI taxonomy): domain Eukaryota; kingdom Metazoa; phylum Arthropoda; class Arachnida; order Araneae; family Eresidae; genus Stegodyphus; species Stegodyphus dumicola. Next base: position 111,292,244 of record NC_140781.1, on the reverse strand, counting down.
CCTTCGTGAAGCTGGATTGTCGTATCGTGCAGTAGCCTCTCGTGTGCAGCGTAACAGCAGCACAGTGATGCGCGTTTGGAAGCAGTGGACGGACGAGTGTCGGACAACTCGGAAATCCGGGAGTGGACCCCGAAATGTGACGTCAGCTCGCAATGATAGACACCTGGTCCGCATGGCGCGGACGGACCGTACAGCTTCCTCTAGACAATTGGCAGCACTGTGGTCAATAGCTACAGGTGTTTCATTGTGTGCTTCATCAATTCGTAGACGTCTGCTGCAGTGTGGACTGCGCGCACGGACTCCTTTATACAGGATCCCCCTAACGCACGACCATCGCCGCCTGCGGTTACAATGGGCCAATCAGCATAGAGACTGGCGTGCTGATTGGCAACATGTCGTGTTTTCTGACGAATCTTTAATTTGTGGTACCATGATGGCCGCATTCGTGTCAGACGCTATGCCGGTGAACGCCACCTTCCGGAGTGCATTATCAAACGCCACAGTGGACGAACACCCGGAGTTATGGTCTGGGGCGCCATAGCATATCATAGACGATCTCAATTGCTACGAATTGTGGGCAATCTGAACAGCAACCGGTATATCCGTGAAGTTCTACAGCCCGAAGCTGTTCCCTTCCTTCAAAGCTTGCCAGGCGCTGTATTTCAACAGGACAATGCCCGCCCTCATACTGCTCGGATTGTTAAATCCTTCTTTGCAGCGCAGCAGGTACAGCTTCTTCCTTGGCCTGCGTGTTCTCCGGATATGTCGCCAATTGAACATGTGTGGGATGTCATTGATCGGCGTCTTGCTCGTGATCCTCGTCCTGTTGCGTCTGCAGACGAACTTTGGGTACGCGTACAAACGATATGGAATGCTCTTCCTCAGTCAGACATTCAAACTTTGTTTGACTCCATGCCACGTCGTGTAGCAGCACTTATTGCGGCGCGTGGTGGCCACACAAAATACTGATTCTGATCTCTTGTTCTTGTTTGTTTGCTTTGAACATTTAATCATTTATTTGTACCACTACCACTCAACTGTGTATTAAATTGCATTCAATTATGACGATTCCTTCTTGGTGTTGCAATTTTCACAAACGTGAGTGTATAATTTGCAATTCCGATTTTCCAAGACATCACAAAGTTCACAAGATTTTGCAAGAGAATATATGATTTAGTACTTTGCAGCTTAATCACACTTTATCAAACAAATTATAGGCTTGTAAACAATCGTTCAGGAGTAATTTAGTTAGGTAAATTTTTTTTAATATTAACATGAAAAATGTAGTATTGATGTTAAATTATGCATACATATATGACTTGATTTTATTTTGATTATGTAAGTAAAGAAGTTTTTGACTTAATACACGTTTACCTTTTTTTATCTCATGAATTTTGCGGGCGAGAGATTGGTATATCAGCGAAACACATTTTGTCGAATGTCGAATTACAGCATTGGCTTAGAACAGTGTTTGTTCATTTAAATGGCGTTCTCATCATTAACTTTTGCTAACTTTTTTTTTGGATCCTAACGTGTTAAAAAATTAAAAAATTGACTGCATTATTACGTAAATTATATCCTTATATGTTACATAAAGGTGATTAATTGAGTACATACTCAACCAAAATACTTACATGTCTTTTTAATAATATTTCTAGTAATTTTATGAGAAACCAGGCTTTGATGATATAAGAGAACTGAAGGTCATTTGTGCCCTAAATTCATAAAGCATGATACATACTGCAGCCCATTAGTGCTACAGCGGTAAGATCGCTTAACACTGATCATTCGACCGGGGTTCAAATCCCAGCGAACAAGTTGGTTCCAAGAAAAATTTCGTGATTTTCTTCATTCATAAAGTAAATGAGAGCCATTTTCCCATAAAAGTCGTCCACGAAGACATTCCTTCTCTTAGATATCAATCATGTGTTTTATCATGATACAAGTAACCTAAGAAGAAATGAGGGGAAAACGCAGTATATATTAATTAAGACACAATAACACGCCGAACAAATATTAATTCAGAAGTCAAACAACAAAAATCGGCGTTATATTTTCAAAATTTTCACAGGACTTGTTTCGATGGTTTTACCGAACCACCATCCTCAGCTGCAAAACCTGAAGCAGTATATATTAGTGGGTCAAGGGATAGAACAATTACTAATAGATATAGCGGAACATTTTTGAAATCATTTCTTGAGTGCAAATGTCCGGGAGTTCTAAATCGGCGAGAGTTCTTAAATGTTAAATAACTTCAGTGCTTTTATTGAATCTTAAAATTGGGTTGACTGAGTTGGATTTATTGAATCTTAAAATTTGCAATTTGCTAGGAAAGCGGAATCATCTACGGTAGTGTTTATAACAATTCTGAAAATTCTAAATTAGCGAATCCATGTGCGACCTGCATGATTAATTATATCAAACGCTTCTAATAATTAACGCAAAAATTCTAAAATTGGGGCGTGACTGTAAAAATTCTATAGATATTTAGAAATACAAGAAGATCTGACAGTTGAGGAAAACTTAAAAATATACTAATTGTCATAAAAGATGAACAGGAAATAATTTAAATATATAAATGATTTTTTTTCCTTTCTTTTTGTTTTATATCATTTTTTAAAATTTTCACAAATTTTAAAAAATGATATAAATCTAAAATTTTGTTACTTAGGGAAACTGGTATAAGTTAAGCTTATAACGAATCAGTGTGAGAATGGTTTTGCATAAGAAACTGAGACTGCAACACGTTTCAACCAGTTTTAACCGGCTTCAGACGTTAAAACGCTCCATAATTATGATTTTCTCATTGTAAATGCACAAATTTTAAATCTGCCATTAAATAATTTGGCATTTACAGCCCGAATATTGAAAATCATCATAATTAAGAATTTTGAATTTTTACAATAATATACGTACGAAATAATGTTAAACAATTAATTCAAGGCTTATTATATGAATATAATAATTCGAATGGAATGTAAAAGATTATTAGTATTCTAATTTATATTGAAAGTTGTTATACGACCTTGAAAAATCGATATTATAATTTATAAGGCAGACATGTTAAATAAACTGAAATTATTAAATGCCACAAAAAAGCAAATATAATGAGACTCTTCTAATGCGACAACTAACGTTTTCTAGCGATTTGGACCACTTATACAGACAGTTGCTTTAGAGAGGCAAATGTACAAAAGCCTGTTTATTTATGTTGTAGGAAACACTTTTAGAGTTTGTCGTCATGAGATTCTCTGTACTTATATGTAAAACAGTTACAAAAAATATGTCTTACTAAAACGATCAGACATATTTAGGCTTCTAAAATAATGAAAAAAAATTTTAAAAATAAAATCTAACAGAAAAGTTGCTAAAATGGTTAATTTAAAGTAGTTAACACAGTTTATGATAAATAAAACATTAATTAAAGCATCACAAGCTTCCGTATGAAAGTAGATTAGCATGATCATCAAATCAGATTATTTAGGTTATGTCGAAGTACCCTAAGATTATCTACAGAGAGGATATGGATGCTTTCATGGAAGAGTATTTTTACAGTGCGCAGCTGATACGCAGCTTTTTGGTACTCTGTGGAGGTGATCACCTTAGAATGATGATGTTCAGTGCAGGTGTTTATTTATACCGTTAGAAATGCCGGTCACTTTTTGGAAGTGTTCGTCTTAGGAAGGTGGTCGCTAATAGTTTATGCGCTACTAGATAGCCCGGATCTAGGTGGATCACGCACTGGTGCATTGTTAAAATATATTAAATCCTCTGTTAGACGATCATCTACATTTCCAATTATTTTGGTCTTCGGGGGAGGTGGGTTTCTTAGAGAGATAATGGCCAGCACAAGCGTTTGTTTCTACTCTGGGAAATTCCTTTGGAAGAGGTCGCTACAAGAGGGTTCATTGTATATTAAATGTTTAAATCCAGATCACTTGTTTTAGGATCTATTTTAATTAGATTTTAAAATTTTAATAAATTTTTGAAATAATTACTTACTTAATTAAATTTACAACTTAATTAAACCTCGTAATTTTTAATAACTATGATTTTCTTGTTTTACTATTCAGCCTTAAATGCAAAATTAAACAAATGTTTCCTGTGCAAATACGTCACTTTTAATTAAAATCAAATGGAAAAAAATATGCGACAATTAATTAGCTAAAAAATTGAGTACTATTCTTATCGCAAACCGTGACTTTAAATTGCATCTACAACTGTTTGTTATAATACTGTTTTATACCAAAGCTCAGATGAATTCGTTTTCAATTATGCGACAATCAATGTTTCACTAAACCGTAGCTTAAGGCTACGGGGTGCGAGGGGAGCAATTACTAATGTCCTGACAATGACACCCGCTGGACAACCCGCCTTCGCCCGCTGGACACCACTCTATTTTTACCATAAGGGAGAAGCAGAAGCTAGCACATCTTGCAATCATCTTCAGAAGTTTCCGTTTATCCGAAGCTACGGTTGCTGTGATAAAACTTTTATCTCCCAGCTTGGCGATCTTTCTAAACGTGCCTTACATTTCCCATTGCAGACGAAGGGTGACTTATTTTCCGTTTCCTTATTTTCCTGTGCCCATCTTTCCGTTCCTTTTTTTCCGAGTGACATTTTTTTCTACAACCAGCGAATGCAGTCCCTGCAGTCTCTACTGGGTAGCCACAACACTGCTATCAGACACTACCCTCCCCGCAACTTAAATAAAAGATGAAGGTGTTCAATTGAAATGTCAGTTCCCCGAGGGGACTGAAGAGGACCGAATTTCCAAGTACAGCCACAGTATCTAACAATGTTGCAACCCGATACCCAAGGGGCATATGAGACAGTTTTCATTTCTTGAATGGTCAAAATTCCCACAGAAAATGCATAACGGTTATGCATCGAAAAATATTCCAACCTAAAAAACCTTCTAGAGTAAGAAATATATATTTTTAATTACTATTTATCATGTTAAATATCAATCTTTTCATTATATATTTTAATATGTATTACATTAAATATCTTTCACTATATGTATATAAGTGAATTTTTCTTTCTAGGTAAAAAATATTTAAAAAAATTAAGAGAAAAAAAAAGCGATTTTAGATATATGTTTTTAGAGGCAAAATATCAGGTGATTTGAAAATTTCAATTATCTCCTTTCACAAATGAATAATATACTTTTTACTTCCTTGTACGAAGTAAAAAGGAAGTATAGTAATCGCGAAAAGTTTCAGGCAGCATATTTCAACGAAAATATCCATTTTGACAGCTATCGAATGCAATTTAACGATGTTTTTGCGTGATATCTGTACGTAAGGACAGAATAAAATATTCTTTTCCTTCAAAAAAATTATAAAACTGCTTTAAAATTAATTCTGAAGAGAATTTTTCGTGGCGTCTGTACGAACGTATGTACGTACGTGCGTACGTACGTATCTCGCATAACTCAAAAACGAGTAGCCTCAAAACGTTGAAATTTTGTATATAGGATTGCTATAACATGTAGATGTGCACCTCGTATTTTGGTTGCAATCGGCCGCACCAAACGTATATAAATATATTTATATATATATCCACTCTGTTACCCGGCTCAGTAATCTCAGTTTCTTTACTCTTATATGTTTGTAAATTGTACATTTTTTGCTTTAAAAATGATTGAATTATGTTGTTTTTATCTTCCGGTTAAGGATTTTATGCTTTTAGTAAATCTGTGTGCAATATTTTTAGAATTATCAGCAATTTTAAAGTTGTTTAATTGCCGCTAAGCCTGTTTTTAATGGCGGCCATTGATGCTTACATTTGAAACAGGAGACTAGTGGATTTGTTGCCAATCTAGAGAAACTTAGCTTCGCAACAACAAAGATAACGCATTTATTTATTATTGCCAATTAAATCATGCTTAATTCTTTCTGGAATTTTTTCGAGGAAATAAGTGTTTGAGATTTACTTCGTAATTTTTAATATAGATATTTTGAGTTTTTATGTATTTTTGCCTTCTCGCGAAGTGAGAACTGAATTAATTAAATGAGAAATACTCAATCATCTGTGAAAAACTGTTTCTTTTCTGTTTTGTTTGCTTAATTTCTTTTATGCATCATTCTAGCTTTATTATAGTATTTGAATAGAACATGTGGCAACGATTAGATAATTCTATTCTTTAAATGATATAAATTTTGTGTATTATGAGTTATAATATGAACGAAATATATACGTTAACTGTTATATAATTATTGGATTATATAACAGTTAACTTATTTTCCGTTATATAATTATTATATAAATTAACTGTTATATAATTATTAATACTGTTAAGTGAATCTAACGCCAGAGTGTCGCTATGGTAAACAAATACTAGAGTGAATTTTAAAGAATGCATTTATTCTGTTGTGGTTTATGCGCTGTCGGCGAATTAGATTTAATTCAATCCAATAAGTTTAAATAAAATGCAAGAAAAAATGCGTATAATTTAATATTCCAATACAAGGAAGTCATGTGGTGTACACATCAGATTTTTTTTTAACATAAATCTGTAATGAAGAAATTTATGCTTATTCTACTTATAATTTTAATCCTTTTACGACACGTCATTTTTGAAAAATGTTAATTAAATTGTTAAATAGATTTATACTTCAAAGTATTTGAAATATGTCATAGTAATTTAGAGTAATATTAACGAGTTATTACTGCTAGTATTTAAGCCTTCAAAATTTGAAAACCTCCATAGATTGTCGTCATGATGTGATTATAATTTTCTCAAAATGTGTTGTTCTCCCAGAAATACCATTTAGGCATACTTTTGTGGTTTAAAATTTAATATCGTTTCCTAAATCTGTCAGTTATTAATATCTAATTTTTGAATTATTAAAATTCAAAAATTTATTGTTTGAAATTTGTCAAGATATGTTAGAAAACTAAAACATTTAAGGGAAAGACTTAATATAATAAATGTCTATCATATTTTAAGCACTCTTTATATTTACCCATTGCTTTTTAGTTTTTAGGCTTAAAAGTCAAGATAGGAAGGAATATAATTTTTTCTAATATTAACGTTTTGTTTGTTTCAAAAAGTAATTATTTAAGAATCGGTTTCCCCACAGAACCTGTGAATAATTATGTATGATTAAGTATGGCATAAACTATAAATATTTTTTGCTTTTACTACCTGTACATGTGTAAGAGGACTCCGTTATTTATAATATGTATTTGAAAGAAGTAACTTTTCAAGCCCAAAATATTTTTTCCCCTTTTCTCGTCTTCATTATTTATACTGTGTATCTTTTTATTGATTTGAACATATTATAATGCAGAAGGCATAGTTATTCACGTTAATAATTATTGTTGAGGCTCTCACTTTGCATTTTATGAGCAGTAACTGTCATGATATTGAAAACTCAAGACAGCTTATTTTTATGGGTACTTAGGATTTATTCAGCTACTGAAAGTTCAAAATTTAATTCACATAAAAGCTAAAGAATTTATGACTCTTTTCAAATTCAGTAATATATCTAAAAGAGAACAATTGTAAAACATTATGAAACACATTATTCTAAATTATATCTATAATTTAATAAATGTAAACAAAGCAAGAAACATTCCATTAAATATATTTTTGAACTATTATCATAAATATTTTAAAACTGTATGTTCATTAAGCTTTTAATATGCTTCATTAAACTTATTAATTAGTTCATTAAGTTTCTAAATTTTAATTTAGGGTAATAAAGAATCTGAGAAAATCATTCAACCTTTTTGTAAACATATTTTATTTTCCTGTTATAAAAAGAAATTTTCTTAACATACTGAATAATAAAAATTCTTGATATTCAGCTAACATTTATTGCAGTACAATTAGGCAATATATTTATTGCAATGTTTTAGAAAAGTTTAAAAAAAATAATGAATTTTTGTTCCTTAAAGAAGTTTTTCGAGGACTTTAATAGTCTCTTTTGTTACACTAGGTCTATGAGCTTCATTTTGCTACAGGTGACATTGAAAGAGTCTCGGAAATGCATCATGAGAAATCTGGCAGAAATATCTTGTTTCGAAAAATTGAAATTAAAAGTTTTGATGAAAGTAAAATTGACCTTATCCGTTTTCAATAGTGCCTTCTGTTCAGTTACACGTAAAACAAAATGAGCTGGATTCTATTAATGTTCTGCCACTTAATAACTTATCTCTCCGAGTATTGTGTGTATAGGTTTCTAAAAACTGAAATGTGAATATTGTGAGGAAAACCTTATTTTAGACAAAATTTTGAATTCGATGAAAAAGTATCATTTCATCCCGAGTATGGACCGAGGTGGACTGCTTTGTTTACATCTGGATATAACTATAGTATTGTACAGCTACATAGCAGTAAAAAAAATTACTATCTAAAACATATGAAGACAATTTTTCGTGTACAAATCAGTGATCTCTTGCTTATCAAATTCGAATGGACGATGGGTGCATAACTTATGACCAGCGTATTAAAGTAACGTAAATAATTTGTGTTTAGTTTAAATGAGGCTTTTATTTAATATGTAACTGTAAGTTTTGTTTATGTTTGCATAAAATACTATAAATATTAATGAAGCATGCACATATATACATGTATAACTTGAATGAAGATGCTCATTGTAATAATTTGGTGTGGTAGATGAATGCATAAACCAGAAACTTTCAAATGTAGCCGAATTCAGTTATTTCCTGTTTGTTCTCAAATTGGTGCTACAGTGCCTTGTTCTTAAATATCGTTTTATATTGGATAAACTTTAAAAGTACATTTTTTGGAGGTCGCTGTAGTGAAGTAGAATAGTATAGAGAGAGGCAAACAAAAAGAGCAAGCATAGAGAAAAAGTGAGTAAAAAAGAGAGAAATTGTGCAGCAAAGACTTTTTATATAGATTACATTTCAGATCACATGCCAAGAATTGTAGCATTAAGCGAATTAAATTTCAGATGCATAGCAGATTAATATTCAAATGCTTGGTTAAGATTTCATTGCATTCCAGAAATAATTGTACAATAGAGACCAAATGATGAAAGTAAAATATTATATTGGAGAAGTTATTTCGATATTTTTAGAACGAAGAGGGGAAGGGAGTTAAAGAGCTATTGTTAATTTATTATAAGAAAGGTAGATATCCCCGCACAGGTTCGAATCCTATTGACTCATTGTAATAAAAAAGATTTTGCAATATGATGATGGCATAGAATGTAGAAAGTTGAATCTATAATGAACAGCAAACTGGTAACCGAGGTGAATTAAGTCTTCACTTTTATTTCAGTAAACATGCTGTAGTCACAAACAATTTGGCACACTACATCTGCTTATTTCAAAATGTTTGCATTTTTGTTAGATTTACAGGAAGAAGAGAGTAGTAGGCAGCTGTCCAGCTAGTCTGAAGTGTAGCAAACGAATGCAGTTGTGTTTAGAATGAGATCTTAATTCAGATTGAGTTAGTGTTTGGTTGTCAATGCATGTTGATTGCATGATTAATATTCCTATAAAATGGTTATTAGTTTTTTGAGTTTTAGTTCCATTTACATCATCAGCATTATATAAGAGTCTTATGAGATGGATTAATCTCGAAATTACACAGTGCAGAAAGAGATTACTATTTTTATAATAAAGAGAGGAAATTATTTTACTACACATTAAGAGGCTACTGCTTATTTAAATTATTTATTTTTTACATTTTTTTACAATTTTACACATACTTATTTTGCTGCATTATAAGCACAATTCAGGATTCATTGGAAATCTAATTTCTAATTAGAAATTTAAATAACATAAATATTTTAACTGTCTTTTGAAATTTTTACTTATAGCTGAAAAGGGGAAGTAATATTATTAGTTTTGATATAGTGTGATAAAGAATGATCATAATGTATGAGCTAATGCTTGTATACTAATATTTTTCATTCTTCAGTTTACATATATACTCAGAGGGATTTCTATAAAAACATACGGTGCAAGTTCTTACATTGGTTACATTTTCATGTAAAACTCTAAAGTATCATTGTAATCTCTACATATTGGTTTCAAAGTAAAATCACATCTGTAGCAAACGCCAATATCAAAAATTACGAATGAACTGACATTGATTGAAAGAACCGATTCTTAAAATTTACTCATTTAAAAATCAGGGAAGATTGATAAGTTATTCTAATAGACTTTACTGATATAACAATTTTTAATCCCTAATCTTCTATATATATATAAAAGGAAGAACCTGTCCGTGTGTGTGTGTTCCGTTCGTGCTGCGCGTAAGCTAATAGACTCAGGGCTACAAGATTTGGTACATAGGTGCATCTAGACAACAGCCAGCCACCTCGAAGCGATTTTTGAATGAAACTCGAATGAGTTTTTTATTATTATTATTTTATGTGTTTTGAATGAAATTGCATCAAATCGATGTCACGCAGCAACAAAGGCTATTGTTGCTGATATCATCACTGTTGCCACTCGGAAAAATGAGGGCGATAATTCTGTGCACTTTTTAAATTTAATGTTTCTCTTGGATATTGGACGTTTGTTGAGAGGTACTTGGATACAACGTTTGTTTTCCAGTACATTTAAAAGCCAGACGAAGGCTGGCCACAGAGCAGTTAGTGAACATTAAACTATTGAAGCACTGCTATAGTAGTTTACCAAATTGCCTAAATAAAATTTTCTGTCATGCGTTGTTATACTTAATTAAACTTCAAGAACTTTATTGTGTAACTAGCACTATGAATATTATTAACAATATTTCTAAAAACAAATTTATTCTAAATTTAAAATAGGTAGAAATAGCAGTTTATTGCTATGCGTAAGATATTACATTTTTAAATGTAAAAAACTGATTTAACCATCTTCTTGGAATACAAAATATACTATTCTTATTTATATGTTTGTTATTTCTTATGTGCATTTTCTGAGTGTAGAAATATAACTGTCCTACTGCAGCTGTATTAATATGCAAATATGTAATGTTATTTCATTTCTTGCAAGTTTAGTATTTTTTAGGTAATCATGCTTTTTCAAAGCTCTGAAATGTTTTGAGCTTTAAGAAATTGGGTAATGATATTACTCACACAATTATTCTTGGAATTAAAAACTGCAGTAATGCTTCATAAATAATTGCATTAAAATACGAGAATAAAAAAGTTCTTTTATGTCATTTACATGCTAAATAGTTTTTTTTCTTTAAGAATTTTTAATATTTTATGATCTTTGAAATGCTAATAAAATTTTTTGAAAACAAAACTTGGAGAATTTTTTATTAATGAAACTGACGGTAATTTTTATATATTTTCAATTATTTAAAAAATATTTTTCTTATTTTCAGTATTTCTTAGAAGTATTCAAATGTATATTAATTTTTTTTCCTTGTTTACTAGTTAATTACAAGAAAAGGATTATTATGCATTATAAGGTATTTCTCCCGCCTTCCTAGCGTGCCTTCGTGGTGTAGTGATTCTGCGCGCTGGCCGGTATTTCAGAGGTCCCGGCGAAGGCGATTGTTCATTTTTCATTTTTCATCTTGCCTGCTTAAAAAAAAAAAAAAAAAAAAAAAAAAAAAAAAAAAAAAACTAATTTCTTTACAGTGGCACCCGAACTAAAAGGGTGTTGGATGATGATTCTCCTCACACAGAATTTGGCGTTTGGGTCCCCTAAAAACCCCAGTCGCCTTTTAAAAGGGGGAGTATATAAGGTATTTCTCCCGCCTTCCTAGCCTGCCTTCGTGGTGTAGTGGTTCTGCACGCTGGTCCGGTATGCCAGAGGTCCGTGGTTCGATTCCGGGCGAAGGCGATTGCTCATTTTTCATCTCTCCGGCTTTTCCAATTAACCTAATGTCTCTAAAGCATAACTTAAAATTTTAAGGTACTGAACAGAAGGTTTGACGGAAATATTTTAAAAAATAAAATCTACAAAATTAATATATGTATTTTTAGTATCTGGCCGATGTAAAAATGAATTAACAAGATATGAAATTATCCATCTCAATACAAAGCTGAATAATAATTTCCTTTCGTAATCTATAAATTTTCTGTAATTCTATAAAAAGATAATAATATGCATTATTAAAAGCATAAAATATATAAACATTAGACAAAATGCAAGTTTTCAAATCTGAGGCGAAGGAAGTTAATGCTTCTGCTGGACACTGAATCATTTCTTCCCTGCGCTGGAAGTTACAGGTGTGTCCTTGCCATCACATCAGTTTTCAATGAGGAGGTCATCTTGTAAGAATCCTGAGTTTTACTAACGTTTATTTTATTTTAAAACTGTACTACCACTTCTTATTTTCTACTTCCGGCCAGAATTAAATGCTTTAACTTGTTTATGCAAATTGTCTTGCTGACGGCAAGTACTTAAGTTGTGGCTTTTTGCCGAGAGAGAGAGAGAAGGAGTTTTAGGAAGCAAGCCGCTTGCCACTGTAGTTTTACGAGTTTTCACTCGGTTGCTGGTTGCTTTTAAGACCAGAGGTTTAGCCCTCTTGATAATTGCACACGTATCGTAGTTTCAGCAGCTCGGCGTACTACATACGTACGTTTTTTTAAATAAAGGCCAGTCTTAATGCTAGGCATTTGTATACTAATTCAAAGTTAGCTTTTAGTTAGAGTTTTAGTTAGTAGTTTTTATATTCTTACGTTCAGACCACAAATGGTTGGTCTTGTATTCCGAAGTTTCGGAAATACCTGTAAAGTATTGAAAATAAAGGGTTTCGTATACCCTTCCTGCTTGTGTTGTCTACTTCACACCTTCCTGAACATAGCTTGAGTAAGCTCCCTGTTCCTATTCAGGACCATTCATGTTTCCAAAGCAAATCAAGAGAAACACAAGTCCTGACAATCTTAACTCTCGGTGGTATTGGCTGAGCCTTCCTAGTGACATGTTACGTTCAGTCATCAGGGATATTCTGTACAGGATACAACAAAAAAAGGTGCTAACATTATAAGAGGTCCATGCCTCTCCGAAGAAATGGTGTATGGTGTTGTGGTGGTGTATTTAATTATGGCAAAGCACACGAGGGCTATCTGTCTAAGGGAAGAGCTGCCTTCGTGGAGGACTTTCTCAGGGAAACTGGCTCGTATACACTTTACACATGGGGAAAACTACGAAAACGCCCATGCAGCCAGCCCGTTCGCAGGATTCTCGGACCGAACTATCAGTGTTCAGCGACTTTACCGCTCGGCCGCTGGTGGGCTCCGAAGAAATGCTTCTAATGAATAAAATATTATGGCACACTTAAATATTATACTTGTAATCCTTTAGAGCAGTGCTTTAAAAGTGGTGCTGCACTAAAATTTTTACTTTGTTATTAATTTGTTTAGTTCTCAGCTATGTACAATAAAGTGCTACATTTCCTCTTGTCTGAACTATCTTCCATATCGTCATTAGTCTCCCTACCAAATTTGGTGGCATTCCAGCTGAATATTGAGCTACAGATCACTCTGAATAGTGCGAGTTAAACACAAACACCCTCTCAGAACAGAAGAGAAACATGCCAAAATAAAACATGAAATTAACAAAAAAACAGCCTTGTGTTTGGCGTAGATTTAGTGAAGAACTCGATCAATTTCGAGGGCAAATAACCCTCTTCATCAGAAGCAAAGAAATCTGTAAGACTGGAAAGCAGCGGTCGTATTTATACCCTACAGCGCTAAAGCAAGTGAGAAAGTAGCGTCATCTGTCATTAGATTTTCTTCTTTACTTTCTAAGAGTATTCACTCTGTAAAAAATCTTTTAAAGTCCTTAATAAATTTAAAGCTATTTTTCCCCCTGCATTCTGTTATGGTTTCTTCTTTATGTTAAATCACTGTTTACTAATATTCCTGTCGAAGAAGCACTAAAATGTCTTGAAACTAAGCTTCGAGAATTCCATTTCACACATACTGAAATTGACGTGTTAATTTCTCGTCCTAAAATCTGAATGTAACCTACTTTATTTTCCGAAATTAATATTATCGCCGAGTGGAGGATTAACTATGCGTAATCTTCTCAATGCTGTACTTGCGGACATTTATATACATTATTTTGGGGTTAATTATTTGAGAAACTATCTTTTCATCTCTGGATTTGCTATGTAGATGAGACTTTTGCACGTTTTGATGGTAATAAAGATTTATCCCAGATTTTATCTATTATAAATTCAATTGATCCAGCCTTCACTTTGAAACTGATCTGGCAATACTCTTCCCTTCCTTAATATTCTTATAATCCATAATGATTCTGATTTCAGTACTACTGTTTGCCGTAAACCCTTTTTTTATTTGTTCACCGCTCCATGTTGAGTCACGTCACCCAACTAAACAAAAAATGACTTCATTTCACTATTATGTATTTCGCAATCTGAAAATTTGTTCCTCAGAACCTTTGCGTGCTAATGAACTCAATTATTTGAAATCAGTTGTCATTGACTGAGGATTTTTTCCCCATGGTCATTGATAAAGCTTTAAAAAATTTTCACTTTCAATTGAAGAAGACATTATGCTGTTAGAAATAATGTTAATAATCTTGTTGTACTTCCATGTCATCCTTCTGTCAGTTATAAAACTGCATGGATTCTCCAGAAGTTCAATTTTTAAGTCATTTTCTCGCCTAGCAATAAAATCCATAGTTCAACTCTTAAAGATTTCATTTCTGATTTTAATTCTTGTTAAATTGATAGCTTAATCATGTCAGTATGGTTTAAGATTCATTGGCGAAACTAAAGGTGCGTTAAAATTTCGTATCAAGGAACACGAATCTTGTGTCCGAAAATGCGAAATTAATAATTCTTCGACAGCTAATCATAGTTGGAAATTTAATCATAATTTTGACTTTAAATCTGCAAAAATTATCCAAAAAGTTTCTTTCATTAATGAATTGGTTTTTCTTGAAAATTTTCACATTCAAAAATATTTATCTTGTTTCATTAATAACTAAGTCCAATCCAGTCTTTCCAAGCGCTTTTAAATTCTATTCTCATTTTCGTTACTGTTTTTGCCGACAGATGACACTACCTTCTGGTTCGCTTTACTGCTGCAAGATATAAATGCGACCGCTCCTTTCCTTAAGCAAGTTACACATCCGATATCATACTTTTAAACAGTGAGAAGCCCATGAGGGCTATTATTAAAAAATTTCCAAAGACAGCAAATATGGAGCTGATTAAACAAGAAATTGCCCAAGAGGGACTACCAATCAAAAAGATTAGACAAGTTAGCCATACTATTGAAGGAAAACAAGTACACCTTCCTGTTTTCATTGCAGAATGCACTAGAAACAAGGAAGGTAGAAGAATTTATGACTTAAAAAAACTTAGGTGTCTCGATGTATTTATTGAGCCTTTTAAATCTCGCCCTGGACCCGTGCAGTGCCAAAGGTACGGGCACACACGGGACAGATGTTACTACAAACCACGCTGCTTAAAATGTGCAGAGCACCATGAAACGTATACATGTAAACAAACGAAAAATGATAATAAACCACCAGTCTGTGCCCTCTGCGCACAAAATCATGTCTCTTCCTACAAAGGTTGCAGTAAACATCCCTTCAATATTCAAAAGCAAATAGAAGAATTCAAAATTTTAAAAGAAAAAAGAATAATTTAGAATTTAAATTTAACAAAAAAGACTTTCCAGCTCTCCCTATAAATAACCCCCCCCCAAAAAATGCTTGGACTGCTCCTAAGGAAAAAGAAAGCGAAAATAAACCAGAAGACTCTAATTCAAACCCTCTTGGCTTTTTCAACAGGATAAAAATCCAATTTACACAAATTAAGGAATTTTTTCAAAAATTTAAAACGGCAAAGTCTGTATTTGACAAACTAGAGGTCGGTATGGCGGCCTTCGAAGATTTCTCAAATCTGAACTATGAATTTTAAACAAAACCATAGTCAAATTAATCTTATCTCGGCTACCAACAGCTTCTTAAAAATTTGCTACTTTAATGCCAACGGCATCAAAAACCATCATATAGAAATCTCTAATTTTCTCACTAGACATATCATTGATATCATGCTAGTCAATGAAACGCATCTTCGCTCATGCGACAAATTTAAAATACATGGATATTGTATCTACAGAGAAGATAGAAGATACAATAGAGGAAGAGGAAACGTAATCCTTATTAAAAACCATATTAAAACAGCTAAATATGATTTAAACCCTGCTTGCACTATAGGAAATGTTGCAGTTCTCATCTATAGTAGTTTTAAAGAACCGTTTCTTTTTATCTCTGTTTACAATCCCCCATCGAGCACTCTTGATGTCAATAACCTGAAGTTACTCACTGAAAACAACTACTCCACCATAATAGCAGACGATTTAAATGCCAAACACTCCTCTTGGAATTGCAGAGTCACTAATAGAAATCTTAAACAACTTCATCCATAGGAATAATATTAACTCATTGCTCCTAATCACCTAACGCATTATACGCATAATGGACTCGGTGATATCTTAGATATTGTTTTAATGAAAAATCTTCCCCACATACCAAATCTTGATGCTCTTTCAGAGCTATTATCTGATCATCTTCCCATTGTCTTCAATTTCTATGCATTTTATCCCCCTCTACCGAATGCTCACACAAAAGTTAACTGGAATCTGGTTACAGAACAACTAAATTCTATCAACAGCAGAGCTACTCTTCATCATGACTGCGATATTGAGCTGGAAATCACTAGATTAAGTACCCAAATTCAAAACGCCATTAAAAATGCTACTGATACAGTTAAGAAAAGTAAGCCCTTTGACATCCCAGAGGATATTAAAACACTTATCAAAGATAGAAATAGACTAAGAAAAAGATGGCAAGTCACCCGAATTACTGCTGAAAAACGTCAAATTAACTACCTTAATAGAAAAATTAAAGAAAACCTCGCCACCCACAGATCTAATATTTAGAATGATTTACTAGTGAATATGGATCTTTACCCAAATTCTGTCTGGAAAATTGCAAAATCTCTAAGGAATGTTTCATCCATTCAAATTTATCATATGGGCCAGCTTCACCATTCAGAAGAATCCAAAGCTGAAGTTCAAGCAGAAGAATTAGCGAATATTTTTAAAAAACATAATAATACTAACTCAGACCACGAAAATTATATAAATTATTCTGTTAATAGTATCCTTAGCAATCTTAGCAATAATTTTTTCCCTACTGCCTCTCCGAGAGAAGTACAGCAAATCATCGAAAAATTAAAGAAACGCAAAGCTAAAGGATATGATATGATTTCTAATGAAGCGTTTCAAGCTTTACCGAGAAAATGCATTGTCTTAATTACAAATATCTTTAATGCTTGTATCAGACTTAGTTACTTTCCTTCTGAATGGAAACACTCGATCATAGTTACCATCCCAAAACGAGGAAAAGATCCAAAACTTGCTAAAAACTATAGACCTATTAGTCTTCTGCCAGCACTCGGGAAAGTTTTCGAGCGAGTACTTAGTTGCTCGGCTCAATAGTCATCTAGAACGCCTTGATCTTATAGTCAAGCATCAATTTGGTTTCCGCAAAGGACACAGTACCACACATCAGATTCACCTTGAACCGTCTGGAATTTTCTCTTTTCTGTGTGCATTTGGGAAGCAGTGGAAATTTAAAGTTATTTAAAAAAGAATATTATAATTAATCTTAATCTGTTGATTGCTGCGATTTGCCCCTCTCAACGCCTCTGATAGAATTTAAAGCAAGGTAAAAATAGTGACCTATAAAGCAATGGAGAAACTAGTAACTTGCCAGCACACGTTAATGTATATGCAGGTACAGGCAGTGCCAACTCTTGTCAAAATAACATTTCAGTGTATTGGCTAGTATACTCACCCATGGCAGACAAATTATTACAATGCAGTTAAATTATTGACATATCCAGTTAAATTTATGCGGCAACAGTGAGAAAACTAGTTTCTACTAATTCAAATCACTAATTTTTGAGTTAATGAAAATTTATTTTAATTTTATAAATACCTTTATACGGCATTTTCTAAAATTTATTACGATTATCGCTTCCCTAGAGGATCGTTACAACACGAATCGATTGTATGTTATAAAATGTAATTCTTTTTTTTTTTTTTTTTTTTTTTAGTTTGACGGATGTCTCTGTTTACTTCATCTAAATGCTAACCGTTCGAAATTCATGCTCAACTTATGTATCAGTCATCCAGAAAATTGATTACACAGGAATCAATAGTCATTAAACATAAAACTTTGAGGCATTCACTAATTCTGTTGATTCTCTCATGGTTATGAATGTAATATCAGATTTTTCAAAGTAACTCTAAACGTGATCTCAAATATGAAATAAATTAAAAATGTTCATTCACTTTTTGTGACTCGCCAAATTTACTAAATTAACCTTACGGTTAACTTTTTCTGACTTGGAAATTATTTTAGTGGACTACTGCAAGCTGAAGTTGTGTGCTATTTTTTTGTTGCAGTTGTTTATTTATTGAATTCATTGGTTAATTGATTAGATTGGTTAGATTCATGTCTGCAAAGCATCGGAGTTTTATCTACTGTTAGAGGTATTCTTTCGCAGATGCTTTCTAAGAAACACTGGTTATTATTCGCGTTACATCTAGAAATAAGGAAAGTTAGAAAATAGAAATAAGTTAGAAATAAGTTAGCCCGCTCGCCGGGAACCAAACTGCTTCTGAATAAATAAGGCTCTGTAAAGTGAAGAGCGATAACGTCTTCGTTTCAATAACGTCAGACTTTCAGTCAATATATAAGCAGTCAAGTGAATAGAAAAACATGAAAATGATCCGTTGGCAACTTTTCTATTAATGGTTGAATCCAGGCAATGTCTTCAGTCTATAATCTGCTTCATGGAATGCAAAATTTACAGTATTTAAGTTATTGCAATGTTTAACTTGAAGCTTTAGTTTGAGAAACCAGAATAAAGAGTATTTCAGTATTAAAAAAATCAATAGTAGAAAGGAAGAAAAATTAATTGTCTTTTCGGTTGAGTAAATGAGAACTGTAGAGAGCATAAAAAAATTTTAATTAAATTTTTCGTTAAAAATTGTTAAAAATTTTTTAAAGGAATTCTATTTCCTATTAGAAATTCTGTATTTCTAACTTTTTGTTTATCTGAAATATTTACTGTCAGATCTAAAATATTAAAACTGTATTATATCTCTCGCTAAATTTAGGTGTTTTAAACTGTCTTGTTTATGTATTTGTCACTAATGTCATTGATGAAATTAGTGTTAGCCCTTTCCACCGGTTTCTCTACGTAACTTGGCTTAGCAATCTAGCAATTCTTACACATTTTTGTTGCTCAGAAAATTAGAGTGGTAAATATATGATTTTCTTTCTCTTGAGTTCTTCTTTCTCTTCTTTACCAGTTGCTAACGAAATTGGAATCCAAAATTTGGATTTTTCGTGTCCAGAATAGGTATTATACCAGAAATCCAAAATCTGTATTTTTCGTAACATACTTTTTACATTTTTAACTGTTAGGTAACTAAATGAATTGTTACTGCTGTATCTGTAATTCTTTTTTAAACTGTATATGAGTAATATGTGCGATTAACACATTGCTCTCATGATAGCATTATAAATCCTCTATTGTTAAATTTTTGGAGTATTCTTGTTAATCGTGTTTAGACCTAAATTGGTAATATTATAAACTTTTCTTTTCTAAATTCTTCTTGTTTACTTTTCAAATAATATTCTCTACATGAATACTCTTTGAATCACTACAGAAGATGATTATACTGGAATCAACAGTTATTGTATCAATATAGAATCAATAGTTATTATAATGTAATTAAATAGTTATCAAAGGATATCAAGAGTTATATCAGTTGAGGTTAGGTTAGGTTAGGATACTTAATTACGGCAAAGACTCGAGGGCTATCTGCCTAAGGGGAGGGATGCCTTCGTGGAGGACTTTCTAAGGGGAACTGGCTCGTATACACGTTACACATGGGGAAAACCACGAAAACACCCATGCAGCCAGGGCCCACCAGCGGTCGAGCGGTAAAGTCGCTGAACACTGGTAGTTCGGTCCGAGGTTCGAATCCCGCGAACGGGCTGGCTGCATGGGTGTTTTCGTGGTTTTCCCCATGTGTAACGTGTATACGAGCCAGTTTCCCTTAGAAAGTCCTCCACGAAGGCATCCCTCCCCTTAGGCAGATAGCCCTCTAGGCTTTGACTTAAATAAATAACCTAACCTAACCCATGCAGCCAGTCCGTTCGCGGGATTCGAACCTCGGACCGAACTACCAGTGTTCAGCGACTTTACCGCTCGGTCGCTGGTGGGCCTTATATCAGTTAAGAGGCCAGTAAGCAGAGCTTTAAAAGCATCTTATAATGGCATAAGAAGGTTCATAATTTTGAAATATCAGGAAAAGATGCATTTTTATTAATAGTTTGGAAAGTAGGCATCCTTCGTAATCTTCGAGCTAAACGCAAAATGTATAAAAAAAAGGAAACACCTTTATAGTTTAGATGCAGGTTATAAATTATAATGATAACTAAAATTTATTTATCTAGGGAATGAAGAGTAGAGACAAAAGTTCTATTATTTCCTTCTCAATATTTTTCCAACATGAAAGAGAATTTTGTTGAATAATTTAAAAATGTTATTGAGCTTTAAATATATATCCATTTAATAGAATTATATAGGTATACTTTTATCGATCATATCTGATTAAAACATGTAAAGCTCAAACCTTGCAAGTTTATCTTTTCAATTCAATTTTGTTTATATATACATAGTTCGAAAATTTATGTAAAAGAAATTTGCTTTGTTATAAAGCTGTTTTGAATGTGTAAATCACGGAATCCTTATATTGGAGTCACAGAGGTTTCTATAAATATACCTATTGATGTGTTTTCGATTTTGGCTGAAAAAAATCGCTTTATAAATTTTTCATCCTTTAATTCACACTTCATGCATTTAAAATGCAAAGCAAATTAATAAGTATTGTTTAAGGATTTATTTGACAAGCAGTGAACACAAAAGTACCTGCATTTCAAAAATTTCATTTTACAGTAGCACTTTAATTGAAGATTTATTGCATGATGACTTGTTAACTTGATACAGTAAAAGAGCTTATGTAAAATAATAATTTGCTTTGCTTTATTTCAGATTACCAGCTTGATCAAAGATTTATTTTTTAATGACATTTATTATTGCCTCAACATCTTGGAACAGTAAAGTGAAATGGAGTTTATGCTTGACAGCAAAGTTCCCCAAACCCTGTCCTGTAATGAAGCATATGATTTCCAGCAATCAGATATGACAGTTCCAGGCAGATTATATGTTTTACTGAAATTAAACAAATTTAGATCTACTTTTTGTATCTTAAAAAATAACTAAATAAAAAATAAAGCATTTTTACTGCTAATCTTTTCGATGTCCCAGTAGGTTAATTTTTCGTCCACTCTTTTTAAAAATAATTTTCTTTCTGCTGCATAAATAAAATAAAAAAAAATAATAATTTAAGAATAAATAGAAGAATAATTTCCTTTTTGCTTTGCTTCAAACTAACCCTTCAATTAAAGATGATTTTCTAATGATTTTTATTATTTTCCTAATATTTCGATACAATAAAGTACTTAAATAGATTATTAATGTTTTATTTGGCCTTTTCAAATTTCTTCTCTATTGTTAATCTGTCAATTTGATAACTCAAAAAGAGTTGTAACCTCAGATGAGGTTACGCAGTTACAGTGCTTATATTAGGTATTAAGCAGTAATTGTAGAAACAGATGCTTAATGCATCTATATGTAGCTACTACTTCTATAGCATTTTAATGAAAGAAAGATAAAATTACTAATCGTAAGATGCAGGATTAAGATTTAAGTACCTTATATTATCTATATGATTCATTTGTATTTGAAATATATACAGTTAGAATACTAGTTTGTAGTAAGTATATAATGGTATACAGGCAAGTGTTTCAATTGCATGAAAAACATCGTAACATTAAAAAGAGGATAACATAAGGAGGAGATAATGAATTTTGTTTAACTGCGTATCTAAATCAGTAGCAAAATTAAGAAGTTTAATGCTTTTAATGAATATTTATTATAAAAGTTGTATTTTCTTTGTTAATGCTAAATGTAGCTACTGTAGTACTGAATATATTTAAATAACATGTGCAGATTTATTAATCCTTTCGTATAAAAATATGTTATTTGTCGCACAAATATCATTGTTTGTCGGAAATTTAAACGTCCATTAGCGCATGCCAGTAACGATTATAGATTCGTATGAATAAGAATGATAGCTATGAAAACTAACCGTCCATCATTTTTAATAACGTAAGATGTCTTAACACTTACCAATTAGTAATCGTGCTCTCAATGTATTCATTAATTTATGAAAAAAGCATATTAATTGTTCAGTTTAGGGCTATACATTTAGTTAATCTCGTATACACTCTATTTGAAATTTTCATAAACTTTTTTACTTCTGTTCAAATAATATGGTTTAAGAATTCTTTGTTTTAATTTTATTTGCTTCCAATTGGTGCTCATAAAAACCCTATATTTAAACAAGAATCTTACGTAAAACATGGTATAAAAAGTCGACTGTGTACGTAATGAAGAAATGTAATGATTGATAGTTGTAAATGAGCTATGAATGACTATACAACTCTGCAGCACTGATATTACCTTACCATTTTAAACATGTATAGATGTGGATTTTTAAGCGAATGTAATTTAAAAAATTACAGTCTTTACATTCGCTTTAGCTCTGTATAGCGAAATATGAGTTCAAATTAGTCTAGAAAGTAATCACTTATAGTAAATATATTTTCTTAATGTCTTGAACTTGTGCGAGTTTTACACCAGTTGCTGAATCTTAGAATAATTTAAGTTATTATTTGTTTATGAATATTATTAATTAATTAATTCTTAACTAAAATCTGAAACTCAACTGCAAATTTACCATCCTTTCATCTAATTGAATAAACAAATAATTAATTTCTGAAGTGCCTAGGTTATATAGGGTTATAGATATTTCTTCGTAAAGTAAAAATATAAGTATGCCGTTCCTTTTTAATACTAAATGTTTGTTACATAGTATTAGAAGTTAGAAATGTAGGATTTGAAAACTTTTAAAGCTGAGGGAAAATTTTTCAAATTTAGTTTAAAACATCGAATTTTGTATACCTAAGTATCGATTATGCTGCCTTACGGTAAGAATGAGTATATTTAGAGTTTTAAATACATCTTAGATAGAAAAGGAAAATGTTTTTTTCGAATAGTTAATATTATTATGTAAGTATATATTTAGTAACTGAGTTATAGCCCTTTCAAAATAAAATTAGTGCGGCTTATACAGAAAACCCTTTTGGCAACAAAACAATATTAGGCTAATGATTTAAGTCTGACAGCAAATAAAGGTTTTCTTGTTAAATTTAACGTCAGATTTTGCGTGTTAAACTTATTGCCAATAATTTAATAATATTATTAACGTTAATAATCGAAAGAAATTTCTGGAATTTAATTCGCATTTTACTGCAAGATGGTTACAATTAAAAATAAAATAAATCACTTCAAATTGTGAAATATTATTATCTTATAAAATGAATAATTAGACTTTTTAAGTTCAGATTCAATCAAATTCGCTGGCAGGTAAGTTTTCAAAATTTGGTACGTAGGCCAGTTTTCTAAAATTTTTGTATTTATCAGCTTAGTAATTAGACTAACAAAATAATTTTTTTATATAGTTACGCACCGAAATAAAGTATACTTAAATATATATATTTTGCTGTGAACTTTCTTCTTTTTTGCCTTATCTTTTTAAGTAGAATAGAAGTCCATATAATTATTACTATATAAATTAAGTGAAAATCATAAACGTTTATCGTCAAGAAAATTCTTCTGAATAGTTAGCTTAATGTTCGATGATTATTAAAAAAATCGAAGATACAAGTCAGCTGTATAAGACAACATAAAATACAATTACTAAAATTAACAAGTTTCAGAAATATTTAAAAATAAATAAATAAAAATTGGGGCTGTTAACTCTTACCTGTAGATTCTATAATAACCGTAATTTTTCTGGTTTATTCTTCTGGGCATTCGAAATACTGAATTTCATACCCATTGTCCAAAAGACACTAATATTACAAAATTGTGATCAAATACGCATTAAACATTTGAAGAAAATCATTGTCATACTTCGTAATCCTTTACACATATATCTTTGACAGCAACAATAAGTTTATACAGTAAAAGTTGAATTGTAATACGAGTTCATTTAATAAAAGTAAAAATATTTTTATTAAATAATTTTTGCTTACTTTTATATACGTACACAAATAAAAATCATTACTTCGATTGCGTCAATTTTGAAAAAACAATTTTGGTACAAAGTTTTAAAATATAGATTTAAAAAAAGAGCGCTTCCGTAAGCTTTAATAATTTAAGTTCAATAATCCAGGAAGCTTTTGTTGCAAGTTATGTTTATTCCATTACTGTCTTTCCTCTTATATTTTGGCATTCACAATCGGTGTGATTTTCAAAAGACATTTGAAAAACTTTTCTTTGCACTCGGCTGCTAACAGGATTATATACCAACATATTGATATGGAGATTCACAATTTCTGTTTTCGATGGAGCGCAGACCGTTGCATCATTCTGACAACACCCAGCGTCATTATCACATCGATGCAGCACTACACAGTGCGGTTTGTATCTTCCGTTCGTAACAGGATAAGCTCCTCCAACGACAAAAAGTTTAGGAACAGGAAACTTGCAGGTGAAGTTTTCCATCATATTTAAATGTTCAATAGCCTTTTGTTTGGCATCTGGGTTCCACGTCAGATCTTCTTTCTCAGCTGTTGCTGATGAAATAACAAATGTTGACGATAAAACTATCAGCGAAACAAGGGAGAATATTTTTTCTTCTTTGATCATTTTCCTCTTGTACTGATAAAGTTTTATTAAAGTTCTTGCGATGTAGTGGAAAAAGTGTTTTCCTTCCCAATAACAGGAATTATTAGAGCCTTTTAACTATTCATTCAACTTTTACTACGTTATATAGTTTAGTATCTGCCACTATAGAAAATATTCTTTATCATCATTCATCATTTAATTACAGAGCACAAATAAATAATACGCTTAAAATACAATTCTTGAAGAAAATAATTCGAATACTTTTAAAGGACACGCTCACCAGATCACTTTGAACGTAAATAAAATCCTTACAGATAATTCAGGCTTAGAAAAATTTGGGTGCAGGTATTGTCCTTGTGAGTGTTATATCATGTAATCAATAGCAGTGTGTTCTTGTAGTCTCTCTTTCCCTTAAGTGTCATCAGAGTCAGGAAATTCCTTGTTACTGCTCTAGTGAATTTCAGCTTATTGTGGCAATGATTATTCACACGTGTTTCCGACTTCATGCGTCTGTAGCTTATCGTCTTTGACTTGTCAGAAGTTCAACGGAAGCTGTGGTCAGAATTCTTCACCTGGGAAATAGGGGGAATCTTTTTACGAAACGTCAAGGTCTTTCACTCTGAAATTTCCAGTTTCATGTTGCGGAATATTTTAGGCATCGGAAATTGTAACAGTTATGCGCTTTGCACATTTCAGTTGAGTAAACGCATTTCACTTATATTGAACTCGTTTTTAATTTTTTTAAAAATCAAACTTATATTTTGCATTTCATTTAATCGAAGAGAAGTGATCTAAATTTCTTGCATGACTGGCTCAGAACAAATTTTAATACTTTTCAACTATTTAAAAAGATATGGAACGACTGGTAAAAGAGGTAATTTCAAAAGATTCTGAATCTTTTGATCATTCTAAAGAAAACATAATTATGGCACTGAGATGATCTGATAAATTTAAATAGAAAACAGATTGGGAAAATATTTTAAAAGCTTACCAATTAGAATTTTTCAAGGATGCTATTTTCTTGATTTAAATACCATAGTAAAATTTCATACTTTGCTTTTTAATTTAATATGCTTGAACGAATTTCAGTTGCAAAGATTTTAGTAAACGTGAAAGTATATCAGACTTATACATACATAGAAGTAAAGCTATTTCTTATTAACACAACTTTGGAGTTAAACTAAAGCAGTTTTGGACAAGGAAGCCATTTTAGCAAAGAAGTGTTACTTATAAATTCTAGTCCAGGCAGTCCTGTGAAAAAAGAAAATTCGCGATAAAAGCATGTTTCCTATAACCAAACACGAGTTATTTTTAATCAAAGTTTAGGGCAAACACATTAATTTTGCCAGAAATATCGTTGCTCATGCAAGTACTTGAATGCATATTTTTAAACTATCCCATTTATACTTGGGCACCCCAGCGGCCGAGCGGTAAAGTCACTGAATACTGGTAATTCAATTCGGGGCTCGAATCCCGGCGAACGGGCCAGCTGCATAGGCGCTTCCATGGTTTTCCCCATGTGTAACGTATAGTGTCTAACGTCTAACGTGTAACGTATAGGAGCCAGTTTCCCTTAGAAACACCTCCACGAAAGCATTCATCCCCTTAGGTAGATAGTCCTTGAGTGCTTTCCCATAATCAAATAAATCAAACAAACCCATTTATACTTGTAAAGCATACAAATAAAAGGGCTGAGATACTCATTAGTAGAAATGTGATGTTAACAAATGTTAACAAAACAAAACAAAAACAACAACAATAAAAAAAAAGGTTTTATATAGCATTATTCAATTCTACTACAATCTTTAAAATAGATGCTTTATGGCGAGAGAAATGTCATATATTTCCATCTTTATGCATCTGCTATACATTTCCAAACTACCTTCATTTCAGTTTTTAAAAACATCCGGTGATACGAAAAGAGCATTATTTGTTATGGTATGATGACTTACTCTCCTTTTAAAAGCACCTGCTTTTTGTTACAGAAATTAATAACTCTCTGTAGAAGAGAGAAAGTATGAAGTCATCACATTTCAAGTTCAGCCGCCCAGGCGGTATAGTGGTTAGGGAAGCCAACTGCGGAACCGAGAGGTTCGGGTTCGAATTACGGAGAGAGCAACTTTGTAACTATCCGTCCCAGGTAACGGTGGCCGCCTGTTAGGTGCCTCTGCAATAAGATGGCCACCACTTCTGGCCTTAGGAGTGACCAATGCTGACTAAGCAAGTGCCTGCCATTGGATTAAAAAAAAGGAGAAATTAAAGCTCATTGATGGAAGGAAAACAAGTTACGTGATAGCCGGCACATGAGCCTCTTTTTATAAAAAGGTGATATTTTGCTAAAACCATATTCAATTTTGGAAGATTAAATTCAGAATATTTGTTTGCTTAAGTGCTAAGTTTAATTTTCTACTTTTGTTTTAGTTGCGAAATGAAATCTCGTACAGTTTGAATAATCTGGAAGATCTAAAAGTGTAAACCTTTTGAAGTAGTAGTGTAAATCTTATCTTTGAGGGGAAAAAATTAACTATTGAAATTTCTTGAAAACAAGAGTTACAGATATAAATTTCAAGTTAATAAACATTTTTTGAGAACTATCAGTAAGTAAATCTATGAAAGTTTAGAAACTTTTTTTTTTGGGGGGGGGAAGAGGTAAATGCAGCCACAAAGTTCATGAAATAGACACATAAAATAGATTTTTGAAGTAAATCTTTTTGCGGTTTAACAAACTGAGGAGGAGGATTCACGTACTTTAGGATCTATGCCTTTGGAAATAGTATTCTATTTTGCTAAAGAACTTAAATGCAAAGGATATCACAGCTTGGGGGATATTAAAATGATGAAACTTTTAAAGAAAGAAATGTTCACAAAAGCTGTCAAAATAATGAGACCCTTTAAATTATAGTATTTTATCTAAATATAATTCTGGAAGCAGTTTACATGCTATATATTCCTTTCCATGGAAGGACAACAATTTTGTCTTGTGTGGAATCCATATGTACAGTAAGTGAACGCTTTTACTTTTAAGTGATATGTTGGCAATGGTGCTTCAAGTAATATGAGTTGACAGCATAAATCAAGCATATAACATCCTATTGGTCAACAGTATTCAAGTGATGGGGTTGCAATTAGTGAAAAATTTTTGGATTTTGGTAACACTGACTAACAGCCTAACAGAACCGAATTAAAAGAACCTTCTTTTTCTTTTCTTTTTTTGTTCTTCTGTTTTTATACTAAATGCGTTTTTATGCTTTCATTTCCAGGCAGCGTCACGCCTGGTTGGTAACTGAGAAGCTATTGTTGAAAAATTAACAAAGTCTGAAGTATTTACATTTGCCAACGCAGTTTCTGAACCTTCTTTTAAGAAGATTTCTAGAATTTAGACTATCTGATGACTGTCGATTTTTAAATTGTACTTATGTGATTAAGAAACAAATAACAAAACAAAAGTCTCAGACAACATTTTACTTATTTAGAATTTAAATTTACATTAATAATAACTATATATTAAGTAACTCATACTTTCTTACGGAACATGGCAATTAAATTTTCATCTGAATTTGTAAAAAAGTGATAAAATTTAAAGATAATAACGAATTAAAGAATATGTTTTGAATTTTAGATAAACATATTGTTAAATTTCGCTGTTTTCTCAACTGTGAACTGTGAAGACTATTGATATCCTAAATGGTACTTACGTATTATCTCTTCGACCTTAAATGTTAGCTACCATCGAACCATGAAAGTTGGTAGAGATCCCACCAAAGTTTCATCACTCACTCCTGCGGAATTCTGAAGAAGTTTATGCCCCATTATCTACTAAACAGTCAGTTCAGAATGAATGACATGCTTCATTCATTCGCTGCGTAAAAAGGCTCTCATCATTTTCAATTATTTTGTTAGGCGCTCCAATTTTAGGAAAATCACTGTTTATAATGCTATGATTACAAACTTCCTACTCTGTTTAAAATGCTATGTTTACAAATTTCCCGCAGATAATTAATTGCTCCAATCTATTACTGTTTTGTTGACCATATTCAGCTGACCGTATCGTGTTCATTAATACAAACTTTTTTATGGTAATATCACATAAATTTGAAAATAATCTACTGCATTCTGTTATGTAGAAGGGAGGTTCCAAGTTTTAAGCATTTTTCCAAACTTCCAGGAAAAATTATAGCAATAACAGTTAATTTATATTCTTGTTGGTAATAACAAAACATAGCTTAGCGAGAATCAATCGGGGTTATATCAAACAAAAATGCAGATGCTCTGAGCATATTGTTACATCACGTTTATCCAAAATTAACGCTAAATCGCGCTGCTTGGCGACAGTTCCATGGTCAACGGAATAATACGTAAGTATCTCCTAAATTAATTGTGTCTGCTACTCATTTTTCTGAGAAGCGATTTTTTCGTTTTAAACATGCTAATTATATTTTCCTAACCACATTTATCCGCTCATAGCTGAGTGCTATTTCCCCCCCCCCCATTCTCTTATATTTCTCATAAACAATAACAAAACTGCGTTACACATCTTTCACCAATCATGACTGGAAAAGTGAATGCCCTTCCTTCCCGTTTCGAACTTACTGATAAAGAGCGTCAGCAAATCTAAGGATCAGCAATCTTCTTTCGTTACGCTGATAATTTAAGATCATAAACCGAATAATGACTTCCAGTTTCCGCATTAGAAAGATTCCGTTTTTTGTGCTCAATAAAACTGGATGTTTAATAAAGGCCAAAACATTTTGCGACCACAGGCAATTTCTACATTTTATTGATTCTGCTCAAGGCTTGCGAACATTTTACGAAAACAAAGTTGTTAGAAAACATATCCTTTGGAATAGAAAGTTTTCTTATTGCGTTTTTAGAAAATTTTAGGAAAAGACTTCTTTTTCCTAGATTGCTTTGCTTTGACGCACTTTGAGTTCTTATGTATTTCATTCCTTTATTCTACTGAATGCGCGTTTAAAAATAATTAATTTTATTTTAAACACATCTGAAAGAATTCTCATTTATGAGTACTTAATCGCTTGTTCCTTACCGATTAAAAATTGGTGAAACGAAATAATAATCATTGTTTGATTAAATTTTATTGACTTTAAGACATTCTGTAATAATCGCACTATTATTTTCTTCAGAAATGCTTTTAAGAACAATTTTTTAAATAATGCGAAACTTTTTAAAAATATTTTTTTTTGCGTAATTCTTTGCTTGTTAAAACAGGAAACCGATAATAATAAGCGTTATTTTGAAGATGATACATGAAGTAATTGGTAAACAGGAAGCATACAGAGAAAAAAATTTAAAAAGAAAGATATTAATATACTAAAATTTGTAATTTAGATTAATATCATTTAGATGTATTTTGTTTGTAAATCAAACGTCTAAAGTTTTATGACGTAAATAGCATTTTAAAAATAAAAAGAGAGTAATGAGAATGCATACCTTTAAATTCCTTTCTTTTAAAAGAAATCTGCTTTAGTTTTCCTGTTTTCGAGCTATATGGCATATGTTATAGAACATGCTTTTATTCATTTGACCTTCATCATATTGATGGAAAACCCACTAACATCGCTGTGATCTTTGCAAAAGCCTTCTAAAAGTTACGCCTTTCATTTGTGTAAAAGGTTCTTGCTATTATTTTTAATATTATCTAAATTCTTTCGCACTGAAACATGTTGTTTTACAGCTTTATTATTGGCTTGTAAGTTTTAAGCAATATTACTTCAAAACCAGAAAATTTGTTTCGGGGAACAGTGGAAAGAAATTTTTAAGCACTATTTAAATAATAACAACAATGGAGGAAATACATGAGCTCAATAAAGTAAAGATACATTGCTGTTTTTAGAGCTTCTTCTTCGAGTCAAGCTGTGCTTACTTTCATTTAGGAAAACTGTTGGTTTGTGGCCATACATATACATTTCGGAAAACAATTATTCTATTGCTGTGGCCTGCGAATAATTATAAATTAAAAGCTCAACAAGAATTTATTAAAACTAGGTTAAATAGAAAGCTATTTAATGATTTCAAATCCCCAAGTATTACACAAGAAAAGTATACCGTTTGATAAAATTAAATTAATTATTAAATTCCTAGAATAGATAATCAGATAGCTGAGTTAACTGATCAATTCCTTACAAAATTAACCTTAAGATGCAAAATAACATGCAATCACTATTCATATTAATCGTATGTTTACTATATTTTAACATTCCATAACTCACAAATTTAGATAGGGAAACAAACCTCTAATCCTACATTTACAAACTTTAAAATAACTGATGATTACTTAAAATTTTCTAATAATTAAATTTACATATGTATTAAAATCAATTATCATTATCTAGCTTATTCGAGAATTAGAGAAGCCAGAGAAAAAATTTAAATCATCACTTGTAGGAGGGAGCCCATTCTGTATACCAAATGCCGGAAAGGGGTGAAGGCCTTTTTTTACAGCTAACTGCCGGATAAGGGATAAGTTCATTCTTCAAAAACATATTTCTATCTAAAACGTCTATGTGTCAGAAACCACGGGTGCCGGATACTAATAACAAATACTTCTATCTGGAACGTCCATGTGTCTGGAACTACAGGTGCCGGATACTAATAATAAATATGTCTATCTGGAATTTCCGTGTGTCAGAAACCGCAGGCGTCGGATACTAATGATGAATACTTCTGTCTGAAACGTCCATGTTTCAGTTACCACAGGTGCCCGATACTAACAACAAATACTTGTATCCGGAACGTCCCTGTGTCAGGAATAGTCACTTCGAGAATGTCCAATTTTCGAGTTCGAAAGAGATTATTCGGAGATTCGGGTGAAGAGCGAAAATCTGTGCTGAATTTTTCTTGGTAAAGTGCTCTTTACATCTCGTACTAAATTTGTAACCATTTCGCAGAAAAGGGCTTTTTGCAGCTCGCACAAAATTTTTAATTATCCTTGCAGAAAAAAATGCTCATGCGGTAGCGAAGAAAAAAAAAAAAAAAAAAAAACGCAGTCCCAGCCCACTTTCGCAGGCAGCTCGCATCAGGGCAAGTCGGCAGCAGGGCAAACTCTTTAAACAAAACTTCACAGCCCCAAAACTCAAACCTATCTGAGTTAAACACCCGTACTCGAAGAAAACTCGGTTTTTCCACCCACTAAAAACTATTGGCTAAAAATTAAATATAAAATTAAACTTGAACAACCCGAAAACTTCTCTTTTTTGTTGGTTGTTAAAATTTCACTCCCTTCGACAAATAGAAATAGAGACACTGCACAAATAGCTGGAACCAGTGAATCACCTAAACGCGTGAGAAAGATAATTCTACCCCAGCAAACATACGGAGAACAATAAAGGATAAGAATCCTTTATTACGCCTTTATTTCTTATTTTAAGGACTGCTGTCCTTAAAATAAGAAATTTACAGACGCCCCTCCGTCCGAAAATGACTCATTTATTTAACACTTGCAGTATTCACAAAGAAAAGTGAAGCAAGACGCCAATTAAATTTTCCTTTACCAGTTCAATAAACAAAAACTCCTGCAGCGCAAAAGACAAGCTACACAACACTACTATACAGCTCCCTGGTATCACAAATGCTCTTCACAATCATTTGGGGGTACACTAAAGACCTCCGTTTTAGTTCAGATGCTCAAAAAAACGCTCCCTGTCTTTGCTCTAAAGTCTGACCATTGAAAACGAAATGCGCCTAAAGATTTAAACTGTTAAAAGTATATTAATCCCCTACACTCTTTACAATTTCAATTTAAATAAAATACTTAAATGGTGATTAATTAAATAACATATGTACAATTAAATTTTGCGATACAACACCGGCATTTTAATTTTCTTAGAGCCATGTGCTCGACAGTGTTCTACACTGGTTATCATAAATTAAGAAAAAATCACAAAAATAGCGACAACTCCTTCAAAAATAAGCCAAACCATGTAAAATTTGAATATGTTGCCAAGTAAGAGCAACTGAGTAAAACTGCAATATGCAAATTAGTGGCGCTGCACTCGGAATACGCCATCTGCGAGGAGCATAAAAGTCCATGTTAGAGAGCAAACCCACATATTTCTCCGTGATAGTGACATCAGAAATCTGAGATAGCCAATTCGTAACAATGACCTCCAGGCATCATTTGCCTGCAGAACTACGATAGAGAGCCATTGGAAGACTAGAGGAAGGACAAAGTCAAACAAAAGTGGCCAGATGGCTAAATGTGAGTCTTTCTGTAGTTCAAAGACTTTGGAGGCAATTTCAAACCACAGATTCGCCACCTAAGAGGTTCAGCCAAGGACGGCCAAATACTACGGCTACGAAGAGCGCCGATTATCGGTATTTGACATTTATGTGCACGCACGAATACAACCGCTGCTCCGACTCTTCTTAGATCCTCCCTTGCTGCAGCCACCGGAAGGTTGGTGTCAACGTCAATATGCGTAGAAGGTCTGTATGCGAGGCGACCAGCCATTTGCGTGCCGCTCACGTCACGCTATAGGAGGGACCGTTTGTAGTGGGCACGACAATATGTTCACTGGACGCCTGATCAATGGACAGTTGTTCTCTTTACAGATGAGTCCAGGTTTAGTCTCGGAAGCGATAGTAGGCGTTATTTGATATGTAGAGAACCTGGAACCCGTTATCATTCGTCAAATATCCGTGAAAGAGATGCATACGGAAGAGGCAGTGTCTGTGTTTGGGGTGGCATCTCTTTGGGTGGACGCACAGACCTCCATGTCTTTCCAAGGGGAACCGTGAATGCTCAGGTTTATAGAGACGGCATTCTTGATGTTTATGCGCTCCCATATGCCGGGGCAATAGGTGATGCTTTCCTGTTACAGGACGACAACGCAAGACCACACAGGACTCGCATCCTAGATGATTATCTTCAACAGGAACCAATTATGCGCATGGAGTGGCCAGCTCGATCCCCGGACTTGTATCCTATCGAGCACGTTTGGGATGCCTTAGAGAGACGTCTAGCTGCTCTCAATCCGCCTCCTCAGACCCTTGCCGCGCTTTCAACTGCTTTGCAAGAGAAATGGCTCTTGCTTCGTATGGAACTGATAGACCGCATAATTGAAAGCATCACACATCGCTGAATGTGCTGTATTGCTTCTAGAGGCAATTATATTCCATACTGAAGGTACTTTTACTATAGCAAACTGACATCTTCGATTTGTTCATTTTATACATGTGCTAATTTCTATGCTACCATAATTGTCTGGTAATTTCTTTTTATGTTATTTGATACCTTACTATGTGTTGTATATTGTGGGTAAGTTATATAAAATTCTACATGTAACTTTTTCAGTAATCATGATTTTTGTAATTTTCCCTTAATTTATGATAACCAGTGTATGTGGACGTGGAGAGTCTTCTTTTCCTTAAAGCGGGGAAGGCAACAGTCGAAATAAAATGCTGCGCCATTATGTTTTGTAAGGTCAGCGAGAAAGCAAGACATGTTTTTATTGAGAAAATACTTCTTGTCATCTGAAATAAGCAGCAGATTGATATGGGGGTCATCTAAGATAAAGAATTATCATTAAATAAAAGAATTAAATCCCCAAAATTAAGAAAGAGCATTTATGTTAAAAATGTTAAAACCGAGGTTACAAAAATACGAACTAATAATATTTCGTATTTTTATGCCGTGGTGATTCGAGACTTAAAATCTCGTTGTTTTCCCAACCGAACACGTTGATAGAAACATTTTTGTTTTCTCCAGCTTGTCGAACGGGTGGGTGGGAGTAGGAAAAAACAAGTCATCCACGCTTTTTTTTTTTATTTCTTCTTCATAGGGCTTGTAGTGATATAGTCTACTTGATTTAATTTCCGCACAGTGAATGGCAGCCAAGACGCTCTAAACAAGATATTTCTGGTCATTATTTTGATTTTAGAACTTCTTGCTGGTAAGGCTTTTGGTAGAGATGTATGGAAAGAGGACGCCATGGGTTTGTAGAAAGCGGCACTGAACTCCAGAACCAAGATAGTGCCTAGAACCCATCTTGAACTTCTTTTTCAGAAATTTGTCCAAGGAATCCAGTACCTTTAAAAAGAAAATCGTATCTGGCACTAATAACTGTTTTGGGCACTGTAAATAAAATTAATATAAAAGAAATTTCCTTAGCTTGTCAGTAGCTGCTTGCACGTTGTGTACTTCTCCAGTGAAGATAGTGCTGCA
Organism: Stegodyphus dumicola; assembly: GCF_044657685.1. Lineage (NCBI taxonomy): Eukaryota > Metazoa > Arthropoda > Arachnida > Araneae > Eresidae > Stegodyphus > Stegodyphus dumicola. The sequence continues at coordinate 111,257,250 of NC_140781.1, read as the reverse complement.
CTTTGACCCAAAGTAAGCTGGGTAAGTTTCTTCCTCAGTCTTCAACACTTTTCTAATCATCTTCACACAAGCGGTTTGATGCCATTTAATCTCATGATGCCGCGAGGCAGCTACTTAAATCTTGTCTACGACTTCGGTTTTTGTTGACTTGGAAGTTTTTTGCTTTTATTGGAATAAATGACCTGGATATCAAACGTACTAAGGCATGGTGAGTGCTGCTGATGGGGCAGATTAGGGACAGAAACTGCAGTGGAGGAAGCTAGTAATTTGACTGAACGAGACGGTCCGGACTTCGGTGGTTTAGCATTAACCTCCATATGGTTATTTAGTTTAAGATCTTCTGGAAGAGGAAGCAAATGTTCTAGACAGCTCTCGAAAGCATTCGTGTATTACATTCTTCCATTGTCTAAAGGATTTATTGCATTCAAAACAAGTCAAAGCTAAGGTATCAATGAAAGGTGAATATATCTACTATGTTCTCAAATCATAATAGCAATCATTTGGTAGTCCAGAGGCATATCATCATGTTCAAATGGATATTCAAGTTCCATATAAAAATATAAAAGAATAAAAAATAATTCTAATCACTCACAAATTCTGAAACATTTAATTTAAGAAAATATTTAAGTTGCCTTGTGATTGAGAAGCATTAACCTTTAAAAGCATATATTCGGATGTACTTTCCATCTGAAAAAAGTAGGGAAACTTTATTGCCCATGAAAAATTATTAATGAAGACGACGAAGTGTTTTTATGAACGTAGTTTTTGGTATCGATATTAAGCGAGGAAATATTATAAAATAAGTTAACAATATAATACTGAGACTTTCAAAAACTATACGGTAATCTACTTGCAAGAGTAAAAAATAAACTATGAAGATTTATGTTATTAAAAAGAAAACATGCTGCAATTAATTTAAAGAAAAACGCTATTGGAAATATTAAAACGCGAACAACTGAAAAAAAATAGCGGATTACTAAGAAGATTTACATTAATAAAAAAAACATGCTGCATCTAGTTTAAGGAAAGCGTTGTCAGAAATATTAAAACAAGAAATATCAATCAACTGGTAAAATAATTAACCAAGAAGATTATATAAGTGCTATATTTTACTAAAATCTTGATAAAGGTAATCTATTAATAATAGCAAAAAAATAAAAAAAATAAAAATAAAAATAAAAAAAAAAAAAACACTAGGGTGAAAAACTAACTACTTATACAAAAACGAATGAGTTCTGGTGAAATGGTGATTCGGAAAGAATGTGAAATAAAAATAAAGAAGAAAACTATAAAAATGATGCAAGAAATACACGCCTTTCATGGACAACTAAAGATTAACATCGAAAAGATATAAACGGGAAAAATCATTTACGATAAAAAATACATTCCTGCTCAGAAAATAAGCAACAAAGACAAAACATGGAGTATACCGAAAATAATTTATTGAATATGCGTGAAATTGATTCAAGATGTTGGTGTGGCTAGACCACATAGCAAAAAATAAAGCAGACATACAAAAACGCATGTATTATGTACAGTCAGCATATCGCGAAAGACCAAATGGATCGAAAAAATGTACAATGGGAGCACCACGCTAATAACGGGTATGTTATTCTCTAGCTGAAATGCAATCTTGAGAACTGCGAGGCAAGCCGGCAATTGTTTCGGTCGCTTGTTTTGGCAATGTCCCCCAATCCTGTAGTAATGTATGTGGGATCTCGTAGAGGGCGTCGGGCGGCAAACTGCGACTCGCTATCTGTCGTACAACATGTCCCACACATGTTCGATGGGATTCAGGTCTGGTGATCGAGCAGGCCACGGTAGATGTGGAATGGTTTTACCCTCCAAATAATTCCACACCATTCGAGCTCTATGCGGGTGAGCGTTATTGTCCATTAATATCGCTTTGGTACCCATTGCAGCGGTAAAAGGACGCACAAGAGGGTGTGGAATTTCATCGCGATATCGGACAGCTGTGATGGAACGACAGGATTCACGTACATCACGTACAGGTCGGTGCGGATATTCATTGCTATGCCAACCCACGCAAGTAAGCCTCCTTCTCTGTAATGGTCGCTTTCAACGGCGTTTGGCGCCCGACAGCGTCTCTCTGGCTCTAACCATATGATTGCCATTCGGGAATCATTCTGGATGTTAAATCGAGACTCATCTGTAAAGAGTACGTGGCACAACTGCTCTGGTACCCAACTGCGATGTTCAGGGGCTCAATTCAATCGCGCTCCCACGTAGGATGGGGACAAAGGAACACAAACCACAGGTTATAGGGCGTACACACCACTTTTATGCAGTCGACGCGACACATTTTGGCGGGATATGGGCTGTCCTGCAGCAGCAGATATGCGACAGCAGCTGTCGTGCTGCTAGTGATCTATGGTGTCTTGCATATAGCAACAGGTTAGTGATCTATGGCGTCTTGCACATAGCGATCGTCTGCCGTTGTGGTAATCCTTCGGCGTCCAGACCCATGTCTTCTACAGGGGTTTGATCTCTTTGATAGCGATTCCGCAACCTACTGATAACACTACGATGCACATTCAGCTCTCTCGCAACAGCTGAATTTCTTGCATCAGCCTCCAACATCCCGGCAGCCATCCAACGCATTTGATCATGCTGATGGTTTCTTCGGGTCATGATTTCGCTTTGGCTATATCGAATTACACGTGACTATCGCTGCTTGCGAAGTGATGCATAGATTCGGCATACCCCTTTTTAAGGCGTTGTGGTATGACTGCGGGATTGCGTTTTCTGCTGATTTAGGTTGCCTATTTGCATTCGGTGATGAATCTATTTGCATTCGCTACCTCATATGTAAATTGCATGTTTTAATTTTCCTTCAGAAATGATAAGAGTCTCTTTATTCAGCGTCTCCTTATAAAACCTTGGTCAGGAACTATGAGAATCAATCACAACACACATAGATTTTTGTCTTCTAGCGACAGCAGTTGAATGTTATGGAAGGAGTGGGTCATCGCAGGTTGCAGTCCGATATGGCGCTTATAATAACGTAGAACCGTTTCCAAATATGAGTCTTTGGCAAGATCCACGACAGTTGTGCTGACATGATAAGCATGGAAACCGGGATGAAGTTAAAACAGTGCGCGCATGCTGAAATTCGTCATGATTTAACCCTTTAACGGTTTGAACCAGAATATCTCGTACTTTTACTCAGGCTTCTTAATGGTTTGTCCCATATTGTCATTTTAAATATAACCTCGAAAGCGGGCTCTCCCGTGTTTTAGTTAGAATTAAAAGATACGTCAAAAAGAGCTAACCCAGAGTTTTGTCTTACTTTCACCCCCAAATGCCTAAGGGGACAAGCACCACTCCAGTCCTAACGACAATAGGTAATGACCCTCAATAGTGCGGGGAGAACTCTTCTTGATGTATTACGATAACAGCCTTACACTGGTTCTAAAGAAACAAGAATTGTGTTAACAGTTAGAAACTGAATAGAAAAGGAATTAATTTCTGTTTTAGAGTTATAATTAAGAAATAAAAAATAATTCTTTTTTATTGTGTAAGCTTTTTATAGCTCATAAAAAGGATTAATTAATTAAAAAGAGAAATGTAATTTAGATACTATTCTGCTATCGGGAGAGATTCAAGAATGCTCGTATACACTTGTGTATGTTTCTGTGCGCATACAAGTGTAAACACATACATATATTCGCACATATTATATACACGCATACATGAACACATGCATCCATATATACAATATGCATACGCACATATTATATACACGCATACATGAACACATGCATCCATATATACAATATGCATACGCACATATTATATACACGCATACATGAACACATGCATCCATATATACAATATGCATACGCACATATATTTTTTAATTCTGTTCCGATAACAAAAGTGTACTGTGATTTATTTAGTAGATTAATGTGGAAAAGCGATTAAATAATATTCTTTACTACATTGATTTACAAATTTATGTCATGAATAATAAAAAAAAAACTGACGCCCTTGATATATTTATAAATGCTTGTATTTCTGACATTGCTAATCGACTAATTTATTTCGTTATTTAAGTGCTTACCCTTTTTTGATAAATTGCACATGAATATTGTAGTGAGGCTTAATTAATCTCTTGTTTCCATTAAAATGTCCCATAAATTATTCTTTGCTTTCGGCTTATTAAGAATTTCATGAGTTTTGAATAAAATCTTATTTTATATAAACTTTAAAAAATTTTTATCTGTTTAGTCTTAATAACACGTCTTCAATGAAATTTTTCAGTTGAAAAATCATTTAACAATTAATAGTCATTTTTTTACTTCCGATAATTCTCTCATCTCCAACAGTCGAAAACATTTTCTGACTTTAATAATTCGCCCAGAAATCAGAAGTTACTTAAAAAAAATTTCATGCAAATTTTATTTAAAAGAATGTTTTGCGTGGGGAAAACATTAAGTTTTTAAGATTTTTGTACTTTGTACTGTAAACGAAAATATGTGCAAAAAATCGTGTCAACATTAAATTAATTTTGAAAAAAATTAATGGAGTTTTATAAACTCGTTTTACCGTATTGTAGAACCATCCAAAATTTGAACTCGATAGCTTATCAGGAAGTAGTTTAAAAATCTTTGACGACCTTCTATTCATAGCGACAAATATCATGAGTGAACTAAATATGTGCTACTTGTGTGCAGAAATATTATTCTGTTTGAAACAGCTCATCAGAAGAATTTCCACATATTTTTTAATTACTTGAGTTGTATATAACTACTTATACTCGCTTATAAGATTTGCTGTCATTTTGTAAAAATTGTCTTCTTTAAAATATTATTTCGCCTCTCCCATACTTACTGATCTTATCACCATTCTGATGAATGGAAGGTTATGAAAACCGAACTTTGAGTAGCTACTCATAAATTTAACTAATAAATGCTATAAAAATACCTTCATATCTGAGTAGAATTTTTTAGTTCCCGATGGAAAGAAATTTGTGTTAGATTGCTCTGGTAATCTTTAGAGTTTTATATCAATTTAAAATATTTTGTTTGCTTTTGTTTGTTTTTTGTTTAATTTTTCAGTTGTTCATGTGTGCATTAAAAAACTTTGCTGCTTAAAATGTTAATAGCTTAAAATATTCTCAGTCGTATTTGATATTTACACGTTTCCACCTTAAGATTTCTTTATATAAATAGAATTATAATTTTGTTCAATACAGATGGATTTAATGTATTCGACGATGGCGAAGCGCGCGAATGTTTATCTGCCCAAGAGAAAGGAAGCTTTCTAAGGCCCATATCACACGGCGTTTGTTTCACACGAACAACTGTTTCGGCCAATTTTTCTGCCTGGTTTAGTATTGAAAGAAAGACGTGCGTTTTTTTCCTGCCTTTCCAAAAATATTGCAAGTTGTTCGTTTTCAACCAATCAGCTATCAGCTTCGAATGATTATTAGCTTGTTTGTAATGACGAATCAGTTTTCCCTGTGTTAACCCCAAAGCATCTAGGGCATGGAGGTAGGAAGAGGAGGAGGGGCCAACCCGCGCTAGAAGTGAAGCAGTGCTTTGAAGCTTGGGTCACCAGATGGGGTGTTCTTTGTTTACATTCAGAAGCTCGCTTGACTAGATTCTGATAGTATTTCGACACACGACAGTTCCATAGAAATCGAAAAAGGGACACTTTCGCATGAAAGAAACATTCATAGTGTGATGGATAATAGCAATTTGTATAGTTTAGTGACATTTACGGAAAAATCACATCTTGGTTATTTTTCGATAACTAACAACAGCGATTTTGATTATAGCTGGTTACGTTGTTCGATTTTGATTATAGCTGGTTTTACAGAATTTCTGCAAAAATTAAATGTGCTTCTTGTGTAAGTGCATTATATGGGCAGCAGTCGACTATCTGCTACAAATCGCTTATTTGTTATAAAAGTAAAGGATACTTAGTTTATCCATCAAATGATGTTTTTAAAATTTGTAAATCCTTGTGAAGAAGGATTTAGGTATTTTTTGAACTTGAATGGTGGAAAAATTATTAAGCAAAAACACAGCATTTTAAGAGTAAAAATACTAATATTAAGTAAACTGGAAGGACAAAGCCTGTTCACATCTTTAAATGAACATTTGCTTGAAACTGATCCAGTGCATTACCACATTTTACATTTAATGAGAGCAATTATTAAACAATATTTGCAAATAAGATACTCTTATTTTTGCAAAAATGTTGTAAATAACTCAGTATCTATGCGTCAGTTGTACACAAAACTTATCTTATTTCATGGTCAGTGATTAATAGAGTTAGTTTTAAGCAATCTGTTAAAAGGTATTGTAAAGCAAATGCTATGAGATGCGCACTTAAGAACGTAATAAAGAGTTTTGGAATATGTATTGTTGAAATGAAGGGTAAAAAAAATCTGATAAGTATAATTAAAAGAATTATTCCCCTTACATTTTATAATAACTCAGTTAAAAGTTTTAAATAATACTTAAAAAAAAAAAAACTTATTTTATTCCCTTTCGGATATGTTCAGAGAAAGTCAAGTACTATTTAAAGTATTTCGCTAATTCCTAATAATTCTCTAATTTAAAATGAACCGAATAGAGCATTAATTATAAATTGACTTACATTTTCGATTTAAAAGATGCCTCAGAAGCCAAAAAATCATGTCATATTTAAGAAAGTATTTTAGGAAGAAGCTCTATAAATAGAAAAGAAATAATGCATAATTTTAATATTAATAATACAATAAATTTTGATCTTAATTTTTGTACCTTAACCGAATAAAATCGAATTACTTTAATTTTTTTTCTAATGTAATTAACGAAAACTTGTGAAAATATTTCATTCAAATTAAACCATTCTGAGAAAACTGTCCTGTGAAAAGTATAGCATTTAATTCCGTTCAGAATGAAATGTTGTTTAAAAATATGTTGTTTTCACATACTTAGGACTCTGAAGTGTTGTAGAAAAAGAAAATATATACATTTATATGTATATTTACTACGTAATTACAAAATATTTACATCCGAACGCGTCAAATCCCATAGAACTCAATGGTAAATGACCCAATGTTTTGGTCACCACGTAGGGATCGCCGGTGCTTCAGAGCAGGGTACGGGAGAAATTTGTTTAGGGCGACTCCATCTTACTTCCTACCTCCATGATCTAGGGTGATTGGCTATTGTGACAAAGCAGAAAAATTGTTCCAAACAGTTGTTCTTCCGAAACAAAACGACGTATGATAGCAGCAGATAAGAGGATCTGGTTTGTATTCACGTTGCACTTGTAAAAAAGCGAAGAAAACCTCTATTCAACCAGCTCATTCGCAAGGATTTGAACCCGTGTAGAGCTACCTGTGCTCAGCGATTTTTAGCTGCTCTGTCACTGGAGATCCGAAGTCTTATTTAAAATCTTGTTTCGAAATCTTCTGTTCTGATTTAGTACGACAGATGTCGTAGTATGAGGGTTAGGGTTATATGAATATAGCAAAGCACACGAGAGTTATTGGCTTTCGTGGGGCCCATTCTGTGAGAAATTGGGTCATCTTACACATGGAGACAACCGCAAAAAACCAAAAAGGTAGGTATCCCGTTCGTTTGTTTAGGTTCGATCCAAGGCCAAACTGACAATATTGAACGGTCTTAACCATTTAACCATTGGTGAGGCTGAAAGGGGAAAATAAATATTACCTCAATGTTCTGTATGATATCTAATTATCTACTTTTTATCCTGGCTTATGGTCACACACAGGCATTCACACACCTGCAACGCTAATCAAAATTTGATGGCTCTAGATACCGTTGTTTTACCACATTGCGAGAAGCATTCATACATTTATGCATATTCTTCAAATTTCTTAAAATATATTACAGGGCGATAGTATTTGGTATCAACAGTTTGAAAAGTGATACAGGCATTTATAATGTTTCGACGCGAAATCGCAAAACGTAAAAAATAATCCCTCAGTTACAAAGCTTCTTTGGACTAATAATAGAAGTAGTTAACAAATTAGAGAAAAGATCAGTATAAAAGCAAATTTTAAATGCAACAGTACGTTTTCCTAAGCTTAAGGAAGTAGACAGATATATGCTTATTATTTCATTTGTCATCATGCAGTAATGAAAAAGCAGTGCCAGAAAAAGTAAGATTTAAAAATTTGCGAGAATATGAATAATTTTGAAAGTTGCACAAATAGGAAGTTGCCTTGCGGAAACATTAGGCTCCCCCCCCCCGAAGCAGCAAAAAAATATGAAAATTCAGCGATACCCTCACTGTGATTCGAACTACTGGATCTTCCGAATGCTAGATGGATAGGCTTCCATTTATACCAATAGGACACATATGGGGGAGTACCATTATTCCTTTTATTTTCTTCCACTTTAAGAGCGATTGAGAAAAGGCATGATACACAGACGACCTAGTTCACGTGAATTATCGACTACCACGCTTTAGTTTGGGTTCACTGTAAACATTTAAGGTTTTTTTTTTTTTGGAGTGGAAAATATAAAAAATAAGTTCTCCATGTGATTCGAACTTCTGATTGCCGGTTGCAACCACCAGCATTACTAGAACGGTGGCTTTGCAAATGCGGTCAACAGTACAAGACTGACGTTAATTACGGAAGGGGAAAGTAAACGGCTGTGTCAGGGATCATAAGGGGAGATATATTTAAAAAAAAGTGTTTTTAGGTCTCATTCAGTATCAGTATATTAGAAATAAAATCTTCAATGGAGCTAGAGTTCTCTGTTCTTCACTGTAAGTCAGTAATGTGTATAAGGATGCACATGGTATCAGAATGGAGACAAATTACATAGGCTACGAAAAGCTATATTTATTTGTTTATTAACATTTCATTATTGCATTGTTTTCGTTCAGGAATTTCCTTCCACCCCCCCCTCTGAGCAATACATACAGGTACATGTAAGTCGGCTGAAAAGCACTGCTATAAACAAATAATCCAACCCAATTCCAGTTGAACAGCGCTTATTAATACTAATTGTTTACGGAAAGTATCCTAGTTTTTGAAAAGCTTCGTATCATCTAACATAAAATTAATTAATTAACCATCTTAAGAATGATTTTGTTTTGAATATGGCAAAACATATGAGGGTTGGCTAGGCATGATTTCATAGAGAATTTTCAAGGGAAAATGGGCTCATATTTATATACCTTAAGGAAATCCACGAAATTGCTTACACAAAGTGGTAGGTTGTAGAAGGGTTCCTTCAATCCATCTGTTAAATTTGCATCTAATTGTCAAGTGCTCCCCCCTTTTTTTTTGGCTAGTTTATACATTCAAAGGAAAATACATGCTACTCACTGAACTTCGCACGTTAGTTTGAATAACCTTTAAACCCCATGAACAGTATATTTCTATGACAAGGCGAGCTTTCTGACTGTACAATCTGTTTTACATTTAGCGAGCTTGTAACGAACAAGTTTATTCGCTATTTTATGTAATTTCTGCAATATTTTGTAATTCTTTTATGTTTTTCATTTAAATTTAATTTTTTTAAAGATAATTTCTTTTTATTCACAAATATTTATATTTTCTATTTTTCTAATAAGTGAAACATTTAATTAGATTCTGATATTTTGTTTTCATAAGATAAAGTACGAAACCTTTGTTAAAATTTTCATACTCACTGTAGTTCAGTGACCGTATTTTAATGTGCCATTTTTTTTTTGCGAGTGCATTCATCCGATTTGGAACTTGGAAATGAATTAACAAATCGATCTTTCTATTCAATTGGTCCTATCGACTTGAATACAGTGAGCCTGAGTAAACGGGAAGTATATTTCGTAAATATAAAAACCCTTATAAGCGCATTTCTAAACAATAATTTTAACGGGGATGGCTGTATTGGCGTTTACGAGGTTTGCCCTACGTGTAACGTGCATAAGAGTCAGTTTTGCTTAGAAAGTTCTCCACGAGGCACCCTTACCCTTAGGCAAATAACCGTCGAATGCTTTGCTATAATCAAACAAACGAGACCAAACAATAGATATATAAATAAGTAGCTTAAAAAACTGCTATATTTTATGTATACTTATCAAGTAGTATTTAAATATATATAATGATTAAAAGAAAGGAAAAGTCGGATCCTAACTGATTGTATATAAGGTAATCCCTATGAAGGCCCTAACAATTCTTTCTCACTATAAATAAATGGTACGCGTTAGTCAAAAGGTTGAGAACCGCTACCTTATCAGTAAAATTAAACATTTTGAAATAGATATTGAACCGATACTTAAATAAATTTAAATTGCGATAATCTAACAATAAGAGTAACAATTAAACTCTTTTTGGAATTTTGTTTCGATAAAGGCATATAAATGGAAAATACTTGGGAATGTGTGTTGTGACTTATCTCACTTGTCTGATAGTAACATCAGAACAAGTCTACGAAATTCATCGTGACAAGGAGTGCAATATTGCGCCTGTTGTTGTCAAAGCCTTGAGCACCATACAGGTGACAGTACGACTTCGCTCAGTTCCGCCCTCAAGTTTGATGGAGAATGCCCCAGGGAGACGGGTCCGAGGGTCTCCCACTCCTCTTCCCCTACCACTAACCTCTCGAAAGACTTTCGGCTCGCTGCATATTAAGACGGACACTATACATTTACAAACACACATGCCGTCTTTGAGATTTGAATCTGGACCCATTCATACCTCAGTAGGCTTCCCTAACTACCATACCGTCTAGAAGGCTTAAGAGAGAGTGTTTGTCAGTATGTAAAAAGATTAAAGAATAAATGCTCTTAAGAAGGCATTGCTCATCCATTCTCAGTTGAGATCATACATATCTGAAAACTTGGATATGAAATGTTATAGAGCTGCAGTCAATTATGCAAAGCATAGAAAATTTATTTAAATTAACTTGTATAAGAGTTACCTTACCTAAAGAAAAATTCTTACCATTTCAATAATAATTTTCTTTCTAACGCGTTTCTTTGAAAGTATAACGAATTTGAGAGTATTTTTCTCGTATGGAATATAAAGTAGGGAAAATTGGCAAACAGAAATTTAATTAAATTGTCTCTAATCATTTTTATATTCTATGTCATTTGAGTGCACTAATTTCAGTTGTTCCTTGAGGTACTGTAATGCCGTAATATAAATTGTAAGTGTGAGTTTTATAATTTGAAACTGAGTCATGTACGAGCAGAAATATTATTAAAAAAATTAAAAATTTCATTTAACTATGAGAATTAAAAGGTATTTTCATGCTTTCTTTATACATTTAATCTGTAAAGTGCGGAAAAGGTAGAAAATCCTGTCTTTGAAACACTGATAAATAGTTCTTTCTAGTCTGGCATTAGATTGAATCAAATTTCCGTTTGATTTAGAAATGCAGTCCCTCAAATCAACTCAAATTTTAATTTTAAATTCCATATTGCTAGCAAATGCACAATAGATGAAATTACCGAAATATTTTTGGAAAACCACCGAAATTCTAGAAATTGCTTTGAAATTCAGAAAAACTTACGTTAGGAAAATTATTGTTTGATCAGTTCCATGATCAAAAGATTTTACGAGGATTAGTTTGATCATTAGCGAACAATTTGTGAAAAAAATTCAGAGCTAAGTATAAATATGTATGCCAAATTTTGAAAAATTCCTGATGGATATTATATTATTATTTCGAATATATATGAACTGATAATGTCAAGAAAACTGAGTCGGTAAAAAAGGGGTTAAAATTTAATTTGCCAAAATAAAATAGTGTCTCAACAAACAACTACAGAAATAAAACTAAATAAAATAGTGAAGAAAGTAAACATGTAAAACACGTCGAATAATCAAGAATTTATAAGAATGCAAGCTAAAATGCATCAAGAAGATTTTGGGATGCGAAGCTAACGGAACTAGTACTTGCTGCTATTCATTGGCGGGGAGATCTTTTATGACTTATCCATCACTCTGAGGGGAAGCGAATATACCGCTTTAGGCAATGGCCCATCTTAAGAGTGTTTTCTGAAAGCGAAACAGACCTTTTTGGAGCGAGTTGTTAGACAAAAATATCGCCGTTTTTAAAGCATTTCGTTCTGAAGGATCAGCTCGTGAATGGGTTAAAATCTTTTCCTAACACGTCAGTGATGACGAAGGAACTCTCTTCCGAACAGGATGCAACGTCATTAAGGCGAGATATGCATGGAATCCGGGATGACGTCGCAGAAGTATATTGACATTCATCATGACGTAGAACCCTTTCTAAACACTTTCTCTTCTTTTTCCCTTTTCTTCTAAACGTTAGTGAACCACGTGGGTGACGCCGCTTGTTACAATCCGGTATGACTATAAGGTATTTCTCCCGCCTTCGTAGCATGCCTTCGGGGTCTAATGGTCAGCATACTCGGCGCGTATTAAAGATGTCCGTGATTCGAGTCCCGAGGAGGACACTGCTCATTTTTCACCTTTCTCAACATCGAAGTAACCTAATGTCTCTCCAGTGGCGGCCGAACTAAAAAATGGTGGTGGATAAAGATTCTTCACCACCAAGATTTTTCGATTGGGTCCCTTAATTCCCAGTCGTCCTTTAACCCTTTAACTGTCAAGTTATTTTGATGATTTGGGTACACAAATTGTCAAATTTTTTTATTGCAAAAAACAAATGTTTAGTACAAAATAAAATATACTTAAGTAGTTAAAAATTGATATTTTGCGTACATGGGTAAAATTTTTAAAGTTTTGTAGCCACTGCATATTTGCTTTGAGGCGGCTGCCACTCAACATGGCAGTTGCAAAGTTCGCTTCTAGTGGAGCATTATTTTCTAAAAATGAAAAAAATTAATTATTTTCTAAAACATAAATAAATATAAGTGAATACCTATTAGTAGTTCAGTAATTCAGTCTTGTGTGGTACAACTGGAAACACTTTTCCAAGAACAAACCAACTCCACAATCACTACACCAGAATCGTGATTCCTTCCTTATCTTTTCCCCATTTTTATCCTTTTTCGAACAACACACTTTGCACTGTCTTGTAGGCTCACGTTTCGCAGGAGTAAGAGGAAAATGGGATATAAAATGTCGTTCAGTAAGACGGGCAGGGTTATCTATTGTAGGTGGTCTGCCAACATTCTTTTGTTCAGAAGCTGCATCATCATATTTATGTAAAAGCTCTTCTACAACTTGGATTCGAAATTCTAAAAATGTAATACGTTTCCCAACTACATTTTTATAGAGCAAATATGAGTTCCAGAGTACCTTGTCTAGTAAATGTAAAAATATCTTTTTATAATATTTTTTCTGACGTTTTCGGATTGTTGGATGAAAGGATATTTCCTGATCACAGCGATCTACACCACCCATAGTTAGACCGTAATTAGAAACAATCTTCGGCTTGAGTATATCTCCATTTTTTATTTTTGAGGCTGACCATGAAAGTATCATGAATACTGCTCATCAAACACACATCCTTCACCTTCGCTTGAAGAATCTAAATCATCTATATAACGTTTCAAAGAACTGGAGGCTATTTTACAACAAAAAGACCCCATGCACTTTGAACCAAATAACTTCTAACCTTTGAAATCTTCAGTAAAGTGCTGTCATCTATTGAACTGAGCGCACATTAACTTTTCCCGAGATACATACAGGACAAAGAGATGAAGACGAAATAAACGTCTCCCGATATATATTCGGGTATAACAATACGATGCACTCAAAAAAAAAAAAATTACCCCGAGTAATACTCGGGCGTGACATTTTCGCACACCAGTGCTGTACCCGAGATTATCTCGGGCATGAAAGTTAAAAGGTTAAAAGAGGGACTATATAAGGTATTTCTCCTGCCCTCTTAGCATGCTTTCGTGGTGTAATGGCTAGCATACACGGTGCATATTCGAGTGCCGGCGAGGGCATTGTCACTTTTCCTCTCTCTCAGCATCAAAATAATCTAATGTCTCCACATGACGTCACAATAACTTAAGCACGTGGCTCCTCCCGATAATAACATTGAACTCTTTTCAAAGACATGAATTATTATTTTTTCCCATACAATGTTTGGGTTAGTTTCAGTACCAAATTCAGCAGATTTGTCTACTGAGACGGAAAGCTTTTATAAATCACGAAAATTGCAAATGATTAGAAATTCTCATTTAATGCTGTCACGTACACCTTTGATAGAAGGAAACTGGCAGTTTTCATGAATAAAAAGTTTGTTATAAAAACCCACTAATGATGATTTGAGAGAGCATCGATTAATATTCCCAGAGACAGGAAGGGGGGACGCAGAGAAACCTAGGAATAATTATAGAAAATCAAGAAATATCCTCAAAGCAGAAAAATTTCTAGATCCATTTGTGAAGTTTATTTAATTAACATAACAGTTAATTTATGTTTGGAATCCTTACTCTCACTTCGCTCTTTCCGTTTTCCAGCCAGAATGCAAATTAGCTCTCGCGTATATAAGTGGGGATTTGACTTTGTTAAGACAGAGAGTGCTCTGCCGTTTGAAGGCCACATTACTAAGTTTGCTGCTTTAGATATGAGTCCCTGTCTTTGACGTTTATACTTGCAGATAGCCGCGGCGAAATCCGAGCCAACTTCGCGATTCAATTACTATGTGTAGCCTTTGGCTATTAGTAGTTAAATTAGATTTACATTTGAATTTCTATTCATAAGCGCTGGTGGACTTTGTAAGCATCAGGTGTGATTTCTGTCCATCTATTTTAGTTTACAATAAAAGGTTCTTTTACACTACTTTCAAGTTTCTGCACTTTAATTTTAGAAACAGCGATATGTTGATTTAAGTATACAAAAAGGTTAGTCACATTTTACACTAGTAAAAGATGTTAAACCTTATACATTGTTTCAAGTAAACTCTGTGAAAACAGATTATTTGGAATTTGTTGCCAAAAAAGCGTTACCTTCGCAAGTGGAATCTAATATAGAGAAATTATTTTCATATCTGGGAGTATAACCCATATATGGATATCTAATTTACTGATTGGCATTCAAAAGTTCTGTATTGCCTGGCGCATCCACTAAAATATGTTAATCATATATTGCATAACCAGAACTGTCATCCAGCCATCTGTAGTTGGCCAGAAGAATGCTTTCGGAGTAAGAACGTAATTAGCTTGCATGCGTGACTTGCAGATATCTGCCAGGTGCGTTAGTAGGGTTGTGCTGTTGATTAAAACAGGAGTTCAGGAACGTGGTCATCATCGGATTTATACAAATTGCATAATCTAGTAAAATTAGGATACATTGTTGTTTTTATATCCATCTCCGAAATATATAAAACTTTCAGCAGCAAATGAAAATGAATGATTCATTGAGGGATTACTAGAATTTTTAAAATTTTGTTCTGTAATATTATTTGGACATGATACTGTAGCCTCTCTCTAACAAATATTTAAGAATTATAAGCATAATACGCGGAAATAGTTAAAATTTCATAAGCAGATATGTAAAGCCTTAAGCATTTTATTTTGTTTATTTAAAGAGACCATTTTAACAGACTTAGACGCATTTATAATTTTTAATTATCTTATATGAAACTGACTATTAAAATTTGAAGTTTTGTTAAATGAATGGAAGAATACAGTAAAATAATTAACTTGATTACTTTATTTGAGACTGAAGTAATTTGTGTCATATATCTAATTGCTCTACCTATGTTACTATGAAATGCATGTATTTCCATTGAAAATTTCCGAGATAATATCAGATTAAATGAGAAATCTCTTCAAAATGCAAACGAGATGCTTTTCATTTATAGAACATACCAAATCTCTAAATATCTGATTAGCTTTCGAGCTTTTACTAATGAAACCATTTTGCTTCATCACATTACATCTAATTTCGAAGTAGAATCAGAACATTAGATCAAATTATGGAACGAACAGTCCTTATTATTGAAGAGATGCGGCTTGAAATATTAAGTAGCAGTTAGCAGCAACTATTACTTAACAGGAAACACTAGATGTGTTACTATTTAGACGTTATAAAAACTTATCAGGTGATTCTAATATTTAATTAAAAAATTATCAGGAAAGAAAATAGAACCATTGATATTTATCTGATATTACCTTTTTATTGGTTCCAGAAAATTAATAAATGCCAGAACAGGGAGAAAATGCAAAGGATTTGCTACCGCTTCGAAACCTCTACCGAAATATCGATTAATTAGAAGAAGAAATTTAATGATTTCAAAATACGGACATATCGATAAGATTCTAATAAATAAAGTCATTATCATATTTAGAGGTCATTAAATCTCTCACTATTTCTACCTTAAGCATTGCTGCATTTTTTTACAGTCATTTATGTGGAGACTCAACAGACGTACGTTATCACGCTCAGGCAGTCAAATGAATAATAAAAGAAATAGCATTACGTTTACGGCCAATTTTCTTATTATTTAAATGAAAAGAATATAAAAATTAGTGTCTTTAATTTCTAGGAAAGCTTCAATTTAATCTGCATAATAAGAGCTGGCAAACTGAAAAGTTAAAAATTTTAAAAATGAAGTTAATTCTGAAAGGAATTGCAGAAAGTTTAATAGATCTATCATTGACTTTTATTTATTTCTATTTCGATTACAGCGTTCCGGACTTCTTTAAAATTCTTCAAAAATCGTTTAATGAAGACATATCTGTCTGGAAATTGCGGAGTGTGATTTTTATCTTTTTACCAATGGCAAGACAGTAAGGGAAAGCTATGCAAGATGACTTAATTAAAAAATAAAGAAGATCATATCATATTCGTCACTATTTGAAGCCTAAGAAGTAAAGTGTAACAAGTACTTGGGTAGTACTGATAGTGTCCTTCACAAATATGAAATTAATAAACGTATATTAAATTCTCTTTTTAAAAAGGCACAGCAATTTTCTGAAATAATAGTGTAAACCGGTAATTAGGTAATATTTACAACGTAGTCATTCAATAAATATGCAATTAATAAATCTATACCAAATTTTTCCTGGACTAAGTTAGAGTAGTTTTCTGAAAACTCCTCGATTTCCGAGTGGCAGTGAAAAGGCCTTAGAGGGATTCAGCAAATCTGACGAAATCCAGAATCAGAAATCAGGCTGGACGGCGCCTGGAACTACCTGAGATTAACCGAAGTGTCTCTACTCTTTTCTAAGAAACGAATTATTGTGCAAATAATTTCTTCTAAATTAGTATTGTTGCTTTTCTACGAAAAGGGTAACAAGTTTTGACTTCTTTGCGGCTTTTTTTAAGCTTTTTCACAGCCTCTTTTATTTTTCCGAAAACTGATGGAAATATTCTTTGCGCATTAAAGCTGCTATTTTCTGTAATTTTTTAATTTTATTTTCTGTAATTTTTTATGATTCTGTAATGCGCGTTTACCACACACTAAAATATCATTAATCTGCTTCTAATAAATGAAGGAGAAAGCTAAAAAGTCTATTCCAACAGAGCTCAGTCATCACCTGTAGAATAACATGAAACACATTACGGATTTAATGATTTTGTTGTCTTTATAAATATATAAAACATAATAAGTCGTATATTTAATGGAGCTGAACAATAGTAAAATTAAACAGGAAAGATATGAACACTTTGGGTTTTGTTTACTTGTTTTAATCTTTTAACTACACTTTTATTTGTCTGTATTGGGTTTTGTTAGCTGCTTAACTGTTATGGCACGCGAAAGCTATCTATCTTGGGAAGGGTGTCTTTTGTGAGCGATTTTAATTTTAAAAAATGAAAATTTAACATGATAATGAGTTAATTACTTCAAAAATCAAAGCCAAGGAAAATTACTAACAATGCTTAGGGCATTGTTACCTATCTTCTGTTCACTGAGATTTTAGAGACATTAGGTTATTTCGCATCCGGAGAGATGAAAAATGAGCAATACCCTCGCACTCGAACCACGGACCTCTGGAATACGCGCCCAGCGTGCAGACCACTACACTACGAAGGCACGCTAAGAAGGCACGCTAAGAAGGCGGGAGAAATACCTTTATTATTATTGATTAGAATTTTATTTTCCTAGTTAATAGAATTTTCGCCTTTTTGAAGGCTTCTACCTCAACGGTTCTCAACTTTTCGACTAACGCGTACCATCTAAAACAAAAAATTAAAAAACTTTAGTAACACCACTACATTTTATAATGATTATTTTTCGATTTCTGAATGGAAATATTAAAAAATATTTTGTCATTTGCACAACCTATTTGGCTATTTGTATTGAATATGCACACATAAAAAAGATTAGATTAAAATTTGGTTACCATTTTAATTATCAAAATTTAAGTTATAATACTTTAATTCTAAAATTTAGTGTGAAATTTGGGCTTGTTTAATAAAGATCAATTATTTTATGTCTGGTAATATTTCACTTAATTTTAACCGTAAATTAGGATCCACTTTAAATTTTGTGCTGTCTTTATTTTTCAAATATAGCAAGGAAGAAAAATCCTTGTTCACAGGTTGTGCAAAATGGCAGTAAAAATTTGATAGCTCTATTTGAAATGTCTTTAAATTTGTTCTTTCGATGCAGCGAAAAGTTAACAAGTGCGTATTTTAGAAAACTTTAGTTAGAGTTCGATCACAGGAAATTCTGTCAGTTGTTCGTTTTTTTTTTTTCCCTACAAGATAAAATATCAGGTACATTTGAACAAAATAGATTTTAATACAGTTGTCTTTTTAATAATCCTCAACGCACATTTTGAAATTATTTATCAATGAAAAACGATGATTTTTAATGTCGAATGCTAATTCTTCTTTTCTTTTCAAATTAATTTAGGTTAATGAACTTTCTGAAAGTGGCACAAATCATAAAATATTATTATTCAATTCTTTGGTTATTAGATCGAGTTTTTTATCGTTGCATTTAACTCTGTAATGGTAAAAAAGAAATTAACACTTTGTAATAAATTTAATTAAATTAACATACCAAAATTATCAGCTAAATATGCTAAACGCGCCAGCCATAATTTACTAAATAAAAATTTTCATTTCAAATTTTGAGTCACAAAGGAAAATTTGTATTTCTGAAGTTGAAATAGACGATTTAAAACTTCGCTTCTCGATAACCACCTGTAATAATGTAACAAAAGCGTTTCATGTTCACTGCCCATCTCTTGGCATAAAATCGTAAATATTCTTGAATTTAAAACTCGGCTTTATAAAAAATTAGCAATTTTCACAGCTTGATTCAAAACGATTCTTAGGTTTTCGGGGATTGTTTTGCTACTAAAGCTTCGCGATGAATGGAGCATTGAGTAAATTTAGTTTTAACTGCGACTTTCTTTATTTGAGAAATAACGCCGGAAAGTTTTCCAAAGCCCGAGTTCCGTCATTGCATATGGCAATGTACTTATTCCAAGGAATATTATTGTCAGACATAAAACTGTCAATTACTTTGAAAATTTCATTTGTAGTTGCTCTATCATGAAGAGATTCACGAAATAAACACTCTTCGGCAATTCATTTACCTTCTTCGAAACATATGCAAACTAATAATTGAAAAAAGTTCGTTATATCAGTACTTTCATCCAATTGCAATGCGAAATAGTCACTGTGTTTTATATTTTTAAATAAATGTCTACTTTATAGAATTTTTCATTTCATGAATTCGTCCACTTACTGTAGCATTTGATAACGGAATATTATTAAGTTCATTAGCCGCTTTTTCCTTGAATAATGTTAAAACGATATCTTTAGCTGCTGGTAATACAAAGTTTTTTCCTATAGTGTGAGCCTGCCTAGTCCTGGCAATTCTTAGGCTTACTAAGTAACTAGCTTCCAAAGCTTTTTGACTTGAATTAACAAAAACTTTCATTACTTGTTTACTATTTTTGAACTCCGTTAATTTTCTCTTGAAATATTCTTCAGATTTATCCTTTAAATAGGCGCGCTTAGATTCAAAATATTTTCAAAAAACGATGGTTTCGTATTTTGATTCGATAATAGCTCACCTCAAACTACACATTTATGTTAAGGGTCTATTTAATTTTCATTCCAAGTAAACCCAAATGATAAATAACTTTTATTATATTTTCTATAAACAATTTTTATTTTATTTTCAATACTCTTAGTGCTAGTAGATTGTCCTGGATCCTTCACCTGTAAATCATCAATTTTTCGCTCAATCAATCCTAGCCATTTTCCCATTTTGAAAAATCTAGGTTTGTTTTATTATTCTTTCTCAAATGTTTAAATGCACAATATATTATGAGTTCTCCAAAATTAAACGACGATATTTCAAATCGCGTAGAAAAAGTAAGGAATACAAAGCAACAAGATGAAATACCTACTGTTAGAGACAGCAAATCGACGTAAAAAAATTATTCTAATTGAAAATAGAGCAATATGAGCCCAAAAATGGTGGAGGCATAAAGTGCAGACATACGAATAAATCGATCAACTTTAAAAGAATTAATGAGATGCTATTATCTTTTTATAGGAACTTAGGTCTTAGCTATAATGCAAGTTTGCAATTCGTATCACATGCAGGTCCTACCCAGGTTTTACCTCGAAAGTCGTACCCAAAGGTAGTACATGAAAAATAAATAAATAAATAAATAAAAAATAGAAAGCTTTACAATTTCAAACGAGTAGAAAATAAAAATAACAAAAAAATATTGATCTTCTCAGGTCATTTTTATTTTATTTTTTAATAGTTGGGTATAATAATTTTTATACGAATAAATCAAAACTCAGTATTGATTTTTAAAGAAAATAATTAATTTGTAAACCTTCTAAATTATTTTGATGAATTAGCATTATATTTCTCTGAAGCATGAATATTTTTTAGATCATCTGTTTCTTTTTTGTATTCTTATAAAAGTCCGCCCAATTTTTATCAGAATTTATTTTGGTGGTGATTAGCATACCCTTCAAAGTGTCCACTTTAAGCTGTTCTTATCACTAGTCCCAAAACTGTTCATAATGCTAAATACTTACTCAATTGCGGCATTAATGCCAGGAAGACAAAAGTAAAACTCTGGCAGTTTTAAAATATTTGAACAAGGAATCTGGTTCTTATTGCATTTATTTCTATGTGCATTTATTTCTATCCACCTCTGAAATGGGCACATTTTACTTTTTGACAAATCCAATATTTTTTTCCGTGATATATTGTTTAATGTAAACATATTCCTCATATATAGCAGTTTCCAATAATTTATCGGTTTGGTATCATTTTATCAATTAACAAAAAGACTGTTTGAACTTAACTTCAAGAAGGGATTTCATTTAATATGGTATAGCGTTTAAAATTTCCGTGAACGGATCTTGCTGTTTGTATTTCCTGAAATACTTTTTTTTTGTCATTTCCCCAAATAAGTAAGAGCAGTCTGATAAAATGAAAAATATCTTTTCGAAATTCTTAATCTTCGTATTGTGATATGTCTCTATTCTCTTTAAGCTTATCCAGAGCTTTTTTATTATTTACTGGAATAAAGTTATCCTCTATCTTGCACAGTAATGAAGCTTTCAGAGCATCCGTTGAAGCAATTACATTAGATTCAAATAGAGTTTGATTTTCAGGTGTTGTGATAATTTTATGAAATACTGAAGCCTGAGTGTAAATGAAATGCTGCCAAGCTTCTGCCACTGGATTTCCAAAGAATTTTGAAGTAAGCCTGGGGCACTTTTCTTGAAATTGAAAATAAACCTTCAGTGGTAAAAAAATTTGGAGTACCCTCTCAATAGCGGTCAGTAATGCTAACCACCTTGTTTGTGAATACCCTAGTATCATTAAAAAATCTTTTTTTTTTACGAAATTACAGAAATATTTCAATGTTTCTATTATAACAGTATAAGATTTAAAGGTAAATCTTAAAATATCATTTCTATAATAACTGGTGAAACATCAGCTGATGTTCTTATAGTGTTATGGATATTATGCGCTGCATATCTGAATAAAATTAAACCATAGTTAAGGTTTGCTTTCAGTTTAACAAAAAAATTATTTTCTCCACGAGCTCCTTCAAAGTTAGAATTCATATTGTAGACACAAAGACCAATAACTTTTTTTCAAAAAATATTTTCTTCAAGACAGGTATTAAATAGTTGCGGACAATATAGGCTATTTCACCAGGTAAGGATTTAAAGTTTAAAACCTTTACTCTTATTCCATAATCTAATATATAAATTTAAAAATTATCGGGAAAAGTTTTATTTCCTTCTGACTGGACGCATCAGTTAAAACTAAAAATAAATGAAAATTTTTTCCAAATCACTGTACAAAGCTGTTAAAGCGTAAGGCACAAAAACATTTAGTATTATTGTTTCGGCCTTGGTTCGCGCACATATAAATTTAGGCTCAGATGCCACTTAAATAGCTTGGACGTACAATTCATAGACATAAAGCTATGGTTGTGGCACATAGTATGGTATGAGAAGTACCTGATAATGCAGCTAATTCTTCTTCCTCATCACCCATTTTCTCCTGTTTGAAGAAAGTCTTTAATGTCTAGCCAAATGCGCAGTAGACACTTTATATTTATTACTATTCATATGAAGTTTATTATTTGTACGTCCACCATGGCTTACTGAAAGTTTAGAAGAAAATTTTGAATGCATTATACCACACATCGGAATCGCTTATAGTGTTTCCTTCAATCATTAAATATACACTTTCTTTTGTTTTGAACCCATTACTAAAATCATCAATGGTAAGAATAAATAATAAATGAAATTAAATTGCAGTGAAACCTACCTTTAGCAAGTACATAATGCACCGTTTACAATTAAAAAATATTCGCTGCCAAACGTGAAACGTAATTACACGTCATCGTTTCGGCAGATTTTAAAAAATATTTTAAACCTTATACAAAATCAAAATAACGATGGAGTAAAATTTTACGATCTAAATGTGACAAAAGAAAGATAATTTTAAATGGATATATCTATAATAAAATTTCAGCAAATGACAAAAGAATTATTTTTAGATGCCGTGTAATAATATTTGTAAAGGTACTGAAGTCGTACCATAGTAACATCAACAGTCAACTATGATTATAACCGTTGATATAACTGCAGTTATATCAACAGTCATTATATACTAAACTATGTAATGAAAATATAGTCAGTAGACAATATAGTATTGTAGAGACAATCTAGTCTTTATAATAGCAAAGTAAATTAAATTATTTTTTTAAGGAATATAACTTCAAAGTAGACATGCATACAAGTTAGTTCAATTTTCATTTTACTTGTTCTTTTACTGAATGATTTACTCGTTTACTTACATGAATAATCATGAAGATAGTTTTGAGGTACTTCATGAAGTCTTTGGCTAGCGTGGGGTGAGAAACTGCGCTTCATCCTGTAAATGCCTGTATATATTTTGAGGTATTTACATATTATCCTGTCGACCATAGAACTGCCACCAAGAAGCGCAATTTAACGCCCGTCGTGGACAAGTGTGACCACAAAGCACTCACAACGTTTGAGGTAATCCCAATTAATTCTCGACAAGCCACATTTTGTTTTATGAACGATGACATAAAATAACAGTTATTGCGGCATTTTTTCTTGCACAAATGAATTTGAGCATAAAATCACATTTGTGAGTGCACTGTGGTTCACATACAGCTGGTAGAGAGAACTAACATCGGTTGAATTGGAAAAGAACAGTTGGATATGGCCGACAAAACAGCAATAAATTGGAACAATTAACTGCAGGAAGTACGTACTCATAGCGTTCTAAACAGGCTTCGGGTAAAATCCGAGGGTCTAACGAAATAGTAGAAAACAATGAAATTTTTACGAAGCACAAAAATGAAGTTAATCGAATACTTTTGCAGCAGCTGCTATTTGGTAGATTGTGTAGGGACTGATAAATATTTTATTGTAAGAATTGCAGATATAATAAGAAGTGCAGCTCAAAATTCGATGGGATCAATCGCAATTTTGGCGAGATTTTCGCCACCTTTCATGGTTAGATTTTAACCTTCACATTTCGATGGAAGTACCTATTTAATGTATGTACGTAACGTAACGTAAGTACCTATTTCGATTGCCAAATGTGTTTTTTCTTGTTGTATTGCTATTTCCTTTTATTCATATAGATTAATTTTCTTGTGCACGCTTTTGATTAAGAATCATTTATCTCTATTGTTTCCACTTGTTAGCTCGTATAAGTTTCGTTTAATTCTAAATGTTATTCAATCACTGATCTTTATCCATTGCATTTTCAATAAAAAGTAAAACAACAACTAAACGGATTATACCACTTTTAATTTTATTTGCTATAATAAATATTTATTGACATATTAATGTAATTCAAAATACTAATCGTATAAAGCAACATCTGTAATTATAAAAAAGGAGATTCCATAGTCTAAAGAAAAGAGATTTAAATTGAAATTTATTTATAAAATAATAAATTTATATGTAGATTAACGTTCAATGTAATCAGAGGGTATAAGCACATTTTATTTACATACACTTTAAGAACATTCTGAGCCATATATATTAATACTAAACGAGTGCAGAATTTTAAACATTATTTAAGATGAATATTTATGCTGTTGGTCTTTAAAACATCGAATAAGCCAATTTGTCACTCACAACAAAACTTTCCCACATAAAGTGATCTGGCGTTTGTTGTCATATACATCTAGGCAAAATAGATGATCTGAATTTTAATAGGGATAAACAAAACTGGTGAAGATTAATCGAAAATTACTCGTTGCATGCCACACAGGCCAGAAAATTTACTAATGTTTGTTAAATGCTGTAGTTAAAAGGCATGGAAAATATAAATAAAAGCGTAAGGTATGAACGTGAGAAAACACGTGCAGTCAAACAGCTAATATGCATTATTACTTATCACTCTACAATGACATTTTCTGCACGTAATGTATCACAATTTCTTTAGCATAGTTTTTAAATTCGAAATTACGATAAAAATTATACTAAGAAATTGTGCCGTGAAAATACAATATATATTTATTAAACGTCGTATAAAAGAGTATTTTATGCTGTTTGCCCTACTCCAGTCAAGCATTGCTACATAGTTATGAGAAACGAACAGCGCTTTGAATTTCATATCGAAGTGACATGAATACGAGCTACATGATGCACAGATGAAAATTTATGACACTTTAAAGCTTCTGGAATGAAAATAGTAACTAATAATGTTTCGGGGTTCGTTATTTGTCATGAATATTAAAAAAAAAAAAAAAAAAAAAAAAAAAAAAAAAAAAAAAAAAAAACACTGGAATGTGCATTAGCTTGAAGTTGTGCAGCACAACAGGGATACACAGATAGTGCATACAATTAAAAAAATTAGCAGAGGCTTACGTTGCACATTTTTAAATGGTATTTTTAAAAATATGTGATTAAAAGGATAAGAAATGTTTTTATATTGTTAGATGAAGTTTTAAATTTTCAAAAGCAGATACTGCTTTAACTGAAGCCACTGAGAATCTAATTTGTAATAAACCTTGTATGAATAAGCTCGGCCATCATATTTTAGAATACTTTGTCTTGACTGGCAGGAGAAAGATATGCCATTATCACAAATTAAATTCTTGTTACTTTGTGCAAGAAGAATGATATTTTGTCAGATATTAGTAATGCATCAGGTTTTATAAAAATATCGGAATTCTTCTAGATAGTGCATTTACATTCACAAGATATGCTAAAAACTTAAAATAGCCATTTGAACATTAAACTACGTGGAACAGATTCATAACAGAGATAAAATGGTCCAGCTTTTAAAAGAGTTTGTTACCACGGCAAAGCACAGTACAGCCAAGAAAAAAGTTGGAAAAAAGAAAAAAAAATATGTAATGAAAAATCCAGTTACTGACGCCTGCATACATAGGACGTTCATTGAAGACATATAGTATTTTTTGTTGCTATTGTACATTTCTGTCTCTAAGTTTGAATTTTTTTGTCCGAGTATGAACATACTTTGCAATATATAAAGATTCGCTTCATTTGCGTTCTCAGTGATTGATTTGATGCAGCACAAGCGGAATAGTAATTTAAAGACCACTTGTGACTGTGTCGTTGCTTCAGAGTAAACAAAGAGAAGAAGTAGACGTGTATTGCTTTGCTTTCACTGGTCTGCAGAGCATTTGTAGATTTCAGACGAATATCTTCTTAGGTGACTTCGATTTGTCTACATCTGGGTCTTCGGGAGCAACGGATAGTTGAGCACGTAGTTCGGCATCTGAAAAATTAAACTGTTAGAAACTTGTTTCTTCAACATTGTTACAAAGCACATTTCCTGCAGCTGAAAGAACAATTGTTGAATAAGAGCAACTTCTAACGTATTAACCATATCAGACTTCTAACAGCCAAACTGTCTAATGGCTATAATAAATATTTGTCAATTTAATTAAAAAATGCAAAAAAATGATAAATATCATTTATTAAGTCAAATATCATTTATTAAAAGCTACTACGTGTAACTGATAAACATAAAGAAGACAAATGGTAGAACTAATCTTGGCAGTACTGCAACCAAATACAATAAGTATTTTTTAATCTAAAATACAGAATACTGAATATGCTGGAATTTGTAAGTACTATCCAGCCAACCAATACGCACTTAGGAACGCAGACAAGCCCTTTTTACATAGCTAGCTCCTTTCGACCTAGAATGGCTGAAATCTCTTTGTTACACAGATACGCTATTCATATAATTCTTGAATCTATTCTTGTAATGTATAAGATGACAGTTAAGTAATTATCTGTTTGACAATGTCTGTCTTTCTATTCAACTATTTCAACTGTTTTGCGTAACGTTCTGAAGTGACTGCTTCTGTATTTTGAAATGAGAAGGCCAGATGGGAACTAAGCTTACAGATTAGTTAGAAAATTAATATAAACGTTACCATAAAGGTTTTAAAATTTTTTATCCAAGCATTTTTCTTGTTCAATAAAATATATTCCTCTTTAGCAATGGTATACTATAAAGATTTTTTGAATAAGAATATAAAAGTAAAAATATAAAAAATATATTATTAACATAAAAAGATAGATTTCTAAACCTAAGGATCTGTAAAGGAAAACGGTTTTTAACTTCTATATATGAAAAAAAAAGAAATAAACGTGGATATTAATATAAGAACAAATTTTCCATTCTTAAAGTGATGGAAATTGAAACCCAACGGAAGAAGATACAAATTACATATTTTAGTCCAATGACTGGATTATAAAATGGGATAATATGCATTTCTGTGTTTAATATAATTTTAATTATTTTATATCTTCATTTAATACAATATATATTTATTAAACGTCGTATAAAAGAGTATTTTATGCTGTTTGCCCTACTCCAGTCAAGCATTGCTACATAGTTATGAGAAACGAACAGCGCTTTGAATTTCATATCGAAGTGACATGAATACGAGCTACATGATGCACAGATGAAAATTTATGACACTTTAAAGCTTCTGGAATGAAAATAGTAACTAATAATGTTTCGGGGTTCGTTATTTGTCATGAATATTAAAAAAAAAAAAAAAAAAACACTGGAATGTGCATTAGCTTGAAGTTGTGCAGCACAACAGGGATACACAGATAGTGCATACAATTAAAAAAAATTAGCAGAGGCTTACGTTGCACATTTTTAAATGGTATTTTTAAAAATATGTGATTAAAAGGATAAGAAATGTTTTTATATTGTTAGATGAAGTTTTAAATTTTCAAAAGCAGATACTGCTTTAACTGAAGCCACTGAGAATCTAATTTGTAATAAACCTTGTATGAATAAGCTCGGCCATCATATTTTAGAATACTTTGTCTTGACTGGCAGGAGAAAGATATGCCATTATCACAAATTAAATTCTTGTTACTTTGTGCAAGAAGAATGATATTTTGTCAGATATTAGTAATGCATCAGGTTTTATAAAAATATCGGAATTCTTCTAGATAGTGCATTTACATTCACAAGATATGCTAAAAACTTAAAATAGCCATTTGAACATTAAACTACGTGGAACAGATTCATAACAGAGATAAAATGGTCCAGCTTTTAAAAGAGTTTGTTACCACGGCAAAGCACAGTACAGCCAAGAAAAAAGTTGGAAAAAAAAAAAAAAAAAATATGTAATGAAAAATCCAGTTACTGACGCCTGCATACATAGGACGTTCATTGAAGACATATAGTATTTTTTGTTGCTATTGTACATTTCTGTCTCTAAGTTTGAATTTTTTTGTCCGAGTATGAACATACTTTGCAATATATAAAGATTCGCTTCATTTGCGTTCTCAGTGATTGATTTGATGCAGCACAAGCGGAATAGTATTTTAAAGACCACTTGTGACTGTGTCGTTGCTTCAGAGTAAACAAAGAGAAGAAGTAGACGTGTATTGCTTTGCTTTCACTGGTCTGCAGAGCATTTGTAGATTTCAGACGAATATCTTCTTAGGTGACTTCGATTTGTCTACATCTGGGTCTCCGGGAGCAACGGATAATTGAGCACGTAGTTCGGCATCTGAAAAATTAAACTTTTAGAAACTTGTTTCTTCAACATTGTTACAAAGCACATTTCCTGCAGCTGAAAGAACAATTGTTGAATAAGAGCAACTTTTAACGTATTAACCATATCAGACTTCTAACAGTCAAACTGTCTAATGGCTATAATAAATATTTGTCAATTTAATTAAAAAATGCAAAAAAATGATAAATATCATTTATTAAGTCAAATATCATTTATTAAAAGCTACTACGTGTAACTGATAAACATAAAGAAGACAAATGGTAGAACTAATCTTGGCAGTACTGCAACCAAATAAAATAAGTATTTTTTAATCTAAAATACAGAATACTGAATATGCTGGAATTTGTAAGTACTATCCAGCCAACCAATACGCACTTAGGAACGCAGACAAGCCCTTTTTACATAGCTAGCTCCTTTCGACCTAGAATGGCTGAAATCTCTTTGTTACACAGATACGCTATTCATATAATTCTTGAATCTATTCTTGTAATGTATAAGATGACAGTTAAGTAATTATCTGTTTGACAATGTCTGTCTTTCTATTCAACTATTTCAACTGTTTTGCGTAACGTTCTGAAGTGACTGCTTCTGTATTTTGAAATGAGAAGGCCAGATGGGAACTAAGCTTACAGATTAGTTAGAAAATTAATATAAACGTTACCATAAAGGTTTTAAAATTTTTTATCCAAGCATTTTTCTTGTTCAATAAAATATATTCCTCTTTAGCAATGGTATACTATAAAGATTTTTTGAATAAGAATATAAAAGTAAAAATATAAAAAATATATTATTAACATAAAAAGATAGATTTTTAAACCTAAGGATCTGTAAAGGAAAACGGTTTTTAACTTCTATATATGAAAAAAAAAAAGAAATAAACGTGGATATTAATATAAGAACAAATTTTCCTTTCTTAAAGTGATGGAAATTGAAACCCAACGGAAGAAGATACAAATTACATATTTTAGTCCAATGACTGGATTATAAAATGGGATAATATGCATTTCTGTGTTTAATATAATTTTAATTATTTTATATCTTCATTTTATTAAAATATTTACTATTCGTATCGTTGAGAGCGATTAAAAAAAAAAAAAGAAACCCTGAGCACTATATATTGATATTTATTATCAATAATATTCCTTTTCATAGTTCTATTTTTAGTGCTGCTTTTAGTCTCATTCAGCAAAAAGGGTTTTTGTCAGCTTTATTATTATATGAGACCCTCTATTTCTTTCTTTTCTGAAATAGAAAAACTGAGTATACGTAAATAATAGCGAAATTATACTTACGTACATTTTTAATAAAGCCAAAGCTGATTTTAAACGGATGTTAAAAATTTTAACAATAATCGCATTTAATAATATTATTACAATTAAATACTTGTATAGCTAAAGAGGTATGGTGCCCTTAATAATATCGTGAATCTTGAATAGATAGAGAAATTTTATTTGCCGTCGTTATCTCGACATTCTAGTACGCTATTGTTTCCCAAGAAATATTTAAAAATTAGAAGTTACATTAAAAATATTATTTCTGGTAAATAAATTCGAATATCATAAAATATGAAAATACTACTCACGGAAAATGCTATTCATTGAAATTCACTGAAGCATATTTTTTACGTTTTGGTGTTTTAACGATAAGTTTCCAGTTTCCTATTTCTAGAACGGTAATTTTCCTCATCTTTAGAATAATGAAAATGAATGCATAAATATTGAGAAAAATATAATTCACGAGTATTGGAAAATTATCTATAAAGGTTATGTAATAATCGTAATAAATGATTATAATTATACAATTATTAAGTTTCCTGCAGCATTTTCATTCATCTTCAATAAGATTTGTTGTTTTTTTTATAAAAGAATAACTGATATTAGCTTAGAAATGAGACATATTTTCTAGCAACGTAATACTTCGACTTACTCTAACTTTAAGTTACGCGGCTTTTTATTTTACTTTATACATTTCTGCTCGTTATAATTATTACTTACTAAAATTTGCATTTGAAACTGTCAGTAATTTAGAAAATGCAGGTTGAGTAAACATTATTCTGTCTATGTATTAGAACTAGCTTTAGAAAAAAAAATATATATGAAATGTATTTTTCTCATACATTATTTGTCTTGTGCAGCCGGGGCAACAGGAATGAGACAAATTTTGGAATATAAAGTCATACGTTTATTTTAGCATCCATCTCACAAGCGTTTCTCTTATACCTTGAGGAGAAGCCCTATTTATAGATATGTGTGCGTCATGGTGTTCATCCAATCAGCGATATTAAATGAAATCACGAAGTGACGCTATCTTCTCATCACGAGTGTTCTTAAGGACTTTATGTAATATGACAGATTTATGAGTTTGGCGATTTGGCGGGCGCCAACAGGTTAATATAATTTATAATAAAGAAAGGCTTTCGCCAAAGTTTTGGAACAGGGATGCAATTTAGATAGAGAATCGCCAACACATTATTAAAGAATATGATTAGAATTTAATTTAATCAATTGATTTAAAAATATCATTACATATATATATATATATTTATATTAATTATATATATATATATTTATATATTTATTTTAGAAAAACATATATATATATATATATATATATTTATATGCATTAAAGCAAAATAATTTATTCTAAATGCTAAAACTCCATATCCCTTTCCAAAACCTGTAGTTCAGTTATAATTAGGTTCACAGGCAATACTATTGTACAACGTTTTTGTACGCAAAGTGCAGTCACTGTTTTACGCTGTGGTTAAAAAAAAAGAGCTTGATAGTCTTTATTTCTTTCTTAATTCTGCTTTTAATTATAAATTGAGCTGTTTCTGAAATATTGTGAACTATTGGCAGCGAAATACCTCCACTTTTAGGTAGCATATTTATTTTAATCCTATTTTGTATTGATATGTATGAAAACTACATGATTTATTACGTATATGCTTCTTTCTTTTCTATGTTTTTTTAGTTTTTGGACTTATTTAAATGAAATCTGCATGCACTTATATGCAAAGTCACGCGAATCCAACTTATGCGCTTTTTGTCGGATCCACCTATAGTGCAACTCACACATTCCAACACATTCAAGGTTCAGCACACATTCAACGCACTAACACACTCAAAGATACTCGAAGAAACAAGCAACAAAAACTCAAAATTTAGCTTATACATATATATCTGAAATAATAATAATAATAATAATAATAATTAGTATATTGAAGACAGCTACTGATAGTATAGTTGTAATCGATGACATCCGATGTACAGAGACGTAACAACAATACAGCCGATTTTAATGTTACTTTATTCTCACTGACAGACATTTTTAAGCCAACACAGACTTACTACACAAGTTGCGTAGCAAGCGTGTCTGTTCTTGAAGAACGTTTTTCATTTTTGAAGATGTTGCAGTAAGAAAAGAAGAAAAGAATCTAGCTTGACAAAGAAATTGAGAGGGAAAGCGGCATGTTCAAGATATAATTTGGGTTCAGTGTGAGTTAGTTTAAGCTCACATTTTATCACCATTGGGTATTAAAAGTTTCAATTTTCAAGTATGAAATCATTATTTGCTAAAACCTTATGTAAATATCTTGGTAATTAGCATTATTCAAGAATTATATGACTTGGATAAATTTTTAAATCGTTAAATTTATAGAGATTTATTATAAGCAGTAACAATTTTTAAGATGAAAAGGGAAATAACCAAATTAAAATGGAGAGTTAAGGAAGTATTGCAAATTAAAGTCAGTACTTTACATATTTTTATCATATATATATATATAAATGCATTAAGCAAGTGAAGAGCAAACATTTCTAAATTTGCTTTTTAAAACTTCAAGCATATGTTAGAAGGAATCTTTAAACATAATCTGTAAAAAAGAAAGTGAGACAGAACTTAATCACTGAACATTATTAGGTAAACTTCATTTTTATGAAGTTCATTATTAGATATGTATTATCATAAATACTAATACAGAAGAATATTATTAGTAATCTCACCCTTATGAATTCTTTCTTTCCATTGTTTCTTATTTTCTTCGAGGTGCTGTATCCAGGGTCTTTTGATTTTAGACTTGAACGGAGGATTTGCTTTCGGAGATGGAGGAGCACTAGATGCACTGGTACCAGCATCTGACGAACTAGCCACCGTTTCAGAAGAATCGCTGTCTGCTCCGCTATTCAAAACACCTGCCAAGGACTGGGATTTTCTATCCAAAGCTGCAAAGATTTTGGAACAAGAGTTTAACATAATATTGATAAATAAAATTTAAGAGCAAGTAGAATTCTAAGCTTATTTTTCAACTCAAATATAGGGAAAACAACCGTACTGTCCTAACTGAGGTGATGCTGGAAAACTTAAACCATATTTTAAAAGTTAAGAGTAATTCAATGAAACAGTAAAGAAAAATCAATAATTCTATTTTTATTTTTATTTGATAGAATAATAAACGTCAGATTTATTCTGAGACTTGAATTTTCAGCTCAAAAGGAAAGATTTCAAATTTTAAGCTCTACCTTATATTACTGGAAAGGTGCTTATTGTAAAAAGAACACCAGGCAAAGAAACATTTCAAAGAAAACCCAGCTTTACGCTTCCACGTAAATGGGTTTAAATGTTTTGACATTATTCTCAGAAATTAAGATGTTTCCGTTCACATTTGTTACAGAGGCATTTCCTTACAGAGGCAAATTGTATGCTTTATTTAAATTTATTCCATTTATCTCTTTACGTTTGCATCTATATAAACACATACAAAAAAAATTCTATTGTTTTTTGTAAGTTCAAGACAGCACATTTGGTAATGAAATTCAAGTTTCAAATTCTGTGAAATGGTTATTCAATGAACAAATGATACTTTACGACTATCTGATATCATAATTACTTGTATAAATTATTATATTAATTATTATATTATATTATGATTAGATTCTTAATTTGTATATATAATATATATACTATATGTAAATATTCAATTCATTCTATTTTATATTTGGTTATATGTATATAGGGTGCTTATAAAATATCTAGTAAAAATACTTAAAAAAATGTAACGACGTAAAAGAAACCGAAATAAATAGATTTTGTCATGCAATATGTGTACAAAAGACAGAAGAAATGTTTGTAACGGAAATATTTATAACGGCAATATATAAATATTGGCAAAAGAAGCATGTATGTGCATAAATGTGCCCTTGACAAAGGAAACCAATGAAAACATCAAGATATAGACAACTGATGCACAAGTGTCCGCAATATTTATATCTGAACAGAAAGAAAAAAGAAGTTATATGCATTCACCCAGACATATCCGCTATGTTACCAATCATGAGGATTATATTAATCCTAAGACTAAATACACTAGTGGGAAAAAATTAAGAAACTTTTCTGATTTTGGCAGTAATTCTGCAAAAAAATCAACCCGGAGACATAAAATTCATTTTGTATAGACACATTGTAGCACTTATAAGATGAGAAAAGTATAGTAGTAAAAAATATAATAGGACTCATGCAGTACGGAACGAATAGAAAAAGGTTTTATTGACAGAATGGCGTTGAAACAAACTGTCTGGCCAAGAGGGAGAAAACAAAAGCCTTTGTATATAAAAGAATATGACCTCCCCTAACTGCAATGGTTGCGTTGCACCATCCGTGGATATTTAACAGCAGGTTATCTAGCAGTTCTTGCGGTAAGAGTCCTCGTTCTTCAAATTATCTGGAGTCCTCTGGAGGGTAAGATCGTGTCATCAGCAGTCTCCTTAAAGTATCCCGCATTTATTCAACGAGATTTTAATCAAGGGAGCATGCTGGTCAATCCATTATGTAGATATCTTCACTTTCCAGGAGCTACTCAACGTCATGAGTCCTGAGTGGCCGTGCATTTTAATCCATAAAAACAAAGTCGAGATCAATGGAATCCGGGAAAGATGCACATTGGGAAGGATGGCTTCACAGTAATGATCTTCGGTAAGTGAGCTTCTTACTGAAACGTGGAATTCTATCCGTCCGTTCATCGTAATGCTCCTCCATACAAGCATGCAAGGGCCACCCCAGCGGTGTGTTTGTCTGATATTATTGGAATAAAAGAGTATTCCTACCTCTCCCTGCATATCAACTGGTCCCGAGAATCGTTTGTCAGACTAAACCAATTTTCATCGGTAAAGGGGACGTGACTCCATTGATAAGATGTTCGTATTCTCTACACAACTGTGGACAGTGCCGCCGATGGGCTGTTGTCAGTGATATGCAGCATTCAGGACGGCGGGCAAACGGGCCAGATATGCGATGCCGCCTGCCTACAGTAAACCGGAACACGTTGTCTGGTTGCCACATGCAACTTCTGAGCAATGTTTCCCGTTGCCTGGTTTCGATATTTTTTCGCCTAATGGGCGATATATCGGTCATAAATTTCCGTTGTTTATCTTAGGCTGCTATCATACGTCGTTTTGTTTCGGAAGAACAACTGTTTGGAACAATTCTTCTGCTTTGTCACAACAGCCAATCACCATACATCGCTTTGGGGTTAACACAGGGGGAAACTGGTTCGTCATTACAAACAAGCTAATAATCATTCGAAGCTGATAGCTGATTGGTTGAAAACGAACAACTTGCAATATTTTTGGAAAGGCAGGAAAAAAAACGCACATCTTTCTTTCAATACTAAACCAGGCAGAGAAATTGTCCGAAACAGTTGTTCGTGTGAAACAAACGCCGTGTGATATGGGCCTTATCGAACCACAAGCAACCTTTTTTGCAGATTTAACTGTCTTTTGAAAGGCTTTTTCTAATTCACGACGTAACACTTTTATCAGTTGCAAACACTTGTGCTACGTCAAGCTACGCCCCTCCTCAAGCTTGGCAATTACTCTACCACATGTAAAGGCGTCTTGAAATTTTCTTGTAGCCATCGTGCAAGTGCAATCTCACTTTCAATTTTCAGAAGAATGCCTGGAAATTCGCGTTTCTTCATTCTTTCTAGTTTGCCTTGAACTGCCCCCACTGACTCCTCGTGTTTTGAAGTCTCCGACACACATTCTGATATCATGATGCTGATATTTGCGTATGGATCACCTTTCTACTGATCTGGCGTTTCACTGTACTGATAGCGAAGAGCCCTTTTCAATAACTTATGGCTGAATGTTGAAAAATGGATTTGTTGCTTAAGTTTCGATCAATAGTGTAGTGCCGGAGTATAGTAGCATAACGAATTATCGCATTTCCATGAGCATGGTCTAGAAGTGTTTGTTATTAGCACTTCCAAATAGGGTTTGGAGAGTCCATTGTTCGTATTCCGGAGAGAGGATTGCTGATGTCACCTGACTTCCTGCTTCGAAAACATGATAGTCTTCGTAAATATAGATCCGCTTTTGACCGCTTTCACAACCTATATCTTTCGAGAAAAATGTTCTAGTAAATTTCTGTAAGTACCTTCATATACTTTGCACTGTACCTCCTGTAGCATGGTGAACAGTTTCATGTTAGTTTTTAGAGAAGTTGGTCCGGCTCACAAGCAGCTCAAATCATATCAGAGGTGCTCAAAGAGAACGGAATATCCAGGACTAAAGAGAAGGGCTAGCTCATAGAGCGTTTCCCCGTGAAACATGCAGTGAGGAGTGATGACGTAGCAATGATGCCACCGAGCGCGGAGATGCAATTGACAACATAGAAATTAGCGTTTTAAATTTGAAGAACCAGCGTTTAAAATGAGCTGTGTGTGAAAGATAGCTATAATTTGGAAGAGACAATGTTACTGCAGTGTGTATTTTACACTGAACATTACAAAATTTAATAGTTCTTACTCAATTTTAAAATAATAGATAAAGTGCGCTACTCTTAGCATAAAGTTCCTGTTTTTATTTGCAGGGATTTTTTTTCTTTAAATGCCTGTTTGTTTCTAATCATTTCTTTATCTGCATGTTAACTAAGAGAACTGTACTACTGCTTCTAAGATAACTATAATAACAGCTATTTAAAATTAATCAAAAAAACAACCTTAAATTGGCATAGTTTTAAACATGTATGGTTATATATGGCAAAATTTCTGCTAATCTAAGTTTGAGTTTCAGCCTAATTGTAAATTTTACATTGGCATATTTTTATCCCGATTCAATATAATAGCATATATTTTTTTAAAAATAATTTTGTAACTTAGGCTTACATCAATATTTCATTTAAATAAATACATGTAAGATTCTTATCTTAATTTAGACAAAAGAACTTTACTCACAGTACCTAAAATAATTATTTAATTTTTCAAAAGTGGGGGTTAGGGGGCAGGTCTTCTTATGCCAATTACTTTAATATCATACTTTATATATATTTTATCTAGAATGCTAAGCTAACACAAAATCGAATCAATAATAACAGAGGATACAATAAAAATAACTGTAACAATAACTTAACAGAATTAGTTCTCATTTGAAATATGCTTTACGCTATTAACTTCTAAAATGCCATCTAGAAATATTTCAAATCAAAACATATTGTATATGCTTACTTGTACAGTCGCAATGCAACTACAAGTTGTTGAAACATTATTTATTGGCTGCCACATTCGAAGCAATCCATTTTTTTGCCCTTTGGGTTGCTTTTCTTTGGGAAAAAACATATGCATTTCTATTTAAGAAACGTATTCTAATAAAAGTTCTCATTCTGCAAAATAAACGAATTGCTTCTCTGTTAACTTCAGGATAATATTTCTCCAGTTTATTAATTAAAGAGCCAATTACATGCTTCCCTTTATAGTAAGTTGTACCATGAACTGCACAAAATACGTTTTCGAACTCATAAACTGTATTCATCCATGAATGAGAAGGTGTAGTCAAACCTCCTAAGGACAATAATTTTATCCATTCTGAATTAAATATTGGTTCATCAGCACTATTTTTAGATATTGTTCCCAATGATGGGTCTTTGTCTCGCACACGATAGGCAATATAACCTGCAACATATGTTAATGCTTCTTTTTCGGCTGTCGAAAATTGTCTGTCGGAATTCAATTCTAATTCCCATGCCATAGGAGAAGGTTCCTCTATGAAATCCAAATCCAAATCATCAATAGTATTTAATGGAAAGCATCTTCCTCCTCAGTTTTCAAAGCCCCTTCAAGTATTTCGGATGTTAAATATGAATCAATATTTCTGCTTTCTTTAGTCATGCATACTTTTGAAGATAAATTTGGCAGCTTATTAGCGAGTATTAATTGCTTTAAGCGGCGTATAACTTCACTAGGTGATGGATGGTCATTAAACCTACCAAGCCCTCGAATCTGACTAAAGAGCCTTTCAAGTGCATCCTGAGTTAATCTAGAGGTTAAAATATATTTAGCATCATACGATGATTTCAAATCCTGGTGTAGGCCAAAAAGAGAATTTATTGAAATTATTATTCCTTTTTGGAAAGGCAGTAAGTTGGCTTTTCCCTGAACTCTTAATCCACCAATGACTTTCTACATTAATTCCAAAACTTGAATTTGTTTTTCATGATGTTCATTTAATCCAAATGTTGCTTTAAGTATTTTATCTGAAGGAGGGTATGTTCTCGTACTATTCATAATATCGAAAAAATTGTCGATTAACTCAAAGAAGTCGGATGCTTTTTTATCTCCTGTGAGGTGGAGTATACCTTTTGCTGTACTTCTTGAAAATAATGTTTTCGCTGGAGCGACTTTTTGTCTCTCGTTTCCCTTGACCATTAAATAATTTGGTTTTAGTTTGTGACACAATTTAATTTCTCCTGAATCTTTATTTAAAACCTCTTTAATAATATCAACATTTAAAACAGTTCCATCTTCTAAAACAAATCCTTTATCTAAAAAGTGGTTTCTCAGTAATTTGAGGCAGTGCGCTAAATCTGCAGAAACCCATATTTTTTTCGTTTGGAATACTGTATTTGGAAACTGAGAACTATTAATCGAAATCTGTAACTCTTTCCACAAAGTAGTAGATCCTCCTAAATCAGACACTATTGCTTTCACTTCTACTCCAGATGATTGAATATGTCTTATGAGTGAAAAAAGAAGTTCTTTCTTCATTGGAGTGTTAAAATCAAAAAATATTGGTTGTTTCCACTGCGAAATGAGACCTCTGATTAAAACAAACTGCACTTTTTGAAAAAGACCGAGAATTTGGTCCAGTTTAGAGTCATAGCAGAGTTTAGAATCTATGTGCATTTCGTCGAAACTGAGAACGCATATTTTTTCTACAGAATTCAAATATTGGCATCTTTCCTTCATTACAGCAAGAACATCACTCTGAATTCCTGGACTACATGAAAATTTAGCGCACTATCTCTTTAATGTGCTAGTGCTAGGTAAAGGAATTCCCATTTTTTCTTTCCAAAAATCGTAGCTTTTAGATGACAGAGCTCTTATGACAATGCAACGTGAAATATCTTCACTAGTCCACCTGATTTTTTCCTTCTTTTCTAGCAATGCGTTAATCTGCGTCTTTGTAAAAATATGCTTTAGACGTTTTTCCAAATTCTCCGATCTGTTTTGTTTTTTCCTAAATTTCGCTGTTTGGGATTTTAATTTCTGAATTTCCGATACAAATTTCTTTCTAGATGTCGTCCACCTTCTTTGTCGCTGAGCAAACATTCTAAAATTTTTCTTTTCTCTATTTTTCAATATTTTATTACAATTTTCTAAGGATATTATTTTGTTCTTCAAATTATCAATACATTCTTGTTTATCTTTACACTTAGGGCACTCAGGGATATTGTCACATAGGGCATTGTCACTTGTGAGTTTTATTTCAAAATCATTCACATTTGATTTATTATTGTCAGCTTCAATTTCGTTCTCGGCCTCAAAATAAATTTTCTTTGGGCTTAATTCGTGTAGTCTTTCAAAAGCACTCTGCATTAGTTTTCTTTTCAAATGTCTCCGATTTCTTTGTGTTATTTCGTTTACTGCACACGATAAATTTACTTTCGGCACAGCATTGCATTTCAACAGTTTCTTTTGCGGCAATCCAAGCAAGCGATTTCTCATGTCATCTTCATAATCACTGCACAGAAAATGTTCGCTGCAAATTCTTGCGTTTTTCACATTAATAGAATCTTGTCTTCGACATTTATGTATCCATTCTTTCGTCAAAAGCAAATTATCCTTTGGGAAAGAATGAAATACAATATCTCTTTCTTTCGTATTTCTATAAGTGTTACGGCACGTTGCTACAGCACAAGAAGCCATATTACATAAAGGATACTTTAAATATAGAATTTAAAAGGAAAACTGACTAAAACTATATATATATATATATACACACACAAATTATTTTAAATATTTGCATTATTAGAAAACAAATATGTATGATTAACATTAATTTGGGATATGCGATCTCCAGAAAATCGTCTCGCAAATGAATGAAACTAAAGTTTTCAAGGCGCGAAATCAGAGCAGGTGCAACAGAGACACGTCAGATTACTTCTGGTTCCCCCCCCCTCCATGAGGCTCGCATCGGCGAGGAGTCGAACAAAGGAATGACCTAGCCCTTCTATTTATCCCTGGGAATATCGGGACGTTCCTTGAGTTAATTAACTCCCATTTTCTATAATATCTGAATTAAGATGTTTGCTTTATGAAAGGCTACGGAAACATGCTAAAAAAGAAATCGACCAGTCTCAGATAAACCAGTAGACCAAGAAAATGCCATGAAAAATGGAATCACAAGAGAATTCCTCCTACATCGGACTTCAGAGTGGGGACGATGCACTTCGATATGTAATGCGTCCATTAGCAATCGATCCTACCCAACTATGAGATCTCCATAAGGTATAGCTGGATTCTTAGCTCCATAAGATGGTAAAGCACCATCTTTGTTCTAGTATTTTCAAGCTAAAATCTTTAACAGAATTGTAGTCAACAGGCAGGGTTTCATTTTGTTATCATTAACTTATGTGTTGCATCTAACATATAGAATCCAAATTTAAACACACTGCGACGGAATGGTACAAGACATAGAGTAATTTTACGAAGCCAGTAACTACAGTTTCTAATGTCGTCTGACGAAAGCATCTATAATTCCGGTCTACCGTTTTCCCCAGATCGGGTTTGGAATTTTCTCTATTTTCATTTCACTAATGCACCCCTCACTGTTGTACGCCGTATATTAAACTTGTAAACTTGTCAAAAAACTCGCGGATAGAATTACTGAATCGGTTTCATGTCATGGAATTTCGCCCTGCTTGCATTGCATATTAATTTTAATAACAGTGTTTAGTGTACACACTTTCCGTTAGCTTGTAAGGATCCTAAGTTTTACTAACGTTTATTTTATCTTAAATCTTTACTATCACTTCTTATTTGCTACTTCCGGCCAGAATTAAAAGCTTTTAACTTATTTATGCAAATTTGTCTTGCTAACGCCAAGTACTTAAGTTGTGGCTTTTTGCCAAGCAAGAGAGAGGAAGGAGTTATTAGAAGCAGGCCGCTTGCCATAGTAGTTTTACTCGTTTGCTGGTTGCCTTCAAGGCCAGAGGTTTAATCCTCTTAATAATTTTAAACGTATCGTAGTTTTAGCAGCTCTCTGTACTACATACGGCTTTTTGTTAATTATCGGCCAATCTTAAAGTAGACACTTATATTAATCCAAAGTTAGTTTAGTTAGAGTTTCAGTTAATATTTTTATATTCTTACGTTCAGACCACAAGTGGTTGGTCTCTGTATTCCGAAGTCCGGAAATATCTGTAAAGATAGAAAAATAAAGGGTTTCGTATACCCTTCCTGTGTGTATTGTCTACTTCACAATTTATTGAACATAGCTTTAGTAAGCTCCCTGTTCCGAGTTAGGACAGTTAATGTTTCCAAAGCAAGTAAAGAGGAACACCAGTCCTGATAAGCTCATGTTCGTTTTTTTGAAACATGATGTTTATCAGTGATGATGGCTAGCCATCCATCTTAATATAACGAATTCAAAATGCAGTGTGATTAATAGATATCCTAAAATACAATTTAGGGGCGGATACATGAAAAAGAGAGTCTATAAGCTCTGACTCATTTATAAATATAAATATAATTATATTTCTATCTGTAAATAAAAGTGGTGAAATAAAATATTTCAGAAGGAAGCCCAACTTCAACGACTCTTCTTTTGCTGCTGTTGATGAAGATCATGAGCTAAAACAAAATATTAGTAAGTCATCAGTTCAATTTCCATTTTCACAGTTTTCAAATGCGTATGTAAATTTGAATGATATTAAAAGCTTGATTTCTAAATTTGATGGTAATCAGTATAATTCGGTTGACAAATTTATTGAAAACTTTGAGGATGTATCTAATTTGTTAAAACTAAATGAATTACAGAAACTGATATTCGTCAAAAGATCTTTAACTGGCAAAGCAAAATTATTTATTGAAAGTGAAACGAAAATTAATTCGTGGAATGCTCATAAGGGTCTATTAGTAAACGAATATGGTGTTCAGTATAACTCTGCTCAGTTACATGAATTATTATAAAACGTAAAATGCAGGAAAAAGAATCTCTATATGAATATGTTTTGGTAATTAAAAATATATGTTCCAAAGGTAATATTGAAACGCCGCTTTAATTTAATATGTTATTAATGGTACAAACGATTCTACATTTAATAAAGCTAGGCAGAATTTCAGGAAAAACTTAAGATATATGAAAACATTAAATTAGATAATGATAAAAACAAATCCGTTAAGCCTAATTCTAAAACCAGAGGCGACCATTTTGAAAGTAAAATAAAAACAAATATTCGTTGCTATAACTGCGGAAATCTTGGTCACGCGGAGAATTTCTGCAAAAATAAGAGCAAGGGAAAAAATGCTTTCTTTGTAATTTATTTGGACACGTAGCTGCAGGATGTACAAAAAATAAGACAAATGTAAACAATTTTGACGGAAAATATTTAAAAAGTAATTGGTTCACCTAATATTAATTCTTTCGACTTGATTTTGGTAATAATAAAGTAAAGCCTATTGGTTATTTCAAAGGTTCCATACGAATTGATGGTTGTGAAATTAAATCAAATATTTATGTTGTGCCTCAAGGAACAATGAAAGAAAATGCTGTTATTGGAAACGAATTGCTTTCGCAAATGGAAATTATTATAAACAAGAACGGCATATCTA
This sequence comes from Stegodyphus dumicola, assembly GCF_044657685.1. Taxonomy (NCBI): domain Eukaryota; kingdom Metazoa; phylum Arthropoda; class Arachnida; order Araneae; family Eresidae; genus Stegodyphus; species Stegodyphus dumicola. The sequence goes on along the minus strand of NC_140781.1, from coordinate 111,214,742 downwards.
TGAAAGTAGTAGAAGATGAAAATGAAGACTAAAATGAATCAAATTTAATGTATATAAGTGTTGTTCAAGAAAATGGATTAGATAATTGTTCGGATATTAATAAAGCATGTAAGTCCAAAGTAAAACTCTTAATTGAAAATCATATTCCTAATAAAACTGAAAACCCTATAGAAGAAACAGATGCAGGTGAAGATGAATTAAAGGAAGAGGAGTCTCAGGAAGAAGAAAGTGATGTTAAAAGCGGGAAAGGAAAGTTGCAAAATGTAGAGAAACAGAAGAATCCCATTCCTAAAGGAAGAAGAAACATTCCACCTAAGAAAGTTCAGGAAATCAAAGAGAGCAATGAAAAAAATAATGATTTCATAAAACCCAATTCAGGGCCAAAACGTTCTAGAAAAAGAAAGAATTCAGAATCTGAGAAACTAGTTGAATATAATGCTGGTGAAACAGAAATATCAATAGTAAGAGTAAACAGCAAGGGAAACGTCAAGCTAAAGAACTGGATACTGGTACATCTGAATATCTTAAAGGAAGAGAAGCCAAAGGAAAATCTACTACTGATATTGAAATGCGTAGTATTTTAAAAGATGACCAACCTATTTCTTTGAGACCCAGACGTTTACCAATTATATGTAAAGAACAATTAAAATAAGAAAAATCTATTTTACAAATGAGTTTGGATGCTTCTGAACAACAAGTTAGATCTTTGGAAAGAAAACTTTCTGTATTAGGACAGAGTGTAGAAATGTTACTGAAACAACTATCAGAAGCCAAAAAGGAAGCAGAAACTACAAAATTTCAGATGAGCATCAAAGATAAAATCCTCTCTGAGCAAGAAAAAGAAGTTCAACATCTTAAACTGAAAATGAAAGAAAAGCTACCTTTTGAAAAAGAACACATGAGAAAAATTATGGAGAAGTGATTATTTGCGAAACAAGCAGAATTGAAAAGAAAAATATGCATTACTGATGAAAAATTTCGTCAGTTGCAAGAAATTCTTTATGCTGATGATTGGGAACATTGTGGAAACCTGTGGGATGGTGCTGCTGTTCCAACACTATCTAGTGTGACTTCAACTTACAAATCAACTAAACCTGAGACAAGGTTATATAAAAGACGTAAATCTTCCCTTGAAGAACCTTCTGTCCCAAAAAGAAGATTTCCTAAAGCATTATCAGCTGTTAATTTTATATCTGGAGTAAGCAAACAGAATGCTTTTAATTTTCAAGCAGATATTGATTATACTTGTGGAAAAGAAAACATTAAAGAAACAATTGATGCAAAAATTCAAATAGTTTTGAAACTTACCGAGAAAAAACATATAACCTTCGAAAACGTTCCCCAAAATGTTATAAAATTAATGATTTAGTAGCAATCAAAAGAACGCAATTTGGATCAAACGTTAAGTTAAAATCAAAGTATTTAGACCCGTATAAGATTATCAAAGTAAAGAATAATGACTTCTATGATGTTGTAAAAGAAGGAGATCATGAAGGGCCCACTAAAACAAGTGCATGCACTGAATACATAAAACCGTAGACTCAAGCAGAAGATGTATAAAATAATACTGATTATGACGTTTTAACCTGGAGTGATACAACTGATAACCGAACTGTGATTTTCACCTAATAATGACTTTTATTTCAGTTAATGTTATTTAAGATGAAATAAACTTTTCCAGAAATGTTAAAGATTGAAGATATTTTTCGATTTAGACGAAAGTTTTAGAGGAAATATAGAAGGGACTGTTGACGATGTTATTGTTGCAAAGATGAAGGATAATTAAGATGTTTCCTTTTAACTTGTCCTTAGCACACAATCTTCCCCTCTCCCTTCGTATTTCTTTTCAGGTTTCGGCTTATTCTTGATGATGGTTCTTTTACCGAAGACAACGATGATGTAAGATGACCAATGATTTATGATGTTAAGAGTAGAATAATGTCGTCGAGGTCGACGCATAGAAGGAAGGCCGAATGTGTGATTTTAAATCCATAGCTTATTATTTTTTCTTGCGCGCTGTCTAAGTTTTCGCTGTTAACTGCACGAGTGAAATTGATAGAACTCTCGCCACTTTGTTTTATGAGAGGAGATGCAAGATGATATAGATGTTGTATTAATAGATGTAAGACGTTATAGTTGTCATGCTAATAGATATAAGATGTTATAGATGTTGTATTAATAGATGAACTATATTATAGATGTATTAATGTTTTTTATTAAATGTGTTTTGTTTGAATATGAATTGTGATTTCGGAACTAAAGAACCCACATGTATTTATCATCTATCAACTTTAAATAGCAACAAAAATAAGGTGAATACGTGCAGTAACTTTATGTGATTGTGAAATAATAGTATACATAAAAACATTATTATGATAATTATTATGATTATCATAACATTATTATGATTATATAAACATTATTATGATAATAGGAGCTATACCGACATCAGTGAACCTTGAAAATAATGTCCTCTGAATGCCCTTGTCCGAGGCAATGCGGAAAGGCTTCTATAACACGTCTCAACATATCTTGAGGAATAGTATCGAATTACAGCTATACTTATCCTTGCTATTGCGATATCCTTTTGGAACGAAACTATATTCTCCAACTGTCTTGTCCACAATTCGGCCTATTTACACTGTTTCACTGCAATACCCATTGAATGTCTGTAACACAACTTGTTTGAAAGCAGGCTTCCACTGCTGTAAACCGCATCAGCCAACGATTCATGGTAGAATAAACTAATTTTCCAGATTCTAGGCATAAGGATTCCACGGACTACTGGCTACTGATTTACGGACTATATCTTTGGCTACACATAAGCACGAGCGTTGTGGCAGAGTTTCCAAACAAAAATAGTAAACATAATATACCCTACTTTGTACATACTTTTTATTTTACCGCGACGTTTTATTCAGAAATCAGGATAAATAAATAATAAATTTTATGACTTGGCAGTAGCAAAACTTGCGCTTATATCAAACTTATTTGGAACGTAAATGTTTCAGGTACTTTAATGTCAGAAATCATGCGCTTTAGAAGTCATAACATCTGAAATCGCATATATTGAACTTCACGCTTAAGAAAATGCCACCGCAGCTTACATTATAATATATGAGAGCATTTTATCACCTGTGACTTTATTTGCTGCCGAAGGAGTTTCTTCCGTGATGGATTCGGAAACAGATGATGAACGAGTTGTCAGATACTTCTCTTCAATTTTTTCAAGCATATCCCCACAAACTTCAAAACTTGGCGCCACAATAAAATCAATGAAACCTAATAAGGAAATACAAAAATATGAAATTAGAATTTATGGGCAATTATGAGCTGATTAATTATATTACATAACATGCGAATGAACTCAAATTTCTTTGAATTTTTTATTTGAATAATTGCTGTTGTAAAATTAAAGAACAAGAAGAACTGAAAAGTTGAATAATGTGACAGGTTAGAGGTCATTATTCATTCATCATTCAATTAACTGAATATTTATAAGAACAGGTTGAATAATGAGACATAATGTCATTGAAGATGAATTTTTTAGATTTTACTTGACAGCAATATCCATCATTTCTCTTGCTTATTGTGCTACATTTGACTCTTTGTCGAAATATATTATTGACATATCATAAATATAAGTTTCCTTTTTTAAGAATTTTGTAAACTTATTTCTGATATAGTCTTGAAAACTAAGAATTATTTTAGCTAGAACTGTGTAATGTCTTACTCAGTTTAAAGTTGGGAATTTAATTTTATCAAGCATTTAATATCATTCTTCTAGTTATCTAACTGAGAGTTCATATTTACGACTAAGTAAATTATTTGTGCTACGAAACTGACTGAGTTGGTAGTATGAACACAGAATTTTTAATTCCCTATGTAAATGGCAAAGTATCCCAGAATGCTTTTAATATTTAATGAGAAGTTGAGTAAACTCTTATAAAGATATTTCTTTGGAAGTTTATGCTTATTATGCTTGTAGATTCAAAACAGTAAAGAAATCGCCATTGATCTCTATGCGTTGATAGACATGCCTTAAAACGTTCTCTCATTAAATAAAAAAAGTTTTCTTCCTCCTTACTGGGTGTTTTTATGATGTAATTGGGAAGTAGGTCTAAGTAGTAATCGGAAGGTTCGGAGTTCGAGTCCGCCGAAGATATACTCATTTTGCTATTTCCTGCTTAAAAAAATCTGATAACTCTACAATTGACTTCATTCAATTCACTTTAATTTTTTTGTCATACGTTTACTTATTTTTGCACAAATTCCTTAAAAATGTTCTAAAACATGTTTAGTAGAATATCTAAACCGCAAAGACAACACAAAAATCAGTTTATTACATATATTCGTGCAACCATTAATATTTAAACTATCATTGAGATTCTATTCATTCTTCGATAAAGTACGGTTAATTAAAACCTCCGGTTACAATATTAACATAGTAAAACAGCAATAAAAGTATGGTTTAAGTTTTACTAAAAATATTCTATATAATATCTCTTCGAAGGGTTAAGAAATTTGTTTTTAATAAAAAGTAAATCTGTTTCAGTATTCCTAACATATTTGTCTATTTCGTTATGTTTGCACGTTTATTACATGGGGTATTATATAAGCACTGAATGCAGTGATGTACACTACTTATACATATAATATATATATATAAACGTATATATATATATATATATATATATATATATATATATATTTGTAATAATAAAATTTCATAATTGAGAATACACTTAAAATTCTAACTGTATGTTCTTTTCATTTTTAATGGCAACGTTCTCTTATTTGAAAGTACGTGGAATTAAATCCACAGCCCCGTAGTCAAGTTGTTTTTCCCGCCTTTTCTACACGTACAGTTATAGAATGTTCTGGAAGTATTTAAAGCGAACTGGATTGGCTGACGAAGCTGTCATTTCTGACGATTGGCTGACGAAGACGTCATTTCTTGGAAGCTCCGCCTTTCCAGAGGCTATAAAAGGACTCGCAAAAGGAATATCGGGGCTTTTTCTTAAATGTCACGATGCAGTAAACTTCATACAAAAAGTTATTAGTAATTCTTTTTATTTACTCCGGATATCTGATTTTTGTAACTGCTATTTCTCCTGAATAATAATAAATGGATCCTGTTTTTTAAACTTATCGTCTAAATATTTAAGCTACGACTAAAGCTGATACATCACATATATATATATATATATTAACAAGCAAGGTAGTTAGTACAATACTGTAAGACCAATTTGGTCTAAGTAATTTTTTTGCGCAATATGCTGCAAAATTAAGGGTATTAGAAATTGTAGAAAGCTCGCCAAAAGGTTACCAGGCATCACTGAAAAAATTCAAATAAAATTGTTAGACATAACAGATATGTTTATATAATAGCTTCTTAATTAGGTTTTAAAGCAGAGTAAATTAGGTTGCATAAATTTATTTTATTTTAGTAGCATCTTGCAATAATTTTGTCCTTTAAGTGATGCATATTTTACTCGTAAAAGAATACTGCGCTTAAAAATTATTAACTTTTATGCCATAAACTTATTATCATCAGTTACAGATTATTACTGCATTTGTAGGTTATAAATTGATACAACTGATATTCCGAATTTCCGAATTACAGATATATATAATAAAAAATATTCTTTAAATCCACATGAAAGAAAAAAAAAAAAAAAAAAAAAAAAAAAAAAAAAAACACTACAGCAATCAGATACGACCGGGTGGTTATGTTTTCTTTGTTGTAATTCCTGCAAAACATTGGATATACTGATAGTCATATTATAACCTACAGAGTAGTAGGAACTCGATCTTGGCAATCGCGTATAGCTCCGTTGAGAGTGATGAATAATCAAGAACAGCTTTACCGAGTGGAATTAAAGATGTTAGTTTATATGTCCAGTGTTTGGTGAGAGAAAGGATCTCGAGTCCCCAGATTTTTATCAGGGCTCGCAGATAATATGCAGAATAAAGACCGTCACATAATAGCCAGATGGGATGTACTGCAATAGCTGCCTTATATGACCAGGAATTAAAAAACTATAAGTTAGCAACACTGGGGGTTAAATCTCCTTTCAGCAGGAGATCGAACACACAGTATTTGCAAGGCTACAGAAAGTGGATGCTCACACGGTCAAACCCTGACTTTCCCGCAGATTGCGGCCAAATATCTTTGAAGAAGGGATAAAAGCGCTTCCAGGTGGCTGAAAAAAAAAGCGCAAGGCCAATATTTCGACTAATGACATATTTTGCAAACATGTAACCATCTTTCATTTACTTCAACGGTCTCATGCGTCCAGCTCATATTTTCATGCACTAGTGTACAGAAATTTCTACAAATCACTTTTATAAAGTGAAAGTGAATTTTCATATTCCTTGAAGTTCATTATAATCGTGAAATGTTGCTACTTTTTCCCCTAGCCCGGAATGTTGGGAAAAATGACATCATCATTTCAAAAACTATTGCGCAATATTAATTATTCTCTAAGAATTTCCACGGGTGGCTGAAAGGTACATTAATTAATAGATGAAAAATAAGATTAACCTCAAAAAACAACAAACATCTATAAAAATAAAACGCTTAGGAAAAATATGAAGATTTAAATTTATTGGAAAAGGTACAAAATAAGATGAATAAATTTGAATGAAATCTGTAAAAATCCCTCTGTTCAGTATTGACATCCTACAGAATTAATAGGAAATACTTATTAAGAAAACTGCTTCCATAATAGGCGAATATTACCTATTTGAGAATCTGCGATAAGGGTGGTGTTTCTGTCACATAAAGGAGAATATGGAAGTCCAAGTGCTTTCTCTTTATCTCCCTAAAATATTTAATAAAAAAGAATGAATAAGACATGAAATATTTTATTTCATCAACTGATAATATCAGGCATTCTGAGAAGTCAAATTAAGTACGAAGGTTGCTATTTATATTTATTGCCTTGGCAACAGTTAGTGTTACTAGGCTACCGCAGACGATTGCATTCGAAATTTTGTTTTCTCAAACCATAACTTCTTCAGAACGTTTTGCCATTTTAGCGTGATTTGCGTTGTTTAGAGTAAATTGAAAAATTCATCTTTGGCAGAAAATGGAATTGGCTCGTGAACATTTTCGTGCTATTAATTTTCATAACTTTCGACGTGGATTATCAAGACAAGAGTGCTTACAGCGATAAAGCACCATCCTACAGCACTATAAAAAACTGGTATAACGAATTCAATCGCGGTTGATGTTTGCTATAGGACAAATTCCATGAAGTATTATTTCAACATTTCCAAATCCGTTGTTGTGCCAGAAAATATCGATGCTGTGCGTGAACTGATAAAATAAGATCGTCATGTGACATACCGTGAGAATGAGGAATTTTGGGCACTAGTATGACAAGCATCAATAAGATATGACATGAAAAAAACATTTGGCTGTAAAAAATATTTGTTCGCTCTGGATCTCGCTCAAAAGAAGGCTCGTGTCGATTGCTGCAAGGAAATGTTGAAATAATACGTTCAAGGTGCATCAGAAGCTGTGTATAACATCTAAATAAGTGATCTAGGCATATGAGTTCGAAACAAAAGAGCAGTCCACTGTACGAGTCTTCCAAGACGAGCCAAATCCAACAAAAGTTGTTCGCGGAAGAAGCACATTGAAGCAAATGGTTGTCTGTTTCTTCTGCATTATTGGTCATGTGGCGACAGTGATGTTAGAGCAATGCAGGACGGTCTATTCCGAATGGTACACGACCATTTGTTTGCCAGAGTCATGGGAAAAATTCAAAGAAAGCAGAAGAGGTGAATCATTCTTCATCATCTCAATGCGAGCTTTCCCGCATCGGCTCAGAAAAAGAATTTTTGACGGGCCAAAACATCGAATTGATGGGTTGTCCGCCTTACAGCCTTGATTTGGCATCCAATGACACCCGAAGAAGCTGTTGATGCAATAAAAACGCATGTTTTTAAGTTACCTCACTCGAAGTGGAAAAAGTGCTTCGAAAATTCTTTTAAACGCACTCAAAAGTGTATTGATATTCATGGAGAATATTTTGAAAAACAATAAAGCCAGTTTTGATCATAAACATTTGTTTTTTCATTATTAGGGCAAAAATATAAATAGCAACCCTCGTATTAAAAATTGCTGCACTAATGTACTGCATTATTTTATATTATTTAGTACTCTTTCCGGCATTACTTGCTGATGACCTCGAGTGCGATATTCTAGCGTAAACAAAGCAACTTGAAACCATTTATTTTCATGAACGAAATCCTTATACTGGATGATTAACTTCTTATGTTATGCATTTATTTTAGAACTTTCAAAATCAAAAAAAGGTCATTAACATTTTTGCATTTAAGGAAAACATTTACTTGACATTACAAAGGTTCATTGGAAAATAATCGTGTTCTTGTTTTAAATTTATAAGTGAATACATATACATTAGTAATATCAATAATACAGTGAAAGAATGTTCATTTATGAATCTGTCTTCAATGACGTTTTTGAATTAATTTTGAGATGAGTAAAACTATGAAATCTGGTCTTTGACTGGAAGTTGAACCCATAACTTCTTCGTCCATGCCTAAACCCTCTACCGAACAAAATATTCAGATCCTTATAATAATTAAATGAATGTTCATCTAGCGAGCTCACCCTCAAACTTAGTCCTGTTTGCTGTGAGATGTGTCTCATCCATCAGTGGCGGCAATGTGGGATGTCAGCTAAACTTTAAGTGTTCATCGTTAAGTCAAGGATAATTATAAAACCTGGGCTTATATAAGAATAGAGTAGAGAACATTCTTCTAATGGACTAACGTTATTACTGTACAAAGGGAAACTATAGCTAATTTCTAATACCTACTTGAATCTTCGTGAAGCGATTTATTCTAAAAAATTATATTTATAGCTAAAATTGGCAAAACAATATTTTAAAGGAACCTTTAAAGCATTTTTAAAGGCTTTTGAGATGATCAATTTTTCCATTAATCTTTAAAAAAGATGTTGAATACAAATATGCTTGCGATGATTCATAAAATAGGAAAAAGGAGAAAAGTATTCATTATAAGTTCTTTTTTTGGTTATTTATCTCAGCACTAAGAGAAAATATACAATTATTGTGTTAATTTAAACACTGAAAACATAATTTAGAAATTTAATGTACTTTATCTGTAAAATGATTTTTTTTTATCTCACCTGCAGGAAAAATTCCTCCATAAGCAACATAGTCCATTTATGGTGCAAATTCCAGGCTTTGCTTGGATGGCTGATATCACAACAGTGCAAAACTAAGGATAGAGCCTTAGACTTATCAATGCTGTAAAAAAGAAAAATCTCAATATGTGAAAAACATTTTGGCAGAACTTTTGACATTCAGAATGTATGTGAAAGAGCAGGGACAATGTCGAAAGACTTATTCAATTGAACTCGGATTATTCGAAGAAAACATGGATAGATGCTATCTCTAATAATTGAAAATAAAAAAAAAATGAAATTTTGAAGCCATTTTGGATAAAAAATTACATATGTATAAAAACTGGCAAACTTGCATGAGATAATAGCATTTTTAAATCTCTTTTCACAGTTTAGTGAGTTTGTGACAGTTATTTCTAATTTTACCTACAAATAAGCTTAATTAAACCACTGTTCTGTTTTACCTTTGATTCATGTCATATATCAAGGGCAGCCGAGCTTCAAGAAGATAGGAGCCGCGTGGTAAATTTTACGAACGTTCGGATAGCGGCAAGTGCAGATTTAAATTATTTCGAAAGTAATAAAACAAGTTTCGAATATAAAGAAGTTTTTGAATTAAATAAATGAGAATTTCGTATTTTATGAGTGATTAACATGGTTACGTGTAAATATGAATAAATAAATCTTACATCTCCCGCTTTTTGTTTAGAACACAAAGTTCCAAGAAAATATAAATTTGTAAATATTTGATTGAGCAACTGAGCGATCTTTCTTCAGGTAGAAAAACCAAACATTTTCCTCTGATTTCCCTTATAATTGTTGTTATATGGGTCTAACAGAAGTAAACAGAATTCAGAAGAATATGCATTGGTCTACAATTACTTAAAAAGTTTTTATTTGAGTGATTTATAAATCATTAATTAAAAAAAATTGAGTGTTTTTTTCCTTTTTTAACACATGAGTATTCTTTTAGAAGGGATAAATTAAGCAATACAGGTCAACGCGCACTGCAAAGAAACTGTTATTCCAAGAAGAAAAAATATTTTAAAATAAGTTTTTAACTTTTTTGGGCTTTTGCATAAAAATTAATTTTGTTCCTCCACACAATTAACATTAAGGCCAATACACTGCGATCAAGTCTAACTCTAAGTAATTTAATTAATTCATTAGATTATGAAAAAGATACTAGGTTACTAGAAACTGATTATAAGTCACATTTTGCTTTACCCAAATCACGGACTTTCGAATTTTCAATCTCCGAAATCTTCAGAAATATTTTAAATTCCAAGCACCGAATCATACAGCTTTTTCACCATTTGAATCCTATGAAATTGTTAAACACTGTAACCTAAAACCTTGGAAAGACTAGTTATATTGATTCCCAGTGTAGAAGAATTTACCAAAAAATAAACATGATTGCAATATTAGTGGTATCTGAATCAGTACCCTTGAGTGCTACACTATTTTAGTGTGGCATCCAGCGAAATCTGCTAGAAAATTTAATTAGTGCACTGCGCATAATTGAAATTTAAGTAATTAGTGCACTGTGCATAATTGAAATTAAGTAATTAGTGCACTGGGCATAATTGAAATTTCTTGAAACTACGTCTCCAGTCATCCCGATAAATCTAGACGTAGATAGTCTATTGCTAATAAATCAATAGTTCATGCCGGGATATATAAACGCTTCGTGGAGCACATATTCCAACTCTTCAGCCATGGGTCTCTTGAGATTTGAGCTGTTCTTCAAATACCAGGTAAATTAAAAGCAATAATACAAAAAGAAAACGACGACTACTATAATAAATTTATCTGTATATAGAAGATGAACTTTTAACTCTCCCAACTGAGTACGAGAGGGATCGGTCATCTCACCAACCATAAAATCCTCGGATTTAAAATTCTTCCTCAAAATCAAAGATCCCTGCATGGATAGCAATTATTTTTCCTTGAAAGATAGTTCCTCTGTAGTTACTCAAGCCATTCAGGGACTGAATAAAAGTAGTGCCAACGAACAGCAACAGAAATAGAACTACAACATGCAATGAAAAGCTAATCTTCTAAGATATTGGATCCTAACTGTTGTGAAGAATAGGATTACACAGAAGAAATGTAAGCAGAAACTGCCTGATGCAAAATTTATCTGAGAGATAAATATTAGAGAACTTTACCTTTTGGATTAACTTCGTATCTGTATATTTTGTACTATTCTGATGGACATTGTCTAAAAGTAACAAAACAGCAAGAGCATTTGCCAGAAATTGCAATTTTATTCCTTACTCTGACGAAGCAAGCGTTGACCCGTTAAGTTTGTGAATTTTCGTTTCAGATGTAAGTCACTACGAGTGCTAAAATAAAATTTGTTGAGATTTCATATTCGTTGTGTAACCTGATTGTAGTCAGTTCACCTACAGTCAGAAAAAACGCTTAGTAAAATATCGTTAAGTCACATAACTTTAAGAGTGGTTTAATAATATAAAAACAACTTATAAGGTTTCAACTTTTAATTTACAGCTAAGTGTGTGGAACCTTGAGAACCGGTAAACGAGTAATCGCTTTAGCTTAAGAAACAGAAACGTAAACTCAAGAAGGGTTAATTACCCTTTATTGCTCAAAAAAAGGTTTTACGGATGGTTCTTTTTCAGGACGTACAGAAAAGCGTCCACTTGAACTCAAGAATACTAAGAAATAAAACTTAACTAATGCTGAACTAAAAAAAATATGACTGAAGCTATCAAAATTCTGCAGCAGTTGACCCCTAAATGTTAACTAAACGGCGAAGTTATAAAGGGCCTGAAATACGGCTGAGCGTAGTAATAGGCGAACGCGTGCTAGTCAGAATCCGTGGCTCTCTAACGTGGTCAGTGGAACTTTGACGTAAGTACTGCTCTTCCTTCATTTTCATTTAACCGCGATTCTAAAAACACACTCTAGCCGGAAATTTGTAAGCTGAAATTAGAAGAGATAGAAAAGAACAGAGAACGATACTGAGGATGCCCCAAAAGCGACGCCCAATATTATAATCGTCAAAAGGGATAGATTGATACAAAATTTATGTATTCTCTCGGATTCGAGCCTGAGGCTTACGCTATGGCAGCCATTTCCATTAACCACAATATCGAACAGAGTGGTTTTTGGTTTTTGTAAGATAGCAGAAATTTAGCCTACTCTGTATCATGTCCTTAATATAAAAACAAACGAGATTACTTAAATGTGTAGGAATTAGCAATTTTATTAAAGACGTTTGAGAACCTATATTAATGTATCTGATTCAATGACCTTTTAGTTTCAATGAGGCAAACAAATAAATTATGTTGACTTGCTGATTAAAACAAAGCCCATATCTTTTTCAGGAGAATGCCTTCATAGAGGATTTTCTATGAGAAACTGGTTAGCTTAGTTACATGTACTGAGAAGTATGAAAATATTGCGCAACCAGTTCGTTCAGATGCTGGGTATGAACCCAGAGTTCTCAGTAAATTACCACAGTAATCACCAGCCGTGGCTGGAGCATAAGGCAAGAAAATATTTTGTAGGTACCAGTATATAACTTCAGACACAATTTTAAAATAACAGAAATTGATGAATAAAAAATCATTTCTGAAATATATGAGAAATTTTACGGACTTTCCCTTCTTGAGTCTACAATATCAGGCAGTCCATCTATAATTAAGTCTAATTTCCTCAATTCCTTTCACTTCGAATCCTTTTAGTGCTAGAAAAAAAGGGCTCATCTACGGCCAAGTGGTTAACAGAACAAGAACTTGTATTCCGGCTGCTATACAGGCTAGCTGAGTACAACTTTCGGTACTTTTCACACACTGCTTTCCCTTAAAAAATTAGAGGCTTTTCCTGAGGCAGATAATCTTAGAATGTTGTTCCATAAATAAACAATTTAACCAAACCTAAACAGGAAGAAAAAAATTCTCCTTTTTGAATTCAAACTCAATAGCGCTGGGGGGTGGCGGCAAATAAGGATTAAATGGATTATTTCATTGTTTCATTATCGGTTATTTCTGTCAGCTTGATCTGTCTGTAAAACGGTCTTACGGTAAAAGGAGTGCTGTTATATTCACACTAAATCGTCAAGTAAGGTTCTTCGTCACTTTGTGATATCACCACAAATATTGAGAAAGTATTAACTAGTTTCACTTTCAAATGATCATTAATTATAATTTTAATATTTTATGTTTATACTTTTTTAATTTTTTCAAAATTGTGATATTAAATTGATAGATTAAAACGAATGAAAAAATGGCTTGAATATATAAATAAACGTTTTTGTGAAAAACTTAAAGTTTCATTTGACAAAACAGCTGCAACTCAACTTTTTATGCTTTAGAAATGTTTAGCTTAGACTGAGAAATAAATCTTCACGATCCTTCCGTGGATTAACCGAACTTGAAAATTTCGGCTGTTTCTGTTTGTTTACAGCAGCAAAGGGTAATGCGATTAAGATGTAATTTTTGGTCTTCAGTGCATATTTTTGCATAGTTTCCTTACACTAGGTATCGTTTGCGTTTAAAAAAAATATTTGTTCGAAAAAGGTGTAAAGTTTAGTAATTCTATTGAAGGAAGAAAATTTAATTTGGAACTGCTGTTGGACTTTTGAACTCGACAGATGTTTCATATTACTGTTTAATGTAGAAGCTGAAGTAGTATTTCAATTCTGAAATTTTTATTTCCTTCCCGGAAATTCTACGGAACTTTTCTAGGAAATTATACTGTCTCCGCGAAATAAAGGAAATTGTTATATTAATTTTGAAAATCGATTGTGTTTGCATATATAGCATATTCAAAAATTGACCATTTATATCAAAAAAAGAGAGACTAGAGCCATTTGTTTCCCTACAACAAAACAAAATAATTTGTAGAGGAAGGATCTAGAAATTTGTGCATTTTACATACAAGGTATTCGAAAAAAGTGGCGGCAGGTTTTATTTCCAGAAATACTGATCAGATATGCATTTTCCAATTACAAAACTTTCTAAAACAAATTAGAGAATTTTATGAAAACTGTTTCACCGCAAGATGTGGAAAGGGTTTTTCTCTTTTGTAAAATTAAATTGAAGTTTCTCACGTAGAGTAAATGTCCTATTAATAAAACGTCCATTACGCTTTCATGAGTCAAATTAAAGAAATTCTATTGTTTAAAGAGAAAACTTCTCGGAGCCATTTGTAATTAATAATTTCATATGATCAACTGCAGAATTAATAATGAATGCTGTTTTATCCTGCAAGGAACTATTAATCGTGGAACAACCACTTTTTATTTTGCAGTTTCTTTCTACATCTATGCGGAAATTTTTGCAAGATTTTTCCTTGAAAAATATTTTTACAATGAAGTTATTTTTGGTTTTATGAATCAATGAATTCGTTCTCAAATATCTTCATGTATTTAACTTATCTGTAAAACTCTTTTCTTGTATTTAACAAACATAATGAACACTATTTTGTGAATTGGGCTTTTGGATACACGGGGCCTATGTGGGAGCTAAATTTTCAGTTTACAATATTTCCACTTTACATTCAGTTCTGACACAGTTTTCACAAAAGTTTCTTTTTTATATTAAAAAACTTTTCTTTGGAAGTACATGTTTATTATCAATATTTAACAAAATGTAAATTTCTGACCATTCAGTAAGCAGCACTCAATAAAGTACTAGTATTCGGAGAGAGGGAAAAAATTGTCTAATTTTGACTACCTTTACGTAGTTAATCTTCGAAGTTGCTTCAACAACGAACTCTATTTACATACAAAATAACCTTTTGCTTATAAAATTTATTTCTGTTTCTCTCCAACATAAGTAATGTAGCTATTCGTTTCCTGAAGACTATACTGTTATAACTTTCACATATGTGAGTTATCTTCATCGTGTGTATTTTCCATGCTGTGCGTCATCGATGATATGAATTCTATGTGGTGATGAAAAGCGGTTTATCTTGTTTTATTCTGTCGAAACGTATGATAAATAAAGTGAAAAAAACATTTTACCCCTTTGGGGATAAAGAAATATATTTTATAATACACTTAAACACAAAACTAGAAATGGGAAGAAATTTTTGTTTACCTGATAATTAAGATTCAAGTAATAAAAAAATTCCTAAGTTTCTTTTAAAAAATGCAATAAAATAATGCGACAAATTTATATAAGAATTAACATTCTTACGAGAAGTCTGAATGACTGATCAGTGACTTGACGGACTTAATCTGTTGAAAGTGGGAAGACATGTCTGTAGCTAGAACCATATCTATGACCAGGGTACGAAACTCCCTGAAATATAAGGGAATAGGAAAACCATATATTATCAAGTAAAAGTAGATTTAAACTGAATATTTTAAGTTATGAGAAATATGTATTACCTGTACTCTTCTTTACTCAAGTGAAATAGTATATTGGAGTCATCTTCTCGCATAAGGCGAAATGCTGTACTTACATGATGATTTTCAAGAACTGCTCTATCGTTGTATAGGAGAGCCGTCTCAGACCTAAAAGAAGAGAAGAGAATCTTCGAGTGTAAGCACTTTCGGCGACATGTTTCACAGATTTGTTTAAGGCATATTCAAGTGTGCATAATACTTTACATGCTTCTTAAATAACATTACTAAACTCATACTAAAGCATGTACGAGTATAAGATATTTATTTTTTGCAAGCAAAATTTCCAAATATTATGAGACTGTTAATTACAGTTCCGTTTCTGTCAGCTTAACTAAAATATTTTATTCAAAAATAATATTTTAATAATCAGAAACGCTTCTAATAATACTGTTTCCAATTAATTTAGACTTGTTTTAATGCAACTACATAGCTTTTACAAAACATGCATTGTAAGAGCAGAAAATAACTGAATTTTTTATTAACCTGATGAAAATATATTGAGATACGGAGCTAAAGAGTAGGAGAAAGAAAGCTTAAAGTATAAACACTAAGTGACCCTATTAGTTATTTCTAGCATTAATTTAAAATATCATTAAAAACAGTTACATTTTACTAAAATAAATAATGAAAGCAACTTAGAAATTGATTGAAATGGATTAGAACTACAGAACTGAAATGGGATGGATTAAACGATAAAAGTGACAGACCTTCATATACTTTAAATCAGAAAAAAAATTATACTCCAAATTATTTTGAAAATTCAAATCGAAATTTAAATTAATAAAAAATTTGAAATTCAAGTTGATAAAGGACGACTTTTGAACTCGAAAAAGTGAGCTCCAATTGAAACTTAAGCTCTGTAATTTGAAAGTGAAGTAAAAAGCACATGTAGTCCTTTTATTCAATATAATTCATAAAGCGATTAAGCAATGCAATTGAATGCAATGAACTTTACTTGTTAGATTTTTAATACTTATGATGTGAAACTATAGTACCACTCGTAAAGCTGCGTAGTTACACAAAAATTTGAAAAATGCAAAGCGTGATTTGAGCTGAATTAAAAAGTGTAATTTTAAGTTATTTCTCTAATTAGAATATTTAAATTTCTAGAGGTCTAAGATATCCTTAAAAATATTAGAATAATTTATTTGACTTCTGTAATTTCATATAAATTTAACAGCGTTGAAATTCTTATCACTGAATGATCAATAGTAATAACAACAAGCCCTATTTACTAAACTAAAACCAATAGCAGTTTGTGAGGATTTATTTATTTATTTTGACTAATAGTTAATTTTGAGTTAAAGTAACTTTCCTTTCGCTCTCCTTTTAACCCATGCTTTTCATACCTAAATGTAAACTAGATAGCGCGCGTTTATTTAGATTAAGGGAGAATGAAGTTCTATTTAAACGAAGGTTTCGCAAGTTGATTTTACAGCGTGTTTTGCCTACTTGAGACTACGTTGTTACCGTGATTAAATAGAGATTTGATCCTGCGGCGTTGAGTGCGTCTAGCCATTAGGCTTGCCTCACCGACTTCTATGATATGCATTTTCCTTTAGCATTTCCTTTAGCTTTCCTGTGCGTTTACTTTATCCTGTGAGCCGTTAGGCTAGTTTAAATTACATTTTATTTCAAGTTCAACATTGCTTGTTTAAGTTAAGCCTGATTAACTTAAACAAGTTAATCAGAAACTTGTAAACTCCACATAAGTTTGTAAACCCCACATAAGTTTACATAAGCCTGTTGGCTTATGTAAACTTATGTGGGGGTCAACTGTTAACTCTTTGTGATTGAATAAAAGGGCTATTCACACCCTTCCTCTGACTTTGCATGCCTACCTTTAAAGAACCGAGGAAAATTCCTTTACATTCTTTCTAGAGCTTGTGAATTTATGCTACCACAGTATATAAGACTCCATAAGTTTATTTAAAATTATTTAAAATAATCGAAATTGAGAACCGGAGGACGAATTTATTGTTCTAAACGATGCAAGTGGCTGACAGGTTAGTATTTAGTACTCGTCGTTTTACATCCAAAATAATATTTTATGCTCTCATGAAAGCAATAATTTTTCAGTACGCTTTTTAGCCGTTCTAAAAATAGGGCACAGAAACTTTTATAGTCTTATTTGTAACGCAGCGACTCTATTAAGGAGTGAAAAGCAACGTGTAAAGCACGTAGCTACTCTGCTGCATTGAAGTACCTGAAGCGAAAAAAACCTTGATGCATCTCGAAAGTTACTATAATAAAAAATTTCTTTCATGAAAGAAAATAATGACTCTCTTTGGTCTAAAAGATCACTTCCATATTTCAAAATAACAACAGTGAAGAAAATCATTGCCCTATAAAATGGATGAAAACCTCAAAGGAGTTTGTAGAGCCGACAATAAACACCAAAATGGACTGTAAAATATTTTTTGATGAGATGGTTGAGCTAGTTATGGTGAAAAGAAGACAATTTTTTACAGCTGAAGATAGCGGCATCGTCTGCAAAAGTAGATCCAATTAATTCTTTTGGTATGGAAAGTGAAGTACATAAGCAGTTTCTATTGGAGTGTTAAGAAATGTAACAAGCGGCTTCTCTTTTATCCTTGGAGGGTTCGACAGATATAAGTTGTCCTATTTATTAAAATTCCTACTTTTTGCTACGTAAGGGTTACTCTTCTGAAACTCTTAAATAGCCTTTGAATTCAGTTTTGAAGATGTGCTTGTTAGATTTCCTTCCTTTAATGCTTTTACGTTGTGACCTATGAACGCGCATTATTGTATTTAAGCCGAAGGAATGGAATTATTTGAGGCATACATGTGTTCACTGTCAGACAAGAGAATGTATTGTGATGGTAGAGCTTAGAAAAGTACCAAATTAGGGACTGTTAGAAAATTATGCTTTGTTCTGAAAATATTAGACTGAAAATTAAAAATTTGCCTCATTAAAGATATTTTAAATTAAAATTGACATCCTCTTCCTAAAAGATCTTAACACAAATGTCTAATTAATCAATTAATAGATCTAGATTCCATTGAGAGAAGAACATTTGCCACCACTGTATTTTCTTATATATAGATGATAAAATAGGTCATATAAATGATAATATTAGACAAAATATTATTAGCCCAAAGAGGCAATTTGCCCAGAAGGGCTATTAATTTAATTTTGGTATTTTGCATTGGTTCACTATAAACGGCGTTTTCCCTTTTCAAATTGTTGCACCAAATATTAGAGCCCTGCATTACATTTAAAGAAATTAATTAACGAAGAATCTGCGAATGTATGTATATTTCTAGCACCGTGAAAAAACAACGGTGCCTAGCGATATCAAATTTTGAATAACGTAGTTCTTCACTCGAATATAGGCAACAAATTTGGAATTTGTTTTATTACGTGTTTCATATTTTGTAAAAAATTAACGAATTTCTGATTTAAAAACATAATGATTTCAAAATGAGCAATGGCAACATTATACGAAAAAATATTTTTAGCTCCAGCGCGGGAGACTGTGCATCGGAAATTCTAAAGATATGTTCTTTCAAATTATTTTGTGATATTGCTACTGAATTGAATTTTATGGTTTAAGTACGAACAACGTGATATTTAATAAATAAAGGTAACACACAAAACGTCCCCTTGGCCGTAATATAAAATCTGACAGCTTTCAGATTTTTTTAATGTTTTAAAAGAATATATTGAAAGGTGGTCAAGGTTACGCAATAACAACTTCTAGAAGTATTGTAAAAAATAATAGAAGATTTTCCTAAAGGATTGATGAAATTGAAATTATCGCTGAATTAGAATTAGATAAAGCTAAAGAATATTTATTTTATTTCAATATACTCTTCAAGTTTTACAATAAAAACGCCTTAAATAGGATTTTACATTAATGTGATAATTTTGAGAAAAGGCCCTAGACCGAAAAGTAGCTAAAACATTGCATTCTAATTTTATCATATTCCACTGAGGGGGAAGAAGAAAAGCTATTATATATTAATAGAGGAAGATGCTATTTCTTGATATTCAAGGTATGGTGCCCTATTCATTTAATGCTGTGATTATTGCAGTTACGTGGAAAATGTTCCAGATTTTCAAAATCCTAAGGAAAGATTAAAAAGTAAATCTGTGCTTTAAATCTGATAACAGGAAAAAATGTTACTGCAAACAGAAAATGAAAAATCCCAGCTATTTCTATGAAGCATCCTCGTGCTAGAGCTACAAAGCATCTTCACCGAAGAGTGCTCAGATGAATAAGTGTTCAATGGTTAAATACTACGGAGAAGAAAGAAAAAAAGGCCCGGCCCCCAAAATAAAATTCTTATACCATCTTCTCTATTTAGATTCAGGGATGATATAATATTACTATAAAGTTGTTCAGGCTGATACGATGGATCATTTTGTTCAGATGTGCATAAAAGTAGACAGCTGGAAAAAGTCGTGGGAAGTACATCAGAACAACTGCTGAAATTTTGAAAACTCTTTCGGTAAAATTTTATCCTGAAGCTATTAAACTGGTGGAATCTCAATCGGTTAAATGTTGTTTTCTTCCATTCGTTAGCCAGTTAAAATCTGAAACTCATCACGCAACTTTCTTTTGATTTGAAATGGGAGGTCTTTCAAACCATTGCTATGTTTTCTCCAGTTTTTTAGCTTTCATGGTTTTCGCCGCTATGTTTATTATCTCCAAACCTCCGATCAGATCTTTTATTAGACTGTTCGCTTGAACATTCTTTAATGTTATTTTAGCACAAGATGTTTTAATTTATCTTAGAAAATTAACTAGTTGCGAAATTTTATCTGAAGACAAAATAGCTGTTTTAAAATTTTAATGACATTAAAAAAATAAAAAATAAAAATAGATAAATTAAAAAAAAGAAATACTACGATTTCATGAATAAAACGTCTTTGGCATTTGCGTGAAAAGAATAACAAGGCAAAATAAATTAGCAATTAGACCTGAACTTAAGTTAAAATATTAGACGAAGCTGCTGTATATCTATTTCGCTGACGTAACAGACAGCAGATCTGCTGTGGGCCTGTTCGAATAAACCAGATGCTGATGTATTTTCTCCCTCGTTCCAACATGCCTTCGTGGTGTAACAGTAGCACACCCGGTGCGTATTCGAGGAGCCAGGTTCGAGTCCCGACGAGGACATTCTCGTTTTTCATGTACTCCTGCTTCAAAAAATTCTCTTGGCTCTACAATGGCCTCCGAAAGGTGGCGATACTTCGCCACCACCAGGATTTGGCGATTGGGTCCCTTAATCCCCAGTCGCCCGTTAAAAGGTGGAGTACATAGGA
This sequence comes from Stegodyphus dumicola, assembly GCF_044657685.1. NCBI lineage: Eukaryota > Metazoa > Arthropoda > Arachnida > Araneae > Eresidae > Stegodyphus > Stegodyphus dumicola. The sequence goes on along the minus strand of NC_140781.1, from coordinate 111,193,883 downwards.
TATTCATATTCAGTCTTTAAACGTTTTGGCAAAACATTGATAGAATTGGAATAAATGTGAAATATTGTAATGGAAGACTCCAAAAAAGTACTTACTTTAATCATCACACTCAATCGTTTTACTTTTTTCAAAATAATAAAGACAAAAACAACAACTATATATTATGGAATCTTACCTGGACATGACATGAAAGTTGTTCGTGGTCCCGGTGTGTTCAAAGTCATGAATAATGGCGGCTATGAGAGCGGCAAATATTTCCAAGTCCGTCAACCAGTTCTGGAAGTGTAGAATAGAGTAGTATAAAAATAAGTGACTATAATACTGTTCAACATTCAGAGCTAGTGAGAATTCCATTATTATATACATAATATTTCACACATAATATTTTATTTGTGCGGGCATGAGAGATGCTTTATTTACCTTAAATTTAATAATAAATTTAATAACCTCGCTACAGAATGCTCATTAAAACAAACGACGATCCTTGAAAAGAAATAGGGCGCAAATGGAAAGTGAAAACATGTATTTTTCTCAATATGTTTATCACAGAAACTCTGGATTTTTCCATGGGACGCTTTGAATATCACTCACGACAAGTGGCGATCTTGTTGTTGAATACAACACTTCAGTCATGATGGCAAGGACGTCACTGCGTGTTGAAGTATCGCCTTAGGAACTCGCTGCATATACTCCCGAATTCGGTATTTTAACTCAGTGTACAAACCACGTGCTTCACACACTTTGTCTTTGAGGAATCGTGAAGGAACTAGTCACGTATCCGGTTACAAGACATGTCAATTGATGCATCTTTAGTAAGATAGAGTAAATAGAACTTTTTTATATTTAGGCCCTAGACACAACCTCCGAAGAATTACGACAGAGATTCTAACTGGGAAAAGCGATTGTTCCATCTAACTTACACTACCGCTGCTGTGATCGGGACTTGTGGCACTACGAAGAAACCGTGTATTGTACAGCATTCACAATAACTATATTCTCTGCCTTATTTTCACAAAATATAGCAGAATAATGTTAAATTCCTCATTACAGAAATTCCATAACGTACTATCTGGTAGTTTTGTTTAATTCTGCGGCCGCAGTACACTATTGCACGGAGAGACGCTCCATCTCAACTCAGCCTCAGTCTTTACTTACCATAATTACATCCGCTACAATGCCATGCAGACAGAATTACACCTATTCGCGTTTGAAATATTCCGTTTTCCCCCGCAAAAGCGTCCAGGTAAGCACCTGACATACGGTTTCATTTAAAATTATATTTACGAGAGATCTCTTTTAAAATTCTGTTTTCTACTGACTGTTTAATATTATATAATAATGTTAATATTTAATATTATATAATTAATAATGTTAATATTTAATATTATATAATTAATAATGTTAATATTTAATATTATATAAATAATAATTAGCATACAATGTATAATTTATCAGCGCTAATCATTTCATTTTAAAAGCAGAAATTAATGGTACTGAAGTAACACTTTTTTGTATAGTAACAGTCTTTAAAAAGACTTAAGCCTTAATAAATTACAAACTCAAACATATATGAAACTCTTGTGCAGTACTGATTAAAATGTATAACAGTTTCAATGAAACATATTTAAAATAACTAGCATTTTTCATTTAATCTAAAATTAAACACATTTACTAATCTCAGTATAAAAACTTTTAAATCATACCAAGAATTGAAGCTAACACAGTTTATTGTATTTTGCAGCATAGTTTCTCTACTAGGCTTTTCAGGGGCCAAGGCTCATATGTATGTTACACATGGGGAAAGAATGAAAACACTAACATTTAATTAACATACTGAAAACAAAATCCGCATCCAACAACCGGATATTTGGTGGTCTTATTTATTCGGCCACTGGTGGATCTCAAATGCTGTTTATATCTTCCTTGAAGTCACAAATAACACAGACCAGATCAGAGAGACTTATCCTTTCTCTCACAAGACAAAAGACTCATAACTTCGAAGAAGTTTATTTATAGATAATTTTTTTTCTCTAAAATGAGCTCATCCTTTCTTTTAAAAGAAAAATACTTTTCACACTTTTTCAGTCATGCATCTGGTATATCTGAATTAAATAAGGAATGCTAAAAGTTATAAGGTATTTTTTACCTCCTTTCTGCATGCCTTCCTGGTATAATTAGAAGCATACTCGATACATATTCAAGATGTTCGAGTCCCGGCGAAGGCTTTGCACATTTTTCACGTCTCAAGCATCAAAAACCCTAATGACTCTAGAAAGTGTAATCAGTTCTGCTTTTTTATTAAATCATTTATCAGGAACTCTTCAATAACACTTTGCTTTATGTTTATTTGTTTCATTGTAGACCTAATGTTACACATTTTTACTGTATTGCTTTATTAATTTTATTGAATTAAATAAAACTAGTTAACCAGTCTAAAAGTATTAAATGTTGTGATCTCTTTTAACAGACTGAATGACTCAACAAAGCATTATTTGTCCCATTTTGAATACTGTTTTAACTACTATAAGGCATATTTTACGTTCTTTATTCGTATTTAACATAAACCTTTCAATCCGTGCATGCATCTGATTTCACAGAATGGTTTCAGTGTATTATGTACATAACTAATTAGAAATTGTCAATCATTCACAGAGCAGAAAATAAAGTAAGTAACTTTTGTATTACGTCAAAGAAAAATAGTGCAATTACTGAAGATTTTGCTGCATCACCAATAGTCAGATTCATGGAATGAGTAAAACACAGTATATAGAGATGTTTTCGATTTTCTTCAACAATGCGAGCTTATCTGATACGGTGTTTCTCTTTCCTGCGACTTCCATTATAGTATTATTGGTAAGAAGTATCCGAAGATCAAATAAAGTAGTGTATGAACCCTTTTCAGTGTTTGTCCAGTTTCATGAAAGTCGAAATATTAATCTTAATGGTAACTGACCCCAAAAAAACATCAACCACATTTAAAAATCATACTTAGTTTTTCCTCGAAACATATGTCTAATTTGTGAATTATCGAGTAATATTTCATACTAATCTAAACTTAAGTAATATTTTGAATACTGAAAGCCACATAGCAAATCTTTGATGTTTTCCCGCTCATTAAATAAGCTTATTTAACACAAGAGTCATGTCTGGCCATCAATTCTAATAGCTCTAGAAAGTTTCTAACAGCCAGAATTCTCATTACGCTTGAATAGAAGTTAAATTGCTGTTAATATTTAACAGCATTATTAATAATCAAATAAATATCGCTCGTGAAAGCGATATTAATGATATAACTGTCAGCATTTCCGGCTTTAACACTTTCAGAAACCATTAGGCTTTCAAAAATGGGCAAAAACATCAGTAAGCAACTGCACTCTGAGAATTTAAGGACAAAACTGCCAGTTGACAACACAATGTGCTAACCTTTACACAATTAAGAGTACGCGAGAAAGGAATAGTATAATTTCTGAGATCTTTTAAATCAGAAATAGAAGGATAAACTTAATCGCCATAAAATTTGCCTCTATCTTATTTTTACGACCTCAATTTGATCTATATGTTACTTGGTTCATTATTTCAAGCTCTAGAACCTCAGAGATAACTTTTTCCATTTGCACATATAATTTATGCTGTTGCAATATAGTTCAGGATTAGAGAGAAGCTTCGAGAATCCTTCTCAAGATCCGTATTCTACTTTTCACCCAGAGTTAGATTTATAGTTAGAACTGAACAAATTACAATGATAATAGTTCGAAGTATCCTCTGTTTCTAAGAGTGGAAGTTAATTATACTTCATCAACTTACAATTTTGAAGTCAAAGATAAGCACTAAAACAATATCTCGTTTCTTTGCTTACCGGAAATATAAAGTTCCCATCATAAGCTGGACCTTCCTTAACTGAAAAAGTTTAAAACTACTGCTTAGAGTTATATTTGAGTCGATTACGCACTGAGAATATGTTTTTTTTTATTCTAAGGTATTTTTCTTCTGTTTCTCAGATATAGTTGAAAAGTAGCTGGATTATTATTTTTATCACATTTGCAGAAGTTGAAACTGCTTCTCCTGTTTCACGTGTTGTCTCCGCATTTACATGAAATAGGTCCGTTTACATAAGTTTTAAAATAATTCATTTAGAAATGACATTGTCGACAAGATCCGTAGCTGTAGAGGTATATCATATTCTTAGAGCCACATAGCCGCACTGTTTCACAGATTCGTAAGGTGTTTCCCAGGTGATTTAATAATATTTCTCTCCTAAAAGAACTTTCTAAAAAAATATTGGTAAACTATTTCAAGGTATGTTAAGGCGGACCCACCTACACCAAACTGTCTGAAGAATCTTTATTTAAAAAAATCACCAAGTAGCAGCAGCGACTCAGTCTGAAGACCAGAGGCTCAAGACACGAAGATGATGCGATATGGTAACATTGTAACTGCGTTTTAACAGATATGAGTAATTACAGAGCCTAAGGGCTATCGCCCTCTACAGGTAGTTCAAAATGTTTTTGATAAGCTAAATTAGGAAACACAACAAACCATTTTCAGGCAAGAATATGTTACCGCAAATGCTAATCGAGTATACTAGGAGTACAGAGAAAATAAAAAGCACACAGATTTTTTTACATGAGTTTGACACTCTTTTCATTCAAATTACCGCGATGTATCTGCGTTACAAAGCATTTAGCAGATTTAAATTCTTATCTTATCTTAAAATCTGGTTAAAACTAATAACTCTTTATCTGTATATTAACTTTTTTTCTACCTTCTGTATGGATATCTAAATAAGGATATCACTTTTGTAGCCAAAATTTTCTTAAATTTTAATTGATACTAGGAATTAAAAACTTCACTTACTTGAGCAATTTGCTATGCAGTATGATCTTTGCATTTGTAAGAAAAGCAACGGAAAATTCACAGTTCCTAATTTACTGTATCTTAAAATCTACTCACCTTTAAATGATATATCATAATTTGTTTGAATGACTTAATAAAGCTGCATTCGAAACTTAATACGATACACGTGTGACGAAAATTGCCGGCGTAAAACATTTGTAAAGAACAGCATTTGTAAAGGAGCAATGACGACACGTATGTCCATCAGTGGCCGAGCGTTAAAATCGCTGAGTAGTGGTAGTTCAGACTTGGGTTCTGGATTGGCTGCATGGGCGTTTTCGTGGTTTTTTTGCCATGTGTTACTTGTATACCAGCCAATTTCCCTTAGACAGTCCTTCACGAAGACATCCCTCTCTTTAGGTACACTGCTAAAAAAATGGGACAGTTCTATATCTCCCGTTCTACTGGGCCGATTGACAAAATTCAAATTGCGTTCTTCATGTCTCGAAAGCGCGACTTAGGATATATATTAGATTTATATATAGCACTAATCTAACATAGGTATTTTGACACAAAATTGGACTTTTTCTGTAATAACATACCAAATGTTTTACATATTTCGATTCTACGACTCAAATTACGCCGAAATATGAAATTTTGTAAAATTTGGAGCTAAATTTACGGAGAAATTCACAAATTTATGTTGGCACTTTTTTTTCAGTTGCGCCAAGAATAGTTCACTTGGCGAACTTCTTAATATATGGCAACCTAGTTTCCTTTCCCGTAAGAGGTGTGTATTTAATTATGGCAAAGCACACGAGGGCTATCTGCCTAAAGGGAGGGATGCCTTTCGTGGAGGACTTTCTAAGGGAAACTGGCTCGTATACACGTTACACATGGGGAAAACCACGAAAACGCCCATGCAGCCAGCCCGTTCGCGGGATTCGAACCTCAGACCGAACTACCAGTGTTCAGCGTCTTTACCGCTCGGCCGCTGGTGGGCTTTCCCGTAAGAGGAAAAAAAGTCACCATCGTTCCTTTTTTCCAAATAATATTCTTTATATTATATTTTTAATTATAACGTATTATTTTAAGTAATTTTTTCTTTTTCGAATTTCATTTTAATTGTTTAAGTTGCACGTTTTTTTTTTTTTTTTTTTTTTTCGAATAACTGTTTTAAAAATTTCTATTTACCTATTCGAACTGCGTAAATAAAGGTGCAGCGTTTATTTTCTTTTCAAACAGTTTTCTTTATATATATTTTTTGTCATAGTTATTATCTTAGGTAATTTTTAAATTTTTATACTTTTATTTTAATTGTTTGTGTTGCACTGTCTCTTCAGATAATTGTTTTAAAATTTTCTATTTATTCCTTCGAACTGAGCATTTTAAATATATTTATTTATATAAATTTTCCAGAATTTGATTTTATTTATTTGAATTGCGTTTCTTTCGGAAGAATACTTTGTAACTCAGACTACGATGCATTTGAAAACTGCACATATTAAAAGAGAAAATACAGTAAAGCACACTTAACATGCCTTTCATTGTTCCGTTCAGAAAAGATATATATATAAATAAGAGAGATGTATAACCGACATTTTAACTTAGGATGACTTGCATACACTGCTTTAAACAGTTTTATCATTGTGAAAATTCCTTTACACAATTTTATCCTACATTTGGTTTCTTAAAATGTTATTCATATTTTAGTCAAGTATTTTATTTTTGAAATCGCAAGAATCAAATATCATCAGATTAAAAGGTTTTAAATTAAAAAAAAATACAATTACTAAATTTTACGCAAAAATTTATTTTTTCTTCTCTTTTTCTTCAGGCATTCTACTTTAGTCTCGCTCTTTTTCTTTAGGCATTCTGCAAGTATATTGAAAAGCACCCAACTTTTCGAAATATCTTGATATTTCTGACAATCATTTTAAATAAAGTTATCGCCTTCCATTTCATAAAGGCCCACAAACGGCCGAAAGTCGCTGAACACTGGTAGTTCACTCCGGGGTTTGAATCCCGAGAACGGGCTGGCCGCATGGGCGTTTTCGTGGTTTTCCCCATGTGTAACGTGTATACGAGCCAGTTTCCCTTAGAAAGTCCTCCACGAAGGATACCCTCCCTTTAGGGCAGATAGCCCTCGTGTGCTTTGCCATAATTAAATAATCCAATCCAATCCAATCTAATACTTAATTAAATATAATTGATTTGTAATTTCTACTAGAGCTGACGGTAAGAATTGAAGTGTAAATAAATAATATCGTGTGCAATCTTGATTAATATAAAATTAAAAATATTTGCATAGAAAAATATTTGCATTCAGACAAAGTGTTTTGAAATATTTGCAATTACTTTATAAGAAGGATTTATTAATAACCGTAATAATTACTTGTTATATTATTGATGATTAGGATTCAGTTCTTGACAATTACATTCTAAATTAGAATTTTAAGGATATAATGAAAATACGCTACGCACAAAAATACATTTTAGGAGAAAAAATGAGTTGATTTTTTATGTTTTAAAACTTCTTAAATTCATTTAATAAACATCGTATCCTCGTTGTTAATTGAATCCAGAATGTTGGGTGTCGTTTATATAATTATTCTTACTTGTCCACAGAATCTGCTGACTTATCCAGCCATTAAGTAGCTGCACATAATTTCTACATAACTATTGAACTTCCATTAATTCAGTCTCTAGAGGGTTGTATGTTTATATCATAATTTGACTTTTATAAAAATGATTATTCTGAATCTTATGTTTCTATAAAAATATACTGTGCTTAAAAAATATGGATGATAGTATCAGCCGCTCTTTCAGCCACTTCAAAAGCAACAGTTTGTTTAGAAATAAATTATGCAGTTAATGTCTTAAAATTCAAATAAACATCAAACGAAAATTCTCAGTTTTAGACAATTCGATTTAAACGAAGTAAAGTAGCAGACGATAAAACTTCGAAGGTAAAAATTTACTCTTACAAAAATTTACTCTTATTTTTTTTAAAAAGGAAGATAGAGAAAAATTTTAAAAAATAGTTAAAAATTTGAATTATATCATCTATAATTAAAATAAATAGCTTTTCATATAGTATTAATAAATATTTATTACGCATCATTGAGGGAAAAATTTCATATAATTAATTCTTCATAAAATTTTACTTGAAATTTAAGGTTAAAAATAGCTGTGGCAATTCACTGCAACAAAAAGCCATAGACCACATTTGGCGTTATTATCTCTAAAAAAAAAAAAAAAAAAAAAAAAAAAAAAAAAAAAAAAAGATGCCAAATTTCAAAACGCGAAAATATGCAAATTCGTGTATATCTTAGAAAATTTTGAATAAAAAAGTCTAATTTTTTACAGATATGCTTAAAAATACACCTACTTTAAGTTGATGGTAAAAATTTTATACGTTATAATTCAAAATATTTTTCGAAAAATTTATAAAAATTATTTAAAGACAGAAATTTAAAAAATGAAACACAAAAAATGGGTAAATTTTATTTGGAATGAACCTAAATTTCGAAATGTGAAAGGAAAAATAATAAAAGTTTAATAAAAAAAGAGATATTAATAACAATTTACCAAATTCAATTAACATTGAGGAGCTAAAATTTTGAGAGCTAATATTTTAAAAACTACTCGTACGATTTTTACAAAACTTGGTCTGGCATAATTTGAGTCGTAGAATCGAAATATGGAAAAATATTGATATGTTATTTCAGAAAAAGTCCGATTTTGTGTCAAAATACCTATGTTAGAATAGTGCTATATATAAATCTAATAGATATCCTAAGTCGCGCTTTTGAGACATAAAAAACGCAGTTTGAATTTTGTCAATCGGCCCAGTAGAAATAGCACTGTCCCATTTTTTTAGCAGTGTACATATTCCTCCAGTACTTTGACACAATTAAACCAATTCAAACCAACCAATGACAACACAGAGAGAAGCTGCATTGAAACAGTTTGCATAATTCATAAGAAAAAGTGAAGTGAATTCACAAAATTGATAATAAAGTTACTGTGAATCCATTACATAATACAAGAAGTATTGGTCGCAGCTTAGATGTACCGAAAACTACTGTCCTCAAGGTGCTGAGCCCTGTTCTGAGGATATTTTCTTATTGAATCTAGAGTGTCTAAATGTTGCAACTTGGAGAGGAACAACAGCTTGTTGACTCTGTGAATTTTTCCTCATCAGATATGATGAAGATAGTAGGTGAGGAAGATAGAAGGGGATATTATGGACGAATGAGACGCCTTTCTTCTTAATTGGGAACGTAAACTCAAAGAACTGCGTTCACTGGGCTAACGAAAATCCTTACCGGCTGTGGCATCAGCGCTTTTACATGAAGCTAAAGGGACCGTGTGTGCGGCATCGCAAGGACATTCTTTCTCGGTTCGTACTTCTTCGAAGAAGTCACTGCCACACGGGTGGAAACGTGCTCCATCGCAAGTGCCCGGTATACAAAAATGTTGCAAAAGCATATAATTACAGAACTGCAGCAGCGAAATTTTGTTAATGACACTGTATGAATACAAGACGGTGTTTTTCCACACGTCGCCGAATGTGTTCGGCAAGTGCTGCAACAGCACTGAAAAGTTACAGGAGATATAATTATCTCCTGTAACTTTACAGTTCCGTGATCATGTAAATCCTCCAACCTCTTCGAGATCTTTCCAAATTCCATAACACTGCTTGAAAAAGGTTACAGATTCGAGTACTTTCTGCATATACTCGGATTAAATACCGCTCGCAAGTTAACCACGTCATCTTCTTTTCCTAGCTTTCACCACTGCTAACATATTCCCGCTGCTATGCCCACTTGCCTAAAATGACGTCTTATCCCTCTATCTGTTTATATAAGAATTATTGCAATTGCTTATGATCTAGAAATATTTTATTTACTAAGAAAACGATTTGATATGCTTGAAAATAAAGACTGGTGATTTGTCGAAATCCAGTTTTCTTATCTTCGTCACTCAACCCTAAGCCATTACGACTGAAGGTACTCAAGGTACCGGATTCTTCCTACGCATTAAATTATGACATATATGGTGTGTGTGTGTATATATATATTATGCAACATTATATATATATACATATATATGTGCATATTATGCAACATTCTATATATATATATATATGATAATAATTGTCTTCTGAAATAATTTTAATTTTGGCGGAAGATGAAAACAATTCTCACGTTTAGTCGTGGCCGGAAAAACTGCTGCGTAGATGACTGGACATTATGGCGTAATGGATGATTGGATGAAATTTTAGAAGCACGACCAGCTTGATAGTTAAACATTATTTGTTCTTGAATGACGAATTTATTAATACATAACTGTAAAAGACTATGGGTGCTAAAAGAGTTCCGTAATTTTAGATATGCAATTACATTTTAAATAATGGCGAATAGCTAGCAGAGGCTAAGCGACAAGCTGTCAGGACGCATGCGAAGAGGCGAAAGAAAGAGAGACTATACAGTTATTAGCTATTTATACAAGATAGGTGCAATAAGTACAACTAATCTGTGATTGGTTAAATTTTGAGTTTCAGTTCCCTTTACATCATCAGAATTAGATTTTTCTGGAAATGACGCAGTCAAATAGAGGTTACTATTTTTAGCATACAGAAGGGAAATTAATTTACGCTGCTAATTTAATCTTTTACATATTCTTTATTTTTCTTACATATGTTGTTTATATTTATTATATTCATTCTTACATACATATTATGTTGCGAAAAAGTAGCTTGCAGATACTGAATAGCTTGAAAGCACTGAATGCCCGTTTCTCCATTTGAATGCAAAGAACTTACGTACGTCGTTTCTTCGTAAGGCGTAACCTATCTGAGAAGCTAGCGCTTCTTATTTTAAAGTACTATTGCAAACTAAAATTTGTTTCTGACTGGGTGAATCTAAACGCAAAAAATGTATTTATTTATTTATCTGTTGCCGAGCAACCTTTAATCGTTAGCAACGAAAGATAAGCTCACTAAATGGTACCTGAAACATAACGAGTAGTCCAAACAGAAGAAATGAAACGTTATTTTTACCAATAAATATCGCTCGAACTGCTATCAGCTATAGTCCTTTTCATTGGTTCTTGGTTAGCGTATTTTTGATATTATTCTAGAAATCTCTTTCTGAACTTACTAGTCCACTAATTCGAAATACTGTGAGAGCACTTGCTCCGAATAAGAAAATTCACTCTTCATAATATCTTTATTTGCCACAATTCACCGCCTGATAGTACTGCTTTTCAGTACGCAATAATGTGTATTTATATGTCCACTTGGCGTTTTGGAACTCTTAACTCTTGCTCGCACTGTACACCCGTAAAATGTATACACCAACCCTATTCTGTATATATATATATAGAATATGTGTATATAAACTTAAAACATCTAAAGTAAAAGTAAATTGGAGTCAAAGCAATTCCTCAACAATGTTAATAATTGCATCTTTGTATAAGAGATTTAACACAATATCTAAACAATTCAAAATTATTGAATGTTGAGGAATTGCCTTGCTTTGACTCCAGTTTACTTTTATTTTAGATGCTTTAAGTTCATTTTACTTCAATCCTGCAGCTACAGCGCAGGAAGGGTATAAAAATTTGCTTTTAATTTTTGCCTCTTATTAAGTTTCTTTATGTATACATATATATATATCTAGTAATATAGATATGAGATTATTCCAAAACTTACAGTACATGGTTAAAGGTGAAATCTAAATGGGTTTTAATTCAGCTTTTCTTGTTGTCATATTTTTACCATTGTAACTATTTAAATTATATTGAACAAAATTATCCATTGCAAAAGAAATTGCTTACGGATTTATATATGTTACGAAAGAAGTAATAGATATAATTTCGCAAAATTAAAGTCATTCGCGTATATCTCTGCATTGTGATGATACATACATCCAGCTGTCTTTCGAAGGCTTAGATTGAGGTTCCGATGAAGACACGATTAATTTTTCTAGTGTTTTTTCAAGTGGGGAAGAGAGAGTTGGCTTCTGAAATAAAATGCAACAGATGATAATTATCTTCTAACATATTTGCTTGATTGGGTACTGCTTCTTCGTTCTAATCACCTATTAAATGAGGGGAAATGTAAAATGAAAGGTTCATGTATTGATTGAATAGTCAGCATATACTGCCAGCAAATGAGTACCCATGAATTCAATTTCTGGCGAGTGAATGACTGAGTTTTCAAGACAGCTGCTTGCAAAATTCCTCATGACTCTATAGAATTAGTTTTCTGATATTTACAACCCAAAATTGAACTTGAATCTTTTCGCAATGCAGTATAACTTATAATGTCTACTACCGGATGTACACGAGAAATAAAACTTTAGCACTTGTAACAGTATGCTGTACCTCTACAGAAGATTAATTTTGTAAGAGCGATAATATTTGCTTGTACAAAGGAAGTCTACACGAACACTTATTTTCATGAAATTTGGCTTAAAATAAACTTCAGTTGTCCGGATTATTTTTTCTCCTCTCTAGAATATATAAAAATAAATTTACTTTTCATTGTTTGAGTGTCTTTAATCCCTTATTCAATATAAATATTCTAAAATGCAAATATATTGCAGTACCTATTTCTGCAAGAAGTAATTAAATTAGTTTGGGTAGTGTGCCGCATGTAGTACACTGACCAACAGTGTTTTAGTTGAATAGAAATATGTTTTACGTTTAATTATATACGGAAAAATAGTTCTTTATCTAAATATAATTTTAGTACATCAAGAATGAAAAGAAAGGTTACGTCTTTCATGTTAGGACTTCAGAGTGTAAACAAATAGGTTTTGTGTCTTCTGCTTTACGGAAACAAAAATATTTTAATCGTTGTTGAGATAAAATAAAACAGACAAAAAAGTGAAATTATCTTGCATACATATACTTAGCCATGCATAAGAGAGGACGACCTAATTTTTGTGAAATTTTAGCTATCTGGATGACCTATGGTCCCACAAGTTAGGCTGAGTTCTTAGAATATGCAAAGCACGCATGGGCTCTCTACCTAAGGGCGGAGGATTGCTTTCTTGGAAGACTTTCTAAGAGACAATGGTTACGCCTGGGAAAAACCACGAAAATCAGCATGCAGCCAGCCTTTTCGGCTGGCAACCCGGGTTGAGCTTCTAATAATCAGCGGTCTTAATCAACAGTCAGTCTCTATATTTGGAATTATATTGTATTGCGATATTATGCTATAATATATTAAAATAATTGAAAAATTTATGTTTTTAATTTATTCTGGTCAAAATGATTCCATCACTTACCGATAAACCTTGCTGGCACAACATATAATGAACTGTCTGAGTGACATCAGCTGCATGAAGATCATTGTGATATGGGTTTTTATGTCTGACGTAGCCATGAAGCACTTGAGTCATGAAATTTTCCATGGTTGACGATGCAATCTGTATAAAAAAATATAATTATAAGAATTAGAAAATTTATCCCACTTTTAGAAAATTAAAAAAATAGGTATCTATTAGAATATAAAAAAACTTTGAAAATTATTCTTCTAAACTGGTTTTTGAATATTACTTTTATTTCACCTCGAGTGCCTTTTCCATCAAGTTCTTAACAAAGTGCAAATAAAAATTTATTACATGTTCGCTGGATAATTGTTCGCGCTCAGTACAAAGATTTATAAAGTAATTTGCAACCTGGTCGAAGTTGATGGAAATAAAAGTTACAGTAAAACCTTGATAATAAGATAATTGCCATAATTTTAAGAAACCTTAAGTAGTTTTCAAAATTTGCAGTTCTTAAGCTTGGAAACGTAATGCTTGGAATTATAGAAGCGATTTTCTTCTTTCTGTAAATATTCTAATTTTTAGTACGTTGGAAATATTTTACTATAATTTGTTATTATTACATAATCGTTTACTAACGTTAAAATTAAATTAAATTATTTTACTAAATTGGTGACGTAACTTTTTTCATACATAATTTAGCTGTTAAAATTCAAAACTGAAAAATGCTAATCGTACTGCTTATATTTTGATAACTAAGGCTTTCAGGATATTGCACTTTTAAAATGTGATTTCAGTTAACCTCATAGTTACTTTTAGTTTGTAGAACTTAAAAAACTGTCTGGCCAGTTTCCTACTCCTATGTCTTACGAAATAATGGATTTTAAATTATGGTCTGATGGATATTGCTAATCCTTGGCAATCTGCTCTTGGTGATTCACGACGGATACGTCAAATATTTTTTTTTGTATGAAGTTTCCGGTTTGAAACTAAATTACTTTCTCTCAGTTAGAACTTTTCTTACTAAATGTTTGTTACGTATCACTTGACTGAAGAACGTGTCAAAAGATCCTTGCTAATTCTTTAGAACGTCTGCGAGCTTTACTATTATTGTAATCGAGCAAGACGAAAAAGGCTCCTTGTCGCTTTCTTGGTCATGCGCAAAAGCTTCTTTTTTGTACTTTTCTATGAATAGGTGCATGCTTGATAAATTTGTAGCGCATCTAAAACTGTAATCTGAAAGCAATTACTGCACAATCCTACCGAAGCGCAAACACGTTCCTATTGCATTCAGGCGATATTAACAAATAACTGTGCTGATAATTGATTAATGCCATCTCAAAGCATGTCTCGAGCACTCTTCAATGTATTACAGATTTGAAACTTTAATTATCAGCTGTATAACTAACAACACAACTAGAATAACTAAAAATATACGTAGACCTTTTTTATATATTTATAAAAAGTACAGGCGTTGTTCTTTTACAAAACTATGCTATATTAAAAGTATTTATTTGTAAAAGTTGTGAAACTCACTTTTACCCTGATATGAATATTAAACACACTCTTAGACAAAAAAAAAAAAAAAAAAAAAAAAAAAAAAAAAAAGGTGGGGGGGGGGGAAGCACCAAGAAAAAGTTATCCGAATGGGACGAAAATCGGTAGAAGTGATGTACATGTACAGAAAAGCAAATGATTACAGTTTGAGAAAAATTGAAAGCTTTATTGAAGTGATAGAGCTTCACAAAGTGAAAAAGTCAGTAACGCGTTTGTTCACCTCTGGCCCTTATGCAAGCAGTTATTCGGTTTGGCATCAATTGATAGAGGTAACGGATGTCCTCCTGAGGGATATCGTGCCAAATTCTGTCCAACTGGCGCGTTAGATCGTCAACATCCCGAGCTGGTTGGAGGGCCTTGCCCATAATGCTCCAAACGTGCTCAATACAGAGATCTGGCGACCTTGGCCAAGGTAATGTTCGGCAAGTACTAAGGCAAGCAGTAAAAAGTGTGGGGGTGGGCATTATTTTGCTGACATGTAAGCCCAGGGTGGCGTGACATGAAGGGCAACACAACGGGTCTTAGAACTTCGTCGGCGTACCGGCTGCTTTGTAAGGTTGCGACGGATGACAACCAAAGTGGTCCTACTATGAAATGGAATGGCACCCCAGATCATCACTATTGGTTGTCGGCCTGTCTGCCGGAAGACAGTCAGGTTGGCATCACACCGCTGTCCGGGGCGTCTCTAGACTCGCCTTCGTTGGCCATCGGGTTTCATTTCAAAGCAGGACTCATCACTAAAGACTATTTTACTCCAGTCAGTGACATTCCAGTGCGGATGAGCCCGAAACCACTGCAAATGGGCTTGACGTTGTACAGAGGCCAATGGTAGTCGGCGCAAGGGGCGCCGTGACCTCAGCCCCCTTTCGGTGAGCCGTCTATGAATGGCCCTTGCGGTCACTGAAGCACTAGTTGCACGTACAATCGACGATAATGATGCATCTGGGGCTGTGAGTCCCGCTCTAACGATTGCTCGGTCTTTACGTTCTGTCGTTTCTCTAGGCGTACCGCTTCCTTCTTGACGCTGTGTGCGGCCACGGTTCACCCATTCCTGCCAACATCGTCTAATAGTGGCATCGCTCCTGCTCAAATGTCGAGCTATTTGCGTTAAGACCAACCGGTTTCTTTGAGCCCAAATACACGACCTCTCTCAAATTCTGACATGTGCGCATATCGTTCGTGCACTTGTATGCGAGGCATAGTTACTGTCTACCAGAGTACACGGAATGAAATTCGCGACGAATTTATGACCTGGAATCGTAATTTCTCTTCTTAAATATCCTGCCAGTTGCGCAGATCAGATGTGCTGTAGAGACAAACGTTCATTAATTGGCAGCCAAAATGTAAAATTTTGGATTTTCCGTCGAAACATGTAGGCATATCAATTTGTGTCCAATTTGCTCGGTTAATACGATATTTCTCGCTGTGTCGTTGTGCGTCATTTTTTTTTTTTTTTTTTTTTTTTTTTTTTTTTGTCTAAGAGTGTATTTATTGAAGAGTTTAAAATGTGAGTCTATAATATTACTTTGTTTAGGCATTAAACCGCACTGAGAAAGTAATGAAATGAGAAAAACCAGGAGATGAACTAACATGAGTTATTTACAGAATATGATATACAGGTTGCTTCCATTGGTAAAAGTTGATTTATTCTGCAAAAAAATTTTCTTTTGACTTTTAAGAAGTTTAAGTGATGTCTGCTTCACATTGTCATATGGTAGTGATGGTAATCGTGGAATATGGTAATGATGTCACAATGACTGTGAGCTTGTTTTAAAAGATGCTCGAATAGAATAGAACCTGTACATCAGCGTCATTAGTTCACTCATTTTGTATCTTAATAATCTATCTAAGCACTTAAGGGAAATTACGTAAAAGATTTCACTTGTTTACTTTTGTTAATACGATATTTAACTGCTGTATACTTTGCCGGTATGTGGTATTTGATTTGTATGCTATTCTTTGCTATACTCGTACACTGACGAATTCATATTACTCTTGAAATAACATCTCTTGCTTCTGCGTACTTACATACATAATTACAACATACTTTACAACATTGTCCTGCTATTAGTATACTTTGAATACCATTTACCACTGTATAGTTGTATCGCAAAAGAAAAAGAAAAATTCACGATGCTTTGTTGGGTATATTATAATTTTTCGCCAAAATGTCGCCAGCTAGGATTATATTAAA
Organism: Stegodyphus dumicola; assembly: GCF_044657685.1. Lineage (NCBI taxonomy): Eukaryota > Metazoa > Arthropoda > Arachnida > Araneae > Eresidae > Stegodyphus > Stegodyphus dumicola. Next base: position 111,177,014 of record NC_140781.1, on the reverse strand, counting down.
ATTTGTGAGAAATTTTAACGATTGAGGATTTATTCTATATTAAGAGGGAAAAAAGGTCAATTAGATTTGAAGTAATGAATAACGCAGCACTTTCTTGAATAATTTGCACAGTCCATTTCTTAAACTTCCATTGGGAGATGGGGGGGGCTGTTTATATGAATATTCACTCATGGCAAAGGAAAGAAAACTTTAATAAAAGATTTATTTTTTATCCTATAAATATTAAAAATAGTTATGGAACACATCTTTAATCATTATTAAGGATATTTATGAACGATTATCCATTATTTTATTTTTCAGAATTCCAGTCCAATTTATTCGCATTGGAACTCTGGTCTGAGGTTTTTAATATGTTCGGTTGCCAGATTTGAATATGAAAATTCAGGAAATAAAGTTCACGATAATTTAATAAATTAACTTTTTTACTTTAACAAATTTTAAAGAAAATGCTTCAAATGACTATCTCCCTCAAATAATCCACACATACCACCTTTCGTTTAATACATCATGCAAAACATGCGTGCTGATTTTGAGTGAATATTAATTAGTTTGTAATTATTAAATATGCATTAGGTTATGTATTTTAAAACCGTTGCTTACTCTAACAACATTTTAATACTTTATACTATATAGAATCAAATTTCCTTCTGTCAGTTTTTTTTTTTTTTTTTTTTTTTTTTTCAATGATTTTCCTTTGATTAGTGCAGATTAACCCATACAGATTTTGTGCCATAAAATCCGAACCGACCAATTAACCAACTTTTTTGTCAGGAAGTGTTTAGTATCCTTGTAAAACGTTTTAAAATTTAGAAAAGGATAGCTGGACATCAATTCTTTTGATGGACACAAACAAATAACAGATAACTATTTTATGTTGTTTACAAAAACTACAGTTTTCTGTATATTCAAGAAATTTCTCAGATATTGTCTGCACCTGGACCTGATATAAAATTTGAGGGTTAACCGATATTCAAACTTTTGATTTATATTTTGGAGAAGGATTACTTTGCATTGTATTTTTTCCTTCAAGTTCTAATTAATTCAAATAATTAATCATGTTAAAATGATTTTAATTTGAAAAATAGTTATTGCAATAGATATTTGAACATAATATCAAAATACTTCGAATTAGCGACTTTCTTATGAAAAATTGGACATTTGAGCAATCTCAGAAAGTCCTCTAAAATTCGTAAAAATAACCGTGGGAATTCGGCCTGCGAAAAATTTATTATCCTATTCAAAAGACATGTACAGAGTGGTCATAACAAACTTTCCCGATATATGAACCCCTAGTTGCTTATCCGTTCAACCTTTAAAAATGAAATTTGATGTATTGTTATTTCAAGGTCCACGCTTAAGATTGTGATGATCTGAAACACTAGAGCTCTCACGGTTACGGTTACAGTGAAAATTATTTTCAAATTTTTGATTAACAATACCCAATTTTTCCTGCGAAAATTGATTAGCGCACTGAAAAACCATAAATGGACTTCGAACGATAGAGCTATGATGAAAATTATCGGCTTATAACATATGCAAAAAAGAATGAAACATTGTAAAGGACTAATGACAACACAAGAGAGGAGAGGGGAAAATACTTATTGGAATTACAAGTTTTTCACAAGAGCTTGTAACATCAATAAGTACCAACTGGAACAAGATGTAAAATGTTTTAAGATGGAGTCTCTCCCATAACTTTGCGCGCCCACCAGCGGCCGAGCGGTAAAGTTGCTGAACACTGGTAGTTCGGTCCGAGGTTCGAATCACGCGAACGGGCTCGCTGCATGGGTATTTTCGTGGTTTTCCCCATGTGTAACGTGCATACGAACCAGTGTCTCTTAGAAAGTCCTTCACGAAGGCATCCCTTCCCTTGGGCAGATAGGCCCACCAGCGGCCGAGCGGTAATGTCCCTGAACACTGGTAGCTCGGTCCGAAGTTCGAATCCCGCGAACGGGCTGGCTGCATGGGTGTTTTCGTGGTTTTCTCCATGTGTAACGTGTATACGAGCCAGTTTCCCTTAGAAAGTCCTCCACGAAGGCATCCCTTCCCTTAGGCAGATAGCTCTAGTGTGCTTTGCCATAATTAAATACACCAATACACCACCCTTAGGTAGATAGCCCTCGAGGCTTTGCCGTAATTAAATAACCTAACTTTACCTAACCCATAACTTTGCAGTTCATGGCGACTGCGATCCCCGATCTCACGCCAATGAATTTCTAGTTCTGAGGCTCTCTTAAGTCTAAGATTCACACATCAAATCTACGAGCTTTGACAGAATTAAAAAATGTCATAAAACGGAAAGTTATACAGATTCCTCCTGCGATGTTACGTTCGTCCTTATTGTCAACGATTTCCCGCATGAAATGCTTTATTTTCCGCGATGGTGAGCACGTTGAAAACTTATAATTCCAATAAATGTAGCTTTTTCTTCTCACCTGCTTTGTGCTGTCATTGGTCCTTAAACATACAGAATTTTCAAATGTTTTACACCGGGAAGTTTCGTCATGTCTGTATTGTTCCAACTTCATTTATGTTTCTTTAATGCACTGATCAATTTTTGCTGGAAAAATGTGGCTGTTACCACTTAAAAATTTCTAATGTTTTCACTGTCACTGCAACCATGAGAGTTCTATTGTTTTAAATCATCACAATCTCGAGAGCATACCTTCAGAAAATAATATCTGAAATTTCATTTCGATTATTTTAGCAGAGAGGCCGCTAAAGGTTCATATGCCGCTTTAATTTAGCAAAGAGGCCACTAGAGGTTTTTGTGCCCACCATGTATATGCTACTTTAAAAAACTTTAGTATATTAATTTTAGATATGATATGGCAATACTCAAGAAATACCGAAAAAAAATTTTTTTTCCATTTTTATAATGCTCTAAAGCTATGTGCCAAATATGAATTTCTAATTATAGTTTTTACATTAACCTCAAATATTCTGCTTTTAAAGTAAATCAGGCTTAAAAGTTATAGTAATAAGCTTTAAATTAGCAACAGGATTGCTTGGAATCCAGTCGCCTTCTTTCTCATGCAAGAGCCGAGTGAGATATCTAACTGAGTTCATTTGCTTCCTAAATCTGAAGGAGATTTTTGGAATTCCTTAGAAGTTCCACAAAAGTGATCAGCATTCCATTGATTAAAGTCACTATCGTACTAGATAATTTTATACAATGAAGGCTCACTCATTCCAGAAATATTCATGAATTCTACACTTATCGCCAACGTTCCAGTCATTAAAGCTAAAATCGGACTCGATAATATCGCGCTGTGAAGGCTCAATGAACTTTTGGCTCTTTGTGACTTTGTTAAAAATCCCAAAGTTTTGAACAGGTCCGTTAGTTTCAGTAACTTCCTAATATTTTAGGAAGAGACTCAAAATGTTGATATAAAGAGAATGTAAGTTTGTTCCAGTCAGCCAGTTACGATTATAGAGGTAAGAAGTAAATGGAGTGGCAACGAGCAAGCCTCGTTGCTTTCTTCCGGCTGAAATCCTTCTGCTGAAATCTTCTGCAGATAAGACTTCCTTTCTCGCTCGTTCCACCTAAGTTTTCTCAAATGACTGTTTACAAGTAACGCTATGCGTTTAAATTGTTTTAAACATGCAAATAAAACTATCTGTTTGTAAGTAAAGTGAAATTCTTTTGCCAGACTACTGAGATGCATTTTAAGTTTAACACAGTTAAATTAGAACCGTTAATGAATTGCAATAAGTATAAAATAAGCTACTAATATTTGTAGGTGTCTTTAATCGGCAGTGATAAGAATGGAAATGGGACTTCAAATTAGTTATTTCTTACGCTCTATTAAAACACGAGTGCATAATTGTAAATGTCGAGAAAAAAATCGAAAAATAGCCAATATGAATTTAATAAATAATATTTTAATGAAAAATTTATGGTAAACATCATATACATTTTTCGGAAGCCTTCGCACTAAGAACAAAAGCAGAAAAAAATATCTAGTATTATTTACTAAAAAACTCTTCCTCCCCTCCATGATAAATAATCAAAGGAAAATTGCATTTTTTATAATAACCTTCATATTAAAGTTGATGTAAATAAAATTATGCTCTAAACGATTGTCTTCCGTAAGATAAGATATTTTAAATTATTTTTGGTTACTCATTATTTGATAATTATTTTTCTGCTTAATGTTTTTAAAAAAAAACCTCATAAATTATTTCATGAAAGAGAATGAACAACACTACTGATATACCTTTAGCAGCATTTGCTCTGTTCTTAACAGAAATATGAATTTCATCAGAAATATAAAATATTAAATTCCATGGAGATAGATTTTCCTACGTTTTTTCATTTAAACGCTTATCTCATAATATCTCCTCCAAATAATTAAAAATCGTAGTAAAAATGCGTAAAAAAATATAAAAGCGGTTTGTAGTAAGCAAAAATTTACTATGATCGCATCAAAACATGCACAACAAAATATAATAATGATTTTTACACAAATGGCAAGAAAAAATACACTCCTCCACAAAATTAGAAGGTATTGACAGAAACAAAACATAAATATAATTTATTTACTTTTTATGCACCTTCTCTCTCACATAAATTTCAAGTTTGTTGTGCTTCGTTTATGGCGTAGCAATTTTAATTGTCAGCAATGTACGTATTTTAGAACAAGGCTTTTCCAGTTTCACCTACGACCTTGTGACATGTTGACATTTTCGCAATTTCTTGACATTACTTTTGCGACCTTCCATGTGACTATAGATGCAATTGCTCAAAAAATGCAAAGTATTTATAATGCACTTCATGATTTTTAGTAAAACGTAAAGTGTCATCGTTTAAAAATATACACTCGCTTCCAAAAGTTAAGCACGGAGAGGAAAATGCTAATTTCCGGAAGCCAATCTGAATTGAAGAGGATGCAATTCGCTGCAGAGGTAGATGGAAGTATGCAAATATGTTAGGTAACAGCCAATCGCACTTTCATGTCAAGAAATATGCAAAAAAGGCAGTCTTATGTAAAGCCAGCTTTATGAAGGGTTACAGAAGTGCTGATAGAAGGTGTTTAAAACTTTCGTACAATTTGTTTTCAAGACATACGTGTTTCTATGACTTCCAGAAGACGAATGGAAGATTCTGAGCGCTGGCGTGCTGTGGGGTGCATTGAAGCAGGACAGTCGATCACACATGTTTCTATTTTCTTCGGCGTTCATCATTCTGTAATTTCACGTTTATAGAAACAATTCCAAACCACACAGACAGTTGTCCAAAGGCCCGTAGCCGGTCGCCCAAGGGTTACAACCCCCCCGCGGAAGATCGATATATTGCTATTGTAGCCAAGCGGAATCGCAGAGCGACCTCCACACATGTGGCATCTATGGTTACAGCGTCCATTAGTAAGGCGATATCTGCAGCTACTGTACGCCGAAGATTACATATGAGTGGACTGTACGCCCGGGTACCTCGAGTTTGTGTTCCTCTATACGTCCAATCAAGAGGGACACGATTACAGTGGTGCCGGGAACATGTCAATTGGAATGTGTCTGACTGGGGCAGTGTCATGTTTGATGATGAGTCAAGATTTGCTCTGGAGCCAGATGACAAGCGTATAAGGATATGGCGTGAACAATGAACACGCACTCAGTCCCAAAACGTCACCGAACATCGCGCATTCCGAGGCGGAAGCATTATGGTGTGGGCAGGGTTTCATTAGGATACCGCACCGACCTGCACATCTTTAAACGGGGTTCTTTGACGGCTGTTCGGTATCGAGATGAAGTCCTAGATCCCATTGTGAGATTGCATGTCGCAGCAGTTGGCCCCACTTTTGTTTTAATGGAAGTTAACGCATGTCCCCACAGAGCCGACATCGTCGATGACTACCTGGAGAGTGAAGGGATTGCGCGTATGGCGTGGCCAGCATATTCGCCCGATCTTAATCCTATTGTAAATCTTTGGGATGCTCTCTGCAGTGCTGTATCTTCACGTTTCCCACCTCCAGCCTCTGTTATTGAGCTGAAAACTGCTCTACAAGAAGAATGGCGATTGCTTAATTCTGCGGTGGTTGAGCACCTAATTGAAAGCATGGCCACAAGGTTGTAAACTTTGTATACAGATGAGGGGGGGGATCACATACCCTAATAATATCCTTTTTTTCATTTTATGCTGTTTCTTTTCACTTTATACATAATTCTGCTTACGTCTCCAATATGTCCATTATCTGATAACTTACAAAAATTTAATATTGTTTTCATTTCTGTATGTAATTATTGATTTTGTTTTATGCATAAATATATATGCTACTTTCCTGCCGAATTTTGTGTCAATCCAATCAGCATTTGGTGATTGTGTTTTTGCATTTTACATTTTCGTGCTTAATTTTTTCTTTTTTTATATCTTAAATATAGACAAGTCAGTGTATTACGCTCAAGTAATACAAGTTAAATTCATTAAATATAATGAATAACACCGAGAAATTTTACAATACACAAATACCGCAAGAAGTATATTATAAGATTAACATACATAAAAATTATTTATCTATGTATTCATTTTGCGCCATGAATAATTTTGGTACTATCTATAGTTTAATAATGCACAATATAAAAATAACTGTTCTAGTACAGTGCTATTTATTGATATGTTTAAACTGAAGTACAAATTTGGATACAATAAAATCTTACGGCTACTAATTCTTTTCTTTCGGCTACTAATTCTAGTGCTCTTTTCAGTCATTCTGAAAAGAGCACTAGCTCGCAAAATTTTGCAAATTTTTAAATTAATTAGAATTACTTGTCATCGGATCTTATTTAATTTAAAAAGTAAAGAACATATACATTTATAAAAATATGACAAAATCTTTGTTAATTTGTGAATATGACGAGGAGTATTCATTCTTTCTTAGTATTATATACTGTAATAGATTAACACCAGTAAATAATCTCATATTTGTAAAATCATTTGATTCTGATCAAAAATGATCATGCGTTTAAGAAAATATACCCAAACTGCAGATATTCAACAGGTTTTAAATTTCAGTCCATCTTTTCTAAATTTCATTGCTAATTATGCTGTGAATTTTACTTTATTATGAAATTCTCAAGCAGAAGAAAACGTTTTCGTTCAGAAATAGAAAAGTAAATGATCTAAAAGGCATTTCTCGCTATAAAATAAATAATAATTTTAAAAAATACTGGAAAATTATGTTCAAAAAGTGACTGTAAATGTTTTTTTTGTAGCTTCATTCTTAGAAGTTTTAAGATTATGCGTAATATTAATTAAAATTTGATTTCTATTTGAGCCAAAATTAAAAAAATATATTTAAGTTTAGAATAAAATGTTATTGCATTTTGGACGGTCAAAAATACAAATGCGAGTGATCTAGCCATTTAAATATTTATCACCTTCAAAGAAAGCCGTTAAACAATATATCTAATAAGAGAGCAATGACCTCAATAAAAAAGTTATTTGACTGAATCATTTTAACATTATTCTTTATTAAAGAAAACTATTAATTAATAATATTAATGGGATTAATTAATAACATTAATAAATTAAAATGGAAAAAATCAGTTTACAAGAATACATTTTTACTGCGCGAAACAGTAAAGAATACACTTTTACTGTTTCGCGCAGAGAAAGAGTAAAAAAATACCTCTTACCTTGAACTTATGAGTTATTCCATACCGATTGAGTAAATCATATGCTAAATAGCGAAGACCTTGCCCATTTGCTTTTTCATTTAAAGCAAATATGTCAAACGAATAATCGTCAATGCCCTATAATTAATAAATAAATAAATTTCACATGTATGACTGTAAAGTGATAATTCGAGCCGAGAATTTTAAAAGCCTCAGAACTCACACTTACTTTCAGATTCAGCGATATATGCGTTGGAATGTAGAACAACGTCGAGTTAGACATTCTGCGATAAAGTCTAAAATAAAGAATAAAACTTGTCAGATATAAGTTTTTAATTCATAGTCAGTGATTTAATACTTATATACACATTTATCTTAAATATAGACATATCGGTCATAGACATATCGGTGTAAAATGATTGCGTGACTCATAAGAATCGCTGTAATGATCAATCATATATTCATTCAGTTAAAAAAATGAGTGAAACAACGTAAACTTTCAGACCGCGAGAATTTGGGTGAAATGACGTATTTTAATAGACATATTAGAAAAAATGTTTTTATGTACCCTGTAAAAAATTCGAAATCGAAAAGGTTTTGTTATAACTCAATTAGTCAAACGGAAAAACTGTTTATCTTCATATGATCAAAGCTAAAACTGAAGTGTCATTAATTAATGCTAGAAGTGCTGATGATTAACTTTCACCAATTTCAACCAAGCGTTAAAATGCAATATTTTTGGCGGATCGATAGTTTTGGTGCTAAAAAATTTGAGAAGAGTACATGTTAAGAAAAATTAATGAAAGTAAATTTCTAAAAGCAAATTATTAAAAGAAATCTCCCATGTCAGACAAAATTGAATATTTAAGTACGAGTTTGAAACTCTAGTATACAGAGCTGAGAAAAGAAAAATACATTTAGTTGCTATAATTTTTTTATTGATTATGCCGCTAAAATAGACATGTTTTCCCATTTGCTTTCATTAGAAAAGCAGTTCAAGTCACATAATTCTGAAAATTGTTTTTCAGGATCAACTTAAAAGTACTTCTAAAATGCTTTTATTGATGGAAATTAAATCTATATGAAAAAAACCGCATCGTTAAGAAGAAAGAACCGATGACGTTTACACATTAACTTTTCATAAAGGTTTTAGATGACTGAAATTGCTGTTAGATAAATATTTGTACATGAAGTATTCTCATCAGTAAGTTCTCACACATGTTTTAAGTTTGGAACTGATTATTTAAATATATTAACATAGTCTGTGTTACATTCTTTTACTTTATATAATAATATCCTTTCACTTATGTATCCTTAATAGTCAGAAATAGCTTGTGTTTCCATATTAGTCAGTAAATTGCTTATTTCTTGGGCACTTTTATGGAGAAACATTACGTTTCTCTTGTTAAGAATGTAATTAAAATTAGCATTTATGAGATATAAAAATCGTGTTTATCAAATTCAATTTAATGTATTCAGTTTTAAAGATAGAAAAAGATATTTTTCACTGGAATATGAAGAGAGGCTTACACCTATATTTTTACTTAATACTGTTTCCCCAAAATGTTTAAGTATAGACTGCCTTTTGATATAAATTAAAATTAAATCAAAGACGAAAAATGTAAAGAGGGGAATATAAATATTCGCTACAATATTAAATACCAAGGAAAAGGAAATTCTATGTCGATAGAATTTCGCGTTCGAAGGAGATTATACTAGACGTAAATGCTAAAAGTCTCCCATTTTCCATCAAGCAATATATCCTTTTCATTTTTATCCCCCAAACCACTGATGCCTGAAATATTAAAACTGAAAATATAAATATACGCATGGAATAAAAGTCAATGGAAAATATTTTATGTTTAGCTTTCTTTGTGTTTGTTTTATTAACTAATTATGTAAAACTTTGATAGTAACAGTTTATTAATATAATCTCCCCAAAAGGTTTCATAAGGCTCCACAAAAGCATCATAAAAACTGTATGAAGACAATTATTACGTTGCCGCCAAATAAAAATACGAAAATCTGGCGAACTCTAGACAGAACTATAACTGTTTGCTAATTTTCATACAATCGGTATCTATTTAGTTGTAACGATTAAAAATAAATACCATTATTTAATTTTATGAAATGAACCACAAGAAAAAGCTAGGAATTAATCTTGCTCAGTGGCGTTATTTAACTTTTTATCACTAACAATATATGGAGACCATTTCTTATAAAAAAAAAAAGTAACCTGAGTTTCATGGTAACAGCTTACAAAGTAACAAATGTTATTTATTAATACATTAAGTATTTTGTATTTCATTCATTAATTCTAGTAGAGCTTAAAAATGAATTAGTTTAAAGCCAGTTTGAAGAACATTTTGATTTTTAATATCTTGTTAAAAAACTTATGGTTAGCATAAGGCTGTCATTCGCATTTAAGGTGCTACTTTTTATTCTCCATTTTTAAACCCATTTCAGTCGAAACAGTAAATAAAGAGGTTTAGAAGCGTATAATATATATATATATATATATATATATATATATATATATATATACAGAATAGAAAGATTCATTATCTCAAATGATAATTTTTTCCTCCTCAGCTAGTGGAATGAGTCACACCTAGGCTGGCTCAGATAAAAAAAAATTCCGTAAGGCTTATATAAAGATTTTATTTAAACGAAACAATTATACCCATGGTATTTCTATTTTCTTTAAGGTGAAACTTGGCTAAACAAACTAGTGCGTTGATGGAAAAAATGCAGTAAAGTAAATTTGTATTCTAAGGAGTAAGATTAAATAAGAGTTAAATTTCTTTTTTTTTAAATGTTATATTCGTATCCTTGCAGAGTAAAAGTTTTCATACTAACTTGTTGAAAATTCTTTCAAAATCTAAACAATCCTATACAACGACATATAATTCAAAGTGTTAGAAATAGATATTCGGGAACTGTTTTACGAATTTGTAACAGTTCATAATTTACAGCTGAATGTATTGTAAATTGTATTAATTAGATACATTAATCAGAAACTTTCGTGAAAATTTTAACTATCATGTAATGCTATTATTAAATAGCACAGTTGCATAAGGCAATACAGTAATAATTTGAAATCCCACGCATCATTGAATGGAAGCCCTCTGAAATATAGTTTGCTAAGCTGCTGGAAAGATAGGTAAATTAAAAATCCTATGCCTCATGCAATGCCAGTAAGTGCCAGATTGCACAAGGCATAAATGGCGTGGTAGCGTAACGTAACATTTCGGCTTAGCGTGTTAAATGTGTTTTTAATATCGAAGACTGCGCTAAAGTTGTGTCTAATATCATAACAGGTAGGAATTCTCTTTTATTGTGCACTTTTATTAGAATTTCAAGTGCCAGTTAAAAATGATACAGAACTATTTTTAGATATTTAATGTAACCGCATCAAGAAAAACGATTTCGTCAAACCAAACAACCCTGAAATATGTAAACCGTCGTTACCAAAGTGAAGATTTTATTAAACATTCAACTGCGAAGAAGATAAATACTAATGATTCGGTGAAATGTTAATTAACAAATATGTCTATTTTCTTGCAAAATTAGATGGTTAAGGTATCTGTGTTAATGGTCGAAATAATTCTGATATTCACGAAAGGAGCGGGAATCAGATGTAATCTCAATGAAGGAGAAGTTTCTTAAATCAGTGGAAGATTTCTGCGAAAGGAAGAAGTAAAATATTTCTTTTATCACTTTTGTAGAGTCTGATGCTGGCAGTTCGGAAATTTAAAGAAACAAACAAAAATTGTTGAGAGAAATATATGTTAGACGAAACAGAAACGTTTCATTTTTATTTCCACTCCACCGATTTGTTCTGAAAGCCATTCGTTCGCTGAAGCATGTATCATTAAAGTATGAAAAAAATTTAGAGCTTTAGAAATATATTCAAAAGCTTGTATATTTGTTCTTCATTGTTAAACAAATGAGACTGAAATCTAGCAGTTGACCTTAACAGCAATAAGAACTAAGGTAATTTTTTTATGAGCAGTTATTGATGCTTTATTATGCATTCTCTAAAGTCTGTCAACATAATTTTTGCTACAGAATGCAATTACGCAGCTTCCATTTTTTATGGGATGAAGGGATGTTTTGTGAGTAGAGAATAATATGAAGTTATTAGATTATTATTAAATAGGAATAAGATAACATTCAGAAAGTTAAAAACATAATTGTATCTGTCTGTTTATATACTTGCCATATAACATCAATGTAATAAAAGAAAGAGGTAAATATAAAAATTGCATTATGGCTTCAAAATAGCCTTAAGTTATTCGTATATTTTAATGAATCCTAACTTGTTAAGATTCTTAATATTTTTCTTACTGACTCTCTATATTGATCTCTTTCTATCCTTAGAGAGCAATTTTTGTCATATAGCATAGAAATTAACCAAAAATAATCATTCAGTTATCATTTTCCTCCAGAATATTAAATATTTTAAAGAAATTTTAATTTATATTTTTCATGATTGGGTTTGAGAGCATGGCAGTTATAAGGTCTTGTCTATTGTGCGCATAAAAGACAATGATCAATTTCGGTTTTTATTTCTGTTTATTCACCTGTTTTATTTATTTATTTTTTACTTTTGTAATATCTTATATCAGCATTTTCTCTTTCAGGTTTTTTTCTGAAATGAACAGTACTTCCTGTTAGAATTGCAAATGCTTTCTATTGATTATTGATTTTAACAGTTATGTACTAATAGCTGTTACAAAGGCTTAGCAGCGTTTATTAATTTTGATACGCTTCATGTGGAAGAAACTATGATTTAATCAAGTATAGCCATTAATTTTACTCATTTACTAAATTTGGCTTCTAATATGTATACTAAACATATATCAGTAAACAAGCTTGTGATGTTTCTATTTACTCATTGAGACTGACGTGCCTGCAAGTTAAAACAGCAAAATGTTAATTCCATTCAAATCAATCGAGAATACAAAATGAAAGAAGGAGATGGAGTGATTACGAAATATTGCAATTCCTCAACAAGGAGCGGGCTAGGAGCCTTCATTAAATTACTGCTTTTTGGAATTCGTTTGAGGATAAATTTTCTGATTTTTTGTTTTAACATTAAAAATATTGAACAAAGCCGAGAAGAAAGCCGTGCTTCAGAAAACTCAAGAAATTTTATTTCTAATACAAAATAAAATAAAATAAGATAGATAGCTCTGTTATTAAAGAAACCATCAATATGATGTTGGATAAATTTTAAACAGACCCCCATTTATGTGGATGCCGCCCAATTGAGATAGTGGTTAGCGATGCTGACTGCCATACCGAAGGGCTTGCGTATAGTGTTCGTGCGGCATGGGGGCACTCTAAATATGCGGCAAGCCGAAAGTCCGCTTGAGAGGTTAATGGTAGGGGAAGAGAGAGGGAGAGAGGGGGAGGCTCTCGTATCCTCCCCCCGAGTTCTCTGCATCAAAATTAGGGGCGGAACTGAGGTAAATCTTACACTATCACCTGTATGGTGTCCAAGGATATTGCCAAAGACAGGTGCAATCTTGCACTCCCGGTCACAATTAATTTGGTGATGATGGGCTTGTCCTGATGTTACTGTCAGACAACTGAGATAAGTCACAACAGCGACAACATTTATGTGGATAGCTTCATATAAACATTCTGAAAGAGCTCATGCTTTTATTTTGAGACAAAAGGGAAAATGAAAAAAAAAATAAAATAAAATAATTTCCATTTATTCATTGTTATTTATTTATATTCTTATCTCTATTAATATTTTTATTTACTTATTTATTTTTAATATTTTTATTTATTTATATATTTTTTAATTGTCATGTTTGTTTCAACTAAAACATACCATTTTGAGAATATGTGCTTTTAGATGAGCTAAGGTATCTATATAAATTATTGTCAATTTAAAATTTGTTCAGTATTAAGGCTATTACGGGTATTTTAAATTTGTTCCGCTGGTAAGCTTTCATTTTATTTTATTATTTCGTATTGTAATTATAAATTGGTTGGGCTTCTAAAGCGCATTTTATTACTCTTCTTGGCTTCCGTAATGTTGGCTTTGCTTTGAAGTACCGATTTGGAGGTTATGAGGTTATTATTTATCATTTCCGGTTATGAGGGCCTCCCAGCGGCCGAGCGGTATAGTCGCTGAACTCTGGTATATCGGTTCGAGGTTAGAATCCCGCGAACGGGCTGATTGCCCGGGCGTTTTCGAAGTTTTCCTTGTGTGTAACGTGTATACGAGGCAGTTTCCCTTAAAAGTCCTTCACAAAGGGATCCTTCTTCTTAAGCGGATGCCCTTCGGATGCTTTTTCGTAATTACGTTAAACCAGAACTAAACATTTCTGATTATGAATTTGTGTTAATGTTGAATTAATGGATTTTAAAAGAACTGCGCAAAAATTTAGAAGCTTCAGAATTCTAAAAATTATAGAAACCACTTAGAAATGAATTCGAAGTAGTAGCGGTAAATTATGAAGAGTTATATAATCTGTTTCCTGATAGCGAATTGTAATAGTTGATAATCCTTTCGTTTCTTTTTTTCTTTTTGCATTCACCACTGATCTGAATGGATTATGCTTTCACCCTTTTGCCTTCTAGGCACGATAATAATAAGAAGTAAAAAGGAATTTTATAAGCTTGCTTAGTTGTTTGCATTTTTTGAGCTGCAGTCTTCTCACAAATAATGATATTCAAATTTTATATTTCTTTCTCCTTTTTTTGTGTTTTATACGTATATACCCAAAAATGCGTACATATGGAAAAATGAACACCATTTTGAAATTTTTTATAGTCAGTCATATATAGAGAGAGTTACATTTCGCATTAATCGAAGTAATAAATTTAGCTTGGAAATTTCTATATTTACTAATTGAAAAATAGTATGTAAAAAAAGAAATAATTTAGAAGCGTATAAAATTTAGAAGCTACTGTATACTTAATTTCAATGAATACTGAAAAATTGTAGAGAAATTTAATTCCCAGAGAGTTAATAGGGAAATAAATGTGTATTTATACACAAGTAAATATAAAATTTAAGTGTAGGTAAAGATTACATGTTGTATTTAAAATTTTAAGTATTTTTCATGATTAATACAGCTATATTAATAGATGCTGATATTTAGCTAGGAGATTATTTTTATCAGATATAAATCTGAGGCATTAGGGAGATTATTTATATCAGATATAAATCTGAGGCATTAGGGAGACTATTTATATCAGATATAAATCTGAGGCATTAGGGAGATTATTTATATCAAATATAAATCTGAGGCATTAAAATTTCATATAAATATTTAAAATACTAAATTATAAATCTTCCTTTGTTAAAGATTGCCGTTAATATTCAAATATTAGATCTACATTATTCATTTAGGTGTTGACTAAAAGTAAACAGAGTTTATTAAAAAGAAGTTTAATTTTCTCTTTAGTTTGAAATGTTCTTTTTTTTAATATTTAGATAAATTCTCAAGTTTTAGATTAACATAATTTTGAAACCTCACCATTCAAGCATAGATTTGGCCTTTGTAGAAGATTTATGCAAAATAAATTGTTTGCAAGAAATGTTAGGGGGAGAAAAATAAGTTTTGAAAGGGGTTATCAATTTATCAACAAAATTTTTGTTGTTACTCAGGTAAATGTTAAATGAGTTCTCAGGTATTCAACCAATGTGTGAAAGTATCTGATAAAATTTTTTAAAACTTTAAAATACAATTGCTGTTTGTGAATATAGATTGCAACCTCTTTGGCTTTGTAGCTTTTTTTATTAAATACAACATCACTCATAAATTTGTATTTGAGAGTTCCCGATTTTAGTTGTCAATTGTATCAATCGTAAAAAATAGAAAATCATTTCCATTTTACTAACTTATAATGGCTCCAACTTAGTTGGTATAGGCACTTTCTTTTCAAAGTAATTTCAAAATAAACAGAAAAGAAATTTATGTATTGAACTATGTTAATGACATAACATAGTTCAATACAGGTGAGTTCATATGCGATACGCACCTAGCGCACGATCTTAACATAACGGAAACATTCCACACTAGGGCAAAAATGGCATTAACATTAGTTTCGAAACGACCTTTTGAGACAACCTGTATATAACATTGCGAATGTTCATAATTGTAAATTTCATAAACTGTAAACTATAGCAGTTAGTTATGTTACTGTAAATGAAGATTTAAGTTATTAAGATTTATGTTTATAGCATTTAAATTGATCAGTTTATTTAGCGATCATAATTTGAAATGCAAATTAAATATGTTAATTCCCATTTAATGACAATTCGCAAAGTGGTAACTACTAGGCCGCTTGAGATATAAATTTAAGATCTATCTCGAAGAGTAGTAACATTATTCAGGTAGCGTGGATGATTAATGGCTTAGCAACATAACGTAACGACTACATTTTATGTAAAAACATATTTAAAAAATAAAAAAAGATTAACATCTACATACATATATGTCTACATATATTGAAAAACAGAATTTTACACGTACACTTACTTTTAATTTGAGTTTCAATGATTTTCCTCTACACCAGGAAGTAAGGGAATTAACTGTCAGCAGCGCGAATGCGATTGTGGAAAAATTGGGAAATATATTCGATCAAGTTTTTAGTAATAACAATTCATTTTTACTTCCTTGTACAAAGTAAAAAGGAAGTATTGTAATCGCGAAAAATTTCACCTGATTGTGATCTGCAACGAAAATATCCATTTTGACTGCTAACAAATGCAATTTAACGATGTTTTTGTGTGTCGTCTGTACGTAAGGACAGAATAAAGAACTCTTCTGCCTCCCCCAAAAAATTATAAAACTGATTTAAAATGAGTTCTGAAGAGAATGTTTTCGTGGCGTCTGAACGTTACGTATGAATCTCGCATAACTCAAAAACGAGTAGCCTTAGAAAGTTGAAATTCTGTATATAGGACTGCTAAAACATGTAGATGTGCACCTCCCATTTTGGTTGCAATCGGACGCACCAAAAGTATATAAATATACCACTCTGTTACTCGGCTCAGTGAGCTCAGTTTTTTTATTTTTATATGTTTGTAAATTGTACATTTTTTGCTTTAAAAATGATTGAATTATACTGTTCTTATCTTCCTGTTAAGGTTTTTATACCTTTAGTTAATCTGCAAATAAATAATTGTGGAATTATCAACAATTTAAAAGTTTTTAAAGTGCGGCTAAGCCTAATTTTTGTTTAGAATGGCTACCATATTTGTTTACATTTGAAGCTTAGCAGAATAGTAAATTTGTCGCCAATCTAGAGAAACTAAGCTTCGCAACAACAAAGTAATGTCTTCTTTTATTATTGCCAATTAAATTATGCTTAAGTCATTCTGGAATTATCATTTAAGTTATTAGCTTGTTTTTTCGTAGAAACTGTAATTTTAATTGTAAATTTGTTTTTGATTGTTTTAACTGTACTTGGTGTTTTATGTTTTTCTATATATTTCAAATTTTAATGAAAATATTTTGAATTTTTATGTATTTTTGCACTTTACGCGAAATGAGAACTGAATTAATTAGTAACGCATGCGCATTAGGTAAGCGGCGCTGAATCGTCTGAGAAAAACTTTATTTGGGTTTAACATTCTCAATAATTTTAAGTGGTAACTACTGATTGTGATCTGCGTACTTTGAAGAGCTGTACGAGCAATTTTTGCGGAAAGTTCCAGAACTGTAAAGCGTTTCTTTTTGGAAAGTAAATTTTGTCAAGTTATCATCGGTTTTAAGTGCATTCAATCGATTACGAACCCGTACGTATGCAGCAGTACTTATGTTGCCTAGTGCATTAGGGAGGTCCAAGATGCATATCTTATGATTTAAGTAAGAATTTAGAAATTTTAAACCATGAAGAAATTTAAAGAGTGAATGTAAAGCTGTGAAGGGCTAAAATAATTATTTAAGCTAACCCCCATTAACGATTGCTTTCACGCAATTAATTTATCTGTATTTGAAATTTATATAAATTATGAGCATTCGCATAGTTAAGTATTGAATTGAAATCTGAAACTAAGAACTCGCTCCATTTACAGATTTAAATAGTTAATTTCAGTCTACTTTAAGTAGTGAAGAAAATTAATTAGTTTTAGAAGCCGTTTCCTACGGAGCGTATATATGATTTGTATAGCTATGAAATGAAACATCGTCTTTGGTTCTTGATTTAATGTGTTAAATTTATCAATTATTTATCACGCTTTTAAATCAAATTTTTTAATTTTCAACTACGGAAATATTAGGAATTTGCTTGCATAAATTCACAGCAGAAGTTATAATAATTTTTCATAGAAACAGAGTAAATTTCTTTTCCCTCATGCTGTATCTGATGCTGTAATGGATTTTTTTATCACTGTTTAGATCAGTCAAATATAAAATAATGTTCGACATTAAAAATCCAAAAAATAACATTTTAAATCGTTTTAACATTTACTTAATTTAACATAATCCAAAAAATCACGTGAAATTACACGTCTTTGAAAATTCATGTATGTAGGCAAAATTTACAGTTTTCCAAAATGAATTTTCTTTTTCTCGAATATTATAAGCCCGAGTTCAAACCTAGTATTTCTTGTTATGCCTGTTTTACTATGCTTGAGCTTTTCCAGCAACGTTTATTAAATGTACAGCAAAACTGTTTTACAAATTACCTTCAAGTATAAATCAGTAAAGTTGATTTTAAAAAATTCAATTTTTTAAGGAGAAAAAAACTGTCAAAACAAAACAACTGTTCCATATTAACTCAAACAGAATGTTTTCCTTTGTCGCAAATGCTTTAAACTATGTACCACAGTTAGAAAATATTCTAAATTCCAAGAGCAGGTTTTTTTTCATTACAGATAATTTTTTTTTTACATTACGCTGGCTTTAGGAAGAAAACTGTGTACACTTTAGAAAGTTTGTACTGTTTTCCTGAGAGCTTTCGGAATATCGGATAAATAGATTTCGGTATTACTGAAAAAGGCCAAAGTTTATAGTTTGCAACGTTTTAAGCAATATTAATAAAAAACACCAATAGGTAACGTTCTATCACCAGTAGGTAACATTCACCCCGGCCTGCCCCGACAAGACAACCCCATTACGAGCATCGTCAACCAGGACAGAATACTCACTCCCGAGTACAACTTTATTAGCGTGACGTAAAATGTACCACCAATATCTGCTCAAGCCTCCCAAGATGGAAGGCACCCTCAGCTTGGTGGCGGAGCAATAAGTAAACACGCCGTTCGGTGATTTTTCAAAGCACAACGTTCGAATATATCGTTTTCCTTGAAGACTCGTTAAATCACTTTCACTGCATAAATACTATGTACGATTATTTATTGAATGATTCATTAAATGATGCACTATTAAAACGCCACAGTAGAATGGTGACAGACGTTTCGTCACTTCTTATACATTGCCTTGAATTTATCACACAAGCGACGATTTGAAGAGCTAGCTGAATAAATTTTCCATTCCGCACTTGATAGATCTCACCGACCAATTAAATATAATATAAATTCAGTAGATATCTTGAGATTTAAAAAAATAAGTGAGCAGATAGATACTTAAGGTGAAATAAGACGAAGAAAAGCTTTCAGACGTGGCGTTTGATTCAACATGGTTTTACTCTCGTAACACAGGAAGCCTTGATCTGTATAAATAGAACCACACATCACCATTATGGGTGCGCTATGCACCACACTCTTGTGTACAGTTTACATCTTTTTAAGATGTACAGCTTTTGCGCAGCTTACATCTTTTGAAGAGGTCGAAAATTATGCGTTACTAGCACAGCAAGGTGAAACAGGAAAAAAAGGTTGCGCATCAGCAAAGCGTGAGATACATAGCAAGAAAATTATTTAATCCGATTGGGCAAGAGTCGACCGTATTGTGGTACTAATTTAGAGATGAAGCACTTTAGATTCACCTAGTATAGATTCACCTCACTTACTATTTGTAAGTTTTAGGACAAGGAAGAGGACGCAACCAAATTAAAATGAAGAATTAAAAGGACTGTTGCTAAATTCAAATTAGTAGTTTTCTTTCGTATTTTGTATAGATAAATATTTATTTATTAGTTTTTTTTGGAGGGGAAGGAATCATAAAATATTCAAATGAGTGAAATTGTTTTGGGTGCATCTAAAAACTAGGCAAGAATATTTTGTTTTCAGTATATTATTATTCATATCTATAGATAGTATAACTATTTTTTTCGGTATATTTATTATTTCTGTTATAAAGTCTGTGTATTTATTATCTCTGTTACCTACTCATATAATAGATATATGTTTCAGTTATATGTTTTTTGAGAATTTTTTCTTTCTTCCCTCAGGGGAAATTTCCTTTACGTTGACAGTTTACTGCCATTTTAAGAAATTCTGAAAGTTTACTGAGCAATATTTTTGAAAATACTACCTTCAACTCTTTCATTTGTTTTGAATGGGAATAATACCGACAGATTGCTGTCTCTAATATTTCAGATGTAAACTCAAAATTAAGCTCAGCTGGCTGCTCTTTTGAAAAGATTTGAATTTATTTATTACGGAGCAGCACGCAATGATTATTTACCATGAAAAGACTGACCTTTCATGAAAGAATTTAATGGAAAATGGGATTTTTTTACTGAAAATAAAGAAAAGCTGTTGAAAACCCTAGCCAGCCGGTTTTATCAAGAAATTTAATAAATAGACATATAGATAGGCTAGTATTATCAGTGGTAGTGTACACTTATTTGCTAAATTGCCATTAGACAGCAATAAAGTTTTTGTGATCGGCTGCAAAAAGAAAAGGACGCAAAAAGGATTATAAAAATTAATTTGATTCAATTATAAATAAGATGATAAATCAGCAAAATCATAAAATATTTTCAATTTGGCGTTTCAGCTTATGACAACAATATACAGAGTGATTCAAAATTATCTGGCAAAAATGTAAAAGCAGATAGAGAGGCTCGAAATAAGCAGGTTTTGTAATGAAATGAATAAGCAGAAACAGTGCGTTGGGGATGGTACAGGGCGTTGTTGAGCAGTAGATAAAAGTGTTCTGCTAGCGACACTCGTAATTTCCCTTGTAAATTTCAAGAAGTAGCCCTCGCTACATGAACATGTAGCTTTCCAACCTGTATTTTATTTATGGGGCTGAATCTTAAACGCAGCAGCTACTCAAAGAAGCTATACAGAACTATTCCTGAGTACTTTCAGCAGCTGCTCAATCTCCATTCGCAGCCTTATATAATAAATGCATATTGCCGATCTTTGCTTTCGTGTTGCGATGCACACCGCTCGAAAGGCGCCTGAGAAATGACGATTTATGCCAGCAGAATACTTCAGTCTACTGCTTAACAGGACCTTGTAGCACCTCAGCGGACCATTTCCGCACATACATTCCATTACAAAATCTATTTATTTTGATCCTCTGTACCAGGCTTTACATTTTTTGCTATATATTTTTGAATTATTGTGAATAAAGAGGGTATAAAGGAATTGTTGAGTTGAAAATGTTTTATGATTTAGTTGAACTATCGTACATAAAAAGCCTTGTCAGATTTCCCATTTCCATAAGAATGCAACAATTACTGTTTAAGAAATGTGAGTTCGTATATATATATATAATTTTTAAGAATATGCAAAAATGGACTTTTAAAGCTAAAATCTAGCGCTGACAAGATTAATTAAATTTATTAACTAGTGAAATTATAAGAAATTATAGAAAGCAGAGTAAAAACTGATGTAATTAGAAACCTATTGTAACAATCGAAGTTACAGTCAGTTAGAGACTTAAGAAAAACCTATTAGTTAAATTAATTATTGCTGGTTTTATGGAGAAAGACCGATTTTTCAAGGAGTGTACTTTTAAGTTTCATAGGACGAAATTCCAACTGTAAACATTTTGTAAATATATATTTAGGTTGATATTTTCAAGTATTTTCGATATCTGATTATTTGCGTATACTTTCAGAATCATGTCGGGGTATTTTCCTAAACTGCTTGAAACTTGGCAGATAGCTCTCATGTGCTCTTCCTGAACCGATTAATCTAACCATATTTATGCTACTCCTAGGCCAAGCCATATTATAATATTAAAAAAATAAAGGAAAAAGGAAGGGGATCTAGGAAGTTATTTTCTTAAAAATTAGGAAAATATTTTGTGTTAAAAAGTAAATATTTTTTGAAGCAGAATGTGGAACCTGATTCACAAAAGAGTAGTTTACTATTTTTTTATAAAACATGTATGGTTTAACTTCAGTTACATACGAAAGACTCAAAAATAATTTTTTACTTTGAAAATGTTTAGCTTCAATTACATTTACTTTACTGCTTTACCAAGATCTGTTATTTGTCCATACACAAGAAAACTATCAAAATAAATAAAGGCCACAGAAATTCAGATCATTTCTTGCTTATCGATTTTTATGTTCTATCTAAAACGAGTATTCATAAACATGTTTTTATAGAACATATGTCGCAAATTCAGAAATTCTCATATGTTCGTTCCCATCATATTATGACTGAATTTCGTGACTTTTCAGGTAGAAATAGAGATATAATAACTGCCCGGAAGGAATCGATTTGTGTTAAAGGAATCAGCAACTTTCTTCGACATGTACCTGAAGTTATTGCGCGATATCTATGTTGCTCTCCTCAGTGCGAAATTCGGATCGATATCGAATTGACGGGTTTCATGAGGCGCTAAAATCGAAGATGATCTCATCCATAATTCTCGTTTACTCAGAACATATCATGTTTTAATATGAGGATATAAATGTTCAGGAAAAATATCATTATACGGTTGATTACTTTTAATGGATGCGGGTACCTGGAGAGGGAAATGAGAAATTCATTACAAAGTGTAGGCTCAGCCGTATCAACGTCTCTTATAAATTCTGCTCATTTGATGTACATTAATTTTCTTAGTTGCAAAAATGGGCGAAATTCAGCTTGCTTTGGCTGTGAATGAAAAAGCTCAGTGCATGTTTGGAAAGCACGTTAAGTTGCCTCTCGACTTGTAATGAGATTTTTCATTTGAAATTTACAACTTACCGAAATCTGGCTTTTATCTAAATAGCATGTTGGCATATACTGCTTACGTTTAACAATTCTGTATTACTCCACTGGGCGCACATTATCTGAAAGATACATCAGTGATGCTCATTATGTATTCTACTATCTGCTTATCTATTTATTCAATTATGGAGTGATGACGTGATGACCATCTGTCTAAGTGGACCGATGGCTTCAGGGAAGACTTTCTAAGCTGGCTCATATTTACATTAATAATGATGAAAATCATTTTAGAAAAAAAGTATGGATTGACTTGGATTAATTAGATGACTCAATTTCTGCTAAACACGTTAATGCTATTTGACAACGCGGATGGATGCCTTCGTGGAGGGCTTCCTAATATGAACAAAGGGAACTTATCAATTTAAAATAAGTCATTTAATCCTAGTGAGAAATAATTTGTATTGTCTATTTATTAAATTAATACCATTTAACTTTCTGTAAAAAGTTGAAGAGCAAAACTAACTTTTCCATAGAAGTGTCATCAATAAAGACGCAAATTTATTGGCTAATGAAAGGAGATTAAAATATTTCGAATTCATCTTAATTTTAATGCATTTGAATTTCCAGACCAAATTTAAATATTTGTGTCAAGTAGTTTTTTTTTTTTTATTTCAGAATGACCAAAAGATAGGCTATTTAAATGTGGAACTAATTAGAACAACTTTTAAAGAACTTTGCTTTCCTGAATGTTGTATGCGGTACTTGCTCCTTGATGACTTTCTAATGGCGGTGCTTTTATATTTGCGTTCTGTATCGGCGGAAGCACGCAAAAACTACATGCCGGCACAACCGCCTCTTTCATCTTAAGTTTTAAAACTAACACGAAACCATGACAATTTAACGATTTTGTCTGCTCTTTCTCATATGACATGTCTCAGTATTTAAAACGAAAGAGCATAAAGCTCTATTGCTGTTTTTTTTTTTTTTTTTGCTGATTTATAGTTATCTGAGAAACGTGTTATTCGTATAAAAGTTCCCAGGTTCTATTATGGCAACCTAATCAGCACAGATTTTTCAAATGTTAATTAAGTTTGTTTAGTTAGTCGAATACTGCAAAGCACGTAAGGACTGTCTAAGGTGAGGGATACTTTCGTGAAGGACTTACAAACATTAGCCGAGAAAATTACAAAACAAAACAAAAAAAAAAAAGTTTTATCATTCTTTACGTATGGCTATCTTTAAATGAAGTACTTTCTGGAAGTTAATATCTGGATGATGTAAACAAGCAAATTTAGTTCTGATGTTAATATGTTAACTTAATATGTTAACGTACATTAATATGTAAACGTACATAAATATGTAAACGTACGTTAATATGTAAACGTACGTTAGACAAAAATTGATAGTTATAAAAATTATCAATAAAAAATTTTCACATATGATGTTTTCAAATTATTTGTGTGCAAAAATTTATATTTTGAAGAATATAGGAATAATGGATGAGTACTTTTTAAAAATAAAATAAATGAATATTTTCACTTGATTTATTAAGTAATTAATGAAAAAAATTACATTAAAATCTCTTATATATATATATATATATTTAATAATGGATTAGAAAGGTCAACAGAAAGATTTTTCATAATCAAAGTTCAGTAACCGACTGGATGTGACAGCTGAGAACTGGTACTTTATCCGTTCAGAAAAGACCCATGAAGGCGAAAGTTGAATTATCTACATTTTAAGTTAGAAGGCTATGCATACAAACAATTTTCTATGGTTTTATCAATGTGCCATTCATTGCTTTACACATTTTTATCATCCTGTATTCAGTTTGTTAAAATATTATACGTACTTGCAAATAAGTTCAAAATTTTATTTTTTTTTAAATCTCAATAATCAAATAAATAGCATAACATAAAAAAGACTAGGGTTTATGCAAATACATTAATAAATATTTTATTTTATTAAAGCCTTAATTTTTTCTTCTTAATGGCTTATTGATTCGAGAAAACCTTAATGCCTTAATGGCATTCTTGAGACGTTCTGCAAAGATATTTCCAATCCTCCTGGCTTTTTATTCTCTATATACCATACTTGCTTTTGAAACAGCTTATTTTCTACGACATTCTTAGTCTTGCATATAGTTAAGCTAAAGGCTTTGAATCTTCTGAAGTTGAAAGAGCGTCTGACAATCCAGTCTTCCTGTTAGTATTTTAAACAGCATTGTTTAAAAATTACATTCGGGCGTTAGCGTTCATGTTAGCCGATGCGTCAAATACGCGCCGGTAAAATATATGAGACAGCTTATCCTATTTAATATAAAATGTTTTTTTTTCAGTATTTATCCCGTCTCTAAATTAGATTATAAGAACAACAAATGAATACAATAATAGCAAATGTAACTGAAAGTTAATTTACACTACGGCTTGGCAGTTTAAAAACTAACGCGTTATCAAAACTCTGATATTTGTTCCCGTTGGCATAATAATCCTTTAAATATTTGAAAATAAAATAGTAAATTAGAATCGGTAGGGTCGCTATTATAACTAAAAACTAAGTTAAAATCCTGCAGACCCTACTACACAGTTATCGAAACGTCTTTAACAACTCACAAAGTACGGAAAACGGATTAAACAACCTTTTTATTTTACTCTCAGTTTGAACATATATGCACAAATTGTGCTACAAAAGGAATTTCCACAGCTTTTAGATATTTTAATTTAACAGAACAGACAGTTCAGTTCGAATGTCGATAACGTAATCTGAGACTGCACATTAAATCGAATAAGCTGGCTCATATAGTTTAACACCACATATTTAAATCATCATCTAGCAAGAATACTAATCCCTTAATATCAGTTTTAAACAGATTTGCCTAAAAATTCTAAGAGAAAAATGCGATTGTCAGAAGCTCTCTCAGCTAAAGCGATACTGTAATACTGCAGTGGTATTCTGGGGTTCTGCTGCCTAAGCAGAACTTCAGAGAGTAATTACAGAGTTCCTTACGGAGCCTTAGAATAAGTGGTACGTGAAATGTGTCCTTCGTAAGGGAAGATGTGTCCTTCGTAAGATGGCGAAAGAAGGGAAGAGGCGCTTCAGCCTCTATAGTAGCTAGAGCCATTCCGCATCTGGAGCCACTTATAGCACTAGGAGAAAATCCAGCTAGGCTGCGGGCAAGATGGGTGTTACCAACTGTGAGAATAGCGTCAACTTCCAGGTGACGGTGTCCAATCCAGACAACACACGAGAAAGAAAAACATAGTGTATTTAAGAATTTTCATCATGAAACGTAACTGGCAATTCGGCTATGTGTACGTGATGGGCGAAATCTCATGTCATCTGACAAATTTTTCTTGCTATAAAAGATCTACAGCGTCCGGATGAATGAAAAAAAATCGTCCTCTAAGATTTCATAATTTGGAAGTTCAGCGAAGTTTGCAGTATCTCAACTAAAGTTTCAAAACTCTCAGCTTAAGTACACGCGAAGCTAATTTGCATTCTGGTGAGAAATACGGAAGGAGAAGTTATATTAAAAACTTAAATCATAGTAACTAGTTTATTAACGTAAGATACTTTAAAAATCTAATACACTGGCTCTTAATTTTAGCTGTCCATCTAGTGGCCGAACGGTTAAAGACTGCTGATAGTTTGTCTCGGAAACCAACCCAGGTGAACGAGCTGGCTGCATGGTTTTCGTGATTTTCCCTATGTGCAACGGGAACACGAGCCACATTTTTGTAGAAAGATCCTGCATGTAGGTATTCCTTTTTTTAGGCAGGTGGTCTTCATGAGCTTTACGATATTGAAATGACTAACCTACCTAACTTACGTGCGATTTCTAAACGTAGATTTCTAAACTATGAAATTTAGAAGCTTTCCGAAGCTTAGTGTAATGACTAGAATTTAGGACTTGAGAAATCGCAGTTAGATGTCTAAGAATGTGTTATTCTAAATCCTATATTTGCATAAAAATATATTTTGCTTTAAAAAAGTCTCTGGTGATAATTAGGTGCCCTTTCAAGCGTAAACAACACTTGTAAACAACTCTTTTCATATCGGGCACTACCAAAGCATTGCCCGATATGAAAAGATAATTATGAAAATTCATGAAATTGTACGCGAGGTGCTAACAGCTCTTTGAAATTCGATTCAGGTGCAACATAGCAAACACTGATTTTAAGAAATTTAATTTGCAGTAAAAGACACGAAATAGCTTTGGACGTAAAACACCTTCAGGATAGCTTTATTTATTGCCTTTGATACACACAGAAAAGAATATAAAAAAATCTTATGTTCTAGTAAATTTTGCCGCTGTTACACATTTCTGTGGTAGAAGACAGCATGTTTTATTTATATTTTTGACGTACTCAGAAGTATTGAATGCGTATATTATGCGCAATTTTGAAATTAAACAAATAAATTTTATTGAATATAAAATAAAGTAAAATAAAATAGCAGAAGATTTATGATGAAGATAAAAATTTACTCTTATGAAAGAAAAAAAGACTTTAAACTTTTGATTAACATGCGTGTATCTTGGAAAATTTTAAATGAAAACTCTAATATTTTGCAAGTATGCCTAGAAATACATCTACTTTCAGATGATGGCAAAAGTTGTATATATACTTATGAAACTTGGTACCTTATCATAATTTAAGGCGTAGTAAAAAGCTAAGCATGTCGTACAAGAAAAAGATTGATTTTGTGTCAAAATACCTATCTGAAAGCAATCTTTCAGATAAATCTAGTACGTATCCATAGTCGCGCTTTCGAGACATGCTCACATTCAAAATGCGAGCTGAATTGCGTCAATCGACCCATACAAAACAGGAGATATAAAACTGTCTCCCCCACTTTTTTTTACTCTGGGTATAATAGGGCTATTTTACGAGAGGGTGCCGTTGTAACACATACTTGCAATGAAATGGTATGCAATAGAGCTGACTTTCTTTTTTCGTCACTAAAAAGTAAGTACATCGGTGTTTCAAGATTTTTTGTTTGGAATTTTCCGAAAAGCTTTATTCATTTGTCAGGGGTTGAAAAATAGTGCGTAATATGTTATTATTTTTGTACTGCTAAGCAAGATATGAATATCTTTTGCTGTACTTACATCTGCACATAAAATAAAAGAACTTGCTTGAGAATAGATGAATACCGTTATGAAATAGCGTGGCAGAGCATTTCCTGATATGAAAAGAGAATTATGAAAATTTATGAAATTGTGCGCGAGGTCCTAACAGCTCTTTGAAATTCGATTCAGATGCACCATAGCAAGCACTGATTTCATGAAGTTATCAAATTTTAACAAAACTGCTTTGGAAGCTTCCAAACGTCATGATTTCCAGCGGTAGTTTAAAGATTGATCTTTACTTTTCTATCTTTCCTTCCTCTTTTTTTCCTTTTTGTATGCACGTACCACGTGGATGTCGAATTGAAGACAGCTGCTGCTGCTTCTCTCAGTAATCGATTAAGAGCTTTCATTTTTTTCCCTTTAAGTACATTTTCCTGATCGCATTTAGAACTTCTTTCTTTACTTACCTTAT
The DNA here is from genome assembly GCF_044657685.1 of Stegodyphus dumicola. Taxonomy (NCBI): domain Eukaryota; kingdom Metazoa; phylum Arthropoda; class Arachnida; order Araneae; family Eresidae; genus Stegodyphus; species Stegodyphus dumicola. The sequence goes on along the minus strand of NC_140781.1, from coordinate 111,148,856 downwards.
TGGTTTGAGAGCACAGCACACTCAAATGGAAAATTTTGAGTGAAGAAACATTTTTTCTTTCAGTACTATCTTTTAAGGATTTAAACACGCAAAAGCCATCGTGTTCAATGAGATTTTGAATTTATTTTACACAGGTTCGGTAACAGCTTTAACCCTTAAGCACTTAAGTGTGGTCTGAGAAAACATACCATTTCTTTCTGTTCTAGAATAGCCCACGAGCGGCCGTTGATAGTTCGGTCTTCGGCTCGAATTCCGGCGAACGGATTGCCTGCATGGGCGTTTCTCTGGTTTCCTCCCTTGCATAGAGTAGATACGAACCAGTTTTCCTTAGAAAGTCCTCCACAAACACATTCCTTCCCTTAGGCAAATAGCTCTCGAGTGCTTTGGCATAGTTAAATAAACCCCAAACCAAAATCTTTTCTAGAAATTTCATGTTAAGCATGAATTTTAGAGGTACTATTTTAATCTGTAATCTTTTTTTAATACTGCTAACAGTAATGTTAGAGCTAATAAAAAAAATTAGTTAGTGTATAGTTTATGTCAGCGGACTTTGAAACTACATTACGATGAAAGTGCGACATAGTTTGGCAACAGCGGTAAAGACTTAGAAGATGTTCTTACTAACCATTGAGTGGCATATATGAAATTTTACAAAATTATGAATAATAAGAAAATGCGACTAATTTTTTAAATTATTGATTTTATGTTTAGGATTTTATTTTATTTCTAAAGTTAAGCCATAGTCGGTGAGGGGAAATGTCAGTACTATTTAAAGTAATACTTCTGCAGTCTCACCAGTTACAGGCTAAGATTTGTGCTCAATTCATATATGTAGACTGCACTTCCTACATTTGTTTATGTGATAAAGGTAAGTTTAATATTCTTCCATATTAACCAGGAAAAGCTTAACTCGTTATACAGCTATGTAACTTCAATTAACTAAGCCTGGAGAAAGACTTATTTGTAATTTTCAGAAAAAATCACACGTATGTTTTCTTACGTGAAATTATCTGATGCATTAACTGGCCGTTTTTAATCTTTACAGTTAAGCACAAACGCTTACACAGTATTTAAGAAAATGATGTTTTAATTCCTATAGGCAGTATTAAAATTTTAACTAATTATAATTTGCATTTTTAAGAAAAGGCTGATTTTAGAGCTTATAAAACATGGAGAACATTTTCAGAAGAAAAAAGGAAGTAAGAGAATGAGTCACGTATTTTCGATGTAAGGTGAAAGAAATAGAAAAAAAAAAAAAAAAAAAAAAAAAAAAAAAAAAAAACTGGTTCCCTGTTAAAGGGGAGTCAGTTGCCAAATGTACTCCAAAGCGTCAAATGTTGCAGCATGCCCTTAATGCCGAAGCTGTGGGCGATGCCTAATTTGTCCAGGTCCCTGATTATCTTTAACCGAAAACAGATTGCTGCGTAGATATCTCATTCTTCCCATGTACACAGCGATCTGTTTTCACTCAAAAAAGTCTAATATTTGCACAAGTTTTATCATTGCACACAAACTTGGCATTAAACGTGTTTTTTCTTTTTCTTTTTTCATTTGTTCTGGATTTAATAAAATAATTAATCTTTTCGCTATGTATTATCAGAATTTCCGGAATCTCTTTAAACTTCGCGCTAACGCTAATGTTTTGCGTTAACTTGATGCGCGTTAACAGGGAGAAGTACCAAAATTCCTTACATAGTGTCTAGACTCTTTGATACCCCAAAGCCATCCGCAAACAGTAGATAAGATAATTTATTGCAACAAAGCCCCGGAGTGTCGTTGTCCCTAATAAATGATAAACTGTGTGAAAGTTTAATAAGAAGTGTTCACTTCATTAAAAGAATTCTGAAGGAATTCTATATTATTTCATTACATTAACTGTATTTGCAATATCCAATAAATTACCCAGGTAGCGTTTATTTTACAACGCAGTGAAAGTTCATAATATCAAGTTTTGGGACTAATGCCCGTGCTTTAAAATAGTATTTGAATACATTAGTGATCGGTAATAAGAAATCTCTCTCTCTTTTTTTTTAAACGGTAGATATCAGCGACTAGTAACAAAAAACTCGTTTTCAGCCGCTCGTGTTTAATGTTGGATAACTAAAATTATCAGAAATAAATTCGAACAAAACATTAGCGTTCGCCAATGTGTTAAGCTGTAGAATGGAATCTTACGCAAAATACTTTTTCTTTGGATAACTAACCTGTCCACCATAATGCCTGCTCTAATTGCATTGGCAACCGATCGAAATCGTGGCTTGTCTTCAGATCTCTTCCGCTGAGCTGCAGGCTTTTTTGTAAATGTGGAAGCCAACCAGTCTCGTACTTCAGTAGGAACAGCGTTGGGCTGAAATTCAGAAAGTTCATCCTCGTCGTCTAGTGTTCTGCGACTGAAAGAAGATTTAGAGAAAATACATGGTTAGAAAGTTAGTAGAAAGAAGAATTAGAATAATTAATGCAGTTAATATGCGTCATATAACTATTAACTCTGCTGTGAATGACATCGTAGTTAAAATCATCGCAACATCACTATGCTAATAGTAAGAAGCCAAGATCATGATTCTATTCCATAAAATAGAAAATTCCGTACAAATTTATTGATTCTTATGAGCTCCAACATGATTAGTGTTAGTTCGCGTAGAACCTTCTCTTTTTTATAAGAACATTATTATAATTTTAGCTTATTTAGATTTATTAATACTTTGGCAAGATTAAACCCACAATATTTCATTTAGAAATGAACGGTAATGAATTGCAGAAATGAAAATTATCTCCTCTGTTGTTAATATTAGTAAGTCATAGACACAGGATAAGATATGAATAAAGCATCTTGAAACTTTAAAAAAAACATATTTTATTTAACGGTTGAACATCTACTGTCTAAGCATCCGTCGGAAAACATGGTTATTTAGCGACCTCGTTCGTCGCCTGTGCACCATAAGGGACAAGACGAATTACAACTGCAAGAAGAGGGAAAGACAACGACATCAGATTTATACGGAATTCGATGCCAAAACCTTGGTTTCGAGTTTCACCACAGCTAACTGAAAGACAAATATAGGTAACTCTAGGCTCTCCGATATGCGTTTACTATCGCTAAGCAGAGCTTTCTGTTACATGAAGTAAATGTTTTAATCTAAAGCTGAAAGTTTCAAATAACTCTCACTGATGTAAAACTAATAAAAGAGGCGTCAAAAAGTATTAAATTAGTCAAAGGAATACAAAGAATACATAATTTTCAGTGCATTATTAAGCGGTTCAAAATCAATATTTACGCCTGACAGAAAGTTCTGGGTATTCAGTTGAGTTATATATAGAGAGAGCCAAGTGTTTAAATAATCATTTATAATAACCACAATATCTATCAGTTTTCTTTTCCTAATATTGAGGTGGCTGTACGCCAACCATTTCTTACTTTTTCTCTGTCTCGGAATTGACAAGTCTGTCATTTTCACTGTCGATATAGCGTGCTTCGACCAGAATAGAAGTAAAAGTTTAAAAAATTCTGCTCCGATTTAAGCAGTTGCAGTTAGTATACGTTTGGCAGTTTCTAGAAAAATCTTTCCGTATAACTAGAATTAACGCAACTCTTTTCAAACTATATTAACTTTGCGAAAAAAAATCTTTTTACCTTATATCGCCTTCATAAATCTTTACATTATTCGTCAGGTTTGAAAAGCTGCAGTTATATAAAAATAAAGTTTTCCTTTAAAGCGGTATTTTATTTTAACAAAAGAGAAAGTATTAATAATCGTTTTAGCATAATCTTCAACAACCAAAAACCACAATTCAAATCTTAGTTTTATACTCATCAACCCTTAATGTAAGATTTCCAGATGATGTTTCCTCAATTTTCGATTTCTGACAGTGGGCAAGCATTTATCATATGTACATATATTAGGAATATTATAAAGCTAGAAGAAATTCTTGACTTTTGAAAGCTACACACCATAGATATGTACACTTTGCTTTACATTCTTTAAAACAAAACTTTTAAATTTATATATTAGTTTAAAAATTTTTAAAAGCTACTTGTGTTATGTTTTGGTTCCAAATATATGAAGATAATGAAATAATGTTAAAAAAGAGATTAAAATTTATAAAGATATTTAATACATATATAAAATTTAAGTGTAATTACCATAAGTTAGCATAAGTTAGCTTTAGAGCTATTTTATAGGTAAACTGAAGTCATGAACGCAAACCAGTCACAAAATACTCACATCATACAAAATCCACGCTCGAAAGGTAAAATGTAGAAACATGATACAAAAATAATATGAATATCTATGTAATAAGTTTGATGCACGGGGCAAAATGAATACATATGAATGTATTCAGAAATAAGAAATATTCAAGGGAAGTTATTCAAAAGTGAAATAATTTAGCAACAAAATACTACTTAAGTTCAATACTATGCCAAAATCTGTACGCAGATCTTTTAGGAAGAAAAAACAAATTTTGTTAATATTTCTTTCGCTTTTTATTCTATAAAAGCTTACAGTTTGTATGCACTGAACGAACAAGAGTTGAGGAAATTTCAAATCAGTTTCGTATCAGGTGTTTTGAATATTTCAAACAACTTCGAGTCATTACATTGCATTTTCTGATCTGCCACTCTGTTTCATTTTTGATTCTCAAGAGTTTTCGCAAAACCTTTACCTGCCACCAAATCGCCAATAATGCTAGAATTAAACAAATTTTTTTAAAGTGTCTTTGTTTATTTAACGCATGTGTCTCCAAATTAATTTTTAAAAATTTCATCTTAGCTTTATTTTTAAAAGAGAAATTATAATAAAGGAATTGGATGTATAATAAAGAAATGCCACAGAGTATTTAGTACAGAAGCAGAATCGGTCCTTTTCTTTAGACACTAGATATCATTGAGAACGTCAGAAATTTTGCTTTTGATTCATATCATAAACTTTCTTGTTATATTTTGAGATGCAAAAAGTTTTGTTAAGTTATATGTTGTTGACTTGATTTAAACATTGGTGTTTGAAAAATAATACAGTGAACTTACCTCATAACGACTTTCTAGGAATCGATGGAATAGGAAGCCATATTCAGTGGTTGTTATAACGAATGGAGGACAGGCTTATGAATAATAGGTCGTGAATTCTTTGGGTTGTTTTATGGAAAACGGTCGTTATATCGAAGGTAGTACTAATGCAATTTGATTGCATTTAAATTGGCAAATGATGGTAAAATTATACAGAAGTCACACAGAGTACCGGTTTGTATTATTAACATATTTAAATATCAGGAGCATTTCAATCAGCTACCTCTAGAAACGAAGACAACTCGTTGTTTGATTAATTGTAGTAAAGCCTAAAAAAAGAAGGATTCCATCATGGAAGAATTTTTAAGCGGAATTGGCTCCTATTAACCTTACACATAAAGGAAAACTATGGAAATCTTTTCAGCTAACCCGATATTCGGAACGAGAACTCCGAAAAAAATTAACTTTTAGCGGCTTTAACCACAAAACACAAGTGGATGAGCATCAAAAGCATGCCCAGGAAAGAGAAAAATATTCTAACAAAAGTGTTCCAAAATTCAGTTTAAAGGCTGGCCGTGTTTAACAGAAAAAAAGACATCCGATTAAACCGAACGGAGAGCATTTCACCTATGCATTTTGCATACATTAAATGATCATAAAAAAAGAAAAAAGAAGCCCTACGAGTGTGAATAGAAAGCAATGCCTAGAAATTTGCTTGATACTAAAAAGAAAATTTTAGTTTTCTGATAATAGCGAGCTATAAGGTATTTCCTCCCTCTTTCTGCATGCCTTCGTTGTGTAACGGTAGCATACTCGGCGAGTATTTCGAGAGATCCAGGTTTCGAGAGACCCGACGACGGCATTACGAATTTTTAACGTCTCCTGCTTCAAAAACCCTAATTACTCTACAGTGGCGGCCGAAATAAGAGGTGGTGGACAATAATTCGTGACCACCAGGATGTGACGATTGGGTCCCCTAATCCCTAGTCGCCCTAATAAGGGGGTGTATATTTTCTCCCTCCTTCCAGCATGAGTTCGTGGTGTAACGGTAGCGCACTCGGCTCGTCTGAGTCGTAGCTAGGGTTTTCAGCGCCCAGGGGCAGCTGAAGATTTCGCGCCCCCTACTGCTTGCCAAGGATGGAAAACATTTTATTCTAAAATGTCTTAGCATCAGTTTGGCGCCCCTTGGATTCTGCCCCCCCCTTGCCCCCCTCTAGCTACGCCCCTGCGGCTCGTATTCGAGAGGCCCAGGTTTAAGACCCGGCGAGGGTATGGCTCATTTTTCACATTTTCTGCATAAAAAAATACCTAATTGTTCTACAGAGCTACAACGAATGCAAAATTAACCTATCCAGTGGGTATATAGCTTCAATGAAAAACAAATGTTCTGAAATAGAGAGCAAGAACAAAGTTAAAGAGAAAAAATTTAAATTGCGACTGTTAAATATGGCTGATGCTTTATTTTAGGTTGCTTGTATGGCCAAAAACTATTACGCTGGTAATCTGCTGATTGTCAGTGGAGCTATGGGAAGTATGGATTATTTAAATATTTTGAAAAGAAATTTGAATGCAAGTATAAATAAACCAAGAATACAGGCAATTACAAAGTTCACCGCGATCAAGATCTGATGCCCACAGCAGAACTTTCTTGAATGCAACTTGCGTATATGTCCCAGCTTTAAGACTTCCGCGACTGGCTGACTTGCGGTCACACTTAGATAAAATTAAAACCTATGAAATACTATTATGCAAATAGAGAAGAAAAAGTATCACCAATAATGAAAAAAAAAAAAAAAAAATGGTGTTGGTCATAAAAAATTGGTCATAGCTCACCTCAACTCAAATAATTTATAAAATAAAACGACTTGCTAATACACAAATGGACTGTATAATGATTATATTAACTTAATATTCCTTTACAAGTAATTCATTTTATATGAAAAAATTTTGAAATTTTAATTTTGTGCTTTTTTTCTTTTTTCTCATTCTTTCTTCATTCCCTCAAACTGATTTGGAGAAGATTTCAAAGATTTTTTTATACTTAATTTTCTGACACGATACCAGAAGATCTCAAAGATTTCTCTGTTGTTTAATTACGGGAAACTTCGTCTATAACTTGTCGAGTGCTTTCAAGTTAGCTTCGGCCACTTATATTTAGATTGGTTTACACAGGTTTTTAAAGGTACCGAGAATCTGTAGGGATCAATATTCTTGGGCTCCTACGATTTAATATTTATTTTAACGGAAGACTAAAAGTGATTATACCAGCTACTATCAAAAATGAACACGTAAAAACACGGGTTAAAGTATTTAAAAATTCATTTTAAAGAATGTTCTGTAACACCTATTAAAAGCTTTAAAATTCTTTAAGGCTAACATTTTTACAAGAAAAATGGCTGAATTTTGTTGTTTCCCATGAAAAGTAACGATGTAAAAGTAAGATTCGGAAAAATATTCGTATGTTATCTTACAGAAATATACCTGTAGAACTATGTTTTTATAGTATAATGTATTTTATTTATTTGTGATCATGGCTGTGCCAAGCGTCTCAGAAAATCCTTTCAGCAAACGCTCACATTCTTTTATAAAGTTTAACAAACCGATATTCAATATATATATGTGTGTGTGTGTATTGTATGTATATATACGTATATGCATCATGTTATAGGACAATGCAAGAAATAAATTTTAGATATAACCATGGAAACATATATAGAATTTTGGAATGTTTCTTTTGAAGAAACGGGAAATGCGATTAGTGGTTCGATAACTTCTTGGCAAAAGATTTGATTTTAAAGCACAGAATAGAATCTATTTAATGTCACATTCAAATGAAACGTCATCTATTTGTTATTCATAATTTCTTTCCAAGGGCGCAAAAGTTTTCAAACGTACCAAAAAAAGCAAAATTTTTTCTGAACATTTTAATTTTCTAGCGAAATCTGCCCAGCTGGTATAGCGGTTAGTGACTCTAAGTGTCGTAGCAATTGGTCACGGTTTGAATCCCAAAGAAGGCATGGTTGAAACTGTCCGTTCCCTCGTAGGAGGCAACGGAGGCCACCTATTAGGTGCTTCCGTAATGAAATGGCTCCACTTCCGGCCTTGTAGCAGCGGAAGGCTAATTGCTGTTAAGTGAAGAGTCCAACTATTAAAACTTCGCTTTTCTAGAAAAAAGGGGGATTTATTCTATATTTCTTGAGAGTTTTAGCCAAGTATAGTCAATATTGTAGGTAATTTAATTGAATATAGTCCATATTGTATGACTATATATATTGTATGAATATTGACTATATTCAATATATTCGATATTGACTATTTTTGACTATATTCAAGAATAGACAAAATTGTATGCAATTTAATTGAACTTGAATTTTTATATGTGGATATCTAAATATTAGACATCAAATTCTTTCTTCTTTGATGTTGTGTTTTATTAATTTAGTTGAAAAACCATGTATTGAAACAAAAAAGGACAAAAACGTTGTTGGTAATATAAATGAATTTTGATATTTTAACATGATGTAAAATGTATAAAAATATTAAACATTCGATCTTTATTCATATTCAAAATACATAATTACATTGATTTGGCTTTAAAACTTACATTATGAATACAAATTTAGACATTTTGCGGCATTTATGTTTAAGTTTATTAGAGGAATGATAATTTAATTTAATTCTTTCCTTTCTGCTTTTTTCACCACCAGGTTCTATCTGTCCAAAAAATTACGAGGTTTTGAGTGGCAAGCAGTTTTATTATAAAGTGAAAAATTTTAGGAATAGGTGTGTGGAGATCTGGTCTGCTTTCGCGGCTCTGCTGATAGGTGTAAAGAGTGTTGTTGCTGAAATTACTAAGCTGAAGTTAGATCCAGCTTGGTAAGTCTGTAAAGTCTGTCGTCTCAATCTTGTAGTCTCTCGAAAGATTAGCTTTAAATTATTAAATATATATCCTTAGTAAAAGGAAGTTTTGTGTTGGAACTAAGTCCAGGTTGGTTGGCAAATTTATGTAATATATTTTAATTTAAGCACTTACAAGTGGTGAGGTAGAATACATTTTAAGTGTTTGATAATTTACTGAAAAAAATCAGACGTAAAACCTTATTGAAGTTGCAACTGTACTAGTTAAACCCACTTCAGGTGTTACAATAATACAAAAGAAAGTGTTGCTCATTTATTTATTTCAGAATAATATTTTGGACAACGCAATGTATTTGAAGTTGAATTAAATATTTCATTCCCTTTTCGGAGATAAAATTGATAAGAACTGAAAACACTGCTCTCATCTTGTGTCAAAGTAAGTTAAATCGTAAACGATGCATTCTTTTCGAAATGAAGATGCGTCGTTGAAATGGATCTTTTCGAAATGAAATCATTTCGAAAACGTGAGTGATAGTCGAATATTTAATATAACCCTAGATTTAAATTTTTCATATGTTTTCATTTATACATGGCTTTAACTGATCTTGTAGTGACGATTCCACTTACTTGAAAATACATTTGAAAACCATCTTCTTTATCGTAAGAAACAGAGTCATTTTGATTCCTTCAACACTAATAACACGCAGTACTTCTTTTTCTAGTCTATTATGTTTGTATTAAAATTGAAAATTTTAAAAAGATCTGTTACAATGCTAGTTCTTCGCTTACTTGCTCCATTTTTTATTTCATTCGGAGGAAAAAAGGAAAAAAAAGAAAAAAAAAAAAAAAACCTCTTGACATTTTTCAGCATTAATCTTTTTAAATTTAGAAACAAAGCCCCTTACATTTCTTAGTAATGTCAGATATTTCCCTCTGCTTAAACGTTCAATAAATAATTCATGGTTTGGGTGTTAATACAGCTGTGGTTACGTACAAAAGAAATAAATGAACTTTTGCCAATTCTATACCATATTTTAACAAAAATCTTACATTTCCCGAGTAATAGCACAGCTTTAAGTGAAATGAGAAAATCGATATTCCACCCCCCGAAAAATCTTCGAGAAGTTCGTCTATTTGAATTCAACTTCTAATGCTCATATAATCGCCTTTGATTCAGATAATCCAATAAACTAGTCACTTACATTTTTCCTGCGCTAAATGCATGTGCAGTTTCCTGAAGGAGTTCCAACCAACTTAGATCGCAAGCCTACTATACACTTTTCAGTTCGCGACCGTTTGTTTCTGTCATTTCAAAGATTTTCGTGGTCTAAAAAGGAAAATAATATTAATCTGACGTAGTTCAATGTTCGACAGAATTGTTGTAAATTATTATCATCTCCAGTCAAAGAAATAAATTCATGGTAGGAATTTCCAATACTTCCACCGGTGAGGACATCAGAATGCGGCAATTTAATCCATGCTGGGGCCTAAACATATTACCCCTCCAATAAATGCCATAGCTTTGGAGACATCTGGAAGGAAAGTACCCACTCCAGAAAGCGTGCAACTGCTAATCAATGACTACAATGATTTTAGCCTCGGTTCTAAAGAAAAACAGTGTCATCACGAAACTTCCATAGCCAATATGCCTCGTCGAATTCATGTTCAACTATTTTTTCTTTCTCTATGAGGTACTTTTGCTTGCATGAAAAGAGCTTAAGAAATATCGCACATATCAGAGGACTATATTTCATTTAGATAAGAAAAAAATGGAAAAAGCTGAAAGTTTTCTATTATGAAAAAAGCAAAAAACTGTTTAGTTAATTTTATAAAAAAATGTTTCGTGATGCACCAACAGTTGAACCGATATCTGTTAGTTAATTTATTATCTAACATTAGTAAAAATTTTAGTTAATAACCAATTAGCAGCTTTTAAATTTAATTACTTAATTCAGATCGTTTTATAGGAAAATGACATACGCGCTTTTAAAAACGAATTTCTTGGTTTAAAATAAAACATTTTCCTAAAATTTTATACGATTTTAGAGTGCCAAACATGCTTCAACTTCTGCTAAAGTATTAATTAGACAAATAATCGATAAAAGAGGGAAAGTTCCTTCAGATTTTCTTCAAATTTCAGCGCTTAATGATACGTTCTGATTTTGAAACAAATGACTAAAAAATACATTTTAAAGTAATAAAATACAAATGAAGCTTTGTATAATCACAGATTGCAGAGGCAACAGGAGAGAACGTTTATTTAGAGAGAAAGGTAGCTTAAAATATAAACAAATTAGTACGGATCAAAATAAACAAATTTTTGGGAGCGTTGAAGTGATACAGAGCACAGTTGAGTGGTTGGTAAAGATAACACGCAGTACTTCTTGCAGATTTTATGTGATATGCATCGCTACACGAACCTGCAGCTCATCGATATATACTTTATATATGGAGCTTCGGAAGCAAACGCAAAAGCTGCTTAAATGAGGAAATTGTGAATCGTGAAGATCCTCCGTTTTAGCCGCAACTCCCCAGATAAAATGCAAGTTAAAGAACTACGCTTTTATGTAGCGATATATACCGCTCGAAATCCAAACGGGGAAAGACAATTTACACCAGACGTACGTTTTGACCTACCACTCAACAGTTGTCTGAATTTTCTTAACGCAGCATTTTGGCTCACACATTCCACTGCAAAAACTATATATTTCAGACGGTTCTACATGCCGTTTTATTTGTACAACGTATTTTTGAATTATCATGTATAGCCTTTAAAAAACAGACTTAAACATTACAAAAGATTAGGTATTTATAAATTTTATGTCTTGTAAACAGTGTACGCGAAATTAAAGTTAGATGTAAATAAATATCAATCTTTAATTTTAGAGGGGTATTACAGGTATTTCGAGAGAACTTGAAGCCGGTCTTTCTCCTTCAGGAAGAAATATTATTCCAAGTTATTTTACAAACTTTCATTGATCAAATAAATAAGACCAAATGAATGTCACATAAAGTTTCAACAACTGGAGTGCCGTCTATTGAGCAAACAGTTATGAGAAGAGGCATTTAAGCAATTTTGAAAAGACGGAATTGGGATTAAAATCTTAAATTTAAACTGACAGAAATTGATGAACGCCGAAGGGCTTCAAGGAAATTTTATTTTTTAGATGAAGAAGTTTTTCGAATAACTTTAAAGAAAAGAAAATAACAATGGCTAAAGGCCCAAAATGATTAGCGACTTTTATTTACTAACTTCTCGTATTCTTAAGGGAAACTTCTTTTTCTTTGAAGCAAAATCAGAACCGAACTTAATCAAAATCGAGATAACATAAAGTGTCAAGTTCAGTAAGAAATACAGAAAGTGGTTAATTATTTACTTATAAACATATATATTTTCATTTATATACCGAAGAAAAATTTAATAAATAAGAGAAAAAGAAACTAAATTGTCATTGTTTATACTCAAGTTTCGTCCAACTTGGAAGGTTTGAATAATTTGTATTATTTTTTGTTTATTTAATGATTAATTAATCTTTAAATAACTTAAAAGGAAAATAATAATTTAAATAAGTTATTTAATGATTAATTCAACATATTAGAGTTTTTTGAAATAAATGTCAGTCTGAAAATTTAACATTTAGCCATCGAAGCAATTGATTACAAAGTTTGACCAATAAAATTGTCGTGCAGGTTCCAAATTTTAGATTTTAAATAGAAAATAAATATAAAATTAAAATTTTTTCCAATATAATTATTATTAGTTATGTGTGTTTTGATAAATAGTTAGTAAGCGAAATTTAAAATCCAGTTAAAATATTTTTTATTTTTGTTGACAAAAATTTTCATTTTGTTAAAAGTGAATTCTAGCCCGTCTGATGTTTTCAGATCGTGCATTCGGTCTACATATCATCTGAGGTTCCAAGAATATAGATCTCACAAAGAGTTTTCATAATCGAACGAAAGATTTTATTCATAATAGGGAAAGTAACTTGGAAGCCTACTTATCAAGAATCAGGGCAATTTTGCTAGTTATAGAATCGCAGTATGGTTATTTTTAATAATAAAATATTGGTTATGATAACATATTCTCTAAAATATTTATTAAAACATAATGAGAGGAGCCTCTGTATCAGCTCTAAATATGATAGAATTATCGAGTAACAGAAGGCTGTAAAATATAAATATCAAATTCAGAAAAAATACGAAAGTAGAAACAGCCATTTTTATTAAAGAACTGAGGTGAGAGGAAATCAAACAGAAAAGGTTTCTAATAAACTGCAGTACAGAAATTATTATTTTAATTTAAATTATTTTGTACACTTTAGATCAGCTATTTAAATTCACTGGTTGGTTATTTTTCCGCAGTACATATTGTTAAGAGGTATTTATATATTATGTTTTGAGACTTTTAGACCATTTTTCTTGATGCGTGGACTTTTTTTGGGGAGCAAGGGAGGTGATACGACTTGTATTTTAAATTTTTGGGTACTCTGTACTACTACTAAGGCACTTATCTCTAAAATGGTTTGAAATTTTTATGGTAAAAAATTACCGGAAGATGTCAAATTATATAGAGAAATGTAAATCTTTTTAAAGTAATTATTATTTTTTTGGGTAGTATCTGTATTATGATCACATTAATACAGATAGCTTGGCCTTTAATTCAAAATTCAATACAGGACATATAAAATATTGGTGTAAAATCTCACTCAGATAGCTTCAAAACGTTTTGAGGAATTAAGTTTCTGATATATATATATATATATATATATATATATATATATATATATAACCAAAAAATTAGTTAAAATCGCTTTAAATACCGTTTTTGAGCAGAAAATTTCACTACATTTAGTTTTCGTAATTAACTCTATAAGGTATTTCTCCCGCCTTCTTAGCATGCCTTCGTGGTGTAGTGGTCAGCACGCTCGGCGTGCATCGAGGTGTCTGTGGTTCGATCCCGGGAGAGGGCCTTGCTCATTTTTCATGACTCCTGTTTCGAAATAACCTAATGTCTCTACAGTGGCACAAAAAAAGGGGGTGGATGATGATTCTCCACAACCAGAATTTGGCGAATGGGTCCCCTAATCCCCAGTCGCTCTTTAAAAAGTGGAGTAATACGGCATTTTTCCGGCCGTTTTAGCATGCCTTCGTGGTGTAGTGGTCAGCACGCTCAACGCGTATTCGAAAGGGTATTCGAAAGGTCCGTGATTCGAGTTCCGGCGAGGGCTTTGCTCATTTTTTCTCTGTCCTGCTACAAAACTACCTAATGTCCCTACAACTCCTTACAACTTCTTACTCTCAAGTCCTCTGAGTCCTGCTTTTTTTGTTTTTTTAACCAAAGTTGACTTTTTTTATTTTTCTACTTTTTCTCGTGAAAACGCTAGCATTAACGACTAGTAAAGTCTTGCAGTCCAATAAAAGTTTCCTCCGATAAAATAATTCGTATCATATTATTAAAACTCCGTTGCATTTTGAGTAATCTTTTGTATACATTTGAAAGTAAGACTTGATCGTTGGCTCATATAAGCTGGATTTATAATTTTTAAAGCAGATTTTGTAAGATCAGGAGATTTATTAGAAATCCGATATCTTGAATATAATTCTTTCTGTTTCCTCCCCCCGTCCAAGTCTTTTGCTCTCCCTGGCATTTTAGACGCAATTCCATTTTATTGCCGGAGCAGCAATGGAGAAACGTCACTATGCCTGCAAACTTTCGAAAATTCCTTACATTCCTGCGAATAATAGTGAAGTAATAATGTTTCAAATAATTAATAAATTTATCCCTAAACTTGCCATTGCCAAAGAGTCTTTTTTTTTTTTTTTCTTTTTTCTTTCGTTCAGTTTTTCTCGAATAGGTAAAAATTACCCGAATACATTGTTTGCCAGAAGCTAGAAAGATGAAACACTAAAATAAATGATGAGCAACACTAAAATAAATATGATTCAATATTTTAATAATAATTAATAAATCTCAGATATTTAGTTCGAAAGGCTTAGCAGTTTAGAGGCTGAAAGCAAGGTACAAGAAAGTATAAGACTGGATGCATGTTACCTTTTACAAAAACACATGCGTTTTCCCGTTTAGCTAATTTTTAAATTTTACAAATAAGGCTTTACTGATTAATTATATTACTTTCTTCAAGCTAAAATAGTTTTAGGATACCAAATTTGTCTTTTTAAATTAAGGCAAGTTTATTGACAAGTTTGCATTTTAAATATTGAAACACAATATAGTAATAGGTGTAGTGTGTGCGTAGTATTTATCTAAGGTCTTTTTCATAACGTATTCCCTGCCTCGATTCCTTCATTCAAAGAATGAGTTACATTTAATTGCGCTATATTTCCATACACTGCTAAATTCAAATCCTAATCAGAAACGTTTTACGCGAAAAGGATGACATCCACATGCCCATGGGCAATTTTTATAGGAGACAAAGCTTGACAAAAATCCTTTTCACTAGCGCTAATCCATCAGCCTATACAGCTGCCAAATTTACTTTCTTTTAAGTTCCAAAGATTAAACCTGTCACTTCTATTTTTAGCTCTTGTAAATATCTACTGCCGTTCAGATTTCTGGCAGTTTTTCTTTTTTTGTTACTTTATTGATGCACAAATGGTTTATTGCTTTAAACCTCATTTTGAAATAAAGCAGTTGCTGCTATAAAATAAGGTTCGAAACAATATTTTTAACTTTGTCTGTAATTGAATTGTTCTTATTAATACCACTGTTGAAATTTTTTTATTTTTCTCGAAGTTCTTGGCAAAATCATAGAACAAGGATACGAAGATTACGTATGAGATGCAAACAAAGGTAATCTGATAACAAGGTTGGTCACTTTTAAAGTTCAATTCATTTTACCGTTTGTGATTTGCATTCACATGGCTGTCGCAGTGCAAGCACTAAGTAATGATTAACTATAATTGTTAAACTTAGATACAAAAAACAACGTTTTAAGTGAAAGAAGATAAAGTGGGAAAGAATAGGTCTAAAACAGTAAGAATACGAGGCATAAAAAAAAGTCTGGAGTGTGTTAGTAACGTGTGAGACATCGTCATAACATAATATTAATATAGGTATAGAACCCCAAAATTAACAATAGATAATAAGTGAGACTAATAAAAAGTAAGAAATAATAAGAACAAATAAGAAACTTGTATATAACTGCAATATTTAACTGTCTTGGAGCGTTTTTCAAAAGCCTCTTCTACTATTTTGAAAAATCAATTTCGGATAATAAAATTACCCGAAACTGATATCTTCTGATAATCGTAGACATCATAAAGCCTAAAAACTTACTTTTTTAAATTAAATAAAAATAAATTAAAATATTTTCCGACGTTTCCTCCAAAGCAATGATTTTAATGTGGGTAGATGACGTCTTATGAGTAAAATGCTGATACAATTTCAAGCAGGTGCGAAAGAACGAAAAATAATATATTTTTGAAGTGTTAACTTTCACGTTTCTAAAACAAAAAACTTAAAATTCTAAAAAAATAAATAGAAATCATTTACATAAAAGAATAGACATTATAACGGTATTTAATAATATCAATTAAATATTAGGTATAAGAGAGGAAGTCAGTAAAAATTACTGCACAGTATGGAAAATTCTTCAAGCCATCAGTTTAGTAAGGCAAAATACTACAAAAAGATTTATTATTCACATTCTATTAACCTATTTCCTAAATGGAACTAAAAAGAAAATCATACTGTACTTAATGTATTTAAAACAGAGAATTCTGTAAGCAGAAACTTCGAATCATCTAACAAGATTTAGCATTTCGGCTTGTATCACTCTAGATAAATTGATATAAATTATGTGATTCTTTTTCCTAAATGAATGAAATGTAAACAGCCTTTTTACATTTTGTTCCAACACTTTAAAGTTCTGGATATATCAAGCAAATTCTGGAGAAACCACACGTATTTGTGTCCTGTTTAATACTGTATACCCTTTTATGGCACCCTTTATGTATACTATACTCTTTATGCCAACATCAAACATACTATATAGAAAAACCATATCTAGATTCGGAATGACATACAAATATTCAAAATAGTAATTTGTACTTAGATAGACAAGGTGACAAAAGTTTAGACTGCAGATCTTCTAAGAATTTAACGGTCGTGTTGGTAACGCCTTTAGATCATTAAGCTTTGTTTTCCTTATTCTTGCAGTTACATAGTTTTGCCTTGATTACAAGCTACTTATGTGTGAAACAAATGTATCGTTCCCCAGAATTTGACAAAAATTAAGTACTTCCGAAAACGGGAAGTAACCGCTTTCAGAGCGCTCTGCAAATTGGTCATATGCAGATGAATGTCCCTTATAAATATTTATTTTGGATGTTCGTGAGTTTAGTAGATTCAAACTTACGATAAACATGTTTTAAGTATGAAAGTTTTCAGTTAATTATTGTTTTAAGTTGCACACATATTGTAATTTCATAAATTATAATTCCAAGTAGTTAATGTAAGCATTATTTTTTTAATCGCTCCTAACAATGCGCTAATTTACAACCGAAGGAAACACGCAAAATACAAACATAATAAAGGTTCCAAATGTTCTTTTTAATTACATGCTTGTAACCACGATTGTTTAATGAACCATGCAACCAAAAAGTAATTAAGGCTTTATTTTTTCGCTCTATAGCGTCAATCGTTAATCACTGTATACACTGTTTAATGTGATTCTGTCACATTTTTTTTAATCTGTCAGAGCCTCGCTGTACAATTTTTGCAAAATCTAATTGAAGAAAAGAAGCATACTCTTATTTCCACACGTTTTTAAATCTTTATTTTTTTACAAGTTTTTAATTGAAAGTCTTTACGACTGCACAGTTGTTTATTAAAATAATTAAAAGTAATTTTACAATCACAAGTTTGAAAGAAATCATAAATACTGAAATAAATTGCTTGTTTTAATGAATATGTGCGAAGCTCACTGGATTATTTAAACTCGCTAGAGATTTATGCCCATTATTAGAAATGCAGATAATCGTTACAACATAAGGCAAACAATCATAATTGTCACCTAACTATGTTTCATTCTAAAGCAAACCCACGTTACATACTTATTGCAGTTTAATTTTCCACTGCTTTCATAAATGATAATAATACACCATGAGCTATGGCATTCGGCTTGCCGAATAATCATAGGGAAGAGTAAACTAAGCCCCCATATGCGAGAGAGGTGTGAATCACATATATTAGTGATATCCATCTTCTCAGTGAAATCAAATGTCAAAATATGGTAGAAGCTTTGTTAATAATCACAGCCTCAATATCTGTAAAGAAATAATATTGACGTCAATGACTCCCTTTGTTGCTAAGAAAGGAAAAATAGACAATCATATAAAAACTTGCATAAGATTTATGCATTGGATTAAATTTATGTCATATACTGATATCCTATAGTTGGTCATTTTTTCATTCTTCAGCATCAAAAATGAGGATTATTGCGCTGAAAGGAGAAATACCTTTTCGTTACCAGTCTTCTGAACTGTCTTCTGTTGACTGTTGTCCATTCCAGATGAGTCGGAGAGCCAGTTTCTTTAGACCTCAACCTAAAATATAAAAAATGGTGCAATTTTATAAATTTTATTCTCTGAATGCTTTTTAACAAACATATATTGGAGTCAAACATATATATACAAGTATTCAATTTCTTGAATAATTCGTAAAGTAATATGATGTTGATGTTGATGTATTTAATTATGGCAAAGCACACGAGGGCTATCTGCCTAAAGGGAGGGATGCCTTTCGTGGAGGACTTTCTAAGGGAAACTGGCTCGTATACACGTTACACATGGGGAAAACCACGAAAACGCCCATGCAGCCAGCCCGTTCGCGGGATTCGAACCTCAGACCGAACTACCAGTGTTCAGCGTCTTTACCGCTCGGCCGCTGGTGGGCCCGTAAAGTAATATGAAACTTGAATTATTGCTATACATGCATCGAAAACGTTTAGAAAATTTTATAACTTAAATTTCTGAATTGATTTGAGTGAATTTGAGAATTGATCTCGAAGACATTGATCACTATATTTCCTTTTTTTTTCGCATATCATACACTTAAAAAAATTAATTTCAATACGATATTTTGCTTGATTTTATGTAGTCAATATCTACTATTATGGTTTCAAAGCCAAAAATACCGAAAATCAAAAATGTTTTCTTTACACAATGCAACTACCGTCAAGTATTAGTGCCAAGAAAAGAATTGCACGGACACAGAAGACTAAGTAGTAATACAAAGTTTTCTTTTAAATTTCAATTTTGCATTATTTAGCACACTGGGGCTATCTGCCTAAGGGAAGTGATGTCTTTGTAGAGAACTTTCTAAAGACTGTTAGTTCATATTCGCATTACACACGGGGAAAACTATACAATTATAGATACACTCGGCATATTCATCAGAATTCGAAACTGGTATGTACTGCCAGCATCCAGAATCACATCTGCTCGTCCGTTTTTCACGAGTTAAGAATTTCGTACGAATTCAGGACCCCTTTCTAGACACAATTTTTATATAAGTATTGCCGTGTCCTGCATTCCTTGATTCAGAATCCGTTTTTTACTGAGACCCCTTCCCTAAACGGGAAAATGTTACATTTCATTCTTGTTCGGTTCATATTTCGCATAATGTGAAATATTGGTTTCTCTAATTTTCAGAAGCAGAGGAGCAATAAATTTTAGCAAGATTGAACTCTAATGTAATGAAATATAGCTGCTTTACGCGTATTACTTGCTTCACACAGCAATCCTGACAACGAATATTAGCAAGCAAGGGCGATTTACACTAACTTTTCACAGCTTTCTTATTGCATTTCAGGAAAAACACAGTTCTTCATCATTCTGATAGCTGTAGAAATTCTAAATGATACCATTTGGGAACAAAATTTTTGATTCCTGTAACTGTTCTAATGTTTTAGCCTGTCAGCTAAAACGTTAGGATACTTTACTTTCCTACGTATACGAGAGAAAATATACTGTAAGTACACAATTTAGCGTAAAATATCCTTTGTTTAGCACTAGTAATAACTTTTGTAGTCTGTGTACTTTTTAAAATTTATCGCTATTGTATACCCTGCTTGAAAGTCGCATTATATTAGGATCGGTATTATCTGCGGTTTCATGTAACCTCGGGTTATCTTTGAGCATATGATTCGCTTATGGGGGCATTATTGTAGGTTTAAAAAGACAGAGAGATAGTAACATACATATACTTATATACAGCAGACTTTTTTTTTAAGATTTCAAGAACCTCCACTTTATTCACTAAAGCGTTTTTACCAATCGTTGTTCAGTTGGTTCGTTTTAGTGTTATTCCGATTTCTAAACTTTAGGCTATATGAAGTTTATTTGCAGTTCACAGCAGCCCGTAAGCTTGAAAATCTGCTATCTATATAACTTTACATAAAAGTACTCATACTGTAATAACGTGTCAAGCAGGGTACTTAAATACGTATGCGTACTAAGCTAACATTATGTCACAAATATACTCCGAATACTTACTATAAAATATAGTGGAATAAATGCAATAAAGTCGTAATGACAGATTTAAAAGGGCTAAGAGAAAGCCTAGTAGTACTTATACAATTTTTAACTGTTTACAGTAGAATTGTATGAACTCAAACTTTTTCTACTCTGTTGATTTAGTTTTTATTGTTTGAACTTCACTACTATGAAGAAAACGAGAATTATATGAGGTAAAGTTTCAATAAGTAGACACTTACATTAGAAGACATTTAAGAAATTTCTTCTAAGTAATAGGGATATAGCTTCTTTCATTCATTCGAAAATATTCTGAGGTGTTAGAACATTGGACAATGTGCCATCACAGACGCTCGAAATTAAACATCATGATTACTCATATTAGGAAGTGAATAGAAAAACAATTTTCTGGATTATCGTTTTTATGGTTTCTAACTATGCAAGGTCTCATTTTATTGAATTTTACATCGTAAATTTCATTTCGCAAAACTATAAACTAGAGGAATAAAAAATGGGGCATGAAAGATAATTAACGACTACGAAAGTGAATTATTTGCTACCTGGAATAACCCAGACTTGAGTAAATCTCTAATTCTAATCAGAAAGTAATTTATTTACCTTTTGTAACAGTGCCGGATTTATATGAAAGGCATTTATTCCGATGTTTGGACAGAATAGACATCTATTATCCGTTCCAATCAAGAACTGCTTATTGATAAAGGAAATAATAATAAAATAACTTACACTACATTCAACGGTTTGACTTATCTACCGTTCATAAAAAGTAAGAAGATTTTCTTTTGTGAGAAGGGAGAAAGATAATCCTAAGTAGTTAAACTCAATCCATAAATTATGATTACGCTATTCTACAAAATTTAAAGCAAATATAATTTAATTTGAATGTTTCAACACCTTTTAACATGTTTAAATATTAGGTGCTAAATATGAGATGCAAATATTCTCCCTGAGCTAGTCATAATTTACCCAGAATGTAACCAATGGAATTCTGCTTGGGGATTGTGCGCATTAGTGAACAACAGGCTAAGGCAGGATATTCAATGCCGAGTTGTCTCTCAAGGTTTAGAATGCTGAATTTATAATAGCTGTAAAGTCTCCAAACTTGGAGCTGTATTTTAAAGGGATTATACGCGAACTGAATGACTTAAATTCAAGCTTAACTGTGCTTTATTGAGAATACACTTAGATTTTGATCTCCTATTTGATAAAAGATACTGATCTGCTAGAAGATAATAGATTGTTGGTGTAAACAGAATCATCTAAAACTATATTCTTGCTTTGGACACTACACATCTGGCTAAAGCTGCATAGAAGTATGCTATCCTTCCAAAATTATAGTGCTTATGATTTAGTAAAATATATCCAGTCTTTGTGAACTTATGTTTTGTTGGTTGCATTATATTATAACGACACGTTGGATGGTAAATAAATTTTTAAAATAATTTGAAGACATGCATTTAATGTACGAGATTTTTCATGAAAATTACTTTATTGACAGAAATATGTTCAGCTATAGCCTACGGGAAGATAACAATGTTTTTAAAACCGATGTTTATCACCTTGACAAAACATCCTTTTTAAGAGCATTCTTTTACGGCATTTTATTTTCAGCAGTACTTTCGGTCTTACAATTTTATGCTTTACAAAACATTTGTACGCTTTTACTAATTGATTGCAGAAATAAATATACGTAATCCATACAAAATTAATTCTTTTCTTGGTATGTTTCCAGATATACAACACTTAACTTTCAAAAAGTTATTTAAAGGCATTTGTAAATGCATATATATTACAATATTATTGTACATATTGAATCCGAAGGTTTCAAGATTGATTAAAGGAAAAATATATTTTCAGCTAATAGTGAAGCTCTTTAGTATACATTCTTCAAATTCCTTCTAGGCCCATAACAGATGTTTCGTTACTTTTCAAAAAACTGTTGGTAACCCTTCTTCGGAGTAGCATTGAAAATCTTGGGTCACGATCTTTGAACTTCCTTTAAATCATTAAACAAGGTAATGTTCAATTTAAGCTTAGGAAATAAAAATAGTCCGAGAGTGATAAATGTCACTAAAGAGAAAAAAGATAATTCACAGCATTTCGCTTGAAGGACCTATCTCACGGAGAGTCACAACCAGTCGTAGGGTGGACTGTAATGAAGAAGTGACTATGTGTCATACTGCCAGCCTTACGAATACTTAAACATAGACGCTCTAAAACCTTTAAGTAGAATTCTAGGACAAAATATTTTGTGAATAATTTCATTCGAACTGAAGAACGAATGAACAACTTTTCATGTAAGATTTGAAGATTCACTTTTTTAGATTAGACGACGGGCAAAAAGAATGTAATAGAATTATTTTTAAAACGAAAATTGTAAAAAAATATTAAAAAAAATTTGTAATATTATCTTTTTGAAATTAGCAGGTTAATTGTTAATTAGTTATGTATGTTTAGATTTGGGTACCAAAATATAGTCTAATTTAGATCGGTAAATAATTTATTATCGCAAAAGCAATTAATGGCTTTATCAGTATTGGTGTAAATGCCTCTCAAAGGGAACTGATTCGCATCCAAAGGCGAAAGGAGTTTAATCTGGATAATATAAGAAAAAAATCTAAAACATCTAAGGTGATAGAAGATAAAAATTAGTAACAGTCTCGAGCGGTACTTGAACTAAGATCTGATTAGTTTTAGTTTGTTCCAAGTAACTGAAATAAGCTGCAGCTCGCTGTTAGTCATAACTGAAAATGAGACATTACACATATACGGCATGTAATTTTAATCGATGCATTCACTTTTACTGACCATTTTGAAGTTTGGAATTGTAACAGATGAAAGCAATGAATAGGGTTTTTAGTTTAGACATTAGTGCGTGTTGGCGCAACAGATATTTCCCAGCCGGCAAGAAACTTAATGAGGTGGTGCTCTTCCTTAAAGCTCTTCCTTCAAGGACTTAATCATTATATCCTGTCTGGACAAAGTAGAAGTGAAAAACAATACAGCTTCATTCCTGGCAGATTGGTGGATCACGCGCAGCAGCACCTACGAAAAATAATAGCAAATAACAGAAGAAATAACCAGCATAGTCTAATTATCTCTGTGGACATACAGGGAGCCTTCGACTCGTTGTGGTGGCCCGACGAACTAACGAGATTACAGGACATGGGTTGCGCTAAGATCCTCTTTGACCTTATTTACAGTTATCTAAGTAATCGCCACTTACAAGCCACTACAGACACAGGAGTGCACTCACGTTCCATTAGAGGCTGTCCTCAAGGATCCTGTCTTGGTCCACTGCTTTGGAATCTTGTAGCTGACACAGCGCTGACTCTCTTTAACACAGATCCTTACACGGAAATACTGGCTTATGCCGAAGATTTTTTGCTGGTGACCAAAGAGCACAGCCGCAATGCATATCAGACTAGGGCGCAACAAGCAATGAACAAGATGGCCAAATGGGCCAATGACCATAAGTTAATTATCGCCAACTCAAAAACCCAAGGTGTGCTTATTTTCCCAGGTAAGCGCCATCTAAGAATCCCGTGCATCAACCTTCATGGCAAAAATATTAAAATAGTCAGAAACTTGAGGTACCTTGGAGTTGTAATTGGCGACGCATTCACTTGGATGTCACATTTAAAGGAGGTCAAGGCACGACTTCACAGGATATTTCATTCCATACTCAGAACAGTAGCACCGGCATGGGGAGTTTCTTCGAGGATGCTTAAGACGTGGTACTCTGTAGTTGCTGAGCGTATTGCACTGTATGGGGCCTCCATGTGGGGCCTAACGATCACTACTACGCTCAGCACAAAGACCATTCCTCCTAAACATTTCCCGAGGATATAAAACCTCGCCCACTAATGCTCTAAACGTGATTTCAGGACTGCCGCCTCCGCATCACTTAGCTCAGCGCAAGAGTGCAATAGTGCGAGGGCTCCGACTCAAAGAGACAATAAGTTTATGGGATAGGATATGTTTATACTGATTATGAGCAAAGTATTCCCGAGCCACTTTTACACTCGGCCGAATTCTACATCTCGATTAATTGCAGGTCACCAACGTGGTTCAAAGCCACTGCAATCTACACAGATGGTTCCAAAGGAGAATGTGGCACCGGTAGCGGATATTGTGTTCTACATGGGAACCAGATCTTAAAGACCTGGGAAAGAAAGCTTAAGCCCCACAACTCAGTTTTTCAGGCTGAACTGATTGCATTAAAAGCTGCACTTGTCCACGCACTGGAAAATAACTATTCCAGTATATATTAAGACTCAGCCTCTAGCCTTCAGGCAATCTAAGGCTCATGTAGTAAAAATCCACTCGTCAGGGCCGTACAAAAACTCTTACTAAGAACACCAAAGTACTATAGGCCTGAACTCCAGGGATAACTGCCCACACCGGAATACTGGGTAATGAAATTGCAGATGCAATAGCCAAAAGAGCAGCAACTGACCCCCACGTTCGCATATTTGACGTGCCTCTCCCGGGCTCGTTCTTAAAAGCTGAGCTCGAGAGTGAATTACTCAAACGTTGGAAACATCTGTGGGAAACAGAGACCACTAGTAGAAGAGTTTACAGAATTTTCCCAAAGGTCTGCCGGCTTCTAAGAGGTGGCTTGCCTCACTTCACTCAGTTTCTAACAGTGCATGGTCTCTTCATCACTTACCTACATCGCTTCAGACGACACGAATATGACTATTGCTTGTGCGGAATGGCAAGAGATTCGGACCACTATGTGTTCGTTTGCAGAAAGACGGCCGAACATCATGTTAAGCAGCCAGTAGCGGATCACATCCATGCATGGGCTGAAGCTACTTCGAAAATTCGCTATGCATTGAAACGCATTTGCGACTGCGTTAATATTGCAAGCAAAAACTCAGACAGGCTGGAGTAATTCTCAGCTGCTATCCTCGTCACCAGCAAAGCTTCCGTATGCTCTGTACCTTAATGAATTAATTTTATCCTAAGTTAGCCTTTTCGGCTTTTCTTATTCCCTGTATATATTTATCTCCTTGAACTGTAAACCCTGAATTATGAACCTTGAATTATGTATTTTGCCTTATTTTATGTATTGTTTTCACTGTTTTGTCTTTATTTTATGTATTATTTCGCTTTTTAATATTTTACTTCTTATTATTTTTAGTATTGCTATTTAGTATTTAGCCCTATTTTAGATATTATTTTTACTGTTTTATCAGTCACTCTGTTAATTGCTCATATATTGAACTGTACTCATTTATTGTTCACGTTGTGGATGCCTTTTGTAACCAGCTATCCATAACTCTGCAAATGCGTTACTGAATTTGTTCTCCTCACCCGCAATGCACTCTTCTTCCATCATTGCACTATCGTCTCGTCCAGCATTTGTTTGCACTGCCCCCAGCACTCGTCTTGAGCACAATATGTACCAAAGTGTGTTATGTTGATCAAGTTATTTCCGTCAGCGGGGCTATCTGGCCGATATGCTAACTGCCCCAGTGGACCGGCTGCCTCGCTGTAGGTGGAAAGGAAAGAAAGTTTAGACATTTTAATAAGTTATACAATTTGTTAAAATATTTTTTTTTCTTGATTAGTCAGAGCACTAGTACTCTAACCTATGTTTAACTCCTGGCGGCTGGACAGTTGTTGAATGCGTAGAGGTTTTATGGTTTTTCCCTTGTATAAAAAATACTAGCCAATTGCTCTTTTTAAATACTTCTCAAAGACATTTCACTCCTAAGCAAGTAGTTTTTGAGAGCTCTACCACAATAAAATGATGTATCAAACCTAACGGGAGAAGTATTTTAGTCTTATAACACAGTATTTAGGGATAAATTAGAAATGATGCTTTATTTCAATTTTAATTTTTAATATGTTTTGTGGGAAAACTAAAGTGTGTTCTGACTTTCAATTTAAAACGCCTGTTTCATAGATTCGTTTTAAAATGTTTTACTTATTCACATTCGGTACGAGTAATTTCATGCGAATACAGTTTTGGACCTCCGTTATGTTGAGTGTAAGGTCCGTATCCTTGCCTTTATTTCTAAAGCCTGGAAACTGGAGATTTAATTAACAAGATTTTTAAAGGCTCTAAGAAGCGTACACTAAAGTGCAGGGTGACCCAAAAGTCCATTAATATTTAAAAATTCAATAATTCACGGAATAATGTAGGTAGAGAGGTAAAAATTGACACAAATGATTTAAATGACATGGGTGTTTATTGAAAAAAAAAAAAAAAAAGAGGAAAAAAGGCCAACATATGGCACTGGGCAGCAAAATGTCAGTGATGCCGCATGAGAATCTTGTATGAAATGAGCTGTAGTGAAAAGAGGGAATCAGTCCCTTCATGACTTTGTCACTTTTCCATTCTCGCCGCCGGAGGTTGGTCATGGTGTGATGTGGATATATCACATCAATCATGATCAGACTCTTTTATTTCGAGGAAATGCGGGGTACTGCTATTCAAGCTGTCACTGTGACGGTTGACGGTGCGAAGTACGCTGATATGTTACAGAATCGCATCATCCCTAGTCTGGCTGATAAACACCTGTTGGAAGATATGACTTTTATGCAGGATGGTGTTCTACCCCGTATTGCTGCACGTGCGAAAGATGTCTTGCACACATCGTTTGGTGAAGATCGCGCGCTGAGCCGCCACTTCCGCCATGCTTGGCCTCCTAGGTCCCCAGATCTCAACCATGTGATTATTGGTTGTGGGGTTACCTGAAATCGCAAATCTACCGCCATCGTCTGACCTCATTAGGGAGGCAAAAAGACAAGATACGGCGGTAATTTCTCACCATTCCGACAGATATGATGTTCGATACGTCCACAACATTGTCTCTCGACTACAGGTATAGCTGTTGAATGACGGCCGGCATGTTGAAAATTTGTTATAAAGAACATATTTTATGTTAAAAATCAATTATTATACTAATTATCTTTTCTTATCATATGAAGCGCCATCTGTTGGTCGTTTTAAGCACTTTTTTGCTTTCAATAAAGCCCCCCCCCCATAACATTTTAAGCATGTGTGTCGGTTTTTATCTCTCTCCGAATATTATTCAATGAATTATTTAATTTTTCAAATGTTAACGGACTTTTCGGTCACCCGGTGGATAGGGGACAACAAATTTAACATGGAAGATACACTAATATGACCAAATTCAATATGAGCTAACTTTGTACGAAGAGACACTATAACTACAATTTTTCTACAAGCCTTGTTTTTTCATGGTTAATAATATATCATTAACATTCTTAGGATTATCCTTAGTTTCTTATACTTAGGATTAGAATCATTTTATCGCTGCAATCATTTGAGATTGCACCTCTGCAACGGAATGCATTTATAACTACGTTACGGTAATCTCTAATACTTAACTGTACAAAGTTAAAATGTCTCGCTTCTTCATCAGCTAAGTCAAGAAATAAAGAATGGCCTCTGTAAATTGAATAAATATACTTATCCCCGAGCAGCAGTAAAGCTTGGAGCAGATCTAAGATTCATTGTCCTTGTCGTTCTACATTCGTTGTCGCAGTGAGGATTGCATAATATATAATTAATGGAAGATTAATGATTGTTTGAGTGAAGATTTGAACAATATTTGCAGAAGCCTTATTTAGTTATTCAAGCATTTGCGTTTTATTATGCTGATCTCTCAAGCTTTTCGTTTCTTTTTCGTATGATAGATAGTTTCGATTTTCGAGCTATTACATTTAGCTAAAATTATAGCATTTTTTAAACAAAGAAATATATTTTATAAGATAAATTAAGTTTGGCTTCTGAAAGAAAACTGTCTCGAAAACTATTATGTTTCGGATTTTATTATGAAAGGATCTCAAGATCATTCCATCATCGAATTTGATCCCTGAATTTCATGTACTGCAGATCAGGGACAAGTTTGGTTTTATTATAAATTCCTTATCGCAATCATATTTTTGTAAGTCCTATGCGTTAAACTATCTCCTTCGTTTGCCCTCCTACACATAGAAAACAGGAGTAGATTCTAATAAAATGCATGCATGTAAGAATTTCTACAATTTTAACTTTAAAGGAAAAAAGAAAGGCTTATAAAACCCTACTTCTTCTTTTCTAGACTAAATATCAGCATCTAGGAAACACTTAAATCCAAATAAAAATAATTTGAATAAAAACCCATATTTTAAGTTGAATGATTTCTTTTAACGTGTATTCGAAGTGAAAAGGAAAATTTGAGTTGACTTAAGACTGCGAAGAGGGCTGCGAAATCTTACTTTCCATCGTTGTTCTCTTTCAAGAAGTGACAAGTTGAGATCGTAAAAACTCCTTTGTTCAAAGAATTATAATGAATTGTACGATTCAGCATCATGAAATGCATTCAATATATAAATAATCCTAGATTTAAAAATCTTTTACACTTCTAACTACAGTTTAAAATTTAAAGTCCTTGTTTAATATTTGATATAGTTATGTTATATTCGAGAATTCTAACTAAAATATTATCAGAAAAAGAATGTAAAATTAAGTACTTAGCTAACATACACAATACACAAGTTACATTGAATATATAAATGTTCTGCACATTTTGTGAATGTTCTTCAGATTTTCTGATATAAATATGATTGATTCAAACCATGCCTTACTAAAAATTACCCTGCCTTACTAAATATTTGCGAAAAACATTTTCAATTATAATAGAAATAATGTGTTACATCAAAGGGATGCAATTCATCGTTTTAGCAAATATGGTACGGCATTTTAAGAGATTCCTTAAAGACATTGTATTTTCCTATGTGAAATACGAAATACATTTATATACAAAAGTTAGGAATTTAGTTTCCGTTTAGAATTCAGCTGTACTGATTGCGTTTTTACACATGCAAGTATATAAGTCGACTGTGAAATCGGCTGAAATACTCTTATAGATAAGAATGAAAGCGTTATGATGCGTATGGATAGCGCATCAACGAAGACTTGATTAAGCTTTGATTTGCAGCTTGTCGTTCGTACATAATTTACGTATTTACATAAATCCATTTTCTATGTAAATTTACATGCTAGCCTTAAAAGACATTTACACGGTTAGGGATTAAAGTCCATTTTGAGTCGCATAATTTTAGTTAAATATGAATGCATTTTTTAAAAAAGAGGTCGCTTCTGTTAGAAAGCAACTGTTACGTAAATTTAGAATCAATCCATTCAGAACAAGATATTTTAGTCTTAATGAATTAATGTGGTATTGATTTTCTTTCATAAATGTGTACTTTCCATGCAGACGTCATGACCTAACAACTTTATCGATGTTTTCCAGGGCAACAAATTTAAAATCCTATATTTTTCATTCTCTCCCGGAATATTTTATACTGAAAATTGATTTTATTGAGCAGCGGTATCTTTAGTGACGTGGTTTTCGTGGAATTGAGTTAAGAATAATCGCCAAAGATGCTGAAGAAATTCCAAGAACGAATCTAATTTCCAAAATGTAAATCGCAATAATAATTCAACAGATCATATAAATTTTAAACCTTAAACTCGTAATGTAAATAACTGAAACATTTCAAAATATTGGTGGTTACAGTACTGTCGCATAGCTATGACTCATGACTCATATGGATATATTAACCAAGACTGCATACTCTTAATGGATGTAGTTAATTCGTGTTTTCATGGGACAAGACACAAATTGCATTTGTACCCAATCCAGAAACATCAGTCGGTGAAAAAAGCAACTTTTATTCATAGTTATTCCCTAATGTGGCAGAAAAACATTAATTTGATCCGTTATAAAAACTGAAAAGTGTTCTAAGTAAGTCAAAACGTCCTCGAACATATCGTCGAATTTTGAATACGAGTCTTCTCAACCAAAGTGTTAAGTTTTATGAAATTCTCTATTTTTAGAATTTTGAACATTTTGGAATTCTCTATTTTAGAATTTTTAGAAATTCTTTATTTCAGTATTCGGACGTATATATCTAAGATTAATATTTAACCAGATAATATTTTCAGCCACATTTTTCAACACATTGCACATAAATAAGCAAAACAATCGTTTTGGCAAATCCATGAAGTCCAATGTATCTGATAGACACATAATAAAGCCGTGTGCAGCAATAAATAAGCATATGGAGCAATTGCTTACAAAGGATTAAAACAAAATATTATTTGTTTTACATCAAATGAAATTCAATGTTAAATAAAAGAAGAAAGACATGATAAAGAAACGTAAATGCGTCAAGTAATCCTCCAGCGAAACAAGCTCTTGAGAATCTGTAAAAGAAACTTCATATTGCTTGTTTTTAATAGTTCTAAGTAAGCTGTTATACTGTTTGTTTGCGAAATTATTGTGCATAGAAGCTATTTCCGATTTTTACGTTTTCTTAACCCTTACGTAATCACTCAAGTTTAACAAAAATTTATCGTTTAATTTCAGTTGTAAATATTCGTTATTTCATTTTAAACATTTGTCATTTATTGCTTCCTTCTATGCCTCATACCTAAATGATTAATATATCAAAGAATAAAACGAAGAACTTAAAGTGATACTAGAAATAGCACGCACAAAATTGGTTTAACAGCTAGCTTTTATTTGAAGTGCCTAACAGTTAGTGAAAGGCCAAATGACAACAAATTAAACACCAGCATTAAATTAAGGGTAAGAAAGGAGCTAGAATTACTTATAACGTCACCTTAAATTCGGTAAGTTTTCAAGTAAGAATTATAAATACAAAACGCTTATGAATTTTAGTTTAATTTTGTAAACTTGTAACTGAATTGTAATAAATTATAAGCGCATAATTAGTTTATAAAGTGCTCCAGAAACAAATTCTTGTGGGAAAAAAAAAAAAAAAAAAAAAAAAAAAAAACTACGCAATCTAAAAGCTTTTTCACGTTTCTATGTCGGATGACATTTATGCGCAAACCTGTTTAAGTTAAAAGAAAAAAAGATTCTTCAGTCACCGTAGATGGAGTAAGTATAGTGAGAGATCTTAAATTAATAAAATTAAAAAAAATCTGAATTATTTCAGATTTTATATTGTGCCGAAAGGAACTTTTCTTAACGTTTTTCGTGTTACTTTATTTATTAAATGTCACGTTCTTTGCACTTAAACTATAAAATTAAATTCAACAACAATATCGCAAAATAATTTTAAAATGAGCATATCTTTAGAATTTACGATACACAGTCTCGCGCGCTAGAGATGAAAATGTTTTTTTTTTTTCGTACAGTGTTGCCACTTCTCGCTTCGAAATCGTTGAGTTTGTTAATCAAAAATTCGTTAAAGTGTTACAAAATATGAAATCGATAATAAAAATAATTTCAAATTCCAAATTAGGGCTTCGAGATGCCCATATTCAGTGGAAGATTACGTTATTCAAAATTTGATGGCTCTAGGTACCGTTGTTTTTATCACAGTGAGAGAAACATACATACATTTATGCAGATTCTTCATTATTTAATTTCTTTAAATGTAACACAGGGCGATAATATTTGGCGGCAACAATTTGGAAAGTGAACTGACACTTACAGTGAACCAACGCAAAATGTCAAAACGAAATTAATGTTCCTTCTTGGCTAACAATAAAAATAAAAGAATTTAGTGAAATATATTTCATTCCTTCTCATTGGTTTTTAATAACCACTACCTTTAGCTTATTCTATGTTCGATGAAATGCTCCGAAATAAATTTCTATGAATGATTCATCTGCACTAAACTTTCGAACGGATTATTATGAAAATGCATTCTTTTTTAAAAAATGTTACTAAAATTTGATTGAATGTAACATTAGTTGGTTATACAGTTTAGGGCCACTGAAATTAATTTCAAAAGAAATAAACTTTTTATTTCCTTGAATATTTGATCTTTTAATTATTTCTGACTTTCATTAATTAAAGCAAATATTCGCGGTAATTTTGCTTTAATTTAAGAGATTTTTGTGACTGTTCAGCAAAAGACCAGGGGGAAAATATCATTAGAATTTAGACTAGTAAAGAGAAGCAGAGTTAAACAAATCTTTGGAGGGCAGTAGATCTCTCTATGGAAAAAGGATCTTGTTTAAGTTGCATATAAAAATAATCACAAACTACGCATGTATTTAGGTTTATTCCACTGGTATCTGAACATTTCAGCGCTTTTATCTAAACGGCCTTTGATGAACGAAAAGAGAAAAGCAAAGGCTGAGTTTCGGTAAAAGAGTTATATTTAAAAAATATTAATAAAAATGAGCTTCACCTTATGAGCATTGATTTTAGCGCTATATATCAAAAGGATTAATTTCGTAAGTTGGAAATTATGCTATGCTTTTACAGTTTCATACCTATATAGGCAGAAAACTGTAATTAATGGATGTTACTACACAGGTAATTGACGTCAATGATAAACAGATTTTGTGGAATTCTTAAAGCAGTGCAAAAATATCAGTTTAAAATAAAAATTATCTCGAATTAATAAACATACTTACTTTTATGTATTCTATGGAAATTATCTGTTAACTTAAGAAAAATGGGTAAAATTTTCTGGCCTGCCATAAAAGTATAATTTCTGGAATTTGACTGAAATAAAATATTCGTTTCTCTGTCTTTTATTAAATTCAAACTATAAAAGAGTACAAGGACTGAAATAAAAACTCGTTTATACCTGAAAAAATATTTGAACCAGAGCAGACTGTACTTTAACAATTCTCACTATACGCAGCTCTATTAAAAATTCTAGCTATGTATCGTCTCATTTTACTCTTTAATATATTTTCAGTATCTGTAAATTACTGTGAATTGTCGCCATTTTATTATAAACGGATTTTAATATTATCATAGAAGAGCCTTAGATCGAAACAAGATCATGTTTTCAAGAATTTGAAATAAGTCGAAGCTCACAATATTAATAAAAGTGCATTTTGTTCTCTAAAGGCATTAAGAGTGACATGCAACGCCATTGCACTTTCTGCCTTTTATTAAATTACCCCCAAAATTTCAGTTGAAATACAAAGAAATGTCATAGTCGAAATAGGATCATTGTTTCAAAAAGAAAAGCAATAAAACTATGCTTACATTAAAGAATGCATCTTACTCCTGTTCGACATTTCAGTAAATTTCTGTATCACAGTCATATCACAATTTAAAGAACTAATTAACGAATAGGAATATTTTCGGTCCATTATTCGAACAATTATTGTACCACAGAATGTTTTTTATTGCTTAACGTTTTTCCAAATACAAATGTGATGAGGAGGCTTATACATTTGCGAGGAAGACTAGGCTAGTTTGTTTAGATGTTGAGAGTCGTCGGTTGCCAATAAAAAACATTTCTAGTACTGCTAAGTACGTTGAAATTTTTAACTACTTTCATTCACTTCGTTTTAAAAATGCCTGTCTTGCGAAATTTTCAAGCATTTTGTAATGCGCTTCAGTACTTTTGCATTTTACATCACGTTCAGCTTAGAACGTTCCCAGAACTTGCATA
The DNA here is from genome assembly GCF_044657685.1 of Stegodyphus dumicola. Taxonomy (NCBI): domain Eukaryota; kingdom Metazoa; phylum Arthropoda; class Arachnida; order Araneae; family Eresidae; genus Stegodyphus; species Stegodyphus dumicola. The sequence goes on along the minus strand of NC_140781.1, from coordinate 111,115,054 downwards.
TATTGTTAGAAAAGACACAGATTAATTATCAAATATTCGTAACTCTAATAAATAATTAAATTAGCAAACTGAATTTCATTATGAAGTTGTTGGTAATTCTTTGTATTTTGCAAATTTTGAGATGAGCAGAAATTTCTTCTTTGTATGTATTTTAACGATTATTTGACTAAGTAAGTTTATAAATCCTTTGAAGAAAGTAAATTGAATTATTCATTTTTATACGCCTTTTTGATTCGGTATGCGTAGACAACAAAGATATATATATAGCTAGATATATATATAATGAATAAATACAAATTAGAAAACAGTTTAATACCTAATTTACATCTTTAATCTGTAAATGATGACATTAATGACGATGCAGCGGAAGACGTAATTTCATTTTCATTTTTGGTTTTGGTATATTTTCTCTCCTCCTATTTCTTGCAGGTTACCATTGTGCTTCTGCGTTTTGGATTTTTGCATGTTGTTTATTCCAAATTGAATACGGGATTAATTTAAAATGTAATTTTTATTTTATTTGATTTTGCATTTTATATATATATATATATATATATATAAATGAACTTTTGTAACATTGTGAGCAAACATTGAACAGAAAATAAAAATGTTGATACTCATAAAACAATAAATATAATGAATGAAACCCTTAAACAAATATGATCGCGAAAGATAATTTTTACGTGGATTTATTAAGTGATTATTTTATTATTTTCATTTGGAAAAATATATCATTAGCTACTCGGGAAGCAGCAGAATTAAAGTTTGGGAAGTTGCAAAAGAACGCTGCACTGCTAAATATCTCTATTTTTCAATTTTTTTAACTTACTTTCTATACTGATTTAACAATTAATTGTTTTACCGTCGAATATTTTAAATGAGTACTTTTATTTACACATTTATAAGAGTCATTGAAACCTCAGTGCTGAAAGACATTCACGTACGTAACGAAATTTGCCGGTTATCGGAATATTTATCGGAATAAAGAAAGGAAAATTCGTAGTAGAATTTCAAGTGTATGATTTAATGAGAAAGCAATATACTCGAAATATGAAATGAATTCATTAGTAATTAAGACACAATAACACGCCGAATAAATACTAATTCAGAAGTCAAACAACAAAAATCAGCATTATATTTTCAACATTTTCACAAGATTAGTTTCGATGGTTTTACCGAACCACCATCCTCAGCTGCAAAACCGCAAATGAACAAGAGAGGAAATAGTGATTAGATAAGAAAGCCTGGGTAAGAATAAGCAAGTGGCGCCATCTGTTGTGAAACCAGAACTAAAACATAATTTCTTTAAAGGCCAAAGGCAAAGATGGATTGGAATTAGGATCGTTAACTAGAACAGAAAGATTTTTTTGAATGTGAAATACCACTCTAGAAAATCCAGTTCCCCAATGGAAGATGTTTTTTGAATAATTTTGGCAGCAGAAAAATTGAAAGTGTTATTTTCGGAACAACAATGTTGAACAACAGAAGACTTCTGTGTTTCGTTTTTTCTAACATATGCCTCATGTTGCTTGACGCGAAATTTTAAGGCTGTCTTAATTTGGCCAATGTAAATTAAACCACACTGGCAAGGAACCCTATAAATACCCCAAGAATTCATATCCGGAATGGGGTCCTTGAGTATGGAACTCGGAATTTTATTGATGGGAGATTAAACACCCCGAAAGTTAAATTTCTGCAAAATATGTGCAACTTTATAGCTAATTGATGGAAAGAAGGGTTGTGGTTTCACCAACAGATGGCGCCACTTGCTTATTCTTGCCCAGGCTTTTTTATCTTATCTAATCACTATTTCCTATCTTGTTCATTTGCGGATTTGCAGCAGAGGATGGTGGTTCGGTAAAACCATCGAAACTAGTCCTGTGAAAATTTTGAAAATATAACGCTGATTTTTGTTATTTGAATTCATTAGTATTAGAAAATTTGTTGTAGTTTTAAAAATATTTGGTATTGTTTAAAACGAAGCGTTCAGTTTTTAATATCGAAAAGGGTGCACTTTTAAGAACTACGATTGAAGGCTGGCGTAATAAACTTCACCTCTTCAGCCTTGATATGAATTTGCGTATCAGTCTTTCGCATGTAATGTCAGCTCACATATTCTTGTGTTTCGAGTCATAAATTATTATCTGAAACTTTTAAGAGCCGAATGGTAACTCCTGCAAAATTATTTTAATCTCAATATGTTTTGCTTGATATCGTTTGGTAAAAGCAACATTCGCAAATGTAGAAATATAAATGTAAACATTTTCTCACATATTGCGAATTTAATTTCAGCAGAAATTTTCTGAAGCTTTTCTAAAACTCGTTTAGCAAATTTCGCAAAAGTGGGTTAGGAAGTTATTCGGAAGATTATTGGAATTACAGAGAATTGATCTGCTGTGTAAACTCGATATTAACTGTATAAACTCGAAAACAAAATTGGATAACAATATCTAGAATGATCGAATTTATGCACAAAATAACTTAGCTCTCGGACGGGGATGTTCTTTAAAGTGGGGGAGGGCATTTTAAAACCCAGTTAATGTTGGATCACATGCTGATGATGAAATAAAGAAAGCAAACGTAAGGAATATATATGAAATATTTATAAAGAAAACGAGATGGAGATGTGTTACAGTTTTACATCCAAATGTATTTAGTTTTATGTTATATTATAAAAGAAACAGTAGAATCACTATTAAAAATGCTAAATATTCTCCAGCTTTGTGTTAGTTAACCGAAAATTTAACTTCTGTTGCCTGGAGTGAAAGAAAAAGATATTAACTTTAAAATAAATAAGGATCTACTGTCTAATATGACAAAATGAAATACTATGAAGAGGAAAACACATATATAATATGTGGGTTACTCATTGCTATAACAAACCGTAGAGGTATCAGTCATGTTAATAGAGAAATGAGTCTTTCTGAAGCCTTTTCTTTTTAAAATGTTCAGAATAAAGTTGTTTTCACATAAACTGTTCCTGCTATTGTAACAAGGCCTTAAACAATTTAAAATGATTTAATTTTTTAATTCTTTGAAAAGAACATAACACTTTTTATTGAGTTGTTCTGCAATTTTCCTGAAAAATATTTATGAAGAATGCGTAGGAAAATCCTCAGTGTTTACCTAATTTTTTGAATAACTTTTTCCAAACATAGCATCAAGTATTTGTGCATTAAATAGCTTTCGGCTTAAGTAGCTCCACGAATGCTGCGCTAAAGATTTCGGTAATATTATTAGCGATACCCGACAGTTATTATAAAAGATGTATGTAACATAGTTGGAAGTCGTATAAAGATTCTTATAAAAATAGGATTCTTGGTTAAAAACCCCACATTCCTGGAATATAGAAATTAAAGATTTCCAGGAAAAATCTATTGGTACCTCTAAAATCGGTGAAGGTTAGGTTAATAGCTGACGGCAAAGCACTCTAGGGGTATCTGTCTAAGGGTAGGGACACTTTCATGAAGGATTTAACTATGGTTAAACTGGCTCGCATGTATATTATGCAAGAGGTAACTTCCGAAAACGTTCACGCAGCCCGCCCGTTTGCCAGGATTCGAAGACGGATAGGACTACTAGTGTTCAGCGGCCTTATTCACTTGGCTGTTAGTGGTCAAGGAATGAATAGAAACTTTAAAATTAGGTAAACACTGAGCATTTTCCTACATATTCTTCATAAATATTTTTGAGGAAAATTGCAGAACAATAAAAAGTTTTATGTTCTTTTCAAAGAATTAAAAAATTAAATCATTTTAGCAGATTAAGCCCTTGTCACAAGAGCTGGAATAGTTTATGTGAAAACAACTTTAATCTGAACATTTTATTTTTTATGGATGAAGATTAGATATTCTGTGAATTTCCCTCCAAAGTGCTTCAGAGATATAGTTATCCCAAATATAAAAACGTACATCAATTTCTGTGGCTATGGCTCTACTTAAAAGTAAGGAGAAGCAAAACCTTCCCAATCGTTAACTATTTTAATTACCATTGTAGGGTTTTCCTTATTTTTGATAACAAATTTATTTTAAGTTTTCCTGTTCTAAACTTATCAACTTCCCCTCACATTCTCTTGCCAGGATGTATATTTAAAGTTAAGTGAAGTGCTATTTAAAAGTGTGTTTATCTCAGTTTATTCGGAGCGTGTTTCGCTAGTCAAGCGCACGTTTCGTGGTTATTTCGTGGTCATGCTAGTAAGCCTCTTGGCCTTATCAGTTTAGCATCACGCCGGTTAGATTTCTGTGAGTCCACCTCTTAGGCGTAAATTGAAGTGCATTCTTGCACTATTTATTTTCAGGTTCGACTTGTATTATCGTCTACGTTTAGTTACCACCGCAAGTGAACGGTAGTTTTTGTAACGCACGAAATCCGTGCCCTTCTGTTAAATTAGTTTGAATTAATAAAAGGTTATTTTCCACCCTTTCTTCTTTCTGGTAATTTATTCACGCCTGTGCGAGAATTCGTCAGGTTCCTTGTAGAATCTAATTTAGCTTATGCGGAATAACAGAGATAGGTTTTACACCATTATTTTGCCTTTTAGCGAATTATCTCTCCATGTTAAAATCTAAAGATCCTGCATACTTAAAAATAACGAATTAAATTTATTTAAACCTTAACTAAGATTGAGCAAATTTAAAATAAACAGAATGTTAGTGCAACTTGCTGCTATACAACAGAATTCAAAATTAATTTACTAGCAATAACAATCAGAAATTAAAAACTTAAAGAAACTTAAAGAGACAAGCTTAATTTACTTCTTTCCCATCAAACACCCTACTAAATAAGATAGAATTCCATTTTCCAAACTTCAGTTATGCAGAACTCTTTATCCGTATTGTTAATTATTATTTTTATTCAAGTAAAATTAATCTAACTATTACTTTATTTAGTTGTTTTTAATTGTTTCGTCGTTTAAAGGAACGTAAAATATTAATATATATAGGCTTTAATAAGCTACTTATAATTATGCTAATTTTGTAATTTTATATTATTAAAAATAATCGTGTTTTAATTAAATATTTTTGAATAGAATTAGTTACGTGCTTTGTTCCCCATTGTTAAAAATAATTTCTTTGTTTAATTTTAGTACAGTAAAAATAAAAACTAAGACTATTTTTAAGTTTTTCGCTTTTATGGGGAAAACTTATTACTATTGTTATTATTATTTTATTTTAGCTGAAACAGAAATGATTTGCTTAGTAAAGTATATAAAAAATTAGCTTAATTTTGTCAAAAACGCTGTATTTTGACTTTTGGTTTACGGATTAAAACGGTTTACTTCCTTTGTTATAATTTTTGTTGAAATGCAATATGATATATGAAAAACTTGCTCGATTTTCAGCAAAAATGTACCTAAAACAAAAGACAACCCGATTATTTAAATATTTTTCAGATAGACGGATAAGTTTCAGTTAGTTCGGAGTCTGTAATTTATACGTAATTAAATTTATGAAAAATTATTTTAATATACTAGTAGTTAGTTTACTAATTTAATATCTTATTATACTAGTAGTAGTTAATTTACTGTTTTCGGGATTTGCTATTATTCTCGTTTCTTGTACTGTCAATTTTCACCCTATCTAGTTTATGGTGGCCCACCAGCAACCAGTCGGTAAAGTAGCTGAACACTGATAGTTCAACTCAAATTCTTATTCATGTGAATGGGAAGGCTTCATACTTTTCTTCATGTGATTGCCACCCACTTCCTTTTAAAATGAGCGCCAGAACAATGGCATTCCTTCTCTTAGGAAGAGAGCCCTAGGATGCTTTACCATAATCCAATCCAATCCAATCTAGCTTATACAAACTTTCGTTATGCGAACAAATGGTTTAAATAAATGTGATTATTACTGAATCGTTCCGGTTTAGTGATTTGGTCTTGATTTAATTGGTTGTAGTCTTACCGATTTCCAGTTTTCAGTTTGTTTATTTTTTTAAAACTGAATATAGCAAAGCAAATCATTGGCTATCTGCCTAAGGGAAGGGGTGCCAGAGTGGAAGACTTTTTAAGGCCGCGAGTTTACAGAATTTGGTAACTGATAGTTCAATTTAACTTGCAGTTGTTATAAATATTAGTTCCAAGCCTCTAATTGATGTGAAAAATGAGTTTTAGACGTTAACTGCTTAATATCGCTGTGTTATACATTCCGCGAAATTGCGGTATTTTTGTTTTGTGTCATAGCTTAGTAAATTTAAGCTTAGTAAAGTATGTAAAAAAAAGATAAGTAGTGGAAAATGATTTTTAGCTCTTATTTAGTATTATGTTTTCTTTCTAAGCTACTGTTTTCTTTCTGGCAATTATTCCCCATGTTATGTAGACAAACTCAGGCCCTTAGATTTTGGATAGACCATCATGATTTAAGGTTAGATCTATAAAATTACCGGATATGATAAAAATATCCAGATAATAACACTTTTCTGCAGCAAGGAACTCCCTGTAGAAATTATGCATCTTCTGTAAAATTTAGACATTGCTTACGACGGAAGTTTATAATTAGTCATTTGTTACACGTAGATGAACATTTCGGAATGTCAGAAGTTTCATCAGAGACCATACAGAAAAAAGGCCAAGCTTAACAGTTTGAGGTCCCGCTAACGATTTGAAATGCTCTCAAGCAAGCACGAGTAGAGTGTTGGTTAGATTTATGGAATGTGACAAAGCACACTAGGGCTATTTGCCTAAAAAAAAGGAGCCTTCCTGAAGGATTTTTGAGGACACTTGACTAATATTCACGTTTCCACAGGAAGAAACCTGAAAACCACCCAGACCGTTCGTTAGCAGGGATTTAAATCATGTTCGAACTACCAGTTTTCCGCGGTCTAACTGATCGCTGCTAGTGGGCAGAGTAAAATGTTAAAAAAATTACTCTGATAATTTTGACCAAAAATTTCTAACTTATGTTTTGTAACTTCGATGTTAAATCTATTTAGAGCATGAGGAACAATTAAATTAAATTAAACGAATTATAATTTTAGCCCCAGACTTGGCTACTAAGCTTCTAAATGTCACCAGATTAAGTCAACGAATATCTCCGCATCTAATTAACATTTTGATATACTGCAAAAACTTTTTCTCATATAGTTAAATAAAAAATAAGATATACAACATATTTATATTATTTGTCCAAATAATTTCGACAAAATTATCATTTGTATAATGATGAATCTTTCCTATCCCATGACGATAATTTTTGATTAAGCACATTCCTTTGAAGTTTCGGATCTTGAATTAATAAAGCATTCTGACTGTCATATTTGTGTTCAGTGCACCAAGATACAGTTAGTCAATAAAGTCTGCGTACATCAAGAAAAGTAACATCAAATCCAAATTTTAAGGTGCGAAAAGGGTAGTTTCTTAAAGTTTTATTTTTTAAATATTTAGTTTCAATAAGGGACTTTGAAATTATTTAACTGTAATATTTTCATATCTAATAATTTATGCACACTAATTTTTAAAAGATAAGTGGCCAGAAATCAAAGCCAATAAAGTTTGCGTACAACGCGAAGGAGGCGGGGGATTTTTTATCTAACTTTTAAACTTCAAACTTGAGAATGCAAAGAAGGTTACACTTTCAAGGTCATTGACTTCCGAAGCGAATTTCATGTTGATTGGAAGTTGTTATTTCTATTTTCTTTGATGAAAATGACATCCAATAAAGAAATTCCTTTAGTTACGAGACAACTAATTAGCAAATTGGGAGATGAAGGTAAAACTCTTCGTTATATTGGTAAAACCATTGGAAAACCATTTTCTAGTTTGCAAAGAGTTATTCAAAACTATCTTGACACTGGTAGTCTTACTGTAAAACCAAGATGTGGGAGATCGAAGAAGCTAACGCAGAGAGAAGAAAGAAAAACTCTTTTACGAATTAAACAAAATCCTAAATTTTCTGCTGCAAGCATTGCAAAAGACATTTTTTTAACTAGCAACAAGGAAATTTCTCCTGAAACTGTACGAAAAGTGCTGCGAAAGGCCGATTATCATGGACGCAATCCTAGGTCTAAGCCATACATTTTCGAGACAAATAGAAAGAAAAGAATTGCTTTTGCCAAAACACATTTAAACTCTTCGCAGGACTTCTGGAACAATATAATTTGGTCAGATGAAAGTAAATTTACAATATTTAAAGTTAATGGCCACCCTATTGTATGGAGAAAACCAAGAACAAAACTGAATCTGAGAAATTTAAATCCAACTGTCAAACATGGAGCTGGCGGTGTGATAGTATGGGGGTGTATGTCGTCGAAAGGAGTTGGAAATTTTCACATTATTGATAAAATCATGGATAAGTATGTTTATCTGGATGTTCTGAAGAAAAATCTACGAGACAGTGCCCGAAATTTAAACCTCTCTAAAACCTTTATTTTCCAACAAGACAACGACCCGAAACATACAGCTAAAATTGTGAAGGAATATCTCCTCTATCACACTCCAATACAGTTGCGTACTCCTCCACAGTCACCAGACCTCAATCCAATCGAGCATTTGCGGGAAAAATTGGAGAAACGAATTCGAAAACACAATATTACGTCGTGAAATGAGCTAATTAGTAAATTGCAGGAAGAATGGGCGAAATTTACGTCGGATGAAACTGAAAAACTAGTTCAGTCAATGCCCAGACGTCTGCAAGCTGTTTTGAAGAATAAAGGATATCCTACAAAGTATTGAAGTAATGTAAAGAACTTATATTTTGCTTTTTTTTAAAACTGTACGCAGACTTATTGGAAGGAATTTCTGAGTTCTTTTGACAAAATATATTTTGAAAAATGTAAAAATGTTTTTATTTAAGCTTACAATTTTAGCTAATAGAAGAAAAAAATGCAATGATTAAAATATATTTTTCTATGCTTTAAGTGTTTTTTTAATTTCAAATTTAGTCTGTGCGCAGACTTTTGTGACTAACTGTAAGTAAAAATTGTTTGTTTTTATTTCGCATACCATTTGATAATTTTTCAGTGAAATTGGCGTTTGCAAAGTCATCGCTTCCGTGGAGGTCAAAAGCTAATACATGAAGAAAGAAATGAAAGAATATGTTATGAAGAAATGTCCTTTTAAGGCATTAAGAAGAGAGATGGTAGAACTAAATGTGATTGCTTAAAATATACTGCTTCTTAAATTAGGCTGAAAACAACGAAAGGCAAATTGCGTAAGACTTTCAGGCAGAAGCCAACCAAAGTGCAAGATGTTTTAAAAATTATGAGGTCGATAAGACTGGAGAAAAGCATTTTTAGCGACAAGATGTATGTTTGATATGCCTTACCACTGTCATCAAAAGATGCGTGTTTGGAGTGTTTGAAAAGGAATACACAATACTTTCAGTGAATTTTGTAGCCTCTTGTGTTTGATTATAGAGGGTCCACAGAGGATGTGTCATATGTACGGAAAAATGAATTCCAAAGTATTTTAAGATTTCTTTGAAAATTTTACGTTAATATTTATGGGACGGCAATTTCATTTTTAGCAAACTCAGCATCTTGTTCTTATCACACCTCTTATGCTCACAACTACATGGCTCAAATATAAATCAATGTGATTACATAGCCCAGTGGTCTCAGACTAGCGGCACACATTAATTCCCCGAAGAAATTTTATGCTGCTTGCAAATACTTTTTAAATAGGTGTTTGCTGCAAATACGGTGTAGTAATGATTTCGAGTTAATATAGTTATTCGAAGTTCATATTACCGTTAAAACAAGCATGAATAACGCACTAGAAAATCTACATATGATTCTAATTAATTTACAATTAAATCTTATTCAAAGATTTGAAAATAGTGATCGTCACCCAGACGGTATAGTGGTTAGGGAAGTCTGCTATGGTACCGAAGGGTCGGGGTTCGAATCCTGGGAGAAGACATGGATGTTTGTAGATGTATAGTGTCGGCACTCCGAATATGCGGCGAGCCGAAAGTTCTCTCGTATGGATTGGTGGGAGTGAAGAGGGATGGAAGACCCCCGGATCCCCCCCCCCCCCGGGGTGCTCTTCCTCAAAATTAGGGGTGGAAAATAGAAGTCCAACCTCTCTTCGGAGTAGGTGCTGGCAGCCATTGTTACATGTATTATAGACACGACAGCAACAACAAGATAATGATCTGATTAACTTTTATTCATACTTGTCAGGAAATAAATACGCTTAGTTATGAAATTTTGCACTAAAATTAGTTGCTTTGTTTGGGAATGCATTTCTATGGTGAGTGTTTTTCCATAGTTGAAAATTAATAAAAAAGAAACTGGTTAACGAGGGAGCATCTACAATCCTTGATGAAGATAATGTTTAGTAATTATTCTCTAAGACTGCAAACTTTGTTGGAATCGAAACGCCATCAAGTATCAAACTGTAGTAAGAAACAAAATTTGCGTTTATTTATATACATGTGAATTTTTAGTTATGCGTTGAAGAAAATTAAATAAACAACAAAAATAGACTAGGTTATCATTATTCTTTCTCCAGTTTTGACCCACTTGAAAAGTTTTCTCTGAAAGCGCAGAAAAATTTCATAATTAGTTTCAGTTTAAAAGTAAAAGGGAGATATTTAATGGTTATTCAAAGCTGTTGGAATTATTTGAAATAAAGGTGAGTCTAAAAGTTTAATATTTAGCTGTCACTATGTTTGAACTGCGAAGTGTAGGCAAAAAATTTCTTCCAGGTATCAAACCTTACATTTCAGACAGAAAAAAATGTAAATTTGAATTTTTCCCCTCTGTATTATTATTGTTTTTGTTTATGTGTTTTTGATAAATATATAATAAGAGAAGTTTAAAATTAGTTAATATATCTTTTTTTATTTTGGTGATAAAAAATTGCATTTTGTTATAAGAAAATCTGGCCCTTCAGCTATTTTTAGATTGCTCATTCGGTTCACGTGCAGTAGTTTGAGTTTGAGACCACTGACCTAACCGACAAATATATCTGATTTTAAATTGAAGGATATGAGCAAAATTCTAAAATACATCTTCAAAAATTTCCAGTGAAAGACAGGACGAAATTTACTTCTTGTCTGTAAATTATACTCCAAACTTTTACTTGCCTTATCAAATACTAATATAAAGACAAAAATGCATTGAAGTTACGCTGCTTTTTCTCTGATTAAATTTTACATTTATTTTCATATTATTATAACATTTTGAGCCCTGTTAAAAATTATTCCAGTTATATGAACGTTTTCAAACAACTGTCTTTTAAATAATTTTATACGCATTTTTGTTTGCAGAATTACATTGCGATTTATAAAGTATGCAGGTTAAGATGAAAGTAATTCAAATTTGGAAGCAAGTATTTTTTTCAAACAAATTAGAACAAATTAGAATTGCAAATCATTCAAAGATTTTCCTTTGATTATTCTAACTTTTCGAAGAAAATGGGGAAAGAAAATACTTGTGATTCTTCTTTACATATTAATGTACAAAATTTATTATCAGAATTCATTTATGTTCATTATAATTTCTCCTTTTTTGTTTTAATCAAATTCAAGTTTATTTTTTGTAATTTCAGTGATCAATTGCGAATTATTTTCTTCACACTATTTGAAGCATTTCTGTTAGTTGGTTCGCTATTTTCCAAGAAATTCCTTTCTACGAATTTCGGACATGCGTTTGAACTAAATAAGAAATAAAAGCTCAAAAAATTAAATAAAAGCACTGTTTATTTATTCAGTAAAGTCTTCTAAATTTAAGCATTTATTTGTCCCTATTTTGTGATAGATTTAAGCACATGACTGAAAGACTTTTCTCTTTGCCTGTCAGACAGACATGTCAGATATTGAACACTAATAATTTATAATGCAATGATTCATATAATTTTTGAAAACTGAAATATAAAATTAAATGAGATTGAAAAAAAACACCTTAACATATTAAAAAAAAGTAAACTCTGACTTGAAAGCCTAAAGCAATTTTGTATATCTGAGATGAGACTATTTCAGGCATCCAAAATCTATTTCTTTCGTCTTTATAAGAAAGAACAAAAAAGGACTTAATTTGCTTTCAAGTGTGGGCCAATGAGCATAAAAAAGTTCAATCATTGAAGCATTTGACGTAATCGACTGAATTCGAAGCAAGCCAAAACACTCAAGTATTTCTCATTATTTATTCATTTTTCTGCTATGAATAACAAAGCATGGGTAATCCGATCGATGTAGATATAATCATTTGAGCGTATTTTTATTTGCAACGAATCAATAGCAATGTCAGAATGAATGAACTCGAATTAAAAAAATGGTAACTCATTCGGAAAGAAATGCGACGAGGGCTTTGACATTTAAATTTCTAGAAACGGAAAAAATCTTTATTAGAATCATCAGCGCATCCCTGAAATATGCATGAAGGATATCCGACTGAAAGAAGAATATTATAATAAAATTTAAGCATCACGTCTTCTAATTGATAAGTAATGCATTTCGACAGTAAAATATTCTCCAATTCTTTTCAACAGAAATTCCTTTTCTTATTAAAAATTACCTTAATTTTGAATAAAAGAAATAAATGTATATGTATTCTTTAGACGGACTCAATTTAATGCTTTTGTCATCAAAAAAGTAATAAGACAATGATTTTTAACATCCTCAGATGAATTCAAAGACTGCATAGAATTTAAAGTTATCATCTGATAGAAACTGTTGCTGTCAGTTAAAGAAAAAGTATGCATGCCATTGCCGTTTATTAGATAATTATTCAATGATGAACTTGCGTATAAACGCAGAACTCCGTTTATCCGCATTGCTTGCTCTTCTCTCTAGACCAAGAAAATTTTATCTTGCAATTCAGTTAATTATATGCTTTTGATGTTTTAAGTATTTAAGTAGCATAGAAAGATAAAGCAGAAATTTAAATAATTTTAAGAAGCTATTTATATATTTATTCAGCTGAATGTATGAGAAATGAAAACAAGTCTACATTAATCAACAAATGCATAACTTATAAATATTTACCCATCCGCAAAAGGAAATAAAATAATTAAATTAATTACCAGTATTTTTTTGTCTTTAATAAGTAGCATAACAAATGCGGTCTGTTAACCTTTTGATGTGTGTCGCATTGTTCTTTGCATATAGTTTTTTATTCCTTATGATGCAATGCTAATTTTCTTTGGAGCGCAAAGCTATTTTTAATCCTTATAGTCTACGTTGTAACTAAACGGTAAATGATCAAACAAAATTCGCTCTATTGCACCGTAATAAACCCTTATTTGGTTAATAGAGAAAAAGCAACCCAATTATCCGTATAGGTTGTAACCCAGTTATTCCGAAAATCTGGAGCTTTTCTGCATTGTTTCATTTATATACCATAAAGCAAAGCTTAATTTTTGGCTATGGCATTTTGGGGGGGGGGGGGCTTTCGTATTCTACCGTCGACGCTCGAAAGTGCAGAGAACTTTTGTTTTTATTTCAATACTGTAAATAAATTAATACTTACCCAGTTCATATTTCACATATAAATAGGGAGATACTAATGGTGATATGTACTCGCAATAGGTAATCGCTCTACTTAATGAGAATTAAAACAACTTAAATTATCTGAAAAAGTGTTGCTCTAGAAGAATATTTAAGAACACCAAATTCTGTATTTTAATAGAATATGTATCAGAATCAATTATTAAACTAAAGAAAAGCTTACAAAGGCCATCTGCCTAAGTTCCATTCCAATTCAGACAGAGTGGACGTTAAGGGATAGAATCCAAAGACTTAGTATCCCTGTTTTCTTACAACCATCCTCAACAACGGAATTTCGAATAGACAGATTTTAAGTGCTTATTCTAACGAAACACTAAATATGGAAAAATAATAATAATCCAGGAACTGAAATACATTTATCTTTTCTGTTAAATAAATATTCAAATGACAGCCTAACTGCTGAAGAGGTATTTAGGTAATCTTGAAGTAAAAGGTGGGGAAAATCAGTTATGTTCTTATCGGGAATTGCAGAGTAGACCTCCATAGGTGTCCATTAAAGCGTGGAGGAAATATAAGATTCGAAGGTCAATTTTCGGGAATGATACATTTGGTATTTTTTTCTGTTTTAAAAAAACCTAATTGTCTCTAGAATTGTTGTGTTTCAGTTATCCAAACATATTTTCTACAGCACTGATACCAATTAGTCACAACAATATTACATACATTTCTTGGACATAGATAGATATTAGTTCATGGTACATCCGTATTAGTTACACGATATCATTTTTCTTCATATAATGGATTAGGTCGCATAATAATTACCTTACATTTATTTACGACATTTTGTTGGATTTAAACTTTCACATACATTGTGAAAAAAAGGACTTAAAAACTCACCTTTTTTAATAGCCTTTAAACTTAATTAAAAGATGGTTACTTTGTTCTGATAGAGTCAAAAATCTTCATTTTTTCCTCACCAAAGTCTTAAAGAATTTCTGTACATTGCTCTAACAACTTAAAGCCCTGGTGATAAAAGTAAAGTAATCAGTGATATTTTACGAGCTTTCGCCTCTCGACCTTATTTGAAACATCTTGCTTTATTTACTCAGCCAAAGTTTGACACAGACGGCTGTGAGAGACTTTCTTGAGCTTCCGGAGCGCGTCAAAGTGTCTGTTAAAAAAATCTCCTTTATCTTTCGGCATAAAGGACAGCTTGTCTTACAGCTTGAGCCTCTCATTCCGTAGGACCTGCGACAAACCTCTGCTCCGTCATTGTTCTTTGGATCTCTTTATTGTCTTGCTTTATTTATTCATTGGGCGGTAAACGGAATCCTTTAGAAATCCTCCAAAGGACAAAATCTTTTAACACTACAGCTTTCGTTGAAATAATTACTTCTCGCTAGTTTCATTTCGAAGATAATAAATCTTAATGATAGCACTGCCATTTTGAAAGCATCATCTCACTCCGAATGATAAATAAAGAGTTGAGATAAAAAGTTTCCTTAAGTTAGGTAATAATGCATATCTTGGAAAATGGAAATCTTTTCATGTTGCTGGCAGAGCGGCAAATTATTTATGGCTTGCAAAAAAACAAATTGTTATATATATATGTTTTAGGAAATGCAAATCATTGCTCGTGTTTTCCTGTTAAGGTGTGACTTCGAGTTTAATAACTTAGAAGGCACTGATAATTCCTTTTATACGCAGTCTCAAATGCTTGGAAATATTAAACCTGAACTTTATGTCAAACAACTCTTTCTCTCTCAATAAAAAGTTTTCAAATGTTTCTTTAAAATACTGTACAAAAACAGATTGCTTGAAAAGCCCATCAATCATGTAGTAAATTCAGAAACCACAGCGCAAAATAATGCACGCAAAAATGTATGTACTTCTTAAATCTTTGTAAAAACATAAAATGATCATGGAACTAAATTTTGAAAATTTAGGCTACTCCAACAGAAGTATAAAAACAACACAAGCGATTTACTGTACTGAAAGAAAAATGATTGATCACTTACTTGCTGTCATCGATGGAGACAGAATCCAAAACACAAGCAGCGTACTGTAGAGCATTTTGCAGAACTGATACAGGTATTTCTCCGTGCTGTAAGTGCCTAGCCAGTTCTCTAAGCCTGATAGAAACAGAAGCAGCATGAATAACACTTTTTAACACTTAAAAGATAAACTATATTGTTAACATATAAGAAAATGAAACGGGTTAAGAGTACTGGATATTGCATATTGTTGACTCTGAAACACAAAGATTTAAAATTAGGGTAAAGAAATTTTTTGAAAAACTAATCAGTCTGATCTTGCTGAAAATTTCACTTTATTCACGTACAATGTCTCAATGTTTATGGTTCATATTAATACATATTGTAAAAGGAAAGCTTTAACTTTTATTCAAAGATTAATTTTTATATTTCACTAACCCGTAAATAACGAAGCGTATTTTGGAAAGAAAGCGAAATAATGTTCCTTATTTATATTACTTTATTTGCATATTGTCCTTTTTAAGATAATATAATAGCTGTAAATTAAAACTTAAGCAAATACCTGATGTTCATACAGCATAGAATAGATGAGTGAAGAATCTAATTACATTAAGAATAATTTCTAATTTTTGTTTGGATTTTACTGAATTAAACTTTGCAAATGATTCAAGATAAAACTTCCACTAAATTAAAGCATTCTTTCGCTATACTCTCCTGCACGGAATATTTAGGAATTCAATTTTGCTGATAGGGATTTACAATATTTTTTGCATCAAGTACACGAAAGGGATATATTTACATAAATCATAGAATAAATATAGTTAGTAGTTGTATATCACTTTTAATCGATAGGATTTTCTCGTAAACATGTAAATATCCTTGTGAAGATAAATTAGTTGAAGAGAGAAGTAATACAAATGCATTTTAGATTTAGAGTTAAATAATCTCTTATGCATCATTATGCCTTCTTTAACATTTTGTAAAATATTTCTTTTAACGTGGAGGCCATCATGTTTCCTGTAAGTAATTTTTTTATAACTTTCCATACCTCAATAGGCATTACTAGTTTACGATACTCTTTATTTGTTATTTATTTCTCTTACTTTTAAGGAGGGTTTCTCTGTTCACTAATGTATAAAATTTTAGAGAAAGGGAACATATTTCAGTTGTGCAGTAGTTCAGGTATTCTGCTGCAGCTAGGAAAATATTTATTGCAATTTGGAAAAAGGTTTGGAACGATGTTCAAAAATTGAGAAAGGACGGGCTCTAACAACATGAAATAATGAACTTATACCTGTTTTACACAAAACATATCGCTTCTCTAAATAATTGGAAGGCGAAGGGAGCTACATGGCATTTACAAGCACGTTTTTTCGTGAAGGAATTTTGCGGTTTCGATTCAAACCACACGTATTGGAATCAAATCTTTTCTATGAAATCAGAAAATTATTGGTGCGTTGCGGTTTCGAAAGCTAGAAATTTCTGTTCGGGGAAAAATCTTGGACAGAATGAGATATCGAACTTTTCTTTTTTAACTGAAGTCCCTTGCATATAAATGGAGCTTAAATTTGTTATGAGAGACACGCTGAAATTTCTTTTGGAATTTTCCTGCTTAAGATTGAGCTTGAAAATTTCTATTGTAGATGAAAATAAAAACTGAGAAATACGCATGTAAAACTTCAGTGAAATAATGGATGATCTTGAGCAAAAATAATACGAGTAATTTATAACAACCTTCCAAGGTAGGAAAATGCATTTAATTGTGAAAGCCTTAGAGGAAATTAAAAGAAATTTAAAAAAGACTAATGATATACAATAGTTATGCATTATTCAGCAGTGCTGTTTACTCAAGTTTACTGCTTTTCATTTAGCAGGAAGCTTCAAGAGAAGTTTCATATCTTCCTTTGGACAATATATTAGAACTGCCTAAGTAAACTTACAATAAAAAATAAAAGTAAAAATATTTATTGTGCTCAAATTGTAGCATAGCAACTAAATATACTGATATAGAAATGAAATATTGTAGAACTTTCGAAACGTTAATGGACCCGGCTCAGTTTTCAATCCTTTTTGAAAGAAAGTGTAACAGCATAGCGCTCACCCTCATATATTAATATGTTTTTCGTCTGTTTACGGTTTTTGTGCTAAATGATTTTGAAAGTAAAATACGAAACCACTTAAAAATCGGGTTATGATTTCTGATTCGAAATTATTTAGTTTGTCATTATTTCTGTACGTTTTCAAAAGCTGTTTGTTCTGAAATTTTATGTCTCTGTTTGTATTATATACAAAATTAAAAAAAAAAAAAAAACGTTTTTTTGAAACTACCTGACAAACAAAATACTGTCATTAGTTTTACATATGTATATTGTTTAATTATAAAGCTATATCATAAATATGAAAGTATATGTCGAAGCTTACGTTTTAAAAATACGTTTACGTTACGTCGAAGCTTACGTTTTTAAGAAGCTGACGTTTTAAAAATCTATAGTGTTTTAACCTAAGTATGTAAAAAGAAAATTTTTAATGCTTTAAAGAACAGAAGATAGTTATACGGCAATGCCTAACATTTTGGTGAATGACTGATTATGGCAAAGCGCGGCTAGTTTTATCTGCCTTAAGAAGAATGAATTTTCTTCCTGACTTTCTGAAGATGCCTGGCTCGTGATCTTTTATATATGTAAAAGAAAACACTTATCATTTTTTCTATAGTCTTTATTAACGACTGGCGTAACTACAGAATTATGGAAATAAATTAGGGCTAATTAATTTAAGGCTAAGTGTTTAAATATTAAGAACAAAAATATGGATAGGTTACTTTC
The DNA here is from genome assembly GCF_044657685.1 of Stegodyphus dumicola. Classification (NCBI taxonomy): domain Eukaryota; kingdom Metazoa; phylum Arthropoda; class Arachnida; order Araneae; family Eresidae; genus Stegodyphus; species Stegodyphus dumicola. Next base: position 111,096,850 of record NC_140781.1, on the reverse strand, counting down.
CGACGAAACTATGTTTATTGGATTAGATGAAAGTCATAAAAGCTGACTGAGTTAATTAGGACTTTTAGAATTAGTAAGTTATAAAAATTAACGAAACATGCTTAATTATGTGGAAATATAGTAATTTTCTCTTTCGTTTGTTTAAGGAAAGTACAATAATAAATAAAAAATCACATAATTGTATCATAATTATTGCAAGACCAAGTCAAGACATTTCAGTTTATGTTTCGATATAATTTCATTATGAACAGCTTCAAGCTCTTATTGGAGACCAAACAATGGAAAGTCACTGGTTGTCTCCCTAGAAGGAAAGAACTACGACTTGCGGGGAAAAATAGAAAAGGACTACAAAAAAATTAATTACATGCCTGGTACTCAATTCCTTCAAGTAACAGGTCAAGTGTTAATGGCCCTTAAGAAGCTAAGGCTGAGACAAGGACGTAAGTATTGTTTAATTATTGGATCCTCATGATCCAATACTTAAACAGGATGGGCAACTGCGGTACATGGATGACCTTAGACATTTCTTTATTTTCAATTAATATAATCGAAAATTTGAGCATTTTAAGATAAGTATAAAATTTAAATATTTAAAATTTTCGCATATGCAAATAGAAGACATAGCATATTTTCAGTAAGAATTTAATTTTTTTAAAACTTGAGTCACGCTTAGTTCGCCGCAATGTTTTTTTCAGCTTGTTTCTGCAGCATACTGCTAAAATACGTTTATATTTAGTACAAGCCGCCCAAGTGTGAGAAGAAAAGCGAAAAGAACAATAGTTCATAATAATTTTAATTATATAATAATTGAATCAACCTGACATAAAAAGGCGATAATGCTAATTATAATTATGCAGTAATGGAATCGAATTAAAAAATATTTTTTATCACGGTCACTGGATATTGTTATGTGTGTAAAGAAAGCTGTGAATTTAAAAAGAATTCTTTTATATAATAATAATTTAAAGTTCTTTTCTGTATAAGGCTCCTTATGCTTAATGTTTAAAAATTTAAAATTACTTTGAGTTTGAGATAACGAATGTGTAGCTGAATGATTTGGCGTTTTGTGGAATTTGGCATTTGAATGCGTATAAAAAAATTCTAGTTTGATCTGATTAAAACTTCAGAGTATCAAAAGACACTGAACTAAAATCTATTCTAAGAAAACTTTATATGATTATCAAAAAACTACATTTATATTTAGAAAAAAGCAGTTATCTCTCTAATGACAGTCTATAAAATATATATCCAGGAAATGAGTTATCCAGACAAGTACCTTTCATTAGCATAATTAAGGGATTTTAAAGTATAACATAATTTGAGCGAAATTTAATTTGATATTTTCAGACGACATAGGCTATTTCCTAGACATTCAATATCTGGAAATTTTCCATCATGTAAATTTGTTTCAAATTTCCACAACCACAAGCGACGTATTATATTATGGCGATTTCAACGATTATATTTCTTCTCAGACTCAGTTACTGGCTGTTGAACTGGCCTGCAGCTTAGAGGTTTCGTAATTTTCCTCATGTTGCTAAAGCTCATGTTCGAAATTCCTCCTCGAAAGTATCCGTCCACCATTACGTGAGCTAGATGTGGCATAGATAAATTTACGATTGGTTAACTGATTGGTATATTGTAACAAAAGTACAAATTTATCAAAATATTTCAGCAACTCTTTGTTTTTGCTTTAGTATTATAGAAAATCTTATTAAAGATATATAGTCTTAGTTTATGATAGATGCTTTATGTGAAATTGAATCTTGGATGAAATTTTTGTTGAGATAATAGAGAAAGACAATTTTTTAAAGAAATGTACGTTCACTTATGAAAACGTTTTCTCAATGATTTAGAATTTTTTCAATTTTAAATTTTAGTATCTGAGGAATTTCTATTGATAAAAAACAAAACAATCAGAAAATCGATTTCACGACTGAAATGCAAACAATAAGAAAGAAAAGAAAAATAACTTACTATTAGCTGTTTATCATGGCCGTCATAATATACAGAGAAAATCAAAGAGAAACCATCGCAGAGTAGAACCATTCAAACCCAAACGGAATCCAGTGATTATAAGGATTGATAATTTTAGAAGCTTATAATGTATTTTTCCCGCCTTCTTAGCATGCCTTCGTAGTGTAGTGGTCGGCACGCTCGGCGGGTTTTCGAGAGGCCCGTTGTTCAAGTCCCGGAGAAAACGTGGCCACTTTTTCACATATCTAACTTTAAAAAATACCTAATGTCTCTACGAGCTCATTCGCATTTTCTTCTTTACGATATTTCTACACTTAAACACAGTACTAATATTCCTTACGTAATGTAACCATCAATCCTTAAGGATGCATGAATGCTTTCTTACCAGCGACACAGGAAGCTTGATTTGAAAGATTCAGTAAAAGATTCTGTGCTAAGTATTAGTGCTACTTAATAAAGAAGACAGAAAACAGTGTATTAACTTTAAATTCTCTTTCTGTGTTAGATTTTTTTATGTTCGTAGAAAGTTGTTTCTTAAATCCGCATTAAGCTTAAGTCATAATTTAGTATCCTTAAGAGCTTTCGGAGGCTAAAGCAAAAGTTCTTCCTAATTGGAGAAGGTTCTAGAGATCTGGTCAAGAGCAATGAAAACATTCAAGAAGAAAGATAAACACGAAAGATACATTTTTAAGTCTTTTAGCCTAATTAAATTTATTTGCCACAATGCATTCATTTGGGCATTTTTGAACATCAGTATTACACCTTGCGCATGTTGACTTTCTTGCTGTCATTTTCTGTACTATTAAAACGAAAGGAGTTCCTTTTTATACTAGTTAAAGGGGTGGTTTTCACGGTAATAAACGAAAATGTTTCTTGGTGTTTAAATTCATATTGTGATAACAGTTCCTATTTATTGAATCGATATATCTATATTCTTAAGTCTTCTTAAGTTTTTTGAACTTATTGTTAACTTATTGTGAGGAATAGTGGAGTATTATATTTACATAGTAACGAAATTTATTTATTTTAAAAGTACATTTAAGGTACTATTCAAATACATTTGAAAATAATTCTCAATATGAGGTAAGCTAAGCTAGAAAGCAAAGGAAACCTTTTTAATAAATTCCGTTATATTTAAACTACATCAGTTTGCAGATTTTTGGCTATACTGCAACACCTGTTTTGTGAAAGCATAAGGTATTAATATTTCTACAGGCGATCTTGAGAGAGTGGTCTTTTATGCACTGAAAGGATTTTAATTATTTGGACCGCATATTGCTTATTTATCTTAATTCAACTCTGAAATCTGTAACTCTATCTTTTCTTGGTTAAGGTTATGTGCTTTTCCTAGTATAACTGTTTTTGCCGTTTGAAGGAAAATGAAAGAAACATATAAATATTCAAAACAGATAAAAATAATATAAATATTCATCCTGAATTTCTTATACAAAATCTAATTAACTGGAATAATGTAAGAAACCTTTTAAATTATTTGCGAGCCTTTTACTAACGGAAATATTTCAGAAAAAAAAACTGAGGATTTTAAAAGAAGTGTCATATCAAGTTATAATAGGTATGTTTTATTTACTTATTTATTGGAGCACACTAAATGCTCACAAACAGGAAAATGTTTTTCCGTGCTACGTTGATTATGACGTCTCCCTTTTATCAGTGAAAGTTTGTTAATGTGGATAACTTAATGTAATTAAAGCTGGAGAAAATGTTGAATTCATGCTTTTTGTTTACGACTGAGTTGCGATAAAAATTATCTCGAAAGAATTTGTCCAGATTAATCCGTAAGATTAAATAACCAACTTAGAGAAAAGATACAAAATTATAAAGCTGGTAAATTGTTTCATTAATCTTGTTTTGTATCTGTTCATTGCTAGTTGTCGAGATACTCTAATATGCAATATCATATGAATAATTATATGACTCAGTCAACTTTCATGAAATATTTATCACATTGTTATGCATTTTATCAAAAAGGTTATTTGATACTCGGATGTATCTATTAATTTACATAAATATCATTTAGCTAAATTAAATTTACTATTCTTCTTTTATTAACCATAACTTAAAAAATTATTTACAGAAGAATTTAATATGTGGAAACAATTTAACAAAAAGTGAGAACTCCAGCTCGAACAACGCTGAAACAGAATTAAATATAAATGTGTGATGTAACCAATATGTATACAAGAATCATCCTTAGTTAAGAACTTATTCAACGAAATAGATTAAAGGGAAACGTGAAATTTTCTGATATATTATTTCAAATGGATGGTTTGCTTTGTTAGTTAAAAAAAATCACGTAGTTCATTTAGCCTAAGAGAAAGGAAACTTTAGAGGAAGGCTTTCTAAGTGGCACTAGCTCATATTCACTTTACTCATTGGGATGACAACGAAAGACGCCAGTCTTTTCTCCAGGGTTTGAGCCCGAATTGAACTACCAGTATTGTAAAAGTTCACCCACTGTATGTTTCTAAGCCTTCATTGTTCTCAGCATAACTGGAACTTGTTTCTAAAACCTGTGCCTGGGTCAACTTACCAAACTACCTGCTTTGGTTCCTTTAAATGACTGTCAAATATTTTTTTGAAGCTTTATAACTTAAATAAAATTCTTAAGCTGTTATTAAATTGAAAAATGCAAAAGATGTGTACCTATAACTTGTCTATTAAATAATCATTAAGAGATATTATATTATTATTTAAAATTAGTTATTTATCGTTACTATGTCTGAAATTCACATTATAGAAACCGAATTTATCTTGAATCTGTTCGAACCGACTTGCAGGCTTTTGCACCAAATTCTAGTAACGAAATCACGATATCATCATAAAGGAAAAATTAGATTTTAAGGCTAAAAATTAAAGTCTTCACAAAAATTACGTTTATATCTTTTTCACTGAATGACACCTTAACAGATTAGAAAAGAGTGAAATTCATGTTCTTATGATTATTAAAGAAATAATATTCAGGTTAATGTGTCTTCAAGTACTCCAGGTAGGTACTTGAATTATGTTAAATATACGTGTTTAAAAGTGAAGTCCATTTGATAGCAGGCCCACCAGCAACTGAGCGATAAGATCATTGGACATTTGTAGTTTGACCCTCGTTCAGTCTCCCAGCAAAAAGGGAGTGGCTGCATAGAAGGTTTTGTGCCTTTCTAAAAATGTAATGAGAATACTAGTCAGTTCACTCTAAAAATCCTCCAAGAAGGTTTCCCTTCCCTTAGGCAGATAGCCCCTGTGAGCTTTAATTTAATCAATTCATGTAACCTAATCTTATAGTGGTGCGGGCCTTTGGTATGAGAAATAAATACATCATATGGGTCTATTTTAGGTGAACTTATATGATTTGCCAAGAGGTTGAAGGGATAATAATGGTATTAAAATTCCCAGGAATTTTTTTCTCACTTGTGAGTAATGTAAAATATTTTATAAACAAAATTATATATAATGTAAAATATTTTATAAATAATATGACATATTTTATAAACAAAATCTGCCTTGTTAAGTTAAATATATTCTGGTAATATCCTTCCACTATTTGTTTGATTTTCCAGTAAGAAGTCTTGTATAATATTTGTATGAAAAGTGTGTTGTTATATGGGTCAAAACACAGAACTATTGATGAAATGAGCAAAAATAAATTATGAAATTTATTTGATTCGAAACCTTTTCGCTGCTTTGTTGCATGCTTCCATAGTATCCACTGGTGGAAGACGATTCTCTGATTGGTCCAAACTGTCGGTTTCTTGAGCTCTACATCGTTGCAGTTGTCCCGCACGAGGGCTCGATCTTCGGATCACCATAGGCGGTGTTCCATTTCCAGTTTTCTCGCGATTAGCTGAAAGACACAAAAGGGAATTTTAAATTATTTAAAATTTACAACAATCTCGAAACATCTCATTATATGTGCAAGCATTCCAAAATATAGGTAAACTTATAGATTTTAAGTACCATATTTATAACGCCGTTATTGAAAGAATTTTATTTAGTTATGCTTGGTAGCATCATATATAAAAAATAATCGACTAATTTCATAGTATTAATTGCATGGTTACGTGATAATCGATTAAGTATATAATACAGATTGAAAATATTGACTGAAATGATATTAAACTCTGAGCTCTTAACAGATCTGTGGACATTTAATCATTTCTCATATTTCATTTGCCTGTTCCACTCACCATTTTTCATTGAACGTTTAAGTACAGTTAATATATTTTAAGTAATTTATCAGACTGAGCAGCACTATGAAAAAAACTAAATACGTTTAAAAAATTTCAAGTTCATAAACTTCACTTAGTTTTGTGTTCAGGAATAAGTCTTCGCTTTTAACTTTCTGTTCAGGAGTAAGTATTCCCTTTTACTTTTTTATAACTTACACGACTGTGACTGGTCATCACTCGTATTGCCCTCCGACTGAGATATTTGTCATACGAAGTTTAGATGTCAACTCCTCGGAAAATTCTAGGGCTATGATAGTGAGATGAGCATCACTTTGAGCAATCAGGGAAAGACAAAATTGTAACTGCGTTGTATGAAAAAAGTTAAATTGAAACTTGGGCGTAAGCTGATATAGGAGGCATATCATCTAAACATATGGACAGCTGATAAAAAATAATAAAATTAAAAAATATATATCAGTACAGAACTATGTTACAAAGCAGAATATAGGTAATAGCGTTGAGTACAGCCCGGGAGTATGCCGCCATACTCGTACTGCTGCGGGAAACTTAGGCTGTGGACGTGTTTGGGGCAACCTGCATATGGCTTTACATGGCTGACAGGCAGCTATGTCATGACTGTACAAATATAACTGCATAAAAGCAACTGAACAATAATTTTATAATGACAGTTACACCTCTTTCGAAAAGTCAATATTTCAAATGCAGATTTAATCTACAGCAGTTTTTCAGCGTGATCTTGATCGTGTTCATGTGAGTATTTTAAACATGTTGAGTACAAGAATACTACATTACGTTTCAAGCCCGGTATATCGATGGTATATGCCAAATGAGTACCTCAACTATTGAAGGCAAAAATAAACGTTCTAATTATTTTAGAGAACAACTTTTGTTGGTAAATACTGATGGAGGTAAGTTTTATTCAAACGAAAGAAGATAGCACGGCGTGGAATCATACTGGGACATTCAAAATCCACATGCTCAAAATACTAGGTTTCTGTTGTGAAGATTGTTTCGGCTTTTTGAAATAAAGAAATGCCATTGCTTCATCGATTATTTGCCACGTAACTTTGCGATAGCAGATGGTTTCTATACAAATTTATTCGCATAATTAAAACAATCAATAAAAGCAAAATATCGTGGCTAACTTAGAAACAAAAACCGTTCCTTTTGCTTGGCAACTTACTCGTCAAAAGGCTATTCCTCAACAAAGCTTAAACTTCTCAGGCTTGCTACTGAGCAGTGCGAATAACAGTTTTCTCCATTCACCATCTTCCCCATATATGATTCAAAATGACTTCACTTGTGTTAAAAACAGAAACAGCACTTTCATGATTCAAACTACAGTGAGGGGGAAATAAACTACACCGTTCAGAAATGGTTTCAGGATTGTAACAAAACACTTATTCCTGTTTGAGTTTGGTGCTGAAGTAATGGAAATAGTAAGTGAATTGAAATAAATGGATTACATAAATTATAACAAAGTATGTTCTGAAATCAAGGGTAACTGCATAGAAAACTTCATTTTTAAGTCTTTCTCAAGTCATTTTTGACGACTCTCGCTTAAAAGTGTGTTAGCTTAAAACTTATTGAACTATATATATATATATATATGTATATACAATCCATAGGTCTTATAACATATCAAAGGCCGAGAGTTAAAATCTCTGAACACTGGTAGTTCATACCTGCGTTTAAACCCCGGCGAGCGGAAAGGCTGTATTTGAGATTTCGTGATTTTACTGTTACGTAACGTGAATACTAATCAGTTTCCCTTAAAAGATCTTGCATGAAGGCAGTCCCTTCCTTCAAATAACCCTTGGCTACTTTGCCATAACCTAAATAGTGAAATTTAGTTCATCGACAACAGATCTTATTTTATAGAGTCTATATGTATTCTTTGGTAGCATGCACCCTGAACTCTACGTTAAAGATGAAGCAGCCAATTCTAGCTATGCCTTTAAGAATAAATACTGCAAAAGAAAGATTGAAATAAAATTTTTATTTAAAACTAAGTTAAAGCAGATGCACGCACTTCGTGCCCACAAATCACCGCCACTTATGGCTACGTAACAGAAAAATAAGAATGTAACAAATCACTAGTTTAATTAAGAAATTCTAATGACAGGTTCCTTAGCTTAAATTAACGCTAAATCGGTTGCACACAGCAAAGCCGAGCCGAGAAATATCAGTATAAACTGAAAGGTGTGGGACACCGAACTAAAGAGTTAATTTTAAACTCGCAGCATAAACATCGGAACTAAGTCCACTACTACTCTTGAACTTCAGCTTCAATACTGCTTCGGAAACACGTTGAGGAATTTGCATCTAACTCGTACAAAATTTACATTCCAGGCAGGAAACTAAAATGAGGAGGAAAAGGAAAGAAAGCTAAAAATAACTGGTTAGAAAAAATAAATCCTTACAATTTCAGGCCCAGGTCAGCCTGCCTCTTGCAGAACTTTAGGTACAAACATTGTGTGAAAACAAATACATTCTAATTATAAGTAAGAAATAAAATAAAAACGACACAATTTTACACATGAGCTAAACGTATATAAATTAAGGTTCTACATATAGATATTCACTGATTATTTTATATCTTCTTTCGAAGAACCGATTATCGAGGTACCTGGAAAACAACATTTTGGAAATCAAGGAAATCTGAAAAAGGAATTTGAAAGAATACTGCATAAGAGTGCTAGTCATATATCCTCACAATTTTCTTAATTTTATTTGCTCATCTGTGGCATCTTAGCAGCTATTGTTTTTTAATCACCTAAAAATACGTAGTGATAAAAATTCCTATATATTTTTTATTTCAAATTAATACAGGTTCAAGACTGGAAAATCTTTTTTGTTAGATTATAGAATAAAAAATTTGGGGGTATAAGATCTAATATGTTTGGCTATCATAAAATGGTATCTAGATCTACTTGAGAGGGTACCTTTCGAATTCTTGCACAGGCGTGAAGATGAACACAACAGGAAAAGGGTGTAAAAGACCCTTTAACCGCTGTAGGACTTTCACTAGTGATCTTCTGAATGTTAGAATTTTCTTCACAACTGTGCAAGAATTCGAAAAGTATGCCTTTAAGTAGATCTAGATACCATTTTATGATAACCAAGTATATTAGATCTCATACCCTCTCTATTGACCTAAAATTTTATATTCTATAATCTATATATAAGAAGGTTTGCCAGTTTTGAACGTTCATTAATTTGAAAAAAAAATGTGTAAGAATTCTTATCACTATATATTTTTAGATGACGTCTCATCTAAAAATAACAGTAACTGCTAAGATGCCACAGATGAGCAAATAAAATTAAGAAAATTCTAAGACTATTTGACGAGCACTCTTATGCAGTATTCTTTAAAAAAAATTTTCGGATTTCCTCCAGTTTCAAAATTTTGTTTTCCAAGTACCTCGATGATCGGTTTTTGGAAAGAAAATATTAAATAATAAGTGAATGTCTGAGTGTAGAACCTTAATTTATATATGTTTAATTCATGTGTGAATTTGTGCCGTTTATATTTTATTTCTTGTTTACAATTAGAAATTATTTGTTTTTAGACGTTGTTTATTTGCAGAATTGTTTGCTTTTAACGAAGAGGGACCTGTACTCGTTTTTCCTCGAAATCGATTGAGATCTTGACATAAATATGAGCCAAACTCAAGGCTGTTGAGTTGCTAATTTGATGACATTTTATTTATCACAAACTATTTAACAGATGTCACGGACTATTGTGCTTACAATCAAAACACCGTCCACTTGTGGTGAGAACGTAACCGATAATGTAACAATAAATTTAAAGGTAAAGATATAGTGGTAAACTACACAATTAAATTTAATGTAACAGGCTGACTCAGAAACCTTCGTCGGTGATATATTAACTAGACGCCCAGGATGCGTTGCCGCTGCTGAGATTAGCAGCTGGAGAACAAACTAGCAAACATGAGTTTAACTAGCGAAATCACGCTTTGTCTAACATTTTCGTTCCACTAGTTTAAATACTTTCGTCCACCCACTTAATTTGCATCCTGGCGAGGAAATGTGAGGGAGAATAACAGAATTTAGGAAAGGCTCACAAATTAAAGTAACTATTAGTAAAACATAATAGAGCCATAAAAGGGAGAATTAAATGCAGTTTATATATAATTTGAATTGCTTAGGGAATGAAAAAAAGTCAGTCACTTAGATCTACCAATATTTTTTCTATACTTAAGGAGAAATTACATACACGCACACATATTTATAAAAAATCATGTAACCAAAGCCTGTTTTTAGCTTAGTAAAAATAAATTATACATGGAGAAGTCTAATTCTTTGTCGCAATGTTTAGAAATATATATATATAGAGAGAGATGTATATATTTTTCACGCGAACAAACAAACGCATAGTTTTGTTAAAAGACAGTAAAGCTTTCAGATGGCTAGAACAGAAGTGCTAGTGTTCTTGCCACTGGTGTAAGTCCTGCAGCGGTTATCACAATAACTCTGTTGGGAGAAATTCACCGCAATGAAAAAATTACAAACTCGCAAACCGACTGCAATACCAGAATAAGATAGAATATTATATTGCTACTTTTAGTTTAGCGGAAAACCTGTCTCCGCGGAATTCCTGTGAGTGCAACTCCATTCATTCTACTGAACAAGCTCTCCTCCAAAATACCCGCGAGGCTACTTCGCTTCTGATATACTATTCCCCATCCTTCTCCCCTCTGTACCGTAACATCACCTTTATATACCAAGATCTTCCGAAAGAAACATGACTTCTGGGAAAGCTATTCGTTACATTGGCGATAAGGTGAGGTAGCGAAGTACCTAAAGGACAGGATGAAGAAACGGAACTTCAGTTTATCTAAGAATAATAAAATAATGCTATGAAGCGTTGAATCAGAATATAAAACTGTAAATTAGTCTATATTATCAGAATCACCTATTATTTTGAGCAAAACATCTCAAGCAGCAGGAATTTCGTTTTGTTATAAACACATGTATAAAATTTTATCATAAGAAATGAACTCGTCTTTTTTGAGTTGTTTAGAAAAGCAGTTAAAATTTTATTTTGCTCTGTTCTAGTTTATTGATTATTACTTTGCTTTATTGTTAATATTATGGTATTGATTATTATTTCACTGTTGTATTATTGATTATTACTTTACTTTTCGTACTAGTTTATTGATACACGCCGCACATGAGAAGTATTAATTTTAAATGCGCATAAAAGAGGTGTAGCGCGGGTGAAAGTTATAGAAAAGCAAACTTATAGCTGTAGCAGATGTGTGTTGCTGTTATTAATATTATATTTTTTAAGAACTAAAATTAGTATTTTGTTAATTCTTCTGTATATATACATATGTGCGTGTGTACGATAAAACTAAAACATTTAAACCCATCCCATACACAATCTAGAACATACCATTAGATATAGTAAAATCGAGAAACAGTAATTAATTGCATGAAAAGATGAAAACAGTTTACACCAAAATGAGAACAGTAAAAGAATAAATAAAATCTAGAGCATAAGCAGCTTAGATTTATAATTTAATTAAAAAATAAAAAAAATTATATTAAAAAAATTATACTATCCTGAAAAATGTAAAGAACTACCGTAACCTCAAAATATTTATTAATTAAGTAAACGTAATTAATATTAAGCAAAGCAGAAGGGAAACATACCAAACTGAAACATGAAATTAGCAAAACAACAACCTTGCGTTTAATGTAGACTTAGTCAAGAACTCAGTCGATTTCGAGGGCAAAAAGATATAGGTCTCTTTTCATCTTTGCTCCTGATGAAGAGGGATCTGTACCTGTTTGCCCTTCAAATCGATTGAGTTCTTAACTGAATCTACCCCAGATACAAGACTGTTGCTTTGCTAATATATAAGGTGAAGCAGTTTTAAATGAAAGAAATTTTCCATAAATTTAAAAAAAAATTCATGACAAAGTGCAATTATTATGAATAATTAATTAGTTTGTCATAATATTTTTAGAAAATTTACTTTGATTTTTAAAAAAATATTTTGATTCAAAAATTTATGGAAAAATCCTTTTATTTATAATTGCTTAGTTATAAGGTATTTCTCCCGCCTTCCTAGCGTGCCTTCGTGGTGTAGTGGTCAGCACACTGAGCTGGTATTTCAGAGATCCTTCTCTGAAAATTGCCTGGTTATAATTTATTTTAGTTAAATGTATATATATATATATATATATACACACACACCTATTGATATATTGCATTTCAGAGTATGCACGTATACACACATAAACGCACTAAAATGGAAAGCATATATATCAGTGACGTTTTATTAAAAGTGTTAATCTGGAATATTTCTAAATTTTTTTTATATATTAGTGTAATGCAATCTATAATAAAGATGCTAATCTGAAATATTTGTTTTATAATTTTACGCTCACATATGCTCATAAAAAAAGAGAGATTTCCTTTGCTGATAATATTGCAGAACTTCAAACACTACTTTTTAAAATTGTGTTATTAACAGTTATTCATTCCCAGCTTGACTCACCAGCGGCCGAGCGGTAAAGGCGCTGAATACCGGTAGTTCAGTACGAGGTTCGAATCCCGCGAACGGGCTGGCTGCATTTGCGGTTTCGTGGTTTTCCCCATGTGTAACGTGTATACGAGCCAGTTTCCGTTAGAAAATCTTCCACGAAGGCAGATAGCCCTCGTGTGCTTTGCCATAATTAAATAATCTAATCAATCCTAGTCCAATCCATTCCCAACTTGTGTTTTTATTTATTTAATCTCTGCGATAGCAAAAATTGACCCTAGTGATGTATTAAAAGGTTACCCAAAATAGCAATATAGTATATGAAGACACTGAATCAAGTACCATGGGCTTCATAAACCTACAAAATTTTTAATTATCGCATTTTTTGGTAACTGCAAAGTTACATTAAAGATGTTCTTTGCTAATTCTTCAATGTATTTTTATGCATTTAAAGTAATTGAATGTTAAAATATTTGCATTTTAAATTTTTAGCTTAAGCACTTTTAAAGTTGGGGATATTAACTTTGTAGAAGCCTAACGTCCAAGGACATTAATGTACTTGCGATGTTTATTTTAGACAGGAATTGAGCCTGGAAACGTGACAAAATTGAAAATTTAGGATGAGAGGGTCAATATACTTGGCAGATTAGAAATTTCGTCATGCAATGATCGAATTATATTTTCCCGGTGAAAATGTTCTATCTCTCTCTCTTTTTTTTTCAATACTTAATGAAGCTAGGCAAAGCAACTTTTTCGACGGTTTCTCTTATCAGATGGTCTTACTTGGTTTATATTATATTTTGTCCTTAAATTATCATTCATAATTATGCTTATGCAAATGGATTAAAATAATGCCTTATTCAATCAATTTCCGTTTTTTTTCAAGTATATCAACTTGAAGTATATTCAAGTATATCAACTTGAATTTTTTCAAGTATATCAACAATCAACAACAAGATTTCTCATCGATTAACAATGAAAGTTTTAAAGAGTGGAAATTTTAATTCAGTTTTGAAAACGTTTTTTGTAAAAACAGCGGATAAGAAAGGAAATTTTAAATATATCGCATCCTGTTGGTAGATATAAATAACTAATTTTAAATGGATTACATTTTATATTGCAATCAATGTGAAGCAACACATTTAATTAAACTCTCAAAATTGTCGCAATATCTTTCAAATGTCTCAGTTAAAATAATACGCCGAATAATAATTATTACAATTGCTAAAAAAAGAAGAATCAGCGTAATATTCATATTTAATGAATGTTACGCTGATTCATTAAATATCAATATCATTCATTAATTAATATTTAATGAATATCTTTCAGGTGTCTCAATTAAAAAGTACGCCAAATAAGGATTATTGGACATGCTAAGGAAACAATTAGCGTAATATTCATATTTAATGAATATTAAGCCGATTCTTGTTGCCTTACCACCTCCAATAATCTTTCAAGTATATTTAAGTAAAGCCTTTCATTATAAAATGGGAATGCATTATAAGCATAAAAATAGAGAAGTTGTTTTGCTACTTACAGGATAATTTTCCTTCAAAGTAGAATACTTAATTTATTATGCAGTGATCCTAGACATATACTTTTATAACTTTTTGAGTTATCAATTAACGAATGAATTCAAAGCCAATACATCATTATCACAACTAATTTTATAGAACGGAGAGAGCGAAGTTTTCAGTATGTAATAAAAGTACTAGAGTAATATACGTTTCTTCAAACCATGTTTAGTTATTTAAGATTCCATCAGCTTCATAAAGGTAGTGAATTTCTAAAATAAATGTGGATTATTTTAAATACGGAAATGACTGTCTTTCGACTGTCTTTTTTTAACCAAATATTTTGGAGAACTACAAATATTCAGCTGTCTTATTTACCTCAGCCACTGATGGGCATTCCTATAAACGTTACAATGAAAAAGCTGATTTTGAAACAACTATAGGATGTTCAATGATTTCATTTCTGTTTGCTTTTTATCAAAGTTATGAAGAGAACTCTATTCTGTACCATAAGAATGGGTACTGTGAAACCACACAATGCGTTAATACGATGCTCAGCGTTGAAATTACAACACCATGTAGATAAACAGTAAAATTATGTAATTTGGAGCTAGGATTATAAGTGTAGTTAAGACATACAAATGATCAAATGTGTAAGCACGTTGTTCCATGATTCACATGTAGGGGAGGTGTTAACCCATTAGCCTTTGGTGTTACGTTGACGCAAAGGTCAAACTAAATGCATATAAAAATATAACTATATTTCGACCGTCTCCAACGCGACCATGCCTGGCATTCTGCCAAAACATACAGGATTGTCCAAAAGGGACGTTAATTACGTACCGCGAGGTGAGAGATCACATGCATTACATTTCGTGATATGGAAGCTCAAAATGGGGAACTTGGCATTCCAAACTCGCATCTCAAGGAAAGAGCAAGGATTTTTGCAGGAGTATATTTTAGCACGAATATAAAAAAAGATGGAAGAATTATCAATTAATTATTTACTGTCATATAATTATTGTAATTAATTACAATAATAAAATGTAATACTTGAATAATTAGAATTACCGATATAATATAAAATGAAAATCATATAACAAAACAAAATAATTGAATAATTATAACTATAATTATAATACAATAAAATTTATTTATTACATTTTATCTAAAAATAATGTATATATAGGACATATATATATATGTATAATGAAAATATAAAGCAAAACAAACTTTTAAAATATGTAAATAAATAAATGCACAAAAATTAAACATAATATAATTAAACAGCTATTTATAAATGAAGATCAGCAGATCAGCTTAGATTATAAGGTATTTCTCTCGCCTTCCTAGCATGCCTTCGTGGTGTAGTGGTTCTGCACTCTGTGCCGGTTTTCCAGAGGTCCGTGGTTCGATTCCTGGCGAAGGCGTTTGATAATTTTTCATTTTTACTGCTTCAAGTAATCCTCTGTCTTCTCATTCATGTGCCCTATAAACGCCGTGGAAGTAAAGAGGGGTCGCCTAGACTGTATAGTGATTAGGTGAGTCTACTACGGTACCGAAGAGCCCGGGTTCAAATTCCGGAGAAGACATGGATGTTTGTAAATGTATAGCGTCAGTGCGGCATTGCGGCACTCTAAATATGCAGCGAGCCAAAAGTCCTCTCGTGTGGATTGGTGGAAGGAGAGAGGGGTAGCAGACTCCCGGAACTCCACCGGGGTGCTCTCCTTCAAAAATTGGGGGTGGGAAATAGAAATCCAACCGCTCTTTGGAGTAGGCTCTAGCAACCGTTGTTCCATGTCTCATGAACAAGACAAGAACAAGTAAAGAGGGAAAAAATGAGAACTGAAAAAAATAGGTACTACATGATTCATACCTATCCAACTTATTTTGAGAATAGGTCGGTCCGAATAACGCATGCGTGTTTGCGCTCATGGTAGCGGCTAAAGCGGTCGAACTATATCAAAGATATTTTATACTAGCAGGAATATTATGAAGATTATTTCTGTAAAAAAAAAAAAAAAAAAAAAAAAAAAAAACATGTGTCTTCAAATATTTTTTTGATGAAGAAGTAGATGATGATAATGATGATGATGACCAAAATGAACCTGATAGTGTTGTTGTCCCATCAGATATTGCAGAATCTAGTAATAAAAAAGACGTAAAAGTTCACGTAAGAAATAATTTTCATCCCCCTAAAAACAGTGCTAGTCATACGTAAAACGGCAAACTGAAAACTCGAAGTGGATAAAAAAAGGGTGCTTCAGTTATGCCTGAGGCATAACATAGGGGTACAGAATGCTTAAACACGGAATTTAAGTTTATTACGCCGGCACATAGCTGCTCTTTTAGGCCTGAATATCAGCACCTTTTTTAGGTTGTGTATCTCAGAGGCTGCAAGAAGAACGGCGAATTCGGAAGGCAGCAGGCCGTACCAGACGTTAGATAATTCTGTTCAGATGTATCGTCGCATTTTAAAACAAATGGCCCGTAAGTTACTGTATTGGGAGTGAACTTGGATATCATGTATTAAGCTCAGGATGTCTAGTATTAACCACACATACCATTCAGAAGAAGTATACTTTATACAGATCTATGAGCCAGACGACCAGCGATAAGTGTTCTGTTGACCTTATGCCATTGCTTTCAAAGGCTGACTTCCAGGCCACAACAGAAACTAGAATGGAAGACTATTCTCTTTAGCAATGAGTCCTCTTTCTCAGCAGCGATAGTCAGAAATTGCTGTAGACTCCCCGTGTAAAACGTCATAAGCAGAGCTCTCACGAAATAACGGCATACAAGTTCCGCTTCTGTGAGGCCACGCAATGCATAGAAGACGTATGCCCATTCTTCTTTCCTGGAACGCTGACAGCTCATCTGGTAACCTGGCAGCTTGTGTCGATTTGGTCATGTAATCAGTGATACGGCCGTTCTGACAAGGTGTCCCATGAACGTTTTTTAAAACGAAAATGCTAGATCGCATGCTGTTCGAGCTTTTGTAAAAAGTCTGAAGTTACTTGATTAGCTACCGCTGGCCCAGATTCTCCTTCATATCTCAGAATTGCTCAATGGGAGATAAATCTGGATACGTAGCTTACCGCAGCTCCAAATTTGTCTCCTATCGAGTATATCTAGGCGTCATCGGCCAGAAAGAGCCAGTCATCAATATTAATGCCCTACATACTAAAATACTTGCAAATGCAGGTAGAAGTTAGGCCCCCAGCACCTCTATACTTCCACCGGTGATTAAGATATTGCTGAAGCTAGCTAACTGTTAAGCTTCCGCTCTAGTTTTGAGGGAGAACCCTCTGGGGCTGTCCGAGGGACCCCAACCCATCTATTATCAACCTTCCAAGACGACTTACCTACGGTTACAAACATTAATGCTTTCTCCGAAATTCGAACGCAGAGCCATCGGTACAGCAGTAAGCATCACTAACCACCATTCCGGCTGTCTGGCTCAGACATTACAGCTAATGCATGAAATTAAAAATAATATACTAAATAATATATTGGACGTTAGCCTTGATTTCCTTGCTTGTTGAGAGGTGCGTACTACGCGTTTACTGTTATATTCGCTTTAAGGTATTTTATAATCATGCAGATTTTCATGAATCCGGTGATTCTGAAAACCTTCGTTTCCTTTAGAACAGAACCTTGAGATAAACATCATCACAGCAACGGCAGAGCAAGTAATAATACTCTACTACTTTCAATTATAGTTTGTCGCCCATTCGTTTCTAAGAGAATGAAAAGAGGTTTTCGTGATTTTCCCCGTATCTAAGTGATTTTTTATTAATTTCCCTCCAAATTCCTTTACAAACCTCCTCAGGCTGAAAACTGTTGAGTGTTTCGCAAAAATAAATTAAATTTTCAAAAGTAACTTAATCTAGTCAATGTATCAGTCCAGTATTTAATATTTTACAAATTTCAATAACATCTTTTAAACCTGTTATCAAATGCTTGCGGCGTGGAAATTCTGCCATGACAGCATGCCATGACGTTTAAATGTGTGTATTTCTGCGAACGGCGTTTATATTCCATAATGAAGAAATCGAGCTGCATTAAATATTTTGTTTTTGATTTTACGTATGATTAACAATGTTGATCGATCTTGTGAATTTAAAATTTTTGTAATATCGGTTTACGATATCCATATTGAGCACCGGATCTATAATGTGTAATATTAAAATGAATGTATATGAACTGATATTACGATATTTGCGTGACTAAACAAAATTTGATTTTAATACAAAATGTTTTAAAAAACTGCAGTTTTGTTAATGTATAATTAAAGTCACTTATGGCTGTAACTTTTCCTTTGAAATTATTTGTCGACATCTTTCAGGTAAGTATTAAAGCAAATTCATATCTGAAAATTCAGTTCTTAAATATTCCTTAGGATTCATAATATTCAATTTAGAAAATTCACAGTTAATTTGTATATTCACAATAGTTAATTAAAACTGGACATAATTATTTTACTTGTTCATTCAGGGTTTCAAGTATAAAACAGTTTTCGAAATGTTTTTCAGTTTTCCATGGTAACAATGATGCATACATTATGTTTGCAATAACAATGTAGTAATATTGATTGAGTGATAGGTTATGTAACTATATGCGGGTTAGATAAACTATTTATGTAATTTTTGAATAAAAAGTTGTTTTGATTATACGTATATATATATTTATTCAATTACAATTTTAACTTGAATTTATCATATTGAATTTTTAACTTGAACTAGCTTGCTCATACAATATACATGGCGTATTTGGCATGCTTTTAGTGCTACTCGCTTATGAACCGAAAAAAAAATGGTCGTTTTGATATAAACTAATAATGGAACATGAATAACTTCTAATTATTATCGATAACTGACACCACCAGAGTAACTAAAGATGACAGTTTATCCAGCGAATCGCTACAAACAACAAAGACAGTATTATTTGCATAATGAAAAACCACACTAAGGCTATTTGCTTAAGAGGAGAGATGCCTTCATTAAGGGTTTTCTAATGGAAATGGTCTAGTGTTTATGTTACATACAAGGAAAACCAGGAAAAAATTCTCATGCAGCTAAGCCGTTCATTGAGATTTTGAAATTGGATCGAACTACCCGTGTTCAGCGGTCTAACCACACGGTTACTAATGGGTCACACAAAATAAGTAAACCAGAAATTGAAAATTTAAAATCATAAATGACGCTTGAAGAATCCAAAGAAAGAACTTACGTCACGTATAACACAAAATTTGAGCTCTTTGTTTAGTAACAGTTCAACAGATAACTAATGAGCTGTTTGGAATGAAAGTTACTCTTCTCCATGAATTAAAAAAGCAACTTGAATAGCATGCTATTTTATAAAAACGTTAATACAATATGCGCCTAAAATCTAAAAAAAACTCTAATTATTCGGACTTCAAGTCAACGGAACTTCAGTTATTCAGGCAGCGTGTAGGCCATCAGTCTTCTTTACGGGTTGTGTGAATAAAACACAGCGTAAATATATATTTTCCTTAGTTTAAATAACGTAGAAAGAAACATGCGGGAGTAGAATTTATATTCTGAGTAGCTACTAAATCAGTTTCGAGACTACGTATGACTTATAGAACGCTGACTATGTTTGGCAGATGTGTTGGCCATAAACATAAACTGAAAAAATCCATTAAAACATATGTACAATTGGACACTATTTAAAAGATCAACTCATAGAATCGAAAAGAGAGACAGACGACTAATCATCTCGTCATACCTTCTAAGTAGAATAACATAAACTAAGATTAAGCTTTAGAATAAACTGTTTATTAACAATTTAGCCTGACGATTACACAAAAACAGCCGCCCAGTCGGGAAATTGGCTAGCGACGCTGACTGCCGTGCAAAAGGGCCCGGCTTCGAATCCCTGAGAAAGCATGGGTTTTATAAATGTATAGTGTCTGAGTAGCATAGCAGCACTCAAAATATCCATCGAGTCGAAAGTCCTCTCTAGAGGTTGTGGTAGGGAAAGAAATTGAAAACACTCGGGTCCTCCCCCTAGGGGTTTTGGTTCAAAATGGAATTAAATATCTCTTTAAAATGGGTGGAACTGAGAATAAAGTCGGACTGTCACCTGGATGGTGGTCGATGCTCTGGTCAATGACAGACTCAATGTAGTATGCATTGCCACGATAATATTTCGTGGGCTTGTTCCGATTACAGGAAAGAGATTAGTAACAACAACAGCACACTAACAGAAGCTTAAAAGCCGCTTTTTGTAGGAAACGTAAACAAATGTTCCAGTCAAATTAAAGCATTAAATACAAAATGACATGCGTCTAAATAAGCTCTGGTTCGGCTCTAAATATTTCATGAAGCAAATGCTGTTAGGGAAGCAAAAGTCGATAATTCAGTTTAGTAGTAGGAAAAGGGAACAGAGTAAACAGTCAGAAGCTGTGAAAAGCTTTTTCCCAAATCAATAATTCTACTCATTTATACACTAACTAATTTGCCTCTTAGTGAACGAAAGAAGTAGTACTATAAGCAAAATAGGAAGATAACTGGGTTACTTAACATAAACCCTACACATTAACGGTAAAGCACTTCATTCCGTCAAAAATTGCTTAGATATAACAACTGCGCCATTTCCATAATTATATTAAACATGTCATATCAATCGTTTTTCCAGTCTAGATATTTTTGTGTTGCGTTATGCATAACGACATATACTAAAAGTCTAATGATACTTTTAGGTCTACGTATGCCATCACATGTACAATTATCGCATTTCTCTGTGCGTGAATTCGTGATGAAAGTGGTAGCGTGCCCAACTAGCAAAGAAAGAGCCGCAGTTTGAATCCTGGAGAGGGTATAACTGATTTATCATGTTTTCTAGCTTTGATAAATATCTTTTGAAAGCAAACTGCAATACTTTTATTAACTACTTAATATTTACTTAAATAAAATACCTCTTTACACGTAGTAAACTTGACTTTTTTATCTGGGTTAGTTGTAGCCCCAATTGAAGCAGACACTTGAAGTTCTACTGAATGCTAAAAATTATCTTGCAAGCGCTTTTGATCTTCCTTCTACTTTCCACGTCTCTTACTCTTTTTCAAGTTAAACTAAGTGATTCTGTTGCTTGAAATCGCCAATTCTTTCCCTGACAGCTATGATAAAATATTTCGCGTCTGTTCGCAAAATTCCAAATTTATTTGTGTCCTGATGTTTGGAAAGGAACATCTTACGTGACATGAATTTGCAGCAAATTTTCTTAGTATACGACACATTCTGCGAAAGAACTGCCAGAAATTTATCTCTTGAGATTATACAGTGTGCTTTTTAATGCATAACCTCCTCCAGTCGCATTTTTATTTTCCGTTTCAGTTTTCCACATTTTTTGCTTTGGCTTCATACTAGGATTGGAAATATTTGAAATAATATCTGAAGTCTCTTTTGTTTGGCTATTTTTTTCCCTTACTTTCCAAAAAATAATAATATATTTATACTTACTTCGATTCTATTATATGAATATGGCAAAGCCATTAGGGCTATCTGCCTAAGAGAAAGAATGCCTTTGTGGAGGATATTCTAAGGTAAATTAACTTTTATGTACGTTACACAATGGGAAAAACTACAAAATCCAAATAGGCAGTCAGCCCGTTCACTTCGGATCGAACCTCAAACCAGTCTAAGCTACTAATATGCAGTGGTCTTAATCACTCGACCATTGGTTGTGCATTTGTATATTTAAATCTTCCTAAAGTGAAACATTTGAAAATTAATGAAAACAATATGATCCTTTACTTGGATGACTGAATGTGATTATATTAACTAGTCCGTGTTATAAGGGCTAAAGATTTAAATTTTTTAGTGCACAACAGCTTGAAAAATCAATAACTTTTGACTATTTGAAAAATTTATTACTGGTTAAAATAAAGTCAACAAACTTCCTGCGTTGTTAAGTAAGTAGTAGTTGTAACATCCTTAGATTTTTATCCATGGTTGCCGGTGCTTCATTCTCTTTCTTTTTTTTTTTTTTTTTTTTCTTTTTTTTGTTCTCAGATTTTTTTGTTGTAAGTATTTTTATCTCGCAAATATATTTCGAAATGCAATTTTTTGGTAGTTCGGGTAAGGGTAAAATGCAGTTAGCTCACTATCTTTCTGTGGCGGATTCTAAGCGTAATCATCACCGAAAAAAGTTAAAAAAAAAAAAGCCCACAACCTGAACTAGCAGTAAAAAATGCATGCAACAACTGCAATACATGCAACAAAATGCATGCAACATCTTCTTCAGCAGCATGATTCTTCTGCTTTTTCTGGTATATTGCTTCCTTTTTGTAACTCACATATCCCATTTCTCATCAGGAAATTTATGTTCTTCATTCATGACGCTTATTCAGGCCCGTACCATCAGCGTCCGAGCATATAAAATATTTTATAGCTAGAAATGTTTTCCTGAACGAAATGAGCTGGCTGAGGAACTTTGTTACGTGTAACGTAAAGCGAACCTGATACATTTAGAAAATCTTCAAAAAACTCTTCCTTGCATAAAGAAACCTTATAAGATTCACATAATTTAAATAACTTAGTTTAGTCAGGCATATATTTCATAATATAGCTTGTGGCTAATCTATCGAAACCACATTAGATCACTCGCGAAGAGACTGTGAAGCACTCATTCAAGTTTTAGTAAATTTCTTTTTGTTTTCTATTGTTCGCAAACCTATTACAAAGTAACGTAATAAAAATTAATTGCATTTATTTTAGTTATCAGGAATAAATAATTTCTTTTGGAAATTCTTGGAATCTGGTTTTCCAGGTTCAGGAATTTGTCTTTCAGTTTCGATCTTACTAATTTAAGGAAATGCAAGTATACGGCTGCATTAATTTGACATATAAAACAACATTTTATATGTCAAATTAATGCAGCCGATTTTAAACATTAGTATTAGTTTATAGTACATGTGAGAAAAATACCAAGTCAACAAAACTGACTATAGTTTTTGGTTCTCCTCTTTCATGATTATAAAGGAAATGTATATCGAATACGAGAAAAACGACTGAGAAGTAACATTATTTATTAATCGCGTATCAAGATCAATTAGATAAAAAGGAGAAATAACGTGAAAATTTAAATTATGTGGAAATATAGAAAATATAATTTTGAGTTATACATCAAGTATCTCACTAATATACACGTTAAGTACCTTAATATTATAACAAGCATCATCCTGCACTCACTCTAAATTTCAGTAAACAGCTTTAATAATATTCTCGGTTAGTTGTTGAAAAAAGGCCACAAAACTTTGATCTCTTTGTAAAATCATTTATATTTTTTTACTCAGAATAAGTTGGCTTTGACATGTAAAATAAAAGTTGTTAAATTAACAAGCAATAAAACTAGACGTCTTAAATATTAATTAATGGGATTTCTAATTGTTCTACAGTATAATGTTAGCACGCTTTATGTCATGAAATTATTCTTGGGTGAACTGCAGCTCAGCGCAACTATATCAAACGGCACTAACGCTCAAGGATTAGTGCAGTAACAGTGATACTCTCTTTGTAGCTACCAAACCCTCAATATTAATTGCCATAAATCAACTTATCACCACAAAGGTACCAGGAGTATCAGTCTAGCATCATCACTTTCTGAGTTACAAACCATTGGAATGAAGCATAAGTTTATCAGTTCGTAATGCAGTATAGAGAAATCGCATTGTATGTGTAGGTACTTATGTACTATACATTTAATTACTTTCACTACTACTCGCATTTGCTGAAAATACGTTTTATAAAGCAGTTGAGCAATCATAAAGAACTTTAAGTCAATGTAAATGTTTTGATTGCATTTAATATATATATCTCTGTAACAGAACTGTAAATAGGGACTATGTAATGTTTTCCCTTTTGCTTGACCTGAATTCCATCATATATATAATAATAATCAGGATTATTGGGTACATATAAACGCACACCGAAATCATTATAGCTCATGTAAATAGCACGTAAATAATGTATGAAAGCAAGCAATGCATGTATTAGTTTATGCAACTAATGTACCCACTGGAACCTTGTATAGTAAACCTTGTGTACATATGTTATTAACCTTGTGTATATATACATGTTATGAACCTTGTCTATTTATGTAGGTCCTATACTGCATAATGATTAGTCACAATAATTAACGCCACCCATTCTCACGTTCAGGTTTTCCATCTGTCAGGATAACGATACACTGGAAGACATTTATTTAAATGTCAGGTCAGAGGTCATTCCTGGTGGCGTACAGTAAGGCTTTCTTACATTCTCGTATTATTATAACGACGGTCTACTTCGGACGGAAGCTTCATAACAAGCATATGCAATTGCATAACATCTCTCAAATTCTGACTAAGATTTTAATATATAAATGTATAAATATATACATAATAATTCAGATTAATATTGCTCTCTTGGCCTATTTCTCCCTTTCTCATACGTCCGTTATGCGAAATTAAATTCGTTGTTCTTTTCCTGCAAAACCATTTTGAAAGCATGAAGAAATGTGTTTCATTCATGGCCAATGCGATGGACTTGAAGAAATCAGACAAATTATTGTGATTCGATAACATTTTATTTGAGCATAAGCCAGGTAAACAATAATAGAATTCTTTATAAGAAGATTGAAATGAACTATTCGTCAGTGCGTTCTCCACTTGAAAATTGACATGCTAGGTAGTGTGCTACGATTTGCTGGTTATGGCCAAAACTTGTATCAGTTGGAGATGGGAACTGTTTCTTGAAAGCCTTAGATATGTTTCGCAATTGCTTGTGCGTGCTTTGTTTTAATATTGTATTGAACATTCAGTCATCTGGCTTTCTACATCCCTGTTTTCAAATATATCCGTTTTTCAAAGTTCTGTTTAATTTAAAAATCAGTTAAATGATTTTGAGACGTAACACTATTTAAATATTCATTAATATATGTAAAACCCTCTTTATTTCAGAACACTATCTGAAGTAAGATGAGTGTACTTATATGCTTGGTTGGTTAATTGCATAAGTATTTTGCTGTCGACTATGAAAGTTGGTGGAAATCCCGCCAAATATACACCAGTCATTCTGGGGAAAATTTAAAGGAACTGATCGCACTCTATTTACTTATAATCAATGGATATAAGTTACGGATATAACATACGAAAATCTCATATAAATATCAGCTCAAATTTATGCAGTCATTCCGGCGGAAGTCTTCTCTTTATTTCGTTAGATACTGTACACATATTAACATAAAAATTGGTCGCAGTTATATAAATCCAAGATGAAAATCTTATGAGTGTGTTGCGATGTCACCCTCATCCATTATTGGCACTAAATCACACTCTTTGGCGATATTTTTTGT
Organism: Stegodyphus dumicola; assembly: GCF_044657685.1. Classification (NCBI taxonomy): domain Eukaryota; kingdom Metazoa; phylum Arthropoda; class Arachnida; order Araneae; family Eresidae; genus Stegodyphus; species Stegodyphus dumicola. The sequence goes on along the minus strand of NC_140781.1, from coordinate 111,071,281 downwards.
TAGTTGAAAATGTTGGACGGGAAAAAAACGTAAGTACCGTTAATTACTACGGAAAACACATGGGGGCTAAACTCTTAAGAAGGGACATATTTTCGTGGTAGACTGTCTGAAAGAAATTAATTTTCATTTAACAGCAGTTCAATTTCTCTTTTCTGACCTAAATGTCATTACAAGCAATTTCCAATTAATTGAATTTGGTTTATTTGATTATGAGAAAACAGGCGAGAAGAAGTATGTCTTCATGGAGAACTTTCTAAGAGAAACTGACTCCTATCCAAGTTACATCCCAATAAATCGAGAAAGAATTAACCGAGTTGCAGGTTAACTGGTCTGTGTCTAAAACCCCATGCATCCAGCTATTTCATCGGAAAAATGAACCCTAGAAGAAGTATTGATGTTCAAGCTCTTTTCCACTTAGTTATTTATGGGTTTCCTTAAATACGTCATCGTAATACAGACCGGAAAGTAACCCATTATTTTGAACTAAGTAATAAAAATTCTCAATAATGTACAAGTTCTGATGATAACTAATATAACCTGCTTTCTCTTGAAAGTAATTTAGCTTTTCAGCTTTAACATGACGCACTTTACTGATAGCAATAATGATTAGTAGAATAAAAATTTTGTGTAGGAAATTTACGAAGCTGTTCTCTTAGAAATACAAGAGATGATGAAAGTTTGAAAATTATAACTGAAATCTTTGAGGCTTATTTGACATCCACGTAATATATAATTAGTTTTGGCACTGAAATAACCGTCACGTCAGCTCAAAAATAAAGTAGGCAATTTGTGACGTTCTTGCCCGAATTAGATTATTTAACTTTAACTATGAAATGGTAAGTAAGATTAAGTATTATTTAAAATTCCAGCTTTATGGATACGTTTTTGCATTTCTTTCAGCTAAAGGTTACAAATATTCTTCAAAGCGAAGCATTTGTATAAAAATTGTACCAGAGTAAAAAGTAAATGTTTTATGCAAAGAATAACTGGTGTAAAATAAAAAATACACGACACGTTTTTACTAAAACATTTTAATAAATGCTTTAAAATTAACTCTCGAAACAGTTGACATTTTTAATATGGCTAATCAGCGCTACCAATTTCTGAATAGATTTGTAGGGTTCCCTTTTTTTCCAATTATTTTAATTTTGGTATCTTTTCTGAATTCTATTACTTCACTTCGCATTTCTTCGCCAGGATGCAAATTAAGTAGGTGAACGAGAGTATTTAAATGGTTGTAATGAAAAGGTTAGACAGAGCTTGATTTCGCTGGTAAAGAGTACGTCTGCTGTTTTGTCCTCCAGCTGTTAATCTTACTAGTGGCTACGCAGTCTGGCCATCTAGTTGGTATATCCCCGATGTAGGCTTCTGAGAGAGCCTACTAGATTAAATTAAATTGTTTAGTGTAGTACTACATCTTTTCCTTTTGAATTTACTGCTTAATTACCTTTAAGGTATCACCTCAAGTAGTCGGTACTCTTTTACGCGCGTAAGACGTGCCTTTCTGTTAAAGAATTGTGATTAATGAAAGGGCTTTTACACCCTTTCCCTGTTGTATTCATCTTCACGCCTGTGGGAGAAGGCGCCAGGTTTTTGACATTCAGACTAATCACATTGCATGATAATGTGGTAGAATAATCCCATTGCACGACTAATCACATTGCATGATAATGTGGTAGAATAATCCCATTGCACGACTAATCACATTGCATGATAATGTGGTAGAATAATCACATTGCACGACTAATCACATTGCATGATAGTAAAGATTAAATCTTATAGGTCTTACTTTATGTTAGATTTAGTTTTGCACGATTAGAACCAACTTCTTCCGAGTATGGAGTTAATAAGAACTGTGTAATTTCTACGCAAAGCTTTGCAGATTTTGTAAAGGATTTACATTTTTATTCGATAGTCAAAATACAGCGTAATTATGAACCACCACGAAAATCCGTAAGCTTAACTTGTCAAAAATAAAGATTTTCCATTACATGAAGTAGGGATTGGAAATTAAAATTTAACCAGCGTCGCATGCAAATTTTAAACGGATTAGTTTCGTCGAATTATGTTTGGTGTTTCGTTAGAAAATCTCCAACATGACATCCTTCCTTTAAGTAAATTATTCTTGCGTGTTTTGCCATTATTTACTAAATAAACAAATTATGCAATCGAATTAGGCCCCTTTGTTTGCTAGTTTAAACTTAAAAGATTGCTAGAATTTTATATTCTTTTTCATTATTAGAAAAAAATGTTAAAAGGTGTGAAACAGAATACACGATTGAAAAGAAGAATTATCGTTTGAAGCAATTTTATAAATTTATCTTCTCTCGGCAGCAAGTTCTTCCAAAATCCTTTTCATTCAAACACTATTGTGTTTGAAAAGAAAAAGTATTCTTTTGCTGAATTCAACTATTTTTCCTTTTTGAACGAATTTGAAAAATGGGAAAGAAGAGCATAACATAAAGCTTGATTCAACTTATACCCCTGAGAATATTTGTTCTTAAAATTACATACAGAAATCGCTAAAATCGGATATGATTTATCTCAAAAAGTGCAGTATATTTTTGAAAGGCAAGCTTCCTTTTTCCTAAAAAACGTGGTGATGGGCATTTGGGTAATAACATTAGTTCAATTAAACTGAGTTTCATGCTCTAAGTAGCTCCCTTCTGCAATGAAAGCTGTATACTATTTTCCTTTCGTCTTCTTTCTTTTAAATAAAAAGAATAGGTTTGCTTGTTTAATCGAACACTGTAAATTATACAAGGCATAACTGCCAAAATGGAGGAACTCCTTATTGAAGACAGGCATTCACATAAAATTAATTGCAGTTATAAAGTAGTGATTATTTATTTGTTCAAATTGTAATTTTTTATGCATACTTCGAAATCTGAGTAGATATATAACATTAAAATCGAGTTAAAACAAGAGCTTATGCTGTTGGTTTTTCCTCCATAATTTCAAATTTAAAAAGGAAATAAATGATAAATAGTTGAATTTGTGAATTTCAAACGTATGATATTAGATACGAAATTTGAATCAAAATGTTTTTCTTCTTTGTCTTTTCTTTTCACTTTCTTTTAGAAAACGCAAGAATGTTCAAGCACAAAAAATTTGGATAAATGATAAAATATGATAAATTATATTAAACTCTGCTAAAATTTGATATTTCGTTTTTATTTCCTTGTACAAAGCAAAGGAAGTACTGAAATCTCAAAAAATTTCAGTTATCCTATTTCAGAGGAAATATTTATTTTGACCCTTCCCGTTTCCATCTGGCGATTATTTTGCGTGACGTTTGTGCGTACGGACAGAATAAAGGACTCAAAGAACTCTTTTATACCAAAACGGATTGTAAAATTGATTTAAAATTGATTCAAAAGGGATTTTTTTCTTGGCAACTCTAAATACGTACCTAAGTATGTATATATCTCCTATAACTCAAAGACATAGACTCAAACGTTAACGACTCAAAGACTATAACTCAAAGACCTAGGACGGTTGAAATTTTATATATGAGACTACTATAATAGCTAATAGTGCACCTTCCTTTTTATAGCAATTGGCAATACCATACGTACACACACACACACACATGCATATATATATATATATATATATATATTACTTTTTCAATCATTTTCCCTAGTCATATAATTACAATTATAGAAGTGTTTCAAATGACGAAAGTATTCATGTTTGGGCAATGTAAAACTGAAAAAAATAATTGTTTTAGACAAATAACGAAATCAAACTTTTAATGCGATCGTTTCCTACACTTATGTTTGGGAAAGAATTATACTCGTTGTGAAAAATTTAAATTGTAAGAAGTTTGGCTTCCATACGATAAAAATTGACCACGAGGATATTTAAATTCAAAATTTGCAACTTTTGAAGTCACTTGCAACTTGCTTTGAGAAATCGGTTATTTAAGTTATAATAATTCGAGGCAGTAAGTTTAAATGAAGTGCAGCAAAAAATGCGTATAATTTAGTAGGCCGTACAAAGACGTCGTGTTGTGTCTACAGCAGATTTTTTTAAGCGCTTTCCTTGAACAATAAAAAACACATAAATATCCGGATATCTACAAGTTTAAACGCGAAGTAAAGAAACTTGATTTTTCAAGCTTTAATTGCGACGTCTTCAAACATTAATTTTTGACCCTTACTTCACAAAACGAATAATTGTTAGACAGGAAATCTGGAAAGCTTGAAAACTTGGGTGCCGTATAATGAACATCTTACATCTGAATAGCAATTAAGCTTCAGGTTTTGCATACGTATTAAGTTCATTTTAGGTATGGATTCAGTGATTACATTTAAAATTTCTGAGCCAAATGTTAAATCATGTGTCTAGACGGATATATGCTCTCAAAATCTCTAAGAAGTTTAAAAATTAATCAAATTCGGATCTAGCCACTTGATGCGTTGAATTTCTAAAGTAATGCATACTTACTCTGTGCATATTTACTCTGTGCATGATAAATATGTACAATCTCGGTGTTTCTTTTTTAAAATAATAGATTTAAGCTCTAATATTTTAGGTTATTGCTCTTCTAAACATGAAAGAGTCAGATTACACAGGACATCTATAAGGGGAAGAATTTGATATAAGTGTGTAATGGCCAAAAGGAATTTACTAGCGTATAACAACACATTATTTTCACTTACGACTGTCAGTCTTCTATGTGAAAAGCTAACTCAGTCTTCGATGAATCTTTTAGAATATTCGGCTTTCTAATTGACCGTTATGAGTTTCCAAGTACTTGAAGGATGAACGCAGTGAAGCAGATTTGGATTTATTAATGCGAAGTACAGGGCTGTCATAAAAAACCTTTTCCGATATATGAATCTATAGCGACCAATCCGCTCAACCAGTCGAAGTGAAATTCTAGATAATGCCATTTAGAAATATATGCATTCGAGATCGTGCTTATTTAAAACAATAGAGCTGTCGTGGTTACGGTTAGAGTGAAAACATTTTGAAATTTTCGAATGGCAACATTCACGTTTTCCTGCTCAAAATGATAACCGCACTAGAAAACCATAAATGGCGTTGGAAAGATAAACGTATGACTTAAAATTGCATGTGTGAAGCATTTTCGAAGAAGAACATTGTAAAGAACCGATGATAACACAGAGAGGAGGTGCATTGGTGCACATTGTCAGACTTCACAGGAATAGACAGTCGAAGCATCATGTAGAACACCATGTGTAAAGCAATGCTTATGGAAAGCCTTTAATAATCAGTGTGGCAATATTGTTTCTTCAATCAGGTGTTCGAACGTAGTAACAAGATGACACTTACAGGGAAACAGTGAGGTGAATTTGTAGGGCTCTATTACTTTTACCTAAAACCCATTAGCCGCTGGTGTTGCGTTGACGCAACGGTCAAAATAAATGCGTATATAAATATAACTAACTAAGATATTTTATCCGGCAGATGATTTTGTGTAGGGAATATTATGAAGATTATTTCTGTAAAAAATATTTGCCTTCAACAATCATTTTGTTTATAATAATTAATCTCATACTTTAAGCAAAATTTAAGCAAAATTTTCGACCGGCTATTTTTGCTGAAAATATTTAAGGAAAGAATCGCCGTCTTTATGAGTGATCTATTTTTAGTCAAGGTCACCGTTTATCAGAACATTACATCAGTCAAATGTTTATATTTGTGTTTGGAAGGAAGGGAAAACAGGTGTTGCGTTGACGCAACGTCAGCAAGAAACGGGTAGTCAATCTCCTTTTTCACTGATTCCTTTCGATGTTCTGGTTCATGTTCTGGTTGTTTAAAATGCCTAGAACGAGGTATCTTACATTAGAAGAAGCCCTTCAAAGATTTTTTGATGGAGAAACAGATAATGATAATGTTAGTAATGACCAGAATGAAACTGATATTGTTGTTGTTCCCCCAGAAATTGCAGAGGCTAGTGACGAAGAAGAAAGGAATGGCAATGTTTTAAATAATGATAATGATATTTTACCAAATGATACTTCTGGGGAAGTTGAAATTCACGTAAGAAGTCAGTTTCAGCCTTCTAAAAGCAGTTATAGTCATACTAAAAAGTTTAAAAAGCAGAAGACTGAAATCTTGAAGTGGATATAAAAGGAACTGTTAGTTATGTCTCAGGAACAACATGAAGAAAGAGATAGAAGAGAAATTATAAAAGACAAAACACAAAGGTAAAAGTAGTGCACATATTTTCGATTTTCTTTATGGTTTAGACATTTACTCTTTTCTCGTTGAACAGACAAATATATACGCTCAGCAAAAAAAAAAAAAAAAAAAAAAAAAAAAATAATAATAATAATAATAATAATAATAAATAAATAAATAAATAAATAAAAAGAGAGAGAGAAGGCGGCCCAGAATTTATTGCATCTGAAGCTTATATGAGAAGATTTATTGGAATATTATTGCTTACAGGATATCATTCTTTACCTCAAGAAAAAATGTATTGGTCTTTTGATAAGGACATTTCTGTTCCTGTTGTACGAGAATCGATATCACGTTTGCAGTACAGGAATAGGAAGCAGAATTTGCATTTGACAATAGTCAAATTGACAATACTGATAAATTATATGAGGTGAGACAGTATCTAAACCTACTAGATATCACCACTTTTTACTACTGGAAATATAGTCTCTTTTAGATTTCAGACGCGAAAATGCATTATTTCTTTTGCAAATTCCTATTGAGAGTGTAGAATTAGTCAGAAATAGATCAGCAACAGGAAGACCTAGTAAATTCAGCATTTAAAAACCATTGCATGGAGATGGTAGACATTTTATCGTAAAGTCCATAGATAATAAAAGACTTTGTTGTAAAGAGTATCATAGCCAGACTATTTATAGATGCAAAGTATGCAATGTAGCTTTACATCATGATTGTAATCAAGCTTTTCATGTTTGAATCTTTTAAATGAAATAATCTGTATTTGTAAAACAAATACAATGTTTATTTTAATTTTAAATTAATTACAAGTAAAGTGATTTGTAGATTTATAAAACGTTATACAGCTAAAAAGTAATCCTGCGCTCCACTCAAAAGAAACATCACACGAGTACAATCCTAGTCACTAAATATCCGTAGTCTTATTCCGCTGACGTTGCGCGAACGCAACACTCACTTTTTCCACAGGTAAGAGCATTTTTTTTTATTTTCAATGTAAATTTATGTTATAAATGCTTAATTTAATATTTGTTATTATTTTCGTGAGAAAAGAAACATTCCTTGTAGTTTTGGCGGTTAATGGGTTAATAGTTATTTTAATTTGTTAGCTATTGCTCCTTCTCTTATTCCCCTCTCGTTTCCTTGAGCGTATATAAATGAGTTAGGGTGAACGAGAGTGTATTTAAACAAAAGTAGCGAAAAGTTTAGTTAGAGCGTGATTTCGCTGTTGTAAGCGCACGTTGTTTATTCTAGCAGAGGTTAACTTTGAATCTCAGCTTCTTTTTCTTGCCACCGAAATTATTATTATGCAGGTGCAGGTTTCTGAGTCAGCCTATTAAATTATATCAAATTGTATAGTCTTGCACAACAGTTTTCCTTTGAATTTAGTTATCTTATCTTTTTAAGTTCATCACTACAGGCAGTTGGTGACTGTGTAAGAACGTGAGTCCGTGCCGTCTGTAAAGTACTGTGTTAACTAAAAGGGTCTCTAAACTATTCCCTTGTTGTATTCATCTTTGAGTCTTTGCGAGGAGTCGCAGCTTAGACTTTTAAGTAGATTTACTTGCATTGTATGTTAGCAAAGAAGGCATGATCCCACAAACGGATAAAGATGTTTTATTTGAACGGGGAAATTGCTGCCTAAGCATTTCCTGTTTATCGGCAAAATCGTAAGCTAAACAAGCCTCTTTTTATGTGAAACTGTACATGATTTGGCAAAAATATTTGAAGAAACTGGATGCACATGTGACAGACTGCGATCTGGAGGACCATGTGCTACTGCTGAAGTGCCTAATGCGATTTTTGCAGTTTCATTGCATACTACAAGAAGTGTTGCTCGCAAACTGGATGTACCGGAAACCAACGTCCTCTAATTTCTGCTCTCTGTTCTGCAGATGTTTTCGTTTGGATTCCAGGGTGTCCAGATGTTCATCCTGCCGGTGAGCAACAGCGTATCGACTTTGCGGAACTTTTCCTCATTAGATATGATGAAGGTAACAAGTGACCACTGTGAATATTAAGGAATATTATTAATATTTACTTCAGCTGAAGGAAATTTGAAATATCGGAAGAAATTATTACTCTATTTACAGCCAAACAAATAGTTTGGTTTGTATAATTCTAGAAATATTTATATGATAATTACTTTTATTCAAGAAAGAACATTTTCTTCTTGAAGGGTCATTAGGATACTTTGAAGCTAAACAAGGCTAAACAAAGCAGGGGACATGAAAAATGAGCAATGGTCTCTCTGGGACTCGAATCTGGACCTCTCGAATACGCAGTGTATGTGCTATCTTTACACCACGAAGGCATGCTGAAAGGAGGGAGAAAATATCTTATGTATTTCCCTTTTAAAAGGGCGACTGGGGATTAGGAGATCCAGTAGTCAAATCCTGGTGGTGATGAATTATTGTCCACCACCTTTTTAGTTCGTTCGCCTCGTCATTCGGGTTTCTGAATCAGAAGAAGTGAAAAATGTGCAATGCCCTCGCAGGGTCTCGAACTTAGACCTCTTGAATACACGCGAGTGTGCTACCGTTACACCAGGAAGGCACGCTGGAAGGAGGGAGAAAATACCTTATATTCTAAAATTATAAATCCACGATGTAGCTACAGTCGAACTTGCGTAAGCCGAAACTGAAGAATGGAGAACATATTTTGAGAAACTTAAGTTATGCAAGTTAACTTTCATTTCGGTTACTCTCTTTCTACTTTCATTTTAACTTGAAATTTGAGTAATCAAAGTCTGCTGTAACGTACTATCTTTAGGAGTAAATGCTGAAGTTCATCGACCTATAACTTTGTAAAAGTATTCATGTTTTAAATTTCGAATAAATTTTGTTCACAAAGAAGGAGTTGAAATTCGAAATATAATTATCTAAACCGCTGTTCGACTTCAATCTAAGCCGAGTTCTACTCAAAGATTTCGTATTTCCTAAAACAAATTTTCTAAGAATGCTTTACTAGTTTACTTACTTACTTATTGTGCGACTTTCAATGTCCTCTAATGAAGTTCACTTGAGATAAGCTAAATTGTCTGTCTCTTAATTTAGATGTAATCAGGCTTAAGACTGACGATTGGATCGTTAACGAATATCCGGATTTAGTGATTTAGTTTGATGCTATTTATTTATTAACTATTGTGGGTGTAAATGAAAAGGCTGTTAACTCTCTCATAAATATCCAGTGAAGAGATATTTGGAGGAAAACTAATCTTATTCTTGTTTATGGCAATGGGCTCTCTTCTTAACGAACGCAGAAGTTCCATTTGACTTCATTTTCACTATTTTCACTTTAGTTTTCTTACACAGCATGTCTTTTGAAGGGAAAGTTGCAAATTTGCGAAAATATTGACTATGTATTCATTCTATTTTTTCATTGTTCAAGTATTTATGAAGTATAAATTTATGAAGGCTAATAATTATTTTCTATTTCTTTGCATATATATAAACTTCCATAGATATAAATACAGCGATATACATATACGTAAAAATGGAAAGAAAAGCAGAATTTGGTAATAATCTACTTGGTGACTTTTCCTCATTCAAACTTTCAGACATGTTTTTAAATAAGTTCTGTTTCCACAAGATAATAGAAAGCTAAAGAGAATGAGCAAAAAAGTTGAAAATAACAAAGCCATCACGCTTTCATTTTCACTGAAATCACCACTTAAAAATTAGAATTTGCATTTCCTAAATGTCAATAAAAGATGCATGTGAGGAAAATAAAAAACTACTAGTGGCGAGAAATAATAACAGTACTTAGTAGCAAGATTCCATCAAAATTAAATTTGAGGTTATAAAACGTTAAAAGTAAGAAACGATGGAAATTGTTTCCGATAAAATATTTTCATGGAAGGAAACCCATTTACCGCAATGACAACGTTTCTGATAATTTGACTGATATAGCAAATTCGTAAGTAAATTGGACTATTGAATACTTTTAATTAAGTAGAAACAAAGACAAAATACAAGCACCAGCTTAACCCTAGAGAGCCTGAATTAAGCCTAGCATAACTTATTAGTCACAAATAAAGTAAACAAAAGTAAATTTAGCTTCCAGTCCAAATCAAAATGTTTTTGATTGTCCAGTTCGATTAAAATGGTTAATTGAGAACCTATGATCAGTTTATTTGTTTGTGAATTGGAGAATTTTAGAGCAGGGAAGATTTTTCATATATATGTATTCTTTAATAAAGAGAAATGAGTTCCATATTGTTGTTCTGTGCAATGCTTTCAAATTTTGTGTGATTTTTGAAAAGTGTCTAGTTGAAATTAAGGCTACTGTACTAAAAGTTTTGCTCTTTTAGGATCAACTAGCATGGTGACGTCAACGTTCTGCTCGGAAGCAAGGTTTCTCCTTTCTGCCGTTTTGAGTAAAGAGACGTCACTGAGCAGATAGGTAAGATACGTCATTGTATCCAGCGTTGGAAAGAGAAAGGTTTGACCTTGAAAGAGGATTACTTTGTCTTTCTACTGACCTTGGTTGAAATAATCGGACCATTTCTGTCATTTACTAATAATAACGGGCAATTGAAATACGTAATCAAAGTGAAGCGAGGCTTGTACAGATTTTTTTAATGGATCAGAAGTCAGGTAAATGTACTTAAAATGAGCCACCAGTTTTAAAAACTAAGCAATAAACTTTGAGGACATGCTGAGAAGATAACAGTAACACCTTTATCTCTTATCTTACCAAAGCGCAACTTATGTAGCCTGCTAGTTCATGGGCTTGAAGGGTGTTTTCTAGAAGTTTTTGAAATAAGGGATATTTTTGGCTTATTATTTTTTCCCGCTTTCCTTTGTACTAAATCATCATTTAATATATTTCTTACTTTAAATGTATATATCATTTCATACTAAAATGTCATTTTTCTATTTAACTACTCTTTTAATATTTCGTATTTTATACAAAAAACGAAAAAATTTTTTTTATTAGTTTTAAAGAGAGGCTCGTTCCTAGATTATTATTTTTCAAAGTCTCCTGTTAGTGGACTATTTCTTCTGTAGCTGGAACAACTTAAAATATTGAGGTTCATGGCAATCAACACAAGAAGGAAGCCTCTAAACTCATCACTGGTAAACCAGCGAGCCTTTAATAAGACAACCAAGATCAACTCTTTCTGAATATATTTATTATATTTTGTTGCAGAAAAATATACGAAAGAAAGAAGCAAAATTATGTAGAAGAAAAATTAAAAAAATTACACTAACGGACATTGAAAGAGATAATGCTGTGAGTTTAGTAACAAAACGATAAGATATTCCTGTACTCATTTTTGCAGAACTTTGATAGGAATTTTCTCCTTTCTCACCACTTGACTTCGTAATGCAATTAGAAGTACGTTCGGCTAGCAATGAAAATATCCAGAGTTTAAATCCCGGCGAGAGTACTGCTGATTTTCACCTTTCCTGCTCAAAAAAAAAAAAAAAAAAAAAAAAAGTAACAGACTCTATAAGCGCCACCTGAACTAATAATGTGGGGGACGATAATTCGTCACCATTTAAATTAGTGACTGGCTTCTCTCCTACAGTTGTTCTTTAAGTGAGAAAAAATGTAAGGAATTTTCTCCTAGCTCACCTCGTGTCTTCGTAATATTATTGGAAAGACTTCCAGCTAGCAGTAGGAAGACCGAGAGCTCGAATCGCTGATTTCTCTCTTTTCTTATGAGAACAATTCTGATATACTTTTAAATATATATTCAAGTTGAAAGAAACAGAATTAGTTACAGGAGGGCCTATGACGATTTGTCTTCGATGGATCAAAAAAGCAACAGTGTTCTATGGATCGAAACTATGTTAAACGCATTTCACGTTTCAAAGAAACACTTATATGTAGCATAAGCAAAGATGATAATAGAAAGTCATGCTACTCTCTCAGAAGAAAATAATATTCCAAGAAAAAGATAGCATGAGTCACCTTTAAGAGATGAAAAGAAAGAAGAAAAAAAAAAGAGAGGGAAGAAGAAGGAGAGAAAGAATCAGAAAAGTTTTGCTCAAAACTTCGTCCACTTTCTTTTGAATTTACTTTTTGAAAAATGGAGAGATTTGATTCATTTGAGATAAAACTGAAGAGCAAAAGTTAATCTCTTCTAGACCCATCTGAACTGTGGAAAGACAATTTGTATTTCTATCACTCTAAAAAATGTACGAAAATTTTGAAAGAAATAAAATAATATATATATTACATGCTCAAGGATCACAGTCAACCAAAAATAATGACTTTAGCTATCATATCATGAAAAAAAATGTTTTTCGTAAACTATTTCATAAATTATTGCAGTGATAATGTATCCGAATGTACTGTTATCAGAATGCATACCAAAATTAAGCAGATAGTATATACATATAGTACATGGAGCTCCATTTATAGGTCTTTCAAGACACCATTCACAAACGACGTATAAATGAGAAAAAGCGTAGAAACGAAATTTTAATTTACGATTAAAACATACATTTTAAACAAATATAACATTTTTTTGAAATTAATATTTAAAAAATGATATTAATACAAATTTAATATATTTTAAATCATGAGAATGCCAATTTTCGCACGTAGTTACTTAAAATTGAATGGGGGAGATCATACCTTTATCTGAATTCCCAACTTGAAAAGCAACATTTTTGAAAAGTACACCATCATTTTGATCATCAAAACTTCTACTTGACTCTGGATTCGACAATACCACTTCAGGAAAACAATTTTTAATTGTTTGTGGTTTACTGTCCAGGTAAGTGGAATAATATCCATAGCCTCAAGAAAATTTTAAAATTTCTGTGTATTTTCTGTAGATATATTTTGAGGGCTATTTGAATCAACCTTTGCTTGCAAAACATTTTCAAATTCTTAATGACATCCAGATCTAAAGGTTGTATTGTACTAATGCAATTTGCCGGGAAGAAAACTATCACATTTTGCAAGAAATTGAGGATTGCACAATTGAGGATGGGTGGTGCACTGATCCATAAAAAGTAAAATTTTGCTGTTTAGTCTTCTCATAATTTTATTTATTTTCTTGAGCCATTCTTTAAAAATGTGAGTAGTCATCCATACTTTCTTACTTGCTTTATTAAGGCAGAGTCTTAAAATGTTTGAAAAACACCTTCGTTTTGGTTACTTTCTAAAAATGAAGGAGTAATTTTTTTCCGGACCACCAGCATTTGCACAAAGCAAAACAGTGAGACGTATTTTAACTTTTCTTAGCTCCAAAACACTAATCACCTTTGAAAGGTTGGGTTCTTACAGTCATATGTTTAAAGAAAACAGCAGTTTCATCAGGATTAAAATATCGTTTAATTTATATCCACCTATGCTGGTAGATAAATTCTTGAACATCTCTTCAACCGACTGAGCAGGAAAGTTTTCTGATTCTCCATTTCTTATACGACATGAGATACCATCACGGAGTTTAAATTTATGTAGCCATGCAGCAGCAAAGCAAGTTTTCTTCACATTCAGTTGAAGTGACATTTTCTTTAACTTCTCGATTAAGATGGTGTCATTCACTGGAATATTGGATGCACGAGACTGAATGAAAAATTTCAGCAAAATCTCTTCGGCCTCAAGAAACGTTCTATCCCGAAAGCGTAATTTCTTTCAACTGGACATATCCACAAATTTCTCTTTTTTTCCTGTCATAAACAACCGTTTTTAGTATTGTCACAGGTATATCCAGTTTCTTTGTTAACTGAACTCTCATCAAACCAACATTCTCGTCAAATTATTGAATTCTTGAGATTTGAAATTTATTTTTTAACGACGGTGCCTTTAGCTTTCGTGTCGCTTTGCATGAGTTAATTCTACTTCATATAGTTTACTTAACACAGCGTCCTATTCGGAAGAAAAAAACTTGTCCACTTCCCCTTCCAAGTGGCTTGCCTATTCAATAACTAGTTTTCTGTTTCTGTACCAGACTGTGATGTCTCATGTCTCTTTTTCCTTCTCCTATCGCCATGGAAATATTAAAAGGCGAGAAAACGAAATGTAAATCCAATGCAGTAAAGTCATGCAAAAGGCTACATATAACCGAAGTTATGCGCTCGTATAAAAGAAATGTTTTACTATTGAAAGAAATAAGACTGAATCGGGACCAATATGAAACTACTTACAAATGAAAAGACACATAAACAAAAACATATTGAACGGTGCTGCATGTATACAGCAAAATGTAACTTTTCCCTTTTCAAATCATGCACAAGTTTAGTGTGCTCAGTACTAAGAGAAAGAGAAGCTAAAGATTTTAATTTTTATGAACTTGGAGTATCTTGTTTGCAATTTGATGTAATATTTATAAAAATAAGAATTTTTAAAAAATCCGCTATAATTCTCTGAAATATAAATGAATGCTTTTAAGTAGCCTATTCCTGGTATGTTTCACTTTGTACAGTGCTTCAAAACAGTAATAATGTATACTTTCTGCTCTTTGCTACTTGAGAATTCCTTGAAAGGTATGTGTATGACATTTTAAAGTTATATACATCATTTGCTACGAGCATGAATTTAACTGAATTTTTTGTGGAATTTTAGAAAGGCATTGGTTGAGGGAAATTTATTGTACTGTGGGTTGCCAGAAGATTTTAGTGGTTCCTTTAATGAAAGGCATTCAGTTTTTTAATGAAGATATTTTCTACTTTTGTAAAACGTTTTAGTGATATATTTATTAAGTTCTCCCCCCCCCTAACTGCGCATCATAAAAGGATCCTAAAATTATTGTTCGCTTCTTTGATGGTACAAATGATCAGTATTTTTGGGTAGTTTTTCTAAAACGCTGCTTCTTTAAAATTAATTTTCTCGTTATTATTGTTTCTTAAGATAACTATTGTGGTTTTATAAGATTAATTAAGTATGTAGTTTTGTTTTATTGTACTAATAGAATTGCTAAACTTGTTGCTGTATTTGAAATGTATATTGATTAATATTTATTTTAGTATTACTAATACAGGAGTGACGAGCGAAAATAATAACTATTCTGTGTTTTGTTTCAAGTTTGAGACAAAACACAGACTCTTGTAATGACTCAGCTTGCACTAAATTTAAAGCAACCTCCTGTGATGATAAGTTCGTAACTTGGATTTTTATATTTTTTATAATTAGGCTTCTAAAAAATCACATTGGATTATTAAAGAAATCTGACCAGGGTTGCTATGGTGAGCTTACGGAACATGGAGCTTATAATTTTGTACGAAAACAAATTTTAGTTTTGATATTTTTAGCTGAAAAATCAAATACAAGTAGAAGTTTATGAAACCTGATTTACATAATTTATTTTTTTTATAAAAAGTACAAATTTTTCTAAGTATAGTAACGGAGGAACATACGAAAAGTTAGATTTCATGTTTTACAAAAAAAAAAAAAAAAAAAAAAAAAAAAAAATTAAAAGCAAAAAAGCATGAAGCTTTTCGTCATTGTTGCGAAAATAATGGCGTAGTAAGGACTTCTGTGGACACCGTATATGTATATATATATATATATATGAAACCCAAAGTAAATTATTTAATTAATGGCTTAGAATGACGTTGTTTATTATTTATTTATTTGGGGATTAATGTATTTGCTGTATGTGCTTTCATGTTTTTATGAGTGAGGTTTCATCCGTTTCATTTTCACTTTAGTACACTTCGGCTTTTTAATTTTTAAAATGGATACGGTTTTGCCTTTTACACTTTTAAATCAAATTTCAGTTTTTAATAAACATTATTAGCTTAATCTGAAAAGAATCATTGTTCTAAAATAGAGTAAAATGGACACTGAACTAGTGGAAATGTACCTGCAAAACAAATAGAGAAAGATACAGTTGCGGAACAATTCGTATCACCATGAAGTTCAGAATTCATTTCGTCGTCCAGAGAATTTAATTCTATTCGTTAATATCACCAGACTGCATTCGTGTTTCCAAAGAAGGAAATTACTTTACATAACTACGAAAGCAAGAAACGTTTTTAAAAATTTTTCTTTTTAAATTTGAATTAAAAGATGAGAAAAATCTGCAGCTGAATCAAATTATCCAGGGAATTCAAAGCACCAATGTAAATGAAACGAAGTTTTAATTAAAAATAGAAGGTAGAAAAGGGAAGCAAAAATAGAAATTCCTAGATATTGGATTACATTATGATAATTGAAAATTGTAATTACGTACACTGAATTGTGAAATTGGGGTATGTTGAATTGTGAATCTGGCTATGACTTATTTTTAAAAAGGCTGGAAAAATGCGAAAACTCTTGCATACACACTAGAAAATCAATACGCAAAATTTTAAAACGTATTAAAATAACCTTGTCTGTAAGTTAACGGATGGAGTGGGGAAAACCAGACGGATTTTGAAATGAAACAGTAACATAGTAACAAAGAACTCATTTTGAATGGATAGCAAGTGGATAGTGGTAAGTGGTGGTGAGGAATAGTAAGGAAGTGGATAGAAGTACAACATTCCTTTGAGCTACTTAGTTTTCGTGAAGGACATAACAAGCACACAAGATGATTGAAGTTTAAGAATATAAAAAATACCAACTGATTAAAGAATTATAGTGAAGTAACTAGAGCCGAGAAAAACCTGTTCAGCTACATTGGACGGTAGAAATACAAAGGCAAAATGTTTTAAGCACCGCACGGCAGAGAGCCTAGCATCGGCCCCAGTCTATTGCGATATTTGTGAAGGGTTAGAAGCAAGAATAAGTTCGTCAAGAAACATGCAATAAAAAATCACGAGCTATAAGCAGTTTTACTACCGTCAGTATCTTGAATGAAGAAGTATTAGGGAAAAAAAAGAGTTTATGCGCAGTTGGAGACTTATTTCTTGATGCAGCGTTATTGAAACGAAGATCTGACAATAAAGATGAAACATTTCTATTGCAAATAACTTATAAAACTTGAATTAAAAATTTTGACCAGGACTATTACTCCAGTGGAATTTATTGTCCCTGCGACCTCCAAAATTTCAGCATGCTCAACCGTTGTTTACGTAAATGATTATCTTTGCTTAAGATTATTAAGGCATTATTGCGAAAGATATGAAATGTGAAAAAATAGGTTTCATGTGCGAAACGTGTCACTGCAGCATTTAGTATAAGTGGTTGCAAAAAATGTGAAAAGCCTTGTATAAAAATGACCTAAAATGTTAGTGATTAGGAATTAACTTCGAAGGACACCTGTAAAAGGATTAATTATAAAATCCCCAGATTTCAAATTCTTCCCTGCATTAAAACAGCTCTCACGTGAACATTGATTTTCCTCCCAGAAAGAAGTTTTTTCAATAGTTTCCAAGCTATTCGAAGACTGAATAAAACTAATATCCTGGGAGAAATAGCAAATCTTGAAAGATACTGATCAAGACTGCCATTGTGAAGCATGGCTCTGACAGTCGTTGGTAGAAATGTAGCTATTTACAAATCTGTTTGTTATTTTGACGATAAATTTGCAGAGGACATTTTGAAATCGATTAAATTGATACATGCATAATATAATTTAAGAAATCAAATTAGTAATTAGTAAAGAAACGCGTCATTGCATGCTTTCTATTTAAAATGCAATTGTATGTAGAAAATTAAGCTACTGTTTGTTGACAGCAAATCGCATTTAATGGGACAAAGAGCCGCAAGGTCGCGAGCCGCAGTTAAGATGTCAGAGAGCCGCAGTTTGGCCAGCCAGTTATATAGTCTTAAACTGAACAGAATATTCACAGTTTATACTACAAACGAACATCCGCTCCTTATGGGCATTTAAAGTCACCTAACAAAAAGTTAAATTACAACTGTAGAAAACGTAGTCAGAGACTACATATAAAGTAAACTATTTAAGCGGGCTCGAATTTTAAGAAAATGGCTAGCAAGACGTTAAAGCCGAAACATATAACTTTCGGCAGAATTGATGAGAGTTAAGTAACAACAAGACGCGGCTTTCCGAAGTTCTCATCTAAATCTTCAAACCCTAAGCTTAAATGCACACAAATCTGATTTGGTTTTTAATGAGGAATACGGAAAGAAGAAGTTATAGTAAAAGTTCAGATCATAATAATTGGTTAATTAAAATAAAATACTTTAAAATTTAATTTTCAGTAATGGGTGCATTGAATTGTAAAGTTACAATATAAACAGAAATGAATCCATCGCATTTAACTGTCTCATTTCCTTTCAGAAATCGTTAGATTTTTTTAACCTCATTCTGCAAGTCATTTTATTCATCAAAAAAGGAACTGGTGTAAAGTTTACTCATGTGTGTCAAAATAACAGATGTGGAATATGTTAAGTCGTAACAGAGCCTATGCACATAAACTCAAAATTTCATCTTCATTAATTTTCAGAAATAATTCTGAAAGTTTATATTCCACAGTTAACAGTCTTTTCGTTGCTAATTTGGTAGCCCAGAGTTTCAAAATTTTCTTTTCAATTTAAAAAAATGAACTATAATATTAAATAATTTTACCAATTTTGAATTCAGCAAAATGATACGTTAGTTAATTATATATCTGTACCTATATATCTACAAAGCTTTGCCTCATTAGATCTTTTAAAGTAAAACAAAGATAAAACTCGAATTTCAGCATTTAGCAGCATAAATAATGACAGAAATTAGTTTCGAAAGAAGTTTTTCTAAAAGAAGTAGGAGATAATTTTTAAAATGTTCTTTAGAAAAGATTTTGAAAGAAGTAAAATGGATGCTAATTTTTCTCTCTTCGTAATAAAAGTTTCTTTCCACAAATTTTCCTCGCCCAGAATATTTTTTTTAACCATTTACCGTTTCATACTTTATCTGCGCATTAATTGCATCATGAAATTTTTCCTTTTAATAATGAAACGAAATTCGTGTTTAACATTTACTTAAATATTTATTTAATTGGCCTTTTATAGCTTGCTTTTTCTGCATCGGTTATTTTTTTCATTTCACTGCATTTAATCTAGTGCTTAGACACTCTTGCAAGTTTAGCAATGCAATAATTAAGTTTTTTTTTTCAGTTCAAGCAGTAATCTGCAAATTAGTTTAATGCTGGAAAAGATTTAAGAGTTCTGACACCTGAATTTTGGTTAGCTCCTTATATATTTGAGTTAGTCCGCATAGTGGAGGTTAAGTTAAATTAATCAATTAAGGCAAAACAACTCGAGAGCTTCCTGCTTATGGGTAGAAATGCTTTAGTGGAGAATTTTCTAAGAGAAACTCTCTCGTATTTACATTACAAATAGGAAAAACCTCGAAAACGCTTTTGCAGCCAGTCCGTTTACATGGATTTCAACCCGGGTTCAAATAACAGTTTTTAGCGACTTTCCCCCTTAGTAAAATTTTAGAGTATATTTCTTCATTTAGGAAGATTTTCTTTTTACTTGTAAAAAGTCTAAGTAAGTTATGCAAAAAATACTTTTTTTACTCTTTGTTGATTTTTCAAGCCAAATTTCATTTCTGTCGCTGTTTCATATTTTCATAAAAATATCCACAGATTTTTACCATTCTTGAAGCTTCTTAAAATGGAAATTTCCTTTAGACTTTTGAGAATATGTATTCAAATACTGCCTATTGTTTGATAAACTATAAGGTATTTCTCCCACTTCCCTAGCGTGCCTTCGTGGTGTAATGGTAGCACGCTGGGCCGGTATTCCAGAGGTCCGTGGTTCGATTCCCGGTGAAGGCGGTTGCATATTTTTCATCTTTTCTGCTTCCAATTAACCTAATGACTCAACAAGTGGCGCCCGAACTAAAAGAGTTGTGGATGATGATTCTCCGCACCCAGGATTTGGCGACTAGGTCCCCTAAAACCCTAGTCGCCCTTTAAAAAGGGGAGTATGTAAGGTATTTCTCCCACTTCCCTAGCGTGCCTTCGTGGTGTAACGGTAGCACGCTGGTCCGGTATTCCAGTGGTCCGTGGTTCGATTCCCGGCGAAGGCAGTTGCATATTTTTCATCTTTTTTGCTTCCAATTAACCTAATGGCTCTACAAAACAATATTCATTAAGAAATATAATGTTCATTCATTTGTCCATTATTCCATCCATTATTTATCCTAGAGTGTTCATATATATGTAAAAATTTTCGTTTTAAGCTTGAACATTGATTCCATAATTCTATTCACATTTAATATTGGTTATAGATGTGAAATTTATATTTATTTTTTATCTATTACTGTCTATCTTACGAAGATAATATTTGCAGTTGCATTTGACGTGACTTCATATACACGAAAATTTCACTAAACCCTTTCTTCCTGAAAAGCAGAATAAATTTAAGTATGTTTCCATTTACCTGTTAACGTTTTCAACCCCACTAGTTTTGCTTTTATCTGAGATGATGCTTTCATTTTCGATGTTTCTGTGTGTGGATGACATTACTTTGTATGAAATCTAGCTCTGTATTGGTAGACGTTTACTGGGATCCTGCTTTATACTCACCAGTTAAATGCGCTGTCTCAACAATATCGGCAAATTATTATCTTTAGCAGAAATATTAGATTTTTAACAGTAACACAAAGTTTATTAAATCCAATCTGAGGTAAAAACTACAATTGTAAAAAACAGTTTTTTACCCTAGCGACATTACATTTACGAATAAACTATCTTCCTCTGAATAGCTATAAAGTCAATATTTGGCTGGCTCAAAAAGAAATTAATTGGAAATTAATTTCGCACAGGCAACAAGACTTATCTCCTTGCAATGGAAGCTAGAACTATTTAGCAAAGCACTGGTTAAGGAACAATCTCGTATAGCAACTGAGCTTGTTCGCTGCGAAGCTCAACGATTTCTTGAGTCTGCAGCAGGGTGAATTGCATTTAAAAATTATCAGAGTTTAATTGACTTGAACATTATTTCAATTTGCGCAACCTTCTGGTTTGAGAGGATACTTATCACAGAAGCCGAAACAATATAGGGCATTATGGGTAACTTAAAGCTTAATTGAAAATCGAACTTAAAAAACAATTGTCACAAGTGCACCTTAAAAAGTGCATAATTAAGCATCTAACTGACCACTTTGGCACAATAGAAAGTGAAGTTTCAGGTTTTTTTCACATTCCCCCTTTTGTTTGTGAAATACAAGAAGTAAAATTTGAATTTAATGCAAGAATTAATACTGTGAAATACATGAGAATGTAATGGACTGAAGATAAAAAATGCAAAGATTCTGTTGTTAATTAAACTTGTAAATGTTCCATATTAACTGCTAATTACGTAAATTAAAGCTCCAAAAGCGGAATTTGAGCAAAATATAATTTTTGCCGGCAAAATGAATCTAGCTTCATCACATTCTAATAATAGCTCCTTCAAAAAATATGTTGTGAAACTTAAATTTCATTGCAAAAAGGCAACAATATGAAAATTAATTTTCGCATAATTAAAACACTATATTTTCATTTTTTTTATTTAATATTTTATGTCGGTTAATAATCGATAGACATAGACAATATTTATTATCATTTGGTGCAAATAAGTTTACTCTGTTCTTCAGGAAATATTGAATACATTAAAGATAAATTTAAGGAGATTTAGTATTAATTTAAAATGTTCGCGAAGATTCTTTATTGCAAAAAATTAACTTTTAAGTTAATAAAAAGAAAAAAATACATATAGTAATCATGAAAGTGGCTTTGATGTTAATGGCTTAAATATATTGATAATTTTATAAATAAATATTTTGATTCTTATTTGTAGTGAGCTATTATTTCAGTCAACATATTCAGACATTTAAATTTCATTTTGAACATAATTAGGCCTCACTAGGTAATTACAGTACTTTATTAACATGTTTATCATGTGTTTCACAAATCCTTTTTATCTTTTTACTAGAATATATTTTTGAGAATTCCTTATTTTTTATATTTATCATTAATAACAGTCTCTTACTATTACTTTAGTTTTGCTGTTATTCTGAACATATTTCTTTTGCTCAAAACGTAAGAAAGTTTGACGACTTTTTATACAATGCAAATTTAATTTTTTCTTTCTTTTTTATTAATGTAAGAATTATCGTGATCATGTTTGATATTGTAGACAGTAATGATTAAAGGAAACGTTTCATCTCTTAAAAGATCTTTAGTATAAAGTATATAGATATAAAAGAAAATATTCTGGTTTTATAGTTTGTAGAATGCAAAAGTCTTATCTTTGATTTTCCATATGATATTTACATTTGAATATCAGTAATTAATCGCATTATTCAAGCAATCATTTTAAAGGCATAGAGCGCTACCACAAGTAAAAAATATAACCCAGATTCTGAGTTTTTCATGCTGCCAATAAGAAATTTGCAATTAAGAAATATCTCTGTCTTTTTTTGCATAAGCTTTTATCCAAAGTCAGAAAGAGCATCTTAATCAGATTCTTGAAATTTCTTGTAAATATTAGTGAATAAATCTGTGAAGGTTTGGATCTTTAAACTTCTTGCATTATGAGGAAGGATCTTCAACTATGTAAAGCAAAATTGGGAAGATCAGGAACTAGACGTAAATATACTTCAAGATGTTAATCCTCAAAGCTTCATAAATTGTCCTCCTCGAAAAATGTATTGCCTTAATAGTGATCCAATGTTTCGTATAATATCGAAATCTCATTTCTTATTACTCGACCTCATTAGTTTTGAACATAATAGGGAATTTTCTTCCTCAAACATTTATCTACGTCTTATAGCAAATGATTCGACTAAAAGAAATATAAAGGTTCATATAATAAACTAGGATTTCTAAAGGGCTATTTTACATAAGGAGAACACGCTTGTTTATGCTATTTTTCAAAATGCCTTAAATAAGCTAGTTTCTATTTGAAGCTTTTACACATCACTGGCCTACAGTAAAATACAAGGATTAAAGAAGAAAACTCCGTAAGTCATTTCAACATTCTTTATATCCCTTGCATGTCATTCTTAAAGGGTATTTATTCCACTCTCCCATAAAACAAATAAGAGGTCTATCAGAACCAGAAACAATCTCGTAAAACTCCGAGTGTATTGATCTGTGGATGTTAGGTTACAGAAATAAAAGTGTTTATTTTTATACTACTACTTTTCGGATTTTAATGAAATTTTGTGCTATTGTAGCTGCAATATTTGGTAATAAATGAAATGACTGAAACATACAAATTGTAACAAACTTCGTAGGAGAAAATCAAAATAATACATAAGAAAGAGCAGGAACTCAAAATAATTTTCGTCTTTTTGTCTGTTACGATTCAAATAAACGTTTTATTTGTTACAGATCATCTCACAGAATAGCAATGACAAGAAAACTTTTAGCATTATGTGAAAGTCCCGCAAGTTTTTGAGAAGTCTCAAAGCTGTAGTTCTTCTTTCCTGCCTTGGAATAAATGTTTAATTGAATTACGTTATGGCAACATTAGTTACTGAAGAATACTAAGGATATTTTTATTTTTATCAGAAACGTCTAAGATGTATATGTATCGCCTAAACTGTATATGTAATGATGTTACTTACATATTAATGTTTTATATGTAACAATAATCGACTAAAATGTAACACTGAATTTTGCTATTTTTCGACATATAAGATAAGTCGATATCGATGTACCTTGGGAAAATTTTAATATAAATTTTCTCATTTATATTATATGAAATTTTTAAATGAGACTCAGCTGACATAATCAGTCCAATCATCTTAATGATGGTCTGTGGAGCAACTTATTTCTAATTGTTATTGAAAGGCATTTTTCTGGATCCTAAACCTCAACGCCAGCATATGACATTTAAATGGCAGATCAGCGACTGGAAGGATTTAACTGAAAAACATAATTAAATGTGAAAAGTTCCAACATTTATGAAAAGAATTGATTGTGGGGGTGGATTTTACCAATGTGTGATGTAAATATCAGCGGTCAATGATCTAGGGGGAGCAAGCCGGGGTTCCTGCACCGGGCTACAAGTTCTGTGGGCGGCTAATGCGGTGCTAGGTCGTATTTGGAATGCTGTCTAATTTTGGCAAAATTAGTAGTTTTATGTCCAAACTTAAAAGCTTCTTTAAGAAGATATATAACTAAATACTATGAACTGTTTCAAGGGATCCAATAATTAAAAGACAATTAAGTACGACCGATTACGGTTGTAAAGATAAGATCAGAGGAAGGACAACAGCACTGTAAAAAAAAACCTCGAAGTTTACAGACAAAAGTCTTGTATAGTTACAGAAATGCGAACAATTACGAAGGAAATACCTGTAACGAACACAGAAACAAACGAAACTGTAAACTCTACAGGAATTTTTCAAGAAGTTTTGCTTGGATTTTGTCCGTAGCGTATGATCACGTGGCTTAAAACGGCTGAGAGAGAAGAACCAATCAGGAAGAAGGTGGAAAAACAGCGTCTTAGCGGGAGAGTTCAACGATAGTCGCCATGTTAGCCATTATTTTTGCTATGGTCGAGGTAAGTTCGAAATAGTGTTTGACGTGTATTTTACTAATTTTATGTAATGTATTTGTTATGTTCTTTACACTATCTATAATTAAATTCCTTTAATGTTTAGCTTATAATTCTAATGCTCCTAAATAGACCTGTGTTGAATTATTGTTAGAGTTCAAATCACAGAGCTTGTGTTCCATTTAGTAAAATAACAACTTTTATTCGTTACATCTGCAGGTGTCTGCAGTTAAACTGCTCATATTTATAAACAGAAACAAATTTGTTAATATATTAGTTTAAAAACAAATAAGCTTAATATTAATGTTCTATCTATAGTCTAATAATTTCTCATGTTAAATATTTATGTGTCTTTTAAAACATATCGCGTTAGAATATTCATATTTTTCATTTTGTTGACAGATGTAACATTATTATTCCATACATGTTATCATTAATCCCAGCGTGAACTGCTTTAGAATATTTTTCAGAGCATTATTACACTATGTATGTTATTATTAATCTCAACGAAAAAGAAAAAATAAATGTAATATATTTAAAAAATTCGACAAAATAACTTAACATACATTAAAAATGGAATATTATTTCATTAATACATGCGATAAGTTCGCCTTAAAAGATTATATAGTCGGATAGCAATTACATATTTGTAAAAGTATTCAATGTATATTATTTTTTGTGTTAAAGATAGTTTTAATCCAGGACAGTCTTTACCAACTTATAAAGCATCTATTAAGTTACATTATAACCAACATTTACAAAAGGCAATAATCGAAATGCCATGACTTTGACATATTTTTAACTATGATGTAACATACTAGGAACATTAAAGAAAAAAAATTCTATTTTTTCCTTTATGCTTGTTGAAAAGTAAAATATTAATAAAATGGTACAACATTCTCTCTAGTACTTACAATGTAAATTTACATATAAATTTACTATAAATTTTCTATAAATTTTGGTGCAAGGTTCATTATAAAATGCATTTGCTAATATTTAATAGTTATAGCATTCAATATCAAATCATGGAAATTTAAGTAATGATACGTCAGTTGCATATATTAATTTCAATACTCAGCTCAATGCCAAATTTCTTCTATATCTGAGATAACATGTATTTTTTTTAGAATAATTCTTTTGTGTCATCTTTTCATTTAAAAATCTCTTTGAGATATATTTTAATGTGAATTATTTTCAAAATTATCCTCATTAGAATGAATGCTGTTCTCTTTATTATGTTTGAAACTGCCGTTACGCTAAAAAATATATTCAGAAAACTATTTATTGCTGAATGTTTAACATAAGTTCTACTGCTCCTTTTTGACAAAGAGTATCCATTTGAATTGCAGTTGGTTTTAATTAATCGTTGGTTGTATTTTTAAGAACTACTTGATAAAATTCAACAAATTAGTTCAATCTATGAGTTCATCTGAAAAACCTAAAATTTTTATTCCAATTCTGTCATGTATATATATTTCAAGAATGAAAAAGAATTACAAATTCACTATCCAACAATACTGAGTAATATAAGTTGTTGATATAGCCAAACTTAAAATGACCCATTTTAAAACCAGATTAAATAAATCATCGCGTATTTTCGGTCATCGAATTTCTTTGGCGTTAAAAGTGTCAGAGATTTAGTAAATCCAAGGGTCAAGGTAAGCTCAGATATTTTTTTTTCATAGTTCATATTTGCTAAGTTATAAATTTTGCTGATGCAAAAGTTATGCAACTTATGCAAACATATGCTTAGAGTATTTGAACTAGTGTTGAAAAATCACTGGAATTTAAAATGTAATTGACAGTATGCCTTAAAGCTTGTTTTGGTAAAAGCATATTGATATCCCTTGATTCCCTTGATATCCCTTGATAATACAGGGCGCACCCTTCAATATACTCTAACTGCTGTTTTTCATAAATTAAAACATTTTAGACATTTAAGATATCTTCCTGTAAGTTACAACTAAATGAATGATTCTTAAGCATAAAAATATCAAATTTTTATGCTTAAGAGTAGAAGGGGTTATACACTTTTTAAATAACAGTGTCAGAAAAATATACTTTTTAAAATATGTAAACCATTGTTTGAAGTACAGAAAAACCTTCCTTAGCAACTATACCTCTTTAAGTGACTATGTCAAGTATTCTGGTGATACAAACATTGATATTAATTATCACTGAGAATCATGCTTTGTGAAGTAACCACCTCCATTAAATATCAAAATTGTACAAAATTATGGAAGGTTATAGAGAGGTTTTACTGTAAACTTAAAGTATATCATATCACTGTTAGATATTGATGATGTAAAAGATATTATCTAATCATAAATATTTCAAGCATTAAATAGCTTAGTGTAAGTCAATAAGTTTTCAGATTCTGACTTTGTACCCTGTCTTTCACTATGTAATATTTTTCTAGCAACTGTGTTAAGTACCAGTAAGTAAGTTTCTGTCTTAAATACCACTTAATGTAATCAGGTATCATCTGTTCTGTCTGTAAAACTTAATCGTAATAAGTGAACAAATGAATACCTGTAAAACTAAAGATGACAGTCTATGTAAAAAATACAAGTATTAAAATGTCTATGAGAGTAATAAGAAATATTTAAAATATTAAATCCACGATCAATTTTTGCGACATCTAAGATAGAAAATCTATCTTAGATGTCGACTAGTTAATTCAGAGTTAGTTAATTCGACTAGTTAATTCGACCAAACTGACTAGTTAATTCAGAGGATGAATGCATGTAACATCATTGTTCATGTGTTTATTAATTGTGTAAGTTTTGAAGTTCATGCATTCATTGTTGATAACTATATTATTGGCCTTATATATATACTTGCATTTCAAAATTTTGTATATTTTGCCAGTGAGCTAAGTATTAAATGCTGTTACGTATAAGTTCATATTATGTGGAAAAGTAGTTTTTGATCTAACACTTTCTGAGAATTTTTTAATGTTGATCATCAAGCTTAAAGCATACGGCTGAAATTACCTGTATTAACCATAATTTAATTATTCTCCTGTTTCAGCGTTTCTCAAACTTTTTTCGAATAGAGATTATGTGAATTATCATAATTTGTGAATCACCTTGATGCTGTTCCCTTCGAAAGCAATTTTTTAGCATATATTACTACTAGTACACTAATATTTTTAATATATAATTAAAATCCGTTATATTTTATAATTAAGTCCATTGAAGAAAAGTTATATTTCTAATATTTCAAGATTATTAATGAGAAGGATGATTTGTAATTCTTGCATGGCTCTTCTATATTTGGATATATGAAGGTAACACCACAGTATTAGTGGATATATGATAGTATATTTGGATATATGGTGGTAAGTACCACAGTTATAGTGCTTTAAATCCATCTTTTACTGCTAAGACTGAGTGGGAAGTCTGTAAGTAGGGTAACCAATAATAAATTTCATAAAATGTCTATCTTACGAAAAAAGGTGATAGATGATTGTCATATGTAACTTTTTAAACTCTGAGATTTTTCAACTAAATTTTTTTGTCTCCTTTGGAAACTTCGGAGGACCACGAGGGCAAGCTGTATGATCCACAGATTGAGAAGTGCTACCTTAATACATTTCAATTTCTAGAGAAATTAATCTTAAAAAAATCTGATCATTATTAAAACTACTTTACAGATTTATTTTATATTACAAATAAATATAGTAAATATCTAATAAACCTCAAATTATTTTCTGCAAAATGAATTATTTAAATTTGTACTGCTTTTGCTTCAAAAATGGATGATACATGCAATTTATGATTTCATGAAAGGACCAAAAGGAATCTTGTTTGCAATTTAATTATTTAATTTTAAAAAAGATTTAAATCATTTGGAATATGTGCAAGTGCATGCAATTATTATGAAGAGATTCTGAATTAAAATTTCACATAACAAATTTAGAATATGTTATGTACTTCTAACGAATGTGATTTTTTCTTTATTTAGGAGCCATGCTTTGAATCCTAAGAAGAAGAGGACTGCACCTACACAACTATGATTAATTAAAAATAATAATATAAATTTTAACTATTTTTTATTTTATTTTCCTTTTGGATAGTTTTAAAATAAAAATAAACCTATTTTTGTTTCTATATTCTGTGTATTGGAATAAAGAGTTCCCCCCCCCCAGTGTTCACTGATATGCATGTAAAAGAATTGTGTGCAAAATTAAATCAATTTTTGTTTGTCACATTCATTTTTCACAGTATGTACAATTTTCAAGATCTACAATAGAAGATTCATTGTAGCATAAGTCATTTTTTTTCTGTGTATTTTAAACATAAGATCTGTTTTTGTATATATCAACATTTTCCATACCTTTTTCTTATTTAATTTATAAAAACGTTAAAATATAATAAAATCAAAATAAGTGTATATCTATTTTTCAAGTTGGGTAAGGAGGAGAGGTATGATCTATCAAAGGTAAAATGGTTGAGAACCACTAATATATGGTATTAAAAGTATTTTCATTTCTGCATTAAATTGCTGGAACCAAATAGATCTTTTATATTATCTTTAATAGTTTTTGTCAACTAAATCTAATCTTGCAAGATGTAGTTATGCATAACGAAATTCATTATTATGAATTATATTAACTGTTAATTATAGATCTTCACGCTAGCTGTATATGTTAGGAGTGAAATGCATTGCAATATCCAATATTTTCAAAATATGATATTTTTTGAAATAAAATATATGATTATGGAATATTACATTAAAATGAAATGGTTCCTTATGTAACCTGTATGTTACACTAAAAGGCTTCATCAAATACTTGTAAAGTAATGAGCAAATACTAAGTTAATATCTTGTGTGAATGAATATTATCTTACAGATAATATTTTTTTTATTCCATAAAAATCTATCTAAAAATATAATTTTGTTGAATGAAGATTTAAACATTTTTCCCGAAGATTTAAAAAGTCGTTTGAAATAATGATAACAAAAACATTAATCTGAAGCATTTAATAAATGAATAGAAAATTTTGAGAACAATTAAATCATCCACAGGAATTTTGAAATAATCATCGTATTTTTGACATCAGTTAAAGAAAGAAAATCTGAGTCATTTTGATTATAGTGATAAATTAGTTGCATTAATAGTAGGATAGAAAATTAAAATTTTAAGGAGCCATTATGCATTATCAATTTTTCATTAAAAAATTTTTAGTTTATTACTACTATCATATCAATTATTAATGCTGAATTCTTTATCTTCAGTTTTTACATTCTTAAGTCTACTTTTCTTAATTTTCTAGGCATAGCAGAGAAAAATATAATTATAGGATCAAGGCATTTCCAATTACGTTATATTTTCTTCCTTAAATTTTTAAGATCATTCTATATTCATCATGTATTATAGACACAGTATCAGGGGATTCTGTTCAATTTTTCAGTTAGAAATTGGGACGAAGTTGTGAAGTCATACCTACATTAAATGCTTGAATTGATTATTTGAAATATGACAAAGCAAGAGAGGGCCATCTGTCCAAGGAAAGGAATATTTTAAGGAAAACTTCATGTTACACAAACATTTACACAGGCAGCTCATTCTCTAGGATTTAAATCTAGAGCCAAATGCTAGTGTTCAGCTTACTGTCTGGCTGCCTGTAGGCAATAAATGTTTTAGTAGAAGGAATACTTGAAAAATTAAATTTAGGACTAACTAATTCTTCAATTTTGTATTCAATGAGAAGAATGTAATTTATTAATAAAGTTTTAAATTTGGGAAAATGCCTGTACAACTGTCCGATTAATTAATCTATTATTTCAATTAATGGTCAGTAGCAGAAGAGATTAAAAAGCATTTATGCCTAAAAGAATTATATGTTGTAATTTAAATGAATAATGCAATTAAGCATGAAAATAATTTTGGATAGCTTGTGATAACTGAATTTAAGTTCATTGCTGAGTTACATCAGTAATTTTTTTTAGAATTTGAAAAAATATTTAGAATTGTTTATTGAAACAATTTCATTAAAATATTTTTACTGTAATCATATCCAATTGCAGTCTCTTTAGATTACACTGTTGGATATAAGGATTTGGTTTAGTTTATTTAAGTATGGCAAAGCACACTAGGACTATCTGCCTAAGCGGAGAAATGCCTTTGTGGAGGACTTTTGAAGGGAAACTGACTTATATACATGTTACACATGGAGAAAACCATGAAAATACCCATACAACCAGACCATTCGCGGGTTTTAAACCTCGGACCGAACTACCAGTGTTCAGCGGAGGAATTCTAGAACATTACTAATTTATGGCCAAAAAACCATTAAGTCTAATACACAAGTTTTTTTTCCAGCTATTTCATGATGCATATGTAACTTTGAGATATCTTAAAATTCAATAAAGGAAAGTAATGCAGATGTAAGAAAAACATAAAATTTGAGCTTCTTTTTAACATTGGGAATATTTTGAAAGAAAATGTTGTATATCTTTTAGAAAATCTAAGGTATTTTTCCTTAAAAAAAACTTAATAATATTTAAAGTTACATAGCCTCCCTTTCCCCACAAATAAATAAATGCAGCATATTTTGTTACAAGCAGTAGCTGTAGACATTTCACATAAAACATATGTTCTACATGTGTAATTATTTATAGTAATATTACAATCAAAATATTTAATATTTGAGAATACATCATTTTTGTATTTTGTATAAGACAAATATGTTCTATATGCATAATTATTTGGAAGAACTTTTAAGTAAATTATCTGCAACTTTTACATATATATCCTTTAAAATTTCACATGAAAATACATGTTCTTACATAATCACTTGCAATAACCTTACAAGCAGAACACTAGTAATCTACAAATATTCCCTTTAGTAATTCACATTCAAAAATTACGATCTACTTACACTGTTATTTCCTGTAATCTTTACAGATGTTTACATTGGTAAATCACATATGAAAAACATGTTATACTTACACGATAATTTCCTGTAACATTACAGATCTTTGATCTGTAACCTTTACAGACATATGCTTCGTTAATCAACATACAAAAACTTTGTTATGCCTACAGAATAACTTCCTGTAACATTACATGTCAAACATCTGTAACCATTACAGGTATAATCTCTGTAAAGTTACTAAGAATATTCCTGTTTTGATTACTCAAATAATCCATGGCATCCCAGTTTCCACGACTTTTCTTAGTAACTTTACAGATTTTTTTTTACAGTGAGAAGGACACCAGGCGTTTCTGACAAGATCGGACTGACCATGTCAGTGACGCATGGTGTCCTTCTATTGTCTTCTCTCTGGGAGGGGACGGTATTAAAATGAGAACTACAGTGGAGCACGGTTTATTCGAGTACGTCTTTCAAGGTACCATTCACAAGCGACGTATAAATGAGAAAGGCGTATAAACGAAACTTTACACTACATATGCGACCCAGAAGATGTCACACTAAGGCCTTTTACTGCTCACAGAATGGAGGACCATAATTTCGTCACTTAGGCATACACTTTACTACATTTCTCATTGTAAATATCATTAATTTACACTTTATATGTTTATGTGTTCATTTTTCTGCAACTTGATATCGCTACATTTGCACATGTATGTTTTGGTTACGAATTTTTCTCACAACCTCTTCGATAAGTGGTAGTTATGTAACGATTATCTTATACGCTTCGCGGCCAACGGGCCCTCTTTCCTACCTTGATCCGTTTTCCGGCTGGTATTTAGTTGATAGTTTACACTGTGATGTTCTCTAGGGATTAAAAGAACAGAGCTTATAAAAGCCGCAAGGCTACATAAGCAATATGCAATTCGCATTTAAGCATTTAAGCAAACGAAACTTTACGATGTTATATTGGCTGCCCAATTTTGATAATACTAATCTACCACTGATATTACACAATTTTATTATCCTGCTTTCAGTTTGCTTAAGATATGAACTATGTTCAAGTAAATATAAATTTAATATTTTAAATAAACATTTAATTAATATTAACACATTTTAAACATTTTTATAATTAACATTTTAAAAATGATATTAATAAAAATTTAATACTTTTGAAATCATTAGAATGCAAATTTTTATATGTAGCTAAGTGAAATTGATTAAAATTACGTAAAATCGATTAAAAAAATTCATACCTTTATATTTGAATTACCACCATGAGTAAGTAACATTTTTTTTTCAAAGAACACTTTGAAGTAAATTTTAACTTTTTTAAAGTAAAAATCTTTAATTGTCATCTGACGTATCATTGATTCTGAATCTTAAGAATGTACTATGAATCGAATTCACTTTTTGAAATAATTTCTCCCTTGTATTATTATACACAAAGGAATTTCTGAGGGAATCAATGTAGTAGATAGTATTTTGAAAAAAGAAAGTAGAATTATTTCTTCATTCTATTCTCCATACCCGCTACTTAAATGCTCATCTGGTAAAATGCTTTTAATCAGTTCTTCAACTGTACATAAGTCTGACAGTATTACATTGGCATCACAGTTTACGTATTCCTCAATTGTAATGACCAGTCCCAATAATTTCGAGTCTTTTTCATCCGTACTCACAGTTTTATCATCATTTTCATCATTAATAATTTCACCTGGGTTCGGAAAGCTCCCTTTAATAAATCAATTTTTAATTGTTCGTGGTTTTACTTCAATCCTGGCAAGTGAAATCTTATTCTTAACCTCAAGAATATTCCCGTTTTTGTTTATTTCGCGTAGTCATATTTTGTAGGGCTATCTGAGTCAGCCTTTGACTGTAGAACATTTTCAAATTCTTAATGACACCCAGATCTAAAGGTTGTACTATATTAGTGCAATTTGCCGGGAAGGAAACTACATTCAAATTTTGCAAGAAATGTATCGTTTGAGGATGGACGGTGCACTGATCCATAAAAAGTAAAATTTTGCGGTTTTGTCTATTTTCTTGGGCCCCTTCCCCAACCCATTCTGTAAAATTGTCAGTACTCGTACATGCTTTCTTATTAGCTTAATATTCTAATGGCGGAGCTTTACTATTTTTGAAGCACCTTGCTTTTCAAGGAGTCATCTTTTATTTACTATCAGCATTTGCACAAAGTAAAACAGTGAGACGCTTTAAGCTACGATTACAAAAATGAATGAGCTGGCTGATTTTGTGCCATGTTTGGCTCACTCCTTGAATCCTGTAGGTGTACATTCTGCCACATCTTACCCGGAAGCAGTTAACCTATTTGGAATTATATAGAAAATGTTTTGTTTTTTGTCGGATCCACTACTCGATGGGATACTATAAAAAATTTACAAATACCAACTTAAAAGGTAGTAGTCATATGAGATGAGCGGCAAGTATGCGGCTCTGAAAGCCCTTCTAATGAATATGTCTCCTTAAAAGAAGTAATAAACTCCTTAAAAGAAACTAAAGCTATTTTTCTTTATGCGGATCAAATTACGAGGCAGGACGTCTGATACATAATGTGAAAACTTTTGAATTTATTATCAACCTGAGAATTTGGGTTAATATTCTTCAAGAAATCTTTCGAGCAAATATCGATATTCAAAACGAAGATACTATTCTCGCGTATTGCAGTGCATTAATGGAAAGTCTGACCAAAACTTTGCAAAACATACATTGGATTAAACATGGATTGGAATATTGCATTAAATAGTCTAAAAAAGTAGCTGAAAAATTGAAATTGAGAATAGTTTGACAAATAAACAAACTTTAAAGCGCGAAAAGCAATTTAATGAATTGTGCAAAGCCGAGACACAAATACGTCAAATTGTTTATCTACATCCTAAGGTAATAAAAAATTTATTTGATACAATCTTATCAGAAATTAAAAAACATTTTAATTTTGTTAGAGAACAGGTAAGATCTTAAAATTACTAAGGAAGTATGAAAAACAAGATAGGAAGTATAAATACTAACCTTTTCCTTTCATCGATAGGCCGTATTCTGTATGCAATGGCCTCATCAGCGGCCGAGCGGTAAAAGCCGCTGAAAACAAGAAAACAAGTAGTTCGTTCCGAGATTCGAGTCCCGGCGAACAGGCTTGGCCGCATGGGCGTTTTAGTGGTTTTCCCTATCTGTAACTCGGACACGAGCCAGATTCCCTTAAAACGTCCACCACGGAGCATTCCTCCCTTTACGTATAGTGCCTAGTTTGACCTGGCTTGGGTTCAAACCCAGGCGAGCGCGCTAGTTGCCTGATTGATTTTCGTGCATTTCCCCACTTGTGAATACGGATCAATTTCCTTGAAAAAGTCCTCCACGAAGGCATCTCTCCTCTTAGAGAGATAGCCCTCGTAGCTTTGTAATATTTAAATAATTTAACATAACCTAACCTGTATGCATTGAATACAGAACGGTGAGAAGCTCGGAGAGTGGCCGACCCTCCTAAAGCGGAAAAATGAATGGTGACGAACAATGGAAGTTTTGAAGCATTGAATCCGAAGGTAAGCTCATCGGAGAGGCGATTTCTCTAAAAGGGGTCTCGGGAGATTTTACTTATGCAACTTTTGGTATGTAGATTTCCTTTATAATAAAAAATGGCACATAATGAATTTTTTAGTATAAAGTGGATTTTACGTTTTATCTCAAACCCTGCTGTACTGCTGTGTTTATTAAAAAAATTAAAATGATCAACGACGGATGTTTTAAATATTTGCCCCAGTTAGGAAAAATCCAAGATCTGGCGCTGGATATAAAAAAGTTTCTTTTAGATAAACAAGAATGAAAGCCTTCTTCACAAACGACAATTCTTATTTAAATAAAATATAATTGTGATTGAGGCCGAATATAAATGCTGTGGGAACTGTCTTTGGGGTTTCGTTGATAAATTCCTATGTAAATAATTTGCATTTACTTTTTTTAATTGATAGAAATCAGTTTTCTTGTTAACTGATAGAACCACAAAATGCATTGTTATGAAAGACTAGCATTCAGCTCTTTATTGTATTTATATAAATCATTATCAATGTGGAAAAGTTTTAAATTATGCTTTTATGTATTTAGTAGCCGATGGCAGTTTTTAAAGAGCCGGTGATTATGACATTGGTTATAAGTGATTTATAAAATCACATAACTAAATATAAAAGGAGTAAAGTAATCAATTAACGCGATTTATTCTTCATGAAATGATTAAAA
Source organism: Stegodyphus dumicola (assembly GCF_044657685.1). Classification (NCBI taxonomy): domain Eukaryota; kingdom Metazoa; phylum Arthropoda; class Arachnida; order Araneae; family Eresidae; genus Stegodyphus; species Stegodyphus dumicola. The sequence goes on along the minus strand of NC_140781.1, from coordinate 111,035,642 downwards.
TGTGAACCACGTTATAAGGTATTTTTTTCCTCTTTTTTGTATGCGTTCGTGGTGTAACTGGAAGCACACGAGACGCGTATTCGAATGGTCCAGGGTTCGCGTCCCAGCGAGACCATTGCGCCTTTTTCACGTCTCCAGCATCAAAAAATCCTAATGACTCTGCCCGAACTAAAAGGTAAAGGTAAAATGGTGCCCGAACTAAAAGGTGGTGGACAATAAGTAATTCGTCACCACCAAGATTTGGCGACTGGTCCCCTAATCCCCAGTCACCCTTTAGAAGGGAGATTATAAAAGGTATTTTCTTCCTCTTTTCCGCATGCCATCGCGGTGTAACTGGAAGCACACTCGAGGCATATTCGAGAGGTCCATGGCTAGAGTTCCGGGGAGGGCAGTGCACATTTTTCACGTCTCCTGCGAAATGAAATGAATGCGTCTATGAAATGCCTGGAATGGAAAGATGTAATCCAAAGATGTCGCAAGCACTTTGAATAAATAATTTCCAATTGAAATTCTGCAGTTTAGGTCTGGAATTCAGTGCTTATCAAGACAAAACACTTTCAGCTCCCCAAATTAATAATTGGAAGAGCTTTTGAGCTACAGAGCTGTCGACCATTTAAAAGTAGGGCGCATAATATTTGTCACAATATAGCCATTTGTTTCAAGATTGCTTACAGGTTCAAGATTTATTTACAGATAATCACTATTTTTTAGAAACAAATTTGAGATCTGAAACTGTTGGTAGGCACGAAGTAAAATAATCATTTCTCACGGTCTTGTCAGCAATTGCCCCCTCGCAAAATAAAATTAATTGATAAGCGCGGAGTTTAGGAGATGCCACAGCCACTGTAATATTTATATGGATCTCTGAAAACTGTAACCGACCGCTGGCGGAAGGAGACCTGCTGTCTGTTCTAAGGAACGAGCTGCCGGCACCTGTCCCGGAGGACGGATGTCTGGAACCGGCTGGAACCCACTGTGAGCGGCGAGAACCGTGCGCGGGAGACCGTCGTGAGCAGTGGGGAAAGGCAGGAGACCCAGTGTTCGGTCAAAGGGCAGGTGTTGAGGGATGGAGACTTGTTATCGTCTCCCTCAGTTCAGCATCGGCCTTCTCGTGGCGCCCGCTGGAAAATATGCCGGCAAAAGGCTATATATAGGCTGGCTGGCATAGGCTAACAGATGCTGAACAACTATCTTTGTGGTTCGGCTGGTGGAATTTCCGGAACCGACCATTTATGGGAGGAGACCCGGGGTTCTTCAAGATCACTAGCTAGACTTGTGTTTAGACAGCTCTGGACTGCAGAGTAAATAAACAGTCTTCACGGGAAAGACTAGTATTGTCGGTGACCAAAGCTGTGGGGACGTTACATGGTTGATCGTGTTGGCTGGTGCGAGAGGGATTGGCTCTTCTCGGTGGGTGTGGAGGGACGTATGATCTCGAGTTTAAAACACACCGTCCTTGTAGCTAGTACTGCGAGAGGGAGTGGTGCCCCCGATCGAGGGAATTTATCTTTAGTTAGTCTAACGTGTGAAGCTGTCGGAGTTGAGATCGGCCCTAGACACTCCGGTCTCTTCTCTGGCCAATTAATCTTTGAGGGAAGTTTCCCCTCTACAGCGATCGGGAGGGGGTGGAGTCCTCTCGGATCGGTCCTGAGGTTGTGGTTCTTGAACCTTGAAAGGCAGGCATAAGACCTTCTAGTGTAGAGGCCGCACCTTGACGTTCATGTGTATGGAAGATTTAATGAAAAATACCTTTATATAAGAAATCCATTAATTTATATTTCAATGACGTCACGAAAACAAGAGGCTTCTTGAATTGATCCAGAGTATATCAGTTGTAGACTATATAATAATGCATACCTGATCTCTTCAGTGATGAAGCAAAGTTCAATTTGACATCTTATTCTAAAAGTATTTTCATTTGAGAAGAGCCTAAAAGACGAAATATCTCTTCAGATGTAAGTAATATGAACATTTTGGGTACGCGGATGTGATAGTATGGGAAGGAATGATAACCAGGTACAGGTAATCTACTACACATATTTGACAGATGACATGTATCTGAATATATATATCTAGATGAAGTCTTATCACTCTATTTAATGCGTTTTACAAGTGAACGTGCATTTTAAATATGACTTTCTTTTTATAAATGATAATGATCGTCCTTATCGAGAAAAATCGTGTTTCTTAAAATCGAAGACACTGAATTAATGAACTGGACAGTTAAATCTCCTGATTTGTATCTCATAGAGTACTTAGCAGACATTTTCTTTCCCTAGATATGTCAATGCCTTGAAGACTATATCAGTGAAGCAGAGAACCTACCGCCCCAAACTCTTAAGTAACTCTGGCTTAACAGGTATTTAATTGAGAGCAAGAAATGGGTTAAGTTATGAATATATGAGCTGGAGACATAACACTCCCCTCGAAAGTCATATGCACTCGTTTAAGAGGTATTTACGTTCTTCCAATTTTTTTTTTTTTTTTGTTATTCATTAATTCAGTATTATTAAAGAGTTCATTAAACAGTTTTTAAGAATTCGGGATTTTTGCAAAGATAATTAGGACGCTAATGTCTATAACATGGATTAGTAATATATTTAAATGCTGATTTTTAATAAGCAACTATGCAATGCAACTTGTTAGTAAGATAACCCAGTTTATGACTTTATATAGAAATTATTTTTAATGATGAGAAAAATTATTAAAGTGTATAAAGTGAGCCCTTGCCTTTTAAGCCAGAGTTCATAAATTCTGTACTATAACCATTCATCAAAACTCTTCTAATATCAATACCATTAGATATGATAATGCCACTATTCTTACTTCCTAGGATTCTTCCCTTTCTTTTCTTTTTTCTCTTCTCCTCTAAGAATGATTGCCCAGGTCCTCAATGGTGATGATCGATTTTTCGAGGTCATTCCTGCACAGTTTATCAGTGTCTTTGATCGATTATCAGGGCATTCGTGCACAATTCGGCAGAGCAGCAGATGAATATTTTAAGATACTCCTCTAAATTCAAAGCCGATTTTATTCTATCTTCTTTTAACTTGCAGACTAACGTGCTCCATAATCAATCATTTCAGTTACCGAACCACAATGATGAGAAGACACGAAAGATTGAACTGGAAAACCATTCGCTTGAAACAGCTAAACATCTCCCATGCTGTTATTTATATACAGTAAATATTCTTACTTCATCAATATAAGAGTAACTTGCATTATGCGTTCCTCTTTAGTGTAAATTGTGTTTTAACATAATTAGTGTAAATTATACATCATCAAATGAAGAGCCTGAACGAAAATAACATCAGGCTTCTTTCCATCGCGTGAGATGCATTCATAAAAGCATCTGAACGAGAACAGTGGAATTTCTATGTTTCGTACTGTGGGTAACTTGTCTCATGCGTAACAGAAGGGCTCTCAGCAGATTATAGATGCAGAGTTACTAAGCTTCTATTCATAAACTTTCTCGTTAACGAAGTTTCCTTCGTTTAAGTATCATGCGTTTAGTGTCACATGCGTCGTGAGAAATGAATTACGCAATCCCTAATCACGTAAACATTCAGCTGAATTTTAATTTGCAGTGTTGTAAATTAAAACTTTCTTGCATCAGTTGCATTCTTTAGAAATATTATGCATTGCTCATGGGAAGCGCATTATGCCACAGAAATATAAATTTCAAACATTTTTGCAAATAAGCCAAAATTTTACGAGTTCTAAATTAGAATTTAACGAAAGACATTTTAGAAATGTTCCATGATTATCACATTTATTTCCCAGTATAATGTATTGAAAATAAAACATCTTTCATGATAACTTCCACTCTAATAAAAAATTAATGAAATTTCATTTTATTATTCATTGAGATAAGTTCTTACACTAAAATGAATATAATATAAATGTCTTGAAGCGAAAATTTGCTAATCAAGTTCTGTGCTCCTTTTTCAGCAAATAAATTTTGAACGTTGGAATTTTCTGACTATAGCTGTCTTTTTTTCGACGGGTTACACTGCATTATGTTACGTGCGTGTTAAAATATATTATAATATCATATCATCAAAGATTATTGAAATCAACTGTTAATAAACAAAAGAATTCTTATCGAAATCATTAGGCACAATGCAATACCGCAAAAATTAGATTTATTTAGATCTGAATGCATATTTCTTACCAGCTTAGCAAATACCTCTTTTAAAAATTATACAAAATTCTAAGAAAATTAAAGAGAAGAAAATATTTATAAAGCTAAAGAGATATCTACAAAGAGGTATCAGCATCAAGAAAATAAATACGTATATAAGTTATGCAGCGGGAAATGATTGACTTAATTTACGGTGGCTTTATTTTTTAAATTTACAAACATGATGTGACACTCAACACAATAAGGATGAGAAAAGCAGCTTAAATTTTACTTTCAAGTTCTTGTGTGATTTTGATCGCATCAAGATGGCATCAGAATGGATACGAATGGCATCAAGATAATAATATAATTATTGTTATGCTCGCTTTAGCAAATAACTTTGAACGTTAGAAATTTGTGTCAATACCTTGCTCTTTAATTTTTTGGAGGTAAGTTACGTTACATTTCCTTATGTTATTAGAATAATTTTTCATCCATGGTCTAGCAAATGTCCTTCCATGAGAAATAGTACTTCTTACATAACATCAGCGTCAATTTAACAGGTATTATCATTGGATGCGATATAATAATTTAAATTTATTGTTCGAATTAAAATTATACATTGCTTAAATAACTGAGTTATTTAAAAACAGTCGTAAAAATTTGTATTTTTATTTCAGATTTATAAATTCCTCTAATTTTATATAATTGATCTGATTTTAGTGTATGAAACTGATAATTTATATAACATGTTTCCATCGCTGTATTGTTCCTAGGCACAAAATAATAGCTTGTGTACAGCCTAATAAGAAGTTATCTTGCTGCCTATCCGGCAATAACAATGTTAGGTTTGAAAATGTATAAGTTAGTGAGCAGGGATGTTTTCTCGTAAATGCATGTAAATGAAAATACAGGATATACAAGTAAATTCCTTTCCCGCATATAAAATGTCTTATTTTAACCCTCTTTTGTATTCCAATGGAAGGCGGATATTGTATACCTCAAAATAAAAAGTAATAAGAAGTAAATAAGAAATAAACTGGTATTACCTACAGAAATTATTCAATAACGAGCTAAATTTCACCATTTCATGAAACATTTTATACATGAAGTGTGTAAAGGCCTTGAAGAACTCTTTACAGTTTCTGCAAGTGAAAAATCTAGACTCAAATGATTCTAATAAATATTAAAATTTAAAGTGAAATTCATAAGAATTAATGGCTGTACAATAGGAAACGGTTTTCCAGAACAGAAAGCATTTGGTTGAGCTATTCGGATGAAACTAAAAAGTTGCTTTTAAATCGTAATTTGCTCAGTTTTGGATCTCACTGTAAAATTTTACTTCAATAACCACTTTTTGTTTATTTTGGTGTTAGCTGATATTGCGAGCATTTTATTTTGACGACGCATGCAGGCTACGTTCTACATGCAAATACTATCACCCAGTTCATTTCCATAATCATACTAACAGGACTTGAATAATTTTATTCATATGTAAACATTCATAAATGAATCCAGCATTAACCATTTTATAACAATGCTTAAAATTATCTCCAAAGAGAATAAATTTTAAACTGTAGCAAAAACATACAAATAATAACATATATTTAATTAAAATTAGTATAGGAAGAAATTATCACGAAGACTAGTTATCAGAATAAGATTTTACACAACTTTATCTGTGGAAGCCAGAAAACTCAGAACAGAGTCGTCGAGCTTTAGATATTTTCACTTTTGATGTTAAACCAAAATAGTAAATAATGACTTTTTTTATACCTCAAAAGAAAATATGCATATCTGAACTTAAGTGCTAATTTTCCAATTAAGCCATATTTCACCAAACGCACTCTTTATAATTAAGAGAAAAATGAAAATTTATTCATAATTATTTCATTACATGACCATTTGAAGAATGCATCTTTTTAACTAAAGTTAGAAAAATAACTCAGCGTATTGAATATTAGTGAAAACTAGGCTCAAATATAAAATAGCACAAACTGGATGTTTTAAGTTGATTATAACACCTCTTAAGTCAGAGCTAAACTTCGGGAATATGTGTGATGTTCTGTCCTCGCTCTGGGTTGCTAAGTTGATTATCTAAAGTAAGAGAAATTGTTAGTTGCTGTTGGCTGTTAAATAGGCAAATGTCTTAACAGTTTTAGTAAATAAAACCGTATCTTCATTTCTTATTGATGTTTTATATTACTTATAAGGATTTTAGTGATTCTCAGAACCAAACAAATACCACTCTTTGATGCATCGATGTGAAAAAGCAAAAATATATCTGTCAACAGCCAACGAACAAGAGCTCTTAAAAGTTTTTTCTTTCTAAAAATACCTAGAAGGTAACAGTTCAATTTTCACAAAACTTAGAGCTTCAAGACAGTTAAATATTTACATCGCAAAAATAATTTAAACTGATGTTTGAAACACTTTTCCTTCTTTGTCGGCTAAATCAAAGTGAAAGCATGACTTCGACGGCAGTGACAAAACTGTACTGAAATACAACAAAACATCACTAAGCATCAAGTTTTCATTTAATATTTATGCTAGTTTCTATGTTTACTTCCATTATTTTACAATTATTACTCTGAGAATTAGTTTCTCTCTTAACTTTTATAAATATAGTTTGATGCGTTAAATTTATGGATTAAAGTTATTATTTTCCTATATGTTTTTCTCACTAGACAATAAATATTCTTAGCATAGTTTATTTAAGATGTTGGAGCTTTCAATAACATTAAATAAATGCCCTCTGGCGCTATCTTTAGGATTCCAGGGATGCTCAAGCCTTTTAGTAGTTCATCGCAGTTGTGTGCCTGTATACAGTGCGTGTATGAATGCACACTGCATGTGAATAATTTGAGGAGTCATGCAGTGAGTAGCCGCAGAATAACTTATTATTATACAAGGAGAAAACTGCTTTGCATCTCGAAATGCACTGAACCTTTCATTTTATATCAATCCACATAGATGCTGGCTTTTGCAAAATATTAATACCATTTGTTGGAAAGTGATTAGATCATTTAACTTTATTTTGTTTCAGTTGGAAAGTTAGAAATAACATTTTTACAGTGACAGCATTTAAATTATTACACTGCGTTTCAAAATTTAAACACAATATTGTCTTACCGTCTCTTGTTGCAGATAATTTTTCTCCAGTCTCTCCACAGTCAGGTGCATTAGCCACTGTAATAAAGGATTGTATATTTAGATTCGTCTCGAAAACAAATGCATCAACCACATTAAAAAGTATCTTAATTTTCAATAATTGCTCATACAAATAAAAAAGGATTCTAATTATGTTAGTTCTATGTTTATAAGTATCATAAATTGTAAAAAATATTGAAAAGGATTACGACATTTGACACCTAGTAAACTTTCTAATATTTTATATATATATTATGTATATTTTATATACAGAAATTTCAATAGCATTGTAAACGATATAGGCAATAAAATAATCGAATAAAATTTGCAAAGATTTGTTTCATTTTTAAAACCTAGTGCTAAAATATATAAACTGCTGAGGGTAATAGTAAAATATATAAACTGCTGAGGGTAATAGTAAAATATATAAACTGCTGAGGTATATATCAATGTCTTCAATAATGAAAGCACAGTAACACTCCAGTTATCCCGACACCAGATATCCGAAGTCCAGGTAACCGGAATGGTCCTTCTTTCCAGGCCAAGTAAAATTAAACTTGTTATATTTTATTCTTATCTGAAAATTTTACGAGTGAAAAGAAAACGCTTTCTTTTACTGAAATTCTCTTACACAAAATAATTCTAAGTAAATTTTGTTCGAAAATTTTCTTAGATGCACAGGTTGATTGGAGTTTTTCCGCTCAAACTTTGATGGGACTTTTCGGGAACTCAAACTTTACCATTGATGAACGAAGATCGCAGATTTCACCTACAGGTACTAGATGGCGCTGTGGAGCCAGCATGATCATACGTTTATTTTTCTCATTGCGTCATTCGGAACGGAGACTCCGTACGTGAAAGATAGACCGGCGTGCTAATGCTAAGATGGCTTTTGTGGATCTCCGCTGCCAATGGAAACGGGAAGAGTGCAGTTAAGATGGCATCGTGAATTGTTCTCTGAAAGACGTTTGCTGAACCATTAAACGTTTGCACTAATAACCGTGTGAAATTGGAGCAGCATTCCATGTTAACATATAATTACTGTAAAATTGGTGTAAATACAAATGTTGCTGACATTTTCTGCTTTTTATTTGCGTACCAACAACAAACAGTCACCCGTTTAATGAACATACGAATAATCATATAGATATATAGTTTTCGCCTATTTACGAGCAAATATGGTTTCAGTTGTACCTTTCTCCCATCAAAGAGCGTGTCTCTGAATTTCGAAATGAGAGAAAAATGTTAAAGACAACAAATTTAAAAGCAAATGGCCTTCCTTTACGAATAGAAATCGCTATTAATGCAGTCATTTAAAGGTAAATGGTAATGACACTGTCGGCTTAATTTCATTGAAATACTAAAACCAATCATATTGTTTACAGCATCTATATATTTCTACTTTCTTACTTTACTCAGCATATTTTAACTGATATTTCGTTAAACAGATATGTCTCCAACGTTAACTGAAGTTAGCGCTGATAGTTATTTTTCGAGTTTGGGAAAAATACTTGTAAAAAAAGTAAGCCTCATCATTATTTCTCTTGACTTGCTTATAATAGAAACAGGGTAAAGACTATCTGATGAAATGTTTGACATTTCAAACTCACAAAAAACTTCGGGCTATATCCATCTAGACATACGGACTATTCTGTTAAAAACACAAGAATTATTCTTCTGTAAGTTATATATTTAAAATGTTCGTTAAGGTTACACTTTAGAAGTTATTCAGCCATAAAATATTTCATTATTTTGAGTATGCTCTTGTGTTGTAAATAGTTAGTACATCAGTTAGCAAACTGGAAAATCCGGGGTTCGAATCCTGGAATAATTTTAATTTTTCCTGCTCCAGAAAGACAAATAGTTTCTTCAACTCTTCTGTTAGATATATGTTATAGATAACAGAATAATACACTTCTATTAAAGGTACATTTTGGGTACCAAATGATGGAAAAAATAAAATTCTCTAAATCTATTTAGACGTTTGATCAGACCGCTGACTGCAGATTTAAAAACAAAATGATTACTGTTAAACTAAGGTTTTACATCTATGCTGTTTTAAATACAGTAATTTCTTTTTAAGAATGCATACTTTGCAGGCTAAATTTTAAAAATATGAACACACTGAATAGAAGTAAGCGATCAGAAAAATAGAGTTTCATACTGAAAAAAAATAAATCGTTGATAATGATGCCTTTCAAAGATTTTAGTAATTATTTTTACAGTTAAAATTATTATAGAAAAAACTCAGATGCATACTTTGAGCCTTTTCATAATTGGTTGCCTGATTTAAGATCATTGTTTTGTTGTTTTGAAAAACGTTCGGTCTTTTAAAAACTCTCATCTGGCTTTTTCGAATTCTGTCAGCTGGCTTACAACTAACTTTCTGGTTAAAGGAAGGAAGAGGGTAAAAACGAAACTTGCATTTAGAGGGAGGAAAAAAAAACTTTCAGCTAATTAAAAAAATGCCTTTTTTTAGTAAATGATATTTTTTAAGCTTGGTTGGATATTATAAGCATCGGGCAGCAGCATATAATATGCACAGCTATTAATAATTAATTGAAGATTATACGTTTTTATCCTTAATAATAGGTCAATATTTAAACTAATGCAATAGTAAAAGAAGAATTTCAAAACATTTTCAAAATTCATTAAAATCGTTTTTTGACCGAAACGTTGGATACGACTGTTTTGTGCATGACAAATTGCAGATATAAAATTTTGAGTTAACATTTTCAGAGGACTAATTTGATAATAGGCTTTAATTATTATTTCGTAATTTTACAACATTAAACGTATCTTAAAACGAAGTGGCAGCGATAGAAAAATAGAAACAATTAAATGGTCAAAATAAAAAGTTTACTTTTCGATTACATTTCTAAATATATATAATTCTTCCTAAAATTCAAGCCAACATTTCATCTTCTTTTCGGAACTAAATATTTTTTAGAATCATTGATGATTATTTACTTGCTGTATTTACCCCTGATAATTTTGTCATCCTTGTATAAGCATAAATTATTTCACGAAATAATCCTAACATCTTAATTTTTTCTAAAATTTTCATTTTCAGCTTCCTGGAGTTTTTTCTCCTAATGATTCGTTGCAATTAAATGTTTGGTTACTAAGACGTTGAGTTACTGAAGTTCGATTAGTATTTCTTGTAAGATAACTTGTAATTATACATTGTTCAAACTTCGGAATTCTACAACATCATTTAAGATCTACAAAACATTCTTATACAATAACGAAATAACATTATTTTGATAACGAAAGCATAGGACAAGAGCATATCAGAAACATTTATGCAAGAGTTTAAGAAATAATCGCCTTTCCCCGCCCGGATTCTTGGCGTGTAAGTGGTTAAACACAACAGGTTAGTAAGTAGAAGATTTGTAGTTCGAACCCCGGAGAGGGCACAATTGATGTGTCCTGTTTTATTAATTGAAAACACCTAGTAGTCTGTTCAAGGGTGTATTTACGGCGTTAATATTATAACTAATATAGTATCAACTAAGAAAGGTAGTTTTATTTGTGAAAGGAAATGCGCGTTGTATGAAACGGCGTTTTATGAAATAACTAAGGCATAGCACAAACTGTACATTTTTAAAAGTTTGCCAGTGCACTAAACATGCGGCTCAATAAATGAAATAATAAGCAAGATATTGGGAGATTTTTATTTTATTTGCCGCAATTATTTCAAAAAGTTAATCCTCAGACTTATTTCATAAAATTGCTCTGAAATTAATTATATATCGATATAATCTCGTCAAACGAGAGTTTGTTTTGCAACAACCAGTTGCGCAGAGTTTGTTTACATTTTTTTAATCATAAAAGATTATTTTACATTTTTTCCCTTTCCTAAAAATTAACGAAAATAGGTTTGTTTACATTTTTTGATCACAAAAGATTACTTTACAACATTTCTTCCCTTTCCTAAAAATTAACGAAAATAGGTTTGTTTCTTTTCTTTTGCAATAATTCTCTCTCTTTTCTTCTATAATAAGCAAAATGTCTTTTCGTTCATATTTAAATGTTTTCAGAATTTATAAAATTTGTAACATATACAAGAGAAAGTATTAAAACATATTTAATTTAAACCTTTTTTACCAAGCCTTTATGCAATTATTCGGAATGCTTTTAAGAATATATTTGAATTTCAGGTTTTATATTAGTAGTAATTGTACAGAAGAATTCAATCAGTATGCATAATTTTGTATTTCACAAAAACCCTTTCTTTAAATAAATAATATAATTATTGATTATCAGATGACCTATTTTGCTGAATAAAATATAAACACAATGCAGTGTAGTATAATAAATGTATTTAAAACAATATTTTTAATGCGTCTTCACTTCCTTTCCAGCTTCCAAGTTGCAAATTGATGCAATCGCTATTAAATTTCAAGCACGCAATTCAAAAAGCTCGAAGAAATGTTTAAAAGTTAATTTCGTTTTCCTTCCCTTATATTTCTGAAGTACCTTAAACGCTTAAACGCCAGATTTCAGCGGAATTTGCAAGTAAAATATAGCAAAATAAAAACGAAAAAGTCTAAAAGTAATTTGCACAGCTAGGTAGCTTAAAATAAGCACAAATTAAAATATATTTATGTGTCTCACATTTTAGAGGAATTGCTAAAAATTAGTAAAATAGGTAAAGAACTTTATTTGAAGACATAGATTAAGGAGCCATAACTGAAAATACTCGTTTATTAAATTTTAAAAGTAAAATGAAAATGCACTTGGAATCAAGTTGCTCTAAGATTTATACCACCACAGATAAATTAGTTTCAGAAGCAATATTTCTCTTATTTCTTAAATACGCCTTATACGATATTTAGCGTTTCGGATCACTTTAGTTTTCAAATTTAAAGTATAGAATTAAAAAAAACTCTCAAAATCAATGGTGTATTGAGAATACGGCAAAGCACACTAGGGCTATCTGCCTAAGGGGAGGGATGCCTTTCGTGGAGGACTTTCTAAGGGAAACTGGCTCGTATACACGTTACACATGGGGAAAACCACGAAAACGCCCATGCAGCCAGCCCGTTCGCGGGATTCGAACCTCGGACCGAACTACCAGTGTTCAGCGATTTTACCGCTCGGCCGCTGGTGGGTGGGCCCCCTCAAAATCAATGAAATAAACCCAAGTAATATCTTCTAAAACACCTTTCTTTCCTACTCGCATCTTTCTAAATTTTTATTATGGAGATTCACATTTTAATACATATGTGAAATATTCTAACAAATCAAAGATATTCGTAAGGAAAGGCGAAAGACCCACATATCAGACATATTGTATATTCTCGAGGAAGGGGATAAAGACTGCAAGATTTTCTTTGAAATATACAAAACTTGATCATTGACAGTTTTATTCTAAGATGTTCCTCTTTGCTAAGAACGCTAGGAAAGTAGGAAGTAGCGCAAGAAACTACTCTTATAAAAGCTTGGCACAAAAATGATACCACGTCAAAGATAATGCACAGAATATTAAGTAAAGGAAATGAAAGAAATTTATTAATTTTCATAAATAGAGGCGCTGAAGTAATGAATATATTCGTTTACAATTTCTTCTAAAATTTCCTCTATAAAAATCTTGATATTTCTTTCAAAATTTTCTACATTAAATTAGTGCATAACGTATTGTGTAGACTTCATATAAGACAAGGTGGCCTAAGATAAACCGAATCCAAAACAGTATGATCGATGCAAGTAGATGAAAGAAAAATGGCCTGTTAGCGTGGATTCTTCCGTCTCTACAGGTACTGCTGAAGAGTCGACCATCATGGTTTAGGTATAGTTTGGCTCGATGAACCATTTTCAATACAACTTGCACGCCCCATAATGACCAAGGGGCTAAAAATGCTGAATTCTGATAGTTCAACCTGGCTTGAGTTCGATCCCAAGCGAATAAGCCTGTTCCAGGCTTTCGTGCGTTTCCCCGTGTGTAATGGGAATGCGAATATGAGCAAATTTCTCATAGAACGTGCACCGCGAAGGCATCCTTTCTCTTAGGCGGACACTCTTCGTGGCTTTGCCATACTCAAATAAGCTAACAAGTGCAATGTGCTGTAATTCATCCCATTAGACCTTGAGATGGAGTTACATATATTCTGTTCCAGTGCTTCGAGACTCATGGATTATTATGGTAAATTTTGTCGTTCAGGTTGCTACACAAATAAAAATATTAACTGAATAATTTAGGTATTCCTGAAGGCCATAACTCATTTAAGATAGTCTTGTCAGGTATGAAAGCTGCATTGCTTCCAAGGAGGCGTGTGCTGTGTTGGCTGTCGCGCCATTTTGACGTCGAATACACTAAAACTTTTCGGTTTCTCGTCTGCCATGGCTGGTTCAGTTCATGTCCACCAGTGGCTGACCGGTAAAGTCCCTGAGCACTCGCAGTTTGATCTGGGTTCTATTCAACCCTAACGGTCTGGGTCCATGTGTGTTTGCGTGGTTTTCTCCACGTGTAGCTTGGATACGACCAGTTTCCTTCCCTCCCCGTTGGCATATAGCCTTAACTTTGTTTTGCCATAATTGAATAAACCGAACCAAACGTGGGATACCTCGTGGGACTCTAATTGTGGGATACCTCTTACACTGTAAGTTTAGTTAACCTCTTCGCGACGGGCGAATCATATATGCATTTCGTACGGACGCATGTGAGGCCCGGGCGGTTCACCCGTGCACTCCTGGAGAACTGGCCAAGTGAACGGGCAGTGCAGATATGCATTTTAAGCTGAAACAATTTTTAATAGCCACTAGATGGCACTCTGTGTCCATTACATTTAAACTGAACGTAGTTTTAGTATTCTGACCTTCAGATTGTTTATATTCTGGCTGTTTTGGGTATTTTGCTTGTCAGCTGTGGCTGGGGAGGGGGGAAATCGTAATGTAAACAAACGCAGCTCGGCTCTTTAAATCGCTGCGTGCTAATGAAAACATTCTCGTATCTGATTTATATCCAATTCCTTTTTTATTCTATTTTTTTCCTCTACTTTGTACGGTCTTTTAGGGTTACTGTGCGGAGTTTTTTTACGTTTTGCATTGCCTTCAGATATATTTCCGTTCCTTCTTTTTTTATTTAGGAAAGCCTCACCTCCAGTCTATTATGACGGGAAGGAGGCGCTATTTATCAGAGGAAGAATACCCTAGTATGGTTAGTGAACCATTTACTAACGCAAATGAGAGTACTGATTCATGTTCTAAGGAGTTAAAAAGTGATACTTTTTCTAAGAGTTACAAGGTGATACTTCTCTGTGCTTCGAAATTTACCACGCTCGTTTTCATTTTAAATTTTGTTACTTCTTACTGTAAATAGTATTTATTGTGTTCTTTTTAATAATTTTAAACTTTATTGATGGATTTTATCAATTAAAACTTTAGAATAATTTGAATAGCTCTTCCGAAAAGTATTATGGAAGATAAGCAATTTTTTAAGTATATTTCCATGTAAAATAAAGAAATAAATGTTTTAAGGGCTAATTTTAACATATATAAGAGCTCAAGTAATAATCTAAAATGATACCAAAAATTACGATGCTAGAAGCGAAACTTTTGTTTTTCTGATTTTTGTTATAAAATTAGGCTTAACGATGCAAAACCTCCGTCCTGTACGGTGACTGCCTTCGATTCTCTTCCGTCCCGCACGAGCGTTTTAAACAAAGGTGCGCCGTCGCGAAAAGGTTAATACATTATTTTGTCATGTATTTTCAACTAGAAAATATTTCCATTTGGGACATACGAGCGCTTTTCGAGATTCAAATATAACTAATTCCGCATTTTGATATGCTGAAGAAATAAGTTTTTAATTACCTTTGTTACCGTACTTTTATTTATTTGAAAATTATTTAAACGAAATTGATAAAACTCATTTAGAAATGAATAATTAACTCTGTATTTGTATTCATAATATCAGAAGTATATGGAATGTTTCGCCGAAGCTCTTAGAAGCTTAAAATAAATGAAAACTGCATTAAAATAAAACCGATGCGCGATAAAATTTTGTAATTAAAATAGAAAATATTTTGTTTTCATGTTTTTTAATTTTATAAAAAATATTTAAAAATTAATAATTGCATAAAATTTATGTATCCGCTAACAAAGAAATGCTAGCAAAAGTGGAATTCGCATTTTAACAAAAAGGTATAAATAATTGATTAAATAAGAGGCTAAGTTTCATAATATTCTTGTCTTTTAGCGTTTTTTCACTTTTATTCAGTTTATTCTAGGCTGTCTTAGGATTCTTGTTCTCACGGGTGTCTAGACAAATGAGGTAATTTACTCAGCATCCTACACTAAATCCTTTAAGTTAGTTTTTTTTTAGTTATAGTTTTTCTTAATTCATTCTAATTCAGGGATTTTGAGATTTCTCGGAGTGACTTTCTTATTACAACAGACTTCAAACGAATTACACGCATTAAATACTACTTATTTTCAACCTCTCTGGAATGGAGTTTATTTGTATTTCTTCATAAGTTACAGTTTTTCTTTAGAGTTTAACGTTAAGTTTAAATTAAAGAAATTAGTATATACATTTTTCAATGAAATGGAAACTTATATATTATGACGAGTTTGAAACTGACAATTTTATATAGAATTTTATAGAACGTGAGCTATTTTGTATTCATAATATCATCATATTTTTAATTAATTGTAATGTTAACTATAAATTAATTGAATTGTTTTAATTAATTGTAATATCGTTAAGTGGCATGCATTGTAGAAAAATGTACAGTATCTGTAAGCTAAGAACTAGCTAAGAGACTGAAAATACGATGTACTATCAGTTTTGAAAAAAAAAAGTAAATTGACGTAAATTGGAAATGCCAATTTACGTCATTTCAAGTTAAGAAAATCTTGATTTCCAATGATTCCATGTAAGTATTGTGGCAGTTATGCTTTACTAACGAACTGTTATTTAATTAATTTTCTCACCGCCCAACCGGGAATCTGCCGTACCGAAAAACGCGGGTTCGAATCCCGGAATAGGTATGCATGTTTGTAAATGTATAGTGTCTGTGCGACATGGATGCACTCTAAATATGCCATGATTTGAAACTTCTCTCGAGGGCTTAGTGGTAGCAAAGTCGTTCTGTCACCTGTAGAGTTTTCAAGGCTCTTGCCAACGACAGGAGCAATCTTGGACTCCTTGCCACGATGAATTTCGCGGGCTTGTTATGATGTTACTGTCAGACAAGTGAGCTAAGACACAACAACATTTAACTATTTGTCACGAGATTGGCTAATTACAAAATTAATGTAAATTTTTTAGTAGCAACCATTTTTATTGTAAAATTTAGAAGAATTACGAAGCTGTGTGAGAGAGATTTAACCTACTAGCCGCATTCCGCCTTGCTGAGTAAAGTCTGTTGGTGACTTCAACGCTGGTTTTGATGTGAAGATTGTAGACTAGGATATATTAGCTTCTGTAAGTTAAACGTTTTAGTTTCTCTCGGGGTCTAAATGAAGCTTTTAGTCTCTATTCGGGTTAGATTAATTTGTTGAATAGATAGAAATTGTGAATCCCCCACAAATAGTGAGGTAAAGTATATTTAAAGTGATTTTACTTCTCTATCTACTATTTGTTTAGATATAGAAATTCTGGTGGTGAAAAGTCACCTTCCAGAGCTTAAGTAACTTTTATTGTAATTGGGCTAGCTAACGTTTTTAGCTACAGCAGGTCTTACTGTATTTTGGTAGCACATAGAATCGGTAAGAATATTTAACAGAATATTGCTTTTATTCGTCAAAGACGTTATAATTTATATAACATAATAAGTAGCCAAGAATCATACCTATTTTTAACAGAGAAAAAATTGTAAATTAAGTTTAAAACGAAAAGAAATACTTTCAAAATCTTTTGCATTAATATTCTTTAAATACAGGGTTATTTTTTAAAAGGGATTGTATATCTTTTGAAAAAAAGATATACAATCCCTTATCTTTTAAAGGGCGGCATAAATTTTAAAGCAAAGCGATTCAAATTGCAGGAAGTAATACAAAGATATATGAAAGACTCATGAACACATATAGTCTATATTTCATATAGACTATATGAAACAGGCGAAAGTTAATTTCAAACATAAAACTAAGCAAAATTCAATTAAGCAATTAAATTCAAGCTGATTTTCTGCAAAACCCACGTAAATATGAGTTCGAATTTTTCTCGAATAATTTGGTTTTGTTTAAATAAGGAAATTTGCCGAAATATAAAATATTCATTAAATAAGCATCCTTTCCGTGATCTGAAGCGAAGATTTCTAACTCTTTTGACCTTTTTCATGTTTATATGTGGGAGGCAGTCTTACAGCTATCATGAAAATTATTCATCAGCTTCTTAATAATGAGCATACAGAGAGAAGAATATTTTTAGAGAAAATAGTATATGATTATTAATCTCAGATATTTATTGCACCTAACACAATGCAAGACACTATTCAAATGAAATAAACACTAATACAATTCAAATGGAATAAATTTTGGTCTAAAACGCTTATACTCATGCTATGTATTAATTATTTTTAAATGCAAAATTCAAATCTTTGTCTTTTCTTTACTAAATAGTTATAAAAGTAGTTTTAACTTTGAAATATAAAATTAATTAAGTGAAAAATTAGTTTTCAAAGAAAAATACTTTAAGTTTATTGTTTATGATATTTTAATTTTAATGCAATTCGTAATATGTAATTCTAATCATTAATTTGACCATTAACGATGAAATTTAAATTCTTAAATAATGAAGGAAATTATAAAAAGGGTAGGAATGAAGTGACACTTTAAAGCTGGAATAAACAAAGAAAATTGAAATATTTTTCTAACCTATTTAAGAAATAATGCCAAGAATTCCATTGATTTTTAGGATTATGTAAACTATCAATGCAGGTTTTTCTCCTTCAGCAGTTATGGTATTTATTTATTTATTATTTACATGCTAATCTATTAGGCCTTACACGGAAAGGGAGAGATTACCCGTGGAGGTCCTTTTCCTGGATACTAGCAAATATCCGTGTTACACATGGGGGAAAACTGCCAAAACGCCCATGCAGCCAGACCGTTCGCAGGAACTTGAAGTCCGGACTGAACTACAGTGTTCAGCGGCTTCAGCGGTGAGATATATATTTGTTTGGTTTAAAATATATTGCATAATTTATTCGAACTCGCTCTGGAAATACAGTAAATACGTTCCTATTCAAACCTTTGCTTTAGTAAAAACGGCAGATTTAGTTAAACTTCCATGCTAAATGAAAGGATTTCCTATCGAGATTAATAATAATAGTAGTAGTAGTAATAATAATGATGATAATAAAAACGTACAGTTAAAACATATTACGAAGTTCCTATTTGGGATCTTTTCAAGAAAACAATATTTGGGAAAATATCTTTATTAGTGTTTAATAACAACACTAGGTTTAAAATAAATACAGTTTATAAGTAAACAAATTAGTTTGTGATAACTGCGTTTATATCCTGATAGTTAAAGTTCAGTTTTATCCTGTTCTGTTTCTTTGCTTTCGTCACAATCGATTGTCCTATTCACAAGTTTTAGTTCCGCCATGTAAACTCAAAACTGTTGTTTCTTAACTGGAATACATGACTGGTTAAGATTGTTTCCTATTCGCTAAATTCCTACAGGCTCTATAGTAACCCTCGAAATAAAATGTTGTTATTGTTGTTGTTGTTACTTACGCTCACTCGTCTGACAGTAACATCAGCCCAAACCACGAAATCTCTCGAGCAAGGAGCGCAAGGTACGCCTGTCGTTGGCAACAGCCTTGAGCACCTTACAGGTGACAGTGCGATTTAGCTCAGTTCCACCCCCAACTTTGATAGAGAGCTCTTCGGGTGGGAACGGGTCCGAGAGTCTCTCACCCCTCTCCCCGTCCACCAAAACACGTTCGGCTCGCCGCATGTTTAGAGTGCCGCCATGCCGCACCGACACTATTACATTTACAAACATCCATGCCTTCTCCGGGATTCGAATCCTGGCTCTTCGGCACGGCAGCCAGCGATGTTAATTACTATATCGAATGGGCGGCGAAGTAAAATGTGGGAGACTATAATTCGCCACCTCCTCTACATTGTATTTGATGTGCCATCTCAATTAGGCTTTACTTTTTAATACTTTTCATTTCATTTTAAAAGTATTTTATTCATTAAACAAGGAGAAAAGAAACATTTGGAACAGGAAAAGGACGTGAATTTTCCCAAGCAATATATATTAATGTGAAAATTTATGTCTTTTTCAACATTCATATTTAAGTGTGGGATTTACAGAAGAATATAATAAAAGAATTGTCAAATATTGTGGAAAATGACGAGCATCTGAAGAAAGAGTAACATTATTAACGACATTTTTAAAGCGTTTATAGTTCTTATATACGTTTTATAGTCTTTCCTGTGTATGAAATATGCTAGATCTATTTTGAAACGTTCTGCATTGGTTTTGAAACAGATATTTTATATAGATATTGATAATATCATTAATATACGCAACTGTTCATTTTATGAAAAAACTAATTTAAATAAAGGGCTGAGTAAGAATTACTTCAGTATAGGCATGATAGACTTAAAAGTTAGATATATGCATGCTCATTATTCCATTGGGACTTTTATACGTATATTAAGACTTCATTTGAACTCGTATATGTTATAGTAATTATATAAGTAGTTAGCGAATAATTCGAATTTTTATTGGTATTTATACATGTATGATTTCTTTAACAAGGTATGATGCATTAATAATGTCAAAATTAGAAATGAAATCAAAGAAAGATTTTGTGATAAAATAAGCTTTGACTTTTGCAGAATAGATATAAGATAATCGCATGATGAATAAATTCAGAATTAGAATAAATAATTTTTGAATATAAAAGGAACCACTTATTGAAATTGAATACAATGCTTTGTGGTAAATATGCTATCGCTTAAAGAAGAAATAATTAATTTTATTTGATCATCTAGATTTTTAGAGCCCGGCACATTTCTGTAAACGTCTTATTGCAACTGCTTTTCCTTCAAATTCCTAGATGCATTCAAAGATCGAAATATTAGGTTTCAGGAATTGCAGGAATTTCATTGGTATTTTCCCATAATGTACGCCGCAAACAGCTCCGGATCTCTGAAGCATAATAACACCACGAATGATCCTAATGACTACTTTTGACACCATTTCGAGACTCTGCAGCCATGTGTTTAGTGCCAAAAGTCCCAACCCCACGATCAAAGTGGAGCAGTAAACATTTTATTGGTGCTTGGACTTTTATACGTGTGCACGTGAGCATTAAGTGATCATTTTGTTAGACCGTAGCCAATAATTTTCTGAGAAAAGGAAGTCTCTCTTTTACTGCGATAAAGTTCAAAGACGAAACACTTCTTCTTAGAGCTCCTGATGCAATGCGGTCTTATTAAGAGCACAAAGATGCATTATTACCCTACCCTCTATGCACGTAAATCGAAAAGACAATGATGAAAACAGCTATGATAGATAAGAACGCGAAACAGTACCGTTTTGCTAGCTACCTGATTTTCAGAATAATGAACGTTACAGTTTCTTCGATTCTGAATAAGGATATTTTAAATAAATGCTTTATAATGGCATTTTCTGGCTGAGAGGCTTTTAAAAGTTTTTCATTATAATATGAAGCACGATTCGTTTAAGTACCATTCTCTGAATTCTTTCGATATCGTATCATTTCCACGTTCTTTAATTTAGCGTCTTGTGTTAGTGAATTATGATTTAATTGGTGAAGGGATCATCAACGCGATACTGTTTTGATCATGAGTTATGATTTTGCACATTAACGAAGCACAAGGGTACTTTCCTCCAGAATACAGTTTTCTCCAGAATTTTCTCCAGTTCAGTGAGCTAAACGCTGATATTTGAATTAAAATTTAAATATGAAGTCTTAAAAATGAAATATAATTAAAAATTAAAATAGCAATTGTTAGGTCTTTACGATACCAGACTTATTCGAATTTGTCTGCTAAGTATCGAAATGCTGTAGTAAAAACAATATTAAAATTCAGGTATTCAGTGGAAGTAGATCACACTAATGCACATTCTATTAGGAGGAAATGTGAAAAATAAACTGTTTTCGGGATGGAATTCAGACTCCGGATCTTCCAATTGCTAGCTGGATGTGCTAAACCATTCACGGTTACATGCCTTAATTTCTTTCATTCTCGACCGCATAAATGGCGGATGAAGAAAGTCAGAAGATGTAGTGCACCATACCCAGGTGATGATGAGTTATCGTCCTTTACATTTCAGTTCGATCACCACTGTACAGATAATTAAGCTTATCGGAGAGACAAAAGTGCCAAAAAAAACTATAATCTTATCAGGTGTCAAACTACGGATTTTCTACATTCTTAACAGGATATGCTAACTATTTGCACCACGAAAACATGCATCACAGAATGGAATAATTCGTTATAAATTATATAAAAATTGCAAAACAGAAACGAAAAATCATTTTTACAATGAAATCGTGTATAAAAGAAATTATAGTTTTTAAATAATTAACTGCGGACAAATGGTTTAGAAGTTGCTTCAAATACTTACTAAAATGACACATGTAAATTAAGCATTTAAAACGGTTTCACCCAAAAGACTTCAGAACGCTATCCTTCTGTGAATGTTTTATATCAAACACTAAATTAGAAACGATCTTTGTGTGCAAGAATTTTGTATTATAAAAAATTCGAGTGTCCTGGGAATTGTATTATTTGATGAATAAGTCGTATTATTATATTATGTGAATTAATAACTTAAAGCTTGTTTCAACACATGCAAATTGGAAATCTTATACGTTACAACTGTTTCGTAAGAAATTAATATTATTATCTCTTTCCCAATCTGCAAAATAATAAGATATTTGTTAGAGTACAGCAGAATGGTTTCAAAACGGCATAACTCATAAACTATTTTCTATACATACTCAAAAATTAACGGAAAAGGATACGTTATCAAAACGAAATGTTAAAGAATCACTGTGATAAGAAACTCCAAATATTTCAAGAAAGGGATAGGCATGAGTTAAAATTCGCTAATAGTTTAACGTAAGATATTTGAAAATTTTAAACAAGTGAAAGTTGTTACCGCAAATCTGGCTTTGAAATAATAAGAAAGCATTAATATGGTATTTAGTTTCTTATTTTAAATTTCAATTGAACTATGCTGATTTTAATATAAATGCCTTTAACTTGAATTCGTTAAGCGTTTTAATACACGCTCCTAAAAGATTTGCTTATGTTATACATTCAGTGTCACAAGCTATTTTAAATAATGTAAACTCAAGAAGAAATTACTGGTAACTTTGAGTTTAAGAAATTGTTGTTAAGCAGGGAAAGAATATTGTACCGTCTTATAAATGTCGAATTTTTTCTAAAGCTTTAAGAAAGGAACTACAAAATATCCATAAAATTAGTTCTAAATCTTCTCTTCAAACTCTAGCAGTATTTTTAGAAGTACGGGTAAAATTATTGAAAGAAGCTTATTTTCCATCCCTGACATTAAATATTTATGCATTAAAATTACTAGAAAAAATATAAAAAGTTTTGGTGAAAAAGATAGCACAATTTGTATCATGTACTATTAATTCTTAATTATGTACTATTATTTCTTAACTATGTACTATTAATTCTTATTTTACTATACTCTTCTTAAATCATGTACTATTAATTCCCATTTTCCATGAATAATCTAAAGCACAGATAAAATGATTAAATTATTTAAATGTTAAAGGAGAAGCTTTTTACAAATGTTTAAACTTATAATACAGTTTCGTAATTATTTTCTATATTTTTTGTAACTCCTGCTTTGTTTTATATGTATTACAAACAGTGCTTAAAATGCATGTATTGAATGATGCCATCTTCTTACAAAATACCTAAGAGTTGTTATAATCCCGAATTTTTCACTTAATAGTAATTTTACTATTAAGTGAAAATAAATGAAAACACGAAGCGTTTATAGTAAATCCGTAGTAAAAACACGAAACTTTTATAATGATGCAATTGCAACAATGCAACCCTAAACACAGGCTGATTGTTTAGGTTTTTAAGTTTTATTCCATACATATTCTGAATGTGCCTTCTTCCCTTAAAAAAGTTCCTTGAAAACAATTATTTTAAGATAATTAGTCCACGAATACTTTTCGAAAATAAACTGCCTACCTATTTTTCTCGCATTTTGATTCTGGCCTTTTTGAATTAAGAAATACGTTTAAGCAAAATCAGCGTCATTTATCAAACTCTGTAACGTAACAGCATATATTACATTTCGTTATAGATAATAGATTTTAGTTATAGATAATAGGTATTAGTTATTTCACATGATAAGTAATAAGGATATCAGTGTGATAAAAGATTTTCACATTAAATACATTTGCATAGATTTATATGCTAAGAAACATTATAAAATATTTTCTCCCTCCTTTCTGCATGCCTTTGTAGTGTAACTGGAAACAAATATGATAGCAGCCGGGAGATCCGGAGTTGGAATTGCAGAATTCTTCAGTTTTCTGACATTGGAAAATTCAAAAAGACTCTATAAATAGCTTTCGAACAAAAAAAAGTTGGTGGACGATAATTTTTCAGTACCAGAATTTAGAGATTGTATTTCCTTATCCCCAGGAAGAGTATGTAAGGTATTTTCTCCTTCCTTTCCGCCCGCCTTCGTGGTGTAACTTGAGAAGTACGCTCGACGCGTATTCGAGAGGTTCAGAGTTCGAATTCCGACGAGGGCGCTGGGGATTTGTTCAGTTTCCTGACGTCTATATAAACATAATAACTCTACAACATCAAGTGGTATAAGCTAAGCTATAATAAAGCATGCGGGTAAATCAAACCTTAACCTACTAAAGTTTGGCATTGTAAGCAATTTTGCATAAATGTATAATTCTTTTATAATTTTAAATTAATGTTAGTAAAGTTTTAAACAGTAATTTAAAATAATTAAGCAGGAATAATTATTAAAAGCAATTTTTAAAACTCAATTTTAACTCACCAAACTGTGTAATAATTTTTTAGCTCTGAAAATTACTTTAAAGCTGAAATAAAGAGCACCATGCTATTATTAAAACTAGCTAAAAGAAAAATTTTCATCAAGAACTTTCCCGATCTTTTTAAAAGAGTTTTCACTGGAAAGTAAAAAAGTGTAGGGAAAATGGAATGGCTTACGAGGTGAAACGTAATTCTTTAATTCTCAGCATCTCAAGCTGCTCCTCATCTGTCTGTGAATTAAAAAAAATAACTTAAAAGTTGTCATTTCAAAATAAATCAAATCAAGCTGAGTTGAATTGGAAAAGGATCTTAGTGACTTCAGCGTCGGATTTACTGTTGCTAGTATATTATGCATAAGAATAACGAGATTTTTTGTTTAAATGTTCTGATATTTATCTCCGAGATTAAAATTTTAGTCGCTGCGTCGTTAGAAATTTAGCTGAAATAAAGATACTCTGGTACTAAGAATTCTGAGAAAAGTTTTTTCTTTTGTGGTTTATTTTTCCCTCCCTAAAAATAAAGCAATGATCCTAAAGAATTGATACGTTATTTTGAAATAAGATAAGATAATTTAATTATGCATGAGTGTTTGGTGCTGGCAGGCTAAAATAAAGTAAGTAAATAATTATTCTAGAAAACAAAAATCTTAAAACGTAAGAAAGATGAATAGTGAGGAGACAGGTGTTAAAAAATAGAACACACAATAAATTATGAGACCGGAAACCTCTTGTCCATTTGATTTACTGCACTTTGGGGGTACTTTGAGACATTATAATTAGGGTTGATACTTTTTAAAGCAATTCTTAAGAAACGGATCCAGTAGCGAAAGAATTAAGAACGAATTTTTTCTTACAGAATTACAAGTGGGGTAAAATTGGGAGTTTTGTCTAATTAAACTAAGATTGTAGAAATTATACATAAGAAACCAGTACATAAAAATAATATTTTTTGATAATTTTTATGAATCATAATTCCTTTTCAATTTGTCCAGCACTATAGCGCTTAAAAAGAAAATTCGGAAATGCAAGTTTCTGGAATAGTTAATAAATGAATTCTGCTTTAATAATTTAAATTGTCTGTGCAGTTGAATACTATATAGTCGTTTCTAGATGTATAGATGTGCTGCAGTAATTGTTATTTTTTTGCGTTTAAGTATTTTCTACCTTTCTCTGACAGAATGATTTATTTTTTTAACACTTAGGTTTACTGATGTAACTGGAGGCTAAAGTCCTGCAGACCCTACTAAACAAACAGTAAGTTATCGCTACCTCGTAAAAAACAGATAAAATGTACAAGAAGGTTAAAATAACCTTTTTATTTTAGTCTTAATGTAACAGAAAAGGTACAAATTTTGCTACGGAAGCAACATCCACCACTTGCGGATATTTAATTTAACAGTAACAGACAATTAAATTCAGACGTTGATAACATAGTCTAAGACTGCATATTAAACATATAAAAAATAAGCTGTCTCAAATATTTTATCGGTGCGTATTTAAAACATCGGGTATCAAGAACACTAATGTCAGAATAGCATAGATACAGCGGCTCTCAACATTTTGACTAACGCGTAACATCTGAACACAAATTGAAAAACTTTAGTACCACCTCTACATTTTACAATGATTTTTTTTTCAGTTTCTCAGTAAAAATATTTAAAAAAAAATATTTGCCATTTGCACAAGTACTGGCTATTTGTATTAAATATGCACACATAAAAAAATATTAGATTAAAAATTGGTAACCATTGTGATTATCAAAATTTTGTACTTTAATTCGAAAATTTAGTATGAAATGTCGGCCTGCTTAAGAGAGATTAATTTCTTTATATCTGGTATCATTTCACTTAGCCTTAACTATAAATTAGGTTCCACTTTTAATTTTGTTTCGTATTTATTTTTCAAATATAACATGAAAGAAAAACCTTCTTCACACAAATAGGTTGTGCAAAAAAGACAATACAAATTTAATAGATTTATTTGAAGTGACTTTCAATTCTTTTTCTCAGTTCGGCCAAAAGTTAACAAGTGTGTTATTTTTGAAACCTTCAGTTACAGTTCAATCACAGGAAATTTCTATCAATTTTTCTTTTTCTTCGCGAGATTTTTGAATTTAATAGTTAAAAATACTTTGTTTCTTTGAATACCACCGGTTGAGAATCACTGGATAGAATACCACTTTTTAGCAGAGCTGGTGAAAAAATACTAACAGCAAGACGCGATTGCAGTATAAGGTATTTCCCCCGCCTTCCTAGCGTGTCTTCGTAGTGTAGTGGTTCTGCACACTGGGCCGGTATTCCAGAGGTTCGTGGTTTGATTCCCGGAGAAGGCGTTGTTAATTTTTCATGTCTCTTGCTTCCAAAAAATCTAATGTCCCTACAACAGAAGCTTTTGTTTAAAGATTCAGAACCTTCAGCTTAAATACACACAAAGCTAATTTGCATTCTGGTGAGGAATACAGAAAGGAGAAGTTATAGTAAACACTTAAATCAAAGTAACTAGTTAGTTAACGTAATATACTTAAAGCAGTTCGAAAAATAAATCGCTAAAAAACTGAAAGTACCACTCTACGCTTTCATTTATACTAAATTCAAAATGAAATTCATGCGGTGTTTAAGAACAGTTGACAGTTATATTTAATACACATTTATCAAATTAACTAATGATATTTATAGAATTCAAATGAAAAATATGGAGGCTCTATTGCTCTTTCCGATACCATTTAATCAAAATAATAGTTCAGTTCCGCTCCAACTTCAAATGACAATATTAAAAATGAAGAAACTGGCATTGATAAAATGAATAGAGGATAGGTAGATTCTTTAATTCATTAGAAAAGCTGGAAAATTAAAGAAAGAGTAACAAAAGACGGAATAAATGGTAATCGCCTGAGGAAGCAAAAGAGAACGAAAAATTCTTTAGCTCCTCTCTCTGTGCTTTGACTGACATCAATGTTTAAGTAAATAAAAAAATTTGAAAAAAAAAACCCTGCACGTATACATAATTCTAAATAACAGGAAAGTACCTATAATTAATTTTTAACTTTGTGAAATAACATTGTATCGACAGAATTTAGAATGTTCACAATAATTCATGATTAAGAATTGCAAAACTAAATTGAGATCTGTTGAACTTTGAAAAACGCAGAGCTTCAGAAAGATTTAGTTAATTCGTTAAATATAGATTTTAATATACATTAAAATTTCACTTATGAAATAAAGTTTTTTAAATAGAGATTTGAAACATAAAGGAAATTACAAAATATAATATTAAACTCCATTTCTTCCATGACATCACGGTTATATTTTCGTAATCTAGGAGAAAATCACCTTCACTGAATTTAAAATAAATCAATACAAAAATGAGATGGGAACTAAAAATAACTTAAAATTTCTCTAGAAACCAGGATCCTAATGGTTAGACGAAGTAAAGAATTAACTATAACTTCTGCAATTTTCATAAGAACACATATACATTCAATTATCTAAAAACTAGGTAAAGATCAGTAACTAATTACTAACAAAATACTTCAAGATTTGCTACTGAGAGACATGTTTAACATGCTCACTGACAACTAAGAGATGACGCCTACCAACATTCTGGCCTTGGAATCTCACTGCCAGTTTATTCGTATTTGTTCGCTCGATTTTGATTAAAAGTGCCTCAGCATGGCTTCTGAAATCAGAACGTGCGTATGCCCAGTTGCAAGCGGTTACAGCCGAAAACATCGCGGCAAAAACATTGCGGACGAAAACGTCACGGAGAAAACATCGTGGGAGAAAATAAAGCAAAGAGAAAACATCGCAGTTCTAAAACATCGTGGTACGAAATATCGTCGTCGAAAATGAAGCGGTTCAAAAACTTCGCAGTTTAAAAACATCGTCGTCGAAAATATCGTGGTAAAAATAAAGTACCTACAAATCATCGTATAAGGAAAGCATCGCAGACATGCGTTTTTCAGGCTCTGATAATTGTAAAAGGATTTTCGCATAATGATTTCTGAGCGACAAATATAAAGGAGGATATGAATGAATAATCCAAAAAGTTTCGTTTTTGGCTATGTAGCAATACGCTGATTATTGGATTCATATTTTCTGACGTATTGGAGACAATACTCTGTCCAATGTTTAAATTCAAACGGAAGAGTTCTATGAAAGACAGGGTGTGAAAATTTGTATGTGAATGAGGAAATATGTTTTTGCCATTTAGTTGGCTGTGAAAAAGTCGTTGTCATCTAATTGGTTGTGAAAAAATACTTATCGTTGAGATGCTAGCGGCTGGACAGAAACAGCCGTGATATATGTAGAGCGGTAAATATACCAAATGAAATATCCCTCCTAGAATCTAGAATTGATTCAGAGACAGTAGTGACGTATTGAAAAACGTGTGTGTGTTTCAAGCATGTGTTTCTTAGGATCGCCTATAGACTAAAAATAACTTCTTAGGATCGTCTGTAGGCTATATTTGTTAAAATGATCTGCTTGACAAATTGAAAAGGAATCTTCTGCAGCTACTGAATCTCGAGTAGCTGGTTGTACCATGAGTGAAGTCAAAGTGTAACTAGTGAGGAGACAAAAGATTTGTCTTCAGCTGATTCAATATGCAAAAGAACGTCTGGTTAAATTGACGCATAGAGTAGCTTCATTGGAGTACTACTGGCAAGAGCCGAGTGCTATTTATTGATGAGTCTAAGTATTCTTTGGAAATTAATTTTAGATAGGTTATAAATTTGACAGAAGCAAACACTTTCAAAAGTCCTAATTATATCATTTCAAAGATTATGGAATCATGGTCTAAATAGGAATCATTTTGAATGACCTATCTGATCTTCAAGCCTTTACGATGGACAGATGTTCATATTCACAATGCTGAAAAATACCGAAGTTCTTGATACTTATTTGAAGTTTTTAGACGAGCATTAGATGAAAATTCCGTTTAATCTATAAACACAAATTTGAAACTAGAAGAATTGTGTATTATTATATTTTAAGCGGTAAATAAAGTTTTTTGTTTTATGTAGTAGCTTCTACAACCAAGCTTTTTACTACCCATATCCTAAATTTGGGAAAGATATTAAGGTGTAAAGTGAGGTAAGGCTGTTTTAATTTGAAATAAATAACTGCTGATGTTAAGACTTTACCGGCTCTTCTACTAAAATTCGATGTTCTTCTAATACTTAAGTACCTATGTACTAATAATAAATACTATTAAATTATTAATTATTTTGTTATAGTCATGGTGCATGCGAATAAAAAAATCAAATGTATATAATTATGTGCCATAAAAGTTTCTATCATGGATGTAGTACAGTTCCATTCATATAACTAATGTCATTATAGTTATTACTATTAACGTAACCAGAAAACACAAAATGCACTAAATGTACTGAAATTTGAAAATGCATTTTCTGAAAGAGACATTAAAATTATTAAATAGATCATATCTTAAACGAATCTTTATTGCAGTTACCTTATTAATTATCCCAGTGCTAACCAAGTTTCCACAGGAAGATGAAAAATGCGAGATTAGTAACAAAATAGTCTAATTAAAATAAACTGTTTATTTAGAACACAAAATATAAACATTTTACCTAATATCTGAAAACCTGTCATATATTCTGTAAAGTCAGGATTGAATTAAGAGTTAAGGTATTTTTTACTAAAACCAATTTTAAATTACTCTTTTCCTGAGAAACTAGGAAGTCAATCATTTTAAGTGAATTTAAGTTGAAGTTATCATGTCATGCATTTTTTCAATATACTATATCCATTCTAAATGCAAATGAAAGATAACTTACCATGATTTCCAGAAATTAAAAATGCAAATCAGAGTTTTAGCCAGGTTTTAGCTCAACAGGCTGCCTAAAACATCTGCGGATTTGACGTATTACCAAAGTATTGTTTCATAACCTGTGGATGACTACACTTTTTGTTACCCAAATATTCTTTATATAAATTTGTAATTATTTACATTTACTCAACATCATAAGACAAGTCTTTAAGTAGGGAAATATGTGAAAAATTAAACTTAGAGTGTAAGAAAATAGCCACAGATGTATCTTAGAAGCAATTCCTTTCTTTTCAAATTATGCTGTTTCTGCCAGAGGATTTCGTAAATAAATTTCAATATTTATAGAGAGAACTAGAGAAATTCTGCAGTAAGCAACTAAAATGTAGCAATTTATAATTAATTAATTAGAAGAAAATAATATCGATATTTTTAAATATTACAAAATAAATAAAAGGTTTTAAAACCCGTATCATTTTTAAGTCCTCTAATAAGGAAGAGAAAGCAAAAAATTAGTTTTTTAATTTATTCCATTCCCTCAAAGCATTAGTAAAGAACGTTAAACAGATATTTGTCCAATCAAAATATCATAGATGGCAAAACTCTGAAGATACATATTATATCATTGTTTCTGATTATTCATACAAGGTCTAACGGTTGAACAGTTTGTATTTAAACCAACGGAACATCTGAATTAAAAGGTGGCCACTTTTGCTTTACTTAATGTGTAAGGAGACCGTTTACATGTCTAAAATGTGTGATGCATGGCTTACTGACCTCAGGCTAAAGTAGCATTCCAATAACAATTCTGGAGAGAGCTCCATTTTTAGTATCCTACGACGGATGTCCATTAATTTGTTCAAAGTCTGTTACAAATCGATATTCGCGAAGAATGAAAATTGGATATCTTGGTATCCTATTGCTACAAAAGGCTGAAACTCATGTGCGTTTTGTTAAATCTAAGAAAAAGTTTAACATATCATATCAAAGAACTTCTTTAGAAGTAGAGTTTATTTTCTTATTTCACTTGAGATGACACATTTAAGGTACTGACGTCATTCATCCTTTGGAAAAAGAAAAGAAAATTGTGTTCGTAAATATATTTGATGTTCCACCATAAAAGACGAATTGTGCTGCACTTATGTCGTTCAGTTTAAACAACCTTTTGAAAAATGAACAGGATTTATTCCTAAGCTTCTGCGATAGGATTTTGTGAATACATTTCAATATTTTTACATATAGCCACGGAAATTTTTCAATCGGGAAAAAATGATGAATTTCACTCACAGACATAAAACATAATTCATTAAAAGGAAATAATACCAACGTTTATATTTAAATATAGTTTTAATCTCAACTATTACGTCATATATATAGACAGAGAATACATTTCAATAATAATTGTATCAAGTGTACTAAAACTGCTTATTCAACGTGAAAAATCTGTCCCCATTAGAAAGCCTAACTGTCAGTTAACTCAACTGAAAGTATATTTATTTCCATAAGGAAAAATAAAGCTCGAAGGAATTTGGTCGATTGTGAAGAGCATAGTAATTTATCCATATATTTTAATTTAGAAACTTTGATACAATTCTAAGAACAGGTGGATATCTTAACTCTAAATTGTGTTTTAGGTACTTAACAATCTATTTATTGTCCAAAAATTGTCGTTAATAGAATTGGATAGGGAAACTCCTAACATCCATAAGTGAAGTGACTGTTATTCAAAAATACTTGAATAGCTCCTTCAGATATACTACAAGGTTACAACTAGAAGAAAGCATTACCCAGGCCTGTTGCTTACTTCAGGTAACTCAGTCTAAGATAAGCTTGCCCACAGAAAGAAAGCTCTTGGATTTAAATCATATTCGAAACCTAGATTTTTACATATATTTCTTTTTTAATAATTTTGCGACTTACTTATTAAGTATTTTTTACTCAGACACTTTTCTTTTTATAAATATTTCCGAGCTTGCTAGCTGTACAGAACTAATTTGTTCATTTTAGGGGTTGTTTGAATTGTTAATGCACTTGGTTTAAATGTGTAAGAATCTTTTTTCATAATCTAAATAACAAATTTTTTTCTAAACGTGTAAATTAGTGTGTAATTACTTAATAAAGAGAAAACGTTATAAGAAAAGTATTTATATAAATTGAATAAAATAAAATTAAAGAAACCTTGATTATGACATTAATCATTCAGTTGTGCATGTTTTATGCAATTTACGTCTCTGAAAGCTTAAATTTAAAATGTAACCACATGTTTCGTAGTTCAGTCACTTAAAAGAGAATAAATTCTACATAAGAGCTGTAGATTAACATCTGAAAAACTTCAAAACGTTGTTACCATTACAAAGAAAATACGAAGCTAATGCCCTAGATTCACTTTCATTTAAAATCCAGGCTTCAGATTCTCAAAGTAAAGCTACTTACAAATTTCATCTCAATACTTCTAGGTTACAAGAAGAGAGAAAAAAGGAAAGGAAGACGCTTCTAAGAAATTCATTTATCTGAGAGGAAACCAAGTTGATAAAGGTTTTCTTTCATGAAAAAAAAAGAACCTGCGGTAAGCCTTTTCTAGGACTTGATGTAGAGTGCTTTCATTCTCTACCGACATATGAGTTAGATGTATACTGGGAGAGAGGGAGCTGGATTTTTAAAAACTATTCAGTAAGTTCTGTTTGGTATCTGCTGTAAGGAAATGGAAAGCACACGTGTTAATTCTTTAAGGCCAGCATTACTGCATACTCTTTTTAAATCTTTTTCGGTTTTGTAATTCTAAATGTATCTACTCAAGAATCAGAAAATACCATTTTCGGAAAAGAAGATAAAGTATAATTAAAGAGAGTTATACTTTTACATTAGTGTCAGCATTTACGTTAAGAAGCTACTAAATATAAACTAACTCGAGGTATTAGCAATCATATCATTTTAAGAGGGAATACAGAACAAGAAAGTGATTTTCTGTTGTATTTAAATAACGTTTTGGATCAAGTTAACTAACACTGCGTGTAGTAAAGTGACATGCGTAATTACGTGTACATGCAATAGCAATTTAAAAGCACATTTTTGAGTTTTCTGGAAGAGGGGTATGAGGAGAAGTGCAAAATGGACCAAACGTCACAAAACAGGAAAATTAAACTCTTGAAATAAAAGCGAACGTGTTAGTGAAATAGAAATAAGTAAATTAAAGCTTCAATTATTCTAGCCTTCCAAGCGGCCCATTCGTATATATGTGTTCAAAATATTAGTTATGATATCTTTAATTACACAGATATGCATCTTGAAAGGAGTTCGATAATTAAAGTAATACATACATTGGATGGAAAGACTTCGAAACACAAACTCAGAGGGTAATTTTGTATTTATAATAAAAAATATCGCTTATGTGCGGCCTTTTTGGAAACTTTAGGGTTTAGTGGGCAAATACTTGACCGCTTGTAGGGCTAATTGCCAAATAAGTACAGGAAGTTTAAACACTTATATTTCGTTAAGAAAAAATTCATTCGCTCTTATAAAATAGAGTCTTCATGCAGTAGTAATAGAAATAAAGTGAAATACAGTAAGGGAAAAACTATAAATAATTAAAAATTAGCTGAAGCAACGTTTCTTTACTTACAAAGTGATATGTTGTAATTACGATAACGAAGAATTATAAAGAATCTCACGGAAGATATGCTATAAAAGAAGAGTTTCTAAAAATTAATTAAAAAACATAAATTACTATAATTCATTTTCAATGCTTTCCCGATTAATTATTCTCAAATAAGAATCCATTCAACCAGCTTAGCTTTTATGCAACAAGTGCTTTAAATCTAAGATTAAAAATTAATATTCTAATGATTAGTGCACGAGAACTGAGCCTACAGAAAGCTTATCTCTCAGTAATTCCGTTAATCCTAATGCCCATCTCGAGATAAAGACATCAAAGTGTAAACTTCTCAATCCCTGTAGAGATTTCTTAAAATATCTCTCATTCCGGAAACTTAAGCATAATTAATCCCTAGAGACAAACAGTGAAGATTTGCACATTAAGAATGGAAGAAAGGA
Source organism: Stegodyphus dumicola (assembly GCF_044657685.1). Classification (NCBI taxonomy): domain Eukaryota; kingdom Metazoa; phylum Arthropoda; class Arachnida; order Araneae; family Eresidae; genus Stegodyphus; species Stegodyphus dumicola. The sequence continues at coordinate 111,001,523 of NC_140781.1, read as the reverse complement.
ATAAAAATAAACGCTTTCCCTGAGTTACTTGAAGGAAACCGTACTAACTTTGAAAACAAAAGTTTTCATTTCTTTTCAGGCACTTGAATAATCAGGAATAAATTTCTGTGCGAAAGGAAATACATAAAATTACGCGATCTTATGTAATTTTAACTGCAGCAGAGCATATGTAGCTTATTTTGGAAATATCTGTTTTGTATGAATGTCAAACAGAATTTATTTCATTCATGCTTCAAAGTCCTACAAACTGCAAAGAATCTGTAGCTAAAAAAAAACCCTTCTTGGGTTCTGAAGTCTTACGATCAAGTTCTGCGGTCTTATTGGATCAGTAAAAGCGTATCTGCTTCTGCACTAATTAACTTAAGCATTTCATTGCAGTAATTCTAATGATATGACGTTTAAAATATTAATAAACTCAGTTGCAAGAAACGTTGAATATTAGTTAATTATTGCAGCTCTCAGCACAGATGTATAAAATCAGAGAAGATAATTAAAGGTAGGAAGAATGAGTTAACTATTATTACAACTGTCAATTAGTAACAATGAAATAAAATTTGTTGCATTCTGATTTTAACTGAATGTTTTTTTTTATTTTTAAAATAATAAATGGGCTTTTAGTTTTACCAAATCTGTTAAAAAGAATGAGCAAAAATAACCCTTCCTTATTCGTTACAATCAAGAAGTATGGCGTTTAAGCTGTAAAACGCATTTTCATGTTACATAATAATCAGATGAAAAGAATATTATTCAAATCTAATTTTCATTATTCTCATTATTAGCATTATAGGCATAATTTTATCAAAAAGACTGTATAGGGGGGAAAATCGAGATTTACAAGATCGTAACTGATTCTATTTTTGAGCAAAGAAGAAAAACATAGCTTGTATGTTTTTTATATAAGGCATGAATTTGGGATTCATAAGTGTTTTTATAAATGGATTGGAAATGGAGATGTTTTATGCTTTTAATGCTAAACTTTTAGGAAAATAAAAGCTTTAATATATAATTTATTAGCTTTTTTCCAGTTATAATGAATTTATTAAGGAAAGTTTCGAAAAATAATTCTAAAATGCACTTTTGTTTTTTGCGAAGCGTTAATATTTAAGCAGTTTTAATTTGTAGAGTCTGTTAGTCTTTCTGAAGCAGGAATCACAAATCTACAATGCTTTTCGCTCCCAGACTCAATCACTGGAATTCGCAATTGGTAGCCGGATTTACTACCAATTATTTCACAAAATAAAATGGTAAGGAAAGCGCGTAATAAAAACATTAGAGGAAATAAAAGACAGACAGTGAGAGAAAGAAAAATTCTGCTGTTCTCTCTCTCTCTCTCTCTCTCTCAAAAAAAAAAAAAAAAAAAAAGTAAGATTCACAAGTTTAACTCTTTAATTATTTTGTGCAGCAGCATTGTTACACTTACAGAAATCACTAAAAAATTATTTCTCAAAAATATTTGAGCGGAATTAGGAATACCAATAATTTCAGAATTTTAAACAACTGCTTAATTCAACTAAAGTAGATTGAGTTGTTTAAGAAAGCGAGTGAGTTCTAGAGTGAGTTGAGTAAAGGTTAATATAAAAACTGTAAAACTTATAACTCATGGAAAATAGATAGTCTTAGCAAGTGAATATTACATATAGTGTGTAGAGACATTAGGATGTTTTGGAAGCAAGAGATATTGGAAAATTAGCAACGCCTTCGCCGGGAATCGAACCACAGACCTCAGAAATACCGGCTCAGTGTGCTGATCACTACACCACGAAGACAAGCTAAGAAGGCGGGAGAAATACTTAAATAAGTGTTAAGCTGATTAAAGAATCCGAATCTATAACCCAGATTTAAAACATGACATCTGACATTTAAAATATCTGTACATTGGATATATACATATTGTACGTATACTGTAACCAATTAGCGTACATTGGGAGAATATGTTAATGTACGTTTTGTTAATTAAAATATATATACTAGAATCCTACATAATTAAAATATTCTTTTAAATATGCTATTACATCATTTTTAAATATGTTAATTTTTAAACATATTCAACGGCTAACATAATGCAGTCTAATAATTCTGTTGCGTCTGATATAGGGCATCAATTTTCAAATGAAATGCATTTCAACACATTCAAGAAAGCTGAACCCACAAAGTAATAAAACGATAAAAAAACAATAATTTTCCGTTTACACTCAGTGTCCTGTTAAACTGATATAATAAATTTATTTACAAAAAATATTCTTGTTTCAGTTCTAAATTAATTCTATAGAAGCAATATGGATTGAACACGAGTATACCACTAACACTGAAAAGGATGATAGACCTTTTTCAGTAAAATGGATAGCAATTAAAATGAACGACGTTAAACTTTGTTTCAGAGTTACATTAATATTTTGCTCATATATTGCACTGACTTAAGGAATTTCTTGGATTATGAAATATACGTTTCATTGTAACTCCCCTGAAGAAAATTCGCTGTTTTTATGGACTTAGCCTTTCAGTTTGAATTATTAGTAACTTGTTTAACTTGAATAAACTTGTTTAACTGAAAAACGTTGAAGGAAAAATATATATATATAAGCCCAAAAATAAGGTATCTCTAAAGATTTTTTATTTATTCAGTATTTTTTCTAACTTAATTATCTAGGAATAAGTACATACTTTATTATTTATACAGGAGCCATCTCAGTGTATTTCATACAAAAATAATGGACAATGAAATTACTATTCAAGAAATGATTTTCAGGTAGTATTTACGTCAGATGACGAATTAAAGGGAATTTCGTCCTGAAAACTTTCTCAGAAAATGGCTAAACTACCAAAAAAGGAAACATCGAAGATTCTAGTAAATTATTGTAGAATTTTAACTGTTTAACAGAAGCAAATTTTTTGCCATCGTACGAGGAAGTTTCTGAGTGTATCTTTAATTCTGAACATATTTCTGAATACGAGGTATTTAACATTTTTCGTATTCCCTAAAATGAACGTTTTTATAATTTTTAATTCTCCCAGGGTACGAGGAGTAAATACTCATGAATTCAAACTCCACTGCTATTAATTTTCATCATTCCTTTTCCAGTGTTATCATTGAGACACCGGTTTAAAAATATAAAACTGTAACTGGAAAAATCTCATATATTATGAAAAGTATTATTATTATTAATAATAATTTAATAAAGGATTCACAATACTTCCTTCATATAAATTAAATTAGAATAAAATGCTTAAAAGAGAAATTTGAAAACAATGTATCATTATGTAAAATGATGTACACAAAAACGATCCATTTCTACTTTTATAAAAATTATTCTTATCGTAGATTATCTGAAATAAAAAGCTCTGTCTGAAGTGTCTTCAGCCTTAGTTAGTTTCAGATAAACGAAATTAATCCCACAATTCATGACAAAAAGCTCCATGCGAGCTTCATTTTATTCGTCTATACCAGCGGTTCTCAACCAGGGAGGATCTCCTAATTTCAGGTAGGATAAGGTCAGCCTTTTATTTACCTGTTAAGTATTTAGTTTATTTTGTGAGAATAAAAAGCTACTTCTTTTCAAATTTTGGTATTTGTCAACATTTTCTGTACCTTTTCTTGTTTAATTTAACAAACACATTAAAAAGTAATCTAAATTTAAATAAATGTACATATATTTTTCGACTATCGGAAAGAAGTCGGGAATGTTGGTCTAGCAGTTGTGAAAGGGGTGCATGGGACAAAAAAAGTTTAGAACCCCTGATCTAAACGACAAATAAAATCTGTTATTTAATAACATTTTGCGTGGAATGCTTGTTCCATTTTCATCATTGCATTTAAGTTACTGCGAGTACTATCTAAGAACGAAAATTTATAAAACTTATATCTATAAAATAATTTAACTTTCGTATATTATTGAAAGAATTGCAATTCTTTACACATGAATTCTGAAAACATATTTATATACTTTAGGACAATGTACAGTCGTCAAAAGAAAACATATATATATCATAAATGCACATATACATATACACAAAAATTCTGAACACAGTAATTAAAACAAATATAAAATTTTGCATTTTATTAAGGAAACTGTATACATACTTTTATCGGCAATTACTAGGATGCAAATGCTTGCTGTTTAAACTTGCTTAATAAATGGTGTTGCCACAGGAATTTCCTGAAAATTTGGAAAAACTTATGATTTAATTTTAATTGCTTTTAAATGAATTATGGGAATTTGTTTAAAGCTTTGATAAAAAAAATATATTTTACTCTGTTGATTTCAGAGTTTAAACAAACAAAGAGTTTGAACTGTAATCTACATAAAATTTTTGAAGTATTTTTAAGAGCCTATCTCACTACCTTACTTTATCAGCAAAAGGAATGCACTTGCTAACTGTAAATAATTCTGCTGATTCTCTGAAATATATAGGAGAGGGTTAAAAAAACTGCAAGGGACTAATAAATGGATTGCTTATTAAAAGTAGGATGTGAAAAATATTAATTGCACATTAGGAGGTACATTTTGAAACCAGGCAATGCGTCATAACAGTAAACTAATTGAATTCATCAGTAATTCCGGCGTCTTGCTGCGAATAAATAACTGCATATGAAAATAAAATTACAACAGGCGACGCCCGTTTTTTGATGGTAGGCTATTCTGCGACTGGCACTTTGAGCCTTTTCATTTATAAGCAGGATCCATATAATATAAGCTTAATCAAGCTTTTGACTTGTTTCGCCGTTTCGTAAATTTATGGCTTTGCTAATTTTCCTGCGCTTCTATGTTTTGTGCGAATGAAATATGTTTAGTTTTTCGCACTCACTCGCAGATGAATTGACGATCAAAATAGATCTGAATTCCCATTTCAAGTAGGGCTATGGTTACTACTCCATCTACTTGGCGGAAAACGCTTGTTTCCTACTGACAATGAAAATGCGCTTGTAGTAATTTGTAGTAAAAGTTTCGCACGAATAAATTACTCTAAATATCTGATTAAAATTCTAGTTTTTATAACAGATCATTCAGTTGCATAGGTTTTAAACTATATTACGTAATTTTAAACTGTTATTCAACTAATTGCTCAAAATTTCCTTAAACTAATTTTATCAAAGTAGGATTTAATCGGTAGTGTTCCAGCAGTTCTACGAGTTGCGCTTTGATGGATAATACTTTAACTACTGCTTTTTTGATTTCATATTTGGAAACGGATTTATTTATGTAGGTATTACTTAAAATCCAGTTTTTCAACGTGTTAAAAATCAAAATTAACGCAACTTTAAACCCGCAGATCTGAAGACTGCTTTCAGGATATAGATTGGACTCTTCCCATAACCTTGCTATTTATGCAAATTTAAAACATTTCATCTGTTTGAATGATGATCTTTAGGTACAGTAACGAAATTTAGCCTTTCTTTCTTTTCTTTTTTTAACGTTATTCACGCATTTTATAGAAACTAAAATAAACATACACTGAAATGAAATGCAATTCTTCTAGCTCTGACTTGAGATAAATCTTTTTCTGGCAACTTTGTTTTACAGCAACGGAGACACATTTTGCTATTTACACCACTGAAATGATTATTAAATAAGTGCACTAAATTATGCATGGCGCTTATGTTATTTTTATTCACTTATTTTCCGCGCATGTGTGTATATGTGTATTCAGTACAAATACACATTTGATCATATATCATCTTGAAGTATTTTTCCAGAAATGGTTTCAAATGATGCCGTAAACTTCATTTTCGCGAGAAAATGTTGAAAACGTAAGCTACTCTAGAAATTTGTTACTTGTAACAAGGATATTTGAAATTCTTGGTTTGTTTATGTGCTCCAAGTACAGCTTATAGCGTACAGCGTTTTGAAATAAAAGAACGCTTCATTTCTTTTAGGAATTTGTTTTATGTTTAAACATCCCGTTTATCAATATTTCCTTCATATTTAATACTATATCTAACTCATATATAAAGCTCAGTTAAATTATTTAAAATTTTATAACTGAAAATTAACTTTATATGCAGTTATTGTTTTAATTTTTCTAAAACGAAATGAAACATTTGCAAGGTATTATATATTAATTAACCAATTATTATGATTTAAATCTTTATTATAACCGCAGTCTTCGTCAGAATGCAAATTAGGTTTTTGTGCATTTAAGATGAGGGTTCTGAATGTTTAGATTAGACCTTCTAGCAGCCGCGTCTTGCTGTTACATATTATTGCCAGGTCTGCCTAAGTTGCATCCTGGCCTTTGCATCTTGCTAGCTGAGATTTTAAATATGAGCTAATTAAAATCTGAGTCAGCTTGAATAGCCTATTTTATGTATAGTCTCCGGTTACGTTATTTACATTTGAAAATTAACTTTCTGTTATGTTAACTTAAATATCCGCAAATCGAGAGAATACATCTGTCACAAAAGCTGTGCCTTTCAGTTCATCTTAGACTTAAATAAAATGCTATTTTGACCTTCTCTAGACTCTGCTATTTGTTTCATGTAGCTAGGATCTAAAGTGCGAAGTAAAAACTCGCTTTCAGTTTAGTAGTAGATTCTGTAGGATTTTGACAGAAATTTCTAGATTCAATAAAATCCTGAAAAGTATAGTAGTATACTTTTTAGTATCAATAAAAAAACTACCAAAAGTATTAAAATGTTAAAAAAAGTGTTGGCACTTAATTTCTTAATAAGTTTCTAAATCTATAATTTATATACAGAAATTACAATTTACGCTTGCGAAAATATACAAATACGACTTTTAAAGTGAGAATACTCTTGAATTAACACAGCAAAGATAGGATGCTGTTATCAGAAGGTATAACTTTTCCGAAAGCTGAAATATACATTTTTAACAAAGGTTTATTTTTAAATGTCAGATCTCTGTAACTATGAATAAACATTTAACAAAACGGAGGGTAATTTAGGAAGAATTATGCGATTTCAAAATTTATAACTTTAAAATTTAACAAAAAAGAATATGTATTACATGAAGGTAAAGGAAAACTGCCAAACTTTAGAATATCAACAGCAGTTAACTCTAATTTATCGTTTAAAAAGCAGTTTTTAAGAAAAAGTAAAAATTACTATTAGAGTTTTTTCAGATTGTTATTTGCATGATGTAAAGCGAAAGCAATAGACCAACTAATTTGGTTTTAAGCAGCTGGCATTTTAGGTGCTTAATTACTTTCCCTGCAATTTACTATGAAAATTTCACCAACGATCGGGTATTGATTCCATATAAGCACACATGTCTAAAGGAATTTAAAAACACATTTCTACTGCTTTAGAAACAACTATTGGTGGCACTATAGAATGTGTCTGGCAAGAATTTTCCTATCTTCTTGATGTTACACGATAGTTTCACTTTACTTTCGTGTATTTCTTATTATTTTGTGCTGTTAAATTTTTAAACCTATAATAATACGAAATCGAATGATTGCTTCGGATGTCATATGCATAATTGGGACCAAATTTTCGAAAAACATTAATGCTATATTTTTAACATTTATGTTTCGAAATGAACCAAATATATATCTGTAGATACCGACATTGCTTGCGAAAACATAGACGGAAGTGCACCCTTTGCTTAATTTTTAAGACTGAACTATAGTCGCTATTATTAAAGCTAATCGAAATTGAAATTTTTACATAACAGTGCCTTTAATTTATGTTCCTTCATTTTAAGTACCTAAGGAACATTAGAACCAAACGCTCTTTTTGCGAATGATCCAAGAAATAATCTCTCAATTTTAACACGTCATAAGATTACTCCAGTGCTTGAACACACCAAATATGAAGACAAAGGACAAAGATATTTAAAGCAAATGCAATGCGGTCTGTCACTATATTTTCCGTACAATGGCAACAATTGAAAAGCTATAATATGAGCAAGCATACAGTGAAGAATGAAGTGCTTACTCCCACAGTCCAAAAGTTATACTCAGTCTCATCCTCACTTCCACATGCGTAACGCGTTTCTAAGTATTCATGATGGTGTCCAGGCCTTTTTTCAGAGACTTTGCACCTGTAGCCGAAGAATAAGTAGTAGCACCCTGTATTTCCAGTTGCCTGCTTATGCGAGAATTTCAGTTGAAGAAACCTAGAGCAGTATAGCAAGGTTTGGGTTTCATAAAATGCAGGAATACTCCCATGTTCAAAGGAGCACTTACAGTGCACTGGAAAACATGACCCCCAAAGAAAGAAAGATGTCTCATACAGTGTAGATAACAATATCAAAATTATATATTAACCAGGAAAATGTTCCAGGCTTTGCAGTGCTATAATTACATCCTAGCTTTGCATTTTTGGCAAGTAACATGTGGGATCCAAGTACGACGTCATAAAAAAGTAATAATAAGATATTGATGTATATAATTTTTGTATTCATGCCGTATACTGCCGTATGGACATTATATAATCATTTCTGCGAAATGTCGAAGTAATCTTGAAAACATTAATAAACCTGCTCACTCTTGAGTTTAGGAATTTAATCTGAGAGCTGCTTTCCTACATCTTATTATTCCGGTCAATCCAGTATCTTCACATTTGTAACTTACCCCACTGTTGCCGTGCAAATTGTCAACATTCTGGTAATACCTTATTTAGTGTTGCCAGTATTCAGGATTATCATCAAATTTTAGATTTTCTCTACTGTTGGACATGTAGCCATCATTTCTTTAAGAAAATCTGCTACATATTTATCATACATAAGAAAAATATTAAAGACATTACTCGTTAGAATTAATCTACTGGTCTCAAACCGTAAATTAAAGATGAGCGTGTAATTGATTTATGTGTTTTTGTTCCAACAACTAAATTGTACCAACTACTAAATTAGATGGGAAGACTAAACTGGAGCCTGTTTGCTCAAATGGACTTTTATGTTCAATCCTTTTTTTATGAAATCCGAAATCTTCAGGATCTTTATAATGAAACTAGAAGGGAAAAGAAACTGAATATGAAAACTGAGTAATGAAACTAAAGAGGACCACAATAAAAAAAGCAACTTGGAGACAAGAAAGATTTTATTTCAAAAACTAAAACGAAAATAACTTATATCGTAAATTATTTTAACTCCTTCATTAACATTTAAACTTCAATATTTTTTTTTCATTTTTTTCCGAGCATTTTTAAATACAATTCTAATTTATTTTTAAATACAATTCTAATTTAGTGATGTCTCCTTATTAATGCTGTCATTATCATCATCATATCTAAAGAGACAACAAAAATATTTGTTGTTTCCGTAAATTTTGTGACTTCGTGCTTTAAATTTGAAAGGAAGAAATTAAATGACAGTTTCAAATATGCAGGTGACATCGCTACTGGCTGATAATCAGGCGTCAAGTATTTGAGATCTAATTTCGACTTTTCTTTCTGAATGAGATATGAAAGTCCATACAATTGCTTTGAAGAAAAAAAATTAAGAAGAAGCTATTTTTACCGTCCCAAGAATTTCAACAAATTCTGAATTATCCAATTGTTTTATTTTCCCAGTTACAGCTGTCAAGATTTTCTTAAACCTCAGCTTTCGCGTAACCTGTATTTTTTGTCTGTTTTATTAATTGAGTTGGATATTAATAAGCTGTCCATAAGGAGAGTATGTTGTTATTCTGAAAAAAAGTATTTGAGTTCTTTTCAAATAACTTCTTTATTTGAGTTTTTGAGTACTGCCAGTCGTTAGAATCTAATTTATTTTTATAATAAAAGAATTTAGATATGAGCGAAGAAAATTCATGTAAGATCATAATTAATGAAAATTATAAAAAATGTTAGATAACATTTCTGTTGCTTTTGCGGAAAAGAAAAAGTTCATAAAAATATGTACGATTTTCTCACAAGACTTTAGTAAGAATCTGAACAGAAATAAATTGAGGTAAAATAAGAAAAGGACGAAAAGAAATAAATTGTTTTTCAAAATGATTACTCAGAATATTATATTGATTACTTAAAGCACTGTAATCCGCATAGTTTTTGAGAAATAACCTTAATGCGAGCTATCAAACTCGTGAAATTATTCAACAAACTAGTGCTCATAATTTCAGTTTAATGCTATTGTAATTTTTATACGTAAGTTTACCCATTGCTTACCTAATAACATTGAATTTACTTTATTTAACAAAGTAAGAGAATACAGATTTGTGTTGCTGTTTTATTAAAAAATACTCTCCCAGGCCAAATAAGTTTTATTATTCTAAACATTGCAATTCGTATCATGGTTTATTTAATAACTGAACGCTTAAATACCTGGAATTTCGAAGCATGTTGCAAATTTTCTTTAAACCTATATGACATTGCGAACGTACGTCAATAAAAATCAAATGTATTTTTGGAGTTCTTTTCTTTTCTTCTGTGAAGGTGTAAAATTTTATTTCTTGTGCCGTGCTGAGCAAAACAGACAGAAGCGCTTTTACTGAGTTCTACCGACTTCCTTCTCCTCGGATTGCAAAAAAAGGATAAGAACTTCTTCGAGAAAAGATTTCCTAGAATTTTCGAATAATGCATATTTTTCAGAGACAAAATAGCGATCCAAAATTGAGCGCTATAAAGTTTACTTATGTATGGGCAGAAGACCTTGGTTTAACTAGAAGCTGCGTCAACATATTTTGATGCTTTTCCAGCTTTTATTCCTTCATACTTGGCAAAAAAGGATCATGTACTACCATGAACCAATTTTATTTTTCCAGCATTTTATTCAGAACTTTTCATTTTTAAGATATACATAGATATCTTTAATGTTTTATTCATGTATTATTATTTTAACTGAAAACGTTTTGAGCTGCGTAACTTATTGTATTGTTATAGATGTATTTGTTTTTTCGATGAAAGAATAAAAAGGCCTATTCAGCATATTTTACTTACAGTAAAAGACTCTAGTTCATGATAAAAGTAATGTGAACAGGGTTAGTTAAAGATCCTGATTCATGTATTGAAATTTCTCTCCTTGATACAAAATGATTCATATTGCTTTCAAATTAGAAACTACATATTATTTTAGGCTGCAACAGATCTCTGTTTATTCAAACTAAGCGTAAAAAATCCATTTCGGACAAAATGTTTTTTCAAATAATATATGGGAAATAATTTTGGCAGATAAGTACATAAAATGCAAATAACATTAATTAAGCAAAAGTATATATCACAGTATACGTACCATATGTGTATAACAATGTACATGCACATCCGTCATTTTATTTAAAATATAGTTTATAATCTTGCAATGGTTAAGCATATCTCTGCTCAGTTTTGACTAGTATTTAATGAGTAGTCAAAACTTGGCTTCAAATTCTGTTTGCTAATGTTAATTGTATGTATCTGTTGGTATAAGTTATTTGATTTCTTAAGGAAGCATAGCAAAAGGCAAGGTGACCTGTCATAGCTAGATATGTTTTGCGTTGTTTCCTCACTACAATAATAAAATTTATTCTTTTAAACCTTGTAGTGCGTACATAAAGTATTATTTTGTATGCTTTCCTTAAGCAGAGCAATTTCTATTTGCTTCATGGCTTCAAATTCTGTTTGCTAATGATAATAGTATGTTTGGGAAGTTCGGTTAAGCAGGGTCTTTATTGTATTTCCTATTTCATCACTCATCAAAAGATGAGAGAGAGAAAAGAGAATGTTAAAATAAGAAAAATATTTTCAGTTTTTACGTCTTATTCTTATAATAGCCAAGTGAGTTTAAAAACATTTTGTTCTACCTTAACATATGATAATGGATAAAATGAATAATATAGGTGGATAAATATTCTTCATCTCTCATCACAAGAATGACAGTAAAATATTTCTGCAAGCGGTGCTAAAAAATTTACATTGCGATAGCAGTTTCTGAGCTTCTGAGCGGATATTCTTCCAACAATTTGTGGAAATTCTTTCTTATAAATATTTGACGTCAAATAGTGACTTTTAACTTGTTCTCTAAAACAAGCGTGACGTCGCTTTCTTTGTCAGAATTTACAGAATAATAAAGAAGCAGCTAAAATCCGCCTCCATCCAACAACAGGATTAAACGAAATTCAGAGAGTTTAAATTAAATTCCTTTTAAGATGTCGTTTCTTTTAGACATCTTTCTTTAAAAACAATCTCATTACTCGCACGTTGAAGATTTCACAAAGGCATTGTAGTCATCTTCTGCAAATATTTACACAGAGGTTTCAGTTGTATTTGGAATTCTATTTATTTTGTAAAGCACTTTTGTCTCTCTATGGACGTTTATCTCTCTTTCTGTGATATATTATCCAGCTATGTAGTTCTTAGGATGCCTATCATCATTCATGCAAATGCTCATCATCTCCAAAGTTTTTTTTGCTTGTTTTCTTGAACCAAAAAAATTCCTAACCTATTTTTATAGTTAAAAATGTGCAGTATTTACGAAGAAATGTTTTTACAATCTGTATAAAACGTGTTTATCTGTTTGGAAACAGTTTATTACATTCATTATACATGATAAAAAGGAAAACTGCTTGTCATTTAATAACTTCGAATTCGAAATTTCGCTTACTAATGAGGATGCTCTTATTGCTCTGAAAATTACATTTAAAACCGAAAAATAGTTTAAGGTTTTAAATAGTAACTCAAATTTTATTTTAAATATTATTACCTTAGTGTCACTTTATTTTATAATTTATTTCCATTCATGATCAGTTGCTATATGGGCATCCAAAAGAATTTTACCACCGAAACCCTTCTGCTTCTGTTTACAAAGTTTCAGGATTAAGCGGTATGTACTTGTTTTTCATAAACTAAGAGTTAATCTACTTCGTAATTCCCTTAAACGAATTGAAAGTTCTTTGTAGGAGAAAAAGAATATCTTCCTGACTGGACTGATTTGTCTTCAGTTTCAAAATGCTAAGTTGAAAGCGTTTTGGACTTTTCTTTTGGATGTCCTTTCGATTTAAATCAGTGTGAATCTACTCTGGGTCATGAATGTCTGACCTGACGATCATGGATATATATTCATTCACTTCAACAAACCAACATCCTTAATAAATAATTTTAAATCAGAAATCGTACATATAAACGGTGAGGAAATGAGTTCTTAAAATATTTCCTTGTTTAGTTCCAATTCATCTATAATAAGAATAATAATTTTCAGCTTTTGGAGCTACTGGGTAGCACATATTACAAATCAGTTCATCTATAATAACAGTAATAATTTTCAGCTTTTAAATCTATTTGGCAAACTTCTTAAACCTAAAACACAATTATGGAATTCCTTTTACGGAAAAAAAGACGCATTCGAATACCTTTTACATTAAGGTTCAAAACTTAAAATGATGGAAAAGAATGATAAAGTGAATTGTTATTTAACAAAATTTCCAAAAACAGCATTTAAACGCCCATGAGATAAATTGAATAATATCTGGGCTGGTTCACCGCAGTTTTTGTGGGTGTTTTATAATCAGATTGCAATTATCTGACGGATTTACGTACGTATTACGTAAAGATATCTAATAATTATGCCACTATGATCTATATTTCTTGAATAATTGTAACTAAATAAAAATGTTCTCATTTCCTGAAATAAAGAAGTCGTACAATTCACAAATTTAGATAAATGTGTTTTTCCCACAGCACCTACATACTCTAGCTTCATTATAGGCAGAGTATTTAACAAACTGGTCCTTTAGAAATGAAATTACTGTATTAGCAGAGCTGTAGATTAAGATTTCAGATTAAAAGATCATTTTCGTCAACTTGGTAAATAAACAGATGTTCATGCAAAGCTATCTATTTGTTCAACTCTGAATATTGAGGACAGGAATAATACGAATTTGCTGCCGTGTGATGATAAAAATAAGAGTCTTTAAAATTAAATTACGCAAAAACCTGAAAAAAGGTAACATGCTGGTTGAAAATATGCGTCTCCTCCGTAGAATAAGCATTCTACTCTATACATATATACATAATTACTCAGTTTTCGTTGTAAGCAATTCAAGTGTTACTTCAATACTTTCTTGTGATTCAATGATTAGTATTTCGAATCGGTTATATGGAGATTCCGTAGATTACTTTTGGTGACGGCTCTGTGAATCTCTTAAGATTTGCTTATTTCAAATTACAAATTTTCCTAAACTTTGGCAATGATTTAAAATGCTATTATAATAAAATGCATCTTTTTGAATGCATCTTAAATCTAATCTTTTTTCTTAATCATCTTGATTAAAATGAATTTTAAATCTAATCTTTTTTCTTAATCATCTTGATTAAAATGCATCTTAATGTTTTTAATGCATCTTAAAATTTAGATTATCATCTAATTGCATCTATTATAATAAAATAATCTATTGCATCTATTATAATAAAATGTAACATCATCTTTTCATCTTCATCTTTAAATGCATCTCTTTTAATGCATCTGAATCATGCATCAATAAGATAACTTAGAATGAGTTTCAACCCCCAAAGCGATCAGCATTGATGAACAGAAATGATGTGATTTTTCAGAAGGATAACAATAAATAAGATAATCACAATATTGCGATATCTGATTTAGAGCCAGCACAAAAACAAAATGTGCCATGGAAAAAAAAAAAAAAAAAAAAAAAAAAAAAACTAGATGGAAAATTCTAACTGGTCCGCTTAAGTAACCAAATACTGCTTCCTCCAATTATTTCATATTTAGATCTCTGCAACATTTTCATGTTGGTAAAATCTACACTGTAAGCAGGAGGTTGAAAATGTAAAAAATTTATGTTTTGCAGAAAAATGAAAGCAATTATTCTAAAAGGGACCGTAAACGTTGCCTAAAAATGACAAAAATTATAGGATACAATTAATCTGTATTAGTAATTAAAGTTAGGGGATAATAGCTTTACATTTGAAGTTGTCTCAAACCTGATTTACTTTCCTCTCAAACTGATAACAACTTTGTCAATATTTGGTGTAATTAAGTTTTGTTTAAGGGTTCAAAATATTTAGAATTCTTCAAGCAAATTATGCTTTTGTTTCCACTAGGAAACTTTCGCATAGTGTTTATAAGTTCTCCAATCAATAAGCTTCTTGATTCTAATTTCCTAACGTTTTTAAATAGTATTTGAACTGTGAGAATTGTGTCAAGCTTTTACGTGTTAATAAATAAAAAACAATTCAGCATTTTATGATTTCAGTTTTATAATTTATTACATTTTATTCAATTTTTAATTTCTTTGAAATTATATGCTATCCCATAGGAGAATTTTATGTCAGATTATAATTTAGAAGTTTCTTTTGTTATTAATTTCAGTTAAGAAGTTTTTTCTATTATTATACTGCAAGTAAAATACTTTGCTTATGTAGACACTTTTATGTCATAATAAATTGATGTTTATTTAAAACGTATTTCTTTAGTATGGCATATTTATGAAACCAAGCTGAGTATTTCGCAATGACTGGCAGAATTTAAATTTTTAAATCAAGAAATATTGAACTTGATATCAAATATGCCACTTTCAAACATAACAAAAGACATCATCTAAACACTAAAGCTTAAGTCTTCAGTCAGTTAAAGTCTTAATTTCTTAGAGGAACATATTTCCTTAGTGCGATACCTAAAATATAATGCACTTTTTTATTTACAGAATAATAGACCTTGTTATTTTCTGAACGTTTAATGCAAAGCAATTTTTTAAAACTTTTTATTTATTCTTTTACTTTATTTTTGCTGTTCGTGCGTGTTTCAGATTCTTCATTTCGAAACCTGTTAGATAAAAGTTAATGTTAATCGTTTCTAAACGACCGAATTTTTAATAAAGGTAATAATTTCTAACGCTGCTTCTGAAACCGGAGTAAGTTTTTGCTTGCAATAATTAATTTAGTTAAAATTTTCAAGCAGCTGCCAACGTGTAATATTACTGTATCTGAAATAATACCATACTGAAAGAAAATTACAAGTGAGCAGCATTCAAAGTTTTAAGGTCATTTATATTTTAAGCATGCATCATTAATCGTTGCAATGTATTACTAGTAACTTGCTTTCCATCCATTCTAAATAAAGTAAAATTTTTATTCTTTGCTGTTCTCCAATTCATCACGCTCCTTCTCCATAAATCATCTAATTTCATAAGAGGAGATAAAAGGGTACCCTGTAGTAAACTGAATGACATTCCTATCCAACATTCTTCTCTTTTCCCTTCATTTGACTTCTAAGTATACTCACTACGGGAATGACGGATAGGTTTAGGTCATGAAAAACTAGACTCTAAATAGGAGTATTACATCGATATTTCAATTTCATTCAAATACAAATACCTTTTGGTGCACTCTAATGGATTGATTTTGAAGTTAAAACGAATAACGACTGGTACTACTTTGAAGTCGGGGACAAATATTTTTATTTTAAAGCTGCCTTTTCGTAAGAAAATCGAAGGGTTTTTAAAAGTAGCAAAGTAGAGTTTGAATAATAAAATTTTCTTACATTAAAATAGCATTTCATTTCGTGTTTATGAACAGAATATATATTTTTAATGTTCTCAAAGATTTTGTTTTTATTTGAAATAAAGTGCTAGTAAACTTAGCATATAATGATGGTTAAAATACATGAAATAAGAAAACAATATTCGCATGAAACTCTTTACCAGTTTTCGGCTATTTTCATGGATTGATTTTCAGAATATCATACAAATAATTTATAGCGTAATAAAGAGCACAAATTAATAAGTAGTTAAGCGTAAGTGAGTAACTATCTTTTATTCAAGAGCATACTTGGAAACCAAAAGCCTTGGATAAAAATATAATTATTCATTACGAATGTTAGAAATTACTAAATGAGAAATGAATTAACTTAAACTGGAAGAATTTTTTTTTTCTAAAAACATAATTGCTTGCAAATGAGTACTTCTGAAGTATCTTTTTGTATGCTATTGAAATGATTATTTTCACAAATAAAATTCAATTTCATTGTTACATTTTTTTAAATCGAATGAATCCATCACAAGTGATACATGTATCGTGCTATTATATCGTGCTAGATTAATTAAGCATATTAAAAATACAAACAAATATATATATTAATACAAAAACTATGCTGCTTCTTGATTCAAAGTTTCAAGTGTTAAACTATTTAAAAATTCAAAAACACATCCATTATTAGAAGCTTTTCGTCGTTTAGCATTTGCAGTAATGCGTATATGTTTTTACTATAATTCATAAAGAAGTAGAAACAAAATCTCAAATATGCATTCCATTGCATTACTGGCATAATGAATCATTACAATAATGGGAAAAATATATTTCTGATAGCTTAAAAATTAAATGTTTTGGTCATAAAAACACTTGAAAACGAAGAAAACAGCTAAAACGAAAATTTAATTTTATGTATCGAACTCGACAAACCTGTCACAAAAGGTCACAAATGTGTGATTACTAGTATCTACGGAATCTGAAACATTATGAGATTAAAATGGCAACAATTACTGTGTTGTTATACATACGCCAAAACATGATGGAAAATTCTGAGCTAGAGAAGATACCACTGTCAGGTGTAGAGTATTTTTGACATTTAATATTACACTTCTATGTGGAATTCTATAAGCTATACTACATTTAGTTAACATGCTGAAGATTACAGAGGATTTGTAACGGTTTCACGCTCCCTAAAGGTGATTTACTCTATGTGAAGTAATACTTAAGCTATTCTTTTATGAGTCACTTTTGTTATGTTTAGCATTTTAAAAAAGGGAACCAAGCTATGAACATAACTGCGCTTACAAAAGTCTTTGTATGATCAGAAATTCTTCCTATTTATAAAATTATATTGCTATATACATAAATATAACCCAAGATAAAGATATTGTTGCGTGCGTTCGTTATGAAGTGAATGCACAAGTCCGATGAAAAATGAACAAAAATTTATTATTATCACAACAAAAATGCTTAAATTTTCTCAAATTATCATGCAGTATTACAATATCTCACAGTAGTTATCTTTTAACTACTCAAATGTCCAATAGAACGTAATTCAAAACAGCTAAAGAACTCTAATCCGAGAATTCGCTACAATCAACAAGAGCAGTTTTCTAAACAGCAACAAACTAAGAAACTATTACAAACTGAGATGTTTTCCTCCTTTTATAAGATTTTAAAATCATGCGCTAGAATTTTCCAGTACTTTCTCGAAATCAAAAAGAGATATTTATTTATTTAATGCACGCGCTCTTGTATTTTCAATTTTCCGGATTAGCTTTCTTTTAATATTCGTCACGCGCTGCAACCATTTAATTTATAATTGAACTAACATTAGCTTTTTAAATACCAAATTCGTAACAATATAGATACATAAATGTAACTCAGGATACACCTTGTAATATACTTATGGAAAGTCGTCGTAGCAAACCATACTGATATGTAAACGCACATTAATATGATTATCATTTACATTATCGTTATATTTTTCTTACTTAATTCAAAGTGAAGATAACTTATTGGTAACCTTGACTATATTTTTATCATTTGTTAAAATTAATTACCGAAGGTTTTTTTTTTAAATTTCATGTAGTATTCATAATGCAGTTTATTTAATATTTTTCCGAAATTTAAAGAAATGTATAAAAATAGCTTAATTTTAATTCTGCATAATATCCATAATCATCACATACATTTTTGCTAAGAACATGTTTGTAGATGTTGTTAATTACTGACTCATATAATGGTTGGAAGATAGTTAACTAAATGTAGTTAAAGTATGAAAACTGCGTAATTTCAGTGAATCGCCATGAATATTTTTAATAGCCATTCCATAAGATATGACATATCTTGTAACTGCTAGTCTTTGTAAATACAATGAAATTAATGATGCAGAAATCTTTTCTGCTTTTTATTTGTTTGTGCTAAAATATGGAGCAAAGTTTAAACATTTACGCCAAGAAAGATGTTGCAAAGAAATTCAGAATATTTCTACCATTTCCTATGATAAGCTAAATGAAAAGTTTACATTCTGCTACATCTTTTATTGCTTTCTGAATATGAAACTAATTTTGGGCAATAATTTAATGATAATTGTACTTTATTACAGTTAATAGCTTCATAATACAGTAAAGAAGCAATATTAACAGAATTACATATTATATGGAGTCATTAGGAAAACATAATAATGATGACTGTACGCAATGATGAATATATATAAATAATGAAGATTATATGGAAAGGAGTATGATTGAATATTTCTAACATTTTTGTCCCTTTTTTATCTGTTGTTGCATTGGAAACTAGTTTTTTAAAAACTCATTCTACGACTAATTCCAGTTTATTACCTGGATTTTATTTTTTTTTTCATGTTTTATGCTGTTTTGCGGAGCTCTTTGATTTTCAGTTACCCATTTTACATATGATAATCTTCTTTAAAATAAAATTCTCACGAATCGTTTACATATTCTGGAAATTCATAACTAATTTAAAAACACATCTGGTTTTAAAATAAAATAAAGGTTTTTTGACGCTGATCGAAAACAGTAGTAAGTTATCATTCCTCATATAGATTATTTTCATAAATAATCGCATACACTACGTAAACGGTAATAATATCACAAAGTTTTCCTCCGATGTTTTCCACCGACTTTTCTTCGATTTAAATGTTTCGCTCTTTTTCTCTATGTTCCACTACGTATTTCCAATGTCATCCGATAATCTATCTTGTTGATCGCAAACCCCTTTCTATTCTTTGTGCAACAATCTTTCTTTTGTCACAGATACTTTTACTTTCTAATCTTTAAAGGCTATTTCTTTCCGTTCTCTGCCATTGCTCCAATTCATCCTTTTCATCTTTTATTTTTTTTTATTTGTCAGAATGCTTTCAGCTGTCAAGATGATGATACATTTCATCTGTTTTTCGGTCGGAAACTTTTCCTTGAGAGTCTTTTGCAAAAATTATGACAGCTTGAGTTTATATTTCCGTCTAGGTGTTTTTCACTTTAGATGTTCAGCCTTCCGTCTTAAACTCTAAGAACTAGTAAGAAAAGTATAATCAGAAAATTTCCATTTTCAGCATTGCATAAGTTTTTTGTGACAGAGTTTAATTAATAAATAAAATTGTTTATAAAAAATAGAGTTAATTTTCATCATGTCGAAAATTTAAAGACTGACGAGATGTTGTAGTATTTATAAATATTTTGTTATGTTTTTTAAGGTAAACTAACTGAGAGAAGAATTCAAACATCTAATCTCATTACGTAACTTAGTTTTTATTTTTTCTTCTTAGAATGAATTTAATTATTTTAGTAATAATTGTCTACATTTAATAAAGAAGTGACAAAATTTACTTTTGACAGAAGTTTAACAAACAATTATTCGAAGATTAATATTTCTATTAGAAGGCAAAAATAGTGTAATTGCGTTTTTAAAGTTAAAACATAGATTATTTCGGGATTTAGTACGGTATGAAGTATCATATCAAGCCAGATCTTTACAGCCATTAGCTACATTTACCTCCTTGTTCACTAGGAATTAGAATACGCTTCTGAGTAATTGCATTGATTTAGTGGTAATTATGCTGTAAGAATGCTAGCGTAGTTATTTAGTTTGTGTAAAGTATAAAAATTACTTCTTATTCTTTTATACCTACTTCCTAAAATAATTATAATATTTTTCAAAGCAGAGACACTTATATGAATATAAATCTTAAAACTCTTGAAGGTTTATGTTTTATTTTCATTTCTAGTCTGTTTTGGTAACTTAGTTAAAATGAAGAAAATTCGAGTTACTTAATGTTTTGCGAAACTATATGCATGATCACAAAACTTGCAGATGATTTTGTTAGCATGACTGAAGTCAAACAGCATTAACAACACATTACCTTCTGAGAAAACGACTTTTATAACATAAAAAAAAATGCTTTCAGTTCGTTTTGAAATCAAATTTACATTCTTACAAATTACATTTGAAAATTGCTGAATTATTGGATTTATAAATGTCAAAACAGGAAGCAAAGCACTAGGGTGCTCTTAAAGCAGATTTACGATGTTAACAATTAATCCATTTTAGCAAACAGGGATTAGTGTCCCAACTTTTGTCTTATGTTTCGCAAAAAGATAAGTCCGACCATCAAACAGACTTGTAAGGTTTATCGATCCAATCTTTTACCAAGCTTCTGGAAAATAACGTACTTGAAATTTGTAGGAAAAGAATAGAAAGTGCAAGAATACTCTATATTGGATGGAAACCTCTTTGCTTTTTGGCAACTTTCCCATGCTTTTACTCGGAGTGTTACAAAAGCCATTAATAATGGGTTTCAAAATGAGATATGAAAGTAGATTAAAGTATGTATCATATTTATATTTCATATATTCCCTTCCTGCCGCTTAGGGTCTCAGTGCTTTTACATTTTGTGCAAAAATATGCAATTATAGTTTATGTTGGCTTCAGGTATTAGACGGCATAGCAGAAAATTATATTCTTGACGTCTTCTTGAGAAAAGTTGCACCATTAAAGATTAATTAATTTTCAGCATCACTGCAAGAGCCACCGTTGCCCGAAATTGCTCTTGTTATGAATGAGTGCCTGAAACCATTAGAAGGGACCCATCTGGATGCAGTTCTTGATTCTATTAAAATTCTTGCCAGTTCGCTGCCCGTAATATGCTAGAGAAATTGCTTTTAACCACTAGATCTTATTCCCTGCAAGATAGTAAGAATCGGAATTCCAGATTTGAAGATCTAAGAATTCGTTTCGAAACAGAAAACACTTCAGGGGTGTATGCATTTTCCTATACTGTAAGAAGTAAAGATTTGAAGTATATGGAAGTTAGTTCAGAAGTTCACTAAAAATAAAAGCACAGTTTAAAACTTAGAGCTTTATTGCAGGAATGAGGTTAATTACCATTTCTTTTTGAGTTAAGTCATACAGATTAGATCCTGAAATAGTGTAACATAAAGCATTTGTTTTAAAGCTTCTTTCTAAATAAGAGACACTTTAGAATAATAATGCATAATTAATATGTGCTAATTATTCTTTGATAAACTGATTTTTTGAGAATGGTGCTCATGACATGATAAGAATTCACACTGAAATTTTTCAATGGCTTTAGGGCATTGAAGTTGTTAAACTTCAAATTACTTGTTTTTAACAAAACGTATCAGGCATTTTACTGAATGCATTTCGATAAATAAATTGCCTTAAAAAATAAAATGGCTGTAAGAAAATTTTTAAAAACGTTATCGTTTACTTTAAAAATATTTGAGGATTCTTTTCTTTAAACGTTTAGATAATTTACTAAATAAATTTACATGTTTCCTTTTTAATAGATGTATAAATAATTTTTAAAATGCTAGTATTACTTAATCTAACTGTGCTTACACATTCAGCTCATTGTGAAAGTTTCGTGACCATCCTGAAATGCAACGTAAATATTTCATGAGATTTATCGTAAATATTGAAGAAAGTTAGTAATATGATACTATTCGTAATCAAAAGTAAATGTTTTATGAAATAAACGTCATGCAGATTATATACGTTGGAGAGTTATTAAGTGAAATACTGACGCATGCAGCAAAATGATTAAGAATCTCAGCATTTTTTATCGTCTTATACAGCCATGAAAATTATTACTGATATGAGATAAAAAATGGAAAAAAATTAGATATGTCTAACGATTTGAAACAGTGTCCAACAATTTGCAAAAAAAAATTGTTCTAAAGAAAAATCTAAGGCAATGCAAATTAATGGGAAATTTGTACCGTCATCTATAAGTAAAATTACAATTATCAGCATCATGCAAAAATTTAAATGCATTTATTAAGCACTGCTACTTAAGGTATAAAAAAACTGTTATTTAATTTATAAAAAATAATAATCGGCACCAAGTTTTGCACCTGAGGTTGGCTAATATAGGACATACATTGAAATTTGTAGGCTCACATCTTTTATTAATGGTCTTATCCGGTCATATTTCCCATAAAAGACTGTATGTCTGTTTTTCAATAATACAGGATTTAGGTTACAGTTTGTACAATGAATTCATTAATTTGATTTTACTGAAATATTACGAGTTCTACAGTAGCTTCAGATTGATTTGAGGCTATTTTCAGATTGATTTAATTGCAAAGATTTAGACAGTTTAATGTAATTTAAAACAATTTAAAAAAATGATGCTCTAACAACCATTTAGAGTAATATTTATGCTCTAAGTAAGACTTATGTCAATGGCACTAAAATAGTTCTTTCAGTCTGGATGCGATTTTTCAGGAAGAAAAATGTTTTATTAAATATTGAAATCCTTAGAGAAATATATTAATGCAATTCATTTTAGCAACAATTTAACAGATTCTTTCATATTAAATGTACATCCTCTAAATAATCAACGAATCAATTGTTTCAAGAAATTTCAAATGTATAGAAAACTAGTGCAAATGTCACATTTTAATGAAGCTAAATCTGTTTTGTGATTAATTTACCCGATAAGCGATTATAAAACTATGTAGCGTGACAAGTTACATAATTGGCAATCCACTGTTAAATTGAAAATAATTCACTTATAACTAGCATATCAATACAAAATTCATACAAAATAAATTTATTTTGAAGATATTAAAAATATTTCTTGATCACAAGTTGTTAAGAATATTTCTTTAATTTAATTCTTGACTAGGAAAATGTTTTCCATGTACAGATGAAAGACTTCGTTTCCAAGAAAAAGAAGCGCGTCTGCATATGCAATAAAAATAATTCTGTGGATCATCATACGATGAACCTGGGTAATGTTTCAACCTGGTTCTGATAGTCCAAAATAAATTCTTTTGCTTTGTTGGTATTTTAATCTACTATCAATTACGATTTTTTTCTCCAAATACCGTCTACGGTTGTTACGTAGTTAGGGCAATTACCAAAAACTAAAAGTTTAAGGTGCCTAATATTTCTGAAAGTTTAACACAGATTTATGAAAAACATGTTTAATTGATGCTGCGACATTTTTGGTTTCATAATTCAGTCCTAAAAACCGCCTTTGTTAAAGTTATTAGCTTCCCTTGTCTTATGATATAGTTTTATGTAACGCATTCACAAATGTTTATTTTCGTTAACTTAAAAATCAGCATGAAAATCAAGTGCATTATTTAATAGAGAGAAATTTATAATGCGATGTATTTTCTGAAGTCATTTTTACGCATAAATAAATTCTGTAAATGGAGTTACTAGGACACAATTAGCAAAATAAAATATAATTATGCAAATGTTTTTGTAAATGAAGGAATCACAAATCGGAAAAAAAATATTATTGCTAAAAGTTATTAAATAAAATAAAATTTTAAGGAATTTCTATTGAAAAGTAGTATTTGATAACTCAGACTAAAAGTTTACAAGTTCTTTTGCAGGAAAAAACGACTATTCTTCAGAAAAACAATTAGCTCTCTTAAGTCTAATTTTTATTAGCAATTTTAATAAGAATTTCATAAATTAGACCATATGAGCACATAACTTGAGTCATATTATTTTGAAAACAGTTTTCTATCTATCAAAGCCTATTTTTATGGATATAAGTTTAGCAATCCGATTCACATTACCGAGCGCAAAATGCGAAACAAAAGTTATTTCTGTTACACTTTTGATGACAGTTTTTCTGTGCATCATTCTTCAATACATTATATAATTTAAAAGTTTTAAATTTATAGCTCATGTATTTGCGCTTGAAAAAACTTTTTCCTTGTATTTATATTTGATTCCTTTTTCACACTGTCCGATCAACTTCGTTTTACTTTTTGAGGAGAAAGTTTCTAGTTCGAAGACTTTCAAGTCTCGTAAATCACCGTTGTCATGCGGTTAATAAAACCGTTCGGTGATACTTTTGAAAAATTTAACAGATTAATTCATGTGTCATTCGCAGAAAATAACATCGATAAATCTTTTCAGAATTTTCTCAAGTGTAATTATATCTCCAATTAAACTTAAAGTCCAAAACTCACCTATTTTGTAAGAATATCCTCCTAAAGTGAAGGTTGCGCCTTGACACTTTTTAGGATTTGGTTCGGAAGTCTGGGCCATCCAGAAAGCAGTTAGACAAAACCCAGTGTCCTCAATATGGCTTGTACGGAAAAAGCGAACAGCACAATCACCGAAGTAGACGAAAAGTGCTGTAAACGGTCATCGCGATCATGAGAATGTGGGGAGCGTGTTTCAGATTCGCGAAAAGCAGCAAGAGGCCGGCCGCCTAATGTTCACTGCGATGTGCGTGTGAGCATCAGCATCCATCCCCACCGCTTCTGACAGTCATTGGCCGCCATTGCATCCTCCTTTTTTGACAGAGCTCATGTTTTATACCTTCAACCCACTTCTTTTTAACCTTCCATCCGTGATATTGACATCAGTTTTGTAGGTGGACTCTAGGAGTGAACGGGATAATAAAGTGCACGTGGCTGTTACTGACTCCTTCTCCCGCTCTTTTCCTGAATGAAAGAGCGAGAGGGAAATACCGGAGCCAACGGCCTCTGCGCATCGACCGGCCAACTGTTGCTGCTCACTCCCCCTTCTTTGGCTTCTCCCTTTGAACCAAGAAACTGGAAAGCGATCGTGGGACGATTATCCCATCCCGGCAGAGAAGTATTGGGCACAATGCTTTAAAATTATTTGTTACCTGAGTTATCAGATATAACATTCGATTCTTCAAAATCAGATACGTCCTCCTAAATTATCTTTATCTTCAGAAGAAGCATTCGTATGTACGATAAATTTTAAGAGTATTTTCCGTAGGCCATTATTCCAAATATCTCATAGTACAAATACAATGAGATATCTGTATAATCTCAGTGTTCAAATACTAAGAAATATTATTCATTTAAAAATATCAAAAATAAATACAGAATATGCATTTGAATTTTTATAATGCGCATTAGACGAAGTAAATTTAATGCCAAAGTTTGCAACTGAAAAGTGTTTGATTGTTTCATATCTTTCAACATAAAACTACATTTGGTAATTATGCCCATTCTTAATTAATTACAACTGAAAACTGAAAAAGTCATAATTTGATTTTTAGCTTGGATGATTCTATAGTTGTTCTTAATGAGTCTACCCATTATATATTGTTTCCGGTTTCTTTCAAAGTGAAGACTTTGAACCAATATTTATGAAAGAGAAAAAAGCCCGGATATGTACAAAAAATAATGCGTTTAGCAAAAAGCTCAGAATTCTTGCATATTTAACAATTAAAATTTAATTACTTTCTTGAATCAAATTAGAAACTCCTAGTTTTCAGATACACATGGGTTAAAACTCATACGCATGATCTTATATTTCAGAAAAATAAAATTAAACAGCATTTTAAAAAGACCATATATATTATTGCATGAATGCCACAAATTTCTTAGTGTGATGACATGTAAATTTAAATGTCTGCATGCTTAAGAGATTGTTGCCGGAGTTTGGAAAATTCCCTATGTACGCAATGAAGTTTCATAGAATCTTATACTGGCATTATGAACAATTCTCGGGAAATTTTATGAACCTGTGGAATTCTTCGTTAACTTTCTTCTGCGTACCTTTGTTATTCTAGGTGTCATCTTTATCTTTTTCATCCTCCTTTTCCTCATCCTCTTGCTCATTTCCCAATACGTATCTGATTATTTCGTCGTTATCTTTAGAGATTGTGATTAGAACATAATTTTCTACGCATATGCAACAGCATATGTTGTTAATATTTACCAGCATATGCAACAGATTCGTTAAAATATGCTCTTGCATAATTCATTACGTACATGAATTTTGAATCGTAAAATTGCAATAGTTCTCTAATTTTGGGTTACATAGGAAATTATATAATACGAATTTAAAATAATGTTGTTTTTGATTATATAAATCTGGAATAGCATAAAATTGCTCAAAACATTTTGTTTACTTTCCTCCTCTAAAAATACGCATATCTTTCTTGTTTATATTGTAAATTTATTGAAGTGCGAAAAAATTGTCAAAATTTAGCTTCTGAATTCTCCAGAAAGGCACCCGATGCCATATTATTGAATTTAATAGTTATATATATATATACAAGAAGATATCGGAGAATTTTACTGCATAGAAGGAGTAAAAACTGTAAGTTTCGGTAGGAGAATAGGACTCTTGTTTCACGAGGAAAAGATGAGCACAAATACTTCACAACCTATTTCTCTAGGAGCTTGACATCTGAAGGAGTTATCAAGTGGGACGACATCGAATTTTAACAAGAATTTTCCACGCGAGAGGAGAAAATTTTGGCCACGTCAGTCACACATTAACACACAGGCTCATATCGTTTGTGGAAGCTGGCAATGAGAAGAAGTTACAGGACATTGCTAAGGGCATACATAAAGTTCTACCTTTCACAATTTAGAAAAACTTCATGTTACAGAAGCACTTTTACGCTCACTATAGATGTTCATCATAAGAAACTTTGGAATATGGAAAGTCACGAAAGAAATGAATTTATATAGGATCTTGATTTTAAAATACATTTCTTAAACACTACTCTTCAAAACTATTTTAACTTTTACACTGAAATCTTTAAATTGCTATAGTTTTCAAATGACTATTTATGACCATATAGATCTTTATTAAACGAAGATTGTGTAATTGATTACAATCTTTCCAGCACTAATTAGCACCTTTTATATTTTGAGTAATTCTTATAATCAATGTTTTGCATTACTTCGCGATTAGTGTTAACTGATTATTACTTAACGTGCGAAATTGTTCTGTAGAGCGGGTGAACATTTCAACATTATTAAAGCAGTCTTTGGATAAATGCCAAGACACGGTATTCTCCAGGTTTTTAGCCCTCCCCCCAGTTATAAGTATACGTAATGTTATCCCTAGTTTTCAAAAGTACTCCGAACAAAATGAGTGTTCGTAATTTTTATTTATTAACACTAAGTTAATTGAGAGTTCATCACATAGCAAACGTACGTTTTAAACAATCGGAGATAGTGAGTAATTATCGACCGTCTTAGCTAAGTTAAAAATTTTGCGAGTTAGCAGAAACCTAAATAACTGTTGTTATAACTATAACAAATATTAAATATGCTTATAACAGGAGAATTAAAATAAATATTAGTATAAAAAGGTGTTTATATGTTTTATTTCTTTAAACATTTATTATAAATATTTATTTTAGTTACAATTATCCATAAAATAAGGTAGAGAATTTTATAAAAGTTACTGCTTCAGTATGGGTAGAAGAATAAATCTTCTGAATGAATGAAATCTGCTCTTTTATATAGTCTCCCTTAATCAAAATTCCATTAAGTGTAATATAAATAATGCTTTAATTAGTTAAAAGCGAAATTTTCCTTATCTTTAAATCAAAATTTCGCGGTGATATATGAGAAGAAATACACTGGGGCAAGTTACTTTTTTCTTGCTTTCTGAGAACGCACTTCCACTGTTTTGAAAGGAAACTAAGGGAGAAAGTGGAAAAGAAAATGTGTCTTGTTTTTTGGCAAGCAATGGGTCTTCGGGCGAAATTATATTGGCTTTTAAAATTGTAACTGGTTCGAGAAAAGTATTTATTAATCATATTTTTCTCAGAAAATATAATGGAGATTTTGCATTTGTGTTATTAAAGCATAATGAATATTTTACTGACTGGAACGTTTTCACCGCTAGGATCATATAAAAAGTTAAATCTTATTTTCATGGACCACCTCCTACCAACAGTATTGAAATTACGCCGTTTAATATTACCGTGCTTAGTGTTATCGTTCTGATATTGCTATTGAATTTCCGAAGTTCCGCCCCTCTTGCATACGAAAACAGGGAAAATGCATCGTTCATTGTAATCAAAGATTCAGTTAATATTATTGAAGTATTATAGAATATCTCTAAATAAGGTTAAAATGGTTTATTATAAAAATTGCAAAGTCTCAGAAAAATGTCACAAAGTAATCCTGTTCTTCCTTCTGAGCGCCATAGCCGGCTTTATCCGGTCATGAGATTTTTTATTACTGGGTATATACTAGCTTATAACTTAAGATATTTTGCTTTCTTACTTTCATTAATAATATAAATGTCATCTTAATGAATGTAAGTATATCAAAATATAGACTAAAATACGATCATGACAGATCCAAAAACTCGGGCCGCTCAGAGGGTTAAATTACCCCTTACAGTAAAATTTTGGAAACTAGAGTAACAATTAATAAAGTTTAAAATAACCTAAAATAGCACGAGTCTGGATTCTTTTGAGGTGAAATCATATGAAAATTCCAGTATGTTGAAAGAAAGAATAGCACTGAGTTAAGAGTTAAGAGATTATGTGAAACTGCACTACAGGTACCTGTTTAATGAAAGGTTAAATACACTGGAATGGATTTGAATTACTGAGGAAAATGAAGTAATGATGATCTAAAATTTTCTTCAGATGACTATGATAATTTATCCTTTTAAATTCATACCCAAAAATAAGTTTAAACTTCACTTTTAAACGCAAACTCTAAACGATCTCCAGAACTCTAGTGCCTGTCAAGAAGCGCTAGTGAGACCACCTTATAGCGAAACCACTGGCGTGATTAAATTCTACCTTGTTCCGTTGACTGTTTATCTCTCATTTCTCTGATTTGAGTTTGGAGGAAGTCTTGTTCATGAAAATTCGAGTAAGTGTGAATGAGACAAATAGTTCTTCAAATAAGCAGACAAGAATCTGAAAGTCTAAATTAAATTAATGATAATTTTGACTATTTCTGCTTTCCTGGAAGAGAATTAATTTTCTTCAAGAGCTGTCTCAATCGATTTATTTGAAAAGAAGAATTTAATTTACAATTATTGCCTTCAACTCCTTCGTCTTCTGATTTATGTTATCTAAAATATTACTTAGATGCAATAGTTTTGTGAGGTATATTATTTTCACTAATAGTTATTTTCCTGTCCTTTCTGGTTCCTCTCGCTTGTAATCACTAGGATGTAAATGAGTTAGGGTGAACGACAGTCTGTTTAAATTGAAGTAGCGAAAAGGTTAGTCAGAGCGTATTTTCGTTATCGAGTGCTCACGTTGTTACTTTTACCAGCTGTTTGAATTTTGAATCTCGCCTTCACATTCCTGCCACCGATAACGCCGGTGTAGGTTTCTGAGTCAGCAAGCTAGTTTAAATTTATTTGAGTAATCTACTACTAGGTAATGTGTGTAGTTTGAACTACTAATACTTTTTAATTTAGTTTGTTACCACTGTCGTTAAGTTCCTCACCACAAATGGCTGGTGAAATTGTCCGCAAATAAGCCCGTGCCGTCTGTAAATGCTTGATTTCGATAAAAGGGTCTCTTTCAATAAAAGAGACACATTTTTTCCCGATCTTACAGTTTGAGCAATAAGGCACTATCCAAAATTTCGCGTAGGTCTAATATCTGTGTATGTTAGCAAAGTAGACTAGATCTTACAGTTTTTTCTCTGTATTTATAATGTTTTAAATCATTTATATCCAAACTTTGTCAGCTGATTGCGTGCCGAGAAAACTTTACGCAGCTATTCATGCATCGAATTAATTCGTGCTTCTCATTTAATTGAGATACCAACTTGGATTTCTTTGTCATAGGTCTTTTTTCCATTGCTTCAAGTGAAATCTCAATTCCGTGAATCTTCGTTGTAAACATAATCTTATTGTACGCAATTATTACCAGAAAGCTGTTCTGACATTTTTTGGGTTACACATTAACATTTCGTGGTCACCATCTTTAGAAACATACACTCTTAATGGAAATTAAGAATAAAATATATTACTGTAGACGTCATACCATCTGTCCTTTATTTCATATCTGTCCTTTATTTACTATTTTTAAAATGTTTACCAATCAAAAATCGATATACGAAAAATATACAAATTTTCTGAAGGTACTAGTATTAATGTTTTTTAAAATGTAACATACTTATTCCGACAATTTAAAATTTTGTTCAGTAAATAGTATGCAAGTAGTCAATTTTCTCTAAATATAAGCTTTCTTAAAGTAATGTTTAAGAATAATGTTTATGAATAGTTTCTTAAAGTAATGTTTTGTTAATGTTTGACTACTCGCATTTATAACAGTCAAACAGCAACCATTAAATGAAATTATTAGCTGTATTGTTCATAAGAGTAAATTAAAATATTAATGAATTCCTAATTTGCTTGATATAATGCATCTGTGCTCCCCCAACTCTACGCAAAGGATTTCCATGCGGTATCACTTTCATTATCTTGTCATATTAAATCATTATCAGAAGCATCCTGGAAATTCATGATTTGTCAAGAATCTTCTCAATTATTTTCTAAGTGCTATTAATTTCAGTGTCACAGTGATTCATTTGCTCCTGATTTTCAAATTCAGCCACTATATTTTATTTCTAACCTTCAATTGTGATTACCTTCAGCCACATACTTTTCGAGAAGCAATGAACTCCATTTTGAAAGTTTTATTAAATGATAAGTCAACTGATTATAAAATGAATTTAATCTGTCAGGAATCACAAATTCTGCACTGACTTTACAATACTAGAAGTTGAAAGTCAAGAATAAGGTGAATCTAGTCATTTAAGCATTCACTTTCTATATCAGAGATATAATAATATAACATTCAAATCCCTTTACAATGCTTTAAACACTATTAAATTCTATTCTGAGTATAGGAATAAACTGATCTTATTTTAGCCTAGACATATGAAGTAAAGAATACAGAACTCGAAAACATAAATTAATTCATCCGTCACGTGGATTCTGACACTTCCTTTCCTCTTTGTTTGCCAGTCCCAGATGACCACAAGACCTCACGCGGATTATATGTGATAGATTATCTGTGTTTGTCTTCACTCTAGATTAGAAGAGGTGATCTGGCTCGGCTGCGGATCAAAGAGGAAAGAGATTAGCGGAAAAAGCGCTAAAATCAACAAAGAGACAGACATGAAGCAAATCGCTTTGCCTTCTAAAAGAAACATTTGCTCAATCTGAAAATTACTTTTGGCAAAATTTCTTATTGCTACTGTAATGACATTTTCTTTGATCCTCTTTTAGAATGTCGGTTTAGCAGCAATTACCTGTGTTTTTTTGGCTTCAAAAGGTTTTACTGTATATTCTCATAAAAGTTATGTGCGCACTATAAGGAATGAGGAATAGTTTTACCTGTATATTTTATATTTTTGAAATAACTAATAATTTTTTTATAAAAGCGAGAAGGAAACTTAAGCATTCGAAAACTCAAAATGTGTAGAAAATTAGTGCTACGCATAACAGTTGAGAGAATTTTAAAGTTATGTGGGTAAATATTAAAGGTCATTATTCAATTAATCTCTTTATAAGGCTGCACTGCATATAGCTTAAAAAAGATTAGAAAACAGAGGATGAGTAACTATATGACTAACCTATCATAGAAAACTTTCTATACTATAAACCCGAAGTTTTCTAAGTTCTAAAATTCAAGGAAAAAAGATTCACTTACCTTAGTTCCTTTCAAAGTGTTGCCCGGATTTAAGCTCGCCGATACGTATTTTCGGTTTCTATATTCAATAAAGGCTACATCTTTAGAAGAAGGAAAAATGTTTTAATTTCATAAATCCAGCTTTCAGATATACAGAAAAACTAAAAATACAGCCGAACGTCAAACATCTCTTCTGTCTACAAACCGTCTGTTCATTCTCGTTGCCAAAAGTTAATATCAAAAAATTAAAGTCATAACATTTCATCGCGCGCCCTCTAGTGACCGTTTATTAATTTGCTTTATAGATTTTTCTTTATAGCCGTTTCCGACACTCCCCATTTTGAGGTTCAAACAACTGTTAGGTAGTCACTTTTTCGTTGGTTTTATTAGTCTGCCATAACGTGAACGCTGAGGCTCCGATTGTCGAGTAGGAGTTAGATCATTAGATGATACTCTGAAAGCATTGATTCTCCTCTCCAGCACAGCTCCATCATTGGAATATGATTGGAATGAAGTGTTTCTCACTTTTGGTAGTCCTCCTGTACCTCGGTCTAAATTAGAGGGTACAGAATGTACTCCATTACAATCTGAAAACAAAGGAAAGTTAATAGGGCATAAAGATGCTTTTTCCTTTTCATGCAATTCCAAAGGGAGCACTTTTTGCACAGGACGTAAAAAGGAGCCAGATGCTGTTTTTACAAGGGCTAGTCTAACCCGATTGTCCTTTCCAGGATAAGGTTTCACTATTCGTCCTAAATTCCAGTTTAGTCTTTTGGTTTGATCATTTCCTAGCAAAATTATTTCTCCTTCATTTAAGATAGTTTCTCTTTTTATATTATATGCTTCTCTCAGTTGCCCTAAATACTCAGTTCAAAAACGTTTTATTAAATCCCTCTTCACTCTAACACGATATGCAAATTTCTTCTTTAACGTATTTAAAACTGCGTTTGATAATTCAGGTTCTAAATCATTAACTGTCTTCGTAACCGCTGTTCTCAACGATTTACGTTCCTTTCTAATAACTCATATGATTGTGCTTCGACCATATTTTAAAGATATATGGACAAATTTCTAAGAATGTTATCAATTCAAATATGAAAAGATTCAGTAAATGTCTACATTTTAAAATATACGCAATACAGTTCACTTTATCACTCTAATTAATACAAATAAAAATTCTAGAGGTTAAGCTTCAATGTTTCACAATGATAAAATAAACGCAAGTTATTTCAAATTATTTCTAGTTTCGATTTCATTAATATTAAGCATTTATTCATTCCAAGATTCATAAATCGAGCTCATATCCCGGCAGAGATACCATATAGAAAACTTTCTATACGATAACTTCTAAGTTTTCTAAGTTCTAAAATTAAAGGAAAAAAAATTTAACTTACTTTTGTTCATTTCAAAGTGTTGCCCTGATTTGAGCTCGCCGATTGCTATTTTCGGTTTCTATAGTCAATAAATGTTACATCTTAAGAAGAAGGAAACAAAAACTTTTAATTTCATAAATCCAGCGTTCAGATATACAAAAAAATTTAAAATACAGCCGAAAGTCAAACATCTCTTCTATCTACAAACCGTTTGTTCATTCTCGTTGCCAAAAGGTAATAGCAAAAAATTAAAGTCATAACATTTTATCGCGCGCCCTCTAGTGACCGTTTATTAATTTGCTTTATAGTTTTTTTCTTTATAGCCGTTTTCGACACCTATATTAAAATTAATTGTAAAATTGTAAAATAATTTTTATACACTTTATTTATGTGATATTCTTTTCTAGACTATTTTTTTCTTGGAAAACTCCAGTACAACTTTATAAAAGAGATTAGTAAAATAATGACCTTTAATAAACTACATAAGTTTAAAATTATTTTAACTGTTATGCGTAGCATTAGTTTTCTACTCATTTTTAGTTTTTGATTGCTTAAGCGTTTCCTTTTTGCTTTACTAGCAAAAATTTATTAGTTATTTAAAAAAAAAGTGAAATATGTGGGTAAATATATACATTATTCCTTCTAGCGCTCACAAATCTTATGCGAATGCACATTTACAACTTTAAACCTGAACCGATGTATTTTTTTTTTTTTTTTTTTTTTTTTTGTATTTTTAAAACTGCGATTTTTTAAAACCGCTTTATTTTCGATGACAATGTTTTCTCCCTCGATGTTTTAGAATTGCTATGTCTTTCCTTCTTTTCTCCCACGATGTTTTTGTACGACGATGTTTTCGCCTTGCGATGTCTTTCCGGAGGCTTTTCCTTCCGCGATGGTTTTACCTCTAACCACGATAGCATCGAGTGAGTCAAAACTCTATTTAAATCATAATATTATAATCTAGTTTACCCATATACTAGTAAAGAAAACCACTATTTACTGCCTGTTCGTAAAATCCCGGCGGTGTAACGAATTGGTTGAATGATTGTTCTCATGGGTTTTTCATAGAGGCACCCTTCTTTCAAATATCTACAGTGCATTTTGCTGCTGTAATTTATCTTATTGCTTATTAGCCTAAACGGCGTTAGCCCATTAGAGCTATTAATTTCCAAGACGGCATTTTGCGTCGATTCACTTTTCAAACTTTTGCCTCCAAATATTATCACCACCTATTATATTTAAAGAAATTAAATAATGAAGAATCTGCATGAATGCATGAATGTTTCTAGCATTGTGAAGTAACAACGGTATCTAGAGGCATCAAATTTTGAATAACGTAGTTCTCCAATTGAACATGGGCACTTGGAAGCCCGAATTTTGAATTTGTTTTATTATCTATTTCA
Source organism: Stegodyphus dumicola (assembly GCF_044657685.1). Lineage (NCBI taxonomy): Eukaryota > Metazoa > Arthropoda > Arachnida > Araneae > Eresidae > Stegodyphus > Stegodyphus dumicola. The sequence goes on along the minus strand of NC_140781.1, from coordinate 110,966,468 downwards.
AATTTTTTAAAACTTTTACCCGTTTTTGGTTAACAAACTCAATAATTTCAAAGGGATCAATGGCAGCACTCTACGGACGAATTTTTATCTCCAGCTCGTGAGACTGTGTATCGGAAATTCTAAAGATATGCTGTTTTTAAATATTTTGTGATTTTGCTGTTGATTGAACTTTATGTGTTTTAAGTGCGAAGAACATATTTAATCAATACAGGGAACACACAAAACTTTAAAAAAAACTCCCTGTTGGGCGTAATATAAAATCTTAAAGCTGTCCGATATTTGTTTTATTTGGGTGATTTTTATTATTTATTATTCTGAATAATTAATTGTTTCAATATGAGGGTAACATATAACGTTAAAACTTATTACTTCTTACGAAAATAAATACTTCTTAAACAAATCGAATATAATAAGATTAAAAGGAGAGAGCAATACATGCAAGAAAACAAATGGGCATACCTAAGTTTTGTTGCAAGTTTGTAGATGAACAACGACATGTGGAATGTGTGTGTGTGTGATTATGGCAAAGCCTCGAGGGCTATCTGCCTACGGGGAGGGATGCCCTCGTGGAGGACTTTCTAAGGGAAACTGGCTCGTATACACGTTACACATGGGGAAAACCACGAAAACACCCATGCAGCCAGCCCGTTCGCGGGAATCGAAGCTCGGACCGAAACTACCAGTGTTCAGCGATTTTACCGCTCGGCCGCTGGTGGGCCCCGACATGTGGAATGATTAAACAAAATTAGCGCAATGAATGACTACCTGTGTCCTACCAATAAGCGCGGAAATAGATTACTTCGAATGAAATCATATGTATTTGTATAATTTCATTTGGAGGTTTTATATAAGTAGGTTGTTATAGACCAAAAGTTCTAATTTTGGATGACTGTATTTTCCAGACTTTATTTACTTTCTTCATCATGGAAATAAAATTGCATTGAAGATCAAAATTGTACATTTATTAAAAACAGAAAACACTCTTGCAGTTTAGCCCTTTGAATATATATGGAGCGAATTTGTTAAATAGTTTTATTCAGATGAGTTGCAGGTACATTACTCGGAAAGTCTCACAATTTGTAATATAAAAAAATTATACATTAAATAATTTCAAAGGGATATAAAAAAGAGATCATCATTCCAAAGAAATGCACAATTTACAGTTCTTAGCAAAGACTAAAGTGCCTTCCAAATTCTGCGTTTGTCGTTTAGACGATTATCGAATTTCTTTTGCGAAACCTTTCTTTGCAGTATGCCAAAATTTATGAAATTTGGAGTAAGAAAAATAAGTTCTTAATCGTTGTCGGCGCAGATAAATATCGAAATTTTGATAAAAAATGAGAACAATATTTTACAAAAGATAGCATTAAGCTTGGAACAAAAAGACTTGTTGAACATTCTTTTTAAAAGCACTTTACTACAAGTGAGCTTGAATATAAAAAAAGTGGGTCGCATTTGCTGCATTGTCTTTATTTCGAACATCGCTCATTAATATTTTTTTTGCAGATCCTGTCCAAAATGATGCGATGTGATGAAGGAGAAAATGACGGATATTCACTAATAGAAGTGTGTGTTTTTGACAAGGTCTTCGTTCTGATGTTCTCCGCGTCGTCTTCCACTAGAAATTTGTGCAGAAAGAAGAAAAAATTATTTGCTATTAATAAAATAATGCTTCTGTAAAGCTAGGATCTTCTGAAAGAATGAGTCATATCGTGGAAAGTTATGGACTTAAAGCCAAATGTAAAAAACTAGAGCAGCGAAATCTGAGTATATGATACAGTTCTGAATTTTACGTTTTTAGAATACTATCCTTTATCCACAAATAAATAAAGGTAACCAAATTTATCTGATATCGCAAGAGAATTGAAAGGTTTTTTCCCGCAGCTGCAGTATTAATAAGAAGCAAGTATACATTTTTCTGTTTAATAGGCAATCTGTAGCGAGTAGCAAAATTTATTTTCAAAGATAAATTTATATACAAACATGAAAAAAAGAAGTTGAGGTTATTAGTTCACCATCAACTGTATGCGATATATATGTATCTACTTACCTACACATATAATACTGCAGCCAATTCGAGCATACAAAAAATAGATACGACTTGCTATTTAAGAACTGAAAATAGTTTTGTTATACAGCTATTTCCAAACTTTTCGTTAATTTACTATAATTGGAGGATAGATGCAGAATAACCATCATAATAAAAATTTGTTTTATATTGTCATACGAAATTAACTTACTTTGCTCTATGTTTCCAAATTCAATTATGTAATATAGATTAGTAACTTCAAAAATATTTGGAGACTGCATCTTTCTCAGATTTTATTTTCAGCAAACTCCAGCCATGAAAATACAGTATCTCTACGTCAAAAATAAACAAAAATGAACAAAATTCACTTCTTAATAAATCATCAGATCTTGACAAATGGGAACATGACTGAAACTTTACCTGACTGGTGGGATGCAACAAACATAATTTAATGACTGAGACACTTGTGAAATGGACTTATCGTTGTACGTTAGGAAAAATTCTCTTCTCTCCCGAGACTTCACATTCACGGCTGAAATTTCAGCACGGAAATGATTGATGGTGTAGTGAGTTCAAAACATTTTTGAACCACGTGTTTTTTTGCTTTACTTTTATAAGAATTGGGTAGATTGATTTGGTCAGTTGATTCGAATAAAGCTTGGAAATGAAGCCGCGTTTTTCATATTCGAGCTAGACGTTTTGACACAGCACATCTGGACATTTAATGTAATTCTTTTTACATCAAAGATTTTATTCGAAGACATTTCTCATTACTTTTTGGAAGAATTCAACAGGCCATTGATAGATGACACTGTGTTTATTTCCTGTCCACATTCAGGGCTTAGTGTTTTATATATGCTACTATGAGTTTTCTCGGAATACAACAGTTGAATCTGATTTTTTTCCTTACCCTGACTGACTGTTCAGAACAAAACATAACTGAAATTCTGTTTTGTTTTTTTATGTAACCAAAAGAAAAGGATTGCCATAACTTTTTGTATTCAAATCTACCATATATTCTGTTGGTTTTAGCATATGGTTTTGCCGCATATTTCTAATATTTCGTTATATTATCAAGCTCTTAACTAATACTTAACTTCAATTTTTCAATTAAAGCTTTGGTATAGAATTAACTTATCGTCCCTTTGACTTGGTTGACTGGAATCTCGCATCTACCCAGTCGCCCATTAGGTGGGAAGTATTTAAGGAATTATCTCATTCTTTTGTGAATGTTGTCGTAGCATAAATAATTATCCCGTTCAGCTATCAGCTGAAAGATTCATAGATTCATAGATGGTGTCTCTAGAAGATGGAACTAGATGGTGAGGATACAAATGTGTTTTCATATTTCTGCTCCGAAAAGCCTGGAAACCCTTACAAATATATGCATACAAATTTCTGTGTGTTTGAGCAAAATATTAATTATTTTGCAAAATCTCCAAAATCTGTGAAATTTGCAAATTCAACGTGCATAAAAGAGTAAAATTGAAATGCGACTGCGATAAATCTTATTGAGAAAGTTTTGTGTAAGTTAATAGGATTTAAAAATGAAGTTTCATTAAACTATAGAACATATCCTTGAATTCAGCCATTCAAGACTCGTCTTTGCATCACTGATTTATTCCAGTTTTGCAAAACAGAAAGCGGTTACCTTTATATAAATACTTTTTTGTTATTAGCTAATCTTTGTATCTTTCACATTTACTTAATACCGAAATTGAAAATTCCAAGAGTTTCGGTGCATTTAATTTTCTAAGAGTTAAATAGGTAGGCAGCTGCTAGGAAAACATAGAAGGAAAGATTCATCTATTGTTAGTAATTGTGTGCGGTAGAAGTGGTTCCAAATTCCAGCTATTCATCGTCTGCAAAGCTCATAACAATTGAATGGATAAATAAAGGCTTCACCATGAATGCTTCTCTTGGGTATTTTCGCTCCACCGCTATAAGGATGCGAATAATTGATTGTTGTATTAAAGAAGCTAAGTTAAGTGAAATGTTAAGAATGCATTCATAATTGAAAGAAACCAGTACTTTAGCAAAAACGTTTTATGAAAACAAAAGCTATCATTTTATACATATTATTATATTTCTTCATTACTGTATGAATCCAAGAAATGCAAATGATGCTATCACGCAGTGTTTAAATACGTTTATACGAGCGAATATATTTAGAGATTTAACTATATTAACGCACCATAAGTGACGAAAGACACTGTATCTAATTTTGTTCTTAAAAACTATCAAGAGTAAAAAAGAAGATAAAAAGAAAAAAGAAAAGAAAAGAAACAAAGGTTTTTATGTGTCAGCTAGAAAGTTTGGCTAATATGAAGTTTTCTTGGCGGTTTGGTGTATACAAGTATACAAGCAATAAATGCGAAAAACGTACATTTTCTTACATTTTAATGTCATTATCTTCTACTTGAGGACTACAATAGTATTGAAATTGTGTTTTAATATTAAAACTCTTTAAATAAAAATGTTATATGCTTATGCTTTGGACTACCAATGATTGAATTTTTTAATATCTGTGGACTTGGTTTTAGAACTAGAAATCCAAGTTCAATAAATTTAATTCATTTTTAATACGTACGTATATGTGAATAAGTATACATCTAAAATGTTTATTTTTAACGTATTTAGATGCAAAAGAAGAAACTCATAGCAAAAGATTATTTAACTTACTGCGAAGATTTTTGGGAACACAAGAATTTTTCTCATATTTCAGAGAGCTCCTTAATAAGGAAACTGTGTTTTCAACAGAATTATCAAGTCCTAATAATAACAGACCCAGCAAGACTGTGGAATTAAATAGAATTACGTCACCAGGTAGTATAGTAAAGTCACAGTTCCGAATTATACCATTAAATATAAAACATCCAAAGTCTAGAAAACCAGAAGTAAGAGAAATTTGTAGAGCTTATAGAAAACAGAACCATGACTTATATTTAAACCAAAGCACAATTATTTTCAAATGCCTCCCAATTAAACTAAAATCCTGTGAAGGATATGGGGTCTCTTCACCATCTTCGCCCTTGGTCAGGGTGTGCGCAGTGTCATTGTCTCAGCAATTAGGGCTATATACTTTCATTTCATATAATGATGTATACAGACGCATAGTACAGTGAGTCATAAAGTAATCTCATAACAGCAGGTTATATAAGAGCAAAGAAGAAACAAATACTATTTTCTCTCAGAATCTCAGCAAGGAAAATGCACTTATTTCAGGCGTGTATATATATTAGAGAATATTCGTTATTTTTAAGTTATTGTTACAAATTGTCCGGCTTAGGCAGTAAAGTTGTAAGGGTCTAATTGCGTAAAATTTTATATCATTGTCCTTAAAATGTTACTAGAGAGACAAGCGAGTTATCGCTTCAGTTCTAAAAAAGATGACAAAGTCCTACAGAGTTGTAAGCAACTTTTCATTAATTTTAAAATTTAACAGCAGGAGGCACCACTTGTGCTTAGTTACAAAACTGCATCTATTGCAGCTATTTAAAATACAAATAGTTGAAATTCAATTTCAAGTAACATCGTCGAAGATTAGAAAAAACGATCTACTTGAGCTGGCTCAAATATTTCAACATTGGCGCATTTTAATATCACCTAACAAAAGGGCTCGAACCGGAATAATCTCTAGCAGAGCTGGAAATATTTCGTAAACAGCAAACTAGGCTGCCAAGATCTTTAAATCTTAAAAATTCAAAACCCTTGCCTTAAATACGCTAGCAACTAATTTACATTATGGTGAGGACTAAGGAAAGAAGAAGTTAGAGTGAAGGTTTAAATCATAATAATTGGTTAATTAACATGAAATCCTTAAGACATCGATCAGGTCATATTTTAATATGGCATCATCCGAGCTTCATCATTAAGAGCAAATTATCTGCAGATAGGTTCTTACTTCAACAAACGCAACTCGGCCCTTCAATTAATAAGGGCAGGCTGACTGCGTGGAGCGGATATTTCTAGGTTTCAATTCCATGCAAAGCTAAAGACTTTACAAATAGTTTAGTAAAGCAATACGTATAGCAATTCAGCTAGTGATTACATGAAAAGAAAATGTTATAGTTAAAATTTATGCTTCACCAGAATGTCAGCATACTTGCATTTATAATCCGATGCACTGCTAGAGATTATTATATTTTAGCTCACATTACTGCGTAAGTGATAGAATTTTTATCAGTCTGTGAATTCTTTTTTTAATAGAACGTAACGAGCAACTGAGATGAATGCAAGTTTACTAAGTATAGTATTTGGAGATCTTTAAGCCGCGTAATTCATGTTGATATTATTCCGCTCATGAGTTGGACGTTTTCTCCATTTATGCATCTAATAAAATAATATTGTAAATTGGCTGCCTATTGAAAGATAAGAGAAGACTGATATTTATTTTAAATTCAGTTGTTGTTTCATTTTCCCTCTCAACTGAAAATAAACCAATGAAGACATATACAGAATTTTAAGACTAGTGCATCAAATAGTTATTTTCTCGGGTTATATAAATTAACTATTTTTCATAGATACTTTAGTAACAAAAGGGTAACTGTAGCTATAATAATGAACTAGAATCAGGTAGGGCAATGAAAGTTGATAAGTATTTTTCAACTAACGGTTTATTAGAGCTTTTAATTATTTTAATAGTATGAGATAGATGCGACTTGATAAATACTAGTTTTTGCCTCTGTAGTCAGTATAGAAGCAGTCAACATAAAACATTAAAAAATCTATACAACTTCATTAGAATTCGCCACATCATGAAGGAAACATATCTTTTGAATCAATTCAGAAGCTTTTAATATTTCTGATTATAAATACTTAATCAAAATATTTATACCTAGCCATTCTGTATTGCTGTAATAATATTACTTAGATATCACGCATGTTTTATGTTAATAAAAGACTCCTGTGAATCAAAAATTGCATGTATGTTAAAATTTGAGAAACTGTTTTCAATTTCGTGATCTCTTTTATTTCATATTATTAGGAAACGGCACTGAAATTTTAAATTTAATTTCATGTTTGGAAATCGTAAATTTTGAATATTTTAGTTTACAAATTGTTTAATAATAATGTGGAGTCATTACGATTTCTGGAGAGGAAACTTGAAAGAAAGAAAATTGAAAGAAAAAAAGCGAGATTTAAAAAAAAAAAAAAAAAAATGAAATTCCTTCCTTTTTTTCCCGGAATCGAACGGAGATCTTCGTTCGATTGCATGTTCGTTTTACTTCGTTCGACGTTCTAACTGTATGCACCGACCGCTACACCGCAAACCACAGATGGGCGCCAGCCTGATATTCCTTTACATGAGAAAATATAAGAACATTTTCAGTGAGTCAATCATTTACCACATTAGTTTAGTCCAACATAAATGTAAATGAACACATATCGTTTTCAGAAAGTAAATAATTAAAATCTTTTAATACATTTTATTCATGAATGCATAATGTTTTTGTTTCTTTTACTAATTGCAACGTATACCAGTTTGGTATAAACAACGTTTAAAATTGTGTTAAACACAGAAAAGAAACTTGCATTACCTTACGACTTTTTTTAAATCTCAGCTGTTTAAAAAAAGCTCTAAAATTGGAGTAAGCATTAGTTTACAAATAAACAAGCTGAAATTCATTTTATTTTTGATTATTCGCTAATGCATGTATGAAAAAGACTTATCTTAATGATGAATACTATGCCAATGAAAATCTGTGCTTTTGTTTTTACACATCACAAAAAAATCCATAGGTGTTTGTTTCCTGTCATGTAAAATCCCGTTTAGTCAGAAATCAGTTTTATAAAATGCTAGAAAAATTAGCTTTCAGGGACAAGAAAAAAAATTTAAAATTACATTCTTTTAATCAGCTTTATTTTTATATCATTCTTTAAAATCAATACATATTTCAGCATAAAAGCATATGATCTAAATACACCGCGGCCAGAAATATTGAAATTTGAAATCTCTGGTCAGTTTGTTTCTTTCAATACGAATTTCTGTAAGCGCACGAGGGTAATCTGCCTAAAGAAGACATATATGCCTTGAAAATTGTCTCAGGAAACTAAGATCGTATTAACGTTACACATGAGGAAAATTACGAAAGCAGACATGCAAGTACGCTTATTTGTTGGGATTCGAAACTAGGTCAAGCTAATCTCTGTTTAGAATATGATTTTCTTGTAACTGCTCATCATACAGTTGCATGCTAAAGCAGCTCGAGCAGCACAGCTTGAAAACTCACAGACACATATTAAAATTTTTAAAACTTTATGAATAATTAATAATTACTTTATTCCTTTAATCGTTTATGATAGAGGATACAAAGATTTCTGCCAAAGGAGAAGAATATATTTTGTAATAAAACGAGCTCGAATTTAAAATATGAGTAGGAAAAATCACGTAAATATTCAGAACACCAGTCTGAACCAATTCTAATTAAAATTTAGATAACTGGAGTTTATCAATAAAAGTATAATAATCCTCCTTTTAAGATAGCAGCACATTGTATTTCACAATGCATAAATTATTTACTTTTTGTAATAAGTAATTGACTTACTTCTAAATGTTGCTTCTCTGTTTTTTTTTAAAGTTATAAGTGTAATTATAAATACGTAAAGATTTTCAAAAATTTCTTTCTTCAAATCATGGAGTGGCAAAATTTCATGTAGTCAGAGGAAAAAGTTCAAGTAACACGATTTGAAATAACATATATTTCTAAATGCGTTCTAATACATTTGCTTTACAGTGTTTAAACATTTATTTCTATCGATGAAAGCAATTTGCATCCGTTACCTGAAAAACTGTATTATACGAAATGGAACGTTATCTGAAAAGCTGTATTATCCGAAGCGTTACCGTTCAATTTACTTCTGTGACAACCAATAAATAAAATGCTTAGGTGTATTTCTCCAAAAGTTATTAATAAATTACCACTCCTAAGGATAAACTGTTTTGTGTGTGTTTATAAGTAACAAAGTCTCCATTACCATTAAATTAATGAATCTGTTGATGCCTTCTAAAATAGCTTTTATAGATTTCACTGGAATGTTGCAATGTAGTACTGTTTTGTATTAATTTAATACTTAACTGAGACGTATTAATGAAGGTTACTGTGGTATTGATCTCAAATACCCTGCCGAACCCGGAAGATAACGATCTTCCATGTCGTAGAGGTTGATGGAACTATTTCATATTAAACTGCTCGTTGTATTTTATTTTTGTGTGTCTGGATAATGTCTACTATTCCCTGTTGACTTTGGTGAGGTCGAAAAGCGAATAAGCAGTGTAAATATTTTTCTGTTTTTCTTTCATTTCTGTCTACTTCAATCAGCATTTTCATCAGGTAACTGTAATTTATGCGACATAACTTTCTTGGAGATGCATTTTTATATTATTATTTACTCAGAAAACTGCAGGATTCAGTGTCCTTGAAATAGAAATCTATTATTATGTGATTAACCACTATTTATAGCAGTCCGTAATAAGTAAGATAAATCTTGGGCATGAATCGTTGTTACATAGTATCTCACATTTTATCACTGCTTCAGCAGTAGATAAAGGTAAATTGCAAGCTGTATTACTCTTCATAATCATAATAAACGCCATGTGTAGCAGAGAACTTGAGAAATGGCCGAACATTATTATTTCTTATCCGAGTATTTCCTTTTTTGCATTCTTTTGTTTCGTTATTGTAATGGAAGACTGTGGAATTTAGCACCTTATTCATTAAATAGTATCTTTTATTAAATGTACAAAGGAGTGTTCTCAACATTTTTAACCCCATGCACTCCTTTCACCACTGGTCGAATATCACTCTCTCCCTTTTTTCCCCAAACTCGAAAGATACATATTTAATTTTAGATTATTAACTTATTTTATAATTTAAACAACAAAAGCATAGAAAATATTGATTAATACCAAAATTTGAAAAAGGTGTTATTTTATATTCATAAACTATAACTAAATACTTAACAGATAAATAAAAGACTGACCGAATTCTGCTCCTGAAGGTATGAAAGTCCTCCTCCCCTGGTTCAAACCCCTGGTATAGCGATTCAAACTCATCATATAAAATTTGCATATAAAGATGAAATTAACGAAGATAAAATAAGTTGGATTAAGTGATTCAAGTAAAACTAATTCAAAAATTCAACAGACTGCGTATTAAAAAAAAAAGAAAAATTCTTCTAACACACAAAGTATGTGATGTAAAATAACACTAAAAGGAATTCTGGGAAAAATTTATTTAATTTTTCTTTAGACTGTTCAGATACTCTGTACATGCATAGATGTAAAAAGCCTGAAGTGGATAAAATGTGTTCTAATACTACGTCCGAATGAAATTTCTATCTTACAGCCTACAGACCATAACGTTACCAGGAGCTTTGAAGTCACTAAAGAAAGCAGCGAATTTTACGTATTTCACATTAATTTAGATCATAAAATGTGAATTCATGCAATCAGCACTAGCGGTTTGCGTGAGTTGCATATACTGAGTTATTGCTTGAATTGTTGACACTGCTGCTTGAGTTGCGTAAGTTCTTTTACAGTTCTTTTTTATTGTATCGGGTAGAGCAAATCAAAAATTCATTACAACATGATTCATTTGTATGTGTATATATATATATATATAACTGTTTTGAAGCAGGCATAATTAGTGCACCAAGTGAATTATGTCAATTGATTATTTAATATGCCTCGACTGCTAAGTTTTTTCCTCACTATGCATCTACGTTTTATGCCATCAACACTGCAAAGTCTTTTTTTCATTAAATAAATATATATATATATGTAAGATTAAAAAGTGTAAGATAAAAAATATGAAAGCAAATTTCTAATTTTAATCGTCTATAAGCTCTTTTATTTTTATTTAATTTTTATTTAATTACTTTCTGTATTAGACATAGCAACATAAGACTACACTGCGTCATTCAAATTAATCATGCGATCTTACGTAACGATTAATGCAGATGCCTCTTGACCAGTCACCAAATTGTAAACTAAAACTAAAAACTGAATCATTCGAATCCCTCCCTTCTTCCTCTGAACTGATGCGTTACACTTGCTTGTGCTTTCCTACTGGCCAGACGCTTTGCTGCAATCATCTATGTGCTCCTATAATTGCTTGTAGTATCAAAATTATAAATGTTCTGGAAATAGCCACGATTAGCGTGCCAAGCGAATTGTGGCCACGGATGAGACTTTAAATAAATATGGAATTTAATCCGGCTCGACTGCTTCTTCTTCAAAAAATACATATATATATATGTAAATTATAAAAAATGCGATGGATTTGCTCTACGCGAGCAAGCAACCTCTAATTAACTTTCAGAGATCTTTCCCCATGACCAGTATTTTCAAGAACATTCGAGCATATTACGTAATCACTCCTATAAATGAAGAATTCGCGCCATCTTGCGTCAGAGACAGCTTTCTCCCTCTACTGCGGTTAAGACCTATGCTGCTGCTCTTCTCATCTGCCTCCTTTTGTTCGAATACTATGACGCAGTGAATTTAAAGTTAATCTTATTTAGTAAAGAATAATGATCTGCCGTTTGAATTGAATAAAGATATGGACCTTTAAATTTAAATCCTTCTGTGTCGTCATTGGATGCCGCCTTATACTCAGCCACAATAATGTTCAGAACAGCTAGGCACTGTTTGTTGATGTTAATTCTAAAATTTTTCTCTTTTTCTGATACATGTATATATTAAACCTACCTAAATTCCTAATTAATTCATAAAATTCATAAACTTAAGAAATAACACAGCTCAAAAAACAATGCATTCTTTATTGTGTGATGAATAATGAGTATCATTTTACGAGGTAAAATATGTCACATGAATTTTATGCTTACATTATATATATATATATATGTATATTTAGCATTACTCTTGATTTATAATCATCAAGATATAATTTAGAAACGTGACTATGTTGAAAACTTTCCACTGCTTCTTGAAAAAGACCAAAGAATTTCCAACTGTTTGTTTTATTATCTTATTTTATGATACTATTTTTACTATGTTATGTTACTGTCTTTTTTTTTTTTTTTTTTTTTTTTTTTTTGTTGTTGTTGTTCCAAACTTGTGTATTTTCTACTTGGTTTAGACTGTACAGACCAGACAATTTTGATTAAATTATTAAATCTTAATTATATACATGTATAACATATAATTATATACATATAGAGAGGGAGAGAAGTGAAAAAGAGAAAAAATGACATTCTTGCATTTTAGTCATATTAATTTTCAATATTCAATCATTGTAAGTTTATACCCTGCTTAGCATTATCATACAGTTGCTTGATTTCATTGAAGAGCTCATCATTTGGAGTGCTGTTTAGGTCTCTCGTTACAGTTTTCTGAATCAGTAATGTTATTTGAGGAAAGATTTACATTTGGAAATAGAAAACACTTTGAAGAAGCAAAGGTCAAGTCAGGAAATTGAGAGCTATTATACATTTCTTTGCTAGAAACGGTTTGATTAAAATATAATCCGCGGAAAAAAAAATGTTTGGCAATTCAAAAACTTGCATTTATTTTTGGCTTTAAAAGATAGTATCACTGTAATTTTTCATTCAGCGTATTTAAAACTTTGCATCAGTTTGGCAAACATCTTTCTTTTATATAATGCTTAATATTAATATATGACTGACTGACAATTTAAACACTTAGTTGAAATATTTAAGGAATATTTCAATAACTTGATCTCTTACTTTTGTCAATTAGAACTAGCCGATGGGCACGTAGAAGAAATAATTTATCATAAATAAAGTGAAATTCTGTAGAAAATAGCAGTAGAATTCGTATAAAGTAAAAACTAAACGCTAATTCTTGAAACCTTTACTTGTTTGATTCATATAGCCTTTGCAGTGCGAAAATTTTAATGGTCGTATTATTTTACTAATAACTGGCGTTTTTTCCTGTCCGATCCACTCAAATTTTCATTTTCTTCAGTTGCTCTTGAATCATGTAAATTAATAATTAAATACAAAGATTAAGAAGCTGAGAAAACGCGAAGCTTTATTACTAATTTACCTAAACAAAAGATATTACTAATACTCATGTCTGCCTTCTTTTATTATTTGACTTAATCGTACTCATTATCGTTTTGCTAGGAATGGCACTTTCTCTGCTGTTGGTTAAAACTAAGATTATTTAATTGGGTATTTGAAATAAAAGCTACATAAAGGTTTTCTTTTTATGTTTATGCTAATTTATGAGTATCTGTAGGTTTTAGTTAACTTCGAGTAAAACTAATTTGTAGGTATCAGCTGCCAAACTAATGTTAAAATTAATCAACAAGCTAAATTTGTGCTTTAATAAATTTGGTTTCAGAATTTTCGTCTGTGTGCTAATTTACAAAGCACTAGTGCGAGTCATTATATATTGATTTGTCGTAAGCCATAATTGGATAGAACATAGAGAATTAGGCCTAGAATATCAATAAAAATATCCACTAAATAAACATTCTTATTTTTTAATAACCTGTCATCAATAAAACTCTTATTTTTTAATATTATCAGTTTTATTATTCTTAAATACATAGCAATTATGCCATCGGCTGAGGGAAAAAATATATTAATTGCATTTGTCAAAAGTTATTGGTATTAAAAGTTAATATTAATAGCAACATTAATCAAAGTTACAGTATAAAACTAGCACAGCAGCTCGGTCATAAATGAATATTTGTGCATCTCACTGCAGTTGCCATTATAACTTCAACCAGTACCGAATTAAAAAGAAAAAACAATTATTTCTGAATACTAGTTTACAAAGTGACAGTTTATATTATGTGTCAGTCTGTAATTGCTGTTCAATTCTGATATCTGCGTGTTATTAAAATAGGAACCGTAAAACTGGTTTTTAAAGTCCATTCAGAAGTTCTTTTACGTTCAAATATATCAAAAAAATTAGCACTATATCAAAACTTGGAAAAAAAACCGCATTGTTCAGACTAAGAGAAATAATATAGTCCATATCAGTAATTTTCTTCCCAAATCGCAGTGAGATTTTAATTAGTTAGTTAGCTAATTAGCTAATAATAAACCCCAATCTGAATGAGGGAAAGGTTTTAATGTAATATAATTTATTATTCCCTAAATTTTTAGTGGGATTTTAGATTTAAATGAGTGGAGCGGAGTGAAACAATTCCGCTTCTGCCATTACCTGCTAGATCGCCAAACATGAATCCCATAGAGTATGCATGAGACATGTTGGAACGACGGATAGCATGTTGCAGTGTGCTGCCAGGTACCCTCCACGAGATCCGACATGCATTACTACAGGAATGGATGATACTGCCACAACAAGTGATAAACGACACAATTGCCAACCTGCCTTGCCGCTCTCAATCATGCATAAGTGAAGCGTACAATCCAACATAAAAAAGGTGATCAAAGCAACTGGAAATCCCAAAACCTTAATCAGGGGCCAAAGTTTCAACATTAAAGAGCATTCAGTCAAGATAAGCAAAACGTTAAAATATCTTTTCATTATTTTAGATGATAAATTCAGTTGGATTCTGTATACATAATGCTTGAATGGTAGAACATATCCACAATACAGCAGTCTGATCCTCATAATAAGGAAAATTTGAGGCATCTCCTTGGCACTTTTAAAAATGTGGTATCACACGCTGACAGTACCAACAATCAGACTTTGATTCATCAACAGTCAGACACTATGAGTTGCTGTACCACGTTAAATGCACGTAAAGTCAGAAAAGCTATAAGGTTGCAAAAACCCTCTTTACCTTCAGAGCATACAATACTGCGCTGACAAATGCAGTACTCAGTTTTGCGGGCTTCAAACCACTATATCTGGTAGCTTAAGAACGGGTCATAGAGGCAAGTGTCAGACTAAGAGTAGACATTATCACACACGATGCCACCAACCTCCCCACTGACTGTGAGAAGAATGTATCTACACAGTATAGCTATGAAGGTCTTTATGTGTGATATAGCAGAAGGAACAGCAGAACTTGATATACAGTCCGATGGCTCAAAAACTGGGGGTGGACAGCCAGTGCTTTCTGAATAAAAAGAGGAACAGCTGTCTTTTCCAATGGTCTAGTAGATAAAGTAGCCTTAATATCTTTCAGGCAGAAGTATTTGTAATTCTCAAAGCAGTAAAGTGGCTTCTTGATCAAACCTTTAGAACAGCTGTAAGCACAGAGAATATTTCTAGCACTGTAGCTATAAGCGACGGGTCCTCTAAAGGCGAACTGGTATATGTTATTAAGGAAATTCTCCTTAGTAGCGATTGCCTCATCACCCTGCAATAGATCAAAGCTCACGTATGGCACGAGGGATACGAAAAAGCGGACATTTGGCAAAGGCAGCAACAATATACACATTCCCGGTCACGACACATATTCCCAAACCGGAATCAACACTGATAAGAAAACTCAAAATAGTAAATCAGGACACAACCTGGCAACAACACTGGGATACCCATGATCGTATCACCCATGACTACTTTTTACTAGTCTCGTCAACACTAAAATCAGAAAGTTCTATGCTGACCCAACTATGCATTGAACACTGCCTTACAGCAGCCTATCGACATAGGTTCGGCCTTAGTGTAGTGGTGTGCACTACTAGGAGGCGTTGTAATGTGACAATCTAACCAAATATCTATCTAGAAATCCTTAATTAAATTTACATGCGCCCAATATTTACTGGCTTGAATTCTTAGTGGTAGTACATTGCAAATTAAACCCTAGTGACAAGAATAATTAAATATTTGACTTACCCAATAACCCACATGAATGAGACAAATTTCTTTTTCTGATCTCACATTTATTTTATCAAACACATTTTCTGGATTAAATATGGAACATTTATCACACACATATAAAATATCAAAATATCATAACTTAGAACACAAAACGTGATAAATTAAAATGGAATAGTAGGCTAATGCCAAAACGTGACTATTCGGAGATAAATTACAATTTGGTCTCATCGAACATATATGCAATCACAATTTTGTCATATTCATTTCATGCAGTGCCCATAATATTGTTGTACATCTGCAAAATCTTTTTTTTTCACTTTCACATTCTTTAACACACTTAAAATAATCACGGGGTCACACATTGCTGGTAATGCTCATTCTGGAGTCTAACACCTATAGATAATCTGCTTGAGGTGTTTTAGAACGGTATCGTAGCAGATGGATTTTAACATTGAGCATTTTCATCTAAATAAATCGCAACCTTTAGTTCTGCTTCTTTTTTATGCAAAAATACGACGACACTCTATGTGAAAATATCAGGAATGCTGAAACTCCATTAGCGCGACATGCAGGGACAGAGCCCCGCACTTCGTGCGGTCGCGCTAATTGCCAAGCGACAGCCGGAAGGTCACGAGCGAAGAAGAGAAGAAGGGGAGAAACCAGTCTGACCGGTGCTTATATACACACGTGCAGTTCCGCGATTACGATTAAAATTTGTGATGCTGGCAAACTGCGTGGTGTGAGAAGTTACTATTCTCACACTTAGTAACTTAGACCAGTGGTCCTGTGGTAAAGTAGACCATTTATATTAATTACTTATATGAATGCATCCAAACACAGGATATGGATCTCTCAGAACCTTCTAAAAATAATCTTCAGACCTGGAGAGCTCGACTACTGAAAAATGAAAAAAGGTCTAAAACAAACTCTCAAGTTAATTGCATATATATTAATGCTAATGCCGATTCTACCTTATCCTTTTTTGCAGCATATTATTCCTAACTCAGAAATGTCTGTTGCGAAGTGCATTGCTCACTTTCACAATTCCGTAACGCGTATATTCTCTTCCCGCTGTCTGAACCGTTATTTTGTAAACAGTATGTGAATATTTTAGTGAATTAATATTTTGATACTTGCTGTGGCACAGTATGGAAATCTACAAATTGATATAAATAATCTTATAATTTCTGAAGTGCAACGCTTTAGTTAATGATATGTTCACTTGTGGCAACAGAGGTTTCCAATGTATTTCCTTCAAGAGCCTTGTATGCCCATGTAATGTCTTCCCGTGATACACAGTAATTCGTTTATTACGTTTCTCCCCAGAGGATACGCAATAACAGCTTAAGCATAATAGCAGACCTGTTGTTCTCATGGGGCCGCAGAGCGAGAGTTCTTATTTCCAAAATCGTTTAAAGCTTCTATATTCTAAAGTATGTTTTAGACAAAGGTAACGAATTACTCAATATTTTATAAAACGTCGTAATTTATTTAAAGAAAAAAGTAAAAATTTGGAAAGTTTTCTTATATTCAGCTGTATTTAAATTGAATAAACATTTTGGGAAACAATATAATGTTTTCAAAAAATAAATTTGACGTAAAACTCAAATTCATATATAGAAATTAATAATCTATGTATAGAGATAAACAATTTATATGTAGTAATTAATGTTTTTATCAGTCATTTCTAGACACAAGAGATATATAATTTCCTTTTCTGCTGAAACAAAAGAAGGATTACTTTCATTATTTTCTAGGCTTTTATAAAGAAGAGCGAAACCACTTTATTACTCGTCTAAGCGTATTTTAAAATTCAGTATATCAAGAAATTTTAATTAACAACTTGCAAATAATACTCCTTCAATATCAGTAAATTTTTAATGAGAGTAATTTTTTTTTTCTTTTCTTTCCTCTGGGGGCTCATCAAAATAAACTATTTGTTAAGAATATATAATGTTAATACACCAAGTTTTGAGAGTCTTCAGAATTTTCAGAATTATTTTCTTACGGATGAACTGAAATCTAAAAACTGTAAAATCTCTCAACGAAAATATTTTGAAGACAATTTCGCTTGAAAGACTGAAAAAGATTTATTTAAAATTATTTCAAACTTTACAATGTAAATCTCAGTTGTAGCTCTTTGAATATCTTGTAGATGCTGCAAATTATTCAATGAAGTTTTTTACAGAAACCAACCAACTCGAATAATCATTAAGTTCTATATTATAATAAAACAGTTTTAAACTATTAATATGAAACAGTTCTTTATTTATCATAGCAATAGTTATACCGAAGTAACAAATTTTGAGCTACTCTGAACGACACTTGAATAATATTGTTTTTGTATGAAGATGTTGTAGTCACACAAATGAAAGATTATTATCTAATTTGAAATAAAAGATGGCATCAATTATCTTTCTTTATACATTGTGAAATACCGTTTGTTCCACTTAAAAAATCTAAAATTTTTAAATTGGTAAAATTGAACTATTTCATAAATAAAATTACTCTTGAAAATTATTTTGTATGAAAATCAATTCAATACAATTACTTATATAACACGTTTACTTCTTCTTAAAAATAAGAAATTTTGGTAATTAACAACCAAATTACATAACAGCTACTTCTAATTAAATTTTAAACTAACAGGTAATTTGGCAGGTGGAAACAAATGTTCAAAATATTACATTAAATGTAGAGTACGTAAAATAATATTTTGTTACCGTAAATTTTCTAAGATGTATTTTGAATTTTTATAGAAATGCAAGTTATAATTTTTAATCAATATTACTAAAAACGGGGTAATTTGTACATCATGTTCTCTTCTCTCTTTCCTTTTCTCTATATCAAGTTTTTGCATTTTACTTCCAAAATGCTTTTTAAAGTTTAATATTTTATTGGGTTGCAATTTATTTCGGTTTTTTATTTCTTAACTGTTCAAATCTTTTATTTGGTTTCGTTTCTTATATTTACACAATAACGCCTTTTCGTTTCTGCAAGTTTAATTTACCATAGATCCATAATAACAGCTTTCTAGTTTCTTGTACTTTAATAATTATAGTATGGGTATGAATGTATGTAGACATATCTACATATGCTGCGTCTACAAAAGTAATTACCCTGCCTTTGTTTTCTCAAACGTTGGTCATAGACATATACTTCCAATAACAAAAGTATTTTAAATTTCTAAAATTTTCATATCTTGGCATTTTTTAATTTAAGGAAATTATTTTCATAAAAATTACAAAATTTAAGTTTTATACCGTCTTTCGGTCCCTAACTTGTGTTTAAGAAAATTTTGCACTCGTTATAAAAAGTAAAACACCAACAGGTTCACTTCCATATAAAAAATACGTTTATCAACGGGTTTTTTTTTCTTCAGTGGCGGGCAGTGCACTAGGTGGAAGGGGCACCCAGATCTGGCATTATTCAATGCAGCCTTACGACGTTAATCGCCCCGACACCTAGAGACGATCCAAGGAGACATAGCCCCCAGTCAACCCAGGGGGACAATTTTTGTTTCACAAAATCTGGGTTTTTGTATACAGTCTGGGTATCAGCGGTGAACGGCTACGCATCCACCTAAAATGATAAATTTGCTTGTTTCACATCAACCGTCCCCCAGTATTGACCAAGGGGAGGGCCAAACACCCAGGGACAACCTCGTAGATGAAACCATGTAGCGTCCTCAAAATCAAGACAGTACCACATGGTCCCTACTGAGCCTGAACTTACCACCGAATAAGCGATGGTTCCAATCACTGTGAAAAATGTTGCTGTTTCCCCAGAAGTCGAGCCTATCTAAATTTCACCTAGCCAGAATGCTGGGATTGCTCCCAGTCGACCCCCGGCGGGATTCAATGGCAGTAGCCATTACAGGTACTCGCCACTACTAAAGAAGAAAGCTGTGGTAAGTTTATTATGGATCCACCTAATGAGTTGGCCACCGTTGTCTCCTATGAAGGGATAAACAATTTACATCCATGCCTTCTCCGGGATTCGAAACCGGCCTTTCCGTATAACAGTCAGAGTCTCTACCTACTTGCCTGTCTGGGAGAGCATATTATTAATAATATGATAAAGTTTTAACTGTACAATCACAATCTGATAATCGCACAAAAGTTCATTAAATTACAAATATATTTTATCTTTTTATTAATGCAAATAATACTGCGAGTTAGTTGTGTGTCACTACTGACGCCTGCCGTTGTTTTCTACAACACGATTTCTATAAGGTTCTGTGAAAAAAAAACTGTATATACTGATCAAGACTTTTCCTGATGATCTGCATAGAAATGTTTGTCACTTAATCGCTGAATATCAGACATCATTTTCTAAACTGACACTTTATTTTTAGTTACAGTCACATGTGCACACATTTCACGCTTTAGTTTGTGTATGGCTCCCAAATATGATTCCTGACTTTAATGTTTAGCTGTTCAGATTTTGCAATATGGGATTAAAAATTTGCGTGTTTTATTATAAGGAGCGCAAATTGTTTTAAAGGTAAGAAGTATACAGACCAGAAAACGCATAAAAAAGTTTAATTTTGCATTGTATACGTGTGTTTGTGTGTTGTTGCTAATTCTGCAATAAACACATCTTACACTTTTTAATTGTTTCGCATGCATCATGGAATAGCGCATTTTTAAGAAGTACAAAAGTGAAGAATAAAATTATGAAAATTCTGAGGAAGAAATAGACTGTGGTATTCACAGGTTGTATTAAAAAATATGGCCACCAACTACAATACAAGTCTCCAGTCTGTCATTTAAAGATTGCTCCCCACATTAAACCATTACAGCCCAAATTTCAGAACAGGCAGCTGTAATACGTCATTTCGTATCTTCTGACGTAGTCGGCATGTCTTGCAGATAGTATCGTTTAGTTTTCTCGTCAGAAAATAATTCAAAGAGGTCAGATCTTATCAAGAGACCGAACAACGAAAAACGCTCTTTCATCCAATTCAGTGGTTTTGAAACACTTGGTAAACACAAGCTGTAGCAAGTTTTGCACTAAGATAGAAACAATCACGTGCTGATATCCCAAGTCTGTAGAGATAAATCTAACATCTGTGTAATTTCGTTTGAAAAAGGTTAGCATACTTATTGGAATCCAGAGTTCCGTATATGAACTATGGGCCTAAAAAAAGATGGTTTATTATTTCACACGACACATTTACACTCCGAGGACTCACGTGCTTCACTGGATGAAGACAATGGGGATTATTCACTGAATAATAGTGCATGTTTCTGCTGTTGATGCGGACATGATTTGTAAAACTCCCTTCATTACTAAACAAAATGCATAACAAATCTAGTGTATAAGGTCTTAATGCTCATGTATAAACGTTAACACGATTTTCAAAATTGTCTCCATGTAACTCTTGATTGACATGAAACAGATGGAACTTGTGATAGTGAAGAATACGTAGCACACTTCGTTGACTGATGAAACTCCTTCTTGCGATATGCTTAGAATTAACTTGCGAATCTCGAGCAACATCAACAACATTAATTTCGCGCTCTTCTCCAATCCCAAGATTGTTTCCGTTATTCTTCTAGGTGTTACACTTCTAGGTTTTACAGTAATCGGTTGTAAGTTTCACAAATAATTATCGAGATAGTTTACGTCTATTGAGATATCCTTTAACATACACAATACAAGAAATTACAGCATTCTTCCTATATTCTCCCTACACCACGAGCATGTTCGCTTTTGCAGAATTAATAATTGCCATCTTCCACTATGTCTTGCTTCTATGAACTGTCACAAAGTATTGACAAGAAAGTCCCAATGCAAGTCGCGTAAAATAAAGCAAATGTATACAAGTATACACACATCGTAGCCAGTTACTACTTCATTAAATGTATCAGATAACTCACGGTATTTACAATTTTGATGTTACGATAGCTCATAAACTACTTGCGCTAGAATCCTGCAAAAAAGCATCCATAACATTCTAATTGCCTCTGGTTTTATTTTATTAATGTCAATATGCATTGTTCTATTTGAAAACATGAAACTTTGAAAAAACTTCGAAACTTAATAACTATTAAAATCCATACATTGCCCAAATTATGAGCCTTTACCTAAACTTCCATTCTGCGGAATTCTCATTCAGTAACACCTTTTATTTCAGAAGTAATTGTAGTTCTAGTTTTAGGTGATTTACCCTGCATATAAAATAGCGTAGCAAAGCACTTAGATGAACGGCATCACCAAATAAGGAGAGGTATAATGCTTTAATGCATTATTTAACTAGGTATTATTAATTTGACATAATGTTTTAATTTTTATTTGTATCTTTTACAGGTTTAGGTTAAAATAACACGCCGAATAATGATTATTTTAGAAGTAAAGCAACAAGAACCAGCGTAATATTTGAATTATTAATATTTAATTTTAATTATAAATTATTTATGTTCACCTTTCCTGATAGTCTTCCAAAGAGCTCTGGACTTCTAATTTTAGAAATTAATCTCGGAGTTCCCAGTCAGAGCTCGATACACTAGAAAAAAGTGTAAAAAAAATACTTCAAGGAAATTAGAATGAGGTTTTATACATATCGTAACATCGCTTCATGAGGTTGCTGCCACAAGATAATGTAACAGTCCAGCCATGTTTCTAATCTACACAATGAACACGGCAATAAAGCCAAAAATTAAATTTAAAATAATATTACTTTTTAACAATTACATAGTAATACATTTCATTTTAAAACAAATAATTTTAAATAATATTGTTTTAATATGTTGTAAGGTTCATCCTAAGTTTTTAACAGTTATTTTTAGTTAAAGCTACTTTCCTGTCCCTCCTAATTTTAATTTACAATTTCCTGCCAGAATGTGTTTTTAAAATCGCATTTAATGCAAATGAGTAAGAGTAGTATTTAAGTCGAAGTTCCACTGACTTCGAAAGAGAGCCTCAGAGTTTCTGACTAGCGCGCGTTTATCTTTTGGCCACGCCTCTCTAAGCTGTTACTACGCTCTGCCGTGTTACGGGCACTTGATAGCTTGGCTAACTTATTCGATACTTAGGTGCCAACTACTTAGAATTTTGATAGCTTCGGCTACATCTCTTTAGTTAAGCATTAGTAAAGTCTTATTTCTTATTATTTTGAGTTCAAGCCCAAGTGGAGCTTTTCCTGTACGCCCTGTGAAAGGGGCATCGGTTAACTCTTATTTTAAGCAATAAAGGGTAATTAACTCTTCTTGAGTTTACGTCTTTATTCCTGAACTAAAGCTATTATTCGCTTAGGTATACACTAGGTTCCTCCACATTTAGTTGTTAGATAAAAGGGTGGAATCCCACAATGGTTTTCAGCTTATTCATCTAGTTTTCATTTTGGAATATATATAAATATATATATAAATACAACGTCTATGCAGAGTTTTTTAACCAGCGCAGCAAAGTGAATTTTCTATGATGAACGGAATTGAAATTAGTAAATATCGAGAAGAATTAATTCCAATAAATATTTCGAAAAATTTATCATTGTTTCCCATGTTTCCTTTATTCAGTTTTCTAAGTATTTACTTGACTTAATTCTTATTAATTTCAGTTTTCGAAACTTTCATTTTGAAAGCATTATATTTTTAAATATTTTTTTTTAATTTTAAATAAATACCTTCTCTGTTACATATTTATATGTTTTAATTTTTGTGTATTATACTTTTTTTCGTTTAGTAAGTAGTAATTAATATTAATTATTTATTTAATTATTGTATATATATATATATGTGTGTGTGTGTGTGTGTTTGTGTGTATATATAAAACAATTTAGACCAAATGTAAAAAAAAATAAAAATAAAAACACTACTTCATAGAAAGAAATAAAAAATTTACCTGACAACAAAATAAAAACAAAAAGCTCTCAATATTTCAAACAAAGAGTAAAGAAGAAGAAATGAAAAAAAAAAAAGGAATTTTGAATTAGTTTTTGAATTATTTAATGTAAGCAAAGTTGAATTAATCCTTTTCCATCAGTTAAATAATATAAATTTCAGGTGCACTAAATGAATTACTTTCGACATGGAGTTGGAAACTAAATCAAAATTCTAATACAAATTACTTATATGTTTACAGAAGTTGTCATTTGCTTATAATTTCGCCTTAAGATTGATCTGTGTGGAAAAAACCGCTGAGCTATTTTGTGAAGAAATCATAGTTTGCATAAAGAAAGGTATTTTTTTCTGATTATCTATAAATATAAAACATAGTATGTTCCAAACCGTAACTAACATTAA
Organism: Stegodyphus dumicola; assembly: GCF_044657685.1. Taxonomy (NCBI): domain Eukaryota; kingdom Metazoa; phylum Arthropoda; class Arachnida; order Araneae; family Eresidae; genus Stegodyphus; species Stegodyphus dumicola. The sequence goes on along the minus strand of NC_140781.1, from coordinate 110,942,455 downwards.
AAAGTTCAGTTTTTTGCATTTCAGTTCGAATGGAGAAGTATGCAATTCATTTTTTAAGGAATTTTATTTTGTAAATTTGTAACTAGAATAAAATTCGACAGGATGCTCTTTATCCATAAAAGAACTCAAATAACTCATGCTATTGCTGTATACATTTCATACTTACACAGAAAATCTTACTTACATTAAAATCTTTTTACATGTTTAGAAGTACCTGAATATGGCATTAGATGTATCCCCATCAGAAACAGCGTTTGCTTTTAGCTATATGCTTTTAGCCTTAGAATTAATATCAGATGATTTCAATTTAGTGATGTATGTGAACGATCATGTTGATAACGACAGCTTGTTAATCGGTTCTCTTAGAAAATTGAGTTGCTCATAGGAGAAATAATAACAGCTGTGAGTATTTTAAGTTTTGTTCGTCGTTAAATGTTTAGTTGCATACTGTTCTAACTTTTCCTGGTGTCCGCCATTTCAACTGGTTCAGATCAAAAGTTTATGCAAATGATTAATAATGTCTTGCTAGCTCAATGCTGAAAAATTTATCTCTAGGCACATGGGTTCTGAATTCAGAAAAAAATGTGATGTTAGGCTTTCGTCAGATCGCATGGGTTAAAATTTTGCCTGCAATCTGGCAGAAAATAGAAGAATGAAGCTCATCAGTCGCTTGAAAAATAATAAATGAATTAAATTTAGTAGTAAAACGTTTAAGACATATCAGCTGTTTCATAAATTTTGCTTTACTAGATTCCGAAATGCATTCAGACTGCAAGCCCTCAAAGGTGGAAACCAAAGCGAGAATTATGTTTAGTATAAAATTAAACTTTGTTCAGAAATAGAAAAAAAATATTTTAACTTGCATGTGCAACAAATTAAATAAGATGGAAAGGAAAGTTCTTGCAAGCTGAAAATAGGAATACTTTCTTTAACGGAGATTCCGTCTTCGAATAATATGCATCACTTTATATAATGTAATTAATTAAAAAAATATATAAAATATCAAAATTTTAAACATTTGTCTACCATTATTTCTGGTTCAAAATGTCAATAAAAATAATTTGAATTATTTATTTTTGAAGGTTCAGTTCATAGCTCATTTATTTCAAGTATTTGAGAAGGACTGATTTTTCAAAATAAATGAAATCCGATAAAAACATTTTAAAAGTAATGTATCATTATTACGTGTAAACAGTAGATATTTTGGAACATTTCTGATTTCCTTAGTGTTCTAAACATGGGAAACCTAAAAAGAAAAATAAACACAAAATTCATAGATTGTTCTCTAATTCATTAATGGTATTCTACACAATAAACATACAGATATGGAGGACATATTCATCTAGATTATATATGAAATGTGTTATGGAATGAGAACATGTTAAAATAAAGAAAAATACTGATTCAAATATAAGTTATATTAAACGTTTTTGCCTCACAATAATTACATTTATTCATATATTTGGATGCTAATAGAATAAAAAAAATTGAAGTCCTATTGAATTAGGCCGGGAAAAGAGAGTAGCTTTTATATTTGCTTTCTCCTTTCTTAAATCAATATTTTCAAAATTATTTTAATTTCCTTTTCTTTAAGATACATCAGGAAATTTAGTGAAAAAAATCTTATAGCAGCAAAGTATGTTCGATAATTGACTAATTTTGAAATATAAAACAACTCTTCAATTTAATCTGTGGCATCTATATACTGGAGCTGAGGATGTTTATCATTTAATATTTTTTCTTTTTGTAAAAACGCTTTCGCGCCGCAACTGGAGATTTTTAGAAGGCTGTCATATCCGAAAGATTGATCGGAAAATTTTAAGCGTTCAACAAAAATATTACGTAATCTTCGAAACAGAAGAGTCAGTCTTTTCGGAGAGTATTTCGACAGAGAGTTTACTGTTCGCTTATTGAAATCTGCATTACCTGAAATACTGTTTTGTATTTTCAACATAATTTTATTTATTTTCCACAATAAGAATTGCATTTGCATTGTAACGTATTAATTAATTCGTATATTTATCTTAGTCGGTTTGCCTAAATAATTAACTTCCTAGGCTTTTAGAAAAGATAAAATTTAAATCGTCTTTTGGAAATGGATTATTATTCTCTAACTGCAAAATAGCAATATAGTTCTTAACTACTACATTTGTCTAATGCTGTACAAACATTTTAATATCTTTTAGTGTTTAAAAGGGTATAAAGCAGAAAAAACTAATAGCCTTTCCTAGTCGTAGAAAATAAAACTAGTACCCCCCCATTCAAGCTGGAGATTTCGTAGAATAAAGTATCATATTGATTTACTGCATTATTTCGTTACTTTACAGAGCAAACTGGTCTGATGATTACATTTTATTAACGTTAAAGAAAGTTTATCTTCTACTAGGTCAAAGGATTACTCGTGGTCTTTTTCTGAAACTGAGTACAATAATGCATTGAAGGATAATGCAACCAGTTGCTATTTTTGCCCCTAAAACTTAACTGTTGCTTCTGTGTTAGTTTTCAACATAGTTTCTTGAGAAAGAGTTATGTACTAAAAATTCTCATGTTGTCTTTTGTCAGTGAGATTGCGAATATTATATGATAGTGAGTAAAGTCGTATACTCCTTCAATTATTCTCACTGCGTAAGAATTCCGAACAATGATATATCTGGCTTAAAACCTTCCAAACAAAAAACACTTCTGTGAAATAAGCAGCTAAGATTGTTTAAAATTAGAAAACATTGTCTGAACCAAGAAGATATTTTCCCAATGGGACAAAAGATTATATATATATATATATATACGTATATAACTAATTAAAATAAAAAGAACAAACAATAAAAGACCTATGTGGTCAAAAACCTTGCGCACTGAGCTGCAAAATTTAGGAAAAAGTTAAAAGAAATTTCCTAGTTCGTACGCTAAAAAGTTGCTTAGATACTGTGGTTCCGTGAAAATATTAACATAAGTAAAATAAGGTGCAATGAAATGTGTTATAAAGATAAAATAAACAATACAAACACTTGAATATTTACAAATAAAATTCAATTCTAATTGTAAGCAATATGCTAATTAAAGTAAGGCATATTTTAAACATTAGAATTAAAGTGCGACAAATGATTTAAACAAAAATATAAAAACTAAGAAGCGGTAAATGGTAGATTAGCCTAATTCGAATTTCATTGTGGCTCTTCAAGGAAAATTATTTTTAATAATTTGCGTATCAAGCTAACTCCATATCGCGTTCCGCCGAAACAGACAATTGAAACTGTATACGAAACACTTTTTATAAATTAATTGAATAAACTTTGCCAAAATCTTTAGTTTCAATTCTCTGTTCCAATTTCGCGACGCGTCCGCTTGAAGAAACACATTAAGGTGTAATAAAAACTATATATAATGGATTGGTAATGCCAATGTACAAAATAAAATAAATAGCAATTTGCTATTAGTCAAAATATACAAGATTGTATGGGAGGATCTACTAGCTTAGAGTTTAAACTTTGTAAAAGTACCAAAAATTAAATTTAAAATAATAATAATAAAACAGATGAGTTTTATATATATGGTGTGTGTGCGTGTGTGTGTAAGACATAACAAAATACGATGGCTGCTCTATGAAATAATTGGCAACCTTAAAATTAACGATTCTAGATTTTATGCTCTTCCCCCTAAATTCATCTGTTCTATCGCCCATAGTACCAAAAATGTAAATGTTATGAAAATAGGTATGATTAGAGTGCCAAGTGAATTGTGGCCAGAAATGTGAATTTAAATAAAAAAGGAAATTAATCCAGCTCGGCTTGTTCCTGTTTAATATGGTTCAAGTATCTACGTTAAACAGCATTGCTACGCTTCTAGGTCTCAGTGTTCTTGCATCAGTGCTTCCAAAATTGAGCTATCATTACATTTCTGGCGCAGCCGAAGTTCGAACCGACAGGCATTTCTTAAATGCGTGAAACTCCCAGTGCAGAGTTTATTCAACTAATCTAATGGATAAAATAAAAAGAAAGTGATCATCACTACTTGAATTCCGAATCAGACCAAGGTCACTATAGCATCAAACTATAGTGCACGAAAATTTTTTTTAATAGTTTTATAGGCAGTGTGTTTTTCAACAAGTAGGAAAGTGATTTAACGACGTCTCAAAAGTGCTTATTTGGAAAGTGAAATATTATCAAAAGTGGTACCGAAATGTGATTAATTTCTTCGATTCCAATTTAAATGTTCAAAGTTGTTTTCCTCGAAGGAATCAAGTGACAATATAAAAAAAAAATGTGTTTTGATGTTACGGTGATAAAAAAAGTTTCTTCAGTTCTCTCCAAGTGCATCATTATAAATAACTTACTTAATAATTGGCTGTATTTTGAAATCTGAAAATATAATGCTTTCTTATAATAATGATTTCAATTCGATGAAAAAAAAGAGTAGCACTACTTTATGAAAATATTAAATTAAAATGTATAAGTATTCTGAGATTTTATTCAGGGAAGATTATTGAATTTATTAAATTTTATTGTTATTAGTAAGTATAAGTTTTGCAAAAGTTTTGAATTAATGTTAAGAATTTTGGAATTATTTTGTTAACAAGATAAAAATTTTGGAATTATTTCGTGAATTAGATTATTATTTGAAATTTGAATTTTAAGAACTTTCTAATTATTTTGAGAATGATGTCTATATGAAATGTAAATGAAATAGTATTTAAATGGGAGAATATTAAATATTGTTAAAATTAATATATAAATACCAAGGAATTTAAGAAATGAAGTAATCATAATAAAATTTGTATGAGAATTTAATTAAGAGTAAAATGTATTAAAGTTTGTTCCGAATTACGGTAAATGAATGTTTGGTATAATTATCAATAATTTCATGTTAAATATAAAGTATGCTGAGGGAGTACTGGTTCAGAAACAGAGGCCTGTTTTACCTCTGTATAACTGTTCCTTTTACCCCCCCCTCATATAATATAAACTTAAGCCTTCCAACTTATTTCATTTTTTATATAGAATTTTTAATTTTTCATATAATGGAGTGTGTTTTTTTATAAATGGGGTCTACAATGCAGTTCAAAAGGCCAGTTGCCTTTAAACAAGGAACGGAGGCCTTTATAGACAACTGCCAAACAACTCTTAACCACTCATGTAAATTTAATACATGAGTTCGTTAAAGTGGGTCTGCCCAAATAGCTGGATATGTGTGTACTAGAAGAAAGCTGTGGGGTCTTCTAGTTTTGCGTAAAAGAAGAAAATTGTAAATTGTAATAATAAAAATAAAAACTATAATTTCAATATTGATATTACAAATGATAAAATATTACTTATAAATGTGAAAACTAGTATGGTGTAAAATTTTATGATTATTCGTAATAATTAATGGGTGCATAAAATGTTTATAATTATAATATTGCGTGTAAAAATGTTTGGAAATCCTTCCCTGAAGTATCAAATTTGTGATGTGAATGTTCCAGAAAAATGACTTTTTTACAGATTGGACTCAAATCTTAACAGGATTCTAAAAGTGTGCAATTATTTTAAAACAATATAGTGCTTAAAATATTATTGAATTCTTAATTTTACAACTTATAATTGTTCCAGGAAAACTACAAGACAAGCCGACAAGCCTTTTGCCTATGGAGCATATCTTGAACGTGGCTGATTATCGCTTGTCTGCTCTGCCCGACCTGTTAACGGAGGACGAATTTTGGAGGAGGGTTCAAAGTATATAGGCTTCCATCTCTCAGGATACTATCCGCACACTTATTGAATCGGTACCTCGTAGAGTTGCTGCTTGCAACGCCGCGAGAAGTAGTCGTACATTTTACTAATTCCCTGTATATTTCAGCGCTGTATGATTTTATCTTTAAATAACACCATTTATCTAAATATATTTACTTTGTCTCTATCAACTGACATCATATTCTAACCTATCTTTTATGGTGCTACATTTTCTATGCCGGTCAGTGAAATAAAATTAATATAAATCTAAAATGATGAATTCTCTGACAGGAAGGAACAAACCAAAACTACTGAATAAAAAATCTGGGAAAATTTGAAACAAAAGTAAATCAAATCAAAAATAAAATTGGCAAAAAATTAAAAATTACCTAATATTTGATAGCTCTTTGGTCTTTGCCAAGGAGTAGCCTAAATAATTATAAGCAGAGGCAGGTTCCTGAATTATCTAATCAAGGATATCTTTAAATTAAAAAGAACGAAATGCTTTAAATTTTGCTTTAATATTTTACTTTAATTTAAAGAATTTAGTTAGTTTTACAATTCATCCAGGTATTGTTCAGAAACGTGACTCTGTTGATAAATCTTTCGGCTACTCTTTCACAGAAACCAAATAGTCATTAGTCATCATTTAACTTTTAATATTTCTGAATTTTGCTTTATTTTTGTACTGATTTATTCTTATACTGATTTACTTTTATTTAAATTAATTATACTTTGGTTATAAATTGTTATTATTTTATAAATTAGTATTTATTTGGCGTGTTATTGTGTCTTAATCACGAATTGAGTAATTGAAGAGTTAGGTTTGTGGGCAACTTCCCCTTGATAGGATAGTCTGATGCCCCTTGATAGGATAGTCTTGATAGTCTGTCTCCTGCCTGCTCAACAATTATTCACTTATGCAATTTTTTAAAATATATATTTTTTTCATGGTTTTAGATATGTACAGTTAATTTACATATGCTCTTAGAATTTAAATGATATTGTAAATTAGTTCGCAGCAATAATAATTATTTTTATTTTTATTTTTTTGCAATTAAATTTTAATTTATTTGATTTATACGAATAGAGAATATTTGTTAAATATATATATATACATTCAGGCAAAAATTTTATGAACAACTGTAGCACAAATGTAAGCAAGATATGCAAGAAACCCTAAAACGCGCATCTATGTATATAAAAATATTGTCCCAAACACTGAAGAATACTTTATAGTATTATCATTTCGCTATAATTTGCATAATAAGGATTAATAAGAGAAACCGATTAAATATAAATGCCAACATTAATTTGTGGTACTGTGTAGAATACAAATTATATATAATAATGTAACACTAGTGTTCACGACGTTTATATAACAATAATAAATATACTGTTTTATTTTTTCACCCAATGCGCATTTCTTGGATAATATTTCGAGTTGTAACTTTTTCTTAATATTATCTTGGAAAAGTTATGCAGTTTTAAAACTATTAGAAATTGTATCGTTCAATATATTCAAAACATAATTACCGACATTTTATTTTATAATATCTTATGTCAAGATTTGAGAGCCTTTAATGATGTTATGATGATGATGGAGATTTCTTTGTGTATCCATCAGATTCAACCCAAATTCTAGAAGAACCTTGGGTGTGTGTCACACTTTAATGCTTTTCAATTATATTTGAATTACTTAAACAAAGGATTCCTTCGTTAATTTACTATATTAAAATTAATTTCAATATGATAGTTCTCTTGCAATCTAAAGTTAACTCAATGCCCTTTAATACCTCTTTGTTAAACATTTAATTTCGAAATTTTGGAACTCAAAAATTTCCTACGTACTTTAGTTGCCAGTAAATAGGGATGCAAACTCGGTAAAAAGGAAACACTATGGTACTTTAAGAGGTAATAGCCAATAATTCCACTTAAAGTTGTGTGACATCATCATCAAGTCTGCGTTCTTGGAAATAAATGACCTCATTTACATTTTAAGATAGCAAACGCTGCTCCAACTTTATCATGATGCTCGAAGCTATCACTCAATTTTTCAACTTTATTTCTTTCTGAACTCTCTCATGGGTATTTAAAGTAATTCGTAAAAGAACCACAAAGAGGCTTTTTTTCTGAGTTTTATCAGTTGTTTTTATAATAATGCAATGCTTCAGTTTATGTTCTATTTTTATTATATATCAGCCACAAGCTTTGATATTTTTTAAACATCCTAAGGAATACAGGTATAAATATTCTTTCAGAGATAATGCTTTCAAGAATACTGGAACTAGTGCGCTTATTATCCAGGAAAGTTATTCTATTTTTCACCTTTTAAGAACCTATTTAAAATATCTTCCTCACTATATTGTATAGCCAGATTATAAACATAAAGCTATTATACTTGCAACTGCGATAAAAAAATCAGTCTAATGAAAATAAGATAGTTTCTTATGCTATTTTACTTAATCCGCATATTGAACTTAAACTTGTCCTCTTAAATTCAGAATAAAATACCAGCTACCATTTTATAACTGTTTACTTCGTGTATGCATTTATATGTAAGTTGAAATATTGTTATTTCCTTATATATTATTCACGTGGAGAAAACTGTTATTAAGCTACGATTCGATGATTGAATTTATTAATTGTAAAAAAAGCAAGTTAGAGTTCTCTACCTAAGGCATGGTTCCTTTATCGAGGTCTTTCTAATATCAATGTATATATTTTTTCTTTTTGACGTTAAATTTCTTTCTTCTTCCGCCTTAAAAAAGCCAAATATTCATAGTTACTAATTAGAACCGACAATCAGTTTCAGTATCGTTTTTGTAAGTATTGTAATTACAACACCCACTCAAGTCGAAGATCTGAGCAGAGACTTATTTTCGGTGAAATAATACAGTTTCGATGATAGCTTTAATGTAAGGTGACAAGCAACATATTCCAGCCGCATAAAATAATGAATTACATTTTAAGACAATGATAAGGAAATAAACCTGGTACTGATCATTTAATTGTGTTAGTAGGAGAAAAAAGTGCAAATAATTACACAATCAGCGGTATCAGATTAAGCAACCTTAATGCTACCTACTGTAGTAGCATTCGTTAGAAGCTCAATGTTAGTAGGGAAATGTTCAGAACACATGAATTACGGCAGCTCCAACATTCATTCCGGTTTGGTTTTTAAAAAAAACCTGGAATCTGCTGGCTGCCCTCGAGCTTAGATGGAGAAGTATTTAATGCTCTCTGGTGTTAATGGAATTGCACGGTTATTCGAAACCTGTGATGGCATTTTCCAGTTATCGGTGATGTTGTAACTGCTTGGATAATTTGACTCGTTTCACCTGCAGTTATCTCTGCTTAGCCAGACCTCGAATTATTCAGATCTCTAGTTCTCTTTTTGAAGCCAAGAAAATTTACTTTTGTTGTTATTTTACTTATGTATTTTCAAATTTTCTATTAATTTAAACGGTATAAAAATAACTTGTGAATACAGTGAAGTAGATATTTCTTAAGAATCTATTAGATTAGATTAGATCATGTGAACTATAAATAAATTTTCTTGTAATATTCTAGAAACATTTTGGCTGTAAACATTAGTATAAAACTATTATGTGGTGTGTATATTTCGGGTTTGTTCTGGCATTAATTTGGGGATCATTACTCAGCAACAACAAATACTCCTTTTCTAAAACAGGCTAAATAAATAAAAAATAACAAAATAGGCTAATCGGTTTCGTTATGTCAATGCGCTTTCCACCCAAAGAAATTTGGTGTTATTGCATTTGTTATTTATTTCAGATGAAATGGGAATATATGTATTCTTCGATAAATTAAACATAATTTAATCATATTTAATTTTGTTAAAATAAGCATGTTTTGTGTTTGCTTAATAGAAATATAAAACATTTATTTTTTTAACTGGTCTTTAATTGTGTATTTGGAGTTGCAGTGTACTTACGATTATAAATTATAAACGATGAAAAAGATGATCTCAATCGTAACATTAAAAGTTGAGGAAAAAACTAATGATAAAAATAAATGCAGAGAAAACAAAAAGTTAAAACAAACTGGCTGCTTTTAAATGTTACTTCAGAAGTATCCATACATAAGCGTTGAAATCAAGAAATGGGACTATTTCTAATCTAAGTAAAATATCTTTGACATCGAATTACGGTGCGTCTGATAACTCCTGACATTCTATCATGTTTATTATTAGATGACATTTCCCTTTGATATAATTCAAACGCGCGATTTCTGTCAACTCTGTATTTACACAGAACCCCAAATATTTACTGTGAATAACGTTTTCATCCTCGTTTCTGCGAATCATTATTTGCCCGATTATTAATTAACACTACTATGCATTAACGAAGCATATTCTCCTAGGTATAGAATTAGGAAAGCTTTAAAATTTAAATCTAAATTAAAATCATTGCTCTGTGCAAGAAATTTATCAAATTTCTATATTGCTTATTTTTCTTAAGAATTAAAAAAATAATTTAAAAGTCTATTGACTGGCTTTCACTTTCGCATTCACCTCCAAAGCTGCTTCCATAATTCTTTGATTTTATTCTCACAATGCTATCATTCAAGCGTATATTTCAATAGCATTTTTTTAATATCACCAGCATCACATTTAAGGAATTCGCAAAATGCAAAAATGACTTTGGAAACTAACACAGCTACCTAAATTACCCTTCATAGAACGTGCTCTTTATAAAGTATGTCTCTATTGAATAACGTTTCGGCGTCAGAATCATAATAAATAAAATCCATCAAATATAACATTCCTACAACTTCTTTATATTAACAGAAGCTATCATAAAATTCTTCGCACAAACAAACATCTGTGAACACAAATTTTAGGTCTGTGCCATAACATTTCAGCTTATATGATTTCATTTTGCCCAAAATACTCCTACTAGTTGAAACTAAAGCAATTTTTACGAAAAAATCCTAAATCAATCTTTTAACTGTTTTTCCAAACAAAATCAAAATAATTTCAGTCGTTTAGAAAGTAAGAAAAGAAAAGGTTCGAGAAACTCTTAAGTAACTTAGAATACAGTTTCTTCTCAAACATAGTTCCATGGAGATTCTCTTGAACGATTTATCATAAACTTGGGACTCTCTTTTTATTATCTTGCTAATCGACCATCATTTGGGTATTCTAATGTTACTGTCACATTCAGATATAAATTCTTCTCAATTTCTTCCAGAATTGAAGTCAAGAGGTGCAACTGTGATCTAATTGATAAATCACTCTGCAAAAGGAAGTAGAATAAGGTGGGGGAGACCAAAGGAAAGTCGCTGAATATCATCGTAATGTGCTGGATAACGACGTCTGACTAGGGAACAAAGACAGCCGTTCCAATAGCCATTTCCGACGGTGCATCTTTGCAGTTATAAAAGATCGATCGAAATATAAAAGAAGGAACTTTGCTGGTTTGCTCATTATTTATCTTTCAAATTGAGAAACGGTTAGAATATCTAAGAGTGTTTCTCTAAATACAAGTATATCTAGTAAATTTTAAGATAAAAAATATAACTGCAAAAGTAGGGTTTAAAAATAAAATCTGAACTGCCAGTTTTGAATGTTCCCAGGGTACCAATTTCTTTATGCGTTATGAAGTAAACAAATAGTCTAAGAAAAAAGTCCCTTAAAAGCCTCTAGAAATTGGTATTTCAGATTTTTTTTAATATAAATTTCAGAACACAGGTGATATGTCATATTCTTCTCCTTAACCTTTACTTTTCAGTATGACATTTTTAGACACAACAAGAAAATTTTTATGTTATCGACTTGCATTCAATCCTTATTTATGTCTTAGCTTCACGTGCAGATTAGATAAAGTAGTAAGGGAAATGCTGTCAGTTTAAAGTTCCTCTGATAAATTTTTCAGCTGGACAGCTCAATATACCCTCAGGCTAAATATTTTTGTACTGTCTCTATTCTAGGAATCTATAATCTCTGTACCAATCATTGCAGTGCAGTTCACATTCTATGATCCTAATGCTCTATAAGTATTTCTCTTGCCTTCTTGGCATGCCTTCGTGGCGTGGTGGGCGCGTATACTAGAAGTCTGCGGTTCAATTCCCGGCAAAGGCGTTGCATATTTTTCACCTCTTTTGCTTCCGAAATAAACCTAATAACTCTACAGTTCTTTTAAATTAGTCAGTAAAAATAATCTAATCCATTTCAAAATAGAATAAATCCAAAATAGAATAAATAGAATCCATTCCAAAATATAAATTCGGCTCCGAAATGAACCTAATATCTCTAAATAGCGTCTAAACTAAAATGTAGTTGAAGATAATTCCTCATCATCTGAATTTTTCAGTATAGGTTAAAACTGTTTTACAGGTCAAGTGAGTCCCGGGCTCTCCTCAGCCGTCCTTTAAGTGGACGGAATATTACAGGGATGGCCAAACTTAAAGACGATGGGAGCCGCATGATAGATTATATAAACGTTCAAGAGCCGAATTTATATCGTTTCAAATATAATGAGACATGTTTTGAAAATAAAGACACTTTTGAAGTGAATTAATGAACATGTGATTAACATGATTACATATAAATATGAATAAATACATCTTATATCTACATTTTTGTTTTTAGAAAAGTTAAATAAAAATTTGTAACTCCTGTACTGGACAACTTAGCGTTTTTTCTTCAGGTACAGAAACCAAATATTTTCTTCCGATTTCCTTTCTACCTCTCCGTTTATAATTATGTTGTTTTATTTTAGAAGTAAAATAAATCGGAAGCATATTCATTGGTCTACAATTACATAAAAAATGTTGTTTGAGTAAATTACAAATCATTATTTAAAATGAAATTGATTTTTTTAAACTCATTAGCAGTCTTTTAGAAAGGATAAATTAAATGATACACGTCAACGCGAGCTGCATAGCATGTTATTCGAGGCAAAAAAATTAGTTAAACATAAGATATTAACTTGTTTAAGCTTTCATTAAAAAGTAATTATGTTTCTCCAGATAGTTAATATAAGGATCAACGTACTGAGATCATTCGAATCTAAGAAATCATTCTAGAATCATAACCTAAGAAATCGTTAAACATTTTCCCCAAAACTTTAGAATAACTTCTTTTACTGATGCTCAGTATAGAAGATTTCACACACACACACACAAAAAAAAAAAAAAAAAAAAGAACATGATTGTAATTTCAGTGGTATTTGCATAATCAGTATATCTTATGACAGCCCTGGCTGATGCAGTATTTCAGCGTGACATCCAACGGAATCTGCTAGAATGTTTTAGTAATCAATACACTGCGCATCATTAAAAATTCTCGAAGCTATCTCTCGAATCGTCCCAATAATTTTGGACATAGATAACGAAGTTCGTGCTCATCATTGAAAATTCTCGAAACTATTTCTCGAATCGTCCCGATATTTTTGGACATTGGTAACGAAGTTCATGCTCATCATTGAAAATTCTTGAAACTATCTCTCGAATTATCTTGATAATTTTGGATATAGATAACGAAGTTCATGCTCACCATTGAAAATTCTCGAAACCACCTCTTGAATCGTTACGATAAATCTGGACATACATAATGTATTTTTAATAAATCTAGTAGTTTATGCCAGGCTATATAAAACTTCTTCGAGCAGATGTTTAATTTTGAGCTGTTTTTTAAATACATAGTAAATCAAAGCTAATGTTACAGAAAGAAAACATACGTGTCACTACTATAACGAATTATTTCCAAAATGCGGGTCAAACATTAGCGCATAACTCTTCATACTCCTATAGACATGTAAAGATGTTCGATGTGGAGGCCTTTTGTAACACGACAGACTTCTGCAGAATATATTAGTTCTTAAGATCTTACAAAATAGGTGTACGGACCCACCATATTCTAATTGTTGGATCCATAAAGGATATCAAATGACTTATCGTCTCGTCTTGAATTTCCAAGTATAATAATAACTCAGAAGGTTTAAAATAAATCATTGTCAGCCTAAGGTTACATAGTACAACTTTCCATTGAGTTATCTGACCTGTGTACATAACATAAATCTCAAATGCGGTCTGTAATCAGGGGATACTTTAGGAAATAAAATATCAGGCATTAAAAAGAAACATTTACGGGAGCAAAATTTCACATTATTGCCTGAAATTTGTAGGGATCAAGCAGTGGATCATTGTACAACTTTTATGTTTGGATCTAAGCTTTTATGAAGGAAATGTCAGACGTACATAATGATCGAAAATTAATAAGACAAAAAATATCAACACGTTAAAAGAAGTGCATCAGAGCCGGTTATACCGGGCAACAAAACGCCTCTAATCTAGTGCGATATTTACCGGCAACTCCAACCTAGTGCAGAAAAATGCCTCTAACCTAGTGCAAGGTAGAATGAAAGAAGATCATCAGACAAGAAATCGAAAAATGCGAGAAAATATCACAAACTAAAGAAATCTCACCAATACCCATATGCCGATTTTGACAAAAATTTTCAAGAAGAGAGATGTTTGTGTTTTGTTGATCCCTCATTGCTTGATGCAACGTTATTAATATGATGATCTGATGATTAAGGTGAAAGACCTCTGTCTGTAATAACAGTATTTGATAAAACGGGAATTAAACATTTTGACTAAAATTTAATCGTTGTCAAACAAGTGATTCTTCCTACGACTCCAAATATTTCAGCATGTGCAGCCGTTGGTGAAATAAATTATGATCTTTGTCTAGGATTACCAACGAATTATTACGAAAGATAGAGTTCCGTGTGGGAAAACTGTTCATTAAGCATAATATTGGAATGGTTGCGAAATGAAATCTGTGAAGCACTTTATAAAAATGACTAACTTGTATAGGAAATTAATTTTGAAGGAGTTGCGCGGAAAATTGAGACAAATCTCCTACCCAAGTAAAAAGCTGAAGGTTCACTCCACAAAAATCAAATCCTCATAAAATTCTTCCACAATTTAGCTCTATATGGTTATAAGAGCTGTATATGGATTGCAAGGCGAAGCAGTTTCCTTCAGCAGTTACTCATGCCATTCAAGGACTGAATAAAAGAAGTACCCTACAACGAGTAGCGAATCTTCCAGGTAGATCACAACTGTTGTGAAAAATGAGATCACAAAGGAATATAAGCAGATACTGCCTGAAGTAAAATTAACTTGAGAGAAAACACATTAGGACGAATAATTAAATAAAAATATTAGCATTGAATTTTAGACTAACTTCGTATTAGTGTATTCTGATGAGCATTACCTGTTCAAAAAGTAATATAACCGGAATAGTAATTACAAGAAGTGGAATTATTTCTAAATTTACGTATTTGTTGCTCTGACGAGAAGCCAGCAGTGGAAAGTTTGAAATCTATCAAATTTTTGCGTACATAATATCAGAAATTAAATTAGCGATTGATAAAGAAACGTGGCTCTGTAGGATTTCTATTTCAGATTCCATTTGTTTTAAACAATTAAACTATATTTATTCAAAACAAATCGCATTTCAGATGCCATAGGATCTCAAGTAGCTCGCGAGCCGCAATTAAGGTGTCGGAGTTTGGCCATGACTAGAATATAAGAAACCTTTCGCCATATGTGGTCTTGCAGTGTATGTGGTAGCATATCCAGTTAGCAAATAGAGATCCGTGGTTCGAATGCCGGGGAGGTCATAGTTGATTTTTTGCGTCTGTTGCTCCGAACAAACCCTAACGTCTCTGCAAAGATACTGAAGCATTTTGCTTGCACTTAATGGATAACACTGCAAAATATCATCATAAATATCATATTAGATAAGATTTTTTTTCCTTGTTCAATCTTTATCTGCCTTTCGTATTACTGACAGTTTATAAACTTTCGAGTTTTGAAAAGACGAAAGGGCTAATGCTAAGCATTTTACTTCAGCTTCATACTCTGGTCATTCAAGTGTAGTTCAAACACTAAGATCTGTAATTACCAGTAATTTAATATCTTACTGGAACCAAAAGACTCTTACTGTAAGAAAAATTACTTTAGTAATCATAAACTACAGGAAAATTGATATCTCATATAATTGTTTCCTTGATTTTCTTATAAAGTAAGTTGCATTTTCTAAGAGTAAAAGCGTCGGAAATGTTTATTTCAATTTTACCATTTCATTAATTCTTCTGTGAGCAATATCTTTTACGTGCCTCTGAAACTTTAATTATATTTTACAGGCAATAATTTTTAATTAATAAGTGTGGCTTATGGTTTGGTATGAAGCTGAAAATTTATTCAATAGTTTTGGGGTAATTTCATTTAATTTACGAAAAATATAAGCTATTAAAATAGTAGGAGATTCTATTATATTTGTAGACTTATTTCAAGAATATGAAATCAAGTATTAGATTCCATATTGTTTATACAAAACCCGGAAACAAAACTTGCACAAGGAGCTGGTATACGGTGAGAATTACTGCCTTTAAGTATGGTTATTTGGCCCGGTGTTCCTCCTGTACTTTCATTGATTGATTGTATGTCTTCTTAGCAGAAATGCGATCCATCAGTTCAGATTTCTACGTCGCATGATTCACGCCTGTCTGAATATTAGTAGCCTGTAACTGAGATAAAGTGTTAAACTCGAGCTTAAACTTTATTGCGTGTTAACTGCATCGGATTAACAAAAGTCTTACGAGCAGCAATACCTGTAATCCAATATCTCATACCATGAGCAGTGCTGTTAGTAGGGAAGTTGAGTATAAATAAGCAAAAACCATTCGAACAATTCAACCATTTAATTTATTGAGAGAGAACTCATTCGCGAATATTCGGAATAGACTAATCCCTTTTTCATAAAATTTAAATTTATGCGTATAAGAACTTAGTAATTCTTTGCTTGAATTTTCGAAAGGTAGTTTATCTTCTCCATTTATCGTATGAAAACTTTACATGTGCATTTCATTAAATTTTCAAACAAGTCTAAGCAATGCGTAATAGCAGAATTATTTTTTACTCCTATAAAAGAATGAAATACTTTTCATTTATCTTAAATCTTCACATTTGTCTCCCATGCTCTCTCTGTGGAAAGTATTTTTGTATGTATTTTGTTTTTTATTATTGTCACACGATTTCAATCAGATGAAGCTACGGTCTAGGTAGTAATGACAGTCTCTAAATTTGCATTTTGTGACATAAGAATTCCATTTATTTGATCATGTTCTGTTACTGAATTGGCGAGCAGCACTATTTCACTGAATTTACTTGTTTAAATAAGCCATTTAATATCAGATTGTCTCATGTATAACGATTAAATGGGAAAGTGGTATAATTTTCTCCCTTAAATGCTACTGAAAATATAATAAGGGTAAAGTATAGAAAGTAAGAGTTAAGGTATAGTTTTCTTCCTTAAATGCCGTTCATTCAAACATTTCTTTTGTGATTTACTAGTGTTTTTACTTATAATTTTGTTACAGTTGGTATGCCGAATGAATTTCCGCACAAGTAATTTATAAATTTTCAAAATCTATTCAATATTCTCATGAAGTTTTATTACTTTAGAAATCATAATCCGGTGATAGTAAAAAATTCGTTGAAGTGAAAATATTTATCATTTTAAATTAACGCAAATGATATTACGATTTAGCTACGCGTCAGTACTGAAGCCTGTCAGTATTTTCTAGAACATGAATTCTGGTAAGTTTCTGTGAATAAGATCTCCTTTCTAAAAAAATATATATATATATATATGTTTCAAAAAGTATATATATGTATATATACATAACATTGTAGGGATTTATATTTATTTTAAGTAATCAATTTAGTTTAATTTTGCGTTCTTTCCTATAAGCCTTCATTCCCCTAAATGTCAATGGCAGAATATTTAAATTTGATAGCGCGCGTGAAGTAATGCAAATTCTACATTGAGGAGGAAAAGTTTAAATACTGAGTTCTAGAAGGGAAAGTTAGAGAACTTGGGCAATCGCCGTTACCTCTGTAGCGTGATCTTCTATTTCTGCATTTATGCATTTATGGAGTTTACATGGAGTAACAGCTATTACTTTGCTGCCACTAGATTTCGATGCGGTTTTAAGAAACAGGAGTATCTGAGCCCGTAGAGTAATTTTCTACTACTTGTTAATGTCTTTGAATTTTTAGTTTAGTTCTTACTATTTGAGTTACTACCCGAGTGAGGCATAGTGTGTTAGCGTCAGGACGACGCATTGTGAATTTTAAAGAGTTTAATAAAGGGCATTTTTAACCCCTCTCTTGTTTTAACCCTTCTTTCTACACATACTTCAGCTGTCACTTTAGAAGAAAAACAAGTAGATCTTAACAACATACTGAAAAAATATATTTCACACTAATCTTCATAGCAACGCTCGTCATATAATCTGTTAACATCTGAAACCTTTTTCTAAATGGCATTTTATTTATAGTTATGTACAAATGCAAACAATTGTATTGGAGGTGCAAATTTGCATTGAAATGCAAATGCAAATATTTCGCTTTTCTTTCGCTACCCCTGAATATAATTCCGGAATTCTGTATCAAATATTTCGGTCAATTTCTGTATTATGGTAGCCAAAAATTTTATTTTTTATAACGAGTATAAAATCTTCCAAAACATAAGTTTAGGAACCAGAGGAATATGTAAAAAGTTTGATTTTGTACTTTTTACAAATTGATTTCTTTAAATTTAAAAACGTCAAAATATATATCTTTACATCATTTAAAACACTTTTATAATTAGAAGTATGAGTTTACAACCTACGGTTTCGAAAATAAAGAAAGGTAAACGTTTTATGGACACGGTGTAATATACAATATATTAGTGAAGGGCTTTTCTGTATGATATGGTTGCATCTAAAGAAAGCTAAGTCTCTGAAGAAAAGGAGAAAATCAAATGTGTATACTAAATTCGTTTATATCTTGGCTTGCGGTATTTGGTTCCTTAAACAAATCGAAAATGCTTTGATGACTGTTACGAATTACTCAAAGAAAGTCTTAACCTCAAATTTCTATCGGGAAACCAAATACCAAATTATTCTACCGTTAGTTGCGTATCATGATGGCAATGGGGAGTTTGCATTCCCTCTGGCGTTTCAGTAAATTGCGACACACGAGGTCCTTATTACAAAGGCACTTAACGTAACGCCTCTCATGTGAGTGAAGCTTTGTTATGATTAATGGCAATGTTTAATTCAAATGAAAGCCACATCATATAAGTCCTTGTGGGCATTTGGCGGTTGAGATGAAGGACGCTGTGTGAATGCTCTATACTTCAGTTGAAAAATAATAAGGAAACTGAAAACATTATTTCAGTGGGAAGCTATTTAAAATGAAAACTATTTCAATATTGAAGAAGAATTATGTTAATTGTTCATTTGCGTCAAGATGGCACTTTCTCGTTTTGATTCATCGCAATCTCTAATGAGTTAAACGCATTGTATACCAGTAAAGTTCACTTTGACCCTGCCGTAATGCAAAAAACAGATTGTAAAGATATGGTTTCTATGAATTTTTAAAATAGTTTTATTCTGTAGTTTTTAGTATGCAGGATGTTAGTGACAATGATCTGATTAATCTCTGAGTAAAATGATATATAAGAGAACTTTTTTTTACTATATATTATCAACAGGTTGATAATATATAGTAAAAAAAGTTTAATTATTATAATTATCCAAGAGTTTTGGTCAATATTTAATATAAATTCTTTACTTTAAATTCAGCACAACAAAGTAAAAGTAATAATGAGGTAAAAAAATAAATATGAATTATGCTGAAACAGCAAAGGTCACTGATTTCAGAAAATTAATGTGTAGCAGAAGTATTAACTTCCAGAGCTTTATGACAACATGATTTCGATATGTTAACCAAATTCAAATTTTCTTGACCTGACAGATGAAGGAATTAAAAATAATGCCGAGTTGCACTTTCAATAACAGTTACAAAAAAGCGTCATTTTTAAATACCGAATTGCCTCAGAAAGTAATAAATACCACGCAAACAATTCTAATAACTCAGACGATTCAATTACTCTTTCGAATAAAGTATGTTAGTTTTCAACTCTGAATGAAACATTGTAAAACCTCCGCCAACGTTTTAAAGGAAAATAAAAATTAGTTTGTGAAATAAAATGTTCAACCTACTGAGCTTCAATCCCTTGTTCTTGTCAAATTCCCACATGCATAAAAATGATCAAATATTATTTTCTGTCTTGCCCCATAAGGTATTTGTTTAGTATTTTTGTTATGAAATAAGCCAGAATATGTACTATAAACATTTAATTCTTTTCTACTTGAAAAAAGTCTTGTTATGTTTAATCTTGTTATCCTTAGAATTCTGTTATAATTTATTCCACTTTTAATTTTAACGAAACAAAATGGAAAATTGATTCAATTCAAACTCAGTTTATAAATAATTAAATATTTATATATGAATAAAACCTCTGAAGAGATTGTATGTTTCTTTAATAAAATTAATCATGGTATCAAATACAACAAAGAAATATATCTGTAAATAAGATAAGTACTCTTGAGAAATATATGAATATATGAGAAAAATTTCTGATAAGACTGAAATACTTTTATAGTTATATTGCATAAAATTGTATTTTATTTTTCTAGTTTGTAAACAGGTACAAGGAACAGCAATGAATTATTCGTGGAGTGAAAATTAATCTGAAATACCGGGTGATCAAAAAGTCAACATAAATTTGAAAACTTAATAAATCACGGAATAATGTAGATAGAGAGGTAAAAATTGACACACATACTTAGAATGACATGGGGTTTTATTAGAACCAAAAAAAAAAAAAAGTTTATCGGGCCTTTTTTCTTCGAGGAAATGCGTGATTCTACTTTTGTAACTGCTACCGTGACGGGTGAGAGGTACGCCGATATGTTACAGAATCGCATCGTCCCCAGCCTGGCTGATAAACACCTGCTGGAACGTACGATTTTTATGCAGGATGGCGCTCCACCCCATATTGCTAGACGCGTGAAAGGTCTCTTGCGCGCGTCGTTTGGTGATGATCGTGTGCTCAGCCGCCACTTTCGTCATGCCTGGCCTCCCAGGTCCCCAGACCTCAGTCCGTGCGATTATTGGCTCTGGGGTTACATGAAGTCGCAAGTGTATCGTGATCGACCGACATCTCTATGGATGCTGAAAGACAACATCCGACGCCAGTGCCTCACCATAACTCCGGACATGCTTTACAGTGCTGTTCACAACATTATTCCTCGACTACAGCTATTGTTGAGGAATGATGGTGAACATATTGAGCATTTCCTGTAAAGAACATCATCTTTGCTTTGTCTTAATTTGTTATGCTAATTATAGCTTTTCTGATCAGATTATTGCTTTTCTAATTATTGCTTTTCTAATAAAACCCCATGTCATTCTAAGTATGTGTGTCAATTTTTACCTCTCTATCTACATTATTCCGTGATTTATTAAGTTTTCAAATTTATACTGACTTTTTGATCACCCGGTATATAAAAGAGATTAACTCATTTGCTTTTATATTTTAGTGCAAATGTCTATGTCTACGCCTACATTTTTGCTATTTTGAACATTTTCATTTGTAATTCTCTTTCGTTTTCTGTTCTTCAATAAACGCCCTAAATTTTATTTCCTGAAATTAGTGTAAACTTTTCATAAAATTAAAGAGCAATGGATTTCCGAAGAAAGTAAAAATGTTGTAAGATTCTTATGTTAATCAAACAGTTATTATAATTTTGACTTTACCTTTTTCTTTCTGTATCCCTCACTAGAAGGCAAATTGTTTTTTGGTGTATTTAAGTGCATTTAAGCTGATTGTTTTGGATCTTAGAAACACAAAGAGCTTCTGGCACTCGTGTACATCTGTTAGATTATGCTTAGTCTAACTAAATGTAATTATCTCGGCTTTGCCTTCTGTCACAGCCGATTGCTTTAAACGAGCGCCAGTAAAACTAGTTGAGCCAGCTTATAGCTTAGTTTATTGCCTGTATAGTATTCAGATTACTTTTATAAAAGTTTAAATTTAAGTAGCTGTTATCGAATAATTTATATCGGCAGAAGTATTCATTTATTTATGGTACAAGTCGTGTTTTTTATGGTAAAAATTCAGTTTAATAAAAACGTTATTTAAATCTTCGCAAGTCTCTGTCATACAGTTTTCAGACGTATGGATAACTCGATAGTTGTCTAGTATGGTTGTAGGGCTCTAAATTTTAATACCAGCTTAATTACAATCTTATAGCTAGTCGAGTAACCTTAGAAGAGAATTCAGATAAAATGGTAAAAATTGGAATCTCTTACGTATAATAATTGATGAATAATGATTAATAAATGATAATCTGAAATAATGATTTAAATCTTTATTTGTTTGTTTGCGGGTGCAGTTTAATTTGGTAGTTTTCAGAATTTGTTTTAGATGGACCTCTTTAGTCGAAGTGCTTTTTCAGAAACGTTAATTTGTTTTATCACAACGATGTATATTCATTGCAATTTGAATATACATCCTATCATGTAATTATGATTTTATACGCGATATTATTACGCAATATTTATAATCTTCATGAACACATAGTTCTACTGAAATAAAATGGATATAATCTTACTAGTAAAAAGACCGGTTATATTATGACTATTTTATAAATATATACGTTCCGATATATTTCAGAAAATATAAATTTTTCTGTAGATTAGAAATAATACTTTAACAACTTCAATTCCATTAGCTTTGTCCTAACTGCCACTTATTCTATGCAGAAGCCTTCTTTTTATTTCGTCTTTACATCCTTTTAATTACTAATAAAAAGGTATCTCAATTGTCATTTAATTTTCCATAAACAAAAAAGCAATTATTTTGTCTATAAAATAAAATGAAGGTATTGATTATTTTTAAGAATGGGAATTCCATAAGTTATTTTAAAGTTGACTCATTAATTTACAAACGTGAGTAATATGAATAAGAGTTAAAACCTACGAACAACTATGCAATTTTGCTTCGCAAATAAACTCAATTATAAGAGGAATTTTTATTTAGGAATCATTCTTAAGTAAAGGGAAAACGGTGCAATTATAAAACTAATAGCAATCTAATTAATTGAGTGGGAATTGCACAGTGCCTGAAGCAACTGAAAGAGTGAAAATCTGCACATAACAACACTTTTTATTTAACAAGAGTAGGACAGTAGATAGAAAATGGGGGTTCTGCGACACGCGGTGTGTGGTGTGGGCGTGGTCAATGACGTCACACAGAGGGCGGGGCCAAAGGCAACGTCATCACACTAGGAGGCGTGGTTTCGAGTGGAGTTGAGTTGTTCGTAGACTACTGATTGAGTTGTAGACCTCTTGCTTTTCATTTAAAGTTAGTTTTTTTAAATTTGGCAACGGAGTCATGGCGTCCTCTAGGGACGAAAAAAGAAAATAATGTATTTAGGAATTGCTTATGGCGTCCTCTAGGGACGAAAAAGTGAATTATATGTTTTAGAAATATATTTTTTAAGTCTGGTGTTAAAATTATTCAATGCGCGACTCTGAAAACAATGTAAAAGAAACAAATATAAAAAAGACTTTCCTTTAATGATAGTTCATCATGTCATGAAAATGAAATTACAAGATAATTTGTTTTTATTACTCAATTTTATTCTGATACTTTTATCCTTTCTAGTTTTAAATGAAACTTTAACTTATTTCTTAGGTTTTCTGTTCATAATAACATATTCATTTACTGTCATATTTTTTTAATACTTAACACGTTTCTAATTTGTAATATTTATTTAACTTCCACATACTATTTTTTTTCATACCTTTCATAAATTTCAGCATACCCTGATTTTTAACTTATATGTTATATTTCACAAACGTTCCCGCACATGCTGTTTATTTGTTACATTACTTAATTTTAGATGCAATTTAACACTTTTTTAACGTTATAATGTTCAATATATTCTGAATTTTAACTTCATTTACTTTTTTTAAACCACTCTAGTATTCTATACACACTTTAACTTAGTGGTATGAAATTGTATTTAAAAAGAAACGTTTATTTTTCGTGATCTTAGTTCTTTTACTAAATTTTCTACAGTATTTCTAATTTCTTTCACGTGTTTAACTATATCTTCCTTACATTACCGAATATTTTTTAAAAAAACTTAAGTCTATAACTGTTAATTGCTTTTCTTACGTTCATGATTTCCCTTCTCTGTTTATATTTCTTAATTCTAGCTTAACTTATTTATTATAATGTTTTTATTTCTGTCTCATCACTCGTTATTCCAACATTTTACCCCTTTTTATTCATTTTAACGATATGGATTATTTTCATTTACTCCATATTCAAATATTTACTTACAATTTTTATAATACTTGTTTTATTCCTCGATCATAATAGATCATCTACAGTTTTACTCAGAAATTTCCATTCACAACTTTACAGTTTAATACCATTTATATCTAAATGTATTTCTTTCTCATATAGTTTTATGGTCTTCAAAGTTTCTAACATCATATTTAGTTTTAAATCCCGATTACCATTAAGTGTGTTGATAATTTTCATTTCTAATTTTACAACCACGTTCAGTGTTTCATCCACACATACCAAAATATTTCTTACATTTTCTGATATTTAGTCTATGTCATATTTCAGTACTTCAAATGAATTTACACTGCTCACACTATTATTTTTTCATGTTTTAGAGACACTAACTATACTAATTTTACTATTTTTCCTGCACTAATTGCATCTATGTCAGCACTCATGCTAAACTAGCAATTGTTTTGCATCACATGCATAAAGAAATTCTTAAAACCAACTTTTTCAATATCGTACTCAAATTACTCTTTTCCAGATGGGAATTACCAGTATTCTTTGGTTTTACTCTGTTACATCCTTTTAAATTTTAACATCTTACTTTTAATTCTAACATACATCTTTTAAACAGTTTTTTCTTTTAATGATAGCCTTACCTTATTTGTTCAAATTAATTCTTTCATTCACCTTCTTTACTACCTTTCAGTACCTTCATAATTCACTATGCAAACGCAATGTCTTTCACTGACATTCTGTTTAATAATACCACAAGTTTCCTTAATTGACAAAAAGCGAATTATTTCTCATTTCAAAATAGAACTACTATATTTTTGCACAAACATTACCTTTATCCATTCAAGCCACCCCTTAACCTGTAACTGACGTAGCGATAGGAAAGGAGATTCTTATCATATGCTCTTTCGACATTTGAGGTTTCTAGAACTTCTTTGACAAGTATATCAATACCATCAGAAAATATACTTAACACTTTTACCCAGTTTAAAGGCAACATACTGTTATAAGAATGGTTTTAGTTAAATTTATAACACAAATAAACGCATTTTGTGCTAAATAGGCATAAAGATTTAGATTCAGAATATTTCTTTTTAATCCGATGTAAGACTTGAATTTCATTCATGATACGGATTGTCTCTTGATTTTCTTTTTGTTTACCTTACACTAATAGAAAATTTTATTTTACAAGTTCAGCTTTTAATGAAATAGAAATAAAAACTACGATACACCTGATGTTTTTAAGAAAAGGAACTTTGATATATTTCTGGAAATGTAAATGCTTTTAGAGTTTTCTTTCAATAACGTTGATTTTCATTACTTTACTAACTTCAATAATTCTCTTATTAGCTAATATGAATGAAAGAAGATTGTCAAAAATGTGACACAGTATAATTCTTACGAACATATGTACCTTTACCAGCATACAGATATTACCGATTGAAATGAAGAAAGATACAGATATTTTACTCCAATCTACATTAAATTAAAAAAAAAATATTTAAACTTTCATACATTCCAAAGAATAAACGAAAACTCAATAGATATTGTCATGTTTGTATATATGAGATAAAAATTTTATGAATGGTATCTAAAGTAATGCTTAGAACTTCATAAAAGCGAACATTCACTATGTTAATACACATATCATCAGTTATTTACATTAATCAATGTAATATTAATCATTACATGTACTATATGCATATATATTTAAAGTTTAATTGTCTTACAATTGAATAATTAACTATTGAGAGAAAGAGGTTCATATCTTACACTATTTAATTCACATGGAACAAATTTTTCCATCAACCACATTGAACCACGTTTATTAAATTCGCCAAAGCTCTTTTATTTCTGCATTTTCACACTCACGACACATTTTAAATGTAACTATTGATTACCATTTCAAACACCGATATCATAACTCAGTGTAAAACTACATCATAACTCATTTTTCCCCTACTAACTACAATTTTATATATTCAAGAAGTACATCTAAGACATGATCATTTTCTATGTTCTAGCAAATTGATTCAATTGCGAACATACTATTAAGACTTGCGATTTTAGAAGACTTGCATGTATTAACGATGTCAACGTTTCTTCGTTTTTGTAAGATTCGTATCAAACCATGTGGCATTCGAATGTGGTGTAAGAGATCACTTTTTCTTTTAAACACTTGTAAACAATGGATACAATTTATAAGAAGAGAAGTATCATGCTGTTTCAAAACATCATCATCAGCATATTTCTGTTTCTTTTGACACCAACAAAATAAATAAAAAAAAAAAAAAAAAAAGGTTCGTGAGATTTTCTTCAAATTCTGTTTTACTTGAAAAAAATGTCCGAACATTCAATACGATGTAAAGATTTATATTGTTTTAAATTCTTATGCTCACTAAATATTTTTTATCACGATTTACTCTTAAAAGTAACTTTATAAGTTTTCATATCCTTTTTACATGAAAAGAACTTGTGATTATTCACTACAAAATTCTAAGACGAGAAGCTTCGCGACTTTTCAAACTACAAACTTAAATTTCTTAGAACATACACTACATCTGATGTTTCTTTCATGAGATTTCAAATATCTCATCAGATTACTCGTATTCAAGAAACCTTACAAATATATCACATAAGTTCAGCGAATAATCGCTTCATAAACTCTTAAATTTTCAACACGAGTGAATCACTTGAAGCATATACTGCACTGTAAACATAAAATACTTAAAAAAATTGTTATAAAAAATAAAAATACATTCATTTCACCAAGAAGCTTTTCTATTTAAATACATTTATTTATTTCCAAAGAACAAGTTTCTGTATTTTACATAAAATATACTTAGAATTTTCTTTCATTAGTTAATATCAAATTAACAACAATATCCATTTACTGATATTTGATATACATGTTTGCTTTAAAATTAAAACTAAAATTTCAATATATTTCTATTAAAAATACATAATGAAAAAAAATACTCATAACATCAACCAAAGACAGAAATTTAAATAGAATAGCTGTACTTATATTAGTGCATTTTTATAATCTTCATAACATTTCGATTCAAAAAAACCTATTACAAAATAAATGAAACATTTTTTTCTGCCTTAAAGAATCTCTTATATTTTTAAAATTAATACATAAAAATATATCTTCACCAATATATTTAATTCTGTCCTCAACACTTATTATAATGCAATCATGTCTTGTTTGTGAAGGATGATTTACAATGCAACCTTCGCATTTATATAGCTTTTTTATGACTGAATTTAATTCAGTTTTGATAGAGTTTATGAGTTCTTTAAAAGGTTCATCATCATCACTTACCATATCCGAACAATTGTTTTTACATTTGATTTGCAACGGTAAAATAATTTCAAAAATACTTTTATATAAAGTATTAGATACATCAGGAATAATTTCTTTCAATTTTTTTAAAATATCACAGTTTACTTTTAGGTATGTAGGTTTTAGTTTAAAAGAATTTTCATCTTGTTTAAAAACTTGTTGAAAAATACACTCACCTTCTTTGTTGAAAACTACCAACTCATTATTGCAAATGATGCTGGCACTGATATAGAAAAGATTAAATTCATATATTTTTGAGGAAAATTCTTGCCATGTTGCAGGAGTTATAACAACACCGCGTGTAGTAGGGTATAATATTTTATTTTGTTCCACACATTCACGTAGATGAATGTTCATTCTGTTTTCAAACTGATTTATGGACACAAAATATCCCCAACCAAGAGTCCACTGTGCAATCAACTTCGAACTTTCTTTTTTCTGTTCTCGATTATTCGGCATGAAGATATTTTCAGGAACAGACTTCATATAGTGGGCAAACCAGTCATCCTCTGGAAGTTCATCCTCATTATCTTCCAATTGTCGTTTTTTAATTTTCGAAATTTTTATGTTTCGGAATGTGATACTAATTCTAGGATCTTTAACGTCAGGTTGAGAGGGTATTCCGTGCATCCAAAATTATTGATTATCCAAAAATTGATTCGTTGGGTGTTTCATTACAAGGAGAGTTCCATGAGTTAAGTCCACGCTTCGAGATGTGAAATTTCGCCTGGTAAATACCATTTGACGTTTTGCACCTAAACTGATGTTAGGTATATCACTTTCAGGTTCGAGACAAGTTTCATTGTCTTTATGCGTTGAAATTTTCGCCACTCCTTCAGGATAATAGTTCAATAAAGCAAAATTATATTTTTTGCCAGTTATCGTTTCAACATAATCTTTTACATTTAGAAGAGTTTGAGTCCATGGTTCTGCACAAATGCTCGTTCCAGAGAATTCGTAACTAAGTCCTTCATCACCAAAACCGAGTACTTTTCTTCGTGGAACATACTGAGTCCCATTAATTTCAAAACTAATATTTTTAAAATCATAATTTGATAGTTCATCTAGCAAAATATCAGCTTCATTTCGTGAATAAAATTCTTCGTATAATTCCACATTTAACTCTGTATCACATATATTCCTCATATTCGCTTTTGAATCTAACGACAATTCTGAATGATATAGAAATACGTAGCATTCTTAAATAGCAAAAATTATCTAAAACATACATTAACGAAATGATTTCATCAACACTTATCGTAATACATTCTTGTCATGTCTTGTTTGTGAAGCCAGTCTTTCCGGCGTCATATGTGTAAAAATAATCATGATAGGATAGTGGGAAAGAATTATAGTGTCCTAATGTTGTTATTCTGAACCTCGATATTACATATATGCATAAGGAGAATCTTAAAAGCATCATCCACTTATCATGATAGAGTAATGGAAAATTTCTAAAACTCTGATAATCATACGCGAAAGAATGTATTATCTTAAGGTTGTTGTTGCTATTCCAAATTTGACAGTACATACAGAAGTGAAGGAAGATCCTTGATAAGCGCTGTAGACTTTACGTTATCATGATAACGTGCAGCACTCATCAAGGGTCTTCCGTCACTTCTGTATGTATTGTCAAATTTGGAATAGCAACAACAACCTTAAGATAATACATTCTTTCGCGTATGATTATCAGAGTTTTAGAAATTTTCCATTACTCTATCATGATAAGTGGATGATGCTTTTAAGATTCTCCTTATGCATATATGTAATATCGAGGTTCAGAATAACAACATTAGGACACTATAATTCTTTCCCACTATCCTATCATGATTATTTTTACACATATGACGCCGGAAAGACTGGCTTCACAAACAAGACATGACAAGAATGTATTACGATAAGTGTTGATGAAATCATTTCGTTAATGTATGTTTTAGATAATTTTTGCTATTTAAGAATGCTACGTATTTCTATATCATTCAGAATTGTCGTTAGATTCAAAAGCGAATATGAGGAATATATGTGATACAGAGTTAAATGTGGAATTATACGAAGAATTTTATTCACGAAATGAAGCTGATATTTTGCTAGATGAACTATCAAATTATGATTTTAAAAATATTAGTTTTGAAATTAATGGGACTCAGTATGTTCCACGAAGAAAAGTACTCGGTTTTGATGATGAAGGACTTAGTTACGAATTCTCTGGAACGAGCATTTGTGCAGAACCATGGACTCAAACTCTTCTAAATGTAAAAGATTATGTTGAAACGATAACTGGCAAAAAATATAATTTTGCTTTATTGAACTATTATCCTGACGGAGTGGCGAAAATTTCAACGCATAAAGACAATGAAACTTGTCTCGAACCTGAAAGTGATATACCTATCATCAGTTTAGGTGCAAAACGTCAAATGGTATTTACCAGGCGAAATTTCACATCTCGAAGCGTGGACTTAACTCATGGAACTCTCCTTGTAATGAAACACCCAACCAATCAATTTTGGATGCACGGAATACCCTCTCAACCTGACGTTAAAGATCCTAGAATTAGTATCACATTCCGAAACATAAAAATTTCGAAAATTAAAAAACGACAATTGGAAGATAATGAGGATGAACTTCCAGAGGATGACTGGTTTGCCCACTATATGAAGTCTGTTCCTGAAAATATCTTCATGCCGAATAATCGAGAATAGAAAAAAGAAAGTTCGAAGTTGATTGCACAGTGGACTCTTGGTTGGGGATATTTTGTGTCCATAAATCAGTTTGAAAACAGAATGAACATTCATCTACGTGAATGTGTGGAACAAAATAAAATATTATACCCTACTACACGCGGTGTTGTTATAACTCCTGCAACATGGCAAGAATTTTCCTCAAAAATATATGAATTTAATCTTTTCTATATGAGTGCCAGCATCATTTGCAATAATGAGTTGGTAGTTTTCAACAAAGAAGGTGAGTGTATTTTTCAACAAGTTTTTAAACAAGATGAAAATTCTTTTAAACTAAAACCTACATACCTAAAAGTAAACTGTGATATTTTCTGTGATAAGGAATTATTCCTGATGTATCTAATACTTTATATAAAAGTATTTTTGAAATTATTTTACCGTTGCAAATCAAATGTAAAAACAATTGTTCGGATATGGTAAGTGATGATGATGAACTTTTTAAAGAACTCATAAACTCTATCAAAACTGAATTAAATTCAGTGATAAAAAAGCTATATAAATGCGAAGGTTGCATTGTAAATCATCCTTCACAAACAAGACATGATTGCATTATAATAAGTGTTGAGGACAGAATTAAATATATTGGTGAAGATATATTTTTATGTATTAATTTTAAAAATATAAGAGATTCTTTAAGGCAGAAAAAAATGTTTCATTTATTTTGTAATAGGTTTTTTTGAATCGAAATGTTATGAAGATTATAAAAATGCACTAATATAAGTACAGCTATTCTATTTAAATTTCTGTCTTTGGTTGATGTTATGAGTATTTTTTTTTCATTATGTATTTTTAATAGAAATATATTGAAATTTTAGTTTTAATTTTAAAGCAAACATGTATATCAAATATCAGTAAATGGATATTGTTGTTAATTTGATATTAACTAATGAAAGAAAATTCTAAGTATATTTTATGTAAAATACAGAAACTTGTTCTTTGGAAATAAATAAATGTATTTAAATAGAAAAGCTTCTTGGTGAAATGAATGTATTTTTATTTTTTATAACAATTTTTTTAAGTATTTTATGTTTACAGTGCAGTATATGCTTCAAGTGATTCACTCGTGTTGAAAATTTAAGAGTTTATGAAGCGATTATTCGCTGAACTTATGTGATATATTTGTAAGGTTTCTTGAATACGAGTAATCTGATGAGATATTTGAAATCTCATGAAAGAAACATCAGATGTAGTGTATGTTCTAAGAAATTTAAGTTTGTAGTTTGAAAAGTCGCGAAGCTTCTCGTCTTAGAATTTTGTAGTGAATAATCACAAGTTCTTTTCATGTAAAAAGGATATGAAAACTTATAAAGTTACTTTTAAGAGTAAATCGTGATAAAAAATATTTAGTGAGCATAAGAATTTAAAACAATATAAATCTTTACATCGTATTGAATGTTCGGACATTTTTTTCAAGTAAAACAGAATTTGAAGAAAATCTCACGAACCTTTTTTTTTTTTTTTTTAATTTATTTTGTTGGTGTCAAAAGAAACAGAAATATGCTGATGATGATGTTTTGAAACAGCATGATACTTCTCTTCTTATAAATTGTATCCATTGTTTACAAGTGTTTAAAAGAAAAAGTGATCTCTTACACCACATTCGAATGCGACATGGTTTGATACGAATCTTACAAAAACGAAGAAACGTTGACATCGTTAATACATGCAAGTCTTCTAAAATCGCAAGTCTTAATAGTATGTTCGCAATTGAATCAATTTGCTAGAACATAGAAAATGATCATGTCTTAGATGTACTTCTTGAATATATAAAATTGTAGTTAGTAGGGGAAAAATGAGTTATGATGTAGTTTTACACTGAGTTATGATATCGGTGTTTGAAATGGTAATCAATAGTTACATTTAAAATGTGTCGTGAGTGTGAAAATGCAGAAATAAAAGAGCTTTGGCGAATTTAATAAACGTGGTTCAATGTGGTTGATGGAAAAATTTGTTCCATGTGAATTAAATAGTGTAAGATATGAACCTCTTTCTCTCAATAGTTAATTATTCAATTGTAAGACAATTAAACTTTAAATATATATGCATATAGTACATGTAATGATTAATATTACATTGATTAATGTAAATAACTGATGATATGTGTATTAACATAGTGAATGTTCGCTTTTATGAAGTTCTAAGCATTACTTTAGATACCATTCATAAAATTTTTATCTCATATATACAAACATGACAATATCTATTGAGTTTTCGTTTATTCTTTGGAATGTATGAAAGTTTAAATATTTTTTTTTTTAATTTAATGTAGATTGGAGTAAAATATCTGTATCTTTCTTCATTTCAATCGGTAATATCTGTATGCTGGTAAAGGTACATATGTTCGTAAGAATTATACTGTGTCACATTTTTGACAATCTTCTTTCATTCATATTAGCTAATAAGAGAATTATTGAAGTTAGTAAAGTAATGAAAATCAACGTTATTGAAAGAAAACTCTAAAAGCATTTACATTTCCAGAAATATATCAAAGTTCCTTTTCTTAAAAACAGCAGGTGTATCGTAGTTTTTATTTCTATTTCATTAAAAGCTGAACTTGTAAAATAAAAATTTTCTATTAGTGTAAGGTAAACAAAAAGAAAATCAAGAGACAATCCGTATCATGAATGAAATTCAAGTCTTACATCGGATTAAAAAGAAATATTCTGAATCTAAATCTTTATGCCTATTTAGCACAAAATGCGTTTATTTGTGTTATAAATTTAACTAAAACCATTCTTATAACAGTATGTTGCCTTTAAACTGGGTAAAAAGTGTTAAGTATATTTTCTGATGGTATTGATATACTTGTCAAAGAAGTTCTAGAAACCTCAAATGTCGAAAGAGCATATGATAAGAATCTCCTTTCCTATCGCTACGTCAGTTACAGGTTAAGGGGTGGCTTGAATGGATAAAGGTAATGTTTGTGCAAAAATAT
The DNA here is from genome assembly GCF_044657685.1 of Stegodyphus dumicola. NCBI lineage: Eukaryota > Metazoa > Arthropoda > Arachnida > Araneae > Eresidae > Stegodyphus > Stegodyphus dumicola. Next base: position 110,909,469 of record NC_140781.1, on the reverse strand, counting down.
AGTAGTTCTATTTTGAAATGAGAAATAATTCGCTTTTTGTCAATTAAGGAAACTTGTGGTATTATTAAACAGAATGTCAGTGAAAGACATTGCGTTTGCATAGTGAATTATGAAGGTACTGAAAGGTAGTAAAGAAGGTGAATGAAAGAATTAATTTGAACAAATAAGGTAAGGCTATCATTAAAAGAAAAAACTGTTTAAAAGATGTATGTTAGAATTAAAAGTAAGATGTTAAAATTTAAAAGGATGTAACAGAGTAAAACCAAAGAATACTGGTAATTCCCATCTGGAAAAGAGTAATTTGAGTACGATATTGAAAAAGTTGGTTTTAAGAATTTCTTTATGCATGTGATGCAAAACAATTGCTAGTTTAGCATGAGTGCTGACATAGATGCAATTAGTGCAGGAAAAATAGTAAAATTAGTATAGTTAGTGTCTCTAAAACATGAAAAAATAATAGTGTGAGCAGTGTAAATTCATTTGAAGTACTGAAATATGACATAGACTAAATATCAGAAAATGTAAGAAATATTTTGGTATGTGTGGATGAAACACTGAACGTGGTTGTAAAATTAGAAATGAAAATTATCAACACACTTAATGGTAATCGGGATTTAAAACTAAATATGATGTTAGAAACTTTGAAGACCATAAAACTATATGAGAAAGAAATACATTTAGATATAAATGGTATTAAACTGTAAAGTTGTGAATGGAAATTTCTGAGTAAAACTGTAGATGATCTATTATGATCGAGGAATAAAACAAGTATTATAAAAATTGTAAGTAAATATTTGAATATGGAGTAAATGAAAATAATCCATATCGTTAAAATGAATAAAAAGGGGTAAAATGTTGGAATAACGAGTGATGAGACAGAAATAAAAACATTATAATAAATAAGTTAAGCTAGAATTAAGAAATATAAACAGAGAAGGGAAATCATGAACGTAAGAAAAGCAATTAACAGTTATAGACTTAAGTTTTTTTAAAAAATATTCGGTAATGTAAGGAAGATATAGTTAAACACGTGAAAGAAATTAGAAATACTGTAGAAAATTTAGTAAAAGAACTAAGATCACGAAAAATAAACGTTTCTTTTTAAATACAATTTCATACCACTAAGTTAAAGTGTGTATAGAATACTAGAGTGGTTTAAAAAAAGTAAATGAAGTTAAAATTCAGAATATATTGAACATTATAACGTTAAAAAAGTGTTAAATTGCATCTAAAATTAAGTAATGTAACAAATAAACAGCATGTGCGGGAACGTTTGTGAAATATAACATATAAGTTAAAAATCAGGGTATGCTGAAATTTATGAAAGGTATGAAAAAAAATAGTATGTGGAAGTTAAATAAATATTACAAATTAGAAACGTGTTAAGTATTAAAAAAATATGACAGTAAATGAATATGTTATTATGAACAGAAAACCTAAGAAATAAGTTAAAGTTTCATTTAAAACTAGAAAGGATAAAAGTATCAGAATAAAATTGAGTAATAAAAACAAATTATCTTGTAATTTCATTTTCATGACATGATGAACTATCATTAAAGGAAAGTCTTTTTTATATTTGTTTCTTTTACATTGTTTTCAGAGTCGCGCATTGAATAATTTTAACACCAGACTTAAAAAATATATTTCTAAAACATATAATTCACTTTTTCGTCCCTAGAGGACGCCATAAGCAATTCCTAAATACATTATTTTCTTTTTTCGTCCCTAGAGGACGCCATGACTCCGTTGCCAAATTTAAAAAAACTAACTTTAAATGAAAAGCAAGAGGTCTACAACTCAATCAGTAGTCTACGAACAACTCAACTCCACTCGAAACCACGCCTCCTAGTGTGATGACGTTGCCTTTGGCCCCGCCCTCTGTGTGACGTCATTGACCACGCCCACACCCCACACCGCGTGTCGCAGAACCCCCATTTTCTATCTACTTAGGACATACCAAAGCTATTAGCATCTGTAACACCAATTCCTTTTTTACTGTATTAAAGTTTTCTCTCTCCTTTCTTCGCATATTTACTGCTGAATAATTTAAAATATATTTAAGCAAAAGGCTGCTTTATAATAACCTCATAAAAATATTATTTTTATATTATCTTAAGCTTTGTTCGCTTAGTTTTTATATAATTTTAAACGCACCGAATTTTGCCCGCGGAAAAGTCCACTATGTGATATTGTGACTGTAGAAAATGAGATTTACTAATGGCTTTTTATTTAATTCACGGTTATTTTCAATTAAATCTTTTTTTTCCTGGAAGCCAACCTTGAATTATGCTATTCCATAACGGATATACTATAGGTGTATAAGCCTATGGCTCGACTCGCTCAACAAAATTTTGCCTAAAAGTTCATGACTTTGAAGTTCGATGAGGTGAGTGCTCCAAAGAATAGAAGATGAAAGAAGGGTGGGAATCTTTGCCCGGATGCAAAGATGCCTTTGAGAAATAGTTCCAGGGATAATATTTCAAATTTACTCATATAAAGGCATAGTTTCTCTGATAATTGCATAAACGGTCTAAGAATCAAACTTGGAACCACTTAGTCTGTTACGTAATAAATCTGCTAGTAAACAACGAAAATATATTGTAAAATGTTTAACTGTTAGGTATCATTAATGACACATTTTATGATTATAGATTTATTTATAATTAGATAAATTTTATAAATCTTTGCAGTAATAAGTACGATGAGGTATATTTAGAAGATTAATAACAGACCAATTTTTCAATTTAGACTTTTACCTTCGGTAGTCCTGCTAAGTTCCAGAAATCTACGTTTTCAAAATACGTATGGGACTTTTGTCTAGAAGATAAATGCTTTACTTTTAATTACTTAAAAAGGCCGGATTTTTTACTCTGTCAAATTCATATAACTTTCAATGAATCTACTGCTATTATCCGTATTTACTAGCAACTGTACTATAAAATATCTCATGAAGCAGAGTTTGAATCATGAATCTTGATTTGGAAATAAAAATGATCTACGATTTATTTCTTTAAACTTTGCTTGATGAAGCTTATGTAACGGTTCTTTAAACAAAGTTCTAAAGCTTTGTAAGCAAAGACAAGTATTTTTAATACAGCAATGGTATGTCGTTAATGTTCTAACTTACTACCTAGAAGTTTCGAAATAACAGACTAGTAATACTGAACTAACAAAATTACGTAATTATTTCGAAAAACCTCAGTTCGAAGCACTTTCGCGGAAAATTGCAGACCATGCAGAAAAATCGTATAAATAGATTAGAGTTTTCAAATTAAGGAATAAAGATGAATAACTAATTAAAAGATAGAATTTACTTTTGTTACCGTCTTTTAATAGAACTAGCTCCTTACTGAAATGATTAAAAATTAAACAAAGGGAATGTAAATTTACTCATTCGCTTTATTAAATTTCCAGTACAAAGTTTACCTTCGTAAAAACTCGTTACAGGCTTTACCCTTATTAAAATTTCTGGTGTAATTTCGTAAGGTTTCCATTTTAGTTTTAAATGACATTTACTATTTTAGTTCTACTATTTTGTTTAGTCTCCGAATTCTAAGATTACAGAAGAAGACTTTTGCAGAACAAGAAAATTAACTTAGAGAAAACGAAGAAAGTAAAACTCATGGTATATGTTCAGCTGATCGATTGTTAGTGCGACTTTGCTGAGGAGCTGCTGTTGTGTTCCTCTGCTACCTCATTCTGAATAAGAACGAAACAGTTAGCTACCTAATTATGGAGCAACCAATTAAATTTCAGTGAGCTTCTCGTAGCCGCTTATTGGTTAGGAAGTAATATTTGTGCGTCCTTTCAATATAAGGGATTCTTTTTGCACTTGAAAATAATTACTGTACGTTGTAAATTCTCCAATGTTTGATTCTCTAATGTCCAAATTTGAGTTTTGTTCATTTTCAACCTTAGTAGGGCTTTCTACTGAATTACGAACAGATTTCGGTTATCATTTGATCCTTCTGTCTGCGTTATTGTTAAATTTAGTTTGAGCTCTGTTGTAGGCGAAAACTCGCAAAATGTAACAGTTCAGATCAGAATTTTCCAACCATGTGAAGACTTAAAAATTTGCACTAACGCACTGCAATATGCACTTAAAAATTTAGTAACCAATTCGAGAGCGAAAAATTAGCAAATACTCCTTCATAAGTGCATTTAGAAAGGAAAAAAGGAAAGGAATTTCAAAATTCACATCACAAATACTCTTATATTAAATTGTTTTTTGCGTCATATATAGTAAAACTAAAAACATTAGAAATGGCCATTGAAATTAGACAACGCAAATTTACACTCTATAATATTGATACAACAAAAATTATTTTCCATACTTTTGTATTTTTCGTTATTATTCCCAAACCTAGGTCACTGTGATATCTAGCCCTCTCATCCAAGTAATCTACTCTAATGTTTCTCTCTAATGAGTCTACTCTAATGTTTGATGTGGCAAAGTGCAGAATTCGCTTAAGATATAAAAGTAAAATTTACGTTCCTCTGTTACAAGGAACTTAAATTTATTTTTTAAGTCTTTCTCCTTGAAGGCAGCTAATAGTAGAATTGTGGGCTATTTAAAGGCGAAATGAATCAAAGGGCTCGATTTTGGGGTCGATTTCACAATTTTTATAAAATATTAATAAGCTATATTTTTCGAAGTCTTTCCTTATATCGGAGTTATTTTGAATCTCAATTATTTCTGCCTCCGATACAGCAGGATATTCAGTAAGTAAAAACTGAAATACCCATGGTACTTTTACTGGTGATGGCATAATTTAACTTTACATTCTTCTTTCCGAAAAACTGAAATCAGTTCTCCATACATAGACATCTCTTTCAAGAAAATATGAAAATTATCTTTAGTTGCTCTAAAATTCGAAAATAGTTTCATAAATTTATTCTAAAATTTTCAATCAATTCACATTTTTTTTTTTTTTTTTTTTTTTTTGGCTGGCTTACTGTCAGAGGCCGCTTTATTGATGTAGCAATCGAGTTGAAAAACCTTAATCATCATCAACTGTTTCTGAAACGGAACTACTTCAGAAGACCTTAAACGTGTTCATAAAATATATCGATACGAGAAATATATTGTATGAACTTTGCTATATGGTCGAGTGATATTTTCCCTTATTTCTAAAGATTTATTTTTCTAAAAGCGTTATTACTGTTTTTAAATCTCGTGATTTTCTGAAATTCCAAACGGTAGTTTGCAGACTGTATGTCGAACAATCCTGGTCCAGCTGAAAGATAGACAAGTACGGCTAAGTTAAGAGTGTGTTATAACATAGAAAAGTAAACTATTAAAATATTTCGGTATTTCTTTTCCATTCGAGCAGTGTATATACATAACTTCATATTATACCTAATTTAAATTTATTAATTAACAAAGAAAAACTTCTAAAATAAAAATGAAGAGTTGTTCTTCACTCGATTATGGCATTTTCTAGACTGTCAAGCAATCCTAAATTGCTGAGTATTAAATTTTTAGGGGTTATTTGTTATTTCAAAGATGTGGTAACTTTATTTTTGTCATAAGCCTTTTCGAGAATAAATAAGTATGCTAGCCATCAGTTCTTTCATAAGAACAGTTCTATGTGGTTATCTTTTTCATTGAATCCCTGTCAGTTTTTCTATCCTTGTGAGAAGATTAAGAATTTCTATTCAAAGAGAAGAGAGATAATGATTTGGATCTGTATCTTATAAATAAGTTATTCTTTTCAGTAAAAGGAGATACTCTTCAGAAAACAAAAAATTTGGACCGTACATTTTTCAGATTATGCGAAAAATTCAAATAATAATGATAATAATAAAAATTTTACAAAATAAAAGATATAAGGTATTTCTCCCGCCTTCTTAGCATGCCTTCTTGTTGTGGTGGTCTGCACGCTGGGCGCGTATTCCAGAGGTACGTGGTTCGATTCCCGGCGAAGGCGTTGCTAGTTTTTCACTTCTCCTGTTTAAAAAATACCTAATGTCTCTACAAAGATATTCTTTGCATAATATAGCTGAAGTGCTACTAATCACTCCATATCACCATTAATTCATTTTACGAATTATTGATAATTAAGTTCAATTATTCTTAAGCTGCAATAGTGAAATTTAGTTAGCTTATCTAGTCAACTTAACAGGTAAACCTAAATAACGAAGTGCAATAATCCATCTGAAAAGATTTTATTGAGATATTAAGCTTGCTGATTGCAACAAAAAGTTTTGCTTCCAATAAGAATCATCAGTAGCTTATGTATGGCATTTACTCGCGTTCAGTTTGCCAAATGCCCCTCATCTTTCTGATCAATGGTCTACAAGGATTCTCTTGCTTTTCAATCAGTTTTGGGAGGCTGGCTGAAAATATATCGCAGGCTAAACGCTGTCCAAATTTAACATCTTGAAAGCGACTTATTTTGTGGTAATAACTGGTTATTGCTTTGAGCAATTTTCAAACAGTTGAATAAAGAAAATGTAAGTATCAAGCTATTACATTAACAAAAGCACTTATTTATGCAATTACAGAATAGTCTTCTACCAGCGTAGATATTTATGGAACGTCCACCATAGAATGTTCTACAACTGACGGACACTTAATCTTGAACATTCTTACCTGATCGTTGGGCAATGACGTTTGCAATTTTTTGCTGTTTTCTCCATTATAATGATTAAATCTTTACGTTTCCTTTTCATAGGAACAGTTATTACATCGTTTCTGTAAATAGCGAATCATATGACACAATAGACATTCCGCACATTTCAAGTACCTATTTGCACAAAAAGCGGCAGCTGCGTTCTTGCCGTTCAGATAATAATATTTGAAAAGCGGTATCTCGACAAAATAGCCCCCGGCAAAATAGACTATGACAAAATAGACCACGAGAAAATAGTGCATGAAACAAAATAGCCTAAATTTAAGGCTTTCGAACTGAGTCCCTCGAACAGTATTTAATTTCTTTTTGTATCTAAATATATGCGGGCTGTAAAAAAAAAAAAGAGTGCCACGGCGCATGTATAAATCGGTAATTACATAATGCAAGCAAATGCAGTATAAAAATATGGACTTTCAAATTTGATGTACGCATATCTACATATGCTGGCATTAAAAAAATTACAACCATTTATCAAGTATGATGGCGTAGTAATGATTTCCACACATAGCTTATCGCGGTATGCAAAAGCTTTATATTCTCTGGTCTATATTTCTAAATTATAACTGCTATACAATTTACAGAAGATCTGCATGTTTTGCGCAAAAAAGTATCTAAGCATTGGAATAATCTTAAAATATGAGGGTCAATAAGGACTGATTTTGATGTTATTAATAGTTTTGAATGCTTTGTTACTCTTTAAAAAGTATGTAAAGTACAGAAAATATTTTAATTCATTTTTAGATACTAAAGCTGAATGTAAATTTTGTTGAATGACATAAAAAGTAAATATTCGCATAAAGATTTTTAGAATTGAAACTAGACATAAGATATTTATAGTTATATTTAGGCTGCTTTACCATGGGCTGTTTGTCATGAGCTATTTTCTCGGGGATATTTAAACAAATCATACTCAGCGTAAAGTTTTAATAATTATGAACTCTGTTGTCGCACTAACATTTTTATGCAATATTAGTTGTCATAAGACATTTGAATTAAGCCACATGTCAGCCTAGCAGTTTCACTTTTCATACATGAAAGTCAATTTGAATTTAAATTTCTCATTTCTTTTCTCCATCATCAGAAACACGTGCACACGAATTTTGACAGTATTTCGTCGTCTGATTATTCCTATAGTACGAGTTAATTATAGAAAATTTAATCTGAAACCCGATGTAGACTTACTGTAGCTTATGGTATGTATATGTTACCGCTAAAGCTCGAAAGCCGTTAATGTGTCCATTACCTAACCTAATCTGGAAATTAACTGATTTGCTACGTTAACGTGCGGGATCAAGAGTTTTCCGCATTTTACCTATGTAATGTACCTATGTATGTACATTAGCGATTTCCGTACAGTTAAAGTTTAAAGGTTTGTTTCTCTCATTTCCTTTCTCTACTCCTTCCCCCTCTCCCTCCACTTTTAGATGGGTTTTGCCAGCGTATTGTCGTTGCCGGTTTTTTTTCCTCATAATTCGTGTCGGCTGCCAGGGACTAGCATAATTAGTCTGTTTTCAAATTCATTTCTGCCTGTTAGCGTTTGAGTTTGTGCCGTGATTTTTTTAAAGCAGAAAATTTAGGTCCATGTATGCAAGCAAGTACCGAATTGGTGAGTAAAATGTAGAAATGATTCTTCGCAATCCTCTTTAGCGAAGATTCAGAATATATAACTGTTTTAATGACAAATCCAAAGTACATTTCATAATTGAAGATGTAAAGCGAATAAAAGTTTCCAAGAAAAAAGAATCATATCGAGATTATCAAATAGTTTAAAGGTATGATGTGTTGACCGTAGAAGGCTGTAAAAAACTCATCGAACCGTTGTTAGATGTGCGAGAAAGTTTGGACACTTTCTCGCACTTTCCACACTTTTCCACACTTTCCAAAGAACTGTTTGAAACATTGCATTCTACTAATCTGTCAATTGGACACGGTGGAAGAGACACAATTAAAGTAGCAAGCAATTAAATACACTTTATAAAAAACATTGTCCAAGCCCAAGTAAAAATGGTTTTGAATTTATGCGAATTTTGTCAATAAAAACAAAAAAGGGATTGTTGTAAAGCCAATTATTTCATCGCATTTTAATAACAGATCTGAGGTGAATCACGTCGATTACCAATCTCAATTAGATTGAAAGTTTACGTTTCTGAAATTTATACCAAGACCACTTAACAAAATGTGTTGTATTGAAGCCGCTCACCTCAAAATGGCGGATGAAGTAGCCTGTATCTTGCTTAATATATTTCTTCCTTTTGGCGTCCTAAGTATTTTTCATTCTGATAACGGACGCGGATTTTATAATAAAAATCTTAAAATGTGAAACACAGCTGTGGTCAGAAAGCAAAATGATTAATGACCTAGACGCAGTCAAAGTCAAGGAAATGTCGAACGAGCAAATCAAAACATTGAAAATATGTTCACTACTTAGATGGCTGATAACCAATCTAACAAGTGTAGTGAGGGCATCGATTTGTACAATTCATGAAGAATCGTGTCTATCATTCTGCAATTAAAAGAATTCCATACGAAGCCATGTTCGGATGTCCCGCAAAAGTGGGATTGTCTTCTTCTATTCCAGAAATAATAAAGAAGATTTTTAAAAATAAGAAGATTCACAAGAGACTGCGATTATAAGATCACACTCAAATCTTACTCAAGAGAACATCCAGTCATCCTCTGCTTCTACAGAATCACCTATGGAAATGCAAGAATTTATCGACAGTAATCCTAAACTGCCTTCTACATCTTTGACAGAGGATACAGTTATGCGGAATATTCAGTTACCCTGCACTTTCAAGGAATCACCTCTGCATATTGAAGAAGTCATCACTGAGTTACCATCAATAGAATCACCATCATAGTTTCGTACAGAGTCTGTAAAGATTGTTATACAAGACATGGTCTGTATTGTTTGCTCAAAAGCAGTCAGGTGCTCACAAGTGTAAATTGGGTGACATGCTTGTCCACGTAATGTTTGGTAAAATAGATCCTAAAGAAGAAGGGTGTGAGGGTGTGGTAAGAATGTATTGTGCAACATCCGTACAAAGAATAAGGGTCAGAAAATCAGCTTGATGAAGCCAAGAAAGATTTAGAAAAGCAAGCAAAGAAAATGCTAGCAATTTCTAAAGCACCCAAATGTCAATTAAGGTCTTGCTATGAAATCTTAGTAAAACAGAGGGTGTCTTTTATAAACTTGGTACTGAAACGGATATTTTAAAACAATTGCGTGTAAGATCTGAATTCAATGTTTTCAAAGAGAGACTTTTAACGAAAGAAGATGTCTCCGCTGTAAAACTATCTTTAAGTGAGACAACAATAAATCAGTTCCTTGGTACTAGGCAGGTTTTAGAAAATGTTACTGAAAATCTAAATGTACCACGTGCCTTTTACAAACACTAGTTGCTGTGTAACTCGAAGTGTCACCAGCCTTTAGATCGCACTAATAGGTAAGCATAATTTTACAAATTCATTTCCTTAATTGAGATAATATTTTAAACCGTTTGACGCTTTCTGTTATAGTTTTTTAATTGACTGATGATTGATTCTAGCAATTAATTTGTTGATTGTTTGATTTTATTAACCTGATTCTTTAGATATCTAAAAATAAATAAATAACATTATGTTAATTTAAGCGTCCAGAAAAGTTGCTTTTGTTCCAGCAAAGATCTTATTTTCACTTTAACGAGTTCCTAGTAGGTGATATGCAGATTGCCTAGTTAATTTGCAGATTACCTAAATAATTTGAGAGATGAAAAAAATGTTTAGCACTTTAACGGATCACAGAACCTTCAAAGTGGTGTTTGTGTCTTCAAAGTGGGTTGCTGTCATCTAGATGGTCTATTTGTCTTTATAAATGGTGTCAAAAATTGTTGGTGTTTTTATTTTTAATCATTTGATTGTAAGTTTTCAAATTCCTTAAACCAGCAATAAATACAACAATAGCAGCATTAAAAGTTGAAAATAAGCTAAAAAAGATAAAATAAAAAGTTTTCGGAAATCTTTGTTGCTTTTTATATTTCGTATTTTTATAAATTCATACCTTTGGCTTCTCATTTAGTAATCTTACCTGTGATATTTTATCAGATTACAAATTGTGATTAATTTTAAAATGTCGTTTTATCTATATACCTGCAAGGTTTATTTTAATTGACATCTTCCTTCAAATGTTGAATGTTTCTTGCATTTCTACTGTTTTGGCTACTTGATCAGAAAAAGTAAATGAATTAAGTGTAAATAACGAGGGAAAAAAACTAAGTTCAAAAGGAGAGTTGTTAACCTCAGTCCTGTTGTGATGAAACACCTGTTTTATTGCCCTGCCTTTTGTGCTGTGCTATTTGTTGGTTGGCGAGTTTGACTGAAAGTAAGTTACTCATCGCAGAGCAGTTCAGTCAGGTTGTTAAGTTGTTAAATTTAATTTCTGATATGAAAATAATTTGCATCTTTGTTATTGAAGCAGCCCACAAAGAGATAGATGTTACTTTTTTAACAGTTTACTTTCCCGTAACTCCAAGCTGATGTGATAGTAAGTATTCAAGTTTGACTTTAACAGTGTTTTTGTTACATTAGCTTTCTAGACTGGGAAGTACAAACGATACGATAACTCGTCCGGCAGTCTACGAAAATTAGCCTAGTGTTTAGACTAAGCCAAATTGAGTTTCATTACTTATTTATAATATATTTAATCACTTACTTTATTTCTTTTCGCTTTCAGCAGGCTCTCCAGCAGCTGAGTGTTAAGGCTTCTGAACATCAGCTGAGTGTTAAAGCTGCTGAACATCAGCTATTCAATCCGATACCAAATTTCGTCTACATTACTGACTGCATGGGAGGTTTATCGATTTTCTGCATGGATAACGTGAACTCGATACAGTTCTCCTAACATGTCCTCCATGAAGGCATCTATTCTTTAAACAGATACTCTCGAGTGCTTTAGCATAATCTAAACAATAAGAATACTCTTTCAGTAGTGCAGGGAAAAATTGCGAAATTCTATTTAAAATTTCAAGTCCATAAATTAAATTTCCAAATTCTGCTTGAGTGAACTTCAAAATTAAACTAAGCAGCTCAGAAAAAAATGACAGCAGTGTTTTTCAAATAGCTAACAGTGGTAATTTAATTTTTATTTTATTTTAAAATTTAATTATACTTCGACCTGAAGTTAACGAATAGAAATTAGCGTGCATTGCTTATTATATTAACAACCTCAGATTTAAAGATTAAATATCACCTGATACGACATGTATTAGATTTGCAGAAGGAATTATAAATCTTATATTTAATAGATGATTACTAAACGAAATTATTTTTATTATGAACGTTATAAGGATTTACGAGACAAAAATAGGTATTTCTTGAAACAAACGTATTTTGTCCTGAAAATCTCTAACATCGCTTATTATTTTTCCTTATTCTCATGTCCAGAATTATGTATCACTGTGTTTTACCGCTGAAATACGTACACAGAGAATTCATAAATTTTAATAACATTATTTTTTTCTTCCTACTGAAGTCTGATAATATTTAAGAATTCATTTTCTTCCGAGATCAAGTTATCAATAGTTTCGACTTTAATTATTTGGTCTTCACCTGTTATTCAAAGCACTGTTCCCACCTGACTGAGTCTACAATAACTGTGTTATTCTGAACTTGTTATGGAAGATGTCAGCATTAAAAAGGATTAACAGCGCACATTTGTTGCTATGATACATTTGATATCACTGTTTTCATCCGTAAACAACCAAAAATGGCGCAATCGTAGATTTGGTTTTCCTTAGAATCGATAAGACTCAAAAACAAATTTAATTTCCAATCTTTCTCTTCATTGCAAAGTAGCATAACCTCAGAAAATTCCTTGAACGTTGACCAGAATCCAAAATTTAGAATATTTTATAGTTTTCAATAAAGATATATAAATTATTTGTTTAAATTGGGAGAAATTCTCCAGTTTCTGATGACAAAACGCACTGCAAAATATCAAAGGCATAGTAGTAGTTATAGTTTAACAGCACTAATAATAACAGTGGGCTAATTTCAAACAGATAGTTGCTTCTCGTGACGCATTCAACTCAATTTCTGCCTAATGTTCCAAGCTTATTTAAATGCAGGAGCAGCAGAACAAACGGAATTTGAAAATTAACATTCACTTACTGAATATTTAACACAAATGATACAAGGATATACGTGTAATTCAACAACTTTAAACATTAGCTGGTAATTAATACGGTGATTTGCCTATGCGCAAATGATTACTTATTTAAAGGATGTAGGAATACAACATGCTGCAATACAACATACCGAAGCTGGAATACAACATACCGAAGAGAATGCATGTAAGAGGAAACAATAATGAAGATGGAATCTGACAAAGTTATACAAACGAGATAAAATTGAAATATGATATGAGACATATTTTACGGAATTCTGAACGAGAGTTTGTTCAAGATATGATACAAAAATTTGAAATTAATGTAAAAATGCTGTAAATATTGCTTTATAATACCGTAATGTAATGCACAACTTTTGATAAATGAGAATTTATATTAGATAACATTCAACACAAAAAGAACAAAATAGTTCTATAACAGTAATTCTAAGTATAAAGCCAAAGTTCATCTGGCTTGTTCATGTGGTTAAAAAACTTCACAAAGAGAAAAAAATGTTCTATCTACTCGTTGAAAACAGCATAGCAATTCTTCGAACAAAAAAGAGTTAGTTCTTAAAATTATAACTCAAAAATATAATTACAATGTCTATGGTACACTGTACTCGTGTCTATAAACACGAAGGACAAGAACGATTGATAGCAAATTATTGAAACCGTGCTTATTTACTTACTCATGAGGTGGAGCTAAATAAAATACTTTGATATCAAAATAATGTTGAGACAGCAATTGATAAATCAGTATAGGAAACGTGATTAAGGGTATTATTTAGTGATGGAAGTTGTTGTTGTGGCTAATTTCACCTGTCTGATCTAATCAGAACAAGCCCACGAACTTCTTTCTCTTGGCAAGGATTTCACGACTGCGTCTATCATTGGCATGGGATTGAACACCATATAGGTGACAATACATCTTTGTCCATTTGAGCCATAATTTTGAAAGACAATACCCCCGGGAGAGGGTTTCTAGGGTCTTCCATTCCTCTTCCCTTACCATCAAACCACTCGAGATAACTCAGCTGGCCGTATATTTTAAGTGCCCCCATGCCCGCACAGACGCTATACGTTTACAAACATCTACGCCTGCTCTGGGGTTCGAACCCGGTCATTTCGGCACGTCAGTTATCGTCACTAAGCACTATACCACATGGGCGGCTAATTAACTATACCATCTAGGTGTCTAAAATTTCAAAAGCAATTAAGCCCCGGTGATTTTGATTTCACACTATCTGAGTAGATTATTCGGTTGGATTACTGGAGATCTATTTAATGGTATTTATCATCTATGTTTATCATCAGTGCGTATGTGCCGTGCATCAGAAGTGAAGAATTTTCAGTAAGGAGCATATTAAAGCATATTAAATTATTACCATCACCTGTTTCATAGCTTAGAATAATCGATTAAGGCAAAGTTAGTTGAACCTGGCTAGTATTTATGTTGCAGAAGAGAGAGAGCCCATTCGCCTGGATTTGAACCCGGAGTGAGGTAGGTACCAATGCTCAAGGTATTGTCTCCACTCTGCCAATGGTAGGAACACTCACACCAATTTTAAAGAAAGATAATTTTCGTGGAATCAAAGCTAATAAATGGACTCAGAAGTTGAAATTGTCTGTTAGAAAATTGATTTAGTTATTTTTTATTCCCATTTAAATTCGACGAACAAGAAGGTGCCATAAACTTTCTTTCTTCTCCTTTTTTCTGCATTCCAGAAAAACCGCCAATAAGGTATTTTCTCCCTCCTTCCAGCGTGACTTCGTGGTGTAACGGTAACACACTCGGAGCGTATTCGAGTTCGAGTCCAGCTGGAGCGTTGCACATGTATCCCATCTTTTCTGCTTCAAAAATAACCTAATGACTCTAGATTAGTGCCCGAACTAAAAAGGTGGTAGAGAATAGTTCGTCACCACCAGGACTTGGCAACTTGGTTCCCTAATCCCCAATGCCCTTTCAAAGAGAGAGTCTACAAGGTAAGATTTGGAGGACGGCCCGATCCACCTGGTCTTAAAAACCTTATGATCGCTACTATGCCGCCTCATAAAAACCATAAACGACGACATTCAGCGACCCGGCCGTGTCCCATCAATTTCGCCCGTAAGCATTAAGAGTAAATATGTTCAGAGAAACCAAGACAGGGCCAGAGTAAATAAAGTTTTAGTATAAAGAAAGTAAACATAACTTAAAATTTACATTCAAGCTGTAAATCTCTTTTTTTAAGTTGAAGACACAGCACAAAAGGAAAGAAAAAACTGGAGATAACTAAAAGAAAATAACATAGTTGTTAGGAAAATCAAAAAGAAAAATAAGGAAACTTACTATAGCACAATTTAACGCACAATGGACAATACAACATGCACACCAGAATTCGCATTAACATAACACCATCAACAAAATATCTTAAAAAGTGTACAATAATTCACAACACTAAAATTGCAAATTGTTAAACTTTAAATGTGCAAACGATAAATTCAAATAAAATCAGTAAAACTACTAAAATCGCATTATACTAAAATCAATTATGTACAAGACCTAAAATTTAAAAAATGCAATTACAATAGAATCAACATCTAAATTAAAATGCCACTCTCTAAACGATTAGAATTCATATATGCTAAATAATATTTAGCAAATTCTACTATTTTTTTTAAATCTTACATTCCTAAATATAGTGCTCTGCAATTTCTGGTTTATTATATTAGAAACAGGTTTTATTTACTTGCAAGAAGAACCTAAGTACTCAGGGAAACTTCCATGGAAAGTTTAGAGTTGCTTTAAATCTATATCACTATAAATATTAATTTTTATCTTAATAACTATTGCCTGTTTAAATCTCTTATTTCTTATTGAAGAATTCCAGTTATCTTTTCATCTTTCCAGTTAATCTTTCATAATTTTAATTGCATATTTTTAGAACCAAAAATTTCAGCATAGGATATGTTGTCTTGTAAGATATCCTTCTTGGCTAGCACATAGGCCCTCTCATTACCCAGATACCCCACATGGACTTAAATCCAATGTAGGGAAATTGTCATACGTTTTTCAATAATCTTATAGTACTCTTTTATATTGGATATTATCAAATTAGAAATTACAGAGTTCTGAAGCACCTGTAAAAGAGACAAGCAGTCACTGTAAACATTTACAGAAGCATCACATTTTATATTTTTTATAACCCAATTCAAAGCCTGTTCGAAGGCACAGTTTTTAGCCTGAAAAACAGAGTTATATTAATTTAGTTTAAAGTTTTTTCAATCAGTATCATTTCTATAAAAATACACTACAAAAGTTGCACCATATTTACTGTCTTGACCGGAGTTATCGGTATGTATATAGTGCATATCTATACAAGGTATTTGCTTATCAAATAAACATGAAATATTTTCAACAGGATGAATAAAAGGCGATTAAATATTTCAAACATAAATTTGGTAACTAAATTATTTCTATATATCTTAAGTTCCTGCTGTGATCTCAATAAGAATTTATTATAGTATCATAAATCATCGAGACACCAGTTCCTTTGTTTTGAATCTAGCTTCGTCCTTAACCTCTGTACGTTTCCTGGCCTGGTAACCTAGGCTCCTATGCCATAAATTACTATAGGAATTACAATGTTGCTGAAAATATCTCTTATAACAGAAGATTTAGTACTCAATGTATTAGACGGGAAAAAACGCTTATAAATATATTAGGAGTACACAAGGTATTTTCTCCTTTCTTCTAGCATGCCTTTGTGGTGTAATTGGAAGCATACTCGATGTATATTCGACAGGACCCGGCGAGGGCATTGCTCTTTTTTCATGCCTGCTGTTCAAAATAACCTAAAACTCTACACGCCATTTAATCAAACGATTATGAATTGCTTTAACTTTAGATTATTTATTACTTTATCAATAATTAAAAGCTTTATTAATAGCTAGAAATGGTAAGATGAATTTGAAATATAGGAAATCGGGGTTTTGTGTCAAGAACACCATTCTCAGTTCAATGGGATTCAAAATTTATTTTTTAAATGCCAGGGTTCTAGCTAAACCTTCGCAAATAAAACAATTTTCTCCTACTTTGTAATGTAACTACTTCTACATCTTTTACAACAAGACCCTTCTATATTTTCCATCAATCGAATGTTTGCTTGATCAGTTATTACTATGTAAAGAGATGATTTGATGTTAGGAACGATCCCATTTTGCCGTTTCTAAAGGTGCTAGTAGCTTCGATCAACGAATTATGTTATATCGATGTAATTCAGAGGTTTCTTACTTGAACTCGCCTACCATTTTCTGCTTCCTAATCCAAGTACCTTTAACACTTGCGATGAAAATCTGGTCTTGTTGACTGTGATCGTATTCCTGTAGTCTGTTAGTTTCCTACATCCACTGCATTGTGAAATATTTAGATTTTCTACTTTATTATGCAGCCAGACATGCTCTGTTAAACGATTCTTGAATTCATACAGCTGCATTCAAGAAATTTTTGTCTTTTGCTGAACTGGTTAAAACATGAGAGGAGGTATCAAAACACTGCATCCATAACTCTTAAAGACTGAGTATCATACAAATTTTATTTTGAAACTTAGTTCGGCTTGGGATCGAAGCTGCTCTAAGTTAATATTACAACGAACATATTGGTAATTCTTCAGTGAGGTCAATATTTCATTTTTTTTTATTTTATGAGAGTAGAATAGGATTCTGAGCCCTTCAGTTGCCTTGGAAATTTCAAATGACGTCCAGAATTCTGCTGATGAAAGATACCAATACGTTTTATGAGGGCTGTCTAAGCTTTTGTACAGCTTCATAGAAAATGTACATTTTGAAATCCGAAGCATTTGTGAGATTCTCATCACGGATGATATTATCATATCTGTTTTCCAGCAGAGCTTAAATCATATGTCATTTTACGACTCTGGTATTTCAAGACAACATACATAATTTTTGCCAAATGTATGGAGCTACTCTTAGTGAAGAATGGAGTTTTTCTTTATTTTAAATTGGATAATTTCTTTTATTCTTGAAATTTGCAGCTGCCCGTGACCTAAAGAAAGTTTGATTTTTTAGTGCTTTCACAGAATAACCCTAAAATGGTAAAAAAGCATATTCCTGAAAATGTTACTAAAAATTTTCTGTTGACTTACAGTGCATTTTCCTAATATTTTCCTCGGAAAGATTCAAAAACTAACACACTACACAAGCATCTTTTGACACAGCATTGCTGGCAACTATCTTTAAAAGATAGACGTTTCAAGAAACTAGCTTATAAGATATTTCTCAGTGTATTAAAATTGATAAATTAATTACTTTTAAAAAATAATCCGGTCACGTACGTTCTTAGAAGAGATAAATGTTGATTTTTTTTCAATACGTGGTATCAGTTCAAGAAACAAACATGAATAGCAATGCTTTTCCATGTCAAAAGATGCTTTAATTCCAAATGAATTTCTAGCTGTAATTTCAAAATAAATAGCAAAAATAAACAGATTTTTCCCTTCAAGAGGAAAATCTTCTCCCCTTCATTTTTCCTCCTTTTCAGAGAGAGGGGCTTTTAATATATGAACACTATAACAAACATATGAATTCAATAAACTAGACTATGTTACGGGTGAGATTTAAGTGATCAACTGATTCTCATACCCGGATCCCGTCTTCGGCTAGTACTCGAATCCAAAAATTTTCGACACCGAACATGGTAACGCTCGCACTGTCGTTACCAGCAATCAGTTCGTGATAATTTCTATCTGAAGTTATAATTAGAATTTGTCAGCAAACGTCTCTCATATCCTCTTTACGATGAGAATTTTCTAGCTAAATTCAGTACCAATTCTGCTGCCTTACACCCTAGAAAGATCGATTTGGTCAAACTTCGCAATACGTCTGAGCTCTTGCATGGGATTTAAATCTAAGATTTTTCTTCCTTTTACAGGCATGTAGCTAATGGATTACAAAAGAGGGCATCGCCAGCTTCTGTTACTGTATTTACTCAAAATAAGACGCTCTAGAATATAAAATCATCCCTACATTTAAACATACATTTAGGAATTAAAAATCTATAGAAATATTAATATTGCATTGAAGTAATTCTGAGAAAGGGAACCTTAGTCTATTTCTTTCTTCAGATTTTCCTTGCAATAACAGTGTCATTAGCTGTAGCCTAGGCACACTGTTTATGGATATATCGTTACTTATTTCTTTTCAGACATACCAGTGACCAGTAAATTTGATACAGGCTTAAAATGAAATCGTTCAGCTAGACGTAGCTATAACAATAGCGATAACTATGCAGTTATACGTACAGTAATTAGTGTAATTATTCTATATAAAATTACAATCATACTCCTTTCTTTTACTCTGTAACTTCATTTATCAAAATTCCTGATCGTAAGACGCTACCGAAGTTTGGAATGAAAATATAGCAAAATACTGCAGTCTAATTTTTGTGTAAATACTGTAATTTCCACTTGAAGGGGTAAATTGAAGAAGCTGAAAGTTACCTTTGAATTTGAATTTGACCACGGTCTATGAAAATGTATTCATCATGAGTATTAAAATTTGAAGTGTGGAGTTATCTTATTCTTTAGATGCTTAAAATTCTTTTAAATGCCTTATGTTTATAAATGTTACAATTTTTTTACGAATTAGATAGGCTGATAGAAACCATTCATTATCAGTCCATAGTTCATGAAATATAATGTATCACGTTATTTAAAATTGCTACTTAACACCTAGTTTTTATTCGTTTTAATTTGCATTAGTTTATCGAAAGCAAAAAATTCCAAAATTTGACAAAACTAAATAAGAGGCATTTAAAAAAACACTTTTTTGAAGAAAATTAAAGTCATCATAATCACTTTTTAAATTTGTATAGAAAACGAGCTTGTATTTATTTACATATTAAATAGTTAAACAGGTAACACAGTAATGTTTTTAAAAACATTAACGCAATAAATATTTATCTATTTCCTTCGAATATATAAAACTTCTGTTGGTGATCGCATATGTGTTAGAAGCAAAGATTCTGATTATTTAATATAACAACTGCTGAACATATATCGGAAAAAAACCAGATGCTGAAATGAAATGTAATTTACTCAATAAATACGGCGAAATTTTTCTTCTGCCATTCGACAGAAATCCTCTTTTTATTTGGGAGAGGAGAAAGAATCAGACCATCTGGCTGACATCAAACTCAAATGCCGTTTTCTGCTATGGGATTCTCAAACACAGTCAGCATATCGATCAGTTCTCATCTGCCCGAAATTTTATCTGTCTTGAAAGTAGTGAGTCAGCGTCTAAGTTACATCTGCAAAAAAGAGGGGAAAAATTCAGGAAATGTAATTAAGATATTGTTATACTTGAGTTTATAATGGCAAACTGGAGTTACGCTCAGTGATTCTATAGTGGACCTGAATGAAATAATGAGAAGAGTATTAGCACTCTACAGCGAAACATTTGTACCCTATATACCAAATAAGAAAAAAATGGAGTAAGTTTCCAACTCTGTTAAAAAAGTATAAAACGGCTGAATAGTTAATTGATTTAGCTATGCTTCGCCCATCATCGATCCTGTCTTTGCATTAAGAAACACTGTAGAAAGAAAAAAAAGCACTTTGCTTCTCGTCCATATTTCTGAAGGAATAAAAAAAATTGCTTCTTCTTCCCTATCCGTCTTGCCGTCCTCTGTTTTTGTTTTTTAGACCCATCTAATTAATTTTATGTGCAATAATTCAATTAATTCCATTATTTATTAATTGATTTTCCATAAGTAAATGGTACTATATGTAATAAAAAAGGCCAATAAAAAGGTAAATTATTGATTGTGTAGAATGTAGAAGGTTGAATCCGTAATGAGGAGCAAGAATTTTGATAGCGTCGAATGCTGAAATGCCGATTCACAATGAATAGGAAACTGGCAGCCGAGACAAATTAAATCTTTATTTTATTTCAGTAAACATGTTGCGGCCACAAGCAAATTGGCACATTTTTGTGCCTATTTCAAAATGTTTACATTTTTGATAACTTTGCAGAAAGAAGAAAGCAGCAGAAAACAGTCCAGGTAGGCCGAAGATTAGCATATGAGTACCTTTTGCTCAGCATGGTATCTTAATTTAGACTGAAATAGTTTTGGTTTCCGATGCATTTTGATTGGATAATATGACATGGATTTTTCTAGAAATTAAGCTATGCAAAGAAAGATTACTGTTTTTAGAATGAAGCAGGGAAATTAAATCACGCTGCTAATTTAAATTATAATTTTTAAAGTTTATTGTTTACAGGTTCTTTATTTTTCTTACACACACACATGTATATATACATGCGTAAGAAAATGTATACTAGTATATAGGTATATAATCACAGTACTATATACATTGAAACAATAATTATTAGCTCAAAGGGGCAATTTGCCAAGAAGGGCTATTAATTTCGTTTTGTCATTTTGAGTCTTCGATTATAAAACGGTGTTTTACTTTTCAAATTGTTGCCACCAAATATTAGAGCCCTGTATTATGTTTAAAAAAATTAAATAATGAAGAATCCGCATGAATGTCTGTATGTTTCTCGCATTGTGAAAAAACAACGGTACCTAGATACATCCAATTTTGAATAACGTAATCCTCCACTCAAATATGAGCATCTGGAAGTCCAAATTTGGAGTTTGTTTTATTATCTATTTCATATTTTGTAAAAATTTAACGAATTTTTGATTAACAAAGTCAACGATTTCAAAGCGAACAATGGCAACACTGTACGAAAAAGAAGAACATTTTTATCTCCAGGGCGCGAGACTGTGTATCAAAAAATCTAAAGATATACTCTTTTTAAATATTTTGTAATATTGCTATTGAATTGAATTTTATGGTTTAAGTGCGAAGAACATGACATTTAATAAATAAATGTAACAATCGAAACGTTAAATAAACAACCCTTTCGGCGTAATATAAAATCTGAATATTTTCAGATATTTTGTGATTTTTTAAAAATCCTTAAGTACATGCAGTTTCAATTTAACAGCAGAACAGATGTCTTAAATCTTCCTATCGTTTTCTACAGCTTTTGAATTCTGATAGCTGGATATTTAAATTCCAAACTAAACATTTTCTCACATAACTCAAGTAATACCACTAATTAGAGCCTTCAAAATATTGCTAACTGAATTCTGTATTACCTCCTTAAATTATGAACAGCAAAAAAATAAGACAGATAAAGTAAATTATTTTGCATGTTTTAGCGTAAATGTCTCATCGTAATGTTAAGGTTATATTTAATGAGACTTCGAAAATTTTAATACTGATAGCAACGAAATTGAGGAAGTAGAGAGTATTTGTATTAGTTCTTTATCTGAGTTAGCTGAATTAGTTCTCAGTTATTTACCCACAACGCAAAATTCTCAAAAGATTTATTGTAGCCTTCGTATTTAATTCGCTACCGAAATCAATAAGACTTTGAAGTAGTCGTTCAGTTTCGGATATTTGAATTAGGTTTTTAATCCTCACGATGATAAATAAAACAGCGGAATCACTTAGGGAAGAAAAGGAAGATATGAAGAGTATATGCAAATATAATATGCAAGGGAACGAGGGCGCGAGCGTATATGTAGCAATAATAGGATATAGAAAATGGCAGCTTTTCGTTGGCTGAAGCTCGAAGAGTGGTGAAAGATTTAACCTGAATTGTAAGACCGCTCGAGTTATAATCGAAGTGAATAGATTTCTAATTAAAGAAAAGAAATAAAATATTTACGCAGTGTAAGGAAATAGTATACAGGTAGTATCCGAATTATTTCAAAAACAGTTTGCGCTTATGAACAAACTTCATAAGTTCGCAATAAGTATAATTTATAGTTAAGTAATTAGATTCCTTCTAGAAGGCTATAGTTAAACAATTAAATTAATTCTAGAAGGATTATTTATAATTGACTAAGTAAATTAGTGACATGGGAATTAATTTTCTTCAGCTTGTCGTAAGCAATAGCATCAAAATTTGCATGTATTTGTACCAGAATGAAAGAAAATGTTTCTTCCGGCTCTAGAATCCATCTCCTAGAGTCTATCTTTCCCTCTTCTATCGTCATGTGAAGATTAACATTAGCTCATCTTCTTGCATCAAACAAGCGCTATCCTGTAAGCAAAACATTAAAGGAACACTAATTTAGAATTAACATAAATAACATAAATAAAATAGCTGATTATTTATGCAACTTTTAATTATAGTGCAGCTGTATTAGTATTAATTTTACAGTATTATATCGAATTATTGTTAGCATTTATGTCAGTGTATTATACAATTGTTATTATTTTCAACACTCCGCACTCAGTATGTGCTGTTGATCAAGGCTAGAACATACTCACAAAACGATTTGCAGATATTCTCATGAACGTATTTCTTTAGTAAACCGGGACTTTCGTACTCAAGTACATAACATCTAATTTCAAAAAAAAAGAAAAAAAAATGTTTAAGCATTAAAGTCAACAAATTATGTAAAACAAAGTAGAAAACAGATAAATATAATAACAATTAAAATATATGTATATGCAATGGTATTCATGTATGGATAAGTAAATCAAAATCACGTAGTGTAAGCATGCTTTATAAATAAATTTCTTATTTTGAAAGGAACATTTCCCAAATTCTCAGCTTTTTATGCTTTTCTGTAAAATTTAACCATCGATCTCAGGTAAATGAGCGGTTTCGATTAAGTTTACATTCAAACTTCAGGTCGCCATACAAATTAAATTCATTAACCATATTTAAGCCCCCTTTTTTAAAGTGCAGTTTTTCCCCAACTTTCCTCTTTCTTCATCGCCATTCTCGATTTTGTTAGATTTTGATAACGATCCCTTGGTTAGAAATGTGTAACCGACTGTAAAAGCTAATAATAACAAAGCATTTTAGATGGTGGAAAAATAAAAAAGCAGTACATATAATTGAAATATGTACTATGTTTGGATGCGTTTTCGGGATGCAGCCGCTGTGTATAAGCAATTAAGCTTTTGGTTAGCCCTGGAAGTTTTATTGTTTTTCTTTTAAGAATTTGAAGTGCAGTATGATAGGAAAAGTAATGGTTTAATTAGATTTATATTTTTATTTCTTTTAATGTTCTTTTAGCTGTAATAACATGTTCGATAAAAATGAATTATTATTTAAATTACTAAGTTAAAATAAATAAACGAATCGCCCAATAATAAAGTTATGTCTTATGAGTAAAATATCGTTCCCCAAAACATGCCGCCCGGGGCAAATCATCCTCTCTGTTTCCCTGTCACAGTTCCACCGAATGCAACATAATTTTTTATATAATATTAGTTTTGAATAAGTACATTAATTTTATTTTGCGCTAATTTGATTCTGCAATATGGAAATAATGAGTTTATGAATTTAATGATAACAATAACTGAATGCAACTTAACATTACCAGCCCTTTTATAATAATTTTATTTCAGTTAACTCTTTTGAAATTAAAATGTAAAAAAGAGAGCTTACATTAAAATATTGATTCAATTTTATAAACTTTTCCCGCTTTAAAAGTAAAGTAGTTACAGTATGAAATATTTATTATCTATGCTTAGCTTACTGCATTAAGAAAAGAGAGGACTACTAATGTTGTATTTTCAAAGGGAAAAAAGTATTATTTACAAATCATTAAGTTTTCTAGTTTTGCATGGTTATACAAACATCAAGAAATGATTTCGGTCCTCTGATTTCTTTCAGATACCCATCTTCAAGTTTATTTACTCCCTAATCTTTATGTTTCCTCGAATCTGCGTTTTAGTACTTAGATTTTGCATAAAACATAAATGCAAACTCATGAATCTTCGGTTAAAAATGTGACAAATGTGGGACCGATGTTTTGAATAATAAATCAATTTGATATGAAGGAAAGCTGCTGCTAGGAAACTTGTAATAATTATCATTGTTTAAATGTTTATTCTTTTATCCTGCGTCTATTTACCTAAAATTTTGCAATCAAATGCTTATTAATAGTTCTTTAAGATTTCAATATTTTTGACTGAGAAATCTTGATTCCAGAACTTTATGATTTAAGAAACATCTAATTACTTCTTATTTGCTGTAAAATATGCTCTTGGACTGGATATTGAGATTAAAAATATTTTTGTTTTAATTTTTCATATGCTTTTCAATTCTTAAAAGGAACAAAACCTTGTTTCAAAATCGATATCTCATTTCGTAGTGTCTAAGAGAAGAATGACAGAAGTAATGTGGAAGGGTGCAGCAGAGTGAGTTTGACAGAAAATCTCCGCCTGCATTCGAAAGACGCTCTGAAGACAAGATGTAAGGATTTATGGACTTAGTATCAAGAAGTAAGGAGAATCGTGACAGTCTGGCGCAAAAGGTTATCACATCTACTGAAGGTGAAAAATCACAGTTCGGACCTCCTTGGATAGCGAAACCTTCAAAATATTTTCATCTGATATTAAATGGATAGAATCGAAAGATTTAAAATAAACTAAAATGGAAAATTCATGCTTTAGCAATGTTATTTATTTGTAAACCTTAAACAAAAAATCTCTATGTTTTTAAATGTATTTAAGAATGTAAGGGATTAAAACAACTTTGCAAAGGCTTTTCGTCAGAAATGTTAGTAGAAAAGTGAGTAGATTGTTGTTGTTGCTGTGCTTGTGTTTGTTTTGGTTCGTTGTTTGTAATATAACCATCGGAGATCCAAAGTGACGACTCTCTTTTTTGGCGATTTGAGTAATCCTTTTAAATAATAATAATTTGTAGGAAAATATTCACATTTATTCATTTATTTTTAATCTTGCTAACTTTAGCCTTTTAATATTCTGTTTTGTGATATTTCCTATTCGTTTATTCTTACTAGCACCATAAAAATACGAGCACATGTGAATTACTGACTAAATAAAATAAAGACAGATGGAAGGAAAGTACAGTTGAACTTGACTCATTCTTTCGATTGTTAATGTCTTAATAGTTTAGCCATCATCTATTCCGCTGTTGCGTTTTAGAACGTTGATGGCTTTTTGAGAGACTTTGTTTTAGCTATCAAAGCAATCAACTCAGATGAAAATAAAATAAACCCAAATTTGTTAATTTAGATTCAAATTACTTCATTTAAAGTTGGGTAGGAACTGATAAGAATTTTATAGTGTTGCTTAAAATTACTATAGCTAATGATATAACAAATGCATTTTTTTAGATAAATATTGTTTAAGAGTAGTGCTTGAAATCATAAAAGTAGGAGTCGTCATCAAAGTATGAATTATAAAATATGAGTCGTCATGTTGAATAACTGCTGGTTATGTTAGACATAATATTTTTACTTTTTTTCTAACATTTTCTTTGACAAGTATTTGCAAAGTACATTGTTTTAATCATTATTATGAGTAACCTTGGAAAAGGATTGTTTTTTATTACCAGTTGTAATAACTTCTGATGTTGTGTTGCACAGATTTGTGTATTCATTTAGGCTCTTGGATGTTCTTAGATGAAATAGTCTAAATGCAGAGAAATGTTACAGAAATGGGAAGGATTTAATAGCGAAAGTAAATAATGCATTATCATGCACTTTATTTGAAGCTTCTAAATTATTTCATCCCCCAACTTTAAGATTTTTAGTTGAAATTGAGATCTATCTATTTGGTAATTATAAATGTTGTAACCCCGTTACTATTTAAAAACTGAGAGCATTTGTCTATAATGCAATTAGTTGATGAGCTTTTCAATATTTTTGAGCAATATCACTTTAATTCTAGAGGGCAAGGTTCATATTTGAATGCTCAGCATTAAAATTTTATTCAATCATACATAAAACACAAAGATAAGAATGAATTAAAACGAAATAAATGAGCGAGTCAAGTCATATTCAATATCTGAAATAAATTGCCGTTGCAAAATGTGAACACTATTATTTACTGTCATTCATCGGTTTTTCATTGTAAAATTCTGGAGGGGAGTAAAATAGCAAGCCTTTATGTTGTGCAAATAGAGGCTTGCTGGGACAGCACAAAATCTGGTACTAAGTTTCCAGTGCCATGGCTAGAAAAATTAGCCACCGGAACTATCGCTTTTAACTCCAAAATATTGTTTTATATAAATGTTTACTTTTATTCTTATATTTCACTGCTCTAATTTGAACCAGGATTAATTCTCTCCATCTGTACGCTAAATGAGATTGTATATTTTTAATTATAAGTTTCACTCTAGCTGAGCACTTTTATAATGTGTCCGCTTTTAACTAGACTCGCCAACAGATCTTTTCATTTGTTGAATACAAGTGGCATTTACAAAATCCTTAATCTTTAATTTTCTAATTTCATCTTATTTAAGATAGGTTAGGCAACTTCTCATCTCATTCAGAAATATCTAAAAACAATATGGCGTTCTTGGTTTGTATAACATTTTGAAAATTTGAGAAAGTTTCTTGGCTATAGATTCCACTTGTATATGTATACACTCTTTCTAAGCCCATTCGCTGGGATTCGAGCTACAATTGCAACGGCCTGGTTTTGAATCCAAATCCATCCGGAAGCTGGGTTTGGTTATGGGTATTTTCTACTTAATAACTAATATTTACGTGACTTGACAATTCATTTAAGCGTTAGCGTTATCTGACCCTTTATACCCTTATCAATTTCTTTTTTACCGGGAATGTAATGTATTCCAGGTAATGTAATGAAGCTATTAATTGGTATTTTTTTAAATTTATTCAAAATAAATATGCAATTAAAAAAACTGTTTTTTTAGTGCAGTTGATGCTCCCTATTATGATACTTTGCAACCTTCAGAAAAAGGGCGTCGTAACGAGTTGTCGCTATAACGATAATGGATTTAATGCACTCTTATCATCTGAAGACATTTTGTAGGAGTGTTTGCAATGGAATTGGCGATATAGTTAGGGATCGTTAAAACTAGTGTCGACTTTAGTACTTACTTATGAATTCGTAGTTTCGGAAAGCTTCCTAGAGAAGAATTATTTCAATTCAAAAATTCAAAGCCTATAAAAAGTTTATCTATAAAGTTTGCTTGCTTTCCATGCAAATATAAAAATTTTAACCCCTGCCACACACTGATAACATTGCTCACGTTTGGTACTCTCAATGTAGAAACCAGAAATTAGTCCACCTAAAAATTGAGGATATGCAAAATAAATAAAATACATGATAATAGTCGTTAAATTCTATTTTGTAATTTAATCTCTGTTATACTTCTGCTATGTTTCTTCTTCGCGTTTTTAAAGATTAAAAAAAATTTAATTTCGAAGAGAATAAGTCCTATAAAAATGATAATTATTACCGTTTGCTTAATAATTTAAATGCTAATTCAGAAGTCAAACAACAAAAATCAGCGTTATATTTACAAAATGTTCACAGGACTAGTTTCGATGGTTTTACCGAACCACCATCCTCAGCTGCAAAACCGCAAATGAACAAGATAGGAAATAATGATTAGATAAGATAAGAAAGCCTGGACAAGAATAAGCAAGTGGCGCCATCTGTTGGTGAAACCAGAACTAAAACATAATTTCTTTAAAGACGGAGGCAAATTTGGATTGGAATTAGGATCGTTAACTAGAACAGAAAGATTTTTATGAATGTGAAATGCCTCTAGAAAATCCAATTCTCCAATGGAAGATGTTTATTGATAGTTCTGGTTTCACCAACAGATGGCGCCACTTGCTTATTCTTGTCCAGGCTTTCTTATCTTATCTAATCATTATTTCCTATCTTGTTCATTTGCGGTTTTGCAGCTGAGGATGGTGGTTCGGTAAAACCATCGAAACTAGTCCTGTGAAAATTTTGTAAATATAACGCTGATTTTTGTTGTTTGACTTCTGAATTAGTATTTATTCGGCGTGTTATTGTGTCTTAATTAATTTAAATGCTATTTAGCCAACGGGTTTTACGTTCAGAGACTACTTATTTGGTTCTTATCTTTGAAAAAAATGCTGCTGCTGCTGTTGTTTCAAATAACCGAAAAATTGCAACTTATTGCATTCGCCGGGAATGGCATTTGGTCGCCTGACATTTAGCCATCTTATCCCTGAGAACGTTGTCCAGGATGCAACACGTGGAAGAGATGCGACCGAACTACACCTGTACCTAAAGGGAAACTCCTTCCTAATTTTGATGGAAGACGCCTCGGCAGTCGGTTTTGAGGGTCTCCCTCTCCTCTTTCCTTAACACCAAACCTCTCGAGAAAGCTTTCAGTTCTCCGATATTTTAAGTACCTCATTCGCGCAGACCCTCTACGCTAGGAGCTCTCAACCAGGGGGGATACCCCCAGAAGGGAATTTCATAATTTCAGGGGAGGAATGAGGTCACATTTTTATTTATCTGTTAAGAATTTGGTGTTAGTTTATAAGTACAAAAAATACTTTATTCAAGTTGTCTTTTTTATCAGCGCATACTATACGTTCCTTTGTTTAATTTAAAGCACATTAAAAGTAATCTAATTTTAGATAAATGCATATTTTTTTTTTAGTTTTGTTGAAGGAAGGGGTAATGATAGTCTAGTAATGGTAAAAGGGGTACATAGAACAAAAAAGGTTGAGAACCCCAGATCTATACTTACAGACATCCAAGTCTTCTCCAGGATTCGACCCCGGGTAACGAGCATTGCCAACCGCTATACTGATCAGGGCGTCATATTTGAAAACATTATCAAAGTGGGTTTGTCTTTCCTCTTCTACATTATTTTCAGTAACAAGAATAATATCATTAATCTTAAAAATTAAAATAAAATTTGAAAATTTTTGTAGTTTTATTTTCATCCAAAGAAACCGCTTAGCAAAGATTGAAATAGCTCTAACTTCAAATAATAAGTTCGCTATTTAGAGAACTTTAAATTTCGTAACCATCTTTCTGGAGATTTTACCCGGATAACGAAGAGCTAACAGTATGCACAAACTATTTATTCTCCTTAAAGAGGGACGATTTTAATGAGAATGCCTGGCTCTTCTTTTGATGAAGCGTCTTTTATAATAAGTATTCTCCTAATGAGCATTCATTCTAGAAAATTCAATACTGAAAGATAAAAGTCGTTCCTAAAAATAGTACTTACCAGCTATTCCGAAACTACATCGTTTGAAATGTTTCTCCTGTTCACGTGTTGTGGGTTTTCAGTGTATCTAACTACCAAACGAATAGCAATCATACAGAAATTTACAATGTAACTGATGTTTTAACAACTTTAAAAGCAGTCTCAGTTGTAGATGCTGTTTTGTGTATTCGAAATGCACTCGAAGCGTTACTTCATCTCTATTTCAACGGTATGTTTGCAGAGTCATTAGGATTTTTGAAGAAGAAAATGTAAAAAATGTGCAGTGCCCTTGCCGGGACTCGAACCTGAACCCTCGAATACGCGCTGATTGTGCTAATCGTTATACTACGAACACATGCAGAAAAGAGAGAAAAAATACCTTATATACTCCGCCTTTTAAAGGGTGACTGGGGAACAGGGGACCCAATCGCCAAATATTGGTGGCGAAGAATCATCATCCACCAACTTTTAGTTCGGGAGCCACTGAAGAGACATTAGGTATTTTGATGCTGGAGACGTGAAAAATGTGCAATGAGTCTCGGCCGGGACTCTCGGCGGACCTCTCGAATACATGCCGAGTGTGCTAACTGTTACACCACGAAGGCATGCTAAAAGGAGGAAGAAAATACCTTATACGTTTATCTATTCCATTTACACAGATTGTTCCTGTCTATGATAGAAAAATTAAGAGTTTTAAAATAAAGTATACAACTAGAGAAATTTTCGTTAATAAAATGAAAATTTTTCAAATATGATAATTACTTTAAATTACAGGCAATTAACTACAGTACAGTCTCTATTAACCGGGCATCTATCAGTCGAGGTCTCTATTAGCCGAACGCGCAACCAATTTAAAACAAGTCATCGGGAAGATATGCACTTTGTGATATATGTATTCCATCTCGATCTTAGCTATGTTAGGAATGCATGTATGGTTTCCTTGCAATACATCATCTTCAGAATTTATCAATAAAGTTCCGTTGTAGCGAGTTTCTCGGTAAATATAGCCTTTATTGTCATTTTTTGAAATTTCTATTTATTGTATATGGTCTATCTTCAAATATTACTACTCGATGACTACGCCTGGTTTTAATAAATTCATGATCACGTTTTAAACCGAGGTGAATAATAATATCAAGAGACAAATTTAAAATATCGCCTTCTATCGATAGGGGTACTGATGAGGGGAAGGGCGGAGAGCAGCAGGTGAAAGATTTTGTCAGTAGGGGTTACTGATGAGGGGTGGCATGATTTTGACAACAGGATCAAAAGGGAAAGGATGGAATGGAAAGTTCCCGGGAAAATGCAGTAACACTAAAAAAAGGGAAACAAAATCAGTAATATTCATGAATATCAGCTGTGGGGATCCATTTATCTAACAGTTAATTTTTATTTTAAAGCAGCTTGCCTTTGAGTCTCGTTTTCAAGCCACGCTTTCTTTCTAGAATATTAATGAATTAACGCGAGTGTATTCAAATGAGATAGAAAGAAGTAGTATTAAAGGAAACGTTTTGGAAGGTGACTTTAGAGCGTGTTATGCGCTTGAAGGCCACGTTGCTATTTTAAATTATTAGCGATTAGATTTCTGTTTCATTGAGCGCTTCTAACCATTAAGCTTGTTTACGCTGACTATTACGAGTCGGAGCCATCCTGCGCAAACTTACTACAATTAATTTTTAAGATCACTGTTACCTTTTTTTTGAGTTAAGCCGAAGGTATTGGCTTTTGTAAGCACGCTTCAGTGCCACCTGTGATTATATTGAGCTAATAAAGGGTTCTTTACGTCCTTCTGTGGACTTTGTCGTACCTAATATTTAAGAATAATTCCTCACACGGTCTTCTAGTGCTTCGTTAGTTTATGGTTGCGAAAAACACGATATGCAGTGATGGATCATTTAACTACTTTTTTATTGTGCGTTACGATAAAAAATATGGTTCACAGGAAATAAAGTCGAGAATAGCATTAATAGTCAAATACCAACTGATAATGAATTCTTAGAGTGTCTCAAATGATAATTAGGATGAGAAGGTAGCTCAAGAGAATATTTCTCAATGAAAAAATATAGTAAATAGTGAGCCAAATTTTCAGGTTTTGAAAGACAAAAAAAAAAAAAAAAAATCTTTCGCGCTATAGCTCCAGAGAACAATAAAAATCCCCTTATGCGTGATGCTAAAGATGACAAAAAAGGAAACGGACAGAGTAAAAATTAGCCGTAATAAGCCTTGAGTAAAGCTCTTCAATATTTAGGACAACGTCCTAGTGATTTTTCTATTGATCTTTTGTTGATGAAAAAGTGACGTTATCATGCTGAAACTGCAGAGTTATATAACTATCACAGAAAGGATAATAGATTTTTTAAAAACTAAGTATGTCAAAAATGGAAAGAAACATGACAACTTTTCTAATTTTGATGGATTTTATTCCAGTTTTTTCCATCAATATTTTTTCACGTAATAAAGTCTGTCTAAACTATTTGCCTAAGTGATAACAAACGAAGTTTATTAAAATACTCATAGCAGTACTAATTTTTAGAGTTTCAAATAAACAGTTTCAGAAAACTTTGTCGAAAGATAAAAATGGCATGATTTATAATTTTCGATTATCTGAAGTAGTTATGGTAACAGTTGCCTCGGATAATCGAAGCTCAACTAGAATTAATAATCTGTTGTTAATGGCTAATAACATATTTTAAGTTTGAAAGCAACGCATAACAAATGTTCTGCAAATAGCTAAAACGAATTTTCGATTAATGATTATAAGTAATGGAGTCCGTTGCATTAAATGTAAGCAAATGCTATGAATAGTAAGAGGTGAAACAGTAGTTAATTTTGTCTGAGTTATTTGAAAAAAAATAGTTTAGAACTGAGTTTCAAAAGATGAACATTCCGTTTTTTGTGAAAACGTATAAATATAACTTGAATATTGGCACTTATATAATATAACATTAGAATTACTATAGACGAATCTCAAAAGTTTTTAGTAATATACGACATAAGGTAGTATAGTGGCTTTCTCTCATAGCTTTTTATTTGAGTCATATGAGTAAACAATACTTCACGGTTTATTTATGAATTGATTTTTTTCTTAAAATAAGCAATGAAAGTGGTACTGATGCATTATTTATTCTATCTAATGGTATAATTTCTTAAAGCATTCATAATTTTCAGGGCTGTGGAGTCGGAGCCGGAATCGGAGTCTGGCAGATTTTGGGGTAAAAGTAGTCGGAGCTGAAGTCGCTAAAAACAGGTCGACTCCGACTCCAGTTTTTGTTGGACAATTTGAATTTGAAATGAAATTAAAATGAATTGAAACAAATTAATGACAAGCTGAGTTATTATTTTTATTTATGAACTATATACATTAATAAATAGTTCTTTTCTATTTTATTGACATATTAATAAATAAATATAAGGGAGGAGGATGGATGTGATATGTGCCATTAGTGATTAAACTGATTCATTTAATTACAAATCTTTAGGTAAATTTAGGTAAGCAGCAACAGCAGCAAGAACTCCCAAAATTGATGCCATTCTTAGGAAGCGAGCAGGAAAAGGAGCAGCAATTAACTGATCAAGCAACGTAATAAGGAAGTACATATTTGATGATAAAGAGATTTTTAGAATTAAGAACTTTTTTAGAAGATATAGATAATCCTAATGTTTCACTAATAGAAAGAGTGTGTGAAAACTCTTCTTTCTACACCGTATATAGCCACAAAAAAAGCTGCAATCTGAAGAATTGACAGTAGGGGAGAATGGAAGAATGGGGTGTTTGTTCTTTCTGTAATGGAGGGTATATTGCAGAAGGAATGATTTCTTCAATGACGAAAAGAGAAACTAATTTGCTAGACAATGAGATCTTGCTGGGTTCAATATAGATCCGAAACACCGAATTTTCTTGGATGACAAACAACTTAAAAAGGCAAAGAAAGCAATCTATGAGCTTTCATTAAGAATGAAATTATTCTCAGAACGATTGGAGAATTCGAATCAGGATAGTCAAACTGCAGACATTCCAATTGAGTCTGTATCATCCCTCTTCAAACTAATTAATGATGAATTAGATTTTTAGAAATATTTTTGGATAATACTAAAAGGCTAAAGCAAAGCGAATGAAAATAAATACCCAAGAGCCTTTAGATATAAAAATGATAAAATACAAAAATATATCTACACAGCCTTTGAAGAAATAGAGAAATATGTTTGCGTTTGCAAGACACCTCTTTTAGAACTTATAAAAATTTATCCTGAAAAGTCTATCCTGAAAAGTAAGCCCTAACAGTAACAGCTCTTCCTCCTACTCAAGTTAATGTGGCAAGACTCTTCTCAGCTCTGAAGTTTACCAAATCGGATCTATGGCCCTTCAACAAAGATCTTGCCGAAGCTATACTGTTTCTTAGAAATAACTAATGCCAGTTTTTGCATTTCATAATAAATGCTAATTAATATAAATCATTTGCTATGCCATCAATTTTTTTTCCTGTAGCATCTATTACTTCTTTTATATTAAAAAATAAGCTGTAACCCATGTGTATATGTTTATATATATATATATATATATGAGGTAGTCGCAGTCGGAGTCATTAAAACTCCAAGAGTCGGAGTCGGTTATTTTCCCTATCGACTCCATAGCCCTGATAATTTTACAGATCCTAGGAAACACAGAATTTGGAAATCGCTTTTCCATCCCTTCATGATTGCACTGAACAACGGCCAAGTGATACATCCAAAATAAACAGGTTTCACTAAATTTTTACATGAATACCACAGCTAAAACTTCTTATTAATAAAACGTTTGAAGATTATATAGTCAAAGACTTGGCTTTTGTTTTTAAGTAATTTAAATCTGTCGTTTATTTGTACTTATTCTTGTTTTCTATTGTTTAATTCAAGAAATAGCTGTTGTTGCTTTCCAAATGTTAATTAGTACGAAAACACTTGCTAAGCGACTTTGTGGACTTTCGATTAAATTCAGTGACAGAATTTTAAGTCTTAACTAATTTTACGCAACTTTAGATGTATAACTAATCTTTGCATTTCGGTGTCGTTGTCATCGAAAGCACGTCAGACTCCACAAACAAATTCATTTAGAATCAATGATGCACGAATACGTGAAGGGAAGTATTATTTCGAAAAGCAGAATGCCTTCATTCCGATTTAGATTATAGACAATCAAACCCTTAAAATTTCATTTTAATTTCAACTGGCGTAATCTTCTTCAGGCTAGAGAAAATACGATACTTCATTTTCGAAGAGGACTGATAATTGTCGTGGTAAAGCAAATCAGGGCTGACTTCAAACGATTCTTTTGCAGAGGTTCTAATGGAAACTTCTTTCATAATTGCATCACATGAAAATAAAACTCTCTTTGGATAGGGAATAAAAGCCATCACTAATGAGTCTTTCGATCGAAATACAGTCCAGAGAAAAGGACTAGTCATTCGATACTATTAACTTTCACTAACATTTGAAATGACATAACAAGGACTAGACTATCTGAATAGTACTAAGTACGTATTGTCCTCCTAATAGACCATACAGTATATCGAATGCAATTGAACATTTTCACAGAGTTTCCTTCACTTCCACCTTACATAGTGAAAACTTATGGACTTGATTTTACCCTGACAATTGCTTAAAACATCGAGATATCTGCTCGTCGTTGAACTAAGTTATTCAATATTCAAAACTCAAGAGTCTGCGCATTGCTAGACTAGGCTTCTTTACGGCAAAAATACGACTGTCTGCCTTAGGTTAGGTTGTAAAGACATTAAGTTATTTTTAAAACAGGGGTGATGAAAAATGAGGAAGGCCTCACCGAGAATCGAACCACTGACCTCTGGAATACGCACCCACCGTGAAGACCACCACACTATGAAGGTATGCTAAGAAGGCGGGAGAAATACCTCATATACTCCCCCTTTCAAGGGCGACTGGGTTTTTTTAAGGGACCCAATCGCAAACTCCTGGGTTGGAGAATCATCATCCACTGCCCTTTTAGTTCGGGCGCCACTGTAGAGACATTAGGTTATTTTTGGAAGCAGGAGAAATGGAAAAGGAACAATGCCTTCGCCGGGAATAGAACCATGGGTCTCTGGAATACGCGCCAGCGATCAGACCACCACACTACGGAGGCATGCTAAGAAGGCGAGAGAAATACCTCATAAGGTTAGGATATTTAAGTACAGCAAAGCACACAAGGGCCATCTGCTTAAGATGAGGAATGTATTCGTGGATGATTTTCTAAGAGAGTCTGACTAGTATTCACACTGCACATGAAGAAAACCATGGAAACCAACCATGCAGACAGCCCATATGCCTAGATTCGAAGTTGAGTTGAAATACAGGAGAATCTCTTTTAGCAGGCAGCATTGGGAGCTTACTGAGTTCGGATAAGAAATGTTTCAGGATAAATTATTGTGATATCACCTGTAGAAACTGCAACATGGAAAGTGTGTTGGTCGTAGTTTTTGATCTATCTGCCACTATTAAATAAGTAATGCCAAAAATTGTAGAGAGTATTTAAAATTAAAACACATTCACATGATTTTATACTCCAGAAAAAGGTTTTAAGCATGATTTTAAATTAATATGCATATATCACATGAAAGCTATGAATTTCTTAGTGTGATGGCATACAACACTGATTGTCTGTCTCTTACCAAATTGTCTCCAGAGTTCTAAAAATTCGCTGAGTGTGCAAAACTTCATAATATCACAAACAAGAATAGATAACTGAGCAATAAATTTATGATCTTAAATCTTTAATCATTCGTACCCTTTCTTCAATGAAGTCTCTTACGTTGCTCCTCGTCTAAATCTTCATCCTCCCTCTCCTCATCATCGTCTTTCTCCTTTCCCAGTACTTGTCAGATTATTTCGTCGTTATCCTGAGAGATTTTTATGGGAACATAATTATATGCATCCATCCAAATCTACACTTTCTCATCACTACCTCTAATCATCTCCGAACACGTAACTTAATCCAAGATGTCGGATACATGCGCCGGAGGTGTCTTTAAACCAAGAGAATCTTCATCACCTACAGATATGATTATAGGGAACACATGGATGCTACATTCAGTGTTCAAACTTTGACGCATAAAAGATATCGGTAGTTTGTCTTTATTCTGTATAACTTGTTATTTGGATAAGGCTTGTTACGTTGGGTGGCAGAAGCATAACATGAATGTTTTCCACATTTAAATTTATACCTTTAAACATACTGTTGTTTTCATATTGCCGGCCTAGCTTCGCTTTCTTTTGCGCATGTAATTTCATTTGAGTGTCTACTAGAGAAGAATGAACTATAACAATATGTGAAATTTTACGAGTTTACTTTGTGATGTGCCATACAATGTTAATCTAGTATTGTTACTAACGTATTAATGCGGAAGTTTTTCTATCACTTCGTAATTTAGTTATTGATTTTCGACACATGTCTTAAACTCTTTAATTCTAAGTAATTTGCGTATCTAAATTAATACCATATTTTATTAGACCGAATTACTTCAGATTATATTTGTCAAATAAGTAAAAAATATAAATATTATACATGAATTGTGAAGTTCAAGCTACATTTTTGACGTAAAAATATTAACACAAACAATTTGCATTAAAATACTTTTTAACAAAAGTAATTTAATTTTTTTTCACATTTGATTCTTTCTTTTATTAGAGTAATCCAATCTGCTCAATTTTTCAAGTGATTCTTGTGAAGTTCTTCTAATCAAACTTCCTTAGAGGTAACTACCATTCCAAAGAGTACAATATTTTCACTACATAATAGTCTTTATAACTAATAAATGGTATAAAAAATAACGAAATCAAATTGTTACAAGCTCTCATCTCAGTCTTTTTAAAACATTTTGCTTTGATTCCGCTTATTGTTGCATCACTTTATTAAGTAGCGCTCCAAACACGTGGAACTCCCGTCATTGGGATAGCTTGCTTTACTATTTAATAATTACTAAAATTAGGTCATCATTCTTTCTGTGGGTCAGTAATATAGTTACTGCAATACAAGGTTGGAAATTTTCTATTTACGTTTATTGTATTTTATTTTAACAAGCACCCTGCAGCTAGAAACAGCAAAATGTTCTAAATTTCATAATAAAAAATACACCCACACACAAAAAGAGACAGAGACAAAAAGGAGTAGGAAAGAAAAAATTCTTTTTAAGCAATACAATTATATTTTCTTATTTAAACGCATATATAAAAAGTAAAATAAAATTAAGTGCAGTCTTAGTTTATCCAGACATCTAGGGTCATGTTTTACTTTGAAACAAAAATTTTCATTTGCTATTGAAAGTATTTAGCTTTTATTGAGCGCTCTCATTTTCCTCATTTTCTGTCTGAAATATACTTTATCACAGTAAATAACTCTTAAAGAAACCCTCATAAATTTTAAAACTCTAGATCCTTCTCACAATACGTGTTTCGATTTTGTACATTTTTTAAAATAATGAGTTCGAACTCAGTACTTTAAAATTTTGTAATTATTTAGGCATTATAACTTATATATATTCTATTGAAAAAGAATTAATAATAGCTGAAAAGAAGGTTCAGAAAAATGTCATGTTCCGCAAACTTGATTTGATGTGAGTTGTTGTATCCTTAATCGCATAATCAAATTTTAATTGCTTCGCTGTTACTAATGACTGTGTAAGAGTCACGTTCTTATTAAAGCAGATAAGAAACCAGATTATTCGAGAGATTAACGTGCTTGAAGAATAAACTCTAACATATATTTTATTTTTCTCCAATCTGAGGAAATCGTATCAGATAATTAATGTAAATTTACTCAATATTTTATTTAAACTGCATCTTACTTAACCATTTTAACGTAATTCTAATAGTTTAAATATACTAACATGCCTTTTAAAAAGGATTTACCCTGGTAAATATCATTAAAGCAATGGGACTAATTCGAAGCATTCAAACTTAATTTTAAAAACAAAAAAAATTAAGAAATGATTTAAAGTATAGAGGACAAAATCAAAATCGAATAAATGAATCAAATAAATTTAAAAAATCAAGTAGTAAATGCAGAAATCAAATAAATGAAATATGCATGACTATAGCGTATTAAAAATATCAATAATAGCAGCTTTTGTGTTGCTGTTCAATACCGTTTAAAATCACATATAAAACCTGTGTGAATATGTATTGTCACGAAAAAATTGTATATATTTTTCATTCGTTTTCAACATCAAATTTTAAACAAGAGAGAGTACAGAGGTAAAAGAAGTGAAATAAAATGAAGAGTATTTTGATCAAACTAGAGAATTTTAACGTTATGAATGGATATTATAAAGTATATTTAATATAACAGATACTGATGTATTACTATGTTTTGGTTCTTAATTCCATTTATCATGAAATGACATTGCGTAAATGCAATTTAAATTTTCTTAAAAATATTAAATACATATAAATTTAGTCTTTTATGTAACGTATTAGAAAAACTATATACGAATATGTTTCAAGCGATCTCTCTTTAATTAAATCCTTAAAAACTGAAAACAAGAATATTTCCTTTTATATTAAAACAGAAAGTTATTGTCACTATATTGTTTTACCCAAATGTCAGGAATACCAAATGTCAGTAATTCATCGAAAAAAATGTTAGGCAAACTAATAATTTTTTTTTATATTTAAACGAAGAATATAATCAAAATATGATTAAAATTTCGAAGCAATAATGAGCAAGAAGATACGAAAATCGCATAAGCATGCGTAATGCATTGAAAGCATAGGTTACTCCATAAACGCAAAGAAGGGGAAAATCTGTCTACTTAAGGAAGGTTCCTTTCGTAAAACGCTTTCCAATTAATAACTAATACTGCATAGCTACTGTAAAAAATACAGAAAACACGCATAGCTAGCATGTTTCAATCCGAAATACGATAAAAGGGAAAAAAGCAATTTCAGATTATTTTAATCTCTTGGCCACTGGTTAAAGTAAATGATACAGTAAGTGCAACATAGTAACTATAAATGTATCCGATGCAATCATTGTAACTATAAATACAGAGAGCGTATAAGAGCGTTATTTGGGCGCATTTATGCAGAGCATTTACTAGTAAATATCTCATTACGTATTCTTATTTCTTCCCTTCATTTAACGTCATGAAATATCGATTAGAGTTATTTAATGTTTGTTGCAGTTATGAACCTTGAAAGCTCCACGAATAGTTTAGCACAACATTTTCAGCATAATTACGAATTCCAGATGATTTAAACGAAGGGACTGTTCGTTTTTATTTTTATTGATATTGCTTCTTTTCGGGAGAACGGGAAGTAGTGGAAAAGTCTGCAATGATTAATATTTGTGTTTTTTCGTATTCCTATTCTGGACCCAGTCTAAAAAAAGATACGTTTATTTATTACGAAACAACGTAGAACTTACTATCTCAAATTGTCAAATTTGGTCAAA
Source organism: Stegodyphus dumicola (assembly GCF_044657685.1). Classification (NCBI taxonomy): domain Eukaryota; kingdom Metazoa; phylum Arthropoda; class Arachnida; order Araneae; family Eresidae; genus Stegodyphus; species Stegodyphus dumicola. Next base: position 110,869,226 of record NC_140781.1, on the reverse strand, counting down.
AGTATCTGTGGCGAATACAAAGAGAGAAAAAATGTGTGTGACAGCAATAATAGCAGATAATATTTGCTAGATGAATTCTTAAAAAAAAAAATGTTGTAACCAGTCCTTTTATTCTAGTTTTTACTTAATAACACTGTCCAAATTATGTTCTTTAATGCCATTTATAACTTAGTTTCTTCCTTTCTCAAGATGATTTTGTTTTCCGGTTATTTACAGCCGGTTGTTTTATTTTGAATACTCATTTAATTTACGTAACGAAGTGAACTTATTCTCCAGATTAAACTCCTTCAAAATGCATGTAAATTATTAATAGTATTTTTGTAAATTATTTTTGTTAATAATAATTTGAGTGTGCACCTTTCCTCTGTTTTCTGAACTGTCATCTGATTAACCGTGGTTTTTAGGTAACCACGACACCGTCATTGTTACTACGTCAGTTAATCGCAAGTCGATTATATGCAAAGTGGGGATAAATAGGTAAGGTGAAAAATACGTAAATAGATTTTTAACTTTAATTTGCAATAGTCTCTTAACTCACCATTTTAATTTTCTTATGTCCCCTTTCTGTTCTAAAAATAGTTATTGTTTCTAATAAGCCTCTCTAAACAATGTCATTTCAAATTTAATCGCTGCTGCATTAAAGCTGAAGACGCAGATACTTGCATAATGTTTCAGCTAATTAATGATTTCAAATTTAGGAATCGAAACTTTTAACAGCCAGTGGGGAAGATGCGAACCAAAACCAAATCATTCTGACCAAAGCTTTCGTCTTGGACACGTAGCATTCGCTCTTTGTTTCTCTGCCTTACCACTAATTTAATTGCGAGGCAGTTGTGTGTGTTTATGAAAAGCAATTCATTCCTTGTTTCATATTTTAATACAATAAATAACAAAAAATAAAACAAAAGTAAAATATTTTCTTCAAATTAGGAGAAAGATAGTTTTCTGATTTGTTCGATTTTCTTGCTTTGGATTTGATCTACGTCTACCAGTTCGGTATTTCACTCTCAGTATGATAACTTGGAAACCTCATACTGAGATAAATATCTTACTATAGTAAATAAAATTTTAAACTAAATCGTCTGGATTTTCATTTGACATTCAGAAGAACAGCCGGGAATGTAATAGCATAAATCTACAAACCAGTTAGGTTCTGATTATGGTCTAGCACTATAGTGCTCTAGATTTTGGGAGACGCCTTAATTATTCTACAATTCTTTATAGAACTGATTTAGTCTCAAAACATTTTTTTTAAAGTGAGCATCGGGACCTATGAAAGAGCTCTGCCACTGAGAACCCAGAACTTTACCGAATCCTTTACAAAGGCATCCATGCCCTAAAATAGACATCTGTCATTTTCATTGTGAAAATCAATTAAAACAAATAGGCTGTTATTTCATTTTCAATAATGCTTTGTTTTAGTGCACCGTAGCATGCATTTGCAGCTTCTAAGATTTGAAGAGAAGACTGCAAAAATATGTGTTGGATATTATACTTGTATTTCAAGTTGACAAACACGTAACGTAATCCATTAAGTTTAAACTTTCTCTGGTGGCATTAATATAATATTGTTGCGTTTTTCTTTTTTGACACCAGTTGTTACGTTATTTTTTCCTTCACGACTGCAAAAGTATGTGTTGGATATTATACTTGTATACTTGTATATGTGTTTTTGTATGTTTTTGCTGTGTGGCTAGACACACAGCTTTATTGTTTGCTGTGTGGTCTAGTAATGCCACACGTAGATCTTGGATAAATTTTCACGCATATCCATTAAATAGTTTTTATTATATTCCCTGTTTTGTCTTTATTGCTTATTTTTTTTAGCTTTGTGTAGTTTCGAAACCAAATGCCCTACATTTGGATGAACTGTATGACACTTACGAAACAAATACTTAGAAATAAATTAGCAGCATTCAGCTGAAGATTCTGAAATCTTTGCATAACTTTCTCAAGGCCCTTTTATAGTTTTATGAATTCATTGATATTATTACCAGAACTTTAATGTAACTGACGACTGCTCTTCGAACAGGCACGGGTGTAACTTCTCAGACATTTCATGGTAACCTTTTAATACTTAGCTCTGCCATTTGCTGCTTTATATACGTATTTCTTTATAACAAACACCCTTTTAGAATTGTTGTTGCATTTATGTATTCTATAACCTGTAATGGAAATTATGTTTGAGCTTTATATGGTATTTGCAATGTTTGTTTATAACTTTGCTTTTAATGACTAATTTTTTATAAATTGTACATATCCAAAAATTTGTCAGAGAGAAATATTTTGCATTTCTCCTCCTTTGAAGTATGATGGGATAAGTTAGTGTTGCTTATACAGAACAGCACATTCTAACACAGAAAAGTCCTTTAAATTAAATAAATCAAATAAGGAGAAAGTATGTATGGAATAGTAATTTTTCAGATGTGTTTTAAATGTTTGAAATACTTTTTCAAATCTCTTGGAAAACTTGAAATTTTTTGTGGAATTTTTTAATATTATTTTATCTTAATGACATCTTCAGGAAACTGCTAAATTACATAAATAACCACATAAAGTGTATATTATTAAATTTACATGTGAAGAATTAGAATATTTAAAATATCATTACAAGTTTAAACATAATTTATTTTACTTATCGTGACTTACTAACAGAATAATAAGGCAATCACCTTCACAGTTACACTTATTTCGAAACCCATCTTCTATAATTTACTGAAAGACGATAAATTATTTTCTAAACCTTTTGAATTATTTACAGTAGTTCTTATTTCCGTAGATTTGCCTACTACATTAAAACTCTTAGAGCAACATCCACAAACTTGTTGCGGTAAAAAGTTTTTTTTTGCATAAAACCAAACTTATGTCGCTGAAAATTTAACTCGACGTTATTCTACAAGGTCTTTCAGTAATTGGGAAAACCCTCAATTTTCCATTATACTTATTTTATTGGGTTTCAATTTTAAAATGAATGATTTTTGTTTCAGTGGGAACATAATATTATGGCTTATGGAAAGCTTATTGAAAAAGGCGAAAAAAAAATAAGCATCTTTGTAACTTGAAACCTTTGTTATCGGTGTTTATCTACATAAAATTAAATTGCTGTTTGAGGTTTACTACCAGTCATCTAAAACGAGAATTATTCTTAATGTTTACAAACATCAACTGTTATCTTCAGTAGTAGTACCTTTACCGGGCCAGACTGTTCTTAAAATTCCTATTGAGATAACTAATGTAGTCTTAAAATTATTTTGAACCTTAACTTCTCAATAAATTGAAATAACACATCTATTGTTTTCGTTAATTTAATTCTAAAGAAGATATACACACTTTTTCTATAAAGATAAGGCACAATTTTTTTATTTAGCCTTGATTCGATTTGATTTTTTAATTCAGCAAACAAATGTATGCAATCCAATTTCAAAGCATATGAAGCTTTTCCTTTAAATTCAATGTCAAATCGAGGATGAGTTTTGCCTCTTTTTAAGCTTAAAACAGAGCGTGTCTCTTTTTAGTGTACACATAGTTTCGTAGTTATTTTGTAATTTTTTCGTAAAACGAATGCAAACCAGTTTCCCTTATAAGGTCATTCATGAAGGCACCCCTCATGTTAGGAAAACAGTTTTGCCCTACTATATTAAACAAAAAGATAATCATTTTACTGGCTTTAAAAAAAATGAAACAATTATTATTACACAGTTATTAATACCGCGTCTTTTACTAATGAGCGTATGACTTCTGTTTGCACTGATGAGTTTGAAATCCACTTTAATAATCAGCTGTTTTATGATGTTCCAAATTATAGCTATAATTATAATGCGCATTGTAATTACTCTTTCAAGGAAGACATTTTAGAACAGGAAAAATTGAAACTGCGTTTTTTGGTTAAGTTACATTAGACATTAACAGATCACATTAACAGATCCAGGGTTCGACTATGACGAGGACGCTACACATTTTTCACGTCTTCAGCATCAGAAATCCTAATAACACTACAACTAAAAGAGTTAAAGTGGCCTAATAGTATAACAAAAGATATTCAAATTACTTGGTACGATATGTTCCATGTCACAAACCTCAAGAACACAAAAACATCATTATTTTTATTGAATGGATAAAAATTAATTTATTGAATTTTTCTTTTACAGAAAATAAATCTCTACAGTAATTTAAAACATTCTGAATTAAATGCAAACAAGTTGTCCTTATTTGTGTTCATTTTAAATTTGAAAATTAATTTCATAGAAAAACCGAAATGGGGAAAATGCTATTAAATTTGTTATTCAAAATGTTGCAGATTGTTAACTGCAAAAATTCCAATACAAGGTATCATGCTATGTGATTTCTCAAGAAATAAAAATGGGACAAACACTCCGAACAATAAACTTTGATTGCAATTAAACTGGCATAGGATTTGCGTATTTACATATTCAGCATATAACATGATATTCAATTTTCACACTTAAATTTAATAGCATTTCATTGAACATAATTTCAAAACTTAAGATTGCAAGATCCATAATCTTTCAAAAACCTTTTTCAACGTATGCATACTTCAGTGGTAAACAAGCTTTAGATCAAATAATTATGGATTCCATTAAAGAGTTATTCATTGACAGACTGGAAATTTTAAGGTTTCGGAGTAAACGAGAGCTCACTCAACTGGTTAACTTAATTTGCGTGTTTCCCATTTCCGCTCTTGTCAGATCAGCTTTCAAGTTTAAAGTCGGCTGCATTTATTTAATCAAGCACGAATTCCAACATGTGTCTATATTGCCGTTGATCAAAAGCGTCACTTAAACAGAACTGCTTTAATTGAACAGGAAATATGTTGGGGATCGGACACTGACTCCGCCCTCTTTGCTAACTCCGTGCTCAGTAGTCCGTTAATTTAATCACTTAGATTTTACGGCAAACAAGACTAGTGGAACGTCAGGCCAAGCGTCAGAACCATTTACTGTTATCGACCCTACAAACCGAACATATTCCATGCTCCCCTTATTTAATAATAAAAGTATTGGGTATGTAGACAAAGCAGAAACACACCAACTTACACCTCGAAAAAAAGCAATTAGTGGTATAGGTCACGGAAAAAGTATAGTTCACGTGGAGATTTACCTCACTCTTAAATTTGATTATTCTTTGAAGCAGTGTTTGCATAAATGAAGTAAATTGTTTTAGTACTGAAGCAGTAAAACTCATAAAAGTTAGGGATAGTTCAAATGCTTAGTGAATATAATAATGGGGCTCGTCATCTATGAATTTTATTCAAACCTGCTTAAACATGAAATTGTTAGGAATAAAATAACAAAAGCATGGAACTTGAGGCAAATAGTTGAACATTATGTGTAATGAAAACTGGAAGACGTATGGATAACAGAGCATCAGATATCGCAAGGTTTTTTAATAGTAACAGAAAAAACTTTGTAATCAGCTAAACTTTGATCGTTATTGATGATAATTTAAGATAATAGTGAAGTCATCCTGATCTTCGTGAAAAGAAGGTATTTCGCTGAAAGGAAACTATCTATCGTCATGCTGCTGTTGAAGCTAGGTTTACATAGTCATTATTTAGAAAGAAACAATTAAAGCATTTTTTATATGCCTGACGTTTTATATTATAAAGTAATAATATTGGGTTGTTTGGAAAGTGATTTCGTTTTTTCCCAACAGAGGCCTTAATTTTATTGTTTCACAGCAAACATCACACTTAAGCCGCATAATTATTATACATTTTGACAGCTGATATAGCAAGGCTTGTTTGTGAAAACGTTCGATTTATTCTAAGCAATAGTTTTTGGTTGGTGTCATTTCATTTATGGAAAGTGTTTGGTTGGTGCCCTTTCAATTATGGAAAGTGAAAAGCAGCATTTTCATCATATTCTAAATTTTTACTATCGAAAAGGTAAAAATGCTGTTCAAGCAAGAAAACAATTATCCGATGTGTATGCAGAAGGTGTACTGGCAGAACGCCAGTACCAAACTGGTTTGCACAGTTTCGATCTGGCAATTTTGATCTTGAACATACAGTACGTTCTGGAAGACCAATTGAAGCTGATGAAGAAGCAATAAAGCCATTAATTAATGCAAATCGGCGAATAACAACTGGTCAGATCGCTGAGAGAGTACATTTATCGAATTCGACCGTTCATGGTCATTTGAAAGGCCTATGTATAATCTTAAAGTTCAACGTATGGGTTCCTCATGTTCCTAAGCTCTCCATCAGCTTCAAATGACCTTCCAGAACGTGGGGCATCTTCAAAATCAAAACTGCCAGATCGAAATTTTGCAAACCAGTTTGGGCACTGACAATTTGTCAGTACATCTTTCTCCATACACAACAGATAATTTTTTTCTTGCTTAAACAACATTTTCACCTTTTCGATAGTAAAAAAAGCAAAATATGCCGAAAATGCTGCTTTTAACTTTCCATATTTGAAAGGGCACCAACCAAAACCTACTGCATAGAATCAATGGAATTTTTTTTTCATAAACAAGTCTTGCTATATCAGCTGTCAAAATATATAATGACTATGCGGCTAAAGTGTGAAGCTGCTTATGAAAAAATACAATTAATCCTTCTGTTGAGAAAAAAACGAAATTACTTTTCAAACAACCCAGTATATAACGTAAAGTGAATCTTTTAGATTATGTCAGCTTTTTATAAGTATATTCCAATTTTTTTTAACAGGGATATTGATTATTTAAATATTTATACAATTTAAAGTCTTACACAACTATAAAATGTGACTAACCTTTTGATAGACTTTAAGCGGACTTAAAAAGTAACTACAGAAACTCGCGATGAATGTAAAACTTACTTTTAAACTCAATAAGACGAACAGAAGGCACTCTTGGTTCTTAGAAAGTCCACCAGCATGTTAAGAAACTCAGAAATTTAAAGGTATACTTAAGTTTGAATATCTAATAGCCTAAGGCTACACAGAGAAATTTACCCGAAGTTGGCTCTACATTCATTGGCGTGAATTTAAACTACCGGCAAGTAGCAAAGCAAAAGACCGAAACAATTATCTAAAATAGCAAAATTAGTAAAGTGGCCTTCAAGCGGCAGAACACGCTCTGACCTAACAATCTCAAACTCTCACTTAAATACACGCGAACTAATTTGTATTCTGGCCCGAAAACAAAAAGAGAGAATCGACAGCAAAGATAAAACATAAAATAACTGGCTATGTAAGTTAAATAAACCTCATATACTGTTTATTTAAAATATTTAGACGAGCTGATAATTGTTTCATTTGGCTCATTTCTTCGAATCGGTTATAAGATTGATTGTAATTTTTGACGGATTCCGCCATCTAAACTTAAAATATTATTTCTTTGAGAAGCTTTTTGTATACGTGCATGTCTATTGTATTCATATGTATTATTTCGTATCAGATCCACACTTTGTTTTAGATAAAAAATATTGATGTTTTATCTTACGAAGGAATAATTTTAAATAGTTCGAAACTTTAAGTAATACAAATAAAAATTTTACGGAGAAAATGAAAGTAATTCATCACTTTCGATCTAACTCAGAGGTATTAAAACGCTTTAGAAAGAAAAAACAGTTTCTTTTGGTACTAAATGTATTTCGCAGGGATCTGTCAAAATCGTTTAATTCTTGGATATTATCTATGTTAAGTCTTAAATTGTGTTTTTCTCTGCAGAAACTGAAAATGGGTGTAAAATTTAATTTAATCGTGTGTTGTTTTGAAGGAATGTTAGCAAGTACAAAACTCTGCTTCAGACAGCAGAAAAATTAAGACTGTTCCTGTACATATTTCCCATAAAAACTGCTGTAACAGTTAATGGTGCATTAGACAATAGTTTTAGGTTTAGGAAAATGTTATTATGAATGCCATAAATTTTACGTGTTTCAGTCGACTGCTTCAGCTATCCTTTCGTCACTGTATAATTATTGGTTCTGAAAACCTTATAGAAGATTCAGGCTGAGCTTCATTTAATTTGATCAGCGAATTTTTTGGAAAAAGTCGTGAAGTCATTAGGTTATTTTAAAGGAAAAGTTGGGAAAAATGTGCAATGCGTTCGCCAGGTTTCGAAGCTGGACCTCTCGAATATGCGCCGAGTGTGCTACTGTTACATCATGAAGGCATGCTGGAAAGCGAGGAAAAAAACCCTTATATACACCCCTTTTAAAAGGCGACTATGAATTAGAGGACACAGTGACCAAATCCTGGTAGTGAGGAATTATCGTCCACCGCCTTTTTTAATTCGAGAGCTGTTTATAGAGTCATCAGTTTATTTTGAAGCAGAAGATATGAAAAATGGGAAATGCTCTCTAGGTGACTCGAACCTGGACCTCTCGAATACGCGCCGAGTGTGCTACCGTTACACTACGAAAGCATAATGGAAGGACGGAGAAAATATCTTATAAAGCTCTCCAGGAATGCACATAGTTTCAATAGGCGCATAGTCCTTATTTGAAATAATCTCATCTAATTTATTATCTAAAAGTGAAATAAAGGAAGCAATTTCTTGTTAATATCAATGCGTGAGTTCTGTAACTAAATGTATTTTCTTGTGCTTTGCGTAAAAAAATGTAGATAAAAATAATTGAAGCTTTAATTTTTTTTAAAAATTCATAATTTTCACTTCCTAATAGCATAAAAGCCATTTTAAATGCATACAAGACTACATATACGCAAATGAGTATACATATGTGAAATATATGAAATAAGTCCTTTTAACAGTTCATATTAAATTGCTATATCTCTTTACTTCTGTTTTTTCTCTTCCAAGGTATTTTTTGCAAAAGGACACTTAGGTATATAGTAGATATTTGAAGTTATAAAATTTGTTCATAACTTCGTTCCATTTTAAATCTTTTTTGATCGTATGCTTAAATGCTTACAGTGAGATTGAAAATATTAACAAAAGGACACTTAGGTTCTTTTTTAATGTAAGCTATATCACTCAAGGCGGGTTTTTAGCTTCTGACTATAACCTTGTGAAAACTTGCGTAACTGCATAAAAGCTTAACACGAATATTACATATACACAAATTACATCGCTTTAAAAGTTATTTTACATTGCTGTAAGTAAGATTCAAAGAATAAGTATAAATTTTTATTATTTTCAATTAATAACTGTGAGACTTAAAAAAGTGACAATAAAATACCACCAATTTAAGCATTTTATACGGTATTTTTACCAGCTACTCGAACGGCTGTACACTTAAATGATTTTCTTTTATACCAATAAAAATTTTATTACTAAGTTCCAAAAAGTCTTTTAAGTTAGACCTTTGTAAAACCATTTAAGTGTTAGCTTTATGTAACACTTTTATAAATATACTGTAAATCTGACTGCATTTTTGACCTTTCCCTAATTGAATTCTGAAATATTTTTTGCATGTAAATTTTATTCATAAATCTTTCAGGACGCCTGATACTACACGTACCATTATTAACTTACTCAAATAACTACTTATACCCGAAATCTTAAATAGAATTTAAAAACATTCTGATCAGTACTTAATAGTTTTCTTTTAAAGAAATCGTTTACTTTTTTAAGACCGAAATTTTAAATGCTTTTCATTTTCCTCGATGTGTAATCATAAAAATAAAATAAATGATCGAAGAAATGCGGACTTTTGCCTTCATCAACAATGATTAATTTGCGTTAGCAAACACGGATATTCAACTAATCTTTTTCCAAAGACATACAATTTTGAAACTTGGCAATGCGTTTTGCATTTCTTTTTGTGCCCAACATTTAGCGTAGTATTCGGTTTGCGTCTGGGCGGAGAAGAGGCAAGAGCTACTGAACTAGTTTTCCGGACGAAAAAACGAATAGAGGGAATGACAAAAAGTAGGAATTGGGGACCCGGTGCAACATTCCAGGTTTCCATGGTAACTCCTAGTGACGTAGTTTGAGACGTCAGTAAATCGAGGGGTGGGAATGAGAATAACCGATATGTCTATAGATAGATAAAGAAAAGATTGATAGACGTATTTTCCCTTTATTTCTAGTTTTCTGTTAACACGCAATAAAAGATGATTCGATGTAATTAACCCTCAACGCATTCTTTTTTCTAAGAACAACAGGAAGATAGATATTTCCTTAACATTATTACGGTGTAAGAGTAAAGAAGAAAAAAAAATTTAAAAAGAAAGAAAAAATAAGAAGAAAGAAAGAAAGAGAGAACTCCGTTCGATCAGACAAGTCGCTGCCCTAGAACCCGATAACGGTAACTTCTGCTATATTGCATTATCTAGAACAAGTCAATTGCCTATAGGTTTTCCAAATGTAATATAAAAGTTCACAAAGTGCTCTAACAATACAAGCAAAATGCGTTCATCATCCCACTAAGAATTCTTCAGTCAAAATGAAGAGTAAACCTTTTTATGGGCATAAACTTTCTCAAATATTTTTTTGCGGACGCTTTCTTCCTAGTATTTCAAATTGCAATGAATGTCTCATACCGAAAATGCTTTCATACGAACGGCGGGAAAGTTTGCTATAAATTAAATACTGAAATGTTTTGCAGTATATGCAATATTTATATTATATGCAATAATGCTTAATTTCCGCTTTGAAATACATATTCGAAGACACCCGGCTTTGTAAATTAGAATTATGTAACCAAGTTTTTGAATTTCCTGCATCCACGTGGCAGTCATGATTTCAAGCTATTCGCAAGCAATAATAAGTAAGGTTTTGCTTATATTTTCTGAAAAATTAATAGAGGAAAGGTACCAAAACGGATATACAATTTAATTTTTGAGCTTTAAACTTAAAATCGAAATCATAAATTTATGCAGATACCTAAGTAAGAATCTATATCCAGCCCAAGTGTATATTAATTTGACGAAAATTGTTGAATACATTTGGAAAATTTCTATTTGCTTAGATTTTTGCAAATGGACGCTGTGAGAAACGAAGCCCCCAAACCGACATATCAAAAAAATTAATTAACTAAAAATTCACTCAAACACTGAGACTAATCATTTTTTAACTTACAATTACATAAAATTATTCGTCAACAATCGCTTTTATGTTACAAAAATTACATTTAAGAAGTATAAACCTATAGGGTCTATCCCAATGACAATCAGACTTTTGACAATGGAAGCATTCATAAGGAAAATTAACATAAAACAATGAAAGAGAACATTTACAACAAATTGAACTTGATCTACATACAATAATCACAAACATAAATGTCTTTCTCATCACCAGCTCATTCTATATATGCCCAGTCCTCACAAGATATACACTGATCTTCTCCTTTGTTACTATGGTAATAAAATCTTTTGCAAAAAATGCATTTTGCATCATCTCTTGTAGGTGCACTCGCACCAAAATCTTCATCTGATAATGATGATCCATCATTAGTTGAGAACTGTAGTTTTCTCCTAAGGCGTGACTTGCATTTGGGCCCATCTGATTGCGATGGTTCTCTTCGTATTGCCTCAGATTTGTAACTTATTCTGCCTCCTCTCTAATGTCATTGAAAGGATGCTTGATATTATTTCTAACAGCAAGTTTCAATGTCATTCTACTTAGATACTCTCTTCTTAAAACAAAGAAATTGGCCTCCACAGCCAAACAGTAGCGAGCAACTTGCTGCTCCAATTCTGGACTGAAGACAGGTGATCTTCCGTGTCTGCAATTAGCTGCTCCTTCTGAAGTGCCACAATTTTCATCAGCTAGCCTTCTTATTTTTTTCTGAGGCGCCTGGAATATCTTGAAGCCTTCAACCAGCCGATTTCACGTTTTTGGACAGCTTTTATAGCCTAAGCCACTTGGGGCCCACTGTCGGATTTTACTTCCTTTATTATGAGGAGGTGGATGCCATGACGTACTTCCAAACATATTTGGACTCAAACAAAGCAAAAAAAAAAAAAAAGCGAAATCAGTTAAACGAACTTTAATCGCACTCAGGTGTGTTAGTTTGCAGAACGTCATAATCCTTCATTCCTACGCTTGCTTCACTAGCATCGATTAATAATCATCAAAAACGCTATAGTGATTTGAAAAGTTCAATATTTGAATAACAAAATAGTTCAACGAAATAAATTTCTTACCTGCGATTTCTTAGAACACTAAGCTCTTAAAGATAGGAGAACGAAAATTTCAGCGTGAACCACACTTTATTACAACACAATAAAAACAGAGAACTATTAGTTTCTACAACGTTAAATCCAGCTACAGCACACGATAGAACAGGTTTATGTTTGATCTGACTGAGTGGAGCATGTTATGGTGGAAAAACACTGGGATGTCGCTTTACCGTACTTATGTTGGTTTTAGTACCTTTCTTCTACAAATATCCACCATTAATTTTTTCAATACCCATAATTTAAGTGAGCTGAGAATCTAACATCTTTAAGAATGAAAGAGCAAATACTAATATTCAAATAGTATTATTGAGGGAGGAAAATAGTAACCATGATCTTCATGCACAAATCAATAAAGCGTCTTCTATATTCATGATGTTTTTTTCTTTGGCTATGAAGAGTGTGTGTGTGTGTGTATTTAATTATGGCAAAGCACACGAGGGCTATCTGCTAAAGGGAGGGATGCCTTTCGTGGAGGACTTTCTAAGGGAAACTGGCTCGTATACACGTTACACATGGGAAAAACCACGAAAACGCCCATGCAGCCAGCCCGTTCGCGGGATTCGAACCTCAGACCGAACTACCAGTGTTCAGCGACTTTACCGCTCGGCCGCTGGTGGGCCGGCTATGAAGAGAATTGCTTGATAAAATAAAGCGTACTTAACAATTAACCCCAAAATGGTCTCATTATATGCACCGTCAGTTTGCGTGATTGGTAGGAAAAGATTTGCTGAAGTAATTTCACGCTGTGCTCTCTGTATAACTTCGCTTTATAAAGACAGCTCTGAGTTTATAACTAAGCAAAATCGATCATGAGCAGTTAACCCAGCAAACATAAAACAGTATAACATAAAACAGCAATAAATATTATTGTGAAAAACTCCCTTTTACGTTTAATCTTTCTGTATTAAGTATTGCGTGTGAGCAGCGTTACGATCCCACTCCTCGTTTGACTCTTTCTATTCTTCGCTCTGTCGTCGCTGACTGCTACTGATTCCAGCTCAAATTGCCGCTCTCGCCGCGTCTAGCTTGCTAAATATGCAAGCTGTATACCGACTACTGTAACATAGGTGCTTCAAGGTGCAATGCAAGTACAGAAATACTTGAGTGGATCCAGAGAACAGGATGAAAGTTGATGACTTCTTTGTCACGTGAGGGCTGTGAAAAAACACATTTTACAGAATTATGCGGTCCATAAAACATAAAATACATATTTTTCCAAGAAAATAGACCACTATTTACATAATATTTGTAAATGTATGTCATGCTAAAACAGCAGAAAGTCCTACAAAAAGTAGGACAAATTTAGAACGCTTGAGTTTGCACTGTATAGAGCTGTAATAACTATTTTAAATAATCGTATGTAAGGAAATTTTGGTATTCATTTAACATAAAAGTACAAAAATAAAGGGTACAAGGGCCCCTTTATTTTTGTACTTGCAGAATTTTTGTACTTGTCTTCTTGCAGAATTTCATAGCTGAAGAGACTGAAATGATTCATAATGTTGCAAACTTGTGCGTCATGATAGAATTGCTTATTAATCTTGCGTAAGAACGTCGCTAGGGGTTCTACTTTGAGGTCATCATGAAGACACTTATTGCTTACAAAAAAGTGAGCATCTATCATGATACGCAGGAATCTGTTATACACAACTTGTAATTTATTGAGTTCCCGGTCATTAACTGTCTTCCAGACCGGTGAAGCCTAATAATTCCATTATTGAATACTAAAGAATTCCATTATTGGCTTAATAACAGAAAGATAAATGAGTCTCTTCTTATCCAAATCTAGTGAAGAGTATTTTCCAATGATGAGATAAAGACATGTAACGATTTTTAGAGCCCTGTCTCGCACGTTATTAACGTGATGAGTTCATGTGAGACGATTGTTAAAGAATATTCCAAGGTATTTTGCTTCAGAGACTACAGGAACAGGTTCATTGAAAAACGTTAGTACTTTTTTGAGCGGAACGTTCCTTTTTCGTTTCCGAATAATCAGAAGTTGTAATTTGGACGCACTGATTTGAACTTTCCACTGCGTACACCATTTTTCAATGCGGGGAATGAAGTTTTGAAATTTGCCAACAGCATGATTCACATTTTCGGATTTCACAGCTAAGGCGGTGTCATCCACATAGCAGGATAAAACAAATTATTTTGCTGAATTTGAGGAAAATCTGTGGCATAAAATCGATACAAATCGCTCCTAGGACCGAGCCTTGTGGAATACCGCTTAAAGTAAATCTTTCGGAGGAGCTCCTGATTCACTCCCAGTTCTTGACCTTCTTTATCAAGCTTAATGTTAGTGAGCGGTGGCTGATAAGAAAGAGCCGATTAACTTCAGTAAGAGAACTGTTCTGAATTGATTCCATAACAGAGCGGTTTTGTCCATCTCTACTTCCAGCAGCTCAGTGTGTTTTATGAAAGAAAAAAAAAAAACCTTAAAGGCTTAAGTATGCTTGTGGGAACTATATCATCAGCAATGCTTTTCAGGTAACTGACTTTCTGAGAAAGAAATAATTCTGAGGAACAAACCTTGAGAGGACGATGCACGCAAGAGTAAAAAGAAGCCACTCTTCAATGTAAAAATATTTTGCTTCTGAAGAAGAGGGAATTAGGTGTGATTGCCCACGATGTCGATAAAGTTTTATTTAGAATCCATGCCAGTAAAATGTTGCTGTTTCACTTAATTTTAAATTTTACAATAACATATATCTTTTCCGTTAGAAAGCAATTTACTGGCTAGCACATAAGTTCGCAGACTTTTGTGTACTGAATTTGTTACATAATACTGTTTCCTAATTTGGATTATCTGCAATTTAATTTTAATATTAATTTTTATTAACTGTTCAGTTTTAAAGTAGTTGTTTTGATTTTTTAAACTGTAATTGTTTACGTTAAACTGAGTTTGGTAATGTTAATGTTATAAGGTATTTCTCCATCCTTCTTAGCGAGCCTTCGTGGTGTAGTGATCTGCTCACTCAGCGCGTAATGGAGAAGTCCGCGGTTCGATTACCGGCGAAGGCGTTGCTAATTTTTCATCTTGTCTGCTTCCAAAAAAGTCCTAATGTCTCTACAATGTTATTATCCTTTAAAGGTGATGTTTGGTTTTAACTTTTAATTTTTGCTTGGAAAAACTTAATTTAGTTTTAATTGTTTTATATATTTTTTTTATATATATATTTTATTGAAATTAATCATTTTGATTTGCACTAGAACACCAGAGAGGATATTATCGTTTTAGAAATGACTTCAAGATTTTGAGCTTGGAAGTAATATAAATTACTTTACAAAGTTGATGATTTATTTAATTAATTTAACTTAAAGTCTTAGTTTTACACTAACCAATCTGTGGATAGAGAGATTTAATTGAGTTTTGTTTCTTTCTTTCTTTCTTTCTTTCTTTTTTTTTTTTTTTTTTTTTTTTTTTTTTTGGTCCGCCCCAAAGAAGAGGGAACGTTAAGTCAGGTTAGTTTCAAATATTAATATTAACACCTTTTCTAAACCTAACAGTTACTTAGTGTCTAAAACCAAACGTCATATGATCTATGGTAAGGGATATTTTATACAAGGATATTATAATAACTAACTGATCATTTCCAGTTTAAAGCGTCTCTAGTCATAAATTAGAAGGTATAAACATTACATGTTTGAACGTATTTGAATTTTTTCATTAGTTTCTATATCTAGCGTAAAGTTCTCAACAAAAATTTGAAGCATTTTTATAGAGATAAGAACATAGGGAATCTAGATGCAGAATACAATTAATTTCGGTAGAAAAAAGCATTAAAGCATTTAAAAAAGTAGCTGTTAAAAGCATTTGAAATCTAGAAACAGATCTTTGGAGATTAATTATATCTTACCATTGAAGATCGCCAGATGCAATTTCTGAATTAATTTGTTTCGTTAAAAATTGCGTATGTGCTTGCAGACTATACAATGCCTCCGATTTAAGAAACAAGAGCAACTAAATTATTCGCTATGTCGCTGCTATCCGATGCTTGTCATTATCGGTGAGTTCTTTAAAAGTGAACAGTTATCCCTTAAAGGCGATCAATACTTTGCTTTGCTTATCTATATCAACTAATTTATTTGAAATGTGGCGAAACATTTCTTTTTTCCTGAGTTAATGAGCTTTAATGTTTACATAATTTTACCGTAAAATGTCTTGGATTTCAGACATGAAAGCAAATAAAACGTGTTTATTTTGTAAAATCGGTCTGTTAATACACATTTTGTTTTATTCATTAATGATCTAGCTAGAGCAGTGATTCCTAGTCAGTGGGAAATTCCTCCCAGATGAGAATTCATAGTTTCAGGGGAAAATGCATTCAGATTGTTTTTAGTTTATGATTATAAAAAAACTGCTTCTATTTGTGTTTTGGTATTAATCAAAATTTTCTATACTTGTTTAATTCATAAATTACATTAAAAGTAATCTAAATTTAAATTAATTTATATGTATTTTTGAATTTCAAGGAAGGAGGATAGTAAATGATAGTCTAGCAATAGCAAAAAAGGTGCAATCAATAATAATTTTTAAGGCTTTAAAAGAATAACGACAAATTAGAAAGAAAATCAGATTTACTTTAATAGGAATTACCCTTTAATTCCATGATCACATTTTTGTTAGCCCAGAAGGGCTATTAATTTCGTTTTCGCATTTTGTGTTGAAAACTTTGTAATGTTCCAACCTAGAATTTACAGTAATGTGTGTGGAACCTTGAGAACTGGTAAGCGAATAATCGCTTAGTTCAGAAAAAATAGAAACGTAAACTTACAAAGGGTTAATTACCCTTTATTGCTCAAAATAAAGTTCAAAGTCGGTCGTCTCTCAGGACGTACAGAAAAGCCTATACTTGGGCTTGAACTCCCAAGAATACAAAGAAATAAAACTTAAGTAATGCTTAGCTAAAAATATATAGCCGAAGCTATTAGAATTCTACAGTAGTTGTCCCATTAACGCTAACTAAACGGCGAAGCTATCAAGGGCCTGAAGTACGGCCGAGCGTAGAAATAGCTTAGAGAGAGTGTAGCCTAAAAAGGCGAACGCGCGCTGGTCAGAATCTCTGGCTCTCTAACGAAGTCAGTGGAACTTCGACTTTAAATACTTGCTCTCCCTTCATTTCTGATTCGATTCTGAAAACACATTCTGGCAGGAAATTTGTAGGCTGAAATTAGAAGCGACGGGAAAGTGGCTTTAACTAAAAAGTAACTGTTAAAAACTTAGGATAAACCTTACAATTTAAATTTAAAAGGCTGTATCACTTTTCAGACTGTTGTCCGGGATTATATTTAAAGAAAATAAATAATAAAGTATTTGCATAAGTGTGTGTGTGTTTCTTGCATTGTGATAAAACAACGGTGCTTACAGCCAGTAAATTTTGAATAACGTAATCCCCCACTTGAATATGGGCATCTGGAAGCCCAAATTTGGAATTTATTTTATTATCTACTTCATATTTTGTAAAACTTCAACGAATTTTTTAACAAATTCAACGATTTCAAAGCGAGCAATGGCAACCCTGTACGAAAAAAAAATATCTCCAGCGCGCGAGATTGTGTATCGGAAATTCTAAAAATAGACTCGTTTTAAATTATTTTGTGATATTGCTGTTGAATTGAATTTTATGGTTTAAATGCGATCAACATGATATTTAATAAATAAAGGTAACACTCAAAACATTAAAAAAGCCCCTTTGGGCGTAATATAAAATCTGAAAACGTTCAGTGTTTTTTAACATTTTTTTTTTTTTTTTTTTTTTTTTTTCTGTTTGCAGGCAAATATTTTTGTAGCATATATTCCAGCCATAACCCAGATTCATATTTCTTGCGTGCAAGATGTAAAATATGTTTTAGGGTAATAAAACGGTATTTATGGAATCCTCAGTTTAAAAGGATAATTCCGTTTTTCAATACAATTTCAACAGGCTAAAAATGTTTTTAAATTCTGCTGTTATTTATATTTTTTACATTGACGTGTTTCACCTCCTTCTGTTAGAACTTCGTAAAACTACGTTTCCAAAAATCCTTTACTTATATTCTTTAAAAGATAAGTTTGATAAATTCCTATAAAGTGATTATTTGTAAACAACTTGAAAGATGAAAAGAATCATGTTTAAACCTTTTTTTTATTGTGCACCATTAAATGACTTGAATACATAGTAGATTATTTTAAAATACTTCATCTACAGAGCTGTCGTTCTTCCAAGACCATATGTTTGTAGACCTCATGATGTACTCTCTAGGTTGCTCCTCTTTCAGATCATAATATACCTTGAGAGTTTCAGGCTAGTATTCTTAAAAGACCAGTATTCTTAAAATTTAAATTTAAATAACATTCTTAAAATTTCTCTATATAATAGAGAATGGCAATATGAAATCAAATTATTGCTACATTCATCTAAGCATTTTGGCTTAGGAAAGTTGTAAGGATCTTAAGTTTTACTAACGTTTATTTTATTTTAAATCTTTACTATCACTTCTTATTTTCTACTTCCGGCCAGAATTATAAGCTTTAAAGTATTTATGCAAAGTTTGTCTGGCAAACGCCAAGTATTTAAGTTGTGGCTTTTTGCCAAGCGAGAGAGAGGAAGCAGTTAGTCGAAGCAGGCCGCTTACCCTAGAAGTTTACTCAGTTGCTGGTTGCCTTCCAGGCTAGAGGTTTTAATCCTCTTGATAATTTTTAAACGTATTGTAGTGTTCACAGTTCTCTGTACTACATACGGCTTCCTGTTAATATAAGGCCAATCTTCCACGTTTATTATTTTAAAGTTAAATTAGAGTTTAGTTTTATTTTTATACTTTTACGTTTTGACCCCAAGTAGCGGGTCTGTGTATTCCGAAGTACGGAAGTTATTGTAAATAGAGAAAAATAAAGGGTTTTGTATACCCTTCCTGTGTATCCTGTCTACTTCCCACAGTTTTGAACATAGCTTTAGTAAGCTCTCTGTTCCGAGTCAGGTCCTGGCATGTTCCCGAAGAAGGTAAGACGGAACATTGAACCTGACAGTGGCGCCCAACGAAGAAGAATAACCATGGCCGAGTTTCAAGAAGAACCTGTGCTGCCTGAAGAAGCGGCTCAGAATCCAGAAATGCCAGCTGCCGCCCTGGAAGGATTTGGTTACATCGTCCAGACCATGCGCGCTTCGATGAAACCAGAAGCAACATTTAATAGAAACTCACCGGTAACCAGTTTTTTGGAAAAATTGGATGACCACTTCATGCTCTACCCCGTGCACGAATTTCAAAAAGTTACCTTAGCTACCAGCGCTTTGAGGGACCAAACGCTTAATTGGTTCAAATGTATAGGCAGAAGTCTCTTGGGTCAAGCAGGAAGTCCCACCTATACTTACGAGAATTTCAAGACTGCCCTACTAAAAGCCTTCCCTGTTGTAAGGGATCGTGCGAAATTAGAAACGGAACTTTTTAGTATATATCAACAAAAAATCGAAAACCTCTCAAGCTTTATTTTAAGAAAAATTCACGTCTTCAAGCTCTTGTATGGAAACCGTCCGGATCCTGAGATAATTCAAGTGATATTGCCGAGGTTACTGCCCCAAGTGCAAGACTTTATTGAATTAAGAAATCCGACTACACTGGAAAAGTTATTTGAGCTAGCAATCCAGTTTGAAAGTAGAAGAACGGCGGACGTTGAAAGAAGACGCCAATATCAACAGCGGAACCAATTTGGTGCGCCAAGACTACAGCAAACTCAAGCACACGGCTACGGAAGCAGAGCGAATCAGTGGGCAAGGAAACCCGAGCATTCAAAAACAGCCGGCGAACGTCGACAGTTCAATAGCAATCCAGAAAAAAAGTCTCAAGGCCAGGGGAAAAAGAAGGAAAGCACGGAAATGAAAAATAAGTTAAACTAAAACGGATTTCTGCTGACGAGAGGGTGCGGAAATCCGAAGGCCACGAAAACCCCTCTTCCTTCAAGTTAAATACAGTAATGGTGAAAAATTTGACTCTTCCGAAGATTGAAGTGTTGGTGAATAATATCCCAGCCACCGCACTCCTGGATACAGGCGCGCAGTGTTCCTGTGTGGCAGAAGATTTTTTTAGGAAGTATTTTAGGAAATACCGCATATATAATTCGGATAATACGACAGTGTTAGCGGCGCAAGGAGAAAAATGTAAGTGTATAGGTAAAGTACCGCTATATGTCCGTATCAAGGACGAACAAGTAAAGGTGATGTTTTTTATAGTAAAGAATCTGCAAGCACATATAATCTTAGGAATAGATTTTCTTTCAGAAGCACAAGCAACGCTGGATTTTAATGAAGCGTCCCTTAAGCTGACAATGAAACCAGTTTGTGCAGAAAAGGCTGAACCGCCGATGTTAAATCTTGACCACCTGCCTAATAACGAGCAACGAAGAATCCGACAAGGGGTAAGTGAATTTGCTTCGTTATTTAGTGATATTCCAGGATTTACTCAGGTTACTAACCATAGTATTGACACCGGAGATTCAATGCCAGTTCGCCAAAAAGCATACCGGTATGATAAGAATAAGGAAAAAATTGATATCAGAATTGATATAGAATGGCATATCACCGATATGCTACGTAAAAGGATCATAACGCCTATCTCAAGTAGTTATGCTAGCCCGGTGGTTTTATGTAAGAAAAATAATGACTATCCTTTGTCACATCCAAAAAGGTGGGAGATTCGCGATTGATTACCGTAAATTAAACTCCATAACTAAATATCCGGTATATCCGTTACCTATAATTGAAGAAATTCTAAGGAACATAACATCCACCAAATATATGACGACTTTAGACTTAACGACTGGTTATTTTCAAATAGGGGTTAGGCCTGAGGACGTGCCTAAGACTGCTTTTATAACCAAGTCTGGCACTTATGCATTTTTGCGTATGCCGTTTGGCCTTTCAGGGGCCCCGGCAACATTTCAGCGATGTATGGACATTGTGTTAAGACCTGTTCTTGGAAAGTCCACATTTATCTATTTAGACGATATCATTATTACTAGTGATAATCTCGACCAACATGTACAGGATTTAAGACAGGTGTTTTCTTTATTAAATGAGGCCGGTCTAAAAGTTAATGTCGAAAAGTGCAAATTTGCAGCCCCTGAATTAAAATATTTAGGTTACAAAATATCTCAGAAAGGAATAGAGACAGACGAATCAAAAATAATCGCTGTACAAAAGTATCCGACTCCAAACACGGCAAAGAAGCTCTCTTCTTTTCTAGGACGTTGTTCATATTATAGGTCCTTTATAAAAGATTTTGCAGCTATCGCTGAACCATTGTTAAAATTAAAAAGGAAAAAGGCAAGATTCTCGTGGACGGCCGAAGCCAATAGTGCTTTCGAAAAATTAAAACAAGCATTAACGCAAGCCCCTGTGTTGAAATTTCCTGAAAAGGATGAGAATTTAGAAATTTCAGCGGATGCTTCGGATTATGCGGTAGGAGCGGTACTTTCGCAAAATCAGCAGCCCGTGGCATTTTTTAGCCGAACTTTAAATCAAACACAAAGAAACTATTCCGCGACCGAGAGAGAGAGGCACTTGCAGTTCTGTTAGCAGTGCAAAAGTTCCGAGTCTATTTTGGAAAGGCGCCAATAACCGTGTACTCTGATCTTGCGGCGGTAACTAGATTGTACTCAGGGAAAAACTTATCCCCAAGGTTAATAAGATGGGCACTCAAGCTACAAGAATATAATCTGGTAATCAAGCATACCCCCGGAAAGGAAAATATCGTAGCAGATGTCCTATCAAGAATTAAAATAGATGAACAAGGTAATACTGTAAAGGTGGCAATGCTCACAGCATGTACAATAAATTCCCAAGAAACTGTAATAACCGAACTGGGTAAGAATCCTGAGTTTGGAAGCATTTATGAGTATTTAAAGGATCCTGAAAATTTTAGCCACCAAGATATTGTGGCGATAAGAAAAAGGGCGGCCCATTACGAACTAATAGATGGTCTATTATTTTATACAAAAACTACGAATTCCAACAACGAATTTCGACCTGTTATCCCAGCTAGTCTTAGATTAAATATCCTGCAGGAGCTCCATGACAGCCCTTTAGCTTCTCATGCTGGTATTCGAAAAACTATCCAACGCGTACGCGAGGCAGTCTATTTTCCTGAACTGCAAAAGTTAACAAGGGCGTATGTCCAGTCCTGCCTAACATGTCAAGCAGTTAATTATATTAATTTCCGCCCGGCCGGGTTTCTAAATAGTATTAAATCCGAATTTCCAAATGAAATAATTGGCATCGATTTATTGGGTCCTTTCCCAAAAAGTCAGTTAAATAAAAGTCGCTATCTCCTTGTTATGGTTGATCATTTTAGTAACTATGGCGTTTCGGCTTCCCTGTTCCGAGTAACTCAATCTCACTACAGGTCGACTCCACCTTTGGGCACGTCGTGGAGGTTCAACCTCCACTATTACCCTCCAGTAGAACCGCGCACCACCTGGATACGTCACCAGGCAGCACCGGTAGTCTAATGCTCCTGCCAGTCGCTCGGGCGAGCCCATCGCAGCGGGACATTACACAGCGACCCCGGGGGAAAACCCCACGGGTTACTAGCACCACGCCGCGCTAGGACGTGCCAGACTCCGAGGCCGGCCAATAAGTGACCTTTCCCAGAGCCTTCAGAACCACCAAGTTCATAAATTTTATACCCCCGTGGCCGAGACTGCCTAGGTACAGATCCTAGCCAGTAGCTTCGCAGAGTTCTCTACGTCGTTCTCCGGGGGGGGGATCATTTTAGTAAATGGACCGAAATTGTTCCCTTAAAACGAGCCTCCGCGAAATTAGTTACTGAGTCTATTTTAAATAAATATATTTTAAAATACGGGGCGCCCCTAAAAGTTATATCGGATAATGGTCTTCGATTTGTAAGTAATATATTTGAAGACATGTGCCAAAAACTGGGCATACGTCATTTAAAAATGGTCCCGTATCTGCCGCAATCAAATATAGCGGAACAGGTCAATAGAAATATAGTGAAAATTATCCGTAGTTATGTTAAAAATTTTCATAAAAGCTGGGATAACTATGTCAATGAATTTGCTTTCGCCCTTAGGACCGCAAAACATGATACAACGGACAAAACTCCTGCTGAGTTATTTTTAGGCAGAAAGATTATAACGCCGTTAGATAAATTATTTTATGGGCAACAAAGAGCCCCAGAATTTAAAATGGGTGATATAGAAAAACTAATTAAGGAAGCAAAGGAGAATACTGAAGTAGCACAGAGAAAACAAAAATTATATTATGACTTGAAACGACGGGGAATAACTTATAAAGTAGGGGATGAAGTTTTAAAAATTAAGCATTCACTTTCTTCAGCATCAGAAGATAAAACTGCCAAATTTTTTCCACGATTTGAAGGACCATATGTCATAGAAAAAATAACTCACGCTGTAGTAATGTTAAAAGCTAGAAATGGTGAAACCTGATCCGCAAACATTGATCAAATCAAACCCTACTATGATCGTAATAAAATGAAAATTTTCAAAGATCTTTTGCAGGACCCGGCACGGCAGACACCGCAGGCACAAGCTCCAGAGGTGGAAAAACGACAAGTACAAGGGCAAGCCATTAAGAGGCAGGAGCAAGTGAAAAGAAAGTTTCTCCGCGGAAAAATTGAAGGTAGCAAGAAAAAGAAGCCGTTCCACCGTCCAGAAAACAGAGTTCACGAACACCCCCAGAATGAAGAAGGGAGAAGGACGATGTATGCAAAGAGAACCAGGAGAAATGACGGCAACTATAACCCGGCTCTAAAACGGAAGATCTACTCATCCGACAGGACTCTCCGCAGCAAATGTCGCCGAACTGCGGAAGGGCCATCAGCGGCGGAGGAAAAGTTACAAGGAAAATTTGAACGGCCAGCAACGAGGTCCAAGCAGGAACACGAAAGAAGTTTCCCGGTTCCGCCAAGACCAGCTGCCATCAAACAACCAAGACCACGGGCAGAAGCGAAAAAGAAGGTATTCAAGGGTGACCGAACTGGAGAAAAAAGAAAGCATCTAGAGGAAGGCACTGAAGGGCGAGCCCGTACAAGAAGGAGGATAAATCAAACAACTATCTGCACTACCTTTAAGGACTGGGCCCAGAAATGAATGTCCGAATATCACAAAGATAAGTAAAATTTTATGTTACTTTGCAAACTTAAGTTAATCTTTCATTCTTACTGCAAGTGGCAAATTTCAAGAAGTTTTACCTCATGCGAGGTCTACCTTTATCGCCAAAACGGCGAGAAATGAGTTGTTACCGATTTTGGTATTATGTTTTTCAATTACTCGCGCGTAAAATTAAAGTTGATGTATAACAGCGTTGTGTAAAGACTTAAATATTGTAAAAAGTTATTGTATAAATATTATTTAAAACATTCTGGCAAGAAAGAAGTTTTAGTCTGAAAGACTTTTTGAAATGTATTATTTCAATGTAGAAAGAATTGGCACTTGCTTTGAAAAGAATAGAAGTTAACAATGTACTACTAATGTATGTTTTCAAATGTATAAAATTAACGGCATGTTAATATGTTCTTATATACAATGTGAACTGTTATTTTAAATGTTAAGAAATACCGTGATATGATAAAAGTGAAAGTAATGTTAATTTTTTTTTTTTTTTTTTTTATTCGTGTGACTGTGAAAAGACTAAATCATGGTGAATATGTGTTAAAGGTTGAATGATGTAGTTAGGCTCTCTGACGCTACACTTCAGAGTTAGCCACTTTCAGAATAGTACCTCAGGGTTTAGAGTTGAAATTAGTGTGTGTTACGAGGTCTTGGTATGTTGAATTTTAACACGTTAGTGTTTTGATTGTAGGAGGAAGTGTTGAACACATAGACATAAACACATACGTGTTTGGTGTTCTTTTACAACACATGTCAGACAGCACGGGGAGAGATAATTAAAATAGTCATGAATGAAATAAGAATGTTAAGAGAAATATAATTATACATGTTACTTGCCATTTCATTGTGTAACATTTCATTAAACTAGTTTTCCTTCCAGATCTCTGGAAGGAACCAGATTTGAATAAAAGCTCCTGTTTAGATGCAGTGCAGATGAAAAAAATTGTGTATCCTGGGAGCTGTTATTGTAAAAACAAATTTCTTTCTTTTAAATTTCTAGTTTCTAGCGAAAAATGTTTGTAAAAGATTGGCCTCGCGTTAGATTCTAGAGCTAAAAGTTTTCAACAAGGTCGTTTTAGATCTCAGTTTCAAACTAATTAACTCTGGCGGGAAGTATGTAAGGATCTTAAGTTTTACTAACGTTTATTTTATTTCAAATCTTTACTATCACTTCTTATTTTATACTTCCGGCCAGAATTATAAGCTTTAAAGTATTTATGCAAAGTTTGTCTGGCGAACGCCAAGTATTTAAGTTGTGGCTTTTTGCCAAGCGAGAGAGAGGAAGCAGTTAGTCGAAGCAGGCCGCTTACCTTAGAAGTTTACTCAGTTGCTGGTTGCCTTCCAGGCTAGAGGTTTTAATCCTCTTGATAATTTTTAAACGTATTGTAGTGTTCACAGTTCTCTGTACTACATACGGCTTCCTGTTAATATAAGGCCAATCTTCCACGTTTATTATTTTAAAGTTAAATTAGAGTTTAGTTTTATTTTTATACTTTTACGTTTTGACCCCAAGTAGCGGGTCTGTGTATTCCGAAGTACGGAAGTTATTGTAAATAGAGAAAAATAAAGGGTTTTGTATACCCTTCTTGTGTATCCTGTCTACTTCCCACAGTTTTGAACATAGCTTTAGTAAGCTCTCTGTTCCGAGTCAGGTCCTGGCATGTTCCCGAAGAAGGTAAGACGGAACATTGAACCTGATAAAGTTAACGAAATTCCATGGGTACCAAATCACGTACAGAAATTTGCTGAATTTCCGGAAAAGCGTTCATGAGTTTTCTGTTCTTTTCAGGGATCACTTTGTGTGAGAGGAAAAAGTTTCCTATTCTTCCTATAAAATAATTTAGGCTTATTATTTATTATAGCAGTTACCGGTTTTGTAACTTCTTGAACTGCTTTTACTTACACCTTACATCATCAATGCATTTGAAAATAGGCATGTATTCGTATTTGTATTTAAAAGGGAAAGGTTTATTGTCAGTTCAGTTTTGATTCATAAATGCAAAGTATTTTGATATGGAAACTATACTTAATTTTGAACCAATTTAATTTAGATTTAATGTAGTAGTTTCCTGAATGTAATGTTTTTTCTTTAAAATATTGCTCAAAGTGTCGATTTATAAGCCCATTTTAATGTTTATAAAATGTATGATGGCCAATTAAAACCAAGGGGGAATAAACCTTAGATTATATAGATTTTGAATAAAACTCTATTGAGTTCCAAAGGGATCAGACATAGATTCCTGTTCTTCAGATGCAAAAAATTGTTTGCAAATGTTGGAAGAGCAACAACTACATATTTATATGGAAATCAATGCGCGAAGCAAAACTAAAACAAACTTAGCGCCATCTATCAAGAAAATATTTAACAAATATCTTAGCCTTAGCTTTTTCACATTTCATTGCTGATATTTTTTCCTCCGCCCATTGATTTCCCTATAGGTATGGTCTCTTGCTACCAAAGAACAGGGGTATACATCTGATCGCCTTCGAAATCTAGAGCCTTCGACATCTTAAAAAAATTCCCCAAATTTTTTCAAGTAAACTTTAAATTTTGAAATGAATTCCTTAAAAAAATTTTTATTTATTAAATTTAAAGAAAGAAAATGTAAGTTAAAAAAGAAAATTCCCAAGAATTTAGCAGAAATTTCTCAGAAATCTCCTAGAAATTTCCCAAAAATTTCTTTAAAAATGTTTATTAAAAGCTAAATTTAAAGAAAGAAAATATTGAAAGTTTTAATAAACTTGATTTCAACTGGTATATCAAAACTTTACTAAATACTGGCTAAAGTATGGAAAATTAGAAGAAGACTAAAATCTTCACTCAATTCGGGCTATAATTAAGACTCTTGAAAAGAGTTGGCCCTTTATTAGTAAAAGGAAAGAATCCAGTATTGATTAAATTTACATATTTACAAATTTATTTACAATATAAATTTATAAGATAATTCCTTTACTCTTCTCTCTCTATATATATATATAAAGCCGTCTTAGATCAATTTTTTTCCCTTTCTAAAACGCATTAAAAAATGTAGTATTTTCCTACATGTGAGTTCGTCTCACATTCTTACAACGCTGAAATCAAAACAAGAATTTTCTATTTTAGCCGTTATCTAAGGTAAAATGAGCACAATAATATTTACATTACGTTATAGGCAAGAATTAAAATTATTACATTTTATTTGTTCAAATGATAATGCCCATTACGACATGAATAAGTATAAAAAATGAAAGAAGAAACAGAAAAATTACATTGTATGTAATTGTAAATGAAATCGAATCGAATTAACAAGAAATGTGTAAACTTTAAACTGTGAGCATAAAAGTTATTTTACCGAAATTTCATTAAACATTAAACATAATGTAAAATAATTCATAAGTTAAAGTAAAATCTAGCACTTTCTTATTAAACGCTCTTAATCTCAATTTTTTTTCTTCCGATTCGAAGAAATTCGAGATAAAATTCTATTACCAGAGTACAATGAATACGCCGGCTTCACAAATGGGTGGGATTTTGTTGTGTGATCCTTTTGTAACTTTGGGGAGGAGAAATTGCATTGAAAATTTATTTGGTTTAAAAGCAAAATAAAAGTTTTCTCTTAAATTAAGACACTTATAAGCTGGCATTTTTTGCTCTCTTAAGTTAAAAATTAATTTTTCAGTTATTAACTTAGTTGTTCCATCTTTGTAATCAAATAAAGTCACTGTTTCAAGTCCTTACAGATGGCAGTTTAAAATTTCAACAGCTGATATTTAAAGGAAGTTAGTTTTATTTAATTTATTAAAAAATTGTAGGTTTATTTTAAATTATCGATCGATTTTGTTTTAAAAAAGTTGTCGGTCTTTAATTCAGACAGAATTCAGGGTATAGGAACTATCTAAATTTATCAAACGTCTCATTAATTTGTAAAGCGTTTTTGTGATTAAATTAGAGATAGTTTTAAAAGAAAATTCATGTTTATTTATCATTTTTATGATTACTGATATTATAATTCTTTATTGGTGATAGTATTAAAAGGAAAATCCCGCCTGTTTATCCTTTTTATTACTACTGCCATTAGTATTATTTATTTGACTGAGAAACACCTTATGAACATTTAATTTTCCTATGAATCACAGCTTTTATTTATTATTACATTTTATATGCTTTCATGTTAAATAGCCAAATATTGTGATTTGGACCATTATTGTAACATTGTTTTTTCCCTGAGGACTTCACCAGAATCCAGATTAATTGTTTTGTGTGTTTAAGGTAAAGTTTTGAATGTTTAGATTAGAGCTTCTGGCAGCCTCGTCTTGTTGCTACCTATTATTGTCGGCTCTACATAGTTCATTTCCGTCTTTAATATCTCTCTGGCCGACGTTTAAAACATGCGCTGTAACTGTCTGGAGCCAGCTTAAGTAGGTTATTTTATGTTGTAGTTTCACACTATGTTCCCTATATTTAAATATAATGTTATCTTATTTAACATTATCTGATGCTGCTTTAAATTTCTGCAAGTAGCACAATTTCGTCTGCTACTTGCCTATAAGTATTGCTTTCTGTTCCTTTTGAGTCCTTTTGATAAAAAAAGGTTATCCTAACCTTCTTTAGGATTGGTGATTTGTTTTAGACTAAGCGATAACTCACTTCTAGTCTAGTAGGGACCGCAGGACATAAGCTTCTAGATACAGCTTTCATGAAGTCAGCTACAATTTTCGTGAGGAACAGTTCCTTTAATGCATGCCAATTAAAAAATAATGTGTTTTTTGTAATTATTCTGGTTTTTTATACAGCCAAAACACAACCTTATATCATGATCACTACAATCAATGAGTATATTTCCTACATATGTTACAGGTATTTTGTAGGTTCAATTTATAGGCAATTAAATGTAAGTTGCAAGTTCTGTAAACATGCGTTTTCTTTTAGTTCTCTCTCCTTATAAAAAGAAGTTCGCTCTGTATTTTGTTGTAAAACATAACTGGTGAATCCAAAGCAGCATAATAGAGAACGTCTCGAAATGTGCTCAGATCCTATAAATTTTGATTGAATACCGCTTTTATTACAGCTCGGAATATTAACGCTCCTATAATAAGCATGTTTTATGACTCCTTTCTCAAGGACATACCAGTTACAAGCTTTTATGACGATTTTACGTTCTTAATTTTCAGTCAGCTTTGCATTATTTTCCACGCCATTTATCAAATGTAAGGAAATATCATATGCAAAAACGTAATTGTATATTTGTTCTACTTTAAATATGAAGCATTTATGTTTTGCTTTCAAATTAGTAATGAAAAATGTCTTCGAAGAGCATTTTCGTATGTAATTTTTTCTCTTTAAATTTCACTGATGAAGTGGGACTACAAAAAAGAAAAGTAAACTTTCAAATTTTTCTTTTTCTTTTGAGCTTGGTTCCAGAATATAACTTACAGAAATATTTTGAAAAAAATGCCAGTATTCGCTAATGGTTAAGACATTAGTATTATTATTCATTACAGTCCTTTGCTTAAAATAGTGAAATATGATGTTGCTCCATGTATTCAGTAACAGCATTTGTAATATCCTTGCCATATGTTTCACCTTTCAGTGGCAATAATCCTAGCAGTTCTTAAGATCCGTATACGAAATAAATTGAATAAACTGTGAAACTTGGGCTGTGCTATTTATCTCAAAAGATTCATCAACAGCTATTGATAAAGCTGGAAGCAATTTAAGATCTTCGATTTGCTGATTGGTTATACTCGAAGACATAGTGGCTGTTCTCTCTTTTACTGATTTAGCCGACAGTGATCACTCTTCAACTTTTTAAAGAATTTCTGCCTTGTTGCCTTCTTTTTGAAATCGCGGAATAACTCTTCGGATGCGTTAGTAAAACAACTTTTAATGTATTCACTATCTGCGAATGCCTTTCTTAGCAATCTTTTGAACAACAATAAAGCTTGCAATATTAGCATTGTTGAAAGTTTGCACTCAATAATTAAATACAGAAATTGATTTTTCTTGACTCTTCTAAAGTTCCTCAACTGCTTTCTCCTTCGCATCACCAGCGGGATATTTACTGCCAAATGACACGTGTTTATTTCTAAAGTGCCTCTCCAGGTTAGATTTCTTTTTATGCTCCAATGTTTTTTGACAAATGAGATAGGTCGGAAGGTCATTTGAGTTTTGTATAAATACGAATTAGTTGGTTCATTCACCTGTAAATTCACAGTTTTCGTCTTCCGTTTTTATTTGCTTCTTTTTTGTAGCCATGCCAAGTAAGTACACCTAAATCATATTTCGTTTTATAACAATAAATGCAGCAGCACAAAACTATAACAAATTATTAAATTGATGCCGAAAATACCTGTGAGATCTGCAAATGGTTGAAAGATGCAAAAAGCTTAATACGCGAAGTACGCCAGGTACATACTGGCGGACAATCTGTGACTCTCTTTACTTCAATTCTCGTTATAGTAGTCGCGCGTGCCTCAGCCGCGCCCGTTGCGCTACGTCAACCCTATCGACACTCTGCTCGCCTATACTTAGTCGAAATCGATTCGTGGTAGAGTCACATTCAAGTGGCTAAACAGCCACATTCGGTTTGCGAGCCGCGGTTTGCAGCCACTGACCTAACCTAACCTGGCCATAAAAACAATTAGAAATGGTAACGCAAGGATTACGACGTCCAGAGGAAATACGCAACATTTGAACATGGTAATCATTGACAAGGTAGACCCAAAATTATTTTACTGCAAAGTTTATTCTTCCCAATCAGAAAGCTCTCAGCGTGTAACGTCATTGACTGATAATTTATTCCAAAGAAATTATTCCCTATTACCTTTGTATTTTCATTTGTCCCATAAGTCAAGTGACGTCATTTAATTGGAGCATTGGTAAGACCATAAACCTTATTCGGCTTTTGAACTTGGATAGATTAACCACAGTCTTTTATTATCCTATATATTGTCACGAAGTAGAAAGATTTCACAAGCTAATGTTTCAATTCTATATATGAAGCAATTACTCTAAAAATTCAGAAATGTGTTTGTATCTAAAAATAAAATGATTGGTATACTAAAAATAAAATGCTTAGTACTTCATTGTACAACAGCTCTGACCTGAATAAAATTACCAAGTTTATGATGGTTTCATGCTCAAACACGAAGTTGCAGGAATATGCAGCAGCATATACCAATCCTAAAAGTCCATTTGTCTAGGTACATAAAAATCGATTGACTGGATTAAAATTTGAAGCCATGTTTATTTTTTTATTTATATAATTTTTTTAATGTTTTACTTGCCATGCCATTTCTTAGCCTGTAAATTACGTAATCTCTGGCTTGTACTTAAAAAAAATAACTTTTAGAAGACTTCGAAGCTTTAAGCCTAAGGTAAGACTAATATTTACTCGCTGAATTAAGAATAAAATTATTTTTAACTTCTAGAGTGCTGCCCGCAAAATGTCTCTCTTCTAAATTATGTATATTCATTAATGCAATTTAATTTAATTTTTAGCGGGTACAATAATTTCCATTCTAACTGGCGGGCAACGTACACTTCTGCGTTATCTTAGCAAGGGCAGTCAAATCGCGAAAAAATTCCTTAAGATAAATAACAGAGTTATTTATCTTAAGAAGATAAGTTAAGATTTATATCTTAAGTTCAGAAGACTCGGAGTTTATTCTGGTATTGTTAAATGTTACTTCACATAGACATGACTATTATCAGCTAACAAGTGCTAAAATGTTAACTGCTTTAGCATAAATAAAGACTTTTCAGTCATTTAAAGAATTAAACTAACGATTCTTTTTAAATTTAAATATACAGGATTAAGCAATTACGTATCAACGCATCATATACGCTGATAACTGCTTAATATCACTGAATATAACTTTTACAATGAATCCTATCCTTCATGTTTGCTTTTGAATCACTATTTTACAGCAAGGGATTAAAACTTACTATTTAAGCAAGTTCTATGCAATCATTAAACACTGATGGATTTTGAATCACCGTCATTATTTTTAATGTTTATTTTAAGCAAGCGGTTAAAGGGCTCAGTAAAACGTTTATGTCTGTTACATATGTTTCATTAAATTTGTAGATGTAAGCCACTATTTTCCATAAATCATTTTAGAAGTAATTTTGTGTAAGCGTTACATTAATGCATATCAAAATAAGTAGGAAGGGGGGAGAACTATCCGCGACATTACCTCTCCAGCAGTGAAAAGTCTGGTTGAAATTTGCTGCGTACTAGTAAAGAAAACTCATTTCTCAAACTTTTAACGCATTTTTTTTCTGCTTAGAAAAATAAAATTCTTTTTAATTTCAAGACGAATTATTTAAGTCATGTAAGCGCACGTTTCCTTTCTTCGGAATACATTGATTTAAAGAATGAATGTATCTTAAAGTCAGTACCTTTCTTTGAAATACATCTCTAGTTTTTTAAAGTCGTTATAGGATAAGGCGCTTAAATAAACGGTTTTACTGCGGAAAAAAGAGTATTTTTTTCATTATTAAGAACATCTATCGATATATCAATATAATTAAATGTACTGTGAATATAATGATGGTAATTCTTAGAGCTGGAATATTAGAATCTTCAAATCTGTAAATATCTTACAAAGATTCGAGGTTCAAGTCGAATCGTCCAGCATTTTTCAACATTCGAATCTTAGGAATCGTAACCTAAGAAACCACTAAGCAATTTCATAAGGGTACATTTTAACTTAAATGGGTCTCTCAACTTAAAGTGTCCGTCTCAACTTAAAGTGCTACAACACAGGAGATAACGAAAAACGTATGAAAACAAATAAATTACTTATTGTTTATTCAATTTCAAATTTATAAATAAAGATTATAACAAATTAAACTTCATTAAGCTTATCGATTAACTTATACAGCAGTAATTAGATATTTACAAATCAAAATATTGAAGCCTAAAAACCAGGCCCCTGAGTTACTTCTCACATTATTATAAGTGCAATAACTCACATCAAACACACCAGCGGATCACTAGCAACCGCGAATTGCTCAAAGCCTCTTTTTTATTATTTAATCTTACATAACTTTGCACTTTTTAGTAAAGTAGATGAAAAAGTAGAAACAAAGGAAGAAGACGAAAGATCATAAGAAATAGCATAAAATAAACTTTACATTGTTACTCTAAACTTCGGAAATTTTAGTTGTACTAACATCTAGTAGAAAAGGCAAATGTTGCAATTACAATGGATTACAATTACAATTACAATTGCAGTTACAATTACAATCCTCCTATTTTCCATTTCCTTTGATTTGGAAAACGCAGTGGGAAAAATATAAAAATTTGAACTGATATTACTCAAATATATTTTGTAAAATCATAGTGAGAAAGTGAACGTTAGAATTTAACAGCTGTATTTTTTTCTTATGCTTTTACATTTTTACCCAAAATTTTGAGATCAGTAAAAGATATAATAATTATGCTTTTTTATACTAACCTCAAAGCTCAAGAGTATGAATTATGTACACCTATTTAAAGTATATCTTTTCTTTTTTTTTTTTTTTTTTTTCTTACATGTAAATTTCATTTGCGCAATAAAAGTGGCTCTGTTTTTAAAAACTGCATAGTTAAATTTATTTTTTAGCGTATCTCAAATACTGATTTAATTAAGGAAATTTATTATTAAATGACCCCCCGGGGGTCGACGTAGAGAACTCTGCGAAGCTACTGGTTAGGATCTGTACCTAGGCAGTCTCGGCCACGGGGGTATAAAATTTATGAACTTGGTGGTTCTGAAGGCTCTGGGAAAGGTCACTTATTGGCCGGCCCCGGAGTCTGGCACGTCCTAGCGCGGCGTGGTTCTAGTAACCCGGGGGTCTCCCCCGGGGTCGCTGGGTAATGTCCCGCTGCGACGGGCTCACCCAAGCGACTGGTAGGAGCATTAGACGACCGGTGCTGCCTGGTGTCGTATCCAGGTGGTGCGCTGCTCTCCTGGAGGGTAATAGTGGAAGTTGAACTTCCACGATGTGCCCAAAGGGGGAGTGGACCTGCAGTGGGATTGATTTCTCGGAGCAGGGAAGCCAAAACTCTTATCTTATTATTAAATGAAAGTTTTCTTCTTTTTCTTTCTACTTAAAGGCTTTGTGAATTTTTTTCGGATTCAGATTTGGATTACGATTCGAGAAAACTAAGAATTTATGCCACCCTAGTAATTTTGAAATTTCAGTGCTTACATATATTTAGATTGCCAAGTTATCTTTTAGTTTTCGTGCTTGAAAACTCATAAACGAATATTTCAATTTTGATGCATGTATATAATCATTTAATCTTCAGAACTGGGACGAATACACGAGATGAGAATCTTCCATCGCAGATCTTTCTTCTTTAATCGTGTTTCTCCAATAATTACCAAACTTTCAAGCATCAAGTGCAGTTTAGAGCAAAATAGTTCTAAACAACATCCACCTAAATGCCTAAAATAAATCAATTTATTTTTCGAATTTCTAGATTGAAAGATTAATGGGAAAAGGATGGCCGAAGCAATTTGAGAGACGAGATCAAATTAGCTAAAGTAATGATGCTTACTGAAGAGAGGGGTTATTAAATTCAGCTCTATCTTATAAGGGAAAAAGCTAGAGAGATAATTCAGTTTCATACTTTTAACGAAAGCGCAAGATAATATTGATAGGAACACACGTAAGGATTTCGTATCTAAGCTGTAAAATTATTCTGGCAATTCTTCACTTCCGAAGCATTAAATACAAACTATTCAAGCACTGTTTTCTTTCCTACAATTTCTGACTGTAATTACAAATTATTACCATATATACAAGAGAAAGAAGTATGCGTAAACATTAAAATTTCAATATTGATTGTAAAGGTATAGTACCACAGTACTAACTGTACAGCTCCGCCCCAGTCTTACAAAGAATACCCCAAGAGAATGGATTCGATGGTCTTCCACATCTTCTTCCCTATCCTTCACTTGAGAGGATTTTTGTTTCGTCAGTATTTTAAGTGTTCCATCCCAAGTAGCACAGTAATGTCGTACCGGCGTTGCAAACTCGTCGCGGATACGTTGCAAAAACGTTGCAATATGTCGTCTTTAAGACGCCCAGATGTCCGCGAACATCCACTGTTTTGCACCTTTTGCAAAGACGTCTTTATTACGTCTTTGTAGATGAGGTTTTTGTCGCATAGACGTCGTTATTGCGTCTTTCGCAGATGATATTTTGGTTGTGAAAGCATCATATCACGACGTCTTAAAGACGCCTAAATGTTCGTAAAATTCCACCTTTTTGCAACAGTAGTGAAAACGTCGTTATTATATCATTGTGTTACATATTGATTTATGCAGAAAAATAAGCTTAATAATTAATATATTTTTCTTCTTTTTTTAAATTTTTATATCCCTTGTATTTTTCTAAAGTTTAAATATTTTATCATTTCCTGAAAACCAGAAGATAATACAATTTTTTCTCTTTAGACTAAATATGCATAATTAATAACAGCCTTAATTATTTTCAGCACTTAAAAGTTTTTAAATTTCTCTTTAGACCAACTATGCATAATTAATAATAGCCGTAATTAGTTTCAGTACTTTAAACGATATTTTTTAAATAGCTTAAATTCTAAGCTACGATTATTTAAGATTTCATCATTTTTTTCCCTTAAGTGAGAGTAATTATGAAAGTGGTTATTATAAATATATAACATTAATAGTAGGTTTTAAGTAAATAAAACTCAATTAGACATAAAAATAAAAGTAAAGATATAATGTGGGTAAAAAAAGAGCGTTTCTGATAACAGCATTATCACATTTACTTCTGTTAAGTCTCAGAGACATTGAAAATTGCTCCTGTCATGATAAATTAGGAAGCGTAATTACGGTAACATAATAAGTATTTTACCTGAACCGAAGTATAAATAAAATTATTGGCGTTTCACAGTAAAAAATATAACCATTAACTTCTATATCTCCAAGATATACAAATGAAAGACAGTATAAAGTAGTTAATGTTATAAAAAATATACCTAAATCTAATAACTTCCCATATCCATGTCTAAAATGAAATAATAACCTAACAAACAACATACAGCACTATTTAAGAAAAAACATGAACTAGTAGTGTTTGAAAGTATAAATAGCAGAAGGAAGGTAACAGAACTAAAATTTCCAATTAATAAAAAAATATTTGTGTTTTTAAAAGTGCAATAATTGTTTACGTACCTCGTATTAGAATGGCGCCGACATGGATGACGCAGTTTCGACTTTGATTACACTTAATAAATTCAGTCACTCTCGGTCTATTTCAACCAAACTGAATACATTTAATAATATAACATTCACACGTAAACATTTAGTAATAATTCAGAAGTACAGATAAGCATAAAATAATAATTACAACCGTTACAGGCCAGCTACGCTTTTAGCGACCGAATCCTACGAACGACAAATCTCAAAAGCGTGTTGCCAACGCAGGGCAACAAAAAGGTAGAAATTAATTCGACAGGCGGGGAAGTGAACATACTCCCACCCTATCAGGTTTAGTCCTGATACACAGGCAAAGGTGAATGCTTATTAATTCCTCTCTTGAAAACACCAGTTTTAGTTTTGACAGTGGCTACGCGAGCTAAGCCGTCCTTGCTCGGATGGACATCGATGATCCGTCCAATAGGCCAAGCTAGCGGTGGAGATCCATCTTCGATGATAAGAACCACCGTGTCGATTTTTAGATTGGGTCTGTTGTACTGCCACTTGGATCTCTGCTGAAGCGAAGTCAAGTATTCCTTTTTCCATCGCTTCCAGAATCCCAGACGTAGATTCTGTACAAGTTCCCACCTAGAACTCCTTGTGCGTAAATTCTGATGGCTCTCTGGAAAGGAAGTTAAAGTATCACCTGTAATGAAATGAGAAGGGGTTAAAACATTAATACAGTCAATATCAGTATCGTTCACGTAAGTAAGTGGACGTGAATTCAAAATAGCCTCGATCTGGGTAAGTAGTGTTGACAACTCTTCGTAGGTTAAAAGAGCCTCTTTCAATACTCTTCTCAGATGAAATTTCGCTGAGCGAATGCCGGCTTCCCATATTCCTCCGAAGTGGGGCGAAGCAGGCGGTATAAAATGCTATTCAATAGATGACTTAGTTAGTTCTCGGGAAACCGATTCCGTTGTATACAAGGAAGACCAAATCTGATTTAGTTCTTGTAGTTTTCGGCATGCTCCCACAAAATTGGTACCGTTGTCACTGTAAATGTGCCGTGGTGCACCGCGACGTGAAATGAAACGTCTAAGTGCAGCGATAAACGAGTCTGCCGTCAGGTCACTGACTGCTTCTATATGCACAGCTTTAGTCGACAAGCAAACAAACAGAGCTATATAGCCTTTCGTTGTTTTAGAGCCACGACCCTTATTAAATTTCATGGTAATAGGACCAGCGTAATCCACACCAGATGCGTAAAAAGGTCGTTCCAAAGTCACACGATTTTCAGGTAAGTCACCCATCAATTGCGGATTTGAAGCAGCTTTAAATCGATGACATATTAAGCAATGGTTGACACAACTGCGTATCAGTTTCTTTCCTCCAATTATCCAGTAAGATTGTCTGATGAGGTGTGATAATAAAGAAGGACCAGCATGAAGGTAAGTAATATGAAGTTCTTTCACTAGTAATTCGCTAAATTTATGTCGAGAAGGAAGTATGACAGGATGTTTGATGTTAAATGCTAAAGATGAATTTCGAAGACGTCCTCCCACCCGTAAGAGACCATCTTTATCTACGAATGGATACAAAGAACGTAGTTGGCTCTTCTTGGGTAAAGGTTTCTCTTCTTTAATACATTGTAAATCATCTTTGAAATGATGATTTTGAATCCAACGAATAATGAAATTTTCTGATACTCGAATCTCTAGAAATGTTAGCGGCATAAGGCAGCTGGAGTTAATGCCACTACATGAAATGTTCTGAGTAACATGATGCTTCTTGCAATTAGTAATAAATCTTTGGCAGTAAGCCAGAATACGAACAATTTTACAACGCGAAGAATAATGCTCGAACAAATTAGCTAATAAATCATTCGATTCACGTATATGAGAAATAAAAATAGGATCAGATCTTTGTTCGGCCTTTACTTCAGCATCATCTTCAGATTTTAATTCATATTCAGGCCATTTTTCCTCTTCCTGACGCAACCGTGGGGGACCATTCCACCACAAAGTACAATTTGGTAGGAGTTGAGGTTCAATACCACGAGAAGCAATGTCTGCAGGATTCTGTTTAGAGGGAACATGATTCCAATGTTTAATAGGTATCACTTCTATGATTTGATATGTTCTGTTTGCCACAAAAGTTTTCCACTTACGTGGATGAGCTGATAGCCAAGACAGAACTACCTTGGAATCCATCCACGCAAAGATTTCAAAATCAAAGTTCTTTAAAATGTTCAATAGAGATCGCATTAATCTGGTCAACAAATACGCAGCACAGAGTTCTAATCGAGGAATGGATACTTGCTTTATAGGCGCGACTTTAGTCTTTGATACCAAAAGATTAACCTTAACCGTACCATTGCACCTTTGGCGACAGTAAATGGCTGCTGCATAAGCCTGCGAAGATGCATCAGAAAATCCATGTAGTTGGATAATACTGTCCGTTGTAAGTATGACACATCTCGGAATTTCACAATTATTGATTTGACTGAATGTCTCTTGAAATTTAAACCAATCATCTGAGATATGCTGGGGAACAACTGAATCCCAGTCGCCTTTAACTAACCATAGTTTTTGATAGAATATTTTAATCAATATAGTGCAAGGAGATAAGAGACCTAAAGGATCGAAAATGCGAGCAGATTCTGCTAATATAAGTCTTTTTGTTATAGGTGCGTTGATGTGCAGTGTAGCTTTAAAACTGAAGGTATCAGTAGTTGAATTCCAAAAAAAGTCCTAAGACTTTCGAACTCGAATTAGGAGATATCTCAAAATCAGAATTCAATGAACAATGTTCCTTAAATTCAGTTAAAAATTCGACAGAATTTGAATTCCACTTCCTCAAATCAAAACCACGTGCATGTAAAATTGAAGATATTTTCTTGCAGACAAATACTGCATCATCAACTGTATTTGCACCCGACAATAAGTCGTCCACATACATATTTTCTTGCAGACATATACTGCATCATCAACTGTATTTGCACCCGACAATAAGTCGTCCACATACATATCCTCTTGCAATATACGAGATACATCTGATTCCTCTTTAGACTCTAAAGCTATCTGCTTCAGACATCGAGTTGCTAAAAATGAAGCAGAGGAAAGACCATAAGTAACTGTTTTCAACTTGTACGTGCGCATTTTATCACTGGAATTGTATCGCCAAAGTATCAATTGATAATTCTGATCTTCAGGGGCTACCATCACCTGACGATACATCTTCTCCACATCGGCTGTGAAAACAATTTTAGGAAATCGAAAATTAATCAAAATCTCAAAAATATCTCTTTGTAATTTCGGACCTACCCCTAAAAGAGAATTCAATGATATACCATTTTCAGATTTGCAGGATGCATCAAAAACTACTCTTAATTTTGTCGTTGTGCTAGAAGGTTTAATTACCGCATGATGAGGAAGATAAAACTTTTCTGTATCCGATCTGTTAGATAAATCATCATTAATCACAGTCATATGTCCTAACTGTTCATATTCACGTATGAAATCTTTATACTGTTTTTCAAATTCCGGATCATCTTTGAATTTTCGTTCCATGGAAGGCAACCTAGAAATTGCTGCCGGTTTTGAATCACCCAACTTCAAATGCGATTTATAAAATGGAAGTTTTACAACAAATCGCAAATCGGAATTAACAGCATGAGTGTTTTGAAAATGTGATTCACAAAATTGTTCCTCAGGTGTCAGAAATTCCTTCTTCCCAAAATCGACAATATCCTCCATTTCCCAGAAACGTTTAAGTTCGTAATCAATATTTATATTAGCTTCTAAATTTGTGAAGTGTGCATTTGCTGTTTTTGGGCCTTCCATATTATTTCCGACCTTCCCAGCAATCACCCAACCGAAAATTGTATTTTGAGCTACAGGCTCATTTTTCGAACCATATATTTGGCCGCATCTTAAAACGGAGAAAAAATAATCAGCTCCTAAAATCAAATCAATTTCTTTGGGTTGAGCAAAATTCGGATCCGCTAACGGAATAGATTTAATGTATTCTATATGCTTTACATTAATCACTTGTTCCGGCAATGGCAAAGTTAACCTATCCAAAATGTATGCATTAACATCAATTACTTCATTATTTATCTTTGACCGAAATTTAAAATCAACAAAACCACGAGTTTTGGAAGCTGGCACTACGCCAATTCCACGCAAAAGTAACCTTTTATTTGTTCTTTTTAATCCTAATCTTCGAACAGCTCGTTCAGAAATAAACGAACTTTCACTTCCGGAATCCAATAATAATTTAATTTCGATAGCTTCGCCACTGGATGAAAATGCGAGTGCGAGAACTGTAGGCAAAATCACCGAGTTGCAATTTTGAATCGTATTACTGACAACTACCTGACCTTGACCCTCGCATGATTCATTCGAAATTCTCTCTGGAGTGCTTTCGTTGTTAGCTTTAATATCTTCATGCAACAAACTATTATGCGTTTTTGAATTACACAAATTACACTTTAACTGTGAATTACAGTTTTTGATTAGATGTGAATTTAAACATAAAAAACATAATCCTCGTTTTTTCACAAAGTTCTTTCTAGCAGTAACATCCAAATTCTTAAATTTAACGCATTTATATAACGCATGAAGTCCGTTACATTTCGAACATTTAGTATTACTAAATTTAGAATTCTGTAATGTTTTAGAACTAACATTACTACTTTTCTCAATAACTTTAGCTTCCGCTTCTTTATTTATGATAATTTCGAGAGAAGAACACCTTAAATTTAAAAATTCAAAAAATGATTCCAATGTAGGAAAATCATCTTCCGCTGTTTTCTGTGCCCATAACTTTCGAGTTTCTGAATCTACCTTTTGAAGCAACATAAATATTAACCATGGATCCCTAGAAGTTGCTTTGTCACCAAGAGCTTTTAAACCTCTGATAACTTCATCGGAAGTATCAGCTAATTGCCGTAAATTAGCATTATCAACCTGTGAAATACATTTTTGATCCATAAATGTTTTAATTAACGATTGTACGATTTGTTTCTTTTTATCGTACCTAGCGAGCAATTTTGCCCATGCTTCTTCATAAAAATTATTTGATAACGGAATATGTTTAATTATAGAAGCTGGTTCATCAGCAAGTGAACCGATTAAATACTGAAATTTCTGTATATTCGATAAAGAAGTATTATGCACTATTGCAACAAACAAATCTTTAAAATTCATCCAGTCATTAAAGTTACCCGAAAAAATAGGAATATTCAACTTAGGTAACTTAAAGTTACTAACATTAGAATTTCCTGTAACATTTGGCAAATTAGCCGCATTTAATACATCTAATAAATTTTGATACTAAAGTTTCAAACTAAAATACTTCGATTCAAAATCTTCAATTTCTGACTGTTCTTCTGGTAATTGGGCATCAAATTTATCAAAATCTGAATAAATCCTTTCTAAGCGCTCCAGATGCAAAATTACTTCATTTTTAGATAAATCGGAAGAAATAGTATTCTGAAGCCTTGTGAAGGCCGCTTTTGCCCTACCACGCAATCTAATGACAGTAGCTTGATCCATAATAAGTAATCGAAGTATTCAAGTTCAAAATCAAAATCAATACAAAATAGATATAAAACTTCAAGAATCAAATTTAGATGTAAATCGAACTAAAAAATCATCACTTATCTGTATTTGAACTGCTGACGAATTCTTGATATGATCTCGTCGGCGTGCCTCCAAATGATGTTTACGTACCTCGTATTAGAATGGCGCCGACATGGATGACGCAGTTTCGACTTTGATTATACTTAATAAATTCAGTCACTCTCGGTCTATTTCAACCAAACTGAATACATTTAATAATATGACATTCACACGTAAACATTTAGTAATAATTCAGAAGTACAGATAAGCATAAAATAATAATTACAACCGTTACAGGCCAGCTACGCTTTTAGCGACCGAATCCTACGAACGACAAATCTCAAAAGCGTGTTGCCAACGCAGGGCAACAAAAAGGTAGAAATTAATTCGACAAGCGTGGAAGTGAACAATAATTATGGATTGCAGTATTTACTAGTAAAGCTGATGATTCTTAACACAATTTCTTTCGATCATATGTTAATGTATTTACTTATTTTTAGTTTCTACATTTTAGAATAGTGGTAGATTACAATGATTATTTCATGCACTTTTTATAATCAATAACTTTTGTTTTTGTAACTGTACCGAAATAATTGAAATAATATAGTATACGATAGTAAGCTAAGTGCGTTAAAGTAAACTCTTCGTTAAATAGCACACGATGAAACTTTTTGTTTCTATTTATTATGAATTTCTTTGTTATCACAAGCACATTTCTTGGCTCCCTTGAATTGCTCTAGCCGATCT
The DNA here is from genome assembly GCF_044657685.1 of Stegodyphus dumicola. Lineage (NCBI taxonomy): Eukaryota > Metazoa > Arthropoda > Arachnida > Araneae > Eresidae > Stegodyphus > Stegodyphus dumicola. The sequence goes on along the minus strand of NC_140781.1, from coordinate 110,826,495 downwards.
TCAAACCACAGATCTTCCAATTGCTGGTTAGAATTCCTGCTACTTACCACGTTAGCATATACGTGGAATAACCCAATGATTCTCCCATACTGTCACATAAAGAGCGGCTGGCGAGAGGTGTATAAGACCATATCAACCAAATTCGGGTAATTACGTCAGACAGACTTAGATGTTAGTTTGAGCATTAGTGCAGAGCATTTTAGGTGCGTTTCCCCTTGTAACTGTAAAAATGAATGAAAGCTCCACGATTGAAAAATGATTCCCGCTATTCGGCGGTTAATATCGAAAGCATTTCTGAAAGTGAGCTGTCCGTCCAGTGACCCAAGTTTGGTTATATCCTATTCATAGCATATCTTATTCAGTTTACAAGAGACAATCACAATGATGAAAAAAATGGTAGCAAAATATATCATAGATATTTTTTCTATTATAGAAAATATGACGAGAGCTTTAAAGCTCTTAAATTGCTTTAAAGTTAAATATGGAATGTTGCGATGATCTGATTTGCAGGTAAGCAAGATATAGTGATTGGGAAAATTTTAAACTGATTTACGAAACGTTTGTTGAATTAAAAGTGATTTATCAGAGATATGAATTATTATCTGCCTTGTAAATTTCAATTCGATCGAGTACTCTAGGTATAAGTCTGAGAATACGTTGAGCGAAGGCTTGTGCAAATATAATTTAAACCATGCTGAAATATTTAATGAATTCCAAAAGAGAAAAATGCAATAGTTCCATATGTTTTTATAGGATTTATCAGTGAAATGTTTGAAAATAATTTTAGGATACATAAAACTCTTCTTTAGTTGTAGCTCCATTTGGGCTTTTAAAATGTTAGTCAGCTGTCAGTACTCTAAACAAATTTCTATAATTTCCATCCTCTCTTAGCACCCACTCTTCTTGACTAGTCAATATCCGATCTTGCAAGAAAACTTTTTCATTGCCTTCGTAAATACAGTCTTGAAAAAATAAAGGATTAGATTTTTGATAAATCATTGATGACTGAGGATTTAGTTTTATAGAACGCTGAAGCTTATATGTACTTCTATTTATATCAATGTCAAAAATAATTTAACAACTGGTTTAACTGAAACATTTCTAAGCATATTTCCGTTTTTCACTTGACATTTATTTCCACACGAATATAATAAGATTTGGAAACAGTTTGCTAAATGTATTCATAAAAATGAATAATTTTTAAAAATCTTAAGCAAACACAACATTCTAGAAACATTTTCTGAGCGTTGTCTGAAATTGAAGATCGCAAACGACGTAAGTAAATAACCATTAATAAGTTTCCAGCTTAGATAAATACTCTCTTCAGTACTAAAATACTTTCTTAGATTCAAATAGCTTACAGAAAGAAATATTTTTATTAAACGTGAAAGAAAAATTCAACCCTCATATTTTAAGAATACTGCAAGAAATTTTAAGGGCCAATTTTTGTCTGGAATTTATTTTTAGAATTCTGAAAGCTTGTAAGATTGTAGTACCTGCTCTTTGTTCAAAACCGCTTGCTGCATCTATATTTACTTACGTCACATGGGTGTAATGATGTTTGATAAAATTCGCTTTTATGTGAGGTAGCAAACTCATTTGCATAGAAAAGGCTATTTCTTATCGCCATAGACAGGAACATGAAATAAGTTAAATCAAATGTTCATAGAAATCGTGCTGATTTAATTTAATCTAATATATTTTTCAAGTAGTTTTTTTCCATGATCCTTAATATTATAATGAAATGATCGATGTACCTTTTGGCGTTGTTGGTCATTTTCTCTGACCGTCTGTTAACTATAAAACGGCGTACTTTTCTTTGTTCTAATCTTGTTTGTTCATTTCGTTCAGCTCGTGCATCTTCTGATTCTGCTTGACGCAAATGACCTATGCTCACACGCACATCAGTATTACCTTGCTGGATTTGTTCTTCTATTCTTTGGGCTTTTCTATTTCGCATGCCTGCAGCTCGACTTATTTGACGGCCCAAATTAGCTCCTTTGAGTCTTGTTGGCATTGTTCACTGTACAAAACACACATAAATAGAACAAACTGAATTATTTAATGATGAAAAAACAGTATAGTAATAATGTATTTATTCTTTGATATATACCATATTTAATGTTATTTAGTGTATATCGTGTATATTTTCTTTTATTACTTTACCTACCTTTCACAATATTTCTCTTTTAAAATGATTCTCACAAAATTTTGCATGCACTGACTATAATATTGTTATTATAGTGTTGTTTAATAATAAAAAATAATAAATAATAAATAAAAACTAATAAATGTATAAGAATAATTTATACGTGTAACACAATAGCCATTGTTGGCGGGAGCTCGTGACACGTGTTGAGTACTTTTGAGGTTATATGAAATCACTTAATAAACTAAACCAAACGAGAACACCGCCACCTCCATACCTGTCCCTTTCAATGATGTTCGAGGGATGATTGCGGCTTTCCCGCTCTCTCCAGATGAGTATGCGATGAGAATCGCTACTCAGACTGAATCTGCTCTCATCTGTAAAGAGTACTCGTCCCCATTGATTGTCTCTCCAATTCCGGTGTTCCCGGCACCACAGAGAACGCCTTCTCCGATGGGCAGGCGTTAGAGGTACACACCGTACAGGGCGTCTTGCAAACAGACCACCACCGTTTGAAATTGTCTCCTCCAACTTCCCAATGATTTGACCTCGGGTAAAAGCATCCAGACATCGTCTAACAGATTGATTATTCGCCATTTTTCGCTGAGGCAGCAACTCGGTGTGATTTTAACTGCTATACGGTATGCAATCTCTTTGCCAGAAATACTGATCTTACTCCGACAACATGCTTTATACTACTCAGACACTTCCCCATTACGTCTACCTGCATATCTGCGCATGTGCTACCGTACATCACCTTACTTAATCTCCTGATTGGTCTTTCTGTCCGCTCTACCTCTTCGTTCAGCTGATATGCTAATTTTTCGACTTCGTCCTTAATTTTTGCACACCAGTGTATATTACATGCATACTAACTAAAACTACATAAAAATAACGTAGTCCCAGAATAACACGTTTTGCAGAAAAACAGCGATTCTCTTTAAATATCAAAGCATTTTTCCATCAATAAATTAAAATTTTTCATGCAGATTAATTTTAAAACTAAAATTTTGCACTTGATAATCCGCGGACAGCGTAATCTTATGAGAAAATATAAAAGCGAAACGACGGCTAAAATTTCCATTTAAAAAGTACTTTCGGTATACAGGAAATACCTTGGCATTTTTTCCTTCCCCCCTCTCTTTTTGCCTCTTATGTACGTAATGTGTTAGGTTTATTTTAGCTAACAGGTTCTATCAGATATCACTAAAATGCTAGTTAAGCTGAGCGAGCGAATTTGCAATTTAGAAAGAAAATGCGAATTCGCCAGAAAAAAAGGTTTATCCCTGATAGGTCCAGCTGTGTGCCAATCTGTCCCTTGGTAAATGATTTTTGCTCTAGCAAGTGAGTCTCGCGGTAGTTGGATCTGGGAAATTATATGCCATCTTACGTATGTAAATTTAAATATTTTTATTTTTGAGACATCCCAGGTAACGGTAGCTAGTTTTTTGTTAAATTGTAGTTGTACTACAAACTGAAGCTTTAAGTTAACTTTCAAATTTTATCTGTTCTTGAACATTAGAATTCTGTAGAATCTTTTTGAACCTTTTGGAACTAGAAAACATGAGAAATTAGCTGGGAGCTCATCAGGGTTCGAACTCCGAACCTCCCGATAGCCAACAGACGTGTCTTCAATTACATCAGGAAGACGCGCTGTAAGGAAGAAAAAAATTCTTAGAATTCTAGTTTAGTAAGAAGAGAAGAAATTTTCTGAGACCTTAGGAAGTTTATACAGGTATTATTATTACTTTTACCTTTATCAGGACTACTATTTCTTCTTACCTGTTTAGCAAACATGTAAGTGTCCTGAGTAGAACAGTGAATTTACTTAAAACTAAGTCCTATGCTGCTGTAGAACATATGGCGAAGATGAGAAGAGTTTACTTACCCTTTATTCTCTACAATTTACAGGTGCTCCCGCACTTCGGGATACAAAGACCAGCACTTGTAACTGAACGAAAATAAGATTTACAAACTAACTAAATTTAAACACCAGCTAAACTCAAATATTTTACACAGACTAGTAACACTAAGATTTGCCTTTTAGATTTTTACGTATGCAATACGCAGAACGTGGGAATACTACAATACGTCTTCAATAACAAGATGACTAAATTTCTGGCCTTAAAGGCGGACAACAACTGAATGAAAGCGGGCGTGAAATAAAAAGGTGGTGAGAAATCTCTCTCTCTCTAACTCTTCTTGGCTAAAAGCCACAACTTAAATACTTAAGAGTTTGCAAGCACAATTTTTATAATAAATCTCACGCGTTTATTCTAAAAGTAGAAAATAAGAGAGGGCGTTAAAGTTTTAAAATAAAAGAAACGTTGGTGAAACTTAAAATCCTTATAACCTTAGAAACGTTTTTAACTCAGAAATAGTAAATGGTTTATAGATTTTACTATTAAGTGCATATATAGGTAAATTTTTCTTATCCCAAGACATTTGATTTTGATTGATAAGACTTTCAGTTTCAACACAGCATGGTTACAATTCGAATCAATCCACGAGTTATAGTGAAAAACCACTGAATAAATAACAGTAAACAATATTAAAATTCTATCGTAGAGTATATATGATAAAAGATAGATACATATATGTGAAATAATACAGTGACTGAAGTATAACAAAATATCAACAATTAAGGAAGCATAAATCAAAGAAGAAGAATATCCAAGCTTAAGTTTCAAAAGATGTTTCGGAGTTCAGAGAAATATCTGAGAGCTGTAAAAAAATGTGCTTGAAATAAACGTCTAAAGGTTTTCTCTTATAAAAGGACTGAGAGCTGAAAATATAAATCGAAATAAAACAGAATAGCAAGAAATATTGACAGCATATTTATTCTATTAGAAGACTTAACTAAGGTGATAAAGATTCCTTTCATTCATAAAAATTCATCACATGACTTACATTGCTAGCTTGTTACGTTGAATCAAAGTTATGAGAGTCCTAATATTTCATCACATATTTTAGAAGGTAATCAATATATGTGTGTATGAAAAAAATTTAAATGAGAGCAAAGAGTTTTAATATGTGTGTCCTTATATTCGAGTGTATGAATCTGGAATCATCAAGTAAAGGATCAAGCCATTAAGATTAAGAATCCTTGATGTGCTATTTTAAAGACTTTTTATCATTTTATTTGTTATAGATTATCTTTATCAGTTAAAAGCATTCAATAGAAACTTAGCTGATCTCATTCTTCACATGAAACAATTATGCAATAGCACAATTGGAGTGTATTCCTATAACGTAAAAATCAGCAACTCTACGCAAAAATTATAACTCGTTATTATTCCCTTAAAGTCCTAATTTATATCTCTATTTTTTTTTTCTTTTCGTTCCTTTCCTGTAGGCAAGAAAACTCCAGAAAAGGAGATGCAGTAATCATAATGGGAATCATATCAGAGAGGAAGCTGACTCCATTGTTAAACGATAAGTGAGGCAGCTTATTACTGCAAAGCACTCATGGTTTACCTATGTGTGCATGAATGTCTTTGTGGGAGATTGTGTAATCAATGATAGAAATGTAGTAACTAATGTAATAAATAAGTGCTTTCAAATCATCATAATCTCTAATGGACTCGTTCTTCGTGTAGCTTCCTTTAAAAATAGAATATTCTCTCAAATTATCCCATTTTCTCTTTCGAAATAAGAAATACTTGTGTTCTCATTCCGAAAATGGGAGGAATGAAACGCGTTTTCGAAACCGTACGTAATTGCATTTGTAAAAGTTTATATGCGATTTCATATAAGCTATAATGATACTATTTACTACAAAAGTTTCATATTCAGTTTAATTAAATTACTATAGCAAAATAAAATTTCTGTACTATAAATGGTTACAACGTCCTGAAAATACTGGCGATCGAATAACATCAAACCCCGTAGGAAATGCGCTCGTTAAAGGAGTTGTTTCTCTTCGCATTTATACTCTATCGCTGCCTACCGCTTTCAAAGGGCTTTGGCAAATAAATGAACATTATCTCTCAAAGGGTTACTGGACATAACATTTATAGCATGAAACATCGCTTTGAGACATGCCTTGGCCAGAAACGTGACCTGAGCGCCATCTATTTCATTTTCGGTCGCAGCTTTCACACAAGTGTTGTTGTTTCGCTTTTGTTATGCCCTATCAATTCATTTTTCACAGCTATTACTTAAGATAGCATTTTTCTGGCTTTATTTCGATTCTAGAAACCCTTATGATTAACTAGATATTCGATAGTTTCTTCGTATTTGTCGTCCGAGAAGATTTTGCTTAATTTGGCAAATGAGTGACAGATATTTCACTTTTTTTTTCTCTTTTGCAAAGTAATTACTGAAGAAGGGCATACTTTAGCAATCTGTATTTCCTTTAAATAATTATTCGCTAATACATCAAGCTTATTTCACCCATTGCTTTTAGGATTATCAGGCATTATTAAGATGAAATACTGAAAACTTCTTAGTTATAAAAGCTTTGAAAAAAGAAGGGGAGGTCGGCGTGAGAAGGGATAAGGTTTCAAGTGATTATTTAAGACTTATCCTTGAGACAACATGATACGTATTTTACAATAAGCATTGAACGTTATTGTTAATATATGCCTAGAAAAAATATTATTGTCAACTGTCTAAATAAGAAATCCACAAAAAAGTAATTTATTTATCTCCGGCCGTTTCAGAAAAATCTAATAAATTAGGAATACTTCCTAAGTTTTCTTTACAATGAAATTTTCCTTAGGATCTTATTTTTTTTAAATATTAATTTTTTTCCCTAGCTGGTACATTCAATATAAGATGTTGAAGGTCATTTTTCATACTAATATATAATTGGTATATTCTATGTTAAAATATTTGCATTGGTTTTATTAAAATAATAATTGTGCTATAATTGTGAAAAGCTGCACTATTTTGAGCGAATTTATGCTTTTTGATAATTAGTAATAATTTTTAGAAAAAATACGAATGAACAGTTTCAAAAAGAATGTAAATGTTCATTCTATCTCATTTTTAAAGGGCTATTAGTATCCAAACACGATTTTGCGTGTTCACACTCTTATTATACAAGCATACAAACGGAAAACAGCTCCTCAAAAGTGTATATCAAAACATTCCTCCGAGCGTTACGGGTTTAGCCCTCAAATTTCAAAGTTTCTTAGAATATTATGAATAAATCGTATTTTCTCGATAATAATTAAAAAAAGATTCTCTCACTTTGTACCTTGATTCCTTTCCTTCCAATACACAACCAACTCAAAATCGAATAAATTAAATACTGGCAGATATTTTCACATGTAATGTATACGAAAGCCAGCCTTCTATACGAAATTTTCCGTCCGTAACGCTGAGAGGGAACAAAGAAGCATGATATTCAAATGTTTTACATTGTAATGCATTGTAAGAAACATTGAGCGCCACGTTAGGTGACAAATGAAGTAAACGAATTTGGGAAAGAAACTAAGTTGATTGACTCACTTGTAAAAATCTAACAAAAATATCTAATGTAGAAACATTGGATATTTTTGGAAGCAGAAATCATGAAAAATGAGCAAGGCCCTCGCCGGGAATCGAACCACCGACCTCTGGTTACGCGCTCAGCGTGCAGACCACTACACCACGAAGGCACGCTAAGAAGGCGGGAGAAATACCTTATATAGTCCCCCTTTTAAAGGGCAACTGGGGTTTATAAGGGGACTCAATCGCCAAATCCTGGGTGAGGAGAATCATCCTCCACCCCCATTTTAGTTCGGGCGCCACTGTAGAGACATTAGGTATTTTTGGAAGCAGAAGTGATGAAAAATAAGTAAAGCCCTCGCCGGAAATCGAACCACGGACCTCTGATACGCGCCCATCGTGCAGACGCAGACCACTACACCACGAAGGCACGCTAAGAAGGCAGGAGGAATACATTATAACTTTAAAAATAAATTAATACACTATAGCTTGAAGCATTTTATTCACTGTATATTTTGATAATTTTGTTTTCTCATAGAAGTAAAATTTTAGTCTCAGTCGAAATTTTTACCATTTATGATTTATGATCATGACTAGAAATTTTGTCACTGGAATTTAGATGAAAAGTGTCTGTCAGATTTCCTGTAAAAGAAGCCTTAAAAATTTTAACTCTCTGACTGGCACAAGTCTGGTTTGAGAAAGGCCACATTTTCCAAAACTCCCATGAGAGAGAGAGAGAGATTTTCTCCACTTGATGCCAAAATACCCCTGTACCTTATACATGGACTTAGGCATTTTTATATATTGCCTTCCTTTCTTGGACATATTTCAAGATACAAGTATATATACTTTCTTAAAAACTTCAAAAAATGTATTTTAGGCCCTATAAATTCGGTCTTGCTGGGCAGAGGATTTTAAATACCCTCAAGTAGCACAGTAACGTCGTAACGACGTTTCAAACTCATCGCGAATGCCGTTGCAGAAACGTTGGAATATGTCGTCTTTAAGACGCCCATATGACCATGAACATCTACTGTTTTGCAACCGTTGCAAAGACGTCTTTATTACGTCTTTGCTACGTATTATTATTTATTACTATTATTATATTGGACAGCCGTGAATTCGTCCTTACTTCAAAAATAAGAAATAAAGTCATATTTCATAAGTGAAACAGTTGCTAACGCGTGATTTGCATTGATTTCGGAAATAGGATTTTTTTTAAATATATAAAATGCATAACTTAATAACTTACTTTATAGATTAGTTTCATTTTTAAATATTTTGCTATAATATTTATAAAAATATTTTAAGTACTAATTATTTTAACAAAATTTTAAACAATAATTTAGCACTTATTTTTAGTACTAATTAAATTTAATAAATCAAAAGTATTTATATATTAAATTTACATTTCATTAGATGAATCTACCTTAGATTAATATATTTAGATGAAATAAAGTAATGAAACATTGCAAAGTAAATTTAACGCGGACTTCAAATTCTTAAAAGGTCAGATTTAGTCTCTTTTCATTCTAAAAGTAATGCTGATGAACTAAAAAAAAAAATGCTAAAACGACCACGTCTAAAAGGGGTCATATCATGACGTTTCAACGACGTCGACAAATTGCCAAGATGCAAAGGCAAATATTTTGCGCCTTCGCAACGTTAGAAAGACGTCGTAAAAGTTACCACGATCACTTTGCAACCTCTCGGACCAGTTTGCTACTTGGGCCCGAGAGCTGAAACCTCGATCGTGTGCTTGTGTTTAAGCTAAAAAGATGTTAAAGACATTATATTCAATCATTAACATTTTATATATCATTTTTGTTTCTGCTCCATATTTATAGGAATCTATTATTCTTCTCAAATACGTCCAAAATTCAACAATGCGTTCTAAATTTATTTCGACACAATTAAATGAATTGCGTTGTCTTTTAAACTTTTAGAATCTTGCCTGTTAGGTTACTTTCAACGGCTGTCTTCATAAAATGCGTTTTTAAGCTAAAAGCTTTGTATGAATGACCCCAAGGATTTCTTTCTTTTCAGTTAGCATCAATTATTTCCTTTCTGAAAACTAAAACAAAAAATATTCTAATTCATTAAGAATATTGCTTTATATTTGGCGCAGATGATATAGTGATTAGGAGAGCCGACTGCGATACCAAAAGGCCCGGGTTCGAATCTCGGAGAAGGTTTGGTTGTAACTGTCCGTCCCTTCATAGGAGGTAACGATGGCCGCCTATTAGGTGCCTCCTCAATTAAATGCCCACCACTTCCGTCCTTAGGAGTGGCTAATGTCGAAAAAAGTCAAGAGCCAGCCGTTAGAGGGGGGGGGGGGCAAAATAGCGTTGTTTAAAATTGTCTCAATCTTTGGAGGCATGCATAAACTTCTAAGTCATGCGTACTTATTTATTAGAAATAAAGAATGAAAGTAGTTCTAAAGCGGATCACTAAGATTTTTAACTTTACTATGTAAGGATTATGTTAATTTTATTAACAGTTAAATTTTAAGTTAAATTTCCTTTCCTGTCAAATTCTTAACTTCAACTTACTACTTCCGGCCAGAACGTAGTTTTGAAATCTTGCTGAATATTTAATGAGGAGGAGTGGTATTTAAACCACGAAGTTTCTTACAGAGTGAGAGAGAATCAGAGTTTCTGCTTTACGCGCGTCTGCCCTTTTGGCCACTCTCTCTCAAAGCTGTTATTACGCTCGGCCGTACTCAGGCCCTTGCTAAGCTTCGTAGTCAAATACGTTAAGGGGCCAACTCGATTTGAATCTTGATAGCTTCGGCTATATTTCTTTAGTTAATCTTAGTTTTAGTTTAATTCTTAGTCTTTAAAGTTCAAGCCCAAGTGTCGGCTTTGTTTGTACACTCCTAGGCAGAGTTTTGTTAAATCTTATTGTAATAATAAAGGGTTAGTTACCCTTCTATCTTGTTGTTTCTTGTCACCCGAACTTAATCGATTATTCACTATCTAGTTGTTAAGTCTCGTTACTTTCTACAGTAACTGAGATTTACACAGTGAACGTCTTACAACATTCAACTAAAAAAGTACCCACTGACATTACTTGGTAAGCCGATTTTAAATTCGACATTAATCTTTTTCCCTCTATTCTCAGTTGCTTTAATTTTAAATGTCAAAACACTGAAAAAACTTGGCAAAACATCCTGCCAGAAATTTCTGGGATTTGTATAAACAATACTCATTTCCCCCTCTTATTAATGGGTCTTTCGTAGCAACGTTTTAAAATTTTTAAAAATTCCCGAAAAGATCAATAATGAATATTTAACACAATGTACACTTTAATAGGAAAGTATTAGTAAGTTAGACTATAATGCAAATTCACACTGAAGAGGGTGATTTAGAACGGTCAGCATTTTTAGAATCATTATTAGTTATGTCTGACTTTCTGTCTTTTGTATTTTTGTCTAGAAATTTGACTGTAGAGAGATATTATCAACATTCAGTCTGAATCATGCTGAACACTGAATTGTAAAGTTTTTGAAAGGGCAATGTTTTTTCTTCCACTTCGTGCTTCCATTCTGTGACAGAATCTGTAATGTTAGGTTGCTAACTACATATTAATAGCAATTTCAGATCAAAAAGAAAAATCCATCTAACCACTTTAAAGAGCAAGTTTATAATATTTTCAGGTAAAGTCTGAATTTAGTAATTCTTTGTAGGCAAATGCAATTGTGAACGATTTTGCTAAAATGTGTCTTAGTTTGCTTAATCGGATAGAAACTTTATCATTATCCTCGAAAGATTCACTGCTGGATCTTCGAATAGATGTCAAGGAAGTCCCAGCCAACAGATCTTTAAGTAAAATGTTTCGTATATAATGTCTTAGCGCTAAATACATTCTGAGAAAAATTTAAATACCAAACATTGCGAGTAGCATACTTCAGATTTTCATAATCTGCCAATTTCATAGGAATTCCAAGGTGTGTGAGAAAGTATTCGTTCCCATTTTTTATAATCATTTTCTATTTTTGATCTCAAATTTGCCAGAATATTAAACTTAGAGCAGGAAGTCAATTATCAGATCTCGTGAGTCAATTATCAGGTCTCAAATTTGCCAACGAAGCAAATAATCTTCGTTGCGGAATTATATTTCACACTTTTGCTACAGTTATTATATTTTTTTTTCATAGGTGCAGCAACAGAATATATACTTTTTCTATAAGGGAACTGTACTAATAGCGGCAGGTGAGCCATCGGAAAGTCTTATCCTCTACTGGTGTCCAATTAATTTTTTTCGCTCTTTAGGTTCATCCCCGTTGCCTAATGTTTTTTTTTTAAATCTAAGAGGACTTATAAATGTTCTATTGCATTTTGGAAGTGTCATTTGTAATTTAGCTTTTGCCCCCCCCCCCACTTTGTATATTTCCTTATTTAGTAAATAAGGAGAAATGCTAGTTTAACGAAGCTTCAAAGTTATAATGAAGGCTGCTATACAAAATTATATGCAACTGAAATTCTTTCTTTACTGTTTCTGACAGTTCAATTACATGTGGCAGAAATAAATCGCTAAAGTGGGTTGAAGTCTAACCAGATCAATTAAGCAGAGAGTGAGGAGAAAATCTAGATCTCTTCAAAATGGATATTAACAAAATGTAAGCTTGCGACTGATTTGCTAATTAACACTGAATAAGACAGTCGGATGTAAGTTTATACCGCTGTCATCTTCATTAAGCCTAATATTTCCCTTGCCTAATATTTTTAGAAATTTTCTTGGTTTTTCCTTCCCTCCGACATAACATGCATAAAAATATTTTAGACTCATTTAGTATTTATATTATTTATAAACTGCGTAAAGGCAGAAAGTTCCTTGCTGTTGAAATTTTAAAGACATATATACACATTTAAAAGAATAATGTAGCATAAATGTTAAAAAACATATATTTTTACTTGCAGTTTTAAGTTCAAACTTTCCTTCAGTTCACAGTTACAAACTGCATTCCCAGATAAACAAAAAAGATATAAACAAGCAGTAAATACAATTCACGAAACATAACCAGATTGAAAACAATTGAAAGAATGACCCATAATAATTGACCAATTGGATGATTGAGATTTCGTATCGTTCGCAGACAGAGTTAATAGGTTACGGAGTAATTAGAGACCTTGCATTTTGATATAGTTAATATAGCTAGGATTAATTGCTGCGAGCTAACATTTCCGAGAAGTTTTTGATTAAATTAATTTAAGTTACAGTTAAAAACTTAGTAAGGTATATCTTAATCTTATAAAAGTTATTTTAAGTTTATGCTGCTTTCCTATCCTTCCTAGCTTCAGTTTACAACTCCCTACCAGAATGAGTTTTAGAATCACGTTAAATGCAAATGAAAAGCAGAAGCTGACTTAGCCAGAGATCAGGATTCCTGAATAGCGCGCGTTTGCCTTTGGGCTACGTCTCTCTAAAAGGTTATCACGCTCGGCCGTATTACGAGCCTTTTGATGGTTTTTCTGGCTAATTTAATATCATGGGCCCACTAGTTTAGAATTATGTTAGCTTCGGCTAAATCTCTTTAGTTAGTCATTAGCTAGTTCTTATTTCTTACACTTTGAGTTTAAGCCCAAGTGGAGGCTTCGCTGTACGCCCTGAGAAAGAGGCGAAAGAGGCCTACTGTTTTAATCTTTATTTGGAGTATATAAAGAATAATTAACCCGTCTGGAATTTACGTTTCTGTTTTTGAACTTAAGGGATTATTCGCTTAGCAATTCACTAGGTTGTTTGACATTACATTTAACAAGATAAAAGTGAGGAACTCTATAACTTCTCTACTTAAGTTTAGATGCTAGAGGCATTCGACCTCAAAATCTCTGTATGTGTAAGTTTAAATTAAAAACATATTGGTCGTATACCGAATTTCAGCTTGCAATGTTTTTCTTAGGTAATGGAAACTCAATGAATTGCTACGTTGCTACGTTTGTAACCGATCTTAGTTAGATAAATTTAAATTACTGGTTTAATATTTGGATCATTTTAATTGAGTTTTAGTTTAAAATTCTATATAAAACCTTTCGAAGCATGAAATGGTTGTCAGACTTGAGTTAGTTGATGAATAAATTCCTGCAGTAGCAAACAGGAAAATTCGTTTTTTCGTCTACCAATTCAGTATCAAACAATGTAACTCTGAAAATTGAAATAACCTGAAAACATTCGCTAAATTTTAACAACTCTCCAAAATAAAACATTTAAATACTCGGAGAGTATGCCGTTCAATTTATTCTAGAAATATTTCCAAAAGGTGCCTTAAATTCGAAAAATAATTTCTGTTTTTATTCATAAAGAAATCGATTTCTCTCGTTTTCATCGCTTACGTCTGAAGGACAATCTTCAGCCTTCTTGAATCTTAATAAAAATAAACTGAGGAATATAAAACCATACTTAAAGTTAACAAAAATTTGCATTAATCTGAACCATTTTTATTCATATTGTTGCGAGAAAGGTAAGTTTATAGAAATAAATAGAGTCTCAAGGCTTCTAGAAAGGCAACAATAAGTAATTAGAAACATTATAAACATTATTAAAAGCAGTGCATTTCTAAACGAATGAATGAAGCAAACTTAAAGCTAATTAAAATGATGGGTAGCTTTTCTTTTGTATAAATAAGCTGTTGCTCTTTTATATATTTCGTAATATCTAACGAAAGTCAAGGCTTTTATATTACTATGCACGATATATTTTACTTCGTTTTTAAAATTGATGTCACGATTACTTGTTTTTAAGGCTGCTATATGTTTTGGAGTTCTTAACAACCATCTCGAAAATGTTTTTCAAAATAAACGCATGTTCTAAGAATATATTATCTCGCTTAATTTTTCTTATTTCGTGCGAAAGATAACTTTTATACAAATTCTTGAGAAAATATTTAGAAATACGTAAGCGCCTTTTAATGACAAATAACTCCAATATGTTGGTAAAATTAACAAGAACTGAAATCAAATAGTGTCAGTGACATAAAATGAAGAATTGCAATCAAATGTTGTCAGTGACTAATACAGAGCACTAAATCAGAGTATATTTGTAAACAAGAGTATGGTTGTATTAAACACATCACATGCGTCAAGCAAATTGATCCAATACATTATAAATAAAGAACTGTGTGATGTAAAAGCTTTAAGCAAGTTGATCCAATACCTTATAAATAAATAAATTGTGTGATGTAAAATAGGTAATACAATGTAGCTTTAAAAACACATATTTTAATATTTATTTCCCGCAAAATTCTTCCAGTACAAAGTTTTTTAATAACTTTTGATTGGATAATAAAGTTATTTCAGACTTCAGGATGATTTTAAACTGTCATTTCATCATTACAAAAGATACTAGAAGAAAGACTATTTTATAAATTGCATTACATTTAAAATAAATTTTAATCATGTAGGCTCCTCAGGTATGACGAATTATTTTACAGTCATTTGATATAACTACTATATGGTTGTACTTTGGCTTATACTTACATTTCAAAATATCGGTACTAACCAAGAAAAATGTTATTGCATTGCACTATAACGCAAATTTATGTAAAAGTTAATTTCTGTATTTTACACTATCTCATTTAAGGTGCTAAATCTTCAGTATGCATAAAACTTTTAATATATGTAAATATGTACCATGCAAACAAATTCACATTAATTAAGTTATAAAATTTTAATTATAAAATCAAACAAACATTTCATAAAAAACTGTTAATCAGTAAAAATATCTACTTATTAATAAACATGTTTGAAGAAAAATTACTTATTAATTTTTTATAAAATTAAGTACGCAAATAATACTCAGTTTGGGTACACACAGTTTACAATACTGTATGCCTATCTGTGCAAATTAAAATTTTTAATCGAAATATTTCTAAAGCAAAAATTAACAGAGCTGTAAAATATATCCATCAGCCTCAACTCCAAGAGGTTTACAGTCTAAATGTTAAAACTAGCTCATTGTAAAGCTATAGTTGTTTGCTTAGAGTATCATTCTTTAAAAGGTCATTATAAAATGTCCGAGAGCTCTAATTCCTCCGACTGCTCATTTTTTACCTTGCATCAGATACAGAAACAAAGAATTTGATGATCTGCAATTTCGCATCAAATTTTAATTAGACTACTATCAAATTCTTTAAAATCTAATATTTATAAATATTCTATTACTTATATTGCAAGTATCTCACATGCTATTAATGAAAGTGATGAATGCCTAATTTATTATAACTAGAGCAAGTATCTCACATGCTATTAATGAAAGTAATGAATGCCTAATTTATTATAACTATAGCAGGTGGTGAAAGAGCTAATTTATTGTAGTTAATTTTAAAAATAAAATGCAGTAAAAATGAAATCTTAATTTAAAATTTTAAAATTTAGAGCTCAAAGCAATAGCTATGTTAAATGCATCAGATATAAATTAGCATTTCATGTAAAGCCTATTTACTAGCTTGTCGCGATTTTTGAAATACTGAATGGAAAACCTTTGAGTTGGAGTGGTGGACAGAATTTTGACATTTCTATGAATATCATTTGGCAAGTATGAAAGGGCTTTTAGAATTCTTCCCAGAAAGTGCGTTTCAAAAACCTCAAAGTCTCTCAATCCAGCTTCAGCAGCACCTGAACTCCGACTTGCAATGGACAGCAAATTATTTTAAATATGACGGCATTTCACTATTTCTGGTCACAGATTGACAAAACTAGGTCTTTATAAGCTTTGCCTTAACTCAGCAAGCTTTGAGATAGAAATATTAACTAAAGAGATTATTATAAAAATCTGTAAGACAGATCTGTAATTTAAAATTCTAGGATAGTTCATCATACACATATTTATTAAGATATCGAGCTTTTCATTTTGAGATATGAGACAAATGGCAAAATAGAAGTTGCACTATTCTGGATATTAAAGATTTAAAGATATAAGAAAGAATAACTCTGTAACTGATAAAAATATTAGATTGACATTCCTAAACTTGAGTGAGCTCAACGGCATTGCACCTGGTACTGATTGTTTTGGAATGGTCTTGAATGCAACCAAGATTGATAGAATTAACTAGCTCACAGAATGATGGATTGCTAGGATACGAATTAATGATTTTAATGAGACGAGTTGAAGCTCCAAGTCACATGAGTTTGTAAATTAGCCGTTTACGCCATGTACTATCAGACGTTTTCTGCTAATTGTCTAGATACATAATTCCAGACTTGAGTTTGCTCTGAAAGCAGTCGTAAATGAATTCCGCTGCACGCAACTGTTGGTGTTGTGTGCAGAATAAAGCCAAGAATTCTGGAATAATCAAATTTTGACGAAGGATGAATTCATCTAGGAGGTTAAGTTACACAAACTTGTTATGCGCTGTGGAATTAAAGTGAAGACCACAACTTTAATTAGTAGGATTACAAGATACCCTGAATTTGGGAGAAAAATTCCCTTGAAATACATTTAAACGAGTTAGCTAATGATCCTAAAAATATGCATTTCATTAAGACTAGAATTATGCATAAAATAATTTTCAAAGTTCGCTTCTTATCTTGAAATATAAAGTGCACGTGAAAAATTATTTTGTTCTTCATTACTCTTATGTGAATTTTCGTATTTAAGGTAGAGGAAGTAATTTGGATAATATAAGAAGTAAAAGAAAAATAATAAATGAGTGACGAATGATGATAAGAGCTGTTTAGTTTGCTTGTGAATATGCCCATTAGAAACCACAAGCTGAATAAAATTTCAGGATTTTAATTTTTAAGAGGTTTAAAAGAGGGAACTCATTTTAAGATTTAATTTTAAACAGTTTTAAAATACAATTACATTATTAGCGAGTGACTTAAGATTGTGAATATTTAGAGAACATCATGAATGCATCTCAGAATTATATTTGAGAATTCCAGTAAGTGAAATATTGGTATTTCATTAGCAAATTGATGTGGTTAATACATGAGTCTGTGTAGGATTAAAATGCTTTAGTAACCTGGAAAAGATTGTATGTGTAGCACACGACATAGGTATGGAGTCGGATGTGTTACAGCCTCCATAATTGAAGCCTCCAGTTTTTTTTTTACGATTTCAGTCCACCAATACAGTAGTCCACTCATACAGTTGTAAATTATCTTTCTTAAAAGTAGCTTTAGTTTGCTGTAACATTAGTTTTTTTTTTTTTTTTTTTTTTTTTTTTTTTTTTTTTTTCAACACAGCATAGTTAAATACCATAGTTAAATGAAAGACAATAACAGCTAAAAGTTATTTTTGCTTAGCAATAAACACATACTGAAATTAAGGACTAATTTGTAATATGCATCTGTGAAGGCAATTTACCTGTTTTGAGGAGCTTCACTTCTTAAGATACAGGCTATATTTTTTATTTTAAAAAAGTTACTGGAGGTTTCTTGGAACGCGGATGCTCCTCATGATTACGACTTGCGCGACCCATAGATCTGCCTTTGATTGGAACAGAAATGACTCTCGCATTTTATTGATTGCTACAAAAACAGCTACCTTCGGATTTCGTTTAAATTGAAGTAAAATGTTTCTTATTAAAACTAAAGCTAGAAAGATATTGCATCTTTTCTCACAATTCCAAACATGAAACGGCAGATATACTAGTACTCGCTTTTTTATTTCGGGTTTTATATCGCAATAAAATAATTTTTATATAACATTAGTTATTCATTTTCTCTTCGAGGCTGACTTTTATAAGTAAATAACACGAAGAATAAAACAGACAAATTAAGCAGTTAATTTCTACGCAAACTTAAACAAAAGCTGCATTTTATTTAATATTTTTGTTTCATTTTTATGCTTCTCCAGATATTATCTGATTTCGTACTATTAGTTTTATTATATTACTTAGTTTAAATTCTTGAGATATAAATTAAAAGGAATTAAAGTATAGGAATTATTTAAAAAAACTCATAAAATAGTAATAAACTAAATAAAACAAATAAAAATAATAATATAATAAAATAAATAAATGATAATTATTTAAAAATCTCATAAAAAAGGAATAAAAGAACTATCCCAATAAGGATTCGACATCTTTCATAAAAGAAGCATATAAATCAATAAATTTCCTTATGTAAGCATCTCAAAGAATTATGCTTGGTTTTTAAGACATGTGAATTTAATTTCTTTATACTAAAATAATAGCCTCATTCAGCGGGTAGAAAAATTATATCGAAAGTTTGGTTTCTTTAAATGCATACAGTAAAAATTATAGGATTTTATTAATTACAGAATCCTTTCATAGGTATATATTAACAAGAACGCCCATTGAGGGAAAAACCACCCCGAGCTCTGAAAGCTGTTTTTGTTCATTCCTTTCATATACCAATCGTCCATGCAATTTTCATATAAAATGTTAAATAAGGAGTAAGGTTTATCCTAAGTTTTTAACAGTTATCTTTAGTTACAGCTACTTTCGTACCCTTCCTAATTTCAGCTTACAATTTCCTACCAGAATGTATTTTCAGAATCGCGTTTAATGAAAATGAGAAAGAGCGGTATTTAAGTCAAAGTTCCACTAACTTCGTTAGAGACCCAGAGTTTCTGACTAGCGCGCGTTCGCCTTTTGACTACGTCTCTCTAAGCTATTACTACTTAGATAGCTTCGGATATATCTTTTAGTTAAGCGTTAGTTAAGTTTTACCTCTTATGACTTCGAGTTCAAGCCCAAGTGGAGGCTTTGCTGTACGCTCTGAGAAAGGAGCCAACTGTTAAGTTCTTATTTTGAGAAATAAAGGGTAATTAACCCTTCTTGAGTTTTACGTTTCTGTTTCTGAACTAAAGCGATTATTCGCTTATCTGTTCACGAGGTTTCTACACATTAAGCTGTTAGACAAAAGGTTAGAACCCCACAAAGGTCATATAAACAACTTAATGTAATATAATCTAGGCTGCTTAGAAAAGTAATTTGCGGAACTGCAACATGTACATTTAGAGAGCTTGACGTTCACATTTCTTTTTGTCTTTTATATGCATGATATATGCTACTATATGTATCTAAAATTACGGGTTATATTATTTTGGATTAAGCGCCTTGTTTCATGGTTAATAGCTACATGTATTTTTAAATAATAGATGATACATTTATTAGACTTTTGACTTCTAGAGACATTAGGCATTTTTGAAAGCCGGGGAGATGAAAAATGAGCAACGCCTTCGCCGGCAATCAAACCATGGACCTCTCGAATACGTGAGGAGCAGACCACTACACTACGAAAGCACGCTAAGATGGCGGGAGAAATACCTTATATACTCCCCTCTTTCTTAAAGGTTTCTGGTTTTTAGGGGAGCCTGTTGCCAAATCCTGAGTGAGGAGAATCATCATCCACCAACCTTTTAGTTCGGGTGCCACTGTACAGACATTAGGTATTTTTGAAAAGCAGGGAAGATGACAAATGTGCAACGCCTTCGCCGGGAATCGAACCGTGGACCTCTGGAATACGCGGTAAGCGTGCAGACCACCACACCACGAAGGCACGCTAAGAAGACAGGAGAAATACCTTATAAGCTGTGCAGAAAACGCTTTGTTGAAATGTCAATCAAAATAATTGTTTAAAAAATTACCGTTTTACTTATCATTAAACGAAGCAAGAATCAACTTTTCAGTCTAACTAGTAAGAGTAAAAGTGATAGATTATTTCATATTTTATGGAAAGTTTTTCAAACGCAAAGAACTTAAAACTGGAATTTTCAAGCACTGAAGGAAGTGATGAAGCCCTGAGACTGGAATGTGCAAAATATCATCCTCGGAAATTTCTCGAGACGATTTGCATATTCCTTTGTTCGGGATAGCTGCATTTCGCTCGCTGCCTGTTCATAAAGCTCCTGGCACCTTTATGCAGGTCATCCAATAATCACCTGGCAGAAATCTTCACATTGATGCCCGGTAACTTTATAAAGATGAGTTTTTAACTTGGAAAAAAAGCAGCCTTCGTAGAAATGTCTGCAACGTTATATTGAAGCACTGTAGAATATTGTAATATGTAGAATATTAACTTGCTTTGTTAGACAGAGCAACAAACCTAAACACCACTCCTAAAATTAAATGCATAACATGATATGAATGCTTAATAACATCATACTGAAGCGATGTTAAAATACATTATCAAAAATATGGCTAACGTTCTGTCATTTGCTCTTTACATTTTCACGTCAGAGAATGATAGTCTTTACTCTTTAAAGCTTATGATGACTGATTTGTCTTCATTAATTTGATGGACATTTAGTTTAAGTGTATATAAGGTAGTAACGCAGCCTTCAGTACTTCACTGCAGTTTTCCTTTTAACTTATATGTTTAATTAATTCGTAGAATTCATAATTTAAACAATTTTGCAAGTGTATAATAGTTTGTTATGTAGATTTTGAAAATCAGTAATAAAGTAGAATAAAAAAGTGTTTTTTTAGGTCTCAATCTATATCTAAATAAATTCTTGTAGTTTTGTTTCTTGGCACTTTGAAAACATATATAAATTTTCATATTGATTTGAAATTTACGTTGTAGGAATATTAATTAAATTTATAAAGGACAACTAAATAATTTTATTTTTAGTATAATAACTTCAAGTGAAGTATACTGCAATTTCTGAACTATTTTCACATTCAGTACAAGTTTATGGCAAAATGTTCTCCTTTACATAAAAAATGATTATTCAAATTTGCTTAAACATTGTTCTCTTTATATTGCTAAAATAGCAATAATGATGAAAGTTTCTAGAACGTTATGATGTATATATATCATATGTAAGATATGTATACATATGTATGTATACATATGTAAGATAAAAATATGTAAATCAAAATTATAATTTATACTAGCAGTAACCCCGTAATTCCCGCTCTGTATTCTAAAAATCGTAATAACTTTTCTGGACTGCGTCATTTCTAGATCAATCCATCTTGCATGCCTTGCGTGACGCTGATGACGTAGCTAATTCCGAACTTGAACTAAAAATTTCAAGAATTGAAACCACTCTAATCTAGACCAAAACCTCCTGTTGGATAAGCCTACATATTATATAATTACTCACTTTAGCTTCAGCTCTCTTGCAGTCAAGCTGCTACATCGCTTCCTTTGCTTTGTGGTGCAGCTGACAATGCTGTTATCTAAAATGCGATACTCTGTATAAAATTGTGGGGTGAGTATTGCGCCCATGATCATGTGTTAAAGCAACAATAAGTTGTACAAAATTAAAATTTACAGAACAAAATAATAAAATAAAAGCCAAAAATATGAAGCATTTGAAAATTATTAATGATTAATAAATGTTGAACGAAAAGCGATTTATATATAAATACGTATAATTACAAATATAAACAGATAGATAAAACATTAAAAAAAATTCAGTAACTCGAATGTTTGCGGACATTTAAAATACATGCATTTCTGGGGATCTCTAGTGTACAGTGAAAGCAACTAAAACAGGAATGTATTGTAAAGACTATTGTTTTTTCGAAGCAAAAAGTGTGAAAAATCAGTTACCGGGATCTGAATCATGGATCTTCAAATGCTAGCCGAACTGACATTCTGAGAGCAGACATTGAGGAATACGAAAATTGCTCAAATTCTCCTCCCCCTTAACGGCCGACTGGGGGGAGGTACGAAAACCAGTCTACCAAATCGAGTTGTCGACGAGTCCATCACATATGTAAAGATTATTTGATTTTTTGAAGCAGGAAATGGGAAAAGTCAATTGTGCTGTTGCCAAAATTCGTGCTAACCGCTGATACCACGAAAGGCCGCACCGAGAAATCCGAAAAATTCCTTACGGCATTACATTCGTTTTCCTTTTTATTTTTTATGTAGATTTTTAGTTATATTAATTAGACAGTATTTCAACTCTAATAAAGCATATAAATTTCGCAATAAATACTAAATATAACAATTATAAATGCAAATAGAGCCGATTAAGTGCTATTAAGAAAATGAAACAGTCTACAATACAATAGGAGACGCTTAATGATAATGTTTGTCAGCGACTACTTTGGTAACATTAACCAAATGGTAACATTAAACGACGAGAAAAAATATTCTGCAGTTCAGCAATAGAATTTAACTAATTTAATATAAGTAGAAACATATGAATGGTTATTTTCACAGCATTTTAAATAGGGAAAAGGTGGATTGTCTACGAGCGTTATGCAAAATTTCATTTATTAACTGCGTCTAATATTTTCTAAAATTGTTTGACCGATTGCTGTCCACTTATGTTAATACTCGGAGGGTGTTCTTTATATCAGCACTTAAAGGAGATTTACAAATTCTTCATAAAGTTTATTATATATACGATGTGCTTGAATTTGCTTCAGAACAGAAGATCACAGATCTTCACAGAAAATCACAGAAGATACCAGATACCCTAGCAGGTATCTGGTATCTTCTGTGATTTTCTATCTGAAGAATACAGATTTGTTTCTGATCGTCTTCGAAACCAACAGAGTTATTAAAAATCTGAAGCAAACTAAACAAAACGTTGCTTTGTTGTCTAATTTTAAATGGTTAAATAAAATAAAAATCAGTTTAGTGATTTAATCTCCTACATGGTGACATTTTTTAGTCATTCGGCAATTTTTAAAATTTAGTTTGCTTTTGTTTGGAAAAGTTACTTTTGTACTTGGGACTATAAAATTCATTGTAACACACATAACCATTTGATAACTTTAACAGAAGTGTTGATCACAATAAACGATGTTATTTTCCATGTTTTTGTATACAAACCGGCGGGACTTAGGTAATTCGATAACAATATCCGAATTATAACATTAACCGCTATCACATTAAGCGGCGTCTCCTGTATCTACAGTGATTACTGATGCATGCCAGATGAATACGGTCTTCTAACATCGTCACCAACGTTGAGTGATGTCTGTCTACACTTTCGGCATTCCTATTATGAAACACCCCATTGCTTCAGATGAAAAGACGTCCATTCATGTTAAGTGAAGGCTTATAAGTATCTTTTTTTTATTTTGTCATGTAGTTTATTCTGTTGTCATACAGTTTACTTTGGTATTTTCATTATCTAAAGTTGTTACTTTTTTTTTTATTTTTTTCAGATGTCAAACATAGAGCCAAATATTCAACATTCTATTGTATAACGCCTTTCAGTTGGTACAATTATAGCCAAAATAACAAAAATTTATGTTACAAAATTTTATTAAACACCCTTCCTACTCAGTTCTGGTTTAACTGGATTACCATACATTCTCTATTTATTGAAATACGAAGTTTTCAAAAGTTTATCGACTTTTGGATCATTTTGAGCAACATAAATATTTCAGACATATATAATCAACATTCTTAAATTCTATAAGATATAATCTTAGAAGTAGTAAAATTGCAAATTCGTATACTATCGAATTTGAGAATTCGAGTCATCGAGTCGAGTTAATCTTGTATTCAACTCTCATTTTATTAAAAAACTGAATCAAATGTTGTAAATAAATTCTTCATTAGCTTAAAAATGTAAGTTTAAAAGAATTCATCATGTCAAGCAACATTTAACGTAGTTTAAATATGTTTAAGTAAAAAAAATTATTTTTAAATAAATATAACAGGATAAATATATATCATGTAACTGCCTTTTAACAACGTATAACTAAATTAAAATTTTCTCAAGTCAAAAAAAGTAAAAAGACTTATAATAAAAAATTTAAAAAAAAATAAAAAAATAAAAAAAAAACTTCTTTGAAATAATTCAATAAATGAGAGTGCAAAATGAAATTATAAATATGTAGAAATTAAATTAAACTGAAGCTATTAAAATATGAATGTCTTTTTTGATAATATGATTCCATTAGATGCATATATACATAACAGTATTATTAAGTTAGCTGAAGGGAAAGACTTTTTTGTTCGCAAAAAAGATGCTAAAGACGCAAAATCTTTAGAGCTTTCTTTAAAGGAGAATGAAGATAGATTGATTGATTAATTATTAAGAGTTTTTGTCCCTCCTGCTGTGACTCCGCCCAATGGCGAGGTGTTACGGCACATCTTTACCCTAAAAGGTAATTGAGAGTTAGAGGCGATTTCGAGGTTTCTTCGCTTCCACAGTCACAGTTATCGATTGGGGGGTCGCCTTGGTGAAGTTCTGACCTCCAAACCACATGGGACGCCAATGATAAAGACTTACCTGCAGGCCATTTTATTTCCAGTGCCGAGGCTTGACGTTCTAGTTAGAGAATGGAGATTCAGGTAAAAGGCTTGCTATTTGAGAAGTCCATTAAAATCGATAATGGACAATAATACTTTGTATCAGCATTAAAAAATCGCTTTCGTTTATTTTTACTTCTGGCCCACGACCCAACTATAGGATAAACATGCTAAATAATGTTCCTTCAAACTTGCACAAGATAAAATCTTTTCTGTTTTATGATTCGATCAAGTCTAAATTTTAAAACTCATTCAGAATGAGACATTCCTTTTAATTTGACTGATGGACTGTTCGAAACTCTGATGCATTTTCATGACTGCATTTTCCTTTTTTCGAATTTCCCGTTTTTTATTTCGATCAACTTTGAGCAGGTGTGTTATTCATGTAATAACTTATCATTATAAGAAACTCCTGAAATATGCGCATATGCTTGTAAGTAAATAAAAAATACGAAACCTGATAAAATCCTACATGTAAAAAGGCTTTAATTGAAGTGACCAAAATGTAATTTTGAATTTTACGACGTGATGTAGTTTTTCACTTTTAAGAGAAATTTGTAGCTGAATAATTATTTTCTGTAGGTTAAGTAATAATAAGGTTACTCGAAAACTTTTACAGAAATACAACTTTTGCATCTTTTCTCTTTTTTATGGCTAATTTGTATTAATAATCCTGCCGACCACATAATGCCTTGCATTTTAAAACTACATTGCCACATTCGTTTATCGAGATAAAAGTGCTATCAGTGAGCTCTAATTAATACACAAATTGATAAGGCTGCTTTAAATTGAATGCATGAAAGCAAGTTTTCATAAATCTGTGCTTCTGTTTAAGTAATTAAGTGGTAAACAACAGTAAATATTTTCTTTCAAAAGTCTACTAATGCGAAAATCCTGTTTAATTTAAGCTCACATAATTTCTCAAAGATGAATTATTTAGATTTCAAGCTATCGTTTGCTTAATTATTATTTTTGTTTTAAAACAACATTATATTTCTTTCGATAATTGCACGTAGTAATACCGTGTAAATATAGACTAATATAAATTTAGTTTCTCGTTTAGAAAATATACTATGTTGAAGACATAACGACACGTTTTATGTTGCTATTTTTAATAAACAGAAAATATTAGAATGCAATAGGAGAGACACAGATAGATAGAATAGTTCTGGATGAGAACAATCCACTCTTTCATGCATTAAGAATAAAATATTAAATTAGCGACAAAGTTGCATTTTATTTTGAAAACGCATTTATAATTTATTTATTTGCAAACCATTTTGTGAAAACTGCTAGCTTGAAAAACAGATTTTACCAGCCTTATTATACTGTAAAACGAATATGCATTACAGAAAATAATAATTCTGATGTACGTAAGTGTATATGGCTATGAAAGCTAGGTGTAGTGATGATAATTCAATTATACATAATTATTGCTTACATTGTTCTGGCACGCGTCACTGAGATAATTGAATTTATACTGCACAAAGAATTACTCAAAGCTAAAAAAATTGCTGGAAGTATGTTGAAGTTTTCTGAGGGTGTTGTTTCGCCTTAAGACTTAAAGAGCAAATAATTCGAGGAAAACTTCTGTTTCTTTGATTTATTATGCGTTCTATAAACTTCGTTTTTATCCTTAGCAATGGCACGGTTAAAGATAAATTGTTATACAATATACTTTGTTTTAAAGCATGGCATTATAATTGAGATTTGTAACCATAGTAAAATTATAACGTAGCTTAGATTTGAACTCAATACATTCTATAATATGACATACATAATGTATTTTCTCCCTCCTTGCCTTCGTGGTGTAACGGTAGCACACACGGCGCGTATTCGAGAGGTTCAAGTCGAAGCGAGAACATTGCTTATTTTTCATGTCTCCTCCTTAAAATAACCTAATGTTTCTACACGTAAACTAAACCAAGTACTGATGCCACTATCTCTGCTTCATTTCGCTAAATTGTGCACATATACCCATCTAAACATACCTGTATAATAACCACATACCCACATTTATAATATCCACACATACCCACCTAAATAAAACATTTGGGTATGCGTGTTGTCAAACTGCAACTGAAAGGGAAGAAAGCTACCGGCTGCGCGGAAGATATTTTCTCTTCATAAACTAAACTGCACGAGAAATGTTTTCCTTCCCCTCACCCGGTACAGGAATACTCCTACAGAAGAATACACCTGACAAAAATCTCCCTTTTTAAAAAGGCTGAAAGGCTACTAGGAAATTCTAGCAGTTTCTCACCCGAAGCTTTAAAATTTTGTTTCTATGGAATGCGAATTATTTTCCAGCAATGAGTATAAGGTGAAACTTCGATTTTTAACTCTAAACTAATCACTAAGTGGAGGTTATCATTAAGTCGACGTTCGTCTTAATTCAATTTTAATCCCTACATATATTAAAAGAACTTAAAGTTTTTATTTTTGCTTTCCAGTTATTCAGCTCTTTTATGTTTTAAATTCTCATACAAAAAAAAAAAAAAAAAAATGTTTTTTTTAAATACAGGGTAATGCTTCACTTGTTTTACGCATTTTGCGATGAAGAGAGAAAAATAATAGTACGAAAGAAAAAGAATCGTTAAATCGGATGTGCATTCAGAAATATCATTTATAAAAATCGAAAGCATGAATAAATAAAAGTAATTTATAACGTTAATAAAATTAAAAGCTCAGATTCTTACAAAATTATTAGGAGAATTATTATCTCGGGAATTAGGTGCAGTATAAATTACTTTAGCGATATCATTAAAAATAAGATATAAATAATAGCGACCCACAATGCTTTTAAATTGTTCAGTTATTGAAAGATATATAGTTTTAATTTAAAAGGTAAGTTAAAGAACTTATGCCACACCGAATGTAACACTTCTGGCAGTTTGCCAGGTAACTTGCATGATAAATTATGAAGAGAAGCTTTGCTTCGTAATAAAACTAAACAATTTTAAAACCACATTCACACAAAATTAAGTTCGTAATAAAACTAAACAATTTTAAAACCACATTCACACAAAATTAAGTTCGTAATAAAACTAAACAATTTTAAAACCACATTCACACAAAATTAAGTTCGTAATAAAACTAAACAATTTTAAAACCACATTCACACAAAATTAAGTTCGTAATAAAACTAAACAATTTTAAAACCACATCAAGGAGAAAACAAGGTGAGAAATAAATAAATGCTTAATATGATATTTTTAGAACAATATTATTGTAAACCTGAACCTATTTCGAAACAAAATCGCACATTAAAACAATTAAAACTGTTGCACTAAGCAAGATGGTTTGCTGCATTTAAAATGCACCCCCTTATGCGAATCTTGCCTATAAGATAACCGTTATTTCTGATAAATAAGTAAATAGCAGCATTCGACATCACCTTTCTAAATTGATCATGTTCATAAAAAACCAATATCATCTTTAATTGCTTCTGGTCGTATTAAAGAGATTATAATGTATTTAGAAATTAAGAATAATATAAGTTTCACTATAAATTGATATAAATAGCCCCCTCAGATCTAATAATAATTTTACCTAGTGGTATAAAATATCATTTTACCTAGTCATATGATTAAAAATGCACGTTTCAGTATTTTTAATTTCAGAAGCTAAAACTTGCCAACGCAGAAACCCTTAGATAACATTAATATGTCACTTTGATTCAAGATTTTTTGAAAGGTATGATATGAACTTCTGTACAATTTATTTTTATTTCAGTGTATAACTAGTTTTCATTTATTTTTCAGACTATGCTCATCTGAAAAATAAAAATAGCAATTTCGGTCAGATATAGAGGAATAAATGATACTTTCCAAAAACCATGTTCTTGTTTGGGAATGCATACTCTTAAAAAAGAAGAAGGAAAATGTAAAGCTGTGCAGGGCCCACCAGCGGCCGAGCGGTAAAGTCACTGAACACTGGTAGTTCGGTCCGAGGTTCGAATCCCGCGAACGGGCTGGCTGCATGGGTGTTTTCGTGGTTTTCCCCATGTGTAACGTGTATACGAGACAGTTTCCCTT
Source organism: Stegodyphus dumicola (assembly GCF_044657685.1). Taxonomy (NCBI): domain Eukaryota; kingdom Metazoa; phylum Arthropoda; class Arachnida; order Araneae; family Eresidae; genus Stegodyphus; species Stegodyphus dumicola. The sequence continues at coordinate 110,797,732 of NC_140781.1, read as the reverse complement.
AGAAAGTCCTCCACGAAGGCATCCCTCCCGTTAGGCAGATAGCCCTAGTGTGCTTTGCCATAATTAAATACACCAAATACACCACACCGTAAAGCTGTGCAGTTAGTAGTTTTTGAACTGTTTCTTCTGCTGGAAACGCTTCCGCTTGTTAAGGAGGGGGATGAAAATGTTCAGTATTGTTCTCTAGTCGTCTGCAAATGAAATGCTAATAAAACCCACTCTGATTTAAAGTCGCGCATTTGGCAGACATCCTTGATCGTCATGATCTAATAATTTGTAACAAGTTTTCATTTGTAATATATTGCAATCATATAATCTCTTTTCTCACCTAATGTCAGTTAACAGATCTATAAGACTGCATTTTTCATAAAAAAGAAAAATATTATTATGCTCTATTTTTAGAAAAATACATATTTTTCTCACTTTTTCTTGACTGCACGAATAAAATAAATTTTTTTCTTCCAAATTTCACAGGTTCTTGAATCTATTCCAGATGTAAAGAAGTCCCTTTTCTTTTAATTCCAGACTTTGCTTGACCAGCATTCCTAAAACCCACGAGTCAAGAACTTCAACTCCACTTTCTTTTATCCTTCAAAGCTTAAGAGGAAGTATTCAAAGTTTTAGAATTGATTTTAATTACTCTTGTCTTTTTTGATAGGCTTCTTGTTGTGGCATCATAAAAAATGCAGTTGAAAAGAGTTTTTGAGTACTATGAGTGAAAAAAAAAAGAGATGAATGGAAACTTTAATGAATTTCCTAGTAACTCACTTGAAGAATAAGCCAGCTTATCAGCCTTATATAAAGTCCATCGACTTCATGTGGCAACCTCCGGTATTCTCACTATTCAAACTTCCGCCATTTCCCCTTGAGGCAATGCTACTAAAATCTCTTACTGACAGAACTGTGATAAAAATAGCCTGTATAAAGTAAAAACACACTTAAAAATATATGATGAATAAATGTAGCTAGCTATAAAAAATTCATTGCGTATTGATTTTTTTAGGTGCAATCTCGTTCCTTTTTTCGCTTTTTCTTTCTGTTTCTTCTTTTTTGCTTTTAAATCGCATTGTGCGCTTTTCAAAGAACGTTACTAAAATCCTCTTTGTTAGCTGAATACTCAAAATGAAGCAATATTTCTTTTGCATACGTTATAGAAAATGTCTTTCACAGATGATGTTAAAATTGGGAGCCTAGTAATAGTTGTATATATGGTCATGCCATTTTAATTCATTTTAACTCTCTTATCTTATTATCTTATTTATAAGGTTTATATCGCACTCTCGCAAATATATATATATAATTTATAATAAGTTATAGGCTTCTTAATTTAATTTTAATTATTTTGTTTTGAAATATATATAATATATAAAATCTGAGTAAGTTCTGTAAAAGAAATCTTGATTATCCTATCGGACGAAAAGGTGTAGTAGAAAAATTATAGGTATAAGTATAAATTTAATCCTTTTTGTACGGGAATCTGAAATAAGTTACAACAAATTGTGAGCTTAGAAATTAAAATTAAAGTTAAAAAACAATAAAAGCAGCTGTGAAAAAATGAACACAAGAAGCGCTGTAGACAGAAATATGAAAAAATACAAAAGGAATAAAAATACTAATCTCCCTTATTTACCGCTTTAAACGGAACTTGTCAAGGGGTGAGTGTTTGAAACACTAAAACTGGTCGATTAATGAGTTCAAAATATATGTTTCGTTCCTCTGGGCAATTTGAGAATTAAAATTGTATGAAATAAATTTCAGTTTTGGATACATAATATAACAGAGAGTTTCAAATTAGTTCACTGATAGTGCAACATATTTTATATATTTATATATATGATATTATATATAATATATATGTATGTATATATATATATGTGTGTGTGTGTGTGTGTGTACAGAAAAATGGTGTATGTTAATTTGTAGAGATATTAGGTATTTTGAAAGCAGGCAAGATGAAAAATGAGAAACACCCTGGCCGGGAATCGAGCCACGGACCTCTGGAATACGCGCTTAGCGTGCAAACCACCACATCACGAAGGCATGCTAGGAAGGCGGGAGAGATACCTTATAAATTTTTATGTCATGTACTTGCAGCTGGTAGATTAGGAGTTGTGAAAATTTCAAATTTTCATTTGCTCGGATACAAGAGTTCTAAATACGTGTGATTAGCCTGTTCAAAGTATAAATAAAACTCATATTGTGGCAATGCTCTAACCTCCGATCACACAGCATATTACATACAACAGCTAATTCAAAAATAAAATTAAATATAATCATGAAAATATGTGAAGAAATGTTTCAGAATTGTAGTTTCACAGATTGTAGCTACTGAAACATGTTTTTTCTTTTCTTGAGAATTATGTTGAATATATATTACATAATTCTTATATAAGTTTAAAAAGTTATAAGTGTTACCTAATTTCCAAGGGCAATTTAAAATCTGTGTAGGCTTCGGTTATTAATTTTTTGCCCTATGATACAGTTTCTAATTTGTATAAACAAATAATAATCGAGAATAACAATTACAATTGAAATAATGGTTATAAAAAATACTCACTGTTCATTAGCGCAGTTTAGTTTCTCTCCCACTCTCACTTATGAACTATTTTCCCTTTACTGAAATAGATTTTAGGAAAAATCAGAAGTTACAACGATTGAAATTATTATGTCCTTAGAAAACTCAGTGGCGTAAACATCCATACAAAAATGTCACGAATAAATCAATGTGAAAGGAAAACAACTTGGTAAGAAAGCATATAAGGAAGAAATATTGCAATTCTAAAACATCGCGGTATAAAACATTATGGTACAGCAAGTCCTGGTCTACCACGTGGTTCTCAAAATATTTTTCTCCATGCACTTTTTCATCATTGCTAGCCCTCCCTCCTTCCCTCCTTCCTTTCCAAAATTCGAAAAATATACATTTATTTAAATTTAAATTACTTTTCGATGTATTTTATAAGTAGACAAGAAAATGTGCAGAAAGTGCTGAAAAATTGCAGAACATGAACAAACGTAGCTTTTTATATTCATAAACTAAAACTAAATGCTTAACAAGTTAAATAAAGGCTGAGTTCGTTTCCGCACCGAAAGTATGATATTCCTTGTTGAGAACTCCTGAGGTAGAGAATAAAGCAACAAATATAACTTCGTGACTTTAAAGCACCATGGTAAGAAAGTAAAGTACATTACAAACCATTTCATGTTGGTAACACTGTAAGCATGCGCTTTCAAATTTTAAAATTTCAGATACGTATTTTCTATTGCAGTATGTAATTATAAATAAGCACGAAAAGAAATAGATACTATTTGTTACCCCTATTACTTTAGATTCTTTGAATTAATTAACATATTTTAACATAAGTGTCAAGAGGGAAAGTTAAGCTTTCAAAATCGAAAAATGAGTAGAAATTACGTCTATGTATAACAGTTCATAAAATTTTAAACTTATGCTTCTGTTAGCTAGTAAAAGTCATCATTTAATTTAGCCTTTCTGTAAAAACGCATTTGATAATTTTCAGTGAAAAATACATTATAAAAAGTTAAAAAATTAGAGAAAATTGTATGAAATAAATTTTCATTCTCAAATTGTATGAAATAAATTATAATTTTCCCCAAAATTTTAGCATAAGTGTATAAGGTAACTTATGCTAAAATTTTGGGGAAAATTAAAATTATTATCACATTTAATTTTTCTGTTTTTAATATATGTATTCTTTCATTAAAGACAATGTTTTGTTTTTCTTTAGTTTATGTATCATCTTAAGGAGTTGATTCGTTAGCTTTTTCATACAATTAATCGTTTATTTGTTTATTCAATGTATATCATGTCAGGGTTTAAGCATTTAAGTCGGAATTTTTAGGGAAAAAATGGGTTTCTATTTACATCATACGCTAGGAAGAATAAATTTAATACTATATTTAGATATTTAAGTCTAGATTTTTCTAGAAATAAAATAAAATAATTTACATTTGAAAAATGTTTCAATTATTCTTTGACCTTCCCATAGTTTGTTTATATATATATATATAAACAGGCTTAACTTGTTTACTATCTAAGAGTGTTTTGCACCTTGGTCTTATATTTTGGCTTGTTGACTATTATTAATATTTTGCGCAGAATTCTATATTTGTGAAAAAGAATTTATGCTATATAGTCTTTGTGAATCTGTGAATATTGTTTTAATTTTGACTATAAAATTTTTTATCTGCATACTTAAATAATGAGTGCTTAAATTTTACTTTTCGCGGTGAGAGGAAAATTGATTTGATATAATGAATTTTCAGTAAGAATTATCTTAAATATTAAAGGCCCATATATAGTGATTATTGATTTTACTTTACTATTGAGTAAAATGGAGGAAGAAATTATGAAATTGGCTCAAAACGACGTAACGAATCGGGATTTAATTGTTGAAGATATAAATGAGATATATGATAATGATATTGTGAAAAATAATGAAATTGAGAAGGATTATCAAACAGTCAAAGATATTATGGTAAAGAAAGATAAAAGTGGAAAAGGAAGTGAAAAGATGAATGAAGTTGAAAATGATAATAGAAAACTGCAGAATCCAGAAGTTAAACAATCCATTAGATCCTTGAAAAGTATATTGGCCGTAACTAAGACCATGTATCAAGTAGTTGAAAGAATGAGAAAGACCAGAATCAGCAAAGAGATATCAGACAATATAGTTAAGGGTCTGGACAAGATCGTAGAATCGACCATGGAACAAAATCTTAGACTTATAGAGACGCATATTACTATGACTTATCAAGTTGGTATTGAAGAGATTAAAGAGGAAGTGAGATATATTGCGGATTTTATGTAAGTTAAGAGAATAAGGAAAACCATACTTAGGTCGTAAAGCGAAATTGTTAAAAAAGATAATGACGATATAAATAGAGACGCAGAGTTGATTATTAAGACAAAAATTCCTGATATTGATGTGTTTGATGAAATATCAAGCTCTATTCGGCCAGAGGATCTTGGCATTAAAATGGTGGATTGTTTAAAAAAAACGGAGAATTTGTTGTTAGATTAAAAGATGTGGAGGAATCGAAGAAATTAGAAAGAGCTATTGAGAAACAAATCATCGCTTAACAGACTAGTAGAAATTCGGAGAAGTAAGTTCATAAAACCGAAGATTATTATTTATAATGTTTCGCAGGGGGTTGAAAATGAAAAATTTTCAGAAATTTTTTAACAAGACTGCTCTTGTGATGGAGGATGTGTTAGAGTAGGTAAAAATGGAAAGGAGCTTACTTCTCATCGAGTCTTTCATGTGGATAAAAATCTGTCAAACCCAGATTTTGCAAAATCAGAGAGTTATGGTAAGGTGGAAGTATTACCCTGCCAGATTGTTTGTTCAACCGAAGAGATGTACAAATTGCCTTCTTTTTGGCCATATTAAACGCTTCTGCAAAAATGAAACTGTTTGTCACACCTGTTCAGCTCCTCATTTAGCCAAAGATTGTAAAAGCAAATTTAAGAAATGTATTAATTGTAAAAATTTTAACTCGAGGTTTAAAATGAATATAGATAATAGCATGAAGCTATTTCTAAGGAATGTCTAGATTTTACCAGAGAAATAAAATATATTACGGAACATATGAATTTATGAACTTATGAGTTTTTAACTATGGGTCCTGATATGTTAGTTTTAGTGATTTAATATGTCGCCGCGGGATGCATACTTGAGTTTCACTGTACAAATTCTACTGCGAATTTGTTTCTGCTTTAATTTTTCCTGGTTTAATTAATTTTAATTTATATTTGTTTTAGGAGAAATTTTACCATTACACAATTTTTTAAATTAAATAAAATTAAACTTTTAGAACTTTTATTGGATACAGTTTTTATTGTACCTTATTTAATGAGGTTTTTAAGTATTAATTTGAGACATTGTCAAGCAGCTGTCATACATCTCTCTGCGATTGAAGTTTTGACCAACTTCTCAGACGTTATTTTGATTCAAGAACCGTACTGCATTGAGGGTGCCCTTGCATATAGTGATAGAAATTGGAGAGTTGTTCATCAAAATGGTGGGAGAACGGCCATTATTGTCATTAATCCGGATATTAATTTTATTGGGGATTATTCTTTAGATGTTATCACCTCTATAACAATTAATACTGGTAAAGATTCATATGGAGTTGTGTGTGTTTATTTTTCCCCAGCAGAAGATATAAATTTATATCTATTTGAATTGGATGACATTTAAATTTATATACAAAATTTTTAATTTTTGGAGATTTTAATGCAAAGCATTTTACTTGGGGAGCTGCATCGGTTGATGCGAGAGGAGGTTTGGTGAACGAATTTATTTTATATAGAAATCTTTTATTATTCAACAATTTTGATTCTTCTCTCACTTTATTTATCTACAGTTAGAGTTGGATATACTGACTTGGTGATCAGCTCTTCAAATATAAGTGTTCCAGACTATAATTTTATCATTTCAGATGAATAGATTCTTAGCTACCATAAATATTTGATTTTAGATGCGGATGGAATTGTATGCAGATAAACTAGTTCCTGTACTATTATGAGGAATCCAATTCGTATCAAGAGATTTTGTGTAAAAATGAAAAGTAAGATTACGAGTTATCAGAAGAGAATTATAAGGGCTGGTACTAAGTCCCAGCTGAATGAAATTATTTTGGAGATGGAGAAAGATCTTGCATTTCCTACAAATAAATTGCTTCGTATTAAAAAAAGACAGGACAATAAAATCTCTTGGGGGTCGCCGGGGTTAACTAGGTTGAAGAGAAGAGTTCGGTCAGTAAGAAAATCCTATAAGGTGAGATGCATTTTGGAAGAAATTAGAATTCATAAAAGGGTCTGCTATAAGAGAGAATTAGCAATGTATAAAAAATTAATTAAGAAATCAAAATATGAAAGTAATTAAATTACTTTTTGAAAAGTAATTGCTATTATGATGGATTTTTATACACGCAAGTCAAAAGGTAAAAAGGGGAATAGTGTTGAAAGGCCTGATGGTAATCGAGAAGAAAATATAAAGTATGTGAAAAGGGAAATTTTAGATGAGAACCTGGGAAATGGTATCCCTATGCGGAATAATTTTGATTTCATCTTAGAAAAAATAAATGAATGTAATGCCGATGATAAAGAATTCATGCTGGATGAGATTCCTGGATGAGATTCGGACGGTTATTACACAGCTTCGTACAAGAAGTTACCCTGGTTTGGACGATATACATGCGGGCCTAGTGAAGATATTGTTTGAGTTTTATCCTAGATTTTTCCGGCATTTATACAATAAATGTTTGTTACATGGTCTCTTTCCTGAGGTTTGAAAAATTGCAAAACTAGTTCTCATACCTAAAAGCGGTAATAGAATGAAGCCAATATGTCTCTTAAAGGTGATGGGAAAGGTGCTGGACAAATTGATTGCAAATCGCTTACAATATTATATAAAAACGAAGAAACGTCTTCTAATCAATATGGTTTTTGTGCCGGGCGGAGTACAGAGGATGTATTATATTATGTTATTAATTTTATAAGAGATAATTAAAAGGTAAATCACGTTGTGGCCGTCTCTTTTGATGTTACTGGAGTATTCGACTCTATTTGTTGGCCGTCACTCCTTGTAAAATTACTTGAATTGAAGATTTTGATTTCATCTTAGAAAAAATAAATGAATGTAATGCCGATGATAAAGAATTCATGCTGGATGAGATTCGGACGGTTATTACACAGCTTCGTACAAGAAGTTACCCTGGTTTGGACGGTATACATGCGGGCCTAGTGAAGATATTGTTTGAGTTTTATCCTAGATTTTTCCGGCATTTATACAATAAATGTTTGTTACATGGTCTCTTTCCTGAGGTTTGAAAAATTGCAAAACTAGTTCTCATACCTAAAAGCGGTGATAGAATGAAGCCAATATGTCTCTTAAAGGTGATGGGAAAGGTGCTGGACAAATTGATTGCAAATCGCTTACAATATTATATAAAAACGAAGAAACGTCTTCTAATCAATATGGTTTTTGTGCCGGGCGGAGTACAGAGGATGTATTATATTATATTATTAATTTTATAAGAGATAATTAAAAGGTAAATCACGTTGTGGCCGTCTCTTTTGATGTTACTGGAGTATTCGACTCTATTTGTTGGCCGTCACTCCTTGTAAAGTTACTTGAATTGAAGATACCAAGGAATATTTTAAACATTATTATAGAACATTTTAATAAAAGGAAGATTGTGTATGAGAATGAAGATGGTCAATCTATGATTATTGATTCCAGCAAGGGTTGCTCTCAGGGGTCTTCTAGTGCTCCTCTGTACTGGAACCTCATTGCAAATGATTTATTGAAAATACATTTTCCTGAGTATATGTTTGGTAGCCTATGCTGATGATCTTCAGGTGCTTATAAAAGGTAAGTCTTCGGAAATAATCGAAGGATATTTTAATGAATTAGTTGTAGAATTAGAGGATTGGGGAGAAAAAGAAGGATTAATGTTCGATATTCAAAAGACAAATGCTGTGTTCTTTCCCGGTGCAAGAAAGCAGACACGAGAACCAAGGTTGAAATACAAGAATCAGAGAATAAAGTTCAGAAAAGGAATTAAATATCTTGGCATAATTGTGGATGATAAATTAAATTTTATTTCGCATTTTAATATACGTAGTTCATAAAAATCAGAATATATTTTAAATTATTACAGGAAGAACTTCTCCCAGTGAAATTCTGTCTATGAAAAATGCCATAATAATGTCAATCTACGAGACTATAGTGATTCCTAGAATTATGTATGGCATAAGCGCATGGGGTTGCCGGGTGGAGGAGCTGGTTAGACTTAGTATGAAACTGGACACAATGCAGAGAGCTTGGTTACTAATGCTTACGAGATGTTTCAGAACGACCTCTACTGAGGTTGGGGTGCCTACCAGCGGCCGAGTAGTAAAGTCGCTGAACACTGATAGTTCGGTCCGAGGTTCGAATCCCGTGAACGGGCTGGCTGCATGGGCGTTTTCGTGGTTTTCCCCATGTGTAACGTGTATACGAGTCAGCTCCCCTTAGAAAGTCCTCCACGAAGGCATCCCTTCCCTTAGGCAGATCGAGGTCATAATCACACACACACTCTACTGAGGTTTTCTGTATCCTGGCCAGTGTGTCCCCTCTCTCCACTCTATTTTTTTATTATGATAAATTTAAATTATAAGAACAGGAAATATTAATTTTAAATTACATGGAGAATCTATTGTAATACGGTCTGCTTTTGAAAAAATTGATTTAAATTTGATTCATTCTGCTGAAAGAATTTTTATTCCATATTATTTGGATGCTCCAAAAATATGAGAAATTGACATTTATACAGACGGGTCAGGTCTGGGAGACGCCATTGCTTTCGCATATGTTATATATTATTATAGAACAGAGATTGAGAATAATAAACTTAAATTCAATATTTAAAACTCAGTTTATAAAGCGGAAGCTATGCCTATTTTTATTCATTGAAATAGATTACCAAGACTCTTAAAGGGAAATATGATATACATATTTATTCTGACAGTTTGACAGTTCTTGAAGCTCTCTCACGACCTGATCAAGACAATTCTTTAATAGTAGATATTAGAGAATTATATAAAGACTTGAGAGAAGATCAAAGTATTGTGTTTAAAATTGGGTGAAGGCACACGTTGGACATTTTGGAAATGAGAGGGCGGACGCACTGATCAAGGAGGCAATTACCGATGTTAATGCTCGTGATATTGACGTACAGGGATCAACAAGGGAAGCTGTGACTATTATGAAAAATTATATTTATGATAAATGGAGGGAGCAGTGGAAAAAGTTTGATCGAAATAAAGGTTACATGAAATTGTTTAAACTTAAAAAAGGTTTATGTTATTCAGACAATGACGTTAACCAAATCATTACAGGTCATGGCCGTTTTCCTTTCTATTTTAAAAGGTTTAAAGAGTCTGACCTCTGTGAAATCTGTAAAGTACCGGGCACTGCGGAGCATTATGTGGAAACGTAAAAAATTTACTGATATCAGGAACGAGTTTAAGAAAAATGATGTCTTTAATATATATATAATATTTTAAATGATTTTAAAAGACTGAAAAAATTTGCCAGTAAAATGATGGAGAAGATTAATCATGATAATCTTGCAGTAGGGATTTTAATTTTATTTTTGTTTTTTAGTTATTTTCTTTATGTCTGCTTGTTGAAGGTGTTTCTAGCTTGCTCCGGCGCAGCCCGCAAAAAGGCCATAGGGCGACGTAAAGTCTGCCTGGAGGGTCGGGCTGCATCCTTCATATCATATATACACAGGGTTCTCAGATAATATCTGGCAAAAAAGTAAATGCAGATTGAAGAGACCGAAACAAGCAGATTTTCAGATTTTGTAATAGGGAGAACATACTAAAAGGGCACACACTATATTACAAACAGGTACAGGTTACTGTTGAGTGGGTGATAAAAAATTCGACTGTCATTCTTCTTGAGTTTTTCGAGCAGTAACTTTGCTATACCAAGGCGAAGTTCGCCAATATGAATTTTATTAATAAGGCTGAGGTTAAAATATAGCAGCTGCTAAGGTGTATTTAATTATGGCAAAGCACACTAGCGTTATCTGCCTAAGGGGGAGGGGTGCCTTCGTGGAGGACTTTCTAAGGAAAACTGGCTCGTATACACGTTACACGTGGGGAAAGCCACGTAAACGCCCATGCAGCCAGCCCGTTCGCGGGACATGAACCTCGGACCGAACTACCAGTGTTCAGCGACTTTACCGCTCGGCCGCTGGTGGGCCTTAGCAGCTGCTAAACAGAGGTATAATGAACGATTCTTATGTACCTCCTATGAGCAACTTCTCCGTTTCCATCTGCAGCCCAACCGATAAAATGCATGTCCTCAAGTTCTGCTTTCGAGTAATGATATCTACAACTCAAAAACTGCTCGGGGGTGACAATTTAAGACAGCGGAATGCTTTTATCGCCCGCTCAGCGGCGTGTACGATCTCAAAGCTCGCGTTGGACACTCACATTCGCTTACAAAATATGTTTGTTTTCATACCTTCTACTTGCCTTTATATTTTTGCCAGATATTTTACGAGCATTCTGTATATATAAATTACAAATATTTAAAATATGTTATTAAATAACTTCTTTTAATAGCGAACTGCGTAAATTAAAAATTATGTTAACTGTTGATGTATGTAATTGAAATTCTTACTCATTTTCAGTTTCGTAATGTTTAAATCTTCTACTTGGTCTTTTGCTTTAAAACTATAAATTAGTTAAAAATATTAAAAGTTATTGCTAAAATATTTTTTTGTGTTTACAAATTGTTACATATTGCCACAATTAGCTGTACATTTGAAATTTTTATAATTGGAAAACGTATATTTACGGTGTTCTGTGGGTGTTTTACTTTTTACCACGATATTTTTTGATAATGTTGTAAATTGTGAAATTCTATCATCTTATTTTCTGTCAGGATGCTTTGTATGATGATGATATATGAAACAACCCTTGTGCTGTTTTCTCTGTTATGTTTGCAGTCGGAATGTTTTGCCCGATGATTTCACTGTTTACCGAAATTATAGTGGCAAGTCATATACTTACATCCTGGTTTCATCAAAAATAGGGTTTTAACAGAATTTTGGTATTTTAAGATATACTAAAAAGTTATGAAATTTAAGCAAAATTCTTCTGCAACAAAACTTTTGCTGTAAAAGTGTGCTTTTTATTTAAAAATATCTTTTAAACCCTGCTTTGTGATTTCGCATCTGTCTAATGCATGAAGATTTTCCAAAAAAGTCAGATCTTTGGCTAGTTTCTTCACAATTTTTATTTCGATATTGCAAGCTGGAGATAATAGTATCTACCATCAATAAAAAGATATAAGTCTGAAATAAAAAGGCTTCTGTCCTACTTCAAAGCGGCTGCCACTATCTAAAACTGTCAAGGTGCTGCTATGTAATTCCACCTCTCGCTTCTTAGAATTTTTATACCTACTTAAAGGTAACTTTGTTCTCACTTAAATTCATTAATCGCAAAGCTATTTCTTTTTTCTTCCAGAAAAGTAATTAAGACTTTTAAAATCTTTATAGCTGTAGACAAGTTCGTGCAACAGGTAACTTTCTGAACTCCGTTGTAATTTATTTTTTGCCTTAAATTTACTGAGAATATGATTCAAAAATTGTTGCATGCTATCTAACATCTTAGGTAAATAAGGCAAATAACTGCAGATTCATTTATCATATTATTAGCCAGAGTTTCAAGGCACAGATTTAGAGTATAACTGTATCAGCCTGCGCAGATCACCTACTGTTTTAGAACAGTATAGTAATTGTTGAGGTCCTAAATGGCAGCAAGAATGACTACATGAATCAACGACGTGAATGTAATAAAATGAAATTAAATACGTTTTGTAGAAAATCAAGAACATTGTTAGAAATTGTTACAAAATCAAACACATTGTTACACATTGTTGCAAATGTTAATCAACTGCGTTTTTTTTTCCACTCAGAGAATAACTTTAGCCAAGATATATGTAATCAGTGCAGTTATCCTACATCATCATTAATGACCAAACACCCATAGGATATTGTTTAACTGAAGCTTGTATAGTGTCAGTGCAAAGCAGGTTCGTTGTGTTTCGTTGTCATAGTTTCCGCATTTTGAGGAAGGACTTTCCATTAAGTTTCTACGCATCTTTTGGCACTTTCTTCTGTTTCTTCTGCAAGTTAACCAACAGTTCTGCGATGTTTTGAGGACAGTTTTATCTAACTGCCGGTGGTATTCGATTGGGTTAAAGTTACTTCTTTGAGTTAACTAGCTCAGTTTATTCACTTCTATTTCTACAAACTATTCTATTATAGCATCCGTTTCATAAAGGAGTGAAGCCCACCAGCGGCCGAGCGGTAAAGTCGCTGAACACTGGTAGTTCGGTCCGAGGTTCGAATCCCGCAAACGGGCTGGCTGCATGGGCGTTTTCGTAATTTTCCCCATGTGTAACGTGTATACGAGTCAGTTCCCCTTAGAAAGTCCTCCACGAAGGCATCCCTTCCCTTAGGCAGATAGCCCTCGAGGCTGTACCATAATCACACACACACATAAAGGAGTGAATTGCCATATTGTTGCAAATGATAAGAGCCACTTCCAAAATTTTGCCATGAAGTGGATACAAAAACCATTGGATTAAGATCAGAAAGAGAAAAATGGGTCCATGCTTATAATTCCTCGTCAGCTAAGTTTCACGGTTGCAATAATACAAAGAAACAATCATTTGACGTTCGTCAGATCCATGCGCGCCCATCGAAATGCCTCAGTATGTAACACAATTCTTCACTCCTCATTATACTATTTCATTTCTTTATACGACATGGGTTCCAAACGGTGTGGTTATCTAGTGATGTGGGACTCAAACAACATATGTATCGATGTCCTTACCAATCACCTTTCTTCTGTGTGGTTTTCCTGATTGGGTTGGAGTTTTACAACTCTTTCACATTTCCATCTCATTATTACATTGCACACAATTTCGAACTTCTTATAAATCTCATATATAAAATATCCAGATAATCACGACTCTTTCAAATTCTTTCAGTTTTTATCGTATTGTATCGTAACAGCTTTTAACTAACATACATTTCTACTGAGAGCTGTCAGTCTCTGTATAGCCTCACAATATACAATTGTAAAATATGAGGAATTTTATATGCACAGGGTTTAGAGTTTCGTATAATTCTTTAATTTACATGTTAATTGCGAAGTTTTTTTTTTTTTTTTTTTTTTTTTTTTTTTTTCATTTAGGCAATTTTAATATCAACTTCCGCTAGAATTTACGTGAACTGCAAAGTAACTCTATTCAAAAATGAAAGCAGACATTTCAATCCTAAGTTATTATCCTCAGTTAGCTAAACTCCTGTTTTTTACAAAACTTACTTTTCCAAAATTACGTAAAATAGCCTCTCTCTTCCTTTCTTTGCTGAGAAGTAGTTCCGAAGTATAATAAAAAAAATTCTAAATTTAAAAACGTGCTACTTAATGAAAACAGTTTATGCATGAGCAGTGTAATGCATCCAACAGTTACTCCTTTTAATGCAAAACTTGATCCGAAATAACGGCGTTGATAATATTACTAGAAAAATTATAATAAAAAGCTTAGTTAGTTACACACTAGTTATTTCTCATAATGATTTCTTTTTTCTTCCCCCGCCCCCAAGACAGCGTAGATTAGAAAGATTCAAGATAGATTTCTCTCAAGATTGTGCAGGTAGATGAAAATGCATATTTCATGCTGAGGCGAAGTTTTTTAGAAAATTATTAATGTAAATCATAGGTCGTAAAAGATTCGCTAAAATTCATGATTTATTTCGTAATCATATCATAAATTTTTCATTCTTTTCTGCGATAATAGTTTTACCCTGGTCATAACTCATATATATGACAGGGGGGGAAAAAGACAGCAAGTGAAGGTTAGAGTAAGCTGTACGCAGTTTTATAACAATGGCTTGTAAACAACAGACATTCTCGGAAAACGTGACAGAAGAAATGAACACTGAATTTTTTACACTGTTTATAAAAGAGAAAACATCAAGAAAGATAATAATTTTTTTTATCTAAAATTAACTTAAAATATAACAGTAATGCTGTTTTAAGCCTTTTTATATTACGACGCATGTTGCTAACTACTCTTGCTAGTTTTTTCACGTGATTACAACTATAGAATTCAAAAACTATAGAATAACTAAAAAAACTATAGAATTAACATAGTTATATTTCAACGACCCAGATTAGAAATACTTAACAATTAGCTTTTATTTACACGTTATATTAAGTCATAGGTAACAAAAATAGCTTGGAAATAAAACCTAATATATTTTTTTTTCAAAGATTAACATGGCAAGGCATATATTAAAATGTTTTTCGTCTAATTCACTAACAGATTTTATTTTAAATTTTTTTTGAATAAAGGTGAATAAATAGCAGAAGTTAAGTTCAGATCCATTTTGGATCAACTGGAATTAAGTTCGCTAAATTCTTTCCCCTTCGGAGCCCAAAGCTTCAGATATTTTAGACTTAATGTTAGTAACGATTATTTTTTAATTACTTGGCCATTACCTCTGAATTTAATCCTACCTACGGAAAAAGAAATTTTAAATATGCGTATATTCATACGGCTTGTTACCTAATCGAAAAATTTTCATCATGTTGTAAAAAGTTATGAAGATTCAATTCATTCACATTTATAGTACGTATCATTACATACGTAATAACTTAATGTTTTAGCCAAAAATTATAATAATGCTTCAACTGAATTCGATCAAAATGTTTTAATAGAATATTTTCAAGATTGCTAACTTAACTTAATGTAATTAAGACACAATAACACGCCGAATAAATACTAATTCAGAAGTCAAACAACAAAAATCAGCGTTCCATTGGAGAACTGGATTTTCTAGAGGCATTTCACATTCATAAAAATCTTTTTGTTCTAGTTAACGATCCTAATTCCAATCCAAATTTGCCTTCGGCCTTTAAAGAAATTATGTTTTAGTTCTGGTTTTACCAACAGATGGCGCCACTTGCTTATTCTTGTCCAGGCTTTCTTATCTTATCTAATCATTATTTCCTATCTTGTTCATTTGCGGTTTTGCAGCTGAAGATGGTGGTTCGGTAAAACCATCGAAACTAGTCCTGTGAAAATTTTGTAAATATAACGCTGATTTTTGTTGTTAGACTTCTGAATTAACTTAATGTATCTCTTCGTTCTCTGAATTCACAAACATTATTAAATGTGGTAAGTGATCGGAAAATAGATTTAAAATTGTAAAAACAGTTTGCCTATTCTCACAGAGTACAAGGCAAGTTCGCGAAATTAATTTTAAATGATGAACAGTGAAAATATAAACTTTCTATTTTTAAATACTTTTCATGAAAACTCAAACGAATATTAAAAAGGTAGTAGAGATTTGCATGCTATTTTGAATAACTTCATTAAGTTTTATAACAATAGATTTCAGGATTCTAACCAAAAGAAAGGACTACTAGAAGAAAAATATTTTATTACTTAAATTGAATTTATAAATAAACGCCCATTTTTTCTGTTTCATCAAGAATTATAAAATTAAAATGTTGCCAACTGCAATGTAAGTTTTATCAAACATAAAAACTAGCAAACATTTCAGGTCATCTGTTCTACATTTCTTCACTATCTAACTCTTAGCCGATTGCAATTTTGTTAAACATGTATTTTTCCTACAATTATGAAAATACATATGAAAATTAAAAATTAAACATAATTAACAACAATTATAAAAATATAAATGTAGTGTCTTTGTCAAAATTAAATCTTTTTAATTCTTTAACATTACTTACGAAACCGAATTTGCCTGATCCTGCTTTAAGCATACTGATGCTAAATCATCTAACTCATGATTACTGAAACTAAGTCACGTTATACCATTATGTCCTATATGATTCAGCTTCAATGGTGAACTAAAGAACTACTTTTATATCTTCTAAAAGGTTATATCTGTTTTTAAACAAATGCTAACCAATCGTGTTTTAAAACTTGGACTAATCTGCTTTACTTCCAAGTTACACGTTAGTTTAAAGTAATTTTTGTTCAATAGATTCATTCACATTTCACTCGGATATGATAACTTCAGAAGCATTATGTCTTCTCTGATAATTTCCCAAAACCGTATTGTAAATTAAAACTCAAATACTATATTAATTAAAATTGCTTTAGTTTCAACAGATGAGACGGAAAATATGATCGGTGTGAGAAACGGTATTGTTTCTATTTCGAAAAAAAAATTAATCACGAGGTACTTGTTTCAAATTGCATCCTTCTTCAAGTACCGCTTTCTGCACAGACATTTCCAGAAGAAATTTGCAAAGTTATGAAACTGCTGCAACGTTATGTGATCAAGATTGTTAACAACATTGTCTTAAAGCTCTTTATCATCGTTTCAGAATTTTTAGTTGAAAGGGAAAATGCATACGCAAATCATCTGCTCTATTAATAAGGTAGGCTGGCTTTCAAGAGGAAACGTTTCACTTCCTTATACTTAGAAATTAAAGCATTTCTCTTTGGGAAGGGCATTTCTCTCTCTCTAAACTGAATTAAAGCATTTTTCTCTCTCTCTCTTTCTAGCCTGAATTAATGGCTGATCAATAGATCCAAAAATTCTATTTCACGGCAGACGGTATGTTTCATCTAAATAATCTTAATCGTACACTACAAGCGAAAGGAAAGGCAATTTTTTCGATGTTCGAAGTAATTTCATTCGAAAATAAATTATCCCTTTTAATAAAAGTTCCCTCTTTTAACAAAAGTTCAAGATTTTGAAATGGAAACACTAATTGATTTTCCAATGCAATGGATTCTAGCCTGTTAAAACATCGCCAAGAAAATAACTCAGTAAATGGCATTTACTGTTTCAAAACAACAATTTTAAATACGAGGAAAGCTTTTCTTCGAAGGCTTTAGGTTAGGTTAGGTGTTAGATTAATTAATTAAGGCAAATCAACTCGAGTGCTATCTGCCTATGGGAAAGGAGGACTTTTTAAGGGGAATTGGCTCGTATCCATGTTACACATGGGAAAAACAACTAAAACCAACCATACAGAGGGCTAGTTTGCCAGAAGTCGATTCCAGGTCGAACTACCAGTGCTTAGCGATTTATCGCTCAGCCGCTGTAATAAGCCTCTCAATACTGACTTAACAGAATTGAAGTTATCTCCCTTTATTATTGACATTAGGGCTTTCGAAATACAATTGGCAATAAAAAACAAACGGTTATGGAGCTGCAAATTTGAGCTGGCCTTAATGCTCATATGGAAAACTGGAGAAAAATAAATGTGATCTTAGTTCGCAGCAAACGTGGTCTGCTTTGAAAGATCTGAAGACGGAATTATAATTTTCCGCACTTGGAATAGTATTCCCGACTCATATGATCAGTTAAAAAACTAGCATTTACTGTTATTTTCTCTTTGTTTCTACATATTCATGCGAAGAATCCTTTTCAAGCATGAACCTTATCAAAGTAAATTGAGAAATCGTCTGATTGATAAAAATCTGGAATCCTGCTTGAAATTCAAAACCACGACATACAACCCTGACTTACTCCAAATTTACAAGGTTTGGTTTGGCTTATGTGATTACGGCAAAGCCTCGAGAGCTATCTACCAAAGGGGAGAGAGGACCAAAGGGGAGAGAGGCAAACTGGCTCGTACACACGTTACTCACTGGAGTGATTGGATTGGATTATTCAGTTATGGCCAAGCACACGAGGGCTATCTGCCTGAGGGGAGGGATGCCTTCGTGGAGGACTTTCTAAGGGAAACTGGCTCGTATACACGTTACACATGGGGAAAACCACGAAAACGCTCATGCAGCCAGCCCGTTCGCGGGATTCGAACCTCGGACCGAACTACCAGTGTTCAGCGTCTTTACCGCTCGGCCGCTGGTGGGCGTTACTCACTGGAAAGACCACGAAAACGCCCTTGGAACCAGTTCTTGGATTCGAACCTCTAACCGAACTACCAGTGTTCAGCAACTTTACCGTTCGGCCTCTGGTGATCTGCCAAAATTACAAGGAAATACGAGGTCCTTGTTCACGTTAAATAAGTGTTCTGCCATATTTTTATCTTAATGTAAATATCTCTATTTGAAATTAAATAAGATTGTTATTATTATGGTTATTATAATAATAATTATAAATAAGATTATTATTTATAATTTCCTTATGGTTTTAATTAATGTTATTAGATAGTTAAATCGATTCCTGAAAACATGGTTCTTGAAAAAAAATTGGTTCTGAAAAGAAATGTTGATTTTATAGTGTTTATCGTTGGCTCTTTTGACTAATGAGTTTTGCGAAAGCTCAATTAGGTTATACAATTATGGCACAGCACACGAGGGTTATATGTTTAAAGAAATGGATACCTACGTGAAGGACTTTCTAAGCAATACTGATGGTCAAAACCACTAAAACTGAATGCAACCAGCCCGTTCGCCCGAGGTTGTAACTCCGGTTGAACTACCGGTATTCAGCGATTTGAGGCCAAGCGAAATTTGTTCGCAAAAGTAAACAATCAATTTTAATTAGATCAAAGTAAGATCCTAGACATCCAGTGACTAGCCTCTCTGCGACATTGTTTTTTGCTGTTGAACCGACTTAATGGTAATCGTAAACTAATGGAAAAACTTATAGAAATATTAAAACAAATTCAATACTCGATTGCAATACTTTTGCTTCGAGCACGTAATTAAGTCTTAAGCAGTCATCGATCAAAAACTCATGCCCTAACTTTGTGGCCTTCATAACGAAGCAATTAATCAAAGCTGGAAATACGAACATTTCCCTTCCTTCTTCTCTCCACTTTCTTAGGTTAGATTTCTATCTGTCTGGAATTACATTTAAACATCATTATCTCCAACTTCTCCGAGAACTTGAATCCCAGATATGAATAATTCAATGTTTGCATCGGTGCAAGCAGGATTTTATGATCAACTAAGGGAATATTAATTCTTAGCATTTTAAGTAATTGATTTATTCATTTATTTAGATACCAATTATGTTAGCATGGAATTCTAGCTTCAGCCAAATTTATCTCACTTTAAATTTCAATGTACTGCAAATTATTTCAAATTTACGACCATAAATAATATTAAAAAATTTACATGTGAATTACAAAAATATGAAGTAATAAGATTATTCCAGCATTTAAGATTGTATATTTAAACATATTATAAACTAAAAGCTTTAAATATATATGTATTTGTACAATTTTTCATGTTGCTGTAGCATTATTAACCTGCTTATTTTATGTGCTGTTGTTTAAATAGCTTATATGAAGATAAGAAAGTCAAACACCACTATCAGTATTTAAATTTAAAATAAGACCATGCCAACCTGATCATTTCGAAGTCTTTTTCCTTTTTTTATTAGCAAAATTATCTTTACAGAAATGCACAGAGACGAAATTCTCATGTATGTCTTAATCTCATATACATGTGTTATATATCATGTATTATATATACTCATAGTAAGTGGAATTCTCTTACATTATATAGATCTCATATATTATACAGACTGTACGCAAAACGTTTAAAATGCAGAATATTTAATTACCCAAATAAATATCCAAACAAACTTCTAAACTTAGATGTTAAATAAAAAACTATTTTATCATAAATTTAATCATTTTATGATATAGTAAGCCATTTCACTCCCATAGAAAGCCCTCTAGCGGCTGAGCGGTAAAGTAGCTGAACACTGGTAGTTTAGTCATAGGTTCCAAATCTCTGTCTGCAAAAAGCTGCATGGGCCTTTTCGTGGTTTCCCAATGCGTAATGTATATACGAGCCAGTTTCCTTTTGAAACTGCGCCCACTGGTAACACTGGTAGTTCGGTTCGAGGTTCGAATCCCGCGAAAGGGCTGGCTGCATGGGCGTTTTCGTGGTTTTCCCCATGTGTAACGCGTATACGAGCCAGTTCCCCTTAGAAAGTCCTCCACGAAGGCATCCCTCCCCTTAGGCAGATAGCCCTCGAGGCTTTACCATAATCACACACACACCTTTCGAAACTGCTCCACGAATGCATGTCTCCGCTTAGGCAGATAGCCCTCGAGTGCTTTGCCGTAATCACATAAGCCAAATAAACCAAACCACTCACTTAAAAAAGAGTTTTTATGACTAGACGACTATACGGAATGTAAAATCTATATGAGGTTAACGATCTGGCGAACCTGTTTTTTGTTTTTAAATTTTTCTTCAGATTTAAGATGAAACCTTCTTCATATTCAGGTTTCTTCAAAAAGTGATAAACATATGAGGAATTTAAAAATATGAGTTTTCTTTCAATATCAAAGTTTTCAGCTGGCTACCAAATGAACAAACTAAAATCAGTAAGGTTGTCTAACTCTTTCATCAACGTGACTAAATCTAATACTGTTACAGCTCACGATCGACTCAGAAGCTCATCGACAGTTCAAAACTTATCCAGTTAATGGTCTCTTAAACTCATGTAATTTGTAAAAGCTCCGTTCTGTATGAAGCTCAGTATGAAGAAGTATGTATTCATTTTACTTTTGCTTGGCGCAATATGTAGTATTTGCTACAGAAATAAAACTTTTGATACTGCAGCTTTGTACGATGAAACCTGACTCTAAATAATTTCCGAAATCATCAGCTTAGATCCTTTGTTTCAAAAATCGTAATTTTCCATTGCCTTTACCAAGAATATAACTTTAAAAATAAGTGATTCTTAAATACTTAGCATAAAGTTTTGAATGAATTATTATGAAACAAATATGTTTTCCCACATTTCATTTCCCTATTAGCCACGTTCTATACTTTCAACAGAAAAAGAACAAAAATCGCATTTGAATTCAACGTAATAATTTGAAATCACTATTTTAGCTATCTGCGTTTTATAACGGACCTATTTTTAAATCAATAATTAAATTTCTACGCCATGATCACTAACATCAGCTGATGACTAACAATCACTAACATTACGTTGGTCTACTTAACTTATGTGCCAAAGTAACAGCATAATATGTTTCACTGAAGTCAGTTCAATATCCAAAGAATATTCGCTGATTTTTATTCCGTCTATTCATATTGCTAGTTATTTGCCCAAAAAAACTAAGGAAAGGAAAAGGCAAGTAAGAAACACACACTTCTCAAGTAAGAATAATGTATGTTAAAAATCCTTATGTTTTTTAGACTAGGTTCTGATAATTTTAGCATCAGTAAATGGAAAGTTAATGAATGTAAACAAATATAGATTCCGTTGCGTATTCGTAATATTTGTTCTTTGAAAGGAAAGAAGGGTAGAGGAAGGTTTATGTTTGGTTATTAAGGAAATATAGGAATTTAGGAATATAGCTATCAAGGAGTGTCATTTAAACGGTCATCTAAACAAGCCTTTCTTGCTTCAATTTCCTAGTTTATAAGCAGATTTTCATCTGATATCTTAATTTTAGTATTTATTTTCTTCTTTAATGTTGTTGCATTTCTTCTCAAAATGTTTTTAGTATTACTAGTAATATTTATAATAAAATATTTGTGCTCAGATATCTTACAAATTCCATTTAGAAATATTATTTTCTTATCGAATCTATTTTCAAGGCTTTATTGCCCGACTATGTTGTTATAAATATAAAACTTAATACTTTTTTAAACTCAAATACGGCATACATAAATACAAGTCAATAGTTCATTTCATTTCAACCATTGATAGGTTTCTGGTACATATATAAATCTTTTTCAGCTTTTAAGTGACTGTGGTATTCAGGGACTGCACAGACTTCGAAGCTTAGTTTCATTTACCATCAACAGATAAAAATCACGGCTTTCAAAACCACGAATAAAATATATTTTTGTAAAAGATTTTCACAGCTTAATTTGAAAGCATTTAGATCTTTAAGGCTTCTTCGATAACAGAAATTCACTCATCAAGTACAGAATATTTTAAAATACAATTTCATTTGGAATTTTAAAAACTAAGGAATTCTACTGCTATGCAAATATCGTTACAAATATGGGTGGTAGATATCGGAAGCAAACTCAAAATGACTTTGAAGAAGACATCCGAGGTATAAATTAAGTTACCATCAAAATTACATCTTCTCTTCGAAAGCAAAAATTGGCTACATTAAGTCTTGACACGCATTCTAACTTCATTTCGTAGAGGTCTTGCAAAGTATTTCGCTGAAGATGATCGATATTCTATTGACGTAAAAATGTTCCAAGAATCCATGGGGGAAAGTGTTATGAAACATTATTTTAAGCAGAAATTTTGACATAAAGATTCCGACTATGTTTGGAACAAAACGTCTTCAAATACTCATCATCAGTTCTCTGTTAAAAATGAGATATGTAACATATCCCGATGAAAATAAATAAATAATAAATTTTCAGGAATTTCTTTTGTACTGAGCAAGTAATTATGATTTTAGTTACATTGCCTGTTGATTATCCCAATTATAAAGCATGCTCACTCTCTTCAAAAGATGGAAATTCATTTAGGGAAATGTGATTTACGTTTGACAGTTTTGAATGGCTGCTTGGTAATTGTTATGGCATTTGGCAAACGATTACGATAACGTTTTGAACTGAAACTGAAACTTGAGTTGAAATTTACGGATTTAGGCCAAATGAATTTCATATATGTTGCTTTTGGTAAGGAACAGAGAGCTGGATTCACGTGCTTCTAACGTTAAGTAGTGTTTCTGCAACTGTGAATGATCCTTTGTATTGTCAGTGCTACAAGTATTCACTTGGAGTTTAGTTTTGTATATTCTTAGTATAATCTCATGTTAGGTACGTATAAGTTCTATCAGTATTTTACCTTCTATGCGTGTTTTAGCACAATCTAATTCTTTAAATTATTTTAAGGGAGAACACTCGCAAGAGAAAAGGATTTTCTAGCCAAGTAAAAGGGAAGTTAAAGCAAGAATCTGGTTATATATCAATATAAGTAATACAAACTTAAACATAGTAAGCAGAAAAGCTTACTAAATATGTAGCTCACTGAATTTTAAAAAAAAACTTACGAAACTAATTTCTAATGGTTTCTGACCCAGTTTCATTTCATCCTCAGTAATGTGCTTCATTTTTTGTATTATCTTACAGGCATTAAATGGGGGAAACTTAGCTATAATTTTGTAGCGCTGGTAAGAATAGCATTATAATCTAGAGAAAGTTAGCAAATGCATGGAATGATTTTACTTAAGATAAACTGGTGATTGTTTTACCCTTTCACTGCTTTCATATTTTTTGTACTTTGTAGGATTCCTCACTGGGTAATTCAAAGTTACTGTTGAAAGGGAAGAATCTTAAGAACTAATAAGCGAATAATCGCTTGAGTTCGTGTGACAGGAAACAAGATGAAAGGGTAAAATAACCCTTTATTATTCAAAATAAGATTTGACAGAGCTTCGTCTTAGAGTTGTACAATAAAGCCGACACTTGGGCTTGAGCTTAAGAAACTAAGAATTGAACTAAACTAATCTAAACAAAAGAGGTATAGCCGAAGCTATCAAAATTCTAGCAGATCTGGCCCCTTAATGTTAATAGACTAAAGTATGGCCGGGCGTGATAATAACTTACCACAGAGTAGCCTAAAAAGGCGGACGCGTGCTATCCAGAATATCTGGTATCTCTCTCACTAAAACTGAAGAACTTCGCGATTAAATACCGCTCTTCCTCATTACGTATTCAGACGTGATTCTAAAACTACGTTTTGGCCGGAAGTGGTAAGTCGAAGTTAAAAATCGACAGGAAAGGAAGTTTAACTCAAAATCAATTGTTAATAAATTTAACATAATCTTTACAACTTAATTAAAATCTATTTCATTTAGAAAAACAGAAATAAATATCTAAATGTTTTAAAAGAAACTTTTTACAGAACCTCCCAAGATATAGATCAGATTAATGTATAGTAATTTATAACTACTTCCAAATGTTCTTGCGTTCCAAATGTCTCTTGCTAAGAATTAAAACAAATGACAGATCAAGACTAGCATTAGAAAGCCAATCGAGAATTCACTCGTATTCAATCTGAGGAGACATTTTATGTTGATATCAAAAATAAAGTTCTAAACAACAAATTATGTATATCTGTATTAACATAAATGAGTTTGCTTGGTGTCTTTAGCATAAAAAGTGTAATACAATAAAATGCAAAGAAATTAAGAGGAAAAGAAATGATTAACAGACTCCCAAAAAATAAGATATTACGACCTTAGATATTCAATTCTAAAATTGTTGTGAGAAATGAAATAACTATTTACAAGTTATGGAAGTTAATAAGATTTAAAATTTTATATCTTACAGAAATGGATTTCAAACCTATTGTTCCAGTTATGAAGAAAGTTGATGTGTAGTTCTAAATCGGGAAACAATGTAAGTATACAACACTTTGATTTGAATCCCATTCATGCTGACCTAAAATGCAGGATAAAAAACTTAATTAAACTACGTATGTTTCATTGAGCGAATTTAGTTATAACGTTTAATGTGTTTTGCTAATAAACTAAGCTCGACGTCAGAAGACTTTTTAGGGAACAATCCTTAAGCTTTAAAGTACGACAAAATCAAAAGAAGGGGGTAAATATCCTTTCGCTAACTCAGATAAAGTTTACAGATGGCACCAAGTCGTGCTTACAAAATCCGACACTTTCGCCTTAACTCAAAAAGATAAAGATTAACTTAAAACTAAATGGAGTTAAGTATAGCCTAACAGCTTCACAGGCTAACTATCGCGCAAGCTGGCTCTGACTCGAAAGTCGAGGTAAACAAGCCTAAAGGCAAGAAGCGTTGAACGCAACAGAAGTCTAATCTCTAGGAAATAACCGTTAGGCAGGTCAAAACACGCTCTAAACTCACCTTCCAAAACCTTCCTTTAAACACTAAAATTTTTTAACCTCGTTTGAATATATGCGACCTAGATCATTTACATTCTGGCCAGAAAGCGTGAATTGAAAGCGAGAGCGATAGGAAAGGCTGTTTCAAAACAAAATAAATAACTGTTAAGTAAATTAAATAAATTCCCACATAGTCATTAAATTAATCATAATTAATGTTATCATTAACATTATTTTCATATGAAAAGAAGAAAGTACTTAGATGCATTTAAAAATGTGCTAGAGAACTAAAAGCTTGTGAAAAGTACTTAGATCTCATATAAAGTCACCCTCCCCAGTCCTCACACTGGCTGAACCTAATGAAAAGTAAGCTACCAATGAATCTAAGAATCTGAAAAAAAAAAAAAAAAAGGCATAGCATCTTTATCTTTAAAAACTGCGCAAACCCCTTGCAGAAACTGTAACCGCGATAAACTTCTCAATGTTTCGAGTACATAAATGCAAAATTCTTATAAAAATTAGATAATTGTAGAGGTACTGAGATTCGATTTCTTAAAAGCTTGGTAATTGATGCATGCTTATCCAACACCAGCATTTCATAAATAAGATATATATATATATATATATATATATATATATATATATATATATATTCTACAATCACTTTTGTTTTCTATGCTATAACTAAAATTTCTAGAAAATCGTAGAACAAAATCTAAATTTATTAAATGTAAACATGTTATCCGAACTCCAGTTGTAGACATTTATATGATATATTTTGTAAATATTCTTTCCCATATTTTTCGAAAATGCAGTTTTGCAATTATGCTTCGTGAAAAGACTTGTTTATTATTTGTTTCAGGAAAGATTCACATCTTGGGGAAGATCGCTTACAGATATAGAACTTTTATAAATTTATCTACATCGTATTTTGATTAAGAGCTTACATTTATGTAGGAGACAAAATCTATTTCTTTTCTTGCTCATGTACGTTTATTAAAACTTCTAGAAGAATGTTATGTGAAACTCGGAACATAAAAGAGAGCTGCAATGACTTTATTAGAATTCATTTCATTTTCTTTGCAATTCATTATGAAAATTCATTCGCTAGAAAAACATCACTAAGAAAAGAATTAAACGTAGCAGGAATTTGAGAAACACTTGCAATAACTTTCTTAAACCAGATTAAATAGAGAATAGCTTTTCTAAATAATACGTATTGTGGAGGAGCACTCGTAGATTTCTTTTGCTAACAAGCAATATTATTTATAGACTCTTTCTCAAATACTTTAAAAATGACACAAACAAAACGTTTTATCATGCGTTATTAAAATAACTGTTTTGAACTTCCATATACGCCTACATATGCATCTTTTATCGAATGTAAGATGCGGACTCCATAAATCCTGTCGACATTAATAATACAAATATATATTTCTATTGTTTTACTTCTTTGGGAACTTGTATGGTATTATTTTATTTTTTATTAACTTTTATTTTTTCTACCAGTGGCTATTTATATAATTAACGCTGTCACTTTGCTGTACTCTTTAAATCTTCCAATTCTTTCTGATTCGCCAGATCCACATCAGAAGTAAAGAAATGAACAGTCAATAAAATGAACGGCATGTGAGATTACCATATGACTTGAGCCCAAAGACGTACAGCTATCGTGAATTTACAAAATTCTACCCGTTTCGAATGCTATGAATTTGTCTGAATTCTCTCTCTCTCTCTCTCTCTCTCTCTCTCTCTCTCTCAAAGCTGTTATTACACTCGACCGTACTCAGGCCATTGATAAGCTTCGTAGTCAAATAGAGTTAATGGGCCAAATCGATTAGAATCTTGATAGCTTCGGCTATATCTCTTTAGTTAATCTTAGTTTTAGTTTAATTTTTAGTCTCTTAAGTTCAAGCCCAAGTGTCGGTTTTTATTGTACACTCCAAGACGGAGTTTTGTTAAATCTTATTGGAATAATAAAGGGTTAATTACACTTCCTTCTTGTTGTTTCTTGTTACACGAACTTAAGCGATTATTCGCTAACTAGTTCTTAAGATTCGTCAATTTCTACAGTAACTGAGAAATACACTAGTGAGAACCTTACAAAGTGACAGTAAAATAATATGAAATATCTGTACATTCTCAGTTTAAAAAGAAAGTTATGCAGATAATTCATCAAATTTTATATTTTTTTAAGAGTTTGTCAATTTTTACTAAGCTTAAAATTTTTTAACAGAACTGCTAAGTAAACCTTTTAGATGTACTCATTTTCATTCCATAAATCATGATAATCTCAATATACAATATGCTCCCCTAAAATAAATATACAATTTCATATAAATAAGAAAAGTATAAATAACATTCAAATAAATTTATTTTTTTCGAAATAACCGCCGGAAGGGTCTGTACAATTTTCCCAGCTTTCCTTCAGGTCATCAAAACACAGTTTGTAGGTGTTGAAGATAACCGTTCGCAAAATACGCGTAACATTTCATTTAATACCCGAGAAGTTTTCAAATATCTGTCGTTTCGTGAAAATCTTAAGCTTCGGACGAAAGGAAAAAATCAACTGGCAATAAGTCGGGAAAATATGGTGCGTGATTTATCACTGCAAGTGAAGGCTTAGAAATATATTATTGAACAAACAATGCTGTATGGGGCCTAGCATTATCGTGTAAAAAACACCATTGCCCAGAATCAAAAAATTTCTTCATAATCCACCTTATCTTGCTTCTTAAAAGAGCCTCAGTGTAAAAATACTGATTAATTGATTGATTTTGAAGGATAAATTCATGGTTAATAAGTCCTTTATAACGCAAAAAATGCAGTCCACATCTCCGTAGTCTTTGATTTCGACAACATCCATGCTTTTTTTTGTATGGGAGGAGACTGTTCTTCCGGCTGTGCACTTCATCATTTTGTTTCTGGATCCTATTGTAGACCAGTGGCCGAGCGGTAAAGTCGCTTAACACTGGTAGTTCGGTCCGAGGTTTGAATCCCGCGAACGGGCTGGCTGCATGGGCTTTTTCGTGGTTTTCCCCATGTGTAACGTGTATACAAGTCAGTTTCCCTTAGAAAGTCCTCCACGAAGGCATCAATACCCTTAGGCAGATAGCCCTAGTGTGCTTTGCCATAATTAAATAAACCAAACCAAACCTATTGTAGACACCATGTCTCATCTCCCTCGGTGATACACTTTAAGAAATTGATGTCCTCTCCTGCAGTAGTCAGCAGACCTTCATTGTCAGATTTTCAATTAAAATTAAACTAGAGGCTTCTTTGCTTATGCCAAACATGTCTGAAAATCGTTGATTTACCAACTTTTGAAAAAGAGCAGATTTTCTCCTCATTTTGCCTTTTCTTTGAAATTGAAGGGCACCTCATCTTTAGTTAACATTCAACGCTTTCTCGCCCATATTTGAAAAGGTGTTCTTGATTACGATGCATCTCCATATACTGTTCCAGTCATCTCTAACATTTCGGTAGAAGATTTACCTAATGTGTCAAAAATTTTAAATTTAGAATGTTGTTCCATGTCAATTTTTTGTACATTGTCTTCTCCGTAAATGAATCTCTTCTCAGCAAATAAATGGACGCTTAGTCTGGCGTTTTTATATGCAGATTAAAAATAACCAACTTAAACTGGCTTTAAAAGACCTTGAGATGCCATTCTTTCAAAGCATACAATTATTCTTTCCTTTTATTTAATTTTATCGTTTGGCCTTTTACTTTTCGGGTTACTTTATGGATGCATCTTTTATATACAGGGTGTCCACAATTAAAAAACCGTATCTCAAATTCGCCTACAAAACGTCAATAAATTTTGAAATTTTGTGGTGGACTTAAGGGATAAGAATGTCTTTCAGGAAGAAAAAACATTAGTTGCAAATATCACCACCAGAAGGTATTGTATTAATAAATTAAGCATTTAGACACATATTTTAAATAGTTTTATAATTTTTCAAATTTTATTACAACAAAACAAGTTTCACAAGGGGGCCATCATTTTCACCTATCATCTGAAATCACGAGATGACATGTTTTAAGTTAACAGAAAAGAAAAATTTAAGAGCATTGCGTATGATATTGTTGCGCGTGTACGGGTTCGTAATAAAGTGAATGCACAAGTCTGATTAAAAGTAAATAAAATTTATTCTTATCACAGCAAATAAAACAAAATGTTGAAATTTCCTTAGAGATATTCGTAACCATATCCCAATACCTCACAGTAGTTATCTTTTAAACTACTAAAACGTTTAACAGAACTTAATTCGAAACAGAGAAAGCTAATCAGATTTCACCATGAATTCGCTACAGTGAACAACAATTACCCAATAACTACTGAATTGAGATGTTTTCCTCCAGCTTTTATAAGATTTGTAATCAGCACGAGAATATTCTGGTATTTTTTTATTTCTCCAGTTTTCTGCAAAGCTAAAGCAAAAATTACAAGATATCTATTTATTAAATGCGCGTGTCCCTGTATTTTAATTTTTTCGGCTTAGTTTTCTCTTTAAATAAGTCCCCTGCTACATTGCACGGGAATATAAAATAATTTAATTACAATTCTACTCAAATAGCAAAGTAAATACAAAATCCGTAACACTGCTCCTTTCCAAGGACTGCATGTCCCGGGCAGCAGGCAGTACAATCCCTAGACAGAAAGCCAAACTTACAATTAAGGCATCAATGCAATAATAAACATTGCATTAAAATAACAAACAACATAAACAATAATTGCAATAGTAAATTAAAACAATTCAAATACTATCAAATACTAAATGCAAATCAAATAAGTGCATAAATTTTACAAAAGGACCATGGTCTTATACTATTTACAATGATATACACTACGTGCTATGGCCATAGTAAGGTGCTAATCTATGACGACAGGTAATGAACGACAGGTTTAGAGTTCGATGACTTACGGATTCAAAGCACCGTCATTCAGCCTGCTTAGGACTGTCTATGGACCATCCTAAGGTGACTGAAACGCCTTCGCAAGGACCTCCGACCTAAGATACTACACCAATCAGAGTTATGCCCATGCGACAGAAAAGAATCTACCATCCACCGCCGGCGGCATTCACTGAATCATTGATAGTAATATTACAATGCTAAATTGACAATGTCATCTATACAATAATTGTTACATAATAATCCGTATGCAAAATTAATATACAATTAATAAATCATTACATTGTCATGGATAGGATCTATGTTGTGGAGAGTGGAACTTATATATTAACCAGTTTCTAAACCTATGTCTTCTTCAATACGTCATAACTTCATATTCTTATCAGTTACCCACCTAATGATGTGTGTCCGTATTATTGTTGCAGTTATCCACAGAGTAGGTCAGTCACATCAGTTCAGGCAGTTGATAGTTCCATAGCCCAAAATAGATGATGTAGTGTAGACTATTCTATGTTCATATAAACTAGATTCTACGTTAACTTTTGATAAATTCGAAGTACACTTATGTTAAGTTCATTGTTCACGTAAATACTGCTTGCCCACTTCGATACATCATAACTTCGTGTTCTTTAACAGTTTGCACACCTCATTATGTGTGTCCATAGCAATATATACACTATTTTACTATTATCCACAGAAGCAAATGTTTTGTAAATAATAACTTGGCTCCCAGATGATTAAAAAAAAAGAAGGAAGAAAATAATTCTTAATTTTTTTCAATACAATTCAAATTGTGCAAAACTACATATCTATTTATAATGATTCTTATCTATATAAATCAATTCTTATCTAGGCAATAATTTATCTTAATTAAAGAATAAAGGCCCTCCTAATTAACATATTTCGGTTTAAAATACAATTATTCTCAAAAGCTAAGAAAGTAAGAACAAACAAATAATAGTGTACAAATGTTGTACTGTGTTGTGCGTTCCTAAATTTGATCTTAAACAGTTAATACAAGATGGACCCTCTTTACAGTTCGGAAATAAATTATCATGCGTATGAGCGCAGTGAGAACAAAATAAAGAATTTGTACAATTTCGAATATGGTGGCCAAACGCCTGGCAACCATAGCATCTTAAAATTCGAATATATTTACGAAAACTACAAGAATGAAATCCGACGTAAACGCGACCCTTATGACCCAGTAATGTCAAAGACTGCTTGTCTATTTGTAGAATGAAATTCTTACTATTTTCTGCGCATTTAAAGCTTGTGACAAAATTTAAATTTAAATTAGTCTCTCGGCAAGAGCTCCTTAAAAGCATCTTCGATAGCAACCTCAGTTACATTAATAGGAACTCCAAATAAAATAATTCTATCCATATGCGATCTGGGTACACGCGCCGAAATATTGGCATCTGTAGAAGATGATATCAAATGTTTAAGCTGTTCTTGATGCTCCTGTGTATCACAGCCTATCAGAAGATCCCTCGAACGAGTTAAACGCATATTCTTAATGTGGATTTCTGTATTTGATACATCAATTTCAGCTAACTTAGACTGAAATTCAGCTAAAGTATTGACTGGTTGCGATGAGGAGACAATGATAACATTATCTAAATGACGTTTAGAAGAATTACCAATCATAGAAAAAGTATTCTTAAACGCAACTTTTCTAGTGTCTTCTGTAAAAGAATCTTCCCTTACTGGGATAAGTATTTGTGAAATTTTATCTTTTCTGCCAATTTTTCCGTCTGAATCTCTTTATTTTTATTATAGGAATGCGAATCCAAATATGCATAATTAGTATGAATGCAAGAGTCTGAGACACTTATTGAAATTTTTTGGGAAAATTTATCTTCATAATGTATTGAAATGGAATCTGTATTTGTCGCTTGATCAGTTAGATCATCTGCCGCAAAAGTTCTCTCTCCAACGAGTTGTTTAAGATCCATTATAGACTGTAGCATAGGTGCCGCTTGCCTTTGTTGTCTAATTAGATCAGCTTAGGAGCTAATAAGTTTCAAACTGCTTTCAAGTGTTACTTTTAGATTGTTTAAAAGATTACGAAGTCTTTTAGTATCTTTCCTGGATAACTTTAGAATTTCTTGATTTTGAACTTTGGAGTGAAAATAAGCAAAATCTGCCAAATCCTTTTGGTTTTCTAGTTGGACAGCACTTTCAGCCATGATAAAGGCAACGGAAAAGGACCCTCAAAGAATCAAGTAACAAAATAATTAATTCAATAACTCAATGGGAACAAGTAGATCCAGTATTCAGTATTTAACATTAGAGTCTATTGAGTCATTCAAGAAAGAACACAAAAGTTTAATTTCTATCATTATGTGAATATTAAAATAATATGAAGATAACATTTATAAAATAGTAGTCATACATTAAAAGGGAAAGTGGTGTACCCCAGAATTGCATATGATTATTCTAATATTTAAGTTACCAAAAAGTTGTAAATGAATTGGCGACAAACCAAGGCAATAAGGGAGCCAATATGGAAAACACTTATTTTTAAAAATCGGTTAATACAGTTGAAAAATGCGAAAACCAGCTGAGAAAGGACATGTAATTTAACTGTGAGTCCTTAAATATAGAAGTTAATAAATTAAAGGCCGCTATTAGGAAAATAAATAAATAAAAAAAGACTAATAGATTAAACTGTATCGCCAATAGGTTTTTCAATATGGAAAATAATTAATTAAAGTGTAAATAAACATAAATTAATACAAAAATTATTATTGATCTAAACTGTGCTCAAAATAGAACTATAATAATGTAAATAGAACAATATAAACACTAAATTTTGCAAATGAAAATTTGTAAACAAACATGGAAACTCTGAGATTATATGACTACGAACACTACAAATCAAAACTATTTAGATACAATACCGGCATCAAGTTGCAGTCAAAAGGCATGATATTAATACCGTTTGATTTAAAATTAAAATTTGTATGTATCAAATTACGTTATCGCACTGAAAGTTACAAAAATAATTTGCAGCACCACTGTGTGAACGAAAATGAAGAAACACTTTTTGAACTACGGAACTAATAATCACAAATAAATAAAACTAGTATCGTTATAAGAAGAAAAACAAACACACAAATAACAAACTTGCAGCTTCTTTATATAAGAACTTCGTCAAGAAGAAAATGATGAACAATGTTTTATCACTTCAGAAAACTTTACACTTGAATCACATAAGACACACAATGTTGATGTCATATGATCATGTAATAGCACAAAAATAGCATTTATAAAATCCGTAAAGCTTATTAAACAAAAATCTAACTTGATGGTAGTTGATCCGAATGTTTTTTACATTAAAAACTTCTAAAGTGACTTGAAATTGCTGAAATCGAAAGTGTAAACAAACAGTAGTGATAGATCAGAAGACTTTTGTCGCCGAAGTAAAACTTGTTTGGCATCAGAATGCGGCAAATTGAACGCAAATTTGCTGTACACAAATTACACACTGTAATGTACGTATCCTCTCTGTTAAAGGGTGTTTCAAGAGGAATAGCAATCACTATGATAACGCTATGCATTTCAATACCGAAACCAAAATAATAACATATCTTCCCTCCAACGCAACATAGAGCCATAAATTTGATCTTGAGTTGTTCAGAAATACTTCATAAGGAGACTTAACACACAATACATCTTCACATGCTTAAAATATCATCTATATTCTAAGATGACTGTAGTTTCGGACAGAGTCCTTTCCGCCGAATTGGATTCTATAACCACACCTTGTCTCCTTTCTTGAACTGATGTCCAGCAGCTCTCGTGTCGTATCGGGTCTTCACCTTTTCCGTCGTCAAGTTGACTCACTCTCGTGCAAAGTTCTGCATCACTTCAAACCTGGTCTGGAGATCTTGAATGTCTTCCTCAGGCGATGAAGTCGCATTCGGAGAGCGACCAAACAAGAGATCACAAGGCTAACGAAGGTCACGACCGATGAGGATCTGGGATGGAGAATAGCCGGTAGTCTTGCATTTCTTTTCAATTTTCGAACTTAGTGTGCTTTCGGCAGCTTTCTGAGCTGGGGGTCTTTCAGACAATGCGTCGGCGTTTCTAGGTGAGGATCACTTCTGATGATGGATAGTTATGTCCTCTGATTCTGAAAGCAGTCTGTTGTTTCTGAAGTCCAAGGAAAAATTGTATTTCCTTAAAAAATCCAATCCGAGTATGCAGGATCTGTAATCTCTGCCACGTATGCCGTGTGATGGTAAGCGGCATTTCCAAACGTGACGTTCACGTTTAATTTCCCATATACGTCGATTTTGTTTCCAGACGCAGTCTGGAGGGCAGCACAGGATGGTGTCCAAAAACTTATCTTTTGTCTGGTGTTTCTCTTCCACCCTAGTATAATTTCGGCAATTTTCTGAGCAGAGTGTTAAATATTTTGCATAATCGCCTGTAGTAACGGCAACCGCCGTCAATAAAAGGAGGTGCTTTCCTTGGTAGCGGCGCAGTTCATTTTCAGTTCGAGCCAGAGTAGACCTGCCCGGGGGAGAAGCCAGGATAGGTTCCGGTTCCAGTCTTGTTCCGGTTCCCGCCCTGTTCCGGTTCCCGTCCTGTTCCGGTTCCTGTCCTGTTCCGGTTCCCGTCTTGTTCCGGTTCCAGTCCTGTTCCGGTCCTGATCCAGTCCTGTTCCAGTTCCAGTCCGGCCGTTTAAGTCCAAAACACGTAGGAGCTGAAGTCTGAATCCAGCGAAACTAAAATGGAGATATATGCCGAAAGGGCTAGATGGATTTTGTCCTTTTAAAGAAAGTGTTCTTCACCGTGCCGGAATAGCTGACACTTTAAAGCATTTTGAATGTTTCCACCTAAGATGTTAAGTTTTCGTTTATGATGTTAAGTTTTTCATCATTTTTGAAGTTCCAGTTCAATAAACCTTTAAGTTTTAGACAAGGTTTTTGTGTTCTTCAGAAATTTTAGATTCGAAGTCAGATATATCACATAGGATTTAACGGGAAAAATCAACACAGGGTCTTCTAGACAACAATTCGGCGTTTCCAGGTGAGGATCCCTTCTGATGATGTATGGTTATATCCTCTGATGCTGAAAGCAATTTGTTGTTTTTGAGGCCCAAGGAAAAATAAAATTTCCAATCTGAGTATGCAAAGATCTGTAATATCTGCCACATATGATGTGTGATAGTAGGCGGCGTCTCCAAACGTGATGTTAACGTTTAACTTCTCATCTATGACGATTTTATCACCAGACGCAGTCTGGAGGGTAACACAGGATGGCGTCCAAATAAGTTTATCTTTAAACTGTTGAGCTACATCTTTCCGAATGATGGTAACATTAGCTCCTGTGTCAATGATCATATTGCAAGGAATTCCATAGATATACCCATTGAAGAATAGTTCCTTACTGCTGCCTCTCACTACAGAAATCTTGAGCTCTTTAAAACGATGTTTTCATTATCTGGCAGCCTCCGTTCCTCGATATAATCATTAATTTGTTTCATGCGTCGTTGCTGGGAAATGGTCTCATTTTCCATAACCTGGGGTATTCTGCAGTTCCTTCGTACGTGGCCTTCAACTCCGCAGTTCCAGCACTTTAGTTTCTTGTCACTCCTTTTCCGTCTCACGGCATTTAATTGTCTGTTTAAATCTTCTGTCTTATTTTTCGTGCTCTGAGATGTTCTGCAGTTCCTTCGTATGTAGCCTTCAACACCGCAGTTCTAGAACTTTAGGATTGGATTCTTTTCACTCCTATTCCGTATCAAAGCATTCATTTGTCTGTATAAATCATCTAAACAAGCCATCAATTGATTCAGTGGCTCGTGGACTCTCACAGCTCTGACTGGGTAGCGATCTCTACGAGTTGCTTTCTGGGGCTGCCTCAAATTTCACGGCGTACACTAGAGCGCTTTTCAAATCCTCAACATCTGCCATTCGTAGAGATTTCTGTATTTCAGGATCCCGGATGCCGTCGATGAAGTATTGCAGAGACAGGATTTCCCTTGTTTCTGTCGGGCACTCCGAAAAGGCAAGGAGGAACAGCCTTTCAAGATCCGTGGCGAGCTCCTGGAGTGTTTCGGTGAGCTCCTGTTCTCGCGAATTTAATTGAAGCCTACTGTAGTCTTTCAAGCATTTCTCCCTTAAACGCAGCTCTAGTGCTCCGGATAGAGCTTCGAAATCTAGCCTTCGGCTTTCGGGAAGAGTCTGAAGGATATCCGCTGCGTCTGCTCTCAAAGAAGCGGCAAGATGACAGGCCTTATCTTGAGAATTCCATCCATTCGCATCCGCCACTATAGAAAAATTTTGTCTTATACACTTGCCAGGAGGTCTTCCCTTCATATGTGAATAGCTTCAGAGAGGGACGGGAAGGCATCGGTAAAAATTTAAAACCGTCAGAATTGCTTCCTACTGTCACTACGCATATTTTAATGTGTGAACTTCTTTGAATACGACAGCAGAAACTCTGCCTCCAATTTGTTGTTCAATGTGTCCGTGGACGGCAGAAACTCTTTCTTCAATTTGTTGCTGGACGATCGACACTTTTCCTTCGTTTCCTTCGTTTTCCTCCACAGTCGACACTCTCTCTTCGATTTGATCTTTGACAGAAGAAATTTTTTCTTCAATTGGTCCGACTTTATTTTCGACAGGTCAATTCTGCCTTCCATAACCTCGAGTTTGTTTTCTATTACGCAGATAATGTCTCTTTTCATTTCCTCTTGATCTGCTCAATCTTTTGTGAATGGCCTAATTTCCTCTTTAACAGAAACTTGGCCAGCATCCATCTATGCTTTGAGTGCTTCCATTCCTTCTTTAACGGAATTTTTCATCTCTTCTTTAAATGTAGCAAAGGTTGCCATCAGATGTTTCAACTAGTCCTCCATCGCTCTTGTTATTGGCATTCAAATCGCACTTCTGACACCAAAAAGTGTTGAGAGCGTACGGGTTTGTAATAAATTGAATGCACAAGTCCGATGAAAGTAAATAACATTTATTTTATCACAGCAAATAAAACAAAATGCTGAAATTTCCTTAGAGATATTCGCACAATATCCGATTTTAAACTACTAAAACGCTCAACAGAACTTAACTCAAAAGAGAGAAAGCTAATCCGATTTCACCTCGAATTCGCTACAATAAACAACAACAATTATGTAACAACTACTAAATTGAGGTGTTTTCCTCCAGCTTTTATAAGCTTTTTAATCAGCACGAGAATAATGTAGTATTTTTTTATTTCTCCAGTTTTCTGGAAAGCAGAAGCAATTACGAGATATTTATTTATTAAATGCGCGTGCTCCTATATTTTAATTTTTTCGGCGTAGCTTTCTCTTCAAATAAGTCTCGTGCTGTATTGAACGGGAATATAAAAAAAAATAATTACGATTCTGCTAAAATAGCAAAGTAAATACAAAAACCGTTACAATATAAACTGCTGCATGAAAACATAAAATTAGTCACAATGAGTTACAAGGATAGTTTAGAAAAAAACATGGCTTAGAAAAAAATTAAGATTTTGAATTTTATGTGGAATATGATCCCACTTGACTTGTTCACACATATGACAACGTGTTTTCATGCTGGCAATAACGTTTGGGAATAAGTTCTTCTTCTCCAACAATGCTGTCTTCAGGGAATTGACATCTGTAAAAGGAGGATGTCTACCCCCATTTGCTTTTTAAGGGTAGTTCTACATCGGCTAAAGGTTAGGAGATTTTGCTGACTACAGTATTTGCTTAATGTCTTCCTTTTCAAGTAATTAGTCAACGATGTTTGTACGATGTGAGCGAGCATTATAATAATTTAATTTAATAATAATTAAAGCAATGATTTAAATAGACTATAAACAATTTTATTTATCATTTAACTGCTAAATAATTTAATTTGTTAAATTATTTAACTGGGGAATACAAGATTGAAAGTAATTACATAATATTTTATTGATCTAATTAAATAACGTTTCGTAAATACATTACGTATGTGAGTTATTCACTTCTTGCAAACTGGTAGTTTTTCCCCCCCCCCTTGCCTTTGAACTATTTGAAATCTAGCTAGGGTACATTCAGTGTTTCAGGGACGCAGAAAAAAAATCTTACAAAACAATGGTTGACATCGTTTTTTCGGGGGGGGAGGGGAGGATGACTCTATTTCTGATTTTTAAAATTTAAAATAAGAAACTGCTAGGTTGTAGACTAAAACAAATGTACTAAGCAGGAACAAATAAGTCAGATTTCTAGATGAAATAAACACCTGGAAATCGTAAATTCCTAATTACTATAAACTAGAAAGTTTCTTTTCTTAAAATCTAGCAACTCGAGGTCGCTGAGAGC
Source organism: Stegodyphus dumicola (assembly GCF_044657685.1). NCBI lineage: Eukaryota > Metazoa > Arthropoda > Arachnida > Araneae > Eresidae > Stegodyphus > Stegodyphus dumicola. The sequence goes on along the minus strand of NC_140781.1, from coordinate 110,759,123 downwards.
CAAGCAGAAAAATCTCATTCAGTGAGCAAATCGCCGAGTCAGCGAAACAGTTCCCTCTAAATCATAAGTAGCAGTTACGTGTCAGAGTTATGCATCGCATAACAAAATTTGCCCGAATTTCTGAATTGGATGAACTAATGTGACATAAAGCAAGTAGAATAAAAAACAATGAAAGAACTAAAACCTGCTGTTAGCAAACTATATCGCAATCTAATTGTTTATTAAACTAATGAAATTCTGTTAATACATCTTTTTTTTTCCTACGAAACAAAGTCAAGGGTTTTTGTTGTTGTTGTTGTTTTTGTTTCACTAGAATATTTATAAAGTTTTTCTGCATTATTTACACGGGTTTTTTGTCCGTTTAACGGATAATCATGTATTGTATCCCTTATTCAACTTTAACCATCCAGACCCTTACTTTTAAAACAACATAAACATTTGGGAAATAATCGTTTCGCGTGCTATAATGCCATCATTAGTAGGTTCTCTAATTTCGTTTTCATGAATGAATTTTCAATCTGAATCTTTCATGTCCTAATTCAGCTCCTGTTGTAAACAGGAGTTGAATTAGGACATGGTTGATAACTGACTCCAGTGATGAAAAATTACTCTTATTGAAGAATTTCAAGAAAAACGAACTTGTTTCTTTGAAGCAAATAATTCCTTTTTCTGAAACTGAATGTTTTTTTTAAATATATATTTTTTTAATTTCCTTTGTCTATTTTGAAAAATTTTATTCCTGATCTATAATTTTTTTATCTTTACTTACTTCTTATATTGTCAGGCTCTAATCAGCGCTACCTTAAAATATGTCAAATATGCCACTAACTTATCACTAAAGACAATGAAGTTATGGTTGATTAGCAGTATCGTAAATACATAGAGAAAAGTTGCAGTAAAGTATTCTGGAAATGGGTGTTGATGAATCAAAAACTTTTACAAGCAGCCATACCTCTATCGAGAACATGACCTTCTTATCAGTACCTATAAGACTTATGAGAACTTTGTTTATCTAATGGAGTTATAAAGGGGCCATTCCATGAGAACTTTTATAAAATTCAGTTGAGTTTCTTGTTTATCTAATGGAGTAATACCAACGATCTTTTAAAGAAACTTTGATAAGATAGAGTTGAGCTTTTTATTCTCAATATCAATATTTCAGTCATATAAAGTATATAAAATACCTCACCTATAAAGTCTTGAAAATTGTTCTGTTGGCCTTTAAGATTTCTTTCTGTAGAATGTTAGTACTTAGTATGATATTTGTATTCAGGTACAATATATGAAACAAAGAGATAACATTTTATGTTTTTTTATAATATTATGTGTTCCTGAGTGTAGAATGTTTTATTTACTTCTTTTGTAAATAATAGACATTAAAATTTGATGGGAAAATATATCACACGTTCTAAATTGGAACAGAAATCTTCAGCAATATGCTTTAGTGAGAAAGAACTTAAAAATTTCCAGTTTCCGGTGAATTTTGAAACGATTTAGAACTGTAACTTGAATTTTAAATTTCGTACATTACCTGAAAATTTTAGTAATTTAATAAAAGAATCAAATAGCATTGTTCATAACTGAAATTAAACGCAATTAACTGGGAATTTATGTCCTCTTTTGAACAAATTTTATGTTTTAGTATTCTAAATTCTGATGGCTCAATGTCTTTTGCGTAACTGATTAAATATTGTACTTCTTGTTTTAGATGACAGCTCACTAAATAGAAATTTAAATATCTTGAGGCTCTTACTCGGAAAATGACAGGAGCTTAAAGAAGACTTTCGAAACTGGAGAAACCTCCCTATGTCAAAGAATACAAATATATTTCGAGAAATTTTCTGCTATTCAGAACAAAAGTTCGTTTTCTTATTTTCTTGAGCTTTTGAACTTTTACTTTCTCTTTCCTTTGCTCTTCGATTAATGTCAAGATTCTGTTAGCTCTTTTTTGCTGATAAATAATGAGAAAAGGCTTAATTAAAAGCTTAGTACATATACCTAAAAGCTAACTGTTGTTTTGAGGAAAGTTCCAGATAAAAGTTTCTTTACATTCCCAAAGCGGATACTAATTAACTTAAATTTTATATAATATGTAAACATACAGAGTTCCAATGAAATGAAAACGCTGCTGTAGACTTCTCTCTAGAGATCTACAATATTTGGTCTGAATTTGTTAGTCTCAAAAGAATATCTTAAATGTACATAATGTTGTAAAAAGCGGAATACCTATGCGTCTTTTTGGAAAGACAAATCCCACGTTTACCATCATATATTATTTTTTCCACAAATCTAGAATTGTCACAAATCTAAAATGTCAAATTTTATAAAAACTTGTGCTGTAGTTTTCGGAAGCAAATTTTATTTAAAATCTTTCGTACTACATTTCAGCTTCGCGCAAAATTGCAGTCAACTTTTGAAACTTATATTATTTCTCTGCGTTTTAAAAACTAAAACATATTTATCTAGCATAACTTAATCAATAATACAATGTAGTATTTTTTGGTTACATTTTCAATCATTTCATTATTATTAACAACAATGTATTCCTCTCCTTCTGGATTAAGCAATTCGATACTTCTATGTTTGACTCCGAGTAAAGTCATGGCTGACTTTCAGTGATTTATCTCCACATATATGTTGTATTACTTTTAATTTGCATTCTGTCAAATTGAATTCAGTACCTTTAAAAACAGAATTCATCTCAAATTCGATTCTTTTATTTCCTGAGTATATGCCGCAGCGACAGGAATGTGGTTAGTGACACTGACTGCAGTACCAGAAGGTCCTCTTTCGAATCCCGGAGAAGGCATAGATGTAGTAAATTGTCTGTCTCCACAAGGAAGGCAACGATGGTTTCCTAGTAAGATAAAATGATCACCGCTTGCGACCTTATTAGTGGTCTGTAATAGCTACTGTTTTGGCCACTAATAAGGTCGCAAAGATATTTAAAAAAAGTTCCTGATTATTTCACACTGACATCTTTTACAAATAGATACAATATAAATTAAATACTTGTCAGAAACTTACCTATAATTTCTAAAGCTTTAAACGAGCTTGGAAATGCTTGCTCTCGAACCTGCTTATTGATCCTGAAAAGGCATGTTTAATGGTTGGCGAATTATCGTCCCTGTTACTATTTTACTATTAAGACACAAAATAGGACTCAAATTTAGAACTAGCACAAAACTTTATTAGCCATGACTTGTGATTAATAAAATAAAAATCAGAAACAAATAAGGTACTTTCTTGCTAATTACAATCACAGCTACTTACTGGTTCAATGGTTTTATTAAACCATTCTTGCTTTAGAATGAATCATTATTAGTAAACATACAAAACATTCATTAAACTAGAAATATTTTTAATTTTTAATACTACTTACTGCTTCAATGGTATGCTACAGTTAAGACAAAATTACCATAACAAAGTCTACACAGACGTAGTACAGTACATCTTGGATAAGACCTGGAACCAACTAACTTGCCGAAATCTGCCAAACTTACAGTAGTTTCGAATTCCTTTTCTGCCAGCGGCGTCTGCAGCTGATGGCAACACACCAGAAAGAATTCCATTGGCTTTCAATCACAAACTCTCGATTACTTTAAATGTATATATCGTATATATATATATATATATATATATATATATGAATCAACTCATCTAAAATACATATTAGTAAGAATATTAGCTGTCAATGTTTTATAGATAGGCAGTTAAAAAACTACAAAAAAAAAAAAAAAAAAAAAAAAAAAAAAACCACTACGAGATTTCGTAATGAAAGGCTATTTAACGACTTTTCAGAACTTTTGAAAATATGGAATCTCGTCAAGCTGATAGGCAACGAAAACATAAAATAATACATGAAGGGATTAGGAAACGAAAGCTACATATTTTGACTGTTAATATATAATAATTTAAAATGAAAGGATACTGAATATTGTCGGAAAATAAGTCTCTGAAAACTAAGGCCAGAATGCAAAACATTTTGGAAATTGTATACCTTACTGTAGTAAGTGTTTCACTTTGCAGTTATTTTAGCTTGATTCAAATAGTAAACAATTTACATTTGTAATCCATATGATGAGTTCAAGTTGAAAGCAGAACACAAATAGGGAACAGAAGAGGGGAAGTAGTAATCTTGTTTCACACCAGTTTTACGCTTATCGAACAGAATCGGGTAAGTTTCAAGCATGCAAGCGCCGTCCAGCCGGTATGCATTAAGTGCGCTTAGGGTAAAGTACATCCTCGTGATTGGATATGGCTTCCGATGAGATCATTTCCTCTGCGCTTAGGAAGACTTTACTTAGACTCGAGAGTACACCTCCATACCATTTGTTTACATTTTGATAACAGTATCGAAAAGATTATTACTGCTAATGACGGGCGCTGCATTTTTGGTGCCATGAGATTACACTTCTTACGGCATTGTAGTATGGTGAATTAAACTTTAAAATTGCAGTGAATTTTTCTCCTAGAGAGAAAAAGTATTATTTCGTCTAGTGTGCTAAATCCATAAATGTGTATTAATATTAGGTTCAGAGATTTTAATAAATATATTTTTAATTTAAAACCGTTCATAGTAAAGGTGCGGTGATTATTAATTCATTATTTCATGTTCATTATATACCCATTCTTTCCAGATGTAATCTCCGAAAATATAAGACAAGTCAGGTTTCTGAGATAGCAAAAATGTTGTGAGTTAACATAATATACAGTAAATTCACTATATTTGTAGTTAGTCAGGAACAGTAAAATTTATTTTTGAAGTTAGACTATTATAGATTTGGATTAGAGAAATAAAGATACGTATGTTTAATTCAATAATATTACTTCATGAATATTGTCCATTTTCAATCTGTAACATCTTTCGTACCTTTGTGTAAAAATAATGTTTATCAGAAAAGGAAGCTCCTTTCCCTATACACGTGTATTAAATTCAGCGATAGTACTGAATGCACTTTTTCTTTCATTTAAGGCAACATAATGTTATGAAAGACATGGTCACTAACATGGAAATAACATATGCAGTTGCAAAGGAAGTATTTTCTGCAATGTTAAAGGAAACGAACGCAACAAAATTGCAATAATAATATACAAGTGCCTTTACAGTTAGGTCGAAATCGTCGTGTAATCCAATGTGTTTTGGTTTTTGTACTAAATTCTAGAACTTGCTATTTATATAATCTAAGCGCTTAAGTTTGCGTCTGGTATTAACAGCATCTTTAAAGGACTTTATAATTTTATTATTCTATAAAACAGGAAACCATCTGCAGAACGCTGCAAGTAAATCTTTCAATCTGGCATTATTTTTTGAAGAAAACAAACGCTAATTTTAACATTTTCTTGTCACTCATGTGCGTCATTCAAACAAAAAAAAAAAAAACGTAAGAATCCCTTCGAAACGTCAATACGCCAAGAGAAAAGGATATCATCGGAAAGTATGTCCAATCACAAGCGCGGATTTTCCCTATGCGCGTTACAGGATGCTTATATGCAGCCGGTATAGTGGTTAGTGCCGTACAAATGGGCCCGGGTTCGAATCCCGGAGAAGATATGCTTGTAACTGTCCGTCTCTTCGTAGGAGGCAACGGACGGCCACCTATTTGGTGCTTCCATAATGAAATGGCCCTTGTAGTGGCGCAAGGCCAATGGCTATTAAATAAAGCGTCCAGCTTTTTTTAAGAATGAATGAATGAAAGAAAGAAACATACAAGCTCGCTGGCGTCCGCAAAGTAAACAGCTATGTACAGGTTGCTCAAAATGGATTTAGATGCCGATGAATCAGCAGGCTGTATTGCTTTTCCCATGTGTAAAGTTTTCCTTGAAAGGTCATCTGTTTCTTTTAAATTTTTCCGCTTGTCACCAGATTTTGAAGCTCTTTCTCCTAATAATAAAAATGTTGAAAATTTCACACGTGCCTAAATTTATTTTGGATACCTCACAAGTTATATTTCGATACTTTTTTTCATATACTGGGATATTTAATATATACCAGAAGTTTACTAATTTTTCTTTTAATCTCATGGTATACGACTGAGGCTTTTTTCCCTAGATTCATTATTTGGCAAAACATCTAGGATTTTATTTTCAAATGTGTTATCTGCTTCATTTTCAGAACCAGTCCCTTCAGTTGATGAGAAGAAAATATATTAGTCAATCATAGTTTTACTTGGACTTTCATGTTCTCGTAAAATCTCAGAAATCTAATTTTTTAACTAAATATCATCTTCAGAAAACTGTTAATTTAATTCCAAATGTTTTGGGGAAAACTTTATAACAGCATTCAGATTACACTGTATATATTTTTATGCCTCCAAATAAAGACACAGATTTGAATAAAAAGTCTAATCCAAGGTTTTGTTTTACTTTTAGATTTTGATAGTCACTTTGAGTGCAAATTACAATATTTTCAGCATGCAAAAAAAAAAAAAAAAAAAAAAAAAAAAATACAGAAGAGTGTAGCAGTTTGGTTTTAAGTAACTATGTACACCGTGTCCCAAAATTTTTTATCGAGCCTATATTTTCGCAGTCCTTGGTCGCAGACATATACTTTCATTTGTAAAAATGTTTTCAATGACGCATTAATTCGTGTTTTGGAATTTTTTTAGTTTTCAAAAATCAATTTATAAAAATTACGAAATCTAAATTTTATACTCTTATTCGTCCCTACACTTATATTTAGGAAACTTTTATACTCATTACAAAAAATAAACACGAAAGTTTGTTTACTCCCGTACGATAAAAATTGACCAAGATATTTAATTTCAAAATTTGGGATATTTTACGTCATTTCCAACTTCTCTTTAGGAATCGGTTAAAAACTAAATTAGAATAATTCCAGGCTGATTTTTGTCGCCTTAAAATTCATCTATATTATATACGTCATTAATCGTATTCTTTTGGGATTTACTAGTTTGGAACATTCTTTAATTTATAATTTTATTATAACTGGTCTGCTGAAAAAAGAACGTTTCAAACGATAAATACATGCAGAGCCGGGACAAGGGTGAGGCAAGTGAGGCACTTGCCTCACCCTTGTCCCGCAAACTTAAATTAATAAAACAATAGGAAGAATTGTCAGCAAACTTAAATTAATAAAACAATAGGAAGAATTGCAAAAAAAAAATCTGGAAATTAATGCAGTGTGCATTTCGATGTTATTTCTTATTTATCAAAAAAGAATTTTCATTAGAATTTTCATTAGAAAGTTTTAAATAATTAGCTCTATTATTTTTCTGAATTTATAAAGCTACGATTAAAAATACTTTAAGAATTATGATATAATTATGCTATAAAATAATGATATTTTGTTTTAATAGATTTACTTTTGTTTAAGACACATATAGCTATTTTGATATACATAAATATAGGGGCGCGCATTTACCTTTTTGCCTCAGGTGAAAAAATAACGTGCCACGGCTCTGAATACGTGTTATTAAACAGTCTCGTGAAGTGTTCTTGCTTTAGAATGAATCATTATTAGTAAACATACAAAACATTCATTAAACTAGAAATATTTTTAATTTTTAATTCATGCAAATAGTTTTCCAAGTTGGCTATGCGCCAATACTGAAACCTGCCGCTAGTCTATTCTGTCCCGGTGTTTTTTTCTTGCTTTCTGTTCTGTTCTAGTGTTTTCTTCTGTGGATAAGATGTTTCTTTTGAAAATATTTGCATTAATCAATACTTTCCACGACTATCTCCATGCAAATGCTCGTAATTTAATTTACTAACTTCAGAAATCTTTTCCAAATAGATATTTTATTTTTAGGTAACTACCCAACGCAAACATTTCTGTATTCAATATATGTGCGGCGCCTGAATATCATCAGCAAATTTAATATATAATCTCTCGACCAATTTTTATCCAACGAAAACTAAGCTTTTTATTTTATTTTGTATAATTAGTTTACATTTTTTTAACTATAAGTATAGGGACCGAAAGAAATGAGTAAAATATTAGATTCCGTAATTTTTATAATTTTTTTAAAATTTAAAAACGCAAAACATGAATATTTGCGGTATTTGAAACATTTTTGTGACCTTGAAGTACCAATATGCGATCAATTGTTGCAAAACTAAAGGCGGATAATGACGTACGTGGACGCTGTATAATATAATGTGAATAATACATTTATTCAAGTGATTAACACGTTTATTCACTTGAAAGTAAGTGTAAATGCATAAAACTGTATAAATATATATAATTAACTTCCAAGCACAGATTGCAACGTTTTGCAAGGCGAAACTTCGTCCTAGCATTTTCTTGGCATAAGGCTATTGAAGGAAAAGAACTGGCTATTGAAAGAAAAGAATGTAAGTTTATTTTGTTTCACCTACAGGGGTTTAGTAGTTTCATTTTCAAATCCGCAATTGCTTTAGCTCATTTAGAAGTATGCGTTCTTAAAAACATTAACTGCTCAATCAGTGCTAATAGGAAACTGAAATTATATAAATCTGTTTAAGTCTAACAACGTAGCCCTTTCTTGAAAGTTTCAAAATTTTTTCTTTTTAATTTATCTGGAAGGCTATTGTTGATCAAGGTCTCGATCGTCATTATCTATCAAAAATTCCTCATTTAACGATTTTGTTCGAATTATCTGCAGAATACTAATAGCTACTTTTATTATTATTTTATTTAATACTACGTGTTTCTACGTATTTGACACAATTTTTTTGAGAAAAATTAAAAGTTCGAGGTTGAAATACTTTTCCTGTAAACTCCTGTTAAGATTAAACCCTAGGTTTAAACTGTGCCACCGGCCGTAAAATTTATATAAATCTTTGATATGAGGGAGTAATGTGATGAGGCATGTATAAACGTAATTAACATAAAGGTAACTATTAATAAAACTTAAATCACAAATATCACAAAGTTCTATAGAAAATGCTATATCCAATGCATTGAATAGTATGAGCAGAAACAAAAATTAATTGATGCAGTTAAGAGCATCTATTTTTATTTTATATTTAGCGCTTTCCTTAATTAAATAATTTTCATAATTGTCAATTCAGGAATTTTTAGGCATCACAAAAATTATAAACTTATATATATACTATATAGTTCTGAAAATCTTAATTGCACACTTCTTTTGTTATGTATATATACATACACATACATATATATAACGTATTGCTACTGTTTGCGTTTCAAATGGCCGGATACCTATAACTTTATGCATTCGTAGGAGTAGCCAACACACATCTGTCATTTAGCTATAGTTTAACATTCATCTTCTCATAACCACAACACCGACAAGCTTCTGATCACACGCTGTCCAGGAATCATCACATGCACCCTAAGGGGCCTCCAAATTCCATTCTTGAGACAGGGAATATATATATGGGGATAATATATGTGTGAATGCGCAGTTGCGCAAGAAATGTAAGCAACACATTTGCAATAATGCTGAGGTTAAAACATTTGCAATAATGGATTTAACTGTTTATAACAAAAGTGAAAACTCCAAAAGTAAAACTTAACGAAAACCAACTTTAAGGAAGATAATAAATTACACTCAAATTATAAACAAAAGCAAATAAACTGGTAAAGGCGGAAGGCCAAAAAATACTAATGAGGTAAACAAACGTCTTTGTTAAGAAAAATTAGGGTTGAAACGAAATATAAAGAAAAGAAGAATTAACTGGCAAACTCTTTCAATTCTGCTGAATGAGCAGAGGTTAGTGAACTGAGACTCGAATCTGTTTACGAAGGGGATCAAAATGTAGAGGTAATACAATTTTTTTTAAGTGAGAAATGGGTAAAAGTAGGTCCTAGTCGAGATTCGAACCACGTATCTTCCCATTACTAACCCCAAAATACGCGCGGGAAATACTGTAATTCATTGTAACTAGAGCAGAATTTGCTATGATCATTAGAGTAAAATTTAATATAAATATGTCACTGTTGAATATTTATGATCACTAGTTCATGGTGCTTCTAATAAGATTCAAAGAAAAAACTCCGTAATGAGTAAGAGAATTTCAACAAAATTGAATAAAATGGTTGGAGGTATTAAAAAAAATAAAATTAGAGCATGTTTGGTAAGTTGCACTTAATTTACGTTTTTATGTGCCTGCATGTATTCTTGCATAATATCTAAAAAAGCCGTCCTATTAAATATCTTTTAACCGTTTATCTGTAAACCTATGTTTCCAGTTTAACAAATTAATCAAATACCTCAGTATTTGGTCATGGAGCACATTATTAAAATTAAACGTAAAGTAAAAAATTATGCACGCCTTGTAGAAAATATATAGGTAAAAAATGCTTCACGATCGAAGTAATGAAATGAAACATTCCATACTAAATTAGTTAAATCAATTTACTCCAGGGTTAATTTGCTTTCTTGAATAGGTAAAGCTCATAAGAGCTATTTGCCTATCTCCAAAATTAAACTTTTTGAGACTTGTATTCCTGAAAAAAGTTACGCGTGTTACGTTTTCAAATGCAAACTTCAGAACGAAATTTATTTTCCTTAATAAAACGGTAAATCAAGACTTTTTTAACATTATCATTTGTAAAATTCTCAAAATTTTAAATTTTTTATCTAACTGAGCTAAATCCTTATACGTACTCTCAAATCGGCATTTTTCACGGCATGGGAAAAATTACTTAAGTTACACGTGTCTGTTCAGGGTGTGGTCTTGAAACAGTATTTTTCTTTCCACGCAAAACATCCTTAGTAGGCTAAGAAAATATTTTCTAAATGGAGCTTTCTTTGGAAAGGGGTGATATGAAAATTTTGATTTCATGTATTTTACTTTAAATTACCAAGTGCCAAAACTGTCGTAGTTCGAAAGCCTAGCTTATTTGATCCATTTCTAAAATAACTGGAGAATTTTAACACATGAAAATGTTTCTGTAATATGATATCGTCAATTTACTAAAATACAAATTTAAAAGCTTCACAAAAATGTGTTATAATTGTGTGCACTTAAATATTGGTTTTAGACTGTCTTTGAGTCAAAAGCATTTACAGATTTTTATTAAACGTATAGCTTCTCATTAATACGCCTTAACAGATACTTAATAAATATTAAACATATGTAAGTAATTAGTATGGCATTTTGAAGCTTGCAAAATAAAAATTAGTGCTGCTGATTTGACAAGAATCTTATCAAATTTAATGCTACTAACTGAACAAATGTGTCTTGTGGTGTTAGTCAATTGAAGAAGAAAGCGACCAAGTGGAGAGAAATGGCTGACACATCAAAACGTTGAAGATCGAAATAAATGTAAACGTTAAGTATCACTTATCTTTACCCATTGTCTTAGGAAAATCGAAACAGATGACTAAGTGGGTATTTATTTTTAGAGGGTCTGGAACAAATACACCTTAAGGAGGAATTTTACAAAGGATCTTCTGAAAGAATGTAACTATTAAAATAAAAATCTTCAATGTCGACATCTTTTTAATGTCATATTATATGAGTATTGTACACTTAAATGAGCTGCATTTTATTTCCTCCTAAGGCAAAGACATTTTTTTAAAGATCTTATTGGAATATTTTTTAAGTGCATGTGCAGTAGGAAGTATGTTTGTTCAATTACTGGTATTAAAGGTGGTAATATTTCTCCTCCGCTTTTCTTTGAGACACGTTAATTTCAAAACACTTCTATATTTCTAGTACTTCAATTATCGGCAAACAAAAATTTTAATACAATTTTTTGCACACCAACTACTTTCAAGAGATAGTTCTATTTTCATATGTCCCGGTAAGAGATTCTGCTCCGTTGATTTCAGCACTGAATTTTGTAAATAGTTTTTGTAAACCATGAGAAAAAGGATTCTGAATATATAATTAAGGCATTATCACATCAAACTTTAATTGCCCATTTCAGCAGCTAGAAATAAGGTAAGGATTTATTGAAATTATATGCAGTTTTAAATCAGAAATCGTATGCTACAGTTTTTGATATTCTTAGATACTCTTTACTGAAAAAAAAAAACTAAATACTAGTAAACGTAAAGCGGTAGATATTATATAATGGACGAACTTCATTTAAAGTACCCTTCAAGAGAAATATTCGTTTGGCTTGGTTAAGATCTCTCAAAATTAATCTACAGTTTCTCAGGCTTATAATTAAGTGTAGTTAAGCTTATAGTGATTAAGCTATAGTTTTCCTACATTTAACACGATTTAGCGAAATGTTTCATGAAACACTGGGAGAAATAACTTTTATTCAGACAACTTTTCTTATCTCGACATCATTTGCTTCATGATTAAAAGTTTAAATACACTCTTTTGCAAAAAAATCGAAGCACCAAGAAGGACTTTTGCGAACGCTACGAAATTTGATATGCCCACAAATTACGCCTGCAGCTAATGTTACGCAGGCAAGGATCATCTACGTCAAATCATGGTCGATCATGGCTTTGAATACGAGCCGGTTTACCTTAGGAAGTCCTCTAAAAAGGTATCGCTCCTCTTAGGCAAATAGTATGCTTTACCATAATCAATAAATCAAATCAAATCTTTCAAATAATATCTTTAAAACATTTCCTGAATTTGAAGATAAAGGACACATATTGTATTGCGACAATGCTATTGCATTTATAAATTACAACTTTACATACTAGTTAATTTCGTATGCATTTTGAAGAATTATTTTTTTAAATGTTAAAAATAACAAAGTGCCTGTTTCGCATAGTAGAACAATCATAGTATTAGAGAAATATGCATAGCGTATTTCCTATGCTTATTTAATCAATGAAACAATACATACTGAACCGTGAATAAACCTGCCACTGACGTAAATTCTCAGCAGGCTATCTTCCCACCCCAAATGCGCTACATTAACGATAACAATTTAAATTAATATTATGATAATATTAGTTTAAATTGTTCATAATATGTCTGATTCTAGTGGATTTGAAACTCTGGTAAACCCACATTTAAATGTTGTGATCTGGTTTGCTTCAGAAAATCTGATCTACCGTTCTTCTAAAGTTTCATATGACTGAGGTGTATTTCCCATTTTCATTAGTATGGTGCTTGGTATAATTTTATCAAATGCAATATAATGGAAACTCGGAAGTAGTTTTCTTATTTCATGTATATGTATACCCATCTTCGAAAGCTTTTTATAATTGCTCTTTGTATATTTGTTCAGATTCATAGATAGATAAATCCACATATAGGTAAAGAGAGGTAAGTTTAGATACGAAACATTAAATGTAGATGTAGAATAATAAAAAGAAACTGAAATGCTCGGATGCACTAAAAGCACACTTTTACTTGAAATAAGCAGAATATCGCTCAAAGTTAAAACTGAGCTACAATTTTAATAGTTGCGCTTTTGTTCAGATAATCGAACCAGCATGAGACAGCTATATATACCTTACAGTTAGTTTATATGATTATGGCAAAGCACATGAGGGCTATCTGCCTAAGAAAAGGCATGCCTTCGTAGAGGAATTTTTAATACAAACTGACTCGTTTCCGCGTTACGCATGGAGAAAATCACGAAAACCCAGGGTCGAGCTATTAGTATTCACTAGCCTTAACCGCTTGGCCACTGATGGAGCTATATTCCTGAGGTAAAGGGATATCCTAAGGTAAAGGATATCTGAAGGATATATAATCTTTGAAATCAGCTCTATTCGGTCCAGAGCGAAATAGGTTTTAATGAATACGCAGTACGCTATTATAGCAGACAGAAAATAACTCCCATCCTGGAAAGGGCAATCCTCATCCTGTAAAAAAGCTCTCACCTACAGTAAACTGAATCTTGGTATTGTCATGAGGCCTTTTAAAGCAAAACATATTCCCCCTTTGTCGTGGTAAGCGAGAATAATAAAGCACACAGCACTTAATTAATATCTTAACTACTCCTAAGAACTCTGAAATAGAGTTTTATGTAATTTACACTCTCCGATTATACGTTTGAGGTATGAACTTTATGAACCTTTGTGAGATGATGTGCTACATGTCAGCATATAATTATCGTTTAGCTATAATTCAAAGCATCGTACTTAAAATATGTACAAATCCATTTACTGGGAGGAAGAAAGAGAGCGTTAGGCTTACGAGAAATTTAATTCCAAAAATTTGAACTTTGACTAGAATTTGAACGCAAGACATCGTCTCCACGTAGACATATATTCTACCACGCAATGTATACCGAAAACGCCCTTGAAACTGGCCCGTTCGCCGGAATTTGAACCCGGGTCGAACTACTTAGTGTTCAGTCGTTGGTAAGAGTATGTGATGATGAGCATTTACTGTCTTGAATGATATCTCCGGACTTATGTATTAACAGTAAATGCATGCGATCTGAGCCAGTGTTTCAAACATGTAGGAAGGTTTATTGTGTTATATTACACGTTTTAGATTTATAGCTTCTATGTGTATTCTTTGGTAATATACATCAAAGATGTATGTTGCCAAAGAATCTCTACGAGGATGAAGTATCGAATTCTCGCTATGTCTTTAAGAATAAATGCAGCAGAAGAAAGAGTTAAGTAACATTTTTATTTAAAACTAAATAAAAACAGATGCACGCAATTTGTGCTCACAAATCACCACCATTTGTGGCTACGTAACAGAAAATGAGAATGTAGCAAATTATTAGTAATTTAAAAATTTTACTGTCTGTCTACTTAGCTTAATTAATGCTAAATTGGCTGCAGCAAAGCTGAGCCGAGGAATATCAATATAAACTGAAAGGTTTCGAACACCGAAGTAGAGAGCTAATTTTAAACTCGCAGTATAAAAGTCGGAACAAAGTCCGCAACTACTACTTTTGAACTTGTCTATGCTGGCCATCAGCAGGGAAACAATATCCTGCTCTTGCCTGTTCCTGATATAGTCCGTGTAGGGCCTGATAGCGAAGAAACTTGAATGGAAGGTTTCTTCGCTATCAGGCCCTACACGGTGGAAATGTGTGGTGAGAAAGAGAAAAAAGAAGCTCCTTGCTCCTGTGCTGGTACTTCTTAGATGGAATCCGTCGAGCAGAGGCTAGTGGGAGGAACTTCGGATGACTCGTGCAGGATAGCCAATTACTTCAGATGAGTTATGGAGATGCAATACACAGTTTTAGAATGAAGATAAATATTCAAAGTATAGTAATTACTAGCAATAAAATATATACTTTAACAACTCAAAAGTTCATGGAATGATGCTTGAGTAAATGCATTATGAAATGCGACGGTGCTGCTCTGTCATTCAGTTTCATGTCCTTAGTATGCAATGCATATATACATTAACCACTCATGTTTCTCAGGGAAAAACATTGTCTTGCATTCGTAGTGGAAGAGTGGCACATCGTATATCTAAGGGAGTGATCTTAGCTACTCATTGGTCGGCATTTTCACGTGACCCAGCGTGAGGAGAAATTAGAAAATTTTATATATTAGAATGAAATTCCACTTAAAATTCGGAGTATTAACTACTTTTGAAGTCTTGTAACGCAGCTTAAATACTGCTTCTGAAACACGTTTAGAATTCGCATTACGTCATACAAAATTTACATTCCGGCAGGAAATTAAAATCAGGAGGGAAAGGAAGGAAAACTATAATTCATTAGAATAAAATAAATCCTTACAGATTCAATATACATGGACAACTTTTTATTGTGGTTGTTAGCGTCTGCAAGTTCTACACTCATAGACTCTGTTTTAAATTCCAATCTCGGTTATGGCATGGACGCTGAGGATACAAAGCTTCCTTGTGATACATTTTAGGTAACTTAAATTTGATGTGGTTGATGAGTATAGCGATTCCACAGCGAATATCCAGACATATTAAGTTATAAATTCGTTTATCCGAACTAACTGGAACACAACAATATTAGATAATCATTTTTTATCGAATAACTCCTGGTCAGACCCCTTTTTCCCCTAAAGTATATAGATAGATTATTCTTATCTATATTATTTTCAAGGAAGTTTCTTTGTTTTGCATCCATAATAAAAAAATTCAAAATTACCATTTTAAACATATTTTTCATTTAAATCTCACGACGAAAATAATATGCAGTTTTGATTATGAAAAATGTGTCAGATTTTAAGGCAAAGATGGAGATGATTAGTCTATGAAGACATTTCGTCTCCCATATGGAGTAACAGAAAGCAATAATTCCATTTTTTCGATACATTACTTTTTTATTTCATTGTGTGAAGTAGAAGAAGCATTGTGATCGCGAAAAATTTCCAGTATCATGTTTCAATAGAAATATCCATTTTTAACGTTCCCGAATCGATCTGGAAGATTTTATTTTTCGTGACATCTGCACGTACGGACAGAATAAATGACTTTCTTTTTCCAAAAGGGATTGTAAAATGGGTTTAAAATGTATTCAGAAGAGATTTTTTTCGTGACCTCTGTATGTAAGTACGTATGTATGTATGTATGTATCTCGCATACAGCCGTAGAAACACAACTTAGCAGTAGAAAGCTGACGTTTTGTACATGGGATTACTATAACATCTAAATGCGCACCTCCCTTTTATACCGAGCGTTCAAAAACTCCCCCAGACAGTCAAAGATATGTCTGCAGCTAGGTTTCCGGATACACCTGTTCCGAATCGTCACACTGTAAGGGCACAGATCGATAAATTTAGAGACATTGGAACGGTAATGGACTATGATCGAAGTGGTAGACCGTCAGTGCTCGATGAAGACAAAATTCTACACATATCGGATGCAATGCAACGTAGCCCCCATAAACCACTTCGAAAACTTATCCAGAAAGAAACAATAAGTGTTGGTACGGCACAAAAGGCAGTTCGTAAGAAACTGCATCTTATCCCGTACAAGGTGAGAACGGTGCAGCAGTTACTTCCTCCCGACAGTGTAAAACGAATACAGTATTGTGAATGGTTTACACGGTTTGTTATGGACAAGTCTGATGATGTTTTGGATAATGTTATATTTACTGATGAGGCCTGGTTCCATTTATCAAATTACGTCAATGCCCAAAACTTACGTTTGTGGTGTGCAGAAAACCCACATGCCATACATGAAGTTCCTCTGCATGACCAGAAGGTAGGGGTGTGGATTGCAATATCCAGAAGAAGAACAGTCGGCCCCATATTTTTCAGGCAAACAACAGATGAACTAACGGAAGGCGAAATTCGTAATGGTTGGATACAACAGGCGCCAATCCATGAGCTCGCCAATCCATGAGATTAATGCAAGAGGTTTTTGGAGATCGAATAATTTCAAAGGTATTTTGGCCACCTCGGTCTCCTGACTTGTCTTCTCCGGATTTTTACTTTTGGGTTATGCAAAGAGTTATGTTTAGAAACGGAACCCCCACACAGTTACAAGAACTCGAAACAGCTATTCGAGATTTTGCTCGTAGCATTTTACATGAACAATTTGTGAGAGTATTTAAGAACAAGAAGAAACGTGTGCAAGCATGTTTAGAGGCTCATGGAGGACATTTCCAACATTTGCTGTGAGTGTTAAAATGTGTGTTTATATGCTATGCCCTGTACATAGTGCTTTTATGCCATGAAACAAAGTAAATTTAATGAGAGGAAATTACAACTGTAAAGCCTTAACATCACGTAGGGATGCCATAAAATATAATAAATTTTGAGTAAAATAATTTTCTCGTCTCTTTGAATATGTGACGATTCAGGTGTATAGAGACTTTTTGAACTCACGGTATTACAATCGGTAGTACCAAACACACACACACATATATATATATATATGTGTGTGTGTGTGTGTGTGTGCGTTTGGTACTACCGATTGTAATTAATTTTTTCGAAATTAATGTCGAAAATTAATTTTGTTAAAATTTGATAGTGCCAAAATATGAATATTTTTGTTATTTAAAACACTTCTGTAACTGGAAGTATATGATTACGACCAATGATTGCGAAAATAAAGGTCGCGTAAAGAATTTTAATCCGAAAGAGATATATAATCGGTAGTACCAAACATATATATATATATATATATATATATATATATGCCTCTTCCTCTTAAAAAGCTCTTTCGGATTAAAATTCTTTACGCGACCTTTATTTTCGCAATCATTGGTCGTAATCATATACTTCCAGTTACAGAAGTGTTTTAAATAACAAAAATATTCATGTTTTGGCACTATCAAATTTTAACAAAATTAATTTTCGACAACTAACGAAATCAAATTTTTTAATCTTAATCAATGTGCAGCACACCAGTTTTTCATGTAAGTATGCTGCAATGATTTTTTCTCATCGAGAAATAAGTATTTACTTTTCAAAAGTAAACAAAAAACGTCGAAAATTATTAAAAAAATTAGAAATTATCACTTTTAGGTCTTATTTTATCGCTCGATTAAGATGAATATCAGTTAAGCGATGCTTAGTTAAGTGACGTTTTTCTACAAAACGATACACAAAATGTCTCATTTGATATCATACAGGAAACTAGACATTAACTACACTTTACGCCAAATAAACATAGAAAAATATTTTGTCATTTTACTTTTATTTTGGTGGCTTCATTGTATTGGACACTTCGAATAAAACTTCAATAAAAGATCGTTATTTTTTCCTCTTTTCAACTTTTATGAGCTCTTGAGGGCAATTTATATGATGCGATCACGTTTTTTTTTTTTTTTTTTTTTTTTTTTTTTTGCGAATGTTTTTAAATCTTCTTATGGCCTAACATTTTCTAACAAACATAAAAGCTTTGAGATATAAGGCTTTTCACTCACACACACACACACACACACACACACACAAAAAAAAAAAAAAAAAAAAAAAAAGAGATTTTCCAAAAAATATTGAAGTCTAAACTCAAGTAGCCTTAAATTCATTGGCTTTTTATGATCAAGAAGATTTCCGTTTTTCCTATCGTTAATACGTATAGGTGGCCAATATATTTTAAAAGCTTTGGTTTAGTTTATTTCACTTTAAAGCAATGCTGTTTAAGGCTTTTAAATTTATTTAGTGTGAAAATTAAATTGGTCTCTCTTTTGACGAATAAATTAAACTCCCAAGTGGTATTAGTTTAGTTAATTCGTAAATACGCAACTGCAGCTGATAGTTCTAAATATGAGAAGACACCACTTTTATGCATTAAATGCACCACATTTATGCATTTTTTGCAGTTAAGTAAGAAATGCGTAGAGATTTTCTCATTATTTTATACAGCTTCGCTTCAGATCCCTACGTCATATAGAAGTTATATATTACAGTTCAGGATTTTAAGGATTCCTATATGAGCAGCACTTGAGTGCTTTCTTCAAACTATTTGAAAGTAAAATTCATATTGAAAAAATATAGACCCATATTATTATAATTATTATTTATTTCCGACTTTTCTAAGATTAGATTGCTTTTTGTAAATGTTCTCATAGAACTAAAAAACTCATTTTATAATTCGTCTTATATAATTCCATTTCAAAGACGTTCTGCTTTAACCTGTTTAATTTAGTTCTTATTATTTAGAAATTACACGTTTTGAATTTCGTACAGAAATGTTATTTATGGAGTGAAATTCTTAAATCACTGGAATTAAATTTGAATGCTGGCGGAGGAAAACGTCACTTAGAAAAACTGAAGCAGTGAAGTACGAATTAAATTTCAAATTAAGCATTTTAATTAATTCAGATTCTTCAACAGTCAAGATATTTCTGTAACACTCTAAGCTCTATTTAATTGGATAATTTGATACATTTAGCTACTGTCTTTCAGTTACTTGACAGCTCTCTGTTAAATGGTTAATTTGTAGTCTAGCTTCTGATGGTTACAAGCGGAGGAAATTAAGAACATTCCACTCATCCGTAGACGGTACATTAAAGGATTTGATAAAATGCTTTTCTTTTTCTCGAAAGAGCGTGAATTTGTTGAAACAAATTACCTTTATTGAAGATTCAAATACTTACACAATTAACATGGCATACGCGTGCACGCGCGCGCACACACACACACACATACATACACATGGCTGTCTTGAATCCTGCAATTTGTGAACAATTTTAAATTTTAATTTGGAAGTTCTACATCAGTGGCAATAAACTTGTTTTACTCTATGCATCCCTCTTAAGACTGCTAGAAGATCACCCCCCTCCTTTCAAAAACTCAAAAGAGACATATATGTTTATTTGATTTTGATTTTTTTAACATGCTTTTATAAATTAAACAATAAAACGTATAGAAAATTTTAATAAATATCAGAACTTGAATAAAAATAGCTTTTTATGTTATAAGTTATTTCTCCCTACGTGGATTCCTCCTCTCTCCTAGCGTGCCTTCGTGGTGTAGTGGTCAGCACATTGAGCCGGTACTTCAGAGGTCCGTGGTTCGATTCAAGGCGAAGGCGACTGCTTATTTTTCATCTTGACTGATTCCTAAAAATAACTTAACGTCTCTACAGGGTTGCCCAAATTAAAAGGGTTTAGATGATGATTCTCCTCACCAAGGATTTGGCGATTTGGTCCCCTGAAAAAACCCCAGTCGCCCTTTAAAAGGGTGAGTATATAAAGTATTTCTCCCGCCTTCCTAGCGTGCCTTCGTGTTGTAGTGGTCAGCGCCCTGAGCCGGTATTTCAGAGGTCCGTGGTTCAATTCCCGGCCAATGCGATTGCTTATTTTTCATCTTGCCTGATTCCTAAAAATAACCTAATGTCTCTACAATGTTCAGAAACTAAATACTTAACAGCTAAGTAAAACGCTCACCACATTCCCCCTACCAAACTATGAAACTCCCCGCCACCGCTGGCTGAGAGCCCCTACTCTTCATTAGCTTGAAAAATATGCTCTACACAGTGCTTTTATCCATATTAGTTTTACATTTCTAAATATATATCAATCTGACTTCATTTCTGCTGTACCTTATGTGTGATCTGTTCATTTTAGAAATTTTTATTCTATTACGGTTTTACAGCGGCTGTTCGCACTTTTTTAGACGCTTTGCTGTAAAAAAAAAAACAAATTCTGCTTGGAATGTTTTTCTAACTGCAACTATATTTCCGAAAGTATAAATTATCATCTGGTACTTGAGAGTTTTGTTTTCGTGCAAAATATCGCTTTTAAAGGAGTAATGGGTGGAAGGCTATGTTTGTGTTCTTTTCGAAGAAAATTATTCGTATCTAGTTATTAAAAAACGTTGTGAAAGCCATGTTTTTTCTATATCTAAAGCTACGATAGGTAATGTTGTCAACAACAAAGAAGAAAAAACGTCAAAACTCAGCTTCAAGTATAAAAAGGGTTCCAGGTACGTATCCAAGGAAAAACTGGAATGTTTCGAATGTTGCAAAATTGAGATCTTTAATGTTAGAAGAAAATCCGCTAAATCATAGGCTGTTTCAAATTCGTTGAAATGCCCAGTGTCAACTGTAAACGAAGTGATTAATGCTGATTTGAATCTTAAAAAGGCGAAAAACCCTGTGCATCGCTTTTCTCCACGACATATTGCCGAACGCAGGAGGTGCTGCAGAATTCTTTATGAGAAGCATTTATCCTGACAAAAATGGAAAAATGTTTTCACAGTAGATGAATCTTGCATATGCTTAAATGACTGCAATAAAAGGAGATCCATTTATTACCATCAAAGAGAAGGAAAAAAATCTTAAAATATGTTTCAATGAATATAAAGAAAGTTTTTCTAGGGGATTTATGATTGTTGGCAGTTTTTTATATGACGGCAAATTAAAAATAAAGAGAGTGTAAAAAAATGTTAAGATCAATTCCACATATTATAAAAAACATATTTTATATCCAATTTTCAGATATGAAATACCTTCCCTTTACGAACAGTGTGATTAATCAGTAGAACTGCGTCAAGAAAAAGCAAGCAGCGACACGTTAACGTCTACTGTTAATTTCCTGGAGAAAATGGAACGGTAAATGGGTGTAAAGATCATACCCCTCACTCATATTCTTACTAAATCTCCTGATGTGCCAATGTCTTTTTGCGCTTCTGGACTTTTAAAAAGCGCGTTGTCCAAACGTCGACCTATAACCTCCTTAGACCTTGGAAAGTTGTTTGAGAACAATGAGATAAAATACCATTCAGTCTAAAATATTTTTATATGTGTGTGTATGTAGAGAAACACATAATATTGCTTCAGAAATTATAAAAACTTGCTGGTCAAATAATATGTCTTTTTGTTCGAAAGTTTCAAGAAGCTCAATCCTACTCTGAATTTGTGAAAAGAATACCTGCTCTTCCTTTAACACTTAATCAGATCTCATCGTCAGCTCTCTGTTTTATTAGCAATTTGAAATTATCCCAAGTTAGCTATCGGCTTTGATAGCTCAAAGGAGGATTACAACGGAGCTGCAGATCTCCTGCTTAAATCCCATCTTATCCAGATCGTTGCAATTTTTATTGCAAGTACGATTGTTTGTGTGTGAATAAATTACTGTAATTGAGTTCTTCCTGAAATATTCAAGCAAAATTTGACTTCTTTGAGCAGATTCGATGTTTAAATTAAACAGTTAGTGAGAGACATCTTAATCTAGCTTTGCTTTCAAGTCTCAGTGCAATTCATGAGACAATGATGCAGCTCTCGTTTCATCAAGAGCAAAGGAATTCTGCTAGATTGATGGATAGCAAGAGCACTGTAAGTAAACAAGCAATTATACATAAAGCAACGCTGAAACAACTGCAATGTGTAAAGCAGTGTGAAATAAAAAAATAAAAAGTTCATCCGGCACAAGAAATTACAGTGGTTTCTAGGTATCTTTCCAGATCCTTTGATGTATACCAAACGACTTTTTCCCATTAGAAATAGAGAAGAAATAATTAATACGTTCTGAAAAAATCATATTATTATTATTGTAACATTGTTTAATAATAAAATACAAATGTAGTGGGTGAACTATATACTACACATGATACTCTATTTAAATGTATTTTTACAACCCAGATCAAAATCAATTTTTCACATCCTTTTCGAAATGTTCGCCGATTTAATAGCGTCTTTGCCTTTTACAATCGTAGGCATCATCGCACTCGCGCATACGGCATGCATTAGTCAAGTCCCGAAAACACATGCTATCTTCATTATTTTCAGTGATCTTTTGTAGAGCATCATTTAAGTTTCTAACTTATTTAAATTATTTTCTAACCTATTATTTCTGTTATTTATTTCCTTTTCTGTCACTTTCTTTTCCATTTCCCTGCCAGAATGTAAGTTTCTAGTTCGCATAATATTCAGATTAGGAGGAAAGAAGAAAGTATTTAAAGGAAGTTTTTTAGAGTGTGAAATCAGAGCGTGTTCTGCCTACTTGGAAGGCCAAGTTGCTAACTTTGATTCTTTAGCTATCAGCATTCTGCGGTGTTGAGTTATTCTTGCCATCAGGCTTACTTTCGCCGACTTCGGTCAGAGTCAGTTTGCGTACTAGTTACACTGTTACGTTATACTTAAATTTCATTAGTTTTAGTTTATCCATTACATTTGATTCAAAGCCAGAGTTGTTGGCTTCTGTAATCACAGGTTGGTGCAGTCTGTTAAACTGTATTTGGATTAATAAAGGGTAATTTACACCCTTACCCTGTCTGTGTGGTACTTACAAGTCATAGTGATAATTCGCTACTTGTCTTTTAGAGTTCTGACCTAATTTTATGCTACCTAGAAGGCCAGACCTATACTATATTTTCACCTCCATAGTGACCCTAACAAAATCCTAAATTGCTTGACGCTTTTCATTACCGTTCCTAAAACTCATTGTTAATGAATTAAAAAACATTTACTCTAAAAAGCACAAAATCACTTGAAAATTCAGAGTTGTAATGAGGGTTTACTGATTAGTAGCAACAATTGTGCTGACGCTTGTGGGCAGTTATTGCATTGTCTCGAAATAGGAAAACAAGAGCAGTCATCCTAGTCGTGACTCATCGAGCTCGAGTCGTATTCCAAATAAATACTATAAACCAGATAGAACTTTTCGCGTCAAATAGTATGTATACCACGTTGAATGTATCTCAAAGCGGACCTATACGGAAGTACCACTGTATATGAAATCTAAATACAACTAAGCCAGTGTTTGAACAAATGTAAAGGAGCGGTGGTGAGAAAGTAAAAAATGAAGTAGATCATACAGGAGTTGTTAGATTATCCTGGTAATAGTTGAAGTAATGAATAACTGGTAACAGCTGAAGTACAGGTATCCCGATTTGAATAAAAAATAAAATTCTGATAAAAAAGTGTTACAAATTTAAATTTCATATTTGTTTAATATTTCACACCATTTATATACTGATTATTATTTATCACCCTTGCATTTTTTCTGTTCCTTCTGAAATCAGGAATTTGTTTAACTAAGATTTCCTATTGCAAGACTATATTCTTAAAATTATATTAAACTATTTTAAAACAATTAATGATCTTTTTAATCAGTTATTAATTATAGGGCTAAATTAATTCAAAAATTAATTGAAAATAAATAAATTAATTACTAAAGGTATCTTTCTTTCTACAAAATTTATGTCATAGTCCAATTACCACGAAAATGCGGTGTTTTGATCAGCTAATTACCAATTAATGAATTAGCAGACTTCAACAACAAACTGACTGAAAAAGCAAAATTTCCAAAAGTATTCGTCGAGAATGAAACTTGAAAAACTAAAACGACCGTTGCGCAATGTAAAAAATTATGTTTGTGAAAATAACGAATTTTTTTCCCTCTTAAATTAAATACGCTATTTCCTTAATTTGAACGACATTTAAAAGAAGAAGTTACATTTTTGAAACTATTACGAATTGATTTTATGCTGCAAACAAATAAATTATTTCTTGCTTAGGGAATGATGAAACCTCTGGAGAATTTACAGGTTTTACCAGCCAATTAAACTATAAAATATTTAAATAATAATAATATTTAAAGCATTTTATTTTCGTAGAAATGAAAATAAATATTAGAAAATATTTAAAGAGTATATTTCGTTTTCATACGTGCTTCATTGCCACGGAATTTTCACTGAGTTATCAAACACTGGCATTATAAAATACATCATAAATTATTCTGAAATTTCTAAATGGGTTCCCCCACCACTCTTTATGTAATATTCTTCTGCTTGGATTTTCTTCACTAAGCTCTTCTTGCAATGTTTTCATTAGCCCTCTACGAAACGTATTAACACCATTTTTGCCTAATCTTTACATCGCAGTTACTATAGGAACTAAATTATGTGAAAAGTAGAGGGTACTTTTCTGTTCTCGAAACCAGAATTCAGAAATGTATGCATTTGCGTTCAATTGGATAAGTGATTTTTGTTAAGTGGTGAAAAACAAGGTTGTTTTAATAAATTACTATCCTTTCCTTTTATGGAAAAATATTCTGAGCAACACGTCCTCCAAGTACAGCACAGGTACTTTAATTTTAGATTAATGCATTCAACTTCACGACATTAACGTACAAAAGTTTCAAGTTAATCCTAGCATTGGGCCCACCAGCGGACGAGCGGTAAAGACGCTGAAACCTGATAGTTCGGTCCGAGGTTCGAATTCTGCGAACGGGCTGGCTGCATGGGCGTTTTCGTGGTTTTCCCCATGTGTAACGTGTATACAAGCCAGTTTCCCTTAGAAAGTCCTCCACGAATGCATCCCTTCCCTCAGGCCATAATTAAATAATCCAATTCAATCCAATCCTAGCACTGCATATGACAAATACATTTCCGTTCTTAGCTGCTACAATTTTTTACTTGCAAATATATTCCCGCACTGTTCAAGTACGGGAAAACTTAACATCATTCCAGTTTCTAAGAATTACCGAAATTTTAACTTTTTTTCATCCTGATATATTTTAGTTTCGAACATGCATTTTACTTCTTCAAAATAATTTGGAGGAAAATCGTACTTTTCTGATATGTTCAAACAAACGGAATGTTAAAGATTATTTACTTTCTTGGATATGGTTAAATAAAGTATGTTAGTGATATGTGCAAAACAAAAAGTTCAAAATTGTTAATCTCTAATAAGTATTCACAGACAGCGTTTAAAAAGAACTGCAGCCCACCAGTGGTCGGGTAATTAAAACCACTAAATACTGGTAGTTTTCGACCTGGCTTGCGTTCAAACCCAGGCGAATGCACTGTCTGCATAGTTGGACTTAATGGTTTTTTCCATATGCAACATGAATGTAAGCCAGTTCGCCACAGAAATTCCTCCAAGAAGACATCCCTCCTCTTACGTAGATAGCCCCTTGTGGCATTGTTATATCCATAAAATCTAACCTAACTTAGCCATTGGGAAAGGACTGCACGAACTAAAATTGCTTGAATACAGGCCCACAGTTTTAGTTCAAGGATAAGTTGACTTAAAATAACAACAGTTTTTATTACATTTTTGGCAAAAATGTTTTTTAAACTATGTTAAACGTATACTTTGATACGATCCCTTTGATATAAAAGCGTTTGTGAGAAAAACATTTTCCATAACCGAATTTAAAAGAAAATTCCATGTTCTTAGGATAAAAATTACCAGAGATATCATTGTAAATAAAATGTTTGGAAAATATATCCTCAGACTGCGGAAAACAACAATTCGTATTCGGTTTTCGAATGCAGATTTCTAAAAGATATATTTCCTTTAAATCGCATTACTTTAGAAGCATTATGTCATATTACACTGTGTAGAAACGCTAAGATTTCGAACTTTTTAGCTAAGAAATTCATTTCTATATTCTCATTAAATATTATCGACTCACTTTCATGGTGGGAAAAAAGTAATAACATTAACTAAAATTTTTAATGATATCTGTGGGACCAGTGTTACATATTACAGACTTATTTCCCCTTATTTTTGCCAAGCAATATATAATAGCTTACAGAATAATTTACTAATTCGAACTTTCTCCGTATAGGATTTGTATATTAAATTTCCTGTTATTATAATTAACGGTGTCATGTGAGCAAGTTTGTCTTTATTTTAAAGTTTACTTTATATGAATAATTTTTTTGAATCTGAGCTATTCATCTATCATTCCGATAGTCATTTTAAAACATCTGGTATAATATAAGTACCTTTAAGGTGAATAATTGGAAATCTGATAAACCATTGATGAAAACATTGTCTTTTTATAAAGTTATCTTTGAGATCAATACTTAAATAATTATCACATTACCCGGGCATACTATTATGGTGTAAGTGGTTAATACATTTAGTTACAAAGTAGAAGATCGTAGCTAAGACACAATTAACTAATCACCCTTCCCTCCGACTTCGAAAAATTTAAATGCTCTTTACGGTGTCACCTTAACAAAAATGTGATGGTTGATAATTCGTCACTTCTCTCATTGTGCAAATCCTGGTGACGGTAAAGTTGATTTATCAGACTCCTGGGATTCCTTTACAGTGGTGCCCGAATTAAGATATGATGGACGTTAATTAGTCGCAACCTGGATTTGGTGGGCTGGCTCTCGTGCCTCTCCCAGTCACATTTTAAGAGTGGAATGATTAAAAGGAATTATGGAATCCCTCGTGATTGCTTTTGCGGTATAAGTGGTTGGTATGCCCAGCTGACAGGTGGAAGATCTGTGGTTTGAATCCTTTCGAAGATATTATGTTCCTAAATATTCTCTACAAGATGAATTAAAGCAAAATAAATCTACGATTTCGTAAACCTTCAACATCAGCTAAGACGGGAGCTGAAGAATATGCTTATAAAAGCAGCGAAATATTTATTCCTGGAAGTTACTGGATTTTTTAGAGCGAAGTTGAAACACAGTTGTCATAAAAAAAGAAAAAAAGAAATCCTCTGTAGCTTCTAAGAGCGAAATGGCAATTAGTTATGTTTCAAAAAGTAAATTACAATTAATTTTGAATCAGAAAATCATGCGACTTTCACTTAGTAAAGCACTTATGGTTATACGTGGTACTTCAGAATAAAACTCTTTTTCTGTTTTTCAGGAATAAACGTTCTTTGTTTCAAGATACCTTGCTGTGTCTTTTTTTTCCTTCAAAATACAGTTACTTTATTCTTTACTGAGATTTTAATCTTCTACTATTGTTTAATCCTTCTTCCAATAATAATTAAATTTGTTGCACGCTAATTGGAGCGCTTTTGGCATCCCTAATTACTTCTCTCTCTAAGTGGGTTGTCTCTCGATCATCTTAAAAGCTGACTCCCAATTTAGCTAAATAACGGTTGGCTGCAGTTCGGGAAAGCTTCAAGCTATTCAACTGCAGCTTAGAGATTAAAACTCTTTTTTGCACTCTTGACTAAATTTAAATATATTAAGAATACAGGGATGATGTAACAACGTTTCCATTTGCCGAAATTTAAATGGTAGAATGACATCTCATTTTGTGGAATTAAGACCACTGAAGTTTAGCCTTTCCTCCGCTTATCTTTTGTTAGATTCTAGTAATTTGAATGTAAAATGCTTGTGAAGTTTCTAAATGTAATTAGGATATGTGATTTCGATAAGATTAGATTTGCGAATATGGAATTGTATCTGTTTTGCTTATAATGACTACGCCTTTTCAAACAAAGGAAAATATATTTCAGAACATTTTGTTTGTTACGGTTAAGTTAAACAAAATTTTTAAAACAAATGCATAGTATAAAAAAAAGAATTTTTGATGACTTTTGAAAAGAAAAATCATCTATAAATTTATAAAATATTTTTCTGCAATAAGTAAAGTATGAATAAATGATAACTTAGCAAAAATTATTAAATTTCGCTACCTGCATAGGCCACCTTTGCAAGAAATATGTTAAAAGGTTTCTAAGATTTATAGTGTCTGCGATTTATGTATATAAGATAAACAAAATGTGTAAATCAAAATTCTAACTTTAATTTGCAATAGTCCCTTAACTCTAAATTTCGGTATTTCCCCTTTCTGTTCTAAAAATAGTTATTGCTTATGAGAAACCTCTCTGAACTACGCCATTACCAAATTAACAGCCGTCATACGATTTTTACATAACGCTGGTTACGTAGATGACTTTACGACCTAAACTTAATCAGCCAATAATAATTTTAGCTGTTAGTTAGCCATTCAAATTTTATCGAAATCGAAACTAACTCACTCTGAACTAAGATTTTGTCTCGAACATATCGTACTTGTTTTCTGCTTCTTTTGCTAGTTAGACGCAACCTCGTTACTGTTTCCTTACCTCAACGATATAAAAAATATAACAATTCTGGAACAGACATGATTATTTGCCACGTTATTTGTGGTTGTAAATGTCCGTTAGAATAAAAAAGGAATGTTTAATTCTGCCACAACTGCAATCTTCTTATGGCATCATTATGACGTCAGTGTTTATCTTCTTAATTTTCAAATCATCGTTTACATAGTAAAAAAAAGGCTGCTAATACTCATGTCTTCATTGCTCTATGTCGCAAAGAGAAACAATTTACCGACTACGTCCTTTTCTTACACATCTTGGAAATATTTTTTTAAATCATTCAAGTAAGGCAAAATAGTTTAACGCTTTATCACAGTGAAGACGTTTTCCTCAGTTTCTTTTCTTAAACGTGGTGTCTTAACTGAGATTTTATCCCACCGTCCCTCTTCTTCTTTACCCCTTTCTTTCCATTAAACTTGAAAGAAAGTGAAAACATTGATGCAAAAGAGCATAAATATTGACAAGAATAAACTTTTTATAAGAGGGTTAAGTATTATTTTATTTTTAAATGTACGCAACCAACTAATGAAAAACTTCAAGAGACGTATGTAGATACATCTGTCGCATGTGTGTATACAGTGCACTCTTAATTATCTGGGCTAAAGCCAGATAAGCGAGTCATGAATAACTACAAAACACAGATTATCCAAGTTATCAATTTTCAGGCATATTTCATCTGTTTGTTTCTTAAAAAACCTATAAGTTTATTTTCTTTTTGAGAACATTTAAATAGTTTACAAATTTCAATGCGTATTTTTCGAAGGGTTGTTTTATCATTGCATTAAAATCCCCTTTGATTGAAAAAGTCCAAAAGAAATTCAACAGAAGTCATTGTTGTCCAGGGACTAATGTAACTGTCAATATCTTCTCTGTTTGCATTTTCAGTATACTCTTTCTCACTTTTCAATATCTAT
The DNA here is from genome assembly GCF_044657685.1 of Stegodyphus dumicola. Taxonomy (NCBI): domain Eukaryota; kingdom Metazoa; phylum Arthropoda; class Arachnida; order Araneae; family Eresidae; genus Stegodyphus; species Stegodyphus dumicola. The sequence continues at coordinate 110,729,177 of NC_140781.1, read as the reverse complement.
TAATTTTCAGTATTAACGTATGTTTTCGTTTTAATGTTAAAACAAATTTCTTGCGGCCGCTCAGACGGTATAGTGGTTAGGGGAGCCTGACTGCGATGCTGAAAGACCCGGATTCGAATCCCGAAGAAGGCATGGATGTAAAATTGTCTATTCCTTCATAGGAGTTATCAGGCCCACCAGCGGCCGAGCGGTAAAGGCGCTGACTGGCAGTTCGGTCCGACGTTCGAATCCGGCGAACTGGCTGGCTGCATGAGCGTTTTCGTGATTTTCCCCATGTGTAACGTGTATACGAGCCAGTTTCCCTTAGAAAGTCCTCCACAAAGGTATCCCTCGTGTGCTTTGTCATATTTGAATAATCCAATCCAATCCAATCCACATGAGTTAGCTGTGGCCGCCTGCTAGGTGCTTCCACAATAAAATGGTCACCACTTCTGGCCTTAGTAGTGGCCAATGCCGTTATAGGCAACTACCCGCCATTGAAAAAAAAAGAAACTTTCTTGCGTTTAGTACTTGTAACGTGTTATTTGTTAATTTTTAGTTCTAAAATTTAAGTCAATTTACAGAAGAATAAGATGAAAATTTGCACTACATACGTACCAAACAAACAAACAAAAAAAAATTTTTAAACTGAAATGATGCCTTCGATTGTACACATGCAGAACGAGGTAATCGTCGAACCTAAGCCTAAAGAAGCTATTCAGCGTTTTTTAGAGCATGCTTGGGCATGCGCGTATTTGTTTTTTTCCACACTTTCGCGCATAGTGTTGAGCGCGAAAGCATGGGCACCACCAAGTAAAGATAAACCGCAAACTGGATAATTCTCATCCGGATAATCGAGAGTATTATGTATATATATTACATCTTGCAAAGAGAGACTACCGAAATCTATGTGAAGAAAATAAAAGTAAAAAAAAAAAAATCAGCTGTGCCCAAAGTGTATAGAATGTCAATAAAATGTGTATTTAAAATGAAAATTGTACGTATTAATTTTTTTCAATAGCAAACCACCAACAACGTATCCAACTATCAGTATGGATCACAGGCGTTTAGAGTAAATCATCAAGTTTGCATATAATATCAATATCAAAGCAAAAAGCATTTATAAGATTGGCTAAAAAATAGGAAAGCAAAAAGCAAAGTGATGGTTTTACTTGGAATTGTAAGGAAAAAGCAGAGTGCCTGTAGAAAAAAAAAAAAAAAAAAGAAAAGAAAAAAAAATTGAATCTTTGATTCTTTTAACAAGCTTATTTAGCTCTCTTGGATTTTCAGTCGTGGATTTTCAGTTGAAGTACATTAACACATTGTTTCCAAAAATTAAAAAAAGGCAATCTGATAAGTAGCATATAACAAAGTCTCGTATTGGTCTAGAAGATTTCTCCCCTTAACGACAGCAAACAAATAGTTTAGCAAACATAATAGTTTAACAAATGCAAACAAATAATTTAGCAAACGTAGTTTAACAAATGCAAACAAATAGTTTAGCAAACGTAATAGTTTAGCAAATGCAATAACAATTTAAAAAATGCAAACAAATAAGTAGCTTAATTCGTAAGACCTTCAACATAAACAAAATACGAGAAAAACTACTAAATGCAAATGCTAAAATAAAAAGAATAACTCAGGGGCCTTCGAAAAACCACAATTTTTATATGCGCACTTAAAAGCGTCTTGTGTCTTTGTATTGCAAAAGATGGTGTGTGGATTAAATGAAAAGTGCCCTTCAGCGCCTAACAGTTGAATGGACCACCATACATTTTGTGGTGAGAATCGTTTGTTTGGATTTGTTCTATCATTTCTTAAAGTTTATTTCATTAGCTTTGAGGCACTCTGTATATTATGAATGATTTATAGGTACTGCGAATTAAATACTGAAGTATTAATATGTCGTGAATCTGTGACATAAAAAAAAATCTATTAAATTGTCATCACTCTTGTTCTATACAACGAATACTGATATTTGTACAGTTCATTAAAATTTTTTTATTGTTACCAACGGCAGAAGTCTGCTAATCATTTCCATCGAACATCGAAGCTTTCTTATAGTTAAAATCTAATTTGTGATGTTAAAAGGAGTACTTTGCATATTCATTTAAACCGTTTTTGCATCTTAGCACAGAATAAAATAGCGATAAATTTTACTATATGCATACATTTATAGCTATAAATATAAATAAAAATGATGGAATATCGTGAATTATGCTTACAGACGTACAGTTGATACATATATATATATACATAAAAACATGAATTATATTGCAAAAATCAAGCCTATTGTATTTCACACATTATTGCATTACATTAAAAATTTGTTACAATTATTTTCACTGAATGAATGCATAAACTAATTGAAAATAAGAACTAATACACAATTAATGTATTTTAAGTGATGATATAGAGACTACTCGAAATGTAATGTAAACATCCCGTCTAGGGAATATCTTGTGAAGGGATTAAGTTCTTATTGGTTTCTCTTCTTCTTCTTGGGGCTTGATTCCCAAACACGAAGCGCACGGATTGGTCCCCTCGAGAACATAAAAATCTTTGCGACGGCAATACACAATCAAGCCAAGGAAAGACAGAAAACCAAACAGTCCACCCCATAGTATGAGTTGATCTTTCCTGAAAAAGAGATCACATTTCTTCTTAGATATAGCTATGATATTCTGGGTTCATGCATAAGACATACTGCAGATTTTGAAATATTAGTGTGATTCACGAATAATAGATCTTAAAATAAATAGCAGCAACAATTGGTGTTAAATTTTAACTTGAAGTACTATTAAATTTATTCATCGCATGTAATCATTCAGTACAAAAGGTGTTTACACACTTTTTAGAACGATTTTGGGGATTTTTATTTAATGTTTAAAATATAAAGAGCAATTTTTAAATGTTCAACCTGATTTTGGACTATAAATTTGCATCGTGATTTTCATGGTAGATGGTTCTTCGCAAAATTTCTAGGTGTACTGATTTCCGTTCCTCTTCCCCTTCTTTTCAGAGTACATCAATCTTGATGGCTTATAAAGAGCTCTTTTCAAGATATCTAGTAGTCCATAGGTAAAACGTCAGGGAAATTTGCAGGAATACGTTGAAAAGCTATCTATGCAATACATCAGTCTTCATTTTTTCGAGGAATGCAATGGTACTTTTCGAAGTACGACTTGCTGCTTTGTCTTGATAAAAGATTGGGGTAAAGAAATGAAACTTCTGTAAATATCGTACTTAAATCTTAATCTTGACATTAGGTTGAGTTGATTTTAATATTTTTTCCACTCTTCTTTTTTTAATTTCCTATTGTAAGAGAATCTGACAACAGTCATAATATCTATACTAAAACAATTTTTTCATTACGCAATCAGGTTGTAAAGTTTTTTCTTTCGTTTTCGATAATAAGTAGACTTTTTTGTTGCAGTCATTTGGGTAAACTGATGCTCCATCAAGGATAACAGTATATTTCTATTATCTCTTGCTAGAGTATTTTTCATTTATCTACTACTAGTTTTCGTACAAGATCCTATAATTGTTCTGCGTTGAACCACAAGCCTCCAAAAAAGCTACTAAACATTTTTTAGATTTTTTTAAGTTGTAAATCTTGGTTTATTATTTTATTTAGTGTTGCTACATATGTATTTAAAGATTTTGCAGCTGATTTCTGCGTGGGCGTATTTTTTGTATTTATCAAAGATTTTTAACTTAATAAAAATATTAGATAAAAATTTATTTATTAGATATTTAATAAAAATATTAGAAACAATACTTTGGATTCTTCTTTCCATGCAGAAGTAATGAATGATAGTTTTCCCCATTCCGATTAACAATGTTACTTATTTTGCACTTAAAAATGTTATTGCTATGCATCTCATAACGCTTTAAATTATGGAATAGAATTACTTCCCTTCGAAAAGAACAAAAGCATATCCTTCAACCCACAGCTTGTTTATCTGCGACATTTTGAAAAAAGAATAAAAGTAGCAGATAATATTTCTCATTTCAAATAATAGGCTGTTGCCAGACATTTTTATTCCAAAATAATTGCTTTTTAAAAAATTCTTTATCGAAATCATTCTAAAAAAGTGCAAAAACCCTTTGTAATTATGATTACCAATAAACAAGCAGTAAATAAAGTTGATTTTTCCCGTTTTGATTTACCTCAATTGATTAAACGATTTATAAGTATTGCCAATTTTACATTAAGCAGAAGATGGTAAGCAGCTGCTCCTAAAAGAAATTGGATGGCTATATGAGCGAACCAATCAATTTCTGTTGATAACCCTGATTAGCCCCGAACCCTGATGATAATGGTTTGATTTCCATTGATAAACCATTTATAACAAAGAAGGCAAAAACATGTATAAAAAGGTTTTCATAATAAAAACTTTATGTGCTCTCCAACCTTTGAATACCGTATATTTAAGATATGTATTTTTAAAATGAATGATGCATTAATTAAAAATTTATTGAAAGAAACGAAACCAATTTCAAATTCAATTCCCGTATGATAATTTTAATGACTACTGTATGTATTCAGAAAAACAAACGATAATTATTTCTTAAAATAGAACTCAAATCTCTGCCAATACTTATGCCTGTAAGCTCTAAGTTTAGTACTTGTTCATAAGCTTGTACACTTGAGGAAGCAAAACGTTAGAAAAGCACAGATTTAAACTTGATTAAAAAAAGCAATTTAAGGTTCCAAAATCCTCAATTAAAAATTTAGTATGTATGTTTGTGTGTGTAGACTTGTTAATCTAATTTCCTTTAACTGCAAATATAGGTGTTTCTCATCAAGAAATTGCCATCTCCCAAAACATAATTGAAAGCACTTAATGAATTAAAACAAGAGTTTATACTGTATACATAACAAGAGAGAAATAAAAAAATTTAGTTATCTTTATGTGGTAAGGTGATGTATAAAGTGGTATTGCATGTCACTCGGCAATGCTAAGTGATCAGCAGAAAGGAATAAAATCACCTAACTATATGAGAAAAATATCCTCAGAATCTACATTGTTCAAAAAGAAGGAATTAAATCCCATTTCAAAACACTTTTATGTGAAAACAGATGTAAAATGAGAGTTGCATATAATTTAAAATCTGACAAATCATTACTTTGAAAAAAAGAAAATTGTTCAAACAGAATTCTAAAAACGAAATAGGGTCTCAGCAGAAATATTATTATAACAATTTCCATAAAGTGCGTTTTATGTGTACTTAATTTTCGGTCATTTCGCAAGTCATGGACAGAAACTCCAGTTAAAATTGCTGAGTGCAGAAAATGTTAAATCTTTTGAAATAAGCAAAATGTAAATTGCTTACCTCGGTCAGCTTTTTTTCCTTCTTATGAGAGGAAAAGAATATTTTCATTTAATTGCGGTAAATTAAGAAATGGTTTAATTAATTCAAAATTCAGATTCAAACATACGGCTAAATATTGTCACAAGATTTAATTTTCATTTCATTAAACTAAGTAATGGAAAATATACGAATAAACGCTATTAGACAAAGCGGTCTTTACAGCTGTGTTACCTATTTAAATAAAGCTTCTCCCTGTGGCGAATGTAGAACATTGAAACGCTGGGGGCAAATAAACTTCCAATAGTTTGAGATGGAATAATAACAAGCTGAATGGAAGTTTTCTGGCGTTTCGGACAAGCAGTATGAATGAGTTCTTTTCCACAAGATACATTTAATGAATTCTTCGCTGTTTATGTTTTAATACATCCAACCTAGGACTCATTTTCATGTCTGATGTTTGAATGTAATCAAGGCTTATCTCTTCTGGCAGGCATTTTGTGTTAAGCTATTTTGCTTTTTTTTTTTTTTTTTACATTATCAGCAAAGTATCTGGTAATTTTTTTAACATTTTAGTATTCTTATCCTAATTCTAAAATATTCTTTAATATATCAATTAAAGCTACGAATGATTGCTATGCTTCTCGTGGGCAATTCTTTTTCTCCAGTTAAGGAAATATAAAAATAAAAGAGTGCCTCGTTAGCGGATTTGTGAAATAAGTTAATCGTTTTTTATTTACACTTTTAAAAATCGATAGATTTAAACATCACTGTGACTGCGTTAGATGAAAATTGTTTTGATCTATCAACGAGGTCAAGACTGAATTCAAGGCTTTGCAGAAGGAAATTCATGAAATTACATGTACATCTGAATATCAGAAATGTTTTTATATCAAATTTATATTTATCAAATTTCTAAATACTAATGCTATCAAGATGCGAAATTCGTATCATGAAATCATGAAGTTTTATGGACGGTTAGTTAGAGTACACCCAAGACGACGTGAATGATGTTACATCTTCATATCAAGAAACGAAAAAGGAAAATTCCTCAAAAACCAGTATCAAAGGGCTAATTTCTCAGACTGTACGAAACAACTTGTATTTTCTCTTGAATGCTTTGAAGAAAAAGTTTAGTTCTTTACTGACTGTTTTCTATCTTAATAAAGACATATTTTATATCCAACAAAATATTTCAACACATAGGAAAAACTGAATTAATCTTTAAATCCATTTTATGTTTTGCAAAAATTTCTAAAAAATGTACCTTTATAAGACATGCAATCCACAGATGGATTACATAGACTTGTATATTAAAGATGTTAAATTTTCGCAGTTTGTTCTAATGCTGGAAATTTTATTTAGCTGAAGTAATCAATAAGACTGTTAACATAAAAATTTGTATAATTGTCATCCCAAAATATTTTGAAACCTTTGTGAGTAGCAGGAGTGCAACAACTCAACACAACGAACGGCATTGCAGTGAGACGAGAGATGGACAATGGAAGCGAAAGAGAACAGTCATGTTTTCGACTAAGACGTACTAATAGATGCCGAAGCTGTTAACTTCTCAATTATAACTCTTTTTTTTTCATTTTGTAAATATTCATCACTGTATCTCCATCAATAACTAAATAAATACTTAGTCACCTAAATGTGTGTTGTCAGCGTAGAAATCCCCTAGACGCCGAGTTTACATGGGAGCTTCAACCGGTTCTTCTTCAGTCAAGGTAAGCTGTTCTTTAAGAATCAAATAACAAATATTTTGAATTCAATTTTGATGAAGTGAAATTAAAGACTCTTTGAATTCAATTTTGATGAACTGAAACTATATTTTTACCATTAGAACGAATTGTGTGAAAAACCAGAACTTTTCCTTTCGAAATCGAAACTCAATGTTCATTTTATTGTATAAACTTGTGTCTCACTTGTGTTCTCCGAAATAGTTAAGTTGTGACAATGTCAACTTTAAATGATATACCACATATCGCTAAATCCTTAAAATCTGCTTCCACGAAAACAATTAAGCTACTACATAAATTTGTGTTTGGTCAAGAAGGCGACCGTGCAAATCGCAAACGACTTCGTGAATTCACAGGACTAGATAACTCTTTTCACACTGCCGAAGTTAAGGAACGTTTATTAAATATTTTCACTCTGGCTGATCTAATTTCAATTCTTAATGTTCTAAATTTAGACTGTGCCATTTCTGCTGATGAATGTTATACTACAATTGTGAATGCTTTAACTAATTTCGATTTGCTATTGGAAACTGCTATTTCCGATTCTGATTCTGACCACGAATTAGAAAACGCAGCACAAAAATTAATTGCCGAAAATCAAACAGATTTTGAAACCACTACGCAGTCAATTACTTGTTCGACCTTGGCAGCTAGCCAAAACGCGCAGACTTCCAGCTTCGGTATTTGTTTACATAAACATCGAACACATCATACGCCTGTCATGTCATCGCTGGTAAATGAACAACAATTCAGCATAACGTTTCGTGATTTATACGAATGTATTAAACCTTTTGATGGTTCTTCTGATAATTTAATTGAATCTTTTTTAAATGACATAGAAGAATTATTTGAACTGAATAGAATTACCAATGATGTTCACAAGATTATATTCACCAAAAAATGCTTATCAGGGTCTGCTAAAACTTTTGTAAATTCTTTACATGGTGTCAAAACTTTTACTACGTTAAAAGAATATTTGTTAGAAGAATTTTCCTCTACACTTAACAGTGCAGATTTGCATAAACTGATGTTTAAAAGACATTTAAAGCCAAACAAATCCTTATTCGATTATTTTATTGCTATGAGAGAAATTGGTTCTAGAGGTCAAATTGATATGTCTTCTATTTTTGATTATGTGATAAATGGTATTCCAGAAAACCCTAACAAAATTTTATTATATGGTTGTAAAACTGTAAGTGAATTCAAAAATAAGTTAAAAATTTATGAGAATCTAGTGTCTACTTCCAAACATGCTAAATGCTTTAGTGATCCGAAATTTAAACAAAATAATTCTCATCACTTAGAGAGCAAAATCTCTCAGAAGCCTACTCAACCTATAGTTTGCTACAATTGTGGGTCTAAAGGCCATAAAAGTTCTAATTGTTCTCATAAACAACCTAAATGTTTTTCCTTCGATTCATTTGGCCATAAATCGTCTACTTGTACTCAGAAACCAAGTCGTGCATCACCTCCATCGTCACAAAAATCAGAGACAATTCTCAATCAAGTTGTCGTACAGTCACACCTTCTACATTCTATGATGATTCACATCAATATTTCTGACGTTAGCATTCCAGCATTGATTGACACTGGCAGTCAAGCTACTATAATTAACACATCAATATATCAAAAAATTGGTTCTCCAACGCTTCAAAAATCTTCTATAACATTATCAGGACTTGGTGATCGCATTGTACACCCAGTAGGATATTTCACAGGTTGTTTCAAAATTCAATATACAAATTTTAAAACTGGCATTCATGTTATTGAAGATAATCTACTATCAGTTAATGCAATTATTGGAAGTGATTGTATCAAGCAAGCTGAATTTTCTATTGGAAAGCATGGTATTAAACTAATAGCAGAAACTCCTGACCATAATTTTCTAATTAATATTGTAAATATTTTCGATGAACCTGATTCTCCTGATTTAACGCATCTTACCAATCCAGACCATCGAACAGAAATCAAACACCTAGTTTCGGCTTACAAACCTAATAAAACCAAAACAACTGATTTGCAAACGTCTTTAATCTTAACGGATGAAATCCCTGTTAGTCAACGTCCTCGCCGCTTATCTGTCGCCGAACAACGTATTGTAGAAGCTAAAATCCAACAGTGGCTGAACGAAGGAATTATAAAACCTAGTTGCTCCGATTTTGCTGCCCCTATTGTCCTCTGCAAAAAGCGAAATGGATCTTACCGACTATGTATAGATTACAGACGTCTTAACAAGAAAATAGTGAAAGACAAATTTCCTCTACCCCTTATAGAGCAAATTCTTGATAATTTACAAAATTCTAACGTCTTTACATCTCTTGACTTGAAAAACGGCTTTTTTCATGTTCCCGTGAATCCCCAAAGCAGCAAATACACTGCATTTGTTACTCATGAAGGCCAGTATGAATTCCTTAAAGTTCCCTTCGGACTGTGCAACTCTCCTAGCGTTTTTCAAAGATTTATCAATACCATATTCAGACCTCTCATTAGTGATCAGACTGTTATAATTTATATGGATGATATGATTATTCCATCTAAGGACGAAGACGACGGAATTAAAAAATTACGACGAGTCCTTCAACTTGCCTCAGACTATGGTCTAGAAATAAACTTTCAGAAATGCCACTTTCTAAAGAACAAAATTGAATTTCTAGGTTATGTTATTCAAGATAGCACCATTCGACCTTCACCGTCCAAAACACGCGCTGTACAGTCATTTCCTGAACCCAAAACAGCTAAACAGGTGCAAAGTTTTCTTGGCCTAACTGGTTACTTTCGAAAATTCATTCAACATTATGCCAAAATTGCAAAACCCCTCAGCGACTTACTACTTGACTCCACTCCTTTTGAGTTTGGTCCTGCACAACAGCACGCTTTCTTAAAACTCAAAGAAGCACTTTCCAGTGATCCTGTTTTGCACCTTTACCAACAAGGTTTACCGCTTCAACTTCATTGTGACGCAAGTAAACACGGTTACGGATCTGTTCTCTTGCAACAAAGCACTGATGGTTCTTTCCACCCAATTTACTATATGAGCAAGAAAACTACCCCCAAGAAGAGAAATACTCCAGTTATGAACTAGAAATCTTAGCCATCATTGAAGCCCTTAAAAAATTTAGACATTGTTTAGCCGGAACAAAATTTGATATTGTTACAGATTGCGCTGCTTTTGAGAAAACTATGTCTGAAAAAGACATGACACCCAGAATTGCTGGATGGGCTCTTTACCTTGAAGACTTTGATTACACAATAAAACACCGCTCTGGACAGCTTATGAAACATGTAGATGCTCTAAGTCGTTTCCCTGTCATGTTAATTGCCATTGAGAGTGTCACTCAAAAGATTATTGACGCACAATCAAGTGATGACTTCATTACGGGGATCAAACATACTTTAGAAAAAAAACCCTTTAGATGACTACTCCTTAAAGAACGGTGTTCTGTATAAAATAGTTGAAGACCAAGAACTATTAGTTGTACCTCAGGCAATGCAAACCGAAATAGTGCAAAATGCTCACTCTAAAGGTCATTTTTCTGCTCTCAAAACGGAATCCATTATTAAACATGAATATTACATCCCTAATTTATCTGCGATTGTTAAAAAAATCATTTTGAACTGCGTACCCTGCATTCTTTCTTCCAGAAAGGCTGGTAAAGCGGAAAGTTTTCTTCATCCGATTCCAAAAGGCGATACACCACTTGATACTTATCATATAGACTTTCTGGGACCACTGCCGTCAACAAACATGAATTACAAATATCCTTTTACAGTTGTTGATGCATTCTCAAAGTTTCTTTGGCTTTATCCTGTTAAATCCACAACCACTCAAGCTGCTGTCGACAAACTGAAATTACAGCAAACAACTTTTGGTAATCCCCGACGCATTATCTCAGACAGGGGTACAGCTTTTACTTCAACTGACTTTCAGACCTATTGTCTTGACGATAATATTGAACACATCACAATAACTACGGGCGTTCCACGTGCAAATGGACAGATTGAACGCATGCATGGTATTTTAATTCCCGTCTTAACTAAGCTATCTTTAGACGATCCCGAAAAGTGGTTTAAACATGTTGCTTCTGTGTAGAGATTCATAAATAGCACTACATTTCAAGCCACTAGGTTCACGCCTTTTGAATTACTTTTTGGAATAAAGATGAAAAACAAAGACGATATCAAAATTAAGCAAATACTTGAAGAGGAACACTTCCAATCCACTTTACAAGAAAAAGAAAGATTACGTGACGAAGCTAAAAACAATATTCTCAGACTTCACGAAGAAAATCGACGTCAATATAACAAACGCCGCAAACAGCCAAACTTATACAAAGTTGGTGATCAATTTGGAACTGGAATCAAACTCCGTCCCCGATTTTTTCCAAGACGTTCCAAGATGGTTCTCATCCAAACGACTTTTTTTTCCTTTATTTCTTTTTTCTTTTTTTTAATTACTCTTTTCAGATTTTGTTGTAACTCCATCATCGCCAGGAGGCCCTGTAGTGTCAGGATACCGGAGTGTGAGTAGCAGGAGTGCTACAACTCAACACAACGAACGGCATTGCAGTGAGACGAGAGATGGACGATGGAAGCGAAAGAGAACAGTCATGTTTTCGACTAAGACGTACTAATAGATGGCGAAGCTGTTAACTTCTCAATTATAACTCTTTTTTTCATTTTGTAAATATTCATCACTGTATCTCCATCAATAACTAAATAAATACTTAGTCACCTAAATGTATGTTGTCAGCGTAGAAATCCCCTAGACGCCGAGTTTACATTTGTATAATTGTCATCCCAAAATATTTTGAAACCTTATTATACTTGTCTAAAGCAATATAGTTTTTCCTCCTTTGGCACTTGAATGCAAATAGCAACATGTAAAACAACACAAATAATTAGAACAATTTTAAAAATATGCGATAAATTTCGTGACATTTTTAATTGTTTTGTTTCATTACAGCTCAATCAAATACAACCACAGTTGCAAATACTTGTTTCATACTCGACCTCAAGTAAGTTTGAGCAATTTATATTGGTAATAAAATACGGAGAGCTATTAACGATAACTCTGCTGTCTACGAATTTCAGTGCTATACTGAATTACAAAATCTGGGTAGTATGCCTAAAGCTAAAATGACACGCAACAATAATTTAACTATCGTAGTTATTGTTCAGTGAATTAAAACTGCATAGTGTGCAAACGCTTCAGAATCCAATAAAATCTTCTTTTGATAAGATTCCAATGCGACTACTCTCAAAACTCTTCTTTAAAGACAATAGTTCAGTAGTTTTATCAATATATCTATTCTCAGTCTTTTTGTCTATTCATATCTGTCTTAGGACACATAGATGGTTAGATTTTCACTGAATACTTAAATTTTCCCAACCTTATTAAATTTGTTTACGCTAAAAAGCACTCGTGTCTTGGATGTCGCAAATGTTGCAAGTATCTGTTACTTTTCTTGAGATTAACTTCTATAAATTTCATTCTAAAGACTGTTCACAGTAACTGCCTAATGGGCTTGCACAACTTCGTAAGACTTTTAAGTTTCATGTTCCTTCAATCTCACTTTTAATCTTTCATTTTATTTGGTAATAAACCACTGAATACTACCTGCTTTTTCCTCTATTCAGTTCTATGAAGAACAGTTGAGTTTCCATGGTTTTTCTATATATGACATAAGTATAGTCCCAGTTTCCATATTAAGACTTCCATGAAGTACATCCTCCGATGACCTATCACCGAAGCTGACTTTCCAGCTTTTAATCAAACAGAATTTACGATTAAAAATACCACCTTCGTAGACAAACTTTGAAAACAAAGCGTTTGGTATTCTTGTGGATATTGGATCGATAATTTCTCATATTCCATGTACAGTCCTTTATACTGGCATATTTACTTTTTCATAACTCCATACTAAAGGCCTCAAACTTTAAATTGTTTTGTATCTGTTAGCCAAGCTGAAAAATACTTAAGAATCAGAAGTTGCTCAAGGGAATAAATGAATCAGTTGCAAAGTATAAACTATCATAAATAAAAAACAAAAATTTTCAAAATTTCCCTTAGCCTCCATTGCGAAATGTAAAATCCAAAAAACTTATTATTACTAATATAAATTTTTCAGACTCACTTGAGATCGAGTGTGAAACAAATATTTGCAATTGTGGCAGTATTTGGTTCAGCTATAATAAAATAAAACAATTAAAAATGTCATGAGATTTCTCGCATACTTTTAAAACGCAGTTTTAATTATTTTTGTTATTTGAATTTAGTGTTATTTTGAATTCTGCCATGCCTTAATTTTTTCATTTAGCTAAATTCCATATTTTCCTTCTAAAAATCTCTCTATAGGTGTAGACGTAAACAAATTATGGCTTAACAGTTAAATATTTATACGCAGCTATTGCAGATATCAATAGAGAAGCGAGTAGAGAAATAAGTTATTTTTGGAACAGATAAGAGTCTAATTTCTAAGTCAGAAGAAGGAAGAATATGATTAATTTCGAGTCGGTCTGCATTTCACATAATTCGCGTAGTTTCTAATACAGAAATTAGAACTGTTGGTCATGAAAAAGGGTCACTACCTAGCTTTTCCATAATCATTTACATTTAAGTTGTTACACAACAGAAAAAAAATTTTTAGTTTATTGGAACACAGCTGTATATTACCAAACCATACTTCAAAGAGAAATATCCTCAGTACTTAAAGATGGACGGTCAAAATAAAATTTAAGAGATAAAGAAGCAATTCGTAATTGAAAGGAATAATCTTTAGAATATAACGAGTTTAAGTTTGTAAGCTATAGTGTATGCATGTATATGGATACCACATTGATATCGTAATTAAGCAAAAATTATGGGAAAGATGAATCTCAAAGCGTACTGAAAGCTGCTACTGCTTAAATCGGAAGCGGTACCGAGAGATATATTTAATGAGAAGATAAGGAGGTATTTAACAAAGAAGGGAACACATTTAATAAAGGTCAAAAATAATTTTGCTATTTTTTTAGTCATTACACAAATAGTAAACATTTTGCTTATAGTTCAACTCTGAAATTTCTCATTATCATGCTGTTTCTGATTGCCAGCATCTTTATGGTTATCAGAATAATAATGATGTTGGCAATCAGTTCTTTTTAACAAATTTCTTCTTTTTAAAAAATATTTCACCTGATAAAAAGATTTACAATGTGATTATTTCTCTGCGGTCGAACTTCCAACAGTCTTGCAGTCTTAAAATATTATTAAAATCATTATTTAAAACCTTGTTGTTATGATATTTTAAAAATTATTCCTCCTTAGATTGGTCATTAAAATCTTGAAGATTTAAAATAAAAAATTTTTATATTTATGAACAACTTATATATAGTGTATAACTTTCTGTACCTAACTTACCTCTTTAAAAAATTATGGTAAATATTCAGGAAGCTGAGTTTTAATATAAGGTAAGTTCAGTAAGCTCAGTTTTTTTTTTTTGTGTGTGTGTGTGTGTGTGTGTGTGTCTATCTGAACTTGTGTACATATATATATATTTGCACAGAAGAGGAAAGTTAAAATTCTCTAATGCTTTAGAGTACATTTGATACTGCATTTCCAAAGTACACAAGTAACACCAAGAATAAACAATAATACAATACTAAAGCAGCTAAAGTTTACGCGAAAAAAACTTACTGAAATAACTACTAAACAATTTTAACTGTAAAAACAAATTGGAAATTATAAAAGACAAAAACATTTAAACCTAAAAAACATATCTGATATATATATCAGATTGTTTGCCGTATAAATTGAAAGATTTATTGAATGTTTTATTCGTTGTTATGCAAACTAAGCTTCTAATTTGGTCGTGATAAAGACGTTTTATGCTGCATTTTAGCCTTTTTTACGCACTGGTATATATATGAATGAACTTTTGTGTATCTAATGTATCGCTGTTTGGAAAGGAATAATTAAATATAGTAAATACAAAAAGAGGAGTTATTAATTTAACAGAAGTTAATTTAAAGCAAAACAACCAGCTGTACTGTCTGAAGCTTGCTTCCGTTTTCTCCTTTCACTTTAAATTAAATGACTTGAAAATTCATTTTCATTCAAATATTCTTAACGTTTGTTAAAAGTAGGCATTTTAATAGTATTGTTACGAATTTGGTATTTAAAAAGCTAATGTTAGTTCAATTATAAATTAAATGGTTTTATTTCTCGCGCAGTGCAGCGCGTGACGAATATTAAAAGAAAGCTAAGCCGGAAAATTGAAAATACAAGAGCGCGTGCATTAAATAAATAAATATCTCTTTTTGATTTCGAGAAAGTACTGGAAAATTCTAGCGCGTGATTTTAAAATCTTATAAAAGGAGGAAAACATCTCAGTTTGTAGTAGTTGATTAGTTTGTTGTTGTTTAGAAAACTACTGTTGTTGATTGTAGCGAATTCGCGGATTAGCATTCTTTAGCTGTTTTGAATTACGTTCTATTGGACATTTGAGTAGTTAAAAGAAAACTACTGTGAGATATTGTAATACTGCATGATAATTTGAGAAAATTTTAGCATTTTTGTTGTGATAATAATAAATTTTTGTTCATTTTTCATCGGACTTGTGCATTCATTTCATAACGAACCCGTACGCACGCAACAATTTTTGGTGTCAGAAGTGGGATTTGAATGCCAATAACAAGAGCGATGGAAGAACAATTGAGACAGCTCATTAGTGCTTTTGCTGCATTCCAAGAAAAGATGGCAGCTGGCCAAGCATCATTTAAAGAAGAGATGAAAGACTCTGTTAAAGCAGAGATTAGATCCGTTAAAGCAGAAATGAAATTGGGCCAGGAATCCGTTAAGGAAGAAATGAAATTGGGCCAGGAATCCGTTAAGGACGAAATGAAAGCCGTTCAAGCTGGTCAAGAAGAAATGAAAAGAGAAATTACTTGCATAATAGAAAATAAATTTGAAGCTATGGAAGGCAGAATTGACGCAGTTGAAAATAAAGTTGGACATATTGAAGAAAGAGTTTCTTCGGTGAAAGAAGAAATAGAAGAAAGAGTTTCTTCTGTAAAAGAACATATAGAAGGGAGAGTTTCTGCTGTGGAGGAACGAATTGAAGGAAAAGTTTGTGCCGTCCAACACCAAATCGAACAACAAATTGATGAGAGAGTTTCTGCAGTTGCCAAAGAAATGGATACTTTAAAGAAATTCGTAGCGTCGGCAGGGAGCAGGAGTGATGATTTTAAATTCTTACCAATGCCTGCTCGTCCACCTCTGAAGCTATCCACATATGATGGGAAGACCTCCTGGCAGGTGTATAAGACACAATTTTCTATCGTGGCGGATGCGAATGGATGGGATTCCCAAGCTAAGGCCTGTCATCTCGCCGCTTCTCTAAGAGCCGACGCAGCGGATATCCTTCAGACTCTTCCCGAAAACAAAAGGTTAGATTTCGAAGCTCTGTCCGGCGCCTTGGAGTTGCGCTTTGGGGAGAAGTGTTTAAAAGACTACAGCAGGCTCCAATTAAAATCTCGTCAACAGAAGCCTACCGAAACACTTCAGGAGCTCGCCGCGGATGTTGAAAGGCTGTCCCATCTCGCCTTTTCGGAATGCCCGACAGAAACAAGGGAAATCCTGTCCTTGCAATACTTTATCGACGGCATCCGAGATACTGAAATACAGAAAGCTCTACGAATGGCGGATGTAAAAGATTTAAAAAGTGCTATAGTGTACGCCATGAAATTTGAGGCAGCCCAGCAAGCCACTCGTCGAGACCGCCACCCAGTCAGAGCTGCTCAAGTCCAGGAGCCAGGGGATCAAGTCACCGCTCGACTTGACGATTTAACTAGACAACTGAACGCCTTGAGACGGAATATTGGTGAGAAGAAATCGACCGTTAAGTGCTGGAACTGCGGAGTTGAAGGCCACATACGAAGAAATTGCAGATCATCCCGAGGTACGGAAAATAAGACCATTTCCCAGCAACGACGGAGTAAACAAATTAGTGACCATATCAAGGAACGGAGGTTGTCAGATAATGAAAAACCTTGTTTTAAAGCGCTTAAAATTTATACAGTGAGTGGCAACAGTAACGGAATGTCCATTAATGGGAATATCGATGGAGTTCCTTGCGATATGATCATTGACACAGGAGCTAATGTTACCATCATTAGGAAAGATTTAGCTGGACAGTTTAAAGATAAACTTATTTGGACGCCATCCTGTGTTACCCTTCAGACTGCGCCTGGTGATAAGATCGACATAACTGGGAAGTTAAACGTAAACATCACGTTTGGAAGTGCCGCCTACCATCACACGGCTTATGTGGCGGATATCACAGATCCATGCATACTCGGATTGGACTTTTTAAGGAAATACATGTTTTCCTTAGACTTCAAAAACAACAAACTGCTTTCAACATCTGGTGACATGACTATCCATCCTCAGAAGAGATCCTCACTTGGAAATGCCGACGCCTTGTCCGAAAGACCCAACTCGGGAAGCCGCCGAAATCATGCTAGGGTCGAAAAGAAACGCAAGACTACCAGCTATTCTCCATCTCAGAAGCTCTTCGGTCGAGACCTTCGTCTGCCTTGTGACCGCCTGTTTGCTCGCCGTACGGATGCGCCTTCATCGCCTGAGGAACACATCCAAAATGTCCAGGCCCGGTTTGAGGGGATGCACCGTTCTGCACGAAAGCGAGTCAACTTGGCGACGGAGAAAGTGAAGACCAGATACGACACGCGAGCTACTAGACATAGATCCAACAAAGGAAACAAGGTGTGGTTGTGGAACCCGATTCAACGAAAAGGACTGAGTCCTAAATTACAGTCACCTTCGGATGATCCGTATACAGTGCTGAACAGACTAAATGACGTCATGGTTCGAATTCGTAAGTCTTCGAACTCTAAACCTAAAGTCGTTCATTACGACAGGTTAACTCATTACTATGGCCACAGTACATAATGTAAATAATTGTAAATAGTATAAGACCATGGTCCATTTTGTTTTTAAATGTGTATTTGATTTGTATTTGATAGCATTTGATTTGTTTTATGTATTGCATTTATTGTTCATGTTGTTTATTATTGTAATGTAATGCTTATTAATGCATTTATGCCACAGTTGTAAGTTTAGCTTCCTGTCCAGGGATTGTACTGCCCGGGACGTGCAGTCCTTGGGAAGGGGGCAGTGTTACGAATTTGGTATTTAAAAAGCTAATGTTAGTTCAATTATAAATTAAATGGTTTTATTTCTCGCGCAGTGCAGCGCGTGACGAATATTAAAAGAAAGCTAAGCCGGAAAATTGAAAATACAAAAGCGCGTGCATTAAATAAATAAATATCTCTTTTTGATTTCGAGAAAGTACTGGAAAATTCTAGCGCGTGATTTTAAAATCTTATAAAAGGAGGAAAACATCTCAGTTTGTAGTAGTTGCTTAGTTTGTTGTTGTTTAGAAAACTACTGTTGTTGATTGTAGCGAATTCGCGGATTAGCGTTCTTTAGCTGTTTTGAATTACGTTCTATTGGACATTTGAGTAGTTAAAAGAAAACTACTGTGAGATATTGTAATACTGCATGATAATTTGAGAAAATTTAAGCATTTTTGTTGTGATAATAATAAATTTTTGTTCATTTTTCATCGGACTTGTGCATTCATTTCATAATGAACCCGTACGCACGCAACAGTATTAATAACGATGCAAGAACATGACATTTTGACATGCATTATATTAGAAGTAGATTATAAAAATTAGAAGTAGAATAAGCAGATTTTCCTTACTTACACTATTAACCATTTGTTCTTTTCGGCACAACATGACGGATTTCCATATTCCTTGCAGCAACGTTGGTTTTCTTCACAAGTATAGACATTATCCATATCAAACCATCCCTTTTCGCTGTCTATCGTACAATCTTTCTTGGCTGAAATGTAGCAGTTTTGAATAAGTTAACAGAAGCAATATTAAATAAATGCTTTAAATGTACAAAACTTAAAGCAAAGTTTAAGAAATTAATCAGTTCTTTCAATATATTTTGACATAAACAAATAAACTTTTGCAAATCAGATGGCACTTTATCTAAAAATATTTCTGTAAAGAAATTGGAGATGGACAGTGTGAACTTGAAACTAGTTTCCAAACTTACTACAGAATTTTGTAACAGAGATATGACGATTAAATGGGCCATAAAAAATCGGAAATCTTATAAGGTACTTTACTTTCTCCCTCCTTTCCGCATGCCTTTGTGGTACAATTGGAGGCATTCTCAAAGCATATTCAAGAGGGCCAGGATTCGAGCCCCGGCGAGGGCATAACACATTTTTCAACTCTGCTGCTTCAAAAATCCCCAAAGACAATTAGGGCCTTTTCATCTTGATAATTGCGCAAGAAAGAGTGATAGCGTTATAGGATGTACCTGGTAGCTCAAAATGCTTATAAAGTGTTCGTCAGTAACATGACCTTGCTAAATATCCGAGCAGAATACCTTGCAGAATGTAGAGACATTAGGATTTTTTTAAGGCCGGAGAAATGAAAAATTAGCACCCGCCTTCGCCGGGAATCGAACCACGGACCTCTGGAATACCGGCCCAGCGTGTTGAACGACTACACCACGAAGGCACGCTAGAAAAGAGGGGAAAATACCTTATATACTCGCCTTTTTAAAGGGCGACTAGGGTTTTTAGAAGATCCAATCGCCAAATCCTGGGTACGGAGAGCCATCATCCACAACCCTTTTAGTTCGGGCGCCACTGTAGAGACATTAGGATTTGTTTTTAGGCCGGAGAGATGCAAAATTAGCAACCGTCCTCGCCGAGAATCGAACTACGGACCTCTGGAATACCGGCCCAGCGTGCAGAACCACTACACCACGAAGACACGCTAGAAAAGAAGGAGAAATACCTTATAAGAATACCATAACCATGTTTTTTTTGGTCAATTTTTTGTCGGTAAAAAACAATTCATGTCAAAGCATGATATGTTTTTTTACTTCCTTGTACGAAGTAAAAAGGAAGTATTGTAATCACGAAAAGTTTCAGGCAGCATATTTCAAAGAAAATATCCATTTTGACCGCTATCGAATGCAATTTAACGATGTTTTTGCGTGATATCTGTACGTAAGGACAGTATAAAAGACTCGTTTCCTCCAAAAAATTATAAAACTGCTTTAAAATTAATTCTGAAGAGAATTTTTCGTGGCGTCTGTACGAACGTATGTACGTACGTGCGCACGTACGTACGCGTACGTACGTATCTCGCATAACTCAAAAACGAGTAGCCTCAGAACGTTGAAATTTTGTATATAGGACTGCTAGAACATGTAGATGTGCACCTCGTATTTTGGTTGCAATCGGCCGCACCAAACGTATATAAATATATTTATATATATATATCCACTCTGTTACCCGGCTCAGTGATCTCAGTTTCTTTACTCTTATATGTTTGTAAATTGTACATTTTTTGCTTTAAAAATGATTGAATTATGTTTTTTTTTATCTTTCGGTTAAGGTTTTTATGCCTTTAGTAAATCTGTATGCAATATTTTTAGAATTATCAACAATTTTAAAGTTGTTCAAGTGCCGCTAAGCCTTTTTTTTTTTTTCCTATGACGGCCATTCATTGTTTACATTTGAAACAGCAGACTAGTGGATTTGCTGCCAATCTAGAGAAACTTAGCTTCGCAACAACAAAGATAACGCCTTCATTTATTATTGCCAATTAAATCATGCTTAATCCTTTCTGGAATTTTTTCGAGGAAATAAGTGTTTGAGATTTACTTCGTAATTTTTAATATAGATATTTTGAGTTTTTATGTATTTTTGCCTTCTCGCGAAGTGAGAACTGAATTAATTGAATGAGAAATACTCAATCGTCTGTGAAAAACTGTTTCTTTTTTGTTTTGTTTGCTTAATTTGTTTTATACATCATTCTAGCTTTATTATAGTATTTGAATAGAGTATGGCGTGGCTTGAGATAACGTAATAAAAGGTAATTACTTTGCCATTATTGTTTTCTTATTTTTGTTAAACCTAAAGAATGCGTTCTCTTTCAACGAGCAGTTTTGCATATACGCAGTGACACTTAGACCTTATACAAGTACAGTATAAAGTCTAAGTGTCACTGAAGATGTTATCTCACTGCACATAAAAAAATTCTACTATTGTGGCCAGTCGCTGTACTGTCTCCAACATTTTTCTTCTTCAGAATTCTAAATTCACTTACAGTGAATTCACTTACAGTTACAACTACATCTAGGCTCCTACGACTTCTAACAGGTTTGACAGCTTTCTTGCTACGCGAAAAAATATAAGCAGCTAAGTCATCATCAGCATTTTTATTTAGATTAATTTAAATTTTCGTTATATGCATTCCTTTCACCAAATTTTTTTTTACGGTTTGTTCACCACTTGTAAGTCATTTCAAAATTCACAATTAAAATACGTCATGCAAAATTTCAAAAAAAGGTGAAGGGAGTAAAGTTCATGTGACAAACTGAAAAGTTATCTTGAATTATGAAACCAGTCTATATATATATATATTCGGATATTTATATAATTACCATTCAAATAAAAGCTCAAAGAAAAAAATGCATGGGCGGAAAATAATTCGATTGCTTTCATAGCGCAAGTATGTTTCTCATTTCCATAAGAATAATGCATTTAAATTCTAAAATAATAATTTTACCCTGAATCCAACAATAATTATTCTCCATAAAATCGTAAATATGAGCAACATTATTAATCAGGACTATGTTTCTTAAGTCTTTTTGTTACATTAAATTAAATATTTTAAAACACTAAAATTTCAGTGAAATTTTTACGCTGTGTTTCTTTTAAAGCCCCAAAATGTTTCTTACAATCCACTCGAGCGGTTAAAAGATTTTATAAAGAAATGTTTTTTCCCCCTGAATATAGCATTCTTCAGTTTCTTCGATGTGAAGAAAATATTTTAAAAATATGCACTTTGCATTTTTAAAATATATATATTAAAAATAGCATTAGGCTGTACTTACACAAAAAATTTCATTTTTAGTCTCTTGCTCTGCGGCATCATTTTATCTTTTCTTTTAGCTTTTAGTTGCGGTCGACTTCCCAATAATTACTCAACTTAAACATCTAAGGAAAAAAGAATTTGGCAAATACCGGCTCCTTTGAAACTTTAAAGTTAATATCTCTTTACATTCTCGTATATTGTTACATGATTATCAGTTTTATTCTACTTGAGTTCAGTAGCAGAGGGGCACTTTTTTTTCATTATATAAGAGCTACGAAGAAAGAGCAATAAGAAAATAAAATCCTTAAGATATAGATTTCTTTTTAAGCAAGATTTGTTATGAATGCAACTGTAAATATTACTGTAAGCAACTTTGATATTCTTCAGCTTGTTCCTTTTTTCCATATATTCCCCCAAATGCAAAAATTTATTTTGATAAATTCCGAATATTATTTATTTATATTACTCAGATGTGCGGCTTTTCAAAAAATGCATTATTCAGTTGATTGATTGCATATCAGTTTGTTATGAAAAGTATAGTACGGTTTAAAAAAGAATAATTTACTGCGAATGAAACGAACTGAAATAAAATGCTGAGGTTAAGTTATAAAAGCAATATTGATTACACTGAATAACGAATCTGTGTTTTACAGCAATATGTCGCAATATGCTAGAAACTGCCAAGCTCAAAAACACACAAAATTAAGCAACAAAAATTGGAATACTATAAGTAAAATTTACAAGATGTGCATCGAGATATGAATGTATATTCTTCTTAAAAATAAATACGAGTAAGGTGGAAATTTTACATTCACGTTTTTTATTCGTAGCCAAAGAAGTAAGTACATTCAAATATTTAAAATTCAGACTACGAGTTTTAATTGTACTACACTAAATCTAATTGCTGTTTTTGTGCCCCTTCGAACGTATGTCGTAATTAGCTTACAGCTTTAAACAAATTTCCTATTTTAAATGTATTGTAAATATTTCATTATATTGCACTTTTATCCACTACATGCAATATAAATTATGAAAACCAAATTAAAAAATTTTGAAACATCGTCCAAATGATCATAGGTTAAAAGATCTTACCTTATTTATTTCCTTCGGAGATAAATATACTCTAAAGTTTACCGTAAAATTTTACAAAAAAGTAACAGATTAAAGTATAAAAAAACACAGTAATGGATGGTATATGAAAAACAGTATAGAACGTATGTTGTAAGTAATGAAACAATAATGGATTCAAGTATGTAAAATAAAATCCTCAAGTACTTTTTTAAACTCAAAAAGCTTTGGAAGCAGCGTTCACCTACAGTAAAGGGACTATGCTTTATTATATGATACAGATTGCGGTAACCTTACAAGCTAATTTTGGAGATTAACGATCTTATCTCGAAACTTATGGTAAATAGTAAGCATATGTCAGCTGAAAACTTATACAGAATTCCCAATTTAATATGAAGTGATGCCCTATATACACTAACAACTTGAAAGCGCTGACATACAGATCCCTCGGTGTCTAATCACCGGTATAATTACATCACTTTATCATACTTCACCGACTGAGCAGCTGGTTCATTTCGAGATGGTGCTTCTCAGCCTGTTTAATTCCTTTCAGTGATTTTAACTTCGTTCACACTACGTCAGGAGACATGATTATCGGGAGCTGATTTTCTTGGGAAGAGCAACAAAAACACAATGGAGAGAATGGAAGTACATACAGCTAGAAGCAATCTATTTTATTTGTTCAGCTGTTAAGCTGAATCCGGCAAGAAGAGAAGAATGCATGTGCTCTTCTTTCAGTTTAAAATAGAGCTACCTTTTTCAGGTTTCCCAAAATTTCGCAATTTTTAAAGTACAGTATTGTTATAAGCGTACTGGTTCACATTATTTGAAATTAGATATAAATCGCAATTAACTGTTATACATATTCTGCAGTAGTATTTTGTTTATAATACTACTGTAGAATATATATTACGAGTCATTAAATAAATACTATTAAAAACATTCTACACTTCTATAAAAACAGAATACTAGGGCAGCAATACAAGTACATATTCTAAAGATATAAAACTATTAGAATACAAGTGAAATACCATGTTGCAGTATTATATTCCAGTACATATGCACTAACTTTACAAAACTATTGAACATATATTAATAATGTTATGTAGAATTTACAATGGAAACACAAAATATATCACTAATGGCATCGGAAAAGCAAAACGAAACGAACGTCTTTAAACGAAATTTGCCTCAAAAATAGTGACGGTTGGATGATAATATGCAAATTGGAACTCTTTGTCAAACCTTATCAGAAAGTATAAACTGGCAGTTAGATAATACGCAGACTGTATCTTCGAGTCTGAACATGGTTTATCTAACGAAGAGTAGAGGGAGATGGTTCTCTTATGAGGGAAATTCAGTTCGTCTGACAAAAATGACATCACAGTATGCATTTCTGTCCCTAATCTTTCTTATCCTATTGCAGCTTGTTATCATCAGTGTCATTTGTCGATCTGGTGAAACAAGGCGTATTGCATGTTGTCTCCATACCGTGCAGACAGACAATTGTTTATGTGTGCACTTGTAGCCAGTGAACCGCCTTTTACGGCAAACTTTGAACTAATTGTCATTTCATCGGTGCAGTGTAACCACTAACGTAAGGGTTGCTGCCAAGAGATTATCAGACACTTTACAACAGGTGCAACTTCATCATGAGCACACTGGATTTATAGTTGAATTTCCCGGCAAACAATAAATGGACAGAAGAGAAGAAATTCGATTGCAGTAGGCTTTAAGTCGATGTAACTCAGTACTTGAAAGTCCATCATGACAACAGCAGGTTCGTTTATCAGGCGCAAAGTATCCTCGGTGTCTGGTGTGACATTTGAAACATTCGCTGCATAGGATCTATGTTCTTCTAACAAAACTTAACTGGACGAAAACCCTTGAAGTTATTGGAAACCACAGTACTTGACTTCCCGTAAGACTGCGTTCTCTGGCAATCCAGTATTACTGTGCCCTACCACGTTAGTGCAAAGATTCTTGTTGGGCATTTTTGGGCACAAGATCATCGGCTGTGGTGTTACTGTAGAGTAGATACCGCGTTCACTTGACCTAACTCTATTGGACTTCTGTATTCTGGCTTGAATACAAATGTAAATTTCTGCTGATGGTGGGCACCTCGTGCATGATCAACTGTTAGCATGGTATTTAGTAATTTTGGAACATTATTTTGTGTTTTCTTTCTTCGGATTGCCTTACTGCTATATAAATTTCTTAATATAATAATTTGTACCCTGCTGATGCATGTTAGTTTTATTAGGAAATTTGTATCCTCTTTATAATGTGACATTTGCAGTTAAAGACATATATTTCTTGAATGCTTTGCCGTAGCCAAATAAATCAACCACATGCATTCAGTGATGTATTTACATCGGTCATCCGATAGAGAAGTATCTAAATTCCGGGGGTTTTGTGCAAATTATTGGTGTATGTAATGCATCATTTCATAATAAATAAGTATCGCTCTAAGCTTTACTGTTGATTTCCTTTCGTTATATCTCATAGTTTTCGGAACAAGATCGTTAACTTACAAAATTCGCCTCTAAGGGCACTGCATTCAGTCTCTTATGATGCAGTATATTTATTTTATTGTAAGTAGACATAAAATTGATTTCGATGCTTAAAGACATAAAAGACTTATCCATAAAACTTTCTGATGGTTTTTATAATTATAGTTATGTTTCACATCTTATTATGTAACATAAATAAATATATCACTTATAATCAACTTAGGAGTTTCACAAATTGCGAAATGCTCAAATATTCTAAAGCCTTAAAATAAAAACTAAAAGGAAAAGGGACTGAAGAAAAAATATTCTTAATTTTAACTGCAAATGCTAAGTAAGTGTAAACTTTCAATAATAATACCGCTTCATTCAACATTAAATGAATAAATAAATAAATAAAAACTCATCTACGAAAGGATGTTAAAAATACCTTTTGTTAGCCATAAAAAGGTATCAAATGTTTATAAAACTTATCTATTAAATATATTATAAATCACACGAATTACAAGTAGTGCTATAAATCCCATCAGTTAACGATATTACTAAAACCTAAAGCAAAACTGTTCGTGTTTTAAAATGAAACTATTTGCTTTTTTAGGGGGGCAAGTAAAAGAGGCTATCTGCTGCAGGAAAGGGAGGCATTTGTAAAGAACTTTCTAAAAGAAATTGACTCTTATTAGTGTTCCATGAGAGGAATACTAAGAAAACCACACTGTGGCAACCAACCCGTCCTTTAATATTCAAACCTGCGTCAAATTACTAGCATTTGGTAGTCTTATGCACTTGACCACTTATGTGTATGAAGTAAAGATACGCTATATTACTAAGAACTGTATATACTATATTTGAATCCCTCGGTTAATTAAACAATGTGTTGTTTTAACTAACAATATAAATTAAAGATCGTTTGAAACATTCAATAACAACACCTCTAAAAGCCAGCAATTCACTAGGAAGTGGAGATGCTTAATTCCATAACAGCGTAACGTAATTTAATGGGAACGGAAAATGGGAAAACTGAATATTGATATCTCTAACGTCAAAAAAAGGTATGAGTAACCAATCCAGTTGATAATGAACTAATATAATGAACATGGAAAATGGGAAAACTCAATTTTGATATCTCTAACGTCAAAAAAAGGTATTGTAAGGATCTTAAGTTTTACTAACGTTTATTTTATTTTAAATCTTTACTATCACTTCTTATTTTCTACTTCCGGCCAGAATTATAAGCGTTAAGGTTTTTATGCAAAGTTTGTCTGGAGAACGCCAAGTATTTAAGTTGTGGCTTTTTGCCAAGCGAGAGAGAGGAAGCAGTGAGTCGAAGCAGGCCGCTTACCTTAGAAGTTACGCAGTTGCTGGTTGCCTTCCAGGCCAGAGGTTTTAATCCTCTTGATAAATTTAAACGTATTGTAGTGTTCACAGTTCTCTGTACTACATACGCCTCCTGTTAATATAAGGCCAATCTTCCACGTTTATTATTTTAAAGTTAAATTAGAGTTTAGTTCTATTTTTTATATTTTTACGTTAGACCCCAAGTAGCGGGTCGGTGTATTCCGAAGTACGGAAGTTTTTGTAAATAGAGAAAAATAAAGGGTTTTGTATACCCTTCTTGTGTATCCTGTCTACTTCCCACAATTAGTGAACATAGCTTTAGTAAGCTCTCTGTTCCGAGTCAGGTCCTCGCATGTTCCCGAAGAAGGTTAGAAGGAACATTGATCCTGATAGTATGAGTTACTAATCCAATTGATAACGAACTATCTGGTATGGTTACGAATCAGCTTCCCTTAGGAAGTCCTCCGCGAAGGCATTCCTGCCTTTAAGAAGAGAACACTTGTGTGCTTTTCCATATTCATATTACCTAACCTGTCATGTAATTTCATGTATTATGATTTTTCAGTTACATGTTATCCAGTTTAAAGGATCTTAAAGGATAGTGGTATGCCTGGATATAATAATAGCATCCAAGTAGATTAAAATAAATCTGTTTAAATAATTGTGCGTATGTAACTTGAGCCGGATAAAAAGTCCTAAGGCACTAGATTTGAAAGTTTCAGAAGAAAACATCTCCGTATCTGGCAGAAATATGCTTTACAAAAGAAATTCTTACAAAGAACCACTTTCGGAAGATCTTATTGAGAAGGACCTTTTTAACTACGCTACTTCCGCTGTAAAACGGTTGAATCTCTTTCGCTTAGTTTGCTATTCTGAAGAGCCATGCTCGAAGTCATAAATGTTCGCGTACCACTTTAATCTGTGAGGCAGACCCTTTACGTATTACGGATTTTGTCCAGATAGCATCAATTCTTCAAAATGCATCAGCAAGTGGTTTACGAAGCAATCAACAAAAGTACTTTCACACACTACGTAGAAATTATTTTTAAAAATGAGTTTTGTATTTAAAATCCAAACTCTGTGCTAGGTTTATTGCAAGCAAAATATTCAGGATAGTTTTAAATTCTCCTTTCATATAGTTCCTTTTTCAAAAACATTTTTTTAATATTTTAAAAGGAACAATAAAATCGAATTTATGCGAGAAACTTTTTTTTCGGTCTCCTAAATGCTATATGTACTAAACTAAAAGTGTTAAAACTTTTCCCACAAAACAGAGACCATAAAACTTTTCGAATTGCTACTAGCAGAGACGTGCTGAGGGTATTTTCACCGTGAAAAGAAATAAAACTTTTTCATCTTATAATCACGAACAGAATTTGAACATTTATTAGCAAATACGGAACTCACTAAGAAAATGCAATACTGTATCAGGGGAGATCACAATAAGTTCATTTCCCTTTCCTGAAAGCTATGCTCTTAAGTCTGGAAAAAAGTCGCATTGCTTTCAAAAGCAAAAGTAAATGAAGACAGTAACGTAATTTCTACAATGCAGTAAAGATAAGTACGAAATAAATAAGAACATAGGCATATAAAATAGCATGCTGGAAACTTGATAATGAAGGAGTACTTTCTAAACGTTTTATAAATTGAGTCAATCATTATTAACTATTCTTCTACCATTTAACATTTATAAGAACTACCGTTATTTCCTTGACTATTTCTCCTGTAACATTTTAGCGCTAGGTTCTGAAAATTTAAAAAATATTTCCACAGTTTTCTCCTTCTTGTATTACACATAACTTTTCCCTCTGAGGAATAGTTTATTGGTGCTTGTGTTGTAGTTATTTTTATTTTTATTCAGTGTATTCAGCTTGTGATCGCAATTTTGTATTAGCGTGTATTCCATTTTATTTTCTCTTGCATGAATTTTATTTTCCCTTGCATTGATTATTTGACATATATTTTGTGTAGGATCTTCTTTAAGATACCCGGAAGTGGCTCTCACGCTTAAGAAACATTCCAAACATGTGATTTCACCTTACTTCTTTCATTTACGTTCCAATTTATTATACAGCCTTAGTAGCCTTATCTACTATTGATGTGCTCAATCTTCTGAAAAACAGGTCAGTTATTCGCCTCCCTTCGTTCATCAGATGTCCCTCTTGGAAACTGCGATCAAAACTCATTTATGTGAGAGTACCCCGGAACTTTGCAAAGTAATTAAGCCGGATACGTCGCGCTCGAGCTCTGTGTGATGTGTCCAGCCCAGTTACTCAGATATTGTAATGTTAATATTTCTATGATTTCTTACCGTAATGTAGGTTTGTTTAAAAGAAGTACTATCATGGTAGTTACCAATAGTTTATCCATTATTACATTTCCAAGCAAACGTTCAAGCAATTCTTTTGAGAACTGTCTGTTGGAAAGAGCTACCAAAACACAGACATCGTTATTACGTCCTTCTTGGGTTATATTTCGGTTAAGCTTACTAATGTATTTTTATTTTAATTTTTTAATTTTTATTCCTTGTATTTTTCTAGAGTTTAAATATTTCATCATTTCCTGAAAACTAGAAGATAATACAATTTTTTATCTTTACAATAATTATGCACAATTAATAATAGCCTTAATTATTTTCAGTACTTTAAACTATATTTTTTAAATAACTTAAATTCCAAGTTACGATTATTTTTAAGATTTCATCATTTTTTTTCCTTAATCCTTTAGTATGTAAGTGAGAGTAATTATGAAAGTGGTTATTATAAATATATAACATTAATAGTAGGTTTTAAGTAAATAAAACTCAATCAGACATAAATAAAAGTAAAGATATATATGCGCGTAAAAAAGAGCGTTTCTGATTATAACAGCATTATCACATTTATTTCTGTTAAATCTCAGAGAAATTGAAAATTGCCCCTGTCATTATAAATTAGGAAGCGGTTCTTACGGTAACATAATCAGTATTTTAACCTGAACTCAAATATAAATTTATTCGCGTTTTATAGTAAAAAATATAACCATTAAATTCTATATCTCCAAGATATGCAAATGAAACACTGTATAAAGTAATTAATAAATGTGATCAAAAATATTTCGTACAAAAATATACCTAAATCTAATAACCAGAAAAAACTTCCCATATTGATATCTAAAATGAAATAATAACCTAACAAACAACATACATGACAGCACTATTTAACATGAAATAGCTGTGTTTGAAAGTATAAGTAGCAGAAGGAAGGTAACAGAAATAAAATTTCCAATTAACGAAAAATTATTTGTGTTTTTTTAAATAGTAAGCAATTAAAAGTACCATAATTATGGATTGCAGTATTTACAAGTTATGATGATATTCCTTAACACCATT
The DNA here is from genome assembly GCF_044657685.1 of Stegodyphus dumicola. NCBI lineage: Eukaryota > Metazoa > Arthropoda > Arachnida > Araneae > Eresidae > Stegodyphus > Stegodyphus dumicola. The sequence continues at coordinate 110,698,881 of NC_140781.1, read as the reverse complement.
TCTTTCGATCATATGTTAATGTGTTTACTTATTTTTAGTTTCTACATGTTAGAATAGTGGTAAATTGCAATGATTATTTCATGCACTTTTTATAATACTGTACAGAAATAATTTAAATAATATAGTACACGATAGTAAGCTAAGTACGTTAAAAGTAAGCTCTTTGTTAAATAGCACACGATGAAACTTTTTGTTTCTATTTATCATGAATGCACTTGTTATCACAAGCACATAAAAAGTAAATAAACATACCTAAAGGCAATACAATATACTTAAATTTAATAAAAAATAAAACCTGATTTCCAACATTCATTTATTGAGATAATCTAATAAACACACATAACGGCAATATTTAAAAAACGCGAATTTCACAGTGTTTGGAAGAATAGATACCCAACGAAAAGACTGGTAGTTCGGTCCGAGGCTCGAATCCCGCGAACGGACTGGCTGCATGGGCGTTTTCGTGGTTTTCCCCATGTATAACGTGTATACGAGCCAGTTTCCCTTAGAAAGTCCTCCACGGAAGCATCCCTCCTCTTAGGCAGATAGCCCTAGTGTGCTTTGCCATAATTAAGTACACCACCACCATCACCACCCAACGAAAAGTAATAAAACTGCAATTTCCAATCATAAAATATACTTTATATTTTTAATGTTACGCAATTAATATCACATAATTATAGATTACAATATTTCATAGTAATTCTAATGCTTCCTTAACACTATTTTTTCGATCATACATTTCATACACTTTAAAATCATTAACCTTTTCTGCATACTATAGAATATATTATTATTAAATTTAATGTATTGGTTCTTGTTATAACGTATATCTAATTATCTTCAGCAGTCATATAAAGTACCGGCACCAGTCCAATAATTTTTCTTGTATTTTGAAACTAATGAACATACCATAACAGCTTGAATTCTTAATTGCTTCTGCGTTGATTGCATTTTCAGCAAAACTAGAAAATGCCTTACCGTTGTATGTTACTTTTGGTTTTACATGAATTAATTTTGAGCACCAACACAATAATCGTTTAATATGAATGGTATACTTAGGACGTTATAACCTAATCGCTAATCCGTGTATCTAAATATTGCACAACTGGAAACAATGAAGATTGGAGAACACCAACTACGGAAACACATAAAACACCAAAACAGAACACTTTATTCACGATTAGCATTTTAGCATTGTAGCACGTTGCATTTGATATTTTCTAAATGATTTATCCAAACTTTTGGTGTCTTCTTGTAGAGCAGATATTCAGAAACAAAATAAGCACAAAATCTGCATTTCTACTATGATTTCTCCTCGATTCAGAGGCTTCCAAAGGAACTCACAGCAATCCAACTTCACTCGCTGAAGGCAGTTGAAATAAGTAGATAGGGACAAAACAATAATAATATTCACAGTGCATTCTTTGATTGACAGTGCGTTACATTTACTTTCAATGTAAGCAATATTATATATATCAGTCATTGCTTGATTCATTTTCGAACATGAAGCCAGTATTTTCAAATGCCAAATCTGGCATCTTTATACCAAATTACTTGAATGAACTGTTGGAAACTTAAGTAATTGTGCAGTTAACATCTTCGAATTTGGCAGCTAGTCAAAGCGCACAAAATCTCGAGATGTTTGTTTATATAAGCATTCAGGAAATAATGTGCATGGAATGTCTTTGGTTGAAGAACCCAATGCAGTATAACTTTCAGAGATTTATACGACTGCATTAAACCTTTCGACGGTCCTTCTGATAATTTAATACAGAATCTCTTTTAAATGGCCTAGAAAAATTATTTCAACTGAATAGAATTACGAATAATGTTCACAAGATTATATTATTTACAAAAAATATTTATCGGACTCACTAAAACAATTGTAATGTCAATGTCACCAAATCCCGAGTGTAAGGTATAAGTTTAAACCAAGCATTTTTGAATGCATGGAGGTGGACAAAAACGTAAAAACATAACAAACAGTTCATCAGAATTTTTATACGTAATAATTTTCGTATTTTTGTTCTCAGTTTCTCTAATTTTTATGTCAACATTTATTAGTAATTTATCAAATCAATTAATTTTGTCGTTTTCTATGAAAAGTGTTAATATTTCTTTCTCGTTTAGTATTAATTTTTCTGCTCTGCTTCCCCTGACTGTCGGTGAGTTTATCGTCATATATATATTGGACAGCCGTTAAATATGCATAGATATGCATCGTCTTTTAACATTGGACGTTTTCTCGGAATTCTTAAAATCGCCCCATTTTTATCCGTGAATACATCTCCATACACAATCATATCTTCGCGACAATTGTACTTTTTGCAAAATTGGTATGTGGTAAAATGTTTCATCTTATGTCACCATATTAATTCAAATAAATTCGTCCTTACTTTAAAAATAATAAATAAAGTTATATTTCAGTTTTGCAAAATTGGTATGTGGTAAAATGTTTCATCTTATGTCACCATATTAATTCAAATAAATTCGTCCTTACTTTAAAAATAATAAATAAAGTTATATTTCAGTAGTGAAATAATTGCTAACATGTGATTTGCATTGATTTCGGAAATAGGATTTTTTTAAATATATAAAATGCATAACTTAATAACTTTATAGATTAGTTTCATTTTTATATATTTTGCTATAATATTTTTAAATATTTTAAGTATTAGTTATTTTAACAAAATTTTAAACAATAATTTAGCACATATTTTTAATACTAATTAAATTTAATAAATCAAAGTATTTATATTAAATTTGTATTTCATTAGATGAATCTACCTTAAATTAATATATTTAAATGAAATAAAGTAATGAAACATTGAAAGTAAATCTTATGCGGACTTAAGATTCTTGAAATGGCAGATTTAGTCTCTTTTCTTTCTAAAAGTAACGCTGATGAACTATGAAAAAATGGTAAAACGACCACGTCTAAAAGCGGTCATATAATAATGTTTCAGGAACGTCGACAAATTGCCAAGATGCAACGGCAAATATTTTGCGTCTTGCAACGTTGTAAAGACGTCGTAAAAGTTACCACGACCACTTTTCAACCTCTCGGAACAGTTTGCAAAGTTGTGTGCTACTTGGGAGTCCGTCAGTCGATCGCAAAATACTACTAATGCTATACGGCTTCATCTGCTAAATTTGCTTAGTTCAGTTTTGTTTTATTTCATTGAAATTTCATTTATTTATATATGAAATTGCAGAAGTTTAAGTATCACTGGTACGTCTATATAGAACTCTATCTCGTATTAAAGTTTATAACGCATTTCTTATAAATGAGCTGAACTCACTACTGCATGATGATGTTTATGGTAACGTGGATTATTAATGCAGAGCATGCTCGATATAAGATATGACAATGTGCTTAAGATTTCTAATTCGAAAGATAAAATGAAAGGAAATAAATTAGCAGCAAACTGATTACGCCATAGTCGTTCATTTCATTGAGTATATCATATACATGTCGTGAGAAGTAATTAATTCTGAAGTCTACATTTAAAATTCTGAATAAGTTGCATATTACAATAAGACGGAGAAAAGGACTGATAAAAATTAAAGTAATAAAAGCTCCAGATTTTAAAAGGGAAACAGAAAGAAAGCGTAATTTTATATAGAGAGATCTCTTATAACGTTAATCTTTGAATAAATGTTTTTCTATCATACATATTTACATGCCACTTTTCATCATTTCTCTTTATTTACTTACTCATTCCTTAGTGGAGATCATACCCAAGAAATCTTTAAACTCCAGTAACTGTAGGCAAATAAATTTTACATTAAAAGGGTTTCTGTAATGAAATCAACTCTTTCAAACCGGCTTAATTTAAGCGCGTAATATCACGTACCCTGAATACTGATGAAGAGTAGAAATGCCTGGATAATTTAATATTATTTTACTATTTTACTGGAGATTTTGAAATAACATTAATGCATTCATCTCAGAAACTTCCGCATTTGCATGAATTAACAGCCCGGAAGAAGATTTCTTCAGGGAATAAATAGGCAAGAGCTTTCTTTTTCCAATCGAATGCTGAACAAATAAAACAGCGAGCCCATCCATTTCTATTATAAAATTGCTAAACTCTTCAGATTAGAACTCGCCTAAAGGCATGACCTAATTTGTTAAGTCCGCAAAAGGTTTCAGAGGAAAAACGGCTGCTTATGGAGAAAGGGTAGATTTAAACTCCTTAAATTTATTTTCAAACTTTATGATTTTCTTCACGGCAGGAAGATTACCAAACATAATTTTATGCTTGTAAAGTAGTGGACAGTATTAAACACTAATTTAATTTTTCATAAAAATGGAATTAAAATTTCTCAAGAAGAAGCTAGAATTGCGTAGCATTTCATATTTTCTAAATTAGTCAAAAGCTGTCGCAAAAGCTGAGACTAAAAACAGCTTTGAATAAAACGCCTAATAAAAGGTTTAGGAATTCTGTCACTTTAAACCGCTCATATAAATTCAATTTAGAATGCTATAGTATTTGTGCGTCCTAGAAAAATCCATAAAGATCTTAATTCCCTTCTCTGAACATTTAACTGAGCATCTTTATTTTTAAATTACTTGAAAATTGAACAAAATACTCATTAAAATGAAGATTTAGTCCAATAATAGCCTTCTTTCTTCTTTCCAAAAGAGAAAAAAAATGACTCATAAACGTGAGCAGTTTTTGCTACTTTTAGTCATATTTCCCCTTTTTTTACCTTATTTTACAATATTTTGCTGGAGATTTAAAAATAATATTAATGAATTCACCTCAAATTCATTAGTAAGAAGTAAATAATAAGTTACTTTTTAATATTTTCTTTATTTCTTCAAATTTAAGTTGTTCACTTTTTATGTGACAAAATATGAATGAAAATGTGCTTTAAAGGTTATTAACAGCATCATTTTTTATTATTGTTCTTTTTTCTGTAGTTTTAAAAGTGCTGAAAATGGAATAGTAGATAAGCTGCTCATCATAATTGTTTATAAATAATGTGTAATATAATTTTATTAAAATTGTTTACTTATAAACAAGAAGTATTAGTTTTTGTTTTATCAGAAGTGAGGAAAAATAAATGAAAGTTAAGAATCAACATTAAGTGGATTAAGTATTAAAAAAGCGAACTAGTGACAGATGTTTCTCTGTCGAACAATAAAAAATTAAAGGTAATGAATAACCTAATAAATCATAAAAAGTGTACCGTAAATTATCACAGCAAGTTCTTTAATAATGCTTCATGCTAGTTTTTTTTTTAAATTATAAGGTATTTTCTTCCTTCTTTCCGTATGCCTTGAAGTTGGTGTAATTGGAAGCATACTCAGCGCGTTTTTGAGAGGTCCAAGATTCGAGTCCTGGCTAAAGCATTGTGCATTTTTCCAGTCTCCAACATTAAAAAAAAAACATATTGACTCTACAAAGTTTATCTAGAATTCGAGAAATAATGTTTTTATAATGCAAAACAATTTCCTTAAAACTGAAAAATTAACAAATGCTATGAATTATCCATTTTGCACTTTTTAGTAATAATTATCTTCCAAGCCTCTTTTTTAAGGATTAAGTTATGGAGCTTTTCCTTTCTTTCTTATTATTTTTCCCTACGTGCTCCACCTACTTCATTTATCTTACCTCCTCCTACTTTATTATCCATCAGGAAGACAGTGTATTACTTTAGACAGGAAATATGATTCCCAGTATACATTAAACTTACCCATTTTACTTTTATAAAATTTATCATTATTAGCCTTGTTTTGTTGACAACACAAACAAAATGGAATGGTCAGTAAACTCAGAAATTATGCAATAAAGTTGGCGTTAAAAATCTCTGAAATAAAAAATGGACTAAAATCCGACAACTTTTCTAAAAAATATTAATTAATATTCAAGTACATATAATATATTATTCCAAATGTAAACACGAGTGCTGATGAAGACAAAGAGCAAGATCTCCTAATGCAGTTTGCTGCGGTAATGAATTTGGATGTCAACAGGACTTAGTTCTAGCAGATGGCTCAAGTAAGGTAAGTCTTTTAATGTTTCTAGATGTATAAAGATACGAAGTTTCGCAGTATTCACGAAATTAAGATTATAATATTAGCAACAACGGAAAACAGATTTTTCTTAAATATTCATTTCAATGTAAATTTTTAAAGTTTTTGATAGTTTTGAAGATTTATAATATTTATATTACAATTTATAATATTTATATTACAAATATATTACAAAATTATATTACAAAAACTACTTGATTTTATCAATTCATCACCTTCATTTCTATACAAACAATTTGCTACAAAACTCTTTTTTATCAATGGTGGTATTTTATGAATTTTTCTCTTGAAAAAAATAATATTCTTTTCAAGTGAACAGGAGAAAGTTCCTATCTCCTGAAGTAATTACAGTGCAACAAATTGATATTCCTTTTTTTTTTACAACATAAAGGTAATTAGAGAGCAAATGTGGACCATAACTGTTCTTTTTCTTGCATATTTTTACATATTATTAGTGAATCTCATATCCAAATATATTTTCACTAATAGGTTAAATATTCATCAGGCATTGCTAAATATTTTTATAGAAAGCCAATGATATATTTAGTGTGCACATATACAGAAAAGAAGTCTTGTCTTTTTTATCTCGTGACCTGCAACATATCTCTTACGATGACAAATAGAAACAATGAAATAATAAAATATTTCACAACATTACCAAGATAGGAATACACGATACAAAAACCTAATTACGTTCAGAAACCTCAAGTTAAATTTGTCATATACAACTTTTAAAAAATGATACAAAATTTCTACATCGAAATCACAAGCTAATCGTAATGGCTTTACTTTTAAAAGGAAATGGCGTATGGAAACCTTCAAGCATTTTGGAATTCATTATTTTGTAGCCTTTATATCATTGGCAACAACATAAAAACTACTAATGCTCATTCACTCGGTTACTCACCTTCACATCTCCAATTGTAAACAGAGATGACAGAGAGAACAACAATGCACAATAAACGCCTCATGAATGTAACAGCCATATTTTCAAAAGAAGATTCCGTTCTGATGATGACTTGGAAAATGGTTTGTGATCAAGTTGAAGTCATTTACTAAGAAATGGATGCCTGCATAGTTAGGATTATATGTTGTTTTGAGTTGCTATAGAGATGGTTACACCAGATGATTCCGAGATTGATCGCAAGAATCTTTTTGCCACACCTCTGCTCTTTTGTTGCAGTGAGGGTCACGGATCGTGGACGCAAGAATCTAAAAATATCTGCTGTATAATGAGTATGTAGTAAGGGCAAATGTAATTCAGAAAATGCAGATCCTTAACACCGCTAAAATGTTCTTCATAAGTGGATGTGAGTTTAAAAATACTTGCAAGAGTTATGCTTAATACCCAAAACTTCAAATTTCTTACAAAATAATGCAGTGCTTTTCGTTAACTGCACTTCTGTTATAATATCATTTTATACGCAATGAATTAACCCTACAACTGTTCAAGCCTATAGATTCTGTTTAGACTTACGTTCTTTTAATATATCCAGAAGATAGGCTTTTTGATAGTTTCTTATAGACTACTAATAATAGCTATGAGACATCTTGAAGATCTAGATAAAACTAAGAGGATGTAATTAAGCATCAATAATGGAAACCTTAATAGAAACTGAAAAGAACCCCAGAAGAATCTACAACTCGAGAAACGTTTAGGAAATACATTCTTTTACTACTTTTCAGATGAACTAGCTGCTCAAAATGTTTTTAAAAATGCAAGTACATTCACGCATATTATAATGATTTCACCTTTTGAGCGTTGGATCCTAATAAAACCTTTTCCATCAAAACCAGACACGTACGTCACAGGTGCTTTATCTGCTTGAGTTATTGCATTAAATAATAACAAAATTTTTAAAAGTGAACCGTTTCTATTTTGATTATAACAAACTACAAAGCATTTCATTTCATTTTTGTTATTATTTGCTATTACAACACCACTATTCATGTTGAGGATAAGAATTTTAAAAATAGCATCGTGACATTTACAGTGTCCTCAGTATCCTATGAAAATATAAATATAAAGCGTTTTTGTAATACTTTCGTAGTTTTAGTTAAATATAAGTTTTCAAAATAGCTGCTGTTTGCTAATTACTGAGATCACTGCTTTTTATTTACTTTTTAAAGATAGAATTTTAAATTTTAAGTTAGGCCTAAACAGATAAGTTTTTACAATAAATGGCAGCAATAAAGTACTACTGTTTTTAAAATAAAACGATAGGAATTTTATTTTCTTAAAGAATTAACTCGAGAGACAAATTTTTTATGACTGAAAACGTTACACCCAAGAATAAAATAACATTATACAATTTAAATATTGTTTATTAAATTTGTAGCAAATCAAAATTATTTTCTTAAATAGTATCTTAATAGCTTTATCTGTATATTTTAGCGTCTGAAGATTACTGCGTTTTCACAACCTAATATCCTTTTAACAACTTTAGAAATGACCCACGAGTTAATTGCCTTGATCAAAATACGCATTTGTAAAGCCATTAATTCCAAGCTCTCCTGATAGTCTGAGTTATTTCAATCCCATTTAGCTTTAAGTAATATTGCTTTTACGTTGTCTATGGGTAAGACTTGATACAGTATTTATGAGTATAAAAACCAGGACAACAGTTTTTCAGTCTCTTTTGAAGTCTCACTTTAAGTTTAAGTCACTTTAAGGTCGTCTAGTTTGTTTCATTTATAATATTTAATACCAAAGGCAAAGTTAGTTAATATGGAATATTATTCCATTTTTCAAGTCTTTTACTGTAAAGAAGACTTAGCAATAGCCCTAAATCTAATCTTAAAATATCCGTTACTACATACAGAAAATTTATCGTGCGTAATTTATCCTCACTTATTGCTGAAATTAAAGTGCGCTCAGATTAAACGTTTTCTTATAATTATTATCATACTAATGTTGTTAATTCGCTTAAAAGACTTTTTAAATGCTTTGTGATACAACGAAAGCCGGTGAACTCCTTTCATTGAAATTATTGTAAGGAATGTTATTTTAATTTTAAATTAACCAGTTCTGTTCAGTTACATTTCTCCATTCCCTCCCCTATCTTCCCTCATTTCCATTCTCTGCCAGAATGATATTTCAAATTCGCGCGTTACGCAAATTAAGATAGAAAGCTACTGTTTTAAGCTGGTGTCTGAGTTACTTCAGACAGACCGTGTTCTGCCGTTCAACCGCGTTACTTCACTGAGTCAAGCTTGCTCTTTTACGATTGTGCATATTAACTGCCGGTTTGTGTACATCGGTGATAGGGCTAAGAGCCAACTCGCGTTAATTACTTCTGTGTAGCTTCGGCTGATTATTAAACTTAGTTTTAATTTAATATTTCTATTTCGAGTTGCAGCCAAAAGTACTGGCCAAGTTTATAAGCAATAGGAGTTTCGTCTGTAGATTACTTCTTGAGTTGAATGAAACGGCTTTTTCACCCTTTCCAAGTCTTGGTATATAACCAGCAAATTTAATTTAATTTAGCTATAATCTTATAAACACTGGAATCAAATATTTAAACACGGCAATATTCTTGCTTACCATCGTTACGTAAAGTACTAAGAAAAGGTCTGGTTTTTATACTACTAACATCAAATAAAAATCTTAACTATTCAGTGACTCATTAACAATACAAAGACTATCATCGATTAACCACTAACCAATTTTTCTCATAAAGACGAATGTTTTCGTAGAACCCTCTAGGAAAATTGGCAATTATTAACTGGAGGAAAGTACGAAAGCTCCACTCACTCGAAATTTTGGCTTGGGCCAAACCCAAGAAAGCTGCTGCTGTTCAGCAGTTTTATGCGAAAACCTTAACTGCGTAAAAAAGATATTCGCAGATTAAAAGAATTCTGCTATGGTTCAGTTAAAATTTGATCAAAAGAAGCAGAATTCTATCACGTTTACTAATGAAACTAATCTTGCTCTGACCAAAGACTTTCTGTGGATTTCAGATAGCTTTGTTGTAAAATAGTTTATGGGGCAAATAATATCATGTACTCTAATCTGAAAATGGACTTTTAAGTCCGAAATGGCACTGATACCTTCTTTGCACTCCTTCCAAAAAATGTTACAGACCTGCATACCAATGTATCTGAAAAATGATACATTCATTTTTGCTAAATTAGAAAGGCTAATTATGTTATATAACGTACATTTTTATAATATCCTAAACCAGTGGTTTTTAAATTGGCGACCCGCGAGCGGCTTGCGTCCCCCGAAGCAATTATATGCGTTTCGCAACTACTACATTTTAAATATGTATTCATTTCAAATACGGTATTGCAAAAGTCTCAAGATTTTAGTTATTTGAAGTCAAAGTTTACATTAGTTTCATTACCATTAAAAGTGATTCTGAACACCAGGAAATCTATAAGTAGATTAACTTACAGTGTGATATAAATTTTATTCAAAGATTTGAAGATACAGATTTTATTAACTTTTATTCGTACTTGTCAAAACATACAGCTTAGTGACGAATTTTTGCACTAAGAATAATAGGTTTGTTCAGGAATATATTTATATGCAAAGAGGTTTTGTGAAAATTCATAAGAAAGAAATCCAAATGACTGATCAATATGAAGGTAATTTCTAGAAATTTCTCTCCAAGGCTACAAATTTTGTCAAAATCTTTAGTTAGAAATAAAAGAAATTTATAATTATTTACAAACAAACATTTTTATTTTTATTTATTTTCCGAACTTTTGTCCCAGTTAGAAAGTTTTCATAATTTGTTTATTTTCAGCTTAAATTAAAATAAGCTATTTAATGATTAATTAAATATGTTAGAACTATTCTAAATAAACGTCAGTCTAAAAGTTTAATATTTAGCAATCAATATATTTCAACAACAAAGTGTAAGCAGCAAAAATGTATTACAGGTATCAAACTGTAGATTTAAAGCACAAAATAAACGTAAATTCAAATTCCATTTGTTATATTATTATTATTATTATTATTACTTATATATATTTTGATAAATATTTAGTGAGCTAAACTTAAAATCTATTGAAATCATTTTTATTCTTTTAATAAAAAAATTTCATTTTATTAAAAAACAATTCTGGCCCTTCAGCTTGTATATATATTATTAGGACTTTTTTGAAAAGAGAGATGAAAATGAGCAACACTTTCCCAGGGACTCGAACCACGGGACTCTCAATAACGCGCCGAGCGTGCTGACCACTACACTACGCAGGCATGCTAAAAACCCGGGAGAAATACCTTATAAGCAGTTTTCAGATCTCTCATTCGGCCTGTGTGCAGTTTAAGTTTGAGACCACTGACCTAAGCGATAAATCAGCATACAGAATCGCTTACCTAACTAATTATTAATATAAATATTAATTTTACACATCGCATTGTCTTACTTGAAACATTCTGAATGATTAAAATTTACTGTATGTAATAATCTTCCACGGGCAGACTTTCAGTATCATTCAGTTAAAATAAGGAAGATAGTATGATTGCTACTGTAGGAAAAGAATTTTATTTAATAATTGTATGCTTTGTGCTGCTTGATGTTTTTCTCTTCAGTTACATTATTGATTGCACTGCGAATAGAATTCTTTAGTAATGACTTTGAACAGGAACAATAAAGGGTATATTATCGGAAGTTTACATTTATCGAACTAGACTTTTCAATCAGATTCAGGAGATCAGCTTCTTGTCCTGAGGTAAATTCTGCTCGACTTCTTGACGTGCAACGGAGCAAAGCTACACAGAGGTAAAATGAATTCCAATACTGTGTAAGAGAAAATAAGGAACAAACTAAGGAACGAACCAACTCTTTCAACCTAAATAAATTTTGCAAAACGCCGAATTGAATTTCAGGGGAAGCCAAGGATGAGATTGAATAAAAATTTACTTTGAAAGAAGTGGAAAACTAGAGGTTATAAAAGACTGTTCTTCCAATTTGTCTGGGAACTTCAAGGAAAGTTCGACGACTCACAACGAATTAGGTACGGAAATGAAATACAAGCTTAAAAGAACTGTTTATTAAATTGACACCCGAGGAAGACACAACAAATTACCTGAAAGGGCAGAGTCTATCTTTAATATGAGCTTCGCATAAAGAAAAACGTCTAGGTAGTAATACTCTAACAAAGTTATCAGCATTCTCGAAATTTAGCGATTTATAAATGGCATAAATTAATTACCACTTACCTCATTCCTTTCAATCCTGAAGCACGAAACAAATCAGTTATTCTCTAAGCCATCATAAATAAATTAGTGCGAAGTAGAAGCTTATTGGACTCCATTGTCTAAGATTTATTTAATACCAATCAGCAAAAAAAAAAAAAAAAAAAAAAAGAGTTGCATGTCTTGCAGTTTAAAATCGTTTTCATATATTAAGAATGTGTTATAAGGTTTATTTTGTAAGCTTTCATGTTCAGAATGAAATTAGAACATCGCTTTAAGGATTTAGCTCATTTTTTTATTTTCTCTCACACTATCTCAATTAATTTATTAGAATTTGTAATTAATTACTGTTTTATTACTAAATGAATAATTATATCTTATTACTAACTTAATATTAAAGTGATTTGAGAGAAATAAATTCTTGGACAACTGCTGTTTGTCTGTGAAGGTTCTAGAGCACTTTCGTAAAAAATAAGGTTTCTATATGGGAGTATGAGTGGGAGAAAGAAGTACCCCAACCGATCCAGTACTTTAGGATTTAAAATAAGCACAGACGTGCGTTCTCTTTTATTATTAAAGAAAGCATGATAAACTAGGTATTTATGTATTAGTTAATTATGCGTGTGTATACTTAACAGTATAAGAACTTGTAAGGGAGTAAGACAAACTTTGTACTGTGAAATAAATCTGAAAAATAAATGATGAATGAAAAATAAATCTGAAACTTTAATTATTTACCAATACTTTCGAATCATATTTGGCACATTTAATATTATTCCGACTGAGATAAGTATCAAAATTAAATAAATAATTTATTACAGTAAAATATTTATAATAGTATGTTAGTTTTAAATAGAAGAAGGAAGCAACAAACAGACATGCAGATTCCCAGACAAGCAAAACTAAACGTGGTAAGCCCGGAATATTGCAACTATGATTAGCATTGCAAAAAGGTCTAATTCTCTAAAAGCGGAAATGCTGAGTAAAATGTATCTTAGATTCTTCTTCTCGGCGAAAATCTTCTTAGTAGAGACACAGCAAATGAAAGTATTGCATCGCAATATAAAATAAGCCACAAAAAATTCAGCAAATCGGACTAATTCTCATAGCTGTGCTATGAAATTCTAACAAATCCCTTAATAATATGAACCCCACGTAATTTCTTATTACAAGTTAACTTATCTTGAAAATGAGTGCGGAATATATTCATACTTACTTACTTAAAATATGTTGTTCAAACGAGTTAAACGAATATTATGGTGTTAAATATTTGTTATATCACGTGTTATGTTGGTAAGAATTGGCATAAGAGCAAGAGTTGTATGCCTATACTGTATGTCTAGTTAACTGGCATTAACTTAAAGCAATACGACTTTAATACGCAATTTTATTGGTTTTCGATATGCAATTTCATTGCCTACTGAGCAAAAGTAAAAACCTGAATGTGTTGTGCTCATTTATCCCAGAGGAAAACTTACGATTTCTGTTCCAAAATCTTTTTTTCTTTCCTTTATAGATCTTTGAACAAAGACGTTGATGAGCCAGGCATTAGATATGTCCCAGTTTATCGCCTTCTAGAGAATAATTTAGCACATGTTTTGCATTGTTACATACTCTTAAATAATTAAAACAATTCTTTTCAGTGAGGTTTCGCAGATTGGAGAAAAGCAATACATGTTATACGTTTTTAATGAATGCTAATGATTCCTTAGACAGACATCTAGACATTAATTGGAATACCATACAATTAAGCTAAATGGAATAACGTTACATCATTCAACAAATGAAAAGATATAGCTTTAAGCCCAGATAAAATTAGGAATTCTCAAGTCTTTGAATACTATATGTTGGGAGATTTACTGTCTGCATTTAATAGGTTTTGCTGCGTGTACAAATGATGAATAATAAAGACTTCTAAGAGATTGATTTTATACATTGGAAAAGAAGAACGTACATAGCCAGTTTAAATAAAAAAAGAAAAGAAATTTTAATGCATTTCAGACAATGATTGCCACAAAATAATGAATAGTGAGTTTATGCTTATTAAACTGTTAAGAGTGAATCAGAGAATGTTAAGAGTAATCAGACATCATAAGGACCAAACAAATGGAGTCAGAGTATAAATAACGATCAGAACTGTTTCGTTTGCTTATAATAACACAGTATAAATCTCTCTCAAAAATTAACGCAGTTAAATACAGTTTACGAGAATTTAAAATTACACGGCAATGCTTAGGTGCTATTATTTAGAAAAGGAAATACTTCGATTACGCAATGACCTTTTTGTTACGCTCAATAACGGCTGTCTGAAATCTTGTCTATTGTTTTATGGTTTGGGTAAAGAAAATCAATATGTGAGTAGACAAGGAATTTCCACAATTTGCGTGCGCTGTACAATGAAATAAGATTGCAATTAAGGCATCTTCCGCGAAATGTTATGGTCGATCATGGGTGCAAATTCTCTAGTTAGTCCTTTACTTCAGGCCTACCGGTGATGGAGAGCATAAAACTGATGAGCGATATTAGTTTTATCTTCAACATGATTTCAAGAACAGCATGAGCTCATAGTTTTCTCTGCATGCAGTCTAAAGGTAAATGACTTATTCCTTCTAAGAAACCTTCTACGAAAGATACTCTTCTTCCTTCCGATAACCTTTGCGTGCTTTACCGTAATTAAAGTAATTTAGCCCAACCTCTAAAATAGATAATAGTTTTTCAAAACTTTCACGTCATGAACCTACTCTCAATGACCTTTTCGAAGTTTTTAAGTAGTGATTACATTTCATGAAGCTTCGCTGAATACATTTCTCTTTGTGAACTTACCATCAACAGTTCATATTCTTCAATTCTACTACTGTAACAAATGTGTGAAAAGTAATATTGCTTTTAAACTATTAATGGCGAAAAACTCAAAAACACTCTAGCGGTTAGTTATAATTCTGGTATAAATTGCTTCTGCTCTGATAAAAATTGTCACCTGACTCTGAACCTGCAAGATTACTCACAGTTTTATGAGATGGGAAACAGAAAGACAACTTAAAGTATTACGCTAAAAAAATTCTAAACTCTTTCCAATGATGTTTTTGAACTAGGCTTCTGTGAAATTCATTAATTTTCCCTCTTCAAAATGAGATCTCGATTAAGGACAAAACAGCCATTTAAAAAAACTTTAAAAAATTCATATTAATCTTCGGATGATATAAATTTTTAAATAAAAAAAACTTAAATGATCCATTTGGTAATAGTGAACAAAAAGAACAAATTTGTGTCTGAAACTTTCCATTTAAAAAATAAAAATTAGTTTGAATGGAATATAAATTACCTTTAGATATAAAACTTTTTCTCAGATTGTTGTTCTAAACAGTTTCTTTTGTTACGATAGATCTATATTTAATGCATGTAAACATATTCACTATTTTTAAACATGAAATTTAATTTCAATTAAGTTTCTTCTTCGTTTCCTTTTGGCTTTTTATTAAACACACTAAAACTTTCATCATAGATTCAAAATTCTCTCTCTTCAGTATTCTTTTCAAATAAAAAAAAAAAGATTCTTTCAACTGTATATCATTGTTAAGTACTGTTACATTTATTTAATGATTTATAGATTATATTAAAGGGGAATCTTAACAACCTAAAGCAGTAACTTTTTTAGGTGATAATTTTATACCAAACCTTTCTAAATTAAGATATAAAAAATCGAATGTTATCTATCATTGATAAGAATTTTATTACAGTACTAATTTTCTTCAGTAATAAAATTTTTTACTTAATTTCACTTCCATGTGTAACATGGATACCAGCCAGTTTATTTTAGAAAGTCCTCCCCGAAAGCATTCTTCTTCTTAGATAGATAGAACTCGCATTCTTTGCCATAATCAAATAAGCCAAACCAAATTTAATTATTTTGCCATATCGAAAGACTTCATAAATGCCACTAATGTACGTTGCATACATCTTGTTTTAAAATATTGATTTCGGAATTTGCATTTCAGAACGAGTTGCTGTGGAATATAAACAATATTCAAATATTAATTTGCTATTCTGACATAAAAATAAACTATAATATTGTTTTCCTTACCATTTAATGCAATAAAAACATTCTTTAACTAGATAATACAGTTGAATTATTACAGAAACTAATATTTTGTCTAACACGAAATCTCTCATCTAGTTTTATTACTCAATCTGGTTTACATGTTTCTGCTTGATTAATGTCCATATTCTTCGGTTTAGTGTCTTCAGAAGTAGAATAACAAAAGTTTAAATAAGTTTTTCTTAGACTATATAAGCTTATCTTTACCTCAGTAAGGTCAAAATCTTCTAAGCCATTCCATCTATGAAGAATTAAATTAATTTTATTTCAATTACAAGCTGATGGAAATAAATTTCAGACGTTTTCTCTGTTGTGTTTCTATTATCTGGAAAATTTAATTAATTGAGCTATTTATTTTTAATTACAACAATATAATTCATATTATGTTTTTCTTAGCCATTAAACATTTCATCTATACACGCAACGGCAGTTTTGCTTCATTTACGTGCAATAACTTTTGCACGTCATCGATCAAATCCATTAAATGCTCAGCACAAATTTGCTTTTCATTTCGACATAAGTTGCAACACTTAATTCAAACGAAGTCAGCTGAAAATTAATGGCTCTGCGTGTCTAAATTTTTGTAATAAAGATTTGCGATTAATATTTCTTTTATATACAGTTAAATAAATAAATTTCTTGATCAAAATAAACATATTGAAATGAAATAGCATGCTTTAATTCAGGAGTGCGGGTTATTCATTTATAAAAAAAGGTATCTGAAGAAAACAATTTTATGACTGTTTAGTCTCAAAGACATTTATTTTAGTTCTTTTATAGCTTGACATATTCACAGCAATTCCAGATGCTTTCATAGAAGAAAACGCGTTGAGCTCTATTTCGTTCTCTTGTTTCATTTCACCGAACTTTTGTAACGCTGACAAAATTGCGTCTTTCAACGAAACATTTCAATTTAGAGAATAGGTAACAATTTTCAAGATGCCAAATTTAAAGCAAGGAGATGACAAATAAAGGTTACATTTTCCTTTTCACTTAAAAGCTTGAGCTTCGGGTAAAGGATTTTTTTGGATAAAGCGGCAATAAAAAAACATAAAGTCTACTCCTTATGTGTTAAATGTTTTGCGGACCCATGCCAAGTGACACTGGACAATGATTTTATTCTCGTAGGTCCGATGGCCAGTCCGATGGTCAGACAATAATTCTTTTGGCGAAACTCTTAAGAACTGCATACCAATAACATGCTTACCAATGTTGTATGAAAGGAATTAACAAACAAATCAGGTACAAAATGATAAAAACATAGTTTTGAATTCAATTTAATTCAAATCCTTTTAACATAATTAAACATTACATACATTAGCCACAAACATAACAGCCTAGATTTTGTTTAATAAATACGATCTATAATTCTTAAGGCTCCAACCTGATATACAAACAAATAGGATAATATATATATACCAATATTCATTTTTAATAGTTCCTTAATTTTACACAAATGCAGGTATGCCAGACTCTATCAGCATTAGAAAGCTGATTCCCTGTCAGCATTAGAAAGGCCCCCTCCAGCCCGGAGCAGCCGAGTTTCAATACTCAAGAAGCGAAAGAACTCTATAGGGATCTTTCCACAAAGCATCAATTAAAACTTTCTTGAGAGAAAGCGCACATTGGATATGAGGGTAATTAGTGAGCGGACGCCTTTGCAAAAGAGGCTACTATTGAAGTAAATATAGAAAGAGTAAATTATCGGGTATCTAAACGGAAAGCAGTAAGGAAAAGGGATCTAAATATATATAAAGAATGGATAAAAATTGAAAAGATTGAGACCGTAAAAAGGACTATTTAGACAACATTGAAATCTCGAAAAATATTAACACTACAATCGATAAAGACCATTGTCATATTTTTTCAGGTCACGGTAGATTCCCGGCTTGCCTAAACAGATTTAAAATTCAAGAAAATTCAAACTGTTTACTAGGCGGAAAGCTGGGAAATAACTGGCATTATGTGGAAGAATGTGAATTAACAAAAGGCCTTAGGAGCAGCAAGAGAGACTTTAAAAACCCGGTTTATACTGGAAATGAAGCAAAAAACATAGCAAAAAAGTTCATGAAAAGAGTTAATAAAAACCTAGTCTTAGCTGGAATAGGACAATAACAAAGAAAAACCAATTCCAAGTAGCACGGCACGTCGTTACGACGTTGCAAACTGGTCGCCAGTCATGTTACAAAAACGTTGTAATATGTCGTCTTTAAGACGCGCAGATGTCCGCGAAACTTTTGCAACCGTTGCAAAGACGTCTTTATAACGTCTTTGCAGATGAGGTTTTTGTCGCATAGACGTCGTTATTGCGTCTTTCGCAGGTGATATTTTGGTTGTGAAAGCATCATCGTATCACGACGGCTTAACGACGCCTAAATGTTCGCAAAATTCCACCTTTTTGCAACAGTTGTGAAAACATCGTTATTATGTCTTTGTGTTACATATTGATTTATGCAGAAAAATAAGTTTAATAATTAATATATTTTTCTTCTTTTTTAAAAGTATGTATTCCTCATATTTTTCTAAAGTTTAAATATTTTATCATTTCTTTAAAACCAGAAGATAATACAATTTTTCCCTTTAGACTAAATATGCATAATTAATAATAGCCTTAATTATTTTCAGTACTTTAAACTATATTTTTTGGATAACTTAAATTCTAAGTTACGATTATTTAAGATTTCATCATTTTTCCCTTAAGTGAGAATAATTATGAAAGTGGTTATTATAAATATATAACATTTATAGTATGTTTTAAGTAAATAAAACTCAATTAGACATAAATAAAAGTAGAGATATATACGTGGGTAAAAAAGAGCGTTTCTGATAACAGCATTATCACATTTATTTCTGTTAAATCTCAGAGACATTGAAAATTGCCCCTGTCATGATAAATTAGGAAGTGGTTCTTAAGGTAACATAATAAGTATTTTACCTGAACCCAAGTTATAAATTTATTCGTGTTTCATAGTAAAACTAAAACCATTAACTTATATGTCTCCAAGATATTCAAATGAAAGACTGTATGAAGTAGTTAATGTGATCAAAAATATTTCATACAAAAATATACCTAAATCTAATAACCAAAAAAAACTTCCCATATGCATATCTAAAATGAAATAATAACCTAGCGCGCTTTATTCTCGGCGAGTTATTTTAATGTAACCTTAAATATTTTTCTTCTTGTATGTCAAGCAGATTAGATTAGATAAGGGTTGTAAGCGAGTCTTCGGCGCTGTATCCGGATAGTTTTGATTTCAATCGAGATTAAATCCTTGGTAATAATAATGATGATTTTAGAAATTTGTTAATAAAACTTAGTTTAATTTGAAAGTCTCTTTGTTTTGATCTGAACACGATTGATGAAAGCTTATCTTTTGCATCTACATTTTGCTGGCGTCCGACGACTGGACTGGATTGTTTCGATTCGAAGTAAGCTGTTTTATCATTTCTATGGTAATTTATTGATTGATTAAGTTAAACTGTTAACTTAAAATGACGTCGGAAATTGATACTGTAATTAAACGGCGTACTGGGATGAGAACTCAGACAACGAAATTATGTAATAAAATACATACCATTCTTGAAAACGAATCAATAGCATTAGATGAAAAGTTTGATCTTTTGAATATTTGCAAAGATCAGTTGAATGAGAAATATGAAATTTGAAAGAAATTAAATTCAGATATTCAAGATCTTTATACTGGTGCCGATTTCGATAAAGAAATCGAAAGTGCTGAAAATAACAGGGAAAAAATAATTGAATCACGGTACAAAATCACGAAATTTGTAAATGAGCGTAACATGATTAACCAAATTACTGCTTCTCAAAATACTCAATTAAGAAATGATTCTAGTGCTTTAAACACTAATGTCGATCGTTCAGTGAAATTACCAAAACTTACTATACCAAACTTTTATGGTGATTCTAGTTCTTGGCTAGAATTTTGGGGTCAATTTACTAATGCTATTGATAATAATCCAAATTTGACTCCCATTGATAAATTTTCCTATTTGAAATCGCTGCATTTCGGTAGTGCATATAATGTTGTTGTAGGTTTTTAACTTAGTGAAGAGAATTATAATTCAGCTGATGATTTATTAAAAAATCGTTTTGGTCGCCAAGATGCGTTTTGCTCATATGAGTAAACTTTTGAATTTGAAGCAAGTAAAAAATGCTGCTATTGTTAAGGAATTGCGAGAGCTCTATGATAGTTGCGAAATTCAAATTAAAAATTTAAATTCTCTGGTGTTACAGCCGGTAGCTACGGACATTTACTCTGTCCAATTTAATTGAAGTTGTTACCCGCAGAAATTGCTCTCGAATTTAATCGTAAACGAGCTCACTCGGAAAAAGGGGATGTAGAAGAGCTTCTTCCTTTCATTAAAAATGAAACTGAATCTAGAGAAGCCACAATCATCAAAGTTGTAATTATCAATCTAACGTTAAAAAAGAAAGATATAAACACAGTAATAATAAATTTACTAGTAAGTATAAGCGTGAGACACCTACAGCGTCAGCATTAACAACAAATGTTAAAAATGCTTGCGTTTTTTGTTCCACTGACCTACACGATTCTAAGAATTGCAAGACACTCTCTATTCCTGAAAAACGTGGAAAATTACGTAAAGAAGGTCGATGTTTTCTCTGCTTCGAAAATTATCATATTTCGCCGAAGTGCGCTAAATTTAATTCAATTCCGTGTAAAATGTGTAATTCCAATTTCATCATTTTTCCTTATGCCTGAATAAAGCGCCAAAACCTCTTGTACCAGTCAAAGAAAATAATCCTGATTCTACTTCTACCTCTATCACATTGCAAAATAAATAAAAACGAAGGTAGTAAAGAGGTAATTTTGCAAACTGCAAGTGTTTTTGTGGACACTCATTCAGAATCTGCCTTGTGCATATTTGATGTTGGTAGTCAAAGATCTTCTGTCGCAAAGCAGTTGGTAAAAAAATTAAGTCCTCCAATTATTCGCCAAGAAAATCTTCAAATATTTCCCTTTAGAACTTTTTTACTTCAAATCAAATCATTTGACGTCGTTTCATTGAAACGAAAAAGATAAATCTCGCTTCATGTTTATTAAAGCATTAGTCACCGACTTTATTTCTAACGCAGTAATTTATTGCCCTAGACTAAACAAGAATATTAAGAGCAGGTTGGCGCCGTTCTATCTGTCCGCTGAAGAAGCTGACGAATCAAATATTAATTTGTTGATAGGAGCAGATTACTTTTATCAAATTTGTTATGACAGAGCGGTAATGAAACTTACGAATTCTCTATTTTCTGTGATTCTTTATTCGGTTACTCGCTTTGTGGCTATTTAGAAGAAGCAAAAAATGGAATAAGTACAGCTTCGGTTTTGAATCTTTCCATAATTAACTCTGAGCAAGAAGACTTGAAATTTATGTGGGAATTAGTGGCTCTTGGGATTGGACAATCACAGGATAGTAATATGTCAGAATTAGACAGCGAAATAATGAATAGAGTTGAAGCTAATCTTAAATTTGTAAATAATAGATACGAAACAAGTTTAATGTGGAAGGATGAAAAAATTAAAGTGGGGAACAATTATAGAGTAGCTAGAAAGCGTTTTGATGAATTAAATCGTAAATTCGACAAAGATCATGAATTATACAAAAATTATAAAGCTATTGTTTTGGAACAAGAAAATAGTGGACTTGTTGAAAAATGTCCCGATAAAATAATTGAAAAAAGCCTCATAGACCAGTTTTAAGAGAAGACAAATCTACTACAAATGTAAGGATGGTATTCGATGCGTCTTCCAAAGAAAAGCATTTAAACTCCTTGAACGACTGTTTATATCCAGGAGCTAATCTTAATCCAAACATTACTTGATGTTATAATGAATTTCAGAACATTCAGTGTTGCATTTTGCGCCGACATTGAGAAAGCGTTTTTGCAAATTACGATTACTGAAGATGATCATGATTATTTAAAATTTTTATGGTTTAGTGCTAAAAAGAACAACGTTGAATTTTTTAGGTTTACGCGTGCACCCTTTGGTGTAACTTGCAGTCCTTTCATAGTAGCAGCTAGAATTAAATATCATATTCGAAAATATAATGAACATTCCGAAGTTGTTAAGATTTTAGATTCTTCTTTGTTCGTAAGATGATTTAATAACGGGTTCGAATTCTGATGATGGAGCTTTCTATTTCTCGTCAACTGCTTCAGATATTTTTAAAGAAGCAGGAATAAATTTGCGGAAATTTAACACTAATTCTGTTCATCTTAGAAAAATGTGGCAAAAAAGTAAATTATGTGATTCACGAGAAAATTCGAATAATAGGATAAAGGTGTTGGGATTACGTTGGGACACCGATTCGGATGCATTGTATTTTGAGATGAAATCCCTTCCTGATAGCTGGAAATTTAATCTAACTAAACGAATTGCTCTCAAGGTTATGTTGAAAATATTTGACCCCATAGGATTTTTTGCCCCCCCCCCCTTTTTTTTTTTTTTTTTTTTCGAATGAAACATATATTACAAGAAGCATGGCCATGGCAACGAGGTTTGGAGTGGGATACTGTTTTGCCCAATGATTTCAAAGAAGAATTTGAAGGCTGGATCTCGGATTTGTGCATTTTAATAAATTTGAAATACCTCAAAAATATTTCCCTCAAGATTATGAACTTTCGGATAAAATACAAGTTCAAATTTTTTCAGATGCCAGCCCTAAGGCTTATGGAGCTGTTGCCTATTTCCGTAACATCACCAATAATAATGAAGTTAAAAACCCGTCTAATTTGGGCCAAATGTAGAGTCTCACTCGTTAAATGTCTAACAATTCCTCGCCTTGAGCTTGTGGGGGCATTAATCGCGGCAAGAATGAGCAAATATCTAAAAGGTGTTTTTTCCATAATTTGGACATTTACATATGGTCGGATTCAACCATAACACTACACTGAGTTAAGGGATCACCTTTGAATTGGAAACCCTTTGTAGCGAATAGAGTTATGGAATTTCAGTCTTCAATTGATCCCCAAATTTGGAACCATATCCCGGATAAAGATAATCCAAGTGACCTTTGACAATACAAGAAATTTATTTGACCAGAGGTGAAAATTTGAATAATCTCATCGAAAACAAGTTATGGTTTTATGGTCCTGAATGGTTATCAATGCCAAGTCACATGTGGCCCAAACCCGAAAATATCGTTATTAATAATGATGCTAAAGATGTTATAGACGAAAAGAAATCTAAAATTTCAGCCCAACTCTCATCTTCAGAATTTGAACAGGCAGAGTTATATTGGTTAAAACAGACACAACAAATTGCATTTAATCGTGAAATTATGTCTCTAAACCATGAAATGCCTATTCATAAAGATTCATCGTTATACAATCTGAATCCAAAATTTGATGAAAACGGTTTGTTGGCCTTTTTGGGAAGACTTCAATTTTCTGAGTTTTCTCAAAAGGAAAAACATCCTTGGATTCTGCCAGGTGGAAGTTTTACTAATTTATTAATTAAGAATGCTCATTAAAAGGTTTTCCATTTTTGTATTCAATGCACCTTAGCTCATCTGAGGGGAAAATATTTCATAATTAAAGGCAGAAAACATGTTAAATCAGTGTTAAAAAGTTGCATGATTTGTAAAATGTTCAGTGCATCTCCTGGAAAACAAGATATTGCTCCATTACCCAGGGATAGAATAATTGAATCTCTTCCTTTTCTGACTTGCGCTGTCGACTTCGCCGGTCCCATTTACATCAAAGGAAAAACAGGCTCAGAAAAGGCACACATCGTGTTATTCACTTGTGCTGTCACAAGAGCTGTCCATCTCGAGGTAGCAAGTAATTTGAGCACTGAAACTTTTATATTAGCCCTTAAACGATTCATTTCCAGAAGAAGACTATTTAAAACAATTTATAGTGACAATGCGAAAACCTTCATAAAGGCCGATTGTTTTCTAAAAGAAGTTTGGAGCCGAATTTCTCAACCTGATGTTCAGCAGTATTTCAGAGAAAATAGTATCATGTGGAAATTTAGTATTCCTAGAACTAGTTGGTGTGGGGCGGATTTTAGGAACGCATGGTACGTTCTGTAAAAAGCCCTTTGAAGAAAATCCTCCGTAGATTATGCTTCACTTATGAAAGAAATTCAAACCCACGTTGACCGAAATTGAAGCTGTCATTAACCAGTCGCCCTCTGACTTATGTTTATGAAGATAACAACGAACCTCTTCCGATTACCCCATCTCATTTTCTGATTGGTAAGCGTTTAAATTCTTTGCCAGATGTCAACTATTCAGCTGAACCCAAATCAAACAAAATTGTTCTCACGAAAATGTTGAGATACAAACAACAAGTTATCGCTCATTCCTGAAAACGTTGGCCTAACGAATATTTACTTGAACTGCGCTCTGCCAATTTATCCCCTCTCACTAACACTCCTTCTATATTCAAAACTGATGATGTAATGGTGATTCAGAAGGAGAAAATTCCAAAACACTTATGGAAATTTGGAGTGATCAGGGAACTCTTTCTTGGTAGAGACCGTAAAATACTATTACGGATTTGGTATTTAAATGGCTAATGTTAGTTGAATTATAAATTAAATTGTTTTATTCCCCGTGCAGTGTAGCACGTGACGAATATTGAAGGAAAGCTAAGCCGGAAAATTGAAAATACAGGAGCGCGTGCATTTAACATTATATAAATATCTCTTTTTGATTTCGAGAAAGTTCCAGAAAGTTCTCGCGCGTGATTTAAAAATCTTATAAAAAGGAGGAAAACCTCTTAATTCAGTTAGTGATTTTAGTTAGCTTGTTGTCGTTTCAAGAGTTTGTTTAGAAAACTGCTCTTGTTGATTGTAGCGAATTCGTGTATTAGCTTTCTTTTAGCTGTTTTGAATTAACTTTTGTTGAACTTTTGAGTAGTTGAAAGATACTTACTATGAGATATTGTAATATTGAAAGAATATCTGAGGGAATTTAAGCATTTTTACTGTGATAATAATAAAACTTTGTCCATTTTTCATCGGACTTGTGCATTCAATTCAAACAAACCCGTACGCACGCAACAATACGTTCTTGTGTCCTTTAGACGTCTTCTGGTATAATTAAACGACCGATTCAATTACTGTACAAACTAGAACTTGATCATGTTTGAAATTTTATTTAGCAATGAACAATACTTTCTTTTTTATTATTATTATTATTTTTTATTTTGTGAGTATTTCTTGATTATGTGTTCTAATTCAGTTTGTAATTGTATTTGTAGATTTCAGTTTATTCTTCAAATGTTTTCTGTGAAAGTAAGTAATTTCATTCTTACATTGTAAGTATGTTTTATAATATTTCTATTTGTTAATCTCTTTTGAAATAATAAGATGCTGAACAATTGTCATTGTTCATCCGGGGGCAGTGTGTTGCAACCCCCTTGTATTGCGCTGTGGCGTCGATTTATTCTCGCCAAATATCTTAATGTAATCCTAAATATTTTTCTTCTTGTATGTCTAGCAGATTAGATAAGGGTTTGAAGCGAGTCTCCGGCGCTATATCCGGATAGTTTTGATTTGAGCCGAGATTAAATCCTCGGTAATAATAATGATATTTTTAGAAATTGGTTATTAAAACTTAGTTAGTTTAATTTGAAAGTCTCTTTATTTTGATCTGAACACGATTGATGAAAGCTTATCTTATGCATCTACAGCACTATTTAAGAAAAAACATGAACTAGTAATGTTTGAAAATATAAATAGAAAAAAGAAGGTAACATAACTAAGATTTCTAATTAATAAACAATTATTTTCGTTTTTTAAATAGTAAGCAATTAAAAGTGCAATGATTATGGATTGCAGTATTTTCAAGTAATGCTGATGTTTCCTAATACCATTTCTTTCGATCATATGTTAATGTATTATTTTTAGTTTCTATATTTTAGAATAGTGGTAGATTACAATGATTATTTCATACACTTCTGTAATCAATAACTTTCCTTTTGTTACTGTACAGAAATAATTTAAATAATATAGTATACGATAGTAAGCTAAGTACGTTAAGGTAAGCTCATCATTAAATAGCACGCGATGAAACTTTTTTTTTATTTATTATTGAATTTCTTTGTTATCACAAGTACATAAAAAGTAAGCGAGGAAAATAGAATATACCTAAATTTAATAAAAAATAAAACCTAACTTCCAAGATTCATTTATTGAGATAATCTAATAAACATACATAACGGCAATATTTAAAACAACGCGAATTACACAGTGTTTGGAAGAATAGATACCAAACGAAAAGTAATAAAACTGCAATTTGCAATCAATAAAAAATATTTAGTGTTTTTATATTACACAATTAAATATCACATAATTATAGATTACAATATTTCATAGAAATGCTAATGTTTCCTTAACACTATTTTTTCGATCATACATTCCATACACTGTTTAAAATCATCAACTTTTTCTGCATACTATACAAAAGACAACATACTATAAAATGTGCATTATTATTAATTTTAATGTATTTCTTCTTTTTATTATATATATCTAATTCATCTTCAGAAGTCATATTAAGTACTGGTACCAGTTCAATAATTTCTTTGATTTTGAAAATAATGAATATAGCTTAACAGCTTGAATTATTGTAGCTTCTGCATTAATTGCATTTTCAGCAAAACCAGAAAGTGCCTTACCGTTGTATGTTATTTTTGGTTTCACTTGAATTAATTCTGAGTACCAACCTTTCATGATGAACACAATAATCGATTAATATGAATGATATACAATACAGCACTTAGGACGTTATAACCAAATCGCTAATCCGTGTATACAAATATTGTACCACTCGAAACAATGAAAATTGAAGAACACCAACTACGGAAACAGATAAAACACCAAAACAGAACACTGTATTCAAGATTAGCATTGTAGCACGTTATATTTGATATTTTCTTAATGATGTATCCAAACTTTTGGTGACTTCTTGTAGAGCAGATATTCAGACACAAAATAAGCACAAATTCCACATTTTCACGATGATTTCTCCTCAGTTCAGAGGCTTCCAAACAGGAGCTCACAGCAATCCAACTTCACTCGTTGAAGGCAGTTGAAGTAAGTAGATAGGACAGAACAATAATAATATTCACAGTGCGTTCTTTGATTGACAGTGCATTACATTTACTTTCAATATAAGCAATATTATTTATATCAGTCATTGCTTGATTCATTTTTGAACATGAAGCCACTCTTTTCAAATGCCAAATCTGGCATCTTTATACCAAATTACTTGAAAGAACTGCTGCAAACTTAAGTAATTGTGCAGTTAACATCTTCGAATTTGGCAGCTAGCCAAAGCGCACAAAACCTCGAGATGTTCGTTTATATAAGCATTCAGGAAATAATGTGCATGGAATGTCTTTGGTTGAAGAACCCAATGCAGTATAACTTTCAGCGATTCATGCGACTGCATTAAACCTTTCGACGGTTCTTCTGATAATTTAATAAAATCTTTTTAAATGGCCTAGAAAAATTATTTCAACTGAATAGAATTACGAACAATGTTCACAAGATTTTATTTACAAAAACAAATATTTATAGGTCTCACTAAAACATTTGTAATGTCAATGTCGCCAAATCCCGAGTGTACCGTATAGGTTTAACCAAACATTTTTGAATGCATGGAGATGGACAAAAACGTAAAAACATAACAACAGTTCATCAGAATTTTTATAGGTAATAAATTTTGTATTTTTGTTCACAGTTTCTGTAATTTTTATGTCAACATTTATTAGTAATATATCAAATCCATTAATTTTGTCATTTTCCATGAAAAGTTTGCATTAATTATTCCATTCTGCTTCTCCTGGCTGTCGGTGAGTTTTCCGTCATATATATTGGGCAGTCGTTAAATATGCATGGATATGCATCCTCTTTTAACATTGGACGTTTTCTCGGAATTCTTAAAATCGCCCCATTTTTATCCGTGAATACATCTTCACACACAATCATATATTCACGACAATTGTACTTTCTGCACTGTATGCAGTAAAATGTTTCATATTATGTTACATGGTAATTCAAATAAATTCGTCCTTACTTTAGAAAGAATAAATAAAGCCATATTTCAGTAATGAAATAATTGCTAACATGTGATTTACATTGATTTCGGAAATAGGATTTTTTTTTTAATATGTAAAATGCATAACTTAATAACTTACTTTGTAGAGTCATTAGGTTAATTGGAAGCAGAAAAGATGAAAAATATGCAACCGCCTTCACCGGGAATCGAACCACGGACCTCTGAAAATACCGGCTCAGTGTGCAGAACCACTACACCACGAAGGCTCGCTAGAGAAGTGGGAGAAATACCTTATATACTCCTCTTTTTAAAGGGCGACTAGGGTTTTAGGGACCTAGTCGCCAAATCCTGAGTGCGGAGAATCATCATCCACAACCCTTTTAGTTCGGGCGCCCCTTGTAGAGTCATTAGGTTAATTGGAAGCAGAAAAGATGAAAAATATGCAACCGTCTTCGTCGGGAATCGAACCACGGACCTCTGAAAATACCGGCTCAGTGTGCAGAACCACTACACCACGAAGGCTCGCTAGAGAAGTGGGAGAAATACCTTATAACTTTATAGATTAGTTTCATTTTTAAATATTTTGCTATAATATTCAAAAATATTTTAAGTGTTAATTATTTTAACAAAATTTTAAACAATAATTTAGCACATACTTTAGTACTAATTAAAAATTTAATAAATCACTATTTATGTTAAATTTATGTTAAATTTATAATAAAGTATTTATGTTAAGTTTGTATTTCATTAGATGAATCTACCTTAGATTAATATATTTTGATGAAATAAAGTAATGAAACATTGCTAAGTAAATCTTATGCGGACTTCAGATTCTTGAAAGGGCAGATTTAGTCTCTTTTCATTCTAAAAATAACGCTGATGAACTATGAAAAAATGGTAAAACGACCACGTCTAAAAGCGGTCATATCATGACGTTTCAGAGACTTCGACAAATTGCCAAAATATTTTGCGTCTTCGTAACGTTGTAAAGACGTCGTAAAAGTTACCACGACCACTTTTCAACCTCTCGGAGCAGTTTGCAACGTCTTTGAAACGTCTTGTGCTATTTGGGATATGGCTGCTGCTGGAGATTTCGTTTATTTATGTTGTTGTGTCCTATATGTTTATCCTTCGTGGTCGGTCTAGAAATGCCATAAGGCGAGCTTGGGCTTGTCGGGAGTGTGGATCGCGCCATACCTGTCTAACTACCTACCGTCTATATTACTTACTACCTGAATACGGGCTGGTGTGGATTAGCTTTTCGTTCAAGAAAAAACTCATGTTGGATCATTCATTGTGTGCTGCCAATTAAAAAAATACGTCAACAAGTTTACTCGCTCTTTAGCGAAGCTTCTTAAATGTGAAGTTTCTCTGACAGAGGAGAATTTTTCTTTATCCACTCAGATAGTTGTGGTTAGTCTTCAGTTATAAATAAAAGACCAAATTTTAGTTTAGGTGAGGATCTGATTAAAATATTCGGTATGACAATGTGTCATTCCCATCAAATTCTTGTTGTTTTCTGTTTTTGAACCTTTGAATTCACAACAGCAGTTCTCAGCTGGATAAATTCAAACGAAAATTTTACTTCAAATTTCTTTTCGCAAGGAAACAATATATTAAAGTAAAATGTTCAGATGTGATTACAGTCATTTCCACTACATATTATTTTGCAGCTCCATTGAAATTGATTGAAAGCATTCAGTCTTAAAACTTGCGCAGTAAGTGCTTGCTTTGTATGAACTGTTTGCATTGAAAATACCTTGCCGGAGTATATTAATTTCCCTATTTTCCTTTTAATTTTAAATTATGCTGAAATCTGTATTTCCAGTTTTCCCATCCGTATGCTGAGTCTTTCATTTATACTCTAATTGCAACTAAAAATGCGTCACATATCATTTCCATCATTTTATGTAAGACTCAACACGTGCCGTGTGAAGGAAATGTGCCGCTTACTTATGATGAAGTTTCAGATTTTATGCCTAGAGTTTAATGAGGGAAGAGGAAAGAATAAGAGGAAATCATTTCCAATTATGCTTCCATTCCTCTTCAGTTGTTAAACCTGCAGGAAATGAAAGGTTCTTCTTACCTTCGCTTGCAGGTTTTTTTTCGAAACCACTGAAAGACTATTTTTTCAGCTATCTGCGCATGGAAAACAGCATGCTTGTTATTTAAAAACCGACACTTAAAAACGTTACAGCGGCTGTACCTCGATGTACATCAACAAACTCCACTCCAGATCCTTTCATATATACCAAACGCCCTTTTTCAAACAAAATAAAGAGTAAATAATTAATTTGTTCTTAAAAATATCCTATTGTAATTATCATAACACTGTTCAATATCAAAATACAAACGCAGTAAGGAAAATATATACTGTACATAAATGAAACACTGTATATAATACTGTACATAAATGTTTCTTCTTTTGTGCAGAGCAGAAGAAATTTTTAACATGCACTACCACCTGATCTTTGTTTTGTAATCGATTTAACCCCCTTTGAAACATTAGTCGATTTAATAGCATCTTTACTTTCCAAAATAGTACACAACGTCGTATGCGACATATAGTATGCAGTAGGCAAGGTCCCGGTCACGAAAGCTAGCTTCATACTTTTCAGTGGTCTCTTTTTTTTTAATTTCATTGTGATTCTAAAAATGTTCGTCATTTCTTTCCACTTCTAATTAACTTCCTAAGATTCATTGTTAACAAAGTTACAATAAAATTACGAAAAAAAAATCACTTGAAAATTCAGGATCATAATGAGAATTATTTACTGAATAGTAGCAACAGGCGTGCAGGTTCTCATGGGTAGTCAAAACATCGTCTCATAAGAATTAAACAAACGTAGTGCACACATTCATCACGACGTATACCAAGTCGTACGTAATTCAATGTGTATATTTATATTAAGGATGGTCACTTTTTGCTGACTATTTAGCTCATTTCATGTGAATTTACTAGGTTTAGGGAGCTTCGAAAATAGGAAAGATTGTTTCGTAAATTAATAGTACATTGAAAACACAAGCATTATCCTTAAATACGTTATCACCAATTTCTATCCAAATGTAAAATAAAATTTTAGCATAAGTTACAAGGATGGAAAATACTTCATGCTGGCTTTCGTAAACATATTCGTTCTGATTATTATGATGTTTTCGCTAAACAAAACTACGCCAGGGAATTTATGTACTTCCCGTCTTTAGAGATGTAAGTGAAACGTAGGAGAACTAAAACAATAAAAACTAAGTACGAAAGTTGTTACTCGTAAAAACAACTAGGAAAGAGTAACACGCAGAGCGAGGAAATTTTGCAGTGGGTAATGGCATACAGAGCTGCAAATCCCTCGGCGATGCATTCAGAGCTGTAGTTCTCCATAAATTTTAGTTAAAAATGTTTAGTTTAGGACAGGACAAAGAAATTGTTTCTAGGCTTAATATAAGTAATATTACTTTAGTTACGCTTGTTATTACTCTGCTAAAACTGTCTTCCAAGCTAGATTTAGTTTCCGACCAGAGATTTTAAAATTTCCTCTCTGTAAAATGTTCTTATTTCTTAATTAATTATAATTGTTGACTTGTTTTCAGACAGAAATGATGAAACAGGTTTCTGTATTATTCTAGTCTCTTCAAACTTGATAATTTTATCTTCACTCCAAGCCGGTCATAAAATTATACTGCCCACACATTTTGTATTCTTGCTCTTTTAATTTAAATTCGGTGTTTCGTTTTGCAGTAAATGTAACTATTAGTCCACCTCTGGTTTACCTTTTGAACGTGCTGTAATATCTCTTTTGCACATCTTATAAACTTTTCATATCAATTAACAACCTATCTGAAACAGACAGAGAAAATGTTTATGTTAATAACATAAATAAAATGAAATCTCTTGTGGCGACGACCTCCCTAAGAAGACCATATCTGAAAGCGACTAGCACGTTTGATAACATAAATAAATATCCATAATTGATCATTGTTATATTGCTCTCTGTGAACACTATTCCCTAATCTGTTTGAAACCATAGAATAGGAAAGATACTACCAAAATGTTCAGTTTAACTATCAAGCTTAAACATTTATAGGCATTGTGCCTCTAAGTGTAAACTGTGGCAAATCCTTGAACAGACGTGTAAGCAACTTATCGTTATGTCTAAGAAGAAACACAAAAAGGGTATGAAGGGCCCTTTTATTCAGAATTAACAGAAGACGGTTCTTGTGATTACAAACCAGAAGACGTTTATAACGTAACTCAAAAGTAATAAATTCAAATAAAAACTAAACTAAGTTAACCAAAGGCTACGCAGAAATGATTAGCGCACAAGTTGGCTCAAAGCTATACAGGCGCGACGACCACTATTGGCAAAAACAAAGCAATGCTAAAGACGGGAACGTTATCGCAGAAATTCAATTAATAACGTGGACTTCAGTAGGCGAAACATGCTCCGCGTATACAATCTGAAACTTCCCTTTAAATGCTATCTCTTTCTGCATCATTTGAGTACGTATGAACTAAAAATTATCATTCTGACAAGAAAACGGAAATGGAGACTGACAGTAAAGACATTAAACATAAAATACCTGGTTAAATAAAAATAAATAAATCTTTACATATTCTATGTATTAAATGTATTAAACATACCAAGGAGTGGCATTTTCAGTTCATATCATCGCATCATAGCAATAGAACTCTTTTAAATTTTTCTCAAGGTTTCTTAAGATTATAATACTGTTTAATTTATAATTAATATAATAGTATTAATAAACAGGTATATCATTTTCTATTTCAGCAGGTTCCAAGAGCCTTTATTAGGATAAATCCTTTATCCAAATCGATAATCATTATCACCAGTCATTTTTTCTGAAAAGTCTACCCCGCAGAAGACCAAATTCGTCCAGAATTGTCGGTTGTAAAGTTTTTCTTTCTTTTTATTGCATGGCTTCATGGTGTAAGTTAGTATTTCGGTTAGAAGTCGAAAGGTCCGGAGTTCACAAATCTTGGTGAGTGCATGGTTGATTTTTCGCGTTTGCTGCTCTAAAAAATAACTTTAAGAAATGCCTAATGATCTCTAAAGAGGTTAAGACACTTTAAGAGGGGTAGAACGTAAGGTTTTTCTTCATCTTTACGGCTTGCCTTCATAGTGCAGTTAGAAAGCTTGTCCGACTAGCAACGCAAGGACCGGAGTTCAAGTCCTGGCGAAGGCACTGTACATGTTTCACGGCTCCATCTTCGAAGAATCTAATAAAGCTACAAGGAGAGTTTTTTTTTTTTTTTCTGTATACGCATAATAAAGGAAGTATGCATGATGATATTACTATCTGAGTGAGTTCTGAGACTTTCACTGCAGAGTTGTTAAGCATGAAACAAAAATTTCAACAATGTTCTCACCAGGATTCGAACTCCGGACCTTCCGATTTAACCGGACGTGCCTCCACCTGGAATGCGTGCGTTAAGGGAGGGGAACAACACTTAAAGATAGACTAAGGGGGCGGGAACACAGTCATCAAATGCTGATGATGACGAATTATCACCTACCACATATTAGTTCGGGAGCCACTGCATTAGGTTGTAGAGTTCCTCACTATTTCAATGCTAAGTTACAGTTGAACGTGAAGATCCTAAGAACTGATAAGCGAATAATCGCTTGAGTTCGTGCGACAAGAAACAACAAGATGGAAGGGTAAATAACTCTTTATTATTCAGATAAGATTTAGCAGAACTCCGTCTTGGAGTGTACAATAAAAGCCGACACTTGGGCTTAAGAGGTTAAAAAGTAAACTAAAACTAGTCTAAACTAAAGAGATATAGCCGAAGCTATCAAAATTCTAACCGAGTTGGCCCCTTAACGCTAATTGACTGCGAAGCTAGCAAGGGCCTAAGTACGGCCGGGCGTAATAATAACTTACGAGAGAGAAGCCTAAAAAAAGACGGACGTGTGCAGACAGAATACCTGGTAAATCTCTCGCTAAGACCGAAGAACTTCGCGGTTTAAATACCGCTTCTCCTCACTATGTATTCAGACGTGAATCTAAAACTACTTTCTGGCCGGAAGTAGTAAGTTGAAGTTAAGAATTTGATAGGAAAGAAGTTTAACTCAAAATTAAATGTTAATGAAATTAACATAATCCTTACAAGTTATTTCTTAGAGCATGACACAGAAAAATTCAGAGATGTCCTCTGCAACGTTCAAACTTCCGGACCTTCCGATGTTATTTGGATGTGCTTCCATTTCGCGAAAAGACTCGGTAAAGTGCTATGGAAAAAACACTTGCAGTATTTTATCCCTTTCTGGTAAAATAAATGTCTGACATTTTGAGTGAACACCAGAACTTGCTTATTAAAGTCCTTTTAAGCCATTTTCGAAATGTGTCTAAGAATATTCTCCCGCCGAGATAAATCTTATCGATTTTCTATTTGCTTTCTGAAGATAATGTAAATCCTAGAAACAAATTCTGTTTCTGAAATAGATTTCTTTCGTAAACATCTGCTTCTTTTGAGAATCAAATCTAAAAAATGTAATTTGCCTAAAAGGCCGCTTCTATTATGTCTCTGAAACTGCTTACCATACTTATTTAATTTTTATTTGAAGTGTACGGATTGTGTGGGCTTTTGCATTCCACCCTTTTCTCTGCTACAAAAAATGCCTCTTAGAATTGTGTTTTAATTTATTGGCACTGTATGGATTTGCATTGATCGAGAATCGAAGCTATAGCCTCTCTGTTTAACTCTTTCCGGCACGCTACCTTTTAAAGCCGGAGTTTTGATAAAAAAAAAAAAAAAAAAAAAAAAAAAAGGTAGGCAGTCTAATTAGGCCTAGAGATGTACACAAGTAAACTTTTGTGAAGATAGCACTTATTCTTTTAACTCTGCTGGTGTGCCCAAAGTGGCACACTGATTGAATAAAGCTTCGAAAAGAGTGCTGAAACGAGCATTGTTGTCAATGAACTGACCGATGAGATGCGGAGAAACAAAGAATACAGACTCTCAGTTGTCCTAGATTATCGGTGAGTCGTGTCTGGGCACACCTAGGGTTCGCCGTTTGATTTTAGGCAAAATTTCAAGGTAAAAATTTAAAACTAATATAGAATAAGGAGATTAGCATACAGCCAAAAAATAACATAGAAATTTCTTTTCAAACAATTCCTTTTATACCCTAAAAATATCTGGAAGATTTCTTTGAAAAATGAGGGTCTTAAAAAACTAAACATGGCTAAAATACATGGACTGGTTTGTGTTGAGCTGCCATCTACTGTAAATAAAGAAGGTTCAGAGTAGCCTATAGTAACCTATAAATCCTTTTTCATTCAATTTTTCTGTGCGTACAGAAGGAAATTTTTAGGTGTGTCCAGACCGGACGCACTGTGCCGCAAAGGGTTAGAATGAGCATTTTCTCTATGCTACCAAAGGTGCAGATTAGATTTTTATTTATCCTCGAAATTCAGAATCAGAGAACGCCCTTACAGCTCACGCATTAAAAAACATTAAATCTGAACACTAAAAAGAGAAACACGTTTATACATTATACACGAATTCTTCGGGAACAAGAAAGCGTACAGTGTATTTTAAATATGCTTGCAGCCAAAAGTGAAAATATGTGTTTGAATAAAAATTTAGAGCAAATGTTACTTGATGAGTATAGAAAAGTTTAAAATGTTGAACAATAAAATAAATCAAAAAATCTATTAAAAATTAAATAATAATAGGGTCACAAAAAAGTGAATGTTGCTTTTTAGCTCATGTTGATAATAAATATTAATTATAAAGCGTGAAATCAGACGCAAAATTCTAACAGTCCTTATTTCAGTGAGATATTAAATTTGCTCAAGCCTGTAACGTTACTTTTTTAGGATAATAAAAAAGAAGTGCTGATAAAATATTTAACTCTTAATTCACATGCCTGAAAACCAACACACGAAATTAAATAATTAGTTAAGACCGATAAAATTAGAAGTAAAGTCTTTAGTTCGTACAGGAACTTCTTTTTGATAGATAATATGAAATGCTGTTCATATTTTCTACGCTACAGATAAAAAAAATTTACTTCTGTGTGATTTCACAGAGAAACCACAAATTTTTTGTAAACATTAAATTTTACACCTACTTTGATTATCGGTATGTATAGAAAATAATTCTCGGAAGAAATATGAAGATTTATTTTCGTTTCGGTATGGAAAATACAGAGAAATATAGTATAGGTATTTTATTTAATACTTCGATAACGCATTGAAAAATTGTATTAGCAACTATATTTTATTCTTTTCTTTTTTTCGCAACAGGCGGATTTTACCACAAATTTGCAATGGCAGACAATTTTTGGACACGCTTTGTAATGCACATTTTAGAAGTTGAGTCTTAGATTATATACTTACTTAATAATTTCATAAAATTTTGTTTATTCATCTAGCAGTTTCATTTTGAGACCTTTCTTTAATTAGCGAACACTCGCTTTCTTTTGGTAAAATGTTTCAGCTTTCCTTTAAGAGCATTTGGTTTTTGTTGAACTTTCTGTGGTACAAGTATATAGCCAAAATTAATGTTTCATCTCACCAAAGGCCATTGTTGCCGCGTTATATTATTCTAGTTTAAACTTGACGAATAACGCTTTAATTCAAATATTCTAAAAGTGTAGGTTTGGGGAATAGAATATTAAATTTAATTTTTCTAGTTAATCTAAAGCTTCTTTTCTTATGTAGGCTTTCCTTCCGGGACGATTACACTTCTTATCATATTTCTACCTGTAAATAAATTTTTTCCACTTTAGATTCCGCGTAAAAAATACCAGTTTAAAAAATGTGTCATTTAATTTTGCAGTGATGTACATCACTGGAAAAATTTCAAATACAGTCATAGGACAACGGAGAGTATTCACAAACAGGATGGCAAACATCATTTTTCAAATAAAAGATTTCATACTGTATATAAATAGAAGCATCTCAGCATCTTTTAAAAAGAGTGAAACAGCATTTTTATTCTTGCACTTTCCTATGCAAAATAAAAGGGAAATGTTTTGGATATTCTTTTGGACTTTTTTGTAAAAATATTGATTGGACTTTCTTGACAACCCTCGTACTTTCACTCTTGCACTTCTCATCAAATTGGATGAATGTGAAAGTTAACGCTAAACCTCACAGCTCAAAAAGAAAAAGATATAATTAAAACGGTCTTCTGGATTAATTGCGTTATAATTAATTGGTTAGATCTCAAGAATTCTTTCAGATCTTATCAAAATATTAATTTATAATCTATTTATAAACGCATACACTTAATTTCACTCTCCAACAGTCTAATGCTTTTTGGATTCTTTTGTTGCATGAAAATTAAAGATATAGTGTAGTCGTTTTCTTTGGATCGTGTATCAAATTCAAGGTTTTGGCTCACTTACACTACATACATTAGTAGCGAAGATTATCTCTACTTCTATAGAAACAAGTCTAAATAAGTCTTGACTAAAATGCAATAAATTTATTTCGGACAATACATCGCATCATAACACATAGACACAAACTGAAAAGTCGAATAGTGCATATGGCATAAAACTCTAATATGAAACCAACAAAACTGAAATAATTTATGATAATGAATTTTAGAATGAAGCGAATACCTAGAAAAGACATGTGTGCTTTAGTCATTAATATTCAATGTGATGGAACTAATATACCTCATTAGAAATATTTGTTATATGTCGCATTAGATTTTGATAAATAGTAAAATTCCATATTTCGCAGTAATTACAATAACGAGGTTAAGGGATGTGTGAGCTCTTTTCTTTTAGAACAAAAAAATATCTCGACTTTCTGGTCTAATTTTAAACCTAAAACTTAACCAAAGACTAAGAGGTTGAAAGAAACTTGAGCTAATTTTCATTCCCATTTGAACAGGATTTTTTAATGTTGTTTTTTTTAATGCAACCAAGTTAGAAAGACTGCTAAAATTTCGATAAAGCAACAATCATTCAAAATTGAAATTGCGTAACGTGGTAAAAAAGTCAAGCAATGTGTTTAAATATATCTATATTTTGCTTTTTTTCCTGTGTGAATGGAATATTTAGGGAACAAATAAAAATTTGATAAATTCAATTTCATCCTGTAGTACAACTGATACGTTTTTATTTACTTAACTCTAACTGATGAATGAGATACAATTATTCCTAGTGTTTATTTTATGCACTTAATTTGATTTCGTTTAGAGCGCTTCATTGATAGATCAGTTAATCGTATTATTAAGTGAGGTTTTTTCCAGCACAGTCTATTGTCTGCATTTAATAATTTCCATCAATAAGAGTATGTCGTATGTTAGTGAGATCAACCAGAAATGTAAAGAAACGAAAACTGAAAAAGGGAAAAAAGCACGAGCAAAAAAATGATTGAATTTTTACATCTTTTATTGGCAACCAGAGGTGCTATCAGTCTCGATCCTCACACTTTTGTTCATATTACTTTTTTGTCCATATCACTTTTGCGACTTCAATAGAAGAGGGTTACCACCAAACGTTATCGTCATCTATTATTTTTAAATAACTAATATTACGAATATAAAAAGTGTATGATAATACAAACAAAAGGAAGTTGGCATCAAATGTTAAATACTTAATCAGGAATTCTACAGATAAGCCGTTTTAAAATATTTTGTGATTTTACTGTTGATTTTTAAATAGCGTAAGCGTGAAGAAAATTATGTTTAATCAATTAAAAAAAAATAAAAAGTCAATAATTAAAAGATAAATAAGGCTACGTAAGTCGTTTTTCTGAGGAAACTGAGCACTGATATGTTGAACTGAGAAAAGACGGAAAACAATTACTGATGACACTTTAACGCTGTATCTGAAATTCTAAACATATGCTGCTTTTAAATATTTTGGAATTTTTGTTTTGAATTTTATGTGGCTAAGTGCAAATAAAGTGATGTTTCATAATAAAATTAGAAAGAATAAAAACGTTGTGTAGGTCATCTTGTTAAGAAACCTGTACTCTGATATGATAAACTGAAAAATAAAATTGCAAAAATGTATGGCAACTCTTAATACTATCGGGAATTTAAGAAATATGCTGCTTTCAAAAATTCTGGGATTTTACTGTTGAATTCTGTGTGGCGTAAGTGCAAAGAAATCAGTTTATAATACTGCTAAATATTAGCTAAACTGCGCGATTTCCCTTCAGTCTAGTCCACCGTTAGCATATTGCATAGAAATTTAATCTGGACAAAAACTTACGCAAATTCAGGGTAAGAAAATAAGGTAAGTTTAAGTATGAAAGCAAATGAAGATGCCTTGAAGAATGAACTAATGTGCTTACAAAATTATAAATATGATAAGAAAATCCTATTCTGTGAAATGGGATTACTGTGATTAACGTGAAAGATTAATGAGATTATTGTGGTTAAAGCACGGTAAACCGAAAATGAAAGCATTGTAAGATGCAAAGTTTATTCATTTTTTATTATAATAACTAAAATCAAATAAAATTTATATATATGAAAGAATCTTACTTAATAATCTAATAATATTTTTCTTTCTTAGGCTCTTGTCTTTGCTGTAATGGCGCGGAAATGCTGTTAATTTCCTTTTTGAAAAAAGTATTATTAAAGTGTGACTACATCAATTTTTATTTATTTTAAGCACCTATTGTGGATAAAAAGAGATAAATATATATAGAAAAGAATTATTTTGAAAGCAGAAAAATTTATGCCTGACTAACTAACTAATTATGACTATTTAGCTAATTTAAACAATGTCTCAAGCGAGTAACGGCATTAGAATACTTCAATCAATACTGTAATTTAACTATAAATTTTTAAAAAGACACAGATAATAATAGTAAAACTAAAAGAAAGCAAATACAGATTAAAGAAATTAAAATATCTAAGAGTAATTAATTCCCGATTTAAGAGTGAATACTTGTAGCTGCAAAATACTTGTAGCTCACGACTAAGACAAGCACTGGAATAAAGGCTTTTTTAAATAAAGCTCTGTCTAGATCAATTTTAAATTTTTCTTATCTCTTCCAAGGTCAGTGCCAGAAATGTCCTAAATTAAGTCCCTGCAGCAGCCGCGCTAAGCTAAATAGGAGTAGTTTAAGTCGCAGCAGCTCATTTGCTATATCAAATCATTACTTCTGCGCTCTTTTTTTCCTTTTTACTAAAGTCTAATTTATAAACATCTGATGGGAAAATGCACCTTAAAATAAAAAATAAACAATTAATAGGATAATAATTGATTAAAATAAGGAATTAATAGGATAATAATTAAAAATTTAACGGCTAGAAAAATGAATAAACCTCATAGGATTACACACTGTTCTGCTGCAAAAAAAACTTCCAAACTACCCTTCTTCGTAATTCACGTAATTCTACATAACTCACACCTCTAACAGGATCTAATATTATATACTGAGTTATACCACATACTCGTTGCTTCAGAAAACGTCTCTCTTAAATAATAAAACTTCTCTCCTATGCGTTTACTATATAAATAAAAGGGAATTCTATTTTCCTTCTAGAAAAGAAATTTGGAGGATATCAAACAGAAATGCAAATGAAAAGTGGAACAGTAATTAAAAATTACGTAGTGTAAATTTAGAAGAGAAATAAGTGCCTAGGTTAGAAATAAAAAAAAATATAATGTTTTGGAAGGGAGGAGGATTAAGTTAAATTGAAAAATGGCATTACATAAAAACTAATCTATCATTCTACTTTTAAGGCTGCTATTTTAAAATATTATCCAAATATCTAAGAACAGGAAGGATATGAGAGAATAAAAGCAGGTTAAGTTTAATTCCGTTAAAATAATACAGGAATAGAAATAAAGCTTAAGCCGATTTTTTTTTTTTTCATGACTTAACTTTTAGCCTGAACGTTAAGTTTTCTATTCTTTTTCTCGTAAATCAATTAGCTCGAGCCAATACGTTCATGAAACGCATATTGTTTTTTTTTGGGGGGGGGGCCACTTCTGTGTTTATGTAAAGCAATTTTCTTCTTCCTTTTTTCCTTTTTTTTTTCTTTTCTTTTTTTTTTTTCTAAGACGTTAAAGATAGCTAATTGGGAATATTTAATTAAATTCCGTGGTAATTACTTAGCATGTCTTATTGCAATTGCAGTTTAATCTGTTTAGTTCATATTTGCTTTTCTTCCGGTTGAGATGAAAAAAAAAATCTGAATTGTTCTCAAAGCTTTATTTACTTTTGTTCTCTTTGTGTGTATGTATATATATATTTAATATTAGAATTTAATTATTATTTCCTAGGAACAGTATTTTAATATTATTGTAGCTTCAATAAAGTGTATTATATATATATGTGTGTGTGTGTGGTGTGAATGTTTCTCTTTCTCTCTCTCTGTATACAAAAAAGGGTTATTTTCTTTTTCAATTTGTCACTCAGAGCAGACGAAACAAATTCTTGAAACTTTCCAACTCGAAATTTAGAGTGAAAACATTTGAAAATTTAGCTGCAAAATATGTAATAAAAATACCGGTTTCCTATAACATCTCACCATCGTCACCAATAGTAAGATGTTATATGAAATCAATGTTACCGATTTTAATAGTTCTTTCATATTAAATTTGCGTTTTGCCATAAAATTAGGGTCTATAGATAAACTTAGATTAATTTAATTGCCAACTAATTGTTTCTAACAACTTCTGTGGGAAACAACATGTTTACTATCCTGCTCACTTTCGTGACCGCTGAATATTTTGTAGAGTTCGCGTTGAAGTTTCAAACCAGTATTTTATGTAAATTTACTTTCCTAGTGCTCTCACTTCCCTTTTCCTGACAGAATGTAAATTTCTAGCTTGCGTGATATTCAAATGTGGTAGAAAGTAGAGGCTATTTAAAGAAAGGATTTAGAGGGCAGCATTGGAAAATGTTCTTTTGCCTGCTTGAGGCCCACGTTGCTAATTGGATTCTCTTGCGAATAGAATTCTGGCGGCGTTGAGTTATTCTCGCCATTTGGCTTATTACGCCGACTTTAGGTTACAGCCAGCTTGCACGTTATTCTAAGTGTACAGCCGTTAGCCTAGCTTACTTTCTTAGCTTTAATTAATCCATTATCTTTGATTTAAGCCATAATTGTTGACTTCTGTAAACACGAGTTGGTGAAATCTATTAAACTGTTAAACCTGAGTTAATAAAAGAGTCCTTTACGCCATTTCCCTGCCGTACTTACAAGACATAAGGAAAATTCACATGTCTCATCTTTTAAAGTTTTAGTCTAGTTTATGCTACCTAGAACGACCAAACTCTATAACTTGCAGTTCGGTAGTGTTCAGATTCGCAAGAACAGGTTGCTTTCTTTAAAATATTTTCTTGGTTTTTCCCATACTTAATGTAAATATGAGTCAGATTCCCTTAAACTATCCTCCAAGAAGTCTTTATTTCCCTAGATGAAGTCTTTATTTCCCTTGTGCGCTTTGCGTTAATCACTCACTCAGTCAAACAATCTCCTACAAACCCTCCTGCACAAATCTGAATCCTAACTTCTAGAATTTTTGACTTTGATTGCTTATAAGGCATTTCTCCTACCTACTTGGCGAGCCTTCGTGGTGTGGTGGTCTGCACACTGTGCCGGCCGGTATTCCAGAGGTTCGTGGTTCGATTTCCGGCGAAGGCGTTTGCTCATTTTTCATCTCTCCGGTTTTCCTAATTAACCTAATGTATCTACAGTGACGCCCGAATTAAAAGGGTGGTGGATGATGATTTCTCCCCACCTAGGATTTGGCGATTGGGTCCCCTAAAAACACCAATCGCCCTTTAAGAGGGGGAGTATATAAAGTATTTCTCCCACCTTCTTGGCGTGCATTCGTGGTGTGGTGGTCTGCACATTGGGTCGGTATTCCAGAGGTTCGTGGTTCGATTCCCGGTGAAGGTGTTATCTCACTTTTCATCTCTCCGGCTTTTCCAAATAACCTAATGTCTCTACATGCTTCGTGAAGAATAGAAGAATGTAAATGTGTAGAATAGAATGTGAATGACTGCGTAGAATTCTTGGTTTATAAACTGTTTGGTTAACGGTTGTCTACCATTCTAATACTACGAATTAGAATAGCAATGAGGACAGCATATTTGATTTGTATAGCTTTACCTCCCAGTCTCATACACCTGGAGTTCTGTAGCCAGTACAGGTACACAAGCATTGTTAGCGTTTTTATACACTTTTGTAAATGCTTGTACTTATTTATTTGTATTTTTTGATATATTTATAGTTATTTTATTTATTTATTTACTT
Organism: Stegodyphus dumicola; assembly: GCF_044657685.1. Lineage (NCBI taxonomy): Eukaryota > Metazoa > Arthropoda > Arachnida > Araneae > Eresidae > Stegodyphus > Stegodyphus dumicola. Next base: position 110,655,317 of record NC_140781.1, on the reverse strand, counting down.
ATTTAGTGCATTTTAAATAAAAAATCATGCTTGTTAAATGTATACTTAGTTTTAAATTTGTGTCCTCTTTCGTGTGCTTGTATTTTTTTATATACTGCATTGTTGATCGTTTAATTTTGAGTCGACTGAAGTCTGAATTGCAAAAAATATATCACGTAAAACCGAAGATATAGACAAAAATCTTCTCTACCCAATTTTGGTCTTCAAAATAGCAATATTTAGAGATATTCTGAAAATTTTCGGATAATCTATTTTTGAAATGTTAGAAGCGATTTTTCCTGAAGCTGCGGGAAATGTTTAGTTTTCCCCTTGTGTAACCCAACAAATAAGACGCTATGAGCAGCCATCAATCAAATGGCTCGAAATTGTTTCTGTGTTTACATTGCAAGGCTTCTATTTGGTCATTACAGCCTTTGACCTACTCTGCGACTCATTTTGGTGATCTGCAATATTTTTTGTCTGTTGAGAATTTCGCTTTATCTCTGTTTTTTCTCCGGTTATTTTTAGCTTATTCACAGCTGTTATCTTGCTACAAGAATTGCAATTTCTTTTTTCAATAAAATTTCAAGTCTTCTGTTTCATATGCCTTAGGTTTCTAAAGAGATTTCTATGAATCCATAGCAAGCAATATGATCAAACGCATGTATGACTTCGTAGGATGTAATGAAAGATAATGCGAGAACAGCTACTTGAGTTCATAGCCCGCCAGGCTATGGATTTTTCGGCTATCATACATGGGTGGATAGAGCTTAAAAATCAAAAGAGAAAGTTCTGTAAATGATGCATTTAACATTGTATTAAAAGCAGACATGAATTATGAAGTTTGAAAATCTCAAGTACCTATTTTTACATAAAATGATTTTTGTAATACAGTAATAAGAATATTGAGAATAAGGAAATACTCTTTAATTCTTTCCGACACTATTTCTTATAAAGCGAAAAATTATTAGACATACCTAGATTGCATATATTGATAAACATGTGGCATTCTTGTGTCGATTCTGTTGCATTGTTCTTCCGGATAATTGTTATGAAAACAGTTACGAAACTTTTTTTTTTCCTGTTCTGGCAATTTTATACGTATTATTGAGCAACGGTATCCTTATACTAATTAGAAGAGCAAAATAAAGAGCAACATTTGCTTCAAATTAGCGAATCTTTTTATTCTCGCTGTCATATTTGCTTTTGTTTTGCTGTCAGCATCATTCTTTGAAAACTGCATCTAAATATCCCGTTAAATGTCTGGCGTCAATAGAAAAATTTCTCTGTTATAACAACTTCTAAAGTAATGCATCGAGTTTTTATATTTAATGCCACTGAAATCATTAGTTGTTAATAAATACACATATACTAAAATAATTAATAAATGAAAAAAGCTCAAACAAATTCATAAATTAAATATGTTAAAAACTACAGAAAATTTAGTAGAAAAATGTAAAAAAAAAAAGACCGAAGAACATGAAGAAACAAAGAAAAAATTTAATCTTTCCGACGTCAGAGTTAAAAAAAGAATGAAAATTAATAAAATAGAACAAAAAATCGGTACATCAAAATATGACAGAGTAGTATTTCTGAAGGTTAATAAGTTTTGAAAAAAAAAATCTCCTTAACCCCTTTCCGTCACGCTACCTTTTAAAGTCGGAGTTTTGATAAAAAAACAAAAAAATAAAATAAAAATAAAAAAAAAGTAGGCAGTCTAATTAGGCCTAGAGATGTACACAAGTAAACTTTTGTGAAGATAGCACTTATTCTTTTAACTCTGCTGGTGTGCCCAAAGTAGCACACTGATTGAATAGAGCTTCCAAAAGACTGCTGAAACGAGCATTGTTGTCAATGAACTGACCGATGAGATGCTGAGAAACAAAGAATACAGACTCTCAGTTGTCCTAGATTATCGGTGAACCCGGTCTGGGCACACCTAGGGTTCACCATTTGATTTTAGGCAAGATTTTAAGGTAAAAATTTAAAACTAATATAGAATAAGGAGATTAGCATACAGCCAAAAAATAACATAGAAATTTCTTTTCAAACAATTCCTTTTATACCCTAAAAATATCTGGAAGATTTCTTTGAAAAATGAGGGTCTTAAAAAACTAAACATGGCTAAAATACATGGACTGGTTTGTGTTGAGCTGCCATCTACTGTAAATAAAGAAGGTTCAGAGTAGCCTATAGTAACCTATAAATCCTTTTTCATTCAATTTTTCTGTGCGTACAGAAGGAAATTTTTAGGTGTGTCCAGAGCAGACACACTGTGCCGCAAAGGGTTAATTCAACTGGCAGCAATTTTCTGAAGACATATTACAAGATATATAAGACCTCATTTTATTTTTTGACTTCTTCGGTTTTATTCTTATTCTTTACTTTGATGTACCAAAGTCTTGTTGATGAATACAGCTAATGACCTCATACATACATGCATACATATACAGGGTGCCAACTAAAGTCCGGTGCCACCTATTTAACTGCCGAACGGCTGCAACTATAGCCATAAAAAGTGGCGTCTAGGTATAGTAAAGCTCTACTAGATGAGATAGCTTACAGTGCCACCTGGTGTAAACAGGCGGAGTTAGCGTCCCTATCTCGAAAACAGTACGAGATATGAAGAAAACGGGAATTACTAAATTGTAGAGCGTCTTAGATTTAGTACGAAAAAATACCTTGTGGATATAAATGCTAAAAACAGAACCCTGAAAAAAGCACATATGTTTCTTCGCGATTTCCGAAACGTGTATTTCCTAAACTTGAACGAAAGGGGAAAAGATCGTATTTCTGCCGAAAAACGAGCCCGCATCGCGCCACAGTGGTATCGCTTATAATTCACAATCGAGAGGACTGCGGTTCATACCCGCGGGAGGCATCTTTGTATTGATTGTCTTTATAAACAGAGCAGACAATATGCAGATCGTGCACAATCGTGTCTCAAAACGTACCATCTCAGCACAGCATGAGTTTGGTGTGCGAATTTGTGCATTATGCAAACAGTGTATTAAACGTCACACCTGTTCACCTGAGACAGCTATAAGATATCTCCTCGGGGTTGTATGTTGAAGCTCATGGTCAGGGATCAACTGTCAAATGATTTTTGTGAGATTGATCGTGAAGGTGAATGTGTGCGCAAGGCACGATTGGTATCTCGGTTGTATCGCAATTTTTTCCTGCAAACTCGCATCTTTCATACAAAACCATGCTACAAGTTGTGAAAAGTTTAAGGGAGACAGATTACCTGAATAGTCAGTTTCAATCCGGCAGACTTAGGGCGGAAAGTACAACCAGAAGATATCTTACATAGGCCCTCACATATCCAAACAGCAGCACAAAAGAGATAAATGAAAAAAAAAAAAAAAATGTGAAATGTTTCAGATTTTAAATTACATCCAAAGGGGCGTTTTTTTAACGTTTTGTGTGTTACCTTTATTTATTAAATATCATGTTCTTTGCACTTAAACTATAAAATTTAGTTCAATAGCAATGTCGCAAAATAATTTTAAAGTGAGCATATCTTTAGAATTTCCGATACACAGTTCTACGCGCTGGAGATAAAAAGATTTTTCCCCCCGTAGAGTGTTGCCATTGCTCGCTTTTAAATAGTTGCGTTTGTTACTCAAAAATTCGTTAAAGATTAACAAAATATGAAATCGATAATAAAACAAACTCCAAATTTCAAATTTGGGCCCATATTCGCAGTAGGATTACGTCATTCAAAATTAGATGGCTCTAGATACCTTTGTTTTCTCACAATGCGAGAAATATACATACTTTTATGCAGATTTTTCTTTATTTAATTTCTTCAAATATAATGCAGGACTCTAACATTTTGTGACAACAGTTTGAAAAGTGAACCGACATTTATAAGAGTCCGACGCAAAATGGCAAAACGAAAGTAATAGTCCTTCGGGACTCAAATCCCTTTGGACTAAAAACTGTGGCATCTCAAAAAAGTAGCGTCTGGAAAATCCTAAATGAATTAAGTGCATATCCATATCGGCCAACAGCTAATCAGGCATTAATGGACGATGATGCCAAGAGACGTTTCGAATGGTGCAACTTCGTCATGAACCAGTTAGAGGTCTACATTCTTGGCAGATATAGAGTGGACGGATGAGGTATGTGTTTCGTGAAATGAAATGTACAAATGGAATGAAATGCAGAAAACTCATTACAGGGCGCTCGAAAATCCATCATGTTCTACCGACGCTCGGCTTCAAATACGTTTCTCAGTTAATAATTGGTGTGGCATTTATAATAACAAGCTAATCGGAGAAATATTTTACCAGGGTACGTTACGGCCGCACGATATTTAGAACGTCTGAAGAGAATAAAGGACCTCTTTTCCCAAAACGGATTGTATAAAGGATTTAAAATGCATTCAAAAGGGACTTTATTTTGTGATGTCTATACTTACGTACGTGTGCATGTATCTCACAAAACTCAAAACGACTAAAAATTGAAATTCTGTATATCGAACTGTTATAGCATCTAGTTGAGCACCTCTTTTGTTTATTGCAATCGGCAGTACCGAAAACACATATAAGTGTATATATATCTATACATATATATGTAAATATATACCCACCCCCTTACCTGGCTTAAAATTCCTTATCCGACCTTTATTTTCGCAATCGTTAGTCATTGTCATATACTTCCAATTACAGAAGTGTGTAAATGACCAAAATATTCATGTTTTCGCAATGCTAAATTTAAAAAAAAAATCGTTTTCAACGAACAACAAAATCTAACTGATATAATAATTTATGTAGTTAGTCCAACTTTAATATCAGTTCATTGTGCAGCCAAAAAATTATGTATAATTTAATAGGCCATAAAAGGAAGCCATGTAGTGTCCACATCAGATTTTTTTTTACTTTCATAGTACCTTACACACTGACACACTATTTAAAATAACCCTCATTATTTCTTTCGCACTTATGTATTAACGTAACCACCTTGGCGCAATTTGGCGACTTTTTAGTGAAACAAAGTGATGATGATTTACAATCCAAAACATTTTTTAATTGCTTGTATATATATATTACTACATGCATATTTTACGTTTTAATTATGTTTTTATCCCAAAACACCAATCAATAAGCCTACTTGCATAAGCTACTTGGAGTTTGTGTCTTTTAGTATACTGAAAATTTCGTGATGATCGTTTTAAGAATAGATTCAAAGCAATTATTCCAAGGACTTTGCGGCTAACTATTGTATTTCTGCAGAAATTTTACCATCATTTCTTCCATTGCAAGCCAATCTGACAAGCGCATATTTATTTTGAAATTGAGTTTAAGCTTCAAAATATAACGATTAGTCTCTTAACTCCAATATAACGATTAGTGTTTTAAAGAATTTGGAAAACAAGAATGACAGAAATGGCGATGCTCATTTGATGAAACTGAAGAAATGCTATGCGCGGGACTGTCTAAAGAACTGTAATGAGCATGAATGTAATGACCCACCTTATCAATCGAAAGGTACTTTGATGATTTTATTCATCAGTTGAGTCTAGTATACTACTACATAATTTTATCATTGGTAAAATTCTCAAACTTCCAATATATTGATGTTATACAAGTGAAAGTTAATGAAAGTGATATTTTCATTACTCAGGGCAGACCAGCAGTCGATCGGTAAAGACGCTGAACACTGGTAGTTCGGTCCGAGGTTCGGATCCCGCAAACGGGCTGGCTGCATGGGCGTTTTCGTGTTTTTTCCCCATGTTTAACGTGTATACGAGCCAGTTTCCCTTAGAAAGTCCTCCACGAAGGCATGCCTCCCTTTAGGCAGATAGCGCTCGTGTGCTTTGCCATAATTAAATAATCCAATCCAATCCAATCATTACTCAGGTTTCTGTTATCAAGTTCAGGGTAGAGAGAAGCCCTTGCTCTGTTGTAAGAGGGAAGTCTTGTAAGCGGCTTCTAAAATTTCTTTTGAAATACCCTACGAAATAATACTTTTACTAAATAACAAGAAGACATTTTAAAGATTAAGAGAACAAAAATGAAATTTTAATTACTATAACTGAATAGTTATGATTAATTTTAAAACGTAGCAAAATAAAAACTGTAAATTGCAAATAGCATCCACGCTTCTAATTTACTGTCGCCGAGTCTAAAATAATTGTAAGTTTCCATGTTTGAATCGGTAAATATTTTTGTAGAAAAGTCTCCCAAGAATAAGTTAAGGTAAATAATGATTAAAAAACGTATAACTGTAGTATTCTGAACATCTGATACGAATAGATTTCTAGGTAAAACTTTGTTATTATTGCATTATGGCCTGAAACCCTAGAATTCCCAAAAATGTCATAACTAATGGGTATTTTCCAGCATTCCAAAATGGTACCTTGACTCAGTCCTTCCAGTATAAATACCACTTTAATTATCTGGGCGCATTTCAAGATGCATGTGTGTGTGTATGTTCAAGATATTATGATTAATATATTTAAATGTAGGTACATATAACTATATAACTATATATATATATGTGTGTGTGTGTGTGTGTGTGTGTGTGATGTACCAGCTTTTGTCCGGAATAAATAGATTGGTAAAGAATCATAGATGTAGTCGTAGCTTAAATTATCAGACGATAAGTTTTTAAAAAACAAGGATCCATTTATTATTGGTCAGGAGAAATAGCAGTTACAAAAAATCATATCTCCGGAGTAAATAAAAAAGAATTACTAATAACTTTTGTATGAAGTTTACTGCATCGTTACATTAAAGAAAATATGTATATATATACGTATATATATATGGTTTGGCAGCTTAAAAGACTAAAATGCGGTTGCTACTTGAACTTCATGTTCAGCGACTTTATCACTCAGCTGCTGTGGGCTGTCTATGAAGTACAATCAAATTGCCAAGACTGCCAGATCTTTAGATTTGGTGCAGTTCTAAAATGTCTGAGATATCATCCGATGTGAACTTCAGAACCTTTCAAACAACAGCAGATCTTTTTCAGACGGTTTCGTAGCCATGGTCCTAAGACATTGTTTTTTTTACTTGTGACCTGCAATGAGGCTGCAAGTAGCATTGCATTGCTAATAAAAGGATGAGATAGTTCGAATTCCTACGGAGACGTAAGTCTGTTATTGAACTAATAAATTTATTCTTTTGCTAAGAAAACTTTATCCTGCCCTATCCTGTTAGCTATTGCACCCTATCATACTACCCTAGTTTCAGTTTTGCTCAATATAAATTGTTTTTTCCTTAGTTTTGAGCCAATCATTTTTATATCATTCATTACGTGAAAAGTAGTTTCTTTATTAAAATTTAGTTTTAATATGCGTGTAAACATTTTATGAAAAGAAAAGTACATAGTTCCTTCTTGACGTACTTTTGAATAATTATAAAAGCAATATTTAAAAATTTTCTGTGAACGGGTATTTAAATTGCTAAAAAAAGAGGCTGTTAAATCTAATTGAAGGAAATTAAGGACAATCCAGTTGCATAATATATAACATACTCCGTGCCACTATTGCATGTCTTCTTGCTTTGTTTCAATGAGCTCGATATTTTTTTTCTGTTTTTGTCTGTGAGTAATAATTTCTTGCAATTCATGTGCAAGGTCGTCATATATTAATGATTCTTGCTTAATTGTGAACACATAATGGATTAAATAACTTTAATAATTATACGCATGTTGTTATGTAACAAAAGAATGTACTTATAAAATTTGCAATAATGTTTTTAATGGAATGGTTCCCCAATGTTTAATTCAGTTATTAAAGCAGTCATTAATATTTTACAGGATTAATTACAGCAGTTCATATTCTTCTGCGTCTTTTTAAGCTGCATTCTCAACCCATCTAATCATCTTTAGGATAAACTGAAGAGTAAGTTGTCAACAGGGCCGTATTTCCAAAAACACCTCGACACGGAGGAAGAGTGCGCCAAATTCTTGCGTACATTTGCAGAAATTTGAAGGAAAATCTTCCTTATAAGTAAAACTACGATAGTGGTGAATAGCAAAACCTACGTTCTACTGACGCTTATTAAGCTTCATACGAAGGTATTCATTTGTCTGTCTGAATATTATTAGTAATATTAGTGCAATTATGCGTATATTGTTTGTGAGACCTTTGATACATTATCATTGTCTTTCAAATCAGGCATCTCACTACAAGGAATTTTTAGCAGACTAAATGTCTTTTGAATTGCGATGTGAAACCACTACTTTGACACTCAGGGTCAACTGATACCGCTAAGTTATTGTATGGCTTTTTACATGGAATCAAGGAAATCAATCCTTTCAACTAGCAAGTGAAAAATTTACTATTGATTATTTCATTACCGACTTTAAAGCATATTTACATGTTAACGGAGAACTATTAGCTAACTTTTGAGGTAATTTAATACAATTTTTTATTTATTTATTTATTTTGGGAGCAAAATGTTTGGCAATCGCTCCTAAAATCTTCGAAGTATACACTGAAAAAAAAAAAAGGTCGCTCTTTACAGGCAAAAGTTTTGTAAAGTTACAGAAATTAAAATGTTACATGAGAATTTCTTGTAACGCAAACAGTCTGATATGAATTAGTGCTGTATGAAGACGATTTAAGAGTGCACTTACAAGCAAAGACTAAGGTTTCAGTTTCGCACGCATGAATCAGGTGATCGATTGGAGAGCGGGGGGGTGTAATACAGGTAAGCGAAATACAGGTTAATTTTAAGAAGTGATTGAAGCAGCTAGTCGCAATGAGACAGTTCACTGTAATTCAATTTTTTAAATAATTTAAGCTATTCTTAATTAGTTAAATATGTTATTATAAAGCGATGTAAAAAAGTTTTATACTGCAGATGTTTAAAACATCTATTAAAGTAATTTTTATAAACGTTTTAAGAGCATGATTTAATTTTTTTTTCAGGAGACATGCTTTATATGTGCAAAGAGAGAAGAACCATTCTTTCATTTTCGATCTACTCAAGAGACATGATTATTTTTTAATTATTTTTTTCTTTTTCAGATTTTAAAGTTTATGAATTAAATTATATATTATTTCAAATTAAATAATAAATTTATTATGAATTTAATAAATTATTCATTATTAAATTAATTTATTACTGTTATAAAAATAATAAATTGTTTTTATTTTTGTATCTTTATTATTAGCCTATTATTTGCTTCACAATATTACTAGTAAAATGCTTTCGCAATAAAGTTATAAATTGAAGAAACTTCTCAATTAACATGCTGTACTGAATAAATATAGCATAAAGTTCATTTTCTGTTGTCACATGTATATTTCACAATTTTGTATGCAAATCTCAAAATTTATAATAATTGCGAATACTTTTTTAATATCACTTTCTAAATGATATTGTTTTTGAATTTAAATGAATCTTTTAATAATTTGACCATAAAAAAACAATGTCACATTTATGTTTTACATTAAATCATACTTATTTGTAATTATGCTAAGGTTTTATAATAATATCAAGAAAATTTTGAATATTATTAGAAAATAACACTAAATTAAATTAAAAAATAAATCATTGTCTTGTCTTAACATTTAAAAGTATTTATGTGTTTTTATAAAACAAGATCAGAAGCAGGTAATGAACAAGATGGAAAGGCAAAGTTTCTAACACTTTCTGAAACTATATAGCATTGATTATGCAGTAGGTTGTAGGTGTTGAAAACTATGGATTTACGAATTTATGGGAAATTTTGTGATGCTTTAAATTTGGTTAACATGGAATTTTGTAATGCAAGAAATGAGACGTTGTAGCAGTTTAAAGTTTGAAAGATGATAATGTCTTTTTTTAACATAGAAAGAATATGAGGCAACTTTTAAAAAAAAGATGATTATGAAAAATTAAAAATCAATTCTTGTGTAGCATGAAATATAAAAATAGTACTTCTTTTTTAAAGTCGCCTTAGCATTTAGTGGTTAGAATTGGCAAACTTAATCTAACAATCTTTAATCTGCAATTTCAGATGCAAAGGATTTAAATTTAGTTGCAAAGGATTTAAATTTAGTCGCTCTATAGCAAACGTGTATCTGAAAATGAGTTAGAAAACGAAAGGTTTTTTAATCTATGAAAAACTGAAATTTTTTATTTTATTTTACAATTTTTATTTTATTTTACAATATTTACTGAAATTTTTTATTTCATTTTACAATTTTTATTTTATTTTACAATATTTACTGAAATTTTTTATTTTATTTTAACCTGTTAATAAAGAAGATTATTACCAGTAATGGAAATGCTTGCAATCTGAAATCAAGTAAATTGATTATCAAAGAGGCAGAAAATTTGAAGAACCTTTAATAAACTATATAGATAAGTTTATAAAATGAAAAGCATTTTAAATTCAACATATACAAATAAATACTTAAAAAAATTTCATGAAGAAATACATTTTTTAAAAGTATATAATTATGGAATACATATGTAAATGCGTAAAATGCAACTAAGTAACCTGTGGGCATGCTTTTAAAATACTATCTTTTATTTCTATCTACTATCGATTAATTTTGTGGGCCATTATTTTTTTAGCTTAACATAGTTTCCTTAATTTGATAATTTGTTGCTTTTAATGAATTTTTTAACTTAATAATTTTTAGAGTTGAATAGGAAAAATATAATCAAATAATTATGTATAGTGAAATTCATTGTTAAAAGGTGCAGAGAATATTAACTTCAGATTTTTGTACTAAGTATAACTTAGTACTAAGTATAATTAGATATGAATTAAATGGCATTTACAGACCTTACATTTAAAATTCATCTAACAGCAATATTTGTTTTCAGGATATGAACCTTGACTGCTGCACCATAATTGCTTCGTTTATACATGCAAATTCATCTAATTATTTCATACTGAAAATATTAAATTAAATTTTCATATAAACAATTATAACTTTATTGAACTTTGAAGTTATTTATTTACTTTTATTCCAAAGCCTCATTTTATTTTATGATAATATAAGTGAGCGTTGTATAACTTTTAAAATCTTCGAAGTTTCAACTGATAGATAATGAGAAGAATATTTTGAACTTTTTAATAAAATGAGAACGTTTTTACGGATATAAAACATTTCAAGAATGATTAATTAATTTATAAGATTTTATTCCATAGAATTAATTTTGAAACTTGATTTAGTATGATAGTGATGACAAACTGATCAATTTTGGGTTCATTGTAAAAACTAAACTTAGATTTACTACATATTTTGTTTGTAAATCTGGGAACCATGTAGTAACAAAATGAGGTTCACTGCTGTTTTGTATTCCTTACTGGAAATACTGTTTTTTATATGGAGAGAGAATAATCTTTTTGAAGCATGGAAAAAGGCTATTTTGAGTTCTTAACCGAAACTTTACAAAATGTCTTGCTTTGCAAAATGTCTTGTACTGTAATAATGTAATCATATCATCCTGCACTTGCAATACATTTACTCAAATAGGTTAATCTAAAGCAGTATCTGTCTAGTTCAGTTAAGATTACTGAAAGAAAAAAAGTTCTAGATCATACCTTATGAATTGACACTAAAATGAGATATACTGATTTTTTTTAGCTATTTCATAGGACAGATGTAATTTTCAGATCCCCTTCTGTTATGTAATATAAAGGATTTCTGTTGTAATATACATTTAATTTAAGGAGAAGCATATCAATTCGAAACTTTTATATTAATCAAAATTCTTCTTCAGATTGTTAATAATTTGAAAAACCTTTCAGTTATATCGGACATAAGTTTCTCTTCATTAAACCAAAAGTACTCTGCAACAGAATATTCTTCCTGAAAGAATGGCATATATATATACATCTGTATATGCCATTCTTTTATATTCATATATATATATATATACATAGCATTCTTTTACTCAGACATATTGAATACTGAATTCAACAGGCCATCATTTTAGACAAAACATCTATTATCTTTACAGATATATTCTTTAGTATTTCAGTTGTAACAAATATATTCAACATATGTAATTACATAACGTGATATAAGAAGCAAATAATCTCCAACCTATACAGATACATAGTTTAGGATATTACATACGAAAAGTACGTTGTACTGGCATAATTACTTCATGAAATAGTACAAGCAAATAACTTGGAATGGTTACATATTTACATGAGAAAAACACGTTCTTTTCACATAATTACTTGCTGTAATATTACCCGCAAATAATCTGTAAGCATTACAGATATATAGTTTGGGATTTTACATGAGAAAAATATGTTCTTCTTATATAATTATTTGCTGTAACATGACAAGGAAAAGATCTGTAACCATTACAGGCATTCCGTTATCCTTATAAAGTTGCAACGAATGCACCTGTTACTGTTACTCAAATAACCCATGGCATCCCAGTTTCCATGAGTTTTTTTAGTAACGTTACAGAATTTTTTTACAGTGTAGTTTACCCTGAGTTACAACTTTTGGGCGCCACATGAATTCCTCTACGTACGTCTTCAAATGGTGTCTTACCGTACCCCAACTTTTCTTGTTCCGCTATTTTGAGGAATGCAATATGACTCGACTTTTGCGTCTGAAATCCATGCCTGTCTTTTTACAGCCGAAAACATCATCGTACAAAACACCATGGGAGAAAAGAAAGCAAGGAAAAAACATCGTGGTATAAGACATCGTCGTCAAAAACAAAACTGCTCAAAAGCTTCACAGTTTTAAAACAGAGTCCTAAAAAGATCAGAGTAAACTCTAAAGCACCTACAAATCATCTCACCATGATAACATCGCAGTCATGTGTTTTCCCGGCTTCAAAATTTGCAAATGCAAATTCGCATAATGATTTGTTAATCGCAAGTAAGGAAGAAATATAAATAACAATAAAATCTGCTAAAAGCATTCTTTCTTGAAATTCATTTAAACTTTGAATTTTTATTGTAAAAGTTTCAAAAGAAATTTATCCATACGGCTTTCCAAGTAAATTCTGAAATGAAACTGCGTTTCTTTCTTTTCTGTTATCTCTTTCTGTTTAACTATACCTCTTCTTTCAACTACTAAGTCGATTATAATGACTGAAGTTTTATCCATTACTTGACATGGTTTCAGTTCATCACAGTAGATAAAAAAGAAATGAATAATACGTTTAAAGAAGGATCTATCAAAAAATGTAAACTAAATCAATAGAAGAAATATGCACGTAAATACCAACACACTGTACATTTTAAATCGTTTTTCTTCTTCCAAAATTAAGCTTATTTTGAACAATTTGCTTTCTTTTAACAGGAATGACTGAAAAATAGTGGTGGGACCGGAAAGTAATGTCGCTTTCTTACATTTAATTCACACGAATAAATTTTTAACACGCTTTTATTTTTAATCAATAATGTAATCACCCTCGTTATCAACAACCTTTTGCCATCTAGTGTGCAGATTTTCAATCCCCGGACCGATATTAGTCAATTGGTTTTTGAGTAAAATATCTCAAGATGGCATTTTGGACATCATTCAAATTTTTAAATTTTTTGTCACTAAGAAAATGTTGTAGGGATCGTAATAAATGGAAATCCGAGTGTACGATATCGGGCGAGTATGGTGGGTGATGCAGCACCTCCCATCCCAATTCATTCATTTTTTCCAGTGTCCGTCTTGCACAGTCTTGCGGTCTTGTATTGTCGTGTTGCAGAATAATGCCTTTTCTATTGACGATCGCCGGATATTTTTCGATTAAAGATTGCTTCACTCGATCCATTTGTTCACAATAAAGATCTGCTTTAACAGTTTGTCCAGGTTTCAGCAATTCAAAATGAACAATTCCGCGAATACTCCACCAAACACACAGAAGCGCCTTTTTGGGATGTAAACCCTTTGTAACCCCTATTAAAACTGCCTTTTGCGTTTTGGATTATTATATAGGAACCATTTTTCGTCTCTAGTAATCAAATGATCAAAACACGGTTCTGTGTGGTGCCGTTGAAGCAATACGTTGCATGTGATGGATCAGTTGGCTTTCTTCTCTTCGGACAAATTATGGGGGACGCAAACACCTGCTTTGCTTATTTTTCGATTCTGCTTTAAATGTTCTTGGATGGTCGACCAAGCTTGGTTAAGAGTGTTTGACATGGATTTGCTTCCACTTCTGCCCTTAGCATGTTGTTGTCGACATGCGCAGAAACGACATTACTTTCCGGTCCCCCTACATAATGAGCGTCTTTTTTTCCCCTATTTTCAATATTTATAATTTCCTCCTTCGTTTTATTAATTTTTTTATTTTTCTTGACTTTTTTTGCATTTGACTAACTACTCCTAAGAGAAATATCCATATATATATATCCTAATATAAATATCCATAGCAAAAGGCAGATAGCCTTCGCGAGCTTCGCCATAATCAAATAAACTAAACCATCCATATAAGTTCATTACTTGGCTGCAATTCCTAATTGTCGTTTAGAAAATATTCTTCCTATTTATGGCTCCAATAGAGAATTTACTGACTTCATAGAATTAGAATTATGCTTTCATTACGGCTGCGTGGCTTATACGACTTCCATTTCATCACATCCATAACATAACATAACCTCATTTCGTGATGTCATTTTCGTTCCTTACATCACATTCATTCGCTTCATTATGAGCTAGGATTTTCACATTGATTTCCTAGGCTTCAGAAGATCAAATATCAATAAGGATTCGCAAACAACGGGGAGGAGGGCAAAACTGGGGAAGAATAGTTTTGAGTTGCCCTGCTTTCTCTCGGTTTACTTGTCAGTACATTTATCTGATAATAGTATATTTCTTTCAATTTGAGATTCTTACTATAGTTTAAGGCTAATCTTTTCTAATAATTTATTTCTTTTATTCTCCAGTCTACTTATTTATTTATTTAGGCCCACCAGCGGCCGAGCGGTAATGTCGCTGAACACTGGTAGTTCGGTTTGAGGTTCGAATCCCGCGAACGGGCTGGCTGCATGGGCGTTTTCGTGGTTTTCCCCATGTGTAACGTGTATACGAGTCAGTTTCCCTTAGAAAGTCCTCCACGAAGGCACCCCTCCCCTTAGGCAGATAGCCCTCGAGGCTTTGCCATAATCACACACACACACACACACACACATTTATTTATTTAATTATATTTATTGACTACTCTTCACTGTGTCTAAAAGCTTACACACATCTATATAATACTAAAAAAATACCACAAATTTCAAAATTCACCAAAATTTTCATTTGAAAGGGTCATAGTTTGTTGCACTTGTTTTACATTAAAGAGAAACACTACAAATTTAGATCTAATTATTATTTTTTTCTCTTTTGCTGCTTACATGAAAGGTCTTCGAACCTTAAACTTTTAATTCCCTCCAAATATATATGTATATGAATCTAGTTTTCAAGAAATACGTAATAATTAAAGAATTGTCTGTTAAAATATTCTATAGAAAATAAAAAAAAATGGCGAAAGAGAATGCATAGTTGGTTGCGGTACTTTTATAAGACTAGAAAATCTTTGTTTTAGTTCTGGATAGCGATTGGGCAAAAGTTTATAACAATGCGGGTACAGCATGGAAAACGCAAACACTTTGAAAGGTGGCATTTTAATTAAAAGACTCTAAATTTTATTTACAGAATGATATTTTGTTAGTATTTCTCAATTCCATCTTGAAGCCATTTATTCGTTTTCTCGGCCCACCAGCGGCCCAGCGGTAAAATCTCTGAACACTGGTAGTTCGGTCCGAGGTTCGAATCCCGCGAACGGGCTGGCTGCAGGGGCGTTTTCGTGGTTTTCCCCATGTGTAACGTGTATACGAGTCAGTTTCCCTTAGAAAGTCATCCACGAAGGCATCCCTCCTCTTAGGCAGATAGCCCTTGAGGCTTTGCCATAATCACACACACACACGTTTTCTGATTGAAAACTGTAAATATTGTAAAAAATTTTCCTTCTAATGCTAACAGTCGAATTTTTCCCCCTCAAAATGTTTTCTGTCGTGAAACCTTTTACTCCTTGAAGATATAAAATTTTGAAGAAAAATTTGTTACCAAATTAAACTTAATGGGGCCGAGATTGATTTTGGGCTCCCTGTACGTAACGCTTTCGGTGTTTTAGCAGAGGCTTGCTCGTGGCGATATTTATCGGTTAAGCTATAATGTCTCTTGGCTACGGGAACAGAACTTGAGGCCGTGATATGGGAACAGGGTTTTCTATTGTTGGGGCGAAAGAGCTCTTACGCGTCGAGTACAGACTCTTTCGAATTTGCGAGCGTTGAGTAGCTCCGCTGACGAGAACACTGTCACGTCCATGTATAATGTTTTTCAGAAAAATTGAAAGTTCAAGATGATAGACCTTCTTTATTAATGCATAGACTGAAATGACTGGAGGCGCTAATACGAAGAAATATATTTTGACAAAAGCAATTTGTTTTCCGCTTGCATAGGTTATATTCTAATCCGAAACTTTTGAAACGTCTTTCGTTTATAGTTAAAGTCTGAATTTCTGAATTGTTAAGCTGGGCACAATGTGAGAATATACATTCCGGCAAACTCTTTCATAACTTTGGAGGTTTATCAAGACACTCGAATGCTAACAAACAATTGGGGTTGCATCATACACGATAAAGATTTTGGACAACTAGTTTTTCTCTGGGACACAAATCGAAGCTAGTATCTACCTTAATGTGTTTCCAGAATATGTGGTACTAAAAGCTATTAGATTGAAGCTTCATCTACACGAGGAAACATATCTCAGAACAAGTATTTCTGTAAATCTGCGGCACACATGTCAGTCTTTCTACACAAGAAAACATATCTCTGGCACGTCGGATACATATCTGCGGCGTCTGCACCGGAATAGTGGTCGTTACACATATCGGAATATTATTGTCGCCAGAGACATACTTGGCGACAGCAAACGAAACTGAAATGGAAATCCTGTGTCCGGAAAACAATAGTAGATACTCTTAGCATTTAGCTTACTCAATAATATGCCGAGGATCGTTTGGAGATTTTATTATCATTCTAATAAACTCAATTAATTTATGATGCGATATTTCCTTTGGATCATTATTTCCGATTGATTTTTTTTATAAATGGTCTATTTTTTTTTAACTTTAATACAAATAACTTGCAATTATAAGCTATAGAGTGATATATTTTTTTTAACTCATTTGTTAGCATTGACAAAATCTGCTAGAATATTTTTTTTTTCCTGTTTAAGGGGATTACTATGCTCTTATGTTCCCAGAAATCTGAGAAACAAGAAAAGCTTAATTTATTGTCTGTTTGCATTTGATTTTATTTCTGTTTTTTTATTTTTAATGATTTTCGACTTTTGGACTAGGTTTAACTAGCTTGTTCGCTTAGCGGATTTATTGAAGACTAAATTTTCTGTGAAACAGCTGATTGTAAATCCGAATATGGCTTACCCTGTTTTCTATTTTTTTCCACTGAAAATAAATGTTTCATTATTTCTGTAATTCTGTAATTAAAAGAGTTCTACTAATATGAAAATTTTTACATGTTACAAAATAAATATTTTTATAAAAATTTTTACATGCTACAATTTTATTTTATCATTATACATAAAATTTTATATCAATTAATTATTTACGTAGTAGTTTTACATTAATTATATAAATATAATTATTAGATTACGTTATTTATAAAGTGATAAATTTTTTCCCTTCCTTGAATTTAAAAGGGATACTTTATGATGAATCTGCTTATCCGCAATGAGTGTTATACGCTATATATGAAGTAATCGATTTATTTTCTTCTTTTATAAAATGAAATATATATAATCATTACATTTCCAAATTAACTGCTTTCCTTTCCCGCTTCGTTAACATTTTTAAATTTAAAATTTTTATTTATTTTTCGTATTTTGTAGTTTCTGCATTTTTATTGCCATGTTTTGCATTCTGTCTGCTATTAAGCTTTCTGTTCATTACTATTATGATTATTATTACAACCTATTAAAAAAATAAGCCATGAAAAATTAAAGCATTGAAAACTTTTAAAATTTCTTGTGAGGTTTGTTGTGAGACTGTTAGAGGTCTATTGGATACAAATCACGTCATTTGCTTGGACTTCTTTGATTGGCTTTGCTCAGAAGAATATAGATATAAAATCTCTTGCGTAGACGAAATTCTGTCAGGAGACATGGCTGCGATAGAGACTTGTTCGGAGATGTCTTCGCGTGTAGACGGGGCTTAATGACTATTTGTTATTTTATAGTAAAATGTTTCCTTGGTAGTTCATTAGCCTTATGCCCCAAAAGTTTCTGAATCTGCAGAATGGAAAACATGTGCAAACCCTCTAGTTACCCTAGCATCAAACCATTACACTTCTTCCTTAGGACTATGTATAGGATAACGTCTATTGAACTAAAATCCGTGATATCAGTATCTTAACCAACACAGTAAGTGAAATAGTTATTACACTTAACAATCATATTTTTGCATAAACATTCAAGAAAACTCAATATCACTTTGATACCTCGTATATAACAAATTACGGTCACCTAGTTATGCATTAGCATACATATGAAACCCTGAAGGGTTTTGTTTTTTCACATAAGACAAATCTTCATTAAAATATCTGGGTTTGGAAGAAAATTTTAAGTTTTCTATTTTAAATTACATATCTGCATTTCTGTCAGCAACTTTTCTTTTCCATCTACTCTTTTCTCTTTACCTATGTTTTAGTAAATAATTTTCTTTTATATAAAACTGTTTCATATGATTACTTTCGAGTTAAAAAATTTAGATACCAAAGCAGTTTTGAAATATGAATTTTATTTTCAGCCAGTGCTATAAGAAATAACATATTCATTTTTCCACAAATTTTGACAGAACAAATAAAGCAATGCATAGCTGTGCTCTGCCAACTGAGACCTAAAACAGTTAAAAATTGGCTCAGGATAGATGGAGCTTATCCTATTGAAAACTCATTATTTTATAAAGACCCTTGCATAGCAAGAATTTCCATACAACTAATTCAAATGGCTCACACTGAATACCATTCTATACCTTGGGCATCATAAGGTATTCTTGAACTCATCTACTGTCTGTTTTGCGCTCAAATTTTTCTTTCTGCTGATTACGAATAGATTAACCATACTGTTGCACAGTTATTAAAATTTTTAAAAGCTAAAAAAACAACTACTAGTGCTACTTGCTACCACTTACACTACGACAGCACGCACGGGGAAAGGCAATGAGTTCTTATACTTTTATCTCTCTTTGCATATAAAAAACTTCGGCTGTTTTTTCATTGGAAACACTGCCGTTGTTGCAGCTGTTATCCAAGTATACAGGGTATTCCAAAAGGTCATTTATAAACCTTATTTACTGATCTGCCACACCATAATGAACAAGTTTTACCTTGGAAGTTCTCTCCGAAACCGTGATCAGGGGTAAAATCAAGGGGTAAAAATTTCTTACGTCAAAACTGACAGTTAAGTATACTTTTGCAGTTAGTACGATTTAATGCTTAGTATTTGATACTATACCTTCCATGTGTAGTTGTTGAATTACTTTACATTTTTAGAAATCAGTAGAGCTAATTTCTTCCATTTCTATATATTAAATACAATGTAATTTTTTTCTTAATTTAGTCTAAAACCGATGATTTATATGCATTTATTCAACATGAAACCCGTCCTTTTATAATTTATTTTTCGTAAAAATATAGTATTTCTTTCATTGTGCGAGAAATAAGTTTGAAAAATAGCAAACACCTTAACGCTTACGGAAGCGCGAATTTAAATTGAGTTCCCAATCCTGTCACTTATCGCTTGAATAAACATAGTTCTGCGTGACTGCATGAGATCCAATTAAAATTTATTCGCTTGTTTAATCCCACTTTCATTTATTTCCCCAAATGTATCCATCTTTCCTTTCAGTGCTGCATTTATAAGAAAGTCATATTTTGCTTTTGGTTTGCGCACGGTATTTTGCTTAGGGCTTCATTGTATGTGCCGATTTCCTGAAATGAAGTCTGTTGAGGATTCTCAAGATTCTAACCAAACTTTTTGCAATTAAGATTCTAACAAGCAACGTTTCCGTGCTGCAAGAATAAAAATTACATTTTTCGTCTTCTATCCTATTTTTCTGAATAGTATATTTCTGAATACTATTTTTCTGAATAATAATATTGCTTATTAGCAAATTAAAAGTTTTCTTAAAATGGTATCTATTTAATATAACTAAATAAATTACAGTACAAAGTAAAACATGAAAACGAAGATATTGATTTCTTCGATGTTGCTTATTGTGCTTTAACTTCAACCTGTTCGCTTAGAGAATATGCAAAATAATGGAAAATTCACACCTGTAACTTCTATAAAATAAAACAATATATATTCTATAAAAATCTCCAAACGATGAAAGCGAAGGAAGCCCTGCTTTCAACTACTGCTCAAGAAATTCCCTCAATGATTCCATAGCAATATTAAAACTTATTCACAGAAGACAGATAGAAATAAAATAAAAATAGTCATTTTATTTCACCTTTAATTTCATTCAATTAGATAAAGAGGCATTTTTCTGTATGGCTGCAGCATACCCCCTAGGAAGCAACTTGTGCATCAGGGGATATTTTCTATATCACGGAATGTACATGATTTTGGAGCTTAAGTTGTAAAAGTTGTATGGTAAATTTCAAAGTACAATGGTACCTCAGAATACGTCATCAATCCGTTCTAGATCCTTGGACGTATAGCACACTGAAAATATACCAAACGAACTTCACCAATAAGAAGTTAAAAGAAAATATATTAAACCGCTCTTATAAAAAATCCTATTGTTATTATTATAAAACTGCTTAAAAACCAAAACATAGATGCAGTGGGTGATATACATACTGCACAGAAATAGAACACTGCACATGACACAGTATATAAATGGTTTTCTGCTATCCAGATCGGAAACAGTTTTCCAAAATATTCGTCCAACGTCTCTGATATTAATTTGGTAATCGATTTCGTCCCCTATGCAACGTTAGCCGTTTTAATAGCATTTTTGTTTTTCACAGTCGTAAACCCCATCGTACGCGGCATACAGTGTGCAGTAGACTAATTCCGGACACACATGCTATGTTCATACTTTTCAACAATGTCCTTTTTTTCAACTGCATTGTGACCTAGAAATTTTCTTCGTTGCTTGAAACTTCTCATTATTTTTCCTAAAATCATTATTACAAAACACTGACACGAAAATATACAAAATCATTGGAAAACTCAGAGTTATAATGCGAGCTGTTTATTGAATAGTATCAGGGGGCTTACTGACGCTCATAGGCAACCGTAACATTGTCTCGAAAGAGGCAAACACGTGTAGTTTAAGTAATCGTAATTCATTTAACTCGTGTCGTATTTCAAATAAATATCTCATACCAAACTTTTGTTTGGTACGAGAGTACAATACTACATTCGGTATAAGTTTGACTTATACTGAAGTAGTATTGTACAACTATAGTGTGCTTGTTTTTTATATGAAAAATTAAATGCACAAAATTCAAAGGGAAATCAATATCTTCTGCTATTATATTAAAACGTACAATGCCAAAATATACACGCCGCGTTTTCTAAAGGCGTAAGTATGTCCTGTCGAAGAAAACCGATTATAAATAGTGGAAAATGGTGAAGTTATCAAATCAAACTTTAAAAAGAAGCAAGACAGGAGAAAAGCATGGTAAATTACAAAGTTCCACAGCATCAGTGGGAATCGGTATCTTCACTAGTACTAAAGCGCAATAATTACCAATTATACCTTATCGAGTTACAGAATCAATTACAGAATGCATGGTTGATTATAATGAACTTGATCTCATTTGATGATATTTCTCTGGTATGTGAATACCATGCTCATACAAAATTTCCAACACAAATATATTGATAATAATTCACGTCTCTCACCCCTTGCCTCAGTCGTCACGCTAGGTGGCCATTACTGGGCGAGTAGATAGGACTGCTGAACACTGGTAGTTTACCTGATAGTTTTACCTAAGTTCTCAGCAAATGGCTGGCTTCATGGTCTTTCGAATGGATTTCTTCCATGTATTACACAGAAACGAGCCAATTTCCCTTAAAAGGTCCTCCATAAATATATCTCTCACTTTAAGGCAACTAGCTCTCCCATGCTTTGCCGTCACCGAAACAATCTAGTTCCAGTCCGAAACGCTTCGAATACTCAATTGTGTAGGCTACTAAATCTAGGGCGTGATACTACGCTACTCCGGCATTTTGAAGTGACGAGCTGCTTTCCAAATAGTATTGATTTGTAGATGCAAACTGAAAGAGAATTGTGTTGTCACTACCGCTCCAGGCAAGCCTTTTAACCACGCATTGCCATGTGATTTTCCATCGTCTATGTGTATTCTATCTCTCCTGAAAGTTTTTAAAGTTTGATTTGATAACTTCACCATTTTCCACTATGTATAATGCTTAGTAGTACTTTTACCATTACTACTGTACTCATCACAAAGTATATTATTATTATTATCTTAAAACGCTGGTCAAATATCAGGCCAAGAAAAGCTTAGAGATAACTTATGCAGGGGGCTTCAACAATTTGGTTACAAACTTTCAGGAGAAATAGAGTACACCTAGACGATGGAAAATCACATAGCAATGCATGGTTGGAAACGCGTTCCTGAGGCGGTAGTGATGACAGAAAACACAGCAATAGAAGAACACGCACGAGATGAGAATATATGTTTATAAAGCTTAGTGCAGCGGAAAAATAAGAACAAAAACAGATGATCATCATCAAAGAAGGTATTCGAAACGTGTCCTCAACATCTGATGGGCGGAATGATCTGGTTCATTAGCCAGGAAGATCACCAGACCTCATTTGCACTGACTACTCCCTCTAAGGGATACGTCAAGACATTGCTGTCGGAAACCCCGGTTAGATGTGTTGAGAAACTTGTTCCGCGAATCGTAGTAGCTGCTGGGAAGCCCGATATTTTCCAGAATATCAAATCTTCCATATGATGGAGATGTGAGGCCTGTTTCAGGGTCCGGGATCGCAATTTAGGACGCTTTTTTAATGGTAATCGTTATCTATTTTTGTTCTTATTTCATAATTTCTACTGTACTAAGAATAATAAACATGATCCCTCACCCAGTTCATGTTCTTCCTCTGTTGTGCTTCCTCTGTTTGTGTTGTCACTACCGCTCCAGGCAAGCCTTTTAACCACGCATTGCCATGTGATTTTCTATCGTCTATGTGTATTCTATCTCTCCTGAAAGTTTTTAACCGATTTGCTGAAACACCCTGTATATCCTACAATGCAAAACCTGTGCATTTTCTCGTGGATGGTTAATAATATCCTCAACTTACAGTTCTTGCAAACAAAGATTGGGAATTACCTATAATTATAAATCTTTTAAAACTGTGAATTTTTTAAACGTACTGTTGCGTGCATGCTGATTCATAATGGGTTGAATGCACATAGAAATGATGATAACTTGATAAAATTTATTTTAGCAAAACAAACACTTTACAATTCTGGAACTTTCCACAACAATACATGTATAGCTCTTCTGGGTATGACAAAGCGCAATCAATAATTTGTTGTGTTGATAATTACAATGAATCATTATGTGTTTTGAATTGTGTGTTATGAACGAAATCGAGTCAATTATTTTTCTTAATTTTATATAGTTATGAATTATTAATTTAGTGTTCCATTAAGTCATTATTCGGTTTTGAAAATGCTTTAATTTTGGGGGAAAAACAGATGCTTCCATGAATATTATTTATTTTTGCTTATTTAAATTTATCCAAGATTTCTGTTCATTATAGAAAAGGATTCCAGAAAAGAGACGAATTTTGCTAAATCATTCTTCTCAGGGTCGTTTTGTCCTTTATAACATTCGAGAACAAATTTCTTTCGTGCAGTTGACCTTTAGGACAGGATCTACGTGACGGAAAGGTCAGAGGTTGCCACTTTACCTTCAATGTAAGTCATCTTGGTTGGCGATCTGAGTGTCCAGTTTTTGGCTGAGAGAAGCGTGCGCATGTGTCATGAACCTGTTTTGGTCCTTCAGGGTAAGAAACGGGAATTTAGTCCCAAAAGGGGCGGTGATAAATGAAGCCATTATGGGAGCCGTGTTTGTGAAGATAAGCGAAGGGAATTCGAGTTTGAGGCATTCTTACTTGCATTCTTACTTACTTTCTGACAACTTTACGACTGACACTTAGACTGTGTACTTAATGTTCTTGATGAAGAAAAAGATGCAGTTCGTCTTCTAGCAGTGCTTCCGGCGAGGAGCGGCAATTATGCTCGCCGGCCGCGCGTTTCGCTAAAATGCGAGAAAAAGACTTTTGTATGTCGACCTTATGGACTGTTGAGCGAGAGTTTTCTAAGATATCTAAAAGCACTTACGACTTGAGTTTTGGACTGTCTGGGTAGAAGGTAGTTCTATCGCGTGTACCAAGAAACAGTTATTTTTTATTACCGTGAATTATGAATGTCGTTTTTTTCGGTCCTATCTGGTTGAATTAGCCTTTTTTCTTGCCGTGAACTGCAAAGGCAGGGAGTTGCTAATATGCTGTCATCAGCTTTTTGTAAATTGGTCAATAATTTCGCTTCATGATATGAACTGTACACTGTTCATGAGCCACGCCAGTTTCTTAGCTACTTCGAATTTTCTTACGGAAATGGACCAGGACTGTTACTTATGGCAATCCATTCTAAATGGCGCACCTCTTCTTCAAATCCTCCAATTTTTCTGGACGGTATAGCTGATTCTGCTCGTGTGATGAATGAATTTATCGCCATACCGTTTTCGAGTACTTGTGATGCGGATTAGCCAGGTGTTGTAAGGATGGTTTTAAGGAAAAGTTTCCCTTCCACCTCAAGATGGCTCCATTACAGATAAGACCTTTTTTATTTCTTTTTATAATGAAATAGAAGAAGATAATAAATACTTAGTAATTTTTTTAACTTCGAATGAACTATAAACTCATCTTCTTCCCGCAGTCCTTTTAATAATCTGAACTCTGTTCCTTCTAATTGAGAATGTAAAATTATTTCTTTATTTTGAAATTATAATTAGACTAGTTGTTAAACTACTTGCTTAAAAGCAAGAAGAAAAGTGAGTATTGTTCTTTATACAATTTCTTTAAGAGTTCTGTCTTGAATGATAAATAGGAATGGTTCATGATAATATTTTTGTGATGACATAAAAATTTCAGTAAATTAAAGTGAAAAATAGAAAATTAATGGAAATTCCTTTGACCTGAGAATACCTAATAAACGCAGAATTAATTTGGAATTTGTATGTTATGTTCTCATTTATGAATTATTGTTATCTTTTTATTCGATCCTCTCACAGCGCGGTCGTGGATGTAAGTAAACACAACGCAAAAGTCATTTTTCCACTCAGGTACGATCACTAAAAATGTTGAAACAAACTAGCCCTTAAGAGTTTATATTCAGCTTGTTAGTTATTTAGTTAGTTACGGTTTCACCTTTCTGTTTGTGTGTCGTTATTTTCCTTTAGATACCGTAGCAGAAACAGAACAAATTACTTCAAACTACTAAGGGCGTTGAACACAACACAGTGCAAAGTGCATCCGAAGAGCGAAGTTCGTCCACTCTCTCAATACTCCAAAACCATCTATGAATTAAAAACTAAGAACTGACGTTCTCCCCAGATTTATACACTTTTCTCCCATCTGCGAGAAACCTCTATATCCTTCCACTTCTAGAAATTACCAGAAGGCATATGCGGCTAATGTTATATATAAGGGCCGGATAGAGTTGGAGTTTATAGCAATCATTTACATTTATACAGGGACATAACCAAACTAGTCGCGTAGTTTGGCTATTTGGCGACAAAAATTAGTCGCCAAACCCATCGTTATGTTGGCGATATCTCGCCAGTTTAGCAACACAGTCCTTTACCTCAATGTGAAATAGACTTACCCTGTTATATTATTTTTCTGTTAAAGCTTCCTCTCCTTAAAGCATTTTGTTTCAAGAGATACCACAATTTTAAGTATAATTTCACTAAAATTATTTTAATAGATTCAAAATTCGTAAAATTGCCGGTAAACTTCGGTAGTCTTGTAAATAGCACTGCGGTAGACCGGTAAAAATAGTTGTTACTTCTGGCCCCAGTCCTGTTGGTTTCTGGCAAACATCAGCGACAGATTTTTTAAAAATGGTTCGATTAAATCTCTCTACCATGCCTTCTGAATGTGGATGTAAATTTGTTGTTTAGGTTTGGTCTATAGCGAGTAGTTTATAATACTCTTTAATTACAATCGCGATAAAATTCCTTCTTTGATCGGAATGCAACTGAAGAGGCACTTTAAACCTGGAAATGCGGTGCTGTATCATTGCCGTGACAACCTCTTGATCAGAGATAGTTATCTTAATAAGCGTATCCTAGGATACGTTTCAGGCCATTCTTTAAAGTAATCAATGACAACAAGAATTTTGTTGCCATTAGCAGATAGTAGCAGAAGCTTGGTATGTCGAAGGCGTTATGTTCAAAAGGCGCTTCTAAATTATAATGTTTCACCTTCTGTTGGCTGCATTTCTTCAGTCCTTTCCGACTCGCACGGGCATCGCAAGATCAGCATCACTTTTTGGCGAATACTAAGTGCCATCGGAATGCCATTCTATCGCAAGATCAGCATCACTTTTGCACGTCAGCACTTGGATTACTTCTGTAGAAACGCTCTCGAACGCTGTGCAAAGTCTTCGTTTTTTCCGAAGTAAACTTCTCTGTCGTGTTGCTAAATAGTTCTTTAAAGATATCCGGAATTCGAGATCCTGGAAATATTAAGTGCCATCGAAATGCCATTCGAATTCAACCTTCCATTGCCAGACGTCATTTCGAATATGGAGTGAGTCTCAGAAATCCCAATATTGTTCTGTTGCAGGAGTATACATCTAAATGTCCTGCCAAGTAGATTTCCTACTTTAAGACTCCATTAAGTTAATTACGGGTTTAATTTTGCTGTCTTCCAAATGGTCTTTCCTGA
This sequence comes from Stegodyphus dumicola, assembly GCF_044657685.1. Lineage (NCBI taxonomy): Eukaryota > Metazoa > Arthropoda > Arachnida > Araneae > Eresidae > Stegodyphus > Stegodyphus dumicola. The sequence continues at coordinate 110,628,392 of NC_140781.1, read as the reverse complement.
TTTCATTACCCCATGGGTCTCCGAAAAGTCGATGGGGGACTTGTAACTTGTCGTGCGACCGGATAAGGGGATCGTCTTTCGCTTCAGTATCAAAGTCCTTTCCGTCGTCCAAAACCCTTTCTGTCCCTGAAATAATAGCGGTAGCCTTCTGGGCAGAATATTCTAGACAGAGCATCGGCGTTTCCATGTGCTGATTCTTTCCGAAGGCGGATAATGATGTCATATTCCTGGAGTCTCTGTGCAAATGAGAAGAATACGACCCGATCTACCTGGTCTAAAAATAAACCGTATGATCTTGTTTGGGTCGCCTCTAAGTTCATCACAAAACAAAACTCAAGTAAAATCACAACATTAAAACACAAACTATAAACACACAATTAACACATATCAAATAAAACGAAACAAGAACATATAGAATTAAGACATCACAAGGCATAAAATCATTAGTACCTCAATAAGTCAAAATGAATAAAATTACAAGTAAAAGCTCCAAATCAATTCCATAAAATTCTAAAAATCACTAAAACACAAATAAAAAGACAAATTTTAGTTAATACAGTTATAATTTTGATTATTTAAAACCACGTATTACGTTTACCGTTAATAACTCCTACAGTCTCTTTGGCAAACTTACCTAATTTGTTATAATTTATATTTTCAAAATTTTCAATTTTCATTTGCAGTCGTACATTTTCTGTTAAATAACATTCAAACGCGAAGTGCACCGCGGAGTTAGGTGAATTACAAGCTAAGCATAATAAATTTTCCTGTATACCAAATTTACTAAGATACTCCGGAAAGCAAATTTCACAAGTGCACATCAGCATAGCCACTGAGGGAGGGGTTTCGAAAATGGACCAATCAGCTGCTATTGCTCTTGTGACTCTAAATCTTCGTGCATGTGAGCGTATGTTGTTTACGTTTTAATTTGCATTTGTTTCGCAGTTATAAATATATGGCGTAATAGTAGAAAATTTCGTAGTGCTTTCGTTTTCTGAGTTTGATTAATCGCTGACATTTCACTTTCACGATTTTTATCCCGCATTAATATTAGGATTGATGTTCACGGCATATTATGTGGATTAAGATAATTCAAGCGTATATTTTTACTTCCTTGTACGAAGTAAAAAGGAAGTATTGTAATCGCGAAAAGTTTCAGGCAGCATATTTCAACGATATTATCCAATTTGACCGCTATCGAATGCAATTTAACGATGTTTTTGGGTGATATCTGTACGTAAGGACAGAATAAAAGACTCATTTCCTCCAAAAAATTATAAAACTGCTTTAAAATTAATTCTGAAGAGAATTTTTCGTGACGTCTGTACGAACGTTTGTACGTACGTGCGTACCTACGTACGTACGTATCTTGCATAACTCAAAAATGAGTAAATTGTACATTTTTTGCTTTAAAAATGGTTGAATTATGTTGTTTTTTATCTTCCGGTTAAGGTTTTTATGCCTTTAGTAAATCTGTATGCAATATTTTTAGAATTACCAACAATTTTAAAGTTGTTTAAGTGCCGCTAAGCCTTTATTCTCATGGCGGCCATTCATTGTTTACATTTGAAACAGCAGACTAGTGGATTTGTTGCCAATCTAGAGAAACTTAGGTTTGCAATAACAAAGATAACGCTTTCATTTATTATTGCCAATTAAATCATGCTTAATCCTTTCTGGAATTTTTTGAGGAAATAAGTGTTTAATATTTACTTCGTAATTTTTAATATAGATATTTTGAGTTTTTATGTATTTTTGCCTTCTCGCGAAGTGAGAACTGAATTAATTGAATGAGAAATACTCAATCGTCTGTGAGAAACTGTTTCTTCTTTGTTTTGTTTGCTTAATTTCTTTTATACATCATTCTAGCTTTATTATAGTATTTGAATAGAACATGTGGCAACGATTAGATAATTCTATTCTTTAAATGATATAAATTTTGTGCATTATGAGTTGTAATATGAACGAAATATAATACTGTTAAGTGAATCTAGCACCAGAATGTCGCTATGATAAACAAATACTGGAGTGAATTTTAAAGAATGCATTTATTCTGTTGTGGTTTATGCGCTGTCGTCGAAGTAGATTTAATTCAATCCAATAAGTGTAAAGGAAATGCAAGAAAAATGCGTATAATTTAATATTCCGTACAAGGAAGTCATGTGGTGCACACATCAGATTTTTTTTTATTTGAGCTGAGAATGAGTGAAAGTGTTACAATGAATCTAGTGTTTTCTTATTTCAGTGCTTGCATTCTTTTGATTTTAAAGTGTAAGATTCAGAATACATATGATCTGATTATATCCATTGTTAACATTAAAAACTATATGTGAATAAATTGATTATACTTCTTGTGAATACTATAAATTCACTCTGTTTGATGATTATTTCTTGTTTAGATAGTGCACTTAAGAGTGAGCAGTTATTAAATGTGAAATTTAACACTCTAAACGTATATGAATGCAAATTAGTAAATTTCACTTCGAATAAAATTCTGCATTGGTTATTATTATAGAACATCTTTTTCATATGGACTGCAATAAAAAGTGCTACATATATAATTGGTGTAAATATTTTTCTCATACGCATAGTTTTATGTAAAGATTGCATTTGGGCTCAGATGTGTATGACATATTTTTTCTTCATCTTATTTACCACACATTAAGTAATGTTTCACATCGATATTTTTGCGAAGTATCCAACATGTGTTTGTATTTATTTCAACCAGGAAGTGAAATCTTCATAATTTCCTATAATTAATTTAACTTCGCAATGAAAAGTTCCAGAAGCAATCGACGATGCTTTAATTATTTTGTACAGAAAATTGCGTGGCAGAATATTTTCCACCATCTTGCTTAAATCTTAAAGCACGCGAAAGGTCATGTATCATGACAAAAATATTACTGGATGCTCATTGGTCCATCACAGAAGCCACTCCCTCGGTGGTTACACAGATGTGCACTTGTGAAATATGCCTCCGGAAATCTATCACGATTTGTTATAAACTGATTTGCATCTATTGGCATTTTTTGAGTTATTTTTATATTTTTCAGTAAGTCCTTATTTCTTATTGAAGTATTCCATTGTTGCGACCATTTATCTAGATAACATTTTTGCATTACTCTAATTGCATACTTTTTTGAACAGGATATTTCCATAAAATTTTCATTTTCCACCATGGCCAGTACCTCCTTAGCCAGTATTTCCGACCTGTTATTGCCGGTCCACATGAGCTTTGGCCCACTGTAACAAAATACAATGTTTCTTCTGTATATTTCTTAAATTTTCTTTCATTTCATTAATTAATGGATTTTTAGAAACCGGACTAGACAATGACTGTAACAAGGAAAGGCAATCTGTATAAATATTAATATGAGTAGGAACACTTAAGTTTCTTTTAATCCACATCAAGGCTTTACTGAATGCACAGCATTCGGATTGAAAACCTGAGTTATAATAATTCTGTATAATCTTTCCACAGGCAGTTTCAATTCCATAATAAACTACTACAAATGCTGAACGATAATTGTTATCCTGTCCAGAGCCGTCAGTATAAATGTGTATTACTGCAGTCTTTGGCTCGTATTTATCATAAGTAATTGACAGGTTTGCAACTAGATGTACAATATATACATTATAAACCTCAAGCATATATTTCGTTAACAAGTCATCTCCATACCGTATATAGTCCTGTCTCTTTGTTCCCATCAAAACTTATACTAAAAAAATTCCTGATAAATTGAAAACGGCGGTGACACACATAGCACCTTAGTAGACACATAGCACAAGCACCTTAGTAGGAACCGTTCTAAAGCTTCTTGTCTCTTGCCATGGCTAGGCACTAGCTCCTCTGGATAGAATATAATTTTAAACGAAATTTCTGCAGTTCCCCTGCTCTGGAACCCCACACTCCAATGCCGTACATGAGTATTGGAAAGATGACATTTTTGAATATTTTTCTAATCAATCCTGACCTTTCACTCAAAGTCCAGGAGGAAAATGCCCGTTTATAATTCATTCATATATTGTCCATACTACCTTGCACATTTTTCAAGTGATCTATAAAGGTGAGGTGCGTGTCGAAAATGATTCCCAAATATTTTAAATTGTTAACAAACTTGTTTCTTTCACCCTTAAATTTCAATCGTGGTGGTTTTGTGTGCCTGGAATCTCTCTATTCACCTGGCTATTTGGCCTTCAAGATTCTTGAAATTAAAAGGGGGTTAAAGACGCATGCATGATCTGTGCAGAAAAGAGTTGAGGCGGTAAAACACTTCCACCACTACCTCTACGGCAGGAAACGTTGTACGGCTTTGATTATGGCGAGAAAATATTTTCGAGTGACACAGAAATTTCTCTCTGCTTTCGATAGAGCCTTGCTCCAGTATGCTACGATATATTCTTGTTCGTATATTTCTTGGAACGAAACAGCACCGATAATCACATTCCTCGCATACGTGTCAAAAGTAAATGACTCATCGGGTGACTCCTGTCAGTATTGTCACAGATGTTAAAACTTCCTTCAGTTTGTTAAATGCATCCTCACATTCCTTTGTCCACAAGAACTCTTGCTTGCTCTTTGTCAGTTTGTTAAGGGGTTCTTCGTATGGAAATAAAGTCCTTCACAAATCTCTTATAATATGTGCAAAATCCAAGTAAACTTCTCAGATGATAGTCATTTTCAAGGCGTATCCAGTCTTTATCTGTCAACACGTTTTCTGGATCCGTAGACACACCTTTGGCGGAGATGACACGTCCAAGGTACATCACTTCCTGTCTGAACAATTTACTATGTCCATGAGTTACGTCACATCAGTTCACATGACTTTTCTGCTAAAGAGTTTCTAAGATACTATATATAAAATGTCCATTAGCATAATATCCACTTAGGAAGTACTAGTATCTATAACACAGATGCTGTTGTAAATTTGTATGGCCCAAGTTTTTTATTACGCAACGTAATATGTTTATTCTTGATGGGAGAGTACATTTATTATCTTACCTACTATCGACTATATTAAGTGATGTTCTGTAGTTCCATATCTGCTAAATGCTTGCCTGTTGTTCTTTGGGAACTTTATAAGGAGCCCTTCTGTTATTTCAGAAATGTTGTGTGTTACCACACCTCGTCACATATGCAAAGGTATATTTGAAACCTGAAATTTGTAGAAATATGTGCAGAAGGATCCATGTCCTATGATGAAACACAATAATTATGGAATCGAGATCTGGTGTATACTTGCTTTTGGTGTGGGATAATGTGTGCGTTCTCCTCATTCTAAGTTGTCCATTCTTCATGCCACATGTCTCTGCTGTTCAGATGATTTTTGAGATATGAACGTTGTAGCGGAATCTCTGGAATATTGGCGTTGTTGTTACTGGTAGCCTCTTTTACAAGCTTGCAGACGATTTCGTTGCCAATGTCGACGAAAGCTTTTTATTTACTCAGAAACAGGCAGAAAAATATTTTGGGAGCCCAATATCATACTTTTCATTACTTAAGTTCCTGTATTAGTCTGGTTTGAAACAGTTCGGGATAAAGGCAGAACTAATTATAGGAAATATGCGAAGTATGCTGCATATTCTAAATTATTAGTATTTAATAGAAATGTGCACAAATAATTCCTTCCTCTGAATAAGCGGTGACTTCCCTGAATAACCCCTTTAGTCGATTAGATGCACAGTAGTTGTTTATTCTTTTATTTCGTTAATGTCTTCCTGAATGGTAATGTACTCAGAATGGTAATGTAATATTGCTGTGAAAAATTTTGTGAGGAAAACTTTTGCACCTAGTGTAAAAATCTGTATAGCCAGAAATAGCTATAAATTCATAAAATTGAAAAAACTAGCAATATGCTGAAACTTTACTTGCGTTTCTAAATGATAATTCTCCTCAGGCTGAACCTTATAAACTGTAGTCTTCAATAGGTATTCAATAAGTATTTTATATTGCATCTTCAGTTTCTCCGCCACTAGGTATAGATGAAAGGTGACCCGTGATTTACAGCGTTGTAGTACCTACAGCATTCGCAGTCATCGTTCTGGAGTAGTCATGAAAGGGGCAATCAAGTCTGCAAATGAAGATGTGAAAGCAGGCCAAGAATCCGTTATGGAATAGATGAAATCTGTTCAAAAAGATGGAAAAGGCCATCAAATCAGTTTAAAAAACGATTGGAGCACGTCAAGAGGAAATGAAAAAAAGAAATTATCTCAATAATAGAAAACAGATTCGAGGCTATGGAAGGCAGAATGGACACGGTTGAAAATAAAATTACGGAAATTGCAGAAACAGTTTCTGCATTCGAACAACGAATCCGAGAAAGAGTTTTTGCTGTTGAACAACAAATCAGAGAAGCAGTTTCCGCTGAAGTCGCCAGGCAATTTGATAGTTTAAAGAAATCCATATTTACAAAGGGAAAGCGTTTTGACGCTTTTAAATTCTTAGCCATGCATTCTCGACCCTGTCTAACGCTATCCATAAATCATAGTAAGACTTCCTCGTAAGTGTATAAGACACAATTTTCTGTAGTGGTGGACGAAAGTGGATGGGATTCCCAAGCTAAGGCCTGACATTTCGCCGTTTCTCTGTGAACAGACGCAACTGATATCTTTCAAACTCTGCGCGTGGCATACTTGAGCAAGTCTCCAACTAAACCAAAGAGGAATTACTGTGTCATGAAGAAAGAATTACTCGCAATAGTTAACGTCGTAGATCATTTCCACCATTACCTTTATGGCAGAAAATTCGTGACCCGCACAGATCATGCATCGTTGATCTTGGTTTTAAATTTCAAGAATACCAAAGGCCAAACAACGCGATGGATACCGAGACTCCAGGAATATGATATAACTATACGTCATCAGAAGGGATCAAACATGAAAACGCCGACACCCTGTCCAGAAAGTTGCCGATATTGTTCCAGGGTCGAAGCGAAATACGAGCTGCTGAACCCTGTCTTATGTAAAGTCACGAAATCATCATCATCATCTGATCCAGACCTATGGAGTGAGGAAGAATACAGGAAAAAACCAGATAGAAGACAACAGCATTAAACCCATAACTGATTTAATGGAATCTTCAAGTAGGAAACCTACCTGGGGGGACATTTCTATTTATAGCCCCACGGCAAAACAATATTGGACTTTCTGGGACTCACTCCATGTTCGAAATGTTGTCCCGTACCGAAAGTTTGAATTGTAGTATGATGGTAAGGCATCCCGATGGCAGCTGATACTTCCTAGATCCCTATCCCGGATGTCCTTAAAGAATTGCATAGCAGTCCAACAGAAGGCCACTTCGAAGTAATTAAGATTTTATATAGAGTTCGGGAGCACTTCTGTTAAAGTAATGCAGGGAATGTCATGCGAAAATGGTGGAAATGTTACCTTTCAGAGTTAAAAAGGACCGAAGAAAGGCGTGCCTCACTGTCATCGATTACTTCACCAAGTAGCCTGAAGCGTATTCTATTCCTGATCAAGAGGATGTCACGGTAGCAGAGGTAATCTACAGTACTGGATACCAGGTTCAGAGTGCATCTTCAGTTACATTCCGATCAAGGAAGAAATTTTGCCTCAGTTATCATTAAAGAACCCTGCAAACCCCTCCACATCAACAAAATCTAAACGACACATTTGCGTCCGCAGTCAGACAATATCATAGAGAGGTTTAATCGAACTATCCTTAAATAACCTCTTGCTGATGCTTTCCAGAAACCAGCAGGACTGGGACCAGAAGTTACCACTGCTCTTACTGGCCTATCGCAGTGTTGTCTCACAAGACTATCGGCAATTTCCCATCTGAGATGCTCTTCGGTCGTGATCTTCGTCAGCCTTGTGATCGCCTGTTTGGTCGCTCGCTCTCCTGATGTTTCTTCATCTTCTGAGGATTAAAGATCTCCAGACACGGGTTGAAGTGATGCACAATTTTGCACGAGAGCGAGTCATCTTGCTGACGGAGAAGATGAAGACCCAGATGACACGAGAGCTACAAGACATTGCTTCAACAATGGTGACAAAGTTTCGTTATGGAATCCGATTCAACGGAAAGGACTTTCTCCTACACTACAGTCACCATGGGACAGTCCTTACACAGTCCTAAACAGGCTGAACGACGTCGTAGTTCGGATCCGTAAGTCATCAAATTCTAAGCCTAAATTCGTTCATTACAATAGGCTAGCCCCTTACTATGGCTAAAGTACATTGTTCCCATAGTGCACATAATATAAATAGAATACTAAGACTATGTTCATATATGTACATAAATTTGTAAATTTCTGCAATTTGTCTATTGGTTTAACATTGAATTTGTTGTATGTCATTTATTACAATTATAACTTAAGTATTGCATTAATTTGCCTTAGTTGTTAAGTATGGCTTCCTCTCCAGGTATTGTACTGCCCGGAACGTGCAGTCCTATTGAAGGGGGCAATCTTACGAATTTAGTACATCTATAGTTAATCTGACTGAATTTGTATGTGAAATTGTATTTTTTCTGCATAAAGTAACATGAAAATCTAAAGAAACGATATTCTGCCAGAAAAATAAGAATACGGAGTTAAGTCTATTTAACATCAAGTAAATGGCTCCTTCGCTAATTTGGCGAGAATTCGCCAAAAGCCGCCAAACTTGCCAACCATTCGGCGACATTTTGGTCCAGTATATAAGTATAACTGTAAGTGTATAAGTATAACTATAACTGTAAGAGACATTGTAAATAAATAACTGTAATTGATCCTTTATGTAGCTGTAGCCATATGCGGTTCTCATATGCCTTCCCTTAATTGCGCGGAGCAGAGAATGTTAGAAATATCTCGGCGGCCGTGTGAAAACCATACAAGACCGGGGCAAGTATCAGTTTCTCAGTTGTTTTTGTAGATGTTAGTTCACCGTGAGTTCGGAATATTGAGATATTACCGGGTTAACTTCGCTCTTTAGATGCGCTTTGCACTGCCTTGCGTTTAACATTCATAGTAGTTTAACATGTAACTACGGGTTGTACTCTTTGATACTGACTATTATTGTGGAATGTTTCAGACCTGTAAAGCGTTTCTTTCCATAATTAAATTTTACCAACCTATCATCGGCCCAGTGTGCATTCAGTCTATTACAAACCGGTGCACACGCAACAATACAAAATTATAGCAGCATAATTAATATGTTTGTTTACGTATCATTATTTTTGAATACCTTGAGGCTAACTATTCTCATAACTAAAGCTATGACTTTTTGTATTAGTATACTTTTTGTATAGGACAGTATTTAAATTTAGTTTAGAGATCAAATAAATAATTCTAAAACTATTATATGATAAGTTATAAACTCGTACAAAAAATTAATATTATCAAAATGTTGACGCCATTTTCAAACAAATCTGAAATCTGCTAAGTCGTCTGCAACATAGACATGACAAAACGTATCATTACTGATTCTTTTAATATCTTCCTACTGTTTCGATGTACCCCTACTGTAAAAAGCGCAAGTTAAAATATTTGCTACTTTGCAATTAATCGAACTTTTCTTTTTTACCTCCACTTCAAGTGTTTTGGATATTTTGAGATGGGTCTTTTTCGTACTAATTACTTTTAGCTATTCCAAAATTTCCGCTTAATTGCCAAAGCATCAACAATCCTTAATTTCAAAAACTGCTTCAAAATATTTTAAGCTACATGAAATCATTTATAACGTTGTCTGCGCCGAAAGCATAAAGAATACCTTTGACGTTTGCACAACAGAATTCTCCCTCGGAGATCGTATTTTTCTGCAGACGCTCCAGAAAATTCATCATTAAGCGAAATATTCTGTCATAGTATTAAATAACTAAAGTTCGATAAAGAGACGCATTTGGGAAAGCTCGAGCTCTCAGCTATTCCAGAAATTTTATGGTAGGGAATATTTGAACTAAGCATATTCAGTTTCTAAATTTGCATACTTTGTCGATTATCACAATTAATTCCAAATCTTTAATAATAGATGGGAAGAAGCTTATCTCTATAGTTAAGTTTACCGAAACCGGTTACATTTTCAAGATTAATAAACTCTTTATCTTACTGAAAACCGAAATATTTCATTTTAATTCAGAAAAATAGAACTTTTTCTGGGACGCAGAGTAATTCTTCAGAAAGAATTTATGAGACATAACATTTCTAGTTACTAGTGTTACTAGTGTGAATCTATCGACATTTATATTTATTTTTGCCAACTTCTGAAGCTCATAATGTTTATATATTTTATGCAGGTACTCTTCTGTTATCATGACCGGATTTAGAAATGTATGTAGGTATGCATGTATGTATGGATGGATGGATGTGTGAATGTAAACACACACATACATACGTACGTATATATATGCATACATGAAGAAATACATCCATATATATATATCCACATATACGCGAATTTATGAATCCGCTCCTGGTAATAGAACAGTACCTTTATAACATATTCATTTCTGTTTAAAAATTTTAACATTCCGTTCTTTTGATTGATCTAATTTTGATTACCATTTTCATGTGTAATTTCATTGGCGAAGAAGAATATTAATCATACGTGTCTGCTGCCTTAGCTAATAGCCCTGCGGTAACATTTATTATAGACTCTTTTGTCGTCTAGTAAAGTAGAAGATTTGAACATATATGGTGCGTTTTCCTCACTCACTTTAAACATATACAAAAATTGCCCATCATTTTCCTTTGTACTCCACCTCCTCTGTAGTCCACGTATATATGTTCATCAATATTTCATCAAACCTGTTATTCATCGATATTTCAATGTGTCTCATTTATGATCATTGATTCAAGGTATAAAATATAGTTATGGAATATTCTCAGTGTCAAATATGAGATTAAGAAAAGAATATATTCAACTTAAAACTGTTTTAATTGTTAGCAGGTACAAAGACAACTTAAATATTGTATGAAAATTTACAAGAGTTTCTCTTTTATATTCAATATATACATTGCATACATATATAAAAATATCGGTACTTACAAAATATTATCCTGTCGATGGTGAAAGCTGGCAGCCATCAAAGCATAAAAAATGGCGGAGATCCTACCAAAGCTGCTCCAGTCTTTCCTGTGGAATCCTGAAAGGACTGATACCTCTTTATTTAATAAAGGCAGTATTTGATGTGTTTCTTCTTTGGGTTTCGTAAAGAGGCTTCCGTTGGTTTCTACTATTTTGTTAGGCCCTCCGATTTTACCAGAAGTTCTCATAGAACGCTATGGTTACAAACTTCCCGCACTTAATCAGTCATATTGAGCTGATCGCATCGTGTACATTAATATGCACACTTTTTGATGGTAGGATCCCATAACTTTGAAATTACAGGGTGGTTATAATTACAGTGATCCTATTCAGACCCCTGTAGAACCAGTGCTGCCTATAGGATTTTGATGAAACTTCGTATATACGTTAAATGGACCACGGGGAAATGATTTCTTCAATAAAAAAAATAATTCAAATTTTTGGCCACCAGATGGCAATTTTTTAAAAAATTCCCTTATGCAAATTAGTCAAACCTATAAAGAGCCTTGCAGTCAGATCAAAAAAAATCATTCTGCGTGCCTTTGTCATCGCTAACCATGCCCTTACAGAAGAAAGATAGACCTTTACTTAGTAAAACTGTTTTATCAGAATTCAAATCACTGCGTGGATATCGTTTAAATCATTGCGGGAATATCGTCGTTTAAAGGGATTGCGAAAAGGTGCCATTTCGAAGAATGATTTGAAGAAGATGATTATGAAATTTGAAAAGACTGGCGGCATGCGTGTGCTGCCAAGAAGAGAGCGGAAACCGTTTGCGAATGAAACTGTCGAAGAAGTTGTTACTGCTGTGGTTAACTCTTTGCGGCACAGTGTGTCCGGTCTGGACAAACATAAAATTTTCCTTCTGTACGCACAGAAAAATGGAATGAAAAAGGAGTTATAGATTACTATAGGTTACTCTGAACCTTCTTTATTTATAGTAGATGGCAGCTCAACACATAACCAGTCCATCTATTTTAGTTATGTTTAGTTTTTTAAGACCCTCATTTTTCAAAGAAATCTTCCAAATGTTTTTAGGGTATAAAAGGAATTGTTTGAAAAGAAATTTCTATGTTATTTTTTGGCTGTATGCTAATCTCCTTATTCTATAACAGTTTTAAATTTTACCTTGAAATCTTGCCTAAAATCAAACGGCGAACCCTAGGTTTGCAAAGACACGGCTCACCGATAATCTAGGACAACTGATAGAGTCTGTATTCTTTGTTTCTCCGCATCTCATCGGTCAGTTCATTGACAACAATGCTCGGTTCAGCACTCTCTTCGAAGCTCTATTCAATCAGTGTACCACTTTGGGCACACCCACATGATTAAAAGGATAAGTGCTATCTTCACAAAATTTTGCGTTCTCCTCCAGGCCTAATTAGACTGCCTACCTTTATTTTATCAAAACTCCAATTTTAAAAGATAGCGTGCCGGAAAAAGTTAAAAGAGCCTCCAGTTCCCGCTATTCTTCAGCAACTGCTCGATCGGCGCCACGTGAGTTGGCGATTCCTTGTTGGCAGTACGAATTCTGCGATTCATTTTAAAATGGTATCCGTATAAGATGCACATAGTGCAAATGCTGCAGCCCCAACACCACCAAACACGCTGTGAATTTGCTTGCCGAATTTTGGCGAGAATGGATGTTGACGACGCGTCACTTTGAAAAATTCTTACAGTCAGATGAGGCGCACTTTTCTTTAGATGGAGCTGTGAATAATCAAAATTGCCGTATTTGGGGTGTTTCACCTCCTAATGTCCTGCACCAACAACCACTGCATTCTGATTACTTGACTGCGTGGTGTGGATTTACTGCTGATTTTATCCTCGGACGTTTTTTTTTTCTTTGAAGCTCTCACTCGTGAAGGTCCTAAAACGTGCTCAGTCCCGAATACACGGTAGAGTGAACTCCTTCGCTAGCAAATCATTCCTGCTTTACAGGAACGGCAAAGTTTGCAAACAACTCACTGTGTTCATGCAAGATGGAGCAACTTCTCACAGTGGGCGCCAAGTCAAAAAACTGCTTCGTGCTAACTTTTGCGAGGAAACATGTAATATCCAGAGCTCTTCCGAATGACTGGCTTCCTCGTTCACCCGGCTTAAATCCCTCTGATTTCTGGTTGTGGACATTCCTAAAAGACATTATTTATGGAGGAGGAATTAGGACTTTACCCGAGTTCAAAACCAGCATTACACGCCATGCTGCTGAAATCTCTCGAGAGTTTCTTATAGCGCTACCGTTGAAAAACCTATATAAAGCGCATTCAACACATAATTGACCTCAATGTAGCACCCGTTCAGCAAGCACATTGTGTATTTAAATTAATTTTAATGATTTTGACAGACTTTTTGTCCTTCTTTAGGCCTCGCAATTCTTCCTGGTGGTCAAACCTTGAAATTTTTTATTGCAGAAGTCATTTTTGCATTGTCCATATAATGTATATACCAAGTTTCTTTAAAATTCAATAAGCAGAAGGGGTTCTAAAGGGCTCTGAATAGGGTCACTAAATTATAACCACCCTCTACTATACTGCTTGCTCTTCTATAGAAAGAACATCCTAATTAAAACAATTCTTTTTTCCAAAATTCAAGAAAAAGTACATCAATATAGTGTTCGTTTAAACAAAACGTGGCTTATCAAGAATCGATCTGAGTTATAGCAATCGTAAGCCCAGAAGAATGAGGTATGGTGCTAGTTCACACTTTTCCGAACTGGCATCGCGTTGTTTGGCAACAGTTACACATTCGACGGGATAATATTGCAGGTACCAAAATATAATTCTTTGCCACAACGGGTTATCTTCCTTAAGCAGAAATTCTTACATTTCACTTGCTTGGTAACCTTCCTGCCGATGAATACTAATAGTCCTAAAAGGAAATAATTGCGTTGTGTTACATAAAAATGATCGCTAGTGCGGAAGAAAAAGTATAAAATTACTGTGGAATCTATCATGTTCCTAAATCTACACTGCTGGCCATTAAAATTTCAACACCAGGAAGGAATCATCTGACGAACGTCAAAATCACATGAAAGGAATAAGAGGTTGGGATATGCCAATGATTAGTATTTCAGCGTATTTAGACAAACGTAGCAGGGAGAAACGACATCTGAAGGACTGCATACAAGAAACGTTGTGTAGTGGATTTCTCATTCGGAAAGCGCTATGTAAGGTCAAAGTTTGTTCAGAATATCGTGGCAGAATGTAATGAGTTGCCCGTCTCTGTCATCGAAGCCCAGTTAGACTCCATGCCTAACCGGGTAAGGGCCGTTTTAGGTACCAGGGGTGCTAGATGTTTCTACTGATTTCGCACCTCTGTAAACTTCAAATGTGCTTACAAATTTAATCATTTTGTCTTCATGCCCTACTGTTTACGTACAATAAATATCTTTTTTGTGTTTGCTTTCCTTCATGGTGTTGCAATTTTAATGGCCAGCAGTGCAATTTACACTAATGGATGAATTCTTAGCTGCAATTTTATTACTTTGGAGATAACTATTATATCTATAATTTCACAGTCAAAATTTGAAAACTCAAAAGAAGCTTCGAAAACTGAGCTATTAAATTCAGAATACTCTGTCAATAAAAGAAATATCTTCAACGAAAAAAAAACTTATTTTAGAGCAGATCCTACGGTAATGTTATAATTCATTATATGGATGGCATAGGAGCTTTTCTCATCATTAAAAATTTCCGTAAGAGGGTTCAAAAAAATTAAAATCTACAGTGTCTCTTTTACATGGTATTCATCTAGAACAGGTGCGATTCTTGTAATTTTACCATTTTACCAGTTTATCAGATAGAAAGTTCTTCTCCTACTTTACCCATAAGCTCTTCTATTTTTCCTCTGTTCACAAATAGGTTAGCTGATTAACTTATTCAAAACTCTAAATATTCCTGCCTTCAAAATGTTGGCGGAAAGGTCATGTGACTTGCATTACTTGAATTCGGATATCAAAAAAACAGTATCGTGTTCTTTTCAGAAGCAATACATGAAACGAGTTTATACGAAACATAGTGTTATAGTACAAATTGAGTTGAAGTATCTTTCGACCATTTTGCGAAATGTTGCATTTCCAATGAAGGGCGTTTAGCTGGGCTACTTGAAGATGGGAAAGCACACGAGGACTATCTGCTTAAAAAGATAAATGTTTTCGTGAAGTAATTTCAATCGAAATTTCGAAAACCACATGCCTTCCGTCCGTTTGCCTAAGTTCAAACAGACGTCGACCTTCCAGTATTCAGATCTCTTAACCATTTGGCCACTGCTGGTGTAAAGGGTGTTTGAACAAGTGTTTGAGTATTGAGTTTTTTGAAACAGATTTAATACTTATAGGTTATGTCTAGCTGAGCATTAAAGTTTTTGAGCAGTGGTGGTTGGACCGGCGTTCGATCCCAGGTGAGAATGGGCTGCCTGCATAGGCTTTTTCGGGGTTTTCTCTATGTATAACATGTATACCAGCCACTTTCGTATGGAACGTCTTTTACGAAGGCATCCTTCGCCTTAGGTAAATAGCCGTTGCGTGGGCTTTGCCATAATTAGATAAACCAAACGTATCTATTATATATACGGTCTCAAATTCTTGGCGATACTTTCTGACACCAGGATTTTTTCTCCCCAATAAATCATCTCCAGTGTTTTTCAATAGCCGTTATCGACTGCTGCATCCAATTTTCTTTCCAACAACCAGTAAACAGTAAACATTATTAAGTTGTAGGTCACGTTGCCTGTAATTAAATCAGTAATTAAGTTTCTGTAGTTCTGTTTTCAACAATGTTAAAAAAAAAGAGTCCCTTGTTCCTGGAAAAACGCCGTCTATAATTAATTGTTCAAGTAATAGCTTTCCAGCATGATTTTTCTATTTTATGCAGCTATATACAACCCCAAAAATGTAAGTTTTATGAACTTTTTTTAGACCAAAAGGGGATATTGATCTAGAAATGGGATTTTGCGTCTTGTTTACAGATGAAATTCGTGCATCTAGGTGCACATATTCGGGTGGAGGACTACGTTATTTAAACTTTGATGGCTGTAATTACCGTCGTTTTTTCACAATGCGAGGAACGTGCATACATACATGCGGATAGTTCATATTTAATTTCTTCAAAAATAATACAGAGTATTAGGCGTCAACAATTTGAAATGTGATGCAGCCGTTTATTTTTAGCCGTTTTTACCACGCAAAATCAGTTTCGAGACTAAAAGCCCATATGGACTAATAGCCTTTTGAGCTAAAATATAAAAAAAAGTTATGCCAGCAATTAACACTGCATCGGGAATTCTAAACATATCCTGCTATGCTGTTTTAATTTTTTTTTTTTATTTTTTTTTTATTTTGTATTTTTGAATTGTATATGGCATAAATCCGAAGAAAATGATTCTTAATGACAAAGCTAAAAAGACTAAAAAAGGGATGTTAACAGGAGTGAATCCAGCAGTAGACTAGTAGACTGTGGGCTCGGCAACAGCGCAAAAAACCTTAACAAAGCCTTTTGAGGAAATAATTGTAACAAAATCTTATTTGTAATTTTAGTATTTTTCTTTTCCATTTTTTTTTCTTTTGTACTTTTTCTATCATATAGCATGCAATTCTTTTGAAGAAAATTGGAGATTACTTTGCGGATTATTTTCACTTACCTTGTAACTTACTTTTGATGCTTTGTTTCTTGACGCCAAAAATCGATTGCCAGGCATATGTAACTTGGTATAACTGATAAATACCTAGATCTCTTTCATGCCACAAAAACATTACATCACAGATTTTTCATTTTCTGATCCCACTGTTCAGGCCCAGCAGAGGCACAGCGGTAAAGTCTCTAAACACTGGTCGTTCGACCTGAATTCGATTCTAAGCGAGCAGGCTGGCCGCATGAACCTTTTGAGCTTTTTCCTATGTGTAATGTGGACCTTTAAACAAGGTTTCTCAACAGAGGAAAATTACCCTTCGGGAGGAGAATTTCATGCTTTCAGGGTGGAATGAAGTCAGGCTTTTTGAGGTTGGTCTATCTGATTGCGACAAAGCACTCGAGGGCTATATACCTAAGAAGAGGGTTGCCGTCATGGACGACTTTCTAAGTGAAATTGGCTCATATACACCTTACACATTGGGAAAACTATGAAAACTCCCATGCAGCTAGCCTCGAACTCCGGATCGAGATATCAAGGTCCAGCGACTTTACCGCTCGGCCACCGGCGGGCAAAGTTTCTGAGAAGCAAACTTTAAGAGCACGAAATACATAATTGAAAACAAAAACCATTCTTCGCTTAGCCGGGATTCCCTTAGTCCTGTACTGAAATTTACATGCAATATTCTGAGGTCAAATTATTTGAGAAAATATCTTTTCATCTCTGGATTCGCTACGTAGACGACACTTCGTTTTTTGTTAATGAAGAAGATTTATCCCAGCCCTTATCTGTTATAAATTCGATTGATACAATCATCCAGTTCTCCTTTAACCTGAATCTGACAAGACCCTTCCTTTCCTTGCTATTCTTACAAACCGCAATGAATCTGGTTTCAGTACTACTGTTTACCGTAAATCCTTTTCTGCTTGTTTGCCTCCCCATGCTAGTTATGTCATCCGGCTGAGCAAGAAATTGCTTCTTTTTTCTATTATGTATTTCGCGCCTCGGTATCTTTTGCGCCTCAGATTTGTTCCTCAGTATCTTTTCTTACTAATGAACTAAATTATTTGAGATCAGATGTCAGTGACTGAGGATTTTCTTCCGTGTTTGTTTATAAATATCTTTAAAAAATTTACATCTTGCCCTCAAAGAAGACATTCCACTGTTAGAAAACATTAGTAACCTTTTCGTACTTCCATTTCATCCTTCTGTCAGTTATAAAATTGCACAGATTCTCCAGAATTCAGTTTTCAAGTCATATTCTCGCCTATGAATAAAATCCATGGTTCAACTCTTCAAAGATTCAATTTCTGACTTTAATTCTTGAGGAATTTATAGCATATCTTGCCGTTGTGGTTTGAGATGGATCTTACGTCGAAGATAATAAGGAATATTTTTCCTCATCAAAAAGAACTGGCGTTTTGAATATAGGAGTGGACTCATTTAATTTATCGATAGCAAATGAGCTGAAATTCCAATGAAATACAATTCATTCATGTGCTCATTTTATGAGTAATTCGCTCCAGTTTCATAATGTTCCTATTCATGTTCGTACTGGTCAATAACAATCCTATCAATCTTCTACACGATATTCATGACTTAGCAGGTAAATGGTGAGCACTAATATCAACTAAACACCAATATCGCCTACATCCGCATTAATTAATATGAGGTTATATAAATGCATACATAGTAAATATTCAATCAGTTCATAGCGTTTCAATTTTCGAAACAATGCTTCCTTGTAGCTATGTAAAATGGGGTACTGAAGGAAGTATTTTGTGCCAAAACGCTAAATGAAATTTTAAATGATAAGCGATCGTCTTCTGTCGCTGTGGAAATGAATTTAATTAATTTACCTTTAAAAACCTATAATTAAAACTTTATTTAAGGTATTTAAATTACTCTGTGTAAAAGTTTATTTCATAACTTCATAATTTCATAACTTTTTTCAAAATTTTCATTTAAATTTAAATGACAAATATTTGGTCCAAAGAAATAGTAACTTAATTTTAATAATATCTTATTTACTTATTTATTTAACTAAGGTAATTAATATTTTTGCTGTTGTCAGCCATAATCAAAGTATAGGGTGCAGCATTATACTCGTAATTAGGAAGCTATCTGTAAATTTAAAGTACTTTTGAGTTTTCAGATATTCTTTTGAAGTTTTCTCCGAAGGTCATTATATTTAGTTTGACAAGTTCTACTTAAATATTATGCATTACCAAAATTACTTTCCAAATTACTTTTCCTGTTACCTTTATAAGTGCTGAAAAAATATCTCCTGGACAGTGAAACCGAACAGCGACTGAAGCACGGATGAAATTAATTCTGGATAAGAGTGTCATCTTTAAGTAATGATGTACTGTTTACTAGAAAGTTCTACTTTTCTAATGACTCTTTAAAGAGTAAAATTGGTTTGCTTAAAGAAATCAACTCTCTTTCCGAACATGCTTTGCTTACTTAGGAAGGCATTTCATTTTAAGTACAACAAATTACTTTCTCTTCAAGGTTGCATGTTTAAAGCGTTTATCTTTATTGTCACCATTACACGGAAATACCGTTTTATGAAAAGTGAAGTATTTTTAGCAATAACATCATTTTAAATGAATTCTGCGGCAAGCCTTCCAAGAAATGAGATTAAGGAACACGGAAGGAAAATGAAATTAAGAAAAAATATTTTTACTGAAAGCTGAAAGTTTTTAATTTAAAAACTTTGACACTACTGTGTGAGGTCTTTGCATTCAGAATCTTGTTTACTTACCGAGCTCCTAATGCTAGCAACCCTATGGAAAATATTATGCTTAACACAGGATCCAAAAACCATATATGTTTGTCAGCAGAATATGCAACGTTGCTGATTATGAATACTGAGGCAAATAATGCGTTGAGAAAAGAATTCAAGGCTGAAAAAATAAATTAAAGAAATTAACTATTGAATATTTTTATAGTACGTAAGTTTATTATAATGTGTAAATAGCAAATAATTTTTATTAATAATAATGAAGTGGTTACAGGAATTACTTTTGAATTCTATCAAACGTAATGAAATATAACTATATACCACGTTTTCCAGAGTAAATTTCCCTCTTATTTAACTAATTTTATCGTTCGAACATCAACAGGAGAAAATTATGTTAGAAATTTAATTTCCGAAGAACACGGTTACATTAAGAACATAACAAAGGAAAAATAGTCGTGGATAAACTACTGGTAACTACCACTCCAATAATAAATCATAGAAATATTAAGTTTAAAATATCTGACAGTAACTGGGCTGGACACGTCACACAGACCTCGAGCGCGATGGATCCAGCTAAATTGCCTTGCAAAGCTCTGGGGTTATTTCACATGAATGGGTCTTGACCGCATTTCCCAACAGGATGAATGAAGGGAAGCGAATAACAGACCCAGATTTCGAAAGATTGAACACATCAACAGTAGATAAACTTATAATGAACTAGAAAATAAATAACAGAAGTAAGGTAAAATCCATGTTTGAAAGATTTCTGAAGTGTAAGAGCACCTGGTGGGTTCGGACAATTTAACGAAGAATCCGCACAAAATACGTTTCAAATAATGAATGCAAGAGAAAATAAAATGATTGAAATGCTTATACAAAAATGCAAATACAAACTCAATATACTAAATAAAAATAAAAACAATTAAGGGTATACAGTTTACCAATTGACTAGCCCTATGAGGGAAAAACTATGCACAATAGAGGAAGGAGGAAATTATGCTAATATTTTTCAAATTTTCAGAACCTTGCGTTAAAAAGCTGGGAGAAAGTAATACGCCAGGAAATGCAGTATCTCTTAAATCAAGTTTTAATTTCTGCTAATTTCTCGACTCAGGAAAACTATTAATACACAAAAATATTTTGGCTGAGACCTGCTCAGTTTTGCAGTATTTTGTACCTCATAACAATTTATTTTTTATATTGATTTAAAGCAATTGCAATATTTTGTTCCTTATAATAATCTACTTTTATATTGGAGTAAAGTAACAAGAAGGACTAACCTACCATCTAAAAACAAAGTTTCACTTCGCATTTTCTTGCACAGAATATATTTTGCCAAACCCATCAAAACACAAACTCCAAAGCCCGCAGCAGAAAGTGTAAGAAGAATCGTAAACTAAAACAGAAAAGAAAAACAGAAGTGAGAATCAATGCGGTAAAATAAAGAGTGTAATAAAATAACTAAAAATGTTAACAGAAAGTTTTACATAAAAAAAAAAGCAAACTTCGTTTTACATTTAGTTTACATTACTAAATTTGGTGTAAATGAATGCATACGAACCCCGAACATGTGTGCACGTTTACAAAAGCGTCAGTTTAGGTAAACATTTAATTCCAAATTTAAAAGCGGTTCGAAAAGCCCAAGAGAATGAACCTATAACTGTACATAAAACCCATTATAAAATGCAAATTTACACTGCTAGGTAATGAATTTTAATTTCTGATAGTCAGACCTTGCGTAAGTATGGACAATTTTTTTTAACTTTAAATGGGAAAAGAAATTTGTTTTTCTCATTTTAATTCTTATTTTGTCCTGACATCTATTTGGGGTGTTACAAAAATGGTTATAACTTTATTTTCTTAAATATTTATGTTGGATAGTTTTTTAGTTCCAAATATTCACAAAAGAAGATTGAGGATTTTTGAAAGCATTTTCAATCCTGCTTGTAAGAAAGTCCTATAAATATAATATCTACCTTTCTTCATAATCTTGGCAGAATAAATATTAAAATTAGTGAAATATTCACTATGCTTTGATCAGTCTGAAATAACTGGTTACTTATACCTTTACATGCAAAGTTCTAGAGATGTATTATTTAAAGCTTTTAAAGAACAACCTTATACTTTCAGAACGGGTACTATTTTATCCACAGCTGAAGTGAGCAAATTTTATAGTAGGCAACACGAGATAAAACAATTTTCCCGACTTTAAAAAGTAATAATAATAACTATGTTTGAAACGTATTATAATTCTTTCAAGTAATTAATGTAGTAGCTCTTATTCTAACAACGTTTCACTACACAAAATAACAGAACAATGTAAAACTCAAAAGCTGATATATTTCAAGAATTTTTATCCAAAATTAATTTATTTCGAGAATTTTCTCGAAAAATACCAAGTTTTGGTTTATCAAACAGTTATTCAGCTGTGGTACAGGTGAACGCATAATATACATTACGAAATCATTCGCTTTGTTCCTGTTGCTAAAATACTCTATTATTAATGTGAAAAGAAAATGATTCATCTGAAAACAAGAAAAAAAAAACTGTCCATTTTGCTTTAATTTCCGAGTCCTAGAGCATCCTAGAGTAGCATATCCCCAGATATCTGAGAGCTAGAAGCAGAAAAAGGATGCATGGTTGTCGAAAATGAAATAAAAGACATCCATCTACTACCAGGATTTCCTTATGTTCGTTCAATTTTTTAAAGGAGTACATTATTAGGTAATATTTTATGCATTTACTCACTTTTTAAATACAGATGGCGTTTACACAATTTTAGAATAATTTCGATAAAGAATAAAAGAAAGAAAAAAAGTTTTGGAATAAAAGTTTCTGGCTACAGCTTATTATTTGAAATGAGAAACGAAAAATATCGTCTAAAATGAGACATATCGTCTACTACTTTTAAATTATTCTTTTCTTCAAAATGTCTCATGTAAACAAGCTGTGCATTAAAGGACAGGTTTTGGCGCTTTCCGTTTAGAAAAATTCCTCCTCCATTATTCAAAAACGCATGAGACTGGAATTTCGAAGTGCAAATTAAGCAACGTTATTAATCGGAAAATGGTCAGAGCGGACATTCTTGCACCTGTTGTGTTATTTCCCTAATCAGTCAAATGTGATCTATTGTGTAGTTTCGAGCTTTGCACCTGCTGTAGAGATAAGCCGATACTTTTGAGAGAGAAGGCCTTTCTCATTTTCTCAGTAGATGTTCGATCCTGAAGTGTGTATGTCGTTTTATATCGTCGAAAAAAATCTGTGATGGAACCCATAGCCATTTCAACAAAATTACTCTCTACAAAAAAAGGAAAAGAATGTTTAGTTGTAGATGATTACCCGCACCGTTTACACCGAAAAAATAAATTAGGAATGAGTTGGGTATGTGTAAAAGAAAAGACACATCATTGTAAAGGAAATGTGAAGACAAATTTTCAGTACGAAGTACTGAAGAAAACTGAACATTCCTGCCCGCCCAACGTTGCTGAGATCGAAGTTAAAAGGAAGTTAGAGACTTGCAGAAAAAGAGTCCGAGAAGAAACATCAGTTCCCATTCCACAGATATTTCAAGAAGAACTTTCAAAATTATATCAGAAAGGTTATGATTTCGTTGCTAAAATACCGACATACTCCAATGCCAAAACTGCTTTATGTAAGGAGAGGAGAAAGGCTTTGGGAGCTACTCAAAATCCCCAAAATGCCAATGACATTCAGTTTGCAAACGATACACTTTTGCTTTCTAATGAAGAAAACTTTCTTCGCTTAGACTTTCAAAATGACCAAGGTAACAGGATTTTAGTATTTGGAGGAGAAGAATCTCTGTACCTTTTGGAAAATGGAAAGACTTTTTTCTTAGATGGAACATTTAAAAGTTGTCCGAAACAATTTGCTCAAATATATACAATACACGTCGATTTAAGGAGTACAGCAACTGAGACCAACGTTTACCCAGCGCTTTTTGCATTTCTGCCTGATAAGAGACAAGCAACTTACATTGCAATGCTTCAGGAAGTGAAACGTTGGTGCCCTAAGTGGAAGCCGGACATTATAAAATTGGATTTTAAAGCCGCAGCCATCAATAGTTGTGTGTTAGAATTTCCCAGTTCGACTATTTCCGGTTGTAACTTTCATTTTAATGAATGTTTGTGGCGCAAGATACAAGAAGTGGGTCTAGTAAAGGAATATAAAGAGAACGAAAATATAAGAAATGTTTGTAGAATGATTTCTGCATTAGCTTACTTGCCAATGGAACACATAGCTGATGCTTGGAGCATTGTATGGGAAAAAGCTTTTAGCATTGACAAACTTACCACATTCATTGATTATTTTGTTGAGCAGTGGATGGACAATCCAAATACGCCCATTAAAGTATGGAACGTATATGGACAGCGTCATAGGACAAATAATTCTGTTGAAGGGTGGAATTCGAAATTAAATGCAATCACTGGCAGAAACCAGCCTAATGTCCACTTATTAGTCAGAATACTAAAAGAAGAAACACAAAAAGTGTCTTTTAATTTGAAATCCAGAGAATTAGGCGACCCTGGAATAAAAAGGAAAAAAGCATACGTAAAATTGGATGAAAGAATTGAAAACATCCTTAAGGAATTCGAAACATCAAACAATTTAGAAAATGTCTGAAATCTTTAAGTTTTGTAACTAGGTTGGACTAAATCCAATGGTAAATTATATTTATGCCTTTATAATAAAGGTTAATTAGTATTTATTTACTTGTATTTATTTTTCTTTTATTTACTTGTATCTGTTTTATATATTTTACTTTTAGTATTTATTTTTACTTACATTAATGAAACTAATTAATTTTATGGCAGTTGCATCTGTTCTAATATTTATTTGACTCTAAAATATAGTTTTCCACAAAATCCCTGGAGTTCGTTCATACCCTTCATTCTATTGTTACTTACTATTAATTTTTAAATATTTCTCTGAAAGTTTTTATTTTTATTACATTTTGCTATGTTTAAAATGCATTTGCACTATAATATCTTAACAATTTAATATAAATAACTAAATTTGATTGGCAAAAATGTATTTATCCTTGTAATTCGATAATCGAGTGCAAAAACAGAAAACTTCGGTGAAAAAAACGTTATCCCATGTGAAAGAGATTTGCCACTTAAAATGCTGTTTTAAACTATATTTGTGACTTTTAAAAGTATTTATTTACTTATTTATTTGCACCCTTTATCTGTTCCATGATGGGGAAAAAAATGTGTCCGCTCTAACCACGATGAGTTTCGCAGTGTCCGCTCTGGCCACGTCCGCTCTGGCCACGTAACCTTCAAAAGAATACCCGAAAAGGTACGTACTGTTTCTAATGTTTCTAAAGCGTTGGTAGCAAGAGAAAAATCGATTGAAAAGTCTTTTCACCTGTATTAATAATAAAAAAAATAATAAATCGAGATTTACACCTTAAAAAACATAATATTCACTATCTTTTGCTGAGAGATGTGGCTCAACGCAAAATAATTTCATTAAAACTGTTTAACAGGAAATAAATGAAAATACATTGTGACCCTTGATGAAGTATGGCTTTACCTAACTAATGCAACAAAAAGTCTATTTGTTATTGAAAACGAAGAAAAAAATCTACAGACCTGGTACTGTCAATGCAAAGAAAGTTTCAGTATAGTTTAGTAAGGTGTTTATAAATGTCGCAGGATTCTCTTACAGTGGAAAATTAAAAACAGGAAGAGTTGGGGCAAATGTTAAAATCAACTCAACGTACTATCAAGAGAAAGTTTTACGTTCGATATTTACAGAAAAAATTAAATTTCTTTATCCCAATGTCTCTTAAAAAGTGAAACTTCATCAAGACAAGGCAACAAATCGTATTTCAAAAAATACCACTGCATTCCTTGATTGGTTTGGTTTGGTTTGTTTGATTAGGCAAAGCACTCGAGAGCTATCTGCCTAAAGGGAGGGATGCCTTCGTGGGGGACTTTCTAAGAAAGACTGTCTCGTATACACGTTACGCATGGGAAAAACAAAATAAACAAAACAAAACAAACAAAAAAAAATAAAAAATAAAAAAATAAAAAAAAAAAAAAAACACGCCCATGCAGCCAGTCAGTTCGCCGATATTCGAAACACAGGCCAAACTGCTTTCAGCGATTTACTGCTCGGTCGTTGGTGGACGCCTGGATACTTTGATAAAAAGGAAGACTGATTCAAGTACTGCCCATACACTTTTCCAACGTATTTCTGCGAAGTCCCCTGACGCTTCACCTATGAACTATTGCAACATTGATCTCTTAAAAATAGCTGTTTCTGAGTGCAAACCCTCTATAATTGATGGACTCTGAAAATTAGTGGAAGAGGAATAGAACTCAGTACTCTTGGAAATTTTCGAAAAGCCCTTATATCACAAAAGTCACTATGAAGACCAAATAGTCCAGAAAAAAGGTTATAATATAGAATATTAAATATACTCTTTACATTTTAAACATTAATTAAACAGCTGTGAAATTGTTGTAAAAATGTGTAAACACCCTTTATGTATCAAGTATGAAAATGGCATTTTTTTTTCCTCTTGCGACCCACCCTATTATGAAATGATGACTGTTTAACCCACTTGAGGTATCATTTGACATGCCTGGTCTAGAAGCATCTCTGGAATTTCACTTCACATATATTGTTATTATCTTATAATATTGATAGAAAAATATCATACCACCAAATGTTTCGAGATGATTCGCATAACCTACAGCAAGTGCTGTGCTTTGATTTGTCAGGCTTAGATGTTTGAGTATTCCAGTGACTCTGGAGTTGGCTTTTGGGACATGCCTTTACCACTGAAAGCTTTTGAGATGAGTGAAGTACCTCAGCTGTTATGGGAAATTTTTTACAATTACATATGATAAAAATATTACCCAGTACAGCAGAAATTCCCCTATAATCCTACCGATGCTAAAGCCTAGCACTTTTTATCGATTGATATTTGATTTTAGTGCACTTCTAGTGTGTGTGTGATTACGGCAAAGCCTCGAGGGCTATCTGCCTAAGGGGAGGGATGCCTTCGTGGATGGCTTTCTAAGGGAAACTGGCTCGTATACACGTTACACATAGGGAAAACCACGAAAACGCCCATGCAGCCAGCCCGCTCGCGGGATTCAAACCTCGGCCCGAACTACCAGTGTTCAGCGACTTTACCGCTCGGCCGCTGGGAGTGCACTTCTAGAGGACCATTCATTCTACTAAGTTAGGTGCCTACGTGTTACGGCTACGACTTCAGTAGAAGTCACTAAAATTTCAGAAAGTGCCACACTCTGGCAACCATGCTCATAACACTCTCTTATAGTCAAGCAATGTCGACCTTTTTGTATGCTTTCATTTAGCTGCATTCCAAGTTCCAACGGTTTCATAAAAGGATTAACATTTTTTTATCTTGAACTTAATTTTAAAATATGCGCTTATAGAATTTTCAGCAGTGGAAAAATCTTCGGTAAAATTTCTGATGGACTGCAGAATCTGCCGCAACATCTCTAAAGGGAACAACAAAAAGTTGTGTTTGGTACATAGCCAGTGTTGCCCAGTCTGCTAATCTCTGATGTTTTTTCAAGCGAAAACAGAGTGCTGTGTACTTGGAGAGAAGAATAGCGCAAAAAACTGAAGAAAGATTTGGAGAGGAATGTGTTTTATTTTTCAATGTGTAGAGTCATTTGGTTAATTGGAAGCAGAAGAATTGAAAAATCAGCAAACGCCTTCGCCGGGAATCGAACCACGGACCACTGGATGCCGACTCAGAGTGCAGAACAACTACACCACGAAGGCACGTTAGGAAAGTGGGAGAAATACCTTATATATTCCTCTTTTTAAAGGGTGACTGGGGTTTTCAGGAGACCCAGTCGTCAGATCCTGGGTGCGGAGAATCATCATCCACAACCCTTTTAGTTCGAGCGCCACTTTTTGAGTCATTAGGTTAATTGAAAGCAGGATAATTGAAAAATTAGCAAACGTCTTCCCCTGGAATCGAACCACGGACCTCTGGATACCGGCCCAGCGTGCAGAACCACTTCACCACGAAGGCACGCTAGGAAAGTGGGAGAAATACCTTATAAATGTATCACGTAATCCTTATCTAAAAATTAAAATTTGTATATTAAACTGCTGAAGTATGTTGACTTTACATATGCTGATAATGTTTGCCGTCTTACGATACATACCTTGGGTTCTTCGAGATACCTACCTTGGTTACATTCGAGTTTGGGAATCTTTTTTTAAAAAGTGGCGAAAACCACCAAAATAACGTTTACCGTTTCATCTGTAAAATGTTTCCAATTCGCCCCAAGGTGGTTGCTTTAATACGCAAGTATCCTTAATTGATTTATCTGACTTGGTAATTGAATAGCTTTTTTTATGGCTTCGATAATTTTCCGAAGACTGTTCTAGGAGACGTTTGAATTGCTTTCATTCGATCAGGCTTTACCACTATACTAACTTAGCATGTTCGATCTGAAAATTTTCAAACCGAAATAAAACTGAAGATTCAACTTCCCATTGAATCCTACATATCGTACCACTTAAATTTTCAACGATAATGGGTTATAGCGTCGTGGATGAAGGAAATGTTTAGCGTTTCATAGCCAAATTATAAAATTAACTAAGTAAAACAAACTAGAAGCTAGAAATATTAATTAAAATTCATGACATTATTACTTCTTCCTTTGAATAGAAATAAATTAAAACATACTTTTAAATAAAAGAGAAGAATTAAGGAAAATTATTTTCCTGATACAGTCAACAAGTATTTTGAAACGCGAATGGAACATCTAAGGACACTTTCGTCTAATCCCAATTTCATTCATACAACTTCTCGTTTTCCTGAATCAGGAATGAAATTTAATTTTTCATCTCCATAGAATACTTTTTAAATCATATGTAATGATTTATTTAGATTACCGCAAAACACACTAGGGCTATCTGCTTAAGGGGAGGAATGCCTTCATGGAGGACTTTCTGTGGGAAACTGGCTCCTATGCACGTTACACATGGGGAAAATCATAAAAATATCCTTATGGTCAGACCTTTCGCCCGGAATCGAGCTGAGGTCGGAATTACCAGTGTTTAGCGACTTTAACCCTCGGCCTCTGGTGGGCCATCATACGTAAGGAAAAGAATGATTGACGCAGAGTATAACCTAAAACAATTTAATTTAGATAAGTCTATGGATGTGAACCCATTTGAATTTGATTTTATTGGTGCATATTTTTTTTTTCATTTTCGGTATTGAACCTAAATTTTGAAATTTCAAATTTTGATAACATTTCTTCCCTTTAACAGTGTTTCATTTCTTGTTTCTGATCATAACTAAAATTCACCGCCCTGCTCGATATCACGGTTAGAGGTTCTGGCCGCCGTATCGTTGGGCCTGAGTTCTGATCCTGGAAAAGCCTTGGATTTTTTTTTTTTTTTTTTTTTTTTTTTTTCCCAAGTACATTTTGTCTCTGTGGCACAGAAACACTTAAAATACACTGGAAGCTGAAAGTCTTCTAGAGCAGTTTAATGGCAAGGGAAGAGAAGTGGGAGACCTTTGGATGTTTCCCAGAGTAATTCTTCTTCAAAATTAGGACGAAATTAAGCAAAGTCTTACTGTCATAAGTTCCCGACATCCATGCCACAGACAGGTGTAATCTTTCGCTCCTTGGGATGATAAAATTCGTGGACTTGATCATATATTACTGCCAGATAGTTCTCAATATCTAAAATTCTATGTAATTTGTAGGTGCATAAATTTTCATTTCATAACAAACAACAGTGAAGAGAAAATATAGAAATCTAGATTATTATATTAGCAAACGGAAAAAATAAATACAAACCCATTCTGGACCTTCCTTTAAGAGCAAAAAGTAAGTACCTTCAATAATAACGCCTACACCAGCAGCTATGAAGAGAATCCCTAAGCTCATGCAAGCCCTATAAAAATTTAATCTTGTAATTTGCGAAATATATGTTTCAAGTTACACTAGAAATATATTTCATTATAAATATGATATTAAATTTGTAAATTACTTAAGAGTTTTAAGTAATCTTTTTGAGAAATCGGGGTTAGAGTAGACTGAAGGGTACCCCTTGTATTATCCAGAAGATGTTGTTTCATTTATCGCCAAGTTGTAGTATAATTTATGGTAACCTGAGCAGTTGATGTATTTAATTATGGCAAAGCACACTACGGCTATCTGCCTAAGGGGAGGGATGCCTTCGTGGAGGACTTTCTAAGGGAAACTGACTCGTATACACGTTACACATGGGGAAAACCACGAAAACACCCATGCAGCCAGCCCGTTCGCGGGATTCGAACCTCGGACCGAACTACCAGTGTTCAGCGACTTTACCGCTCGGCCGCTGGTGGGCCACCTTAGCAGTTGAATGTTGCGTAAATATACTTTTACCTAGAACTGGGTGCTCCTTTGACTTTTTAAGTAAAATTATACCGATGTGTACATGGACAAAGTCAAGGGAGTGTGAAATGCCAAGTTTGTTCAACTCTCTGATTTTTTTGAAGTGAAAATATGTCTACGTGTACTCATAGTAAATAAGTCAAGGGAGTACACAAGGCCTAGTTTTTGCAATTCTGTGATTTTTTTTAAGTGAAAATAGGTCAGCGTGTACATGGATACCGAGTTTGTGCAATTCTTTGACTTGTTATTTTGTCTATGTGTAGCGGCGATTTTTGGCGCTAAAATAGCAGCTACACTGTTCTAGGAGACGTTTGAATTGCTTTCATTCGATCGAACTTTACTATGACTACGATGACTATACTCACGTAATCATGTACCACCAAAAATCGCCAATTTTCGCCAAGGGGTACCCGTAAATATACTTTTACCGAAATTGGTATTTAGGCACATATTTTTGGGTTGGACGATGATTTTTTTTTTTTTTTTTTTTTTTTTTTTAAGTGTACAGTATCTTTACGGCATGTAAATACTTAAAATGCATGACAAACCAGAAGTTCTCTCGAGAGGTTTGGCGGTAGGGAAACGGATTTAGAGGATTTCATTTTATAACTGTGATGAAGTTGTCACCTAGATGTTCAAAACCAATGCCAGAGACAGGCAGAATACTGCGCTACTCACCCCGATGAAATTCGTGACCTGTTCTTAGGCGACAAATGAAATAAGTCACAGTTTGTTATATTACGAACTTCAGTTGCATTTTACAAATTCCAAAGTTATTTTTTTTAATTTTCTGGTACTCTAAGCCCCCGATAGGGGTATACTACTGTATAAACTATAAAATTAAAAAAAAATTAGTTTTTAAATGTTTTTCTTTGATTTCTGCCACTGACTTCGCTCTGTCTTTGTTGATGGATATTACTTTAAAATAATTCTTTCCTCCAACTCCTTTCCTCTGAAACGCTTATAAAATAAATTTGCAATTTTATTACGGTAATCATCGTACTTATCGACTTCAAGCACTTATCATTATTTATAAAAAATATTCCACATTTAGCAATACCAGCCATTAAATAATTGTTTTGCTAAAAAAAAGTATTAGACACTTTTTTATAAATGAAGAAAAGTTTCCAAAGACTATTTTCAAAAAGAAGTGCGAAACATTTTCGATCTCAACAAATTGATTATGTACTTAGGCACAAGAAACATAGCCAACAAATCTAATTACATCCTTCTATAATAGTTTATTGAATTAATAGACACATTAAAGTTTTGAGAATATATTTCAAATCTTAGTAAATTATTCACAGAAATGCTTAAAAATTTTATATTAAGGCAAAGTGTGTTAAGTATTTTCACTGAAAATATAAAATGTATTGAGACATACTTTATATTCCCAATGTAAATAAAATGGCATCCCAGAGATATAATATAATACCAATATTATATTAAGATTAATTTTAATTGGTACGAGTATATTGTTCGTTATTTGCAGAACTCAGTTACACGAAATGTGGAAATATTATTAACGTGCTTAGTTATCATTTCATCACGAGTCGGTGGAGTACATCGATAACGTTGAAGTCATGTAAAAGGATAACGTAAAAGCCTTATGAATACTTTCCGGGGAATTGGCAAAGTGAATTCTGACTTCTCGATCCAATGATTCCAAGGAGCTTGAACGATCACTGTCAGTTTCAATTCTTTCGGTTCCAATGAGCTGTATGTAGTAAGTATGCTTTGGTTACTTTGTTCTTCGCTGTTCGTTTCTTGATCTTCCTTCTGTCACCAATTATAGCTATTTGTCTCCTTCTTTTTCGCCCATGAGCAATGCGTAACGATCCTTACATTATTTTGCTGACAGCTGGATTCAGAAAAAGACGGGGTAAATTATTTTTCCTGGCGCACCCCGTAAAAATTTATCTCTGACCTCCATTGAATACATATGTGTCTTGATTATTTGCTTAATATTACGGTAATAAAAAGTAAAAATGTAGACGTACGCATTTATATTGCTCTGAAGACTCCCTTTTAATAAGGTCTCGATTTAACCAATTATGTTTTTGTCAAATGTTTTTTCTATTAATCGAGTTTCAGATGCTGGTTCTAGAAAACCTTTCACTCATTGACAAGATAAGTTTCTGTGCAAAAAATGAAAGTTAATAATTGTTTTAATAACTTAGGTATTAGGTAATTTTTTGTGCAAAATTGAAAATTAAATAGGAAATTGTTAATCATAGTTTTAATAGCTCTTGAGCTGATGCTTCAGTTAGAAGTCGCTAACTGCGCGTTTTGGTTCGTAGTCAATTCGTATGCGTATTTTTATCGCTTTTCTTTACCCCCCTTTTTTTTTTTTTTTTTAATTTGAGCTAATCTTGGACAAATGGAAAGAAACTTGTTAGCTATTGAAATCAAACTAAAACCTTTAGAACATACTGCTAGAAGACCTGTAACTTAGATATAGGTGATGCTAGTCATAACGAGTCTTTAAATCCCAAATCAAAGTGATTTTGTGACTGACTGTATGAGCCGTCGCTATTGCGAAATTAAATTTTATATGCTTTCATCAGTTGCGAGACGTTTTACGCTGTACTTTGTAATTGTGTGTGTGTGATTATGCTATCTGCCTAAGGGGAGGGATGCCTAAGGGGAGGGATGCCTTCGTGGAGGACTTTCTAAGGGAAACTGGCTCGTATACACGTTACACGTTACACATGGGGAAAACCACGAAAACGCCCATGCAGCCAGCCCGTTCGCGGGATTCGAACCTCGGACCGAACTACCAGTGTTCAGCGATTCCCCCCCCCCCGAGGGTCGACGTAGAGAACTCTGTGAAGCTACTGGCTAGGATCTGTACCTAGGCAGTCTCGGCCACGGGGGTATAAAATTTATGAACTTGGTGGTTCTGAAGGCTCTGGGAAAGGTCACTTATTGGCCGGCCTCGGAGTCTGGCACGTCCTAGCGCGGCGTGGTGCTAGTAACCCGTGGGGTTTTCCCCCGGGGTCGCTGGGTAATGTCCCACTGCGACGGGCTCGCCCGAGCGACTGGCAGGAGCAATTGACGACCGGTGCTGCCTGCTGACGTATCCAGGTGGTGCGCGGCTCTGCTGGAGGGTAATAGTGGAGGTTGAACCTCCACGACGTGCCCGAAGGCAGAGTCGACCTGTAGTGAGATTTAGTTACTCGGAACAGGGAAACCGAAACCCATAGTGTTCAGCGACTTTACCGCTCGGCCGCTGGTGGGCCTACATTGTAATTGAATAATGGCTATAATGAGCTGCCGTTAAAGGGGCTTCGACTCTATATAATTACTGAAAGAAAGTTTACTAATAATTTAACAAAATATATAAATATTTAACCGCTCGTTTGTTGCGAGATTAAGCAATTCCTTTTTCCCAAATACGCGAAATATCTGTCGGTTTTAAATTCGTAATGTGAGTTATGTTCGTTAGCGCCCATTGCGATACGTAACTGGAACGTGAACTGAGCGGGTTGATGACCAACAAAATGTTAAAGAATATTTATACACAACATATATGCATACTTTTTTAATCATATTTAAAGCGTATACTTACTATTTTGTATGTTTTTCCGGGTTATCCCGCCAGAGGACCGCTACCATAGAGGACGGTTAATAGGAATTGTGATTTCAGATGTTAGGCAAAATATTTTTCAACTTTCTTCAGCGCAAAATAAGAAACGTTTATGTTTCCAAATAAGTATTGTTAAATTAGTTAACTGAAAGTGTTAGATATTAACAAACTATGAAAAGTCAAAATTTACGTTCTAATATCAGCTGCAAAGGAGGATGTAAATCTTTAATATAAATTCTTTCTTCTGCTTTAAATACAGCATAATCCTCCACAAATTATTTAAATTGAACTTAATTACTCTATAATATTGAAATTTTATTTTATAATATTTACTTTTCGAAGGATATTTTTTCCGCTCTTTTTTTAAATGCTCGAATTTGTCGATGTCACTGCTTTAACTATATATCACAAATTCCTAACAAACTATATTGTAATATTTGAATAACTTAAACTGATAATTTAATCTCATGTATCAAATAAGAAAGAAGGGTTAATCTTCGGGTTATGGTAACTTGGCGATTTTTTTGGCGAAAATTTGGCGACCAACCCTGCTACAGCAACCTGCTAGTTTTTTGTTCTTTTTTTTGGACGCCATTTTGTTTTCACAAAGTAAAGGCTTTTTTTTTTTTTTTTTTTTTTTTTTTTTTTTTTAATACTCAACATTTTTTTCCAACAATCTGCTTACCGAATAACGCTTATGCTAGAACTTTTATGGAACAAAAGTGCTTAATCATGACGAAGATTAGGTGCGAAATTGGGATAAAGCGCAGAATCGTCCACTGCTTGCCGCGTTTTTAAGAATTGCATATACACGGTATAATCCATGTACACGTCGACCTATTTTCACTTAAAAAAAATCCCAGAATTGCACAAAAATGCATTGCGCACACTCTTGACTTTATCCATGTACACTGCTAAAGTCCTAGCTAGTAACCTTTATCGCCTTACCAAAATGTCGCCAAATTACCTGTTGCCATATTCCAAAGATTAGCCGAAAGAAGATACGATTTCAAAATTTGCAGGCGAAAATAATATCAAAATCAACTCTCACATATGGCTATTTTAAAAGAGAAACTTAAGAATATTTTTATGTTGACGGATCAGTTTTGTTTATTTCTTTTCTTCGAATTTCTCGCTTCCAATTCAACTCTTATAGGAAAGATAAATTAAGCTTAGATATTTAAGTAATACGCGAATGAGCTAAAGTTGGTTCTATTGAGAAAACAAAGTTTCTTACTGTTTATTTTTCACTGCATGAAAATTATTAATATTAATATTTAAATTTACTTTAAATTTTTGCAGGGGTCAGACCATGTTATGCTTAGTCCTGTAATTAACCACAGCTTAGAAGGCAAATAAAAGCTGTAGTTCATTTTTAACTTGAGTGATTATTTTTCCTACTTCTCTTAGCATTTAGGGTCAAAAACCAGAAAACAGTAGGCTCGAGCCATTTCGAAATAAAAATAGGTTTATAAAACTATTGGGGTGAGGAAGAAGTTTATAACTTGAATTGGGTATTAAATATTTCTAAATTTATTAACTCTTTGCATAAAAAAATGCTATTAAGTCTTTTCTCTGATATGCCTCGCAGTAGTCGTTTGTGCTTCGTAAATAATTATTAATGACAAC
Source organism: Stegodyphus dumicola (assembly GCF_044657685.1). Taxonomy (NCBI): domain Eukaryota; kingdom Metazoa; phylum Arthropoda; class Arachnida; order Araneae; family Eresidae; genus Stegodyphus; species Stegodyphus dumicola. The sequence continues at coordinate 110,593,357 of NC_140781.1, read as the reverse complement.
GCGACTTCCTAATATGTTGAAAGGCCCTTAAAGAAAACTAACGCTTAATTAATTTCAAATGTTAGAATAATATTGCTTTAAGACAAAACACATTTTATAAATACTGACGTTCACCGTAAAAGAGCATCAGAATAATCATTCAAATAATACTAAGATACTTTTCAAAATATCATTGCATTTTCGTAACTGTTATGTATTTTAAGATTTTAAAAGTATAAAAAATATAGAATGAAACAAATGTAGCAAATCAGCTGTTTTACAAAGCAATTATACTTACCTATTTTCTCTTTGGAGAGAGCAAGTACTATGCGGTGACCCGAAGTATCGCCATATCACGATAAGAGATGAAAAGAGGTCAAGTACGCAATCAACCTGAAATTTCATCAAAATGTTTCTGTTAATATATGGATGTATCTGATTCATTCATATTACGAAAACAAGCAGGCAATCAAATACACGCATTTTTCTAATAAATTACATTATTTAAAGTAATTTAGGTATTTTATTTTTCTGATTCTTAAATTCCATTCACTGATTTATCCGTTTGGAAAGCCCATCTTTAATAATAGAATTATAATTTCGCAACAAATGGAAAAGAGCAAGATGAAAGTGTCTGAAAAAGATAGTTGTAAAATTGTATACTTGTGCTTTATCCTAAATCAGACGATTTAATAGACACCCCGAATGATGATAAACAAAAACAAAAAAAATGAGACAGTTCTATATCTCCCGTTCTACTGGGCCTAATGACAAAATTAAAATTCAGTTTTTCATGTCTCGAAAGCGCGATTTAGGATATATATTAGATTTATATATAGCAGCTCTCTTCTAACATAGGTATTTTGACCCAAAATCCAACTTTTTCTGAAATAACATAATTTTTTTTAATATTTTTTTCTACGACTCAAATTATGCCTAAATATTAATTTTTTTAAACTTTGGCGCGAAATTCACGAAGAAATTCAAAAATTTATTATGGCGCAATTTTTCCAGTTTGTGCAAGAATAATTCACTTGGCGAATTTCTTAATATATGGCAACCAATTTTCCTTTTCCTTCCATTATGCCGGAGCGGAAAAAAGGCACTTCGTTCCTATCTTTTTACATTGTGCGGGAAAAAAGTTACGTCATTCTAACTTCCAAATAATTTCACCAAAGTGTCTAAACCACATTAGATGTTTAATCGCTTTCAACAAATATGCCAAATTTAAAAACGTTTCAATATATAAATTCACGTATATCTTCGGAAATTTTGAATAAAAAACTGTAATTTTTTGCAGGTATGCTTGGAAATACATCTACTTTAAGATGATGGTAAAAATTTTATAGATTTATAATACAAAATGTTTCTGAAAAATTTATAAAAATTATTTAAAAATACAAATTTTAAAAAATAAATCATAAGGAATGGGTAAAATTTTTTTGGAAATGAACCCGAATTTCTAAATGTGAAAGGAAGAATCAAATAAGTTTAATAAAAAAGAGAGATTAATACATATACTTATATGTGTATTTAATTATGACAAAGCACACTAGGGCTATCTGCCTAAGGGAAGGGATGCCTTCGTGGAGGATTTTCTAAGGGAAACTGGCTCGTATACACGTTACACATGGGGAAAACCACGAAAACGCCCATGCAGCCAGCCCGTTCGCGGGATTCGAACCTCGGACCGAACTACCAGTGTTCAGCGACTTTACCGCTTGGCCGCTGGTGAGCCTAATACATACACACCAAACTCAATTAATATTGAGGAGCTAAAATTTTGAGAGCTAATTTTTTTAAAAACTACTTGTGCGATTTTTACAAAACTTGGTAGTTTGGCGTAATTTGAGTCGTAGAATTGAAATATGGAAAAAGATTGGAATGTTATTTCAGAAAAAGTTCGATTTTGTGTCAAAATACCTATATTAAAAAGTGCTATGTATAAATCTAATGCATATCCTAATTCGCCCTTTCGAGACATGAAAAACGCAAGTTGAATTTCGTCAATCGGCCCAGTAGAACGGGAGATATAGAACTGTCTCACCTTTTTTTAGTCCAAAGGGGCTTTGTCTCTGAAGGACTATTGTTTTCGTATTGCGATTTTGCGTTGAATCACTATAAACGGCGAATAACTTTTCAAACTGTTACCACCAAATGTTAGAGACCTCCACTATATTTGAAGAAATTAAATAAGGAAAATTCTGCAAAAATATATGCATATTTCTCGCATTATGATAAAACAACGGTACATAGAGCCATTGAATTTTGAATGACGTAATCCTCCTACGAATATGGGCATGTAGAAGACCAAATTTGAAATTTGGAATTTGGTTTATTATCTATTTTCTATTTTGTAAAACTTTAACGAATTTTTGATTAACGAACTCAAGGATTTCAAAGCGAGCATTGGCAACGTTGTACAGAAAAAACATTTTTATCTCCAGCGCGCGAGTCTCTGTATCGGAAATTCTGAAGGGATATGCTCATTTTAAAACTATTTTGCGATACTGCTCTTGAACTGAATTTTAGGGTTTAAGTGTGAAGAAAGTGATATTTAATAAATAAAGGTAACAGACAAAATGTTAAAAAAACGCTCCTTTGGACGTAATTTAAAATCTGAAACCTTTCAGACTTTCTTTTTATTTTAATATTGTTTTAATTCCATTACATATTTTTTTTTCCCGCAGTGTACCTTCTTATTGCAACTATGTCCTTAATTTTCATAAAGTCGCTGACGTTCGGTCCGAGGTTCGAATCCCGTGAACGAGCTGGCTGCATGGGCGTTTTCGTGGTTTTTTCCATGTGTAACATATATAAGAGCCAGTTTCCCTTAGAAAGTCTTCCACGAAGGCATTCCCTCCCCTTAGGCGGATAGCCTTAGAGGCTTTGCCGTTTTCCATAAACCAAAACTTAATTTTCGGCTAGTGATTTTAAGCAGCTGATGACTTAACTTCGAAAGTTTTTGCTATTTGTTGTTTTCTTCATGGGTTTGAATTAACTTTATAGGTGTACCAGGTATTGCTTGTTTATTTAGCGAACATTGAAGAACGAAATGGAAGCTATTTACCTTTCTTCGAAATTACGAATATTGTCAAAAATTTTCCAGTTCCTTTAAAATGAATTTTTGTGTTACTGAAGAAAACATTTTATAGATATACAAAAGTGAAACGTTTTGACAGATGGTTACACCAAGAAAAGAAACGTGGTTTAAAGGAGCGGAATCCAGTTTAGTATAAATTATGGTTTATTTACTGTAGGGTTTAAGATAAAGCATTGAAATTATTGGAGATTGAGAAATACTCGAAAAACTGAAAATGTTTTTCTCATTTACAAGTATAAAATATTATAAAAAAAATCAATTTCTAACTCGCTGTGACTATAAAACTGAAAATATACGAAGTTATTATATTTGGCGATGGAAAGCTGTTTTGGGGGATTTCAGATATCTAAACGTTTCGTCAGAAAGTTCTGGTCAAAAGGTTAGCCGCTGAGAATCCGGTATATATATATATATATATATATATGTAATATTTGATAAAAATTGAGAGTTCAAGGTTGTAAGACCTTTCTCTGTTAGCTACTAGAGGTTCTCAGCAAAGGAAAGCTTGCCTTGCGGTGATATGGTGCACTTCTCACTTGCGGTGATATGGTGCCATAATTGAAATGGCAACCCTACACCAAATTTTGGAAATATATATTTTAGGGGTTTATGCTATCCTCTTTTTTTCTTTTTATCAAATTCGTTCCTCCTTTCCCAGAAATCAAAATTATTGAAATCTGGACTAAGAAAACTCAATTTTTTTTTTATTTATTTAATCACAATAATATTCTTGAGCAAATTATTTGAAAGAGTACTGAACCAAAAGAAATTAAATTTCATAGAACCACAATAAAGTTTTTGTTTTCCAGTCGTGAGCCCTTTCATGTCTTTTAAACTGTCTTCTTCAATAATTAAAAAAATTAAAATCTTACAATCTTTATGTTTAGGACAGGGAGAAAATATTTACTAAAACTGTTTATATGAAGCAGATTCGTTATCTTTAAATGTGATGCTATCAAATTTCTGACGATCCTTCCGTTTCATACACTGAATAATTTTTATTTTGTAGAATGAAACTTAGCCCACCAGTGACTGAGTGATAAAATCGCGTCTAGCAATTTGTTCCAAGCCCAAATCCCGATGAACGATTTCGTTACATGGTGGTTTTCGTTACCTATAAAGTGAATGTGCGCTGTTCCAATAAATTTGATTCTCTTAAGAAAATCATCTACGAAGACTATCGCCTTTTTTAGGCTGATAATAGTGGTGCATTTTGCTGAGATCTAAATAATCCTTATCCTGATGAATCTTGAAATATAAAAGTTTAGGTGGTGACTCATATATAAATCAAAAGATTTAAAATATCTGATGAGAAGGAAAGAAACATTTTTGTATTATGAATCACAAAATTTAATCCATAATAAAGACCCCTTTTTTCCTTTTCACAATGCATCTATAAACAAAACTGAAACAAGTAATATAAATTTAAAAAGCAGAAAGCTCAAAATGTATTACAATTGCTTCTTATTTAAAGGTTAATATCTCAAAAATCATTACAAAATAGGGGAAAATTACTGTTAAATAATAAAGAAGGCTAATTGGTTCCCATTAATCATACGTCTGTTCAAATACGGGAAATCATTGCGAACTGCCCACCAGCGGACAAACGGTAAAGTGTCTGAAAACTAGTAGTTCGACCTAAGATCGAATCTTGGCGAACGGGCTGGCTGCATGGTTGGTTTCCGTGGTTTTCCACATGTGTAATGTGGATACGAGCCAGTTTTCCTTAAAAGGTCTTCCACGAAGATATCCCTCTGTATAGGCAGATAGATTCCAGTTGCTTTGGTTTAATCAGCTAACCTAAACTTAAAATATTCTGAACTTATTTTCATGCCTGTAGGTCTTCCAGGATCTGTTTTTCATAAAATTAATCAGTAAAAGCTATTCCGCTATTCATCTTCTTCTGTGTCTGTGACTGTCAGAGACGCAAAAATCAGCAACATATGACAGTTCTAATAAATTTGATTTTACGCCAATAATTATTTATTCTTAAACTTTAAGCAAGATAAAAACGTTGTGCATGTCTTTGTGATGACCGTTTTGGCTTCTTTTTCATCGTATATTTTCGTAAAATAAGCAATATACTGTAACAAATTATTTTAGCATTGAAGAATTTAGATGTAGTTCTGATGAGAGTATTTTTTATGGGGGTTTCTAATATCAGACTGCAAAGTTGGAAATACCGTGGTTCAAAATTTACCATACACAGAAAAACTATTAAATTTTAAAAATATTATTATTGTTGGGCTAGTTTACAATTTTACGTGACTAAAATTAGCATTTGCTAGTTGTATATTATTTACCCCGCATACTTATTGTGTAAATGCATACACTAAAGCTTTTCTGCCAACTTCGCTTTTTAAGCCTGGTGTGCCTTTTACTGATCAAACATGCTATATAAATTCAGCTTCAAGAAGATAACTGCAGTATTGTATTAATGCCTGCAAAAGATCAGAAATTGGAAACTTTAGAGAAAAGAACATAATCATTATTAAAGACTTAAAAGTGAGCACTGAAGATTGCAACGTAACAATATCTCATAATACAGCAGTTATATCACATGTTTACACAGGCTTCCGCGAGTGGAAGATTAACCATGCTCAACTCTAGTCCCTAGTCAACAGCTGTATTCAGCGATGTTCTGGAGTTATTGATTATGCCATCTTCCTTTAACTTAACAATGTTTTCCTCTTTAATTGAATTTAATTATGAAGTTCTTTCATCTCTAAACTCATGGAAGTCTAATATCAAAAGGAAAGTTTCAGAATGTTTTGTTTAATTTCGTTATTAGATTTCTGTTTACGTGCTTCAAAAGAAATGAAGAGGTAAATGTAATTTTAAAACCTTTAATACATTATCTGGCTTTAACAAAATCCACATACATTTATTAAAATCTGAAACAAACCATCATTTTCATAATTTTAACATATACTTGGTATAGATTTCAAGGCTGATGATCGCAATTCGCATGCTACTGTCACCTTGACATACCAAATTTAAAAATTTCGCTTACTTTTACATTCCATTCCTTGGTAATATACACACTTTGCATTGCAATTAAAAGTAAAGTTAATTTGAGCTTCAGAAGACTTAATTAGCCACCCTTTCAAATACAGCTGAAAGCTCCTATCATAGCAAAGTAAAATTATTTTCTTCTAAGATATTTTAGGTACTTCTTTGTTATAGTGGCTCCCAAATATATTTGGCGATTTTAAATTTGCGCCAAGATCTCAGTTATAATAAGCTCGTGAAGAATATAAAAATAAACAACACAATATATAATAATAACAATAATGTTCATACGTCGTTTCCTAAAAATATTTTTAAGAATCGTTATTAATTTATCGCATGTTAATTGTTCCAGTCAACTGCAATACTTTCACGCATATAAAGTTGTCTGTTACACCATTTCACGGACGTTAACTCCTCTGCGCAAGAATACATAAATCTAATAGCAGTAGCTGAAACCCGCTGAATCTATTTCCAACATGGGGGGGGGGGCTTTCTTTTTGCAATTGCCGTTTTCGCATACTCGTTTGTCAGGTAAAAGACCTCTTTCTTGAAAAAATGATATGATAGACATCTATCTCATTAAATATTGTTAACACCATATTCGCAAAAAAGCAATGAATATATTTTAAAATAAACATTGAGAATTCGAAAACCTTATAAAAAATTAGTAATATAAGAACACTCGGCGGGAGCAAAAATGCAGCGCAGTTTAATATACGATTATGTGGCAAGGTATAAGAACACGCAGTCGGTGCTAATATACGATTAGGTGGCGAAGTATAAGAATACGCAGCCAGATTTTGACGAGATATCTCGGTTAATTAGCGATTCAATCTCGGGGAGGGCTATAACAAAGAAGTCCCATATTGTCTTCAAAAACACATGTTTTAGTTAACGTCTGTGTACATAAATATAAACTTATTTATTTCCTGATCATTAAGAAAAACGAATAGCTGTGTTTAAAACATTTATTTACAATTTCTAAAAGTTATTACTTTCAATGTCGTTGTTGAAATGCAATGTTTCCTGTTAGTAGTGATTTAAAGGAATTTATGATTATTTTAAATAATAATTTTCTTTATGGGTCTAATATTTACACAAATAGGTTTTGTATTGCGAAAGGATCACATTATTATTGTTTTTCGATTGTAAATCGATATTGTTTTTAAACTGACTCCAGGAAATTGAAAATTAAAATAATTTTTTAAAAAAAAAAAAACGCTTTTCGTACCAACCGCATTAATGGTATTGATTCTAAGCGATCAGGTTCTTTTGAGCCACGAGAAAAGTAAAATTTTGGCTTGTGATCTGGCAAATAAGGTAGTATCTGAGAGGGTACTGAATGAAAAATTTTGAAATATTCTTCAACACTCTACTTCTTCAATATAATATTTCTTTTCTCCTTTTAATCCTATCGTAGTTAAATAAGAGGAAAAAATATATTCTTCCATTTCACATGCATGAGGGGAATACTAACAAATACCTGATGATATTTATCAAACAATCAATCAGTAGAAGAGTATGCTTCAGGAAGCTTAACTTTTAAACATCTCTGCAAGATTTCGCTAGTGATCTGCTATCCAAAAACTGGAAAAGATTAAATTACAAAACTAGAGCATTATAGCAGAAAAATAAAACACTAAAGAAACCTTGATTAATTATATAATATTTATTTCCATAAAATGATAATCAAAATGTAATGGGAAAAGCCCATGACTTACCGAGAGGTAAAATCGCCAAAAAAACCGTTTACTGTCGTTGTCGGCTCGAAGAAACCGCAAAGCGACCTCAAGAGATTTTGTTTTAGACCTCCAGAGTGCCATAGGAACTAGAATTAACCGTTTTACTGCTCGACGAAGGCTTAACGAGGTTGGGTTGTATGCGAGAAAAACAATGGTTTGTGTCCCACTCACTCTAGCTTGCAGAGGGACCCGTTTACATGCTCCCGTCATCATATTCAATGGAACAAAAAAGATTGGGTCCGAGTATTGTTTACTGCCGAGTCCAGACATTGTCTGAACAATAAATCTAGACGTGTTTTGATCTGGAGGGAGGAAGCAACGCGCATTTTATTTTTCCTGGTCCGTGACGTATCCCGTTTCCGGGACTACGGTTTAATGGTTTAGGGAAGAATCATGACAAAGCTGCATCGAGCTGCATATGTTTCAAAGAGATTCTGTAACTGCTCAGAGATATGTAGATGATGGTACTGGAAACCCAAGTTAGACTGTTTAGGGGTGCTGTTAGCTCAGAGTGTTTGCTAATGGATGCTCGGTGTCGTCTAGCATATGTCGTATCAGAATACTTGCAAACAGAAGATATCACTCTAACGAATTGGCACTCTTAACTCAAACTTTCCGGACCCTTCAGGAGCTGAAAATTGTACTTTTAGAAGAATGGCGTGCAATTCCAGAAGATTTGATCAACAACAAATCTGTGAAATCAAGATGTGAGTTATACATATATGTCCAAGGTGATCATACACCATCTTAAAGAAATAATTTTTCCACAAAAAATGACCTAATTTTTACATCATTTCCCAGTTTCCATAAATTTGGTTTAATTTCAATATTTTGAAAATAATCAACTGCCAAACATTATAATTAATGTTAAGTAATACTTTTGCACAAATTTCTATTAATAATTTTTCATTAAGTATCAGTTACTTTTTATTTCTGTCATTATCCTTTAATTTTGATGACCAATGTATCTGTATTCATCGACTTTCAAATCCTCTCTATTTTAATTACAAATTTTTAAATTTTTAAATTTCTGCGTTTTCATTTGAAGGGCTTACACTAGAGAGACAGAGGTTGAATTTATGCTCGGTAAGGTATTCTCTTCCGCTCGTTTCCTTTTCCATGTTATTTTTTAATTCCTTGCTTTCCATGATGTGTGAAATTTATTTGAGGTTTCCTTTTATTGACTCAGATTTTTCGGTTGTTCATTAGGAACTAGTATTCTCCAAATAAGCATTTCTTTGCACAATGCAAATTTTTAAAAATTATAATATATCCCATGTTATGCAATTAATATACCCATGTTATATTAATCGCATAACATGGGATATATTTTATAAATAACTCCTTTTTCCTTTAAGTTAGTTCGAGTTAATTTAGCATAAAGTCTAAAATTATTTTGGTAAAACCATCTTCTTTTTTAAAATAACTAATAAGTTTTACATGTGACTAATAGTTTCGAATATGATAGCTAACGAAGAATGCAAGCTATTCATACTAACTAAAGGATTCTCGAAATCCAATATCTTCGTGTTAGCTGGTTAACTAATTATTGCAAAGCAATGATGGATACCTTCATAGAAAGAGTTACTTTTATGAATAACTTTCTATGCAAACCTGGCTTGACTTAAGGTATGCGAGGAGGAAACTGCGAAATAAATCTTTTCACCCAAGGCACTTCCGTAATTGAGAAAGACTTAACCGTCCATTGTTTTTGAACTTTTAGCTGGTTTAGCATTGAATTTTGTGCATGTATGCGCTTACATATGTATTTTTATACATCAGATTATTCGACAAAAATGAATGCAAGCTTTATTTTTCTAAATCCCACACGTCTACTTCCAGTTAAAAGAATGTTTTCAAAATAAGATTGAGCTTTATTAAAATAACTTAGTCCACCAGCGACCGAGCGGTAACGACGCTGAACACTGGTAGTTCGGTCCGAGGTTCGAATCCTGCAAACGCGCTGGCTGCATGGGCGCTTTCGTGGTTTTCCCCATGTGTAACGTGTATACGAGCCAGTTTCCCTTAGAAAGTCCTCCACGAAGGCATCCCTCCCTTTAGGCAGATAGCCCTCGAGGCTTTGCCATAATCACACACACTATTAAAATAACTTCAGTACTGGAGTATTGAAGGGCTGTGTACTTATAAATATAACCTCATGCATGGTTTCCGCTGATCTAAACGTTTAACTAAGATGTTGATTATGAGTTAATAAATTAAAACAAAAGGTTCCCTGCCTGTATGTGCAAACTTCGTAGCAATATTTGAGCATGAGCTTGTTTACATTAGATTATTATACATTACTTATTACTGGAAAATGTAAGTAAAGTTCACGATTTCAATTTTCAGCTCTTTGTTTATTTAACTTTTTTCTTCCCTTATTCCCTGCTTTTGTTGCGACCGAAAACATTGCAGGGACATATATTTAAGTAGTATGCTGAAATTTTAATGTAAGCAGAACTTTATATAGTATATATAGTATGTACATACGTATATCTACGGAATGTCCAGAAATTCACCGTACCCCTCGGCTTGTGTTTCAAAATGAGCAGTGTCAGTGTGATTTTTAGTTGTGGTATTATTGTGGTATTAGTTGCTGTTGTATTGGCAATACTGCTTTCATGATGCATATGTGAATGAAACTTCATATTTACAAAAATTTCAAACTTTGTTAAGCGCTCATCTGCAAGATAAAGGATTCAAGGATCGTGGGGGGAGGGGTAACAAGACGGAAACTACGGCCCAGTTTGCTCTTCAAGAGTGTGATTTCTTTAAAGGGCAGTTTCCAAGCCTCTGGATTGGGATATGGTTCTCTAACATCTCCATGTCAATTGAAATGGCCCCCTCGTGAACCTTTCAGCAACAGACAATTCACCATGTTGGGTAATAAAGTCTCATCGTAGGTACAGGACAGATAAAGAATTGTGCAAAGGCATGGACGAAGCCTTTCGAAAAATAACTCATCAGAGCTCTGCAGTATATCAAGAAGTTACTAGGGATGTAATACATCTCTGTGTATAACATGATAGAGTAAATATAGGTCCACGGAATACCTAGTTCATATATGTTAGTAATCATCTGTAACATGTTGTTCCTTACTTACACGTATGTACTAAATAAATAAACTAATATTATACCGATATTTCTCTCTGTGATACTCAAAACCTAGTACCTATAAGGACTTCCTGGACATTCTGTATGTATACACGTATGAAATAATTAATAATTTGGAATGTCGACAGATGTTGGTGGTGTAAGGAAGAAGTTTACAGTGATGATCGATTTTAATATGACTTTTTATTCATGTTAACAAACATTTTATAGCCCAACACAGGAAACCTGTTGCAGTACGCCCCTTCTCTAAGAACTTTTACATTTTTGCTGATATCATTGCGTTAAAAAAGAAGCTGCGTCAGTGTCTAATTAGCAAAATAGCGAATGCGACGTGTCCAAGATAAAAGTTGGGTTCAAAGTGTTTTGGGTTTTGATCGTGCTTTGCCAATCAAGCTTAAGCTTGCTTTACCTTGATTATTTAATATATTTGAATTTAGAAAGATTTATTGTAAGCAAGTACTCTTTTTAGAACAAAAAGAGCAGATACCCCAGTTAAAATGGAGAGTTAAGATAGAATTCGTAGTTACATATTTTTATCTTACACACACACATATATATTCGTCAACTAACAGTTAATTAGTTATTTAATCTAAATTATGGTGTGTGTGTGTGTGTGTGTGCGTATACACACATATATACAGTGGACTGCATTTATATATAAATATATATTTAAATATTATCGTGTATGTGTATATATATTCGGCAACATCCTGTATATATATATATGTATATACTATATATATAGGATGTTGCTGAATTCGACCAACAGATTCAAAGGGGTTATAGTAGGCATCAAGGGATGAAACATTGCCATAGAACAGAAGGTCGCAAACCACGTTTAATCTGTGAAAATCGCAAAAAAGAGACGTCGAGGGGACAGTGAGCTTGACGATGAGAGTGGCCACACAAATGCTAAGATTAGAAGCTCTGTGGTTGAGAAGAAGAAAACTTCTGGTATGCATATTCCCAACGCCTATGGAGAAAATAAAAGCAGCAGTCCAGAAGAAGAAGCCTTTTCGCATGCAAATTTCCCATGTTTATGGGGAAAATAAAAGCAGCTCGCAAGTATTCATTAGTGAACATTACATAATTCGCAGTCCTTAAACTTCATTCTGAAGCAGCATGTTAGATTACAGGAACGAGAAGTATGCACCTGATTTACAGCCAATCAAGTTGCAATGAACGCCGAGCACAAAGCATGTACCAGAACCGCTATACGAGAAAGAATTGCCCGCCCCGTGTCACCTTCATGAACGTCAATAGACGGCTGCGGGAAACGGAATCCTTCCAAATAACGATGCGTAAGGTCCCGATCACATTATGTTTCGGCTACAAGGGACTGGACGTCAAAAGGGACAATTCTCAGAACCCGCACATTTCCAGGAAACCCACGTAGCTAGGTTACCATTTTCATGTATTACAAAGACTTGAACGCCAAACAGTAATAGATTATCGCTCAGATTGGGATCACGTGATCCTTCAGAAGCAGAACTTTCGTCTGATTGGTTGATCTCTACGGAGGACAGAGCTGCAGCTCAGGCATTTTCGGCGAGGTTTCAAACATTCGCGTGTAGCCGGTACATAGTTTCCGTAGCTAGGCGGGACTTCGCTTCCAGCGGGGCTCTTTTTTCTAGGAATCTTCCCGTTTAAAACAGTGCTACCAGAATCTCGTTTCTCAGAAAAGTCTCTTCTATCAGGGACCGTCGCAAGATGTGATAACCTCTTAATGCATGACAAAACACAGTGTACGCACACCTGAAGTAGAAAACCGAATATTGCAAAGGTTTGCCGTTTCCCTGTCGACCAGTACACGATCGGTTGCAACTGAACTCGGTATTCGGAATGGAAGGGAAGTTCTACTTGTGGAAACCATGGACCCTTTCGCTTGCAAAAGGTCTAACTCTTAGGTGAAGCCTACTACTGCCTTCGGGTAGAGCTCGTAGGTTTGGTACTTGATGGCACACAAAATGATTCACAGTTTCCCGACATTGTTTTATTTTTAGATAAAACATGCTTTACGACAGAAGGCGTGGTCAACGCGCACATGCACGTATGTAGTCGTCCAAAATTCCTCATAACACTGTCTCGTCAAAAGTGCAACACAATTTCGACATTAACATCGTGGCACGGATTCTCGGCGATCATCTGTTGAGACCGTACCTTCTGCTCCTAAGCTTCAATGGCTGAAATTACCTTGTTTTCCTACAGCACATCTTCCCAGATTTGATTCAGGGAATACCTACCACTGTGCGCCGAAACTTATGGTTCCTGCATGATAATGGAACAGCATATTTTGTGACTGCCGTGCGTAACTGCCTCGATGCTACATATCTTCGGAGGTGGACTGGAAGCGGCGGATCTGTTGGTTAGTCTCCACGCTCCCCGCACCTCAATCCCCTGGATTTCTTCTTCTGGGTTAGCCTGAAGTGGGTTGTTTATCAGATGTCTGTGAATACACTGGAGAACCTAAAAGCGCAGATCGTCGTCGCTTCAGCACTCATCACTAGCACACCGAATATGTGGAACGCGTCCGTCAATGTGCAATGACCTTTGCGGCCTCAACTCCGAAAACTCCTATAGAAATGTTTCGTTATCTCCTTTCTGACATCATTTATTGTAATCCTGCTTTACGTCAAATAAATGTTTTTCTGCTCATTACTTACTCTTTTTGTTCCATTCGACGTCATACCCTTCACAACTATTTTTGCGGTATTCACCCACTGGACGTGGTTTGCGGCTTATTGTTCTGTGGCAAACTTTCATCCTCTTGATATCTACTATCACCCATTTGAATGTATCGGGCGAATTCGATAATACCCTGTGTGTATATATGTTTGTGTATGTGTACTCATGCATTAAAATTATATACAAGGTGTCCAAAATGTCGTTGCCAATTTTAGCATGCTGGTCTGTCATACCATGACAAACAAGATTTACATAGAAACTTGTGTCCTAAAATGCGAATGGCGACCACTAGACGGCAATTTTCGAAAGCGTAGAGGGGAAGCAAGAAAGAATATCGAAAGAGGTGTTAATATGACTTTTATTGAAGAACATGGTTCAATCACAGATATTAAAAATTCCTTCCATTCGCCGCAATATATGCTTCGCAACGTCGACGCAAGGATCCACAAGCTCGTTCAAAAAGGGGAAGTGTGTCACGGACACGTGCCGCCGCTTTCACGATCCTGGCAACAAGATCCTTGTCCGGTGTTCCTATCGTCTGGTACACCATCGACTTCATGTAACCCTAAAGGCAGAAATCAAGATGATTCAGGTTGGGAAATCGCGGTGACCATGGAACTGGTCCGCCTTTGCCAATCCAGCGATCAGCATATGTCCTATCCAAGTATTACCTCACAATGCTGCTAAAATGCGTATACACTCCATCATGCTAAAACCAAATGTTTCGGCGTGTAGTTGCTGGAACATCAACCATCATATCCGGCAAAACTATTTCCACAAATTATCACACAAAGTATCCATAAAGAAGTGAGTCAGTCCCAGTCTCCCATAAGCCTGAAAACATTGCCCTCTAGCGGTCAAAGTTCGCATTTTCGGACTCACGTTCCTATGTAAATCTTATTTGTTATGGTATGACAGACCAATATATTAAGTTTGGCAACGACCTTTTGAGACACCCTGTATGCTATATATAAATTATGGCACACTTATATGCCATTCTATATGTAAGTATGTATACCAAATACTCAAGAAACGTCAGGATTTTTTTAGCGGTTCCCTGACAAAAATTCGCTGGATGGGAGCGCACAACGATGAAGGGTCACACACACACACACAAACACACACAAAAAAAAAAAAAAAAAAAAAAAAAAAAAATCACTGTAAAATGCATTTATAGAAAATGGAGTATTCAGATGTGAATTTCAATGTCTCAAAAATATGTGTGTTTGTTTATTTTATCATTATCAGTCCAAAGGGGCTTTTTCCCTGAAAGACTATTGTTTTCGTTTTGCGATTTTGCTTTGAATCACTATAAATGTCCGTTTCACTTTTCAAACTGTTGCCACCAAATGTTAGAGTCCTGCATTATATTTGAAGAAATTAAATAATGAGAAATCTGCATAAATGTATGTATATTTCTCGCATTCTGATAAAACAACGATACATAGAGCCATCGAATTTTGAATGGCGTAATCCTCCTACGAATATGGGCATTTGGAAGACCAAATTTGAAATTTAGAATTTGTTTTACTATCGGTTTCATATTTTGTCAAACTTTCACGAATTTTTGAGTAACAAACTCAACGATTTCAAAGCGAGCAATGGCAACACTCTACGGGGAAAAAAAAAAAAAAAAAATCTTTTTATCTCCAGCCCGCGGAACTGTGTATCGAAAAGTCCAAAGATATGCTCATTTTAAAATTATTTTGTGACATTGTTATTGAACTGAATTTTATGGTTTAAGTGCAAAGAACATGATATTTAATAAATAAAGGTAACACACAAAACGTTAAAAAAACGCTCCTTTGGACGTAATTTAAAATCTGAAACCTTTGAGAATTTTTGTATTTGTTCATTTTATTAGGAAGCAGAAAGTTTATTTAAGTGATTAGTTATAATGTTTTGATGATAAATCTGAAAATGTGTTTCATTATTTATTTATTTAATTTTCTTATGTGTCTGTGAAAGTGAAAAATATCGTTGTGAAGTTCCTCACATTATATTTTTAAAGTTATATGGTTGAGATTTAATCTAATTATGTTTTGTTATTAAAAAAATAAGGGAAATGGTGTTTAATCAAAGAACAGAAAAAAAATATTTTATAGTTGTGAAGGGATATTTTAAGTCCCTTTTAGTTCTTGAACTAAATTGTTTAGTAACTTGTGGACTTAGATATGCTGACTAAAAGTAACATTCTTTTCTCCCTCCTTTCTGTACTGCCTTCGTAGTGCAATGGTTAGCAAACTCGGCACGTATTCGACAGGTTCAGGTTGGAGTCCCGACGAGTGCATTGCTTATTTTTCACATTTCCCGCTTCAAAAACTACCTAATGGTCTCTACAGTGGCGGCCGAACTAAAAGGTGGTGGATGATGATTCTTAACCACCAGGATTTGAAGTACAGTTTTCTCCCTCCTTTCTGCATTCCTTCGGGGTATAATGGTTAGCCTACTCGGTGTGTATTCGAGAGGACCACGTTCGAGTCCCAACGAGGCCATTGCTTATTTTCACTTCTCCTGCTTCAAAAAATACCTAATGTCTCTACACCTTTATTTAATTGTTATTATCTTAAATCAAATTAGACGCCCATATCAGGAAATGAGTGAAAGGAATCATTAATCTCCATTCTCAAATATTTCTTTCGTTTTAAAGAGATTTTTATTTTTATCGCTCTTATTTTTATTTCATTTATCAATGTGACATTGCAGAGAGAGGCTATAAGCTTATGTGAAAGTGCAGATTTGCTTGAGAACCCCCAGCATGAGGAACTTGGAATTTATTTTAGAATTACTATGCTAAAAATGATAGTGCCCCTGAAAATGAATTAGCACAATTTTTCTCAGACTCCCGGAAATAAATCTGTTTACACTACAGCTAATTTTTTTCAGGAAATCCAAAATAGTTATGACTTCTGAAAAATTTTACAAATAATAATTGTTACTATTAAAAAATGAAATTTCAAGTGGGAAAGAATTTAATTTATGTAAAATCGAATTAGTCAAAATTTAACAGAATTATTTTAAACCTCTCTTTGAATTCACAATTAAAACATTATTTCTGACTGCGCACACAGATGTTTTCCTAATCATAATAGAACAGGGTACTTTTATCTCTTTCGGTCAAGAAAAAATGGCTTTAATTCTCCATATTAAGGCGAACGGGCTGGCTGCATGGGAGTTTTCGTGGTTTTCCCCCATGTGTAACTTGTATACGAGTCAGTTTCCCTTAGAAAGTCCTCCACGAAGGCATCCCTCCCCTTTGGCAGATAGCCCTAGTGTGCTTTGCCATAATTAAATACACCACACCACATCATCCATATTAAATTTATTATATACAAAATTTTCTGAACTATTAAATAATTAATAAATTATTCTCTGTACATGATGAAAATTTACATGCATTTTATTCTTCTAATTTTGTAGCATTAAAAGAAGCAATGTAGCCAGCATTTCCTCTCAACTCCTTTTTTTGTCGGGCTTACACGAGGAACTATTCCCCTTGTTGCGTAAATATAGTAACAAAGTTACACATAGATATATGTTTTTAATTACATTAATTTTATTTTTATTGACTCTCTTTACTGTATATAGGGTTTTGATTCAGCTGGAGACCAAAATAAAATGTCTTCCGTTACTTTAATTAATTTATTTTTAATCTTTTTTTTTTCCTCATGAATCTGCTTTGTATAACTGGAAAAAAAATGGAAAAAAATATTGATTTCAACGTAGCATATACATCGGTATCTGTGTTTGTCAGTGTGGGTTTTATCAGCGTGGGCTTGTATCAATGTGAGCTTTTATGAATGTGCGCTTTCATCGATGTGGGTATTTGTCGCGTGGGCAATTATCACTGTGAGGGATTTTTGTGGGCTTTTGTCGCATGTGCTTTTATCCAGTGGGCTTTTGTATGGTCACCCTATTTAACACGCAACAAAGAAATAAAACACATTTATGAAAAAAAAAAAGTCTGAAATTTTTCAGATTTTATATTATGCCCAAAGAAGCTGCTATTTTTAAAGGCCTTTCTTTATTAAATAGCATGCTCTTTGCACTTAAATGATAAAATTTAATTCAACAGCAATGTTACAAAATAATTTTAAAAGAGCATATCTTCTTTAGAATTTCCGATACACAATCTCGCGCACTGAAGAAAAAAAGGTTTCTTTCTTTTTTTTTTTTTTTTTTTTTTTTCCCCGTACGGTGTTGGCACTGCTCGCTCTGAAATCGTTGAGTTTCTTAATCAAAAACTTATAAATGCTTTAGACAGTATGAAATAAAAAACAAATTCCAAGTTCCAAATTTGGGCTTCCAGATGCCCATATTCGAATGAAGGACTACGTTATTCAAAATTTGATGTCTCTAGGTACCGTTGTTTTTCTACAGCACGAGAAACATATACATACATTCATGCAGATTCTTCATTATTTAATTTCTTTGAATATAATGCAGGGCTCTAATATTTGGTGGCAACAATTTGAAAATTGAGCCGATATTTATAGTGAACCGACGCAAAATGCCAAAACGAAATTAATAGCCCTTCTGCACAAATTGCCGCTTTGGCCTAATAAGAAAAGAGAAAATGTAAGTAAGAAAATTTATTACATAAAATAACGCTTGGTCTTTGGGCAAAAAATAGAAAGTTAATATATATTTTTACACCAGCAACTTTTCCCCACAACAGTAATATTAAATGAAAATGTGCTACAATCAAACTTATATAAAACCAGATTATATAATTTTAAAAAAATTCCCCGAGTCCAAGCAAATTGTGCAAATAAAGAAATCATTAAATGAGTATAAGCTAGGCAGTGTTAGTCAAAAAATTAATAATAATCTACATAAGAAAATAATGAATTACAAATAAAATACATATCTAAGAAAATTCAATCTAGATCAATAAAATAATTGCAAAGTATAATTCTACAAGAGATATTATCAAGCTATTCTAGACAGAATGGATGTAAAAACAAATGTATAGTTCTTAAACAATCGAAAAATTATGAATAAAATACTTTAATTAGTAACTCCATCATAATTAATTAGAAAAACAATTAAAGACAAAAATAAGCCAAGTTAAATTATTAAAATTTAATCATTAAACTACAGAAAAAATTTATCATAGGAATAGATCAATAAAGTGATACTACAGAAAAAATTGATAATAGGATATCAATAAAGTGCTATCATCTATTATAAAAATAATTAATTGAAATTCAGTTCATAAATCAAAATTAAGGACTATGTAATAATAAATAAATAAATAATTTACCTTACTAGACTAAATATGTAATATAAATTACTATAGTGAATTTTCTTCATATTGCCGCATACGTGTATGTTTGTGATACGGATTAATATCTGTTTGAATGTAAGAATGTAATATTGCTATTTGAATTTCAAATGCAGTTTATTTTCTGTAGTAGTTCCACTCCATTAAAAGAAAATGCATGTTAAATGCTTCCATCTCGTTACTACTTTAAGATTAATTTTAAGAAAAAATCATGATAAATTATGCAGTGTTTATCGTACGATACAATGCAAATTTACTATGCGTACTGGGCTAATTACCTGTTTGTTAAAATTAGCTATTATACTTGAGATAAAAGACAAAAGTCTACATCTGAGAACACTGAAATACGGGAACAAAATATCCCAGCATTTAGTAACTAATATTCAGTAGTTTCTCTATATCTGTCCGAAGTTGTTTCAAACATTTCATTCAAGAAAATTTTTAATACAACTCTGCAAATTCCTTGAATTAAGTAAATGGGCTAAAATCATCAAAACGAAAAAATAAAACTAAATAAATAAACTATTTCCAGTAAATTTTGTTGTCCCTTTTGTTACAATTCTCCCCGACAGATAGCGCCACTGTTTAGACACATTTATATTGGATTAAAATACTGGACTAATGCCCTTTACCTGAGAAAAAAGCGCTCTGATTAATTTCTTGCCTAAACCAAGAAAATAATTTTTAAAGCTAAAAGTTTCAGATTTTAAATTACGCCCAAAGAGGCGTTTTTTTAAATATTTTGTGCGTTACCTTTATTTATTAAATATCATGTTCTTCGCACTTAAACCATAAAATTCAGTTCAAGAGCAATATCGCAAAATAATTTTAAATTGATCATATCTTTAGAATTTCTTATCACAGTCTCACGCGCTGGAGATAAAAATGTTTTTTCTGTACAACGTTGCCGTTGCTCGCTTTGAAATCCTTGAGTTTGTTAATCAAAAATTCGTTAAAGTTTTACAAAATATGAAATCGATAATAAATTAATTTCCAAATTTCAAATTTGGGCTTCCAGGTGCCCATATTCACAGTAGGATTACGTCCTTCAAAATTTGATGACTCTAGGTACCGTTGTTTTATCAAAATGCGAGAAACATAGATACATTTATGCAGATTCTTCATTATTTAATTTCTTCAAATATAGTACAGGACGATATTATTTGGTGACACCGTTTGAAAATTGAAACGGACATTCAGAGTGATTCGACGCAAAATCGCAAAACGAAAACAATAGGGACAAAGCCCCTTTGGACTATAACAGATTTAAAGCCTCATAATACTTGCATCTGTAATCTTAAACAGCTGCTTGTTGATATTATTTACAACATATATTCGTTATAAATGTACACAGGCTCAAGCTTAAAATTTCCGCAAAATTGAAAGTACCGAAGCTTTATGGAAACGCTCCAGCACTTTCAAAAAGGTGAACTAATAAATAATTTATTATTGAAATTAAATAAAATATAAAACGAAAAGTAAAAAGTTACTAAACTAAGTTAATTACTGTCAAGTAGTTAAATCAGGGCCGACCTTTAGAGGCCCTAAGCACTTAAAAGACTTTAATGCATTTACATATATACAGGGTGATTCAGAATTCATCATCAACATTGGGTGGGGAGGTAGGGAATAGAAAAAGGAGATTTCACTAGGAATGCATGGGCGCATATGCCATGTAGTAGGGCAGAATGACCCCAGTTCAATGATGTAAAAAGCACAAAAGAAGGAAATAGTAAAGAAAAAAACATTTATTATCTTAACATGTAAAATTTCTTTGCATCGGTTTTACAGACTTACAAGAGGTACTCGAACTGCTGACCATGTGCTAGAATGCATGACTCACAACGGCGTTGCATCGACAACTGGACCTTCTGGAATATGCCTGGCATTTCCATGCATATCTGCAAGTTCATTCCAGGTATGTTCATGTTACTTCTGCGAAGTCACCTAGTCGAATGACGACGGCTGCACACGTCAGACAGCTGTGCTTATGTGTGGAAATTGTGTACACACAGCGCCCTCTACACCACCATGCGTTCGTCTGCGGCCATACTTTTCTATGTGAAATCTTCTTTTCCTATTCCCTACCTTCGCACCAAATATTGATGGTGAATTCTGAAATCACTCTGTATATATGTTTACTCTAGATTTTTCTTCAGTTATTCTCTCGCTATTTTGGTTTAGATACACCATGCATTCCATATCCATGATAAAACCGGTAATAGGAAATTATATGGTGCCCCCTTTTCTGAATACCTAAGGACCTGTTTGTACTACTCCCTTTCCTTGATGCCCTAAGCATGTGCTTATATTGCTTAATGGTTAATACATCCCTGAGTTAAACAATAAATTAAAATACCAGAGATTATTTTATTTGAAACTCTGGCTAAAATTATGATTTTACTGAGAGTTCAGGCTAAATTTCAGCTCTGACATAGAGTAAAACTTTAAAATAAGGCATAAATGATATGTAAATTATTAATACTTTCATATTCTTTTGTGCGATTTGATTATTTTTATAAGCCATAATAGCCATATGAGTTTAAAACTTCCTACAAGCTAATGCTTAAAGATCAGTTGCAAGTACTCAGACTAATGAGTCCAAAAAATATGACAGTAAAGTGGAGGAAGCATTTTCAGATTAGCAGTCAAAATTACTCTTTCATATAGAAAAAAATTAAACCACAGCTTTTTTTTAGTACTTCGAAGAGTGTTATTGTTTCCAGATTTTATAAAACTGCGTTCGGTCTGAATAGACATTGTTGTTAATCGAAAAAGACAGATTCTTTCAATTACTTTGGTATTATAAAATTATATAACTGATTATAATGTTAACTTAATTATTTAAGACGTCATTTTGTCTCCACTTTTTAACATATCTACATTTAGCAAAAAAAAAAAAAAAAAAAAAAAAAAAAATTCATTTTTTATCACTAGTGTCATAAATAAAACTAGTTCTAACAGTCTGTAGCAGGCACATTTTCTAGCTGTACATCTTGGGTGCAAAAGTCTGCATTAAGAATAAACCTGATAATTAAGATGAGATTTCGTAGCAATATACATTGCTCTTTTTATTCCTCGCCCAGACGGAAAAGTGGATAGTGACTCTGACTGCCGTACTGAAGGATCTGGGCAAAGAACTCAGGTCCTTTGATCCGGATTCGAATCCCGGAGAAAGCATGGATGTAAATTGTCTGTCCCTTCATAGGGGGCAAGGCTGACCCACCTATTAAGTGCTAAGTGCCGATATAATAAAGTGACCACCGCGTTAAATTACGGCTAGTGCCCGAAATTGGAAATAATTATTTTTCTTTAAGTTTTCTTCAAACTTTAAAATGCTTTTCAACATATTAATATTTTACTTTGTAAACCGATTTATGCCTAAAGACGAACTGTAGGAGCAAACAATGTAATTCTTAAAATTGGAATTCTTTTTGAACTGAATTTTAATTTTTCAGCACTCCTTAAACTTCTTTTACTCATGACCCTCTTTATCATTCAGATTTTTTTCGCGACCCGATGTTAAATTTAGAATAAAGATATAAAAAGAAATATTTTCCCATATATACTTTGGGAGGCTAAATAATACACATGAAAAGAAGTAGGTTTAGGATTTGTTTCAAATATACAAATATGAATGAAAGAGAATCACGTTTTAATGAGACAGTTGCGCTTATTCATTGCTGCATAACAAATTAAATTTTGGTGTAGTATTTGACACCGCTGGACGTAAAGCATCTGGAGAGTTTTCAGCGTTTAACAACATTTGGAATTAATAAGTTTTAAAGCCGAAAACGTTGTTTCACATAAGAATGTGGTGCAGAATGACAGAAGAACATTTTGTGCGATTTAAAAAAAATGTGGGAAATTCAGTTTTACCCTCTAATCCAAGGTTCAGTCGAGGATTATTTGTGGAACTTCATGGTTGAATTACTCGATAGCTCAACGAATTGCTTTTGGATTTTATATGGCAGGTGTTTAAGCTCATTAATGTCAATTAATCTAATTTCTTTAAAATTAAGATAATTTCTTTCAACTCATTGTAATGCCTTGTCCTCCTAAACGTTAACAATTAGTCATAAAAGAAAGTAGCGTCCTGTAGGTGGAGAAGAAAGTTAGTTGAAGACTGGCTTTCGAAGAGAGAGTCCAAATGTTTAGCAGAGCAAATTATATATATACAGCGATTCTGTTCTTGTTAATATGGTGAGTTTCTTTTTTGAAAAACTATGTATAAGTTACTTAGTGTGTTGTAAATAAACCAAAAAGATTAATTTGGATGCCAATAACTAGGTATTACATTTACACAGTAGACGCCAGGTTGAGAATCGAAACTGCACGCCTCCACGGAGGGAAGGTAGGTGATTTAAAATTACGCATTACTTTTAAAGTAACTTTGTAAATTGCAGTTACGAAAAGTGTATAGTGAAGTTACTTAGAAGTTACTGTAATAGATGAAAGTAATTAGGGCTGTATTACGAAAGCATAATAAAGTCATAAATTGTTCTCATTTAAGGGTCGCAAAAAACCAGATTTATTGCTGTTGGCTAAAGAAGTAGGTCAGGGTGCTGATGAAAGCCTTAAACTCATAGAATTTAAAGATAAAATTATTAACAGTAATGATTACAAAAGTGATTCCGAATTCGTTCAATCAATGTTTATATTCATAATTGATGATATAAAATCCACTGATGAATTAGAATCTGAAAAGATGAAGCTAAGAAATTTTAATTTAGAGAAAGGACACGCACTTCGGGAAATACATAGGTCGAAAATTTAATTAAAAGTTTTAACAATATCCGTTTCGACTCGTCCGTAATCATGGCACTTTATTTCTCTCTTCGCTAGAACAAGCGTTTAAGATTAAAATTGTGCTAGAAGAATGCAAAGCCAAAATTTTAAAAAATCTTTTGGGAAAAAACGCAACAAACGCTTTGATTTATGTCAGTGAAGATGATGTCAAAAATTACGAAGTAGTAACATATAAAATCTTAAAAGAAAGTCAGCCAATTCCTCAGGCATGCTTAGAAATGTTTCAGGAGGCTAATCGTTAGTCGGGGGAAAACATAACACACAGCCTGCAGCCCGGTTAATGACACAGTGGAAATACTACTATTGCATGTTAAGAAATGCGAATGATTTAAATACAATTCACGAACTAATCGCAGCCGATAAATTGATGCAAAATCTTGATCATGAGACAGCCATGCACATAAATGTAAAACAAAGACCTTTAGTTGGATGAAACCCTCGGAAACCCTATGCAAATGCGACACGATCTTTGCTTGCGAGAGAAAATTATTAAATGAGAGTGGTAACTATTCTCAGAAAACACCGAATATTGAAACAGAAAGTACTCTTTGTGTACCCTCTCTAATGCTAAAATCGGATAGTTTATCTAAAAGTAGCAGAGTTAAAAAAAGAATGCTATGTTTTTAGATCTTTTCAACATATTGTTAAGGATTGTCAGAAAAAATTTAAACGCGAAAATCAAAATAAAACTAATTCCGAAGGCAGCAAATTACAGAAAAATGTCGCTGTTGTAGAACAGATCAACACAGAGTACATCAATAAGAAAAAAATTTCTGCAGTATGTTGAAATAGTAGTCGGAAATAGAGAAATTGATGCTATTATTGATCCTGGTACTCAGACTCCGACATCAAATGGTAATATTTTACCGCAAAGCAATCGAGGTAATGAAAAAAAAATCAAGTTGATATCTGCATTCGGCAAAGAAATAGAAGCGAAATTAATAAAATAATTTATATCATTGAAAGTTGTTTCCGATTTATAAAGTTATCTGGTAGTCATTTTGGCAGCAGTGACTGATCGGCTGAACATAAGCTTGTTTACTACCCATTCAGATCTTTGAACTCTTGAGCGATGGATGTGATTTGACGGGTGGAATGAAACTGGTAGTTGAAATAGAGAAATGTTCAGACTAAGTAGAGTCAAATGCCCTGAAATAAATATTCCTCCATTTACGATGAAACCAAAATGCAAAATAGAGATGATACATATGTCAACACGCATTCAGTAACAACTCCAATACAGATGTTCGAAAATGATCATCGTAATGATGCATTGATTTCCCGAGAGGATCAGATGTATTGCCTGCTTTAGAGGTAAGAATTAGTTTAAAAAGGTAAAAGAAACTTTTATGGAACTTGATAATTTAATTTTTCATAAGAATAAATTAATGGAAAATTCATTTCAGAAGTTAGTTCTTCCAAAGAATCGAAGGAAAGATGTTTTGAAATTAGCATATGAATCTGCTCTCGAGGCTTACAAGGAAACAAAGTAGACAAAATAGAGAATCAGATATAATTTTTACTGGCCTAAAATATGGCTAACGATATTACAGAATGTTGCCAATCATGCGAACCGTGTCAGTTAAAAAGTACTGAGAAAATAACAGATAGAATTCCTATTATCTCAGTTCTAAGACCTCAGTTCAGACATTCGAAGTTGTGAATGTGAAAAATCTGTAATACACTAGCCGGGACTTGAACCTGGACCTCTCGAATACGCGCCAAGTGTGTTATCGTTAAACCACGAAGGCGTACTTGAAGGTAGGAGAAAATACCTTACAGGAAACCTGTGATTTATCAGGTTGTTTAAGGGGAATTTATGAGACTGGTTTAGGTATTATAAGAAATAATTTGTAAAATTTTGTTCCGGTTAACAACTTAATTTCAGAAATTTATTTGTTCTATTAACATTTAGTTCAATTAACATTTAGTTCAATATCTTTAGTGTCTTAAGTGTTGCAAATGTTGAAAGCGAACTGGTGAAGAATTTAATATTCAAATAATAGTCTCGAGCTCACTGCAAAATCTCAAGGACTTAGAAAAGTTTGAAAACGTTATTACTTTTTCAATGGCAATGGCGAACAATCTCAGTTTTAATGCGGTGTATATAAAAATTTGGAAGCTAGGAAAAACAAATACGAAGCATCAGATATGTGTATAAATGAATTTAATTAATATATTAAAAACTATAAATGAATAATTAAAACTCATTCCTCCTACTACACATCTTTAGACACCTCACTTTGGTCAGTTATAAAAATTACAAAATAAGTAACAAAGGCAAAACACGAATAAAACAAAAACTATTGAATAAATATGCAAAAAATTGATCCAAGAGGTTAGTATGACACTACTAGCCCACATGACAAAAACATACAAAATCACATGTACTACGACCATCACATAGCGAAAGACTGAGGCAAGTTGGCAATAGTGGTCGTTGATCGCTTGATATGGCAGGAGCGCCCATTCCTGAAATAATGCATGTCCGAGCTCGTGGAGGGTGCCTGGCGGCACACTGCGACATGCTATCCGTCGTCCCCACGTGTACCAAACATGCTGTATGGGATTCAAGTCGGCTGAACTAGCAGGGCACGGCAGATGGGGATTGGTTTCACTTTTCAAATAAATCCGCACCACTCGGGGTATACCCTGGCGGGTGTTATCGTCCATAAATATCGCGTCGGTATCCATTGCAGCGATAAAAGGACACCCAAACGGATGTATAATTCCACGCGATATCTGACGGCTGTGACGAAACTACCAGGAGTCCCGAAGGTCTGTGCGTCCGTTCGTTGCTATCCCAGGGCATACAAATAAGCCTTCTCCTCTGAAATAGTTTCTTTCGACGATGTTTGACGCCCGATAGCGTGTCCTTGGCTCTCGCCATAACGTTGTCCTTCGGGAATCATTCTGAATATTAAATCGAGACTCCTCCGTAAAGAGTACGTGGACCCACTACTATGGTGTCCAATTTGCAATATTAACGGTCTCAATTCAACCGCGCTCTAACGTGCGATGGGGATAAAGGAACGCAAACTATAGGTCATCAGGCGTACAGTTCAACTTCATGCAGTCGACGCGACACAGTTTGGTAGGATATGGGCCGTTCTGCAGCAGCATAGAGATGCGACGCACGCTGTCGTACTGTTAATGATCTGCGACGTCTTCCATATAGCGACAGGAAGCGATCCTCTGCCGTTGTGGTAGTAATCCGGCGTCCAGACTCACAACATTTACAGGGGCCATCACGATGCACATATAGCTCTTTTGTAACAGTTTACAACATCTCGACAGCCTTTCAGTCATTTCATCCTGAAATTAATGTTTACGGCTTATGCTTTCCGCTTTCGCTATCTCGGATTATACAGAACTATCGGTGCTTGCGAACTGACGCATAGGTCTGGCATGCCCCTTTTTAATCAATTTTTTAACATTAATAATAAAGTTTTGTTTAAATTGTGCAAAGAATATATATTATGTAGTGCAAAAATAAAAATTCTGGAAACTGAGATGCTGATGATATTTTAATTTGGTTAGGTTAAGTTAGGTTATTTGAATACAATAGACCACACAAGAGCTATCTGCCTTAAGTGGAAACCCTTTGTGCGAGAATTCTTGAGAGAAACTGGCTCTTATTCCTGTTACACACGGGAAAAACCATAAATACCAACCCACTCGCCTGGGTTTAAATTCGGTCGAATTTCCTATAAAACTACTGAGCTTTACCACTCGAACAGTCTCGACAGTGCATAGAAATCCCGATAGGAATTTAAAATTTCAAATGTAAATAATTAAAATCTGGCTAACTACTTATAATTCAGCTTTCTAGTATGTCTTAAATAAGCTGGAACAATTTGTCGCTTCGAAATGAATCTGGGTAAAATTCGAAAACTAAACTCATATTTTTCATAGGTTTACAATAAAGCGTTTAATTATTTGACCTCCAGAAATGCTCGAATACTTTGTAGAGACAAGCTTGCATAGAAACAAAAATCATTTTAAACTTCTCTTAATCAAATTAAGCTAAACTTAACTTCTTGTGTCTTGTAATTAAAGGCATTTCTTTTTCTGTTTTCTTGTAATGCCCACCAGCGGCCGAGCGGTAAAGTCGCTGAACACTGGTAGTTCGGTCCGAGGTTCGAATCCCGCGAACGGGCTGGCTGCATGGGTGTTTTCGTGGTTTTCCCCATGTGTAACGTGTATACGAGCCAGTTTCCCTTAGAAAGTCCTCCACGAAGGCATCCCTCCCCTTAGGCAGATAGCCCTAGTGTGCTTTGCCATAATTAAATACACCAATACACCAACATTATAGCCAATCGCATGCCAATCCAAAGTATAGCATGGAAGGGCGACAAGAAAAAGTTAAATAAACTCTGCTGCAAAAATCAATAGCAGGCACTCAGTGAAGGTATTGATCCTCTTCCTGTTGTTTGTAACTAATTATCTCAGCTAAGTTTTAACTATCAACTATAAATTTTAGTAACTATGACTTGGCTTTTAGTGTTAGCGTTTTAGTTTTAGTGTTACACGAATTCTCCCTAAGATTGACGATGAATTTCTTGGCTATGTTTTTTCGAAGGCATTATTTCATTGCGTAGGATTGAACTGATGTTTTTCTAAGGTAATCAAAATGGAACCTTATCCAGTTTTAGATTTTAAAGGTCATTCAAATTTCGAAACCTTGCCTGAAATAAAGCTAGCTTTTACTCTCTTCGAAACATCTCTTCTGCATTCATACACTGACTTAGCTTCTACAGTGATTAGCATGCTTCCCAAAAATTTTTTAGATAAAATGTGTCTAGTACCCTTTATGATTTGGCTTGAATGTTCTGTGTACAGAAAGGTTTCAGTAACGACAATGAGTTTCAGCTCATTTGACTCCAGCTCTACAACGAAACAGCAGGCCTTGGAATGAAGCATGAAGCACTAAAGATTTCCAAAAATCAGAAAGCCCAAAGAAATCATCTAACATAGACAATATTGATATTTGTTTCGACTTGAAGGGGACTGTGCAGATTGAAGTCGTACGCCCCGGTCAGACAGCATTTTAGTGTATTATTTTCAGAAGGAGGTCATAGGAAATTTATCGCTAAACATCTCATCTGTAACGAAGAGGAAAACTTACTGCTGCACTATTTTTGATTGCCAAGCCACGGTTTCAACACACTAAGCCTGCCTTAAAACTAGAAACACGGAGCGGCTCAATTTGACCCAAACCAATGTTTAATTTGTCACCACGCGAAAAATATTGATTAAAAAAGAAATTCTTTGGATGACTTTTAAAAATTTCAGGTATAACTTACCGAATTTCAAACTGATTTCTGATTATTAACACTTATACCTAAAAACTCGAAGAGGGTCAATTTGACCCGTAAGAAACGTTTATGCCTAAATAGCGAAAAACAGATGCATTTTCTCGGAAGTAACTGTAAAGTATATCTGCTTCACCCTCTAATTGCTAAAATGGACTGCACCAGGTGGGGGAATAGTATGGTTTTCAGTCAAGATTTTGAAACGCGAACTGCGTTTGAATGCAGTGGAAAATTACACCGAATATTTCGAAAGACTTTTTGAAGTTGCTTTTATATATTTAGTATAAGGATGGAAAAGATGCCACGACGTCGTTCAGGACTGTTCAACACTCTTCAAGAAGCTTTGGAATATTTACAAGAATTATCTGCTGAAAATTATTCAGAAGATGATGATAATGATGACGACAGTGTTTCGAGTTTGAGTAGCGAGGATGAATACATGCCCTCCTAATGAAGAAAATTCGAATTCAGATGAAGAAAATAAAAGTGATGATGACTCTGGCTGTGCCCTAACAATTGCTGGACCAATCATCGCAATAATGATAATAATTTATCATACAAAAAAGAAAAAGAAAAATACTAAGAAAAGGCGCATATACTCAAGGAAATCCGAAAAGGAATCAGCAGTAACATTCAAAGTTAGAAATAATGAAGTTGGCAAAGATGGGAAAGTTTGGAATATCGTAGAATTAGGAACAAATAATAAAGGAAGAAAATCAAAGCAAAATATCTTGAAGGAAGTTCGGGGCCCAACACCTCATGGCAAACGCAATATTGTAGACAACAGTCGGTCAAGTGCCTGGAGACTTTTCACAAATGAAGGGATATTGAAACATATAAAGAAATGAACTGAAGATGAAGCTCACCGACAGATTTATGAAGATGAATGGAATATAACAGTAGAAGAAATGGATGCTTTTTATAGCAATTTTATATGCACGTGGTTTATATTGCGCAAAAGGACTTGAACTGGAATTTGAATAAATTTAGAATCAAGTTCTGGTTAGCTGCAGATGTTGATTCAAAATATCTAATAAATGGATTCCCGTATCTTGGAAGAGATAGCCAAAATCCATCCAACGTTTCTCTTTCTGAACATCTAGTACTGCAATTATTAAGTCCGTATGAAACCAAAGGTGGAAATATCACTGCATATAACTTGTTCACAACACTGAAGCTTGCAAAGACATTGAAATTCAAAAACACCAGCCTTGTAGGAAGTGTAAAACGCTGAAGAAGAGAAATATCAGTCTTTGTAAAAATGTCAAAATCCGCATTGCATGCGACTACGGTTCTAACGCAAAAAGACATCAGTCTAACTGTTTATCAAGGGAAACGTTTTGTTTTTATGGGAAAATGATAAAAACGTGCTAAGTAATTGTCATCCAACCGTAGAAATTATAGATAGTTGCAAAAAATTACCGGATACAATTGCTTACTACAACGCAACTGAATTCGGTGTAGACGCGATTGACACAAATGGCAAAGAAGTATATTATGAAGTATGCTTCGCGTAAGTGGCCGATGCGGGTATTTTATAATATTTTGGACCTTGTTGCTATCAATGCCTGGGTTTTATACAAAGCTGTAGCTGGAAAACCTAGTAGTAGACGGCAGTTCATTCAAGACATAGTAATAAAATAAAATAAAAAGAAAAGTACTTCAGTTTTATTTTATTTTACAGTTCTGTTGTACAATTGTTTTCATTTCATTGCTTTATTAATTCCTTTTTCGCTTTCTCCTTACTTTTTATTCATTTTATTTTTTACGAATTAATCGCTTATGGTTTTCTATAAAAGGGGCTCCAGACAACGGTTAGCGCTAAGAAAAATTATCAAATTCAGCTTACTTGTCAAACATTCTGTCTTCCTTATTCAGGTTTGATTATTTCTCTCTTCATTATTATTATTGTTGTTATTGTTATCATAATTCCTTTTTATTTTGTTGCAGTTAAATTTAGTTGTTATAATTATACCTTTGGTTAGTAATGTTACTGATTATTGCATAATGAATAAAACTCCTTAAATAATAAGCATATGCTATGCAGTCTCCTTGGCTACTTTGAGCTAGTTTATGCCTATCTGTAGTAAATGTTCGTCATTATTAAACTTAGATATGTTCGTCATTATTAAACTTAGATTATACCGAATCTTATATACATATATATTATTATTATTATTATTATTATTATTATTATTATTATTTCATTAATATATATCATTTTCTTCTTCTTCTTTCTCTCCTTCTCTTTATTTTTCAAAGGAAGTACGTGCTTATCGTACATGCATGGCAACTATGTGTGCATGCACGTTAACTCACAATTAAAAATTATATGCGCCAGTAGATCGCTAAGCTAAAAATTTTGGAAATGCTGGTCAGTGTGTTTATATCTGACTGGAAGGAGGGAGATCATTTTCCAGTGGATATGATTGCTGTAAAATAGCCGGTTGTAATTTCGCTGCTGCTCTCGTATCAAATATAAGTTTACGGTTAATAATATACAGTTTTCTACAGCATAATTCACTTAAACCACAATACAGATTTCTGTATTTATTTGAGTATATTCGTTTAAATCATATTTTACTATGAAACAGTGCACAGTCTTTCGATTGATATTATGCAGATGTATCTTCTAATACAAAAGCGTATTAGTTACAAAACAAAGAAGTATTTTGGATCACTTACCGCAAAAGCAAAAGCTGCCGGACTGTGTCTCAGAGTGGCGAAAACTGTAAATAAAATTTAATTATAAGAATCATTGTACCGAAATAATAAATGAAATAATAACCGAAGCTAAAATGCAAAATATGAGAATCAAAGCAATGAAACTGCTTACTTTAAACGTGAGAAAAATTTACTCCTAAGTGGAATGTAATTACGTTTCTTGCATTGAAGTAGAATGTACTTACGATGTTACTGGTAGATTTACTGGCAAATTATATCAATAATTCAGATACAAAATTATAAAAGGAAAATTACTGTAAAAAGTAAAATCATTTGAAATTTTTAAAAGCTAAGTTATTAAGACTGAAATGTATTTGTGCAAACAAAGTAGTTAAGTGGTGCTGTCATGAAAATCTACTTTTCCTTATTTAAAATCATTTGCTATTTGTAAAACAATATAACAAAAATAGAAAAAAAGAAGAAGATTTTCTTTTTTATGCATGGCTTTATTACTTCATTAGAAGGCAGAATCTTCTAACAAAAAAAAAAAAAAAAAATAATGCACCAGTTAATCTAACACAGTTCATTTCCTGTGCAGCTCTTCAAATACTGAGTTACAAGAAGTTGAATGAGATATATTATTAATTTCTTCTTGAAAAGAATTGAAAGTTCCGATTACTAAAATTTTGATTTTGAAATGCTGTAAAACATTTTTTGAAAGATTCATAAATTATTCCTTTCTACCTGAAAAGCAGAATATATTTTAATGTGTAAGAAATTGGATCATAAAGCGAGACATAACGGATCGTTAACTAGAAAACTGCTCTTTAAGGAAAAGAAAATTTCATAATCGTGCGTAAATCATACCAAAATTCCTATTCAAACGCCAAAATTCTATTCTATTCTATTCAACTATTCAAAATCCGAAGCCACAATTAATGTTGTCTTTGCAATGATCATAAGGACAATTCAGTATAGCAGCTATATGTGAAGTCATACCCCCAAAAAAATGAGATAGTGTACGAAAAAAGAAACTTGCAAACAAGAAGGAGTTTCCCATTGCTTGAAATACGTCAAAACAAATATAGGTGTAAAAACTAATGAATGGCAGACAATCTCGCCAAATCAGCTATAAGCCTTAATGCAATATTGATCTGCAGTAGTGTCCAAAGTTATAAACACAAAACGTGATATCTCAAAAAGTAATTGGTTTATTATAACGAAACTTTGTTCACAGATGCTTAATACTATGAGATGCCAATAATAATACAGCAAAATAAGCAGAGGATAAATTTGTCTCTTATATGCAAATTACGTTTAGTTGCATTGCCCCTATAACGTCTCTTAAACATGTTGATTTCCAGGAAGAATTGTTGCCTGGTATTGTCACCATCCCGAATTATTCAGACAGTTTGCTCTTGAAGTCGTTAATGATATTCTTGACCGGCTTTGGCACTCTATACAGATGGAAGCCGATCAGATACGGTGGAGCAGGGAATGGCATTCTTAGTAACACTTCCGAGAGCAATATTAAAATCAACTTCAGAAATGCTTCTGAAGTTTATGTTGATTTTACTTATAGTTATATTCCTTTGCTAGCCTTTCTGTCAATTCTTGTTTCTCTCACGTTTCCTTGCCAGGACATAAATGAGTTAATATGAACGAGAGTGTATTTAAATTGAAGTGGTAAAAAGGTTAATCAGAACGCGTTTTGCTATTGAGAGCACTCGTTGTTGTTCCTACCAGCTGTTTGCATTCTGAATCTAGGTTTCGCGGTCTTGCAGCCGAAGTTTAATATCACGGTGGAGTAGGTTTCTGAGTCAACCTGCTAGGTTATATTAATTTGTGTAGTCTTGAACTACTAGCTGATATTTAAATTTAGTTTAGTTTACCATTATCTTTAGTTTTATCAGCACAAGTAGATAGTTGATTTATAAGCACAAAGATTGTGCCATTTCTAAATAATTGAGTTTAATAAAAGGGTCTTTTGCAGCCGTCCCTTTGTTGTATTTATCGTCTAAAGAATTAGAAAAATAGACTTTCAAGTTGTTCTACCAGCAGTTTATGCTAGCAAAGAATACTAGACGTCTCAGACTGACTACTGTTCCGGCTTTAGATCGAAATTTATTGCTATTAGTGGCTCTCTCGACCATGCTCTCAGCTCTACTAGAGACAGTATCTGGATCCTGACGGATCGCAGGAGCTCCATCCAATGTTTAATGATTTAATGAAACATAAAGAGAGTACTGGTCAAAATATTATTTCCAAATTGGCTAGGCTTAGTCAGAGAAACGTATGTTTCCAATGAATGTCGTCGTACGTAGGTTAGCCTGGAAAGAAGACCGCTAATGGGCTTGATATAGGCGGTTGTGACCTTCTTGACACCAATACCACTGTCTTGTATCCTTCGGAAGTTCAGCCCTTCCACAGAGATAAAGTGAATTCGACTTGGCAAACCTGTTCACCGCTAGTACGCAGCAAAGAGCCCCAGCCTCTTTCTGCAACTCAGTAGATCCAGGGCCTTTCAGACGGCCTTGGCGCGGCTTCGTAACGTACAGCTTCGTTGTATGATATTTGTGCAAGAGAAACAAATCTTTCTCTGTTTTTATTTATTCCTTCCCTGGACTGTGTGGACTTGGATTGTCCCTCATCTCCTGGATTGTGTGGGTATTTACCCCAAGATAATTGTTCACCGAGCAGGATTCTGTTTGTGATTTTCTTTCGCGGCGCGGTCATTTGAACTTGGTGCAGGCTTTCCTTCACCAGAGGGATTGGAAACAACAACATATGCAAATTTAACCTAAGACAGCTAAAATATGATACCCAACATTTCCAAAATGTTCTGGCTAATAAGCAGAGATGCCAATGCAAAACTTTCCTTGTTCCACAACGGATCCTTATACAATAAATGAGGTTACTTATCATAGTTTGGGGCAACAAATCTCATTCTTCTAAAACGAAGGCTTTTAATGCCTGGAATGTCCTGAAAAGGTATTGACGTCGTGCATTTTCTCTTTCTAAAACACTCCAAGCGTACTATACAGGGTTGAGAGTTGGCAAATTCTGTGATTACTTCATACAGTGCCCACTTTCTCAAGAAAAATCATCGATCAAGAGCACTCTGTGTGGCCTCTCATTATCCTCCTTAAAGTCCCTCCAAACAGCTCCCAAAAAAATCTCATGCACGGTTCAAGAAACTTATACCAATACCTCTGTGCAGTCAGCTGTGCCCACATCGAAGATATGCAGGGGTGTGGGACCATACAGCATGTTTCCTCTCAATATAAGGTTTCCACTTCTACCAGAATACCCGATGTCCTTTAATGGAAAAATACAGCAGTTTTCGTGCTCTCTCCAAATGACGACTCCTAGAATATCATTTGTGCACTGAATCTCAACTCATCATTGAAAGGACATGGCTTCAGCATTCGTGTGTCCAAGAATGTTGTTCCTGTCTCCACAAAAGTACGCTCTTCTGTGATCCGTTGAAAGGCACACATCCTACTGGATGCTGAGAATAAAAGAAACTGCTCTGCTGGGCAATGTATACATTGACTGTTTTTTCAGATGCAGCAGCGAGGTTATCAGAGAGATCTCTAGCAGAATTGTCTCTATGTCATCGTGCATTTAATTCCACGTATCAACCTTTCACGGGTATTACCTTTCTTGGATGGCATTAGAATTAATGCTATATCCAGGATAGGGCGAGATACTTGTAACAATCAAACGGCCTCTGTTTCAGACTGGTCAGCAGCCTACCGATGGCTCTCCGTCTCAGTCTATCGTCTAAACGATTGTGAGAGCTCACTTAAACTGAAAGGAATCATTCGTCTGCTGTTTCTTACAAGAAACACAATTCTATATATAAATTTTCTTCAGATTTAAAAGAAATGTGCCAGTAAATTCAATTTTTTATACAAGAGTATCTTTTCAATTTTACTTTGTCACTTCTCAATTCTGCTTTCTCAAATTACGTAAGCAAACAAAACTGACGCTGCAAAACAATCACGACAATGAGAATGTGGAGAAGGTCACTCATGACTACTTTTCTTAAGGTCCCAGCTTATTTGAAATCAGGACACTTATATGTGACTCCTGTCTGCATGAAGGCAAGGCTTTGACACCTTTATATATTTGGACACGAGAAATATTGCCTCTTCACTCCTGCTAGTCCTGGTAGTGGACTACCTGATATTCTGTTTATGCCTGTCCACTGCTTAGCAAGCTATATCTACCACGGCCTTCATTAACAAATGTGCAAACTGGAGACATTACTTGACGTCTAAAACTCACTCAGTAAGCCAATATGTATTGTTAAATACATTGCTAAAAGTGCCAGAGAGCATCAGTGCCATTTCAGAAGACATAGTGCTTTCATGCTAAAGGTAGTTTATTCTCTTGAACATTATCTGAGTCGAACTCTATCGGCTAACGGGAAAAATAAACTGGGAAGTACCCCATATATGTCCTGAAAAAATAGTGGCAACCCAGTTAAATAATAGTGGCAGCCCATTCCCTAGAACCATAAGTTATCAGAAGAGCTATGGAGACCATGAGAATTTTTCGGAGAGAACAATGTGAAAAATCAATTTTACTCTCGTCTTTATTCGAACTATGCATCTTCTGACTGCTGGTTGTGTGTTCTAAGCACTAAATCACAAGGACATGCAAGGATGAAATGCTGTAATTTTTCTCCCATTCCTCCTCCGCTCCATTTAAAGGGCGACTATTGAGATAAGACGAAACACAGTCGATCAGATCCATATGATGATGAGCTATCGTATACTGCATTTCAATTTGAGCATCGCTCTGAAAATTTACTGTTTTACGAAATGTGAAAAATCGGCCATGATAGTAATCGAATCTCAAATTTTTCAACTGTTCACTACGTATGCTAGCAATTACAGAACAATAGTATTCTAAGAAATAATGCCACAATTCCTCACAAGATATTATAAATTAGCGAATTCTGTTCTTTAAAATTCCTAACCAGCACCTAATTTGCATTTAAATTATCGGAGCGTAAGTACTGTTAAGTAATTCCAGCAGCATCATTGCATAAAATCTGTTGCTTAGTACGGTATCTGTTACTAATTATTAATAACAGATAATAAAGAACTTAATTATGATTCACTAATCTAAAGTTACTTCAACAGTATCTACACATATATTCTTATCTGATATATTTCATTTTTGTATCAAATCTTTAAGTAATTACTAGACACTTACAAGCAAATAATGATGCATCAATTTCTAGCTCAGCATAACAAAAAATTAACTCCTATAATGCGAATTTATGTCAGCATAATCTTGTCAGTTCAGTTGATTTTTGAATTTGTGTTAGCATAACATTCTCAAGTCACTGAAGTTTAAATGCATAAAAATGTAATTAAGTAGTTCATATGACATATGACATTATCAGTCAATAATCGTTTAGTTCCAACTTTCCTTCACAATTTGGTAGTTAACAGAGATTTCCCATTAGTTGGAAATAAAAACCAAAATTTGCTCCGGTGGAAATTGGGAAAGCATTTCTGTGAATAGCATTCTCGTGCTTTGAATTTACTTCAAAAGTGGTGGCTATTTTAGTTACTTACTGCTTTTGAATTGGCTTGGTATTTCTCATCTTAAAATTTCGAGCATCACAAGTTTGCAATGCATTACTTCTTAAACCTATCACAAGTTAGCCATAAATTGGCCCTTTACGACGTCCTTTACGACTTCCTGAAGATGAACAAGGTTGCTAGATGAGATTCTTCGGGCATTTCGTAATGCAAATTTTAGTAACCATGTATAGTGTTTTATGTTAATTACCCATTTTCTTCTTATTCGAATTATGTTATCAATTTTACTTTCTGTTAGTTCTAACCAGTTTGTAAATGAGATACGTATATGTAAGAACATGTAGAGTTTATCTATGTCTAAAAGCTTAAATTAATGGCCTACAGACCAACTACGCTGACAAGCGAATTATCGCTGTAGTCTTAATTAACATGGCAAAATCTTAAGAAGATTAAAGTAAGTAACCTTTTCATCGAACTCTTACAGAAGGCACTATTTGTGCTAGAGAATATAACTGCGCTACTTACGAGTATTTAAAATAACGTAAGAAAAATTCAAATTTGGGTAACGCAGTCTGAGTAGTCACAAAATAGTCTACTTAGGCCGGCTCAAATGATTAATTGCGTGCTTTTAAATTTTGCTATCAAGATGGCTGAAGCCGGAATGAACTTTAGAGGAGGTGGCGATAGTATGTAATTGCAGAATAAACTGTCAAACCTTTGGCTTGAATACTCAACAATTAATTTGCAGTCTGTGGAAGAATAGGGAAAGGAGAATTTAAAGTAAGACTTTAAATCACAACTGGTTGATCAACATAAAATCCGGCAAATAAGGTTCTTCAAAGTGAATCAGTGAGCTTTGGCAGTGATGATGACTGTTATGATATCTCGAAGCTCAGAGACTTATAAAATCAGGTGTTGGCCTTTCTGCTTAGGCTTTCCTATTGTAAATCTATAGCATCAAATTACTTTTAAATTTTAATTTACTTTGTCTGTTATCTGAAATTTCTCAAGCTGCGGAAATACAAACTGTAAACACAAACCGTACTTTGTCTAGTTTAAAGTTTATACAAAAAAGTTGCTTAAACTTTGTTCTGGATCTTTGTTGCTTTCACAGATGCATCATTGTTTTAGTTGCGATTAAGAAATTAAGTTAATTCCGGAGTGAAACACTACAACTATTAGCCACGCCTTCCCCAATTATCTATTATTACGAATTTGTATTTACTTATTTATTTTTAGTAGAATTTGTAATTAAAATTGTTTTATATTTCCGTGCAATGCAGCACAAGACTTACTTGAAGAGAATGCTACGCCGGAAAACTTCAAATACAGGAGCACGCGCCTTTAACATTTTAATAAATAGATATTTCGTAATTGTACTCTTTTGCTTTCCTGAAAAATCGAAGAAATACGAGAATGTTCTCCTGCAGGATTAAAAAGCTTATAAATGCGGGAGGAAAACATCTCAATTCAGTTGTTTGCTATGTTTTTGTTGATGATTGTAGCGAATTCACGGTGAGACCGGATTAGCTTTCCCAGCTTTGAATTGTGTTCTATTTAAAGTTTTAGTAGTTTAAAATATAACTACACTGAGATATTGCAATATTCTGCGAATATATCTGAGAAAATTGCAGCATTTTCTTTTATTTCTTGGGATAATAATAAATTTTATTAACTTCATATTGACTTGTGCAATCAATCCATTACGAACCCGTACGCACGCAACACATTTTGGTGTCAGAAGTGGGATTTGAATGCCAATCACAAGAGCGATGGAAGAACAAATGAGGCAGTGGATGACTGCATTTGCTGCATTCCAAGAAAATATGGACGTAGAAATGAAAGCGGGCCAAGAACAGATGAAAGCGAGACAGGAATCCATTAAAGAAAATATGAAAGATCTGCAAGAAAAAGATGGAAGCTCAAATAGTCAAAAAAAATTGAAGTAAGACAAGAAAAGTTTAAAAGAGAAGTTACCTGCATGATAGAAAATAAATTTGAGGCTATGGAAGGTAGAATAGACGCAGTTGAAAATAAAGTTGAGCAAACTGAAGAAAAAGTTTCTTCTGTCAAAAAATAAATTGAAGAGAGAGTTTCGGCCATAGAACAACAAATCGATTACAGATTTTCTTCTGTAAAAGATCAAATAGAAGAAAGAGTTTCTGCTGTGGATCAACGAATAGAAGGAAGAGTTTCTGCCGTCCAACAACAAATTGATAATAGGGTTTCTGTTGTCGTCTCTAAAGAAGTTGACACTCTAAAGAAGTGCATAGTGACAGCCGGAAACAATTTTGAGGGTTTTAAATTTCTATCTATGCCTACTCGTCCCTTTCTAAAGCTATCCAAATATGATAGGAAGATCTCCTGGCAAGTGTATAAGACACAATTTTCTATACTGGAAACGAATGGATGGGATTTCCAAGCAAGCTAAGGCCTGTCATCTTGCTGCTTCTCTGAGAGCAGACGCTGCGGATATTTTTCAAACTCTTCCAGAAAACCAGAGAATAAACTTCGAAGCTGTGTCCGGCGCGTTGGAGCTGCGCTTTGGCGAGAAATGTTTAAAAGACTACAGTAGGCTTCCATTAAATTCCCATCAACAGAAGCCCACCGAAACACTCCAGGAGCTCGCCACGGATGTTGAAAGGCTGCCTCATCTCGCCTTTACAGAGAGTCCGAGAGAAACGAGGAAATCCTGTCCTTGCAGAACTTTATCGATGGCATCCGGGATCCCGAAATACAGAAAGCTCTGAAAATGGCGGATGTGAAGGCTTTAAAGCCCCTCTAGTGTATGCCATGAAATTCGAGGCAGCGCAGAAAGCAACTCGTAGAGACCGTCACCCAATCAGAGCTGATAAAGTCCAGGAGCCAGATGATCAAGTCATTGCTCGTCTAGACGGTTTAATTAGACAACTCAATGTCTTAAGACGGAATATTAGTGACAAGAAACCGACCTTAAAATGTTGGAAGTGTGGAGCTGAAGGACACATACGACGCAACTGCAGAACACCCCAGGGCACGAATGTTAAGACCGCTCCTAGTAAGCAGCAGGGAAACTAATTAGTGACCATCTCGCGGGGTGGAGGTTGCCGGATAATGAAAACCCCAGTTTAAAGCGCTTCAAATTTCTGCATTGTCGGCAGTAATGCACTTTTCATCATGGGACATATCAATGAACTTCCTTGCAATATGACCAAAGATACAGGAGCCAATGTTATCATCATTCGAAAAGATGTGGCTCAACAACTGAAAAGCAAACTCATCTGGACGCCGTCCTGTGTTACCCTCCAGACTATGTCCGGTAAGCATATAAGCAAAATGTACACTGCTAGGACAACGGCTTGAGTTTGGCCAATGACAATCTAGATAAGGGTCACCATTAACTCCACCCACATGAGTGATGTCACATTTCTGACACATGTCGTTCGGCGTTACGAAGTGCGTTCTTTGAATGAAAAACATTTTTACTCTGCAATGTTAATTTGCGCATATATATAATTATATATATATATATATATGTGCGAGCGTGTGTATACACACACATGCACACATATATATATTTTCAATATATAATCAGATGTGAATTATATGTCTTAATATATGGCGTGTGTATATATATGCACATAAATATGAGTGAGTGTGTGTGTATTCATTTTTCAGGATGTCAGATTTCTAGCGAATAATCTAGAAAGCCTTTTTCCTCTTAATTTTTCACATCTTCACATTCATTTTTTAAATAATTAAGATGAATGTATTAATATTTAATATTTCTGCACAACTTGATTTATCACTTAAAAATACCTTTATTTAATTTTGGATAAGGTGGGATGTCAATTCCAGTAGTATATGATTTTTAATAGTAGAATAATTTCTTTAAAGAAGCTTATGTTTGTTTTTATTTTTTAATTGCTTTAAAAGAAAATTACTTTTAATATTAGAAATAAATTAATCTATTACGCCTTACACATGTCTTAAACATGTTAACGGAAAATTTTCATTCAATAGCTTTATAAATTTTTTATGCAGTATTTTAATTTAATAAGAACTAAAATTGATAAATGAATTTCCATTGCTTTCTTTATACATTTAGTTTAGAATTCAGTTTTCAGTGCATGTAATTATTGTCCTTCATGGCCCTCCACACACACCCCAAAAGCGGCTGACTTACCCTGTTAGTTCGATCTAAGTTTGTTTCCAGGTGGACAGGCTGGCTGCATGAGCACTTAACTGCTTTTCCACGTGTGTAACATAGAGAAATTTTTTTTTTTTTTTTTTTTTTTTTCTCTTAGAAAATCCTCCACAAAGACATCCCTCCCACATAGACCTTGCATGCTTTCATAATCAAGTAAACTAAACTAAACCAACCCTACAAGCAAAACAGCTCCTCAAGAGAAGTTCTTCATATCTGTCGAGCAAATGACATTCACTAATGTAATAAATTGTCCTCATACACACTAAATTAAACTCGGAAGTTATTATTAATTATGCTTACAAAAACAAAGTACTTAATACAAGATTTTGTTGATTAATTTGCATTTTTAGAAATAGTTGAATAAATTTATTACCTTTAATAAATACAGTGAACCCTCTCTAAGATGACCACCAGCAGTTCTACATGATTTTAATTTTGTGTAGAGCTTGTCATTTCAAAGAGAAGATGTTCAGTACCAGAATTTGTATATTGAGGAGAAGTAGTCAGTTTCAGAAGTGATCACAAAGAAAAGGTATACTGTGTTAAAATGATAATCTGTTTCTAACTTTTTTGCAGGGTTTGATTTGGTTTATGTGATTTATGCCAATGCCTCGAGGGCTATCTGCCTAAGCAGAAGGATGCCTTCGTGGAGGACTTTCTAATGAAAACTGGCTTGTATACACGTTAAACATGGGGAAAACCACGAAAACGTCTATGCAGCCAACCTGTTTGCGGGATTCGAACATCAGACCGAACTACCAGTGTTCAGCGACTTTACCGCTCGCCGCTAGTGGGCACCGTTTTTGCAGGGAAGGAACTGTTTTCTAAGTGTAGGACATAACATATCAGTATAAATAATCCATGTTAAGATTTGATCTAGGAAATGAATAATGTTGAATCTGAAATTAAAATTCTATAAATTTGAATGCCATGCATGTAATGTGAATGGCATTCCTGACGTAAGGGAACACGAAGTTGCACACTTTCAAATCCACCAAAAACAATGTATGATAGTCAAAAGTTTGACAAAAGATCCTTTGCTCAAATGATAAAAAGCTTTGGAGAACATAGATGCTAATGAGAAATGCGTGCGTAATACGAGGACATTGGGACCCACATAAATGCACTGTATTAATTTTAAATCTGTTTTAGGTTTTTACGTATTATCCCTCTGACCGGCCAAGTAGCATGATTTGGTGTCAATTATGGATGACTATACCCTTTAGTTATTCCATAGAAATGATCGGCACTTGGTTACCATAG
Source organism: Stegodyphus dumicola (assembly GCF_044657685.1). Lineage (NCBI taxonomy): Eukaryota > Metazoa > Arthropoda > Arachnida > Araneae > Eresidae > Stegodyphus > Stegodyphus dumicola. Next base: position 110,550,631 of record NC_140781.1, on the reverse strand, counting down.
CCCAAATTTCCACAAACATCGGTGGGATAATACATAAGTATCCTATTTTATATTGACATGAATGAAAACTAAATTTTTTATCATATACCTTTCTACTAAAAAACAATTTTTGGCCTTTGGTTTGGTTTGGTTTATTTAATTATGCAAAGCACTCAAGTGCTATCTGCTTAACAGGAGGGATGCTTTCGTGGAGGACTTTCAAAGGAAAACTGGCTAATATACACATTACACTTGAGGAAAACCATGAAAGCGCCCATGCATTTGAAACCTGGACTGAATTGCTAGTATTCAGCGATTTTACCGCTCAGGTGTTGGTGGTCTGGCCATCGGTGCTATTAAACTAAAATTTATCTATATTTATAAAGGGCCCATCAGGAAAATGCATACACTTTCATTAATAAAAAAAATCTTGTGCTTTAGTATTGAACTTAATTATAAGTTAATTAAATCATACATATCAAAGGTTAGCCTAAGTTTCATATAATATTCCTGAATATGTACCTATACAGTTACTTAGATTGCTCAAAGTGTTACAGCGGTAACCATTAACAGCCAGCTAGATACATAGCACAATGCTGAGCAGTTATTTCAACAATGTTTAGTCGATGTGTCTGAGGAGACTGCTGCACATTCTGCCATAATTTTTTGATGAAGGACACCTAGCCTAACCGATTTCCTGTACTACACAATATTTCTCAAAGTCCTCCACATCCATTTTGGTTCACTGTCATGTATCACATATATATGACAGTACCAACATGTTAAGGAAATATCATTATATTATATTACATATTAGAAAGATAACTCAACTTTGAAACCAATATACAGATATCATCTGTTAAAGTCTGTATGTATTTTTCTGACACATCCTGTATGTGAAGTTGTAATTTTCATTAGTCCCACCTATTAATTAACTTAGGGGTATTACTTGCACAGAATATATATGAAACTGAACTGATAAATTTTCATATCTGTCTCTTTCATTTGTTTGCTTTTCATATATTTTTTAATAGTTTTATTTTTGATGTTGCTTTACATGACGTCAATTTAAACATAAGAAAGCAGAGAACAAAAGAAATTCACACCAAAACTAAATTAAAAATTAGTCTGAAGGTTACTGATGTAAAATAAATAGTGGCTAATTTATCAAAATTACATAAGAGGGCAAATAAATAATTAGCATATTCAGATTTTAATAAGCAAAAATTTTATATTCCTAACAGTAAAAATGCACATATTACAATGTTATAAATTTATTACTCGTAACCAATTCGGCAGAACTCGTCAAATTTTTAAAATGTGCCAAACTCTGGCAACCACGCTCATAACAATCCTTTAATAGGGCAATGTCGCCATTTTCGTGTACATTCTTTGTGTTGTATTCCAAGTTTCAACAATTTTTATGAACAAATTGTGATATTTTTTGCCTTAATTTTTAAGTATGCGCTTTGGAATTTGCCAACAATGGAAAAAACTACGGTGAAAGTTCTACAGGAATACAAAAGTTTGCTAACAAATTTATAAACGGAACAAAAAGGAAATGCATTTGGTAGATAGCCGATGCGGCTGAGGTTTGTGCGATGCCGAGTCTCTGAAATTCTTTAATGTTTTTTCAAGCAAAAACAAAACGCTTGGGGAAAAGAATAGGGGAAAAAAATTACAGAAAGATTTGGAGATGAACGTGTTTTTTTATTTAATGTATTATGTAATCCTTATTTAATAATTAAAATTTATATTTCATAATTCATAATTTTTATAATGATAACGTTAGTCAACTTATGATAAATATCAATAATTTGGGTATCTGTTTAAGAAAAGTTGTGAAAACCATCAACTTGCACCCAATAATTAACTTTTACCTTTCCATGAGTTAAATCCAAATTGAGTCAAGGTGGTTGTGTTATACATACCATTAATTTTACGGGCAGTACACTGTATTCTTTTATATACTGTAATATTTAGTTTGTGCTGAAATAATGTAGTGACAATAATTTTACTTAAGATAGAAATTTTTCAATATTACAAGTTTACATTTTGCTTAATTTTTTATGTGATGAAAAGCAGCACGTTAAAAACTTTAAAACGAATATTTTGGAGTTCTTAAATTTTGTAATAGTTCTTAAATTTTGTATGTATTATATTTTAAATTACTCGATGACTATTCCAGAAATAAATAATTTAATTATGTGTACTGCAAGAAAATCATTTCTGACTGGCATAAAAACCAGAATTTTCAAACAGTAGTAGAAAAATCATTAAAAATACTTATTTTTAAAACTCTAATGCAATAAAAGCAGGTTAGCATGAAATGTCTGAGTAAAAGATAACTTGTGATCATGATGTATGTACAGTCATTCTTATGTAAATAAATGTTACATGATATCTTAGACCTCTGCTTTTCAAACTCTATCTATTAATCTGGGAATGTGATTATTTCACTATAATAAATAAATAAGTTTTAATAAATGTATTATAGATGCCAGTAAGTTTGTTTTCTGTAACATATACTTTGAACATTTTAATTAAATAATTTTTTCATCTTCAATTTTTCATCAATAATGGGTGCATATATTTTATTTCTGATGAAGAGAAATTAACATTTAAAAAATGTATTATAAACTGAAAGTATTTTGTAAAAGAAGATATCGGAAAAAATAATTATTGCAATTCATAGAACTTATAAATAAATAAATGTGATAATTAGTATCGTATTGTTCTTATTTGTTAAGAATGGATATTAAATTATGGATAATAGAATGGACTTCTAAATGTGAAGCACTTATGCGAACAATAATACTAATTCATAACATTATGATCTTGATTTCAGTACTTAATGTAAATATAAAGCATTATTGACAGCTTAGTGGAACTCATATTAAATAGTTACAGTGTGATCTTAAGTCCAATGTATTTATTACAAGATAATGAAATATAGTCTAGATTTTAATTCAAAACTCTTTTCACATATCTTTAAAAGCCCAATTTTAACCGGTACTCTTCTGTTATCGGGACAGGATTCAGAGATGTAATGTATGTATCCACGAGTGGTTTTGGTTTCATTTTAGTTTAGTATAGCAAAGCACACTAGGGCTATCTGCCTGTGGGAAAGGATGCCTTTGTGGAGGACGTTCTAAAGGAAACTGACTGGTATAAACATTAGAAATGGGGAAAACCACGACAAAGCACATGAAGCCACACAATTTGCCTGGACTCGAACTCAGTGTTCAAAGATTTTACCATTCTGTCACTGGTGGGCCTATACACATGTGTATAGTGTGTGTATACACACATGTACATGAATACATACATGCAATACATACATACATTTCTGAATCTGGTCCCAAAAATAGAATAGTACCTTTTAGCCATATATCTTACAGTTTTCATTAATTTTATGTACTGGCATCAATAATACATCTTATTAGATACATCAGTAATGCATCTTATTATCATTAATTTCTTACTAACAATTCAATTTCAATTGCCGTTGATTCATGACTCATACATATCTTATATATGTATAAATAAGTTGTTTCAATATAGAGATCACAATATAAGTTACATAGCATATTTGCAATAATTATTTATTACTCACATATAATGTATGAAATCAGGCAGTAAACTGTAAAAAAATACTTTTAATGAATTTGGAAGGAAATGAAAATATACTACTAATCTGCATGCCATTAGGCTTTTTAAATGCGCAAACTTCACAGTTAAAAGTACATACTAATGTAAGAAAATCAATATTAAATGCTTTTCCTCAAAAAAAAAATTGTCGGTTCTAGACATATTTTATCAAGTCCAATCAATAGTGGAACTCCAGGTAATCAGTCTTTAATATGTCAAAATGTAAAATTTGAAATGTTACTTTAAGTTAAATTTTTTTAATCCATTCAATTTTGGCTTATGTAAGTTTTACTGTATTTAACTAGATGTAAAGAACTATAAACACGCATTCAAGCATTTCTCTTGAAAGTTTGTTTCCTGGAAATAAAAGTATACTTATTGGATTCAGTTCAGCGCTACACCTTAGAACAGGTAATGATACCTCATTGTTAGGCATTTTCGATAGTCTTAAAATATCATAACTGATAGTATATCTTATTAAATTCAGTTCTTGCTAAATTATGTTCAGCATCATTTAGCATTTGCAGCTTTATAGCTAAATTAGATTTCAGTAGGTCTATTACACTAAGCACTTACACTAAGCATTCAGTATTATTTTCTTTACATTTCAGCAAAACAATGAACTTCTTTTCTAAGAATGCATACTGAACAATGAAAATTCCAAATATGATAATATTCTTTAACAGAATCATAATGTCAGTTAATAGTGATTTAATCTTCATAGATAAGCATATGCAATAGTCTTGAAATATCAGAGCTGGTAGCATATCTTAAATATATTCAGTTCTTATTAAATAACGTGTTCATCATTTAACTTCAGTAGTTTCACAGCTAAATTACACTTCAATATGTTCATTAGAGTGGTGTGTGTGTGTGTGTGATGATGGCAAAGCCTCGAGGGCTATCTGCCTAAAGGGAGGGATGCCTTTCGTGGAGGACTTTCTAAGGGAAACTGGCTCGTATACACGTTACACATGGGGAAAACCACGAAAACGCCCATGCAGCCAGCCCGTTCGCGGGATTCGAACCTCGGACCGAACTACCAGTGTTCAGCGACTTTACCGCTCGGCCGCTGGTGGGCTGTCATTAGAGTGGACACACCTTTTTCGTTTTTATACTCTTTACGTTCTAATAATAAAATGAAATTTATTTCTAAGAAAGCCTATTGAATCCAGTAAAGAAATCAAATCACAGTTAATAATGCTGTAAATATTCAGATAGATTTATGAAATGTATTTCAAGGATTTCTTGACACACACTACGTTAATTCATTGCAATGGTAACTGGGGGCATTTTGATTCAAAATATTTACTGCATTAATTACTGACACAAATTAGCACTTGGTTTCACTAACTTAACATTAGCTTCACTTGGTTTAATTCCCGCAGGTACATTTTATATAATAGGTGATTTGAGTCATTATCACTTAAAAGTTTCTGATTATCAATATGCAGAATAATCTGTAAACCACACTTTACATGCATCTTCCAACCATCAGTAACTTTCATTCGACTAGATCTAATTTTGTATTGGAACAGTAGAGTAATCTTTAATATTCTAAAACAAACATTAAATTGTTACATACAGATATATACGCATAAACACTTTCACGCTTCGTAACTCCGAACAGCACAATGTAAACAAACGTCAGAAATGTGACATTACTCATGTGGGCGGAGTTAATGGTGACCCTCATCTGGACTGTCATTGGCCAAATTCAAGCCGTTGTCTTAGAAGTATACATTTTGCTTATATGCGTCCGGTAATAAGATCGACATCGAGGGGAAATTAGACGTTAACATCAAGCCTACCATCACACGGCATATGTGGCCGACATTACAGATCGTTGCATACTCGGATTGGACTTTTAAGGAAATACAATTTTTCCTTTAAAAATAACGAAATGCATTCTGCTTCTAAGAACATAACCCTATTCGCAATTAACGGTGAAGAAATTAAATCTCTCCATGGCTCAAGATCATATCATAGTATATCATAGTACCAGCAAGAACAGAATTCCTACTTCCTAGATCCATAGCCGAAAATAGAAATTTCCATAACGGCGTCATGGAATATCCCAAGATCTGCAATATCCCGAAAGGATACTAGAAGCCTCAGCACTTGTCGACCTGTCGAGGACCGTTATCCCGGTGAGAGTGTCCAATGTAACTGAGAAGGCGAGAGTTATTAAGAAAGGTGAAGTGGTTGCAGCATGTACTCCAGTAACCAGCATTGAAAAAAAAGTAACATCCCAGAATCCGCATCTTCAGAAAGCTTTACATCGGAGTTATTGCAGAATGCTCAATTAAACGATGAAGAGAGGAATGCTGCCGAACGTGTCATTAAAGATCTTCAAGACGTTTTCTGCCGCTCGTCTTCTGACGCGGATCGAACCAGTTTGATGCGACATACGAGTAGAATCGAAACCAATGATCATCCACGAAGCAAACAATATCCAAGACGGCTACCGATTGTGAAACAGGAAGAGGTACGCACACTTTTAAAGGACATGCAAGAAAGCGATGTCATCGAGCCTTCAGCAAATCCCTGGGCATCTCCCATCGTCCTGGTGAAGAAGAAAGATGGTTCAACCAGACTTTGCGTTGAATATCGCCGGTTGAATGAGGTTACGAAGAAAGACAGCTACCCTCTTCTTAGAAGTGACGACATTCTGGACACGCTTTCTGAATACGCCGGCAACATTCGAACACCTCATGGAGACTGTTTTGAAAGGTCTTTTCTGCGAAACCTGTCTGTTATACCTGGATATCATCATCATCGTCGAAACGAGTTTTGAAGAAAATCTTAAAAAAGTGAGGGGGTTGCTTCAGAAACTGAAAGAAGCCAATTTAAAGTTGAGTCCCGCTAAATCCAAATTATTCAGACAGGAAGTGACTTACTTCGGACATATCATCTCTCCTGAAGGGGTGTGCACTTTTCCTGAAAAGGTGTCAGCCGTTAAAGACTGGAAACGTCCCGAAAATGTTCATCAGCTGAGAAGCTTCCTAGGGCTTTTCACCTACTATAGGAGATTTGTGAAGGACTTTTCTTCCATCGCAAGACTCCTTCACAAACTGACAGAAAGCAAACAAAAGTTCTTGTGGACAAAATGTGAATGTGATGATGCATTTAATAACGGCTCCAATCCTGACGTATTCTCAGTTCGACAAACCATTTAATCTCGACACGGATGTGAGCAATGAGAGTGTAGGTGCTGTTTTGTACCAAGAAATAAACGGCCAAGAACGCGTCATAGCCTATTGAAGCAAGTGCCTATCCAAACCGGAGAGGAATTACTGTGCCACCAGAAAAGATTTGCTCGCCATATTCAAAACCGTAGAACATTTTTATACTATTTATACGGCAGAAAACTCCTACTCCGCACAGATCCTGCATCATTGGCCTGGCTTTTAAATTTCAAGAATCTTGAGGGTGGAATAGCCAGGTGGATACAGAGACCCCAGGAATATGACATCACTATCCGTCATCGGAAGGGATTATCACATGGAAACGCCGACGCCTTGTCTGGAAGACCTTACCCAGAAAGTTGTCGGTATTGTTCCAGAGTCGAAGCGAAATACTAGCTGCTGAGTCCCGTCGCACGACAAATTACAACACCCAACATCGGCTGATCGAGACCCATGGAGTGAAAAAAAGTCGGGAAAGACCAGCTGGAAGACCGTGACATTAAACCGATAATTGATTTAATAGAGTCATCAAACAGAAAACCTACCTGGCAGAACATTTCGATCTATAGTCCTACAACAAAACAATATTGGGCACTCTGAGATTTACTCCATATTCGAAACGGCGTCTTGTACCGGAAATTCCAATCAGACGATGGGAAGACTTTCCTATCGCAACTGATACTTCCAAGATCCCGGATTCCGAAGGTCCTTAAAGAACTACATAGCAGCCCTACAGGAGGTCACTTTGAAATAATGAGGACCTTTACAGAGAGTTCGTGAGCGCTTCCACCGGAATAATGCAAAGGATGACGTGCAAAAGTGATGCCGATCTTGCGATGCCTGTGCAGGTCGGAAAGAACCGCAGAAACGCAGCCGAGGCAATCTGCAACGTTACAATGTAGGAGCACCTTTTGAGAGTATCACCTTTGACATCTTGGGAGCTCTGCCACGAACTGCTGATGGCAACAAATACATCCTCGTTGTCACTGATTACTTCAACAACTTGCCTGAAGCATATCCTATTCCTGATCAAAAGGCTCTCACAGTAGCAGAGGTAATGATACAGCACTGGATTTCCAGGTTCGGAATGCTTCTTCAGTTACAATCCGATCAGGGAAGGAATTTTACCTCGTCTGTAATCAAAGAACTCTGCAACGTACTCGGCATTGACAAAACCCAAATGACGCCTTTACATCCCCAGTCGGACGGCATGGTAGAGGTTTAATCGAACCGTTCTTAATAACCTCTCATTGCTGGTTTCAAGAAACCAGCAGGACTGGTACAAGAAGTTACCACTGTTTTTACTGGCTTACCACAGTGCTGTCCACAAGACTACCGGCTATTCTCCATCTTGATAGCATTTGATTTGTTTTTAAAAATACTTATTTCCATTATGGTTTATGTTGCTATTGTAATGTAATGTTTATTATTGAATTTATGCCTTAGTTGTAACTTTGGCTTCCTGTTCAGGGACTGTACTGCCCAGGACGTGCAGTCCTTGGGAAGGGGGCAGTGTTACGGTTTTTGTATTTATGTAGCTAGTTTTCGTAGAATTTGTAATTAAAATTGTTTTATATTCCCGTGCAATGCAGCACGATACTTATTTGAAGAGAAATCTGCAGCAGAAAAATTAAAATACAGGAGCACGCGCATTTAAAATTTTAATAAATAGATATCTCGTAATTGTACTTTTTGCTATTCAGAAAAATCGAGCAAATAAGAGAATGTTCTCCTGCAGGATTAAAAGGCTTATAAAAGCAGGAGGAAAACATCTCAATTCAGTTGTTTACTAAGTTTTTGTGGATGATTGTAGCGAATTCGCAGTAAGATCAGATTAGCTTTCTCAGCTTTGAATTGTGTTCCATTTAAAGTTTCAGTAGTTTAAAATATTAGTACTGTGAGATATTGCGATATTGTACGAATATATCTGAGGAACATTCAGCATTTTATTTTATTTCTTGGATAATAATAAATTCTATATTAACTTCTTGCGTATTAAATCTATTACGAACCCTTACGCACGCAGCAATGTATATAATATGATGAGTCAGCGTAGATGACTTAAGAATTAGATATCCGTTAAGGATGAGAGCTTATTTGTAATTACTTCGAACTTGTAATTACTTTAATACGTGTATTCAAAGGATGACATAACCGAGACAAACTTTACGAAAACAAAACAGTAATTTATTCGTAGGCGCTCTCGATAAGCATAATAAGCATGTCCACATATGATTTGGGGTTCTTATCGGACCCTGCACACTTTTATATAACGATTACGTTTTTAGAGTAATGGGCACAGCAGAGCGATGGGAACACACATGTCGGCATCTGCAAGCGAATCAGGTGGAAAAGGTGCCTAATAGTAGCTGTGATATTTATGATAAAAAGTTCCTTTAATCCGATTTTACAAGAGCTGTCGCACTGAAATGTGATTACATAAACGCAAAACGAATTCATATTCAGGTGACACACTTTAGATTCCAGGAACGCGAGGTAGCGGAATTAAAATCAGAAATGGAAAAGATAAGTTAAAATAAGTTATTTTGAGTTCCATACCTTTTTTATCTTACATAGCTCCCTTCAAAGATAAAAAGGCTTAGTGATGGAAAATTGTTTTTAGGAGAAAGCATTTGAGTGTTAGCAAAACCAGATAAATAATTTTTAAAAAAACTCTCGAAATTTTAAATATAACATTTTTATCAGTTAAAGCAAATTCTAGAGTTTACTGAAATTTTCAGCCCAGTTTTAAAAGTTCGCAAGAAATAATTGGAAATTTCATAATTCTTGAAATTCTTTCCGTTTTGTACTGAAAATTTAATAGGATTCTAAAATATTATCAATATTTATATTTTGCAATTATTTAAATAATTATTTTAATTAAAATTTTATGGTTTGTGTTTTTCAAATTATATTAACCTTTATTTGATAATGCTTAAGCGTTTTATCTCATAAAAGGGCTTCTCTGTCGCCAAGTCTCTTCCTCTTTGAAGGAGGGAAATATGTAAAATAAATAATACACAAATCAAAATTATAAAAATTAGACGTAACCCCCTTAATTCCTCATTTTAATTGGGGTATTTCCCCTTCTATTCTAAAAATAGTAATAATTTTTTCTGGACTGCGTCATTTTTAGACTAATCCATATCCTGTGACTTTTACATAACAATGATGATATAGCTAATTCGGAACTCAAAATCTTGAGAGCTGAAACCTTTCTTTTGGTGAGCTTCTATCTTGAAAAACTACGCATTTGCATTCTGCGCCTCAGCCTGGATAGACTGATGCTTGCTATTTCCCTTTTTTTTGAAAAGCTGCCAAAAATGTAAACGTTTCGAAATAGGCAAGATTAGAGTGTCAAGTGAATTGGGGTCACAAATGTCAATTGAAATGAAAATTAATATTTAATCTACCTCGGCAGCCAAGTCTGCTCTTCATTATGGATCTACATCTCAATATTTGTCAACGTTCCTATTCTATTACATCTAAGTCTGCTTCATTATATATATGCATACACACATATTTATAAATATATATATGTATATATATATATATGTGTGTGTGTGTATATTTAATATATATATATGTGTGTGTGTGTGTGTGTAAAATATAAAAATAGGACGGCTTTGCTCTATGCGAACCAACAACCTTTAATTAACTTTCTGCAATTACTTATTACGTAACCGCTTCTATACATAGAGAATTCGCGCCATTTTGTGTCAGAAGCTCTTTTCTCCCTCTGCTGTCAAGATCTATGCCGCTGCTTCTCATCTACCTTTCCTTTGTTCCAATTCTATGACGCATTGAAATTAATTTATTTAGTAAAGAGTGATAGTGATGATATGCCTTCAAATTGAATAAAGATGTGCAATTAACGGTTAAATTCTTCTGTGTCGTCCTTGGATTGAAAAGCTTCAATCATGTGCCCGACTGACAAAATATTACACATGTATATACATGTATATGTTAACTAAACAGAGCTAACTAGGTAATTATTTTTAAAAATTAATTTTTTTTAATTAAATAATTTGTGCCGGATATATCTAACATTCCGCTGAGGGTTATTCAAAATAGGTCCGAAGTTGGAGCATATGCGAGAGTTAGAGAGATTGCTTTAGTTAGTCAAGTTCAATTAACGTATGTTAACCAACTACTGTGTATACTTGGTATCTAAGATCTTCCATTAATTTAAAACAGAATTTAATTATGAGAACGAAAATTTCAATATGAGGTTTCATTTTTTAATTTTATTTTATCTGCCGATGTAAACTAATAGGCCCACAAGCGGTCGAGCAGTAAAAGCGGTTGAACAGTAGTAGTTCGGTCCATGGCTCGAGTACCCGCGAATAGGAAGTTACCTGCACGGACGTTTTCCTGGTTTTCCCCATGTGAAAGTGGATACGAGCCAGTTGCCCTTAAAAAGTCTTCCACGGAGCATTCCTCCCCTTCCGTGTAGTGCCTAATGGAGGATCACGTAGTAAAAAAGATCTAAGCTAATAAATCAATAAATTTTTATTAACTTATTGTTACTGTATTAAATTATAGAAGAGATGTAAGCCTCAATCTGAAACGAATATTTTAGGCAGAAGTCAGTCTCGTGGATATAGAATATTTTTGTTTCGAATGGGGTCTGTGTCAATTGACCTGTAAATGCATACACTGCACTGTGTTTATAAGTAAATGTGCATCTAAGATTAGAATTGTGCCTTAATTTAAAATTTTTAAAGTACGTTACAAGGCATTAGCATTTTAAAATCTTAAAATTTCCTAGCCATTTTCCTAAATTTCCCGCGGTTCGTTCTGTACTCATTTAGCGGCCAAAAATGTGACGCTAAATTTCTCCTCTGGGATTTCACTAAGGAAAAGTTTTATGAATACTCTCTGAGATCTTTCACAAATTTCGGAAAAAAATAGCTTGATCTCAAAGACATATACATTCATTATTTGGTGATCCGAATGGTAACGCTTGTTACCAGTTTTAAACACAATTTGTGGATTCGACTCCCATAGAAGACTTGGTTCTTTTGTTGTTTTTTCCCTTCCCACTAGCTGTAATATCGGTCATTCTTGTGGCTCATTTTTAGCAATGTTCTCGGTGATAAGAAAGTTCTATTCTAATTGCTAAAAATTATAACCGATAGGTTCAATCATAAATCATAGGATGCCTAAGTGGCAAGTGTCCTGACCTTAAAAAGTATTTACTGTTTATTTTACTCAGTTAAAAATTTAGCACATACTCAGTATGAAGTCATAAAAGCATTGCATGTACTCTTTCGTACGTTGCATATGCATACTTTCGTATTTGAAAATTTGGAATAAATCATTAAATCACTAAGAAATGTATTTTTTCAAATTTGCAATTTTAGATTCTCCATGCTGACTTACAAATTCTTAAGAAACAAATTTTTTATATAATATTTTTACTACGATTATCAAATAATGATGCAAGAGGGTACAAACATAGTCTTATCATTCAAATTTGCTCATTTGTTAAAAGCTTTGACCTCTAAATAAAGTATAAAAGAAAATTCTAGAAAATAACTCCTAATCACAAGTTTACTTGGTTTTATCAGGAGAATAATGAAACGACGAGTTCTAGAACATTTCCAGACGATTGATTTGCGAACATGCTTATCATCAGAAGTAATAAATTAAATTTCAGTAACGTTCCTTTTATATGAAAGTTTCCAACTTTTAATACGTTTTCAAAGTCTTTATGAGTGAAAACAAATTACAGTATCAAAATCCACGTCTGTATATTCCACCTAAGATACTGGGTTTTGTATAGAAAGGTATATTATGATGATTGATAGAACCTTTATAATATAAAGAGTCTCTCAACATTCATTAGCATGCCAAACAGTTAATTGCAAGTATAATTAGGTAATGTATTATTATTCTTAAGTTTGCCTGTTTGTGAGTGAAATATTATATCACTTGGTGTGGTTTCAGGTTTTAAAAAATTATAAATTTGAAAAATATTCAAGGAAGTAAAATTCAGACTGTGTCTTGGAAGAAATAAAATCTAATTAAAAAATTAATGTTTTTACATTAATTTTTTCACAACTTTGTAGGCATGCAGTTAGTTATAAAAAAAGCATATGCGTGTAAAATTCAGCTTAAATTTCAGACTGATTTTGAACATAATACTCAAAAGATTCTCCATTTTGCTCTCACGGATGTTACATGGAAAATTTTTCAGAAGCACGAAACTTCTTTTACCCTTCATACCTTATGGTCCAAATTACTTAATAACTATGTATTCTACTATATGATAAGGAAGCGTAAAATCTAAATTCCATCATATCAAAACAGTGAATAGTGGTTTGACTCGAGTACTGGGAACGAATAATTATTTTCAATGGGTAGCTGATTTATTTTTAGAGTTGATAGATGAGAACCTGAAAGTGTAATTAGAGCAGATTGATGGCTATTTTAATTTACACTAATTTTAAAAATTATGGGATGAACGTTTTCTGTTACAACAAAAATAATATAAAAAGAAATCTGTAAGAATTTTAATGAATTCATAAAAACTCCTTGAAATTCTTATAGATTTCTTTTATACAGAACTCTTTTCATAGAAACTCTTCCTTATTTTATTTAGGAACACCTTCTAAAACGTCTTAAGCTAACAAAATAAATTCATTTATAGATTCTGCATAAAACATGCCAAGAGAATAGAATTACTTTAACAAGAAGAGGGAAGAATTACGCTGACTTTAACTGAATTCATTAGTTCTTATTTGAACATTCTACGCATTTCCAAGGGAGGAGAATGTTTTGCAGCTAATTCATAAAAAAGGCTACTCACCAACGGAAAGAATGCCTAAAATAAGATTAAGGATCACGGAAACAACGCAGAGAACAATAGCCGTCCTCCGAAAATTTTCTTCTTGTTGCTTTCGCCTCAGACTGATGTCCAATATCAAAGGAATGGCTTCTGTAAATTAATGTACCTTATTGTATTAAAAAGCAGTTATGAAATATCGTTACGAATAATAATTTTACTACTATGTATGAAGTAAGAGTTATGAGTATGCTACTCGGAACGTATTGTTAAACCACATTATTTCTATTTTTTTTAAGCAGCTTAAAACTATTCTGTACCCATCACATCTCCTTACTGTTCAATTCAGGCTTGCGCAACATGATTTAGATTTAAAATCTAAAATCTGGGATTTTTTTCCGATTTAACAAATGCAACCTACGCCCTTTTCTTCTCCGATGAATTTTATAAATTATATATCTCGCTTCTCTTTTCAGTGTCTTTTTTTCATTCATATTAAACCTTTTGATTTGTACAGTTTTCTATTTTTAATCAATCTCTTGCAATTCGGTACGTATTTTCTTTTTCTTTCTATGCATGAACTCTTTTCTTTGCATAAACTGTCCTCTTTGTACGCATTATTTTACTTTATGAAATCGAAATAACTTGCTGAAGTTCTACTCAGCACTAACTTATATTTGGTATTAATTTTTTGTCTTGCTCATTCTTTCAAGCACTTGAAAGGTATTACATTTCCTAATCTTTGGTGATATGAAAATAATTCACCTATAAACTTCTTTCTATAACATTTTAAATTTTGCTTTTGCTTTATTTTGATTGCATGTCTCATTCACCTCATGTCCTTGCTGACCGTATAACGAAATAATCCTTTTATATCGTGCTTTTTGAACTGCTGTATTTTTGTTAATTCAGATTATCACTAGGCATCAGAAGCAAATGTATATTAATACCGTCGCTTGAAATAAAGTACATAGAAATTTCTTCACAAGCTGCAGTTTAGGATGACTCCACAATTATGGAAGATGTAAACAGGATTAAAAACCAGAAACAAAATTAACTTTCTCATACGGTAATTACAAGAGAAATCACAAGCCTTAAATTAAAATGTCCCGAAGTGCACTCTGTTTTCTGGTTAATGGATCATTCAATTCAGCTCATTAACTCTAGACCAAAATAAAAACGTCCCGTACTTCACTTTTTCCAGTTTTTATTACATAGCATAGAGCACCTAAGCGCAATGTTGCTGATAGCTTTCATAGAATAAAACATTTATTTTTTATGAAGCTTCTTATAATACCTCTTAATAACTAAGCGTATATTTTTTAACCGTTCGATCTTTATACTATTCCATTATTATACTCATAACTTTTAACGGTTAAGAGTAATTATGATTTTTAGCTATATATATAAACTTTAATATCAATGAAATTGAGAAATGAATTTTGATATAGTTCAAAATGTCGTAAAATAATGTAAATATAGTAAGTAATTTGTACGACATGAGAGTTTTGTGTCGCTGCTTTTATTTGCGATCACCACTTATTTTTTCCAGGCTTGTTTATCTCTGAGCATGCATAGCTTAGCATGTTATTTTATTTATATTTGGAAATGTGTTACCAGTTATTTTTATGTACCAATTATTACCAGTTAGATGCGTTGCACATCTTCAAAACTAATGATGTACGAATTAACAAAGAATGATTAACTTATACTTTTTTTTTTTTTTTTTTTTCAAATTTGATGCAAGGCCCAAATTGTACACTCAGATACTACGTGAGTGATAGTGATTAACTGTATGCCATGCGTTGCTTCGCCACCCCCTGGCCCCAATGAATCAATTCATGATAGATGATGTCTGTTATCAATGAATTTTTTCATGCATTTTTAATTACTTTTTTCAGATTTCCTGATTTGATTCGTATTTTGACAGTTATTTTACCGTTTACCTACATTTGTACGTTTCCAGAAACTCAAAAATTTCACCTCTAAATATTATTGCCTGCATTTGACCTCTGGTACCGTTTAAGCAAGATTGTTTTAGCAGGTATCCAGTTACAGAAAATATGCGTATACAAATATAGAAATGTTAAATGAAAAATGTGTAAATACATTCCCATTGCATTTATTTTTAGAGCTAAATTTTAGCCTCCTTGAATAAACCAACTGTTAAATTTTTCCTGACAGTCTGATCTTACGAGTCTAAAGCACTAGTCTTGGGGAATTACCGCCTTTCATTTACCGCCTTACTTTTCAAATTTTTCAAATTTCTTACCGCCCGCTGGTTCGATCCGAAACTTAATTTAATGCAACTACAAAGTAACTTTTGCAGGAAGGTTTAGTAAAAGTTATATGGCACTAGGAGAACACTGCATGCGGGAAAACTATCAAGTAGAGATGTAAACGTTTTTGTGTTTGCGATTCGTATATGCATGAGTGTGTTTCCATCTTCCTTGATCTTAATCATCTGACAAAAACCTCTACCGCCCACTGCGAAAGCTTTAGCCGTCCATTAGTGGCGGTAGAAATGAGGTTGGCTAACCCAATTTAGAGCATAGCACCACTTTAGGCACAGTGCCACAGATCTTTGTGCATGCAGTAGGGAAGGAACAGCGGACCACTAAGTATTTGACAATCCACGGACATCAGGATACCACTTAAAAAACCAGGTTCCACAACCTGGTCAGCGTGGACGGCTAAGATAGTAGTAACAGATCTGCATAAAATAAAATTTGCTCATTATTACGTATTGTACCACAGCTTACTCAAGTCATACCATATGCATATGTACTTATCAAGCCATATGCAGCCTGCCTCAAACACGTCCACAGCGAGAGTTTCCTACAGCAGTAGAAGTACAACGTCACACTCCCCCTCCAAATTCAAAACTGCTGCCCATATTCGACTTTACCATATAGTTCTATATTGATATGTGTATTTCCATTTGATCATTTGTTTATCAACTGCCCATATGTTTAGATGATATGCCTTCCTACATCAGCATACGTACTAGCTGCAATTTAACTTTGTTCATACAACACTGTCACAGTTTTGTCTTTCCCTGATTGCTCAACTCTTCTGTAAATCAAAGTGTCCTGTTATGATTAACTAGTTTCCAAACTATATACAGTCATTTCAATGAAACTCCTCTCACTGTAAAAGCCTCAATATCATCCGACAATTTAACATTCGAACTCCATATGGCTAACACGTGGTCGGAGACCAACTCGAGTTGTGACTAATAGATTTAGAACATAGTGGACTAGCTGTGACTAGCGAATTAAACGGGTTACAAACTCGAGTCTTTTGATTAATTTTCAACGAATTTTGTTTACTAAACTACGATGTTATTCAAATTGATTTAATTCAGCCGTATTTCATTAACGAAAAGAAAATTTTAAGAATTAAAGGAATTCAAATTTTAAATGAGGCAAAAAGTGTTCTGCTGATAATTATAAGTTTCATTTACTTAGCATTTTGTTTAAGTGTTCGAAGGGGCTTGAAGAATCATCGGTGCAAATTTAACTTGATTTGTAGACTTCTGCAGGTTCTGCTGAAACGCCTTCCGGACTTTTCTGCACCTTTTTCCTTTTTGAGCTTTTGGCCGTTCTGGACTTATCTCTTTATAAGGATACTCACTTGCATGGAACTACATAAATTACCTTCTAATGTTCGTGAGCTATAGAATACAGAAAGACATTTTCTGAAGGGTCGCCATGCCGAACATAAACAAGCTACAAAATATAGAAAGGGAGCAAAGCTTCATATCAGTTATAGATAAGCCGTTATTTCTACATTAGTGCTTCCATTCCTCCCCGTGTTTTGATAAAATCTCTCTTTTGCCTCGAATTTATTCCCAATATTCGAATTTTTAAGTGTTCTCTATAAAATTTTGTGGCCAATTGATTTTTTCCCACTTTTAGCATAAACTTCTAACATCTCTAATAGTCACTAATCCATAAAACTCTGTTCACTAACAGTCTAACAAGGAATTTTATTAATAGGTGATTCTTAATGATTATTCGATTTTTATTCGATTCTTAAAGATTCCATATCTGACTTTAATTCTTGGGAAATTTATAGCATATCTTCTCAGTGTGACTTGGCATATAGCGGCCTAACTAAAAGAGCTTTAAAATTTTGCTTCAAGGAACACGAATTTTTTGTCTGACTAGGGGAAATAAACAATCGAATTTTCAAACTTAATCACAGTTTGTTTTTGATTCTGTGAAAATTATCCACAAAGCTTATTTGATTGGTGAATTGGATTTACTTGAAGATTTTCATGTTCACAGAAATTCAATATTTTTTTTTTATTTTTTAATGACATTAGAACCAATCCAGCCCTTCCTAACGCTTTTATATTCAAATTTCTTAACTGTGTACGTTTCATTATTATTTTCTTAGGTAGAGATCGCTACGTCCGCGTTCACTTTTCTCTGCCTAATATATTCGACATAAATACGATCGTAGCACCACCCAATTTGCAGATTTTGTTTTTCCATTCTCTTGAAAAAGAGGGACCTATGTTTGATTGCCCTCAAAATCGATGAAGATTTATTCAAATCTATGCCAAAATAAGGTTGCTGTTTTGCCTAATTTCAAATGTTTTCTTAATGGTTTTGATTTAACTTCGTTTTTAAAGCGGGATGTGCAATAGCAAATGTATATATTTTTACATTAGTACCTTATTTAAAAAGTAGCATATTTTTAATCTCACTTTTCTTTCACAAATTATCTCAGTTTTTAAATAAAGATCCGGAAATATCCAAGTATTAAAACAACTTTGTAAGAAATTTTTCCCTCCTTAGTACGTGGCTTCATGGTATAGTTGGAAAACCTCCAATTAGTAGTCGGCAGGTCCGGATTTCGAATTCCGACGAAACTATAGCAGATGTTTTATGTTTCTTTCTCCGAAATAAACCTAACGATCCTACAACTTTATAGGAAACCTATTACATATCGGACTAGAAACATATTCTTCTCGTAAATTATTTTGCATACTGTTCTGTAACGAACTCTTTAGATACGAACATCATAAGGCGCAGAACAGATCAATTTAATTAGACTACCGAAGGAACAATTAAGTTCCAAAGTAAGTTTCAAAACAAAGAAACAGAGTTGTGAAAATTACATTTAAAATTTAAGAAAATGTGCATAATTCAATTCATTGCGTACATCCAAAAATTTGGGTCACATTTTAATAGCAGGACCACTATGCTTAAAATGCACTAACTTGACTTAAACATAGTTTTTGGTGTATAATCATAAATTGGTGAAAGACTTAACGTAAATTTTAAAGTATTAAGTAGGAGTAAACATTCTGACATTTTCATTATTTTTCTTCTGTTGACCACATTAAGCACATGCATTATTATTCATATCGTAAATAATAATACTTTTATATTATATGTCAATTTTATAGAATCGCTCTCAATTTTGAATCGATTCATTTTACTGTACATTATTGGTAAAAAACTGTGACAGAAAATTTCCCAGATTTCAGAAACTACCCTAAATCTTTAAAAATAGATTAAAAATTAATAATATACATTTAAACTTTAAATAAAAACAATAAAAAGAAGTTAAAAATTATATATTAAATCTCTGCTATGCAGAAAACGTACTCTATTTAAATGGGGGAAAAAAGGAATTTAGAAATATTCGAACATTTTATTTCTGAGATTATCTGTTCTTAAACTAAATACAGTAGATAGCATTATAAAATACGCCGAGTCCAATAATTTTATCAATTCTTTCTTTAAATAATTGCAGTTTTACTATGTATGGAATATAATTTAAATATCTTCCTGCTTCACTGCATATTATTGTGGAGAATATTAAGAAAAAGAACATAAAAGTTAGAAGTTAACAAGACTTTCTCACCTCGACATTCCATTTTTTCCATTACTGTTGATGCTTGTGTATTGGATACTCTCGAGGAGGGGAAAAAATCAGCAGTTCAAAGGCGACGATAGCTGAGCTATTGCTTTCTAGAAATAATGTGTAACTTTTCCTTCTAAAGTATTCATCGGAAGAATCTGACAAAAATTAATACTCGGCTTAAGTGATTGTATAATTTGAAAGAAAGATAAAGATTTCTCTAAATTTTCACAAAGATAGGAAATCAATCCCTCTCAGTTACACAGTGTTTGCTAACAAAGATAAGGCATTAACTAGAAACAGATGATCAAGCTGACGTTATGCTTCAGGTATTCCCAGTTTTTTATATTAAATATAGATTTATGTTAAAATAAATTTGCTGATAATTTTAATAAGGTCATTTATGGTTTCTGCTTCGAATGTATCTTCTCTTACGCTGTAAAATTAGGTATATCCAAATCATAAAATTACAGATGTAGTGGGAATTTTTAAATCAGTGAATACGTAAACAAGGATATCTGAAAACTTAAAAGGACATTAAATGACATTAAACTGCACAGTTTCAAAAAGCAGATATGTTTTCATATGTCCAAAAAAAGGAGAACATAAAATAGTAATACTTTCTATAAATGAACAAATGGAAAATTGAGTTTGAAATGGAAATAATCAGGCATATACTAAAATATATAGATGCACTGTTTATTCTTTATTTATGCCTGTTGTGAATGATTTTGTGTATGTGTGTGTATAATGATTTATTTCATTGTAGGTAATTTGATATTAGATGAGAACTTGACTAGGGGTGGAACCAATTATTTTTCAATCTCGTCAGAATGGAATGAAATTAGAAGATAGCTAAAATACCAGTGGCGTAGTAGATGATTGGAAGTGGCGGACACACTAGTGGCGCTTTAACCCTCTGGCTGCTTATCCCGCGATTTCCACGGGCAACTCAAATGTAGCAAAATCTGCTCGTCCCACGATTTCCGCGGGCATGTGTTTTTCTTCCTTTATTGATGAGCGCATCTCGTTTTTTCCCCATTTGACCACTGAAATAAATTATATACAGTATTAGACGTTTAGTTTACGTTTTGAACAACAAATATCGTTAGTTGTCCGCTAAATTGGGGCGTTTGAAAGGCACGTGGTATTACCGCTCAAACACGACATTTTGCCGCTTTTTTCTTACAGAAATGGCCGCTCGAAAACATTCAGCGACTATCTTGATTATTTAATTAAATTATTGAATTATTAATTAGATTTTTAATTAGATTAATAATTAAATTGATTATTAATTAGATTTATTGAATCTCGGGCAAAAACTGTGAAGTTGGACTTTGCCTTGAACCCCGTTTTGAACTCTTTAACTTCTTTAAATCTTTACTTAATTTTTAATGTAGTTTTCCTCTCAGTGCTTTATATTTTCTTAAATTTTATAATTCTACCTTTTATATTATGCAATAAATAGAAATTAACTGTAATTCGACTGAAATTTATTTTAAAAAATATTTTTTTGGTGATAACATTTAAAAATTGGTATTTCTGGCAACTTAGTTTCTCATTATAAAAATCTATATAAAAAATATTTTCTAGAAAGGAAAAATGCATTTTTCAATTCTCCAATATATATAGATTAAAAATTTGCAAAAAAAAAAATTACACAATTTTTGAAGCGATTTCGGTCCACAAATTTAGCAGTCAGAGGGTTAACTAGATGTAATTTTGAAAAAGCCAAAAATATTTGAACAATCACAATATAAATTTATTTTCGGGAACATTCTTGCGGTCTACATCATACATGGGTGTGTGATGCACCCCCGTAATTTTTGTATATACTGCTTACATTTTAAATAATGGAGAACGCAGCTAAGCGAAGCAATTTACCAAGCAAATGCAAATGGCAAAAGACAGCGCGTATATCGTGGCTGGAATGCATATTTATAAACGTGGCTCCTTTCTTTTAATCCTGTATGATAACTGGGCGAAAGCTTTCGCATTGCAGTTTTCTGGAGGGAATGAATAACATCATTGACGAAGTATGGATGCTTTAAAAGGGTTGTATTTAAATTAAAATTATGAATTCAAAGGGCTATTGCCAATTAAGTTAGTAATTTGTTCCAATGAAATTGGTAATTTGTTAATAATTTTCCTTCATACTTTTATATCTTAGATATACACATATATGTACTATATGTATATATGTACTATATATGTATATATATATATATATATATATATATATATATATATAGTACATATATGTATATACTGACGATACTTGAGAAGCCACAACCAGACTTATCTGCTTCTTTGAACACCCCCTCTCCGTCTGTATGACATCGTATCTCAATTTCATCCTCTCAGTGGCTGTGCTGATCTTTCTCTTAGTGAACAGACGAATAACTTCTGAACGCATCTGCATGTGCATCTCAGGCGATGAAGGCGCGTCCAATCGTCCGAAGAGTAGGTAGTATGACAGACGAAGATCACGATCCAAACGTCATTTATGAGAGAAAGAATTCAGCGCTTTCATAATCTGCTCTCCTATACCCTATCAGCAATAAAGTCAGTTCTTGGTCCGAATCTTCCTGACTCTGGGATATGAAGAGCGAGAGACGGTCCCATATTATTCTATCAAAGCTCTCCACCATGCCATCTTACAGTGAATGCAAAACACTGGTCTGAGTCTTTCTTGCACCAAAAATCCTACACAATCATTTGAATATGGCTAATGAGGAATTTGTTGCTTGGTTGTAGCGAATAAACAGAGGTACTCCAAACCAGGAAATCTAGCTCTCTTCTAGAATATCTACAACGGATGAAACTTCTTGGTCTGAGATGGCATAAAGTTCTAACCACTTCATAAAGAAGTCTATGAGAACTAAGATGTACGTTTTCGAGAATACATACAACGGTTCTATCAAATTGTGGTCCTGCATAGTAGCGTATTTGTTGACCTTCTCGAGGCACCTATGCATCGCAGGATTTGCACGATTTTCCTCTACATGCCACGGCCTTACCCCGAAGAAATATTCACAAACTTTATAGAAGGCCTTCGTTACAGAATAATGACTGCCAATTCGGCTACTGTGAAGCTCTGGCAAAACACTCATCTTGTGATCTAGGTAAAATAAGTTGCCGTCTGAAACTCTTTCCGTCGTTGGTTTTCTGTTCGAGGGGGGTCTCCATCTTGCAAGAAAACTGAGTTCCGTAGAGCTCAACACCTTTTCGTTGTCGAACTAAAGTTGCCATTTCTTGCCAGATGGGTTTCCATTTGCTGTTTCTTATTAAATCCGTTATTTGTTTCAATTCAGGATGTTCCACGTCAACCTTTCTCCATTCTTTGCTGTTCCAATCTACTGACGGCTGGACTTCAGTGCCATAATTTTCCTTGCCTTTCAAATGCACTGTTTGCGATGTATTATACAAGATTTTCCTAAAAGTACATTAACATATCTAAGCGAAGTTTGTTTGTTCTGTCAAAGTTTTATGTCGTATTTCTGAAGCCGTTGCATCCATCTAGCTGCTTAACCCTCCGGAGTTTTAAAACTGAATGCCAACTTAATGAGGTATAATCGATGTGCAGCAGGAAATTCAGCAGTAGAAATAATGAAAAAAATGCTGTACTACTAAGTGCGGAGCTGTAGAAAGCGTTTTAAATGATGAACATTTAGACGGTTACACCAATCACAAGCAGCTTTCATTTTCTCTGGATCTGCCCGTACACCATCTGCACAGATGATAAACCAATGTAGCTTGTAAGGATCTTAAGTTTTACTAACGTTTATTTTATTTTAAATCTTTACTATCACTTCTTATTTTCTACTTCCGGCCAGAATTAAAAGCTTTAACTTATTTATGCAAATTTGTCTTGCGAACGCCAAGTACTTAAGTTGTGGCTTTTTGCCAAGCAAGAGAGAGGAAGGAGTGATTAGGTGCAGGCCGCTTGCCATAGCAGTTTTACTCGGTTGCTGGTTGCCTTCAAGACCAGAGGTTTAATCCTCTTGATAATTTTAAACGTATTGTAGTGTTAACAGTTCTCTGTACTACATACGGCTTCCTGTTAATATACGACCAATCTTCCACGTAGGCCCTTGTTTATTATTCCAAAGTTAAGTTAGAGTTTAGTTAATATTTTTATATTCTTACGTTCAGACCACAAGTGGTTGGTCTCTGTATTCCGGAGTCCGGAAATCATTGTAAAGAGTGAAAAATAAAGGGTTTCGTATACCCTTCCTGTGTGTTTTGTCTACTTCCCAAATTTATTGAACATAGCTTTAGTAAGCTCCCTGTTCCGAGTCAGGTCATTTAATTTTCCCAAAGCAAGTAAGGAGGAACACAGAACCTGATAAGCTGACTTCGTCATGTCATCTCTGAAAAAATTTAGTAACGTCCTAAAGCAGGGGTCTCCAAACTACGGCAATCTAGCTCGCGAGTACTAATGATCCGGCCGGCCAGAGGTTTACTTAAAATAATTTCATAAAATTTAAAGTAACAAATAACATACACATTAACTGTTTTATATGGCAGCCAATCTAAAAATGCGTTGCCTATCATGCACGTTCTGGATAAAACATAGATATTACACAACTGTTTCTAAATTTACAATGAGTGAAATGCAATAACACTAGAAAATCTCATGTGGGCATACATGACTTCTTTCATTAGAGATATATTTCTCATTCAATCAGTTCAATTCTCACTTCGCAACAAGGCAAAAATACATAAAAATTCCAAACAAGAGTTTAAAATGTAAACAAATGGCGGCTTCTTTGGGCTTAATTCAACATAATTCAGTCACTTTTAAAGCAAAAAAATACACAATTTACCAACACCGAGCCAGGTAACAGAGTATATAGTGGGTATATATATATATATATAATTTATTTCCTAAACAGTATTGATTAATTGATTATATACTTTTGACGCAGCTGATTGCAACCAAAACGGGAAGTGCACAACTGCATCTTATAGCAGTCCCATAGACAAAATTTCAATGTTTTGAAGCTACTCATTTTTGAGTTATGCCAGATACATACATACATACGTATGTACGTTCTTGCAGACGACCCGAAAAAAAATCTCTCCTGAATCTATTTTAAATCCATTTTACAATCCGTTTGGAGAAAAAGAGTTCTTTATTCTTGTGCAACATTAAATTCAACAGAAAAATCACATTTTTGTCTCTACGTACAGATGTCACACGAGAAAAAATCGTTCAAATGGATTCAAGAGCAGTCAAAATGGATATTTTCGTTGAAATACCGTATCCGAAATTTTTCGAGAATTCAATACTTCCATCTTTATTTTGTACAAGTCAGTAAAAAAATTATCATTGTACTGTTTAGAAGAATAAAGGTTTCGTGTGTTATCTTTCCTACTTTCACAGTAGTATTTTAGGTTGGTTCATACAAATTTTACGAAGTGGTTTTATTTAAATCTGAATATTTTTTCTGTACATGTTGTAATTTATTTTAATTTTTCACTTAAAACTTGCCCAAAATATGAAATACTTATGAGCAAAAGTTTGCACCTAATCAAAATTCAAACAAAATGCACTGATAAATTGTGCCAGTGTTGAGGTAAATCCATTGAAAAGTAATGTACATACTAAACCTAGGAAATCTCTAATATTCTGGGACAAAAATATATGTTTTGCAAATGTTTAAAAACAGCTTTAAGAATTCTATGTTGGGTGAAACTGCATGAAAGTCTAAGAAACAAAGTTCTTCGTAAGATCATAGATCCTATCACAAAAATCTCACTGTCCCGTTTAAATATGTGTATGCTGTTCATCATACTTGCATCGCCGTGGTTTGATAAATTAACTGGATCTTGGTCCTCGAAGCTTCATGAAAGAGCCAATATGGCCCGCTGGCTGAAAAGTTTGGAGACCCCTGCCCTAAAGCGAAAGAAAATTCAGGAGCACAGCTCCGATAGATGAAGGGAGATTTTTTACCACGTTCTGCTACGTCAGTGGTTCTTAACCTGTGGTGCGTGCACCCCTACTTGTGCGAGAGAGTAATTCCAGGGCTACAGGAGAAATTTCAAAAATTTTTTTAAATACAAATGAGGCGACCGTGCATGTCACAAACAGCACAGATGACAATGTAAGCAAAAACAACTTATGGCAACGGCGTTGATAAGTCGTGACGTCATACTGTGATGTTTCATAGCTTCGTTTTCAGTGCATGGGGATATACGGGGGAAGCTTATTGAATACGAATGTAAACAAGGTTTGTAAAAGTATTTACTTTAATTAATTAATATTATGTAGTATTTATTAAAATTAAATAAATTTACCCATCGATAAAATTTGTATCAATTAATTTATTTTTTTAAAGTGTAGTAATCCTCGTTGTCAATGGAGAGATGATTATATCTCTTATGGATTCTCTTGTATAACAGAAAAAAATAGTACGCAACAACCACAATGTATTTATGTTGTAAAATGTTTTCCAAATCCAATCTTAAACCATCGAAGTTGTTAGAATATTTCAATAATCAGCATGGTGGTTAATTTGCAGGATATATACTACTTAACATCTTGAAATCTAAGAAAGCACGATTTGATACCAGCGATACTATTGCAAAATTAAACATTGCAGCAGTTGAAAAGCCTTTGCTAGAAGCTTCTTTTCAAGTAGCGTATCTGTGTGAGGATAAAAACGTGCCATTATAAAAGCTGAAGAACTTAAAAACATGGTGCACTTGAAATTGCAAAACTTTTGTTCACTTCTGAAGCGCAAAAGAAAATTCAACGAATTCGAGTATCGAATAATGTGATTCGATCGTGCATTGAAGATCTCAGTGCTGATATTTCACTGCAGAGACTAGAAGATATCAAAGCTAGCCTTCTAAAAATAAGCAGCGAACTGGACGAGTCAACTGATGTTTATAATTGCAATCAGCTATTAGCATTTTCCCGATACCTTAAATAAAATGAAGTACTACAAGATTTTCTAAAGGGCGACTGGGGATTATTGGATCCAATCGCCAAATCCTGGTGGTGGAGAATCATCATCCGCCACCTTTTTTAGTTCGGGCGCCACTGTAGAGACATTAGGAATTTTTTAATCAGGAAATTGCAGAAATGTACAATTCCCTAACCGGGGCTCGAACCACGGACCTCAAGAATACATGCCGAGTGTGCCGACCATTACACCACGAAGCATGCTTCGAAAGGGGGAGAAATACCTTATATTGTGGACCGCTTTATTCCACGCACTGATGTTTTTAATCACATTACTTTTTTATAACATCAAATACCCATGAGTATCATAGGCTCAATTTGCACTGATGGTACCCCTGCAATGTTGAGTAAAAATTCTGATTTATTTCATATATGAAGAGAGAAATACCGCAAGTTACAATAACGCACTTCATGTTGCATCGTCAACTTTGTTAGAGAACTTGAAGCAATATCTAACTACAGCAGTGAATGTAGTTAAGTATATATCCAAGGACGAGTGCTTAAAACTAAAAACTCGGCTTAACTTAAACTCGGCGGCACAAACAACTCATACAGAGCCATTGGCCGGCTACGCCCTGATATCTTCTTTCTAGACCGTGGGCACCGGGGTGCTTGTGCATCTTAGCCTGGACAACTGATCAACTTGTGGCAGGACCCCCAGTGTTTAGTCCCCACGCGAACTTGGTACTCATTTTATCAACCCCTCCAGGGATGAAAGGCTGAGTCAAACTTGCCCTGTCCGGGTATCGAACCCCGAACTTGTGGTGCTGCTGCGAGACCCGCTAGCCACTGCGCCACCGGACCTTCAAGGACGAGCTCTTAGTCATCTTATTTTTCGTGGTTTGTGCGAAGAAAGTGGTGCTGTTCATACACTGCCTTCTTCATCATAAGAAATGCGACGACTCTCCACGGGCCGCATGCTAACAAGGGTTTTTGCAACAGTTTCTTATTAACCAAAACAGCGATTTAGTGAAAGCTTTTGTAAACAGAGACGCATTGCTTCGGCTAGTCTACCTAGCACATATATTTAACTACATGAATTAATTAAGCACTTCAGTGCAAGGATTTGGCAAGAACATAATAACAGATACTGAAAAATAAGCTTCATTTTTTGAAAAATTAAAACTTGGTAGTCGTGAAGTTGAACATGGAAATTAAGCAAACTTTATTTTGCTGGGTTCAGTCGTATTGCAAAACGAAAAATAGCTATAATACACATCTAGCAATAAAGTGAGCCATTTGATGGATACTTTTCCACGAGAAATATTAGCAAAATTAATAGATGGATACTCAATCCATTTTTGTTTGATCTAAATTCAATGGACGACAAAGATTTTTTAAAAGAAGATTTTATCGAAATACGAGCTAATGCGCTTATAAAAAAGCTAGAATAGTTCGAAATTCGAAAAACTAGAATAGTTCTAAGTTTAGTTAGAATTTAGTATATAGTTAGAACCAAAACTGGCAAAAACAGCAATAGAGACGCTTTTACTATTTGTCACCGCCTAACTTTGTGTAATGGGATTTTCAGCATTTTTGCACATCAAAAAAGGCAGAAATCGCTTAAATGCATTTGATGACTTACGCGTGGCTCTTTCATAAAAAGAGTTTCGTTTTAATAGAATTATTATGAATAAACAACAACAACCTAGCCATTAAAATTTAATTACTTTTTATATTATTATAGCAATGTATATTGTAAATAAACATTGTATTTTTTATGCAATAAATGTTTTTTTTTCCTTGAATAAAAATATGCACACATTTTTACGACAGTGCGAGAGCTTATTTTCAGATTAAAGGGGCTGCTGACCACTGGAAAGGTTAAGAACGGCTGTGCTAGGTGCTCTGAGAACTGAGTCTAAGTACCCTCCCTGCGTCTCATATATAAAGGCAACTGGAAAAGCAGACAAAATAATTTCTTTTTCCAAGGGGTGAGCTTGCTTCAGATTAGCTTTTCTGAACTTCTGTAACACTCTTCTGATATCTTCCAAATGTTCCTTAGAAGGACAACCGATTTTTCAAAACGCTGTCAAGATTCGCGAAACAGATTTCATGCTACAGTCTTTTCTAAACTGTTTTCATTAGATGTTCGGATGTGGCTGCAGTATTTCTCTATTCGAAAAGCATTACTTTGAACTGTCAGGGTATTCTGACTGTAGTAAATGCAGTCCTCTTCGATTTTTGGTATCTAATTCAACTTGCTAATAGCCAAATTTCAAATCCAGACTCAAAACCCACTTATTACTTGTTGGCATGGTTAAGGATTTGTCAATTGTAAGCAAATGATTTTATCTTTCTTTTTAATGTCTCGCGAACGAACAGCAACAGATAAAAGTCCAAGGACTAGAAGAAGATTCAGTAATGTCATTATTCTGCATTTATTTCAGAACTTTTACAAGAAGTACCTCTTGGTTTGCAAACAAAAAAAAAAAAGGCCTACTATGTTGCTTAATAAGAAGATAATTGTGTCAGTCCGATGTTGTGTCAAATTCGTGTGGTCAACACCATTAGATAAAGTTTAAAAGCCATATTTAAATTCTTCGATTAACCACTTATCGCTTGAATATGATTAACACTTAAATCTGTGCCGGCTATTAAATATTTCAATTCACCTGCTATTCGCTTCTGATCGACAGAACATCGCACAATACTTCCCTTAAAGGAACATGAAGCAACTTCCTCTCCTTTCGCAACATTACGTGGCCTGTGACTGGTGCTGGCAGCTGATATGCGAATTGTGCTTAAAAAAAAAAAAAAAAAAAAAAAAAAAAAAAAAAAAATTCAGTAATTAATCAGAAATATCCTTACTTACAGGAAAATAAGTTATCCAGGTTAGGTTGTTACATTCAGATCTTTAATCCACTTATTTGTTTCAAATATTAGTAAGTGGCTTAATTTTGGTCCACTGTGCGATGGAATGTAAAATTTTGAAACCCAGCAACGGGTAAACAAGGCTAGTTAGAAAAGCTGTGATGAAAATGAATCATATACAGGGTGATTCTAAATTATTTTAACAAATTAAGAGGGGAGGTAGTATTCATCCAGATGACCAATAATTGCCATAGAACATAGGGTCGCATTACACTCTGAGAGGCAGAAAAGATGAATATTAGAATTCTAACCTGAACCTACAACAGCGTTGGGAGAGCGAATGAACGAGACAAAAGTTGCACAATCAGTTTAGCGAAAAACTCACTGAGAGTGCACAAAACGGATAAAATAGAAGACTTGGTGTTCGCGTGTTAATTCGAGCTCAGACTTTCATGGCAAACACTGAAATGCACATCTTTGGTTCGCAAGGTTTCAACCTCGCAAACAATTGCAACAAATTAATTATCTAATCAAGGGCTGAATGTTATCAACTAGCTACAACTCAAGATAGGTTTGATATTATCAAGGCAGCAGTTTTTCCCCCTTCGCCATCTTCTATCCTGTTCTCCTGGACTTCTTCTGCTGCGCTCATCCTACTTCA
The DNA here is from genome assembly GCF_044657685.1 of Stegodyphus dumicola. Lineage (NCBI taxonomy): Eukaryota > Metazoa > Arthropoda > Arachnida > Araneae > Eresidae > Stegodyphus > Stegodyphus dumicola. The sequence goes on along the minus strand of NC_140781.1, from coordinate 110,520,695 downwards.
AGCGCCCTTCTATGGGACACGAAGTTCTGACAGCCGGAACACAGCATGAACTTTTCGTTCTAATCTCGGCATACAGCGGAAGTTGGAGTTAGTTGATAATATTTCAGCCCATGATTAAATAATTAACTCGCTGCAATCGTTTGCAAGGTTGAGACCTTGCGAACCAAAAAAAAATGTCCATTTACCAAAGTCTGAGTTCAAATTAGCACTCGAAAGCAAAGTTTTCGGTTTCATCCGTTTTATGCACTCTCTGTGAGTTTTTCACTAAACTGATTGTGCAAATTTTGGTCTCGTTCATTCGCTCTCCCAACATTGTTGTACGTTCAGTTTGGAATTCTAGTATTCCTCTTTTCTGCCTCTCAGAGGGGAATGCGACCTTATGTTCTATGGTAATTATTGCTCATCTGGATGAGTACTATTACCCCTCTTAATTTGTGAAAACAATTTAGAATCACCCTGTATAAACACAGCATATACACCAAAACGATTAGATGTACTGAGTACATCAGAAGTTAAAGAAACTGGTGATGTTAATGCACAAAATACCAAGTTTTCAAATTCATTAGTGGCGTACTGATGATCAGTTCCACCCTCGCGAAAGGTTAAATGTCCTTCCGAATATACACTTCTCACGAAAATCTGTGATTCTTCGACCTAGCTTTTAGTAAGCTGCCGCTGTACCCCAGTAACGAGCCACGATAAACAGCCGGCGGAAGTGACGTCACAGGAAAGGGACGTGTCCTAGGAAACCTCCATCTTCGAAATATGTGACACCCGACGAAAACCTAGGCAGGTTAAATTACGTAATATTGTTTTTATTTTGTGACAAAGATTTATTTCTTTTTTTTTTTTTTTTTCAGAATTCCGTTTTTATTTTGTAACAATGACAATTTTATCTTAAACCACATGTTTGGAATATGACGATTTTATCTTGAGCAATGACGATTTTATCTTGAACCACGTATTTGGAACATTCTTTTTAAATCAAGGAGGTTAGAACAGAAGGAGGGAGGGTTCGCAGTTTCCTCCGCTATTGGAGAATGAAACCGTACCTAACAAGCGGCGTCCATGCTTGTTCTGAATGGACGATGCTTGAACAAAGCGACGTTCATGCTTGCATGAATGCATTATGGCAATGAAACGTACGTGTTTCTAAGCTGTTCCGTGCATGTATTTTCCAGTAAAAATATCTTAAATTTATAATGAAATGCCTCGCATTGTTAAATTTTGGTTTTAAAGTAATAAAGATGATATCCATAATTTATTGTGTACAGAAAATTATTAATAAATAGTTGGAAATCTAAATGCATGCGTATAACATTAAAGCCTTTAAAAATGATGCCTCTGCATATTTCAAGGCTTTGTTTAGGTTTTTATTAGCAACCTGTTGGGTGTACTTTCCAATTTTTCCTTTAAGAAATGAGATTTCTAATTTATTCACAATATTATTATAATTTATTAATGAATCATTTCATATACAAAGCTTAAGAGATAGGAAAGAAAGTTATTTTATTTTAGTATGTTTAAATACTTCAGCTTTAAATTGTAATACACTAAAACAATAAATTCTAATCAATAAATTCTTATAAATGTGATTCTTTTAAACCGATTTCTTGTCACACTTTTTTATTTTACATTTAACTTTTTCTTATTATTATGTTTTTGCTTCGAAAGTTAATTTTTATTTCTTTTATTTTTTCTTTCCCACCCCCTTTTTTTTTCAGATGTAAAATTTTATTTTAAAATTTCTTTTCATTTTTCTCGTCACATTTTGATTTTATTCAGATATTTCTTGTACATATTCATTTAATCGTGTTTATTTTATATTTATTTATTTATTTATTCCCCCCCCCGTTTTAAATACTTTACCGATATTATATTTCCCTTTCACCAAAAGTAAACTTAGACTCATATATTTCTTTTTCTACTTTTCTTCTATATATGAGTTAGAATTTGCATGAATATCAATATAAGTTCAATTCACTCTACTGGTTCTGACGAATAATATTTTCTGTAATATAAAATTGCAATAAATATAGTGTATGTTCATTCTATACAATTTAATTCGAATATCAAATTTCTTTTAAGCTACTGTTACTTAAAGATAGACAGAATTTTCTCTTCTAATATGCAAGGTTAATACAGATATACGATTACAGATACTGTGAACTTTTCGAAAAAGCGTGCAAAATCAGACTCTCTTTTACGCACCCTTCTTTTACTCAAAAGATTAATTAATTAAGTTATGTCCAGTAAACGTAAATTTTATTAATGCTCTTTTCACTTCATTTTTTACGCATATTTGATTTAATTAAATGTATTTTTTAATTTTAAAACGATTTCGCATTTTATTTCGAATGCCTTCTGCCGAAAGTAAACATAGACTTACACAGATTTCTGTAATCGTTATCTAAAAGTAAAAAGAAATTGTGTTCCTGTATGCATTCGTTACTAAAACAACCAGTATTCGCTGCCATCATACCGTTCGTTACTGCCCACTTTAGATACAATTGACTACTACTGTGAAGCACCGCATCGCATTGTGGTGTATTGGTGTGGTGTATTGAAAATACGGCAAAGCACACTAGGACTATCTGCCTAAGGGGAAGGGATGCCTTCGTGGAGGACTTTCTAAGGGAAACTGGCTCGTATACACGTTACACATGGGGAAAACCACGAAAACGCCCATGCAGCCAGCCCGTTCGCGGGATTCGAACCTCGGACCGAACTACCAATAATCAGCGATTTTTTACCGCTCGGCCGCTGGTGGGCCCGCATCGCATTGAATCGCGTCGCATATGACTGCTTTCGTACCTTGTATATATGTAGCGCACATATTACACAAATTCTGCACTTAACTGTATTTTAACTAGTCTCATCTTGTTTTTTATATGCAGATCTATTTATATTGGCTGTTGGTAAATAGATTATAATGATTTTAATATGATGTATGAAAAAGTACACTCGTGGGCAAAATTAAAAGAATTTGAACTAAAAAACTAATATACAGATTTTAAAGAAATTAGGTATGAAGATACATTTATAACACTGAAAGAAATGTATCATTCAAATGTCATTTTATGTATGCATGATTATTAGTAAAGCACATAGTACAGGTATTTCCAAACTCCACATTGTGATATCGAACAGAAAATTAGTCTAATATAATCTACGGACCCTCTCACAGCCAAAAAGGTCTCGTAGCGGGACTGTATACTGGGTAGGAGGCAGCTGAGTAATCCTGTGGCAGCCAATCCAAATCCCGGAGAAAGGAAATTTTTTACTCCGGGATGGTTCTGGCGAGATGAAATTATCCTCTCAAGAGCGTTGCAGACATGCTCTATGGGTTAAGGTCAAGAGATCTGCCTTAACCAATTCATGTGATGAATAAACTCATTTTCCGGCCCCGCTGCTTTCTTTGTTCACCTTGAAGTTTCCGCTGGACCTTTCGACTCAGGCGAACCGGAATGCTGGAGCTTTCTCAGCCTCATGTGCGATGCTGATGCCTCTTCCTCTGGGAGTTTCTTGTGTAGAACCTTCGATATAGGTCCCTCGATGTAGTTCGACACATGCGGTTGGACTTTTCTAGCACTCTGAGCTTGCGTTTGTTATCCTTTGGACGTTCGCACGATTTCCTGGATACTTTTCCTTTTGGCTGCTTTTTCGCTGTCTTAGTCCTTTTAGATTCTGTTTCCGTTCTTATTCGCTTCGGCTTTTCATCCATAGGGGTGGTTTATAGTCTTTTTCTGTCGGGAACGTGAATTTCCGGTGTCTGTGGTGCTCTGGCGCTGTTCCTCGCTGGTTCTGACTTTTTTTACCGCGCTTCCTGTAAAATATTTTTATTTAAACATCTGCATATCATTTCTATCAAAAGAGGCTAGACTTGATCCACATTTTCTCAGTTTCCCATCTCTATCATTTTTATAAATTACCTTCCCACGAATTTTTTAATCACATCTTCGAAGTCATGAACACAACTTCGCTACACTCTCTTCCTCAGCACATGATAATGAATGCTTTAAAACTTGGCCTTCCACCTTACAATTCATTTCTCGCCTTTTCCTGTCGTAGTATAATTTTTGCTTTTCACTTGCCATATCTGAATTTCTCATAGCTTCATCTATTATTTTTTGCATAGCTGCCATTTTAAACTCTGATGTCTCTTTTGTGCAAAGAATAATTTATCCAGCAGCTTAAATAATTTTTCTGCCTAGGAATAATTCTTCTCAAGTTTTCCCTGTCGTCTCATGTTTAGCTGACTTTAAGACAAATGCTAACTCATTGACCTCGCTATCCCAACGCTTATGATAGATTTTCACATAGCAACGTATAATTTTATTTATGTTCTTATTGACTCGCTCCACTAAGTTTGACTAAGGCCATTTTAAGGCACCATTTTTGCATGATATATGATAAGCTCTACACATAGTCCCTCAAATATTTGACTAAGAAACTGTTTACCATACTCCGAAATTACTTTTAACGGGGCTTCGTATTTCAAATTATATTTATTTTCGAAAGAATCTAAAACTATTCTAGCCGAGGCTGTTCTTAGGGAACTATTTCTGCACACTTAGAGAAATGAACTGCAATAACAAATAAATATCTTTTTTATTGACTTTACTACGTGGGTAAAGACATGATAAGTCAACTCCTAATTCATTTGAAAACGTAGCCTTAATACTATTTGGATACCCGGCCGGGCTATAATTAACATCGTTATTTAGCCGACTATCATGGCACAACCTGACATTCGTACTGACAAACTTGTGCAACTGCGCAAAATACACTACCTTGCGAACTAGTCGCACAGTTTCCCTTATTATTATTAATTTTAGTCTTGTTTCATTTAGAAGCGAAAATACTTCATGGAAGTCTTTAATATGTTTGTTAATCATTTCAGTAGTAATTATCATAAGATCTAGGTAAATGAATGTACTTTTTCCAAGGACTAGTTTCATTATATCCATTGCCCGCTGAAAAGTCGAGATCGCTCCGCATAAGCCGAACAGCATTCATAGAAAGGCATAAACGCCGTACTGTAACAAATGCGGTTTTCGAAACATCGTCCGGTTTCACACCAGTTTGAAAATATCCGGATATTAGATCTAACGTCCTCATAAACCGTGTTGATTTAATTTTACGAATAATCTTTTTGATTATGGGAAGCGGATAGACTGGGTACTTAAGTTTCCAAAATTCAACTGCGAAACGTCAGGCTTTGAAGTCAGTTGGTGGGAAATTATTTTTCTTTCTACACAAAACCACTGTGCTATGGTAAAGGCTGTCTATTGAAGTTATAATTTTACTCTTTATCATTTTCTGAATAGATTCTTCTATTATTTATTCTTTCACTTCATGGTAGAGATACGATTTTGATCCTGCACAGGGCGCATTGCCAATAATATCTATAATATGGCTCACAATCATGTGTGGCCTGGACGCTCATCAAACAAATTAGAAAACTGACTTACCAACTTTTCTTTTTCGTCCTTACTTAAATGGTTTATCTCAATCACCAGTGGCTGAGTCCATCTTTGTTCCAGTGACTTCCTACCCAGCTGTAAAACTGATTCCTCCAAATTCAGTTTGGCACCTGCCGCCTTCAAGAAGACCATGCCTAAAATTACGACAGCTTAAAGATTTTTCATGATAAGAAAGACAACTTTCTGTTGCTCATTTTTTACTTGCGCGTGCAATGTTATCTTACCTATGCATGTGCACTACTTGCATTGGGCGGCAATAACGTTTACTCCCGCTATGTTAAATAGTGTATATCTCCTGAATTATTTACGAAAAAACAGTGTCTGAAGAAAAGAAAATTTTGTTTTGAGTCCCAGTGTCTCTTAATGTAGGGGCATTATTTCAACAATACCTGCATTTCTGGTAATGCCAAATTTTTAACAATCACTGTACTTGAGTTTCAGAGGGATTTCCTTGCCTCCTGTGTAACTGCACCCTCTTATCTTCAGTACTCCTGCCTAGTTTAAACATTTCGCATTATTTTCCCGCGCTCTTCGCTTTTGCCCTTCATTTTAGCGGCCGCCACTCGCGATTGAATCGTTTTTCCTATTGTTTTAGTTTGATTTTATGTGACTATGGCAAAGCCTCGAGAGCTATCTGCCAAAGGGGAGGGATGCCTTCGTGGAAAACTTTCTAAGGGATACTGGATCGTTTACACGTTACACATGGGGAAAACCACGAAAACGCCCATTCAGCCAGCCTGCTCGGGGTGCGTAATGGCAAACCGCACATTCAGTTGATCAACGTTAACGAATTTCGCGTATTGCGCATGCTCATTGGTGTACCGCTGGCGTTAGAGCAGTGGCTTAAATAAGGGTATGCAAGGAATGCCGTCGCATTGGGTCCCGAAGGCTTAGGGGCGCCCTTAAATGTCCTGCTGAACTACATTTACATGTTTAAACCTAAAAGGCGGATTCCATTACATATATGTAGAAGCTTTAATTCATTTTCCCTTGATGGTTTCAGAATTAGAATTTCAATAAAAGAAGATTAATTATTATTTTTATATGTTTTATCTTGTATTTTTTTCCTTTTTACTTTTCATTTTTGTTTTTAAAATTTGTACTACTATAAATTCTTATTTTAATTTTGATATGTTTTGATTTTGTGTTAAACCCCTTTTACACGTTTGTTAATATTAATAAAGTTGAGGAATAGCCTTGATTTGACTCCAGTTCACTTTTAACTTTAGAATCTTTAAGTATATGTAGATAATAGAATTCGTTTTCTTATAAGTTTTTAAGGGCCCCCTACCTATATGGTGCAGTGACGCAATTCTCTGTATGACGCAGATAGGAGGCCCTTGGAAGCACCTGAAACAGCTAAATTCAAGTGTTTGCAAAAGTTAAAATTCCAGCAGTCGACTATGATATAATAACTTTATGACCTACCCCAGTTTAGGGATAGCAGTAAGCGGAAAATAGGAAAAGTTCCTTTGTATTCCTTAGTCTCACACCTGAAAATTATTAAAGGCGACCACCGAAAGGAAATGTTTCTCCTTTTGGCAGTCCCAAATCAAAAAGCGGTGGAAGTTGAAATTAATTGTAACTATTTATTATAAAGTACCAGTGGCGTAAATAAGGGTATGCAAGGAATGCCGTCGCATAGGGGCCCGATAGCTTAGGGGCCCTTTAAATGTCCTGCTGAACTACATTTACATGTTTAAACTTATGTTATGTTATGACAGATTCCATTACATATATATCCCCCCGGGGGTCGACGTAGAGAAACTCTGCGAAGCTACTGGCTAGGATCTGTACCTAGGCAGTCTCGGCCACGGGGGTATAAAATTTATGAACTTGGTGGTTCTGAAGGCTCTGGGAAAGGTCACTTATTGGCCGGCCTCGGAGTCTGGCACGTCCTAGCGCGGCGTGGTTCTAGTAACCCGGGGGTCTCCCCCGGGGTCGCTGGGTAATGTCCCACTGCGACGGGCTCGCCCAAGCGACTGGTAGGAGCATTAGACGACCGGTGCTGCCTGGGGTTTATCTCCAGGTGGTGCCTGCTCTCCTGGAGGGTAATAGTGGAGGTTGAACCTCCACGATGTTCCCAAAGGGGTAGTAGACTTGTAGTGGGCTTAAGTTCCCGGAGCAGGGAAGCCAAAATCCTCCATTACATATATATAGAAGCTTTAATTCATTTTCCCTTGATGAGTTCGGAATTAGAATTTCTATAAAAGAAGATTAATTATTATTTTTATATTTTTTATCTTGTATTTTTTTCCCCTTTTGCTTTTTATTTTTAGAATTTGTACTACTATAAATTCTTATTTTAATTTTGATATGTTTTGATTTTGTGTTAAAGCCCTTTTACACGATTGTTAATATTAATATAGTTGAGGAATAGCCTTGATTTGACTCCAATTTACTTTTTAACTTTAGAATCTTTAATTAATAATAGAATTCGTTTTCTTTTAAGTTTTTAATTGTCCCCCCTACCTATATGGTGCAGTGACGCAATTCTCTGTATGACGCAGATAGGAGGCCCTTGGAAGCACCTGAAACACCTAAATTCAAGTGTTTCCAAAAGTTAAAATTCCAGCACTGGACTACGAAATAATAACTTCATGACCTACCCTAGTTTAGGGTAGCAGTGAGTAGAAAATAGGAAAAGTTCCTTTGTATTCCTTAGTCTCAAACCTGAAAATTATTAAAGGCAACCCCCTTAAAGAAAAGGTTTCTCCTTTTGCAATCCCAAATCAAAAAGCGGTGGAAGTGGAAATTAATTGCAACTATTTATTATACTTACTTATTTTATATATTAATTTGTTTCTGTATAATTCGCATTATGATCGAATAATCAGTAGACATATTTTCTAGGTATAAATCAAAGAAGTAACTAGGCAGGATTCTGGTACTTTGCAATGAACTTTGCAAGTTAGTCCGTAATTTTCATAATATGTCATTCCGTAGCGTTTAATTTTGTTTATATATTGAATCTCTTACTAGCTTTTCCATTAAACGCAAGTCCAAAAATCAGTCCTATTATTCAATTTGAAATTGAATTTATTAATGTGAATGATTCTTAGAATTTAATATAACATGTATTTCGTTGGTCCGCTATAAACGGCGTATCACTTTTCAAATTGTTGCCACCAAATAATTTCACCCTGTATTATTTTTAAAGAAATTAAATAAGGAAGTATCTGCATGTTTGAATGTATAGTTCTCTCAATGTTAAAAAATGATGGTACTTGCAACCTTTGCAGTCGCACCAAGAGGCAAGGTAAGGTACAGAAACATTTTGGATTTAGAAGCACGATTGACATTACAAAATGGCAAAGTTAAAGGCGGATCAATTTTTTTCTTTGTTTTTTACACTAATAAGCTGGAGGGGGAAATCATTCGTATGTATTAATTGCTAACTCCAGAATACATGTTTTTCTTTCTTAAGGACACAAAATCATTGACGTAAGTTGAGCATTTGTAGCATAAAAGGACTTTGCTCCACCCCCATGTCGAAATGCCGTTCTAGTCCACGAAACGCAAAGAATTTATATAGCACCACATTTGGAAAGGAGAGATTTCCCGTTCTGCTTAGGGATCTTTGAATGAATTCAAAGTCCGAAAAAAGGGGGGAAGTTTTACGACAGGCTACGAATACACAGATGCTCAAACATTAAGCGGCTAAATATTTCAGTTAATTTCCGGCGTAAATTTAATGAAATTTTTTTCATTAAATTTATCGAAATTCATTACTTTTTCACTCATGGGGGTAGGAAATGGAATGGATGAATATTTTTACTTGAAATAATGAGTAAATAAATATTTATCCAATTTTTCATATCAAAATTTTCAAAATATTCTCACATTGCATATAAAATGCAGGTTAGGAATTCTTTAAAATCCCTAATCGAAAATTAAATCTGAAAGCACAGAACTCGTTTGAGGATTTACTTGATTTGCTTTAGAAAAGAGAAAAGCTATAGTGTTTTTTAAGCTGTAAATTACCCATCTACCAAAAATTCACACTTACCTGTAAAAGATAATTCTGAAGACATTAAGTTCGTTTTGAAAGTAATATATTAATATCTCTTCCTTTGAAAAAATATAATAAATTACCATTTATTTTAACAACGTGAAACATTTAAGCGTACAATTGAGTAATGCGCAATAATTTGTACGTTATTTAAACGGCATTGAATTGAATTATTATATAATAATAAAGCACTCGAGGACTATTTGCCTAAGGGAAAGAACGCCTTCATGGAGTACTTTCTAATCTTTATTTGAAAAGAAATTTTACAATTTAGTTTACTTTTGCTTTTAATTTACTTTCCACTGCATTCAGTACGTGAAATCATCAATAATAGTATAATTATGATAATAAAAATGGCATCACACAACTAAAAGTATATACTCCTTCGTAAATTTCGATAAATTAATTACTGAAAATATTGAACATATCAATGCCAGCGTTGCCCTAACAGTTTTCAGTTGCATTTCAACATCTGAAAGAAGTTTTCACTACACAAAAAAATGGAATATTTCAGAAAAGAACGCTGCCCCGTTATTGCAATATTTCAATATTTTTTGTAAATTAAAAAATAACACGTTTAAATAGTAAAAATGCGGTTTTCACTCATAAAATCCCTTTGCACATTATTCTCTTTCATTTCGGCATCACTGCATAACTTTTCTAAGACATAAATATATGTTCTCATACATTATATTTATTTTTTATATTTTTGTCATTAATAAATTAATGATTAAGGTAAAAAATTGATACTGCTTAATTTATAAGCAATGTAAAGACCGACTGTTTTCCTAACTGATTTTTACTTTCTGATCCACCTGGGGTACAAAAAACCTATTTTCATTAAATGTATACGATAGTGTCAATAAGCTTAACTCTAAATTAATAAACATTTCTGGGGCCTTGAAACTCGGAAGGGAATCGTCATATTTTGCCATAGTGGGTATTTAAATTTAGATAAATCCTCATACCGTAAGTATTTTGTGTTTAATATTAAAATTTCCATTTCGTATTACACAATCGTTTTCAAAGCTCTTTGGATACATACCAATAAAATTTGTTTCTACCTGTTTATGATTTCAGCGTAAACTTGTGAAGAATTTCCTAAAAATATTCGAATATCCATAATTTTTACTGTCAAAATATTTGATAATTATACATTAACTGAAGTGCATTTATAGTACAGAGGAAATGTAGAAAGATGTTGCAGGTGATGTATTATGTATCACTGAAATATGGCAATAATAATAGTATAATTTGACTGAAGGGAAAAAGAAAAAAACAGATGTTTCAGCGTTTTAAAAGGGAAATGGACAATGGATATCTTTATAGTAAAGTCTTGGATGAAAGTTTTACTGTGACTCAACTTGGGATGACACTAAATTTATAGTGGAGACAGGGTACCTTTCTTCGTTAAACAGCTACATTGAAGGGTGATTTCAGGTCCCTTTTTTCGTTAAGCCACCGCATTGAAGTGTGAAACGCTACCCCTCAAGTATACTTGTAAATTGGCTGATGATTCAGAACAGTAAACTGAACGTAAATTTGCTCTTATTCTAATACCATTTCTCCAGTCTATGGCGAGAACAAACAGAAGTTTTTCTATAAAATTAAATTTCAAAGTGATCTCAAATATAATTCTTCATTATAAAGGTAAGTTATTGATTTGTAATATCTAAATTAATCATAGACTAAATTCCTATAATTTAAAACTTGCTAAAAATTCAATTCAGCTAAACTTTTAATCCATTCATCTGAAAAATCCAAAATTATCACCATTAACAATACAAATGTCTACTAATATTAATTTAATATTTTTATGATAAATATGAAATATAAATATAATCCATGGTCACAATAAGAAACATCATAACAGGCCAAAATTTTTTAAACACATCCTGCGCTAGAGTGCAGGATCGATCAACCAATCAATCGGCTCGACAATCGAAAATCAATCGACTTGAATGGAGCACATCAACATCTAAAAAGCGTTTCTATTAATATGCAAGATATGAGAAATAAGTTTGAAGACATTATGAAAGAAGCTGACTTTATTGTAAATAAATGGGGTATAGAAACTAAATTTGGAAAATAAAAGAGAAATAAAGAACCTAAAACACTGTCATTATTAACAAATACGGAAATATTAATAATGTTTCAAAAATACAAAAAACATATAAAGAAGACTTGTACTGTAAGTACAACTTTTATTATTTACAAATACTTTCAGAACAGAAATCCAAAATTTGAAATCCGTTAAGGATTTAGCTAAATTAGGAATGGTAAAATATTATGACATGACAAGCAGTTATTCGGGAGTGTGCAATTCATTTATATTGTATTTATCATTACCTGTAACCACAGCCACGAGTGAGAGGTCATTTTCAATACTGAAACTAATAAAAACACACTTAAATAACAATATGACACAAGATCGGTTGTCAAACGTTTCACTATTGAGCGTTGAAGCTGAGATGGCTGAGAAAATGGACGTCCAAGTACTGATAAATAATTTTGTGGAAATGAAGGTTAGGAGACACAAATTTCAAAAGAAGGATTTTTTTTTCTTTATGATGAATTTTGGCCACCAATGTTATCATTACATTTATTGAGGGGGGGGAAAATTAGAGAAGAAGAGCAGTACGGACTGAGGAAAATTAAAAGGAAACAGTAAAAAACTTTAGCGTTCATATTTTTTATAAAAATCAAGTGTTCAAGTAGTTTAGTGTACCAAAAGGTTTTTTAAAAAGACAGAAAAAAACTTTACCATACAATATTTTCTACAAAAATTGTATGTGCAAATAGTTTTCTTTATGAAGTTTATGATAAATATGTTTTATATTTAACAAATGTATCATTTACATTATAAAAGTTCTTATTTATTACTTGTATATTATTGCATAAATCATGTTCGTAAGCTGAGTAAATCACAGAGTACTTATACATTAGCTTTTCTGTACGTTTATCAATTATCTTGTCTGTCAGTTTATAATATAACTAATTATTTATAAGTTTGCTAACTTCAGCGAAAAAACTTAGATAGGCGCATATTTTATATAAAAATTTAAAACATTAGTATGTAAAACTTCTTGGATTTTATATAAAAATCTCTGCCAATCTAGGCTTTCTTCCTTTTCTTAATGCTATACGTTGACATGTTCCCTTGTTTATATACACTTATTCATTTATTATCAGTACGTATCTCAGTGAAAGGAGAGAAAAATCTGTTTCTCGCACTCACACAAAAAGTCTTAAGTAACTGAATTAAAATCATCTGACGTAAAATACCCAGACTAAAGCAAATTTTCATTTCACCAGTTGGTCAAGGGAAATTATTTTCCTTTTTATTCTTTCTTCATGTTACATACCTTTCAACTGGTTCCCTAAGAACGTGCTTTTATTTTTTAACAATTAATCCACGTGTGATAAAAACATGATAAAAATCATCATGAAAACATTGCCTCCTGGAATACTTGATTTTTTTTTTAAGCACATTAAATTTATTGGGAAAGGGGCCAGGGCCCAGGAAAATATTTTGCATACGAGCCCAAGAGTTCTACTTAGGCCACTGTATGAGGGAATTCATGTTTCTTTCTAGGTAGAGATTTTAAGTGATATTTTACCAGTTAATAGAACTTTTTATTCCATTTTAAATGATAGCTGATCGAAATCAGTGTTTCATTACCAATCTAAAAGCATTTATCCATGTCTGTTCGAAACAAACACAATCAAAAATTATTGTCAACGTATTCTATAGGGATATATTTTTGACATTTCGGTCATTTTCAGTGAACTTTGATTCTCTGCCAATTAGTGAAGTGTTTATTAAGTTTCACTTCCAAATGCATTTCGTATGTCACATACGCTCATTACAGTGGCTTAGGGAATTTTTTTTTTTTTTTTTTAAAGGAAATAAATACAGTCAAATACCAAAAATCCACCAACTCCTGAAATCCACATTGCCTCTCAAAACACAAACATTCAATTTAAAGGTTCCGGAACCCGCAACATAGAGAACGAAATATCGAAGAAAAAATACTTAGCAAATAATAACGACTCATAAGGGAAATACCAAATTACTGACATCATGGTAAAAGTTTTTTACCCTCCAATCTGTATGGAGTTTAAAAATATATCAGAGTTTCTGACAAAAATTCTTTTAAGTGACCATTCTATTTCACTTTGTGATTATAATTAAAAAAAAAAAAAAAAAAAACCACCATCAAAAGATTGCATTTATTTGTTAGCAAAATCATGGAATTCTATTTCCCAAGCAACAATAGTAAATGCCTGCCATAATGTATGGCAGTCTTCTCTCTTTATTGAAACTGAGAGTGATGACAGTGAATTTTCTGGTTTTAGGGTCAGTGCAGTAAGGGTTAAAGCAAGAGAATTGCTTTTGTATTTGAAAGAAAGAATAAATGAGGAGGCTTTGCAAGAAGATATCGTTGAATGGATGATGTGTTCAGATGAGCCAACACTGGCATAGTAGATGACCGATGATGAAATCATTGGCTCTGTTTTGAACTCGTCACAGCAAGAAAACGATTCAGACACCGAAACAGATAGTGAATTTGACAGGAGTATGAAAATATATTTTAATGAGGGTTTGAAACATGGTAAAAAATATACCTAAAATTTTTAAAACAACAGAGCTGTGTCACAGAACAAGATATTATGACTATATAATTTTCAAAAAATAAATTTACTCTGGAGCATCCTAAAGTTTTAAAACAAACCTCTACAAGAAAAATGTTTGACACATGTAAAAAAAAAATTGCTTTATTAATACCCCTTACTTTTGTGTCTATTGTATATGTCCTTAATGCTTTTAAATATCCCTTTAATCACTAATATAAATGAATAATATAATATAATTAAATGTATATATGTTGCGGTGAAAGACCGTAATCTGGAGAATGTCGACTTTTGCCGGTGAATGTCAAACATTCACTTAGTCTCTTGGTGTATGTCCGAAATATTTTCCAAATACTCTTATTTCTGACACCGGTCAATGTTGATATTCACCATGTACTAATGGTGAATGTTGAACACATAACAATATTATATTTTCTTCTCTATAATTCAGTCGCCAATAAATGCACTTGAAACTTGAAATAAGAACTTACGAACATGAGAACCTAAAACACACAATACATTCAAAATGAGAAAGGAAAATAATAGAAGTTAAAAACTTACTTAATTATACAGTACGTTCTAAATAAGAAAATAAAATAACAGTAATAAAAAACTCACTAAATTATGTGATTCAAATCTTATTTATTGCAACAACTTAAACTATTATGGCACTTTATGACCTCTCTTTTCGACTTTCACCAGAACATATCTGCGATTGTTGACATACACTGGTGAGGGTCCGAATATACAAGAATGTAGTGAAATATTCAGTCTTTCACCGACGTATTTGGTGAATGTTGATATTCTCCGGTGAAAGTCGACATTCTCCAATTTCGGTCTTTCACGGTAACATATATATATAGTATAATAATTTAATGCATATAATATATTATTGTAATAATGTGTATGTATATTAATGTGTATAATAATTAAATGTATCTAATATGCCTTATTTATTTTGCACTTTTAGTCTGAATATTATGATTTATCTTTTGTCTCGAAATCCGCACCTCTGGTCCCAAGCATTACAGATTTCTGAACTTCAACTGTATTTCCTGAAATTCTCTATGCTTACATGAGTACCCTGATTTTAAGCTTTATTGCTTCTTTTTCTGCTTCACAACTAAATTGAAGAGCACAAATCTTAAAATTTTCAGTCTCCACAGAATTTATTTGGGAATAACTGTGATGTCATTGTTTCAAAAAAAGGATTCTTGGGATATCCCTTATCTATAACTTTTTGAACACTTAGGGCATGTTACCTCTTTTCATATTGCTAGAGCTGCAAATCATCGAATTTTCAGATATTTTACTATATATTCTTTTTACACTGCCTTCTAAGAACTCGAAAATATATTTTTACTAAATAGTTATATTGGCTGATAATTTTTGTTTTTAATGTGTTTGGAATATTTAGCTTGAAATGAAATGGAATTAATTTTCTCTGACACTGATATATTATATGATCACAGGTAGCTAATGAAAAGTTTAAACTAACCCACTTCATACGGACTTTGTATAATTTTATCAAAATTATCACCATTTGCATTTATTAAAATTATCCCTTGCATTACCATGGATTTTAAGAAAAATTATGTCCTAATTTCATTAGAAAATATCAGGCTACTACATCATCATAAAAATCATCAACTCTTAAAATGATTTGAGTTAAACTACAAGATTAGAATATTCATGTACAGGGTCTACTGCTTAGCTGCTGGTGGGCAATACATTTTAATTTGAAAACTCTCATATATTAGACATACTCTGATGAACAAAACCTAAAATGCTACACTAGATGTTGCAAAAATATCACTTATGAAAAAGAGAAAATTATTTTGAAAACTTACTACTGCTAATTAATAATTCAACCTTTATGCTCCTGGAAGAGATGAAGGCTCAACATTCCAGTTCTTAAACAGAATCAACTTAACAAAGCTTATTTTATTCATGTAGCATGCTGAATTGCCAACATGCTGAAGTAACCACATAAATTTTTAACACTTTTGTAGTTATATAAAAATTCACATGAAACTGTTATAAAAGGTTTGGGATTTAAAATCTAATCCCACTAGTCCACTGCTAACATACAACTGCACAGCAACAGATTTCAAACATAATTATTTTTCATTAACCCTTCAGCAGTTGCGAGATCAGAAAATTCTTCTCAATTACACACCATATCTATCAGTCATTAATTTGCAATGCAAGCTGTGTTTTTTGCGCCCACTACGGTGCATGACTGAGAGCCGAGCTTATTCATGACCTTCAAATGGTTAATATGCTTGGTAATTTTGAAAATTTTTGGTTTATAATAAATAAGTTTTTCATGAAATGAGCATGTAATAACAGTCTGATTTAATTGTATAATTCTTTTATTTCATACCAAAACTGTATTGTTTGTATCATTAAGGAAAAGTGCATAACATCAAGACCTTTATTAACACAATTCTAAGCAACTCACACTTACATCAACAATAAAACATCAGTCAGTTACTACAGAAACAAATTTTGTGTTTGTCAATCATTTCAAATCACACGTAGTGTTTGTTTTATAACTTCTCATTCTTAACACATAATATTTTGTAAAAGAATCATTGAAAAGAGAAAATGAGATTCACATTTGAAAGAGACTTAAAAACTACCTAACAGATCTTCATAATATTGCATTCCTAATATAAATTAATGTAAAAATATAATGCAGACTTTATATCATTGAAAACATCAATATATCAAATTATATTACTGGCTTTAAAGAAATTCATATAGAAAATGTAACACATGTATTATGGAAATCGTTACATAAGCATAATTGAGACATTCTGAATTTTCACATATATTAGTATATTTTTACTTTATTTCAGAGAGGAAGAAAAAATACGGGCAAAAATTTGATTTATGAAATATTTTCAACTTTTGTATTCTTACAAATTTCAGTTCTAACAAATTATACAAAATAAATTCTTTATAATATTTTCTTAAGTAGATTAGCCAACTACACTAAAATGTTTGCCAGTATAATTTCAGTACATGGAGATATAACATGTCAATTTATATATTAAAATAGATTTGTTTTACATTATTTCGCAGTAATGAATATTCTGCAGTCTAAACAGTATTTTTAAAAATGAATAAGTCATAGATAAAAATAGTAAACCACACAGTCAATAAAAAGGTATCTCACAGAAATAATTTTAAGAGTATATCACAAAGTTTATATCTAGGCTAGTACAAAAGTGCCTTTATCATTCCACAATTTAAAACTTTTGTTCACATATCTAAAGTTAATAAAAAATATGGCAAAAGGCCACCTTCCTCAGAAACAAGCATTTTTGATTTAAGAAAGAATAATACATCACAGAAAATCATATAATTTAAATCAAATGTAGTAGTGTATCATCATGGCTGATTTTTCTTCATTATATTTTTGTAAATGTAGCAATAAATAAGAGTATTTCATTTCCTTGTAAATGCAGTAAATGTAAATTACACCTAGACCTAGTTCCTTAAATGTTGAAAACGTTATGAGTATTTAATGTCAAGATCACTCATACAAAAATATTTTTCTCTTCATAAAATGTTTTCTTTTTCCATTAAAATGATGAGAAGGTGCCAACAGGGTGATTTCATCAATAAAAGTAGTAACATAACAGTTGGCTTGAAGTCTTAATAAACGTATCCATGATTAGACTTCAGAATAAAGAGCAAGAGTCCACAGTAATATTGCTCTCATGAAATTAAAGATTCTTAATCTTCTCCACCAGATTCTGGCGAGGGAAAAGAAAAAATATTATAACTGAATTTGTCTAAAAAAAGGCTTCAAAATAAATGAAAGTACTTAAGATCAAACTACTTAACTTAATTCTACTTTTCACAAATTAACACTTAAAATGATATCATGTATTAAAAAAATATTCAAATTTAAAAAACAAGTTTATTGTAACAAACAAGTTTAGATTGTGATGCCAGCTCTTAAAACTGATGCATAATCATAAGTGAAACGTTCTTGAACACCATGGGAAACATAACAACAAAATATTTCTGTATTTACTTTAAAATAACAACCTCCTCACAATTTAGGATAAATATTAAGAAACAAAAATGTAGGTGAATATTTTGTCTTGTACCAATACTGAAAGCAAAACTTAAGGTATTTCTATCCTTCAGAATAATAGCAATATTGACTGTGGCTCAAAGATTTGTTACATACATTATTGCCTATTTGTTTATGGACATGTCAATAACTAGTTAAGTGGATGCAAACCTAAACTAAAACTGCTCCCCTAAATGAGGCTATCATAATGAGTGAAAGTTAATGCAGCTTATTTTTAGGGTAATTGATGTTGTTTTGTCATGGAAGAATGGCTGCCAAAGCATCAAGGAGGTTGGACTTCTACTTCCGCTCCAATTTTGATGGAAAGCACCCTGGGGGTTGGTCCGAGGGTCTTTCCTTACCACACGAGAGGACTTTCAGCTTGCCATACATTTAGACTGCCCCCTTCTTGCAAAGACACTGTACATTTACAAACAGCCATGCCTTCTCTGGGATTCAAACTCGGGCCCTTCGGTACGAGAGTAGGATCTCCTAACCACTATATCATCTGAGGGGCTATCAATGTGGTTTACTTATTTAAACACTGTAACTATTCCATATACCAATTAAATTCCTTACTTTTATTTTCCAATTTCATTTATAAAAATACATGATTTATAAGACCCTATCAAATTTTAACACAAAAGGACAGCAAAAAAAAATAGGGGATCTTCTTTTTGAGTAAATATGATAAGTACTTAATTATATCTTTTAAGCATAAACCCAACAATTATTCTTTAATGACAATGGGGAAATAGTTTATAACTAATTACCTCAATTAACATGAATAAATAGTCATATGTATTGTCTGATACATCTAAAATCTAATACATAAACCAATAAAATGGCAGGTCATAATTTTTTCTGACAGCAAGGTTGAAAAAAGCCATCTGCATAATTGGAGACTCAAGAAGTTTAGTTTTTAAAAGTTATTAAAATTTGCAATGCTCAGTTTCTCTCGTTTCTAATAACTGAAGAATGAAATTATAAAATGATACTTTTCTATAACAATCTGATTTTCTAACTGGGGGGAAGACTTCATTTTCATGAATTTGAATTTAATTTTTTTTTACTCATCCAGAAATACATCGTGGTAATCGCTGGATGCCACATGAGCTGACTCAAGAAGATATAGACAGACGTGTTTTGGCCTCCTTGAACATCAACGCAAGTTTTCTGGGCTGAAAGCTGTGAAAAACTACCAAAATGTTGGCAAAAGTTCATAGATTTGGGTCATGATTACTACACTCCCTAAAGGTATTTCCCCCCTTAACTTTATTAAGAACGTTTTTTGGCAGAAAACCATTGTGACAACCAAATATTATTATCTGGAAGATATTTAAATTATACTTACGCAAAAATGAATGCTTATTTCATATATCATAATGGGGAAGTTTCAGCATACCTAAAACCAAGGGCTGGGTCAAATTGATCCCAATTAATAAAAACTTGTGCTGTTATGCTAAAAGTACGCTGTAATTATTTGGCAAAGACATTTATTCATTTTTAACATTAAATTGTTATAATAAGTGATAAAAAATAATATTACAATATATAATATTGTATACAGTTAGTAAAATATACAGACAACTTTAATAGAAATATTAGTTTCTTAAGAGTCAAGATTTTCTACACAGTTCATGCACATTTTGGGCAACTTCTTTTTATATATTTTGTACACTTTCTGTTTTGTATTAGCTGAGAAATACTTGGCGACAGAGGAGAATCTTGTCTAATAGCGCATGTGCCAACAGAATCAGCGCTGAATTATAGTCTGTGAGAAACTTGATTTTTGTTGTACATTCAAAATGATTCATATGTTACGCTGTAAGAAACCTAGCACCAGAGTATCGCTATGTATTGAAAGTTTGAGTGTATTATTTCTGTAATGTGTGTGGTGTTATTTTATTGTGACATATAGCTATCGATGGGAAATAGAATAAGTTAATTAGAGTTTTTTGGCTGGTCAGAGCCGGAACATCTAATAAGTTTATGAGACTGTGATATTTCTTTCGGTTTTGTGAAACGAATAATTACATAGGATACTTCCAGATTGAAGTTCTGTAGAAACAAAAGGGTAATTGCATGAATACTGAAAATAATGTTAAATTAGCCAAAATTATTTTGCCAACATTTTCGGGTAACTTACATGAGTGGCTTTCATTTAAAGATATCTTTTTAGCCACTGTTGATTCAAATCCTAATTTAACAGATGCAGTCAAATTACAGTATTTAAAATCTGTGCTAAAAGAAGATGCTTATTGTATTGCTCAGTCAATATCCATAGTTGACTCTAATTATAAATCAGCTTTTTCATTACTAGAAGAAATGTTCTCTAATCACTGCAAACAAGTGTGTGCTCATCTGCAAGGATTTATGAATATGCATCCTATGCAAAATGAGTCTGCGTCAGCAATATTAAACTTAATTGACATTACAAACGAATGCATAAGATCATTAGAAGTTTTAAATCAGAGTGTTCAAGGGTTTTCTTCCAATATATTTGCATACATTTTAGGGCAAAAATTAGATCCTAACACCAAAATATGGTGGGAAAGAAAATTAAAGAGAATTTGCCTAATTTAACAGATCTTATAGAATTTCTTAAAGATCATGCAAGAACTCTCAATGCTTCAAATAGTGTGACTAATACAAAAAAAGTTACACATAGAGTTACTGTGGTCGTTTCTAATGCAAATGAAAAACATATACAGAATTTGTGTAGATTACGTAACTTGAGCAGTCACAAGCTTTTTAATTGTCCTAAATTTCAGAAATTAAGTGTAAAAGAAAAAACATAGCTTTCTCATACGTTATCAAAACAAAAATAATTCCGTTGGTACCACAGTAGAAAGAGCACACACTTCAGATCAGGAGTGGTGATCAAAACAGAAATGCGTTAAATGTACAAGCTAAAACTCAAAACCAAACCTTTACAGCCGCTACGGGTACTAACAGTGGGAAAAACGTGATTTAATCTACCACCTTTGTATTTATTGAGACTAATGATGGAACTTTAATTAAGGTGAAAGGGTTATGTGATAGTGGAAGTGTTTCTTGTTTTTGTACCACTGAATTAGTGGATATGCTTAATTTAAAAAGGGAAAAGACAAATATTTCGGTTTGCAGTATATCAGGTATTTCAACTACGATAAAAAGAAAACAGTTGCCCTTATCTGTCATCAGTAGCAAAAGTAAGGAAACTAGAGGTTTTGGTAATTTCAGTTTATCTATGTTAGTAACCTTGAGATTCCTGAGAAGGTGAATTTAGCAGATCCGGAATTTTATAAACCAGAGTAAGTAAACCTGTTGCTCAGCGGGGAAGTTTTTTATGATATGTTACAAGCTGATAAATTCTACGTTCCTCACACGGGCTTGATATTACAAAATAGTGTGTTTGGATATATAGTTAGTGGAAATAATTTATCGTATTGTGGGTTAATAAATGATAATTCAGAGAGTGAATTGAAAATGTTTCACGAACTAGAATCATTAGGAATTAAAGATGATCCTTATTGTTGCTCTAAGATTATCGCGTAAAGCTAAACAAATTATGAGCGAAGCAAATATGAACTTGCGTATCTAATGATCCAATGATCCTGAGCTGATGAGAAAATGGGAAGAAGAGTAGTTCGAGATCCATCCACATAAAGTCAACGACTTAAACAAGACACTTACAATCTTAGGAATGTTTTGGGATACTAATGATGACAGTCTGAGTATAGACACAGACAGTTTGATTGAATTTCTTAAGAATAAGCGTAATATGAAACGATTCATCTTGAAAACTGCAGGAAAGATTTTTTTTTTTATCCCTTTGGGTTAATAACTCCATTTACTGTTAGAATTAAATTCTTGCTACGAGAACTTGGATTTTGAAATTTCACATGGGATGATGGACTACCTACAGATATCTGTCAAGAGTGGGCAAAATGTGCTGCGAGTGTCGTCATCTTAGTAAAATTGCAGTTTCAAGATGCATTTTGAATCCCGAACCTGATTCCATAGAGATCCATTGCTTTTCAGATGCTAGTCAGAGGGCGTACGGTACTGTTGTCTACGTAAAACTGCGTAAGCAAGAAGAAATTTCTGTGAGTTTCATCGCATCAAAATGTCATGTTGCACCTGTGAAAAGAATTACATCATCTCGTTTTGAATTACTTGGTGCATTACTGCTGAGGTATATAGTTTATTACAGGCCTAAAAAAGTGAGTTTTGAGAAGAAATAAATCAATTAAAAAGAGGTAAGTATGTAAACCTCAAAAGTATTAGTGTAGAACACAAAAAACTGAAAAAATTGGTTGAGTGTCCAGATGAGAATTTAGCGAGTTTTTATACCACTAAAGGTATAGAGTGGAAAATCATTCCTCCAAAGTCGCCAAATTTCGGCGGAATTTAGGAGGCTGGGGTTAAATCATTTAACACTCATTTAAAGATAGTTATTGGCAATCAGTGCTTAACTTTAGAATTCTTAACGGTTTTCACAGAAATTGAAGGAGCATTAGACTCAAGACCTCTCACTCCAATTTCAGCTGATTACAACAATTTTGAAACTTTGACCCCAGGTCACTTTTTGGTTGGTAGACTTATAACAACTCTTGCTGAGCCACATTTATCCAACATAAATGAAAACAGACTTTCTAAATGGCAAAGAATTGCTAAGTATACACACAAAAAAAAAAAAAAAAAAAAAAAATGGAAATTATGGAAACATGATTATCTTAATAGTTTACAAGAATGTCACAAGTGGAAATTTTTAAAAGAAGATGTTCAGTTGGGAACTCTTGTATTAATAAAAGATGAAAATTTGCCTTCAACCAAATGGTTAGAGAGGAGAATAGCTGAAGTTTTTCATGGTAGGGATAACAAAGTTAGAGTAGTAACTGTTAAGATTGCCTAATCAACATTTGCTGAAACGAAATATTCGAGATATATGTATACTTCCTGTAGAATGATCTTTTATCTCTATTATAAACAGGTATTTGTGATAATGATTTGAACGTATATTCTTCAATATTATGATTTGTTATTGTGAAGCCTTTTATTGTAGTGCCTTTATATTTACATTTATTGTAATAATAGGGAGTGTTTCGTATTAGCTGAGAATAACTTGGTGACAGAGGAGAATCTTGTCTAATAGCGCGTGTGCCGCCAGAAACGGCACTGAATTACAGTCTGTGAGAAACTTGATTTTTGTTGTACATTCGAAGTTGCGATTCATATGTTACGCTGTAAGAAAGAAACCTAGCACCAGAGTGTCGCTATGGAAAATAAATGTATCGAAAGTTTTAGTGTGTTATTTCTGTAACATGTGTGGTGGTATTTTATTGTGATATATAGCTATTGACGGAAAATAGAATAAGTCAATTCACTTTCCACATATCTGTATTTTACAGAAAGAACAAGTATACAGTTTGGTTTCTACACTTGAAAGCTTGGCAATGAACCCTTTTTCGCATCTGTGCAGATTCTTCAGTAGTATCTGCTTTTGTCTGCGTATCTGACTTGTACTTTCTTTTGTGAATATATGCACTACACAACTCTTCAGCGAGTTGTTGAAGATATTCTCTCCTCGTAAGTTTTTCCCAGTAACTTCTTTGTATAAAATCCATGAATTAATTCCTGCAAGATCAGGAATGTTGTAGAATACATGAACTGGCCACCGCCTTGAACCTGCCTTCACAGAATATTTCCGAGCCACTTGGTCAGCAATGTCGACACAAAATTTTGTTGAATTATAAAATATTGTTTCTAGAAGCTTTTTTGGGTGATTATTGTCGATATCAACTGTGGGATGAAGGGAGCTCAATAATAAGACATTTTTGCCACTTTTCCCCTGATAAACTGTCAAGGTTATATCATCATCCTATAATGCCATCTTTACTTTTTTCACAAATTCAGGTACTTCTTTCTAAATTTGTTTCATCATTCCAGTTAAACTAGTGTTCTTCGTTTTTAACATTTGGGACAGATTTAGTGTAGTGAAAAAATTATCTGTAATGATATTTCTTCCTTTATTTTCAAAAGGTTCTATCAAACACAAAAGGACGTATTCGAAGAGAGATAGGTTTTTCAGGATGTTCCTCACCTTTACCCAAATATGAAAAAAAAACCATTGAGCACGTATTTACTATCAACATCAGTGGCAAGGCAGAACTTGATACCAAATCTATCTGGTTTACTTGGCATATATTGCATGAAACAACATCTGGCTTTAGACAGAAACAGCTGATTATCAATAGTCAATATGGTCCTGGTTTATAGCAAGTTATCGAATTTTCAATAAATTTCTTACAAACTTCAGAAATGAAACAGAATTTATCTGTTTGTAGGTGTTCAGATTGTGTAGTTTTTTTGTCGAATCGCAGAAATTTCAGACGTTCCCTGAATCTATCTCTCGCCATAGTATCGCGGAAAAAAGGTGGACCCCAAACAACAAATCGCCCACAATATACACAGTGTGTATATTGTGGGCAGACTGTTTACAATTTTAAGAATACTATGTTTTAATCCTACACAGCAATTGGGCAAGAATTTACCGAGTTTTGTGGATATTGGAGGGAAACTGCAAAAACCTTGAAGAGATTGAATTGAGCTTTAATTGAAAATTAGTAATTTAAAGATTTATTGTCAATTTGCTCCAATTAAGTTTTAATTTGTTGAAATTTTCTTCATATTTTTATATCTTGCACATTATCTCCCCTTTCAAGTAAAAAGCCTTGAAGACAAAAAAAAGTCTCTTGAGAAAGAAGCATTAGAGTATTAGCAACACAAAGGAAATTTTGTATAATATTTACCAATTTCAATGAGAAAACAAATAAATGGATCCAAGAAATAATTTAGAAATACTGGAATAAAATATGATTCAGTTAATTAAATTTAGAGTCCAATTTGAAAGTCTCTAAAATATAAACCTGTGAAGTTCTTAAGGTAGCTTAGAAGATCATATAAAAAATTCTTGCAATTTTGTGAAATCTTTCATAAAGAATAAGTATTGTTAAAAACTAAACTAAATTCAGTGGCATAATAGCCCTAGGGGGCCAAGGCCTGCAGTGCCCCTATATCTGCTTTCTTAACCATATAAGTATTGCTATCAATATAAAATCAATATTTTTAGTTAGTTCATAGTTACAAAATTCTATAAAAATTAATACTTATAACAAAATCAGATTTTCTTATTGCAGAGCAATGTAATAATTAACACACATAAATGAAAAATACAATTATAATAGTATACTTTGATTAAAATAAGCAGATCCTCAACAGTGAATCAGCGCAACTACTTGCTGATGGCTTTGGATGCTTAAATAGAGATGGATCTAAAAACATTTGTTCCTTATACGAGTTAACTGGCTTTTAGCATTATATATATGTATAATTTTTTACATATATATAAAAAAAAACTAAACTCCTATTTACTTTTTATGCTACATACTTGAAAAAAATAAATATACAAAATTAAAATTCAAGATGAATAACTTATCATGATGCTGATTCAAGATGAATAATTTTTATTAATTTCTCTCAAATTATGTCTTAGGAATTTCTTGGGGATTTAGTAAACAGAATTTTATATTACTCTACAATAAAAAAAATAATTAAAATTTTTTGTTCAACAGTGAGAATATCTGATTTGGGAAGGCCTATTAAAATAAAAAAAAGTTTGAATACATCCATTAATTACTGTACATAATCACAACAAATTTTAAAATTTTACAACTAATTTTCATTCCATTTAACATCATTTGAAGGTAGTTTTACTGAAATTATGATATTTATTATTATTAAGATATCTATAATTTACTTATTTTGTACAAAATTGGAAGGTGCCCCATTCTCTAAATACTAACATATCCACATTAACAAATTGATGTATGAATTTTCACCAATGATTAATGGATTGTTTGTGGCAGTTACGTCTAAAAGGCAACTGTTCCTCATTTGAAGGCAACTAACCTTTTCAAACTGCACTAAAACATTCCATTTATATAGCATTATTTATTAAAAAACTTTAATTTCATTCAATAACAAAAATAATAGTTATGTATGAAAATATTATAAGGTGGAGACTTCGTTCTTAAAACAATCAGAAAGTTCTTAGAATTCAAATTTTAAAACAAAAATCTCATTGTTAAAATAATTCAAAAATTCAAAATATTAATTCTAGGTATGTAAAACAATAATGCAAAAATATGTTAATCATGTTCATAATGTTTTCTAAATAAAATTTTAAAAACTTTTAATTTGTTAAACCAAGTTTACAAAATTCTGATTCCAAACAATTTTTTTAATCTTTTTTATTTTTCATAAAACAATGCTACACTTTTAATCCAGTATAAGAAGAAACAGCATTATGTATTCATAGTTTCAATATAATAAAAATAATAATTGGCAATTTCTATAAGATAGTTCTAGTTGCACTAATTAAAACCTTACATTTTTTTCTATTCACAAAACACTTGATGTAAAATTTTCAAAGTCATAGCACTATTTGAGTTTTATTTCACTGAAGTGACTGTAATTTAACACATTATGGTTAAAAGAAAATACTTATGAATCTAAAGGTAGTTTTGAATTTTTTGATTGATAAGCATAACATAACAATGAAGAGATGAAACAAAAATTAATTTTATAAACCAAGATTAACGACCTTCAAAAGCACTGGGAATGCAATGCTGAAATAATGCAAGATTTTCTTTTTCCCCCTAAATAATGAAGAGGTAGCCGAAATAAATTCTACATTGTGTTTTCTCCAGATGTTGGAACTTTTGGAGTTGCAGATAAAAAAGCACATTTATTTGAGTTTTGTAGATATTTTATCAAAATCCAATTGGCAAATAAATTTTCCATTGGGGTTTATAGCACAGAGAAGGCGCCAACTCACATTTTAATCACAGGCTAAAAAACTGCTGCATAGTTGGCCGGAATTTGCAACGTAGTGGCTGACCGGATGGGATTTTGAAAGAAGCATGATCAGCTTGGCAGTTAAACATCATTTTTTGGATGACACACCTCTTAGCACATTATCTCTCAGTTGGTAGAAGAATAGGGAGTACTAAACAAGCCCCACAACTTTAGATATGTAATTACATCTCAAATAGCAGAGACTAAAGGGATTATTATGTCTAGCGACAGTCCCTGCTAGATGGAACATTTCTGAGAAACAAGATTCTGGTAGAACTGTTCTGAGCAGGAAGATTCCTAGAAGAAACAGCTCTGTTGGAAGCGAAGCCCCACCTAGCTACAGAAATGATGTACTAGCTACGTGGGATTTTTTGTAACCTCACTGAAAATGTTCCGGCTGTAGCTCTGTCCTGGGTAGAGTTCAACCAATCAGACTGCTTCTGAAGGATCATGTGATCCCAATCTAAGTAATAATCGATTACTGTTAGGCATTCAAGTCTTTGTAGTAAGTGAAATTGGTTACCTAGCTACATAGGTTTCGTGGAAATGTGCAGGTTCTGAGAATTGTCCCTTTCGACATCCAGTCCCTTGTAACAAAAACATATGTGATTAGGACTTTAGTGATATGTTGCTAGCAGGAAGGCAAAGTGCTAAAAGAGAGTTACATATTATTGTGGCCAGAGTATTTATAATTTCTAAAGTGCTTTGTTTTAATCCTATACAGCGAATAAGGCAAGAGTTTAAAAAGATGCAGATACTCCAGAAAAATTGTAGATGCCTTGAAGGGGTTGTGCTTCAATTGAAAATTAGTAATTTAAAGGTCCATTGTCAATTAGTTCTAATTAAATTTTAATTTGATAATAAATTGTCTTCACATTTTTATATGTTACACATAAATACATATATACACACATACATATATATTTAGGGTTACTATAGAGTGGAACGGCACTGTTAAACTGACAACACAACATAAAGCTTTGACCCACTTTTCCCATAACACATCAGAGATTTATAATAATTAAATCAATCAGTAATTAAATCAATAATTAAATCTGCAATATTTTAAAATTCTGGCATGCAATTATCTATAACATGCTGAAATTTCTGCAGTTACAGAAACAACTCTCAACTCTATTTTAAAGAAATATGATTTTAAAAAATATTTATTTACTGAATTTCTACTTTTTATAATGCATCAACTGAGTGATGAGTTAATTTCTTTCTGGCCACTTACAGAAAATTTTTGTCCTGAAAGAAGGTATTTTGGGGATGTTAATGGAGCAGTCTTCTTCCTCACCCCCTCCCAATTTAATAGATTTCTTCAAATATTTATACATTCTCTAAAAATAAATTCAGTAAACAAGATAAATTACTGTCCATCTTTCACGGACTTCAATACTTCAGAATTTCAGTTTAGATCTTTAAACTAACAAAAGGAGGGATTCAAAGAAGTTTAATAAACAGCTGATTACTTGGATTTTTTATATATTTGCTCAAATTTTACAAGCTCAAACTAACAAAAATTGCAAACTATTAAAATTTCAAAAAATTAGCAAACATACTTAAAATATTTAGATGTATGGATTCACTCACTGTTTAATATCATTTATAACAAGCTTCTTACAACTAAATTGCAATAAAGTAAATGCAAGCGACATTGTGATCATGTTTTAAAATTCTGGACTTAGTTTATATAAATACTAAACTTACAAACCAAGGTATCAAAGAAAAGCCTTTAATTCTAACAGCTTTAGAATAATTATTTTCAATAAAAATACTTTAAAATATTATTATACAAAATATTCAAAAAAACAAAACAATTTGTAAGAATTAAGTTAATTAATTCTATGACTGCAAGATATATTGAACTGAATGGTTACAATAGCTTTTTTATACACACAATTGATTGATGATACTTTGAAGTTTTACAATAGAATATACTTCAGCATGTGTCATAGATTTTAATGGATATTTCTTCAAAAATTCATTGAAAAGGTAAAGAAATTGGTTGAGTCTTCCTGTTTTGCATTTATGATGGTTGCTGCAGTGTGGAAAATTTCGGAGTGAAATAACTGTTTAAAACTGATTGTGCATGTTAAATAACATTAACCATGATCCTAACTTATGTATTTTAGTATGCTACTGTTACACAATATGTTACTACTCTTTGAAATTTCATAAATCAATATTTTGCAATTCTAAGTATTATTGTCTTCAAAAATGAATTTTTGAATCATAAGGGGAAAACTGTTACAGATTTCTGAAGTTCTCATTGTGCTAAGATATGCTATGTAATGTGTCTTAATGTTTTGCCCTCAGCTTTTGTCCATTATTAATTGTGCAGTTCATTGTTTTCTTATTTAGTTTCATAAATTCTTGCTCACAAGAATGAGTTTACATTATGCTCACATACAGAGGAAATAAAGTACTCTAAAATTACCTTCTTCAGCATTCTGAAGCCACTCTACAAATGTTCGTGTCTGATCTAAAAATATACTTTTTCCTTTTGGAGAATGAGCCTCTTTATACCACTTCAGTATCACATCTTCACTTAAAACTTCAGCTGAAAAGTAGCAACATACATTAATCATCAACATAAAAGCAATAACATATATTAGAACGTTTGATATTTGATTTGATTGAAGGCGAGACTCGGACCCAATGACCCAAATCAATTTAGGCACAAAGTGACACTGGGGCCATTCTGAGACAACATTTCAGATATCAGTTCATCAGAATTTAAATCATCTAACTGACACACATATATTGCTCAACACAGTTAAAAAGCTCATAATGATCATAAAATGTTTTAAACTATTCCACAGAAAAAGCAATTTTCAGCTAACTAAAACTTCTTTTCTTCCGGTTGGTTATCTTCATATTTCAGATGTTAAGGCATTGATAGCATCACGTATTTGTGCCACTAGAATCAGAAATCTTCCTTTCATGTCTTTATTATGTGGCAGAACTCAACCAAAAGGCATCATGGCAAGACATAGTTTCAATGAAATTCTGAATGCTTTAACAATAATTTTCAAGTAAAATGCTCTTAAATTGCTTGGTAATAAACATCAATATTTATTCTATTATGATAAAAATAATTTAAGTGTATGATCAAATATTATAATTCTCCAAGTCAAATGCATAAAATTACATAGGTTTTTCCTTCAGAAGAATGAAAGTTCAATGAAGAGAGGAAGATAAACAGACAGTAATGAGAAGACTAATAATACAAGGTGATGTAGAAATATCGATTGAAAAAGCAGAAACACCAAGAGACTAACACCCCAACTGAAGGAACCAATATAACAGTGCTGTAAAAAATGAAGCCAAAATTCTCATACTTATCCACTATAGATTTCTTTTTCATCAACAATTAAACCTATATCCTCTTTTGCAGTAGCATAATTTACACTTTCGTCTTTTAAATGTCAATAAATTTCTTAACTTCCTTTAGACCCACAATGCCTGAGCACATAGAAGAAGTAAACACTGAGCCCTAGAATCTCCTGGAGACCAAAATCTGTCAGACTGATGTTCATGATTTTAACTACATGTTACCATGAATATGAGCAGTATCTCGTTTAGAAAGCCCTCCATGAATGCCTCACTTCTAAGGCAAATTGCCCTCATGTGCTTTGCTATAATAAAGCCTGCAATATTCATGATGGTTATATGCCATCTATGATTCAAGGTTACTATAAAAGATTTACCAGAATTTCAAACACTGCACTTTAAAAGATATCAAACATATAATAGACAGAACCTGAAACTCATATACTACAAATATCTGTGCGTCCTCTTGGTCACTCAGCACATCCAAGTGGTAATCAACTTCAGTCCATACTACACTGAAGTGCCACTGAGGGATAGTAAGTCAGTAACGAGTTGGGCCTCCTCTTGGCCTTGATAATGGCTGCCACATGACGAGGCATTGATTCAATAAGTTTGCAGAAGCATTTTATGGAATTGTGTTGACAAACTTTGCTTACAGTTGTCCATATTTCAGGAAGGGTCACTAGTGCTGTGCAATGTAGTTTCCCACCTTTCTCCAAAAGATCCAAAAAGTGTTCAGTAGGATTAATTCAGGGCTTTTAGATAGCCAATTCATGACGGAGAAGTAAGAATGTTCATCCAAACAGGCAGTAGACAACTGGACCTGTGACAGGTGCAGTTATCTTTCTGGAATACTCCATTTCTACGTGAATGACAAGACAACTTAAATGGATGGAGATGATCGCCCAACAACTCTATGTACTGAATCACATTGAGAGTGGTTGGTACAAGTATCAAAGATCTAAATTGAGAATGTTGGGATTGAGACTCATCACTGCATACTACTTGTTTCCAGGCTTCTAGAGTCCATTCTAGGTGTTTTCTTTCCCAGGCAAGACATGCAGCTCGATGCCATGCATTGAGCAATGGTACTCTTTTGGGTCTACAGCTCCCGAAGTCCATATGGTAAAGCAAATGACTGGCACCCTGATTCAGGTGGGTGGTAATTTTAGCTAATGTTTGTCTTTGCTGGCTATGTACAGGATGGTTGAGCCATTTCATACCATATTCGTTTAATGTTAATTGTCCTTTGCAGTTTGCCCGATCATGACTAGTCAGCCCCACTATCCGTGTAGTCTTGGTATAACTCTTAACCTTGAAAATCCTAGCTTTTTGATGATTTCAGAAATTGAATGGCCGATGTATCAAACACTTATTATTTGTCTGCAGTCAAAGGTGCCCAAAATAGAGTTTCACCCATACTGACTATTTGAAACAACTGATGAACAACCACCACAGTACTAGCTATACATGCACTTACCACAACGGCATCACACGAGCCTTAATGCAGCACAGTGTTAAAAAATTTGCATAGCCATGTCTATCACTAATTCAGTATCACTTCAGTGTATTTATACGTAGTCTACCCCTCCATCAAGTTTAGTTAGATTATTTGAATATGGCAAAGCAGACAAGGGCTATCAAGAAGGGAAGGGGAGGGATATCCTCAAGCAGGGCTTTCTAAAGAGAAATGCCTCATACTCAAGTTACACATGGGAAAAACAGCTACCCCCAAATCTGTAGATCTACATGACATAATGTTATATTTCCTCTTTTTGAAGGTATGTTAAATCTTTCACAATGGGCCCAACTCCAAAACTGGTTACTTGCCCAAAAGCTCAGGTTTAGTGTTTTACTGTCACAATAATGCACGGCTTGTTGGTTTTCCATATTTGTTGAATGAGTTATCAAGCATTCGTTTACAGTTACTTGAACATATCAGTTATTTTAATGAACTCCTCTCTCTTGTTTAGCATCAGTGCTTCTACTTTTGCTACTAGCCTATATCAGGATCTCACTCTTATATCTGCCACTGTTATATACTCAAGGCATGAAAATGAAAACACATTTTACCAAAACCACCTTATCAGATATCGCCAAATTTTCAAGATTAGCCAAACTCTGATAATCCTAGCACAAAATAATACCTCAGGTAACCAGATGTTTAATGATGCTTGTTTTAAAAAAGAAATGCTGCCACTTTCTTTTTTATTTCAAGTTCCAATGCTTAATAGACAAGTTGTGATTTTTTGGGATCTGAAACTGAATTTTAAAATGAAACTGAATTAAAAATTTTAAAATTACAATGAAAGAAACTAATAGTATCGCACTATTGTAATTTGCCACAAAATCATTAACAGGAATAATTGCCTTGAATCTATTCTTAACTCTCTAAAGGTTATAATGCTAAAATTCCATTAAAAGGGAAGGCTTTCCAATTTGTTTCACTTGTAAAATTTTGCCAGCTTTTGATGTAATTGATTTTGTTCCAAATGCGATATTCCACTACATATTTTTCTTTCTTGACTTTGTTAATAACATACTTACATTTCTTTACTCTCATCTCCCAACTTGCTGCCATGTTTAATTAGTAGCAGAAAAGTAACAGTTGTTAGAGAGGTATACTACAAAATGGAAGTTGTAAATAACAATCTCAAATGAGAGCCATAACACCTGTTGACCTTGGGGTGATTTTTTGCAACTAAATTTCGTCAAGTATTGAAAGCTTTCAAGCACCATCTACATATTCAAAACAACTATTCCCAAAGGAAAATTTCTTCAGAAAAGGAAATGAATTTTTCATCTAGACATTAATAGATTTTGAAGAAATTAATGCATGATACACATAATTTCTTTCAACTTGGAGTATATATTAAAAGATTAACTACAGAAATTTTAGATGATTTTAGCTGCAACAGATAATTTAAAAATACTTTACTTGTCAACCTACTACAAGAGTTCCAAGGTACAATTGCTTCAATATGTATTTTTAATAAATCATTTTGAAATGTAAGATTTTTTAAAGAGTTCAAATTTTTTAATTCTGTTTAAAATGAATATAATCAGCTACATACATATATGGGTGTGTACTAAAAAATCATTCAGATGCATGAATTTAAAATTTGGTAAGTGCATATTTTTAGACTTGAAGACTTTTCATCCACTTTCAAAATAAAGTCATATTTTCCCAATCAAAACATGCACTTAATTGTATGTTTTGGAAGCGAAATTAGCACAACTACAAATTTTCGCTGGCTTGATTAATCAGTGATAAGGTAATGATAATGTTAAATTACAGATGAATATTTTTTGGTTTGAATACAATATTAGAATTACATGGAATCATAATCTATCTTTCACCTTGAAGCAAATTACTTACTTTGAATAAAAGGGATTTACCTACAAAATTAAAACTATGGAAAAAATATTTGATCATTGATATTATAAATCTTCAAAATTTTGAAGGTTATAGGTTATTTTAATACAGCACAGTGCATAATGTCCATCTACCTAAAAAGAAACAAACCTTCATTGGAGAACTAAAGAAAACTGGCTTGTATTCAGATTACACATAGAAAAACAACCATGCAGCCCCAGCTTGTTTCCCTAGGCTCAAACTCATAGCAATATTTCTACCAGTATTCAGCAGTTTTGAAATCTCAACTGCCAGTGGAGTGGAAATTTCAAGAGAATTGCAAAGTAAAATTTTTAGCTTCTAAGTATAAATATTTGCAAAAGGTAAATATTAAAAAGAAAAAAAAAAAGTATCAGAAAATAATGGCTTTCAATAAAGTGATCACAGCCATTGCATAATTGGTTTGACTTATTTAATTAAGGCAAAGCACTAGAGGGCTACCTGTTTCAGGGAAAGGATACCTTCATGGAGGACTTTGAAAGGAAAACTCGCTTGTATACATGTTACATATGAAAAAAGCCATGAAAACACCAATGCAGCCAGCCCATTTGCTGGGATTTTGGATGATTTTCTATATTTTACTTGTATATTAGTGTTTTCTTATTTTTGTTATTGTTAATGCAGGCATTATTTTTTTTTTTTTAAATTTTTAAATATATTTGCAGAATGCAAAGGTTTATGAAATTTCTTTTACTTTTTGCAATTCTAAATACAATTTTCTTTCTCAGCCGTTGCAATACATTCCTGACATAATACAGTAACAAGATGAGAAGCACTAAGATTATTATGCACTACAACAATATAGAATCAATGATTAAATCTATACAGTAATGTTCTCTCTGAAAGTAGATCAATGGTAGTTGTAAAACTACAGGTTTTTAAAAAAAGATTGCAAGAAAGACAACTTTTGAGCAGTTGACCACAGATCCAAGGTTCTAAACTAAGGGGAAAAATCAAATATTATATGCCTTCAGAGAGTAACAATTTTTGATCACCTCACCTTTTAGTAAAAACATATGAAACATTTTTTGTTCATCTTCCATTGGAAAAACTCAATGAATAGTATGTTTTCCATACAGCATTTAGGAGAGATCTATTCTCATCTCATGAAAAATAACAAAAAAACTATTCTTAATTCAACATTAAGACGATTGATTAGAAATGTTACACAGTTAAGTATTAACTAGACAGAGGTTACATTTAAGCTTTTAAATGCAAATTTGAGTACAGATTGATAGCTTTTATGGCAGTCAGAGATTTTAAATTCCAGTCTTCAGGAAAGTTAAATAAAATTCTATATAGTATAATTAAGCACTAAAAGGCTGCTAAACGTAATGCTTGTATTGCAGGTCAAAAATACTTTAACTTCACACAATTCTGATAATATTTTTAGCCCAATTTTACGTGTGTTTGACTTATTTCTCTAAATAACTCATTAGAAGGATAAGCAATGATGGATTCAATGACACATTCCTCACACAAGCTTTGTATAAAATTTTTAATTTCGCATATGTTTATTATAAATACTTGTGATCAAACCTGTTGTAATCTGGATGCCAAACTTTTGATTTACTTTTTAAACTCGAATCACAGATCTACAACCAGCTGTTTTAAGATATGTTTAGCCTTGCGCTGTTTTAGAAACAAACCATATAATTACAAAATGCCTTTCTTGTTATGAATTTACTCAAATATTTAGCAAATGGCATTCTTTGAGCTTCTTCAAAGCTATTCGGAACTTGCATATCCTCATGTGAATAGGATACTACTGAATGTGGTTATTTCTAGCATCAATTCACTGCACAAAGGGTTGACTAAATCTTTTTCTTGAATTTGAATAACAGTTTGTTAAAATGAGAGAAATGCTTGGGAGGGGGGGGGGGTAATGGATTACTTAAAGACATGTTATTTGCATTAAAGAAAATATGCAAGAAACTATTCTTAATATTGAGTATGAATTAATTGTTCAAAATATACAATTAATATCAATTAAAAATAAGTTTGCTAGTAATATGGAAAATTTGTCACATAATCTGTGCATATTGATTTTAAAAATTCTGTTTTGATACTTCTCAAATTTCACTTTTAAATAGTTAGGTACATAAAATTCAACCTCCCAAAAGTGAAATAATAATCCAGGAAATAAAATTTTAAAATAAAAGGAGATACTTAAATACTTCTTTTCATTTTTTATCAATTCCAAGAGTTGAATATTTTCAGCAATCCAAGACAAAATATTTACAAATTATAAAAATTAGTGAAAACACATCTGCAGAGTACACTAGGTTTTGTATATTAAGTGTCAGAATATGCATTGTCAAATGGTTTTTCTTACGACAAGCATAATTTTGCTTATTTCATCTAAGACTGAATATCTGTTTATTTCTAAATATTTTGCTTAAAATAATAAGAACATCAAGTAGAATTCACTAAAAGTTTTTCAGGGATATTCCACTAATCAAGTAGTATACAAATCAATGATAAAATGTGATGCTTGGTTCTTTAAAACTTTTAAGGAGAATAAAATACTCTTTCCTTTACGATGGCTCAAAAAACAGAGTATTCAATTATTTGCATTTTGTGAAGTAATGCAAGCTTTGACAACATTTCATACAATATGTGCTCATATTTACATACCCAAAAACCATGTACCCTACCCAAACACCATGTAAAATTTCAACAAATTATTTTATAGAGTATAAATATGTTTATGCTTTTTTATAAAGTACAGGTATGTCAAACAAATTTCAAGATAATTATGTTTTGGTAAAATTCAGGATTACAAAATTTAAGAATATCTACAATGAATTTCAGAATTTAAAATCTAGAAAATCATATTCATTCTCAATAAGAGAAAATTCCTTCTATCACACACAAGAAAACTTACATAAAAGGTATGTGTATCATGTAAAGATTGTAACAAATCATTTTGATAATATGACCGTATGCATATTGTTCATAAATATGGATATATATATGGTATATAAATGGAATATAAATGGAAGTCTATTAGTAAAAATACTTATGAATATTTAAAATTCTCTTCCTTTTAATGTATTAATTCACAATTTTTTTCAAACTTTAATTTGATTAACATAATGCCTGTTAAAAATACTAGTTAACAATTACTGTTAGTATTACAATAAGTTATTGTTAATATTACAATATAGTTAACATTTACTGTTAAAAAATTTACATCAGATATCACTTTCGAATACTTTCCACTATTTATGAAGTAGCACTTCCCAGCTATTTCAGATAATCCCTTAAATGGCATCTGGCAGTCATAAAATGTTCCTTAGATTAATTCTAGAAAAGCTAAAAAAATACTTTTGTATATTCTGATAAAGGGCAAAGGACTGGCATGATAGACAGCTTTCACAGCTGACAGTAATCACTCCCTCTGATGATTCCCCAGAGGTGTACAGTATGAAAACCTGCTTAACGTTTTCGAAGTATGCACTGAAAGAAGCATTCACTATTTTGCAAAGGGTATGTAAAGAAAATGTTAATGCTCTGGGAAACAATATCTACAATATGTCTAAGTGGGTTCAAATGACTGCCACACAATTTCCATTCGAATAAGCCATAAAAGCCCATTAATAAGTTTGTTTATTGATGGGTATTTCAGGCTAAATGCCTTATGAAAATTTAATAAATATAATATATTCTCATTCATATAAAGGAAATTAAAATTTTAAATTATGTAAATTGCAAACAAAATAAACTGATTATGGCTGCAAACTAATTTGCAATGTCATTAAATTCCAAAACATAGGTAAATAAAGTTCAAGCGTGTAAATATAAGAAAAAAATAATACAATCCTAAAATTTTTTATCTATAAAATTTTAAGTTTTTTTAATAAATTTTAATTTGCATAAAGTCAATACTTGTTGAGCAGAGAGGAGACAGATCTTTTCAAGGGGAACTTGCCCCCAAACCTAACTCTTTAATAACCCAATTCATGTTTCATTATCTATATAGGTATAGGTTAAGAAATACACAAAAGCAAAAGTAGCAACATGTAAAATGAGAAATTTAATATATAAGGAAATTTCGAGAAATTTAGAAAACAGAACCACTACAGGAGAAAATTATTATAAATTAAAAGTACATAACCAAAGTAACTTATAATCCCAAACATATATATCCCTGACACAAATTATGCATGCAAACCAAAATAAACTAAAACACAATTCTAAACATAATAAAAATTGCAAGAAAAATGAAATATTATATAAAATAAATACAATCTAAAAATATAAAAAGGCAAGTAAATACTTAGTTTTGGTTTAACTTATAGTGTAATGACATCATTCTAGTTTAAAAAGTAGGGAATTTTGTGGATGCTAACTGTGAAATCAGAGGGCACTGAGACTATGTAACGTTCAGTAGTGTGAAGTTGCAAACTGTGTTACGTATTGTAAAAATGTAGCTGCTAACTGTTATTGTAAAAATGTAAGTTCTGTGCAAAAAAGTGAAGGAAAATGTAAATTTTGTAAAAAGGGAAATTTATAGAGTAGGTTGATGGTAAATGCAAATAATGCAAATGAAATAGAAAGTTAATGTTTACACATTTTAAAAATAGATGGAATTAAAAATTACAAAAAATTGATTAAAATAAAATTGAAGTTAAACCAAAGTTAAATTAAAACTAACAAAATACTAGCCAAATGTAAGGAAAATAGGGGAAAATTAAAAATCTTCACTCAATTCGAGCTATTAGTGAGAAAGAAAAGAGCTGGCCCCTCAATAATAAAAGGAAAGAAGCCAGTATACATTAAATAGAAATATACATATTTCCATAAAAACTAATCCATTAGCTCTCCCTTATCCACCATTACCCTCCAAGCTAAGGTTTAAGGTAATGCTATCATGTCATAAAGAGTCAATAAATTAAATAGAAAAGTTAATGCCTGCCTATTTTAATGTAGAAAATAAATAAATTGTGCTGGGACCTTGTTATCTACTTGTACATTCATTAACTTTATTATTTCTCCTTTTAAATCTTCTATTTCATTACATATATTTTTTAGCCTAATGATTTGGCTATAAAAGTGCTAAACATTACTTTTTTAGAAATATTAGAGTTCCAATTAGTCAGTTTGATAGTCTCAAATTTGAAATCTCTCCTTTTATCATATAATTTAATTTTGCTATGTTTAAGAATTTGCAGTTAAAGGTATTCAATAATACCCTGAGTTATATTAGCTCTATGAAGTGTTAAACTAGCTCGGCAAATTTTGAATTGCTCTATACCAGAATCATTGTCAAAAGTTATAGCATGATCAATGTATCTAAAAGTATCTGCAGATAACTTTAATACATTATTATTCAAACCTAGTTGGAATTTATATTCGTTAGCACAAAGAAATAGATAAAAGATCAGTGCAGAACTGTTTGTTCCATTGGGATTCCTCTAATTCGCTGAAAGATCTTATCATTTAAATCAATGTAGTTATTAAATAAAGTACAATGCAGGTACATTTTCCATTCGTCAATTCAGAGAATGCCAAGCATGTCAGGAAAAAGTCGTGTTAGTTGCATTAAATTATGCCTTTATGGATTGGAAAGTTAAAGTGCTTGCAGAAATGAAGCAAAGATTTCGATGAATTGAATTTAACAACAATTTACCATAGATTTTTCTCAATCCTCATACAAGATTTGAAACAAAAATTTGTAATCACCAAAATAGAGAAAACCAGGAATAATTTCAGCATTATCTGAGAAAATTTGTATGTCTCACTAATTGAAACTGAATTGAATAATGCCATTACCTACAAGCATAGCAAAACACAAGAATATACACTCTTAGAAAAAAAAAATCGACGCAACCGAGAAGATATAAAGCAAATTGAACGCAAATTGATATGCATACAGGTTTCGATGGAAAATGCAAAATTTTACATTTTGGCTGCCAATGAATGAACGGTTGTCGCTACAGCGCATCTGATCTGCTCAACTGGCAGGATATTTAAGAGGAGAAATTACGATTCCAGGTCATAAATTCTTCACGAATTTCATTCCGTGTACTCTGGTAGACAGTAACTATGCCTCTCATACAGGTGCGCGAACGCTAAGCGCAGATGTCAGAATTTGAGAGAGGTCGTGTAGTTGGCCTCAAAGAAGGCGGTTGGTCTTATTGGCGAATAGCTCGACATTTGAGCAGGAGTGATGCCACTATTAAACAATGTTGGCAGGAATGGGTGAACCATGGCCGCACACAGCGTCAAGAAGGAAGCGTTAGGCATAGAGAAACGACAGAACGTGAAGACCGAGCAATTGTCAGAGTGGCACTCACAGCCCCAGATGCATCATTATCATCGATTGTATGTGCAACTAGTGCTTCAGTGACTGCAAGGACCATTCATAAACGGCTCACAGAAAGGGGGCTGAGGTTACGTCGCCCCTTGCGCCGACTACTATTGACCTCTGTACACCGTCAAGCCCATTTGCAGTGGTGTTGGGCTCATTCACACTCAAATGTCACTGACTAGAGTAGAATAGTCTTCAGTGATGAGTCCCGCTTTGAACTGAGCCCTGATGACCAGCGAAGGCGAGTCTGGAGATGCCCTGGGCAGCGGTGTGATACCAACCTGACCGTCTTCCGGCAGACAGGCCGACAACCAGGAGTGATGGTCTGGAGTGCCATTTCATTTCATAATAGGATCCTTTTAGTTGCCATCTGTTGCAACCTTACAGCACAGCGGTACGTCGACGAAGTTCTAAGGTTGTCCGTTGTGTTGCCCTTTATGTCACGCCCTCCTGGGCTTACATTTCAGCAAAATAATGCCCGCCACCACACTGTACTTGTTTCTACTGCTTGCCTTACTGCTTGCTGAACATTGCTTTGGCCAGCAAGGTCGCCGGATCTCTCTCCTATTGAGCACATTTGGAGCATTATGGGCAGGGCTCTCCAACCAGCTCGGGATGTTGACGATCTAACACACCAATTGGACAGAATTTGGCACGATATCCCTCAAGACAACATCCACAACCTCTATCAATTGATGCCAAGCTGAATAACTGCTTGCATAAGCGCCAGAGGTAAACAAACGTATTACTGACTTTTCATTTTGTGAAGCACTATCACTTCAATAAATCATCCAATTTTTTCTCAAACTATAATCGTTTGTTTTTCTGTACATGTACATCATTTCTACAGATTTTCATCCCAATTGGATAACACCTTCTTGGTGTTTGTTTTTTTTTTTTTTTTTTTGGTCTAAGAGTGTATACTGGCATAAAAGCTTAATGCAATTCATAAGAAACTACAAACTCTACTTTACACAGTGAATAATAGGGCTTGAACCAAAAGTATACTCTCAGCTACTGGTGACTGATGCAGTCTGAACAAGAATACAACCAGTCACAGGTAGCTCATGTGGTCCTAATGAAAAGTATAGTGTCAAAAATTATTTTTAATTTATGTCTTTCTGGTGGACAGTTTACTAGCTTTGATTGATATTAAATCTATATATTTTCTCTTAATTGTGCAGTATTTTCCACAGCATTAAATATTCTTTGGCTTAGGATTACTATATATACACATATATAAATATTTAATTACTATATATACACATATATAAATATTTAATTTAAAGATACAAAAAGAAAAAGTACACAACAAAAGTAGAAATCTCATTTCAAGATTTTCACAAATCATGATATGGGAGCTCTATCTATAGCATTGCTATTATAATCTAAAATAGGTATTGTCTCATTATTCACTTCATACAAATTTCTGAAAAATTATGAAACATTTCTTCAAAAAATTATTTTGGAAAAAACTATTTTAAATACAAATTTTGTAATGGAAAATTTAAAAAGTAATGTAAATTTTGTTAAAATTTTAGCATTCACTATACCTAAAATTTTTATGAGCTTAATGATATTAAAATAAATAATAAAGTCAACTAACTTTTATAAAACAGGACAACAAATTTCTCAAACACTTTCATGAAGTTCATATTATCATAACAATATTCTTGCACTCTAACAAGAAGAGCAAGTTCTGCTTTAGCATTACGAGTGAAAGCTGATAACAATGAAGTGTACTGCCGCAAATGTTTCACAGCTTGTTCAGGTACCATCTCTTCTTTTTTGTTCCATTCCATCATAGTCATTAAAGATGTCCATAACTGTTCAAAAATGAAATTTTTAGTGGCCAAGAAACACTAAAATAAAAACTTCAGATATCTACATTACATGTACAATCAAATTTTGATAAACTAAACCTGAAAAAAACCAGAAAAATGAAAAATTAGTTTTTCTGAAAAGATGTTAATAATTATTTTAGTTTCCAGTGTTTCAGTATTCAATTTCACTTATCAAAGTTTAGTAACAAACTTTATTTCAATCTTCTACAATATTAATCTAAAAAAATCATAGATAATTTCCTATTATATTCTACAGTCACCATAATAACTACTATGTATAATGCATAGGAAAATAATGGCAGCTAATTTAAATTTATATAGTTGTATGTATTTTTTATATATAAATAATGCATCTTGTACAGGAACATGACAAACTTCAGTAAACTATGAATTTCTTTAGAATATATTGAGAGTACATGTTACATATGAAAATTCTGAGTATTTAAAGGTATTAAATAAGAACATGTACCACTTCCAGAAAAATACTGAACACTAACTGAATGTAACTAATGGTTCTTAGCTTGAGGTAAACAATCACGTGACTTCCATGATCTTTCAATGACTTTTTATTGTTAATAGTTGGTTGTTCGGTGTGTTTTGTCAATCCTACTTTATCAATCATTGTTTATGTTATATTAAGATGACATCAACTAGAAGTGGGTCTTTTTGTAATGTTTTTGGAACTTCAGTACAACTTAAAGAGACATTATTACCCACATGTGCTGATGTAATGGAGCATTTCCTTTGAGTCAGAAAGAAGCTATTATGAAAAGGAAACAATAAAGACCCATCAGTAAAAGATATTATTGAAATTATTTCCTGTGACATTTCAAGAATTTGAAAGAAAAGCTCCATACTTCGGTTAAAATACCTGAGGTAAGTTCTTTTGGAAATTGTATTTAAAGATAATATACAACTAAAGGTTATTGACAGGAGTAAACTGCGGAGAGAGTGTCATAAGGTACGGTCCCAGCTTCAGTCAACAGCTACACAAATAATACAGTATTTGTGTAGCATCTACTCTGATGGAAGGAAGGACAAAATTATAGTGTATGAGAAGAAGGAAATTCTTTTTGCAGGATTACAGCAGA
Source organism: Stegodyphus dumicola (assembly GCF_044657685.1). Lineage (NCBI taxonomy): Eukaryota > Metazoa > Arthropoda > Arachnida > Araneae > Eresidae > Stegodyphus > Stegodyphus dumicola. Next base: position 110,477,560 of record NC_140781.1, on the reverse strand, counting down.
GGAAAAGCATAGGGTTCTCTTCTCAGAACCTGATTCTGCTTATATAGGACATGTAACTCCAGATTCTAGGTCCAGTGCTGATACTACACAAAGCATCATAAACATTGTTACCCAGAAAGGGATTGAACTTTCCAAACTAGTTGCTGTTGGATACGATGGAACAAGCATCAGCAGTGGGGGAAAAAATTGCATAATCAGATGGCCCGAGATCTTTCTTTGTTAGCTATAAAATACATTGATTTGTATGCTTGTTGTACACAAATGCTCTTCATCTTTTCCAGAAGATTGATGGATATACATATGGGACACAACAGTTTTCTGGAACAATAGGAAAATCCATGAAAACAAGTGAAACCCTTCCCGTGGCAGGTTATGTCTTTATTCCAGTTGAAATTGGCAAAAAAGACCTCAGTACTGACCAAAAATACCTCATTGATATTTCTAAGGCAGTATACTTGAGGGAGTGCCTTTCAGACCTTAGCAAATAGGAAGCTGGGGAAGATGGTTCACTACAGGCAACAGAATTGTTCACCTTTACGTATCAGCTGCTGAACCAACAGATGGCTTGAAGTTTCTAACCAAATATGTTATAAAATTTTACGTGTCATCTTGGTTTGAAATAAAGAAAATTCCAAGAGCAACACATGGAGCATGTCATATTCATGAAATGGTTGATAAAAGTTCATTCCTGCCAGAAAATTTTAAGGCAACCTTTCACTAAATTATTCAGAGGAACTGCTATTTTGCTCCCTCTGAAAATATCCTGCTGGTGATGCTGTAAGATGAACAAGCATATATTCATGAACTTGGCCTAAGAATAATAATGAATGCAAGAAAAATTGACTGGAAAGGGGAAACGTGATAATTTTTGTTTCCAAAATTGAATTTCAAACCAGGATTATTTTCAGATGATTCACTGGGTCAATCCCTTGGAACCATTGGCTACCTTGAACCTCAGCGACAAAGACTAAGATTGATTAGAGGCTAGACTTTCCTGGATATTGTCCATGGAATTGAAGTAACAACTGAAGATCAACACTTGTGAACAAAAATTACAATTTTTGCATTTTTCTCCAACTACTATATAAGTATTCATTTCTATAAAATAAAAGTGGTAGCTATTGTTTAAAATCAGTTTAAAATTTTTAGTTTTTATATTTATTTTTCTTAGTTTAAAATAGGAAACCTCCCTTGCTGTTCTCAAGTAGAAGAATCAAGTAGAAGAATCAAGTAGAAGAAATCAGTAGAAGAGAGGCATATGAGATTGATGACAGAAGCATCATTGCCAACATTTGGTGCAGAAGGCAGAGATGCATTCACACATAAAAGCCCCTGAATGAACTTACGAAGTTTGACACCGTGATGATTTTTCTTTGGTTCTCTTGTGGAAGCTGAAGACAAGTGATTAAGCTGAAACTTTTTAATGGCACTTTTTTTTACCAATTACAACCATATGTTGGGTCAGAAAACAAAATTGTTGTAAAAAAAAAATCTGAAGGCTTTCAGATTTTACATTACGCCCAAAGGGGCGTTTTTTTAACATTTTGTGTGTTACCTTTATACATTAAAAATCATATTCTTCGCACTTAAACCATAAAATTCAATTCAACAGCAATATCACAAGATAATTTTAAAATGAGCATGGCTTTAGAATTTCCGATATACAGTCTCGCATGCTGTAGATAAGAAAGTTTTTTTTCCAGTGTTGCTATAGCTCACTTTGAAATTGCTAGGTTTGTTAATCAAAAATTCATTAAAGTGTTATAAAATATGAAATCGATAAAAAAAAAATCCAAATTCCAAATCAGGGCTTCCAGGTGCCCACATTTGGTGAAGGATTACATTATACAAAATTTGATGACTCTAGGTACCGTTGTTTCATCAAAATGTGAGAAACATAGATACATTTATGCAGTTTCTTTATTATTTAATTTCTGTTAATATAACACGGACCGATAATATTTGGTAGCAACAATTTAAAAAGTGAAACGGACATCTGAAGTTTTCAATGCAAGTTGCCAAAAAGAAATTAATAGGCCTTCTGGGCTAATGCCCTTTGGGCTAAATATTGCTAAAAATAGCTTGATGTTTTCATTAACATTGATTTTTTTTTTTTTATTATTATTATTATTATTATTATTATTATTATTATTATTTGCCTCATATGGAACCTGAAAACGATAAGCGATTAAGTTAAGTTGCAGATTTTTTACTGTTTTTAACTTCATTGAACAGAACCATTTGTTGGGTCAGGAAATAATAAAATTAGAAAATAATTGCCTTTTCCACTCCACCCTATTGCACAGACTTTGCAGCTTACAGATACATTATATTTGCCAGTCTGTGGCCACAAATATTATGGGCATGCAAGTCACTTTATGCCCTCCATTTTAGGGACTGCATAAGATTGTGAAATGACACATTTTAGATCTGTTGTTTCATTCATATACTTGATCACACTTGAAAATTTTCTGCTGACTATCGTGAGGAACTTTCCCCGTGAGTAAACTAAGGTTAATTTTAAAGGCAATAATTTTTTTCTGATGTTTGTGGAAACTAATAATATTTACATTATTTGTATGCATGACGACTTTTTTGCATTGAATTAAAGAAAAAATCAGCTGTGGTTACGAAAAGTCAAATTATCATTCTTATCACACTTGTGATGAATTAATGATGTTAATTACAAATAAGAGATGCATTAACATAACGAATTACAGAAATAAGCTTATTTTACAAGAATACTTGATTCAGTACTTGATACAGTCAATGATCAACAGTTGTTACATTTTAGGTACATCACCACAAATTTTGTTATTACAAAAATTAGGACCTATTACACAATATAATTCCTTATATTAAGAAGTGGTAGCATTAAAAATGTTATAAATATTACTGAACATTAAAATGTGCAGAGGCAAAATTATGGCAGTGCTGTTACATGAAAGCTTTCTAGACAGATTTAAACTTTAGGCTGAAAAAGCAAACACTCTGCACATCATAAGCCATACCCTAGTTTGCATCACTTCAATTTAAGTGACAATTTAGAAACTTGTCTGGGAGCAATGAAACTGTTTTATTAAAACATATGTAATTACTTTTCATCTTCAACAAGAAGATGCAATATGGGATATTACAAAGATAGTGTTACAATATTCAAAACGTAAATATCTAACACTTAAAACTACATGAAACAAGGAGATCAGCAAAATTCCACATCATCATTAAAATATGAAAGTAAACAAATTAAAGGCGCAATATTTGACTGAAACATTTCTCCTCATGAAAAATGTATTTCAAAATTAGCCAGCTCATCACTGGTTGAACATTTTGACAATTTGTAAAAAGAATAATTTTAACAAATGAAGGGAACAAAATTTTAAAACATAACCTATGTTGTAAAGTCCACCTTTTCATAGAGGATACAATTTTGAGGTATGGGTTTCTGTAAACGATACCAGTATTTTCACATTCTGCTAAAATACGAAATAAGACTGCAATCATTTAGATTATGGTAAGGCACTCCAGGACTATCTACCTAAGTGAAGGAATGTCTTTGTGGAGGATTTCTGAAAAAAAAAAAAAAAAAACTGGTTCATCTTCATGTTCCACATGGGGAAAACCACACAATCTCTCATACAATAAACCCATTTGCTAGAATTGAAATGCAGGTCAAACTACCAGTGTTTAGCAGCCTTATCAGCTTAGCCAGAGGTAGAACTCTCCTATCTCTCTAAAGATAATCTTTCTCCTCCACTTCAAAAGAAGGAGAAAGATTATCTTCTGGTAGAGACCCCACGCACACAATGATAATATTTGCATTAATTAGTACAAAATATAAGTTACCCTAAAAATTTTATCTCACAAATTCCTGGAGAAGGTGAACCTTACAACACTAAAATCTAACTCAATCACTAAATCAATCACTTTATCTTATATCATCCATTGGAGGATGTAGTACAGCATGAAAGTTTAGCCTCAGAATTTTTTTTTTATTCTTATTACACTGGTGAGAAAATAACAAAGCACACTTCAAGGCTGTTTACACAATTTCTTTCCTTCCCCCTTATTGTAGGTGACACATTTTTCTCATTTGCATTACGAAAATATCTTCAGTAGTATGTTGTGATTTGGGAATGCTACATGTGGTAGCACTGATTTCATTCATTCATTTATGTTCATAACTTAATGATCAAATACAAAAGAAATCAATGCCTACTATTAGATGCAATGGTACAGTTCAAAGCCTAAAATCCAGACATCCAATATCTGAAATGATCCAACATATGGAACTCTGGGACACCAGCCAAAAATAAAAAATCCTCTCTTTGAAAAAGTCTGAGAATGGAAAATATAGTAACAAAAAGAAGTAGGTATGCTATAAATGTGATTTTTCTTGGGACTGAGATTCTTGCACATCATTTTCAAACACCTGCTGGCTAGGAGGTCACACCGAGGCCAATAGCAATGCACCAACTGATGCTGTATTGATTTTGGCCAAGATCACACTTTCAGTCCTTGAGCAATTGTGAATGGGGAGGCAGAGCCAGTGCTGCACATTTTTCCTCAAGGGCCAATCTCTGCGGATCCTTAATTCTGCTGCATTGTACACCCTTAAACTCTAAAAATTTTGCTCTGTCATCCAGTGCAGCGACACCGGCTGCACAGGATCTGGTGCCAGCCCTCTATAGGGCTGGCACTTTTCTATCTGACTAAAGCAATACATGAAGCCTGAATGTTGCCACGCCTACATGTCATCTTACTACATTCAAACCAATGATATGAAATGGGAAATTTTCGAAATCCAGAAAAGCTAAAGTCCCAGTGATTCCAGATCTCTGACTTTGTTATGTATTAAGTTTAAATGTGAGCAACACACAGTTTTTTAAACTTTCATATTAGCTATTATGACTGTATTTCAGCTTTTAAACAAACTGCACTCTGATAAAGTTTTTTTTCACTTGTCTTATAGCATTAATTCAGGACAAATTCATCACTTGTTTTTGATAATTAATTGGTACTGAGCTTGGGCTCCTGATAAGCACTGCATACAAGATGCAATAAAATATGAAAGCATTTGTGCAAACTACTTTCTTCAGAAAGTTAAAAAGATATTTTAAAGAAATTTTTCCTTTTTTTTATTTAAAAAAAGGGGGGAAAGAAGAAAGATGCAATTTTGGGTACATTCATTTATAAATTGATTTTGGTTTTATCTGTTTTGAATAGGACAAGGAAAACCAATATATAACCTAACAAACACTAAATTCAATTAGGAATACAAAATAAATACATGAATTGAAGATTTTACACAAGAAAATGTAGTGATAAATGCCAGCCATCTGTGCCAAAAGGGAGAGCTTGTGACTGAGACATTGCTATAGGCAGTTCAAATAATTACCATTTGAAATACTGGTGTTACAGGATAGTAAACATTTTGCTTCAACTTGTTCACTACTATCAAAAATCTTCTGCACAAGAAATATACAGAAGATTCTTGAAAGTGATAATTTGCAACAAAGTCTACAAAGACTTGCAGAGGCCCTCTAATATAAAAATCACTGCAAAAATCGCCAAGGCAAAAAGCATGCATCAGCAAGAGGCCTGGCCTTTTTCAAACACATTCACAGAAGCATGCATTGGCATTAAGAAATATACACCGCCATTGATGGAATGAACTTTTGTGAAATTCTTAAGATGGACATATCTAACAAACACGTTGTAACACACAGTAAAATATACAGTGGGTGGGAATAATGTTTTCTTATGTCATATACAGTTGACTTTCTAATGCCATACTCCTCGCATAATTTTGAAATGGATATACCTTTATTATTTTTTTGCAGCAATTCCACTTTTTGTTTAATGGCCACTGAAACATGCTTTTGCTTTGTAGATTCTGTTGCAGCTCCAGAATTCGAAATTCTTTTTGACATAATTGAAAGTTCAAACTTTAATTTTCGTAAAATTGCCGTAATAATAACAGCCTGCAAAAAATAATAAGCTGGATCAAATCAGAAAGTTAAGGAACAGTGCAGTCTGCTACATTAACTGAAATTCCTCGGAATCTGTAAAGTATAATTATAGTCTAGTTAAATAGCATACTATATTGGCTATTTATTATGAGATTGGCCATGAAAGACAAGTTGTTCTGCTAAATTTTGTCTTGCTTCTATCGTGCACTGAGACAATTAAGCCTGAATTGCATTAGCTTAGTTATTTATTATACTTACGTCTATTTCTTGCACATGCTTAAGGCTTATCTGAGTGTTGAATAAATAAATTCCAAAACATACTTAAGGCTTATTGAGGGGCACCGCTAGATATCTTACCACCCGATGCACTCTCTGTGTGCATCGGGTGGTAAGTTTTAAATTATGCTACCAAGTGCATCCGTAAGTTCTAAATTTTCGCCACTTCTAAATTTTGGGTCCCACTGCATTCTCTAAATTCTAACACTTTTGTCAACCTACAATTTTGTTGCTCGATGGTTCTCTATATTCCAAAAATTTCGTCTTCCCTAAATTCTGCCACCTGTTATGACGATACGATCTCTGGCGCCAGTTCTGGGTTTATGTAAATAACAAATCAGTTAGTCTTAATTCAAATAAAACTAAATGCAATATTTTGGCCTATGAGTATCATTAACAAAAATCTGTTTTTAGCATGTGGAAAGAAATTTTTTGTTAAATTTTTCCTCAACATTTCTTAGATCATTTAACTTAAATCTGTAATCATCGTCAACCATAATGTCAACAGAAAAATTTACCCATACTCTGGTATTCAATTACTAATATAAAAAAAATTGTTTAAGCACCATTGCATGAGTCATTATATGAGTTGTCAGGTGTTTGATAAACATGCGGTGATAAAAGCAAAATATAATAAGTAATGATTTGCCAGGTTGGCATTAGGGATATAAAAAATTAGTAGGTGTAAAATCAACGATGTTTCTATGTAAAATGTTTCAGTTTGAGATGTATGCCAAGCAGATACGCAGCTATCGAGTCAAATTTATGCTAAAATGATTGCTTCTTAAATAACAAGGTATTTCATTTAGAGCCAAAGTGAAATTAAGAATTGGGACTTTCTACATGTTTTATAATGGGGGGGATAATCAAACATACATGCGTAAAGCATATACACACGCACAAAAAAAAAAAGTTATTAGTGGCTTTTAAAGTCTGGATATTAGATCATTCCAGATATTTGACGTTCGGATCTTGGACTTTGCACTGTATACAGATCTCTGGAACACGAATGAATAAATAAATAAATAAAAATAAAATCAAACAATACAAAAATCCCCTTTATTAAATCTAGAAATACAGAATATAACACTAAACAAAGCAGGAGTAGGCAGGAGTGCCGTAAATGGTATCTTCCTCCAGAGTAAGATTTCTGTATGTCACTTTCGAATACCTTCTAGCTAAGATGTTGAGTCAATAACAATATAATAACCGACATTGTATTTATATTAGCCAAGATCACATTCTTGGCCCTTTAGTGGTTATTGGAGGGGGGCAAGAACAGTGTTATGAATTTTGTCACCCAGAGCAATCTCAGTGTGTCCTAAATTCTGCTCCCAGTTCCTCTCTAAATTCTAAAGTTTTGCAGTCCCTAAGTTTCACTGCTTTGGTGATCCTCTAAAATTCTAAAATTTTTGTCATCAGTCCAGTTGGTCCCGCTGAAAGCTTAGCATTCTCCTACCTGGCATAAACAATAAGCAAAGCCCCAACTCTGCAATGTTTCTATGTCACCTTATTATATTTAAACTAATCATCAAAATTCCCAAAATTTCTGAAATATAGAATCGCTGAAGCTCTGACAATTCTGAATGTCAAACTATGTACTCTGTTAGCGTCATAAAAGTTTTGAAAACAAATTATGCAGGGTCAAATAAGCACTTCAAAAATTGTTTCCATGGCCTTATATTTATAGCTTGTCAAGGAATATGTAGCTTTTTGTCATGATTAACTACAATAACATACATTTTGAAAGTCACGCACAATGTTAGTTTTTTCAGCATTCAAAAATAATAAAACTTTCAGCATTCAAAAATACTTTAAAAAGTTTTATAATTATATAATGCATTTAAAGAAATTATTACAATCACAGCTTCAATATTTCAGGATTCTTAATTTTAATGTGCACTTACTAAAACAGCAACTTCTGGTTCAGGTAAGGAGTATTTTTTCATCTGTTCTCTAACAACAGGAATTATCTAGAATACAATAAAATTAATCTTAAAATATCTGCACTGACTTTGCTTGTCAATGATGTACATTCAAAATATCACAATATGGAAATTCAATTCATAATATAATTTATTAGATTCTTAGCAATTAACATTCTTAGAAAATAACTTGCTATTACAAATTTATCAAATCAAATATATAATGCTTTAAAAATTGTTCCAGAGTTTCACTTTAGCAATAAAAGTTTATATAAAGACAGTTTTTCTGACCCAAAATGTTCCATGAATAATATCTGCCTGTTTCATAATTTTATTGCAATAAATACATGTGGTAATATAACCTGAAGTATTCGATATAATATTTTTCATTAATTTAGTATTTTCCTTTTTTAATCAATTTATTAAAAAGAAAATGTGTACAGACATAACCTGCTCTATCATGAATTCTAATCAGGATAATATTTTAATAATTTAAATCAAGTCGTACTTCTTTCACTTGTGCACCATCCTTCAATAACTGTCCAACATGCTGCTGAAGTTCCTTTTTCACATTCTGGTTCTCCTGAGCTTTCTAAAATTGAAATTATTTTATACATGAAATATTCAACCCACACAAGATTTTACTCGATACTTAATATTATAATTACTTCATGTATGTAAAAAAAGGAAGAAAATGAAGAATTTTTTCTTTCTAATAACTATACAAAATGGAAGAAATCCTGCTAAATAAAAATAAATAAAATGCATCATTAATAGTTTCAGAAAACTATTTTTATAACCAGTTATTATCTGTGTTCAAGCAGTTATATCATCAAACATTTATGACAACAAACATTAAAATCCTACATAAATAAACATATTCTCCACAACATTAAAATAATACCTAAAAAAACTATATTTTGTTAGAAATGATATCACAAATTTTCAAAAAGTTATATAAAAGTAATTGTTTTAATTAAAAATGTTTATGATTTAAAAACATTACAGCATTAATTAGGATTAAAAAGCTATATCAAGTATTAAAATTGAATTCAGTCAACAGTTACACAAAAATCTCATCTTCTGTCTTAACTTATTACGCGATACACGAAACTAATCCTTACATTGCAAAAATATGCAGTTTTGCTTTGGTTTATTTGATTATGGTAAAACACTCAACTACTGGTTGCCTAAGGAGAGAGATGCCTTTTTAAGGGAAACTAGGCTTAGTGAATAGCAGATAGATTTTATGTCAAACGGCATTGGTTGGAATGAGAAATAAAATCATAATCAGCATGAGTTGTAACAGAAGTTTGGCTGTTGCCAATGCTGCTGCTTGCCTATGGAGGAACTTAGCGATCTGAAAAAAACCTGAACACCTGATGTTTGCATGATTGGTAAGTGATGAAAGTTAATTATGCTCCATCTGTCTGATGCAGTTAGTGTCTTAGCTTCCTGTAGAGTTTCCGAAATTGTAACCCAGTTAATATACTTTAAGTTTCCAATAAACAGCTAAAGCACTAGAAGTGATAAGGTGTGTTGCATTATTTTAAGTCTCACTAGCTATAAAGAATAAATTTTAGATTTTTTTTTTACATTTTTGTGTTGTATCTTGCAACCACAGTAAGGATTAATTATAGTCAATAATTTGTTTTAACATATAGAGATAACCTTTAAGGGTGAGCTATTTAGTTACAAATAATTAAATTAGGTAGTTAGATAACTTAATCATCATGGATTTTACATGGCTACTATTAAATTTTACTTTTTAAAAATATTTATTAAAAAAGCACTTTTAAAATCACAATCTAAGAACATTACACAGATTAAAACATATTTAATTTATGACAGTGATTCTTAAACTATATTAGGATAATTATACATTAAAAGGTAAAAAATTATGTTTTGTAACAAAACACAACAAAATATTTATGTGTCTTTAATTTGAAACCTTACTAGATATTTTGGCTAATTTATATCTGTTTCCTTCTCTTCAAGTATCTTTTACAACAACAAGAAATTTGTTTTGGTAAGGAAACCGTTGTTCCCACGTTTCTGCTTCACCTCCTAACTTGTCAATATCTCAAGAATATACCTTTGAAGAATAATTTTCTTTCTCTTTATGTATTCAATTTCTTTCTCAATAAATTCCCTCTTCATTTTAGAATTTTTGGATTTAATTAAAAATTTCAGTTATTCTAAAAAACGTCAGTTATTTACAACTGCTAATTTTATTTCTTTAGTAATATGAATATTGAGAACAAATATGAAATGATATATGGTCAAGGTCAGTATAAGAGCCGATGTGACAGAACTTTTAGAATTTAGTAAAACACCAAATAACAAAATCAAGGGATGACAAAATTTTTAGAATTTAGGACAGGCAATGGGCAGAATTTAGAGACGGCAACCATTTTAAAATTTTAGCAGAAATTAGGACCCACAAAAACTTCCTCAGGTGGAAAAATGCTTGGTGCCTGCCCTGGATGTGATGCATTGAGACATATAAGATGAATTGTTTAAATTATCAAATGTCAATTTGTTCATAGAAAATTCCTTTCTGCCTGTTCATGCGAGATTAGAAGCATTTTTGATATTTTCCATGCTTGCGTCTGGTGAAAAGAAGAGAAAATAAAAGGAAGATAAACATGTTATGAGAAAGACTTCAAGCATCAAGTAGAAAATTCAAATATTTATGTTCTCATTGTTCTTTCAAAAAGTATGATGAACTTCACCACATACTTCCTGTTAAATACATCCATTACATGTTAATACCATGAAGATGTTTTTAATTTTGTCACATTTTTTCTGGAATCCTAGGAATCTTACCTTCAAATTCTAAGCTTTCCGAGGTGCAAAGTTTACAATCCGAAAGAAAAATTATCCCTTCCAGTTTTGTAATAGCAATAAGCCAGAATTATTTAAAAAAAGAAAAAAAAAGAGAAAAAGTATAAAATGAATTTTATAGAGAAAACTTGTATACATTTTGAAACTTGAGTCAATTACACAGAAGACTCTTACCATTGAAAATTATAGACATTTAAAAACAATTACTATTGATAGTTTTCGTTTGCTAGGAAATTTTTCGAAAACTATGCTTTATAGGATTTATCATCTTGTTCATTTTTCAGATTCAAAATATTTTAATAATAAGTCACCAAAATGGGAAATAATGCCCATTTTGGCAATTTATGATATGACATGGAAAAATGCTTTTTAATGTTATTTCTTAAATATAATTTTAATAATTATCATTAATAAAATTAAATTTATCAATGTTATAATGTTTTAAAAATTCATCAAAAATTTCACAAACCTTCGAACTAAAAATTCTGTATAGAAATTTATCTTAAAATCACCAAAGTTGCCAAATTTAGGGTCATTTAGTAAAAGAATTCACATCCCCAAGAGAGAAAACTTGTTTATGAGCACTTGATTAGCAAAAAAAAAAAAAGAAATACAGTCAAAAGTCGTTAATCCAGACTCATCGGGACTTCGGCGATTCCGGATTATTGATTTTTCCGGATTATAGATCATCAGTTAAAATTTGGTAAAATGGCATGCAGAAGTTATAAAATTAAAAATATGAAACTATAATTTATGAAATAAAGAACAATTATGATCTAAAGGATATCAAAATTTACACAAAAAAAGCTTAATATTTATTTGTTTACTTTATTAAACATTTCTTTTAATGTAAGCTGTTTAAGTTGCTCCATTTTATGTGATAATACTTTCTCTTTAATTCTATAAACAGACATAATTTCTTCTTCAGTTACAAAGTTCCGCTGTTCAAGTCCCATAATTGCTGTGTCGAGAATACCGACTAATTTGTCAATCGAAATTTTTTTGTTTTCAATAACCTCTGTGTCACTTTCTTCACTATCGGAAGTGAATTATAATGACGAGGAATTTGATTTAAATCACATCAAAGACTGAGTACATCGAGATGAAATACTAAATTTAGTAAGGAATTATAAGCCAAATAAAATAAAAACATCTGCCCTGAAGATAAGGATAGTGCTGACAGATCAACTTCCAATTCATTGCGCACCGCGGCGTTGTCAACGCGACGCATGCGCAGAAAGTTTGTAGCTTTGAGGTCCGGATTATAGATCATTCCGGATTATGGGTGTCCGAATTAACAACTTTTGACTGTAATTACAAAATACTTATTCCTCACTTCTTGCCCACGAACTCTAGCTGACTTCAGCCAAAATTAACGACTTTTAAAGACCAAAATTCATTTTCATAAAACCTAGTATCTTTTAAAGGACTGCATGAACCCTGTTCATACAGATAGACCGCAAAAGCACCAATCGCAGAACACAATGAGCAAAGTATTGTTTCAGAAAACCTTTAATAATAAGCAGTGAGCGAAGACTGTTTCTTCAATGAGGTGTTTGAGCATGCTAACAAGATAACACTTTCAGGGAAGCAAGGTGAATTGATACAGCTGTTTTATGTGAATGAGGAAAATGCTGCTGAAGCAGTGTGAGTTTACTGGCAAAATCGTAAGCTAAGACTCATGTTCCATAAAAATGGTACCTGATTTGCTAAATTTTTTTTTTGAAGAAACTGGATGCACATGTGATAGACCATGATCCGGACGGCCATGTATGTTCCTGTTGAAAAGTTGTTGTGGATGTTACACAGCACAAAAAAAAAAAAAAAAAAAAAAAAAAAAAAAAATCTGGGACAGTTCTATATCTCCTGTTCTACAGGACCGATTAATGAAACTCAACTTGTGCTTTTTATGTCTCGAAAGCGTGACTTAGGATTTGTATTAGATTTATATATACCAGTTCTAATAAGGTATTTTGACACAAAGTCGGACTTTTGCCGAAACGACATGCCATTTTTTTTCCATATTTCGATTCTATGACTCAAATTATGACAAAATGCCAAGTTTTGTAAAAATCGCATGAGTAGTTTTTTTTTTTTTTTTTTTTTTTTTTAATTAGGTCTCAAAATTTTAGGTCCTCAATGTTAATTGAATTTAATATATATTCATTAGTCTCCCTTTTTTTTTTTAAACTTTCTTGATTCATTCTTCCAAAATTTGAAATTTAGGTTCACTCCAAATAAAATGTGTCCATTTTTTATGATTTATTTTTAAAATTTGTCTTTTTAAATAACTTTTATGAATTTTTCGAAAAAAATTTAAATAACCTATAAAATTTTTAACATCATCTTAAAAGCATACCTGCAAAAAACTAGAGTTTTACATTCAATATTTCCTAAGATATAGGTGAATTTACATATTGGCACATTTTGAAATCTGGCATATTTGTTATAAGTGATAGTAACAGCAATTGTGGTTTACACACTTTGTTAAAATTATTTGAAAGTATGAACGATGACATTTTGTCCCGCTCATTTACAATGAAAAAAAAAAGGAAAGAAAAACAGGTTGCTATAAATTAAGAAGATTGCCGAGTGAATTATTCTTGGCGTAAAGTGAAAAATGCGCACCAAGATAAATTTTTAAATTCCTCACCATAAATTAGGCATAATTTGAGTCAGAGAATCAAAATATGGAAAAAAAATTGGCATGTTATCTCAGAAAAAGTCTGACTTTGTGTTAAAATACCAATGTTAGAACAATACTTTTTATAAATCTAATATATATCTTGAGTTGCGCTTTCAAGACACGAAAAACACAATTTGAATTTTGTCAATTGGCCCAGTAGAATGGGAGATACAGGAACTGTCCCCCCCCCCTTTTTTTTTTTTTTTTTTTTTTCCTCCTTTCACAAAGTGTACATAATATACAATTACTGCAAGTCCACTGCATACTGCAGAAAGTGTTGTCAGTAGTTTGGATGCATCAAAAGCCACTGTCCTCAGGCTTCTGTGCTCTGCAATTCCAGTGGGTCTAAATGTTGCACCTGGTGACGAGCAACATATTGACTTTGAATTTTTTTCCTCATCAGATACAATGAAGATGGCAAGTGCTATGGATATTATGGATGGATGAAACACATTTTTTTTTTTTTAAGAACCACATTCGATTGGCTGAATTTGCTTTCAATCCATACTTCTCAAAGACCTGTTTACCACTGGTACCTGCTGCATAATTGTTCACCAGTGGAATGCACGAAGGTGCACCAGACTCTCTCTCTCTCTTTGCAGTGCAGGAGATCCAGGGCCCTTCAGATGGCCCTGGCACAACTTCAAAGCAAACACTTTCACTTTATGACCTTTGTGCACAGGAAAAAATATTTCTCTTCTTGTGTTTCTTCCCTCCCTGCTTTTCCTGCTCATGTCCTGAACTGCATGGGTATTCCCCCAGGACAATTGATGAGTGAACAAGATTTTTCTGTTTGTGATTCTCCTTTGTGGTGGCGACATTTGGTCTTCATGTAACCTTTCTTGCATGAGAGGGACTGGACACAACAAGAACGCATCTTCCAAGAGGTCATTTTCAGAGGTATAAAAACATGTGTCATACATATATAAAAACATGTGCTCGGTATACAGCAATATTGCAGAATTATATAATTCCAGATTTGCATAAGTAAAATGTCATCAAAGACATTGTATGGATGCATGAGGGTGCTCCTCCACATGTCACCACATCGTGTGTTAGGTCTTGGTATACAAACAATGATGGACTGTCGCCAATAACATGATAAACAGTGTAATCTGGACATCCTACAAAGGAGTTAATTGTGTAATTCTTTTTTTTTACTAGCTTTTATCATTTCTTCAGGAAATGAGAGTGATATGTGATATGACACTCTCTATTATATAACTTCCTTTTCGATATGCATTTGTGATACTAACAAATCTTAATCTATTTTCATGCATAAATAAAATCTGTTTCAGTTACAATTTCAGTTTACATCCTCTTTTTTGAATTACATGTTTCAATTAGCTATTATCTCGCTTGACGCTGTGCTGGATATAAGGTAAGAGGAAATATTTTATTCTCTTCTTTTATTAAATTTGTTGTTAAATTTCGAGGCTATAAAAATGTTTTACAACAAAAGGTCACGAGATTCAAGGGAAAATCATAGCTTGGTTAAATAATAATGAAGAAAAAACTGTAAAGGCTAAACTGTAGTTTCATATCAAAACCGAAAATAAATTTTTTCAATGATACAAAAATCTTGCACTCAAGTCAAATACAAATTGGAAAAATCCATTCCAGCAATTACTCAACATGGAAATTCAAAATGTAAATGCTACTAATAAAGGAGGATCTTTACGATGTAACTGAAGATGATCCTCCTAACACTATTACAGAACAATGAAGTAAATGGGATCAGCAATATCATGCGATGATAAATTTACTTATCAAACACAGCCAAATAATTCACGTTAAACATGAAACTACAGCTAAAGCTACCTGAGAAAAACTCAGGCAGGTACATGAAAGGTCTGATCTCTCAAGTAAACTATTTCTTTTGCAAAAGCTTTTCAGTCTGAAGCTTGAAGAAGATGGACATATGTAAACACATATAAATACATTACTGGATTTAGTCAACAAACTCAAATCAATAGGTGAGAACATAAAAGATGAACATGCTTTGGCACTTTTGCTTTGTTCAAAATTGCTTTGTTAAAAATGGTTTATGCCTCATTCCAAAAAAGACAAAGAGAGAAAGGTTTTGCTCATACAGTCACAAAAATAACCATTTTAGATCAGAGTGTTATCATCTAAAATCGAAACCAAAAAATGAACTGTGCCAAAACTCAAAGAAAACATAAATGGATTCTAATACACGCCAAGCAAAAAATGTGTGTAACCTCACGATGCATCAACAAGAAACAAAAATTAAAACACAGGAAATGGAATCCAGATGCAGTGGCATCACTCTGCCTGCTAACAGCATCGTACATCAATCACCGGAGAGTTTTATTTTCGATGGCGGGGCAAATAATTATTTAGTAAATAATAACAAATATTTCACGGAATGTAAATCCATAAATCCATCAGGTATTATAACTGCGAATGGGCAATGTATTAAATCAACGGCGATAGGAAATGTCCGTTTTAAAACATTAAATGCTAAACAAAAAATAACTGAAGTTCTCTCATCAGAAGTTTTATACGTTCCTGAATTAGAAACGAATTTAATCTCAATTAAGAAAATAATGGAAAAAGGACTTTTCGTTCTGTTTGAAGGAAATAAATGTATGATCACGAAAGGAGATCAGATTATTCTAAAATGTCATGCAACTAAGTTTTTACCAAATTAAACCAATCGACAGGAATAATGAACCATCAGTTCATGTAGCATTATATGCAAAAATGAGAACTGTATTCAACTTTGGCATAGATGCCTTGGTCACAGAAACGATGATGCGATTGAACAACTTGTAAACAAAGGACTCGCTGAAGGAATTAAACTAGATAATTGTAAACATAGTACCTAATGCCTTCAGTGCATAAAATGTAAACTAACTGACTTCCCATATCCCAAAGAATCAAAATTCAGAGCATCTCGAACTCATTCACACTGATGTTTTAGACCAGTACAAACACCGTCTGTCAGTGGATACCTATACTTCGTAACTTTTATTGATGATTACAGCAGGTTCACAATGATTTACCTCACAATTACCTAATGGAAAAGAAAAATGAAGTAATTTCTAAACTAAAACAATTTATTGCTCTTACAAACAATAAATTCGGGAGAAAGGTAAAAAAGCTAAGAAGTGCTAACGGTAGTGAGTACACAAGGAACTTGATGAATATCTTATAAAACATGGTATAAATCACCAGCTTACTGTACTGTATTGTGCAGCACAAAATGGCCAGAGAATGCAAAAATAGGTCTTTGATAGAAATGACAAGATGTCTTTTAGCTGACTCAGCTCAACCTCACAGATACTGGGCAGAAGCTGTGCCGACTGCAAATTATTTACAGAATCATATGCCTACAATACCAAATGCAAAATACCATATTAATTATGGAATAACAAGAAACCTAACCTTTCTCATTAGAGGACTTATGGGTGCAAGGCTTTTGCTTACATCCATAAATCTACAAGGGGTAAACTGGATGATACTGCTAAAGAAGGAATACTCGTCAGCTACGACAACACAAGTAAAGGCTACAGAATTTCAGCCCTTCGAGACAAAATCATAATAAATCGAGCTGTGCAATTTATTGAAGACACTGGAACTGACAAGCCTGTAAGCATCTCTTTAAACCAGGATGAAGAAAATCCTAAGGAAGAAAGCTCAGAACAGGAAGAAATAAAAATAGAAGAAGCCAAAAATGAAGAAATATCAGAACCCGAAGAAGAACCTTTGGAACTCAAAAGATAAAATAGAGTCACAAAAGGTAAACCTTCTGATTGCTATGGATTTCATGCAAAATATCCAATCTTCCCCGAACCCAAAACCTGGAAGGAAATTCAAACTTTGGAAGAAAATGAAAAAGAAAATGGCTGGCAGCTGTTCGAGAAGAAATTAATTCACTAGAAGAAAACAACACTTGGGAATTAGATGATTTAACAAAAGGAAGAAAACCAATAAGCTGTAAATGGTCTTTCAAAAGCAAGCTCAATGCAAAAAGAAAAATAGAAAGATTAGTCACAAAAGGATTTAGCCAGAAGTTTAGAACGGACTATGATGAAACTTCTGCTCCTGTAGTAAAATACACAACTCTACGAGCTTTCCTATGTGCAGCTTCGTATAAAAACATGTCTGTCAGACCTATTGATGTCAAAACAGCTTTCCTTCATGGAGAACTAGAAGAAGAAAGTTACATGACTCAACCTAAAGGATACTCAAAAGCTGGAAATGAACATAAATTTTGCAAGCTGAAGCAATCTATATATGATTTTAAACAAGCCACTAGAGCTTAAAATCTAAAAATTGGAAAAATACTTCTAAACATGTCATTTCAACAAAGTAAAGCAGACCCATGCTTGTTTTTCAAAGGCATCAATAGAAAATTCACATATATAATATTATACGTAGATGATATGCTTATAGGAAGTGAAAGAGAAGAAGATATAATAGAAACAATCCAATAACTAAACACTAAATTGGAAATCAAAAACCTAGGTGAAGTCACTTACTACCTTGGCATAAACATAAAAAGCACTAAAGATGGAACGTTTTCCATAAACCAAAAGAATAAAATCAAAGAAATAGTTCAAAAATTTGGACTTTAAAACGAAAAACCAACATATACACCAATGGAAACAAACTAATCCACACTAGAAACTGAAGATGATCTTCTAGAGAATAATACAGAATAAGGACAAGCAGTAGGGGCATTATCATATATTGCAAAAATCAGAGCATGCGGCGTCAATCTACTGAGTAGAAGAAACGAAAAAACTAGGAACATAGATTGGAATGCTGTAAAGAAGTCATTCGATACTTATATACAGGTAAACACTTTAAGTTGGTTTTTAACAAAATTCAAGAACCTATTCTAACTGCATATTCAGACGCAGATTGGGCAAATGACAGAATAACAAGAAAATCCATCAGCGGATACATATTCAAACTAGGAAATAACTGCATTTCATGGAGCAGCAAAAGGCAAAACAGCAGTGCACTATCTTCAATTGAAGCAGAATATATTGCAGCAGCTAATACAGCATATTAAGCACAATGGCTATTAAATTTGCTTAACCCTTTGACTGCTATGAGGCGCAAAAGTGCTGCGTTCATTTGTCTCGAAAACTGCAACGCAGTGCTCTTGCGCTGCGAGTTGATTCAGTGTGTCTTTGTTGCTCCGTGTGTGTGAACGTAATCTGACCTCATGCGTACTTTGTAACACGAGTGCATTCTAAAACAACTTTTTACCATTTTTATATATTATTTTTAAAAAATAACCATGTCATGGGCTATTATTTCAGACATTGATTCGATTGCTAGTGATTCTGAGGATGGTGAAAGAACAGACACAAGTAGTGATGATAGCATTATTATAACTCATCAAAGAAAAAGACAGGATTGAAAGCGAGTCTTCTATCTCATCTTCAGAAACAGAAGAAACAACAACTTTTACGAATGTTCCTCCGACAAATGTGTTTTCCAAAGCAACAAATAATTTTTTTGAGACTCCTAGATGTGCGCCTCCCCCCAATGCTACACCTATAACATATTTCAATTTATTTTTTACCACATCACTGCTTGAAACCATTGTAAGGGAAACAAACTACCCAGTTTATATGCTACCCAGTTTTTTGCATACTGTTTCGAATAATTCTCGAGCAAAAAAGTGGACGCCGACAACAATATACGAAATAAAAGCCTTTATTGCAGTCTTACTTGAAATGGGAATTACGAGAAGGCCAACAAAATCTTTTTCATCTTTCATTTCAAGATCTTTTTTTTAATAGCACTTTGGAAGAGAGGTTGTCCTAACTGAATTTTTGTAAGTGAAAATCTTAGATCAAGATCTTAACAAGGGGTGTTCTCAATTCTTTGGCTGTACTAATGTACATTTGTTGAGCCAAGTGTCAAGTTGATGCTGATGGCTCTTTCTCCATTATCGTTTTGGGACATCCTTGCTGTCTTTCATTTGACCTTTATGCCCACTTTGTCATCAGCCTCTGCGTTCACTCAAAGTTGTCAAATGATACTCTTGAAAATGGCTTTGGCTTATTTAAAGGCACTAAAACATTTCCTGTGTGTTCTGGCAGGTCTCTGGTCCCAATGATAAAATGTTTTAACTTAACTCATATTGGACCACTTTCAAAAATTTCCACCAAAAAAAATGTAACACTTTATAGATATCAATAATATACACATGCAAAACAAAAATTTCCTATTAATAGGACGATGGTCCAATACACCACTAAACTTTACAAAAATTTTGCGTACTTACGCAATAGCCAATTAGCAATGAAAATTGGGAGAACGGTCATTACAAAGTCTAACATTGCATAATTTGCAAATATTTGTAGGTTTTCTGTTGCATGTTTTTAATTGGCATCATCTCTGGCATCCCACGGGATTTTTTACTTTCAGTGACACTAAAAGAATGATTATTTGCTTGTTTTGCATACCAGTTAAACTCTACTACTCTATGTGATATGTCTTTAGCCATCATGTGAAAAAGTTCAATTGGAGTTTTTCCTGACACCACATATAGAATAATTTGATGGTCTTGAAAAGAAATACAGCTTGGTGAAAGCATGAATTGGGGGCTCACATTTTTTCCACTTACGTGCTTTGTTCTTAACAGTTTTTTGATAAAATTTCTACGGTTCCTGCGGTATATTCCATTTCAGATTCGCCACATGGTACTGATACATTACAGTTTGTGGCAGAATCATCTATCTGTTCTTCTTCACTAACTGAATAAGATTCAGGGGGAATAATAACCATTTTAGGCTCATGAATTTCTTCATCAGCGAAAGAATTCATATATTCAAGAGCCTATAGAGCTGTTAGAAATTTTCTTGCCATTTTAAAAATATTGCTCTTTCACGGGCAATTGAAATTTTCACTAAAGTAATGAACCGGGAAGTAACTGATCTATTTTAGAAAAAATACTGCGAATTATTTCTCCCAAAAGAACAAGCACATGTGCAGTTCTGTAGAAAAGTTTCATCTGACATTACAGCTTTGAATGCCCACAGAGCAACCATCAGGTTCCAAGTTCAAAAACATACTTTCCAGGCTAAATTCCACTAAAAATGTTTATCTATTTTACTCAAAAAAAAAAATATTTAGGAGGTTGTGTGACACTTTACTTTGGTAATGTAATACAAGAGATACCCAAAGAAAATTCCAGAATAATCTATTCCTGAATCCTTCCATATGGCACATTAATGCCATTGTATGAATACCTATTGTTCAAAATTAGTTTGATGGAATGTGATCCACGAATTGGAGGAGTGACGAGCGAAAAAAGTTGGGAATGAGACTGCTGTCCTCTTTACAGGACACATATAAAAATGTAAACAAAATACCTTAAAAAAGATCATTTTTATTTCTATAAATAGTACTATAAATCTACTAGCAGAAATGTATACATCTGTTTAGGAAAAATAGATTTTAATCCTAAATAAAAGATCAAAAATAAATCATTTTAAAGGGTTATTTTTACATTTTTTTAATGAAATTAATTATGACAGGCCATTTTTTTTAGCCTACATACAAAACTTACATCTATTTCAAGGGAGTTATGCCAAAGTTTATCTATTTGCTTACCTTTCTTTCCCATTTAACGAAATTTAATTGGGCCATCCTATATTCAAGGCAGCAGTCCAATATGGGTTAAAAAAAAAAAAAAAAAAAAAGAACTCTGTTTGAATATGGGTATTTCTTCAAAAACTAACTGAAGTCCATAAATAAGTTTACCTTGGATCCTTACACCTGCATACACAATTCCACATTACTAGCTCTACCCATTGACGAATTATTAAACTAAAAAGTTTGCTATGCCCTAAGAAACACCCTGTATATATACACACACATACAACTTTATTATTCATTTAGTTAGATTGTTATTCATAATCTAATATCTAAAACATACTCTTCTCTACTCATTCATGCTTCTGTCCTGCTAACAATCTGCAGTCTCTCTCCAACTGTATTGTTCTAACATACACAAATAATGTTTCAATAAACCATCATGCTGCTATATCTTCACCATGTTCTACATCAGAGAATAAATTCTGATTATTATAGCAAGCAAGCAGACAGAACCTACACTTTATCTTTCTGTTTAAGAAGCAATTGGCTCTTAATGCAGTGCCTGTAAATTTATTTGGAAGGAATTTTATTTTTAGCCACCTCCTCAATTCCTTTTTTCCCAAGTTCAGCGGCCAATATTCAGAAATTCATTGCATTAACAATGACTTAATAAAAACTTTGAAGTTATGATGTATCACTGCTTCTACGTTCAAATCAAAAATGTACTTTTAGCTGCCTTTCTAACAACCTCATCCACGTTTGCTTACTGTGAACATTATATAAAAAAAAAAAATTCTCTAGCAATGTGAATTAAATTACATCTCTCTTTCAGTGACAGAAAATTGATATCTGTAAAATGAGTTTGTTTACAAACAATCAACATATTCAGTTCCTAAACTTTCATACTTCTATTAGTGCAAGACAGCCCAATTTACAACATCAGTAGCCATAATCAGGTTGACATTTACATAATAATAATGTGCAGCTTCTCCTTACGTGAAATCGAGTGCTGAACAATCAGTGGATTTTTATTTTTCTTGGGTGGTGGGCGACAGCGATTCCAACTTAAAGGATCTCTCATGAGATGGAGAACGTACATAATAAGCTGAGTTGGATCGCATCGAATAAGTAAACTGATATTAGTCTACCAGATATGTAAGCTACATTTTAAGATCTCACTATAGCAAATTGTAACAATTATTCATAATTATAAACTAGGAATTAGTCAAGGCTTTTATAAAACTTACCAAGTATTCTAACAATTGATTTAAGCCATTGGATTTGAAAGTGCTGTTCAAATTCTCAGTGCTTCGTTTACTCACAGGGAAAAAGTCCTATTAAAAAAATGAAATAAAATACATATACAGAGAACATCAAGCCTATATTTTTTAAATAACAGATACACACATAGATTAGAGTTTATATGCTTTTCAATGTGTTTTTTCAAAAAGGATATATAAATAAGAAAGATCTATAATAGAAAGAATACTGCTGCTATTTTGCTATTCCTGCTGTTATACAAATTTATCACCTTATCTTTAGTTTGATAAAATGCTACAGTTTAAAGGAAGATAAAATACTTAATCTTTTATTAATTTTTTCTTAATTTCTTTAAGGAAACAAGTTTCCTGCCCATTACTTGAGCACTCTATTTCATCTGTTTCATTCTTTTAGCAGGTAGCTTGATATTGTTATTGGTGCTGAGTTTAACATATTCGCTGCCGATCATGCACTGGCATGTGATTATTGCTGGAAAGCAAAACACACTCTGGAGCATAGTGTGCTACATCTCAGGTACCAGTCACGCGCTTGTGCAGGAAAAGCAACAGCTCATTGTTTATTTTCAAGTTCAATTGGCATTAGGTTTTGAATATGTATTTTGGTATTGGTGTGGAGTGAAAGTGAGAACATAGTTATAAATGTATGTGGTTTGGAATGAAAACAAAGTTTCGTTCATGCAAAGATGATTCATGAATAACATTTTTTATTTTACAATGATATTATTGCAACTATCTTATAATAAATTCATTTGTAATATGTATATATATTTGTGACATAGTTTCATACAAAAATAATGCATCCTGTTACTTATTTTGATTCATTTTTAAATGCCACATGCCAGTGGGTAATGCAGCACTGCAGAAAAATTTTACCTCTAGAGCCGATTGCGTACTGCCCCATAGTCATAAAATTCTATACTTAAACGCTTAGCAATCAAAGTGGTTCAAGTGGTTCACATAATAACCTTTTATTAGGGTACAATCTATTTCTATGACATAGCATTAACTATCAACACAACTTCACATGACCAGCAGCCAAAGTGTTAATGCCAGTTTCAGTTCATTTATTTGGCTGGTGTGCTGTTCCAAACATTTGAATCCTATGTATTTTTTAAAACTGCCTGCACTTAGACTAAGAAGGTGTCTTTCTTGCAGACAATAAAATATCCCGACATTCATTGCTGCAAAATTTAACTGCCAAAAAAGTTTCCCATATGCCATTTCTTAGATAAGCCGCCCAGACGGTATAGTGGTTAGGGACTCCTGACTGCGATACCAAAGGGCCTGGGTTCCTATCATGGATATAAAATTGTCTGTCCCTTCATTGGAGGTAACTGTGGTCACCTATTAAATGCCTCCACAATAAAATGGTAACCAATTCTTATGGATCAGAGGTTCCTGATTACAAATCAGACATTTTCTTCAACCAAGGAGGTCCTCAATGTATCAGATGACCTCACATAGAAAGTATGTATAGATATTCAAGTTCTTGATTTACATCCTAGCCAAATAAACACACAAAAATACATTATAAGAAAGAAATTTAAGTTAACACTTTTGAGTCGACGCGCCTTTGTTTAAGACGTTCCCTTGGGATGAATGACAGTCAAAAGGAATTTTTCCCACAGGATGGGGTTTCGAGTCACTAAGTCTAACTTTAGGTGAAAAAAATCAAAAATAGTTTAAGTCCTAATGTCATAATTTTTGGTAGCATTCTAGATTTTTACTTTCAAAAAGCTATCATATATGTTAAAATTAGCATTATTAATATTTTTCCTTAACTTTATATGAAAATATATTTAAAACAAATTGCTTACTTTGAGAAATAAATTTTGGAATCACTGTTCAAATTATTCCAAAATTTTAACTGACAAAACTAATTTAAACTTTAAGATAAAAATACAAGAAAGATTATTTAGAAGAAAAAGCAACAAAATCTTTTATGTGATGTGGATAGGAGGCACTCACTGGGCTCAGTCTCTAACAAAACGTCCATATCAAAATCACTAGAAATATTGCTCTCTAACTCTTTAGAAAATGAATCATCACTTTCATCCATGTCATTAACTGGCTCATTTATTATGGAAGTACATCCTTCTGATAAATAATGCTTTCTCACCATAATAAACTGAAGTCATGACTTTACAAAATAAAAAGGGTACATATGCAAAATATAAGTGATAAAAGCAATGCAAAGCATGCAGAACCCCACACAGTAACCCTTAGAGACCCTACATAGTCAACAGAAATAGTTCAATAAAATGATAAAATATAAATTAATTCAAAATAATAAAATTTATATATATATATATATATATATATATATATATATATATATACATAAATGAATAACTATAAAGTAAGCAGTTCAAAAAGCTAATATAATTACACACTCACAGCAGCAATAAGTGATGATAATAATGCAAAATAAATAAGTTTAAAATCTATCCCATATCCAATTCAGAATAAACCACATGCAAAACACACACACACACACACAAACAAACAAAACAAAAAAGAAGCAAAGTGGTAAAATGCTTGAAAGGTGTTAAAACCAAAAATGAAAACATAACAGAAAATTCACATTTTTATGAGAGGATTGGTGCAATGAATGAAGTAAATACTAAATCAGCCTGTTTTTGAACTAACAAAGACACAAATTAAAGTTCAATATTAAAGATAAACTCAGAAAAATTAAAGTACAGTCAAAAGTCTTTAATCCGGACTCGTCGGGACTTCGGCGGTTCCGGATTATCGATTTTTCCGGATTATAGATCATCAGTTTAAATCTGGTAAGATGGCATGCAGAAATTATAAAATTAAAAATATGAAACCATAATTTATAAAATAATGAGCAATTATGATCTAAAGGGTATCAAAATTTACCAAAAAAGAAGCCTAATATTTATTTGTTTACTTTATTAAACATTTCTTTCAACGCGCGGATGTGTAAAGCATACCTTACGCATAGTCGAAATTAGAAGATTGCAACCAGAAAACTATTTGATTTGTATTCGTGATATTTATAATGACGAGGAATTTGATTTAAATCATATCAAAGACGGAGTACATCGAAATTAAATACTACATTTAGTAAGGAATTATAAGCACAATAAAATAAAAACATCTGCCCTGAAGATAACGATAGTGTTGACAGATCAACTTCCAGTTCATTGCGCCCCGCGACGTCCCCCCCCCGCGCAGAGCAGCGTGAAATTGATAAACAGATTTCGGAATGGTTAGATAAACAAAGGATATGCTTTTATCCATTTTTTGTAGCAATTCGTTTTTTGTTTGATGGACATCGAAACATACTTTTGTTTTCTAGATCCTTTGGGAGCTCCAGCATCGGAAATTCTATTTCACATAATCAAAAGTTCAAGCTTACTTTTAGAAAATTGCTCTTACAGTCTGCAAAAAATAATAAGCCGGATCCATTTCGAAGATTAAGGAACAACGCAATTATCAGCATTAACTGAAATAGATAATTAGATAATTTTAGTTTATACCGTCCGTTATACATTAAACGCACACGCGAAAACGTATTCTGCACTTGCGCACACGCATATGCGCAGTAGTCAAGGTCTTACGCGCACGCGTAAAACGCCTGTGCGCATGTGCCAACGCGGCGCATGCGCAGAAAGTTTTTAGCTTTGAGGTCCGGATTATAGATCATTCCGGATTACGGGTGTCCGAATTAATGACTTTTGACTGTAATGTCTGTCTTAATCAATCTAACCCCTACAGGCTACAGTCAGCAGTTAACATCACAAAAAATTCTAAAATTATGGCATTAAAAACAAAAAAAGCTTTAAAATCTTACTTATTATTTATTTTGAGCAGACCAAGTCTAAAAAACAAACATGTAAATGCAAGCAATCCAAAACTTGAGAAAATGTAATAATTTGAAACCATACAGTATGGAGAATATTTTTGGCAAAATTATAAATAAGCAAAAAGGCGTAAAAATCTAATAAAAATAATTTTCTATTAAAGTGGGCCGAGTGCCAAAAAAAAAATCAGCAGAAAATAATCAACATATGGAAAAATAACAAATGAAAATTTGATTCAAAAAGCAAAAGAAAAAGAGTAATAGTTCTTAAAATCTGTAACATTACAGCTACAAAAGTTTTGAAACGAAAAAGCATCAATTTGACCATTGTAGCAATTGACCATTGTTGAACTTAACATGTGCTGAGTAATGGAACAATATAAACTACAATTTTTAACTGATTAATAATGATTAAAAATTATTCTAAAAACTTACAATGTATTTTTAAACTACTTAATAATAATAAAAATAATTAGAAAAAACTTCTAATGTAAATTTTCAACTGATTAATAATAAAAGTAATGTACTTTTCTAATTATTTTTATAATTAATTATCAGTTTAAAATTTGTAGTTTATTTTATTTCATTACTTAACACATATTAGATTTAAGTCATTTGCTCCTGGGCAGGTGAAACAAATACTTTTTTCATTTCAAAATTTGCATTGCTCTCAAATTTTCATTTTTTATTACTTTTTCATATGTTGGATTGCTTCAGTTCATGTTTCATTAGGACTCATTCACTTTAAAAGGAATTAATTTTTACTAGATTTTTATGCCTTTTTTGCATATTTATGATTTAAATGCTATAATTGGCCTGCATGGTTTCAAATTATGTTGTTTCTTGTGTTGGAGTGCTTGTATTTACATGTTTGTTTATTGGACTCTGTCTGCTCAAAAAAAAAAAAAAAAAAAAAAAAAACTAATTTTTAAATCTTTTTTATGTTTTTAATGCTATACTTTTGTAATTTTTTGCACTACTTACTACAGGCTATAGGGGTTGGACTATAAAGACAAAGATTACTTTGATTAATTTTCAGAGATTATTTTACGTGTTAAACTTTCATTTAGCTTTGTTGGTTCAGAAACAGGCTATTATCTACTTCTTTGGTTGCACCAACCCCCTGATGAAGATGCTTTTTTTTTCCTTCCCTTTTTATTCTTGTTTTGCCGATTTTTTAGGGGGGGGGCATATGGTTTGTTTCTAACTGAATATGTGATGGACTTTAAACATATATACCTTATTTTACATTACACATACATACATTTACATATAAATATACACAAATGTATGCATATATATACACAAAGCATCATATTAAAAAGCATACCATTAACCGAGAATCTAATCCAGCTTTTCTAAGGGATGCCCAAACAGTAGCACTATCTTTTTCTCCAAGCCATGTTTTAAAAACTTCCACAATGAATTCTAGAGCAATTCCTGAAAATGAACATTGATTGATAAAATAAGCAAACAGAATGCTTTATCAACTGTAGACAATTCCAAAAATACATCTTTAACAAGGTTATATTATGCAAGTTTCAAAATTACCATCTTTAACCAGATGATCTTGCAGCACTTTGGGAAGCACAGTCGGTGGTATCTGGCCACCTGCAAGAAGTATTGCAGTCACTTTTCCTAATTTTTCTCGCTCTACTGGTGAAAAACCTTTTAAAAATACTAGCACCTTAAAAAAAATAAGAAACAGTGAATTCAACATGTTTGCTTGAAAATTAGGAAATAATTTGCTGATCAAAATCAAAGTCAAAGCAAAGTTGGCACTGCATTTAAGGAAACTTAGAAACAAACCTTTTTAAATTCATCTTCTAAAGTCTTCTCCAAATACTTATAACGCCTAATAACTTTTGTAATCACCTTTAAGAAATATAAAAAAAAAAAGTATTTAGAAACACTACATCTAAGCTTACAACATAAATTTCTTTAACTCTTTGTGGCTCAGTGTTCCACTACATAGAACACCCAAATTGAATCACTTCTGAAACGTTTAAATTCAACCGTTAATAGATAAAAATGCCTTTATAATATACTTTGAATTTTCTTTTTAAACAGTAGATAGCAGCATATCACAATGAGACACAGAATTTTCATTTATTATGTGCTATTAAAATCCACTTTTTTTCAAGTAATTTTCTCTATTTTTTTAATGATATAAAAAATTTCATTTGGAAAAAAAAAATAGGCATAATTTTGCTGGCTGTACTCCAAATTACTTGTTCGATATTTTTTTTAATCTTTCATACAAAAACCATATGCAGAATCATTGAATAAAACCCGGTGTTCCATTAGCGGGAACACTGCGCCTTTAGCGATCTCATGCTCTTACGAATCAGAACATCTGCGCTTAGGAGAGAACATCCGTTGTTTCCGTTTTCTGTTTCCGTTGTTTTTTTTGGGGGGGATGAATTCAAACAAAGCAGTACTGAGGGGTGAGGTGTGTTTTGTGTTATGAAAGCCCTAACATTGGCATCTCGAATTTTTTGGGAGTAGTTTTTAGGCGGGAATTTTATTAGTAGCTTGACTCATCTTTACTTAGACCTGCGCGAATTTTTTGCTGTCGCTTTTTAGTCTCATTCCTGTTTATTTTCAATAATTGTGTAGATATTTTTCGTGTATGTATATATTATAGGCTTATTTTTCTTTATTGTTTATATTAATCGTAGTTAATTTTTTTATTATTAATTTTGTATAAATGGTGCGGAGAGGTCTAACTCTTTCCGAAGCGCTAAAAGTGTTTCATGAATTACCCTCCAATTACAGCCCAAAGATTTCCATTTAAATTTGCTGTGTTCCCTCTGTGCCATGAAAGTGTCAAAGATAACTTTGAAGAGGCAACTTCCTTCAAGACCTGAAGATACTCCCAGGCATAAAGTAAAGGATTCCGGGGGGAAACGCTACAGTAGTGTTATACGCGTCTACGCGTATCCTTCACATATCGGTGAAGGGTACGCGTAGACGATGTGCACATTGTAGCACGAAGTAGAAGCCGAGCAAAACCTGTAAAGTTGGTTTGTGCTTCCATCAAAAACGTGTGACTTGCTTTGAACAATTTCACGAAGCTAAGAAATAGGAAAATTTGTAAATATTTTTGTATATAGGGCTTGTGCATATAGATATTTATCTCATTTATCCGTATATATTCAAGAATATTGTGTATATCCAGGAAGCCATGTATACAGCCATAATACAGAGGTTTTTCATTCTTATGCAAACGCTTCTACTCATTTTCGTGCTTCACTGCAATGCTCGCTTAGTCGCACTTTTAAAAGCTCTGGCAGCGCAGTGTTCCTCCTCATGAAACACCCACAGAATTAAAACGGTAAGTGCAATTTTTACAAAATTTTACCTGTATACTACTTTAGGATTAAATAGACTGCATACAACTTTTTTTGTTGAAATTTCCACGTTAACGTATAGTGCGCCGCAAAGGGTTAAAAAAAATAATAAAAAGCTGAAGAATTTATGCACCAGTTTTTTGCAGCTGCTGTTTTCCTCCCCCTTCCCATATATAACAAATAAAAGAAGGTAAATTAAGAACTTTTAAAGATTTACATATATGGTGAAAACTTATGTTGATGAGTGATAAGCAAATTACATATTATGAGTGTTTTAATCAAGTGGTTTTATTATTTGAAAACATTCCAGTTAAAAATTTTAAAAATTAATGATTTTGGTACTACCAAATTTAGCCACAATTTATAAATGAAATGCTACAAAATCTCTCTGGAATTAGATTTCATACTTACTTCATTACAATTTGATTTGATATAGAAGTTGATTTCATACTGGGATGTGTGTATCAAGTTGATTTCATACTGGGATGTGTGTAAACTATAGGCTTCTGGAATACAGTGTGAACTGTATTATATGATGCAAAGCATTCAAATAAATTCATTTTCGTTTAATTTTTGACAGCCTGGAATATTAATTTTGCCAAATATTTTCTCCTTATTTGCCTGTTTGTAACAATGGTCTTTTTACCACATCAGGTAGATGTATTACTTCTAGAAATTGGTTTGATATGCAGAGTGCATATAAAATACCTAGCAAAATTTTAAAGGGTGACAGAGGGGACCAAAACAGGCATATTTGCCAAAGAATGTCTCCAGAAATGGCTTGTTTAAATTCCAGTAGATGTGGCTGGATATGGCAGTCACTAACATCTGGGAGTAAAGATGTCATTTTCAAACTGGGATTTACAACAGTATGCATTACTTTACAAACACAGACCTCCCAGATATCCATTTGACACAAGAATAGCTAAGAGAAATGGACTACATGGTCAGTGGCCATACAGGGAACGATTCAAGGTGAGACAAATACAAAGTCAATAAATATTTAAAAATGAATCTTCAATATTTAAAAGTGAATCTGTGAAAGAGGATCTTTCAGTGCTTTCACTTTTATGTGCAGCTGAGCTCAATCAATCCATAAGCATGAGAGTCATTTTGCAAGACATGGGTCTGAAGCATTCACCCACAGGAAAGGTTTAATATTATGAAGGAATGCACCCATACCACTTACAGAAAGTGCTTTCATTGACAATGGAAGACTATCCTCTCCATGCAAAGTTAGCCTACTGGTACCTGTAACAGGCTTGAACTACAGCTGAACTTCCCTGTATGCATGTTATTATTGACAGACGAAGCTATATTTAGACGAGGATTGTTT
The DNA here is from genome assembly GCF_044657685.1 of Stegodyphus dumicola. Taxonomy (NCBI): domain Eukaryota; kingdom Metazoa; phylum Arthropoda; class Arachnida; order Araneae; family Eresidae; genus Stegodyphus; species Stegodyphus dumicola. The sequence goes on along the minus strand of NC_140781.1, from coordinate 110,446,463 downwards.
AATGCCTACAGTGTGCATGTTTGGGCTCTTGAATTCACATGCAACACGGTTACATGCATACCAGTGATGATTTTCGATCAATGTGTAGGCTAGTTTGGTGCATAATTATTTGATTGAACCATACATCCTACCTGCTTGTCACATGGATGGACTCACATAGTCCACCTACCTTCTTGCAAGAGACATTTCAGGAACTAATGGCCAATGTCACTGTGTCTACTTGAAGCAGAATCTAATTCCAACATAATGGTGCTTCTATACAATTCAGCACTGCAGTCAGGAATTACCTGGATGCCATGTATGAAAAAAAAAAAAAAAAAAAAAAAAAAAACACTGGATAGGTCATGGTTGACCTATTCATTACCCATTATCACTAGATTTAGTATGTTCAGATTTCTTCTTTGAGGGTATTAAAAAACATTGTGTATGATACTCCCATTGATTCTAAAAAGATCTTACAGTCAAACTGCTGGAGATGTTAAGGACATGCTTGGCATCTTTGAAAATGTATGGTCATCCATGTGCCAGTGGTGTGAAGTGGCTGTATTGGTGGTCACTGGGCATCATCAACACATCTTTCTTTCGGCATCTGCAGTAAAACAATACTCCTTAAACAGACTTAAATTTCCTTTAATCTTTCTTTCACCTTTCATGATTTTCTTCAACAGTACTTAAATGCATTACCTCCATAAGACATTCTATTACAAAAAATGCCTATTTTGGTCCCCCCTATCATCCTTTAAAATTTGTATTCATATCCCATCATATTTGCTTCAGGTGCAGAGTAATAACCAAGTAGCACATGATGTAGCAAAGATGTTGCAAACTAATCCGAGAGGTTGCAAAGTGGTTGTGGTAACTTTTATGGCATCTTTACAATGCGGCGAAGATGTAAAATGTTTGCCATTGCATCTTCGCAATTTCTCAATGTTGTTCACACATTGTGAGCTGACTGCTTTTATGCATGGTTGTTTTGGGCATTTCTTTCCTCGTGTTCGAAGCGCATGCGTGGATTTTATGTTTTTGCAAGTGCTGGTGACTTTTCTTAGTATACGATTTACTATTGCTGGTTTTTTTCTAGTAACAACCTTTCATTCAAAATGGAGGGAAATAAAAATCTTCCACCAATTTCTATTTCATGTGACTTAATGGAGGCAGCTCGCTGCCATGCATTAGGCTTACCCTTGGACAATACCTTAGATGATGGATGGCAGGAATTATTGTTGGAAGAACAATATTCTCTCAAAGACTTTATATGACAATTGTGAAACAATTAAAAGTGATGTTGAATACAATAGGAATTTATGAAATATCAGACAGAGATGGTACTATCTTAAAAGTGCCAAGAAAATGTTCAAAACTGAAAGAAGATGCTTATCTGTCTATATTTCCTAATAATAAAAAAGTTTTATTGATTTTGTGAACAATTGGATCAAGAGGTAATGTGTTCAATTTGATTTCAAAACCAGTTGTTATAAAAAACAGTGATCATGTATTTTTAATTAATTTAAATTTATTGTCAGCACCAAGGGTTGTTTCAAGCACAAAAATCAATGAGTTTAAATATTTTTCTTGGTCATGTTTCTGTTCTTGTATCTTACTTCAAAAGTGAAAAGCTTTTTAGTGAAAAAGAAAACTGTGTGTTTCATTGGGAAAAATGCATTTCTCCAGATAAAGATATATATGACAATAAAAAATTCATATTACAGCAAATGAACTTGTGTGATAAATCTAAAATGGCTCGAAGATACAGTAGTGAACTTTTAATTTTTGCATATTCTTTATACATGAAATCCTCATCATGTTATTCTTTGTTGAATGTCATCAACCGATCATTGACAGTCAATCATTCTGAATCTCGACAATTCGTTACAAAATGTGAATACAAAAAATACACGAGTGAAAAATTTAACAAATTGAACGATGAAAATAGAATCATAAATCTACTAATTGATGAAATCTATGTAAAGAAATCAATTGCTTATAAAGGGAAATCAATATCAGGTTTTGCAGAAAATAAGTACGATACTGAAGCTGACACTGTACAATCTTTCGTAATAAGCTCTATTTTATTCTTCTTATAAAGAAACTGCTGCCTTAGTTTCTGATAATAATATGAATTCAGATTATGCTGCGACCCACAAACTTCTTCATATTCAGGACGAAGCAGAATTATCAGTTGTTTCGAAGATTTCTGATAACAATAGAATAAACAGGAACATGTTTCAGAAGTTAGGTCATAAACAAATGTCAGCTCATGTCAGCAACCCTGAAAATAACGAAAAAAAATTGTTCTTAATTTTTGATTCTGTACACCTTTTAAAATCAATAGGAAATAATTTTATTAATCAGCTGGACACTCAAAACACGTTTTGATGATCGATCAAAATGTACAATGCCTAAATTTTCACATCCAAGGAATATATATCATAAGGATAAGATGTCAATTGTGAAAATGCACCATAAACCATAAAATAAGAAAATAGTTTAAAATAAAAAATCTGGGTATTTAAGGCCATCACAAAAAAGGTAAGCTTTCAAAATTATTTATCTAATTTTAAAATAATTGTTCGTGTCAACTTAATCATATTATATAATTATGATATAATCTTGATGTTTAAAACACTTTTCACTACTGAAAAGAGTCTTTTTTTTTACAACTTTATGGTATTAAAATTCCCCCCTAAACAGTATATTTGTAGATTAAAATGTTTATTAATAAGATTTTATTTATTTGCATTAGAGTGAAGTAAAAAAAAATGATCATTTGCTTATTTATATTCATGAAGATATATTTCTAATATAAACAAGAGCTTTTGAAGGTAAATAGAAATATCATAAAAATTTTTTGCAAATTCTGGTAAAATCTGGATATTTAAGGCCTTTGTAGTATTGTAAAATTTGTATTTCTAAATGTTTGTTAAAACACTGCTGCAGTTATTCAGTTAAATTGATTATGTTCTTTTCATGTTATATATGTCTTTAAATGCATGATTTATGTGAATTCAATCATAAATTTGAATCTGATTTGATCAGTGTTTCATGGTTTTTGCTATATTGAAGAAAATGTTTTGTAAATTAGTTATTGGGATTAACATTCTTTAACGTAGGCTGCTTATTGTTAAGATTTGATTTATGTCATTCTGAAAATACAAATAAAAAAGCTATTTATGCTTCTTATTTATAAACATGATGGTATATTTCCAATATAGGAAATAATAGGTCTTAGATGTAAACAGAATTATTATAAAAAATCTGGATATTAAGCCCTTAATAGCATTAAACACAATGCTGTGATTATTCGTTTAAATGAATAAGGTTTTTTGAAATTAGATTTTTCATTTTCAAATGCTTGATTTATGTGAATTTAATAACATTTGGTTTTACTATGATACGAGTGTTTCAGATTTTTGCTATGAACAAAATCTTTTGGAAATTAGTTAATGGCATTAATGCTCTTTCAAATGATGTAGTTATTGTCAAAATTTTGTCTATATGAGTCTATTCATAACAATTGCAGTTCTGAAAATGAATTCAGAAAACTAATATTCTCCTTATTTATGGCCACGATAGAATTTTATCTGAAATAGGTAATAAGAAACTTTGGATGTAAATAGAATTATTATAATATTTTTTATGATTCTTGTAAAACTGGATATTTAAGCCCTTTATAGCATTTAAAACAATGCTACAGTTATTTGTTTAAATCAATTTTTCAAATGTAATTTGCATGTTCAAGGATATGATTTATGTAAATTTTATAGAATCAATCTTATTTAATCTAATATAACCTGAGAGTTTTAATCTAATATAATCTGGGAGTTCAGTAGCTTTGTTTTGGATATTCATTAATGGCATTAAGTTTAGATTCTGTGAATCTACTCTTGCATATTGTTTCTGAAAAGGACATCATATAAGAAAATGTGTACCTATTTGTAATCTTCTAACCTCTGGGAATGTGTGGATAGGTTATACAGTCAAAAGTCTTTAATACGGACGTCCATAATACAGAATGATCTATAATGTGGACCTCAAAGCTATAAACATTCTGCGCATGAATGCGGACCTCAAAGCTATAAACATTCTGCGCATGCGTAAACGCATGATGCGTTTATGCATGTGCACAATACACATCATGATTCATGCATAAACGCATAATGCATTTATGCATGCGCATAATACCTTTACACATGCACATAATACGTTTATGCATGCCCATTTAATGTATAACAGATGGTATAAGCTAGGCTAAAATTATCTAATTATCTATTTTACTTAATGTTGCAGATTGCGTTGTTCCTTAATCTTCTAATTGGATCCGGCTTATTATTTTTTTAGGACTGTTACAGCAATTTTATAAAAAGTAAACTTGAACTTTCGATTATGTCAAAAAAAGTTTCCAATTCTTGAGCTGCCAAAGCATCTACAAAGCGAAAGCATGTTTCGATGTACCGCTTCCGATAGTGAAGAAAGTGACAGAGAGTTCATTGAAAACGAAAAAATTTCGATTGACAAATTAGTCAGTTTTCTTGACACAGCAATTACAGGACTTGAACAGCGGAACTTTGTAACTGAACAAGAAATTATGTCTGTTTATAGAATTAAAGAGAAGGTATTAGCACATAAAACGAAGCAACTTCAACAACTTACATTGAAAGAAATATTTAATAAAGTAAACAAATAAATATTAAGCTTTTTTTTTTTTTTTTTTTTTTTTTTTTTTTTGTAAATTTTGATACCCTTTAGATCATAATTGCTCTTTATTTCATAAATTACGGTTTCATATTTTTAATTTTATGCCGTCTTACCAGATTTAAACTGATGACAGATAATCCGGTATCACCGAAGTCCCGACGAGTCTGGATTAAAGACTTTTGACTGTATAAAAAAATGTTTGTGGTAAATGTTGGATGTTTGAAACTTTTGCCTTAAAACTATTTAAAACCATAAAAACAATGTTACAGTTACTGATTTAAATAACAATATTTTGAAACTCAGTGTTTAATATTAAGATGTGTGGTTTATATGAGTGTTGTCATACAACTTAAATGTTTTATGTTGTTGGCAGAATTTAAAATAAAGTTATAGTTACATATCAAAGCCATGAGAATACCTTCAGACTATGTGTCTAACATTCAGATGTTTGGCTTAAACCCTTTGAATGCCCTGAAACCACCAATTTTCGAATTTTTTTTCTCCTCTTCTTTGCGAAATTTTTGAGTGAAAATCAATTGATTACTGATCTTTTACCTCTAAATAACACAAAATGACTGCAGAATCATACATGTTTTAGGTCTTAGTACTTCAAATCGGACGCCTTTTAAAATTTCTTTTCAATGAGACAAAATAACTTCCTTTTATTAATATAAACGACTTTAATTTCAAAAGTTATTCAATGCACATCATGATTTCTATTATAAACAGTAAAAATAGCAATAATTAAACTGTATATATATAAAAAAAACCTCTATATGTATGGCAATTGCTTTATTCACAATGGTGTTTGCTTGCTTCTCAAACAGGAATGCTTATTTTTTACCTGAATATAGATAAGGGTTTTTGAAACTACAGAGTTATTTTATTACTAAAAAATACATGTACCTGCCCAGTAAAAAGGTCTTTCGTTTCCACAGACTTTTTCTCTGACCTCAACACACTTGCTCCCCAAGCTAGTATTGTGATTTTATAAATTATTTCCTGTGGTTTAAATTTAATGTAAATATACTTTGCTATAATTAAAAATAGAAATTGTGCAAAGTTTTATTTAAATTTAAAATATTTTCTTAATATTTTGGGATGAAATAAGAATAAAATAAGTATGAATGGGAAACAAATGATCCATACCAAAGCCCTCCCCCCATTAACATAAAAAAATCACAAATTTCATGTGCCAGATGAAAAAAAACTAAATAACGCTGGACATATACCAGTGAAATTTAGATTAAGGCAGTGTACATTTTTTACCACAAGGAAGAAACCTCATAGAAGATATATGTGCGAAACGTGCAATGTGGGTCTACGCATGTACCAAAAAGACAAAACATGCTTTGAACAGTCTCACAAAAAAAAAAAAAAAAAACTATTCTTTGAAATTTAAAAAAAAAAAAAAAAAAACTGAGTCTTTTTTTTATCCTTATTTTACTGAATTTTTTTATCCATTTAGCCAAACATCCTTATTATGTAAGTACTTACATTTTCACAGCTGTAGAAAAATTACATAAATGTTTATTTTTTTATTTTTCTGACGATTTACTTTGTAAAATAATGTAAAAAAAATTATATATAATGCAATTCTTCCATACATTTTTTTTAAATTCATAAATTTCATCATTTATTGGAAACGAGCACAGAGAAAGGTAACTTCCCCCCCCCTACTACTTCAGTAAGTTTCAAAGTCCTAGATGTGCGGCGGTTTCACAGTGCAATGGGCAAGAGTAGATTTTTTTTAATTCATATATTATTTGTCTCTAGGATCATAATATTGAATTTCTAGAGTTTTCATTTAAAAAAATTATAAAAATATCACTCGCGTCAAAAGGTTAAGTTAGTTTATTGGAAAATGAAACTAGAAAATTGAATACTTGCTTATTTTTTATCATGAATGTAAATTGATAATATAATAATAGCATGCTCTAACTGAAAAATAAGTAAAAAACATTTTATTGTAAAATCCATGTACCTCAAGCTGCAAGATAACTTTTTTGTTTCCGTTGTGTAATTTATTATACCTTTTCCTTTATATCATTCTATTAAAATTTGTTTCTCAGTTCTTATATTTCCTAATTTTTAAACTCTTAGAATACTATTATGAAATTCTTCTACAAGATAATTGATCTTTTGATGAAAATAAAAATTTATGCTTTTGATTTGTGTTTTGTTAATTTCTGAAATTTTCTTAACTCTATGAAAGGACTATTTCTGTGCATGTTATGCAAAGCTCATATAAGAATATCTTATCACAAATAATGTTTTAATTAATTTTTAAACATTTAATTGTCTGAAAATATAAATTTATAGGTGATGAAAGCATACATGAAGGAGTGCATAATATTTAATTAAATACAGTATGTAAGAGAAACATCTACAAAAGTCGATAAACATGTATTGACACTATTTGGTCAATTTTTTTTTTTTGCAATTTAAATTATATATTTTTTAAATTTTCTAAATTAGGCATAAATAATATGATCACCGAGATAAAATAACTGCATATTAGGTAAATAATGCAGTTCAGATGTGATGCAAGAAGCATATTTTAATATGTTTCACGATGATGGAAGTTTGACCATCGGGTTGAAAGCGTCGAGTTCAGACAAAGGTTGTGAAGTCACGCCAGAGCTTCCGTGTCCGTTCCTGTAGTTGGCCATGGTGAGACAGACTGTCAGGCAAAGTAGAGCGATGTGTTTATAGATGCTGTCATCACTAGGCAGTTACAGATAAATTAAACAACAGCAATAGCTATGCATTAATTTTAAATAATACTTATTCTCCTAATCCCACTTGCATTTAGCAAAATTATGATGAGCTAAGTTTGCTAACTGTGTACATTATTCATAAAACCAGCATGATATTTTGTAAGATCCAGTTTATTGCCCTTACGTGTTGGCAGAGGTCAGTACCGTTTGCAACTAAAAAACTTATTTTTTCAAATAGTTTTTACTTGAAATGATGTTATTTTGATAAATTAAGTTGTTTTCTTTACTCTGTAAGCTTTGCGCTGATTGTGATATCTTGTTAATGATGAGTGATTAATGTTGGAAGCGAAATGCCATTAACGAACTTCAAACGGCTGTAGAATAGTCTTTCTTCCTGAAGTTATAATATTAAATGTTATAATAATTTTTAATATAGATTAAGAAGAAGAATTACTTGTTGAATTAATTAGAAAAAAAGAAAATTAAGTTAAAAATGTTTTTGGTCTAACCAATGGTATTGGTAAATTATATGTATTTAAAGTTCTGCAATTAATTTATCAAAAGGTAAACAAAAATAAAATGCTTTTGTGATAATTATTAATTGTTAAATTCATATTAATAAGAGTGAAATTAAAATCTAAAAATATTAAATTTATAAAGTCGTGATCATATCAGGTGACTGAAATTAAAATAGGAAACATTCTTATTTTAATTTTCTGAAACTTAACTACTTCTCAATGAAATGCTCTATTAAACAATTTGTCGTCAAAATTTTCATCGATACATTTTTTAAAACATTGCTCTAACGTCGAGATGTAGCTAAAAGAAACTGTTTCATATTTACATTGCACATTGAGAAAACCAAACATTTGTGCTACAGCCATTATTCCAGGATCTGAACTTGAATCAAATTTTCAGTATTTACCAATCTTATCTACATGGATATTGGTAGCCTTTTGCTGAATTTCTTCCAACCAAAAAAAAAAAATTTTTTTTTTTCAATGTCCTGCCGCTTACTTAAGAAGTACATCATCAGAAGTGACTAAACTCATTGATCTTATCAGTCCCATCCCTGAGAATGTTGACAATATATATATAAGTGTGTCCAGTGACACAACCTTAAAGTGGATGAGAAAGGACATAGCATATACAACCGAGCCTTACACAGAAGTCATACCCACATCCTATGTTTCGAGCTAGCAGCCAGCTTCCACTAACCATTGTCCAGAACAACCTTACAGGAAAAATTAAATGTATATATGCAAGAAAAACAAAGAATATGTAAAAGATTAAATTAGCAACATAAATTTCCCTTCTCAGTTCTAAAAATAGTAACCCCTCTCTGTACCGTGTCATTTCGAGAAAAATCTATGTCATATGATTCTTACATAATTATGATGATGTAAATGGAACTAAAACTCAACCAGCCAATAGTAATTTTACAGCAATATGAACTGTTCAATCAAAATGCTTTGAGATCCCAAACTAACTCAGTTTGACTTAAGATTTCATCCTGAACATTACGCACTTTCTTTCTACGATTTGCCTTAGCTAGACTGCTGTTTGTCTGTCTGCTGCTGCTTTCTTGCTACAAAGTTATCAAAAATGTAAGCGTTTTGGAACAGGCAGATTTAATGTGCCGACTTGTGTGTAGCCGCAAAACGTTGCTGAAAATAAAACTGAAGATTTAATCTGCCTTCGCTTCCAATTTCCTAGTCATTATGGATCAACACTTCTACGACATCAAAATTTCCTGCTCCTGAATATTATATATATATATTGATAATTTCGTCAGTGTCTGTTATTTATAACAATTTGTTACAATATTATGTGTTAGTAGATATATATATATACATATGTTTATATATTTATTTTCACATTTAGATGCATTTATATAAGAACCTTCACACATAGTTTTTTTCCCCCCTGCACACATACTATATAAAGCAGTGGCTAAAGCTGTGAAAAAAGTTTTGAAATGTTTACCTTTGAGGTTTGATGGCTCATAACATCATTTTTGGAATAATACTATAAAATTACATATCAGCAGGAAAATAATTCTAGCAAGAATATAATGCATCAAATTTATTTAATTATTTGAAGTCTATCAAATGTTTTAGCCATATAATAAAAGAGAAGGACAACTAGCTTAGGTTCATGTGAAATAGATTTCCTTCATTTCAAACTATCTGATGAACATGAATGTTTAGAGAGCAAAAAACTCTCATCTTGTTTTGAGAATGAGCCAGTCAGGTCAGGAAAGATTTAACTAATGATGTCATGCATTAAACATTATTGCTATTAAGTGTTTTGGGGGGTAGAGGGGATATGTGTGCATTTTTTAACTTATTGAGATTTTGAAACAAAATTAAAGAAATTATGCAATGAGTTAACTGATTACCTAGAAACCAACATAAAATATTACTAAGTGAATAAAGATTCAGTTATGAAGGAATTAAAAGGAAAATTGGTGGAAAGTTAACAATTAATGAAGATGCTGTAGAGTCATTAGGTTAATAGGAAGCAGAAAAGATGAAAAATATGCAACCGCCTTCGCCGGGAATCGAACCACGGACCTCTGGAATACCGACCCAGTGTGTTACTGTTACACCACGAAGGCACGCTATGGAAGTGGGAGAAATACCTTATATACTCCCCTTTTTACAGGGTGACTAGGGTTTCAGAGGACCTAGTCGGCAAATCCCGGGTGCGGAGAATCATCATCCACAACCCTTTTAGTTCGGGTGCCACTGTAGAGACATTAGGTAATTTTCTGAAAACAGACAAGAAGAAAAATATGTAACCGCCTTCGCAGGGAATTGAACCACAGATGTCTGGAATACCAGCCCAGCATGCTACCGTTACACCACGAAGGCACACTAGGGAAGTGGAAGAAATACCTTATAATGCCATTTCTAAATTTTTGATGAAGTATGAGAACAGTCAGTCACTACAAAACCAGACTGGTAAAAGTAGATATGCTAATAGAAACAAAGTGATAACAGAACTAAAACACAGTGCCTAGATGATTCTTGTCTGATCCCATCAGAACAAGGCCATGCAATTTAGAGGCCCAGAGGCAAGAAGTATGAGATTATGTCTGTCATTGGCATGAGCCTTCAGGATTATAGAGGTTACAGTATGATTCTGGCCAGTTCCACCCCTATTTTGAAAGAGAGAGTACATGGTGGAATGGATGCAAGGGTCTCCCACCCTTCTTTCCCTACCATTAAAATCACATGAAAGGCCTTACGGCTTGCCAATTATTTAGAAAGCCCCATGCTGCAAAGATACTATACATTTACAAACACCCATGCCTTCTTCAAAATTCGAACCCAGGCACTTTGGTATGGTAGTCAGTCACTAACTACTATTCCATTGGGTGGAATCTGCAGCCAGATTCCATCACATCTATTACCAAACATCAAGTTTGCATCATAATCTCAGGTTGTATGGCATCAAAAGAGGTTATCGGAAATTGTGTAATTAGTGGGAATATGAATGTCCAAAAATAACTATACTGTATGCAAATACAATACAAACTTTGTGAACTCTTGCTCCATTCACTGAAGAACACTGCAGGGAAACAGTTCTGAAACATGTGCCAAAATTGCTGAAACAACTGACTGGCATTCACTCAGTATACGCTTACATAAGGCTGGGAGTACACTGATTAACTACACTTGACAGGAAAACTCCTTAACTTCATGAATGGGACTTACTGGTCCTTCTTTAAAGCTTGTAAAGTAATATAATAAGAGAGTAAGGAAGAAAATTATATACAAGGTATACAGATGAAAAGACAAGATAATCAATCTTTTCTTGATCTTGTTTACAAATGTAGATTGGACTTCTCATAATTTTTACTTGCTCTTAAATACTTAACAATTCATTCACATAACATAAATATTTATAAGCACCATGACTTCATTTTCAATGATATATTTCATCATTTGTAAAAGTGCAAACACACTCTTTGTAATGCAGAATAAACCTTTCACTATAATTTCTGTTGCAAATCCATGTAGATGCTTTGCTCTAATGGTTGAAAGTATTGGTCACTACCATATATAATGTTTGGCATCTGCTAGATGTGCTGGTGTTCTGCACCCACAAATTTTACATTATTTCTTCATGAGTTGTTGCGAATTGTACTAATATAAAATTTCCTTTAATTCTTTTCTGTGACACTTGTTAAAAGTACACATGAGTTAATCTTCCCATATCTGCATCATCCCATACCAAAAATACATGCTGTAACTGAAGTCTGCCATACATAAACACTACCAAGATAAAGCAGCTTTTAAAATATGAATAGGATGTAGCTGCATGGTATACTGCTACTGTGTGCAAAAAGTGGTATTCTTATTCCACTGCTATAATGGTTTGGGATTAGCCCAAACCTTAATCTATCCCACTGAGTAAAACTTATTAGACTGAAATGACTCATCAATTAAAATATGCAATAATTCACTCTTGATTTCACATAACAGCTGCAGAGCTTATAGGGTCTTTATTGCATAATATCTTTTTTTCAATGGCAGGCACTTGTCTATAATGGCACTGGCCACAACTAAGGCCAGAAGTGGTGGCCATTTTATTGTGGAGGCACCTAATAGGTGGCCACTGTTACCTCATATGAAGGAACAGATAATTTTACATCCATGCCTTCTCCGGGATTCGAATCTGAGCCCTTCAGTATCGCAGTCATGCTGTTTGGACGGCCACTCCATAGTATTAACTAAAATGCCCTTCAGACCCTAATAAACTAAGTGAGTTATTGCTCTGCCTAATGTGAATACAAAACATCCTTTCAAAGTTATAAATAACCTTTTTATTTAACTAAAATTTAAACAGAAGGCAGAACTTCTGCATACAAATAAAACTTCACTACCTCTGGGTATTTAAAATAAGTTGAATTCAGAATTAAAAAGTATCTTAGCTGCAGACTGCATAAATTTGGCTTAATTAAGCTTGGTCAAAATTTTAATGCCGCATTTTAACATCAGCTAGCAAAATAGCTAATGCTACAATTTAAGCAGGGAGAACTGCGAAGAAGAAATAAAGCAGCAAGCACCACTAGAAAAAGCTCTATCTATATAACATTCAAATCCTCAACTTGGATATTCTTCAATCTAATTTGGATCCTGTGAGGGCTTATGGAAAGTAGATGTTATAATAACAGTAGCTGATATAAAGTATGCTACAGCAAAAATTTATTTATCAACATTAAGCATCTTACAAAGTAAAATATTTGGAAAGGATTTGTAAAGCTGTGATAAGTACTAAATTTACAGAATTAAGTAATAAATGGCATGGTGAGAATTTCTACATATTTCATTTTCTGCATGTTTCAGTTATTTTCTTTATAACAGAGGCTCTTGTAAGAAATCCCTCATAAATGCTATTATATTACATTATTGATTAAATTATCAGTCTATTGATATACAATTTTATTGCATTAGTCAAAAAATGAAGTATTACGAGCTATCAAATGTCAAAATACAATTTTTCGAAAAGGTTTCTACAATTTTGTCTACTAATACATAGAGCCTGCACAGAAAACAAATGAAGACAACTTGGTTGTTACTTGCAAAGCAGAAAAGTAACTTCATCTGCCAAGAATTATACGATGCCCAATTTCACATAATCTTGCTCATGCAAAAACTGTACATGCTGCAAGGCTTAAATATGCACTGTTCATTTTCAAATGACAAATACATTTTTGATAAACTCATGAATTGATCTCAAAAATTTTTAAAAAGAAACATGAAGAAAATTTTCAGTCGCTGAGCTCTAGGCACAACATCTTGACTTAAAAAGTTATCTGCATAATTACATGGAATTCACTATAACAAAGAGTTAAATAGTTACTAAGAGCATATTTATATTATTCCAGAACAATGTAAGTCTTATTTCTTATTATGCACTCATTACTAAATTATTCATTTAATCTAAAACTAGATCACACAGATAATCTTCAATACACAGCACTATGATATCTTGATTAAACAAAAATAAAATTTGTCCTTGCCCTGTGATCCTCTACACACTTTTTTTCATTTAAAATAAAGTTTCTGCTCCAGTGTTAAAAAATCATACATTATGCTCTCTCACATTTAATTTTTCTTTTAAAATGTGAGCCGTTATATTGATAGGATAAACTTTTATGATTTAAGTTTAAAATAACACATATTATAAATGGCAGATCCTATATTTGTTGCATATAAAATTTTGGCACACACTGCAAAATTGAAATTGCAAATATTTCCTGTCGACTGTTACTGAAACTATTTGTTTCCTATGTAAATCATGCAGATGCCACTTAGGAGATCACAACATTATTATTAATATCCAATCGTCTTATGCCAACTTTTACCTTATTGAATTCATAAGCATTTTGATGCAAAAGTAAATACATGTATACATATATATCGTGAATTAAGACTGAAATGAAGACAAAGTTTAAACTGACCACACAAACTGTGTCTAATGATTCCAGCTATGAATGAATTCAAGCACTGAGGTTAAATCAAACTTCTTAAAACAGTTGGCCAAGATATATTATCCTCCTAAACTCCAGATTTTCCTATAAAAAGAAAAATCACATTCTCTTTTAAACCAGAAACCAATTTAAAACCAGGCATAAGACTAAAAGGCCTATAAAATTAAAAATGTACATATCTTTTCAGATGTACTACACAGATTTCTGCAAAAATAATTTTACCTTTTTTGGCCAAATGGTTTTAAAATTGAGATATTTTAAAATGCCTATGCCTATAATTTAAAAAAGGCCTATAATTTCAAAATATATATGATGAAAATCTAAATTCAGCATACATTCATTGAATTCCAAACTCCTTAGAACCTACAGATACATAAAAATGTCTTTCGCATATGAAATAGAAAAAGTTACCTGAGCAAAATTTTTCAAGGTATCCAAATCATTTGCAGCCGAAAATATGCATACATCAGTTCGTGAGGTTTTTTGAGGATCCACATCTAATGCTAGAGTACCTCCTGGTGCTAAATATGAAATAATAACAACAAATAGTAAAAGCAAAGCATGCAAATTACAGAAAGCTGAAAAATAAAATTTGCTAATGATTATAAAGTAACTATTTCTTTAAGAAAAATTAATCACTGAAGTTTTTCTAGCTGTTTAAAAAATTATTAACAACCTTGTGAATGAAATATTATAAATAATGCATCAAAAATTATGAAGCAGATGAATAATACACAAAATATGTATTTTTAAACTTGTAAAAAGAGCAGCAATATTTAATCTGTATTATCTGCTTTACATATGCACACACACACATGTACAAATATGCAAAAGCATTTTTAAATATTTTATATTTTAATAAAACCAATTTGTCCTAGTTTTCTAGAATGCTTAATTTTCTATGGCATAATTACATGTTTTTATCTGAATTCAGTGCTCAAATATTGCTAACACATCATTTCTAAATGGAATTTTCTTCAGGTGCTACACTTTTAACTTGTGATATACTAAAAAATTCCCCCACTGTCTTTCTGCTTTATGATGCCTTGACAGGCCAAAAAAAAAAAAAGCTATAGCCACACTTACAAGAACACTATACAAGAAGGGGGAGATTCCCTAAAGTACCCACATTTACAGGATACCATACAATGCACTGCAGAACACTGTGCACTTCTGTGGAATAGAAATCACATACCTACAATCACCACCATAATGCAATAAAATTGTGGACAGCTCCTTAACCCTCTCTTTAATAAATAAGTAATAAAACTGAAAAACTTATTTGTTGCTAATGGAAAAGTTTCGTTTATATGCTCGAATATGGCATATAAGTATATAATACTCCTCTTAAAAGTATTACAACAAATCTTCGAGAATAGAAAAATGTAATTATGATGCCAGATCTAGGTGAACTTTTATCAACAACTGAATCTTTAATAAATCTCTTAAATTTATAACAGTATTATTGCTTATCAATGCCATATAGTGATTCAGCATAATTTTAAATAACATTTTGAAAATTCTTGATGTCGATGAGAATGTTACCAAAATATACGTCATAATTTTTTTCTAAGTGTGTGTGCAGTTTTGTGTTATTTATAAGCATAAGTATTACTGTTATTTGTATTGTTAAAATGCTTTTGCTCAAAACCTTAGAACCGAAATCATACTTGACTCAAACATGCCGATTGCAGTATATGCACCTATAGGTTAGTTTTGTTTCAAATAAAATGATGTAGTAATGTGAGTAAGTAATGTGAGGTCAATATGATGAATCATATTTTATTTTTCTTTTTTAAGGGAATGATCTTAAATTAGAAAAAGAAAATACTCTGATAACAGAAGAATTAGCTCTTAATGGAGCCAAGTTACTAAAAATACTGTTTTAAAATACAATTTTGAGACAGAAAACATCTAATGTAAGGTGCATGCCAGTTTATCAGGGGAAAATGTCAGATACAGAAAGTCATAAAAGCAAAACTGAAATAAAATTTCTAACTTATTTCAATTCATAACAAATTTTACAAGTAACTAAATTAAAGTAATAAAAAGTTGTATGCTAGTGATGAATGATTAATAGACTGCCATGTTTCATGCAGACTCTAATTCAAATATGCAATCGAAAAATGGAAAACTACAGACATAATAAATATAGGAATAAAATTGGTTGCTATCTTTAGAATTTAAAACGACTTTTAGATTTTCAGGCAAAAAATTTGATGAAATGATGGCTGCTTAGTAACAAGAACATCCACATTCACAGATAATGGCTGCTTATTCACGAGCGAGAAATTGATTTCAAGAGTTTTCATATTCTATGAAGATAAAATGTAGTATAAAAAATGCAGCAGTGGTTGAAAGTAACATAACAAAAAATGAAAATAAGCAAACTTTTGAGAACTGACTCTCATTGGGTTTACACTTTTCATGGTCTTTTTTCTAATCTGTGATGGAGTATTTTTTATCCAGAGATTGCATTTACATCAATTAGAGGATAAATAATCAAATTTTATTTCACTGCAATGCTAAGCACAAGCAGACAGTTATTGCAAGGAAGAAAACAGATACAAAATAACAACATTCATTTTGCATATATGGTTGTTTAGTTTATTATAGCAAAGCACACTAGGATTATCTGCTTAAGGGGAGGGGTGGCTTCATGGAGGACTTTCTAAGAAAAAAAAATAGCTAGTATTCATGTTATGGGAAAACTATGAAAATGCCCATGCAGCCAGCCCTCTGCTTGGATTTGAACCCAAGTCAGAATTATCGGTGCTCAGCGATTTTATTTCTCAGCCACTGGTGGGCCTTTCAAAATGCTATATAACTGCTAATGAATCATATGTCTCTACTAACAGTTGCTTGTACTATCTATTACACCGATGATTTTAGCAAAGTTATAAAAATCCAGTAACTCTTAAGCATTCAGTTTACAAGTAAAACCTAAAATAAAATGATGCTAACGATTTCTCTCAAAAGAGTTAGAGAAGATAATCTAAATGACATTTACAGAAAGTTTTCCCATGAACAATTTTATGCCATTTAATTTTTTTGTTGCATTTTGCTACAATATTTATTTCTGAATATTGTGCTGAATAAAACAGTTAAAATTCATTAACTACTTACTTAGCACAATAAACACCACTACTCAGATTATGTCAAAAATGCAAGATTTTGTCCGACATAGTAGTTTACTGACAAAGCATGCAAGGCAGAAATTTTGGCATTTCAAAAACAGCGTGACAAATCATTATGATCATTTTAGTAGAAATAACATAATATGAGTAATAATTTCATTTTTAAGATGTTTATGAAAGCGGAAGTTTTCATTTAACAATGCTTAACAAACAGTGTAATCTTTTAATTCTATACAATAAATTGCATTAAATGTCTTAAGCAATTAAAAATACTATATTTAGAAGAGAAGCATGTAAACTGAAATTCAAATTTGAGCAAAATTCATGACCAGCAAATTGGACCTACACAATGTTTTTGCTCCTCGAAGAAGAAAGTAACATGGCAGTTCTTCTAATTACAGTAGATCCCCAACTGTTCGAATTTTGATTAAGCAAGGGGCTGTATTATCCAAGCCCAAAGATAAAAAAGAAATTAAAATAGCCTTGGTCAAAAGGTAAACAATCTGTAGACTTGGGATTTAGCAATAATTTAAAATGAAACCAAACAACTAAAACAAAACTACAGACCCAGGAACATGCTAAAGTGAAACATAAAATTAGCAAAGCAACAACCTTGCACATCATGCAGATTTATTCAATAACTCAATCTATTTCGAGAGCAAACAGGTACAGGTGCTGCTTCATCAGGAGCAAAGAAATCTGCAAGATTGGAAAGCAGTCGACACAAGGGTCGTATTTATATTCCATAGTTGTAAAGCGAACAAGAAAGTATAGCACCTGTTAGCAAAAACAGTAACGAAATTAAAAAATTAAGTAAACAGAATTTTAAAAGTGTTACGAAGGACTGGATCGGATTTAAAGACATTAACTAAACAAGATACATCTTCGTGAAAATGAAATGCTTAAAGAAAATCCAAATCCCAAATAGTTATCGAAGACTTATTAATTTTGCCCTTTCAGGCTTATTCACGTTCCATGATACGAAACTTTAATGCTCTTTTGGTTTGGCCAATATACCTCAAACCACACTGACTACTATAAATTCCCCAAGCTGGAAATGGAATCTTTAAGAATCGAACCACAGATTCTATTCCTCAATATAGATTCCATTCTTACTCAAGCCATAATCAGGCAGATTTATAACACAGTGAAATACACTACCAATAAGTATTTGGACACCTATGCAAATTACGAGATCTGTGGTCCTAAGGTACGTCACGGACTACACCGGTCTATACCGTGTAGGAAACACCATCGGCTTTAGTCGCATGCAAGATGCCTCGCAGTTCGGAGCTCTCTGATTTCGAGAAAGGTATAATTATCGGGTATCACAAATGTGGCCGATCCTTAAGGGACATATCTGGCAATCTGAAGTACCCAAAATCGACAGTGGCCTATGTGATTAAGAAGTGGAAGGTGAGCGGTGATTGTTGGAATGTGCCCCGAGTCGGCAGACCAACGAACTTGGGAGATAGAGACCGATGACTGCTGTCCAGAGAAATTCGGAAGAACCGCACCCAACCGATGGCCCTAATCCGCGAGGAGTTTCAACAGGCATCCGGGAGTATTGTTTCAATGAATACCATCCATACGGAAGCACATCTGCTTGGTTTTCAGGGTCGTGTTACTGCCCATAAGCCTTTGATGACAAAGTGTAACCGTGCTGCTCGGCTAATGTGGTGCAAAGCACATCGAAATTGGACCGTAGATCAGTGGAAACGGGTTCTTTGGAGTGACGAATCAAAGTTCACCTTTTATCGCTCAGATGGCAGGGTCTGGGTCTGGCGTCTACCTGGAGAACGTCTCCTGCCAGAATGCATTGTGCCAACAGTCAAGTTCGGCGGAGGTGGAATTATGTTATGGGCGTGTTTCTCCTGGTATGGGCTGGGAGCCTTGGTCCCCATTCATGGTAAGCTCAACTCCGATGTCTACTGCACTATTTTGGATGACAATGTGCTTCCTACGTTGTGGCAGTTTTACGGGTTGGACACCTGTTACTTTCAGGACGACAATGCCAGTTGTCATGTTTTGACGTTAACCAAGGCTTGGTATGGTGCCAATGGAGTTCATCGAATGGACTGGCCTGCCCAGAGTCCAGACCTGAACCCTATCGAAAACCTCTGGGACGAGTTGCATCGCCGAATTCAGGGGTGCACTACCCGTGCAAAATCGGTGAAGGAACTTCTATGTCTTCTCCAAGCTGAGTGGAAGAAAATACCACTAGCTGTCATACAAAGACTTATGAAAAGTATGCCCCGGAGGGTCCACGCTGTAATTACCTCTTGTGGAGGCTCTACCAACTATTGATTTTGAATAAAGTTAGTTTTTCTTTTCTATCACAGGTGTCCAAATACTTATTGGTAGTCAGTGTATAACTCGATATACACCGATGAGCCAAAACATTATGACAATCCCCACATTTTTCAATGAACTCATCTTGATAGTGAAGGGCACGTGATTAGATGGAAATGGTATTGAACTTCTGCTGAAGAAGGTAGGGAATAACTTTTGCAAGTGAGATTGTAATGGCCCGAAGACTCAATACTAGTAGCTCCGAAACTGCAGGACTGGTAGTTTGTTCACAATCTGCCCTTGTTAGTATTTATAGAAAGTGGATAAAAGATGGCAAAACCAGCAGTAGATGCCAAGGTGTAGATGTAAGCAGTAGGCCAAGGTGTAGATGCCAAGCAGTAGACACAAAGATGTTAGAAATCCATGCTTCATCAAAGAAAAAAAGATGTCAAAGATTGTCCCGCTACAAAAAAATCAATGCCAGAATCACAATTCTCATTCATCATATTGTTAGTCATGTCTACACCGTCTTCCAGATAAACAGTTGCTACCTCCCTGTACTACAGGTTGTGGCACAGGCTGGTGGTGGCAGTATTATGCTTTGGGGGACATTCTCATAGGTGGCTCTGGGACCTTTAGTTGTGGTAGAACAGACCATGAAAGTTGCAGGCTATCTGAACATAATTGCGGATCAGGTGCACCCTTACATGGCATCTGTCTTCTCAACTAAAAATGAAATCTTCCACCAGGACAATGCCCCGTGTCACAAGGCTCAAACTGTACTGGAGTAGTTTAAGGAGCATAAGCACGAATTCCATAGTCTTGGCAGCCCAATTCGCTAGATCTTAACCAATAGAGCACATTTGGAATGTCATGGAATGGCAGCTCAGATCTCAAGCACCATGTCAGAATATATCGACTTCGTGTGACCACTGCTATACCAAGAATTTGTGACATCCATGCCAAGATAAGTTGCAGCTGTTTTGCAGGCTAAATATCATGCAATGTGTTATTGAGCAAGTGGCCATAATGTTTTGGCTCTTCATTGTATACCTTAATGCTTCCCAGGGAAATCAGTGTATTTTAAACAGTCTGTTGACAAAAAAATATATGCACCCAGAAAAAAAAACTGAGCTACAACATTGAAACTCGGCAATAGTATAACGCTCGAGTAGAAACAAATGATCAAAAAACTGCAGTAAAAACACTTTTTTATTTAGAAATAGCAATACAAAGAATGTGAAAATCAGTAGGTGGTAAAACCATACCTGGCAGCTATACAAGGCATTACTTGGTTGGGCATGTAGTCTATTAAGTTGGCAATGTCCCTCTACGGTAGATTATGCCACAAATGGAGCAACTGATCAGTGAGTTTGGATGTATTTGTACACTGCTGAATTTGTCTGCCCAACATGCCTCAAACCTGTTCGATAGCTGACAGGTCCGGAGAACTGGCAGGCTAGTCAAGGACATTAACACACTGAAAACATTGTTGGGGAAGTCATGCTAAGGTGGCTGAGCATTATCCTGCTGGAAAATAGAACCTGGATGACCTACAAGCTTAGGTAGTATAGTTAGCTGCAAAATATCATCAATATACCTGCGAGCAGTCAGAGTAGTTCGCAGCACGATTAATGGTGAGCGCAATTTCTCGCTCAAGATCACATTTCTTAAATCGGACACTGTCCAGCTTCAGCAAACAGTAGAATGTCAATGGCAAGCTTCTTAATGGATGTCAAGATTTAATCCCAGCTTCACCTAGTTTTTTGCAAATAATATCCCTGGATATTCCAGGATCCATGAAAGCTCGAGAATGGCATTAAATTAATGATATCGTAACTGTTAGTGTGGACATGGCAGCTCTTCTAATTGCACGATCATCTCACACACTGGTGTCCTGGGGTCATCCGAGTCACTACGACAGCTGACTATGCCTTCGCTGAGAAAATGGTTCCAATAATGCCCATATTGCTTCAACCAATATGCCAGCCAATCCATTTTTCGACTAACTGGCCTCTTTTAGCCCTTTAATATGATCCTTTTCAAAGACTGACAACTAATTTTTAAGACAACTGAGTACATCTTATCAGCATCTTTCTTTACAATGTCATGTATCTAAGTTATCAGCAAAGTTGTAAATGCTCGTCACTCACCATGCCTACCCTTTTATATTCTACAAGCTGTGCACTTCAGACACACGTTATATCACTCCAAAATGCCGATTGATACTGCAAGTTTAATAATTTACAGGACTCTCACAACTTGCCAAACCACATTTGCATGCCAGGTGTAGGTAGGCTGGCTTTATAGCTCTGGCTCAATGTTTTCTAGATACCTATATTTTTTGCAACAGAGTGTATATATATATATATAAACAGACTAATGTAATGTACACAGTTTGTCATCATATGTTCAGCTACTTGAAAAACTACTTTAGCTTTCTGCCTAGTTAACTGGATTAATTTATCTACAAGAGTTATGGATAAGTAGATGGAAACAAAAAATATGTTTACACGTGTAACTAACAAAATAATGAAAAAATATCAAAAACATATTTTAATATTAAAAATAATCATACCTAATATTCCACCAGCAAGAAGAATATCAAATAAAGTTTCTCCGTAACGACGATAATCTAATTTGGACCCTGCAGTGTCTAAGAATTTTGACACTAATTCTAAGTCAGACCCACTTTCATTAAGACCCTGAATAATGGCATCTCTAAAACCAGTAGGATCGTATTTCTCCTTTTCATCTGAAAAATAAGTAACATACTTATGAAAAATAATATGTACATTCCTTAAAAGACAATAAAACAACAAATTAAGAAATTTTAATACTGTCACATACGTAATAAAACATACAAGTCATTTATTTGTTTATTTTACACAGCACTAATTTCATAGTTGGCAGAAAATTGAGAACGTGTTTTAGGGGGAAAAAAAAAAAAACTTAACTATAAAACACTTCAACTCTCACAAACAGAACTTTTAATTCCTTCAACTGTCATAAAGTCTGAAATGTCCCCCCTTCCTTTATTTATTTATTTTTTTTTTCCTTCTTTCATATCATCACTGAAAATAAATGAATTAAACCTTCACTTCATATATACCCACATGCATACACAACGTTCCATAATTTCTATAAAATTCATTACTACAGTCTTCAAGTACAGTATTGAATAACCCGCACGCTGCACTTTCATTCTTTTAGACATGATCCTAATCAGTTTAACTAATAAAAAATTCATTTTTCATGGCTATTTAACTTGTGTTTAGCTCTTAGTAGTAACTCACGGTACTTGATAGGCAGAAGTGATGTCACAGAAAAGAAGCATGGCTGCCACCATCTTGAATTTTCCTGGAAATGACCTAGATCAGCGGTTCTCAACCTTTAGACTAATGTGTAACTATATAAATAATAATTGAAAACCTTTAGTACCACCACCATAAAGTACTACTACCAGCTCAGATCGCATAAATTTACGAGTGTTAGATACAATACTCAATGAGGATGTTGGGGTTTTAATTTTTGAATTTAATAGTTAAAATTACTTTTCTTCTTTGCATACCACCTATTTTTCTCTTGCGTACCACCAGTTGAGAACCCGATCTAGACTGTTGAAATGATGTCATTCACAAGTTTGAGTTTATTTTGTAGCAACGACAAGTTTTTTCCAAAGTTTTTATTTTTGCAGCAACCATGATTTTTTTATTCTCTTTGTGGCAATAACCTCTTGAACCACCTGTGTGTTTTGAATGACATCAACTTTACTTTAATATTTTTTAATTATTTAATATGGGATTAATTTAAATTATATAGTACATTATTATTCTTAATTATTAAATTTTTTAAGTATGAATCATTATTTTTAATTGATTTTATTATTTAAATTAACATAGCAATTTTTACTCACTTTAAGAAATATCACTTTCACACACTTTAAGAAATACTTCATGCTAATTTCATAAGAAGCATATCTAAGAAAATATCAATATCTTCATAAGAAACATCAACTTTTAGAATGACTTTGTCATGTATCTGGCTGCAGTGAGCCAATCAGCTGCCTGCCAGAGTCCAGCAAGTGAGAAAGAACAGGGGTTGCATGTCTGCCTCAGAGGAGGAAGGTGGTATATTTCGCTATGTTGTAGGAGCAAGGTACTGCTCCGAGTTTACTATTATTCTTTGAACGTTAATTTTAATAAATGTTTGTTTCGTTTTTTTTAATGGTGTCTTATTGAAGCATGAAGCCATTACAGCACGCTCTCTTTCGAGAACCAGAGCAAACGAAGGTGACTGGATTGTGAGAAATTTTTGTTGTAATTTTAAGGAAAAGTTCTTACAAATATATTTAAAGGAGTAGTTAAAAGTGATTTGATTTCTGTGTTGAAGGAACTCTGTGAAGAAGCCGATTCTAGTTTAAAAGTCATAGAATTAAAAGATAAACTTTTAAGTTCTAAAGAATATTTCAAAGATAAAGACTTTGTTATTGAATTCCTTAATACTACGGTTGAAGAAAGGAAAAAGTCAGAAGAAATTGTGAAACTGCGTTTGATGCAAATCGAAAGTAACAACAAATATAGTAACAACGTAGAAAATACACTTTCATTAGACAAGCTTCTGAAAGCTGTACATGCATTATCTATTTCTGTACCAAAAAAGGGTGAAGCATGGAACTTATTTTTTGATTCAATAGAAAGGGCTTTTAAGCATAAGAACGTATCAAATGAGTTTAAGTCTGAAATTTTACTTTAACCGATAGGTGATAAATCTTCTAATATTCTAGTATGTATTAAAGATGATGATTTGAATTATTATGAAAAAATTAAATCTTTAATCCTTAAGGAATATGAACCATCACCAATTATATCTTTAGAAAAATTTCAGCAAGCTCAAAGGTTGATGGGGGAAACTCATTTGCAGCTCGCCTCTTGTTTAAGATCATGTTGGATCCATTATTGTAAAAGTAGAAACGTCAATGATTTTGAGTCTTTAATTAACTTAATAATTTCTGACAAACTTTTTCAAACATTGGATAGTGATTTAGCGTGCCATGTTACAGTTCGACAAGGTGAAAGTTGGCTACATCCAGAAGAAATAGCGAAGGAATGTGACACTTACTTCATTGCAAAAGGTAAATATTTTGATGAAATAAAAGGTGAAAAACGCACTAATTTTCGTGATTCATGCAACAAAAACTCTAAATATATTCAACCAGCACTAAGAAAAGATTCAGTGGTAAATGAACAGAAACATTCATTTAAACCGCGAAAATGTTACATGTGTAGTAGCAGTTTACATTTGGCTAAGGATTGCCCGAACAGGCGAAATAAATTTGAGAGGTCCAATAAACAGGACGATAATTTCCCGGTCCAACCGAAAGTTAACACTTCAAGTAAACCGAAGGACAATGCGGTTGTTACAAATGTAAATTCTAAACATTTACAAAAACAAGAGTGTTCCGACGGAAAACTTAATTTTTATTCCTTGGAAAAGATTACTATTTACATTGCAGGGAAGCAAGTAGAAGCTATAAAAGATTCAGGTACGGAAATACCAATTTTGAACACTGCATTAATTCCTGATTTAAAAATAGAAAGTAAGGGTAAAATCATTTTAAGTTCTGCATTTGGTGACGTCATAGAGGCAACGTTAGCAACTACTCCCATTTATTACAAAAAAAAAAGTTGTCTATATTCACGCGTAGAAGCTCTTTTCGCGTTTACAGATAAGCTCAATGTTTAATTACACCAGATGTATGGGATCACATATTTGAAGACGAGAATGAATCAACGGTCTTCCCTAAGGTGAAATCGAAAACTCATAAACAAAAACAACTTAAGGTTGGCGCCGTTGAACTGTCAAATGTAAATCTTTTTTATAGCTCAGTTGCGAATCAGGATGATGAAAGATTAAACAGTTATTCGGAATCAAATAAATTTAAGGTCGATCAGAGAAACTGCCAAACATTAATAAATTCTTTTAAGGACGCAGAATTAGCGAAGAATAATTTCTTTTTACACGACGAATTATTATTTCATAAAGAAAAAATTTGTGGGGAAAACATACAACAGTTAGTTTTGCCCAAGAATTATCGAAATAAAGTCCTTCAATTAGCTCATGATTCCATATTCAGAAATCATTTAGGTATAAGGAAAACTAAAGAGAGAATTAAGCTTTCATTTTATTGGCCGAACATATCCAAAGATGTAGAAAATTATTGTAGAACATGCGAAAGATGTCAATTAAAAAGTCCGGATAAAATTCCGATTACTCCTATTGTTCGTGCCCCATATCCCTTTCATACAGTAAATATAGATATTATTGGTGAAATTTCACCGCCTTCAGGAAGGAAACTTAAATATTGTTTGTGTTTGATAGATAATCATTCAAAATGGCCAGAAGTCATACCTTTAAAAAGTCTGCGAAAGCTACTTGTGATGCTCTTTTAGATATTTTTATGAGAACCAGTATTCCAGAAATAATTTGTAGCAATCAAGGCACTAATTCTACCTCACAATGAACTCAAAAATTCGAAAAAAGGTTAGGAACTCCTCCTCGTTTTTGGACACCTGGTTACACAGTATCAAACGGCTCAGTGGAAAAATGGAATCGGGTATTTAAACAAATGTTACATCATGTAATTCGCACAGATCCTGTTAATTGGGACAAGCACATACCTTATTTACTTTTTGCGTATCGTGAAGTTCCAAATTGCACTACAGGTGTATATCCATTTATGCTACGGTTGTGAAGCTAGAGGTCCCTTAGTTGTGTTAAAATCATCATGGTCCGGTGAAATACCATTACCTCTTAATCTGAGTAATTCAGCAATTGATTATCTACAAGAATTAAAGATAAATTTAGAGAAAGCATCTGAGCTCGCTTCTTTATCTGCCGAGGAAAAACAAGAAGCTTACGCATATTATTTTAACCGTTGCAAAAGTTTGAAAGAATTTTAAAATTGTGATTTAGTATATTTACTTATACCAGACTCTAGCAATAAGCTATATGCTAGGTGGACAGGTACAGGTGAAATTGCTGAAAGAGTAAATCCTCATTCTTATAAAGTTAATTTACCCAATGGGAGTGTGCAGCATGTTCATCTAAACAAAATAAGAAAGTTTTATGTTCGAGCAAAAACTGTGGGAGTGATATTTGAGGATGATTCTGAGCTTGGGGAAATTTATCCAACTCCAAATAAAGTGGAGTGCACTGCAACTAGAAGGGACATTGAGGTGGATATTAGTCATTTAGAGGGTAGGAAACAAAAGGAATTACACAAGCTTTTACTCAAGCACATAAAAACCATACATCTATAAGATCCCAGAATCTTCGAAACCTGGAGTAGATAAACAGATCGAGGAATTAAGAGAGCTTGGGTCTTATTGAGCCAAGTGAAGCTGAAATAGCATACCCAGTCGTATGTGTTGCCAAGAAAGATGGAAGTATGCATTTATGTATTGATTTTAGATTGTTGAATCAAGTAACCAAGCCTGTTGATTTTCCAATGGAGAATGTGACTGATCTAATCAATAAAATTGGACACGCGAATATTATCACCAGCTTAGATGTTATGAAAGGTTACTGGGAAATACCTTTAGAAGAAGAAAATCGTGATTTAACATTATTCAAGACACATCGTTCCCAATACCGTTGGAAGGTGATGCCTTTTGCATTAAAAAATGCAGCTTCTACTTTTCAGCGAGTGATGAATGATGCCTTAAGAAAACATAGTGATTTTTGCAAAGCCTACATTGATAATATTGCCATCTTTTCACCAGATTGGAATTTGCATCTCAAACATTTAGATGCTGTGCTAACTACATTAAGTGATCTCAGATTTATGGTGAACGTAAAGAAATGTGTTTTTGCACGTTTGGAGATAAAGTATTTAGGACATATAATAGGAGATGGAAGACATTAACCTGATCCTGAAAAATTACAAGCCATCGAAATTATAAAAAGTCCTAAAACAAAGACTGCTTTAAAGAGTGCATTAGGCTTATTCAACTATAATCGTGATTGCATCGTGATTTAACATTATTCAAGACACATCGTTCCCAATACCGTTGGAAGGTGATGCCTTTTGCATTAAAAAATGCAGCTTCTACTTTTCAGCGAGTGATGAATGATGCCTTAAGAAAACATAGTGATTTTTGCAAAGCCTACATTGATAATATTGCCATCTTTTCACCAGATTGGAATTTGCATCTCAAACATTTAGATGCTGTGCTAACTACATTAAGTGATCTCAGATTTACGGTGAACGTAAAGAAATGTGTTTTTGCACATTTGGAGATAAAGTATTTAGGACATATAATAGGAGCTGGAAGACATTAACCTGATCCTGAAAAATTATAAGCCATCGAAATTATAAAAAAGTCCTAAAACAAAGACTGCTTTAAAGAGTGCATTAGGCTTATTCAACTATAATCGTGATTGCATAAAGAATTATGCAGAAATAGCTCGCCTGTTGACGGAGCTTACGAAAAAGAAAATTCCCGAGATAATTCCATGGACTAATGTTGAGGAATCAGCATTTCAAGATTTGACACGTTAACTGTGTGAAGCACCAAAACTGTACACTTCAGAACCAGAAAAACCTTACACCATACAGTGTGATGCTAGTTCATATAGTGTTGGTGCTTGCTTGTCACAACGAGACAGAAAAGGCAGTTTGCATCTTATCAGCTTTGCCAATCAGAAACTTTCGAAAACTCAGCAGAACTGGTCAACTATTGAACACGAGGCTTATGCCGTTGCGTGGTCATTAAAAAAGTTCGAGTGTTGGGTGTTTGGATCGAATATCGAGCTGATCACAGACCATAATCCATTATTATATTTGCACAAGTCGGCACCGCATTCTGCCAAATTACAGAGATGAGCAATGGCACTTCAGCGTTATAATACTCATTTTTCTCATTGCCCTGGTGCACAATTAAAAAATGCAAATAGTCTTTCAAGAATAGTTAATGAATGAAATAGGTGCGAACTAAGTATGAAGTAATATGTTTAAAACTTTGCATTAGTTGTTTTTCTTTTGTTCCGGAGTTGTACGAGAGGTACTTTCCATCTGTTTTGAAAAACAAATTCCTGGTTTCCATTTAATGTTGCATTATAATATTGTGTTTTGAAATAGTATTGCATATATGTTTTATTACAGAACTCCAGTATTGTATCAAGCCATCTGTTCATCTTTTGTGAGATGAATGTTTATTGCACTTATTTTAAAGTATGTTTTTACATCATATATACATGTTCATATATTTTGAATTTACTTGGTAAAGAAGAAATATATAGGTATGGGTATTACATTTGTAAAAGTATTTATATATGCCATTTAAGTGCATAATTGTTTATTTCAATACGAGAGGCTTTAAATATTAATAAGTGTATTAATTATTAAGCATTGGTTTGTGGAGTATACAATTTAAGTTTGTGAACTCATTTGCTGGTTCAGTTTTCAGATTCTGCTTTGCTTTGGCATAGCACAATCTTACCAGGGGGGGTGTCATATATATCTGGCTGCGGTGAGCCAATCAACTGCCTGCCAGAGTCCAGCAAGTGAGAAAGACGGGGTTTGCATGTCTGCCTCAGAGGAGGAAGGTGGTAGGTATATTTCGCTATGTTGTAGGAGCGAGGTACTGCTCCGAGTTTACTATTATTCTTTGAATGTTAATTTTAATAAATATTTGTTTCATTTTTTTAATGGTGCCTTATTGAACCGTGAAGCCATTACAGACTTGATTTAAATTACTATACAGTATCACTTTTTTAGAATAGAATAATTTTTTGTAAAAATGCTTCTCTCTGAATCAAAACTTACTTTATCACACTCAAACAGAACAATTAATAGCACATAACTGCTGTATTGCATTAATGAACTAAGGTTATATTTTAACTTATTGTATTACAAATTAAGGGAGTATTTGAAAAAAAAAGCCCTGTTTTCTTCTATCTACGTAATTTCAAGCCGAATTTTACTAACACACAAAACTCTATACTGCATTTTTAGTAAATTCTTGAAGGCTGAATTGCTTCATTAACAAATTTGGTAGTTTCTGACTACAACCTATTACTACACCAGTGATTCTCAAACTGTGCAAAACCATGAACTTTTCTTTGTATTGATGTTACAGTTAAGCTTATCATGTTTTATTTGAATTTGTGTACCGATTTTCAGAGGTCTTCTTTTTCCCCAGAGTCAAAAATCCAACATTTTCTTTCAGATCACTGGCATTTCTATGATTGCATGATTTATGCTTGTCATAGAAACGCAGGTCAAATCAGCAGCAAAAGTAACAATTTTGTTGCTGGATTTATTAAGAAAATGCTTCCCCAATTTGACAAAAATATTCATGACGCTAATCTTAGCGGAAGTGCATACTAGTTTTCCAGCCTTATGAGGCTTTCTACAAAAATGTATGAAGCAGACGCCATAACAATTACTTTTTTCTGGTCAGTGAATGAATGAATTCTGTTGCTCCCTTTAATTGTAACTGTGCCAAACATTGCAATCTCGTACTTCTAATTTGTAGGTCATTCGAGTTTGCAGCTCGTCGTTACAATGAGAAAAAAGGGTACGTAAGCTTTGATTCTACTATTTTCAATTAAAAACTGTATAATTTGAATTTGTTTAGTTTATATATTGCTTTAAATTTTGAGCTGCCTGAAAATTTGTTTTATTTCACTATTCAGTATGAAAATCAAGAAAATAAAGAAAAAAGATCACCTTTGCAAACTATTACTATGAACGTATTAGATAAACTCCAAATCAAAATTGAAAATTCAAATCCATACAGTGAGATTATTGAAGAACTGCTTGCTGAGGTAGTAATTTAAGAACAAGTATATTTAGTAGATAGTGAAATAGAAAAAATTATTGCAATTGATGATTTGGAAAATGAAATAATATACAAAACACTATAAAGAATCTATAACTCTTTTGAAAACGTGAGCACATAGACTGTTAAGAACTTCTGTAAGACAGCAAACGGTAATTGAAATTCAGAATTATTCAACCGTTAAGGGTGCTGGGAGAATTAAATTACCGGCTATACCTCTGCCACCATTTTCTGGATAATACGAGAATTGGAACAATTTTAAAACTCGATTTAATAAGCATAATTTCTAACAATTCTCATTTATAAGATGTTGAGAAGCTTTATTACTTAAAATTGTCACTATGATGTGTAGTAAAACTGATTGAAACAGAAGACGAATCCTTTCAGTCATTACATAAAGCACCAGAAAATGTCTTTGAAAGAAAAAACGCTTAATTGTTAACAGAGATATTAATGGCATTATAAGCAAGGAAAACATCAATCTTGAATCGGAGGTCGAGCTCAGAAAATTACTGCTCTAATATTTCTCGAAATATTTCAAGATCCTACTTCCAAAGAATTTCGAAACCATTTTGCTGGCAACATTAGGGATACAGATGTAATTTACATACAATGTAATTTACATTAGGGATGCAGATGATGAACTTTGTCCTTGCAGAGCAATCACTGATAGCAGTTCAATGTGTAATGACTGTTAAATGTTCAACCAGACTTCACTTACATTGTGAGAAAATTAACATTTTGGTTTCTTACTTGAATGATAGAAACCTTCAGTATAAAACAGAAACTTAATGCCACTCTCCTTAACAAAGAAGAAGAATATTATAGAAACTTCGAATTTTTATTAGTGCATAAAATAATTAATATTACTCCAACCCAGAAATTGGATATTACATCCTTAGAAAATCTGAATTCTGTTCAACTTGCTGATCCCGAATTTTACAGGATCTGCTAATATATGTTGAAATCTTTTTTGACTTATTAATATGTAAAAACATTTCACTGAAAAACTCAATATTTTGTTATATTATCAGTGGAGAAATTGATAGCAGTTCGAAACAAGAAGACTCAGCATATTATGTGGTAATCCAATGAATTAGACGATTTGGATCAAAGCATAACAAATTTGGGGGAAATTGAAAGGATAGATAAAGATAAAACTGTTAAGAGTCCGGAAGAATTATTATGTGAAAATCATTTCTTAAGAACACATTTTAGAGATGACAATGGAAGGTATGTTGTCAAGATGCCTATGAAGAGTGAAGGACATTTACGTCTAGGAAATTCTAAAGATACCGCATTACAGAGATTAAAATCATTATGGAGCAAGCTGCTTAAGGAACCAAAATTATTAGCCTTGTATCAAGATTTCCTCAAGGAACACAAAACTTTACACCATATGGAAGAAATACACAAAGATGCAAATTTGGAATCATCATATTATATTCCGCACCATGGAATATATCGTCCAGACAAAAGTTCAACAAAACTGAGAATCATTTTTCACACTTCAAAGACATCAGCTGGTAGATATTTAAATGAGCAGTTACTGAATGAAGGCAAGGCGCAGGAATATTTGTTTTCCATTATGATAAGGTTCAGGAAACACACTTTCATGTTCACTGCTGATACAGGAAAAAAACGTACCGTTAAAAAAATTTCAACGAATTCTTAGGAAGAAAACTTCCTAGGAAAAAATCAAGACATACCAACTGAATACCATTACATATGGCACTAGTGCCCCTTTTCTTGCTTCTAGAGTTCTACAACAATTAGCTGAAGATGAGAAAAGAAATTTCCATTAGCTGTTTCAATCTCACTTCAAGATTTTTATATGGATGATGTTCTATCATAAGCAGAAGACTTAGAAAAAGCTAAAGAACTACAAAATCAGTTAGTTAATCTTTGAAGTCAAGGAGGCATCAACCTTCATAAATGGTTCTCTAATCACAGGGAATTACTTATTAACATTGATACTAAGGCTGAAGACTATTCATTCTTCGATGAAATGAAAAATGATACAAAGATGTAAGTATTTTATGGAATCCAGATTTAGACTTTCACATTCAATGTAACTACAAAATTGCATTATGACTATACTAAAAGACAGATTTTATTAGATACTGCTCTATTTATCGACTTGGTTTAACTGGAACAGTTATTAGGAAAGCCAAAATTTTTATGCAGAAGCTTTGGTCTCTAAAAATTGGCTGGAATGATGTTTCCCGAAAAGGAATCTCACGAGTGGAAGAATTTCATCACGTTGATGCCTAAAATTAATGCTGTAATTATTAATAAAAAAAACTTTGTCTAGCAGTGGTATTAAAATTGAATTGCATGGTTTTTCTGATGCTTCAAAATTGGCTTACGGAGCATGCATTTATGGCAATATTGGAATCGGGCTCTAGTCAGGTAGTTCTTTTGTGTCATAAATCAAGAGTTGTGCCGTTAAAATCAGTTTCTATTCCAAGAATTGAACTGTGTGGTGCAGTGTTACAATTACACATAATGAATAAAATTCTAAAAGCACTTGAATTCAAATTAGACAAGATATACATGTGTTATAACTCGTCTGTAGTTCTTGCATGGATTCGGAATGTTCCACAAATGTTCAAGACATTTGTAGCTAACCGAATTACCAAAATTCAGAAAATTACACACGAATTATAATGGAGGTATGTGAAATCAAAAGAAAACCCCAGACTTGATTTCAAGAGGTGCCAGATCAAACTGAACATCATAAACTTTGGTGGAATGGACCTTTATTAAGAACAGAAGTAGCTCTTTCTAGCTTCAGCCAGACTTAGATGAGATTTACCGCAAGAAACTAAAGCAGCTATCCAATCAAACTATTTCAATGAATAATGACTCTCAACTTGACTTTAATTCAACTCATTTGCAAAACTTTCTAGTTGAACCATTAACTAACGATCTGTTTTATAATGCTCTAAATATTACAAATAACTATACTAAATTATTGCATATTGCAAGTTATATTTTTAGGTTTTTATAACTGTCAGAAACAAGAAAAAAAAAGGGAATTTTGTCAGCAGAAATCAACGAGGCAGAGTTATATCTCATTAAGATAACTCAAAGTAAGATATCAAAAACCGGAAAAGGACGTATCAGGTTACAGATAAAAATTGCTTGAAATCACTGAATCCATTCTTTGATGAAAATCTGTTGCTAAGAGTAAGGAGACATTTGCAAAATGGTAATTTAAATTTCACAAAAAAGCAACCCATTATTCTACCAGCTAATGATAAGTTCATGAAATTAGTGCGGCGGACCACATAGAGATGAGAAAATCGTGTATGCAATCCCCTCAAGTCACTGTTTTCAAGCTTTCGTGAAGTGTTACAAAACATGGTTCTGACATCTCAGATGCAATAATTCATTCCGGTTGACAGTACAACAGACATAACTTCATGACCAATGTTGAGAGATTTTAGCGTTCTGCACTGTGTCTGTCATCAAAGCCTTGGGCTGACGAACCAATGGTCTTGTTTTTCCTCTGATAATGTTCCACATATAATGAATCAGAGGATGTAAAATACCACTGAAAAAATTATGGAGGCATGACTAATTCTGCCTGAAGATTTTTTCCATCAGAACAACTCGTCAGAATGCTCCTGAACTCTCAACTAGAAGCACCCAGAATGCTCTAGAACTCTCAACTGCAGTGACTCTCATTATCAGGATCCTCACATCACGACAACTATATTTCACTTCAATAACTGTTCTATGCTATCCTTGAATTATATACACATATTTGTAAAGAGCTTCTCGTAATTGTAATCAATATGCTTTCAGTTTAAAATGTAAGTGTTACACAACCTCACAAATGTACCAACCATTATATGGAAGCAGATGTGCTACGTGCTGCCAGTCACCCACATTAGTAATTGAACATTACCGTAAAAAATATCTGTATTTAGGTCCACAAGCATTGTTAAATTGTGTCAGATAAAGGTTCTGGCCTCTAAGAGGTCGGAAATTGTTAATTGTGCACAATTGTATAGTTTGTAGAAGGACTAAACCAATTCTAGTTGAGCAGATAATGGAGCATCTTCCTGAGGAGCAAGTAATAATAACAGCACCTTTTAATTGCACAGGTATCGACTTTAGCAGCCCATTTTATATAAAGTATAAACATCAATGAAAGGGGCCATTCCAAAAAATATCTGTAGCTATTTTTGTTTGTTATGCCACTAAGGCAATAAATTTTGAATTGATATCATATTTGACATCTGATGCCTTCATTGTTGCATTGCAAAGATTCTTTTCTCATAGGCGTAGAAGCTTGATCATGTTTTCAGACAATGGAACAAATTCTGTAGGTGCTAGTAGAGAATTGACTCAATTGTGTAATCTTGTTAAGAACCCAGATGAATGAATTTTTAAGAAATTACTTGAATTCTGAAGAAGTAAAATGGAACTTTTTGCCTCCTAAAGCTCCCAATTTTAGAGGACTTAGGGAGGCAGATGTCAAATCATTTAAGTATCACCTTAAACATGTCAAAAGGGAAACAAAATTTATGTATGAAGACTTTCTAACAATGACTCTTCAAATAGAAGGTATATTAAATTCTAGGTCCATCACTCCATTATCGCCAGATGTTGATTGCGTTGAAGCTCCAACTCCAGGTCATTTTTTTAATTTTTAGACCTATTACAGTGATTCCAGAACTTCTAGAGAAGCCTGAGAACAGATTAAGCCATTGGCAAAAAATTGCCAACATTGTCCAGGGATTTTGGAAAAAATGGAGTAAATGACTACTTAAATCCCCTCTAACAAGTGGCAGTTTCAAAAAATAATGTTATGAGAGGAGGCGTTTTGGATAGGGTCATAAAATAGTCCTTTATAGTATAACAACTATTTATTAACAGGTTTAAGTTACACATGAATATTACATTTAACTTTAAGAAAATTATAGAGCAAAAGTCTGATACAATCTCTCACGCTCATCACTCGACTTTTACTGAAGTATTTCTCTGGCTACTCACCAGAAGGCACCCTAGTTGCTACAATTAGCCCAACAGTTTATATTAGCAGCAGAGTTTATATTAAAGGATTGGTTACAAACTCCCCCTTTGGCTCTGCCAATGTCCTGACAAGGAGACAGAACTGGAAGATTTGGGAGCTCTTGTAATATTGTCCGTAGTCTCAGGTTTTTTGATTTCCTGGGAAAGGGGACCTACCTTTCTTTGAAGCACTGTTGGGAACCACAAGTTGTTGATTAGTTCAGGAATGCAAAGTAACTTTTGGCAGTCAAACTCTCTTCCTAAGCAGAAGAATGGGAGAAGCGCACGTCTCTGAAAGGTGTTAGTGTGGATGCATAGTACATCCCTAAGGGTTCTGATGGTTTATGAAGGCTTGAAATGACATAGGAAGTAGGTGATTTCTGGGTCATTACCAAGTACGGACCATCATGCTTTGGTATGAACTTGGAAGTCTTTTTGTTTTTTGTATTACTAACGAGACGTAAATTGACCCACACTTTATCACCCAGTGAATAAGACACCTGTCGTCTTTCTTTGTCATATTGCTTTTTAGGTTGATCTTGCTTCATTTCGATACATTCTCGTATGTCCTTTGTAATAGCTGCGAACCGTTTAAGATAAGGGGTGATTTCAAGAACAAAGTTATCATTTTTGACCACAGCTTTGAAATTGTGGACAACGTCAACAGTCCTCAGCTCTTTTCCAAACATCAGGAATGCTGGTGTATGGCCTGTAGTGCCACAGAAAGCCATATTCATAATGAAGTGAATAATTGGGTGTTTCGAATGCCATTTGTCATGAGCATCTCCTACAAGGATTGCAAGACGAAGTTTTAAGTCCCTATTTTCCTGTTCCACAGTATTTGATTGAGAAAAGTAAACCGGTTTCAAGTTTTGATTTATATTTAATGTGCAGCAAACTTGGTGCATGACAGCACTGATAAACTGGATTCTGTTAAACTGATGATTCTTAATGGTATACCATGCTGCATGAATACTTCATCGATGAGGGTTATAGCACAATCATGTGCAGTAGCTTTAGCAAGAGGAAATAATTCAACCCATCATGTAGTACAGTCTTCCACAATGGAGATATATTGTTTTCCAATGTCAGTTTCTGACCAGTGGTCCAAACAAATCAATAGAGACGATTGCAAAATGTTGAGAATAGACAGGGGTTTTTAGCAGTCCAGCTGGCTTTTGGTTGGTAGCTTTGTAGTGGTTGCATTCAGGACAGATTTTTCACATAGTCAGATATGTAGTTTTTTCATAATGTACAGCCATTGGGTCAACATGGTGCTTCCGCATGATGGATTCATGCTCAGCAGTTGGAATGACTAACTAATGGGTCTCTTTTGAATAAGAGTCAGGGACATATGGGTAGAGAACATCTTGATTCATTAAAAATCTTCATTCAGTCTAGTTGGCACATTCTTCAGTTTTCTAAGTGGATTCGGAAATTTCTATAATTATTTTTAAGTTTTCATCTTTAAGTTGGGAATCACACATGTCTTTTGGACTTGTGGGCATGTCCCTAAAGATATATTTCAAATCTCACAAGGTGAACCTTCATGTTTGGAGCTTGGAAGAGACAGCATGTCAGCAATGACATTTGCCTTTCTAGGAATGTATTGTACTTTCAGGTTGAAAAACTGAATTTCAAGTGCCCATCTAGCAAGTCATCCGGTTGGAGACTTGAGGTTCGAAAGCTATTTTAAAAGCTGATGATGAGATGCCTTGGGTACTTCTGATCCTTCGATGTAACCACGGAACTTCTTCGGGGCCCGGATGAAAGCGAGGGCTTCTCGTTCAGTCATCAAATAGTTTCTCTCAGCTGGAGAAAGCAATTGGCTGGCATATTCGATAGGGTGCTCTTTAGACCCTTCCCCTTGAAGTAAAACAGGTCGAAGAGAATAATTGCTTGCATCTGTTCAAAGAATAAACAGCTGAGTTCCATTTGTTTACTTCAACACAGGAGGTATTATGAGGCAGTTTTTTAAAGTTTCAAATGCTTTTTGCTGGTTGAAACCCCATTCCCATTGGACTTTCTTCTTCATTAGTTCACGAAGAGGTCATAATATTTCCACAAAGATTTGTATGTATCGTCTAAACCAAGAACACATTTAAAGGAAGGGTTGGAGTTCCTTGTCGTTTTGGGAAGGTGGAATTCTCTGGATAGAGGAAACTTTTTCTGGATCAACTTTGATTCTTTTTTGTGTGATCCAAAATTCCAAATATTTCATACGAGAATAAGTGAGGTGGCACTTCTCTCTGTTTGCGTTCAGTCTGAAGAGCAAAAGCCTTTCGAAAATAGCTTTGAGATCGGAAAAGTGTTTCTCGAATGATTCTGACAAAATGATTATATTGTCCAGATAGGCGAGGGTTGGGATGTCCTCAAGTCCATTGCGAAAATGGTCAATCAATCTCTGCAATGTTGCTGGGGCATTCCAAAGACCAAATGGCATTCATAAGAAACAATATGTTACGAAGG
Source organism: Stegodyphus dumicola (assembly GCF_044657685.1). NCBI lineage: Eukaryota > Metazoa > Arthropoda > Arachnida > Araneae > Eresidae > Stegodyphus > Stegodyphus dumicola. Next base: position 110,408,773 of record NC_140781.1, on the reverse strand, counting down.
GACACACAAATGTTGTCTTGTCTTGATCATCAGTATGAACCTTCACTTGGTGATAAGCTGCACGAAGATCAAGGGTTGACATAAAAGGAGTAGGTTCTGCCTCATGTAACAAGTCATCCAGTCTCAGAAGTGGGTAGGAATACATAATTGTGATCACGTTCAATTTTCAGTAAACTATGCAGAGGCGTACTGTTGCATTAGGTTTCGGTATTAAAACAACTCGGGATGCATAAGGTGATTTTGCATTCTTCAATTATTCCTTCAGACAAGAACTTGTCAAGTTCTTGCTTTAAGATTTTTTTCTTGGCAAGGTTCATTCTGTATGTAGGTACAGCTACTGGACGATGGTTTCCAGTTTAATTTGATGTTCTGTGAAAGGTGCTGCTTCTTCCCCTGGTTGGAAGATAGTTGAATATTGACTCAATAACTTATTTAATTGTGATCTATGATGATGATTTGATGTTGTGTTTTACCTTCTCTTAACAGTACAGTGTCAACATCCAACGTACATTGGGTTCACTCATTGGATTTAAAATCATCATTAAACTTAAAACTTCTGTTTCAGATTATCGTGGTAAAACCACCAATGATTTAGTAGGCCTAAAACAATTCCAGCGCTTCTAAGAAAATCCAATCCTAAAAGCATCCTGTTATCCTTTGTTGAGGGGAGCGCAAATAAAGTTATGCAGAATGATCTTCCTTCAATGTGAATGTCTACCTGAGTCATATGGACCTCTTTGTCCCTTTGAATACCGTCGGCAAGAGTGACTTTCCTAGTAGTTTCTTAAATTACCATATTTATGCGAATCTAATGCGCATCCCCATTTTAAAACTTTAAATAATAAAAAAATTGTTTGTCGGCGAATGTAATGCGCATCAATGATATGAGGAATTTATTGAATCTTATTTTATACAACAATGGATTTGTATATAAACTAGCAATTAATGGTATGATAATTTTCTTTAAATTTAGATACCATATTTTATACAACAATGGATTTATACATAAGGTAGCAGAACATAGAATTAACCTATTAGTGGGCTATTGTCATGTGACATGTGAAACAATCATTGTTAATTAGCACTACCGTATATATGGTACCTATCGTAAAATATGAATATGAAATAAATCGTAACATTTCTATCTAGCTAACAGTTTCTACAATCAGTGCTTAATAGTAAACGTCTTTATTCACTAATGTTTTCATCACTGGAATCCTCGCAGCTCTCTTCGTCAGAAGCAGATTCATTTCTTCTTTCCTCATCATCGTCATCCTCGGCGTTCCAGAGCACGTCATCGTCACTGCCATTCAATGAATTTGCAATGCAGCATTTCTTGAAAGATTTCACAATCATTGGTGCTTCGATGCTTTTCCAAGCAGCAGAAACCCAGTGTGCAACAATGTGCAGTGCAGCACGCTTAATTTTTCTTGTCGGGGTCAATACACGGTTTGGCTCACAAAACCATTTTTTGTACTCCGCCTTAACGTACCCCTTAAAAGGTTTATTTATACTAACGTCCAGGGGTTGTAACACAGACGTCATCCCTCCAGGAATGATAACAAGATCACTGCCTAGGCTGTGCATATTCTTTTTTACGTCGTCGGTGAGATGACCACAAAATGTGTCCAGACAAAGCATTGATGGTGGATTAGAGAGCCCACCGGGACGGCGTTTCCATACATTTCGGAGCCAATCAAGCATTAATGATTCCGTCATCCACCCCTTCTCTTGGTTTCGAATCAGGACATCATCTGGGAACAGCTTTTCATTCTTAGGGGTTTTAGGGCATGTTTTCCATTTGAAGATTAAGAAAGGGGGAAGTTTGCACCCGTCTGCTGTTATTGCCAGCATCACTGTTACGCGTTGTTTTTCACATCCCAAAATTTTGATGATAACTTCCTTAGTCCCCTTCTCTGTAATGGTGTAATTACGAGGCATATCAAACCAAATCGCCGTCTCGTCAGCGTTACCAATTTGCCCCATTGAAAAATTCTTTTCCTTCCGAAGTGTGATGACACACTGCTGAAATGTTAGTAGTTTTCCCTCAAAATCTGCAGGAAGCTTATGGCGTCTTAGACATAAACCCATCCGCTTCATAAACCGATCCACCCATCCACGGCTAGCCTTAAACTCTTGTTTCGGTATTCCAAGAACTTCAGCCTCCTCTTTTGCTTTATTTCTTATGGTGTCACTAGTCACAGGTTGTCCATTCTTCCTCCTTTCCCGTACAAATTCCAAAACTTTTTCTTCAATTTTAGGGTGTCTTCCTTTGCGAGGGCCAGTGAATTTCTTTCTACTAGCTTTAGTTGCAAACAGTGCCAATTTCTGTTGCCGCCACAAGCGAACATTGCTCTCAGCTACGTTGAACTCTCTCCCTGCCTTTCTATTGCCATTTTTTTTTCAGCATAAAGAATTACTTTACGTTTAAAAGCAGCATCATATGACATTCTTCTCTGTTTGCCCTCCATTTCGTGACTACGTACTCTGCAGTTTGTATCCTCTATGCAATAATGTGTCAACGATAAATGTAACGGTAAATGTAGTCGAGAAATTTGGTTGACGTCATCAGCGAACTTTGCACTCGAATCTAATACGCCATCGAATCTAATACGCACCCCAATTTTGAATACTACATTTGGCCAAAAACGATGCGCATTAGATTCGCGTAAATACGGTATGTTCCTTGTTCTTTCAAGAGATTATAAAATATTTTTCACGCTACAGTGTGACTAGCGCCAGTGTCGGAGCAGACAATTCCCATACATCCGTTAAATCTGACACTTAAAAGATTCGTTTGAGGTGTCTCCACAGACAATGTATATAAGTTTACAGCTTTGAAATCGGCTGATTCTTTATTTAAAGTAGGACAGCATTATGGACACTTAGCCTTAATGAGCCTGATTTTCCATAACCATAACAACTAATGGTTAGTCGATCTTCTCTCATGCCAGAATTCCTTGTCGCTAGTTTTTAACCAATTTGATGGTTATTTTTGTAATTTTTGAGATCACTACACTGAGAAATTTGTAAAGTATCCTTACTGACTTTTCTACTTCTGATGTTTTTAGTTTCTTCATATAAATCCAATTTATCAGCCAGTTGAAGAGGATCAGTCCACTCAGACCAATGATCCACAAAATGTTCTCTATACTCAGAAGGGGACCATCTTTTAATTTGGTCCAATATCATCACATCCTTTAACTTCTCAAAAAGTATTAACTTTTAATTCGTCAATCCAGTCATCAAAGAAATTTCTCAAATCAAAATAAAAATCTTGCCATGTACTATTAGGACTTTTGCGATGCTGCGAAAATACTGTCGGAATTTTTCAGCACTTAATTTAAAACATTTTAAGAGAATTGGTGTGATGTTGTCATAATCTTGAGCATCACCAGCAGATTCCTTTGCAGTTAGTTTTTCAACACCATTAGGTAACAAACCTAAAAGATACACTACCCATTTCCCTTGAGGTACGTTGAAAATTGTTAGTTAGCTTTCAAATAAAGTGAGAAAAAGGCTCATGTCAACAGTTTTTAGACTAAAGTGAGGAATTAAAGTTTGTAATTAAAACATGGGAATATCAATGTCCGTGAGTTTCAAAGCAGGTACAAAATCATGAGTAGCACCTGAACTAGGTATTTGTATTTCCAATTTCTCAAGCTCGTGCTGGTGTTCTTCTATTTCTTTCTTTTTGTTATATTCACATTCTTCCCGCTCTTTTCTTTCATTAAAAATCTCATTTCTCCATATCTTTTCATTCCGGAATTATGCTAAAATACTATATATCTTTTTAAACTCTGCATTATATCCCTTACTTATAAAATGGCATCCTTAATATCAACTATTGTCACTTTATTCAGTAACGCTGACACTAAGTTCGCTTACTAGAACACACATATCTTGTTTATGTCCTTTAGCAAAAAATGACATGGTGACGTGTTTCACTTGATTCTTTGATGAAAAAAATACTTTATTATGGCACTAAATAGAAGGTTGTAATGAGGTCACCTTACCCAGAAAAGATCTATAGTCATTTTACCACAGACTGTCAATACACGGACAGACGAGGTATTCTTTACCTAAAGTTTTAGGAGCTGGATCCAATGGATGTGGATGCAAGTACTGTTTTTGGAAAAAAAACTGAGCAAAAGCAAAGTGAAAATTCTTACAGTTGAAAATTCTTACAGTATAAATGTTGGGCATAAAATAGTCCTTTACAGTGTAACAATTATTTATTAACACTTTACCAACCGCTAGCAGTTTAACAACATACGCACATCTGACCAGCCGCTCAGTCGCAGATTCTCCTTATTAATAAAATGCGGATGATATAGCAAATGGCAATTGTTTATCACCATGGCTATCGACTGATAGGCTATTTTTAGGTAGCCCCGAGAAAAAAAGCAATTTAGGCTAGTGGTCGGTAGGCATTGGTGAAAAAAAGCCGATTAATAGGCTATCTTCAGTCAGTAGCCGTCGGCGATAAAAAGCCGATTAATACACGATCGGTCAGTAGCCATTGACGAAAAAAGCTGATCAATAAGCTATCCGTCGATAAGCATTGGTGATAAAAACCCGATTAATAGGCAATCAGTCGGTAAAGTGTTAACAGGTTTAAGTTACACACAGACATTATATTTAAGAAAATTACAGAACAAAAGTCTGATACAACCTATCAGGTTCATCACATGGCTTTTACTGAAGTATTTCTCTGGCTACTTACCAGAGGGCACCCTCATTGCTGCAGTTAGTCCAACAGTTTATATTAGCAGCAGAGTTTATACTAAAGGATTTGTTACAATGTTAAAATTAATTCTGTAGTTTTGATAAAGGAGGATCATTTGACCATTAAACCCTTTTACAGGCGGTGGTAAATATCTTATCACTAAGCAATTTGTTTTCTAGCAGCATACGGAAAATTATTTACCAGCGCCCGATATCAGGAAACTTCCTCTGGAACCAGAGCTTCACATTTTCTGTAATAGATGGCTGAAGAGGCTACGTAAACTGCAACATTTCTGCATTCATCCAGTTTTCAAGCAAAATGGAGAGGGTAAGCATGTACTCTTTTCTTATTTTATTGTGTAATGATATATAAAAATACATTAAAAGCTATATATTTTGTATCTTAAATGTTTGATAGCTAAATTGTATTAAGCATTTAAAAAATATAGCGAAATATTTTGTTTTATATATATTTGAATTTGGTGGTAAAATATTTACCACGGCACGCTTAGTGATTTTAGAGGTGGTAAATAATTTACCACTGCCTGATAGAAACACAGTTTTACTAATATTTTTCGCTTTAGAAATAGAATTTTGTTTGGCATGGTACTTGATTTCTTTGTATATCTAATACTTTTATATTAGCATTTCAGTAATTAATTATTTCTAATATTAATTATTATAAACATTATGGAAAATATTTAACATTCATTTAGGATTACATAAATATTTATGTATTTAGAAATTAAAATTAAAATATTACTTTAGAATGCTATAAAGGTAATATTTTGATCAGTATGTTCAAGTGATTTCAAAATATAAGTAACTAACTAAATGTAATGAATATTATTTTAGGTAAACGCATTGAAGAAAAAAAAATAAATAATCACCGAGGAAGCTGTAGAGCTTTATTTGTACTGCCTTCAGATCCTGAAGATTCCGAAAAAGGACTCCATCACGCAAGAACTGCAGGCTTTTTGGGAAATCCTAATTATGAAGGGGATCAATAAATTACCTTAGATTTGTACTGGTCTTCTGACTTTTTTTTTTTTTTTTTTTTTTTTTCAATAACCAAGAAATCTCGTCAATTATGCCAGCAAAGAGATTAAAAAAATATCCTTTCAAATTTGCATATCAATGGCAATCAAAAGGCTGTCCCTTGAAATGAGCCAGAATTTGACAAATCAGAGTAAATGTGTTCTTTGATCACCCATTTAGATAAAAATTCAAGAAAAATATTCAGACTTCAATCTATTGATGAAAAAATTGTAAAATTCAAAGGAAGGTCCACAATGAAGCAATATATGCCAGGGAAGCCTGTAAAAAGAGTTTATAAGATTTGGGCTAGATCAAATGCATCAATTGGTTACCCATATCAGTCTGAAGTTTACATTGGGAAAAAGACTTGAATTTAGTTTGAGATTAGCTCACAGCCTAATTAGAGGCTTCTCTAGTAAAAAACGACAACTGCAGTCAAACTGGATATTAGCGAAAAAGGAAAATGCAATTCCAAGGGTACATCTGAACAACTAATGCTAGAACACACATGCCAGTCAGAGGAGAAAGTTACAGAAGGTGCAAATATTGCAGCACAAAAGTAAATCAGAAACATACCAAGGTGTTATGTTCAACATGTCATGTACCATTCTGTGTTGCTTCATGTTAAAAATAAAAATTAAAATTAAAATCAGTAGAAGTAGTGCATTTGGTTATATTTATATCTGTAATCAATTTTATATTAATTGTCGATTTTATATTATATGTATATTTAAATAATCAAGAATAAATAGTTTTCATCAAAAATACATGTTTATTTGTGATATTTTTGTAATTATGATTTTTTTCTTTTGCACAACTCAGTAAAATGACATTGCTTATACCAGGCTGCGGTAAATATGTTACCACCCCTATTATAAACAACAGAATTCCAAAAATAGTATTTTTGGTCATAAACGAGCTATTTTTCCCCAATAGTTGCATAAAATATGAATTTTGACAATAAATGCCCTGGGCCCGATTAAAGGGTTAATAAATGATCCCATGGTTGTTTTGTAGAGTTTTTCCCTGGAACTGATGGCACTGCTCAAAGTTCAAATGGTCTGCTGAAACAACCAGTAACAAAATTATCTATTTTGTTGTAAACAGTTGAATTATTGTGAACTTTAAAATACTGTTAACAACTTGGTATTTTTTTATTATTTAGCATGTATTTAGTATACTCAGAATAGTTGACTGTCATGTAATATCATCATAAATGTTTTACAAGCAGTACAGAATATTATGTAATTTTAAAAATAATTATTTTAAGTATTTATTGTTATAAATTGAATTGATTGTTTCTTGTTTATTATTTTGTTGAATAAAATCCTTCAATAGGGGGCAGAATGTTGCTGCCATGCACTTCAAATTTGAATGACATTATCGTCTCATACTGTCCAAAATTATACAAAACAAATGCTTTAATTTCTCTTCTCATCGAGAGTAGGGTAAGGTCGAGCTTGCACGAAATTGCATTTTTGCAAATAATGCCAAGGAAAGGGGATGTCTTGGGTCATTGAATGATTGACATGATATCAGTAATTTTTTTTAATGAAAAGCTGGGTACAATGTAATCTATAGTTTCATGCATTTGTTTCATCCTATTTTCTTTTCTCAGGAATATTTACATTTCATAGCGTAATTTTTACAAAATATCTTGAAATGGTGGACATGTAATCTACGGCAGATGCATACACTTTCCACTATATCCAGTGTTCTCAATTTAGGTTGACTACTAGTATAGACACATCGGGGTGCGTAGAGCTTTTGCTACAGATTTAGATTGTTCTGGAAGATCAAGTGCATGTAGGCTATTCAGTTAGTCGGTTGATAATCTAAGCCTAGTGAAATTAAACTCGGCCCCTTCATATAAAAAGTCTCTGTGCTTTTTTGGTACATTTTTTTAACAAAAATTTTCTTTATTGAAAATCAATTTTAATCGAGTACATATTGACAATTGTTATCTATGATCTTTTGCCATTTTTTGGGTAGCTTCATAATTCCATTGGTGTAGAACTTCTGTGGTTTATCGTAAAAAAACTTGGGCAAGTGATTTTCAGCAGCTCTTCAGTCAGCCAGTCTTTTTACCATCAAGAGAGTTTTGCAGAGACCAAAGAAAATAGTAGTCAGACGGTGCAAAGTTCAGGCTGTATGGAGGATGCATCAAAACTTCCCAACCAAGTTTTGTCAATTTGTTCCAAGTCATCAAAAATGTCTGTGACTGCACATTGCCATAAAGAAATACATGAAATACCTTTCCTTCTGGCCAATTCTGGTTGCTCTTTCTGTATTACTTTGTTCAAATGGTCGAGTTGTGCACAGTACATGGCTGAATTGATGGTTTCGCCAGGTTGAAATTTATGTGGCACCCAAAAATTGAGCTTCTTTTTGTAACCTGCTCTTTTCAAATGATTCCAAACTGTCAGGTGGTTGATGTTTAGTGCCTCTGCTATTTCCTGACAGCTTATGTGTCGGTCTTGCTCCAGCAGTTGCAAAATTTCATTGACTTTTTCACTGACTGGCTGACCAGAGCGAGGTGCATCTTTGATATCGAAATTTCCAGAACAGAATCAAGCAAACCACTTCGCGATCCTTTGTTCACTCCCAGCATTCTCACTATATACTTCACAAATTTTTTTATGTTTTTTCAGGCTTTTTACCTTTTTTATAGTAACAAAGCACCACATAATGTATTTCTTCAGATATTTCATTCATTTTCAAATCAATATAACTTTTTACACAAGCAACGAATTAGAAAACTATTTTCACAAACAATGGAAACTGAATGCCACCTTTTAAGCACATGTACATTTGAAACAATCGGGTGAGCGTTGCTGTATATATAGACATCAACACCATGTAGTGGCAAAAAAACGTGGAAACATTTTATATGATTCAATATATAAGCAGTGATATAAATAATTAGCCCATGTAGTATTGTTAGTGTTATATTACTATTTGTTTGTTTTCTTTGATAAATAGATTTGTGATATTTTTTTGCTTTTGTATCTTCGATGATGGACTGATTTTTGAACAGTAATAAGCATAATAGTACATATAAAGAAAGCATGGCTTCAACCAGTGGCATGACCGTGAAAAAATGCAAATATCATAAATATGATGACAGTTATTTAGAGATTGGTTTTACATCAACGTAAATGAATGGTGATGAGACAACAATGTCTATTGTGTATGAAAGTTTTGCCAGTGGAGTGCATGCTTTCAAATAAACTAAAGTGCCATTTAGAAGCTAATCACAACATAGTTGCCAAACCTTATGATTATTTGACAGGAAATTAAAAGAACTGAATCAATAAAAAATACTTTTTAAGACTACATCAATACTAAACAACACTTTGCCATCTTGCAAGGTGGTTTACAGAATCGGGAAATATAGGAAGCCTCACTACCATCACAGAAGAACTTATTCTACCCACTGCTGTAAATATGAACATCATGGTTGTTAAGTCTGCTGGGAAGCTGTTTTTAAGGTGTCTTTCTCCAATAACACAATAAGTAAGAGAATACAACATATGGCGGAGGATATCAAAGATATATTAATTGAAAACATTAAAGCAGTTGAATTTTAATTGCAGCTAGCTGAGTCTACAGACAATAATAAGGAAGCTTATTTGATATGCCACGTATGGTTCATAGATGGCAATAACATTAAAGACTTTCTGTTTTGCAAAAATATCACTGCAGGAGCTAAAGCTTAGGGCCTGTTTGAGATTCTTGATATCTGAAAATCAATTGAATTGGCCTAAGTGCATTGGTGTCTGTACTGATGCAGCTCGTTCCATTTGTCTGCTATGGAGAATTACAGGCACTTATTGAAAGCAAATCCCAAAATGCACTGCAGACCTATTGCATTATTCACAGAGAAACCCTTGTGTCAAAATATCTGAGTCTTGCACTGAATCAGGTGTTAGAATGTGTGTGGAATGTCAGAAAATTTATAAAATCTTGTCCATTGAGAGCAAGGTTTTTTTTTTTAAAAAAAAAAAAAAAAACACTATGTCAGGATATTGCAACCAACCACTCATCTTTATTGTATGATAGCAGTGCATAATGGCTCTCTCGTGGTAATGTTTTGTCATTTACCTTTGAATTGCAGCAAGAAATTTTTATTTTCCTTAAAGAGGAAGGATACAAAGATGCAGAAGATTTTGCTGATGCCAATTTTTTAACAAAACTGGCATATTTGTGTGACATTTTTAAAAAGCTAAATTCTCTTGATCTTGCTCTGCAGGGAGAAAAAAACATGCACATTTTGAAGTCAAAAGAAAAAATATCAGCTTTTGTAAAAAACTCAAAACTGTGGAGATGAAAATTGAGTGAAGATGCAGGGAACAATTGTTTTTTAATATTGCGGAAATTTCTGATGTCAAATGACCATCTTTCTCAAGATATATGAAACATGTTTGAGGGGCACTTATCACACCTAATTCTCAGATTTTAGAAATATTTTCAAAATGAAAATTTTGATAGTTTTGCATGGATGATTCATTTAACACTAGTGCTCTATCTGAATTTACTTCTGCGGAAGAAGAGAATCTTATTTGGTTATCTTGCAACAAAAGTTTGAAAGCCAAATTTGGCAGCATGGAAATGACAGAATTTGGGATTTTGAATAAAAGATGAATATCCCTTTCTAGCGATATGGCTCAGTGGATTTTAATTCAGTTCGCTATGATGTATTTGCACAAAACTGAGTTTGAGTTGTTTTGAGTATGCTGTAACAAAATGCAAGTATAGAGGAAAAATCAGCATAGGAAAGGAAATGATGGTGGCCGTCTCCAGTTAATGCCATGATTTGAGAAAATGTGCAGTGATTATGTCACATTAGTTATTAATTTAATGTTAATAAAGTAAAGTTAAAGAAGAAAGATACCAGAGGGGTTTTTTATTATTATTATTATTATTATTATTAAATCTTTTACTCCTGATTAGTCATACTTTTACTTAGGGTAGAGTGCCCCGAAAAAATTTTAATTGAAAAAAAGCACCACAACTCTGAAAAGTTTGGGAACCACTGTACTAAACAGAAAACATTCTTAACTTATTACGAAGAACAATTTATGCATGTACTTTGTTATACTTTTTGATTAATTTTTATACTATTTGCTGGTCTCTGAAATTTTATTCCTAGTGCAGTGTTAATATACAGGGTGTTTTAAAATAAATGGTGCAGTTTAAAAAGTGAATAATAAATTGATAATTTACTTACACATATAAAACCCACACCGTAAGCATTGGCAACTGTCCAAGTTTCTCATAAGCTACCTGCTGTTTGCTTGTCATGCTTACTGTGCAGCCACAGCCTCAGTTTCCAAGACGGTGCCGCAACAAGTAAAGGTTTCCTGTATGCTCCGTTTTGAGGTCTCCAGATCTGTGGTTTCAGTGCAATATGAGTTTTGTGCTGTGTGGTGTCCCAGAAGACAGTGCATGTCCCATTTTTCTTCAAACCAGAAAGTATGATCAGTGACTCATTTCTAGATGCATTGGAAACCTCGCTGTTATCTAGGATAATACGATGATTACATTTTTCAATTGGATGGTGCTTCAAACCATTTTCACAAGAGCTTCTTAATTGTGTCATTCACCTATGATGAGCTCGACATATTGCAACAACAGACAGCAATCTTTTCTCCTGACTATCTCATTCTTTAATACCATGAGATTTCCTTCTTTGGAGGTTTGTTAAAATTAAAGACTGAGTTTAGGTAACGCCAATGCCTGTGTCCACTGAGGAAGTTTGTGGTCGGATAAAGTATGCACTGCAGGCTGTCACAGTGGACATGCTACACCAAGTAGATGTGTGTAATGTGATCAGGGCTGCACATATTGAAGGATTGCAATTAATGCATCAAAAATGGGGACCGCTACCGATGCTTATGCTATAAGGTTTGCCCATATAAAATAATACATTGATTTATTAACAATTTTTAAAACAGCACCATTAATGTATAAATACCCTGTATTGCTAATTTTCACTTTCCATTTTGAATATAACGCTGAATTAGGGTTATGCTTTAATTCTTGGGTAAAATAATTTACATGTGTAGTACTTTGTTATATTCTTGTTTTATTTTCAAACTGCTGCTTATCTGTGTCAACCGATTTCTAGTCAAATACTAAAGCGATTGTAGACTATCCGCATTTCCAAAGAATTTCATAGCGAGTTCAAAGTAGCGTTAAATACAGAAAATTCATCTGACTTACCAATATTATAACTGTAGGGTCCTATTTAGTTTTACTAATAGTTATTTTAATTTGTGAACCTTTCCTGAATTCTCTTATTCCCCTCAAATTTCCTTGCAAGGATGTGAATGAGTGGGTGACCTGTTTCGCTGAACTACAATTCTGAGAGCTGTTTCTTTCGACATCATTTTCCAGCAAAAAATAGCATATGTGATAGATTTTTTTTAATTAAGGGGAATAATTTTTTAAAATATGTTTGTATATGCATGACTTTACTTTTCTGCTAATTACTTTTAAATTGAAATTGCATAATCAGCGATTATGTATATTTACTAAAACATAGATTATGTAATAATGAGAATATACATTTAATTTGTATGCTATTATCTTCATGTTCATAATTAAATTCTTCTTAGACTATAAAGACATTAAGAACTATATTTTTATTATAAATGCTACATATTGAAACAATGGAAATTTATGGATTTATTCTTATGAATGATGAAAAACATTTGTATATACATTCACTAATAAAAATCTTATTCATTACATTAATACTAATAAACCTACATCAACAACTTCTATACCATCGCATCTCTCTCTCTGCGTGTATGTAAATATATGACTTATTATATGTGTGTGTATATATATATGTATGAATACACAAATGAACATTGCCAAAAAGTTTATTTGGAGTTACTTCTAATTCATATAATGATTATGTAATTGGCAGCAACTGTAGTCATCAGTTCTTTGCACATTATCATGGATATGGAATACACAGTTGAAAAATAATTGAAGTGCATTTTGTGCATTAGGCTAGTCATTAAAATACACCCACTTACACACAACCTTTGCATTCATAATTTAGGAATTTAAACAAAAGAAACTGAGCAAGTAGCCTTTATGAAATATTTAACATTTTGAGGATAAAATAAATATTTTTCACTCATCACAAAGCATATATCAGTAAATGACATTACATTGTGTACATAAAAGTTATTAACTAAATATATGGATACAAAAATGTTATTTACAATAATAAAAGCAGAAATGATGACAAGCCACTGAATGTACGATGTAAAGGTATTTTCAAAAATATATACAACAGATCATTACAAGAAATCGGAGCACAAAAAATACAATTTAAAAGTAATGATTAATGTAATAAACACAAGCCATTTTGCCAAGGTACTGAGTTAACAGTATTAAAATAATTACAAAATATATTTTGTATATACACAGAATCTGGAAGCAAATGTCTCTTTCACCAATCTGAGCGATAACAGATTCCTGTTTGGCTTTCAAGTCTATTTACCAAGTAAAGATGGTAACCCGTTTTGTGGAACTACAGTTCCGAGAGCTGTTTCTTTCGACAACATTTTCCAGCAACAAATAGCATATGAGATAACAGTCTAAGATGTAAACTTACAGGCAGAGGAATAGTATTCTGCAGAACATGGACAATAATAGTACAAAATTAATTACATTGTAGTTTTCCTTAAAAGGCAGTTTCATCAAAGAAAATTTCCCAGCAATCTCCTGACACTATAAGCAGGCATTTGATCTTCACTCTTACACAGAATTTACAGTTCTACTAAAAATGTCATATTCTTAAATTTATTCATTAAAAATTGCTATATTAAATTAAACAGTAAAATCAATTTAAAATAATGATTTATACTTAAAAAATTAAATAATTAAAAATAATAACATACTAAATGATTAAAATTAATCACATATTAAATAATTTAAAATATTAAAACAAAGTTGATGTCAATCGAAACACATGGTTCAAGAGGTTGTTGCTACAAAACAAATTAAAAAAATCATGGTAGCTACCAAAAAAAAACTTTGAAAAAATTGTCATTGCCACAAAATAAAAATGAAACTAAGCATGACATCATTTCAAACCATCTACATCATTTCCGGGAAAATCCAAGATGGCAGCAGCCAATCCCCTTTTCTGTGACGTCAATTCCAAATATCACAGGTTACTACTGCCCTTAATGGTTCTCAAGTCTTACCCTTTTTTAAAATTTTAGTAAATTTAAAATTTCTTTGACAATTTATCACCCTTAGAACATAGTTACCATATTTAAGACTTCATATTTTTCAACTTATTTTTGTGAAATATGTTTTTAACAAAAAAAATTATGTCCAAGTATTTTTCATATTAAAAATATATGACTAGATATATTAGATTCAGCTACAGAACCAAAAATGGTTTCCAAGACAAAGCAGAAGAGAAGACAAAGTCAATCAATTATGAACACTAGCATATATAAATTTTAAATTATATTTTATCAAATATGAAACCTACAAGAAAATATGTCAACTATGAATTCATTTTATGTAAAACATAGTAATCTCAAAAAGTGTACCACTTATCAAACAAAGCTTAGATGCTTAGCTTTGATACTTTTAAAATCACAAAGCATTCAGTTTTATGCCACAATGGAATAACTTTGAATGTAGAAGCATTCAAACCAAAAACACATTTATGATTTACAATAAATAAAACTGCATGGATAACCTACCTCTTTTACGGGTCTTAATACGTTGACCTGATAGCGTTGGTTTCTCTGTTTTCTGACTCATACAAAAGCAGCTGGGAAGAAAAGTGAATTACATAAAAATTAAAGCATTCTACATTTAATGACAAATGCATTTAACAAATAAAATATTACACAAGAAAAGTTTAACTTTTTTATTGTTTTGGACATAGTTACGTGAAATAAAAGTTCATAAACATTCACGGATAATTCATTTTGACAACACCAAAGGCAGTCATCAGTTTTCAACTCTTAATACTTTTCAAGTTATCTTAATTATTAAAAAAACTATAAATTGGTATATTTAGTATATAAAAATTTACACTAATTTACATTTTTGAAAACATGAAAACTTTTAAGCAGCCAGCCCATTCACAGAAACTTAAAGGCTCAGTACAAAAATATGGTGAAAATTCTTAATTGCATTCTGGATTGGATTCTCAGGAACAGGAAGACCTAAATACTTTTGATATTTTGTTCTCATATAAATCTGATTTTTCTATAATTTTTTTTTTTTTAATTAAGCATTTCTCTTTGGAAGTTGACATCTTGAAAGGCTTAAAATCCATTTTTGAGTATTGTTATAAGATGTGGAACAAGAACCATTTATTTTAATTTGTTTACTGTACACAAAACTACTGTAACAAAGAGTGCTCAAAAAGATTTCTGCAGAGTTATTTCTTCATATATTGACTCTAAATGTTGCTATCCAATTATAAAATGTCTAAAAAAGTAGACAATTTTGTAGAAACAACTTCTGCTCGATGACGGACAGGATTGTATAAGCAACAAAATATAACATTTTGTATATCTCTGTTCAGTGAATAATAAAATATTCATTATATTTTAATTAAGTAAACAAAACATTCCATTCCTTTCTACAAAATTACAACACTTCTTTAGGACTTACTCAATAGGTCACGGTTCTGATTTAGAACAGAGAGACTAAAGAATTCTTTGGTTCTGAAGACATGCATTCACTTTTTTAACCACTGCCGTCAAAATAAAATGCACATGAAATTGGTTATTTTCCAAGATTGCCAAGACTGTAACAATAACCATGGGGAGTTTGTATTCTGAGAGAAAACACTTGAACATGTATTTCTCAGAATTCTAATCAGACAAGCAACATCATTTTTCCTTTTTCATAATATGTGCTTTTCATCAAATGCATTTCTGCTCCTGTGGGCTAGCTCATTTAAAACATAACTGCTCCCAATTATTTCTGTTTTCAGGCTTGCTGTTACATGTGCATATTTACGATGCCCTAAACCATTTAGTTCAAATTATAATAGTCCCTTGTTGATTCTGTTTCCTGAAATGCATTTAGGCTTTCAAAGATTATCCTGACTGCACATCCCCCTAATTTCCTTGCCTCAGGAAAATTCCTCTATAATATTTATTCCATGAGATAATAGCAATGCATTATTTATATAAAGTTTCTATGAAAATGCAACATTTTTAGAGGAGCTATAATGTAGTCTTTTTTTATGCATTTAAATTAATCATCATGTTGCAAATTGGTATGAAACATATATTATCACCATAAAAACTTGGTTTATGCTATTTATTACTTAATATCTAAAAGTCAGAGGCATAAAAATACATTTACGTATTGATTTGAATTGTCTTGGGAAACAAATGGTGTTTCTCAATAGTAAAAGGTTTAACATTTACAAAAGATTTATTAAATTCTAAAAATACAAAATTAACTAAAAACTAATTAAACAAAATGTAAAATTTAAAAATAAGCTATCAGATTTTCATTTAACATGAAATTCTTAATCTGCAGGGGGAGGACGACACGGCGCGCAATGAACTGGAAGTTGATCTGTCAGCACTATCCTTATCTTCAGGGCAGATGTTTTTATTTTATTCGGCTTATAATTCCTTACTAAATGTAGTATTTCATCTCAATGTACTCTGTCTTTGACATGATTTAAATCAAATTCCTTGTCATTATAAATATCACGAATACACATCAAATAGTTTTCTGGTTGCAATTTTCTAATTTCGACTACGTGTAATGTATGCTTTACGCATGTGCGCGTTGAAAGAAATGTTTAATAAAGTAAACAAATAAATATAAAGCTTTTTTTTTTAATTTTGATACCCTTTAGATCATAATTGCTCTTTATTTCATAAATTACGGTTTCATATTTTTAATTTTATAATTTCTGCATGCCATCTTACCAGATTTAAATTGATAATCTATAATCCGGAAAAACCGATAATCCGGAATAGCCGAAGTCCCGACAAGTCCGGATTAAAGACTTTTGACTGTATGATGTTTATCTGAATAGTTGAAAGTCTAATCTACCTTTTCTCTGATTTTGGAAGCAGAGATCTGTGTCTCTAGGTTCTAAAACAAGCACATTGGGAATACTTGTACAGTAGTTGGTACTCGTTATAACAGCTATCCCATTACAATAACCAGTACAAAAAGTCGTCCTCGACTGCATATTAAAGCAATTTTTGCTATAACTGTCACATGTTACAGCATTCTTTTTCTGTTGGATGCAAGAGGTCATTACAATGAGCTTTGTCGACAAAATGAAACAATTATAAAAATATATTTTCCTCAATTATCATATCAAATAAGATTTCATTACCATTAAAGACTTACATTTGGTATTAGGAAAAGAGCTTACATAATTTTCTTAAAATTAGATACACATCATAAAATTCTCTTAATCAGGTATTCTGGTAATTGGGAAAAACGTCACAACTAATCAGCTGTTCTGGTAATTGGGGAAAACACCACAACTAATTAGCTATTCTGATAACTAACTATCCCTTAAAAAAAACTGTGAAAAGGAGAAATTTTAATTTTAAACAAAAAGAAATTGGATTTAAAATGCTTTATAGTACAGTGGGTACAAAAAGTATTTGCACACATACATTTTTGTTCACAATTTATAAGAAAATGCATTAAGAAATACAAAAATTGGCATTTAAAAAATAGAATAAGCTTATTCATTTAAATTAATTACAAAAAATACAATAATATTAATAAAAAACATTTTTTGCAACAATATTAAAATAGCTTATGTCAAAAAAGTATTTGCACACTCAACTCAACTTTAGCAAATTTGCATTTTTATGCTATTATTTGACAGTCATCCCGCAGCAAATAACATACGTAAGACGACTATAAAAGGAGGTGTTGTCGAAACGTTATCAGTTGATTGTCGATTTCAAATTGTAATGGCACCTAAGAAATCTGAATTGCCGATTTCGTTGAGAGAAAAAATTGTTTCTCTACGTGAAAATGGCCTAAATTATCGAGAAATAAGTAAAAAAGTAAATGTTTGCTTCTCTACTGTTCGGTATATTATAAAACGTCATAAAGAAAGAGGATCTACATCAAATAACTTGCTCTCTGGACGCCCAAAGAAACTTTCACTGCGAATAAAGCGAAAAATCATAAGAGAAGCATAGAAAAATTCATTTGTTAGTGCAATTACTTTAGCCAATGATGTCGCTTCAACATCTGGAGTTCAAATCTGTGCCCAAAGTGTTCGAAATGTCCTGCACGTTGCACACATTTATGGGAGATCTCCAAGGAAAAAACCTCTCATAACTGAACGAAGTAGACTGAAGAGACTTGAATTCGCTAAGGAATATATCAATATGCCAATTGATTTCTGGAAAAATGTCATATTCTCCGACGAGAGTAAGTTCAATATCTTTAAATCAGATGGCAGGAAATTAGTTTGGATAAAACCTTGTACTGCTTTTCATACCAAAAATGTGTTACCTACAGTTAAACATGGAAGAGGTTCTGTTATGATTTGGGGGTGCATGGCTAGCAAAGGAGTTGGTTATTTGTGTTTCATTGAAGGGAATATGACAGCTCCAACCTATATTGATGTGTTGCGAGATAACTTGCCACAAAGTGCAATAAAATTGGGTATCAGTAATTCGTACTATTTTCAGCAAGGCAATGATCCCAAGCACACTGCCGGTATAACACGTATGTGGTTTCTTTATAATGTACCCAGAAAACTTGCCACTCCACCACAATCACCAGACTTAAATCCTTTGGAAAATTTGTGGAATTCTTTGGATTTAAAAATAAGAAAATGGAAGATTTCAAGCAAATCTGTCCTTAAACAAGCCCTTATTGAAGAATGGCCGAATACTGACCCTACTGTTACAGAAAATTTAATTAAATCAATGCCAGCAAGATTACAAGCAGTAATAGATGCTAAAGGAATGCATACTAAATATTAGTTATTTGAGATTTGCTTACATATTTTATTTCTTTTGTATTCATGCAGGTGTGCAAATACTTTTTTGATACGAGATATTTTAATTTTGTTACAAAAAAGCATTGTTATTTATATTATTGTAATTTTTCTGTTTGTTTTGGATGATTAAACTTATTCTGCTTTGGCAATACAATTTTTTTATTTCTCAATGCTTCTTTTTATGAATTGCAAACAAAAATGTAAGTGTGCAAATACGTTTTTTACCCACAGTATATGATTTTTTAATGTTATTCAGTATTCTAATACATGATAGCAACATAAACAGTTTATTGAAACAACTTTGGGGGATATGTAGCGCCCCAGAACTAATGGATGTGTAACAGACAATGTCCCCAGAATCTTCACCCTAAACTTACTCACTCCTTTTTATATATTGGAAAGCATTTTACATGCAGCTATAATAGAAAACAATTTCTTGGACCTCCTCAGTGGGAATGTTTTTGCATCCCTTCTCACAGACATGCCTCCAAAAACACAATAACTGCTTTCACAAAGAGCTTGATCTTCAATTCGTATTCAAATTTGCTTTTAAATTATATTAGTACAGCTTCATTTTGGGGCAATTCCTGATACTGCCTAAGTGGAACTACACAAAAATGAAATGGGAATGAAAGTTAATGGGCCAAAACGAAAGAAGCTTAACGCCCCCACTCAACTGTCCTTATTTATAACTATACAAAACCCTGCTTTTGCACTTGTAAAAACAATACACATATACGTTTTTATAGAAGCAAAAATGTCAGTCTGTTTCTATTTTCTGTCTAAATTCAAAATAAACATGTAAATCTAACATCTAAAGGCCTTCCAAGGGCTTGGTCTCCTATACAGCTATATTTCTTGCATATGCCTACTTGTGCCACTGGTTACAAGTAGTAACTTGTATCCACACATATATAGGGAGCCAAAATGAGAAGGAAAATCAAGACTACAAATTGTGAGTTATTGTTGTTTTTGTAAGACAGAAATCAAGTAGTGCTAGCTGTGTGAAATTCATCACCAAAATCCTGGAATTTATAGTGCTAATCCAAAAGTTAATTCAACAGCAAGATTATGTGGAAATGTCAAGGCAAATGTCATCTACAAAAAGTCTATCCTAGCTTTGTGGAAAAGGAAAATGTTCCTTAAGCTAGGATAGACTTTTCATAAGTTAAAAAAGAAAAAAAAGAAAATAGGTAATAAGCTCTTAAAAAATTCAAAAGTTTGTGTCTGAAGAATTTCAGAATGCAAAACAAATGTTTATTATACACAATTCTGATTTAAGTGATTTAAGTTTCAAACTACAAAAATATAACTATTTTACACTGAAACAAACTTTAAATCACAAGCAAAAGGTAAGGCATTTGAATATATTTCTCAATCTAAAAACAATTTTTTTTTTTTTTTTTTTTTTTCCAGAAAACTTTGCAATGGTGAGTAACCTATCATTATTTCATAAATTCATTAAGTGGTGATTTAATGGGAACTAAATACACTGAAAGTAAATTGCAATGTGTTTACATACAAATGCATTCTTATACTACAATGCTGATGATCAGAATGAATGGAAAATTGCTATCATGAACTATTATTCATAGCATAAGTCTGACTCAATAGGATCATCTGAAGTCAACATTAAAAACATCTTTTATATCACTCCAAAATTGGCAAAAATAAGATCAAAAGAAATGCATGAATACTTATCAGACATTTCAGAAACATGGCAAATGAAATGGTACTTGTTTGATTTCTTGTCAGTCCTCCTGGTACGTAACAGGGTTCTCTGAATCATAAAATTTTTGTTATGCCTTTCAAAGCTACTTTTCTTCCATTTTTTAATTAATAATGTTCTCATACCTGGAAAAGTTGTTCAAACAGTTTCTGAATAACTAAATACTAATTTGTTTCAACAAGACATTTTAAACTGCAGTCTATTAAACCTCAATCACATTATGTTTCGGCTAAGCGGGGCTTGACATCGAAAGAGACAATTCTCAGAACCCACACAATTCCAGGAAACCCACGTAGCTAGGTTACCATTTTCACTTACTACAAAGACTTGAACGCCAAACACTAATCGATTATCACTAAGATTGGGATCACGTGATGCTTCAGAAGCAGAACTTTCGTCTGTTTGGTTGTCTCTATCCGGGGCAAAGGTCCAGCCAAGATATTTTTGGTAAGGTTTGAAAAACTCCTGTGTAGCCACAACATCATTTCCGTAGCTAAGTGGGACTTCGCTTCAGGAAGGGATCTTTTTTCTAGGAATCCTCCTATTTAAACCAGTGCTACCAGAATCTAGTTTCTCAGAAAAGTCTCATCTAGCAGGGACTGTAGCCATGTGTGATAACCTCATTACACACAATCAATTTTCTACACCATACTACATTAATTTAAGAAAATATCAGATTTTAACGAAAAATTCCGGCCAACCTTAACATCGTCTGTGCAAACAGTTCACATTGCCATGTTTAATCCTATTTTATCAAACGATTTTTGGCATTTGAAAAAAAAAAAAAAAAAAGAGACTTGCTTTAGAATACTGTGTTGCAAAATTAACTTGACATAGAAGTTCAATTGCTCAGTGCGGCATGAGCTGACTAAAGATAAGGACAGATCTGTTAGGGCCTGCTCTAATCTACTTGAATATCAATGCAAGGATAAAATTCTGGACCGAATTATCAGTGATGAAAAGTGGAGGTTGATCTTTACATTATGGTAACTTGGCGATTTTTTGGCGAAAATTTCGCGACCAACTTCCCTACAGGAACTTTCTATTTTTTTTTTCCTGCCGCCATTTTGTCTTCACGAAGTAAAGACATGTTTCTTTTCTTTTTATCTACTGAACACTTCTTCCAACAATCTACTAGCCAAATTGCACTTATGCTAGAAATTTTATCTAACAAAACTGCTTAATCATGACAAATATTCACTGCAAAATTGGGAAAAAGTGCACAATACCATACTCCTTAAGCGTTTTTCAAAATAACACATACACATAAACCATGTCACGTCGACTTATTTTTACTTTAAAAAAACATCCCAGAATTACACAAAAATGGCATTGCGCACACTCTTCACTATATCCATGTACACTGCTTTTTTCTCATAAATTAGAAAAATTTCACGAAAATACATGACAATTTTTTGAATCTTTAAACCCGGTAAAAAGAACATATATGAAATTACCTGATCGCGAAAAATTATATACCCTTTCCAAATATGAACATTTCCACATATAAAATAAATAAAATATCCAAAAACTTTTACCTCTAAATCATCTATTATATTATAAACGTCACCAATGAATTCATACCGCAAGCATTACAAATACTTAGTGTCAAATATTTAAATTATTTACATGCACGTTTACTTCAACTAAAACGTATACCAAATTCCTACAAACATAAAATTCACAAAATAACTATCATTTAATTAAAATATCACTAAACCATGTACACGTCAACTTATTTTTACTTAAAAAAATCCCAGAATTCCACAAAAATGGCATTGCGCACACTCTTCACCATATCCATGTACACTCCTTTCTTCTCATAAATTAGAAAAATTTCACGAAAATGCATGACAATTTTCTGAATCTTTAAACCCGGTAAAAAGAACATATATGAAATTACCTGATCGCGAAAAAGTATATACCCTTCCCAAATATGAACATTTCCAAGTATAAAAAAAGTAAAATATCCAAAAACTTTTACCTCTAAATTATCTATTATATTATAAACGTCACCAACGAATTCATACCGCAAACATTACAAATACTTAGTGTCAAATATTTAAATTATTTCCATGCATGTTTACTTCAACTAAAACGTATACCAAATTCCGGTACTTTTCCGTTTCACCGGCGCAAATCTCGCCAAGCAGACTTTATTGGCGACAACATACAGTATACACATAAAAAATATTAAAAAAATTTTAGTTCTAAGAATTCTTTTTTTGAAGGCATAAACATTTTAATATCGCTTAAAACTTTATAAAAAGACAATAAATAAAGACAATAAATTTGTAAAAAGACATTAATTTAAGAATTTACTATGCTTTCATGGTTTAACATCCTAAGTCTCCGGTTCATATCATGTGACCCCAAACAATCTCATCTCACGTAAACTACTCTACAAAAATCTAATTCTATCAGTAATTATCTACATTAATTTCAAGTTAAATCTTAATTTGGAACACAAGTTTAAATGCAAGAAATATTTCAATGCGTACGAATAGCTTACTCAGAAATTATGTAAAACTGCAGTGCTTTACTTCACTAATGCATTCTCATTAGAATTGATAAATTTAACCCTTGACTTTCCTTTTCTATATTTTCGGCTTCGGGTAAGAGCTGTGATTGCATCCTAACTGACTTAATTACGGAAAATGGCCTTAGACACAAAACTGATATATCTGATAAAAATTCTATGTAACTATATGCCAGTATTGAAAGAAACAATCAATCTGATAAGAAAAAGCTGCGACTTGTTTTGAAAATGAGGCGTAAAAGGTTACCAGCGAGAATATTCGTTTGGCATCCGTTGTACCATTATTGGCGACTTTATCGCTTGCGCCGGCAAAACGGAAAAGTATCCAAATTCCTACAAACATAAAATTCACAAAATAACTATCATTTAATTAAAATATCACTAAACCATGTACACGTCGACTTATTTTTACTTAAAAAAATCCCAGAATTGCACAAAAATGGCATTGTGCACACTCTTCACTGTATCCATGTACACTGCTTTTTTGTCATAAATTAGAAAAATTTCACGAAAATGCATGACAATTTTCTGAATCCTTAAACCCGTTAAAAAGAACATATATGAAATTACCTAATAACGAAAAAGTATATACCCTTTCCAAATATGAACATTTCCAAGTATAAAATAAATAAAATATCCAAAAACTTTTACCTCTAAATTATCTATTATATTATAAACGTCACCAACGAATTCATACCGCAAACATTACAAATACTTAGTGTCAAATATTTAAATTATTTCCATGCACGTTTACTTCAACTAAAACGTATACCAAATTCCTACAAACATAAAATTCACAAAATAACTATCATTTAATTAAAATATAATTAAATTCAAAAACACTACTTAAAATATAAATAAGCACATACATTAATAAAAATTAGCTTACAATCCTAATTACTTTAAACTAAATCATTGCTAATAACAAGTTTCGGTTAATCTTTGGATTATGGTAACTTGGCGATTTTTTGGCGACCAACCCTACTACAGCAACCTGCTAGTTTTGTTTTGGACACCATTTTGTTTTCACGAAGTAAAGGCATGTTTTTTTTTTCCTCAACATTTTTTTCCCCAACAATCTGCTAGCCGAATTACACTTATGCTAGAACTTTTATGGAACAAAAGTGCTTAATCATGATGAAGATTAGATGCGAAATTGGGAGAAAGTGCAGAATTGCAAACTGCTTGCCGTGTTTTTAAGAATTGCAGATACACGGTATCCATGTTCATGTCGACCTATTCTCACTTAAAAAAACATCCCAGAATTGCACAAAAATGGCATTGCACACACTCTTAACTATATCCATCTACACTGCTATTTTCTCATAAATTACAAAAATTTGCATGAAAATGCAGGAAAATTTTCTTAATCTTTAAACTCTAAAAAGCACATATATGAAATTACCTGATCGCGAAAAAGTAGAATACCCTTTCCAAGGATGAACATTTCCACGTATAAAATAAATAAAATATCCAAAAGCTTTTACCTCTAAATTATCTATTATATTATAAACGTAACAAACGAATTTATACGCAAACATTAAAAATAGTTACAAATACTTAGCGTCAAATATTTAAATTATTTCCGTACATGTTTACTTCAACTGAAACGTATACCAAATTCCTACAAACATAAAATTCACAAAATAACTATCATTTAATTAAAATATCACTAAACCATGTACACGTCGACTTATTTTTCCTTAAAAAAATCCCAGAATTGCACAAAAACGGCATTGTGCACACTCTTCACTGTATCCATGTACACAGCTTTTTTGTCATAAATTAGAAAAATTTCACGAAAATGCATGAAAATTTTGTGAATCTTAAATCCGGTAAAAAGAACATATATGAAATTACCTGATCGCGAAAAAGTATATACCCTTTCCAAGAACCAACATTTCCAAGAATAAAATAAATAAAATATCCAAAAACTTTTACCTCTAAATTATCTATTATATTATAAACGTCGGCAACGAATTTATACGCAAACATTAAAAATAGTTTCCTACTTTTGGATTCTTCCTGGTTTTTTTCCGTCTTCCTTATGCATTTCCTTCTACTAAATATGTTTTGTGAAAAATTAGCAAACACCAATATACATTTAAAAAATATCACATCACCGCTAAGAACATTCTTTGTGCAATCATTAAAGAAAATCACGAGCTTTAAACTAAACTAAATTTCACAAAACAGCATATTTGATAGTAAAAATTTTATGATGAAAGATACATCACACATTTTTAACCAAGAATTACAACCCCAGTAATATTTATCTATTTTCTGATTTAACAAAAATATTTCTCTTGTATTCAGTAAAGAATGATCAAAGAATGCAATTTCTTTATATTAGTAATAATATATACTTATATCTAAACAGAAAGCTTCAATAAACTCTGGGAACTAAAAACTGTGCATTAAGTTGTAATGCAACCTATTCATAGGACAATAAGCAACATATGGATTTATACATTTTTAAAAACCAAATGACAGCATAGTAACATTCACAATAAATTCATATTGCATTATGTTTACTACTAAATATGATACAAATTTCACTATTGTCGCAATTTGCAAAAACAAAAAACGGTCTTCTCTTCCAATGCAACACTCATTAAGAAATAATCTGTATTTTTTGCATACACTCATTTCATTATTTTCTGATGGAAGAATATGTGTGTTAAAATTTTCATATCAAACAGAAAACTGCACCGACACGTCATTTAAATGTCCCATCTATCTATACACACACATACTATGTGTACAATATTACATATATTCATGTCAGATCGGGAAAGCAAGGCAATGTACTCTCGCAGATTTAAGCACACATTTTTTAAAACTGTGCATACATTATATCTCTTTGATTAATTTCTTTTTTAATATTACTACCTTCCAACGTACTAAAAAAAATGAAATTCTTATCTACTTACGCCTTTTCAAACAATCCCTCTAAACGACTACTGACCTCAGTACCTTCCCTATAACGTGTAATGCCAATTCTACCTGTATGTCTAGGAGCATGGAAACTACAAGCTTTCGTTGGTGGAAAAGTATATGACGTCATCCAGAAAAAGCGCAAATCACTTTCACCTTAAACCCGTATTCACCAACTTTTTTAACTCATGAGTTTCCTTCTTGATCAGTGCGTCATAACGAAATCGGTATGAGATACATTCCCCAAGAAGAGGAAAATATGGTCACATGAATAATGAACAATAATCTCTGCATGTGGTGTGTTTACGATGGAGTATACAGCAGATGTGCCACTAAAATTAAAATTAATTGCCTTACAACTTTTGAGAAAAATTAGAAAGTACCCTTGGAAGTAATCTCTCTTTCCTTGTTGTTAAAAAAAATGTCTTCTCTTGTTCAAGGGAAAACGTGTCATCAATATTTGTTTTAAAGTAATGTAGTATAGCAAGATAATTATAACAAGATTTTTTAAATGAAAAAAAAAAAATTAATACGAAACATCTGTACGAATTTCTGCAGAAAATATGGTAAGATTTATAAATTTTTCTCACGCGCGATGCTTACCCATTCATGTTTTACTTTATTAGGAATATTAAGCTTATGACAATTAGCTGAAAAATATTTCAGAGACCTTGAATAACGTTTTCCAAACTTTAAAATGTAAGTATAATAATATAAATAAATATTCATAACTCTTACATAGTTGTTCTAAATTATTGAAATATTAGAATTTCTAGGAGGAAAGGTAAAACCCCACACCAAAGGGTAAAACCCCACACCATACCAAGCCAATTTTCTCTTATCAGTACTAATCACAGTGCCATAGAACATGTTACGCCACTGAATTTTTATTAATTTCATTACGGTGTGTTAACTAATTTAGCTGTTATAGTCAAGTTTTAAATCTATACACATAAACTTCGGAAAGTTAATTTTTTTTAATACCTTCCATTGTAGGTATTAGACTCAAGCCATATGAATGTAAGAAAGAAGAATGTATTGTTTCCAAATTCCTTGTCAAATACAGTCAATTTTAATGAACTTATTTCGCCTGCATATACTAAGAGCTACAATATCACAAGCTGAACCAATATTTTAATATAAAAGGATGCTTTTTTAAGAATTTATACTTAATTCTAAATTTTTATGGAAGATTGCTGAGCTTTTTACTTTAAATGCTAAATTAGGATGTATATTTATTCCCTGAAATTCAGTAGCTTTGTTAGTCCCTAGGTTCATAGGTGCATTAGGTAAAAGCACTAGACGTGAACTGATCTGTTTCGTATGATAGATCTTTTCAATAAACACACCTGAAATCTTTTTGAGCTATCTAATTTTACATTAAAATATTCTATAGATAAATTAGGTAACTTAGAAAATAATTTAAAATGTATACTTTGAATGTATAAAGTGTACATTAAAAAAATTATTAATTTCCCTTCACATTAATTTGATAACATATTTATACGTCATACGACGTAGTTGTGTTGTATTTTATATGTGTTGGGTACGTGCTCAGTGATGATTACAAGATGTACACAAACATCGTTTATAACAGACAGACAGACAAAGTAGACAGATGTCTTGTTTTGCACCCGCTAAGTCTTTCTGCACCGATGGGCGAAAAATCAAGCATAGGTGCGAAGAAAAGGTTTATAGAAAGGGGGGCAATTTCGTATTTGAGGAGAGTAAAAAGGAACTTCGTACATTTTTTACGAGTTCAAAAGGCCAGAAAGAAAAGATGGGACAAAATAAAATTTAAAATAAATGGCCCAAAAATAATACAGGGGAAAAAAAAGGGCCTAAAGAAAGAAAAGGAAAAGAAGTAGAAAATATCCTAAAATACGATTGTGTCCGTGAGTGTAGTTAAGGAGTTCATCTGCAAAAATTAGTGTCTTTAAGGGGGATTGTTGACAAATGTCTTCCTATTCTTTTAACATTAGCAAATTTAGAAACACAGTATCACATGAAAAAAGCTCAGTGAAGTAATGAAAAAGGTCTGCTGTTACATAGAATACATCTTCAAAATTCTGCTACAGTAAAAAAAAGGGCATGCTTTTTCCTATTATTAATAAATATTTGCCGAATATCACTTTTGTTTTTTTAACGTGTTTTTCGATTAGTATCAATATTGAAAAATAGAGGGCACCACTACTCCATACGGACTGATTGTCAATTTCTATTTTGGGGAACATTTGATTTTTTCTGCATTAAAATATAATTTTTTACTTCAGGGAACGAAGTAACATTCACCATCATTCAATTCATTCATTAAAATGTCATTCTTGCGCAGAAAAATATGCATGTACATCAATTTTGTCTAAAACTTAGCAAACCTAAAACGTAATTGCGTCTTTCGCCAAGCAGAAAACTTGGCGAACTTTTTCACGCCATTTGTTGTCGATCGTCTCCAGTTTTGCGTCTGCAGAGCTGAACAGGTTTCACTAATGTACCCTCTATTTTTGCCCTCTCCCCCAAGCAATTTAGGACGAAACATTGAATGCTTTCAATAGCCATTTGCAGAATCAGTGGAAATGTTTACTTCCTAGGTCCTTCAGCTAACGAGTCTCTCATTGAACGAAAAATTTCTCAAGCGCAATGTTTGTCTGCTAAATATAATTCAAATAATAAATTATTTTACTAATACCATTAATAAATAAATATTCATCTCAGGGTTATGAGAGAACGTCGAAAAATCATTCGATATTTTTTTTATGAAGCGTTAAGATTACCTTTAAAACTCAGTTACCAAGTTGAAATCATTCTACATAAAAACTTGAATGCTAAACTGATATTTATTTTCGGGTAATTTATAGAACTTAATCATAGAAACTGGAGGCCTTCAAATTATACGTATATTTTCCGAATAATCTCATCATATATTAGGTCAGCACTTCACACTGAATACGTTGAAATTAAGCATAACTGAAACGCTTTTAAAATAGTCTCCAGATATTAGGGATAGTGTGATATACGTTAAATTTTGCCTCTTCAATAATTCTTATAATATGGCACTTCTTGTTGAATATTTCAGTATTATTTCGTGCATCACATAGTACAAGTTATCTCATTGCGGAAAGGATGGCATAATTTGATGGAAATTTAAAAGGATAGAAAATTAATGGAAATTTCTAAGAATAAATCGCAAAATTCTGCGAATATTTCGCAGCCGATGAATTTCACTTACACTTCCAAAGAACTTGTCAGATAATGACGCATTATGTTAAATTTATTTTCAAACAGCCAAGCTTTGTCAGTACTAACAGAACCGTTATAAGCGATCAAGATCTTGATTTAAGCTGATAGCACAATTTAATAAGTTTACGTCACATCAATAAGTTACGTCACCTTTTTATTTGATATCTGTTATCATGGTTGATTTGGTTTATTTATTTAATTATAGCAAAGCACACAAGAGCTATTGCGTAAATGGAAAGATGTCTTCCTTGAGAACCGCTACGAACGGCAGAGCGGTAAAGTCACTGAACACTGGTAGCTCGGTCCGAGGTTCGAATCCCACGAACAAAGCGGCTGCACGAGCGTTTTCATGGTTTTCCCAAGTGTAACTTGTACACGAGCCAGTTTCCCTTTGAAAGTCCTCCACGAAGGCATCGCTTCCCTTAGGCAGATAACTCTCGAAGCTTTGACGTAATTTCGTAAACCAAACCAAACCTTAGTTAAGGACTTTTTAAGTGAAACTGGCTTGTACCCATGCTAGAATCACGAAATAATCCATTCAATCAGCCCGTTCGTTGCTATTCGAGCCCTTCGAACTACCAGTGTTCAATGGTAGCAGCTCCTCACCGGTACCGCTCGGTCGTCGGTGAGCTAGTTTGCTGTTATGTAACGTGGTTAAATTCGAAAATGGATTGTTCAAAATGTCAGCAAATATTAAAAGCCTTTCGAAATTTCCATAGAAATCTACAGAAAATTCGTGATTTTTTTTTAATGGTGTAAAATTACTAAAAATCCTTAAATTTTGCAGAAATTCCTGCTGTAATAAAGTAGGTCTTGTGGAAGAATTCAAACAATGAGTAATAACTTTACTTTAGAGGCGTTTTTTCAATTTTGTCAGATCTTTGAATCATCGAATATTAATTAATGTTAAAGCAGATGAAAGATATTTATCTAGGTAAGTATACGTGCCTAAATTTCAATGACCATTTAAACTTCTCACTGTACATATTAGATCAGGGATGGGTAAACTTTTTCGGTCGCGGGCCAAAGATCGAAAAAGAAAAAAAAAAAAAAAAAAAATTGAAGGGCCAAGATAAATTTTTCTAAAATTTTAAAAACAATATACAAAGTACTACAACTTAAATATGTTCATGAGATGAATGAAATTGCCATTTCATTTTTAAAAGTTCCTCATATTGAGGTTCGAAAGGAGATGTACTAATTCTAAGGAACGAGGCTAAAATGCTCGTCTGTCAGTCTGCTTCTGAAATAATTCTTTCTAATTTCACAGTCGAAAACACTTGTTCACATGTATCAGATGAGGAAAAACCTAGCACTGATTTTCTGGGGATGAGATAATAGATTTTGGAAACTTATTTTCGATATGCAAAACTCTAACTTTGGCAACTTTGGCTCAGTTAGAAACAACTGCTCGAGATGATTGTTAGACTGTAACTCAATTTATTCCAGCTGAAAATCTGACCTCACTGCTTCACAGTTTACTTCAAAGGCATGGTAAAAATATCCAATTCTGTTTGAATGATATTGAAGTCTTTAAATCTGCTTTCGAACTCAAAATGCAGTTATTTCAAGCCATCTTCATAATTCTTTTGATTTATGTTTTGCAGAACAAAAACGGAGAAAGTATTCATCAGTCCTTTAATAAAAAATAATAATATTTAAACAAATTAGAAAAGGAGATGGATATTTAATATATCAATATATATTTCTTTTTATTTGCCACCGAATTTCTTTTTATTTGCCACCTTTAAATTCTATTGCCGGCGGGATAGGACCTTCCGGCGAGCCGGAGTTGGCCCTCGAGCCGTAGTTTGCCCATCGCTGCAATAGATGAAAATACGTGTGGATAATATTTTCATATGTTATCAATAATTTTAGTAAGATATAAAATTTTAAGCAATATTAAAAAATAAATTATGATGTCTATTTCTGCTAGTTGCAGAATTTTCACCTTAAACCTTTAAATGGACAAAGAAATTTTTTTCGCCTTCTGGCTATCGAGATCCAAAACCTTACTTATTCTAATTAGTTCTTATTAATAAATATTTTGTGTACATCAAACTTTTTCTGTACAAGTTCTTGGAAAAATCTTGATAATACCAGGGATAATAAGCTTTTTGTAAAAAATTATACTGAATAGGTCAATATTGCGCAATAATAAGTGAAAAGAGCCTTTACATTAAATGAATAAATTTATTATGTTCTTTGTTATTAAATATGCATTTACCTTTTTTATTTCCTTGTACGAAGTAAAAGAAATATTACTATTATTAAAAATTACTGCTATTATTAAAAATTACTACTACTATTAAATATTACTATTATTAAAATTTACTATTATTAAATTATGTACGAAGTAAAAGAAATTAATAATTTTGACTATTTTTTGGGGTAACTTTTGCCACCCGTACGTACAGAATAAAGTACTCCTCCTCCGGAGGTTTTCTAAAAATGCAACTGGCTCGTATCCACATTCCCGTCTGAGAAAATTCACGAAAACTCCCCTGCAAGAACTTCTCTGAGGATCTGAACACTAGTCGATTTAGCAATTTTCAGCTATTTTACCGTTTAACGGCTAATGAGTCTCAAGAATTATTTTAATTATTAAACAAATGCCAGGCCTTTTACCATCAGGTCATTAGGCGACGAACTCTCCAATACTTTTTAACAGTGAAATAAAAATCATTTATTGCAGAACACTCGTCCAGACAAGCAGCGGTCGTGCCTTGTTCAGAGGCATAAGCATTCCGTACCGTGCCCATGCGCATAGGTTAAAAATCTGTTCTCAATGCTTGGAAAAGGCTGTCAGCTGAATTCATTTCCTATAAAGTTTTAGGTATTGGTGTATGTGCTTACGGCAAAGCCTCAAGGGCTATCTGCCTAAGGAGAGGAATGCCTTCCTGGAGGACTTTCTAAGGGAAACTGGCCCGTATACACGTTACACATGGGAAAAACCACGAAAGTCCCATGTAGCCAGCCCATTCGCGGGATTCGAGCCTCGGACCGAACTACCAGTATTCAGCGACTTTACCTTTCGGCGGCTGGTGGGGCCTTATACACTTTTAGGAGCGCCTTGACTTTGCTTAGGCTCGAGAGTACACTTCCTTACCGTTTGCACTTTTATAGGAGTACCGAAAACATTATTACAGTTAATGATGTGCGTTGTATTTTTGTTACCATAAGATTTAATTTATATAAAAAAATGTAGTGAATTTTTTTTCCTGGAGAGAGAATTATTTTTTCCAGTTCGCTAACTTCGTAAATATGTATAAATGTTTTTAATAAATGTATTCTTTATTTAAAACCATTCATATTAAAGATGTTGTAATAATTAATTCATTATTTCATGTTCATTACAGGTCTACCAACAGCCGAGCGGTAAAGTCGCTGAACACTGATAGTTCGGTCCGAGGTTCGAATTCCGCGAACGGACTAGCTGCATGAGGTTTTCCTTATATGTAACGTGTATATGAGCCAGTTTCCCTTAGAAAGTCCTCCACGAAGGCATCACTCCCCTTATGCATATATCCCTCGAGGATTTGCCATAATCACATACACCACCACCATGTTCATTACATATCCTTTCTCTGCAGATGCAGTCTTCGAAGGTGAGACAAATCAGCTTTCGCAAATAGCAAAAACGTTTAGGAGGTAACATAATGCACAGTTAATTCTCGATATTTGTAACCAGTCTGAAAAAGTAAAATTTACTTTTGAAGTTAGATAACTATAGATTTAGAAGAGAGAAATGGACATACGTTATCTTTAAATTGAATAATATTACTTTGTGAATATTGCCCGTTTTTTCACGTGTAACATGTTTTGTACATTTGTATGCAATTAGTGTTTATCAGAGAAGGAAGTTTCATTTCTTACACACTTGTATTAAATTCAGCGATAACACTGAATGCATTTTTTCCTTACACAAACACAAAATATTAGACATGGAACATTAATATGGAAATAACGTATAAAGTTGCAAAGGAAGTATTTTCTGCAATGTGTAAAAAATCAAAATGTGCTATAAAATATCAATGATAATGAGCTTTACATTTGGGTCGAGATCGTCTTGTAATCTAACTTGTTTCGGTTTTTGTACTAAATTCATAAATTCAGCTATTTATATAACCTAAGCACTTAAAATTGCTTCTGATATAACAGCGTCTTTGGAGGATTTTATAATTTTATTATTTCATGAAACAGGAAAGCCATCAGCATAAAGCTCCATGTAAATGTTTTCGTCTGGCATTATTATTCAAAGAACGCAAAGGATAAATTTCACTCTTCCGTGTCACTCATGCGCTTCATTCAACAAAACAAAACCATAAGAACCTAAATGTCATTACGGCAAGAGAAAATGATGTCATTGGAAAATATACCTAATCATAAGTACGAATTTTTCCCATGCGTGTGGCGCGGTACGGAAAGGCTTATATGCTGTTCGGAATCATACATCACGTGTTCAGGTGAATTATTCAATTTAAAACTAACAAATTAGGTACTAAGATCATCCTGAGCGGGAACTTGGTGGGTGAAGGTTCACCGTCTGAGATTGTGCCTGCTTCCGATCTGTCTCTACGAGTACGTCCGTTCAACGTGGTTTGCCTGTGCGAACACGTGCCTTGCTTATCTGACTGCATCAGCATTTTTTTAATGCTATTTTGTGGTTTGTATGATTTGTGAAATGCTGAAACGCTTTCACTAATTTTTTATTTTCGATTATTTTTTGGCCTTTTGAGTTTTATTATGAAATTTAATACCGCGTGTCTCGCCAAATAGCCTAATTATTGCTGGTTACTTGTTTTCTGCCATTTTACGTTATATTACGCTTTACTGCGCGATTTAAAATAATCAGATAAATTTTTCTCTGTTCTGCACGACTTTTTTGGATTTTATAACGCATGTAGTTACCCCCAAGCTTTCACTTCAGGTGACTGTCAGGGGCCTCGTGTGTTCTCCGTCTACACATCCGTCTGTGGAGAAGGCTGTCGAGCCAGGGCTCCATTCCGGGGTGTAGGACTACTGCCTTATGGGCGCTGGATTTCTGGATTTCTCTGCGTTTTGCTTTGGCTTAGCGCGACCATGGAGAGGCTCGTAGAAAGTTACAAATTACAAATACATGAGTTGGAACAACTCAAATTGGATAAAGGTGAACTAACAGAAATTGAAACGAAATTCTTAAATTTTTTGTTAAGCTCACTAGAAATTGTCAATGCACTACTTATTCAAAGTAAAACTGACTCAGTTTTAAATCATGATAAAACACAACCTCAAATTCCAACCACAAGTAAAAATTATGAGGAAAATGAGAGGGCACGTAGCCCAATTAGTATACATGATAGCACAATTGTAACTGATGATGAAAAAACACTTGATAAAGATTCTAGCTCTGAGGACGACTATCCACAACGTTTTGGAGACAAAACAGTCCGAACAAGAAATCCCAGACAGGGTATTAAGAAGATCAAATTAGACAATTTCACACAAATCATTTCACCAGTTATAACTCATAGAGATAACAATGGTACTAATGTACCGCAGGAAAATTCATAGAGTACTAGTCAGGAATCTGTCATTCCTGGTACTAATGGTACTAATGTACCGCAGGAAAATTCATAGAGTACTAGTCAGGAATCTGTCATTCCTGAACAACACACTACCTCTGATAACAATGAAATGGACACCACTAATGCTGAAGATCAGCAAAATATCACAAATGATAACAACGCACAGGTTAAAACACCTAAAAAGAACAAACTACCTCCGATAATTCTCAAAGAAACTAAATTCAAATATAAAGCGTTAACAGGGTTATTCCATCAACACAAATATAAGTTCATAGGACTATTAAGGATGGTGTTAAAATTATTACTACTGATCCTGAAAGTTATAAGGGAATTGTTAGGATCTTAAAAGAGATGAAAGTGGAGCATCATTCGTACATTTTGCCAGAGGATAAGAATCTCAAGGTAGTAATTAATGGACTACTTCTCACGACTGAAATTGAGGAAATTAAGGATAATTTAACAGAATTAAATTATCAGATAATTGAAATAAAACAAATGTCACGACGCAGAGGCGGTGAAGTTCAGAAACTTCCACTTTTCCTGGTTACCCTACCTAAAAATGAAAACTCTAAACAAATATATCATGAACGCTATTTATGCGACCTCAGAGTCAAAATCGTAGTAGAGGCCGACAGGGACCATTACAATGTTTTCGATGCCAGGGTTTTGGCCACACTCAGGCGGGTTGTAATTATGAACCGAAATGTGTCAGGTGTAGTAAAAATCATTATGTAAAAGACTGTCCGGACAAAAATAAGAAAGATGTTCCCTTAGTCTGTGTAAATTGCGGTGTCAACCACACATCTAGTTTCAAAGGATGTGAAAAATTTCCGAAAAATAAAACAGAAAAGCCTAAAACTTTTTCTAACAGAATAGTTGAAGGTAAATCTTTCGCAGCTGCTCTTTCAACAGGTATCTACACAGATACAATTACTGAGGCCAAAAAAGTCTTCACTGATCTCGCTGAACTGGTTTCAGCAATAAAATCCGCTGGTTTTTTCCAGCTCACACAAGTTAAGGACTTGAACAGAAATCATCAAGAAAGCAATCAACGCAACAATACTGATAATGGGCCCGCACAGAATTAATAGAGCTCCTATCCAAATCATGATTTGGAATGCTCATAGCATCTTAAATAAAATCCAGGAATTTCATAATTTCTTATTGACCTATGATATTGATGTTGCTCTAGTCACCGAAACGTTTGCGACACCATGTATGAATATTAAGATCGCAAATTACAACTGTTACAGGTGTGACAGACTGAGTCACCGTGGTGGGGGGGGGCCGCTATCTACGTAAAGCACTCCTTGCAATCATGCCTGATTAGTGAAGATAGAGGAAACGGCTACGAAGCTGTTACAGCTTCTGTTTTGTTACCAAATTATGGCATAATTTATTTTGTTGCATTGTATAACCCTCCACACACTCCTATAGATGAGCATAAACTCGCACAGTTACTGCCCAATTCGGAACATATCATCTTAGCTGGCGATCTCAACGCGAAGAATGTAGAATGGGGATGCAGACGCACCAACAGAAATGGAGAACTTTTACTTGAATTCATTAATAATTATCCTATATATTTTTATGCTCCAGCTGACTATTCCTATCTTCCTGATGACCCTAGAAAAGGAGACATCCTGGATGTTATTCTTACCACCACTTCTATCCCGATTTATCTCGATGTGAAAGTTGAATTAACTTCGGATCACGTGCCTGTTTTAGCTACGCTAGTTACGAATAAAAACACTGATGAAAGGTTTAAAATCTCTACAGACTGGAATAAATATCATAATTACCTCATTGAAAACCCTCCGGCTATTAAGCACCTTAAAACAAAATTTGATATTGATTACGCAATTGATGTTCTCAATAATAGCATACTTAGTGCATATAACAGGGCTACTAAGAAAATTCCCGCTGATAAGTACAGTGCTAGATTGCCTAATGACATTAGAAACCTGATATCACAAAGAAACAAACTACGTAAAAAATGGCATATTGCCTGGGATCCTAGAATCAAAAAAATAAACTCAACAGAGAAATAAAGAAAAGCATTTATAAACATAGAGATGAGTCGTGGAACGCAAAAATTGAAACATTCAATGAGCCGAACAATGCATTCTGGTCTTTTGCAAGGAATCTTCGCGGCAAAAAGCCGAACAATAAACCAATTTACGGAGATAATACTATAGCCGTCACCAATAAGGACAAAGCCAATGTAATGATTATTTAGAAAAGCAACTTGTTCCTAACCAAGATCCGAGCGACCCTTTATTTTATCCGAGCGACCTGTATTTTATGACACAAGGTATTTTATTCAAGACTGGATTAACGGCCCGGGACCCAAAAACAAGACTAATTATACTTCACCTAATGAAGTTAAGGAGATTATCAAAAGAATGAAGAATAGAAAAGCTCCTGGTTTTGATAACATCACCAACGTCGCTATCAAAAACATGCCTATTAATGTTATCACGAAATATGTCAGCATTTTAAATGCCTGTCTTGAGAGAAATTATTTCCCCGATAAATGGAAAAATGCTAAAGTTATTTTATTACCCAAGCCTGGTAAAAATGCTACCTCCCCGGAGGGTTACAGACCAATTAGTTTACTGCCCGGTCTGGGCAAAATCTACGAACGAGTTATCTATAAGAGAATCGAGCCTTACATGGATAAGATACCTCCTGAACAGTTTGGCTTCCGCAAGAATTTGTCTACGACCAGGCAGCTTGTCCGACTGTGTGAATACATCGGTTCTGCACTTTTCAAACATCAGAGTGTCGCCTTACTCATGCTA
Source organism: Stegodyphus dumicola (assembly GCF_044657685.1). NCBI lineage: Eukaryota > Metazoa > Arthropoda > Arachnida > Araneae > Eresidae > Stegodyphus > Stegodyphus dumicola. Next base: position 110,371,182 of record NC_140781.1, on the reverse strand, counting down.
GACGTGGCGAAAGCTTTCGACCGCGTCTGGCATGAGGGGCTTATTCTCAAGCTTATTTCCTTGGATTTTGACAGAGACCTGATCTTACTTATTTATTCTTTTATTAAAAACAGAAAATTCTTTGTCAATATTGGTAACGACAACTCTGATCCCAGAAGACTCAACGCTGGTGTAGCACAAGGATCAATTTTAGGACCTATTCTTTTTATATTTTATGTTGCTGATTTCCCTAAAATATGCACTGACCCAAATTTTTACTTAGGATGTTACGCCGATGACACGGCGCTTGCATATACGTCTCACAACCAAGAACTTGCCATTTCTAAATTGCAGGATAAAATTCCAGAAATTGAGCAATGGTGCACGAAATGGCGCATAGCCATCAATGCACAAAAATCCCAGCTTATAATCATAGGAAAAAGGCACTCTAGAAGTCCTTTTGTAAATAAACTTAAAATCTTTAATGTCGAAGTTCCGCTTGTGAACAAAGCTACCTACCTTGGTGTTGTGTTAAACAATAAATTCACATGGAAAGACCATATCCAAAAAGTCAGAGGCAAAACAGTTGCGGCTATCAGAGATCTTATTCCATTAATCGGAAAAAATTCAAAACTCGACTTACGAAGAAAGAGGCATATTTATACTGCCATTATTCGGCCTATCTTTTCTTACGCGTCTCCAGCCTGGGCGACTTATTCGAAAAATGACCTCAAGAAATTACAGATCACACAAAACAAATTTTTAAGACAAATCACGAATGCTTATTTTTATGTTTCTAATGAAACTCCTAATAGAGATTTAAAAATAGAGAATATCGAGAATTTCCTCAATAATGCAAATCGGAAATTTTTTGATAAGGCGAGAAACTGCTCGCACATGAAATACTTTAAAGTTTTCGACTATACCGTGTTTCCTGAAAATGTCAAAATCAGACCTTTAGCGGCCTTCCTCACCAGGGACACTAATTTTCCTACTTAATCAGTCTTTTCATGCAACATCATCTTTTCTGTATATATTGTACATAAACTTTCGTATTGCAACTCGAACTCTTTTGTATTTTGTATTGTATATGCTCATTTATTGTATTTATTTTATGTAATAAAATTGTATTTGCTAATATATCATGTTTTTTCTTAGCATACCTATCATGAACAACTTTAACTCTGACACTCCACACCTTGCTGCCTCTCCTGGTCTTGGGCTTTAAGTTCGATTCTCTGCTTGTGGCGTCCTGTGGTCACCCCCTCTTTATCTCATTTCCTATTGCCTCCTATCACTCGGTCCAGACACTTTTATGTCATGTGCCCCTCGGGCATACTTGTCATGAGCCGGACACGTTGCATCAAATGCAATATTTCGGCATAAATTGTAATGAATGAATGAATGAAGGTACTAAAATAATCATATTCGGCCAAACGTTCAAAGTGGGCCAAAGCGGCAGATCTGGGACATTGTAAGTTCCAAGGTCCTTACAGTTCATTTTACTAACCTTGGTAAGTTGCACAAAACACACCCCAGGGCTTATCACCAGAAACGATTCGATAATGAAGAGAGTGCGAGAAATTCAAGACTTCAAATCATAGGCTCCGCAGTGGATGGCGTTGGGCCAATACCCGTTTATATATTTTAACCATCAGGTGTGCCCGTCTTTCTTTACTTGTCACTTGCATACTTATCGCTTGTTCTAAATTTAACTTTAAATTAATAATTGGAAGTTAATTTAACCATACAACGACATTACGCAGAAAAGAGCGGAAAGACGGAAAATAAGATGGAGATAAACTTTAAACCTTGAATTGAAAAGCAAATGCAAATTAGCTAAACCAAGTACAAAAAAAAATTATACAAAATGTAATAGATTTAAGTGTTATTTTACTGTTTCCTTCTCTTCTAGCATGCGCGCAGAATGAAAAGAATTGTACAAGCTCCTTTTGTAGGTTAGTTCTTAGTTCATGCAAGAAAATATTTTCCTCTCTACCTTTTAGATACTTTATACATAACAGTAAAAAGTATATTACTTCCTTTGGGAGAGGATCAGAGGGCAACAAAACAACTTTTTCGGTAAGCGAAAAGACTTTTTGCTTATCTCTAAATGCCATGCAGGTATCCTGAGGCGGAGAAGGGGCAATTACGAACAAATAGAACTTGCGCGATTCCTGTTTTCAATTTATAATGCTCCAATCAGAAGCTACTTCATTAACTGAAAATACTCCATAGAATATACGTGATCCTATTTCTTCACATTTTCGTGATCAGATTTTGCATTCTTGTTTCATTCTTAGCCTTTATATTTTGGTTACTGTATTATTATTACTTTGCTTCTATACTTCCAAAATGGGTAGGCGTAAAGATGAAAGTAGTCGTCGGAGAGTTCATCCACTGCATTCATTACATCATCAGATGTTTATGGGTGTATGTGATTATGGCAAAGCCTTGAGGGCTATCTGCCTAAGGGATGGGATGCTTTCGTGGAGGGCTTTTTAAGGGAAACTGGATCGTGTACACGTTACACACCGGGGAAAACCACGAAAACATTCATGCAGTTAGCGCGTTAGCGAGATTCAAACATCGGACTGTACTACCAATGTTCAGCGATTTTACCGCTCATTCGCTGATGGGTTCATCAAATGTTTAATTTTGCATTTAAGAAATAGTTTTGTATTATCAGCATAGTGTTCTGTAATAGGTAGTTTTGAAATCAAATATAATAATAATGATATTTTAAAAGGATGGAGTTAAAATTTTTCTCCAGAAATAAAGGAAGATTTTTTTAATTTATTTTCCTCTGTCATTTTTACATTCTTTAATGTCATTTGATTATACCAAGAGGAGTGAGAAGTTCAAAGGCTGCCCAGGCAAACAAACTCAGAACCAGCCCCGGGCGATGAATGTTCTAGTTATGTCATTGCTCAGATATGACATATATATCATCTTCAATCTCTGATTTTTCATTTAAATTGAATAAATTTACAGAATAGAATATAGATTTTCTAAGACAATCTTCTACAATTCCAAAATTTCGTTTTCTATGAAGACGATAGCCTAAAAAGAAATGATATTCAATACCAATGTTTCATGTATATTTTTAGAAAGACTGGTCATTTTCAGAAATGGTTTTTTTAAAGGAATAAACAAAAACAAAAGGTTTAGTAACAAAAAGTTTGAGTAATACGATTCAGGTACATTTTTATTTTACCTCTCTTACTACTTTTAATTTGATAAAATTTTATAATATTCGATGCTTAATAGACAAATCAAAATTCCTAAATAAGACAAAAATTAGAATATTACCAGTACAACACATTTGCTTTCTAAAGGGACCTCCTTCCCCCCCCCCCAAAAAAAAAGAAAAAAAAAGCTTTGATAATTAATAATTGTTATCCTGGAGTTTTTAATCCTATGGAAAAGCGAAGTATTGCAAATGAAAGTTATTAAATTTACAGAAGGCAATGAAGAGCAGAAGGTATTAATTCATTATAGCGCTTAACATTACACAAGTAGTAATATTTTCTGTGACTATCCCCGAAATTATTTTCTTTCTACTTTGAAAAAAGCCTATAGACCGGTATTCGTAGGTCCAAGTTCCGCTATTTTTGCTGGAATATCACACTATTTGTGCGACGTTGTCCAGCCAAAGAACATCCATACATATTCTTTGGCCCATCTCAGTTGATGTAGTGCCCTGGGGCGCATGGCTAACAGTGTTTTCTGGAAGTGGTTCTCCAAGGAGAGAGGCAATGATGGGTAAATGAGAGGACAGGCCTGGGAAGTAGTATTCATTGCTTCAGGCGTTGCGTTATTTAAATCTTATGCGGTGTTGCTATGGTTACCTGAGTCATTAGCTTCAACTCTCTTTGGCAAAAAATTCCAAGCACCTGGCCCCAGCCGAAGAATATGTATTGTGTACGTGGATATTCTTTGCCCAAGCTCTTGTGATGTCATGCAGGGACGAACCGAATTTCCGGCGGCATTTTTGCGCGCGAAAAACGTGAGCCGAGGCCATTTTACAGCTGAAACGGGCGAAACAATGGACCACGATAGAATAATTTGCCATATTTTTGAAAAAAAAAAAAAAATAAATAAATAAAAATAAAAATCAGCTTCAGAAACGTATTATTCATATATATGGTATTATAAAAAAAAAGGTGTAATTCGAAATAGTATCAGAATTAAACATCCATAAAAATCACTCTTGCAATGACACAATCATTTATAAACTTAAAAAAAAAATCTCTCTTGTAATGAGAAATGCATAATTGCATGTAGAATATGTTGTTTCTTTGCATATAATTGTACTTGTTTCGATTACACAGTTTCCAATAGCATGTGCAGACATACATGCTGCTGTCATCTCAGAAAATCAGCAGTGTAATTACACTGACACATTTTAATACTTCTGCAACAAGTATTCCATTAGAAGTAAATAAAAATAATTCAGTTTCTTTCGATAAAGTCATTGATGAGTACAACTCAATATATATTCAATCAACAGTATATTCAAAATTAAATTCTGCACATGTTAATAGTATGTCAGCTCAAAAAATGATGGAACACCTAAATGCCATTGAATATTTATTGCAGATTGGCCAACTCCCAAATACACAGGATGAAACTTCAAATAAGAACAATTTAGAACCTGCAAATAAACTTTTAACTAAGCAAAAATGCTTTTTTTTATTTATGATACAAAACCAAACAAAAAAGATGAAAGTTCAAATCCCATTAATTCTGAAACCATAAAATTGAAAAAAAAAAAAAAAAAAAAATTCATGAGCCAGCCACTTGTGATTGCTTGATTACTGATCCTTATATTGATCATTTATAATTTAAAAGGGAGGCTACAGATTGGAAATTAAACTTTAAATGTACCCTAGTCTTTATAGTTTCTACATATAATTACTGACATTTGTATGATTTTGCTTTTTGTATGCAATTATTTTAATGGGTGATAATATGTGATATCCTATTAATTCACAAGTATGGTAGATAATTATATATGCATCATGGTGAAAAGTTAACATTAATGTTTCTATCTCTATGTCCCAAGTTTGTTTTGTTATTTTTATGTCATTAGTTTGTTTTATTTTTATGTAGCATTTGTTTAAAGTAGTTTCAATGATTATAAATTATATATATATTTTTTCCATTTGCTTGATAGTAAATGGAAGTATATTGTGTAATATTGAAATTCTAAAAGTAGTGGTTAAATCTTTGATAGAAGCAGCAAAAAAATTTTAAAATAATGAAGTTTTATTTTTGTATGCTATCTCTAATCATCTAACTGAGTTATCTGACTTTGAGTGAATATTTTTGGATAATATTCTATTTTTTGATATGAATAACCATAAGTCTTTCTGAATTATGTATTGAATAATGTTCTTGTTATCATTTCAATTATCTGAAATCAGTTTATAAGTGACTGAAATGTAATTTTTACTCATTAATATGCATGGTTATCTTCAATTTTTCCATAAACTAATAAGTACTGAGAAAGAGTAGCAAATTGCTTGAGTTTAAAAACTATAAATAAAAGTGATAGTTTAAGAAAATATCAGAATTTACTATTCAAAGTAATTGCGAAACATCATGTGAATGTAGTTCACTTTATATTCACCATACAAAAGGTGTGATTCATCTTTATAACCTCAATATTATAACAGCTATTCTAGAAATATCTGCCTTGGGCAGCAATATTTTTAGAATTTTGAGAAGCACTAAGTAGCAAAATTTTCAGGAGGAGACAATGGGCTGCAGAATTTAGGATTGCATCGGGCAACAGAATTTAAAACTGGCAGCAAAATGCCTAGTTCCAGCCCATTTTACAACTAATGTAGTTACTAAGGATACTGGGTTCATATATGCCAGATGAATAATGCATGTCTTATAAATACTGTTTTAATAATGGAATAAATTGCATACAACATTATTAAAATAATTAAAATCTAATTTCATATTAAAAAATTCATATTATTAAAATCTAAATTCGTTACTGAAATTAAACTGAAGATTTCATTCAACTTTCAGTCTTCTACTGAAACATTTTGAAGTGTTGAGAATATTTCATCATGCTATCCTTTAGCTTTTCTGATATCTAACTTTAGAGAACATTGTAAATATAAACATCCACTTTCTAATAAAGAAATGTCCTACTTTGATTGTTCTTTCCTAGAATTCAGCAACAGAAAGTATCCTGGTCTTGCCTCAGGGAGTTCATGTAACTATACAAATAAAAGACCATTTGACATAGGTAAAAAAAAATTAATGCTCCATTTTTACTTAACATGTCATTTTTTCCAGAGTTGCAGTTTTCAAATTATAGAGGCATTTTTTAATCTACACTAACAAAGGCTGATACTAAAATTCCTATAGTGAAATACAGTCAAAAGTCGTTAATTCGGACACCCATAATTCGGAATGATCTATAATCCGGACCTCAAAACTAAAAACTTTCTGCGCATGCGCCGCGTTGACACATGCGCATAGGCGTTTACGCGTGCGCGTAAGACCTTTTACGACTGCGCATATGAGTGTGCGCAAGTGCAGAATACGTTTTCGCGTGAGCGTTTTATGTATAATGGACGTATAAGCTAAAATTATCTAATTATCTATTTCAGTTAATGTTGATGATTGCGTTGTTCCTTAATTTTCGAATTGGATCCAGCTTATTACTTTTTGCAGACTGTAAGAGCAATTTTATAAAAGTAAGCTTAAACTTTCGATTATATCAAATAGAATTTCCGATATATATTTGTTAATATGTAAAGGATCTAAAGCGAAAGTATGTTTTGAAATCCGAAATCTGTTTATCAATTTCACGCTGCTCGGCGGGGGCGTAATGAACTGGAAGTTATCTGTCAGCACTATCCTTATCTTCAGGGCAGATGTTTTTATTTTATTTGGCTTATAATTGAAGATCAGATGTTTTTATTTTATTTGGCTTATAATTCCTTACCAAATGTAGTATTTCATCTCGATATGCTCCGTCTTTGATATGATTTAAAACAAGTTCCTCGTCATTATAATTCGCTTCCGATAGCGAAGAAAAGTAACAGAGGTTATTGAAAACGAAAAAATTTCGATTGACAAATTAGTCGGTGTTCTTGATACAGCAATTATAGGACTTGAACAGCGGAACTTTGTAACTGAACAAGAAATTATGTCTGTTTAATAGAATTAAAGAGAAAGTATTATCACATGAAACGAAGCAAAACTTAAACAACTTACATTGAAAGAAATGTTTATTTAAGTAAACAAATAAATATTAAGCTTTTTCTTTTTGCAAATTTTGATACCCTTTAGATCATAATTGTTCTTTATTTCATAAATTACGGTTTCATATTTTTAATTTTAGAATTTCTGCATGCCATCTTACGAGATTTAAACTGATGATCTATAATCCGGAAAAATCGATAATCCGGAATCGCCGAAGTCCCGACGAGTCCGGATTAACGACTTTTGACTGTATTGTGAAAACATTAGCATATTCAGTAAGCATTGGAAATGTGAATTTTTAAATGTTGGGCATTAACTTCATAAGCTTACGTGAAAAATAGGCATAATAAAATTTTAAACTTAATCAGCATGCAATTTTCATAATAGAAAAGGAAAATTATATTCAATTTCATAAGTTATTTTACCTTTTATTTATTTAACAGTAACTTTTCTCCAAATAAGTTATACATTAAAGAGACTATTAAATTTCTCACAATTCTAATTGCACAATTTTTTTTTTTTTTGGCAAGAATTCAATATTGTAAAAATCTTCATTAAGAGGAAAAATTAATCAAATAATAATAAAATTTCATTTTACATTTATTCATCTTATGTATGAATTTTACTTACATGGTGATAGCTTCATATCCACAGATTCAGTATGACTGGGGGGGAGGGGATTACTAAATGGTTTCATAAATTACAAGTTTCAAAATGTTATCAGAGTAACAATTCATACCATAGCTGAAGTACAGAACTTCAGACATGTACACTACTGTCTTCCCATACATCCGCATAATTTTTTGGGACTGATGTAGCTAAAATATAAGAAGTTAACATGTTCACTGCCAAACTGTACCTGCATTCTCAGTTTACAGGAAAACTTTGTATTAACATCCCCCCCCAAAAAAAAACCATAAATATGTTAGTAGGCAATTTCAGTTATATGTATTCATTCAAGAGAAAGAAAGTACTTAACTTATCTTTATTTGATGACTCATACTTTTTTTAGACTTTCTTCCATTCTTGCTTCTAGTACTCAACCTGCACATAATAGAAATATGCTATTGCAACTGTCTTGTTTTCTAAATTCTAAAAGCCAATGGCTTGAAAACTACTAGCATATTAGAACATGCAAAATGAAATGTTTCTTCTTTTAACACTTTTGCCATGATGGATGAGATGTTTCATCTTCCAAGATTATCCGTTGTGCACTAGAGACAAGATATCTCACCCTCTACCCAATAATTTTTTTAATTGCTGCAACCATTCTTGTGACTTATTTATAACCTTTGCATATCAGTCTCTAATATTGTTTTCATAAAATTTCTACAAGATGGCACTAATCACAACGTTTTGAGAGCTTTGGCACAATTTTCATATCTGCAGAACTTGTTATGTTTGATACACATTTTACACAATTTTTGCATTTTTTGAAACGAAAAATGAATAAACAAAATCTTCTTTTGATTGACAAGCCAATAAAATATCTCAATTTATTTGATGAAGAGCTTGTTGATGAAATCGATTAAAATGGGAAAAGCAGTTGTAAACTTACTGACTTGTTTCCTATTTAAGCACCAAAGCTCTATCTTCGAGGCCATGATGATGACTTTGAAGATAGAGCTTAGACATCGCCTTACACACAAAAATAGTAATGGTGGCTATCCACATTATTGGTCATGTGAACAGTACATCACTGAGATATGTATCCAATGGCATTCTATACTAGCAAACCAGATGCTGGGCCCATATGACAAATGCAAGCTATCTACGTTCATTCTCCTCAGTGCTTCCATGTACCATCATGATGCTGTATGCATAACTGTGATTTATCTGACAAGACGATGTGGTACAACTCCTGTATCCAGCGTTGTCATTCATCATACCATTGCAGATGAACATGTGTCTGCTGTAAGCATCAAGGTAAGCAACAGCAATGGTTACTGTGCTGACAGTCCCTGATGCTTCAGATTTCAGCGTGAACATTTGTCATCCTACATAGAAACCACATTCCTTTCCTAGGAAACATGATGTTGCTGTACAATCCTGAAATGCTAAGATGATATATCTGTTCTCATGGGTGCTAGTGGATTGGAGCCACTGAAATCCTGCATGACATTTAGTCTAGCCCTCCTGGACCCATCAATTCCATATTAGCTTAATAATTATAGCATCTCAACCAGTACTATCATGGAACAATAAACCACAATTCTGTGGCAGTTGAAATTTAACAGATGCTGATAGAAGTTTCTTCTTTTTACGTGAGGCATAACATAACCTTAACACAAACCACCAACATTAAAATGAAATTTCTGAATGAGAAATTCACCATGCAGTCTTTCTATTCATACATAATTCCCACACAAGTCTTTCTATTCATACACACAATGTAGATTACTCATACCTACTTTATGTACATGCGCTGGAACGCTTATCATTTGCACCTCCCAGCATACAGTATTTTTCATGCAAATCTCTCATTGGTACATGCAACCTTCATGGTGCAGCAATCTTAATGGCCGCTGTGTATGTGTGTGTGTATATAGAACATATATAAGTAATTCAAAATGTTCAAATCAGACATAAAATTCATAATTTGCACTAATGCTGCAAATTAGCTAAATAACATATTTATAATGATTAAAAATAATATTAAAGAAAATGAGAATCTTATTTAATATATATAAGCAAAATACATAAAATACATCAATTGTTATTACAATATTATATAATACTGACAATTATTTATTCATTCATTCTTTCATAACAGTGACAACTTTTTTGGCTAATCTTTATTGTACGGCACTCCCTGGTTTTTCTTAAAAAATCGCCAAGGGTTTGGTTTTTTACCAAATCTGGAAGCTTTGCTGTACCAAACATGTTTTTGGAAGCCTTAATGTTGATAATGCTGTAATTTGTTCTGGGTACCATCATTTGAGTATGTGTGCTAATGTTAAGTATGGCTGAAGTAAGTACAAGGATGAATGTTGACGGGTTATAGTATGATGAAATTGTAAATTTGAGATTTTTGTATAGGTTAGATGATGGATGACAGACATTTTATTTTTGCATGAAAGCTGGTTTAATTGCTGAGAGATATGAATGTCCTATGTGTAGCATGATATGAAATTGTGTGAAAGGAAATATGTTGTTTGAGTTATCGAAACGAAATTTACAACGCTGTTCCTAGGCCATTGGCTGCCTGTGTACTTTCCTAAGATTGTCGCCCCTCAAATTAAAAAAGTGCTCAATACTTAATAAAATTTTAGAGTCCAGCTGCCCGTCAGGAACGGCCCAGAAAATTTATGTTACAAAAATTAAAATTGTTATTTTATTATCATTCAAAATTTATAATTTTGGTTATTTATTCCGCTCTATCTGTTAAGACAGCATTTTGATGCCATCTTGGATTTGGCAAGTTATTTTAAAAAATTGCCAAGGGTACAGTACAAGTATAACACTTTTTTTGGAGGAGGTATTTTATAAGCATCATTGCCAAAACAAGTTTATTATTGGTGCCTTTCATTCTAGGTCACACAAAACTAAACTTGATTTAGCAAATTTCTGAAAATGATTCAACCTTGAAAGATCATTAGAAATAAATACAGGCATTTCCTCTGCACTCTTCTTTATACAATTCAGAACTCTTTTTTTTTTTTTTTTTTTTGGCTAATATTTAATTTATATGTGAATTCCTTGTAAAATACATTTTAAAAATTTTTAAAGAGATGCTTTAAAATTATCATCAAATGTTAAATCTTATCAGAACAGTCATTACCAACAGAAAGATCTGCTTATCATAAATAGTCATACTGTGGTTTAGAGAAATAGTTGATCATCAAACATGTTACAAATAAGTGAATCATAGCAATATTGGAAAAAAAATACTACACGGTAAATAGCATTTACCTAACTTAAAATATGCAAGCTGTTTGTATATCCAGTCATATATATTCCAAAATATATAATTAATGTAGATACACTGAAAAAACACACAAAAATGTTTGTCTTCTTAACTTTCAGCATTCATTTCTTGTTTATAACTCTGCTTGAAAAGGAAACATTCAATTTTATTTCTGAGAAGCATAACAGAATGAGAAAAAATTAATATGCAGAATTCAAAATATTCATTTACTTATTTACATTTGACAGAAAATTGCAAATACGTGTCGAAACTGGCTAATATTCAATCTTTTCATTTTTATTTATTTCCTAAATTATTATTATTAAATCAAACATTAATTATCTATCAGGAAGCAAATTTAAAATAATAAATGCTAGAACAAAAGCATAATAAAATCATTTAAATTATAGTTTAGCTTTACAGATGATGAAAGAAAAATTTCTTATATTATATTGATGGAGGGTGTACAATGTGGTGTGCATTACTCTAATGTAAGTATACGTAACCTAATTTAATTATGCAATATCAAATTTCAATCAAATATAGATTTCTGCAATCTAGATTAAAAACAACTGCTGAACAACAGACTGAGTTAGTACATTGCAAACCTACACAGCAGTAATAAAATAAAACATTACCCTCTATATCAGGGGTCTCCAAACTACAGCCCGTGGCCCGAATTTGGCCCACGAGCCTTATCAATTCAGCCAACCAATTTGTAAATAGTTTTATAAAATTTAAAAGAAGCAAGATACCATACACAATAACTATTTCATATAACAAATAATCAATAAATATATTTACAGTCATGCATGTTCTTTCTAAAGCATATTATAAATATTATACTACTGTTTCTAAATTTACAATGAGTAAAATACAGCCAACACTCTATTATAAAATTTGTCATATTTTTTTATGAGAAAAAAGGTTCCATACCCACTTTCATAGTAGTATTCTAGATTTGTTCATAAAATTTTTTAGCAACAATTTTGTTTAAATATTCAAAAATTTTTTTAATGTATATGTTAAAATTTATCATCACATTTTGAGCCCCCCACAAATATGAAATGCCTATGAGCGAGTTTTCATCTGATCAAAATGTGATGCTAAATTGTTACAACAAGCAAGGAAATCCACTTATAAGTAAAATTACATCGCAAACCAAAGAAATCTTTGATATGCTGCGACAAGATTGTTTTTGCAAACGTTTAAACAATTTTAAGAAATTCATGTTAGGTGAAACAACATGAAAGTCTAAAAACCCCATTTCTTCGGATTATCATAGCAATATAGATTCAAATTCATTATATTACATCACCACGGAGTGATGAATTAACTACGTATTGGCCGTCAAAAGATAGTAAAAGAGGTAACATGTCCTACAGGCTAAAGAAGTTTGGAGACCCCTGCTATATATGTAGCAAATTCATAACATATAGAATGCTTTCATATTATGTAAAAATTACTAAACTGACAGTGCTGATTAATGATAGCTTTCATTTTAATTTTAAATGCTATTTCTGAAAACAAATGTACATTGTGTGCATAGAATAAACACATTTTATAAGAAATAAAAGTTAACAAAAGAACACATAAAAAAAATCATGATCTCTCTAATTGATAAAGGTAAAATAAACTATGTTATTAAGTGCTTTAAAAATATCGCATCAGTTTACCTAATTTTTAACTATAAATGAACAGAAATTAATGCCTACACATAGCAAGTAAAAATTAATTTGATTATCAAATAATACTGATTACAAGCAATCACTACATAACAAAGAATTAACAAATAGAAAGAAATATTGTCCAGTTAACAAACAGTTTATGAATAACTAGCTTTTACATTTACATCGCTTTTAAACAGCATTTTTGTAAAACAAACTGCTAGTTTACGAAAACTGCTGGAGACAAAATAATTCTTAAATGCTATAATGATAAAACTTAAATATTCAACAGATAGCATTAACTTCTTGCATGCTAAGAAGCAAATCTTGTTTAATGTCTCCTTTCAAAATATTCGGATTAATGTCTCCTTTCAAAATATTCGGTAACTGAAAATGTTTCAACCAAAAATTAAATAACACGTCTAAATATCAGTATAGCGTGAGCACTTTCACTACTAATTGCATTGAACACACATGCTAGGCCAAACGATCTTTACTCACCATAAAAGTTTTATTTATTCCAATTAATATGATTAAAAAATCTTGATGAAAAGTACGTAATATGGACAATATAAAAATACTACCCCCGAATAAAAAGAACCCTTACTTACCAGAATGCTTTTCTTATACTGTCACGTTTGTTTTACTTGCAAATATTTTGTTACGTTGCACAAATTCATAATAAAAATATGGCGCCAAGAGCTTGTATTTTAACTTGAGCGAAAATTTCGCCAAAGATAGCAACACATAATTCTGACGTCAGAAATCCAGGGCAACGGTCAGCGCCATCTATTGTCAAAAGGTAGCATTCGTAATTCTCAAAACTTACTCTTAAGAAGCAAACTTTAGCTAAGTTTAATAAAAAAAAATAAATGAATGAATTCCTACATGGTAATGTGTATGCCCTTATCTTGAGACCTAACTAGAAAAGACATAAATCATCACAGAGATGTACATAATATTTTAACTAAAGTAACATTAACTATTGCCGTTTCCAAAAAATTCATCTATATTTCAGGAAAACAGTAATTGACAAAATCATAAATCCATACACAGTGTGAGAGCATATCAACAAAAATAAATTATACAGTTTATTTTTTTTTAAATATTAGTTAAATATAAAATTAATTTATTAATTTAACCGTTGTAATTTATTATAGTACAAGTTTAATAAATTCCGTCACTCTGTATTTATATTTGATCATAATTCCAAGTTTGATACCTGAAAAAAAAAGGTCGGGGATCTTAGTTACAAAAATCACAATCTATACTCATCGATGGTCAAGAGATCCCCATTTTTTCCCTCTCAAGAAATTCCTAAGCACGAAGAGGGGGGCCTCCGAAGGGTGTGAATTGCTGATAAGAACGGACTACTGATAAGGAATGTGGCGTCTTTACGGAATAGTTACGAAGAAAAGAACCACATGACTTGCTACTATTACTAACTATTGTATAATGCTAGAATCTTATGAAAAATAATAAATAAAAAAAATTTAATTGCACTCTAGTGATAGAGAAACATATATTGTATAGAGAACAGAATGTTACTTATCTGAATATTCCGTGTCAGGGCCTCTTTTGGATTTCTCGTGTTGATAGTAAACAGCTAACAAAACACCTGAAGTTTCGAAGAAGCGAAGTTTCCTTTTTCAATTTGATGAATGAGACATTGCATAGGAAAGGTGCATTAAACTTTTTTAGAGAGTTGAAAATATTTACTGAAGCAGTTATTTAAAAAATTTCGGAGCTATGTTTAGACACTGCCTCCAGCTTTCGTGATCGCAGCGCTCAATCCCTTATGACACGATCCGCAACTTCCGCAGCTTTATCCAAGGTTAAAGGCGTGATCACTGCGAGTATCGACTGTACGAAACTCGGGAGATGCTGTAAAAACAGTTCGAGCATTAGTCCATCGGAAACGCTGTATGACTCAAGCGCGTCGTCGCATTATGCGTAAGGAAACATCGTTTATTCTACATTAAAGGAAGCCACAGGCAATAAGCAATTTCAAGTATTTTTTAATGCTAAAAACTGATTAAAAGTTAAAATTTATTGATTTAAAGGCACATATTTATAGAAATTTGATTGGGTTTAGATGAAAGAAGGGTACTCATCTTAAAATTCCAGCCTTTCGTTGTACTTCCTCACATTGTCCGCTGTTTCATTCTCATCAACATCGCAACTGAAAAACTTTTGAAAACGTGTAGGTATTGTAGAAAAATCAGTATTTCAAAGTAATTTAATTGAAATTCCCCAAGGGGAAAGGAATTTTTTTCACTTTTTTACGGAGCGCTGCGAACGTCCAGCCGCTTGCCTCGGTGATCGCAGCGCCCCCGGAACTTCGTCACTCATCTACTATACAGTTATGGTTAAAGATAATAATAGATACAGTTACAGTTACATATATAACATCTCCCTTTTTTATAAAAAAATAATAACAGTAGTAAAATTAAACATATTCTTTTAAATAATAAGGTTTCTTAACAGTCCTACCAGATCGAGTGACGTAGTTATGTCAATTTGAAAAATTTGATGATACTATACCTCTTTCACTATTTGGTGACACAACACTTCTGTTAGATTTTGAAGGACTTACAGGCACATCTAAATTTGTAGTGCTCCTACTATTTTCATGTATCTCGGGTTCATCTATAACTTCATTCTCATAGTTGTTTTGTATTGCAAACTCTTCCTGATTAGTTCCTTTAAGAAGGTCTCTTCTGCTCCTTTCTACAATTCTTCCATCTGTTCTTATAATCCTATATGAACGTGGTCTTTCTGCTTCTTCTATAATTTTCCCTCTTTCATTTAGTTTTTTCCCTTTCTCTTTTATGTAAACATGATCTCCTGTTTTCAGTGGTTTTAATGGTCTTGCATTCCTATCATAATAACTTTTTTGTAAGGTTTGTCTCTTCAGTAAATGTTGTTTATGGTCTTCATATCGTTTAGCTTGGACAAAATTCTCTTTTATAGGCATCAATCCATTTACTTTTCTTCCAAACATCAATTCTGAAGGTGACTTAAGTTCATCTGAAATAGGAGAGTTACGATATTCCAGTAAAACTAAATATGGATCTTTGTTGTCAACTACAGCTTTTTCTAACATTCGCTTGACAGTTTGAATATATCTTTCAACCATTCCATTAGACTGTGGGTATTTTGGACTTGAAGTTCTGGTTTCAAAATTCCATCTTCTTGCAAAATCTTTATATTTCCTGCAATTATATTGTGGACCATTATCCGAATATACTATTTTCGGAATACCATGTCTTGCAAAAATTGATTTCAATTGCTTTATCACTGCTACACTTGACAAATCTTCCAAATGTCCAATTTCAACATATTTGCTAAAATAATCTATAACTATTAGATAATCCCTTCCTTGAAAGTAAAAGAGGTCTGTTCCCAATACTTCCCATGGACCATTAGGTATTTCTTTAGATATCATTGGTTCTTTAGTATTAGCTTTTTGTAAACTTAAACATGTTTGACAATTCAGTACCAAATCTTCAATTTCTTTGGATATTCCTGGCCAATATAATATTTCTCTTGCTTTGATCTTGCATTTTACTACTCCTAAATGACCATAATGAATTCTGCTTAACATATCTTTTCGTAAACTTCTTGGTACAACAACACAGGAATTTTTAAATATTAATCCATTTGCTTCTGATAGTTCTTCTCTGAAGTTAAAATATGGTTTTGCCAGTTCTGGAACCATACATTTTTCATCTGGCCATCCAGTTTTAATTAATTTTCTTAAAACTTGTAGTTCTTCATCTTTTTCTGTTTCCAGTTGAAAAACTTCCATTTTACCATTAGACATTGGTATACATTCTACAACTAATCCAACATGAGCTTCTATTTCTCCTTCAAAGAAATCAGATCCTTTATCAGTGAATGATCTTGATAATGCATCCGCTATAAAAAGTTCTTTTCCTGGTTTATATTTTATCTCAAACTGATATGGCTGTAATCTTATACGCATTCTTTGTAGTCTTACAGGGCATTTATTTAATGGCTTTTTAAAAATTGATTCCAGTGGTTTATGATCACTTTCCACAGTAATATTTTTTCCAAATATATACTGGTGAAACTTCTCACACGCAAATACAATAGCTAAAGTTTCCTTTTCAATTTGAGCATAATTCTTCTGTGTATCTGTTAATGCCTTAGATGCATATGCCACTGGTAAATTATTCTGCAGTAAGACTGCTCCTAGTCCTTCTTGAGATGCATCTACAGATAAAACTACTGGCATGTTTATCTCATAATACTGTAAAACTGGTTTATTTACCAAGACATCTTTTAGTCTTCTAAATGCTTTTTCATGTGTTGCATTCCAGTTCCAGATAACTTGTTTTTTCAACAAATCTCTTAAACATGATGTCAATTCTGATACATTAGGTATAAATCTAGAAACATATGTAATCATTCCTAGGAAAGTTTCTAATTCTTTCACATTTTTTGGTGGTTTTATATCTAGAATAGCCTTAATTTTGTCTTCATCTGGTTTTAAACCATCTTTAGCAAATATATGTCCCATATATTTCACTTCATTCAGCCCAAATTTACATTTATTTAAATTAAATTTAACATTCTTTTCTCTGGCTCTATCCAACAACTTCTTTAATCTTAAATCATGTTCTTTTTTATCTTTACCCCAAACTAATAAGTTATCTATATATATTTGAACTCCTTCTAAATCACTAAAAATTTCAGAAAAACTTCTGTGGAAAACTTCTGGTGATGAACTCAGTCCATATGGCAACCTCAAAAAACAATATCTACCAAACGGAGTGTTAAATGTAGTAAATTCACAACTTGAATCTGACAGTTTAATTTGCCAAAATGCTTTGTTTGCATGTAAAATACTAAAGACCTTTGCATTTGTCATTTGAGATGAAATTTCTTCAAAGGTTGGTATGTGATAATGTTCTCTCAGTATATTTTGGTTAAGGTGCTGAGGATCTAAACACACTCTTAAATTTCCATCCTTTTTCCTTAGTACCACTAATGAATTCACGAATTCTGTTGGTTGGTTAACTTTCTTTATAATACCATCTTTTTCCATTCTTGCTAATTCCTTTTTTAATGTATTTAATAAGCTAAGTGGAATTTTCCTACAGGGTTCTATTTTACCAACACCTCCTGGTTTTAATTTAATATGATATGTATATCCAGTTAAATTCCCAGTTCCTTTAAACAAATCTTGATATCCTTTTAAAAGTTCTGGTAACTTTTCATTAGAATTAGGATTTACTGTACAAATCCTTTGTATTAGGTTTAATTTTTGCAATGTAGGTAAACCTAAAATAGCTGGAACAGTTTTATTACATGCTACAACTTGAAATTCTATTTCATCCTTGTCCCCTTTCGATGTTTCACATAATAATTTACATTTTCCAATTACATCAATTGTAGTACCATTGTAATTATTTAAAGTGACTTTTGATTTAGTCAAACATTTCTCTCTTAAATTTAATTGTTTAAATTTAGGCAATGGTAGCACATTACACTGAGCTCCAGTATCCAACTTAACAAATAAATATTTAGATATGTTTACTTTTAGTTTTTCAAACCATTCGGTTTTATTTTTAGAAAATGGATTTATATCTTCTACTGACCCTAAAATATATTCATTACCATTATTATGTAACTCATGCTCTAAATTATTCTGTACAACATTAACATTTTTAAAAGTGCACATTTTAGAAAAGTGATTTTTCTTTTTACAGTACAAGCAAATCTTATTATAAGCAGGACAGTTGTATAACTTATGAAAAGTTCCACATTTTCTACATGGTTTTGGATTATTGTACTTATTTCCTTGATAGTTTTAAGAATATTTAGTACTTTGTTGCTTTTGTTTTACATGATAGTCTTTCTTACAATGCTGACTTTTTTCCTCTGAAGGTCGAAATTTATTACGTTTGATAGCTTCTATTTTATTTTCTTCAGTTAAAGTTTTCAGCTGAAGTTATGCTAATTCAGAAGTTTTCACATTTTAATACATTTCTCCAATGTTAACTGATCTTCCCTTAATAATCTATCTTTGAGATTTTTATTTAGAATTCCACTTACTATTCTATCCCTTATTAAACTATCTTTTAATTCTGCAAATCCACAGTTGCTACTTAATTTGTTTAAATCGGTTAAGAAATCATCAAACGATTCACCTACATGTTGTGTTCGACAGAAAAATATATGTCTATCAACACTTTCGTTTGCTTTCGGTATGCAAAAATTTTCGAAAGCTTCAATTACTTTGTCAACATCCTTCTTATCTTCTTCACTTAAATTAAAAGTATTAAATTTTTCAAGTGCTTCTTCACCAATAATATGCAATAAAATAGCTACTTTAATTTCAGGTGATTTAGTAATACCACCAGACGCTAACATATAAATTTGGAATTTTTGTTTCCATTTCTTCCAATTTTCGCTTAAATTTCCTTCGAAACTTAGATTACTTGGTGGCTTTAATCCATCCATATTTAATTTAGGACTTTAAATAGTTTATATATACGTATTTTTAGCTACTTCCAATAAAAATTAACAACTCACTTACCAGCGATATAAGTTTCGATTTCACAGTAAACAACTTCCCATGATGTTTTTGTTTAGAACATCTTTACCGAGGCTGCATGGTTCTTCAAAAAAGATTTTCTTTTTTAATCAACGACGGGCTGCGCCATGTGTTGCATTTTATATGTGTTGGGTACGTGCTCAGTGATGATTACAAGATGTACACAAACATCGTTTAATATGGTTAAAGATAATAATAGATACAGTTACAGTTACATATATAACAGTAGTCAGTTACGAAAAATTAATTTTGAAGGGGTATAAACTTATATATTAATTTTGAACTGTGCAGAATATTAGCATCGCTACCCTTACATAATATCTCACTGTATATCATGGAGTACACTCATGGACACAATCGTATTTTAGGATATTTTCTACTTCTTTTCCTTTTCTCTCTCTCTCTATACAGGCCCTTTTTACCCTCTATTACATTTGGGCCATTTATTTTAATTTGATTTTGTCCCATCTTTTCGTCCTGGCCCTTCGAACTCGTATAAAATGTACGAAGTTCCTTTTAATTCGCCTCTGAAAAACGAAATTGTCTTCTTTCTATATACCTAAAGGCCCGTTTACACTAGCGGAACTTTGGTCCCAAGAAACGTACGCTAACGTCCTAAGAAACGTAACCTAAGTCGAGGGGCCGTATCCTCCTACCGTGCGACGACATCTCGATACGAGAGTGACGTAGCAAGCGATTCCTTCTCGTTCGACTGCTGCTAACGATTGAGAGAAAACTGGTATCCTCAAGCGCCTCTACCGTGCGAAACGTTAAGGCCTTCGCCGATCGAAAGAGGTATTAGCTCCTCCTTCGCACCGCCCACATTTTGATGTCAAACGATAGTACAACAACCAATGAGAAGACATGTTGAAAATAATCGTAATTTTATTTTTATTTTTTTTTTCTGTAAACAGATTTGTATTTGTAAACAACGTATCTTTTTCCATCTCTGTTTAGAATAAGCCGTCATCCCGGATAACTTCTCCTCAGTTAGAGACATTTGTGTCTTTCATGGAAAAGCACCTTGAAAGATACTATTTTATACACATCACACACATGCATATTTATGTATTATTATTTAGATTGCTGTTACTCATTTTCACCATGACATTTCTTTCAAGAAATTAAGGATCATTAATTAACTAAATTTTCTGTAATCTTGTTCATTTGAAGTTCTTTATGCAATTTTAAGTTTTTTAATCTAAGATGTACAAAATTTGTTTATTATTCTTATTTTTTTTTTTTTTTAGTTTAGTTTAGGTCAGTGAATTTAGATCAGGTTTATACACTTTTTGGTTACTTAAAAATATCTACATATTTTTAAACAGATCTCAGAATAGAAATTCGATTATTTATAGTTTTCATTAACAGCAATATCTTGCAGCACAATCTGAAGATATATTCCAATTATTTATGTATAATTTGAATAACTAAAAAAATTGAGGCTGAAAATATATCATTTAATTATGAATTCCTAAATTGAAATTCAAGTTTTACATGTAAGGCAACTTTAATAACTCTGTTGTGGGTTGTTTGCTTGATTGCTAGAGACTCTGAATCTATTTGTGTTCAACAGAATGATTCATGTGTTTGGACAAAACAAGAAGCAGATGTTCAAGTAATATGTTATTGGAATTTGCAAATGTGAAAAAGACGATGTTAAATGAAAATGTACTGAGGAAACAAGAAAATATTAAATACTGAAGAAATAAAAAATTAATGTTAATTAATAAGTGTTAGAAGATAAAGTATGTTTTTTAAATACTTAAAAAAATAAATCAAAAAGTTTTCAAGGTATATCATTTTAGTTTAGTTCTTTTTCTAGTAAAGTAGCTAATATAAGAGACTTATTTCATTTACATATATCTCATTAATATGTTAAAAATATAGCTTAAGTAAGTTTTATGTACATATGGAAAGGAGGGGGAAAAAAGGCCTCAAATTAAAGCTTGTTTTAAAGCAATAAGTAAATAAATAAAATACACTGGTTCTATTAACACCTCAAAAAAGTACTGTTATGTACTCTAAAAAGAAATCCCAAATATCACATCATGATACATAAAACTCTTACAAAAAAAAAAAAAAAAAAAAAAAAAAAAAAAAAAAAAAGAAAGAAAGAAAAAGAGAAATATGTAAAGAAATTCTTCTTTAAAAGAAGAAATATGTGATTAGGAATATGCTCTTTTTATTTATTTGATAACAAAGAAGAGTAAAACATATGCAACATCACATTATGAAAAATCTTGCAAGTCATTACAATACTATAAGACATTGATTAGCAAGGTAAACATCAGGTGAACATTCTTTTACAGTAGCAATAAATTTTTTATTCAAAATTCTTAAAACGCAAAACAAATTTACGATCGATGCCTCAGATGTAAGGTCACGCAAAAGTAAATTTGATTTAGCAGACCATGAAAAATTTATGAACTATGTCATTTATGAACAAATTAACTCTCTTCAAAATGTACCAGCAAATTTAACAAAAACATGCATGAAATTTAACATTAACATTTAAAGCACTAGTATTTAATTACAGTTACAGGTATTAAATGAATTTAATCACGCTTTTAAGAATGCAATTTTCTGGTAAATTTTAATTTTTATATGAAAATAGAACAAAATTATGAAAAAGTAAGTTTGTAAAGCTACTTAAAACATACTTCCATACAATGAAAATAAATTTAAAGTAACTATAGTTAAAAATACAACATGAAGATTTACGACTAGATCAAGCATGATAATGGGATTAAAATTATTTGTCAAATATTTAAATTAATATTTAACTCCTTCAAAATACCATGAAAATACAGAATATATTTATCTTACTATAAAGAAAAAGCAAAATCATTTATAATTTAGATCAAGGATGTCAAACTCGCGGCCCGCGGGCCGCATGCGGCCCACAACAAATATTTTTGCGGCCCGGCCAATATATCGGCAAATAATAATATATAATAATAAAATAACATATCGACGAAGAAAAAAATGAAATGTTTACTGCTAAGTAATTAACGATAATTTATTCAGTGTTGTTAGATTACTCACAGCGAGCTGACACACACACTACTTAAATTACAAATGCGTGTGAGTAGCTTGCGTTCAGCTACCTTCGGCTTTTGGAGGACACGTGCACTCAGAACTTGTACGCATCCCCCGATAGCCGAATGTGGCCGAACTCATGGTCTCAGTTTTCCAATCATAGTTTTGTACGATATATTGGTGCATGCATGTGCATGCACTTTGCTTTATTATTAATTATTACTTAATTCATACTGTTACGGATTTCATAGTTATTTATTTAGTTAGTTTTCTTTATTTAGAACTGTAATTAGATTTGCTTCATGTTGCCTTAGCAACGCAGACGATTTTTGAAAAGACAGCTGCGTTGGAAGGTTAAAAATAGAACAGCGCATGCATTTAATACCTAATAAATAAATATCTCGTAATTGCTGTTGCCATCCACAAAAATCCAGATATTTATAGATGTTTCCAGTATATTCGAGAAATTAATTATAAAGCTTATAAAAGCCGAGAACAAACAACCCATCTCAGTAGTAGCTGTAGTTCTAGCGAACTATTTGTTTACTTAATGCTGTGATTCATTTGTAGCGATTTCGCTGTGAGATAGAATTAGTTTCTCTGTTTTGAATTGATTTTTGCTAAACGTTTGACATTTTGTGATATTGTTAGAATATTTTTGAAGAAATATTTCAGCATTTTGATTTATCTCTTGTGGAAAGAATAAATTTTTGTTAACTTTTTAACGTTAACCGTGTTTATTCCAGCCCTTTGTATTCAGTATGTCTATATCAAAACCAAGTGGTAGTAAAATTAAACAAAAAAATCGCTGACGAACATAGAATATTCCAAGTAAAATGGGAATTAGAATATTTTTGCTGTGAAATAAAAGATAAAATAATCTTCTTGATATGTGATAATACTATTAATGTACCAAAGTTATATAATATTAAACGTCATTACGAACAACACAAATCGAAATATAACAATTACGAAGGATTAATGAGAGAAGAAAAGTTAAAAAAGCTCAAGTTAGGAGTGAAAAAGCAACAGTCCATGTTTAGTAAAGTATTGCAAGAAAGTGAAGCGGCAGTACATGCAAGCTAAGGCTTGTCAGAGGTGATAGCTAAACATTTGAAGCATTTTACTGACGGTGATTTCATCAAGGAATGCCTAATGAAAGCTGGAGAAATTGTTTGTCCTGGAAATGTGAAGGCTTTTCAATCAATTTCATTGTCTCGAAATACAGTTGCGGAAAGAGTTACTGATTTAGCCGCGAATTTAAGTGATCAGATCAAAGCAAAATCATCTAGTTTCGAAAGTTTCTCCATTGCCTGTGACGAGAGCACGGACATTAGTGGCAAAGCTCAATTAGCAGTGTTTCTTCGTTCTCGTGACAAGAATTTTAACATTTTTGAGGAATTACTGGAACTAATACCGATGCCTGGTACTACCACAGGAGATGATAGATTTACTCGTGTTTTTGGACTTCTGCAGAAATACAATCTACCCTTGGCAAAATTAAATTCTGTAGCTACAGATGGCGCTCCATCAATGACCGGGAAAAACCGCAGTGGCTAATCGCACCGACGGTGCGAATAGCTAACAGGCTATTCACACCACCTACGTTCGCGCATGCGCTCAAGCAGCCCAGGTACAAG
Organism: Stegodyphus dumicola; assembly: GCF_044657685.1. NCBI lineage: Eukaryota > Metazoa > Arthropoda > Arachnida > Araneae > Eresidae > Stegodyphus > Stegodyphus dumicola. The sequence continues at coordinate 110,347,128 of NC_140781.1, read as the reverse complement.
GCAGGCGGTAGTGAGAGCGAAGGTTGTTAACCCTAACTCAGCAATAGAAAGGGTTGTTTATAGTTCACCAGCAAGAGAATAATTTGCAAGTAATAATTATCAGTTACAAAGACGAAGTCAATCTATATACATGCTAATGTTCAGGAAATGATTAGATAAAATAGGGATTTAATGATGGTTCTAATTGCAAGCGAGGACGAGTAATAGTTTAACCGATCAACGAGCCCGCCTCTCGGAACGAAATGCTTTGAAAACGGCCGCGTTGTCAGACAACAAACCCCTCCAAAAAAATCGCTTTCGTTTTCTGAAATCTCTCCAAGATGGCCCAGCCTAAAGGCAGTATGTTTGCTTCCCCTTAGTGGTTTCACAACGGGTCGTAGCACAATTGATGCAGTAAATAACCTAGTTAATGAAATTCATAACAATAGAATAAACAATCTTCATACTTGTGTTATTTCTTTAGACGTTGCATCAGCGTTCAATAACCTTTGGTGGCCTGGATTGCTATCAAGGTTAAATGAAGTCAAATGTCCAAGAAATCTTTTTCGCATAGTTCGAAGTTATTTGAGTAACCGAAAAATACAATATAAAAGAGATGGAGTCAATATCTCACATTCTTATTAGAAAGGGGCACCTCAAGGTTCCAACCTAGGGCCCACTTTATGGAATATTTTGGCTGATACAGCTTTAAATTTAGAATTTGACACAGGCGTAAAAATTCAAGCATATGCTGATGATTTCTTAGTCATCATTTCTGGTAGCAACAGACTGAGAATTGAAGAAAAGGCTCATAGAGCTTTAGAAAAACTTAAGCACTGGAGCAATAAATATCACCTTAAATTTAGTATTGATAAAACCAAATTAATTTTGTTTCCTAAAGGCACTAAATTACATAGATCGCCTCCACGTATTAAATGGGACAACATTACCATCTCAAGAAGTTTTACATTAAAATATTTGGGTTTTATTCTTGATCAGAAACTCACATGGATTCCACACTTAGTACATTTAAAAGAGAAAACACAAAATTTAATTCATAAACTAAATCGGATCATTTCTCAAAACTGGAGCAAGAAAGGAAAATTACTTAAAATATTTTATCTCAGAGCTATCGAGCGATTATTACTTTATGGGTGTCCCGTGTGGTTCACGGGAACCGTACGCCAAAAGCAAAAACTTTCACAAATACAAAGGTCAGTTCTTTTATGTATTACCAAGTGTTATTCAACATCTCCCACATCAGCTCTGCAAGTTCTCTCGGGCCTTATGCCTTTAGACATAAAAGCTGAGATGGAGAGAAAATTCTTTAGACTAATTCATTATAAGGAAAACTTGGAAATAAGCAATCTTGTTATATGGTACAATACCTTAGAAGAAAGAGTCCCGCACTTCCACACTCACCCTGCTCATCAAGACATACTTCCCTGGTATAAAAATACTCCAACACAGAAAAATATCGAAATCTTTACAGATGGATCTAAGATTGGTAAACATGTAGGTGCGGCTTTCGTTATGTACAACAATGGGCACGAAGTTCATTCAGAAATTTATAGATTAAATGATACTGCTTCCGTGTTCCAAGCAGAGGTTCTTGCTTTAAAAAAGGCACTCATCTGGATAGGTTCCACAATAACTGACAACATTCCTATTCGTATTTTTACAGATAGTCGTAGTTCCCTTCAAAGTTTAAATAGTGATAAAATTACGAAAAGAAGCATTCTTAGCTTAAAGGAAATCATAAAAACTCTTTTAGATTCCCATTCTCTAGAGCTTAATTGGATTAAAGCTCACATTGGAATCGCAGGGAACGAAAGAGCAGATTCCAAAGCAAAAAGAGCAACACAACAAGATCAGATAGATGTTGAAGTGCCACTTTCAGAGATTTCGGCGAAACATCAAATCCTGCAAGAATCGCTTAAAACATGGCAGCAAAGATGGGACGAGGACTCTACAGGACGTTCGACTTATGCCTTTTTTCCACAAATTTCTCTCTCTCGTATACATTCAGATCACATTTTAAATCAAGTCTTGACAAATCATGGTAAATTTCCGCAATATATGCAAAGATTTCATAAAAAGAACACAAGATGTGGCTGCGGGACAAGTGGAGAGCTTGCAGGAGCTCTCCATTACATCACGTCTTGTCCAATAACAGCAAAAGAAAGAACAACTCTTTTTCCATCGCCATTGCCTTCACTGGAAATTTTGGCAAAATGCAATTCTACTCTTAATGCCATGAAGTCAATTATGCAACTTATACATGCAAATGACTCAGACTTTATTGTTTATCGTTAATCCTACAATGTTTATGTCATTCTGATTGTTATTTTTCTTCCATTCACTTCAATGTAATGCTCATTTATTTAGTCACTGTAGTGTTTACTGTAGTGGTGTAGTGTATACACCTGCAGGAAATTGTATATCTGTTTATAAGTTTCTTTGAATTTTTCTATTATTTTGTTATTATTGTTATTTATTATTTATTTTTGTTATTATTATTTATTTGTTATGATTATGCTTATTATTTTTTCTGTCGTGATTATTATTTTGTTTGTATATATGTTTATTTTAAATTTTACTCTGCTTTAATTAATTGTTCATTTATGTAAAAAAAATTTTTTTTGCCCTATATTACGCTAGCATTGTAACTTTACTGGCTGTCCCTTCACTTCCTGTTTTAGCCGTCATGACTTCCCCCCTTTTTTTTTGTTTTAAGTTTACAAAGCTTTTTCTAAGTTTAGCCTTTCCTCTCAGCCCCTTTTAGTCGATAGGCTTTGCTTCATTTCGCCTAAGGCTCCTCTAAACCAGGCTGAATCACCAACTTTTCTCTCTTGGCGAGGGAGGGAACGCGCTACCAATTTTGGCGCGTTTATCGCACACGCTGGCTGAATGTCTGCTGTTTTTTTTTTAAAGATTTATTTTATAGACGCGGCATTCAGCGCACATAAACTTTTCGGATAATTAATTAATTCTCGAATAGTATATAGACGTTTTCACTTAAATAAAAATTTCGCGTATATTTTGAAAACATATTCAAAATAACTTATTCTTTAGATGTTTCAGTTTCGTTAGCAGACTAAAATAAATAAGATATGAATAAAAACTTTCAATAGTGTCAAATGGGGAAATAGTTAAAGCGTAGAGTGTGCAAATAAATTTATCTTAATGACATTTTAACAAAAATTTCCATAAAAACACTGTAAATTCATACTAAAAAAATAACTTAAGAATATGTTGTCATTTTAGTCTGAGGTATATGGAAATAATTGTGCAAGACTCTGAAGAAACACTTTCTTTTAAATGTGTGAAATATTTCATAACATATATGGAAGAAGAAAGTACAGCATTCTGTGTTTTGGATGACTTTCACCAAATGTAATATAAATACGAACTAGAAACCGTAATAAAAAGTCCTTCCTCTCCAATCAGATCACCTTTGTGTTGCATTGTATTTGTAATACTTCTAAAAATCCAATTTTTACCTAAATTAAAAAACAGTTATTCCATAAAAGATAATAAATTTGAACGTATATAGAATGAATTTTGTAATTTGAGTTATGTTACAAAATAATTCATAGTTTATATATTTTATACTAATAATTTAGATAAAACCTGTCCAATTTAAGAATGTGTGTTAACCACATTCTTAAATTGTAAAAGGACGACTTAACCACATGTAATTCATTTCAAAGCATAAAAGAAAGCTTATTTTTTATTTTACACAGCAACAGCATTTTCATGCAGTCAAGTTTTTTTAATTGTTAGTTATTATACATAATACTTAATTTTTAACACATTCTTATTAGAAAGCCTAACTAAGAAACTTCTTTTTAAAGCCCCACAGTAATTGCAAAGAATGTCGTTAAATTTACAAAAGTATTGAAGATATATTGAACAGCATTATAACAAGAAACTACTGTACAAAATATGTAAATTTAACATAACTTCTTTTTTAGTATTTGCATAGTTTCCTCCAAATGAACCTTAATGGGAAGTTATCTTGCAAAAATTTAAAAGTATTAAAATGGCCTCTATTTAAGATGTAACTGCATTTATAATTATTTTGTAATTGTGAATAGATTATATTGTTGCAATTAGATTATGCACTTACAACATAATTGCATAAAGTAATGAAATTAAGAGTTCACAGATACAATGTAATATAATTACAAAGCAATTATCTAAATTGTAATTATAATCACTTATTTAATACCACAATATTATTACAATCACAATGTAATTTAAATTGGGTACTATATTTGTATACCCTCCACTCAAAAGGAGGTACTGATAAGCCTGGAAGTTATTATCAACAAAAAGCCTGTTCAGTACAGTTTGATGACAATTTCCACCGGGCAAAAAGTACATTCTTAAGCCCAGGCAAATCATGACAATAAAAATCATTTAGTCTCATGATTCACTATATTTCAAACCCTAAATTTGAATTCTGCACCATATTATTTACCTATATTTTAATATACTTTATGAATTATTAGAAGCGATATGGCAAATATCTTCTAAAAATAACTGTAAAATATTTGTATCCATTAATTGATTCAGATACACACTTTTATTATTTAAGTATATCAAAATAACAGTTTCATGTTCCTGAAATACAAAAGTTATGAAAAAAGTTAAAGTAATATTCTTAGAAGCATATGATATTAGTCACCAGCTGCAAAACAGTTAATTTTTTGCCCTAAATACAAGTTTATTACACAGTAGTCATACGTGTAACTTAATAACATGGTATATAAAAAATTAATGATAATAAGTTTATCAGAAATGAATTAATTCTGCAAATAAACTTTCTGCATTTGAAAATTTTCTACACCTGAGGGGAGGGAGAGATCTAGTAAAATTAGATTTATTATAACTTCAGTTGGACCAAATACCTTCTCTCTCTCTATATATATATGCATCACTAAAGAAATAAATAAAATTATCATGCTTAAAAAACAGATGTACCATACCAGTTTTTTTCCCCTTGTTACCCTTTACATTGAGAAATAACAAACAGTACAACGCTGAAAAATACTATCTTTGAAATTTTATTTAAATGAAGAAACACACACCATCTTTTTATTTAAGCATTACACTTCAAAAACAGATACACATACCAATTTATTTTCACTAGCCTTTATACTAATAACATGCCATATAAAAATGAAAAGAATTATCCTTGAAATTTAGATAAAATGAAGAAACACAATGAAAAATTTATGCACACGGACATCTTTTTTCTATTGCATGTTGTCTGACATGATCCACAAGTGCCTAAAAATGTACCCAAGGAAACACATTTCAATATTAACAAAAAATTGTTTACAGATTAAAATTCATTCATTTCATACCAGTATTATAAAGATCATGCATGAAACAAATCTGCTTTCCCATACTTTTAAGTAAAACTGAACTGAAATTTTATACTGGAAAATATGCTATATTTCTATATATTAGAAACAAGAAAATAATACCATAATAATATACTCATAGCCTAGCAGAAAGTAACATATATAACATCAAACACAGAAATTTATATACTCGTAGCCTAGGAAAAAGTAATACATATTACATAAAACACATAAATTATTTAATATAAAACATACATACCTTCTAAAATTATTTTACTTTTTGTTTCTTATTGGCCGATGTTGATGAATATGAAACGTTATGGGTTCTTTTGTTGATAAGATGCTGTGTAAGGCCTTTGCATCTAGTAATAAAAAAATTATCAATAATTACTTTCTTAAGATTACAGCATTCTGGCATGGCCACATGCGTACATTTATCAATTATTCTTTCAACTAATTCTTTTGTGATGGCTGATTGTAAACGAAGGAGTACATCTTTACATTTTTGAAATTCTCGTTCAGCTTCCCTACATATTTGATACATTCCTGAAGAGATGACCTTCAGTCCACCTTTATTGCTATGTTTTGTAAGAATTGTGCGATGCTCGGGTATGTCAGGTTCCAGCATGTCCTCTGAAATGGTCATAGCTGTTTTACAATTTTCACATATGCTTTTTTTTTTCAACAACTTATTATATATGGCTCCTGCGATGTAATGTATATCATTTTCTTCCACAGCTGGGGGCAAGCGACGTTTCACTGCCACTGCAGAAGAGGTAGATGGCACTACAGAATTGGAGATAGGATGCAAGACCTCCTTTCTGATAGCAACCTCTAATTCAGAAGCATCAAAGAGGCTGTGGTCACTTTCAGAACAATAATTTGGATTATTGATATCTGAAATGAACTGTGATAGGCACACTAATTTCAGTGTTCTCTTGGCTTGCAAAGCAGTAGGCTTTGCACCCAACTTTCGTCTAATCTGTGAAAAGGCATTTTCCAGCGCATCTTGTGTCAACCTGCCTGGTAAGAAAAATGTAAACCCCTCGGAAAATAATTCTTTTGAGAGTTTCACAACACTCAATGTGCTCATAATAATGCCAGTTTGAAATGGCTTCCATGCTTTCCCAAACTGAACAGTTTCAGTCACATGAATGAATTTCAATAAAATATTAAATTTCTCATCTTGATTTTTGATAGTGATGCCTTTTTTTGGATGCCTTGTAGTCATAATTGTAAACCATTCTGCTACAAGTCTCAGCCACCATGCAGAAGTTAATGCTTCTTTTGCAACTTGGTGTAAAATACCTGCTTTTTCAATAGCAGCAGCTGTTTTTACAGAAAACAATTGCACAGCAGATGCCCCATTCATCGAGGAAAAGTGTGTTGGGAAGAGATGAACTCTGTTCAAGTGATGTAGAGATCTCAGGGCAGCATCTGCTTCTATCTCACTTGACCAGAGTCGTTTCACATACACTGAAGATACTATCCTCGATGGCAAGGCATGCTGGTGGCGAAATTCCTCTGGTAATATTATAATACTTGAAAGAAATGTATTTCTCATATTTTTAATGAGATGTGGTACATCTGCAATACTGTGAATGAAAACATCAGGTCCTCCAATGTTGTAATTTGTCTTCCTATCTCTCCTAGAGACAGACACATCCAATGACGACCACATTGCTCTGTTATTGCTTCCCATATCTGAAACAGAGGCTCTTACAGTTAAACCTATTTCTGTAGCTGCTACTACAGTTCTATGAATTAGATCTTTCATGTCAGAACCTGATGTTGAAGGCCCTGTTAATTCATTGGCAACAATCTGTTTCCATGATGTTTTAAGGCCTCTAAGCATTACAATAGTGTAATGCTTAGCTTCCTAACGTAACATTTCCAATGAATGACTTAGACAATGTATCAAAATCTTGATATGAAGCTATTTCCATTTCGTCAACTAAAAGGCAGCAGTTCCTATCAAGAGCATCCAATGAATGAACTTTTGTCTTGAGGAAAAAAAACAAATTTTCTAAAATGCCGAAATTAATTTTTATGTCCCTAATCCTCCTGTTCAAGGTACTGTACGATGGTGCTGGATATCCAGTACTTCTGAGGTAATTATATCCATGTTTGCTCAAAGCAAATCGCATCTTCAGTTCTTTTATAATGGACTTTTCTGACCAGTTCCTTTTTGACTGCACAGCAAGGGTTCCTACTTGCTCATCGGACAAAAATGATGTCAATTTTGCATCTTTTTCTTGAAGCTGTTGCTCAAGGAATTCTATTTTTTTTTAACAACTCTTCATTTGAAGCAGGTAGAGTTTCCTAAATTCAAAAAGAAATAGTAAACATGTTATGCTGTGATTATTTTTTTAAACAATGGTTGACTGAATTAATATATTTGTAATAACAATGATTTTTTCAACAATTTTTTTGGAGAATATTAAATAATTTACCACTTCAGTATTTGGCTTAGGACATCTTACTTCTCTTATCCTCTTGTCAGTTACAGATGGTGGTGGATTTGGAATGCTAAAGAGTGTTGGTACTGCAGTTTTTCTTAGTTTTTAACTATCTTTGCATAGTGACTCAAATTGAAATTCCTCAAAATGATCCTGTAAATACATAAAGTAATAAAAAAAAGTATACAAAATAAATAAAAGTACAAAAAACAAACCACACGAAAGAAATGTGAGAAAAGTGTTTCACACAGTGAGGTTGTGCCAAAGGCAGCAAGCATGAACTGTAAGTAAGTATAGGCAATAAATAAATATGCAGGTAATTAAATTAGGCCCAGTATTATAAAAAACTGAAACAATAAACAAACCATGTCTAACATATCAGCAGCAGCATCTTGTAAGCTTGGGCAGAATTTAATTATCCAATATTTATTTTTTGCCTATAATTTAAAGTGTTCTTTAGAACATTATACAAAAATTAAATGAAGTAGTGTTTTGCTATAAAATTAAAAACAACTAAAATAAAACTTTATATTTCTTGCTATAGTGCTCTTACAATAGATAAGAAAATATGAGTTCACTTCACCCAACTTTTAAGATACTAGGCCGATAAATACATTTATAATTAGAGCAGACTATGATTCTTGTTATAATTGTAGTAATGTTTATTGCTTTAATTGAAATATTTAATTTTTAATTCTCTAATCATTCAAAACATAGGCCTAATTTCGAAGCACAGTGCCAACATGCATTTTAAAAAGCATCAAGGCCAGTTTAAATGACAATTTTTTAAATTACATCCCCACAGACATATCCAATTAAAGTTATTAAAAACTCTAGAACGTAGTTCAGTAGCTTTCTGAATTTGTAGGCAATTTCTTATTTAGAGATGACAACACAAAATAACGCTTCAGAAAATATTATTTATCATGTATAAAAATCTGCTTTGTAACACATATCAGTAATAACTGTTTATCAATGTCATGAGGATTTAATTTGACGAGATCACATTCTTTAGAAGTATCAAATTCATGAAAGGATTTTGGCTTGGCCTTTGAAATTCATCATTATAGGCAGATTTATTTGATTGTTATGCATGCATTAAACACTACACATGCATTAAAAACACTACAATTATTTTTGAAAAATACACATGCAGTTTCACAAGTTTTCTGTGCTTATTTGAATGTTCTGCATTCATTTCTAAATCTTTACTCCATTGCCAAATTGTATAATACTGTGATTATAAATATATGGTACTTGCAATTATTGAAGTCAGATTATATATATTTTGTCTCATACTATTCAATTTATTCTATTGACTTCAGATGTCAATGTCAAAATTCTGGAAGTTATTTTAACCAAGAAACATTAGTGGGCACCGTGCATAAAAAACTCATCTAACTTTTTAACAATAGTGATTATAAAATAAAGAAAAAAATTATATATCATTCCAACGATATTGCAACTATAGTATAATGTTACATATATCTTTAACAAACATTCAGATTTTATCTTGACTTTCCAAATTATGATTTGTTTTTTAATAAATTTCAATATGCTAATGATTTTCATGTTACATTAGTATAATTTCCACAATTAGCACAGGAAAACAAAATTTGCGCTTTATATTAGAAGAGAAATTTCTTTTCCACATTCAAAACATCCACATTGGCGATGTTTGGCGACGGGTACATTAACCCTAGACTAATTTAATTATAGCTATTATTACAGAAATTAGCAGATACTTAGGTTATTGTACACAAGAATTTCACTTTACTTACACATTATAAACATCAGAGAAGATATAAACTCTAAATCAAGGCGTAATTAACATTATACTTACTAAGCAAATTTCAGCGCTTGGACCAGGTTTCCAATTGTCTCTTCGGCAATTATTTACCCATATTTTTCTTCTTTCTTCATTTTTAGGAAATTTTACCAATGTATGACCTTTCCGTGAATGATTTGAACAATTAATAGCTGCACATCCGCCCATTTTACACAAAAAAAAACAAAAAAATTGTTGCACCGTAACTACACAGCCGCCATTTAATCTCCCACTTGGGATAGCGAATGCCTGATGATTCAGCCTGGTATATAGGAGCCTTAATTTCGCCTGTTCCCCTTCTTTTTAGCCGTAATAACTCTCCCCTTCTTAGACTAATTTTTGACTTTTTGTTTCTTTCCTTTTAGCCGAAAGGCACTCCTGCTCTATTAGCCGCTTGGCAGCTTTTTCTTTTCTTTTCTTTTCTTTCTTTCTTTTTAAGCTCTTTTGCTTAGTTGACGTGCTTTGCCCAGTTTTAGCCTATTGGCTTTTGCCGACTTTGGTAGTTAGCACCTGTCTCCTCCTGCCTAATCCGGAGTGAGATAACGGAGTGGTTAGAAACGTGGATTCCAATCGTTACACTTTAACAATCGTTTTGTAACAATTAGAATAGTTACAAAACACCACAGTTGCTTTCAGTAGCAGGAGCGGTTATAAGAGTTTGTTGTTGTTGTCCCCTTAGTGTGATGGATAAGCCATAAAATTGCCTCCCCGGTATTGAATGGCTTGCGTTTCCTTTCGTCTCCCTCCTCTTTCTTTGTACTAGTAGCCTGTAGACTTGTTTCTTTTAACATGTGACGGCCGAATTTTCCGAAATCTTTTTAGAATTTTAGCTTCCAAGCCTGTAAATTTTCAATTATTCGACATGTTTTATTGGGCAGTATTTTAAGAAAGATCATTATTTATTTTGTTACACAATTTTTTAATATTTACTTATCTATTTTATTTAGTTTTAGTAGGCCAATTCATTTTTGGAAATTAAATTTTAATCCATTCTTTTACCGACTCAGTTTTCATCACATTATAAGTCCATATATATTTACGATGAGAGTACAATATTTATCAGGAATTTTTGGAAAGTTTGTCATGTATTTATATTTTAGCGTTGAATTTTTTCCACAAGTTGTTCGTTAACAGTCGAGCTCATCCTCGTAAACGCAGCATGGAATTGGCAAGCAATAATCTTCCTAATATTTTTCGGGATTTTATAGCAATTTCTAGAATTTTGGCGGTTTTTTACAAATATTTTGGTAAGTTTAGCTATTATACAGTTGCTACTGATGTGGAATTTTAAGCCAAAAATGTATTCCTTCGTTGATTTGAGAGATCGCATTTCGAATTTAAACGGAAGTTTAAATGAATTTGATACAATTTTATCACAGACTAGAAGAATTATTTCTCTGTGTTGGATAGATTTTTCTCACTTTTCTGCATTTGATAGATTAAATGCATAAAGCAGACACGCACAAATAAAATTTTAATAAATTTCTATTTTCATTTAAAATTTGTCATTATTAGCACCTCCCGCAGTTTTATGCAATCATAGGATTTTCCGAATTCTATTAGGTCGTTAACATAATTTCAAGGCCGAATAGAAAAGTGATAATATGGAAAGACTATGTCTTAAGTACCAATAGCCAAGTATTTGTAATTAAATAAAAATAAATATTGAATACCAGCCGCTTTTTTATTTATTTTTAGTCATATAACAAAAGATAAACAAGAATACTATTACATCTAAGAATTATTTAGTAAATTATTTTGCTAATGTTATATGAATGAGGAAACACGGTAAAAATGTTTTAATGATTGAATTCACCGTTAAAAATCAAACAAACCCCAAAATTCCTTTTTCCCAAAACTTCGTAAAATGTTTTGATTAAATATGATTTGAATAAGTTTTCCAATTCTGTTTTGAGTGATATAAATGAGGATATAAATATTATTAAATTAGGATATAAATATTAGGATATAAATTATTATTAGTAATAATTTTTGTATTATAACTTAGCAGAATATCGTTTACCGTTAAAAATTATATCTAAAAGAATTAAATTTTGTAAAAGAATAAAAAATATAATTAACTGTTCCATTTTGTCCTCTATGCATCTATTTATATAAAAAAGGAATCTGGCTAGGGAATTTACGACTAAAAATTGGTATCTTGACAAAACTTGTCAGAGCATAAAAAGCGTATATTCTGTGATATTAGTGTATTAATCATACTTCTGTATCCGTAAATGCAGTTTATTACCAGCATCAGTATCATAATGGATTTTATTAAAACGACGAAACTGAATGCATGATCCTAGCATTATCAAAGTACAGCTCTTTATCCCGTTAAGTATTGCTTGGGTCGTAACCAACACGAGTTTTATTTTTGAAATATTATTCCAAATAAAACAGGAAGCGTTAAACTATATGCATTTTAAACAGTTTTACTTTTTTATATGCATACAAATGTTAAGAAGCTTTAAATTGTACTTCACTTCTGAAACTTCTGCGGTATTATTTTTAGAACAGATCAAGGACTTTAAAGAACAAGTACATTTTAGTAATATGCAACGTTAATGATATAGTTCAAATGTTATTGAACAGCTGTACGATTTGTAACTGGCACTGGAAGAAGCAAAATTTATCTACAACTTTCCCTTTCTTCTCAAATTCGTCTGATTAGCAAGGATTGAATAGATAATTGTAAACGTCTTTGCTAAAAGTAATAATAATCGGGAAGAGCCCTTTCTACCCCTGCCTCCTGGGAAAAGAAAACGACTTGGAAGGGAACTTGACCTCCGCAGGCTAACTGACACTAAAGTCTCCAAAGATTATTTCTAGTCAATAGAGTTTTTTCATTGTAGAAATACTCATTATCTAGAGCTATCTTTTTTTCTAGCCATTGTAAGCTACAGATATAGTGGGAAAAAATTCTCATTTTACATAATTTTCGGATAATTACATTTTACGTTAAATAATTTTAGATTTTGATTAACGCAATCGATGAATATGGCAGAATAACAGTTTGTTGGGAACGAACATTGTAAATTTCAACGTTTTTTTAAGTAAAGTTTTCAAGTATTTTAAATCAAACCAAAGATTATTAAATTAGTCTTATAATGTTTACTGTATGGTTTTCAGTGTTCTAAATTTGCATTTTAAAAACATAATTTAAATAATCTTTCTTTACGCTAGTCGCTTTTAAAATGTTTACCTATGTAAACACTTACTAATGTTTAATGTAGCAACTTTGTATGTATATAACGAAAGACTTAGAGGAATTTATAAAGAAAACTAGTTCACATGGAAAAAATCACGAAATCTTCCCTACAGCCAACGTATTGACCAGAAACCAAAACCAGGTCAAAACACTTATGATCATCTCTTTTATCCACATAGCCATTGGTAAACTTTTCAAACTTATACTTGTTCTTATTGCAGTTATAAACAGAAATGTGAACACTCAGATACTGCGCTTGTTAAAGTTAGTACAGTCTGCGGCTGATTCTATATCTGCCGAGGTGTTTTCGAAAAAAACTTGAAAGATAATAAACTATTTTACCTGCTGAGTAATAGAAATATTATATATTTGTTTATTGAAACTGAAAATTTTATAATTTTCTATAAAACTGCAATGGAGTTATTGCATTGAGTAATCTTCAGTGTGATGTAATTAGTGTCCTAAATATAAAAGTATGTAAAACTCAAATTGGGAATTACAACAAATCAGTCCATAGAAATATGCTATGCCTGTATTAATCTAGTAACAATCAATTATTCATGAATATTATAGTATGCATGCCATATAACAATTTGTCAGCAGTACAGGAAACAATTTCGATATGTGTGCCTTTTCTTTTAACTTAGTTTTTCTCTCGTTACTTTTAAGATAAGCATATAACTTGAAATAGTTTTTCTTCCTCCAGCTTTCACTTATTTATTTCTTAAAAAATATCTCCACTAAAATCAGAGTGATGTTATCAAGGATTTTTCTTTATTATATAAATATAAAATTTATCCTTTATTATATAAATAATTGAAATGCTTAAATTTGACATTCTAATAAATATTTTATAGTAACTCTCTGAAAAATTTAACTTCTTTCAAAATGTATGAAAATGAATTAAATCGTGTATTTTTTCCAGTCTTAATGATAATAAAATTTTAGAATCATCAGTTATATATCCGTATTGATTATGAGAAATTATCTCATTCTTCTTTGAGCTAGAAATTGCTCAAAGGAGCTTCTTCCAGCTAGAATTTGAACTCGGGGTGTAAGTGATAGTAGATCGGACTACAGTCGGAATGCCTGTGGTTCGTATTCCGCTGATAGGATAACGGATTTTTCGTGTTTTTTTTTTTATTTATTTATTTATTTTTTTTTCCTTTGTAAAAACACTATGTCTCTCCAATGGCACCCCAACGAAAACATGTCAGACGATAATTCGTTAACACATGAATTATTCTGACAGTGCCTCGTGCTTCTTCTCTCTCGCCCTTTAAATGAAAACAAATAATAAGGAATTATGCCAATCTCACTATCTTGTTATAAATGGAAGTCCTTCCAGTTAGAATTTGGAAAACCTCCTTATTAGAAGCATAATGAGGGCACTGCTGAATTTTCGAATTTCTTGCTTCGAAAAAAATCCGATGTCTCTGCATGGTATCTTTCTGTTTGTGCAGCATTCGAAATAATTCCGCTTTCGCAAATTTTTAAAATTTACTTTTTCTCGTATCGTTTTTCCATTTGTCGTAAATTGATAGGTGAAACAATGCAGATTTCTGTCTATTTTCTCAAGTTTTCGTATCTGCAGAAAAATATACTGTCGCATTTAAAATTGGTTTTAATGCTGAAAATGGATTTGATTGTTTGATTCTATTTTTCCTTTTTCTTCCTTTAAAGATTTATTTTTCTTCCATATATTTATTTATTTATTACATTTTAATCTCCCAAAAACTAAAGCGATAAAAAAGTTCTTTGGTTCCAAGATAAAAGAAACTTTCATTATGCTTTGAATTTCTTCAGCAATCTTTCACCAGTAGGATTTATTTTCTTCTTTCACCTACTGATACTATGTAATTCTACATCTATAATATGTATATCTGATTATGTATGCACGTGAGTGTGTTTAATGGTTTAATTGATATATATATGTCATCAATGATATATATACATAATCAATGATATATATATGCATTCATATTTTAGCATATGTATATATTAGAATGCATATATATATATTGCATTTTATAATTTCATTACACAAAAATTTTATACCTTAGAGAGTATATCTTTTATAGTAGATTTTGGGAATGCTTGAATTTTGAGTGAAAAGGAAAGTCAAGATTTCTACTACTTTCTCGCGTTCAGTGCTTTCTCTTTTACTAAGGAATTAACATCATAGGAGGGCTGTTTTCGCCCAAAGGTTCGGCCTTTGTGAGAACGGTTAGGGGAAACCGGAAAAGCAAGAAATAATTTTTCATTCATGAATTGACATCTTCAAGAAACATTGACTCTCAGTGAGTAAAAGACAAACATCTGGGAAGATGTATTTAAGCATAAAATGGTTTTCGAATCCAAATAACATCAATTTAGAGAAATTTTTATGGATACAATATATAATTTTGAGATAAAAGTATCAGGTTCAATGTTCCTTCTAACCTTCTTCGGGAACATACAAGGACCTGACTAGGAGAAGGGTATACAAAACCCTTTATTTTTCTCTATATACAATAACTTCCGTACTTCGGAATACAATGACCCGCCACTCGGGGTCTAACGTAAAAGTATAAAAATAAAACTAAACTCTAATTTAACTTTAGAATAATACACGTGGAAGATTGGCCTTATAATAACAGGAAGCGTATGTAGCACAGAGACTGTGAACACTACAATACGTTTAATTTATCAAGAGGATTAAAACCTCTGGCCTGGAAGGCAAACAACAACTGCGTAACTTCTAAGGTAAGCGGCCTGCTTCGAACTCACTGCTTCCTCTCTTCCGCTTGGCAAAAAGGCCACACTTAAATACTTGGCGTTCGCCAGACAAACTTTGCATAAAATCCTTCACGCTTATAATTCTGGCCGGAAGTAGAAAATAAGAAGTGATAGTAAATATTTAAAATAAAATAAACGTTAGTAAAACTTAAGATCCTTACATACTTCCCGCCAGAGTTAATTAGTTTGAAAGTGAGGTCTAAAACGACCTTGTTGAAAACTTTTAGCTCTAGAATCTAACGCGAGGCCAATCTTTTACAAACATAACTTCGCTAGAAACTAGAAATTTAAAAGAAAGAAATTTGTTACAATAGCAGCTCCCAGGATATACAACAATTTTTTTTTTCATCTGTACTGCATCTACACAGGAGCTTTTATTCAGTTCTGGTTCCTTCCAGAGATCTGGAATGAAAACTAGTTTAATGAAATGTTACACAATGACATGGCAAGTAACATATACAATATACTTCTCTTAACATTCTTATTTCATTCATGACTATTTTAATTATCTCTCCCCGTGCTCTCTGACATGTGTTGTAAAAGAACACCAAACACGAAGGTGTTTCTGTCTACGTGTGCCACACTTCCTCCTACAATCAAAACACTAACGTGTTAAAATTCAACATAACGAGACCTCTTAACACACCCTACTTTCAACTCTAAACCCTGGGGTACTATTCTAAAAGTGGCTAACTCTAAAGTGTAGCGTCAGAGAGCCTAACTACATCATTCAACCTTTAACACATATTCGCCATGATTTAGTCTTTACAGTCACACGAATAACAAATTTTTAACATTACTTTCACTTTTACCATATCACGGTATTTCTTAACATTTAAAATAACAGAACATATCAACATGCCGTTAATTTTACAGATTTGAAAACATACATTAGTAGTACATTGTTAACTTCTATTCTTTTCAAAGCAAGTGCCAATTCTTTCTACATTGAAATAATACATTTCAAAAAGTCTTTCAGACTAAAACTTCTCTCTTGCTAGAATGTTTTAAATAAAATTTATACAATAACTTTTTACAATATTTAAGTCTTTACACAACGCTATTATACATCAACTTTAGTTTTACGCGCGAGTAATTGAAAAACATAATAAGAAAATCGGTCACAACTCATTTCTCGCCCTTTTGGCGATAAAGGTAGACCTCGCATGAGGTAAAACTTCTTGAAATCTGCCACTTGCAGTAAGAATGAAAGATTAACTTAAGTTTGCAAAGTAACATAAAATTTTACTTATCTTTGTAATATTCGGACATCCTTTTCTGGGCCCAGTCTTTAAAGGTACTGCAGATAGTAGTTTGGTTTATCCTCCTTCTTGTACGGGCTCGCCCTTCAGTGCTTTCCTCTGGAAGCTTCCTTTTTTCACCAGTACGGCCACCCTTGAATACTTTCCTTTTCTCCTCTGCTTGTGGTCTTTGCCGTTTGATGGCAGCTGGTCTTGGCGGAACCGGGAAATTTCTTCCGTGTTCTTGCTTGGACCTCGTTGCTGGCCGTTCAAACTTTCCTTGTACTTTTTCCTCCGCCGCTGATGGTCCTTCCGCAGTTCGGCGACTTTTGCTGCGGAGAGTTCTGTCGGATGAGTAGATCTTCCGTTTTAAAGCCGGGGTATAGTTCCCGTCATTTCTCCTGGTCCTCTTCACATACGTCGGACTTCTCCCTTCTTCATTCTGGGGGTGTTCGTGAACTCTGTTTTCTGGACGGTGGAACGGCTTCTTTTTCTTGTTACCTTCAATTTTTCCGCGGGGCAATTTTCTTTTCACTTGCTTCTGTCTCTCATTGGCTTGCCCTTGTACTTGTCGTTTTTCCACCTCTGGAACTTGTACCTGCGGTGTCTGCCGTGCCGGATCCTGCAAAAGATCTGAAAATATTAGCATTTTATTACGATCGAAGTAGGGCTTGATTTGATCAATGTTTGCGGAACAGGTTTCACCATTTCTGGCTTTTAACACTACAACAGCATGAGTTGTTTTTTCTATAACATATGGTCCTTCAAATCGTGGAAAAAATTTGGCAGTTTTATCTTCTGGTGCTGAAGAAAGTGAATGCTTAATTTTTAAAACTTCATCCCCTACTTTATAAGTTACTCCCCGTCGTTTCAAATCATAATATAGCTTCTGTTTTCTTTGTGCTACTTCCGTATTCTTTTTTGCTTCTTTTATTAGTTTTTCTATATCACCCATTTTAAATTCTGGGGCTCTTTGTTGCAC
Organism: Stegodyphus dumicola; assembly: GCF_044657685.1. NCBI lineage: Eukaryota > Metazoa > Arthropoda > Arachnida > Araneae > Eresidae > Stegodyphus > Stegodyphus dumicola. The sequence goes on along the minus strand of NC_140781.1, from coordinate 110,329,275 downwards.
ATAAAATAATTTATCTAACGGTGTTATAATCTTTCTGCCTAGAAATAACTCAGCAGGAGTTTTGCCCGTTGTATCATGTTTTGCGGTCCTAAGGGCGAAAGCAAATTCATTGACATAGTTATCCCAGCTTTTATGAAAATTTTTAACATAACTACGGATAATTTTCACTATATTTCTATTGACACGTTCCGCTATATTTGATTGCGGCCGATACGGGACCATTTTTAAATGACGTATGCCCAGTTTTTGGCACATGTCTTCAAATATATTACTTACAAATTGAGGACCATTATCCGATATAACTTTTAGGGGCGCCCCGTATTTTAAAATATATTTATTTAAAATAGAATCGGTAACTAATTTCGCGGAGGCTCGTTTTAAGGGAACAATTTCGGTCCATTTACTAAAATGATCAACCATAACAAGGAGATAGCGACTTTTACTTAACTGACTTTTTGGGAAAGGGCCCAATAAATCGATGCCAATTATTTCATTTGGAAATTCGGATTTAATACTATTTAGAAACCCGGCCGGGCGGAAATTAATATAATTAACTGCTTGACATGTTGGGCAGGACTGGACATACGCCCTTGTTAACTTTTGCAGTTCAGGAAAGTAGACTGCCTCGCGTACGCGTTGGATAGTTTTTCGAATACCAGCATGAGAAGCTAAAGGGCTGTCATGGAGCTCCTGCAGGATATTTAATCTAAGACTAGCTGGGATAACAGGTCGAAATTCGTTGTTGGAATTCGTAGTTTTTGTATAGAATAATAGACCATCTATTAGTTCGTAATGGGCCGCTCTATTTCTTATCGCCACAATATCTTGGTGGCTAAAATTTTCAGGATCCTTCAAATACTCATAAATACTTCCAAACTCAGGATCCTTACCCAGTTCGGTTATTACAGTTTCTCAGGAATTTAATGTACATGCTGTCAGCATTGCCATCTTTACGGTATTGCCTTGTTCGTCTATTTTAATCCTTGATAGGGCATCTGCAAAGATATTTTCCTTTCCAGGGGTATGCTTGATTACCAGATTATATTCTTGCAGCTTGAGTGCCCATCTTATTAACCTTGGGGATAAATTTTTCCCTGAGTACAATCTAGTTACCGCCGCATGATCAGAGTATACTGTTATCGGCGCCTTTCCAAAATAGACTCGGAACTTTTGCACTGCTAACAGAACTGCAAGTGCCTCTTTCTCGGTCGCGGAATAGTTTCTTTGTGTTTGATTTAAAGTTCGGCTAAAAAATGCAACGGGCTGCTGATTTTGCGAAAGTACCGCTCCTACCGCATAATCCGAAGCATCCGCTGAAATTTCTAAATTTTCATCCTTTTCAGGAAATTTCAACACAGGGGCTTGCGTTAATGCTTGTTTTAATTTTTCGAAAGCACTATTGGCTTCGGCCGTCCACGAGAATCTTGCCTTTTTCCTTTTTAATTTTAACAATGGCTCAGCGATAGCCGCAAAATCTTTTATAAAGGACCTATAATATGAACAAAGTCCTAGAAAAGAAGAGAGCTTCTTTGTCGTGTTTGGAGTCGGATACTTTTGTACAGCGATTATTTTTGATTCATCAGTCTCGATCCCTTTTTGAGATATTTTGTAACCTAAATATTTTAATTCAGGGGCTGCAGATTTGCACTTTTCGACATTAACTTTTAGACCGGCCTCATTTAATAAAGAAAACACCTGTCTTAAATCCTGTACATGTTGGTCTAGATTATCACTAGTAATAATGATATCGTCTAAATAGATAAATGTGGACTTTCCAAGAATAGGTCTTAACACAATGTCCATGCATCGCTGAAATGTTGCCGGGGCCCCTGAAAGGCCAAACGGCATACGCAAAAATGCATAAGTGCCAGACTTGGTTATAAAAGCAGTCTTAGGCACGTCCTCAGGCCTCACCCCTATTTGAAAATAACCAGTCGTTAAGTCTAAAGTCGTCATAAATTTGGTTGATTTTATGTTCCTTAAAATTTCTTCTATGATCGGTAACGGATATACCGGATATTTAGTTATGGAGTTTAATTTACGGTAATCAATAGCGAATCTCCACCTTTTTGGATGCTCCAAAGGATAGTCATTATTTTTCTTACATAAAACCAACGGGCTAGCATAACTACTTGAGATGGGCGTTATGATCTTTTTACGTAGCATATCGGTAATATGCCATTCTATAATTTTTTCCTTATTCTTATCATACCGGTATGGTTTTTGACGAACTGGCAATGCATCTCCGGTGTCAATACTATGGTTAGTAACCTGAGTAAATCCTGGAATATCACTAAATAACGAAGCAAATTCACTTACCACTTGTCGGATTCTATCTTGCTCGTCATTAGGCAGGTGGTCAAGATTTAACCTTGGCGGTTCAGCCTTTTCTACACGCACTGGTTTCATTGTCAGCTTAAGGGACGCTTCATTAAAATCCAGTGTAGCTTGTGCGTCTGAAAGAAAATCTATCCCCAAGATTAAATGTGCTTGCAGATTCTTTACTATAAAAAACATCACCTTTACTTGTTCGTCCTTGATACGGATATACAAAGGTACTTTACCTACGCACTTACATTTTTCTCCTTGCGCCGCTAACACTGTTGTATTATCCGCATTGTATATGCGGTATTTGCGAAAATACTTTCTAAAAAACTCCTCTGCCACACAGGAACACTGCGCGCCGGTATCCAGGAGTGCGGTGGCTGGGATATTATTCACCAAGACTTCAATCTTCGGAAGAGTCAAATTTTTCACCATAACTGTATTTAACTTGTAGGAAGAGGGATTTTCGTGGTCTTCGGATTTCCGCACCCTCTCGTCAACAGAAATCCGTTTTAGTTTAAATTATTTTTCCTTTCCGTGCTTTCCTTCTTTTTCCCCTGGCCTTGAGACTTTTTTCCTGGGTTGCTATTGAACTGTCGACGTTCGCCGGCTGTTTTTGAATGCTCGGGTTTCCTTGCCCACTGATTCGCTTTTTCTCCGTAGCCGTATGCTTGAGTTTGTTGTAGTCTTGGCGTACGAAATTGGTTTCGCTGTTGATATTGGCGTCTTCTTTCGACGTCCGCCGTTCTTCTACTTTCAAACTGGATTGCTACCTCAAATAACTTTTCCAGTGTAGTCGGATTTCTTAATTCAATAAGGTCTTGCACTTGGGGCAGTAACCTCGGCAAAATCACTTGAATTATTTCAGGATCCGGACGGTTTCCATACAAGAGCTTGAAAACGTGAATTTTTCTTAAAATAAAGCTCGAGAGGTTTTCGATTCTTTGTTGATATATACTAAAAAGTTCCGTTTCTAATTTCGCACGATCCCTTACAACAGGGAAGGCTTTTAGTAGGGCAGTCTTGAAATTTTCATAAGTATAGGTGGGACTTCCTGCTTTACCCAAGAGACTTCTGCCGATACATTTGAACCAGTTAAGCGCTTGGCCCCTCAAAGCGCTGGTAGCTAAGGTAACTTTTTGAAACTCGTGCACGGGGTAGAGCATGAAGTGGTCATCAATTTTTCCAAAAAACTGGTTACCGGTGAGTTTCCATTAAACGTTGCTTCTGGTTTCATCGAAGCGCGCATGGTCTGGACGATGTAACCGAATCCTTCCAGGGCGGCAGCTGGCATTTCTGGATTCTGAGCCGTTTCTGCAGGCAGCAAAGGTTCTTCTTGAAACTCGGCGATGGTTATTCTTCTTCGTTGGGCGCCACTATCAGGTTCAATGTTCCTTCTAACCTTCTTCGGGAACATACAAGGACCTGACTAGGAACAGAGAGCTTACTAAAGCTATGTTCACTAATTGTAGTAAGTAGACAGGATACAGACGAAGGGTATACAAAACCCTTTATTTTTCTCTATATACAATAACTTCCGTACTTCGGAATACAATGACCCGCCACTCGGGGTCTAACGTAAAAGTATAAAAATAAAACTAAACTCTAATTTAACTTTAGAATAATACACGTGGAAGATTGGCCTTATAATAACAGGAAGCGTATGTAGCACAGAGACTGTGAACACTACAATACGTTTAATTTATCAAGAGGATTAAAACCTCTGGCCTGGAAGGCAAACAACAACTGCGTAACTTCTAAGGTAAGCGGCCTGCTTCGAACTCACTGCTTCCTCTCTTTCGCTTGGCAAAAAGGCCACACTTAAATACTTGGCGTTCGCCAGACAAACTTTGCATAAAATCCTTCACGCTTATAATTCTGGCCGGAAGTAGAAAATAAGAAGTGATAGTAAAGATTTAAAATAAAATAAACGTTAGTAAAACTTAAGATCCTTACAAAAGTATAAAAGTAAGTAAAAGAGGGCGATGTAGGGTGATTTCACTATTTGACTATTCGATACACTATTTGACGATGTTAGAGTAAGGCCTCAAACTATGTTTGAGTAAGTCGGCCTTACTCTAACATAGTCGAATAACATACACTTTAGTCCCTGTGTTTAGATTTGCTAACTTTACTAAAGAACACGATATCTATCTACCAAGATAGAGATATTCTACTTCTGACGAGCGTTCTAAGAAACAATTACACGCATTTAGTTGACATGTTGAGAAAAATCATAAAAATTCCATGCAGTTGATCTATTTTGTCGTTGAAAATAGAAGCCAAGAAGAATCAATAGTGTTCTCTGGCTTCAGGCAACTATATTTCTCACTTTGAATTTGGAACTAGAAATATAATTACAAATGTCTCTACTAGGGGAGATCAAAATTCATTATTTTTTCACACATGTAAAATCTGGGTAAATATGTTTCCTCGTTTATAAATTACAGAAGTTTTTCAATAATTCCTGATATCTTAAAGGAAACTTTTAATGTATTTGTTTCCTGTAACAGGTCTAAATAATCGTTCATTAAAGCCACACTAATTTTAACAATCTGAAAATTAACAAATGAGTTGATCTCTTTCATAATTATAATAAAAAACTTAATTTGGGTTTAAGATTACCTCAGAAGTGAATTTTTTTAATTTCTTAATTTAGATGCCTTACACTCCAACAGTTATTTTTCCCCAATTAAACTACGGCCATATTAGCGGCCGGTAAATACTGGTAGTTCGACTTTAGATTTACACCCTGACGAACGAATACGATGGCTGAATGGTATTTTTCCATGTTTTTTCCTATGTATAACATGAATATGAGACTTTTCTCGTTAAAAAGTCCTCTGCGAAGGCATCTGTTTCCTTAAAAGCAGATAGTCATCGTGTGTTTTGCTGTATTCAAGTAATCCTAACCTTCAAACTACGGCACCTGTCACACTAAATCAAGAAAAAAGGTTTCTAAACAAGATTTTTAATCGGTCTGCGGGCCCCAGTGGCCAAGCGCTAAAACCGCTGAGTACTGTCAATCCTAGATAAGTTCAAATCCTGGTGAACACGCTTGTTCGGTGAATGTTTTCTACGTTCAATGTGAAGGAAATCTAGTTTTCCTTAGAAAGTCCTCCCCGATAGTTTCCGTCCTCTTGCGCAGATGCCAATTCCATTAAATTTTCTGCATTAAACACAATTGTAATTCTTTCTTTTTAAAGAAATCCCAGGGTAAATAATTGTAAACATCAGATTCAGTGCGATTATGAATTATTATTTTAAAGTAGTTAACATTTTGAGTGGGAAAAGCATTCTTAATACGCTCATAAAAAACTCCTCCTCTAAATTGGCATCAAACTGTGTTGATTTCTACAACATTCTATATAAATACGTTTCCAAAAAATTCTGCTAAAATATTATATACGGTATTTTCTCCCGCCCTTTTAGCATGCCTTCGTGGTCTCAGTACGCTCGGCGCGCATTCGAGAAGTCCGTGGTTCGTGTCCCGGGTAGGGCATTGCTCATTTTTTATGTCTCTTGCTGTTAAAAAAATGTAATGTCTCTACAAACCTTCCATTCATCAGAATAGTAATAAAGTCATGAAGCATAGGGGGTAGGGGGGGAAAGGAATTTTAAAGAAAAGATTATTTTTACAAAATGACTCAAAATTTCTTGAGACAGTATAAGTAGTTATATAACTCAAATAATTAAATATTTGACCTCTTAATTTTACCAGTATTTCTGCATAGAAATAAAAAATAATTAAATATCGATAATGAGTATCATAGATAGTGGAGCACATCGAATGAGCTTCACAATATTTTCAAAAGCAGCCACTTTGACAAATGACCAGAACTGTCGGGAATCGCTTATGAATGTCACTTACACGTTTCATAATGCCAAGAATGTTATAAAAATAACGGTAATGCTATATCAGCAACTTACCGATCTTTCCAAAGTGCTTAAAAATAGAGCTGTTCCAAAAATTGTATTCAGTTCATTCACGGTGTTTAATCAAAAGCTCGTCGTCGATTTTTGAACTACTTCTCGATAAGCTATTGAATTCAAATTTTGTACACACACCGTTTACGGATGATAATAATTCGATTTAGAGTTTTTAAAATTTAATGTCGAAGAAATGTTTTGCTCATATTTCCATTTAAAGAATAAACTAAAAATCTCAAAATTTTTAAGTTTGCATCATTGTACAGAGCGTAAAATAGCTTTTGAAATAAAATTTGCATGAAATTCGTAACCTAATTTCTTATTTTGGGGCGAATTTTGTTTTAAATTTATATATCTTTTCGATTATTTGAGGTAAAAGGATACTTGGAAGTAAAAGACTGAACCAAAAGACTGAAGTAAAAGATTGAAGTAAAAGACTGAACCAATAATAATAATAATAATTTATCGCATAGATTAATGGTAATAAGAGATTACTTAATAGCCTCTTTGCTAAATTCCTGTACAGTTTTATAAGAAGAATCATAGGTTCTTAAATTACGAAATCAAATAATTGAATCGCATTGTCAGACGTATAAGATTTATAAATTTATCAAGAGAGCCTCGCGTTTTTATTATTCGTGATATAAATGTGTAGAAGAATTTTTTAAAGAGAATTATTTAATCTCGTATTCCCATCAAATTACACGATACATTATTTTTAGAACAAAGGGAGTTAGCCGAGAAGGTCTATTAACTTCATTTTGCCATTTTGCGTTGAAAACTGTGTCAGTTCACTTTTCAAAATGTTGCTACCACATATTACAGTCCTGTATTATACAGTCCTGTATTATATTCCCCCCCGGGGGTCGACGTAGAGAACTCTGCGAAGCTACTGGCTAGGATCTGTACCTAGGCAGTCTCGGCCACGGGGGTATAAAATTTATGAACTTGGTGGTTCTGAAGGCTCTGGGAAAGGTCACTTATTGGCCGGCCTCGGAGTCTGGCACGTCCTAGCGCGGCGTGGTGCTAGTAACCCGTGGGGTTTTCCCCCGGGGTCGCCGGGTAATGTCCCGCTTCGACGGGCTCGCCCGAGCGACTGGCAGGAGCAATTGACGACCGGTGCTGCCTGGTGACGTATCCAGGTGGTGCGCGGCTCTGCTGGAGGGTAATAGTGGAGGTTGAACCTCCACGACGTGCCCGAAGGCAGAGTCGACCTGTAGTGAGATTTAGTTACTTGGAACAGGGAAGCCGAAACCTATAGTCCTGTATTATATTTAAAGAAATTAAATAATGGTTTTGGTTTATTAAATTACTGCAAAGCACACGAGGGCTATCTGCCTTGAAATTAAATAAGGAATAATCTGCATAAATATATGCATGTTTCTCGCATTGTGATAAAACAACGGTACCTAGACCCATCCAATTTTGAATAACGCACATTTCCACCCGAATATGGGCATCTCGAAGCCGAGATTTGGAATTTGTTTTATTATATGTTTCATATTTCGTAAAACTTCAATGAATTTTTTATTAAGAAACTCAACGATTTTAAAGCGAGCAAAGGCAACACTGTATGAAAATAATAATATAAAAAATTATCTCCAACGGGCGAGACTGTGTATCGGAAATTCTAAAGATATGCTCATTTTAAATTTATTTTGCGGTATTGCTATTTAACTGAAGTTTTATGGTTCAAATGCGAAGAACATGATATTTAAAAATAGAGGTAACCCACAAACCGTTAAAAAAAACGCCCCTTTGGGCGTAATGTAAAATCTGAAAGATTTGCATTTTCAGATTTTTATGTTTGCATTTATTACTTTTATTTTTCTCGTTTTAATCCATTAATGCTCTTATAGGTAAACGTTCATTTTGTAAAAAAATTCTATTTTTATTCAATAACTGTTCTAAAACGGAAATTCTTAAATCCCTTTATATATGCATCCACTTTGTAAATGGTAATAAATTTGTTTCTTTAGAGTCAGTGTAAGGCCTTTATTCCAAAACATCAAGATTTCTCCCCACGCTAATGACAGCCATTACCCATTGTCGTCAGGATTGCATGGACCCTTGTCCCCTTAGGCATTGGGGGTTGGAAGACATACAAAAACACGGGACTGTCCGTTTTCGAGGGTACATTTAAACTAACAATAATACGTAACAAACCGTTAAGAGACCTGCATTAAAGAACGAGAAAATCCGGGCCAAACCGTTAATGGGTTAAAAAAACTTTAGTGTATTGACAAAAAGGCTACAGAAATTAATTAAATTCTCTTATTTAACAGAGGAATTTTTATGCAAACTTAGACCCTAGTCTTACAGCATTGGACTGTCAGAATTTATTATTCAATAAGAAAACTTAATTATAATATTCTTATATATTCATCACTTTTTCAGTATCCACTCATGTTTATAGGTTAAAATGCCATATTCAATATTAAAGTTATTTATGAAATAAAAACCTAATAAAATCTGATAAATCATTTGTGTGTGCAAATTTTTAAATCTAAATCTCTTACATTAAATTATTTCTGTCTTTTAAATTACATCCCATTATTTATTTCAATTCAATTGATTAATGCGTTTGTACTAATATTTCAAAGTTCTTTCAAGCACTTTTTGTGTCCTGAAAATGCCAAGTATTTCTATAAAAAAAATAAGCAGGCATACAGAATAATTCATTTAATAGTTCATATAATCTCTTTTAACTGATTTCATGTCTAAATTTTCTACACAGAAATCCGCTGTCTAATTTTTAGTATCTTTTATCGGACGAAATTTTTCAAATGAATTAAAGGCTTGATTGAGCAAAACACGTCTTTAAAGCTAAATGTATTCTAAGAAATACAAAAAATGTCAACACGATTTTGCCCCCATTCAAATCAGTCATTTAAACTATTCAAACCGTTCAGGAAAAGGATAAACATTGAGAACATAAAAATCTGCCCTTTTTTATATATACTTTAATAAAAGGAAATGTGTTCCTTCTTTTTATAAGAAAAAGAACCCATTTTCCTTTCTAAGTTTTGAAAGTCGCCAACGCTTAAAAAATGATAAACTATGCCAAGGTAGAAACCCGCCTTTGACAACTCAATGCGCATGCGTGGTTAATGTTGGTGCGAATAGCTTAAGCGGCTAATCGCACCGATGGTGCGAATAGCATCAGCCGGGAAAAACAAGGGTTTCGTAGCATTACTAAGAAAAAAACTTAGTGAAATTCACGGTTCAAACATTCATCATATGCATTGTATTATACATCAAGAAGTTCTATGCACGAAAGTAATAAATATGGAGAATGTTTGTCATATACAAAAAAAGTTATAAATTTTATAAGATCTCGAGGTTTAAATCAGCGTCAATTCACTGCTTTCTTAGATAGTGAATATTCGGGTTTGTCCTACTATACCGAGGTACGTTGGTTATCTTGCTCCAAGATTCTCAAACAATTCTGGGATTTGAAAGAAGAAATATGTCAGTTTTTAAAAACGAAAAATCAAGACGTAAGTTTATTTTACGATCCAATATGGATACAAGATTTATCTTTCTTGGTTGATATAACCAAACACTTAACCGATTTAAATTTATCGTTACAAGGAAAAGATCATATCATTACGAACATGTTTGACATAATTAAAGCACTCACATTTCAACTAGTTCTTTGGGAAAAACAACTTAACAATGAAGATTTGACGCACTTCCCGACGTGCAGCATGAACAAATCAAGTTTAGATGATACTTGTTCGTATCAAAAATACGCAGAAAAAATTGCAAATTTAACAACTGAATTTGAAACGAGGGTTAATGATTTTAGTTCCCTCGAAGACAATTTTTTTTTTGTTTTCTTCGATTTTCTCAATAAGTATTGACTCAGTACCCAGCCATATGCAAATGGAGGTGATCGAGATTCAATGCAACTCAAATTTGAAAGCAAAATTCATTGAATTGGGCGTGCCTGAATTTTACAAATATTTACCAGCCAGGTTTGAAAATACTCGAAAATTCTCATATGAAATTATTTCCATGTTTGGTAGCACTTATCGGTGCGAGCAGTTATTTTCAGTCATGAACGGTAATAAGTCTCCTATTGGAAACCATATTAATGATGCTCACCTTGGGTCAGCGTTGAAAGTTATCACTGCAAACAAAATTTCTCCCGAAATAGGAAAGATAATAGCAGAGAAGAGATGTCAAGTATCAGGACGTAAACATTAAATTTTTCTTGTTCTTTTATATATATATATATATATATATATATGTTTATTATTGTATTATTCGAAATAAATCTACGTTTCTATGAATATTGATTTTTTTTGGGGGGGGGGCCCGCCTAAAGTTAAACCTTGTTTGTTTGGCCCAAGTGTACCTATGAGTTTGACATCCCTGATTTAGATCATACTATCCAGTTTTTAACATTGGCACCAACTAACAGATTTGGCGACAATACATCATAATCAAAACATAGAATGTTACTTTAATAAAAAAAAGAACATCACTTTCCTATGTGCTGTTTACAAAAATAACAATTTTACAAACAGTATAAACTATTCGTGATAATAAAAGGAACAATAACATCACAAACAGTATTAACAATATTTTACTGCACAAACACACACATTCCAAAATTGATTTTGTATTTATAAAAATCAGATGATCATCAATAAGTGGCAATTAAATGAAAACATATATTTTGAAGAATTACGAAGAGTAATTTTTCTAACATTCTATGGAAAAATACCAAGCTGAACTCACCTCTCAAATACACGCTCCTGGGCTGGGAATCGATTGAGCTCGGACAAGAATTAATTATCCATTTTCTTCGTCTTTCTTTATTTCTTGGAAAACGAAATATCCTTATGCTATTTTTAGAATGACTGGAACAATTTAGTGCAGCACATCCACCCGTGTTTCTCAAAATTAGGTCGGAATCAATCAACAAATATGTCAACATAATAATGCTGATCCAATGGCAGATAGCAACAAGTGTGCTTTGTTGGCTACAAAATGGACTATGAGTCAGCTCCCTTTTATAGAAGCCCCTTTATAGTGTTGGGCTGTACATCAAAACTCTGTGATGATGTAGGCAACGAAACCTTGATTTATGTACACCACTGTATCTTTTCACACAGTTCCTTGCTACTGCATGCTTTTGGTTATAATTTTCTTCTATATATGAAGAGGGATTTATATGTATGGTGTCAAAAGCCAAAGTTCCAATGAATAAACTTTATCACTTGAAATACTAAAAAATAAATATATGGAAATAAAAATTTCTTGTACAGTTGGAGAAATCTAATATCAGATTTCAAAAAGAAAAAAAATCGTCACCCATTACATTGCAAAATCATTTTAAACTCATTAATCCGAAAGAAAAAATGCATAATTTTTAAGTACAACAATTTGATAAATGGAAGATAGAAGTCTATAAAAGAATTGTCTTTTATCTGCATTTATTGAGAACACACAATTTTTTAACTTGCATGTGTATCTAAATGCATATAAATTAGGTACATTTCATGTTTAATAAAATTTAGTAATCTATTTCTTTCACATTCCACCAATATTTTAATTACTACTTACTGAAAAAAAAAAAAAAAGGTTATGGGTAAATACTACTAAAGAACTAAAAATGAAATCATACTTAGTATAATATACTGTGTAAAAATACTAGCACATAAAAAATTATATTTATTTATTATTTCTATAACCATATATAAATAATACATCTATAATTTGAAAGAATAATATTATAACAATAATATCAAATACATTCTAAATGCAGACAAAATTAATCAAAACATGCTACAGACTGAAAAATTGGTACTCTGTTATCGGGACTGGATTAAGGAATGTATGTATGTATGTATGTATGTGTCTATATGCGTACACATACATACGTATGTACATATAATATACATATACACTCATTTCTGAATCCAGTTCCGATTACAGAAGAGTACCGAAAAATCTTATTTCAGGATTACAAGAATTGAGGAAGTATTGATAACTGACATTCAGTTTCTTCCTCTGTCCCTGAAAAATACTTATTTGCGCTTCATCTAATTTCTCAGAGTATAAATATGTTTGACAAAATGTGCTTATTTCCTTCCTTAAATAATTTTATTATAAAATTTTGGGCACATAGCTATAAGCCAATAGTTTGTCCCTCCCTGCAGTGCCAAGAAGTTATGAACTGCACTGTCTCCATATGAACGTGTCATGAACACAAGAACATTTTGCATTTATTGCCAAGATCTTCATATTATAATCAGAAACCTGCAAAATATTACTGTTGTACATATCTTATCTAAAGGCTTAAACAAGAATAAAGGAACTATATGCTATCAATAACAGGAAATATAATGATTATCAGGATTATAGAAATACATATGTTTGATAAATTTTAAATGCTTTGAAACTTATTAGCTAAATGATAATAATCTACTTAATATGAAATAATATTCTACAATATAAGATTATTGAGGAGTGTTACTTAAAATCCTTGGGTTTACTAAGAAAATAAATTACATAAGCATTATACAAATCTTATTTCAAATTTATGGAAAGATACATGTTTATAACATTATGAAAGCTGAGTTATTATTCAAAACTAATCCTACTTCAGAAAATTCTCAATACACAGTTTTATAGTTTTACATATATGTAACAATTATGAGTACAATCTCATAAAATTAACATAACCTTCTCATTTGTGGTGTCCAACATCAAGATCCGAAAGAGATTAAAATGACCTACTGACACCTACTAATTTTTTTTATAAACTATATTTATCTATCGCATGAGAAACTTGCAATATTTTCATATGATGCTTCTAAAATAGCATAATAATATACTGGTAAAGTAAAATGGAGAAAAGAATACTCTTTTTTCAAACAATTGCATAACATCATATCCTTCATAAGAAGAAACAGGGTATTTTACATCAATAGGTAAAAAATTACAATCCCTTTTCACATGAATTTTTAAGCACTATAATTAGATAAAATATTAACAGATGACTTCAAGAATAATATCAAAATCTAAAATCCCAACAAACACTGTAATTCGTTTTTAAATAATACTGCAAATGAATCCAACTAGTTACTTTTTTCAGATCCTGATTTTTGACAACAAAACACAAATGAGAATGTTATGCACCAAAGATGTAATTTATTATGAAAACCAGAGAGAAATTTAACTAATATATTCTTCTCTGTTTATTATTATATAATTCGGAACTTAATTCCGATTGAATTTTTCAAATGTTTCAGGTGTTACATAAAAATATTCAGCAGAAAATTATTCGTTAAGTATAGACGAATTCATAAAAAAATGTTTCTACAACTGAAACTGATCAGAAAACCAGAAATCACGACACATGTAGAATATACTATAGAATAATTGATTAAGTTATTTACAATTTTAGACTGAAATTTCAACAATTCAAATAAGTAACTTACTCTTAGCTCAGGCGGCAATCCAGTAAAATGTAAGAGTCTTCGAACGAAAGCTGTTAGTTCAGAACAGAATACAACTGTTTATCTTCCCTAAATAACTTTATAAACTGCTTAACAGATAAGGCAAACGTATCCAGTATGCTTCGGAACATTCTTCTTTGAAATGAATTACGATGATGTATTCAATTTAAAAGATACATCGCTAAACATTCATCCGACGTTTTAAACGGTTGCATATAAGCAGCCGAAAACCAGACGATCGCTACGCCGCACGAAATGGTTTCGATCGGTGCTGGAGGATTGTAAATTGTCGCTCCGCACAAAAAACCCGTCATATGTGACGTCACTTTCGTATTGAGATCTCGTCGCACGCAAGGAGGATACGGCCCGAGTAAGGCTAAGGCTCCTCTAAATATAGGATGCTTAGATGCAAAGGAAAGTAAGGCTCCTACCTTTCCTTTGCATCTAAGCTTGATTTTTCCCCCGTCGGTGCAGAAAGACTTAGCGGATGCAAAACAAGACATCTGTCTACTTTGTCTGCCTGTCTGTCTAATGTTTCCCGTATAAAACGGGAAGCAGATTTTATTAAAATAGTAGAACTGGTTGCTGGAGGTATGCAGCCAAAGAAATTCACCTATTCCTCGGAACTATATTGGACTGGACTAGTCCTCGATATAGCTAAAGCCTTCAATAGGGTCTGGCTGGGCAGCCCTATTCACAAGTTAATCTATCTGAGTTTCCCAGGAAACATATTTAACGCCTAACTAACAGAGATAATCTTCGTCATGTGAGTCTCAAACACCTGCTCCTTTCACCGGATAATCTCAGCCGATGTACCCCAAAGTTTACATCGGCTGTACGTTAACGACATCTCACAGTCACCCCACACTACTCTTGCACTTTGTGCTGATGGCACAGCTATCCTATCCCAAAATGCTTTTCTTCGTCCAGCATCACAAAACCACCCCCAAGCCCATGCCTGGCTAGTCAAAAGGAAAAGGGTAAAAAATACTGATAAATCCACTGCTACCATTCTCATGAGAAAAAGGAACTGGACTGGAAACCCTCGTCTCCATTCCACCACTTTGCCCTGAGTTACTTATCTGAGGATAATCGTCGACCTACAACTTTTATTAACCCCCTTTTTTCTCCACATAATTTTATTTATTATCTTGTATTTTCGAGTACATAAAGCAGAACACTGTCCCCTAATTGCTTAAAGCAGTGTGTTCTCTAAAGGCAAAAAGTTACTTCTTTATAAGAGCATATTACGTCCACTGCTATACCATGCTTGCTCTGTCTGGGCTTATTCCTGTAGAAGGAAGAAAAAAGACCTGAATACGGTATTCTACGTCAAATCTTCAATCGTCCATAGTATATTCGAAATAATAGAAGCCACCAAGAACTTGAAGTTGTACAGTTACGCTCTTATTATGTCCACCCGACTTACAGTTATCATTTAAACATCCGAAATAAAAGCAGCAGCATTATTCTTATCTAAAAATATGATTAGTGAGCTCCTACAGATATTAAAGGTCCAATAGCCATCTTTAGAAAGCAAATATTTATTTATTGATCTTTTTCACCGCACTGTTCCTCTGTTGCAACTCTTCTGTTTATATGCATTTATATCAAATTTATTCATGTATTATTATTGGTATTTTTGAATATTTTTTTGTAAATATTTTACTTTCCTAATATTTTTACTATATGCATAACTGTATATTTGTTGCATAAGAGGGATTGTACTTACTATTTCTTGTTTTATGGGCTATTGTGTACGGATTTCATGATTTTTTAAACTTTTTATTAACTTTGTGAACATTCCTCCTTGCAAACATTATGAACTCCCAGTTCGAACAGCTAGCGATACTCATAGATCGAAACACAAATCAAATGAAATTTTAAGTAAATATGCAAAAATATGCTTTTCACCAACTTTCATTCCACAAATAATTCAAGAACAATATAATATTTCGAAATTTTCGATAGAGGCTGGACATCACGCCCGAGCATTCTGGTGTTTATATTATCCGAAGCGTCACCTTTCGTCGTTTTTACTGTTGCGCGATAGGTCTACGTCTCTTTTCGATGCGTTCTCTTTTAGTTTCTGTTGTCAGATGTGAAAGCATCGTTTTGTTTTTAATGCCAAATCCGCTATAGTGTATCTTTTATCAAATAGCTGTTATAAATTCGATTTTCAGATTTGGCAGAATAGTAGTATTTATGAAATGAAAACTTATGACTGAAAATCGTTGTGAAATTGATTTAAATAGCTATCAAAGAAAAGGTAATTTTTAGTCGTAATTCATTCGGTACAAACGGTGAAGAATATTTCTAACACATAAACGTAATATTAGCTGTATATCATTAAAGCAATGTTATAATTAATGAATTTTCTTAAAATAATTGGGATTTTTCATTGATATTTTGGGAAAAGTACTTTGTAATGTTTATAGAATTATTGTTTGTTATGATAATTGATTGCGTATTTTAATCTTCAGATGTGTCAGATTAGTTCAAAAATTGAGATTTATATTGCTTATCAGTTAATAAAATAACCTAATAATTTTACCATCTTACAAGCAGCCTTGTAAAAGCCTCAAAATATTGTTTAGGGGTTGATTTCTTGCGATGGAATATGTTTGCGTAGTTCCTGTGGTGTGTAACGAAAATGTGATACTGTTTCCCATGAAAAGTCAGGTATTTTTGTGTAAGCATATAGCCTTCGAGTGACAAATTAAAGCTATCTGGTCATCCATTATCTGTCAAAACTTATAATTTAGTGAAACACTGGGAAACACTTTGAGTTGTGTTTATTTTATTGGACTAACAGTATGATGGCCAGAAAATATAATAATATCTGACAGGTGAGATCTGTAAGGAAATATGTTTTGATTTATTCATTTTGAATTTTACGATGACACTTGATTAAAACTATGTGTTAGGTATGTGTTGTGTGTTAAATAGTAAAATTGGATTTCTGGAAGTTTCATTTAGAATGAGAATTTTTAAAATCTGATACCTTTCTTGCACTTTTCCAGTTCCTTCTAATTCATACATATAATGACGTAGAATGTAGAGAAGGCAGAACATAATAGTGAAACTTTATGGAAAAAAAAAAAAAAAAAAGGTTCTTGCGTATTAACCTTCCATAGGCCAACAGTTGCAGCCATTATCTTTATTTGGTAAAAATATATTCCAGGTTGCCCCTTGGCGAAAATTGGTGATTGGGCAGCAAGGCACAATTTCAAGATGGCCGCTACACAAAACCAAAGTAACAAGTCAAAGAATTACACATACTCGTTGTCCATGTATACATCAATCTGTTTTCACTTAAAAAAATCAGAGAATTGAACAAACTCGGCATTGCACACTCCCTTTGTGCATGTACACATTGATCTATTTTCACTTAAAAAAAATCAGGAGAATGATGATGCCGTATAATGTTAAAACAAAGTTACTTATCATCAAAATTGAACAAAATTTGTAGCGAATCGAAGCTCAATAAACTGCATTTTAAATCACACAATGAAATAACATAGAAAAGGAAATATCAACTTACCATATTTAGAAATTTCTGTGTCTTTAGTCTGTGGCACACAAAAGTCCTTAACAGTATCCAAAGACTTTCTAAGATTATCTGAACTAGAATATGCATACTGTCGTCACCACATAAATTCACAAAAATAAGAGTAAAAAATGTCCTCCGTAGTACTGGACTGTCGGTGACATTTCTTGCATGAACCTTTCTTGCGACAAAGCCATCTAAACCATCTTTGCATTCAACCATACGCATTTCCTTCATATAAACAAAGCACTTACAATGACTACTAAGTAAACCTTCATTTACACACCAGTCAATGCTTTTTTCCCTTTTGTTCCAAATTGTACATTTCGTTCCAAACAACAACTTGGCGATAATACAAGGGGCACCCTAAAATATAGACTAACCTTTTATTTATATCTGAATAGCTCTTCCAGTCATATATGTATTCTTATTCTGTGTACTTTATTGTATTTTTTTAATTGTTTGCTTTTTGGACCTAGTCATGAAAATAGAAGTTATCTCTTCATTGGGATACTGATTCAAATGTGTATTCTACATGGGGAGAAAAAAAAAAAAAAAAAAAAAAAAAAAAAAAAAAAAAAAAAACATCTAAAATGCACATACGTCCTGTTCATTTAACTTAGATTTGAACCTGGGTCAAACTACCAGTATTTTCTGGTCTTGAGTGCTTGACCACAAGTGGGGTGGCCTATCTCTGCAATATAAAATCATTTATTAGTTTTCTAAATTATAGTAGTATATTGCTGGTTAACCCAAAGTCTCTGAAGTATTAACAGTATATCATAAGTATATTTTAAGGCCTGACATGTTTCTCTACATGCTTGTAATCCCAGGAGCTATTTTATAAGAGAAGCATGCTGATTCAGCATAAGATATTCAATTGTATCTGTATACTTACTGTAGCATTGCACCAGTTTTATTAAACTGATGCAAAACTTATAATCTGCAAAAATAAGGTAAGTTTTTTATTTGCAGTTTTATTAAACTGCAAATAAAAAACATCAAAAGATTTAACAGAAATAAGGATTCCTAGCCTCCTGCAAGATTTCGATTGTTGTAGAACAAGTATGAATATGTTCACATTTTCCCCATATGTTTGTAACTTCTATAAACTAGTTCTTTCCTTCTCTTGAATTTTTTTTTTTTTTTTTTTTTTTTTTTAAACATTTGATCTAGTTTATGTTGAAAATATATTATTGCATTCCATACCTTCTGTCTATTAGATTTGTTGTTCATTGAACATTTATGGAATAGTTAACAATAGCTATATAAACAAGGTCTACCATGCATAATTTTTTAGAATAAATTGAAATAGCATTAGGGGTGGTTCTTCTAGTTAGTTCATTTATCCAAGCTCAGAAATAACTCATTGGCTGGACAAGAAGCATCTAGATCTTAACTTAAATTTGGGTTGATCTTTACATTATGGTAACTTGGCGTTTTTTTGGCGAAAATTTGGCGACCAACTCTCCTACAGCAACCCTCTATTTTTTTTCCCCGCTGCCATTTTGTCTTCACGAAGTAAAGACATGTTTCTTTTCTTTTTATCTACTGAACACTTCTTCCAACAATCTACTAGCCGAATTACACTTATGCTAGAAATTTTATCTAACAAAACTGCTTAATCATGACAAATATTCACTGCAGAATTGGGAAAAAGTGCACAATACCATACTCCTTACGCGTTTTTCAAAATAACACATACACATAAACCATGTCACGTCGACTTATTTTTACTTAAAAAAACATCCCAGAATTACACAAAAATGGCATTGGGCACACTCTTCACTATATCCATGTACACTGCTTTTTTCTCATAAATTAAAAAAATTTCACGAAAATACATGACAATTTTCTGAATCTTTAAACCCGGTAAAAAGAACATATATGAAACTACCTGATCGCGTAAAATTATATACCCTTTCCAAATATGAACATTTCCACATATAAAATAAACAAAATATCCAAAAACTTTTACCTCTAAATCATCTATTATATTATAAACATCACCAATGAATTCATACCGCAAGCATTACAAATACTTAGTGTCAAATATTTAAATTATTTCCATGCACGTTTACTTCAACTAAAACGTATACCAAATTCCTACAAACATAAAATTCACAAAATAATTATCATTTAATTAAAATATCACTAAACCATGTACATGCCGACTTATTTTTACTTAAAAAAACATCCCAGAATTGCACAAAAATGGCATTGTGCACACTCTTCACTATATCCATGTACACTGCTTTTTTCTCATAAATTAGAAAAATTTCACGAAAATACATGACAATTTTCTCAATCTTTAAACCCGGTAAAAAGAACATATATGAAATTACCTGATCGCGAAAAAGTATTTACCCTTTCCAAATATGAACATTTCCACATATAAAATAAATAAAATATCCAAAAACTTTTACCTCTAAATCATCTATTACATTATACACGTCACCAACGAATTCGTACCGCAACCATTACAAATACTTAGTGTCAGATATTTAAATTATTTCCATGCACGTTTACTTCAACTAAAACTTATACCAAATTCCTACAAACCTAAAATTAACAAAATAACTATCATTTAAAATATAATTAAATTCAAAAACACTACTTAAAATATAAATGAGCACATACATTAAATTAATTCATACATAAATACCCATTTCGAATTCACTTTAGTTATGGCCATGGGATCCACAAATTCACGAACATTATTTCACACAACACAGAATAAAGCCAAATACAAAATTTCCAGATTTTTTCCCGATTTCCCCCCTTTTCCGATTAAAGAACCGTAATTCTTCCATTAATATCCCATGATCTCTCATTTCCCTCACACAAAATAATGTGTAATCGGAACTGAGTTCTGCTCACATTATTACCAAAGTCCCAGGTAGTAACCTTTATCGCCTCCAAAATGTCGCCAAACTACCAGTTACCATATTGTAAAGATCAACCTAAATTTGATTAGAGTAGATTGAAGGGTGCCCTTTGGATTATCACTAAGTTGTTGTTTCATTTATTGCCAAGTTGTTGTTTAATTTATGGTAATCTAAGTAGTTGAATGCTATGGAAACCCTATTATGACATAATTGGTTGCATGATTGATGTGAATTTGAATGATGGGATGGATTTTGGTACCTTGTTATTTTGTGGTTTACGCGGTAAAATGGCAGAATGTTGTAAGATTAATTTTTGAAGTTTCTGTATGATTTCGAATGAAAGGGAAAAAAAGCATTAATTGACTGGTCTGGTGTGTAAATGAAAGTGTACTTAGTTGCCATTATAAGTGTCCTGTTTGTTGAAAGGAAACGCGGTGAATTTCACGAAGTGAAGGCTTTTTTTTTTTACTCAACATTTTTTCCAACAATCTGCTAGCTGAATTACGCTTATGCTAGAACTTTTATGGAACAAAAGTGCTTAATCATGACGAATATTAGGTGTGAAATTGGGAGAAAGTGCAGAATTGCCCACTGCTTGCCTCGTTTTTAAGAATTGCACATACATGGTATCATCCATGTACACATCGACCTATTTTCACTTAAAAAAACATCCCAGAATTGCACAAAAATGGCATTGCGCACACTCTTGACTTTATCCATGTACACTGCTAAAGTCCTAGCTAGTAACCTTTATCGCCTTAACAAAATGTTGCCAAACTACCTGTTACCATATTCCAAAGATTAGTCGGAAACGCTTATAGTCGAATGTCGGAGGATACCTGTACTATGGAGGATATTTTTTTACTCTTATTTTTGTGAATTTATGTGGCGACACCAGTACAGATTCTAGTTCAGATAATTTTAGGAAGTTTTTAAATGCTGTTAAGGAATTTTGTTTGACTGAAGACATAAAAAATTTGCAGGTAAGTGGATATTTCCTTTGTGTAGTGCCAAGATGAATTTCCTTTTATATGTTATTTCATCGTTTGATTTAAAATGTAGTTAATTGAGATTATATATTTTTTGTTGGCTGCTCCTTTGACTTTTTAAGTGAATATAGATCCATGTGTATGTGGACAAAGTTAAGGGAGTGAACAATGCCCAGTTTGTGCAATTCTCTGATTATTATTATTTTTTTAAATTGGAAATAGGTCAATGTGTACATGAATACCGAGTTTGTGCAATTCTTTGACTTGTTATTTTGGATTTGTATAGTGCCGATTTTTGGTGCAAAAATTGCTGCTACACAAAGCCAAAATACAAGTCAAAGAATTGCACAAACTCGATGTCCATGTACTGCCAGTTATTGCCAAGAGGCACCCATAAATATATTTTTACCTTAAATTTTACTATTTTAATTACTGACCTCCTAACTCTTGAGGACTTCGGATTTTCAGAGTAAATTCTTTGTGTCATCAATAGACTTTTTCCATGTAGTGAAAAAGAAATATGTAACCCAGTCTTTTTTCCCCTTTATTATTTAAAATGAATAATAATTCTGTAGGAAAAAGTTTATTAAACTAATGTGAAATTTATTTAATGGGGGAGGGATTAAAAATACATTTTCACAAATGAATCCTAATAAAGTCTGTATAACTATCACATATTACATGATGTAAAATTAACTTTTAAATTAGTTTTAAAATTTTCCTATCCTCTAAAACTAAACTCCCAATCTTCCAAAAATTATGTACTGTAAATCTAAATTTCTCGGAGAATTTTAAGAAACAATATACAGTATATTATTTTAAATGTGATTTAATTAAGTTATTGGTAAAACAGTACTTTCTGATTATCCACACTCTTGATGAAAAGTTGTGAACATGTTTGTGAGAGATAAGATTATTTGAGTGTCTTTACATCGATTTTAACGATGCATCCAATATCACCTATTTCTTCGTTTTTCCATACCAAATGCTCATACTTCTTGTATTTTGCACTGTTATTTTCGTCTTCTACTCGGCAGTTTTGCACCAAAAGTAAAAACAGAGAATAGCATATGCTCAACATCAAGACTTCCAAAATGAGAAAGAGAAGCTCGTGATGTCTTTATAAGAGTTACATTAGACTATATGCCTGCAGAAAGCTAAGTCTAAGACAGACAGACAAAGTAGACAGATGTCTTGTTTTGCACCCGCTAAGTCTTTCTGCACCGATGGGCGAGAAATCAAGCATAGGTGCGAAGGAAAGGTATATAGAAAGGGGGGAAATTTCGTATTTGAGGAGAGTAAAAAGGAACTTCGTACATTTTCATTTTGTACGAGTTCAAAAGGCCAGGAAGAAAAGATGGGACAAAATAAAATTTAAAATAAATGGTTCAAAAAAAAAAAAAAATAGAGGGGAAAAAAAAAAAAAAAAAAAAAGGGCCTATAGAAAGAAAAGGAAAAAAGATAGAAAATATCCTAACATACGATTGTGTCCATGAGTGTAGTTAAAAGGAGAAGAATCTGTCTTCATTTACAATAAATAGT
The DNA here is from genome assembly GCF_044657685.1 of Stegodyphus dumicola. NCBI lineage: Eukaryota > Metazoa > Arthropoda > Arachnida > Araneae > Eresidae > Stegodyphus > Stegodyphus dumicola. Next base: position 110,306,576 of record NC_140781.1, on the reverse strand, counting down.
GTCTCACAGGTGTGTATGGTAGTGGTGAATAGATGTGTTACTGGGGGGGAGATATTGACGGTGTTAAAATGCTTTGTATCAAGGTATTTAGCATGGAATACAAAGTAATATGTATGCTTGCATCCTGAGATATCAACAAAAGTCATAAAACAAAAGTATATATTAATTTAATTAAAGTAACTTATGCTATTTTCGTTCCCAACATTTTCATACATTTTTCAAAAAACAGCGGCAGACAAACAACATAGAACATATACAATACAACGCACACACAAAAAAAGCAAACATATATATACACGTGTGTGTGTGTTAATTACTGAGTATATGTATTAAAAGCACAAATTAAACATAGTATTTATTAATTTAATTATCATAATTTATTACAAGATTAATTATTTTACTGTCATAATTTATTACTAGTTAATTAATGCTAGTATAACACAATGAGGCACACTGTTATTTATATAAGCTCATAGTTCTAAGAATTTATTTAAGGCAGTGAGGAATAAACCATCCCTTACATATGGACATTTAACAGATAGCAAGGAACAGTATGAGAAAAAATCGGTGAGGTATAATATTATTTATAGGCGAAAATATATTTAAGCAAACTAAAAAAAAAAAAAAAGAGAGAATCCAGAAGATCCGAGAGGGAAATAGCGCGTTGCCCCAATTTTCCCTCTCACGAGATTCCTGAAAGCAAGATAAGAAGAGTGGTGACAGACGTGAACTGATAACGTTGGCGTCTCTTTGGAATTGATTCACAAAGGAAGCCACAAGCAATGAGCAATTTAAAGTATTTTTTAATGCTAAAAACTGATGAAAAATTAAAATTTATTGATTTACAGGCACTTATTTATACAAATTTGATTTATTTTAGATGAAAGAAAAGTACTTATCTTAAAATTCCAGGCTTAGTAACAGATAGCGTAGTAATCCAGGCATAGTAAATCCTCACATTGTCCACTGTTTTATTCTCGTCAACATCGGAGCGAAATTTTTTTGGAAGGATATAGGTTTTGTAGGAAAAAAAAAAAAAAAAAAACTATTTAAAAGTAATTTAAGTGATAATCACCAAGGGGAAACGAATTTGTTTTCACTTTTTTACGGAGCGCTGCGAAGGTGCAGCCGCTTGCCTCGGTGATCGCAGCGCCTCCTCCAAAGCTAAGTCTAAAATTTTGCTGTCTCCAGCAGTGGGTGAGTGGTTAAAACTACTGAATATTGGAAGTTTGACCCAAGGTCAACCCATGTGAATGGGCTGCTGGCAAATAGTTCATGTTCATGGTTTTTCAAAAGTCATAGGTACTTGAAAAATGAAACTTGCAATGAACTAGTTCGTATTTTCAATTAAGGAGAACTTTTTAGAAATTCAGTATGGTAATAAAAACTCAATTTTTAGTAATAAAAGTAAAAGATAAAGGTAAAAGTATAGTTTAGGGTACCCCTTGGCGAAACTTGGCGATTTTGGGCGGTACATGGATACCGATTTTGTGCAATTCCTTGACTTGTTATTTTGGCTTGCGAAGCGGAGATTTTTGCGCCAGAAATCGCCGCTACACAAAGCCAAAATAACAAGACAAACAATTGCACAAACTTGGTATCCATATACACATCGACTTATTTTCACTTAAAAAAAAAATCCTCGAATTGCACATAAATGGCATTGCACACTCCTTTGACTTTATCCATGTACACGTCGACCTATTTTCACTTAAAAAAAAAATCCCCGAATTGCACAAAAATGGCATTGCGCACTCTTTTAACTTTATCCATGTACATGTCGACCTGTTTTTACTTTAAAAAAAAAAAAAATCCCAGAATTGCACAAACTTACATTGCGCACACTCCCTTTACTTTGTCCATGTACACATCGATATATTTTCACTTAAAAAGTCAAAGGAGCACCAAATTCTACAATATAGGCAAACAATATAGGAAAAACATGTTATACATTTAAGCACTACCAAAAGCAAATATTCGCTTACCATGATTTTCGAGTTCTCTTCGTACACCCAGAGCCACGTAAAAATCAAAATATCAATCATACTCAAATGACTTTTTTCAAACCAGGTACTCTTTCTGATCGAACGCTTCACATAGTGACCATCTGAACCTTTCTTCCTACAAACCCATTCAAATCCATCTAAACGTTTTTTACGTTCGACTAGATGCATATCCTTCCTACATACAGGACACTTATAATGGCTACTAAGTAAACCTTCATTTACACACCAGTCAACTAAAACTCTTTTCCCCTTTCGCTCCAAATCGTACATAAACTTCAAATTAATCTTACTACATTCGGCCATTCTACCATCTAAAGAATCAAACCAACACACACCACAAAAACGCTTACGAAACATCCCATGATTCAAAATTTCCCAGAATCATGCGCCCGATTACATCACAGTAGGGTTTCCATAACATTCAACTACTCAGGCTACCATAAATGAAACAACAACTTGGCGATAAATCAAACAACAACTTTGCCATAATATAAGGGGTACCTTAAAGTCTACTCTACCCAAGATAAATGCAATATGATATTAGTAATTTAATTTCATCATTCCTTCATTTGAAAAAACAATAATAAATCCCAATTTTGTGTTTATTGGAGCAATTTTGAGGCACATTTCCAAAGAGAAATGCTGTTCTGCATGCACTGAAATAATGGAATTTAATAAGTATGTTGTAAACTAAAATACATTTCAGAAATGTTTTCTTCAGTGTTTTTAATTAAATGCTTAATTTTGTAATTCTGTAGATCTATGAGTATTTAGCGCAAAAAAAAATTATGTGGTAGTAAAATCATAAAGTGTGTTTACGTGTGCAATGCTTATAACATGACTTCAGATATAACATCAGTGTATCAGATTGAAGGACACACAAATATGTAATACGAGGGCCATCCAGGAAGTAGATTACGTTTCCGTCTGTGTCCGCTAGGGGCGGGGCTAGCGCGGCCATCTTGGGGTCAGAGCGTTGCGCAGCTCAGTCTGCATCTAGCCGTGCTAGTGAGAGGTTTGTGCTGTGCTCCGTTCAGATACTGTGACGGTTTGAAATGTCTGCGTTAATTGAAAATCCCGCGAGCTGCGAGGTGCGCTCAGTAATAAGGTTTCTGACTGCAAAAAACTGTAAACCGATAGAAATCTATCGGCAGCTTCGTGAAGTGTATGGGGACAACATTATCACTGAAGGTGGAGTGCGTCAGTGGGTCATAAGATTTCAAAATGGCCGAACCAATGTTCACGACGAAGATCGAAGTGGGAGACCCAGCATAGTGACCGCCGAACTTCTCGAAAAAGTCGATGCTAAAGTCCGTGAAAATCGAAATTTCACAATAACGGAACTTTCTTTGAGTTTTCCACAAATTTCGCGAAGTTTGTTGCACGAAATCATCAGCGAAAAGCTTGGTTACCACAAGTTTTGTGCAAGATGGAAGGCAAGAAGAGGTAACGAAGTGGTTGAAGGCGCAGGCGGCCGAATTTTTCGACGAAGGAATTTCCAAGCTCGTACATCGCTACGATAAATGCCTTAATTTGTATGGTGACTATGTAGAAAAGTAGTATTTGAGTGTGGCTTTCATCTGTATATAATAAAATTTGTTTCCTATACTTTGTTTATTTTTTTATTCCAAAACGTAATCTACTTTCTGGATAGCCCTCGTATTTGCAGTAGATCGGCATTGGAAATGATAAAGCTTAGCAACCTGGTCACCTTAGAGTCCGGGTGTGGTCGTGGAGTGGGAAGGCATCTGAATTGAAGACATAGAATTTAAATTTTAAAACCCCATAGCTTTATTGACTTAAAATTGCGGATAATTATTCTTTCAGATTCTTCAAAAACTACATATCCAATAATGATTTAAATTAAGGTAAGGTTAAGCTTTCGACGTCGTAACAAAGGAAAGAAGCAACAGAGCCGCACAAGGTCTTATTGCAGTGATAGCAGGGAGCAGTCTCATGAAAAATGGCATGATCTCTTCATTTATAGCAGTGGTTATGTAACATGCCAGAATGTTCTCGGAAGTACTGGTCTAGGGGGAAGATCGTGAAATTAGAGGTTGCGTATTCGCGTAGAGCAAAGTCATTGTATTTTTTATATTTTACATATATATACTAAAGTAAACACTAATATGAAAAAAAATTAATTCTATATATTGCAAGGCATTAAAACATAAAATTAAAAACTTTTAATTAATTTAATCAATTTCAGTTTTAAAAATTAAAAAGAGATATTGATTTCTCTTCAAAGGTTGAATTTGAATCATGTGTTCTATTACATCTATCAGAGGCATTCTACACTGAAAGAGGGTTGAGACAGGATAATGCCCTTGTATGCATGTTATTTTAATGTCATTATAACCAGAGGCACCATATTTTAGAGATCTCTACAGTTACTAGCGTATGCTGATGATGTCGTCATTGTTAGCAGAAGTTGTGGAAACTTATTTCCCTAGAGTCTGTAGCCAGAGACATTGGACTTCCCATTAATGAGTGTAAAACAAAGTTTATGACAATAACTAGTAGAATACATAATCTCCTCCTGCTGCAAATAAAGTCGAATACTTTCGAGGGTGTTTCTCAGTTTACGTATCTTGGTATTATCTCCTCTAATGATATAATATTAAACTTGGTAATAGATTATTTAGAGCTAATAGATTAAAGTGACTACATTTTCATCGAGACAAAGCAGGACAGATGGAATGAAATGAAAATTGTCATTTAGTTATGAAAGCAGACCAATAATTCAAAAAAATGTATTATTTTTTAATTCAAAAAAATGTATTTATACATTCATTCACTTATCTATAAATATACAAAAATGTATTTATTATGAACTATTGGTAACTATAAAAATATTTGTAAAAAAACTATAATTTGAATGTTATGTTTTTTAATTAATTAAAAATTTTATTTAAAAAATTTATGGTTTTCTTTCACGGTCATATTTTTTATCCTAGTGAACACTTTGCAATAGATTCGAATCATTTATTAAAATGTCATGAAATTTCTTACATGAATTGGTCAAATTATATTTTACGCTTAATACATATTTTAAATTTTTAATGTTCAACTGCGTTTTTTCAATTGTCCATATTTTATTGATACTAGAAAAAACACGTTATATTGCTGTATTTGTTCCTGGAAGGGAGAGCGCATGTTCTACAATTTTAAGAATATTTTCATAAGGAATATTATTTTGTTTAAAATGAAGGAATAACTCCGTCAATTTTTTTGTCTGTTTCCACATTTGCGGACAACGAACATTTAATTTTTTTCTTCAGTAACGTATATTTTTAAAAACGACACCTAATCAAAAAGATCATTTTCACAAATATTATTTTTCAAAAAAGGGTTACTAATATATTAAAAAGATTTTTCCTTATATTCCCATAAAATCTCCTTTTTTAATGTCACCCTATGAAAATTTTTAATATCCTTGAATTGAACTGTCTGTTCTTCAAGATATTCCAAGCAGTTATTATAAAAATTTCTGACTTCTTTCGGAAAATCAGGTCGTTTAATGGTACATTGTTCTTCCACCTAGAGATGTCCTTTTGAATAATTAAAGGAACGCACTCGTTATCAATTCTTTCTCACAATTTTGTTTTTAAATTATTGGTTTCATTTGACACTTCCATAATTGAAATTTTGTCCCCTTCAATAATTTTCACAGCATTGTGAAATAATGTAGCTTGGTTATGGATGAACTGTGCGAAATTTGTGATGTGTCATTTTCAATAAAGAGCTGCAATATTTATGGACATTTAGCTTGTAATGAAAAGTATGATTTTAATGGTTCATATATTTTTTAAATATTTTCTACGGCTGGTAAAAGAGCTAGCCATCGTGTTTTGCTGTAACCAATAATTCTTTTATATTCGATTTCTGCACTTTCAAAAAACTTTCAATACGCACAGTGTAGATATATAAAAAGACGAATAAATTTTTGCATTAATATTATCAAGATCCACTGGAAGTAAGTCAGACCTCGCATAAGATGGATAGACTGGATGGAAGCTGATCTCAGGACTCTAAAAATGAATTGGTAGACTGTTGTAACTAATTGGATCTGTTGGATGATGAAGCTTGTTGAGACGGCCTTGGCCTGTGACAGGCTGTAGTGCAACTGAAGAAAAAGATTTTATTACATAAAAAATTAGCCTGTTATGGAGAACTTCCATTTCAGCAACTAGGCAGCCTCCATGTTCATGGCTATGCCCTTGCTTTCACATAATATATTTAAAGCTAGGAGGACACTACTGAACTCAAACTTAGTTTGTTGAATTTTCTGTTTACGGTGAATTTTTACAGTTTTACTGACACATTGTAAGGCGTTCACTGTTTCAAAACTTTTTTTTTACAAATGGCGGGCACTTGCCTATGATGGCATTGGCCACTAAGGCCAGAAGTGGTAGCCATTTAATTGTGGAGGCACCTAATAGGCGGCCACCGTTACCTCCTATGAAGGGACAGACAATTTTACATCCATGCCTTCTCCGGGATTTGAGCCCGGACCCTTTGGTATCACAGTCAGGCTCCCCTAACCACTATAATGTCTGGACGGCTGTTTCAAAACTTGAGTTTCTTCTGAATAAACTCAAAGGTATCAATGTGAAGAAGAAATTTGGAGTTTTTCATGTTTACCTGCATTTTCTGAATTATCTAATTTTTAAGATGATAATTGTTTATAGTTCACTGTGCTTTTTTAATATTTTAGTAAATAAATAATTATTAATTTCATATTAAATGAATTAACAGGATAATTTAAATATTGTTAGTTGATTAGTTGAGTATTAATTATTTTATCTGGCTTTCAAAATATGCTTTTATAATGCAGTTTGCTATAGAGATTTGCATTCCTCTCTTGGTAAATTTGAGCCCCTTTTCCAAGGTTTCATGTTTGCCTATATCACATTATGTAATATATGCTGCCCAACTGGTATAGGGGTTAGTGACCCTGATTCCCGTAGTGATAGGCCAGGGCTCAAATCCTACAGAAGACATGGATTTAACTCTCCGTCCTTTCATAGGAAGCAGTGGTGGCCACCTCTTAGGTTCTTCCATAATGAAATGGCACTTCCGGCACTTGTAGTGGCACAGGGCTAATGGTTGTTAAATAAAGTGCTCAGCCATTTAAAAAAAAATAATATCAGTGATTTTTCATTGACCAGATGATCCAGGCTCTGATTTTCTGGTATACACATTATCGTAAACATCATCATTAGTTTATGAAAAACAAAAATTGAACCGTTCACTAGAAATGTGACACTATGAAAGATCTTGTTTTAAAATATTTTGTAATATTCTTCAGCAAAGTTCTAATAGGTTTATTTACAATACACAACATCCACAAAACATTATAACTGAATTTAGTCATCTATTATCTAATAACAACAATCTCTTTTGTTGCCATCTCGTAACAACTAACTTTCCAACACACATATTGATAATCTGTTTTGCCTTGTATTTATTATTAAATAACGTAATTTAAAAAAAATAAGTAGGTGTATGTCACATTTTTCTTGACGTTGTGGTTTCCATGAACAGCTTTAAAGATGTGTAATTAGTTCTGAAAATTTTCTTTGTAAGTTAAATATTATGTATTTCTTTATAAGTATGCATATATACATTTTTTAAATATTTACTTACTTTTCAGAAATGGCTTTCTTATCATGCCTTGCACCATATATCCGGAACCATGTTGAAGTGGTTATGAGACATCCTAATTTTGGCCTTTCTCAGAAAAGTATTACATTTATGAACCCAAAGCCATCTTGTTCTACTGATCATGAAAATTCCCAGTGTGACAGATTTAAAATTTCCATCCCATATGCTGGCGTGTCAGTTGAGTGCCTTGTAATATTCCAGTCATCTGCACCACACTGCCCACCTGACTTTCTTTTCTCTGACTGCAGTTTTATAATCCCTCTGGAAAATATAAAATCATTATGTGATTGGAATTATGAAAATCCAGATGGTTTATTGCTTGTTGTTAAAGAGCTTATGTACTTTTACAAAGAGATACAAATAGCTCAGTTAGAAAACTATGCTGACTTATATATTGAATATTTAAATTTGATACAACTACCAAATATGAGTGAAGATGATATTGAAGTATTTGTGTCTTATAATAAGAATAACCCCATTACTTTTTTAATAAAGTTACATGTTGAGCTTGCAAATATTCTTCCTAATGTATTTTTAGGAAACGTTGAAGAAGAGACAATACTTTTGTTAGTTACTTTTCCTTTGCGAAATATCAGCAGAAGCACCCAAAGATTATATTTTTCAGCCAATATTTCAAATGCCTTTGAATTATCTCCAGAATTTCATTTACCACCATTGTTGAGTACTTTTTCATTTAAAGAATACATACCTGCTCTTGAAGATGCATTGAAGAAGAATGCAGAACTTGTTGCCTCTGCGTATGAGAAAAGGAAGGAATGTGTTTCTGTTCTTCTAAGTCACTTTGAGAACTGTCTAATTGAATATGATGTCTTGTTGTATATGAAATTAACACTTTTACTGGAACTCAAAGGTTTCCATTTTCTGCTCGAAATTGACTTTCCTAGAAATTTCCCGATTGGTGTCCCTGAACTTATATTCCGATCAGTGTATCATACTTATTCAGGAGCACCTACTTCTGTTAGCATTGATTCTTGCTCATATTCACCAAACTGGTCTTCTCATGAGTTACTTGAAGAAATAGTGAAATTTATTCATAAATATGCCTTGTTGTTTCAACAGGATAGTGCACCTTTTGCATGCAAAGATCCAAAAGGTTAAACTGTTTCAATTCATAAAATTACCATAATGTTTATAAGCTTAATCATTCACTTACTTATTATGAGATATTTTTTCTTACTTAGTATTATTGGCATTGGAAAGTTTTATTCTTTTATAATATTTACATATACTGCATTTTTTATAAATAAAATTTTTACCCTTTACTAGGGTAGGAATAGAAGAGTATGAATTGTATATGAAATTGACCTTTGAAGAATGAAGTTCAAGGGCTGTGCTATAAAAAATTCAATTGCAAGTTACACCTCCAAAATGTAACTAGTCTTAACAGTCTGCTGTTATCAGTCATTACTGTTAACACAGAAACTGTAGATTAACTCTAGTTTGTATATTATAAATAAAATAACTTGGAAAATATTACTAACAAGCCATAAAAAGGAGAAAATATATTTAAAAACTCTAGCATATCAACGAATACCTAAGTTTATACATTATATATATATATATAAGATGAATTGTCTGCTAGTCCCCCCCCCCCCAATTAACCCACCTCGAATGTGATAGGAGGGCAGTTCAAACTTCATTTTTGAAAGGTCAGTTCTACTATGTTACATCAACACAAATTTCATAATTAATTATCTTCATCCTAGAAGTATAAAGGAAAAATACAATTAATGATTACTGTAGCAATCTTTCGAGCGAATCAACACTCACAAATTTGAAAGAGTTGGAATTCATGAACCTAGCACTCAAGAGCTCTTTTGTGCTAGTAGTGAATTCGACTGGCTTGAAACAGACCCAAGATCGAATCCCGAGGTCATTATCATCTTCAAGGGGCTGTGAAACTCGTGCTGCTGCACTTTTCATTGGCGCTAATAGGTGCTGGCATAAGTAAGCAACTACCCACTCGAAGCCACCAAGGTCTCTCACACCAAATGACATCCCTGACCCGGAGAACGTCAAACACTTTCGTCTTCTGAGGATAAATGAAACTACATCACTCATGCTGCACCTCAACCTAATGATGAAACAAATGCCAACAGATCTGGTCCTTTCAACCATGAATCGACAGATTCAAATGAGCATGCTTACATGCTGGGGCCACAGCCACCACCTTCAGCACAATGATCAATCACATCAACACATTGGGCTTGCAACCGTGCCCGCAAGCTAGGCTTCTCGTCATGTCACATCAGAAATGCTTGGGAAGGGAGTGTGTAGCGATCTTAAGAGCTCACAAATTCGAAAGAGTTGGAATTCTTGAACCTAGCACATGGGAGCTCTTTTGCATTAGTGGTAGAGAATATGACTCGCATGAAACAGACCCAGGATTGAATCCCAAGGTCATCACCATCAAGGGCATGCAAAATTCGTGTACTGCTGCACTTTTCCTTGATGCTAATAGATTGTGACACAAGCAAGCAACTACTTATTCGAAGACACTGAGGTCTCTCACACCACGTGACCGCTACAATGATGAATATACTGCATAATTTTAGTTTGAATTTTTTTTAAAAATAAGAATACTAGTTTTGAAGGTAAGTTAAGCTTCTGTCAATGATTTCAAAAGTTATTATTCTAGAACAAATGATATAATACATTTTTGTAGAGGAAAAAGTTAGAGGGAGAAAACAAAGCTTTGCTATAAAAAAGTATTTCATAATTATTTTTGATATGAAGTTTGAAAATGATTGGGTTGGTGGCACAGACAACTATTCCTCTGAATAATCGCTTATGTAGCAAAATATGTAATCGTATCAGAATGTAGGCAGCATATGACTTTCATGCCCATTAATCTGGGAAGTGTTATTAATCCTAAAATGAATGAAAAAGGTGAACATGTGAAATAACAAATTTAAATTTGAGATATAGTTATGTGATTTTTAGTGTTATGTATGTAAATTAAGTGAACAAAAATCTTCAAAGTCGAAAGGAGTTAATTCAGGATTTTCCACACAGAGAACATTTGAAATTAAATTTTAGAAATCTTTAACTCTACTTGGCAAACACAAACTTGCATTGGTAAAAAAAGAAGTTGTGCTTAAAGACAGGTACGACAATATGTATAATTTTATGCTGAGGGTTTGTGTGCCAATAATTGTGTTCTTTGCCTCATGCATTTGATGGTTTTTATTTTTCCATTTCTTGATTTTCTGGAATTTGAACTATTTATTTATTTTTCTTTATTTTGCTTATTTTCCTTTTTAATGAGAAGTAAGAGCATGTTTCTAAAACAGAAATAAAAGCTTGTTTTTCTCTTTAAAAGCTGTGTGGTGTAGACCTGCTGTCTGGAACAGCTGTTATTTTTCCTAGATTATATATTTTTTTTTTTTAATTTTATATTCATTTGTTTTATTATTTTTCAGAAGGATTATTTTGCCTGTAGTATATGATGTTACGTACTAGAACAGATACATCAAAATACAAGCAGGATAAACAAATATCTGTTATTTGTTCTAAAAACAGATTTTATTTTTATTGCAATTATCAGAAAATAATAGAAGCATAATAGATAGAGAAGGTACCTGGGCTTCATCTCTGAAGGAATCTGGGATGGAATCATTTTTGCAGCTCAGGAATAACCAGCTGATGAGAAACTTGGTCACCTTATAAGGTATTTCTCTTGCCTTTTTTAGCGCGCCTTCGTGGTGTAGTGGTTCTGCACCTTTGGCCGGTATTTCAGAGGTCCGTGGTACGATTATTGCTGAAGGTGGTTGCTAATTTTTCATCTCTCTGGCTTTCCAATACATCCTAATGTCTCTACAGTGTCGCCCGAACTAAAAGGGTTGTGGATGATGACTCCACACCCAGGATTGTAATTGGGTCCCCTAAAAACCCCAATCGCCCTTTAAAAGGGGAAGTATATAAGGTATTTCTTACGCCTTCCTAGCGTGGTGTAGTGGTTCTGCACGCTGGGACGGTATTCCAGATGTTCGTGATTCAATTCCCGGCGAAGGTGTTTGCTATTTTTCATCTTTCCTGCTTCCAAAAATATCCAACTGTCTCTACAGTGGCACCCAAACTAAAAGGGTGTTGGATGGATTTGGCAATTGTGTTCCCTAAAAACCCCAGTTGCCCTTTAAAAAGGAGAGTATATAAGGTATTTCTCCCACTTTTCTAGCATGCCTCCATGGTGTGGTGGTTCTGCACCCTGGGCTGGTATTCCAGAGGTCTGTGGTTCGATTCCCGGCAAAGGCATTTGCTAATTTTTCATTTCCAGTTAATCCTAATGTCTCTACAACCTATTATAAAGAATTTTATTCATTGTCCTTTTCTTGGAGCTTCATGATTCAATTCTGACTTCAGGTATTGCACATTATTCAGCAAAATGTATAGTATAATGAATGAAATAAAAAAAAAAGTTTTAAAATCAGTATTATATTTTTAAAGTTTTTCAGCTTTAAAAGTTTGAATAAGGAAACATTTATGTTGACATTAATAATTACTTATTATGAAGCTTTTAAAAAAAGAAAATAATTACTCAGCATCTCAAAACCTTGATTTTGTTTGCTGCAAAAGCTGAGTGAGAAACCATCCTTTGATCTTTTAGATAGTTTTCGGCAGTTTCTGCCCCCATAGTTGCATAGTCATAACTCTTTTCTCGCCCACAAAGGGTTAAAAGGAACAACTTGCTTAATTCTGTAATTCTGTCTAGACCAGGGATGGCAAACCTATATAACAGGTATTTTGGTGGCATGCCACAGGTACGTATTCACTTATGTTTTCTGAAAACAGTATTTCAAAAGTAAGTCTGCAAGGCTAGTGGCCGTGGAAGGTGGATTTGGAAATGAGCACAAACATAGGTGCCATTATGACATTTTCCAAAATGGAAGGGTGACTAGTATCCCCACCACCATGGAAGTTTCTGTAGGGAAAACTGACTTTTTTTTAGGCAATATATCAGTGGGGTGATTTATAAAAAAAACACAAACCTAATTGCAAATTATGACAGTTTCAATTGTGTTTTCTTATATTTGAATATGAAGATGGTATGCAACAAACCTGATATTTCAAGACATAACAAAGTAATTTTTTTGTGAATGAGAGCACTTTTGAATGTTATCATCTCCTTTATTGATTCAGGCAATTTGGATTTCTAAATGCAATAGTCTGAGAAAGTGACGAGATAAAAAGCTTCTATACTATACAGAAACTGAATTTTTAAATAATAGCCACATAAAATATTTACATTAGAGTAGTGATTCTTATACTGTGTCAAGAGACAAAGCATAATTTTGAAAATTAAACATTTTTATGTAGATTCGATGCTTTGCATCAGTGTGAGAAAGAGATCGAGATTTGAAACTTCTGGTTCTTTAAAGGATTACTGAAATCAAAGCAGAGGTTTAAAGATGATTTTTAAAAAGAAGTATAACAAGTGGCACACTGGACACCTGAAAATAATAAACTGTAATTTAACTGGCACCCTAATTGATAAAGTTGTCACTGATCTAGACCAGTGTTTTTCCAAACTGTGGTCTGTGAAAAAGTATGAAACTGAGGTTAGAGAACAAAACATTGTCTACTTTCATGCATTTAATGCAAATTAAAACAACACATAAAATAAATTGAAAGAGGAATTGTGAAACAAAGTGGTCTATATGATATGCATAATAAATTTAGGTATAAGGTATTTTCTCCCTCCTTCCAACATGCCTTCGTGGTATAATGGTAGGACATTTAGCGCATATTTGAGAGTTCCAGGTTTGAGTTCTAGCAAGGCATTGCACATATTTCATGCCTCTGCATCAAAATAACCTAATGAATTTACAGCGGTACCTGAAATGAAAGGCAGTGGACAATAATTAGTTGCCACCAGCATTTGGCAATTGGGTCTCTAATCCCCAGTTGCCTTTTAAGAGGGTAGTATATAAGGTATTTTTTCCTTCCTTTCTGCATGGCTATGGTGTAATTGGAAGTATACTCACTGCATGTTCCGTAGGTCTGGGGTTCGAGTCCCAGTGAGGACATTGCACATTTTTCACATCTTCTGCTTCAAAATAACCTAATGAATCTACATAGTAATGAAGCACAACATGAGATAGCTTACATTTCCAATGAAATACATGCAGAATGCATTTCTGGTAGTGCTTCTGTTGCGAGTAAAAAGAAGTGTTTCACGTGTCACTTTATTATTTTTAAAGTGTTAGTTTTCTGTTGACTTTTTACTTTGTCAAACTGGTAAGTAAATATAAATTTTTACTAACTAATAAGTGTTATACTTTTGTTTGAAAAATTGAACATTGCAGTTTTCTTCTACAAGGAGATATGCAAGAAAAGTAAAATTTCACTGGTTATTTCACATTTCCTTTTCTACCTGTAAAAAGCCTTTAAATCAGCCACTCAGCAGTATTGAAATGTCACTGAAAACTAAAAATTAAAAAAAAAAAAAAATCATATTATTTGTTTAATTTAATTACTTCTCTGTGCCCTTTTTTTGTAACATTAAAATTTGAACGAAATTTTATTTTATATGTATGTTATAAAAGTTGGAATGATTATTTATGTTATTTATCTGTTATATCTGGGTTTTAATTTAGTGTAACTATAAACCCAAATTTACTTTAGTGTTTCCATAAAAAGTGTTCCATGATAAAAAAAAGTTTGAGAAATGCTGCTTTAGACTGTCATGTAAGCATAGAAAAAATGCAACATTCATCCCATGTTATTAGATGACTTAAAGCATAGATAGTAGTTGCATATCGATGTACTGCTCCTCAGCTAAAAACTTGCCTGCAAACTTGGAAATGGCTGTGTGTGAGTTATAATCAGATAAGCAATCCGAAGGAAATTTGCATCTTTTACATTATAGGGCGGTTGCATGTCAAGTAATTTTCTTGATACTTTTAGCAAGAAATGTTCTTATCATTCTTTCACTGCAGTAAAACTCTCTTATTGTAAAAATATCTCTCTTAATTCAGTTATTTCAGTGAATAAATGTTTAAATATAGAAGACGCGCATCTACCGGCAAGACTGAAAACAAGAGTAGTGCCATAAAAGAGAAAAAGCACAGATTTAGTTTGGGTAGTAGGCATTTGGCACAGAAATAATTTGCTAGAGAAAATTGTGTAACATGTGTTGTTCTATAGTGGAAAAGATCATAAAATTTCAGTAAATGGAATTTTAAAAATTTATATGAGTTCAATTATCATAATGAAAGTCACCAAATTTCAGGATGTGCTATCTCTAGCAGCCTGTACCTGACATGGGAAACCATGCATATAATAGTTATTCATTTTTAACAAGCCCTATTGCCATTTTCATATGTATTCTTTTTGTTGTATTGTAAGTTCCAGTAGATTTTGGTGACAAATCATATATTTTTGTCTTAAACCCAATTTTAAAATATATGCTCCTGGAATATGTTTCCACTAGAAGTAATTGTGGCAACATTTCTGAAGAAACTTATTATTTTGCTGCAAAATCACTCAAGGAAACAATTGCTCTGAATCTGTTCATAAAGTGATTGCATGAAATTTCCATCATAAGACATTTTATAAGTAGGTTTATTGATTGATTTTTTAGGATAAATATCTAAAATGCAAAATATGTATATAATAAATAATTTTTCACAATTATAAGTCATTCTGTTGAAATTTGCCAAATTGTACTAATATGTAAGTACATTTAAAAATGTATAATTAATTAAATTTTGTATGATCAAAGCAAATGAAAAATAAATAAATACAAGAATTTGTGGATGATGACTCCACACCCAGGATTGTAATTGGGTCCCCTAAAAACCCCAATCGCCCTTTAAAAGGGGAAGTATATAAGGTATTTCTTATGCCTTCCTAGCGTGGTGTAGTGGTTCTCCACGCTGGGACGGTATTCCAGATGTTCGTGATTCAATTCCCGGCAAAGGTGTTTGCTATTTTTCATCTTTCCTGCTTCCAAAAATATCCAACTGTCTCTACAGTGGCACCCAAACTAAAAGGGTGTTGGATGGATTTGGCAATTGTGTTCCCTAAAAACCCCAGTTGCCCTTTAAAAAGGAGAGTATATAAGGTATTTCTCCCACTTTTCTAGCATGCCTCCATGGTGTGGTGGTTCTGCACCCTGGGCTGGTATTCCAGAGGTCCGTGTTTCGATTCCCGGCAAAGGCATTTGCTAATTTTTCATTTCCAGTTAATCCTAATGTCTCTACAACCTATTATAAAGAATTTTATTCATTGTCCTTTTCTTGGAGCTTCATGATTCAATTCTGACTTCAGGTATTGCACATTATTCAGCAAAATGTATAGTATAATGAATGAAATAAAAAAAAAAGTTTTAAAATCAGTATTATATTTTTAAAGTTTTTCAGCTTTAAAAGTTTGAATAAGGAAACATTTATGTTGACATTAATAATTACTTATTATGAAGCTTTTAAAAAAAGAAAATAATTACTCAGCATCTCAAAACCTTGATTTTGTTTGCTGCAAAAGCTGAGTGAGAAACCATCCTTTGATCTTTTAGATAGTTTTCGGCAGTTTCTGCCCCCATAGTTGCATAGTCATAACTCTTTTCTCGCCCACAAAGGGTTAAAAGGAACAACTTGCTTAATTCTGTAATTCTGTCTAGACCAGGGATGGCAAACCTATATAACAGGTATTTTGGTGGCATGCCACAGGTACGTATTCACTTATGTTTTCTGAAAACAGTATTTCAAAAGTAAGTCTGCAAGGCTAGTGGCCGTGGAAGGTGGATTTGGAAATGAGCACAAACATAGGTGCCATTATGACATTTTCCAAAATGGAAGAGTGACTAGTACCCCCATCACCATGGAAGTTTCTGTAGGGAAAACTGACTTTTTTTTAGGCAATATATCAGTGGGGTGATTTATAAAAAAAACACAAACCTAATTGCAAATTATGACAGTTTCAATTGTGTTTTCTTATATTTGAATATGAAGATGGTATGCAACAAACCTGATATTTCAAGTCATAACAAAGTAATTTTTTTGTGAATGAGAGCACTTTTGAATGTTATCATCTCCTTTATTGATTCAGGCAATTTGGATTTCTAAATGCAATAGTCTGAGAAAGTGACAAGATAAAAAGCTTCTATACTATACAGAAACTGAATTTTTAAATAAATGCCACATAAAATATTTACATTAGAGTAGTGATTCTTATACTGTGTCAAGAGACAAAGCATAATTTTGAAAATTAAACATTTTTATGTAGATTCGATGCTTTGCATCAGTGTGAGAAAGAGATCGAGAATTTGAAACTTCTGGTTCTTTAAAGGATTACTGAAATCAAAGCAGAGGTTTAAAGATGATTTTTAAAAAGAAGTATAACAAGTGGCACACTGGACACCTGAAAATAATAAACTGTAATTTAACTGGCACCCTAATTGATAAAGTTGTCACTGATCTAGACCAGTGTTTTTCCAAACTGTGGTCTGTGAAAAAGTATGAAACTGAGGTTAGAGAACAAAACATTGTCTACTTTCATGCATTTAATGCAAATTAAAACAACACATAAAATAAATTGAAAGAGGAATTGTGAAACAAAGTGGTCTATATGATATGCATAATAAATTTAGGTATAAGGTATTTTCTCCCTCCTTCCAACATGCCTTCGTGGTATAATGGTAGGACATTTAGCGCATATTTGAGAGTTCCAGGTTTGAGTTCTAGCAAGGCATTGCACATATTTCATGCCTCTGCATCAAAATAACCTAATGAATTTACAGCGGTACCTGAAATGAAAGGCAGTGGACAATAATTAGTTGCCACCAGCATTTGGCAATTGGGTCTCTAATCCCCAGTTGCCTTTTAAGAGGGTAGTATATAAGGTATTTTTTCCTTCCTTTCTGCATGTCTATGGTGTAATTGGAAGTATACTCACGGCATGTTCCGTAGGTCTGGGGTTCGAGTCCCAGTGAGGACATTGCACATTTTTCACATCTTCTGCTTCAAAATAACCTAATGAATCTACATAGTAATGAAGCACAACATGAGATAGCTTACATTTCCAATGAAATACATGCAGAATGCATTTCTGGTAGTGCTTCTGTTGCGAGTAAAAAGAAGTGTTTCACGTGTCACTTTATTATTTTTAAAGTGTTAGTTTTCTGTTGACTTTTTACTTTGTCTGCACATTTTTCACATCTTCTGCTTCAAAATAACCTAATGAATCTACATAGTAATGAAGCACAACATGAGCTTACATTTCCAATTAAATACATGCAGAATGCATTTCTGGTAGTGGTTCTGTTGCGAGTAAAAAGAAGTGTTTCACGTGTCACTTTATTATTTTTAAAGTGTTAGTTTTCTGTTGACTTTTTACTTTGTCAAACTGGTAAGTAAATATAAATTTTTACTAACTAATAAGTGTTATACTTTTGTTTTAAAAATTGAACATTGCAGTTTTCTTCTACAAGGAGATATGCAAGAAAAGTAAAATTTCACTGGTTATTTCACATTTCCTTTTCTACCTGTAAAAAGCCTTTAAATCAGTCACTCAGCAGTATTGAAATGTCACTGAAAACTAAAAATTAAAAAAAAAAAATCATATTATTTGTTTAATTTAATTACTTCTCTGTGCCCTTTTTTTGTAACATTAAAATTTGAACGAAATTTTATTTTATATGTATGTTATAAAAGTTGGAATGATTATTTATGTTATTTATCTGTTATATCTGGGTTTTAATTTAGTGTAACTATAAACCCAAATTTACTTTAGTGTTTCCATAAATTTTAGAACTTAAAATGTTCCATGATAAAAAAAAGTTTGAGAAATGCTGCTTTAGACTGTCATGTAAGCATAGAAAAAATGCAACATTCATGCCATGTTATTAGATGACTTAAAGCATAGGTAGTAGTTGCATATCGATGTACTGCTCCTCAGCTAAAAACTTGCCTGCAAACTTGGAAATGGCTGTGTGTGAGTTATAATCAGATAAGCAATCCGAAGGAAATTTGCATCTTTTACATTATAGGGCGGTTGCATGTCAAGTAATTTTCTTGATACTTTTAGCAAGAAATGTTCTTATCATTCTTTCACTGCAGTAAAACTCTCTTATTGTAAAAATATCTCTCTTAATTCAGTTATTTCAGTGAATAAATGTTTAAATATAGAAGACGCGCATCTACCGGCAAGACTGAAAACAAGAGTAGTGCCATAAAAGAGAAAAACCACAGATTTAGTTTGAGTAGTAGGCAGTTGGCACAGAAATAATTTGCTAGAGAAAATTGTTTAACATGTGTTGTTCTATAGTGGAAAAGATCATAAAATTTCAGTAAATGGAATTTAAAAAATTTATATGAGTTCAATTATCATAATGAAAGTCACCAAATTTCAGGATGTGCTATCTCTAGCAGCCTGTACCTGACATGGGAAACCATGCATATAATAGTTATTCATTTTTAACAAGCCCTATTGCCATTTTCATATGTATTCTTTTTGTTGTATTGTAAGTTCCAGTAGATTTTGGTGACAAATCATATATTTTTGTCTTAAACCCAATTTTAAAGTATATGCTCCTGGAATATGTTTCCACTAGAAGTAATTGTGGCAACATTTCTGAAGAAACTTATTATTTTGCTGCAAAATCACTCAAGGAAACAATTGCTCTGAATCTGTTCATAAAGTGATTGCATGAAATTTCCATCATAAGACATTTTATAAGTAGGTTTATTGATTGATTTTTTAGGATAAATATCTAAAATGCAAAATATGTATATAATAAATAATTTTTCACAATTATAAGTCATTCTGTTAAAAATCGCCAAATTGTACTAATATGTAAGTACATTTAAAAATGTATAATTAATTAAATTTTGTATGATCAAAGCAAATGAAAAATAAATAAATACAAGAATTTCAGATTACCATCTCAGATAGACATTTTTCAGTTACAGCCAGAATTTATCAAAGTGGGTTACAAGAGAAATTATATTTGAAAGCAAGAGCAGTTTCCCAATAAATAGTTATATTCATATTTTTTCTACTAAATACCTTTTGGTTTAAAAATTACATATAACTTCATCATATACAACAGTGAATAGTTTTCTGGTTATAAGAAATAATGAATGTCTGTAATGTTTTTGTTAGGAGTTGCAACACTGGAACATCTTTGTAGAAATCATGTCATCCAGAAGCTCTGAAAGGTTGAATACCATTTTAATTGAAATTTTATTTGATATGTCTAAAGTTGCAATTAGAAATGTAGCATTAAGAAAACTCATTTAAATGATCTTTTAGGAGTTGTACTTACTTAAAAGAAAAATTTAACTGTTTAGTGAATATTTCCATGCTCATGATATCATTTTTTGAAAGCATACATATTTGTGAGCAGTTCTTCCCCTTTCCTAAGTGCAGAAAATTAAAATGACTACAAATTCTTCAGACTTTGTACTATGCTCTTTGCAAACATACGAGGGCCATCCAGGAAGTAGATTACGTTTCCGTCTGTGTCCGCTAGGGGCGGGGCTAGCGCGGCCATCTTGGGGTCAGAGCGTTGCGCAGCTCAGTCTGCATCTAGCCGTGCTAGTGAGAGGTTTGTGCTGTGCTCCGTTCAGATACTGTGACGGTTTGAAATGTCTGCGTTAATTGAAAATCCCGCGAGCTGCGAGGTGCGCTCAGTAATAAGGTTTCTGACTGCAAAAAACTGTAAACCGATAGAAATCTATCGGCAGCTTCGTGAAGTGTATGGGGACAACATTATCACTGAAGGTGGAGTGCGTCAGTGGGTCATAAGATTTCAAAATGGCCGAACCAATGTTCACGACGAAGATCGAAGTGGGAGACCCAGCATAGTGACCGCCGAACTTCTCGAAAAAGTCGATGCTAAAGTCCGTGAAAATCGAAATTTCACAATAACGGAACTTTCTTTGAGTTTTCCACAAATTTCGCGAAGTTTGTTGCACGAAATCATCAGCGAAAAGCTTGGTTACCACAAGTTTTGTGCAAGATGGAAGGCAAGAAGAGGTAACGAAGTGGTTGAAGGCGCAGGCGGCCGAATTTTTCGACGAAGGAATTTCCAAGCTCGTACATCGCTACGATAAATGCCTTAATTTGTATGGTGACTATGTAGAAAAGTAGTATTTGAGTGTGGCTTTCATCTGTATATAATAAAATTTGTTTCCTATACTTTGTTTATTTTTTTATTCCAAAACGTAATCTACTTTCTGGATAGCTCTCGTATCTATCAAACTACATACAGAGATGGATTAGTAAAGGAATCCACCAGCAGGCAAGTAGTAATGTTGTTGAACATAGGTAGGTCTGTTTGGGGTTCAAATCTTAGTGAACGGACTGGCTGGGCATTTTTGTGGGTTTCCCCATATGTAACGTGTAAATGAGCCAATTTACCTTAGAAAGTCCTTCGCAAAGGCATCCTTTACCTTAGGCAGATAGCCCTTGTGTGCTTTGCCATAGATAAACCAGACCAAACCTTGGACTAGTTAACAGTGTTCACTCTGTAAGTATTACATTTAACTTTGTTTTTCCCAATAAATAGTTTTCCAGTTAAAAGTAAATATAATTTTATCATCTGTGATATTCATATAGGATACACTGAAATTGTTATATCAATAAATTATATATGCAGCTGTTGGCATATTTCTGTCTAGCGATGCGACCCTTGATGCATCTTTGTTGAGTCATGCAGCCCAGAACTCTTAAACACCCATACCTTACAAGGTAATTAAAAATATAACCAAAGCCCATGTTCATGTCTCTGATAATACTGCCTATGCAAAGTGGTTATTTATATTGTTAGGAACAACTTCAGTTTGGAAGTTGTTTGAAGCAATAAAAGGAGACTGTATGTCCGTACTATTATAGTTGAATATATGAAATTTAGTTAAACCTGGTATATTGAAATTTAACAAAAAATCGTGTTATGAGCCATTATTCAAATATTTAATTTTGTTTAAAAATTAAGAAAATAAAAGCATTAAAAAACATAAAAATTCTCCGACGCTATTCCTTGTTAATGTTAATATATTTCATGTATAAAAGCATTGGTAATCTACTGGTAAAGACAAATGGGTACAGTTTCTAAAGACAGAAATAAAGCATATGAACAGTTTGTATTATTACAAAAAATAGTTCTTATTGAATTTTGTGATTAATCAATTCATTTAATGATTTTCTTCGAGTAATCCGAAGAACTTTCAGATAATGAAGGCCATATTATAGTATTTATGAAGTAGTGATTGTGAAATAGAATGCTGTATTATTAATGCTATCATGTGATAATTTTTTGTTCTTTCCTTATGGTTAAAAATTTATCTCTTGAAGTCTGCAGTAGATTTTAATCCATCCACTTAGTAATTAAAAAATAGTTTAAAAAACATACAGACAGGTATCAATATCCCAGGGAAGTTCAACATTTTTATGATTTTGAACTATGAATTCCTGAGCATTTTATGAAAATTTAGATTCAGCCAGTTGCTTAAGCTTTTTGAGGGAGGGGGAATAAAACTAAGGATATACATAAGGGAATAAAACTAAGGATACAGCTATAATTTTTGTAATTGGCAGCACGTAGTAAATATTTTTATGTCATTATTTGGTTTTCTCCACGCACACCAATTCATTCTGAAGTTTGTGGACTATAGTTTTACATCAACAAATACTGATTCATGTACTCACTTAATCCTTTCCACTAAGCAATTCACCAATATTGTATGGTGTTTA
Source organism: Stegodyphus dumicola (assembly GCF_044657685.1). NCBI lineage: Eukaryota > Metazoa > Arthropoda > Arachnida > Araneae > Eresidae > Stegodyphus > Stegodyphus dumicola. The sequence goes on along the minus strand of NC_140781.1, from coordinate 110,284,188 downwards.
GAACTAAGAGATGCACAGGACAGTAACTACCTTCCTGTTTGGCTATTAAACTTTGCAGGATGAACCCAGCAAGCAGTGATGTGCTATAGTTTCCACAAAACGAAATTAAATGAGAAGAAAATTGTATTTTTTTTTTAATATGAAAATGAACAAGAACAATAATGATACTCTGATGATGTATGAAAGTCGTGGAGGGACATCCAAAACGATAACGTCATGATTAGAAAATAATTTAAGTTTCATGGGTGTCATAATAAATGAACAGTTATATGCAAAAATTTGCATCATATGTTGCAATCAGTGTCTCGTACAGAAAACAGTAACTATACTGCGTACCTTCATGAACTGCAGCAAATAATGGGGGGAGGGGGATATCTGCATAGTTAGAACTACAAACAAAACATATTTATTGCATTTCATGAAGTCCCCCCAAGAAAAAATAGTTTCGAACACTAATTGTGACAAAAAGTTACATACTTACTTCAATGTCTATCATTAACAAAATAAGTAATGCAATTAACTACCACAAGTGAAAATAGGAATTTAATAACATCGACTGACACTAAAATTTAGTGAGCCTGCACATGCTTGATAACGCCACACAATGACTGAGCATTGACAAAATTTTGAGATATGTTTAAGGGTATCTCATGACACCAGACTTGGGTAATTGCTTCCTTTAGTGATCCATGTTTCCCATTTCGTATGGTTCTGTGAGTTTTCAATTGGATTTAAATCTGGACTGTTGCAAGGCCATGGAAATGTAGTGATGTTACAGCCCTGCAGATTTTTTTTTTTTTTTTTTTTTTTTTAACCTTGGAATTGGAAAGTGGATATACAGATAAAAGCAGTAAGGGAAATATATAATGCAACTAATGTGCATTCTTCATACATATAATGCTTACTGCCTTGGCTCTATGGTATGGCACACAATCATTCTGGAAAATGCATTCAAAGACTGATAATATTGATCTTGCATAGTAGGTAAGAGTTTTCTCTTTTGAAATGTCTTTGTACCTGGTCCTTCACAATACCTTGGACAAACTCAAGTTGATCCACACCTTGTTTGATATTGATGTAAAATACACCCTAAATTCATCTAAACATGTAAGGACATATGATTACAATAAGGCGCTTCCAATTCGCACCACAAACGAAATCATCCAGCTGAACCCCCCATTAATACAACACAAAAAATAAATCCATTCAAAGGAAACATCCCTTAGTGTGAAAACACTTCCATGCCCTCTGAGAAATTGTATGTTTCATCCTAGGTACAACAGAACCAGGTCTAGATTTTCCATTGGTTTGACGATGGCTACCTGTTGACCATCCCAACTGGCGAGGTTGAATTTTGATTCATATGAAAATATAATTATTTTCCACTGTTCAAAAGTCCATTTCGCACATTGTTTGTGTCACTTCAAGATGGTGTGTTGGTGTATTTAATTATGGCAAAGCACACTAGGGCTGTCTGCCTAAGGGGAGGGATGCCTTCATCGAGGACTTTCTAAGGGAAACTAGCTCGTATGCACCTTACACATGGGGAAAACCACGAAAACACCCATGCAGCCAGCCCGTTCGCGGGATTCGAACCTCGGACCGAACTACCAGTGTTCAGCGACTTTACCGCTCGGCCGCTGGTGGGCCACTTGAAGATGATGGCTCTCATTTCTGGAGTAAGTAGAAGCTTCCTTCTTGGGCGGTGTCCCACGAGCTCTTTTGAAATCAAACATCTGCGAACAATAAATACTACTGCTTATATTCGTTTCTTACTGTTATTTCCATGTAGCCTTGAAATCCGCGGAGGTTGCTTTTTTCTTTTTTTTTTTTTTATAGACGAACTAGATACCACTCCTGTGCTGCAGTACATTTCTTTTGGCGTCTTGTTCTGGATTTCCTATTCATTGAGGTTTGTCAGCAGACAAAACACACTGATTGATTACAGCTTATTATTTCGGATATAGCTTGTGCAGAAAAATCTTCGATAGGCAATGCTAGCGTAACATTTTTCTTATACACAGGTTATCATAAATTAAGGAAAAATGACAAAATCAAGATTACTGAAAAAGTTACATGTAGAATTTAATGAAACTTATCTACAATATACAACACATAGTAAAGTATCAAACAACATAAAAAGAAATTACCAGACAAATATGGTAGTATAGAAACCAGCACATGTATAAAATGAACAAATCGAAGGTGTCAGTTTGCTATAGGAAAAGTACCTTCAATATGGAATATGATCGCCTCTAGAATCAATACAGCGATGTGTGATGCTTTCAATTATGCGGTCTATCAGTTACATAGGAAGAGATAACTATTGCTCTTGCAAAGCAGTTGCAAGGGTCTGAGGGGGCGGATTGAAAGGAGCTAGACGTCTCCCTAAAGCATCCCAAACGTGCTCGATAGGATTCAAGTCAGGGGATCGAGCTAGCCACTCTATGCGCATAATTGTTTCCTGTTGAAGAGAATCATCTACAATGAGAGCCCTGTGTGGTTTTGCGTTGTCGTCCTGTAACAGGAAAGCATCACCTATTGTCCCGGCATATGGGAACACGTAAACATCAAGGATGCCATCTCTATAAACCTGAGCATTCACGGTTCCCCTTGAAAAGACATGGAGGTCTGTGCGTCTACCCAAAGAGATGCCACCCCAAACACAGACATTGCCTCTTCCGTATGTATCTCTTTCACGAATGTTTGTCGGATGATAATGAGTTCCAGGTTATCTTCATATCAAATAACGCTTTAACGCTTACTATCGCTTTCTAGACTAAACCTGGACTCATCCGTAAAGAGAACAGCCCTCCATTGATTAAGCATCCAGTGGACATGTTGTTTTGCCCACTGCAAACGCTCCCTCCTATGGCGTGACGTGAAAGGCACGCAAATGGCTGGTCGCCTCGCATACAGACCACCTTCGTGAAGCCTTCTACGCACAGTAGACGTTGACACCAACCCTTCAGGTGGCTGCAGTAAGGGATGATCTAAGAAGAATCGGAGTAGCGGTTCTATCCCTGCGTGCACATAATGTCAAATATTGGTCATCGACGCTCGTTGTAGCAGTTGGCCGTCCTTGGCTGAACCTCCTAGATACCGAATTTGTGGTTTGAAATTGCCTCCAAAGTCTATGAACCACAGAAGGACTCACATTTAGCCATCTGGCCACCTCTGTTTGACTTTGTCTGGTCTCTAGTCTCCCAATGGCTCTCCATCGTAGTTCTGCAGGCAAATGATGCCTAGAGGTCATTGTAATGAATTGGCTATCTCAGATTTCTGATGTCACTATCACAGTGAAACGTGGGCTTGCTCTCAAACATGGACTTTTATGCTCCTCGCAGATGACGTATTCCGAGTGCAGTGCCACTAATTTGCATATTGCAGTTTTACTCAGCTACTCTTACTTGGCAACATATTCAAATTTTACACGGTTTGGCTTATTTTTGAGGGAGTTATCGCTATTTTGGTGATTTTTCCTTAATTTATGATAACCAGTGTATGTAGCTAGTTTTATATGAGAAGCCATCACTACCAAGATCAACAAATGACAATACTTTCTGTCCGCGACACTGCCCGGCTGATGCAACTTTATGTGTGATTGTGTAATCTTTCAACTATCTTAAAATGTTTTTGTGAGTTTTTGCACAGAAAATTAGGGTGATGCAATTTTTGTGAACCTGTCTCTGTTAAAAGTATCTGTTTGATAAAAGAGCACCAAGACTGAGAAAAATTCGTTTTTCAGCATATTCGTTCTGCGTCATGTTCCAGTACAATAAAGGCTTAATTTCTAAAATTTGAAGTGCCGGAACCCTATAGAAATCTGTCAGTAAAGAAGAACCGAATAAATAAATAAATGAAAAGAAAAAATGATTAGCAATTAAACAAGTAAATAATGAATTATTAAAATTAAATAATTAAGGATTAGGGTAATTAAACAATTAATATTAAAATGTAGAGAGAGAAAAAATATAAGTTATTGAATAAATAGTAAATAATAAAATAAATACTAGATCTTGAGTTATTTGGGGTTTCGGGTGGAATTGCAATTTCATACAAAAAATAAGAAATAGCTCAACCGATCTGGGGTTAAATTTAATCTCTGAATATAATATACTATCCAATCCAAGCCGATGTTACCGGCTCGTTGAAATCTGCCCAGTGAGCACCTTACATTGAATAAGTCTGGACCGATACGATGGGAGGTCTGAGGTAATAGAAGTGGGGGTGACCAGAAAGTAACAAGTTCCAAAACGTAACAAAAACCAAACAAGCAGCGAACAGGGCGGTTATTTTGAGGTAATAATAACTTCAAAGTAGGACGCTTTATTTACAATTGGCACTTCCGTATCGAAAAGTCCAAGTGTTGTGTAGCAAAATTCATTTAATTATTTTATTACTGCTTATCAAAATTTAATTTATTAACTATTCTAAATTTATGCTACACAACGTGTATTTCCTTTTATTAATTATTTGTACTGCTTTGGTTTAATTTTAATTGGGACTTTTGTACGAAAGATTGGTAACTTCTTTCCACTCGTTACTTGCAAACGCGCTGAAACACACAATGGAATTGGGTAAATTTCCATGTAATAAATTAGGATTTTTGTGACTTAATTTAAGTTTAACTCTTAATATTTAACATCAGTAGAAACTGAAGAATTAGCCCTTTAATTTGAGATCATTTCCACTAGACTGAGAACTCTAGCTTGAGCAGATTTTTAAGTTATAGCCATTTAATTAATGAAAATCTTACTAAGTCATTGTTTGAAAAAAAAAAAAAAAAGGGAAAGATGTCTTAGGAAGGCAAGATTATAACAAAATTTCGTGTTCGGTTGAGGCGGGAAGTGATTTCCGGCCGGGCAAATTCGAAAGTTGTCACCTGCACGAGGTGTGGCCTTGGTTTGGCGTGAATTTGGCATGATAATTAAGTTCGTTTTTAGTTCAACACCGCGGAAAAAGAAGAAATTTTACATAGCTTAAGGCGGGGGTTTTCGTGAACTGTTTTTTTTTCACCTTTTAGGGCGGGGATTTAGCCAATGCGGCTGCCCCGTCACATCTAAAAGGGGTTGTTTCGCAGGAATTCGTCCTCTTGATATTCACTCTTGACACCATCTCTTGGAACTTCGGCTTTTGCCATCGCTTCGGGTCGTCGTTTTCGCAGTCAGACATGAGAGTCCAACTTCTTTCTCGGACCTTTTGGGCCTGAGAATCGCTAGCTCACTTCCTTACGTAAAATTTAAGAAGACAAATAGTAGCCTTATCCATGGACAAAAAATCCATAGAAAGATTTCTAACATCAATATGCAGCCCTTAAAACTGCGGAATTTAGAGCTATTCGAAAAATATTCCCAGACACCTATTTTCAGTCGAAAGTTCAGACTCATAATGCATCTTCTCCAGTCTCTGCAAATTGGAATTGTAGATTTTTCTTTCGGACTCGTCAAATTGCTGATGTCTCTTACTTCATCTGCCGGCGATGCTGATGGCTACGAATGCAACTACATCTTTGGCTATGGAATTCTCATGGCTCCTTCGTTCATCTAGAAGTCCTGACCGTTCCTTTTCCGGGATACATTCATCAATTTAAGGACTATTCCAGTTCTCCATCGTTAATGGTCGTCTCAAGTTTTCTTCCTTGGATGGTTCTCACCTTCAGTCTCTGTCGGATCGTGTTGAAGATGCCAGACGCCCACCGAATCAGCAAGATAAGTTAGCTATTTTATTTATTTTTTGTTTTGTTAAGGTTTATAAGGGAGTTTTCAACTTAATTTGAGTAGATAGGTAATTGGTTGAGAGAATAATAGTTATCCAGGCTTAAAATTTCTATAAGCTGAGTAGTAACGTAAGACCTGTTAGAAATAAAAGGAAGTTCTTAAATATATTGTTAAAGTTATTTGAAATTTGCTAAAGTTAATTTAGTTTTGTTAAGGTTAATTTTTTTCGTGTCTCAGATGGCTTGAGAAAACATTCCCTAATTCCGTTGGCAAGAATTTGTTAATGTAAATTTTAATTTTGTTTACTCCTGGAGAATTGTTAAAGTTGTTTTCCTTCTTAATGATAATTGATTTGTATGTGCGATAATTGTTCTGTAATAATACTCCGGTGTGAAATTTATGCAAAAATTTAACTTCCTCTTGTAGATCGGTTAAAGTTGCCCTTCTTTTGAATGATTGATTGTATGGGCTATAGGCTAGTAATTCTAGCGTTAAACCTGATGTCAGAAAATATCCTTTGAAAAAAAATCTATGAAATTGATAAATTGGAATTTTAATGTATCAAAAAAATACTGATTGATTTTTTTTTAAAATTTTATTTTTATCACATTTTCTACTTGAATTTTAACTATGCCTTTTGCAAAATAAATTGATAGTTTCTTTGGATTTAATTATTTGTATGTTTTATTTGCTCCTTAGTGTCTTTTCATAAAAAAGGCACAGAACACAAGTCTTGCCGTAATAGGGGTCTGAGAGTGCTTCTCTCTAATTATAATTAAAAGTTGCGATTTTCCCGCATTGATGCTGATTCTCCATTTGCGGCACCAGAATTCTATCTGGGGCATGATTATTTGAAGTTTCGTAATAGCCAGATTTGGGTATGCAGACTTCACCGCAAGAGCGGTGTCGTCTGCGTAGCATCCAAGGAAGTAATTATAGTCTAAGTTTATCTTTGGCAGGTCCGCAACATAAAATAAATAGAGGACGGTCCAAAGGATACTAGGGGGACACCGGCTCTAATTGTCTTGTTTTCAGGAAATACCCTCATATGCAGTCAGGTCGTAAATTTAGAACCCCTTTTTTCACAGGGGGGCTGAAAAGTAGGGGATAATCTTGCTCGTGGTCTTGAGAAAATGTGGGGGTCGTTTAAATATCTAACTTCTCTGCATTCAGTTTTATACAGAGGAAAATACAAATTGAATTCTTCGAATGAATGCAATTTTGTACAATGAAAATGTATTATTAACGATAAACTGTACGATAAATAACATCCTTTTTTAAAGCCATAGGTGTAGAAAGACAGATATTTATTACACGAATGAATTTGTAGTAAATATTGAGTTTTTCATTTCGAATGCTATGTTCCATGTATGCGAAGTAGCTGAGTATGTGAGATAATAGTCATAACCGAATGGCTTTCAACCTTTTCACGGCTAAGGACTGTTTCTCAATTACATTGTGGTCGCTGCTTTTTGGTTAATTTTCTAATGACATATAAACAATAGTTGTTTTTATTTGAGACTTATGAATAAAATAACGCGAACTAGACTGCAGAAAATTCTTAAGAATGAAGTTAAATAATACTGAAAAATACATTATTGGTGCACTTTTGTGTTTTATATGTAGTAGTATTAACTACTACTATAATCCTTAAATGGAATCCTTAATCTATGTATAGGTATATATAAATGGAACCAAATATAGAACAAAGTATAAAATATCTTTATTATACAATGTTCATTACCATACGTATATTTACGTAATATCAATATAAATAGTTAAGTTTCGTACATATAATAATATATTTTTATATTTTCTATTTTTTGTATTAGATTTAGTATTGTATACGTATCTGAAGTTTAATTTGTTCTCTTTTTGGGTTACGACTTTAAGTGAGAAAGAATTGTTAGGGCCTTCATAAGGATTACATTATATACAATCAGTTAGGATCCGACTTTTCCTTTCTTTTAATCATTATATATTGAAATACTACTTGATAAGTATACATAAAATATAGCAGTTTTTTAAGCTACTTATTTATATATCTATTGTTTGGTCTGGTTTGTTTGATTATAGAAAAGCATTCGACGGTTATTTTCCTAAGGGTAAGGGTGCCTCGTGGAGAACTTTCTAAGCAAAACTGACTCTTACACGTGGGGAAAACCTCGAAAACGCCAATACAGCCATCCCCGTCAATCCGGATTCGAACCCCGGATCGACCTGCCAGAGTTCAACGACTTTACAGCTCAGCCGCTAGTGAGCCACACACACACACACACACACACACACATCCACACATATACATTAAATAGTATTTACATGTCATTTATAAAGTATAATTGAGTGCAATTTAATCATAAAGAGTTAAAAAATATTCTACGGAATTACTTCACTTCGTAGACTTTTTGTTAAGCTTCACTATATTTCTTAAAAAGAATCTCAATGCTAGTTCCATTTCCAAGCTGTTTATGTATCTTATTTTTCATGCTTTGAATTATATTTAGAAAATTATTTCACTTGGTTATAGCTGAAAATGCAGTTTTTTTATTGAAGAATTTAAGGGTAAGAAGAGAATTATGCCCTTTTCTAATTAATGAAGCATTTAATTTTTTTTTAAAAAAAGCGCACATTAATACGGATCACTGAACTAAAGTGGTCGATACAGGACAGCTACTAAATTTTGATTTTCGTTGAGTAAAAATGAGTTCATCTGCATTCTATAAGAAAGTAAATATTCAAAAAATGTATTTTTTTTTTTCCTATTCTCGCAGTCATAATATTTTTCTTAAATATTCAGCTAATTCATATTCAAATATTCCAATCCATTACAATAAGTAATAAATCGATACAGTAAATAAATAATTAAAATCAATTAAATGGAATTTTAATTGATTTTAATTGCCATTTTCCCTCTGATAAACCCCTCTTTAGAGTTCAATAGCAGTCGATCAGCTTTTGTTGGGGGTTCATTTTTCTTTATGGTATGCTTACGTTATATATGTATGTATTATGCATTGCTCATACTTGTCAATTGCAGCTTTTAATATCTTTTGGAAAAAAATCAATATGAGAATCCAGAAAAGGATTCTTAGCGACGCTAAAACTATTATTACTAGGCACACTCATGCCACAGTGTTTAAAAAAAATTCCCATTATTTAAAGGTAGATTCTATGCTCATATTTTAGTCTAAAATTAAAAGCTGCGAGTCAAAATTAAGGGGGTTGCTCTTAGAAAGCCTCAATTAGAAGTAGTTATACGAAATGTTATTCAATACTTATAATCTTACGGATTAAACTCTTATTCCCTATTTGATCACGTGTATGGCAAACAGATATTCGTCATTTATAAAGAAAAGAAAGGTGAATCAAAATGAGTTATATTCTTGTTTTTCCAACTGCAAAAACATCTTAAGATACTATCGGATTTAATCTTTAAATTATTCCAGTAATAATCAGAACAATGGGGGCCATTATTCTTAACTATAATTTACTAATGCAAATCCTATTTTGGTTTCAAATGGCTTTCATTAATTACGTTAATGATATACTGATATACTGATACTGAATGAGACCTAAAAACACTTTTTTAAAAAAAATCCTTTGATCCTCCTTATGATCCCTGACACAGCCGTTTACTTTCCCCTTCCGTAATTAACGTCAGTCTCCTGCTCTTGACCGCATTTGCCAAGCCACCGTTTTCAGAAGTATCGTTACCAATTGAAACATAAAATTTTCTCCCATTCAAAAATGTCTGGATGAGCTTTATAAGTGCAGGACAGAAACCAAAACTAATGAATTTGAAAATGAGCCCCTCATGCCAGACGCGGTCAAAGGCTTTCGCCACGTCTAGCATGAATAAGGCTACATTCTGACAGCTATGCAGAGAGCCTTCAATATGCTCAGTAAGTCTCATGAGCTGTTTAGTAGCAGACAGTGAGCTACGGAATCCAAACTATTCTACTGGTAGTTTGTTTAAGGGTCCATGCGTTTTAGAATGACTCTCTCAAAAATTTTGCCGGGTCCCGGTGAAAGACCGCTAAGAATCCCGGTTTACCCTTCAAGGCTTGGTAGTATCTTTGCCTGGTTTGGGCAAAACGATAATTTTCGCGCTTTTCCATAAACTTGGGAAATAATTAGCTGTGATACAGGCGTTAAAGATTCCTGTGTATCTGGGGATGATGCTGGGGTGGTAGAAATTTGATTGTGACATTCGTAATCTTATCATAACCCGGTGCCTTCTTTTTTTTCAATCTTTTAATAATATTCAGGATCTCTTGAGGATTTGTGAGCTCAAGGTCGGTAGCATTACTGTTAGTCTGTAGCCAGTTCTTGACGCTGTATCTAGTGTCATATACAAATTCCATCTAACATGGATCTTCGTTTGGTTTGAATTGATCAACGAAGTTGTCGGCTAAAACGTTGGCTTTGTCTTTATTTGTTAAAGCGGCCTTATTATTCGCATGAATGGTCTTTCAGATCGAAGATCTATTCTTAAGTCGTTTCACGAAAGACCAAAAGGAGCTATTTGGCTCATTATACACTAGTGTGCAAAAATTAAGGACGAGACGGTTTTTTCAATATAACTTTGTACAAAAGCTTTCCAAATCAACACATTTAATACCGTAACATCCCCAATACGTAAGGACATGAGTAATGTAAGCAACACTTACTAAAAGAGAAATCAGAGGGATAAAAAGAAGCTTTATTGAAAAAGTAGCATGGAGCGCAATGCGACTGAAGGCCGAAACATCCCTGTGATGGGTGTCCAGCAAGAAACATCCGGTCTTTAATAGGGGATATGATCTCTCCTGACTGCTAGGCAGGTTTCACAGCGCCTGCCCATGCTGAGAATGAGGGTGTCAATGAGTTGTTGAGGCATTGCTGCCCATTCGTCTTGCAGCGCCAATCGAAGCTCCGGAATCGTTACTGGTGGTATGGTACGAGCTGCAAAGCGTCTGCCTAGAAAATCCCATACATGCTCGATGGTATTGAGATCCGGGGATCGTGCCGGCCAATCCATATGTTCAATATCCTCACTCTCTAAGAGCTGTTCGGCAGCTACTGTGCGATGACATGGTGCATTGTCGTCCATGAAAAGGAACTGCGGACCCATAGCGCCTCTAAGAAGACGCACATATGGAAGAAGAATCTCGTTACAATAACGGGTCCCGTTGACTGAACCTGCGTCGAAGATGTGAAGGTCTGTACGACTACCAAGCATGATGCCTCCCCAAACGAGAACACCGCCACCTCCATACCTGTCCCTTTCAATGATGTTCGAGGGATGATTGCGGCTTCCCCGCTCTCTCCAGATGAGTATGCGATGAGAATCGCTACTCAGACTGAATCTGCTCTCATCTGTAAAGAGTACTCGTCCCCATTCATTGTCTCTCCAATTCCGGTGTTCCCGGCACCACAGAGGACGCCTTCTCCGATGGGCAGGCGTTAGAGGTACACACAGTACAGGGCGTCGTGCAAACAGACCACCACCGTGCAGTCTTCTGGCCACGGTAAAACGCGATATCGGTCGTCCAGTCGCCTGTGTCGTGTGTCTAGCGATTTCTCCCGCTGTCTGCCGCCTGTTTCTTCTGGCCTGTAAGGCAATATACCAGTCATATGCGGGTGTGGTTCCTCGTGGACGACCACTACTAAACCCCCGGATAGCTGTTCCTGTAGTTTGAAATTGTCTCCAAAGTCGTGAAACGATGCTGTGAGCAATTCCGAACTATTCAGCAACACTTGTCACACTGCGGCCTTCCTCCAACTTCCCAATGATTCGACCTCGGGTAAAAGCATACAGATGTCGTCTAACAGATTGATTATTCGCCATTTCTCGCTGGGGCAGCAACTCGGTGTGGTTTTAACTGCTATACGGCGTGCAATCTCTTTGCCAGAAATACTGATCTTACACCGACAACATGCTTTATACTACTCAGACACTCCCCCATTACGTCTACCTGCATATCTGCGCATGTGCTACCGTACATCACCTTACTTAATCTCCTGATTGGTCTTTCTGTCCGCTCTGCCTCTTCGTTTAGCTGATATGCTAATTTTTCGACTTCGTCCTTAATTTTTGCCCACCAGTGTAACTCATAATCTTTTCATCTTATATTTCTTTCCTGAATTCTCTAATCTACTGGGTGATGGTTCTGTTAAGTTTATTTAGATTGGCCTTTGTGTTCGGATCCCAAGATCTGTGCCAGTTTTTCCTTAATTTATTTCTTTCTCTCATTAACTCCCTTATATGTAGGGGAAGTTTATTCGTACCGTGATTTGCAGGGATTTACTTTGTGGCCTTATTATGTGCTGTATTAATTGCCTGGTTAAGCTGGTAAACAGCAAAATCAATATCCTGTGTAGTCTTAAAACTGCAGCTGCTGGGAGGATGGCTGGAAAGATAATTACTGAACATTTTCTACTCCTTAATATTACGCCGCTCAGTGTTTAAGTCCTTCGTGGTGGTGCGTAAAGTGGCGACTACAGGTACATGGTCTGAGTTTAAGTCGCGAACAACTTCAATGTCGACAGGAAGTGGGTGGTACTGATAATCAAATCTACGATATCTCTTCTGTCCAGCTGATCAGGCAGGTAGGTGTATTCATTTGGTGCATAGAAAAGTACAGGTTAGTTACAAATAAATTCGAAAAATTTATCACCATTGGGTTTGACTTCCTACAGAACCACTCTTCATTTTTGGCGTTAAAAATCACCCGCCAATATCACAGGTCTGTCAAGTTTTAAAATGCCCTTCAATAAGTTATCCTCTAACGGGAGCCGAGGAGGATTGTAGAATGAAGTAAAATAAACAACTTCATAATATGGTAAGAGAAGAGAAACAGTGACGAGCTCTTGCCCGTTGCTTCGTTAGTCATTAATGAAACAAGACTGGAGGGTGTTCATAACATAAATAGCTACTCCCTCACCCCTATGACTTAACCGGTCACATCTGTAACTCCTAAAATTTGGTATTTTTAAACTCATGTTCGGCGTAGCATGCGTTTCGGTGAGCATGGCAATATCGATGTGGTGTGAGACTAAAAAGTCCCCAAGTAACACAGCAACGTCTTAACGACGTTGCAAACTCGTCGCGGATGTCGTTACAAAAACGTTGCAATATGTCGTCTTTAAGACGCCCAGATGTCCGCGAACATCCACTGTTTTGCAACCGTTGCAAAGACGTCTTTATTACGTCTTTGCAGATGAGGTTTTTGTCGCATAGACGTCGTAATTGCGTCTTTCGCAGGTGATATTTTGTTTGTGAAAGCATCGTATCACGACGTCTTAAAGACGTCGAAATGTTCGCAAAATTCCACCTTTTTGCAACAGTTGTGAAACTGTCGTTATTATGTCCTTGTCTTACATATTGATTTATGCAGAAAAATAAGTTTAATAATAATTATATTTTTCTTCTTTTTTAAATTTTTGTATTCCTTGTATTTTTCTAAAGTTTAAATATTTTATCATTTCCTTAAAACCAGAACATAATACATTTTTTTCTCTTTAGACTAAATATGCATAATTAATAATAGCTTTAATTATTTTCAGTACTTTAAGCTATATTTTTTAAATAACTTGAATTTTAAGTTACGATTATTTAAGATTTCATCATTTTTTTCCCTTTAAGTGAGAGTAATTATGAAAGTGGTTATTATAAATATATAACATTAATAGTAGGTTTAAAGTAAATAAAACTCAATTAGACATAAATAAAAGTAAAGATATATATGTAGGTAAAAAAAGAGCGTTTCTAATTATAACAGCATTATCACATTTATTTCTGTTAAATCTCAGAGACATTGAAAATTGCCCCTATCATGATAAATTAGGAAGCGGTTCTTAAGTAACATAATCAATATTTTACCTGAACTCAAGTATAAATTTATTCGCGTTTCACAGTAAAAAATATAACCATTAACTTCTATATCTCCAAGATATGCAAATGAAAGACACTATAAAGTAGTTAATAAATGTGATAAAAAATATACCTAAATCTAGTAACTTCCCATATTCATATCTAAAATGAAATAATAACCTAACAAACAACATACATGACACACAATTGATAAAAAATATTTGTGTTTTTTTTTAAATAGTAAGCAATTAAAAGTGCAATAATTATGGATTGCAGTATTTACACTAGTAAATGCTGAGGATTTTTCACACCATTTCTTTCTATCATATGTTAATGTATTTACTTATTTTTAGCTTCTACATTTTAGAGTAGTGGTAGATTACAATTTCATGTACATTTTATAATCAATAACTTTCCTTTTTGTTACTGTACAGAAATAATATAGTATACGATAGTAAGCTAAGTACGTTAAAGTAAACTCTTCGTTAAATAGCACACTATGAAACTTTTTGTTTCTGTTTATTATGAATATCTTTGTTATCTCAAGCACATAAAAAGTAAACGAAGAAAATAGAATATACTTAAATTTAATAAAAAATAAAACCGAATTTCCAACATTCATTTATTGAGATAATCTAGTAAGCATACATAACGGCAATAGAATATACTTAAATTTAATAAAAACGAATTTCCAACATTCATTTATTGAGATAATCTAATAAACATACATAACGGCAATAGAATATACTTAAATTTAATAAAAAATAAAACCTGATTTCCAACATTTCATTTATTGAGATAATCTAATAAACATACATAACGACAATATTTAAAAAAACGCGAATAACACAGTGTTTGGAAGAATAGATACCAAATGAAAAGTAATAAAACTACAATTTGCAATCAATAAAAAATATTTAGCGTTTTTGGATATTACACAATTAAATATCACATAATTATAGATTACATAGAAATGTAAATGTTTCCTTAACACTACCTTTTCGATCATACATTTCATACACTTTTTAAAATCATTCACCTTTTGGCTCTAGTGTAGAATTGGGTGCCCCTTCGATTAGCGACAATTTCTTGTAAAATTTTGGCGATGAAATCTCATTTCTGGTTACCATGATAGTGTAACTTTGCTTTAGCCTCCTGATTTTTTTAAAATAAAAATAGATTGTTGTGTACATGGACAAATTTAAAGCAGTGCGCAATGCCTAGTTTGCGCAATTCTGGGATGTTTTTTTAACTGAAAACAGATCGATGTGTACATGGACACAGAGTTTATGCAATTCTTTGACTTTTTAGTTTGGTTTTGTGTAGCGGCCATCTTGAAATTGTGCCTTCTTGGCGCCGATCTTGGCGTCAAAAAAGAATCGCCAAAAAACAAGGGGCACACAATTGTAAACTTTTACCCACCTTTTCTGCGTACTGTACAAAAGACAATATACTATAGAATGTGCATTATTATTAATTTTAATAATTAATTAATTGCTTATATACATATATCTAATTCATCTTCAGCAGTCATATTAAGTACTGGTACCAGTCCAATAATATCTTTGTATTTTGAAAATAATGAACATACCATAACAGCTTGAATTTTTGTTGCTTCTGTATTGATTGCATTTTAAGCATATCAGAAAGTGGCGTACCGTTGTATGTTATTTTTGGTTTTATATGAATTAATTCTGAAAGCCAACTTTTTAATATGAACGCAATAATCGATTGATATGAATGATATAGCACTTATAACGTTATAACCGAAGCACAAAGCTAGTAAGTTTATCCAAATAATATTGCACTGCTGGAACCACAGCGATTGCTTTCTTTGATTGACAGTGTATTACATTTACTTTTAATATAAGCAATATTATTTATATCAGCCATTGCTCGATTCAATTTGAAACATGAAGTAAGTCTTTTCAAACGCCCTACAGATGGCATCTTTACCGAATGACTTGAAAGAACTGGTAGAATCTGAATTAATTGCAAAATTGTTCGAATTTGGCAGCTAGTCAAAACGCGCAAATCTCGAGATGTTCGTTATATAAAAAAGGCATCTAGTAAATAATGTACAGGTCTGCTTCTCCTTCCGCCATGTATATTGGATAGCCGTGAATTCGTCCTTACTTCAAAAATAAGAAATAAAGTCATATTTCAGTAGTGAAATAGTTGCTAACATGTGATTTGCATTGATTTCGGAAATATGATTTTTTTAGTATATAAAATGCATAACTTAATAACTTACTTTATAGATTAGTTTCATTTTTAAATATTTTGCTATAATATTTATAAAAAATATTTTAAATATTAATTATTTTAACAAAATTTTAAACAATTTAATTTTAAACAATTATTTTAGTACTAATTAAATTTAATAAATCAAAAGTATTTATATTAAATTTACATTTCATTAGATGAATCTACCTTAGATTAATATATTTAGATGAAATAAAGTAATGAAACATTGCAAAGTAGATCTTATGCGGACTTCAGATTCTTGAAAGGGCAGATTTAGTCTCTTTTAATTCTAAAAATAATGCTGATGAACTAAAAAAAATATCCTAAAACGACCGCGTCTAAAAGCGGTCATATCATGACGTTTCAGCGACGTCGACAAATTGCCAAGATACAACGGCAAATATTTTGCGTCTTCGCAACGTTGTAAAGACGTCGTAAAAGTTACTACAACCACTTTGCAACGTCTTGTGCTACTTGGTTCAGAAAGTTTGAGAAGTTTACCTAGAACGCTTCTAGCGTTCCACGTCATAAATTTGATATGTGTTCTGAGAGGGGATCTACTCCTCATTATTATCATTATTAGAAATTTAGTTTTCCTGATTTGGTTTTGTAATCTGTCTGACCTGTGGCCCACCAGCGGCCGAGTGGTAAAGTCGCTGAACACTGGTAGTTCGGTCCGAGTTTCGAATCCCGCGAACGGGCTGGCTGCATGGGTGTTTTCGTGGTTTTCCTCATGTGTAACGTGTATACGAGCCAGTTTCTCTTAGAAAGTCCTCCACGAAGGTATCCCTCCCCTTAGGCAGATAGTCCTCGAAGCTTTGCCGTAATTAAATAACCTAACCTAACCTAACCTGTTGGGTGATATGGAAGCCAGCGCTTTTAATTACGGAAACTAATTCCGCCAGATCTCCGAAGACTTTTTTTGGCTTCATTTATCATGTCAGAGTAGGCCCCCGCAGACAGGGCTTGTGCATAAGATTTATTCTCTATGACTCTACTACTGGAGACCTTCTCTTTTCCCACCTTCTTGGGGAATTTTTCACACCCCCTAAAACTGGCAGTGTGAGATTGTCCGCAGTTAGCGCAGCATAAAGGAATATCAGTTTTGCCTTTATCCCGACAGTTTTTAGATTCATGATTATTTCCACAGCGAACACATCTGGGGGCGTATTTACACCCTGTCTGGATGTGGCCAAAACCCTGACATCTGAAACAGTGGAGCGAACTTTGATGCCCCTTGTATTCTTGTATCCTGACTCTCATATCACACAGGTATCTTTCATGGTATACTCTCTTTGAGTTTTCCATCCTAGGTACGGAAACAATGAAAAGTAGGAGTTTCGGTATCTCCCAATTTCTACGTCGAGACATTTGCTTAATATCTTCTACTTTGAAATTTAATCTTTACAAATCAAGTCTAATATCATCAATCTCGGTATGCTCTGTAAGTCCCTTAATTACTACCTTAATATATCTTTCCTCCGGTAATATATAAGAATGATGTTCAATTCCCAGATCATTTAGGAATTTAATAATCGATTTATAATTATCCGGAGTTTCTGCATAAACGTTAATGGCATCCGGAATATTTTGCCCGAAAAATTTAAGTTTATTTTGAATAAAATTCTTCTTAATACCTGCCCATTGCATTTTGCTCTGAGTGTGACTGGTGGAATCTTATATTTTTGTGTATTGTCTATGATTTGGCTTGATTAATATTGACATTGGTATCAGTGTTATCATTTTCCCGGTTATTTGTGTCCATATCATGATAATCAATGTGCGTGCTATCAATTTGCTCTGCTGATTGAGTAACTGAATTTTCAAGTATTTTCACTAATAGGTAATTTGGGTGGCATGATTTGCGTTTGGTTACTAAATTTCATTTTCTTAAAATGCGTGTGTTTACTTTTAGTTCTGACGGTCTGCTCGCCTTTATCCTAAGGGGTACTTCGTCCTCAGAACTTGCCGCCTGATCTAGTGAAATTTCCGTATCAGTTTCGCTGGCCGAAAATTCGTGTAATTTAATGGGACTGCGTTCACGTTCATTATCCTCAATCGGTGTGCGTTTATCATTAGACTTTTTCCCAGAAGCTGGTTTTTGAGAAATTTCAGTCTTTTTATCTTTGATTAATTGTTCATGAACCGATTGTAGCATTTCCTGCACATAAGTAAAAAGTTAAATAACTTATCTTCAGTATTCGTGAAACTTCCATTTTGCGTTCTTAATTCCTCTAAGTCCTTAATCTGCAAATTTACCGCTCCTAGTACCGCATCCATATTCGCAAAATAAATAATAATAATAATAATAATAATAATAATAAATCCAGCGACCCCAAATAAATGGAGTCCTGCGCCCTGGAACCGAGCTCGCTCGAAGGCATCCCGGCAGACATGTGCAGGCGAAAATCCCGTAAGGCCCTTGACAATCACCTGAAGCGAGAGCTTGGGGGTAACTATACGGGATATCACGACCAGAACCTAAATAAAATACGCTCCGCAAAGGTCAGCTAAATTAAATGATAAGTCAATAAAAATACTTAGCAAAAATTTAAAAATTATGCTCGAAAAAAAGCAATAAGGCATAACAAATTCACCAAACCAGCAGAATAGGCAATATGGCGTAATCCAGCAATAATAATCACATGCAATTATAGCGGCGAGGTAGGCCTAACGAAAAGCACGAGGTAGCACGAGTTAGACTCCGCGCTCACTCTCGTCGGCCATACGTAAACCGGATTTGTGGCAGGAGCAATCAAAGCTGTATGTAAGTACTTACATTCAGCTTTGGGAGCAACGACGAACGCAAACTTCACTCACCAGTTTACCCCTCCGAATCAGATATGTAAGATATGTGATAATGTAACTACTTCAAGGAATGACAGATATAAACACCATTCCGTTTGCAGCACACCAATGAAAAATGTTAAAATGGTTAAAGCGTCAGTAATGAAATACAGAGAATGCTATAAACAGTAAGAGAATATAGAGAAAATTTTAATGGATGACCCGCATTTATGAAAATAGAAAGAGAAGATTCCAACATTTTCTGACCACTATTTCCGTATAATTCTAGCTGTCAAGCAAAATATGACGGTGGAGTAAATTTTCACAGTATCTTCTTAATAGAGTATCTTCTTGATCTCCCGTCTTTGGCTACACCGTTCCGAAAACTCTGCATGTGCTCTTTTTCTTGGGAAAAAAAAAAAAAAAAACGAAAATTTATCCGAACGAAAATTTATCCCCTGTCATAAATTCATTGTACTTTCTGGAGAATAAGCCTTCGACATGTGGGTGGGAGCTTTTCTTAATATCCTTAATAAAACTTTTTTAATATCCCTGCTCTGTACAACTTCATTTTCGTGACTACCCCAACAATTGTTGCCAACACCATCAGCTCCTTACAAAGGAAGAAAGCCCCAGAGTACGATGGCATCTCTACCAAAGCACTGAAACATCTTCCGATCAACGCTCTTACCTGCCTAACTAAGATAATCAACAACATTATCAAATTCGCTCATTTTCCTAACTCATGTAAGCAAGCTATAATAATTGTTTTTGCTAAACCGCAACAAAATCCAACCTTCCCACAGAACTATCACCCTATCAGTTTACTTAACCATCTGTCTAAAGTTACTGAGAAAATTCTACTTTTCCACATCCAAAAAATTCACCCTTCCATGAATTTTCTCCCAGAAGAACAATTCGATTTTCGTAATCATCATAGCACTTGCCACCAACTTCTTAGAGTTATCAACATTATTACTGAAGGCTACAACTGCAAGCTTCCGACCGGTGACATATTCCTCGATATCGCGAAAGCTTTTGACAGGTTATGGCATCGAGGTCTTATTTACAAACTAATCACTCTCAATTTTCCAGATCATTTTTATTCGCTTAATAGCCTCTTTTCTCAGCAACAGAACATTCAGAATCAAAATCGGTACTGCTTACTCAACCACCAGAGTAATGAAAGCTAGTATCCCACAGGGGTCGGCACTTTCGCCGTACATTTTTAATATTTATGCACAAGACAACCCTAAAGACCCTTCTGTTCATCTTGCACTCTTTGCCGATGACACCGCCATACTTACTAAAGCCTGCACAGTTATCGCCGTAAGAAACCAACTCCAAACCTATCTCATAAATCTAGAAAAATGGCTCACCCTTTGGAGGATTAAAATTAACACTGATAAAACCAAAGCAATAATTTTTCGTAAGGAAAACATGAAATACTATCCTCCACCCCCTGAAATATTTGACGAAGAAATAGACTGGATTAATCAAACCAAATACCTTGGAGTCACGCTTGATCAAAAACTTACCTTCAAAACCCACTTCCGCTCCGTAGTATAAAAATTTAAAATCACCACTGCTAACTACGCGACCTCTTCTTGGTAGAAAAAGCAACTTATCTACTACAAACAAATTAATTTTATATCGCTCCATACTTCGTCCAGCCCTTATTTATGCAGCTCCGATCTGGGGACATGCAGTTAAAACCAATATTAAACGATAAAGAATTCTGAAAAACAAAATTCTACGAGAAATTAGCAATGCTCCTTGGTATATTCCAAACATCTACATTTACAGAGACCTCCAGATCCAACTTATTCAAGAGTATATTAAACGATTTGCGGTCAACTTCTTTTACTCAGTACAAACCCACAGAAATAGCCTTATTAGCACTCTCAGACACTCACCGCATCCCAGTGAAAAACATCGGTACCCTTGTGACATCCTACATAAGAATTACAACCTTAATTGACTCTGCGGTCTGCCACCCGCGGCCCAAGGCCCAAGGCGTTTGACTTCCGGAGTACCTTTGCAACTTAATGCAATTACCTCCACAACTTCGATAAGGAAACTGAGTTGGATAAGAAAAAGCAATGGCTAAAGGAGAGATGAACAAACCATTAAGGGTTTATAATGAAAGAAATGAATAATGAGTCCACGTATGGGACGAGCAATTCTCTCAGCTTTCAACTTGTAAGTCAAGATTGAAAGAGAGAAAGGTGTTGATTGAGGCGAATTCCAGAACGCATTGCGTTAATGGAATCGGAAAGTACAGCCGGGAAACATGGTGTTCCAGGGCTTGGGAAAGGTAATATTAGGTAATACGGACAGCCGCAGTTATAGCTAATGCCTTGGGGATGAGCGGGGGGGGGAAGAGTCTTGCGACTAAAACTGGAATCCAGGGAAGAAGGAGCGAAGAGGAGGGGGGAAGAGTCTATTCAGGAAGGCGAAAAGTTCTCCGACCGCCCGTGGCGAGAGGAGAATAGGAGCAACTACTGGAGCGGAAAAGAACCGTGAGGAAAGTTAACTGTGAGAAAGACGGAGAAATTATTAGAAGAGGATTTAAAGGGACAGAGATAGAGCTAAGGAAGGAAGTAAAAGGAGTTAAAGGAAGGGAAAAGAATTAAGGGGGAGAGCGAGATTTAAATTTAATTATTGAAGAAGGTCTTGAAGTGATGAAATGCAAGCCTGTGATACCTGTGCAAAAATAAGGAGTTGATAAGTTATAGTTAGGTAAAAGAAGCTCTGCAGGAATGATAAAATAATAGATTAATTATTGCTGCATTAGTTAAGTCTTAGTTTTAATGGATTTTATTTGTAGCTAAATTAGTTTGAATAGGTTGATTTTAATTATTGCTAATTTTTAAAGTTAACTTTAATGTTAAGAGTCTGGTCCGTGATATATGAAAAGGTGAGGTCCTGATAAATGGGGGGAGGTCATGTTTAGTGGTACAGATGTAGGTCGCGATAAACGTGGCCGGATTAGGTCTGGCGGGCAGTGATGTAAAAAAAAAGAAAGAGTTAATTAAGGGTCGCCGGGTTAGGCCCGTGAAGTGCTGGTTAAAGTTTATATTTAAAAATTAGAAAGAATTCCTAGTCAAGCAAGCACCTCCGCTTTGGCTTCCTAGGAAAGATGTTAAATGTTCTATCAAGAACGCTCCTAGGTCGCTTGGCAGAGCTGGGCTCTGCTGGATTATAAGCAGGAAGTGAGTGCAAGACTGGGTTTTCAATCTGAGATAGTCTATTGAAAAACTTGGCCGAATTTTGCCGAAAAAAGGCATCCAGGGGTAAAATTTTGAGTTACATCTTTTAACGACACTGAACTTACCCCCCTCTTCGCCGCCGCTAGCGCGGACCTGATTCTCTTTTTCTGCCTCCCATACTACTCTTTCTCCTCCACCCAGATTCTTATCAGAAGTCGAGTAAACAGATGTTTCTACATCTTGACAGTCGAGAATATACGATCTGTATGTGTGTATGTGACTCCACAAGTCCATAGAGTTCACAAGGTTATTTTCAGCTGGGTGGCAGGGAGCTTGGGTTTGTTACTCTCGTAATCTGTGGGGACATGGACTTATTCCCGGAGACTTATGATGCGTCGTAGCCTGCTTACGTTAACTACTGCAGCCTCTTCTTGAACTATCAAATCTACAGGCGGTGTGCCTGCGATAATTTCTAGGGCTGCCGTAGACGTATTACATTTAATAACAACTATGATCTTCAAACATCTGATCATGACATCAGCATTAAATTAAAATTCTCAGCTAATTTAAATCACCAATGAAGAGACACTCTGACAAACAGGTTCCTTTTCTTAATTTGCAGCATTATGTAAATTGAAAATATAGTATATTTAGGTTCGTACATAACCAAAGTTCGCCACTGTTTCTAAAATTCTCCAAGTAGTCAAGATTTGTACAACTTACAAAATTTTATCTCAGAAAATGTAATAAAATACAAAATTTTCTTTGTTCACTAAGATTTTGATATAAACTAAATATTAAATATGAATTGAATTTTTCAAATGTAATAGAACTGTGGTTAAGTTACATACATTAGTAAATTTAGTCATTAAACGAAAAAATAATTTCAGAATTGTAAAGTAAATTTAGGGCATTAAAAACGCGTTTCCGCAAATACAAAACATCTTATCTTGAACAAAAGGAGATATCAAGTGCAAACGAAGCTTACAAAATGGAGCCAAAGCTTACAAAAACAAACTGACAAGTGGATAGATAAAAATTTTCTCTTTGTCTGGTGGCGCCCTCTTGGGGAACGAAAAGTAAAACAGTATTTTCGTGAATGGTAGGAAATAAAAGTGGAATCAGAATTGAATGCTAAGTGTTGAAAATTGCTAATAAAAATGATTACTTAGTATAAATCTAGCGCACAAGATTTCATGACATTGTACAGATCACCGCGTCTTAGACGGAAATCTTGAATTTTCAAAAGCAATCTCAGTGTCCTAAATATTCAAAAGCATACGAGAAACTCGATTAATTTCTGAAAGCATGTTTTACTATCTGGCGACGTCCTTTTGAAATATTCTTTTGACGTCCTTTGATTCTATATAGTGACGTCCGTGAGAAAAAAATGAGATACTTTTTTTGTATAAGAAATGTGGGGGAAATACATAAAACGAATCAAATCTAAAGGAAGTATGACACATGTAACGCAAATGGCACATATAGCAGAACAGTAAAACCTGTATTAACCGAGCTTCTATAATCCAAGGTATCTATTAATCGAGCTGGCAATCAATTTAAAGTGGGAAAAGGTTTAAAAAAAATTCAACTACGAGAAACCAGTAGCATTTAAGGATTCTCTTTTCAGAGAGATCTGATGTGTTGGCTTATAGGTGAAAAATCAGTTAACCTCCTCCTTCTTTCTGTGCGCATTAGTGTATTCGTAGATATGTTAAACAGGATAAAAGGATGCGGAAGCAACGTTGAAGATGACGTTTCGGAATGGCTAAATATAGAAAACCGCAAATAAAGTTTAAAGAAACGAAGAAATTGTTCGTATGCGTGGAGAACAACAACGATTGCAGTGAGGAAAGTAAATATCGAGGATGACAATGAAGCGCAAAATATGAAAATATGCCTTGATGAAACCTTGGTTTTGGCTTATTTTGATTATGGTAAAGCATCAAAAAGCGTCTCATATTTATCATCTTGCCTGCTTCAAAAAAATATCTAATGTCTCTACAGTGGCGCCCGAACTAAAACGGTGGTGGATGATGATTCTCCACCCCCAGTATTTGGCGACTGGGTCCCCTAAAAACCCCAGTCGGCCTTTGAAAGGGGGAGTATATAAGGTATTTCTCCCACTTTCTTGGCATGCCTTCGTGGTGTGGTCGTCTGTACTTTGGGCGTGTAATCCTCAGGTCCGTGGTTCGATTCCCGGCGAAGGCGTTGCTCATTTTTCATCTTTTGGGCTTCATCAAAAATTACCTAATGTCTTTAAAAATTATTAAGGAAAATTAAGTGGAGCAGTTTTTGATATGAATTCCTAAAATATTCGTGCAGTATTACAATATCTCACAGTAGTTATCTTTTAATTACTCAAACGTTCAATAGAACTTAATTCAAAATAGCTAAAGAAAGCTAATCCGCGAATTCGCTACAGTCAACAAGAGCAGTTTTCTAAACAACAACAAACTAAGTAACTACCACGAACTGAGAAGTTTTCCTCCTTTTATAAGATTTTAAAATCGCGAGCGAGAATTTTCTAGTACTTTTCTAGTAGAAATCAAAAAGAGATATTTATTAAATGTTTAATGCACGCGCTCTTGTATTTTCAATTTTCCGGCTTAGCTTTACTTTTAATATTCGTCACGCGCTGCACTGCGCGGGAAATAAAACCATTTAATTTATAATTGAACTAACATTAGCTTCTTAAATACCAAATTCGTAACACTGCCCCCTTCCCAAGGACTGCACGTCCCGGGCAGTACAATCCCTGGACAGGAAGCCAAACTTACAACTAAAGATATAAATGCAATAATAAGCAGTGGCGTAAATAAGGGTATGCAAGGAATGCCGTTGCATAGGGGCCCGAAGGTTTAGAGGGCCCTTAAATGTCCTGCTGAACTACATTTACATGTTTAAACTTAAAAGACGGATTCCATTACATATATATAGAAGCTTTAATTCATTTTCCCTTGATTAGTTCGAAATTAGAATTTCAGTAAAAGAAGATTAATTATTATTTTTATATTTTTTATCTTGTATTTTTTTTCCTTTTGCTTTTCATTTTTATTTTTTAGTATTTGTACTACTTTAAATGCTTATTTTAATTTTGATATGTTTTGATTTTGTGTTAAACTCCTTTTGCACGATTATAGCCTTCATTTGATTCCAATTTACTTTTAGCTTTAGAATCCTTAAGTATATGTAGATAATAGAATTCGTTTTCTTTTAAGTTTTTAAGGGCCCCCTACCTATATGGTGCAGTAACGCAATTCTCTGTATGACGCAGATAGGAGGCGCTTGGAAGCACCTGAAACAGCTAAATTCAAGTGTTTGCAAAAGTTAAAATTCTAGCATTCGACTATGAAATAATAACTTCATGACCTACCCCAGTTTAGGGATAGCAGTGAGCGGAAAATAGGAAAAGTTTCTTTGTATTCCTTAGTCTCAAACCTGAAAATTATTAAAGGCGACCCCCTAAAGGAAAGGTTTCTCCTTTTGCAATCCCATATCAAAAAGCGGAGGAAGTGGAAATTAATTGTAACTATTTATTATAAAGTACTTATTTTATATATTAATTTATTTCTGTATAATTCGCATTATCGAATAATCAGTACACATATTTTCTTCCTTTTCTTAAGGCTATACGTCGACATGTTCCTTATTTTATATAGACTTATTCATTTAGTATCAGTATGCATCTCAGTGAAAGGATAGAAAAATCTGTCTCTCGCACTCACACAAAAAGTCTTAACTGAATTAAAATCATCTGACGTCAAATACCGAGACTAAAGCAAATTTTCATTTCACCAGTTGGTCAAGGGAAATTATTTTCCTTTATATTCTTTCTTCACGTTACGTACCTTTCAACTGGTTCCCTAAGAATAAAAATCATCATGAAAACATTGGCTCCTGGAATCCTTGATTTTTTTTTTATTTTCGCGTTTTTTATTTATTTATTTATTTTTAAGCACATTAAATTTATTGGGAAAGGGGCCCAGGAAAATTTTTTTGCATAGGGGCCCAAGAGTTCTAGTTATGCCACTGATAATAAGCATTACATTACAATAATAAACAACATGAACAATAAATGCAATAAATAAAACAAATCAAATACAAAATACAAATCAAATGCAAAATACAAATTAAATACTAAATACACATTTAGAAACAAAAAGGACCATGGTCTTACACTATTTACAATTATTTACATTATGTACTATGGCCACAGTAATGAGCTAACCTGTTGCAATGAACGACTTTAGGTTTAGAGTTCGAGGACTTCCGGATCCGAACCACGACGTCATTCAGCCTGTTTAGGACTGTGTACGGACCATACCAAGGTGACTGTAATTTCGGACAGATTCCCTTCCGTCGAGTCGGATTCCACAACCACACCTTGTCTCCTTCATGGAATTGATGCTCAGTAGCTCTTGTGTCGTATCGAGTCTTCATCTTCTCCGTCGCCAAGTTGACTCGCTCTCGTGCAAAGTTGTGCATCACTTCGAACCGGGCCTGGATATCTTGAATATATTCCTCAGACGATGAAGGAGCATCCGGAGGGCGACCAAACAATAGATCACAAGGCAGACGAAGGTCACGACCGAAGAGCATCTGTGATGGGGAATAGCCGGTAGTCTCGTGAATAGCACTGCGGTAAGCCAGTAAAAACAGCGATAATTTCTTGTCCCAGTCCTGCTGGTTTCTGGAAACCACTAATGAGAGGTTATTAAGGATGGTTCGATTGAACCTCTCTACCATGCCGTCCGCCTGGGGATGTAATGGCGTCGTTTGGGTTTTGTCAATGCCGAGTAGTTTGCATAGTTCTTTGATTAGTACCGAGGTAAAATTCCTTCCCTGATCGGAATGTGGCTGAAGAGGCACTCCGAACCTGGAAATCCAGTGCTGTATCATCACCTCAGCTACTGTAACAGCCTCTTGATCAGGAATAGGATACGCTTCAGTCAACTTGGTGAAGTAATCAATGACAACGAGTATGTATTTGTTGCCATCAGCAGTTCGTGGCAGAGGTCCCAAGATGTCAAAGGCGATACGTTCAAACGGCGCACCTACGTTGTAACGTTGCAGCTTGCCTCGGCTGCGTTTCCTCGGTCCTTCCGAGCTGCACAGGCATCGCGAGATCGGCATCACTTTTGCACGTCATCCTTTGCATTATTTCAGTAAAAGCGCTCACGAACTCTCTGGAAGGTCTTCATAATTCCAAAGTGACCTTCTGTAGGGCTGTTATGTAGTTCTTTAAGGACATCAGGAATACGGGATCTTGGAAGTATTAGTTGCCATCGAAATGTCTTCCCATCATCCGATTCGAATTTCCGGTATAAGACGCCGTTTCGAATGTGAAGTGAATCCCAAAGTGCCTAGTATTGTTTTGTTGTAGGACTACAGATATAAATGTCCTGCCAGGTAGGTTTTCTGTTTGATGACTCCATTAAATCAATTATGGGTTTAATGTCGCGGTCTTTCAGCTGGTCTTTCCTGACTTCATCATCACTCAACGGGTCTCGAACAGCCGATGTTGATGTTATAATTTGTCTTGCGACCGGAGTCAGCAGCTCGTAATTCGCTTCCACCCTGGAACAATATCGGCAGCATTCTGGGAAAGGTCGTCTAGATAGGGCGTCGGCGTTCCCGTTCCCTTACGATGACGGATAGTGATGTCATATTCTTGAAGTCTCTGTATCCACCTGGCTATTTGACCCTCAGGATTCTTGAAATTTAAAAGCCAGGCCAATGAGGCATGGTCCTGCGGAGGAGGAATTTTCTGCCGTACAGATAATGATGGAAATGTTCTACAGCTTTGACTATGGCGAGCAACTCTTTCCTGGTGACACAGTAATTCCTCTCCGGCTTAGACAGGCACTTGCTCCAGTATGCCACTACACGTTCTTGGCCGTCTATTTCTTGGGACAAAACCGCACCGACACTTTCATTGCTCGCGTCCGTGTCTAGAATAAATGGTCTGTCGAGCTGAGGATACGTCAGGATTAGAGCAGATGTTAAAGCTTCCTTTAAGTTGTTAAATCCATCCTCGCATTCTTTTGTCCACAAGAACACTTGCTTGCTCTCTGTCAGCTTGTGCAGGGTTCTTGCGATGGAAGAAAAGTCCTTCACGAATCTCCTATAGTAGGTGCAAAGCCTTAGGAAGCTTCTTAGCTGATGGACATTTTCGGGACGTTTCCAGGATTTAACGGCTGACACCTTTTCAGGATCCGTGCACACACCTTCTGCAGCACTTCCTTTCGGAACAATTTTCATTTAGCGGGACTCAGCTTCAGATTGGCTTCTTTCAGTTTCTGAAGCACCTTTCTAAGATTTTATAGATGCTCTTCAAAACTCTTTCCGACGATTATGATATCGTCCAGGTATATCAGACAGGCTTCGTAGAAAAGACCTTTCAAAACAGTCTCCATGAGGCGTTCGAATGTTGCCGGCGCATTACACAGTCCAAACGGCATCACCTTGAATTGCCAAAGCCCTTGTCCCGTAGTAAATGCCCTCTTTTCTCGGTCATCAGGGTTTATTTCTACCTGCCAATACCCACTCTTTAAATCAAGCGTTGAGAACCACTTGCTTCCAGAAAGAGTGTCTAGAATGTCGTCAATTCTAGGAAGAGGGTAACTGTCTTTCTTCGTAACATCATTCAACCGGCGATAGTCAACGCAAAATCTTGTTGAGCTGTCTTTCTTTCTGACGAGAACGATGGGAGATGCCCATGGACTTGCTGAAGGCTTGATGACATCGCCTTCTTCCATATCTTTTAACAGTGTTCGCACCTCTTCCTGTTTAGCAAACGGTAGACGCCTTGGATGTTGCTTGATCGGGGGATGATCGCCGGTATCTATTCTATGTTGTGTTAAACTAGTTCGACCCACTTCAGAAGACGAGCGGGAGAAAACAACTTGAAGATCTTTAATGACGCGATCGGCAGCATTCCTCTCTTTATCGTTTAATTGCGCATTCTGCAATAACTCCGATGTAATGCTCTCCGAGAACACGGATTCTGGGATGTTACTCTTTCTTTCAACGCTGGTTACTGGAGTACATGTTGCAACCACTTCACCTTTCTTAATAACTCTCGCCTTCTCAGTTACATTGGCGACTCTCACCGGGATAACCGTTCTGGATAGTCGACGAGTGTTGAGGCTACTAGTACTCCTTTCGGGCTATTACAGTTATTGGGATATTCTATGATGCCGTAGCGGAAATTTCTATTTACGGCTATGGACCCGGGAAGTAAAAACTCGGTTCTTGCGGGTATTGTGATATCATCTTGAGCTATAATCTTGTGGATAGATTTCACTCCTACTCCGTATCGAAGCATTGCCTTCTCTGGCTAAATCATCTCAACGAGTCATTAGTTGATCCACTGGCTCGTGGACTCGCACAGCTCTGACTGGGTAGCGATCTCTACGAGTTGCTTGCTGGGCTGCCTCCAATTTCACGGCGTACAACAGAGCGCTTTTTACATCTTTAACATCCGCCATTCGCAGAGCT
This sequence comes from Stegodyphus dumicola, assembly GCF_044657685.1. Lineage (NCBI taxonomy): Eukaryota > Metazoa > Arthropoda > Arachnida > Araneae > Eresidae > Stegodyphus > Stegodyphus dumicola. Next base: position 110,254,864 of record NC_140781.1, on the reverse strand, counting down.
TTCTGTATTTCAGGATCCCGGATGCCATCGATAAAGTACTGCAGGGACAGGATTTCCCTCGTTTCTCTCGTGCACTCCAAAAAGGCGAGGTGGGACAGCCTTTCAACATCCGTGGCGAGTTCCTGGAGTGATTCGGTGGGCTTCTGTTGACGGGATTTTAATTGAAGCCTGCTGTAGTCTTTTAAAGAATTCTCGCCAAAGCGCAGCTCCAATGCGCCGGATGGAGCTTCGAAGCCAAGTCTTTGGTTTTCGGGAAACGTCTGCAGGATATCCGCTGCGTCTGCTCTCAGCGAAGCGGCGAGATGACAGGCCTTAGTTTGGGAATCCCATCCATTCTCATCCGTCACTATAGAAAATTGTGTTTTATACACTTGCCAGGAGGTCTTCCCATCATAAGTGGATAACTTCAGAGAGGGACGAGCAGGCATGAGTAAAAATTTAAAACCATCACTATTATTCCCTGCCGTCACTACGAATTTCTTTAAAATATCCACTTCTTTGGCTACTGCAGAAACCCTATCATCAATTTGTTGTTCGATTTGGTGTTGGACGGCACAAACTCTTCCTTCAATTCGTTCCTCCACAGCAAAAACTCTCCGTTCTATATGTTCTTTTACAGAAGAAACTCTTTCTTCTATTTCTTCTTTCACCGAAGAAACTCTTTCTTCAATTTGATCTTTTACGGAAGAAACTTTTTCTTCAATTTGTCCAACTTTATTTTCAACTGTGTCAATTCTGCCTTCCATAGCTTCAAATTTATTTTCTATTATGCAGGTAATTTCTCTTTTCATTTCTTCTTGACCTGCTTCAATCTTTTCTTGACCAACTTGAACGGCTTTCATTTCGTCCTTAACGGATTCCGGCCCAATTTCATTTCTTCCTTAACGGAGTTGACGGCCCCTTCCATCTCTCCTTGGCTAGATTTCATCTCTTCTTTCATTTCTTCTTTAAACGAGGGAAAGGCTGATATCAACTGCCTCAACTGCTCTTCCATCGCTCTTGTTATTGGCATTCAAACCCCACTTCTGACACCAAAAATTGTTGCGTGCGTACGGGTTCGTTACGAAATGAATGCACAAGTCCGATGAAAAATTAACAAAAATTTATTATTATCAGAACAAATATGCTTAAATTTCCTAAAATATTCGTGCAGTATTACAATATCTCACAGTAGTTATCTTTTAACTACTCAAACGTTCAATAGAACGTAATTCAAAACAGCTAAAGAAAGCTAATCCGCGAATTTGCTACAGTCAACAAGAGCAGTTTTCTAAACAACAACAAACTAAGTAACTACCACGAACTGAGAAGTTTTCCTCCTTTTATAAGATTTTAAAATCGCGCGCGAGAATTTTCTAGTACTTTTCCGAAATCAAAAAGAGATATTTATTAAATGTTTAATGCACGCGCTCTTTTCAATTTTCTTTTCTTTTCAATTTTCCGGCTTAGCTTTCTTTTAATATTCGTCACGCGCTGCACTGCGCGGGAAATAAAACCATTTAATTTATAATTGAACTAACATTAGCTTTTTAAATACCAAATTCGTAACAATACTATTTATTTAAATATTGAAATTATCCTCGAGCAATTACTCAGTGGGCAGATAGCTTTAAGTTTCATTTTGAACACCAAATATTCCAAAATTTTGGGTGTCGCAAAATGAGGAAAAATGATCATTTTTCCAAATGGAAAGCTAGAGGCAATAATTTGAAAAGTATTAGACAAATTAAATATTTAAGGAATAATCGCTGATGATAAATTGGCTTTTAATCCTCGTCTTAAGTACGTAAAATTTCGAAGCATTTCTGCTTTGAAAAATTATATTCAATGAAAGGTATCTCAAGTGATATTAAAATGATATATTTTAAGAGAGGAACAGAGCGCAAGCGTTTGTTTTCATTTTCATCATGATAGATAGACAACGCTGTGAGAAATAATTTGTTAATATATATTCAAAGACTGATTTTACTGGCAGCTACAAGGTGTTTTCGTACTGTATATATGCTTTCCATTACAAGTTTTGAGTAAATGTGAACCAGTTAACTTTATAACCGTAAAGGGAAAACTACTAATTGATTTAAAAAATTGCAAAGATAAATTTGAAGGTTTTTGAATTAATAGTTATTTCAAATACTATTGAAATTCCACGTTTCTTAATTAAGGGTCACTCTGCTTGAATTAAAAGTCTTGTGTAGGATAAAGTTGTTCTAAACAGTTCTAGATCTACCATATATCCTGGTGATTCTAATCTGAATAATATATTTGGGCATGCATTAAATTATTCCTCGGCTTAAAAACCTTAGTGTTACTCACATTTGTAGGATCTGCGGTAATGCATCTGTATTTCAAGCTAAGGTCATAGCGATTCTCAAGGCTTTAGAGTGCCTGAATCCCAAATTTTAAAGAAGGCATAACAGACTTTTATTCTGATTATCAGAATACTCTTACAGGCTACTGTACTACATCCCTAAAAGCTGTACTACATCCCTTTATTCAGAGAGACAATTATTTCTTCAAGAATTCAGAAAAATAACTGTAAAAATGCTTTGGATAAAGGGTCATATTGGTAGTGCTTGCAATGAATCAGCTGATCGAATGGTCAAAAGAGCTATTGAAAAAGATGGCATTGATATTAATGTTCCGGCTTCATTTAATACATTTGTAGAGACATTAGGTATATTTTTGGAGGCAGGAAAGATGAAAAATTAACAAAGCCTTTGCCGGGAATCGAACTGCGGACTTCTGGAATACCGGCCCAGCGTGCAGAACCACTACGCCACGAAGGCACGTTAGGTAAGTGGGAGAAATACCTAATATATTAATGGATATTCTACATAAAGAAGTTACTTTCTATTGGCAAAATAGTTGGGCTGAAGGTAGAGGAAGACCTAACTCATCAAATGATTTGAACATTACATGTTGTGGCAACAACTATCTCAACCAATTATGCACTAATCATGGAAATTTTTCTAGTTACCACACATGGCTCGTTATGAAAGATAGCAGAGCTTCTTGTGGATTATTGGATGTAGATGTAAACATGCAATCTTTAATTGTCCAAGTCTCAGAAATTAATGGTTAACCGTTTCTCCAACATTGAAAATTATAGGGATTCTAAAAAGTTACTATAAAATGACAACAATAAAAGAGGGCTAATAAAATTATGGAAAAAATAACAGAAAATGAAAATAGTATAGGAAGCGTACACTAACTGAAGATAAGTTTCTCGCTTGAAACTAATTGTCGTTACCCTTATGCCAATTCAGTGTTTTTCTTAAAGGTGCACATCATAACCAATTGACAAAAAATGGTGTGAGCTACTCCCGAAAAATCACAAAGCAATGAATAGAGCATAACAAATAATTAAATTTATTAATTATAACCTCTGATATCTGTGACTTTATAACACCCATTATCACCGAAAGGAGAATAATTATCAAAGATACTCATCAACATTGAAAAGATTGATAGCCGATTTAAACTGCGTAAACAGCAATGATTGTAATCAACACTTGTATAAACTTTTTAAGAATTCTATTCTCCGCTACTGACAAAATTGAATTTGTCAAATACTATCGTAATATTCTAATGTTATTATAGAATTTCAACTTCAAAATTAGAAGTTCCTGGAATTGTATATACCTGTAATTGCATTTAAACCTGTAAAATTTTCAACTTCAAAAAAGTTGTAAAATATCTTTGCTTGTAAGTTCCAGTTCCACATTAAGCAGACGGAATTTCATCTGCAAGAGTGTTTTTTTTTTTTTTTTTTTTCCCATTTGTACTATTTACAGAACTAAATGTCCGATTGCTCTGCCAACCCTGCCACTGGACTGTAGTTGTCAAGGTAGGAGATAATTTGCCACTAGCTAGACAAAAATTCAGATTTTAAACACCGAAATGACTAGAACATTGGTCCTCAAAACATGGGTTATGTCGTGAAATAATTTTCATTGGGGAGTGAAAAGATAAATAAACGTTTTTTGTTTTGTTTTAGAGCTATATACACTGCGGGGAAAAAAAAAAGACACAGTTCTACATCTCCCGTTCTTCTGGGGCAATTGACGAAATTCAAATTGCGTTTTTCATGTCGCGAAACCGCAACTTAGGGTATATATTAGATTTTTATATGTAGCATCATTCTAACATAGGTAACATGTATAGCATATATAGCATTCTAACATATATAACAACTTTCTAACAACATAACATTGACACAGAATCGGACTTTTTCTGAAATGACATGCCAATTTTTTTCCATATTTCGATTTACGACTAAAATTATGCCTAAAATTCAAATTTTGTAAACTTTGGTGCAAAATTTATGGAGAAATTCAAAAATTTATCTTGGGTATTTTTTTCAGTTTTCGCCAAGAATAATTTACTTGGCGAACTTCTTAATTTATAGCAACCAATTTTCCTTTTCTTTTCTTCATTGTAGACGAGCGGAAAAAAGTCATCGTTCATACTTTCAAAGAATTTGGCAAAGTGCGTAAACCACATTTGGCATTATTATCGCTCAAAAAAAGACGGCAAATCTCAAAACGCTCCAGTATGTAAATTCGTGTATATCTTAGAAAATTTTGAATTAAAAAAACTCTGAACTTTTTTGCAGGTGTGCCTAGAAAAACATCTACTTTAAGATGATGTTAAAAATTTTATAGGTTATAATACAAAAATGTTTTCGAAAAATTTAGGAAAAATATTTAAAAATACAAATTTAAAAAATAAATCATAAAAAATGTGCGAATTATATTAGTAGTGTGAAACGGAGAGTTCACCAACAGGAGGCGGAGCAAGCTCGCAGGCGGAGTACAGGGTGCAAATTCAGAGGCGGAGTACGCGGAGGCTAATTGATAAGAGTTTCGGGGATTCTTCATTTAACTGATAAGATGACGTCCCACTTTGATAAGATTATCTTTTATTGATTTTATGGAAGTTCTTTGTTAATCAGTTTTTAGCCTTTGTATTCTTTCTTTGTGTTTCAGCTATTTTAATACATATATGATGGTTATTTTCTTGGTGCCCTTAACGGCGCTTATTTTCAAATTTAATCATTGATTCAGAAGTTCTTAATTTTAGATGCTATTTTCAACTAGTTTCGTACTTTTCAAACTTTCGTAATTTTTTAAGTGTTCTAATTTTGAACTTGTTTATTACATTTTCGGATCATATAAACTTTTACTTAACTTTAGATGTAAATTTTAACTTATTTTCTATTTTTGACGTTAATAGTTTCCAACATACTCTGAATTTTAACTACTTTATAATATTTATAGACTATGTACATGACTTTCATTTAATTTTTTACTACTTTCTTACGTTTTAACCTTCGTAATTTCAAAACATATCCTTAATTTTAGCTTAATTCCTCTATTTTCTTACCATATACAGTAGAAGTCCGATAATCCGGCACGTTCAGTACCGGCTCGGTGCCGGACTACCGAAAATTCCGGTCTATCGGGCGGTAATTATAAGAACAGTTAGGTTAATAATTAAACTAAAAATATAGTATGCAAATACATACAACAAAGTTTATTTTACATTTCATATAATGTATGTACACGTACTGTAAAACATATTTCACTTAGATTTAAAAAAGTCACGAATGTCTTTTTGTTTTCTTGACTTCTGGCGTTTAGTATAAAATTTATTTCTAATGATATGGAAATCAATAATTTCTGAAGCACTGTAGCTAGTACTAGCCTCGGCAAAAGAGATAAACTTATTTAGTGATTCTGCAGCTTCTGTCCAGTTGATTTTTTCCTTTTCTTCCGTTTCGGCATCTGAGTTATTTTCTTCAAGATTTTGAGTAGGCTGAGGGTTTACTACAATGTTGATAATGTCCTCATCGGTTAGTTCTTGTTCAACAGGCTCATTCTCGTGGATTAAAAGCCACTCCTCTACCTCATCTTCAGGCAGGTTTTTCAAGGGATTGTCAGTACTAATCATTATCAGCCACGATTTTCTCAAACTCGTCTTTGTATTTTTCTGCTGAGTTTTGGTTTGCTGAAAGGGTTTCTCCAGTTACATCAAGTCTTCGAATTCCATGCCCAAAACTTAAAGTTTCTGAGCCAACCATCAGAATAATTACATTCACTTTCAGCAACTCCTAAATCTTGGCCGAATTTCTTTGCCTTTTCAACAATCATTGGCCCTGTTACCGGCTTACCTTCAGAACCTACTGCACTAAACCATTTGAACAATACACTATCTAGCTGTTCCAGTTTTGGTTTTTTAAATGTTTGTCTAGAAGCCAATTTTTCAGTTGTTACCGATTGAGAAGCAAACTTCATTAGTTCATCTTTTTGTTTTTTAATGTCATAAATAGTTGATGAGCCAATATTAAACTCATTCATTAAAACATTTCTATTCTCGCCTTTTTCTAGCCGTTTGATGATTTCTAGTTTCTGATTGAGAGTCAGTGTTACGTGTTTTCGTTTCTCTCCTTTTGAACTCGAAGGCTTAGGTTTTGCAAACATGGTCACTGTACAGTTAGAACGAAAATCACTTTTTTTATAAACAGTTTCAAAAGTTACGTTTACTGCGATGTGAAAGGACACAAAACAACAACGCACAAAAAAATGGCGAAGACGCTTCGTGATTGATTAACGGAGCTGCACTGCACCTGAATTTGTTGTGACAGCTGAGACTAGCCGGCCGCTAATTGTTTCCGAACAATACCGAGCGCTTCCGGATGATCTCAAACTACCCCGAAAACTTCCGAATAGCTCTCGAGCGGTTTTATTTGCTTTAAAGACACACTTTTGGAAAAAACCAAAATTTTTACAATTTTCCGGAGCGATGCCGGACTATCGGGCATTCCGGACTGTTGGATGCCGAACTCATGGACTTCTACTGTATATGAACTTTATTTAATTTTAGATGATATTTTTAACGTGTTTCATACATTTTAAACCTTCGTAATTTTTAAAGTACTCTAATTTTGAACTTGTTTATTACATCTTCCTTTAGATGTAAATTTTAACTTATTTTCTATTTTTGACGTTAATAGTTTCCAACATACTCTGAATTTTAACTACTTTATAATATTTATAGACTATGTACATGACTTTCATTTAATTTTTTATTACTTTCTTACGTTTTAACCTTCGTAATTTCAAAACATATCCTTAATTTTAGCTTAATTCCTCTATTTCCTTACCATATATATGAACTTTATTTAATTTAAGATGATATTTCTAACGTGTTTCATACATTTTAAACCTGCGTAATTTTTAAAGTACTCTAATTTTGAACTTGTTTATTACATCTTCCTACCATATACATGAACTTTAATTAATTTTAGATATATTTTTTATACATTTCTGACACTTGTTTCTTTCTAGTTTCCAAAATACTCTAAATTTTAACTCTTTTTTATAATTTTCGGTTGTAATCACGCTTTTTATTTTACTATTTCAGCTAAATTTATACGTTTCAATGTCTTAAATATAGAGACAGTTTTCAATTAAACATTTTACTTTAGAACCTTTAACTGTTATTCCAACCCAATTCGTTGAATAGCCTTACTTAGTCTATATTTTATAGTACTGTTTTAATTTGCCTACTGTACAATTTATCATTATGTAGTACTCTTACCACGACTGATTCTACTATTTTCCTTCATTATTAACTTCATTCGCATTTTCAAACTTTAACATTTCTTGCATATTCTGGTATTTTCTTACATCATTTATATCTGAATATATGTTTTAAACCCTTCAATATTACCAATGTTCAGTTTTGAACCTCGATTGATACTAAGCTAACTTGATAGGCTCCGAATTTTTAGAATGGATTCTCAGTTCTCATCTATAATTTTAGAACCATTTTTACTGATTCATGTACACATACAGAAATCTTTTATATTGTTTTAGACACTTAATACGTTTTTAATTCGGTATTTTTTGCTAATTCACTGCATTCATACCATCATTTTTACACTTTAAATGCCCCGACTATGCCGATTTTAAATTTATCACTTTTTTTTTTCTGCACCAAGTACGAGTATTTCTGCCTTCATGGACAACGTTCAAGTGAAATTACCGATTATTTACTTTACATGCACAAAAGAAATTCCTAAGATAAACATTTTCAGTATAAATGAGAGATGAATGACCATAAATATTACCCATTGGTTATCATTTCAGCTCTTGAAATTATATTTAATAGATATACTTTTATTTCTAGTGCATAATGTTAACACATTTCTTCGAACCTAGTTCAATTCCAACTAAATTTCCCTAGACAATTGCATATATAGTCTCTTTTTCTAATTTCTTATACTATACTAGAATTTTCTTTCGTGAGTGTCAGTTTTCATTAATTTATTTACCAATTTATTCTCTTATGAATGAAATCTTGTGAAACACTAACATACCTTTACACAACATATATCATTACCAATATACTTATATTTACAGAACGAACTAAAGAAAGAAACAGGAAGAGACATTTCACCAAAACCTCCGCTATATTTTCGAATATTTTAACTTTTATCCATCTCGATTACAGAAATGTATTCATAAATACTCATTACATCAATTAAATATTCATTACTAATACCCATTTAATGAGGAATAACCCCTTTAGAATATAAAATTACATCCAAATAAGTGTTCCATTTCCTTATAATTGTACATATAAATTTACATTATAGGAACTTTCTATGTATGTAATTTAATTAATGCTGTTAAATATTACCTTTTTCTAAGGAGAAAACTCCAAAGATCATTCAGCTTTCCAACTCCAAAGACTATTCAAATCATTCATCTTCGCCTGCAGTATTTCTCGCAGTATCGAATACCTATCTTAGAACTATTTTCTTAAGAACTAAATACGAAAGAAACATTGTCCACTGTAGAATATTTATTGTTTTATGCGAAATGAAGATAGACCCTTTACCAAATTTAGGTTCTTTTACCCAGAATTCCAACAAATTTTAGAAAATGTGCTATAGAAAGCAACTTATTTACCTAAACATGAGTCTTAACAGATTTTTATCGGCTTCAGATTTACTATCAGTGGGAAAAACATAAAGTTAACTTCATCTAGCCTTGTCAGTATAAACAAAAATGTCATGAATCATTTTGCAGTACAGTTAAAATTTTAATACTAATTAACTAATTTTAATTAACCTTCAGTTAAGATTTTAAAAAGAAAAGAATATTTATGCGACATATTATCAAATTATTCCCAAGCATTATTAAGATAAATGCAATTAAATATCCACGTACACACTACGAAAATCCCATTCATTAGGAACAGTGAAACTTTACCAATACTTAAATGAAATGTAAAATCTTGCAATGCATTAGTATAAACCTGAGTAACATATCATTTCCTATAAGCAGTAAACGGTAAAAAAAGAGTATTTTTAATGAAGACTTAAGCAGTAAGAGTAATGTAAAGAGATATTCATTTAAAACATAATATGAAACAGCTGACAGCTAAATAAAGATACATTTCAATATAAATAAAACATTTCTTTATTAAAATACATACTTACTAAAACAATTTTTTCTCACAAATTTTCTATTCTATCACGTAAAGTTGACAATGAAATATTCTTTAAAACGTCATCACTGTCATAAATACAACAACAATTGCTTACATAAAGCTTTTGAGCAAGTCTTTTAAAGTTCATTGACAATATAGCTTTGTCAATATTATTCATAGCTTTTCCTCGAGTCGTCTGCATTATACAGGGGTGGCAACGCTGACTTGGATGATCGACAGCACATCCCTCACAGATAAATTCCTCGTTGAGACTGGTTAAGTACTCCTCGTAAATAATATTGTTAAGTTTCTGCATGCATTGCTCGCTAGTTAAATGTTCCAGCTGCTGGTATTTTGATCGCCGTTTTCTTATCTCATGCGGTAACACATTTTGAAATAGAGCAATTTGGATAGTCTGAGTTATTTCACCGTATAAATCTAAAAGTTTATCGGTCTGATATGATTCTAACTCAAAACAATCTGCTACGAGACGGAAACCACCGCAGGAGTTTTTAAAAATTTGTTGAAGAACACATTGCGCGTTTGTACAAAATACCGCCAACTGATTTTTGGTTATGAAAGATGCTTCTGAATATTTGAAATTAAAGTTTGGTAATTTGTTCATTAAATCATACCACGTCGCAGGAGTCATACTCACACCCTCAAGCGAAGATCCACAATTGAAATTATTCTTTTCTGCAAAGTTCTGTATATGAATTCGAACGTTATTATTTCTACTTACAACGATGGAAAGACGGCATATCCGTTCTAATGCAGAAACTTAACAATATTATTTATGAGGAGTACTTAACCAGTCTCAACGAGGTATTTATCTGTGAGGGATGTGCTGTCCATCATCCAAGTCAGCGTCGCCACCCCTGTATAATGCAGACGACTCGGGAAAAAGCTATGAATAATATTGACAAAGCTATATTGTAAATGAACTTTAAAAGACTTGCTCAAAAGCTTTATGTAAGCAATTGTTGTTGTATTTATGGCAGTGATGATGTTTTAAAGAATATTTCATTGTCAACTTTACGTGATAGAATAGAAAATTTGTGAGAAAAAATTGTTTTAGTAAGTATGTATTTTCACAAAAAAATGTTTTATTTATATTGAAATGTACCTTTATTTAGCTGTCAACTGTTTCACATTATGTTTTAAATGAATATCTCTTTACATTACTTATACTACTTAAGTCTTCATAAGAATACTCTTTTTTTTTTACCGTTTACTGCCTATAGGAAATGATATGTTACTCATTTTTTATACTAATGCATTGCAAGATTTTACATTTCATTTAAGTATTGGTAAAGTTTTACTGTTCCTAATGAATGGGATTTTCGTAGTGTGTACGTGGATATTTAATTGCATTTATCTTAATAATGCTTGGGAATAATTTGATAATATGTCGCATAAATATACTTTTCTTTTTAAAATCTTAATTGAAGGTTAATTAAAATTAGTTAATTAGTATTAAAATGTTAATTGTACTGCAAAATGATTCATGACTTTTTTGTATATACTGACAAGGCTAGATGAAGTTAACTTTATGTTTTTTCCACTGATAGTAAATCTGAAGCCGATAAAAATCTGTTAAGACTCATGTTTAGGTAAATAAGTTGCTTTCTATAGCACATTTTCTAAAATTTGTTGGAATTCTGGGTAAAAGAACTTAAATTTGGTAAAGGGTCTATCTTCATTTTGCATAAAACAATAAATGTTCTACAGTGGACAATGTTTCTTTCGTATTTAGTTCTTAAGAAAATAGTTCTAGGATAGGTATTCGGTACTGCGAGAAATACTGCAGGCGAAGATGAATGATTTGAATAGACTTTGGAGTTGGAAAGTTGAATGATAGTTGGAGTTTCATCCTTAGAAAAAGGTAATATTTAACAGCATTAATTAAATTACATACATAGAAAGTTCCTATAATGTAAATTTATATGTACAATTATAAGGAAATGGAACACTTATTTGGATGTAATTTTATATTCTAAAGGGGTTATTCCTCATTAAATGGGTATTAGTAAGGATATTTAATTTATGTAATGAGTGTTTATGAATAAATTTCTGTATTCGAGATGGATGAAAGTTAAAATATTCGAAAATATAGCGGAGATTTTGGTAAAATGTCTCTTCCTGTTTCTTTCTTTGGTTCGTTCTGTAAATATAAGTATATTGGTAATGATATATGTTGTGTAAAGGTATGGTAGTGTTTCACAAGATTTCACTCATAAGAGAATAAATTGGTAAATAAATTAATGAAAACTGACACTCACGAAAGAAAATTCTAGTATAAGAAATTAGAAAAATAGACTATATATGCAATTGTCTAGGGAAATTTAGTTGGAATTGAACTAGGTTCGAAGAAATGTGTTAAAATTATGCACTAGAAATAAAAGTACAGGGGTTGGACAAAAATATGGAAACACCTAAAAAAAAACATGTTTCTTTGCTTAATATGGTGTAGGAAACCCGTTGGCATCCAAAACAGCTTGCAGTCTTCTCGGAATGAATAAATACAGTTCCTGTATGTTTGCCAAGGGAATATTATACCATTCTTCCTGCAAAACGGTGGCAAGTTCAGATAACGATGTTGGCGGTGGATAACAAGAACGCACTTTCCGTTCCAATGTAGACCACAAAGGTTTGATAATATTCAGGTCTGGTGACTGTGGTGGCCAGGGGAGATGGGACAACTCATCCTCGTGCTCAGAAAACCAGTCCTGTACAATGTGAGCTGTGTGAACAGGGGCTTTGTCGTCTTGGAAGACACCATCACCATCGGGGAACAAAGTTTGTACCATGGGATGAACGTGATCATCCAAAATGTTCACATAAGTCTTGGCAGTCATGTGCCCTGACACAGTTATCATGGGGATAGCAGAGAACCACGATATGGCTGCCCAAACCATAACAGAACCCCCGCCGTGTTTCACTCTTGGCAACAAGCAGTCTGTATTATAGGCTTGAGAAGGCGTTCATCAGACGTAAACTCGGCCAGAAGTAGGAAACAATGTGAAAGAAGACTCGTCAGACCATATTACTCGCTTCCACTGCTCTATAGTCCAGGCTTTATGACTTAAACACCACCTTTTCCTGTTACGGGCATTAGCATCACTGATGAGTGGCTTCTCAATTGCAGCACGGCCAGCAATTCCCTGTTTATGAAGCTCGTTTCTAATTGTTTTTGTACTCACAGGGTTCGGTAACACAACATTCATTTCAGCAGTAACTTTTGCAGCTGTGGTCTTCTTACTTTTCGTCACAATTGCCCTTAATGATCGTCTGTCAAGATCACTCAGGACACACTTTCGTCCGCGCTGTGATTTAGCAGATGATGTTTTTTCGCTTTTCAAATATGCGGAATAAATCTTCGATACAGTACCTCTTGAAACTAAACACCTCGGCTACCTTGCTTACTGAAGCACCTACCATACGTGCTCCAACAATTTGCCCACGTTCTAAGTCTGTTAACTCTGACATAATGCAATGACAACCTCACATAACAGTACTCCGACAACAACTGAACTGTTTAGCACATTTACGAAGTTGTATAGGTGGCGTCAGTAGTCAAAAACGCCAGCGCCACCTACATATTTCATTAAAATCGATCTTTCTTTTCAAACATGCATTTCACAAGGTGTTTCCATATTTTTGTCCATCCACTGTATATCGATTAAATATAATTTCAAGAGCTGAAATGATAACCAATGGTTAATATTTATGGTCATTCATCTCTCATTTGATACTGAAAATGTTTATCTTAGGAATTTCTTTTGTGCATGTAATGTAAATAATCGGTAATTTCACTTGAACGTTGTCCATGAAGGCAGAAATACTCGTACTTGGTGCAGAAAAAAAAAAGTGATAAATTTAAAATCGGCATAGTCGGGGCATTTAAAGTGTAAAAATGATGGTATGAATGCAGTGAATTCGCAAAAAATACCGAATTAAAAACGTATTAAGTGTCCAAAACAATATGAAAGATTTCTGTATGTGTACATGAATCAGTGAAAATGGTTCTAAACATATAGATGAGAACTGAGAATCCATTCTAAAAATTCGGAGCCTATCAAGTTAGCTTAGTAGCAATCGAGGTTCAAAACTGAACATTGGTAATATTGAAGGGTTTAAAACATATATTCAGATATAAATGATGTAAGAAAATACCAGAATATGCAAGAAATGTTAAAGTTTGAAAATGCGAATGAAGTTAATAATGAAGGAAAATAGTAGAATCAGTCGTGGTAAGAGTACTACATAATGATAAATTGTACAGTAGGCAAATTAAAACAGTACTATAAAATATAGACTAAGTAAGGCTATTCAACGAATTGGGTTGGAATAACAGTTATAGGTTCTAAAATAAAATGTTTAATTGAAAACTGTCTCTATATTTAAGACATTGAAACGTGTAAATTTAGCTGAAATAATAAAATAAAAAGCGTGATTACAACCGAAAATTATAAAAAAGAGTTAAAATTTAGAGTATTTTGGAAACTAGAAAGAAACAAGTGTCAGAAATGTATAAAAAATATATCTAAAATTAATTAAAGTTCATGTATATGGTAGGAAGATGTAATAAACAAGTTCAAAATTAGAGTACTTTAAAAATTACGCAGGTTTAAAATGTATGAAACACGTTAGAAATATCATCTTAAATTAAATAAAGTTCATATATATGGTAAGAAAATAGAGGAATTAAGCTAAAATTAAGGAGATGTTTTGAAATTACGAAGGTTAAAACGTAAGAAAGTAATAAAAAATTAAATGAAAGTCATGTACATAGTCTATAAATATTATAAAGTAGTTAAAATTCAGAGTATGTTGGAAACTATTAACGTCAAAAATAGAAAATAAGTTAAAATTTACATCTAAAGTTAAGTAAAAGTTAGGTATATGGTAGGAAAATTTAATGAACAAGTTTAAAATTAGAGTACTTTAAAAATTATGAAGTTTTAAAATGAATGAAACACATTAAAAATATCATGTAAAATTAAATAAAGTTCACATATATGGTGAGAAAATAGAGCAATTAAGCTAAAATTAAGGATATGTTTGAAATTACGAAGGTTAAAACGTATGAAAGTAGCTATAAATTAAATGAAAGTCATGTACATAGTCTATAAATATTATAAAGTAGTTAAAATTCAGAGTATGTTGGAAACTATTAACGTCAAAAATAGAAAAGAAGTTAAAATTTACATCTAAAGTTAAGGAAAAGTTTATATGATCCGAAAATGTAATTAACAAGTTCAAAATTAGAACACTTAAAAAATTACGAAAGTTTGAAAAGTACGAAACTAGTTGAAAATAGTATCTAATATTAAGAACTTCTGAATCAATCATTAAATTTGAAAATAAGCGCCGTTAAGGGCACCTAGGAAATAACCATCATATATGTAGTAAAATAGCGGGAATACAAAGAAAAAATCTGATGTGTACACCACTTGACTTCCTTGTACGGAATATCAAAATATACGCATTTTTTCTTGCATTTCATTTAAACTTATTAGATTGAATTAAACCTACTTCGCCGACAGCGCATAAACCACAATAGAATAAATGCATTCTTTAAAATTCACTTTGTTTACCATAGTGACACTCTGGCTCTAGGTTTACTTAACAGTATTATATTTCGTTCATATTAAAACTCAGAATGCACAAAATTTATATCATTTAAAGAATTATCTAATCGTTGCCACATGTTCTATTCAAATACTATAATAAAGCTAGAACTATGTATAAAAGAAATTAAGCAAACAAAACAAAAAAAGAAACAGTTTTTCATAGACGATTGAGTATTTCTCATTCAATTAATTCAGTTTTCACTTCGCGACAAGGCAGAAATACATAAAAACTCAAAATATCTGTATTAAAAATTACGAAGTAAATCTTAAACGCTTATTTCCTCGAAAAAATTCCAGAGAGGATTAAGCATGATTTAAATAATAAATGAAGGCGTTATCTTTGTTGTTGCGAAGCTAAGTTTCTCTAGATTGGCAACAAATCCGCTACTCAGCTGTTTCAAATGTAAACAAGAGCAATGGTCGCCATCAAATTAGGCTTAGCGGCACTTAAACAATTTTAAAACTGTTGATAATTCTAAAAATATTGCATACAGATTTACTAAAGGTATAAACTCTTAACCGGAAGATAAAAACAACATAATTCAATGATTTTCAAAGCAAAAAATGTACAATTTACAAACATATAAGAGTAAAGAAACTGAGATCACTGAGCCGCGTAACAGAGTGGATATAGTTATAAATATATTTATGTACGTTTGGCGCGGCCGATTGAAACCAAAATACGAGGTTCACATCTACATGTTATAGTAGTCTTATATACAAAATTTCAAAGTTCTGAGGCTACTCGTTTTTGAGTTATGCGAGTACGTACGTACATACGTTCGTACAGACGCCACGAAAAATACTCTTCAGAATTCATTTTAAAGCAGTTTTTTAGTTTTTTTGGAGGAAAAGAGTCTTTTATTCTGTCCTTACGTACAGATATCACACAAAAACATCGTTAAATTGCATTCGAAAGCGGTCAAAGTGGATATTTTCGTTGAAATATGCTGCCTGAAGCTTTTCGCGATTACAATACTTCCTTTTTACTTCGTACAAGGAAGTAAAAATACAAAGGCTTAAAACTGATTAACAAAGAACTTCCATAAAATCAATAAAAGATAATCTCTTATCAAAGTGTGACGTCATCTTATCAGTTAAATGAAGAATCCCCGAAACACTTATCAATTAGCCTCCGCGTACTCCGCCTCTGAATGTGCACCGCGTACTCCGCCTGCGAGCTTGCTCCGCGCTCCGCCTCCTGTTGGTGAACTCTCCGTTTCACACTACTTATATTTGGATTAAGCCTAAATTTCGAATTCTGGAAGGAGGAATCAAGTAAGTTTAATAAAAAAAGAGAGAAAGAGATATAAATAAATATATATCAAATTCAATTAACATTGAGGAGCTAAAAATTTAAAACTATTTCTTTAAAAACTTCTCCTGCGATTTTTACAAAACTTGGGAATTCGGCATAATTTGAGTCGTAGAATCTATATATGAAAAAAAAATTGGCATGCCATTTCAGAAAAAGTCCGGTTTTGTGTCAAAATACCTATATTAGAACACCGCTATATATAAATCTAATACATATCCTAAGTCGCGCTTTAGAGACATCAAAAATGCAAGCTAAATTTCGTCAATAGGTCCAGTAGAACAGGAGATATGGAACTGTGCCTTTTTCTTTTGCTCAGTGTACATTTATTTAAATTATGAATCAATTTATAATTATTAATTGATTTAATTGACTGTTGATAGTTATTCATATTTATTTACATATTGTAAATCCATTACAATATTTTTTTCGAATTCCTTCTTTTTCTTTCACAAAGAGCAATTTTTTCCATAAAATTTCTAAAAAGCAGTCCCCCCTCGAAAGCTCGTTATTAATTTTCTCTACTATTAAATTTGAGAAATACTAGGGGGGAAGAATGGAAAATATTAAGTTGTGGGGAGGAGATTCGAAATACGTTTATTTTTTTACATTTGAAATTGGCCTGTACATTCATAAACTAAAGAAAATCAAACAGTATATTTAAACCATTAGGCAGAAAGTATGAAAAATTGAATATTTGATAGAGTATTGATGATATAGCATAAGACATTTTTATTAAATTTACAATCTATATTCAGACCCAAAAGAAAAAAAAAAAAGATTAGATTAAAAATATATATTTATATAAAATTAAATTTTAATTTTGAAATTTAAGCGCTTGTTAATATATATATATATATATATATTGGAGATTTTACCGTATACATATATATATATATTGTACGTTCCGTTGTTTAAAAATAGGGGACTGTAAATTAACTTGATATTACTTCAGTATAGAACTCAAACAACCTCAGACTCCTAACGTTGACCGAAACTTCTTTATTGACTTTCAAATAGTAAGTTAGTTGAGGAACGGCGAAGACCACACAAACTCCGACTTCAGTGGCGGCTTACCAACACAAACTCAGAAGAACCTCCGCTTAGTTGAAACTCCAGTAATTCACAGCAACCTCAAAGCTCTAACCGCGAGCTTTAAAAACCTAACAAATTTGCGTCTGCGCCGCTCCTCGGTACAAAGAAAGAAATACAATTTGCATAACATCGAACATACCCCCAGCCTTGAAGTCCCAAGGGGGTTCAAACAATAAATTTAAACTGTTGAACTGCATAAACCTGAAAAATAAAAATTAAAGTCTCTAAATCAGGAATTAAATGGCAAAGCGCATAGCTTTGCTATAGGTCGTTTTATTTCACCATTAGACGTGCGTAAACTTACCACTCGAACTTTCTCATCCAGACCGGGATACACTTTAATAATTCTACCTAATTTCCAACGTAGCGGAGGTAGATTTTCGTTCTTAATAAGAACCATATCACCAATCTTAAGGTCTTGTTGTACCTTGCACCACTTGGGTCTCTGCTGCAATCTAGATAAATACTCACTGCTCCATTGATTCCAGAAATGTTGAAATAACCTTTGCACGTTCCTCCAACGGTCACTGCAGCTCATGGTTTCTTGAATTTGGTTAGATTCTGGAATAGCGCTTAAAGCCGCTCCGGTTAAAAAGTGTCCTGGTGTTATCGCCTACAATCACTTGAAGCTGGTACTAAAGGCCTAGAATTAAGACAGGATTCAATTTGGGTTATTAATGTCAAAAATTCCTCGTATGTTAAAATAAGTGTTCCTAAACATCTTTTTAAGTGATGTTTCATAGACTTGATACCCGCTTCCCAAAGCCCAGGGGCAGAGGGAGGATTAAATAACCATTTAATATTTTCTGAAGAAATATAACCCTGTAGCTGTTCATCACGTTGAACAATAGAAAAGGCTTTCCTTAATTCTTTATTTCCTTAATTCTTTAATTCCTTCAACATAACCTCACCCTCTAATTCTACACTTGAATTTTGCTGTACATGAATTACGGATTCGTTTAACCACTGCGGTCCCTTCATCCATAACTCACATTGTAGGAATTCTGATGGAATAAAACCTCTGGTCCCACAGTCTGCAGGATTTTCTTTCCCAGCAACATAATTCCATTGAATACCTGGAACAGCTTCCTGGATTTTTGCAACTCGATTTGCCACAAAAGGTAGCCAACGGCGAGGTTCGGACGAGACCCATGCCAATGTAACCCGCGAGTCGTTTTATGCGTAAATATTGTTAATAGGCAGTTCTATGCACGATAATACTGCATGTAAGAGGTTGGTTAAAAGTAACGCAGCACACAACTCTAGTCTCGGAAGAGACTGGCTTTTTAAGGGCGCTACTCTGGTTTTCGATGTCAGAAGGCTGACTTTGACTGACGAATCAAGATCGATTGTACGGAGATAGATGACTGCACAATAAGCCTTTTCTGAAGCGTCGCAGAAAGCATGGATTTCTATAACTACTGCCTTCGGACTCAAGACATACCTCGGAAATTGTAAGCTTGAAATTAAGGGTAATTCTAGATAGAAACGCTTCCATTTTCTATTTATTCTCTTATCAACGAGTTCATCCCAACCCAGCTGTAAGTTCCATAACTCTTGTAATAATATTTTCGCGTATATTATTGTTGGCACTAACCATCCCATTGGATCAAAGATTTTGGCTACTTCTGATAAAATAGTCCTCTTAGTAAATTCTTTATCACTTATGCATACCGAAAAATGAAACGTATCACTAGAGTTGTTCCAATTAATTCCCAATACTTTTACTTTCTTGTCACTGTTTATTTCAAGAGAAATACTGGATTCTCGTAAGCACTCGGGAATATTCTCTAAAATAGCTGAACTGTTTGAAATCCTCTTCCTTAAGCGAAATCCACCCCTTTTCATCATTTCATTCAACTGCTGAACTAGAACATTCGCTTCCTCTTCATTTTGTGCCCCTGAAAGCAAATCATCAACATAAAAATCACGAAGGGCAATTTTTGATGCTAAAGGAAATTTCACTTGTTCATCTAATGCAAGTTGTTTCATTACTCTAGTAGACAAATATGGCGCACAGGTAGTCCCATATGTAACTGTCACTAATCTAAATGTACTCAAGGGCTCACTAGGACTATCCCTCCAAAGCATTCGTTGCCAATTTGTATCTTCTGGGTGGACACGAATTTGTCTGAACATCTTCTCTACATCGGCACATACTGCAATTTTGTGAGTTCTAAACCGTAGAAGAATTGGAAACAGCTCTTGCTGAACTCTTGGCCCAACCATCAAAATATCATTCAATGAAAGACCCGATGTCGCTTTAGCCGAAGCATCGAAAACAACTCTCAGTTTAGTCGTAGTACTTGATTCCTTTAATACGGCATGATGAGGCATGTAATACGTAGAGTCAATAAGAATCTCTCCCTCAGGCACTCCCTCCATATGTCTCAGCTCAAGGTATTCCCTCATGAAATCCTTATACTGTTCATATATCTGAGGCCTTTTTAGAAGTGAATTTTCTAAAGATTGGAATCTACGCATAGCTAATTGTCTGGAATCTCCAAGCTGAGAAGGCGGAGAGTGAAACGGTAATTTCACAGTATATACCCCACTTTCCTCTCTCGTATATGTAGATTTGAAATAATCTTCACATGCTCTCTCCGATTTAGTAAGCATGTCAAATGTAGGTACAGCATCCAATTTCCAAAAATCAGACAGCATCTGATCAGTTTCCACTTGTATATTATTAACATAGATAGTAGGATTAATTTCTGTTGAATTATTCACACTACCTGAAATAATCCATCCTAGTTCAGAACGAGAAGCTACCGGTTTACCTTCTTCGCATTTAATTATTTCTCCCTTTAAAAGAGGTAAGGCAATATCTACGCCTAAAAGTATATCAACAGGCCCACTTTTGTAAAATGTTGGATCTGCTAACATTAAATCATTATATTCCTCAACGTACTTCTTGTCCAATGTAAAATGCGGCAAAGTTCCAATAATTCTATTGATGATAAATACTGGTGTTTTAAATGACACTTTCGCCGGAAAATGCGGAACGAAGTTTATTTCCGTAATCTCATTAGTTTTCGTATCCAAAGACCCTAAACATGAAATAAAAACTTTGGCATTTCTTCTTGCTAACCCTAGCCTTTGTACACAATCTTCTGAAATCAGGCTTGCTTGACTGCCAGGGTCAAGGAGGGCTCTACACAATTGGTATTCACCCGATGAATCTAACACTTTAATAACAGCCGTACATAATAAAACTTCACGCTGAAAGTTAAAGTCTGAAACACAAGATTTAATTACTGGACTAGAACTTGCGATATTCTCCCCTGACCCAGCCGATCGAGCGCGAGGTTCTGGCCCAGGCAAAAATGGCTTAGCCGTCACTGATAATTCATTCGAACTGTTCGTAACTCCTTTACGTGCCTTTGGTTCATTTTGAACTCTTTCGAAATGCAGTAGTGTGTGATGATTTTTAAAGCACTCTTTACATTTATGTGTACTTCTACACTCGAAAGCTTTATGATTTGCAACCAAACAATTAAAACAAACATTATTTGTCTTCACAAAATTAACGCGTTCCTGAACATTCAAATTTAAAAACTTATTACATTTAAAAACTGAATGACCGGCTTTACAATACGTACACTGCGCGCGAATCTCTGAAGCCAATGAAGTTAATTTGTCTTTTGTAACTTGTTTTTTAACACCTTGCGTTTTACCTGCTTGCAAGGTTCTGGCATGAGATTTCAAGAACTCTAGCAGATTATTAAGTGTTGGTATTTCCTCACTCTTTAATGTTCTTTCCCACCATCCTCTCGTCGAAGAATACAATTTAAACTGTACTATTAACATTAAAATAGTATCCGCGAATTGCTCCACTTTGAATCCTAGATTTTCAAACGAACATACACACTCTCTTACAGTGTCTACTAACGCTAATATCTGACTAGGAATTTCAGATTGTAAATTTGATAAATACAAGATTTTCTTTAATAACGATGAAAGTAATTCTCTCTTATGTGAAAATCTTTGACACAATAAATGCCACGCTATTTCGAAATTCCTGTCACAAATAGTTAAAGCTTGAACAATCCGCAAAGCATCTCCTTTTAAAGAACCCTTTAAATATTGTAGCTTTTGTGCACCTGATAAACGGTCATTATCCACTATCGCCGTTTTAAATAAATCAAAAAATGATAACCATTCTTCAGTACTGCCACTAAATACAGGAAGAGTTAGCTTAGGTAAGCGTATACTCGCTATTTCACAAGGTTTAGTTTCAACACTAATGTCTTTAACATTCTTAACTCTGGTTAGCATTAAAATTAACTCATCAGCAGTATCTTGTACGACCTGTTGTTCTTCTATAAATACATCAATATCTTTTTCTTCACACACTACAAATATGTTACTAAAAATATCCGAAAGTTCGGTCATTAAGTCATTTAATCTAGATTTAAAAAGTTCTAACTGATCAACATCAGCAGAATCGTAAGTCACGGTAATTTTCTCTTTCAGTTTACTCAACTTAGCTTTAGCTACACGCTTTTTAGTCTTAAGCGTTTAAATTCCATTATCTAATAAGAAAGATATAAAAACACACTGACTCACCAAATTTACTGTGACTCTGTAGCCGACGGACCATAAATCTGTACGTTCCGTTGTTTAAAAATAGTGGACTGTAAATTAACTTGATATTACTTCAGTATAGAACTCAAACAACCTCAGACTCCTAACGTTGACCGAAACTTCTTTATTGACTTTCAAATAGTAAGTTAGTTGAGGAACGGCGAAGACCACACAAACTCCGACTTCAGTGGCGGCTTACCAACACAAACTCAGAAGAACCTCCACTTAGTTGAAACTCCAGTAATTCACAGCAACCTCAAAGCTCTAACCGCGAGCTTATGTAAAAAGCAAGGATTTTTGCAGAAGAGAGATTTCAATTAATTTCAGTGTTCCTCCTCCTGAAGAAGTGGCATTGAAGTTGATTGAATTTCTCTATTATTTTGTTCTTTTTTCTTTAAATTTCATTGATTTTTTTTAGTTGGGGTATTGCTTGTTTGAAGTGTTTTGGTGTTAACATTTTTTAAATTCATTTTGCATTTATAGGATTATTTGAAGTTTATTACTAATCAATTTCAATTTTTGGTCTTTGTGAAAAATTGGTTCTAAATTTGTTACTTTATGTCTTTACTAATAATTTTTCAGCAGCTTAATGCACGAAAATACTAGGCATGGTTATAATATGTTTTAATAAAATTGTTTTTAAATTATTTATATATATATGTAATAATAAAATTCCATAGTCAAGAATACACTTAAAATTCTAACTGTATGTTCTTTTCATTTTTAATGGCGACGGTCTCTTATTTGAAAGTACGTGGAATTAAATCCACAGCCCCGTAGTCAAGTTGTTTTTCCCGCCTTTTCTACACGTACAGTTATAGATTGTTCTGGAAATATTTAAAGCGAACTGGATTGGCTAACGCGGCTGACGTCATTTCTTAGATTGCCTTACTTAGATTCCCTTACATGGATATCTATTATTCTGTTACTTTATAAAAACGAAAAATAGAAGGTATTAGGTTACTTTCAAATTTTTGATTAAGTCTATTTGTAAGTCAATTGGCATATGAAAGATACAATTTTCTCTCATTGACAGACAGCGTGATTTATTTATTTATTTTTCTTAGAGCTTGCACTGGTAAACTTTTTAAATTATGCATAGTTTTAGCATAATTTTGATAAAACTTCCATACATTTATTTCGTTTTAAATAACAGACTAAACATACATCTCATAGTATCATGAAAAATTTATGCGTATAGTGCAAATGTTTAAAATTTTCCAATCTTCTGTGTCCTTTTATTGATTTTCTATTATATTTATTTTTAATTCAGTTTATTTGTTATCTAAACTTAGATTTATGAAATATTTATCGTCTATCCAAGCACGTACTTAATTTTTCATATACTGGTCCCAATGCTTTACGCTTCTCTGAAATTTTTGTAGATGCCGTGGTCTTCCATGTAGTGTTTTATACAGCTCACACCGTTAAAAGTTCCTTCATCATGTCAGTTGTAAATTCACGCAGGTTATTCACTCTTCAAAATGTGAGGTGCACTAAAATCTAAAAATATCTTCAGCGATTCCAATGCAGCTTCAGTAGCATATTTTGTTTTAAAGCTCGAAAAAGGGCAAATTTTTGTTACATGAACTTAACAATTTAAAAACCTAACAAATTTGCGTCTGCGCCGCTCCTCGGTACAAAGAAAGAAATACAATTTGCATAACATCGAACATATATATATATATATATATATATGTATATGGTAAAATCTCCAAAAGAGAAGGATAAAGAAGGATGTTTTGGAGGGGGTTTATAGGTTTTCATTATCTTTTATTTTTATTTTTTTCTCCTAATTACTATTATTTTATTAAAACAAGGGCCTTCTATATTCAAGGCCGTCATGATAAGCCGACGACGTGAAGACTTTTTACTTTTCCAAGAATAATTCTTTTACTTCTTTTTCAAAGCTTCCATCTGCCTTTTCTTGTAATTTTTAAATAAAAAATTTAAAAAAATCTAAAATTCAACATATAGGATTTTTATACTCATTCCTAGGAAAACAATCTATAAAACGTTTTCGCCAATTTTTGAGCACCCGTATTGGGTCTACTAATTTTAAAGTATAATTGATTCTAAAATTTAATTAAAGTTTTACACTGAATCACATTTTTTATTCCCTATTTGTTTTAAAAAAGAACAGAATTTACTTAAATTTCATTTTAATCAGTAAAGTCATTTTTTCTTTTCTAAATATCTATTTTAAATTAAATTTTTAACAGAAGTTTTAAAAAAGCTTTTCTTTTGGTTTCTAAATCCTAACTTTTGTTCCAATTTTTCGCCTTTTGAGGTATTACTTTCTTGCCATTTTCGACAATGAAGTCAAACTGGCAAACCTAAACGTCACTACAGTAACTATCTTTTACTAGTTTCGGTTGTGTTCTAATTGAAAGAGATTAAGGTAATGGACTAGAACTAACTGAAAAACTTTAAGACTTCTTCTGTTTCACTTTTCTAGTCATAGACGTAACAATCTTGTATTCAGTTTTGTAAAGTTCATATACTAGCAGTTTATTCGTAGCCTTCGGTGTTTGGTCGAAGAAAGCAGAAGTATCCCGAATATTTCACCGAATTTGTCTTAAAATACATTCTTGTTTGATGCCGTGTCATGAATTTTAAACTGAATTTGAATTTGAGTATACAGAATCAGAAGATCTGATAATACATTTTAGATTCCCTTACATGGATATCTATTATTCTGTTACTTTATAAAAACGAAAAATAGAAGGTATTAGGTTACTTTCAAATTTTTGATTAAGTCTATTTGTAAGTCAATTGGCATATGAAAGATACAATTTTCTCTCATTGACAGACAGCGTGATTTATTTATTTATTTTTCTTAGAGCTTGCACTGGTAAACTTTTTAAATTATGCATAGTTTTAGCATAATTTTGATAAAACTTCCATACATTTATTTCGTTTTAAATAACAGACTAAACATACATCTCATAGTATCATGAAAAATTTATGCGTATAGTGCAAATGTTTAAAATTTTCCAATCTTCTGTGTCCTTTTATTGATTTTCTATTATATTTATTTTTAATTCAGTTTATTTGTTATCTAAACTTAGATTTATGAAATATTTATCGTCTATCCAAGCACGTACTTTATTTTTCATATACTGGTCCCAATGCTTTACGCTTCTCTGAAATTTTTGTAGATGCCGTGGTCTTCCATGTAGTGTTTTATACAGCTCACACCGTTAAAAGTTCCTTCATCATGTCAGTTGTAAATTCACGCAGGTTATTCACTCTTCAAAATGTGAGGTGCACTAAAATCTAAAAATATCTTCAGCGATTCCAATGCAGCTTCAGTAGCATATTTTGTTTTAAAGCTCGAAAAAGGGCAAATTTTTGTTACATGAACTTAGCAGTTCACTCACATTCGAAGATTTAAATCTTTTTATGTGGTTGGTTTTATAATAATGTTACGGAGCCGTTAATTTTTTCATTAAACGTTCCGTTTAACGCCAAAAAAATCATCTGCAGGTTTAGGAATACAAAATTTATTTTTCAAAACAAACATCATGTTATCTTTTCTAGCATGTACAGTAAGACGGTATTCTGAAGAAGTGTGACAAATAATTTTTCAACTCTAATTACTACTACAAACAAGGATCCTCATTATTTCCTTTTTTCTTTTTTTAGTATCAAAGAGGCTATTTGTTTTGAACCTAATTATTTCTTGTGAGTTTTTATTTCAATTCCGTTTAGATTAGGTCTTTTCACTAAGTTTCATAATTTCACTTAGGTTTTCAATTCTTTAGATAATGTTCTCTTTGTTTAAAGGAAAAATTTTGATTTGAAATTTTTCCCTAAAGTATTTTATTATTTCACTTACGTTTTCAATTCTTTAAAGAGAGTTCTATTTATTTAAAGGTTAAAAAATAATTAGAATTTACTTTGTTTTTTCCTTGCTTGGGGAGAAGCCAGAATTTTCGGTTGAACTATTATAATTAAAATACATTGAAATGGTTCATCGGCTAATTTTGGATACAGAAAAGCAAGGATTTTTGCAGAAGAGAGATTTCAATTAATTTCAGTGTTCCTCCTCCTGACGAAGTGGCATTGAAGTTGATTGAATTTCTCTATTATTTTGTTCTTTTTTCTTTAAATTTCATTGATTTTTTTTAGTTGGGGTATTGCTTGTTTCAAGTGTTTTGGTGTTAACATTTTTTAAATTCTTTTTTGCATTTATAGGATTATTTGAAGTTTATTACTAATCAATTTCAATTTTTGGTCTTTGTGAAAAATTGGTTCTAAATTTGTTACTTTATGTCTTTACTAATAATTTTTCAGCAGCTTAATGCACGAAAATACTAGGCATGGTTATAATATGTTTTAATAAAATTGTTTTTAAATTATTTATATATATATGTAATAATAAAATTCCATAGTCAAGAATACACTTAAAATTCTAACTGTATGTTCTTTTCATTTTTAATGGCGAAGGTCTCTTATTTGAAAGTACGTGGAATTAAATCCACAGCCCCGTAGTCAAGTTGTTTTTCCCGCCTTTTCTACACGTACAGTTATAGATTGTTCTGGAAATATTTAAAGCGAACTGGATTGGCTAACGCGGCTGACGTCATTTCTTTGAAGCTCCGCCTTTCCAGAGGCTATAAAAGGACTCGCAAAGGAATATCAGGGGCTTTTTCTTAAATGTCACGATGCAGTAAACTTCATACAAAAAGTTATTAGTAATTCTTTTTATTTACTCCGGATATCTGATTTTGTAACTGCTATTTCTCCTGAATAATAATAAATGGATCCTGTTTTTTTTTTAAAAACTTATCGTCTGATAATTTAAGCTACGACTAAAGCTGGTACATCACACACACACACACGCATATATATATATATACATGTGCAATCATTAATAATTAATAATCTTAATCTTAAAATTTCTAAACTCTTTCTTACATATATATAACATATATATATGTAGAGATCATTGACGACCGATGCTGAATTAAAATACGTAGCGTGGTGACGTCATCCCAGCTTAGCGCAGTGCGGAGCAGTTAAGACAAGGCCAGATAGCGTCCAGACGTGGAGAGTAGCAGAAGCAAGCAGATGGCTTGCTTATCCTCCAAGAGTGGGCGGAAACAGACGATTTCCTTTGATGTTCTTTCGATGAAGTTCCTTCGATGTTTAAGTTCCTGGTACACATGCTGATCATATTATCTAAAGCTAGCTGTGGAATAATGTATTCTGTCAAGGCATGAGCCTACGTGCCTGTGGAACTGATAGTGTGTGAGGAATGTTTATCATTACATGAATCCTGTGTGGACTGATCATGCTATTACTTGCAGTATTAATTTTTACTTAATGTACCTTTTATTACTTTTATCCATTTCTCTTAGTAAAATAAAGCATTTAACAATGCAATATCTGTGCTCTCCTATGTTTTAAAGTATATTCTACATATATATATATGTACACACACATATGTATAATGTTAATAATAATTATAATTAATAATCTGAATCTTGAAATGTCTAAAATCTTGTTTATATATGTATACACACACATTCTTTTCACCACTTATGTATATAACGGTTTGTCAGCTCGGTGAAATTAAGCTTAATTTACCGAAATACCCAAGTCCTTTTCCAAGAAGTACAGCCTGAAAAATTGTTCTGATTGACAAAAACTTTGGCGCCCTTGTGCCAGTCCACCGTTTCTCATATAGGTGCGAGCAGTTTTGTAACAGCTAGTTATGTTTCATGAGTGTGCGGGTACCCATCTGCAAAGTGCCCGTTTTTCATAAAGGAAACGAAGATTTATTTCATCCCCAGCTTAAGTAATTAATTAGTAACTGAAATGAAAATAGGAATCGGAAAATCGGTAAGGGTGTGCGCACCTTTATGAAAAACGGGCTTAAGGCTTAAGAGTGCCGATAATCATTTTCAAGCGAGAAAGTGATCTTCAATTTTGACACTCTCCCGTATGCCGAGGCATCATTATGAAGATTTCTGTTTTTGCGAACAGCGATCGACTTGGATAAAGGTGCGACCCATTACCCGGGGCAGCATTACGATCCGCTTCAAGACGATGCATATAAATTATTCTAGCCGTTAACATTACTGTATAGTTTTAAAACGCAAATTTTAATGTCACTTCCTTAAATATGTAATTACTTACTCTATCATACGAGTTTGACACTGTTAATTCCATTTCGAATCTTTCTATTCTAATTTTGTGATTTATTATTTTCAGTTAGGCTGCAATTCTTATTTTCTTATCATTCTAACTTGTAATTTTAATTTAATAATAGCAATAATTTTTCATCGCATCATAATTTGTAACTTTTAATTAGTCATATAATTTCATCTTAGAATTATTAATTTCGTTCATATATTTCTTATTCCCTCCATTCTTGATTTCATATATGAATTGTGATTCTTCCTCAATTTAATCTTTCTAATAATTTGCAGTGTCATTTATATTTTATTTAGTTAACGTTTGCTTTCTCTTGTTAATTCCTTGAATTTATTCTTAAGAAGTTTTTAAGTTTTATTTCATTCTTCTACTACAGATTTTAATGTCGTGTCATCTTTTTATGCAAACGAATTTTTTATGTTCTAGTTTTTAAATTTGATACTAAAGAATTAATCCCCATCTTTCATATCGCAACTTCTTACGTTACTTCTATTTACTAGAGTCTCAATTCATTAAATCATTTCAAATATTGGAATCTATGTCGTAATTTTTACGTTTTAACCATATTTGCTATACCCATTTCAATTTTCTGTCCCTATTGATTTCTTCCTGAAATATATGTAGTTTATTGATTAAACCATTTCACTGCTTTAATTACACATTTTGACATTCGCTGTCTGCCTTCATGGAAGGTTTTCGAAAAGAAAGTGGCCCATATTTATCCCATATTTTTAAAAGCCAATGTACCGGCGCATTCAGCTCTCGTATTCTGGGCGAACTTTCAAAGCTTCGCAGCTTTGGTCACTCGAACCATAAATATGTAAAGAAAAATTAATTAAAACTTTATGATCAACATTTACCACAATGTTTCTTATTCTTCATATGCTTCGGACTTAAATGAGACTCTTTTAGCATTTTAAAGTGTGCATTATGAGTGATTCACATTATACAATGCAATATCATTATTTATCACTAGTATATATTTTATGTTCCAGAATCTAATATTTTTCAGTCCTAAAAGGATATGGATGGACATAAAGTTTTGAATTGTAATAAATAATGTACACACTTTTCAACATTCGCATGTTAAGTAATCATTCACAATGTGTAATTCCTACGTTTTCTCCCTCCTTACCCTCCTTACAGAGCATTTATTTCTTTCAAGAAAAAGCCCTGTGTCCAATGAGGTTTCATTTGAAGTTATTTATTGTTTCAAGCGCCAAAATCTGATTCATTATTAATAAACTCTGAAAAGCTCTTTTCTACTTTTTCGAAGGTCTCATCCGTTTTTTTCCCCAAGCTATCTGCTCTTAATAACCTAATAAGTACTTTGGAAATGAGGATTAATCTAGTACATCTCTCTAGCAGGATTGAAACAACTCACGTTAATGGAAAGAACTGCGTACTGTTTCAAGAAGCTATACATTATGCTCGAATTTTTTAACAAAGTATGATTATATATATTAAGAAAACAGATAAAAATGTTGGTTATTTTCTGCATTAGGGAAATTTGAGTCAATTGAGAACATATCATATTCATAAGATGTAATTTTTATAGTTTGGCGTACACTTTCTATGTCCTTTGTACGAAATGTGGTGCAAAATACCGTATGAAATTTAAGTACTTTTTAGAACAAGCAAGATTCTTAAATGGTATACAGCTTAGTGCCTCTCATTATTAAGAGGGATGAATCTCAAATGGCAAACGCTTTCTTTGAAAGTAAGTACGGGAATTTCCTTATGTATATTTTAAACCTATTTTCTTGAATAAAACTTGTGAAAACTTGGCATGGATTTTGTGGTGGCTCATTCTACTGTGTTTCAAGTCATTAGGCTGAATGAATCTCTTCAGACCCGAAAGTAAATTATCGACTTTTCATACAATATTAAAGTCATATTTTTTATAGAACTTAAGGGTATTCGGTATACTTTCTGATAAAATACCTTATGAGGTTTCAAATTATTAAAATGAAGAATTTTCTTGAATATGCTGTTAAGTTGAACGTACTTTTCATACAATATTAAAGTCATATTTTTTTATAGAACTTAAGGGTATTCGGTATACTTTCTGATAAAATACTTTATGAGGTTTCAAATTATTAAAATGAAAGAATTTTCTTGAATATGCTGTTAAGTTGAACGTACTTTTGCGAACTGTCACATTGTAAGGTACTTTCTCTCTCCATACTGCATGCCTTCGTTGTGTAACTGGAAGCACATCCGCTAGCAATCAGAAGGTTTGGAGTTCGAATCCCGGCTAGGACATTGCACATTTTTCACGTCTCCTGTTCCAAAATAAAATGCCTAAGGTGTCTACAAGTGGCACCCGAGCTAAAAGGTAGTAGGCGATAATTCATCATCACCAGGGCTGGCGACTGGGTCCTGGCCTCCCCAGTTGTCCTTTAGTGTGTGTGGGGAGAATATAAGACGTTTTCTCCCTCCTTACCTCATGCTTTAGGGGGGTAACTGGAAAGCAAGCCCGACTAAGGTTCGGATAATGAATCCCGAAGAAGGTATTGCTGATTCTTCACTGTTCCGAGCTTTGATAAACCCAATGAATCTGAATGTACTTATTCAGATTACACGCTTTTTGGAAAAAGCATAAATGTTCTTCCAAGTTCTTTAATTTCATATTATCAAATTGAGTCAATCTCTTTGGATACGCAATGAAGAACGTTGTACTTTCGTGAATTTTCCTACGTCTATACTTGTAATGGAAGGGCTGTTCTTCCAGGTAGGTTGTAAGATGTTGAGTCAAATTGCATTTTGCTTTGAGACGCTTACCGAAAGTAGGACGCTCTGAGAAAAAGATGGAAAGTTCGCAATATAATAAAATGGCTTATAGTCAGTCTCACTTACAAGCTTATATTTGCACATATTAAAAGTTGAATTGAATAGAAATCTTGAACATATAGTCTGAACATCAGAATAGTAATCCTAAACATTTACTGCATACAGTAAGTGTACACGTTTCTTTTCATGAAAAGCTTTAGAATATTATTTTATAGAAATCCTAATATTGTGAGGGAACATCTATTCAGCTTTTCCTCGTAATGAACGCAAAAATAATGCACAGTAATGACATGCGATTCTGTCCATTTATACAAAAACAATATTAAATTCCATAAAGACTAAAACAGAGAACCCCTTAAACAGATGAACGAAAGTAAATTAAAAAACAAAGTCTATTTAGCCTTTTAAAACAAAACAAAGCCTACTTCATCAATATGTATGATGGCAACACTACTTATGTTGTTTTCGAAGAAAATAAAAATACTAAAGTGTTATTGATTCTTAATATAAAAGATAACAAACATGCAAAAAAGCAGAATATAATTAAGGCATATATGTTTCGATGTGATCCCTATTATAGCCTAATCTGAAATATATATGCTGTAATGAGGCTGGTGAAGCCATGCTTTTTCACCAACTAGATCAAATGCATATGAAGTCATAAAATAAATGGTACTACTCTTTAAACCGAAATATTAAGTTGCGAAAGAAATTAAAACTCGTATCTGAAATTAAGCAACCTATCAGCAGCCTAGCGATAAAGTCCTTAAACGCTGGTAGTTTAGTCTAGGGTTCGAATCTTAGCGAACAGGATAGCTGCTTGGGGTTTTTGTGGCTTCTCTCATATGTAACATGGATACGAACGAGTTTCTCTTAAAAAGTCATCCATAAAAGTATCCCTCCCCTTAGGGAGATAGCCTTTCAATTGCTTTGCCTTAATCAATTAACTGAACCTAACCCAAACTGAAACTTAGTAAATAATGGAAAGGCAAAGATAAATGTGAGTGATATTAACATATGTAGGTTGAAAATATGAAAAGTTAAAAATAATCCATTTCGGTATATTTAAACATAATATAAAGATAAAAAAATTAATGTTGATAGAGCAAAAAATTAGATAACGAACTAAATACATGAGATAAAATTCAGACGTTAGAATAGATAAATTGTAAGACACAAAATAAACTGAAGGAAATACGTCACGGAATTATTTAAGGGAAGATTCAAAATGAAATTAAATCTTATTTATTAAATTAAATAAGATAATAAAATTATTAATTATACATTAAAGAAATTTTAATTAAAAGAAAAATTTTAGTCGAAAACTATAAAGTAGCGTTAAAAGTTTGGTTTGTATTAATTAAGGCATGGCCCTCGAACGTTACTTACCTAAGGGGATGGATGTTTTCGTGGAAGACTTCATACGAGGAACTGGACCCTGCATACGTCACACATCGGGAAAGCCATTGAAGGCGCCTGGCCATGTGGCCAGCCCGTTAGCTGGACCAGTGTTCCATGACTTAATTGTTCGGCCGCTAGCGCTCCAGTGTTGAAGACTAATAACAATTTGTTTTTGCACCATTTCCGCTTTACCATAAAACCATTGTGTAATCGTTTTAACTTTGCCTAGTTCTAGAACTCCTTTTCTTATCAATTTAGCTAAGAACGCTGCTGCTGCACGTTATACTCAAGCGCTGTTTGAGCGGTTGTGGCTACTATTTCGGGATCTTGTTATTGAACACTGCTTTTTGATCTTTTTAAATAACGACTTTCAATTGATATCCTGCTTAAAGGTTTTGTTATATATATTTGGAACTATCTACTTAAGAGAAGGATGCCTTCGGGGAGGACGTTTTGAGAAAAATTGGTTCCTATGCACGTTATACATGGGGAAACTTCTGTGTGACGCGAAGGACCTCATTTCGTGCTAACTTTATTTAAACTTTAATTGACGATTTCCACTGAAAGCACGCATTAACACAAGCTACTTGCATTAAAGTTATAGAACACGCAATCTTAATTTTTATGCTTCTAAAGAATATTAAAATCTTGCGTACGTCTCTTTCTTTTTTCTAGAAAGTGAATCTTTGAGATAAGACTTTTAGAATCAGTTTCATACACTTTGTGGATTTTTATGCTTTGATATTGTTATTTAAATTTAAAAGAGAGAAATTTAGAAGGAGAAAAATCGTGTTTCTAACAATATATAAATTTTCTGTAGCATAAATGTAAAGACTAGTAATCCATTGATAAAGGAGCAGTTTATAATAGTCTTCAATACACTTTTACTTTAGTGCATTTTCCTTCTCGCTTACCTGTATATGATCAATTTTTTTTTTTTTTTCCAAAGTAATTCAAAATAATTCTTTCTATCTTTTATCATTAGTTTTTCCTTTTGATCGTGATATTTCAAATCATTCTGGGAATCTGCATTTTTGAAATGCAGAAAACGTCTATTTTTATACTGTTTCATAACCCCCCCCCAAAAATACAACTATTTTGTTTAAATAAAGCAAACTTATTACAACATAAAGAAATAGCAAGCTACTTCAAAATGTATCTGCATGAACTACCGTTGGATTCTCATTAAGAGTTTTTGTAGATGCAGGCGTAAGTAATTTTTTCCTCCTAACCTTTTCACTCACAAGCAGTAACATTTCAGTGAAAACAAAAACTAATGATGAAAGAAATGAAGCGGTTACTTTTTACCGCATATGGGCAAAATGTTAAAATGTTGTGCTTCTCATCCGGAGCTAGAAAGCTGTGTTTCGAACATTTTTGATACTATGCATATTTGTATGAACTGTGGGATTTTTATAAATTTTGCTCTTTAAGTATTTGGGATTATTAATATAGAAACTTATACCAAATATAATCTCATGTATTTTTTTTTTCCGTAGAAGGAGAGACATATAGTAGACGAAATTAGAAAATGTCTAATAGTAAACATTAATGCCTATAATACACTAATGCCATTACATAATACACTGATGTTTAAAATACACTAACGTCTAATAATACTAATGTCATAACAACATACACTATAATACACTAACGTCTAATAATACTAATGTCTATAATCTCCCACTTTAACTTTCCTTTTGGAATTGATGGAAATTAATAAATCAAATAACGCTTGTTAATTTTATAACCTGAAATTCCTTTTGAAAAGGAAACCGTTTTTTGTTGGGAATTAAAACAGTTTCATTTGTTGGGAATTAAAATAGTTTCTAGGAATTTTGAAAATTTACTGAAATTAAAAATAACAAAATTCTAAACATATGAATGTACTTTTGTTGTTATTATAAAAGCATAAAAAATCTTATTTACAAAGAATGCTTCCTAATGAAGGAAAAACTTGTATAGTTAAATATATAAATATAGTGGTGTATTAGGGTTTATGCCTACGCATGATTTCATGCCTTCTTTCTTTTATACCAATTTGTACTATATTTGGCGAATGAATATTTCAACTTTCATGGCATACTTCGTCTAGTTGAAGCTTGATAACGGTGGGAAATTTAGCTGCCGTTTTGCTTGATCGATACTTTTAATTAATATGTTTCCTTAATTGAAACCAGGTAGGTCTTGGATTATCGTATCATAAAATATCCTTGCTTCTTATGAATTAAAAGCTTAAAATCAACAGATGAGGAAAAGCAATGTGATACTTTTAATAAAGGTAATAGTATTAAATATTTTATATTTCATTTTAAATATTACGTGGAATACGCAACAGTAATGAATGAATCCTTTTGTTTCTTTGGTGGAAACAGAAAGTGCACTGTTACTTATATATACATTTTATTTGGTTTTGAAAAATTTGGTTTTGAATTTTTTTGTATGAGTTAGAATATGAATAACAAAGTTAGCGTTTCAAATTCCATTTCAAATAATGAGAATATAATTAATGAAAACTGTACAATGATTGATCATCGATGGTCACACTGAAAACCAATTAAATTATAACTTAAATTAACTAATTATTTTATTTTGGACTTAAATCGGGTTGAAGGAAGAAACATTTTAAACTATAATCAAATTGTATTATCTCATTATATAAGGTATACCAATGATGCTTTCATTTATTTTAATCTGTCTGCGATACTCTTAAAATTTCTTGGATCATTAGCTTGAGTCTGGAACTTTCTGTACATTTTCAGACGAATGATTCCATTTGCTATGCATGCGAATTCTTAATGGGTAAAGGGAATGCCAGAAGGTTTGAATATTTAAAGTCTAACGTGATATTGGCTAAAGCAAGTGAAGTCTGAAGAAACTCATGAAGTCACATCCAATTTGAGAAGGTATGCACGGAAATAAGTGTAAAATTTCTCACCCCAGCCCCCGTTACGGTCGATAAAAAGAGTTCATCTGTTGAACTTGGCACGTAGCGTAAGCGGTGGGAACTGCGGCAACAATCAAAGAAAGGAACTATATTGGGGAAACAAGCAAAAAGCAAAAAGCAGCTAGGAAAACTTCCGCAACAATGGTTTCTTTCTTGAGCTAGTTTAGGTTTCATTTTAAGATCACTTTTAACACTTAGCCCCATGTTTCAGATATTAGGTGAATATATTGTTTTCAGAAATGTTGAAATGAATTACTCGGAATTCAGGAGAGCTAATAAAGGAACAAGGGTTGAAAAATCTACTTTTTTGAAAGCAATTGAAAAAGCAATTTAAAAATATTCGCTTTCCAACAGTATTTTTCAATGCTTAATTAGAGAACTGAAAGTTAATATACATTATATATATATATTTTAAACATTCAAAGCGAGTGAGCACTTAATTTATGGACAGAAAACAATTTTTTATCCATTTGCTTACTGAAAACTTTTTATGAACATATTAGCCATGTTTGCTTTTTATTTTAATGTTTTCGTTCTTCGAGAAAGGGAATAAAACTGCTATAGTAAAGCTACAGCAGTTGCAATTATATACAAACATTTTCTTGGGTAATGTGATTGTTGGAAAACAATTAAATGTTGAAACCCTTAATACCCTGATTGTTAAGGGTTCTTTAACTCAGCGGATTTTACACTTTATACGCCTTTAATATGATATGTAATTTATTGTTGTGACTTATCCCACATGATCGACAGAAACACCAGATCAGGTCTCTGAAATCAGAGCAGGCCCACGAAATTCATCCTGGCAAGGAGTCAAGATTGCGCCTGTGGTTGGCAAGAGCCTTGGTGACCATACAGGTGATTGTGCGTCCAGTTACGCACAGAAATTTTATGGAGAGGGAACGGGTTCAAGGGTCTTCCAGCTTTCTTCCCCTACCATCAGCTTATCGAGAG
This sequence comes from Stegodyphus dumicola, assembly GCF_044657685.1. Taxonomy (NCBI): domain Eukaryota; kingdom Metazoa; phylum Arthropoda; class Arachnida; order Araneae; family Eresidae; genus Stegodyphus; species Stegodyphus dumicola. The sequence goes on along the minus strand of NC_140781.1, from coordinate 110,218,470 downwards.
TGCCTTCGGCTCGCTGCATATTTAGAGTGCCCCATGCCGCTCAGACACTATACATTTACAAATATCCATCAATAATTGAAGGGGAGTAAATAAAAAAATAAGTTAAAAAAATCGGTTTAGTAAGAAAATGTAATTTCACTGAAAGATTAGAAACACAGAAAAGCGAAATTTGATTCTTAAATTATTTTCCCCATCATAGCTTCTTCATCTAGCAAAAAAATATTTCCTTGGTAATAATTAAATTTTATTCTGCTTCGCAGATTTCATTTCGAATTATACGAAACAAGTAAACTGTAAAATCATCCTGCATAAAGATATTAAAATCGGAGAAACTGTAGAAGATTGCCACCGTAACCTAGTTCATATCGCATATATCTTATGACTTAGAATTTGCGGGTTAAGTCTTTCTTCCTCAAGGGTACGACTTTCCAAACTCATTCATGCTTTTTAGTACTTAATTTTAGTTTCACAAGGATTGGTACCGTATTTAGACTTATAATCTACATGTGGGTGTAGCTAGGTTTATTTGAATCTTTCCGAGTGTTTGGAAACTAGTTGCGTATGATAATCAAATGAGCTTCATTTGATTATCATACGCAACTTGTGATACGATAACTTGTGACATAAGTCCACGTTTTGTGCTAAAAAAATCCACCACTACTTGTGGCGATGTAATTAAAGTAAGAATCAAATTCAGATGTAAACACAGCTAGTAGTCAAAGACTGCACAGTTTAATTTAAATCTTAGGTCAAATTGTAACCGACGTATCAAATCCAAATGTCGGCAGCAATGACGCAAAAGCCGAATAAGTACTACCTTATCAGAGATGGCAGGCACTTCTTAACCTGGCCTTGAGATGCAGAACGATTCCAAAACCTCAGTTTAAATACGAACTGATTTGCATTCTAGTGATAAAATGGAGAGGAGAAGTTAAAATAAAGGATGAGTTTATTAATAAATGTTTAATGCAAATTAATATTAACCTGACAAATTAAAAGCTTAAAGCTTTTAATTTCCCTCTGTATTTTAACAATGAGATTCATTGCATCAAGAATCCCCAGTTTCTTCCAAAAAATCGCAAACTCTTCATTATCTTCAGATAGCCGTTTAAAAACGGCTTTTCTTTGGGGGGAGGTCCGCATATGGATAACCAGCAAAATCGATAATCAAGGGTAAGTTTAACTTTTATGACAAGCGATGCCGTAATAGAAAATTTACAGGAAAAAAAATCCTTTTGTGAGTGTTCAAAGATTACATTAAGGGGACTCGGTACCTTTTGAATGATTTTATATAATAAATGTTCAAATAAACGAGCTATAAAATGTTCAAATAAACGAACCAGTTCTCAGACAAACAGATATATCCTTAATAAAAACAGGACGGGTAGCTAGGAAGAAATCATTTATTAAAATAGGCAAAGAAAGAAAGGTCAGAGTTTTGCAACAAAATACTTTTCTGAATTCTTGAATTTTGAAAATTGCACTTCGTTGACTATAAATATATTAATTTGTTCAGATGATAGAATTATGATTAGAAAATAACCTAACATGCATCTGAAATCCACAAAGTTTGTTTCTCCTTATGCTGCAATGAAAACAGTGCACTGTAGAGTGCAACATCAGTGTAGTATGGCAACAGCTAGGACATATTGCATTTAGAGTCCATAGACTACTTTGTTCAATAGAAATATTTTGTTTATCACATGCACAGTAAAAAAATTTTAATTACATAAAAGTTATTAATAAAAAATAATTTTAAGAGTCTGTATATCTTACGAACATAGATATTTAGGATCATAATGCGAAAACATTTATCTTTTTTGTAAATGTAACTAATTGCAAATTAAGCGAAAAATGCTCTATATCCTAGCAATATTTCAAACTTTCACTCTGCACATGTGACTAGTTACGATTGTATAGAAGAGTATGATTCTAGAGAAGGACTAATTTTCCTCTTTCACTTCGTCAGTCTTATACCGTTTACCATTAGGTAAGCTGTGCAAACAAAGTGCAACAGGCTCTAAAAAAGTTAAAATTATTTTCGCCCATTTACCTTTTCGGAGAATTAAAGATTTATTTATTGCTTTTTGTAAAATAACCTATCTTCTATCTTAATTGCTTTTCGTCTTTGAATCGTCCTTTTGAAAATTAAACCTCTTGCTAGGCAGAAAGCGCTTCCATACTTTGCTTTACACAATAAACCAACCAATCAGCGCTGTTTTCGATCGAAACCGGAATGGAGCTCGAAGTCATATTACCAACATTGATGCTTAAAGCATCTGTTGACAGCGAGGCATTGATTTACCAGTGGCAGGCCAAATGACCATGGGTGGCACAAATGCTCCAACGCACTAATATTTATGGGACCTATCTATGTGAGTCATGTCGCATTCGGGATAAGCCACAGCAACATTATAATAAATTGGCAGAGATATATCGCGAATGTAAAAGAACATAATAATAATTTAAATGAAAGAGAAAAATGCCGACGTAGAATTTAACATTAAGCAATCTTAGATTGTCATAAATTTACAATAAAATTCTATTGATTTTGAGGACGGTCTGACAGAGGAACAAAATTGTTTGCTTCTGAAGAAGAGAGACCTATGTCTAATTAACCTCGAAATCGACGAAGCTTTGTTCCATATCGACTTCACCTAACTTTAAGGAATTGTATATTTTTTAACATCCGAGAATATTATGCATTTGGGTATTATGTAAAGCACTGAAGTCCAAGTCTAATTTTTATTCAGATGAAAACAGCAAAAAAATGCAGATTCACGGCTTTGATGTTGTATCAGTGCTAAATTAATTTCATTTTAAACTGTTTCTAATAACTATGTTTTCTTTCCATTTCTCTATAATGATGCTACGAAACATATTTTTGGCGGGATATACGCTGCTCCTATATCTTTCAGTTTTATCTTTGTCTAAAATATAATGATTACTTTATAGTATACTCTCCAAATTATAATTAATGGGACGTAAACAGAAGGAGCAGGAGACTGAATATTTCATGACAATGTGTCTGACAATCGCAGCATTGAAAATTACTATGTACAGCAGTTTAATATGTAATTTGACTTTCTTTATGAAATGAAAACTCTAAATTATGCTTCAGTTCAATAAGTCAATACATATGCCAAGAATTCTAAAGAGCTGAAGCTAATTAGTGTTGCAGCTTTCATTCAAGGAGCCAAGACAGAATTTTTTCAAGCAGGTTGAAATTTGGATACAAGTATTAACTGAATTCTTCGTTTTTAAGGTTTTTAGATGTTGTTTAAAAACGCCGCTATATGGAGATGTGACTCACCCTTAACTTTTAGGACTAGATGTCGCACTATAGCAGGTTGCTGACCGCGTCATATTTTCGTGCAATATGTCGCAGTTTATTTTCAGAGCATATACTGACCTCAGGAATTTGTTCATTAGAAAGTTTTAAATAAAGAAGCTGAAAATAACGATGTGAAATTTCAAGCTCGCGTGTGATTTGTATGAAGTAACACGTAACGGAAGTTTCGAAGGTGACACGTTTTACGTTAACCATTGAAGTATAAGAGTTGAACACAATCAGCCTGACCGAAAAGACGTGACAAGGATAAGTCACGCAATTTTTTTCTTTCTTTTATTTTTTATACATAGATAAGGAAATTTTTGAACCGAGATCCAGGAAATGACCAAGAACAATAGTTAAAACGCATCTTGTACTAATCAAAAGATATGTTTACGTATTTTGTTCGTAGCCAAATTACTTTCGCCATGCTCTAAGAAGCACTAATTAATTTCCAATTTTCCATCTTATAATAATGTCCAGACTTTTCATTCAAGAACAGCATTTACCAAAGCAAACTGAACGAGTTTTGTGTATTGATTTAATTGAAATGAAGCGGTTAAGGGAATAGTGTACAGTTCCATACTACTCTAAATGCTAACTCTAATGAACTGTAAAGACAGTCATACGGCTTATTATCCAGCCTGCAGACATTTCAATTTATGTGATTATGGCTAAGCACTCAAGGGCTATCTTCCTAAGGGATGGATGCCTTTGTGGAGGACTTTCGAAGGAAATTTGTTCGTATACACGTTAACCACGCGTCAACCACAAAAATGCCCATGCAATCAACCTGTTCCCCGGTATTCAAGTTCCGGACCGAGCTTACCAGTGTTCAGCGACTTTACCACCCGGCCGCTGGTGGGCCTCAGCCTAAAAGTTATAGAAGCTATACAGTAACAGAAACACAAAGGGCGTTCCTTGCGGCGATACGTCGAAATTAAAGTCAGTTAAATTAACATACTAAATAAAAATTAACACGTGCCTACGAAAATTAGCTCAGCCGTAAATATTTTACGAAGCAAGTGCGGCAAGCGAAACTGAAGTTGATAAAATAATTCGTCAGCAAGGAGGTAAAGTAAATCAGAAATGATAGTTTGCAATTCAACTGTTGCAAATCACAGAGAATGAAATGATAATGAAATGAAACTTTACACTGTGGTCAATAATCGTATTTACTAAATTAGGTACATTTCTTGCTACTAACATTCAGATTTATAAATTTTTATGCAAACTATATCTGTGTTTTCAGTTGTAGAAACACAACGTAACATTGGTTTTAGTAACATACGTAAAATTCAGTTATACAGGGTGATTTAAAAATATCTGACAAAATTTTAAAGGCAGGTAAAGGGGACCAAAATAAGCAGTCAGTGAATTCCGTGTTTGTTAGTGTAACGATGCATAACCTTCGAAATTCGTATGGAGAATGATGATTTACTATAGGATAACTCTTTTAGGTGCCATTCAATGGTGCCTTTTACCACCCCAATACGCCATTTCTGGGCACAAACCATTAAAAAATCTGCTTATTTCAGTCTTCTCTTATTTCAGTCTTTCGATATACTCGATAAGTATTTTGTATAACCCTATATTTTGTTTTCAGAATACCGAAAGGCTAGGTGTGTAATTAAGTTAAACCGTTATCTGCAATAGCTCTTTTGGAAGAATACTCATTTTCAGACCGAAAGGTCGAAGATTTAAATCTCGATTGAAACTGAAGCTATGTTATCTACCAATAAGAATAAACAAAATACTAAAAGCGTGAGAAGAAAAGATTTTACAAAGTTCAATTCCAGATAGCAAATAAAAGCAAAAATATTTACAGCAATTCAGACAGCGCAACAGCCACTTAGTAGACAAAATCAGGAAATGCTGCCAGTTCGTCTGGGTTTCGATTACGCTGATTGAATGGATTGCTGCATTTAGGTTTTGGTGCTTTTATCCATTTGGTAAAGCGAATAAGTTTCTTCTAGAAATCTTTCCATGGAATGGAAAACAAATTCTTGACTTATTACATGAAACTAAACAAGTCACGACGTTTTATTAGCTTTAGTTCGTAATCTAGGACGCTAAAAGATCGTAAAAATTTGATTGGTATGCTGCTATGTAACATGTATGTATTTCAGATGATGTTTTCTTTCATCGAATATCTTAGATTTACTAACCCAACGATAGTATCGAAGGTGACATCGAGAAGAAGGCCAGTAGGAAAAAGCCACTAAATTATGGCAATTAGTTATAAAAGAGATTCATTGAATGAATATTTTCGTAGTTTTCACAATGGACATAGTGAATATTAACCAATTTTTTTCAGAAAGTTTTACATGAAGGTATCTGTTCTAAGGCAGAGAGGCCTTAAGAGCTAAGCCGTAATAAACTACGTACTATTTTGTAATTACACGGGCAAATGAATTTCCGTACGAAATAGTTTTCTTTCTTTGCTATTTATTCGAATGTATCTCATAATAAGAATTCTACTTCGTTTTCCGATATGGTGAGTATTTTTGGGAATTCCTCTTGTGGGACGTAAGTAAGAAACCAATTTTGTTTAGACATTTACCCATAAACAGAAAGCCCTGTCATTAATAATCTAATCTAATCTAATCTCTAACATTAAATTGAATATTTATAATAAGCAGTTGTAATACTATATGTATGTATCTATCAGTACAGCAAAATTACTTCGAATAAAATCTTTAAGTATGTAACAGGAGTGGCCAAACATCAAGACGATAGGAGCCGCATGATATGTCATGAACACTCGAGAGCCGCAAGCCCAAATTTATATCATTTAATAAATGATAAGACAAGATTTGAATATAAAGAAACTTTTGAAGTAAATTATCAGGAATTTCGCATTTTATTATGTGATTAACATGATTATATATAAATATGAATAAGTACATCTTATAGCTAGTGTTTTGTGTTTAGAAAACCCAAGTCTCAGGCGCTATGTCAAGCTAAGTCAAGAAAATATAAAATTTTAACTCGTGCACTACGCAACGGAGCGTTATTTCTTCAGGTAGAGAAACCAAACATTTTCTTCTGATTTCCTTTATCCACCTCCGTTAATAATTTCTGTTGCTTGATTTTAGTTGAAGTAAACTGAAATAGGAAACATAGGCATTGGTCTACAAATATGAAAACATTTTGAGCGAATTATGCAGCATTATTTAATAAAAAATCGAGTGTATTTTTCTTTTTTTAAATCAAAAGTCGTTTTTTTTATTTGGAATGAAAAAAATTAAATGAAATAAATCAACGTGAATTGCAGAGAAACTGTTAATAGATGAAGAAAATTTACTTAAAAACAAGTTACTAACTTGTTAAGGCTTTTGCATAAAAATTAATTTTGTTTCCCCACACAATTAGCATGAGGACCACCATACGTACAAGATCATTAGAATCTTTGGAGCCTAACCTAAGAAATCGTTAAACATTTTAACAAAATCTTTGGAATGACGAGTTTTAATAGACCTACTGTAGAAGAATTTACTAAAAAAAGAATACGATTACAATTTAAATGGTATCTGAATCATCAATATCGCTCATGACGACCCTGAGTGACACACTGTTTTAGTCTGGCAACCAGCGAAATCTGCCAGAATTTTAACACTGTGCTTCATTGAAATTTCTCGAAACTATGTCTCGAATCATTCCGATAACTGCAGAATTATTCCAATAATTCTGTACATAGACTGTTAATAAATCTATCCGTTTATGGCAGGTTATACACACACTGGCCAATGAATTAAAAATCCAAGATCAATATTTTATTGGACCACCTTTTGCACGGATAACTGCTCTGATTCGTTTGGGCATCGAGTCTACATGCTTCTGGAGTGCATATACAACCAGAGAATATCATGCGTTGTCTATGCAACTGTTTAGATCTTGTAAATTAGATGGAAGAGGATAGTGTTGTCAGATGCTTCTTTCCACCATATCCTACACATTTACTATGGGGTTAAAATCCAGGCTGTGCGGTGGCCAGAGAAGGTGTTGGAAGTCAGACTGATGTTCAGCGAACCGATTTTGTACACTTCTGGCACGATGTTTAGTCGCATTATCGTCCGTGAAGTATCCGTCGCCATCAAATTAGAAATGCAACATTGCAGGGTGCACTTGATCTGGTTGTGTATCTGGCTATCTCATGGCTGTTTGTTTACCCTCGACGAACTACAAGACACCACTTCTATGCCATCAGAGCATGCCCATATCATGATACTTCCACCAGACCCTTGCATAATGCGAGTAAGGCAAGACGGATTCATGGCTTAATGGCGTTTTCACAAAGTTAGACGTCTTCCATCAGTGCAAAATAAGGTGTAGCGTGATTCATGCGACAACATTATCCGTTTCCAATCCTCAGATGTCCAGTGTCTTCTTTCCCGAAACCAATGCAATAGAATTCTTGCATTTCGGGCAGAAATGCATAGTTTTCTCACAGGCACTCGACTATGCTTTCTTATCCTCTGCAATTCTCTGAGCATGGTTCGAGCTAAAATCTGTTCCGAAGAGCCTTGGTTGACGATCAGTGTCAGTTAAAGCCCAGTAGGATCCCTGTTTTGCGGTACAGTTAGTCGGAGATGACGCCGATTGCTCTCTTGGAAAACTGTGCTTGAACCGCAGTTACGTCTTCTAGAGAAGAACTGTGGCTTCTGATTCCAACTTTTGAAAACCTTTGATATGGCTGCTTTTGAGAACACAGTGAGATTTGATGTCTTCAAAAAGGTTTGTTGTCTTCGTTTTCCCCATTTTACGTTATTCATCGTAAAAAGCACTCTTACACCTTACGTATACTAGCATTTTACCAAGTGTAACCCACTTCTTAAAAAATTGCATACTACATCCCTGGCACGCATTCAAATGAAAATCTCAAAGGCTTCTAATTCATTGGCCAATGCGCATATAAACGCTTTGTTGAGCACATATTCCAACTGTCTACCAGTGGAACTTTTCTTGTATAGCTTTATTTTGAGCTACTTTTTAAAAACATGGTAAATCAAAACTAATGGCACCGGACAACTATAATAACTATTTCACATATGCAACTTTCTGTATATGCGACAACTTATTTGACATATACAGATATAACATAACGTATAACTCTCCACATCTCTATGGACATCAGGGTGCTTCATTTTTTAAGACTTTGCTTACGCCAGAAAATCTCAGTGATATAAAAGATATATATGCCAAATTTCAAGAAGATTGGATAGTATTTAGGAGCTGCACACATTGATCACTTTTATCTCAAAATGGCGAAATTTCTAATATTGAAGTGCTTTGTACCAATGGGCTTCTCATGTATTTCTTAAATATTTACGTGTCTTCAGATACCTTTTACAGAGGACGGGCGATACATAGAACTAAAATCGCAAAGAAAACCGAAGAGCCACTATAAAAATTCTCCTCATTGGTTTTGCATTGGGGTAGTAAATTGCAGCCCATGGGAGTGTCAGAACTTTGGAAGACAGAGTTGCAATTCTAGTGACTGGCAATGATTTTGAGCTCTTATTTGGCGTACCTGTTGCCCTGAAATGCACTGATGAGCAGTTGGCTGAAATAGTTCTTCCAGATTTGGGCTACGTACTACAATATCATCGATATGTGTTTTGATACTACAGCGTCTAATACAGGTCTGATCCAAGCGGCATGTACAAAAATTGAAAGGGAATTCAGACGAACATTACTGTGGTTGGCTTCCATCATCATACCCATGAACTGATATTGAAAGGAGTGTTTGAGGTGTGTTATAGCATACCATAAAGTGGTCCTGACATACAAATTTTTCGGAAGCTCCAACGTCTGTGTGCTTCAATTCATAAGTAGTCATGTACGATAATGCTGGGTGGAGAACGTCCCGATCAAGGCTTTCTAGAAGAAAAAAAAGAATGAAAATGATTAACTGCATACAAAATGTCCTAAAAGACGAAGTCATCCGAGAGAAGACTACAAAGAGTTATTAAAACTCTCACTCCATGTACCTAGGAGATTGATCTCAAAACATCCTGATCAGTTTCAGGATCCCAGGGGTTCTGAATCAAGCAAGGTGGTTGGCAAAGGCAATATATGCACTTAAAATTATCCTCTTCACTAAACATTTGAATATGTTTCAACAAGAATTGAAAGGAATGAAACAGGTTGCATATTTTGTCAGCTTCATATATGTTCGCTTTTGGCCCGAGGCAATTGTAAGTCGATGGGCTGCAAAGAACGATTTGGATGTACTACAGATTATGAGCGCTTATCCAGATGCAGACTTGAAAACAATTGCTCTCACAGTTGCTAAGAGATAGCTTAGGTATCTGTTAGAAACAAACTTAGAGTTAGGTTTTTTGGACGAACGTATTACTCAGGCTGATAAGAAAAATTTGACTAAAAATTTAGAAACCAAACCTGGAAAGAAAACGGAAATGAAACGATTAGAAGATAAAAACCTAGTTTTTGAAGGAAAAGAGTTGATTCATGTTGTTAAGAATAAGTTAATCCATGTTGATCCATGTTGTTTAACATAATGTATTGTTTGGGATCCACGGCTTGATAGAATACTGCAGTGATTCTGTAAGGTACCATGCGAATGCTCTTAAGATGTTCAATGATACTGTAGAAAGAAATTGCTTTTTAAAAAAAAGTTTAACGAATTGGTCAAGGACGAACAACAGAAATAATTCTTGTTGAGGATAGTTGAGCATTATAGAAAAGTTTTCTCTAAGCGAACAAAAGAAGGGATTGCATCATTCAAAGTAGATTTAAGTAATACATGGTTGTGCCTATCATATTACCTATTAAACTTAATGTCTAGTTTTGATATTAAGTTTGTGATTTCTAGTTTTCCCAGTAAAAGTAATTAGTATTGAAAAATCGTATTTTTTGCCTACCTTTATAAAACTGATCAAAGTGTGCAATCTCTAAATATAATCCAATCTTCTTGAAATTAGGCACATCTTTTATATCACTAAGACTCGGGAAGTAAGCAATATATGCAAGAATTTTACATTTTATTTTTTGCTTTGCAAAATGAAACACCTTATGGACATGTACAGATGTTCGATGTGGAGGCCTTTTGTGATACGGCAAACGTCTATACGATAGTTTAATTCTTGAGTTATTGTTAAACAGGTATACAGATCCACCCTATTCTAACTATTAACCATTGGGCCCATAAAGGCGGTCAAACGACTTACAATCTCGTCTTAAATTTCTAAATAAAATAACTCAAGTAAGTTTAAAATAAATAATTTATTATTTTATTGTCACCTAACTGTTACACAAACTGTGTACAGAAAATAAATCTGAAATGGAGTTTGAAATGGAATCGATAGGCATATGAGGATACTTTATAAAATAAAAGATCAGAATTAAAAAATAAACGTTTGTGGAGTTAAACTCCAAACAAATTTCACATTCTACGTCGAATTTGTAGCGACCAGGCAGTGGATGCACTTTTCGTGAAGTGTCAGACATACACGATGATCGAAAATTAGAAAGACAAAATATATCAACATATTAAAGAAGTATAATGCTGCCATCAGAGCCGAGGCAACCAGTGTAGTTGTACTCAGCAGCAGTATTAAGGGATGCCGGCTCTATCTTAATGCGATGCTTGTGTCGAGCTAGAAAGAAAAAAAGTTTGGAGAAAGAAATATTGGAGAAGACAGATGGTTGTGTTTAGTTGATCCCTCATTCCTTAATGCAACGTTAATGATATGAAGATTTAGTGATGAAGGTGAAAGATTTCTATCTCGAATAACAACAAATGATAAAAGTTAAAAAAAAAAGTGAATTAAAAATTTTGACTAAGACTGAAATCATTGTCAATCCAGTGATTTTCTCCGCGATCCCAAATATTTCAGCATGCACTATTATTGGTGAAATAAATTATGATCTCTGCCTACGATCGCCTTGATTTCGAAAGAAAGAGTTTCATGTGAGAGAAGTGTTTATTATATTTCTACGAGTGGTTGCCAAAACTGCGAAGGAATTGCATAAAAATGCCTGACTTGTTTACGGATGCGAATTAATTTTAAAGGAAATCCTCAGAAAATTGAGACAAGTCTCCTAACCAAGTACGAGCAGAAAGGTTCATGTCAGCAAAAAAATAAAATCCTGATGCAAATTGAATCCTTTTACAAGCCCTGTCTAGAATACAGGGCGAAAGAGGTGTCTTCAAAAGTTACTCAAGCTATTCAAGAACTGAATAAAAGTAGTACCCCACAACGAATAGCAAATCTTCCCATTGGATGACAGCTGTTATGAACAATGGGATCACACAGAAGGAATGTAAGCAGACGCTGCTTGGAATAAAATTAGCTTGAAAGGGAAACCATTAAAAATAGTACTTTTCAGATTAACTTCGTATTTGTACATTTTATGCTTTTCCGATGACCATTACCTGCTTGAAAAGTAACATGATTGGAATACTAATTGCCAGAAATGGAATTCTTCGCAATTTTATTTGTTATTCTGACGATATGCGGTGGAGAGTTTGAAATCGATTAAATTATTGCATACATAATATAAGACATAAATTAGCGATTAATAAAGAAACGTATCATTGCATGGTTTCTGCTTCAAATTCTGTATGTATTTAAAAAAATAAATTACCATTTATTGAAAAGAAGTCTCATTTCAGACGGCAAAGGGCCGCAAGCAACTCGCGAGCCGCAGTTAAGGTGTCAGAGATATGCGTTTTTCCATACTTAGTATATAATATTGAAAATAATAATCCATAAATTGCAGTAGCACTGTATTTATTTATCAACAGTTGTATATGTCACAAACTGAAAAGTTTACCGCTCGCTTTTTGATGATGTGATAAAAAGATTACTCTGTTTTAGAGATGTAGCGCACTACTCTTCAAATGCCCAAAATAGATTGAATGACAGTGAAACAATTCTTCAATAAGACTACAACTAATTTCCTAATCTATTACACAGTGCAAGACTACGTTAAACAATATAATAAGAAGTAAAAGGTTTTGCAGGTAGCTTGGAACAGAAGTTAGATAATTCATTCTTAATGCAATCTTAAATGCAACGTCAAGTAAATTTCATCTTGAAAATTTATCTACTTAAAACTCATTTGAACTCAACAAATCTGTCATCAAAATACGGTTATTTATCGCATCACTGTGCTGTTGATTAGGCTCTTTAACAGCCAATTTACTTTTAATAAATCTCCGTTTCCAAAATTCAATTATTTTAGGAAGAAAAATATTTATTATTATTTATATCAAAATTATTATACTAAAATATACTGTAATTTTATGCACATTTGTGCAATATAAGGATGCTAATTTCAATTTTAATGGTGCTGTGAATTTCCAGAGTTCGTCGCTACAGAAAGTTCTGTTTCGAATCTGAGTTTTGATTCATGCCTGTTACTTCTTTCACTTTACTAATATTGAAATTACTAGTCATTTGTTGTAATATCGCTTCCTAAAGAATAATCATATTTCCTTCCAAGCAAGTTAAAAGCTTTAGCAATATTACATGACATTTCATATTCCACTTCTTTAAAACCAACTACAGATATATTTGTTGGATATTTTTAGAATTTAACTCTTTCATGATATTTTCATAAATATCACCGACATTTGGATTGACTATTGACCTAAATTCCGTTGTCAAATTCTGGCTTATCTGAGCACAATGCATTTTACACCACAGGGCATAACTTCAGAATTCTTCAACGCACGAATAAATATCTACTGTATCCCATCAGTAGTAACGGGTGCGTCGATCCGTTTTGCGGATGCATCGTGTTCTGACTTTTCCCTTGGCTTCGATTTATCATTTGAAATCCAAGAGACTATCTGAGACGTCCTTAGCATAAAATATACATAATACGATGTTTACTGAATTCTGAACTTGAGTTCAAATTCCACACTATTGCTTCGAAACATAATTCTAATGCTTGCAATAAAGTTCCCATTTATCATAACAGTTACGAATTTATGCTGCCTCCCATAATGGCAGATGTTAAGATTCCGTAGAAAATGGGAATATTCGAGGGCATTCAGTAATAAAGCAATACTGAAATTCCTCGTCAAGGGCTTCGATTAGTCACTACACGGAAGAGGAGGCCTTTTTTTAAGGAAAACTGGCCCGTATCCACGTGACACATGGGAAAAACCACGAAAACACCCCTGCAGCCAGCCTGTTTGTTGGAACTCGAACCTCGGACCGAGCTACCAGTGTTCGGCGACTTTTACCATTTGACCACTGGTGGGCCGTCATATGCAGTACCTAAGCAGAATACTGCGTTCTTTGGCAAGATAAAATACGAAGTATCTTTTTTTTATGTTTCTTTGAGTTCTGCATGAGATATTCCATCTAAATTTTATATTTATTTGTTGGGTGTAATTTATTATGTTAATTAAAATACTTGCTTTAAGAGCATACATATGTTATAGAACAGACTTTGAATGGTTGTTCACTATTCAGAGTTTTTAATAATTTTCTCCTTTGCAAATTTACACTTTTAAGAAAATAATAATGGAAATATTGGCTTCTCTTCTTTACGAATCTGGTATATTTTAATCACCAAATAAATAAATATATTTAAAATAATTCAAAAAAGAAATCACTGCAATTTAGCTAGCCGGGGAATAGAAATTATACCCATTATTGTGACCTATATCTTGAATACATTCATTAAATAATTTTTGCCAAATCAGAAAATTATATGTATGTTTATGCGTATGTGTGTTTCATGTACGTTGTCATCGATTTTAGAGTTACTAGAGGCAGAAAATAGGGGAAAAATTTACAAGCTTCAGAAAATTTTAACCCAAATAATACTTTGTGTAAGGTGTGTTGCAAAGTAATAATAAAGTCTTATTTTTGTTGATTCAACTCTTATAAAGTGTTAAATAAGAAAGCGAAAGATAAAGAAAAGCACAAGTAAATAATTGATACATGTAAAAGTACTGTCAGCATCGCTATTAGAATATAATTTGTTGTTCCAGTTTTTGTAAACATTAGAAATAAGCCCAGTTGGTCATAATTCATCTAAATCGTTAAACAAAACATTTTTGGTGCAAAAATTTAAATATTGTTGTGTAAAACTAAATTTATGGTTTAATTTTATATACATCAAAATGTTGGGTCAATGTCAATCATCATTAAAAGTGAGAAAAGTTTCAGATTATCATCAACGTACTCTAATTAAGTATGTTTAACATCCAAGTTTTCTTTTCCTGCAAAAATATGATGACGATTTCAAAGAATGTTTTGATTTTTGGAAACTTTCCCTGAGAATGAGAGCAGAATAAAAGTAATGAATTACCTTTAAAAATGCATATAGAATATTTTATTGAAGTAGCAATACTTTTTTATTTATTTCTCAAAACTTTGTGTGTTAAATCGTATTGTTTGATTAAGCCTTTTTTCCGATATTAGCTAAGCTTTCATTTTTACAAGAAGTACTTTTTGATAAAGATGCCTTGAATTTTCGTTAGTTGGCCATGTTGGAAAATATTCTGTTTGAATGTATGGTTATTTGGCCAAACTTGATGTTTAAAAGTTTTCTGTTTTTCTATGTTTCATACAATAATATATATTAAATTTGAACAGTTATGTTTATTATGCGCACTGTTATGATTACTGCACCAAGGTGCTACGAAAATGCCAAAACATTACAGATTTTATTCCAAATATTGATTCAGCTTATCATTAAACTGCTGCAAAAGTTGAATTTTAAGAAATTCTGTGCATTTTCTCTGCCAAAATGGGAATAAATTTCTGTTTTACTCACCATATTTATATTTTATCTCAATATAAACTTACGGATACGGGGCAAATGACAACAATATTTGATCCTTTAATCCCTCTGATAATCCTGCAAAATCATAATTCTTCATAGTTTTAGGAGGAACAAAAATTACCTTACAGAATTGTTTTTGATTTTAACAAATAGCATAGTGTGTAGCTTTTCCCATAAAGTATAAGCTTTGCATGTAAATTTAAGAATCTATTAATTAATATTATTTATTTAAAGTAATAATAGAAATTAAGAATATAGCATGAATAGCAATTAAGAATTAAAATTTAATTATTTTCTTTTTTTTCTGAAGTGTTTAGGAGGTGATATTGGGATTGTTTTTATATCTGTCAAAGTCTTCTGCGAAAGGAAGTTCGACTGTTTGAAAGTATAAGTATTAAAATATGAACTAAATTTTATTTCTTCATATTCCATTTCCATTAGTGGTAAATATGGTAGAATATTAAATGATAGGTAACAAACATTCAGTTCATTCTTTCTTTGGCATCAGCTATTTGTAGATGCAGCAGCTTTTTTCGTAACTGAAAACCACAACCCAAAGATTTAATTCTATTATTATTTTTTATTATTATTTTTAATTCTATTATTATTTTAATTCTATTATTTATTTTTTTGTTACCTGTGCAGTAACATTTATTGTCGTCAAAGACAATGAATATTGCCGGATATGGCTAACTTCTTTTAAAAAAGCATTGTATTAGTGCTTCAAAAAAAAAAAAAAAAAAAAAGGTGGGTCTACTATACAGGAAAAAAAGAGCAGAGGCTCTGGAATTTCCTTGAATATGTTTACAAGTGGAATTGAAATTTTAGTCCAAAAGGGGCTATTAGTCTCGGAAATTAAACTATGAAGAATCTGTATGTACGTTTGTTTCCCACATTGTGTAAACGACAATAACTAGAGCCATCAAATTTTGAATAATGTGGCTCTCCATCTGAACATGTGCACTTGGAATCCCGAATTTTGAATTTTATGATTCATATTTTGTAAATCTTCAATGAATCTTTGATTAACAAACTCAAAGATTTGAAAGCGAGGAGTAGCAACACTGCTGTGCGGAACAAAACATTTTTGTCTCCAGCGCGTGAGACCGTCTGTGAGAAATTCTAAATATATATAGTTTTTAAATATTTTGTGATTTTGCAGTTGAATTTTATGTGGCGTAAATGCAAACAACATGATATTTAATAAATAAATTAAGTTAACACAGAAAACATTAGTAATACAAAAGACAAAAAAAAAAAAAAAAAAAAAAAAGTTTTGCAAGCCATTTTACTGAGAAAGCTGAACATTAATATGATGAACTGAGAAAAAGACTGAAAAAAAAAAAATAGAAAAATGTATGCCAACACTTATCACTGCATTCTTAACATATGCTTCTATGCTGGTTTTGAAGTGGTAATTTTGCTGTTGAATTGTATATGGTGTAAGTGCAAAGAAAATGATGCTTAATAATATAAAACTGCAACTACAAAAATAAATGGGTTAGCAGCAGTGCGTACAACAGCAAACTGGTAGATTGCGAGCTCAGCGAGAGTGTAAGAAACCTTCAGAAATCCTTTTGGGAGATCGTTAAAATATTAAAACTTTCAGAATTTTACGCTTTATATAATCTAAAAATTATTTTTATTTGAATAATTTTAACTAGTTTAATTATACTTCTAAAACAACCATTTTTTTAAAATTCAAATAATATGCAGAGGGATGTTCTTTATCATTTTTTTAAATTTTAGGTAAACTTTAAATAGCTATACATTAATACAACAAAAAACTTTAATAAATTTGCATTAAATATTTGTGTTTACAGTTATTTCAATATAAATGTAAATACTCTTTCAAGATAACAGTAATAAAGCTAAAGAAAATTTTCAGTTTAAATTCTCAAAATATCAGTTTTTGGTTTGTATTAATGACTGTTTTTACGCAACAATTCCACTTTTCTTTTTATTACTTTCCGATTACTGCAATATTCAAAATATATTCTTCTTCCAAGCTGTTACATTTTAAAAATATGCTGCTACAAACTGCTGCATTTTTTTTTTTTTTTTTTTTTTGAAAATTTACTATTCCACTTGTTTAGCTTATAGTGCTATTCACAATCATATCACTTAACAAGGTTTCCCAACAGGATCGGTATTGAGCCCTGGGGCTCTTTGAAATTTTATTGGTGTTCATTAATGGTCAAGGTATTGAGAGCCAAATATGTAACGGCAATTAATCAGCATAATCAAGGTAACATTTATTTAAAAAAAGTACATATATGCTAAGTTATTTATTTATTTATTTTTTTAAGATTTTAAAAGTCATACGAGATAAATTTCCCAAAATAAAAATTGTTACTGAGCTAACATTTCTTTTTCCCTCTTCTTACTTAGTATAAGAATTCTTTGAGTCAAGTCAGTAATTTATTATGGAAGATAAGAAGCAGGATGAATATTTTTGAAGGAGGTGGTTTAAAAATTAAGTTAAGCAATTTTATGCCAAATATTAAAAACATTACATCAGTACACCAAGTGCAGTCATCACATTAATTCAAATCGAACTTTTGTGCAGTTAAAATCTGTGGTTTTGTTTCTTAAATCTTGCTTATACTTCTAAAATTGAAATTAAAATTGAAAATAATCCAAGAAACAATAAAACGAGTATAATAAACCATTTTTGAAATTTTTATTCATAATTTTAGTTTACTTGTTAAATCCTAAAATGACACACACACGCACACGCATAAAGGCACATAATGGCTTTAAGCAAGCCTCATTATAACACTATATGCGTCCAGAAAGCTAAGACTGAGATTTCACCGAAGACGATGAAAACTGCAGTATGCGGTTCACCGCTATGCTCTAAAATTCCCAAAGGAGGGATCATAATCCTCCGTTGCACATCTTGCGGTCCACCTAATTTTCTTAGTGTTTCGTAATTTTTATAACTATATATTTTTTTAATAAATGTACCATTAGGTTGTTTGTTTGTTTGTTGTCGAATCCGTATTTCATAAAAGAATGATTCCCAGAACCTCAAAGGGGTTTGATTTCTAATTCCACCCCAGTTTTGAGTGAGAGGACCGCCGGGGGGGCTCAAGGTTCTCCCCCCTCTCTCTATCACCAAATCACACGAGAGGATTTTCAGCTCGCCATATATTTAGAATTCTTCCGTGCTTTAAAGACACTATACATTTACAAACAACCATGGCTTCTCCGTTAACCTTCGCTATGGCAGTCAAACAACAAGAATCACTAACCACTATCCCATCTGGGGGGCGTACCTTTAGATGTGTATGCATATTAAAGATACAGTATTAATGCAATAAGGGTCTGTAAACAGTATATTTGATTTTTTTTAATTACATATAGATGGCACACTATACTAAAAACAGACCAGCGAACTGTATGCTATGGCGGCACCAACACTTTTAATAATAGCACACACATAAACACTTTGCTACATAAATACTTTTTGGCGACATGGCGCGTTACCTCATCAGTACTTTACTGCGTCTCTTCGGTGAGGGTGGGGATAATCAAAAAATCCTTTTTTAAAAAAAATAAGATCTTGAATATATCAAAATACTGATGCTCGGCCAGCCAAATATTCGGTATTCAGGTATTTGACCAAAATTGTTTTTCAGTGCATCTTCCTTTTTTTTTTATTTATTTGCTATTACTTCTGTATTTATTCATAAGAAAGTAAAATGAACATAATAATGCCAGTAATGATTGTTTAATACTGGTAATTCGATCCAGGTTTAATACTGGTAATTCGACCCAGTTTTGAATCCCTTGAAAACGGACTAGTTGCATGTTTGGTTTTCTCCATGTGTAACATGAATGCAAGCCAGTTTCCCAAAGAAAGCATAAATACCCTTAACCAGATAACTCTCGAGTGTTTTGCCGTATCCAAATAACCGATCAAAATTAATATATATATTTTTTGTTAATTAAATTGTATTAATTATGTATTATGATGCTCTGCTTTTTGTTGTGTAATACTGCAATGACATTACATACTTATTATGATAAATTATAATGGCACAAATGAGAGGAAAACGACCCTATCCGCGTGGTCTAAAAACAGACCTTATGATCTTATTTGGGGTTGCCTCTAAGTTCACCACAAACGACGGTCTCCAATGACCCGACCAGTCCCTCAAACTATAAAGATGCACTGAATATACATATGATTAAACTAAGAAAAATCCGGTTAACCAGACTCTGGTCCCAAGTAACTTAAACGTTTGTATAAAGAAACTAAGCAAATTAAAAATAATACATTGAACATGGTTGTGCAGCTCAAATAATTTTGCAAGTTGAAAAGACAATACAAAAAAGAAGAGAGCTTAAAATAATTAAATAAGACTAAGGTTGATAGTAATCATAATTAAATTAAAATAAAGAAGGCTATCACAAAAAACAAACTCAAATACAATCACATCAGTAAAACACAAATACAATCACATCATTAAAACACAAACTACAAAAGCACAATTAACACATACCAAGTTAAAAGAAGTAAGGACATGTAGAATTAAGAAATCCCAAGGCATAAAATTATTAACATCTCATTGAGTCAAAAGGAATAAA
Source organism: Stegodyphus dumicola (assembly GCF_044657685.1). Classification (NCBI taxonomy): domain Eukaryota; kingdom Metazoa; phylum Arthropoda; class Arachnida; order Araneae; family Eresidae; genus Stegodyphus; species Stegodyphus dumicola. The sequence continues at coordinate 110,198,768 of NC_140781.1, read as the reverse complement.
ATTACAAGTAAAAACTCCGAATCAGTTCTGTAAAATTCTGAAATCACTAGAATATGAATAAAAATACAATGAAAGACAATTTTTAATTAATACAGTTAAAATTTTGATTATATCAAAACCGTTATTAACTCCTACAATTTTTTTGGCAAACTTACATAATTTAGTATAGCTTATATTTTTAAATTTGGAAATATTCATTTGCTGTCGTACACGCTCTGTTAATTTACGTTCAAATGCAAAAAGCCCTGCCGAGCTAAGTGAATTATAAGCTGAGCGTAATGAATTTTTCTGTATACCAAATCTACTAAGATACTCCGGAAAGCTAGAATGATTTGTTACAAACTGATTTTTATCTGTATCATTGTATAGTAGCATTTTTTGCCCTATTTCTTATTGAACTATTCCATTGTTGCGACCATTTATCAAGATCATTGCATTACTCTAACTGCATATTTTTGCATACTCTATTTTTTTGCATATTTTGCATACTCTGCATATTTTTGCATACTCATATTTTTACATTACTCTAACTGCATATATCTTTGAACCAGATATTTCTGTAAAAGTTTTGTTTTTCACCATGGCTGGCCGCCTCCTTAGCCAACACGTCTGCCCTCTCGTTGCCGGCAAAGCCCACAAGAGTTTTAACCCAACGTAACAGAATGCAGTATTTCTTCTTTATGTTTCTTAAATTTTCTTTGATTTCATTAATTAATGGATTTATAGAAAACAGACTAGACAATGACTGTAACAAGGAAAGGCAATCGTATCAATACTAACATGAGTAGGAACACTTAAGTTTCATTTAATCCAAATCAAGGCTTTATTGAATGCACAGCATTCGGATTGAAAAACAGAGTTATAATAATTCAGTATATACTTTCCACAGTCAGATTCAGTTCTATAGTAAAATACTACGAATGCTGAACGATAATTGTTATTCTGTCCAGGGAGCCGTCAGTATAAATGTCTATTACTCCAGTCTTTGGCTAATATTTATCGTAAGTAATTGACATGTTTGGAGCTGTATGTACACTATATACATTATAAACCTCAAATGTATATTTTGTTAAAAGTCATCTCCATACAGGTTATAGGCCTGTCTCTGTGTTTCCATCAAAAACTTATAAAAAAATTCATAATAAACTGAGAACGGCGGCGTACCGACCGAGACGCAAAGCACTTCGGTAGAAACTGTAATAAAGCTTCTTGTCATGGCTAAGCACCAGCTCCTCTGCATAGAATCTAATTTTAAACGAAATTTCTGCAGTTCCTCAGTTCTGGAACCCCATAAATTAAATTATAATGGTAACATCAGTCGTGATACATGGATGAGAATTATGAAAGAAATATAATTATAAAAAGAATAGATTAGATAATGCATAATATTATGTAGCTGTGCATTGATACTTCTTTTTTTAGGTTCCCGCTGATGTCGGAATAGAACTACAAACAGTATCTAAAAATAACATGCGTGCCTGCATGACCCTGTACTTCAGACCTCTGCATCCATGTAAGATCATGCTCTATATAAGGTGAACGAGTCGCCAAGTGATGCAGCATGTATTTCATCAAGAGGAGGCAACATCGGTTAAGCCAAGGGTGTGCTGTACCTACAGGACAGTGCAAAATTACACGTGGCAGAGAAGATCAGATTTACCATTCAACTACTTGTCTGGGAGACACTGTGCTTATCGGATCTAATGTTCAGAAATTACCATCTGTTCCATTCTCGGAACAAAAGCTCTGTGAAAAACCCTTCAATAATCAGGCAAATTTTACCGAGCACTCGTAGACTTTTCTGCATCGAAGATCCCCAAGCTTTATTGCCAGTCCATTGGCAAGGTTTGCGGTATGCTGAGGGAGATAACTCTGAGAGCTAGTGCTGATTATTATGCGCTGTATGTCTGTCTGTTCTAGTGATAACGAACAGCAAGAACTGGTTACTGTGTGTATGGAGACTATCGCTATTAAGTTATTAAATAAAAAAATTCTAAATTTGAATTTCATGATGCTGTTAACTGTCATTAAATTTCTGCTGCATGCATGTAAGTTTTTAGAGATTTTTGTCATTATTCGTTGGTTGAAGTACTCCAGAATGGGGAGTGCTCCAAAGTGCTTTCTGTAAATATTATAAGAAATTGTAAATGTCCCACATGGTTTACAAGTAAATTTATTTTACATATCCTTTTTATTTCACACTATTAAAAGTTTCAAGTTAGAAAGCTGAAAGTGCGTACATATTGTAAACTTCCAAAATTTTATTGATGTATATACTCTTTGTATATAAGCATAATATTGTATCATAATTATTCAGAAGTTCTTGTTATTAAATTCTGAAAAATAATAATTAAAACATGTATAAAATATACATAAGCATTTTTCAGGTTATATGAGTAGCTTCATGTTGTTAAATTGAATTTGTTAAGCAGAATATAAATGATATAATTTGTTAAGCTGCACTTAATGTCTGTGCAACATTCAGTATAAAGTATTTCTTTAGTGTTTAATTTTCTTATGTAGCCTATTGCACAAAATTTGTCTGTACTGATTTAAATGTATTCTTCATTAAGGCCGTATGACCATAATTTTAGGATTTTTTTGACTAATTTATTATATAATAAATGTCTATGTTTCTGCATAACATGTTTCCAAGAGATACATTTAATCTGAAGAAAAGTGAAAATTGCTTTTAATTAAGTAGAACAATTTGAATAGCTTTGCAAATGTTTCCTTGTTCCATAGGTCCATACAGATTATATTTTCTCATGCTTCATAATGCATTTTTAACATACCATAAATGGAAATTTACCATAAATGAAAATTTAAAAAGGATTTTTACGGTTTAGTTAGAAGCTTGTTCTGAAATATTTTAGAGTTAAAATAGTTTTTGTATCGGAAGAGGGCAAGGGAAACTTCACAGATCTTGGCAAACAGTTCTACAGAATCTCCAGATTTTAACAGGTTATAAAGGTAAGTATCATGGAATGTGAATGAAATATACTTACTTTTATAACCTGTTAAAATCTGGAAATTCTGAATTATGCAGGGAATAATTTTTTTTTTACATTTAATTGTAATCAGCTAAATATCTGCTAGTTACACATTAGAAAAAAAATATAGTTTTAATTTTATTATGGGAAAGAAATTTCCTTTTTGAGTTTAAATACTGCAGGGCTTAAAACTGTTCCCGCAGCTATGTATGTTTGTAGAATAGCAAATCAGAGTGAGATAATGGCTGTGATTTAGTTGTACTATTTAAAGATTATGCCAAGAGAAACTGTAATAAATAATTAAAGTTATATAATATGATAAAATTATGTAACACTAAAGTTGACAATTAAATGAAAATTACAAGGAACCACAAGAAAGCTTCTTGTTTACTGAACACTGGTAGTTTGGTCCGAGGTTCGAATCCCGCAAACGGGCTGGCTGCATGGGCGTTTTTGTGGCTTCTCCCATGTGTAACATACACTGGTGTGCAAAAATTAAGGGCGAAGTCGAAAAATTAGCATATCAGCTGAACGAAGAGGCAGAGCGGACAGAAAGACCAATCAGGAGATTAAGTAAGGTAATGTACGGTAGCACATGCGCAGACGTAATGCAGGTAGACGTAATGGGGGAGTGTCTGAGTAGTATAAAGCATGTTGTCGGTGTAAGATCAGTATTTCTGGCAAAGAGATTGCACGCCGTATAGCAGTTAAAATCACACCGAGTTGCTGCCCCAGCGAGAAATGGCGAATAATCAATCTGTTAGACGACATCTGGATGCTTTTACCCGAGGTCGAATCATTGGGAAGCTGGAGGAAGGCCGCAGTGTGACAAGTGTGGCTGCATAGTTCGGAATTGCTCACAGCATCGTTTCACGACTTTGGAGACAATTTCAAACTACAAGAACAGCTATCCGGGGGTGTAGTATTGGTCGTCCACGAGGAACCACACCCGCAGATGACCGGTATATTGCCTTAGAGGCCAGAAGAAACACGCGGCAGACAGCGGGAGAAATCGCTAGACACACGACACAGGCGGCTGGACGACTGATATCGCGTTTTACCGTGGCCAGAAGACTGCACGGTGGTGGTCTTTTTACACGACGCCCTGTACGGTGTGTACCTCTAACGCTTGCCCATCGGAGAAGGCGTTCTCTGTGGTGCCGGGAACATCGGAATTGGAGAGACAATGAATGGGGACGAGTACTCTTTACAGATGAGAGCAGATTCAGTCTGAGTAGCGATTCTCATCGCATACTCATCTGGAGAGAGCGGGGAAGCCGCAATCATCCCTCGAACATCATTGAAAGGGACAGGTATGGAGGTGGCGGTGTTCTCGTTTGGGGAGGCATCATGCTTGGTAGTCGTACAGACCTTCACATCTTCGACGCAGGTTCAGTCAACGGGACCCGTTATTGTAACGAGATTCTTCTTCCATATGTGCGTCTTTTTAGAGGCGCTATGGGTCCGCAGTTCCTTTTCATGGACGACAATGCACCATGTCATCGCACAGTAGCTGCCGAACAGCTCTTAGAGAGTGTGGATATTGATCGTATGGATTGGCCGGCACGATCTGCGGATCTCAATCCCATCGAGCATGTATGGGAATTTCTAGGCAGACGCTTGGCAGCTCGTACCTTACCACCAGTAACGATTCCGGAGCTTCGATTGGCGCTGCAAGACGAATGGGCAGCAATGCCTCAACAACTCATTGACACCCTCATTCTCAGCATGGGCAGACGCTGTGAAACCTGCCTAGCAGTCAGGGGAGATCATATCCCCTATTAAAGACCGGATGTTTCTTGCTGGACACCCATCACAGGGATGTTTCGGCCTTCAGTCGCATTGCGCTCCATGCTACTTTTTCAATAAAGCTTCTTTTTATCCCTCTGATTTCTCTTTTAGTAAGTGTTGCTTACATTACTCATGTCCTTACGTATTGGGGATCTTACGGTATTAAATGTGTTGATTTGGAAAGCTTTTGTACAAAGTTATATTGAAAAAAACCGTATCGTCCTTAATTTTTGCACACCAGTGTACACATGAGCCAGTTTCCCTTAGAAAGTCCTCCTCCAAGCCATCCCTCGCCTTAGGCAGATAACCTCTGAGGCTCTGCCATAATGACATACACCAACATCTTAAAGGGATTTGGTACCTTTTGAATTATTCTTTTTATTTAAGAACTTTCATCTTGTTTTTATGAATATTATTAGGTGGTTTTTGTAAGATAAAATGATTTTAAGCTGAAAAAAATTGCCATTAGTTTTTTTTTTTAAATAAAAATATTTTGAAGAAAACTCCAACAATTAAAATATTTTTCTTCTCCTTCAATTTTCAATGTTTTTGCCCCAAATTTTTAAATTTTTTATTGTATTTATTCGACTGTCCTTAATAACTCTAAGGATAGATTTTGCGCTATTATCTGTCACACTTTCACTGCCAATACTTTTTCTTTTCACTATTTTGCAAAACCAGTTCTTTTTTTTTTACGTATGTAACTTTGAATAAGCAGTAAAAATATTAAATAATTTAGTCCATATCTGCATAAGTTTTAGAACTTTAAGTAAAAGGGTTTATTGGAAAAAAATGCAAACTGAAAAAACGCAGTTTGAAAAATGTAAACTGTCTAATATATACATATATATATATATATATATATATATATATATATATACAATTTTTGCTCAGCAGCGGCTGAGCGGCGAGCGGTAAAGACTCTGAGCACTGGTAGTTCGGTCCGAGGTTCGAATACCGCGAACGGGCTGGCTGCATGGGCGTTTTTGTGGTTTTCCCCCATGTGTAACGTGTATACGAACCAGTTTCCCTTAGAAAGTTCTCCACGAAGGCATCCTTTCCTTTAGGCAGATAACCCTCTTGTGCTTTGCCATAACCAAATAATCTAATCCAATTCAATATATACAATTTATTATATATATAATAAATTTTATTTATATAATAAAACGTACTACTGTTCAATTGGTTAAAATAAACATAAATTACAAGCTTTTGTTTAAATTCCTATCTGGCCAGAAATATTGCAAAAAATTATAAAATGCAAATATAAATTTTCTTTACCTCTTTTTGTTTTTTAAAACACGTTCTAAACAATTTTAATACATGAATTAATTATAATGTATTTTTTAAAACACTTATAATCAGTATTAATAATATTATTTTTTTCAAAATGCAGCATTTGAAATTTGAACAGACCTAAAATATTTTGTTTAAAACCACTCAGCAGCATATGTGATTCCTTCTCTTCTTTTAGCCATCTGTTCTCATATATAAATTGCATTATAAATTAATTTAGGTGTATTTTAATTAATTAAAGAATTTAATGCTTGTTCCAACACTATTTTAATAATGCTACAGTCAGGAACTTGATCACTTTCATTACGTCCCCTCTTTCTGTTCCTGTCTTATTCAAATAATTTCAACTTTTGAAGAAGCACAGCAAGTTGACTGATAATATGCTAGCCAGTTTAAAGATGAAAAAAAATCTTTTTTTTCCAACTTTACTTTGTATTTAAATAAATCAGTTTATACATATAAACAGAATTTGTTGATAGTTACAGTCATATTTAATAACATTCCTTTTCTTTTAAACCGATCTTTAGTAAGCTACTGAAACAGTTGAGAAGTAAAAAAAAAAATAAACACTGAGGGAGTGTGGCATTTAAAGGGCTGTCAAAAATTTTAAAAGCCTTTTATTCCGTTTAATACCGTCAGATCATTTCAAAATTTCTTTTCATTGTAGTACGGGTATTAAAGTATTTTGTTAGCAAAAAATTGAAAAATCGGTTATTTCATCGATTTTGGGGCACCAGTGGTCGAGTCATTCCCCTTAATGACTCGACCACTGGTGGACCAATAATATCTTGAGTGGAATTAGTCATTCTGAAATAGCAAATTAAATTTAGTTTTACCAGGGTGAAACTGGTTTTACTTTTCGCGAAGGGATCACTCTTTTCATTCCTGAAGGAAAAAAAATATGGTGGGAAAATTTCATGGGTGAATGCAGTTTCGTACGTTTCGTTAAAAGTCACCTTGAAGTAAAGAGCATTTTAAATCTGTTAAATTCACAGTACAAATGGAATTTATTATAAAAGATCATTCAGTGTCAATTTATGTAATAATAAGGTAATAGTTGTTATATGGTATGCGTTGGTAGTTATTTATAATGATTAAGTTACATGATTATCATGTTTTCATCTCAACTTTCTCAGGAATTCGGTATTGCAAAATACTTATTCACTTCAAAATAAAATGCAGTAATTCAATAAAATAATTAAGTTTCAGTTTAAAATACGGCATTAGTATTGAAGAATGCAAAAGAACATGGCCATCAATAAAATTCGTTGATCATTTAGCAAACACTGATACAAACTAAAAAGCATGTTTGTTTGTTTAATTGAAGACGGCAGTGCACATAAAGTCATTCGGAGGTCTATGGGAAAATATATCTTCATTGAGGACATTTTATTCGAAAATGGCCAAGAAGAGAACAAGCAGAAACCACACACACACACACACACATATACAACAACTAAAAAAAAAAAAAAAAAAGATGAAACTCGTTTGGTCATATTCGAACCTGGGTCAAACTACCAGTGTTAGTATTTTTAATCACTGAACAGTTGATCGACATTCAATAGAATGTAATTATAAATAATACATTAATATTTGGATTCAAATAAATTATTGCTTTGGACAGTCATTAGGATTTTTTTGCTGCTGCAGATGTGAGAAATGCGCAGTGTCCTCGTCAGGTTTCGAACTCCAGACCTCCCAAATACGCGTCAAGTGTGCTTCCGGTTACACCACGAAGACATACGGGAAAGAAAAAGAAAATACCTTATAGTGTAAATGAAAACAAAAGGTAAAGTATTTCCCTTTGCACTTTAATTCTTGATAATTTTCCCATGCAACAGCCATGAAAAATGGAATTATTGTGAAATATATAAACATGAATTTCAGTCACATTCTCATTATAGAGATATTATTTTAATTTGACATTTTTCATCTGTAAGTACTTCTTTAAGTCCATCACATTGCTAAATGTGTTAAGAAACTTTAAATGCCCCAATTTATTATTTCTTCATCTCGATAGCATAAAGAAAATGAATGAAGTTTGTAATACGTAGTTACAGCAGCTTTGCTCTACATGTTGTAAGGCTATTATTAGTATTATTAAATAAATAGTCTTGTTTTATTTTGAATTGTTAAGTCTTTTATTTTCGTCTAATTCATAACTGCTTCTTGAAGAAGAGAAGATTACTTTTTAATCTAGAAAACTACTTTTATATGTGACTTTTCGTCTTAAGCGCTTGTTAGATAGACTCTGCCTTTAATTTTATGTTATGAGCATCAGAACTCAGTTGAAATTGGCAGTTGCTGCGATCAGAGGAGCACTCGATTTTAAACAACATTAACATTTTTAACGTTAAAATAAAATTTAAGACGTTAAAAACTAAAGAAACAACTTACTCATATTTAAAATTTTCGGAAAGGGTTTTTTTCATTAAACCTACTCTAGTTAACAGAGTCTTTAAAATAAATTAAGTACGGACGATACTATTCATCAACTTAAGAAAAGACAATAGTTGCATAATATTTGGAAAACTTATTTACAAAATTTTGAGACTTGTAAAACTACAACGAACTCATTAGGTCACATGACGGTTGGATCAGTTAGACAATGCTAAATTACGCGAGTTTCATGGTTAATTAGAAATTATTATCCGGAGTTGGTCAATTGCTGCGGATGCCTCAGTTGATCTCTTCCGCGCAGGGAAATCTTGGATTTGAAAATCAGCCGGGCCTCAGTTCTTTGTGAAATCATCTTCAATATTTTTATCTTTAATTATCGCAACAGCATATAATGCCAAAATTTTTGTTTTAGTTCCAACACACTTATAAAATTTTGGACTATTAGAAACTGGAAAAAGAATCTTGCATATACTTTCAAATATTAAATAAAACCTTAATGAATTAAAATATATTAGAACTTCAGGAAGCATAATTCACAAAGCCCACGTCAGGAAAAATGTCTTTAATACCAAGTTATATTGCAGCTTTCAACGGAACTGAGATAGGTGCGTGAGATTTCCATGACACTAGGGAATCTATATCTGCATTTTACTATCCGCGTATAACTCAAACAGACTCAAGCAAAAAAGAGGAATGAAAGGCATAATAATTGATTGATTCAATGGCAACCAAGTTCAGATATTTTATGGTCATATGTATTGCGGAGAGAATTGTAATTACCCGTTATGACGCTTCAGCGTTGGGTGCAGCGACCTATCCAGCCACTTTCAATTTTTGTCGCATGGATCATTGCCTTCGCATAACGGCACACGAAAGGTTATCTCCAAACTGCCTTCAACGTTTCTATCCATGGTTCGTAGGTTTAAAAAGACGCTGACTGTAATAAAAAATACCTCCTTGTTTCAATTAAAGCAACTTAACAATTGGATAACTTAGACAGTACAAGTAGAATCGTACTAGTATATTTCGTACATTTAACGCTCTTTCTCTTTCTTTCAGTGAATTTAGTGTCATGTCTAGTAACTTTTCCTCACTTCGAACACTTTTTTTTTAATCAGACATCTATATACATTACAAATTTCCCACCTCTAAGAAATTTTTTTGCGACAAAAAATAGTTTGGTTTAACGTAGCTAAATGTAAAATAAATGCTAAAAATCTTCCTTTGTAATTTTTTATTTATAACTCATAATTACGCTGCTGGCATTTATTATTATTTGCATCTGTTTTTTGAATGTGAGAAAATATTTTCAAAACTGAGTAGCGGTTAGAATAAATTATTACGTGAATTTTCTTAAAAAAAAGCTGATTTGTTTTTCTTTCATTTTTAGATTTCTGAATTAATAAGATTCTCTGCAAGGAATGACGAAACGCTTTTTAAAAACTCAATTCACCGACACCTAAATGTTCCCCAAGTCTTTTTGTATCATCATTTAATCTTTCATTACCCTGTTTTGTCATATGTTATTTTAATAATCACTGTTTTCTTTGTCTAACTGATGTTTAATATAATGTATAATTTTTGTATTACATGCTTTTTGTAAAATAAAATAAAATGAAGGCAAATACTTCTCTGAGTGCTCTCAGAGGCTAATTTATGGAATAATGATAGTAGATATTGCGAGGGGCTCCGAATTCTAAGGGGCCCTCAAATCATTAATTAATTTTCAAGAAATACTTAATATGTCCTGCGTTTAAACAAAAAGGAACTTTCCAAAAATTCAAGGAGAATAATTCTAACTTCGCAAATAGTTCTCTGACTGTGATTAAAAATTAGATTCTGATTAAAATGATATAAAACGGATTTTCCATATTAGTATCTATCATATAAAATTTTAAATTATTTAAAAACGCTCAAGACTATTAACTTATAATATGTATATAATAATGAAAACTGCATCACAGAATAGGAAATAAAAAATAAAATTCTGATAATTAATAACAATTTAGAGGGGAAAATGTCTGTTGAATTTTTACATATATTAGTGCTTTAATTTTATGAATATTACAGAAGTTCTTAATTGATATTGTTTTTTTTACATGGCGAAACATTTGAAAATTTGACGTAAGACATTTAAAAACCTTGCTCCAATCGTGAAAGTGTAAATCATAAATATCCAGGCGAAAATCAGTGAGGTGGTGTGGTGGTGTATTTAATTATGGCAAAGCTCACTAGGGCTATCTGCCTAAGGGGAGGGATGCCTTTCGTGGAGGACTTTCTAAGGGAAACTGGCTCGTATACACGTTACACATGGGGAAAACCACGAAAACGCCCATGCAGCCAGCCCGTTCGCGGGATTCGAACCTCGGACCGAACTACCAGTGTTCAGCGTCTTTACCGCTCGGCCGCTGGTGGGCCACCGAAAATCACTGAGTCAGAAGAATAAAATGTATACTAAGAAACATAACAGGAAAGACTATTCTAAAATAAGTTTCTTTATGCAAATGTAAAACAAATCTAAATAAAAGTGTAGTCAAGGCCGCTGTCATTTTAACCAGGATGATTGATCTCAAATTTCCAGTAATATGGTGTGTTTTATAGTCGTAATGCTTTGTCAAAATTCTTTTGGCCCTTCATAAATATTTTCCATGAAGGATAAAGACCCTGCATAAATATTTATTTTCACCTAAAATAAAATAAAATTATTTATAATTAAATATACGAGTAGAAATGAAATGAAAATAACGTAAATGCTTTATTCGATTATTATACCTTCCTGAGACCTTTTCATCTTTTCCCTAAAATCTAAATACGGAAAGTTAAAATTAGTATAATAAAATAATTGTAAATGCTTTTCTTTTCTTATTAATTTTCTTAAATTTATATTTATTTTGGCATAATATAAATATTTTGCCACTTATAAGACTCAGCAACACGTGAGTCACTTGTGTTTCCATTAGATAGAGAAATCATGACATTTTACCACGCCGTAAGTAAATTCGATAATTTATCAGTAAAATGCAATTGAATAACGAAAATTTAAGAATAACTGAGTAATAAATATGCGTACAATTTAACTACTTTAAATTCTAATGATATTGATTTTAATTTAACATTTAATACTGTTTAAAAATATTTGAATTAACATGAGCTGAAATACAAACACTCAATTATTCGCATTTAATGCTACTCATTAATTAGTAAGTTTGCCTGTAAATTAACCACTGTTCCATTCAAATTCGAAGACATGCAATATCATATGAAAGCAGTCTCCACATACTGACTTCCGACCTCAAAATGACACCACAGATCCCATAGCCGAAAGGTTGCATGCTCCAATGGACCTAACGAATCGCGCTCAGGAAACCTCGACCTTATGCCTAAGTTGTGACGTCATGCATGGACCTTCCTGAGCTGTTGCTTCTAAGTGTATACGAAGCATTGCACCAGCTCTGAACTCCTCATCAGACGAAGCAGCAGTATCACTCTGTCGGTGTTCTCTTGGGATACGTTAAGAAGCGCTTCTGATTAATTGACTTTTAGGATTTCCTTGACTTGAGTTATAAGGTTCTTTCGTCTCCCCTTCTATTGGAGAAAGGCGCTCTTTTCGCAGATTTGCGATAAAAAGTTCGCTTAGGAATGTAAGTAATTTTATGTACGTTTTTAATTAATTTGTGCTCTACTATTCAGTGACGGTCAATATGGAATTGATTCCATTATTTTTTTTTCTTATGAATTTATTGGTTTTCTATCTTGAAAGCTTCTGTCATTTTCACTCATTCAGTCATCATCCTTTCTGTGGAAATATAAGAAAAATTAATTTTATGCATATTTTTAATTACTTAGTGTTCTATTCAGTGATGGCCAATATGGAATTCTATTAATTTTTTATACCGAATTTTATTAGTTTTTTACCCCTGAAAGCTTCTGTCATTTTCATTCCTTCAGTCATCCTCCTTTCTGTGAAAATATCAGAAAAATTAAGTTGGCAGAGCTAAACTAAAAAACATTTTTACGGTTATATAAAAAATATCTTAGTTAAGCTATTTTGAAAACATTAATTGAATGTTATATTGTTTACAAGTGAGACAGCCAGAAAACTTCAATTAAAGCATCAACATATACAGCTTCAAGAAAATATTGGGGAGCATTATTCAAAAAATAATTTAAAAACTTCATAACATATATGCATACACATATATGCATATATATATATATATATGTACATAAATGTATAAATATATATAGATATGTATGTATGTATATATATATATATGATGAAAGCAAATTTAAAGAAACAAGATCCATTTTTAAAGTCTAAAAAGGTTTTGAAATTCCAGAAAAATTTAATTAATTTTGAGCTAAATACATAAGTAAATAAATAAATAATAATCAATTATTTAATAATTTCCAATAGGAAACTATAATAAAATGCATGTACTAAATCATGTAAAAAAAGATATGGAATATGAAAATTTAAAATGCACAAAATTCGAAATATTTTTATTTACCACGTTGGTTCAATCTTAAATTTAATTCTTAAAAATTTTTTAATTAATTTCCAATCCGTAAATTTTTAGAATTTTGTGGAATTTAATTTTTATTATTGCATATCATTTTTTACATGATATTTCATTTAAAGTTTTGATAGTTATGTAGTATAAATGAGGAGTAAACATAGTTAGTTACTTGCATCATAGAATGAGAAGATCATTAAACGGTGATTTCGAGTGTAGTTTAAACTGTTTCCAAAGACGAATTACATTTTTGGCAGCTGTAATAAAAACTGTTGAATAGGTAAAATACTCTAATTCTGTTCGTTTAAAAAATTCGATGGGTGATATTTTAGCTTTAGCATTTAATTGTAAAATTAACCTGATTGCGTTTAATATTATCATTTTTCAAATTGGCATTTAAGCACTTTCACAAGTTTTGCTGTATTTTGAAAGAACATGGGAAGGAATCATATTTTTGATACATAAATCCTTAATTACCTAGCTGCATATTTTACATTCTAGATTTAGAAGTATTTGCTTTGAGTTATTAAATTGTTTGCGTTGAAAACTATTGGGCATTCCTCATCTGGTGAGTTTTTCATTTCATCTCGTTTCATCAAATATTAGTCAATGCTCGTGAGCAAATGTGTGCTAGCTAGATAATATTATATTTATTTACTTTAACTGATGATTAAGTTGAAGATCAACGATATCAAATTGAAGGGATTTTTTTTAAGTGTTTCATTGCTAGAAATATAAATACTTACGTCTCGTAGATCGTACTTGGAAATGCAAGAAAAAAATGCGGGCAGATGTGGTACCTTAACAGAAAGTAATTTAAATAAGCCTTGTTTTCGTTCCACATTCTGTATTGAGTAGAACTGTAAGAATTATAAACCGATTAAACTTCAAAGCAGATATTTTTTAATTTTTTTAGTTGAAACATTACTATGAGATTAATGTAAACTTATCTTGCTGACTTATTCTTAAAGAAGCAATCATCATCCATAAAAATTAGATAAGTTAAAAAATTTGTATTGGATAATCTTAAAAACGTGAGTTACGATGTTGTCATTTAAAACAAACTAAGAAAAACTGCTATTACTAGATTAGAAGTGATATTTTGAAGTTTATAGTAACATTAAGGCTAATGACGGATGAAAATTACATTTTTACCCCAATGTGATTTGGTTGCTTGCTGAGCGATAATATAAAAACAATTAATAATCAATGAAGTCAGAGTAATTTAAAATATTGAAGTACTCAGTGAACTGGAAAACAGCGTTTTGAATACCTTGACTAAATTTCATAAATGCAAGCGAAGAGCATTTTTATACATCTACTTGATTGAGTATGATTAAGTCTAAATCTTTAATTAAATAAGAAAAAATAAACTTTTGCCACATTTATTATACGTCTTATAAGATTTGAAGACGGAAAGATTTTCTAAAATGGTAGTTCTTCAGCATCCAGTATATAAAATAATATTAATACTTATTATTATTCAAAATATAATTTTTCTGAAGTTTTCTGTGTTTTCCATTGTATAATATAAATGCAATTAGATTGCAAATAAGTAATTTGATTACTAAGAATATAAAACTGAAAAAATAGATGTTTCCATAGAATGCAAACATTATAAAAAGGTTTAAATTTATACTAATAATAAGGATTTTAATTAATGTTATCCGCCCAGTGCTCAGAGAAAACTTAAAGGATTTGTATATGTCAAATGACGTACTTGCACAGGTTTTATATATGTTATTCGTAAAAGCTGTATATAGTTTTACTTCTTTAAATACTAATTCCATTTGTGTATGTCAAACAAAATTTTTTTCAAATTAAAGTAGATAATTTATGAAAACAGTTTCAAGGGGTAGAGAGGGTCTATGAATGAAAATTCTACCTTCTTTATGTAATCGTCAAAAAACAAAAAGTGCAGCTGGTGAAATTTTTTCTTTCTTAAATACAGTATAAAACATATGTAAAATTCGCAGTCATGTCAGTAATTAATAGCTTCATTAGGCTAACTATGAAGTTTTTAAAGAATACTGCTTTACTCAATGAGAAATCATTAATTTCGAAAAACAACAACTTACGTTTTGAAGTTTCCTTCTAAATCTGTTTGAAATCACTTAAGAATAGGATGAGAAAAAGAGATCTACATCAGTATATTTTTTCTCTAGTATGTACGTGAATAAGCATGAAAATATGTGGAGCTTTTCATATTTAACTCACTATGAATATTTCAGTGACTGGGTTTCTTTGCTCTTCGGGAAGCGTATATAACGTTAAATTTTGCATTTACAGAGCTCTTTTGTCATTATAATAAAATTCCCTGCATTATTTTTGTAAATACGTTGTTAAAGAAACAGCCTTCTTTTTTTGAACCACAAGTATAGGATTCGTTAAAGAATATTAAACGTAATAAGAGAGTTAGTGTTTAGGAGATCTCCTGTGTTACGTATGGAAGAATAGTCATGTACTGGAACTGATATCCATCATATGGGGGGGGGGGTAGCGTGAACTTCTTATGTTTAACAGTCGCTATAAGCTATTTTAACTCCTTTGTATATTTGTTTGCTTGCGCGTAACTAACATAATCTTACAGTTATGCTTGTTGCATACAAGTACAGTGATTATGCAAGGAAGTTTCTCATTCTAAACCCCGTACTTTCGTTGCGAAAGCACGTTCAGCTAAAATCGGCAACTCTGCTCAAACCCAGGCAAGGGCACGGCTGATTTTTCATGTTTCAGGCTCCGATATAAACTTAATGCCTTTGGAAGTATGAAAGAGAAAGCATGCAAATAGAATTCTTGAGAGAAAGAAAAAGTGGTGAATGATAAAACAAAAAATTCCCTTTGGCTGAACTTTCATCTTAGACATCACGAGAGTTAGAAGAGAGCTTTTGCTAATATAAAATAGTGTTCTTTTCCATTTATTATATTTCAAAGTTTCATGGTGTAGTTAACATTTTCGTAACGCTGTTTAGTTGAAAAACAAAGCCTATCGCATAAAATTTCAATTAACACTAGTCTTTGTATTTCGCCTATTTATTACTCGCAGCACAAAGCAATAAAAATTTAAAGTCATCTCATTTAAAAACTGTGTGAAATTAAATTTCTTCCGAGTAAAAAACATGCGTTCTTTAAATTGTTAAATATAATAAGGCCTTTCAGTATGTTTTGAAATTCCATTATCCAAGAGCTTTATGTATCGATAGTACAATTTCTTGTGGTATGGGCTAGTTAATTCATTTTTATATTAATTTCGTTATAATATACTATATTTTGAAATATATAATTAATAATATTTATATTATTAATTTTATTTATAACTCTTTCAAATTTATATATATTGTACGAAACTATCTAAAATTATCGGATGAAGTGGCTTGGTTCAAATGGGAAAAATATGTCTGTTTCAAAAAGGGTATATCTAATAGAAAAAGTGAATTTTCTAAGAGAATAAACATAAATACAATCAACTTCCATTATAACGACCTTCTAGAGCAGGGTTTCTTAAACTTTTTTCAGTCGCGACCACTTTGTGTCACTGAAATTTTTTTCGCGACCCCCAGGACCCCATAATGTATACAACAATTTTGTGGGACCGATAAGTATTGCGCAAATCTGACACACGCTTGAGTAAAACTCAATTTTTTTCACTTGTACTGTAATATGCTATCGCAGTTTTAGGTCATTAATTTCTAATTTTAAAATATAGAACAATGTGAAAATTTTAAATAAGTAACAGACGAAATGACAGCGTAACGTGTAAAGGAGGGAAAATGAACGTTTATATTATAAAAAGAATGCGTCGAAACGTTTTAGTTTTTTTCTTTGTCTGTATTGGTTTATCTTTATCTATTTTCAGATACATTGTGTAAAAATATTTGGTAATTGTAAAATTATTATAATAAGTTAAAGAAATATCAAAACTGCTAAAATTTTTGGTGACCCCCTTGGGGGTCGTGACTGTTCGAAAGTCAGGAAATGATTTGTAAATATGTTAACTCCCTAAAGTAAAATAAAAAAATAATTAAAAAAATAATTAACTACCGTTGTACTTATTTTATTCTTTGAAGAAGTAGTTATTTTAAATTAGTGATAAATTATTTAAAATATTATTAGCTAAAAGTTTCATCTCAGAAAGGTATCCTTAATTTACTTGAAAAAATAAAAATAAATAAAACTTAGTATCATTTTTTATAAAAATTTCCATCTTTTACATAAATAAAGCATTTTGTGCTAAACTGCAAAGTAATAATGACAGGAGCTTCCATGTAAGAAATTTTTCTCTTTTCGTGCCTGATATCTGATAATTTTTTATGGTAAATGCGTAGAAAAATATTTACGAGTAACTACACTCAAGTTTACTTGATCACTGCTTCAAAAAATAATAACTATCACTCTAAGTAAAATGTTCACATTTTACATTGATCACGTGTTACAGAAAGCTGCCGTACTTCGATTCTGATTAATCGAGAATTGTTATAAGACAATGGAAGACCCTTCGAAACTTTCTTCTAGGCTGTTAATTAGGATAGCTTCTTACAAACAAAGCCCCCAAACTATGAATAAAGTGGTCAAATCTCAAAAGATGTTTATCAGAATTAAAATAGATTAGTTATTTAATATTGATTTTACTCCTTAAGGGAACGTTTTAAAATTTTTAGCATAATTTTATTAAATATAAAAGACGCTTCAAAATTTAATCATTTTTGTTAGTTGAAATTACAAATTTGTGAAAAAACAGCTCATAATTCATTGAAACAATTATTTAAATGGATTATGAGCACTGAATAACTTTCTTTTAACATTTGATAGAGTTCTACTTTAAGATGTAAGCAAATGTAAAGTCTTCTTTTCTTAAGCTTCTTTTAACCAAAGGAATAGATACATAGTTTTTCATTGTGATTCAACTTAAAAATTTTACCATTTTGCACTATTTTCTGTTTCTTCTCTGAAAATTAACGCAGCATGCTCTACTGTATTTTAAGAAAGTCTTTTTTCTTAATACTTTTAAGTTCTGTGTTAAACGTAATAGTTTGTGTGTTAAGTGTAATAGGTTCTGTGTTAAGTATGTAGAGTGTATTTCAAACTCTTAAGTCTTAACTTTGATTAAACTGCACATGATGACTAATAGTAACTGAAACACTGTCTAATATCTGAACTGCATTTCAAGTTACTTTTTTCAAAATAAATATCTCTTCTGAATTTGGATATCCAATCAGAATTATCCAGCAATTTTTTCAAAATTAATTTTTCCTTCAAATTTCTTCTTTTTGTTTTATCTTCTTTGCTTTAGCAGTATATTAATAATTAATACATATTTTGGAGTCAGAAATTTGCATCAGTTCCGCGCAAATTTCCTCTATGGCATAGCTTTCGACCCAATGGTTGTTTAGGAACTGTTAGAAGCTGAAGAGAAAAATTTTACAAAAAGTGTTTCAAGGAAAGCTATTTCTATTTCATAAGTTCACACAAATATTCTTAGATAGAGCAAAAAGCCCAAAATTCGATTTTGATTATTTGAGTGCGTACATTAGGGATGACATATATTTCCATACAGATCGACAACGGGAAATAAAGAATATATGTTAACAATTTTCAAAAATGTATTTTCTTTAGATATATTAAGTTACCATGAATTATAGCTGTAAGTACTCGTATTATTTTTTAAAGGGATGAATGATGGAAAAACATCTTTGAACTTTTACCAGATTTTCCTTTTCAGTTTAGTTTATATGATTTAGAAACAAAAGTATTAGAAACATTTTTAACGGTTCTAGAGAATTTACTATTTTTTAAATAGTTATTAAAATAAATATTTTTGCACTTGAGTTGCTGAAGTTATTGTAACAATGACAAAGATTATTGTAACAGTGGTAGAGTTTATAAACATAACTTGCTTCTTTATTAAACAAACTTTTGATAGAGGAGGTGCGACCGTCCGATCAAATCAGTGTAGTATAAAGTCCATCACAAATTTAGTTTGGGTGCCTCTACTAAGGCATTAGGTTCTCTGTGGTCAGAAATCTTGAAATCTATTACTGTGCAATACCTAAAATAGAACCTGAGATCTTTCACCTTCTAGCGGGAAGTACTGACCATAATACACAGTTACATAGAAGAAAGGAATTTAATTCCATATGAACTTAATTTTGGCTTTCACCATCAGAAATTCGGAAATTGTGTTTAAAATCTGTTGGGGAAATAACCAAAAATGCTAGTGATCAGCAATTAACCCTGTACAACAATGCAGCAGAAATTCATATAATTTGGTTAACAGCAGCGAAGACAAGGAATTTTATTGCTAAAAATTAAAACACAGGAAGAGTGCATTAAAATTTAATTCTTCAAGCTGTAGAAATCATATAAACCGCATTTTGCTAAATAATGAAATGAGCCCCAAATACAAGTCATTTTTCGTCATGTTAAATATTTCATTGATTTTAAGCATTCTTAGCATCTCGATAAGAATTATTCAGAAGTACTCAAGATTGTGAATGTTTGATTCCAGGATTACAAGCTATGGGTTTTGTTATCAATTATTAATTATATTTATAATTCCTAACTGCACATATAACTAATTATTGCACATAAAAATATAACTATACTGATAACTGCATATAACTAACCATGCAGTATATAACTAATTTTAACAAAATAAAAGGAATTTTTATAACCATTCGAACATTGAGAAAAGGATGTTACTGGATGCGTAATCGATTCTCTTGGAAAAACACATGTACACTGAAGCAAAAATCTGAAGAGGTTTAATGCAAAAATTAGCTTAAATAAGCAAAAAAATTAAAAGAAGTATGTAAATTTAGTTTCATTGGAGATCATTCCAGCTTTCTAAAAACGCTGTTCTTATTGTTACATACAAATGTTATTACGTACAAATGATATTAAACATGTTATTACATGAAAATGATGTACGTAATATATATGTTATTACATACAAATGATTCAGTTGTTAGTACATACAAATGAATATCATTTTTATGTAAATTAAACTACCATATTGTAGCTACAATTAAGAAATAATAGGTAGTGTTAATTTACCTTGTGCAATCTTTAGGCTTCTTATTTTGAACATGAAAGCACTTTTACAAATATTGCTCAGACTACTTCCAAATAATTCCTAAATTATGTGAGTAATTTCTAAGCGATTTAAGTAACATCTTTTGCAACTTTTAACCACAATTACAGGGAACTAATAGATCTTCAAAAAAAAAAAAAAAAAAAAAAAAAAAAATTAAAATAGTCGAGGCGTATTTGTTTGCTTTAACCAGTCAACCGCGCAAACAATGACCATTCTGTAAACAGGAATTCTGGGCAAGTCTTTTGTCTGCATTGCCCATCGGATTTAGTATTTGTGACCCCCTGAAAAAGAGAGGTCGGTTAGATATCTTGCGGATGAGAAGAATGTGGCAACCCGTTTAACAAAGGCTTTCTACAATAGTGCCTTTTCATTTGTCTAAGTTTTTTTGATATAATATTTCAGCATGATTATTAAATGTTATTTAACTTGCTTGAGGAAACTACGGAAGGTTACCGGATGTTTTATAAATTTTATTAAGTGTTATAACAGATGCAAAAGAGCTAGAAAGAAACTAAGATATGTTAGATTCATTTTCGAGTCATTGACAATTCCCGAATACTGAGCGCCGCCTGAGATAACCACTGACCTGACTTTGTTGTAAAAGTCTTACAGTGTTAATAGTCAACCTGGCAGAAGGGAATATTTCCTCCGTGTAAAAATATAAATATAAATATTACATGCGCATACAAGGCCTGTGCATAAGCATAGATATGTTAATTATAAACATTGTCTTGAACAAGTTACATGTGATAGTTACATAAAATCATGACAGTTATGTGTACATTTAAACATTATCTGAATTCATATTTACAATACTTTTACTGAGATAATCAAAGTAAACTTGTAATTAATTTATTCCCGAATACTGTCGCATGTACAAGGCATAGCAACTTTAGCAACTACACGAGGCTTCTTGTTGCTTTTTTGCACTCGTAATTTCGAATGCATAGTGAGTGATGCAATATAAGCAAGAGTTTTAACTGCTACTTCAGATTACATTCATGTTATTTTCGTATGTACTTTTGCAAGAATATGCTTGAAAGGAATTATATATATCTCTTTATTAGTATGAAATTTTGTAATGATTGGATTGTGATAAATTCGAATTTTCATTCCATAAAGTACATTTAACGTATACAAGGATTTTCCCTGCAAATTTTTAAGCGTAATGAATAGCGTAATGAATAGAAATTTTAAGCGTAATGAATAGCATTAAATATCACTGTTTATTACTTATTCATAGTAAAAAGAAATCCAGCATTAAGCTTCATTTATTAGGAACTATTAGTTTCAAGGTGGTAGAAATATGAAAAATCATCAGATTTTTAACACAAAGATGCAAACCATGGACCTGCTAAGCATTTTCAATTTTTTTTTAGATTAAAGGGTGACTAAGGAAAGACACGAGACTCAATTAATCAAATACACATGTTAATGAGATATCATCCGCCAAAATGTTTAGTTCGAGTGCCAGTGTAAAAGCTCTTAGGCCTTTTTTGGAGCAAGAAATGTAAAAAATAATCTTTCCAAAATTACGAATCTTCCAGTCACTAGCTGGATGGGCATCATAAGTGCCACCTGGACGTACCACTTGCACTACAAGGGGTAATGGGGGATGAGATAATTCCTTACAATTTATCCTGAAATAGTCATGAAAGTTATACATTTTCATACCAAAACATACTTTAAAAAAATAATATTCTTTTCTAAAAATAAAAGCTCTGAATTTTGAACACATGAAAATATTTAAGGAATTATTCATCCGTATCTGCCGTTAAAAGATGCTAGTAGAAGGCGAATGAATGGAATGAATATTACGGTGCCACCAGGTAGAATAAAACGAAGTAATACTTTAAGTAAAGCATAGATTTTTATATTAGAAGACAGAATAATGATTACGTTATTGAAAGCCCGAGAGGGGGAAGAGAAAGGAATTAAGCTTTTTTTTTTTTTTTTTTTTGAAAATTAGATTTGAATTCATCACGGGACTGAAGAGGATTGAGAAATACTTTCTTTTTAATAGCAGATGCAAATTTCTCATGTGCAGTGCGAAAGTACGGAATAACGTAAACACCTACAACAAACCGAAGTGAGAGTGTTTTGAAAGAAATTGCATTGTTGAAATAGCCCACCAGCGGCCGAACGGTAAAGTCGCTGAACACTGGTAGTTCGGTCTGAGGTTCGAATCCCGCGAACGGGCTGGCTGCATGGTTGTTTTCGTGGTTTTCCCCATGTGTAACGTGTATACGAACCAGTTTCACTTAGAAAGTCCTCCACGAAGGCATCCCTCCCCTTAGGCAGATAGCCCTAGTGTGCTTTGCCATAATTAAAATACACATACACAATTTTTGAAATATGCGGGAAGAATATTCTTCAGAATACACAACTAAACAAATCGAAACCATTTTTTCTTAGGCCAGTAAGGCCTGTGTACAATTGCGCTGAAGTTAGGAGATCATGATTCACTTTTAACGCACGTAAAGATTATTTCTGATGCTATAATGTTAAGTCTGTTGTTAAGTGCCATATTGATTCTCTTTCGCCATTATGAAGATTTTATATGCATTGTAAAAACAGAAGTCCAAAATCAGAGTTTAGCATCTTAGTACATGCTCATTCTTACCTCAGACTGTATAAAAAGTATCACTTGCTTTGATGCCGCAGTATTCTATATATGAAATCTTTACCATCTACCTTGAGTCAGTTCTTAACAAAGGTGCTTTGCATGCCAAAAATATTTTTCAGAGCCAATGAGAACTTTTTATGAGGGAGACGATTCCGTGACCCGCCGACACATTTCCCATAAAGTGACATATCTTGAGAGAGGTGGATTTCTGTAACGCTTTGTGATTGTAAATACCCAATCAAAGTCAATACTTAATCGTCCTGCAGGCTATTCGAATAATGTCAGTGTGGAGGTCACACTTGACTTACGTTTTTTTCCTAGTAGGAAAAAGCTTCCAGTCGTGTCTCTTCATATATTTGTCGTAAAGAGAAAGATTAAAATGAGATAAATGAGGAACATAGAAGTCGTAAAGGAAGTTTGATTAAAATTTTGTGTAAATGCGACAATAATGAACCAGAAATAGCATGCTTAATTTCAAGGCTATCTTTTTAATTTATCATGTTCTAATTATGCACGGTTTACGTAATAAATTTTATTCTTAAATTATATATTACTTTACTTCTGGACATCGACTGTAACAGAGTCAAGTTTTCTGATAACCACCGAGTGGTTTACTGAAACTTGTTTTTAAATTCTCACATTTCTTCCGTTTCGAGAAAAATTTTCAACCGTGACAGAAAACATTTCAGTAAACATTTACTGCGTGGGAAGAAAATGTCCAACTCTCTTAATAATGATAAATGACAGTCAAGTAATTGACTCTTCTTGGTGTCGTGAAAACAAACAAATAGCTAAAATTAAGCTAAAAAAAAGCAGAATACAAACCTCAATCAATCACAATTTTTTTCACTTTTAGATCGAGTTTAGTTAAATAAGTGGGAATGACCTTACTTCAACTTTATGTAATCATGCTTACTTTTAGAGTTTACTGAAATCTTCTTGGTAAACTCCCTGAAAGTCAACGAAAAATAGTTTTAGTTAATGCATAAAAAATTCTATAATCTCGTAGTTTGCAATCTGTTTAATTACTGATAAAAATAAAATTAAGTATTAATGTACGCAAATGGATTTCAATCTTAGAAACAGCTTATTTAGAAATAGCTGAAATTATGTCATGAGTTTAAAATATAACTTATCGGTTCTAAAATAAAAAGCAGTTTAGTTTTAAAGCTTGTCGATTTAATATATTTCACAAATTAAGATGTATCAAAATTATATTTTCTCCGTGAAATAGAGTATTACATCTAAATTCAACTCTTATAAACAACATTTGATGCCATTCACTTCGTGCATGTTCAGTATTAGACAGAAGTATGACCAAAATTTTAAAATATTTCAGAATTCTTTAATCATTTAACAGTTATGGAAGAGAAAGGTCAACAGTTTGAAATTTTAAAGCATTTAACAATCATTCTTAAGGGTAATGAATTCGCTTAGCTTCGAATTTAAAGTACTAAAAACTAGAATTTAATCCTACATGTAGCCAAGTCCATAAAAACTCTAAACACTGGTAATTTGTGCCATATTTGCTTCCTGGCAAATGGTCTGGCTGTTTGGGGGTTTTGTCGTTTGCTTCATGTGTGATGCGAAGAGAAAATTTTCCCCGAAAGCATCCTTTCCCTCCTTCAGCAACCTTCTTGCATTTGCTAGAGCGAATCAGATAACAAAAAAAAAAAAAAAAAAAAAAAAAAAAAAAAAAAAAAAAAAGCCTAAGGTTTTGAAGATTTTTCTAATTTAAACCCGAAACTTTAGTTTATTGTTTAGTATATAGTAATATAAAAATGAGAATCATAATAAATATGCTAAGAACTGCGTTTAAAAACATTACATTTAAGAAATCCGTTACATTAATTTAGATAGCAGTTCATTGGAATGTAATCATCAAACAAAATTTCCTTATAAAGTTAGATGAATGACTAATATTTACTGTTACACGATTTGTTATGCATATTTTAACGTGTGCTTATGGAAACCATGAAAGGTTTGAGGAATAATTTTATTATTCTTAAAAAAAATATGCATAGTTAATGATATCAAATAGCAGCCTACAACAGGCTGAAGTAAATATATGTGCTGTGTGTATTTATGTATTTATCATTTTTGCTTCATAACGTTATTTGGTGTCATATTTAAATATTGATTTATATTCAATAAATAAGTTTTTAAAATATAAAAATTTTCCCACTCATCACTAATGATATATTCCAATAGCGAATTTATTGAAAAGGCATTTTACGCATTGTCAAAACTCGTACGTTTGGTTTTGAATGCTCATTCAGTGTACCTTGTTCTTATTTCATTGAATTTAGATAATTACATTCATAATTTTTCTTTCGCAGCAAAAGATAAAAGTTTCAGCTGTAAAAATTTAATTGTAGATTTGATTTTTAATTAAAATGATAATATGAATGACCTTGAAAAGCCCACCTCGAACTTTTGCTCGGACTTCCAGTCTGAATGCAAATACGAGCATTTCCCTCCCCCCTTAAACATCAGTCAAGCGCAAGACTTGTGTTTTTTTAATCCGAAGGTGCTCTGTCCCTTAAGGACTATTGTTTTCGTTTTGCGATTTTGCGTTGAATCACTATAAATGTCCGTTTCACTTTTCAAACTCTTGCCACTAAATGTTAGAGTCCTGCATCATGTTTGGAGAAATTAAATAATAAAAAATCTGCATAAAGGTATGTATATTTCTCGCATTGTGATAAAACAATACATAGAGCTATCGAGTTTCGAATGACGTAATCCTCGTACGAATATGGGCATGTGGAAGATCAAATTTGAAATTTGGAATTTGTTTTATGATCGATTTCATATTTTGTAAAACTTTAACGAATTTTTGAGTAACAAACTCAACGATTTAAAAGCGAGCAATGGCAACACTCTACCGGAAAAAAAAAAAAAAAAAAAAAAAAAAAAAAACTTTTTATTTTCAGCGCGCGGAACTGTGTATCGGAAATCCTAAAGATATGCTCATTTTAAAATTATTTTTCGACATTGCTATTGAACTAAATTTTATACTTTAAGTGCAAAGAACGTGATATTTAATAAATAAAGTTAACACACAAAATGTTAAAGCCCCTTTGTACGTAATTTAAAATCTGAAACCTTTCAGTTTTTTTTATATTGAATATTCTTAAAAGCCTTTTCTTGAAGCAATATGAAGCACTAAGTAGAATTAAGTACCTTATAAAGTGTAGTAGTTAAAAATGTTGAAAGAAAGATGAAAGCAATGTTGAAAGTGCAACAATTTTCTAGACTGAAGGGAACTTGAGCATTATCTTTCCTCATCAGTGACAGAAGCTAAACTTGTTAAGGATTTAAATCCTAACCTTCACATGAAACTCTAATTCATGGAAAATTTATTGAAGAAGTCTTGTAAGCTGATAATTGTCAGTGTATTTCTAACGTTATTTTTGTGGAAAGAAGAATGAAGCAATGCTACCATTTCTTTCATGACTGGGAAATGTATATAATTTAACACATGTTTAACATATACTGTTACTTAGGATTCAATTAAATCTTCATTTTACTTTCAGGTATCGGCAAAATGATGTTACTCCAATTCAATTCAACTACTAGCAAATTTTCAAAATTTGAAGTCATTAATGTTTTCAGTATTACAGGTACCAGTGAATGCATCCAAGCGATACTAAATCTATTAAAATCCAAATAAACAAAGCATATATTATGTAATTTAAATGGTATAAAGATGGATAATAGCATGTATTTAAAATAGGAAATGAATGCAATAAAACTGCATAATTTGATTGAAGTGTTTTCGCAGAATCAAGGAATGAAAAAAGTAACATACATTTTGAAAAAACTGGAAGAATATGGAAATTTTAAATATCATATATTTAAATCTTTGTTTATAAATTTAATAATTTTGCCTTTGAATTCATTGCTTGCACAGTTGTTCTCTGCAACAAGCTGAAATAATTATTCAATAGCTCTTTTCTTCCTTTCTTTTTTTTTTTTTTTTTGTATCTAGAGTTTAAAATTTGTTATTGCGCAAGTCGTTTGAGGTATATTACATTTCTCATTATGTTTAATGGTTTTAGGATTCTACAGAGACTTTAATTTTTCTTTTACCTCCTATGAGATAATAATAATTAAAAAAACAACTAATACGAGGAGTGCGAGCAAGAGTTAATCTTCCAAATGCTATTATACGCTGTTTGTGATAATTCTGAGGAATAAGCAATGCATAGCAGTGCTTTTTTTACGATGGTAAATAAAAGGTCTGAAAAATATAACAAATTGCTTTTTACTCGGTATATACTAAGCTTGTAAAACTATTTTAATTGTCATAAAACAACTTAGACATCGACAGATAAATAGCAGCATAGTTTTTTTTTTTTTTTTTTTTTTTTTTTTTTTTTTTTTTTTTTGTGGTGTGTGTTGTGTGTCACCCGGGACGTTTTTTGGTCATCCATAATGTAATGAAAACTCGGGCAACGATCACTAAACCTGAAAGGACAGAAATGTCAACAAGCGTTATGATGTACTTAACTTTCTAATCATTCGGTATTTTTTCCGTTCTTTTGTTTCTCTAAAGAATGTTTTGCTTTAAACGGTAAAAAAGTTATCTAAAGCCACAAGTAATAGCACTAAAATACTTCGTATAAAACACAGGAAATGCTGCATTTCTGCAACTATAAAGATTCGGAAAATGCTATGGAAATTAGTAGACCATGTCGTTGCAATTGCCCATCAAATTTATTTTCCTTCTGACGTATTTAGGAATTCCTAGTATGTCCTGGTCAATGGAACTTCAGCAAGGCATTCTATATACCTTTCTGTTGTTCACCCTTGTCTCGCCTTTATTTCCTGTTGAATATTGCGAGACTGAGTGTCATTAAGAGATACTTTTCATTATTAGTTTCAGTAATCGTAAATACAGTGCAAACGAATATATAATTTTATAATTCTTCCTCAAAGCATTAAATTTCCATTCTTTGGGAAAAAATACTACTTTTGTTTTACAAAATTATATTGTTTAAATTCTTGGGATAATGTACTTTCGTTGAAGTTTTTGATTGCGTTTGTAGCAGACATTTCTATTCTCCGATTACGTCGTACTAATTTAAAGTACACGTAGGTATTCGCCTAGAGTCAGGTTTGCTATTCAAGGAGGTATTTTCAGCACACTGGGTTTTCGCACTTATGTAACAAATTATATAAACGACAAAGAAACAACTCGTTTCAATTGTATCTGGTGAAAATAGCACAGAGTTAAAGCCTACTCGCTTCGCTTATGGCTGCCTATTATTCTTTCATCGTAAAAGCAGCAATGAAATTTGTCTCTTCCGTATACTCTCGCCACTATTCATATCAAATAATAGTGAGCTTTAGTTTAGTAGCTCCAAATAAAAAATGTATATGCTCTGAGCAATTGGAACTTGGCTCTGCATCAAAGAAACATATATGTAATTTGATGGATAAATAGCAGTAGTTTGGTTTACAAACATCTGTATAAATACATTTAAAATATTCTTTATTTATTTTCCTCCGTATTTTATTACGTCAAATTTTTAGTGTTACCATTGCGCAAGTTCTTCAGAATCATACTTTTGTTTTGAAAATTCCGATTTAAATTTGTTAATTTTTATTTTCATACTTTTGTTTATACAGAAAATTTAGATTTAAAGATTGTTGCGAAATAAAATTTTCCTTAACTTTATGATTAATCAATATCACCTTCTTGAGAAGATATCTTATTCATAATATTTGTATCATGAACGGGCAGATTATCTTCAGTATACAATATCAAATGATTTATCCTTTTCCATTTGCTAAACAATTTTAATAATCTTTAAAAATATTTGTATAATATTTGAGCTCGAATGTTTTTCCATGATGTTATAAGATTGGAATTTGGCTTTTAGAGCATAAGACTGTAGGGTCTAGCCACTAATTAAATTCAAACTAGCTAAATTGAAGCTCTAGAAGGTATTCAGATGCTTAATTGGACTCTACCACAGTCTGTGAGAAATCTTCAGCGAAATTTAAAACACTTCTAGTTGTTTCTTTGTACATCCCCATAGCATGTTTCTATATTGCCCTTATGCTTCGAAAATACTCAAAACAAGCATTAACATTCTGTCCTCATTTTAAGAAAAGCTTGTTTTACATAGTGTAGCAAAAAGCAAACTTCTATCTTTTTTGAATATTCAAGTAGCCCAATAATTTTAAAATAGTTGTGACATTGGTCAATTAATACTTTAATTTTGCATTCCTTTTTTTCTTCTTTTCAATTATATTTTTAGTCTTTAAGCTTTAGATCATTTTGTTCAACCTTATTATATATCCCTGCATTCAAATCTCCATGTTTGCCGATATTGAAAATTGATGTAGAAACAGGAAACCGCCTAAGGTAATAAATAAACCGACTTAAGCTACAGACTTGCAATATTAGTTTACTTCACTTGAATTCAAAAGCTGAATTTGCATTTGAATGATGTATGACTGCAGCTAAAGGACATACAACGAATCTCATGTCCAGGCCAAACACGTGGTTCCTATGTGAGATAAACAAAGACTGCGCAACAGAGCGGAAACAGTGAAGGCGCTGATAAATGACTGCTTGGAGATCGATGTGATCTGATTGTTTACGAAAAAAGACAATTACACGTCGCTTTTAGCAATAGTATTATGGATATAAAGCCAGCTTTTGATAGATGAAATGTGAGCGGAGTTAAATGTCGTTTACCTGTTCAGGAAGATTCTTCTTTTTTGAACGATCGTCTAGCTGCGAGAAGGCTAATTTTCTGGCAGTCGACAAATGACGGGTTTGAATTTCTTTTAAGGCGCTGATTTTTATAATGACATCGAAATGTGAAATTCCGAAAGTAAGATGATATGAGTCAGAAATGCTGTTGTCAGAATCTCTGAGCAGCATTCGTTGGCTGGTTATCTGCCTGTCATTAATTCATATTCTGCATACCTTTACCATCTTTGCATTGTAATGCAGCAGAGTGTTGACTAAAGTCACATATGACCCCTGCTTTGCGATTCTATGAGTAGTAATGTGATTTTTACATATCCTATACAAAAATTATTGGACTCAGTAGTAATAAAGAAGAACGTAAATAAACAAAAAGTAACTAAAGTTGAGTAATAATCATTGGAGGATTTTCCGCATGAAGAGAGAAATTTATATTTGAATTTCTTTTTCACGAGAACTGGAGAATTGTTATCTTGCGAAGTAATAGTATGTTTATGTTTTGCAAGATTTCTGAGATTTCTTTTCAGAGTTGAACTAAACTGGTAAAAAGAAAGGCTAGTTAAATAAAGTTGTCGAAAATGTACTCGTATAGCCAAATAGCAACGCATTTCTCGAAACCTTTTCTTGAAATGTAACATTACAAAATACTTGTTGATTGTACAGAAGTTTTCCAAGACAAATAGCTTTTTATAGTCAAAAAAGTAATTTTTTTTACCCATAATGTGTGTATGGGTTTCTTTTATAAAGAACTATAAAACCATTTTTCTTTATTTTATTTCGCACTCTATCAAAGATACGGGGCCCACCATCGGCCGAGCAGTGAAGTAGCTGAACACTGGTAGTTCGGTTCGAGGTTCGAATTCCGCGAACGGAACCGCCGGCATGAGCGCTTTCGGGGCTATGTGTAACGTGCATATGAGCCAGTTTCCCTTAGAAAGTCCTCCAAGAAGGCATCCCTCCCCTGAGGCAGATAGCCCTCGAGGCTTTGCCGTAATCACATAAACAATCCAAACCTACCAAAGATACATAAGTTTTTATATTTCTAGGGTACGGAAAAATATCTTTTTAAAAATCTGCCAATAAATTCCGAGATTCTGACTTCGCGTTGAAATATCAATTAGAACTGTTTTAGTGTTATAAACTCTTCACACTGAAATAAGCTATTCAGCATTTCGAAAGCATATCTTTCATACACCTTTAAAAATTTGTTATTTATAGCATTTTTTAGGCGCATTAACAGTGTTTATAATTTTGATAATTTATAGTTTGATATCATCTTTATGAAGTTGAGCGGAAATAAAAAAGACGCTGATTTATTATTACGCAAGATAACCTTGCAGACATCTTTTCTTTTCATATAATTCATTTAAGATAAAAAAAAAAAAACTTTTGTTAAAGTTTGGTTTTACGGATGTGCTTTATTCTAATTCACTTTCTGTATAAATAAAATGTCTCCAAGAACTTTCATACAAAAGGATTAAGAAGAGAGAAATTGCACAAAACAAAAGCTACATGAATTTTTCGCAGAATATTGATAGGGATCACACAATTCATTGGAACATTGTGTAAAAGACCTCAAAGAAAGAAAAATCCAAAAGAAGCTATTCAGTTTTACAATTATTTTTTCTAAAAATGAGGATACATAACCTTGGTTACTTTTACATTGCGTAATACGAAGAATATTAATATGAACGTTACCCAACGACCGCCAAGAGCAGACAAAAGCATTGAATACCGGTAGTTCATGTTCGTCCAGGGTAGGTGTAGACTCACGGCATCTGAACGGGTTGGCTGCATGTTTCTTTTTTAGTTCTTTACAAGTAATGTTAGCTTTTAATGCCTGTTGTTAGAATTTGTTTACACTTTTGTTGCTGTGCAGTCGGTCAGATGAATATTTCTGTTTTACCCCCTTCCCCGAAGTAATAAATTTAGAATACTTTTAAAGATTACTTTTGTAAACTCTATCGAAATAGAAGGGCTAATAATAATAGTAGTAATATGTATAATATTGCAAACGATATGGTAAATGTCATGGTAATTAGTTATAATTTCAATATTTCATACGATATAGCGCATTTCAAAATAATCAGTTATATTCTTAATATTTCAAATATTATGACAGGTCTCCTTTCTCATATGAAAGAAAGACTGCTTTTTTTTTTTTAGAAAAGGTGTCTGGGAGATGCCATAATAGTAATTAAAGGTTCATATGAGCCAATTCATCTTAAAAGATTCTCCACGAAGGGCACTCTCTCCAAGACAGAAAATCATCGAGTGCTTTGCCTACTGTTTTTTTACTACTGCTTTTTTTTCTACCTAAGTACTAATATACTAGTGTAAGGCTTATAGTAGGGCATTTCAGGAGTTAGAATTTACTGTTTATATATTTCTAAGAGGAGTTTTCATAACTGTTCATTGCTTTTAACCATTTTTAAGCTGCCATTATTAAGTTATTAATTCAAAAACTGAAATTATTAAAGCACCAATTGTCTTAACATAAATGTTATTAAAAAAAGGTGAAAACTTCCCTAACTTATAAAAATTAGCAAATACAAAATCTACGAATGGGATACATTAGGATTGATTTAATATTCTAGGATGAACTATTTAGAAAAATGTTGGAATGAAGTACTTAAGATGCCACAACATACAATTATTATTGCCTTTTAAAGAAAACTCAGAAAGAAGGGTCTATTCAGATTCGAAGGATGAAATAAGATTTAATATAGTTCATTAGATAACTTGAGAATCATACAAAGTTATATGACTTAAAATAGTGATTTTATTTTAAATTTTACTCATTTCAGATAAGAACTTACACATTAATCTTTAGTAAACATATTTTGGAAAATTTTCTATGCTGAAAAAATTGTGAGAGTTTTCTAGGTAGAAATACCGTGTGGAAATTTGTGTGGGACGTTAGTGCGTTAAATTATAAGTTTTTCAAAGTTTTTCATTAGAACTGTTTTTTTTAAACATGAGAAATAATTTAATTTTTATTTGAAAATGGACTGAAGGTGTAAAATCATAGTAATTGTCAGAGCCAGTTTCGGCACTTCACTCAAAAACTTGGTCAGTTTTTGAGTGAAATCGGAAGGTAAGCTGGAATTGCAAATAATGTTCGCGTCGGTATTTTGATTTGTTATTAATTTATTATTTTACCATCTTACGCTTTATTTAATCTTAATTATTCGTTATTTTTTATTCAAGTTATTTATTTTTATTTACCTTTTGCAACGGCCTTACACTGGGCTTCGGCATTTCTAATTCTAGGAACAAGCCCTGGTAATTGTAACGATTTGAAACCAGTAAAATATTATTAGGTAAATATGTAAATTGAGTTTTGTAAAATGATTTTTGAGATCATTCGAGACTATTCTTCAATGAAGTTAAGTCAGTTTATTATCTCATTCGATGTCCATTCTTTGATAATTTTTTGCGTTAGTATCCTACCACTATATCTATGCCATTTTAAGGAATAACAATTTAAAATCCAATAGAAAAAAACATGAGTACATGTGTACTTTTTCCTGCAGAATCAGTTTATCTTACAAATTTATTAAATATGAATTTTGTTTTGTTTTCATTTTTGAAAGAACTTTGTTCCAGAAATCATCATTATTCCTTGAATCTGCGTTTCTGCGTGATGTTTCATATGAGACTTTTTCCGAAACTCCTTTGACGATTTTATTCCCGATTCAGCCAGAAATGGAATTATCTTTTGATCATCATAATCTTGATCTTCGTTTTTCAGCTCCTGATAAAAAAGGAGGGCGAGTTTGACACTTTATCTCCACATGTTATACTTATAGAACCATTAGGATTTTTTGAAGCAAGAAACCTGAAAAATGATCAACGCTCTCGCCGAGGATCGAACCTGGACGTCTCAAATACGTGCCGAGTGTGTTATCGTTACACCACGAAGGCATGCTTGAGGGAGGGAGAAAATATCTCATATATCAAAACAATGGCGTGATTCATATTAGCTTACCTTCGCATTTTACTTTGTCTAAAGAACAATTTCTGTAAAAGATTGTTTATAGTAGCATTATATATAGTACATTATGGTAGAAATTCTTATTTTCTTTGTAAACTTGCATCATTCATTACACTGCGTTGGTTAAGTTAGGAGTTCTAAACGGTTTTATTGAAACTCAGAGATAAAAAAAATCCTAGTTTGTGATGACAAGTCTTTTCGATTGAAACGATCGTATAAATGATGAAATAAACAGTTAATCTGACAGTCGCAATGGAAGCATTATTGTAAGTACAGACAAGACTCTCATTAAACCCCTTCTCTCAAAAAAGTCATGTTTGCCCAAAGGTTGAACGAAAGATTTCAGTACAGAAGCATAAAGTGAGTTATTTTAGAAGACATCTGAAAGAATCAACAGCCATTCTGATGATATATAAAGAAACCTTTGCCCATTTTTTAGATCAGGGTTCCCAACCATTTTCTTGTATCGATCCCTTTTAAAAGAATGGTTTTTGTCATCGACCTCTTACATTTTTCTCTATAATATATAACATAAAGCATAATCATAATACAAATGATCGCACATAAATAACTTTAAGATAACAATTAGAAAGAATATGAACAAAGGTTATGAAAAATGGTTATTAGGTTTGTTTTATTGCTTTTGTATTATTATTATTTTCAATTTCATAAATATAAACAAATTTTTAGAAACAAAATCGCAGGTTCAATTATACAAATGTTCGATCTTCATTAATGTGATGACTGCTTTTGATGTACTGATGCAATCTTTTTAATATTTGGCATAGGCTAAAAGTAATTCTTAAATAATCTCTTTCAAAAATATTAAGTCTCTTTCTTGTTTTCCATAGTAAATTATTGACTTGACTGAAGCTTGTCTTTATTAGGTAAGAGGAGGTAAAAGTCAATAGTGTTGATTAAGTAAAAACTTT
The DNA here is from genome assembly GCF_044657685.1 of Stegodyphus dumicola. Classification (NCBI taxonomy): domain Eukaryota; kingdom Metazoa; phylum Arthropoda; class Arachnida; order Araneae; family Eresidae; genus Stegodyphus; species Stegodyphus dumicola. The sequence goes on along the minus strand of NC_140781.1, from coordinate 110,164,393 downwards.
TAGTTTGGGATATTTCTCTCGGATGATTTTTAAGTTCTAAAACTTAACGTACCTAAGCGTTTTGAATAAGACTTGTGCTTGAACATCGTCTTTTAATGCAATCAACTCTTCTTGCAACATAATATTAAAATCAAGTGTATCACAGTTCAGCTGTTCTACGAGCCATGTTTTGGTAGCGGACATTAAAATTGTGCAAGGCCCACCAGCGGCCGAGCGGTAACGTCGCTGAACAGTGGTAGTTCGGTCCGAGGTTCGAATCCCGCGAACGGGCTGGCTGCATGGGTGTTTTCGTGGTTTTCCCCATGTGTAACGTGTATACGAGCCAGTTTCCCTTAAAAAGTTCTCCACGAAGGCATCCCTCCCTTAAGGCGAGATAGCCCTCGAGTGATTTACCGTAATCTAATAAACCAAAATTGCGCAAGTGGCTTGTATATGATAATATAGCTTTTTAGAGAAAACAATCCTTTTAAAGAATGGGCAATCGCGTTAAGTTCGTTTTACGGATAATTGGATTCTTTGGTTATGTTTTCTTGTATTCTTAAGGTTTACTTCTTTTTTGCATTTACTGCATAAAAAGTTATATGTTTTAAAATACATTAAATAATTTTTGTATACTTTCCCCAAATAGTTAGTATTTATACGATTTCTTCCTTACTGCATGATACAGCTTTATGTCAATAAACAATTAATTATTAATTTTAGTATTTTTTTGGTAATCAATGGGATTTTAACTATGCCGATCATTTGCTAAGGCATATTCGGCTACCGACTCCCAATCGACCACTTGTCTTGATCATCACTGACCCCTTCAAAATTTCATCAAACTCCAGGGATCTATACAGACTATGCTGGAAACGTCTGCTTTAGGTAAAAGTGTAAATTTTGTTACTTATGTACTTTGAACAAAAAATATCATCAATGTATAGCAGTCGTCATTAAGGCTCTTGGATTTCATTCATTACCAGATAACACAGAAAAAATCATTATTTCAGAGAAAATATTTCGATTTTTTTAAATATTAATTGATGATTTCGTAGCTTATAAGGTATTTCTTCCGTATTCTTGGCATGCCTTCGGGGTGTAGTGGTTAGCATACTGAGCTAGTATACCAGAGGTCCAGGGTTCGATTCCCGGTTGCTCATCCTCCATCTCTCCTGCTTCCAAAAAATACCTAATGTCTCTACAGTGGCGCCCGAACTAAAAGGGTGTTGGATTTGGCGACCCAGGATTTTGCGATTGGGTCCCCTAAAATCCTCAGCCTCACTTTGAAAAGGGGAGTATATAAGATATTTATCCCGCCTTCTTGGCATTCCTTCGTGGTGTAGTGATTAGCACACTGGGCCGGTTCCGTGGTTCGATTCCCGGCGAAGGCGGTTGCTCATTTTTCATCTCTCCTGCTTCCAAAAAAATAATGTCTCTACAAGCTTAAGTTTAATGATATTTAAAGAAGTTTTGTATTCAAGGTAAATATTATCACATTACTTATTAATTATATTATAATCAATAAATAATGCGAGGAACTACAGTTTGTTTATAACATAGTATATAAAATAAAACTCGTTATTTGTACAAGTAATTTAAACTACTTGTACAAATAACGAGTAATGTAATTAAGAAATATACATATTTTTTTAAGCCACCAAATTTTCTAAAAGGCGTGTTCTATCATATCTCTCGAAAAATAAATTAGAAATCTTATTTCGCATAGAATGATAAAATCTATCAGCGCTGGACGGCTTTTGAATTAATCCGATCCTCTGAGCAAATCTCATTATAATATGGTTTTCCTTTGTTTCCATTTTAAACTTTAAATGAACATTACATGAAATAATATACACTTGTGTGCAAAAATTAAGGACGAAGTCGAAAAATTAGCATATCAGCTGAACGAAGAGGCAGAGCGGACAGAAAGACCAATCAGGAGATTAAGTAAGGTGATGTACGGTAGCACATGCGCAGATATGCAGGTAGACGTAATGGGGGAGTGTCTGAGTAGTATAAAGCATGTTGTCGGTGTAAGATCAGTATTTCTGACAAAGAGATTGCACGCCGTATAGCAGTTAAAATCACACCGAGTTGCTGCCTCAGCGAGAAACGGCGAATAATCAATCTCTTAGACGACATCTGGATGCTTTTACCCGAGGTCGAATCATTGGGAAGTTGGAGGAAGGCCGCAGTGTGACAAGTGTGGCTGCAGAGTTTGGAATTGCTCACAGCATCGTTTCACGACTTTGGAGACAATTTCAAACTACAGGAACAGCTATCCGGGGGTGTAGTATTGGTCGTCCACGAGGAACCACACCCGCAGATGACCGGTATATTGCCTTAGAGGCCAGAAGAAACACGCGGCAGACAGCGGGAGAAATCGCTAGACACACGACACAGGCGGCTGGACGACTGATATCGCGTTTTACCGTGGCCAGAAGACTGCACGGTGGTGGTCTTTTTACACGACGCCCTGTACGGTGTGTACCTCTAACGCTTGCCCATCGGAGAAGGCGTTCTCTGTGGTGCCGGGAACATCGGAATTGGAGAGACAATGAATGGGGACGAGTACTCTTTACAGATGAGAGCAGATTCAGTCTGAGTAGCGATTCTCATCGCATACTCATCTGGAGAGAGCGGGGAAGCCGCAATCATCCCTCGAACATCATTGAAAGGGACAGGTATGGAGGTGGCGGTGTTCTCGTTTGGGGATGCATCATGCTTGGTAGTCGTACAGACCTTCACATCTTCGACGCAGGTTCAGTCAACGGGACCCGTTATTGTAACGAGATTCTTCTTCCATATATGCGTCTTTTTAGAGGCGTTATGGGTCCGCAGTTCCTTTTCATGGACGACAATGCACCATGTCATCGCACAGTAGCTGCCGAAAAGCTCTTAGAGAGTGAGGATATTGATCGTATGGATTGGCCGGCACGATCTCCGGATCTCAATCCCATCGAGCATGTATGGGATTTTCTAGGCAGACGCTTGGCAGCTCGTACCTTACCACCAGTAACGATTCCGGAGCTTCGAATGGCGCTGCAAGACGAATGGGCAGCAATACCTCAACAACTCATTGACACCCTCATTCTCAGCATGGGCAGACGCTGTGGAACCTGCCTAGCAGTCAGGGGAGATCATATCCCCTATTAAAGACCGGATGTTTCTTGCTGGACACCCATCACAGGGATGTTTCGGCCTTCAGTCGCATTGCACTCTATGCTACTTTTTCAATAAAGCTTCTTTTTATCCCCCTGATTTCTCTTTTAGTAAGTGTTGCTTACATTACTCATGTCCTTACGTATTGGGGATCTTACGGTATTAAATGTGTTGATTTGGAAAGCTTTTGTACAAAGTTATATTGAAAAAACCGTCTCGTCCTTAATTTTTGCACACCAGTGTAGTAGAAATAAATTCAATATAAAAGACTATTAAATTTAAATTATGAGGGGGGGTGTTTTTTATTCTTAAACCCAACTAAATTTCATTTGGAAGTTTGCCAATTTTGGGATTTTACTCAGATATTTTTTTTTAAATAATATTCATAAAGATATGCATCTATTTGAAATTATTTTTAAGTGAACGTAATGTGGGGTTCTAATATAGAATGTCCTCAAGACTTTATATTTTAATTTTGAAAAAAAAAAAAAAAAAAAAAAAAAAAAAAGAGCGAACTTAAACAATAAGCTACAAAATACATTTTATAGCTTCAAACTGTGATAAAATATTAACAGTGGCTTAGACATTCGAGAGCCGATACCAAACTGTCTTTTGGCATATCTTCAAGTTGTGTAAAATGAAGTTAAAAGCTTTCACTAAAGTAATGCAAAACAAAACTTAAACCAAATTATTTATGCAATATTATTTTCGTATATAATCATATCCCAATAAGATATAGCACGATAAATAAATGTCATGATCATGCTGTCGAAAGCATTAACTTTACTTTTTGTATTTAAAAAAGGGGGGTGTAAACATGTAGACTGTGTCATGAATGAAGGGAGGGAGTTATTTCCACACCGGACTGAATTGAGAATAAAATTACTGAATCTTCTCTTCTAAGGCTCAAATAACAAAATGTTCAGGCTGAACTGGGAATCGGCTCAATCGGCACTGAGCCAGGTTTCTGTGATCACTGTCAATAGGAATAGCATTTCATAAAGTTTAGTGTCAAGAAAAATTTACTGACGTTAGGATCGTCTTTACTGAGGTAATTTTCATTTTTCGACAGATTATGATTTTCGAAAAGGTTTTGCTACTCCGGCAGGCATAAAAATTTTAATGAAATCAATGAGTCCCAAAAGCAATCACCTTCAATAAAATTAATTTTACGAGAGGTAAAGAGAGCTGAAATTTTCATTATCGAGCAAAGATACATAGACATATTTTAGAACTCAGATCACTGTACAGCTTAAGATTCCATTAAAACTATCTAAAAAAACACTGCTTTTCTAATTTTTTTCATTTTCTTTCTTTCTTAAAATTTGGAGATGATAACGCCTTCACATATTTAGAGAAAAAGGCTGATGTGTGCCACACGACTTCCTTGTACGGAGTATTAAATTATGCGCATTTTTCCTGCACTTTATTTAAACTTATTTCCTCAAATTTCATTAGAGATATATTTCTCATTCAATTAATTAAGTTCTCACTTCTCGGTAAGGCAAAAATATAAAAAAACTCAAAATATTTTAATTAAAAATTGAAAGATATAGAAAAACATAAAACACCAAACACGGTTACGCAAAAACAAGCAATTCGGCCAGCAGGCAAGAAGGTAGATTTTTCGGTGCACGAAAAAATTGGCAAGAAGACTCTGAAAGTGCAGAAAGAATTAATTATTCTGCTAAATTGCAAATGTAAACAAATATGGCTGCTATGGTTAAAAAAAATCGGTTTAGCCGCACTTAAACAACTTTTAAATTGTTGGTAATTCTACAAATATTGCAGCAGATTAACTAAAGGAATAAAAGCCTTAACCGCAAGATAAGAACAACATAATTCAATCATTTTTAAAGCAAAAAATGCACAATTTACTAAAATATAAGAATAAAAAATCTGAGCTCCCCGAGCCAAGTAACAAAGTGGGTATATATATATATACACACACACACACACACACATATATATATATATATACTTTTGGTGCCGCCGATTGCAACCAAAAAGGGAGGTGCACAGCTACATGTTATTGTAGTCCCATACACAAAATTTCAACGTTCTGAGGATACTCGTTTTTGAGTTATGCGATGTACATACGTACATAAGTACAGAAGCCACAAAAGAGTCTTTCCTGAATCTATTTTAAATCAGTTTTATAATTCGTTTTGGGGAAAAGGGTCCTTTATTCTGTCCTTAGGTACAGATGTCACGCAAAAACATCGTTAAATTGCATTCGATAGCCGTCAAAATGAATATTTTCCTTGAAATATGGTACCCAGAATTTTTTGTAATTACAATACTTCCTTTACTTCGTACAAGGAAGTAACAAAGGGGGGGGGAAGGCTCATTATTATGCACATTAGTTTCGACAATATTGTTATTTTTGATTAATTTTGCATAAATTACGTTTCGGATTTTCATTTTAAAGTTCTTTCATTTTTCATCTATAAATCAGGTAAAGGAAATAATATATATATATCTAATTACAGAAAAATTGGTAAATTTTTATTCTGATTAGTTATCACATTTAAGCATTTTAAAGAAAAATGCTGAATAAAAAACGTTATAAAAGAAATTAAAAAAAGACATGCATTAGAAAAATTAATTTATATAATAATGCTTGCGTTTATATGCAGACGTGTTTAAAATTTAACTTATAACAAATATTTATGCGTATAAATTTATATATATAAGATGTGCATCTATAATAATGCATCAATAAATTCGGCATTTTTTCATTGATAATACTCTTAACTGACAGCCTGAACACTTAGATAAAGGTCTAGAAATTTGCTATTATTATTATTATTATTATTATTATTACTATTATTATTATTATTATTATTATTATTATTATTATTATTATTATTATTATTATTATTATTATTATTATTATTATTATTATTATTATTATTTCAAAATTCATATTCGAAGTCTGTGCTTGGGTTTGCCCACGGAGTTCATCAAGAGACTGTACGGTTACTATTGTAACTGGTATTGTAGTTACAGTACTACCAACCGTACTAGAAGATAGCGAGTTATCGCTAGGTCTTAAGTACTCACAAAGTTCTGAAGAAGGTTTGAATTAACTTTTTTAGACTAAATTGAACATAAAAGCGCGACTTATGCTACAGACAAAATCCACTTGTGGCTATTTAAATTAAGCAATAACAGACAATCAAATTCAAACGCTGATAACGTAGTCTAAGAGTACACATTCAATATAATAAGACACAAGCTGGCTTAAAGTATTTTACTGGCGCTCAAAGCATCGGCTAGCGAGAATGCTAAAGCTGGAAATATCAGCTTTAGGCAGGGTTGGCGAAAATATAGTAACAGCGAGATGCGGTTGTTTCTCTGAGGCTTTAGAAGTTTTCTGAAATAAAAGAATCAAAACTCACAGCTTAAATACACTCAAAGATAATTTGCCTTCTGGTGAGGAATATGGAAAGGAGAAGTTATTGTAAAGATTAAAATCATAATAACTGGTTAATTAACATAAAATACCTTACAATGTTACGTTGATAGACACACAAATCATCTTAAAGATACAAAAGTTTGTTTCTCTAATTTGATTTCAACAATGAAAATAATTCCTCTTTCTCTATTTTCATTCTATAATATTCTGAAACTGTTGGAAACTGATGCAAAATTTTCGAATGTCTGTTTCTGTGATGCATTTTATTTCATGTACAAAGAGTTACATGTAACTTTACTTTTTTGTCAAAGGCCATAAAAAAGGAAAAAAAGAAGGGAAATATTTTTTTTTTCATTTTTATAACCTTTATTTGTTTTAAGCGGTTATTAGGATATAACATGTCAGTGAAAATAATTGATTACGTTTAAATACATTGCTAAGTATGTAAACATGTCATTAATGAATTAATTAAACGTTTTAAGAATGCTTTGCCTTCACATTCGTTAAAAACTAAGCTAGTATGTTTTACGTAAAACCATTGATAAGCTAGTAAAGAACTGTGACATTCCCGTACACTCTTGTGGTGAAGTGAGTAGTATATCCTGTTAACAAATGGAAAATTCGTGGTTCATTTGCTGACGAGGGCGCAGTTTATTTTTCATGTTTCTTCTTTAAGAAGCCTAACAGTATGTCTATGAAATGGTGTGGCATGCCGAATCCAAATCTAGATTAAAATTAAACTTCTACCTAGATTTCGCCGACTGGGTTTCGTACTTCTGTCTAGTCCTCTTTGGGAATGTAAGAAATTAGAACATTCCTCCTGTGTGCTGAGGTGGTTACGGCACATGCAGTTCTTTATTTTAAAGCCTTTTTATAGCCAGCAATTAGAGAGAATTCGCGGCTTCATTTCTGACAAGGGCGCAATTGATTTTTCATGACTTGAGTTCCGAAATGCCTAATTAACTGTATGAGTTAACAGTTTATATTAAAACAACTTTCATACCTTGACTGCAATCCCTTCGCAACTTATCCCTGTCTTATTACAAGCTTTTATTCTTTCTAGAGATAAGTGTGCGTTTGGTTAAGAGTAAACACAAATTTTTATTATAACTTTTTAAATTACTGCGTTATTCTTTACACATCTCGGAAAACATTTCAAATTAGTGTAAAGACAAACTCGTTTCCTTTCGATATCAGTTTACTTCTGAGTAAACAGCTATAGCTAAAACAAACTGAAATCAGAAAAAGAATGTTTATTTTCTATCAGGGAATAAAGCGTTAGACATATCAAAAGGGATTAAAATTTTTATGTCGTAGGAAAATAACTTCTTGATTACAAAACAGCAGCAACATGAGTTATTTCTTTTGTGTTTATTAACTAACTAAACTAGCTAGCACTAAATAGAAATAAGAAATTTATTATTAATTTATTTAAAATATTATTTTCTATTAAAAACTGTTTCGCTACTTTTCTAAATGTAATAAATATCATAAGATAGCATAGGATTCATAGATAGGATCATAGGATATTCTTGAATATCATAGGATTTTAATATGAAGATCCCCGCTGGCGTAAAGTTCGGTCATTCCTGGTTTACACAGATAATAAAATTAATAAAAGCTTTTCTTGCCTTCCCAATGTACCTTGGGTTCAGAATTTCTCTCTAGCTATCGCTTTAATCTTTAATCTTATCTCTTTAATCTTTTTATAGTATCTTCTCTATAGCTCTATAACTTCTCTCTATCTTATTCATATAATATTGTCTGCATCTCACCGCTGTTGAATAAATAAAATGTTTGAAAATAATTTTATTCCTTTTTTCGGGAGGGGGACGATGTTATAATGTGTACAATATTGAAATAAAATTTTCTAATATATAATTCAACGTAATGACTTAAGATGAAAAATTACTCAGCCGAGCTGTCCCATACCATTGCTTCTTTAATAAAACAATTGCATCAGCCATATCTACAGTCCTTATGTAAGCTTTGTTTTTGCAACCTTTGGCAGTAAACATATGCTTCCAATTACAAAAATTCTGCGTTTTATCTTGTAGGATAAACTTTTATTAAATGTATCATAAGAATGGGGAACGCTTAATTCCTCATCCTTATGGTATGGTATCATTATAGTAAAATGCTTGATTTCGAAATTTTCACAAAATTAATTTTTTTAGAATTTAAATACCGAAACGTTAATATTTTTATTTAAATAATTTTTGTAATTGTAAAAGTATATCTGGAACACAAATGGCTGCGAAAATAAAGATAGTGTAAGAAATTTTCTGAATATAATGAATACGAGTATATATTCACCGGTGTCCAAAATTGAGGTTACATTGTTAAAAAAATTGGTTCAAGGTGCCAAATTATACACCTGAAAAAGTTACAACCAAAAGATGATGAAATACTGAATCATTGTTTGGCGCTTTGGTTGAACCATTATTTGGTAATACTTGTATGTTGAACCACGAATTGGCAATAGGTTGAACCATGAATGCGGAATGTTGAACCATAAACTGGGGATATAAATTGAGAAACTCAATATATGACGTCCCAAAAAATAACTGCTTTATTGTAATGAAGTTTTGTACACAGACACCCAATATTATCATAAAAAATAGTGACATAACAAAATAATCAATGCGTAAATGTGACACCTCTTAGATCCAGTGTGGTTTGGTTAATAGTGTTTGGCGATTCATCACAGCTTTACATGTCTCTCAATGGATCTGAATAATGCAAATAATAAGGTTGATCATAGCATGTGGCAACATATCCCTTTCTTTTAAAAGGCAAGATTTTTAATGCCTGGATGATTTTCAGAGGTTGCCAACGTCTAGAAATGACTCTTCCTAGAAGATCCCACACGGTGGATTTAAGTCTGGCGATTTTCACTTGTCACACGATATGGGGAATACCCTCTTCTTTCAGAAAATCGTCGGTCAATTGAGCTTTGAGTGGTTTCACATTATCGTTCATAAAAGTAAAAATCTTTCCAAGAGCTCCTCGGAAAAGCCTATATAAGGCCTCAAGAACTTCATCTCTCGCGTTCACAGTGCCCGCATTGAAGATATTCAGGGATGTCCCCACGAGTAATTCATGTCCATCAAAGATGTCGATTTGCCTTAGGAGGGTAAAAGGACAGAGGACTCCAGGCTCTCTCCAGCTGGAGACTTGTCGATAATCACTCTGTGTACTGAATTTCGACTCATTGTGGAAGACGATATGCCCCCAATCTTGCTGTGTTAGGAAATAAAACAATCGTAGACATCGCGGGATTTCCTCTCGACACTGATCAGTGACAAGCTTATCGATGGATGCCCCCCTAATTCTTCCCTATGTTATAGCAAGAACTTATTTTGATTGAAATCAGTCAATCTTGCGATTTTGCCTTCATAAAACACATTTCTGTATATACTTTCACAAATTTGGAAATCGATCACTTTCACATCTCTTAGTAGGGGAATAGGCAGACGTATTTTTTTAACTTTATAACAACCACTAGATGTTTATATTAGATTTACCAATCCCCAAATTTTATGTGGCATCAGTTTCTAAAACATTAATGTAGCTATTTTTAAATTATTTCAAGGAAAATGTACTTGTAACTTTAATTTTGCACAATATCATACGTATATCATATTTGAAAGTTGTTCGTTCGAAAGTTGTAGTAAATACTTTAAAAATATAACACTAATAATCAATAATTAACGTACAAACTTAATATATATGTTTTAATTTCAATGCGACTTTTTGTTGTCACCTAATTTATGTGTTTTACTTATTTTATATTTTTTTATATGTGTCAGCAAAATTAAGGTCTATAACACAGTAGGCACTTCATAAGTTTTGCGATTTATGTTGTAAAAATTTCAAATACAACAACTAATATATTTTCATAGAGATTGTGGATTCTGAAATTTTGTACTCTGTGATTCGTCCCATGTTTATCATTTTTCAAAAGATCGTTGTGCACAGACAGCTCGTATATCATTCATAGTTTGCTCACACCTCAGTTATAACAGTTCTCTCGTTTGTTTATTTATAATTTGCTAAGAGCTTTGTTACTAATAATTTGCTAAGACCTTCAGTTATTTCATAGTTTGTGTGATTTCCGAGAAAAGAAAGAAACGGCGAAATTTTAATCCCAACTCCTTTTTAGGACTCGAAAGGCTAAGTGTATCATCCTACTCAATTCATTCTTCTATCTACATGCAAGCCTGTATTAAATATCATATCCCAGTTTTAGATTTTATGCTCCCTTTAGTATTACTCATCTTTTACTGTGAAATTTTACATTCATCATGATATCTACAACCTTATGAAACAATTCAAACAATAATTATTTTACCTGTTTTTAGTTTTAACTGTACAAATACAACTCTACGTATCTACTGCCAACGTAAAAGGTGAATTCTAATTTTCTATTTGGAAGGATGCAATATTTTTATTTGTATCCACTGTATTCATTGAAGTACTGTCTTATAGGTCAACCACTTCTAGACACATGCTTATAATATACATCCCTGAGCTAGATTTCTCTGGCTGTCGCTTTGAACTTTATTTTCTCTTTGCTTCAGATGCAATTTATTTTGTTCCGGTTGAAGAAATAGGTCTTCATTTTTTTCTGAAAATGTCAAACAGCTTCATTTTACTTTTGAGGTAAAATCTGACATACTATGTAGTGGCTGGACCAAAAGATGGGAAGATGACACCTTTTATACAAAAATATTTAATTTAGGAAATGTATGTATTAAAAACCCAGAAATACTTTGCACAGTTGATGCAATAATTGCTTCATCGTGTAGTTAATTCACAAATAAACAAATACTAGCAAAAAATGGCCCTACTTCAGTAAAATGAACGTGCATTTATATTAGGTGTGTAACATAAATACTCGAAAAAATAGTTCGAGGAAGCTTCGTACTTTTAGCAACGTTTTATATATTGTGAGTAATTTGCTTAACCTCACACAATGGCATTCCTTTCTTTATGTATATAGCCCTCGCATTCTTTGCCATAATCTAATTTATCCAATCTATTGCCTATTTAGAGAATCTCCTTCTAATAGAGCTCAGGTGTAAGCTGACTGAAAGACCTTTACATACAGTGTAGAATCATAGCTCTTTAGGTATTATTATAAAACAAATATTGTTTTTTTTTATTTTCCAAGGTAAATCTTGAAACTTTGTCACATGTATGAAAATTATATTTCTCAAATCTTGGCAACATATATTCATCCCACTTTTTATATTTTTCAACTCATGATATACTGAATATGGTGCTTAAACTATTAAAGCATATACAGCAAAGAAATATCCCTAATAGCGCACAAAGAAGTATGCTTAGCGATCTTGGTTTTGCGTTAAGTTTCATGCGCAAGTTTTTTATGCAAAGCAGTTAAAGTTTTACTTTCTCTTCAAAAAAAAAAAAAAAAATGCGTAATACCAGTAAGACGACCTTTCTCTTGGCCTTCGTAACACAAATTTGGCGAATCATTTTCTATCATAATCTTGGATCTTTTGCTTTTCCTGATATGCCTGACCTCGTCACGTGCAAGATTTTCCTTCATCTCTGGATCGTCCCTTTCATGGGTCAGTGAATCTTTTTTTTCTCCAGTAACGACCTCTGACGTTTTGAGATGCACTCGTTTCCGCATTTTCACCCCTCTGTCTGTTATAGAAACAGACATGGGATAGGTTTTATAGATATTTCCAAGAGAGATCCTTTTTGGGCAGGGTGCTTCCGCATAGCTCAATATCAGTTGAAATAACCATTAAACTGTAACTACTCGAATTCCGTCTCGCTTTCGATTTTTATTCTCTTTCAGATGTTCATATTGCCCCCTTTCGATATAGAATCATTAGGAGCTTCGAACAACCCCTTCAATCAGTAGTTACGATGCTTGACGGTAAAAACGTTAATTATGGGAGTTTGCTTGCCTGACCTAGTTTAGAGTGAACAGATGGTCAGTGATCCAAAGAGACCTTGTGCTTCAGGTGCAATCGGAAGCAGATCAGGGTTGGTAAAGTTGGGTCTGGTTACATCAACCACTTTTAGAATCGCAGGAATGCGGCCAAAGAAATTCTTTACATGCTTATAAATGTGATCAAAGGATAAAAGGCTTGAAAGAAAATACAAAGGATACAGTATTAATAGCTTTTCTTCTGTTTGCAAACAGAACCAAATATATGAAATAGTGGTAGAATCTCTTAGGCATTTCCCAAATTTTCTTCAAGAATCAACTAAAATTAACTGAGAAGCGTCAATTGTTGTTCAGAATAAAAATGTTTACAAACTGTTCGAATTACTTAGCGTTATTCTACTGTATAGGAGCCCACGAACAGGATAAAACTGATAAATGCTAGCAAATGGACCTGTGTTTGAGCTCCACTGAAAGGGCTCGCTGCATGGGATTTTCGTAGTTATTCCCAATGCGTTAAAGGAAATATGACGAAGTTTTACTTTTAAAAGTCCTCCACGAAGAGATTCTCATCATTATCAGTTAGCTCCTGTGTTATTTAGGTTCCCGAGTTAAAAAAAAACTTCTATTACAGAAGGAAGTAATTATCTGCATTCAGCAAAGCAAAATGACTGACTGAAAAAAATAGAATGCTTCAAATTTTTCCACTGCGAATTCCCAGTGATATCGATATGAATATGTTACATTTTGCTTGGAGCTATCCGATCCAGCGAATAGGCCAAAGCATACTAGATCATTCTTGTATATATTGAATTAAGAAAAGGAAGAGACGTCACCTGGATGATAGCATATTCTGAGATTGAATCTCGTCTAAACTTCGGCCTTAAACCTTAGAAATTGTTGAAATCATTGAGGACATCTAATTTTGAATTAGTTCTTGCCATCAAAGAAGTTACTTCTGAATGAAGACTGTTTAGATAGAGATACAGATATCATAATTTAATTTTATTTTTAAGCAAATTACAAATCCGATATTTAGTTTTCAGTTTCGACACAGAAAGAAATTTCTGACTCCTTAGCTTGTTCCTTCTGCGTTTCACGGTTACAAACGCGGAGCAGTTGCGAAAAATGTCTTGCAAAAAGTTAGAGCTCTGTTTATTGTCAAAAGAATGCATTTAAAATTAGAGTGAATGTGCAAAGGATACTGAAACGAGATGACCCACTTCGATATCTTTTAATAATCGTGCCTATTCAACTGCAAAACATGAATGTTTGAAAACTTTAAAAATAGCCAAATAACTCCCCTTAAATCAGAATTTGATATTAAATCATAATCAGTTTACATGCATATTAAACTTACAGTTACATTATCAGGTTCAATGTTTCTTCTAACCTTCTTCGGAAACATACAATGACCTGACTAGGAACAGAGAGCTTACTAAAGCTATGTTCACTAATTGTAGTAAGTAGACAGGATACAGACGAAGGGTATACAAAACCCTTTATTTTTCTTTATATACAATGACTTCCGTACTTCGGAATACAATGACCCTCCACTCGGGGTCTAACGTAAAAGGTATAAAAAATAAAACTAAACTCTAATTTAACTTTAGAATAACAGACGTGGAAGATTGGCCTTATAATAACAGGAAACGTATGTAGCACAGAGACTGTGAACACTACAATACGTTTAATTTATCAAGAGGATTAAAACCTCTGGCCTGGAAGGCAAATAGCAACTGCGTAACTTCTAAGGTAAGCGGCCTGCGTTGACTTACTGCTTCCTCTCTTTCGCTTGGCAAAAAGGCCACACTTAAATACTTGGCGTTCGCCAGACAAACTTTGCATAAAAACCTTCACGCTTATAATTCTGGCCGGAAGTAGAAAATAAGAAGTGATAGTAAAGATTTAAAATAAAATAAACGTTAGTAAAACTTAAGATCCTTACATACTTCCCGCCAGAGTTAATTAGTTTGAAACTGAGGTCTGAAACGACCTTGTTGAAAACTTTTAGCTCTAGAATATAACGCGAGGCCAACCTTTTACAATCATAACTTCGTTAGAAACTAGAAAATTTAAAAGAAAGAAATTTGTTACAATAGCAGCTCCCAGGATCTACAACAATCTTTTTTTTTTTTTTTTCATCTGTACTGCATCTAAACAGGAGCTTTATTCAATTCTGGTTCCTTCCAGAGATCTGGAAGGAAAACTAGTTTAATGAAATGTTACACAATGACATTGCAAATAACATATAGAATATACTTCTCTTAACATTCTTATTTCATTCATGACTATTTTAATTATCTCTCCCCTTGCTCTCTGACATGTGTTGTAAAAGAACACCAAACACGAATGTGTTTATGTCTATGTGTTCAACACTTCCTCCTACAATCAAAACACTAACGTGTTAAAATTCAACATAACGAGACCTCTTAACACACCCTACTTTCAACTCTAAACCCTGAGGTACTATTCTAAAAGTGGCTAACTCTAATGTGTAGCGTCAGAGAGCCTAACTACATCATTCAACCTTTAACATATATTCGCCATGATTTAGTCTTTACAGTCACACGAATAACAAATTTTTAACATTACTTTCACTTTTACCATATCACGGTATTTCTTAACATTTAAAATAACAGAACACATGTATATAAGAACATATCAACATGCCGTTAATTTTACACATTTGAAAACATACATTAGTAGTACATTGTTAACTTCTATTCTTTTCAAAGCAAGTGCCAATTCTTTCTACATTGAAATAATACTACATTTCAAAAAGTCTTTCAGACTAAAACTTCTTTCTTGCTAGAATGTTTTAAATAAAATTTATACAATAACTTTTTACAATATTTAAGTCTTTACACAACGCTATTATACATCAACTTTAGTTTTACGCACGAGTAATTTAAAAACATAATACGAAAATCGGTCACAACTCATTTCTCGCCCTTTTGGCGATAAAGGTAGACCTCGCATGAGGTAAAACTTCTTGAAATCTGCCACTTGCAGTAAGAATGAAAGATTAACTTAAGTTTGCAAAGTAACATAAAATTTTACTTATCTTTGTAATATTCGGACATCCTTTTCTGGGCCCAGTCTTTAAAGGTACTGCAGACCGTAGCCTGGTTTATCCTCCTTCTTGTACGGGCTCGCCCTTCAGTGCTTTCCTCTGGAAGCTTCCGTTTTTCACCAGTACGGCCACCCTTGAACACCTTCCTTTTCCCCTCTGCTTGTGGTCTTGGCCGTTTGAAGGCAGCTGGTCTTGGCGGAACCGGGAAACTTCTGTCGTGATCCTGCTTGGACCTCGTTGTTGGCCGTTCAAATTTTTCTTGTACTTTTTCCTCCGCCGCTGATGGCCCTTCCGCAGTTCGGCGACTTTTGCTGCGGAGAGTTCTGTCGGATGAGTCGATCTTCCGTTTTAAAGCCGGGTTATAGTTGCCGTCATTTCTCCTGGTCCTCTTCACATACGTCGTCCTTCTCCCTTCTTCATTCTGGGGGTGTTCGTGAACTCTGTTTTCTGGACGGTGGAACGGCTTCTTTTTTTTTTTACCTTCAATTTTTCCGCGGGGCAATTTTCTTTTCACTTGCTTCTGTCTCTCATTGGCTTGCCCTTGTACTTGTCGTTTTCCCACCTCTGGAACTTGTACCTGCGGTGTCTGCCGTGCCGGATCCTGCAAAAGATCTGAAAAGATTTGCATTTTATTACGATCGAAGTAGGGCTTAATTTGATCAATATTTGCGGAACAGGTTTCACCATTTCTGGCCTTTAACACTACAACAGCGTGAGTTATTTTTTCTATAACATATGGTCCTTCAAATCGTGGAAAAAATTTGGCAGTTTTATCTTCTGGTGCTGAAGAAAGTGAATGCTTAATTTTTAAAACTTCATCCCCTACTTTATAAGTTACTCCCCGTCGTTTCAAGTCATAATATAATTTCTGTTTTCTTTGTGCTACTTCCGTATTCTTTTTTGCTTCTTTTATTAGTTTTTCTATATCACCCATTTTAAATTCTGGGGCTCTTTGTTGCACATAAAATAATTTATCTAACGGTGTTATAATCTTTCTGCCTAGAAATAACTCAGCAGGAGTTTTTCCCGTTGTATCATGTTTTGCGGTCCTAAGGGCGAAAGCAAATTCATTGACATAGTTATCCCAGCTTTTATGAAAATTTTTAACATAACTACGGATAATTTTCACTATATTTCTGTTGACCCGTTCCGCTATATTTGATTGCGGCCGATACGGGACCATTTTTAAATGACGTATGCCCAGTTTTTGGCACATGTCTTCAAATATATTACTTACAAATTGAGGACCATTATCCGATATAACTTTTAGGGGCGCCCCGTATTTTAAAATATATTTATTTAAAATAGAATCAGTAACTAATTTCGCGGAGGCTCGTTTTAAGGGAACAATTTCGGTCCATTTACTAAAATGATCAACCATAACAAGGAGATAGCGACTTTTATTTAACTGACTTTTTGGGAAAGGGCCCAATAAATCGATGCCAATTATTTCATTTGGAAATTCGGATTTAATACTATTTAGAAACCCTGCCGGGCGGAAATTAATATAATTAACGGCTTGACATGTTGGGCAGGACTGGACATACGCCCTTGTTAACTTTTGCAGTTCAGGAAAGTAGACTGCCTCGCGTACGCGTTGGATAGTTTTTCGAATACCAGCATGAGAAGCTAAAGGGCTGTCATGGAGCTCTTGCAGGATATTTAATCTAAGAGTAGCTGGGATAACAGGTCGAAATTCGTTGTTGGAATTCGTAGTTTTTGTGTAGAATAATAGACCATCTATTAGTTCGTAATGGGCCGCCCTATTTCTTATCGCCACAATATCTTGGTGGCTAAAATTTTCAGGATCCTTCAAATACTCATAAATACTTCTAAACTCAGGATCCTTACCCAGTTCGGTTATTACAGTTTCTCGGGAATTTATTGTACACGCTGTAAGCATTGCAACTTTTACGGTATTACCCTGTTCGTCTAATTTAATTCGTGATAGGGCATCTGCTACGATATTTTCCTTTCCGGGGGTATGCTTGATTACCAGATTATATTCTTGCAGCTTGAGTGCCCATCTTATTAACCTTGGGGATAAATTTTTCCCTGAGTACAATCTAGTTACCGCCGCATGATCAGAATATACTGTTATCGGCGCCTTTCCAAAATAGACTCGGAACTTTTGCACTGCTAACAGAACTGCAAGTGCCTCTCTCTCGATCGCGGAATAGTTTCTTTGTGTTTGATTTAAAGTTCGGCTAAAAAATGCCACGGGCTGCTGATTTTGCGAAAGTACCGCTCCTACCGCATAATCCGAAGCATCCGCTGAAATTTCTAAATTTCCATCCTTTTCAGGAAATTTCAACACAGGGGCTTGCGTTAATGCTTGTTTTAATTTTTCGAAAGCACTATTGGCTTCGGCCGTCCACGAGAATCTTGCCTTTTTCCTTTTTAATTTTAACAATGGCTCAGCGATAGCCGCAAAATCTTTTATAAAGGACCTATAATATGAACAAAGTCCTAGAAAAGAAGAGAGCTTCTTTGCCGTGTTTGGAGTCGGATACTTTTGTACAGCGATTATTTTTGATTCATCTGTCTCGATCCCTTTTTGCGATATTTTGTAACCTAAATATTTTAATTCAGGGGCTGCAAATTTGCACTTTTCGACATTAACTTTTAGACCGGCCTCATTTAATAAAGAAAACACCTGTCTTAAATCCTGTATATGTTGGTCGAGATTATCACTAGTAATAATGATATCATCTAAATAGATAAATGTGGACTTTCCAAGAACAGTTCTTAACACAACGTCCATGCATCGCTGAAATGTTGCTGGGGCCCCAGAAAGGCCAAACGGCATACGCAAAATGCTTAAGTGCCAGACTTGGTTATCAGGCCTGACCTTTATTTGAAAATAACCATTCGTTAAGTCTAAAGTCGTCATAAATTTGGTTGATTTTATGTTCCTTAAAATTTCTTCTATGATCGGTAACGGATATACCGGATATTTCGTTATGGAATTTAATTTACGGTAATCAATAGCGAATCTCCACCTTTTTGGATGCTCCAAAGGATAATCATTATTTTTCTTACATAAAACCACCGGGCTAGCATAACTACTTGAGATGGGCGTTATGATCTTTTTACGTAGCATATCGGTAATATGCCATTCTATAATTTTTTCCTTATTCTTATCATACCGGTATGGTTTTTGACGAACCGGCAATGCATCTCCGGTGTCAATACTATGGTTAGTAACCTGAGTAAATCCTGGAATATCACTAAATAAGGAAGCAAATTCACTTACCACTTGTCGGATTCTATCTTGCTCGTCATTAGGCAGGTGGTCAAGATTTAACCTTGGCGGTTCAACCTTTTCTACACGCACTGGTTTCATTGTCAGCCTAAGGGACGCTTCATTAAAATCCAGTGTAGCTTGTGCGTCTGAAAGAAAGTCTATTCCTAGGATTAAATGTGCTTGCAAATTCTTTACTATAAAAAACATCACCTTTACTTGTTCGTCCTTGATACGGATATATAAAGGTACTTTACCTACGCACTTACATTCTTTTCCTTGCGCCGCTAATACTGTCGTATTATCCGCATTATATATGCGGTATTTGCGAAAATACTTTCTAAAAAAGACTTCTGCCACACAGGAACACTGCGCGCCGGTATCCAGGAGTGCGGTGGCCGGGATATTATTCACCAAGACTTCAATCTTCGGAAGAGTCAAATGTTTCACCATTACTGTATTTATCTTGTAGGAAGAGGGGTTTTCGTGGCTTTCGGATTTCCGCACCCTCTCGTCAGCAGAAATCCGTTTTAGTTTAAATTATTTTTCCTTTCCGTGCTTTCCTTCTTTTTCCCCTGGCCTTGAGACTTTTTTCCTGGGTTGCTATTGAACTGTCGACGTTCGCCGGCTGTTTTTGAATGCTCGGGTTTCCTTGCCCACTGATTCGCTTTTTCTCCGTAGCCGTATGCTTGAGTTTGTTGTAGTCTTGGCGTACCAAATTGGTTTCGCTGTTGATACTGGCGTCTTCTTTCGACGTCCGCCGTTCTTCTACTTTCAAACTGGATTGCTAGCTCAAATAACTTTTCCAGTGTAGTCGGATTTCTCAATTCAATAAAGTCTTGCACTTGGGGTAGTAACCTCGGCAAAATCACTTGAATTATTTCAGGATCCGGACGGTTTCCATACAAGAGCTTGAAAACGTGAATTTTTCTTAAAATAAAGCTCGAGAGGTTTTCGATTCTTTGTTGCTATATGCTAAAAAGTTCCGTTTCTAATTTCGCACGATCCCTTACAACAGGGAAGGCTTTTAGTAGGGCAGTCTTGAAATTTTCATAAGTATAGGTGGGACTTCCTGCTTTACCCAAGAGACTTCTGCCGATACATTTGAACCAGTTAAGCGCTTGGCCCCTCAAAGCGCTGGTAGCTAAGGTAACTTTTTGAAACTCGTGCACGGGGTAGAGCATGAAGTGGTCATCCAATTTTTCCAAAAAACTGGTTACCGGTGAGTTTCCATTAAATGTTGCTTCTGGTTTCATCGATGCGCGCATGGTCTGGACGATGTACCCAAATCCTTCCAGGGCGGCAGCTGGCATTTCTGGATTCTGAGCCGTTTCTGCAGGCAGCACAGGTTCTTCTTGAAATTCGGCCATGGTTATTCTTCGTCGGGCGCCACTATCAGGTTCAATGTTTCTTCTAACCTTCTTCGGAAACATACAATGACCTGACTAGGAACAGAGAGCTTACTAAAGCTATGTTCACTAATTGTAGTAAGTAGACAGGATACAGACGAAGGGTATACAAAACCCTTTATTTTTCTTTATATACAATGACTTCCGTACTTCGGAATACAATGACCCTCCACTCGGGGTCTAACGTAAAAGGTATAAAAAATAAAACTAAACTCTAATTTAACTTTAGAATAACAGACGTGGAAGATTGGCCTTATAATAACAAGAAGCGTATGTAGCACAGAGACTGTGAACACTACAATACGTTTAATTTATTAAGAGGATTAAAACCTCTGGCCTGGAAGGCAAATAGCAACTGCGTAACTTCTAAGGTAAGCGGCCTACGTTGACTTACTGTTTCCTCTCTTTCGCTTGGCAAAAAGGCCACACTTAAATACTTGGCGTTCGCCAGACAAACTTTGCATAAAAACCTTCACGCTTATAATTCTGGCCGGAAGTAGAAAATAAGAAGTGATAGTAAAGATTTAAAATAAAATAAACGTTAGTAAAACTTAAGATCCTTACAACATGTGTTTCAAAGAAAGCTAGTGTATGAAAATTATACATACAGATTGACACCTTTTCTAAATAAACCTGCTTTTACGCTTAGAAAAGCAAGAAATCATAATGCTTTTAATAAATTTGCCTATTAATTCTTCCAGTTAAGAATAACAGTGCCATACGTAATTTAAACTGATTTTAATAATGCATTTTACCGCTATGAATGGTTTATGTCAGTACAGGTAAGAGTTTTAAATAATATTAGCAAACTAACAAATTTTATGCATATACGCTGTCCATATTGATACACATTTTGTTTTACCTGCCATTACAAATTTAAAATGTTTCAGAATTTTTCTTTTCTAATTTATATTACTAATAAAGCACTTTTACAACAATAAATGGGCATGAATGAAACAAGTTAAATCGATTTAGCAAAGCATTTTAAGTTTGATTTACTCGTATATTGAGTCCTAAAGAATCCTTCTTCTTTTAAGATGGATTCTTTGTGTACATGAAATGAATGCTTAATCTATTCTTTTCTGCATAAACAAGCTAATTTGATGAAAATTTATGCATATGACGTGTCTTCAGGCGCAACGAGGATGCTATAGTTTAAAAAAGATTAACAGAATTCTCGGCCCATATTTTCCTGGTTTTCCCATTGTGATAGTCTTCTGGACGAAGATGGGAAAGAGAAAGTTTACAGATTAAGTTTATGAATTCCTTTCTTAATTTTATTACGGAACGTATATGATAGAGTCTTATTGTATCATCCGGAAAAGTGACATCTCAAATGAATTAGAACTAAGTTCCTTGAAGCATTGAAAAGCTGTTTGTGTACTCATGTTCTTTTTGCTATTTTTAAGCTGCTCTAATTTCATTTCTTAATTATATTCATTTAATAGGTACGGTCTGACTAAATTTATTGCGATGTCTTTGACAGAATTCTTAGGTGCTTCGTTTTCTGAAGCCTTAACGAGAATGATAACAAAAATGATTGTTGAAATGAACAAAAGAAACAAAATAATGAAAACTGACTTTTGGAATTTCCTTCAGTAGCCTTGTCGCCAATTTTAACTGCGTTGTCTTCTTCGGCTACTGCCGTGTTTCAGCGGCGTGTCTTTAGGTTTACATACTAAAGAATTAAAAGCAAGTATGAAAGACAATCCGCAAGATTTAATTTTAAAAGTCAATTTTCGTTGCTTTATTTCTTCACTTCAATTTGATTTTTCATGAAATGCAATTTGTTTTCAAGAATAATGGTTTTCCGAGACTTTCTTCTATTCTATTTTTGCTGTTCTTCAGTCTTCCTTCTGTAACAGCTGTAATAATTTCGATTACCGATTTTTCTTAGACATGATAATCAGGATCTCTTCGAAGTCTGTTTTCTGTTGCCACGAAACTTTAATCAATATTTATGGCATGATTGATTTTTAAACTTCTATTCTAACGAATTTTTTAATAAAACTATCGCTATACAGAGGCCTCTTAGTTTTATAGGAATTTTGAGCATAGAATGATGCATATGCTAGCAGATTTGTTTTGAAATTCATGAAAAGATTCACTGATTTTAAACTTTATGAAAAGCTTCATTTTGCTCCGTTTTCAGCTGTCGGAAAGCCCCCCCCCTTTTTTTTTTTTTTGTTAAATCTAATTTTAACTTTTCATGTTTCACAAAGTACACCGCGAGGCTTACACAAGTAAATTATAGCATTAATAAATAAGCAAATGCACAATAGCACTGCAAATGGGAAAATATTATAAAAAAAGATACAATAAGTAAAATTAAATTAAATTAAATTAAAGAAAGTATTAACTGTGTAATTTTTTTTATTATTATTTTCATCAGTTAAGACTCAATGGCAAATCATTCAATTTTCCTTTTTGTATATTATGGTGCACATGATTTTGGAATGGGTTGATGAAAAACAAGAATTTTCAGAAATTCAATGTTCTACTTTATGTAATACACAGGTTGACTCTTAAAACTTGAAAGGTAAACAACGTTTTCGTTAGAAATTTTTTTTTCAATTTTATAAAGATGTAAAATCATCAGGTTATTTAGAAGTAGGAGATATGAAAAATGTGCAATGCCCCGGCCAGGACTCGAAGCTGGACTTCTCGAATACGTGCAGAGTGTGCTATATCGTTACACCACGAAGGCATGAAGGAGGAAGTGTGTGTGTGTGTGATTACGGCAAAGCCTCGAGGGCTATCTGCCTAAGGGGAAGGATGCCTTCGTGGAGGACTTTCTAAGGGAAACTGGCTCGTATACACGTTACACATGGGGAAAACCACGAAAACGCCCATGCAGCCAGCCGCAGGATTCGAACCTCGGACCGAACTACCAGTGTTCAGCGACTTTACCGCTCGGCCGCTGGTGGGGCATGAAGGAGAAAGAAAATGCCTTATAAAGATGATACGATAACTGAGCCATCTGGGAAATTCCTTATGATGAATTTCGAGAAATAACAAGAAATAAAAATAATGCAATTTTGTTTTCAAATATTCTTTATTTAGACGTATGACTTTGAAAATAAATTTCCACTATAACTTGCTGATATCCTAAGCATTTCAATCACAAACCATTATTGATTCGGAAATTAACACAACGCTACTCGTTAATCTTCTCAGCATTTAAATGGCAAACCATTACTGATACGGAAATTACACAACTCTTCGAGAAAATGGTTCTGTGAAGAAACATTTACGTACTATATATTCTGCGTCTTTAGAATAGGCACCTATGATTATTCCCACTTCTTGCTTGCGTCGTAAGCATGGGAACGACTACTGGAAAAGATGGTCAAGTCCTTTAATTTTGTAAAATCTCCTAATTTCCTCTATGTTTTGATGATGATAGACGTAATGATCGTAAATGAGAGGAACGCCGTAACGACCTTGAAGTGCCTATTTTTTTTTTTTAAATAAACAGATTAGACTATATACAATTCGCAAGGATAAAGAAAGCTATTGAAAGAGTTACAGCTAGAATGGAAGAAGAAACACAAAAATCAACGAAAAACATTCTAAGAAATTAAAGTTGTCCTGTGCATTATAAAGGTGAATTTTAAGAAAATATTTAAAGCTGTTTCCCTATAAACTGCAGTTGAGATGCAAGAAATTAAATCTTAAACATTTCTCAGCTAGCCTCAACCTTAAAAAGATTTCGTCTTCTATACCTAAACTACACAAATCTTTGTACGTTAAGCATGTCCTACCACTGAATTTATTCAGCAATAAAAAGTATAATAGATTCATTAAACTCCACTCTGAATTTTGAGTTTAAATATCCGCCAACGAGTTTAAATCTAGACTGAAGTTCAGATCTTTTTCTTTTGGAGTATTACCGTGTTTACTCGCGTAATAGTCGCACCCTAGTTTTGAAGCAGAAAAAATCGTCAAAAGTGTATAATATTGTGTAATAGATTTCCATGCATAATAGTCGCACCTAGACTTTCACAATGAAAAACTGGCAAAAAAAAAAGAGCAACTATTACGCGAGCAAACACGGTATTTGAGATTTGTGAAAACATCATTCCTTTATCTTCTTTCTACAAATAAACAAAAAAAATTGGACGTCGAAGGGGGACTTATGCTCAGATACTGCAATATAACTGGAAGCGAGGAAGATTTTGGTTTCATTAGGAGAAAACTTATTCAAAAATATCTGATATTCATTCGAAGAAATTTATTATAAGAATAACAAAATGGGAGATTATAACGTAATGATAAATAAACAAATACGCATGCATTTATTTCGCTTTTGGTTCTCACAAAAATTTAGGTTACAGCGATTTTCACTTCGTGTTTAATCCTTTCTCACAGCTATGAATATATATGATTTCATGCATTTGCTTTCATAATGTATTGTCAAGTTTAATTTATGCACTGATTACATGGAATAGATTTCAGTATAGCAAACGAGCGGAATAGCATTTAATATCCCAAGTCGTTTATACTGATTTTCGTTTATTCGCGTCAAACAGAAATATGACGCTTTCTTAGCATTTTGTGGTAGAGCGTGTAAATAAGGAAATCATTCTGGTGGCGACATCAGATCTAAGTGAGAAAGTAGCTGCAAGAAAAGGGGGAAAAGTTCTAGTGACCTTGAAAATTTATAACAAAAGACTATGTTATCAACATATGGCAGACTAACAAATATGTGTATTTCCTGTATGTCCCACTTAAGTTCGTTAGTCATTCCTGCGAGCTCTCAGAAATTTTTCAATGGAGCAAAAGTAAACAGCTGTTTGTGAATCGCTGTGTGTCTGACTGGACTAGAACGCTTCTTAATCCTCTTGAAAATTAAAATTTTATCATGTTTGACATGTGATGCTGAAATAATAGGAAATGCTTTGAGAAGGGAAGTATAAGATGAAGGTAACTATGAATTTATAGTTAGATTTATATTGTGTCCATCTCTTTTCTCTTTTTGTTTTGTATAAAAGCTGTAAATTTCTAGAAATTGAAAGTTGAAATTATCGCTGTACTGTCTATTCAAGTTTAGCAGAGCCCCGTGATGCTTCTGCGAGTAAGCGAAAAATATCAATCCATTTCTAGAAAAGGGTAGTCAGTTTCACCGAGATGGTGTCGGTTTATTTAGCGTTTTCGTAAGATCTTGCTATACTCTCTCATTTTTTAAATACTATGGGGTACACAGGCAATCAAAAGCTCATACACACGGGGAAAAAAAGGAAAGAGAGAGAGAGAAAATACTGTCAATATGTTTTCAGTATATAGTAAATAAAGAATATCAGTGTTTACATAGGTGGAAAATCTAAAAAAACATTTCTTTCTTTCCTAAAAGAGAAATAGAACATTCTCGGCACTCTTTTAATAAGCGTTCTGTCATTGGTTGGTAGACTGTATCTCTGAAGATTATTTTAAAGAAATTATCACATCCTTCCCACCATATTTTTAGCCCACCAGCGGCCGAGCGGTAAAGTCGCTGAACACTGGTAGTTCGGTCCGAGGTGCGAATCCTGCGAACGGGCTGGTTACATGGGTGTTTTCGTTGTTTTCCCCATGTGTAACGTGTATACGAGCCAGTTTCCCTTAGAAAGTCCTCCACGAAGGCATCCCTCCCCTTAGGCAGATAGCCCTCGAGGCTTTGCCATAATTAAATAACCTAACCTAACCCTGCATACTTTTATGGTGTAAGTGGTTAACACGTCCAGGTAGGCTTTGGAAGATTCGTGACTCGAATACGGATGAAGACACAGTTGATTGATCACGTTTCCTGGTTTCGAAAAATCTACTGTCATTATAATTTAATCAATCTTAAAGCTTTCCAAAAATTAAATTTTTTGCCTCTTTAGTAAAGTACCATAAGAAGTATTTTATCTTTATATTAAAAATATAAATGTAGTGTTAATATTCTTGCTCCAAAGTTTCCTCTCAACCGCTTATACATTCGAATCAATACGTTGCATTATTTTAAATCAGTAATACTAGTAAAAGCTTAAAAGCGTTATGAATGTGCAAAAAAGCTTAGTTTTTAAGCTTTTTCAAAATACATTTATTTCGATTTTCTGCTCCAACATACTTATTTTATTTACCTCGTGTTTTGCCATAATATGGTTCGCAGTAAGATATTTTCTTTCTCCTTGCCGAATATCTTTGTCGTGTGATTGGAAGCAAGTCCGGTTAGAATTCGGGAACAGTCAGTGCCGCAGTCAATGCTCTC
The DNA here is from genome assembly GCF_044657685.1 of Stegodyphus dumicola. Lineage (NCBI taxonomy): Eukaryota > Metazoa > Arthropoda > Arachnida > Araneae > Eresidae > Stegodyphus > Stegodyphus dumicola. The sequence continues at coordinate 110,137,941 of NC_140781.1, read as the reverse complement.
GTCTTTTTGAATCCCGACTGGGGCACTCTACATATTTTATGTCTTCTGCTTCAGAAAATCTTAATAACTCTACAATGTAATTTTTAATATTACCAAAGTTCTTTCTGATGCAGGTATATATATATTGTATAGAAATACATTTTTCAGTAACTTCAAAAATTCCCACTAGGTAGTAAAGATTTATTTACTGCATTGCTGTTTAAGTCTTGCCGCCCAGACGGTGTAGTGGTTACGGGACCCTACTGCGGCCGGGTTCGAATCCCGGAGAAGACATGGTTATGACTGACCATGCCTTCAGAAGAGACAACGGTGGGGGGGGTGCTCTTAGGTACTTCCACAATAAAATAGCCCCCCCCCCCAATAAAATAGCAGGCGAGTGCCTGCCATTGGATTATAACTGCTCGTGCCTTCAGAGGAGATAACGATGGGGGGCTCTTAGGTACTTCCACGATAAAATAGCCTCTACAATAAAATAGCAGGCAAGTGCCTGCCATTGGATTAAAAAGAATGCTACCCAAATCTTGTTAAAGTCATGTTTTTAGTCTGAACGCTCGGAGCGCCCGTTAATTCCCGAGTTGCTGCACAGGTAAAAATCTTTGATGCCCATTTACATGTAAGCATATCCAAATGCAATTACAATAATTATTCAAATATATTAGAAGTGTCACCCTGGTTATGTGCAAATATTATGTCATATTTGATTCGCATTTTCATGTAGATCATTAAAATGGGCATTTTTTCTGTTGTTCTGTTTGTTGGGTGCATCATGGGCCCAAGAATGATATGGTCTGCAAGAATGTTCGCGAATAAAGTTATGTGTTCTTTTCTTCAAACTGTCTCCCTCATTTATTTTTATGAGTTTAAGCATTGCGGTTCTCCAAGTAACTAAGACGCAAATTAAGGATCTCCTCGTTTAACTCTTCTAGACCTACATTGTGATCTTCTGATTTATCCAGTCTCCCACTCAAAGATATCATATATGTTACCGGCAATGTATGAGAGCAGGCATATAGAATACCTAGGAATTTTATAGAATACTGAAAACTAGACAATGAATGAAACAATTAACAGTTCAAACATTTCCTAGGCATTCTATAGAATTTCAAATGACAAAGCCGCAAAGTATGAAACATATCTAAGATCCATTTCCAATATTCATGTATTTAATACATTCATCCATAATCCCTACATTTAATAAATTCATTTCATAATTCCGTACGTTTTCATACATTGTTTTCTTTCATAAGAAATGCATAAATTTTGTTTGGTACAGCTTTTATTTTTCTTTACATATATTGAATAAAATTTTTTTAATGACTTTTTCAAAGTAACATTTGCAATTTTGAGGAATGCACGTCTTTGAAATAACAGCGTTATCACGGCCTTTTTTCATACTCTGTCTAAATAGCATTTGTCATTGTATAGAATTGATAGTTATCATATAGAATGCCTAGGGAAATTATACAATAACTCATACTCTGCTTGAAAAAGTCAGACATTCTATAAAATGGCTATGTATTCTATAGAATGCCGGCGTTTCAATCATTGGCGAGAACATTATATATTAAATACACACACACGTACGTACACAAGCTATTTGAAAAAGACTGCACACTTTATTCCTTGAACAATTTGTCGCAGACCCGTGGTTCCAGTTCAAGGACTGAACTAAAAAACTAAAGAGTGAGTTAGAGGTTTAGTTATGCCACACTCTTTAGTAAAAATATATCATGTTTCAGTTTGAAAATGGGAAACGGAGAAGAAAAATGTTAACAAGAAAAGTGTTTTTCGTAACTGAATTAGTCTTCAGCCAACTCTATAATGGCCTTGAAGCGCAAAAATCACGTGATCCAGATGGTCGATGTGTTCTTGTGGTAGTATGTGGTTGCGAACTCGTGGTCGTGGACTTTTTAGATATGTATTTTACTAGTAGTGTTATGTAAGAGGATTATTTTTTTATTCTAAAGTGATTTTAAATAACTGAAGCTTTATGCAATGGTAAATAGTTTTATCTATACTTCGTTTTATATCTTTTTAATTTTTAGATTTATTTGGGAAAATTTGTAGCTGTTCTCAAGCCTATTCAAGTATTTCGTTTTAACATCGAATGCATTTACTCTAGTTTGAACATTTTGCATAGTATTATTTTGAATATTTGTTTGGTATACTACATTAGGAATTCTTTACTTTGATTATTTCTTTCTAATAGCATACTTGGATACAGAATGCCTCGAAACTGCAGTGTATTTGGTTGCAAATCCAGTTAAGACAAAAACAAGCATGTCACTACTTATTCTGTACCCAAATCAGATAAAAGAAGATGGAAAATTGTAAACTGTAAAAGTAATTTTGAAAGTAGGAGCTTTAATGATAAATTCCGTTCTTCTATTAACTCTGAGAATGTTGAGCAGATTAATTTCTTAAAGAAACTAGTGTTGGGGCTCAAGATATGGAAACAGTCTGTTCTGATAAAAGAAACATTACCACCATGCACATTTCAGGTATTAATAACAAATTCAAATACATTCATTCAATTGATTCCATATTTGTTTCAAAGGTATGAAACTGAATACATATTGTTAGGAAAATTTCAAACTAGTGCTCTTGAATCCCATTTTGGAATTATCAGTAAATGGCAAATGTCAGATTCAAATTATTACATAAATTACCTACAATTATTAGAAAGTGAGAAGAAGCTTCATTTTAAAAGCAATATTATAATTTCATCATCAAATATGAATGTCCCTTTTACCAGATGATTACTTTTACATTTGTGAATACTGACGATTATTCAAATTTACTAATTAATGATTTTTCTATAGAAAATGTTTCTTCTGATATTTTACCAGTGCGGATTTCTGTTTCAGGTTATGCTTCCATGAAAGAATTAAAGGTGGTAAAATGCAATACTTTCCAGGTCTGGTTGCAAAGTATTCATTCAGTAGATATAGCGGATGATATTTTTGGTTTTCTTAAAGAATTAGATGGGGGGGGGGGGAAATTAACTTTACCATCTGCAGTTGCTTTATTAACATCTTCAGTTGTGCATTTCGTATTTGGTGAAATTCTTGAAAACATGGAAGTTACATTTCTTATGTCAGGAAAGAAATTAGGTTTTTTTTATATAAGTTATCTTGCATACAGTTAGGTCGAATTAACTTTAATTTAAAAGATTCTTGCATTTGTGGAATGACTTTACAAACGCGGTTAGAAAATATCTGTTTGATAATTGGTAAAATAATGTTAAATAATTACACAAAATATAAAAATGACAAAATTAATATAAAATATTTATATAAAAAGTTAAAATATTTCATTTAATAAGTCACAATTTTTTTATTCATGCTTTGTTTCTGCATAGATTATGTATAATATGTAGTATGTGTGTATATGGTGCAGCTCCAAGTTTTATAAATTTATTTTTAATAGTGGAATAGACCTGTAACTTGGGAAAACCACCTTTAAAAAAAAACAAGCTTAATCACTTACCTCTTGGATGGTTTGGAAAAAGTGATACAACATAAAATTGGAGCTGGCACAAATAGAAAGCTGTCCTTTTTACGAATGTAATTAGAATTCAGTTCTTTGAAATTTTCTTGAAAGATTTATTTATAGCATAATATGCATGTAAGGTTATCTTTAGACTCAAATTTTCTAACATTTAAGGAATTTTCAATTCATTTCCCGGTTTTTACAAAATTGAGATATCCAGTTTTTATTTTACTATTAAGAAAATCTAAATAAAATTTACATCCATAAATCTATTGAATTTTCCCCCTTATGTGGATTTTATATTATTTTGGGAAGGAATTTGATTCAAATTACATAAAGGGATTCCATTTTTATTTTAATTACAGAAATAACGTTTCCATGTGCGATTCTCAATGATATTTTTATCATTGAGACAATTGTTTTAAAAATACAATAATACAATAATTAGTACAATTGTTGTAAAAATTATTGAATTGTTTTAAAAATTATTGAAGTCATACATTTTTACCGCCTGTGAAAAATTTAATGTAAATCATGCGACCCACTCGCGTTTATTGATTTTACTTACAATTATTTTAAGAAAAAAATATTATTTTCAGCAAAAATAAACTTCGCGATTATAGTGAAGAGAAAGAGGTCGACAATTTCTATCACGTGACCTTCCAAAACTGGTTTCCCTTCAAGGCCATGATACAGTCGGCTCTGTAACTGGTCAAGAAGGATTTTCAAGTGACCATATTTACTAGAAATACCTTAATAAAAATCTTGGGAATGTCATGCGAATATTTCGAATGCGAATTTCTAAACGATACTTCTTTCTTATACCAGGTTATATATAAGTAAAGGTCTTAAATTCGCATTTGTAGAAATGTTAAAATTCAAAAATATTTTATGTAATATAATTCAGGGTACTTTTCCGTTTTGCCGACGCAAACGATAAAAGTCGCCAGCAATGGTACAACTGATGCCAAACGGAATATCTTTGCTGGTAACCTTTTACGCCTCATTTTCAAAACAAGTCGCAGCCATTTCTTATCAGATTGATTGTTTCTTTCAATACTGGCAGTAGCGTAGCTAGGGTGGGGCAAGGGGGAACATCTGTCCCCGGGCGCAGCATTCAGGGGGCGGCAAATTGATGTTACAAAATTTTAGAATAAAATGTTTTTCATTCTTGGCCCACAGAAAGGGGGCGCAAAATCTTCAGTTGTCCCCGGGCGCTTAAAAACACTAGCTACGCCTCTGAATACTGGCATACAATTACATAGAAATTTTACAAGATAGTTAAATTTTATGCCATAAGACCATTCGCGGTAATTAAGATCAGGATGCAATCACACCGCTCACCCGAAGGCGAAAATAAAGAAAAGGCAAAATCAAGAGTTAAATTCACCCATTCTAATGAGAATGCACCAAAGAAGTAAAGTACTGCGGTTTTGCATAATTTCTGAGTAAGCTATTCGTACGAAGTGAAATAATTCTTGTATTTAAACTTGTATTCCAAATTAAGATTTAACTTGAAATTAATGTAGATAATTACTGAGAGAACAGGATTTTTGTAGCGTAGTTTGCGTGAGATGAGATCACATGATATTAACCGGCGAATCAGGATGTTGAACCATGAAAGCATAGTAAATTCTTAAGTTAATGTCTTTTTACAAATTTATTGTCTTTATTTATTGGCTTTTTACAAAATTTTAAACCATATTAAAATGTTTATGCCTTCAAATAAAACATTATTAAAACTAATGTTTGTTAACATTTTTTATGTGTATACTGTTTGTCGCCAACAAAGTCTGCTTGGCGAGATTTGCGCCGACAAAAAGTGCCGATTTAAAATTTTCAAAAGTTGTGAAAGAAACGCTTTCGGAAGGCCCTAAAGTTGTTAATCTATAGAATCTGGTCGAGAAAAGTAATGTTTGCAATCTTCAGTTAGTGAAAAATATATACATACAACCGATCATGTGTGGCAATAGATTGTGGGGAAACTTTTTTTAAAAAATTTAAATTGAAACGAATTTCCGTACATATCTTCATTTAATAACAAATTAAAAATCTCAGAAATTCACTGTTTGATTTTATTGCTTGTGCCATCGGATAGAGATGCCATTGGATAGAGAGGAGGAATATCTTTTAACGAAGCTTATAAGAGATTTTAAAGAAATTTCTAATTTGTTTTGGTAAAATTGCTGAATGTTTTCAATCATTTGATGTAAACAATTGTTGGAAGTAAAAGCGTCACTATTCATTATTGAAAAACGAATTTTCAATTTAATAATGTTATTAACAACTAATCATGGGCCTTGAAAAGATAAAGCTGAAAAAAAATAAACATTAAAAAGATTTTACAAAATAAACTAAAGACTGTGTATTTAAAATTGATAAAAGTAACTTATCATATAGTTTAGGGGAAGCGATAGATTAAATAATTGTGTTCAAAAGATTCATATACAAAATTATATCATGAATAATAAAAGCGTGGAAGCATAAATAACAAAATTTAATAACTGGATTTCATTGTAAAAGTATAAACCATTAACTTTATATATTTATTAAGTTATTATTCGTGATGTAAAATTGCAGATGAAGTTTGTAACGAGAATTATTTAATATGTTGCTCCCTTTAAACTGCATGGGAAAATATTTTTATGCTTTTAGTTCCTTAATTATTTGATGAGATTTAAATGAAAGCCTATTTTATCAAAACTTTATATTTTAAATTCCCCTTTCGCTGTTAGTTTTTTCAGTTTCTTCCTTGGTTTCTGAGCTGATAAGCCACCGTAGTGCGCTGTGTTGTAATCAAATAAACCACACCAATTTCTTTGGCTTCTGCTTGCATCGTTGCTACTAATTTTTTGAAAAATTTGAAAATGAGATGATTTTTCCTTCTTCGTCTGCAGAGTTTTGACATTGAATGTCCAGATCATTCAAACCTTAACATACAGGCTCATTCAGAATCAGACAGATCGCTTCAGTTAACTAGAAATAAAACTTTATTCAGTGGATAGTGTAATATAAGCAACTTCAGCGAGAAATCTGAGTTTTCATATTCAGTGCAGTATTTTCGAGACAGGTGGCAGGATGATATTTTTTGCCTATATAGTAACAGTTTCTGTGCTGTTTTTGTACCTGCAGTTATTGAAAGTATATTTCAAATTGTTTGAATTTTCCTGATTCAGAAGACTGTATATTTTTAACATTAGAATTCTTCTACAGAATGCATTTTCCAGTTTCCAGAACTCTTTTTAACTTTCATTGTATTTCTTATCAGTAATACTAAACAAGAGTTGTTTATTTAGCTTACTTGCGAGATTAACTTAAGTAATCAAAATTTTTGCCCAAACCATGCTGATTTTTTTTAAGGATTAAAATTTATTAATATGCATTAAGATGAACTGAGGTAAAGATGAGATTATTTTAAATTCTTACTTTGGGTCGAATGATAAAAATAGCATATTTACTCGCATAGTCACCGCAGTTTTTTACTAATTTTATCATATGAAAATCAACAGGGAAAATTTATGCGCATAGTTTAATTCCGAAGAATGCGCTTACAATGAAAATGAAATGAAAAGTATTCATGGATATAGAAGGCACTTTCTCCCTCCTCCCAGCATGCATTCGTGGTGTAACGATAGCACACTTGACGCGTATTCGAGAGGTCCAGGTTCGAGTCCCGGTGAGAGCATTGCTCATTTTCATGTCTCCTGATTCAAAATAACCTAATGAATCTACAGATAAACTACCCGTAGCTATGATAATATTATTTATTTAAGATCAACATTACAATGTTTAATAAGATATTTTGATTACTGCTTTCTTACTGTTGTAAACAGCTACTCCACAGGCCTCAAATCATTCAGTGCTGTTTGAACTGTCTCATCTGCTATAAATTGCAGGTTTTCGCCATGATCACCGTTGATATTGTCTTCATCTATATTCAATCTGTCTTCCCTCGTGAAATTATCTTCAATACCATCAAGAGCATCAGATATCCCTATTTTCCAGAAGCTCTTCACGATAACTGCTTCATCAGTTATAGCCCATTCACCCAAAACTCCAAGAGAAAATCATTTAGTAAAATGAAAACAACCATTATGAAAGCAAGAAGAATTCATTTTAAAAGTTAAGGAAACTATTGCTTTCTGAACGTCTTGAGGAAGAGGAAAGCTATGTGAATATTTCAAAACATTTCGGAACCTTGCGCTAAAATCCTGGGGGATGAATATGCGAGTAAATATGGTAATTGGTTGTTTAATTTCGGCAAAGTAAACAATGATTTCTTTGTATGGGGAGAGATGCCTTCGTGGAGCACTTTTAAGAGTCACATTACACATGGGAAGGGGGAACCACAAAAAAGCCTGTACACCCATTCATCAAGATTCGAACTCGGGAGAAACTGGTAATATTCAGCTATTTAAAAAACCCACCGCTGCTGTTGGGCCAACGACAAAGTGAACGTAATGAATTAATATTCGAGGTTAAAGAAACAAAATATGAAAAAAATTTTCTTTTACTTTGGATTGTAAAAACGACAAGAGATTTTGGAAAAAGCTGTTTTATTATGAATGCTTTTCCAAGACCGAAATAAAGCAGTTTTGTTAAAGAAGATTAGATTTTAGGTTTTAAGAAAACTTTTCATTTAATGCTAATTTTAAAATTACTACTAAAATGAAAGATTGACAGAATTATAAAAAAAAATAAGCCGAAGAGCTCTAGTTGTTCACTGACTTAAATCGTTTCAAATTTAGCAGTGCGTGTAGTATTCGCTATCTGCGTGCCATCACGGTTATTAATGTAAGCTTAATCAAATCTAATGGAGTATAGGATTTGTGTAAAGGTTACCGTAAACAAATAATGAAGTAATTGAAACGTCATATTTTGTTAAAATGTGTGAACGCTAAAGCAATATGAAACAAAGTAGATACTTTTCTCATAACATTAATATTTACAGTTTGTTAAAAATTCCCTGTCTCTGTTATTCATCTTAAACAAGAGCATTATATTCTGGCAAATACTGAAAGAGAGAAATAAGTATTGCAAACGATCCAAATTTATCTGACATAGAGGTCTTTAAATTATTATTAGCTTATGACGGTAATTTAAAACTAAAAAATAAAGTTTTAAATTATAGTCAGCTCCTGTTGGTACAAGATAATATAAGCTAAATTTTTAAAAACATGCCAATGTTTCCGAATATTAATTAGTTGATGATTTAAATTTTAAGGCGGTTTAAGTTACTTTGACTAAGCGACCGAACGGTAGGATCGCCGAACACCGGTAATTCAACCTGGATTCCAATCCCGGCGAAAGGGCTGGCTGCATGAAAGTTTTCGTGGCTTACCCCATGCGTGACCTAAATACGAGCCAATTTCCCTTAAAAAGTCCTCCACGATGGACATCTTTCCCTTATGCAAATAGCTCTCACGTGCTTTTCCATAATCCAAATAAAAAAAAAATTAACCTTTAACAAAGAACCCCGGCTAATAGTTCGGCTACATAGATATTTTCATGGTTTTTTTCCCCTGTATGACATAAACAGAGCCAGGTTTTCCTCAAAAGTCCACTAACACGGAAAAAAAGTTTCACAAAAGGCATTCTTCCCTTTAGGCAGTTAGCCTTCATCTGCTCTGCCTGATTCAACTAAACAAACAAACAAATCATTAGATGGAAAATTCAAAATAATTGCAGATTCATAACAGATACATCGATTTCCTTTTCGAAATACGTAGCGATGAATTTTGAATTTTGTAAACAGAATTATTTAATCTCTTGCTCTTTTTAAACTATATAAAAAATTATTTTTCTACTGTTAGTTCCTTAATCATTTTATGAGTTTTAATTGAAAATTTACTTTATAAAAACTTAATTTTTTTCAAAAATTGCGCTTTCGCTGTTTCCCGTGACACTTATTAGGAGGAAATCTAAAATAAATTTCTTACCATTTTTCACATATTTAGAGAATCAAATGTGCCCCCCTCAGCGGCTAAGCGGTAAAGTCGCTAAACACTGGTAGTTCGGTAATCAGTTCGAATCCCAGCAAACGGGTTGGCTTCATGAACACTTTCGTGGTTTCTTCCATGAGTAACGTGTATTCGAGCCAGTTTACCTTAGAAAGTCCTTTAAGAAGGCGTCCCTTCCCTTAGGCATACAGCCCTCGAGTGCTTTGCCATAATTAAATAAACTAAAATAAAGCAAACTAGATAATCAACTTTATAGAGGTATTGATTAAGATTTCACGAACACAATTCACATCCGTTTGTTGGCAGTTCTGTTTAAGAAGTGATGTAATAGGCTGCAGAACTTTTCTCATTTTTGTATTAATAATTTATAAGTAAACAACTGTGTGGTGGGTCGCTTATGCTGCTTAATTCTAATTTTTTTCGAATGGTAACTTCTTTTTTTCAAAAATTTCTGAAGCAATATGTTAACTCTGGCATTCAAATAGTCTAAATTCGGAATAATAAGAATTAGAATGCTGTATGATTCTTGTTCAAAATTATGTTATACAGGAACTGTTCTATTCCGAATTTGTAATATATATCAAAGAAGCAATCGGTGAATCATCTCAGTAAGAGGACTTCTCATGCAAATAATTTTTATGAAAAAATTTTCTCTACAAAGCTATATGCTACAGCCTGATACTTCTAGAGAGAAAATATACTTCTGCCATCAGCTCATTTCAACTGTGATATATATTTTTTTTTAATAAGAAATTTACCTCAGATTTTATTCCGTTATAAGACGCTCCAAAGAATTTTCCACTTCAGATACGTCAGCCAACATCGCTTGTTGGCTACTGCTATATAAAAATTTTGCCCTATCTCTTACAATAGCGTTTTTGTTTTAAAAGTTTATAAAGTGTGTCATTCTACAATATTTTGTTCTTTATTGAAACAACTACCTAAGATACGTATAGTTCTTATGCTTGGAAAATGTTTCCTGCAAAATGAGCTTATAACAAAAAGTATGTTTTCTCGCTTGGAGTATGTTTAATCGCTTACATATTTTCTGCAGAATTGTTTAGCGTAAGTTATTCTACAACCGAAAAGATCCTGAATCTCCATATCTTTATTGTTTAATAGTCTTTAAGTGCAAATTGGACCTCACATATTTTATTACTAGTAGACTCGTTGAAACAGGCCTTAATTCTGTGAAATAACAGTGAATACTGATATCGTAGCACATTTATTTATAAAAGAATTTTAATAATAAAATACCTCAAAACTTTTCTCATGTAGATCTGCCTAAAAGACTGTGCAATCGTATAATTACAGTTATTGAACATTTCATCGAAAAATCTGCTCATAAGCAGCCGAGCTGATAAGACCATTGAACATCGATAAATTCGACTCGGATTCAAATCCAATTGAACAGGTTCTCTACATGGATATCTTCGTGATTTCACTCATATGTAAAGGAAATCCGAGTTAGTTTCTCTTAAAAAATCCTCTACGAATGCATCCCTCCTCTTAGGCAATTAGCCTTAGTGTACTTTGGAATAAATTAATAAATCCAATCCAGTTCATGGGAAAGTTTAGTCGGAGTCACATAACAAAGTGCTCACCTAAAGAATTTTGTCTTGTGTAATAAAATTAAAAGCCAATTTCTGTTACAAAATTTTCCATGAAGGTATCTTTCCTCTTAGGCAGATAGCCCAGGTGTGCACTCCCCTAACCAATTAACGAATTAATTAGCCGAAGTAAGAGCTTCATCTTTATATACATTATATTCAGTCTGTTATTTGAAAAATTTTGGATATATTTTCATCATACCTTATATTCCAGGTGATATCTTTTTCAGACGGTTTACGAACTTTTCTGCATTAGTACACGAACTTAGTAACGCTGTAATAGACCGTTTCTTTTCTTTTTTTGGGGGTGGGGGCCACCAGCGGCCGAGCGGTAAAGTCGCTGAACACTGGTAGTTCGGTCCGAGGTGCGAACGGGCCGGCTAAATGGGCGTTTTCGTAGTTTTCCCCATGTGTAATGTGTATACGAGCCAGTTTCCCTTAGAAAGTCCTCCACAAAGGCATCCCTCCCCTTAGGCAGATAGCCCTCGTGTGCTTTGCCATAATTAAATACACCAACACCAGCACCCTTTCTTTTTTTTTTTTTTATCGGAATACAGTAAAGTATGTGATGCTTATCTTTATAATTGATTTGAGAATAAACTAGTTCTCTTGTAATTTCACAAATCTAACCTTTCTAAACGATAAAGTTCAGATCAAAATATCTTAACGTTTTATCAAGAATATCTATAAGTTTCGCCATTTAAGTATATATAACGTTTTGCATTTTTAACAAAACAGAAAAGCTTCGTTGGTACGAGAAAACGTGTTACATTATTTTAGTAACATATCTTTCTTCTCATTTTCTGAGAAACGTTACCTAAGATTAGCTTAGATGTAGATACTTTTAGGTATCATTTTAGAATTTTTATTGTCAGATCTCTATGAGTTTCTTCAGCATCAAAAAGAAACTCTTAAATGACCTAGCAAAATACTCTCAGAAAACAGCAAAGAAGTTTTTTTGCTAAGAAACACCTTAACCAATCTTTCAAAATGACTATAAATAATTCTTGCTACCTCGAAAGATCTACCTTTTGAAAGAGGTCAAATATTAACCGAGCATTTTTTTATTCCAACTTTTCGAAACATCGTTGACAAATTTTACGATTCAATTTAGTAAGCACTGATTACTGCCATTGAAGATTTGTATTCCCCTTAACCACAACAATTCGTCCGTATAATTCGCTCGTAAAGACCTACAAACCGTTTGTTCGAATACGTCACCCATTTTCCGTAGATGCGTATTTCGGCTTTGCCTGTGGCTACTTCAAGTCAGGCACGAGACTCTGCTGTATAATCATCGCCTCTATGTGGCATTACACATCGTTAAAAATCGATTTCTAAAGATTTTCCTCCTCTTCATCTTTTTATTTCATAGTAAAACCAAAAAAATCTCGCGACCCTTGTGAAAGGGCTAGATGTATAATGCCGAAAGTTTAGTGTTTTCTAACTTCAAAGGAGAGATATTAGATACAGAAACGTCTGACGCAGAACCTATTCGTCTTTCATCAAGACAATCGTAGAACTATTACAGAAGAATGCCAGATAGTCCGTATTGATCTCTATCGCCAGAGACCGTGCAATGCTTCAGCAGCAAAGACTTGTGGATTAATAGCTACTTTTTTTCATAAGTTCAGATTTTTATCACTTTTTTACCCTTTTACAACTATTTCTTCATTTCGTAACTGAAGATTAGGTGGCTTTTAACTTTAAAAGTAAATTAATTGTTTTTTAATCCTAATAACATTTATCTGAAAATAAACATTTTCCCATTATACAAAGAAATTTGTTAAATCCTTTCAAGCTACGTGAATAATTTCGAAGTTTATTCGAAGTTCAAACCTTTGTTGTTGTTCGAAAATTTTATGTTTCAATTTTTTATATTTTTGAATTTATAAGTAAAGTTAAAAAGATCCAAATATGTACGAAGTCAATGGTTTATTTTCTTTACGGTAAATTTATGTGAATGTTTTTTGCGTTTAATATCATGCAATATTTTTTTTAGTTCAGTTAATGGATTAAATAATCAAATTTTGTACTGGACTGCACGTAGCCGTTTAAAAAGTTCAGCATTTGCATGTTCGAAGTGTAAAGTACAAAACTTTTAAACTGGTTTTAAATTGTTGAAAAATTATGTGGAACAAAATTAAATCGTAAATATGTAAAGATATCCAAGAAAAAATATTTAAAATCTTATCAGTTTCCTTATCATTTCCATCACTTCCATTAATTTCATATCTAACACTTGTTCTTTCTAATTAAATGAATGCCTAAACTTTTAAAATGATATTATATTTGATTTACTAACTGCAATTCAAGAAAACATGTAGGGATTTATCAATGGTACTCAGGAAAGTTATAAAAAAGAGTTTCTGTTCATTTTCTACTCGCGTGCAAAAAGCTTCAGCCTTAAAACAAAGTCTAAATATTTAGCCCTTATTTATGTATATTTCTGTATGAGCAAAACTGCGATTTAGAAACCAAGAAACCAAACTTCGTGCATATTTATAGTTTTGACTGCGTATATAGCTTATGCAGCACACACATTTTTCATTTTCATTGCAGGACTAACCATTTTGCCAAAAAAAAAAAAAAAAAAAAAAAAAAAAAAAAAAAAAAAGACAATAATTTAAGATAGATATTCAGATTAGGATACAATAATATGCCGAGCAAGTAATAATTTAGAAGTCAAATAAAAAAAATCAGCGGTATATTTTCAATTGAAAATATAACGCTGATTTTTGTTATTTGACTTCTAAATTAGATATTCAGATGCTTAAATTTAGCAAATCTGTTGAGATTTTGACTACAATTTTAATTTTAAATACTTAAAATATGCTTCTGTACTTTAAGAAATTTTAGTTATGCTTTTTATTTAATTATGTTTCGTATTTTAAATATCAAGCTAAACTTCAGAATTCCTCTGCCGTCCATACAATCTAGACCATGTTTTCTTACTTGTTCTCTTTGAATTAAAGATATAAAATTCGATCAAGGCGCGATTATTCTTGTCTGTTATGTCATTGGAAAATTTAAAATATAAAGCAAAGAAATATTATGTTTGCTGATAAGAAGTATTGAGGATTATTTGGATTATAGTAAAGCACATAGGGACTATCTCTTAAAGCCAGTGGTTCATAAAACTTTTTTGCCCCATGCACCCCTTTCACCAATGCTATACGATCATCCCGTCTTTTTCTCCCAAAATCGAAAAATACAAATTTCTTTAAGTTTAGATTTTTTAACATATATTTTAAATTAAACAAGAACAAGTACAGAAAATATTGATAAATACCAGAAAAATTAAAGTAGTTTTGTTATATTCATAAACTAAAACTAAATACTAAGCAGGTACGTAAAGGCTGACCGCCCCCCTGAAACTACGAAATTCCCTTCAAGAGAAACATTCCGTTATTTGGGAACCCCTGGTCTAAGGGAAGGAATGCCTTCGTGGAGGACCTTTTTAAGGAAAACGGTTCTTAGTCAAGTTGCACATGAGGAAAACCCCGAAAATTCCCGTGTAGTCAGATACTTCGATTTGAAGTCTGGTTTAGTTACCAGTATTCAACGACCTTACTACTCAGTCGCTGGATGACCGATAAAAAATGCAAGATATCGAAAACGAAAATTAATACTAAATTTGGAAGAATGATTTGGATAAGCATAAAAGGAGAAGTGTGTATTTTGATGCAATTATGCAGTGGCTGTTGCTTGTGACTGTTTCGCTGTAAATTCCATTATAAAGAATTCATTCCATTATAAAGAAATCAAAACATAGCAAATGAGCAATTTCTTTCGATGATTGGAAGGAACGAGGCTTTTTAAATCAATGCTGGATGTTATTTCATATCTTGTTCCGAAATTCACACCACGCAATAATCTGTGATATATTTCAGATAGGTGCAGGGCTCCCAACATTTTTCTTACATAGACCCCCTTTTAAAAGAGTGATTTTCCTCATCGACCCCGTTGCATTTTACTCTATAATATACAGCATACAACATAATCATAATGCAAATAACTGGTCACAAATAGCTTTAAAGAATCAATTAGACTAAATGTAAACAAAAGTTTGTAAAAAAAAAGCTTATTAGAATTATGTTTTATTATTTTTTGTATTATTATTAATTTTATATATATAAAGTTTTCAGAAACAAAATCGCAGCAGATTCTAATTGCCCCAAAATTCGATTTTAACTAACGTGATGGCTGTGCTTAATGTACTGATGAAATTTTTTAATATTTGGCATAAAATTCCATAGCATAATAAATCATCTCGTTCAAAAGGTTTCAACCTATTTTTTATTTTCCGTAGAAAACTGATAACTTCATTAAAGCCTGCTTCCACAAGGTAATAAGAGGTAAACGTCAATAAATTTTGGTTCGGTAGCTGCTTTTATTATAGGATGTCTCTCTGATCACTTTTACATTACATGTGTACCCATGCGTTTTGAGTAAGACTCATGCTTGAACGTCCTCCTTCAGTATAACAAACTATTCTTGCGTCACAATATCAGGATCAGACATATCGCAGTTCAGCGGTTCTATGAGCGATGCTCGCACATTCAAATTTTCAATATCTCAGAATTTCTTTGAAATTTCGCTTGTAAGAAAAAATATATCTTCCAACGTAGTTTTCTGTTTTTTTTTTTTTTTTTTTTTTTTTTTTTTTTTTTAGGTGTGTATGTGTGTTCCTGCCTTTTCCTTTTTTTACATTGCGCTTATTGCGTAAAAAATGCATATATCTCAAAAATATTGATTTAAAAAGTATATTAAATACCTTCTGTAAATGTTTCCCTTATATTTATTTTATATGATTTCTTCCTTACTACTTGATAATAACTTTATATCATTAACTATTAATTGTAAATTTTATTAGCTTTTTTTGAAAATCAGTCGAAATTTGATTATGCCGATCAACTGCATATTCGGGTAATGACCTCTATTCAGCCCCTTGGTCATCACTGACAGCCTTTAAAATTTCATCGACCCCTAGATGGTCAAGACCAAGCTCGTTAGGAACTCCTGAATTGGCGAAATGAAGTTTGCAGTCTGGTAAAATTAATACCGCCTTATGAAAGACGCAATTACGAGCTTAAGTGTATGACTTCTTTGCAGCGTTTTATGTGATGCGTTCTCCTGAAACAGGCATGACATAACTCTGCTGTTCGATTATTGAGGTATAAGTAGTTAACCCACAATCATAAATAAAGACGCAATTCAGTTGTTTTGGAAGCTATTTAACCTCTTGGATCGCGATGGTCATGTCGCTCCCGAATAGCTAATCTGTCGATCGTTCTTAACAATGCCAAAGCAAATAACTGTATGCATCATTAACCTTGAACGGGTCTCCCTGTCATATGTGCACACGGATTTGAAGAACAGTTTCCGTTGAGTGATAGAATGCATCTTCAGTTCTTCCTTCCGTCAGAAATTACAGATTCGCTGATCACGTCCCTTGACTTCGGAGACATTTTGCACGCGAAAGTGTTGATGAGGTGGAAGGGTTAGTCACACTCAATTTCTTAACGGTTTAAAGATGATGTCACCTGTCAACACTAAAGAAGAAGGGAAATTTTCCCCCTTTTTTTTTTTTTTTTCCCCTTAATTCTCGGTTTTGCTTCCAACAGTTAATAAATTTTTACCTCTTGCTTGCTATAATAGACAATATAAAAGAAAATAAATAATTTTCAATGCATCGTAAAAAATAAAATATTTATTTGAAAGTTTAACGTGTTTTTAAACAGACGCAAAAGCATAGGTATCTTGTTCTTGTAGGACTATAGATTAGAAAAATTCTAAATAATCTGATATTACTTTAAACTATGTAAATACAAATTTACACTGTAATTATTACTAATTTTTCACTTTAGAATGTCTCGGTAAAGAAGAATGTTCTTAAAATATAGCAGAAAATACACTGGATACTTTCGGTTATATGATAATACCTGCCAAACATTTTTCTCCGAAAAGATATATATATATATATATACTCAAACATGTTATAAGCACACCTAAGAAATATTGCGTGTTTGGTCTTATCACGAAATTGCATTAATTGAGTATTCGTTTTAGTTTACCTGCTACTTCTACACATCACCAGACATTTCCTTCCCCGAAATCTTTAAACACCTTAAAATTACTTCTCCTTTGTGTTACATGAAATGTAAAGTAGCGTTAGAAAGAACATTTTCTATAACTTTTCATTTATTTTTTTGTTTAAGGTATATTCAGGCTTTAAACAATTGAATTTTAATTAAGTATATTTAAGAATCGTGAGGAGATTATTTATTTGAATAAGGTAAAATCTCGATGGTAGTCTGCCTAAGAGAAAGAATGCCTTCGAGATAGACTTTCTGTAGGAAACTGGTTCCTAATCACTTTACACATGGGGAAAAATAAGAAAACCAATCATGCAACTAGCCCGTACGCCTGGGTTCAAACCCAAACCTGATCGAACTACAAGTATTCAACGGTTTCGTCCACTCCACCCCTAGAGGAGCAAATCGAAGGAAAGTCGTGCTCAAAGTTCCTACACTTTTAGTTTTCAAATAAATGTTTTGATAAAATTAGATATCAAGATGATTTTCCTTATTTCTAAATTTCGTCATAATCGTAGCACGATGGGGTACTTACGAACCATAAAATAAAGCCCTGTAAATGATCACAGAAACATACAGCTGATCCTTTTAGCTCCATAGAAAAATTATTTCCTTAAAGAAAAAGGGGCAATCACATAATTGTTTTATATCATAAATCTTCTGATAATCTTGCCATCTTAAAATACGTATTCCAAAAAATTCTGGCACATATAAAACTGCGTATTCTTAATCGCATATGACACTTTTTTGCAGATTACCAGCAATAAAATAACATAGTTCGGTTTATTTCATTATGGCAAAGCACGCGAAGGCTATCTGTCCAAAGGGGAGGGATATCTTCGTGGAGGATTTTCTGAGGGAAACTAGATTGTATCCATTTTACACATGAGAAAAGACCACAAGAAACCCACGAAAAACCACGAAAAAGACCATGCAAGCAGCCCGTTCGCTGGAATCAAACCCATGTCGAACGCCCAGAGTTACGGGACTATACCACACGGCCACTGGTGAGCAACAAGAGGGTAAGGCAGAACAAATAGAGGTATCTAACAATGCCCTGTTTCTTCGTCAAGTTATTACGGCGAGAGTTATTACGGCGTTAAGTTATTACGGTGATACTAGTTTTCCCTGACTCATCTTGGTAACCCGTAAAGATGACCAACTCAAAAAGAAACATGAGTTATATGAAAGGTAATTGCCCAGATTAGCATAATATAAAGTTCAAGTGTGAAAAGACAGAGTAATTAAAATTATCTGGTTTTCAACTTTAAAAAGTCTGGTTTTAAGATAAATTAAATGGGACAACTAATATTCAGAGCTTATCCACTTTTTGATTCATTGATTCTTTGCTGAAAAATTAATATAGTATATGTACTCAATTATCTGTACCCTGAAATCTCTTTTCCCTTCCTCCTTTTTCTTTTTTACAAATTTAACGCTATGACACAAGGAAGGAGTTAGTTATTTGAGGTACTCACTTTTTCAAGTTTTAAAATGGAAGCATATCCTAAGAACTATTTAATATTATGTTAGAAGATTCTCGGGAATTAATCCTTCACACACGTTACATCTACAACGAAACGAATTGAGCTGAAATTTTCAATTTTTAGAAATGCGATTATGTTTTAAACAATTTAAGTTTGCAGTTTAAAATCTGTTTACAGTGCTGTAGCTTGTCGGAATTAATTTAGGTTAGGTTAGCTTGAGTCTGTCAGGCTAGAGACACGCCATCAGAGAGGATCTCTCTGACAGAATCCAGCTCGTATTGATATTATACATGTGGAAGACCAACCATGCAACCAACACGTTCGCCTGAGATCGATTAAAACTCCCAGCATTCAGCGGTCTTTAACCACTCGACCTCTGGTAGAACTTCATCAGTGTTAAAGCTAAAGCAATACGATAGTCAACAAATCTCAGATATTTTTGTTTTCATAACTATACTCTTAGACCCCCCCCCCCAAAAAAAAAGACCTACTACGACGCACCGAGAAGATATAAAGCAAATTGGACACAAATTGATATGCATACAGGTTTCGACGGAAAATGCAAAATTTTACATTTTGGCTGCCAATGAATGAACGGTTATCGCTACAGCGCAACTGGCAGGATATTTAAGACGAGAAATTACGATTCCAGGTCATAAATTCTTCACGAATTTCATTCCGTGTACTCTGGTACACAATAACTATGCTTCTCATACAGGTGCGCGAACGATATGCGCAGATGTCAGAATTTGAGAGAGGTCGTGTAGTTCGACTCAAAGAAGCCAGTTGCTCTTATCGGCGAATAGCTCGACATTTGAGCATTAGCGATACCACTATTAGACGATGTTGGCAGGAATGGGTGAACGATGGCCGCACACAGCGTCAAGAAGGAAGCGTTAGGCATAGAGAAACGACAGAACGTGAAGACCGAGCAATCGTCAGAGCGGCACTCACAGCCCGAGATACATCATTATCATCGATTGTACGTGCAACTAGTGCTTCAGTGACCGCAAGGACCATTCAAAAACGGCTCACAGAAAGGGGGCTGAGGTCACGGCACCCCTTGCGCCGACTACCATTGACCTCTGTACAACGTCAAGCCCATTTGCAGTGGTGTCGGGCTCATTCGCACTGGAATGTCACTGACTGGAGTAGAATAGTCTTCAGTGATGAGTCCCGCTTTGAACTGAGCCCCGATGACCAGCGAAGGCGAGTCTGGAGACGCCCCGGGCAGCGGTGTGATACCAACCTGACTGTGTTCTGGCAGACAGGCCGACAACCAGGAGTGATGGTTTGGAGTGCCATTTTTTTTCATAGTGGGATCCCTTTGGTTGTCATCCGTCGCAACCTTACAGCACAAGCGGTACGTCGACGAAGTTCTAAGGTTGTCCGTTGTGTTGCCCTTCATATCACGCCACCCTGGGCTTACATTTCAGCAAGCTAATGCCCGCCATCACACTGTACTTGTTTCTACTGCTTGCCGAACATTACCTTGGCCAGCAAGGTCACCGGATCTCTCTCCTATTGAGCACGTTTGGAGCATTATGGGCAGGGCTCTCCAATCATCTCGGGATGTTGACGATCTAACGCGCCAGTTGGACAGAATTTGGCACAGTATCCCTCAGCAGGACATCCGCATCCTCTATCAATCGATGCCAAGCCGAATAACTGCTTGCATAATGGCCAGCGGTGGACAAACGCTTTACGGACTTTTTCACTTCAATAAATCATCCAATTTTTCTCAAACTGTAATCATTTGTTTTTCTGTGCACTCCTAAGTGTATTTCTTTGATACTCCTAAAGCAAAAATAGCCTTTATTGTTTCAAAAAAATCCGCTAAAAAGATTATGTTAATTAACTCATTAAAGTTTGTGCTTTTGCTCGCTGTGCTATAGAATTTCATAAAAATTAATGAACCTTATTTTCTTTTCCTTTTTATTTTCACTGCAAAAAATTATAATTTGATAACACTTTAATTTAATTATTTGGGCATGCAGAAAAAGGTAAACACAAATAATAATAATAATAATAGCTCCTCTAAGCAAAATATATGAAAGCACTTTTCGTTATCTAAAATAGTTTATGCAAGTTAGAAATTCGTTTCACCAGTGTTAAGACCGCTGAATGCTTGGAATTCGACCCGGTTTTTATCCCAGACGAGCGGGCTGACTGCATGGTTGGTTTTCCTGTTTCCAATGTTTCAAGAGAATACGGGTCAGTTTTCCCTAGAAAGTCCTCCACGAAGGCATCGCTTTCTCTAGACACCTGCACATGTCAAACTGTAAATGCACACCAATCAATTTATTGTATACCGCACTGTTTCCTCATGCAATGTAAATGTATCGTATTCTGAACTGTTTTGTCATCTGCATAATTTAAATGTTATGTAAGTAAAGTGTTATGAAATGCAGTGTAATGCAACTTCGCCTTCTAGGCAACGCATTTTTATTGTATACAACATACATCAGCGAATTATACGCAGTATCACCATGCAAGACATTTACGGTACTTATAGAGACAACAGTTACCTCGGTCAAAGCTACAAACATCCGGTCGGCCAGGCTCTCTCGAATTTTCCTCTCAGCTGGCATTACTCCGCTTGGTTTGTCCTTAGCGTTTACCCTTTACCCTAGGCACATAGTCCTCTTATTTTTGATATATTCAATTAACCTGACCTCATAAGTAGTTCTTAATGTCTGAAATACGAGTAATGCGAGTTATCTACCAATAACGATACGATGTGCCTTCTGATATCAGCTAATTTTCACTAGCATATATTTTTTCCCGATTGGAAGACGATTTTTCTTGTATAATACGCAAAATTTATGAATTCAATAGAAAATTAAATTAAATATTTAATACCTTCTGTTATTTATTAGCAACAATCAAATCATTTATATGCGAAAGTGTCGAGCCCTAAACGTTAATTATTTACACCAGATTAAAGTTAATCCAGAATCAGGTGGGATTAAGGACACATGGAACATAAAATGGTTCAATTTTATTAAGTCTTGAATGGGTGTGACTAATTTTGCTTGTCTAACAGCAGCATCAGATGAAGTCTACGGATTTTATCGTGACCAAGAGGCAAGGGTTGCGTCTGTCGTTAGCTTAGGTCTTAGATGACAGAACGAAGTTGTCCACTTTTGAAGGAGAATCCTTCGGTGAAGGAAGAATACAGATTCGAGGGTCTCCCATCCCTTTTTCCATTCCATCAACCTCTCGAGAAGACTTCTGGTTCCACAGTATTTTAAGTGCTTCATGCTGCAAAGACATTATACGCTTACAGATATCCATGTCTTCTCCAGAATTCGAACACAGGCGCAAGACTAAGGCTCCCGGCTCTTCTGCCTTCATGGCAACAGGGAGACATTCTTGAATGGTAAATATTTTTGTTAAAAGAACTTGAATGTCAAAAAAATACATAAATAAATTATGAACATTTCCTGCACCTTTTTTTCCTATTCTAAGCTGCCGCTGGAAAATGGCAAGTAATTAGCAGAGGCTGACTGCAGCCATGGGCCGAAGCCATAGGTGTGGCTTCGGCTCCCATATACTCAGCCATATTTGTTGCTGTTTGTGCGTTGTCCTTCCTCTCCCTTGGGGATGCAATATTCTTTTCTTTTTCATATGTGCCAACCAGCGGCCGAGTGGTAAAGTCGCTGAACACTGGTAGTTCGAATCCCGCGAAGGATTACTTACTGTGATTTATTTATTTATTTATTTTTTTGTGTGGTTTTTTTTTTTTTTTTTTTTTTTTTTTTTTTTGTTTTGTTTTGTGTGTGTGTGTGTGTTTTGATTATTTTCTGCATATTTCTGACATGACAGCTCGAAACAGTGAAACTTTTCCTTGCTACTTATCACCTTAGATAGCTGCTAGAAATCTCTGAGAAAACTTAGCAAACATTTTTTGTTGGCCTTCTCCACATCTCCCAGGCCCGGTGCATTACTGCAGCGATATTATGGTAAAGAGGTAACCACGGAAAGCGCGAAACTTTCTACACTCACAATTAAGTGACTTCATTCTGAAACTGGGCCCCCCAGCGGTAAAGTCGCTGAACACTGGTAGTTCGGTCCGAGGTTCGAATCCCGCGGACGGGCTGGCTGCATGGGCGTTATCGTGGTTTTCCCCATGTGTAACATGTATACGAGCCAGTTTCCCTTAGAAAGTCCTCCACGAAGGTATCCCTCCCTTTAGGCAGATAGACCTCGTGTGCTTTGCCATAATTAAATACTCCACACCTCTTCTTTCATATACCCTAACAGTGCTCTTGGCAATTAGATCAGTAGTTTCTGTCACAGCTTCCGAGGAATGTTTAACTAGATGTTTAACTGGAATGTTAACATAAAAATAATAATAATAGTAATCAGGAGCTTGAAAACAAGTTATTTTAAAAAAATTACGTCTGCTAAATTTTACTAATTTTCTTTGGGATGTGACATCTGAACGTAACGTGTTATAGTGCTAATAAGGATTTTACTTTAATGATAGCATTTAACGGCAACGGATTATTATCATTAGCGTAGTTGTAAGGTGTGACAATGGTGCAATATACGGCGCTATTGTTCCTTTGTGCCATTTTCATGGTTAACCGATTAGCAAAGCAATGTTAAAAGATACTAATCTTCAAATTACTACGCGACTCGGCTCTTCAGTCTAATTGACTCGCTGCCTGCAGTTTACTGCATTTGTAAAGCCTGCGGTATGAAAGAAACAATCTTTCGGTCGATGTTGTTTCGAGGTTTTAAGCACGTGCACCCCAGTGAAAGACCCTCGAGCTGTTTCCAGTGATGGTAACTCGGTAACTTAATGTGCTGGATAAATGTAAGCAGCATTTCACTAAATGCATTCCCATGTTTAGCGGCATGTTTCAAGTAGAGGTTTTTAAAGGGATGGAAAAAAAGGAACTTAACACGGAGAGCAACTGATCTGAATAAAAGAAAAATCAATGGTTGTATGATTTAAAAAGAAAGAAAAAAAAATAGAATTTTTGTTAAAAAAATAAAAAGCAGAGTAAATTATCAAAGGGTTTCGATTTATATCTTTTTACCTATTTGTTAAAATTACATTGGATAATAATTGCTCTTGAAATGTGTTTTAAACATTTTTTTTGGTCCTTGAAGGCTACAGTTTTATAGTAACAACCTTCTGATTTCCATTTGTATAACGGAAATATTAAAGCTGCAAATTTCTTTCTATACCATGTGGCCTTCGCCAATATAATGAAAAGTTTCTTTTTTCTTTTGTGCTGAGTTGGCTGAAAATGTTTGCGTAATAACTTAAGATATTACAGCTTGCCAGGCCAATATAAGTTTAGTGATTATACAGAATTACGATACAAATCTCGTAGAGGAAAATGTCACGTTTTTCTCTTATGCCGGTAAATTATCTTACACACATCAAACGGATGTGGGCATGGAAAAGCCTTGAATACCCATCAAATCAAATTCAAACAAAATTAACAAGTGAGCTTCAATGAAATTTTAAAATACTTCGCGAAAATTACATTCTTCTCGTTTGTATGAAATAATGGCATATTAAGCTTTAAATGTGCACTATTTAATCTTCGCAGTAATTTATATTATATTATTTCTATGTATTGATATAATTTAAACGTCTGTGAATACCTGTATTCCTTTTCCAGAGGCCCGTATGCCTCTGGAAAAGGAAGTGATCATGATTGTTTACTAAATACAATTAAAGTAATTTTATAATACTACTATTACAATTATTATGGCTTGAATTTAAAAAAAATCCTTTCTTCCCAAATTTTGAAAAGGATTTCTGAAAAGAACTCATATACACGTGCCCGAAACAAAAGACTGAATTAACGGAACAAAATAGCATATAAAGGCCTTTGCAGATCTTCATTACAATTCAATTGAATTTTTAGTCTTTTGATGCTGATGTTGTTACTCGTCTTTCTTTGTGCTTCTAGAATATTCCATTTATTTACGAGATTTCTGCTTTACAAAACGTTTGGGGTATGTCATGTAATATCAAGAGTAATTGTTCATGATAATAATCACCTGCTTCTCCTTCAGTTTTCAAAGTTTAAAGGATCCTCCCCTTAACATTTAAAAGATTTTTTCCTATTGTTACATATTCTCTACGTAACAATGTTTAATATATTATTATTTATTATACTATGTTTAATTCGACTTAAAATCATAGTAGTAGAAAGACGTGTACTTTGTTGATTGTTGATTTGTTGGACTCCAGTTGATTATTCTAACAAAACAATGAATGGCGATTTAAAATTATTCGAAAAAATAAAATTGGGATAATACTAATCTAAACACCCTACATCCATATCATCCATATTTAAAGCTATTTTTGTCAAGCAAAGCATAAAACTACTCTCCTCACCCAAAAAAGTGCTTTCTTTTATTTAATAACAGTTTATTCTTTAGTGTAATAATTGTCTCCTAAAATCTGTTACTCGAAATTTAAGCGAAATCATAAGAATTTTATAAATCCTCATATAAATGCTGATATATTTTTAAAAATATTCACAGAGAGAGATAAATTTTAGAGAGAACATCGTTTAAATTCTTTTTTAAACTAAATGCTTTATGAAAATAGAGAAGACTGAAATTTAAATTTATTTTTCCATAAGCTATTAAACTAAAGCTACGACTATACTAACTTTTTTACCTTATAGCTTTTCTTTTTTCATATTTTTAAGTTCAAGACTTTGTACTGAGTTTAATATAATTGAATGCTATTTTACAAGTTCCCCCTTGCAAAAAATATCAAAATCCTACCTAGGTAGTGGCTTTCCGGATTCCATTGCTTTCATGACCAGGAAATTCAGCCTCCTCTTTCAAGAATCTTTCTATGTTAACTTCCTGTAGGAAAAATTTCTAACTTCTTGTTCACTGTTACAAAATGTATATAATTAACGGTGTTTGTTTTTCAGTTTTACTAAGTTGAATAATCATTTAAAGCGCTGAAAATCTGGAGGCCATTTTAGCCATTGTAGTAGATTGGAAGCCATTGTAGTACCATTTTGAAGCACTTAAATTTATTTTTTGCACGATTGGTGTAATTGCTTTTTATCACCCTAAATTTAAAATTTGCTTTCCCAAACGGATATGAACAAAAGCACTATTAATTATATATCTAACGATAATTAAGTAAATATTCGCAGAATTCAGCTCATGAAATAAATATATAATGATAATATTCAAAGAGAGGATTTAAAAATATCATTTATGCAAGGCTAAATATTTTTTATGTGTTACATAACTCTATATAATGCTTTTTAGAATGGTCTTAATCTCTCAAGAAAGGTATTTCTAAATGCATCTAATGAAAATAGCTGTGCTAACATGGTATGATGAAAAAGTGCAAAGTCTGAAAATAAATTTAATTTTTTTAATTATTCGTATTCAGTTGCATTTTCGAAAAACTTGGTAGATAAGCATTCCTTTTTTCGAAAGGCGAAATTTAAATTTTAAATATTTCTCATTATAATCATTTAAAGAGACGGTTTCGAATAGTTGGAAGTCTGCTTTCCAGCACATGAAATCTCTATCTGTTGGGAAATATATTTTGGTCAAGTATTTTAAGGAGGTCATTTTGGAATTATAATCAGGAATATACCACTTAGTCATGGTATTTCGGGGAGCTTAAGATTTCCAGGATCAAACGCTTGACGTAGGAGGTGTTAATAAGTTCCCAATTAAAGAGCTTCCAATTTACTTCAAGCTCCAATATACGTACACTCAAGGCTTCCAGTTTATAGTCAAGAGTGAAAACATTATTTAAATATTTGTCTTTCAATACACTTTGAAAAAGAGCAAGGGATCCATTCAAGATTTCTGGAAATTTAAGTTACTTTCTTGATTATTTTTGAAATGTAATCGAGTATAAAGGTAAAAATTAAGTATTGCATAAGTACGTGTATGCTTACTTATCTTTGCATTCCTCAAGATTAAAAAAAAGATTGTCATGTGGTCAACTGACCTAAAGAGGGAAAAATTAAATGCCCAATATCTCGAATGGAATAATCAGACATTTTTGCCCTTCCAGATCTTTTTCGCAAATAGGAAAAATGTACATAACCTGTAATTCTTCCTCGAATAGCACTCACTTCTATAAGAAATGTATTCTGTTTTTGAGGGAAATGCCAGACCTCTTGCTGCTTGTTGGCTTCCTGCAATTAAAGTCATTTAAGCTTTAATCTTCGATAAAATTGCCCGGAGAATGGCCCATCTTCTCAAAACTCCTAGCAGTTCTTGTGTTTTTTTAATCTTTGATTACCAAAACCAGTTTTAGAGAATACTTAGAATGGTCACCTAGAATCGGCAGAATATTTTTTGAACGGTAAAATCTTTAAATTGTTGTTTGCTATTCGTAATAGTTCTGTCATCATGCGCCCAAGGAAAATGAAAGAATCTCACAATGTTTGTTTGAAAATTAAATAAAGCAAAAGACAAGAAAACTAACTGTTTTAAGAATGGTTGATGCCTTCCCGAAGAACTTTTTAAGGAAAACGGACAAATATTTACACTGCACATCTGGAAGACTAATGAAAATTGCGTGTAGCCAGCCGGTTTGGAGAAATTTTGAAGTTTGGATGAACTACCACTGTTTAGCGGTGTTATACAGTCAGCCGAACTAATAACATATGAACATTCAAAAGATAAATATATTATTTTACGTAAATGGATGATTGAGGGACTACAATAATCGAACTTTGGTAACTAGCCCGGATGAAAAATGTGCATTTTATATTATTCAGTGTTAAACTAAAAATTGAGTAACTGGGCAGGTCAAAATTTTTGTTTATCAAGTAAGCTGGTCGACTTCTGAAAGAAAATTGAAGTATTGAATGAGAGTAAGACTACTTAAAATTTTTTTGCTCAAGAAGTGGTATGGATTATTCTATATATTGGGTGCACAAATAAGTTTTGATTTTTTTTTTTTTTTGTAACTTTGAAGTTTAGTAATATTGATTCAGAGAAATTGGAAGAATGCAATTTATTCAAAGTATTGTCACTCGTTAGCTACGACTTTTCTCCACCTTTCAGGTAGCATAAAGATTCCGCGTTAAAAAAAATTCTTGTCTTTTGAGGCGATCCAAGAACCAACTCAATTTTCAATTTTTGGCTTCTTCGTATGAAGTGAAGTGCTGCTCTGCCAAGTCATGAGTTATTGATTGGAACAAGTGGAAGTCGGAAGGAGCAATGTCTGGTGAATATGGCGGGTGGAGTAAGACATCCCATTGAAGCACCTCCAAAGTTTCCTTAACGACTGTTGCAGCATGCGGGCTAGCGTTGTCGTGCTGAAAGATCATTTTGTCATGTCTTTTGGCATATTGGGGGGGGGGGTTGAGCTTCAGTGCTCGGCTCAGTTGCATCAACTGCTGTTTGTAACGTTCCACAGTGATGGGGCATGAATTTTGGTCCAATAACCCCTCCAACTCATCTTCTTCAAACTTTAGTGGCCTCCCTTCGCGTTCTTCGTGGCTAGCGTCAAAATTGCCACTTTTAAAGCGCCGGAACCAGTACTCGCATGTTTTTAGCATGTCCCCCATAGTCTTCACACAGCAATCGATGCCCATCAGCTGCTGTTTTCTTCAAATTAAAACAAAAAAGAAGCGCTTCCCCCAAATTTTGTTTTGTTGGAAGAAAGGTTGACATGGGTTGATCACAAAGAAAGTTTGTTATTTACATTTCATCGAAATGAAACAGAGTGATTTTTTAGACGGAAATGCTGGCGCTTTAACATGAATATAGTTACAAGATTGTCCGATAGGATTTAATACTAGTAACGCCATCTTATGTAAATTCTTCGAAACTTATTTACTTGTACACCCAATAGTAATGGATACGAATATCTAAATAATTTTACATTGCTAATTCTTTATTAGTAATAATTATTCCATTAACGCCCATAATTTAATATCGCTATCTTTTCTTATATATATATATGTTATTGCAATGTATTTTACGTAACATAACGTTGCAGCCTACTGCGCATAAAATTTATTTAAAGAGCACAATTAAAACATATACATAGCTTAAGTTTCCAGATTTTCTTCCAGTGGAAATGTGCAAATACCTGTAGTTCTAATAAAATTATTTTATCATAAAGTCGCCTAAAATTGCAATATGCTAAGAATCGTACAGTCTGACATTAACGGTATGAGCGTTACGCATTTATTTATTTTGTGTATTTAATAAAGCATTTTCTTAATATGCCAACTTCAATAAGAAACATCACCAGTTTTATAGCTTGTTGAGGAAGGGTGTTTAGATTATAGCATTTAGCTGCAGTCAATTAATTCAATGCGTTTTTGAGAATGAGTATAAATCTGCAAAACAGTAATTCAACATTTAGGGCAAAATAAACCTTTATGTGATATTTACTATGGGTTCGCACAGTGATGAAATATTTATATACATATAACATATAGCCATCGCTTTGTTTCATTCAAATGACTAAAACAAATCTCTAAGTGAATTGAACAAAATATAAACAAGAAAATAGTTCTTAAAATAAGTAGTGGGGCTGTAGATTAAAACAATTCATCCTTCTTGAAGTTATACTATAATAAAGACATCTCAGAAGCGAATAACCATTACTTGTGCTACAAATTACGCATTAAGCTATCATATTTTTCCTCGGATGTATAAAATTACTGACACTGAACCAGGACAGAAAAGGTAACGTTCATAGGGCAGCGAACCCTGAGAACTAAAACAATTAGAATTCAAGCAGGATTGGCAGCTAACGGAGTAAAATGTTGACAATGGTAATGAATCACTTATTCATTGTCATTCATTAATCTTCAATGACACATAACGACAGTAAACAGGAAATAGCTTGTAATTCGAAAGCCTGGGAATTAAAAATTCCCAAAGAAAGAAAACTGAATTTATTTTATTTTGTATTCGAAGTTTGATCAAATTCAAGAGAATTCCCACAAGGAGAAAAAAAAAATGAATAATGATTTTTGATGAAGCAAATTAGATTCTTATTGCTAAGGTCCTTACACTGATGGATACCGTTGCATATTTTAAAAGTTTCCTACAATCACACAAATAACTTAAAAGACATGTATTCAATTGCCAAACTCGGATATATATCTCATTTTTGATATGAGAGTTTAAAATTTGAGAGGTTGATAGCCTTGCATACTAACTATCACTAAATTCTAAAACATTAAATTACAGAATATATCAATGTTT
The DNA here is from genome assembly GCF_044657685.1 of Stegodyphus dumicola. Lineage (NCBI taxonomy): Eukaryota > Metazoa > Arthropoda > Arachnida > Araneae > Eresidae > Stegodyphus > Stegodyphus dumicola. Next base: position 110,108,092 of record NC_140781.1, on the reverse strand, counting down.
TTTTTTTCAATTATGAAATCAATGATTTTAATACCATAAATTAAAAGAAATTAAAGAATCTAATTTTCCTCAGATTTTTCAACCATAAAATGAGGAAGACCATTAACATTACTCTTTTGAGTATTAGAGACATTAGGTATATTTTGGAAGCAAGAGAGATTGAAAAATTAGCAACGCCTTCGCTGGGAACCGAACCACGGACCTCTGGAATACTGGCCTAGGGTGCAGAACCACTACCCCACGAAGGCACGCTAGGATAGTGGGAGAAATACCTTATATACACCCCTATTTAAAGGGAGACTGGGGTTTTCAGGAGACCCAATCGCCAAATCCTGGGTGTGGAAAGACCTCATCCAACACCCTTTCAGTTCGGGCGCCACTGTAGAGACATTAGGTATTTTTTGGAAGCAAGAGAGATTGAAAAATTACCAACGCCTTCGCCGGGAATTGAACCACGGATCTCTGGAAAACCGGCCCAGCGTGCGGAACCACTACACCACGAAGGCACGCTAGGAAAGTGGGAGAAATACCTTATAGAGTGATAACCAAATGCTCATCGCATGTTTTGCATGAAAACTAACATTCTTTAAATTCATAAAACGTCATTAAGAGTATTGAAAGAGATTTGGTAGTGTAAGCGCTTTTAATATGGTAAGTAATATGAGAGATGAGTTCGTAAAACATTCTTTCTAGCAGCATACAAATCAGAAAACATTGACAGGAAACATGCATAAAAATAGGGGTTTCGTTGCGTTTTGTATATGTAAAGAAATTTATATTTTTATTATATTTTTTCATGTCTAAATGGGTCGTGTTATATATCCTATTCATGTACAAGTATAACCGATTAATGAATAAATCGTATTTTATTCATGTATAACCGGGAGTTCGTAAAAGAGGTCTACATGTTTCATTTGCATAAATATTGATCTTAGACATTAATTATAAAGTTATTCGTATTATAAAATGTACCAAACTTGAAAAAGACTGGAAACTCAACATTGGAAGTATAACGGTCTTGTGATCATAAAATTTAATTTTTTATATAATCTGTGTATAGCAAAAATTAACGCATTCAGAAGTTAAATATAGAAAGCTCCATAATTTTTTATCCAAAAAAGCTCCATACTTTTGTATATAAAATTCCTGGATATAAAAGAGAAGGAATTTAGTACTTTAAATCACTTTTCAAAGTATATAGTTAAAAAAATTCGAATAATTTTCTCTCAGATTTAAGGAAAAACTACGAAACAAAAGTTGCCCGTTTCGGCAATTAAAGGCTCCATGTTAGTTAAAATAGCACTTGTTTACTAGCCATATGGAAATATTGAATTTAAATACTTTATCCGCAAATTTTGTAAATAAAGGTATTTAACTTTCTTTGTATTAAAATGCAAAAGCAAAATGAATATTTTACTATTTGGACCTTTAGCTGTACGAAAACCATCCAAAACGCTAAATTTTATGTTTTCAGAGTCCTACTTTCAGAGTTGAAACTCGTTTCATAAAACTTTCTGTCTTATTATGAGAAACTTCGAAACTAAAATTAATGTATCTGCGTTTTAAAGGCCTTATGGCAAAAAAAAGCTGAAATAGCCTGTCTCAAACAAGATGTAGTGTTGTGTTATCACTACAGTGGTATCAAACTGAAATAGCACGCCGGACCTGAAAACGGCTGAAAGGACAAGGAATTTTTTTTCCTTCTTTTGCCCCCTTTTTCGTTTTTAACAAAATAAAAATTATTTTTAATAAATATTATATTTCTCCTACTAAATATCTATCAAAACATACAGGCGTAAATAATGCTAATAATATGCAAAGAAAAATTCAAATTTATTTTTATTCTCTATTAAATTTATTTCTACCTGAAATCTAAAGTATGGTTCCTGAATGATATTTTTTGCTCGTCGCAAATTGTATTCAAATATATTGATAATAAATATTTCATTTCCAGACAGATATATATTTAAAGCAATTCTAACTTCTTTAATTTTATCATTAAATAATTTACTTTAATTTAAACTAAAAATAATTAAGTTATTAAAACTTCTTAAGCATATCAGGTTCAGTGTTCCTCCTTACTTGCTTTGGGAACATTAAATGACGTTACTCGGAACAGGGAGCTTACTAAAGCTATGTTCAATAAATGTGGGAAGTAGACAAGATACACAGGAAGGGTATACGAAACCCTTTATTTTTCTCTCTTTACAATGATTTCCAGACTTCGGAATACAGAGACCAACCACTTGTGGTCTGAACGTAAGAATATAAAAATATTAACTAAATTCTAACTAAACTAACTTTGGATTAATAAACAAGTGTCTACTTGAAGATTGGCCGTATATTAGCAGAAAGGCCGTATGTAGTACAGAAAACTGTTAACACTACGATACGTTTAAAATTATCAAGAGGATTAAACCTCTGGCCTTGAAGGCAACCAGCAACCGAGTAAAACTGCTATGGCAAGCGGCCTGCTCCTAATCACTCCTTCCTCTCTCTTGCTTAGCAAAAAGCCACAACTTAAGTACTTGGCGTTCGAAAGACAAATTTGCATAAATAAGTTAAAGCTTTTAATTCTGGCCGGAAGTAGAAAATAAGAAGTGATAGTAAAGATTTAAAATAAAATAAACGTTAGTAAAACTTAAGATCCTTACAAGCATAATAAAACTTAAGAATAAATAAGGACAACCCAGTCTCTTTCTCGTATTTATTACACTTTTCTTCGAAACGTAAATAAAAGTAAATACATTTGTACTAAAACTTCTTTATTTCTTACTCTACAGCTGGGCTGTTGATGGTGTTTCGATTCTGACAGAGATTACTAGAAATTATCTTCATCACCGATTGTAGATGCCCATGGGTCTTTTCTTATTAAATTTCAACTGAGAAAAAGAGGTCTACATGTTTCAATGTCAACTGAAACATGTAGTCCTCTTTTCTCTTTCTTATAAACTGTTGACATATAAATGTATTCCACAACAAAGCGATTATTCTTAGTGCGAGTCTTAGCCGCCGGGTGTCCGGATCCGCTCTCACCTGTCACCTGTAGTCTTGCTGTGGATTCTGATAGTGCTACAGAGCACAGCAGGATTCATGGGAGACAGAAAGAAGAGAAGTTTAGGATATCTGAGTAAATAAAGTCCCATCGAAATGATCTGTTTGCTGCTTTTAATATCGAATAAACACTTCAAGCTATTCAGTGAGCGTGAAAAACTGAAAAATTATTCGACTTCGATATGCTACGCAAGACATTAGTATCTGAAATTAGCATTTCAAATATTTAGGGAACTTAAGAACAGGGCCGGCACTAGGCATTTTGCTGCCTGTAGCAATCTTTGTAGATCCTAAATTCGGCTGCCCGCTGCCTCCTAAATTTAAAAAATTTTTCTGACCCTAAATTCTGCTGCATAGTATCCCCTATAAATTATAAAAGAATTGTCATATCTGAATTTGAATTTTGCTGCTTGATTCTAATAACTGTAAATGTTCTAAAAATTTCTCCGCCACTAAATCCTGCTCCTGTGCTGCTGCACCAGTTACGCTGACTCTGGCGCCGAGCCTGATTCAGAACAACCTTCAGGGTTTTGTGAACAACCAACAATTCTGTCTGCTTAGCAACATGAAAGGTGAAAACTTTGATTCTCTCAGTTAAGGTGTTTGAAACAGTCTGGTATTCGCACAATATATGCTAAAAAGAAATTCCTAGCAGTTCCACGTGAAAAAAAAAAAGAAATTAAATTTGTGTAACATGGATCAGAGAGCGAGAAATCTCGTGCTTTTGGATGAAAAAAAGCTGTTTCTTATCAATAGGCTGTACACTAGAACTTCGATGTTTAATTATTGTAAACACTTGATTACTTTCTGCGGTTTACACAGTCTTGAGCTAGCTTGATTTGATAAAAAGCTGGACTAAATTTTTGAGTTCTCAAGAGGACTTTTCTTAAAACAAAGCCCGAGCATCATGAGCATCAGCAAAGAGAGACAAACCAGACACGTGTTCCCTCCCTCAGAATCGAACAGAAATGTGTTTTTGTATTGATGCGTAAATAGTACATTCCGTAAATTTTACATGGGTTTTTGCATTGATGCTATACTTCATTCTACATTTTATTTGTAACCACAAAAATTAAATAATTCAATAAAACTTTATTGAACTAATTATTTGTCTCCAGTTTTTGCCGTCTTCTCTTGAGAATTTCGTGTGGACAACCATGATCCCAAGAAAAAGGTTAGGAGATTTTCCATGATGGGGGCGGGGGGGGGTCTTGAGTTCTTGATTCATTTTATTTAAATGCCTAGACTTTGACTTTTCCATCCATTCTTCATAAAGGACAGCTTGATGTTTCCAGAAATATGTGACAATGTTTCCAGAAAAAATATGACAATCTGTGACAACGGACAGCTTGATGTTTCCAGAAATATGTGACAGTGGTTTCATGCTTTAACCAGTGTCGTACGTATTGCAGTGAAGGAATTCTTTTAAAAAGTGCTATGAATGTGCTATGAGTCTGTTGTCATCTGATGGAAAGAATATCGTACAGTTGCAAACATACTTGTTCGTTTAATCGATATTGGCAAAGCAAGCGAGCGCTATTTCAAACATGTATAATATGTGTATGTGTATTTAATTATGGCAAAGCACACTAGGGCTATCTGCCTAAGGGGAGGGATGCCTTCATGGATGACTTTCTAAGGGAAACTGGCTCGTATACACGTTACACATGGAGAAAAACCACGAAAACACCCATGCAGCCAGCCCGTTCGCGGGATTCGAACCTCTGACCGAACTACCAGTGTTCAGCGACTTTACCGCTCGGCCGCTGGTGGGCATATTATTGTATAATATGAGTCTGAGATTTTTGCACTTTCAGTGCAAATATATTTAGGCACAATTTCCATCTGAATAAGATCTTTATAATTTACAGTTAACTTTGAAACGTGTAGAATTTAAACATGACTAAATGATTTGATTGTGACATGAAAAACTGAGTCGTCATTTTTCGTCCTCTAATCAACGAACTGTTTTGAAAAAGAAGGAAAATAGAGGGCCCATTATCCCTCCGAAGTGTACATCGTCAGTTAGGTTAAAAAAACCATCCAAGCCTTTGGGATCTAGCTAAAAAACGAAATCAGAACATCTCCTCCAAAACAGATGCTCTTATCTGTTGAACGCAGGATCCTTTAGCAGGCTTCGGATAATTAGCATTAAAACATAAGAATCATGTAGTTTGACCCTGTCTAAATGATCTGACATGATGTAGCCAAGTGCGTCTGCCACAGCTCTAAAACGAGTAATATATTTTTCATTAATTAAGCCCCCGAAAAAAAACTGTTTATTTGTTATTTTCTGATTCATTTAAAACACAATTCAAAAATGTATTTTTTCTTTTTTGAGCTCGATTTCTATTCATTGTGATAGACCGAAAGCAAGTAAAACAACCGCTGCAAAATTTAAAAATTACAATACGCGAAAGATATGCATACGAAATTCAGACTAAACTGGTTTTAATTATCTTCTAGATACTCGCATTGGTAAATCCTTGCAAATCCCATCTCTGGAAAACATGTTTGTTCCTGTAAAAGAGGGTTCTATAACTGACCACCATAGAAATCGAAAGAGTTTTGCGCAGAATCTATGCCAACTTAAAAATTCTCATTTACCTATTTTTAAATTATACACTGATATATTTGTCTTCCAGCCAGCTTTAGCATTATTAGTTTCAAAATGTGTGTGTGTGATTATGGCAAACCCTCGAGGGCTATCTGCCTAAGGAGAGAGATGCCTTCGTGGAGGACTTTCTAAGGGAAACTGGCTCGTATACACGTTACACATGGGGAAAACCACGAAAACGCCCATGCAGCCAGCCCGTCCGCGGGATTCGAACCTCGGACCGAACTACCAGTGTTCAGCGACTTTACCACTCGACCGCTGGTGGGCCCAGTTTCAAAATGAAGTCACTTAATTGTGAGTGTAGAAAGTTTCGCGCTTTCCGTGGTTACCTCTTTACCATAATATCGCTGCAGTAATGCATCAGGCCTAGGAGATGTGGAGAAGGCCAACAAAAAATGTTTGCTAAGTTTTCTCAGGGATTTCTAGCAGCTATCTAAGGTGATAAGTAGCAAGGAAAAGTTTCACTGTTTAGAGCTGTCATGTCAGAAATATGCAGAAAATAACCAAAACACACACACACACGAACAAACAAAAAAAAAAAAAAAAAAAACCCAAAAATAAATAAATAAATAAATAAATCACAGTAAGTAATCCTTTCTAAGCTTTAACTCCATAATTCTTATTTCTTTTTTTTCCTCCTGATTTACATTTAAATAATTTTTCTTGCAAATGGCAGTTTCTTTCCTGTTTTCTCCAACGATGTAGCTCACTTTTAATTAGTATACCATAGCAAGAAATAAGAATTTTCTTAATTATTCGTGCAGCTTCCTTAGTAGAGTTCACTTAAATTAATTTCACACTGCATTATCTTTTATAAAGAATTTGAATAAAAATGTTTTTGCTTGCTTTTTTACACTGAATCCTTTACTCGTATTTCTGCATTTCTTAATACTAATCGTTTTGAATAAGGTTAAGCTCTTCCCATGAAACAATCATATGCCAAATAAATATTTGTGGGAGTTCGAACAAATATACCACGCCTTTCACATACACCAACTCAAAGCTAATCTCATAGGCCATCGGTGATTATTTGTTTATTTAACAGTTATTCCGTTATTCTGTTTGCCTTATAACCTTAAGCATCATGAACGAAGTTACAATTTTGTTTCCGCGCCGTTCATGCATGATTTTGACACTTTATATTAAAATTTTCTGAAATTTCCTCATGCTTGGTTTGTTTTAAACATCAGTTGCCTCACTGGATTTCACGCTGATAGAACGCTTAATATCAATGTTACGCTTTGGTTCACCCGCTGGCATGTTATAAGAGTAGTATCACACTGGAAGCTTCTGAATTGTATAACAACCTATGGTATCGTTTCAAACAGGTATTTTTTCTTATTAGCATTGACAAAATTCACGGAAATATTTTTTTATTTTATAATTACACTTTAAAACTTGAAAAAGTACGCAATTTTTGAAATTCTATCGAAAAATTTAATGTAACCTAGCACTGAATGCTTATATATATACACACACACATATACTATCGTTCAAGAACTATATTAAAAGTACTTATTGATACTTGTTAGTGTTGTTTTATGTTTTAAATTATACGAAATAGAATAGTTTATTGAAAATATGCCATCTAGACTAAACGTTTATGAGGCTTCTTTCATATGAATCTCTGAACGTACAAGACTTATAAAATTCACAAATAAAAATTTGAATGCAAAACACATAAATATACTGAGGATTAAATATATGGAAATGAAATTTTTATTTTACATATTTTCAAATGTCAGGACTAACTTCTGTAGTGAGTCCTTAGATCATGCTTTCTGCCCCAACGTTAGGCCCATAATTGCCCGTATAAAATCATCACTTCAGTTTTGAAATTATTCGAAGCTGGTTGTCGGTTTCAGCAATTAACCTGTAGAATGCCTCTGAGGAGGAATTTGTTTCGACTTATTTAACTATGGCAAAGCGTGGGAGGGAATCTACCTGAAGGGAAGGATACCTTAGTGAAAGAATTTCTAAGGGAAACTGGCTTGTATGCATGTTATAGGTGAGGAGAACCATGAAAATGCCCTTGCACCCAGCCCAATCACCGGAATTTGAACCTGAGTCGGACAAAACAGTGTTTAGAGATCGTAGTACTTTTAGCCCAAGTTGAAGGCCGTCCTTTTAATATAATGGTGGTTGAACAATAAACCTTCAGGAAGCAATAAAACACATAAGCTCTATTGCTTTTGTAAGGACTAATCCTTTCCCATTTAGAAAAAGAATGTGTTGTACATCCAGTCAGAACTCATCCTCTTGCGATAACACTCAAGTTATAATTCCGTTACAATCAATAATTCGGAAAGAAAATATCCGAAGCTGGTCATCGGCTCTGAAAGCTAGAGAGTAGAATATTTCTTTGCTTGGAAAGGAGGTCCTGCATTCGAATTTTAGTCAAAGCTTGTATTCCTACGAGATAGCAAAATCTTACTTGTGGATTTCTAGCAAGATCTCGAGTAAGATACTGACAGTAGCAACTAATTTGCCATCAATTATCCCAAAGCTTTAAAAGCAGTTAATAATAATAAAGTATGATTTCGACTTTCGCATGATGCAAATTAAAAAAATTAAATGCAAATACAGAAGTAAACACAAATCGACTCTTGAAGTGTCTAACTGAATATGACTTCCAGCTGAAACACAAATAGCGCGGCTTTCTCAGCTACTTTAAACCAATCATAGAATATCACAAATCTCGCATTCAGCTTTCCAGAACATTCAGAGCTCTTCTTAAAAAGAAAAAGAAAAAAAAAAAAAAAAAAAAAAAAACGGTGAACTGACTACCTGCATGGGAGTTTTCGTGGTATTCCCGGAGTGTAACATGAATACGAGTCGGTTTCCCTTAAAATATCCTCCAGAAAGGCATCCATACCCATAGGGGGGCATTAGCCCTTATTTGCTTTTCCATAGTCAAAACAAACCAACTTGAACCATGAAAGAGACGCTGTCGAGTAATTAATTCACTCTCTGGCAGTTGGCAAAAACTATCAGTCATTTGGTGTATACCCTTCCCTTAGGCAGATAGCTCTAATGTGCTTTGCCATAATCAACTAAATCAAAACCGAAAGCATTTTGTGTATAGGTCTAGTGTTATCTAAATTCGTTTCACTTGTTAGGTTTTACTTGTTTAAAATTAATATCTCTCTCAGGGCAGCAAGTGATTATATAAAGCTGAAAATTTTAGACAAAAACCGCTATTGTGTCCGCTAAAATTATAGCAGGAACAATACCACTATAAAGTACATAGATAACGACAATAATGTATTCCCCATGCACATGAAGTTCTTACGGTTTTTGAAAAAATATTTAAAAAATAACATGAAAATATATTTCTTTACTATAATAAAACTGAAAGTTAATTACGATGCATTATTAACACTGAAATTCAAAATTTATTTATCAAATCTTATTATATGAATAAATATCTTATTATATGAATAAATAAGGCTAAAATAATGAGGCGAGAAAAGGCTTCTTTTTCAAACGTTACTCTTCACAATTATGTAAATTATGTAAATTATTTATGAAAATGAACCTTATTTCGTTAAGTAATTAAATTAATAGATTCAGAATATACTTTATTCAAGCTTCATTAAGTATGCAGTCTGAACATCTACCGTATTTACTTTCTTGTTTATGTCTGAAATCTATGGATGTAGTGAAAATCAATCTTTGTAAAATATTCATGATTAACAAGCGTAACTCAGTTTGAAAAATAACGCCTCAGAGATATATTTTAAATATTACTATACTGTGATAAAAAGAGGAAGCGTAAAATTTATGCGCAGGGTAATAAAAGAATGTGATTCTTCCGGTTCTTTAAGCTTGTGATAAAACAAAGTGGTTTAAACACTGCAAAACAAACGCTTCTGAATATTAAAAATGAAATAAGCTTGTCGCTTTTTGCGAAGGCATCATAATTTTGTTTTATGAATAAAGTATGACTCATAAAGCATGACATAACTTTCTTCAATGTGCAGCGGAATGGAAAGGAAAAGAAGAATAGAACTGTCATCCCTATTGTTATGTTAATTTATTAGTCCTTATAAATTTAACCGTTGAGAGCGTTTGAACCATTACACATTTTAACTAAATTTTTAAGGAAAAGATCTTCTTAGTGATAAAAATTCAATTGTTACGAAAAGTCGAATTGTGATGTATACAGTCTCGAAACGGGAAGTCGTGTTGAAGGAAAACAAAAATGTATATCAGTTTTAAGAGAAGATAATTTATACTTATCAAGTAATAAACACCGATTTTTAATATTGGCGCTCAGCTATTCATTTCAGCCTAGATTAACCTGCAAAAGAACAATGAATGTTTTTATTTCATATGAATACTTTGCCTTCCCGGCAATAAAATGACAAAACAGGAAATCCTAATTTCGCCATTGAATAAGTCATTTTGAGCCAATAACTAGTTGGGTTCAACTAATGTCACAATATGTTTAAAATGTTACTAAAGAACGGAAGAAGAGAAGGTAATAAGTTATGGACGCATTAGGTTATGGACGTACGTACTATGTTCCGAAAAATGAGAAACTGAAAAGTAAATTTCTTATCTAAGTTTAATTTCTTCACATATATGTCTTGAATAATGTGCCTTTAATGGACCTGTCTGATTTTTTATGTACAGTGTTAAAACATTATATGCTAATTCTTGTTAAATGAGCATAGTTGCTGATTCTATATTACTTCCTTTCAAACTGATGAAAATTTTAGCTTTCCTATTTTGAAGTCTGTTTTAGCTGTTTGAGAATTCTTCAAACTTTTCTTTTATTCCTTTAATAATACTTTCGATAGAAATCTCTAGTGAAATCTGAAGAACAGGATTTTGAATTGTAGAGCAAGAGGTACAGGATTACGTTAGTTTGGTTCTTGAAGATCGTACTAACATATAGGTAACAGCATGACTTTGCATATAGATGACAATACAATATAATAACATATTGGTGATAACACGACTTTGTCTAGCTACGTTCAAATTTCATAGAAGATTCCCCCCCCCCATGAGGGGCGAATCCAAGGGTCTCCCACACCTCTTTCTCTACCACCAGGTTTCTCAAAAGGTCTTTTAGCTTGACATGTTTTTTAAAGTTCTTCATGACGCAAAAACCTAACTTACTTACAAACATCCAAACCTTCTCCGTAATTCGAACCCGTACGCAAAGATATAGTAGCCAGCATCGCTAACCTCTGTACTGTTTGTGGCTTATTTGATTCTGTCAAAACGCGCTACGGCTATTTGTTTAAGAAGAGAGATGCCTTCTTGGAGGACTTTTTAAAGGAAACTTGTTAGTATCTACTTGACGCATGACCCGAAAACCATGGAAACGCCCATGCAGTCAATCTGTTCGTCTGGAATGGAAGCTAGATCAAAATTATGACTTTGCAATAGTTTCTAATAATGAAATTCTTCTCGAGATACGTAATTCCAATGAAATAACTTTTTAACAAATTAATTCACAGCATGAATTATTTTACTTTTGGAGTATGATGCATTATATATTCATTTAGCCACCTGGAATTACTGAAAATTTCCATAGAACATCCAACATTTATCTGCTGATTTTTTTAAAAAAAATTAGAAGACAGTTTTGAAAGAAGTATATAATCCTTCAGAGATATTTATAGCCATTTCTACTCTTATGGACTACAGTTGCAATTATTTCTTTACTGAAATTTGCTTGACTCTTTTTATACTTTTAAATTTCTTGACTATTAACAACTAATTTCTACACAAACTGCCATCCATTAATCTCATCTTACAAAAAGCATCTTGATGTTTTGAAAATAATTTATGTACAAATACAGGTACACCAGAATTTCACAACTTGTCTTACAGGTATAATCAACCTCACTAACTGCGCGGCTCCGCCCGATTTCGATAATGAACACCCCGGGGACGGATCCGAAAGTTTTTTATCCCTCTTCCCCAACCATCCGAGAGGACTTTCGTGTAGCTCGTATTTTAAATATCTCCATGCCGCAAACATATTTTACATTTACAAACATCCATGCTTTCTCCGGGACTCGAACCCGGGCCCAACGATATAGCAGTCTGCTTCGTTAACCGCTCTACCGCTGTATTGGCAGCAATTATGTACGAATTAATTCTAAAGCAGAGGTAAAGGTGTAATGTCAAGAGAATCTGTAATAATGTAAAACTCTTTTATCACTAATCTGATGTTTACAAGCGCAAATTGATTTTAGGGTATAACTAGCATCAAAGAAAGTTACCTGGACTGCACTTGATGTCTTCATAGATCATCTTAAGGGTTATTCTTATAACCTAATTAAACTAATTAAGGACTAATTAAACTTTCTATTGGCAATAAAACTTACTGTGTTGCTATGCTGGTCACTTATTTTACAGTTAAACAATGGTAAAAGAGTCTCTTATCTCATTTAAATTTTCCTTATTTTAATTAAAACTATGTCCAAAATAAAATAATAAAAAAATATATGTTTACTCTTTCTTAATTTTACACAGCTTTATCTCCCAGTTAAGATGATTTTCTTGTTTCTAATTTTGGTAACATTTCTTCATTCGTAAGTCTTTAGTTCTATTCTTCAGTTAAGAACTTATTAGTAATTCTAAATCAAGGAATATCCGTATCCGGCCTCAAAATAGAATTTGATATCGAGAGCTTCTATTGGTAGTTTTAAATTTTCACGTATGCATCAAATTAGAAATTTTTCACTGTTTTATATCCAAGGATTTAAATTTACAGGATACTTTAAATAAGTATTTAATCCTTGTTTTTCAAAGTGAAGCTTTTTTGAAATTTCATCTCTTGAGTGAAAATTTAAATAAATCTTAAAACAAAATTTTTTATTTAATTTATTAAAAGTTATATTTTTCCTTCTAGATCTGAAGTGAAGAAAATGAAATTAGGTTTCTCTCTGCCTTCTTTGCTGACGTTCTTACTGGTGAGTAATAACTCGTTTTGCATCTTAATTTGATAATTTGGACGAAAACTCAATAATTTTTTATTTTTGTAGAAATAGTAAATAATCATTGTAAGTCTAACAAATTTTTTACTCTTTATCCTTATTTTAAAATTTTAAATGCTAGACTAAATACAGCTTTAAATCACCTCTCGAAAAAGAACTGAATACGATAAAAATTTGTTTTTCACTTGTGCAATCCAAGAGGAATTAGATCAAGCTGTTAACATTTGTAGCCAGAGAACATACTAAGAATTAATTAAATTAATTGTTTGATTTTATTAATATGTTCTTATGTTCAATATAAATTTCCTTTTTTTTTTTTTTTTTTTTTTTTTTTTAAGTTTGTAAGGTTTATCCTAATTTTTAATTTTTTAACAGTTAATTTTGAGTTAAAGTCACTTTCCTAATTAATTTCAGCTTACAATTTCCTGCCAGAACGTATTTTCAGAATCGTGGTTAAATGCAAATGAAGGAAGAGCAAGTATTTAAAGTTGAAGTTCTACTGACTTCGTTAGCGAGCCACAGATTCTGACGCGCGCTCGTTCGCCTTTTAGGCTACTCTCTCTAAAGCTGTTTCTACGCTCGGCCGTACTTTAGGCCCTTGAGAGCTCCACCGTTTAGTTAGCGTTAAGGGGCCAACTCTTGTAAAATCTTGATAACTTCGGCTATATCTCTTGCGTTAAGTTTTATTCTTAGTATTCCTGAGTTCAAGCCCAAGTGGAGGCTTTGCTAAAGTCCAAGAAGGAGTCAACTGTTAAATTTATGTTGAATAATTGAGGGTAATTAACCCTTCGTACGTTTACGTTTCTATCTTTCTGAACTAAGCGATTATTCGCTTACCAGTTCTTAAAATTCCCTACATTAAGCTGTAAATTCTAGGTTGGAACACTACAGTGGCATCCGAACTAAAAGGGTGGTGGATGATGTTTCTCCAGACCCAGCAGTTGTCTATTGCGCCCCCTAAAAAACCCCAGTCGCCCTTTAAAAGGGGGAGTATATAAGGTATTTCTCCCGCATTCTTAGCATGCCTTCGTAGTGTAGTGGTCTGCACGCTGGGCGCGTATCCAGAGGTCCATGGTTCGATTCCCAGCGAAGGCGTTGCTAATTTTTCAATCACTCCTGCTTCCAATTAACCTAATGTCTCTACAAGCTTTAAAACAGACGTGACGGAAAAGACACTCAATAGCGAAGCTTAATTGATCTAAAAGCCTGTGCTGTTGGACAGCTTTTTTCTTAATTTCGATAGTTTTCGATAGTCAACTGCCAGTTTTTTAGCCTTTTGTATGAAAAATGGCTTCATTCGGATTTATCTACTCTGACTCAAGTCGATTATAGTATCCTGACTCAGGCTGGTTAAAGCCTGGCATCTCTTTCTTTTGATGCAATATTACAATTTTTTCGGGAAGCGTTTAGAATAGATAATACACGAAGAAGACAAAGTATCATTAAAAAAATATACATTTTAAAGTAAATTTCGTCTTGTGTGCATTAAAATATGATCAAGAAGTAAGTCTTCCATTTACATCGTGTAGACTCCAGATTCTGTAAGCAATGATTTGGCTGTTAAATAGTTGCATTTACATTATAGCTGTCAAATTCATTGCATACCACAATGTTTTTTAAATCATGCCATTTAGTATGAAAATGCATTAAATGATTTCCAGTGCTTGAAGCATTATGAAAATATAATACATTCTTTATGTAAATTGCGACGGAGATAGAAATGCCACCTGATTATTTGATTGGCCTAACTAATCATGCAAACATAAAGGTTTCTTTAGAAAAGTTTTAGCCAGTTATCTCTCTATTTGAGACCACTTCCTTAGCACCGCTTTGCTCTAATTTCATCATTTATTCTCCCTTTATTTATTTCTTGAACCCTGGAATTGACATAGCCTGGCTAACTCAGAAAAAGACGTTACTTTTGCTACCTTAGCAGTTGAATCTGGTTCTCGTTTGATTGTCAAAATATTTGTGGTTTAGATGGTTGATTGAATTTTAGTCTTTCTTTCTGTTATAAACTAGTATCAAACATCCAGAAAAAGTCCTAGAAGTGAGCAATTCATAAAACAGATATTAAAAATATGTCGGTACTTCACACAAAGGAAAACTTTAAACAATTGTCGCAATTAAGTCTTCCACGCAAATACACCTACAATATACCACATTAAACACCGCAATGACAAGCAAAGACCAAACATGCCTTCAGCATTATATATTGCGGAATAGCACAAATTGTAGTAACTTCATCCTTTCCTTTTAAAAATTTCAGTTTCATGGCAAGGGAAGAGTGATCGTCGCTTACAATAGTTTAGGTTTTAATTTTTCTAATTTTACTTTCTTCAATTTTCTAAATTATTCTTATCTTTTTTCTTTTAACAGTTCACCTCAAAACAGGAAATCTACTCAGAGATAATCGGGCGTTAATCTTACTAATTGCTCGAAGTTTGGCATACAATTTCTGTACAAATATTTACACTAAAATATGAGTTTTAAAGCATTACGCACAAAACAACTTTACATATGTAGGAGGAAATGTACATGCAAAATGATCTATGCTTTAATGCAATCGTATTTTAAATGCACCATAAAATGAGTATTTCAGTGCACATAGCAGATGTCTGACAAAAAGGGATATAGATTTTATTTTCATACGTTTTGATCCTAGTTCAGAAATTTCTTGTAGTTATACAGTTTCCTAAAATATGTTAGATAATTTTACAAAAATTTGTTTCAACCTTGGGTGTAGAAGGGTTCCTTAAAAATAAAATCTAACTTTTAATACGTCCATGGAATATCAAAATTCTGAGCAAATTTCGATCAGGCTTTCGTTTATTCAACACGAATTGTTTCCTCACAAAGCTATTTTCTAATAGTTCCTATACCACTCTCTAATATTCGAACGGGAAGATGAACGATTTTTCGTACTTTCTTGAATTTTTTCTGATCCTAAATACTAGATTTTGCTTCAGATAACTAAGATATAGGCTATATACAGGAGCAACTATTTACAATGTTACAATTAATTACTTGCATTTCACTTTCTATGCTATTTACTTGTATCGAATATAACGATAGATTATATTAAAATTTCGATATTCAACTATCTTAGCAACGACACGTTTTTTACTTTCAAATAATTAATATGTTTAACAGTTCAGCTACTAATGGGTGAAAATTCTGTTAAGTTCAACCTACTATTGTTTGTATGCTTGTTTAATCGATTATGACAAAGCGTGCTACCTGCGTAAAAAGAAGGACGCCTTCAAGGATGGCTTTCCGAAGGAAATATTTTGTATTCACTTTGCACAAAGGAAGATACATGCTTATACTTAAAGAAGCAGAAAACTGATAGTTCGCTTCGAGTTCGATCTGATTGCTGAACTAACTATCTGCGTATTTATCATTTTTTTTTCCTGACATATAAGATAAGTAGGAACCAGCTTCCTTTTCGATACTACCATTACTACTAGTATTTGTACTTAAATAGGCATCCTACAAGACGTAGATAATCCTTTTGTGTTAAACAAGTTGCCATATTATATTTACTTTCAGACTACAGCTGAGAGAAAAGTGTTTCATTAAACTCTGGACAAGTTAAATGAATTTTCAGAACTTTTCTAGATGTATTGCTCTTAAGGCGCAGAGATGATAACATGTCTCGGCTTAAGCACAAACGATTGTATGAAGATATTAGAAAGAAGAAAGAACGATCCCTTTAGTTCAGTAGTTAGATTCATGCAATTAATAATACTGCACGAATAAAACAGAATGCAAAACTCCTAACACCTAACTCCCGATAATGTTGTGAATAGAACATGACGACACCACGATCCCCTCAATTTGAATGTAGAATATTAAATTCACCTTAACTAACTGCTGAAGAACTTTTAAAGTGTTTCGATAATGCAATATTGCAAATATATTCAAACTGAGAAATCTACTCTGTTGACAAATGGAGTTCCCGAGAAAAAAGGGTACAGCTCAAAATAATTTCAAAATTATCTGTATTATTCAAAATAGAGTACACACCGAATATCACAGTCATGATTCCGGATGTGAGCAACTGTGAAAAACACCATTAAAAATATTTATTTCTTTGACATCAAGAAACTGCGAGAATTTCATATGCGGTCGTGTGTACATATCAACCGACGCAAATAGTTATGCTTCTGCATTGTTACGTGGCACAATATGTAGACTTGTATCAAATGGCGAAAAAAAGGCATTGACTCTGTGGAGAAGTTTAGATTTTTCGAAACCAGCAAACATGAAAAATCAATTGCGCTCTTGTCGAGATTCAAACTACGGATTTTCGAGTAGCTAGCTGTACAGGCTAACCTGTTAAACCACAAGAGTGCACAGATGAGAATGCGATAATTCCTTCATTCTTTGCTCATTTAAAGGACTTGTGGGGAAAGACGTGAGACCCATTTGAATAAATATAGCCTGTAACGAATTATCATCTACGACGTTTTAGCTTGCTCCGCTGTAGAAACCATTAGCTTTTCGAAATCAAAAATATAAATGCTCAATTTTTCCCTTCCTGGCAGGTAGCCACAGGCCTTCGAAATCCTAGGTGGACGTGCTAACCACATACAGCACACACGAGGAAATGAGATAATTTCTTACAATTCTACTTTCATAGTTTTCTCATTATAATAAAAAGCATAATACGAATATAAAAAAAAACAATTGCAGTTATAGCTTAGAAACATTAAGTTCAAATATTCAATAGAAATGACTTGTCAAACTATTTAAACGAAACTGAACATAATACGAGGGCCATCCAGGAAGTAGATTACGTTTCCGTCTGTGTCCGCTAGGGGCGGGGCTAGCGCGGCCATCTTGGGGTCAGAGCGTTGCGCAGCTCAGTCTGCATCTAGCCGTGCTAGTGAGAGGTTCGTGCTGTGCTCCGTTCAGATACTGTGACGGTTTGAAATGTCTGCGTTAATTGAAAATCCCGCGAGCTGCGAGGTGCGCTCAGTAATAAGGTTTCTGACTGCAAAAAACTGTAAACCGATAGAAATCTATCGGCAGCTTCGTGAAGTGTATGGGGACAACATTATCACTGAAGGTGGAGTGCGTCAGTGGGTCATAAGATTTCAAAATGGCCGAAGCAATGTTCACGACGAAGATCGAAGTGGGAGACCCAGCATAGTGACCGCCGAACTTCTCGAAAAAGTCGATGCTAAAGTCCGTGAAAATCGAAATTTCACAATAACGGAACTTTCTTTGAGTTTTTCACAAATTTCGCGAAGTTTGTTGCACGAAATCATCAGCGAAAAGCTTGGTTACCACAAGTTTTGTGCAAGATGGAAGGCAAGAAGAGGTAACGAAGTGGTTGAAGGCGCAGGCGGCCGAATTTTTCGACGAAGGAATTTCCAAGCTCGTACATCGCTACGATAAATGCCTTAATTTGTATGGTGACTATGTAGAAAAGTAGTATTTGAGTGTGGCTTTCATCTGTATATAATAAAATTTGTTTCCTATACTTTGTTTATTTTTTTATTCCAAAACGTAATCTACTTTCTGGATAGCCCTCGTATTATAACTATTTTATTCATAAACCAAAACCATTATTACAGAAATCAGTTTTCCATGAGCAGTTAAGTATTTGCGTAGACATTCATTGATTTTAAAGCAAATGAAAATTAAGTTCTTACCAACATTCAACACCTTTTCCATAAATTTTCCCATCTTACTCTACAGTCTTTCCCATAAATTGTTTCTCTTATTTTTGTTGTTTTAAGATTTAGTTCTTGATCCCGCTTTCACTGTTCACTGAACACAAAACAAATTAATTTCTCAACATCCATCATTTCTTCGTGTTGAAAAAAAGAGGAGGAGGCGTTTGCACACAATGAACGATGATACTGAATTGTGGCCCCCAAAACGCTTGAGAGAGTGCTTAATTGTTCGTTACATGTGAAAAGTCAGCAAGAAGTTTCCTTGAATATGTTGACTGTGCCTTTAAAATAAATAAATAAATAAATAGTAGTCAGATTTCCTACCTAGTTATTGTTAAATATGACCAGTTTTTAAACAACTATTAATGAATACAGTGATTAATGATGACCATCAGAATGCTACGAATTTTGGAAACATAAATGCATTCAAATTTTGTCTTATATTGATACTCAGATAATGTATTTTTAGGTGGCCCAACATAAACCGAAACGGCCATGGGAGACTTCACTTGCTCTGAGTTCGGTTTATCTTAGGCAACCCGATAAAATAATCATCAGAATGTTACGAATTTTAGAATCATAAATGCATTCAAATTTTGTCTTATACTAAGACAAAATTTGAATCATTATTATTAATGCATTATCAGGTGGTTCGACATAAACCGAAGCAGACACGGAAGATTTTACTTGTTTTGGGTTTAGTTTATCTTAGGCCAACCGATAAAACATTCATCATAATTAAATCATGTGCGAGTAAACTATATTTCTTTTACTTACAGATGCCAGCATTCACTTTTTTCCAGGAAATTCTAGCATTCCAAACAAAAAGAGGAAGAGCATCTCACGTCATGAGAGGCTTCGGTAAGTCTGTCTTTAAATAACGTATCTTAAAGCTTTCATTGTAACTGAATAATTTCTAGCTACATGTAAAACAACATAATTTAAAGTAACTTTTAAATTTATCAAAGTGAATTTCCAAAATGTCAACATGTACCTAACTTAAGCATTCAAGAATTATCTCTATTTCATTTATATCATAAAGTCATTGCCCGCACTGCAGATGAGACGAAAATTCCGTATAAAGTAAGAGATCAAAGATTGTGAAATAAAAGATTTTTTTTTTCACTTACTGCTTGAAAACGTATGCTTGCTAAAATTATCTAGCATAAATATAACCATACTTCTATATTTTCGATTACACATTCAAATAATTTGTAATTAGCATTTAAATAAAAAATTTTATATTTTGAAAAAATATAAAGGAAAGCAATTTAAAAATTAATTCTCATTTGCTAATTCAGAGACACATTTTTTTTATTAGTTGTAGCTTGTCTCCATTGTATCACAGAAATCACATAACATTACTCATTAAAAATGATTGAGAGATCATTCAAGAATACTTCCTTCAAGATTACCAATTTTTGATAAGACAAAAAATACTATTTTTGCATAAGTTTACAATCAAATGTTTCTTGGTTCCATATGCGTCATGTTACTTGTGTTTGACATATGTTTATCTTTACTGAACTTAGTTAAGATTTTTTTTATTTGCAGTGTAATTTGTTTAATTCAACTTGTTGAACATTGTTATAACGGATATCCAAAATATCATATATATGATGTTAATCATATAATATAATATGATGTTAATCCTCCATATTACTATCCTAAAAGCTCTTATACATAGAGGAATGTCTGCTACAGAATTTCGAAAGCTGTCTTAGATCTTATGATCTTGAAAGCTCATCCGATTCAATCCTTTATGATAAGATTTTAACTCGTTTACGCCGTTAATACGCCGCAAGTCGGACTGACCAACACGCACCCAGAGTTTTGATTGGATTGAAGAATTTTAAGGGAACAGCAACACATTGAATTCTTCATGTTAGATAAATAGAATTTTGTAAACTATTATTCTCATCTTCAGTATTAAAAATCATGGGTGAGTCGTGTCCACTTACTTTGGCTCTTACTTTATCATTTACATGTTGGCTCGTGTGACGTCCAACCGGTATAGCGAAGAGCCCGGGTTCGAATCCTGGAGAAGGCATAGTTGTAACTATCCGTCCCCTTCATAGCAGGCAACGGTGGCCACCTGTTAGGTGCTTCCATAATGAAATGACCACCACTTCCGGCCCTTGTAGTTGGCGCAAGGCTAATTAAAAAAAAAAAAAACTTTGATTTATGTCAGATGACATAATCATTACTTTCCTCTAGCACTGACAAGCCATAGATGTACTGTGCCTCCTCGGCTGTTCGTGGTTTTCTAATTTTTTTAAGGTACCTACGGTGGCTGATTGAGTGAGCCTAACAAGCATTGCCATCTCCGAAGTTTTCATATAAACTTGCCCAATTATGACAATTTAACATTTCTCCAAATCGTACAATTCCATTGCATTTCTTAACTGAAAAGTAAGAGTAATGCTAATTAGTAGAGCCCATTATCAAGCTTTATTTTTCCCAATTAAAAAACTAGATGTGTACATTTCATTAGTTGTTTTCATTTGCATAATAACACATTGTTCTTAAACAGTTTGGCTCTAGTGCGTAATCCCTCCCTGAAAAAACTTTCGCTATGTTTGAGCATTCCGTCAGCAGCTTGAGCACTTTTATAATAACATAATATGGCGCTGCCATAATTATTACGGACACAGCAACTCAAAATATCGTCAGTGGCATTATCAGCATTTCATTTTATCAAACTGCTATTGGCAAACGCATTATTTTAAAAGAAAAGCCCACAAAAACTAACTACTTAAAGCAAATATCATGCGTGAAACCATCGTCTCAGGCGAATAGGAAACTATTTTCTGACAAAAAGTGACACATATTATTCTAATTACCCTAGAAGGTGAATTTATTACATTTTTTAAAATTGTTTTAATATCAACAAATACTTTAAGGAAAACTCTCATTGAATAGTTAAACATTCTAGAATTAATTTTTATAAATTGGTAAAAACCTGAAAATTACTCAAGAGAAGTAAAATGTATAAATAAATACCGTTACGACGAAGAACATATTTAGAAAATAAATATCTTTTAGACGAATTTGTACAAGAGGAAACAATTTTCTCAGTTTTCTTAACCTGTTCCTCAACATATATTCTCTTCTGAAAATATTCACAACAACAATATTCAGTTCTGAATCTGCTATTTGAAAATAAGTTGCATTAATACACAAAACGGTGTTTTTATTAACAGATATACTACCACAAGAAATTGAATTATATCAGCCGTGTCGATCATCTTTTGACTGCCTAGTTCATATTCCGCATAGTCATTGTGACTGGGATAAAAGGGTGTGTACTTGTCAGCCTTATCACGTCCCTTTCAACAACACCATGTGCTTACCAGGTGAGTGAAACATCCTTTTTATGAGCTAAATTATTCATTGCTTCACTTTTTGGGTGAAATTTTTTTTTTACCTAAAATTCTATAACTTATTGTAATCGGCATTCATTATAGCGATAACAGATGAATAAGTACAGGGCTTAATATCTAAAATTGGAAATCTTTGTGAATGGCTGTCTGGAGAAGTGAAATTAAACAAAATAATAAAGAACAGAAATTAAATTAAATGTAAAGAGCTAAATAAATTAACAAATTAATTTAAATTAACAACAGATATTTAAATATCGGAGCACATTCTATTCGCTGCTCCGACTGAAATTCCAATTTCATTCATAATCTGAGGAGTGCCGGAGTCAGGTTCGGGAGGAATTTAAGTTCTGAATAATTAAATTAAATGAATGTTTCTGTAATGCTAGATTCATTTGCCTCAAGCGCTACACCAGAGGTATAGCGCTTGAGTTGAATATGCTTAGTTATAAAACATCTGCTAGCACTAGAATATTCCCACATATTCTTATGCTGCATCAGTGCAATTTCTAGCTGCACTAAAATATAAGAATTTCAGAAACAAATTGCTGATTTTTGAATACCGTTCGTAAAGGTTTTACTATATCTACTTTCATATCACTGTTTGATTCTTTGACATCATATGAGTTCTATTATGTTCGCAATATTCAGAAAAGAAGGAATAAACTAGCTAGTAAACCCGCTACATGAGCGCGCCTCTTCGAGCAAACAACCAATTTATAAATAAAATTTTTGTTGCCAAATTAGAGTTTGCAGAGTTTTTAATACCTCGCAACAAACCAAAACAATCAATAATGAGTATCTCGAGCAACCCACAGCACCAATTCATAAATAAATTTTTGTGTTGCCAATACAGCATTTTCGAAGGTTTTAATTAATATATCAGCTGATTAAAATTGTTGCGAAGATGAGAACCCTCGAAATGGCTTCTCACGAATTTTTTTAATCTAGGTTTACCTCTCTCGAAACTCAACGCCGTTATGGAAGAGATGATGTTGCAGACAAACAGACCTGCACAGATTTTAATATTGTTACGAATTTTGTGCATATATAGATAATTTGAGTGAAATTTTATATGAAATAGTTTTCTGAACACTGAGTAAATGGCTATCTCGTTAATTTGGCGAGATATCGTCAAGCCGACAACGGTTTTGGTGACTAATTTTTGACACCAAATTTGACGGGAAGTCGCCAAAAGTGCCCAAACTTGGCGATCATTCGGAGACATTTGGGTTCGGTGCCTGCACCGTAATATGTATTGTAATTGAGTAACTGTAATTGTTGATCTGGTGTAGCTGCAACTGTAATTCGGCCCTCAAATACATTCCAGTAATTTCGAGATGCAGAAAGTATTAGAAACATCTCGGCGGCCGGGTGAAAACTATATAAGTCCGGAGAGAGCATCTGCTCTCAGTTGTAGCTGTGAGTTGATATAGTTCAGCGCAAGTGTGGAGTACTGGAATACCTCTGGGTTAGCTTCGCTCCTTAGATGCGCTTTGCATTGCGTTTTTTTTTTTTTTCAACGTTCTTAGTCGTTTCAAGTGTAAATACTGATTTTACTCAGTGATACCGTGAAGATCTATATGACTATTTTTGTGGAAAACTCCAAAACTATGAAATGTTACTATTGATAAAATAAATTTTATCAACCTATTACTTCAACCTTTTGCATTCAATATACGAGTATTACGACCTCGTACGCACGCAAGAGTAGTGTACATAATCAGCGTAAATAGTTTAACGTGTTAATAGCACAATTCATACAAAACAAAGCTTGAAAAACTAAAAGTAGATTTATATGACAGAGAAGAGAGAATTTTTTTATTTTTAAGATTTTCCATATTATATCATCCTTTTCGAAGGATTTTCAAGAAGTTCCATTTGATTTGATTAATTTATGCTATTCTTAAGAACTGTTCTTAAGCACGAAAAGTTGTAGTTTGATTATATGAAATAACTCTTGATGTTCAAACGTAATACCGTAGGATGACCTGAATGCATTATCAACATACTGGATATCTGCTATTCTTACCATCGGTTTATTAAAGGGATTCTTTCTTTGCGAGCACATATTCCGTGTAGCTTAACAATAGACTACACTGAGATGCATTGACTATATTATTAATCTCTTTTTAGTACTTACTTTTTAATTTCTTAACATCACATTGGCACTTGATAACACCTCTGAAAATTACTGATTTTTTTCTCTCATTGCTCACAGTTTAGGAAACATTATTCTGTATGAAACTATTTTCCCCAAAATTTAGAAGTCCCCCCCCCAAAAAAAAAACAATTGAGTTAATATAAGAAATACATCAGCCTATAATGAACAAATCAGATAAGATAACAGGTCGTTAAAGGAATCATTTAAGCATTAAAATTTTAATTCCCGTACTCCGTAATTATAATAGTCCTTTCTTTGTAGCTCTCAGGCAGCTTCGATTTTGGCTGCTTAAAAGTTATCTATATGACTTAAGCAGAAGTTTACTTCTATACTGACATTTTTGGTCTCTACTTGAAAAAGAAGTGTATTTTCTCGTAGTTACATGAACTTACTTTTGCATGAACAGAAAATTTAATGTGATCAGTTTTAACTCTAAATGTTTAAACTCGCGAAACTTTGGAGTTTTGAGCACAGACCGATAATGTACGGCCGACGAGCACCAATCCATCAAAGGCAGCAGTCAGTGTCTGTTAATATTTATTAACGTCAATTGACCGGATACCTCTTTGTATATTTTCCTTTCTCTTTTTAGACGAACACGTGTCGACTCGAACAGAAAGGAAAAGCAGCAGCAGCTTTTAAATCAACGAAACTATTTTAAGTAAATGCATATATTTTATTCGGTTTTCTAACATGATGATTTGAAAACGTTTTTGTGAGTGCAAACTCTCTAGATAGCTTTATTTTGGTATCCCCCTCCAGTGTGTAAATACACTCTTCAAAAGTAAAACTGCAACACCAAGAAAGGATGCTCTTAGCGTAATGCAAATTACAGGATCGAGAATTGTGAGATGGATATGCAAATGATTAAAAAAATCTGACACGAAAAATCATTATAAACCAATTTATTCAGCGTCTCATGTGCCCACCTCGGACAGCGATACAGACCGCAATCCGGCGACGCATGCTATCAATGAGTTCATTGATGGTTGCCTGATGTAGCCTTTGCCAAACCACATCCATTGCTGTACGCAGATCATCCAGGGTTTGCAGCCGTGGTCCTCGGGTAATGTCACGTCTAATGACATACCACAGGTGTTCGATAGGATTCAAATCTGGACAGGCTGCCGGTCAAGGTAGGATGTCAAATCCAGTCAGGCTGTTAAGAGTATGCGGTGCGACATGAGGCTTGCCATTGTCTTGCTGGAATAGCGTATTGGGTGCGCCCTGCAACCAGGACAGAACAACAGGCTCCAAAACTTGCGTGACGTAGCGATCCGCTGTCAAACTGCTATAATGTGTACCAGGGGCGTCTTGTGATCAAACATTATGCCACCCCAAACCATAATGCCCGGTGCAAGGACTGGTGTGACGTTCGGCGAAATGGGCTTTTTCGTAGCATTCTCCGGGTAACCGCCGTATTCGTCATTCCTCCACAGACAGAAACGAGATTCATCCGTGAACAAAACACGATGCCATTCGATGGTCCACGCACTATGAAGCTGACACCACACCAGGCGTCTAGTTTTGTGTTCAGCAGTCAATGGTGCCCCTGTGGCTGGTACCCGTGAACGTAAGTGTACTTCATGCAGTTTGTTGCATATAGTTTGGGTGGACACAGATCCACCTGCTCCTGGAGCAAGCGGTTTCGGATGTCACGTGACGTGAAGAAAGAGTCTCTAATAGTTGACCGTCGAATACGCCGGTCTGGTCGGGCAACTACATTTTTGCTTTTTGCGATAATCGACAATGATATTTTACTTGAACGTTAGAAAGCTGTTCATCTTAACACGAGTTATTTCGTAGCAGATAATATTTAATTACCGAATGGCGTTTTTATTATGGATCATTTATAAAATAGAAATTTTTACTCTGTTTTTAACGCACTCCAGTGCGTGTTAGATACTCCGATTTTCGTATTCTTTTTTCTTTGCCAGGTTTTTTTTTCCTTTATGTCTCCTAGGATTATACACAGGAAAGTTACTAGAACGTTTACGTTAATTCTGCTGTAAAAATGACAATCTTTTGCTTGAAAAAAATCTTATAGAACTTTTCTGAGGCGTAAAAGTAATTAGAGATATTTTGATAGCAAAATATAACTGTTCATGACATAAATTTTAGTGTTATATGATGATGGTTTAGTGATCATAAAAGCTTTTGTTCTTTACAGCTTAGGTCTACATAGCAAGTAGGTTTTCCTTTTACTAAGTAGGAAAGTTTCACTTATTTAGTATATTTTCGAATAAAGTGCAATTATGTTTCGTCCAATTAGTTAAAAAATATAAATTCATATAAGAAATTTTAATTGCATTTTAATCGATGCATTATTGTAGTCTAATAGTATAGATTTCTCGAATTAACTATTAGTACATACCTTATAGTTCATATTACTTAAATACGAGTACTTCTTCATTCTTTCTTTTGATCAAATGGACTTCAAGTAACTTAACGCATAATTTCAGGGGCGTAGCTAGAGGGGGCAAAGGGGGGCATCTGTACCCGGGCGCAGAATCCAAGGGGCGCCAAACTGATGTTACGACATTTTAGAATTAAATGTTTTCCATCCTTGGCAAGCAGTAGGGGGCGCGAAATCTTCAGTTGTCATTGGGCGCTGAAAACCCTAGCTACGACTCTGCATAATTTCATGAACATAAATAACTGTGCGTAAGTTTGTTTTGTAGATCAGATAGAAGGCTACAATTTGGTTTTTCCATGTTTTCCTAAATGAACATAATAAAGCTCAAAAGGCTTCTTCAGTGACCTGACAGGCCATGGTGGGCCTTTGAATTCTTTCATTCCAGGCTGTTCTCGTTTAGTCTTCAGATTAATGAGTTTTAAACAAGACAATTCTCTCTCTAGACCTATCATTTGAGTTTTGGTCTCTCTTTCTTTCGAGTGCATGTTGCCTTGTTCGCGAATATTTGCTTGGTAGTTCTATATTCGGACATTCTGATTAGGTGACGAGCCCATTTTAATCTTTGGTTGCTCATAAAATTTGTGATGTCTGGATGCCCGTACATCCTGTACTTTTCTAGATTGCTTCTTCTTCTTCTGATGCCATCTATTTGAATGGAAGTTCAAAACTACACTCTCTAAATACAGTTCACTGTTAAGAGAGTAACTTCGTATAATTTAACTTAGTCTAAGTAAATAATATAGGGAATTTAATACATGGCATTATCTTGCTTTTTCCCCTTTAAATGACTTTAAATCATGTAATCTTTCGGGAGCGAGTAATTTTAAAAATATTAAATTTAATTAAAAAAATATTTAAAGTATTCGGGAGTAATTTTAAAAGACAGTTCCAGAAAAGTATGCTGTACTGAAAGTGATGAAGTATTTACTGGTTGATAAAGTGATGCAAGTTAGAGATGTGAGATTTGAATAGCTAATTCTTTGGTATGTTAATTTTTCTAAATACAGTATCCGATGCTTATTAAAATAACTTCCATTCCAAACGTATTTGAGTTTATTTAGCGGCTGAGTTTAATATAAATAGCGATTTGTATATTGCAAACAGAGATATCAGTTTTAAACTTTTCAAGTCAAATAATAACTAACAAATAATTCCTTAACTAATCCTAAAACGATAGTTAAAAATTAATAATAAAATTAAACCATTTATGCAATTTTCAAATTCCTTTTTACTATTTTATAAAAGTATTTTCATAATTACGTACTAAAGGAAATTTTTGACTTTAACAAACAATCCGTACTTCTTTTGAACAATTCATCAATACGTTTCACTTGTATTTTCAATTTCATAAACCTGCTGGTAGCATTTTTGAATTCAAGATTTTTAGTATTCTAGATTCGATTGACACTAGCATATCATCACTTTTTTCTATAGCAGTTTCGCTGTCAGTTTCTTCAGTTCTTTTAACACTTACTGTAATACAATAATCAGTTTTACACAAATTTTCTTAACATTGTCGTCAGTTTACACATATTTTAATATGAATCGTCATAACTTCACTGATTGTCTAAAACATTAGCTATAGTTTTCAGTTCCTCTGAGGTTTCTACATAAAAGCAAAAGTTTCGAAAACAGTTTCGGTACTTTTCCGTATAGCCGGCGCAAATCTCGCCAAGCAGACTTTATTAGCGACAATACACAGTATACACATAAAAAATATTAACATATGTTATTTCTAAGGAATTTTTATTTTGAAGGCATAAACATTTTAATATCGTTTAAACTTTTGTAAAATGACAATAAAGACAATAAATTTGTAAAAATACATTAATTTAAGAATTTACTATGCTTTCATGGTACAACATCTTGATTCGCAGTTTCTTATCACGTGACCCCAAGTGATTTTATCTCACGTAAACTACGCTACAAAAATATAATTCTCTCAGTAATTCTCTACATTAATATTAAATTCAATCTTAATTTGGAATACAAGTTTAAATGCAAGAATTATTTCAATTCGTACGAATAGCTTACTCAGAAATTTTGTAAAACCGCAGTGCTTTACTTCGCTATAGTCTATTCTCATTTGAACTGACGAATTTAACCCTTGACTTTGCCTTTTCTATATTTTCGCCTTCCGGTGAGCGGTGTGATTGCACTTTAACTGACTTAATTACCGCGAACGGCCTTAGGACCTTGAACTATCTGGTAAAAATTGTATGTAATTGTATGCCAGTATTGAAAGAAACAATCAACTTGATAAGAAATGGCTGCTACTTATGTTGAAAAGGAGGCGTACAAGGTTCCAGCAAGGATATTCCATTTGGCATCAGTTGTACCATTTTTGGCGACTTTATCGTTTGTGCCGGCAAAATGGAAAAGTACCTCAGATTCTAACTGATTTTAACAGATTACCTCCCCTCCTCGCTGCATTGACTACAAGATACGTAGCCTCTAGCAGAGACATCAACTTACTCATGTTCTTTGAAATGCTTGCATTTTCACAAAATTCAGTTCTTTTCATCATTTGCTAGGCATCGTTTCTGTAGCGACATTTCAAAGCTTTTATAATACCTTAAAATTAAAAGGTGAATTAAAAAATGAATTTTAGAAGTTTATTTTTAGGAAGAGACATTAATATTTTTCAGAAAGAGATGTGTATGTTGCACAGTTATCTGATTATTAAAGTCTTTTTTTTTTTTTTTCACTTTGCTGTCCCATTTCAAAAAAAAAAAAAAAAAAAAAAAAAAAAAAATCTGCGTAAATACTGTTTTTATCCATGAGTTCTTGTTTTTATGGTTACTTAAATGTAAATTCTTGACTCCTTTCAAACATCGAAGTTTTCAGCTTTTGTGCTGTCTTCTTAATTATTGGGTCCATATTGCACGTTAATAAAACAGTAACTTATTTCTTCAATTTAAAACCAACTGTTGTTTCGCTTTTAAATGTTAATCTGTGTTCCCGTAACGTTCTGTAACGTAGTACAGTGTCTTCTGTAATATAAATTTCGAGTGGCTTGAATTTATTTAGCAGTTCAATTAAAATATTTTTTATCCGGTTCGAAACTGCGTGACGATCCGCTACTTCCTTCTTACCATAATGTGGCTGCAATTACTAAGAACATTAAAATCTTCTAATTGTTTTTCATTTCTTTCAGGCTTATGTCTTTTCTCTTGACACCTCGGCAAATTAAGCTCATAAAAGATTTGTTTTTTAATATTTCTTCCAGTAATTTATTCAGATTTCAAAACTAGCACATCCAGCAAGCAGAAAGATTGCCTTTTGATTGTTTAGTCGATCTGCCTTTTCATGATTATGATTATGATCAATACTTTCCGTACCTTTTTCTTCAGTATATAGTTGCCACTTCATTTCTATGCAAAGGCTCTTAATATATGGTAATGCTTAGAAACACTTCATGAACTGTTTTGTAACTCTTTGTGAGAAAATGCATCTATCCCAAGTGAAGGATTTTGTGGGTGGAAAGCTTAAAAGACGGGATGCAGAATTTGTAACTTCACACCCCATCTATCAGCTGGTATACTGGAGAAGGAACCCTCATTCATTAACAATTGCCTGTAGAGAATTTTCTTTTTAACATTAAGAAGAGGAAATTCCGCTGCTCTGAAGTCTAAAACTCTGAAAACAGTATCTCATAGCAGTGGGGGGAGTAGAAAACTTCGGGTCAAACTCGTTTTATTGAAGCACTACATACCTGAATGATAAAGCGTTAGCTGAGTTTAACCAGTGATTTTAATAAATGGTGAGTACTGTATTTGTTAAAACTATTTTTTTAACTTAAGTTATAATAACTTGCTATAACTTCATGCAACTCTAGCTTTATGCTTTGTGTTTATTAGTCTGGATCTTGAAATGAAAATTTAAACTTTATCAACCAATAAACCCTTCTAATTAAATATAGAAATGATAATATCTGAAAGAGATTCAGATTTTTTGACTTGATGTAAAAACCTAGATATGCAGATTCTTGGATTCAAAACATTCCGAAATAAATTAGTCTCAATGCTCTTAGATTTCATCATATCAGCATGTTGTAATTGATGTTTCGTGCATTTATATTTGAGGGCTTTATTTTAGAGAGATAAATGTATCTGTGAAAAGAATTCATTTTAAAAATTCGTATTATTTAAAGTAGTATTCGTATTCTTTTTTGTAAACTTAAAACCTTTCAATTTAAATCAATTACTTTATTGCCAAATGCTTTCTAGATTACTCTTGTTTGAATTAAAACACATCCTCTAATAGCACAACTTATCAAGCTGCGAGAGCATTCTGCCTTTTTATGCCTATGAGAAGTAAAAGACTCTATAATTAGATTACACAGTATTTTAGCATTAAAAAAGGCTTTATCCAATAACTCATGCCAGCATCAGATGAGATTATACATTGCTTTCTAGTAAAATTGCATTTGTTTAGCGCCAAAGCAAGCGGGCACCTCATGCATCATTGTCCTTCGGTTATCGCATGTTGTTCCGCGCATTATGGAAAAGATGATAATCATTTGAGAAAGTATTAAGAATGCTGGACGAAATAGAGCTTCCTAGCAACGTTTTGTTACTGTGTGCTTGTTCATCTGTGCAGCATGTAGGCGAATGCTTCTCGTAAGCAATAAAGGTTCTTTCTTTTTGCCCGCCAGCGGCCGAAGGGTTAAGTTGCTGAACATTTGTAGCTCGGTCTGAGTTCGAATCCCTCTCACGGGCTAGCTGCATGGGCGTTTTCATGATTTTTCCCATGTGTAACCTGTACACGAGCCAGTTTTCTTTAGAAAGGCATCCCTCCCCTTAAGCAGAGAGCTCTCGAGGCTCTGCCATAACCACACGAACCAACATTTTCTTTTCACTATGTCTGATTTGCTATAATAGGTTTTCCGTGAGCATTGCCACGCCCACCAGCGGCCGAGTGGTAAAGAGGCTGAACACTGGTAGTTCGGTCCGTGGTTCGAATCCCGCGAACGGGCTGGCTGCATGGGCGTTTTCGTGGTTTTCCCCATGTGTATCGTGTATACGAGCCAGTTTCCCTTAGAAAGTTCTCCAAGAAAGCATCCCTCCCTTTAGGCAGATAGCCCTCGTGTGCTTTGCCATAATTAAATAATCCAATCCGTGAGCATTGCCAAGAATAGAATATTATTGCAATGGCAGAAGTGATGGCAGTCATCGTGACTTCGGAAAAATCATGCAGAAACGTTTGTTCAGTCTGCTGATAATTCTCCGTACATACAGATGATCAAGAACTGTGTAAGTTCCTTACGTTAACTAACTAATTATTATGATTCTGATTTTTGATTTAACTTCTTTCCGTATTTCTCTCCAGAATGCAAATTAGTGTTTAGTGTATTTAAGCTGAGGGCTTCTGGATTTTAGCTCAGAGAAAAAGAGAGTTTCTGGCACTCGGGTTACGCTGGTTGATTCCCCCAGCTCTATCTAAATCTAATTACCTCGGCTTTGCATTCTCTCGCAGTCGATTCTTTAAACTTACGCTCCAAAAAATTACTTCAGATAGCTTGTAGTTTAGTATTTGATTGTGTAGTCGTAAACTACTTATCAAAGTTTGAATTTGTCTATTATTGCTTGTTTTACATCGCCACAAGTACTGGGTTATCTGTAATACGAGTTGTGCCTGTTTTGTTAAAATTTCAGTTTAATAAAAAGGTTATTTAAGCATTTGAAAGTCTTTGTGGTTCTATTTCAGAACATAGCGATAATTCGCTACTTATCTAGTAGAATTGTGAGACTAAAATTCAAGTATCAGACCAGTTACAACCATATAGCTAACTACGCAGTAAAAAATTCTGCAAGGTTAGTAAAAACTTGTGGAATCTGGGATGCCATGGACTTTTTTAATAATAATATAAAGTCTGGTGTTCTTAGGAAGCATACACTATCGAACTCAAAAAAGACTATAGAAGAATTATCTTCAAGTGTTATGGGACAAAAACAAAAGTTCAGAAAAAGCGTGTATAAGACCCCCCCCCTTTTTTTTTAACGCAAAGAAGTAACAATGACCCAACTTGGGTTTACACAAGCCTAACACTTCTGTCTTAAATAAGTAATATTGAGCTAAAATAAAATGTAGTAAGATTATCCTAACGGCTCACAGAATAAAGTAACGAGCAGGAAAGGCTCTGGTTTGTAGAAAACCGGCGAGATAAGTCTAACTGAATACAAGCACTCATTTCCACGGAATCAAATCGCTATTAAGTCACAGTAACAACATGGTCTCAGGCAGAACACGTTCTAAAACAACTGCAAAACCTTCGCTTAAATAGCACTTCTTTCTGCCTCAGTCTGAATAAACGCTCGTTATTTCATTTAAATTCTGACATGAAAAGTGTGGGTGAAATTAGAGCGACAGAAAGTACTCAAAATTAACTATTAGTCAAAATAAATAAATAAATCTTCACAATTATAGGTGAACTCTTAATGACGGTACAAAGATAGCTTGATAGAAAGATAATAAGTACAAAGATAGAATGTTATAAAACTAATAGATGTTTGGCTTGCAATATTACAGAAAGTAATTATGTAATCGGAACATATTTTTGTTACATAAAATTCCAAAGAATATTATATGTAAAGGCTGCAGATATTTTGCTTGTGTGTTACTGCATGTAATTATGTAAGTAGGATATATTTTTATTACAGGGGGAGAACGGGAATGAAATTTTATCCGCAGAAGTTACATATGTTTATATGTGGAAGGTTACTGCAAGTTATTATATTAGAATACCATATTTTTTATGTAAAATATCAAAGGATACATCTGAAAATGTTGCATACATTTTGCTTGTAAAGTTCCTACAAGTTTATACACACAAGTTACATATGTGTTTATACACACAAGTTACATAGTCTATGTTACACACAAGTTACATATGTGTTTAACTCATTATGTCTTATGTAAAGCATCAAATCCTATGACTGCAAATATTGCAAATTTTTAGCTTGTCATGTTAATTCAAGTAATTATGTGTGTAGAATTTATGTACTGTATGTGATTTAGTAAAAGCTACAGATGCTTTATTTGTTGCCCTACTAATAGTAATAAGATACACTGAATACCGGTGAATCAATAATTTTGAGCAAAGGAAAGGACTATGTAGAAGTAAGGAAACCTCTGCACTTTTAAATTAGTTGAAATTGGCCTCATGTTGTTTCAAACGCTTACAATGACTGAGCCATCTCCGAGCGTTAGCACATATTTATGCTTCTTAAGGTTGCTCTCATTTACCAATGAAAATCTCTACGTCCGTAGGACAACTTCCAGAATTTGTAATACGAAATTTCCTAACTAGACACTGGGTTTTGAGATCTCTTATTTATTTTACATTAAACAACGGATGTGTATTAAGGACCGCCTCCTTTGATTTTCCGTAGAGCTTAATTCTGCAATTTGCTTTTTCAGCTTATCAGGAATCATATTTAGCACAATTTGATCTCAGTTCAACGTGTGTTCTTAAGGTTTGTAAAATTTATGGTGAAGCGCAATGTACCGTACGATG
This sequence comes from Stegodyphus dumicola, assembly GCF_044657685.1. Lineage (NCBI taxonomy): Eukaryota > Metazoa > Arthropoda > Arachnida > Araneae > Eresidae > Stegodyphus > Stegodyphus dumicola. Next base: position 110,074,296 of record NC_140781.1, on the reverse strand, counting down.
TACCTACTAGCGCTTACATAATTGCATGGATCTTATATTTAAGGACTGCAAAACTAAAGCGAAGGGAGGTAAAATATCTTACTTTTCCCACACCGGAACTTTCACCAAACCCTGATAAGTGGAAAACATAATTTTCATACTAGGTTAAGGGCTGGTGATGGCTGTATTGAAAATTTTATTGCATACTGCACATTTTCCATTAAAATATCATATCGATAAACATTTAAAATATAGTCGCGGTATAAATGAAAAATATTAAACTAATGTTAAAAACTAAGCGGAAAGATTTCACTGCTACTTAAAACAAGATAAAGTTTAAAAAAAAACATTTTGCTTTAAATTGACATGCAGAATAAGAGGTGTCATTAAATTTGTGAGTGTTGTTTTATGATTAATTGCTTACCATTATTGAGCCTGTAATAATTCTTTTAAGATCGTACATTTGGCACGTAAATTATAGCTACTAAATTCTTCAGCAGGTCTGTAATTCTTTTTAATTGTACAATGTCTAATTAAAAGTCACAAATGAGGGAAATGCGTTTTTGATAAAATTATGTTGTAATAAGCGATAAAACTTTTATATGTAGAATTATATAGTTTGTTCTATTCATATACTAAAAATATATATAAATAAAAACTAAATATATTAGTGCATAAAAATTGTCATCACACTCTCCACACTAATAGCTATCAGATCATATAATACTTAAAATTAAACTTAAAATTTCAGCAGCGCTTGAAAAAGTTTTATGAAGCCAGCCAACGTAATGGTAATTGTACTAGCACTGTCAAAAGTAATAAAACTCTAATTCAGAAGTGGTGCCATCTAGTGGCCAACTAGGTTACAACCCTTGAATTTCGTCCATCATTCGCATTAACTGTACGACTATAATTTTTCTGAGGATTTCCCGTATGTATAGCATTAAATACGATCCAGTTCTCCTTACTTAATTCCGCAGCAGAATACTTCTGAAACAGATAGCCTCCTATCCTTTGTATAATCAAACACGTATTTACCAGTTCGGTTTTGATAACTGTTCTTAACATAATTGCTCACTTAAATAAACTTAATGAAAAGCGCTCTCTGTTCGTTTCTTTATATTAAAATAATGTTTGCCCTCAGCTACAGTATAAAAGTGTTTATACAAAACCTTTTAGTGCATTATATCCCCATAGATTATATACACAAAATAGCCAGTTAAGTTAGAGACTAAAACGAAAAATATTCAGCATAAAGGACAAAACATCAAGATTATTACTCAAAACATGAATTGAAAAAATGCCGTGCATAGTTTTTTTTTTTAGGTCTATATCATCATGCTATTGCAACAAGTCATATATCAAGGAAATTAATTTTCTAGAGACCCAGAAAAGTGAATAGGATTTTAGTTTCGTGGATACAAACTCTTAAAAACTTTACACATGCCTTCATATGCTTGCATTAGCTTCCCACTTTCCTGCTACATATGGCGTTTCACGCAAGAATAGAAATTTTTATTTTCAATTAAAGGCCACCTTAATTTAAAAGTATGCAGCTTTTGACTTTCACCTTATAGAAGATACTGCAGTATTATATTTCAACAGCCACAACGTAATTTTCAGCGGTTCCCTAATTTTAATTTCTTCCAAGGACATTTAATTTCTCTCTCTTTAAGAACTAAACCAAAACTCGAAGAGTTAGATTAAGTTATTTACTTTTACAAAGGCTTTTCAGCACCTTTATGAAGTCTTGGTTAAGATTTAGAAGGTAAGTAGACGTTTATTAATTAATTGTGAAAAAAATAGGGAAGAATAATCTGGCTTAAGAAGGGATGTCTTCGAGGCGGACTTTCTAAGGGAAATTGCCTCGTAATCATTTTAAACATTGAAAAAATCACGAAAATCTTCTCCAACAGCCCGGTTGACAAAAACTGAGTCAAGAATGACTTACCAGTGCTCAGAGGTGTTAACCCCTTCGACCACTGGTAAACCTAGAGGGTAAGTAAAATCAACATCATTTAATTTTTTTCACTCGGAGAAGTCAAACGAACTAGGCAGAAAAAAGATGCTATATGAAACTTGGCATCGGTAGCTTTTTTTTTTTTTTTTTTAATTTTCAGGTCTTCTGTAGCGCTTGGTATTAAATGTATAACAGAATTTTAGCACTAAATCTTACCACTAACATCACAAAGGTACCTCAATAAATCTCACAAAGTCATGTTAATTTTTTTCCCTTCAAAACAAACTAACGCTTGGGTTTACAATATTTAAGAAGGATAAAAGTATTGCTTGTGTACACCGTGCCCACAAAAGTCCTTACCCAATTTTTGTTTTCGCAACCGTCGGTCGTAGACATATACAGGGGTTGGACAAAAATATGGAAACACCTTTAAAAAAACATGTTTCTTTGCTTAATATGGTGTAGGAAACCCGTTGACATCCAAAACAGCTTGCAGTCTTCTCGGAATGAATAAATACAGTTCCTGTATGTTTGCCAAGGGAATATTATACCATTCTTCCTGCAAAACGGTGGCAGGTTCAGATAACGATGTTGGCGGTGGATAACGAGAACGCACTTTCCGTTCCAATGTAGACCACAAAGGTTCGATAATATTCAGGTCTGGCGACTGTGGTAGCCAGGGGAGATGGGACAACTCATCCTCGTGCTCAGAAAACCAGTCCTGGACAATGTGAGCTGTGTGAACAGGGGCTTTGTCGTCTTGGAAGACATCATCACCATCGGGGAACAAAGTTTGTACCATGGGATGAACTTGATCGGCCAAAATGTTCACATAAGTCTTGGCAGTCATGTGCTCTGACACAGTTATCATGCGGCTAGCAGAGAACCACGATATGGCTGCCCAAACCATAACAGAACCCCCGCCATGTTTCACTCTTGGCAACAAGCAGTCTGTATTACAGGCTTGAGATGGCGTTCTCCAGACGTAAACTCGGTCAGAAGTAGGAAACAATGTGAAAGAAGACTCGTCAGACCATATTACTCGCTTCCACTGCTCTATAGTCCAGGCTTTATGACTTTATGACACCACCTTTTCCTGTTACGGGCATTAGCATCACTGATGAGTGGCTTCTCAATTGCAGCACGGCCAGAAATTCCCTGTTTATGAAGCTCCCTTCTAATTGTTTTGGTACTCGCAGGGTTCGGTAACACAACATTCATTTCATCAGTAACTTTTGCAGCTGTGATCTTCTTATTTTTCGTCACAATTGCCCTTAATGATCGTCTGTCACGATCACTCAGGACACACTTTCGTCCGCGCTGTGATTTGGCAGATGATGTTTTTCCGCTTTTCAAATATGCGGAATAAATCTTCGATACAGTACCTCTTGAAACACTAAACACCTCGGCTATCTTGCTTACGGAAGCACCTACCATACGTGCTCCAACAATTTTCCCACGTTCGAAGTCTGTTAACTCTGACATAATGCAATGACAACCTCACATAACAGTACTCCGACAACAACTGAACTGTTTAGCACATTTACGAAGTTGTATAGGTTGCGTCAGTAGTCAAAAACGCCAGCGCCACCTACATATTTGATTAAAATTAATCTTTCTTTTCAAACATTCATTTCACAAGGTGTTTCCATATTTTTGTCCATCCACTGTACTTCCAGTTATAAAAATGTTTTAGATGATACAAATATTCATATTTGGGCATTTCTGAATTTAAAGAAATCAGTTTTTTAAAAATTTTGATATCTAATTTTTCATACGTTCTTCCGATCTCTGTGCTTATATTTAGAAAAAATTTTGTACTCGCTATAAAAAATAAAACACAAAAAATGCGACTTAGTACATTAAAATTGACCGAGATATTTCATATAAAAATCAGAGATCATATTCAGGGACCAAGCACAAATTGAAAAGCGGAAAGTTTGCATTTGTACGTATATAAACCTAAGAAAAGGAAGAAAATAAAAAAGGACTCAGATTTTAACGTCGCACCAGAGGGTTTTTAAGGTTTTATGCTCTCGCTGAGCTCGCAGTTTAAAAATCTGCTCTGATTCTCCTTCTTGCTAGCCTAAATTTTTAATGTACTTTTAACTTTATTATTAAACAGCACTTTCTTCGCACTTACGCCTCATAAAATTCAATGGAAAAATCACAATTTTTTTTAAATACCGTATATACCCGCGTATAAGTCGAGATATTTTGGACCAAAAAAAAACACTTCAAAGTGGGGTTCGACTTATACGAGGGGCCATAAAAATTAAAACAATCGGAGGTTTAAATATTTCTTTATATAATGCAGTTGTTTTCTTCCCGCACTCAAATTGGACGACTTATCAAATAAGTCACTTACTTGAAGTAATTTCATGACTTAAATTATGTGACGAACTAATCACAGAGTTTCATACTTTAACTAGAGTAAGTTTCGATTAAATCAAAGAATTTTCGGCCCCCGAACAACTGATCAATATCGAGCAATAAAAAAGTTTCGCCAACACGCCAAGAAAAGAGAAATGCAGATAGTTTTTACGTACGTATAAGTCTTTATAATAGTTATTTTTCATTCATGAAATACTTTTGTTAACAGACGTACACGTCAAAATTTTAAAAAATAGCCCACGCAATAACTGAACAGTTTTGAATATTTCTTTTAATTTTTAAAAAGTCAACATTAAAAAGCCCGATATTACATTAATTGCTCAGTGGGTTAAAGATGCTTGGAATGAAATACCCTCTGAAATGAGTATAAAATCATTTAAAAAATGTTGTATTAGCAACGAACTAGACGGCACGGAAGATGATGATGCTGTTTTTGAAAGTGAAAATGACGACGAAGGCTCTAGTAGTGATTGTAACAATACAGAGTTCGAGACTGAAAATATGTATGATGACGAGCCAATGACGACAGAAGAGTTCTATGAAATGTTTGGCGAATCTGAGCATGAATCGGGCGTTGAAGGATTTTGATTTTGTTTATTTACCAAGGTATTTTTTATCGTATATTTACTTTTTTTATATAAAAAAATTTTCTCAGATGATTTTGAATAAATGTAGTACTTAAAAAACTTTTTTTTTCGAAGTTTCTCGATCGATTTCGGAAGTGGGGGGTCGACTTATACGCGGTATCGACTTATACGCGGGTATATACGGTATATATTTAGAATTTCCAGCATATTTTTGGAGTTCCCGATAAAGACAGAAAAATAGAAGACTATTTACTATCATATATTTTTCAATTTTTTTCTGTCTTTTATCAGTTCATCGTATCAATGCTCAGTTCTTTAACAAGATGACCTACACAACTTTTTTTGTCTTTTTAATTTTATTATTAAACATCACTTTCTTCGCAGCGGTTATACTACATAAAATTCAGCAGCAAAATAACAAATTTTTTAAAAACAGCGTACCTTTGGAACTCTCAATAGACTGTTTACATGCATTATTTTTAATATCCGCTATACATAGCACCTACGTTTGATGGCAACATCCTTTTACTTGTGTTTAAATACATTCTACATATACATATATATGTCTTGACCACAAAGGTCTTTTTTAGTTTGTTCTCCTTTCTTTAATTATATATATATGTATATACACACACACACACTGCTGGCCATTAAAATTGCAACACCAGAAAGGAATTATCTGACGAACGTCAAAATCACATGAAAGGAAGAATTTGGTATATGCAAATGATTAGTATTTCAGCGGATTTAGACGACGCAGGAGGGAGAAACGACATCTCAAAACATCATTCATAAAAGAAAAATTGTGCAGTGGATTTCTCATTCGGAAAGCGCTTTGTAAGGTTGGAGTTTGCTCAGAATATTGTGTTATGCCTCGAATAATAAAAAGAAATGCTTACCAGCAAGTGACGGAATTCGATAGAGGCAGGATCCTTGCCTACCGAGAATGTGGATTATCGTACCGTGATATCGCCCGTCGCACTGGTCGACATCCAATTACTGTCATGCGACTATGGAATCAACGGTTTGCTGAGAGTCATACCGATCGGCATGCAGGATCTCAACGCCCTCCCATGATGTAACTCCCGAGAGGAAATTATATACTGTTCATGGTATAAAATATACAAACTGTTTATGGTACAAAACATAGTGGAAGAAAAGAAACAAAGAGAAAGCATCGCAGTTTTAAAACATCATAGTATAAAATATCGTCGTTGAAAGTAAAGCGGTTCATAAACTTCGCAGTTTAAAAACGTTGTCCTTAGAAATATCGAGGTAAAAAATAAAGTAACTAGAAATCATCACGCGACGGTAATATCGCAGACACGCGTTTTTCAGGCTTTAAAAGTTGTAAATCCGTATTCGCATGAAGATTTGTGAGCGGGTTAAAAAAAGGGGGGGATATTTTTACTATTATGTTTCATGTTTTTGTATTAACTGATAAACTTTTGCTGAAAAAGTAAATTTCATTAAAAGGCTATCAGATTAACAAACGTGAATAAAAAAAATTCTGTTAATTAACTAAACAATTTTTATGTAGGTAACCTCATGTAGCTCATTTTCATCATGATGGCTTGGTTTATCGATAAAATTATCGCATTTAGGGTTCAGAAAATCCACGAGTGATTGTTGAGAAACGAATGCATCCACAACGTATCACTGTTTGGTGCGGATTTGAGGCTGGAAACATCACTGAACGATTTCTTCTTCAAAAATGCGGCTGGTCTCGTTGTCGCGACATGATAAATATTTTTTTTTTTTTTTTTTTTTGTCTAAATTGAAAAATATGGATGTGGACGACATGTGGTTTCAACAAGATGGTGTCACATACTGTACACCCAGAGAAATAATTCAATTACTGCATGAGCCATTTCCTGGTCGTGTAATTTGCAGGTTTGGTGATCAGAATTGGCCGACTTGATCATGCGATTTAACGCCGTTGTACTTTTTTCTTTTGGGGGTTTTTTGAAGTCTGAGGTTTACGCCAACAAGCCCATGACTGCCCACGCCTTGAACGAGAAAATTGAACACTGTATCAATAAAATTAAGCCAAATTTATGCAAAGCGGTCATGAGAAATTTCAACAAAAGCTTGCTAAGTGCCAGCGAAGCCGGCGAGATTATTTATTCAATATGCTATTCCATAAATAACCTTGTATATTTTATGAATCAACAAACAATTTACAGTTTTTAATTATAAACTTGTGTCTTCAATCAAAATTAATTCTTGCGTGAATTTTTGGAAAAACTGTAAAACGTCCAAAATCGCACGTTTTGAAATTAGATATTTCGACCAACTTTTGTCGCACGCCAACCACACTTCTCGTGTTTTAATATTTATAACAAGTAAAAAACATTCCTGAAGATAAATATATAGGGACTGGAAGAACTCATAAAAAGTTGTATTGCATAATTTTTACGAAACTGATTTATTTAAATTTTAAATGTCGAAACATGAATATAGTCATTTAAAACTTTGTAACTGGAATTATACGTCTACGACAAGCAGTTGAGAAAATAAAGGTCAGGTAAGGATTTATTAGCCATTCAATAAAACTAGTGAAAAACAGCACAATTCATATATGTTTACATATGCATAATTTGATGAGTCACTGATCATTGACCATTAGAATCCGATTTTTCACAGCTTAAACACTATAATTCAAGCAAGGTCTTCCTGTAAATTACACATCTCGCCTTCCAGCCCTTCCTTAAGGAAATCTTGCCTAAAGTGAAGCATGCCCTTCTACCTCAGAGTAAAATGCGTACTTTTCCCTTTTTAAACCCTTAACACGGAGGGAAACTCAGAGGATATTTCCTTTATTCGTGCAATGACAGCGTACGTGACAAGTGTCTTCAATATTTGAAAAAATGCGTCACCTCTCGTGCTATTCTTAATCCAAAGTTTCAAGTACGTTTGTTTAAAAATGGAAAAAACAGAATTCAAATAAGCGGAAATACTCTTTGTTTGCTATAAGTCGTCAAGCCATTATTATATAGTCAGTCATTTTTTCACGTTCAGTAGCTTTCAAAGTGCTTTTAAACTGTTTTTTAAGGTTTATACTGCAGATCTTCTGATGCATGTAGTCAACTATAACTCAGCATCTACTGATTTTAAAAACATTATTGCGTTGAATTAAGAGATTTTCTAATGTTTTAGTGCTATGTGCTATAGAAAAGGACTCAAAAGTCATAACAGAAAACATTTGATTGTGAAATATATTTCTTAAATGAGAACATTTCATAAATGTTTTCATTTAAGAAATGTGCACATTGCCCCATTTTTTCATTGCAGCCCAATAGTGCAGCTCTTAGTGAGCCCAACGCCTCCCAAAATTTTCGAATCTCGAAATAAATTATAAATTTAAACACCATAACAAAAGTTCTGTTTCCCCACTTAGCCATTTTCTTATATTTTAAGAGGGCGTCCTCGTGATTTTCGCCTCGTGATTATAATAAAGTTTTTTTAGACAGTCTACGGACCGGTTTCTTTTAGACAGTGTTTTCTAATTCTTTGCCTTCTCAGATTTTAGATAGTCTTTATTAAGTATGGAAAAGTTACCTGCCTTAAAATGGGTTCTTTCCCTGATAACTTTATTGGAGAAATTCAGTCGTATTCACATCTAGCCTGCCAGTGGCAAAGTGGGTAAGACGACTAAACATTGGAACTTCGACCCTGGTTTAACTTAAACTAGATAGTTTCATTTTAAAAGATCTTCCCTTAAGCATACAGCCCTAGAGCGTTTTTCCATAATCAAATAAAATTTTTAATAAAAATCATTACAAATAATGAAAATATCATGCAAACAATCCTTTTAGCTGCTTGAACTACCAATATTCCTTGTATCATCCCTCGTTATTAACTAGGCACCCTTCCCGAAAACATCCGTTATCCTACGCTAACAACCTTCGACTACTTTTTATGTTATCACCATGAAATGCGCTATCCATCCATCCATCCTTCAATTACATTTTCATTATTAACTAAGCTCTATAAATTTTTTATAAGGTTTGATTCGAAATTAAAGTTTTCCAGTTTTCAAAGGGATGCTTTATTAATTTGATCTAAAAGCCTCATATTTTTCTGAATTCTTTCGTATCTGTGAGATCAGCTCAAAAATGTGTTCCAAATTATTCATCATTAACAGGATCACTAGCAAAGCGCACAGTCAAATAAGAAATACGGACAACAAGGTACTTGATATGCACACTCAGAAAATTATATTCCACTCCGAAAAAAGTATTTAACTAGTTAGGTAAATTGCTAAAAAGGTTCATTAAGAAAAACTTTGTTAAAATTTAAAATTGGTAACTTTTCTTGATATTTATTAATACAAATCAATTTATTTAGTATTTTAAGCATATCTAAAAATACGTTTGAAAATGTTTATGTGATTTTAATGCAGATCCAAATGAGTCTTTGAAAATGGATGTTTTTATTTATCTATTTAGTGATGCTGTGTGTACTTTTTTTAGTGGTCCGCAATGATCCATAATTTTTTCATTATTAACTGCATACAGATTTTTTCAAAAATGTAAACTTATTATTATAATAAATTAATTGCTGAAACCATTTACTTAACAATTATAGTTCTGTAACAACACAGTATACGGGAAACCAAATTATATTTTTGGGAGTGTAATATCTCAATACGAACAAGAAAATGTAAAAACTTTCCACAAAAGAAAAATTTACGAAAAAACTATAACATTACATTTATACAGATACCAAGAAAGGAATATAAGCCACCTTTGACTTCCACATTTGCAAGGTGGTTGCCGAAGATATCCAGACAAGATTTTTTTATTACAGCGAACTACTATTTGAAGAATGTTGGTAAAATTATTCCATGCTTATCTGGTTAAAAATTGAGCCAGCGTTTGTTAGGCTTTTGCACTGCAAATCTCCAGCATCAAATTACTTCTGAATTTCAATGCAACTCCAAATGTCTAGTGCTGAGTTTCTCAAGCTTTTTTTGGTTTATCGTCCCTTTTTAGAAAACCTGAATGTTCAGCTTTCCTCTAAGAATCCTCATCTATATTTGCTATAAAAATATTAAGAAATAAAACAATAATGCCGAGATTGTTTCTTGTATATTCTTGTATTTCTTTCTTTCTTGTATTTCTTGTATACTAATGACATCAACAGTAATACACTGCAATATTTAACTACTAACAAGAATACGAACTAAACACAGTAATGAATAACACAATAATTTATCCCAGATTTTGCCTATTGTAAATTTGGTTGATCCTGCTATCCAGTTCACTTTTGAAATTGACTCTCACAATACCCTTCCGTTCCTTGATATTCTTATAATTTGCAATAAATCTGATTTCAGCACTACTGTTCACCGTAAACGCTTTTCTGTTTGTTTACCGCCCCGTGCTAACTTATGTCAGCCGGCTAAGCAAAAAATGGTTTCTTTTTACTATAATGTATTTCGCGCTTTCAAAGTTTGTTCCTCAGAGCCATAGCTTGATAATGAACTCAATTATCTGAGATCAGTGGCTATTGACCAAGGATTTTCTCCTATGGTCATTGATAAAGCCTTTAAAAAATGTTCAACTTCCTATCAAAGAAGTTGCGCTGTTAAAAATAGCATAAATAACCTTGTCGCACTTCCATTTCATCCTTCTGTTAGTTATAAAATTGTACGGATTCTCAAGACGTTTCAATTTTCAAGTCATCTTCCCGTCTATCGTTGAAATCCATGGCTCGTTTCTAAAAGACTTCACTTCTGACGTTAATACTTGGAGAACTTACAGCATATCATGTCAGTGTGGTTTGAGATATATCGCCCAAACTAAAAAAAAAAAAAAAAAAAAAAAAAAAAAAAAACACTGAAGTTTCGTATCAAGGAACATGAATCTTATGTCCGAAGAGGCGAAATTAACAAGTCTTCGATAGCTAATGTTAGTTGGAAATTTAATCATAATTTGGACTTTGAGTCATTAATCATTAATCATAATTTGGACTTTGAGCTAAAATTATCCAAAAAGCTTCTTCCTTTGACGAATTAGGTTTTCTTGAAGCTGTTCATTTTCACAAAGGTTTAGCTTGTTTAGTTAATAATTTGAAGTCCAATCCAGTCCTTCCAACCGCTTTTAAAATTTTATTAAATTTCTTATTTTTCATGACTAATTTTGAGACAGATTTTGCTACTTCCCTGTTCACTTTACAGCAGCTGTGCCCGCTGCTTTCCAGTCCATCTTCTGTTCTGCCATCCTGGACCCACTGTTCGGTACTTATTCTGTCTGAAGCGCCCTCCTATGGCACACAATGTTCTGACAGCGGAAACACAGCAAGAATTGCTTGTGCTAATCTCGGCATACAGCGGAAGTTGGAGTTGGAGCTGCTTTCCAGTCTTGCAAATTTCTTTGCTCCTGATGAAAACAGACTTGTTTCCTCGAAATCGATTGAGTTTTTATCCAACTATACACCAAATACAAGATTGTTACTTTCATAATTTTAAACAGTAATGCGCTTTAGGGTGCTATTGGGGGCTCACGCGAGCTCTTTGTCAAATTTGTCGCAAATTTGAAAGCCCCTTGTTCATTTTGTTTGCCTGTTTCATTTGAAGAAAAATAATTCATGTCTTGCATAGTATAATCATACTTTTAGTCTCTCTGTTCCTGAAAAGCGTGGTCTCGTCTGGTTTCGTTTGTTTGTTCAATCGCATGGTAGATAACGTAAAATTTTTAACAGGGTCTAGAAAAAGTTTGCTGAAAAAATATATTTATTATTGGGTAACAATTTTTTTAACTTCAAGACTATGGGATGAAGTTCCGTTATTTGATTTGCCATTAAAATATATCAATAAGGGTTATTACTAAATTATTTTAAAATTTAAACTGAATTTCTACTGAAACAAATTGAATGACCCAAGAAGTAACTAAAAACTTTCACAAGGTTGTAAATGAAATACGTGCATATAAACTGTTATATATGTTAGAGAGAAAGCCTTCGCAGGGACGCTGAGCGTTGTGATATTTCCTCGCCCAGTTCTGAAAGACACGTTACCCAGCGTTAGCTTTTCTGCTAGCCGAACTATTCAACCATCTGGTTGAAATTGAGCCAGAGCTTGTTAGGCTTTCCCAGTACAAATCTTCAGCAACAAATTACTTTTGAATTTTAAATTACTCTTTAAGTTATCTGAAATCGAGAAAAGAGCGAAAATTAAATTGCAAGCACAAGCCATGCATTAAATTTAAATAAAAAGATTTATTTTATAAGATCTCATTTTAGTTTTCTAACCAGTTATTTAAGTTTTCCTGTCAAGCTTCGTTTCGTTTCCCTGTCAGAATGAAAATTTTCAGCGCGCACGATATTCAAATTAGGTAGAAGGAAGTATTTAAAGGAACGTTTAAAATCAGAGCATGTTCTGCCTACTTGCAGGCCACGTTGCTAACTTTGATTCTTTGGACTAGAATTCTGTGGCAGTGAGTTATTCTCGGCTATACTTCTGTTGCGTGCGTACGGGTTCCTTATGAATTGAATGCACAAGTCCGACGAAAAATGAATAAGATTTATTATTATCACAAATAAATAACACAAAATACATAAATTTTCTCAGATATTCATACAGTATTACAATATCTCACAGTAGTTATCTTTTAACTACTCAAACGTTCAACAGAACTTAATTCAAAACAGCTAAAGAAAGCCAATCCGCGAATTCGCTCCAGTCAAGAAGAGCAGTTTTCTAAGCAAACTCTTAAAACAACAACTAACGAATTGAGATGTTTTCATGCCGCTTATATAAGCATTTTAAATGTGCGAGAATTTTCTGGTATTTTCTCGAAATCAAAAAAGGCCCACCAGCGGCCGAGCGGTAAAGTCGCTGAACACTGGTAGCTCGGTCCGAGGTTCGAATCCCGCGAACGGGCTGGCTGCATGGGTGTTTTCGTGGTTTTCCCCATGTATAACGTGCATACGAGCCAGTTTCCCTTAGAAAGTCTTCCACTAAGGCATCCTTCCCCTTAGGCAGATAGCCTCGAGGCTTTGCCGTAATTAAATAACCTAACCGAACCTCGAAATCAAAAAGAGATATTTATTTATTAAATATTAAATGCACGTGCTCTTGTATTTTTAATTTTTCCGACTTAGCTTTCTTTTAATATTCCATTGCGCGGGTAATAAAACAATTTTATTTATAATTTTACTAACATTACCTATTTAAATACCAAATCCGTAACACTTCATTAATTTTAGTTTATCCATTATCTTTGATTTAAACCAAAAGTGTTGGCTTCTGTAAGCATAAGTTGGTGCAGTCTGTTAAACTTTATTTGGATTAATAAAAGGGTTATTTACACCCTTTCTCTGTCTCTGTGGTATTTAAAACAAACAGTGAAAAGTCACTAGCTGTCTTTTAGATTTCTGGTCTAATTGTATGCTTCTTAATAAAACCAGATCTTATAGTTTGAACCTTCTTCTGTGTCTACAATTGTTTTCATTTATGGGGGTCATAAATCCTCTGACAGTCTAAATAAGACCCAAGGTAAGAAAGAAGAAAATTTTTCAAAGTGATTTATTCGGTAGTTCATGGAACATTTAATGAGCTGTTCGATAGATTTTGCCTGATATTTGCTATAAAAAATGCGAGGCTACTTCGTTACTTTGGTAATTTACATAAATTACTGAGACTTCGTTTATGAAAAACTTCAACAAACGGTTCTATTTGTTGAAATTTCAGTTTTATTCAGTGTATTTTTGCAGAGTGTCCCTCGTCTAAATGAACGCGTGAAAAATTTACATATTTCTTTGAACAGGCTCAAATAAATGTACCATTTTGCTGCTATCTTTGGTTGCATCATTCCCAGCTATACTGAACCTAAGCAAACGGCTCGGTGTACGAGCGTTTATGTGATTTTCCCTATGTGTAACATAAATAAGAAACAGTTTCTCTTTAACTGTCATCCAGGATAGCACCACTTTCTTAGGCAAACAGGCATCGTGCATTCAGCAATTAACCTAATGCTTTGAAAATCTTAAATATGTTACCTTTTCTATTAGATAGATAGCCCTTGCATGCTTTGGCATAATCCATAAAACAAACACAGGCAAAATGACATTATGAACAGTACACGACGTGAGAAATGCTTTAGAAAATTAATGCTATTTCTTTCGAATCCTTTGTTCAAAGAATTACAAAGAGTTGTAGAGGTCCTCACTCTTTCTGTACTAAAATGAACGTTTAGAAGCCTAGTGAACTTGTTAGTGACTTATGGCTGAGTTCAAATAACAAAAGTCGTAGACTCAAGAAGAGTGAACTACCCTTTATTTCACTCAAAATAAGATGAACAGTTGGCCTTTTTCGGGCTTACAACAAAGCCTCCACTCGGGCTTAAACTGAAAATAAGAAATAACTAAAAGAGACTTAGCCGAAGCTAATACAAATCTAACGTAGTTGTCCTTTAATTTAAACTAGCCGGCGAATAACAAAATGCACGTAATATACGGTACAGCATAATAGATTTTAGAAAGATTTAGCCCGAAGGCAAACACGCACTACTCTAGATTCCTAGCTCTCTCTCTCTCGAAGTAAGTTGAACCTTCCTTAAATACTACTTCTAACTCATTTGCATTCAAAGCTATTCTAAAAACTAATTCTGGTAGAGAGTTGTAAGTTGCAGGGGTGTTTGTGGGACCCCAAAAAATCCCCTGAAACTTTTACGGACTTACTACCGATATTTTGGAGTTTCGAGAAGGGGGGGAGAGAGAAATGAAAAATTACAATTATGAAGTATTGAATGACCTAATTATAAAAGTTCAATGAATTACTTTTTTTGCAAAATTAATAACCATAAATTTTCAAACATATAAACTACTACATTTTATGTAAATATTTTAAATTACCTGAATTAATTCTTTAAAAAAATTATCTAATTTCTGCTGCTTTTTTTTATTTTCTGATGTTTGTGGGCTTGTCTTTCTTTTGTGGTGAATGAACTTCATAATTGCAGGAAGGTTGACTTTTATTTTCCTCATTTACAGTTGAAGAAATTTCCTCGAGAACTGCACATGCAGAGGTAGAAGCAGTTTGCTTTTCTGCTAATGTAGAAGGTTTTTCAGAGACTTTTATAGGTGACTCATCTGAAATACATGTTTTTAAGTCCTCTTGATATGTTTTCCAACTTCTGTTCATATTCAGTAAGAGATCTTTGTGAATTGGATCAGTCACTGGATTTTTTGAGCCATATTTTTCACATGAGGTTTCTTTAGAAGCCATTAAATCATATTTAATAGTCTGCACTGCATCTAGGGAGTCAATCTTAAGAGAGGTTCTATAGTCAGTGAAAAGTGTATCCATTAAGTTGAATGAACTTTCCACTAATGGGCCATGGAAGCAGCTAAGGCAGGCTTTGACCAATTTAGCCAATGTAGGATACTTATAATCATTTGTGAAATCATCTTTTAGATTAAAAACTTTAGACCAATATTTATCAATTGTACACTTGACATGATTTCCACTTTCATCAGATGTGTAGAGCATTTCTTTGGTGATATCAATATCACTCTGGTATAACCTTATTTCAGCTTCTACTTTTGACTTTTCATTATCACTAAAAATATAGGACATAAAAGATGATAATTTTTCAAAAGCTAATATTGCACTGGTTTTACCTCTTAGCTCTGGATCTAATGCTGTAAAACTAATTAGATATGAATTTTTAAGGGGTAATTTCTGTTTCATATGCCGTGCTGTATTAGTAAAAGCTTTCATCATTTGGAATTCTTTTGCTATTGGATGATTTTTTTTGATAATTTCTTCAAGAGAGTGGAAGCTTCTGCACCAGTAAATATTACTTTGCTAGGTAGATGGAATTCTGGATTTGTGACATCAACCTTTAATAAATCATTATAAGATGTGCACTCTATATTTTCTGGCTTCATAAAAAAAGAGAAAAATTTTGCCATCAATTTATAAATACTGGAATGTACTAAATGAAGCATTGGTTTTTTTGTTTCAAATAATTTAATATATGTGTTGAACTCTGGTAATACTGCTCAATATAATGCTATATGCAATAAAGTTTTGTTTTGCATAACAAATAACCCATTTAGTATTCTTTTTTTCCGAGCTAAAGCATCCTTTGTGAGTTGTTGGGAATGCAAGCAAGAATACACCCCTTCAACAATTTTTTTCTGAGCTGCAGAAATATTTCTTTTATTGTATACAGTTTCAACATAAGAAAAATAATTCCCTTTATCAGTTTTCTCCAAGTAGTGAAAATAAAATGCAATAAGATCATCCTACAGATCTCTGATTCTTTCTAAAACACATAAAATGTACACACACCTATGGTCTGGTCTCTTCAAGAGCTTAAGTTTTTTAATGGCAAGGGATTCACAGATTTTGAAAAAATTTTCTCTTTTACTGCAGCTTTTCATGTCAAAATAGATGTTATCAAACAAATCTTCTAAGTATCTATCAAAACATGAAGCAAATTTTTTTGCACAGTTATTAGCTGTGTGACATGTGTCACCATCAATATCTAATAAGTGGGGTGCTTTGTTTGATCGTAGTCTGGTTTCAACACCCTTTTTTTTTTCCACGCATGGTGTTACATGAGTCCATTAATACACTAATTAAGTTTGCCCATGGAACATTATTATCTTCAATAGTATTAACAACTGCTTTAAAAACAGCTTCTGAATTGCAAGATTCCATCTTTAGAGATGCAAAATGATGAACTACAACTTCATTTTGATTGTTGTCATAAAACTGCACCAATATTGCCAGTATACTTTCCTGAGCATTGCTAGTACTTTCATCCAAATTTAGAGAAAATGGAGTCTCCTTTAAAGTTTTGATGATATTTTCCTTAATAGTTTTTGCGAGCCCATATTTCATCTTATAACATGCAGTAGTCCTGGACATTTCCAACGAGTTTAGTGCCGTCTGATCGCGGCTCAACTGTTTGCAGAGTTCAATTAAATTGGGAGCTACATTGAAAGAAAGAGAATTCTCGGCGATAAACGAAGTTATTAATACCTCTTGGCGTGCTTTTCTTGTCACTATATTCAATGGCCGAGCATCAGTCTCCAGTAAGTCATCAGTATTTTTTGAATTAGCATAATTACTTAAAGTCATTGAATGTCTAATGCACTTTGAATATTTTATGTGCGTCACAGTTTTAGAATGATTTGTGAAAGCCTTGAATCCTTCCCCACCATACTTCAGCAGTGAATTACAAAAAACACAATATGCTTGTCTAGTAACATTTATTTTCTTGCACCATGTGCCGATGGTATCCCCATTACCATCTCTCCGTTCAATCCAATTCCACCTAAATGCATTCCGGACACCTTCTTCTAATTGTATAATATCACTATTTATATCGAGAAATTTCATAGTGAAATTCTCTTGCGTACATAAATAAAAAAATATTTCAATAAACGAAACGAAAAATTTACACGTGCATCAATAAATGAAACGAAAATTTTACACAGCGGAGAAAAAAAAAGTTCAGAAGCGATCAATGACAAATAGCTAATACAGCGAAAAATCCCCCTTCTCTACTTATTGGCGCCACGCCAGGAGAGATAAGACCTTTGAACCCAGAGTCACGTGATCGCAAATC
Organism: Stegodyphus dumicola; assembly: GCF_044657685.1. Taxonomy (NCBI): domain Eukaryota; kingdom Metazoa; phylum Arthropoda; class Arachnida; order Araneae; family Eresidae; genus Stegodyphus; species Stegodyphus dumicola. Next base: position 110,056,786 of record NC_140781.1, on the reverse strand, counting down.
TGGTCGAACGAAGTCTCTCCCCTTTTTTTTCTGCCGCGCCTACTTGCCGAAAAGAATCCAGAAGAGAATGTCCGAGAACCGGGGGAATGAGTCATAACTCGCAATAAGGAAAGAACAAAAAAGTTTTTCCCCCTTTTCACGCATTATCACTGCCTTTGGAGAAAGAAAGGAAAAGTTTTCACCACACACACTGATCTTGCGTTTTCTGCTTTCAAAGCAAACAAAATTACCCAGATCAAAATAAATAATTCATTATTATTCCTACTTCCTTTTGAACGACGATCCCCGGAATTTCCGGGTATCGAAGTTCAAAATCCCCGGAATTCCGGGGTTTCCCCGGAGCACAAACACCCCTGAAGTTGAAACAAGAATCACTAGGAAAGTATATTGAAATAAATATAACTGTTATAAAATTAAAATATACCTTACAGAGTAAAACATTGATTATCAATATATTGATTTTTTTGTAAAGCTAATTAGCGATTAAACTACTCTTGTCTAACTTTCCTGTGCTCAGACAAGAAAGATGTAGTAATTGCGTCTTCTGAAATTCATTCTGAATTCTAAGAGCACAAACAAGATAGGAAACGTGATTAAAAATTTTATTCAAAGCTGAATCTCGTAATGCGATAAAAATTTGTCAAAACTAGCCACCGCTACTTGTGAAGTTTCAGAAATTCAAATATTCAAGTTCTTGCAGCATAGAAGATAACATTTAGCACCTTACGGACTCCAGCTAGTATTTCTTCTAGGCCTGTGCGCTAACAAATACAAAATCGCTTACCAAAATGTAAATCGCCATAGATGCGGACATCTCAGGGATAAGCAAGCAGATGACTGCATATCTTTCTCTCTGTTAATTACAGATCCGATTCTTATTCTAAATAGCTTTCTGGCAATGGCCGACTGAAAAAATAGAACGAACAAAAGGAATACACATAACATATTACCTAAAATAAACCTTGGAGTTTCAATAATACAGTTCAATTATTTCTGTAAATCGTTACAGATTAACCTAAGACAATAGCGCTTCCAAAATATTCACGTAGGTCTGTTCATATTCAAAACTTTGCTATTCTCAAGAATTATTTTTTCAGATAAAATTGTGGCTCCGTAAAATATTTTCTTAAAATTGTGCGCCATGATATATCTATCTTTTATATAGTCATCTTAGGATATTCCATCGGCCGTGCAACCAAAGTAGTTCGCAAACATTTAAAAAATAAAAATTTCATGATTTATAGAAACTGAAACTAAGAAGGTTAGATTTCCTGAATATGGCAAAGCACATGAAGGCTATCTGCCTAAAGAAAGGGATAACTTGATGGTTTACTTTCTAAAGGAAACTGGCTCGTATTCACGTTACTCATGGGGAAAAGCACAATAACCATACATGCAGCTAGCCGGTTGGCCTGGGTTCGAACATGATCTGAAATAATAGCATTTAGCAGTCTTTGGTGGGGCCTAAAAGCAAGAGACAATGCATTAGGTGTATATTATTATTAATATTGTTAAAAAATGAACCAGGAGCAGTTGTCGCAATATTTCTAAAATTTAAATTTCTGCAGAACAAATTATCCTCAAACTCTTTCCTATTCTTGTTCCATCCGTTATGGTATACATAAATATATATTTTCAATTTCTTTTTTGTTTAATCAGATGATTATTTTGGATTACAGACGACGATAACTTCTAATTTACACTTTTACTTGTTTTTAAAATAACTTTGATAATACTTTTAAGCACTATTAGAGTCTTTGTCGATAATTATGTCTATAAGGTATTCCTCCCACTTTCTTAGCATGCCTTCGTGGTGCAGTGATCAGCACGCTCAGTGCATATTCGAGAGGTTCGTGGTTCGAGTAGTCCCGGTGAGGGCATTGCTCATTCTTCATCTCTCCTGCTTAAATTAAAAAAAAAAAAAAAACAAAAAAAAAAAAAAAAAAAAAAAACGAATATCTCTACAGTGGCGTCCGAACTAAAAGGTGGTGAATCATTTTTCACCACCAGGATTTGGCGATTGGGTCTCCTAAAACCACAGTCGCCCTTTAAAAGGAGGAGTATATAAGGTATTTTTGACGCCTTCTTAGCATCCCTTCGTGGTGTAGTGGTCAGCACGCTCGGCGCGTATTCGAGAGGTTCGTGGTTCGAGTCCAGGCGAGTCTCATTTTTCACGACTTTTGCTTCAAAATAAATCTAATGGCTCTACGTGTCTTACTGTATTTTAAGTCCACAACGTATAGTACCTCAAAGTGCTGTCTGCTGAATAGCTCCGTCTAAATACTTTTAAATTATATGGGGAAAAAGTGAAATAAAATTGCATAAATTGCTTAATTTTTTATTTCTTCCTTATTAATTGAAGAAGAGATAGGTTTTTAAGGCTGTTAAAGCTAAACACCAAAGCATGCTATTGCCGTTCATTATAATATTTAAAAAAATTAAGATAAATCTTCCCAAAGAATATTCATCAGATTTCACACAATTTGCGCAACAATAAAGTGAGGCTCACATGATCACAGGGCTTAATTTCTAAAATTAGAAGTGCCGAAGCCCTATGGAAGACCGTCAGCAAAGAGGAACAAGAGTAAATAAATAATTAAATGACAATTAAACTTATTAATAATTTTAAAATTAAATAGTTAATTATTATCAAATTAATCAATAGCTATTTAATTAATGTTTATCCATTGTTATTTAATCAATAATTATTATATAATTAACTAATTATAATTTAATTTTTAACTATTAGACCATTAATTAATTATTATTTATTGAAATAATTAAATAATTAAAATTAATTAAAATGTAAAGAGATAAATTAAAATTTAATGAGCGATTTTTAATATAATTTTATTGCTAAAAACAAAATATTTGAGATAAAATTTCTACTGAAATTGTTATCCAATTACATAAAAGAAGTTCCGCAGCCTTCTTATTTAGGGCTCCGGTGCGCTCCAGCTAGAATTATGATTTATTACAAAAACTAAGAAGCACCGTGCTCCGGCCTAATTTAAGATCTGATCGTAGGGGGGGGGGGAAGTTCTTTTATCATCACAAAAATGAAATATACTTATAGCTGATGAAAATTCTGATAATCTAAAAACAGGGGGAAACAGAATGAAGGCATAAGCGTATGAGTGGGTGGATGTAAAAAATGGGGGGAATCTTGGTGAGAGAGCACGTTTTCTTTGACCGCGGCTCTCTGGTGATATAATTATAGTGTCAGGGGTTTGTGTCAGGGGTGAATGAGTCCTGAATCTGACTCCTAAGGATGAATCTAAAGTTGCTGGTTACGCTTTTCGCCCTCCCCTGTATCTGGTTACATTAGTGGATACTATATGGGAAGACGATATATAGTACGTGCTTGAGCAGTTTATCTCAGTATTTCACTCTTATTGTACTCGCTGTCACTTAACGCACATTTAAGAACACAAATTTTCATTCTTGCGAGGATAACAATACACTAAATACGATGGCATGGCGAGAAATTTACGCGTTCCTAAACAAACGCCCCCAAATTTATCGCCCTTCTTAAAGGGTAAGGTTTCCGTATATGAGTGAGGGGACTTTACTTGAACGTCTCATGTTCTCATGAGTTCGTATTTCTAGGGAAAATATCGTATTCTAGAAGTATTGCAAAGTCTGCTTATTGTTCAACTAAAACTTACGAATTCTAATTTTTTTCCCTTGAAATTGTGGTTCAGTTTTATAAAAAGAACTACCGGAGCTCATTCTTTTTAGGGCTCTGGTGCGCTCCGGCTAGAATTGTAATTTATCTTAAAAATTGAGAAGTACCGGAGCCGGTCTCCGGTGGGCTCCAGTGCAATTTAAGCACTGCATGATCATATACAAGAGTAAAGAAAATAACTCAATTCTTCATAGTCTAGTGTTTTGGTTATGTGCTTGCACTGGGAGAGGGGGGGGAATTAGGAAATAAATATCCCGCAGATAAAATAAATCCTTCAGTATCTGAGAGAAGATTAAGCAGATTAAGGATCTAGGGTTCATCCCATTTTGGAAGAAACATAAATAAATTCAAAGAACATAAATTTAATGAATTTGAAGAGTGGGAATCTGGGTATCAAGACTGGAAATAAAATCAACGATCTTATTGTTACAACTTCTGGGTCGCAATGAAGAAATCTGTGCTTTAGATCCCAGTAGTAAAAAGACGTGTGAATATTCAAAAGAAATTGAAAACTTGAGTACAATTTGTTTATGATATGTTAATAAGATAATTTAAACACCACTTCAGTTAAAAGGAAATTTTTTTGTCCAAATTCTGGGTAAAAATTCTGACTGTTGTAGAAGTAACCTAAAAAGTATCAGGACAGTTATCACTTTCTTACAGATAATGCCATGTTTTATCTATGATTTCAAAATTGCTAGAATACTGAGTGATCTAATTCCTTTGACAGTAAAATAATTTTATGCATTTTACTACATAATTTTTAATTGTTTGTCCCTTACAGATTCTCTTATATTTCGTTATTTAGCTCAAAATGAATGAAAAATAACATTTTTTTTCAATTTTGCTCTGAAATATATTTTCAAAAGCAACATTAACTGTAAAATTACATCAAAATGACAAATTTGAGAGAAGCTGAAATTCAGTGAGAAAAGTTAATAGTAACAGTCTTTAGAAATCTAACTTAATTTCTCCTGGACATAAATTATAAGTAATTTTTAATCCTTCGCAATAGAGAAAAAGGAATTTATAGCACACTTTTACGAAACGGAAATTTTGGATCTGTTTTAACTCCGTGAAGGAATAGGAAGCTTCCTAATGTTAAGAAAAGTTAAAATCCAATAAGAAATTTGGAAAGACTGAAGCTTCTTTAAGAGCAACTACTCTTAGAATGAATGCATTCTAATCTATCATGAAACATTCTCAGCTCTTCGCTTAAATCACTTTCAGTGAACTTGAACTTGCTGGAAGAGATAAGTGCAAGACATGTGCCTGACTTCATGAATCAGCATTTCCAAAAGCTTCTTTTGCATTGCCGTAAATGAAGATAAAATAATAACAATACTTCAATTTTAAAATTTAAATTTAAAAAATTATTTAGATTAGATGATATTAATTAAATGATTTTATCTAATTCTTTGGGTATATCTTTTAGTAAGTGTATTAGCACGAATATCGAAGAACAGAAAGAGGCGATGAACAGGAGAAAAATGCTAAGTTTATGCTTGATATCAGTTGAAGCGCGTGAAATCTCAAGTTTTGGGGCAAATCAAATTTTTGTTCGTCAGGAGTAACAAAAACGAACGGACATTCCTTTTGTTACTGGTGTATATAACAAAGAAAACTATAGATATTACCAAGGATAAAGGGTTTAGTAACAGTTTCTGTTGAAATACATATATTTCTACCAAGGAAAGGGCAAGATTTTAAAAAGTTCTTGGAAAAATTACAACCGAAAATAGTGAACCAGAAATTAAAAAAAAAAACTAGTAAACCCTACCTGGGTGATATGCGATGAAGCAGTGCCGGTTTTGCGTATAAGCTATGTAAGCCAGAGCTTATGACTCCCACTTTCTTGGGCTCACCCCCAAAAATTATTCCACATTTCTATATAAAACAAATTCTCTCTTATAAAGGCCCATATCTCAAATAGCTTAGGAATCTGTGCTGAAGGGACAGAGATGACAGGCAATCTAAAAAAAGGGAATGCCAGGCTGGCAATTAAACATTTATTATGCATTTATTTACAATACTTTTAAGAGTCCAGATAAAGGCGAGCATTTCTAGTTAGCACCTTGCCCTGGATAGGAGTCCGAATTTCAAGAACGACCACAAATTAAAATTTGTTCAGATAGCCAAGAAGTCACTTGTTTTCCAAATATCTTGACGCTTTATTTCAAGGCCCTTTTTTGTTTATAAAATTCGCTGCTTGGGAATGCGGATTATATAAATACCGCTTTTGGTTTCTTCTCTTGGAACAGAGTTTATATAAGCGAAAATGCCGTAATGAGAGGGCATAAGCCTGCATCTGTACCAGTTCTAATTGGTCTTTCATTATCTTTTAGATTCCCATAGTCGAGTTGTTTAGAAGCCTTCTCTTATCCAGACTTATTAAATAGTCTCTTCACTATTCTTCTTAATATTTGATACGTCCGAAAGTTCTTTTATTCTAATGAGAGACTAACGGCTACGTTTAAAATGATGCAGAACGTAAACAATTCCAGAATTCTTCCCTTTTCTTAAGTAAAGCATTTACCTGTTTTACTCACTTTGTTATGAGCTAATTAATATTCAAAAGCATTGTACGCATTTAGCATGGAAGCTTCCAAAATGAAAGTCTTCTTTTCCACAAAATCCTTCTGATTATGACTTTGCAGTGTAAAGCGCTTAAATATTTGCTTGTAAACAACAAACATTACTTTTACTCTCGTTAATTTCTCTTTACTGGTAATCTATACGATCATTACCTATCGTCTGTTTTTAAATATTATATGCATAAATTTTTATGTGAAACGTCTTATAATTGATATTGTCTTTTCTTTTTTTTTTTTTTTTTTTCAGTTAGTTCAGTCGATTACACATAAGTAAAAGCTTATTTGTAACTGTGTTTAATACCCGAAACACTAAAGGTGGTGAACGTCCCAAGAATTGCACTGCCGGAATGCAGCATAATGCCGTAATGCCCGACTCAGCTCTTCCGGAGGAGTCATGGATGAAGAATACACATTAAATCAGTTTTTCTAACCTACTTTGCTAACTTTAAAACACGAATTTGAACTTACTAAATGGATTACAACATATGTATTACTACGTTTTACATAAAAGCGAAAGCAAATGATAACGATTTTTACATCCTGAGTTGTAAAATGGAAAGAAAACATTTGATTAAAAAAAAAAGAAAAGAAAAAGAAGGAAAATGAAACTATCCAACTCTGTATTTCCTTTAAAATAAATGAAAACAAAATATTGCAAAGCAGGGAATTATTCTAAAAGGAAGTAATGCAGTTTTAGCGAAGAATAAAACATTTTCTTTTTAAATCCACTTAGGCCAAAGGAGGTTTAGAATACGTCATGAATTGTTGTTTAAACCGCTTTCATTAACTAACTTTATGCATTGCAGTTTGTTTCCATGACTTTCACATTTTTGGAATAATTCCTAAACAAGCCAAGTACAGAGGAAAACAATTTTGATAAAAGCAGTTATACTACTGAAAGAATTAAAATTAATTATTCGATTAAAAAAATTATTTAGATTTTGTATTTAGAGAACACGATCATAGATGTAGATGCTGGAACTAGTTACTAAAGTACCCTTTTCCTCCCATTCTAGCATCTTTACTAGGATTTGGTTGTATTTTAGACAGCCAGTGCCGAATGAAAGTTTCCAACAGTCACTGCGTGAACGGATTATGTGATTGTGAGCCGGACCATATTCCACTTCGAAGGGATAAGTGTCTTCCACGTAAGTAAAAATTACATATACTTTTACAGCAACTAAAAGGAAAAAGAAAGTTGCTGTTCATGCATATTGTTGTTTTTAATAAAAACATTTGTATGACATAATTCAGCATTAACTATTGACTACAGGTTCTTTATCTATTACCTTGTTTAATACATCATTTACTCTTATTTACTTTATCACTGACACAATAACTTATTTTGCAAATACTTTATGTAATTTTCCATGACAAATCTATTAATATGCCTTTGCTTTATTAAAACAAAATCCAGCAAGAATTTCGTAAGACGATAGGAATTACAACAATTATACTTTCAAGCACTATAAATAACCAGAAAGGAAGCAGCCTGATAAGCATTATGAACAGTAACTTGTTTCATAACGTATTATTGTACATTTGAAGATTGATTCCCCTCACCCCCTATCACTGAGACGCTGTCTGATGGAAGTTTCGAAGAACCTAATTCCTTTGTATGTGAAATCCTCAGAACCATCGAGTCTTTTTCCCCCGTATCTTACCCTGTTTCCCTTTCTCTCTCTCTCTCTGTGTTTCTCTTCCTCTCGATTTCTGTTTGTTTCTTCCGCCAACCCTTTCTTTCAGACTTTTTGATCACCTGAATTTATAAATATAAATAATATTATTTTCAAGAAATGATCTAAAAAAATTACGCTCGTCAGTGATTTTGTTCCGCCAAGTAATCGAAGCAAGCATTAACTTTCCCTATACATGATATGTAACTGTTTTCCTTTAATAAAAAACTAATTTGTTTATAGAAAGCATTTAATATTATGATATGAGGCATTTTAAAATTGAAATAGATTTCATGAAATTATAGTAAAATGCTAGAAACATTCTTTCTTAAAGCTATCAGTTTCATTATATATTAAAAGTGTAACCCTTGATTTATTTTTGCAGCCTTAAACTGAACTTTACATTTTTTCCCAGAACCGGCACTAGACCTCACAATTAATCAAATGATCTTATTTTCTGTGGCATAATTTTTTAAAATATTTATTTCTCTTTTATAGCCGCAAAATTAGATGATTACTGTCTAAATGACCGGCAGTGCCACATGGCAAGTAGTTACAGCTATTGTAAATACATTATTCCTCGCGTTTACGGAAAGTGCAAGTGTCCTTTAGGGTATCTGGTGACAGATGAAGGAAAATGTTTACCTCGTAAGTACTTTTTCCGTATACCTAATTTTCTTTGTATCACTAAGATAAACTATAAGATATTTACTACTTTTTGTTCATTACATTCATAAAATTAAACGCAGTTACATAAGAAAAACTTTTCTAAATTCGATATTATCGGTTTCGTAATATTCATAAGGAGAATACACTTTCTTTGAAAGTGGTTTTTTTAAAGATTTTTAGATATTTCTGGAGTCGGAAGATGTGAAAAAGCTGCTGTGCTCTTGCTAGGATTCAAACTGCGGTCTTCCAATGGTAGTTGGGCGTATTAACCATTTACACGGGGAGCACACACGGGGAATGAGAAATTTTCTTACAGATTTATATTAAGTATGACAGTAAAACTCTAAACAAAATTTCTTGGTGAGCAAAAATTGATTCTATAGGCTCCAGCTGCATTTCTTATGCTTCCTCTGTCTAAAGCCAATATGTTAACATTTTTAATAAGAATCCGTAGCAATTAGTTTTGGATACATTATAATTGTTTTGGTGAGAATCTCTTTCTTGGAAAGTACACCTTCTTGATTATAAGATATTAGAAACAAAAATGCTTAAAATAAAACCAAAGTAAATTAATAAAAAAATTTTTTTTAAATAATCTTTTGTTATAAATTTAATCAACACCAAAAGGATGTCACTTGAAAACTACTCTTGGTGCACATTAAAACTAAGCAGAAACGTCAACAAAATTAAAAAAGATTACTAATTTTAAAATTATAAATCTTTACTCACCAGATAAATTTGTAGAAAATTAGCAATTATAAAAAGGGTGTACTTGAAAAATTTACACGGAAAAAGAATATTATATATATATATATATTAGTAAGGAAAGATCAGAAAACTTCCAGGTAAACTGTGAGACCATATGCAAAAAAATTATGCGAGTTTAAATTTCAGAAGTATTTTTGTGCATAACTATCCTGTTAATAAAGGTGATACAAGCTGAGCGAGTTTGAAAGTGAGTATTATGTTAATACAGCAAAACTGTTTATTCGCAACTTTTGGGTAAAGATTTATCTCTCGTTCGTATTTAATCTTCTACGAATTTCATTTCTTATATCTTACTAGCTATTACTTATTTTCAAATGATAAAAATTATTTACACTTTTTATGTTATTGTAAAATTAACATGTTAACTGCTTGCGCACATTTAGATTTAGGTGGCGAGTGTGAGAAGCACCAAGATTGTGAGGAAGTTACTCCCGATTCTTATTGCCAGCGATCGGGAGACACAGCGTACTGCGAATGCAAGCCTGGATTTGAACCGACTTCGAATAAAATGAAATGTCAACCCATATTACAAATAGGTAATAGTATTGCATTACGATTCTTAAAAAATTTAGTTGTATTTTTTATTAAAATATTTGATACTGTTTTTCTTTGGAAATTTTAATTCCGATAAAACAATATTTAAGGTACAAATGTGCATGTCTACTTATTCTTCTGATTTAAAGCCATTGCTCAGATAATAATACATAATAAGACATCAAGAAATATATCTAACTGTGAATATAATGTAGAATATTTCGATTGCTTTTACAAGCATTGCAATTAAAGTAGCTGTACGTTCCGTTGTTTAAAAATAGTGGACTGTAAATTGACTTGATATTACTTCAGTATAGAACCCAAGAAACCTCAGAGTCATAATGTTGACCGAAACTTCTTTATTGGCTTTCAAACAGTAAGTTGGTTGAGGAACGGCGAAGACCACACTGCAAACTCCGACTTCGATAGCGGCTTACCACACAAACTCAGAAGAACCTAACAAATTTGCGTCTGCGCCGCTCCTCGGTACAAAGAAAGAAATACAATTTGCATAACATCAAACATACCCCCAGCCTTGAAGTCCCAAGGGGGTTCAAACAATAAATTTAAACTGTTGAACTGCATAAACCTGAAAATAAAAATTAAAGTCTCTAAATCAGGAATTAAATGGTAAAGCACATAGCTTTGCTATAGGTCGTTTTATTTCACCATTGGAAGTGCGTAAACTCACCACCCGAACTTTCTCATCAAGACCAGGATACACTTTAGTAATTCTACTTAATTTCCAACGTAGCGGAGGTATATTTTCATTCTTAATAAGAACCATATCACCAACCCTCAGATCTTGTTGCAACTTGCACCACTTGGGTCTCTGCTGCAACCTAGATAAATACTCACTGCTCCATCTCTTCCAGAAATGTTGAAATAACCTTTGCACGTTCCTCCAACGATCACTGCAGCTCATGGTTTCTTGAATTTGGTTAGATTCTGGAATAGCGCTTAAAGCCGCTCCGGTTAAAAAGTGTCTTGGTGTTATCGCCTCCAAGTCGCTACAATCACTTTAAGCTGGTACCAAAGGCCTATAATTAAGACAGGATTCAATTTGGGTTATTAATGTCAAAAATTCCTCTTATGTTAAAGTAAGTGTTCCTAAACATCTTTTTAAGTGATGTTTCATAGACTTGATACCCGCTTCCCAAAGCCCTCCAAAATGAGGGGCAGAGGGAGGATTAAATAACCATTTAATATTTTCTGAAGAAATATAACCCTGTAGCTGTTCATCACGTTGAACAATAGAAAAGGCTTTCCTTAATTCTTTATTAGCTCCTATAAAATTCGTTGCACAATCACTGTGAATTTCACACGGTTTGCCTCTACGAGCTATAAACCGCTTAAGTGTCGCGAGGAATGATTTTGTTGATAGATCTCCAACTAATTCTAAGTGTATTGCTCTTGTAGTAAAACAAATAAATAGACATACGTAACACTTAAAGATTTTGACTCCTCTACCAGAACGATATTTAACGTTAAATGGTCCTGCTAAATCAATCCCTACACGAGAAAAAGCTCTACTTTGAGTAACTCTTGAAGTGGGTAAATCTGCCATTAGCTGAGTTGCAGTTTGCGCTCTAACTCTACGGCAGGTAACACATTGGCTTATACACTTTCTTATAATATCTCTAGCATTCACAATCCAAAATCTATGTCATATGACAGAAGTGAGTAGCTGCGTACCTGCGTGAAGATACGTGTCATGATAATGCTTAATAATTAAACGTGATAATGCTTAATAATTAATATTGTGATTCTTAGGTAAAATCATAGGATGTTTCTGATTATTTGAAACTGTAGAGTTTCTGATCCTTCCGCCTACACGCATTACTTCCGCGGAATTCAAGAAAGGACTTAAAGACAGTAATTTACTTGATGTCTTCAAGGGTTTACCAGAGTCTAAACAGAATAATTCTTCTGGAAATTCGGCTCTTTGTACAATCCTAACAATCATAGAAGTAACTTCACAGAATTCTTCAGTAGATAAATAACCCTTTATACGCTCTGTAGGTAACTTACTACAATTATTTCTGAATCTTAAACACCACGCTAACACTCGACATAACTTTAACCATGATGAAAATCTTGAAAACACACTAGGCTCTTCAAATTCGGAAACATTTGAACTGAAACTCTTTTTCAATTCCTTCAACATAACCTCACTCTCTAATTCTACACTTGAATTTTGCTGTACATGAATTAGGGATTCGTTTAACCACTGCGGTCCCTTCATCCATAACTCACATTGTAAGAATTCTGATGGAATAAAACCTCTGGTCCCACAGTCTGCAGGATTTTCTTTCCCAGCAACATAATTCCATTGAATACCTGGAACAGCTTCCTGGATTTTTGCAACTCGATTTGCCACAAAAGGTAGCCAACGGCGAGGTTCGGACGAAACCCATGCCAATGTAACCCGCGAGTCGTTTTATGCGTAAATATTGTTAATAGGCAGTTCTATGCACGATAATACTGCATGTAAGAGGTTGGTTAAAAGTAACGCAGCACACAACTCTAGTCTCGGAAGAGACTGGGTTTTTAAGGGCGCTACTCTGGTTTTCGATGTCAGAAGGCTGACTTTGACTGACGAATCAAGGTTGATTGTTCGGAGATAGATGACTGCACAATAAGCCTTTTCTGAAGCGTCGCAGAAAGCATGGATTTCTATAACTACTGCTTTCGGACTCAAGACATACCTCGGAAATTGTAAGCTTGAAAGTAAGGGCAATTCTAGATAGAAACGCTTCCATTTTCTACTTATTCTCTTATCAACGAGTTCATCCCAACCCAGCTGTAAGTTTCATAACTCTTGTAATAATATTTTCGCGTATATTATTGTTGGCGCTAACCATCACATTGGATCAAAGATTTTGGCTACCTCTGATAAAATAGTCCTCTTAGTAAATTCTTTATCACTTATTGCATACCGAAAAACGAAATGTATCACTAGAGTTGTTCCAATTAATTCCCAATACCTTTACTTTCTTGTCACTGGTTATTTCAAGAGGAATACTGGGCTCTCGTAAGCACTCGGGAATATTCTCTAAAATAGCTGAACTGTTTGAAATCCACTTCCTTAAGCGGAATCCACCCCTTTTAATCATTTCATTCAACTGCTGAACTAGAACATTCGCTTCCTCTTCACTTTGTGCCCCTGAAAGCAAATCATCAACATAAAAATCATGAAGGGCAATTTTTGATGCTAAAGGGAATCGCACTTGTTCATCTAATGCAAGTTGTTTCATTACTCTAGTAGACAACTATGGCGCACAGGCAGTCCCATATGTAACTGTCACTAATCTAAATATACTCAAGGGCTCACTAGGACTATCCCTCCAAAACATTCGTTGCCAATTTGTATCTTCTGGGTGGACACGAATTTGTCTGAACATCTTCTCTACATCGGCACATAGTGCAATTTTGTGAGTTCTAAATCGTAGAAGAATTGGAAAAAGCTCTTGCTGAACTCTTGGCCCAACCATCAAAATATCATTTAATGAAAGACCCGATGTCGTTTTAGCTGAAGCATCGAAAACAACTCTCAGTTTAGTCGTAGTACTTGATTCCTTTAATACGGCATGGTGAGGTATGTAATACGTTGAGTCAATAAGAATCTCTCCTTCAGGCACTCCCTCCATATGTCTCAGCTCAAGGTATTCCTTCATGAAATCCTTATACTGTTCATATATCTGAGGCCTTTTTAGAAAAGAATTTTCTAAAGATTGGAATCTACGCATAGCTAATTGTCTAGAATCTCCAAGCTGAGAAGGCGGAGAGTGAAACGGTTATTTTACAGTATATACCCCACTTTCCTCTCTCGTATATGTAGATTTGAAGTAGTCTTAACATGCTCTCTCCGATTTAGTAAGCATGTCAAACGTAGGTACAGCATCCAATTTCCAAAAGTCAGACAGCATCTGATCAGTTTCCACTTGTATATTATTCACATAGATAGTAGGATTAATTTCTGTTGAATTATTCACACTACCTGAAATAATCCATCCTAGTTCAGAACGAGAAGCTACCGGTTTACCTTCTTCGCATTTAATTATTTCCCCCTTTAAAAGAGGTAAGGCAATATCTACGCCTAAAAGTATATCAACAGGCCCACTTTTGTAAAATGCTGGATCTGCTAACATTAAATCATTATATTCCTCAACGTACTTCTTATCCAATGTAAAATGCGGCAAAGTTCCAATAATTCTATTGATGATAAATACTGGTGTTTTAAATGACACTTTCGCCGGAAAATGCGGAACGAAGTTTATTTCCGTAATCTCATTAGTTTTCGTATCCAAAGACCCTAAACATGAAATAAAAACTTTGGCATTTCTTCTTGCTAACCCTAGCCTTTGTACACAATCTTCTGAAATCAGGCTTGCTTGACTGCCAGGGTCAAGGAGGGTTCTACACAATTGGTATTCACCCGATGAATCTAACACTTTAATAACAGCCGTACATAATAAAACTTCACGCTGAAAATTAAAGTCTGAAACACAAGATTTAATTACTGGACTAGAACTTGCGATATTCTCCTCTGACCCAGCCGCTTGAGCGCGAGGTTCTGGTTCAGGGAAAAATGGCTTAGCCGTCACTGATAATTCATTCGAACTGTTCGTAACTCCTTTACGTGCCTTTGGTTCATTTTGAACTCTTTCGAAATGCAGTAGTGTGTGATGATTTTTAAAGAACTTTTTACATTTATGTGTACTTCTACACTCGAAAGCTTTATGATTTGAAACCAAAAAATTAAAACAAACATTATTTCTCTTGACAAAATTAACGCGTTCCTGAACATTCAGATTTAAAAACTTATTACATTTAAAAACTGAATGACCGACTTTACAATACGTACACTGCGCGCGAATCTCTGAAGCCAATGAAGTTAATTTGTCTTTTGTAACTTGTTTTTTAACACCTTGCGTTTTACCTGCTTGCAAGGTTCTGGCATGAGATTTCAAGAACTCTAGCAGATTATTAAGTGTTGGTATTTCCTCACTCTTTAATGTTCTTTCCCACCATCCTCTCGTCGAAGAATACAATTTAAACTGTACTATTAACATTAAAATAGTATCCGCGAATTGCTCCACATTGAATCCTAGATTTTCAAACAAACATACACATTCTCTTACAGTGTCTACTAACGCTAATATCTGACTAGGAATTTCAGCTTGTAAATTTGATAAATACAAGATTTTCTTTAATAACGATGAAAGTAATTCTCTCTTATGTGAAAATCTTTGACACAATAAATGCCACGCTATTTCGAAATTCCTGTCACAAATAGTTAAAGCTTGAACAATCCGCAAAGCATCTCCTTTTAAAGAACCCTTTAAATATTGTAGCTTTTGTGCACCTGATAAACGGTCATTATCCACTATCGCCGTTTTAAATAAATCAAAAAATGATAACCATTCTTCAGTACTGCCACTAAATACAGGAAGAGTTAGCTTAGGTAAGCTTATACTCGCTATTTCCCAAGATTTAGTTTCCACACTAATGTCTTAACATTCTTAACTCTGGTTAGCATTAAAATTAACTCATCAACAGTATCTTGTATGACCTGCTGTTCTTCTATAAAGACATCAATATCTTTTTCTTCACACACTACAAATATGTTACTAAAATATCCGAAAGTTCGGTCATTACATTATTTAATCTAGATTTAAAAAGTTCTAACTGATCAACATCAGCAGAATCGTAAGTCACTGTAATTTTCTCTTTCAGTTTACTCAACTTAGCTTTAGCTACACGCTTTTTAGTCTTAAGCGTTTAAATTCCATTATCTAATAAGAAAGATATAAAAACACACTGATTCACCAATTTTTCTGCGACTCCGTAGCCGACGGACCAGTAGCCTTAAAAGGAAAACAAGGGTATATAAAAAATTTCCCAGGGCTGTTAACCAAAACAAAGGTGCATTACTTACGCGAGTTTGTACGTCACCTTCTTCGAAATAGTTGACTTGCGGAGCGGTGCTTCGGTCCCAGCGATCTTACAATCCTTAGAATGCAGGCTGGAAGCTATTTTGTGGAAGTTAGGGCACAATCTTTTGCGATTCGCACTAGATCTCGCTAACGGTGATGATTTAGACCTGAAGGATTGATTATTCTCGAGCAAATTTTAGCATATTACCTTGATGTGCCTTTTTATCAGGAATTAGCACACTGGACAAACTTAGCAGCGACATGCTGCTCCAGTAAGGGGACTATCTGTACAGAACTGTTCGATACACCATAATTGTCTGCAGGGTCACTGATCATCATTCGATGATCTGCATGTTACAAGTTCCAAATGTCACCCCGCATTCTCAGGGCTGATGCTCGTAGGTCTTTCAGATGCCTCGTCGTCTTCATGTGTGAATTAGCCTCATTAGCGAAGCTGTGAATTAGCCTCATTGCCTCATCGCCGTAGCATTTCGAAGCATAATCAGTGCCTGTATGGCCGATATGCGCAGTTCAATGCAAAATTTTCCGTTAGCTCGTGTTCCAGCTCTCCGTCTATGATGTAATCAAAGACTACCAAGCACGGATGATCGTAAAGCACTGTAACATCTCCCGATGTTAAAGCAGTGATGACTTTTAGCACACCGTTTTATCAAGTCACAATAGCTGTCAGCGTAAACCTTCTACCATTTGCCGATGCGCCACAGAGCTAATCCAGGAATTTTTTTTTATACTCCTCATGTACGTCAAAGCAGGGCGCGTAATGACAAACCGCACATTGGGTTGATCAATGTTAACGAATTTCGTTTACTGCGCATGCTCAGTGGTGTACCGTTGGCGTGGCAGGAAATACTGGCGACTAAGCATAAGCAACAATTACACAAGCTTGTTCATCATGTAGGTCTTATCGACTATTTACACTTACAATACTACCGAAATTTATTTGTGCTTAATGCATTTGCTTCTTTTTCATTTCATTTTGGTTTATTTTGTTCATAAACGTCATATTTAATAGTTATTTATAATAATTTCCTTGACTTTAATTCAGTAATTTAAACTGGAGTTATTCTTTAATTTGTTAAAGTATATACGAATGGAACATATAGTTATTTCCCATACGCAATTGCTTTTATTCCTCACAAGTATATTCAATAAAGATTCAGCTAATATATCCTGTAATGTTTCCTGTTTTGTAATCATTCTTAAACGAAAATTTGAGTAGTTTACAATCGATAGTTACCCTCTAAGTAATAAAGGAACTTACAACCTAACAAGTTTTAAAACCCCGAACTGTTTGCGCCCAGATAACAGAATATCAACCACACACCATATCTATTTTCTTTTAAAATTTTACCAAAATTGTAATTATGCCAAATTCCCTTCTGGGCATGCGCAGTATGCGAAATTCGTTTAACATTGATCAACTGAATGTGCAGTTTGCCATTACGCAAGCAGGGCCGGTGGAATTGCACCGAGCGACGAAAAGCCCCGCGCCGGCCCTGCGTCAAGCTAAACATTTTCGTTTCAGAACTGTAAACTAAAAGTTCTTCAGGGCCTTGTTACCAAATATGTTAGAGTGATCGAAACATGATATTCTGTCGCAAACTTTTAATATAATTTTCTTTTAATATAATTTACTTGCCTTTATTGTGAATTATTTGCAATTTTATACGCTTTTACTATGCATAAAAGCTTTTATTATCATATACATTCAGAGGAAAACTGCAACAAGTGTAGATGCATAATGTTATAAGAATAATTTTCGGAAAATCTGAAAGGAAGAAAGTCCCTGTTTAAGGGACTCTCAATAGTTTAGAATATCTGATCTACAGATACTATACCTGTAATATTCTTCTTGCCAACATTTAAACCAATATCTCTCTTTAAATACGTTTTCCTAAATCTTTCTAAATAAACTTCTCATTCGTCTGATTACTTAATTGTAGATTTTTTTTTACTTTGAAATGCAAATATTATTCATTAATTTCCATGATTTTTACATTTTGACATTTACAGAAAATTTAGCGGATCCAATTTCTTTGGGGAAAAGCTGTCGAAATTCTGAAGAATGCCAAGCTCGAGATCCATTCAGTATTTGTGAAAACGGCGTATGCACTTGCATCAAACCAAATGACGAATGCAACATTTATAACACAGGTAATAAGTCTTAAGCTGCTCAGAAGTATCACCGATTGCTAAGTGGTTAATTTTCAAATATTTACTAATAATACATAAAGAAATTTCGAGGGGAAAATAGGAAGGCCTATCGGGAAAATGAAAAAAATACATTGTGGGGTCCACAAAATTTCAAGCACTTAACATTGAAAAGTGTAGATGCATGTACAAAAATTTTAAACGAATCATAAGTGGATAAAATTTATCGTAATTATTGGCGTAAGTACTGAGAGTAATCTAAAGTAATAAAGTAACGATATCTTCAACAACAAAGAGGAAAACTTCTGGTGTGGGGATTTTAACCGTTTGACTGCTACGTGGAGCAAAAGTGCTACGTTCATTTGTCTCGAAAACAGCGACGCAGCGCTTTTCAGTATGTCTTTGTTGCTCCGTGGGTGTGAACATACGTAGTCTGACCTCACGCGTAATTTGTAACACAAGTGCATTCTAAAATAACTAACTGCGTCGCGTTTTCCCGAAAACTAGTTACTATAACTAGCTTCGAGTATTACGTTCAACAGTGGTTCAAAAATTTACCTTTATCAATAAATAAAGGAAGATTTGAGTAATGATCGATTAACATACATCAGTAAAAGCAGGACCATTTATTTACGCTTAATGTGTTACAACGGATATAAATTTAGAAAGCACTTCAACAAATAAAGTCAGAAATTAGCATTTATACAAACAGTTGCAGTACTATCCATAGAAGAAGTTTTGCATTTTGATAAATACTAATATTCATCAGGCTAATTTCAGGATTATTTTTGTGTTTTTTGGTTATGGCCATAATACATGCTTAAAAACTTAAACTTATGGATGATAGAGAAACAGAGATATTGCTATGATTACGTGATAAACCTCCTAAAGCAAATAAATTGGTATAGAAATGTTTTCTAAAGACGTAGAGAAATAGAAGATAATTTGCAATGTTTTAGAATACTGCCAGTAAACAAAATCCGCCATTGAAAGGAGGCAAAATTAAGACAGTCGTAGCAAATGAAACAAATAAATAAGCTGTTTATTTTGCTTCTATGTCTGTCTATTTTTGACAGTCACGAATGACAAAAACCTTTTTTGGCTAACTCGTAATTAGATTTACTTATAACATGTTATATTACTTTGAAGGCAAATCTTGTACCAGCAGAGACTAGACACTTAGATTATTTATATTACACCATAATGTTCGATTAGGTTAAAGAGATAATGATTAAATATCCATTTCCAAAAATAATGCAAATCACTTTTTCTCTTTTGTACTCTCAGCTAGTATTAACTGGATACTCCATGTCTTTTTCCTTCTTGTTAACAAGCAGTGAAATTCGCAGAGGTAGCAAGATTCATCTGAAATGCAGGCTTGTTTTCATGTCATTAGACACCACATGCCTTTTTTCCCTTTCAGGTCCTTTTTGATGTTTTCGTTTTGATAATAGCATGTAGTTTGTATTTTTATCAATTTATCTACAGCTTTAATAGTTAGTAACATCGTAGAATTGTCAATACGTAAAATTTTGTTTTCTTTACTCGCCTGATCTTTCCTTTCTACAGCATTCCACTTCATCAGTGTTTTAAACTCCAAAAAAACTTCTAAAATAAGAAAGACTCGATCATGTCCATAAAACATCATCTTAACAGATATTCATTGTTAATCATTTACTTTAAACTGCACTGAAAACGAAGAGGAAACAAGAAAATGAAAAATTCGAGACTGAAAATAAAAAGTGCTTTTCCGAAAAAATCAGCATTTTATCCTATAAGGGAGTTAACATAAAATTTATTAACTTAGTGCATTCTATCAGGACATGTACATCAAGCCAAACCTCAACGAGAATTTATCTTAAAAGTGTGCCTTTAGCGCACGCTATATAAGAAATTTTAAGTACTGTGACTAAATCTGTTTCTTAACTAAAAATAAACCTTCAAATAGTAAACTTAAAATTTAGGTGAATATTGCGACATTGAAACAAATAAAAAGTCATGATTTCAGCACAGCAACTTAGAAAATACCTTTGTTTTGGGCTCTGAAACTCAATGAAAGTTTTATTGAAACGGTGAGAGAAATAATTAAATAAGCAATTCAAAATTAAAAAGGTATACATTTTTCAATTAAAAAAATAGATGTAATTTATACTTAATAACATCACCATATTTCCTCCCTTCTTTGAAGATAAAAAACAGCAGTAATTGCATCTTCCTGTATCCTTTTACTTCCACTACAGATTTTCTAGTTCATTCCATTTACATTCCTTTTATTATACAACGTGTCCCATCAAGACAGCTCAAACTCTGCACAGCCGTACTCCTCGCTTGGAATACAGAAAAAATGCCTAAAGAACTGTACGCGTACGACCCATATTTTTCGAGATAAACACGAAAGGAAAGTATGACGTCATATCAGGTGCAGAACAACGGTATTTGCATATGTTTATATTGGAAGATGTTCAAAATGCCCGCCGTGCATACTTGGAATGGTGCGCCTTGGAATGGCTGACTGCGCACGTTGCAGCAGCATGGTGTCCGCCAAAGTACACACAGCATGAAGATGAACAACTAAATCACTTTCTGCAGTAACTGGGTCTTGTCTGTAGTAACTAGGTCAATTCCTTCAGATGGCCATATAGGAATAAATCCAAAGGTGTCAGATCTGGTATCGTAGCCATGGAGGTAAAAAAGACAGAAGGAACCTAGAACTGATTTTTCCCATACACTCTATTGAAGCAGCGATGCATCCCTCTTGGTGAACAAAACATTCAGTGATTTGTCGCTAAGATCAACAGGTTTTGACATGATCGGAGGTAAACATTTTATAATTAAGTCTTAAATGTAAGTATAAATGTATATATTTTCCTTTTCTTCTACAATATTTGCGAGTCCTAATTATGCGAAGGAATACGTTTTTAAATAAAATTTCATTCTGAATGGAATTAAATGCCATACTTCCCAGAACATTCTGCTCAAACAGTTTCAATTGAACGAAATATTTTCACAAGTTTTCGTTAAGTACATTAGAAAGAAAATTTAAGAAATTCGATTTTATTCGGTTAACAATTACAAAAAATTAGTTTGTTGTATTATTATCTTTCATAAATACTTTCTCAAATATGAGATAATTTTCAGCTTGTTAGGTATCAAATCAAAAATCATAGTCACTCTGTAATTATGCTCTGTTTGGTTCATTTCAAATTACGACATCTTTTATTTTAATAGTTAAATATTATTGCTGATTTCTATGTACTTAACTATTTATGAGTATTTCTGAAAGGGAAGGGGAGGTTTGTTATATTTAAAACTTGTAACTGAATTATTATAAAATGTAAGAAAATAATTGCTTTTAATACCTATAAGTTTTTTTACCCTTGATTTCAGCAACACTCATCCTAAAAGTTCTACTTTGCTATTTTTTAAGAACGCATCTCATAGAGTATGTTTTATAGCAATAATAATAATACAAGGTTCCTCAAAAAGGAAGCAACAAAGCCAAAACACGGAATAAAACAAAAACTGTTTAATGGATATGCGAGAAATTGATCCAAGAGCTTGTTGCATCATTACACCACACAGCAAGCAATAAAGCAGAGACATACAAAACACGTGCATTTTTCAAATCACAAAATACGAAATGGGTCTGAAGAATGCACAGTTGAAACACACTCTAACAACGAGTATGATACCTTCTAACTGAAATGCATGCATGACTACGGTGAGGCAAGCTGGTAACAGTGTCGTTAACGCCCATTCCTATAATAATGCATGTTGGTGCTATTGCGACCTGCTATCCGTCGTCTCAACATATTCCCCACATGCCTTATGGCAGCGTTTCCCAAACTTTTGGACCGCAGCCCGGTACGAGATTTTAAACTTTTTCGCGACCCACCTTATAAAAAAAACATTTATTTAATAAACAAATTTTATTTTTTAATAAAAATCAAAATTCAAGTTATTTGTTTGTTTATTTCATACAGAAAAATTGCAAAATAATTATATAACAAAAACATAAGTAATTAAAGACAATTGATTATCTTCAGTTAAAACTTAAAGTAAATAAAGTAAATTTTGTTTTACATATTTTGACCTTAGTGCGAAGGATGATGTTTTTCATCACATAGTTATTTCAAATTAGGATAGCACGTGGTCCGTCGTTGCTTAGCCCAACATACTTCATCCAATCAATACCGTGACCAGTGACAAAATTATTGATAGCCTTAAAAAATTTCATCTGAGGTCGTTCTTGTCGGTAGCCTTTTACAAAATATATATATATATATATATATAGTGTCTTTGTCAATATATTTAATAAAACACATTAGATTTGTACTATCCTCGATATCTGTGCTTTCATCCATTTGCAAGGGAAAACACTTGCTCATGTTTCGCGCAATCATCAATTCTCCGTTTAACTGCATTATTTGACAATGGTATCGCTGAAAATAAACATTTTTTCCTTCATTCCGCATAAATTATTTGCAACAATTTTGAAAGCAGGAAGTATGAATTTTTCTCCAGCACTATGAGGATACCCAGTTTCAGCTATTAATTTGGAAATTTCAAAAGATGTCAAAGTGAGGTTTTTATTTCAGGTAAGAGTGTATTTTTTTTTTTTTTTTTTTTTTTTTTTGAGCAGCAACCAATTCATTTTTCTTATCAGTAAAAACGCTAATTGGCTTAGCAGAGTACTCAGAATGGAGTGTGTTTAAATGCCGTTTCAACTTGGACGGTTTCATACTTTCTTTTGTGGTGATGGCGATAAGGAGCGCGCCTTGCGCCCTCCGATAAGTGTGGCAACCCTAGAGGAGAAGTTTCTTACGAGTAGCGAGCAGAGCGAAACAGGCAGGCTGTCGGGAAGTGTGCGCGAAGTTCCTAAATAAAGCTTAATTTTTATTGTGCACTATGTCTTGTTAATATTTATATTAATGCAGTAAGAACATAATCTGTGATATGGAATTTGAGGATTGGTGGTAAAAACATAATAGGAAATTTCCATAATGGTAACCCGGACTGTGTTAAACCGTATGAACAGTTCTCAAGCACTTTCGGTTTTGACTACAAGCCATCACTCAAGATCTCCAAACCAGAAGTAATGGATTACATCGGTTTTCGTCCTCCGGATCACAGATGAGTAGTAATTATAGATCATTTTATAATTCTGTTTTCTACTTATCATTTAATTTCATTTTCTTTAGTTAAATTTTTGCTTTTATTTTGGCTTAAAAACCTTGCACAATGTCTGATGTTCATGCCGTCCAAATTCCGGTTTATAACCGATCAGACCCATCTTTATGGTTTATTATGTGTGAAAGTACTTTTGCTCTTGCCACCCCCAAACCTATCACAGAATCCATTACTAAATATAATTATGTAGTTTCTCATCTTCCTCCAGATATCGCATCACTAGTACGGGATTTATTTATGAAACCAGACCCTATTGATCCATATGCAAAGCTTAAAACTGAGTTAATAAATCGTTCAGGAGAATCTTCTCAGCAAGAAATTCGCCAATTATTATCTGGAGAAGAATTAGGTTCTCGAAAACCTTCCGATTTGCTTAGAAATATGAAACGTCGAGCAGAATCTTTAAATGTTCCTGATAACTTAATGTTAGAATTATTCCTTCAACGTTTGCCTTCGACTGTTCAGTCTATTTTGGCAGCGGTTTCCAATTTAACTGTAGATAAAGCTGCAGAAATTGCCGACAGAATTTTAGAAGTAAATCCAACCCCAGGGACTTGTGCCGTTTCTCGCACAGTCGATCAGTCTCTCGAGGATAAATTATTTAAACAAATAGAAAAATTAAACAAACGTATTGATCGCATTTCTCTTTCTCGTGGTCGCTCGCCAAATCACGGAGATCGCAATAAGGAAAGAAGCAATTCCAAAAGGAGAGATTATTCTGTTTGCTGGTATCATAGACGTTTTGGGAAAAAGTGTAGAGATGACAAATGTACAAAACCTTGTTCATGGCAGGGAAACGAAACCAGCAAAGAATAGAGGCGACTTATTCTTTGCCTCAAGTTTCACGTCGCCTGTTCGTTCGTGACCGTAGAACAAACCTTTCATTCTTGGTCGATACCGGCTCTGACGTGTCCTTACTTCCAGCAAATAATTCTCAAAAACGGAATTCGTCCCAACAAACACTTTTCGCTGCTAATTCTTCTACTATTCATGTTTATGGTCAAAAAACACTTTCTTTGGATTTCAAATTAAGACGACAGTTTACATGGACTTTTCTTATAGCAAATGTTAGTACACCCATTCTTGGAGCAGATTTTCTCCATTTCTTTGAATTGGTGCCTGATCTCAGAAACAAATGTCTCAAAGATTTAAAAACGCATTTTAAAACCGTCGGTTGCGTGAAAAATGCAAGCATTTATTCAGTAAAAACTGTATTTAGTGATACACCATATCACAAAATTTTAAAAGAATTTCCTTCAGTTACTAGATTACCAGATCCTAACCAACCTGTTAAACATAACACCGTTCATTATATCATAACTAAAGGTCCACCTGTGGTTGCAAAACCTCGTCGGTTAGCTCCAGATCGCTTAAAAATAGCAAAACAAGAATTTCAAACTATGATGCAATTGGGGCATTTGAGACCTTCGAGCAGCAATTATGCATCCCCACTTCACATGGTTCCAAAAAAGGGAAGTCTGGAATGGAGACCTGTAGGAGATTATCGAGCATTGAACGCTCAAACAATAAAAGACAAATACCCTATTCCATGCTTAGCCGATTTTACTGCTGCATTGCACGGTACTAAAATTTTTAGTCATGTCGACCTGATTAAGGCATACCATCAAATACCAATTAACCCAGCCGACATCCACAAAACCGCCATATGCACACCATTCGGTTTATTCGAAAGTATCCGTATGCAATTCGGCTTATGCAATGCATCTGCGACTTTTCAACGTTTTATAGATGAAGTCACGCGGGATTTAGAAGGCGTTTACGCTTTTGTCGATGACTTGCTCATAGCCTCTAAAGATTCTGAGGAACATTGCAGGCATTTGAAAGCTTTATTTTCCAAACTTCAGGAATATGGACTTTGCATAAATGTTTCAAAATGCACCTTTGGTCAAACATCTATTGATTTCTTAGGTTTTCACCTTAGTGAAAACGGAATTGAACCTCTTCCTGACAAAGTCAAATGTATTTTAGATTTTCCTCAACCTACCACTCTCACTCAGCTTCGCCGATTTTTAGGCATGTTTAACTTTTATAGATGTTTCATACCTAAAGCAGCACATATTCTTTCTCCTTTAATAAAATTGTTAGAAGGCTATATTAATAAAAAGAAATCTCGTTCTCGTGTTCAGGATTCATCCCCACAATTAAATTGGAACGAGAATGCTGAACAAGCCTTTATTGCTGCCAAAAATGCCATTGCTCAGGCTACCCTTTTGAGACACCCTATTCCCGGAGCCCAGCTAAGCATCTGGGTAGATGCCTCAGACGTCGCAATCGGCGGCACACTTATGCAGTTGTCTCAACAAACATGGGAACCTATAGCATTTTTCTCTATGAAACTCAATAAAAGTCAACAGAAATGGTCCGCGTACGATAGGGAATTATTTTCTATTTATTCTGCAATTAAGAAATTCCGACACATGTTAGAGGGCAGAAATTTTATAATTTATACGGATCAAAAACCGTTAATATACGCTTTTAAACAGAACCCTCATAAATGTTCACCTCGACAATTGCGACATTTAGATTTTATTTCTCAGTACTCTACTGATATTAGGCATGTGCAAGGTTCAAAAAACGTCGTTGCTGACGCTCTTTCAAGAATCGAAATTGATTCCATAACAAAATCTCCATTTTTGGATTTTAAAAAATTTTCGGAAGCTCAACGGCATGATCCGGAGGTACAAGACCTTCTCAAAAACAACACATCATCTTTGAAACTGGAATTTAAACCGTGCCAATATTCTGATGGTAATATTCTTTGTGACATATCAACAGACATTCCTCGTCCATTTGTTCCAAATTCCTTTCGCAGACTCATCTTTAATCATCTGCATAATCTGTCACATCCAGGAATTGCAGCTACTACGAAGCTTATTTGTTCTCGTTATGTATGGCCCGATATGAAACGTCATATCAAAAATTGGGTGAAATCCTGTGAATCTTGCCAAAAATCGAAAATTACTAGGCATACTAAAGCACCACTGGGCACATTCTCTCTTCCTGATGCACGTTTTTCAGAAATCCATATGGATATCGTCGGACCGTTACCTCCATCAGAAGGCAATGTGTACCTTTTGACTCTAATAGATAGATTCTCCAGATGGCCTGAAGCCATTCCCATCCCGGATATGAAAACGGAAACCATTTGCAGAGCCATCTTCAACTGTTGGATATCTCGTTTTGGCTGCCCATCGATCATAACAACAGACCAAGGTTCTCAAATGAGATCCGCACTTTTTGCAGAATTCACGCGCATTTTGGGTACGAACAGAATCACAACAACAGCCTATCATCCAATGTCCAACGGCATTGTTGAACGATTTCATCGACATTTAAAATCTTCTCTCAAGGCTCACGAGACCAATAACTGTATCAGGTTCAATTGTTTCTTCTAACTTTCTTCGGAAACATACAATGACCTGACTAGAACAGAGAGCTTACTAAAGCTATGTTCACTAATTGTAGTAAGTGGACAGGATACAGACGAAGGGTATACAAAACCCTTTATTTTTTTTTCTTTATATACAATGACTTCCGTACTTCGGAATACAATGACCCTCCACTCGGGGTCTAACTTAAAAGATATCAAAATAAAACTAAACTCTAATTTAACTTTAGAATAAGATTGGCCTTATAATAACAGAAAGCGTATGTAGCACAGAGACTGTGAACACTACAATACGTTTAATTTATCAAGAGGATTAAAACCTCTGGCCTGGAAGGCAAAGTAGCAACTGCGTAACTTCTAAGGTAAGCGGCCTGCTTCGAACTCACGGCTTCCTCTCTTCTGCTTGGCAAAAAGGCCACACTTAAATACTTGGCGTTCGCCAGACAACTTTGCATAAACTCCTTCACGCTTATAATTCTGGCCGGAAGTAGAAAATAAGAAGTGATAGTAAAGATTTAAAATAAACGTTAGTAAAACTTAAGATCCTTACATACTTCCCGCCAGAGTTAATTAGTTTGAAACTGAGGTCTAAAACGACCTTGTTGAAAACTTTTAGCTCTAGAAACTAACGCGAGGCCAACCTTTAACAAAAAAATGCTTCGCTAGAAACTAGAAAAATTTAAAAGAAAGAAATTTGTTACAATAGCAGCTCCCGGAATATACAACAATCTTTTTTCTTTTTCATCTGTACTGCATCAAAACAGGAGCTTTATTCAATTCTGGTTCCTTCCAGAGATCTGGAAGGAAAACTAGTTTAATGAAATGTTACAGAATGACATTGCAAATAACATATAGAATATACTTTTCTTAACATTCTTATTTCATTCATGACTAGTTTTAATTATCTCTCCCCGTGCTCTCTGACATGTGTTGTAAAAACACCAAACACGAATGTGTTTCTGTCTATGTGTTCAACACTTCCTCCTATAATCAAAACACTAACGTGTTAAAATTCAACATACGAGACCTCTTAACACACCCTAATTTCAACTCTAGACCCTGAGGTACTATTCTGAAAGTGGCTAACTCTAAAGTGTAGCGTCAGAGAGCCTAACTACATCATTCAACCTTTAACACATATTCAGCATGATTTAATCTTTACAGTCACACGAATAACAAAATTTTTTAACATTACTTTCACTTTTACCATATCACGGTATTTCTAAACATTCAAAATAACAGTTCACATGTATACAAGAACATATGAAGATGCCGTTAATTTTACACATTTGAAAACATACATTAGTAGTACATTGTTAACTTCTATTCTTTTCAAAGCAAGTGCCAATTCTTTCTACATTGAAATAATACTACATTTCAAAAAGTCTTTCAGACTAAAACTTCTTTCTTGTTAGAATGTTTTAAATAAAATTTATACAATTTAAGTCTTTATACAACGCTATTATACATCAACTTTAGTTTTACGCGCGAGTAATTGAAAAACATAATAAGAAAATCGGTCACAACTCATTTCTCGCCCTTTTGGCGATAAAGGTAGACCTCGCATGAGGTAAAACTTCTTCAAATCTGCCACTTGCAGTAAGAATGAAAGATTAACTTAAGTTTGTAAAGTAACACAAAATTTTACTTATCTTTGTAATATTCAGACATCCTTTTCTGGGCCCAGTCTTTAAAGGTGCTGCAGACCGTTGCTTGGTTGATCCTCCTTCTTGTACGGGCTCGCCCTTCAGTGCTTTCCTCTGGAAGCTTCCGTTTTTCACCACTACGGCCACCCTTGAACATCTTCCTTCTGTCCTCTGCTTGTGGTCTTGGCCGCTTGAAGGCAGCTGGTCTTGGTGGAACCGGGAAACTTCTGTCGTGATCCTGCTTGGACCTCGTTGTTGGCCGTTCAAATTTTTCTTGTACTTTTTCCTCCGCCGCTGATGGCCCTTCCGCAGTTCGGCGACTTTTGCTGCGGAGAGTTCTGTCGGATGAGTCAATCTTCCGTTTCACAGCCGGGTTATAGTTGCCGTCCTTTCTCCCGGTCTTTTCCACATACGTCGTCCTTCTCCCTTCTTCATTCTGGGGGTGTTCGTGAACTCTGTTTTTTGGACGGTGGAACGACTTCTTTTTCTTTGTACCTTCAATTTTTCCGCGGGGCAATTTTCTTTTCACTTGCTTCTGTCTCTCATTGGCTTGCCCTTGTACTTGTCGTTTTCCCACCTCTGGAACTTGTACCTGCGGTGTCTGCCGTACCGGATCCTGCAAAAGATCTGAAAAGATTTGCATTTTATTACGGTCATAGAATGGTTTTATCTGGTCAATGTTTGCGGAACAGGTTTCGCCATTTCTTGCCTTTAATACTACAACAGCGTGAGTTATTTTTTCTATAACATATGGTCCTTCAAAGCGTGGGAAAAATTTGGCAGTTTTATCTTCTGGTGCTGAAGAAAGTGAATGCTTAATTTTTAGTACTTCATCCCCTACTTTATAAGTTACTCCCCGTCGTTTCAAATCATAATAGAGCTTCTGTTTTCTTTGTGCTACTTCCGTATTCTTCTTTGCTTCCTTAATTAGTTTTTCTATATCACCCATTTTAAATTCTGGGGCTCTTTGTTGCACATAAAATAGTTTATCTAACGGTGTTATAATCTTTCTGCCTAGAAATAACTCAGCAGGAGTTTTTCCCGTTGTATCATGTTTTGCGGTCCTAAGGGCGAAAGCAAATTCATTGACATAGTTATCCCAGCTTTTATGAAAATTTTTAACATAACTACGGATAATTTTCACTATATTTCTGTTGACCCGTTCCGCTATATTTGATTGCGGCCGATACGGGACCATTTTTAAATGACGTATGCCCAGTTTTTGGCACATGTCTTCAAATATATTACTTACAAATTGAGGACCATTATCCGATATAACTTTTAGGGGCGCCCCGTATTTTAAAATATATTTATTTAAAATAGAATCGGTAACTAATTTCGCGGAGGCTCGTTTTAAGGGAACAATTTCGGTCCATTTACTAAAATGATCAACTATAACAAGGAGATAGCGACTTTTGTTTAACTGACTTTTTGGGAAAGGGCCCAATAAATCGATACCGATTATTTCATTTGGAAATTCGGATTTAATACTATTTAGAAACCCGGCCGGGCGGAAATTAATATAATTAACGGCTTGACATGTTGGGCAGGACTGGACATACGCCCTTGTTAACTTTTGCAGTTCAGGAAAGTAGACTGCCTCGCGTACGCGTTGAGTAGTTTTTCGAATACCAGCATGAGAAGCTAAAGGGCTGTCATGGAGCTCTTGCAGGATATTTAATCTAAGACTAGCTGGGATAACAGGTCGAAATTCGTTGTTGGAATTCGTAGTTTTTGTATAAAATAATAGACCATCTATTAGTTCGTAATGGGCCGCCCTATTTCTTATCGCCACAATATCTTGGTGGCTAAAATTTTCAGGATCCTTCAAATACTCATAAATACTTCCAAACTCAGGATCCTTACCCAGTTCGGTTATTACAGTTTCTCGGGAATTTATTGTACACGCTGTCAGCATTGCAACTTTTACGGTATTACCCTGTTCGTCTAATTTAATTCGTGACAGGGCATCTGCTACGATATTTTCCTTTCCGGGGGTATGCTTGATTACCAGATTATATTCTTGCAGCTTGAGTGCCCATCTTATTAACCTTGGGGATAAATTTTTTCCAGAGTACAATCTAGTTACCGCCGCATGATCAGAATATACTGTTATCGGCGCCTTTCCAAAATAGACTCGGAACTTTTGCACTGCTAACAGAACTGCAAGTGCCTCTCTCTCGGTCGCGGAATAGTTTCTTTGTGTTTGATTTAAAGTTCGGCTAAAAAATGCTACTGGCTGCTGATTTTGCGAAAGTACCGCTCCTACCGCATAATCCGAAGCATCCGCTGAAATTTCTAAATTTTCATCCTTTTCAGGAAATTTCAACACAGGGGCTTGCGTTAATGCTTGTTTTAATTTTTCGAAAGCACTATTGGCTTCGGCCGTCCACGAGAATCTTGCCTTTTTCCTTTTTAATTTTAACAATGGCTCAGCGATAGCCGCAAAATCTTTTATAAAGGACCTATAATATGAACAAAGTCCTAGAAAAGAAGAGAGCTTCTTTGCCGTGTTTGGAGTCGGATACATTTGTACAGCGATTATTTTTGATTCATCTGTCTCGATCCCTTTTTGCGATATTTTGTAACCTAAATATTTTAATTCAGGGGCTGCAAATTTGCATTTTTCGACATTAACTTTTAGACCGGCCTCATTTAATAAAGAAAACACCTGTCTTAAATCCTGTACATGTTGGTCTAGATTATCACTAGTAATAATGATATCGTCTAAATAGATAAATGTGGACTTTCCGAGAACAGGTCTTAACACAATGTCCATGCATCGCTGAAATGTTGCTGGGGCGCCTGAAAGGCCAAACGGCATTCGCAAAAATGCATAAGTGCCAGACTTGGTTATAAAAGCAGTCTTAGGCACGTCCTCAGGCCTGATCCCTATTTGAAAATAACCATTCGTTAAGTCTAAAGTTGTCATAAATTTGGTTGATTTTATGTTCCTTAAAATTTCTTCTATAATCGGTAACGGATATACCGGATATTTCGTTATGGAATTTAATTTACGGTAATCAATAGCGAATCTCCACCTTTTTGGATGCTCCAAAGGATAATCATTATTTTTCTTACATAAAACCACCGGACTAGCATAACTACTTGAGATAGGCGTTACGATCTTTTTACGTAGCATATCGGTAATATGCCATTCTATAATTTTTTCCTTATTCTTATCATACCGGTATGGTTTTTGACGAACCGGCAATGCATCTCCGGTGTCAATACTATGGTTAGTAACCTGGGTAAATCCTGGAATATCACTAAATAAGGAAGCAAATTCACTTACCACTTGTCGGATTCTATCTTGCTCGTCATTAGGCAGGTGGTCGAGATTTACCCTTGGCGGTTCAACCTTTTCTACACGCACTGGCTTCATCGTCAGCTTAAGAGACGCTTCATTAAAATCCAGTGTAGCTTGTGCGTCTGAAAGAAAGTCTATTCCTAGTATTAAGTGTGCTTGCAAATTCTTTACTATAAAAAACATCACCTTTACTTGTTCGTCCTTGATACGGATGTACAAAGGTACTTTACCTACGCACTTACATTGTTCTCCTTGCGCCGCTAATACTGTTGTATTATCCGCATTATATATGCGGTATTTGCGAAAATACTTTCTAAAAAAGACTTCTGCCACACAGGAACACTGCGCGCCGGTATCCAGGAGTGCGGTGGCCGGGATATTATTTACCAAGACTTCAATCTTCGGAAGAGTTAAATTTTTCACCATTACTGTATTTAACTTGTAGGAAGAGGGGTTTTCGTGGCCTTCGGATTTCCGCACCCTCTCGTCAGCAGAAATCCGTTTTAGTTTAAATTATTTTTTCTTTCGGTGCTTTCCTTCTTTCTCCACTGGCCTTGAGACTTTTTTCCTGGGTTGCTATTGAACTGTCGACGTTCGCCGGCTGTTTTTGAATGCTCGGGTTTCCTTGCCCACTGATTCGCTTTTTCTCCGTAGCCATGTGCTTGAGTTTGCTGTAGTCTTGGCGTACCAAATTGGTTTCGCTGTTGATATTGGCGTCTTCTTTCGACGTCCGCCGTTCTTCTACTTTCAAACTGGATTGCTAGCTCAAATAATTTTTCCAGTGTAGTCGGATTTCTCAATTCAATAAAGTCTTGCACTTGGGGTAGTAACCTCGGCAAAATCACTTGAATTATTTCAGGATCCGGACGGTTTCCATACAAGAGCTTGAAAACGTGAATTTTTCTTAAAATAAACCTGGAGAGGTTTTCCATTCTTTGTTGATATATACTGAAAAGTTCTGTTTCTAATTTCGCACGATCCCTTACAACAGGGAAGGCTTTTAGTAGGGCAGTCTTGAAATTTTCGTAGGTATAGGTGGGACTTCCTGCTTGACCCAAGAGACTTCTGCCGATACATTTGAACCAGTTAAGCGCTTGGCCCCTCAAAGCGCTGGTAGCTAAGGTAACTTTTTGAAACTCGTGCACGGGGTAGAGCATGAAGTGGTCATCCAATTTTTCCAAAAAACTGGTTACCTGTGAGTTTCCATTAAACGTTGCTTCTGGTTTTATCGAAGCGCGCATGGTCTGGACAATATACCCAAATCCTTCCAGGGCGGCAGCTGGCATTTCTGGATTCTGAGCTGTTTCTGCAGGCAGCACAGGTTCTTCTTGAAACTCGGCCATGGTTATTCTTCGTCGGGCGCCACTATCAGGTTCAATGTTTCTTCTAACTTTCTTCGGAAACATACAATGACCTGACTAGAACAGAGAGCTTACTAAAGCTATGTTCACTAATTGTAGTAAGTGGACAGGATACAGACGAAGGGTATACAAAACCCTTTATTTTTTTTTCTTTATATACAATGACTTCCGTACTTCGGAATACAATGACCCTCCACTCGGGGTCTAACTTAAAAGATATCAAAATAAAACTAAACTCTAATTTAACTTTAGAATAAGATTGGCCTTATAATAACAGAAAGCGTATGTAGCACAGAGACTGTGAACACTACAATACGTTTAATTTATCAAGAGGATTAAAACCTCTGGCCTGGAAGGCAAAGTAGCAACTGCGTAACTTCTAAGGTAAGCGGCCTGCTTCGAACTCACGGCTTCCTCTCTTCTGCTTGGCAAAAAGGCCACACTTAAATACTTGGCGTTCGCCAGACAACTTTGCATAAACTCCTTCACGCTTATAATTCTGGCCGGAAGTAGAAAATAAGAAGTGATAGTAAAGATTTAAAATAAAATAAACGTTAGTAAAACTTAAGATCCTTACAACTGGACTGAAACACTACCAGTTGTTATGCTTGGTATTCGGACAGCCGTAAAGGAAGATCTACAGTCATCTTGTGCTGAACTGGTGTACGGCACAACTCTCAAGCTGCCTAGTGATATGATAACGTCATCTAAGATATCTCCGTATGACACACAATTTATCACGAATCTTAGGCATAGAATGCAACAATTGAATCCAATAGCAACATCTGCACATTGCCAAGAAAAATGTTACGTAAGTGCTACCTTAAAGTCGTGTACGCATGTATACTTACGTGTCGATCGAGTAAAGCCACCTCTGTGCCAACCATACACAGGTCCGCATAAAGTCCTTTCTAGAACGGACAAAACTTTCACAATAGATGTTAACGGTCTGAAATCTACTGTGTCTATAGACCGTGTGAAACCAGCCTATTTGCTTTCGGACTCTAATTTGCCTGAACTGAAAACAAATAAAGACTTAAAGACAGTTCAGCAGAATAAATCTGCAAACGAACTCTCTAAGACACAAACTGTCACCAGATCGGGAAGACATGTTCACTTCCCTAAGAAACTTGCTTCTTACATAACAATTTAAAACATTTTTTTTTAAATTCATATCTTAACATATTTCTTGTTATTTCATGTTTATTATATGTGTCAATACCTTGTTATATATTGAATTTCATTTTGATCTTTTCTAATTTTATATTCTAATTTTGTAATCATGTAAAAATACCCGACAGTACGGATCCTCTAAGATAATTTCATAACCTATGTCGTTCCTTTGAATAGTCATTAAAGGAACTGGGGGGAAACTCTGTGGTGATGGCGATAAGGAGCGCGCCTTGCGCCCTCCGATAAGTGTGGCAACCCTAGAGGAGAAATTTCTTACGAGTAGCGAGCAGAGCGAAAGAGGCAGGCTGTCGGGGAGTATGCGCGATGTTCCTAAATAAAGTTTAATTTTTATTGTGCACTATGTCTTGTTAATATTTATATTAATGCAGTAAGAACATAATCTGTGATATGGAATTTGAGGATTGGTGGTAAAAACATAACAGGAAATTTCCATACTTTTGAAATTTGCTCATTGCAAATAACACATAGCCGCAAAATATTTTGACTTCCGCCGGCAATGTTTATGCTTGTTATTTTGGCGCTGTCAGCTTTGCTCGTGCTTGGTTGATCATCATCATTTAAATCTGTGGTTTTCTTGATTAACTGTTAATTATCCATTTTAAAAAAGTATGAAAGCTTTAATAAAAAGATTTCGTTTATTAATGATTTATAAGAAAAAGTATTTTTATTCCTTACCAATATGAAGTTGCTATTAATAACAGGTAATAATAACTATTGTCAAATAAAATAGGTAACAAAAATTCAAACATAACCTTGTTTTGATACACGTGAGTTTACGGCGCACGTACCGGAGAAGGCATTGAATGACGAATCGAAATCAGCCAATCAGAGCATCCGAATTTAAACGGTCCGGTAGGAAACGGTGGTAAAGGGTTGCCACCTGCGGTACTTGAAAACGTTTCGAAAAATATTAAATTTAGAGCAAAATGTTATAGATTTTTTGTGTTTTTACAATTTTTACCACGACCCAGCTGAATTTTTATGCGACCCGGTGCCGGGTCGCGACCGATACTTTGGGAAACGCTGCCCTATGGGATTCAAGTCCGGTGATCTAGCAAGCCACAGCAGATGTGTAATGGTTCCACTCTATAGATAACTTCGTACGACCTGCGGGAGGGCATTATCGTAAATAAACATCGCGTGGGTACCCAATGCAGTGATAAAAGAACGCCTAAGAAGGTTTAGAATTTCGTCGCGATATCGTACGGCTATGACGAAACCACCAGGAAATACGTAGAGGTCGTTACGGCCGTTCGTTGCTATCCCAGCCGAGGATTGTTCTCAACAGATGAGGTTTTTACTTTTGTCTCCGTTCGTAACGTTAAACTCTAACAATTTCAAAAACTATGGACTGAACAGGTATGGTTCTTTGGGCACTTTATGTGTTTCAAGGGAGGAATCTGACTGTGCAACAGGTATGGTTCTTTGGGCATTTTTATGTGTTTCAAGCGAGGAATCTGACTGTGCATTCTTTGCGTGAGCTTGATAGGACATCTTGTATAAACGTACTTCCTCTCTCTCTCTCATATGTTTTGCATTTTATATATTACACATGCATATTTATGTCACTAAAGATTTCACATTAATAGGCTGCTACAACGACACATTCCAGTGTCGCAATGGATACTGCATATCATGGTACTTTGTCTGCGACAAACAAATGAACTGTCCAGATAACAGTGATGAAGATGAATGTGTGCCATTCAGTAAGTATATTTTAATAATTATTTCATAATTTCTGCAGGCTAAATCGGTTTGGGTTGTATAAAATGTTACATAGGTTGGAACTTTCCTTTAAGTACGCTTTACAATATGTATATTGATTTATCTAAAATTTACATACGTGTTCAGCATTTCCCCAAACAGATATATATATGCTAGCTTAAAAGTAGTTTTAAAAATTTTAAATATGTTCTAGTTATTCAAAAGTAAAATACTAAAATAACTATCAACTATAATTATTAATATATGTAAACTTTCAGATTGCCCAAAACAAGCCTTTCAGTGTGATGACGGCACATGTTTATCTCGGTCCTTAGTTTGCAATGGTCAGTGGGAATGCCCTGATGGTAGCGATGAAGCTAGATGCTACACCGGTATTTTTTATGCTTCTTCTTCCTTCTTATACAGTTTGAACAATTGGTATTTAAATATCACAAAAATGTTATTTACCTCCTAGGTATTCCATGTGACAATAGCGCATTCCGTTGTAGAAATGGACAGTGTCTTCCTCAATACGCTTTTTGTAATGCAGTTCAAGACTGTGCTGATGGGAGTGATGAAATAAATGAAATATGTGAAGAAGGTAATGTAATGTAATGTAATATTCGAGTGTGCTGCAACCCTCCTGGCGATAATTAACGGCCTCATGGTTAACACAGTACATCCAACACAGATTCAAACAAAAATACAGTTAAAAACACCACACTCAAATTCCCAGTATTGTTGCATTGTCATTTATAAAGTTCATCACATCTTTCCAAATCTAAACTTTTTCTTGCGGTAATAGAATTCCTTTATGTTACGATATTTTCCTCTAACATGTCGCAATAATACGCAGTCTTAAACGAAATTTCCTGCATTGCCTTCAACAATACAAAAATTAAAGACTGAAAATTAAATCTTTTCAGGTACGCCGGGAAGCGCCCGGGTCCAGTTATTAATTCATTGTAATCAAAATCACATGTCATTCTCATATTTTTAGAAACTTCAGAGTTCAACAAATAATCTTTCCTTTTTCCCGAAATGTTCCATGTCTCTTTCCAGCAAACATAATAAAAATTCTTGATTTCATTAATAACAATTCTTTATTATGCCTGAATATCGAACGCATCCCAGGCATTACTCATAGCAGCCTTTTTGGCCAGCATGTCGGCCCTCTCATTGCTTATAACACAAATATGGGCTTTCAGCCAGTTCATTTTCACTTCATGAATTTTCTCAACTTTTACAAGTCCTTTTATCCTTTATATTGTTGGGTGCGCATGGGTTCGTAATGGATTGAATTCATAAGTCGATGAAACGTTAATAAAATTTATTCTTAATCCAAGAAATAAAACAAAATGCTGAAATTTCTTCAAGAGATATTCGAACAATATCGCAATATCTCACAGTAGTTATATTTTGAACTACTAAAATGTGAATAGAACTCAATTCAAAACACAGAGAAAGCTAATCCGATTTCACCTCGAAATCGCTACAATCAACAAGAACTAAGTAAACGACTGAACTGTTTTAATCCGGCTTTTATAAGCTTTTTAATCATGCACGAGAACATTCTGGTATTTTCTCGATTTGTCTGGATAGCAAAGAGTACAATTACGAGGTATCTATTTATTAAATGTTAAATGTGCATGCTCCTGTATTTTTAGGTAGCTTTCTCTTAAAACTTGTCGCGTGCAGCATTGCACGGGGAAATGAAACAATTTAATAACAATTCTACTAAAAAATAGCAAACTAATTACCAAAACCGTAACAATATATACGAGACCAAATTATTAGTGTTATCAGTATCTACTAGTGCTTCCAAGCCAGATAATGAGTCTGTATATAAATATGTTTTTACAATCAGGTTTTCATCAATTCATTTAAGAAAAAATATGATAGCAGCCAGTTCGGCTTGAAAAACCGAATTGTAAGGTTCAAGTCTAAGTTTGCCATAGTCTGTTTCTGTACCAAACAAATAAGCCACATATGCTGCACCAATTCCATTGTCATAACCCGAACCGTCAGTAAATATATCCACTTTTGTCAGTAAATATATCCACAAACATTTGGTTTATGATATTCCATTGCTTTTTTTAATGCAGGATGTATAACTGTCAATATTAAAGACATATTATATGCAGTTAAACCTCTGTAAGTAATAAAACCAACATTTTGCGAACGTAATTTAAATTTATCCTAATAAAAATAATAAAATATCCAGAGGGGCGGCATACCGGCCAATATGCAAACGACTTCCGTCGAGATTATTTTGAAGTAGCAGCCAGGTTCTTTTTATTGTATCTAATTTATTTCTGATTCACTGCAGGTCTGTGGCCCTCGAAATCGAAGTCGCAACAAAGTATAATATAATGGGAGTAATAACTGTTTTGTAAATTAATCTTAAATGTTACTTTTCCAATGCTAGTGGCTCAGTTGAGAAATTTCTTTTACGATATATCAGAATAGAGTTAGTTCTTTTATAAATATTATTAAAATGTCTTTCAAGATTAAGTTTACAATCGAAAAAAACACCAATATATTTATGGTTTTCAACACATTCAATACTAACACCTTCATATTTTAGATGTGGTGGTCTAGTTTCCTCCCACCTTTTGGGTAGAACAAGAAATTAGTTTTTTTTTTTAAATTTAATCTCAATTTTTCTTTTTCAGTTCACATTCTTAGATCTTCTATAGCAAATGAAGACAATTTCTTTAAATTCTCCAAAGAGTTTTCACGAATCACATATAAAATGTCATCAGCATAACATAACATTCTTATTATACGGCTGTAGTCTGTCCAATTTTTACTTATGCCTCCCTTGCTTGGGCGGCAATTTCTAATAAAGATTTGAATAAGCTTCAAATAATGCAAAATAAGTTCCTTGGACTTATTATGAACGCCCACTCTTATGTTTCAAATGACACGCTTCACCGTGACCTTAAAATTGAAAGAATCAAGACCTTTCTTCACAAAGTTAATGAAAATTTCTTTAATAAGGCTTTAAACTGCCCGCACATGGACAATTTCAAAGTTTTCGACTACATCATACTCACAGAAGATCGAAATATCAGGACATTTGCAGCCCACATTTGCAATTCCAACTTCCCTACGTAGTTGATGCAGCTTGTATATAGTGTACATATTTTTTATCATATTCTCTCTGTATTATGTATTTAATTGTACTATGTATTTTGTATTCGTATCTTATGTTCTATCTGCTTACCTCACAAGCAGTCACGACGTGCTTCACACCAACACTTGCCTCTCCTGGTCTCAGCTTTAGCTTGGATTTGGTTTTTCTGCCTTTTGACAAGTGGTCACCCCCTTCTCTTACCATCTTAGACCTCTCCTTCATCGGTTCGGACTCTTCCATGTCAGGCGCCCTTCGGGCATATGTGTCAGGAGCCGGAAACATCGCGAATCTTCAGCGATAGTCGAGCAATATCGGTATAGACTGGACTGGACTGATAACATTCTTACACCATTTGGGCACTCTTTCTTTAACAATCCATACATTTCTGTGTTCCAGTGGTTCCGGTATTCCCTGTGGGCATCCTTTGTATACCATTCTTTCAATACAAATATCCTGATTGAATCTGTAAATAACTTTCCTTTAGTTAAAATAACTAACAAAGATTCTGTAAATATTTTGGGGTATCCCAAAATCTCTAAGGGTGAAGAGCAAAGATGTCCATACTTCCGAAACATCGAAGGAAACCACAGCCACAAGGAATTCATATTTTTGTGAGTGATAATATTGATATGATCATTAAGAACATTTTCCGTGGAGCGACCTGGTGTAAATGCGTATTGTTTTTTAGATACAAAATCATTCCTTAATAAAAAGTAATACTGTCTATTTATAAGTAACTTATGCAAAACTTATACACAAAATTTTAAAAAACATAAAGTCTGGTCGCCCTACCAAACTTTGGAATAAATAAAACTCTAGCTTTCCACACTTTAGGAAAATAGCATATATCAAGGCATTTACTTTATAATAACACAAAGAGATGAGAATATTTCCAAAATAAAAATTTTATCATAATGGCAGTGATCCCAACCGGTCTCGGGGCACTATGGTTACGCAATTTCTTAACCACGTTCCTAATTTCCGCCAAACTAAATGGCAGACCATCTATCTGAAGCGCATTCATCATCCTGCGACAAATCCACACCCAAAACCATCTTCAACAGATCCACAGTCAAAGTTACTATAAAAATAACCTTTTATAAATAATAATTTTATATAAAATTTTATATAAAATAAAATTTTATATAAAATAAAATTTTATATAAAATTTATAATTTTATATAAAAATAAAATTTTATATAAATAATATAAAATAACCTTTTATAATTTTTTTATTGTGTCTTAATTATTGTGTCTTAACCTTTTATAACCTCAAAAATTATTTACAGCAATATTATCTTTTTCTCTCATAATCATCTTCGAGACACTTGTTTTTACAACTAGCCGCAAGAAGAAATCCTCCATAATATTTTGCACTCTCAACAAAGAATCCTATTTTACTCTGGCGTTTTACTATCTTTATCATTTTCTTATATGCAGCTAGTTCTTTTTTTTATATAAGATCTTCCTTTCTATACGAACATTTTCATCAGTAGTTTTAATCTGATACTGTTTCCTAAACGCGCGAATCCGTCGTTTTAATCTCTGCAGTTCCGGTGTCCAACACAGAATAACATTCTTATCTTTCCTCTTAAATCTCAAGACCCTAATGTTTCTATCAGCTACTATATTTTCCAGTTTAACAACAAAGTCATTAAACTCGACTTTTCTGCAATATTTATCAGTTATTGTCTTAAATTCTTCATTTTACTCCTTAAACCTTTAACATATCATTCGACTATTTGTATATCACGTGAAAATTTAATTTCATCATATTCCACAAATATTTCATTCAGATTCAGAGAAGTATATTTATGATCGCTCAATGGCTAAAACTTGTTCAACAATTAAATTCACAGACATTGAGGGCCCTAAAACTAAATCCGTCCATCCCTCCTGAGCTGGAGATACAAAAGTAGGCAACGAATTAGAGTCATTATAGAATCAAATTACTCTGTAAAATGAAATCAAAAATTAAAATTCCCCTTTTATCAATACTCCTGGCTCCTTAGTTAAAATGCTTAGAGTTAAAATCTCCTAATACTAGAAAATTATTATAACATTTAATAACATCTTCCAATTTAATTTAATTTTAATGCAAAATCTTCCACTGAAGAGAAATATACAGAAACAATTTCCATAAATTAATTCTCGATGGAAACAGAAACCGCAACAATTGTATCTGAAATCAAATTTTCCGAAAATATAATATTTCCATTGGCAAACACAGCAGCACATCTACGACCATTCATCATTACCACTCTCCAACCCTTTTTCTAAAAGGCAAATTTATTTTAAATTCGATAAGGTTCTTGCACAGTTATCACATCATGTCTTGCCCAATAATTTCTCTGACAGCTGGCAAGCCGCAACTGAACAGTGATTAAGATTAATATTTAGTAACTTCATGGGAACAAAACCAAATTAAAATAGAAATATTTACAAAATTTTAAATCCAAAAGATGAAATACAATAAAAATATTAAAACAAAATCTGAAAGCTTCCCGATTTTATATTACACCCTAAAGAGCGTTTTTTAACGTTTTGTGTGTTACCTTTATTGATTAAATATCATGTTCTTCGCACTTAAAACACATAAAATGCAATTCAACAGCAATATCCTAAATATTTAAAAACAGCATATCTTTAGAATTTTCGATACATAGTCTCGCGCGCTGGTAATAAAAATGTTTTTGTCGTAGTGTTGCCATTGCTCGCTTTGAAGTCGTTGATTTTGTTAATCAAACATTCATCAAAGTTTTACAAAATTATACATAAATAGATTATAAAACAAATTTTAAATTCAAAATTCTGGCTTCCAAGTGCCCATGTTCGCTACGTCATTGAAAATTTCATGGCTCGAGCTGTTGTTTCTTCACAATGCGAAAACAATTCATACAGATTCTTTATTATTTAGTTTCTTTAAATATAATACATGGCGATAATACACTGGTGAAATAAATTAAAAGAATTTGCATATGTTATCGAATTGCATAACTAAAGGAAAAACCACTGCTTCTAGATAAAAATGCAAATTTTGTACGGCAAATATGTAAGCGTACACATGTGTGTAGGAGGATCCAGCAGAAAAACAGGCTTTATAAGCGCGTGGAGAATAAGACGAATTGCGTTCGCTAGCACACCTCAACGAATTTCTTAGTGTTATCTTGCAGCATTAGGTTAAATTCACATCGAAATAGTAAAATTGAGTAACCACCAACGTTTGGATGATGGACTGAGGTGGCGAATTGTGGGGAAGCTAGAGGCAGGCCAATCGCAAGTCCAGATATACAGAGAGTTTAATTTAACGCCCAGCGTCGTGTGTAACCTATGGATCCATCGAGAGAAAGCCTGGGCAAGGTCCTCCAAGAGCCACGACTGCCATAGAAGATCGCTATTTGTCCATTTTAGCGAGGCGTAACAGAGAGGCCACAGCTTCTCAGCTCTCTCAGGAGCTGTATGCAGCCACAGGAACCCCTGTAACAAGGATGACTGTTTTCAAAAGACTGGATGAGAGAGAGTTGTTTGTCAGAAGACCGGCTGTTTACGTCCCGCTCAAGTCTACAGACAGGAGAATCTGATTAGCGTGATGCAGGCAGCATAGTGACTGGAGTACGGAGCGATGGGCGACCGTTCTGTTCACCGACGAGTCCCGTTTTAGCCTAAACACCGATTCTCGCCGTACTTTCATATGGAGAGAGCCAAGGACCCGCTACCTACCCTCTAATGTCTGCGAAATCAACAATTATGGCGGTGGCGGTGTAATGGTCGGGGCAGGCATCATGTTGGATGACCGCACAGCTCTTCACGTCTTTGACAGAGGCTCTGTGACTGGTGTGAGGTATAGGGATGAGGTGTTGGAGCCCTATATTCGCCTTGACCGGGTGCAATGGGCCCCCAGTTCCTCTGACAGGAAGATAACGCGAAGCCAGATAGAGCTCTTCTGGTCGACGAATTTCTCGAGAGTGAGGATATTCGCCGGTTGGATTGGCCAGCCAGGTCTCCAGACCTCAACCCTATAGATCATGTCTGGAACGCTCTGGGGAGGGCAACTGCAACTCGCAAACCCCCTCCGAGAACCATCCAGGAAATGAAAACAGCGTTGCTGAATGAGTGGGAGCAATTGCCACCACTGATAAACTGCCTT
Organism: Stegodyphus dumicola; assembly: GCF_044657685.1. Lineage (NCBI taxonomy): Eukaryota > Metazoa > Arthropoda > Arachnida > Araneae > Eresidae > Stegodyphus > Stegodyphus dumicola. The sequence goes on along the minus strand of NC_140781.1, from coordinate 110,013,646 downwards.
ATTTCCAGTATGACATCACGCTGCGAGGCCTGTATGGCTGTAAGAGGGGACCACATCCCCTATTAACCCATTTCTTGTGTGTCTTCTGCAACCGCTGTTTCAGACCTTCAGACTCCCATGAGTATTACACACGAATTTTTTTTTCTATTATAACTGTTGAAAGTTTATTTTGTTTGTATTATATCAACCTATGTTCACACCAAATTTTATTAAAATATGTCCAGTAGTTCTGGAGATCATAGATCAAATGTGAAAATTCTCTTAACTTCTTTCACCAGTGTATTTGCTGGCAACAATTTTAAAAGTGAATCGACGAAAAATGCGGTGTTGGAATAAATAGCCCTTCTGGGCTAATGCTCTTGGGCTTACAATAAAAAAATAAACGCCAAGTCGCAGTGATAAAACTAAGTTACCTACATAAGTCTAACTATATATCCACATCCAAGTATTTAACAATGTATTTAACTTTTTTTTTATATAGACTGGGTATCCTTTGAAGAATATATCATGATTAGTATCATAATCTATATGAAATGTTTCATTTGAAAATCGACAACTAATACAACACAGCTTGTCGTCCGTACAGTGATAGTTTTCGTATTCTCCAGAGCATCTTATGCAGCTCTATTTCTACAGTATTCTTTAGTGTGTCCGAATTTTAGGCATTTTAAACAGAGCTTGGGCTGGAGAAAAAGCCTGACTGTGCAAGATTTCCATTCAACTGTCAACTTGTTACTCTCCAAGATTTCTACCTGATATTTTGCATTAATGCCGAAAACTCTGTCGCTAGTAAAAGTTTCCCTGTCTTTATTCAAATAAAATAGAAAGTGGACACAATCACCGTCGCAGGTACAATCCAGTTTAAACTTTTCCACAATTTCCTCAATATTTATAAAATTAGGAACATTATGCATAATAACTCTAGGTGTGATAAATTTCTTGTACCGTATTCCTCAAATTTTGCTTTCTTCAATCGCCTTAAGAAGTTTCTTCGCATCATTCTTATCCTTAACCCTTATAACAAAATCTCCATTTTTCTTATAATAAGAGTTCAGAACTTCGATATTCGCATCCTCTGGTTGTAAACAGGAAGATAATTCATCAAAAACATCAATAACAGTAGCAGTAGATTTCAAATCACTTCATTTCCTCCATTTTTTTTTCCTTTTCATCATTCCTTTCCAATTTGACATTTTCTCATCCACTTCCTTTATTTTTTAATAGATCTTTAATTTCAACTGCATCTTTCCTAATATTCTTCATTTTGTCACATCCGCTTTCAATAATATCAGCTCCAATCATATTTGCACTATGCAACATTGCAATATCCAATATCCTATCAAGTGATGCATTCATTCCATCCAAAATTGCTCTTGGCTCCCCTTTTTTAAGATCTGGTATCCTCTGCATGAAATTATAAAGTTCCTTAACTACAATCAATAACTCATCAGAAGAGACAACAGTTTTTTTTTTTTTTTCAAAATACTCATTTCAAAGTTATCTTTTTGCACTGTTACATCTCCTTGAGGTATAACATCATTCAAATCACATTCATTTTTAATACCAGTAGTTTTATGCTAATTCATAACCACTTAAAATATTCCGCCGTTTTTAGAACTCGTTTGATTATTAAACCACTTCTATCGTAAAACAAATTATTTCACCACGGCAAGGCTTTAACTATAAAATCTAGTAAATAAAACCTCGAAAACACATACACATGAGCAAAATGTCCACAACCACACAAAATCTATGTACAAAATGCAAAAATGCAAAGTTCAATGCTCACGAGAAGGGTAAATAACTCAAAACCCAAAAATTTAAGTCTAGTGATAATTTTAGCTAATTTTCAAAAATTCGCCCAGCAGGCGAGATTATGCTGAAAACTTTCTCAAGGAAAAAAGTCAAATCAAAACTCGGTGACTAAATTCACTTTCACTCCAACTTGCTTAAATGTAAACGCAGTCCTCTTCATTAAGCCTAACTGCAGTTAGAATTTTGACACTCTCGTACTTTTAAAAGCAGTGCATACAAATACAAAACCCTGATAAAAATGCAAACCAGAGCACTTAAGCAACACAATAAATGCATTTAAAAATCTATTTACTAAAAAATAATTGTTCGAATGTAAACATTAGCTTCGTCACCAAGCCAACCACAGCTAGAAAATTTAAACACTGACATCTTCATATAAGTCCAAAATATTGATAAAAATGCAAACCGCTGTACTTAAGCAATACGATATATGTAATTATAACATAAAATATAGTCTATTTAGGAAAACGTTAGACAAAATAACGCGAGCTCACAAATCTGCCGCCAAACACACCCAGTGAAGCTGTTGCCAATGCAGCAGTTGAGTAATAGCTGGTTTAGCTTTAAAAAAAATGTGAAGAAGGTATTTTAAATTCCTATAAGTACAAATTGAAGTCATTGATCATTTATTTGTAAGCAAAGAAGTCCTCAAAATAGAACATAGATCGTTTCCGACCACATATTTTTCTGCTACTAAATTAGTTTCTTGATAGATTTTCGCAAATCTTGCCATCCTGATTAATTCTGTCAGTGTGATTCTAATTTGAATGTTGACCTGGCTTTATTGATCTAATTTCTTGATTTTTTTAACTCTATATCACCCCATTCCATTATGTACTACAAGATCTAAAATTTCACATTACAGCAAATTGCCTTTGCTACTAAGTGAGGTAACTCCTTTTGATTGTGTCGACTTTTCCCTTGTATCGGCAGTGCGGCTATTATACACTGAATATTCAAATTCAACAAAACTGCCTTATTTCACCTGTGCTTATTGTTAATATAATCAGATAGAACGCAGTTTTTTGACACCATTCTGTTGATGTCGATTTATTTTATTTCAACAAATGCAGACATTTTAAAATAGCGCATGCCTCTTTTTTAAATGTCGCGTTTAAATAAATTTATGCTGCTAGTTACATAAATCAGGTATGCAATTTGAAAAAACATTCAAAGAGAAAGTTATATAACTGTTCTAAATATACCTTAAAACAATAGCGCATGTCATTAAAAAACAATAATCGATCGCAATATAAAACATTCCTACAGCGCTGATCTTCTGGTACAAACGCAGTGAAAGGTTTGGTTACCTAACAAGAGAGATGCCTTCGTGGCGGACTTCCTAATAGAGAGTAGCTCATACTGATGTTAAGCATAGGGAAAACTATGATACCTCCCTGCAGATAGATTTTTCAACCACATAATCGAATTTTTGGTTTTATCTACTCAGCCACTAATGGGTGCACAGCCAAATTCCTCGCTTATAATGCATAAAAAATGCGCAAATAACTGTATTTGTATGACACCAGAGTTTTCGAGATAAATGCGAAAGAAAAGTATAACATCATACCCGTCACATTGCCTGTGCTTTCAGCATGATGAAGCTCTACCACGTTTCAGCACTCCTGCACGTTATTGGCTGGATACGGAATGCCCAGGTAGATGGATTGGACGTAAAGGTTCCACTGTGGCAGCCATAATCGCCAGATCTGAAACCTTTGGATTTTCTTCTTATGGGGCCATCTCAATAATGAATTGGTCCATTAAGATATACAGTTACAATAGAAAGTAACTTTTGTTGTTCTTCATGCTGCGTGTACTTTAGTGAGGAACACGCTGCTGCAACTTATGCAGTAAGCCATTCCACAGTGAGCATATACATGCCTCGATATGCGCGGTGGATCCTGGTTCGCATCTTTACTTTTGGTATTAACTACTAAGAGTTTTAACCAGTATCCTGAAAATTATTACCATTTAGACATGTGCTTGGTTTAAAAATTTAAAGATGTACATTAGTACATCATCGCAAGAGGCGAACAATAATTATGAAAGCTCATGAATTTAGTTAAATCCAGACTTTGTAGATATAACTCGTCAAACGATACGTTGGCGTCGAGACAGTCAGAGGAGAAGTCATGTGATCTTTAGGGGACACCTGATTGCTTGAGTTCGATGTTAGCCGAATTCAGTTAAAGTTCGTAATTAAGCTAAAATTTAGCTTAAAATGAAATAATTTATTCTTTAAGAGCATCCCAGCCCCCGGTGAAATTAACAAGAACTATTGGGGAAATATGAGTTTTTTTTTTTTTTTTTTTTTTTTTTTTTGTTTTGTTCTGAGGATTCTGATTTAGTCGTCGTTTAAATTAGAGAATTTATTTGATTGAGTAGGCTCATTTTGTTCTTTGTCTTGCAAAGGACGTATAACTGAGTTACGAGGAGAAGTAAAGCCCTCGTTGTTAGTGACTGTGTGTTTTTTAATTGTTTTAGATGAAGGAGCAGTTGTATCAACCTAATCGACCAAACGATTTCCCTTTTTCTGTTTGTGTTGGTGGGTTAGATTTCTTTTTGAGTTCTTCCATCAAAAGTTTAAATTATCAATTTCATGTTAAATTTCAATGTTTCGTTCTGCACGGCATAGAGGAGTGTCTTCTGGACCATTTTGTACACTGACTACCAATAAGTATTTGGACACCTATGCAAATGACGATATCTGCGGTCCCAAGGTACACCACTGACTCCACCGGAATATATCGTGTAGAAAACAGCATCGGCTTTAGTCGCATGCAAGATGCCTCGCAGTTCGGAGCTCTCTGATTTCGAGAAAGGTATAATTATCGGGTATCACAAATGTGGCCGATGGGAGTATTGTTTCAATGAATACCATCCGTAAAGAAGCACATCTGCTTGGTTTTCATGGTCGTGCTGCTGCCCATAAGCCTTTGATCACAAAGTTCAACTGCGCTGCTCGGTTAATGTGGTGCAAAGCACATCGAAATTGGACCGTAGATCAGTGAAAACGGGTTCTTTGGAGTGACGAATCAAGGTTCACCCTTTACCGTTCGGATGGCAGGGTCTGGGTCTGGCGTCTACTTGGAGAACGTCTCCTGCCTGAATGCATTGTGCCAACAGTCAAGTTCGGCAAAGGTGGAATTATGGTCTGGGGGTGTTTCTCCTGGTATGGGCTGGGACCCTTAGTCCCCATTCATTGTAAGCTCAACTCCGATGCCTACTGCACTATTTTGGATGACAATGTGCTTCCTACGTTGTGGCAGTTTTATGGGTTGGACCCCTGTTACTTTCAGGACGACAATGCCAGTTGTCATGTTCCGACGTTAACCAAGGCTTGGTATGGTGACAAAGGAGTTCATCGAATGGACTGGCCTGGCCAGAGTCCAGACCTGAACCCTATCGAGAACCTTTGGGACGAGTTGCATCGCCGAATTCAGGGGTGCACTACCCGTGCAAAATCAAAAAAAAAATGTCTTCTCCAAGCCGAGAGGAAGAAAATACCACTAGCTGTCATACAAAGACTTGTGGAAAGTATGCCCCGGAGGGTCCACGCTGTAATTATCTCTCGTGGAGGTCCTACCAACTATTGATTTTGAATAAAGTTAGTTTTTCTTTTCTATCACAGGTGTCCAAATACTTATTGGTAGTCAGTGTACTATCGTGGAAATGAGGAATTTTTGAAGACTCAATTCTTTAATTTTCTTTTTAAGTAATTCAATGGTTGGTATGGGGACCGAATTTAAATGTGCCTCATTCTTGTTCATGATAACTGCCGTCGTTTAAACCAACCAAATGTTAGATGGCATAATTAACTCACCAGAATTCAAGACGAACAGATCCATAGCAAATGAAGTCTATAAGATGCGCGGTGGAGATTTTTAACATCTACTTATGTAGACATATGCAAATACGAACGCTCATGTTTCCAAGTTTTTTTTTTTTTTTTCTTGCAGTGATATTTTCCATTTGCATTTACCTCCAAAACTATGGATCGTACCGGTACAGTTTTGGGGCATTTTTTATGTATTCCAAGCGAGGAATCTCGCTGTGTAGTTTCCACACACAACACATAGAACACCACACATAACACAATCACTGCACTTTATGTTGTAGACATTTTTCCAAATTTTTGAGAAAATGCTTGACGAACTGTTCTGTAACATGCTTGAACTCACACTTTCCAAGGAAAATTCAGTCATGAGTATATTTAGGACAGCAGCAACAAAATTATTTAGGAGAAAATAAAATACTTTCGATCACCTCTATCACAAAAACAGAAAGTGATCTGGAAGTTTCCCAAAACATTTTGCATGCCATATGCAATGTTTGTAAGCACTTTTGTAAAAACATCCCATACATTTAAAGATTATAAAGATTCTCCTAAAAAATTCAAATTTTTAGAAGAAATTATTTCATAGTGTAAGAAAAAAGTTTCATTTGGGAAACTGCTTTTTATGTTGCTAATTTAAATATGTTATACAAACTCTAAGATAACCAACTGCAGTTCCTTACGATTTTGGTGTTCTAAAGAGGTGATCTTATTACGGAAGTCATGCTCAATAACAGTACTTATTTATGCTCTCAAATATACTAACCAAATTTAAAGATGGTTGTTGTGAAAGAGTTCAGTGTGTTTGTAAAATACCTGAGCTGGTCTTATCTAAATTGAGGAAAACAAGATTTTTATCTCCAATTTATTATTCAACAAGAAGCAAAAGATCAATATTTTCCGATATTTATTGCTTTAACAATATTTTTTTGTTTTACATGCAACCCCTTTCCTGAGATAGAAAACATTACCCTTAAACTTATATACTTACAGAACCTATTCTCAACTTATCATAAAAAAAAAAAAAAAAAAAAAAAAAAAAAGTATTAATACTTTTAAAGTACATATGCATAGCTAAAACACATACATGGACACAAACATACATTGTTAAAAATTTTGTATATATGTAAATAATTTTTGTAAAACTATATGTATATTGCAGTAGCTCTTGTATAAGGTAACGTGAAAAGTCTCAAGAAAGTGAAACTCCACAGGAAAAGTATGATTACAAGGGCAAGTTCATTAAACATTGAGGTAAATAGCTAGCTCATACCAAGTTGGTAACTGCCTCGGCAGCTAATTTTTGCAGCAAAATTTGGCAAAAAATCGCCAAAAGTCACAAAACTTGATGACCATTTGGTCCAATCCCTATATAACTACAATTGGTCTGATCTATACATAACTGTAACCATATTCTGTAACTGTAACCTATGTAACTAAATGTCTATGCTAGGGTTTCTTAAACTTTTTCATTCACGACCCCTCTTTATCACCGAGATTTTTTTGCGACCCCTAAGATCCCATTATATTATCTACAAAAATTTTGTGAGACTCCAGAAGTATTGTGCAAACCCGACACACGCGTGAGTGAAACTCTCAATGTTTTCACTTGTACTGTAGTACAGTCAAAAGTCTTCAAGCCGGACCTCAAAGCTACAAACTTTCTGCACGAATACACATCAAATAGTTTTCTGGCTGCAATTTTCTAATTTCGACTATGCGTAATGTATGCTTTGCGCATGCACGAGTTGAAAGAAATGTTTAATAAAGTAAACAAATAATAAGCTTTTTTTTTTTTGTAAATTTTGAAACCCTTTAAATCATAATTGCTCTTTATTTCATAAATTACGGTTTCATATTTTTAATTTTATAATTTCTGCATGCCATCTTAGCAGATTTAAACTGATGATCTATAATCCGGAATCACCGAAGTCCAAACGAGTCCGGATTAAAGACTTTTGACTGTATACTATTGCAGTTTTAAGTCAATAAATTTAATTTCTAATTTTAAGACATAGAACAATGCGAAAATTTTAAATAAGTAACAGAGGAAATGACAGTGTCACGTGCAAAGCAAGGACAATGAAAATTTATATTATAAAAAGAATGCGTCAAAACGTTTTCGTTTTTTTCTTTGTCCGTATATTTATTTTCAGATACATTGTGTAAAAATAGTATAAGTTAAAGAAATAACAAAACTGCTAAAATTTTGGTGACCCACAGTTTAAGAATCCCTGGTCTATGCCATCCAGCAATTTCTAGAAATTTCTTGGCAGCCTGCGGAAAACTATGGAAGAAGGAAGAGAACATTAGTTGAGTTAGTTCAGAGTACTGAGAATATTCAGAGTTCACTCTTGAACTGATGCACTTAGTTTTTATTTTGTTTTGTTTTTAATGTTCTTAGTTTGAAGTGGTAATTACTGATTATGCTCTGTCATACTGAGAAGAGCTACATGATCAATTCTGTGAAAAGTTCCAGAATTATAAAGTACTTCTTTGGGAAAAATAAATTTTGTCAAGCTACCATCAGTTCTATATGTATGCAATCCATTACAAACTCATATGCAATTAATAATATATCAGCTATATGATACTCAATTGTAAAATGAAATTTATGAGATTTACTGTAAAATGTACTATTTCCCAATATTAGAATATCAAAATAATTTCAAATTTACAGGTAATGAATGTCCAATGCTCAGCCATTACTGTAGTAATCATCGATGTAGATCAACAGCTGTACTATGCAGTGGAGTAGACGGGTGTGGAGATAATAGTGATGAAACCAATTGTGAAGTCTGTTGTAAGTCTCAACTCAATAAATACCATCCCCATTCTTAACCTCCTAACAACTTCTCCTGTTTTAGTTACAATATTAATTCACATGACTCTTTTTAATCCTGTAAGACAATTATAAAACTCATGTCAAAGATAAAGCAAAAGAAATATTTTCCCTTAACAGTGGCGTTTTTTTTCAAACAATGTTCCATATACTATAACACTCTTCATTTAGTTATACTAAAAATTAACTTTAAACAAGTAACCTGGTTCTGAAAACAAACTACACAATAAACTTGAATTTGAATTGTACAATCATTAGCAAGGTATTGCTGAAGTAAATTGAGAACATTCCAGATGTAACAAACAATGTACTACTGGGCGAATCTTCTGCTACTGACAAGAAACTTTAAAAATTAAATTATTTAAATGAATGAAACTCAAATATGTAATATGTCATATTTTTAATTTATACTCCATATTTTTATAATTTATAGAGTCTATTATTATAAAAAGCACAGCCTAATACACGTACTTTGTTTTTCTTATTTTCAGACTGCCAGAAGCCATAATATGGAAAGTGTGAATTTTTACTTTATGTTCCTTTTAAGTTATTTTATGACGTTCAGTAAAAGATAATTTATTTTCTTAGTGTTCCTATTTAACCTTTTCATTTATAATGGTGTAATGTCTTAAATGATAACTTGACTGTTGGAATTGTATATGAAGTTTCAATACTGTAAATAGCCAAAATATTTCATTGTGGAGATTTGTGCCTCATGTTTATTATAAATTATGAAATTTCATGTACCACTGTGCCAATTTAATGTATCTTTATGCAACTTATACTAATAAAAAATATTTTAACAAAAATGACTATTTTCAGAATTCTATAAAATGAAGGCATAATACAAGTTACTTAAATGAAAGTTTGTTTTATTTATTACAAGTTAAAAATAATCATTAACTTTATTATAAAATATTAACACATTTCATAAATCTATACTTGTACAGTCTGAAGAGAACTGTTGCAATTTACAAATGTGTTACAAACATGGAAACTGGAACAAAAGTAAATGTAACATCTGCAATATACTGCAATGTAAAAAATTATGAGTTTGCATTATTTAACGAGTTCTTTTCACAAGTTATAAATACTTCATACTTTTGAGATTTGCAAATTCAAATAGATTTGATTATATAGAAGAATATAAAGAATAAATATTAACATACAAAATTACCATCAGAAATTACAGTACAAAAGCAATTTAAAAGAACAGAAAATTTACAACTTTTTAAAATTATTTTCAAATCAATTTTGGCTACTATGTTTTGTCGTGCAATTTGTAAAATTTTGATACATTTTTTTAGTATGTATACCCAGGATATTACCCTAGCCCCCCTCCAAACAAAAAAAGCATAGCAACTTCATAACACAGTTCATTATATTAGATAACATGGTAGAGAGAAAATTCTGAGATTTCAATAGAATATGCTCATTTTTTGAATACCTTCAACACAAGGGAAATTTAGTACAAAATATTCTGACTATCCAAAACCATAGAATTTTGAGAACATTCTACAACAAATATAGTAACGTTCTTCTCTTTCCTTTGAAAAAAGTAATGTAAACAAACTTTCTAAACTAAGACAAATACTGAATCATATACATAAAAAGTGTTCTGAAAAAGGTTTACAAATACAAATAAGAAATATAAAATTAGTGGCATCAGTTAAGGAACTTCACAAAGCACAAATTAAGTCTGAAGTAATATCAGTTTACTTCAATACATAAAAGTACACTTGGAGAAATGGATCTATGCCCGGAAGTATTATAAAAATATTCTGCAAGGAACATAAAAATCAGTTTAAGAAGCATGAACTTTATTCTAATTATTCAATGTGAATATATATAAATATTTAATAGTTATCTAAATCTATGGTTTTAATATCGATATAATAAAAGGAGAAAATAATTACAAAGCTTTTGGAAAGCACACTTTAAACACATGCAAATATTTCAAATTTATTAAAAGAGGATGAAATGATGTAATTTCAGGATTAAACTACTAAGAATAAGGAAAAAATAAGATAAAAATCAAAATAAAGAGGAAACAAGAGATTTCGTCAAAAATAACCCCTCTGTTGCCTCCCCTTCTCAATGAAATTTCACTCTTCCAAATTCAAGCCAGAACCTTCATCTAAAATGTCTCATCACATTTTAACCCTCTAGTTCCATTTATGATCAATTCTATATATAGTTTACAATATAATATTCAACGGCTTACTATTCTTGTATGGAAAAGTACCTCTCTACATGATTTCAAAATCCTTGAACTTTGTCATAGTACATTTGTATATTGGATGAACCACTTTAATTTGCAAATATAACAAACATATGTAACCATAAAACTATTCTCAGTTACACTTTATTGAAATCGTTATAATTCTATCAATGAGGGGCACTTCATTTTACAAACTTTCTTTTTACAAAATCACAGAAATATATGGATTCATCTGTTATGAAATACAAATTGAGTTGATTTTTTTTAAATTTAAAATTTACCACCCAATGAAAAATGTTCATTCAAAAGCATCCAGTTTCCAAACTTCTCCCATTTATAAGGCAAAATTCGAATTAATAATTATTTCACTTTTTAAACTTCCATTTTATAAATTATTGCTGTGAACAAGTTACTTCATAAATGCAATGTATTCCTGTACTTCTCAGAAAAAGGAATACAACAGAATGGTTTGATTTGGTTTAGTTGATTATGGCAAAGTATACTATGGCTATCTAAGGGGAAAGGTAACCTCTGGAGACTTTCTAAGGGAAACTGGTTTGTATACATGTCACACATGAGAAAAATCATGAAAGCAGGAACGGGCCGTTCGCCTCGAGTCAAACCCAAGTTGGAACTACCAGTGTTCAGTGATTTTACTGCTCAGCTGCTGGTGGGTTGAATACAGCAGAATCAGAATTTATATACCTGGTAGCTTCAACGTAAATAGCAGACCAGTTGAGGAGCATAACACACCTGAACGCCTAGGAAAAAATGGTAGGCTGCATAACAAAGTTGGATAATAATTATTTGGCAATTTTGACTACTGACACACAATGCAATTACACCTGGAATAATTTTGACTGAATATATACGTCATAAAAGTTATACAAACTTCTTTATACAATACAAAAAGCAATCATATAATATTAATGCACAGAATACATACGATGGAGGTTTGTTGTGAAAATTTTATCAAAAGCATTCAAAATTAGGTATGTTTCTATAAGCAAACAGACTTGATTTTGCAGGTGGTATTTATAATGAATATTATTCTGTAGCAAAATAAAATTTAGAAGCACAGAAAGCAGAGTACAATGAATATATTTATTCACTATGTACACCTAAACTACTTACTTTCAGAAGTACCATGATTTGAGGGTGATACACATGCAAAATCTGATAATCAACCCAAATTTCTAATTATTTTCAATGTTTACTGGTATCTTACCTCCCCACCATAAAATCAAACAAGACTCTATATATGAATATGTATTTATATTTATAACAGTTTTTATGAAGTTAATAAAGAAAATTCTTTAAAGGAATATCCTGACTGTTTCTGTAATACACTGCCAATATGAGCAAGAGATATACAATTTGTTATACTGAAACTTTAATCTCTCTCTTGAACCTCTAAATCTTTAAGTCAATTACATTTTCCCTAATGCGTGAAATTACTTACTTATACCATATTCTTTTAAATTAATGGGAGAAAGCTGTTTATACCTGCTGTAAGATGGCAGCAAATAAGTACCTTATGTTCCATAAATTTTTGATAATAATAATGAAAAAGTTATAACACTTATTTATTTAGTGACCAAGTATAAAGAATTATATTTGACTTAAAATACATTAACTTATAATCAGACATAATTGTTTTGAAAATCTCCTTTTAATACATTTAAGTAGTTTTCATTTTACACACTTATATAGCACACTAACACTTAAATTTTTTTATGTGAACTTTTAGGCTCAATAAACTATCAGAGAAATGAACATCAAAATTAAGAAAGATTTCTCGCAATGCCAATTAACTCCATTCTTAGCAGAGTTCAAAATATTTCTTTTAAAAATTTATTCATTATTATCTCTAACAGAAAATTTAAAAAGTTATTCAAGAAATAGGTAAAAGCCTAAACTCAAGAATTCATATTTAGAAAGTTTTAAACAAATTTATGATTATAAAGAAAATTCAATTTAACCCCTTAACTGCCGCCGGCGTATATTTACGCTTTGCTCAGTTGATGCGTTAACTGCCCCGGGCGTATATATACACCCTTCGAAAACACTATCATTTGCTTTGAGCTGCTACCCGTAAAATTGCAAAGCTTTGGAATGCAACACCACAATGACCTTGACAAAGTATGCGAAGGAGGATACTATTTCAGAGAAGTGTGGGGAGAAATTGGAATGTGTCTAAAGCGGTAAAAGTAATGACTGTGTGGTATTGGCTGGAGTTCTTTAAGTAAAATGTATTTTTTTTTAATTAGTAGGTTCCAGGAATAACGAAAGATATAAGGGATGTTTCAAACCCATTTATCTTTTTTGAACTGCTCGTGCTTCATATTGTTATTGAAACTAACTGTTTTGTAGATGAGTATATGAACCAAAAGCTTACAAACAAAAAAATCAAGAACAAAATCGTGGCATTCAACCAGTTCAGAAGAAATATATGTTTTTTTAGGCATACTGATTTCACAAGGTATAACACTGAAACCTCGTATTTCACTTTACTGGTCTAAAAATAAATTGATCGAAACTATATTTTAGGGATCTTTTTTATTATAAAAACATCATTTTTATTATACTACATCTTTTTATTATACTTTTGCTCTAAACATTAAATTTTGTGCACTCATTTTTTTCTTTTATTCTTTATTTTGTGAAAGTAAACAGATTTTAGAAAGTAAAACTTGCACTTATTTTTCCCCTAATAGATCGCATAACTATGCGCACCTGTGTCAAAACCATGGCACTGGGAAATGAATCCTGTGCGTTTTCCACTGCAGTTAAGGGGTTAAGACTACATAAAATGAAATGTAGAATATCCTTTTATAACTAGATTAATCTGACTAAAAAGTAAATGTATAATTCAATATATTTTAAATAATCCTATTTGCATCTTGCTACATCGAAGTTTTAGTATAAACTTTTAGTACAAAATATAGCTCAAACACATTTTATAAAACACTACAAACAAAGTTTTTATCTCATTTCATTAAAAACATGACAGATTATTTTGATATTTAAAGCACATAAGACGTTAACTACAGTTAGAACAAAGTAAAAATAATTTACAATGATGTCAACAGCTATTTCACACAATTATGATGCATATGCAAGGCAAATTTTATAACGAAACCCTTTTTCCCAAAATGTTTTATAAACATATGTCACTTAAAACATTTTTATAAGCTAAACACATTTTGTTTTCAATAATATGCAGTTAGAAAAACCAGCATATTATAAATAATTTTTAATCTAAAAATGGATTAGCATGCTGTCTGGACAGTAAAGAAATAAGTTATATGAACAATGATTATTACATGCTATTCAAACAATTACAGTGCACATACAATGCAAATTTCATAACAGAAATCATTTCCCATAACCTTTTATAATTACATATGCTTCATTACACAAGATGACATATATGCTAAACATATTTTCATTCAATGATAAATTACAGTATGAAAAAATTGCATATCAGATAAATTATTTGACATCTATAAACGCATAGGCATACATACACTCTACAGATTAAATTATGACCAACATATTTTTCTCAAAACCACTTATAATATATCTTTATAAGTAAACATCACAATGAACATATTGCTACAAAAATGAACACTTTATATCCAATATAAAAAAAATAATAAACAAGCATTTATTGCTCTAAAAGAAAATTATCAGAAAACACACAGCCTAATGTCCTCAATTCTTCTACTTAAATTTTAAAATGTAGCACTGTGCAAGAGAAAAGCAATTTTAGTATTTCCAGTTTTAAAATAATACTGAATTACGATGATCACTGAATGAAAAAGCAAGCAAGTTATGATGCCAAAGAAAGCAGAAGACTAGGATAGCTCATTTAATAAGGGTTAAGTAAATGATAGCTATCTCCCTAAACTCTACCACAATTTTGACCAACAGCATCAGTTGATGTATTAAAATACTTTGAATGCTAACTGCAATTCATTTTCAGGTCACCCAAACCTGTTACTTGAACTTTGTTATCACATGATTGCTATACATTTGTCAATGAAATCTTTTAAGTCATAATTTTTATGACATGAAATACTTCCGTTTTGTGCTATGAGCTTCACCAGGCTTTCTCTGACAGTAAAAAATACGGATCTTACAAAAAAAAAAGAAAAAAAAATTAATTTATGGATTTGAGGATCTAAAAACTATTAACACCAATTTGCTATACGGAAATATTTATTCACATAGATTTAAAATGAAATGAAAGTTTAACACATTAAAAACTTTCAGTTTTGAATACTTATAAAACTGAAATGTAAAAGAAATTTATAAATACAAAATACATTTGCATGAGTTTAAAAGAGAATAATTATGCTATAAATTTTAATATGATTATAAAGAATTTCTATAAAACTCAGGTAATGTATATAATGTTTGCTGTGTATAGAATACACGGGCATTCTACACAATCCTACAATATACAGAATACCCAGGCATTGAAGACAATGCCACATAACCTCACTTTGACAGTAACGAACACATTAAAAATTTACCAATGGTTCTGAATACAGTAATTAGTACGAAAATTTAAAATATTTCACCTTATCTTTATTACACATTTACATTCATATACACTACTGATTTCAGTAAAATCAGAAAGTAGTATAACACTTTTATTCATGTTTTGATAATGCCCAGTTAAGGCTAAAATTTTGGCACATTCCTCTTATTGTTGTTACAATGCATAAAAATATGGCAGAAAAGGGAAAGACAGAATCATAAATATCTGTTTTCCTAAATCATATTTAACAGAAGAAATGAACAAAAAGCAGGCAAAAGAAATTAAATGCTACTGATTTAACCAACTTAATGCTTTAAGACTGCATTAGGAACTTTTGGTTCATCTTAAAAACTCATGCATAATATTTCACATGAAAATCAACTTTAAGAAAAAAAAAAAAAAAAAGCGTGACAAACATTAAAATCAATTAGTGTTCACCTGATATTCTTCTTATCAACTGTAAATGCCAATAAAAAGTAATAAAAACCGAATATGCTAATGCATGAAAAAAATTTGTGAACAATTACTTTTAAGTTGAATATACATATACACACACAGTATAATATGTACATATATGTGCATTCACACATTTGCATACACAGAGTTATGTAAAGAAACTTACACTGGAATTATTCTTTCAAAAAAACTTTAATGTAAAGATATGGAAAGAACATTTATTCTGTAACTAGCAGATTAGTTTGCCTATAGCAAACGCTACCTGCTTATGGGTAGGGATGCTTTTGTGATCAGACTTTCCAAGGGAAAATGGCTCAAACTCATATTACATGTGGGGAAAACCATGAAAATATTCATGCAGCCAGCTCAATTGCCAGGATTTGAACCTGAGTTGAACTACCAGTGTTCAATGACTTTACTGCTCGATCGCTGGTGAACTTATAACTCACAAAACGTGGTCAAGTATTTCATAATACATCATGTTCAATAATCAAAACCACTGAATTTCATCATATTTTGTGGTCTGTTCCCAAAATTCCATGTTTAAAATCCATGTATTAGCTAGTAAAAACTTCTCTCAGAACAAAAATTATTTTCACAGAATTTTCTTTCAAAGTGTGAAGCTCTCTGTTGCTAGGTAATATGTGCAAATTTTTTTTAAACTTGTGGAACACCATTTTATTTTAATTTGAACCTTGGGAAAGGAAAGAAAAAACTTCTGACGTTGACCTCCAACAAAATTCGTCTATGATTATTCTATATCGCTCTGATAATACAACAAGTGTGAAGGCTAGAGTTATAGCTAAACATTACTAATACAAAATTAGCAGTTTCTTATTTCAGAGGCTACTGACATATTTTTCTTACCTGAGTATAATGCTTTTGGATGCACCCTAGCTGTATGTGCATATACATGTATATGTGTGTGCATATGTACATATGTATGTAACCAATTTTACACAAAAATCAAAATTTGAAATTCTGGTCTTTGTAACATTGGTTCTAAATTTCTTATTTTATGTCTTTACTGATCATTTTTCAGCAGCTTAATGCATGGAAATACTTGGTATATTACTAATATATATATGTGTGTGTGTGTGTGTGTGCAAAAAGCTCATGATTAAATAACATACAAGATTAAGAAAAACATTTTGCTCACCGTGATGTGATTATGTCCAAGAAACATAAAAACCATTTTTTTTTCTAAAAGCATAAAAATATCCAAAAATTTTTTATACACTCACAGAAATAAAAAGTATAAATGCAAAAAATAATAAAAAAACAAATCTACCTCTAAAACCTTTTAAGAAGTATGATTAATTATTAGAACACCTAAATATTTCAACAGTTCATAGGTATATATATATATATATATATTTATACACAATGCAGAATAACCTAATGAAACCAAACAGTGTTAAGACAATTCAAAAACACAATCTTACATGCAAATGACAGAAAAGCTTATGCTAATTTGTACATTTTACACTGCTGAAAAATACTGCAGTTCTTGTAAAGTAAATACTTTGTATCAGAATTATTTCCCAACAGCATTCATGATTTTCGTGGTGTTTACATATATTTCATATTTCAAATACAATAAAAATTAATATATATCTACCAAAGATAGAGAATTTTTTACATGTAATTTTTAATATTTGACAATTTTAAAATTCATTAAAATATTTAATAAATGCAAAGAAGACTGCACATTGAGAAAAATTTCACATAATCAATAAAGTCCTATATAGCAGTAAATAACTGGCACATGAATTTCACGAAGTATTCTGATGAAAGTTAAGTTTATTCCAAGAACATGATGAATCATTAAAAATTAATTATTTGTATGTAAGGAGTTAAATTTAGACTTAGACTGGTGTTGATTCCAGAAGTCAGATGTGCACTGATTTTAAGTTCAGAAAACAATTTTCATAGTTCTTACACCTTCATCAGCAGTTATTAACATATGCGATATGTAAATCTCAGTTTATGTATGTAAGTAAAATTATATTAAAATATGTGAAAATCTCTATATTCCGGCAAGTAACGAAATGAACTTACATTCTGCTACATGCAGGAATTTTAGAGTATGCATATCAACTATACATTTAACACTGTTATTAAGAGAAACTATAACATCTCGAGAACAAATCTTTTTCACTCAAGATCATTTTTTCAATAAATTGTCTGACATTTAGAATGTTTATATAATTTTTGTTTTCAAAGACATAAAGTAGTTTGTTGGAAAAGAAAATTCTGCATACCACCTTTCACCAAAATATACACAATTTTTTTAAAAAAAAAAGACTAGATGCAAATAAAGTTACAGAAATATTTACAAGTTTATTTTATGTATAGTGTTTTGAATTAAGAGTATCTGACTAGACACAGAAAAATGAAAATACTGTTTTCCTTTACAACAATACAACAAAATTCATATATTCAAAAACAGTCTTAAAATACACATGCCCCTACATGTTGGGATTAATAAAATGAAGCAATACACTATAATTCATGTAATTATGCAGGCTCTTAATATAGTATTTTTGATTTTCAATTAAAACAGAGCACTGCATAAATATACATAAAAAATAATACATTACTAAGAAAAAGTAAAAAGTAGAACAGATGACTTGCAATAAAGAGCTGACAACACTATTTCAATGTATTTATAGAAAATATACCTAACAATACTAAAATTTATAATTTTTATTATTAATTATATAACTGAAATCCAATTTAGTTAACTTGTAGTTAAGCTTTTGAAAGAAACCCAAAACAAAATATTTTTAGGTTGGAAATACATGGATTTAAACACTTCTCTCCCCCTTTTTTTAATCATAAGGAAGTGTGGACTATTTTCTGAAAGTATAAAGATAAATGACTAGCCTAAAATTATACTAAATATGAATACATACATTGTTTCTTGTATAATATGTAAAATAAAAATAATTGAACTTTACAACAATTAACAATTTATTTCATCTACTTGCTTTTTTCCAATTAAATCCGGGTTAGCCAAGGGATCCAAATCAGCGAACAAGTTATACCAACTAGACATATCTTGTTTTGCCTGAAATTAAAAAAGAAAACAGACATAAAATCTAAATATTTTCTTACAGCATTATCATATTTATACTTAAAGTATACAGTTAAAAGTAAAAAGGAACTCACCTTATTCTTTTCAATTGGGCCCCGTTCAACACTTTTAGCCGCCTCAGATGATGGGATTGCAGGACCTGCAGATAAAGCATCTGTAAAAATACTTAAAAAATCCAAACAAAACATTCACAATGAAGACTTGAGCCTTTTAATTCATATGTGCAAGCTCTTGCAATAGCAAATGGCACTGCCTTACAGCTCAAACACCCACATATCTAAAACAAGCCATTTTAGCACTGGAGAGAATCAAGTGGAAATGATGAATTTCGAAGTTAAGATGAAACTGAAAATTCGCCATGCACTGAATGAATAAATTCTAACACGTCTTTAGAGTCCTTACAAATTCAAAAACTTAATAATTTTATTTATTGAATCAATATCAATAGCAATTTATTTTTTCAAGTAATTATTAATAGTGATACATATTGCACTACCAATACATAGATGAATAACAGATGCTTTCTTGGTTTATAAAAGTACTGAAAGTCAAATTTCACTTAAAAAAAACTGCCAAAATATTATAATCCTAATCAAATCTTCACTCCTATACTCATTTGAAACACAGACACTAATTTGAAAGAAAAATATTGTATTTTGGGGGATGTAATACCTGCCATTCAAAAATAGGAACAAACAGCTTTAGGCAATATCTCATAAGTTACATAATACATAAAATTAAAATTTAGCATTTCTGTAGACAATGCAGTAATTTATTGTAACTGTATGCTTTCTATTTCTTAAAAATTGTACTGTTTTTTAAAAATCATATATGCCAGACAAATTGCAAAAATAACTAAAAGACATTTTAATCTGGAATATATTCAAGCCCTGATGTGAATGCAAGCTTAACACTTTCTTTCCTTAAACAAAAAAATCATAGTTACTGTAAATGGTCTCAGACGCTTATGAAGGACATTGTCTCGATATGTCATATTATTTATAGATTACATTAGTAAATACCCAAGGTTAATTTAAGTGCACAAAGAATCTTTTGCCCCTTCAGTAAATATGCTTTCTCAGAAGTTGGACAGGTTGCATTGTGTTGATTCTCTTCTTCAGAAAATAACGGAATATGCCCAAAGAATCTTTTGCCAAGAGAGCCCCTTCAGTAAATACACTTTCTTAGAAGTTGGAGAAAGTTGCATTATGTTCATTCTCCACTTCAGAAAATAATGGAACATGAGCCACAATACAGAGCACTTAGATTCATCAATAAACACTACTGAGATACAAGTGGCAGCAGTCCTCTGCAGTGTGTTTCAAGTGATATATTATCTTGCATAACAAAGTCGAGCTTCAGTATGCAACAAATCTGACAGATGACAAAAGACTTTCAAGCATGCAGTCCTCATCCATAAAGCCTTTTAGCAGTTGAAATAGATATCAATACTGTTTATTATGGATAAAATATCTGCAACCAGCTGAAATGCACATGTTATTCTTCTGTGCAAACACTATAACTAGAATATGTTCACTATCATAGCATCCATGTCATATTTACAAAACACTGGCAATGAAATTTTGAAGTTCACTAACTGGTCAAATGTCATATCATACCAAACTAGTAACTGACAAGGTTTCTATTACGTTAGCGAATACATGGCAAAAGTATATAACATTTCAAACACCTTAATAGTATTTAAAATTTCACTTCAATAAAGAACTAAAATAAAACTCCACCTAAACAAATTTCATTAACCAAAATATGGTTTCATTGAAATATTGAATGAATTCCAAAAGTGAAACTCTTTCAGCATTTACCTTTTTTTGACAAAAAAATTGTTTCACTATTTAAAGGTTATAAGGCATTTTTCCTGCCTTCTTAGCATGCCTTCGTGGTGTAATGGCCAGCACACTCAGAGTGTATTCAAGAGGACTGCGATTCGAGTCCCGGCGAGGGCATAGCTCCATTTTCATTTTTTCTGCTTTCTCTACAGTGGTGCCCGAACTCAAAATGGTGCTGGATGATGATCTTCGCCACCAGGATTTGGTGACTGCGTCCCCTAATCCCCAGTCGTGCTTTTAAAGGGGGATTATATAAGGTCCCACCTTTTTAGCAGGCTTTCTTGGTGTGATGGCCAGTACACTTGACGCATATTCAAGAGGTCCGTGGTTCGAGTCTTGGCGAGGATATCACTCATTTTTCATCTTTTCTGCTTAGAAATAACTTAATGTCTCTACAAGGTAAAGGAATATTTTGTAGCATAAATGAATAATTCCCACTGAATGCCAAAATGGCTTTCCAAGTATGTACATTCATTGATGAAAAACATCAAGTGCATAAATTTATAAAAAAAGAGAGTTCCATGAAAATTGAATAATCAATTATTACATGAACATGGAAAGAACCGAAACTACCAAAAACAAAAGCATTAAATACATCATCAAATTTTAAATAGAAATTTTGTAATTCACACCCAGCTAAATTTTCACCATTCTATAAGGAGATTCATTACTGGATTGCTACTAATGTTATCAGTTTTTCAAAAGTGAACATCTGAAACTAAAAATTTATGGTTATTTAATGGATATTACAGGTTTCTGTAATTTCATGTATTTTATATGCAGTGTATTTTATGTTAATTCTCCTGAATTTAATCTTCAGTGCTATTAATTTTCACTGTATATTCTCTTATGCTTATATAATCTATGAAACACGAGTGTGAAATTAGGGTTCATACACATTTCTTCACATGGAAATTAAGTACTTTTAAGGACCATTACTGAAAAAAATTAAGGACCTATGAGCAAATAGCAAATTAATAAATTCAATTAAAATATTGTCTGTGCTTGAACTTCACTTTTGTAATATCATGAAAAAAAAAAATCTGTAATAGGATGCATTACTATTAAGCATAACTTAATTAACATAATTATTAATTAGTTTGAGCATAAAATATACTTTATGAAATTTATCAAACGGCATTAAATATTTTAGACTTGCAATAGTTCAGTATATTTGAAAGAAGACAAGTAACATTTTATTTACATTTTACTAATAGTTAGTTTCATGTTAATTTTTTTTTTTTTTTTTTTTTTTTTTTTTTTTTTTTTATGTCTCATTACTTGCTCAATCTAGAGGTTTAGTAAATAGCAGGTAGATTTTATGTCAAGCATCATAGTTTAAAATGAGAAGTAAAATCATAACCAGAATGATTCATAACAAAAGACTGGCTGTTGTCACCACTCCTGCTTGCTTAGAGAGAGATCTGCTGATCAGAACAAACCCGTAGGCACAGTTAGTAAGTTTTGAAAGTTAGCTGAGCTCTGTCTGATGCCGTTATTGTCATAGCTTCGTGTAGAGCTCCAGGAGTTGTAATTCGGTTAATATACTTTAAGGTTCTATTAAGCCACTAAAGCACTAGAGGTGATAAGTTGTTTTTCATTATTTTAAGTTTCACTAGATGCGAAGAATAAGTTTTACATGAATTTTTATATTTTTGTGTTTTGTGTTCAAGCATCATTAAATATTTTACACTTATAATAACTGGACATATTTGAAAGAAGATAAGTGACATTTTAGTTACGTTTTACTAACAGCATTTTTTTTTTAATGTCTAATTTTGTCACATACTTGCTCAGTCTAGAGGTTAATAGTAAGTAGATTAAAAAGTTAATAGTAAGTAGATTTAAATAGTTAATAGTAAGTAGTTATTAAAGTTAATAGTAAGTAGATATTAAAGTTAATAGTAAGTAGACTTCATGTCAAGCAGCATTGGTTAAAAAGAGCATTAAAATCATAATCAGCATGATTCATAACAAAAGACTGGCTGTTGTCATTGCTGCTCCTTACCTAGAGAGAGACCTGCTGATCAGAACAAAACTGAGAGGCCTAATGTGGGCACGGTTAGCTAGTTTTGAAAGTTAGCTGGGCTTTGTCTGTTGTGGTTAGTGTCGTAGCTCTGCGTAGAGTTCCAGGGATTGTAACCAAGTTAATATACTTTAAGGTTCCAATAAGCCACTAAAGCACCAGAGGTGACACTAAGTTGCTTTGTACTATTTTAGGTCTCACTAGATACTAAGAATAAGTTTTACATGAATTTTTACATTTTTGTGTTTAAACCTTGTGCCACGCTAAGGAATAATGAAAGGCAACGACTCACTTCATTATGCAGAGATAATTTTTAAGAGTAAGCAGTTAGTTATAAATTAAATTAGGTAGTTAGAAAACCTTAGTCAGTATGGATTTACATGATTACTATTAAATTTTACTTATTTTTTAACAATATTGTTAAAAGTCCCTCTTAAAATCCCAATCTAATAAAATTTCACACTTTAAAATACATGCAATTTATGTCATGATTCTTAAACGATATTAGGATAATTATACATTAAAAGCTACAAAACATTTATGTTTGTTTAGCTACAAAACATTCATCTTTTTAATTTGAAGCCTTCCCAGACATTTTGGCTTAATTTATATCAATTTTCTTCTCTTTAAACATCTTTCCTAACAATTAAAAATCTGTTTGAATACACAAACCATTGTTTTGACTAGTTTCTGCATACTTTATCTTTTAAGTTATCAACCTCTCCACAATGTACCTATGAGGGTTTAATTGATTTGGTAAAAGTTAAATAGTCCAAAAACTCCCGATAGACATGAAGCAAGTTATCGCTATGTCTCAAAGTAACTACAGATAAACGTTTAAATAAGCCTCTTATTTAAAAAAAACTTAAAGGCATGTTCTTATGCTAACCAATTCAATTGCAGTTTGTGGTCATGTAATTAAACAAGAACAATCAAATTCAAACAAAAAAATGTGGGCTAGTGGTCAAAAACTAAATTTAATTTTAATTTAAGCTGGCTCAGTAACTCTATCGCCATAACAAATTCAGATGTCAGCAGTGATAATGCAAAGACAAAAAGTTGCAAATTATCAGAGCTGGCAGGAACTAATGCAACGAGCAAGCGGAGATTAAAAACACATTCTGTCTTGCACACCAAAAACCTCGGTTTAAAATTTGCCTAAGCGATTTGCATTCTGGGGAGGAAATAGAACGGGAAATTATAGTAAAGGCTGAAATTATAAACAACTGGGTAATTTACATAATAATACCTGTATATATATTTTAAGAATAATTTTCTTTCTCTGTATGTACTGTTTCTAAGCTGCTAATTTTATTTCTTTAGTAATGTGAACATTCAGGAGAAATAGGAAATATATATGGTAAGAGCCGGTTACAGAGTTAGTGTGGCAGAATTTTTAGAATTTAGTGACACACCGAGCAACAAAATGTAGAAACGGCAAAACTTTTAGAATTTAGAGCAGGCACTGGAAGCAGAATTTAGAAAGGCACTAGTCAGCAAAATTTAGGATCTACAGAGATAAGTTTAATATTCCATGTGATTGCACCAAGTGGGAAAATGCCTAGCGTCAGACCTGTGTATGATGCATTAAGACATATTAGATGAATCTTTTAAATTGCCAGTTTTCAATTTCTTTGTTAATAAAAAAATTCCTTTCTATAATGCCTCTTCATGTGATAAGATTAGAAGCATTTTTAATATTTTTCCTACTTGTGTCTAGTGAAAAGTAGAGAAAATAAAGGGAAGATAAGCATGTTAAGAAAAAGATTCTAGTATCAGAAGTAAAGCATTCAAATATTATGTTTTCATTGTTCTTCCAGATGTTCTCCAAAAAGTAAGAAATTCATTGCAAACTTTCTGCAAAATACATCCATTACGTGTTAATACCATAGAGACATTTTTCATTTTGTCACAATTTTCTAAAATCTTCTGGAATGGTGGGTCTATAAATCTTGCTTTCAAATCCTTCTAAACTTTCCAAGTTACAATGTCTAATGTCCAGAAGAAAAATTACGCCTATTAATTTTGTAACAGGAAAACGCCAGAAATATTTTTAAAAAAAATCAGATGGAAAAAGTGTGAAATTAATTTTATAGAGAAAACTGATGCATATTCTGAGAATTCTGAACACTCTGAGACAATTACATGAGAAAACTCTTATCATGAAAAAATTAAAAAGAAGATATTTTTAATTAATATGTTATTTTTTAAATATAATTTCAATATATTACCATAATTTTAATGATATTTATCAATGTTAGAAAGTTTTAAAAAAAATAGTCGAAAAATTCCCACAGGATTAAAATTAAGGACCTTCTGCCGATTTTGGCCAAAATTAAGGACTTTTAAGGACCAAAAATCGATTCCAAAAAACTTAAGGACTCTTAAGAACCGTACGAACCCTGGAAATAGAAAATTCCAATAAAAATGCAACAATCACTTTTTCAAATTACAGATGTGTACTTAATGTAATTTAAAGGAGGAAAAAGATTTAAAATGTGAGAAGCATTTAAAAAATTCTGGTTTAAGATGGCATAAGGCATTTCTTAACACTCATGCATATTGTATATAAGAAATATTTATACCTTCTTTCCTAATTTTTGCACTACAATAAAAAAAAGCAAAAAGAACCATTAAACGGAACTTTGACTTATGCATGATGAGAGCGAACATTAAAGCATCTTCAAGTCGCTAAAAAGTGCCAAATCTTTTAAATTCTCCATACGAGATACTAAATGAAATTTACCTTGTATATCAGTTGTTGAAGAGCTAAAACTCTTATTCATATCTAGCAACTGAGATGGCATGAAATAAGATGCCTGAGAACTATTTTGTAAATTTTCTTGCCTACTTGAATTAATTTGCTGATTTATAGATGATGCTTGGCATATATCTTGTATTTGAGATGATAGATTATTAGAAAGCTTATAATCACAATTTGAGTCTAAAATTTCACGTAGGAGTTCCAGATCACTTCTATCACAGTCTTCATTCTGAGCTCCAGTCAAAAAGTCAGAGGATCCTGAAATGAGAATGAAAGTTGAAATGTAAATGTTCTAGAAAAAGCCAATATAAGTATTACAAACTTAGCTTTTTTAAGTGATATACCAGTTTTGCTTTAAAAACCACAAATACATTATTTTATACTAATTCAGAAGTTAAACAACAAAAATCAGCGTTAATTTGCAAAATTTTCACAGGACTAGTTTCGATGGTTTTACCGAACCATCATCTTCAGCTGCAAAACCGCAAACCACGTGCAAAAAAGAAAGCAAAATGTAAGCCTGTTTGGGGCTTCTATAATTAAGACACAATAACACGCCGAATAAATACTAATTCAGAAGTTAAACAACAAAAATCAGCGTTAATTTGCAAAATTTTCACAGGACTAGTTTCGATGGTTTTACCGAACCATCATCTTCAGCTGCAAAACCGCAAACCACGTGCAAAAAAGAAAGCAAAATGTAAGCCTGTTTGGGGCTTCTATAATTAAGACACAATAACACGCCAAATAAATACTAATTCAGAAGTTAAACAACAAAAATCAGCGTTAATTTGCAAAATTTTCACAGGACTAGTTTCGATGGTTTTACCGAACCATCATCTTCAGCTGCAAAACCGCAAACCACGTTCAAAAAAGAAAGCAAAATGTAAGCCTGTTTGGGGCTTCTATTCTTCTTCTTCTTCTAACTTCTGAATTAGTATTTATTCGGCGTGTTATTGTGTCTACATTATTTTATATTAACCCTCTGACTGATCATCCTGCGATTTCCACGGGCAACTCAAATGAAACAAAATTTGCACATCCCGCAATCTCTGCAGGCATATGTTTTTCTTCCTTTGTTGAGGTTAGGTTAGGTTATTCAATTACGGCAAAGCCTCGAGGGCTATCTGCCTAAGGGGAGGGATGCCTTCATGGAGGACTTTCTAAGATAACTGGCTTGTATACACATTACACATGGGGAAAACCCCAAAAACACCCATACAGCCAGCCCGTTCGTTGGATTCAAACCTCGGACCAAACTACTAGTGTTCAGCGACTTTACCGCTCAGTCGCTGGTGGGCCCACCTTTATTGAGGAGCGGATCCCATTTTTCCCCGCTTAACCATTGAAATAAATTATATACAATATTAGGCATTTAGTTTACGTTTCGGCCAAAAGATATCGTTAGTTGTCTACTAAATTGCAGCATTTGAAGGCACGTGGTATTAGCCCTCAAACTTCACTTTTTGCCACTTTTTTCTTACAGAAATGGCTGCTAGAAACATTCAGCGATTATCTTGATTATTTAATTAAATTATTAATTAGATTAAAAATTAGATTGATTATTAATTAGACTTACTGAATCTGGTGCAAAGATTGTGAAGTTGGACTTTGCCTTGAACCCTGTTTTGAACTCCATCATGCTAAACTGCATTTCGAAGATATTTTTCCCTCAGCACTTTATATCTTCTTAAATTTTATACATTTTACTTTTTTATATTATGCAATAAATAGAAATTAAATGTAATTCGACTAAAATTTATTTTAAAAAAGTCTTTTTTGGTGATAACATCTGAAATTGGTTTTTCTGGCAACTTAGTTTCTCATGATAAAAATCTATATAAAAAATATTTTCTAGAAAGAAAAAGAACATTTTTCAATTCTCCAATATATATAGATTTAAAACATGGGGAAAAAAAAAAAATTTGGAAGCAATTTCGGTCCACAAATTGAGCAGTCAGAGGGTTAAGAAGCATAAGTTAAAGAGTTCGTAAAATCAAGCTTCATTCAGAACTGCAATCAGTAATAATTTCTGAAACAAACGATTCAAATACTTTTCCATATTATTAAAACAAGGGGGAGGACTGCAGAAATGTCATAACTTAGTCAGAGCTTATTAACATCAGAAAATCTAGTTACTTGGAAATTTTCATTGTACCTGTTATAGGAAACACTTCCATTTATAAAAGTGTGAAAAACAGAGATACAATATATGATGTGCACTATTTAATACACCAGCAATAGAAAAAAAATGAAAACAAACTAATCAACAAACAGAAGAATGAAATTAAACTGTTGTAAAACAGATAAAAAAAATGCAAAGCCCAGTCTTTCAGAATTGTTAGTGATTTGTAGACATAAGAAATATGGAAGAAATAGCATATGAAACAGCTATATTAAAATTTCAAGAAACTTATTTAATAAAGAATAGAAAGTTATTCTGAGCTGTGTGACAAACACTATCTTCACATGACAAAAGTTAACAGAAATTATGTATGTATCAAATTTATAAACAATACAAAGTGAACATAATTTAGGTCCTTAAAATCAATAATCAAACTAATAGGCAAGTTAACCCGAAGGCATTTAAGAACTTCATTTTTTTATTGATGTTATGAACGATGAAGAGGATGAAGCTTATTATTACTAGTGCAGAATATCACTAAGAAAGTCTATATTTCTCCAAATTGCCATGAGAATCATATTTTTTCTATTTCAATGCCAAACCAGCTACTAGAAATATTATGCAAGACTGTAAGCAAGCGTAGCTAACCTAATTTACATGAAAACTGAAACTTCAAAAACTAAATACATGAACTTGGCACAAAATATATTTATCACCTTTATACATATTAAGAATGGTTCTAGTAACACCATCTACGAAGCGTATGCAGATTCTATGATATAACTCAATATATCTATATAACATTATACAGAAACACCCTTAACAACTTGATCAGAAAGCAGAATCTAATAAATTTTACAGCAAGAAAAAACTTTATACTTCATTTCATTTGTTTCCATATCTTCAGACATCATACTTGTTTTTAGTAATGTCATGGGAAAAGGAACACCACTTAACTGAAAAAATATACCAAACATGGGTCTCCATCACTTTATTATACTCACTGCAATTAAAAAACAGAAAAGGTACAAGGCAAACACAGTGAGAACAGATATGTTACAACCATAGCAACCAACTCTGAAACTTTGAATCAATTTTTCAGCCACATCAATTATACAAAAATAATATAAAATGTCAGCATTTATAAATATATAGAGTAAGTAATATTAAAATAATCTTTCCTTTTCCCTCAAAAAACTCATAGCGCTAATTCTTGGCTACATTACGAATTACATCTGGTGGAATGTTAGCCTTTTTTCGTTTTCTTACACACTACAAGCTTTGATTTATCCATTAATAAATCAAACAGTTACAGTTTCATGTAACTGTTTGTAAAATACCTCTAGAAGTATTTTATGCACAGTACGGATCATGTCGTCTTTACTGTAACTGTTTGCGCCTGCGCAACTGTAATGTAAATCCGCACATCCGCATCTGTAATGTTATCATCAGAGGAGTTTGAGAATCGCCATCGACGGTGTAAGAGGGCTGGTCACAGCTATGAGTTAATAATGAGTGATTGTAATTAATTATGAGAATTAATAAAGAACCGAACCAGCGAATTTAATATAGTGTGTGTTTTTGGGATGAGACTCAAACATATTTGGTACCCCAGAGACGGAAATTGAGTTTTGTGCGTGAACAAATAGTGTTTCGTTTTTGAGAACGCAGGAGTGTTTGTGTCTGCCAGTATTCCCAGCTTGTTCTTTTCAACGAATATCGCTGATTTTGGATAAGGATATTCATCAAAAGTGAATCACTGCAGAGGTAAGTAATTCCTCTCTTGTTAATTCTATACATTCTGTGCTTGTTCTGTTATAAATAACAATGTTATTTAAGAGTGCTAAAAAAGAAGATTTAAGGCTTATTGCCTTAGAAATAAATGTAAATGTTGACGAAAAAATGACTATAGCAGATTTAACTGATATTACTGAGGATAGTGAAATTTTTAAAACTAAACAAAATTTAGTAAAAGAGATCAAAAATAGAAAACAAGAAGAGCAAAAACTTGTCGAGTTAGAAAAAATAAAACTTGAGAGATCAAAGAATGAGTTAGAGTTGACTAAGCTTAAAGCAGAAACAAAACTTTTTGGTGTAAACTCTGAAACAAAACCGAAACAAAATCAGAGTCACTAGATCAATTAATAAAAAGTATCAGAACCTTAACTGTAAAAATTCCTATACGGCCTGAGAGTTGGGGATTTTTCTTTTCATCATTAGAACGAGCGTTTATTACAAAAAATGTTTCGGAGGACTATAAAGCAGAAATTCTGTTAAATCTGTTAGGAGACAAAGCTTTGAATATAATAACCTATTTACATGACAAGGACATCACAAATTATGAAAAAGTAAAAGAAGTAGTTCTGAAGGAGTTTCAGCCAACACCATATTCGTGTTTAGAAAACTTTGGAAAAACTGTTAAACAACCAAATGAAACTCATGTGCAGTTTGCTTCACGCTTAATAACTACCTGGGATTATTTAAAATTAAGGAAAATAACTGACTTCGAAACCCTCAAACAACTAATAGTTTCAGACAGGTTATACCAATCTTTAGATACAGGAACATCTTCTCAGATTGCAGTGAGGCAAGGTGATTCCTGGTTTTCACCTAGTGAGTTAGGTAAAGAAATAGATTTACATTTCACGTCACAAGGAAAACCTCTTACTGAGAATTCTCATGTTAATCGTAAGTATAACAGCTCAAAAAGTGTAGTTAAAGTGTTTTTATCAGATATTAAAACAGAGAACTGTATTTTATGCCACGAGAATACGGGTTTGGCAAAATGCCCATCGTATTTAAAATTACCGGTACAAGAAAGAGTACAGGTTGTTAAATCTAATAAATTATGTTTTAACTGTCTACGTATGCATCCAGTATCAAATTGCCCTTCGAAATATTCTTGTTTTTGTCAAAAACGGCACCACAAAACTATTCACTTTCCAAAAGCAAATATCGTAAAGGATAAAAAAGGTTCTTCATCGGAAAAAAATAAAAACAAAACAATTGTACCTGACTGCAACGTTCCCAAACGAGATGACTCATTGACCTTGAATGTTCATGCGCAGAAGTTCGTTCAAAAGGCATTAGCAATTATTCAAATAAACAAAATACAGTTTTGCTTTCAACCATCGTATGTTTTCTAATTGATAACAAGGGAAGAAAACACAGAGTGAAGTGTCTGCTGGACAGCGGCAGTATGTCAAACTTTCTGACACCTAATTTTATTGAGCCTTTGCAGTTAGAGACGGAAAAAACAAACATTTCGGTTTCAGGAATAAATGATGCTACTTTGACAATAAAGCATAAAATTAATGCTCCAATATGCAATAAAGAAGGAGCTTTTATAAAGAATTTGGACTGTTTAGCAATTCCAAAAATAACTGCTGATTTAACACCTTCGAACAAAATTAAAATTTCAGTGCAAGATCTTCCTAATTTAAAATTAGCAGATGAAGGATTTAATGTTCCAGAAAGGGTAGATGTGCTGTTGAGAGCAGAGTTTTTTTATGAACTTTTGAAACCGAGTCAAATTCGAATGAATAATCCTGATCTTATTTTTCAAGATACAGTTTTTGAATTTATCGTGTGTGGAAGTATTCCAACAGAGACTGAAAACAGGCTTCATTGTGGGTTGATAAAGGAAGAAGACAACTTAGATAAAACTCTCAGAAAATTTTGGGAATTAGAGAATATTGAAACTGATAAACCCAAAAACAAAGAATCTTTAATTTGTGAGAAACATTTTGTAGAAAATTATACACGAGATAGAACCAGTAGGTACATTGTTAAAATGCGATTAAAGGAGGATCCGAACACTTTAGGAAGTTCTAAACAAATTGCAATGAGTAAATTAAATTCCTTATGGAAACGCTTAGTAAAGAATCCCGAATATTTAAAATTATATTCAGACTTTTTAAAAGAATATCAACAGTTAGGACATATGGTTGAGGTGAGTGAAAGCGAGGAGAAACAAGGATCATATTACATTCCTCATATTGGATATATAGTGGAGAAGAGAAAAGTAAGTCTACTCCCTTGAGAGTAGTATTTAACGCTTCTTCTTTGACAACCAAAGGAAACTCTCTAAATTCTATACAGTATAATGGAGGTGTGAGATAAGATGATTTATTCTCAATTATGCTGAGATTCAGGAAATATATTTTTGCTTTCACTGCTGATATACAAAAGATGTATCAAGCTATTTCTATCCATCCAGATCAGTGGAAGTTGCAAAGGATTTTATGGAAAGAAGGCATTGATAAGCCAATTAAAAACTTTGAGCTAACAACTGTTACCTATGGAACTGTGAGTGCACCATTTTTAGCAATGAGAACACTTGTACAGCTGTCAAATGATGAAGGAAATAAATTTCCTTTAGCAGCACCTGTACTTAGAGAAGACATGTACATGGATGATATTCTATCTAGAGCTGAGTCTGCATTAGAACTTCAAAATCAGTTAATAGGCATTTTGAAGAGTGGAGGTATGTTACTTACTGAGCTGTGTCAAACAAATGACAAAACATATCCCTTTGGTAAATCAGAAGAATCTAAAGCATTGGGTATTTTATGGAAGTCAAAAAAAGATTGTTTGAGCTTCAACGTTAAAATCGAAGACAACGAAAAGGTTACGAAACGGCAAGTGTTATCCGCCATATCTCGCATCTTTGACCCATTGGGTATAGTTTCCCCAAATATAATTATAGCAAAAATATTTATGCAGAAATTATGGCTATTAAAATTGAACTGGAATGATGTTCTGCCAGAAAAGAAGGCTAAAGAATGGAAAGAATTCTCCACTACCTTGCAGCTAATTAATAACATTGAAGTCCATAGATGCATTTTATTACCAGATACAATCAATATTGAGCTACATGGTTTCTCTGATGCCTCAGAGGCCGCCTATGGAGCAGTTATCTACTGTAAAGCCACATCAGCAACAAACCATACAACAGTGAGGTTGATGTGCAGTCAATCGCGTGTTTCCCCCCTAAAGAAGACTACAATCCCAAGACTTGAGCTTTGCGCAGCAGTGCTATTAGCTAAACTAATGCATTGAGTGAAATCATTGTTAAAATTGGAGCTTACTGCTATTCACCTTTGAACCGATTCTATGATTGAGCTGTCATGGATCAAGAAAGAGCCACACCTGCTCAAGACATTTGTTGCAAACTGGATTTCAAAGATACAAGATCTGACTGAAATAGCACAGTGGCATCATATCGCTTCTGAAGAAAACCCATCAGATCTCATATCTAGAGGTATGTCTGCCTAAAGACTGCTACTAAATCAATTGTGGTGGAACAGGCCTGACTGCTTAATGAAGGATGAAGAAGTATAAGAGTTATATATAACTCTCTCTTCAGGTGTAACCCTATAAGAGTTACACCTGAAGCAATTACTGAAAAGGACAGTAATGAACTTAAAAACTTTGCTGATTCTGAACTATCAACATGTTTAAATCTAAATGTGAATAATTTTGTTAATGATTTATTGAATTGCAGTAATAAGTATTTAAAATTAATTTGTATTGTAAGTTTTTGTTTTAGGTTTTGTAAGAATTGTAAGCAAGAACAAAAGAAGGTAGATAATTTACAAGTGGGAGAATTGAGAGCAGCTGAAGAAGCTTTATTAAAATTAGTGCAGGGTAAGTATTTTATAAATGAGATAAATGGTCTTAAAAAGTCAGGTATTGTTCCAAGAGAAAGTTCTATTAAAAGTCTTAACCCTTTCATTGACAGTAATGGACTGTTGAGTGTTGGAGGTAGATTAAGAAATAGCAATTTAACTTATGAGAAAAAATTCCCATTATTCTGCCTCCTAAACATAAATTAACAGAGTTAATAGTTAATTACTATCATGTAAAATATTTGCATGTAGGTCCTCAATCTTTGTTATATTATATAAGACAAAAATTTTGGATTGAAAGTGGTAGAAATGTTTGTAGAAAAATTGTAAAAAATTGTATAACATGTTTTAAAGCTAATCCTATTGTAGCTCAGCAAATCATGGGTGATTTACCCAAGGAAAGAATTACAGCTAATCTTACACTTAATTGTACTGGAGTTGACCTCTGTGGTCCATTCTTAATTAAGTACAAAAACCAGGGAAAAGGTATATATCAGAAAGTTTAAGTGTGTATATTCATTTGTATGGTTACTAAGGCCTTTCATTTAAAGCTGATAACAGACCTAACATCTAAAGCATTAATAGCTACCTTGAAACGTTTCTTTGCAAAGGTTTAACACTGTTTAGTGATAATGCTACTAATTTTGTAGGTGCAAATGCAGAATTAAAGAGATTAAATAAACTAGTAAACGAACAAGATGAGCTTTTAGCTGGTTATTTTGAGCTCTGAGAACATCGAATGGAAATTTCTCTCTCCCAGAGCACCCAATTTTGGGGGCCTTTGGGAGGCTGGAGTTAAATCTTTTAAGAGCCACTTCAAATGTGTCATAGGTAATGCAAAATTGACCTTTGAACAATTTTAAGTTATGATTCAGACTGAAGGAATTTTAAATTCCTGACCATTGATACCCTTGTCTTTGGACATTGATGATTTAGAAGTTCTAACACCTACGCATTTTTTAATTGGTAGAGCAATTAATCCGATTCCTGAGCCAGATATCACAGAAGTTAACATTAACAGGTTAAAATTGTAGCAACAGATCACAAGATTAATACAAATTATCTGGAAAAAATGGAAATCCAATTATTTAAGTCATTTACAAAATCAATCTAAATGGCAAAGCTCTAAAAACAATATACATGTTGGAGACATGGTCTTAATTACAGATAATTTGTCTTGTTGTTAATTGGGCAGTTTGTCGTATAATAGAAGTATTTTATGGTAAAGATGGAAAGGTTCGCGTGTGCAATGTAAAAACTCAAACAGGAACTTTCAAATAACCAATTACCAAATTATGTGTCTTACCAATAGAAAAATGAGTATTGTCTTTATAGTTATTGTATAGTATTGAATGTGCTTCACATTGAATGTGCTAAAATATCATTATGTAACTGAAATGTTATATTGCATTGTTTTGAGTTATACGCTGATGTATATGGTAAACATCTAATTATAATAATGATTTTATGTAATAGTACTTATTCAAAATTTTTTATAATATATTTGTTTAAATTTCTTTATACTATATCTTCATTATAATAGTTGAATGCTATGCATTGCAACGCGGGGCGGCATGTTTGTGCCTGCGCACCTGTAATGTAATCCGCGCATGCGCATCTGTAATGTTATTATCAGAGGAGTTTGAGAATCGCCATTGACGGTGCAAGAGGGCTGGTCACAGCTATGAGTTAATAATGAGTAATTGTAATTAATTATGAGAATTAATAAAGAACCGAACCAGAGAATTTATTATAGTGTGTGTTATTTTATTCTTTTCTGTAGTCCATGTAATTCCATGGAAGAATTATTTCCACAGCATGATGGAGGTTGAACTTCACCCCAATTTTGAGGGACACTACCCCAGGAGTCTCTAACCACTCCTCCCCTACCACCAAACCATGAGAAGACTTCCAGCTCACCATATTAGAGCACCCCATGCCACAAAGACACTATAAATTACAAACATCCATGCTTTCTCTAGGATTTGAACCTGGGCCCTTTGGTACCACAGCAGGCTCCCCTAACTACTATACTGTCTGGGTGGCATTCTTTTCTGGTTCTCCAAACTTATCAGTATATCTCTCACTTTTAGATCACATTGGGTATGGTTATGTTTGAGAACCAGCTGAGGAAGATATTCCTTTCGAAAACTGCTACAGAACTGCTCTCTAAGCTCTTAGTGATCTGATTATTTAAAAGTTTATTTTGATCAATATAGTTAACATTCTGTTTCCTTGATGTCATGCAAAAACATAGCTAGCATTAGTGGTATTAGGTCCTGGGAATCATTTGAAATGTAAATGAGGTATCTTCAGTTTATTACTGCTTCCACATGAAAAGATAATAGTAAGTAGTTCCTTACAGTTGACCGAGCCTTGTTCTCATTAGGAAATCTTTGGTGCAGCAAATTAAACAATCCCACCATCGACATCACGAATCTGCTGGGGGTGACATGAATTTCCACTTGATGGGACTTAAGGCTGGATGATCAACTGTCTGTTTTCAAATGAATTTCTTTAAAACTGTAGATGTGCAAACGAAATGAGTACCATTGTTTGCATATATCATGGAAGGACATCCCCTTCATGCAATAAACCTATACAAAGCTTAAAGAAAATATTCTGTATTAACAAGCTTCAAATGAAATGGCCCAGCATACTGCACACATGAACAATGCAATCCAAGCTTTCACTTTATTCTTCAACATCAAAGGTACACACAAGTCAATGCTAGTAACTTTGAACATTGTAGTGTCTCAAATCCTGTCGACTGGCAAATAAATGTCTAGGTTCAGTTGATGGTGATTTTACAGTGAAACTTACAAGTGATGCATTTGCTGACAACTGCTCTGATAGCATGTCTCAAAGCCATAAAATTCTTCTCACAGCATCACCTTTAACACTTGTATTCTAGCATGAGAGTGCTTCACATGATATTCTCTAATTAATACTTGCAAAACATGATTTTTGGAAGGTAATAAGATTGGGTACCTAAAAGCGTAAACAATCATCACTTCTGATGATTTTGTCTCAACTGTAGTCAGTCCAGTATCATCTTGCACTACTAGAGTCCTCAATATAGTCCTCAGTTTCTGGAAAACAGGATGTTCCTGGATTTCAGCATTATTAATATCAATTTTCCAACAATTTCGACAAAATCTAAGCATTCAAGCTAAAACACTAATTATTTTTCAGAATTTAGAAAAGTTCTCATACCATTTAACAATTTTAGCACTCAGGTTTGCATTAATGGCATAATAATGCATTTTTAAAGCTACGACGTAATTAACATTTCATCTGTTTTAAAGTCATGATCTGGCAAACTACACTGCTGGTCATTAAAATTCCAGCAGTGTAGTTTGAAGAACTATGTTTGTGAAACCATGAAGGAAAGTAAATACAAAAAAAGAGATAGTTATTGTACGCAAACGGTATGGCATGAAGATAAAATTATTAAATTTGTAAGCAGTTTGGGGGATTTAGATGGGTGCAGAATTAGCAGAAACAGTTGCCACCCTTGGCATCTAAAACAGCCCTTACCTAGTTAGGCATGGAGTCGAAGTGGGCTTGGATGACAGAAACGGGTAACTCATGTCATGCTGGTTCAAGTCTATGCCACACTTCATCAACTGCATTAGCTGAAGAAGGGTAGCAGTCCAGTCTCTCAGCAACCCATGACCAGATGTTTTCAATTGGTGACAGATCTAGAGACAATGCAGGCCAGTGCAGCAATTGAATACCCTGTGTATCGAGGAAGGTCAGAACACAACGTGCAAAATGTGTTTGTGATTTATCTTGTTGGAAGATGGCATTTGGCATGCCTCGAAGATAGGGCCCAGCCACTGGATGTAAGATGTCAGAAATGTACCCATCTGCATTCAAATTACCACAGATTCAAAGAAGAGATGTGCATATTGTGCACCCAATGGCTGCCTAAACCATTACACAAGGTGCAGGGCCCCTATGACGATATTGAATGCAAGCAGGCAACATGTGGTGTCCTTGGAGCCTCCAGACACAGGTACGGCCATCAGAATACTGCACGAAGAACCGGGGGTCATCTGAAAAGATCACGTTGCACCCCTCCTGTATCCAGCTTTGTCATTCGGAGCACTAGAGCTGCCGCCTCTCTCTATGCTGCACTGTCAAGGGAAGCCGAAGTAATGGTCGTCATGTTGATAGTCCATGTTGCTGCAAACACTGACGCACCGTACGAGCGGATACTAGGCATGCTGCGAACATGCCTATTTCTTGACTAAAGGTCTGTGATGTGGTTGTAGAGTTTTACAGGGCTGACCTCACAATATGTCTGTTCTCTCGGGCATTAGTAATATGAGGGTGTTCAGATTCTGCATGTCATTCAATACTACCCTCAGCAACCCATTGATTCCATATTGGCATGACAATGGTTGGATGTTGACCAGTGCGATAGGCGATATCACGGAACGATACTCCAAACTCTCTATAGACAACAATCCTGCCTCTATCACATTCCAACACTTGCTGGGAGGAATTTCTTATTATTCGAGACATAACACAATACTCTCAGTAAACTTCGACCTTAAAAAGCGCTTTCTGAATACACAACTTTTCTTTTATGCAGATCTTCAGATGTTGTTTCTCCCTCCTGCAGCGTCTAAATAGGCTGAACTACTAATCATTTGCACATTCCAACCTCATCTTCCTTTCATGTTATTTTGACATTTGCCAGATCATTCCTTCCTGGTGTTGCAATTTTAATGGCCAGCAGTGTTATCTTCTAAATTTTTTAACCAAGTAGGATCTTCCCACAAAGCACATTTAGAAAAATGTCAAGATGAATAGCCTGGAAAGATAAATCAGTAAGATTTAATTGGTCTGGCATACATAATGTGGTATATGAAAAACTATCGATGTGTATATCATAATCGGACTAAAAGCTGGCACCATGCCAAGCATCAGAGCGCGCACAGTAATATGAAGAGGACTGGAATGCGAGTAGCTGGAATTATGAAGTAGCTGTAGATATAAGTGTGTATGCGAGAGATGATATATTTTGTATATATAATAAAAGTAACATGTAGTTTAAAAGAATGTATATTGTGAAATAATTACCCACTAAAGGATACATGACACATAACAACTGATTTACATTTGTGAGAGCACAAATTTCCTTCACCCTATTGCCAGCGAATGTTCTCCATTGACTGTTCCATTTAATCCACAACAGTGCTGTAGTCAAATTTGTCCAAAAATAAAGTGGTATATTCATCAGGGATAATGCCTCAACTATGTACTTTTAGAGATGTGCACCCAAGAGAGAATAGTATTTTCCGTTTGGTCAAGAATTCTAGGTGAGGAACTGTCATCTATTCAGTGCTATTCACGTTTTTGCAACTAGAAAGCTTCACCATGAGAACATCTAAAACTTCTTGCCCTTGAACTGGACTTTAGTCGTGGCAGACAATCTAAAAATGGTACAATTAAAAGAACTCGAAATGAAATCCAATAATTATGATGAAGAATTAGTGAAATATATGTTAACTAATATAATAGAAGAAAGACAATTCAAATAAATACTTTCCATTTGCTGAAAGAGTTCAAGTCCAATACTGTGACATGTTAACAAATCCTTGACTACTACATCCAGACAAAGGTGAAAATCTAACTGAAGAGCAGCAAAAACGATTGAATGCCTTATTAGAAAAATATGAAACTATGTTCTCTCTGGGAGGAGAACCAACTCCTTACATCGAGCCCCGAATTGATACAGAAGACTCACCTTCAGTGGCTACAATTCTTACAGACTATCTCCAGCAAGAAAGGAGATTTTGAAGAAAGAAATTGACGCACTTCTTGCATTGGGCATAATCGAAGAGTGCAATTCACCATATGCAGCACCCGTTGTTTTAGTTCCCAAGCCGAACGGTGACTTTCGATTATGTATTGACTACAGGAAACTGAATTCTGTGACTAAGTCTGATCCATACCCGCTGCCTTGTATGGATGAACTTCTTCATAATGCAAAGCAAACTAGATACATATCTACCATAGACTTGAAATCAGGGTATCACCAAGTTAAGATGTACCCTCCGGACAAAGACAAAACTGCCTTTGTATGTCAGTTTGGAGTCTATAGATTCACAAGGATGCCTTTTGGGTTGAAGACAGCACCAGTCACTTTTCAAAGATTAATGAATGATTTCCGGAATGGGTTAAAGGTTAACACTCTTACTTATCACGATGCCTTCTACTTTTGAAAAGCATCTCGAAGACTTGCGTTTAGTGTTTGATAGACTCTTCAAATTTAAGCTTCATACTGATCGAAACAAATGTCATTTTGCTTGTTCTAAAGTGAAATATCTTGGACATTATATCACAAGTTCTGCAACTGAAGTAGACACTTTCAAAGTACTTGGCATGAAGTCATTCAACAAAATCCTTCACCAAAGAATGTAAAGCAAGTACAGAGTGTCCCTCAGACTTGCAGCTGGTATCGATGTTGTGTTCCTAATTTTGCAGAGATCTCAAAACCATTGAGTAATCTCACAAAAAAGCACTCCACTTGGAAATGGAGACCAAGATAAAACATTTCTAAGAATGCTGCGCAAAAGAACCAACAAGCAATTCTCCCTCATGCTACTCACAGAGACATCTTCGCAGCCACGGGGTAGACCGTAACAAATGAATATCATCGGCAACGTGCTCCACCGACGATATAAAGAAAATACTCTGTTCAACGCACACGAGCTGAAGAAGTGAGTGTGAGTGTTTAAACTCACACTCTGAACATAAAAAACTTTTTAATGTAATTCCATTTTCTGTTTTATCATTTTCCTGTATGTTGTTCTCAGGTGTTAATACAATGTCATTTAAAATTAACTCCTAATTGATTAACTGATTTTCTAAGAATATACTACAATATCAGTTTTCCCCCATCAACAAACTCATAGTACCAATTCTTGGCTACAATCATGAATTACAACCGACTTTACTCTTTTTGATTTTCTTACAAAGACAGATATTATATGGCAGATGAGGCAATGTGAATAAAACATAAATCTTTCTGAGGCAACTGAAAAAAGAAGTAATATTTATACACTACACCAAAAGCTGAGCTAACAAACACTCAATTATACTTTTTGCAAACCTTCTTCAAAAGCTGTCTTAATAATCATAAAAGATTTAATTTCAAAATATTTTCTACCAAATAATTTCACAAAAGATATTCTGAATCCAGTAATCATGTACTCACATGTAAAACATTAAGTAGAAGTACATAAGAAGGATGATAGCAGTTATTAAGGGCATAAAGCCCGCAACGCTCTTTCGTATAACTGCCGTTAGCAAGAGGAGACATGAAAGAGTTTTGTCTTTAGGACACGTTCAGAAGACCACCGTCTTTGTTCCCCTTACACTTAAGCCTCTGTGAACAATCATGTCTCCAAATTGGCCGATTTCTAATGCTGTTTACAAATTTTTAACATTGTTTACTGTTGTTAATATTGCAATCAGTTCTTTTGTAACTCGTACCTGAACTTTCGTAATGGTTCCTGAAAAATATATGCTTTTTAATTATTATTATTTTATAAGCTTTTATTTAGCTCACTCTTGGTGCTTGTCGCTATGGTTAAAAGATGGTGATGGATTTTTAAACTGCTTCCGATAAGATACAGAACTCAAACTTTGTACATACACTGCTTGTGGATGTGGTGTCACGCTTTTGATTTTTAGAGGATTAGATTTTTTTCAAATTCTAATGATGTTTTGCAAATATTACCAAATAAACCGAGAATCTCAAAACATTATTGTCTGGACCATAAGACACAGAGAAAGGAAAAAAAATTTAATGAAATTTTTAGCATAAATTTTTTTATATATATTTTGGGAGAATTTTTGAAAAATTGCTTGTATGTTTACTTTTTCATGCCCATTAATTTTAAAATTTCATATCTAAAAATACACTGGGATCAAACTTCCGAAATTTTCACAGCTTATAAAAACAAACTTTTTGCATTAAAAAATGATAAAGGAAATTTATTGGATGATTTTTTTACTTTTTAAAAGATATGCAATGAAGCAGAATCGGAAATATTGGTCCTTCTTGGGCATCAATTTGAAATATCCGTTTCAAAGTAATAATCTCATTATACCACACTAATTTTATGACATTATTTATACTATATAAGTTATTATTGTTGCGAGTTGTTAGTTTAGCATGAGATCGGAGATATTTCTGAGTTAACTTTCTCTTAAGATGAGTTTTGCATTGCCTTGTGTTTAACGTTCTTAGTACAGTCAAAAGTCGTTAATCCGGACACCCATAATCCGGAATGATCTATAATCCGCACCTCAAAGCTACAAACTTTCTGTGCATGCATCAATGCATAATGCATTCACACATGCGCATATGCGTTTATGCAAGCACGTAATACTTTTACTCATGCGCATAATACGTTTACGCATGCGTGTTTAATGTATAACGGACGGTATAAGGTAAGCTAAAATAATCTAATTATCTATTTCAGTTAATGTTGCAGATTGTGTTGTTCCTTAATCTTCAAATTGGATCCGGCTTACTATTTTTTGCAGACTGTTAGAGCAATTTTATAAAAGTAAGCTTGAACTTTCGATTATGTCAAATAGAATTTCCGATTTACAATGTGAAACATGTTTCAATGTCCATCAAACAAAAAGTGGAACTGCTGCAAAAAATGGATAAAAGCATATCCTTTGTTTCTCTAACCATTCCGAAATCTGTTTTATCAATTTCACGCTGCTCTGCGGGGGAGGGGAACGTCGCGGCACGCAATGAACTGGAAGTTGATCTGTCAGTTGTTATTGTATAATTAATAGTGTAATATTCTTTAAAGGAAAAACCCTTGGGGGTTTAATGAATAGGTATCTAAGTGTAATTTTTGACAATGATTATGTTACACTCTTAACTTTAAGTTTCTGGTATTGATTAAATTTATTTATTGTATTTTTATTTATATATATATATGTAAGGTAAAATTATATGAATCAGAATTATAATATAACTAGAAACATTAATTCTTCCTCTCTATTCTAAAATCGTATTAACTTCTCTGCATTAGGTCGTTTCTAGATCACTCTATGGCCAGCGCAACTCTGATGACATGAACAGTCTGAAGAACTGAAACAGTCTTTGTACACCAAAACTTTTCTCTTCGCCGTGCTTCCATCCTTCATAACTATGCACTTCAGCTTTTGCTCTCTACTGTGCTAAGATGTAATTTCGCTGGCTTGCTTTCTATCTCAACATTATCAAAAATGTAAATCTTCTGTGGAAAGGCACGATTAGAGTGCCAAGTGATTGTGGCCACAAATATCAGTTGCAAATAAGAATGGAATTAAAACTGCCTCAACTGCCAAGTTCTTTAGATATTACCAAGTTAGCATACTATGCAATCAAAATCTTCTTCAATATGGGTCTAATCACGCATCTACAGTGTTTCGTCTTCTCCTTTTCCTTTGCTTTTATTATGACAATTAAGCCAGCAGGATAGTTTCCTGCAGCCTATGGAAAATTTAGTTCAGCTCTTCAAATCATCGTTTTGTGATAAATCCAAGATAATGTGAAAGAAGTGAATCATCAAATTTGTTTTTTCAGTGTTTAAAAAATAACAAATCATTCTTCTGCTGTGGTGTTTTGCAAGTGCTTCAAAAAAATAATCACGCGTAGTGTTTACAGATTGAAAGTAATATCTCGACAAATTGAGAAGTTCGAATGCCTAGTGAAAAGGAAATCATCAGTGAATTACCATTTAGGAATTAAGCATTACAGCGGGTTCAAGGTCGATCTGAGTTAGTGTTTGCAAGCATGTGCGACAGAAAATTATTTGCACTTCCGCTTTTTCAAAAGCTAAAAAATTATTACATTCGTGTGAATCTAGCTCAGGAACTAAATTATTTAATGTGCTGCGGATTCT
Organism: Stegodyphus dumicola; assembly: GCF_044657685.1. NCBI lineage: Eukaryota > Metazoa > Arthropoda > Arachnida > Araneae > Eresidae > Stegodyphus > Stegodyphus dumicola. The sequence continues at coordinate 109,970,501 of NC_140781.1, read as the reverse complement.
ATAGTTTTCATTTCAACTTTGGTTAAAATTTCTGCAGTTTGTTTTGAGAAAATCTGAAATTCTTGTTCATTAATTTTTCTAATTTTTCATAATTATGTGTGAGCAAATTAAGTAACAAAATTTTAAACTATTTAAATTATTCATAGGGAAGGATATTAAGATAAGTTTTTATGTTTTTGAAATTTTGTTGAGAATTTTGAATACGAATTTTATAATTATTCTAAAAATGAAGTTGGTGCAAAAAATAAGTGAAATTATTACAGATATGTAATATGAAATTATGGTAAATGCATGTTAAATTTATGGGTGATTGTATGTTAAGTATAGTGTTATGTCGAGGGAGTACTGGGTTCCTAAGCAGAGGCCTGTAATTACCTCTGTACAGTTGTTCCCTTCACCCTCTTCAAGTAAGATAATGTTCGAGGCTCTCATTTTATGAGTGTGTGTAAAGTTTTTATATTATAATTATATTTTTTTATTATGGAATGTATTAGTGCAGGTCTCAAAGGCTAGTTACCTTATGCAAGGAACGGAGGCCTTTTCAAGCAACTGCCTAGGCACCCTGGGCCACCAGTGCATAGAACACACTGGTTAGCTCAAGAGGACATCCCTATTGATGGATATGTTTGTTTAGTATTGTGAGGTCTTCCAGTTTGGTAAAATAAGGAATTGTAAATGAAAGATGATAACGGTGAAACCATAAACTCTGAAAATATTAATCCTATTATTTATGATGTCAAATTATATTTTATCAGTATGGAAATAAGTATCATAAATATTTACTTTCATTACATTTAATTATAAGTAATGATTATGTAAAAGTTTATTTTGTGATATTCTGTAATAACAAGAACCTTCTCTGAAGAATTATGATTATGTGAACTCTCAAACAAAAAGACTTTTTGACTGAAATGCTGAAAAATTCAATGACTAAAAATAAAAAATTTATTTAAAAAAAAATTTTGATATTTATAAATTATACTTTACAGGACAAAAATTTTATGATTTTTTTTTTTTTTTTTTTTTACATTTGCTAGTGCTTTAACTCTTTCTCTTTAAAAAGGCTTCTCTGTCGCTACGCCTTTTTCTTTTTGAAGGGGGGAAATATGTAAGATAAAATTATATGAATCAAGTTATATTACCAAGTTAGCATTACTAGCATACTACGTAATCAAAATCTTCTTCAATATGGGTCTAATCAAGCATCTACAGTGTTCCGTCTTTTCCTTTGCTTTTATTATGACTTATATATATATATATATATATATTGTTAATAAATTGGTTAATTCAGATGACAAACAACAAAAATCAGCGTTATATTTACAAAATTTCCACAGGACTAGTTTCGATGGTTTTACCAAACCACCATCCTCAGCTGCAAAACCGCAAATTTTTGTTGTTTGTCTTCTGAATTAGTATTTATTCGGCGTGTTATTGTGTCTTAAATTTGTTAAGTTTAAAACTTTTGTCATCTGTCTGCACAGTACATAATCTTAGGGTGCTTCTATTGCGATAATTATTTCTGCTAAATGTTTTCTATAACTTTAAACTTTGCTTTTGCATCACGGTATTCACAATAAATGTTCAAAATTGCGACCACCAGCAGTAATACATGCTTGGTAACGTTGCAGAAGGAATTGACGATCATTTTGAAAAACGACAGGCATTTTGCACACGCTTGCAATCGCAATGGATAGTCGTGCAACGAGGTCCTCCAGTGAGTCAACGGGAGTCTCGTAAATGATGCTCTTCAGATGGCCCCATAAAAAAATCCTAGCTGGATAAATCTGGCGAACGGGGTGGCCATCGAATGGGTCCCCCACACCCAATCCATCTGCCCGGAAATGTCCCATCCAAGTAATTGCAGATCTGCACGTGGTTATGGGCTGGTACACCATCATGCTGGAACCACATTCGATCACGAACGACAGCCAGAACATCCTGCAGCAAATCCGGTAGCACCTCTTGCAGAAAAATATGATAAAATAAGCCATTTGTACGTGCGGGCCTATGAGGTAGTCGTTAACAATACTCGCACACACATTCAAGGAGATGAGGGTTTGGAATGCATGTGGACGTGTGCCGTATGGATTATGAGTTGCTCACACGTGCATGTTGGGGCTATTGAAGATGCCGTCCTGTGAGAATGTTGCCTCGTCCGTGAATAGCACATCCGATGGGAAATGCGCCTGCGCTGCACACTGTTGCAAGAACCAATGACAGAAATGAACTCGAAGAGAGCAATCTGTCTCTTGCAAAGCTTGGACTCTCTGCAAATGGTATGGGTGCAAACCATTTTCATGTAATACTCTCCAAATGGTGGAATGACTCAGCTGCAGACAATGTGCAATAGCTCTTGTATTTGTCTGAGGTGATTCATACACAATGTTCAAGATGGATTCTTCAATGTGAGGTTGTCGTGCACTTCTTTTTCCACTCCTAGTGTCAGAGGTGGCTTCAAATGACCCGTTTTCACACGGAGACTGATGCAACCTCTCGAACAATGTGTGCTTCGGCATATGCCTGTTCGGAAACCGTTCCTGGTACAACTGTAGCGCTGCTCTGCCGTTCCCATTAGTAGCAGCATACATGAAATGCATGTCAGCTTTTCCCCTGTGCGTAAACTCACCCATCACGCTTGACATCAGAGTTGCGAATGATCCTCTGATGCATCGGATTGTGGTTTGTCCGGCTCCCTACCATCCTCTACCACTGCATTGCCAGCCAATCACAGCTGTAGTTTCTGTTACTGTTCCCTTTTTTGAACATTTATTGTGAATACTGTATTGCTGCAAAGAAGCACTTTGCGCTTATTTTGTACATAAACACATTTTCTTCTGGTGTCATTTTTTTGCGTTCCTGTCTTAACCCGTCACTTTAGACCCTACATTCCTATACAAAAAATGCATGTTTTAGTATGCTCCACCACTCCTCCAAGTTTGTCCCATGATCTATGAAACACCCTGTATACTTTATAGAAACAAGGAAGGGTTTTTCAAAATACTGAAAAGAAAATTATTTGAAATGAAAATGTGACTGAGATCATATCTGTTTAAAAGATTTTACATAAAAATGTATTTTTCGTTTTTCTCAGAAACAAATTCATTAATTGCAGAATCATTTCTTGAAGTTATTAAGAACACTAATAAATACAATAAAAAAAGTCTGGGAAACACTGAAAATTGTAGAAGAAAAACATTTTAGTTGTTAAATTTTTCTTCAAAAATTTAAATAAAAAAAAAATACTAGCAAAATACTTTTTTTCAGCTTAAAATCATTTTGTTTTACAAAACCATTTAATAATATTCATAAAAAGTAGATGAAAAATTCTTAAATAAACAAAAAATCATTCAAAAGGTACAGAATCCCTTGTCGCATTGAAGACAATATGCACCTGTCTTTTAGTTTTAATTTGAATGATAGTTCTTTAACACCCAGCATCAGATAACCTTGTCTGTATTTGTTTATAAATTTCCGTATCTTCTACAGTTGAATCTAATTTTTTTTGGGGGGGATGATGTTATCACATCCCTAGACATCTATCAGCGCAATTGTTTCGCTGACAGTCCAGCCAGCAGTAACTAAAATTGAGTGAAACGCGCAATCACGCAATATAGTATGGGAAATCTCCACATTTGCCCTTCTACCAAGAGGTAGGAGCATTATAGCAAATTCTACCTCCCATTCGGAGAAGCAGTTAATGCTTGTTCACCACGTGAATGCAACACGTTCGAAGAACCCATTTCTGCCGATCGAATCTGCTCTTGCGAATGGGGCTTAAGTGATGCATAAAAACTGAGAAGGTTTGTAGTAAAATTAATTTTCAGGGAGCCACTTTCATCCTTACTGAAATGCAATCGGATGAAGGGTTATCCAGGAATGCATCATATTTTTTCAGTAAAATTATATGCATAAATATTGACAGATTTTTAATTTTCTTTTTATGGAAAGTGGAATAACTTCAGATGAAATTCTCAGAAAATATGCACAAAATTGTTGATCTATTTTCAGCATGTATTAATTCTAACCACAAAGAATGCAATACCCATCCAAACGTTATGTGTTACAATTATTCCTACAATTTTTTAAAAGATCATTTTTGAATATCTTGCATTAATGTGCTTATGTATATATACTCCGAGACAAACAGAACATAAATGATGCAACATTTAATTACTTGTTTTAATTCAGCTTACCCAGATAGCATTTCTGGTGATGAAAACTAAAATGTTTGTGAAAATTTGTTAAATACTGAAAACAATATACACATTTAAAATAAAGTACATATAGGCTCTGTCTAATTAAACAAGGAACAGAAAATACCAAAAAATAAGAAAAGTTATGTGGTATTGTACGTCAGAATTTTACTTTCTTAATGCATACTAATGTAAACAACCTTGCTGCAGATACACCTTCAGGTGTTTAGCATTTTCCTAGTTCCTTTGCATTACTTTTTACAGCTAAGTATACTGAGTAAAAGTTTTCAACTTTTAACAATAAATTAAAGAAGTTTTATGCTGCAATTAAAAAAAAAAAAAAAAAAAGGATCTTAACTGCAAGCTACTAGCAAACCAGTAACCACCACCTAAGTGTAAAATTTTTAAAATGCTTATTGGTGCATTTTTGCTTTAATAAGTAATTTTAAATAGTTTTGGTTGTATAATAAAGCTAAAAACAATTTAATAAATGATATTAGATGAAAACATTGATAAATAGCTTTCTAAGATGGTCAACAAATAAAAACTCTCTTACACTGTGAAATTACTTCTTCAAAAACTGCAAATTTTACCTGTAGAAGTATCTTTAGACTGAATGTGATCACTTTGCAAGGAAAAATTTAGTGGACTTTTAACATCATCATCATTATCTAGCTCAAGCAAAGGGAAGTCATTATCTTTATCTTTTTCACTCAGTAACTTTTTCTTTGCAGCTTTTCTTTTGCATGACATACTTTTTGATGGGCTACTAGATATTCTTTCCTTATCAGAATTACTGTTATATTGAAGATCTCTGCCTGTCTCACTTTCTTCATCTTGATACTCTGCTTCAAAGAATAATAATCTGAAAAATTAAATAACTTTTGCTTTAAATCAGCAAACATGCACTCAAAACACAAATTTGCATTTTAGTAACATTAGGGAAATACCAAGTATATGCAATCCTAAATGCAAAATAATCCTTTTTTTTAATATTTTCTCTGCAGAATTTATAGCACCTGTATTAGGTATGTATTTTTCTACAATATACTTCAGCTATCATGATGCAATTTCAAATCAGTTGCCACCATGCCCTTTCAGGCATGCTACCTTTTAACGTTGGAATTTTGACAAGAAGAAAAGCTTGGCATTCTAAACAGGCCTAGAGGAGTACACAGGTAAATTTTGTGAAGACAGCATTTATCGTTTTAATTCTGTGGGTGTGCACGATGATGTATTTAATTATGGCAAAGCATACTAGGGCTATCTGCCTAAGGGGAGGGATGCCTTCGTGGAGGACTTAAGGGAAACTGGCTCGTATACACGTTACACATGGGGAAAACCACGAAAACACCCATGCAGCCAGCCCGTTCGTGGGATTCGAACCTCGGACCGAACTACCAGTGTTCAGTCACTTTACCGCTCGGCCGCTAGGTGTGCACGAAGCAGGCATGCTGAATGAATAGAGCTCCGAAAAGAGTGCTGAAAGGAGCATTGCTGGGGAGCATGTAAAAGAGCAAGAGATCTTGCCTACGATTAAAAAAATACTAGATTCTGAATACCATAGCAGATTTAGTATTATCCAGGATGTGCCACCAGCAGACCTGCTACTCTACACTCCCCTAAAAAAGCTCTTTTTGGTTATATGATGATTATATGCATATGAATGGAAAAAAAGTAACTTGGATATATGCTATTTACATTTCATATTTACACTTTCATATATTTTTTTCATGGTGGTACTTTTCGAAGAAAGTGGCACCACCTTTGAAAAATCACAACCTAATATTGCATGTTTTGCACATGTACTGGGATCTGTATCAGATTCACTATTTGAAAGCAATTCGTGTAACACTTTCAGTGCTTTAGAAATGGTCAGCCCTCTCTGATCCATTTGGAAAATAATTAAAAATCCGAGAAAAAATAGACTAATATTATATCTACAATTTGTCTACAACTTAAAACTGTTAAACAGTATATCAATTGTTTACAATATATCTACAATTTAAAACTATTAAACGTAGCACTAACAAAACTTCTTTGAATGAAAGCAAAAAAAGAACTGCTCTAGTGAAAAACCAAACAGCTAACTCATAAAATTACCAGACCTTCAGAAAATCACCCCCAACAATTTCTTAGTTGACAACCAAACATCCCCCCCCCAAAAAAAAAGAAGACAGAGAAAAACAAGAAATGAAACACACATGTGGACCCACCTTTTTATTATGAATGAGCTGCAGAGAAACAGAGATACAGTCTCTCAGTGAGCCCACTCTGGGCACACCTGATGTTTGCCATTCGATTTTAGGAAAGATTTCAAGGTAAAAATTTTAAACTAATATAGAATAAGGAGATTAGCATACAGTCAAGAAAATAACATAGAAATTTCTTTTCAAACAATTCCTTTTATATCTTTAAAAAAAAATGCAAGATTTCTTTGAAAAATAAGGGTCTTTAAAAACTAAACATAGCTAAAATATATGGACTGGTTTGTGTTGAGCTGTCATCTACTATAAAAAAGGTTCAGAGTAACCTATAAATCCTTTTTCACTCAATTTTTCTGTGCGTACAGAAGGAAACTTTTAGGTGTCGCAAAGGGTTACGAGAAGCTTCAAAGCAATTGTTCCTATAGATATTCTACAGCAAAATACTGTATTCTTGCAGAAATTTTACTGCATTTTCCCTCACTGTGGGCTTCCCACAAGTCATATTTTAAAACTGACTTCAATCTAAAGATCTGATTTCTCTACACCAGGCATCAGTACCTTTCTTTGGCTGCATGTCAAAATCAGGCAAAATATGTGTATTAAGACGACGTTTCAGATCAGTGGTGTTTTCATTTTAGAACACTTTTTCTTGGCGAATAATAAGATTAATTTTATTGAGAACCTAATTACCATAGGCTCTGAACCTTAAAGATTAAAATTATAATTATTATAAAAACAAACATAGCTGAATGAACTTTATTATTTTTTTCTGAATTTCCAGATGCTGAACTTGTGACAATAATTTAGTAAAGTCTGACTTATAATTAGTCTTTTTATAATAATTTAATTGACTTAATTTACAAGCATCTTAATTTAAGATAGTTCAGCTGCTCCTCTCCTTACCTTAAATAAATTGCACCTGTGAAAATACTTACTTGCATTTACTGCATTTACAACCAAATGCAGACAAAATGGCAAAGCTCCCCACTTTTTTTTCTAATTAAGGGTTATGGACAGACATTGCCAAAATTATCGATTCTTCCTTGAAATTATGTTGACTTTTTTTTTTTTTTAGTTTTAAAAAACAAAAATGCATGTTCATTACTGCCACTTTATAATCAAACAAAAATAATATTGTTAATATTTATTTTTGGTTAATTTTTTAATGTATTCATCAAGTGCTCATTTTGTGTTCATGTTTTATAATTTGTTTTTATATATTATACTTTATTTCTGGAACACAAGTGGGTTACTTGAAATTATGAAATGGTCACTTGATGACCTGCTGGTCATAGGTTGCCAAGACATGCTCCACACAGTTAGAATTTGGAATTCAATTTTAAAAAATGCAGAAATGGAGATAGTACTGACTGAAACTTAAGAATTGTTATGTGCAAGGTTGCCACAGTTTGGTGTGTTCTGAGAATTTGTTAAAATTCTAATAAGGCAGCTGAGCTGATACTTCTGCATCAGAGCATATACAAGAGAAAGCTTACATAATGTGGAAATATGAAATTTGAGAATTTATGGGTATAAACTGGTCTGAAGATAACGATGAATTAATAAACAATAAAAAATAAAAATGTGCATTAACACTAATTTCTTATACCAATTTTTCAGTTTATCTTTTCATCTTAATTTATTTGGCACATACAGTATTACCCTATTGACTGTGAAAGCTGGTGTCGATCATTTTAAAGTTGTATCAATCGTTCCTGAGGAATTCTGAAGGAACTAACATCTGTTTGCTTAATAAACAATCGGTATTTACAGACTTGGTTTTTTTTTTTTTTTTCACTTCAAGAAAAGATTTTTGTTAATTTCTATTATTTTGTTAGACCTTCTTATTTCATCAGAATTTCCATTTAGAATATTACAAGTACAAATTTACTGCAGGTAATTGTTCCAATCTATTATTTTTGCTCTCCATATCCAGCTGTTCGTTTCACTTTTCAACAGATGTTAGTTCTTTCAACCAGCTGCAAATGAAACAGACTGCAGTCACAAATGTGACTCTATAGCCTTCAAATTGCATGAATTGAATGGATATTCTCAATGCAATTTTTCTTGTAGCACTGCCTTTGTTTACCCATTTTCCAATATAGTACTAGATTGTGTCCATTACTACAAACTTTATTTGATGCTACAATCCCATAACTTTGAAAATAATAAACTGCTTGCTTTCTGTACAAAGTAGGTCCAAATTTAATTTTTTTTTTTTTTTTTTTTTTTCAAAATGGGAAAAAAGTATCAACAGTTAATTTATATCCTTGCTCACAAAAATAAAAGATAATTTATAGAGATTCAACTAGGATTATATCAAATGATAAAGTGGATATTACAAGTGTGTTTTTACATCATGCTTCTGCATAACTAGTACTTGCTTGATAACAGTTTCATGATCAATGGGATACACAGGTACCACTTATTTTATCTTACAAGCCATTTTTATCAATAAGATGAAATAATTAAAATCACAAGCATGCATATTAACCGTTTAACTGCTATGCAGTGCAAAAGCGCTGCTTTCATTTGTCTCGAAAACCGTGATGCAGCGCTTATGCTTTCAGTGTGTCTTTGTTGCTCCATGGGTGTGAACGTACGTAGTCTGACCTCAGGCGTACTTTGTAACACGAGTGCATTCTAAAATAACTAAATGCGTCGCAGTTTTCGAGACAAATGAATGTAGCAGTCAAACGGTTAAGAAGTGCTGTTCCATAACTAAACAAACTATAGTTACTGAAAGCTAGAAATGATTGATAAATAGTAAAAACAAACTTTTCATTCGAATGTAATTATACATGTCTGAAATGAAGGCAGCGAAGGATCAATTAAACAGATTTAAATCATTTTGAATATTCATTCCAGCATTTTACTGAATACAATTACTCAATATGTTTAAAACATTTACAAGAATAGCTAATAAAATAAAATTACTTGACTTATACCAGATGAAAATACAGTAACCTTACTTAAGATCATTAACCCATGAAGAATTACTTAACTTCCATCAAACATTTCATAAAAAGTACACACTTTTTTAGCTGAAGAAACTAAATTGTTCTTGACTAACTTTGTAACTACTTTTAATATTAGGATGAGAAAAACCATTACAGAAATATATTAAAATTAATAAAAATACTAACATTAAGAGATTTCATACATAAATTAATTTCCATATGCAGATTACTGCAAAAGTATGCGGACTCCTAATACTTTTTATTTATTTAAAAATATTTACAAATAATGTAGTATAAACTATTAGCAAAGGAAATTTCATGCCATACATGTCCAGGTAATAATAACGCTCCCATAACACTGTTATCAATTTTTTTACCACTATACTAAAACAATCAATTCAAAATAAAAGGTGGACACACTGTTGTCATAATTAGTATCTGAAATACTTAGATGTCATTTGATTTTCATAATACACAAAAAGAATGCATGGCAAACTCCTTTTTATAAAACTCAAGATTCTACATAAAATCTGAAAATTTTATTCAAATAAGTTACACATAAGCTAATGTTTCACCTAGTTTACCTAATAAGATGCATCATTTTCTGGCCATCATGCAGAGGATATTTCAAAGATTCTATGACTAAATACACTGGTCATCAAAATTACAGGATGATGAGAAATAATACACTCACTAAGTTAATCTTGCAACCAATGCCAATGCTATAATTATTTAGGTTAATTAAATACAACTGAACACATAATTGCACTTCTGTGCACATATTAGCTCCGGAAATATGCAACTTCGGCGACTGATAAAATGGTGCGCAATGGACATATGTTGGAATTTCGCTCTGTAATGTTGTTAAAGTGAATGTGATTTCTGACAGTGATCAGCATTCAGTAGTTATGGCTCAAGCATAACTTGCAAACAGAAGATATCACTCGAATGGATTGGCCACTTTACTCATCCAACTTATGACATATGGGATGCCTTACGGCGCCGAATTTCCAGTGCTCCAAATTCCTCCCTGGACCCCTCCAACAGCTGAAACATGCACTTTTAGAAAAGTGGCATGCCAACTCCATCAACTCCATAAGACTTGATCAACACTTTGGTAAAGTCTATGAAATCAAGATGCGAGATAAGCATATGTCTGAGGTGACCATACATCTTATTAAAAAAAAATTTTTTCGCTAGAGGTGACTTAATTTTTCCAGTTTCCATAAATTTGGTTTTATTTTCAATATTCTGCCAATAATCAAGTGTCATTTGTGTATGATTTTTGAAAAGTACACGAGTATCTTACCTTTCTTGCAGACATAACTAAAACAAAAGATCGCAATTTCTTAAACCATTTCTCGAAAGCATGTTCACTAACACTGCTCAGTAACAAGATAAATGAAATAACAACCTCAGTCTTGCTTTGTGCTCATTGGCTAATACATAGCAGATGACATGCAGTGGTGGTAGATGATCACTAGAGAGCTGGAACATGATGCTTTCGAACACATACGCTCTCCCTCACAAAGCAGAAGTGTACCATAATTTCTCACCAATGAAAAGACTAGTTTTCCTTTACGTGTCATATGGAGACAACCCAAGTGCTTTTCAGATTCCCCAAATCACATTTTTTGCTGGTGCAAATAACAAAGCATTATGCCAAGTTACGTAAGAATTGTGAAAAATTTTAAAAATAAGAGAAAGTCAGAAGAATTATTTTGTAAATTGGGTTGGCGGAAGAACGGTCAGAATTCAGAAGTTTTCCACCTAAATTGGGAGAGATGGCAACTCTCTTTTGAGGGATTATGAGACTGATGCACTGCCTACTGCAGTACCGAGGCTTAGTTGGAAACTTTGTTGTCACTTGTCTCAGACTTGTCATATTCTTCAGCTAAGTCTAGGAAGGCCGTGCTTGGAAATATGATCATCTGAATCATCTAGTATAAGAAATCGTACAGGATGTTCATGCTGAGACACTATATTAAAATATTAGCAAACAGACAATTGCTCATGCCTTAACTGAAGGGAAGACTCAAGACAATCTACTTACGAGCTCTGCACGGGTGATGTTCAGAATGTTCCAGAACAAATGTCTGATGCTTGATGGTGAACAGGATCAAGTTTTAGTAACGCAGATTGATATGAAGATTCATACACCAGAGAGGCATAAAATAGAGATCTATAAATTCAAAGCATAGAACAGCAATCAGCTTCCCAATGTCTGCTCAAAGCATAGAAGAGTGATCAGGTCCCCAATATTTGCTTAACAGAACTTGTAGGAGTCTTATATAGACCTTCAGATATTTTTAAACAAAGAAAATGTGTGGAATGAAGGACAGCTGGCTATCGACGTACACTCCAAGATATTTTACCTCTGACTCAACTAGAATTAAAGAACCTTGTAGAGCTCTGGGTCTGGATGAGCTCTGGGATGTCTTCTGTGATGACAAAAGTGCACAGTTAGTCTTTTGCTTTCAACACTTAACTCCATACGTCTGACCATTTCAAAATTTTATTCAGCACAATTTGCAACTACCTATCGACACTCCTCTTGCCAACACCATTGCAATTTATCATTAAGTCATCCACACATAATGTCTCATCAACAGTAGGAGAAAATTCTTTCAACAGAGAATTCATCTTCAGGATAAACAGTGTGACACTCAGGATGCAACCTTGACGTACACCTTCTTGAAAAAGCGCTTTTGACAACAACAAAAAAAACCAAGCTTTACTTGGAATGTCCTATTTTTTAAAAAATTCTTGATAAAGAGAGATAAATTACCCCATAGATTAATATCATAAACGTCATGGTGAATATCGTATCTCCAGGTCTTATCACACTTTTTCTATGTCAAAGAAAAGAAATACCAGGTGTTTCCTCCTGTTACAGTTTTATGTTGCTGGTCATGACAGAGTACAGCTTTTTCTTTTAAGATTATTATTTTTCTTATCGATTTGAGAATTTTTTGATTGAGATATAACGGCAATGACAGAAAAAAGATGAATGTTCTGAAACACGCAAAAAAAAAAAAAAAAAAAATTGTAAATAGTTATAAATAAAACTTTCTGTGTGCTAAAATGCCAACGAATTTCAAGTGTCCCATTGACTTCTTGAAGAAAATGTAACAAGAAATGTTTTCTTACCAAATATTATTACATGTTGAAGGAAAAATCAAGTCAATAAAACCAAATACAAAACTTAAAAAAATAAAATCTTCTAACAAAGGTATTTCACAGCAAGGTTTCTAATATCACACCATAATCCACAGACGACCTAACCTTTTGAAACTCACTGTGATATGGCAAAATGCAACCATTTTTTTCTATGTAATGAAATAGACAACAGTTTATTATTTTTCCGAAAATTTTGCAAAGGCAGCTGATAAGTACTACAGGTCCATAATTGTAAGGATTCTTAGGGTCCCAGCCTGGTTTGGCTATGGGAATAACAAAAGCATTCCTCCATGCATTTGGGAAAGTATGCTCCTCCCACAAAGTTAAAAAAAGTTGAGAAGGGCAATCAATGACTCCACACCATTGTCCTGGACTTACATTTTTGAGAAACAGTTCTTCAAAGCTTGAGCATTGCAAATTCTTTGCTATGATTTTCTGAGCTCTGCTCTATAAATTTGATAGGAACTCTCTGAGACTGTATCTTACAGGAAAGTGGGAATGTTCTAGGAATGAATGGTTATGTTTACTTTAAACAAAAGCAAAAACCTCAGCATTACCATTTTCAATTTCTTCCCTATTTCTTATCAAATTGCCACCTTTTATCCATGAGAGAAAGTGAGAGATTTTGATAAACACCAGATAATTTTGCAACACATTCCCAAACTCTTTTGTTCAGTGTATCTAAACTTACTGATGACAAATAAGATGTCTAAAAATTTCTCTTGCTCTGCCGTCTGACTTTCCATATCTTTGCCTTAGCCTCCTTATAGGCCAGATTGTTGGAGACTGTAGGTATCTATAAACACATTCTAGTTTTCTCTTCTTCCCATGAGTTTCTTTACATTAATCAGTCTACCACTGCTTTGTGTACTTTGGGAGTTTTGTTGATGATTTAGGAATCGAGAATTCAGCTACTGCAGGCTGATGTCAATTACTGCCTTCACTGCAGCTTCACTATCTGTATCATTCACCACCATTTCTTGTCTAATCACAGCTAAGGATTAGAAAACAGAGCAGTTTGCTCCATCAGAAATAAAATGAGAGGCCAGCTCCAAGGAGGTATACCACTTAGGCAAGAAAGAAAAACTGGAAAATGATCACAACTGAAAAGATTATTAACATGACAAATGAAAAGTAATTAAAGTAGCAATGAGGGAGAACATGCTCCATGAAATGACTTGACTGGATATAAAAGAAAGTCTCCACTGCATCATTTAGAATACATAGATAATGATCATCAACCAACTAGGGTTACTACTCTCACTGGAAAACTGGGAAATGTAAGGGAATTCAAAAATTGACAAAAAAAAAAAAGTTAGGGAAAAGTCAGGAAATTTAAATATTTTAGAGAAAGTCTGGAAAAAGTCAGGGAATTTTATATGCCGATCCCCAAAACAGCGATTTTTTTTTTTGTGCCAACGTTGCAAGCAATCACTTTGTTGCCAAATTATGTGGTGCACGAGCGGTCATTCAGGCAGCTGGCATAAAGTCAAATTTTGCAGCACCAACCAGATTGTCTTTTAGAAAGGCAAAACAAGTTTTCAGCATTTTGGATTTCCAGTAACCTTGACAATCCAAAGATTCACATGAAGCATGTGAACTGCATGGTGAACAAAAGAAATTTGCCTGCATTCTCGCATAAAACAAAATCTTTAAAATCCCCCCTTAATATATGCCTTATTTGTAATTTTGTAGTTAAAAAAAGTTACCTAAGCTAACCATTTAATATATCTATATTCGACAAAATACTGTTAATTATTGTAAGTCAGTTTTTAATCTTTTAATAATCAACTTTATTTTAATGATATTCATATTATTTAACTCTTTGAAGAACATAACGCTCCAGAAGGCCTTTCATTCAAACAACCACAACTGCCTCAAATCGCTAAAATTCTGGTGTTTTCTTCCCTTCCCTAAGGTATGCAGTAGAAGGTGCAGTTTCCCCAAATGTATTGTATTAGTTTATTGCAGACAGTTTGCCCTAAAAGGATTTACTTGTGGTTTCTTACCTTTATTTGTTGATGTAGAAAGGATGTTATATGAAATCTTTACTCTTCTTTGTGCATTAATGGATGGGGAGGGCAGAAAATTGCTGTGACTTTATTTCTCCATTGGAAAGCCATTTCGGAAAGTTCAGTTTTCAAAGAGTTAATATGGCTTCATCCTTCTAAATTTATTTATTATTAGTTAATAATACTTTCAAATTTCATGCAGTTTTCTCTGGCATACTTGTAAAACTAATTCTAGCAGTATGATGACATACCATCACGAAATTTAGTGAGCCGATTTTTTACTTCTGTATGCTGCTAAATAAATATAAAATACTTTAATTTATTTAAAAACACCATTAAATAGATTTCTTGCTTTCCTTTACCTGCAAAATGTTTGCAAAAAGACATTTCTTAATCCGGATTGTGCAGATTTTAATCTCAGTCCTCAGTCGAGAAAACAACACCTATTATAGTTATAATAGCTATGCTTTGGGGATTATATATATCTACAGAAGTCATACGCAATTGGCAAATTTTTGTGTTTTCAAGTGGTACCATGATTAATTTACCCTCAGCACAGCCAATGCACACTATGCAGATAGACTGAAATTTTCTTAAAATACATCTGGAAGATCTGGGAAAGTCGTGGCAAGTGTTTAGTTTGCTTCCCATGTTGATTTACTTGTTATGTTTCTCCACAAGGGGCTATGGCTATTTAAATCTATAAGAATAATGAATAAGTGAGACACTGATCTATCAAAGCCATTCAAAAATCGATTGATCATAAACTTCATTTGGTTGCTTGCAAGTATACGCTACAAATTATGAAAAAAAATCTTACACTGACTTGTATGGCCACAGCTTGTAGACTAGTATCTAAAGAACCAAATGTAGGATGGGTAATCATTTGATGTAAGTAATTGTACACCACCACAGGCATATTCACTAGCAAGATAATCCTTTCTAGCAACAAAGTATCACTTGTACTTTACTTAATGTTTCGGTATCAAAAACATTTCTTGAAGCACAAAACATACAGGATGGTGGGTATCAATCAAGTCCGCAAGAATAGCCATTCCACGATATGAAGTGGCCATCATGTATGGTTACTTTTCCTCCACTGCTTTCTTGTTTTTCATGGAAGATGTAGCTGCCAGTAGCCTCTGTTCTCTGTCATTTGTTTACTTCAGTGGTTGGACCTGCTTCACCTTTTATTTCTTCCCCCTAGTTCATCCATAAAAGCTTTCAATTGAATTTTAAAAAATCTAGTTTTAAATGCGTGATGTTATTTTAATATTTGTATTATATGTTAATTAATATCCATAAAACAATGAAAGAAACAGTCTAACAAATGGCAGTCAATAGCAAAGCAAATGATGACTGACTGTCTTGGATAATTGGACTGACTGATAGATAATTTTAGGAAAAACCTGAAACTAAACTGCCTTGTAGTTATGAAAAACTTATGGAAAAAATCCATGCAGCCTATTTTATCCACAGAAATATAATGCTGGCTGATACATTTTGCATAAATTTATTAGATTTAATTGCTCAGCTACGTGCACAGCCACATAAACAGATATATAAGTTGTTTGTTAATAATTCACAGATGCATATGCATATACATACACGTGTAAATGGCATATACATAATATATATATAGTAACTTCAAGAGCAGGAATTTGGATGGCGAAGAAATGCGGATCCATGACTAGAAAATTGGAGGCGAATGTAGATTAAATCTTCAATTTTATTATCCGCAATATGTTACGGTTACAATCAAGTTGGCACATTAATTCTGCCTATTCCAAGAGATTTTACATTTTAGATAAATTTTCAATAAGAAAGAAAGAGCAGACAGACTACAGTGTGGCCAGGCCAAAGCATGGAAAGCAAGTGCGTAATTTTCAGGATGAGATCTTATTCAGACTGAGTTAGTTTTGGTTCTCAATACATTCTGATTGGACAGTTAATATTGCTCTAAAATTACTATTGGCTGGTTGAGTTTTAGTTCCATTTACATCATGATAATTACGTAAGAATCATATGACATAGAATAGTCTCGAAATGATGCAGTGCAGAGACGGGTCAGAGACGGGTTACTATTTTTAGAATTGAGAAGGGAACTTTACGTAGCTAATTTAATCTTTTACATATTCTTTATTTTTCTTACATATCCCCCTTCAAGAAGAAAAATGCATAGCAACAGAGAAGCCTTTTTAAAGAAAAAGTGTTAAGAGCACTGGCAAATGAAAAAAAATATAAATAATAAAATTTTGATCCTGTAAAGTATAATTTATAAATATCAATTTTTTTAAATAAAATTTTAATTTTTTTTTAAGTTCTATCAAATTTTTCAGCATTTCAGCCCAAAAGTCTTTTTGTTTGACAGTTCACATAATCATAATTCTTCAGGAAAGGTTCTGTTATCACAGAATATCACAAAATAAAACTTTTGCATAATCATTACTTAAATGTAACGCACATAAATATTTATGATACTAATTTTCATACTAATAAATTATGTTTTAATACCATAAATATAATAGGAGTAATAGTTTCAGAAATTATGATTTCACCGTTATTATCTTTCATTTACAATTCCTTATTTTACCAAACTAGAAGGCCTCGCAATACTTCTAAGCAAACATATCCATCAATAGGGGTGTCCTCTTGAGCTAACCAGTGTTTTCTCTGCATTGGTGGCCGAGGGTGCCTAGGCAGTTACTTGAAAAGGCCTCCGTTCCTTGCATAAGATAACTGCCGTTTGATAACTGCACTAATACATTCCACAATAAAAAAATAATGTAAAAAAAATTACACACATAAAATGAGAGCCTCCAACATTATCTTACAATAGGAGGGTAAAAGGAACAACTGTGCAGAGGTAATTACAGGCCTCTGTTTAGGAACCCAGTACACCCTCATCATACTGCATATTTAACATACAATCACCCATAAATTTTACCATGCATTTACCATAATTTCACATTACATATCTGTAATAATTTCACTTATTTTTTACATCTACTTCATTTTTAGAAATAATTATAAAATTTGTATTAAAAATTTTCAACAAAATTTCAAAAATATAAAAATTTATCTTAATAGCCTTCCCTAAAAATAATTAAAAATCTAAGAATTCTTTACTTACTCTACTAAATTATTAAAATTCAAATTTTAATATTATTAAATTGTACTACTACATATAATAGTGTTCATTTTTAATGTTTAATTTATTACAAAAACAAATATCAATTCCCAATGGAGATTTAATTACATAAAAGCAGAAGCGAAAATAATTTTCTGGCACCTACTTCAAGTGTAAATTTAATCCTATGACTGCAAAAGAACAACCTAATTTATTCGCACATAATCGGATCAAGATATGCAGTTCGATGACCTTGAAAGCACTGGAATAATTTGAAACGTTGGCACTCGAAAAACATTCGCAATTTTACTATAAACAAACACTGAATTAATTTTTAAAGGCTGGCACTAGACTTCATTTTTAAGCACTCGCAGCAAATCTATTATTCGAAATTTTTTTTCACATTTTGATATTGCTGTTCAATTATGACACTACACTTATTAAATCACTGTATATGCTAGATTAAATTTCAAAGAATGGATTTTGACTTAAAACATTTTAAACTTTTAACACGACTTGCCGATTCCAGGTTGCACACATAGATTGACGGAACAGAAGATATCTTGAAGATTATAACATGAAGGCATTAATTAACTAATTCGCTTTCACAGTC
This sequence comes from Stegodyphus dumicola, assembly GCF_044657685.1. Lineage (NCBI taxonomy): Eukaryota > Metazoa > Arthropoda > Arachnida > Araneae > Eresidae > Stegodyphus > Stegodyphus dumicola. The sequence continues at coordinate 109,952,203 of NC_140781.1, read as the reverse complement.
GTAGCCACAATTTAGATGATAACACTTCTGTGAAGAACAGGCACACTTTGATGATTTAAAACACCTTTTGTTTTCTAATTATATAACAGATGGCCGTACACTTCATTTTTACTGACGTTAGCACTTTTGGACTTGCAGATACTCGACATCCATTGTGAATTTCTGTTACACATGCAAGTTTGAAGAGATGTTTGGTTATTGTAGACATTGCGATGACATTTCCGCTGGAATTCCAATGCACAGGACATGTGTCCTGTCGACTCAATTGTAATATATTCAGGAGCAGGAATTTGGATGCAGGAAGAAATGCAGATCTATAATGACTAGAAAATTGGAGGCGAATGCAGATTAACACTTTCCGGCACGCTACATTTTAAAGTTGGAGTTTTGAAGGGAAAAAAAAAGGTAGGCAGTCTAATTAGGCCTAGAGGAGTACACAAGTAAAATTTTTTGAAGATAGCACTTATCATTTAATTCTCTGGGTGTGCCCACACTGATTGAATAGAGCTTCGAAAAAGTACTGAAACGAGCATTGTTGTCAATGAACTGCCCAACCAGATGAGGAGAAACAAAGAATACAGACTCTCAGTTGTCCTAGATTATCGGTGAGCCCGGTCTGGGCACACCTAGGGTTCGACATTTGATTTTAGGCAAGATTTCAAGGTAAAAATTTAAAACTAATATAGAATAAGGAGATTAGCATGCAGCCAAAAAAATAACAATGAAATTTCTTTCCAAACAATTCCTTTTATACCATAAAAAATCTGGAAGATTCCTTTAAAAAATGAGGGTCTTAAAAAACTAAACCTGACTAAAATATATGGACTGGTTTGTGTTGAGCTGCCATTGACTATAAATAAAGAAGGTTCAGAGTAACCTATAAATCCTTTTTCATTCAATTTTTCTGGGCGTACAGAAGGAAATTTTTAGGTGTGTCCACAGCAGACACACTGTGCCGCAAAGGGTTAAATCTTCAGTTTTATTATCAGCAATATGTTACGGCTACAATGAAGTTGACACATTAATTCTGCCTATTCCAAGAGATTTTACATTTTAGATAAATTTGCAATAAGAAAGAAGGAGCAGACAGACTGCAGTGCTGCCAGGCCAAAGCGTGGAAAGCAAGTGCGTAATGTTCAGGATGAAATCTTATCCAGACTGAGTTAGTTTTGGTTCTCAATACATTCTGATTTGACAGTTAATATTGCTCTAAAATTACTATTGGCTGGTTGAGTTTTAGTTCCATTTACATCATGATAATTACGTAAGAATCACATGACATAGAATAGTCTCGAAATGACACAGTGCAGAGACAGGTTCCTATTTTTAGAATTGAGAAGGGAAATTTACATAGCTAATTTAATCTTTTACATATTCTTTATTTTTCTTACACACACACATATATATATTAAGAAACCAGTGTATAAATATGTCATATTTTATAAGCACAGTCGCGATGGCTGGAACCCTCAACTGCTTTCGATGACAGTCATGGCTGTGGTTAAGGTATACAAATGAAGATAATAAAACATGAACTTAAAGAATATCCAGTCTTTATTCTCACACATATCCAATTCATTTGGCAGACACTTATTCAAATCTAAGTTTTATGATCATAGCCGGTAATTTTAAATGTTTTTGGATATTGCAAAGCAAAGGTGAAATTTTCGAATTAAAGGATTTTGTAAAGAAATGTGGGGAAGCGGTAATAAATGAAGATAATATAAAAGAATTTGTTTTATTATTGATTTCATATTTTGTAGAACTTTAATGAATTTTTTATTAACAAACTCAAAGATTTCAAAGCAAGCAATGGCCACGTTGTACAGAAAAAGCAATTTTACCTCCATCGTGCGAGACTGTGTATCGGAAATTCTAAAAATAGGCTCAATTTAGAATAATTTTGCGATATTGCTCTTGAACTGAATTTTATGGTTTAAGTGCAAAGAGCATGATATTTAATAAATAAAGGTAACACACAAAATGTAAAAGGAAAAAAAAAACGCCCCTTTGGACATAATTTAAAATCTGAAACCTTTCAGATTTTCTTTTTTTCATTAATTTTATAATTTCTACATGCCATCTTACTAGATTTAAACTGATGATCTAATATCCCAAATCCAGAATCTTGGAAGTTCCGACGAGTCCGGATCTTGTACTTTGTACTGTATCACAAAAATTGTGATAACTTGTTCAAAAATAAGCCACTCCATGTAAAATTCGAATATGTTCTTAAATCGGAATTGCTGAGCAAAACTGCAGCATTCAAATTAGTGTCGCTCCAAGCAAAATATATCACTTGTGAGAAGCATAAAATTGCATGTTTCAGAGCAAGCCTACAAATTCCACTGTGATACAGAGATAAGAAATCTGGGGCAGCCAATTTGTAACAATGACCTCCAGGCATCATTTGCCCAAAGAACTGGAATGGAACCTGAACTCTCAACTGAGATTCTCCCTTGCTGCAGCCACTGGAAGGTTGGTATCAAAATCAATCTTGCATAGAAGGCATCGCAAAGGAGGTCTGCATGCGAGATAACCAGTCATTTGCATGTCGCTCAAGTCACGTTACAGATGGGAATGTTTGAGGTGGGCATGTCAATATGTCCACTGGACAGCTGATAAATGGAGGGCTGTCCTCTTTACAGAAGAGTCCAGATTTCAGTCTCTGAAGCAATAGTATGTGTTACTTGATTTGGAGAGAACCTGGAATCCTTTACCATCCACCAAACATTCCTGAAAGAGATGCACACGGAGGGGCAGTGTCTGTGTTTGGAATGGTATCTTTTTGGATGGACGAAAAGACTTCCATGTCTTTCCATGTGGAACAACGAATCCTCAGGCCTATACAGATCACATCCTTAATGCTTATGTGTCCCCTTATGTCAGAGCAATAGGTGATCATTTATTGCTACATGATGACAATGCTAGACTAAACAGGACTTGCATCATGGAGTGGCCAGCTAGATCACTGGACTTGTATCCTATCGAGCATGTTTGGGATGCTTTAGGAAGACATATAGCTGGTATCAATCCTCCTCTTCAGACCCTTACCATGCTTGCAACTGCTTTGCAAGAACAATGTCTTGCACGTCCTACGGAACTGAGAGACTGCATAATTGACAGCATTGCACATCACTGTATGTGTTGCATTGCTTCTAGGGGGATCATACTCCATGTTGAATGTAATTTTCCTATACCAAACGGGCACATCTGATTTGCTTATTTAATACATACTAATTTCTATAACATCATAATTGTCTGGTAATTTCTTTTCATGATATTTTACACCTTAAAAAGTGTTGTATGCAGGGGTCAGTTTCATTAAATTCTACATGCAACTTTTTGAGTATTCGTCATTATTGTGATATTTTCTTAATCAAACGATAATCAGTGTACATAATGTTGGCACCGATAAGACCATTTGAATCCTAAAAAAGGACAATGACATAAGTGGTTAAGAGGTTGCTATAACTAAAATGGATTATATGTGTTTTCACCAGTTGGAGATACTCTGCACTAATCATAATGGAATGGCAACACTAATCAGTGTTCATTATAATAAGCATCAACATTATGTATTTCTTTTTTTATAAAAAATCATAGTTTTGATAGTGTCTTAAGAATTGTGGAAATACATAAATTTTAAAATAATAAACTACTTTTACTGCATAACAAATTATTAATAAAATACATTAAAACATACAGTGAATAAATCATTTTGGAGGCACTTTTAACACAATAAAGAATCTTTATAAATCAAACTGCCGAGGGGTTACAAATTTTGTTTAGTTTAGTACTTACACATCTCTGTCAGCATATGGAGATTTACTTTGTTCAGTCAAGGAAGAAATTTCTTCTTCTTCTGTAGTTTTTTCAGCCAATTTTTTACTGGTTTCGGTAAGTTCCTGAAATTTTTTTTTCCACAGTTATACATAAAGGAGTAAGATAAGCAAGTCTCAAAGGTACTCGTAATATTTTTGATTTCATTTCTCTTAACACTTCAAATTACCTACTTAAAAAGTAAATCACTAAACCATGGTCACTGCTACAATGATATTCGCTTATTTTGTTCATTCATTTCATCAAATACAGCAAAGGATGAAAGGTTGTCAGTAAAACAAGAATGGTCACTCCAACTTCAAACTTATTTTTAAAAAATAAAGCTGATTTTTTAAAACTAAAAAGAACAATTTCAGTTAAAATTAGCAGTTACAGCTCTATAAACAATACACAAAATTACTAAATATAATTTTTTCTATAACTAAAGGAAGACTTTCTATGAAAATTGGCAGAATTTTTAAGTTTAGCAACGTCACAAAGCATCACTGCATTGGCAAACAAAATAATGCTGACATATTTTTAACTCCAGCACCATGCAGCACCTAGCACCTATTTTTTTAATGAGTAATTTCTAAATAAGAAGATATTTAGTCATTAAACTGTTTACACTTTTGTTAAGTTAGTGGCTGCCCATTAGATACTTAATATAAATGTTTACATATTAATATATACATGTTTACATAGTAGCAAAGTTTGTCACAGTTCAGTCTGCATTTGGTTTACAAACTGAAATTAAAATTCTCACTTTAAGTCAATTAACAATTGCCAAAGTAGATTCATATTTTTGCATGAAATTGTTACTAAGTGTTATGGATTTCTTGCATGAACTGCTGTTCTGTTAGGAAAAGTTCTCCAGAATTTTGCTCCTGAAGAAAGCAGACCCTGCATCTGGCTGGCCTTGAAATTGACAGAACTTCATTCAAAATCTATACGAAATTAAGGCTGCATTTTACTTAGTTTTAAATTTTACTTTGCCCTGCTTCCCTTCCAATTTGAACTGAAGTTTATTTCTTACTCATAAATTTCATAAAAACTAACAAAATAAATTTAGAAAACATTAAATAATTCCTTTGAATATGAATCAATTTTTTTTCTGATCTTAATACATGATGGATACTCAGTAAAAAGAAGCAAAACATTCATAAATGTGATAACAGGTGTAAAAAAAACAACTAATCAATGGCAAAGCCACAAATTTTAAAACACCTAAAATAAGTTTGCCTGAAAACCGCAGAGCAAGAGTTTTTATAAATTTGAGGTTTTAATAATGGCATGTCTTACAGAAATGAAAAATGTAGTATGGAAAATAATCAGAAATGCAATAATTATAATGCGGAAAATAACCAGTTACATTTTTTTTAAATTAAACAATGAGAACATTTAATTATCCCACTGAACATAATCTGAGAGATTTCAATACTGAGTGCATATTATTTATAGCAGAACTTGGTACTGATACAAAAAAATCTAATGACCTAACACATTTCTACTGTAATGAAAAACCATTTAAACTTTAATTTTTCATTTATTCATTCATAAAATGACCATAAAATGTCAGTCATAGATAAGTTTTTCATTTTTGCTTTCTCATTATTTAATTGTACTTTCTGGAAATCATTTCCTCCTGCCTCATCTGCATGGACTGCATACTTACTTCATCTGTAAAACATCATAGCATTTTTAAAAATAAATATTTTTCCTCCCTTTTAGAGCCCACCAGCGGCCGAGCGGTAAAATCCCTGAACACTGGTAGTTCAGTCTGAGGTTTGAATCCCATGAACAGGCTGGCTGCATGGGTGTTTTCATGGTTTTCCCCACGTGTGAAATGAATATGAGCCAGTTTCCCTTAGAAAGTCATCCACAAAGGCATCCCTCGCCTACGGCAGATAGCCCTTGAGGCTTTGCCATATTTAAACAAACCAACCCTATCTTTTAGTTTCAGGGGTGTGTTTAAATTACAAGTGTTAGACACTGATCTTTCATCTATTTGATCCAAACCACTCTTGCAATGTTAACACAAGTACTCAAACTGCTCCTAATGTCAAATGAGTTAGTTTGCTGTTTAAACTTAATATTTACATATAAACTTTTTAAAAACATATAGCAACTAATTTACACAAACTAAGAATAACTATTACTAACTTACAAAACTAAGCAGTAGCATTATCACATAACCTTTTTTCTAAACATGATACTACTACTCATAACAGAAAAAATTTCCAACAGCAATCGTATCAAATGTAACAAACATTCCAGAGCAATATTAAATTCTCTGACTGCGGTTAAATGGGATAAGTGGCATAGCAAAGAATAACAGTGATATCTGCCTTTAAGAAGGATGCTTTTATGAAGCATGTTCAAAGAAAACCTTGCTTATATTTTACAAGTGAAGGAAACCACATAACCAGAAGACGTTTACCATTAGACTGCTTAACAAAACCAAACAACTATGTAAATATATTGATCAAATAACTATTCTGTACGAGTTACTCTCAGATTACACAAAACCTTTCCTACAGAAATTTCATATTAGATAAAAATTTCCAATTCTTGCATTTCAAATACACAAAATCTATCACTATTTAATATAATTTATAAATCTATACATTTATAAAATACAAACACACTTACTTTCAACATTGAGAATTCATAATGTTGATAACCTTTGGTTGTTTCAGCAACAGATGTCATTGTATGAGAAACCTTTTCACAAATTGCAATCAAAGTGTTTTGATATCCAGCCAAGGCTTGAGAAAATAAATTACAACGTGAAAATGACAGCAAGTCGACTTTCTGTAGAGTATCAAGCTTTAATTTATCGAATCGTGCTTTTGTTTTTCGCACGTTGCTTTGCACCTGCAAATAAATCATAGACTTATTGAAGTTTTAATTAACAGTTAGAAGAAAACAGATATTAACAAATCTGTGAAACTGAAATGATCTTTTAACTAAAATACCATGGCAAAATAAATTCTAACTTAAGCAATTATCATACCAAACCATAGCCTGCACTTAGTAATTTAGTTAGCTCTCAAAATATTCTAAATGTAATGTTTGATTTTGGAAGATTTCTGCTTAAATTTCTGTATAAATATTTTCAGAAAAGTATATTTGCACTTGTAAAATTTTCCACATAAATTGCTTTAGCCATCTACTGACCTCTTACCATGAACATGAAAATTCACATTTGATTTCTTAATTCTGTTACTTGGCATCATATGTTGATATACATTTCTTTTAATCACTCATTTATTTGCTGCTTTTAAATTCATTAGGCTTTTCTTTAATTTCTCTTATTTTTAATTTAACCAGTTTTCATTCATATGTAGGGTGTTCTAAATAAATGAACACCCTGATCACATTTCAGTACAATACTGCTTTTATAATGTATATGCAACAAGAAAGTGCAACATTGTGATATGTGCAACACTGTTACAAAAAACACTGTCCTCTAATTGTATCAACAAAAACCAAATTAGCAGTCTAGTTTGTATACAGTTTTATTTGGGACATCCTGGATTACCAATACATATTGGATTAATATTTAAAATTATTTTAACAGAGTAACAAATGCATCATTTAACTTTCCCTGATAATATTTATGAATAAAAGTAAATAATGTTATAAAAAAAACTTCATTATGAATTATAAACCTAATGCCACTTACAAATAAAATGTTCAAAATACTTTACATTTCTACATAACAAAATTCTTTAAAGTATTATTTAAACTCAGACATGTCTGTTCTAACATATCGTGAAAATGTGTGAAACTGCATTAAAAAATAATTTTATATTCTCAATGAAGGGAAATTAAGGTAAAATATATTTGTTTCATAAATAATATCATTTAATGATCTATTCTTAAACTGAAAATCTTGTTTCTTCATTCAATATTTACAAAACAAACAATTTTTGTATACAAAATGCTGAAAAACAAGAATGATCAAATTTATTATTAGCAACTTGTAACTTAGAAATATTTCAGCTGCTTATTATGACACAGCAACTATATATAAATATTCAACACACTGATTTAAATCAGGTCTTTCATTCAGCAGAAATGATTTCATTTCTCGCAGAGTTTTAAATTTAAAAACTGGTACTTATTTCTAGTTTGACTTCACAAAAATGCAATTGAAGTGAAATTGATACCTCCCTAAACAAAAGGAAATAATTTAATAAAGAAACATTTAAAAAAGACACTAGTAACATGGGTTTATACCAAATATATCATAAAGTGATAACTGAATACCCCTTTAATTCTTTTGGCTTTTATACATACAAAATTTTAATTATTACTTTTAACAATATACATAGCATCTTGATTTTATAATAAAATTAGTAATAGAGCTTCAGTCCAAAGAAAAGATGGAATTCTTGATACAACTAAGAAAATGAATGACTTCTTCAAGGTTTCCTATTTTTTTACCACGATACAAATGTTAATTATGCCCTGTTATGCACAAAACTATTTCCTTAAAGACATATTTAAAATTTTTATTTAGAACTAGGCAGTTGGAAGAATCCTCCAGTGATAAGTAAAGCAATCATCCATTTATTAGAATGTTTTAGCATGCAAATATGCTACAGCAGTAGCAAATATTTTCATTAAAGATTTTGATCACAAATAACAAGCTATTAAATTATACAAATTAAAATTGAATACACTAAAATAAGGTGACCTAACCAGTGTGGTGCGGCCAGAACTTCCCTTTCTGCGATGTGTACAGGACATTGAGGAACTCGTGTTAAGAAGAAACGTCCTTTGAGAAAGCGTTTCTTCTTTGATTTTTTGCAATAATTTAAACAGATTTTCGTAGATTTTTGTTTTTTTGGCTTATCCATTAATTAATTTACTTGAGCGAAAAAATATTTTCTTTTCCTTTAAAATTTTCAGCAATTTTAAATGATATTCATTTTATAAACTCTTGATAATGTGACTTTCGAACTTCAACGCCGGCTTGGAGTTTTGGCGACAGATATTTCCCAGCATGCATGTTCTTTATCTGTTTCCCTCTATGTTGTAACTGAGTCACTCCTGTTGCAGAGAAGTTTTTCTTCTTGACAATATATATTCTTTGATTCTAACCTCCATAGTACCATATACTAAGATTAAACCGATTTTGTTTTAAACGAAAATAAGTATTTTGTTTAGTTCAACATGCATTGCATATGCGCATGCAATTCTCTTGATTCTTGGAGGTTACTGGAAACTTGCTTTGCCTTTCTAAAAGACAATCTAATTGGAGCTGCAAAAATTGGCTCTATGCCAGCTGCCCGAATGACGCTGATGCGATTCACAATTCGCCAAGAAAGCGATCGCTTCCAACGTTGGCGCAAAACTTCCTTTTGGGGGAAAATTCCTCGACTTTTTGCAGAGTTTGACTAAAATATTTAAATTCCCTGACTTTTCCCTCAATTTTTGAATTCCCTAACTTTTTCCGGTTTTCCAGGTAGCGTGGCAACCCTGATGTAAGGATATCAGACTACTTACTATACAGAACTACAAGAACATACAAAAAGTTATATTTCACATTTTTTACAAAACTGATTTTTCACATTTAAAAAATTCCAAAATATAAATATCTATCATTTAAAACATTTTTGTTATTGGAAGTATTAGGTCTATGCCAAATGGCTACACGCCCCCCCCCATAAAAGAAGGAAAGACGAAGACTTTTGGAAATATGGTGTGTATCACATTCAAAGACAAACATGTTTCACATTTTAAAAATTAGAGCTAGGATATTCTAGTTGCTTTTCACAACAGCAAATTTTAAGAAATAAAACTACCTCAAAATTAGGAAAATAAGTTCTGTATTTGCTATGATGATGCATGTTCATGTATGGAGCATACATCATAGTAAGAACTAACTGCATGCTCTGTATGAAACAAGGTGCACATCATCATAAGACTCTAGCACTGTACTTTCATAATGAGTACACCTCAAACATTACTAACTCTAAACCTTATTCTATTACGTACACAAATCATGGATTTAATAAAACCTTTCTAAGGCATAGCTGCTAACCTTGAAATGTGAAAAGCTGAGAGGTTTTTGTACTATGCAGTGACTCCATTTTAAACTCCACTGACTTAAGTTCACTTTAAAATAACTGATTTAGATTACAAAACTATTTATAACGATTCTGATGTAAAATATATTAATACTTTTTTATGTATTCTAAATTGCACGTTCTTTCGCTATTGTAATTTTCTTATACTTTTAAACCGAGCAAATCCTAAGTATAAATAGTAACCTTATATTTATTAAAGTACTTTTAAATATGATGAAAATAATATTAAAAATTGATACATATACTACAGTGTGGATAAGCCTAATGATGTACCACATAAGACAAAATTAATTACAAACATCAATTGATCCAACACTGCTTGAATCTTCATAAAATGGTCTAGAAATGCCTACAGTAGATTACAATAATTGAAATTAAATAAAATTTAGTTAGAAAAATATGGTAAAAGTCATTAAGGGAGGGGAATGGAATTTACGCAATTTAGATTTCCTTTATTCAATAGATTTCCCTTATTGTTGGAAAACATTTTGCTTCTTACAAGAACTTTAAAAATGGGAGAATCAGTGATCTAACAAACAGACTGCAAGATGTGATGGAAAACAGGAAGGGTTAGCAGTTATGCTACAGTGTACTCATTAATGTCTTGCTGGCACAAAGTAACTTAAATCATAGCGAACATATATATAGATACAGTGGTTACCTCGATATACGAGTGCCCTAATATATGAGTGTTTTGAGACGCGAGCTGCCAAGCGAGCGATATTTTGCTTTGAGATAAGAGCAAGATTTGAGATTCGAGTTCTGGAAGGACCACTTTAACATCGTGATATGCCTAAGAATTATTGATCAGACCTGGCTGGGTGTTACGAGGACCTTAACCTCTGCATGGAAGAAGATGTGGCCTGAAGCTGTAGCTGAAAGGGCCTTCCAAGAATTGGAACCCGAAGTGTTAGTGGTAGAGGAGATTGTTTCTCTGGGAAAATCCATGGATCTGGAGGTGGATGAGAGAGATGTGAACGAACTTGTTGAGGAACAGTCTCAGGAGCTGACAACCGAGGAGTTACATGATCTACATTCGCGGCAGCATACGGTGGTTCAACAAAAAATTAGTTTTGAAGAGGACCCAGAAATGGAGGGAGTTATCCGTACAAGACATATAAAGGATATCTTGAGAATGTGGGAGAAAGCTGTAGAGTTCATGGATAAAAATCATTCCGAAAAAGTTGCAACTGATCGTGCATCGGAGTTGTTCAACGAAACTTGTCTAACTCATTTCCACAATATCCTGAAAGGAAGGAAGAACAGACCTCCTTGGACAGTTTTTTTAAACGATCTGCAAGTGAAAATGAGCAAAGCGTGATGCAAAAAGTGAAGACCAGCGACGAAAATTAAGCGCTTCCGTAAGCACTTCACTTTTTCTTTTAATTATGTTTTTATAGAATATGTATTTGTTAGTTATAAATAAATGTTTTTTCTTGTAAATACATTTTTCTTATTCAAAAACACTTAACAAAAACAACTGAGGTGGTGTTTTGGGAGCTGGAATGGATTAATGGCATTTCAATTTTAATTTCAATGGGGGAAATTGCTTTGAGATACGAGCAAGGTTACAGAACGAATTAAACTCGTATGTTGAGGTACCACTGTACAGTGAAAAAAATATCAAATGCAACCAGATTTTTCCATAACTGAGATAAGTTCATGTACAACATAACAATATGCAGCTCACAAAAGATTAGCATGCAAATGGAAACAATTATTGCATTCCACCTGAAATATGGTAAACACATACCTTTCTAAACTTTTCAAGCTGTTTACAGGTATCAGGATCAAGTTGTTGTGAGACATCTTTCATCCACATCAGAGCTCCTCGATATGCAGTCCTAGCCTTCTCCATTTTTTCCACAGTCTGCAAAGTATCAACTATTGCTCTATACTGGAAAGTCTCTACTTCATGGTAGAGACGAACTAATGGTAAGCGCAAAGATAATCTAGAAAATTTTTTAATAAAATTTCAATATCAATTAGCAAATGAATGAGAAACTATGCTACAAACATGAAACATGCCAAAAACTAATCACTTATAAATCAAGAGCAGTAATCTAAGCAACAACAAACAAAAACTGAAATTCAACTGAGATAAAGGGAAATTTAGAAACAGCTTATATAAAAGCCATTAAATGAACTATGACATAATGATTCTGCTCAATATGAATGCAGTTGATACCGTCTTTAACTGAAGAATTTCTTAATAAAACACAAGCATGTCATCCAGAAAAACACACAATTTGGAATAATGAAATCAATTAACGGATAGAGTACAATGTCTGAAATCCAATGCCCAATATCTTGGCCTCCAGACTGCCAGCCAAAATGAATAAAATAAAAATAAACTTTTTGCCTTAGGAAACCCCTTCTAGGAATGGAGAATATAGTACAGTATAAAGTCTTTAATCCGGACGTCCATAATCTGGAATGATCTATAATCCAGACCTCAAAGCTACAAACTTTCTGCGCATGCGTAGCGTTTACGCATGCAAGTTTAATGTATAATGGACGGTATAAGCTAGGCTAAAATTATCTATTTCAGTTAATGTTGCAGATTGCGTTGTTCCTTATTCTTCTAATTGGATTCGGTTTATTATTTTTTGCAGACTGTTAGAGCAATTTTATAAAAATTAAGCTTGAACTTTCGATTATGTCAAAAAGAGTTTCCAATTCTGGAGCTGCCAAAGGATCTACAAAGCGAAAGCATGTTTCGATGTCCATTAAACAAGAAGTGGAATTGCTACAAAAAATGGATAAAGGCATGAAGAAAGTGACAGAGAGGTGATTTGTTTCTCTAACCATTCCGAAATCTGTTTATCAATTTCACGCTGCTCTGCGGGGGGTAGGGGGGACATCGCGGCACGCAACAAACTGGAAGTTGATGTGTCAGCACTATCCTCATCTTCAGGGCAGATGTTCTTATTTTATTTGGCTTATAATTCCTTACTAAATGTAGTGTTTCATCTCGATGTACTCCGATATGATTAAAATCAATTTCGGCATCATTATAAATATCACGAATACACATCAAATAGTTTTCTGGTTGCAATTTTCTAATTTCGACTATGTGTAATGTATGCTTTATGCATGCGCGCGCTAAAAGAAATGTTTAATAAAGTAAAGAAATAAATATTAAGCTTCATTTTGTTTGTAAATTTTGATACCCTTTAGATCATAATTGCTCTTTATTTCATAAATTATGGTTTTATATTTTTAACTGTATAATTTCTGCATGCCATCTTACCAGATTTAAATTGATGATGTATAATCCGGAAAAAACCCTAATCCGGAGTCGCCGATGAGTCCGGATTAAAGACTTTGTACTGTAATAATAATAATTAAAAAAAAAACAGAAACATCATACATGCAAAAACACCCGCTGACTAGTGGTTTCATACCATGGCTAATGACAATATATTGACTAGCATACCAGTGTTGGCCAGGATCATATTTTCAGACCTTGAGATGTTGTGACGGGTAGCATTCTTCTGTTTTACCTAAACAAAAACTAAAGCTCCAATGCTGCCATGTCTACATCTCATCTTACTACATTTAAACTGAAGATCTAAAATCCAGAAATTCTTGAAAACCAGAATCACCAAAATCCAACGAGTTCATATTGTAAATTATTCATTTATTTTCGAATACCAATAATGAAATGCCCACTCTAAAATCAGCATTTCAGATGAAAAATTTCAAAATTAAACTCTATAAGAAATTACCTAATTTTATAAACTTTTCAAACTTAGCTCTCAGATGTACAACAATGATTTTAATAAACCCCTTAACTTTCAACAACATAGTAAAATATTTAGAATGTTGAATGTATCTACTCAACATATGAGGTTTCTGCTTAGCAGTCTATCACTCAAGAAAGTTCCAAGATATGCAGTATTACTATACCAGGGTCATTTTTCTTTCAACCTGCAATGGAGCATAAGAAAAGAGTAAATAACAAACTGAATTTATTACCAAAAGTTATGTAAGAACATAGTTACTTTTTGACAAAATTATTTTGAAGATTCCAGCATTTGTCATAGTGGTGGACAAGCTTTCTGATCCCCTCTTCAAAGAATCTAGCCGCCAATGATGTGAGATAAGCCTGAACGTTGTTTTGATGCTCCTCACTCATCCAAAATCTTAGGTTTCCTAGTCAGTTCTTCAATTCAATGATGCAATGAAAATCACCGAGTGCAATGTCAGAGTTATATGATTCCTGGGTGATCAAACACATCTCACTTACAGTGTTCCAGAACAGCCCAGGCTTTTCAATGAGTCATTTTTATCTCTTCCCTGAACTGAAGAACTGGCTAGGAAATGAAAATTTCCAGACCTATCAGGAGCTTCAAAACAATATTCAGGCCCATCTCCCATCAATGGCAGCCACATTCTTTGATGAGGAAATCAAAACACTCATCTGCCAGTATGACAAATGCCTGAATCTTCACTTTGATTTTGTTGAAAAGCTATGATATTTGTACATTACTTTTGGTAATAATAAATTCATTATGTTCCTTAGTCATCTCTTTTTAATGCTCCCTTGGAGACCCCCCCCCCCAAAAAAAAGACCTTGTACACTGCAAAATAAAAAAGAAATTCTGACAGCACATAAATACATCAACTCATGATTTCCAAAAGGAATGCCTCATCTGGAATTTAAATTACAACATATAAAAATTATACATTACAAATGTCAAAATTCAGAAAAAAATATTAATCATTTGTGAAGTGTATATGATTACTCTGAAAGTGGTCTGTTGAAGAATAGCCCAAAGGCAGTCTTCAATTTAGTTAGTTAGCTAATATGTGGTTCATAACCTAAAGGTTATCATGCACCACACATATGGTTAGACAACCTTGTATTGTTTAATAAAAGCCTAAATTCTAAAATCGATTCTAAAAATCAGTTAAAGTAATGTGGTGACGAGCTTTGACTAATATTAAAACAAACAAACTGATTCAGGTCAAAATTATAGAGCAAGGTAACACAAAAAGTGTGGGATGAAGAAACCTATGAATTTGCAAGATTACTTCCAATATTAAAACAGGTAAAAACTCATATATGATAAACATTTAAAACACACTAAAGAAATAGTAAAACCATTTCAGAATGAATAATAAAAACCATTATATCTTAAATACAGGAATGTACTAGAATTAGTCTTCCCAATTAGATGATCAAGAGTTACCTCAAAATTATTAAAATACTTCCCACAAAGTGTATTAAAATAAGAACACTTTACTAAAATATATGGCATTGAAAGAACAGAATTGAATCTACAACAAGCAGGCTAACTTTCTTTTTTAACAGGTAATTATGTATCATTCAAGAGTAGCCAATTCTGAGATGAGTTAAAAAGAATTCCACTCTCCAGTTTCTATTAGCCACCTAATATTCTACTCTAGGTTTAATGCATCTCAGCTTGTTATGGAGCTGAATGTCCCAGACTTGCTGCCACTCATATTAGACTTTCTGCTTGATAACAATGTTGACATCTCTAGAAGGAATAAGCTAATTAGACGTTTCAACTGCAAACTTTACTGTAATGTTAGCCTTCTCATTACCTTTTATCCGTACCTGCCTGGGAACCCAACAGTACAGAATCTCATACCCACAATTCAAGTTTAAGTTCAGATCTTCAACAACTACAGAATTCTAGATTTCAGAAAATGCTTCTAAAGCTTTCAGTGCACTGAACAAGTCCATATAAATAATGAACTTTTTCGGGCATAGCCCAGATATGAATGAAAGTGCATAGTATACAGCAGTAAATTCAGAAGTTAAAAACCGAGCGAACATCATGCAAACAGATGCTCTTCACATGATTACTAATCTCAAATGCTCCTACATAATTAGTTCCCTATGAAACATCTACAGGAAAGTCTATATACTATAGTTAGTATTTCTCTTGTTAAGATGGAGGAAAGCATGACAAAGTTGGATATTCGCACTCTCACAGGATAGAATCCCAAAACGCTTTAGTCTGGGCATTCACAATGGACATGCAGTGTTTCTCTATCAGTGATTCAGCTCTTATGTAGAACAGAGGCACACTCAGAGGTCTTGCAGCAAACAGATGATTGTTGGAGTCATCAAGCAAAAAGGAGGTGACTAGGGTGGTTAGGTATCGATAACATTTTGAAATAATATAATAACCTAAGAGAATTTCTCGTCTTGAAGTAAAGACGGTTAGAAACAGACGGTTAATGTAGACGGATAGAAGCAGTAGACACACAGGCTCTGTACTGGAGATGCTCTGAAGGCTCCAGAACTAATCAGTAGAGCTTGATGATGAAAAGGATCTAGTTTTAAAACAGGCCATGCTGATCTGTAAACTACTAAACCATAATCTATTCTTGAGTGGAGAAGAGTTCTGTAAAGCTCCGTATCAATGAGCGACAATCTGTGCCCAAACACATGTTTGCCAGCACTTTTAATAAGTTTAGTATTTTGAAGCATTTCTTCCTCAAGTACAGTATATGCGGAAGAAAGGTACACTTTCAATAACTCTTAACCATTCGAGTACAAATTTATTTGAAAATTTTTTTGCACTTGGAGCATATTAAATTTTGCGGGCAAGTGAGAACAGTAGATTTTACCACAAGGTTCATCAAACTACTGAAATTATTTGTTCTGTTACACACACATTACTTTGAAATAAACCAAAATGAACTAGCTAAATCTCTTCTCAGTTTCAATGATGTATCAGAACATCATGTGCTTCTGTGCCCAAACAAATGCATGATGTACTGATACATCAAATGTAGCCAATGTTTTAAAAAGTTCAAGTATAACCAGAATCAAGGATCCTTCAAGGTGAAGCTCAGGATAAATATATATATATCACTTTTTGTGTTAAAGGATATTCCAAAAAAAATATATTCAACAAAATTAAGTTTATTAGAGTACATTTCATTTATATAGATATATGCATTATTTAATAAAAATCAATGAAAGAAGAACATCTACAAGAACTTAATACAAAATTTTCAAGTATTTGAAAAACAAAACATTTATTGCGTTTTTGGAAAATAACCTGACATTTTTCTTTGCACTGTCTTTTTTAGCATCAAATTGTCAACAAATTGTTCGATGGCATCCATTTTGTTATTCACTTCACTATTGGAATGTGCATCTAAATAACTGCAGATACTTTTCATGATGTTCCTAATTTCGGATGATGTGGGAACAGGAGCTTGCATTATTCATTCATTCATTCGTCATCGGAATCTGCATCAATGATATTTTTTAAGCTATGAACAAATTCCAAGTTGTCTCCCATATGTGGGGCTGTACACACATTATTATCATCTACTGCAACGAATTCTTCCGATGATACAGTAGGACAGTCCAATAATGCAGAAACTTCCTCAAACATTTCATTAAGTGTCAGTATCCTCCTTTTCCATTTCTTTTGGTGCGAGCGAAACTCTATGATTTTTATAAACACTGCAATGACCTCGTCACCGAATGCCAAAGTCAACTGAAGAGAGAAGATTTAGTGTGGCGTTTGTAGGGGAGAAAGGTGAAAGTAGCTTAGACAAACAAAATTGGCTCGTATCACAGGCTATTCCGACGGTATTTCAAAGCCAAGTTACCCTCCTTTCTATGAAATATGTGAAACCACATCTCTTTCATTTCACCCTTCTTAAATCTTGTCTGCATGGCTAGTGTTTTCTGTATTTTTTTCATTCCCAGAAGGGAAATCTTTTTGTGTTAAACAATTTTCGTTTCATGTTAAAAGAAAAAACTGCATAAAAACACATAGTAGCTTGTCGGGACCATTGCATTATTTTGCGTTAACAGATATTTCATCTTAAGTGTTTTTGCACTAAATGTATTTCACTGCATTTCATATCTGCACCCTGACAACTTATTTGGAAGTCATCAACATACAATGATCCTGGAACGGTAGGAGGAAGATCATTAAAAACAGTTTATTTTTAAGGCCAAAAGAGTAACACTAAGAACACAGACTTCAGAACATTCTCTTCTTGATGGAAAACATGAAAACACGGAGCCAATTCTTACTTGAAATGCCCTAGCCTTCAAAACATTCTGCATAAAAACTGCCAGGCTGCCATGCAATTAATAGTCATAAAGGTCACACAAAATGGTCATATCTCCATGCCTTATGATAAGCTTTTTGACTGTTAAAAAATAATGAACCCAAGTGGTTCCTTTTGACAAAGGCTTTACAGATGCAGGTTTCTAAGAGAAGCAAATTATCCATGGCTGTTTTACCTTTGCATAAACCACTTTGATAAGGCGAGTTTACATTTTTTTCCCCAGGTTGTAGACCAGGTGATGATTTACCATTTTTTCAAACAGTCTGCAATTACAGCTTCTTGGTGTGATGGGCCGATAGTTTATGTGATTCTTTGGATCTTTTCCTGGTTTAGTTATACCACTGACAGCAGCTTTTTTCCGTGTATTTGGGAATGCACGCTCTTTCCACACTTGACTGTACGACATAATGAGATCGGAAGATAATGATTTACAGGAAAGATGCTTCAGCATTTCATAACATCTCGACCCAGGCTAGACCCATGTGCACCTGACGAGGCTCTCTTTTGCTCAAGCATAGTAAAATCAGCCTTATATGGTTCCAAATTGGGAAAGCTGAATGCAGTGGAAGTTTTCTCTAAGTAACACTTGAGGAAAAGAAATGCTGGTGAATAACTTTTAAAACTGAAATCAACAGCAAAATTCTCACCAACTGTATTCGCAATTTCTTTTCTGTTGCTAATCACTTAGCCATCTTTTTTTTTTTTTTTTTTTTCCAGATGGAAAGAGAATTGTATTAGTATAATCCACATGCTTTGCTCTTTCCCATACATGTTTACTAGGTGCAGAGGACCTTATTCCACACAACAAATCTCACTCTTTGTTGTTCCACTGCTATACTTTTCCTGCATCTGCATAGCCTTTTTTAAAGGTTTGACAAAGCGGGGTATCTATGAAAAACCCCACAAGCTTTTCTCTGTTGCTTCAGAGTGTCTCAACATTCACAATTCCACCACAGTTGTGAATATTATGCTCACTTTTCTGGATAACGATTAGGATAGAGATTTCAGCTGCTTGAAGAACTCTGTTAGTAACAGCCTGAGCTGTTTCATCTATTAGCACAATTATTCATCAATTCTTGTGTTGTTATTGCAAAGGCAGTAAAGAAATCCCAGTTGGCAAGATGAAATACATATTTTTCTGTTTTTCTAGGTAATTTCTCCTGGAAGAGATAGAAAGATAGGGAAATGATTGTTGTTAAAGGGATGACTTCCTATATCAAAAGTAAAAAAAAAGCAAGAGAATTTGTGTACAAACACCAAGAGTATGGAACATTCTTGTCAGCCGGTGGAAGATTTTTTTCATCTTTATTAAGAAGACTGGGGAAATTATCATCCATCGTTTGCTCTATCTGTCATCCACGTGAGTTAGTGTCACTAATTCATCATACAGGACTAAGACTATTAAAATTTCCCAAAAGTAGAAAAGAAGCATGCAGCTACTCTATGATGCTATTTACTGATTTTGTCACTGATCTATGTATACATTAGGTGACAAGTAGAGAGAACATACTGTTTTTATGTTTATTTGAATTGCTTGAAGGGCATTGTTGGCAGGATTACATTAGATGGGTAATTAAGTAAAGATTACATAGGTACACCTACAGAAGCTCTATCATTAATGACAAAGTGCTTCCTTACTACTGAGTGTCCTCGCAATTTCAGAGAACATTCAGGTCTTAGGATTGTTTTTTGCACTTCCAAAAACAGTAGATGATTAATATTGCTCAACTCTTTGAAACTGTCAAGATCATGTTAGAAGCCATGACAATTCTAGGAAATGAAGGTGGCCATCAGGAATTCTTATTTTTGGGAGGCTCTTTAATAGACTTGCAGAGGAAGAGATGCTTTGGAATATTCAGTGTCTACCATTTCCATTCCATCTGTCATATGACTCGAGCCCACCAGCAGCTGCGCAGTTAAGTTGCTGAACACTGGTAGTTTAATCTGGGTTCAATTCCAGGTGAATGGGCTGGCTATGTGGTTGCTTTTGTGGTTTTTCCCATGTATAATATGGATACGAGCCAGCTGCCCTTAAAAAGCCCTCCACAAAGGCATTCTCCCTCTTTGTTTAATAGTTCTCCTGTGCTTTGGCATAATCAAAGAAACCAAAACTAAACATATGACTCAAAACATATACAGTGTAGTTATTTATAATTAAAGTTCCACTTTGAAATGACCATAAGAGGAAAACTACTAGACCAAATGTAATCAAACTTGATAATAACGTAAAGGAAGTCATGGGAATTTATTTTCCACTGGGGTGTTCAAAAACTCACCACCAAGGGGAAATGGCGGCGTATGCAATATTGTTAAACAAAATAAGACATGAGGACATTGGGTTAAAATGTGTTTAATCATTTCTGAAATGTGTTACAAAGCATGCTCAATGTGGCATCCACCATTTTCCCAAAGCAAGTTAAGCCGCATTACAGCATTCTCAACAGCAGCTCTTAGCATTTTAGGTAGAATGTTACAGACATGTCAGTGTATCGCATCTTACAATTCCACCGAATTGTTTAGATTATCTGCATAAATCATTTGCTTCTTCTTGCCATAAGCCAATTACAAGCCACTGCAGTTTTGCACAACCCCACAAATAGTTTAGCTTTAGAAAAGATTAAAAACGTTTTAAACTGATATCTTCATCTCTAAAGCCCAATTCAGGCTTCAGAAATCATAAATTAGTGATCCGTAAGAAAATGATTTCCGGAATGGACACACTTTTGCGAGTCATTTGCTATGTCAACTTTTCTAATCGTTAATTTCTGGGTTTCTCCATTACACGGATGACACACTCAACTTTTATTGCCTTTAAATGATAATTTTGTTTAGGTCAATGTTTCTTAAGGTTATACAACATGTTAAACCCATGTAACAGAAAGGTAAAGTTAGATTTTGACCCTTGTTTCATTTAGTAATATTGCATACAGTGCATACAGGGCCATTTCCCCCTCCCCCCGATGATGACTTTTTTCTTGGAAAATAAATTCCCATGACCTCCTTTACACGATTAAAAAGTTTGATAACATTTGGTCCAGCACTTTTCCTTTTATGACCATTTCAAAGTGGAACTTCAAATTATAACCACCCTGTACTTTGCAGAAAGCTACTGCTACATTTTTGAATTTGTATATTTTTGAATATTACTTCTTTTCTCTTGTGAAGGCAAGGTAGACTCTCTTTTATCAAATGGTAAAAGTATATTTATGGATACACCTTGGCAAAAATAGGCGATGTTTGGCAGTACATGGATACCGAATTTGTGCAATTCTTTGACTTGTTATTTTGGCCTGTGTAGACAAAAAGGCAAAATAACAAGACAAAGAAATGCACAAACTCAGTATCCATGTACTCATGGACCTATTTTCAGTTTAAAAAATTCCCAGAATTGCACAAACTTGCATTGCACACTCCTTTCCCTTTGTCCATGCACATGTCGACCTATTTTCACTTAAAAAACATCAGAGTATTGCACAAAATTAGCATTGCGCACTCCCTTCACTTTGTCCAAGTACACATCGATATAGTTTTGCTTAAAAAGCCAAAGGAGCACCCAATTCTACAGTAGAGGCAAATGAAAAATACATAATTTCATTAAACTACATTTAAAACCAAACAATAAAATAACATAAAAGGAAAACCTTTTTTGCATTTAAGCATTACACAAAGCAAATATCCACTTACCTTATTTAAAAATTTCGTCTTCAGTCTGTCGCACACAAAATTGCTTAACAGCATCCAAGAACTTCCTGAAATTATCTGAACTTGAATCCGTATATCAGCGTCACCACATAAATTTACAAAATAAGAGTAAAAAATATCCTAATAAGCACCCTTATAGTCCTACGTTCGACCATACGCCTTTTCTTCCTACAAATAGGACACTTATAATGGCTACTACGTAAACCTTCATTTACACACCAGTCAATTAACGCTCTTTTCCCCTTTCACTCCAAATTGTACAGAAACTTCAAATTAATCTTACTACATTCAGCCATTCTACCGTCTAAACAACAAAACAAGCAAAGTACTTCCTAACCAACACACACCACAAAACCTTTACAAAACATCCCATTATTTAGAATTTCCCGGAATAATGCAACCAATTATGTCATAATAGGGTTTCCATAACATTCAACTATTCAGGTTACCATAAATGAAACAACAACATGTCGATAAACGAAACAACGTCGCGATAATACAAGGGCTATCCTTTAGTCTACTCTAACCTATGTTTGTGGGTTTTTAGAATTGAATACTGTTTGGCAAGTTATTGTTCTTGCTGAGTTATTCTCACTGGCATAAGAAGCATTAAATTGTGGTGAAATCTGTACTATCCTTCTGGCTTCTGAATATGAAACATTCCTCATCTCTTTGAAAGTCTCAACTTCCTTGTCAGCTTTCTACTTGGTGTAAATGCATGAGAATGTTGGATATAAACCCTTGCAGTTAATGCATAATGGCTCAGCAGCACAACTGTCACTGTCATGACCTTCCCTGGAGCATCGGGAACAGGATTAATATGACAATACATTTTTGTGTGACTAAAATGCCGACATTAAAGGCATTGCATACAGCTAGGAACATGGGGGTCACATGGGACAATTTAAATAGCCTGCCTTAATGTCAATTGGCAGATCACACATGTTCAAGGTCATGATAATCTGCCTGGTATTAAACAAGTGTTTCTCCTTATGCATCTTGATTCTCCTAGCTCCAGAGATATTCTAATGCAAGTTCCATGAATTCCACTTTTGAAATGAACAACAAAAGAACTTATAGATGATGCTTCAACAATAATTTAAGGTAGATAAAAATAACACGCCGAACAATTATTAATTCAGAAGTCAAACAACAAAAATCATCGTTATATTTGCAAATTTCCGTAGGACTAATTTTGATGGTTTTACTAAACCACCATCCACACCTGCCAAAGAGCGAATAAACAAATAAGATACAGTGATATGATAAGAATGGCTAAGCTACTGGTGCCATCTATTGATGAAACAAGAACACTAAAACATAATTTCTTTAAAGGCTGGAGGTAAAGATGAATTGGAATTAGAGTTCTTAATTAGAACAGAGGTATTTTTCTAATGTAAAACTCCTCTGAAAAATATAATTCACCAGCGGAAGATGTGTTTTGAATAATTTTGGATGCAGAAAAATGGAAAGAGTGATTTTGCTGGACTACAAAGGACATATGTGTTTCCTTTTTCCTAACATATGCCTCATGTTCTTTAATCCAAAATTTTAAGGCTCTCTTAGTTTGACTAATGTAAATTAAACCACACTGGCAAAGAATCCTGTAAATACCCCCAGGAATTCATAGTCAGAATGGAATCCTTAAGTATGGAACTTGGAATTTTATTGATAGGAGAATAAACGACCGAAAAGTTAAATTTCTGTAAAATACGTGAAATTTTATAGCTAATCGATGGAAAGAAAGGAATGACAGCAGAATTCTTATAATTCCCTACAACAAGAGTATGCTTTTTGGTGTGTTGAGACGAGAATATTTTAACCGCTTGGTTAATAATGTTGGGTAAAAAGGTCCTATCAAGACCTACCGCTTTTAAATAATTTAGTTCTTGATCAAGAGCCAATTTGTTGGGGAAAACATGAAATGCACAGAAAACAAAGGAATAAAATGAAACTAACTTTTGTTTAGTCGGATGACATGATTTGATGTGTGGTGGAAGGCAAGCTAATGAAGGTTTACAGTAAACAGTAGTACTGAAGTTGGATGTATCACGTGTGACCAAAATGTCGAGGAATGGAAGAGAATTGCATGTCTCAAGTTCAAAAGCAGGATCAATGGAATTCATTACTGAAAGGATGTTATTTAAATCATCTTTTATACTGTCAAACAGGGTAAAAGTATCGTCTACATAGCCGAACCATAGCGGGTAGTTTAAAGTTTCAAATAATTTTGATTCATAATAATGCATGTAATCCTATCAGTCAGGATGGGACTAAGAGAGCTTCCCATAGCTAATCCCTGTTTACTTGTAATACTTTTTTTGGAAAACAAAATGCATTTCTTTCAAACAGAGTTGTGTAAGAAAAATGAACTCATCAATTTTTTTGATGCAGAAGAAATGAAATTAACGAAGTCACTCTAGACATCTTAACGCACCCTCCATTAGAACATTGGTGTATAATTATTTTACATCAAAAGAAACCACGAGTAAATTTTTAAGGGAAATGCTTTTAACACTTTTTAAAAACTCTTGAATTTCTTTATGGAGTAAATTTTATTACCTAACAGAGTTGAAAATCTAGAAACTAAATATTTGGCTAACGAGTAACACATAATCCGATATTAATCTTAAACAAAGGACCATATAATTTGATCACTAAAGACCCTTCACCTTTGGAACTCTCAAAAATAAAAACTATGATGAAATCGTCACAAATCTTTTCGACCAACTTAAAAACAGTTGCTTAAAAAATTATGCCAGATTATATGCTCTTCCCGAAATTCATAAAAGTTGTATTCCTTTCCACCCTATTGTATCAAATTTAGGCACTGCCTCGTACCCTTTAGATAAATACAGTACAAAGTCTTTAATCCAGACATCCATAATCCGGAATGATCTATAATCCGGACCTCAAAGCTACAAACATTCTGCGCATGCGTAGCGTTTACGCATGCACGTTTAATGTATAACGGATGGTATAAGCTAGGCTAAAATTATCTATTTCAGTTAATGATGCAGATTGTGTTGTTCCTTAGTCTTCTAATTGGATTATTTTTTGAAGACTGTTGGAGCAATTTTATAAAAAGTAAGCTTGACCTTTCGATTATGTCAAAAAGAGTTTCCGATTCTGGAGCTGCCAAAGGATCTCCAAAGCGAAAGCATGTTTCGATGTCCATCAAACAAAAAGTGGAATTGCTGCAAAAAAATGGATAAAGGCATGAAGAAAGTGACCGAGAGGTTAGTAAAAACAAAAAAATTTCGATTGACAAGTTAGTCTACAGGACTTGAACAGTGGAACTAAACAAGAAATTATGTCTGTTTATAGAATTAAAGAGAAAGTATTAGCACAAAAAACGAAGCAACTTAAACAACTTACATTGAAAGAAATGTTTAATAAAATAAACAAATAAATATTAAGCTATTTTTTTGTAAATTTTGATACCCAGATCATAATTGCTCTTTATTTCATAAATTACGGTTTCATATTTTTAATTTTATAATTTCTGCATGCTGTCTTACCAGATTTAAATTGATGATCTATAATCCAGAAAAAAAACCCAATCCGGAATCACTGAAGTCCCGACGAGTCCGGATTAAAGACTTTGTACTGTATTTACTTTTTAGATTTTCAACTCTATTACATAATAAAATTTACACCACAAAAAATTCAACAGAGTTTGTAAAAAAAGTTAAAGGCATTTCTCCTGAAAATTTACTCATGGTTTCTCTTGATGTAAAATCATTATTCACCAATATTCCAATGAAGGTTGCATTAAGATTGTCTTGAAACCACTTTGTGAATTTCATTTCTCCTGCATCGAAATTTATGAGCACATTTCCCTTACACAGCACTGTTTGAAACAAATGCATTTTTTCCCCCAAAATAAGTACTACAAGCAACTTTTGAACTTGAGGCATGCAATTCTCTTCCATTCCTTGACATTTTGGTCACATGTCAGACATCCAACTTCAGTACTACTGTTTACCATAAACCTTCATCGGTTTGCCTTCCACCACACTTTAAATCATGTTATCTGACTAAACAACAGTTAGTTTAATTTCATTCCTTTGTTTTCTATTTACTTCAGGCTTTCTCCTACAAATTGGCTTTATGGACCTCTCCGAAAACGGAAACCACAAGGAAAAAATGGAAAAAGAAATAATATGGAAAGATAAAAAAAGAAAGGAGGTAAGATCACTAGACCTTAAGCATCACGACTCCCATCTCACCAAGAGGATGATCCCTTGAAGGGCTAGGGTACCTCGGGATTACCACTTTCGTACTCACAGAAAGTGTGGCCCTGAGGAAACCAATCTTCATAGAAAACGCAATATTAAGCATAGTGCAATAGCAATTTACATTCAGTTACATTTGAGTTTTTTTTAAAGGCCCTCAACTAGAATCCTACATCACAGCTTTATGTTAACATACACCTCAACAAATGTTGGCATTCATATTATAAGAAACTTGATGACCAAAATTAAAACCTACTTGCACAGTATCTTTACTTCACTGTGTTTTAATAAATTATAGTCAGTAATACAGTTCTCATATCACATAAAAATGTATTTTAAATGCAATAAAATTTCTCTTAAAATTATTATACGAGACGTTCAATGAATCTCTATATTTCATATTAAAATTAAATAAACAACTACAAAGGCATAAATCTAATTTTCATAACAACATGCAGAAAAGAAATGGAAATATGAAAACATTTTTATCTCTTTCAATTACTTTTTTGTTTACAGAAAATGGAAACATCTAATTGAATGCAGTTAACAGAGAGAACATCAAATAAAATTAAACAGATCCAAATGATCAAGTAAACTAAGAATGGCTTTTGAACACAGAAAAAAATATAACATATCATGATAACTACAGAAATTTTAAGAAATGACTACTATCACAATATGCCAGTAAGCGTACAGACAAAATTTAAGTTCCCAGTAAAAAGCTTTACAACAGGTCCAGCATACATTAAAAAGGTCATATTTATATTAGAATGTACGTCTAGAAATGTCAGACATACTAAATATAAATGAATATGAAGAAATGAAGAGCAAAGATGATTTCAAAATATATTTTTAGCCACATGTTAACAATATGGGAATAAGATACACATGTAGATTACAGGAGAAAATCAAATTTCCTACTACGAGCAATAATGCATACCTCTCAATGCTGATGTGTGTACCAGGGAATGAATGTAAAAACATCAAATGCCTAATGAACACACTAAAGTGCCTAAATAACTCTGGCACAATGTAAACATCACATTATATAGGGATTTTGTAGAGAAGGTCTCTGAAATAACCTCAGAGGAAAAAATAATAAGGCAAAATGTCAGTTGAACATCAAACTTATAACATTTAGTAAGTTGTAAACGACAACATTCAGCATTTCTAAATGGCAACATTTAATACTTAGTAATGTGTGAATGGCAACAGTTTTGATGTATGTGTAAACAAAAATACACTGGCATTGCACTGCTCTATAACACATTATATTCTAGCCTCACAAATAAATAATTTAAACATTTAAAAGTGTACCCTCTTTATTTAACATGGTGTCAAAAGTGCTTTGCTTTCAAAACGGGAACTTTTAAACCATCAGAGCTGATGAAATTTAACGGAAATCTTGCTTCACACTGACAAATTTAGCTGCAATCATTCGAAATTTATGAAGCAGCCAGAGGATTAATATTTTTCTTCATGTAATACAAAATTGCGGTCTTGAAATATGCAATACATTTCCTGAAGAAGATGCTAAAAAAGCTAAATTACATGAAATTAAGAAAAATTTTACAGAATATTGTGTACTTAAGAAAAATATTACACATGAAAGACATTTCTTCTTTGAAAGATATCAAACTGCATCGGAAACCATATATGACTATGTAATTGGCCTTCGATATAAACTCAGAACAGACTTTGCACAATTAATGGATAGTCTGTTAAATGATAAAACTGTATGTTGTATTTAAAATTATCTATTGAGAGCAAGATTATTCCATGAAACAGAATTAACATTAGAAAAAGCTCTTGATATATGCAGATCTGCGGAAATAAGTGCACATCAAATGAAAATAATACAAGATGTTGTAAACATTGTCAAAAAGAAACTAAGTAAACATAATAAGAATATATACGAAGGGTTAATAATAAAAAACAAGAGACTAAGTTTTGTTTTAAATGTGGAACATCTCATTAGTATTGAAAGTGCCCAGCATATGGAAAAAATTGTGAAAAGGCAAATCATTTTGTGAATCAGTATAAAAGCTATAAAATAAAAAATAAAGCTATCCAGATAACCAAAAAAAGAGAGACAAGTTACAAAAATCATGACAGCAGAAAGAGTTAGAATTTTATGCAAGTACATTAACCCTTCTAGTTCAGATAACAAAGAGAAGAAATGGACTGTTCACATTAAAGTGAATAAACTTAATTTGAAGTTAGATACTGAAGCAATGTGAAATGTTATTTCTAAAAGCTATTTGCTAACCTTAGTTCTAAAAGCTTTCTAAACGTTAAAAGTTCTAAAGCTGCTCTGATACAGAAGTCTGAAAAGATTAGTTACATTCTCTCAGAATAAAATCGATATTATAGGAAAAGTAATATTTAATTGCCAATATGGAAAAAATAACTACATTGCAGAATTCCAAGTAATTGACAAAAGAGTACCTGCTATATTAGGATTAAAATCATGTCTCCAGCTATGTTTGATTCAAAATGTAATGCCTGTTTATACTGAAGACTTACTGAAGGAATACAAAGATGTATTTCAAGGCTTAGACTTTCTGAATAGAGGATACAAAATCATCTTACAAGAGTAATTCATCCTCCAATTTAAATAAAGCGACAAAATGAGAACATTACCCTATATTAAACATAGATGAAGTTGTCACTAGAACATCAAAAGCAAAAATATTTTCTTTTTTTATGCTAATAATGCTGTTTAGCAAATCCAGCTTGATGAAGAAAGCAATTTGTGTATATATTCAATGCACCATTTGCCAGACACAAATTTAAAAGATTACCATTTGGCATATGTTCAGCTTCAGATATTTCCCAAAGAAAATTAAACCAACTAATAGAAATAAGGTCTAGAAGGTGTTCAATGCATTACACATGATATCTTAATATGGAGATCTAATAAAATGGAACATGACCTACGACTTAAAAAAGTACTTTAGAGAGCAAGGAAAAATAATCTGAAGTTCAATTAGGCTAAGTGTAAAAATAAAAATTAATCATGTGAACTACACAGGGCATGAGTTAAGTGAAAACTGGTTAAAACCTGATTTTTTTTTTTTTTTTTTTTTTTTTTTTTTTTTTTTTAAGTAGAAGCCATTCATTAAATGCCACAAGCTACAGATGTGCCTTCTCTAAAGATTTTAGGAATGAGTAATTACTTAGCCATATTTCCTCTTAATTTAACTAATATTAGTGCAACATTAAGAGACATGCCTGAGAAAAATGTTCTCTGGCATTGGACTGAAAAACACAAAAAGTTTTTGAAACTCTTAAAGAACTAGTTGTAAAAGCACCTGTATTAAGATTGTATGATGTCAATAAGGATATAACTATTTCAATAGACGCACCCCTAGCTTTACTGATCAACTTATTTTATCAATACAGCAATAATTTTTCAACTGCATTGAGAAAATATCAATGCTTGAAAGGCTTATAAAAAGGGCCTAAGTCAAGGCAGGGTTTGAAAATGAATGATCACTAAATTTGAAGAGACAGGGGAGTTGTGTGCTGCGAGTAAGAAGATCGAAAGGGATTTCAAATGAAACCGTGGAAGAAGTTGCTCTTGCTGTGGTCAAAAGAACATCCAGTTTTCAGTGCAAGTTCTGAAGATTTAGGTGCTATTTTACTACAAGAAAATCAACTAACTGCTTATGTTTCCAGCACCCTAACGAAAAGTCAGAAAAATTATACTCAAATAAAAAACGTCATTTAGTTATTACTTCTGAATGTTCTAAATTTCATCATTATATATATGGCAACTGTATTACAGCTGAAATTATCGTCCCCTTTTACCCCTTTTTAAGGCACCTCAGTGATTACAAAGAATGCTGTTAAATTACAAAAGTATGATTTAGACATACGTTACAAAAAGGGGAAAGACTTACTAACAGCAGGCATTTTAAGCACAGCATATTTGAATACAACAGAAAAAGATAATGATGAAAGATACAGATATTTTAAGCTGATTCTAGCACATGACAAGAAAATTAATGAATTGAAGAAAGAAAGAGAACTTTATGCTACACTACAATGTTTAAAGAAATATGTTCTGAGAGGCTGGCCACAAAGGAAATATCAGTTGGAACCTCAAGTCAAAATACTTTGGGACTATAGAGATGAGTTAGATAGAATAGAAAATGGAAGAGACGAAGGAAAATGGCATATTTTTCAAAGAAGCAAGGGTAACTATCCCTTTAAGTATGCAAAAAGAGATGTTAAATTTAATTCATGAGGGTCACTTTGACATAGAAAAATGTAGAGAGTTAGAGATGTTTTGTTTGGGCCACTTTGAGCAAACAGATAGATAAAATTTCAAAATGTTCTATACATAATGATTATCAGAACAAAACCGTAAGGGAACCTATGATACAATTTGAAGTTCCTAATTTACCTTGGTATAAAGTTGGAACAGATTTATTAGAGATTAACAAAGATCTATACTTATTAGTTGTAGATTACTATTCACACTTCAGAAATCTCAAAATTCCCAGGTAATTGAAGCCAGACTGTGATTCGTTATAAAAGTGATTTCATTTTGCAAGATATGGCATTGCTAGTGATATCTGATAAGGAATCTCAGTTTGCAAGCACAGATTTTGCAGAATTTGCCAAGAAATACGAATTTATACCTGTAATGAGCACCCCATACCATCAGCAATTGAATGGATTATCAAAGTGTTCAGAACAAACAGAGAATAAATTGTTAAAGAAAGCTCAAGCAGATCATGCTAATCCTTATTTAGCATTGTTAGCTCATATGTAACACTCCAACTAATGAGATGTTAGGATCACCAGGTCAACAACTTACGAGTAAAAGAACACGAACAGTTCTTTCTACATCAGAAGTATTATTGAAACCTCAAGCTGTGAAAAATGTTAATTTTAAAAAAAATCAACCAAGAAATAATTAAGCAGAAGTCATATTATGATCATCATACAAAAACACCACCATCATTAAGCAAATGATATTATGTTAGGGTATATCAAGATAATCACTGAAAATAAGCAGTTATAGAAAGAAGTATAAAAGAAGCCCAAATCATATATACTGAGATCAGGAGGAACAGTATTAAGAAGAAACAGAATAAACATCAGTTCCAGGCTCTCTTGAGAACATCAAGGGAACAGAACAAGGTGTTAATGTGCTGAAAAGAGATGTAAAAATGTATGATCCCAGATACTGTCAAGAGCAAAGTCTAGAAGATCAATGACTATGCTAACTCAGAAACATGGGACAGTGAACAAAAAGAACTGTAATTGGAAGCATGATTAGAAAGCTGGACAGGTTTTTTAAATTAACTTTTGAGCCCCCAAAAAATAAAAGAAAAAAAAAGGAATGAAAGTTTTTTTTTTTTTTTTTTTTTTTTTTTTTTTTTTTTTGGTTCAAAAGGAAAAAAAATCTTATGTGGACACCACATGACTTCCTTGTACAACCTATTAAATTATACAAATTTTTTTGTATTTCATTTAAACTTATTTCCTTGAATTTCATTAGAGATATATTTCTCATTCAATTAATTCAGTTCTGACTTTGCAGCAAGGCAAAAATAACTTTTAAAACATCTTCATTAAAATTTGTAAAATACAGAAAAACATCAAACATCGAATACAGTATTAAAACAAGTTAAAAAAATTTTAAAACCAAAATTAGAGCTTCCGTGCAAAAACAGACCTGCAGACAGTAAGACAAATTTTTAGGTGCACAAAACTCAAATCAGTGCACAAACTGATCAAGTTTACTTTTAATCCGACTCAGCAAAAAGAAAACGAGGTTGGTACACAAACTGACTTAATTCACTATTCTACTAAGAGTTCCAAATGTAACCAAATGACAGCTTCGTTAAGTTTAATACCACTTAAACACTTTTATTGTTGATAATTCTACAATTATTACAGCATATTAACTAAAAGCATTAAAACCTTAACAGAAACATAAGAACAAGATAATTCAATCACTTTTAAAGCAAAAAATGCACACTTTACCAATATAAAAAAAAAAAAAAAAAAAAAAAAACTGAGTTCAACAAGCCGGGTAGCAGAGTAGCTATACATTATATATGTTTTGTTAGGCTGATTGCAACCAAAAAGGTAGATGCACAACTACACATTATAGCAGTTCCATATATAAAATTTTAACATTCTGAGGCTACTCTTTTTTTTAGTTATGTGAGATATGTATGCCTGTACAGATGTCATGAAGAAAAGCTCTTCTGAATCCATTTTAAATCCATCTTACAATCCACTTTGGGCAAAAGAGTCCTTTATTTTGTCCGTACTTACAGATTTCATGTAAAAACATCGGTCAAATGGATTCAAGAGTAGTCAAAATGGATATTTTCATTAAAATATGATACTGAACATTTTTGTGAACAATACTCTGTTCACTTAAGGAAGAAAGGAAAGCTCTAACAATTAGTGTTCAGTAGCTTGTAAATGACAACCTTTCACATTTAGTTCTTAGTATCGTGAGAATGGCAACAGTTTGTATGTATGTAAAAAGAGTAGTATGTTAGTCATGGTTCTGTACAAAATTTAATATTCAATGCTTATAAATAAATAGTTTAAAGTGCACCCTCTTTATTTTACAGTGCTGCTGATTAACAAGCTGCAAGATTCTTCGAGTCCATCCTTGGGTATTTCCAGAAATGTTTCTCTAAAATATGCTTTCCTGTTGTATCCTGAACTTATCCTTGAAGTCTGTACACCGATTTTGAATCACCTTGTATATGAGGTGCTCACAATTTCTAACTGCAAAGTTTCTCAAAATATCTGCAAGATTCAAGGGCATTTACAGAGAAGATAATTATAAACCAGTGTCAGTACCAATACATAGAGGGATTTTCTAAGTATGAAATTTAATTATGTCATTACGAATGAAGAAGTAGAATACAAAAATTTTCAAACATTATAAAAATGAAGAAAATATAATGAATCAAAGTTACTGTGACAACCGCAAAACAATTTCAACCAAATTTTAAACTGATTTAGGGAGAATTTACAAAATAAAAGCTATTAATTTTAATGAATCATTATTCAACATTAGTGAAAACAATATTCATATTAACTTTGCAGCTGACCCTCATGAAACTATTAATTACTAATAGTCCGTGCAAATATTACATGCAAACGTATGAAACTTTCAATTTTAACTCTTCAAAGCATAACATTTTCCTTTTTGCTACATAAAAGCTGCACTACATAAAGAAAACTTACATTTTCATAGAATTCTCTTAATTAATTTTGAGAAAAATCCATATCTAGAAATCAAAATTGAAAGAAACAAAACCTGTAATAACAGTTTGCAAACACTCTGTATAATTTGCAACATAAATTTCAATATAATTAAAACATTTTAATACTTAATATGTTCTAATTATGAAGTTCTAGGAATCAATAACAATGCATATCATGCTTTAGAATAAAAAAACATGATTATTCTCTATTGGAAACATTCATATTTACTTCTGCTGTGCACTGAAACTGAGAGCTTTTCCGGCTCCTGTCATAACTTTGCCAGCTCTAGTCTTATCATACTTGCCATTTTCCTTTAAGAAACGACCCATTGCATTTTCTTCTTGAGCTAGCACTAGGGGAAAATATATATATATATAAAATTTTCTGCTAAAAATTCGTATTTCAGAAGCTCAGTACAGAAAACAAAATTCAAGTTTTAGTTTAAGCTCTCCCAAAATATAGTTTAGAAGATGTGCTATGGCAAAGAATTCATACAGTGAAATCTACACCATATTATGCCACATAAAAATATCACCTTCTCAGCACATATTACTGTAAATGCTCTTTATTTAATGTAAGAAAATTACAGAAGGGTTATTCAGCTGTTAACCTAAATGACTTTTCTTAATTTGTCACAATTAATGAAAAAATTTCCTAGACCAAACACAGAACTGGTTAGGAAATTAAATGAGAGTAACTTAATTTTACACATTTACTACAAAGTACAACAAAATAACAAAGAACCTTACAAAAGTTTATCCTCCATGGTACTATGAAGCAAATTAAAGAACAAAATATATCGGGTTTTAACAAAAATTTCCCACAACTGCAAATATTATCTGCACAAACAGTTCATGTTAGTGTGTTTAATCATATTGTGTCAAACGATTTTTGGCATTTGAAAGAAAGAGACTCACTTTAGAGCACTGTGTTGTGAAATTTGTAAAACAATATTGTTATAATTAAGTACAAGGTGTCTGAAATGGAACTATCACACTACCAGATTAGAACCATCATTTACTTCCAGTTCTTTTGCAAAACATCAGCTACAGTGTGTCACCAAATCATGTGTACAACTTTAGGTACTAATGTTGTATCATCTGACACTAATACCACTATCACATACGATATTTGTTGCCGGAACAAAACGTTTCGTGGAACAGTTCTGAGAAACGCTCTTTGGCGAAATAGAGTTACCATTTTCACTTGGTAAATCGCTCAGATTGACGAAAGTGACGTTTGCTTCTTCATACTGTTTTGTATCGCTCACACGTTTTTCGTTTTAAACTTTATTGTTAGTAATGGAAGATAATAGAAAGGTGATTGCTATCAAGTTCACTTTGATCTCCACTCTGGCACTTCAAGTAACACATAAACACACTTCAGGTTATAGCAATCATTACATCAGTAATAGCCAAATTCTGTATACACTAAGAATAGTTTAAAACATGTGCCAGATAAGTCTATTTATCAGACATTACTTATGTGTATTTTCTGTTGTCAGCATTCCAATGAAAATTTGATGGCTCACTGCAAAATTTGTGACCTGGTGAAAGCATTTTCTTGACTAACTTTATGGCTCATAATTACTGTTCTATCCATTCAAACAAACAAACAGACAAAAAAAAAAAAAAAAAAAACTTTCATGACAAAAATCTATATGGCTGATATTTACATCTTCACAGCCAGGAGATACTATTTAGCAAAATGAAGATCAAATAAAGCATATGAATACATGAGCAATCAAACATGTGTGAGTTGTTTACTGTCCCATAGAACACTCAGTAATATACCAAAACACATTAATTATACCAACTCTAGAAATTAGGTGGTGCACATCATGAGTTTGTTTTATGTGATTACGGCAAAGCCTTGAGGGACATCTGCCTAACAGGAGGGATCCCTTTGTAGAAGAATTTTTAAAACTGGCTGGTATACCAGTTACAAATGGGGAAAACCAAGAAAACGCTCATGTAGCCAGCCCGTTCGCGGCATTCTAACCTGACACAGAACTACCAGTGCTCAATGATGCTTCGGCCACTAGTAGGTCCGTGCTCTTAATTGGTGGTGTATTTAATTATGGCAAAGCACACTAGGGCTATCTGCCTAAGGGAAGGATGCCTTCGTGGAGGACTTTGTAAGGGAAACTGGCTAGTATACACATTACACATGGGGAAAACACGAAAACACCTATGCAGCCAGCCCATTCGCGGGATTCGAACCTCGGACCGAACTACCAGCGTTCAGCAACTTTACCGCTCGGCCGTTGGAAAGTACAATTCATTATGTAAACAGACATGAAGGTGATAATCAGTTGTGCACTGTTTTAAGTAATCAAATGTTATAAATGCACAGCTGTTACATTTCTTATTATTTATTAGTCATGTTTATATTACGTAGATCATACATATGATATAATTATGAATTAACCCAATAACAAAATGTGCACACTCTTTAGTAATCAAATGCTCATCAATTATTTTTCAACTGATTATTACATATCCATAATAATTTGCAAAGAACTGATGACTACAGTTGCTGCCAATTGCATGATCATTATATGAATTAAAAGTAACTTCAAATACACTTTTTGGCAATGTTCATTTTTGTATTCATACATACATATATATATATACATATACACATCTAATAAGTCATATATTTACATACAGATAGAGAGATGTGATGGTTTAGAAGTTGTTAATATATATTTATTAGTATTAATGTAATGAATAAGATTTATATTAATGAATGTATATTCAAATGTTTTTCATCATGCATAATAATAAATCCATAAATTTCCAATGTTTCAATATGTAGCATTTACAATAAAAGTATAGTTTCTAATGTATTTATAATCCAAATGTATTTCATTAATAACATGAAATTAATAGACAAATTTAATGAGTATTCTCATTATTACATAAGCTATGCTTTTCTTTTTTTTATGCATCTTTTATACTGTTTAAAATGTGTCACTGATTATGCAATTAACAATTTAAGAGATAAGTAATTAGGAGAAAAGCCGCGCATATATAAATGGATTTAAAAAAATTATTCAACTTAAATTTAAGAAATAAAATTCTATTATATAACAGTGATAATACACGATCAGCATGAAATACTACAAATTTGGTGAACTTTTGGCGATGAACAATTTGTAAACAAATCCGAACTGCAAGAATGTCGTAAAATACCGTCAACTCTGAAATTTTCACGATTATATATTTAATGAATATATAAAAATTTTAAAAATGACTCAGGCAGTTGTATTACAACAAAACAGCAATAATTAAATTGGCCTCTATTTCCACCGTCCATGACTTCACAGTGAGAGTCATCACTATATTTAAAGTTACCTGTGATCCTTCAGAAGCAGAACTTTCATCTGATTGTTTGAATCTTCGAGGAACAAGTCTCCAGCCGGAACATTTTCAGAAAAGTTTTTAAATGTTGCTCGTAGCTGGGACATGTGCCTCCTAGCTAGACGAAGCATTTCTCGGAAGCCTCCCACTTAAAGCAGTGCTACTAGAATCTTGTTTCTCGGAATTGTCCCGCGTAGCCACGTGCGTCCTTAGAAGTGATAGCCTCTTAAGGTTTGGTACCAAAGGTTCATCAAGAAGCAGAGCACTCTGGCTGGCCTACTGATGTTGATGAGGCCAGTCTGCAAGATGTTGATGAGGCCTGCCTTCCAGAACTTGTTGAAGAAGATCAGTTTGCAACTATATGAGAGCTTGCTAAGGAGTTAGATGTCAATGACATGTCCATTGCTTGCCCTATGCATCACATAAACTTGATGTAAAAGTTCAATCACTAGGTGATGCATGAGCTGACTCAAGCAGATAAGGACAGATGTGTTTGGGCCTGCACTACTCTGCTCAAATATCAATGCACAGACAGAATTCTGAACCGAATCTCTACATGTGATGAAAAGAGAATTTACTTCAACAACACAGGCAGAAAAGGGGGTCTGCACTCAGTGAGCCGTCAGCAGAGTCGCAAAGCACAGTTTGGCCAACAAAAAGATCATGCTTTGTATCTGGTGGGATTTACATAGTATCCACAAAAAATAGCTGGAAAAAGGTAAAACCCTTGACAGTACGGGCATGCAGCAAGATGCTAGTCTGTGTTGACCCTGCCAGAGGAAAAATGCTGAACTGAGTTTCGCTGCAAAAAGGTAATGCTCCATCAAGATAACACAAGACCACATGTGTCTGCATTCACCAGATGGATTCTACGGACTCAAACGGGATCTTTTGCCACACCCACCATATAGCCTTGACATGACTCCTTTGGACTGCTACCTTTTTTCACTTCTGCAGCTACATCTTGCAAGTGTTTTCTTCCATTCTGCACAGGACATCTGAAATGAGGTTGATCTGTGTTTAGACTCACAGCCACCAAGTTTCTGGGCCGAAGAAAAACTACCAAAACCTTAGCAGAAAATTATAGATTACTACCCCCACTAAAGGTACTACTTTCATATTTTTTCATAACTTTATTATGATCTTTTTCTTTTTTGGCACAAAACTTTTGTTACAACCAGATTTATACAAATTTCTTATTTAAACCACTCAAAAAGTAGATATTTATACAAATTACTCAATTAAACCATCGAAAAAGTAAATACGGTTTCTTTTTTAAAAAATCAAATTTGGGGGACTATTCATTGTGCAAACGAAATTCCGGATGTCCCATCAATCACATTTCGGATGTCCCTCACAGGTTTCTGAGCAGATTATGAACAAAGTCGTATCATCTGCCTTATATACAACAGAATTTATCGAAAACAGCATTTGTACTCAGAACAACAGTTTAGAGAAAAATGTGCACACTTGTGTTTATCACAAGGCTGGATCAATGTGTACATCAGCTCTCTGAAAAGCAACAACAGAAGTGAATCAGTACCTGTATTATTTTGCTTTCTCATTCCAAAAATGAAAATTTCTTAAATGAATTAGCTACTGATGAGTATCATTCAGGTGAGGCATAATGGATATTCTACAGAAATGTCAAATATCAAAGGACTGTGTATCAAGTAATGCAGCCTATTCTTCTCGAATCAAGAAAAAAAAAAAAAAAAAAGAGTCTCGCAAAGGTTTTCATGGGTGCGTGGTGGAATATGAAGGGAATAATTCACCGAGATTAGCTACCGCATTACAAAACCATTAATGCTCACATGCACTGCAAACAGCTGGACAAACCAAGCCAGAAACTTACACCTAGGCACCAAGCACTTACCAATTAACAAAGCATTATCTTTCAGCATAAAAACTTAAGACCTCAGGCTGCTTTAGTAGGCTGCTTTAATCTTTCAGAAAAAACTATTCAGCTTTGATTGGCAAGTTCTACTTTTCCTATTCTTCCGCTTTCTTGGACTGCCATCTTTTTTTAACATCAAGAGAATTTCTTTGGCCTTTCAAAACTTCAGATGATGTGCAAGATATAAAAGCAGCATTACGAGATGTTTTTTAATTCTAAACAAGAGAACTTTTACCAATGATGGATTCATCTACTAGGCAGATGGCAAGAAGTCATACTAAATACCAATAATTAATTGAATATGCACATATGTTATATTTTCCTTATTCCCTCTTTTTCTCCCCCCCCAAATGGGCAAACTTTTATATCAATCCTATAAATACTACTCTTCTAACATTTTAAAATAAAAATGAGGAGCTTAGAACACCATGAGCCTGATGAGAGTGTCTAATTAATATATTTATTATAAAGTACAAATACACACTGAAATGATGTTTTAACTATGCTATTTATTTCTGAAGGACAATTACATTACTAAAAAAAGGGGATCACTACAGTTATAAGAAGTGAACAGATTGTTAACAGGTGGAGAACAGAGCTACAGTTTGATAAATTGTATGAAATATGTGGTAAGTAAAATATTTTCTGCAAGAAAAATAAAAATTGCAGTAACGTCTTATTTCTCTCATTTTAAAATGTGCAATTTTTATATATTATGTAGTACTTCGAATATAAACTTTTATTTAATTATTTGAAAGGATTCATCCGTATTTTTTTAACTTTCCTGAATTTCTGGGAAAATATTCCAGTTTTTCCTTGCCCATTTTGGAAGTTATTTACATTTTTCTGACTTTTTTGACTTTTCAGAAGTTTAAAGTTAAGTAAGCATCCCATATAAAAATAACAGAATGGGTATTTTCGTATTAACTGAAATCTGCCCATTCTATAAATAAGTTGCCAATAATGGCATCACCGAATCTTCATTGATAAAACCATACTGATAAATCCAACTAGCATCTACCATTCACCTATAATCCTGGCTAACCTTTGCATATTTAATCTCACTCCATTTGTTATTTCTAGGTCATTTTTCTCCAAATACATAATTATACATCTCTCAAATTTGCCAAGTCCGAAAACAGAAGCTATTTTTTCTATATCTCACTACATTGCTAAGGGTAGTAATGCATTAAATCACATATAAGGTTATACATCACTCACAAAAACAACATGGAATTTAATATTCCTAAGAAGAGATGAATTGTAACAATAAAATATGGAATCTGAATTGAAGAGAGAAAACCAAATTTATGTCTGCCATAAGATATCATTACTATAAATACACATAAGATCATCATTGTTGATTAAAACTTTGAAGGCTAGTTCAAATCCACAGTGATATGACTAAGTTAGACACAAGTGCCAAATGAAACTATATATTGCACAAATTTAAAGGATGAAGTTCCTAAAATTATGTGAATTTATCAACTATATGCCTCACAATAAAACATAATGTTATACTCATTCATACACTTTATTATGTGTATTTATAAAGCTCCTTGAAGATTCCCTAAATAAATAACAACTTTTCTTGTAATCTTAAGACTAACTTTCTGGCATACTGTAATGGCAAAAGTGACGTTCTATATTGAAACAAGATGATAATAATATCCTGATTCATTTAAGCAATAACTGTAAATATGTCAAAGATTAACCAAATCTTCAAATTAAGAAATATACCCCTCCCCCCTTCACACTTTAATTTTCCAGTATAATCTTACATATTTAAATAAAAAGAACTAATTGCAAAAGAACTACACTTTTTTCAGAAAGTTTAGAAGTCCTAAAAAAGGCTAACTTTTTACAACATTTTGACAATATTTCTTTTACTTAATCCATACAAAGAAAGTAATATAAATTTGCAATCATACACACATATATACAGAAGGTTAGACAAAAATATGGAAACACCTCATACAAATGCATGCTTCAACTGAAATGTTTATTCTCACAAAAGCTGTTAGTGGCCATGATATGTTAGCTCACTAACGCCACCTGTACAACATCTCAATATACATTGCAAGTGTCATTCATTATTGAGACAGCGTTCTGTGTAGTTCTGACTGCATCACATTAGAGCTAAGTGAATTCAAACATGGGCGAATTATTGGGGCTTGTATGGTGGGTGCTTTGGTAACTAAGGTAGCTGAAGTATGGTGTTTCAAGGGGCAGAGTATTTAAGATTTTTATTCATATAGGAGAACCAGGAACCACATATGCTAAATCACAGCACAGATGAAAAAGCATGCTGAGTGATCATGACAGACGATCACTGAAGAGGACTGTAATGAAAAATAAGAAGGCTGTAGCTTCAAAAGTGACTCTTGAACTGGAAGTCGCACTCGCCAACCATTAGCACCAAAGCAACATGAAGAGAGCTCCACAAACAGGGAACTTTTGAATGGAGCTGCAATCAAAAAGCCACTCATCAGTGATTAAAATTTATGTTAGAGAACAAAATGGTGCCAGTCATAAAATCTGGATTACAGAGCAATAGAAGACAGTCATTTGGTCAGATGAGTCTTGCTTCCCACAGTTTTCGACTCCTGGGAGAGTTTACATTTGGCAAAAGTCAAAGCATATGATAGAAACTGTTTGCTGCCGAGAGCAAAATATAACAGAGGTTCAGTCACAGTTTGAGAAGCCATACTAATATTCTATGAGGCCCATCATTACTGCCAAAAATTATGCAACCATTCTGGCTGATGACATCCATTCCATGACACAAATTTTGTTCCCCAATCGTGATGTTGTGTTCCAAGACGATAGAGCTCCTGTTGCTTCAGTTCATATCGTCCAAGACTATTTTTCTTAGCACTAACCTGAGCTTTCATATCTACCATCGTCAATAAGTCACCAGATATCAATATTATTGAGGCTTTATGGGCTATTCTGTAAAGAAATCTGCGTAAGCGCAT
This sequence comes from Stegodyphus dumicola, assembly GCF_044657685.1. Lineage (NCBI taxonomy): Eukaryota > Metazoa > Arthropoda > Arachnida > Araneae > Eresidae > Stegodyphus > Stegodyphus dumicola. The sequence goes on along the minus strand of NC_140781.1, from coordinate 109,910,767 downwards.
TCACTGGCATCCTTAACTGAACTTGCCAGCGTTTTATAGGAAGGATGGTACAACACTCCCTGACAAACCATACATGACTTCTATTTATCCATTCTGAGAAAACTGCAAGCTGTTTTGCATGTCAACAGTTTTCCAAAAACATATTAGTCACAGAAATGCTTTTTTATTTCAGTGTTTCCATATTTTTGTCCAACCCCTATATATATAAACTTAAAACATCTAAAGTTAAAATTAAATTGGAATCAAAGCAAGGCAATTCCTGAACAATATTAATAATTGCAACCGTCTATAAGAGGTTTAACACAATATCTAAACATATCAAAATTAAAATAAGTATTCATTAGTAAAATAAACTCGAAAAATAAAAATTTGAAAAGGAAAAATATGCAAACTTATAAAGGTATAAAAATTAGTCTCCTTTTACTGAAACCACAAATTGGAACTCATCAGTGAAAATCAAATTAAAGCTCCATAAAATTCGATTAATATGTTTCGAAAACATGTTTTGTTCTCCTGGTTCATTTGAGATCAAAAACCAAAAAAAGACGCAAATAAATTTTCAATTAAGGCATTAAAATTCGTATAGAACTGAAAAATTGAATCTCAAATGTATCCAAAATTTTTCCTACATGCTTTCGAAATACTTCAAAAAAAGAATAAAACATTACATGTGGCGAATTGACTACTAAAAAAACCCATATAACTTTACATTATGCAAATTGACCATTCAAAAGAACAAATTGGTTTAAAAACACTATATGTAAACAAATATACTTTAAATCAAACTGTTATTTAAACAACACTCAATAATTATGTGTCATAATCGATTATGCTAAACTTTTAATACCAAGAAAACGAAAAACTTTTCATTACAGACTTCTGTAAATAATAGAATCTAATCTGAGCCTTAAAAAACTAAAAACCTATTTGAAACAAAAATTGGAAAAAAAAACGCAAACTTGCTGAATTCTTAAGACCTTAACGTAAACTTACTGAATTCTTAAGATGACCAAACTGTGTTCCTTGCAAAAGAAGGTTAAATTCAGGGTTATTCTCAAAAAGCAAAAATTTTGTAGTTCTTGAAAAAAGTATGTGATAAGGCTCAAAGTGTCCAATAGCAGAACTACGTATTCTAACATGTGTTCAAAATATCCTATCCTGTTAAATTTAGTGTGGGGGTGGCAAACATTGGGCACAGTCTGCAAAAATTATTACAAATGAACAAGGTGATCATCATCTCCAAAACTGCAGCATAAGAAACTTCTAAAAGATGCTGTCCTCTGAAAAATCTTAAAACACGAAAACAGAACTGGCTCAAAGTAGAGGAAAAGGAAAAACATAGGTTATAAAAGATAAAAGTCTTCATGTAATCAGGGTACAATACATCTTTGAAACTAGAAGCCCCATTTCTTAGTAAAAGCTAGATTTGCCAGTTATTAAATATACAAAATAGTAGAAAGATGGTATAAATAATATCTAAAAGGGAAAGAAACAAGATCTTTGTACAGTACAAAGTCCGAGATCCGGACTTGTTGGGACTTCGATGATTCCAGGTTTGGGATTTTCCGGATATTAGATCATCAATTTAACTCTAGTACGATGACATGTAGAAATTATAAAATTAAAAATATGAAATTGTGATTTATGAGATAATGAAGTATTTATGATCTAAAAGGTATCAAAATTTACAAAAAAAAAAAAAGCTTAATATTTATTTTTTTACTTTATTAAACATTTCTTTGAATGTAAATTGCTTAAGTTGCTTTGTTTTTTGTGCTAATACTTTCTGTTCAATTCTACAGACAGACAGAATTTCTTGTTCAGTTACAAAGTTCACTGTTCAAGTCCTGTAGTTGCTCTGTCCAGAATTTTGACTATCTAGTCGATCAAAATTTTTTCGCTTTCAATAACCTGTCTGTCACTTTCTTCACTATTGCGAGTGGTATTTTCTGGATCTAGAACCAACCATACTACAGATTTCGCCGCCTGTTAATTGATTGATGATTGGAATATTGTGATCACAATGAAAAACTTTGTTATACCATCTTCATTTGTTATCACTTTTTCACACTTCTTTACTAAGTCCATTAACTGGAAATTTTCACCTGTGGTTTGCAATATCTGAAAGCCTTCAAATTTGTGGTTATCATCTTCATTATCCTCACCATGAAATATGGTACCTGGTCATAAATTATGCCAAGCACTTTTAATATATCTGGATCACATCTTTCCATGATCTTGCGATGCAGCAGATTTTATGATAATATCTTTCAAAAATTCTAGAAACGTCTTGCCAATATTCAAGAAATTTAACGTGGATTTTGCTTAATACTTGCACAATACTTGCTTCTGAGTGCTACCTTTTTTTTTCCAGTGTATATTTAAGATTATATGACATACTTCTAAGATGCTATATATTCACAATACATAACATCCTAATACAATTATGTAAAATACATACAAAACTTTAGCTACAATATGAAATTATATTTACCACATAGCTTATCCTGATAGTTTTCTAGAATTCTCAGCAGTGTTAAAAAAGACTCTTCTATGGTTTGGAACAGCTAAAAAAGTCATAAAGTTACACCAACAAAAAATCATTCATTTGAATTTTTTAAAAGTTCAAAAAATAGATTGTCACTAAATTTAAAACAATAATAAAATAATCTATAAAACATCATGTATTTTTCTACATCCAATATACATCCATTTCTACATCCCATATATTTTTCACATATTTTGGGCTTCTTTTGATTATTTAGCATATCTATTTTTTAAAAATTTGACATTTTCTCAGTAAACAGCATGGAAGTAGTTAGACTTTACTAAATATAAAAATTAAAAAGAAAACTGAGTTAATAGATGGACTATTGGTATGTAACAGAACTGAAGAGTGGTTTAAACAAAATGATAAACTCTGTTATTCATCACATAAAATCAAAATGTGATACTTTCATATTATCCCATCAACTATGAAACAGTGTTCAAGCAATGCAATTAAGCACCAATTATGGATAAGTATGCTGTGAGAATACATTCATAACATCTGTGCTTTCATTTGATGCAGCTTCCGTTAAGTCTTGATACATCACATTGTTTTTAGAAAAAGAATATAAACTATTATTGCTGCCTTTTTTCTCACATTTGGTGGAGGATATTAAAATTTGGGACCTGCTTTCTACAGAACAGCAAGCAGTGGATTATTTTCTAAGTTATGGGATTCTACTATCAAGAAACGTGCACGTTAATGGACACGATAATGGGAAAACTAAATACGGCCGAGAAAACAGTAATAGAAATCTAATTTTATATTTTTCATTAAAAAATATTTATATTTTTGCTCCCCCCCCCAAAAAAAAACTTACAAAAGGGGAAAAAAGCTAAAAAATACATGGTGGTAGGAAAAAGGGCACAAAACTACAGTACAAGTTTCAATACTGGCAATGCATTTAAAAGCACAATACAGCTATCACCAAAACTGCTATGATGCAGTGACCAAAGTCAGCTCTCACACAGATTAGTTCTTATCAACTTGCATAATTATTAATTAATAATTATGCCTTTGTGGTGGACTTCCTTGCAGAGACTGGTTCATTGGAGTATTTACAATACAATGGAGAAAACCTCATGCAGGCAGCTTGCACAGTTCCAAGAAAAACTGCAGTAGTATTTAGTAATTTGCAAATGAGAAAAATTAATATTTACTATTTAGTAACTTATCAGTGCAAGAGTTATGATGGTGAAAATATAACTACTCTGGTATTGCAGTTCTCAGTAACATATGATAGTCTATGATGATAAATAAGTAGTTTAAACAGCTAAAAGTGCACCTTCTTCATTTTATATGGTGTCACGCATATTCTGCTCTCAAAATGGAAAATTTAAAACTACCAGAGCCAATGAAATTTGATAGAAATCTTGCTTCAGACTGGCAAAATGGCTGCAGTCACTCAAAATTTATTATGCAGCCAGTGGATTACATAATAAAGAAAAGAAGGTGAGAGTTAATACTTTTCTTCATGTAATGGTAATTCACACACCTTTGAAATATATAATAAATTTTCTGTAGAAGAGGTAAAGAAATTAAGAGAAAACTAATGAAATATTGTACACCTAATAAATATATTATATATGAATGATATTTATTCTTTACTAGAAATCAAACCATGCAGAAGCCATCCATACATGAGCATGGAACTGACCTTTCAAATACAGTTAAGTGTCCATCCCTTTATCCACCTATTTTTAGGAATGATTAATTACTTAACCAAATTTATTCCTAACTTAACTACTATTAATGCACCATAAAGAGGGTTACTAGGGAAAAATGTTCTCTGACACTCGACTGAAAAACACCAAAAAGTTTTTAAAACATTTAAAGAACTGGTAGTAAAAGCACCTGTACTGAGATTCTATGATGTCAATAAGGATATAACTCTTTCAATAGATGGAAGTTCTGAAGAATTAGGTGCTATTTTACTACAAGAAAATCAAATAACTGCTTGTGCTTCCAGCACTCTAACAAAAAGTCAAAAATTATGCTCAGATATAAAAAGAACTTTTAGATATAACTTTTGGAAGTTCTAAATTTCATATATATGGCAAATGTATTAGAGCTGAAACTGATTATCCACCTTAAGAAAGCGTAACTAAGAAACCCCTTTTTAAGGCACCTCAGAAATTACAAAGAGTGCTGTTAAACTTACAAAAGTTATGATCTAGACCAGTGGTCACTAAACTTCTCTTTTTTGTTATCCAAACCTAAAAACTTCTTTGTTATCCAAAAACTTTCTTGTGCAAAAACTAGTACCTACATAAATTCTAACTTTTTAAGACATTTGAGACACTACAGAAAACAGCTGCTGAAGAGAATATCAGAAGAACAGAACAAGGAGTTAATGCACAGAACACAGATGTAAAAAAATATAATTCCAGATATTCTTAAGGACAAAGTTTAGCAGATTAAATACCAAACTCTGCTAACTCAGAAATAAGGGACAGTAAACAAAGAACCAGAAATGGTAAAGTGATTAGAAGGCTGGCCAAGTACTTAAATTGATTTTAAACTCTTAAAAAAAATTTTGAACTCCAAAAAATGGGGGAAGATGTAGTATTAAGTAATTTATAAATGGCAACATTTAATATTTAGTATCCTAGTAAATGGCAACACTTTTGATGTATGTGGAAACAGAACTGAGTTTGTCTTGCAATCTCTGTAATATATTGTATTTTATACTTATAAATAAATAGTTTAAACAGTTAAAACTGCACTCTCTTTATTTTACAACTGCCTGGGGTGAAATGCAAAACTCTGTGTTCTACATGTAACTTCTAGTAAGGATTGATGTTAAGTCTGTTTAATGAAGTTTTAAGAAGTTCATACTTACAAAAAAGAAAAGTGAATGTTTATGGTCTCATTTTTTTTCATGTCTTCAAACAGTCATTAATAGCATATTAAAAAATCTAGCCTTAATCCACATACTTATTTTGTCAATAGCAAACAGAATTTTCTTTGTCACCAGAAAGACTTAAAAAACATGTTAGCTTGGTATTGAACAGTTTAAAAATGTCTTTTGCACATCTATAGTAATACATATAAAAGAAAAAACAAAAGCAAAATTAACCTTTAATTGTTTATATTTTTTCAAGGAAAAAATTAAAACTAAATAGCATTCTAACCGATTCTTGTGGCACACTTATTTGATTCACTGTCATCTTCCAAATATTTATAGAAAAGAAACTCTGCTGAAGCATAAATATTCCATACACTGCCATGCAGAATTTCAAAGCCCTAAAAATAAATTGAGCTTAAACTAATTAAAAGGATACAATATTCAAAGGAAAAAGGGGAAAACACTTTGAGTCGGCCACTCTGCAAAATTTAAATAATATTTTATATGTTTTCACGTTATGATAGGTTTATATGTAGGAAGCACTGTTTCAACAAATATTTGATAGGAAATTAAGACTTTTTTCTGAAAATTAATGCTCGTCTTTTTCTATCAGTACTACTCTATTGCTCAAATTCTTAATAAATAATCAATTTTTGTGAAACTCATATAAGCAGTTTGCAACTATTTACATTTCAATTTGGCATTCATTTTTAACTGTATGGAAAAAATAACTTCACTTGAAGTTCTAATTTATGTTGGCCTTGGAATTCTCAAATATTCACTAAATAAGTATATCCTTAAGTAATGAAAATTTACATTTTAATAATTTTTCATTTTACTTACATTTTTATTATTTTGAGAAAGCATAAACACTTTTTTTAAAAAAAAAGTCTGTTTCTGCTTTCTCAAAATAATAAAAATATGAATAAATAAATTAATATATTTAAAATATGTGAATATCTTGAATACATTCACATTTTAAATATAGTCAAAGTCCAGAAATCTGCAGAGCTTGGGACCAGAGGTTGTGCGGATTTCAGGACAGAAAAGATAAATCATAATATTCAGACTAAAAGTGCAAAATAAATAAGGCGTATTAGATATATTTAATTAAATTATTATATACATTATTGCAATAACTTATTATATGCGTTAAATTATTATTACATATATAAATTGATTATATTATTCATTGTATTATTATATGTACTCAACATCGAGGTTTGCCGATTTCGCCTCATACAAAGACTTCTGGATTCGAATTCCGGTGTTAGAATCACTGTTGCTATAAAATTTCAACAGCTTTTCTTTATTTTTCTGTATATCATACACAATCGTGTCGCAATTCCATACGATTCAGCTATAAACTAAAGAATAGCACCTGCTTCCATCTTTTGAAGAATTTGCACTTTTTGCATTACCGTCAATGCAACGTGTTTACATTTCTCAACGTTGCAAGCAGTAAAATCATGAGTGCGTTTCTTATCTGTAATTGTATTAAAAAGGGCTGAAATTTAAAATATTCTTAATTTATCCACAAAATATCCAGATTAAAAAAAGACAACACCAAATGATCTCGTGAAATAACAAAGCTCAGAAAATACAACAACATGAATTGTTAACTTGAAAGAAGAATTGAGTGAATCGTCTGCTTTTTTACCTCGATGTAGATTAGAGGGAAAAAAAAACTTTTACAATGATGTCAATAATTTGGTATTTCCGTTATGACTCATTATTATTCAGTAATTATGATGTCATTATACGGTAAGTATTTTTTCTTCGATATTTCGTATTCAATGTTGTGGTTTCCAGAACCTATAAACAGAATGTTTATATTTTGAGAGGCAACACAGATTTCAGGAGTTCACGGATTTTCGATATTTGACTGTATATTCAAGATATCAGAGTAATATTCATTTTTAGAATAGAAATTTCCTTTAAAAATTCAAAGTCATTTACAAATAAAACTTGATGTCATTGTCTGCCACAGATTAACTATTTATCACACATTTTTAAACTTGAAATTCAGCCAATTTAATAACAACAGAAAAATTGTAACACAACATTTTAAAGTAAGCAAGAAAGTGAACTTAGTTGGCATAGATTTTGAACCAAATTCTACTGATTTGAAATGCAATTAAGTATTGGTTCCTCTTTCTCAAAGCAAAAATGTTTTCTAAAGGTGAGAGGAGCAACTAAAAATTCAATGGACTGAGTAAAGCAAAAACAAATAGGAAACTACTTGTTGAGAAAAACAGAAATAAAACAAGGAAATGCTAAGACATTATAATTCCGTAAATATTGGGAAGAAATGGATTGAAATTAATTTAAGTAAAGAAAAGAAATTTTTAAAAATGTGAAAGGCCTCAAAGAAAATCCAATTCAGGAACTGAAGATGCTTTGTAGACAATTTTTACAAAAGTCAAAATTGAGGTTAAAAGACAAATTATTTTTGTAGATGTCAGGTCATTAATGAAACATCATTATATACCGATTTTTAAAGACCCAGAATTTATCTCTTTATGCATTAGCAATTTTATATAATCTTATAAACATATAATCTTATATTACAAAAATGAAGCTTAAAAAGCATACAAAATATTCTTTTTTAAAATTTTCCGACTCTTGCTTTACAGCAGTTTGTTTTCAAACTTAAAAATTTAATTTACAAAATCATCTCTTCAAGACATGAAAAATTAAGTTTCAATTTTATCAGTCAACCAACTACAGAAAATACAGAAACCTTCGAGATGTTAGTCCCCCTTCTGCATCGACGATAGCTTGCACATATCTGGGAAGACTTTCCTCCAGTTTTTGATAGGTGGACATAGGAATTAACTTGATGTGTAACAGAACATAGGATTTGACTTGATGTGTAAAGGTACACTGCACGAAAAAGGCGGGGGACAATTCTATATCTCCTGTTCTACTGGGCTGATTGACGAAATTCAAATTGTGTTTTTTCATGTCTCGAAAACACGACTTAGAATATATATTACATTTATATATAGCATTGTTCTAACATAGGTATTTTGACACAAAATGGGACTCTTTCTCAAATAACATACCAATTTTTTTCCATATTTAAATTCTACAACTCCAATTATGCCTAAATATTAAATTTTTAAAAATTTAGTGCAAAATTTATGGAGAAATTTAAAAATTTGTCTCGGCAAAATTTTTTCAGTTGCGCCAAGAATAACTTACTTCGCAAACTTCTTAATATGTGGCAACCAATTTTCCTTTTCCTTCCATTATGCAAGAGCGGGAAAAAAAAAGTCGCATCATTCCTACCTTTTTACACTGTGCATGAGCAGGAAAAAAGTCACTACGTTCTAATTTCAAATAATTTTAACAAAGTGCCTAAAACCCATTTGGTGTTATTATCGCTTTCAACAAATATGCCAAATTTCAAAATGTGCTAATATATCACGTATATCTTTGGAAATTTTGAATAAAAAAAACTTTAATTTTTTTCAGGTGTGCTTAGAAATATGTCTACTTTAAGATGATGAAAAAATTGTATAGATAATTCAAAATTGTTTTCGAAAAATTTACAAAAATTATTTTAAAAATAAATCATAAAAATGGACGAATGTCATTTGGAATGAACCTTAATTTCGAAATGTGAAAGGAAGAATCAAATAAGTTTAATAAAAAAAAGATATGATAATAAATATATACCAAACTCAATTAACATTGAGGAGCTAAAATTTTAAGGCAAAATTTTTTAAAAACTACTCGTGCGATTTTTACAAAACTTGGCAGTCTGACATAATTTGAGTCGTAGAATCAAAATATGGAAAAAAATTGGCATGTCATTTCAGAAAAAGTCTGATTTTTCTGTTGAAATATCCATACTAGAACAATGCTATATATACATCTCATACATATCCTGAGTCGAGCTTTTGAGACATAAAAAACACAAGTTGAATTTCATCACCTGGCCTACTAGAACAGGAGATATAAAACTGTAACTTTTTTTTTTCTCTCTGCAGTGTACGTCGCTTTCAGTTACACATCAAATTACATCATCTGCCAGATCCACTACATTAGGGGGTGACTGGATAATTTTTTCCAGATAGTATATAAAAAATTACATTCTGTCAATCTAGCCAGCTGGAACAGAAAATATAATACTGACATTTTTCTTTCTGCAAATTGTACATTACATTGCAATATTAAATCTTAAAGCAGAAAATCTGCCATTATGTTAGGTATAAATATAACAATGAATTGCATTAAATTCAACAACAACAAATATTTTCTACTTTGTATGAGTAATGCCACTATATACAGACTGTGAAGTTCATCACTACAACTACTTTCCCCTCTCAAAGAAAGCAAAATGTATGATATTCTTGCCTATGTTAAAATGTTTCATTTTTAATACAGTCCACTACACAACATGCAGAATCAGGCTTCTTGAAATGAGCAGAACAGAAGGGAACAGGCATACAACTCGTATTAAAATTTCTTGAAACAGAGCACTGTATGCATTAACTATGCATATAATGTTACAATTTTACTATACCATCACAAGCAAGCAATTTTGTTTTCACAATTTTACATTAAAACCTGCCACATTCACCACATCCTCCAAAGTAACACCCCTTCAACTCTAATAAATATGAGTTGAAAGCTCACATTTGCTTTAACCCTTTGTGGTGCACTATACTTTAAAGTCGGTATTTCAACAAGAAAATTTGCATGCAGTCTATCTAGGCCTAAAAGAGTATACAGGTAAAATTTTGTAAAAATTGCACTTACCGTTTCAATTCTGTGGGTGTTCCATGATGTGGAACACTGCGCCGCCAGAGCTCTTAAAAGTCCGACTAAGCGAGCATTTCAGTGAAGCACGGAAATGAGCAGAAGCTTATGTATAGTAATGAAAAAACACTGTATGCTTTATATATGGTTTTCTGCATATACACAACTTTCTTGAATATATGTATGTAGATAAGTCATACAAAAATATTTTAAATTTTTCGATTTCATAGCTTCATGAAATTTTCAAATCATGTCACATCTATTTGATAGAAGCGCAAAACAACTGTGCAGATTTTGAACACAAAACTTGTTTTGTGCGGCTTCTGTTCCGTGCAACAACATGTATAGAATTCCAAGTAAAAACTTTAGGCTGTGTAGAGGGACTTGGGTGAGATGGATTGTCAACCTTCTCATCAAATAAACGAGTTTCATACGACTTATCATCATCGGATTACACAAGTGTTTCAGGAACGTATATCTCAGTATCACTCTATCTTCATGCTCTGATTCAGAATCAGAGGGTAATTCATGAAGCACTTTTAGCGCTTTGGAAAGAGTTAGACCTCTCCGTGCCATTTATGGAAAGTTAATAATAAAAAATTAACTGCAATTAAAATTAATAAAAAAAATTAACTGCAATTAATATTAACAATAAAGAAAAATAAGCTATAAAATATGCATACACAAAAAAATATCTACACATTTATTGTAAATAAACGAGAATGAGACAAAAAAGCGACAGCAAAAAAATTCGCGCAGCTTCCCTAAATAAAGATAACTCAAACTACTCATAAAATTCCCACCTGAAAACTACTCACAAAAATTTCAACATGCCCATATTAGAGCTTTCACAACACAAATCACACCTCACTCCTCAAACTGCTTTGTTTGAATTTCATTCCTCTCCAAAACAACGTAAATAGAAAACATACACAACAGATGTTTTCTCCCGAGACAGATGTTCTGATGCGTAACAGCATGAGATCACTAACAGCGCAGTGTTCCCGCTAATGGAACACCTCATTTTATTCAATGATTCTGTGCATGCTTTTTGTATGAAAAATGTAAAAAATATATATATATAACAAATAATATAGAGTACAACCATCAAAATTATACGGAAATTTTTTTTCAAACAAATTTTCTTGTATCACAAAAAAAATATAGAAATTGACTAGAAAAAACGTGGATTTTAATAACACATCATAAATGAAAATTCTGGGTCTCCTTGTGATATGCTGACATCTAATATTTAAAAAGAGAAGATCGAAGTATATAATAAAGGCATTTTTATACATTTATGGTTGAATTTAACGGTTTCAGAAGCGATAACACTGAGCCACAAAGGGTTAAAGACACAATGTATGCTCATAAATAGCAATTAAGCTAACATAAACTATATATTTATAATATTCCTATTGATCTTGCACTGCTGTAAAAAATGACTACAAGCCACATTTAAGCATTCTGCCCATTTCATTTTCACCTCATTTTGAGACAAGCTAATCCACAATGCAATTTATATATCTTCAAATTTTATCAGAATCCCTTCATGTGTTTTCCTTTCACTCTTTCTTTTATTATTACACTTAAGAGTCTTTAATCCGGACTCGTCGGGACTTCTACGATTACGGATTATCGGTTTTTCTGGATTATAGATCATCAGTTTAAATCTGGTAAGATGGCATATAGAAATTATAAAATTAAAAATATGAAACTGTAATTTATGAAATAAAGAACAATTATGATCTAAAGAGTATCAAAATTCACAAAAAAAAAGCTTAAAATTTATTTGTTTACTTTATTAAACATTTCTTTCAACATGCGCATGCGTAAAGCATACATTACGCATAGTTGAAATTAGAAAATTGCAACCAGAAAACTATTTGATGTGTATTCGTGATATTTATAATGACGAGGAATTTGATTTAAATCATATCAAAGATGGAGTACATCGAGATGAAATACTACATTTAGTAAGGAATTATAAGCCGAATAAAATAAAATCATCTGCCCTGACGATAAGAATAGTGCTGACAGATCAACTTCTAGTTCATTGCATGCCAAGACGTCCTCCCCCCTCCCCCGCAGAGCATCGTGAAATTGATAAACAGATTTCGGAATGGTTAGAAAAACAAAGGATATGCCTTTATCCATTTTTTTTTTTTTTTTTTTTTTTTGCAGCTATTCTACTTTTTGCTTGATGGACATCGAGACATGCTTTCGCTTTGTAGATCCTTCGGCAGCTCCAGAATCAGAACTTCTTTTTGACAAAATCGAAAGTTCAAGCTTACTTTCATAAAATTGCCCTAACAGTCTTCAAAAAATAATAAGCCAGATCCAATTAGAAAAAACAATGCAATCTGCAACATTAACTGAAATAGATAATTAGACAATTTTAGCTTAGCTTATACCGTCCGTTATACATTAAACGCGCATGCGTAAAGGTATTATGCGCATATGTGGACGCATTTTGCGTTTACGCATGCGCAGAAAGTTTATAGCTTTGAGGTCTTGATTATGTACGTCCGGATTAACCTAATGAAGACTTTTGACTGTATTATTATTTTCTGATTGTTTCAATTCATGGAATTCAATGTATTTTTAAATTTTATCTAGTAATCTGAGATTGAAATACGTCACTGATTATTCAGAGAATTTCAAGGCAGAAAGCAATACACCAACATGATTTTTAGCACTAATACATCTGACTTTGTCACATGCACTGTAACTTCATAAAATATTATTAAATCTACAAATAGGTTACTTTACTTGCAAAGCACTCAAAAGCTATTCACCAACAAGGATGCCTTCATGAGAAACTTTTTGTGAAAAAAAGCTCATGTACAGTCAAAAGTCGTTAATCCGGACTCATCGGGACTTCGGCGATTCCGGATTACAGATCATCAGTTTAAATCTGGTAAGATGGCATGCAGAAGTTATAAAATTAAAAATATGAAACCATAATTTATGAAATAAAGAACAATTATGATCTAAAGGGTATCAAAATTTACAAAAAAAAAAAAGCTTAATATTTATTTGTTTACTTTATTAAACATTTCTTTCAATGTAAGTTGTTTCGTTTTTTATGTGATAATACATTATCTTTAATTCTTTAAACAGACATAATTTCTTGTTCAGTTACAAAGTTCCGCTGTTCAAGTTGTCGAGAATACCGACTAATTTGTCAATTGAAATTTTTTCATTTTCAATAACCTCTGTCACTTTCTTCGTTATCGGAAACGAATTATAATGACGAGGAATTTGATTTAAATCATATCAAAGACGGAGTACATCGAGATGAAATACTACATTTAGTAAGGAATTATAAGCCAAATAAAATAAAAACATCTGCCCTGAAGATAAGGATAGTGCTGACAGATCAACTTCCAATTCATTATGCGCCGCAGCATTAAAGGTAAACAAAGTTTAGATAAACAAAGGATATGCCTTTATCCCTTTTTTGCAGCAATTCCACTTTTTGTTTAATGGACTTCGAAACGTACTTTCACTTTGTAGATCCTTTACATATTAGTAAATATATAACAGAAATTCTATTTGACATAATCGAAAGTTCAAGCTTACTTTTATAAAATTGCTCTAACAGTCTGCAAAAAATAATAAGCCGAATCCAATTCGAAGATTAAGGAAAACCACAATCTGCAACATTAACTAAATTAGATAGTTTTAGCTTAGCTTATACCGTCCGTTATACATTAAACGTGCATTCGTAAACGTATTTTGCGCACGCACACACGCATATTCGCAGCCGTCAACGCATGCGCAGAAAGTTTGTAGCTTTGAGGTCCGGATTATGGGTGTCCGAATTAACGACTTTTGACTGTATTATGTTGAAAAACCCCACAGGAGCTTTACATAGCCACCATACTCCACAATCAGAACAAATTACTATTTGTCTGTAGCTTCCGCCACTTGATCAGTAATAAAATATAAGTTCTGAATGCAACTTTTAGAAAATATCCCACTATTTAAAGCAGAAATTAAGTTTTAAGCAAATAAATCATTCTTAATAATGGCCTGAAAATTTCATGTAGATAAGTCAATAAGAACACTGTCAATCTTGCAACAATTTTCATTCTTAATTGGGTTCTTTTCTACTAATGAGATGCCAGTCATAATTGTGGACTATGAAATAGCCTATTAATAAAAGCATCATGTGTACCCATGTAATTATGTTCTTAAAAGCAGGAAGACTAAGCACTGATAGAGTTTCTCACTTGGATTTTCAGTTGCTTTCTGGTTAAGAGCTGGTCTTTTTTGGAAGAAAAAAATTAAGCGTTTGTTAAGTTACGGGGGGCTAGGCAAAGTGGCAACATTAACATAGCACTGTCCCCTACTATCTAGATTCCTATCTAAACAAATTCATGCAGCATTGATTACATGAAAAAAAAAAAAAACATTTTTTTTTTTTTTTTTTTTTTTTTAATGTTAAAGAAATTTGCAGATTTACACAGCCTGTTATAATCTGAAATTAATCTAGTAAATTCTATTTTGCATTTTTGTATTTGTCTTTTGTATTTATTCTGGTTTTAATAAATAGTCATTTTTTTCCCTATGAAACTGTATGTATCATCAGTTAGCCGTAAGTTAGATTTTGGACAAACATTAATGTGGATCCCTGTAACATAAAAGAACCATTAACTGTAATTTCATTATTAAGCTTTCCTTAAATTTTCTCTTACTTCAAGTTTAGCATCCAACTCTGCATCACTAGCAATTATGCAATCATCATCTTTCTTTCCAAGTTTTTTGAAAACAGCTTGCTTTGTTGCCCAATAACGTTCTTGCATCCGATTAAGAGTACAAGATTCTCTGAAGTCATTCATTTCACTTTAGGTAGAAAAATATTTTCTGGAGAAGAAAAAGAGACATTAACTAATATTGAAAAAAGTCAACATTTTTCAACAACCTCAAAATCATTCACAGTATTTCAATGTGATACATGAATTACAAACTTTAATAGTGCCAATGTGTGTTGAAAACTATTGTCCAGTAGTCCTAACCATTATCACTTATAGTTTGCCTTTCATGAGGTTTTTAACTTCTGTTAATCAAAGCTAGTTGATAATCTTAACAAGCACCATAATAATTGAGAAGTAAGTCCAAATTCAGTATTAAATGCAGATTGCAAACTAATCCCAAGTATTATCCATATTTTTATATTCTTTAACCTAACAACGGACGTCTTTTAATTCACACTTTTTAGCTGACCTATACATGATCTTCCTCTTTAAAGGAATGAGATGTTTTTAGTTAAATGCAAATTCACAACATGCATTTTCAATCTTTTTTAGTTCCAAATTTCTACATCCTGGACACTAGTCACATTTCCACTAGTTCACTGCATAAAGTTGCGGACATTTTTTTTAAATTTCAGAAAAGCATTCAAGAGTTAGCTTTTTATAGAAAAGATGGCTTCATGGAAAACTTTTTAATGGAAATTACCTCGAGTTCATATCATACATAGTATGAGTAAAAAAATTTAACATCTTAGTACATTGAGTATACGGACTGCCTTATTCTAATTGACTCAGAATGACATGGAAGAGGTATATCAAAGCCCTAGCCAATTTAGAAAACATTGCAATCAATACGTCTATTTTTTTTAATGATAAAATTTTCAGTACATTATTACAAGACCACATTCGTTTCGATTACTTACAGGTTGTTTCCATAATAAAAAATACATGTGCTATATATGTTTACAAATAAATGTGTAATCAATGGACATACAATTGCAAATGCTGTGTTATGTTTCCTGATTTAACAAATAATTTTATAATTTTTACCACACACACACACACACACACACACATATATATATGTAGTAAAAATTATAATATATATATCATGTTTTAATGCATAGAAGGAATCTGATACTTTTATCAGACAGTGGCTGTAGATAGGCTGAGTGGAAAAACGTGATGGCGCATTTAACACAACTGCACTTGAAGTATCACAATCTTTATTTTTACGCACATCAAATCAACCTTTTTGCAGACAAGATATTTCTAAGGACATTTTTAAAGACGAGATTTTTTTAAATCATATTTGAATACAATAATTTCCATGTATGCAGGTTTTAAAGTATGACGTCATGTTAGATAAGTAAGCATAGCAGCGTCCTGCCAGGAGGAAAGCGTAAGCGAAAGTGGAAAAAGGACGCTGCAACTCAAAGCGAGGGAGTCAAAAAGCTTCAGTTCCAAGTTAAAGTTTTGGTTTACAATTTGGTGATTGGTAAAGAGGTATCTACATTAAGCGTTACGTAACATGAAAAGATCTCGAATTTGGGACAACAGATGAATTTAGGGGGAGAGCATAAAATCTAGAATCGTTAATTTTGAGAGGGCCAATTATTTTTAAAACAGGCAGTGTTATCCCCAAATTTTGATGAACATCTTAAACAGCTTATGATAATATTTGATATATGTGAAAAAGAGAATATAAAATTAAAACAATCTAAGTGTAATTTCGCTAAAGAAAAAATTAATTTTCTAGGATATGAGGTTCAAGCAGGAAAATATCAACCCAGTAATGCAAATATTGATGTTACTAAGAAATTACAACCCCCTAAAAATGTTAAAGAATTGCAAAGATTTTTAGAAAGTATAAATACTATATACCATAAATTTATTCAAAATTGTGCAAAAATTAGAGTTCCTTTAAAAAATTTACTTAAAAAAGAAACTCCTTATAAGTGGACTAATGAATGTCAAATAGCTTTTCAAAATTTAAAAGATGCATTAATTTCAAGACCCTTTCTAACTTTGTTTGATCCAAAATACCCCTATCATGTATTCGTAGATGCATCTAAAGTTGTTGGTGCAGTTTTAAAACAAGAACATCCAGATGACAACCTACATAAAATTGCTTTTCATTCCAGAAAGTTAAGGTCTTATGAGCAAAATTATGCAATAACTGAATTAGAATGTTTAGCAATAACTGATGCTATAGACAAATTTTATTATTATTTACATTATTATTTATAATTTTATTGTACACATTATTATTTACCATTTTATTGTATTATTGTTACTTAATCATTTTATTGTATGTACCAATCATGCTGCTTTAGTCTGGCTTAAAAGGGTGGTGTTGGTGGTGTATTTAATTATGGCAAAGCACACGAGGGCTATCTGCCTAAAGGGAGGGATGCCTTTCGTGGAGGACTTTCTAAGGGAAACTGGCTCGTATACACGTTACACATGGGGAAAACCACGAAAACGCCCATGCAGCCAGCCCGTTCACGGGATTCGAACCTCAGACCGAACTACCAGTGTTCAGCGTCTTTACCGCTCGGCCGCTGGTGGGCCCTGGCTTAAAAGTATCACAGCATAAAGCACGGTCTTTTTTGTATATTATCTAAAGCATAAAATATAACAACTTCAAAAATGCAACATACTTTCTCAGCTGAGTCATAGAGTTTCATTTTTCAATTTTTTATTTTTCGGCTGATTTGCACCTCCTTGTAACATTATACCAGTTCAGTTGCAGCATGATACGGTTTACACATGCAGTGTTACGTTTGCTAAATATTTTCATAAGATAATAATATTGAATTTAAATAAAGTTCAAAAGTTTTTACCCATATTTTACATAAATATGTTCAGCTGGGTTGCAGAATCAACTGCATAAATTCTATTTTTAAAATTTTAAAATTCTAGCAAAATTTTAAAGGTTTTTGTCTTCAGGCTTACATAACTACATTCAAACACCCATCTCTGTAAATCAAAAGTATGCAAAATTAATTTAAAACACAACAATTGGCAGCTACCTGGAAAAAAATGCCTTAGAGGGGCATAAAATATATACTTGCTCTCAAAATTCAAGATTTAACTCTAGACTTTTTTTTTTTTTTTTTTTAAGTCTCAATTTTGTGTTCTTAGGGTCCGTAAATTACAATTCATGCAAAATTCTACAACAATTTAAATTATTTTACATAACACCCCTCAAAAGGTTAAGACAAATTTTTCAAATTCAAGTACCAAAGCAAATTTTAAGTGATAGAAATGCTGCTTCTTCAAAATTTAAGCACTTTCTAAGAAATCATAATGAAAAACAATTATTAACTACTGCTAACAGACATCCCCCCAAAAGTAATGATACAATTGAACACATTAATCAAACAATTATAACTAGGCTAAAATGTAACCTAAATTCTTATCAAGGTAATATAGCATAGACAAAATTATTATTCCAGGTTACTGAAAAATATAATAATGCACCTCATTCTGTAACAAAGTTCCCACCATCATATTTAATGCATGGAAAATTACCTTATGATTCCTTACTTCAAAATCAAGAATTATATCCACCAATTGAAGAAGCTAGGAAAATTGCTCAAAAAAGGTCTGATGATTATCATAATGTAAATAAAGAAAGATACAATACCGATTATAAACCTAGTAATTTTCAAATAGGTGATTTAGTAACATATGAAGAATTTCAATATCCTAATACCCGTAAAGTTTCTCCTCCTTTTTCAGGTCCTTACAAAATTTTAAAACAATATTTTGAAGTTACTTTTGAAATAGATAGGCCTAATCCTCTAACTAAAAAGAAATCAGAAATTATTCATTCAACTGGACTCAGACCTTTTAATCCAGCTAGTGAATTTAAATTAACTGTTAGAAATAGTAGAATTAAATGTCTGTCCAAAATTAATGTATTTTTAATTTTCCAAAATTTTGCATTAAAAAATTTTCCTGTTCATGACATTTTAATATCTGATCAAGACCTTTAAAAAAAAAGAAACCTAATTATGGCAACTCTTAAACCTAATTATGACAAATTATTTTTCACAATTTTGGCCTTTCCTTGTCTGGCTCCTTTCCTTCTTCACAGAGTTTTTCCATTCAAAATTTAGTTGTCATGTGTTGATGTGTAGAAGAAGGAATACAGTACTTTTATCAACTAGTGGCTGTAGACAAGCTGAGTGGAAAGACACTATGGTGCATTTAACACAACTGAGATTGAAGTATCACAATCCTTATTTCTATGCATATCAAATCATCCTTTTGCAGACCAAATATTTTTAAATCATATTTGAATACAATAATTTTCATGTACACTAGTTTTAACCTTTTGAGGCCGGAGCTTTGGTAGCAGTAAAAACCTTGAAAGGATGGGGGAATCTTGAGCCGAATGCTTTCCCCCCTTTAAGAAATCACCTCCTATTTGCAACAAAGATTCTTGTGTGTAGTTTAAGATTCTCAGAGGGGTGCATCGATGTCACAAAAGGAAGGGAAGTGTAGAGATTAGTGACCAGACTTCAAGATGCTTTTCGTCACCGAGGGAAAATTTCATATTACAGTTGTTCCGGATTGAAAATACTGGGAAATGTGTAAGCCTCCGTTTAAGAAAATGCCATTCTTTATATTATAGGACGTTGTTTTCGTTTTTATAAAATTTTGGTTTGAATTTTAAATTACACTGCAAAACTATGTGTCTTTACTAAGTGCTTACAATAATTATTTTTATCATATCTTTATATTAATGTTATGTCAAAAATATATTTCAACTATTTGATTATTTCCTTGGACAATTTAAAATTTAACCAGTCTTCATCTCAATCTTTTTTTTTTTTTTTTTCTCTGTTGAATGTCCTTATAATTTTAATTTGTTTTGGTATATATTATAAAATATAGCTATATCTTTGAACTTTCTTCCATACAGGGAATAATTAAAAAAATAAATGCTTAAAGCTATAGAAATGATTAAAAATTCAAGTTCAGTGGAACTGTTAAAATTATGCTCTATAGGCGTAATGAAATTTTAATTTTACATAATTGTTCAAAATCTGCTTGATAACATACTATTTAAGGAGGCAACTTTCAGCAAATTAGAATATAACAGGTTTAATTAAAAATTATTTTATTTTATTGTAGACTGTTAGTACTGCACTATCCAACTACATAAGTGCTACTAATTAAAATTATTTATTGTTTTTTTCCAAAATTAATGCATAATAAAACAGGCGCTCAAAAACTGTTTGTCAGAATATTTTAGTTTCAAAAATTTGAAAAAAAAAATTATTTAATCATGTACCATTTTATACTGTTTATTGAAAATTAGTAAGTGATATATTTAAAGTATTAATAATAGAAAGAATTAAAAGTATTAATAATAGAAGTCATTAAAAATGTCAAATTATTTAGTACGCAAGCCCATAATTCAAAACGTAAATTCCATTTGTCTTTTTTTTTTCCATTTGTCTAAAACTAAATTCAAACCCTCACTAAGGGAACGTGTTCACTCGGGGATCAAAATTTAGGTAATTTCTTAGCGCAAAGAGTTTTTCAAATTGAAGGGAAAATTCTTTGTTATGTATAGTGTCTGCAAAAACTGTGGGACAAAAGTTACATGATAATTAGTTGTTGTCTTCAATACTGTATTATGTTATTCTATATTATGCTACATAATTTAGCACATTAAGAGAAATTTCCAGATAATTTCAGGTGCCCGGTCAGCAAAATTCTCTCCTATTTGAAATTGTCATCGCCTGTGAATTTTTCTATTTCCTCTATTGTTTAAACCAGTTCATTTCAACTCCAGAATGTCTTTGTAGCAGCTTTGACATCAACCATGGTGGCATATTTTATATGGTTGAATTTAAATTGTACGATATATTAGCGAGTATCTTTACTTGCAGTTACTCAAAAAATCTTCATTGTCAGGTCATGCGAAATCCATACTGACACAGTTGAATTAACTGTTTTTCTCTTTTTCTATTGAAAATTTGGCAGCTATTCATTGGTTTCATTAGCACCTCATTAACACCATTAACTTATGCTATTGTATCGAAACTATTTCATAACTGAGTGCCCAAGGTAGGCCCCCAGGAATTTGTCTTTGAACATAGTTACTGAGATATATGTCTAATGAATGGCAAAAGCATTCAATCATTTAAAAGGTCAAGGTTCAGGAATTCAGATGGAGAACATGTGTTGTCTTAGAACAATGATTTGTACATTATTTGAGAGCTTTTACATCCTGTTTGTATTCTCAGAGCTCAACAGACAGTGAAATTTCACAAATGCTACTCTAATCCATTCTGAACATCTTACTTCAAAATTATTTAACCATGAAATCGAGACATATGGAGGTACCTTTTAAAATAAAAGTACATCTGGAATCTAATGGCTAGAGATGACCTTTCAAAATGATTAACTAGTTTCAGTGTATTTACGATTTCCAGGTTTTAGACTGAAATTTTATAACTACTGTTGTTTCTTTGACACAAAATTTATATTTATGTTCTTGTGATTTGTTTGAATAACAGTACCATCACAGTAAACTTCCATGTGTAAAGGTCACTTCAGCATAAACATATATGGAAATAGAGACGGAACTGTTAAGAATGAACTGATCAGAATGTAAGAAAACCTGCTTGTACATGTATACAAGTACGAGGGAATTTATATTTATTTATGGAAATGTATACTTACATATCCATGTAGTATATATGTCTGCACTGATATAATATGGTGTAAGTGCAGATATGCACATAAAGCGGACAGCATGCGTACCCTTAAATGGGAATAACGTATATACACACATACATGTACACACACAGGCACACATATGCATTTATATATATGTGTTTGCGTGTGGATTTATGCATACATGTATTAAACATACAGATATATGTATGTGTATATATTTCATCATCAAGCTCTTGAAGAAGTTTTCGTATTTCTTCTTCAGTCAGACCTCTTTTCCTTTTCGGCATATTGCTAGAAAAATGTCAAAATAATTCCTTAAAAACTTACGAAAATATGCAATATTCTAAAGCAACACAAGGCTCTGTTTACAATTTGCAAACACAGCTATCGCGAATTCTGCAGCTATGTAGCTACAATAACTAAAAGGGAAAAATTAGGAAAAAAATGGATTCTTAACACAAAGGCCTTTGAAAGAGATAAGTGGTTAAAACCCCAGGGACATCAAATTTGACATTTCACCCTACTCTTTCAGCCCGGAAAATGGGGAAAAAGACATGGCCACTAAAGTGGACAACCCCGTCATTTCAAACAGAGGACTCCATGGCCACAATAATGGCCTCCCATCTTCAAAAGGTTAAAGTATGACGTCATGTTAGATAAGTACGCATAGCAGCAAAGTGTCCAGCCAGGAGGAAAGCGTAAGTGAAAAAAGGATGCTGCAATTCAAAGTAAGAAGGAAGGGACCAAAGTTTCAGTTCCGAGTTAAAAGAGTTTTGGTTTATAATTTGTTGATTGGTCAAGAGGTATCTGCATTAAGCGTTACGTAACATGGAAAGATCTCGAATTTGGAAGAACAAATGAATTTAAGGGGGAGCATAAAATCTAGAATCGTTAATTTTAAGGTCGCCAATTATTTTAAATCAGCCATTGTATTTTGTTGTATCTTACACATATATACATATTTGTAATAATAAAATTTCATAGTCAAGATTACACTTAAAACTATAACTGTATGTTCTTTTAATTTTTAATGGCGACGTTCTCTTATTTGAAAGTACGTGGAATTAAATCCACAGGCCCTTAGTCAAGTTATTTTTCCCACCTTTTCTACACGTACAGTTATAGAATGTTCTTAAAGTATTTAAAGCAAACTGGATTGGCTGAAGAAGCTGATGTCATTTCTTGGAAGCTCCGCCTTTCCAGAGGCTATAAAAGGACTCGCAAAAGGAATATCGGGGCTTTTTCTTAAATGTCACAATGCAGTAAACTACATACAAAAAGTTATTAGTAATTCTTTTTATTTACTCCAGATATCTGATTTTTGTAACTGCTATTTCTCCCGAATAATAATAAATGGATCCTGTTTTTTAAACTTATCGTCTGATTATTTAAGCTACGACTAAAGCTGATACATCACAAGGAGTCGGCAGGATTAAATAGTGTACTCAACAGCCAAGTGAGAACATATTTTAAGAAATTATTTTTTCTCAGTGTGTGAACTAAGTTGCTATGACAATGGTTTGTCTTAAATATATTGTGTTAAAGTAATTAAGAGTTTATTTAAATTTCAAGTCTTATTCTAATTAATAGTATTCTAAGTAAGATTTGATATTATCCTGAAATGTATAGTGATAATCATAAAATTTGAGAATACAAAATTTTTATTTAAGTCTATTATTCTATGAAGTGTTGATAATACTCTGAAGAGTTTTTGGTTTTAAAAAAAAAAATATTTTAACTATTGTAAAAATACTTTGAAAAAAGTGCACATTTTTTGTTCTCAAGAAAATTTTAAAGTTTCAGTTACAATGTCGACAAATCAGGAACCCGTTAATCTTGACGATTCACTGAACGTGAATCAAGATACAATAGATTTAAATATTATTCCATTTGAAGATTCTAAGGACAGTGACATAATTTCTTGGTTAGGTTATTTTAACAAAGTCTGCCAAAATAAGGACGAAAATTGGAAACTTCAAAATATTTCTCGTTACATTAAGGGAAAAGCACTCTGGCTGTATATTAAAAATTGCCATGAGCTAAAAACTTACTCAGAATTTGAAAAAATATTAAAAGAAAACTTTATCGATCTCACCTTAACTACTTTCGGCGACTTTGCTAATTTAAAATATAACGCCACAGAAGACATCACAAATTACTTTCGAAAGAAAATGGAAGTGGGTAAGCGGTTTAATTTGGATAAATCAATGATTTTAGAAGGTTTGACAGATGGTTTGCCAACGAACTTAAAGTCTTTGATGATTGTTCAAAGTCCCGCTGATCCGATAACTTGGCTAGAACAAGCCCACAAACTTCGACAAATTCATGAATTTAAAGATGAAAATTCACAAAATTATTCCTAACTTGGCTAGAACAAGCCCACAAACTTCGACAAATTCATGAATTTAAAGATGAAAATTCACAAAATTATAAGAGAGATAGGAATAATCAACAATTCAGACAAGCTAATTTCTGAAATAATAATCGTCAGTTTGTTGATAATCGACCCAATGCATCTAATTACAAACCTCATAGTTTTCAACAAATTGGAAATAAATCTAACAGCAATATCAAAAACTGAAAGAAAGTTGTAAGTCACCATACTAATAGTAATTTTGACGATATAGCCCTATCACCTTGTAGAATATGTACCAAAAAAGGGATACCAAATTGTTATCACTGGGCTCAAATATGCCCATTCCAAAATGAGAACAACGAAACTGAAACTAATTCTAATGTGGAAAACAAAAATTCAGGGTCTGATTCTTCAGCAATTTGACAACTAAGAATTAAGGGATTTTTATCCCATGGCAGATCAGTCGACTGTGTCGTGGACACTGGCACGACATTGTCTATCATCTCAGAAAAATCTGCAAGAAATTTACAGTTAAAAATTCAAAAGGTAAAAGGTATTAAAATTAGGCAAACCAAAGGAAATTTTTCTATTGATAAAATGTGTAGATTACAAATGAAAATTGGAAATATTATTAAACTAATTAACTTGTTAGTATTAGATACTAATTTAGATTATATTCTTTTAAGTTTAAATAAATGTAAATTATTTGAATTAAAAATTGATTGTAGTAATTTAGTGATAACTCAAAGAAATGAAAACATTTCAAATTCTGTGAATGTAAATAACAGAGTTTCTTTGCATGTACAACTTGATCAAGTACTTGAAGAAAACAGCAATGTAATGCCATCAGTTAAGACAAAACCTAGAAGTAATATCTCTGAGGTAATAAGTGTTGATGAAAATAATATATCTAATGAAAATAATGTGTCTAAAGGTATAACAGTTAATGAAGGTAATAGGTATAATATTATGAAGTTTAATGATGATAAGATGTCTAAGGTAAGAAGAGTTAATGTAAATAATGAAAGTAATGTAAAACTAAAAAGTCAACAAAGTGATGTGAAAAAACAAAGTAGTGAAATAACAACAGATTCAGATAGTATGGAGGAAGAAAACCCTGAATTAATGAAATTGTTAAATAAATTTAAGAATGTGTTTTCCAAAAATAAATATGATGTAGGTAAAATTAACATTGAACCACAACGAATTAACTTGACTTCTGATTTGCCTGTCACTTTAAGACCTTATCGAACTTCTCCTAAGGAAGAAGAAGAAATTAGACGACAAATTGATCAATTATTAGAAAATGGAATTATTAAAGAAAGTAGTAGTCCTTATGCATCCCCAGTAACTTTAGTATTAAAATGCGATGAGGGCAAAAAATCCAGAATGTGTATTGATTATCGCAAGTTGAATGCTTTAGCAAAGACTGATGCTTATTCCCTGCCCCGGATAGACTTTTTATTATACAAATTAAGTAATGCAAATGTTTTTTCTACAATAGATCTAAGATCAGGGTTTTGGCACATTCCTATTCAGCCTGATGACACCGAAAAATTGGCTTTTATTACAAATTTTGGACTGTATGAATGGCTAAGACTCCCTTTTGGCTTCAAAAATGCACCTGCTATCTTTAACAGAGTTATTAAACGCATTCTCACTAAAAATAAAATTCAATTTGCTTGTAGTTATTTTGATGACATAATTGTTTACTCTTCTTCCAAAGAACAACATCTAAAGCATTTGAGTGAATTATTTGAAATATTTATTCAAGAAGGTATTAAATTGAACCAGAGTAAATGTGTCTTTGCCAAAGATAAAATCAATTTTCTAGGTTATGAAATTAGAAAGGGTAAAGTTACCGCAGATAACCAAAATATTGAAAGTATTAAAAATTTGAAATATCCAAGTAATGTAAAAGAACTACAAAGAGTGTTAGGCAGTGTAATTGTTTATCATAGATTCATACCTAATTATGCTAAATTAAGATCTCCTCTAAATAAATTATTGAAAAAAGATGTACCATGGCATTGGGATGATCAATGTCAAACTGCTTTTGACGAACTGAAAAATATTCTTATTCCAAAACCAGTCTTACAATTGTATGATCCAAATAAACCTTGTCATGTTTTTGTTGATGCATCACAGATTGCTGTGGGAGCTGTTTTGAAGCAGCCAGACGAAAGTAATGTATTACACCCAGTTTCCTACCATTCTAGAGCTTTAAAAGATTACGAAAAAAATTACGCAATTACAGAACTTGAATGTTTAGCTATTGTTGATGCATTAGATAAATTTTATTACTATATTCACGGTCAAAAATTTACAATCCATACCGATCATGCAGCCCTTGTTTGGCTTAAAAATGTTAAGAATTTAAGAGGCAGATTATTCCGTTGGTTACGCCGACTCAGTATGTTGAAGTTAAGTATCAAAAAGGCTCTACAAACGTTGAAGCTGATATGCTTTCTAGATAACCTGTTTCTCACCAACTCCAACATTCTGTGTATTTACTTAATTGTGATGAAATTACACAACAGCAAAAAAGTGACAATGTGTGTGATAAAAAATATGTAGAACTAAATGATTTGATGGTAATTAAGAAGAAAAAAGGTTATAAAATTGTGGTACCAAAATCGTTAAGATTAAAACTACTAACTGAAACTCATGAAAAATTCGGACACCCAGGTATTCATGCTATGTTAAATTTAATCACTCCATAATATTATTGGCCCTACATTAGTAAAGATATTGGAAATTTCGTGAAACATTGCCATGTTTGTCAAATTAATAAAAAGAAAAAACCAAAAAATTTGGACTTATGCAAGAAGCACCCCCAACTGATAAACCTTTTGAATGTCTTTCTATTGATA
Source organism: Stegodyphus dumicola (assembly GCF_044657685.1). Classification (NCBI taxonomy): domain Eukaryota; kingdom Metazoa; phylum Arthropoda; class Arachnida; order Araneae; family Eresidae; genus Stegodyphus; species Stegodyphus dumicola. Next base: position 109,883,907 of record NC_140781.1, on the reverse strand, counting down.
CAGTCGGCAGTTTCAATTATTATAATTCTACAAAAAATATTTACATCTTGTGATCGATCATGCCACAAGATATATCTGGGCTTTTCCATCTAAAAGTGCAACTACAGAAACTTATGCTAATATTTTGAAACAAATTTTCCAAATTCAAGTCCCCAAAAAAATCCTTAGTGACCGCAATGCCGCATTCACCAGCAATAGATTCAGAAAATTTCTTAGAAATTATAATGTAAAATAACTTCTAACTACTGCCCATCACCCCCAGACAAATGGTAAAGTAGAGCGTGTGAACCAAACCCTAGTAACCCGTTTAAGATGTAAAGTAAATTCTACGTCATCGAAAATTCCATGGATGAAAATTTTGGATTAAGTTATTAGTGAATATAATAATTCTCCTCATTCGGTAACTAAATTCACCCCTGCATATCTTTTACTCGGAAAACTTCCTTTCGATTCTCCCCTAGATCAAAATACTTACCCTCCGGTTGACATAGCGAGAAAATTAGCTAAAGAGAGAACTATTGAATATCATCAAAGGAATAAAAGTCATTATGACACAAAATTTGGAGATGTAGAATTTCAACCTGGTGATCTAGTTTTATTTGATGAATTTGAATTTCCGAATACACATAAATTGACAGCTCCCTATTCTGGACCATACCAAATTGTCAAAAAATTATCTGAGGTTAATTATGAAATTGATAAAAAGAATTACCATACAAAGAAACCTACTGATATTGTCCATGTTTCCAGACTACGACACTACCAAGACCCAGAAAATTTTAAACTACATCACCAATAGGTAGACACACCTTTTGGTAAATGCTCAACTGGGGTTGCTACTAAAGGTAATTAGAGCACCTCTAATTATTTAATGTCTAATTTTCTGTGTTGTAAATTTTTGGTGTGTAGTTTTGCATATTTGCATTTATTTTGTATTTATGTGTCAATTTTTTTTTGACAACGACATTAATGGTAATTATAAAATACTATTGAAGTTGAAAGTTGTGTTGAACGATAATGCAGTATATGACATAATTGTCATTGTCGATAGTAAAAGGTAAAATACGAGTAAAATTATTGTGTAAAATGATTATTATCAAAATAAGTGTTTTATATGAATAAGTAGTCAAAATGAAATACTGTAAACAAACTAAAAGTCAAAAGGAAATGTTAAGAAATTAGTCAAGTATTGCAATTGTCAATGATATGAAGAAAAAAATAGAGGAATACCTCACCTCAAATAGAAATTTTTAGTATTAAAGCCACGGCGAACTGGAAATGAAAGATTTGTAAAATAAGAACTGCTCTAATGTTTTGCAGCAATCTCTAAAGACCTGGATCCAGAACTGAAACTGTTCTCAAGAAATGTTTTCCCAATACTGCATGCATAATGTTATTTTTCCTTATTTTCTATAAATGTCAATATATTAAGATATATTATTTACAATTTATATATTGATATTATTATTGACTTAGTTATAGTGAGAGCGTCTATTTAAGATTAATATTATTGTAACTCGAATTCTGGATGCGAGTTCTTCAAACAAATTAAGCAATTATTTGAAATATTTTTTCTATCGGGAATGTCTTGTGGTCGAGGCGCCCGGTTTCAAGCCTTTTCAGATGGGGGAAATATTTGTAATATTAAAATTCCATAGTCAAGATTACACTTAAAACTATAACTGTATGTTCTTTTAATTTTTAATGGCAACGTTCTCTTATTTGAAAGTACGTGGAATTAAATCCACAGCCCCGTAGTCAAGTTATTTTTCCCGCCTTTTCTACACGTACAGTTATAGAATGTTCTTAAAGTATTTAAAGCAAACTGGATTGGCTGAAGAAGCTGATGTCATTTCTTGGAAGCTCCGCCTTTCCAGAGGTTATAAAAGGACTCGCAAAAGGAATATCGGGGCTTTTTCTTAAATGTCACGATGCAGTAAACTACATACAAAAAGTTATTAGCAATTCTTTTTATTTACTCCGGATACCTGATTTTTGTAACTGTCATTTCTCCTGAATAATAATAAATGGATCCTGTTTTTTAAACTTATCGTCTGATTATTTAAGCTACCACTAAAGCTGATACATCACATATATATATATTAACTTTCATCACATAAATTTAGTTGAATAGGTATGAAGCACTGCAGTCTTTTCAGTTAGGGATGCTTTGTGTAAGAATTCTAAACTAAAACCACTGCTCACGTTCCCAGAATTCGAAGGGGAAAACAGGAAATCCTAAGCCAGTCCATTCCATCATAAGACACTAAAACCAAAACAAAATTGCCAGCAATTCCATACCTATAGCTACCTGCAGACTAGTAAGCCTTAATGCACAAAACCAGCATTTTCCACATAATTTCTGATATTGAAGAATTAATATTTACAAAGTCCAACAGATATTGGATACTGATTTCAAATCTCAGCTACAAATCAACATTCCTTGAACTCAAAAACTCAAATAATGTACACAGTATTAACACAACACTCTTCTTATTCTTTGTAATATAAATAATTACAACATTTATATTATAAAACATCTAACTATGAATATATGAAGATAATTTTCATTAATTTCAAAAAATCAGAATAAGCTCTTCAGTTGCCAGACTCAATTACAAAGTTACAAACGTGAAGTTATACTAACAACAATATGCGTGCACAAATTTAAAACTCAGTTTTCTAAATCCTCCCACCTTGAGTTGGGAGACTTCACAGCTCAACAATTAACAATCGTGTTATAAATCAAGTCTTTCTGGTACTTTGATACCTCCTCCAGATCGAGTTGTTACAGTTCATGAAATGGGTTCTGCAGGGTCTGCTACCTGTGCCTCGGATACTTCAGAATGAGACACTTGCTTTCTTTGCATTTTAGCTTGAACATCCTTAGCCATTTCAAAAGTAATCTCTAACTGAAACAACCGTTGTATCGTTCTCATTATCTCTCCATGAGCTGTTCGAAGTTTTGCGAGTCTGGTGATACTTTCTTTTCCATATAAAATCCAGAAACGTTCCCTCAGAAGATTAAGTAATATTTGAGCCACCACATGTCCATGTCTTTTATGAAAAGAAAATATTAGGACTTTTAAAACCTGGTGTTGAGAAGGGAGAATCACAGGTCTTGTAAAAGAATGGCTGTGCTTTCGACAGACAATTTTTTGCTCTTAATCTGATTAGATAATCTTTATAAACTTTTAGTGTTCTCAATGTTTTTACCTTTCTCGTCTAAGAATGCATCTCTTTGAATGATCTTTATTACTCTTTTCTCAGCTTCTAAAAATTCCTCTGCATCCAGAACTTCTTGTTTTCTCAATTCTTTCAATGTTTTACAATTTTCCAAAAATCTCAAAATTTAGCCAATCATGCATTACAATTTTTTCATACTGTGGAAAGTAACGATAGTGCCAATCAGTAGCAACATTGTGTATCTTAGTAGTCAAGCAGCTAGTTGAAGATGAAACAAGAATTTTCTTATGTTCCTTAAGAACTTTATCTTCATTCACAACAAATTCTGAAGCCGGCCATTTGTCAGTAGATAAATATAACCAATCAGGGCCCTCCCACCATTTTGTCTGTATCATTTTCTTCGCAAAACATGCTCTGCTTGGAAGATTGGCAGGGTTTAATGTTCCTGGCACATGTCTCCATTGCTGCTTGGAAGTCAGAGTCCTGATTTCAGATACAGTACAAAGTCTTTAATCCGGACTCGTTGGGAATTAGGCGATTCTGGATTAGGGGTTTTTCCGGATTATAGATGATCAATTTAAATCTGGTAAGATGGCATGCAGAAATTATAAAATTAAAAATATGAAACAGTAATTTATGAAATAAAGAGCAATTATGATCTAAAGGGTATCAAAATTTACAAAAAAAAGCTTAATATTTATTTGTTTACTTTATTAAACATTTATTTCAATGTAAGTTGTTTCAGTTGCTTAGTTGTTTTGTGCTAATACTTTCCTTTTAATTCTATAAACAGACATAATTTCTTGTTCAGTTCCACTGTTCAAGTTCTGTAATTTCTGTGACGAGAATACCGACTAACTTGTGAATCGAAATTTTTTCATTTTCAATAAACCCTCTGTCACTTTCTTTACTATCGGAAGCGGTACATCGAAACATGCTTTCGCTTTGTAGATCTTTTGGCAGCTCTACAATCGGAAACTCTTTTTGACATAATTGAAAGTTCAAGCTTACTTTTTATAAAATTGCTCTAACAGACTGCAAAAAATAATAAGCCAGATCCAATTAGAAGATTAAGGAACAACGCAATCTGCAACATTAACTGAAATAGATAATTAGATAATTTTAGCCTAGCTTATACCGTCCGTTATACATTAAATACGCATGCGTTATGTGCATGCGTAACGTTTGTAGCTTTGAGGTCCGGATTATAGATCATTCCGGATTATGGACATCGGGATTAAAGACATTGTACTGTATTTGATTTTGAACGAATGTTTTCCATGCTGCTTCTCTTTTAATCTTCTCTTTAATTTAATGCTTCTCTTTTAATTTTTTTTTTAAATACAGTAGTGGAGTCCATGTAAAAGTAAACTTCTTCACATAGAATCTCGCACAAAATTGTAGAGGCAAGCGAGATGTAATTGTGTCTGCTAGTAACTCTAGTCTAGCGATAGTTTTTTTTTTTTTTTTTTTTTTTTTGACGGGGAGGGGGGACTCTGGATTTAGCACTTAACAGCTGTACCTTAACACATTCACTAGTTTCAACTCGAACAAAGGCTACTGTCGCATAGGCATACATGCTTGCGTCACAGAAGAAATGTAAAGAATATTTTTCATTGTCATCACCGACTTTCAAATAGTGAGAAATGCACACCTTTTCTAAATAAAAAATATTTCTAATCCACTACTGAAATTCTGCTGTCAGAGTCAATCTCTTCCTCTCAATTCAACTTCCTCTCCCAAACTCTCTACAATAATAGTTTCGGTAATAATGCAACAGGGCAAGTCACACCAATGGGATTGAAGATTCGATGAGCAGCAGAAAGTATAATTTTCTTTGTAACTTTTTCTACACAAAGCTCTCTCAAATTGATACCTAACGTATCCGCATCTTTATCCCACTGCATGCCCAACACATTTCTAACGAGAATGATTTCATCGGTGAAATTTGTACATTCCCAGTCTCAAGTCAAACTTTTGTTCAGCCATAACATTGGTTGCAACTTTAATGAAAAGCTTTAATTCTTGTTCATTCAGCACACTTGTTACACAGTTATCCATATAGAAATGTTTCATCTATAATTTTAACACATTCTCTGGATATCCTCTATCTTTATGGTCTAAAACACTGTAGATGCTGTAGAATCACAATTCCAAGCAAGAAAGGGCTATACGACACACCAAACTCTACACAGCGATGTCAAAAGTGCTTCAGTTGGCCATTTTCTGCAATCCACAAAACCGCAAATAGCCTTTATCTGAAGGTGAAATACAAATTTCTAGAAAAGTTTTGCAAATGTCGGCTATACCACCAATTTTTTCCAACCGGAAACAATACAAAATATTTGATATCAGCTCAATCAAATTCACTCCAAGCTTTAAACAATCATTGACACTCGGCGTATCTTTCCATTTTGCCGAAGCATAAAAAAACCCAGTCAGATTTTGGTTATGCTATTCTTTAAAATAGGGAGGTGAGGTACATAATGTGCATAGAGTCACAATTCACCTTTGGTCACTTCTATAATATTTTACTTAAATCACTCTTCAAACACCTTTCCATATGATTCAATCCTTCTGTTTTAAGACTCTTTACACCTCTGTGCACTCTGTTCTTAAAGTTAGTTTCAGGAGATGATCCGAAGTGGGAGATAATTCTGATGTGGAGTTACTGGGAGATGACCTTCAATCCAAGGTAAGTTCACTAAAAACCTTTTATTTTCTATCTTAACTGTGTCCAAGAAATATTGTTTCGCTGCTTCTTGTAATTCAATCGCTGTTTTCTTTAGATGGATTGATACTCAGAGTCTATAGTCCACAATTCTGAAATGCAATTATTAGTTGTGAGCATTGGAGCAATTAATAAACCTGAACTCTCATTATCTGTGCAACCAATGACAGTCCAACCCAACTTTGTTGCAATTGCAGCAAGTCCACTCTTTAGTTGCAGATAGTTTCCAGTGATTAACTTTCCAGCAATATCTGCTCCCATGAGAACTTCAATTGCACCATCTAAATCTTCTGTTAGATTAATGCCAGTGACCAAGTTCTTTAAAGTATGGCCCTTGCTTATTAGCTAATATTGTGTCACAAATCACTGCCTATCCAAGTCCTTCAAAATGGCAACTATAGTCCTCTGTTAAGCTTCCCAAGTATATTAAGAACACATCATGGTGGTAGGCTGACGTATTGGAGCCACTGAACAAGGCATGCTGTAGATACTCTTTTCGTTTGGAACCGTATTTCAATTCTTCTGCCGCTGTTTTGAGAATATATGATCTCTGAAAGCCAGAATCTATTACTTCTGGAGCTTTGTATTTAATATTCCCCCCCTTACTAATACTGTTAAGGTCTGCAAAAAAAAAATTAGAAGATTTAGACAAGTTGGCAAAGGCTTCATCATGCTTTATCACTAGTTCGCACAGTTCGTTGTTTTTGTTAACGGTGGCAGAATTATGTTCTTGTGACAAAGTTCTGCACAAAAATAAATGGTGTTTTTTTCCACACAGTTGGCAATTCATTTTCGAACAGCATGTTTTCACTCATGTCCATCTTTTAAACACATAAAACAACGGGCTTTTCCAACAGCACTTTGTTTTTCTTGTAATGTTAATTGAGGAGCTCTTTTATAGTTCGATGATTTATACTCCTCAGAACAAAATATGCAGAGTTTCTTATTATTTAGATTCTTTGCCAAAAGTTCTGTTGCTGATGATACTCTGGGTTCAATTTTCCTTTCAATAATCTCTTGAAGGTTATTAAAATAGTTTGTCTTTTTAAACTGGTCAAAACTTTGAGTGGCAATCAAAATTCTCTCTTCATCCTCCACTTCATCTTGCAGAAAACCAAGAAGGTGATCTAGATCATTAGTATGCGTTATCTTAATCAAAGAGGGCATTTCTTCGAAAGATTCTTCCTTCGCTTGTCGATGGGCAGTTCTAAACTGTTCCCATGCTTTTAAAATTTCATCAGGAAGAGCCGACTCAACAAGAGGGTAAAGCATAGCAGCATATTTGTCTTTGGTAACTCCCAAAGTCTCTAAAGCTCTTAGTTTCGTTTCTATCAATCATACAATTTTCGAAGTGAAGCCTTTCATGACTTGCATTTTAGCAACACAATGGATAACAGATCTCGACGTAAACTTTGATGAGTAACTCTTCTTTGCCATAGCATAACTGCAACTGTTAAACTGCCTTATCATAGTTTTTACCGCCAGGAGGAATACTTTTAATAAACTCATCAGCAGATGAACCCTTTTAAATAGCTTGAGCTATATATGCATATTTGTCATGATTATCAAGGTTTGATTCTTTATGGATTTTCTGAAATTGCCCCCATAAGCAAATCCAATTCTTGATATTCCTATCAAAATTGAGTGAATTAATTTTAGGGTAATGTATGAAATTATTAGGTACAGTACTTAGAATTACAGGAACAGTAGATGCAGCAGATTATTGACTTTTTCATTAATGAAATCCTTTAATTTATTCTCTAAAACTCTCCACTTGTCAATATAGCTCTCTGATACATCGATTCCTTCTTTGATATCTTCCTCCTTCTCTTGGGACATAAATGAAAGATCTCTAAATTCATATTAGCATGCCACCGTTAATTTCACTTTCTCTTCAATAACTTTAAATTTTGAAATTTTATCTTGCACAGATAACTAGGCTTAATTTTTATGAAAGTCATCGTAAGCAGTCATAAATATAGTCTTCTGTACTGTTTTCGAGAAAGTTTTAATTTCTCCATCATGAAAATATAATTACCTTAATAATTGTAACTCATTCAAATAACAGTAAATGTCCTGTCACAGATGCCAGATGATGATTTCAAAACTCAGCTATAAATTGATATTCCTAGAACTCAAAAACTCAAATAATGTACAAAGTATTGACATAACACTCATTTTATTCTTTGTAACATTAATAATTACAGTATTTATATTATAAAACATCTAACTACATATATATGAAGACAATTTTTATAAAATTCAAAACATTAGAATACCCTTTTCAATTCCTAGACTCGGAATTACAAACTTTAAACACCTGAAGTTATACTGACAACAATACACATGCATAAATTTAACACTCAGTTTTCTACAACGGTACTCTCACCATGATCGGATTTTATGACTCGTAATAAACATCTTCACATGTGCAAGCAATTTATGGAAATTGCACATTATCCCATTGACAGAGAAACTGTCATCAAACAGCACAATTTTAGCATCTATTATCTCAAAGATCTGTGCTCTCATTTGAGGTAATCCTGATTGATTCTTAATATGAAACCTTGTATTTTTATGAAGAAGGATATAACTGAGCTGTTTTTGTTATATTTTTCCTTGCATTTTGAAAATGTTAATAAAATTTGGAAACAATTCCACAGTACAGCAAGGAGTGGATTATTTTCAAGGTTATGATAATCTAATATTAAAAAAAAATATTTATTAATGAACATGATATGGTCACTGAATATGCCAATGAAACAGTAATAAATTGAAAGAATTATCTGAGGGAAGTCTACACTTATAGCATTCTAAACAGAGCTTCCAGTAAAATCAGATGATTTATGGCAGAACTCCTTTCACTGAGTGGCAACATTCTCGCCATATATAGGATAAAAAAATTAACTTTTTTGCTGAGACTTGCTACATACTTCCTGCCTTTTTTGTCTGTTTACTGCCGATGCCTGGCGTCGGCTTGTGCATGTTGATGTTTAAATGTTAAGCATCTAGCGAGATGCAATTTCCTATTTTAAATGTTAAATTTTGGTTTTTAACTATTAGCTGAAGTTCTGTGATTTTTAGGCCTTTCCAGTGGCCTTCTAATGGAGTCTAATGGTGATAAAACAATGCCATATTTAGTGACCTATAATAAAAACTACACTGGTGCACGTTGATGTTATACCTGCCATGAAAATTGGTTATAATACCACCCATGATTTTGAATGGATGATGTCTCTCCAGTTATAAAATTGTGTGGTCCAGAATGTATTCGAATGAAGTAAGCTACAGTTCTACATGTTGGTGGAGGAGTTTTTGAACAACCTGATGGATTCTGCGATTTCACTGCAGCATTGCGTCAGTACGAATCATTCTCAAGACTTGCTGAACATTTTTCATAAATTTGTGTGTCAGTGGTGAAACAGGAATATCTTTTTAAATTATTGGTTTTTTGAATGCAGGTAGGATAAAATTATTTTTTCGTATGATTGTTTTTTTGAATTTTAGAATAAATGTTTTTCAAATTTTATTGGATTTTTGAATGGTTTTTAGATTTTCTTTAAAGTGTATTTATCATACATTCTTGGCATTCACAGGAGTCAGTTTTTCCTAATTCATAATATGTACAGTATATGTTTACAAGGTGAATATTTTACATTTTGTTAATATTCATATATTTTCCCCCTCTCGTATATATCCCTAACAGTTATAAATTCTTGATAGATCGTCTATCCTTTTATATCATGCTTTAAATATTTTTTGTGTTGGCAATTAGAATCATATATCTTTACTGAATTCACTAGTCATTTCCTGTAATAAAAATCCTACTGTTGATTTTCCAACTGAAAATATAGCAGCTATGTAGATATCACATGCTTCAGAAAATTGCCTCCTTTTTGGGAAACAGGCTCTGCATTATATTTTGTTAGATAGAAATTACAGTTTCTCCTTTCCAATATAACTTCAGATTTAACAAAATTTAACCATGTTGTTGCCGTGGATTCTGATATCCTTAATTCTGTTAGAGAAATCATTTTAAATCCTCCCACTACTGGAAACTATATTCTACAACAAAGATTGATTGCAATACATTCTGAAAAGTGAAGTGTCAAAAATTCATACTCTGTTGCAAGGTCTTGAGCTTGGCGACCAACACCCTTTCTCAGTTGTTGACTCATGTGCATGCTTTAGCAGGTGATACTGTATGCAAACCCTCATTAAGATCGTTATGGCTTGCGAGGCTCCTCAATAATTACAGTCTATTTTGGCTACTCTCAAGTGAAGATGATTTGAGTAAATTGGCTACAGTCGCTGGTAAGATTACTGAGCTTGCATCTCACTCTTATGTAAATATGGTTATCGCGACCCCTGAGCCAAGTGAATCTGCTGAAAAGTTTGCAGGCTCAGAGAAAAATTATTAGAAAATACCTTCATATGTTCATCAGTCGAAAAAAAAATTTTTTTTCTTATTACTTTCCAGCTGTGAAAAAAAAACTGTATAGGTTTTTTATAGGTGTATTCCTGAACAAAGAGATTATTCTAGGGCATAAATTCACAACTGAGCTTCTTTATTTTCTCACAAGTACATTTAACAGTTAATAAAATCTGTATCTTCAAAATTTTCAATAAGATTTATGTCACACTGTAAATTAGTTAAATTGATTTAAAGATTTTTCCAATGTGTTATTCAAGTTAAATAATTAAAGGCTTCTTAACACTTTAATGTTTATTAGTGGTAACAAAAATTATGTAAACTCAGCCTTAGAATAATTAAAATCTTGGACTCTTTCTAAGGTATAGTAAAAAGTCCGAAATCTAGACTTGTCGGGACTTCGGCGATTCTGGATTTGGGATTTTTCCGGATATTAGATTATCAGTTTAAATCTAGTAAGATGGCATGTACAAATTAAAAATATGAAATTGTGATTTATGAAATAATGAAGTATTCATGATTTAAAGGGTATCAAAATTTACAAAAAAAAGCTTAATATTTATTTATTTATTTACCTTATTAAACTCTTTCAATGTAAGTTGTTTAAGTTGCTTCGTTTTTTTTTTTTTTTTTTTTTTTTTTTTTTTTTTTTTTTTTTTTTTTTTTGTGCTAATATTTTCTCTTTAATTCTGTAGACAGACATAATCTCTTGTTTAGTAACATTGTTGAAGTCTTGTAACTGCTGTTCCGAGAATTCGAACTAACTTGTCAATCGAAATTTTCTCGTTTTCAGTAACTTCTCTGTCACTTCGCTATCGGTAGTTGTATTTTCTGGATCTAGAACCATACGACAGACTTCGCCATTCATTAATTGATTGATGATTGAGAAGCATTGTCTTCACAATGAAAAACTTCTTTTAAATCATCTTCATTTATTACTGCTTCTCCACATTTCTTTACAAAATCCGTTAATAGGAAAATTTCACCTTTGTTTTGCGATATCCGAAAACCTTTAAAATTAGCGGCTATCATCATCAAATTTATATCCTTCACTATACATATTTGACTATGCATCACGAGCTTGGCGACTAACAAGTTACTCCGTTAAATTTTATCTTGCTTCTATCGCACACTGAGACAATTACGCCTGAATTGTTTAGTTATTTATTACAATTATGTCTATCTCTTGAACATGCTTATCAGAGTTATCAGAGTTCTGAATAAATAAATTCCCACATATACTTAAGCTTTATTGAGGGCTGGCACTAGATATCTTACCGCCTGATGCAGTCTCTGTGGGTCCTAAATTCTGTGACTCCATGCGGCCATACGAGCCCTGGCGCTGGGTATATGTAAATAACAAATCAGTTATTCAAAATTCAAATAGCCTTAAATGTAATCTTTGGGTCTATGCGTATCATCAACAAAATCTATTTTTAGCATATGGAAAGAAATTTTTGGTAAATTTTCCCTCGTCAACATTTCTTAGTGCATTTAACTTAAATCTGTAATCATCGCCAACATAAAAAGTTACCATGCTCATTTATTACTAACATAAAAAAAAAAATTGTTTAGGCATCGCTACACGAGTCATTACTCAAGTTGTGGCAGTTTTCGGATAACCGGCTCTTGGCGACCTCGCTACGGCAGCCGGTGGGGGCGATTTCCGCCAAACCCGGCTACCGACCCCGACAACTTTCTGCTGACGTTTAGGTTATTGTAGAATCCGGAATATCGGGAGGGATTTAGGGAAAACTTCTGAGGGCTCATATTGAAGGTCACGTGACCATTTTTCTTCGCTTCTGCTGAGTGGTTAGAAGTTGAGAAGTTTGTCTCCTACTTGATCGGAGCGTAGGTAAATAAATAATAATGTTAAATGGGAATTAAAACCGATAATTATAAATAAATAATAATGTTAAATGCGAGTTAAAACCGATAATTATAAATAAATAATAATGTTAAATGTGAATTAAATATAATAAGAAAATTAATTATTATTTTTACGTTTTTCCCTTTTGCTTTTCATTTTTTACATATATTGGTCGTAATTGGAGTTTCAATAAAAAAAAATTTTAATTCCCTTGGCGCATTTCTGAAATCCAAGATGGCGGCCAAAAACTCGCCAAATTCAGCCAAGAGCCGGGTATCCGAAATGAGCCCAAGTTGTCATGTTTTGATAAATATGCGGTTATGAAAGGAAAATATAATAAATAATGATTTGCCAGGTTGGCGTCAGATCAACGATGTATCTATGTGGAATGCTTCGGTTTGAGATGTGTACCAAAAAGCAGATACGCAGCAACGAAGCCAAATTACTGATCGTACAAATTTATGCTAAAATATTTGTTTCTTCAATAACAAGGCATTTTATTTAGTGCTGAAATGAAATTAAGAATCAGTACTCTCCAAATGTTTTATTATGCATGGAGGGGGAATTAAAATTGCATGCGTAAAGCCTAGGAGAAAAACGTCGGTGGTTTTGAGGTCCGGATTTTAGATCATTTAGGATAATGGAGGTCTGGATTTCGGACTTTGTACTGTATTTGGATCAAATTAATATTTGAAATGACTTCACAGGCCATATAAAATGTTTTGGGGACACTAGTTTGAGACCACTAACATATAGTACCAATACCTATACTATCAATACATGTATGTGTGTGTGTCTGTGTGCATAACAGAGAGACACACAAATTTTGTTCACATTTCTACCATAATAAAATCACTTAGGATTGAGCATATGCATTTCAGTTAACTTTGTGTAAATATGTACAGAGTGTATGTGTCTGATTTATATGTATACACACACATACATACCCATATATGTATATAAAACAAAGATCTCTTAGAAATCTGAGTATCAACGATTTTTTTCGTACCTCTAAGAGAAACAAAATTCTGAAAAAAAATTATAAAAATACCAGATAATGCATTGAAGCAAATATTTTACTCTTTCTTACAAAACACAAAACTTTTTACATTTTTACGATACACTAATTTGAATTCTAGCACTGAATTCTAATTTTCTAATATACAATGTTTAACTAATATGAGTTTAGTAGAATATATCAATAACATGATAGCAGAAATTCTAAGGTACCTAATCCACATTAATGAAATACACATTACAAAGGACTAAATGTTTCATTAATAAGCAAAACAGTGTTTCTAACTTAAATAATAAGAAACATACAAAAAACAGAAAAACAAATGCATATTAATAAACACTTATTGCTCAGATAAATGTTCTGAATTTCGCACAAGGCATGTGAAATAAAATACGTGTATTTCTGCAAGCATTCTGTATATGTTACCTATTATATCGCAATTTCGTGTATTAAAAGCAGTCAGTTATTCTTATATACGGTAACGATAGGGCTACAGTATAATTACGAAATTAACGTCCCCACAAATCATCAAACTGAAAACAATATTCACTTTTAGAAGAGCGCGAACTTCGCATAAGTTTGAAAACCGTCCGATAATTATGGAGTATGTTACTGGATTTTTCTAGTCTGACATTTTCCAAGCAAGTAAGAAATGAACATCACTGAATTATTCGATTCGTAATTCAAAAATTAAACAAACCTGAATATCTCGTAATCCTCAAACGTTTCGTAGTAAATTGCTACGAATTCAAAGTATAAAATCTCTAATTCACTCGCAGACGAAGTACCATACATGTAAAACCTATTCTAACAATTTTTGTGGCTCGACAACAAGCATAGTGACAAGTGAAATATTTGCTTTCTATGAATTCTCTGGAATGAAAACTCTTGAACATACAGCAACCTTATTTTTTATCATAATTAAAATGAATATAAGCAGTAGCTTTGAGAATGCAAAATGTTTTAAGAAATCTAACATGCGTTGACAACAGTGTTCCTAAAAAAGATAAAATTACTAGTTTTTGTTTCCATCGTAGGCTAAACATACGAGCCGTTTTAAACGGAATAATAAAATTCTGTTCTCATTCCCCGCCATCCAGTCGTTTTATTAAAAAACACCACCATATACCTTTTTCAACAAAAGGTATTAATATGGTTTTACTAAAGAATCATAAATTATTGTTCATATTCTCTAATCATATATCAAGGCAAAATGAGACATACACCGCCGCTCAAGCTGCTTTCGGACGAGGGCAGTTAAGGCGGTTAGTTGACAAATGTCTGCCTATAATAACATATAGTGAATTTGAGTTTCAGAAAGCAGCGCCTCCTTTTCTTCTGTGTCACGTGAAGAACATCAGTAAAACAAAAAGACGAAAGTAAAAGTCAGTTGGTCGCCATCAGTCGACTCAGGCGAACATCAGGCACCCGCGCGGCAGCGCTATCCCGGGCTAACAATGTTGACGATTTTCGATCTGTAATGTGACCAAGCATAGAACAGGGAGAACATTAGGTTGAAAAACTCGTAGGGAAAATCAATCATAGAGTTTCCGAAGTAGACCACGTCGATCAGAAACAGTGTAGGAAGTGGAAAAAGTCCTCGATGAATGTTTCAGGGCTACACCAGTGGCGACGTTGAAATTAGGCTGGGAAATGCAAGTAAGATGAGGAGTACTTTAACTTAGGAAAAAAGAAAAATTAAGGAGTGCAAAAATACCCTGCAGTCTTAACCAAAGCAAGAGATGGTACCAAAAGTTAAATAGTTACATATAATAAACAGTTACATTTAAATACAGAAATTACATATTTTTTAAACGAGTAGAGTAGACTTTAAGGTACCCCTTGTATTATGGCGAAGTTGTTGTTTGTTTTATCGCCAAGTTGTTGTTTCATTTATGGTAACTTGAGTAGTTCAATGTTATGGAAACCCTATTGTGACGTAATCGGGTGCATGATTCTGGGAAATTTTGAATCATGGGATGTGTTGCAAGCGTTTTTGTGGTGTGTGTTGGTTTGATTCTTTAGACGGTAGAATGGCCGAGTGTAGTAAGATTAATTTGAAGTTTCTGTACGATTTGGAACGAAAGGAGAAAAGACCTTTAATTGACTGTTGTGTAAATGAAGGTTTACTCAGTAGCCATTATAAGTGTCCTGTATGTAGGAAGGATATGCGTCTAGTCGAATGTAAAAACTGTTTAGATGGATTTGAATGAGTTTGTAGGAAGAAAGGTTCAGATGGTCACTATGTGAAGCGTTCGATCAGAAAGAGTACCTGGTTTGAAAAAAGTCATTTGAGTATGATTGATATTTTGATTTTTACGTGGATCTGGGTGTACGAAGCGAATTCGAAAATCATGGTAAGTGAATATTTGCTTTTGGTAATGCTTAAATGTATAACATGTTTTTCCTTTTTTATGTTATTTTATTGTGTGGTTTAAAATGTATTTTATTGAGATTATGTATTTTTGTTTGCCTATATTGTAGAATTGGGTGCTCCTTTGACTTTGTAAGTGAAAATATATCGATGTGTACATGGACAAAGTAAAGGGAGTGAGCAATGCAAGTTTGTGCAATTCTGGGATTTTTTTTTAAAGTGAAAATAGGTCGACGTGTACATGGATAAAGTTAAGAGTGCGCAATGCCATTTTTGTGCAATTCGGGGATTTTTTTTTTGAGTTAAAATAGGTCGATGTGTACATGGATACCGAGTTTGTGCAATTGTTTGTCTTGTTATTTTGGCTTTGTGTAGCGGCGATTTTTGGCGTAAAAATCGCCGCTTCTCAAGCCAAAATAACGAGTCAAAGTATTGCACAAAATCGGTATCTATGTACCGCCAAAAATCGCCAAGTTTCGCCAAGGGGTACCCTAAACTATACTTTTACCTTTTTAAACATTCTATTACATATTTTTTAAATGTATTAAAGAATTAATTTTTGAGAGAGCTTTAGCACAAAATAAGCGACATAAGAAGTTAAGTTTATTTTCTCCATAACAGAGTAGAGGATGTTAGATTTAGTACCTAAGTCATTTGCAGCCTGCATATCAGGCAGTTTACTTTTAAAAATTTGCGTGACCTTGTGTAGGTTAGTTCCAAATGCTGTTTGAGATTCAGATAGAATTTTCATTAGTTCCAATAATTCCATTAGATTACTGCCGTTTGGCAAACTACTGGAGCTCTTGCCGTTTCTACCGTTGGTGAGATTTGTAGAAAAATTTAAGTCCATAGCAGCAGGTTCTGAAGAGGAATTGGCATTTTGTTCCAAACTACCTGATTTTAAAGTCTGAGCATAACTCACACCATTGCGGCGACTAGAAGACAGCTTTTTAAGTCTCTTAAGGCTAGGAAATTTTTCACAACCCCGATAAGAGGCTGGGTGACCCTTTTTTCCGCAGTTGCAGCACTTAGGGACGTCTAAGCGTCCTTTATCGCAGTCTTATGATGCCCAGCGCATTTCACGCATCGTGGGGAAACATGAGAATTCTCCGAGGAGTGGTGCCATTTATGGCAGTTAAAGCACTGCGGAACTTGGAATTTCGAAACATATTTTTCCACCGTAATTGAAAATAGGCACAGGTCAGTCAGTTTATGGATTCGATTGATTACTTCATTTTTAAATAACTGTACTTGAAATAAGGGCATGGGGGCCCGAGTCCTATTTTTTGTCAGCTGCACTACTTTGTGAACCTTGAATCCTTGCTTAACTAACTCATCTTTGATTTCGGAGACCTCCATATCAGAATGTAGACCTCTCAGTAGCAGCTTAACAGGCTTTTCATGCATAAGATTGACTACAAAATGATCGATGCCTTTTTCGAGAAAGTATTTACTATGATCATTATCAGTGTCCTATGATCATTATCAGTGCGGGGTAGAACCTTTAGAAATTCACAACTCAGACGGAATAAAAACTTGACATCAGGTAGTTTAGCGGCTAAGTGCTTAGCAAAATCATTAAACTTAACGTTTGCCTCAGGCCTTAACCATTATGGGGGGAATTATACGTTGAACAACAGTAGGGGCGTACTGTTGAGAACTACTAGCATTTACATTTATATTACAAACATTATTAGATGAAATATTTGCAGATACATTTGGTGGTGTGTTTAATTATGACAAAGTACACTAGGGCTATCTGCCTAAGGGGAGGGATGCCTTCGTGGAGGACTTTCTAAGGGAAACTGGCTCGTATACACGTTACACATGGGGAAAACCACGAAAACACCCATGCAGCCAGCCCGTTCGCGGGATTCGTACCTCGGACCGAACTAGCAGTGTTCAGCGACTTTACCGCTCGGCCGCTACTGGGCCCTTGCAGATACATTTCAGTTTGAATTAGCTACATCATTATTTTCAGGCTGAGAATTGCTATCAAAGTCTGGAGTTACACCGTTATCAACAATATTTGCATGACTTAATACTTCAAATTTATTAGACGTAGTTGCACAAAATTTAGTCTTAGCTTTAGGAGCTCTGGCAGTTTCATTAGGTTTCTTAAACATATTACCATTTTCAGACAGATCAGAGTCACTTACATTACTTTTTCTCTTAGATGTGTTGCCCGGTCCAGGACCACGTGCAACAGAAGTAGGCTTAAAACTTACGGTACCATCATTACAGTTATCACAGGTTAATATGGAACGATCTGCTAGGTATAAATTGCACTTACCTTCTTATTCGGAGATTTTTCTGTTGAGATTGGGGATTCAATTCGGAGATTTTTCCATCGAGAAATCCCATCGTAAAATTGTCCGGTTCAGTACAGTCCCTTTTAGCCCATCTTTCATGCAGAGTACTTTTCACAATATCGCGTTGATGTTTTAGTTTAGCAATTTTAGCTTGTGCAACATCATAGTCAAAATTCTCTAAATCACAAGGAGAACCCCAGTCTTCAATTACACATTCATAATTTGAACTAGATCCACTGGTATTAACAGTCGGAGAACCCGTAATAAAGTTCATATCCAAATTCACCTGAGCAGAGGTAGCGAGATCGACACGAGGTAACGCGGGGAGGTCCTCCCCGTCCGTCGAATCTGAATCAGAATCCATCGCACAGGCAGAAGCTCAGAAAGCCCACACCTTCACACT
Source organism: Stegodyphus dumicola (assembly GCF_044657685.1). Taxonomy (NCBI): domain Eukaryota; kingdom Metazoa; phylum Arthropoda; class Arachnida; order Araneae; family Eresidae; genus Stegodyphus; species Stegodyphus dumicola. The sequence continues at coordinate 109,865,581 of NC_140781.1, read as the reverse complement.
AGACTACTAACACGCGACTCCGCGTTTGAGTTCGTCCGCCAGCAGTCGACGAAAAAGGTGAGTGTACGCAACGAGTAATGGTGTACCACCGGTGTGCCTGGGTCAAAGGACTCTACCCCCAATCGAAAATACGCTAGTTAGAACAGAATGCAAACTAAAATATGCGCAAGATTTCTAATACACATTTTTTTTCTTTTCTTCTTCTTTTTTTTATTTTTATTTTTACTAATTTTACATATTTTTTTTAGAATTTATATATATATATATATGTGTGTGTGTGTGTGTGTGTGTGTGTGTGTGTATGGGCTTAATAATGAAGTTAGGAGGATTAATAATGAACAATGAGAGCGTACATGATCATATAGAGAAAATGCCGTCCAGGAAAGGCACTAGCAGGAACAGAAACAACAGTACATAGCAAAAAATAATGCAAAAATATTGCTAAGTGCAATATTAAAAGAAAACATGAATACATCCATAGAACAATTTACAAATACAGTACAGGTAAGAAGTAACATTAATGCACAACACAAAACATGGCATACAGAAGTTCGTCAACAGCATCACTATGTTGCATTGATCATTGACATCATAATCACAAATTTTAATCACGGGGTTACTAATGGACTCCAGATCTTCGTGAAATTTTTTGGCCAGTCGATAGTAAAAAGTTCTAATATGATCTATTTTCAGTTCAGTATGTAGTCTGCGATTTCGAACATACCATGGGGCATTGGCAATTTGTTTCAAAACCCCGTTCTGTGCAGTTTCCAGCCCTTTCCTTAAGGATCTACTAGAATAAGCCCACAAAGGGCAAGCATAACGCAATAATGGACGTAGAAGGGACTTGTAAATGAGTAACTTGTTGTCTATAGAAAGAACGCTGTTTCGAGCAATTAAGGGAAATAGTGTATGTTTACGTACTCGAAACTTTCTGATAATAGATGTAATGTGTGGGGCCCATGAGAGAGTTTTACTGAGGATCACCCCAAGATAAAGGACTTCCCTGGACCAGGGAATTGACACTCTATAGAACTGCAGGTTTTTGGTGAATTTCTTCTTTTTTGTGAACAGGATAGCCTGAGTTTTTTGCACATTAACCTTAATTTTCCATCTGGTGAGCCAAGTCTCTAATGCGTGGATGTGGTTTTGTAGCCGTTGTATAACTGGCCTCAAAAATGCACTTTGTGTAAGGATCGCAGTGTTATCAGCATACATTGCGAGTGTTGTGTTGTTCAGAGTAGGTATGTCGTTCACGTAGATATTAAAAAGTAAGGGTCCTAGAAGACTTCCCTGCGGAATGCCAGCAAGGATAGGCCTAGTTGCAGAAAGTGTTCCTGTGACGCGAACGACAAAGTATCTACCTGACAGGTAGGATTTAATTATGTGTGTAATGTACTCTGGAAGCCCCAGAGTGTGTAACTTGTAAATGAAAGCATCCAGCCAGACACAGTCGAAAGCCTTAGCTATGTCGAGGAAAAGGCCACCAGTGACCTTTCTACGTTGCAAGCCTTCACTAATTAGTTCCACAACTCTATACAGTTGATGGGTCGTTGAATGATGACTTCGAAATCCAAATTGATACGGAATGAGTATATCGTTGCTTTCAATATGCTGTTTCAGTCTTGTAAAGATGACAGCCTCCACTATCTTGCTTAGTGCAGACAGGAGACTAATAGATCTATAGGATTCCGGAGCGTTCGCAGGTTTTGGAAGCTTAAGAATTGGTGTGATCACTGCAACCTTCCAGCATTCAGGAAAATGCTGCCATTTGATGATGATATTGATAATCTTGGTGAAACGTAGTATAATCTTCCTGGGGAAATTCTTGACCATCTGGTTAGTAATTTTGTCATATCAAGGACTTTTATTTTTCTTCAGATTTTTTATGTAGCTACAGACTTCCGACGGTAAGACTGGAATGATGTTGTATGTGCGTGGGTTTGCTATGTAATTGGCGTGAAAGTTATTAACTGTTCTGTAGGAGTGTCGTGAATGTTGTTAGTGCGAAACTGAGCTAAAAGTTCTTCCTTCTCAGTTTCAGTGTAGTGGATCCGTTGAGGGCCTTTAAGGGGAATGGTATTGTGGCATTTTGTATACCTTTTAATAGTTTTCCACAGAGAATTGTCATCTGTGGAGTGATTCAAGGTACTGAGTTCAGCGGCGTTGTGCACAATAATTTGTGTGGGACTTGACTGCATCGCAGAGTCTATTAAAAGTGAAAGTGGAAATCCATTGGGTGTCTCGTTCTTTGATACTGCCTCCTGGCGGCATTCCTTTTCTTAATTAACTGACTCGGCTCTTGAGACCTCTTAACTCTTTGGTTTTTAATTTCTTTTTGAGGACTGCTGTGCGCAATCTGAATTGCTGTGGTGAATTCCTTGACCAAGCTGTCGATATCATTCCTCGATTGAATTGTTGGAAGCGTGTACTGAATGTTGCCTAGTGCTTTGGCGAAACACGCCAGTCAGTTCTGAAGGCTATTTTGTCTGATGTGGTATAGCTACTGATATCCAAAATTAGTCTAACTGGATTATGGTCAGAAGACACTGTAACATCCAGTGGAACACTGGTGTTTTTGAGTAGATAGAAGTCTATAATTCCAGTGGAACCAGCAGTTTACCGTGTTGGGGTGTTAAGAGCTGATATGCGTAAAAGGGCTGTACAAGCCAAGTTGAGTATGATTCTGCCGTGTGTATTAGAATTATAGCAGTTCCACGCGCGGTGTCTTGCGTTAAGGTTTCCACCTATAATAACGTGTGTACCAAGTGAGAGAAGAATGGGAAGGATATAGGTGGAGATAAGAATGTATATTTTGATGGAAATAGCTGTGGCTTCAACGGCTAAGAGCTGTGGAATTGTTATTTCATAATGAGGAATGCAGCGCTTGACAAGGAGGAAGAACAGGAGTGCTGTTCCTCCTCCTCGAGTGCTTTGAGTAGTAGCCGGTCTATTTGATCTGTACACACAATAATTTGCCACTTAAATTGGAGTGGAGAGGCGGTGTTCTTGTAGGAACAAAAATTCAGGGGCGTACTCATTTACGAAATCCCCATTCGCGTTCCATGTAATGATATTTATACAGGTATTTACAACAGACATAATTACACATTGCTAGTTGAACTCAAAATTTCTTCGAACATTGAGAACAGTACAAATAACTTATCAATAGCATGCTCTGCACTTTGCAGTTACGGCATTTTTTTTTTCAGAAATCTTTTTTAAAATATTCATAACAGAGAATCCTTTAAATATATCACAAACCTTCTTAATCATTTTATAAATGTCAGTTAATGCATTAAAAGAAAATTCAGAACTTTTACCATTATTTAGTGAATTATCCTGGCCAACGGGTTTATCCGGTTGGCCTTTAACTACATTTGCATAACTTATACCAGGTGTTACATTAGTTGTATTCATAACATTTTTTACAGTTGATTTAAACTGGATATTAGCATCATTAGAAGGTTTAGCACTATTGACATCATTAGCATTTTTTTGGTTAGAAGTTTTGTACACTTTAGGAAATTTCGGACATCCACGATAATTCGCGGTATGTCCCGAATGGAGGAAGTTGCAACACATAACATTTTCTAGTCGCTTTGCAGAGTAATTTTGAGTTTTGTGCGACCCCGCACACTTAACGCAGTGGGGCTTAACTTTGCACTGATCAGATGAGTGGTGGAAGTGTTGGCAGTTATGACACTGCACACCACTTCCACTTGACTTATACACAGAAATTTCAACATGAAAACACATAAGATAATTTAAGTCATAAATTGCATCAACTCCTGGAACATTTTCAATCTGCAACTGGAACAGTGACATGGGTGCCTTTGAACGCCTCCTGTGCATTTGAGTGACCTTACGTATCCTATAACCCAATGTTTCTAACTGCTCTTTTATTTCGTCGACAGGACAGTCTGTCGGGAGCCCTCGTATTACTGCTTTTACAGGCCGCTCTAATTTAGTGGTAATTATATAGTGATCAATTTCTTTTTCTTCTAAATATCTAGTAATTATCCTATGATCCTCCTCTGAACAGGGTAACACCTTCAAAAATTCACCATTAATTTTAACTGAGAATTCAGTCTTAGTATCATCTTTTAATGTTTTAGCAAAATCTGAAAACTTAACATTTATTTTAACCATTACTGGCTTACTTTTGGGAAGGGGGGTTACTGCAATCACCTCAGATTCCCCTGGCATTTCAACATCATCAACATTCTTATCATTGTCATTACGCAAACTTTCAAACTTATTTTTAACTTCTATGCTTGTATTACACTTAACAAGTTTCGCTGGCCTGGCCACGTTACGCGGCTGAATAAAGGCATCAGAGTCCTGTAACTCAGTAACAGTACGTTTCCCTTTTTTGAACCCCTTTTGGGTTTTGATTTTTCAGAACATATCAATTATAGAAATATCATCGACATTTTTCTCGCTATTCTTACACATTGAACCATTAGGATTACTAAGCAAAGATTTGGCATTATTTGACACATTTTCATTAACACTACTAGACAAGGATTTTACATTATTTGATCCATTTTCCTCAACAACATTAACAGCATTTGCATTAAAATACATAGGATTTTGCACACGGAAAGTCTCGCACTTACCTTGGAACAGCTCGTTGAGCCTTTCAGCGCAGACTATGTAACCCAGAAACTTCGCGAGGATAGCATCCTTCTCCAGTTCCGAACTAGCACGATCCGTTTCTGCATTCAGCTGCATTACAAACGCCCTCCGAGAACATTGTACCAGCTTAATTTGATTCAACAACATGCAATAGTCTTGTATCGTAGCACAATCCATATCCAGTAGACTTGAACAATTTTCAGTCAGAACAGCGTCACAAAAGCACGAACATCATCTGGCGTAATTGCCGCATTAGGAAAAACTAACTCAGCAACGGTGACCAGGGAGACTTTATTTCCCTCCATGCAGTGGCGTAGCTAGGGTGGGGCAAGGGGGGACATCTGTTCCCGGGCGCAGCATTCAGGGGGAGCCAAACTGATGTTACGAAATTTTAAAATGAAATGTTTTCCGTTCTTGGCACAGAGAAAGGGGCGCAAAATCTTTAGTTGTCCCCGGGCGCCGAAAACCCTAGCTACGCCGCTGCCTCCATGGCACGTGGAAAACAGAGCCACTATATCACGATGAGTTCAAACACTAAGCATTAACTTTAGGATAAACAAGCAGTCCACAAAAATAATGACATCACAGTCCACCGAATAATAAATCCGGATACAAAATGGTGAGTCGAAACGGTAGCACAGTGATAGAAGTACGTGGCACTTAACCACGCCGCTCTAACGAGCTCAACGAGCTCAACACGAACGCGTCCAAAAAGCAAGGGCAAAGGCAAAAGGTGAGTGTCTGGTCCACGGAGTATAAAGGAGGAGAAACTGGTATTACCACTTTTCCCAAAAATGGTCCACTTGTTGTCGCATTATTTATAGAGGGCGCTGCAATCACTAGCTTTCCGTCTTTTCGTAGTATTTTGCATTGACAGTAATAGCGAAAATACTGATTTGATATCAATTTTCATTATGAAAAAGTCAAATAATGGAAACTGTTTCGTCCCTGGATGCAACAGTCCCTGGATGGAACTGTTAGACTGAAGAGTAAAAGCTTGGGGATTAAAAAAAAAAAAAAACAGCTATATTTAGAGTTCCAAACGTGAGCAACATTTATATTATGACTGATCATATATACGAATTTATATAACTTTTCAGAACATCTGGATTGTTAGTAAATAAGAGAATATTTACTGTATGCTTATCAAAAATTTAATAAATTGGAAATTAGTTAAATATTGCACATAACTTATGTGCATCTACATTTCGTCCATGAAAGTATGCAATCGTTAGATTTTAAAGTTAAATGAATATCTGAAATTATATAAGAATGATAGAGTATTTGCTCTTCTATTTCATTTACAGAAATTCAGTTTGAGATAGGTTTTATAATAAATGGAAAAAGAAGATAATGCTCCATGATTGAGCGAAAACATAACAGCAGATAAGTGTAATGAAAAATGGATTTTCTGTGAGATAAATTCAGCATATTAAATAAGTTATGAATATGAAATCATGCCACCTGATCACTTGAATGAATGGCTATTAAAAATTAAGATTTAAATCTTTTTACAGTGCAGAGTGAGAACCATTATGCACAAGGATTTTTAAATTTAAATTTGAATTTGTAGAACTGTTCAAGTGTTACATGCTGCAGTTAAATTTTAATTTTACATTACAATTTTCAAATTGAATTTGCATCAAAGTATTGTAAAAAAATTACATGCAACAGGTATATTTTTATTTTGTATGTAACTGAATTCTGATATTTATGTATACTTAATGAAATATTTTTTACAGGATTCTGTGCTGCTAGAAAAATGGAGACATGAAATTTCTCGGGCCGACCAAATACTTTCGGAGAAGGATGTTGTAACAATTTTCCGAGACCAAGTTGTCCAATGGCACGGTATTCAAATTAGAAATGGTCACCCTAGGCTCCAAAAAGAAGCAAAACCTTCAATTTTTCTAAATCTACCATCGTATTTATCTAAACCATGATGTAAAAGAAAAGCACCTGCTGCAAGAAATGTGTGTGTGGTTGCTTCCTTGACTGCAGATAATGTTACTGCTTCTAGAGCCACAAAGGATTTTATTTTTTCTCCGTTGACTGAAAGTCTGCAGAAGATTGTTTGTGGATCGTAAATTCTGTAGTTGTATTTATTGTATGTGCTCGATAGACTACTAATTACACGTGTGAGAAAAGCGTTATAATTGATAAAGATACGACTATAAAGGTTAGTTTTTTTTTTTACATTTTTATAATTTCAGTATTGTGCATCAAATTGCATTTGGTACTAATGTGCAACACAATAAATTTTTTTCACTAATTTATTCTTCGCTTATTCAACGACATTCTGCCCAACATACACAAGTGTATAAAAGTGTTTGATTTCAAAATTTCGTGGTATGATGTGGTTATAGTGGTTTGTAACGTTTCTTCTTAGCTAATTAAGTATAACTGGGGATGTACAAAAATTGTATTTTGCCTTATCATGGAAATACTTCATTTACAATTCTCTACTGTTTACTTACAATATGATATATTAGAAAATGTCATGTACCATATTTTTATCATGCACTTATATGTATTTTGCATAAAAAGTTGCTGACATTAAAACTGAGTTTATATGAATATACTTTTCATGATGAATTATGGAATATTAAAATAAATGGTTCCTTGTTCTAATATTAGAACTTTTGTTATCTATATGGCATGGTTTGGTGATACTTAAATGATAAATCTTTCCATTTAAAATGCAATTTGTAATCTATGTAATATGCATTCCATCTATGTAATATGTATTCATGTTATTTCCATCATGATTTTATATGAGGCTGGCACCGTGATACTGGAATTTTTATTATCCACATATTAATTTTTCCTCCTTCTCCCCCCTCCCTGAAATGTGAATATCTGATGAGGTCACGTTAAATTTATGTCTTTGGAATTATTGTCATACTACATCATTAGACTGCAATGTTTATTTGAAACACAAATTCACTTTAGATCCAGGTGAATCAGCAATTACCAACATTTTGAAAAATCCTTCCTTGCTTAATTCAGCAAAAGTACATAATTTCTTCATAAATGATTCAATAAGCTTCTTATGTTTGTTTTGAATAAATGAAATAATGCGGAATTAGTTGTTGTCCCACTAGCATTGAAATCTTGTGAAAATGAGAAATTTCTAATATTTCCCATCTTAGAGTTCAGAAAATGTATGAAATCTTATCGAAAGATTCTTTTAGAAGTGTATGTATAATGACACAAAGAATTTTGTCCTCCCGTATCATTTATGTAACAAATACAAGTCTTTCACTCCTAAAGAGGCTCCATTTAAAGCTATCAGAATACCTAAATATCCAAATGACTTTATTTCCACGTATATTGGTGGTCCTGTACGAAATTGTGGACATGATCTTGTAGAGACATTAGGATTTTTTTAGAAGCAGGCAAGATGAAAAATAGCAACCGCCTTCGCCGGAATTCGAACCACGGACCTCTGGAATACCGGCCCAGCGTGCTACCGTTACATCATGAAGGCACGCTAGAGAAGTGGGAGAAATACCTTATATACTCCCCTTTTTAAAGGGCGACTAGGGTTTTAAGGGACCTAGTCGCCAAATCCTCGGTGCGGAGGATCATCATCCACAACCCTTTTAGTTCAGGCGCCACTTGTAGAGTCATTAGGTTAATTGGAAGCAGAAAAGATGAAAAATATGCAACCGCCTTAGCCGGGAATCGAACCACGGACCTCTGGAATACGCCCCAGCGTGCTACCGTTACACCACGAAGGCACGCTAGGGAAGTGGGAGAAATACCTTATATAATGCCCTTTTTAAAGGACGACTAGGGTTTTTAGGGGATCTAGTCGCCAAATCCTGGGTGCGTAGAATCATCATCTACAACCCTTTTAGTTCGGGCGTCACTTGTAGAGTCATTAGGATTTTTTAGGAGGCTGGAGAGATGAAAAATTAACAACTGCCTTCGCCGGGAATCGAACCACGGACCTCTGGAATACCGGCCCAGTGTGCTACCGTTACACCAGAAAGGCACGCTAGGGAAGTGGGAGAAATACCTTATATACTCCCCTTTTTAAAGCGCGACTAGGGTTTTAGGGGATCTGGGTGCGGAGAATCATCATCCACAACCCTTTTAGTTCAGGCGCCACTTGTAGAGTCATTAGGATTTTTTGAGAAGCAAGATAGATTGAAAAATTAACAACGCCTTCGCCGGGAATCGAACCACGGACCTCTGGAATACCGGCCCAGCGTGCTACCGTTGCACCACGAAGGCACGCTAGGGAAGTGGGAGAAATACCTTATAATCTTACTATTCTAGATCATTTTTCTAAACATCTTGTTTTATGACTTGAAAAATCTCACTGCTGAAACTGTTACAGTACATTTATTACAATATATGTACCTGGAAGACCAGAAATGATCTTAATTGATTTAGGCACACAATACCCTTGACTGGTGTTTTAATCGATTACCAAATCCTTGGATATTAAATTATCACACTCTATTCCTCAGATACCTGAGTATAATACACAAAATGAACGTGCTAATGCCTGCATCAAAAGTTCTTTGCTTATACGTCATAAAAAAGGTATTCCATTTGAAAATGCATTGCTTAGCCATCCAAATAGTTACAATGGTACTGTCCATCCTTCAACTGGTTATTCATCTAATATTCTGCATTTTGGAAGAAATTTATCGTTACCTTTTAATATGTTTAATCCTGATCCAAGGCCATTCAGTTGGATAAATCACATTATTTGTGTGATCTTTTAACACAGCTAAAACTAAGATATGAGCATGCCTATGAGATTTTGTAATAAAGCAAATAGAACTGAATACTTGTCAAATGAAAAATGCAACATTAAGATCATTCAACGTTAATATAGTGTCTATCTGAAATCTAAGGTTATATTCCAGCATAGGTTTTCGAAAACATTTTGTGTTATTTCTTCTAAAGTAAATGATGTAAATTATGTTATTTGTGCACTTGACAAGATTTTTTCTCAGGCATTTAGAATTTCTCAGCCATCCATTGCCTTCGTTTGGCTTCTAAGAGATTCTCCCACTAGGTTCAACATCCATCTCCCACTTCTCAAATTATACATCAATATGATCTTAGAAATAGAGAGTACAATTATTTCTTTTTCTTTCTCTCATTTTTTGTACTATCATAGAACATTATTACAAGTTATGCAATATGTTTAATTAATATTGTTTGAAATTTATTGTTATGTGTCTTTTGTTGATTTCTCGATTATGTGAGCATAATCATTAGAGTTTAAGGCTTGAGCACCCTTAAATATCATTTCGAGATTCAACAAAATTGTTGCATCTCTTGTCTTTTGGCGCTTTTCATTGTTTTTTTCGCTTCGCTCAGGATTTTTGCTGCGTGTACTCTTCTTACAAAATATGTCGTAGTCGGCTTTTTCGTGGTTGGCATTTCTTCGCCCTCTTTTGCAGTTAGCAAAAGCACTATTATATCATGGTACTACTACTAAAGATGTTTTATGTACCAAAAAAAAAAAAAAAAAAAAAAGTGATAACCGCTACCGTTATTTTCAAAATTCGAGAGACAGCCCCTATACTTTTCTTTTTTGAGTATGTCTGACTTTTTGTCCCCACTTAACATATGAGAGATGTTGAATGTTGTTAACGAAGGCTGTGAAACTACAATCAGTGTACAGGAACACAAATTTTTTAGGTGCCAGGAGGGAATCTACTGTAACGGACTTCATGCAATCAATATGGAGCAAAGTCTGACGAGAATTGATAAATAAACAGTCTTTCGAAGTGTATCCAGGACTCTCTCTTCTCTCCCTTTTATTGGACAGCTCACCATGATATGGCAAATACGATGAGCCTACCTTGGGTAAGCCGCTGTACTACTGAAGCATTCTCTCAACACTACACACACACCACGATAACGACCCCACAAAATTTTCAATCCTTAAAATTGAATTATGATTCTAGGCTGTAAACTGTTTTCAAATATTACTGAACAAAATTTCCAATTCAGTCTGTAAATCTTGTTAATTAAAATTTTTCTTTTATGCATTTCATTTTTTACATGTTATGCAATATTTAACAATATATTAATACTCTGATACTAAATTCAACTTTCGAATATATGTAATTCTGACTTCCATTCATTAATGTTATTTTTAAAAAAAATATGTTGTTCAGCAGTATACCCTTAGTGAAACTTCCGGATATGCCTGAATACTGCACATTTTACTTGCAATAATATGTTAATTAAAGATCTTGAAGAACATTATTTAAATGTCTATTGTTTTCAGCATGCCAATTTGAATTTTGAAAAATTGAAAATATTTCCTTCCCAACAGTTCAATTGAGAGTAAATTGCAATTAAATGTGTTTTTAAATAGTTTTTGATATGAATTAGAACTATTATAAAATTATATAGACGTGTACATATTCAGTAGAAGTACTTTCTAAGCCACAAACAAAAAGAAAAGGTTTGGTTTGCTCTATTTAATTACACCAAACAACTTGCGGGCTATCTGCCTAAGAGTAAGGATACCTTCATTTCTAAGGGAAACTGGCTTGTATATATGTTTCACTTGGGAAAAACCAGGAAAATGCCCATGCAGCTAGAATATTGCCGGGATTCGAACCCAGGACAAAACTGGAAGTGGTTGGTGACTTTTGCTGCTCAACTGCTGGTGGGAGGAACAAGGTGCTTGCAAATTGAACTCAAATTTAACGAATCACTCTAGCCTCTATAGCTCACCCCTGTATGTAACAATATAAAACAATACTGTTAATATTGTTTCAGGATTATTTATATAATTCCTGTTACATTTTTATTAAATTTTTTTATTTAATTGAACTTGTCTCTTTCACTGCGAGTCTTTAATCGTTGAAAAAGAATATATTAAATCGAGAATAAAAAAGTAAATAATTACTGCAAGAGAAAACAGACTTTAGTTTTACATAAGTAATGATATATTTTAAATACCGCAGCAAGCATACATTAGGTATTCTGATATTAAACTGGTAGTTTTGCAACAAATGTAATTATACTCTATTAGTAAATAATCAGTTCAATAAATTAAAATAAAAAATAGGATATCTTTTCCAGTAAAAGATAACACATGCACAATATTTTTTTCAAAAAAGCTACGTGTACCAATTTGAAACTTAGCAGCGAGAAAATATCATCTCATTATATGTGTGATAAAATTTTTCTAAACATAAGTAATTCATCTTTTAGGCTATTGAATGGGATAGAATTTTCCTCCTTTGGAGGAAAAGAGCACATGTACTTTTAAAATAAAAAAGATCTGCATTATATTTTTAGTTAAAATACTACATTTATTGGTTAGAAGTTAGTTCAAGCAGGACAAAATTAAAGTTAGATTGAGTTACTTTACAGTACAGCATAAACAAGTGTTCAGAATACTTAACTGAATTCAAATCCGAATTCTATTATCTTTTGAAATCAATTTGAAACATACTTCTCAAATAACAAAGATATGGAAATTTTTAACAGAAAACGATAAAAATATCAAAATCAAAACTGACATCTGATTCATAAAAAAGAATAACTTATTATGATAGTAAAGAAAATTTATTGACTGAAGCAAAAAAAATCTATAAGCTTCATTAAAATTTCACCACAGTTTATATCAAGCTGTGTATCTAAGCATTTTACAAAAGGAGAGACGCGAAGAAACTATTCTAATTAAATTTAACATACATACAGCAAGTATTATTACTAGTAATATGATTATTTTCTAAGGGGGGAGGGACTGAAAAATATCTTCAAATTAATCATTCATAAAAAGTACTACAAGCCTTACAGCATGAAAGCTGTAAATTAATTTTATAATTTGAGGAAGGAAATACAATAATTAGTGAGCAGAATATTATAACGTTGATAATAACGCAATCCATCACATTAGAAACATAAACATTTTTTCTTCCGCTAGTAAGCTTAGCCGCCTGGATACTCAATAAATATTTACATTTGGAACTGCTAAGATGGAACTGCAGCGCCATCTAGTGAACGTGACATTTTAGGACCCATTTTTCTACTAGGCAGTTTCACCTCCTTCATTATACTCCGTGGTCTGGTCGAAGGTCCAAATCAGTGAACTGAAGAGTCTAGTATAAGTAAAAAATATTAAGAAGGGATGTCTGCCTAGTCTTTCAACATAAGCAAATTTACCTCTGTTGTTGCGAAATGAACTGAAGTAATAACTGGCGCGATGCGCTGCTGTTCATGACGTCAGCCTGCGTGCTGAATTCTTTTCAGTAGACGGAACTGAAAACTGATCTCGGAAGAGAAAAAAGACTGTTATGATGAAAATAAAGAAGTGTTGGCTTATTAAGATTTTTTTTTTTGTCTTTATTCATATTTTCACCCAGCCTCGGGTAGAGGCAGCCTGCAATTGAATGAACTGTTTTGAATATATTTTATTTATACATTTTCTGTGTTCTCTGTAACATAGTGGTACCCTCGGCGGGACAGGGTGCTATGGATTAGTATTTTTGGACTGAACTTCTGATTTTGAACTTCGATTTTGAATATATTTTTAAAATAGATTTGATCGCTTTAAAGGCGCAAAGAAAAGGACTTAAAACTGCGTTTTCTCAAACCTGAAAGAAAATCGAAACTGAATTAACTAAAGAAGTAAGAGATTTTAAAATTCTTTCGATTTTGAAGTGTGTGATAAATTCCAGAGACTTGACGTATGTCAGAGTGCTATCTCTCAGCAGATTTTGCAGACTGAAGATGGAGAAAGATTATTTAGTGATGACTTTGAAGAATCGGAGAATTACTAAGACAAGTTTCTAGAACAGTGTGCTCAAATAAATGCGGAAGTACAAGCCTCCTCTCTTCCAAGTAACTCAGAATCAATGAAATTTAAATTGCCTAAAATTGAGCTTAAAAAGTTCAGTGGTGAAGCAAAAGATTACCTGACTTTTTGCAGACTTTTTGGATTCAGTTGCAGGAAATTCACGACGACAAAAGTGTTGCTGATCAAGATAAAATGCAGTATCTGTTGCAGGCCATGGAACCCAAATCGAATGCAGAACGGCTAGTTCTTAGCTATCCGACAATGGCAGCTAATTATCCCAAAGCCGTCGAACAACTAAGAGAGCGCTTTGGATGCGAAGATTTACTTGTGCAAATATATGTGAGAGGCTTGTTAAGCCTAGTGATGAAGAACGCTGTAACCGGAACGGAAGAGCAAAAACTGATCTACCCTCCCTTTATGATGAACTACTAGAAGAAAAATTGCGAGCGTTGGAAAGTCTGGGGAGAACCCAAGAAAAATACGGCGATTTTTTTAAACCACCTAAAAAAAATCATTTGGAGAAAATCAATATTCTTGTTCAAATCAATATTCAAATCAATATCAAATCAATATTCTTGTTCAGAATATTGATTTAATTAATGTATGTATCAATCCTTATTTAATGTATGTATCATGATGTAATTATAGGTATTATTCCAGCATTCTGATTCATTTATTTACGCCAGCAAATTATTTTCAATATAGTAATCCATTTAAGGTAAATTCCACTGCTTAAGATTTATTCATGTCAAATTGATTTAAACTATGAATGCATCAAAATGTTCTTTTATGTATTATTGTCTTAATCAATGTATGTTTCATGATGTATGTATTTTTAGAAGTATTAAGTGCACTAAAGAAAATATTAAGTATCTGTTGTAATTTATCAAGGCAAATCTTTTTCAAATTTTTAATCAAGTTTAATTTCTTACTATAAACACACTTTGCACTTGAACTACAGTAAATAATTTACCCTTGACGTACTCACACTTGACATACTATAATTAAATCTATGTAACCAAGAATACACAGGCCTTGTATGCCCATGTAATAACAATGTATGTAAACCAAGACAATGTAAACGAATGGCCCTGTATGCCCATGTAAAACTTGGAAGATTTCAATAAACGATCTTCTGAGCCGTCTGACCTGCTGAGTCCACCCAAGGCTGGGTGGAGCAGTGATAGTAGATGTTTCCTGTGGGGAGGATCTAACACTGTAAAGTCCTATTCAGTGGAACAGGGCACTGGTCATCCTCTGCGGTGTTAATGTTTATATGAAGAAGTAGGATTGGAGAGGAAAAAGATAAAAATAGTTAATATTGATCTATCAAAAGACGCACCCCCTTGCATCGAATCAGTGTATCCAATTATGATAAAATTATTAGAATATTTGCATGGATATTTAGACTTGTAAATAATTGTAAGGATGGTTCTGAAAAGAATATAAATATTGAACTTTCACAGTATGTACAGTACAGTCGGTCACAAAAGTATTCGAACACCGGTACCCATTCAGAAAATTTACTTTTCCGTTGAGAAACAAATTGGTGGCTCATCTCATTCTTGGTTAGATGGGAAAGCAAAAAGATGGCTCATGTCAAACTTGGCTAGGTGTCGATAAAAAACACAACGCGACCTATCTGCGTGAGATGCGAAACAAAATGGCTGCTCAAGCGATCGAGGTCTGAGCGCAGAGAAACCGCAAACACTCGCTGCGCCCCATCTCGGTTCGCGAAGAGCTGAAAAACCAAATGGTCTCCTCAATCCATCTTGGTTCGATGGGAAACAAAATAGCTGCTCCAACCATCAAGGTTTGAGATGAGAAACAAAATGGTGGCTCTTCAACTATCGAGGTTTAAGAGCACAAACTGTTTCGAGAAGACCCAGTGAATCTTGGTGAGGTGGGAAAACAAAATGGTTCGAGAAACCTTTTTTGGTCAGATGGGAAACAAAATGGTTGTTATTAAAACATCTTGGTTGGAGAAAAACTCAGAATGGTTACTCAAGTCCGTCTGGGTGAGATGGAAAACAAAATGGCTGCTCAAACCCTCTCCAGGTTTCAGAAGAAAAAAAATAAAATGGTTGTTCAAGTCCGTCTGGGTGACATGGGAAACAAAAATGGTTGTTCTCAAACTATCGAGGTTTAAGAGTAGAGAAAAACACAAAAGGGTTGTTTTGGTTCGAGAAGACCCAATCAATCTTGGTAAGATAGGAAACAAAATGGCTGCTCCCATCTGTTAGGTGATACATAGATAATGGCGCTGATTCCAAAATTAAACTAAGTTCGGCCACACAAATATTTAATTATTTATATAATGTACAAAGTTACTAGTTAAGTGCTCCATTAGCACAGATAAAGTGGAACGAGAGAACGCACTATAGGTCCGCTGCGTACATTCTTCAACACCAACTAAACTAAATTTGGCTCCTCTCACAAGAGGGCGCTGATCCTAGAGGGCGCTATATTAAACTGAACTCTACAGCCCCCATTGAAACAAGTTTCAATAATGCCATAAAAATTTACAATCAATTCAGATTTAGACATAGATATAAAATACACAATGAAATGCAATTTAACACTACATATTTCAATTACAATTAAATTCAGTATATAACAAGAAATAAAAATGTCCCGCACAAAAATATTAGACCTGTAATTGTTAGCGTGAGTAATGGTCATTGTAAACAAAAAACAGTCAATCTGAGGATTCCATAGGACACCAAGAGTTTTAACAGACGATGATTCTTGTTGCTCTTCAAAGTGCATTCTGAATGAGCGGTAACCTTATTTTCAGACACAATCAGATCTGGATGATTTGTACGCCATTTATGCAATTCCATTTTTCCTAATTTCAACAAATCTATTAATTGGGATTGTAGAATTCTAGCCTTTTCGAGTGATGATTCTCCGGAAAGTATGTCATCCACATGGAATTCAGTAAGTGCGACGGACGATGCTAGAGGTAAGTTTTGGCTTTCATCTATAGCTAGCTGTTTAAGAGCTCGAGTTGCTAGATAGGGAGCGTTTGACGTCCACACGTTACTGTGTTGAGCTTATAAGTTTGCACTGGTGCATCAACACTGTCCTTCCATAGAATTCTGAGCAAGTATCTTTGTGGAGGATGGACTAGAATCTGTCGATACATTTTTTGTACATCTGCTGTGAAGGCGTAGCGATGTTTTCTAAATCTAGCCATTATAGAAAATAATTCCTGCTGCGGAATTCTTCCCTTCAACAAAATATCGTTTAATGACAATCCCGAAGTCGTGGCAGTTGAGGCGTTAAAAACCACTCTTAAACGTGTACTACTTTTGTCTGGTCTGTAAACCCCATGGTGAGGCAGGTAGTACGAATCAGATATGGATTCAGATCCCTCAGCTAGTTCCATATGCTTTAAATCTTTGTATTCTTGCATGAATTCAGAATACAATCGTTGTAAATTCTCGAGTCCCGACCCAATCGTTCCCAAACCTGATTAAGTCTTTTCTCTGCTAAATTTCTAGACTCGCCTAACAATTCAGAGTCCTTCATGGGCATGCATACGACGTACTGACCTTCCGAGGCTCGATAATGAGTTTCATTGAAATGTTTTTCGCAATATTTCTCTTCATGACTAAGTGCTGAATCCGGAAAATTAATATTTTCTACCTCCCAAAATTTTTGCAATGTTTCTTCAATTTTTTCATTTTGCGTAAGCAGACCACAGTATTGTGATTCAAGTGGTGAATTATGCACAATACCACTAACTACGAATCCAAAAACCGTTTCCTGGAACAATAAGTCTTTTGTCGCGCTGCGAACTTGACCCGATTTTAATAAGTCAAAGAAACATTCTGCACCCAATAATAAATCAATTTCCTCAGGTGTGTTAAATCTGTAATCAGCTAAGGAAATATCCCTGGGGATGGCAATATTTTCAATAGGTATGGGGGTAAGGGGAGTCATTTCTGTAATTTTGGGAACAATAAAAAAATCAAGTTCTCTAGAGAAAGTTTCTTCCCTATTGGCAATTGAAGTCCTTCAATTTATAATTTAAAGTAATATCAGTTCCATTTAATCCTGAAATCGGAGCGAAAACCTTTGTTTTTTTAATCCCTATTTGTTTTGCAAAATGAGAAGACACGCAGTTAATCTGTGAGCAGCTGTCAAGAAGAGCTTTTCATTTGATGAATGTTCCCTTCGAAGTTTTTATCATAACAATCGCAGATGGCAAGATAACACTTTTTTATTCGTAGCTAATAAAACAATTTGAAAACTCGTCGCCTTCTCGTTAGGCACCGGAGAAATATCCTTCCCGCCAGCTGTCTTCTGCTCTATCGTCTGCGGATGTCTATTTGAAACAGAATCCGAATTCGATGACTCATCCTTATGAAGCAATTTGTGATGTTTTGACTGGCAAATATTGCAAAAATGATTCGATCTACAATGCGACGCAATGTGCTTTTATCCCAAACAGTTTAGACATAAGTTATTTCGTTTTACTAGCGCAAATCTTTCACCAAAATTCATATCAAGGAATTTACTACATTTAAAAAGAGAATGTGGTGATTTACATTTAACGCAATTTCTTTACGAATTAGTTGAATGAATAAGAAGGTTTTTTTTGTTTTTATTTCATTCGTTTGTTTTGATTTTATTGTGTTTTTTAGGATATTTTCCAAAGTCTGACTTCTTTTTTCTAAGAACGTCATCAAGATATCGAAATTAGGAACATCTGAAGCGTTTACAGATAATTCGAATTGCTTTCCAGTTTCCTTTGTCTATTTTTTCTAAAATGACAATAGTAATTAAAATATCAGAGAATTTTTTCCGTTCGAAACCCAAATTATTTAAAGCTCTAATGTTCTTATTCACAGCATCTACTAGACGCCTTAATTCTTTCGATGATTCATGAATAATTTTTTCGAAATCTAAGATATCTTTAATGAGAATATTAACAAGAATTCTCTTGTTTTCGAAGCGATTTTCCAAAGCCCTAAATAATGATTCAAAAGTATCTTCCTGAGTTTGCAACAATTTTGCTTCTCCCTTAAGAGCGGCATGCAGATAGTGTAGTTTTTGTGCATCTGTTAATTGAGTATTCGAGGTAACAATATTATTAAATTCAATTTTAAACATGTTCTATTCTTCATACTTTTCGCTAAATTGCGGAAGTGGAATTTCAAGTAACTTTATTTTACAATTACTCTTTATGATGTCAAGCTTATTAACACTAGCAACATTAAAAGTTAACATTTGATTGAAACTTACCTCTAGATCGTCGATTCTTGCTTTTAGATCTAATAATTCCTCTTCTAATTCAGAAGTATCATCATTTTCAGACACAGCAATATAATATTCCGATCGAAGTGTATCCAATGCAACAGACATCTTTTCCAAGGCCTTGAGCTTGGCATCTATTTTGATTTTAGTCCATGTGTTTGAACTATCCGCAATGAAAGTCTCTATTCTAGTTAACTGGGCTTTTAGTGAGCTCTTCCTTTCGATTTAAGGCAACTATAGTGGCCATTTTATACTAATACGAACTTAGTTAACAAAAACAAAACAAACTCCGCGAGCGGACCAAAAAATTTTATGTTAGGTAATAAATACGTGCGATGAGTTGCGAGAGATAATGGCGCTGGTTCCAAAATAAAACTAAGTTCGGCCATACAAATATATAATTATTTACATAATGTACAAAGTTACAAGTTAAGTGATCCATTAGCACAGACAAAGTGGAGCGAGCGAACGCACCATAGTTCCGCTGCGTACATTCTTCAGCAACCAACAAAACTAAATTTGGCTCCTCTCACAAGAGGGCGCTATATTAAACCGAACACCATCCACCTCGGTTAGGGATGACAGAAAACAAAAAGGTCATTCAAGCTAAACTTCGTTAGGAAGGATAGACAAACAAAAGTCCACTTTTTAGTGAGGCGGGAAACAAAATCTCTAATCTGTTCTCTCTGCAACTCCTGTTTCATATTTCCGACCCATTTAAGCCTATAGAAGGGTTCCAATTTCGCAGATCATGCAGGAATCTGGAGTCATTATTAATCCTCTTTCGCTCATAGTCGTCAGATTCCAATAAATTGCTTTTCTGTATGGATATCAACTGAATTCAGACTCATCCAACTCATAGCAATACTTAACGAAAAGTATTGAGCTTTCATGAGACTAGAAAATAGTTCAGCTTATTCGTCAAAATGTCCCATTCTTGAGTCAAAATGTCATCTAAAAAGCTTCTATGCGAACAGCATTCATGAATAGCAGAAACATTTTTCTGTTGGAGGCATCCAGACTGAAGGAGATGGTGTCCGTCTTTCTGAAGGGCGCGCAGCGATGTGACTCGTCAAGGGAAACTGGAAATGCGTTTATAGAGAAAATCTGAGTGGATTGTGAAAGCGAAGTCTTATCAGCTGGGAAAATTTCTTAGGAAAATTTCAAACACAGAAGAAGACACAAACGTGTCATCTTTCAGAATTGAATAAGCAGGTTCATTTTGGGCTGGTAAATATTCTCAAAAAACGATTCCATTGGAATCTCCTTCTTTGACAAATTACTTTAAAATAAAAAAAAAATAAAAAAAATAAATCATTCAGCTCGTCTAAGGTTCAGAAGTTGCAAGAGATTCCCAATGAATTCCTCTTCTTAAGAAAGAACATCCTCCGTCCAGATTGGGTAGAGAGAGAAAGACGTGTTGCATTTTCGACAGCCCGCACTGTTCTGAACGGAAACACGGAATACTTTTATAGATAAGAGAAGAGTTGAAAGTGAATGTCTTAGGAAGTGAATGTCTTTAGACATTATAAAAATTAACTATACCCCCCTTTTTGTTCGAAACATGTTGAAACATGTTGTCCCATGTTTCTAAAAATAGATTCCAAGAAAGGAAATTTCTATTTTTAGAATCATGACGAGACAACATGTTGAGACATCATTCGAACAAAAAGAGGGCTAGAGTTAATTTTTATGTCTGAAGACATTATAAAAATTAACAAAAAAGGTTTTTTAATACTGATTCAGAATATTTTTCTGAGCTCTTAGAAATTTTTTTCCAGCCGACTCGAAAATTTTTTCCAGTCGATGAGACTCTGTTTTTTACTTCCACTTTCAACTCTTCTCTTATCTATAAAAGCACTCCTTCAACAACCCGCACTCAGATCAGTGAGGGTTGTTGAAGAGGCAACTTCTCTACCCCATCCCACACCCATGAAGAAAAGGTGTTCTCAAGAGGAATTCTTTGGCCTGACATTTGAAAACGATGACGGCTAATGTTTCCGTTCAGATCAATGCGGGTTGTTGAAGAGGCAACAACTCTACCCCATCCCACATGTATGAAGAACCGATGTTCTCAAGTGGAATTCTTTGGCCAGAAATTTGAAAAAATGATGACATGGCTGTTGTGATATGATTAGAACGAATAATTATTTTGTGCTATTAGACAAACCGTTTTAGGCCGATATCCTAAACATCCAAGGTATTGGTTACATGGATGAGAGAAAACAAAACATATATTTACAGGAAAAGTGTCCTCAACGATGTTTTTGCAAAAAACTGAAATGAATCAAAAATGGATCTTCTCATTGTATAGTTCTTCAACGGTCTTGTTTGAAAGCAAACGGCCTATGAAAATTCATTGGATTTCAACCACATTTTATGGCTGGAATTGAAACGAGGAAAAAATGAATGCCTCTATAAAAATATTTACAGGACTTTGCTTACAACTTCCTCAACTTCCTAGCTGATTCAATTTGGTTTTTTAATTTCACTTTCAACTCTGCTTTTATCTATAAAAGTATTCCGTGTTTCCATTCAGAACAGTGTGGGCTGTCGAAAATGCAACAGGTCTTTCTCTCTCTACCTAATCTGGACCCAGGATGTTCTTTCTTAAGAACAGGAATTCTTTGAGAATCTCTTGCAACTTCTGAACCTTAGACGAGCTGAATGATTCTTTTTGTATTTTGAAGCAATCTGTCAAAGAAGATTATTCCAATGGAATCATTTTTTATAAATATTTACCAGCCCCAAATGAACCTCCTTATTCACTTCTCAAAGAAGACATGTTCGTGTCTTCTTCTGTGTTTGAAATTTTTCTCTGTAAGAGATTTTCCCAGCCGATAAGACTTAGCTTTCACAATCCACTCAGCATTTCTCTATAAATGTATTCTCAGATTCCCTTGACGAGTCACATCGATGAGCACTCTTCAACAAAACGGACACCATGCTCCTCTAGTCTGGACTCCTCCTCCAACAGAGAAATGTTTCTGCTATTCATGAACGCTCTTCGCATAGAAGTTTTTTAGATGATATTTTGACTCAAGCATAGGACATTTTGACGGATAAGCTGAACTATTTTCTCGTCTCATGAAAGCTCAGTCCTTTTCGTTGAATATTGCTATGAGTTGGACGAGTCTGAATTCACTTGATATCCATACAGAAAAGCAATTTGTTGGATTCTAATGACTAAGAGCGAAAGAGGATTCATAATGACTCCAGATTCCTGCATGGTCTGCGAAACTGGGACCGTTTTGTCGGCTCAACCGGTCGGAAATATGAAACAGGCGTTGCAGAGAGAAAGAAATAGATATTTTGTTTCCCGCCTCACTAAAAAAATGGACTTCTGTTTGTCTCTCCTTCCTAAGTTTAGCTTGAACGACCTTTTTGTTTTCTGTCATTCCTAACCGAGATTTATGGGAGTAGTTTTTTGTTTCCTATCTTACCAAGATTAACTGGGACTTCTCGAACCAAAACAGCCCTTTTGTGTTTTCTCTACTCTTAAACTTCGATATTTTGAGAGAAACCATTTTTGTTTCCCATCTCACCCAGACGAACTTGAACAACCATTTTATTAAGACACAAGAACACGCCGAATAAATACTAATTCAGAAGTCAAACAACAAAAATCAGCGTTATATTTACAAAATTGTCACAGGACTATTTTCGATGGTTTTACCGAACCACCATCCTCCGCTGCAAAACCGCAAATGAACAAGATAGGAAATAATGATTAGATAAGATAAGAAAGCCTGGACAAGAATAAGCAAGTGGCGTCATCTGTTGGCGAAACCAGAACTAAAACATAATTTCTTTAAAGGCCAAAGTCAAAGATGGATTGGAATTAGGATCGTTAACAAGAACAGAAAGATTTTTTTGAATGTAAAATGCCTCTAGAAAATCCAGTTCTCCAATGGAAGATTTTTTTTGAATAATTTTGGCAGCAGAAAAATTGAAAGTGTGATTTTCGGACCAACAATGTTGAGCAACAGAAGACTTCTGTGTTTCCTTTTTTCTAACATATGCCTCATGTTCCTTGACGCGAAATTTTAAGGCTCTCTTAGTTTGGCCAATGTAAATTAAACCACACTGGCAAGGAATCCTATAAATACCCCAAGAATTCATATCCGGAATGGGGTCCTTGAGTATGGAACTCGGAATTTTATTGATAGGAGAATAAACTACCCGAAAGTTAAATTTCTGCAAAATAAGATAAGCAGTATGAAATCCCTCTCGATGTCAGTAGAAATAATTTTAAAAATGAGCCTCTCATACCAGACTTGGTTGAAAGCTTTCGCCACGTCTAGCATAAGTAAGGCGACACTTTGATTCGCATGCATAGCAAATCCAGTATATTCCATAAGTCTTACTAATTTAGTAGTAGACAACCCTTTCCTTTTCCAACCAATTGTTCAGAAGAGAGTCTAGTCAAGTAAGGGTCGAGTCTTTTGAGAATAACTTTCTCGAAAATCTTCCCTAGTCCTGGAAGTAAGTTTATTGGACGATTACTGTCCGGGCGAGTGATATCCTTGCCTGGTTTTGAGAGCAGGATAACTTTGGCAGTCTTTCATCTTGTCGGAAAGTAATTATTCATTAGGCATGCGTTTAGGATGCCCACGTATTTGGTAATTATGCTTAGAGGTAGATTTTTGATAACAAAGTTTGTGATAGAGTCATATCCTGTAGCTTTTCTGTTCTTCATGCGCTTAATAATTTCTAAGATCTCATACGCTGAAGTAAAATTTATTCTGTTATGCGCCCCATGGCCACTAATCCAATCTTTAACAAAATAACGTACGTCATAAGCGAAAGTAAGATGCAGGGGTCGGGATTTGGCATGAATTGATCAGCTAAATGCTGAGCCATGATGAATACTTTATCCTTATTAGTGAGAGCAATGCTATTCCCGTTATAAATCGGTTTGTTACAATGAGGCTTACGCCGGAGAATTCTTGCAAATGTCCAGAAAGAATGATCGGGTTCGTTCAAGCTCAATATTTTCTCATTCCACGTCTCATCTCTATGTGACTGAATGGCTTTCTTTATCTCCCGATTAAGTTTGTTTAGCTGTTTCTTAATACGTGGGTCCCATGAAATATGGTACCTTTTCCTCAGTCGATTTCTGTTTTTGAATTAACTCTCGAATAGAGCGTGGTAAAATATCTGCATGCTGGTCAGCAGAAATTTTCTTTGTGGCGGAATTGTAGGCGCTCAGAATAGAATTTTGTCAGTGTTTCTCAGTGTCAGTTAACATTATAAGGAGAAATTTACGTACCGAAAAAGTCAGCAATCAGCTGAATTCAGTTAAAAAAAGATAAGAAAAATAAGATAACTGCAACTACAGTACTTGTTCGCAAATAAAATCAGGCGGCTAAGAAATTCAGTTCAAGAAAATCAGCGGCCAAAAATTATAATTCCAAGTCCATGAAATAGCAAAATTTGTCCTGACAATTATTTCTTCGTTTCTGCAAACTCATTTACCTTTAATGAAAATGAATGTCTGACTATATCAAACTGCTATAGCAAATTAGATATGATTAAAAGATTTGTTATTTTTTTCTTTTGAAACAGGTAAAAACTAAAAACGTTAATTATAAATAAAATTTCATAGCCTTTTAAATATTCCGCTGCATTAAGGAGTATGTATTTCCCTTTATAAATATATCTTTTTGGCTAACATATTTGTAAGCACATGAAATATACTTTTAGCAGCCCGTTTAACTTCAATCGGAACGCCACTTTAAAAGATAATGTTTTTTGTAAAAAATGTACTAGAAGCTGAAGAACAAACTCTGGGGAATTTTTCAGACGATAGCCCACTGAAATAGGACCAAAAAAATTAGTTTTAAGAATTGATTTACTTGATGATGTATTTAAGGCAAAATATGCAGATTACTCCCGTGTGATACTAGCTTAGTGGTAAAGCTGATGGTAATAATGTTTACTTATGAGGTCCTGAGTTCGAATCGCATACGCTTTTTGCACCCTGTCTGCAACTTTCTCAGCTTTTTGTTCCACTTTGATTTATATTCGTGTTTTATAATTTATTTCTATTATTATATGCGTTAAATATATTGTTTTATTTATGCTCTTATTTATCTAAATTTCCCCCCGCAAAAAATTTGAAAATTATATAATACTAACTTAAAGCATGCCCAGTACATATATATTTGAATTTAACAAACATTCTCTATTCGTAAAAAGCAAATTTAAAGCAAATAAATAAATGATTAATTATTGTTGCGAACTAATCTACAATTATCATTTAAATTCTGAGAGCATTTGTAAATCAAGTGCAAGTACCAAAATCCATGAATAAATATATAATTCCAAAAATTTATTAATCCTAAAAAAATCATAAAGATGCATAAGTGAATAATGGCATAGATTATTAATCCTAAAAAATTATAAAAATGCATAAGAGAATAATAGGATAGATTTAATCCTAAAAAATTTATAAAAATGCATAAGTGAACAATAGGATAAATAAATTTTTGGAATTATATATTTATTCATGCATTTTAATACTTGCACTTGATTTACATATGCTCTCAGAATTTAAATGATATTGTATATTAGTTCGCAGCAATAATTAATCATTTATTTGTTTGCATTAAATTTCATTTAAATTTAATTAACTTTAAATTTGCTTTTTACGAATAGAAAATGTTTGTTAAATTCAAATTTCATTCTTTGCAGCAATGGCGCGAGAATTATTTAAATTTAATTTATTTTGAAACCCTGTAGATATATACGTTCGTTTCACTTTTATGTGAATGTGCTCAGACTTCGGGATGTTTACGACACTAAACTTTCATTCCAATTAACATGAGACAGTATTAATGCCCTAAACATTTTTTAACAAAAAATTACTATAATAATTGCTTTTAAATTCAGTCCTCTCCAGCAGAAGCGCAGGAATTAATTAATTAAATATTTACATTTTCTTTACCTAATGTGTATATTTATAAAGAGAAAAAGCTTTTATTATAAAGAGAAAAAGCTTTTATAACTTCTTCTATAAAAAGAGATATGAATTAAAAATTTTTAAA
This sequence comes from Stegodyphus dumicola, assembly GCF_044657685.1. Classification (NCBI taxonomy): domain Eukaryota; kingdom Metazoa; phylum Arthropoda; class Arachnida; order Araneae; family Eresidae; genus Stegodyphus; species Stegodyphus dumicola. The sequence goes on along the minus strand of NC_140781.1, from coordinate 109,839,832 downwards.
TTAAAAATAATATTTTATGGATTATGGATAAAATATAATTGCCCATAGTGCATTTTAAAACAAACTAGATTTCTAATAAATTATCCAGCTATGACTCTGAAGTCAGCGGTATACAAGCATAGCAAATTTTGTGTAAATATTGTGAGCCTTTCTTTACAGTTGCTCTGTAATTTTAAAGTACCAACTATTTTTTAATTCCTTTAACATTTTTATTTTATTTATTTATTTTTTCACTAACAGTACATTTTAGTTTTAATAATATATATATTATTTCATTAATATTTAAGGCTTCTAGAAACGCAAATTTTTTTTAAAAATTTACTTCAGCTTCTATGGAATTAGTGATGTTCATAATATGCATTATAACCTTACTTATCTAAAGACTGCTAGCGTACTTTACTTTCGTAGTTCATAAGCAGAAATAAAAATTTCCAATAACATGGAATTTAGTAAACAAAACTTTTCTGCGTTTGACGTCAGGATCCATATCAAATCCAAAACAAACAATTCTCGCTTAAGCGGGAAAAATTCAGATGTTCAGCGTCGTAACTCGCGAACTGCTTGTTTGGCGCCAAAATATTACAGTGACACCTAGCGGCGGAAAATGAAAATATTCTACGGATACGCGGCAGTGGAAACGCTTGTACGGATGCCGTAGGCGTGTCTTCAATTGACGCAACGCGTTCGTACGCAGTAGTGGAAACGAGGCTTTATAATTTGTCATCCGACAACCCCATTCGGTATTTTTGGCGTTTAAGGCTGCGTTCAGACGGCGGCGTAAAGGGCATAGAGACATAGTCATAAGGGCATAAAATACGGGAGTTCCGTTCCCACCTGCGAGAACGGCAATCATTGTGTCACTATTTGTTCTCTCATTTTTCCTGTACCGACGACAGTGAAAAATACTTGGCTAATCTTTGGAATATGGTAACAGGTAACTTGGCGACATTTTGGTAAGGCGATAAAGGTTACTAGCTAGGGCTTTAGCAATGTACATGGATAAAGTCAAGAGTGTGCGCAATGCCATTTTTGTGCAGTTCTGGGATGTTTTTTAAGTGAAAATAGGTCGACGTGTACATGGATACCGTGTATGTGCAATTCTTAGAAACGCGGCAAGCAGTGGGCGATTCTGCAATTTCTCCCAATTTCACACCTAATCTTCGTCATGATTAAGCACTTTTGTTCCATAAAAGTTCTAGCATACGCATAATTCCGCTAGCAGACTGTTGGAAAAAAATTTTGAGTGTAAAAAAAAAACATGCCTTTACTTCGTGAAAACAAAATCGCGTCCAAAAAAAAGAACTAGCAGGTTGCTGTAGCAGGGTTGGTCGCCAAATTGTCGCCAAAAAAATCGCCAAGTTACCATAATCCGAAGATTAACCAAATACTTCATTTTGAGGTATTAATTTTTACCTTCCACAGCTGACATCAGGCAGCGACAACATTCACGTAGAGTTGGAGGTTGTTAAGAGCTAACTGCGGGCTTCTTGATTGCCACAAAATCACTGTGTCATCTGCATATTTTAGTGTTTTAAACCCCAATGGATTAGGTAAGTCATTTATAAAAATATTAAAAAGCTTTGGTGCGATAATTGAGCCTTGCGGGACCCCACTTCCCTTGCCTCCGCTAAAGCAGCAGATAAATACCATTTCCACTTAATAACGTACCCTCCACTTCATTTAGACGAGTTCATTGAAAAATGTGGAGATGGTCATAACGTTTTGTCTCGTCAGTGTATGTATATATATTGGAAATATTATTTGTATTTTAATCAAAACACTACTTTAAAATTCGTTTTTGCAGGAAATGCATTAGGAGCCCAATAACAAATTGTAATGAATTTTTGGGTGATGGTAAATTTAAATGAAACTAAAAATTTAATTTTAAAACTCATTTATTTAGTTATCTATGCAAATCAAATTTGAACAGTTTGTATGCGTGTATAAAAAATTAGGAGAAAAAGTTAGTAAAATTTTGGGGTTGTGAGTTTGGATTCCAAGCTACTCCCCCCCCTAAACTGTCAGCAAATTACCAAACTCCGTGTTCCAAATAAAGTAAGCTACTGTCGGCTGATCTTTGGAATATGGTAACTGCTAGTTTGGCAACATTTTGGAGGCGATAAAGGTTACTACCTAGGACTTTGGTAATAATGTGAGAAGTACTTAGTTCCGATTACGCATTATTTTGTGCGAGGGAAATGAGAGATCATGAGATATGTCATGTGACATTAATGGACGAATTACAGTTCTTTAATCGGAAAAGGGGGGGGATTTGGAAAACTGTAGTACTATATTATTTTGCATTAAGCTTCATTGTGTGTTGTGTGAAATAGTGGAAGTGTGCGTGCCACGTAATGAAGATTCTGAAGATTAGGTAAGTTAGTATTTTTAATCATTTGAGGATATTATTTTTATGCATTGTTCTAAATGTAAGGAGTAAATAAATTAATATGATATTATTGGAAAATTGTTATTAGCAATAATTTAGTTTAAAGTAATTAGGATTGTAATCTAATTTTTATTAATTTAATGTATGTGCTTATTTATATTTTAAGTAGTGTTTTTTAATTTAATTATATTTTAATTTAATGATCGTGATTTTGTGAGTTATATGTTTGTAGTATTTTGGAATACGTTTGAGTAGAATACGTTGAGTATTTTCATGCATTTTCGTGAAATTTTTCTAATTTATGAGAAAAAAGCAATGTACATGGATATAGTGAAGAGTGTGCGCAATGCCATTTTTGTGCAATTCTGGGATGTTTTTTTAAGTAAAAATAAGTCGACGTGTACATGGTTTAGTGATATTTTAATTAAATGATAGTTATTTTGTGAATTTTATGTTTGTAGGAATTAGGTATACGTTTCAGTTGAAGTAAACGTGTATGGAAATAATTTAAATATTTGACACTAAGTATTTGTAACCATTTGTAATGTTTGCGGTATGAATTCGTTGGTGACGTTTATAATATAATAGATAATTTAGAGGTAAAAGTTTTTGGATATTTTATTTATTTATACGTGGAAATGGTTATCCTTGGAAAGGGTATATACTTTTTCGCGATCAGGTAATTTCATATATGTGCTTTTTATCGAGTTTAAGATTCACAGAATTTTTTTGCATTTTCGTGCAAATTTTTTTAATTTATGAGAAAATAGCAGTGTAGATGGATAAAGTTAAGAGCGTGTGCAATGCCATTTTTGTGCAATTCTGCGATGTTTTTTTAAGTAAAAATAAGTCGTCGTGTAAATGGTTTATGTGTATGTGCTATTCTGAAAAACGCGCAAAGAGTTTGCGATTGTGCACTTTTTCCCAATTTTGCAGTTAATATTTGTCATGATTAAGCAGTTTTGTTACATAAAATTTCTAGCATAAGTGTAATTCGGCTAGTAGATTGTTGGAAAAGGTGCTCAGTAAATAAAAAGAAAAAAAACATGTCTTTACTTCGTGAAGACAAAATGGGGGCGAAAAAAAAAATAGAGGGTTGCTGTAGCAGAGTTGGTCGCCAAAATTTCGCCAAAAAATCCTTAAGTTACCATAATCCAAAGATCAACCCTACTGGCTAATAATTTATTATGTTTATATTTTATATATTTAATTTTACCTGTATCAATTTATTAACTTTCTTAGAATTATAACAGGAATTCAAAGTATATTTACAGCATATATAAGATTAAAAGCATGCAAATAAAAATATTAACTTTAATTTGCAATAATTCCTAAACTCCACGTTTAAATTTGGTTATTTTTTCTTTTAGCTTTATAATAAAGCTCTCTAAATTACGCCATTTCACAATTAATCCACGTCATACGGTTTTTAGATAACACTAATGATGCAAGCTCTTACGTAAAAGCTTTAGCCAATAACGATTTCAGAATTATGACTACAAACTGTTAATAGCTAACATGAAAACTGTGAAAGAAAACTCAAATCACTTTGAACCCAACTTTCATCTTGGACCATATCGCATTCTTTCTATGCCTCTCTTGTAGCTAGTCTGCTGCTCTGTCCATCTTTAAAAATATTTCAAAACTGTTAATGGTACCAATGTAGTTCTTTCAAGAATAGGGGCTTACTATATCCCACTGAGTCATCAATTTATAAATCATCACAAATTTTAGTCAGATAGGATGTACGTGAAAACTTCATTTTGAAGTCCAAATACAGATTTTATTTTCTTCTACTAATCATCTGTACTGAAATAATTTCCCTAATTCTAAAGTTCTAATACCCATCATAGTGTTTATAAATCTACAAAGAGATTTAATGAGCGTTAAACAGATTCAGCAAGCCAGTGCTTAAAAACCGGTATGTCATTGAGCACTGGCTTGCTGAATCTTTTTAATACCGACTTGCTAAATCATAAAGCTCCAGCATGCTCATAATTCAAAGGGCAATGTTAGCGTATACAGCCGCCCAGTTGGTCAGTGAAGCTGACTGCGATGCCGAAGGGCCTAGGTTCGAATCCCGGAGAAGGCATGGTTGTAACTGTCCGTCTCTTCATAGGAAAGGCGATGTTGGCCCACCTATTATGTGCCTCCATAATAAAGAGACTATCACATTCGGCCTTTTAATGGACTGGGTTACATTTGTAATTATTCACAATCTGCCATTGGGGGAAAAAAAAAAATATTATTGTATACATAAATTAAGGAATAAAAAATCCCTTCAATTTATTTTGCGAGCTTTCAACTACCTACAATATACTCTTTATCCACTTTTAATTATTCCAGTTCCACTTTAATTTATATTCAAACAAATGCTTATCATTAAAAAGAACCCAAACATTTTTCTGTTCCAGTCTAAATGTAAAATAAATTAGGTTTTTCAGTGAAACAGAACTAATGCTGGTACAACGTTTGCATCTAAATTTTACACCAGATGCTTTAGTCCAAATTTCTGCAATTTGCTTTATTGTTTTGGAAAACATAAAATAAAAATATTACTAAAAGAATGAAAACTTTATAATTCAGTACTTCCTTTAGATGGTTTTGCAATCGTACATTTTGGGGTGCACTGTGCTGTTATTTTATAATTTATGCTGTTATCTTGATAATGTAAGCAGATTTTTTTATAACTTAATTTATTCAATTTTTCTTCAGATGCCATTTTGTTTTTATGATGAAAACACCATTTTTTTTTTAATACCATCCCCCCTTGTTAGCCGAATTACATTTGTGCTACAAGTTTTTTGGAATAAAAATTATGTACCATATTCTTTCAGAATGCATATTAGCTGAAGTCGTAATCGAAATTTTAGTGATTCTTTGGTTTATGGTAATTTGGCAATACTTTGGCAACTAAATTTTTAAATGCCATATTTTTTCACAATGAAAACTATGTTTTTTAACGCCTTTTTTCTCCTCTTCCTGTTTCGATACTTAGGTGAATTACGTTTGTGTTAGCAGTTTCTTGGAACAGAAAAGCTTTATGAAAATAACATGAGAAACGGTTTAAAAATACCTATTCGTTGAAAGCGGGATCGAAGTTTTCTGCCGAAGTGGAACAAATATATGCAGAAATCTGTTTTTTTGTATGATAATTTTGTATATGTAACATTTAAATAATCTCTTGCATAAAGTAGAATTCTGAATGAAAATGCCGCAAAATTGTGATGAATGTTTGAAACCAAGAAAAAGAACATATATGAAATTGCCTAATTGCTAAAAAAAATATATTTATTCAATGCATGTTTCTATACATTCATCTTGCATATATCCCTTTCTAAGAATGAAATACAAATACACATACAAAACAATAAACTATAAGAGAAATTACATTAGGCAAACATTTGCGTGCAGGTTTATTTGTACATATATGATTATGAAATGCTATAAAAGCATAATGAACAAAAAACACACCTACATTAAATTAATAAAAATATGGTTGAAAACCTCTTGGTTACTTAACACTAAATTTACTGCGAATAAAAATTTTTCATTCACAGGAAAAGATTTACTAATAATAGTACATTGATTTCTTTATCACATATATTTAGAACTGTGCATAAACTAATTTGGCACAGGTTGTATTTAAAATTGTTACTGCAACATAATGCACAGTATTAAAGAATATGCATAATATTAAAAAATAATTTGATCAAATGATAAAAAAATACTAACGTACCTAATCTTCTTCGGAGTCCTTAGTGTATTAGAAGGCACCCTTTTTTTAAATCAATTCAAAGAAATCTTTAAATGATTTTTAACATGAATTTTTCTGCCATAAATGTTTTGAGAAATAAAATGCGAAGTTTAGTTTTCTTTATCACAGAGCCTTGGTACAGCACTACTCACGGCACCTCATGTACCCTCAATCATATTTATATATGCATACGTCTCAGGATCCTTGAATAACATTCATGGTTAACAGCAAGATGTTGAAAAACCTTCTTCCAAACAGGTATAAGATTTCCAAAAGCTAGACACTATTGTAATATCTGGTAGAGTATCCTGCTTAATCAAACTTAAGTAGTCTAAATAAAAATTTAAAAACACTTATTACTTCCCTTTTCAACCAGCCCACCTAACACCCAATTTCCTCCCACTCTCCTACCCTTGCCAAACTTACTTTCATCACTTTCAACAACTATAGCCATATCATCAAGCATCTGCTTATCATTCTCACAAAATTCCATGCACACTTCTCTGCAGAAAAATTCCAGCGAGCTAGAATGCTACTGCTATGACCTAAATCTGAAATCTAGTTGTCAACTGGCAGATAATTGACCCAATAGCATAAAATCAGCAAAATATCACCCATACTCAAGAATAACTTTTAGTGAACCAGGTACCCTTCCTTATACTCCATTTCACAAAACATCCACTTTCACCGTATTTCTTGCATTGCCATTTAAACTTACTCTAATCAGGCCCGGATAAAGGGCGATAGGGCCCCGCGTTACCATCAGAATGAACAATAATAATAATAATAAGTAAATAAATAAATAAATAAAAAATAGGAAAAAAAATTTTAAAAAATAAAAAATCGGAATTTAAGGCTAATTGCTTTTGATGATAATAGATAAATTATGAATTATTCAAATAATTAAAAATATATTTATTTTAAGTTCGCATTGCTGGATGAGATTTATTAATGTGTTTTTTATTATGTAATATATACTTTATAATATAGAAAACTGATACCCGTAAAAGTTCATGTCAAATGTATTGAATTTAATCGGGATAGTCCTATATTAGAAAGATTTTGCACTACGTACGTGAACTACTTTACGTACGTCAACTACTATGCAGGGCCCACCAGCGGCCGAGCGGTAAAGTCGCTGAACACTGGTAGTTCGGTCCGAGGTTCGAATCCCGCGAACGGGCTGGCTGCATGGGCGTTTTCGTGGTTTTCCCCATGTGTAACGTGTATACGAGCCAGTTTTCCTTAGAAAGTCCTCCACGAAGGCATCCCTCCCCTTAGGCAGATAGCCCTCGAGGCTTTGCCATAATTACACACACACACAACTACTAGGCAGGTATACGCACGCGCAATTAATTGCGCAATCGTACCAGCCAGTGGTGGATGTAGAGCTAGTATCAAATGTCAATTGTTTCTTGCATTTGTAGTTCGCTATTCTTCTAATCGTCATAATTATTAGAGTCGTATTTTGTGACTACAATTACTAATTGTTGAATAAGGTAAGTATTAATTATATTACATAATCTTTAATAACAAACAATTATTTTTAAAATTAAAAATTTAAGTATATTATGTGATTGAAAATGGATACCTAACCTGTAATTTTATCATTAGATGTCGAATCCACTGAAACGAGAAAGAGATGTGGGAAGAAAATATAAAAGTTGTAGTCTAAAAAGGAAATTAAGTGCAAAAAGGAAAACGAAAAGTGAAAAACTCAGAGGTGCTTTAAATAAATTTTTAAAAACAGATACTGATGACAAAGGTGAAGAAGAAAGTACTGCAAACATGAAGAAGAAAATGACAAAAATGAAGAAGTTGGTTGATGATAAAGATGATGAACAAGTAAAAAATGAACAAGAAACACAATTACACAGACCGGAGCTGAAGCAGGAAGAAGAAAATATTGGAATGAAAATGGAATCACAGAATATAACTGATGATCCCGTGTCTTGGCCCGAGATTATTACTAAAAAAAATAAGAGATTATTTAGTTATGCAAAAATTCGTGCAAAAATTACCTTAAATGAGTTTCCGTGCAAAGAGGATGGAACACACTTTTCAAAAGTGCATCTGCATAGAAAGCTTACGAATGGTGAAATAATAAGCCGTCCTTAGATAATATATTCTGAATCAAAAGACAGAATATTTTGTTTTTATTGTCGGTTATTCAGTATGGGTGCCTCAATTGCACTAGCCACTGTAGGATTTAATAACTGGCCAAATATATATTTAATAGAATGGGCACACATGAAAAATAAAAAAATCATTTGGTAGCTATGTTAAAATGTACAGAGCTTCAAAAAAAAAAAAAAAAAAAAAAAAAAGACTTTCTGTTGAGCAAACAATAGATAATGTTCAACAGAGTTGTTGAACCAAGAAAAAAATTCGTTTGTATAAGATATTTGAAAGATTATTTTCTGTAGTTCAGTTTTTAGCAGAACGTAATATCGCGTCTAAAAATTAAAATTATTGATAGAATAAAATATGGAAAATATTTTGCCGTGATTTTGGATTGTACTCCAGATGTCAGTCATCAAGAACAAATGTCTTAGCATCAGATATGTTTTGGATAGAACATTACCAGGCTCGAATATTGCTATGTATGAACAATTAATCAAATTTATACATGTAGACAGCAGCACAGGAGAAAATCTATTTTTTGTCTTGAAAAAGGAAATTCAAAGTTTAGGACTTGACATCAACAACATAAGAGGCAAGGCTATGATAATGGTTCGAACATGAAGGGGAAAGTCTCCGGGGTGCAAGCTAGACTCTTAAAAGAAAATCCACGGCATTTTTTACTCCTTGCGTTTGTCACAATTATAACCTAGTATTGGGAGATGTGGCAAAAACTTGCCCACAAGCTTTAACCTTCTTTGGTATTCTCCAACGCCTATATGTTTTGTTTTCGGCATCTTCAAAAAGATGGTTAGTACTCCTCAAATATGTAAAAGGTTTGGTTTGGTTTATTTAATTATGGCAAAGCATACTAGGGCTATCTGCCTAAGGAAAGGGATGCCTTCGTGGAGGACCTTTCTAAGGGAAACTGGCTCGTATACACGTTACACATGGGAAAAACCACGAAAACGCCCATGCAGCCAGCCCGTTCGCGGGATTCGAACCTCGGAACGAACTACCAGTGTTCAGCGACTTTACTGCTCGGCCGCTGGTGAGCCAAATATGTAAAAAGACTTACTGTGAAGCCGCTTTGTGATACCAGGTGGGAATGTCGAATTCAAAGCGTAAAAGCAGTGAGATACCAAACAGATGAATTTCATGATGCTCTTTTCGAAATATCAGAAATTTCCGAAGATTCACAAATTAAAAGCGAAGCAGAATCTCTGGGAAATGCAATGAAAGACTATAAATTTTGAGTATCACTGGTTTTTTTATAGGATTTACTGTTCCAAGTCAATTATGTTAGCAAGAAACTTCAAAGTGAATCTGTAGACGTATCCATTGCACTTTCTTTATTTGAAAAACTTTTAAAATGGTTAAGCAACTATAGAAATACTGGATTGGAACAAGTTTTAGTTCAGGCAAAAACTCTTGCAGAAGATTTGGAAGTATCAACTGAATTTCGAAATAAAAGGCTTCGGAAAAGAAAGAAATTTTAATTATGAAGGTGATGATGAACCTATTGAAGACCCGATAAATGCATACAAGATATCTTTTTTTAATGTTGTTTTAGATAAAGGTACAGAATCACTAAAAGATCGTTTGAAAAATTAAAAAATCATAATGAATTATTTCGGTTTCTGGAAAAATTTCAAAATATGGAAAAAGAAGTACTTCAAAAACATGTAGCTGAATTAGAAATTTCTCTAACATATTCTAAGTTAACAGAAAATGATGTACCAAAGGTGAAAGAAGCTGATATAAATGGAAAAATGTTAGTTGAAGAAATGGAAGCTTTGAAATCTATTTTTCCTTCAGAATTTTTTGAAAAAGCGTTTAAAATGTTCAAATTTTTATCGGATAATGATACAGCAACGGCATTTCCAAAATTGTTTATTCCTCTCCGAATATTCTGAACAATTCCAGTAAGCGTTGCTTCTGGAGAGAGATCATTTCCCAGGCTAAAACTAATAAAAAACTATCTGAGATGGACAATGAATCAGGACAATTAAATAGTTTAGCAATTATGTCGATTGAAAGTGAAAGGAAATTAGATTCTCAAACAATTTTAGAAGAATTTACAGAACAAAAACTTAGAAATATGTAAATTCATGTATTCATATTCGGTGATGTAATGATGTAAATTTATATTCAATAAATGTTTTTGTATTTTGAACATTTTTATTTTTTAATTTATGTAGAAATTTACCTGTCTGATGATCCATGACATTTGATATATTTGTACTGAATTTGAATTTTATTTAAATATTTAATATATAGAGAGGGCCCCACAAAAAAAAAAAAAAAAAAAAACTCGGGCCCCGCACTTATTTGATCCGGGCCTGACTGTAATATCTTTCCTTCCACACAATCTCATTTCATTGCCATATGTTGATCATGCATACTTATTTACAATCAATTCTACACTCATGATTTTTCAAACAGCTGTCTGGGATCATCAGATAAATTTTACAAAAAATGTGAATTTAATTTTTGAGGGGCCATGAGGTACAAATATTTAGCTTAAATTTACAGCCACAGGACAGTGCTTCGCACACGATACAAAATGGTGAGAAGTACAGTAGATATTGTTGCAAATCCCCCCCTTTTGGATTCAAGAACTATCATTCATACATAAGTATCCCATGACATGATTTACAGCTGATTTGTCCATGACAAAATAAAATGTAATTGGAACTGTGTACTTTTCAGATTATTGCTGAAATCTCAGCTCGCAACTTTTATCTCCGAACAAACTGTTGCCGAAGTAGTTCTTAACATATTCCATAGACCAGAATAACTGAGGCTCTTTTAAGGTAACCACCTCCCTAAAACCACCACTGAGGACATCATGAGTGTAACATCACCACAAAATGGAACTGACCGGATTTGCCTTTGCTACTAAACCTACATGTGGTTTCGAACTTAGGACTTTGCTATCGTCATAGATAAAAGCAACTGCTCCGCTCTGGCACCCCTTGTCTTCAATGCTATTAATCCCTATCATTATAATTCATTTTAATTATAATTAATTTGATTATTAGTATGCTTTGTAATAACAATTTAATAGGTCATTTCAGCCTGCAAGCCACCTTCCAGGCTTGCACCTCAGGTGCTTGACAGAAGTCTTAAATGTTTTCAATCCAGCCATCCACAGAAAAACTTCTGCGATTTTTATTGTGGCACAGATTCACTAACTTTGTAGTATGTGTCTAACTGCCCTGGACTGGACTTTGGTTTTCAAAATGATGGGGATCCATTACAGAAAATGATTTTATTCAAATGTCTTTTTAGCAGCAGACAAAGTTATTGCAATTGATGAATTGATCAAAGATAACGTAGCCGCTAAACACAAAACATTGCATTTAGAGGAAAGAAAGTAAATTTTATAAAAAGTAAAGATCTTAATTTAATGATTTGATCACACAGTGCATAGATGTCGGGGTTATTAACAGCAAACCTACAGCTGCTAAGAATAAAGCCAGATGGATATGAACTTAAAACAACACATGACCTTAAAACTATGCGTGCCCACAAACATGATAATGCTGAAATTTCACTCGCAAATAATTTCTCTGCCATGAATGAAGAATTAGATATGGATGACTCAGACATTTGGAGGGAAATGGCAAATGCCAGTATCATAAATGATAAATTGGCCCCTGCCAATTAGGAACTGATGGAGGAAGGCCCTCCCAAAAATTCAACCATTGAGGAGCAAGCTATTCCTGGATCCTACCAAGTCATGAACCAAACTATGATGATAAGGTTAATGATCTAATAACAGATGAGCAGAACGCACAAGGCTTTGTTTACCCAAATAAAGTACACAACAAAGCTCCTCCCATCACAATACAAGATGCTAGACATACTTGATCAAAGCTTTCACAGATGTTTAAAAGAGACAACATCTCTAAAAATCAGGAAAAATGAAAGTGCAAGATCAAGTGTGGGTACAGCGACTCGTAAAAAACCTGACAGTGTTGTTAGATATCGAAGTTAAAACATCCTTTTCACCATTTACCTGAAAATAAGAGAATCAAGGGTTTAGGAGAGTTTAGGGAAGGCTGTGGTCCAGCACAGCCTCCCCTAAACAAGTATCCTATCTAAGGACAAAATGACGCATACAACTGTCCGGCATAGAAAGTAAATCAGCTTGTACAACAAAGAATCGGGAAAAATTTAATTTGCTTCTGTTCTTGGTTATGTTGTGCAGAACATATAAAGGATGTAATATTTTTATTCTCATTGATCTACTTTCACTGAAGGTAATGGATGAGTCTTATTGAGGGCGGGACCGGCATTTCACCATGCTCAGACAGAGTACATGCTTGGTTTGGTTTATTTAATTATGGCAAAGCACATTAGGGCTATCTGACTAAGGGGACGGATGCCTTCGTGGAGGATTTTCTAAGGGAAACTTACTCGTATACACGTTACATATGGGGAAAACCACGGAAATGCCCATGCAGCCAGCCCATTCGCGGGATTCGAACCTCGGACCGAACTACTAGTGTTCAGCGACTTTATCACTCGGTTGCTGGTGGGCTGAGTACATGCGTGACCCAAAAAGCATTAAATGTGCCACAGACCATTTTTCAATTAAATGCCCCAAGCCTGTAGATGAAAAGCCTACATGTATTAATTTCCAAATGGACACAATAGCAATTATAGGAGTTGCATGAAATTCCCAAAACCTTACACTCAAACCCATCTGTTGAATACAGTGATAGATAGCCACTTAATAAATCACATACAGATGCACTGACTGGGCACACTACGAATGTAGTAGACGATTCCAAAAAGGCTTACAAATATTTAATGAACCTGGCAGAAAACAGAAGCTCTTTCAGACTATGCGAACGAATTTTGAAAATTTCTGTAATTACTAGCAATCCAACTATGCCTTCGCATCCCAATTATGGCTAATAACTCGAACAGTTATAGACCAGTGAAAATATTAGTATGAAATACCTCAAAGGTAAAACTGATGAGTTTCATGATTGGAAATGAAATAAAAATCTGCCTTATTTCAGAAACATTTGCAACTGAAAGACACAGTTTAAAAATAAAAAATTACAAATCCTACCACTGTGGTCGACTACACCATACGGAGGGAAGATGCAATTATTTATGCACAACATAAATTATTGTTCTGTCTGGCTTCCTGTGACAGAGCTAATGGTTGTGAGATCATGATTGTTTCAGTACACTTACCAAGACCTGGGGATACACTCTTTGCAGTATTTTACAACTTACCCTCCAAGATACAGGCAGACCAATGCTACTCTTGGCATCCCTTACATTTCATCAATCACTGTTGGCGGAGATTTTAAGAGAAATAGAGAGAGTGAGGTTGCATGAGCACTAATGCAAACGGAAAAATCCTGTACGACTTCATAGACAACTACTCAGTTCATCTGTTTGCTCCGAGCACACCTATCTACAGACTACTCATAAGTGGCAACACCTTCTCAAACATAAACCCAACCACCAACCAGATCGTGACGTCAAAAACAATCGCGGTGGTTACCCACTACCTGCCTTAAAAGTATGTGTTTTTAAAGCGTTACTAAAAGGATGGTTTCTTCTAATGATGTAGATACATATTATTTATCCTTTATTTTTACTTTATATACATATATATATATATATATATATAGAGAGAGAGAGAGAGAGAGATGAAGATATATATTTTCATTTCATTTGCGGATATAATATTGGAAACATATTCATATGCACAAAATACGTTATATATTATTAATTTTTTATGCTCTTATATTGTATGTTTACAGTTAAAATAATGCTTTAAATTAATGATTGACTTTTAATAAGTAACATTAATGAAAACTTAGAATCTCGCTCCATACTAATAATACTCAAGTCACTTAACTGCATAAAAAGTATTGGAAGGACGTATAGAAATATTTTTAAGGATATTAGAAGCTTTTAAATTTTAGCAGGGCAGATTTATTGGCACCAAAGTTTTTATTAAAGAAACTATATACACAAATTGTGTTACAGTTCTATCTTTAATTAAGTCAGGAAAAGTGCTATGACAGATAAGAATAAATGCATAATAGGTGTGCATAAATTAAAAATATCAGTCAATATATGTAATTCTAAACTATATTCAGTTTCAAAAACAAACTAAAATTGGTTAAAATATGCACTGATGTTAGGCAAACCTAGGAAAGATTTGCTACCAAGGCCTATTTTCAATATAGTAAGGCAGTGTTTGCAAACGTTAATGCTCCATCATTCAACTATGAAATCGCAACTTCGTAGGTTTCCCTATTTTGGGGATAAAAGTCAGCGGAAAACTAAAAACGTTCCTTTGTATTCCCTAATATCTTATCTGAAAATTAACAAAGGCGACCCCCTAAAGGAAAAGTTTCAAAAGTCTTTGGTAGTTTCCCTTTGCAATTCCAGCTCAAAGGGCTATAGAAAAAACACGTTCTTATTTTCCGTCATTTTAAGTGAAACCCTTTCAAACTTTCCAATCTTCTAAAGCTTAAAGACACTTAGGGACATTAATAATCAAAAGGGATTCGTTAGGTACTGAATCTTTGAAAAGTTTGCACATAAAGGTATGGAAGTTTTTATTTAATTAAAATATAACAAATGATTTATTAGTTAGAAATTCGCTTGAGATCCATAAAATATTCATTAGTATGTTTATTATTTTGAAATGGAGAGCGCGGGGAGGGTTATGTAAATAATTTACACAACCCTCCTCATTATGCTGAATCATTTTCATAACATTATATGACTTATCTCAAGGAATTTTGTGTTTAGATGTATAGGCACAAAATCAGTATGTAACAAAATAAGCCTGCAGAGACCTTTTTGAACATTCTCTGTTATACAGTAACCGAATTAAAATTTTCCGTCGTTCCGAATTTTGTGAAAACCTCCTCTTAGAACTTGAAATAGATATTCAGTCTTCTTTCAGTGCTGATAATTTTTACAAGAAAAATTTGGGCAAATTCTTTTAAACAACTGGTTTTATTCATACTGCATAAAATGGAAGAAAATA
This sequence comes from Stegodyphus dumicola, assembly GCF_044657685.1. Classification (NCBI taxonomy): domain Eukaryota; kingdom Metazoa; phylum Arthropoda; class Arachnida; order Araneae; family Eresidae; genus Stegodyphus; species Stegodyphus dumicola. The sequence continues at coordinate 109,824,526 of NC_140781.1, read as the reverse complement.
TTCATTCCAGAATCAAACTCAGGATGAAATTTGAATTTTTAGCAATCATACTTTCTTAGCAATTAGTTTTTATGCTCCTAGCGGTATAGAAGAAGCAAGGGATGCATAAAACATTTAGTCTTCCATAATAAGCATTCAATACACATGAAAATGGTTTGTAAACCTATATGACTCTTAATAAAGTGAAACAAAAACTGCAAGAAACTGACATCATTAAAATTAAATTTTATTAAAATAAATTAATGATTTTGCTCTGTTAAAAACAGACTAATCAAATTACAAGTAGATGATGATTCAAATACAAGATGCCCGAAACAGGTGTAATAATTTTTTACTACACTGGTATTATTTTACTTTTATGTAATTATTTTATATATTAATTTATTTCTATATAATTCATTATTATTATTGAATAATAAATAGACATTTTTTTAATATAAATCAAAGAAGTAACTTGGCACTATTCAGGTACATAATTTGGAATAAGCTTTAAAAATTAAGAGGAATTGTGGTATGTTATTTACAGCTCTGAATTTTTGGAACATGTCATTTGCACTGTTTAATTTTGTTCACATATATAATATTACTAGCATTTCCATTTAACCAAAGTCCAAAAATCAATCTTAATATTAAACTTTATTAATATGAATGATTCTTACAGTTTATTATAACGTGTATTGTGTTGGTTCATTATAAAGAGCGTATCACTTTTCAAATTGTTGTCACCAAATATTAACACCCTATATTATTTTTAAAGAAAGTAAATAATGAAAGATCTGCATATATGTTATTATATAATTTATATGTTCCTCGCATTGTGGAAAAAAAAGACATACCTTAGAGTCATCAAATTTTGAATATATTAATCCTCCACCAGAGTATGCGCATGTGGAAGCACGAATTTTGAATTAAAAATTCGTTTTATTATTTATTTCATATTTTGAAAAACTTTAATGAAATTCTGATTAACAAACTTAATGACTTACAACGAAATCAAACATTTTTATCACCAGCTCGAGAGGCAGTCACCATTTGGAAAAATGTATGATATTTATCATCCAATTAACAAACTTGACTCTATGAAAGCAACGTGTTGCCACTGCTGAAAGCAAAATTCTTCATTTATTTACGCCCAAGGTACTTTCAAATGTAAACTAGGTTGTTACTAAATAATAAGCTAAGTGATTTAAAAACAGTAAGCACAATTCTAAAAACACTTTTTCTACTTTTTGATGTGATTGACTTAATAACATGTATTATAATCATGAGATGTTTAATTAGAAATGTTCAATATTTTTATGAAATAACACTAGCAGGACTCATTAAAATCACTGTATAATTTTTCTTTTTGTGATAGCTATTTTAGGTGGCTGGCCATGCGAGTGTTTAGAAAGAACAGAGAAGTTAAAAAAAAAAAAAAAAAAAAAACTTGTCTAACGTAAAATCAAGATAAAATATGATCAGGTGATGTTTCAGCAGCATTACACTTGGTGCACGTCTTAGGCTGCTATCACACGTAGGTTTGTTTCGAAAGAACAACTGTTTGGAACAATTTTTCTGCTTTGACACAACAGCCAATCACCACAGCTCGCTTTGGGGTTAACACAGAGGAAACTAGTTCTCCATTACAAACAAGCTAACAGCATTCGGCGCTGATAGCTGATTGGTTGATAACGAACAACTTGCAACTTTTTTCGAAAGGAAGGAAAAAGTCGCACGTCTTTCTTTCAATAGTAAACCAGGCAGAAAAATTGTCCGAAACAGTTGTTCGTGTGAAACAAACGCCGTGTGATATGGGCCTTAAAAAAACTTTCTATCCTTATTCATAGGAGACAGTCCTCAAGTGTCCACTGGCAAAACATGATATGCAAATCTGCTAGCTTCTATGGCCCCAAAATATAGGGTGCCACTACAGTGAACTCTTGAGTACCAGTCGTGTACTAGAACACTCCAGATATCCTTAAGTGATTTTTTACACTTGACAACTTCACTAGGTGCAAGCAAAGCATATCTGACAGGAGAGTCTCTAAAGCAGCAGCCTTGGCCAGACAGTCCGCAATCTCATTGTCATTAATGCACACATGGAAGGGAATTTCATTGGATGTGCTCCTCAGAATTAACCTAACGTTCAAGATAGATATGCCAGCCTTGTCCCTAACCTCTGTTTAATCACTTAGATGAACTGATAACTGGCTGTCAATTAGGATCCATATATCCACAAAATAAGGTTCAACAATATTCTCCACATAGCTCAGGCCTCCTTCGATAACAAAAAGCTCAGATCTGAAAACAGAGGAAAAATCTGAATTTCTAAGTCTAAAAGTAGTAGTATGAGCCTTGACGAAGGAATCACTACCAGAATAGCCATAACTACACTTACTGTCATTTGTATATATCTGAAGAGCATCTTTAGCTGCATAACTGATCGTTTCCAGGACCATTTGCCTCATGAATTCAGGGTTGTCAGCAATTTTATGAACTTGTTCCAAAAGTTCAGTGGGAAAATTGATGCCACTTAAGTTTAGATGGAGCTAAAGCAGGGCCTCAGACAGTGACGTCCAATCCGGCAAGGGGCAAAATTGCTTGAGAAAAGGGACTGTTTCTCTTCAGTCTTTAGTTATTGACTCAGTTCTTCAGGTAGGAAGAGGTTCTATTCTGGTCATCATAACTGACAGGCTTATTATAATATTTAACACGAATTTTCTTCTCATAACTCAATGGCTGAAGGTCACATTCAAATACAACAATAAATAACATTAGGGGAGTTATGCCGAAAGCCAGAAATGATTTTTGCCGCACTTACCTGAACTCTTTTCAACTAACTGAGATTAGAATCTGCACGACAGAAGTAAACAGGAAAACCATACTCCAAGATAGGTCTAATAAGTTATAAGTTATTAGGAAGTATAAGTTAGTTTCAGAGTTAAAACATCTGCTCCCCATATTATTGTATAGATTTATAACCTTTAAAAAGTTAATAATTCTTATTTATTAATTTTAAAATAATAGATAAGCATGCTATGTTTTCTTAAAATTTGCAGGTCCCCCCTGTGCATTTATAATTAAATCATGAAAAAAAGAAGAAAACTATGGCATTCATTATCTTTTTTCATCTGCATACTAAGTGGGAGAATTCCTAACAGCTTTATAAAGTAACGCAAACAAAAGAGCCCTTAGTTTCGCATTAAAAAAAAATAGTTTCGCGTACTAAGAATTAAGTACATGAATATATATGCCGTTTTTTTTTTTTTTTTCCCTGCAGCTAAAGAAGAAAAACTTGTATTTGATTGCCCTGGAAATTGATACTTTTATTCAAAATTTAATCTACGACTGCTTTTTTGACCTAATTGTAAATTTTACACTGGCATGTTTCTCTTCCAATTTCATATATTGTCTAACTTACACTCACATTTATATACATACATTTAAACAAATACAAGATCATTGTAAAGAAAACAACTTTGTTCACAATATCTAGAGATAAATTACTTAAATCTTTCAAAAGAGGGGAAAATGATACAGATCTTTCCTATGCGAAATTGTTCCGACATTTTATGTGATTATAAATTACGTAAAATGATGAGCTAGCTTTGTTTTTTACAAATTATCAATGCATTCTTGTTTAATTTTACAGTTAGGGCATTTAGCAATATTTACATCATCATTTGTAAGTTCTATTCTAAAACCATTTGCCCTCCTTGGAATTAACCTTGATAATATTTTATTGTTATATGATTCTAATTTTTTCATCCATTTCTAATGGAATACTTATGTTTCTTTACAGCAAAGGTTCCCAAACTTTCCTTGACCCTTCACAATAAAAAAGAATTCTGACAACTCCCTCTTCCACAATAATTAATTTTACCAAATGTTAAAATATTGTATATTATCTATATTTTACCTCCCTATCCATCTATTAAGAATCACAAAGTCAATATTAAAAAAAATAATTCAATAAAAGCAGTAAAATTTTTTTAAATATGCAGACAATCAAAACAAAATAAAAAAATTAATAATATGGTCAAGGCCGGCAGTTTTAACCACTTGCACTAAAAAGACGTACCATGCACGTCGAGATGCTTTTGTCTCCAACCGCGAGCGATGTGAACACTATGGCCCGGAATACACACTGAAGCCTAAGACAATTGAAATTGGGGTCAACATATCCACCTTCGTCTGTTGCGAAGCAGTACGCGCACAGATTTCTACAACCTCGAGCGATCTTCCTGCACTGAGTGCATCAGTTTCTTACGCAGCAACATCAGCAGTTATACAGGAGCCACCCCCACGCTCTTTTGCAGAAGTAGTGAAACTAACACAGAGGCCTAGTTTAATAATAAAGCCTACTGGTAAGAAGAGAGAAGCACAACTCAGGAAGGAGCTCCAAGAAAAAGCCCCGATTAGCAGCCTACAAATTGCGGTGGAGCATATCTCCTCAACATCGAAAGGAGAGTTAGAGGTCTTTTGCAAATCAACTAAAGACATAGATCAATTAGAAGAGAAATTACAAAATGCCAACCTTGAGATTGATCTGCAAAGACGGCAAAGAAGAAAGCCACGCTGCACAGTTCATAGCGTCCCGGACAACATCATGCCCGAGGAACTCATCGGGGAAATCGCTGCAACAGCAGAAATCCCATCCACAGGCATCAAAGCGCTCTTCAGACTCCGAGAACGGAACCCAAAGCGAGTCAAATGGGTTTTGGAGTGCCAACCGTCCATCCTTCCGGCAGTTCTTAGGGCAAGACGAATTTTCACAGGCTGGCACGCACATGCAATCACAGAGTACCTGGGCATCCGTCGCTGCTACAAGTGCCAGCAGCTCGGACATACCCAGAATAAATGCACATGCAAGAAGAACTTCTGTGCCTACTGCGCCGGACCGCACAATGTCAAAAACTGCAAAGCAGAACTACCAGAATGTATTAACTGCCGTGACGCAAACGACAGACATGGAACCATGCACGACTGTAGGCACCCAGCCTACGCAACTGAATGCGCAGAATACCATCGAGCAGCTGCCTACATCCGCAGCATCACCCAATATTAATAACAACACACCACGTAATTGCGAAAGTCAACAAGCGCAAAACGTTCAGATAAATACAGTGTTTAACTCAAACGAAGAACCCATAAGATTTTTACAAATCAATATGCAGCGAGCCAGGGCTGCGGTCGCTCAGACAGTTCAATTCGCAATTGATAATAAAATAGACTTTATCATAGGTCAAGAGCCATATACCCGCGATGGCGCGGCAGCAGGTTTTCCATTGCAATGGACAGTTTTTCAAAGTTCCAATTACGACCATCCACCAAGAGCTATAATAATAAGCTGTAATCCAGACTGGTCTCCAACATCTATCTCACTCGATCAAGATCATGTAGCAGTGCTCGTAAAAGTACAATCCTTCTCTGTTATCTTAGCGTCGATCTATTCTCCTCCAACAGCGGATATTGGCCCGACGACAAGATTCATCCAAAGTGTCATACATAGATTTAAAATCCCAAATATGATCTTCGCAGCCGATTACAATTCACATAATACGGCCTGGGGATATCGAACTACAGACCCGAAAGGAAAAGAACTAGAGGACTTCATATCCTCAAGTAATCTAATAGTCCAGAATACAGCAGATGCACCACCATCCTTCGACAGGGTCTTTGCGCAGGGATGGCCAGACTTCACCCTGACCACTCTGCGAGTAGCACCTCTTTTGCAGGACTGGAAAGTCGAAGAGGAAGAGAGCCTCAGTGATCACAAGTTCATTACCTTCTCTATATCGCAGACCACCTCCGTGTCCAAGATCAAACGCTATAACCTTCCTGGTCGAAAATTAACAACATTTACGAAGAAAATTAAGCCTACGTACGCTCCTAACCCTACGTAACCCTACGCAGACACCCTACGTACGCTCCTAAACGCAGTTTTCTTCAAAGATGATGTACAGCAGGACACAACAGAACAAGCTCTTCTCAGGACAGTAACAACCACACTGGACACCCCAACAGACCCGGATATTACAATTAATGAACTTCAAAAAGTTCTTGCAACTCTGCCGCGCAAGAAAGCCCCTGGGCCCGATGGGATGGACTATGCTATCACCAAAGCAACGATCAAAGCTCACCCTAAATTCTTTGTTGACTATTTCAACAAGCTTCTGGCAGCAGGTATATTCCCAAAACCATACAAGATAGGGCAAGTTATTTTATTTCTGAAAAAGAACCGGAACCCAGCCGAGGCCACATCCTTTCGTCTTATCTGTCTCTTATCGGCAATGGGTAAGGTACTAGAAAGGATTATCATGAACAGGCTACGGTACCATTTACACACGCAAGGATTCTTAAGTCCGAGACAATACGGGTTTAGGACGGGCACTTCTACAGTCCACCTACTCTTCAACATTAGAGAAGCAATTTTAGAGAATCGACATAGCGGCGACCATACTGCCATGATAAGCATAGATCTCAAAAACGCTTTTGATACATTATGGTGGCCGGCTATCAAACAGGCTCTGCGGAAGGCAAAATGTCCGAGCAACCTGTATAAGATGCTAAGCAACTATCTACAGGATAGAAGACTACTAGCAGTTCACAACTCAGGCATAATAGAGCAGGAGCAGACGAGAGGCTATCCACAAGGGTCGTGCGCTGGTCCACACCTGTGGAATCTAACTTTCAACGAAGTTTTAACAGCTACATGGCCAGCGCACACAAAGATCTACGCCTACGCAGACGACGCAGCGCTAATAGTGAAAGGTCGAACCCGAAGAGAATTAGAGACTCACTGTAACGAAGTGTGCCAGCAATTCTATGCCCTATGTGACAACCTTAAACCGAAAATTGCAGAGCACAAATCCAAAGTGTTATTAATACCTAAAAAGGGAGGTTCTCTTTCAAGAAGACCAACCATTAAGATCAACAATCAGAGGATACAAATAGTCAATCAACTAAAATATCTGGGCCTTACGTTCGACCACAAGATGACCTGGATACCACACATCCAGGACATCAAAATTAGAACAGTGACAATAGCGAAGCAAATGCGATTATTTCATGGCCACAAATGGGGCCTCAATCCTCATATTCAGAAGGTCCTCTTCACCACAGTGGTGGAAAAGATAGTCACTTATGCAGCAGCAGTATGGGCTCACCCAATGCAAAGCAGGAAAATTAAACACCTTTCTACCATTCAAAGACCTTTTGCATTGGGTATCACTAGAGCCTACCGCACGACGTCTTCAGACGCGATCAACGTGCTGGCTGGCCTTCTTCCCCTACACATCCGTGTCGAAGAGGAGGCAGCAAGACAAATCGTCCTGCAGCTTAAAAGACCTGTCACCTTTGAGGAAGAATATTTTAATCCAGAGGACTATGAAGCTAAATGCTGCCCTCTGAAAATCCATCCAGCAGCCAAAGGCACCGGAATAAGCATAATTACCAATCCAACTACGGCCCACCGTCCAGCACAGATTACCATCTTCACTGACGGGTCGAAGATAGACGAAAACGTGGGAAGTGCCTATGTGGTCATGCTGCAAGATACAGTCATAGATCAATGGAAGGGTCAACTAAGGCAATTTAATAGCGTTTTTCAGGGAGAAGCAGTGGCAATTGCGCAAGCAATCCGCTACCTGCAATCCCACCACTCCCGCAACGCTACAATAAAGACAGACAATCGTTCTTCGCTATACGCAATAGGAAACCCTGACCACCCCTTCGATATTATTCAGGGAATACAGGAAGATCTGCGAAAAAATTCTAAACTCCATACAAGACTTGAATGGATCAAAGCGCATGCCGGCCGCCACGGCAATGAGTTGGCTGACCATCTAGCCAAAGAAGCTGCCACAGGAGCAACATCTCAACAAATCAACATCCCATGGCCAGTGTCTTACCTGAAAAGAACATTGCGCTTAAAGGCAATCGGGAAATGGCAGCAGACATGGGATAACAGCGATACCGGCCGACGGACTTATTACCATGTCAGCTACGTGGACACTACCTACTAATTATGTATCCTATGTTAAGTATGCACCTAAAAATACGGCTAAATCGCAGAATAGGCTGCATCAGTCGATGCTGTGTTTACTTCTCTTATGCTTGGACACGCCTTTTTATGACGTAATATTGGTTACGCCTCTTCTTCAAAACAAGTTATAAGTATGCTATAGCTTCGTATTTAAAGAAAACTTATATTATATTTTAACTGAGTTAAAATAGTAGGTTTATAATGTTCTGTGCGAGATTTTTTAAATTGTAAATCTACTTTTGTGTGTTGTGTGGTATTGTTAGCATTTAGCGCAACGAATTATCTCTCACAAATGTATTATTAAGATACCAAACGATTGAAAACGATCATTAGCAAACGATTGAAAATATTGAATGCATGAATTAAAAATTATAACCGTAACTTCTGAAAATACAGAAAAGAATTCTTTTGCTTAAAGAATGTTTTGATTATTCATGAGTGTGTTTAATTCGGTGCTTACTGCAGAATGGATGAGTATTTGAATCTGGATTTCTTTTATCAATTGGAGCGAAGAGATAAAAAATGTTATTGAGTGGTGTATGGAGAAAGGTTTGATTGCAATATCGTATAAGTGCCCGATTTGTGGAACAAATATGAAACTAGTAGAGCGAAAAAACCGTATAGACGGTTTTGAGTGGATGTGCAGAGTTACTGGAGGCGAATGTAGGCATCGAATTTCAAGATCAATTCGAAAGAACTCCTGGTTTGCGAAGAGTAAATTGAGCATGTGTGATGTTTTGCGAGTTACCTATATGTGGTTGGGTAAGTGCGGGAATGATTTTATACGAACGGAATTACGTATTGCTAAAAATACGGTGACAGATTGGAAAAGTTTTTGTAGAGAAGTATGCATGGAGTTACGTTTGAAGGAGAATGTTAAGTTGGGTGGGGAAGGTGTCATTGTCGAAATCGACGAAAGCAAGTTTGGCAAGCAAAAGTATCATAGAGGTAAAAGAGTCGAAGGAAAATGGGTTTTTGGTTTGGGTGAGAGAGGAACAGATAAATGCGTCTTTAGAGTTGTTGAAAACATAGGTGCCGAAACATTGCTAGAAATCATTAAAGAGAATGTTCTACCAGGATCGATTATTATATCCGATTGTTGGAAAGCGTACGACTGTCTCGAGTTCGAAGGGTATGCGCACCTGAAAGTCAATCATAGCTTGAGTTTTAAAGATCCAGAAATGTGGTGCGCAATGCCGAGTTTGTGCAATTCTGGGATGTTTTTTTAAGTGAAAATAGGTTGATGTACACATGGGAAAAGCCAATGTGGTGCGCTATGCCAAATTTGTGCAATTCTGGGATGTTTTTTAAGTGAAAATAGATCGATGTGCACATGGGCAAAGCCATGTGGTGCGCAATGCAGAGTTTGTGCAACTCTGGGATGTTTTCTTAAGTGAAAATAGATCGATGTGCACATGGGCAAAGCCAATGTGGTGCGCAATGCCGAGTTTGTGCAATTCTGGGATGTTTTTTAAGTGAAAATAGGTCGATGTGCACATGAGCAAATCCAATGTAGTGCGCAATGCCGAGTTTGTGCAACTCTGGGATGTTTTTTTAAGTGAAAATAGATCGATGTGCACATGGGAAAGGCCAATGTGGTGCGCAATGCCGAGTTTGTGCGCGATGCCGAGTTTGTGCAATTCTGGGATGTTTTTTTAAGTGAAAATAGATCGATGTGCACATGGGCAAAGCCAATGTGGTGCGCGATGCCGAGTTTGTGCAATTCTGGGATTTTTTTTAAGTGAAAATAGGTCGATGTGCACATGGGCAAATCCAATGTGGTGCGCAATGCCGAGTTTGTGCAACTCTGGGATGTTTTTTTAAGTGAAAATAGATCGATGTGCACATGGGAAAAGCCAATGTGGTGCGCGATGCCGAGTTTGTGCAATTCTGGGATTTTTTTTAAGTGAAAATAGATCGATGTGCACATGGGCAAATCCAATGTGGTGCGCAATGCCGAGTTTGTGCAACTCTGGGATGTTTTTTTAAGCGAAAATAGATCGATGTGCACATGGGAAAAGCCAATGTGGTGCGCAATGCCGAGTTTGTGCAATTCTGGGATGTTTTTTAAGTGAAAATAGGTCGATGTGCACATGGGCAAATCAAATGTGATGCGCAATGCCGAGTTTGTGCAACTCTGGGATGTTTTTTTAAGTGAAAATTGATCGATGTGCACATGGGCAAATCCAATGTGGTGCGCAATGCCGAGTTTGAGCAATTGTCTGATTTTTCTTTAAGTGAAAATAGATAAATGAGCACAAGGACACCGAGTTTGTGGAATTCTTTAATGTTTTTCGAGCGAATACTGATCGTTGTGTAAAAGGGAAAACGAGGTTGTGCGTGATGTCGAGGAGTAATGTGACTTTATTTATGTGCAATGTTTAACATATCGTTTGTTATTTTAAATTTGTATTGTTGTTTTAATTGTGAATTATATTTAAGACATAATTTTTCATTTAAATTGTATTTTTAATTTTTTGTTTTTTGATATGTTTATAACGCTTTCCGATTTACGATATATATGGATAGTCCGACGATCGACTCAACAGTAGCAAAACTGTAAACTTTAACGCTTGAAGTAACGTTTACCTCATATTTTAATACGTAGTGTTTGGTATCGTAATTGCAAATAATATGTGTGTGTGCGCGTATGTGAAGCATTGCTTAGTGTTCCAAGTTTGTAGTATTTATTTTATTATATTATTTTCTTTCATTCTGAGAAATTAGATTTTTTTATTTATTAATGCGTAGAATTCTAGCATGCCTGCACAGAATATAGCGTGATTTAGGAATTTTAGAAACTGATATGAAAGCTGTGTAATGATGTTCATATGCAATAAAAAATATTCTTTTTTTATTAACGTAAAGTTTAAAATTTTTAGAAATAATGAAAATTGTCTAATTATTGGTATGTAAGGAATTATGTCGTTACGTAGCAAGAAGGTAATTTGTAAAAATGATAAAATTGAAATGTTCCACAATAGGAATTTAAATTTAAAAAAAAATAGTTTATTTGTATAAATAAAAAAGTTAATAAAAAAAATAATAATTTAATATTGAAGCTCTACAACTATTAGAGACTGCGACGTTGTTTATCGTTTTAATAATTGGTAGAATTCGCTCACTGTATCATGGTAATTTTATAAACGATTTATTATACTTATTATCAGTAACGCCTAAACTTAAATGTTATAAATGTAAATTAAAAGTAAGGAATTTGATATTAATTTACAATAATAAACAATTTATTATTGTTATTTTTAAGAGAAAATAGAAAGTACACGTAGTGTAAATGCGAGACTACATTGTGACGTCATAAGCTTAGTCCCACCCATTTAATGACGTCACGCAGCTCCTCATACTGAACTTTGTTGATGCAGCCTATTCTGCGCTTTTACCAAAAATACTTGTATATTTTTATATATATAGTATTAACAAGTAGAAATATTACTGTATTCATGCGTCAGTATTTAACACTGTGTAACATGAAGCCGTTTCGCATAGTGTTAAACTAGAATTTTACTATAAAATTAACTGCATTTATTACTTTCCATAGCACTGTATTTTGAACTATCTGTTTATATATGTATATGTATACCATGTACCTAATGTCTGAGAATCTAGTGATTATTATGTGCCTAAAAGTTGTGTATATGTATATTAGTATATATATTAGTTTATCCATCCAATCGCCTACAGCATCATGTAACATGTAAAAATAACAGCACCAATTACTTGCCCTAGCATTGTATTAAGAAACTAATATATGAATATGTATATGTAGTATGCGCCTATTGTATAAGTACCCAATGACAATTATACACCCTATAATTGCGTATAAATGCATTATTTTTAAAATACTGTAAAATTAATTGCATCACTTATCCTCATCGGCACTCTACAATGTACCATCTGTTCATGTATATAAATGTGCCATGTACCTATTGATTATGAAATCGAATGATATAAGCATTGTAAATAGGTATAGCATTGTAAATAGGAAGCTGTACCCATGCACCCGCATACATTTCTATGTAACGTGACACAGTAAGGCAAAATATCAACGTAGTGTCCTATTATGAAATTAAATAAGCACCTATTACTAGTTATAACATTATTTTATGGATCTAGAGTTTCAGCATATGAAGTAAGTACGAAATGTTTATGTCACCAATGACTATAGTGTACCAAAATATAAGCGTATATACGCTTTTGTCTATATGTAATTGTGTATGTCTTTGTTTATATGTAATTGTACCCATGTATCTACTAGTGTTATCACATATCTTGGCACTGTATAGTTAATATACATCTATTACGCACGGAATAATCATGTACCTAATGTTTCTGTATATATGTATATGAATTTATGTTCTGTATATATGATAATGTAACTATGCATCTGCACATTTTATCCTGTAACACGGCACCGTATCGCAAAGAACTAACTAGAGCCCCACTCTAAAATTAATTGCACCAAAGACACTGTACTACACAGTACTAATCTAGGGTCTAACTTTTAATTCACTGTACTAATTACTTATTCCAGCATAACATTGAGCACCTAATATTTCAGTATGTACATGTCTTCTGTAATCTAATGATAATGCTTCAAAGGGTCATAGTGTACTCAACATATGAGTACACACGTTATGTATATATGCTATCGTATCCATGCTTTTGCATACACGTTGTAACATGGCAATGTATTATACAGTGTCTAACATTAATTAGCTTTAACGCCACTGTATGAAGTACCAAATTTGTATGTATGTTTATATATTAGTATTTTAGCACAATGAACACGTATGGTTATCTAGATAAAGGTGGACGTGGCGCTATACCGATTAACCGTATTGGTAGAGGGGTGGTGCCCACGTCCTCCGTCGCATGTCGCATGTCCATAGGCATTTATCGAAAAAATGAAAATAACGTGGTGCAAACGTCGTCTAACAACTAGATTGTTTATTTCTCGAGTTACAGCTCTGGATTGCACTCGCAGACGCAGAGCGGCGTAAATGAGACACTTTACCGCTTGTTATATCGTAGCGCACGGCACCGCAACTGTGACGTTTAGTCGTATCGCAGGTGTAATCTGTTAATGTGAACTTTCAGTTTTGGTAACATCAGTCACAAATTTTCACATCCAGTAATGAGCAGTTTCTTTTCTTAAATAGTAAATTAGCTAATGTAATGAACCCATGTGTAGCCAAATACAGTTAAGGAAAAGCAAATACAAATTTTCGTAATCTTCCGCACAATCCACCATAAAGAGCTTGTATTGATTTTTGAAGCTGACTTCTTGGTATCCATTTCTAAATTATACTTTTAGTTTTTCATTAATGAGTTCTAGAAGTTCTTCTACATTTGATGATTTTTCTGAATTTGCATTTGGGAAAGGATCTAAAACACAACTTAGTATATTCGTGTTTTAAATGTCTTGGTACAGCTCCACAAAATCAGTATGAAGAACTGACTTGAAAGTATGTAAGTAAATCTTCCTGTTTTGCAGAGATAGCTGATAATGTGGGAAAGTGGCTTTATTCATCTCTATCTGGATTTATTTTTGACAGAAGATGATTCTACTAGAGCTATGACTTTTTCACTTTAATTAAATTCAACTGATCGCCTTGCAATTGTAAGTTGACTTCACTAAATATTATAACAGCTCTAACAAATAAGCAATGTTTTCGGATGTAATTAGGTTTCATGGAGTTTTTTATCTCCGTTTCCACGGAGTTCAGTACAGAGTCAAATAGACTGAAAAAAAAATTCAGAAAAATACTGTTTGAGAGCCAATGAATTAGCAACCAAATGCAGATGAACTCTTATTACAGCCCTTCATACAGAACAAAATATTACAAAAAAGGAATTTTTTCTTTAAAAAGGAAAATTCTTCATTTGTTCATTAAATACTGATTCTTTGTAACAGTTTCCAAATTTTTAGCAAATAATAACCTCTTACGAGCTTTTTTTTTATGAAACAAATGCATAATACAGTCAAAAGTCGTTAATCCGGATTCGTCGGGACTTCGGCAATTCCGGATTATCAATTTTTCCGGATCATAGATCATCAGCTTAAATCTGGTAAGATGGCATGCAGAAATTACAAAATTAAAAATATGAAACCGTAATTTATGAAATAAAGAACAATTATGATCTAAAGGGTATCAAAATTTACAAAAAGAAAAAGCTTAATATTTGTTTACTTTATTAAACATTTCTTTCAATGTAAGTTGTTTAAGTTGCTTCGTTTCATGTGATAATACTTTCTCTTTAATTCTATTAAAAAGACAATTTCTTGTTTAGTTACAAAGTTCCGCTGTTCAAGTCCTCTAATTGCTGTGTCGAGAATACCGACTAATTTGTCAATCGAAATTTTTTCGTTTTCAATAACCTCTGTTACTTTCTTCACTATCGGAAGCAAATTATAATGACGAGGAACTTGTTTTAAATTATATCAAAGACTAAGTACATCGAGATGAAATACTACATTTAGTAAAAAATTATAAGCCAAATAAAATAAAAACATCTGCCTTGAAGATAAGGATAGTGCTGACAGATCAACTTCCAATTCATTGCGCGCAGCAGCGTTCCACCCGCCGAGCAGCGTGAAATTGATAAACAGATTTCGGATTTCGAAACATACTTTCGCTTTAGATCCTTTACATATATCGGAAATTCTATTTGATATAATCGAAAGTTCAAGCTTACTTTTATAAAATTGCTCTAGCAGTCTGCAAAAAATAATAAGCAGGATCCAGTTCGAAGATTAAGGAACAACGCAATCTGCAACATTAACTGAATTAGATAATTTTAGCTTAGCTTATACCGTCCGTTATACATTAAACGCACATATGTAAACGTTTTAACGCTACGCATGCGCAGAAAGTTTGTAGCTTTGAGGTCCGAATTATAGATCATTCCAGATTATGGGTGTCTGAATTAACGACTTTTGACTGTAATAATGCTTCGTTATTTGGTAGATTTGTTTCATCAAGTTGAATGGAAAATTTGCAAGCATAATGATATTTCAGCATCTTTAGCTATTTAATCTACTCTTTTTTGCATTGAATTATTACTCAGATGGATTTCTCTGATGAGATCGGACAGTATCTTATGATGAAAAATAGTTTTTATTATCTCTCTGACTATGGGCAAGATTAATTCTGTGTCAGTTATGTGTGGTTTTGCCTCTTCTGTAATTAAGAATGAAACATTATTTAAGGGTCCCAGTCAATTATCTTCTTGTTTAAAAGGCAATGCAAAAGTTTGATTCAGTTGCCGTTTTAAATAATTCTTTTCCTGTCCTTGAAAATATGATAAACCTGTCTTGTTTTTCAGCATGCATTTTATTCAAATGCTCTTGTAGATGAGAAGGCTAAATAGCTTCATTTGAAAAAAAAACTTTTTAGCAAATTAAACACAAAGGTAATTATTAGCTTGTAGGAAAGTGTGTAAATCTGTATTTCAAATACTCAGTACTGTACTGCCAATATTTCTCCTTACAGTCGGCCATCTTGAAATACAAAATTTGGCACAGTTTAAATAAATTAACTTTTCAACATATTTATAGACAGTTACAAAAAATAATTTTCTAAAACCACTTAATGCATTAATATGGATTATTGGTGAAGCACAAAATGTAAGACATTCTTACCAATACCGATACTACACATGCACTGAATTATGGCACGATTTTGCCAGCTGTGGCGAGATACTGCTGCAATGGCTTACTTGCCAACCTAGGACACTAAAAAATCAGGAGCTTTTTTTTTTTAAAGAAATTTTTTAAAAAATTTTTCTTAACAAAATTTTTTTAAATTGATAAATATATATTTTTTAATAATGAATTA
Organism: Stegodyphus dumicola; assembly: GCF_044657685.1. Classification (NCBI taxonomy): domain Eukaryota; kingdom Metazoa; phylum Arthropoda; class Arachnida; order Araneae; family Eresidae; genus Stegodyphus; species Stegodyphus dumicola. The sequence goes on along the minus strand of NC_140781.1, from coordinate 109,808,641 downwards.
ACTTTAAATAGTTACTAAGTTGCAAATGCAAACAGTAGAAAAACACTTACATGTAAAATAATAATAATAATTTTAACACTTGCATCTTTAATAAAAAAATTGCATTAAGAAACTTCATAATTTGTTCACAGTAATTGCCATGTAGGCCTGCTTTTGCTAATAAAAGCCTTTCTAATGTTTTATACTAATATTAGATCTAAATTTGGTCCTTGTTTTTGCAACAATACCCAAAATCCTCTCCATTTTGCATTACTTTGGGGAATGGTCAGAATTTCCAACATTATTCTAAAAAGTTCATTATACTTTAAAATTCCATCAGCACCTTTCAGTTTTCCAATTAAACTCTACTGGGCATCGATCCTAGCTGGTTTTATAACGTTATTCAAGTTCTCTAATTGTAAACTGCAACTGCGATTTATCAGTTGCATCATCGTCCTTCATACTAAATGAAGGTAAAGTGGAAATCTGTTCAAAAAAGATCTTATATCAGAAAAACATGCATTTGCTAGAGGAGAAACATCTACAACTTTTGCATGTAAAATCATTTCATAGTTGACTGGAAATTTACGTAGTATGTAATCACATAAATGGTAGAAATAGGTTCTAACGTGGAAATTAAACTTATTTTTGTTCTTCCACTACTTTGTTAGTTGCATCCTCTACTACCAAATCTTCATCTTTCTTCTGATTTTCTATTTCACCATAAATTACATCATACATAGAATTAGAAACAAAACAACAATTGATTTTACAAACTTTGATAAAATGTCTTTACATAGATCATAAATCATTGATTGCAAAACATGAATTAATGGAATTCAGCTTTGTATAACCGTATTAAGAACATCAAATGAATTGTACAAAAAGGAAAAAACTTTTGTTAAGGTCCAAAGATTAAAACACAAATATCCATTCTTCACAAGATAAACTTAACAGTAATCAGAAAATGTTGCCGGTAAAAATATATGGTTAGAGTTGACTTTAGGGTACCCCTTGTATTATCTCGAATTTTTTGTTTCATTTATGGTAACCTAAGTAGTTGAATGTTATGGAAACCCTATTATGACACAATTGTTTGCATTATTCAGGTAAATTTTAAATCATGGGATGTTTTGTAAGGGCTTTTGTGGTGTGTGTTGTTAGGAATTACATTGCTTGTTTCATTGTTTAGATGGTAGAATGGCTGGATGTAGTATGATTAATTTGAAGTTTCTGTACAATTTGGAACGAAAGGGGAAAAGTGCATTAATTGACTAGTGTGCAAATAAAGGCTTACTTAGTAGCCATCTTCCGGACAGTCCAAAACTACGTATGATATTTTTGTGAATTTATGTGGCATCGCCGATATACGGATTCGAGTTCAGATAATTTTAGGAAGTTTTTGGATGCTGTTAAGGAATTCTGTGTGCCACAGACTGAAGACAAATAAATTTCTAAATGAGGTAAGTGGATTAAGATACAATAACACGTTGAACAAATATTAATTTAGACGTCAAACAACAAAAATCAGCATTATATTTTTCACAGGACTAGTTTCGATGGTTTTACCGAATAATCATCCTCAGCTGCAAAAGCACAAATGAACCCTCAGCTGCAAAATCGTGAACCATCATCCTCAGCTATTTGCATTAATCTTACAACATTCAGCCATTCTACCGTCTAAGCCACAAAAACAAGCAATATACTTCCTAACCAACACACACCACAAGCCCTTACAAATCTTTTACCCCGTCATTCAAATTTATAGCAACAACATGCAATCGATTACGTCATAATAGGTTTTCTATAACATTCAACTACTCAGGTTACCATAAATGAAACAGCAACTTCATGATAATGCAGTCAAATACCAAAAATCCACTGACCTGAAATCCGGCAACTCATGAAATCTGCGTTGCCTCTCAAAATATAAACATTCAGTTTATGGGTTCTGGAAACTGCAACATTGAGTACGAATTATCAAAGAAAAAATACTTACCGAATAATGACGTCTTAACTAACGAATAATAATGAGTCATAAAGGAAATACCAAATTATTCACATCATGATAAAAGCTTTTTCCCCTCTAATCTGCATCTAGGTAAGAAAGCAGACGATTCAATCAACTTTTCTTTCAAGTTCATGACTCACGTTGTTGTATTTTCTGAACTTTGTTACTTCACGAGATTATTTAGTGTTGCCTTTTTTTTATATTTGTGAATAAATTAAGGATATTTTACATTTCAGCCCTTTTTAATACAATTACAGATTAGAAACGAACTCATGATTTTACTGCTTGCAACGTTGAAAAACGTAAACACGTTGCATTGACAGTAATGCAAAAAGTGCAAAAAGATGGAGACAGGTGCTACTTCTCGGTTTATGGCAGAATCGTATGGAATTATGATACGATTGTGTATGATAAAGGAAAATATATGGAAAAATAAAGAAAAGCTGTTGAAATTTTACAGCAACAGAGATTCTAACACAGAAATCTTTGCATGAGGTGAGACGAAGTCGGCAAACCTCTATGCTGTGTGTATATATATAATACAATTAATAATATAATTAATTTATATATGTAATAATAATTTAATGCATATAATAACTTAATTAAATGTATCTAATATGCCTTATTTATTTTATTTTGCACTTTTAGTCTCAATATTTTGATTTATCTTTTCTATCCTGAAATCCGCACAACCTCTGATCCCAAGCTTTGCAGATTTCTGGAATTCTACTGTACAAGGGGCACCCTTCAATCTACTCTAACCATGTTACCCTTGTTGGGCAATTTTTTTTTTTTTTTTTTTTTTTGATTTTGCAAGAAATTTGCATCAGCTTCACACTTATATTTTGAAATATTGTTTTGAGAACTGTGAATTAAATTGCTCACCAGTGCAGAAATTATTTTTCTGAAACCTATTTTTAACAGTGGCAGTAGTAATTACATCTTCATTTACTTTAGGCATTTTACAGCTTTCAACAGTCTCACAGTCTTAACTCTAGAAACACTTACGTCTTTAAAAAATGCAAGAAGTGGGTTCCATTGGTCGAGAATGTTAAACACTTGTTTAAAGATAGCCAGCATGTGCATATATGTTTCAAAAATTTTATTAAATCAGTATTACACAGCTGTTGGAATTGTTTCAATTTTTCATTCCATTTAGAACTCCTTTCAAGATACTAATAAATACCAACAATGTGTTTCTCCATACTTACTGGCAAAGAAGCAGCCCTTTTTTCAGCTGCCAAATTTAAGGTAACAGATGCACTTCATAATTTGGAAATCTGAATTTTCCATTTTTAAAGTAGCTGCAACACCAGTCTTTAAGCCTAGCATTACTGGTGCATTATCGCCACCAAGTCCTAAGCAATTATCGCAGAGGAATTGCATTTTCTTTTAAAAGTTTTCATAATTATGTGTGCTATATTAAAACCTGTCAAACATCCTTCTAAAGAGCACACAGAAAGTAAAATATACTCAACTTCTGAAGACACTGGATTAACAAAAAAAAAAAAAAAAGAAAGAAAGAAAGATTGAATACTGTTTTGAATTGCTCCCATACATACAGAGGCAGAATGGAACTGTTTTAATGGAATCAGTAACTGAAGCTTTATTTTTCATATTCATTTCTTTAACAACTGCAGCCATTTTGGAACATGCATTTGAGTATTTCTTAGTGATTTCACTATTGGGAAACAATTTTCAAAATAAAGCTACAGCATCATCTGATGCATTCAGTGGTAGGTTGTGCTCCAATAAAAAGGCAGACAACAGAAATTTCTGCAATAAAACCTTTTTGCTCCTTTGTTTCTATAGAAAAATTCAATTCTTTGCGGGGCGGGCAAAAGAACTCATGTCATTGTGTTTTTGTTTATGCACATGCTTGAAAACATTGGCCATTCCACCATACAAAATTGAAGAATCGCAATGACAAACTGTACACATTGCAAATGTATTGCATTTCCTCGAGTAAATAATACAAAGAAAGTCACCTGTGTACGATTTTTAAAAAGTTCATGAATATTTTACCTTTGCATATACAACTAAAACAAAAGATCGTTCAGTTCTTAAACTATTTCTTGAAAGCAGATGCACTCACACCACTCGCGGTAAGATGAACAAAATAACAACTTCAATCTTGCTTTGTGCTCATTGGCTAATATACGCCAGATGAGATGCAGTGGCATTCGATGCTCAATGGATTAATGGAACAAGACGTTTTTGGATACACGTGCTTCTACTGGTAAAAGTATAGTTTAGGGTACCCCTTGGCGAAACTTGGCGGCACACGGATACCGATTTTGTGCAATTCTGTGACTCATTATTTTGGCTTGCGAAGTGGCGATTTTTGAGCCAAAAATCACCGCTACACAAAGCCAAAATAACCAGACAAAATAATTGCACAAACTCGGTATTGATGTACACATCAACTTATTTTCACTTAAAAAAAAATCCCAGAATTGCGCACTCCTTTTGACTTTATCCATGTACACGTCGACCTAATTTCACTTAAAAAAAAAATCCCTGAGTTGCACAAAAATGGCATTGCGCACTCTTTTAACTTTATCCATGTACACGTCGACCTATTTTCACTTTAAAAAAAAATCCCAGAATTGCACAAACCTGTATTGCGCACTCCCTTTACTTTGTCCATGTACACATTGATATATTTTTCACTTAAAAAGTCAAAGGAGCACCCAATTCTACAATATAGGCAAACAAAAAATACATAATCTCAATAAAATACATTTTAAACCAAACAATAAAATAACATAAAAAAAGAAAAACATGTTATACATTTAAGCACTACCAAAAGCAAATATTCACTTACCATGATTTTCGAATTCGCTTCGTACACCCAGATCCACGTAAAAATCAAAATATCAATCATACTCAAATGACTTTTTTCAAACCAGGTACTCTTTCTGATCGAACGCTTCACATAGTGACCATCTGAACCTTTCTTCCTACAAACCCATTCAAATCCATCGAAACGTTTTTTACGTTCGACTAGACGCATATCCTTCCTACACACAGGACACTTATAATGGCTACTCGGTAAACCTTCATTTACACGCCAGTCAATTAAAGCTCTTTTCCCCTTTCGCTCCAAATCGTACAGAAACATCAAATTAATCTTACTACACTCGGCCATTCTACCGTCTAAAGAATCAAAGCAACACACACCACAGAAATGCTTACAAAACATCCCACCATTCAAAATTTCCCAGAATCATGCACCTGATTACATCACAATAGGGTTTCCATAACATTCAACTACTCAGGCTACCATAAATCAAACAACAACTTGGCGATAAATCAAACAACAACTTCGCCATAGTACAAGTTGTACCTTAAAGTCTACTCTACCCCTTCCACTGACAAAGCAAAAGCATGCCACAATCTGTAACTGATGAAACAACTTTGGTTTACCAATAATGTAATATAGCATACCTGCCAACCTCTAAAGATAAAAATTCAGAAGATTTCTCCCCCAAATTCAGAAGAACACAAAGAATTAGTATCATGCTTTGATATTAACAAAATAACAATTTATAAAAATAGAAAAAAGAAAATTGTACTTACATTAGTAAATCTCAATTAAGTAGTAACTAAAAAATTTATTAGGAAACATAAAACAAGAGCTTAATGTTACACAAAAAAATTATTGCAATGAATTTAGAGTGCATTTTTTGGCTTTAGCCAAAAATTCTTTGGAAATTCATAGTTATTTCCTTTGAATGATTCTTTAATTGTTGGAAATTCGGCTTTGTAGGCAGGCCGAAAATATTGAGAGTACGTTTTTTTTTTAACTCATTTCGTAACAACGACGTATTAAGAAAATTCGTAGCACGTGCAAACAAAAAACAAACAGAATGCGACAATCCACGCTCGCCGAGTCTGAGCTGAGTAATTTCCATGCTGCTGAAGCGAACGCGAAAAAAATAATCTGGCGCCCACAAAGAAAAGAGTGGGAGAAACAAGTTCAGCGCATTGGATTGGCTGGTTAAGCGGCGAGTTGGGAGAACCCGCAGGTTACTGGATTCGAAGTAGTCGGTAGTTGGTGGTAAAACACGATGCGATTGGCGAAAATCGCTAAATTGGCGAAAAATTTTTAAATTTCGACAAAAATCACTAAAAACACTTGAAAAAGGAAAAAAAATCGTAAAGACAAACACATTTTCGTAAAAATTACGAAAAATTCGTAAAAGTTGGCAGGTATGAATATAGAGAAACATGAAGTGCTTTCAGATGCACAAAATTATTTCTTTTGATGCAAATAAGTAAGCCAAACTACTGAAAAATCGTGAGAAATTTTAAGAATCAGAGAAAGTTGGCAGAAATATGTTGTAAATTGGGTTGGCGTAACCTACGTAAAGACTAGACACTGTTAATAAGGCGCAAGATCCGAGATGAGGTAGTCAGATGTTCCACTGAGTCTATCTGAATATTTGTAGAAGCTAGTTCCTTGGGGCAGCTTGATCTGCGGGGAGCTGGAATTATTCTTCTTGGCTGCTTAAGCAGCATAAAGAAGACAATCCTAAATGTATCCCTGCTTCTTACAGATTTGATTCAGAGCACGCATCAGCTTGTATGCCTTTGCTTGCAATACTGGTGAATTTGCTCTTCAAATAAATCATTGCCAAGTTCCCAGGCACTGTCTTAATGCCCTCCATTTGCTTTTCAACCTGGTAACACTCTCCAGTGCCCTAGTTTTCTCTCAGCTGAAACTATGCTTTAAAAGAAAGTTAAAATAAAATATACTTGAATGTGGGATCAGATATACTTATGGTATTTTTTTGGGGGGGGAGGATTTTGAATTTTAGCCTCTTTAACATTTTCATCAGTGCACTGCTACCCATTTCTTTCAAATGAAATCCAAACCTGTTTCTATTTATTTTTCATTCCATTAACTTCATTTTACTTAAAAAGACTGGTAAAAATACCAGTTGTTCTTAAATTAAACTTTTAATATTAATATGTGTATTAATTTTTTGAAAACGTGTTAAACCTTTTGGAGCAGCAGCTCTTGGTAACTTTTAGGCGAGCTTACTACAATTTTTATATTTTACTTATTTTGCAGCATATTGCGCAAGATGTTTTCTAGACCAAAATTGGTTTTTTAAAAATTGTTATTACTGCTTTGCTTGATAAACTTTTAATATTAATATAGATTGGTGCACTTCACAGCAAATACTCTTAATTTAGCTTAATATGCTTTCAAACCTTAATGTGCTATCGGGGTAAATTACGTCCACTTCTGGATCACTGTTCTTAAATACAAGATTTAATACAAAGTACTCTCTAACATCGCCTTTTAGTTATTTCTAGTCATGTGTTCATAATTTTTTCTGCTGTCCATGCTTTAGTTAATAAAAAAAAAATTATAATAGTTTTTGGTTTATATAAAAAAAAGCTTCTTTGTTTACATTAAACAACCATTTTGTTAGTAACTTCATATGATGAAGCTATGATTTTCAAGTCGCAATGGGTTCTACTAGCAGAATTTAGTGTACTTGCGATATCACATGTATTTATTTGCCTTTTAGCTTTACATGCCACTGGCCCGTGAATATCAAACAGTATAAAAATCATGGACCTTATAAGAAATAAACTAACCCAAACAGGTTTTCTCCCTCGTCTGAGGCGTTGCCGGCTGTCACCTTGATCACATCCGGAGGAGTAGGGACGCCTTGCAGAAATTTAACATTGGTTGCCTATTGCAGCGTGTATAATTGTCAAGAAAAAGCTGGCTGTAGTGCATTTCACAAATTAGAATTTCTATATATTTTTATTTTTAAAATTGAGATTGATTTTTAAAAATTTAGCATATTTATCAAGCATAATTAACATTCCAAATAATTATGAAGCTATTGCATGCTTTCAGGGCTGGATATTTTTTTAGCTTTTCCTATGCTGCAAGGAAATTTGTAACTGCTTCTTTTAGAAAATAATATTTTAAATCTGAACTAATCGAAAATTTCAAACAAGCAAATTTCTCTTGCAATTTTTATGCTTTTTATTGGTGTAAATAAGTAAAAAGTTCTAAAATATTTAAAAAGTTTTGTTTAAAATTCTAAATTAGGATGCTTTTTTAAAATTATAGATGAGTATTATAGCACAATTTCTATAAAGGAATTTTATTTCAATTATATTTCATAATACATCATAGTGATAAACACTTTCGACTCCTTAAAAATTTTTATACATCAGATCGTCCCTACTCTTTCTTGCCGACATCTCGGTGATGCGCGCCCCGCCCTCTGGGTTAGTTTATCTCTTGTAAGGGCCATAATAAAAATATAATTTGTTCACCAGAAGACAAAACTTGGCCACACCTACACCACTCGCCATAAGATAATCCCAACACCTTACCAAGCTAACGGCTTATACTTTATAACAATGAAATTCAGATTCAACCTTGCAAGAGTTCTGTACGACTCTTCCTGCATCGAAATTAACTCACTTTCCTAACAGGTGGGGGGGGGGGTCAAATCTCTTTTTGTCATGGATCAGCTATAAAAGAGCAACAACAATTACAAGCCTTAGTAGTAAAGGATCCAAGAATTATTTATTACAATCTCACTTGTACCGAAAGCACTATTTATCTAATGATGTAAATATTGTGGTGGAGTATCTGCATTCAGACAATATTTGTATTTTAATGTTTGCTGCACTGTATCTGTGCACACTCGTTATAGCATGAGTATAAAGACTTGCACTTTTCACCGAGAGACTCGCTTGCACTTGTACTTCAATGTTCCTGCTTGTTTGTGATTAACCTTTGACATCGGCTTATCATCATGCATTTATTTTCATATTTTATCTTTTAATTTTAAATAAAGCTAATTTTATGGTTTACTAAAGTCTTCCTTTCAATGAACCTTCTGATAAGTTTGCAGTATTGCGGCATAAACCATCATCACATATGGTGACCTGGACGTGATATGAATACAGAGCCTTCTGATTTGGAGTCAGAAGTTTGCATGTTCAAATCACGTTTGAGTCACTAAATGTGGTGATGGGGTGAATCTTCGGATTATGGTAACTTGGCGATTTTTTGGCGACCAAACCTGCTGGTTTTTTTTTTTTTTTTTTTTGGACGCCATTTTGTTTTCACGAAGTAAAGGCATTTTTTCTTTTTTAATCAACATTTTTTACAACAATCTGCTAGCCAAATTACACTTATGCTAGAACTTTTATGGAAAAAAGTGCTTAATCATGACAAAGATTAGGTGCGACATTGGTAGAAAGTGCAGAATCGCCCACTGCTTAGAGTGTTTTTAAGAACTGCACATACCGTGGTATCCATGTACACATTGACCTATTTTCACTTTTAAAAAAATCCCAGAATTGCACAAAAATGGCATTGTGCACACTCTTGACTTTATTCATGTACACATTGACCTATTTTTCACTTAAAAAGTCAAAGAAAATTAAGAAAAATCCAATTCTTGTTACTCTTGTAAAAAGCGCCAAACAAATAAGTGGGCGATTCTGCACTTTAGCAGCGAAATTGTTTCTAAGTGCTTATTAGCTAAAATCATGATTGAAATTTTCCGGGAAATGTCACATGACATGTCTCATGATCTCTCATTTTTCTGAGACAAAATAATCTGTGATTCGAACTATGTACTCCTCATATTATTGCTAAGTCCTAACTAGGAACCTTTATCGCCTTACCAAAATATCTTCAATCTACCTGTTACCATATTCCAAAGATTAGCCGGTGATGGTTTACACCAAAATACTTCAAACCTATCAGAAGGTTCATTAAAAGGAAGACTGAAGACTTTAGTAGTAAATCATAAAATTAACTTTATTTAAAATTAAAAGGTATAAAATATGAAATTAAATACAAGATAAGCTGACATCAGATGAGGAACAGTAAAGTACAAGTGCAAGCGAGTCTCTCAATGAAGAGCTCAAGTCTACACCCGTGCTTACAGCAAGTGCACACAGGTACAGGGATAATGCATGCAAGTTAAAATACAAATATTCTTATTAGAATGCAAATACATCACTACATTCCTCTCTGCCCCCTCCCCCCCACAATGGCAGTAGTCACAACTTTGGTAGTGAATCATCATACGAGAGAATTTTACAATAAAGAAAACTGAAGCAATGTTTTTATCCAAACAGACTAGTATACCAACACTCTCTTGTAATAGCAGATTTAGAGCAAATTTAACATTTTATTAAAAGGATTTAAAAAATAAAAAGTTTCAAACAAACAAATATAAAATAGCACATATAAATTGTTTTATGGAATTCGATGATTAAGTATGTCACATAATACTTTTTCTGACAATACAAACTTTCTTCACACATTCTTTGACCAATGTAAAATATGCTCTTATATGACAATAACATTTCTTGCATCTACTAGATATAACTTTACTTCATATTTATTTCCATACACCAAAAACAAATTATTGATACACCAGTTTATCTTATATATCTATATCTACATATATACAAGAGGGTACCCAAAAGAAACCAAAGTAATTTGGGGAGGCAGAGCTATTGTATTACGGCATTTTGAAGCCAGGAACTCATTGAGCGAATATTCCTGAGTCAGCATGCCATCGCTGAAAAAGGTCAGAACTAATTTTGATGGAGTTTATAGTGATAACTGTTTTTTTTATCTTTATTTTTGCAATGGTGGATTCTCATAAACAGCACGAGGCTGAGAACTTCTGTTTTTTGCTGGGAAAAAATGCAACAGAAACTACTGAAATGTTAAAGACAGTGTAGAATGACAATGCTATGTGGGAAAACTCGAGTGTTTAAGTGACTTTTCCAATTTCAAAAATGTTAAATGTCACCAGATAACAGGCCTCATTCTGGTCGTCCTTCCACGACCCAACACATCAAAATGTTTTAAAAAAATCACACAATCATCAATGATGATCCACTATGGACCATTGAGGAAATTGTCAAACTGTCAGAAGTGACTTGGAATTCAGCATAACAAATTTTAACAGGAGATTTAGGAATGAAAAAAAGTGGCTGCCAAATTCGTGCCCTGACTGCTGAACAAAAAGGTTACAATAATGAAAAAATGTCCTACAATGAACACACTGGAAAGGAAAATGTTTTGCTGATGTTGCTAAGGTAATGAAAAAAAACCGATGGAGGCGCAGGTCAAGCATCACAAACGATGAATTTAAACAATGTTTTGAAAAATGAAATTAAGATTAGATAAGTGTATCAGTGCAAATGCAAAGCACTTTGAAAGGGATTGAAGGTTTATACTTAATGTGAATAAATAAGTTTTTATAAAAATTTGGTTCTTTTGGGTATCCCCCTCATATGTATTTATAGATATACATATGTTCAGTGCCAGTGCAACCAGTACAGCCACACTAGGCAGCAAAATTCTTAAAATTTAGAGAAGAGTAAAGCAATAAAATTTAGGAATGGCAAAATTTTTAAGAATTTAGGAGGCACTGGCAATAGAAATAAGGGGCAACAAAGTTCTTATAACTTAAGGAGACACCTGGCTGCAGAATTTAGTATCTGCAGAGATCACACTGGGTGGCAAAATGCTCTGGCCCTGTACCTACTATACACACATTCAAAAAAAGAAACAAAAAACTTGAAAACTTATCTTCACAAAATTTTCTAATGAAACAACATATATATTCTTCAAATACATACGATAATGAAATAACACCAAAACGTTCACACAGTATAACAGACATACAAAATATTGTCTGGAGTCACAAGTAAACCTGGAATCAGGCAAAACACCATAACATTTTGCTGTGCAGGATATTTCTCGTTTTTAACTGCTTTTGCATAATAGAATTTTTCAAACAATTTCGATACAACATTATTCAAAATCTCTTAACTAAAGATATAAAAGACACCTGGTGACTCATTGGTCCCATTTTAAATTCAATGATAATGCATAACTTCAGATTAAAATTTCATCAAAAATATCTATTTATCTTTTCAGAGACAAATATGTGTAACACCTTTTATAATTCAACATATACACTTGTTTATCTAACCACATTGTTGAAAAACTAACGAAAAATTCAAAAGTTTCCACTAAGCACTTTATATGGAAATTTCCTCAACAGAAAGTACTACTTGAAGGTTGCTCTGCTACTTAAAGACTCCTGTAAACTGCTTTTATAAATGACACTTTCACAATTTCCCAATTATATCTTACATTTTAAATGATGCATTCCCAATGCATCTGATTTCACTTTATCCTTCTTGCTTACAGTAACTAATATTTTAATGGAACCAGGGGCGTAGCTAGAGTTTCCAGCGCCTGAGAACAACTGAAGAATTTGCACCCCTTTCTGTGTGCCAGAAGTAGAAAACATTTCACTAAAAAATTTTGTAGCATGAATTTGGCACCCTTTGGATGCTACGCCCGGGGACAGATGTCCCCCCTTGCCCTACCCTAGCTACGCCACTGAATGGAACAATATACACTATGGATCCTTACATTTACTTTCAAAATCTACAGCAACATTAATAAGTATTCCAAATGCAATTATAAACTGTAAAAGTACAAGCAGTTGATAAGGCATTAAAAATATGCAAAGAATTATTTTTACAAACTTTCAATGTATGACAACCTGATTACCACATTTCTTAATTTTGCATCAAACACAGAACACATAATTCAATAGATGATCATTTTCTTTAATGACTAACTGCTTGAATATCGATTCGCTGTTAAATTCACTTATAATAATAATAAAAAAAAAAATTTTAATAAAGTTTGAACGTCAAAACAAAAATTACTTTTTTTTTCCACAACATTAAAAACAATCTTTACCGGTTCTTAGGTGCAGATTCATCTTCAGCATCCAATAACTTCTGCATAATTTGATTAATTCTCATACAAGTAGCCAGATCACATTGGATAGTGTACGTTGCTAATTCATCGAGAAGATGAGATAAAGAATTAAATTCACCTTTTGCCACTGCTATGTCTGCCAGCTCTTTGACATTCCTTCGAAATCTGACATTTTCTAAAAAATTATGAACCTTGTCACCAAAAGAACCCTTATCAGAAAATGTCGGATTACTTGCTGATTGACGTGGTATTTCACAGTTTTTACTAGTACGCTGTGGTCTCTTTGCCATTTTTCTTGACTTGTATTTATCATCTTTGGGAACTGCTGCACAGGAAGCATAGTCCTGAATTTGGCCTACTGAGGTTTGTGCTGCAGAACTGTCTTTACTGTAGGTAAAGTTCAAATACTCATCAACGGTACGTCCTTCCGCAGTTTCAATTTCCAATATTTCATGCTTTATGAAGACAATGTGAGATGAATCATCATTATGAATCATAGGATTATTACTACTTGTTTGCGAATTAGTCTGTGAATTTTCACTTATTATCACACGAATTTGATGATAAGTGCCATTGTGCAGTAATTTCAGTTCAGATGGAATTTCACAGCCTCGTACAAATTCCACATAGACCTTCCTTTTTCCATTTCTTAAGTGTGATAGCTTCTCTTCGTTAAATTCAGTAATGTGAATAATAGGAGATTTTATCCAGCAATATTTTGAAAGTTCCTGTATAATTTCATCATTAGATATGCTACAGTCGTCATCAATAAGAATAATTTGTGTCCCAGGCGGTACTGCATAATCTACAGACACAAAACGACCCTTAACTCGAATTCCGTTTTCAATTAATGTATTTACATATTCCTCATTTTCCAAAACAATTTGCACAGAATTAACAGTTTCATTAATGCTACAAATATGATCAATACCAATAACGGCAGAAACACCTTTGATGTAATCGACGGAATTATAAGCTTCCCCTAAATTTGGTAAAACTATTGCATTCACAGATTGTGGATAACTCTCGAAATTCTATGCTGATATATCCATAGCTAAGGCACAACGTTCACATAAAAAGGAAAAGAACTAACTTAGGTTATCTTCACGAGAAAAATGGGAGGAGTTACGAGATTCTCTGGGTTGCATGAAGATCTACTAATAACTTTCTCGCCAAGTAATTTGGCGTCATTGGCTCATTCTTATTTCTGGAACTGTGGTTGAAGAGTGGTATGATTTTGATCCGTAAGTATGCTAAAATTCTATCGTAAATTTTTAATACCTTCTTTTCCAAATTTACACATTTTGCTTGATTAATTTGAAGTTGTTTGTTTTTAGATGTGCGCAATGGCAAATTTCAGGTTATTCGTCAAATACCCAAGGTTTCTATTTCTCTGGTAAGTGTTTGCTTTATATCTTATATTTATTATTAAATATGAAAAGTAATTTTTGCATGCGTATATTTTTTCATGCTCATTTTCTGTTTTATGTGCTGGTAGATTTCTGGCCGAAGACCGTGTTTTTAGATAAATGCGCCATTTTTATTTAGGTCGGGTAGAGATTACTGTTTCCATTTTTTTTAAGTAACCACGAAAATTCTAACACATGTAAAAGCTTTACTAGTAAACTTTTGATTGAGGATATTTCAAGTAAATGTGCCATTTTTACTGAATTTGTGTAGAAGTTGCTCTTCGTTATGCCTTTTTTGAGCCAATATGTTAATTAGTTGTATTATTTTAATGTGTTGTTTTGCAGATTAGTGCAGTTTATTTGACAGATGTGTAATGCTGTTTGTTGAAAAATGCATTAGAACCAATGATGGTAAGAGCTTGGCCTAGCAAATTGGTAAAATATTACCTGCTCTTAATTACTGAATCATATTGTAGGATAAAATCTGCTGTTTATGTATGAAAATTTGTACTTTATCTCTGATTATTTGGTATATGCCCAGAATTTCATTATTAATGATCGATTCATTAAAATTATTTTTAATTGTCTACTTTGTTTTGTGTTGCTGCTGCTCATTCTGCATTTGGGGGGGGGAGTAGATATAAAAATTAATTCTTTTTTTTCCCTCCATGTCTCTTTTTATTGTGCTAGTAAATTTCTCACTGAACTCATTTCAAGTTGAATGTGGTATTTTCTTTAGCTCATGTAGAGATTCATCAAGTTTTTGCTGGTAAATTTTTGACAAAATGTGCCGTTTTTACTTAGTTTGCATAAAAATTGTTCTTCCTTATGCCTCTTTTGAATAAATATGTCAATTCTTGTTTGTATTATTTAATATCTTGTTTTGCATATTAATACAGTTTATTTAACAGATTGAGATGCGAGAATATTCATTAAAACTAATGCAGGTAAGTTCTTGGCCTAACAGATTGGTAAAAGATTTTCTGATCTTAATTACTGAATTTTATTATATTCTAGGATAAAAGTCTGCTTTTTACGTGTGAAAATTTTTATTTTATCTGATTATGTGCCAAATTTGATGATTCAAGAAAAATGCCATTTCTGTGTGTAGCTAGTTCGTTGTTGCTGTTCGTCATGCAGTTCTTTTGAATATGTATCAGTTTGAAAATTTATTCATACATGTGTATTTTTCTCATCCATTTTTGCTGTGCACTTTTCCTGTGAATATTATTTTTATTTAGTCTATATAGAATTTCCTCTTTGTATTTTTTTGAATAAGTATGATAATTAGTTCTTGTTTGTGTTATTTTAATGCCCAACAATTCACTTTCGAATGTTTGTTAATTATAGAAGCTAATTTTACTTTCTGCTTGCAGTTTTTAACTCTCTACCTTTTATCCAGACATTAATAACATCTGCCTTTTCATTTCTAAACTTAAAATATCGCAGTCGGAAAAAGGTTTCAATTTGAAAAGTAATGGCTTTTCTAATTGCAAGAATTTCTCTTCAGAATTATAATTAACATAAGCTGTGCATTCTCTGCTGAGTATTTCATTTCTCAAAAAGTCTAGTAGACCTTTTAAATCGCAATTTTAATCTTTAATTTTTTGGATATAATTAAGAACGAATTCATTTGGAAGCAATTTAAAAAATAAAGGCATTAAAATATTTCTGTATAAGTCAGTATATTTTTAATGTTGCTGTGCAGCGTAAAAGCATCTCTACTTTCTCCCAGAAGTCTTGCTATTTTTCAGATTTCAAGGTTGACTTCTGTGCCTTGTTTTGCAGATTAACATGCTTTATTTGATTGCATAGAGGTTAACTTTTCGTAAAAAGGCCTTAATTATAGTATCATTATTGGTAAATTCAATGCTTAAACAGATTGGTGAAATGTTTGACCTTAACTACTGAATTCTGCTAATTATATGGGATATGTCCATAATTTAAATTTTCTCCTAGTAAATCGATCAGTTGGAACAAAATGTGAAATGAATTTATTAAAGAGTATGTCATTTGCTGTATTCATAAATTTCCAGCCATGCATATCATTTAATAATTATTTATTTTTAGGATAAAAAAAAGTAGTAGCAGATGGTCCTACCAATTTGAATAAATATGGAATTTAGTTTTTAATAGTTTTATTTATTTCATGTAATTTATGATATTAAAGTATAAAGGCTATGCTCGTGGATTTTCTAGTAAAGGCAAGTTTCCAATCAATAGCAGTTTTTAGTGGTTGAGTTATGTATCCAGCATTTTTTTACTATGAAGACTAATCATACTAAAAAAATTTAAGCATTTTTTTCAAGTAAAAATTAGTATGTTATAGCTGTGCCAGTATCATTCTGCATAATGACAAAAGTTCATTAAATATGTTAGTGACATTTAAGTGTTGATTTTGATTATCATGCAATACTGAAACTAAATTCAGAATTTCATTATTGACAAAAAAAATTTTTTTTTTTAATTCTGGGTATGAATGTCTGAGCATGTGTGTAAATTTTAAGTCATAAGAAACGAAATTAATTTGTTAAATTCGTTTCTTTCATTTGATTAATTCGTTAAACTTGCTGTTGTCTGTGAAAAATTTTCCTATTGAACTTTACCTTTCATTTTAGTGGCACATGTGATAATAGATTTTTAACCCCCCAAAAATGAAAATTTCCAAGTGTGGCTATAGAGAGTATGCTCAAGTTCATAAAATAACTTAGTTTTTCTTTATCATCACCTTTCTGTTCGAGAAGCTTTTCTGCAGCATACATTGACCACCCCTTTTCTATTATAAGAATACAGTCAGAAGTCTTTAATCTGGACGTCCATAATCCGGAATGATCTATAATCTGGACCTCAAAGCTACAAACTTTCTGCGCATGCTCGTTTAATGTACTATAACGGACGGCATAAGCTAAGCTAAAATTATCTTATTCAGTTAATGTTGCAGATTGCGTTGTTCCTTAATCTTCTAATTGGATCTGGCTTATTTTTTGCGGACTGTTGGAGCAATTTTATAAAAGTAAGCTTGAACTTTAGTTTATGTGAAAAAGAATTTCCGATTCTGGAGCTGCCAAAGGATCTACAAAGCGAAAGCATGTTTTGATGTCCATCAAACAAAAAGTGGAATTACTGCAAAAAATGTATAAAGGCATATCCTTTGTTTCTCTAACCTTTCCAAAATCTGTTTATCAATTTTACACTGCTCTGCGGGGGGAGGAACATCACGGCGCGCAATGAACTGGAAGTTGATCTGTCAGCACTATCCTTATATTCAGGGCAGATGTTTTTATTTTATTCGGCTTGTAATTCCTTGCTAAATGTAGTATTTCATCTCAATGTACTCCGTTTTTGATATGATTTAAATCAAATTTCTCGTCATTATATTACGGATACACATCAAATAGTTTTCTGATTGCAATTTTCTAATTTCGACTATGCGTAATGTATTCTTTACGCATGCATGCGTTGAAAGAAATGTTTAATAAAGTAAACAAATAAATATTAAGTTTTTTTTTTTTTTTTGTATATTTTGATATCCTTTAGATCATAATTGCTCTTTATTTCATAAATTATGTTTTCAAATTTTTAATTTTATGTTTTCTGCATGCCATCTTACCAGATTTAAATTGATGATCTGTAATCCGGAAGTCCCAACGAGTCCGGATTAAATACTTTTGAGTGTAGTAATTTTAGAAATTTATCTGCATGTCTCCTGTGGACTTTCATTTAATAGATAACTAAAGCCAGTATGGAAATTAGGACATTTTTTATATTGAAGACTAATTCATTGCTGCCTACTCTCCTTTTTTAAATTTTTAGTCTTAACAAAGGAAAATGTTTCTCAGAAATAAATGGAATGTATTTAATTAAACTTAAATTAGGCAAATTCCATTCCCTCAATCTCTAATGATTTTCAAAATTTTTAAATTCTATTTCATTTGAATTGTACTTTTTTTTTTGTTACATTTTATTAAATTTCATTTGGTAAGAGTTGTCTTAATCTGTAGTCATTTCTAAATTTTTATATAAAGATTTAAAAAATGGAATTAGCCAAAGAATATAAGAATTAAATGTTAATATATTTTACAACAGAATTGAGTTTCAAATAGTTCAATAATCTAGTCCATGTAAATTTGAACTGAATTTTAATTTGATTTTTCTGTTAATTCATTACATTTATTTAGGCGCCTAGAATGTGAACATGGTAAATAAAATGGCAAGTACCCATTCCTCAGTATATTTTGGTGGGAAAAAACTTCTGAAATTTTTGTTCAGTTTGTAGTAATATTTTTCAGTTAACTTCATATTTGTTTAGGAATTTCACAGGGTGGGTGATCTTCTGTGCAAGATACTGAGAAAATTTTGATATTCTTTATGCTAAGAATAATTTCAAGAATTAATAAATTTCAGTTTTTTTATATGATAGACTGATTATTCAAAGTAATATACACCAAGGTCACCTTGGATGATCAAGAGCTTGTATCATACATGCATATTAACTGTTATAGGATAGCTATGGACTTTGGTCCTTCAAATTGTTTTATTAATATATATACAGTATTCAAAGAACTACAAAAGGGTGGAATGTAGTGAATAAAACATTTTTGCTTCTGATAGAAGTGTACAACTGACTGAAAAATGTAACAGCCATCGTTAAAATTCAACATCATTTGAAAGATCTTTCTTAAGTATAGTACATATTTTTAAAAAATGAAACTGTATACAGTCAAAAGTCGTTAATTCGGACACCCATAATCCGGAATGATCTATAATCCGGACCTCAAAGCTAAAAACTTTCTGCGCACAAGCCGCGTTGGCACATGCACACAGGCGTTTTACGTGTGCGCGTAAGACCTTGACTACTGCGCATATGCGTGTGCGCAAGTGCAGAATACGTTTTCGCCTGTGCGTTTAATGTATAACGGACGGTGTAAGCTAAAATTATCTAATTATCTATTTCAGTTAATGATTGCGTTGTTCCTTAATCATCGAATTGGATCCCGCTTATTATTTTTTGCAGACTGTAAGAGCAATTTCATAAAAGTAAACTTGAACTTTCGATTATGTCAAATAGAATTTCCGATGCTGGAACTTCCAAAGGATCTACAAAACGAAAGTATGTTTCGATGTCCAACAAACAAAAAGCGGAATTGCTGCAAAAAATGGATAAAGACATGAAGAATGTGACAGAGAGGTTAGTGAAAACGAAAAAATTTCGATTGACAAGTTAGTCGGCATTCTCGGCACAGCAATTAACGGGACTTGAACAGCGGAACTTTGTAACTGAACAAGAAATTATGTCTGTTTATAGAATTAAAGAGAAAGTATTATCACATAAAACGAAGCAACTTAAACAACTTACATTGAAAGAAATGTTTAATAAAGTAAACAAATAAATATTAAACTTTTTTTTTTTTTCTAAATTTTGATACCTTTTATAACAATTATCATAATTGTTCTTTATTTCATAAATTACGGTTTGATATTTTTAATTTTAGAATTTCTGCGTGCCATCTTACGAGATTTAAACTGATGATCTATAATCCGGAATCGTCAAAGTCCCGATGAGTCCGGATTAACGACTTTTGACTGTATATGAATTTCTGGAATAATGTAACATATTAAAAGAAGATAAATTATGTATTGAAGTGAATTATGCATTCAGTATTTCAATAAATTTTCCATTTTATACATTCTTAAATCAATATAAGAATTATCAGTATTTTTAAAATCATTAGTGTAGTTGTTTTAGGAAAACTTTGGTTTAAATTCAGGCTTAGATACTAAGAGTTCTGTTTTATGAAGCAAAAGTATCTAATATTTGTTTTGCAATTAAGTTGAGCTCAAATCATTAAATGTGAATGACATAATAGAAAAAAAAATCAGAGTTATTTTAATGACTGTGATGATGATATGTTATCTCTTATCTGATATAACTATTATGAAAATTTGAAAGCATCTGCAAGAAAATTGGAATGCAAAATACATTCATGTTTTATCAGGATAATGATTCTAAACATGCAGCCCTAAATGTTCACATGTGGTTTTAACTGTCCAGAAGTTATCACAACTTCTTCCTTCATTTAGTCTTCAGACTTAAATCAAATTGAACATGTATTGAGTGAGTTGGAGAAAAGAATAAGTAAAGTAACATTTCTTCAAAAGTTCTATTTAAAGCTATTCTTGTGAAGGAATGGAACAACAGTTACTCAAAAAATATAGATAAATGCACGTGAAAAGTGTAAATTTAGCTAAAAGATATCTAACCATTATGAGTATTGAATGTCCCATTATTTTATTAATTTATTTTATTTTTTTATTGACTCTCTTCAAAGTATTCGAATACTTATATGAGTTCATTTTCAAAACATTTTGAATATCTTTTCTTAACCAAAAACGCTTAGACCTTTTTTTTTTTTTTTTTTTTTTCAAAATAAGGAACAATAGTACATGTGAAAGAAAAGACATTTTACTGATTATTATTAACTGATATTTGGAAATAAAATCAAAGAATGCAAGTGTTACAAAATTAATTTCATAGGTTTTATAATTTCATGAGTTAAAACTGATATTTTAAATTTAAAAATACAAAAACATGAATATTTGTCTTATTCAAAACATGTTTGTAAGTGCAAGTATATATGTCTAAATGGCTGGCAGTTACATAAGGCATAAGAACTTTTAAAGACATACGATATGTTAAACTTCATATCTTAAAATAATTTACATTAATGTCATAGTAGAAAGACAATTTGACTGCACTATATGTGATTTCTTTAGGGTAATTAAAGAAAATTACACCACATGTGCTCTTTCCCACCTTTCCATCTTATTTTGCAAATAAATTGAGCAGAACGTAATTTTTTTGGCCATATGATACCTTCGGTATGACATACCAGGCTCTATCTAGTAATGCTGAAGTGGCACTTGTAGTAGTTCATTCAGGAGAAGGAAAGATTGAGAAGATTGAAGGGGGAAAATTGATCGCAATCAGGCATACTGGTGGTCCTGGTACGTACGATGAGACAACAGTTCAGTGATTCTTAACACAAGTTGATTTTTATGTTATAATGTAACCTGCTTGTAAACAAGATTTTTCTGAAACACAAAATAAATATAACAGCACAGAAGGGCTATTTAAGTCCCAGAAGTATGTTGATAAGTATGCTTTTCATTCAATCTTAGCCATTTGGTTAGGTGAACGGATCAACAGATTATCATGGAGAGAGAGGAGGCTTTTAGAAGGACCGAGCAATGGTGTTTAAATCATACTATAGAATTACATCCATCTAATCTTATGCTTATTATGCAAAAACTAGAGGAAGAATATTACTCACTTAGAGATGTTCCCAATCAGTCCGAGGAATAATTAGCTTATCTTAATGATCTCAAAAATCAAATCGCAGCACTAAGCAAGTACGTTATTGAACTCAAACTGAGGATGAACCCACTAATTACTCCCAGCTACTATGGAAACTCAATCTACCGAATCTCATCAATAAATCTACTCAATCAATAAATCTACCGAATCTCATCAATAAATCTACTCAATCAATAAATCTACCGAATCTCATCAATAAATCTACTCAATCAATAAATCTACCAAATCTACTAACGCTAAAATTAAGCGTAAGAAAAACATAACGGATAAAGAAGGTTTTACTACACCTCGCATAACACATAAACGCACTCTTTCAAACGCAGAGATTAATGAACCAGCGCAGAAAAACAAATTCCAGGAATTAAATCTCGAAGACAATATGTATTCTACTAACGAGCAGGGTGATTTTATAGCCCCAACAAAAACGGCAGGGCATATCCCCCTCCCACTGTCCTAGCCGATTTCAGGCGACTGGGACAAATTAAAAGATGCTATTGAAGAAAAGTTACGAATCAAAAAATTCCGCGGAAATTTATCCGGTGGAACTCTTACCATCAGAGTTTACGACTCTGAACATTACAGAATGCTCACTGATTTTTTAGATAAACTTGAACTCCCCTACCATACTTTTAAAATGAACATCGAGAAACCGATTAAAGCTATAATCGAGAAACTGCCAAAGACTGCTAATATTGAACGTATCAAATCTGAAATAAAAGAAATGGAAATACCCTTCCAAAAAAAACCGTCAAATCACTCATGTTATTGAGGGGAAAATTATCCATTTACCTGTATACTTAGCTGAATGCACCCGCAATAAAGAAGGTAAAGCTATATATGACATAAAGAAATTAAGAGGACTCGACGTGTTCGTGGAAACCTTACGAATCTTGCCCTGGCCCCATGCAATGCCATAAGTGCCAACGGTACGGACAATACACGGGATCGCCGCAAATACAAAGCATGCTGTTTAAAATGTACAAAACCTCACGAGACCTATACTTGCTCCCAAACAAAAAATGATGAAGATAAACCTCCAGTCTGTGTCCTCTGCGGAGCAGATCACATTTCTTCTTTTAAAGGTTGCCCTAAGCACCCACTTAATATACAGAAACAGATTGAAAAAATTAAAGCCAAAATAGAAGCGACGAAGAATCAATTCCATTACGACAAAAATGAATTCCCGGCCTCAATCCGAAGGAGATCCCTAAACGTAGTCCTGCCTGGCAACAGCCATCCAGAGTAGAAAGCCAACCGAAAGGATCGAAAACTAGCCAATTAGGATTTTATGAGAGGTTAAAGTTACAAATTAAAGATTTCTTCTAAAAATTTTAAAATGCTAAAGGAATATTTGAAAAATTAGAGGTCGGCATGGCCGTTTTTGATTATCTGTCAAATATTGATTATGAATTTTAAGCCGATTCATAATATTCCTAATCTTATTTCAGCTACCAAAAGCTTTATAAAAATTAATTTCTTCAATGCTAACGGTATCCGTAAGCAACAACCTCAGCTCATCTCTTATTAGGGTATGGATAAACATGTAGTGGTAAAGGCTATCGGGTTGAACATCACTTAACGAATGATGATCTCCGATCTCCGACTTCCAAAAACATGACATTGATGTCATGTTAGTCAATGAAACACATCTTCGAGCTTGTGACAGATTCAGAATTCATGGCTATCAGAGAGGATAGACCCCACAACAGAGGAGGCCAAAATGCTATCATAATTAAAAGCCATAATAAAGCCACTAAATTATCAACAACGTAAAGCCAAGGCTTTGATAATATCTCAAATGAAGGGCTACAAGCACTGCCTAACGGATGTACAGTACTTATCACTAATATTTTCAACGCATGCATTCGTCACTGCTATTTTCCCTCTCAGTGGAAGCATTCAATAATTATTAACATCTTGAAACCTGGAAAAGACCTTAAATATGCCAAAAATTATAGACCCATCAGCCTGTTACCGGCTCTCTGCAAAGTTTTTGAACGTGTCATCAGTACAAGACTTACCAAATTGGCATTGATAGGAACAAATTTGGTTTCCGAAAGGGACACTGTACTACTCATCAGATACTCCACCTGGTAGAATTTATCGCCCAAGAATTTAGAAAAAAGAATGGAGTAGCAGCATGCTTTCTCGATTTTGAGAAGGCATTTGACCGAGTCTGGCATGCTTGGCTTACTCCACAAATTGTCAAATTTCCTTCTGCCTAATAGCTTCATTAAACTTACCTACTCTTATCTCTAGTGTCGCACGTTTCAAGTAAAGATATGGAGAAATTCTCTCATCAAGAAAGAGATTTTCCGAGGCGTCCCTCAAGGATCTGTTTTAGGACCGAACTATTTTAATATTTTTATAAATGACATGCCTTTCCCACTACACTCAAGTATTTATAAATATGCGGACAATACAGTTATCTTAACCAACTCTAGAAATCCACAAAATGGTCTTGACAAACTCCAAATGCAAGCTAATCTAATCAACAAATATTGTGAAATTTGGAAAATTAAACTTAACGCAGAAAAATGTTGTGTTGTTTTATATCGCAGATACAGAAAAAAATTTCCAGTTAATTCCAATATTAAAATAGATAATTCACCTGTTCCAGTAGCAAGCTCATATAAATACCTAGGAGTGTACGTCGACAAAGCTTTAAATTTCAAGGACTGGTATCCAGTATACCATCAATAAAGCTAATGCAGCATTTATGTCTCTTTACTCCCTGCTTGGAAGGAAATCTAAATTAAATCTGAATACTAAGAGAAATCTTTATATCACCCTCATCAGACCAATTCTACTCTATGGAGTTCCTGCATGGGCAGCTGCCGGATAAATTGAACGCTAGAAAAAAAAAACGTCTTACCTAATAAGATTCTCCGTAGCATAACAAATGCACCTTGGTTTGTGCGGAACGCGCAAATCCATAAGGGTTTAAAAATTCTCCCGATTCATGATCAAATACTAACTACAGCACACAACTTCTTTGAAAAACTGAAAAACTCACAATACCTAGCCATTAAAGAACCCACAGATAAAGGACCGCGAACTATACATCATAATGCATTATGGGTGGTAGTGTACAGTGTATATCTTTTATTTCTACTTATTTTACGTATCTTATTACTCTTCATTACTCAAGATCAGTTTACGTTATGGACTATGCTCTGACAAAGCTTATGGACTTTGATTGCAACTTATATTTCTTACCTTTTATTTTTATTTAACCAAGAATTTATTTAGTACTGTGTAGTGTTTTAAAGCAAAGACTTTGCTTTCAGTGAAAATTTTAGTTCGCGGTCTTGTGACTCCTTCACTCGCTATTGGCCACCTCGCATCACGTGGTGTTTACTGTGCAACTTTAAAGAAATTAATTTTCTAGCATGATTACTTAATTTTACTGTACCCAAATTGTGTTTCTGAAGAATAAGGACATTATTAAATCTTCAAATTCACCTTTTTTTTTTTTTTTGAACTCTACAGACTTATTTGGGCTACAATGAACCTCTGGTTGAGGGGATACCCCCATTTTAATGGATAATAAAGAGCGAAATAATGAAATATATCATTATTTCGCTCTTGGGGACTCGCATGCCATGGCTGAAGCTATGGCAGCGGTATTATAAATATAACAAATAAAATACTTCACGGACATAATTGATGTTTTCTAAAATCAAAGTTTTTTAGGGTACTTGAAAAGAATCTTTATTTAACACGTGGGTGTGTAATCTTTATTTAACACAGTGCCACAGCAAAATCTGGTAAAATAGTCCGTCGGATCATTTTTTTAATTCTAGTGGTTTCGTGCCTTTTTTATCCTAAAAATCAGTTCAGTACCTAATCTGAATATACTTTTATGAATATTTAATAAATAGATAAACAAATAACAGGTTTAAAATATAAATCCTATTTCTATTTTAAACAATAAATTTATTACATTTCAGTTCATTGTAAATTAACACAAGAGTTCTATGTCTCAATAGGAAAAATTGGTAAAATTAGACAAATACTGTATTACAATACAAATAATAAAACATAATACATAACCAAAAATAAATAACTTAGTGAATGTGTAAACATCTTAAAAAATATCGCTAGTCTTGTATTCTTTCAATAAACAACACAATCCGATTTAATTATAACTTCGTTGTTTTACTTCATAAATAATGATTACTTATTGCAGCAAAATCTATATTAAAATCAGATAATAATCTATGAAAAAAAGCTTCCAGAAGCCGAAACCAAGAATACGAAGAACTTTCTGAATGTAGAAATAATTTTAACCATATAATTTGATCCATTTGTGAAGCACCGATGACTCACACAGCTTCAAACAACACAAAATTTGAGTCACATTCGATGAGCATGGCTCCGAAAAGTAAGGCCTCTATGAATCATCGATGATGTACATGGCAGTCAATGTGTTAAAGTGCATGTACAAACTCAATTACTAAAATAAAATAATTTTTTAGCTAATCGTGCATAGTTTAATATCTGTACAGCTTAAAAAGAACGGTGTAAACTGTTTCATTTGACTTATGAATAATTTAATGGGCAGTTTTTTTATTACGCACATTGGTGCTACATAAACTGCCATAAAAAATCAGCAAGACTAAGCTAATGTTTGGTCTTCATGACAGCTGGACGTGCTAGTCATGAGAACAGGCAAAGGCCAAATGCGATAATTCTTTATATCATGACCTGCATTCTCAAATATAATTTTTTAAAACTGTTTTCGATAATTCGAATAATGTTATATACCAAGCTCGCAATGCCAAAAATGAAAAAAGTGCCAAGCATATTAAAAAAAAGTGTTTAAATTATAGCGATTTAAAAATCTGGTTAACTGATAAATGTACGAATTATTCAAAGTTATTTAAAATTTATAAAAAGTATTGTCAGTCTGTTATTGAACAGTTACATTATTTATTATATTTTTGAGACGAAAATGCATAGTTTCTAGAGATTCTTAGATTCAATAACGGTAACTGTTAAAAGTTAGCTGTGGATATATTGTCTTTAAATATGGTTAAAAAAATGGCATAACATTTGCATCATATTCAAATATCACACGAAATAATTTTAAAAAAGTTTCCCTTTATTTAATTATAATTAACAGGGCATAACATAAAATCATTCACAAATATTCAAACGTGATGAAATCGTTCATCACCTTATTTGTGACGGAATAAAACAAAATGCAGTAAACTCTCTAGTTGCGTCCATCTCTGAAAAGAACAAAATATTTCTAAGTCTAATATCGGTACTGAAAATCACTTTCGCACAAGATCGAAATCATATGGAACCTTGAGAAGTAGAGAGGATCACCTCAAAAACAGGTAAGATCCTGAATACTGTTAATTTTTTAAAAAGTTGAAATAATTTTTTAGAACTATCCTGAAACTGAAAGCGAAACTAACGATATATTATTTCAGTTAGGTGTTGCGTTGTTTAGAATAAAGACATAAATACAGGAGAACTTCATTAATGTTTCTTAAACTTTCTATTTACACAGGAGTTCATCTGTCAAATTTATTGTAAATCACTTAAAATCGCTGAATATGAATTATTTTAAAATTACGCTATGAATATACATTTATAACAGAGAAAGGAATGTGACATTCCAAGTCATTTTATGTCTCATGATTATCAATGAAGCTCTAAATAAACATCGGTAAAATAAATTAACATCTCTCTAAGATCTAATATGAGGTATGGTCTTTTCTATAGCCAGACAGGTCGTGTAGCGTGACGGCATACTAGACAGGACGCAGATGAAGAGCCCTTATGGCAGTCGGTCTCATTCCTGCAACAAGACAGTTTTCAACTCCAGGATGGTTCTTGGAAGGGGGAAAATTGCCCTTCTAAGAGCGTCCCAGACATGCTTTATAGGGATATATTATTTCAGTTAGGTGTTGCGTTGTTTAGCCAGGTGGCGAATATCCTCACTTTCCAGGTTACTGTTGACCAGCTGAGCCCTATGTGGACGAGCTTTGTCATCCATTAACAGGAACACCGGACCAACTGCGCTCCTGAAACATACGATCTAAGATTGCCTCTCTATACCTCATAGAAATCAGAAAGCCTTTGTCAAACACATGAAGGGAGGTGTGGGGCCGTTCAGCATAATACCTACCCAATTATTACACCTCCACCACCGTAATGATCCTTTCTCATGATGAGGGAGGGATGGTATCGTGTTCCAGGCTCTTTCCAGATGCAGGCACAATAAGAATCAATGGCCAGGCATATCTCGGCTCGTGTAAAAAGCACGCACTGAAGTCTGTGTATTGAAGTGAGCGGAACGCAAATAGCAGGTCTTTTGGCATACAGCCCTATCTCATGAAGCCTTCAGACAACTGTAAACCGTGAAACTCGGATTTCAGCGGCAGCATAGAGCTCAGGTGAGAGTTGTGAATCTGTAGCAGTTCTGTGTCGCAGCGCTGAAAGAGGCAAATAGTGAGCTTCAATCGTCGTTGTGGATTTTGGTCGGCTTTGGACCTTGGTTGTGGATCTTGGTTGAACTTTTCAAAGTCCTGAAACTGTTTCCATAAATTGCTGACGACACTGACTGTCACATTGAGCTCTTTAACTACCTGCGCTTCTGATTGATCTGGCGACAATCTACCGTTAATCGCCGAGCGTGGCTTTGAAACAGGCATGTAACTAACTGGCTTTTACCCGAATCTGGGAGAACTCTTCTGGGCCATTGGCTTTATACATACACACCGTAATCGGCGAAACTCTATAGCAAATTACTGTGGCTACCATTGCATTTAACTCTTTGATTCCATCGCAAAAGTGGATGCTAGTCCGAACTGGTGATAAAAAATTTTCCAACATGCAGATAGGTGATTTACTGTAATGTGGTGCCAACTAGTGGTTATAGAACACATGAAATGGAGGAAGGAAAAAATCCTCGAAGTCTCTGATATACACAGCAAAGGGACAATGAAATAAGAATACAAATGAAGTGTAATACAATTTAGATATTAAAAAAGGAGATATCAAATATACACAAATACATACAGGTGCAATCACAATGCAGATTAATATCCAGTATTGTTGATAACCCCTCGTGCGCTGACATTCTTTTCACGATCATCGCTCCGCAGATACGCACATGTACGGTTACGTATTCGACTCTGAATATTTGCATAATTCTTTGGCGGTATAATTAGTACCTTAGATTCAAAACTTTTCTTAAAAATAAACATAATTTGCAAATTCTCTTAATTTTGCACACGAGTGACTTAATGAAAAGTTCATTGAATTAAATTCAGTAATTTTTTTTAAATTCCCTGTGCTATAGTCATTAAGTTTGTCAATTAAGGATGCAAAAATATCATTTCAAACAATTAAGAGTAATCAAAGTGTGACATAATTCATGAAATTTTTCATTAAATCAGGATATTGTAAAGTCGAGGTTATTTTTACTTAATCATATTTTAGGAAAAGGCTAAAACTTTAGTGTATGTTTCCAAACTGCCCAGGTCTTTTATGCATGCAAATAAAAATATTGTTTTTCTTTTTTTATTTTAATATAAGATAAATTTTCCCGATTTCATACACTTCAGATCAAATTAATAAAATAAATTGTTAATTCAAAGTTGAAAACAGCATTCAAACTCTGGAGCTTAATGAAATGACAATTCTCTTTCAGTATTGTGTATTGTCAGTGTATGGTGTCTAAAACACAGGACTAGTCACTTGGTGAAGTACAGGTGACGTAATTTTTAGAATTCAGGAAGTTACTTGATGGCAAAATCTTGAAGATATTTAGATTACATTGGGAAGCCAGTCAGAACGTTCTCTTCCTTTTTTAAGCCTCTTGCTACTGAGCAAGGACCAAAATTCTTATGCATATATGACATGTTCTTGTATTGCCTTCTTTATAGATCTTAATAAATTTTAAAACAAATTGCAGTTATATTCCTTTGAAGACTTCTATCTCTTAATTATTATAAAAATCAAAATGAAATAAAGATATAAAAAAGGATGCTCATTATTTTTTAAGTTTTAATGTGAAAGATAAATTAAATATTACACTACACTGAAATATAACTTCTGAAAACTGGCAATTACAGTCAAAAGTCGTTAATTCGGACACCCATAATCCGGAATGATCTATAATCCGAACCTCAAAGCTAAAAACTTTCTTCGTATGCTTCGCGTTCACGCATGCGCATAGGCGTTTACGCGTGCGCGTAAGACCTTTACGGCCGCGAATATACATGTGCGCATGCGTATAATACGTTTACGCATGCGCGTTTAATGTATAACGGACGGTATACGCTAAAATTATCTATTTCAGTTAATGTTGCAGATTGCGTTGTTCTTTAATCTTCGAATTGAATCCTGCTTATTATTTTTTGCAGACTGTTAGAGCAATTTTATAAAAGTAAGCTTGAACTTCCGATTATGTCAAATAAAATTTCCGATATATATTTACTAATATGTAAAGGATCTACAAAGCAAAAGTATGTTTCAAAGTCCATTAAACAGAAAGTGGAATTGCTGCAAAAAAATGGATAAAGACATATCCTTTGATTATCTAATCATTCCGAAATATGTTTATCACTTTCACGCTGCTCTGCGGCGGAAAGGAAACGACACGGCGCGTAATGAATTGGAAGTTGATCTGTCAGCACTATCCTTATCTTCAGGGCAGATGTTTTTATTTTATTTGGCTTATAATTCTTTACTAAATGTAGTATTTCATCTCGATGTACTCGATCTTTGATATGATTTAAATCAAGTTCCTCGTCATTATAATTCGCTTCCGATAGTGAAGAAAGTGACTCAGAGGTTATTGAAAACGAAAAAATTTCGATTGACAAATTAGTCGGTATTCTCGACACAGCAATTATAGGACTTGAACAGCGGAACTTTGTAATTAAACAAGAAATTATGTCTGTTTAATAGCATTAAAGAGAAAGTATTATCACATGAAACGAAGCATATTAAACAACTTACATTGAAAGAAATGTTTAATAAAGTTAACAAATAAATATTTAGCTTTTTCTTTTTGTAAATTTTGATACCCTTTAGATAATAATTGCTCTTTATTTCATAAATTACGGTTTCATATTTTTAATTTTATAATTTCTGCATGCCATCTTACCAGATTTAAACTGATGATCTATAATCCGGAAAAATCGATAATCCGGAATCGCCGAAGTCCCGACGAGTCCGGATTAACAACTTTTGACTGTATTATGCAGCAAGGATGATAAATACTTCAATAGAATAACAAAATGTAGCCCAATGAAGATTCAAGAAAAAGATTAAGAAATTCTCATGTTTTTTATTACATTGTTCCTTAAGGTAAAAAAAATTTAGAACTACCACGAGTGATTTGTTTTCTCATAAGCTCAAGATTTGATTATCTCTGAAAACAATCATCTTGCAGAGGTAAAATGGCAGTATCGAATTAAAAATTTTAGTGAATCCAAAGTAAAATGAAATAAGTTTTGTACACACACTGCAGTTAAAAAAAAAAAAAAAAGTTGTGGTTGGATAAAAATGCACTTGAGTTACATACGCGGCATTAAACTGACATTTCAAGTTTAATAATTAAACGCAAAAACAAATTTAGATGGAAAAATCAAAATTTTATGCATGCATACACACACACAGGGGGGAGGGTAAAGATGAAACTTATTTGTTTATTTTTATTAACAACAATTTATCCTTGCACTGTAATACATAAGAATTATAACTATCTCTGCCATATTCACTAAATGGAAAAAAATGAATAAAAGTTTAGATTAGGATATTTGAATACAGCAAAGAATACGAGGGCTATCTGCCTCCCCTAAGGAAAAACGGCTCACATTTACGTTACACACAGGAAAAACCATACAGCCAGTACTTTCACCTATGATCAAACTTCCAGCATTCAGCAGTCTTAACTACTCAGCTACGTGTGGGACTAAATCAATAATCAGAATTAATATTTAGATATTCTATGACTTGAACCTAAGTATAATATATAGTGTTCATTAAAATGTTTTAAATAAATCTAATATATATATATATATATATAAACTTAAATGTGTCATTTACTGATATTTTATGTATGAAATATATGTCTTTTAGAAAAATTTTAATTGCTTAGATAAGGAGAAGTCTTTTGAGCAAAAAAAATCAGTATGTTGGGGTTCTCCATCCACACATTAATAGTTCAAAGCGCATTGAAATCATTAGAAATGGGCTAGCCGTAAAGGTGGCTTTGTGGTTTTTCTGGATCCTAAATAGAATACCAGCCATAAAGGTAATTTTTATCTTTAGATAGTTAAGTCACTGTGTGCTTTTTCATAATCATTAAATGTTATGTTACAGAAATTTAGGTCAGTTATTTAATTTGTGATTATATTGCTCAAATGTGTAAAGCTTAGTTAAAATTTTGATGTAAGCACAATATCAAGATACCACACTATCTTGAACTTTTAATTATATCAGTCTTTGGAAGTTTTCAGGTATTTATTTTTTAAATGTGTGAGTAGTAAACTAATACATATCCATGTCATAATACATTTTAAGCTAATAATGAAATGCAAGATCATCACAAAGAAATTGGATTATTTTTATAATTTAACTCAGACACATTAAATCATTATTTAGCATTTTAATGTACATTTTTGAATAAGAAATTTGATTGCACACAGATCTAATGCTTTTTTAGAATGAATTATAAATAATTAAGGACATCAGCATCTCCTCAGCTGGAAATGGAACCAAAATTAACAAAACCACAGCACTAACAATTCTGTTATTAAATAGCAAATATAATTACTAATTTTTCAATAATTTAAAGTGATTATAAAAATATTTCATATTATAATATAAATGTTTCTCCCTACAAAATGGCAAAAAGCATTAAAATTATTGACTAGCTTTTGAACAATTAAGTACTATGTGACATCATTAGATTATTTTGAAGCAGGCGGTGTGCAAAATGTGCAATGTTCTCACAGGAACCCTGAAACTCTAGAATATGCATCGAGTCTGTTTTCAATTACATCATGAAGACATGTGGAAGGACAGGAGAAAATACTTTATTTTATAACTATCTTACAAGTAAATGATCAACAAACATTTTGAAAGGAACAGAATACATCTACAAAGAATATATCAGGACAAACTGGTAATATTTGAGTTGATCTTCATTACTAAAATAACCTTAAAATACAAGTTCTAGTAACCCAGTAGAAACATAAAATCATTATTTACCATCTTAATGTACATTTTTTTAAAAAGAAAATTAACTATACAAAGATCTAATGCTTCCTTAGAATGAATTATAAATAGCTAAGGATGTCAGCATTTTCTCGCCTAGCACAGGAACCCATAAATTCAAGAAATCAGTGTTACCTACTCTGCTATTAAATCATTTGCACGTTAAAGTTTTAATCTTTAATTTGCACACATTTAATCAATATATATACTAATTTTTCAATAACTGGAATAAAATCTTTAAATCTGTTTATTTTTATGGAGTCAATCAACAGTTTATTTTTGTATTTCTTATATCAAGTGCCCAGAAAATACCCAGTATGATCATTATGTATTAGTTTCTATACTATATTAACTTATTAGTTGTATTTTGCTGTTTAACTTGAAGAGGAAAATTAAAAAATTAAAATAAATGATAATTAGCTTTTAGTTGCCTTTCATTTTTTAATTAATCTCAAATCAAACATAGTTCAGTTTATAAATGAAGCTAGCTATTCAACAGAAAATTCTTCAGCATGTGAGTGCATAATTCAAGCATGTGAGTGTTATTTGTCAAAAGGGAGGAGTGCTTTTGTGGAGGACTTTCTAGAGTGGTATCCAAGTTACACATTGGAAATTTGCAAAAATGCTCATGTAGCCAACCCTTTCGATTGGAATCCAACTCAGGTCAAACTATTAGTATTCAGTAACTTTACTGCTTGGCCACTGATGGGATCCAAATCAAACATATGTTTAATTATTAAAATGAGCTATTGAACAGAAAATTCTAAAAGAAACGATAATTACTTATCCAAAACAAAAGTAACATAAATTTATCCAAACCATTTTAATTTGCTAATTAAAGGAGATTTAAACAGTTTATACATAATTTGAAACCATGCAATATGATTTCTTAATTTTTTACAAAGTTTAACCATATACAACATGATACACCATTTACTTATTATTAACTAGTTGTATGAGGTGCATAGAAATTTGATGAAAATCTCAATTATAAAGTATAATTTATATATCACAATGACAAGTTTACATAAGTAAGTTGAATCAAAGATATTTTGTTGTTGCAAATCTGTTACAATATAAAAACAGATCAAATTAAATTAAGATAAATTAAAATTATTAAACATTTATTATTATACTTATTTTGTGTTATAAAAACCTCCTGAAATCGGTGTAGAGTAATAGCTATTCTGATCATTCACAATTTACGAATTTTATTTGAGAAAAGATAACGTAAGTTCAAAATTATAAAAGATCTAACTATGAGATGTTAGAAAATAAAATTACGACTAATATTTTGAAACTACATTTGTTCAAAGATTAATAAACCATGCTTCATATCGTAAGACTTTTGATGATCCTGATAAAAACTTAATTCAGGAAATACTGAAAAATTATTTCAGTGATACGAATTATTGTTATAGTATTAAGTGATTAAAAAATATTTCAGAGTATATTGTAAATGCTTCTCCTTATAAAATAGCGTTTAATACGTTAAAGCATTAAAATTAGTGATTAGCTTATGGAAAATTTCTGTCTGCATACGAACAAAAAATTTCAGTAAAGAACAAAGAAAATGCGCGAAGATCCCAAAATCACGACAAATTGGCGATATTTGAGTTGCTCTTCATTACTATGACATACATAAAGTACTTCTTCTAGTAACCCGGAGCCCAAACTCTTCATCTCAACGTCATGCCTGATTGACTTTCATTATAACCAATGAGAGGGTTCCATTTAGTGGGAGGAGCGAGAAGAGGTCCGGTTAATAACGTGTCCCCACATTTATCACAACAACGTGGTAATCACAACTAGAGCTGGAGCAAACCGCATGTATTCGTTACTGAGTAACGGGTACATCGGTTGACTCGAAGTACCGATTCGGTACTCACAAATTCATTTCGTTACTCGCATCTGTCGTACGATGCGGTTTGTTCGAGTACGAATAATGCGGTTTCTATGCGAATACGAATGATGCGGTTGCTGTTCGAATAGGAATGATACTAAGGCTACTATAAAGGGTATCTCTAGTAGCTCTAGAATGATACGGTTGCGTCACAATGCGCTCATATTTTTCATAGATAATTTTGAATTTTTTTGGGCATCGGGCAAACTCTTGTTTACATTATGTGTTTTAATTGAAATACTATTTAGTTGTTGATATTTAAGAAAATGAGCAATTTTGATAGCGCGAAGCGTTATTTTGTAATGGCTTTTTACTATTGCTATTTATGTTTGTAATTTGAAAATTTAGATGATTCTTTTTTTTTTTTTTTTTTTTTTTTTTTTCCTTGAGCGTGCCATAGTCAGATTTTATTGATTTGAAATATTTATATACTGCACTTAGGTATTGTTTATATAAGAATATGTAGGTTAATATAGGTTCTTTACTTCCTTGTATCAAATAAAATGGTAGTAATTATTGTAATCGAGAACACTTTTGGGTATCATATTTTAACGGAAATATCCGTTTTTGACGATTACGGAATCCATGTGAATTATTTTTTGGGCTGACGCCTGTTCGTACGAACACAATGAAGGACTCTCTCTCTCTCTTTTTTTTTTTTTTTTTTTTTTTTTTTAACTTATTGTTAAATGTAATCCCATTTACTCTAAGCTGATACTTATGACTAATGATTATGACTCTAAGTTGATACTTGAAAGGGATTATTTTCGTGATGTGTAAGTACGTATGTATGCATTTTGCATAACTCAAAAACGGTTAGTTATAGAACGTTGAAATTTTGTATATGGGTCCGTTATAACATCTAGATGTGCACCTCCCTTTTAATTGCAATCGGTAATACTACCAAACGTAAATATGTATATATATATATATCAAATAAATTATAATTAAATGTAAAGTACATATATATATGTCCTTATAATTAAATGTAAAGTACACACACACACATATATATATACTTGGCTTTTATTTGATATATATATATATATATATATATAAAATAAAAGCCAAGTAAGGAGAAAATAAAAGCCTTTGCTTTTATTTTATTTAATTATCACTAAATAAGTTACTTGACTTTTATTTTTGCAATCATTGGTTGTAGTCAGGACTTAATTTTTAAAATTAGAAGTGCTGGAGCTCTATGGAAGGCCATCAGGAAAGATGAATAAATAAATAAATAAAAATAAAATAACTATTACAATAATAAAATAATTAGCAACTAGAATATTAAATGATTATTATTATAATTCAATAAAAATTTAAAGACAAATGAAAATTTAATTAATTCTTAAATTAATGATGAATAACTAAGTAATGAAAAAAAATACCAAACATTGTCTTGTTTGGGGGCTGTGGCTAAAATTGCAATTTAAGAACTAAGCCGAGCATTAGCTAAATTTAGGCTTTTGATGAGCAAATAATGTACTGTTTACCAGAGTATAGATAGAAATTTGGTTATGTAGCCCATTCTTCTAAAACAACGTTTCGTAGCTGCCTTCTACCACCAATCCCCCCCCCTTTTTTTTTTCAGTTTCGGTTAATTAGGTTACAGCAAAGCACACTAGGGCTATTGCCTACGGGGAGGGAGGCCTTCGTGTAGGATTTGTTAAAGGGAACTGACTCATATGCAAAGTTACACACGGGAATAACAATGAAAACGCCCGTGCAGCTAGCCGTTAGCCGGGAATTGAACCCCGGACCGAACTATTAGTGCTCAGCGACTTTACCGCTCGAGCTCTGGTGGGCTCTTTTTTTCTTTTCATTCGCTGTTTGAAAAACGGGTGTTCACTTTACGATAAAGTAAGCACCTGTTTACTTCAATTAAAATGGGTTAGACGATATGACTCTTCCTACTTTAATCTCACTTAGCTTTTGATTTCTAATATTGATTCAATGTTTTCTGTAGACAAAGTATTCTGATTAGAATAATAGATTTCAAACATGTTCAAAAGGTGTGTATCTGAATATAATTAGGTTTTTATAACATAGGGCACATTTTATTAGTTTCATATAGTTCTAAAGCAATTGAACCACAGCATCGCTGTTTTGAAAGAAAGTAAAAATGTGAGAAATGTACAACGAACATTAATATATACAGGCTTTATTAAAAGTAGTCAGCTTTTTAAAACGTGACCGTCTATGCTTTTAGAGGATTTTTGGAGCTCTGTGCATTTGCTCTGGCATCTTAAAAATGTGATGTTCAATATCAACGTATGTTTATGTTCTCAAAAATACAGGTCTCTTTCAGAAAGCGACCTCTTAGAAGTCGTCAATAAATGATTCAGTATAGTTATTTTCTAATAGACCATAGAATAAATTTATTTTATTGTCAATTTAAAAATGGCTGCTTGTACTAAGAGTTAAGAGCAATAAGACTCTAATTTTTCTTTCGCAATTAGCTATCATGCCAGCTGAATTGTTTTCTGCATAACCTTTATTGTGTATAATTGAAATATTTAGCTATGCATTCAACAAATATACAACAAATGTAAGACAAATCATTAAACAAATTAAAATTTGGAACATTAATGATAATTTTTTGTTATACATAAAATATTATTAATGAATGATGAATTTATATCATATTATATATAAATCAAAATTTAAACTCCTATTCCTTTATAATGAATTGAAGAAAAGCTATAAAGTGAATTAATTTTTAAAAACAAAACAAAAATTTAAAAAAAAAAATTTTCGTACACCTAGAATCTAAAAATGACGAATACTGAATTTTACGACTCATGTGTGTATGGGTGTATTTAATTATGGCAAGGCACACTATGGCTATCTGCCTAAGGAGGGATGTCTTCGTGGAGGACTTTCTAAGGGAAACTAGCTCGTATACACGTTGCACATGAGGAAAACCACGAAAACACCCATGTAGCCGGACCGTTCGCGGGATTCGAACCTCGGACCGAACTACCAGTGTTCAGCGACTTTACCGCTCGGCCGCTGGTGGGCCGTTTTGTGACTCATATAATAATAAATGCATATTCATATTGTAACAGAAATTTTATTAGAAGTCTAGCATATGTATAGTTATTTGTGATCTTTTAAAACTGTTCTAACATGATGCACATTTATCATTATCGTGAACCAAAACAGTATGCTTTACATCCTTACAAATATACGTGATAGATTTTAATATTTATTTCTGCGTATACTTACGTTTCCCAAAGACACGAAAGCAAGTCAAGCAGATTTTTGTTGTATTAAGCAGATTTAAGTTCTCTGTTAGCTAGTGTAACATAATTTCGGATGTTAGTGTAACATAATTTCGGATTCTATGAGCCTTCCAGAACTATTAGCAAAATAGTGGAAACGTCTTTAAATTATGTTTTTATAAGCAAACAAAAAATTATGTTTTTATAAGCAAACAGCAGATGTACACTGAGCAGTGATCAACTGATATATTTCTTAAATGATTTGATTTAGTTGATTATGACAAAACACACTGGGGCTATGTGCCTAAATGGAAAAATGCCTTCGTAGAGCACTTTCTTAGGAAAGCTGGCTCGTATGGTACGTGGTAAGCTGGCTTGTAAGCTGGTACGGGAAAAAAACCACGAAACGCTTATGAAGCCAACTCGTTTGCCTGAGATCGAACTCAGGTCGGAACTACCAGTGTTCAGCGATTTTACCGCTCGACCGCTGGTGGGCCATTTCTTAAATGAATAAAGGTATACTCATAGCATTATGAAATAACACTGATTGAAATATTTAGTGCTTCACTATTATCTGTAATAAAGTAACATAAAACTTTCCTTACCTTTTATAGATTTCTAAATTTCTTTCAAGTTCTTATTCGTACTTAACCTATACATTTGTGAATGTTTTTATCAATTTTATTGTTAAGTGTAAAAAGCAAGTTGACATTTATAATATAGCATTCCTTGTCTCAACAAATAACAGTCTCAAAAAGGAGTTTTTGGAGAGGGGATGAATCGGGGAAATTTCACCCTTTCGTCATTAGCGGTTCTGATGAAGGTAATGGGGGAAGCAGCAAACGAAATAACGAATAACGGACAAATAACGAAAGCTAATCTTTAATGCGGTCTCCCAGTTTCTGTATTTGTATTTGGGAAAGTTTTATGGTCATTATGAAAAAGTGAAAATTTGATATGGATTCCGCATGACTTCCTTCTATGACTATTTAAATTATGCTTATTTTTTCTGCACTTCATTTAAACTTATTTCCTCGAATTATTCTAACTCAATTAAGCGATACCCAAAGGCAAGTTACAAATGGCATCAAACATTGCAAATTTTGAAACTAAATTTCCCAGTCAATCTTTGTCCGACGGGACTCAAACTTCTTGTATTTTTATTTTTTCATAACAAGTATAAAACTTTGCCAGATATAAATATAGAAACCAGAAGACGACATTAAAAGTTAGATTTCATAATTTGTCCAAAATTAATTCTTTTTTAAATTTGACATTGACAAAATATGAATATTTTCGTCATTTAAAATACTTCTGTATTTTTGTTGCACCGTATTTAAACTTGCTTCCTCGAGTTATTGACATTAAATTACATTAATTCCATTATCTATCGGAAAATAATTATAGCAAATCATCTATTTACGACATCTCTATTTTTGGGAACATAAACAAACATTGGTAGTGAACATCATCTTTTTAAGACCACCACATGTAAAAGCCTCTAAAAGCATGAATGGTTGCATTTAATGAGGACCCATTACTTTTAATAAGGAATGTAACATTAATCTTAATTATACATGTTTTTGATGTGTGTGCCAAAATAGTGATAACGTACTTCTGTTGCTTTAGAAATGTGTGAAATTTAAAAAATGGATACTATACAACAAAAATGTTATTATATTCAGATACACACCTTTTGAACACGTCTGAAATTCATTATTCTGCTCAACATAATTTGTCTGCATAAAATATTAAATAATATTAAAAAATCAAAAGCTAAGTCGAAGTAGAAACAGTCATCTCTTCTAAACCATTTTAATTGAAGTAAACAGACGTTCGCCTTATCGTAAAGTAAACACCTATTTTTCAAACAGCGGATGAAACGGGAAAGAGGGAATTGGTGGGGGAAGGCAGCGAACGAAATAACACTTTTTCGAGCTGGGGATGAAATGAGAAAGGACGAAACGATACTAAGCCAATAAGACAAGATCTGGTATTTTACTTTATTATTTAATTAGTCATCATAAATTAAAAAATTATTTTAATTTTTATTTGTTTTTACATTTTTATTAAATTGTACTTATAAGTATTTTATATTTCAGTTGCTAATTATTATGATACTTTAATTATTCATTATTTTAATCACTATTTTTTATTATTTTAATTATTAAGTTTTTAATAAGTAATTTTTTGTTATTTTAATTACTAATTAATGTTATTATTGTAATATTTATTTCCTTTCTTTCTTTATTTTTTATTTTATTTTTTCCTGTTTTCCTGACGGCCTTCTGACTTTAGAAACTAAGCCCTGACAGCAACAGAAAAATTAATAATGAATCCAGTGCATCAAAAAATAATAGCCAAAATAAAGTGAATTATTTCTACCCAAAAATGCGACGCAAAACTCCCTATCGCAGCACTACCCAGTTCCCGCGGGGTAGAATAGCTCACGTGATTCAATGCAATGCTTAAATGCTAATTGCTTATGCTTATATTAGCCCAGTTGGGCTTTAATAAGCTATATTGATCTAATCCCCTAAGGACAATCAGAATGTCAACTATCAGCTAGTTCCCAGCCAGGAAATCGGAGCGGGTAAGGAAAAGAGGGCCCATCGGCCATAGTCACAAAGTCCAATCTTCAAAGTAACTTAACTCTTACCCCTGAGACAAGAGTAATAATCACGTCTATGGAGCTATGAAGATGCAAAAGAAATGAAAATACATGAAATGTACATAGGATACAGTGTTGAACATGTAGTAAACAAATGAAAGTGAAGTAATGTATGCATAAAAATGTGTTATTTACATATTTGAAAACGAGTGGGCTAAGTGACAAAATTGTGATCCCTCATTCTGTGAGCCGTAAAAGGCCTGATATTGTAGTCCTCAGGAATGCAGACATAGTTCAGTACAGCATTAAAGTTTCCTTTACTGCAATTCAAGCCTTTGTCAAAGAACTTGCTGTTAAGTTTTTGCAGATATTTGTCAATATATTCAACTTGTAAATCATCGTGCAGGAGTTTGTTACGGATGTAAAAATGCGCTCCTGTCATGGTGCGTAAGATTGTGTTTTGAGTCACCTGCAATTTGTTGATATCTGAGCTCGTAGCAGTCGCCCAGACAGGGGACGCATAACACATAAT
This sequence comes from Stegodyphus dumicola, assembly GCF_044657685.1. Classification (NCBI taxonomy): domain Eukaryota; kingdom Metazoa; phylum Arthropoda; class Arachnida; order Araneae; family Eresidae; genus Stegodyphus; species Stegodyphus dumicola. Next base: position 109,767,525 of record NC_140781.1, on the reverse strand, counting down.
TGGTCTTAAAATGGAAATATAAATCTGTCTTTTCCTTCTCAGATCTAACTGCGAGCTGCGCCCTAGCAGTACTTGTAATTGTTGAGCAATTCCTCTGGTCTTGTTTGCAATGTAATTGACATGCGTACTCCACGTGAGTCTTCGATTCAAGTAAACACCTAAATACTTGGCCTTGTTTACCATCGGGACACGTTGGCCGAATAGGTAAAGTGGCTGAACTGAGACCAGTATTTTCTTCCTTCTAACAAGAAGTAGCTGTGATTTAGTCGCATTGATGGAAATCTTCCACCTGGAGCACCACTCCTCAATGTCCATAATTATATCCTGCATAACAGAAATTGCCCTGTTAGGCTGAATAGATCTGACCGCTACAGCGGTGTCATCCGCATAGCAGGCCAGCAATGTATTTCTGTTGAGTTTATCCCGCGGGAAATCAGCCGCATAGAAAAGATAGAGTACTGGGCCAAGACAGGACCCCTGGGGGACGCCTGCAGCGATAGTTTTGTATCCAGAATGACTTTGCTTGCAGCTAACTGTAAAGTAACGATTTGCAATATAAGATCTGGTGAGTAAGATCAGTTCTCTAGACAAATTCATCATTATCAATTTATATATTAAGCCCTCATGCCAGACACGGTCAAATGCTTTGGCCACGTCCAGCATGAGCACTGCAGTACAACTCTTATGATGCAGAGCAGAGCCGATAAATTCCACAAGCCTAATCAGTTGTTTAGATGTGCAAAGTTCGCTCCTAAATCCATACTGATCTTCCGGAAGTACCTGTAAATAAGGCTGGAATTTCCTTAAAATTATTCGTTCAAAGATCTTGCCTATATTAGAGAGCAAGCTTATGGGCCTGTGATTTTCCGCCTTAGTGATGTCTTTTGCAGGCTTCGGTAGTAGGAAAACTTTTGCGTACTTCCAGCAGTCCGGGAAGTAGCATAACGTAATGCATATATTAAAAATGCTGGAAAGTCTTGTGATTCCACCGCGCGGGAGGTTCCTGATCATTAAATCTGTAACTCCATCAATACCTGGGGCTTTCTTGGGGTTCAATTTGGAGATAATATCCGTAACTTCTCTTGGATTAGTTAAACCATCGGCATTTAGAGCCGTGGGAGCACCTAGCCATTCTTCTACTTTCATTCTGACTTGGGTCTCAAAGTGAATATTACGAGGTGTCTGATTGGGAGAAAACTGCTTTTCAAGATGTGAAGCAAAAATCTGACATTTGTCAGTATCTGAATAAGCAGTGACGCCGTTGTCAATAATTGGCCTATCACACTGATGCGTCCTCTTTAACATTTTTGTAAACTGCCAGAAGGCATCACTGTCTAAGTTTAACTCCTCCATTTTAACATTCCAAGCCTCACACTTTAATTTATGCATTTCAAGCTTAATATGCTTACTGATCCTATTTAACTCCGTTTTAATAATTGGGTCCCAGGTGATATTATACCTCCTTCGCAGCCTGTTTCTTTCGGCTATGAGAGATTTGACGTACCTTGGAATCTTAGCGATTTTACAAGACCTTTGAGTAACCTTGGTGGCCTCATAGTAAGAGTCATTAAGACATGTAGTAAACTTATCAATCTCCTTGTCAATATCAGAAGGGCTTTTCATAGCACCTAATTTAGGGAGCCTCACTTTCACAACATTGTGGTACATTCTCCAGTCGGTATGGGTCTTAACATTCGTATAATTAATACTGGTGACCCCTAGTGTAGCAATCACAGGAGTATGATCAGAGCTTAAGTCGTCTCGAACCTCCAGCACCATATTAATTCCTGTATTAGTCAAGATGATATCTAGAATATCAGGAGTGTACCTGATGTCGCTGGGCCTGAACGTCGGTACGTCAGGCGCAAATATACCAACTGGGTGGTTACATATATACTCTCTCAGTACTTTACCATTGTGATTAGTGCTACGGCAGCCCCAATCTTTATGCTTACTATTGAGGTCGCCACCAACAATCATTATTGAAGAATCCGGAATAATATTTTGTAACATTTCCTCAGTTAGCCTATTAGTAGGGGGGTTGTAGATTGCCGCAAATAAGGTATCTCCAATCTTAGGCAAGCTAATAGAGGCAATCACAATTTCATAGCCCTTGTCTCTTTCAGTCGAAATTAAACAAGATGAATATTTACAATGAACGTAGATGAGTGCTCCACCTCCTCTGTGATGTAACCTATCACATCGGTAGGTTCTATAATTTTTGATGCTAACTCTGTCTCCTGGGGTGAAGTGCGTCTCGGAGATCAGGCAAATATCAATGTCGTTCTCATACATAAAGTCCTCCAACTCATCTTTCTTTCCTCTTATGTTGTTAGCATTCCACACTAACATCTTGATTGGCCTAAAATTATTATCTTTCCTATCCATGATTGGGTTCATTATTGACCGCGTTGAAACTACTAGCATTGGCGCTAGGAGCTAAATTTACTTGTAGAATGCCGGAAGCCTTAATAGCCTCAACAAGGTTTTTAAGCCCTTCAAAAATACTTCTAGCTTCATCTAGAGTATTCATTGTTTGCCCGCCAACAGCGGCGGCATAAGATTTATTGATAATTACTCTATCACTGAAATTCTTCAAAGGCGGATTTTGAGTATTTATTTTGGGAAAATTCGGGCAACCCCTGTAGTTGCTTGTATGATCTAATTGGCAATTTATACACTTAGGTTTATCTTCTCTTGGCTTGGGGCAGTCTTTTGAATAATGATCGCCAGCGCATTTCATGCATTTCGGGTCATGCATACATCCTGCCTGGGCATGATGAAATGCTTGACACCGAAAGCATTGTACCGGCCCTTTCCTTCCTTTGTAAGCTTCTACTTCAACATTCAGCAAACATAATTTAGTTATATTATGTATCCCTCTCGCTTTTTCATTCCTCTTCAAAATAACTAGAAACAGGGGCAGATTAAATTTTTCTCCATTTCTGCGTCTTACTAATTGCGAGACTCGTTCAACTGGGAAACCTCTATCTATCAGTTCATCAGATATCTCTGAGGTTGGCGTGTCGATCGGTAAGCTGCGTATAACAACTTTAACCTTCTTGTTTTCGGGTAAAATAAATGAGTGATATTTCACTCCTTTGGCATTAAGTAATGCAGTTAAACTCTTATGAGTTTCTATACTGTCAACTTTTAGCTCATAGTGGTCTTGAGCTTTCATTATACCTGATTTTAGCTTAATTCCTGCATCTTTAAACATTTCCTTATATTTTGACCAGGAGTATTTACCATCCTGTATAATAATCGGGGGAGCTTTATTGCTCACTTTATTTGGATGTATGAATTTATCCACATCCTGCTCATTATTTTCGGCAGAATTGGTACCAGTTTCATGATCATGAGCATCACCTATTAGCCCAGCCGGGCACGTGACCTCATCTGCAGCACCGATAGGCCGCACCATGCTTTCCATCTGAGACGTACTCGCAGCCGGCTTTTCGGGGATCTCACTAGATGGTGCCACATTAGCGTGGGCTTTATCCATATTATCCACGTCTGGGGCTGTATCCATATTATCATAAGTTATTTCCGTGGTCGGCTCAGCTGTCGAAACTTCTGACAAAACAGAGGAATCCGTCAGAGTAGACTTTCGAGAGGGTTTTCTTAGTCTTCTAGTAAAATCTCCTTTAGGACCTGAGTCCGTGTCGGAGCTGTCTTCATTCAGTGCTTTATGTTTTTTCGACTGCTCTTCATCTGAGCGCGCAGGGCTGCTGGCTCGTCTGACATTAGTTTTGTTGATTCCAGTTATTGAAGAATCACTGTCATTAACCTTAGGAGCAGGGATGTTTGGTTTGGGAAGAGAAGTAGAAGAACGATCAGCGTTCAGTTCTCTGTCAATGAAAAGTTTGAGGCGTCGAAGGAATTTAAGGTCTCGTGCGTCCTTAGATGAGAGAGATCCATCAGCTTCTTTGATGCATTCTAAGTTGGTAATCTCAGAGGCAATAAAATCAATCATTCGATCCATGGTGGAGCGGATGGCAGAAAATGAAGCAGCGGAGAAAGCAACCAGAGTCTATTGCAATGCCGACCTACTGTTACAGCGGCATGCACTCTGATCAGGTATAATAAAAGAAGAGTTCTAATATCACAAAATCAGGAGCGAGCAGATGCACGTCTTAAAAATCTCAATGCAATGCGACGTTTCAAAGCCCTTTTTAGACGAGAAGCTAGACTCCGCGCCGTACCCTTCTGATGTTGGCCAATTATGTTTGACTTGAAAATGACGTCATTTATAGGCGGAGTAATCGTGAATGGCTGACGATGTAAACATGAATGTGGTCATATAGTTTTATAGTCTAATCTTATTTTCTTTTATAATCTCAAGTTTTCCATACTATATTAGATTATTATGCCTTCTGAAAGTAACTCCTGGTGCTGCTTGTTTTTTTATTTTGGCGGTTGCTGAATCATTGATTATTTAATTCGAGTTTCAAAAAAAAAAAAAATATTCCATTCCATTTACCGTTATTATGCTGGGCCTAGCCTGCGTGAATTCGCAGGCTTTTTGCCAGTTGTCTCAAAAATAATATTTTTACATGTTAACTTTTATATTAACATACATGAAATAATTTATAGAACATCACACTGTTTAAGCATCTGCGCTATATAAAAAAATATCTGTACAATTAGTTATTATTTCTTCAGCAATAGCTCTATCAGTTTATGAATGCAATTTATAGAGAATGACTATCAAAATACAATAAAAAACAAAGATTTATTGCATAATGAAATTTTATAAGTGATTAATTCTGAACTACAGTTCAGTGCCGTATGAAGTTGCTGTTTTCGTTCTTGAGATAACATAAGGAACTATTTTGTATAAGGAAATAATTTAACTAATTTTAAAGCTATAGGAAAATATGCATTGTTTGTAATAAGGATGACGTTTTTTGGAGCATTCTATGAATGAACAGCTTAATGAGCTTTTTCGTTAATAAAAAAAGGAAGTAGATGACTATGAATGCATTTACAAGTATTCAACATTCTAGGGCCCACCAGCGGCCGAGCGGTAAAGGCGCTGAACACTGGTAGTTCGGTCTGAGGTTCGAATCCCGCGAACGGGCTGGCTGCATGGGCGTTTTCGTGGTTTTCCCCATGTGTAACGTGTATACGAGCCAGTTTCCCTTAGAAAGTCCTCCACGAAAGGCATCCCTCCCTTTAGGCAGATAGCCCTCGTGTGCTTTGCCATAATTAAATACACCAACACCAACACCATCAACATTCTAGATAAAATTCTTCTATGAAATTAATAAAAAGTTGGATACACATTATTATTAATAAATGTTAAGTTTCTTTTTCTTTTCTCACAAATCTGAATAAAGAATTAAAGTTTTGGGATGAAGCATTCGAAATTACCTACAACATTAAGCGCATGCACAAAATTTTTATTATCTTTAAAATATTCAAAAAATAATATTTACAGCAAAAAATTTTAAAAAAAAGTAAAATCATAGTTATGATGTAATTGACAAAACATATTACATTAGTCAGATGTTATTTTCAAAAGTTTGATTATTTACAAATGTTTTCTTTAATCATAGCACACTTTCATTTAGCAAATAGATTTCCTGGATGAAACATCTTAAAAGTTCTAAAGCCACTTGAAATAATCATTTAATCTCTCATAGTTTGTCCTAAATTAATAATATAGAAAGAAAGAAACTTACAAGAGCAGTTAACAGTAAAAGTAATGATCAGCTTGTATGATTAAATTTCTTTATCAAACAAAATAAAGTTCACTTATTAGTGATGTTTCTGTATTGAATTGTTATAATCATTTCCTTTGCTAACAGGCTGTCCTAATAAAATATCTGTGAACCTTTCAGTTTCATTTGCTGTAGGTTTGTTCAGTTTTCGTTATTTTACAAATTTTTGTTGAGAAAAATATTTTTTGTAGAATAATCTTTTTACTTGTAGATTCAAATTTAGTGCATATATATTTTTTGATTTATTGTGTTGTAATTTTCTGTCAACTGTAATAATTTTTGAACGGCATTTAAATGTTGCATGATTTGCTGAAATATTTTGTCTGTTAATGTAGTCTGGAAATTTTTATTTTCATTTACTAGTGATTAAAAAAAAATTATGATAGTTGATTTCTCAGAAGTGAAGTTTATGTGTGTTTTTTCTAAATTTTGTACTCCTTCTTTTCAGAAGTTAATGATTGCTCCAGAGTAACTTGTTTCACGTCTGTTGTACATTACTGCTGAAAGAATGTGTTTGCACAAATTATTTTGAATACTAAGGTCAATACATTCACAAGTATATGCTTGCATGCTAATACTACACTGTGTATACATTTTCAAACAGTGGTTTGTTACAATCATGCTCTGAATTTTTTTTGACCTAATAGATTCTTCTTAATGAGCTACTTTTAAATTTAAATATTCTGTCATCAATCTTCTCAGATTGTAAACATTTTGCATCTTTGTGTGGCCTTATAAGTATTTGAGATTTTTGTTGTAATTTTGCCTTTGTGCTTTTTTTTTTTTTTATTGTGCCAAGGCAGCATAATGACCTAATAGGCAATGAAAAACTGTTGAATATTGCGATAATATTGAAACTCAGCAGCAGGCTATCTTGAAAGGGAGGGAAGACAACAGGGCGCAAAATTTTAAGATGTAGTGATTGCTGCTGAAGGTGCCTGTAATGTGTGATTGCTGCTGAGAGTGCCTGTAATGTAGTATATTAGGCATGAGTAACAGTGCTAATGGTACCCTAAACTATAACCATTAGTGATAGACTGATAGGATAAGTCATAATGCAAGGGTCATGATATCTGGTATTAAAATGTCCCCAGACTAAGATAAGACCATCGTAATGGTAAGGCAAAAATGAGATTTGTCTGAAAAGAATGTTGTGTAATGCTCAAACTTCCCACATAAAGGAGCAGTGGCAAAACATACAATTTCAGTAATTGAAACAACCTATAGTTCTTTCTTTTTTAGTCTTTCTACATAGCATTACTGGAGTACGTGATATGAGTATACACTGCAATATTAATTATCTGCATATTCCATCAAAGTCTATTCTAAGTCATCTAACAGGAAGATTTTAAGATTATTAGATCCTTCATTTATGGTATTGCATTTTGAATACCAGCAGCGTAGAAAGTGAGAAAGGGAAACAGATGCGTATTATGACGGAAAAAACTTTAATATATTTTAAGGAGGGATTTTTGAAATAAACTGTGATAACTACAAAAAATGAATAACTATTACATTATATAGAATAAAAAAGATTAAAATCATTATCATTAATTAATCTTTAAAAAAGATTAAATCATTACTTCCGTACCAATTTTTTTTCTTTTTGAGGTGATGGAATAAGAACATGACCTAAATTAAAATTATGCTTGTAGTATGTGTTGTAGTACTGTATTGAAATTTTATTTTCATAAATTTTAATATTTATGCTAGCTGTACATGTCTGTCCACACTTTGAGCTTTGTCTACACAAACCTTGAGCTTTTAGTTGCCATATTCTTTTCCCTTCAGATTTATAAAATCCACTTTGGCTACCTGTCATAGTTAGAGAAGAAGGGATTTTTGAATTTTTCCCCCCATGAGCTATTTAATACAAAGGATGTTCTGGTATTTCTTTCCTCATCATGTAACCATTCATAAAAAAGCTCTATAAAAAATTAAAAGGAATTAATAATCCATTATCTAATAACAATATGTTAATTTCATAATATGTAATAAACATATATTGCAATTTTGAATCAGCATCTTGTTAAATATATATAGTATTATGAAAACCAATTTTAACCTGTATATGTTAAAAAAGAATAGGAAGTCTATAGTTGTTTTAAACATAGTGGGTCATTTAAAAAAAATTCTGTCATTTTTAGTGGCTGAATTTAAAATTACTTCATACAGAAAGCACCAACAACTTATGTAATCACCATCATTCTCACATTTTCTCATCTGGAAATCAGCTTATAGGTGACTTAGAAGCCAAATATTGTTCAATATACTGTTTAACATATTTCAAAATATTTCACAGTTAAGAAATGTTAGAAATACTGAAATATTTTAAAGCAATGTTATTGTGTCTAAGATGTAAGGCAGATGAACTAGAGCATGCAAAACAAGTATCCTGATTTTTTATTATATGTTTCAAGAGGCACGTCGGTAGTAGTTATCACTCAACAGTAAGAACGTTTCTCTATTTATAAATCCAAGCAGCCGCTGGTAGTTTGATCCAGTTCAAATCCCTGCAAAATTGCTAACTGCACAGTTGTTCATGTAATTTTCTAAATGTGTAATATGAATACAACCAGCTTCCCTTAAGAGGCCCCATGATTATATCTCTGTCCTTTATCAGACAGTCCTAATGTGCTTTATCATTATCTGATCAATCCAAAATAATCCTGAAAAATGATTTTTGAATATTTCTGAGGTCAATATCTATATTGAACATTGTTTCTTTCAGACAACTAACTACCTACACATTAGAAAAATTATCTGGGGCCATGGGTGGTAATTTTCCAGACAGTTCATTGTATATGTATACTTTAAAGCTTTGCCAAAGACAGGGGTTATGTCATTAACACACTGCACATACAGCAAAATTACATTCTGCAAAGACCAACTTTTAATGGAAAAAAAGGGGTTAGGTATATTTCAGATTAAGAAAGCATGAATACTTAATACAAACCTTAATATTATTGTAATTAAAAGGCAAAGATGAAACAAATGGTAATTGAAATAATTTATATCACTGCTTAATAAGTAGGTGCATGATACAACTATTTTTTTAAATAGCTGCTGATTTTTGTTTGGGACAATACTTGATGCAACTTATTAAACATATTGTGGTAAGGAGTGCAGTTTTTGAATTCCTCTCAAAGTGTTTTTTTTTCTTTCTTCACTTCAGTCAATCTGTATTCTGAAATCGGAAATTTCCTGTGTCTTTTTTAACAATTTGCTTAACTTCTTGTACATAAAAGCATTTCATCTTCTCCTCTATTGCTGCTTTCACAGTTCAGCTGCTGTTCAGTTAATAACAAAGTAAGATCATTCAGTTCTTAATTTATTTCAGAATTATCATTCTTGACTAATTTTTCTATTTCTCCTTCCACATATGAATATTCCTTTCGCAGTTTTTATGATTTCCTTGGCTTCATTTTCACTCAATGGAAATCCTTTAAAATTGTTCATTGGCGAAAGTAGAAGCTAGAAAACATTCATGGTTGATGAATTCACTTATTCCCATGGGCCTTCAATCATTTCTATGCAGTGTCTTATGTTGAATTCGCCCACCAGCAGGCGAACGGTAAAGTCGCTGAACACTGGTAATTCGGTCCGAGGTTTGAAACCCGCGAACAGGCTGGCTGCATGGCTGTTTTCATGATTTCCTCCCTTGTGTAACGTGTATATGAGCGAGTTTCCCTTAGAAAACCCTCCATGAAGGCATCCCTCCCTTTAGGCATATAGCCCTCGAGGCTTTGTCATAATCACACACACATGTTGACTTATGTTGAATTCCTTCCAAAAATGCCATTAGTGTGCTTTCTTTCGTCTAGTACTTTATTTGCAAAGATGTAAACATGCCTGATGTAACACACATTGAATGTTGTTATAATTCCTTGATACATTGTTTGGATTAAGGGAGTTTGGTGAAGATAGGAGAGGAGAACATTACAGTTCAGGTTTTGTTATTCTATGTAATATCTGACTTTATTAATGAATGAATTTTCAAACCAGTCATTAAAGAAAACTATTGCAAAGCTTCCATTATTCCACAACATGCTGCATGTAATTGGAATTCTCACATTGGACAAATTAAATTGATACAATTAAGATAATATATGTAAGAAAATTTGTGTTCTCAGTGTGTTTAATATAATAACAAGGAAATGAGAAGAACGCTTTGAAAGAAAACTTAAGTATTCATTTTTCTTTCATTAAAGATTATTTTGGAAATATGCTAAAGATTAAGATTACTTAAAACTCAGTTTTTAATTACAAATATGAAGGGGGAAAAGTTTGTTAGACAGTAAGTTCTTTAGTCCACTAACTTCACATTTGTAATACTAAAAGGAAAAATGCATGTATTATAAAAGGACCATTTTTCCAATTTCCAATAAATGGTTTATGAACATATCTATTCAGTTTGATTCTTTAAAATCCACAAAACATGTTATGTAAACTGAAAGGTAAATATACTGAAAAAAAAGTTAATGCAGATGACAAAAATCCAAGTATGATCAGCTTTAGGTATTCAAAATAAGTAAACAATCTAAAAGAAAGCAACATATATGAGATAAGAAAATTGTGAAGCAATGTAAAATGGTATGTACATTTCAGTGAATGAAAGCAAAAAAAGAATTAATACAATTAAATCTCCCTGCATCATGTCTAGCAGGGGAATTTAATGTATCGATACCAGTTTTTGGTGTTCTTTGGTTATTGGGACCAGATTCAGAAATGTATGTATGTATGCATGCATGTACAGATGTATGCGTGTGGTATAAATTCATCACTCAATACATAAATTTTAATGACTGTATATATTGTATATAAAGTATGTATATTTAGCAGTATATTTTTCAGTTTCATTGTCTTAGTTTTTAAAAATTGGGTACTCCTCTATAATTGGGATCAGATTCAGAAATGTATGTATATGCATTTCTGAATCTGATTCCAATTATAGAGGAATATCCAATTTTTAAAAACTAAGACAATGAAACTGAAAAATATACAGTGTTATTAAAATTTATGTATTGAGTGATGAATTAATACCATAAACGTAGTTTTCAAGAAGCCTAAATATGCAAGAGATGCAAAAAGACTAACTGGTACGTTAATGTTTCAATAATTTTGTAATTTGCAAGTGGAATGTTGGTTAAGTCTTTTGGTATTACAGATAATAAAAGATAAAGAGAAAGATTTATAACACTTCTCACATCGTTAAGATCCGAAAAAGTTTAACAACGATTAATTCAAGCATAGCAAAGAAGAAAATACCACTTTTTCAGTAATTTTATTTTCCTTAAAATGAGAGAAAAAAAATAAAGTAATACTTCTACTGCGTACTCAGATAAATGTACGGTGCGGATTAACAAAAGTATACTCCGTAGTTGCACTCTATTTTTAAAACATTTTTCGCAGTACATGCAAAGGACACACTCTTCCGAAGACATGCCGTACGCATTCAATCACTACCAAAACATAGAATTATCAGAAAGATACTCAATAGTTAAATTGGACCAAAATGGACCATCGCGTAACGTAACAGAAGACCACGCCCACAATCTGATGTCTAATTTAATTGGCTAGCTACATGAGGGCACAGCGCGGAGTCTAGCTTCTCGTCTTTTTAGGGCCGTAGACCGATAAAATAGGCTCAAGATAGGGATACCGATCGATTTTACCGAAAGTAACGAGTAACGATACGATAGTAACGAGTACTGGTTCACCGAGTAACGAATACATACGGGTACACAATTTCTCGTTACTTCTACAGCACTAATCACAACCACACATTTACCACAACAAGGTACCGAAACAAATTCTTTGCCGAAACCTTCAACACGTGGAAGAACTTTCCAGCCGGCGCTGCTGAGAGCATGCGCACTATAGCTTCTTTGATTAGATATTCCGGGATTTCTTTCGGAAAGGATCCGTTGGCGCCGGTGCGTATTTATTCGCCAAGTTCGCGCACGGCTAATTGGCCAGTATTTTAGCGGTGTATAGTGAGATACATTCCGGTGAGGTCGGAGGTCACGTGATGTAAGGACTGCTAATGTAAACAAACAAGCTTGTGCTGTTGTAGCTGTGTTGAAAAATCGGAAACTTTGTTTATTTTTAATTAGTTATGAAATTTGCATTTCAGTTTTAAGTATTATTTCAAACGTTAATTAACTGTTCATTCATTTGGTTAGTATAATTTTTGCCACTCTTATATGTTATTGTTATATTCATGATACTCTCTTGTTCGCTGCTTTACCATGTTCTGATTGTTAATATTTATTTATGAATTCTTTCCTTGATCTGATAATTCATTTATCATTTTCCCATTATAGTTTTAATCTTTAGTTTGATTTCTGAATTCCTGTTTAGATTTCCAGTTTTTGAGTGTTGACAATGCCTACTACATATTGTGCATACGGTTGTTCAAATAACAATATGAAAGACACATGTAAAGAAAATAAGATTTCCTTCCATCTGTTTCCTAAGGATGAAAATCTGCGTAAAGAGTGGATAGTAAGAATAAAAAGGGAAAACTTCAATCCAACCCCCACTACCAGAATTTGCTCTGAACATTTTGAAGAAGAATGTTTCACATACCAGCCATTCACGAACAGGAGGTCATTAAAGGCAGATGCTGTGCCAACGAAATTTATTTTTATTTCGACTAAAGGAACCAATCGTAAGCGAACTAGTTATGTATTTGGTGAACCATCACAGGAAAGTTCAAGAGAAAAGAGGTATTTATCTATTAGTTTTATCAGAAATACATAGAGCATTTGTATATGTGTGTGTATGTGTGATTATGGCAAAGCCTCGAGGGCTATCTGCCTAAGGGAAGGGATGCCTTCGTGGAGGACTTTCTAAGGGAAACTGGCTCGTATACACGTTACACATGGGGAAAACCACGAAAACGCCCATGCAGCCAGCCCGTTCGCGGATTCGAACCTCGGACTGAACTACCAGTGTTCAGCAACTTTACCGCTCGGCCACTGGTGGGCCCGCATTTGTATATGAAAAAGTAAAGATTGTAATTTTTTTTAAAAATTTTCTACACTTTTGGTTTTAGAAAAAGATAAAAGCATAATTGGTGTGCTATGAAATTTAATTACTTTCTTCCTGTTTCAATGTTTTTTGCAGCTGATAGTTTTCAAAATGAAAATTGCCTTGATCGCAACTTAATTGCTGTCCATGGCATGATGCATATTATTTCGTATTCGACAGGGTTTTTATTGCTTATATGTTAAGGACTTGTTTTTTTATTCTTTTATCATGTTTCTTACTTCAATTCTTACAACTTTGGTAGACACTTCACTGATGAAGCAGTTAGCGAGGTTTCCACCTAATTTTAATACTTATTTCTATAATATGACACTTTCTATGCTTATTTCTTTGGTTTTTCTTACTTCAGTTTTTACCGCTGCTGATAATACTTTTTAATAAATTCATTGAATTTGATTTCTGGGTTGTTATTATTTACTTCACCAGATTCTGATTACTAGCATCACATTGTAAGGTATCATATTAGACGCTAGCCTTAAGTTTATCCTTGCAAATAGCTTACTACATAGAAATTTTAAGCTTCTAAATGCTTCAGTATTGCTGATTTAAAAATAATTTTTATTGTTAGTTCGTCCTCTATTTTGTATGCCTTATGTTTATTTGCATATAAAAGTTTCACAAAAAATTGAAAATTTAGTAAAATGTCCCCCAAATTTAATTACTAATCAACCAAGATGTAACATGTAATGAGGTATGAGAAATATGTGGAAAGATTTCAATGAGATGTTTCAGTTGATTAGTGATTCAGTCTTGGAAACCGCTTTAATAAAGAATTCTATATATTACAAAAGTATTTAAATAGTTCAATAAAAGAATGCCAAATAAATGAGAGAACTTTTCCGTTATATATCTGCCATGCAAATTTTGTTATGTGTGTGTGCGAAGTGGTATATGTGTACACACATACCTCATTTTTCTGTTATTCACACATACACATCAAAATGCATGGCAAGTGCATAATGGAAAAGTACCTAAATGAGTTACATTGATACCTTTCTAGCTAAGAGAATGCATTTTTTTTTAAGTTGTTGTACTGTAATCAGAATAGATATTTTAGAAATGTCTTTTCATAATAAAATGTTATTTATACTTGTAGTCAGATATTTTAAATTTATCAGTTATTTTGGTACTTTAGGTAGATGCAAGTGATAAATTAGATGTTTGCAACGTGTAGCATGGTGTAGTGTCACCAAAATGGGGGAAGGGGATTGTTATTCATAACATATATACTTTATACCCAGTTGAGTACCTGTATTTTATACATATATTTATTCCTAAATTATTAAAAGCACTGTTTTCTTTTATTATTTCTTTCTTTCATTATTATCTTTATTTTTCAAATTATTAAAAGGACACTTATGCATTTATTTTGGTCTTGGAGCTTGTCGTCTACAATATATTTTTTTATAATATTGAATATAACCCATCCTTAGTTACATATATCCCGTCTTGAAATTTTCATGTATAATATCTAGAAATTGTAAATATATTTTTAAAAAAATAGCAATAATATGACTATGAATGTTGTTTGCCTGTCTATCACAACATTAAAAAAAGAAAATGAAAAAAAAAAAAAAGCATATTGCTTGACTAATTGCTGATTAGGAAAATTCCTATTCACCAATTCCATATCAACCATAACTATTCTGTGGTGTAGGAGCAGCAAGGTAACAACATTGCGATTTTGGAAATTAGGGAATTCAACATTGCGAGGTAACAATTCAACATTGCGAGGTTATACCTGAACTTACGTATTCCCGGCACGTTCGTGCCGGGAATAACGTGCCGTATAACCTCAGCTATAACCTGTCAGGTATAACCTCCCATCATGGACAACACTGTGGCCAATCACCTGCACTTAATGACTGAAACAACACTGCATGAAATAACTGCAGAAATCAATGTGGGATGTATGATAGACATGTCTGGTAGGAAATTTGGTTTTAATGGGCTATGGCAGCAGAAGACCAAGCAGAGTCTTCTATGTCAGTGGCAAGTAGCAAACTATGTATGTGCGATGGCAATAGTAAAAAGTATGGTCATTACTTACACTTTCTCAGTTCAAGTATAATACAAAGTCCGACATTTTTTTTTCGGGGGGGGGGGTATACTTTACGCATACGCATTTGATTTTTCCGAGGTTTGCAGATATATGCGACGACAAACGCTGAGAGTTTACGGAAGTTAGCGGGTTTCACGTGACTGATGGCAACACTAAGAGGTTACCGTAATTTGCGCCAAAATTGAAAAATGAAGCCAAATGTAATTTTTGGAAGTAAGCAATACAGGTTTTCGCCATTTTTCTTGCACGTGGTGCTGTGGTATTAAGGTACGTAGTATTAGCGCTGATATTTTGAGTTTTAATTATCTTATTTTAGTTATGTGTTTGTCTAAGCAATCTGAAAAGATGAAAATACTCATAATCAGGGATTCTATGATTAAATATTTACAAGAATATTTGTCTGCGAATTTACTTGATTACGAAGTTGATTTTCGTTGCTTTCCAGGAGCTAGGATTGAAAGGTTGACACGTGAGATTGCCTTTATGAACAACCATTTTCATTTAGTTTTGGTCCACGTTGGTACCAATAATTCAAATGACGATTTAGATGAAATTCATCGTAAATATGGTTGTCTATATAAGGGAATTGAACGATTAAACCCGAAGGTCATTCTGTTTTCAGGTGTTCTCCCACGATGCCCGGATTTATATCGAGATTGTAAAACGTATCACCTACAAGAACTTAATAGGAAGATACTAAACATAAATTCAAGACTTCTCTCAACATACGAAGGTAAAGATGGGTTTTTCTTTTGCAGCTCTTTTGATTATTCTTGGAGTACTTGTTTATCCAGAGACGGTTTACACCTAAATCGGAGAGGTAATCAGCAGCTGGGCAAAATTTTTGTAAAAGATATCAGGAGAAGTTTGACTGTTGCAGAGGTAAGTGCACCATTTTGTTCTACATCCCTTAGCAGTTTCCCAGCATTAACCAGTATTCCTTCTGTTCTGAGTACTCATTTGGGTAGTAATCTTGGTGCTTCTGTTTCTAAACCACTCTTTTCAGATGTTGTGAAACATTCTTTAGTTTACAGTGTTCGGGTTTGTAATTCTAGAGATTTTTTGTGTTGTATTTCTTCTTCTAAAACACTTTATTCAGATGTTTTAAAGCATGATTGTTTTACTAGCTCTGTTTTGAATACTAATCCCAGTATTTCGAGTTTATCAGATTTTCCACTTCTTGAATATTCACTTGGCACTAGCGTAAATTTTTTGGATCCACCTCTTAAGCCACTTTATTCAGATGTTTTAAAACATGGATTTTCTAGTACGATTTTGGATAGCAGTTCCAGTGTTTTGGATGTATTGGATTTTCCAGCTCTCGAATGTACTGTCCACACTACATCAGGTGTTTTAAATTCTACTGGATCTCAACTTCCTGATACTGCAGCTATTTCTGAACTTCCTGGAAATTCAGTGTCTAATTCTCAACCTGCAGGCTCTTCGGATTCCAATTCATCATCATCTCATCTTGGTATCAGTTTCAATTCTTGTACTTCCATGTCGAATTTTCCAATTTTTAAGGGTTCATTTGTTTGCTCTGATTCAGATTTGCAGAATGCTACTACATCTGTATCTAAATTCTCTTTTATGTTGTTAGTCACTTCTCAGCCTACTGGCTTTTGCAGCTGTGTTTCATGTACTCAGCTTGTCACCAATTCCAATATTTGCCCATCAGTTGTTGGTTCTTGTGCAAATTTTAATTCTTACCATCCATATTTTCATTTTAACAAGTTTTCTATTCTTAAAAATTATTCAGAATGTTCTAACATTCAGTTTGGGGGGTGCAAATGATTCCAATCAGGGTGAAAGTATTGTACAGAAATCTGAAAATGGGTATGTTGAAGAAAACTGCAAAGTTATTACCTCTGTTAACCCAAATATAAGGACTATAATTTGTCCATGTTGTAAGAAAGATTTCTCTTGTAAAGAAACTTTATCAAGACACAAACATAACTGTAAAATTTTAAATAAGGATAATTTATGTACTACCATAAAGAATGATGAAATAGAAAATAAATATCCAAGAACGTGCGAGGTATGCATGAAGTCATATGCTTCAAGACAGTCAGTTTTTAATCATAAAAAAAGGTGTAAATCTGTGTCTTCTGAAAGTGATTCAAAATCATATATTTGTGACAACTGTGAGATAGACTGTAAAACCCGCAGTAACCTTTTTCATCATAAGAAGTTTTGCTCTACTAAAAATAATTTAAATATTCGTAAACCGTGTATTTTTCCTGATTGCAAGGCATCCTTGCGGTTTATTAGTGATCATAATAAACATTTGGCTGAATTTCACAATTGTGAGATGGATGTGAAGGAGCTTACATTTTCATCAATGGTGGAGTTTCAGCTGTGGTTAGAATGTCATTCTAAGGAAATATTCAGTTCTTTTAAGAAGTGTTCTAGGAATAAACATAAAGTTAATAAAACATACCATTATTTTTGTTGTCACTTCAATGTAACACACACACACACACACAAAAAAAAAAAAAAAAAAAAAAAAACAGTGCCAATTTCAAGTAGAAAAAAATCTTAAAGGTTCTTTACCATTAGGCTTCAGATGTCCATCCAGAATTTTAGTTTCTGAGGAACAAGATCTTGTGACAGCTATTTTTTATTCAGGTCACAATCATGAGCTGTCGTTTGAAAATACCAAATTTCAACAGCTTAGTCAGATTTGTCATGATCAAATCAAAACTTATGCTCAGTTAGGTGTTTCCACCGATCAAATTCAGGAATTTATCCGAGATGGAAGTGGATCACGTGATAATAGCTTAAGTATTAAAGATAATTTTGTAACACGTAGGACTATAAATTACTGTAAAGCGTGTAATGATTTCTTCTATTAGTGATGATTCACTTTCTGTTGCTGCCATGGTTGAGAAACTTAGGCAGGAATCGTATGACCCTATTCTTATTTACAAACCTCAAGGAAAACCAACATTGTATGGTCTGAAAGGCCTTGACATACTGTCTTTTGCAAATAAGTCTTTTGCATTAGGATTGCAGACAAAGGAGCAAAAAGAAATGATGATTAAAGGTTGTAGCAGGATTTTATGTATAGATTCTACTCGCAAAACAAATCAGTATGATTTTTATGTGCTAAATTTAATTGTCCCAGATGAATTTGGTAGTGGTTACCCCGTAGCACATTTTATTTCAAATCAGTTTGATCAGGATACGATGTACAATTTATTTCTTAGTATCAAATGTGTAATACCTGAGCTTAATATTAATTGTTTAATGACAGATGATAATAAAACTACACATCCTGAATTTGAAAAAGCATTTGGTCCAGGTATTAAACATATACTATGTAAATGGCATGTACATCGTGCATGGCAACGTAGTTTATTTTGAATGGTTTCAAGTCAAAAACTTAGGGATGAAATTTATTTTAATTTAGTTATATTGCTTGAAGAAACTAGTTCTTCTTTATTTATTTCTATGATGGATAATTTCCTTCAAAAGTTTCGAGCTGTTGCACCATCGTTTGTAAATTATTTTGAGGAGTATTATTATTGCCGAGCAAGGCTGTGGTCAATGGCATACAGAAACTTCCCTCATGCATTCACGGATACTAACATGTATTGTGAGTCATTTCACAATAAATTGAAAACTATGTACTTAAAACGTAAATTTAACAGACGCCTCGATAATTTAATTAATGTGCTTTTAATAATTGAAGAAGATATTTACATGGCTTATAAGTATAAAGTTGAAATTAACTGTAAAGAGAGCATCTACCCGCCAACTTATAATAAACGACGTGAATCTGAAATGAAAATACCTGATAGTGATGTAACAGAAACACATCCTTGTTTGTGGTCTATAAAATTACAGACATGTAAAAATATTCAATATACAGTTAAGCGGTTGCATGAACTATGTTCAGAAACAGATCATTGTTATGTCAAAGTGTATTAACCTCTCCTGTCTAAATCTGTGTCATCATTTATATAAGTGTAATTGTCCAGACTTCAGCACACTATGTAAACACGTACACAAAATACATTCAATTACATGCAGGCAATTAAGTCCTTCTGTAATTGCAACAGATATCCTTAATGCAGAAAACTCCTCCCCTCTAGAATTGATTAAAAAATCTAATGCTATTTCAAATACTGTTGTGTGTAACACTGAACCTAAAATTAACACTTGTAAGACTGTAATGTCTGAATTGTTAGTTATGTTGCCGCATCCGACAATCCAAAAGATATTAATACCTAGTATAACAAAGAATTTAAAAGATATAGTTTCTAATTGTAAAGGTGCAATAAAATCAAACCATTTGAAAGATTTTTCTGATAAAATGCAATTTACTCAGGTTGCTCCAAATTTAAAATTATCACGTCAAACTCTGTTTCGTACAACATCTATGAAAGGTATAAAACATAAAATTCTAGATTATCCCGATACTTATAATAAAAAAAATGTCAAGGAAGGTTTGTTAGGGTTATCGAATAATATTAATGTGAATGATCATAAATCATCACAGGATACCACAATTAAGGTTAAGGGTAGCAATTTACTTAAATATAATACTTTTACCCCGAGCTTAATGTATCCGATATTTCAAAATGTGTTCTTCGAGCTGGGGAAACACTTCTAACATTTCTCGATATAAAATCTCTTGATCCTTATATTTCAAAAGAAGAAATTTTAGCCCTGAAGGCTGTAAATAATAATTTTCAGCTTGGCTGGCTTAGTGACAATAGTATTGATGCTTTTTTTTTTTTTTTTTTTTTTTTTTTTACCATTCTTCATAATACTTCTTTCATAGCTGCCAAATGTTACCATACACCATTTTTTCAGTCAGGTAATAAAACTCAAAATGTATGGAAAAAAGCTGATTTTGCATCTGTTGATTTCTTTTTTATTCCAGCTCTTATCAATAATAATCATTGGGTTTTACTTGTTGCAAAGATTAAAGATAGAATGTTTCAGTTTTATGATCCACTTGGTTTTAATACCATTCAAAATTCTGCGTATTCATTAATTCATTTGTGGCAAAGTATCCTTAATAATGTTTTAGATATGTGTGATAATTGGTATGTTCGTTTCCCAATCATGCTATTCAGAATGATGGCATGAGTTGTGGAGTATTCATTTGTTATTATGCCTATCAGATTAGCAGAAATTTAGATGTTAAACAGGCTTTCAATTCATATGAATTTAGTAAGTTTATTTTTACACAATTAGGTGGAGAAATTGTGAAAATATAGATGTTAAATACATAATTCATTTGTTTTAAGTATTATTTAATTTTTGTTTTCTGACCTATTGATATAGCATTAAACTCACATAGGTAGTATTTTATCTTGTGTTTCCTGTGCCCTAAGCTTTTTTTATATATTTTACTGTCATAACTTGTAAATTCAAAGACTGCATTTAGTATGAATTTTCTTTCTTCTTGCTTTAAACCTTGAATTGAATGTTTGTAAAATTTAATTCCGAAATGTATTTTCCGTATTAAATTGGTCTTGTCTTGTTATTTTTAGTAACACTTGATGGTACTTAACTTCAAGATTGGCTGTTTAAAGCCTTGTAACATAGTTTTTATATAGGCCTTAAATTATCATTTTTCTTTCCACTAGCTGATATAATTTTCTTTGAATGTTCAGAATTGACATTACCAAAAGAGCAGCTATGTAAAAATGTTAGTTTAGGGGAACCAGCATGGTAACGAGCTTGCACAGTACCTCTTGGGTGGCATGGAAACCTGTGTATTTTTATATTGTCTCAATGGATTTGAAAAAAAAAAAAAAATTTAAGTATTCTTTATAGTTAATGCTTAAGTTAGATTTTCACAATATGTTATGTGTTAAAATACTGTTTTTATGCTTTTCTAGTACTATAACCTTTTAACAGTGACAGGAGGATAAAAGCACCAAAGATAAACCCACTGTGGTTATTGCCTATGCGACAAAAGTAAATTCTTCTAGCTATAGCCTATGATCTAAAGTGATACTTCGGTTCCTTTGCAAAGTAGTATAAACACAAAGTAAAGATCCAATTGTAATTCAAAAAGTAAAAACTCAAAATATATGAAATACTAATTAAGAAAGTTAGAAAATGGTGAAAGTTTAACTTGATTCAAAGTTAAAAGTTTATATGTATGTAGAATAAAGTTTAAGCTATCTGAAAACATATTAGAAAAAATACTACAAAAAAATGTTAAAAAACAAAAACTACTACTAAGCAGCGCTTAATGGGAAAATGCAAGGCGACGCTGCTTAGCTGTAGTTTTTTTTTTTTTTGGGGGGGGGGGTAGTATTTTTTCTAATGTGTTTTGAGATAGCTTAAACTTTATTCTACATATTAACTTTTAAGTTTAAATCAAGTTAAGCTTTCTAATTTTCTTAACTATCATTTCATATATTTTATGTTTTTACTTTTTGAATTACAATTGAATCTTTACTTTGTGTTTATACTACTTAGCAAAGGAACCAAAGTATCACTTTAGCTCATAGGCAATAGCTAGAAGAATTTACTTTTTAAATTTTATTTACATAAATATATTTAATGTACATGTAAAATTTCTTTTTCATACATTCTTAATGTTAAATTTTCATTTTTGTCTTATGAGAATATGTTTTTGTACACTTGTTTTTACAAAGTTTGCATTGCTTTTAAATAATCAAAGGCAGAAGTGTCATGAAGCAATTTTTTCAGGTAAGAAAATAAAACTTGCTCTTATAAGAATTATATATTCCGATTTAAAGATTGCATTTCAAGTTTGATAGAATGACCAGTTTCTGTTTTTTTATGAGAAATTTGAATAATTTTACTAAACAGCTTTTTAAATCTTGATTCTTACTGGAGAAAAAGATGAAACTCTTTCGCATCTATTAATTATAAAAGTCAACTAATTTCTGGTCAGGACAATAATTACTTGGTTTGTTGATTGCACTTCACTTTTAATTCCATTTTAAATTCATTCCTTTTAATAGAATTCTAACTATTTTTATTTTTCAAAAAAGAAAATATATTCAATAATCCCCCTGAGAAAATTCGTAATATCTCAATTTAATTTTTATTATTACTAATATTGGGAGAGACAACGGTGGTCCTAAACTGACTGAGTAGTCTTAATTTTTCACTTGTCAGATATACTTTCTTTACTCATTAGCAGATGTTATTTCGTTGACATTTTTAAATTAAGACAAGTTGTTAATCAAATCTATTATTTCTAGTTATATATCAGAAGTGCATATACTAGTTTCAAATTTTTTTTTTTTTAATAAACCATTAAAACCCAGCAAGTAATCGAATATATGTTTATCAGTAGCTATCTATAGAGTGAAACAGTAACTGCCAGCAGTGTGAAGCTAAAACACAACTTTTAAATGTTTTAATTTTAATAAAATACAATAAGGTATTCGTATTTGCATAGAGTTGGAGATTATCATTAAGATAAAAAATTTGGCAATTAGGGCATTAATGTTTTAGAGCTTAGGATAAAAATGCAGATTTGAAATAGTTAATTTTCATGGTGTTCCAAATGGAGGAAATGTAGATTGTATTTATAAAAGTACCTTTTAATACATTTTTGAATTGCCACAAGGCATGCAGCTTCTCTTAAAAGATCACAAGATAAACTATTTCGTATTTCAAAATTTCACAAAGGACATTATATGACCTCTAATGCAAAAGGATATTGTCTGATTTTGACTTAGCAAGAAAGGAAAGTAAAAAAACAGTTATAAAGCAATTCAAGAAAGGGCCAGCTTACCAAAAATTTTAGTTCAAGGAATTCGACTTTCAAAAAGGATGACTCTTAGTTTGTAATAAGTACTGTTTTCACAATAAAAACTTCTTAATATTCAGTTAATTGATTACAAAAAAAAGCATACGACTGCTGTCACAAACATCCTGAGGGTAGTTGACCCTATCAGTTTCACCTGTGGCTAAGTGAATAAAACAGCTCTAAACTTTTATCACTTAACAAAGGTTTGAATGCTGGCAAAGAGGCTAGTTTCACACTGCTTTTATAGCTTTGCTCATACTGTGTATATAAATATGAGCCAGTCTTTATAAAGTCCTCCATGCTGTGACGAATTCAGAAGGCAAGAGGTAGTGTAAATAAATTTATTGGAGTTCTTTCTAGGCTATATGCAAAAATAAATAAACTCACTGTTGGGTGAGGGGGGGAACTATAACAATCAGACATTGTGAATAAAGTTTCCATTTAGCACTGATTCTATATAAAAGCTCTTGTTTCAAAATAATTCAAGAAGAGGCTGTTTAGAATTAATCGTCTCTCCAAGTCAGTGGTTCCCGGACTGAGTTGGATGCTGTCTGGTAAGTTAACGCGAGCCTGGCTACCTCACTGTAAACTTTTGGCAGAGATATTAATGTCACTTTACGCAGAGCGAAATAAAATTTGCGCATGGCCAAGCTGGAAAAACCAAGAGAAGGTTTCTCTCTTCACTTACTGTAACTCACTCTCACTCCTTCTCTAAAACTGCGTTCCATGAATTTGTTCAAGTTGTCCTGGGCATGTTGAAAAAATATTGAGGATCCTCATTTGTTCGTAATTTTAAGAGTGCCTCTTGACTGGCAAGAGAACCTTGATTAAAAACCAGATATAATGAAGACAGCCTGGGGGCTCGAACCAGGTGGTCTGAGACAATGCACCTATAAACTGATGAAAGGGAACAGAACAATGTCTCCCTTCAGACAACTATAAGAGGAACAAAAACTTGAGTTTGTTTTGTGGCTGCTGGTCACTTTCTTTCTGAGAATTCGTTAAGAAATGCTCCGCCCGTGGGAACTTTCAAAGCCACCATTCTTTTTCTCAGAATGTTATGGTGGTCGATATAGCTTAAGCCGTTACAATGCCCTGTTCTGTTAATCAATTAAACATTAACTTTTGCAAAGTTCGAACATAGGTAGAATTTTTTTTAACAGATAAGTGCATATTTTGCTGATTGGAGATTTTTCTCTCTGGGAGCTATAGAAAAAGTTATTTTTTTAATCAAAATCCTCGATGTCTTGGAGTCAGTCTTCATCTTATTTTGAAAAATTCCGTAAGTGGAAGAATGTATATTGGATCAGTTTTTAAGCTAATAAATCAGTTCATGTATACATAGGGTATGAAGAAATATGCTCTGTGTAAGTAAACTGAAAGCATTTTCCAAAATAACTTTAAAATAAGAATTGCAAAAAAACGCTTCTTGAAGTGTTACATAGCAATAGGTAATAAAGAAGAAATATTAAGAATTATTTCCTTCAAGATTGAGCCAACTTGAATAAAATGTAAAATTATTTACTTCCAGGCATTCTTTTTTTCAAAATAAATCTCAGCATGTAACTTAAGTGAAGATTGAAATATCAAAAAATTCATTACATAAATGAAATAAAATTTGTATATTCAGTAAGCATCAGGGATGCAATTTTTAAGCTTTCTCTTTTATGTAGGCAACAAAAAAAATCTAACCCTAACTAAAGGAATATGTGAAAATAATTAAATTTCAATGAAATGTTAAAAATTGGTTTATCTGCAGTAATTAAGTTTGTATGATTTTATTGCTATTTTATTTGCACATTTACTAAAAATTTGTATATTCAGTAAGCGTCAGGGATGCGATTTTTAATATTTCTCTTTTATCTATCCCTAACTAAAGGAATATGTGAAAATGATAATAAAATTTCAATGAAATGGTAAAAATCGGTTTAACTGCAGTAATTAAGTTTGTATGATTTTATTGCTATTTCATTAGCACATTTACTACAATAATAAGACATATTTTGACTCTCGTATATATTACACAGTAAGAGATGGACTATGAAATGCTTGGGATATGCAAATTCTTGATAAATAAAATTTCCGGATAATAATATATAAAATGCAATTGGCAGAAAAGTCCTGTTAATGGAGAAAGAAATTTCAGGTGTAATACTATAAAAACTGTCTTCTTATTTGTTATCAGCTTCTAATCAAAAGCCTACAATTAATTATGTAATATTTAAAAAAAAACTTCACATATAAATTTGTATGTATTTGCTAGGCTTTTGGCATATAAAATTAAAATATCTTCTTATTAAATGTCATCATAAAAATTAAAGGAGATGTTGCCAAATTTGCACCATTCATTCCAGTGGGAGCTTAAAGAAAATGGCCAATTTTTATTTAATATCATGATTCAAGTTAAGGATATAGCATATCAAAAACTTAAATTTTGTATGATAATTTTGCACTTTGTATCACCATTGTTCATTCATTTTTTCCTAGTTTAATGTCATAAATTATAATTAATCCGATGCTAAAGTCTTTCATTAAATTTTGCTTGTTTTCACCTTTTTCAAACTTAATTATTTTGTTTTTTATATGTTGAAGAATCTTCCATTTTTGCAGTCAAGTTCTGGCAAAGATTTTCAGTCAGTAGATGGATAATTAATCAAAATAGCTACAATATTAATTTCCTGTCACACTAAAAGATGTTTAGAAATTGTTACCTATAGCCTATTTAACTTGAGGACCAATTTATGGACTGTTAGTAAAACAGGTGAAAACAATTTCTGGTAGCACACCTGTGTTCAAGTGCACTTCCAAATTTCCACTCTATGCAGTGACCTTGGTCCTGTTTGCTCACCACAAGAAATCTATGTTCCCCTCTAGTAGTGACAAAGGACTTCTAATGGGAACTAAACTGTGTAACTTCCCACAACTGGTGAGAAGAATCAGAGCCAACAATAAGGACTATTATAGTTACTGTTAGCCTTGGGTGAGGCCTATTCTCTGGAGGAATTCTTAGAACAGTATGATGGATATAGCAGTGGGGAAGAGAGAATGTAAGAAAGGTGTGTAAATGTAAATCTGTTCACAATTTAGAAGTTATCAGCAGGGTTTCTGGAGGCCTGTCCCTGCTTTATATGTCACTTAAATTTTCTGAAATAAAAAATTTTCCAGTTAGTTGATAGTCCAGCTTTTACTGTATTTTAACATTTAAATGTTATGGATATATAATACTGCTGTATTTAATAAATATTTAAGTAAATTATATTCATAAGTGTGTCACTGGCTGCTATCCACATAGGTATTTGTTGCACTGGCAATTATCTCAATGGGATTTGTCCAGTGGTCTTTTATCCGGGAACCCATTTTAACTTGTTCTGGAATTTTCAAATATATTTTAGGAAATGACTGAAAAGAATTAAGCATAATTTCCTGCTTTTTATATGAAAACCAGATTTCTATTTTTCGGTAACTTATTGGGAATTTCTTCTTGTATGACTGGTTTCATAAAGGCTGATTACATACTAAATATACAGATGATTGATGAATTAGATATTAATGAAGTTTTTAATGTAACAGGATATTTAATCTTGATTGTGCTGTTATTAAGGATCTAAATTTTGTGTAACATTAAAAGTGAAATTATAAATTTAAGTTTTATTGTCTTTATGTAACATATTTTTTTATGCTTTAAAACACTTTTATGTTGAAATAATTTTTTTAGTTGCATGGTAGCTGAATGATCTCTTATATGGATGGATGTCATGCCAGTATAAGAAGAGATTAAGTCCCAATGGCAATTGTTTTTGTGATTGACTGTGCAATATATTTGTAAAGCTTTCAGAAAATAATTGCTTTTAGGACATATAAAAATATGTTCCCCATATAGAATTTAAAGGACATCTGGTAAAGTTACATTTGAATTCTTGTTAATTGTTAAGAAAGCAGATGGTATATTTCACAGAAGATGGATGATATGTTTCACTTGTTTTTATTCCAGATTTCTGTTATTTTCAAATATTGCAACTAAATATTCCTCAGATTTAAGAAATGTGGCCAGCACATCTCTAACCATTTTGAGACGTGGAATTGACAGAATAGTAACGAGCTTTAAGTGAACTATCAGCATCTAGTTGATCATTTATAAATGAAATCTAATTAATTTGTTAACTTTATGGCTCAGTCTTAATTATAAACACTAGTCATTTTTTAGTATTCATTCCTCCTATCAATTATAAAAAAAAAATAATGATACATGAAAAGTCATCCTGTGGACTCGAACCATATATGACCACAGGATGACTTTCGCGGAAATCATCCTGTGGTCATATATGGTTTCGGATTCACAAATCAATGACTTAATCATATATTTTTTTAAATATTTAGAATTCTCAATATAGTGTCAACTATGTCAGTCCATTTCTTTGTATAGTGGCTAAATTGTATCCTTAAAAATGACATATAACATTTGGTGGAAGCATTCTTTTATTGGAAAAGTGAAATAAATATGAAATTATGGACTAAGGCTAATACATTTAATTGCTTCATAATGAATTTATTCTCATAGCATTTAGCACAATTCCAAAATACATTTAACGCTTATAAATATAATATGTTGTTCTCAATCATGTACCTATTTTAAATACCAAATTTCAGAAGTTTCTCTTGTCTTTTTACAAAAGCCTGTTCCAAGTGTTAAAAGTATCACTTCCAGTGTATTAATATTAAGAAAAATCTAGTTGTTCCCATTGATATAAAAGTCTTAAATGCCAAAACTGGAAAGTAAGAAGATGCAGATTTGATATAGTATGGAGAAAAACTGTAAAATTAAAAAAGATATGAATGGGTGCATTAAATACAAAGTAGTGGTTTTTGCTTATTATTAAAGCAAAAAGCATTACTTTGTATTTAATGCACCCATTCATATTTTTTTTTTTTTTTTTTTTTTTTACTTTATATCTTTTTTTATACTAAGTTCCAATACAGCTTGCAAAAGAATTTTTTTCCATTAAAAGAAAAAAAGATAAGACCAGATTTTAACTATATTTAGGCATGAAACTTGAAGCAGTTCTAATTGAAAAGTTAAATATAATGAGAAAAGAAACTTTATTTAAAAAATTCCATAATTTAGAGCTTAATCTTACTAAGCATGCTACCTATAAATATTTATATTCATTATTTGTAAAGAAATTATAAGTAATTTTATTATCATTATATGTACTATTCTTCTGTATCTAAAATTCAATTTTTTTAAACTTTATTTTTCTGTAGAAATCAGAATTCAGAAACCTAAATATATATGATTTATGGATTCTAATTTTCTCTATGATTATTTGTGATTTAAAATATTTGCATCAATAATGTTTTAGTAAAATTTGATATTTCTGCTTTAATAAAAGGAAAATTTCTAATAAAATATGCATATAATTTATAAGATTTTTATTTATTCAATTTTATATAGAGAGATATTTTAAGCTAATCTAATTAAATGAATTACAATTAATGATTTAATTAAAAATTAATAAATGGGTAATAAAAATATGCTTTATATGCACATTTTCAAATTTGTAAAAATGTCATTCACACATTGACTGCTGACAAGTTTTGCTCTAGGTTGGAGTATAAGTAGTGTGAACAGGCCTTATGAGCTTCAAGCAAAGTACCACTTCTAGTTGTCCAATTTTGCCCAAAATCTAATCAACTCTTTATGTACGAATGTAGAAAGCTTAAATATGGAAAATGGGAATTTTTGGAAGTTCCAGCAAGCGTTATTGTGGATGAAAAAATTTTCACACACAAACAGACATCATTCTAAAAACAGCTGAAACATGTTGTTGAGTTCCCTAATTCGCGCTTTTTCGCGGAAAACATCCTTTAGAACAGCGAAAAAAAGGTTGTAAAGCCCTTTAGAAAGGCACGATCCAAATCACTTTTCTGCCCTCCTTTATTACTGTTCCCTAATGAGAAGAGTCATTATAGGGGCTCACCAGCGGCCGAGCGGTAACGCCGCTGAACGCTGGTAGTTCGGTCCGAGGTTCGAATCCCGCGAACGGGCTGGCTGCATGGGCGTTTTCGTGGTTTTCCCCATGTGTAACGTGTATACGAGCTAGTTTCCCATAAAAAGTACTCCATGAAGGCATCCCTCCCTTAAGGCAGATAGCCCTCGAGTGCTTTGCCGTAATCTAATAAACCAAACCATTATAGTGGTTATTTGTGCCCTCCCCATGAAAGTAGTAAAATTTACAGAATGAAAAACATTCTAAAATTTCGTAACATCAGTTTGACACCTGAAGAGATATGTAGCTAGCCACTGCTCAGAAAAATGAAATGTAAGTGAAATATAAACGCATAAGCATAGGGCCCGTACGCACTTGGGGCTATAGGGCGTATGCACTTGAGGTTACGCATGTGTTCCTCAGCGGACACATGCGTTAAGACGGCCTTGGCATAACTACACTGAAGTGCAAAATTAAGAAAATTTGCAAATTATGTCAATTTTTACAAAAAGTATTGAACCAAAGATACTAATTATGGCTCTAAAGAATTATGATGAAACATGTCGAATATAAAGCGTACGCATATCTGCGGAGGGGATATAGGCCGCACGAAGGGTTTTCGGCGATTTGTGTACTTGTACTTCTTCACAACATTTGCTGTGTTTCTCGCAAGAGTGGGGGTAAATTTTATGACGTATCAGGTAAAATTAGTAGCCAAGAATGTATAGATGATGGAATAAGGGAGGATTGTCAGTAGATTGGAGATAGGACAGTCAAAAGCGCAGATGGCTGCAATGTAAAGTCCAATGTCATTTGCAATTTCCGGAAGTAGTTTCAGTACAATGGATCTATAGCGTTCCTATTTTATATGCACTTCCGAGAAGTACACAATGGATCTATATCAAGAAGACCTGGACAAGGTCCACAAACATTTAAAACGATGAAAGAATCATAATTTAGCACATTCAGGGCGGCGACACAGGACCGCTACAGCTGTTACGTGAGATGTGTGCTGTCAATGTAACTCGAGTTTTACGGTCTGCCTCAAAGCTTCGTGAGACAGGGCTGTATGCCAGGAAAATCTCTGGTTGCGTTCTGCTCACTGCAGCACGGAAGAGAGCATGTTTAGCATAGTATAGATGACACATGTATTGAGCCAGATTTCAGCGGAGCAGCGTGCTTTTTCACAGGTGAGCCGCGATTCATCCTGGGGCACTGATTCTTAGCGTATCTTTATCTGGCAGTGGCGTAGCTAGGGTGGGGCAAGGGGGGACATCTGTCCCCGTGCGCAGCATTCAGGGGGCGCCAAATTGATGTTACGAAATTTTAGAATGAAATGTTTCAGTTCTTGGCACAGAGAAAGGGGCGCAAAATCTTCAGTTGTCCCCGGGCGCTGAAAACCTAGCTACGCCTCTGTTATCTGGAGAGAGTATGCAACAAGATACCACCCCCTCTTCATCAGAAAAAAGATCATTATGGTTGTGGAAGTATAATGGTTTGAACAGGCATTATGTTGAATAGCCACACACCCTGCATGTGTTTGACAAATGCTTCCAGACTATTACAAGGTATAGAGAGATCTTAGAGCTCTCTTTTCTACTTTCCAGGAGCGCAGTTGGTGGTGGGTTCCTGTTAATAAACGATAACGGTTGTCTATAAAGGGCTCAGCTAGTCAACGATTACTTGTAAAGTAAAGTATATTTGTCAACATGGACTGGCCAGCTAGATGTCCTCACCTTAATCCTATAAAACATGTCTTCGACGACGCTTTTGGTAGTCCAGTTTAATCTCGCCATTTCCCCCTCCAAGAACTAAAGCGAAGTTGAAAACTGCCTTGCTGTAGAAGTGGGATCGCCTGACACAGGGATTCCTTAACTGCCTCATGTCCAGTATGGCGTCACCTTGCGCGACCTGTCTGGCTGTGAGAAGGACACATAGCCCATATTACACTTATTTTTAGTTCGATATCACAACGTGGATTTTCGAAATCCTTGCATCGTGAACTTTATTGACAATAGCGCATGTATGAAATGATTTTTGAATAGTACATCTCTTTCTCTGTTATAAATGTATATTCATAGCAAATTTCGTTAAAATCTGCTCATTAGTTTTCAGAAGTTCATTGCTAGTTGCCTAAAATATGGATACTTTTGTGGAGGAACCCACCAGCGAAAGAGTGGTAAGATCGCTGAACACTGGTAGGTCAACCGGGGTTAAAATTCAGGCGAACATGAAAGATTTCATGGCTTTCCTCATATAAAACGTGAATGTGTGCCTGCTTTCCTTAGGAAGTCTTCTACGACGGCATCTCTTCCCACACAGATAGTCCTCGAATTTCTTTAATTAATTAATTTAACTTTTAAGTTCGTCGAAGACTTCTAGAGAAAGCGGCTTATAAATCACGTTAGACACGAGGAAAAAGCAACAAGCTGCAATTTCGAGTTTTGACTTCCCAGCAGCTACACTGACTACCAATAAGTATTTGGACACCTGTGATAGAAAAGAAAAAATAATTTTATTCAAAATCAATAATTGGTAGAGCCTCCACGAGAGGCAATTACAGCGTGGACCCTCCAGGGCATACTTTTCACAAGTCTTTGTATGACAGCTAGTGGTATATTCTTCCACTCGGCTTGGAGAAGACATAGAAGTTCCTTCGCCAAATTTGCACGGGTATTGCACCCCTGAATTCGGCGATGCAACTCGTCCCAGAGGTTTTCGATAGGGTTCAGGTCTGGACTTTTGGCAGACCAGTCCATTCGATGAACTCCATTGGCACCATACCAAGCCTTGGTTAACGTCGAAACATGACAACTGGCATTGTCGTCCTGAAAGTAACACGGGTCCAACCCGTAAAACTGCCACAACGTAGGAAGCACATTATCATCCAAAATAGTGCAGTAGGCATCGGAGTTGAGCTTACCATGAATGGGGACTAAGGGTCCCAGCCCATACCAGGAGAAACACCCCCAGACCATAATTTCACCTCCGCCGAACTTGACTGTTGGCACAATGCATTCTGGCAGGAGACGTTCTCCAGGTAGACGCCAGACCCAGACCCTGCCATCCGAACGGTAAAGGGTGAACCTTGATTCGTCTCTCCAAAGAACCCGTTTCCACTGATCTACAGTCCAATTTCGATGTGCTTTGCACCACATTAACCGAACAGCGCGGTTGGACTTTGTGATCAAAGGCTTATGGGCAGCATCACGACCATGAAAACCAAGCAAATGTGCTTCCTTACGGATGGTATTCATTGAAACAATACTCCCGCATACCTGTAGAAACTCCTCGCGGATGAGGGACATTGGTTGGGTGTGGTTCTTCCGAATTTCTCTGGACAGCTCTCGTCGGTCTCTATCTTTCAGTTTCTTTGGTCTGCCGACTCGGGGCACATTCAGACAATCATCGCACACCTTGCACTTCTTAATCACATAGGCCACTGTCGATTTTGGGTACTTCAGATCATTAGATATGTCCCTTAAGGATCGGCCACATTTGTGATACCCGATAATTATACCTTTATCGAAATCAGAGAGCTCCGAACTGCGAGGCATCTTGCCCGCGACTAAAGCCGATGCTGTTTCCTACACGATATATACCGGCAGAGTCCGTGACGTACCTTAGGACCGCAGATATCATCATTTGCATAGGTGTCCAAATACTTATTGGTAGTCAGTGTATAACCACTAGATTATGCATATGAATCAACATGAAAATGTCAAGCTTATTTTTCCAGCGTAGAGTTGTCATCCCATTTGTGAAACGCACTGTTCGTTTCTCCTCTATTCAGATAATTTTCCCCTTATATCATTTTGGATATGCTTCCTATACAGAATAATAGTTCAATATGCATTTGTTTTATTTTCATTTAATAAATTTTAAAAAAAAGTTTGGGGGATGAAAAGAAATTACCCATCAATAATTTATGGTCTTTGTTTTTAAGTGCCACTCCTTTCTTTCACGACATTATAAGATACCAACAAAATGCTTCGTAACTTGCCCAGAAATATTATCAGTAAATTTGCCAGCATACTTAACGCCTGTTTCACACTAAATTATTTTCCTGATCCTTGTTATCAAGCAAAGACCTTTCTTCTCACCAAACCTGACGGATATCGACCTGTCAGTCTGTTATCCAGCCTAGGAAAAATTTAGGAACGAATTATACTTACAAGAATCGAGCCATATTTTCATCTTTTACCTAACGATCAATAAGGCTTCAGAAAAAATCTTAGCATGATTTGCCAACTCGTGAGAATTGTTGAATTCGTCGGATCTGCATTTCACAATAAGTGTTGCGCTCCTTATGCTGGACGTGGCAAAAGCATTTGACCGCCTCTGCCATGAGAGGCTCATCTTCAAGCTTATCAAACTAGGACTTCCTAGAGAACTTATTCTTCTGATCTTCTCCTTTTTGCAAAACTGTACATTCTTCGTTGCACAAGGAAATGAAAAGTCAACTCCAAGACCTATAAGATCCAGTATCCCGCAAGGCAGTATCCTTGGTTCTGAGCTTTACCGCCGAATTTCGTGTTTTTTTAGGGATGCATGCCGCTCCAAATCTGCAAGAGTAACGATGATTTTCGCCAGCTAAACGCTTTTACTTACCGCTCAACAACGGCCTGTATCCCCTCTAAGCGCACATATTCCATTACAAAATCTCTTTATTTCATCCCCTCTATCTGCCTTTCATTTTTGGCTGATATTTTTTAATCACTTTGTATATGTGTATGTTTGTATAAGATAAAAATTCTATTTTTATTTCAGGCCCTTTAATTTTTAATATGGAAATTCTTCCTTTTCGAATTGCGTTATATATACCAGGCTCTGTTTTATTTCAAATAAAATTTAAGAAGTAAACATTATTTGCCGATAGCTTTGAGGGAACGCTTTGATGATTAAAAATGTCTTATTGCAACATAATCTCTCTCCAAAAATTCAAAATATTTTAAAACGCGGCAAACTCTTCCAAGCCCACATCTGTTAACATAATTAGTACCTAATTTACCTGCTGAAATCTACATTTGTGTGCAAATTAAATGCCCATCACTTGAAACTGTACGTTGCTAAAAACGAAGGATCAAATATTTCGAATCATAAATTCGTCACAATCAAGAATAACGCCATAAAAAAAAAAAAAACTGAATGATTTTTTTTAAAAGTACAAATTTGGTAAATTACTTTAGAAGTTCCAAAAACTCTTAATTTGGAATATTATTTTTCGTCCTATCTAACGGTACAAAAATTCTGCACTGTTTAAAACAAGGATATGAGAGAAAATACACTACCCAACATTGGAAAATGCAACACCAAGCAGGACAGGCCTAAAAATTACGCAAATTTCAGGGTAGACGCACCTCACCGAATTATGCGAATGATGTGAGATGTGCAGCTCTCCAACGCACGTTGAAAAAGATATAAGGGAAGGAACCTGCAGAATGTTCAACTTTAGTGCCGTTATTTCTGCTAGGGAAATCATCGTACAAAATCTGTTCTTATCTTAGAGGACGCGTCTAATAGCAGAGAATGCCAGGCCGTCAACGGAGGCAGTTACAGCAGAATTTAAGAGGGGCATGGTGATCGGACTGAGAAAGGCAGGTTGGTCCATACGGCAAACCTCAGCTGACACACACCTTGATGCGTCCACAGTGTACCAGCTGTGGCAACGATGGTTGGAACAAGAAAATGTGCCAAGTTCGACGGGTGCCGGTGCAGCCAGAATGACGTCAGCACGTATGGACCGACGCATTCGACGACAGGAGGTGGCGCACTCGCAAGTCATTTCTACCTCCTTTCTGCAGCATGCTCAAGACACCCTGCATGCTCCAATATTGACCAGAGCTATTTGCCGTCGATTGGTAACTAGTGGCCTGCATTCGTGGCGTCCGCTAAGAAACTGCAATTGACCCCACATCATACACTCCAACGTCTGCAATGGTGCCGTGCTCGAGCGATGTGGACGACGGAATGGCACATAGGTCGTGTTCTCAGGATGAGATTAGCTTCTGTTTCTCCAATGATAGTCTCCGAGTGTGGCGTCGATGTGGAGACAGGTTCAATCCCGGCAGCAATTGTGGAACGCTCCTCTGCGCGACATCATGGTTTGGGGGCCAACTGCTTACGATTCCAGGTCACCTCTAGTTCGTATTCAAGGCACTATGACGGCCCAATGATACGTGGATCATGTGCTGCGGCTGCTGACACTTCTGTACCTTCAGGGAGTGGCCAATGCCCTCTATCAGCAGTACAACGCCCGACCACACACTGCTCGCATGAGCCAACGTATTCTGGAAGGTATCTTTTTGTTAGTCAAATTGCGCTTTGCGACGCTGCCAACGGGCTCACAGGCCACAGAACAACTCTCTTTTCGGCCTGTGTTATTGAAGTAAATCCACTTTTCATCACAAGTGACGATCCGGTCCAGAATTTTGTCCTTGCGTTGATATTCGAGCAGATTAGTGCAGGCCCGAAAACGTATATCCTTATCTTTTTAAGACAGTTCATGTGGCACCCAGCGATTGAACTTATACGTCAAGTTTATGCGACGTATAGCGCGGCTAATGGATATGGGACTAACGTCTAACTCCTTAGCAAGCTCTCGATGGGTTCTATACTGATTTTCTTCTACAAGTTCTCGCAAGCGGGCCTCACCAACGTCAGTAGGCCTGCCAGAGCGCTCTGCTTTTGAGCCCAGCCCTTGTTTTTGAACTTTCGGTTCCAAACCTTCACAGTGTCATATGTTATGACATTAGTACCTAAAGCTGTAGCACATGATTTGGTGACATTTTGTAGATGATTTTTTGAAACAGAATTGGAAGTAAATGATGGTTCTAATCTGGTACGTGATAGTTCTATTTCAGACACCTTGTACTTAATAGTAACGATAATTTTTTACAAATTTCACAACACAGTGTATAAGCTAGTTCTCCCGCCTTATTAGCATGCCTTCGCAGTGTAGTCGTCAGCACGCTGGGCGCGTATTCCAGAGGTCCGTGGTTCGATTACCGGCGAAGGTGTTGCTCATTTTTAACTTCTCCTACTCCCAAAACATACCGAATGTCTTTACAGTGGCGCCCGAACTAAAAGGGTGGTTGATGATGATTCTCCACACCCAGGATTTGGCGATTGGATCCCCTAAAACCCCAGACGCCCTTTAAAAGGGAGAGTATATAAAGAATTTCTCCTGCCTTCGTAGTGTAGTGGTCAGCACACTCGGCGAGTATTCTAGAGGTCTGTGGTTCGATTCCCGGCCAAGGTGTTGCTAATTTTTCCCTTGTTCTGCTTCCAAAAAATACCTAATATCTCTATGAGTGTTCTAAAATAAATCACTTTTTTTTCAAATGCCAAAAACCATTTGACAAAATATGATTAAACACGCCAGCGTATTATGTTTGCGAGGACGATATTTGAGGTGGCGGGAAAGTTTCGTTAAAACGCAATATATATGTATGTTATTATGATTCCCCTTAAAAAGTCGGGATCTGTCCATGGAATCAGCAATAATTCTTCTGCTTTACTCTACTATTTAGTTTTTATTTACACTGCTGTACCTTTATTTATTATCTCGTAGCTTATATTCAAATCTAAAAATGCTTTCTTAATTGCCAATTATTACCACAATAGCCCACTTTTGCATTCTAAATTTTATTTCGAATTTCCCAGGAGAAAATTTCCTTTATTTTGCTTTGTTATTCTCCCTCCTTTCAGCATGCCTTCGTGATGTAACTGTTAGCACATCCGTTTCGTATTCGAAAGGACGAGGTTCGAGTCCTGACGAGGGTATTTCTCATTTCCCATATCCTCTTGCTCGAAAATAACCTAATGACTCTACCCGACCTAAAAGATGGTGGATGATGATTCTTCGCCATCAGGATTTGGCGATTGGGTTCCCTAAGATATTTTCCCCCCTCCTTTCTGCATGCTTTCGTGGTGTAATGTAATTTCGTGGTGTAATGTTTCGTGGTGTTCATGTAACCTCGAATACTCGGTGCGTATTCGAGTGGTCTAGGTTCGAGTCCCGGCGAAGGCATTGCTAATCCTTCACATCTCCCATACCAAAGGAATCCTGACAATCTACAACTGAATTGAATTATTTATATAAATATAAAAAAGAGGGATTGTCATTGATTAGAATGAAGACATAAAATTATTTCTGAAAACATTTTTTAGAAATTTTATATTTAACTTTAAATATAAGTAACCTAATCTGAAGAGAAGGTGAAAATGTAATAAATTGATAAAAGAACTAATTTTGTAGGGGGGGAATTCTCGTAGTAGAAATGAAAGAAGTAATATACGTTTTAATCTTACAACAACAACAACAACAA
Organism: Stegodyphus dumicola; assembly: GCF_044657685.1. Classification (NCBI taxonomy): domain Eukaryota; kingdom Metazoa; phylum Arthropoda; class Arachnida; order Araneae; family Eresidae; genus Stegodyphus; species Stegodyphus dumicola. The sequence goes on along the minus strand of NC_140781.1, from coordinate 109,730,611 downwards.
AAAAAAAAAAAAAAAAAAAACTGAGATATGTAAATTTAACGAGTTATCTTTTGACTTTCATTTTCTAATCAGTGAAAAATTAACATTAATAAAATTTAAGCTATCCAAATGAAGAAGCTTATAATTTAGAATTTAAATACCTAAATGATATACAAATAAAAATTTCATCACAACTTTCTAGCTTTAAAAACCGGTTATTTGAACAGTAAGACTGCTTTAAATCTTTTGAAGATAATTCTCTAATTACAGCCTAATTCAATCATAATGAAATTTGAAGCTGAAATAAGGCTAATATTCCCAGTTACTGTTGCTGATGATAAGAGAAGCTTCTATAATCTTAAAATAATAAAAAATTATGAAACATCTTCATCTATTCTTTGTATAGGATATGAATTAAGCTATCAAATTCCTTCTTGAAAAAATATTGATGATTTTGTTCTATAAAGGTAAGGAGAATTAAATTATATACAGTCAAAAGTCGTTAATCCGGACTCGTCGGGACTTCGGCGATTCCGGATTATCGATTTTTCTGGATTATAGATCATCAGTTTATATCGGGTAAGATGGCATGCAGAAGTTATAAAATTAAAAATATGAAACCGTAATTTATGAAATAAAGAACAATTATGATCTAAAGGATATCAAAATTTGAAAAAAAAAAAAAAAAAAAAAAAAAAAAAAAAAAAAAAAAAGCTTAATCTTTATTTGTTTTTTTTATTAAACATTTCTTTCAATGTAAGTTGTTTAAGTTGCTTTGTTTTATGTGATAATACTTTCTCTTTAATTCTATAAACAGACATAATTTCTTCTTCAGTTACAAAGTTCCGCTGTTCAAGTCCTATAATTGCTGTGTCGAGAATACCGACTAATTTGTCAATCGAAATTTTTTCGTTTTCAATAACCTCTGTGTCACTTTCTTCACTATCGGAAGCGAATTATAATGGGGAGGAATTTGATTGAAATCATATCAAAGACGGAGATCGAGATGAAATACTACATTTAGTAAGGAATTATAAGCCAAATAAAATAAAAACATCTGCCCTGAAGATACGGATAGTGCTGACAGATCAACTTCCAATTCATTGCACGCCGTGTCGTTTCCCTTCCTCCGCAGAGCAGCGTGAAATTGATAAACATATTTCGGAATGATTAGATAATCAAAGGATATGCCTTTATCCATTTTTTGCAGCAATTCCACTTTTGGTTTAATGGACTTCGAAACATACTTTCGCTTTGTAGATCCTTTACATATTAGTAAATATATATCGGAAATTATATTAGACATAATCGAAAGTTCAAGCTTACTTTTATAAAATTGCTGTAACAGTCTGCAAAAAATAATAAGCCGGATCCAATTCGAAGATTAAGGAACAACGCAATCTGCAACGTTACCTGAATTAGATAATTTCAGCTTAGCTTATACCGTCCATTATACATTAAACGCGCTTGCGTAAACGTATTATGCGCATGCGCACACGCCTATTCGCAGCCGTAAAGGTCTTACGCGCATGCGTCAAAGCGACGCATGCGCAGAAAGTTTGTAGATTTGAGGTCCGGATTATAGATCATTCCGGATTATGGGTGTCAGAATTAACGACTTTTGACTGTATATAAAATTACATAATTAGTACAGCATTTTTTACATTGCTATCTATTGTTTCTTTGATATTTGCTATTTTTTAAACATTTCTCAGTTTATAAATATAGATCATTATTCGTAACATAATTTTTCTGAATATATAAAGCTATGATTGAACATATTATAAGTGTTAGAATGTTGTGATTTGAAATATTTATCTTCAATGAATATGAAAGCGTATAAATATCATTAATTTCAATAAACATAGGGGTATGCCTCTGCTTAAGGCAAAAAAATATCTACGTAATGCTCTACTTAGTTAGAGTCAGCATTGCAATATATGTTTTAAAAATTCCTCAGTGTAACCTCAAAAATATGTATTGATATTTATAATTATAAAAACACATAATTTCTAGACCTTTCACCAGAAAACGTTGAGGGATTATTTTTAATTCAATCAGTTCTTATGATTCAGAGAATGTAAAGAGATAATATAAAAATCAGCTCTGTGCTTCAAATCCCTAATGCATTATTTATGGAACTCCTAAATGTATTCTTTTCATGTGGTATCTATTGTCATGACTTTGAGCACACATGTTTGGGACAAGAATATTTGCATCTGATAAATGTTTGTTAATATAAATATTCAGTTTAAATTGAATTTTCAGAATATATTTTCATATGTGAAATTTTCAGAAATTTTTATACATGGAACATACCTTCATCCACATTAAACCTTATAATGTATTTTGCTTATATCATTTAATGACTATTATCTAAAAATATGTCGCATTACTTAGCATTCCTGACTGCATAACTTTTCTTCTGTTTTATCTTCCCAGAAACAAAATAAATCATTATATTTTAATGCTTTTCTGGATAAATTATTTTCTTTTATTTAGTCCCAGAAATGAAATAAACCAACTTACTTTAATGTTTTTTTTTCTGAAATAATTTAAAGTAGTCTTTTAGATATTTTCAGTAACAATTTGGATATAAAAGTTCAGCTGAACTTTGGGAAGTGGCCATTACATGTTTTGCTATGCTTTTGTACACTAAAGCCTACATTTAATAATTTTATTGCATCGAATCTACTGTCTCTTATTTTAGATTACAAGTGAATAATTTCTTATGGGATTCACGATTAGGCCTTTTCAACACTAGATTTTTTTTCCACTTGTTGTAATCTCAACTATTTCTAAATTTTAGGTTAGGTTATTTAACTATGGCAAAGCCTTGAGGGCTATCTGCCTAAAGGGAGGGATGCCTTTGTGGAGGACTTTCTAAGGGAAACTGATACACGTTACACATGGGTAAAACCACGAAAACGGCCATGCAGCCAGCCCGTTTGCAGGATTCAAACCTCGGACCGAACTACCAGTGTTCGGCGACTTTACCGCTCGCCGCTGGTGGGCTCCTATTTCTAAATAATGTCATCTGGTGTGACCAAACAGATTCTAGTGCCAGCTCTCATGAGGTTTCAGGTGGTTTTTAGACATCTTTTATTTCATTTCAGAGGCAGATGTAAATGCTCCAAGTCCTTATATCCATCATAAGAGAGTGATTTTTTATTACTGAAAAACAGCTAAAACAGAAGCAAAATGCATGGTCTTTTTCTTCACTATGATTAATTAATTATGATCTCCATTGTTCAAGTCCCTGATGCAATGATTTGGTGAATATTTTCTAAAATAAAATAATTATCTCCTTTCTCTAGATGATCTTTCAGTTCTTTGCCATCACTTACAGAAGGATTCTATCTTATCACATCAATGTTGAAGTACATTACTCAATTTCTTTTATGAAGAGAAAAATGCTAAAGCAATTCAATTATTGCTCTCATTATTACTAATGTGAAAATTACTAGGATAACACGTCCTGATTTTGGCGGGACAGTCCTGCTTTTTGGAGGACTGTCCCGTGCCCCACAGATTTTTAAAAATGTCCCGCTTTTTTAGAAAACATCTGCATTTCTTATTTTAAATGTACTGTTAAAATATATTACCTATTATTTATTAATTATTATAGTAAATATAAAGAAATAAAAAAACACATAAAATGTATGCAGAGTACACTATAATAGGTGATGTAACGAGTTAGATTTACTCGGTGGTGTTCGATCATTGTCGTTACGCCTCGTCAAGGAATATCTATTGTTAATGGAGGAACAGCTAGCATTAGCTCAAGGGCTATTTGCTTTCCACACTATAAACCACAATCAAAGTTTCAGATCAATTGATTGTACATCGTAAATGATCAAAACATTGTACGACAAAAAATTTGCAGATGCAACGACAAAAACTGAAGCAATTATTTGTAATATTTTTTCACTATATTCTTTTCACAACTGCAGAAACAATTAGATTTTAAATGCACATTTATATCCATATATTATGATGCTTCCAACCACAAAGATTTAAAATTATTTTCCACAATTGTTAAACTTTTTGATCTAGAAACAGAAATTAAAATTAGAATATTAGATTTTATTTCACTGCCGGGTGAAACTTCAGAAATAATTTTTGATTCAATAAGTACTATTTTAAAAAATAATAATTTGAACTATAAAATCATTGCCTATTGTGAGGATAACACTAATGCAAATTTTGGTGGAAAAGCTAGAAGAAGCATCAATAACGTTTTTACGAACTTAACGAACATTTGAACCACAAAATTATTAGAGTAGCTTGTCCAGGACACATTCTACACAATACAGTGAAAAGTCGTTAATTCGGACACCCATAATCCGGAATGATCTATAATCCGAACCTCAAAGCTAAAATCTTTCTGCACATGCGCCGCGTTGACGCATGCGCATAGGCGTTTACGCGTGCGTGCAAGACCTTTACGACTTGCATATGCGTCTGCGCAAGCGTAGAATACGTTTTCGCGTGCGCGTTTAATAACGGACGGTATAAGCTAAAATTATCTAATTATCTATTACAGTTAATGTTGATGATTGCGTTGTTCCTTAATCTTCGGATTGGATCCGGCTTATTATTTTTTGCAGACTGTAAGAGCAATTTTATAAAAGTAAGCTTGAACTTTCGGTTATGTCAAATAGAATTTCCGATGCTGGAGCTCCCAAAGGATCTACAAAACGAAAGTATGTTTCGATGTCCATCAAACAAAAAGTGGAATTGCTACAAAAAATGGATAAAGGCATATCCTTTGTTTATCTAACCGTTCCGAAATCTGTTTATCAATTTCACGCTGCTCTGCGCGGGGGGGGGGGGACGTCGCGGCGAGCAATGAACTGGAAGTTGATCTGTCAGCACTATCGTTATCTTCAGGGCAGATGTTTTTATTTTAGTCGGCTTATAATTCCTTACTAAATGTTGTATTACATCTCGATCTACTCCGTCTTTGATATGATTTAAATCAAATTCCTCGTCATTATAAATATCACGAATACAAATCAAATAGTTTTCTGGTTGCAATTTTCTAATTTCGACTATGCGTAATGTATGCTTTACGCATGCGCGCGTTGAAAGAAATGTTTAATAAAGTAAACAAATAAATATTAAGCTTCTTTTTTTGTAAATTTTGATACCCTTTCGATCATAATTGCTCATTATTTTATAAATTACGGTTTCATATTTTTAATTTTATAATTTCTGCATGCGATCTTACCAGATTTAAACTGATGATCTATAATCCGGAAAAATCGATAATCCGGAATCGCCGAAGTCCCAACGAGTCCGGATTAAAGACTTTTGACTGTACTATTCAAACAGCATCTGAATTACTTCCAGTGGATCTTGAAAATATTATTGCAAAAATTTATTCATATTTTTATATATATACTGCACGTGTTGAAAGTTTGAAGGATTTTTGTGAAAGCATAGAAATTGAATATAAAAGAATTGGGTGACATTAAAAAAGGAGATTTTATGGGAATATGTAGAAAAATCTTTTTAATATAGTAGTAACCATTTTCTGAAAAATAATATTTGCGAAAATGATCTTTTTGATGAGGTGTCACTGGTAAAAAGATATGTTACTGAAGAAAAAATGAAATGTTGGTTGTCTGCAAATGCGGAAACAGATAAAAAATGGACGGAGTTATTCCTTCATTTTGAACAGAATAATATTCCTTATGAAAATATTTTGAAAACTTTAGAACACGCGCTCTTTCAGAAACAAATGCAGCAACAGAACGTGTGTTTTCTAGTATCAATAAAATATGGACAATTGAAAAAATGCAGTTGAACATTAAAACTCTAAAATCTGTATTAAGGATAAAATATAATTTGACCAATTCATGTGAGAAATTTCACGACATTTCAATAAATGATCCGAATCTATTGCAAAGTATTCACTCAGATAAAAAATATAACTGTGAATGAAAATCATAATTTTTTTAAATAAAATTTTAAATTAATTAAAAAATATAATATTCAAATTACTGTTTTTTGCAAATATTTTATAGTTATCAATAGTTAATAATAAATATATTTTTGTATATTTATAGAAAAGTATATGAATGTATACAATAAAATATATTTTTTGAATTATTGGTCTGCTTTCATAACTAAATTACAATTTTCATTTCATTCCATTTGTCCCGGTTTGTCTCAATGAAAATGTGGTCACTTTATACTAGGATCATAGTCAGAAGTAACTGTCATGAACTCAGGATTTTTACCTCCAGCCTTTTCAGTTATTTTTCTTGAACTATATCAATTTATTTTATTTTAGTTATTTATGCAAAATCTCACAATTTTTTTCTCAATATTACATACTTTTCACAAATTTCCCAGCCAATGTTGAGCTTTTGATAGCTCTTCTTCTTAATTGAAGTTACTTTAGTACTTTTCCATTATGCATCTGCCACACATCTTATAGGTATTATTGTAATAGTATGTGGGTATTTAATTATTCTTGTTCATACACACAGTCCACCAATAATGCTACCATTAGGTCTCAACATGTGTTTAACTTCTCTTTCACAGGTGTCAAAAAGGGTGGCAGGCACATAATGGAAAAGTATTGTTTCTTTAAATACTAAATCCAGATAATTGAATATAAAAGCATTATTTACAAACATTGTAAAGTTGTATTTATGTAAACTGTGAGAAAAAAAAAAAAAAAGTTATTGCATCACTACTGATGTTGTACTATGAACTCATTGAATTCTTCGGCACAAAAAAGAAACAATAAAAACCGCACATAGAAGTGAAAATAATAACAATTGAACACATAAAATTAATAACATAGGAAATGTCAAATAAATTCAAACTACCAAAATTTCATCTGCCACCTTATAATTATGTTTTCATTAAAAGTATACTACTTTGGGCCTGGGTTCAAATTCCAGAGAGTGCATGGATGTTTGTTAGTGTAATAGTATGTATGTGATATGCGGCAATTTAAAAAGACTAGTGAGCCAAAAGTCCTCTTGAGTGGTTTAGTGGCAGGGAACGAGAAATGGAAGACACTCAGATGTATCCCCAGGGGTGTTCCCTATCAAAATTTGGATGGCTGCAGCATTAGCACAGTGGAATTATACCTGTATGACCAACAGTTTAATTCGCATATTCCACCACATGATGAAATGATGCTTGGTACTGAATTTGGAAAGAAATGAAGGACAGAAGATATGCTTCTAGTTCCATATAATTTGATATTAGTCTAACACTGACATACAGTGTGTTCATTTTAAAGCAGGTAAGAAACAAAATCATTATTTCAGTCTTGTATCTCTATTATTACAGTTGTGTTAAAGGGAGAATCAAGTAATAGAAAATAAAATAAAAAATAGAAATGCAAAACTCAAATAATGATTTTTTTAAATGATCTGTCTTATAATAAATGCACTGTGTTATGAATAACACAACATATTGCATTACACTTTACTCATATCTCATCACAAGCAACTTCAGTCCCGTCTTCCCTAGGATACTATGTTCAGCTGTTCCTTTGTAATATACATGTCAACAATCTTATATTTATGTTAGAAGATAGGGATGTAAATGTATTGATGTATGCTGAAAATTTGGTGATATGATCCTCCATCCTCAAAAAAGATACACAGAAATAGTTAATTAAATGATGTCATGAAGACTTGAGTACTTGGTGCCAATTAAATAACATGCCTGCCTGTATAACTTTTGTATTGTGTCACAAGCCTTTTGACTTGGAGTTTTATATAATAATATCCATGTGCCTCAATACTAAACTTTTAACTAAATGGGAATTGTCTTAAATAGAAATTTGTCTTGGAATTAATGGATTGGAGGAATTATCATTGAAATAATTGTTTCTAAACTTTTAACTACATGGTAATTGTCTTAAATAGGAATTGGTCTTGGAATTAATGGGTGGAGTAACTAACGTTAAGGATAAATAATTGTTTCAATGTAATTAAACAACAGGAGTAAGGTGGGGATATGCGACTTTCACTTTATTTACAACTTACAAACCTACTTACTGTAATGAAATATTCCAGCACTCAATTAATAACTGCCTTTGAGGATTTAAAGAACAAATTGGAACAAATGCAAAATCAGATTCTTCGCCTTGACTGGCACTGAAAAAAACAACCCTAAGAGTTACTTTTATACTGAACTGGACAACTGCGCATGTCTCATGAGATACAAATTTCCAACTCAAGTTTCAACAACATTCTTAGACTTTCATAGATGTCTCAGATAAACTTTGAACCACGAAGCTTAAAATTCAGCAGGGTTTTGTTTAATTTACATTGAGGAAAAAACTCAAGGATTTTGATGATTTACTAGACTGGTGCCCTTGTGAAGACACAATAGTTGTGTTTTGATTAGCAGTGGAATATCATTGCTGGGCTGTCCATATGAGTAAGACTGGAATTTTTAATAGTCTTGATTATCTCTGCCATTCTGGCTTTATGGATAGTGATCACTTCCTTCTTTGTCCTGCTCTAACAAAGAATTCTCTACTTAAACATTATTGGGAAGCTCGAAATAACATGAGACTGTCTTCACACTATTTTTAACTTTAGTAATTTAAATCTAGCATTTTAAACTTTAGTAATTTAAATCCTGGCTTGGCTATTGAATTCTAATTTTATGCTTATATGCTATGTTTTAATATTGTTTTATCACCTAAGGACAAATTTTCAAAGGTTTTTCTTTTTAAGTATATAGTTTACAAAATTTAACTCATAATATCCTAAAATATGATTTCAACTAACAAGGAATAAATAACATTTTTATGACTTGAGTATCAACTATAATAACTGAAATTCAAATATTTCTTATTTGTAACATATTTTACTTGTATTCACTATCAAACATGCCAAACTTGAATAACACTGAATCTTGAAGGATCTTAATATCCAGTACTGTAAGCCTGAATACAGATGATACTGTAAGCAGCTTCTGTTTTATTACTTGATAAATACAAAGTTCTAAGATTGAAAACGAGGAAAAAAAAAAAAGAAAAGATTAAAAACCTAGGAATTGAAATACCACAACATATAAGGTAGAGTTAAATAAGCACGTAACTAAAAAAATAAGAAAACTGTAGCATGTTTTTCTTTAGTACTACTACTTTAATACATTTTATTACCTGTTACAACAAGTTTGATTGTTATGGCATTTGGATTTACAAAGTAGATCAGCTGATTTGCACAAACAGATGTTCGTAGTACATTTTTTTTAACAGCTGCATTTTCTAAGTCCTTGTCCCCCAACTAAAGAATTTTTTTTTTTTTTTTTTACTATTTCACATACACTTACTTCTTCTATACCAACTTCTTCAATGTTCAAAAAATTTTTCTTTACAAAAAATAAACTGCTTTCCTGTTTACAACGATTTTAATTTACCGAACTTACTATCAAAAACATAAAAACTCATCATCTTAAATATCTCTAATAATGGCTATTATTGATTTTGGATCCATTTTTGATCTATCAATATCAGGTACTTTTATTTTAACATTTTTCCAAAAGTATTTGTCCAAATGTAGGTTTCGGAAAGTTTTTAGTAGACACAGTCTTCATCTTCTTTGCCTGCTTCTGAAGTCCTTCCTTAACTGTCTCTCGAAACACTTTCACATTTTGAGTTTTCTTAATAATTGCACCCGTTGTGTCAGAGCATATATCTGGTTCTTTCATTTCAATTCAAACTTTAGTATCTGCTTCCATTGTTATGTCTGATTATTTTTCATATGCATTATTATTATCTTGCAATTCTAAATCAACTGTTGATTCGAGATTAGTTTTCCCATTTTCTGTATTAACCACACATTCATTAGTAATACATACTTATAAGTTTTTTCTAAATCCCGTTCAGTGGTCATGTTACTAATCAAATTATGTGGCAAAACTGAGTTAGCAAGTCCTAGCTTCATAGGACAACTTTGCAGGACATCACAGGATAGCTTCATTAAGATGAACATTTGAATCCCTCCTGACATGCTTTGTTTTTATTTTTGAACAAATTTTAATCCTTCTGACCAATTTCCTATCTTATTTGTTTCCAACATGTTCTCACCATCTTGGTTCACCCGTTCGACAGAACTTTGTGACTGACTGTGTCTCAGTTTTCAGTGAGCTATATTTATATCACTCCACATTTCACATAAACTGTTTACGATTTGATTTGGTTGCAAAATTCCCTCCTGTTATCAGAATGAAGAATGTTCAGGGCTCCAAAAGCTATGAAAATATCCAGAAAGTGATATGCTACTTCAACAATTCTTTTACTGTGTAAACTTCGGAGTAGGACAAATTGTGTAAGATGATCTTGATGCACTCAAATGAATTTCATATCACGATCAGTATTGGACTGCATATCTATTAGGTTGACTTGGCATCGAGAATTCATTTCACTATGCACAACTGATTTAATTACAATCCCCTCTTTCACAGTTTTTTGTTTCTTCTGACATGGTTCGCATAGTCTTAAATATGTGAAGATAGGTTCTACTGTTACATTCTTGTACTTAGATTCAGTTCTTTAATCATGCAAGTTCTTTCACCATGGCCAATTGCAATATGAGTGCTGTGTTGAAGACTTCATCAGTTGTAACATAATATAGGATTTTTGCAAATAGTGATATTATAAGTTTGTCCTTTCCTCCACTTAGAATACGACAGCGTTTCAACCTTCTGTAATGAACTGTTTGTTTCTCCATCACACATTTCTCACTTGTTAAATAAAAGCAGTTATCAGGCTTATTTTTTACAAATTCAGACAAAATTTCATAATCTTTTTCCGCATAACATCACTCATTTCCCATCAGCAAAATAAAAAAAGCAAAGTATGTAAAAATGGAAACAAACTTCAGGGAAAGTGCAGAATCACCCCTGCTTAGCGCATTTCTCAAAATCGCCAACTTGAAAATAACAAGTCTAAGAATTGCACAAACTCAGTGTCCATGTACACAACGACCTATTTTTGCTTAAAATAACATCAGAGAATTACACAAACTTGGCACTACGCACTCCCTTGACTTTGTCCATGTGCACATCGATAAGTGGGCGATTCTGCACTTGCGCCCAAACTTCTTCTTTTTTAGATCGTAGCTGCTTGTAAAAATTATGTCCAAGTTAGACTGCGAATGGTGCAAATAAGGAGAGGCAGGAACAGAAATGTGTCATGACGGAATTTGTGTGCGGAGGCTTATTCAAGGTTGATTTAAATCCCTCGTTTCAGGATTTTACCAGAAGGCATTGGTAACTCCTCGGTTTTACCTCAAAGGCTGAAGTGGAATCATATTAAAGCATACTTCGAGCTTTTAACAAGCTACTTTGGTAAAAGCTAGGTTTTACTGGTAAAACCTAGGATTTACCAGACTTTAGGATCTTACAGTAACATATCTCCATTCATACTGCGTATAATATTTTACTTGTAAAATGTATACGATTCTCTTATATTCTTATATATATTGATTCAAATAATGAATAAAATTTAAATGCAATAATGAAAAACAAGTGCAAATGATTTTTTAAAAAGTACGTAGCTTTTTCATAATATTTATTAAATTATAAAATGAACAAATATAATTTTTTCACAATTTTTATTTATTAAATTATAAAATGAACAAATATCATTATTTCACAATTCACAAAATTACACATATATACAATTGTTAATATATATTATTAGCAATCTTCCTTTTACTTAACTGTTTATTCCTAACCTACTTTTTTCTTTTTTTCTTTATTACAGATACTTTAATAATCCCATTAAAATATTCTCGTGCTTTCATGAAAAGCAGTATTCAGCAGAATTACTAGATTTTATTTTAACACCAACGAAAGTTGTTAATGTTATCAAAAACAGCAGTATAATTAATTATCAGTTATGTTATGATCATGTTATCAAAAACAGCAGTAATATTAAAGAATATGAAGATTTAAAAATTTATTAGAACACTGCTCGTATTTTGTTATACTTCTAACTCGGAAAAAAAAAAATCTTCCGGATTCTACAATTCTGAAGTTTTAGTTACATGCTCCATTACACAACGCATTTGTAATCTAAGTTTGTTTTATTTGGTTATTAATGCAGTTATATTTAATCATGTAGAAACATTTATCAATACGTAATGGATGTAGTTACCAAATAATTTTTTGCCATCGGTGTTTGTTTACATCACGGTATTAAGGATTTTCTATAAACTAAACTTCTCGAAATTCACATAAAAAAGTGGAAAACAGCCAATTATAGTAACCCAGACAAATAGTTTGTGACGTATTGTTGCCACCAGTCACGTGAGAACCCGCTAACTTCCGTAAACCGTCAGCGTTTGTAGTCGCATAATTGTAACGGACTTGATTTTCCCTTCCGTAATAAAACGTGGAGATTTTCACTTAAAAATTCCGATTCTTAATTTCACTTAGGCACTAAAAAAATCCCTCATGGAAAAACAATCATGTAAGCATAAATTTGTGAGATTAATAATTTGGATCCTTAGTTGAGTATCTGCTTAGCATACATCTCAAATCAAACATTCACCTATTTTATATCACGAAATGCGATCTGGCGAGTCATTATTCATTATATTTTGCTTTCATCACCGCATGTTTATCAATACATGGCAGCTTCAGTAATAACTCATGCAGTGATGTCTAAACTTTTCTTTTTCATATATATTAGTAATTGAATAACAAGAGTATGGCAACCTTTTATGCTAATATTATGCTTGGCGATGATTATAGATTTTTAAATGCTTTAAGAAATGTTGACAAAGAAAAATTTAACAAAAATTTCTTTCATATGCTAAAAATAGATTTTGTTAATGAAACTCTTAGGCCAAAGGATTACATTTAGTGCTATTTTAATTAAGAATAACTGATATGTTACTCACCATAAACCCAGAAGCGGCAGCAGAATTTAGGGAAGACAAAATTTTTGGAATTTGGGAAAGCACCAAGTGGCAAAATTAAGGGATGAGAAGTTTTTTATGATTTAGGGAAAGCACCTGGGATCCAAATTTTAGGCGCGGTGAAAATTTATAACTTAAATAGGCGCTTTGTAGCAGAATTTAGGACCCGTACAGACTGCACCAGGCGGTATCTAGCGCCGCCCCTAGATAAAGCCTTAATAGAGTAAACAAATAAATATTAAGCTTTTTTTTTTGTAAATTTTTATACCCTTTTGTTTAACCATAATTGTTCTTTATTTCATAAATTACGAATTCATATTTTTAATTGTATAATTTCTGCATGCCATCTCACCAGATTTAAATTGATGATCTGATATCCGGAAAAATCCCAAATCCAGAATCGCCAAGGTCCCGACGAGTCCAGATTTCGGACTTTGTACTGTATTGGCCATTGTGTTACAGCTTGTAATTTGATTTATTTTAAACTCTTTCATATAGAAAACAATATCAGTCTGTGCACCTTATAGATCCATTTTAACTGAATTATTTTATTAGTAAGATTTGTTAAGTATCACATCAGATTTTAAGAAATGGTCAAATTCTTTTTCCAATGATTTAAATCAAAGAGCTAAAGTTGTAAGAAATTTAGCTAGTTTTCAGTCACATCAAACATGCTAAGGAAATATTGATTTCCTACTGATCCCAATACATAATTATACCTTAAATGAGTTAAGTCCACCAAAGGCTTGATGAAAGAATGATCAATTATTGATGATTATTTAAAGTAATTACAGCCTTAATGTAAAATGATATGCAAGGTCCCCGAGAACAAATTCTCTATTATCCACTATACTGCGGGGGTTTCACTGTTACCAACAGCTCATTGTTGCCTGCTTTTATACATAAAGGCAAGTTACATATTTATATAATTCTTTTTACAGCTAGAACATGTCAATAATAATATATTGCTCACAATGTATATATGAGATTTCAGATATACTGCCAAGATAAAATTTAACATCTTAAACAGAATTTAATGTAATGATCAAAATAAAAATTTTTAAGTTGTTGTTTCAAATTATTCCAAAATACAGGATCAAAATGTATAATCTGTGTATGAATATAATTTGGATATTTGTAATAAAAAGTAAACTGGCATTCTGTTAAATTACTTATCGCTAATTGCCCTTGAATCTGATAAAAGTATGCATGAGTTGTTTTAAGCTTCCAAATTCCATCTACATTGTATAAACAAAAATTTGGTCTTTTGGCAAGCTGATTCAGCTCAACATTTTCAGGATTGTAACAGCATTTTATTTCGACAAGCCGAACATTTTCTTTGTTAAAAAGTAAGCCATCAGGTGATGCACACAAAAATGGAATACGTGGGTTGGTAGCAACCCCAACTTTTCTCAAAATATAAGATTCATTTTGGCTCCTGATAAAATTTCTAATAACACTTTCATGTCTGGAACCAAATGAGACTGCTGGCAATTTGCTGAGGTCTTTTTCATGATTTCTGTATATATTTGCTGCCAGTGTATCAAAGTCCGCCATCCTGTGAGCAATACTATGAAAGGCAGAAGCTGTTAGTCTTATCTGACGGTGGTTCTTCCGCAAATTGCTCTCACTCTGTTCTGTAGTTTTAAGCTCTATCTCCCATGCTTCTTCTAGGCTACATTTTATGTTTTGATGAAAGTAAAGCACCTCTTCTATATTTAAGAAGTCGGGCATTTCAATATTTATCCTGGTACATACCAATGCAGGTAGGGGAATTGTTCCGACTTGAAATAGATGGTCTGTACATTCAAGTACAGAGAATATTGGGAAATTACAGTTTTCTCCAAAAAGTGCTGAAAAGTTAACAGAATTCGTGGTTGAATAATTGGAAGCCTGTGGCTTAAATATATCTGAACTCTTTTTTGGTGATAAGAGTTTTGGCCTTGGTTGATGCCATTTTTGTAGCTGTTCAGTTGGGGCTTCATATAATTTTTTTGACTATAATCAACCAATGCATAAAGCAATGCAAAAACATGCTTGCAACTTGCAGGATTAGATCCACCAGGGCACTCACAAATAGCAGTCTGAATCTATAATAAAAAATATGAACATTAATTAAATTCTGGGACCAACTATGCAAGGTTGTTACAATTTATTCAGTGGGTTTCAAAGTCCAATAATTTTTAAGTTATGAATCACACACACATTCATATATGTAAACTTAAATATGTTAAATATTTAAGTTTACATATAGAGGCATTCTTGTGTTCATCTCATGCAGCCAATAAGTGACCATTTATGAAAATGTTGAAGTATTTTGTGTTTTGGAAATATGCAACATTTATATTTTTGTTACTATGCAAAATTATTTCAAAGCACCACAATGCAACTGTATATTCCAAAAAGCCACCAGAATATGAGATGGTATAGACAATTAAAGAATAATACTTGCCTATGTAAAGGCAACAACTTTAGATGGCCAAGCATTTCTAAAGAAACAGTGTCGAAAAAGTTACAATACATGTTGGGAAGATTGGGATACTCATTTCTGTGTACATCATAAAACCAGAACAACACACATTGAACATTTATAGTTTTATCAGTAAAATATGAAATATTTCTACTTGATTTCAAATAGTATTAATTAACTTAATAGTTTTTTAATAATTATAGTTTTTAAAATTATTTTCAGTACTTTTTTGAAATCTTATGAATCATTTGCAATAATAATTCTGTATACTGCAAGAGGAAATACATAAAATAATGCTCATGTATGTTGTTCTACAATAATAATGTAATTACTATTATAATTTTAAGTCACAATTTTATCAGCCTGACAAGCACAAGATGGTTTTCAAAAATGTTAGACTAAAATGTCTGGAACATTATAAATACAGTTGCCCTAAAATTATGTGACGGTAGTGATACTAATATGATACACAGTTCAAAATTAATACATAATTTTGTACCCCTTGAAATTTAATTGTTCATAACTGATTCTAAATCTATAGATAGCATGAACTTCAGATTAACATTTATTTTTTATATTACAGTAAAAATGTCAAAAAGAAAATTGTATTGATTTGCACAACTGAGTTCGCTGTAATTCTAGCTGTGAAATTAATAATTTTTTTATCATAGATATTTCTTTATTTTATAGTAGAAAGCGATAAAAAAATACTACATTTATGCGTATTGATTAAAACTAGATTCTAACAGCCACATTATTAAAACACAACGTAACAAAATTAATAAAAATTCAGGGGTATAATATGTTCTCTATGGCACTCAATTAATAAGAGAAAATTAGCTTGGTGTTTATGTTTTTGCAAATAAGCAGATCTTGCGTGAATTCAACTATTTCGATAATTTAGAACAACTATGCATAAACCATTAACAAATATTTACATGATTATGTTTGCATTTTAAAGTTTGGAAAACATTATTCAAGGTCTCGGGAATATTTTTCAACTATTGATATACACTTAATATTCCTAGGAAAGTAAAACATGAATATTGGTAGGTATTATGCATAAAAGAAAATTTATGAATCTTACCTCATTTTCTGCAGAAATTTGCACAGACGTTTTATAATTAACTGTTTTCTTCATTTCTGCCTTAACGCAGCTTACTATAAATGCTCTACTATCTGACATTACTTCAAAGCAAATGTTATTCACATGCTTTTCCTTGAACAAGAGAAGGCCCTTTTTATTGACATCAAGAAAAAAGAAATCACTTCCAAGAGTACTTTTTAATTTTTCACAATAGCTGTAAATTTCTAAATTAGAAAAATCAATTAATTTTAGTGGTACATCTGCTATAGACTCCATCGTAAACAGCGCACGTGCGGAGATTGTTGTCACTAGATCACGGGACCACTTTTTCCCTCTTCTTCTCTTGCGGAATGTATCAGCGTGGCCCCAGACAGGACTAGCATAGAGTAATGCTGGTCGAAGTATAGATTTATATGAGGAGTTTATTAGAAACGGACATATGACTGCGCCAAGAAGTGGGCGCATTGTTGCAAGCGTGATATTGATTTTTTTTCACAGTTTCCCTGAGATGTTTCTGAAAAGACAATCTTTTTTATCAAGAATGACTCCTAGATATTTAACTTCGTCAACTCAGTCAATTTCTTCAAACAGAAGAGTTCTAGGTGGAATGAAATTTGTTTGACCTTTGCGAAAAATTATTGGTTTTTTTTTTTTTCGGTATTAACTGCAATCCTCCAAAGAGTGATCCAATTTTTTAGATGATGAGGTAATGTTGAAGAAGGAGCTGGACATCAGTAACAGTAGAAGCTTGAGTCATAATTGCAGTATCATCAGCGAAAAATCTCGCCTGTCCACACGGAACGATTGTCCTCTCAGTACAGGAATTCACTCAGCCAATCGCTGTGAAAGGAAGTGTTCCCGCCCTCTACAGCGTCACAGTGTCTACGATTTTTAAACAAAGCTTACGGTGTTGTCAAATAGTCAAAATAATGGATGACTATTTTAAATTGCTACTATAGATACAGCTACAATTTTAAACTTAGCTACTGCTACAGAAGACTCCTTTTTTATTTTATTTTCTTATTTTTAAATTTCATTTTTTCGCACTCCTATTTGTGCCCTTAAATCTTGAAATAATAAAATAACCATGTTTCAAAAAAAAAAAAAGTAACTACTGTGCTTTAAATCAAAACCTTTATTAATGAATAAATAGACAATAATGTCGTGAATATCAAACCAGTATAAGTAAAAAGTAGTAATAAAGATTACTACATTACAAAGCAACAGTGTAATTTTAGTGCAAAAATTTGAAATAAGAAATATCATAAAGGTGCAAAGTCTTAAGTAGTATATTTATTGAACATTAAAAAACTAATATCAGCATAATTAAATAACTAACACAGTCTGAAAACTATGATCATATGACTCTATCAGTTAATCAGCTAATAAAATTCAGCAATATTATATTAAATTGGGCTGTAATTTATTTTCGCAAAACTCAATTAACACAAAACTGAGTTTATGACTTGTGACTTTCTCTTGACCAGTAGATCTAAAAAACGTGCCAACGGCCATTCCAAAAATAAAAAGAAAGTCGTTAAAATTCAATAAACAGCACACCCGTAGGCGAAAAAATAAAAAGTGACTTTTAAGTCATGCAGTTCGAATTTAGTGATGGAGAAACGAAATTAAAAAGGTTTTGCAGACGCAGAAAGTCCAAAATTAAGGTGGGTGTTCCAACCCACAATCTCACACACAGACACAGATCGTATTTTATTCTCGAGTGTCAAGATGAAGAAACATCTTTTCACTCGACTTCTGATAAAGATCGGGTGGGGGGAAAGAGAGAAGGGTGAAAGGAGTGTGGGAGGCGGATGAAAGAGAGTGAGGTCCACACTAGCCGCGGCGAAAAAAGGGGGTGTCAAGTTCAGTGTCATTATAAGAAGTAGCCGCGGGTGATAAAACCGCAGAGTAAGTTTTGCGTGAATGAGTCAATTAAGGTTGTGATTCTTATGTGGGAAGGATGTCACAAGGGTAACGATGTTTTCTTTGGGACGCGGGGAGTGTCTGAGAGTGCTAATAAGGCTATTACTGTGGGTTTGTACTGAATAAAAGAAGTTGACCGCTAATCGTTTAATATATTCTTGAATAAGTTCGATTCGAAGGTCTCTGTGAATATAGATGTTGGGAATATACCAAGGAGCATTGATAATTTCTCGTAGAATTTTATTTTGTAGAATTTGTAATTGTTTAATATTGGTTTTAGATGCATGTCCCCAGATCGGTGCTGCATAAAGAAGAGCTGGGCGCAGTATGAAGCGATATAGAATTAATTTGCTTGTAGTAGATAAGTTGCTTTTTCTTCCAAGAAGAGGTCGCATAGTAGCTGTGGTGATTTAAAATTTTTATACTACGGACCGGAAATGGGTTCTGAAGGTAAGTTTTTGGTTAGAGGTGGGTGACTCCAAGGTATTTGGTTTCATTAATACAGTCTATTTCTTCGTCAAAAATTTCAGGGGGTGGAGGATAGTATTTCATGTTTCCTTTACGAAAAATTATTGCCTTAGTTTATCAGTGTTAATTTTAATCCTCCAAAGTGTAAGCCATTTTTCCAGTTTTATGAGATAGCTTTGGAGTTGGTTTCTTACGGCGATAACTGTGCAGGCTTTAGTAAGTATGGCGGTGTCATCGGCAAAGAGTGCAAGATGAACAGAAGGGTCTTTAGGGATGTCTTGTGTATAAATATTAAAAAGGTACGGCGAAAGTGCCGACCCCTGTGGAACACCAGCATTGATTACTCTGGTGGTAGAGTAAGCAGAACCGATTTTGATTCTGAATGTTCTGTTGCTGAGAAAATAGGCTATTAAGCGAATAAAATGACCTGGAAAATTGAGAGTGATTAGTTTGTAAATAAGGCCTCGATGCCATACCCTGTCAAAAGATTTCGCGATATCGAGAAATATAGCACCGGTCGGAAGCTTGCAGTTGTAGCCTTCAGTGATAATGTTGATAACTCTAAGAAGTTGGTGGCAAGTGTTATGATGATTACGAAAACCGAATTGTTCTTCTGGGAGAGAATTCATGGAAGGATGAATTTTTTGGATGTGGAAAAGTAGAATTTTCTCAGTAACTTTAGAAAGGTGGCTAAGTAAACTGATAGGGCGATAGTTCTGTGGGAGAGTTGGATTTTGTTGCGGTTTAGCAAAAATAATTATTATAGCTTGCTTCCATGAGTTAGGAAAATGAGCGAATTTGATAATGTTGTTGATTATCTTAGTTAGGCAGGTAAGAGCGTTGATCGGAAGATGCTTCAGTGCTTTGGTCGAGATGCCATCGTGCCCTGGGGCTTTCTTCGTTTGTAAGGCGCTGATGGTGTTGGCAACGATTGTTGGAGTAGTCAGGAAAGTGAAGTTGTACGGAGCAGGGGTATTAAGGAAGTTATTGACCATCTGGTTGACCCGTTCAATATGGTTATTGTCGTACGGAGTGGGATTAAGAGTGAATGAATCTTCCATATAGTCCGCAAAAGATTTAGCTTTATCTTCTTCTGTATACGAAGTTTCACTAGGTCCATGTATAGGTGGAATATGTTTATAAGGTTTCTTGAATTTGCGGGAAATGTCAAATAGGGAATTGTCCTCTATAGCTATTTTATTTAGGAAATTGGTCCATTTTTGGTTTTTGAAGTTCTTGATTCTTCTGTTGATTTCTTTTTGCATAGAGTTTAGTTCGTGTTTGAGTTGTGGATCCCTGGTAGTTTGCCATCTTTTACGGATCCGGGTTTTCTCTTTAATCCTATTTCTTATATCGGCAGGCAGGGGAAGGAAAGGCTTGTTCACTTAAAAAGTATTGGTGGCTTCCTTTAAAGCAGAATTGATGCTGTTGGTAAATTTTGCGACTTCGTGTTCTAAATCTTCTGTGTTGTTGATGCATGGGTTACCTTGTATGGAGTTATTCAGAATTTCAGAGTATTTAATCCAATTTGTAACTCCTATACTTCTGTCAAGTGAGAGGAGGTATTTATTAATGGGGGTTTTAAATACAATGGGGTTGTGGTCGAAAGACAGGGCTGAAATTACAGAGATATTGCATCTGTTAGTAATGTTACTTGAGATGAAGAAGTCAATTGTGGTGGCGCTATTGTACCCGTAATGGGTGGGCTCGTCTGGTGCATGTACAATTATTTGATTGAATGAGTTTAAATATGTCATTTCCTTTCTTGTTAGCAGGTCCTCGGTTCCAGCAGGGGTGTTTGGTGTTGAAGTCCCCTCCGACAATGGTAGAAGTATTAGAATTAAGGAGGTGAATCAATTCTTGTGCTCTGGGATTATTATTTGGTGGGATGTATATATTCGAAATTTTGAATTTTTTATGTTCTATTACAATTTCTATTGTGTTACTTTCGAAAGTGGTGCTGGGATTAGGAATTTGAGCGTGTTTTATGCTCCTTTTAACAAATGTGATGATGCCACCGCCTCTTCCTGTCTCACGATCCGTACGGTAGGTGTTATAATTAGCATAAAGTACTTTGAGTGCTGGTTTATGGTGAGTCTCTTGTATGAGTATTATGTCAGGTTCAATTTCAGTAATGAGGTTGGATAATTCATCTTTTTTATGGTAAAGACCGTAAGCGTTTCAAGAGAGGATTTTTATGTTGCATCTATTCTTGAATTTATTAGCATTAAAGATTGTTTCCCATTTTTTCAATGATTTCGACTACTGCGATTATTTTATCAAGAGGTGATTTCTTGGTTTTAATGTTTTTGAGTCCTTGTATCGCTGTTGTCCAGATTGTTTTTAGCGAAGAGAAGTCAAAGAGGTCTGACAGGGAGGATTCTTTGGTGCTGGTAGTTTCTTCTGTTAGAATTTCGTTTTGAATGGAGGTTTCAGCGATATTTTCGTTACTGTTTGATGTCAGCGGAGGAAAGCCTTGTCTTCTGTTAGTCCAGGGATTGGTTGCTGGTGGAGGACTGGGTTGGAAGTGAACTTGTTTGTTTTTTGGTCTGGCCGGGCAATTTGGAGAAGTTGGCTGGGTGAGGACCTTTGCAGTGATAACACATGGCTGGCTGGTCGCGACTACGGGTGTATTCTATAGGTTTGTGATTGCCTCCGCAACGGACGCATACCCAGTCTCTGGTGCAGAGCAGGGAACTGTGAAAAAAATCCCTGGCATCTATAGCATTGTGGAGGGCCAGGTTTCTTGCGTAATGATTATATTGTTACGTTTATATAACCTATGCGTTTGATTTTGAATACTTCATTATTTTCTTCTCATTTTGGTATATGTACTAAGAAAAGCGGCATTGGTTTATTTTCTTTTCTATTTCTTAATAGTGTAATAAAGTAAACCTTAAATCCTTTTGCAAGAAGTTCTTGAGTGATGGTTTGGGGATCTGTGGTGATGGGTAAGCCTCTTATTATGACTTTTAAAACTTTATCTTCGGGCAATAAGTAGGTGTGGGCTTTAAGCTTTGTTTCTTCTACTATTTTGCGAATGAATCGATGTGAGTCAGAGTCTGCAGGCTGTATTTCAAGGCGGCGCCCTTTTAAGGTGCCAGTTATCTCTTTTCCGGTTTGCTTGTTTAAATTTTTTAAGAATTCATCCGCTTTTGGTACGTCATCTACGACAATAATTGGAACTTTATCAATTCTGCTTGTTTTGGGGCTGGAATTTGGTTTTCTATTTGCGGGAATGGTGTCACTTTTGTTTGGTTGGTCTTTTGGGGTGGTAGTGAGCTGAGTGGTTGATTCATCTTCGTTGTCCAAATGCATGTCGTCTATTTGGTTCTGTAATTGTTTATATCGATTGCTGGTTTTGTAGGAAGGCTTCTTATCGGAGTCAGAATCCGTGTGTCTATGGCGCAATTTTCTCTTTCTTTGTTCTTTTAAACCACTAGTGGATTGAAGTATGTCGCAGAAGTTTTTAATCTCTTCAAATTGTTTAGCGAGCTTTTCGTTAGAGGTTTGTAATTCGTTTATTTTTGCATTGGCCATCTCGTTTTCCTGCAGGCGCAGGTGATTAATGGCTTTTACAAAGAGAAAGTTTAGTTCTTTTTTATCACTAGCGGACATAATCACATTTCGGTCGTTACGGATATCTTGGATATCTTCCACCAAAGATCTGGTAGTTTCGACGTCATTGGATAAAGTAATTTTGTGACTTAATATTTGGAGAACGTTGGGTTCACCATTGAGATGTCTCATGTGAGGATTTTCTGAGTTTGGAGGTGAATTTTCCATGTTTATGTTATTATTAGTTACATTATGTTTGTTGTGTCATACTGATTAATCATGTGAGGCAAATAATTTGGAAAAAGGCCTAACTAGAGGCCGTACCCGAAGGTACCCTTATCAGCACGGTGAATAAAGAAAATCAGAAGAAAGAATAAAATACGACCTGTTTTATCCAGCGAAGGGTGCAGTAGTGGAGTTAAGGCGACGCTTTTGCGAGGCGAAAGCCAAAGAAGAAACAACCCAGAGCCCGTGAGGCGAGGTCGATGAACTCGGTACAGTAGCGGGGGTGGCAGCAACGCAAGGAAACGGAGAGCGAAGCGATAAGACGTCTATCTCGAACGCTGTCCCACCTCGGAATGACCCACGATCTCGATTGCGCGGAGAAAACCAGCTCTGCTCTTTACCATTGGGCTATGATCCCTCGCGTAGGAGGTGTCGGAAAAGCTACATATTTCGTCACCTAATTAACTGCCATTTTCGGTTGAGTCTCTGTCAATAATTCGGTCAATAAGTCAATGAGTCTCTGCGCTGCTTTAAATCGGCCCCTAATTTCTCGACTGGAGATTTTGCTTTCTGAATTTTTTCAGTAAGTGTATCACGTTCAATGTTCCGTCTTACTTTCTTTGGGAACATGTACAGACCTGACTCGGAACAGGGAGCTTACTAAAGCTATGTTCAATAAATGTGGGAAGTAGACAAGATACACAGGAAGGGTATACAAAACCCTTTATTTTTCACTCTTTACAATAATTTCCGTACTTCGGAATACAGAGACCAACTACTTGTGGTCTGAACGTAAGAATATAAAAATATTTAACTAAACTCTAACTTAATTTTGGAATAATAAACGTGGAAGATTGGCCGGATATTAACAGGAAGCCGTATGTAGTACAGAGAACTGTTAACACTACAATACGTTTAAAATTATCACGAGGATTAAACCTCTGGCCTCGAAGGCAAACAGCAACCGAGTAAAACTTCTGAGGCAAGCGGCCTGCTTCGACTAACTCCTTCCTCTCTCTCGCTTGGCAAAAAGCCACAACTTAAGTACTTGGCGTTCGCCAGACAAATTTTGCATAAATAAGTTAACGCTTTTAATTCTGGCCGGAAGTAGAAAATAAGAAGTGATAGTAAAGATTTAAAATAAAATAAACGTTAGTAAAACTTAAGATCCTTACATACTTCCCGCCAGAGTTAATTAGTTTGAAACTGAGGTCTAAAACGACCTTGTTGAAAACTTTTAGCTCTAGAATCTAACGCGAAGCCAATCTTTTACAAACATTTCTCACTAGAAACTAGAAATTTAAAAAAAAATTTTCTTTTTACAATAGCAGCTCCATGGACACCCAATTTTTCATCTGTACTGCATCTAAACAGGAGCTTTTATTCAAATCTGGTTCCTTCCAGAGATCTGGAAGGAAAACTAGTTTAATGAAATGTTACGCAATGAAATGGCCAGTAACATGCATATTTATATTTCTCTTAACATTCTTATTTCATTCATGACTATTTTAATTATCTCTCCCCGTGCTCTCTGATATGTGTTGTAAAAGAACACCAAACACGAATGTGTTTATGTATACGTGATCAACACTGCCTCCTACAATCAAAACACTAACGTGCTAAAATTCAACATAACCAGACCTCGTAACACACCCTATCTTCAACTTTAAACCCTGAGGTACTATTCTGAAAGTGGCTAACTCTGAATTGTAGCGTCAGAGAGCCTAACTACATTCATTCAACCTTTAACACATATTCACCACAATTTGGTCTTTTTACAGTCACACGAATAAGTTTAAAATTTTTGGCATTACTTTCACTTTTACCATATCATAGTATTTCTTAATATTTAAAATAACAGTTCGCATTGTACTTAAGAACATATTAACATGCCGTTAATTTTACGCATTTTAAAACATACATTAGTAGTACATTGTTAACTTCTATTCTTTTCAAAGCAAGTGCCATTTCTTCTACATTGAAATACTACATTTCAAAAAGTCTTTCAGACTAAAACTTCTTTCTTGCCAGAATGTTTTAAATAAAATTTATACAATAACTTTTACAATATTTAAGTATTTACACATTCCTATTATACATCAACTTTAGTTTTACGCGCGAGTAATTGAAAAACATAATACCAAAATCGGTAACAACTCATTTCTCGCCTTTTTGGCGATAAAAGGTACACTTCACATGAGGTAAAAATTCTTGAAATCTGCCACTTGCAGTAAGAATGAAAGATTAACTTAAGTTTGCAAAGTAACATAAAATTTTACTTATCTTTGTGATATTCGGACATTCTTTTTTGAGCCCAGTCCTAGAAGGTAGCGCAGATTCTGGTTTGATTTATCCTCCTTCTTGTGCGGGCTCGCCCTTCAGTGCCTTCCTCTAGAAGCTTTCTTTTTCCTCCAGTTCGGTCACCCTTGAATACCTTCTTTTTCGCCTCTGCCTGGGGTCTTGGCCGTTTGATGGCAGCTGGTCTTGGCGGAACCGGGACACTTCTTTCGCGTTCCTGCTTGGACCTCGTTGCTGGCCGTTCAAATTTTCCTTGTAACTTTTCCTCCGCCGCTGGTGGCCCTTCCGCAGTTCGGCGACATTTGCTGCGGAGAGTCCTGTCCGATGAGTTGATCTTCCGTTTGGGAGCCGGGTTATAGTTGCCGTTATTTCTCCTGGCTTTCTTGGATTCGTCGTACTTCTCCCTTCTTCATTCTGGGGGTGTTCGTGAGCTCTCTTTTCTGGACGGTGGAACGGCTTCTTTTTCTTGTTACCTTCAATTTTCCAGCGGGGAAACTTTCTTTTCAATTGCTCCTGCCTCCTAATGGCTTGTCCTTGTGCTTGACGTTGTTCCACCTCTGGAGCTTGTGCCTGCCGTGTCTGCCGTGCCGGATCCTGCAAAAGATCTTTGAAAATTTGCATTTTATTACGATCATAGTAGGGTTTTATTTGATCAATGTTTGCGGAGCACATTTCACCATTTCTGGCTTTTAACACCACTACAGCGTGAGTTATTTTTTCTATGACATATGGTCCTTCAAATCGTGGAAAAAATTTGGCAGTTTTATCTTCTGGTGCTGAAGAAAGTGAATGCTAAATTTTTAACACTTCATCCCCTACTTTATAAGTTACTCCCCGTCGTTTCAAATCATAATAGAGCTTCTGTTTTCTCTGTGCTACTTCAGTATTCTTTTTTGCTTCTTTAATTAATTTTTCTATATCACGCATTTTAAATTCTGGGGCTCTTTGTTGCACATAAAATAATTTATCTAACGGTGTTATAATCTTTCTGCCTAGAAATAACTCAACAGGAGTTTTGCCCGTTGTATCATGTTTTGCGGTCCTAAGGGCGAAAGCAAATTCATTGACATAGTTATCCCAGCTTTTATGAAAATTTTTAAAATAACTACGGATAATTTTCACTATATTTCTATTCACCCGTTCCGCTATATTTGATTGCGGCCGATACGGGACCATTTTTAAATGACGTATGCCCAGTTTTTGGCACATGTCTTCAAATACATTACTTACAAATTGAGGACCATTATCCGATATAACTTTTAGGGGCGCCCCGTATTTTAAAATATATTTATTTAAAATAGAATAAGTAACTAATTTCGCGGAGGCTCGTTTTAAGGGAACAATTTCGGTCCACTTACTAAAATGATCAACCATAACAAGGAGATAGCAACTTTTATTTAACTGACTTTTTGGGAAAGGGCCCAATAAATCGATGCCAATTATTTCATTTGGAAATTCAGATTTAATACTATTTAGAAACCCGGCCAGGCGGAAATTAATATAATTAACTGCTTGACATGTTGGGAAGGACTGGACATACGCCCTTGTTAACTTTCGCAGTTCAGGAAAATAGACTGCCTCGCGTACGCGTTGTATAGTTTTTCGAATACCAGCATGAGAAGCTAAAGGGCTGTCATGCAACTCCTGCAGGATATTTAATCTAAGACTAGCTGGGATAACAGGTCGAAATTCGTTGTTGGAATTCGTAGTTTTTGTATAAAATAATAGACCATCTATTAGTTCGTAATGGGCCGCCCTATTTCTTATCGCCACAATATCTTGGTGGCTAAAATTTTCAGGATCCTTTAAATACTCATAAATGCTTCCAAACTCAGGATCCTTACCCAGTTCGGTTATTACAGTTTCTCGGGAATTTATTGTACATGCTGTGAGCATTGCCACCTTTACAGTATTACCTTGTTCATCTATTTTAATTCTTGATAGGACATCTGCTACGATATTTTCCTTTCCGGGGGGTATGCTTGATTACCAGATTATATTCTTGTAGCTTGAGTGCCCATCTTATTAACCTTGGGGATAAGTTTTTCCCTGAGTACAATCTAGTTACCGCCGCATGATCAGAGTACACTGTTATTGGCGCCTTTCCAAAATAGACTCGGAACTTTTGCACTGCTAACAGAACTGCAAGTGCCTCTCTCTCGGTCGCGGAATAGTTTCTTTGTGTTTGATTTAAAGTTCGGCTAAAAAATGCCACGGGCTGCTGATTTTGTGAAAGTACCGCTCCTACCGCATAATCCGAAGCATCCGCTCAAATTTCTAAATTCTCATCCTTTTCAGGAAATTTCAACACAGGGGCTTGCGTTAATGCTTGCTTTAATTTTTCGAACGCACTATTGGCTTCGGCCGTCCACGAGAATCTTTCCTTTTTCCTTTTTAATTTTAACAATGGTCCAGCAATAGCTGCAAAATCTTTTATAAAGGACCTATAATATGAACAAAGTCCTAGAAAAGAAGAGAGCTTCTTCGCCGTGTTTGGAGTCGGATATTTTTGTACAGCAATTATTTTTGATTCGTCTGTCTCGATTCCTTTCTGAGATATTTTGTAACCTAAATATTTTAATTCAGGGGCTGCAAATTTGCACTTTTCGACATTAACTTTTAGACCGGCCTCATTTAATAAAGAAAACACCTGTCTTAAATCCTGTACATGTTGGTCGAGATTATCACTAGTAATAATGATATCGTCTAAATAGATAAATGTGGACTTTCCAAGAACAGGCCTTAACACAATGTCCATACATCGCTGAAATGTTGCCGATGCCCCTGAAAGGCCAAACGGCATACGCAAAAATGCATAAGTGCCAGTTTTTGTTATAAAAGCAGTCTTAGGCACGTCCTCAGGCCTAACCCCTATTTGAAAATAACCAGTCGTTAAGTCTAAAGTCGTCATATATTTGGTGGATGTTATGTTCCTTAGAATTTCTTCAATAATAGGTAACGGATATACCGGATATTTAGTTATGGAGTTTAATTTACGGTAGTCAACCGCGAATCTCCACCTTTTTGGAGTGTCAATGGATAGTCATTATTTTTCTTACATAAAACCACCGGGCTAGCATAACTACTTGAGATGGGCGTTATGATCTTTTTACGTAGCATATCGGTGATATGCCGTTCTATAATTTTTTCCTTATTCTTATCATACCGGTATGCTTTGTGGCGAACTGGCATTGAATCTCCGGTGTCAATACTATGGTTATTAACCTGAATAAATCCTGGAATATCACTAAATAACGAAGCAAATTCACTTACAACTTGTCGGATTCTTCGTTGCTCTTTATTAGGCAGGTGGTCAAGGTTTAACATCGGCGGTTCAGCCTTTTCTTCTCGAACTGGTTTCATCGTCAGCTTAAGGGACGCTTCATTAAAATCCAGCGTTGCTTGTGCCTCTGAAAGAAAATCTATTCCTAAGATAATATGTGCTTGCAGATTCTTTACTATGAAAAACATAACCTTTACTTGTTCGTCCTTGATACGGATGTATAGTGGTAATTTACCTATGCACTTACACCTTTCTCCTTGCGCCGCTAACACTGTCGTATTATCCGAATTATATATGCGGTATTTCCGAAAATACTTCCTAAAAAAATCTTCTGCCACACAGGAACACTGCGCGCCTGTATCCAGGAGTGCGGTGGCTGGGATATTATTCACCAACACTTCAATCTTCGGAAGAGTCAAATTTTTCACCATTACTGTATTTATTTAACTTGAAGGAAGAGGGTTTTCTTGGCCTTCGGATTTCCGCACCCTCCCGTCAGCAGAAATCCGTTTTAGTTTAAATCATTTTTCATTTCCATGCTTTCCTTCTTTTTCCACTGGCCTTGAGACTTTTTTCCTGGATTGCTATTGAACTGTCGACGTTCGCCGGCTGTTTTTGAATGCTCGGGTTTCCTTGCCCACTGATTCGCTTTGCTTCCGTAGCCGTGTGCTTGACTTTGCTGTGGTCTTGGCGCACCAAATTGGTTTCGTTGTTGATATTGGCGTCTTCTTTCAGTGTCCGCCGTTCTTCTACTTTCAAACTGGATTGCTAGCTCAAATAATTTTTCCAGTGTAGTCGGATTCCTTAATTCAATAAAGTCTTGCACTTGGGACAGTAACCTCGGCAAAATTACTTGAATTATCTCAGGATCCGGACGGTTTCCATACAAGAGTTTGAAGACGTAAATTTTTCTTAAAATAAAGCTTGAGAGATTTTAGATTCTTTGCTGATATATGCTGAAAAGTTCCGTTTCTAATTTCGCACGATCCCTTACGACAGGGAAGGCTTTTACTAGGGCAGTCTTGAAATTCTCGTAAGTATAGGTGGGACTTCCTGCTTGACCCAAGAGACTTCCGCCTATACATTTGAACCAGTTAAGCGCTTGGCCCCTCAAAGCGCTGGTAGCTAAGGTAACTTTTTGAAACTCGTGCACGGGGTAGAGCATGAAGTGGTCATCCAATTTTTCCAAAAAACTGGTTACCGGTGAGTTTCCATTAAATGTTGCTTCTGGTTTCATCGAAGCGCGCATGGTCTGGACGATGTAACCAAATTCTTCCAGGGCGGCAGCTGGCATTTCTGGATTCTGAGCCGCTTCTGCAGGCAGCACAGGATCTTCTTGAAACTCGGCCATGGTTATTTTTCTTCGTTGGGCGCCACTATCAGGTTCAATGTTCCGTCTTACTTTCTTTGGGAACATGCACAGACCTGACTCGGAACAGAGAGCTTACTAAAGCTATGTTCAATAAATGTGGGAAGTAGACAAGATACACAGGAAGGGTATACAAAACCCTTTATTTTTCACTCTTTACAATAATTTCCGTACTTCGGAATACAGAGACCAACTACTTGTGGTCTGAACGTAAGAATATAAAAATATTTAACTAAACTCTAACTTAATTTTGGAATAATAAACGTGGAAGATTGGCCGGATATTAACAGGAAGCCGTATGTAGTACAGAGAACTGTTAACACTACAATACGTTTAAAATTATCACGAGGATTAAACCTCTGGCCTGGAAGGCAAACAGCAACCGAGTAAAACTTCTGAGGCAAGCGGCCTGCTTCGACTAACTCCTTCCTCTCTCTCGCTTGGCAAAAAGCCACAACTTAAGTACTTGGCATTCGCCAGACAAATTTTGCATAAATAAGTTAACGCTTTTAATTCTGGCCGGAAGTAGAAAATAAGAAGTGATAGTAAAGATTTAAAATAAAATAAACGTTAGTAAAACTTAAGATCCTTACATACTTCCCGCCAGAGTTAATTAGTTTGAAACTGAGGTCTAAAACGACCTTGTTGAAAACTTTTAGCTCTAGAATCTAACGCGAAGCCAATCTTTTACAAACATTTCTCACTAGAAACTAGAAATTTAAAAAAAAAAATTTCTTTTTACAATAGCAGCTCCATGGACACCCAATTTTTCATCTGTACTGCATAGTTGACAAAGGTTGACACATTTGTTCTTTTCAGCCATATAAGAAAGTAGCATTATATCTTTTTGAAACACCAAGAGGGTTAAATGCTGTATTCTAATCTTATTCGACACAAATTCAGGTGGGATAATCTTCTTATCCTTGCATATTGTTCCAACGATAGAAATTTAATTTTTCTGTAAGAAATTGGCCAATTCATAACTGGTATACCAACTGTCTGTGGTAACGTTTCTTCCAGAATTGTATAATGGAGCTAGGATGCACTTTGCTTTTTCACAAGAACTATTGACTTTCTTGTATGGCCCAGCTGGCTGAGTAAATTTTCATGTTGAAAGTATAGAAGATTCTAAAATCAGCCATAATAAATATCTTTATACCATATCTTGCAGGTTTGTTAGGCATATACTGCCAAAAGGAGTATCGTCCTCGTAAAGGTTGTAACTTTTCATCCAAAGTCATGTATTCCCCTACATGATATAATTTCTGAAACTTTTTGACAAAATTTTCAAACAAAACTGTTATTGGAACTAGTTTATCACTCTTTCTTCTGCCATCCCGTGTTTCGACATCATCGTATCGTAAGGCACAAAGAATGAAAAGAAAACGCTGATAGTTCATTTGTTTTACGAAAAATATCCAATCCTGTTCCTTCAGTCGCCCATAATTCTCGAACATTTACATAGGAGGATTTGTGCAATCCAGCTTTCACGAGCAATATAAATTCTAATTAAACAGTTGAAACAAAAGGAATAATCTCAAATTTTCGTACCTTGTCTCTTTGTTCGTAAATAGATGTTGACGCTGGGACGGCTGTCTTCTTAAATACAAAAAGCTACTCAAAGTTTACACACAACATTTATTAATCATTTTAACACACACTCAGATTCAATATAGGAGACACTTAACTGATAAAACAACATAGCAATAAATCAAAAAGAAGTTAGTCATCAAAGTTTCTGGGCATGCGCAGATGCCCGGATTTTAAATTGGAAGCACTCCATTCTATACTGTGAGGACTGCGACATTTCCTCCCACCTTGCATTCTGACGTAGGAATGCAACCAAAGTCTCAATAAGATAAGTTACAAATTCAGTTTCTGAGTTGGTTTTACTATACGTCCATATCTAGTTTTTATCACGGAACATTCTGCACTGTCTTCAAGAGGATAAAGTCTTTGGTAGGGTCTTAATAGTTCGCCGTTCATAGTTTTTATGCGAGTAACATTAACATTTATGCGAGTAACATAACGAGTATTTTGGTCTTGTCCGGGCTAGAGTTTAAGTATTCTGCCCATAGGCCAGTCTATTCGTTTCCTGTTGTCATTTCTAATGACAACAACTTGACCTACTCTAAGGGTGGTTGGGTGTTTGCACTTGGAGTAAGATTTCAACTGACCCAGGTATTCTATCCGAAATCTTTTCATCAGGTCTTGTTTAAGTTTCTGACGAAAACGTTTTATTAAATGACTCGAATCGAAAACATCTAATCCAAGGAGAGATCCAGTACGTATTTCTTGTAAAAATAAAGATGGGGTTAATAGTTGTAAGTCTTCAACATCCTCTGACAGATAAGTCAAGGGACGGCTGTTGATTATATATTCTGCTTCACATAAAATGGTAGCCAGTTCATCATAATCTAGTCGACAGGGCTTAATTTCTAAAATTAGAAGTGCCGGAGCCCTATGGAAGAATGTTAGGAAAGACGAACAAAGATAAATAAATAAATGAAATGGCTAGGAAAATAATTAAAAGGTCAACAGTTAAACAATTAATTATTAAAATTAACTAATTAATGATTAGAATAATTAAACAATTAATAAAAAAATTTAATAAAGTAAGCCTAAAGAGATAACTAAAATATAATAAGTTATCAAATAAATGGTAAATAATTAAATATTAAAATAAAGTATAAGACATTGACTTATTTGCGGTTTTTGGCTGGAATGTTTGTTTTCGCACAAAAAATAAGAAAAAATTTAACCGATCTCTGGTTTAATTTAAGCTCTGAATATAATGCGCTAGTTCAAGAAATAATGGAAATAAAGACCATTTTTTTTCCAGCCACCAATAAAAAAGTTAAAATGGTTAAAGCGCCATTAATGAAAATATAGAGGATGCTATAAACAGTAAGACAATATGGAGAAAATTTTAACGGAAAACCTTTAGGTACGAAAACAAAAAGAAAAGAGTCCAACATTTTTCTGACCACTATTTCCTCTCAATATAATTCTAGTTGTCAACCAGAATATTACAGGGGAACAAATTTTCGAATCCGAGGATTAGCTGAAAGAAGTAACAAGTGGCAATTTTACACCCTCCGTCTTTGGTTACATTATTCCAAAAAATCTGCAGGTGCTCTTTCCCGCGGGAAAACACTAGCATTAGAAAGAAAAATTTACCCGCTGTCATAAATTCATTGTATTGTTTGGAGAATAAACCTTTGACATACGGGTAGGGGTCTCGACCTCCATCCAAGGATTTGGATTCTTAAAAGTTTCGACCTCCATCCAAGAATTTGTTTCCCAAGAAAAGAGAAGCATGCATTCAGAAGTTAGAATCGATTTTTAATATAATTTTATCATTAAAAGTAAAATTTTCGAAATCAGATTTCTACGAAAATTGTTACTCAGTTACATTAAAAAAGTGCCGAAGTCTTCTTATTTAGGGCTCCGTTGCGCTCCGGCTAGAATTATGATTTATCCCAAAAACTAAGAAGTACCGGAGCTGGGCTCCGGTGGACTCCAGCGCAATTTAAGCTCTGGTAGTCGAGCTCGTCCCAAGTTTCTTCTTAAGATTCTTTTAGTCATTCCAATTAGTCGCTCCCACCATCCGCCCCACCAGGCGGCGGTAGGAGGAATGAAAATCCACTGAATACTCTTAACTGAAGCCAATTCCTGTACCTTTTGCCATTCTATTTGGTGGAAATGTTATTAGTTCCTACAATATATGTACCGTTATCAGAATAAACCTACAAGGGTCTCAAGGGTCTTTCTCTTCTTGATACGAATCTTCGAAATGCTAAACAAAAGATTTCGGTGCTCAGTGATTGTACTAACTCTATGTGCACTGCTCGAATCACAGCGCATGTGAAGAGAACGAACCAAGCTTTATCTCCACTTCTTAAGTATAATGGCCCTCCTAAATCAATTCCTGTTATTTCAAACGCAGTGCATTCTTTACACGATTTTCTGGCAAAGGGGCAGACACGACCTCAGCATTGGAAACTTCAAATCTTCTACAATTCTTGCAATATTTCAAAATTTCGCGAACAGTTTTTCTACATCTTAATATCCAGAAGTTTTGTCTCAGTTGAGCCATTAACGTTTGTACTCCAGCATGGCTCAATCTTCTATGATGTTCCAAGATAAGCAAATGAGCAACTGGGATGTTTGCTGGGCAATATTACTCGCCGTTTGAAACTGTTAGTATAATCTCGTTGTATGAGACATATAGTAACACGGATTAAACCATCTTCATCAAGCTGAGGATACAGATATTTCAAAACGAGATTAGTTGTTAAGCTGAAAGCTTCTTGCTGTATGCCTTTTAGTAATATCAGTTAAGCTTGTTCTATTTCCTTGACAGTCAATTCTTGATAGAACCGTTCTAATTTAGGCTTCTTGGCATTTGCTATGAAACGTTTCATCCAGGCAAACTTTCTAACTATCTTCGAGTAGGAAGAAAATCTATTCTGGTACCAGGGTATCCCCCTTTCAGTATTGATTATGGCCGTCTTCCTTCTCTCTTGATTTAAATTTTCCTCATCAGCTATGATTTGAAAGTTTGGCCGCTCCTCTGCTGGAGATTTTAACCATTTTGGCCCTTGTAACAATCTTGCTTCAATAAGGTATCTAACAGAACTTCCTCTAGACGGAACATCTGCTGGATTAAGACTTCCCGGAACATGACGCCAGTCATCAGGGTGAGACAGAGCTCTTATTTCCTGTGTTCTATTGGCGACAAAAGTTGTTAAATGCTCATTTCGTTTGATCCAACTTAAGGCATTGCTAGACTCCGTCCAGTAATGTGTTTCAAGATCTGGTCTTTTTAAATCTGTCTTCACTTTAGCAGCTAAACGAGCAGCAATCAAACATGCTAGGAGTTCCAGTCTGGGAATTGTGATTTTCTTTAGTGGACTTATCCTATTTTTAGCTGTAACGAATTCGCAAGATACAGACTCTTCGGTTTCAATTCGGATAAAAATACAAGCTGCATAAGCATTCTTGCTGGCATCAGCAAACACGTGTAAACTACACTGCTTCTCCGGAGAAGTTATCTTCGTCATCCACCTAGGAATAAAGATATTTTTCAGATGTGTTATTTTTTGCCAGTTTAAAAATTTCTTCGTTATAGCTTCAGGTAATTCTGCGTTCTATGCTATTTTCTGTTTCCAACATTCTTGTAGTATCAATTTTGGCAACAGTGTAAATGGGCAAACAATTCCCAAAGGATCATATATTTGTTGCGCTAAGGCTAAAATCTTCCTTTTAGTAACGGGAGGATCTGCAGTTTGATGGTAAGTGGAATTGCAAAATAATGTATCAGACGTCAGATCCCACTGTAGTCCTAAAACCGATACTAAATTATCTTCGTTTGGATCCTCGAGTCCATTAGCATTCTCATTTGGAAACTTGACAGTCTCTAATTGTTTCGCCAGCCTCTTAACTCAAATTTACCCGAGAGTAACAATTCTCTTGAACGAATAATTCTGACTCTTTTTTAAAACTTTCAAAACTATCAAGACACTCATCGACATAAAAGGAGTCTAGTAAGATCAAAGCTGTGTCTTTAAACTGAGGAGGAGCATTTTCTAAATGGTATTTTAACGTCGCGTTCAACAAAAAGGGACTGGACGTAAGTCCAAAAACGACACGACAGTATCTGTAGATTTTCAACTTATTTGGATCCTCGTCTTCCATCCAGAGAAATTTAAGATAGTTCATATCACTTTTAGAGATACTAATTTGCAAGAAGGCTTGTTTTATATCTGCAGTAACAGCAAATTCTTTCATGCGGAAACGAGTTAATATCGCTGGAATGAGTTCCATGAGATTCGGACCTTTCTCTAAACATTCATTCAGAGATACCGAGTTTTTAGTATGTGCAGAGGCATCAAACACAGACCTAATTTTCGTTGTTGCTGAATTCTTAACTACCGTTCGATCCTCGATGAGGCAAAAAATGGCCAGTAGTCATTATCTCATCTTCTTTCAGTTCTTCAATTATTCCAGCCTTTAACCACATTTGTAAGACCTCTTGATAGGCTTCTAAGATGTTAGCAGTTTTGAGTCTCTTAACTGTAGTGCGCAATCTTCTTTCGGCTAAGTCTTTACCCTCAGGAACTGTGGGATGCAATTTGAGCCAAGGTAACGTTACTTCGTACCTTCCCTCATCATTAACTTTTAGACTACGCTGAAAATGTACAATTGCAGCTTGTTGCATTTCAGCAGCAGTTTGGTTTTCAACTGGATTTGCAATACCTATACGCTCTAAACTCCACATATCTGGAAGATTAAGTCGTGGGTGAGTAGAGATATGATAGATAAATAAGATTCAGATACTTTGGATACCTGTGAAATCTCCCATGAGTGCCCAGCCGAAATGAGTACCAACTGCAATGAGACCATCAACCAAAACTTGTACTTTCCCATTTAAAAGTTTACCAGCCACATCCGATCCTATAAGTAGATAAATTTCAGGATCAGCTTCTTGTAAGGCGTTACTGCTACTATCAGTCAAAGTTATCTTCCTCTTGCGAAGATTTCTTATCCATGGGCCTTGCGGGGTTTTCATTACGTTACCGCAAATTCTTACTTGTTCTAATACTTCAAAATTACAACTGTAATTCTTATCTAAACTGGTTAAATACACTCTAAAACGGCGATGCTTCTGTTGAGGAGATTCAAGACCACCAAATAAACTGTGAACTATTGGTATCTCTCCTAAACACTCATAGTTCAATAGCGGACCACCAGCGGCCGAGCGGTAAAGTCGCTGAACACTGGTAGTTTGGTCCGAGGTTCGAATCCCGCGAACGGGCTGGCTGCATGGGCGTTTTCGTGGTTTTCCCCATGTGTAACGTGTATACGAGCCAGTTTCCCTTAGAAAGTCCTCCACGAAGGCATCCCTCCCATTAGGCAGATAGCCCTCGAGGCTTTGCCATAATCACACACACACACACACATAGTTCAATAGCTTAACTGCTTTGGCACTAATATAAGAATGTTTATTTCCTGTATAATAAAGGGCTCTTACGATGTGTCTACCATTTTTACCCCTAAGAGAAACTTGCAATGTTTGTAACAGTACCCCTGTTGAGTTAGACTGACTTGCAAGGGCCGGATGATTGAGCTGGGTACAGTTCGGGTTTTCAACCGATTTTTGAACATCTGCTTTCGATTCAAATAAAGGATTTGGACACACAACAGTACAATGAAATTTACTGCATATAAAGCATTTTATTCTGCTATGGACTGCTTCGAAACATGTCCCCTCTTAATGCAGGAAAAGCAACAACCAGTCCTCTTAGCTATATCCCTTTTTTCATCAAGACTCATTTTTTTCGCTTATTGCAATCTTGAGAATCGTGTTTTTTATCTCAAAAAATACACTTCTTTCCGTTATAACCATTCGTATATAAAAGACTAGCAGCGGTCGGAATATCACATTTTTTTTCGTTAAGATTCCGTTAAATGATCTTTTGAGAGGTTCCCTTTCATTATCAAATGAACTTCTAGCAATCGCAAGTCTTTGCTCCCCATCCACTTCTGATTTTAAAAATTCCATTAGAACAACTAATTTATTTACTTCCTCTTTTCCCTTTTCATTAACTACAAGAGAATTGATATGCCGTTCCCATATTTTCAAAACATCCTCTGATAAACAACTCTCGACCAGAGGATAGAGCATAGCTGCATATTTATCGGAGGTAACACCTAAGGTGCTTAAGGCTCTTAAATATGCTTCGATCTTACCATAAAGTTTCGATAAATTACATTTATTATGGCTCAATACTTAAGTCAACAATTCACGCACATACACTTCAATTAGTAATTCGTCTTTACCGAAACGAAACTTCATACATTTTATCACCAACGGATAGTTATCTGACGTAGGTGAAAAACTTTCCACAAGGTCACGAGCTCGCGACTTCTCTGTGGTGCTTTGAATGAGATATATAAACTTGTCTTCATTCGATAAACATGGGTCATCATAAATTTTCTTAAACAAACTCCAAAACCCAAGCCACCCTTTAATTGAACCATCATATTTTTGTAGCTCGATTTTTAGGTAATTTAACACTTCTTTTATTTACCACTTCAACAGAAGAATCATTAATAGATACGTTATTACACTGTTCATTTCGAAATCGTTCTACTTTCGTTTTCAAAGATATCTTTGTGTCAGAATAAGAATTTATCCTTTCATATTCTTGATCAAACATATTTTGATCCGTGTTCGGATCTTTTGAGAAAAGATCTAAAATATCTCGATCAATAGTGTTTTTTTTTTTCGTTAAGTGTCTCCTATATTGAATACGAGTGTGTGTTAAAATGATTAATAAATGGTGTGTGTAAACTTTTAGTACCTTTTTGGATTTAAGAAGACAGCCTTTTCAGCTTCAACATCTATTTACGAGCAAAGAGACAAGGTAAGAAGATTTAAGATTATTCCTTTTGTTTCAAGTGTTTAATTCGAATTTAGATTGCTCGTGAAATCTTGGCGCCCTAATGGGGACGCTGGTTTTTAGTAAAAGGCTGTTTTTTTTAATAAAGAGAGATTGATAATAATAGATGCATTATTAAAAGTAAGAACACCACTCAGAACAAATTTTACCAAAGTCGCTAACAGGCTAGATGAAGCTCTAAAAGCTAAACCGATAGATTTAGAAGAAATTGATGTAGCGTTTTCGTTATTAAGCGATAGGTTTACGAAATTAGAAGCACTCCATTCTATACTGTGGGGGGTTGCGACATTTCCTTTCACCTTGCATTCTGGTGTAGGAATGCAACCAAAGTCTCAATAAGATAGGTTACAAATTCAGTCTCTGAGTTGGTTTTACTATATGTCCATATCTAGGTTTTACGACGGAACATTCTGGACTGTCTTCAACTTCAAGAGGATAAAGTCTTTGGTAGGGTCTTAATAGTTCGCCTGCGCAGATTCCCGGAGTTTAAGTTGGAAGCACTCCATTCTATACTGTGGGGGTTGCGACACCAGCTATGTATAAGAGTCCTAAAAAAGCAAGAAACTCTTCTTTCCCCATAGGTTTTGCTTCTCTTTTAAAATTTCCCGAAATACTTTTTACATAAATATTAGAGCATCTCACAATCATTTCTATCATTGTGTCATCAAACATTAGCTTCCATATATCTATAGGTGAAGCCACATCTTTAGATTATATGTGCATTGCCAGGCAATTTTTTTATGATCTTATGGGAAGCCATGCATCTTTGAATCCAAAAGGGTTCTTTCTTCCATTTTGTTGTTTTATCTTTTCCTACAAAATAGTCAGTTTCATCACAAGGAATGTCTTCTGAAGGGTCGCACTCTTTTTCTGATTAAGACTAATGATTACTGAATATATCTTCGTTATCTGAATCTTGTAAGAAAGTCCATCTCTGAAAAGATGTTTGGAAATTTATACAAAATAATGTTCCACAAATTTACCTTAAAATGGACATAATTCAATGCTCTAATGTATTGCACTAATGTGTACAAGATTAGTGCAATTTAGAATATCCAAAGTGAGAATGGAAAAAGCAGTATTCTCATTTCCATTTATGATATAACCCATGCTGTTTACAAATTAATATGTACCCCAGGATAATTCCAGTTCCAGGATATCATCAAATTATTTCTCCTTATAACAGATGTGGGAAAAAGCAGCTATTCCAGTATTTTAGACTTTGCATCTGATGAAATTTAAACATGACACCATTTTCTTCTGAATGATGCAGCCATACGTATGAAAAAGGCAGATGAAACACTTCGCAAAATGTTGCATTTGAAATGAGTAGTAAATGCTTTGCGAACAAAAGTATGAATATCTTGTTAGTGAAACCCATGACGTAAGAAAATCGGGAAAATTTATAAAGTTTTCAAGATTAAAACATTATCCTGCTTACAGCAGATATAACATGTCAATGTAGAATTTGAAGGAAAGTTTAGGTTATTCTAATATGGCAAAGAATACCGGCTATTGACCTGAAGAAGGATGCCTTTTTGAACAACTTTCTAAGGGAAACTAGCTTGTATTTGCATTACACATGAGGAAAACTAGAAAATCAACCATGCAGCCAGCCCTTTAACCATGATATGAAACCAGATCAAATTATCTGTATTCAATGGTCTTAACCAGTTGTAGGAAAAATCTGAAGAAAATGCTTGCAATACCATGTAATCAGAAATTAACTATGTATTACACAGCAGGATTACTTTTTCAAGTGTCGAGGCAGAGAATACCTTTTTTTGTTTCTTTTTCTTTATATAGGTTGGCCATGGTATTCATTACATATATTCTCTATCATTCATACAGAATAATAATATTTTTAGTATAAGTGTTTTCCATTAAGTGCTTTGCTTGTCGATATTCTCAAAATTATGTTTAATAATTAGTGCTACTGTACATATAATAGATTAATAGATTCATTAATAAATAATAGATTTGAAACCTTCATTTTACACAAGCAATTTTTTTATTACAAAAAATTACAATTATTCAATTACAAAAAGTTGTTTTTTGAATTTACTTGCTGATAGCTTAAAATATTTTATTTTGAAACAACTGCCTTTTTCATAATAAATTTGACAATGCGAAGAATCTTCAATAATATTCAAATCCTTTAAAGTAGCATTGTAAGTAAAACTGGAAGAAACATTATATATCTTGTTATTGTTCAAGATTCATTCAAACTTTGATTAATTACTCAAAGCAGTGATTTACTAACTTTGATGAGCCTGGGAATACATAAAAGTATTTTGTCATCTCAGAGAACCAATAATAATTTTTTTTTCATTCTAATCATTTATTGTATACCTAGCAACAACTAGCATCCTCTGAAAAGTAATTGTTAAAATGCGTAAAAAATATATCAAATTTTTAAGCACGAAAACTAATTTAATTCTTATTATTTTAGGTAAAAATAACAGTAATAAAAATAAAAACTTAATTATTTAAAACGTATATTATTGCGGCCCATGTTAATCATAATATTTTAGGAGCCCTATGGTTCTGCGTGTTTAAAGTATTTTAAAAATTACGTAAAAACACAACCATACTATTCTATGTTATCAATTATCATTCACCCCAGCCGATTTTCACTACCTCATTCGGCCCAAGGCCCAAGGCGATGTTTTCCGGAGTACCTTTGCAACTTAATGCAATTACCTCCACAACTTCGTTAAGGAGAACTGAGGTGATTAAGACAAAGCACTGGCTGAAGGGTAATGAAGGAGACCATTAAGGGTTTACAAGGAAGGAAGTGAATAAGGAGTCCACACTATGGACGATAAATTCTTTCTGCTTTCAACCTGTTTTACTAGGTTGAAAGAGAGAGAGGTGATGGACAAAGGCGAACCTCATTCGGTGGTGACGCACCGCTGGCCAGCGGCAAAACGGAGCTCCGAATAGACGAGGCAAGCGCTTGTAGAACCAGGTTGCTACCTACGACAATCCAATTCGCCGGGTTACCAGCTTTGAACTTTTATCGCCATTTTGGGCAACGTTTACATTTAATGGATCCTTTGTGGAAGTGCTTCCGATATTCCGCTGAAATTAATTGATTTTTAGAATTTAGAAATTTGTAGCTATTGCGAGAAATTAAAAAATATGCTTGAAAATGATTTCTCTTTTCTTGATGTCAACAAGTAGGGTCTTTTGTTATTCAAGGAAAAACATGTGAACA
Source organism: Stegodyphus dumicola (assembly GCF_044657685.1). NCBI lineage: Eukaryota > Metazoa > Arthropoda > Arachnida > Araneae > Eresidae > Stegodyphus > Stegodyphus dumicola. The sequence goes on along the minus strand of NC_140781.1, from coordinate 109,689,343 downwards.
ATATTTGTTTCAAAGTAATGCGGATATCACGGTCCTTATAACAAGCCGTGCTAAGGCCGAAATGAAGAAATCAATTAATTATGAAACATCTGTGCAAATTTCTTCAGAAAACGAGGTAAGATTTATAAATGTTTCTTATGCGTGATGCTTGCCAGTATTAATAATGTTTTTAGAACAACTCTTATATGCGCCCTCAGGTCGCCAAATTCCTCGCCAAACATTTTTGGAGAGAAACTCCTCGCTGCCATATTACTATCTAAATGTTTTGACTACATTTCGAACTTTAAGCCTAAAATGTCTCCAAAAACGCGTTTTTCGCACATGCAAAAACTACGTTTTGAACACACAATTTAAGCCCAAAATCCGAAACAAAAACAAAAAATTTAGATAGCAAAAACGTAAAGTTTCTAACCAAAAATATTTGACAAGAATCCATGTACACAGCGATATATTTTAATTTAAAAAAAAAAATCTACGAATTGCACAATCTAGGCAACGAAAGAATCTACGAACTACGCACACCTCGTTTTAATAAATTAACACAACAACAATAAATTTTAAAGAATACCATGTACACAGCATCCTGTTTAAACTTAAAAAAAAAACATCTAGGAATTGCACAATCTAGGCATTGCGCACAAATCAACCAAATAAACTAAACTAAATTACAAACAATTCAAAAAACAACAATAACAACAAAAATTAATAGTAAAAAACAATGAACATAACATTCTACAAAATAAAAACAGTAAAATAAAATGCACTTACCATAATACATTCATTTCGCCAGTCACACAACGTCTCTGAGCAAAAGTGCCATGATTTTGCTATATCACATGTCTTTCTGTTATTCAAAATTTCGAAAGTAACGATAAAACCTTCCTCCAAAGTTAACTTACTACACCAAAACCACAATCCAAATCTTAAACTAGGCTGAACCATTTGACTGCAAATCCACACAACAATTATCAGAAACGTCCTTCTTCGTCCGAGTTCTCATAGCAGCTCCGCATTTCGCACTCTGTTTTAAAAGTCACACAGAAATTCCAAAAATACACTTAAATTCTCATAAACACAACGGTGAACAAAAGACTCGTTAACAACTCCAACATCGTACCTTTTAATACTAAATTTACTTTCCACACAATCTAAAATACGCGACTGAAATCTTCCCATCACGTCTATCATTGCAACATAGGCCATTTCAGAACACGCTCGCCACGAACCAACAAGCAATTAAACCACTCCAGGAAAAGATTTTTCAACGTCAACAGGGTTCCATATAACACGCAATCGCGCCAAAAACCAGCGCAGAATGCATATTGACACATTTGGCGAAATTAGGGCGCATATAAGAGTAGAGCCATGTTTTTATTAAGAATATTAAGTGTATATCAGTTAATTGAAAACTATTCCCAAGACCATGAATAACGTTTTCTAAACTTTTAAATGTAAGTTTAATAATAGAACTATTCATGAACATAATAGAACTATTCATGAACGTTCATAAATAGTTCTTCTAAATTACTGAAATAGCCGAATTCGGGAAAGATCTGTTTATCTGCAAAAACATAAATACAAAGCCAATTTTCTCTCATTAATTAGTGTCATAGAACATTTTATGCTGCTAAAATTTTATTAATTTCAGCAGGATATGTTTTTAGCTGTTGTAATCGATTTTTAATGAATACACATAAATATCGGAATGTTAATTTTTTTAATACCTTCCATTGTAGATATTAAGGATATCAATAACTGCAGTATTAGAAACATCAGTAATACTGAAATATTTTAATATAAAAGGATGCTGTTATAAGAATTTATACTTAATTCTAAATTTTCATCGTTTGAGATAACATGTGCCTTAAGCATGTGCATTAGAATTACACTAGTCTATTTCTTATGGTAGATTCTCCAATTGTATGATGTTTTAAATTTTTTGCAATTAAATATGAAACTTTTAAGGATGCTCGTAAACCTTCTCAGTAACTGTTGTATATTTTTTCAAAAATACATATTAATTTTTCATGCTCTCAGCTCATTCCTTAAAAAATTCTTCAGATTTATTTACTAAATCTTTATGTTTAGTTTCTAGATGTGCTTTTAATTTCACAGGTTTCATGCTTTCCATGTGCCAAGTTTTCACTGCATTTAACACACAATGGATATTCGTTTTCCGTTGATAATGCAACATGTAAAACAGTATAAAATAAACTCTTCTTGATATTTGCTCAATGTTTTTATTAGAAGTAGAAAGAGAGCCAGTGGATTCCATTTTGTTTGCGTTTTCATTAATAGTTTTTCCCTAAGTTTATTTGATGTTGGTCCATCCAATCCCGTTTCTCATGTGAACATTGGGTATCTATTTTCGGCCATTTAACCATCATGAACAAAATTGCAACTAAAACAAAATTGTTTTTATTATCCTTCGAGACGCTAGTGAATTTTCCAATACTTAGGAAATGTTATGTGCTTACTTGACAACAAATTTGATTAGAAATAAGAAACATAGTTTCTAAACGATGCGTATTACAATTACAAATTGCATGCAAGGTACTACTAAGATAGCCCAAAAAATTACATCTACAACATACTGCGCGTATGGGCAATTACTTTAAAATTCGATTGGAGCTGTTTGAAAATTATCAAGCATAACACACAAATCAAGTGGAAAACAATAAAATAAAAATACGAAAATGTTTAATTTAAAATTCCTGGCAAATATTAAAAAGCATCCAAATTTTCTTCAAATTCCGTATATCTTTTATTGTCAAATAAATTTCTTTGAACTTGGTGACCCCCCACAAATTGGCTCATGACTCCCAGGTTTAAATTTTGTAAAAAAAAAAAAAAACAATACAAGTTATTAATTGCATTTTGAAGGGAAAAAAATGATTTCAGACTTGTCTTCAAGAGAACAGCATGCAATAGAGTATTTTCAAAATTACGGGAAAGTACGACTTATGTGAAAACGGATAAACATTGGCTGTCCAATGTGAAAAGTGAATTACGGTTTAATATGATATGTCCGTAGCTTGTGTATTTTGATTACCTAACTAAATGCAGAATGATCCGTTCCTTCAAACTTCTGCCGGAATAACTGATAGAAGATCTATCCCATTTCAGATGAACAGAAAGCAAGTGTTGTATTATTATTCAACAATTACAGTACTCTTGTATAATATTTACAAGGAATGAGTTAGGTTATTTAACTAATGTGCAATCAATTTTATTCCTTATTTACATGAATGACATATCACACAATGCTGTGTAGGCTGGTGATCTAGCGATGATGACTCAAAATGCATCTCTGCGTTCAGGCATACACTCCTTGCAAGAATATACCCATGCACTGGAGTCCTAGCTTCAGCAGGTACATTTTGCTGTGCTATGCAATCTCTGTGGGTCCTAAATTCTAAAAACTTTTCCTCTCCTAAATTCCAAAATATTTGCTACTTGATGTTTTTGTAAATTCCAAAATTTTGTACACCTGCTTTAACCGCATTGGATGTGGCCTCAGTACTCCAATGTTCTAGCAAAGTCAAATGTTGTAACGTTAATTTAGACCAGAATTTCTTAAACTGCGGATCGCAACCCCCTTCTACAGCTGGGGTCGCAAACAATTTTAGCAGTTTTGGTATTTCTTTAACTTAGTATAATAATTTTAGAATTACCAAATATTTTTACACAATGCATTTGAAAATAGATAAAGATAAGACAATACAGACAAAGAGAAAAACAAAAATGTTTCGACGCGTTCGTTTTATAATATAAACGTGAATTTCACTTGCTTTGCACGTGCCGCTGTCATTTAGTCTGTTGCTTAATAAAAATTTTCACATTGTTCTATGTTTTAAAATTAGAAATTAAAGTTAATGACCTAAAACTGCAATAGTATCTTACAGTACAATTGAAAAAATTGACAATTTCACTCACGCGTGTGTCGGATTTTCGCAATGCTTATGGGGTCCCATAAAATTTTTGTAAATATTTTGGTGTCTGGGGTCGCGAAAAAAGTCTGTGTTACGAAATCACGAGCTGACAGACAGAGGGCGCTGACTAACAGCCCTCGAGCAATGCAGATGTTTTTGAGATAAAAAATAAACAGTTGAGAACTGATTACGGAAAAATTATCCCATGTAAAAACAAAACGCAGAACTGTAACAAAATTATTAATGATGCATTGTAAATAGACTGTAATAAAGTTTAAACTTTATTATGTACAATGTAATTTTTATTATGTATGTATGTAAACAATAATGTGAAGCTATTAGAACAATTGTTCTAATAGCTTCACATTATTGGATTTGTGAAGATCTACCTGGCAGTCAGACTGAACGTAAGTAGAAAGTAAATTCCATTTATTAATTTGATATTTTGTATTTTTAGGTTATTTTGTATTTTTATACGTAACATAATGGCGTCCGCGACAGGATGCCGGGTAGCTTTAATTCAAAATTTATTACAGTGAAATAGAGACTTTTGAGTTTTTATTTTAAATAGAGAGTATTACTGCTAAAATTTGAATGATTGATTCTATAATGAATATTTGTTGAACTTTGGATTATTTATTAAGAATTTGATTTACGGTCAGTAATAACACTCACTACCTTTGATTTCAATTATGGAAGAACTTAAACGATTTAGAGGTTGTTTAAGAACAAATTTTACTAAGACTGCGAATAATTTAGATGAACTTTTAAAGGTCCATACATTAGAATTAGATAAGATTACAGTCTTTTTCGCTCAACTTGAAGATGAATGGCAAAAGATAAATACTTTGAATAAACAGGTATTAGAGTTATTGAATAGTAAAGATACCAAGTGTTCTAATGAAGAATTTGAAAATGAAATCGAAACCACTGAATCATACAATGATAAATTTATATATTTTAAAACGAAAGTTACTAGACTTGAACAGAACTTTAGTGAAAGGAAAAATATTTTACCTAAAGATAAAATTGAAGCTGTTAAACGGAAATTTAAACTTCCTAAAATTGAATTAAGAAAGTTTAATGGCGAGGCAAAAGAATGGTTGGGATTTTGGGGCCAGTTTAGAAAAATTCATGAAGATCAGGAAATAGACCCCGTAGATAAATATCAGTATTTACTACAATGTACGGAACCTGGATCTAAAGCTAGAGATCTTGTAGAGAGTTTTCCACCTACTTCTGAAAATTATAATAAAGCTATCGAATATTTAAAAGATAGGTTTGGAAGAGACGATCTTTTGGTTGCAGTTTATGTGAGGGAACTGCTCTGTTTAGTGATGAAAAATAGTAGTAATTCTGCGAATAAAATTTCTGTGTTTAAACTGTATGATAAAATAGAAACACATTTACGTGCGTTAGAAAGTTTAAAGGTTACAACCGAGAAATATGCCGCTATGTTCTAACCTCTTGTTGAAGCCTGTTTACCGGATCATATTTTGAGAATATGGGAAAGAAATTTAGCCTCAGCTGACAAAGGTATTTCAACAAACAAATTAGAACTTTTGATGACATTTCTGAAGAAAAAGTTGAAGGTGAAGAGAGAATAACAATGGTCAGACAAGGGTTTAATGTAGAATGTCGATCACAAACGAAAGCATTTCCGAAACATAAACATAGAGGGAGGAATGAAATACCGACAGCTGCGAGACTTTTAAACAGCTAATCGACAAAAGCAAAACCTATAAAAAAGGGAAATTGTATTTTTCGCGGTGAGAACCACGACTGTGTAGAATGCAAATCCGCTAGATGTATGTCTTTAGGTCAAAGAAAACAGATTTTGTTAAAGAAAGGTGTGTGTTTTACTTGCTTAACTTCAAGTCATTTATCTAAAGATTGTAGAAAATTTGTTAAGGGTACAAAGTGTTTTAGAAAATATTATTTGCTTATGTGTCCCAACCTAAGTGAGTACAGGGAAATCGAAAAGGATAAACATGATCAAAAGACCGAAATTACAGGGCATACTCTCGCGAATCAGACAAGTATGCCTGAAGTACTGATGCAAACTCTGAAGGTCCGAATTCATGGAAATCAGAATCAACAGCTTATTAGAGCCCTCATTGACACTGGGTCTCAAAGATCATATATTACGAAAGAACTGGCATCAGATATGGAGTATAAACCAGTGGGTGAAGAAAAAATGAAATATAGTCTGTTTGGAGGTACAGAATTAGTGCAGGAACATAAAAAATATCGCGTGATAATAAGTAATATAGAAGGTACTTATAAATGTAATTTTGAAGTTAATAACCAAAAGGAAATATGTGCTGCTGTAAAGAGTGTGACAAAGGGAATGTGGATGAAAAAACTTAGACAACAAGGAATATGGCTGAGTGATTACAATAAGGAGGAAGATCCTCTACTGCAACCTACAAAAATATAACTTCTTATTGGGGCAGATATTGCTGGGAAGCTGATGACTGGCAGAGTGAGGAAATTGAAATGCGGATTAACTGCAATTGAAACTTATTTAGGGTGGACAGTAATAGGAAAATTACCAAAGCTGTATACACATGAAGATACTATTTCTGTTTTATCCTTGTTCGTTAATGAAAGCGCAGTTGCCGATCTTTGGAAGCTTGAAGTTATTGGTATCACCGATCCTCCAGAAAGCCTGCTAAAACAAAACTTGCAAGCGGCTACTTTGTATAAATTTCGCGAAACCATAAAGCAAGATGAAGACGGCAGATATGTAGTATCGCTGCCGTGGTAGGAAATACATCCACCAATTTCTAATTGTCGGGAACTCTCTGAAAAAAAGACTTGTGACTACTGTTCGTAAACTTGTTGCTAACGGTCACTTGAATGATTATCAAGAAATTTTTAAGGACTGGATTCTACAAGGTATTATAGAAGAAGCTCCATTGCAAGATCAAGTCAGACTCTATTTACCGCATCATTCAGTAATAAAGCATTCTTCCACTACTAAAATCAGACCAGTATTCGACGCTTCAGCTCATGAAAACAATTTTGTTTCTCTCAATTCTTGCTTAGAAAAGGGTCCCAATCTGTTACAACTGATACCTTCTATACTTTTACGATTTTGATTGAAAAGATACGCAGTAACAGCTGATATACGTCAAGCCTTTTTGCAGATAAATTTGAATCCACAAGATAGAGATTATTTGAGGTTTTGTATTATGAAGATGGCGATCCAAATAACTTGGTGATCTATAGACATTGCAGAGTAACATTTGGAGTAACTTCAAGCCCTTTTTTATTAGGTGATACTATAGCATATCACTTGGATAATGTGGAGCAGGAAACTCAAGAAACGGCCAGGAAATTGAAAGAATCATTTTATGTCGATAATTGCATGACCAGTTTCGACAGTTTTGAGGAAGTTGAGAAATTTATGAATTTAGCAAAACGGATAATGTCAGATGCTAAATTTGAGCTTCGGGACTGGCAGTACAATACAACTGAAAAAAAAATGATGATCTTGGATTATTCTCAGAAACTGAACCTTCTTTGAAGGCAAGAGAAAATACAACAAATTGTATTTCTGTATTGGGCCTTGTATGGGACGTAAAGGAAGATACCCTCAGTTGTGACACAAAAACATTTCCTGCTCAAGAAGTACCAATAGTAAAGACAAGGAAAATTTTATCCATAGCACAAGCGATTTTCGACCCGATTAGATTCTCTTGAAATTATTATTACAAGAATGTTGCAGATTACCACTCTTGTGGGATTAAGAAGTGCCAGACAAGATTTCGAAGAAGTTTAATTTATGGCATAGTCAAATTCTTGAATTGAAAGATATTAAAATTCCTCGTTGGATTGCGGAACGCTCTCAAATTTATGAACCTGATAAATGGAGTCTGCACGTATTCTGTGATGCCATAAAAATGGCTTATGCTACATGCATATTTATTAGAATAGAAAATAATGAAGGCATACATTGTCAGTTAGTGCAAGCTAAGTCCAGAATAGCTCCAATGAGAGTGACAACAATACCTCGCTTAGAATTATTAGCTTGCCTAATTGGTGCTCGACTAGCAGCAGTGGTAAGAAGAGACTTACATCTAACGGATATTAAAACTTTTTACTGGACAGATTCCAGCAATGCTCTCTGTTGGATTAAACGAGAAGCTGTTTGGGCTACATTCGTGGCCAATAGAGTAAATGAAATTAGAAAACTAAGTAGCATAAATGATTGGTATTACATTCCAGGTTCACAGAACCCAGCAGATATAGCTTCAAGAGGATGTACAGTACGACAATTAGTGAAGGCTCAGTGGTGGAACGGGCCAGAAAGGCTGAAGGGAAACTTAAGGATTGACACTTATTATGAACTAGTGCAACCTGACGAATCTGTAATAAATTCGGAGATAAGAAAATGTGCCATAACAGCTACCAACGTTATAAATACAAGGGATTTATTCTACAACAGATATTCTTCATATAAAAAGATAGTAAGGATGATAGCTTGGATAAAACGATTCGGCAAAAATGCCAGAAATTTACCGAAAGATTGTATCTTCCATAATATAACTTTTGCAGAATATGAAGAAGCAGAAAGTATTCTTTTAAAATTAATCCAAGAAGAAAGTTTTGAATCTCATGAAGACAAAACAATCGTATCATTGCAACCTTTTCTGGATGAGAAAGGACTGATACGAACTACGACAAAGATCTCTCAGAGAAACGATAGTAGAAATTTTCTATTTCCGATAATTCTTCCTCCCAACCATATTATTACCAGCCTGTTAATCAAGGAAAAACACGAGAAAAATTCCCATGCAGGTATTCAAGTCTTAATGGCAATTCTGAGAGAACAATTTTGGATTCTCAAATGCCGGCGTACATTTCGTCATGTAATAAAAAACTGTGGTCGCTGTAGACGATTTAAGGTAACCAATTTTGACGTAAACCCCATACCATTACCAGAGGAGAGAGTAACAGACTCCGGTTTTCCAGATTACGGGTATCGATTTGGCTGGACCTGCTGATGCCTTCGAGACCAGAAGAAGGCATATTTACATGTGCCCTTTATCGGGCAATACACATTGAAATTGTTACTACTCTATCCACAGAAGCATTTATGCAAAGCCTGAGAAATTTCATAGCTCGGAGAGGAAGATTAAGTATTATATATTCATACAATGGTACTAACTTTATGGGAACTAATAACCTTTTCCAGAAAATTTAATTGGAAGGGAGTGGAGGAAAAAGCCACGATTAAAAAAATTAAATGGAAATTTAATCCTCCTACATCGGCATGGTGGGGAGGATGGTGCGAAAGACTGATTAGAATTATAAAGGACATGTTCAAGAGTATTTTAGCAGGGCAAGCCTAGATTTCGATGAATTACTCACTGTGTTATATGAAGTTGAAAATGACGTCAATTCCCGTCCTTTGACATACATATCGGAAGACATTCAAGATTTAATGCCTTTAAATCCAAATATGTAATGTAAAAGGTTCTACGATTGAATTTGATCACATAAATGGAACAGAGCTGAATAAGCGTTGGCAGTATCGTCAAAAACTCAGAGAAGATTTAAGAAAAAGAATCAGAGCTGAATACTTAGGACAACTTAAAAATTCTAAGAAAGCCGGTAGAATAAAGGAACAAGTGAAATTAGGAGAAATAGTTTTGGTTGGGAATGAAAAGAGTAAACTGATTGATTGGCAGCTAGGAAGAATAATTAAGCTGTATCCAGGGAAGGATGGACATGTTCGTGTTGTTCAAGTAAAAACAAGGAATGGTGATATAGTAAGACCCGTGCAGAATATTTATGTTTTAGAAATGGGTGAACAAGCAAACGAAATGACGGTTTTGCAGTCTATTCCGGATGGAAGAGTGAAAGCAGATCTGAAATCTCCACCACTTATTTCGAGGAGTGGGCGAATAATACATAAGCCAAAGAGACTTGTTCTGTGATGTTGAGTACAATTCCATCGTACTCAAGGTGGGGAGATAGTTACGAAACCACGAGCTGACAGACAGAGGGCGCTGACTAACAGCGCTCGAGCAATGCAGATGTTTTTGAGATAAAAAATAAACAGTTGAGAACTGATTACGGAAAAAATAATCCCATGTAAAAATAAAACGCAGAACTGTAACAAAATTATTAATGATGTATTGTAAATAGACTGTAATAAAATTTGTTCTAATAGCTTCACATTATTTGATTTGTGAAGATCTACCTGGCAGTCAGATTGAACGTAAGTACAAAGTAAATTCGATTTATTAATTTGCTATTTTGTATTTTTACGTAACGTAACAGTCTGTGCTCAAAAACGGTCGCGACTGAAAAAAGTTTAAGAAGCCCCGTTTTAGACCTATCAATTCCCGACGCCAACCCATTTTTTTGCTGTTTTGTTTCTCAGCCGAATTATGTTTCTGTGTGAATTTTTTTTATATTTTTACTGTTTCAGCTGAATAGAAAACACGCTAAAATGTTTCAAATGACTATTAGGGAAATAGGATCAAATACCCTACATTATTATTATCTCTATTTATCTCCTCTTTTAATTCTGAGTTGAATTATTTTTTTTGTTAGAAGTTTTGAATATTACAAATTTCAGTTCAACAAAAAATCAACTTTTAAAATATTGAGGAAAAGCATGTGCTAAAATGTTTCAAAAGGAAAATGTGGGATAAATAAATAAATAAATTAGTTTTTTCTAGGAGTGTAAGAGTTCTTGCATATATATATAAAGAAATTTAGAACCAACTTTTCACAAAGACTAAAAAATTGAAATTCAAATGAACTTCATAAAATCCTACAAATGTAAAATAAGAATATTTTAAAATGTAAAAATTAAAATAAACCATGACACACACACACACACACACACACACACACAAAAAAAAAAAAAAAAAAAAAAAAAGAGTATAAAAGAACAAGAAAGGTGATGAATCAAACCAACTTCAACATAACGTTGTCAAGAAGAGATATGTCGAACTTAATTACATTTCCCCTTCTAAAATAAAATCCTTGCTTTTCTGTATCCAGAATAAACTGGTGAATCATTTCAATATATTTTTTATCTTAATGGTTCACCCAAAAATTCTGGTCCTCCTCAGAGCAAAGAAAAATCATTAAAAATATCTTCCAATTTAAAAATATTTTTCTAATCTAAAAAGAATCTTAAAAAAATGAAAATATGGCCTTAAAAATGTAGAAAAAATAAATCCTACGATAAAAAATTTTTGAGAGTTCAAAATAATCTTAACACAAAACTTTACTAGAACCTCTTACCAAACACCAGTAACAAAGGAAAATGAAAAAAAAAAAAAAAAAAAAAAAAAAAAAAAAAAAATCATTAAAAATATTTTCCTATTTAAAAAGATTTTACTAGTCTAAAAAGAATATTTGATACTCTACATTTACGGGATTTTATCAAATTAATTTGAATTTCAATTTTTAGTCTTTGTGAAAAATTGGTTCTAAATTTCTTTCTTTATATATTTACTGATCAATTTTTAGCAGCATAATGCACGAAAATTCTTGGAAGGATTATAAATTTTCCTTTTAAAAAATTATTTGTATATACATAGTCCAAACACATCTGTATGTATCTATTGCACATAAATCCCTTTCTTACATAAAATATATATGTATGCATAAAATAACTAAATAAATTGTAAAGGAAATCAGGATAAAAAATATCCTGTTCTGTTCACTTAATTAGCAACTATGAAATCTTACAAAAGTAGTACGAGCTGACCTATGAAATTTATAATGGCAAACATTAAAATAGATGAAAGTAAATAAAATTTAAATAATAGAATGTAGTTTATAAAATTGATAACAAGCGGTTAAAAATATATATTTTAATTACTTAAAACATGGAAGTTATTTGGAAGAGATTGTTGGATATAAAATTACTACTTCAAATTTTCAGATTACTATTGCTCATATTTAAAGTCTCAACTTGCAATTTTAATCCACATAACAACCATTGCAAAAATCACCGGTTATCGTATTCCAAAGCATTTGCTAAAATGCATACATATTGTTCAAAATCGTGCATAATATTAAATATTGACCTTTGATAGTCAAGTTGATACAAATAAGATGAAATGTTTTTATGATTTTAGACTAGTAGTTTGTTCTTCCATTCGCTTACTTTTCTACAGTACTTCATTTTTTATATGCTCGACTATCCAAAATTTCAAGAGCTTTCCGGATATTTTTTTAGTCGAGTTTTAACCATACACACATTTCAGTATTTACATCGTCAAAAAAGTGCACAGACACATACTTGAAGTGAATTTACTTTTACAGCTAAACACAGGAGCTGAAAAACAATAGAGACAGGAGCTGAAAAACAATAGAGTACTCATTCGAAGATTATATTTCTTTTTCGTTCATGAAAATCAAAGTTCATTACACAAACATGCAATCACACTGCACAAGCATGTATGGAAATTCTTAACACATTTAGTAAGCCTGATAATTATGTTAAATAAATCAGAAAATATTTTAATGTACAAATGAATAAAATAGTTAAGCTTTTATCAAACAGAATATAATACTACAGTCATGAAGATATTTAATGTTATAAAGTTAGGTAATTTAGTAAATTTCAGTTTTTCACCAAAGCAACAATTAATTAGACAAGCAATTAAACAACTGTGCAAATTATTTTAATAATTTTGAAATATATACACTAAAAGAAACATTAAAATGTATTAACCTATTTATCAACCTTGATTTTGGTACAAAAGTCTGAAGAATGCTTTTTAGTTTTTAAGCACACAGAGGCACTGCAATTCTTTCTTATTCCTTGATCTGAAGTTTTCTGAAAGTGTGTGTTTTTTTTATTAAAATTGATGTATTGGTACACATACAATTTTTGTATAGTGATTTCAGATGTGGATATTTTTTTCGAACAATCTCGTTTGTTTTACTGGCGTCGCTGAATTTTGAGATGAATACATCACATTTATTGCTGAGTATCAGCTTCCATATTTTCATACTGTTAATGCATACATCAGCAGTGAATTATTCTCCTCTTTCCTCAAATACACTACGGCTATAAACAATAACCATTCACTAAAGATTTTGCGTAAATTTCCACTGTAAATGCAGTTGGCCCTTGAATCATATAAGAATAACGATGCCAATGTTCTGCGCAGTTCAAAATTAATATATAATTTTATACAACTTAAAATTTAATTTTTAGCCACTGATTATTATCCTATTGATAGTATAAACTGCAAATTTACACATTTTGTATACTATAATATAAATGTCACTAGATATTTGTGCAACTGCAGTTATTAGCTGTGAAACTAATAATTTTTCATAATACATTTTTCTTCATTTTATAATGATAAATAATAAAAAAGTACTATCTGTACACATTTTAAATATTCAAAAAATAAATTTACTTATTTTAATCTTGTAAGTTACATAATTTATGTGCAGAATTTTTTATTTTAAAAGTAGCTCAAAAAGATTTTTAAGTGTATTTATTGAAAAGATCTACCATAAGAAATAGACTAGTGTAATTCTAATGCATATACTTAAGGCACATGTTATGGACTGACACAACCACTGATTTTCAAGGACTAAATATACATGCTAATTTAAACTGTGTTAGCTATCATTTTCACTTTTGAAATCTCTCCCACCCCCAACATACACATACGTGGGCGCACTTGCAAGTATTGAATTCATTCCTCATTGTGGTCAAATTCTGACTCCAAAACTCGCACCCCCAAATCAAGTCACGAAATGCCGTCACTGATTCATCACCATCTTCACTCAGGAATATTCTTTATGAACACTCCTTTTACAACCAAAAGACCCCCAACATGGTCTTTACTCCAGATTTATCAGAAAGAAGTGTGTGTAGTCGTCGAAACCTTCTCCAACCCAAGCACATGATTGCCATTTATAAGCAAAACACCGATTTCGTGTCCAATCCCAATTTATTTGAAAAAGTCAGGATTAATATCCCACATCTGAATTAAATCATTACGTAAAGAAATTGAATCTTTTGTTTTTCCTGACGTACAATGAGAACAAACTCTTCTAACTACAATTTTGGGAGTAGTACCTGCATGTATAAAGTTTAATAAATAGTATTATGGAATTTAATTACTGTGCACAAAGTTTAAGTAATAGTGTTTAATAATTTAATCACTATATACAAAGTTTAATAGTATTAAGAAATTACCATGTAAGAAGCTTAATTAAAAGTACTAAGAAATTTAAATTATAAGGAATTGTTTGGTTTGAAATAGAACATACGTAGTATTTTGAAAGTTAAAAGTCTTGTTAAATCTTTAATTCTTTAGTCTTGTGGGTTCTAAGAATAAGAATTAAGGTGAGGCATAAATAAAAAATGTAACAATAAAACAGAGTTTTCAACAGCTAGATTGGTAAAGAAGAGGAGGATGAATGGTCATTTGTCCATATGTTGCATTGAAACACTCCAAGGAAATGAAAGGTGAACCAATGTAATCTCCGCATTATATCACGTAGATTTCTCGTAGCACACTTTCCAGTGACTTGTCTATTGTAATTAATATTTCACGAAAATATTCAATGTATAATAAGAAATTCATATTGACCAGACATGTGAAATTAGCGTGGTATTCGTGTTAAAAATGACTGCAGACTTCTGCAGAAAAGCACTTCAACAGCATCTCAGAGACCATTTTAAAGTGTTGAAATACCTTTCATGACTAGAAGCCCTATAAAATATGCATTTATAGATACTTCTCATGTGGAAATTCAAATTTCAATGATAATTTCAGTCGAGAAAGCAATAAAATTCCGATAAAATCTGTACAAAAAACTTGTACTTACATTCATGATAATATAGAGATAACAAGGTTTACTGCACTGGAAACTAAAAAACGTTTATATGCTCACAAAACTGATTTTCCATTTGAGCAAATCAGTTGAACACAATATTAGAACTTCAAAGAATGAAACATTCAGTTGCTTCACATCAAAAGAATATGTTCATCACTGAAAAAATATGACTTATTATTTCTTAAATAGCCTGAGGATGAAAAAATATATATATTTGAGAGATATGAACAAACAAACGAAATTAAGGCAAACAGGATTCCTTTTTACACATTGAAAAGTTTTAAAAATATTTCATACCTATATGACAGAATTAAAGTAAAATCACTTGCATTTAAGAAAGCAGTTCAATTACACATATTTAGTGGAACATTTCTCAGCACATCTTAAGTCCTAAATATTACAACTATTGCCAGCGAAATTCCATAGCATAGCTTTTTATTAAATTACCACTTACTTCAGGATAAGTTACTTCAAGATACTCCTCACCTAAATTTAAACATCTGGTTAACCAGTCAAAAATACACCGAAAATTAACGGAATTTTAAAAGCTACTTCAGTATACCTCAAGCACGCTTCAGAATGCATTTTATACAAAACAATGCAGCAACATACTGATTAGAAAATTTAGGGAGAATACTACTTCATCTAAAAACGTACAAACAGTTCCAAAAATACTTTCAACAGACATTAAGTTACAATAGAAAAGTCTAAAGTAAGCAAGATATCAGAAATTTTGGCAATAATAATACAGTACAAAGTCCGAGATCCGGACTCGTCGGAACTTCAGGAATTCCGTATTTGGGATTTTTCTGGATAGTGATCATCAGTTTAAATCTAGTAAGATGGCAGGTAGAAATTATAAAATTAAAAATATGAAATCATGATTTATGAAATAATGAAGCATTTATGATCTAAATGGTATCAAAATTTACAAAAAAAAAAAAAAAAAAAAAAAAAAAAAAACTTAATATTTGTTTATTTACTTTATTAAACATTACTTTCAATGTAAGTTGCTTCATTTTTTATGCTAATACTGTTTCTTTTTAATTCTACAAACAGACATAATTTGTTATACAGTTATAAAGTTCCACTGTTCAAGTCCTGTAATTGCTATGTCAAGCATTCCGACTAAGTTGTCAATAAAAATGTTTTCGTTTTCAAATAATCTCTGTGTCACTTTCTTCACTACCGGTAGCGGTATAATCTGGATCTAGAACACTACAGATTTCTCCGTTCGTTAATTGACTGATGATTGGGGTATCATCGCAATAAAAAATTTATGTTAAATTATCTTCATTTATTACCGATTCTCCACATTTCTTTACGAAATACATTAATTGGAAAATTTCACCTTTGATTTGCGATATTCGAAAGCTTTCAAATTCGCGGCTATCATCTTCATCATCCTACCATCAAATATGGTAGATGGCAATAAATTATGCCAAGCATTTTTTAAAGTATCTGGAGATACATTCTACCGCGGTCTTGCGATGCTCCACGCAGCAGATTTTATGCTAAAATATTTCAAAAATTCTTGAATAGTCTTGCCATTATTCAAGAAATTTAACATGGATTTTAAAAATGCTAATTAGCATTTGAATCTCAGTACGCGCACTATTCCGAAATCTATAAGCTGAATGATGGGCATACAATTTGGAGAAAAGAATAATACGGATACATTAACTTTCACCAAAACTTTAAATGCAGTGTGAGACGAATAGTTGTCTACCATTAAGGCAGTTTTTGCGTCATTAGGTAAACCAACCAGATTCAAATGTTGCCGAGCCTCGGGTATGAAATGATTTTCAAAGCAATCATTCATTAACGCTTCTTCTGTCATACATGCTGTTTTATTTGCACGATATACAGGGTGGTTATAAATAAAGTTCCCCTTTGTAAAGGTCATAAAAGGAGCATTGCAGGACCAAATATTGTCAAACTTGGCACCAAACTAGAAGGAGGTCATGGAAATTTATTTTCCGCGGGGAAAAAAGTTCAAAATCTCACCACCAAAGGGAAATGGCGCTGTATGCAATATTTTTAAACGAATTAAGACATCGGTTTAAATTGTGTTTAATAGCTTCTGAAGCGTGTTACAAAGCATGTTCAAGGTGGTATCCATCATTTTTCGAAAGCAAGTTAAATCGCATTACTGCATTCTCAACAGCAGCTCCTAGCATAGCAGAAGGAATGTTACGGACATGTCAGTGTATCGCATCTTTCAAATAGACTAGATTCTTTAGATTATTTGCATAAATAATTTGCTTCTCCTTGCTGTAAGCCAATTACAAGCCATTTCGGTTTTGCAACACCCCACTAACAGTTTCGTTTTAGAAACGATTAAAAACGTTTTAAACCGATATCTTCATGTCTTAGGGCCGAATTCAGGTTTCAAAAATCACAAATTAGCGATCTGCAAGAAAACGATTTCCAGAATGCGCACACTTTTGTGATCTCGAATTTTCAGATCGCTAATTTATGGTTTTCACGAACGGCGCACTCGACTTTCATCGCCTTTAAATGACAATTTTGTTTAGGACAATGCTTTTTAAGGGTATACAACATGTTAAACCCGTGTAACAAAAGGTTAAGTTAGATTCCGACCCTTATTTCGTTTAACAATATTGCATACAGCGCTATTTCCCCCTAGTGGTGAGTTTTCAAACTCTTTCTGTGGGAAATAAATTACCATGACTTCCTTCACACGATTACCAAGTTTGGTAACCATTTGGTTCAGTAGTTTTCCTTTTATGATCATTTGAAAGTGGAACTTTAACCACCCTGTATAACGAGTAATATCTTTACCCCTTTAAATGCTCGAGGTCGTGTATTTCTTCCGATAACGAAAAGTTTACACTTGTGCGTTCTTGCAGCATTTGCGCATGCTAAAACTGTTGGTCTCGCTTTGGAATCTTCGACACCGGTAGGAACCTTTACTGTAAAAGGTTGCTAAGGTTCCAGTGCGCGGCTAGAAAAGACCCGTTTCATCAAAGCTGTAAATTCAGTGGCGCAGCTAGGGTGGGAAAGGGGGGACATCTGTCCCCGGGCGCAGCATCCAACGGGCGCCAAATTCCTGCTACGAAATGTTTTCCATTCTTGGCACACAGAAAGGGGCGCGAATTCTTCAGTTGCCCCGGGCGCTGGAAACTGTAGCTACGCCCCTGTGTAAATTTGTTCTGCAGATAGTAACTTTTCACTATTAATGAGTACAGTGCAAATAGTTCAGCAGCTTCAGTATAAGCTGAAGCTTTCTCACCTAAAAAATTTAATTTCCTTTTGACATGGCGGTTTTAAATTTGGTTAACCAACCTATCGAATATTTGCATTAATTTTTTAAGTGAATTTTTTCATGAAATATTTTGGCTTGAGCCATTAGCATTGGACCCGTCAATGGAACGCCCCATTCAATCATCATTTACAACATAATGAATGATTTTTCTATTTAATTTGTTAACATTTTCCCGTTTTCATTGCGAATGGAATGTCGGAATCCACAAAATATATTCACAGTTCCTTTTTCTGATTTCTTATGTCATATACATTTGATTTTCTCATGCCACACTCCTCGAGATTTTGAAACGGATATACCTTTATTCACTTTTTTTTTTTTTTTTTTTTTTTTTTAGCAATTCCACTTTTTGTTTAATGGACATCGAAACATAATTTCAATTTGTAGATCCTGTTGCAGCTACAAAATTATTTCGACATAATCGAAATTCAACCTTTTATTTTCATAAAATAGGTGTAATAATAACAGTCTACAAAAATAATCAGCTGATTAATTCAAAAAGTTAAGGAACAGCGCAATCTGTTATATTAAATGATATTCTTTGGAATCGGTACAGTATAATTTTAGCCTAGCTTAATAGCGTCCGGTATACATTCTTGGTTATATATCATGAGATTGACGACGGAAGACAAGTTGTTCCGCTACATTTTGTCTTTCTTCTATCGCGCACTGAGAAAATTAAACCTGAATTGTATTGGTTTCGTTATTATTATACTTAACGTTTATTTCTTGCACATGCTTATCCACAGATCGTATTTTATTCTCGAGTGTCAAGATCATGGAGGTAGGAAAGGGAGGAGGGGCCAACCCGCGCTAAAAGTGAGGCACTGCTTTGAAGCTTGGGTCACCAGATGGGGTGTTCTTTGTTTACATTCAAAAGCTCGCTTGACAAGATTCTGATGGTATTTCGACACACGACAGTTCATTAGAAATCGAAAAAGGGACACTTTCGTATGAAAGAAACATTCATAGTGTGATGGATAATAGCAATTTGTATAGTTTAGTGACATTTACGCAAAAATCACATTTTGGTTATTTTTCGATAACTAACAACAGCGATTTTGATTATGAATTTGTTTTATAAAATTATAAGCTGTTGCACTACAAAAATATAGATTTTAAGAAAAATGTTATGCTTAAAGAATGAAAAATACCTTACATTTAAAATTGTATACGTCTTTCGATACCCTTGATAGAGTATTCGTATATTTAATACAGTATTATTTTATTTTCCAAACTTCAAAATGTTTTAAATAAAACAAATTTTTTTCACATCCATATATTATTGTAACATGTACCTTTTAAAATTTTTTAGAGGAGAGGCTTTACTGCTGCTCATTTTAAACCCATCACTTTAATTTTATATATCTGAAAAATAATCACTTTGGGCTTACACGTTTTATAAATATAAAATTATGTATGTTAAAATATTTGTAATTAGGCACATAGGTCAGATTAAGTTTTTATTAAATAGAGTAACGCATGCAAGGGCTATCTGTCTAAAGAGAGAGATGCCATCGTGGAGGAATTTTGAAGAAAAACTGACCTTTCAGCGGGTATTAAAAATAATACTTACAATTTTCATTCAAATTATATTCATATTTATTTTTTATGTAAAACTTTCGGGTGTATGCTAAATAGTGTAAATTACTTTACACGAAAAATATAGTGAATGCACAGAAATTAAAGATTTGCACATGCCGGAAATGAAAAATAGGAAATATGTATGTGTATTTATGCATGTGCTTGCAAAAAGCATGTATCTGCCTTTGACAAAATACTTAAATATTCATTAAATTATTTATAAATGTATTTGAAATGAAAAATTTATTCACTTATAAACAACTGTGAAAGTACTGTGAAGAAATCTAATTATTAAATGTATCTAATTTATAATGATTATAAATGTTATTTAAATATATAATAACCTTAATATTGAATTGTAAACATAAACTGAAATCCTGTTGACAAATACGTTATAAAACTATTTAAGCAAGAATTGTTCGTATTGGAAAGCAATCTGTTAAAAGGTATTGTAAAGCAAATGCTATGAGATGGGCACTTAAGAACGTAATAAAGAGTTTTGGAATATGTATTGTTGAAATGAAGGGTAAAAAAAAATCTGATAAGTATAATTAAAAGAATTATTCCCATTACATTTTATAATAACTCAGTTACAAGTTTTAAATAATACTTAAAAAAAAAAAAAAAAAACTTACTTTATTCCCTTTCAGAAATGTTCAGAGAAAGTCAAGTACTATTTAATTCCTAATAATTCTCTAATTTAAAATGAACCAAATAGAGCATTAATTATAAATTGACTTACATTTTTCGATTTAAAAGATGCCTCAGAAGCCAAAAAATCATGTCATATTTAAGAAAGTATTTTAGGAAGAAACTGTATAAATAGAAAAGAAATAATGCATAATTTTAATATTAATAATACAATAAACTTTGCTCTTAATTTTTGTACCTTAACCGAATAAAATCGAATTACCTTAATTTTTTTTTTCTAATGTAATTAACGAAAACTTGTGAAAATATTTCATTCAAATTAAACCATTCTGAGAAAACTGTCCTGTGAAAAGTATAGCATTTAATTCCGTTCAGAATGAAATGTTGTTTAAAAATATGTTGTTTTCACATACTTAGAACTCTGAAATGTAGAAAAAGAAAATATATACATTTATATGTATATTTACGACGTAATTACAAAATATTTACATCCGAACGCGTCAAATCCCATAGAACTCAATGGTAAATGACCCAATGTTTTGGTCACCACGTAGGGATCGCCGGTGCTTCAGAGCAGGGTACGGGAGTAACTTGTTTAGGGCGACTCCATCCAAGGCCATCCAACTAGATATCTAGTTGGCCTTGCTCCATCTTACTTCCTACCTCCATGGTCAAGATGTAGAAACATCTTTTTACTCGACTTCTGATAAAGATTGGGTCGCCGCTTTTTCGGATGGCCTAGAGTCTCCTCTTCCCATCGATAGAAAGACTTGTGTCAACGATAGGGGAATGGCCGGTTTATCGATTACGAGTTTCAAAGTCCCTTTGTGTTTAGAGGCAAAATGAATTTTGCGAAATCTTGGAGCGAATTTAAAGAAATACTTCGCAGACACGAAGTAGAAACTGTAACAAAATATGTTTATTACTATGGAAAGTCATTCGATAAAGAGAGTAAGTAATTTTTGAAGATGTAATGAGTAAATAAAAATCCTCTAGAATGTAAATGCTTTCTTTGGTTGTTTAGTTGATATTTGGCCATTTTGTTCCAAAGAACTTATCAGCACTAATTTGTATTAATTTTATTGCGTAAGATCTAGTTGATGTTGCGAGATTCGGTCCAAGTTGAAAAAAGGGTTTATAGACGTTCATATTCATTAATTTTGTTGCATAACGTGTAATAGCGTTATGTTTGATTTTTATTTGGTTTCATTGTCAGGTATTGCATGTTTTTTTTTTTTTTTTTTTTTTTTTAAATAGCTGATGCTTCACGAAACATTCCGTACTATATTAAACATTAAACAAGATATACCGTGTTAGATTTGAAAATTTTTATTGTTGTTTCTTGAGAAACTCGACAATTGTCTCGATGACTACTATATTTTTCATCCTATTTTAGTGTATGAATGCAGTCTGTTGATTTGAAATATAATCATTTAATAGTCTATAAAGAAAATCCATTCTTTAGTTTTATCATTAACAACATGTTTCAAAATAACCTTATAATAAACACTACCAATTCAAAAAATATTCTGTTTTATTTTCAGGTAATAGTTCACCATAAAATTATAATGCATTGAAATATCAGGAAGTTATAATAATAAAGATATTGAATTTTAGAAAACAGGAAAGTTTTCTGAAATGTATATATATTTCTTTAGTGATGTGATATATATATTTCTTTAGTCAATGAATGCTACTTATCTTGTGTTTAAAATCACATTACTGTCTATTTTGACTCTTAGCACCAATGGACTAGCAGATAAGATAGCTGAATACTGGATGTTTGATCAAGGTACAAATACTGTTGAATGGATTAGCTGCATGGGAATTTTCCTGTTCTCCTTATATATAAGTGAATACAAGACAGTTTCCCATTAGACCTTCTCAAAGGCATCCCTTTTGCGTAAGGCAGCTAGCTCATTCTATACTTTACCTAGCATATATAATTTTAATATGAGACAAAATGACATAATTTTTTTACATAATAGTTTAATGCTTTTAATATCTCTCTATGTTTGCAGTAGGTGCTGCTTAATGTGATTACATTTGCCCATTTTTGATAATATAAGATGATGAGAAAAGTATCTTTTAAAATAGGAATTGAATTAACTATAAATATAACTAGCCACTTTCTTAACATTTTAATTAGGAAAAATAAAAGTTTGTTTATCAATTGTTTACAGTCTTCATTGCAAAAGTTCATTTGAGTAGTCCATAATGTTTCTGAAATTTATTGGACCAATTCTATACCTATAATCTTAATACTTGGAGGGCATCCTTGTTTAAAGAGATTTTGCAAATGTAAAATCTGAAATTGGGCAAAAATGCAAGTGTATTTTGGCAAAGATGTTTTCAGGAATTTTTACCTCCCTTTTGAAGAAGAGGGAACTGTGCTGAAGCCCTTCCAAATCAATAGCTATTGAAAATTCGTATGAAATTAAGTTTTTATTTTTTTTTATTTTATTGTTTTGCGCTTTTTTCTAAATGCTTGATTAAAATCATTTTCGTTCTTCAGTTTAAGAAATTTATTGTATAATATTTTGATTATATTAACCAAATTGAGCAAATAAAATTACAGCAAATGATGCATTTTTTATGTTTCCATATATGAAAGAGCAGAACTTAGAAATTCAATAGCAATATACACGACATCAGCTGCAATACATTAAGCAGTGTCTACAGTATGTAGTATATATAGAGACAGTTAAATGTATAATATGTTTATAGAGATCTGTAATTTCTTTCTTTTAAAAATCAAAGTATAATGTTAAATGTATAATATGTTTATAGAGATCTGTAATTTCTTTCTTTTAAAAATCAAAGCTTATCAGATTGTGATCTAAATCAAAATTTTCTTTCCAGTTGAACTAACTCCAGATTTACGATTAAACTGGTTAGATGATATTCCCTATTTCCACTTTGGGCGAAAAACCTATGTTTGCCATCAAGGAAAAGATCTGAATAAACGTCAAAAGAAAAATTATGCTAAAGAAAAAAATGAAAAGGTAAAATAACATTGTTATATTTAAAAATTTATACAAAAATATCACCTCTTGGATTATATATATATGTGTGTGTGTGTGTGTGTTTTTTTTTTTTTTCTTTCTTTTAATGTCAAACTGATCATGCTTTTGGTAAAGCATATTCCAAGAACCAGACAACTAAAAAAGTTAATTGTCCAGCTGTAATTAATGTTACCCGAATGTACAGGATGCCTCAGTTCAAGGTAGAAGTTTATTTAACTTTTTGTTCTAAGATGGTCTTAGTAATTTTAGAGAATTTTTTTTAAAGGAAAAAATATAATTCTGTCACGTATGAGCAAGATGTATTGAAGGTATTCTATGATAAAGTATACATACTTTTTGACATAAAAACAAAAGGTATTTTTAGAGTCACAATGTAAAAAAGAGAAATGATTTTTTGTGTCTCTTTATTCAACATATTTTTCTAAATAGGTTTTTTTTTTTTTTTTTTTTTTTGGCCAAAAGAGGGTTTTTAACAGTAATATTTTCCTAAATAAATAATTCAGTAATTGACATGCAAATAAAATGATGTTTTCAGGCCAGAAATAAAGGCTTTTTATGCTAATTATATTCTAACCAATTTGCTACAAATAGAAATAAGTTGTTCAAAGTGAAGTTTTATTGGTTATGTTTCTTTGAAGAAGTAATTTGATCTATTGTTATAAAAATGGAAGATCCTTTTTACAGCTTTTTTTAAAGGAAAAAAAATGAGAAACGACTCCTCTTTTTTTTTTTTTTTTTTTTTTTGAATAATTTGCTATGAACAGAAAGTTTTTAAAATTGAACCTTTATCAATAATTAGTTTTAGATGACTGTGCTGGAATTTCTAAATTTTACTGTGATAAATATGTTTAAATTACAGGTAGTGCCAACCCGAAAAAGAAAGATTATGATATCTCGGAAAATTAAGGAAAAACTAGCCAATAAAGATAGTATTGCTGGTGAAGAAGTTTTCATGTTTAATTTACCTAATAGCCAAGATCATCAAAATCATCTAATGGGTAACATGGCTGCAGTAATAGAACCTATAGATGCTAGAGTGCGGCATTTCATAGCTTCTAAAGTTAAGAATGGAAAATGCAATGCCACTGTAATTGCAGAGCTATTAGAAGTATACGTTTCAACTGAATTGGGAGAAACTGATAAAACGCGCAGACGATTTTATCCAGAAATGGAGGCAATAAGGAAAATAATAAGCCAAGCAAAATCCGATATTAGAACTAGTAAAATTGACCAGGAAAATACAGAAATGTTAATAAATAGCTGGGATACTTCCAAGTGTTCTGTTTTTTTTAGACCATGTACTGAAAATACATATGATGGTACTGAGCCAAATGACTTTACAGATTCAAAACTAAATCTGCTATTTGTATATCAAAGTGAAGAAATGAAAAATTTATATGTCTTATATGGTTCTAATCTTGTTCTTCTCGACGCGACCTATCGAACCTGTAAGTATGCTCTCCCACTTTATTTTTTAGTTGTCAAAACAAATGTGAACTATCAAATAGTGAGCATAATAATTACACAAAATGAAACAGCCAAAGCATTAGAAGAAGCTCTTATAATTATTAAAAATTGGTCGCCTCTCGTTAGACCAAAATATGGGATGGTTGATTTTGCAATGGAAGAAATTACAAGTTTGGAAAATGTCTTTACAGGAATTAAGGCTTTTATATGTAGTTTCCATCGAGAGCAGGCATGGTCAAGATGGGCTTCTAAGAAAAAGAATGCAGTGGTTCCCAAAGAAGAGCTTTTGTGTAAATTACGTGCCATAGCAAATGCTCCAACTCAAGATGAAATGGTTGCAGCAATAGAGGTATTAAAATCATGGAACCAATATGAAGCTGTGAAAGATTATTTTGAATTAACATGGTTCAAGGAAATTGAGAGATGAGCTTTGGCTTACAAACCAAATGACTTATTCATAAACTCGAACAATGGTGTTGAATGAGGAACTAAAATATAGATATCTTCAGGGATATAAAAACTGTATGCTGTCTGAAATAATTAAGATCTTGGTTGAGAAATTTCTGCCAGAAAGATATAGAATTTACGTCAGAAAAAATCTGAGTATGCTTTCGCAGGCCAGATTATACAATGAACATGTACCAAATTATTTAATCAATAAGCCAAAATGGTTAATTGATCACATAAAAACAAAATTAAGAGCTGCTGAAGTTTATGTGGGTAATATAAAAAAAAATTCACATGGCTTCTTTAAAGTTTCTTCTGAAACTAAGCATGATGCAGTTTATTCTGTCACGTTTGATGAACAGAAACAACTGTGTCAATGCACATGCTTAGATTTCAGAAGAAACCGACTGCTGTGCAAGCATATTGTGTTTGCTGGCATGAAGTTTCCAGCCTGGAGTTTGGAATGTACTGCAGAATGGCTATTTTCAACACCTATTTTCAAAGTTGATGAAGATTTAGTCTCAAGAAGTATTTCAGGCACCAGAAAACGAAAATATTCATCAACTGAAACTCCTTCAGGTGGAACATCAGATAATTTACCCACCATATCTGAAGAAGCAACGTTGAGTAAAAAAAGAAATTTGATCAATGAGTGCGATGCAAATTACAGATCAATTCGGTCACTCCTTTGGAATTTAGATAGCGAAAATTTACACAATGTAGCCAACTCTTTGAAGGAGATTTTAGAGTCTGCTTCAAAAACAGTTATGCGAGATGAAAATACTGGTCTACCGCTTCAAATTGAAAAAAAAAATTAAACTAAAAAAAAGTAAAAGAATTGTCAAGAAGTATGGTCAACTAAACCTCCATCGCCGTAGAAATACCAGAGTTGGAATAAAGGTGGATATACATAAAGAAACCATTTCAGTAGATGGCTAGTAATTAAAATTAGTATGAAACCTAAAGCAGGCTACAAAGAGCCTTTGGCAAAGGTGACACCCCCACCTATGAGTGGATAATAGAGTAATCTCGGGGACCTGCATGCCATGGATACACTAATACTTATTTTCAAATAAAATAATAAATTTCATACTTTTAGGATAATCTTAAATACTGAATATTATCATACTTGAAATACTTTAGTATGTGCATTTATTTTCGGATTCTTCAGAATTTATAGTGAAAAAACTGCTACAACTATATACTATCAAATACCAGATTTCAGACAATTAAAATTGACGATAATTCAAAGTATAACATATAAGTTTTGTACAATTCAATAAACATAATACATGTTATTATTTAGTAATATTTATTTCCTGAACAACTTTACAAACACTTATTTGAGAGTCATATAACTTATTTCTATTCAATAATGCTGCAGCTGCATTGATTGTCACGATCAAGACATATGAGCAATATAGTATTTAATGCACTCAAAACTGAATCTGGTAAAGACTTACGGCATATTGGTTACCAAATGCATCTAAAGCAAACCAGTATGCAGGGTTAGTTTTACAGGTTCACTTGTTTTCAAATTAGCAACTCTGTAAAAGTTTTACTCTTGGTTGTACTGACACTGCCTGTTCTTTCTCATATCTAATTGTAGTTATTTGGTTGTAATATGCAGTAAAGGTAAGAACACTGGTGTAATATGCTGTAATTTTTATGTTAGATAGCCCAGTTACATGACTACAACATTTTTCCACTACTTTTTTTACACTGTAAACTCGGTTTAGAAAGTTATTTTCCATGATTTTGGGGTGTTGTATAAAACATATTTGGAATAACTACAGTTAAATGTATTCATTCAAAAGAGGATATATTGTCTTGCTGAATCTTTTCCTGTACTTATTGTTTGATTTAATATTTCCAATGTGGTGGATTGACCATCATGGAATCATAGCATCCAGTAGATCTTTCAATATAACTCCATTCAGATATTCACATTTATATTATTGTAAATTAACGTAGAAGACAGATTGACAGATATTCTCAGTTCATAGTGCCAAAGTGTTTTTTAATAATGCTAAAATACAATTAAAAAAAAAAAAAGATTACTCATGTTATTATGTAGAATTAATGTTAAAATTCTATATAAGAAACAAGCATCGATTAATTGTGTTATATAGAATTAAAGAATAAACAGTCAGGTAGAAATTTATAAATGCATAAAACACAACAAAAGGCAGGGCTGCATTTATTCATCCAGTTCATTGAAAAAGTTGTGGCTTTCCTAGACCCCTACCCCTTGTCGAACATGTAGGTTGTTTCGAATGTTGTCATGAGTAACTAACATAAAATATAATTTTTTCCCCAAATTAGTATGTTATAATTTTTGAATAAAAGAAGAGTGAGATAAGTGGTTATTCTAGCCGAAATAAAGTGTGCGTCGAGTTCCAGTAAAGACCCAAAAATGTCATCTGGGAAAGCTGAGAAAGGGGAAACGAGCTAGCTTTAACCTGAGTCTAGAGATGCATATGATACATACATACAATACAGATAAGTGTGAGTAAACTGGTGCACTTAAATTATAACATAAGTCACAAATGTACATTACAGGTAAAGCATGTCAATTTAAATAATATGTGTATTAAGTATGGCCATAGGCCATTTACAATTATTTGGGTCATTCACATTATAATCGTAAACCCTTATAACAGGGTTGTCTTCAAATCTTTAAATTCAGAAAAACTTCTAAAATCGTAATTTTTTCTATAGAAGAATTTCTATCCTCAGAAAAATAAATTTTAAAGAATTGAAATATAAAATTTGTGCATTTTATGCAGAAAGTAAAAAGAAATTCATTATTTCATTATAAATTTAATCATAAACAAAAATCTGCTTAATATTTTTTAACAATAATAAGAGAATTTCAAAGATTATTTCAAGTATTTCATTTTGATGTCCAGTGATATTAAAAATTGTTTTAAATTTTGACTTACAGATGCCCTAGAGGTTGCATGGTATCTAAAATTTCTGTGAAACACAGTTTGAAAACCTTCAGACTACTCGAAAACTTCAGATTATGTGAAAAAAGAAATGTAGATGTAAAGAGCAGTGATTAAAAAGTTTTAATGACCAAAATATTTTCATTCCATCAGATTATTTGTGTATTTTGAAGAAGACACAATCAGATAATAAGATCACAAATAGAGGATAAGTTTTTTTTTTTCTTTTTTTTGGGGGGGGGGAATTATTGCATATACCATACATTTTAACATATAGAATATTCTTGGATTGTCTACTGAAAAAAGTACATAATATATGTAAATTTTAATATATAAGAAGTAATGCAAATATTTCAATAAATGAATGGATAAAAAATGACCTTCTTAAACAACCTCATGTTTAAATTACTTAGAGGAATTTATGCGAACATGTTTCTGTTGGCATTAATTAAACATTAACAAATGTAGATGAACACAAATTGCATAATGTATTTTAATTGAATATATGTTTTGGAATGAAAAATGTAAACAGCCTTAATATACTTAATAACTCGGATTTGTAATGCATATATTTTTATTTCCAATGGCAGACAAAAGTATTTATACAGACACACTATCAAATAAACACACACAAACAAATATATCACACACTAAATAAACAGAGAATAAGGAAGCCTATTTACTACTGCTTGAACATACTCTAGGCTTCCAGTAACAGCCACAGAGATCCTGTACAAAGAGAGCCATGCATTTTGCAGACGGTGGAGGTTCGTATCTTGGGCTTTTATCACAAAGGACGAATACAGAATTTTTTAATCAAAAAGTTTTGCTGAATAATGACGAGTTAAAATACAAGCTATTATGATGGAATTAGCCTTTGGGTATCGGAAATGAATATGTAGTTGAAGAACGAAGGTTTGCTTTAAATTACAGATTTCTAATACATTAATTTAATTATGTGTTTTAAAAATATCATTTTAATATAATATTTTTCTAATACATTTATTTTATTATCCAAAATTATTTTCTAATTAACAGAAAGATACAGCATAACTTTCAGTGATCCATTGTCAAAAAAAGGCTTCTTCTGGACAGCTTAATAATAGTACAAGGAAATAAGCTTATTTTATGCATGCCTTGTGGTATGAGATAATGAATTTCTGAAGTATTTTAAAAACTGTAAAAATATGTACATATACCATAGAAATGATTTTTAACACTAAATAAAATTCAATACGTGCCCATAGTAAGATCAACTTATGAAAGCTTTTTTACCAAACTGGAAATCATTGCATAAGGAGGAAAATTTCCAAAACCCATTTTTTAATTTTTATAATATGACTAACGATAAGGTATTGCTTTTTGATCAATAACATGGGTTGTTTGAACTAATAAAGAAAAACAGCTGAATGCACATATTAGTAACCTTAAATTGCATCAGTATTACAGCGAGTTAATTCTAAATCACAAAACACTTCTGTAAGACAGTCAGACACAGCTGCTACAAAAAATTTTCTATGGAAGTGGTTGTCTTAGGTGATATTTGATGTCAATGTTATTAAATTACCATTTTTGTTATCATCATAGTGTGATATGCATCTCTCTGTGTATACATTTTGAATCTGAAATAATGCATTCAGCATAGCATATATACTTTAGGGATAATTGGGTGTAAAGAAAAGTCAATAAATACAAATTTATTCGCATACAAAAATAATTGTATGGTTAAAATGTACACAAAATGATGAAAATACATAGTTTTTTTATTATTAATTACCAGATATAAACAGCGCATAAATCTTAACACTAAGCAGGATTATAATTTAAAAAGAAATCAATAGCAAACAAAAATCCACAAAATATTAGTTCACTTGAAGCACTACACATCTTAATATCTGCTGCAAGAATGAAAAAGAAACATGTGCCTACATGAGAAGCAACAGAAAGAAATTGGAGAGTATGATTAAATAATAAAAACCAAATCCTTAATATCATCTACTGACAGAAAGAGAACAAAATGCAAATAAGAAGCAAATTTCTTAAAAGCTAACAATAAAGAAGAGATTAAAATTAGGATGAACTGTCATATTTTTATTGACATAAAACATCAGATGCCACTTGAAATCAAATGTTAAGTGAAGTGGTGCCCCCACACCAGTATAATTTTTCGATGTAGAGAAATGAAAATCGTAGACAAAACAAAATTTATAAATTTCTTACCTCCAGACATAAGTTTGTGCTGTTTAGTACAAAATTTAAGACACGCATCTCAGCTGTTCGGAGCAAAATTTTAACGCTGTCTTTGCTTAATCATTGTATATGAAACAACACAGTCAGAGAATATTATAGATATTCAAAGAAGGATTCAGTTGGTATTTCTCTAAGATTATATTACATATATAAGAAAGTGCTTGTGTGGTATAGTATTATAATGTTTATAATAACACATTATACTATATTTAATTTTTTTACTAAATCAACCCAAGTTTTAAGGCCCGTTTATTCGTATATATATGCACACACAATTAAGTACACAATATATTAAAATAGATATATCACCTAAAAAAGATATATCCCTATGAACAAAACAAAAATTATGGGTCATTCAAATTAATAAAAATTCAGTGATTCTTTTGCTGTGTTCTACCCTACGTAATTATTACTTTAAATCGTACATATACAATCAGTAGTCTAATATATATTTTACAATCAGGCATTATTACTACTTAGTCAACAATACAGACATATCTAAATTTTCATTATTGTTTACACTCATTACATGCACAATTGCGGTTTTTTATTTTAACAACAGAAATGAACTAAACATATCAATACTCTTGATCATTGTATCAGCAATATGAGCAAGTTTCTGTGTATCATACAGATTTATTCGCATTGCGCCCAGTCTCGTATACCGCAAAAAAAAAAAAAAATAAATAAATAAATAAAATAAAATATGAAGGTGAAGGCCCTTTTCCGTTCCGCAAAATTTTCCACAATTCCGCCTAAAACGTAAACAAAGTATCGAGACTTCGTAATCGATTACAAAGTGCAAAGCTATCAGCTAGTCGTCATCGATGGGGAAAGGAGACTCTTTGCCATCCGAAAAAGCGGCGACCTAAAGATTGGGTGGGGGGAGAGAGAGAAGGGTGAAAGGAGTGTGGGAGGCGGATGAAAGAGAGTGAGGTCCGCACTAGCGGCCGCGAAAAAGGGGGGGGTGTCAAGTTTAGTGTCGTTATAAGATGTAGCCGCGGGTGGTAAGACCGCAGAGTCAGTTTTGCGTGAATGAGTCAATTAAGGTTGTGAATCTTATGTGGGGAGGATGTCACAAGGGTAGCGATGTTTATCTCTGCGACACGGAGAGTGTCTGAGAGTGCTAATAAGGCTATTACTGTGGGTTTGTACTGAATAAAAGAAGTTGACCGCTAATCGTTTAATATACTCTTGAATAAGTTCCATTCGAAGGTCTCTGTGAATATAGATGTTGGGAATATACCAAGGAGCATTGATAATTTCTCGTAAAATTTTATTTTGTAGAATTTGTAATTGTTTAATATTGGTTTTAGCTGCATGTCCCCAGATCGGTGCTGCATAAAGAAGAGCTGGGCGCAGTATGGAGCGATATAGAATTAATTTGTTTGTAGTAGATAAGTTGCTTTTTCTTCCAAGAAGAGGTCGCATAGTAGCTGTGGTGATTTTAAATTTTTGTACTACGGACCAGAAATGGGTTCTGAAGGTAAGTTTTTGGTCAAGAGCGACTCAAAGGTATTTGGTTTCATTATTCCAGTCTATTTCTTCGTCAAATATTTCAGGGGGTGGAGGATAGTATTTCATGTTTCCTTTACGGAAAATTATTGCCTTAGTTTTATGTGTTAATTTTAATCCTCCAAAGGGTAAGCCATTTTTCCAGTTTTATGAGATAGCTTTGGAGTTGGTTTCTTACGGCTATAACAGTGTAGGCTTTAGTAAGTATGGCGGTGTCATCGGCAAAGAGTGCAAGATGAACAGAAGGGTCTTTAGGGATATCTTGTGTATAAATATTAAAAGGTACGGCGAAAGTGCCGACCCCTGTGGGACACCAGCATTGATTAGTCTGCTGGTAGAGTAAGCAATACCGATTTTGATTCTGAATGTTCTGTTGCTGAGAAAAGAGGCTATTAAGCGAATAAAATGATCTGGAAAATTGAGAGTGATTAGTTTGTAAATAAGGCCTCGATGCCATACCCTGTCAAAAGCTTTCGCGATATCGAGAAATATAGTACCGGTCGGAAGTTTGCAGTTGTAGCCTTCAGTGATAATGTTGATAACTCTAAGAAGTTGGTGGCAAGTGCTATGATGATTACGAAAACCGGATTGTTCTTCTGGGAGAAAATTCATGGATGAGTGAATTTTTTGGATGTGGAAAAGTAGGATTTTCCTAGTAACTTTAGACAGGTGGTTAAGTAAACTGTTAGGGTGATAGTTCTGTGGGAGAGTTGAATTTTGTTGCGGTTTAGCAAAAACAATTATTATAGCTTGCTTCCATGAGTTAGGAAAATGAGCGAATTTGATAATGTTGTTGATTATCTTAGTTAGGCAGGTAAGAGCGTTGATCGGAAGATGCTTCAGTGCTTTGGTCGAGATGCCATCGTGCCCTGGAGCTTTCTTCGTTTGTAAGGCGCTGATGGTGTTGGCAACGATTGTTGGGGTAGTCAGGAAAGTGAAGTTGTATGGAGCAGGGGTATTAAGGAAGTTACTGACCACCTGGTTGACCCGTTCAATATGGTTATTGTCGTACGGAATGGGATTAAGAGTGAATGTATCTTCCATATAGTCCGCAAAAGATTTAGCTTTATCTTCTTCTGTATATGAAGTTCCACTAGGTCCATGGATAGGTGGAATAGGTTTATAGGGTTTCTTGAATTTGCGGGAAATGTCAAATAGGGAATTGTCCTCTATAGCTAGGTTATTTAGGAAATTGGTCCATTTTTGGTTTTTGAAGTTCTTGATTCTTCTGTTGATTTCTTTTTGCATAGAGTTTAGTTCGTGTTTGAGTTGTGGATCGCTGGCGGTTTGCCATCTTTTACGGATCCGGTTTTTCTCTTTAATCCTATTTCTTATATCGGCAGGCAGGGGAAGGAAAGGCTTGTTCACATAAAAAGTATTGGTGGCTTCCTTTAAAGCAGAATTGATGCTGTTGGTAAATTTTGCGACTTCGTGTTCTAAATCTTCTGTATTGTTGATGCATGGGTTACCTTGTATGGAGTTATTCAGAATTTCAGAGTATTTGATCCAATTTGTAACTCCTATACTTCTGTCAAGTGAGAGGAGGTATTATTAATGGGGATATTTATTAATGGGGATTTTAAATACAATGGGGTTGTGGTCGAAAGACAGGCCTGAAATTACAGAGATATTGCATCTGTTAGTAATGTTACTTGAGATGAAGTCAATTGTGGTGGCGCTATTGCACCCGTAATGGGTGGGCTCGTCTGGAGCATGAATGTTATAATTATTTGATTGAATGAGTTTAAATATGTCATTTCCTTTTTTGTTAGCAGGTCCTCGGTTCCAACGGGGCTGTTTGGCGTTGAAGTACCCTCCGACAGTGGTAGAAGTATTAGAATTAAGGAGGTGAATCAGTTCTTGTGCGCTGGGATTGTTATTTGGTGGGATGTATATATTCGAAATTTTGAATTTTTTATGTTCTATTACAATTTCTATTGTGTTACTTTAGAAAGTGGTACTGGGATTAGGAATTTGAGCGTGTTTTATGTTCCTTTTAACAAATGTGATGATGCTACCGCCTCTTCCTGTCTCACGATCCGTACGGTAGGTGTTATAATTGGCATAAAGTACTTTGAGTGCTGGTTTAAGGTGAGTCTCTTGTAAGAGTATTACGTCAGCTTCAATTTCAATAATGAGGTTGAATAATTCATCTTTTTTATGGTAAAGACCGTTAGCGTTCCAAGAGAAGATTTTTATGTTGCATCTGTTCTTGAATTTATTAGCACTACAGATGATTTCCTATTTTTTCAATGATTTCGACTACTGCGATTATTTTATCAAGAGGTGATTTCTTGGTTTTAATGTTTTTGAGTCCTTGTATCACTATTGTCCAGATTGTTTTTAGTGAAGAGAAGTCAAAGAGGTCTGACAGGGAGGTGCTGGTAGTTTCTTCTGTTAGAATTTGGTTTTGAATGGAGGTTTGAGCGATATTTTCGTTACTGTTTGATGTCAGCGGAGGAAAGTCTTGTCTTCTGTTAATCCAGGGATTGGTCGCTGGTGGAGGACTGGGTTGGAACTGAACTTGTTTGTTTTTTGGTCTGGCTGGGTGAGGACCTTTGCAGTGATAACATATGGCTGGCTGGTCGCGACTACGGGTGTATTCTATAGGTTTGTGATTGCCTCCGCAACGGACGCATACCCAGTCTCTGGTGCAGAGCAGGGAACTGTGAAAAAAATCCCTGGCATCTATAACATTGTGGAGGGCCAGGTTTCTTGCGTAATGATTATATTGTTACGTTTATATAACCTATGCGTTTGATTTTGAATACTTCCTTATTTTCTTCTCATTTTGGTATATGTACTAAGAAAAGCGGCATTGGTTTATTTTCTTTTCTGTTTCTTAATAGTGTAATAAAGTTAACCTTAAATCCTTTGTCAAGAAGTTCTTGAGTAATGGTTTGGGGATCTGTGGTGATGGGTAAGCCTCTTATTATGATTTTTAAAACTTTATCTTCGGGCAATAAGTAGGTGTGGGCTTTAAGCTTAGTTTCTTCAACTATTTTGCGAATGAATCGATGTGAGTCAGAGTCTGCAGGCTGTATTTCAAGGCGGCGTCCTTTTAAGGTGCCAGTTCTATTTTCCGGTTTGTTTGTTTAAGTTTTTGAAGAATTCATCCGCTTTTGGTACGTCATCTACGACAATAATTGGAACTTTATCAATTCTGATTGTTTTGGGGCTGGAGTTTGGTTTTCTATTTGCGGGAATGGTGTCACTTTTGTTTGGTTGGTCTTTTGGGGCGGTAGTGAGCTGATTCATCTTCGTTGTCCAAATGCATGTCGTCTATTTGGTTCTCTAATTGGTTATATCGATTGCTGGTTTTGAGGGAAGGCTCCTCATCGGAGTCAGAATCCGTTTGTCTATGGCGCAATTTTCTTTTTCTTTGAAACCACTAGTGGATTGAAGCATGTCGCAGAAGTTTTTAATCTCTTCAAATTGCTTAGCGAGCTTTTCGTTAGAGGTTTGTAATTCGTTTATTTTTGCATTGGCCATCTCGTTTTCCTGCATACGCAGTTGATTAATGGCTTTTACAAGGAGAAAGTTTAGTTCTTTTTGATCACTAGCGGGCATAATCACATTTGTGTCATTACGGATATCTTGGATATCTTCCACCAAGGATCTGGTAGCTTCGACGTCATTGGATAAAGTAATTTTGTGACTTAATATTTGGAGAACGTTAGGTTCATCATTGAGATGTCTCATGTGAGGATTTTCTGAGTTTGGAGGTGAATTTTCCATGTTTATATTATTATTAGTTACAGTTATGTTTGTTGTGTCATATTGATTAATCATGCGAGGCAAAAAGTTGGAAAAAGGCCTAACTAGAGGCCGTACCCGAAGGTACCCTTATCAGCACGGTGAATAAAGAAAATCAGAAGAAAGAATAAAATACGACCTGTTTTATCCAGCGAAGGATACAGCAGTGGTTAAGGCGACGCTTTTGCGAGGCGAAAGCCAAAGAAACAACCCAGAGCCCGTGAGGCGAGGTCGATGAACTCGATACAAGAGCGGGATTGGTAGCAATGCAAGGAAACGGAGAGCGAAGCGATAAGACGTCTATCTCGAACGCTGTACCACCTCGGAATGACATGCTTATCCGAGTCCTGAATATATTTCCATAGATACATAAGCTTATCGAGTGCCGACGCTAGATACTATCTTACCGCCTGCTGCAGTTTCTGCGGGTCCTAAATTTTGGGTCCCAGTGCTTTCCCTGAATTCTAAAAATTTTGTCATCCCTTAATTGTGTTGGTCGGTGCTTTTTCTAAATTCCAAAAATTTTGTCGTTCCTAAATTCGGCCATACGAGCTCTGGATTTATACGAATAACAAATCAATTACTCTTAATTCAAATAGCACTAAATATTATCTTTTGGCCTATGAGTATGTTGAACAAAATTTATTTTGAGCATACGGAAAGAAGTTTTCGTTAAATTTTTCCTCGTCAACATTTCTTAGCGCATTTAACTTTAATCATCGGGAAACGTAACGTCAACATAAAACATTACCAAACTCTTTGTTATTCAATTACTAAAAACAAAATTGTTTAAGCATCGCTCCCTGTACGAGTCTTCACTCAAGTTGTCGTATGCCGATAAACATGCGGGAATGAAAGGAAAATATAATAAATAATGATTCGCCAGGTTGGCGTCAGGAATATAAAATATTAGTGATTGTTTAATCAATGCTGTTTCCATGTAGAACGTTTCGGTTTGAGATGTATGGCAAGCAGATACGCAGCTAAATTTTTTCATGATACAAATTTATGCTAAAATAATTGTTTCTTCAATAACGAGTGACGAAGTGAAATTAAGAATCGGGACTCTGAATGTTTTTACCGGAGAATAAAATCAAGTGCGCATGCGTAAGGCATACCCCCTCCCAAAAAAGGTTGGCTTTGAGGTCCGGATTTCCGGATACTGGACGTCGGAATATAGGACTTTGTACCATACCTAACTTTTTTTTGGCTAGAAGAAATGAAAAGGGGTGGGGAAGAGAATATGGTAATTTATACTATATTTTTCATTACGATTTTAAGCTTGGTTCATCTCAGAGTAGAAAATAATTTCTGTAGCATGCTACAGAAACTAAATATCAAGCAATAAAATATATCTGTATTGGAAACAATAATGTAGCATCTATAGATATAGACTTATAATACCTATAATTTGTTTTGTGAGGAAAGAAGTGGTACCTGATATACTCCTTCATCTATCTTTAGAAACATCTTTGATCCCCCCTCCCCTCCTCGTGACAAATATTCTTCTGGTCTTTAACACTGTCTGATCGCACGTGACAGTGAAATTACTCTTTAAAGAATTCTAAAATTGTTAAAATTAATCAAAAATAAAACTGTTGTTTTGAGAACATCAAAAGCAGAAACTTAAGCAATAATGATGATTCAGAAGACACATCAATATGATCGTTTTTGTTACATTATGGTGAAAATACAAAATTATGACCTGTTACTTTGCTGTTATTGATCTGATGATCATGTTGCTTTATTCAAAATTAAAACTAGTATAATGAATTCTAAATATATTTCACATTAATTTAAATGGAACTATAAAAACCAATATAAATTGGCACTATCCGTAAGTACTATCAAATATAAACGTTATTATTATTTTTTTTTTTCTTGTCTGTTCACAACTGTTTAATGCTACAAATGATGTGAAAACAAATAAATTCCATCATATCAAATAAGAAGTGCCACAAAATATCTTTATTATACATTTATGACTTTCATACAACTAAACTGAGTCACTAATTGATTTTAATACAGCCAAAATTAAACATTTCAAGAGAATTAAAGAAATAAATACTTAATTACACTTGAGAAATTAAATCTTTTCTGTTAAGTATTTATTAATGTAATTATCAAGTCCTGAATTACTACATAGGTCTATAGGGCCTCAGATTTAAAGGGATCTCAATATTGTAGAATATCCAATAATCCTATTTTGCCTTCACAAAACAAGGAAAGCAAGCATCCCTGTAAGAATACCAAGCCTAGAATCCCAGATTGTTAATTGAGCCCTGATAATTACATCTCAGTCATGGCTGGCAAGTTCCACCAAACTGATTAAAACAGCTATTTATAACCAATCAAATTTAGCATGTTAAAAACATACACCAGTTTCTGCCATAAAAACAGCAAATAACAGGCACAAACTCTCAAACATGTATCCAAAGACTGCTTTGCAGCAAACTCACCATCTAAGTTCAGCCTGATTTCGTTCAGGATAAAGTTTACAGCAGAAGACCAATTTTGTTGTTTTTCTGAAATTCAAAAAATTTCCTCAAGCATATCACAAGGAGGGGGACTTCAGTACACTTTTCATGGCCAGTAATAAATACTAGCAAGCAATGTCATCAATGTACAAGCATGCAAATTGTTTTCTTGAAACCAGACCAATTTTTCTTAAGCTGCGGGTCATGACCACCCGTAGGGTCTGCAAAAATTTAATTCAGATGCAGGAATTTAAAGAAACTTCAGTTGCAATTCCCTTCATTACCTTTAATATAATAAATAACATTCTATACAGCACAATTATAAAATCGTAATACTGGCCACGTTGAGCTGTAAATTATATTTACAAACTGAAAAATATCATTAAACATATCAACAATAGCGGTGTTCCATTGTAGTTTCAGCATGAGTTATTTCAGAATTGTAAATGTTTAAGAAATTGCAAAAATTATTGTAGATTACTTTAAACACACAGGGAATATCGAATTGATTTCAAAAAGTTATCTTGGAATCAGAAACTATTTTTGATTGACATGCCACTTAAAGTGCAAGAGAAACTGACTGAGCCATCGAGTGACTGAAAACGAGTGCCCACAAAAATCCTCGATTGAATTCTGGATCGAAACTAGACCTGAATTTCCCACAATTTCTGACGCAGCATTAAATTTTCTTCTGCTATTCACCACCACAGTGTGCAAAACGATTTTTTTTTTTTTTTTTTTTCAGTTTTAAGCCTTTTTAAATTAAAATTTTATTCAACTCGATATATAGATGATATTTTACATCCACCAGTGTCTAACTTTGCACCAAGATTCAATTTGTTATGAGGCACAAAACAAACACATCTATTTCATTAAAATACGATTTCCTTTAATTTTTTTACACCTGAAACAAATACTCAAACTATTTCTTTTCATATGTGTATGATTACCAAAATAAATTATTTATGGGAAAATATTTGTAGCTTTACATTTAATAACTGGGGTCGCAAAAAAAATATCAATTATAAAAAGGGTTCTTGAATGAAAAGGTTTAAGAAACAAAGCCTTTTACTGGAGAAAATATGTACGAAACTAAAGGAATTTTGGCTTGAAAATTATAATGTAGGTAACAAAGTATGAGAATTTGTCATGAAATAATATCCTTTTACAGTCTTCCCATTCATTTATTGTTCGGATCCCACACACTTCGGATGAAGCATATGATCTCAAAATAGTATCTATTTGGTCCTCTTATGCTTTCACAATATCAGCAGCCAACAGTTTCATCTATATTTCACAAAAATCTGCAATGAAACTGTCAACCTTAGAGCAACAGCAATACATTTTAACAGCAGCAAATGTTTTCTTCTTTATTTATCTCTTCAACTACTCTTTCACCAATTCTATTAGCTTAATGACTTTTAAATAACATGGATGATTTTTTACAACTGATTCCAAATGCTAAATCAGATTGATTCATCTTATAATTTTAGATTAATTTATTTTTGACTTACTAGACTTATATTCTTTTTTTTGTTATAGCTGCTTGCTTATGCAGAGTAGTTTTGCTTAGTCCCTCTACTTATGATATTAATACATTCAGTATTACAAAGAGTATTAGAAAAAACTAGGTTATTATAAATATTCCACTTTTTTTAATAATAATTTTCCTTTCTATTTTAAATCATTTGCGTATTTTATCAAGCAGGTTTTCGTCTAGTTAGCACCTTTTATAGGATGTATAACTTGGTGAACTCAGTACAGGATAGATACAAGTGGTAAAGAATGGAATATTACACTTGCAACAGAACTGGAAGTGTAATATTCACAATTGTAATGGAATATTACACTTCCAGTTCTGTTCCAGTTCTGTTATTTCATTACACTTGTGAATATTACACTTCCAGTTCTGTTGCAAGTGTAATATTCCATTCTTTACCACTTGTATCTATCCTGTACTGAGTTCATAATGGAATATTACACTTGTGAAAGAGCTATTACCAGTTAAAGTCTCCGTCCTTCGGAGTTAATCTGATAATGATGTTTCTCATTCTAGCCTAACGTATACAGAAGGACTATCTTCCTCAAGAGTTATTTCTCCCTCCTGTTTTAGTTTCTACTAAAGTGAAGCTAAATTATCTGATAAATGACATGGTACTTTCATAACTATCACCTCAGAAAGCAGGTCTATCTGCTGAACGACTGTTATCACAAGTATATTTTTTCTAGTGCTTATTCGGCAAACTTTAGTACTAAAAATTATTGCAGTTGATACTTCTTCCATAACCTATTTAAGTTCTTTCTGTTTGTAAAAACTGCAACTGTGTTCCTACTACTATTAAAAACAAGATCTGACTGCTTGATTATGGCAAAGTACACTATGACATTTCTGCCTAAAAAGACAGATGTCTTTGCACAGGACTTTTTTTTACTGGAAACTGACTTATATTCACATTACACACTTTTAGACATTAACAAATATCAATAAATTTTGTTCAAGCTTCCCTTTTTTTAACAAAAATAGTACCCTAAAAGTATTTATTTCTCAAGCAAGTTAAGGGAAACTGTGATAAGAGAGTCATCTACAGCTAGACTTAGAAAATTACAAAAGTTAGAAAAAGACAGTATGAGTAACTTTAATTCACTCACTTATGTAGTTTAATATTAAAATTCAATATACATTATAAATAAAAACATTACCTCACCTTAGAGAAACCTCACATAAATAAGTAGAAAGTAAAGAAATTATTTTTTTCCATTATTAGAATTAATTAACGATAAAGTATTACTTTCAACATATATTTTATATTATTTAAAATACATACAACTTTTATTTTGATAAAAATCAAAGATAATTTAATTTGCATTATTAATTAATACAATATTTTAAATACTTTTATTTTATTTATAATGTATTGAGTGCAAATAAAACTTTGCATTTGGGAAAAAAATTTAGAAAATAAATGTTCTCCATGCATTACTCTATCACAAAACTTATTAATTACAACTAATCAAATGTTTAAAATACAGACACTGGATGCCACTTATTTTGTTTACACACAATAAAGATTTTGAAAAATCAAGCTGAATGGTAAAAATGCCATTAACTGCTTATTGTTTTCTCCTTAATTTCAACTAGTCGTACCCAATTTTTGTCCATGGCAGAGGAAAAAAAAATATTTTCTGCTAGCAGTCAGCCAACCCTGATCAAAAAATTAATCTCAATTAAATAAAAAATGGCAATAAAAAGTATAAGCTTCCACTCTTCTATCCAACACTAAAATAATGATAATTTAGCTTTGAAAAATAGTTATTTTAACCACTTCCCAGACATTTGGAATTTCCAGCAGTTTTACTTTTCATAACACCTTAGAAATAATGAAAATATTAAACTAATAAGCTGAAACACTGGATCATAACATTTAAGTAAGCCTTACCTAGCATAATCTATGATCATTACGAACAAAAATGTTACACAGTAAGACCCCGCTTAACGTGGGGATACGTTCCATCAAAGTAGAGCGTAATGCGAAACAACACTAAACGAGGCTATCTTAACATGTAAATAATGGGGTTAGGGGAAGATGGATAGAAAATTGGTTAGGTATTAAATTTAATATTTTTTTAATAAAAATAAAACCAAACATTTATTTTTTTTTACAAAAATAAAAACAACATAAACGGATATACTTATAAAAACAAAATTCTAAGTCAGTCAGATCATTCAGTCTATTCTGTGTTTCTAATTTTCTGCCTTTTTGTCAAGAAGGCATTATGATAGATTGGCTTAATGGCATATTGCATTCAATTTCATCGTCAATCCATATAGACAGTCGTTTTTCCATTTCCTCTATAATGTTATTTCTAGAACGGGTAATTCTAGTTGCAGAGCTTGACGTAGTTGTATCTGCCGATGACAGTATTTTATTCTTAAGAATTGTCCGTTTTGTTGAAGTTGCCAAATTCCATGCAGCACTAATTTGAGATTGACGTTCACCAGAATCTAATCACTTGCATTTTAGTTTCCAGTAAAATGCTTTTTCTGGTTGCTTTCTTTTCTTGTTTTTTATTATCACCCATGATAAAAACTAAAGATCATAATATTTGTCACCGTATTAATCGTTATAGTATTATATAAATTTTTACTTACAATAATGTCAACAAATGTTTCAAATGATAAAAATGCATCTGCACAGCACCAAACAAGAAACACAACTACACTGTTTCGGATATGTTATTTGGAAACTTAGCGCTGCACACAATTTTGGGGAATCCCTGTAGTGCTGGGAGCAATTTCAGGGAATCCCCGAGTTGAAATAAAAGAGCGCTAAACCGAAACAGCATGAAACGGGGTCTTACTGTACATCTAAACTGCAAGACTGGTACAAAAACACAGAATAGTATATATATATATATATATATCAAAAACATTATTACATGGTACTTTCAAAAACAGAAAACAATGCTGAAAAAAGCGATGCGAAAGTTTATTTTAATATACTAATGTGATCGCAATTTAATATACATTTTCGCAAATTTTGCTCCTGATGAAGTTGGACCTGTAGCTGTTTGCCCTCAAATGGATAGTCTTGATTAAAATATATGCCAAACACAAAGCTCCTGCTTCGCCAAATTTTGCTTTATTTTGCCGTGTTCTCTCTTGATACAGATGGGAATTTATGAAACTTATAACATTAAATCAAAAACTATATATGCTCATTCGGGAGAAAAGGTTTCAAAAATCCGATTTCAATATTCATACAAATACCATCAAAAACCTAGGATAATCAAATATATTACTAGAGTATTTTCAAAACCGACTAATACCACAGAATCAATGCACAAGAACATTTTAATATGAATTACAAAAATTTATTATAACATTAAGTTAAAAAATAAAATGGTCACTAAATAACGAAAGCTTCAAAAATATCAATTTTATTGCTTGTGCACTGAAAAAGCAGAAAACGAGAGCATAAACAGAATGTTTAAAATGCAAATACTTCTGGGCTGAATTTTAAAATAAAACAGTGTTAATTCATTTTGAAATACATATTCAATGATAAGTCAACAATATTTACAAATCCTTAAATACCACAAGATAATTACATGGTACTACAGAAATTTTAAGTAACATTTCAAAGAATTTGTCATCACATTAATTGTCAAGTATATAATTTTCAAAACCTACAGGAAGTTTTTATAACAATTACAATTTTAACTGTGGAAGTCAAAGCATTTCACCATATTATAAAATACATTTCATAATGAACCATATTTTTTTAATGTCTCTTCACAGTTTCTCAAAAAACGTTTAATGAATACAAAGCATGAGACACACTGTGCCCATGCAGAAGACATGAAATGGACAAATGTATTTCCAATGCCTTTCAGTATATGTATGTGTATGTGTGTGTGTGTGTGTGTGTGTGTGTATATATATATATATATATATATATCTTACACTCAATTTTCAAGAGGAAGAAGTTCCTTTTTTCTCACTGAAAAAGTTTCTCAAAATAATTACTTGACCAACTCCTATGAAAATGAT
The DNA here is from genome assembly GCF_044657685.1 of Stegodyphus dumicola. NCBI lineage: Eukaryota > Metazoa > Arthropoda > Arachnida > Araneae > Eresidae > Stegodyphus > Stegodyphus dumicola. The sequence goes on along the minus strand of NC_140781.1, from coordinate 109,645,602 downwards.
AAAAAATGTTTCTAACAGAGACCAATACATCACATGGACATTTAAATCTTCAGCTCGTTTGCGACCTTGGGCTTCCATTAAACGATGATGTGTCTGGTAATCGATAATAGTATTCAAATGCTCGTGCACATTAGAAGAGGAAGTTTCCAGCTATAAGAAAGAAAGCATGCTTGAATACACTTGATACAACTAAATAAGATATTCACTAACACAAATATTTATGTATAATTTATTACCTTTGTCATGGCAGTCAAATGTTCCCCTACTCCAGGAAGAGGCTTTTCTTCCCCTACTAAAAAGTCCACATACACTAGCTTATGACTAAATGTTGAAAATTCATTGCTAAAGCACAGTCTATACACCCCAGTTTGTTCAGCAGTCCAAGAATGGCTGTCAGACTGCTTCTTTATACCTCGATACAACACCTGACCACTAGGAGCTTCAAGCATAGCATCTACATCATAATGTCCTCCAGTAACCACCTAAAATAAAACTAACTATTAGAATCTGAAATGTTTAAAATATTACACACACCACAAAAAAAAAAAAAAAAAAAATCAGTGTAGTAGTTCTACCCTATATTCTAATCTGGGATTTGATCTACACTAAGAAAACTACATAAGAAAAATTAACACAATTCACAATTTAATAAAATACATGGAAAATATTTCTTAAAGGCTTGTTTACAATTTAAAAGTTAATACCAACTTGGAAGAATTTTAAAACTCTGATAATTTACTTCAGACTAAATAATACAGAATTCACTTTAACTATAATGAATTATAATAAAACACTTTACTGATAACACAAGTGATGTAAAATTTCTAGGCCTCAAATAATTTGAAAAAAGTAACTTATGAAATGTTAAAGAATATTAAAACCAGACAATTTAAACACTATTAACAAGTAAAATCCTTTCCCTGAATACATACCTGCTCTTTAATCAGCAAGATAATTTGGAACTTGTAGAAGTAAATTCATACCTTTAATACATTTTAACTTTTCAAGAACCTTAAAATAGAAAAATATGATTTGCATGTTTTCCTTCACTGAATTATATGAAACACCAGCAAGGAAAGCAGCACAAGTCTGAATTTTCATTTCGTACCGGTATGAAAATTACACTAGTTAGGACATAGAAATCATTAACATAATTGCCTTTTAATGATTACTTGCTATGAAGCATACCACAATTTATCAATACACTAATACTATAAAAGTTAAGGCTCAGTTTACAAAATATAGGCTTGAGGCAAAAATCCTTATGAAGACCCCTTCCCCTTTACTTCGTTTCTGTGCAATATATATTGAAGTGAATCACAAAGTATTTTGTGAAATAATCTAATAATTTACCATATTTTTAACTGAAACAAACAAACAAAAAAGGCCCACTTTACCTTCTACATTTTATTTTTACGGTTTTAGTTTATTGTATGTTGGATAAAATATAAACTTATACATTTTACTACAGTTCTGTTCTTTTACCGCAGAAAAATAAGGAAGGAGAAGGATTCTTGCTGATTTTATTACAAACTTTAAATTACAGAGAATATCAAAATACTGAAATTAAACTATTTATCAGTTAAATAATCAAACATTATCACACCTATGAAAATGAAAGACCCTTACACTTATGTAAAAACATAAGCTTCATATACAATGGTTACACAATAGTACAGATCGGTAGTATAATTTTCTTTAATTTCATCACAAACCAGGGCTTTGCTAAATGATATCAGACACTAATGAGACCAATAAATGGTGCAGTGTCTTGACTCTTGACCAGAAACCAAACCCAAAATTTAAAATTTTATTCCTTCTTCCAGTTCTGTATTTTTAAAACCTAAAATTAAAAAGGGGGAAAACAATATTTTAAATATTATAGAATTTGGAAGCCCTCCTGAAAGGGGAGGCTCAGGACTAATGACCTATTTGTCCTTGTTTAAACCACGGCACAGTTACAATAGACTTTCATCAATACAATCCTTGATGCAAAAAGTACAGATGCAAATGGCATGGAATGGAAGAATTTCATTCATTGGTCATACCAGTGTAGTTCTGCTGCACTAATTATCAAGATCTCTTTAATTTTGACAGAGAACACTCCTGAGGGTTTCCAACTCCTTTCCTCTTACCAACAATCACAAGTTTTACAGTAATAGATAAAACACAATCTGTGGAATCCTTCCAAAGAGACTAACTTGCTGCATATTACATTCTCTGTCTTTCAGAAAAGAGAATTAGGTACATTCTCTTCCTCTATCAGTAATAGGAATACTGATGTATTGGGCCAAGCAGCAGAGATTAAGAGCCATTTCTCATAGGTTCACTGCTAAACTTTTACACCAGCAAAGACTGCTCAATTAGAAGAAAACTGCAAAACACTTAAAGAATCCACCTCTCTTTGTCATTTGCTATCAAATAGTATGTGTGTACAGCCTAAACTTATTTATTACTTCTTTGTACAGTCTTCTCATATAATACGCTTTGGAAAGTCAACTGTATATGATATAAGAAAACAAAAAACAAAACTTTTTGAATTTTTTTTTTTTTTTTTTTTTTTTTTTGTGGATTCTGACACCCCACTCACAATGAATAACAGAAAAATTATTCATTGTGCTAAAAGTGAAGATCATGACAAAGTGACGACTGAATGGGTCAGACAGCACCGCACAGAAGGCATGCCATTGACGGGTCAAATGCTAATGGCTCAAGCTAAAATATTTCACTAATGAAAATGAAAGAAATGAAATTAAAAATGGAGTGCACATATTCGACAGGTTGGTTAATAAAATTTAAAAATCACCAAAGTATAAGGCAGTTAAGAATTTCAGGTGAACTGAAGCTGCTGAACTATTTGCAGATGAATTCATTAAACTTATTAATAGTTAACAGTTATCTCCAAACCAAATTTACAATGCTGATGAAACTGGTCTTTTCTGGCAATATGTACTGCAAAATACATTAGCAACCTCTACAGAAAGGCTCCAAACTTGTGCCAAAGATTTCAAAGTGAGACTCACAATATTAGCATATGCAAATGCTGCAGGAACAAAAAATACACGACCTTGGGCATTTTAAAGAGCAAAGAGTTTCCCATTATATATCATGCAAATAAAAGTGTATGGATGACACAAGTGTTAATGAATAGTTGGTTTGAAAATCATTTCATACCCAAGGCTCAGCAGAATTTGGTTGGTTTACCTAGGGCTATGTGATATTCACGCAGGCTTCGGTTGGTTTACCTGATGATGCAAAAATTGTCTTCACAATTCTTCGGCTCATACTTGAGATTTTAGTGAAAGAAAATATATCTGCATTATTCTTTCCTCCAAACAGCACATTCATCATTCAGCCTATTGACACTGGAATAGTGTGCGTGCTGAAAATGCAAATATAAAGTAGAATTTTTAAAATCCATGTTAAATTTCTTGAATAGCAAGACTATTCAAGCCTTGTGGAGCATCGCAAGATCGTGGAAGGATGTGTCTCCAGATACTTTAAAAACGCTTGGCATAAGTTACAGCCAAAACTAGCATATTTCATGGTGAGGATGATGATGGCCACGAATGTGAAGATTTCCAGTTGTCGCAAACCAAAGATTAAACTTTCCAACTAATGGATCTTTTAAAGAAACGTGGAGATGTGGCAATAAATGAAGATGATATAACAGAAGTTTTTCATTGCGATGACAATGCCCCAATTATCAATAAATTAACACAGGGTTTCTTTGTGGGTCATGACCCCATTGGGCTTGTCGGACCTGCAACATAGGTCGCCAAAAATTTTAGCAGTTTTGATATTTCTTTAACTTATAATAATTTTACAATTACCAAATATTTTTACACAATGTATCTAAAAGAAAATAGATAAAGATAAGATAATACAGACAAAGAAACAAATGAAAATGTTTCGACGCATTCTTTTTATAATACAAACATTCATTGCTTTGCACATGACGCTGTCATTTCATCTGTTACTTATTTAAAATTTTCTCATTGTCCTATGTCTTAAAATTAGAAATTAAAGTTAATGACCTAAAACTGCAATAGTATATTAAAGTACAAGTGAAAAAAATTGAGTTTCACTCACGCGTGTGTCGGATTTGCACAATACTTATGGGGCCCCACAAATTTTTTAAAATATTATGGGGTCCTGGGGGTCACGAAAAAAATCTCAGTGATAAAAAGGGGTCACTAATGAGGAAAGTTTAAGAAACCCTGAATTAATAGATGGCAAAATCTGTACTATCCAGATCCAGAAAATACCACTACTGATAGTTAAGAAAATGACAAAGAAATTATTGAAAATGAAAAATTTTCGAATGGCAAGTTAGTCTGAATTCTCAACACAGCAATTAGGACTTGAACAATGGAACTTTGTAACTGAATAAGAAATTATGGCTGTCCTCAGAATTAAAGAGAAAATATTAGCATAAAAAAGCAACTTAAATAACTTACATTGAAAAAAATGTTTAATAAAATAAACAAATAAATATTAAGCTTTTTTGGGGGCAAATTTTATTACCCTTTAGATCACATATGCTTCATTATTTTATAAGTCATGATTTCATATTTTTATTTTCTAAATGCCATCTTACTAGATTTAAACGAATGATCTAATATTTGGAAAAATCCCAAATCTGGAATTGCCGAAATCCCGATCTTGGACTTTGTATTGTAATTATTTAAGTAGTTCTTTGTATCCACTGCAGTATTCTATTAAGTATTTTTCTATCAGGCTGAGACTGGCAATTGGTAAGATCTGCCTGACAATGGAAATTAAATTCGGAAATACTCATAAGTTTCACAACAATCTCCTTTTCAATACCTTTTTTTTTTTTTTTTCTGGCAGAGCTCACAAAAGGTGGTTGTACAGTTCAATATCATTACACGTAACATTTTTCTATTTGGTTAAAAGTTCTTTCAACATTCTGTCACAATGTCCGTATCCAGTGTTCAAACGAGTTTTCATGAAGTATGGGAAATAACTCAGCATCCTTGACATAATAATATGTATAGTACTAACGCTTCCTTTGACAAGATAAATGAATGTACTTTTGTTTCCTTAGTGATTCAGTGCCAGTAGTCCTGTGGTTCCTTCTTAGCAGTCATTTCATTTTTTTTTACGCCATTTATTAACTTCTCATAAGTAGTTTGGTTCTTTGAAACAAATCGAAAACGCATTTCATACTTTTCTGGTTTGTCAATTGGCATTCTATATAGATCAATCTGTTAGTTTTTCTTAATTTAGAAATACTTTTAGAAGTAAAAAAAATAATAAAAATAACATATACAGGATAAATAATATAACCAGATTCTTTTACTTTACATGGAAATTATACTTCACAAATACTTCTCAACATAAGATCTATTCATTACACTACAGGCACATTTACAACTGCTTCCTCAGCAAGACACATATTAACAATTTTAACCAGTTTTAAAAAAATGATCAAAAATTTATATACTCATTAAAAAATCTGAAAAATTGTACAAAAGAAAGGTAAAAATATATCTCAGGGTGCCCCTTGGCAGAAATTGGCCAGCAATGCATAATATCAAGATGGCTGCTACATAAAACCAAAATAAGTCAAAGAATTGCACAAACTGTGTCTATGTACACATTGATCTATTTTCACTTAAAAAAAACCAGAAAACTGCACAACTCGGCACTGCTCACTCCCTCGACTTTGTCCATGTACACACTGATCTATTTTCACTTTAAAAAATTCAGGAGAATGATGACATCATATAATGTTAAAATAAAGTTACTCATCACCAAAATTGTACAAAATTCGTCGCCAATTGAAGCTCAATAAAGTGCATTTTAAATCACACAGTGAAATAACATAAAATAGGAAATTCATGTTATTGCATACATGCACTACAAAAAGGAAATATCGACTTACCATACTTAGAAATTTCTGTGTCTTCAGTCTGCGGCACACAAAATTCCTTAACAGCATCCAAAAACTTTCTAAAATTTTCTGCATACTGCCGTCACCACATAAATTCGCAAAAATAAGAGTAAAACAGTGCCGGACTGTCAGTGGCATTTCTTGCACGAACCTTTCTTGCGACAAACCCATCTGAACGATCTTTATGTTTGACCATACGCATTTCCTTCTAACAAAAAGGACACTAATAATGACAACTAAGTAAATCGTCATTTACACACCAGTCAATGCTTTTCTCCCTTTCCTTCCAAATCGTACAGAAACTTCAGATTAATCTCATCAAATACAGCCATTTTATGGTGTACAGCACAAAATAAGCAACGTACTTCCTGACATCCAACACAAAAATAAACAATTACAAATATTGGTTAGAGTTGACTTCAAGGTACCCCTTATATTATCGTGAAGTTGTTGTTTCATTTATTGCCAAGTCGTTGTTTTGTTTATCGCCACGTTGTTGTATCATTTATGGTAACCTGAGTTTTTGAATGTTATGGAGACATAATCGTTTGCATTATTCTGGGAAATTTTGAATCATGGGATGTTTTGCAAGGGTGTTGCCTAGGAAATACATTGCTTGTTTCATTGTTTAGACAGTAAAATGGCTGAATGCAGTTAGATTAATTTGAAGTTTCTGTACGATTTGGAACAAAAGGGGGGAAAAGTGCATTCATTGACTGGTGTGTAAATGAAGGTTTACTTAGTAGTCATTTTCCGGACAGCCCGGAACTATGTATATTTTTTACCCTTATGTTTGTGAATTTCTGTGGTGATGCTGATATACGGATTATAGTTCAGATAATTTTAGGAAGTTTTTGGATGCTGTTCAGGAATTTTGTGTGCCATAGACTGAAGATGAACGAATTTCTAAATAAGGTAAGGGGATATTTGCTTTGTATAGTGCTAAAATACATAACAGGTTTTTCCTTTTTTGTGTTATTTTATTGTTTGGTTTAAAATGTAGTTTATTAAGATTATGTATTTTTTGTTTGCCTCTACTGTAGAACTGGGTGCTCCTTTGACTTTTTAAATGAAAATATATCAATGTGCACTGGACAAACTCAAGGGAGTACGTAAAGCATAGTTTGTGCTATTTTTTTAAGTGAAAATAGGTCGATGTGTACATGGATACTGAGTTTGTGCAATTCTTCTATTTGTTATTTTGCTTATGTAGCGGCAATTTTTGCACCAAAAATTGTCACTATGCAGGCCAAAATAACAAGTCATAGAATTGCACAAACTCGGTATCCATGTACCGCCAAAAATCGCCAAGGGCTACCCTAAAATATACTGTTACCAAATATTTTCCATCAGTCAAATTCACTGCAATCACGCAACCAATCATGTCATAATAGGGTTTCCATAACATTCAACTACTCAGGTTACCATAAATTAAAATACAATTTGGCGATAATCCGAGGGGGGACCCTAAAATATAGATTAACTTAAAAGGAATTAAATACAGTAAAAGTCTTTAATCCGGACTCGTCGGGACTTTGGCGATTCCGGATTATAGATCATCAGTTTAAATCTGGTAAGATGGCTACAGAAATTATGAAATTAAAAATATGAAACCGTAATTTATGAAATAAAGAACAATTATGATCTAAAAAAGGGTATCAAAATTTGCAAAAAGAAAAAGCTTAATATTTATTTGTTTACTTTATTAAACATTTCTTTCAATGTAAGTTGTTTAAGTTTTGCTTCGTTTCATGTGATAATACTTTCTCTTTAATTCTATTAAACAGACATAATTTTTTGTTCAGTTACAAAGTTCCGCTGTTCAAGTCCTATAATTGCTGTGTCAAGAACACCTACTAATTTGTCAATCAAAATTTTTTTGTTTTCAATAACCTCTGTCACTTTTCTTCGAGGAACTTGTTTTAAATCATATCAAAGACGGAGCATATCGAGATGAAATACTACATTTGGTAAGGAATTATAAGGCAAATAAAAACATCTGCGCTGAAGATAAGGATAGTGCTGACAAATCAACTTCCAATTCATTACCCGCCCACCGCGGCGTTCCCCCCGCCGAGCAGCCTGAAATTGATAAAAAGATTTCGGATTTCAAACATACTTTCGCTTTAGATCTTTTACATATTAACAAACATATATCAGAAATTCTATTTGATATAATCGAAAGTTTAAGCTTACTTTTATAAAATTGCTCTTACAGTCTGCAAAAAATAATAAGCCGGATCCAATTCGAAAATTAAGGAAGAACGCAATCATCAACATTAACTGAAATAGATAATTAGATAATTTTAGCTTATACGTCCATTATACATAAAACGCGCACGCGAAAATGTATTCTGCACTTGCGCACACTCATATGCGCAGTCGTAAAAGGTCTTACGTGCACACGTAAACGCCTATGCGCATGTGTCAACGCAGCGCATGCGCAGAAAGTTTTTAGTTTTGAGGTCCGGATTATAGATCATTCTGAATTATGGGTGTCCGAATTAACGACTTTTGACTGTATTTGATATGTAGTCGCAATATTTATAATGACGAGGAATTTAAATCATATCAAAGACGGAGTACATCGAGATGAAATACTACATTTAGTAAGGAATTATAAGCGAATAAAATAAAAACACCTGCTCTGAAGATAAGGATAGTGCTGACAGATCAACTTCCAGTTCATTGCGTGCCGTAACGTTCCCATGCTCACAATAACCTTTCAGTCAAGCAACATTACCATTTTTACATGTGTTCTTTTTTGCTGTATTTTAAAAGCTTTTATAAATAAATCGTGATATTTTATACCTTAAACTTAGTTTGAAAATATTTGCATGTGGAATTTGCAAGCGATGAAACAAACTGCAGTACAGTTTCTTTAGGTACACAGAATTTTGATACCAGTTCTTCGATATTTTTTAAATGTAAACAGATTGCTGTGTACTTGGGGAAAAGAATAGCACAAAATAACTACTTTAAGATTTGGAGAAAAATGTAAATGTTTTATCAGAAAAAAATCAGAGAACTGCACGAATCAGGCTTTGCGCACTCCCTCGAGTTTCTGCATGTACACATCGACATATTGTAACTTAAAAAATCAAAGGAGTGCCCAATTCTACAGTAGAGGCAAACAAAAAATGCATAATCTCAATAAACTAGATTTTAAACCAAACAATAAAATAACATTAAAAAGGATTATGCATTTAAGCATTACACAAAGCAAATATCCACTTACCTCTATGGCACACAAAATTCCTTAACAGAATCCAAAAACTTCCCAAAATTATCCGTATATCAGCGTCACCACATAAATTCCCAAAAATAAGAGTCAAAAACAACATCCTACGTATTTACGGACTGCCCCAGAAATGGCTACTAAGTAAACCTTCATTTACACACCAGTCAATTAATGCACTTTTCCCCTTTCGTTCCAAATCATAATACAGAAACTTCAAATTAATTTTACTACATTCAGCCATTCTACCATCTAAACAATGAAACAAGCAATGTATTTCCTAAACACACACAGTACAAAAGCCCTTAAAAAACATCCCACGATTCAAAATTTCTCGAAATAATGAAAACCATTACGTCATAATAAGGTTTCCATATCATTCAACTACTCAGGTTACCATAAATGAAACAACAACTTGGCAATTTCATTTCATAAAGAATTTTCAACACAGAAATATAAATAAAATGTAAAACAGCCTTCATAAAGCAACATTCAAATACATACCGATAAACAAAAGTTATAGACCACTATTTTTTTAAAAAGGATTTTAACTTCATGAAGTCTGAGAAGTAGTCTCAAAAGTTGGACAGCTTATAATTGTATTGTGTAGCTTATATATATAATTGTATGTATACCTTTCTTAAACAAAATAAATTTCAAAATTTTTCAATTTTCTTTTGTCAGTACTGAGATTCATTTAATTTGTTCTTAACTAATATTCATTTTGATGTTTAAGAATGGGAAGGCAAACTGGAAAAACATTTTTCGAAATTTGTGAGCTTATAATACAGCATTTTAAAAAACTCACTTTAAATTAGAAACTTTGCAAACATATAACAAAGGTTTTCCACAGTACATGGTGTAATAATTCAAGAAAGAAACATGATTGAAAATAACAATAGCAAAGAAAAGATTTTTAGATTCTGATTGATTAATGTAGTTCCTAGCAGAAAACCTTACGACGTTATCTGCTCAAACCAAAGGGTAAAAAACTGAATACAAAATATGTTAAACGTGTCATATGGACAATTACTATACATTTTAGGCAAGTAAAAAAAACGGACCAAAAACAGATTATAGTTTATAATAAAAGTCAACATCATTTAAAAACTTGTGATGATGGTTCTTCCCAATCGAGTTGTTTAACTCTAATTTTAAACATTTAAAATGTTTTTGGCAAAGATAATTAAAACTATAACATTCCAATAAAATATGGTGGACTATTCTAATAAAATATGGTCAGATCTTCATTACAGTTTATGCAATGAGGATTCTTCTCACTTTCCAGCAAATATTTGTGAGTCAGTCAACAATGACATATTCTCAACCGGGTGAAAATAACTTGTTCCCTTCCATTTGCCATAGAAGGCCAGAATTCGATTGCGGGTTTAACATTTCTGAGCTTGTTATTCGTTTGGTCTTGTTTCAATTCCTCTGCCATTTATTAAAAACTTTATGCTTGATCATCATACTGATATCTGTGAGCGGAATCTGGGAATTAGATATTGTAGTAGCAGTTTTTGCTGCAATATCTGCTAGTTCATTCCCTTTTATGTCCACATGGCCAGGGATCCAGGAATAAAGAATCTGATATCCTCGATATTTGAGTCTGATTAAGCTTCAGAATTCTGGTAATACTGGGATGTGAATTATACTTAGGGTCTTTGAATGATGTTAGGACACTCAAGGAATCTGTACAGATAATGCAATTCCTGTAACAATGTTTTGACAGAAACATTAGAGCCTGATAAACTGCAGTAAGCACAGAGGTAAAGACGGAACAAGCAGGGTGTAAGTAAAACCCCAGAATAGTTTTTTTCTACCTCAAAGGGTGCACCTACATGATCTCGGCATTTTGATTCGTCTGTATAGAGACGGATATAATTTCTGTATTTTATGTCCATGTTCCGCAAAAATCTACCGGTAAACAACACTACATTTATCCCAGCGCTGGAAGGTATCAAGAGACTGCATTTTTCAGTCCTCCCATGGTGGCATCTCTAAAGGACTCTTCAACTGTATATTAGTCATATTATACTGTTCTAGTAAGGTGCTAACTCTTAAACCAAAAGATAGGATACACGATGGGTGTGCCTGATGTAAACGAGAGCACAAATCAAGTAAATATAAAAAGTTGGGATTCTGGATCTGTGATGATTTTAAAATAGTGCTTGAGATAAAGATGCTCGTTTCTTAAACTCAAAGAAATCACGTTACTTTTCACTGGAGAAGTTCTTAAGGCTCCAGTGCAGAATTCGAATTGTTTGCTGGTGTACCAGATCAAATTTGGCAAGCACAGAAGGCCTTGCTGACCCATAAATGACTGATCCATGTGAAGTTTGGAACAGATAAAGGATCTCTATATAAGCAGCATTGAACTTCGATAGGCTCCCTATGAGGTATTTGACAAGATTTTTCAAAATATTCATAGCTTTGAAGCATTTCCTTCTTAGGGAGATGATATGAGGAAAGTTAACTCATGGTCAAAATGCATTCCTAGAAATTTTGTCTCCTTTTCTACTGGAATCAGTACATCTTGAAAAAAAAGTTCGGGATCAGGATGAGGAATCTTCCTAGTACATCTTGCAAATAAAGTTCGGGATCAGGATGAGGAATCTTCTTAAGACAAAAATACACACACACACACAGCCCTCTGGGAAGAAAATCTAAAACCATTGCTTTGCAATCATTTAATATTCTCTTCAGGAAAGTAATTCTATCGATATATTTCATGTCTGCCCCCTGACAACCTACTTGCAGGTCATCAATGTAAAGTGTACCATGAACTGGAAAGAGGTTATCACAGATGGCTACAGCCCCTGCTAGAAGGGACTTTTCTGAGAAACAAGATTCTGGTAGCACTGGTTTAAATGGGAGGATTCCTAGGGGGGGGAAAGAGTTCCGCCTAGCTACGGAAAAAAGTTTTCGGATACGCGGGATTTTTTTCAAACCTCACCAAAAATGTCTCGCCTGGACCTCAGTCCCGGGTAGAGATGACCAATCAGAAGAAAGTTCTGCTTCTGAAGCCTCCCGTGATACCAATCTGAGCGATAATCGATTAATGTTTGACGTTCAAGTCTTTATAGTAAGTGAAAATGGTAACCTAGCTACATGGGTTTCCTGGAATTGTGTGTGTTCTGAGAATTGTCTCTTTCGACGTCAAGTCCCGCATAACCGATTCATAATGTGATTGGGACTTAAGAGGGAGCTGTTTTAAGAGTAAATTTTTATGCTAAATAGAGTGACAGTGGGACTCCCTCTTGACGAAATTCTTCACAATACGTAAACCCAATCTTCACATGAAACTTCCGATTCAGTAAGAAGTGTTTAGTAAAAATTGTCAAGTTTCTTCATAAGCCTTTATTGTACAAGTCATGAAGGATTTAATACTTCCATGTGGCATCATAAGCTTTCTTTATATAAAAAAATATAGACACGAAGTTATTCCTTTTAATGAACACTTTATGGATACCAGTTTAGAAGAATATTATCAACGGTTGCCCGTCCTTTTCTAAATCCAGTTTGATAAGGGGATATACAGCTATTTGTCTCTAAATAGTGGACCAGGTGAGTGTTAGCAATCTTTTTAAGCACTTTGCCAAGGTAGCTTTTGAAAGCAGTGGGGTGATAATTTCATGGATTCGTAGGATATTTTTCCCGGTTTAACAATTGGGATAATAAAAGTTGTCCTCCATGTATTGGAGAACACTTCCTCTTTCCATGTTCTGTTGAAAAGGATGGCTTACACAAGAGAGGTTTTTACGTTGTATAGTTGATGCCACCAGGGCATTTTTAAATTCTGAAGAGAGATTGTATGAGAAGTAAAAGAAAACCCAAAATTAAGCTTTACCAATGAGCAGAAAAGCAGAAAGCATTATGGAAAAAGTGTTTATCTAAAAGCAATAAGAATTACTGAAAATTCATTTTGGTAGAAGAGTTGTTAGAAAAAAACTTCATGAGCAAGATCAATCATTTGAAAAGTTTGAGATTTGCAAAACTTTATATTTGCATTTTGAAAAACAGTTTTTATAGATAAATGGAAATTTAATATCTTTTGCTAGGCTAGATTTGCAGAAGGTTAAATAAAGGGTATAGAGGGTAAAAAAAAACCTTACTCTTCGCACTGACTGGAGATCAATGTCTGCTGCTGGACATGAAAACCTTCATTATTATTTATGGGAAAAGGTTAAAGCATGCTAAAAAATTGGATATAGACCTTTGCTTGCATTTTTAACAAAATAATGACCCAAAGCATAAAGCCCTAAATGTTAGACTGGTTTTCTCATAATTAGCCAGATGCTACTGATCAGGTGTCGTCAGTCTCCAGATTTCAATGCCTAACAGATTAAAAGTTATTACAGCATATAAAGCAAGGATACTCTACCAGGGAAGAATTCCCTCAGGGGGAAAATTTCAAAGTTTCAAGGAAGAAATGTAGTCAATAATTTACTTAAATGTTAAATATTTTGTTTTAGCTTATAAATATATATATAACTATTACTTCTATTCAAATTAGGGTATTTATCAACATTCTCTATAATTTATCTTGTTTAATTTATAAAGCATATTAAAAATAATCTAAATTTAAATAAATGTATATATGTTATTTGGATTTTGGAAAAGAATGGAGATTGTCCAACAATGGTGAAAGGCATGCATGGGGAAGCATTTCCGCACAGAACCCGGTAAATGTAAACATCGCCAACTTTGGCGATAATAGTCCAAACCTGGTAACCCAGCAGATTTATCCTATTCGCTTGTTCGAAGTTTGTAATCATTCCTCTTGCGTTCATTTTGTTGAATTATCACTGTCGATGTTCGCATTTGCAGATTTATATTGTTTTTGGTAAAATCCTAGTATACGGTGCAGCCTTGACGCGACTTTGAAAATTATCGCCAACACCAAAAAAGAACGTCTATATGTATATACTATATTTTCTATGAATGACCCGTTAACTACTCATCGTATATGTCCCGTTTTTACTGCTCATCATAAAGTCGCCAAAAGTAGCCAAATCCCGTGTGCACCGGATACTAGGATTAAACCTTGTTTTTTTCTTATTTATTATTATTTTTTTCTGAATTTTATAGAACGAATAGATAGAAATATTTTCGTAGACACATGCCGGTTCTCGGTTCGGGATGAAAGGAAAATACGGCGGGAGGGGTGAATGCTAATTTGTAACACGGCTGCTCACGTTGTGTTCTTAATTATTAACAGCTCGCAAAACCATGACGTTTCCAACTTCTAAAATAATTTGTTTCCGTAGGTAGCAAAAATGTTCATGTGCATTTTAAATAATTTAGTAATGCTTTTATTTTTATTATTGGTTATTGTCATCTAAAATTATGAGAATAAATCAATTTTTATGGCGTAAAATTTTAACAAGATAATAGATCGGAACAGCTTTAGTATTGGTCCTTTTGGCGATTTTTTTATTTAGCGACAAACTTCGGTCGCCAAGGTAGACCCGGTTTTGAAGATCGGAAAAAAATGGCGGATTGTCAACAAAACCCGATCTAGACTAAATAACAATCCTAAAAAATAAGCTCTTAATCAGAATAAACAGTCTTTCTCTAATTTTCAATATTTCAAGTACTGCTATGATAAATTCTTGAAACACTACTGTAAATGAATTTATGACAATTATTATGTTATGAGTAATGAAATTTACAAAATGTTAATATTTTTAATTACAAAATATAATGTATTAAACATTAATATTTTAAGTAGTTAGTTCATATTTATATTTTTTATATTAGTACTTAGCTAATATTTTAAATTTACAAAAGGTTAATTTTTATGTTTATGAATAATGAAATTTACAAAAGGTTAAAAAATGCATTTCAAACTAGTATATGTTACTTTAGTTTCTTAGATGCTGTTATTAAAAGAAAATAAAAAAATATTTCAAACTGAAGGAAATCAAATTCAATTATAATGGGCAAGTTTTGTACCAGTGTTAGAAATATTTTTTATGATTAAATTTTGTAAATGGTAAAAATATTAAGAAGTGCTCATTTTTTAATCCCTCAATTTATTACAAGTAATTTATGATTACAATTTAAAAGCTAAAATTAAATTATCATAATGAGTAAATTTTGTACCAATGGTAATAATACAACAATCATCGTAAATGATAATTTCTGTGAAAAATTCGAACAGTCATTGGAATCCACTAGTGGTGGAGTGATAGCCACTGAACAGTGGTAGTTCAGGTTGGCTATATGGGAGTTTTAGTAGTTTTCCGTAGATGTAATGTGAATCTGAGCCAGTTTCTCTTAAAAAGTACTTTATGAAGGCATCCTTCTTCTGCTAGCCAGCAGATGTATTTATTTTCTATTCATAATTCTCTCTTATTTTCTTATTTCTTTATTCTAAATCTTACTTCTGAAGAGAAGAAGAGTTGCATCTATAGGTCAAAAAATATGGTCAATATATTTGCAAAATCCTGTCAGTTTTGGAAAGCATTTAAATAAACTAAATACAAAAATGCATTACACTATTTCATGTACTGAATAATTAATCAGGGAACAAAGTATATTATAACGTTCCTTTATTTTGTAACCAGAGTTATTTTATGCTTGGGATCTTTACTGTCAATTTCCTCCATCCGTTTTTCTCACCAGAATCTAAATGAAGTTTTTATTTTGTAAAACAAACCGTGTTTTGCCTTTTGAGGCCACATTAATAGGTTGGTAGATAAGAAAAGATTTGTAGTCATCAGCCTTGCATTATAATTGCTGATAGTTGAATTCCATGCAAGTTAAGTTTTTAACCAACTTTGCATTAAATTGATCTGTGCAGCCTTTGGGCTACAAATTTATTTGAATTTAAATTTTACATTTGAACTTAATTGCTATCATGCCACAAGTGGTTGACTGAGTCATAAGCATAAAGTGTGCCTTCTGTTCTGTACATCTAAACTTTATAATAGAATAAAAGTATATCTTAACTTAATAAGAATATATATAAACTTTATGATAATAACATTTAAAGACATTGAAATCAGTATCTAAGTGCTTCCCATGTAGTCAAATTTTTATATATAAATTGTACTCTTACGTTTATTATAGAGTTTTTATTACAAAAAATTCAGATTTATGTTAGATAAAATGTTTAAGTAATGTAGAAAATTTGCATAAAATTTAAAATAAGAAGTCAACTGTTATGTCAACATACTATTAATAAAAGTAATAATACTCAGTGAAGGTTATTCACATACAGCTGTTAGGTTGTAAGATTTACAAAATTTGAGAACTCTAAATTATAAGCAATATATTCCATAATCTAAGCAACATTATATTTTTTATAGTCAGACAAATTATGAAAATGTTATAAAAGCAATAATGAAACCTGATTTTGGTCTTGATTTGAACCTATGAATTCATGCAATTACACATCCCTTTAGTTCTAATATGAGGTAAATAAGTATTTTTAGACCATGGTAATTTTGATCTCCTTAGCAAAGGAAACACCAAGAGTTTACCTCATGCTACTGAAAATGTGTTTTTTTTTTCCTTGGGGGGGGTGGAGTTTATAAGAATATACAGAGTTGACATATGAAAAAATGTTAAGACTCATGTGATGTAATATTAAAAGCACCAGTTTTAACTATCAAAAATTTGGCTTTTTAAAAAAAAAATTAAATGTTGTGCTTTCCTAACACAAAAGTAACTTTAAGAAAAACACACAATTTATCTTTCCTGCCATCAAAGCTCCGATACCTATCAAATTCGTTACGTGGACAGAAATGGCGGCACGTTTGAAGCTCAGTATTTAGGGTTACCAAGGTTGTCATAATTTTTCATTTATCGCTCCAAACTGTTGCCAAACAAATTTCTTGCCAAAAAGGACTAATACTAAAGCTGTGCCATATTGTTAATGCTTTTCTAACAAGGAGGATGGCAGGTGCGACATAAACAGATGATTAAATTGAAATAAAAAAATATTGATTATCTAAGATGACAGAATAGTTTGATGCATCACCATGGTCATCAAAATTAGTAAACCACTGCTGGTGTAAGGAATATATTGTTTTCTGTGTTAACTGGAATTTATGACAATTTTTTTTCGTTTATCACGTTTAACCGGTTAATTTCATTATATTAATACTAATTTATATTTTTTAATGAATTTTTATTTCCGTTATAAATGCTTACATATTCTTATGCTTAATATATTCTTTTCTGCGCTAACTTGAATTTAATACAAATTTATATTCGTATATCACGTTTAACCGGTTAGTTTTACATCTACATGTTTATTATCTGTGAATTTTTACTATTGTATACTTAATATATTGTTTTGTCTGCTAGCTTGAATTTACATGCACTAAAAATCACGTTTACGTCTCCTTGGCGAGTAAAAATGCAACGGCGCCAACGGGTTCTCTGCGGATGAAAACCCAATCCAAACAATATTGATATTATTCTTCAGTGTTTGCTGAACTTTTATTTAGACTTATTGCAAAAACATTTAGCTTTATCGTGTTTTAAGCCCATATGTACTTTAAAAAGAGTATGTAAAGATAATTTATAATTTTGTTTAAATTCTTTGTTTAGAGCTGGTTAAGATAAAATAGTTACAAGAGGAGTGCATCACATTTCACAAACTACAAAAATCTTATATCAGAACCATACCTGGTAAGGCTGCAAGAATAAGTAACAAAAATGCGCATAAATAAATGGGCACAATACTATATGTAACCAAAAATGAGAAACAAAATGCAATTTAACATTACAACCTTACATGGGGCAGTCTATGAAGATTTGAAAACCTTTTACAGAATATCAAACTCTCAGCTTGTCTTGTTAAATTTTTTTAGAAATACACACACACACACATATATATTATATACAGATCAAGAACACAAATCTTGGCTAAACTACGGGGGAGGAAGAAATTTCTTCTAGGCCATACAATTTTTACGCTACTATTTTCATTTTGAAAGATTACAAAAAAACTCAAATTGAAATATCCTAATCGCACAATATATTTGAATTTTTTACGTTACCACGCAGTTACGCCTGGAATTTTCAGGAATTAAAATCTAAATATCAAAGACAAAATAAACACATGGGGGGTCTAATTCATCAGATTCTCGCTAATACATATAAGCATTTAAATCTAAATTTCTCCCAAACAATTGAAAGTATGTCGTTATGATTACGTATACTATAATACCGGTAGCAACAGCAGATTTAACAATAATGAAATGGTGACATCAGATTCACAAAAGTTATATTACATAAACGAATAATAAAACTAGAAACAACATGTATGTAACACCAGTTCCGGTCTTGCAAATGAGAACATTTCCATATAATAAGCTTACCTGAAATTCTATAGTAGCTTTCACTCCTTGTTGAATATCTTCATGAAAACACTGTTTAGCATTATCTGGCAACTCAAACGTGAACTCTACAGCAGCACAATTCGAACAGACAAAAAATGCTAACGCAATATGCAAAATGTGCAACATGCTGAGAAAAAGCTTTGAAATATATTTTAAAACGAAAACATCAAACCAAATTATTCACCGGCTTGCTTAAACTTATTTAAATAGCAACACTACCTAAACGTGGCTCAACAACGTAGGATATATGACACGATGCCAGTACAAACACGCAACCTTTTATTTCAATGAAACAACAGTTTTTCGCAAGAGAAGAAGAAGAGTGAGCAGTTGAACATCGCATTAATAAAAGAATTTTCACAAACAGTCACTAATTTTACTTTAAAGAATTTAAGTGTTACTGAAATACGAACTGATCTACATGTGAATGATAATTCCCGATTCTTGAAACTAATAATGAAGGAACTTTTCTCGTCTGAAAAGAAGTATTCTTTCTGAAAAATCTATCTATCTACAGAGAAATATATCCAGGTAGAAGTGGAATAAAGAATCATTTACTAAGTTCATGTGTATATAGTAGAGTTTTAAATATTTTGCTATGAGCGATTTCATTATTAACAATATGATTTTGGATATAACTAATATATTAATTGTACATGAGAGAGTGGTGTAGTACCAGGGTGCCTGGGTATAAGGGCCCTAACACTAATCGAATAAGCACGTTGTTTCGAATTACTACAACAAGAAATAACTGAATGGGATGTATATATTTATTTAAGTATATACAAGTATATAAGTTATATTAAATACACTGCGCACAAAAAAGGGGGGAAATTCTATTTCTCCCGTTCTACTGGGGCGATTGACGAAATTACAACTTGCAATACATCAAAAAATGAAACTTGCAATACATGACACCATGAAAAAATGTCTCGAAAGCGCGACTTCGGATATGTATTATATTTATATATAGCATCATTCTAATATAGGTATTTTGACACAAAATCGGACTTTTTCTGAAATAACATACCAATTTTTTTTTCCATATTTCAATTCTACGACTCAAATTACGACAAACTACCAAGTTTTGTAAAAATCACAAGAATAGTTTCTAAAAAATTAGCTCTCAAAATTTTAGATCCTCAATGTTAATTGAGTTTGGTGTATATTTATTAATCTCTCTTTTTTTATCAAACTTATTTGATTCTTTCTTTCACATTTCGAAATTCAAGTCCATTCTAGATAAAATTCACCCATTTTTTATGATTTATTTTTAAAATTTTTATTTTTAAATAATTTTTATAAATTTTTCAAAAAAACGTTTTGAATTGTAATTTATAAAAATGTTACCATCATCTTAAAGTAGACGTATTTCTAAGCATACCTGCAAAAAATTGCAGATTTTTATTCAAAATTTCCGCAGATATACATGAATTTATACATTGGTGCGTTTTGAAATTTGGCACATTTGTTGAAAGCGATAAAACATCAAATATGGTTTAGACACTTTGCTAAAATTATTTGGAAGTAGAAACGATATGTCCTTTTTCCCGGTCATGCACAATGTAAAAAGGTAGGATTCCGCTCTGGCATAACTGAAGGGAAAGGAAAATTGATTGCCACATATTAAGAAGTTCGCCAAGTGAATTATTCTTGGCGCAAACTAAAAAAATTTCGCCGAGATAAATTTTTGAATTTTCCCGTTAATTTCACACCAGATTTTACAAAATTTAATATCTAAGCATAATTTGAGTTGTAGAATCGAAATACGGAAAAAAATTGGTATGTTATTTCAGAAAAACTCCGATTTTTTTGTCAAAATACCTATGTTAGAAGAATGCTATATATAAATCTAATATATATCCTAAGTCGCGCTTTCGAGATATGAAAAATGCAATTTGAATTTTGTCAATCGGCCCAGTAGAACGGGAGATATAAAACTGTCCCACTTTTTGTTGCGCAGTGTACTTACGTGTATAAATTACAAGTTTTTTTAATAGGTTGAGATAAAAGTAATTATCATTTATTTACATTATAAATAGGGTGGGGCAAGAGGGGACATCTGTCCCCGGGCGCAGCATCCAAGGGGCGCAAAATTAATGCTACAAATTTTAAAATGAAATGTTTTCCATTCTTGGAACACAGAAAGGGGCACAAAATCTTTAGTTGTCCCCGGGCGCTTAAAACCTTAGCTACGCCTCTGGAGCCAAGTCTCAAGTGTGTGTATGTAATCTTGTAATCGTTGTACAACTAAACTAAAAAATACATTTTAGGAAATGGTTAGTTTAAGAAAAATTGCTATGGATACTCAGATGGTAAATATTTAACGAATTATCAGGTTTTATTACAGTTCTTAAAAAATATAGTTAATTATATCTAATTAATATCTAGTTATCTTGAACCAAATAAAAAAATCAATCAAGGAAATTTTAAACTAGCAGATTTTCCGAACAGACAAAAGAATCTGAATTAGTATAAACATAAGCAGAACAAAATTTCTAATATTAAATAAATCAAACGGAAAGCCATCAAAAATGGTGAATTTTAAATAAAAAAAATACTAATAATAAATTTAAATAAAAAGCCAAAAAATCATGAATGATAAAAATTAAATAAAGAATAGAATTAAATGATGAATACGGTATCACTTCTAATTCAAGCCTCAAAAATATTTTAAATTTGAAAAATTGAAAAAAAAATTAATAGCCGCTTTCGAATTTAAGCCCAGTTGAGTTTTAAAATTTTGAAAATAATAAAAAGTAAAAATAATTTTATAAGAGGTACTGAAATGTACCTGTTATAAAATCATCTTTAGTTTTAAAGTCTTAATTACCTAAGACTAGATCACTGGGAAGTGGTAAACCGGAAGAAATAAGTTGTTAAAATATTCATCATGCATTTAAGCTGTATTCTTATTCTAAGCCTTAACTTTTGGAAGCTTAATTAGCTTAAATTAGAAGTAATATGGTAAATAAATAATAAAATTAGTTTTAAGAAATTCCATAATGATCCAGATTTTTGTCAAACGGTCTCACGGGTCAAACAGTCTCACTGCAATCAGAGGCATAATTAAAACTCTTGAGCCTCTGCTAAAAACATTTTCTGTCCCCCCCCAATAAATTTACAGTACTAAAAAAAGGGGGGAGAAAAAAGAAAAAAAAACTATACGGTTTTAGATTTTAACTGCCGTCCAAAAGGGTTTGCTAAGGTTTTTTATGCGCTGGCTGAGCTTCCACTCTAACCACTCTTACTCAGACTAACCCTTTTTTTTTTTTTTGTTTTTCTTTTAGCTTTATTATTATTAAGCATCGTTTTCCGCACACTTACACCATAAGGCTCTTATTAGTACATACCAGGCTAAATCACCACTCTTTTCCATCTTGGTGAGAAAGGGAAAGCGCTGCCAATTTTGGCGCGTTTATCACAAACATTGGCTGAATGTCTGTTTTTTTTTTTTTTTTTTTTTTTTTTTTTTTCAAAGATTCATTTTATAGACGCGCAGGATTCCACGCATATAAACTTTTTGGATAATTTATTAGTTCTCGAATAGTATACAGACGTTTTCACTTAAAGAAAAATTTCACGTATATTTTGTAAAACATATTCAAAATAACTTATGTTTTAGATGTTTCAGTTTAGTTAGCAGAAACGTTCATTACTGTTATATGGGGAAATAGTTAAAGTGTAAAGTGTGCAAATAAGTTTATCTTCATGATATTTTAACAAAAATTTTTAAAAAAACTGTAATTTCACACTCAAAAATAACTTTAGAACTTGTTGTGAATTAAGTATGCGGTAAAACAAGCTTACAATCACTTTCGTTTATGTAAATAATTGTACAAGCAAGACCCTGAAGAAAATTCCTTCTTTTAAATGTATAAAATATTCCTTCTTTTAAATGTATGAAATATGAAAGAAAAAAGTACAACATTCTGAGTTTTGGATGCCTTCTCCAAATTTATTACACTAAATAAGAACTAGGAACTCATAATTAAAAGTCCTTCCCTTCTAATCATATCACCCTCGTGTAGCTTTGTATTTGTAATACTTGCTAAAAAACCCAATTCTTACGTAAATTAAAAAACACTTATTGCATAAAAAATAATAAATTTGACTGCATAAGAATTAATTTCTGTAATTTGAATTATGTTACAAAATAATTTATAGTTTATATATTTTATACAAAAAATTTCGATAAAACTTGTCCTTTGGATGCTTTTCCCCAAATGTAATACAGATACGAACTATTAATAAAAAAGGCCTTTCCCTCCAATCCCCCTCGAGTAGCACTGTATTTGTTATACTTGCTAAAAAACCCAATTTTTACCTAAATTAGAAAAATTCATAAAAAATAATAAATTTGAATGTATAAGAATGAATTTTTGTAATTTGAGTTATGTTACAAAATAATGTATAGTTCATATATTTTATACAAATAATTTAGATAAATCATGTCCCTATTCCTTTTACAATTTAATAATGGCCCACCAGCGGCCTAGCGGTAAAGTCGCTGAACACTGGTAGTTCGGTCCGAGGTTCGAATCCCGCGAACGGGCTGGCTGCATGGGCGTTTTCGTGGTTTTCCCCATAAGTAACGTGTATACGAGCCAGTTTCCCTTAGAAAGTCCTCCACTAAGGCATCCCTCCTCTTAGGCAGATAGTCCTAGTGTGCCTTGCCGTAATTAAATAAACCAATTTAATAATGTGTGTTCAGACTTAACCACGTGTAATGTATTTCAAAGCATAAAAGAAAGCTTATTTTTGACTTTACACAGCAACAGCAGTCACATTTTTATAATTGCTAGTTATTATACATAACACTTAACTTGAAAAGCATTCTAAGAGAATTTTATCTCATTTGACATTGAAAACATTAAAAAAAAAAAAAAAAAAAAAAAAAAAAAAAAAAAAAAAAACTACAAAATTCGAGCAAAATTACCATTATGATGAATGGGTTTTGACACGATCGGATATAAATATTTTGTAATTACATCGTAAATATACATGTAAATATACATATAAATGTATATATTTTCTTTATCTACAATATTTCAGAGTCCTAAGTATGTGAAAAGAATACATTTTCAAACAACATTTCCTTCTGAAAGGAATTAGGTGTGTGGTGTATTTAATTACGGCAAAGCACACTAGGGCTATCTGCCAAAGGGGAGGGATGCCTTTCGTGGAGGACTTTCTAAGGGAAACTGGCTCGTATACACGTTACACATGGGGAAAACCACGAAAACACCCATGCAGCCAGCCCGTTCGCGGGACTCGAACCTCGGACCGAACTACCAGTGTGCAGCGACTTTACCGCTCGGCCGCTGGTGGGCCTCTGAAAGGAATTAAATTAGCTAAATAATTTGAAAGAGGCCAAAAAAGAAAAACTTCAAGAGTTGGTAAGGAATTTTGCACATTTATTTAGTGACCAACCTGGCCTCACACACGTTGTAAACCACTCCGTAGATATGGGGGATAATTTAACCCTGTAGGGCTAAGCCCTACAGTTAAGATAAATTTGAAGGAGCCATAATTGAAGAGCACGTCAGAGAAATGCTAAAAAAATAAAATAATTGTATTTTCTAGTAGTTCGTTCACAAGCCCAGTCATATTATGTCGTAAGAAAAACAATTTAACCCCTGCGGAAAGTAAAGCATGGCGTTTTGCCATAGGTATAGATTACAGGAAACTTAATAACATGACAAAATATACGGTATACCCTTTACTGATTATAAAAGAGATAATTATACAAATAAATTAGACAAAATATATAACAGCGTTAGATCTTATCTCTGGCTATTTTCAGATCAGTATGAAACCGGAAGATGTTAACAAAACAGCGTTTACCACAAAATCTGGCGTGTACGCAGTTTTACGTATGCCAGGGACCTTGCTACCTTTCAACAAGCAATGAACATAATTCTATCTACACGATATTATCGTCACCAGTTATACAATAGATGAGCAAATAGAACATTTAACGGAAGTCATTACACTCTTGCAAGATCCTGGTCTAAAAGTGAATCCTAAGAGATGTATATTCGCCGCAAAGGAATTGCAATACTTAGGATATAAAATACCCGCCGAAGGTACTGAAACAGATAATTCTAAAATTATCGCAATCAAAATCTACCCTCCGCCAAATACCGCAAAAAACTTTCATCGTTTCTTGGCATGTACTCTTATTACAGATCCCTCATTAAAAATTTTGCACATATAGATGAGGCCCTCCTAACACTAAAAAGAAAAACAAAATGTTGGAAGGCGGAAGCCAATATTGCGCTTGAACAGTTAAAAGCAGTAATGCCAGAACCACTGTTAAAGGTTCCTGACCCAGAAGGTCAGCTTGAAATACTCGTATCTGCGGATGCATCAGACTTTGCCGTGGGAGCCGTTTTATGCCAAGGGGGGCAGCCAGTTACTTTTTAAGCAAAACGTTGAACCCCATCCAAAGAAATTACACGGCGACAGAACGTGAAACACTAGCTGCATTATTGGCTGTACAAAAATTCCGAGTATATTTCGGAAAGCAATCCGTAACAGTTTTCACTTACCCAGGTAAAAACTTATCCCTTCTTTTGATAAGGTGGGCACTGAAACTGCAGGAATATAATTTAGTCTTTAAACATTTACTAGAGAAAGAAACTATCGTCGCGGATGCTCTGTCTCGCATTAAATTAGACGAACAGGGGAATCAAGTTAAATGCACAATGCTAACGTCAAAAATCTTGGACTCTCGAGATACTATTGTCGCTGAACTAAAAATGGATCCAGAATTTAAAAATATTTATGCGTATTTACAGGATCCAGATAAATTTGGGCATCCAGATTTAGCAGCCATAAGAAACAGGACCGCCCATTATGAAATTATCGATAATCTTTTATTTTATTCAGAAGTTACTAATGGAAATGATGAGCTTAGGCCGTCATTCCAACGAATTTGTTATGTGAATAGCTATCACAGACGCTGGGATGATTCTGTTGATCAGCTCGTGTTTGCATTATGCACAATGATACACGATACGAAAACCCCTGCGGAATTATTTCTAAGAAGAAAAATAATGATACCTCTCGATAGACTATTTTCGTAAAGCGTGCTCCAGAATTCCAGATGTCGGTTATAAAAAATTAGTCGATGAGGTCATTAAATCTTCTGACATGGCAAGAAGTAAACAAAAATTGTATTATGATAAAAGGCGGAGGGAAGGAAATTTTAAAGAAGGAAAAAAGTATTAAAACTGAGACATAATATATCCTATGCTCCTGATGCAAAAGTAGCAAAATTTTGCCCTAAACTTGAGGGGCCGTTTATTATTCAAAGTATTCGAGAAACCACGTTAAATCTTAAAAATGCCAATGACGAAGAATCAAAAGCCAACATTGATGAGATAAAAATATTACGATGGTTCTGAAATGATTCTTCTGAAAGATTTATTGCACAGTTCCACTGGTAGTAAATCTCCGAGCCAAGTACAGCCAGCGGCAGGCTAAACACAGCTGCCAGATGAGGCTTCTAAGAGGAAAGCCAACGGAACTAAGCAGCATAAGAGGCATAAAGCCAATGCAGGAAAGAAATAAGGCACAAAGCAAGGGGGCAGGGAAAGGAGCTAGTGAAGAGTAAAAAGACTGGAACAGTCTTCAAAGTCGGTCAGCAAACAACAAAGTTACCATCAGCGGTTCGCGGAAGGAAAGCCGCAACGCTCTTCGAAGCAACGACAGCGGCCAAATTTCCACCAGCGGTCAGCGAGAATGATTCAACCACAGCAGGCGAAAACCACTAGAGGGTTCTCCTGTTAAGCCGCAGAAAATGAACGAAGGTGAACATACAGCAAAACGAATAGTATCCCACCACAGTCCAGGGATAAATAGTCCAGGGATCTCTTTAGTCCTGCCACAGTCTATGGACGACGTGTCCGCAGGGGAGGAAACGACCCCTTCAGGAGAATTATTGCCTTATGAAGTCAATATGGATTGAGGAGCGTGAACAACAAAAGGAAGTTCGAGCCTGCACCTGAGGAATACGGGCCATCCAGACGGCAACGGGTAGCACATTGCAAGAGCATTTTCGTCCTGGCAGGAATTTCGGTTCAAACGGATGAGTGAATACGCCAAATTAAAAAGATAATTAAAATATCAAGTATCCAGTTCTGTTATGTCCAAAAACATCCAAAGTGCTTGTTAAGAATTATCTAATTGTTTTTCCCTCAAGCCGAGGTTGCTAAAGCTTAAAAGTTTATTTTCTATGAATTTTTTTTTCTCTTTATGAAATTACGCCGTTTAGTCGAGAGACTATTTTTATGCAATTTGGCGAGAGAAAGTGACTTATGCCTAAGCAACTTTTTAGATTTTGGATGAAAAAAACTGAAAACTTGTCTCTACTATAGCATTGTTTTCAACCGTGTTTAATGTAAATGTATCAGCCGTGTTTAATGTATTGTGTAAAAAATGTGTAACTTTCTAAAATTTGTTGTAAAAGTATTCAGAAAGTGAATTTGAAAATTTAGCGAAATGTAAAAGCTAGCCGGAGAAACGTTTAAAGCTAGCTTAAATATTTTAAATGCTAGGTAGGCTCTCCGGCTGAACACTAAGTTAATGCATATTGAATAAGTACACTAGGATGAGTTTGAAAATAGGGTGTCCATTGAAGTATGGTGTGTCTGAGCTTATTATTATGTACATTGTCGCTCAGGTGGTAGAGTTGTGTTAAAACACACCACTTTCATGTACGTTGAAAATTCAATACATGTATATGGTGGAGATATACGGATGGAAAAGAAAAAAAAAATTAAGTTTATGAAAGTGAAAATGAAAATGCATGTTTTCTCAAAATTTTCAATTAATTTTAGTTTCCTTTCAGATCCACTGGAAGGACATGAGTCGCAAGTATTGTAGCTAGCCAAGATGAAAATATGTTTCTGGAATTTCTATTGTTAAATTTGAAAACTTAATGAATTTAAGTAACATTTATATTGTAAGGCTGGCTCTGAAAGTTTAAAGATTGGAATTTAAATTTTTCGAACAGGTCGTTTAAGGAACGTTTTCTTCAAATATTAAAATTCTGGCTGAAAATATTATAAGGTTTTACTTTATTCTAACCAGTTATTTTTAGTTGAATTTTCCTGTTTCTTCTGATTTCAGTTTCCTGCCAGAATGTAAATTTTTGTATGACGTAGATGTAAATTCTCAACATGTTTCAGAAGCAGTACTTAAGCTGCGTTTCGAGAGTCCAAAAGGGTAGTAGCGGATTTAGTTCGGATGTTTATGCTGCGAGACTAAAATTAGCTCTCTAGTTCGGTGTTTTACACCTTTCAGTCTATATTGATGTTTCTCGGCTCGGATTTCCTGTGTGCAGTCGATTTAGCGTTAGTTTAAATTTAGAAGCCAGTCATTAGATTATCTTAATTTACTATTGAATAGTACATTCTTATTTTTCTATTACGTTGTAGATTCCACTTGATTCACTGCTGTGTGAAAACTCTAAGAGTAGTAACTGCACAGAAAGAAGGGTTAAAAGTACCTTTTATTAACTCTTTAAAATTTAAAACGGGTCAACTCGACGCTAACAAACTACACCTCTGCTTGGCCGGTAACTGAAAGAAAACTAAAGATTCGAAGATATGTACAAGTCGTCGAACTAAATTACAAGGCTGAGAATTAATCATATTTCTTAAACCCCTGTCGAAAACTAATGGCAGCAAGTAAATGCAATTAAGCCACGCGAATCAGCAATAACTCTGGGAGCAGACGTTTAAGCAACAGAGGTGACGGCAATAGCCTAACTCTTCTCTTTGTAACTGAACCTTGATTTTTAACCTCTTTCTTCAAGGTGGAATTTGCATTCCGTCACGCGTGCTATCAAATTTTAATATTCTGGCACTGACCATTAGGGGAATGAAGGCTTATAGAAAAGAATAACAAATTAAATAAAACTGGTTATTTAAAATAAATATAAATCCCTACGGTTGCCCATGCCAGAATTTAACAGACTTGGAAAAAGGTCCTAAAAGACATGTTACAAACTGTTAAATTCTACATCAAACAGGCCCTGAGCCCGGTTTGCATGCAAATAAAAAAAAAAAAAAAAAAAAAAAAAAATTACCTTTCTAACAGAAGGAAAACTTTCTTCTTTTTGCTTCTGCTGACTTGCTTCCCAGTCATCGCTCATTTACTGCATTGACTTGTCCTTCCAGGCACCTGGATGGAATACTTATGAGTAGAAGTTCGTGTTAAACAATAAATAACCAAAGTAGCACGGCAACGTCGTAACGACGCTGCAAACTCGTCACGGATGTCGTTACAAAAACGTTGCAATCGTCTTTAAGACGCCCAGATGTCCGCGAAACTCCACTGTTTTGCAACCGTTGCAAAGACGTCTTTATTACGTCTTTGCAGATGAGGTTTTTGTCGCATAGACGTCGTTATTGCGTCTTTCGCAGGTGATATTTTGGTTGTGAAAGCATCGTATCATATCGTCTTAAAGACGCCTAAATGTTCGCCAAATTCCACCTTGTCGCAACAGTTGTGAAAATGTCGTTATTATGTCCTTGTGTTACATACTGATTTATGCAGAAAAATAAGCTTAATAATTAATGTATTTTTCTTCTTTTTTTTAAATTTTGTATTCCTTGTATTTTTCTAAAGTTTAAATATTTTATCGTTTCCTGAAAACCAGAAGATAATACAATTTTTCTCTTTAGAATAATTATGCATAATTAATAATAGCCTTAATTATTTTCGGTACTTTAAACTACACTCTTAGACAAAAAAAAAAAAAAAAAAAAAAAAAAAAAAAAAAAAAAAAAAACGACGCACCACGACGCACCGAGAGGATATAAAGCAAATTGGACAAAAACTGATATGCATACAGGTTTCGGCGGCAAAATTTTGCATTTTGGGTGCCAATGAATGAACGGTTGTCGCTACAGCGTCTCTGATCTGCGCAACTGGCAGGATATTTAAGAGGAGAAATTACGATTCTAGGTCATAAATTCTTCACAAATTTCATTCCGTGTACTCTGGTAGACAATAACTATGCCTCGCATACAGCTGCGCGAACGATATGCACAGATGTCAGAATTTGAGAGAGAGATCGTGTAGTTGGGCACAAAGAAGCCGGTTGATCTTATCGGCGAATAGCTCAACATTTGAGCAGGAGTGATGCCACTATTAGACGATGTTGGCAGAAATGGGTGAACCATGGCCGCATACTACGTCAAGAAGGAAGCCGTAGGCCTAGAGAAAAGACAGAACGTGAAGACCGAGCAACGTCAAAGCGGCACTCACAGCACCAGATGCATCATTATCATCGATTGTACGTGCAACTAGTGCTTCAGTGACCGCAAGGACCATTCATAGACGGCTCACAGAAAGCAGGCTGAGGTCACGGCGCCCCTTACGCCGACTACCATTGATCTCTGTACAACGTCAAGCCCATTTGCAGTGGTGTCGGGCTCATTCGCACTGGAATGTCACTGACTGGAGTAGAATAGTCTTCAGTGATGAGTCCCGCTTTGAACTGAGCCCCGATACCCAGCGAAAGCGAGTCTGGAGATGCCCCGGACAACGGTGTGATACCAACTTGACTGTCTTCCGGCAGACAGCCCGACAACCAGGAGTGATGGTCTGGGGTGCCATTTCATTTCATAGAAGGACCCCTTTGGTTGTCTTCCGTCGCAACCTTACAGCAAAGCGGTACGTCGACGAAGTTCTAAAGCCCGTTATGTTGTCCTTCATATCACGCCACCCTGGGCTTACGTTTCAGCAAGATAATGCCCGCCCCCCGCTGCACATGTTTCTACTGCTTGCCTTAGTGCTTGCCGAACATTACCTTGGCCAGCAAGGTCGCCGGATTTCTCTCCTATTGAGCACGTTTGGAGCATTATGGGCAGGGCCCTCCAATCAGCTTGGGATGTTGACGATCTAACGCGCCAGCTGGACAGAATTTGGCACGATATCCCTCAGGAGGACATCCGCAATCTCTATCAATCGATGCCAAGCCGAATAACTGCTTGCATAAGGGCCAGAGGTGGACAAACGCGTTACTGACTTCAATAAATCATCCAATCATCCAATTTTTCTCAAACTGTTATCATTTGTTTTTCTGTACATGTACATCACTTCTACCGATTTTCGTTCCATTCGGATAACTCCTTCCTGGTGCGTCGTTTTTTTTTTTTTTTTTTTTTTTTTTTTTTTTTTTTTTTGTCTAAGAGTGTATATTTTTTAAATAACTTAAAATCCAAGTTACGATTATTTAAGATTTTATCATTTTCTTCCCCTTAATCTTTTAGTACGTGAGCTTAATTATTATATAATTTAGTAAGTGAGTGTAATTATGAAAGTGGTTATTATAAATATATAACATTAATAGTAGGTTTTAAGTAAATTAAAGTCAGACATAAATAAAAGTAAAGATATATATGTGGGTAAAAAAAAAGAGCGTTTCTGATTATAACAGCATTATCACATTTATTTCCGTTAAATCTCAGAGACATTGAAAATTGCCCCTTCCATGAAAAATTAGGAAGTAGTTCTTAAGGTACATAATTCAGTATTTTACCTAAACTCAAGTATAAATTTATTCACGTTTTATAGTAAAAATTATAACCATTAACTTCTATATCTCCAAGATATGCAAATGAAACACTGTATAAAGTAGTTAATAAATGTGATCAAAAATATTTTATACAAAAGTATACCTAAATCTAATAACCAAAAAAATTCCCATATTCATATCTAAAATGAAATAATAAGCTAACAAACAACATACATTTAAGAAAAAACATGAACTAGCAGTGTTTGAAAGTATACATAGCAGAAGAAAGGTAACGTAACTAAAATTTCCAATTAATAAAAAATTATTTGTGTTTTTTAAATAGTAAGCAATTAAAAGTGCAATAATTACGGATTGCAGTATTTACTAGTAATGCTGATGTTCCTTAACACCATTCGTTTCGATCATATGTTAATGTATTTACTTATTTTTAGTTTCTACTTTTTAGAATAGTGGTAGATTACAATGAATATTTCATGCCTTTTTTATAATACTGTACAGAAATAATTTAAATAATATAGTATACGATGGTAAGCTAAGTACGTTAAAGTAAGCTTTTCGTTAAATGGCACACGATGAAACTCTTTGTTTCTATTTATTATGAATTTATTTGTTATCACAAAGACATAAAAAGTAAGCAAAGAAAATAGAATATACTTAAATTTAATAAAAAATAAAATCTGATTTCCAACATTCATTTATTGAGATAATCTAATAAACATACATAACGGCAATATTTAAAAAAAAAAAAAAACGCTAATTACACAGTGTTTGGAAGAATAGATACCAAACGAAAAGTAATAAAACTGCAATTTGCAATCAATAAAAAATGTTTAGTGTTTTTTATTATTACGCAATTAAATATCACATAATTATAGATTACAATATTTCATAGTAATGCTAATGTTTCCTTAACAGTATTTTTTTGATCATACATTTCATATACTTTAAAATCATTAACCTCTCCTGCATACTATATAAAAGAAAGCATACTATAGAATGTGCATTATTATTAATTTTAATGTATCGGTTCTTGTTATTGCATATCATCTTCAGAAGTCATATTAAGTAGTGCTACCAGTCCAATAATTTCTTTGTATTTTGAAACTAATGAACATACCATAACTGCTTGAATTGTTGCTGCTTCTGCATTGATTGCATTTTCAGCGAAACCAGAAAATGCCTTACCGGTTGTATGTTATTTTTGGTTTTACACGAATTAATTCTGAGCACCACGAAAGCATATGTGAGCAAATTGTGATCTTGCATTTCTGTCGAAAGTTGAGAACGGAGATTTCCGAAGACATGGCACAACTACAGGCATTCAAGATTCAATAATTTAAAAATGGCTGGTCAAAGTAGCGAATATGCGGAATTAAAATCCACAAACCTATATCATCGATCCAGTTTCTAAGCTGGTATGACAATAAAGATTAGAGCTTTCAATGCTCGTTCTCTTCACAGACTTCACACACAGATAAGGCCATCATAAAGAAGGAATCGTCCGAAAAGACGACGTCACGTCATTGATGCAACCATGTGCATCGCTCAACATACCATTTTAGGCATCGATCCCTGTTCTATAACATCAGTGAAAGCCGAAACAATAATCGTATTACTGGCGATCCGTTAACATGCGCTGCAGTCTTCTTCGCACTCTAGATAAGAAAATTTGGAGCTGGGCAATAGACCGAATTTTCCAACAATGATTTGGTTGAGAGGCTTATAGGGCATTGATGCATGGGTGCTATTGGGATCCGCACGTAGCTTTATGCGGCTTTCCTTTAGGGCCGGCGCTAGGCACCAACGACTTCATATAACAGTATATATCTCGTTGCTAGGCACCCGCCTGCGAATTCGAAAAAAAAAAAATACACCCTTCAATATAAGCTTTTTTTTTTTTTTTTTTAATTTTCTTTCAGAGATGAAAAAAAAATTTAAATAAATAAAACAACAAAATATTTAATTACAGATTTATGAAAAAAATAAATTAGTTAAAGAATAAATTAATTTTTTTACCCTTGAATTTTTATTTTTCTACATTTTAGACTGAAAAAAATCAGAAATAACATTAACAGCTAACGTCAAAAATATTCTGAGTTTTAAATTCATTTTTGCAAATATCTTTGAAAGCACATATTTTGTGGTGAAGTTCAACGTCTTTGATGACTTTTCTATCTCCATCCTTCAACAGATTTTTCAAATCGTTTTTCGCAGATATTCTTAATCAATATCTGAAAAATTCTACAAGAAATTAAGTATATTACTTGCATTTTACTAGCACAAAATGTTTATTTGGTTCACCAGGAGTGGAGCGGTAAAGTCGCTAACATCTACAGTTTAACATGGGTTCGATTTCAAGCATACGTGCTGGCTGTATGAGCACTTTCGCGGTTTTCCTAATGTGGAACGTGTATACGAACCACTTTCCCTTAGAAAGCCCTGCATGAAGGCATCCCTTCTCTTAAGCAGATAGCTCTCGAGTGCATTCCTCTAATCAAATAAGCCAAACCAAAACGTTCATTTAACGAAGTCTGGCAATGGCAACTCCGCAAGTACACTGGGTTAGTGCTTGCAGAGATATTAATATGTCTTTTGCCTTCTCGAATTTTAACTGCAGATTTAAATTATAATTCTCCAACTAATTCTTCACTAAGGCTTGGGCAGCATTAAGTACGTTGCTGCAATTAGGGCGTGATCTATAATGTAATAAAATCTTTCTATTCCCTCAGTGATTTTAAGGTTTTAGGGGTTTAAATGGCGCACAACCTGGACAGGTTATTAGCGCCAGACGCATGTCGAAAATACGCAATTAAAACACACAAAACAATTAAGCACAATCATAAATTTTACACCTAATAAATTATGTATATGTAAATGACGTTACTCATGATTTATATAAAAATATGAAATATGAATAAGTGACTCATGATTTATATAAAAATATGAAATATGTGTTTATATTACATTAAAATACAATATTATGAAATTTGATGATAAAAATCTGTTTCTTTCAAATACTTAAATAAATTAGTATTGACCTCTTTCCCGATTATTCGGTCAAGAGGCAAAGTCATTAAAATACTTTAAACGAAGTGTGTTAAAATACACGCAGTCAACTAAAAAGTGGCGAACTGTCAGAACACTCCAACAGAAAGAACAAACAGGTTCACTATCGGCCTTCAAAAGGTAGCTGCGTGTGACATGAGAGTGACCAATCCTTAAACGTGTTAACAACACTTCCTCCCTCCGGTTTCGTAAGGTATCCCAATACTCAACTAGAGGTTTCACGCTTTGAAGTTTATTGAGGACCTGAGCATCCCATAATAGTTACCACATTTCTAGGATTTTTCTCCTCACAACCTTCTTAATATCCGTCAGAAGAACATGCTGGCTTCCCAAATCAAGTGCAGATTTGGCTTCGATATCTGCCAGTTCGTTTCCCCTGATACCAACATAGCCAGGAACCCAGCAGTACAGAATTTCGTAACCACGCTTTTGCAACTTTAAAGTTAGTTTGAGAATATCTACAACAACAGGACTGTGAGTGCCGGAAGCAGATTCTAAAAGTTTTCAAACACTGTACGAGTCTGTATAAATTATGAATTTTTTATGGCATAGATTTCATGTGTACAGAAGCGCAGAATATAGAGTAGATAATTCTGATGTTAAGACTGAGCAAGCGTGGTGCAAACTTCTTCCCTCCATGTTTCCTCCAATTACAAATGCCATCCCTACATGACCAGTTGACTTAGATCCATCTCTACATATGGGAACATAACTGCTATATTTATGCCTGTGCTCAGCAAAAAGTTGTCTGTAGACAGTCTCGTTAGTGTTTGTTTTAACGTGATTGTGGAAAACATCAAGAAGATGGATTTCTGTATTTTCCCAAGGTGGAATTTGGAAATTCTGTACTGCTTGGGGGGAAATACCAGACAGAGAGAGTTCCTCAACCAAAGAAAAAATGTAGAATCCATCTCTACATATGGGAACATAACTGCTATATTTATGCCTGTGCTCAGCAAAAAGTTGTCTGTAGACATTCTCGTTAGTGTTTGTTTTAACGTGATTGTGGAAGACATCAAGAAGATGGATTTCTGTATTTTCCCAAGGTGGAATTTGGAAATTCTGTACTGCTTGGGGGGAGATACCAGACAGAGAGAGTTCCTCAACAAAAGAAAAAACGCTGAAAGGAAACGAAGGCACACAAGATGGTCGTGCTTCAAATAAAATGTCACAGGAGTTATCAACCAAAATTAGCTTATTAGATGGTCAAGTTGAGACAATATATTAAAATTCTTCGCGCCTCAAGTGGAGTGATGGTTCATTAAAGTCAGCATAAAGACTTTTCACAGGAGATGTCCTGAAAGCTCCAGAACAAATGCGCAAAGCTTGATGATGAACAGGATTTAGTCTTGATATCACTGAAGGCCAGAGTGACTGGGCTCCGTTGCCTGACAGTCGTGGGACTGCCTTACTCAAATTAAAGCCCAGACCTCCGGATATTTATTTGTACTAAAGCAAAAAAAAAAAGTTTTACATGGGCATACAGAGCCGTTTTTCTTTACAGAGTTATGAGTTACATTGTTCTGTTTTGGTCATAATGCTACTTCTTGACATGACATGCATAACACTTCAGACTAACTTTACACTTTTACATGCTAATATTTCAGAAAAACTTGGTAAATTTTAAAACATTGGAGACTATTTACAGCACATGACACATTTAATACATTTTACGATACTTTCTACATCACATGATGCTTGATTATATATAATTGAATCAAACAGGATATGATTCACAATGCTAATGAGTAAAAGGTGTTACCTGCCTAAAATATTTAACACCTATTACAACATTTGACACCTTTTAGCAGAGTGCATCACGACCAAGAGATCAATATACTACTCTGAGCTTATACATACATACTATACATACTGCCTGCATATAATACGTGATATGCAACTAAGACTTAGAGTGCAGCAAGGAGGACTTGCATTACTTCACTAACACAATACACGATGCATAATAATACAGTACACAAGGCATTAACACAGGATTACATTATTCCAATATAATATTACAATATTATACAACCATTAGATGCTATACATAATTTAGATACGATTCATTAATACCATATAAAATTACAATACGAAGCAGCTAGGAGTACAAAATGTAAATAGCTCTTCCCAACAGCACGGCACGTCGCTGCAACATTGCAAACGTGTCTCATTGTGACGACCTCAATGTGGCAGTAACGTTGTAGGAATGGTTTAATGTCCGCTTTTTGCGACGTCACATTGCGATGTTCATGTGAAGTCAGATTGGGAGTTTGATAAGAAGTCACATTGTGACACTGCTGTGAAGTCACGCTGCGACTTTGTTGCGAAGTTACACTGCGACTTTGTTGTGAAGTTACACTGTAATATGGTTGTGAAGTCACACTGCGACATTCATGTAGCAACTCATTTCGACTTAATATAAAGCCTTAGAGTGACATGAATGCAGCATAATAAAGTGCCATGAATATAATGTCACTAAAGATGTAAATGGCAAAAGCAAACACTGGATTACTTTCTAAATGATTAGAGTGGTGAACTCCTATTTTAGAGAACAGGTAACTATAGCAATGTT
The DNA here is from genome assembly GCF_044657685.1 of Stegodyphus dumicola. Classification (NCBI taxonomy): domain Eukaryota; kingdom Metazoa; phylum Arthropoda; class Arachnida; order Araneae; family Eresidae; genus Stegodyphus; species Stegodyphus dumicola. The sequence goes on along the minus strand of NC_140781.1, from coordinate 109,608,891 downwards.
TTAATGATCCAGCAAGGTATTATATTTTTCAAGGTATTAAAATACTTCCGTAATATTCGAAATTTTTAAATAATTGAAAACATCCAATATAATCATTTGAAATTTCCTCATCTTACTGAGGTTGTATCTCACCCTATTAAGGATCCATTTATGTTTATTACATATCTGTGTAAACTAAGAGTGTACAGAAAATGCAGAACGTGTTGCAATATATATGATGCAAAAGTGGTCATTTTATAACCGTATTAAATTGCTAATACTTTTGAGTATAAGCTGTCCAGAAGCTATATAATTTGCTTTCATTCTTTAGAATTTAATATTTAAAGACAGTTCATATTTTTCCAAAATTTATAAATTGTATTAAAAATCTGAGTTCTTATTATAACTTATCAAAAATTTAACTTTATTTCTTAATTTAACAGCTTCCCCCCCCCTCTGAGCGGTAAAGACGCTGAACACTGGAAGTTCAGTCCGAGGTTCGAATCCCGCGAACTGGCTGGCTGCATGGGCGTTTTCGTGGTTTTCCCCATGTGTTACGTGTTTATGAGCCAATTTCCCTTAGAAAATCCTCCACGAACGCATCCCTTCCTTTAGGTAGATATCCCTCGTGTGCTTTGCCATAACTAAATAATCCAATCCATCTTCCCCCCCCCTCTTTCAAAATAGAAATGTTTCAAAAAAATATTCTTCGGCTTGCAATGTTTATAATAACTATATTTCCTTAGTACCTTTTTCCCCCTCATTAGTACCTTTTTTCCCCTCATTCTAAACAGAAATACTGTAAAAGCAATTCTATTTGGCTTGGAATATTTTTTAACAGTTTAGCTTTTAATACTGTTTTCTATTCCTTTTTTCCTTAATTGCTTTCCTTCCATAAAAAGAGCTAAATTATTTTGATAATTGGATGAAAGAAAAACCGTTTTAGTACTATATTAAAATATAGGACATTTACCTATTTTATTATCTTGTTATATACCGATAAAAGCTTTTATAAATCAACACAATCATAGACTCCAAATTAGTTAACTACAATCTTCGTTTCCAAATTAGCGATTTGTTGCTTAATCTATAATACTGAACAAATAGTTATGGGTACAAAAGTCAGTAGCTGGGAAACGTGGTTATGGAAACTAAATTACAGGAAATAAATATTTATACTAAGTTAATATTAGTTATACAAAACGGGCATTCTCTTTCACCATTATTACTCCATTGACAAATTACAATTTATGACATTTTTAAGCTATAAATTTAAAATAACTGTCTTACACTGCACAGCTTCAATATATTTAAATAATTATATTACGGTAAAAATGTCGCATAATTTGTTTCGTTTGATGATTAATGTGAATCATTTGTTTTAAATATTTCAGCATTTCCTAAACTCATTTTTCTGTTGTCTCAACAAATAGAGTATTATGCAAAAGCATAACAAATTTGCATGAATTAAGTATTCCAGTTCATAAAACCACTATTGTTAGCAAAGCTGACTTACGGAAAATCTGTATTACTTCTTAGAATATACACTATACTATGACATTCACAGCAATGCTTAAATACTATTCGTAGCTCATACTATTCGTAGTATACTATTCATAGTATTCATTCAGTTCACTCGGCTGTTTATGCGTTAAGTACACAAGCTCCTTTATTTAATCAATACATATGGAGAGTAAACACTTATTGTATACTGACTTGAATGATAGCAGTAATAATTAATATATAATAATTGAAAATAAATTTTAAAATTATTATTAAGAATGAAGCGATTATCGACGAGAAAAATACCAGAGATGCATGGACTTTATAGAAGCGCGAGAAAAATCAATGAAGATTTTTTGCTATTCACAAATTTCTACAAACAGACAATGAAATCCGGGCATTTAGAATTAATTTAATACGATTTTTCAGAGCAAAGATGAGGATTCGGAAAATGTGTTTTGATGTAAATATGAGGTAACATGAAATATAGGCATTCTAGCTATCCTTCTCCTTTAATATAAACACGATTCAGTTTTTTATTCAATTTAAATAATATGAAGATATCCTGTTTTACAATGCATACTTTTAAAAAGTTATTAATGTAATCTAAATGAATCTGTCTAACGCAGAGCCGTACCGTTTTTGGGTGAATCAGGCATTTGAAAATGATGGGGCACATATACTGTATGTATAAGAATTTGCAACGTGATAAAAATGTTTAGGAGAAGTAGTAATGAGATTAGTTTCAGATATTAAAATCTGATGCTTTACTTTCTTTAAAGTACTTCATTTTTCTTTAAACTAGACTTTCTTTAAAGTTTTCATTTGATTTCTTTATTGAAATCAGAAATGATTTCAAACTGTTAAAATGTCAAAAAGGCATCAATACATGTTTTAGCAATGATGCTTTAGCAGTTTTTTTACTAGACGAGAATTAAAGAAACAGTTTCCTTAGCATACGTTTAACTGAAGAGAAATAGATTATTTGATTTCTTTGATATAAAAAAATTAAAACACGGTGTGAAATGAAATATGAAAACACGTTTATGCCTTTCATTTTAGAAACTACGCAATTAAAACTGAATTTCAGTTATTTACTTAAGTTCAAATTGAAATTGGCTGTATCTATGAAAATAAAAACTATTCCACTACTTAGTTTTGTAAGAATAACTTTACAAATTTTGTTTGAATTAAAAAACAACGAAAATATAAAACTCCTCCTCTTACATTAAAAGAAATATTTGTTTGACCCACAGTATAATGCAGCGCAATTATACGGAGTTTTCAGAACCTTCGAATTGACTCCAGAAATTGGTTTTCTGTTATAAAATTTCCAAACAAATTTATTTGCTTATTTAAATGCGGCAAAGAACTGAGGTCTGTCCCAATAAAAATAATTCCATGAAGTTATATGTTACCTTAAAATCAGTTTTTCTTCCCCTGTTTTTTTAAAATTCTCTGAAATTTTTAAATTCCTTTGTGAAAGATTTCTTTCTTAATTTTTCTAAGCTTTTTAAATACGATTGCAGAAATTAGTATCTTTTCAATGTCTATTTCTGCAAATGATACATCAAAGCAAAACTAGATATGATAAGCTTAGATTATTAAATTAGACGTAATTAGAGGGTTAGATGTAATTTTTAAGTTTATAATAACAAAATAAAATATCTTGTTTCAGAAGTGAAATATATTAATTTAAAATAAAATTATTATTTCGGATAAAGTTTATCGGTGAAGCTTAAATATACATTTCGATTTATAGTAATTTTCATTACATTTATAAAATTGTCTGCAATAGGTAAATTTTCTTAAAATACAATTTGAAATTCGGCTTCTTTATAACATGAAGTAACTCGTAGTTTTAGAGACACTATTAATTTATACTCTTTTGTCACAAGTGAAATTTTAATTTCCTTCATATATAAGTAAAGATGAAATGTAATTTCCTTATTTTTATATTGCTATCATTGAAATAATTTATGTATCTATTTAAAAAATTCATACCATAAATATATTCTCTTAATCTCTCAAGTAACAAATACTTTGCACAGGTTTTCATGTTTCTCTTAATATATAAAGTGAATACGAGTTAGTTTCCTTAGAAAGTCCTCCACAAAGGCATCCCTTCTCTTAAGTAGACAGCCCTCATATGTTTTGCTGTATTCAAATAATTTGACCTAAACTAGGAAATATATTTCTTTAACTAAATCTCTTAATAAAGGAAATTGGGTTACTATAACAGTACAAATATATTATACGTAAAAGTTTGACATAACTTGCGAAAAGAAAAGATCTGATATAATAAATTTTAAAACTAGTCTCAGAAATTTACATATAGGAAACATGTAAAAAAGTTCAGTGTTTTAAAGTAATACACCATTTGTAAAGTTATAATAATTAAAAAACGTGGTTATAGAATTCCTGCATCATCTTTAATGTGGCGCTAAGTACCACGCATGGAAGTAAGTAATTATTTTGTGAATAATTTCGAAAACTAGCTGAACACGATGAAAGTACTGCAGTAAAATGCATATATTTTTTTCATATTATCTTTTAACATTAAAAACAACAAAAAGTGAACTATATCTACCAAAATACCTGACTCCCTAAACTAAAATTTCTAAGCAGTGAGACAAAAATAAGATGACTTTTGATAATGGCCTTTGCTTCCGCACTCTTTGTAATACAAATAAAAGTTAGTCTACTGCAAGTATTTCTTTTCGTCCATAGCATTTAAATTACGCTTTTATTCTTTATTATTAGGATTGTGCCTGCTACCGAATCCGATCTGACCACGTGTTTATGAGCAAAGCCACGTGCTAAGCTGAGAGCTATATTTCTCATCCACTGCCATCGCCTTATTGCTGTTTGTTATAAAATTAACAAACAGAGTGATGACTAATTGAATTTTGGACTTTATTAACAAAAAAAGTAAAGAGAACTTACGTACTTCTTATTGTTTACATGACAACTTTTAGAATGACAAAAATAATAGTGATGCCAGATGCATAAAACATAATAAAACAGTGATGCCACTGAAAACTACACATAATATCAATTAAATGCTCGATTCTCAACAGCCTCCTTCGAGTATGAAAAATATTCATTGTTCATATATATTAACGTTTACTTATTGACTGATTTTACACCAAGCAACTTCTTCTGGAAATGGAACTGAGGTGCTGGAAGCGCCTTCGTCAGAATGTCTGCTCGTTGTTCATTACTTCTGACATAGCCTAATTGAAAATGTCCCTTCGAGAACTCATCTTGCACAAACTTGTACCTTTTGTCAATGTGCTTTGTGCGTGCGTGGAACATTGGATTTTTGATGTACTTGATAGTACTCTGATTATCAATTTGTAGGACAGGCAACGAGACATTATAAGCTATCTCATTGAACAAGCTCTTCAACCATATCAGGTCAGGTCTTTCGTAGCATCAGTTGCTGTCATGAACTCTGCCTCTGTCGTCGGATTGGATATGGCCTCCTTAGCTTGCTTCGCCAAGTAATTGCACCTTCACCATAGAAAGAAATAACACCTGTTAGAGACCTGCGTGTTTCTGCACAGCTGTCGTTATCTGCATCACTAAACAACATCAAACTTCTATCATCTTCATTATTGTACACAATGCCGTGTCCTATGGTATTGCGAAGGAAACCTTAATGTTGTCTGTACGATTTCCCAATCAATCTTTGTAGGATTGTTCAGCTTTCGAGACATCAAACTCACTGCGTAAGCAATATCTGGTGGGGTCGCCATCGCCAAGTACAGCAAACTGCCAACTACTGATCGGTATGGAATTTCACTGCTGAGAGGCTTCGCCTCCTTGATCTTGATCATGCCGTCGTCATTAGGTTGACCATAGGCGACCTTGAGACTCGACTTCTGTACTGGGATGTGTGTTGTCTTAGCATCTCCATATCGCTCTAATATCTTTCTTGTAAATGCTTCTTGGTGCAGGAAGAGTGAGCCGTCTTTCAAACGTTCAACTTGTAGACCAAGGAAACAATTTAACGTCGTTACTCGAATGTTAAAATGTTACTTGAGCTCGTCTATAAATGTGAAGAATGCTGCTTTGTCCTGAACAGCGACAATTCCATCATCAACATAAATCGCCATCAGCATTTTACGTCCATTATCATTTCCGTATGAACAGGCAGTTGTCGGATTTACTTTGTATGATGCCACGTTTCTTCAGCACGTCAGTAAACTTGGCATTCCAACATAGTCTAGCTTGTTTTAAGCCGTATAAAGGTCGAAGCATCTTGCATACACGCTTACTTCCGTCGTTATAGCCTTCGGATTGATACATGTAGATCTCCTCAGTTAGGTCACCGTAAAGGAATGCCGTCTCCACGTCAATTTGATATAAGTTGAGATTCTCCTTGGCTGCCGTTGCAATCAGAGCTCGAATTAGAGAACTTGCTTTTGGTCAAATATATAAATTATAACATCAGTAAATAACTGTTGAAATACATTTTTTTACATTTTTTCCAAAATTTAAAGGACAAAGTTTACGCTGTTTACACATTTTAAATTCTTGTAACTTCTTTAAAAATTAGAATATTTAAACTCGTTTTTTTTTGCATATGATGTAGTTACGTATGGGGAATATTACAAGAGTAAAAAAACAAATTCAAAATTTTTAGCTATTTTAAAGTCCACCGTCCCCTTAAAAGTTGTCGTAAGGGGACTTTCGAGAGATGACGAAACAAAAGAAATACCGGACCAGTTAGAAGCAAAAATTTACACCATCTCATCAGTAAAACAAATGACACGACGCAGGAATGGTGAGATTACCAAGCTACCACTTTTCTTATTTATTTACCCAAAAACGACAACGACAAATCAGGAGAAATCTTTAATGAGGAGTATTTATTAGACTTAAGAATCAAAGTCGAGCAGTACAGAGAAAGGGCGGGACCCCTGCAATGCTATAGGTGCCAGGGGTTCCCCCATACTGAAAGTGGGTGCAACCACCCTCCTAAATGTGTCAGATGTGCCGACAATTACTTTTCATTCCAATATCCAAATAAGAGCAAGGACCCGCCTCCAAAGTCTACCAACTGTAATTTAGACCACACCTCCAATTTTAGGGGGTGTGAGAAACTTCCCAAGAAAGCTAACACTAATTTTGAAAAACCTAAGTACATATAACATATGCCAGTCGTGTGATTGAAAATAAATATTTCGCACAAGCTTTATCTACTGGAATTTATACTGATACAATCAACGAAGTGAAAGAAAGTGTTTGCTGATTTAGTCGAACTGGTATGTGTAATCAGGAGCTCCGGATATTTTTCTTTCCGAACAAATAAGACAAGTTAAAAACTTAAATAGAGACAACCAAACTTCTAAACCTAATAATAATGGGCAAGCACAACACTAACAAAGCCCCTATTGTATTAGCATATTGGAAAGCTTGCAGCGTTCTTAATAAAGTCACGGAATTGCACAACTTTCCCACAAATCACGATGTTGATATTGCACTCATTACTGAGACGCACGATACACCTTGTAGGAATATTAATATTGTTAGTTACTGCACATTTAGGTGCGACAGAAGGAGTCATAGAGGCCAGGGGCGGTCGCTATTTATGTGCGCAACTCCCTACAGTCCTGTTTAATAAAGGTAGATAGAAATAATAATCATGAGGCAGTCACAATGCAACTTAATAATGAAAATATCATCTCAAGCTTCTGCCCTAATGATCAGCCGTTTATCACCACTGGTGATTTAAATGCTAAGAACTCTGAATGCGGCTGCCGTTGCACGAACAAGAACGCAAAGAGTCTATATAACTTCCTTCTAAAGAATTCTGTTGCTAGTAAAGCATCAGCTGAGTATACTTATAGACTTAGTAACCTCAGCAGGGCTGACATTCTTGATACAATGCTCACAAATACCGACATTCCCATGACTTTTGAACTCATGCACGAGCTTACCTCCGACCACATCCCAGTGCTTGTCACCTTAGGGACCTCAAGAGTGGATAGCAAGGAACAGATAAAAGTCTCAAACTCGGACCTTTACGAAGATTTACTTTGCAATAACCCTCCTGCCATAGGTAGTTTAAAGAGCAGAAATGACATAGACACTGAACAAATTCATAGATAATATCAAAACTGCCATCAATAATGCCTCGCGTGTCATTAACAAAGAAAATTACGCAAGGAGACTTCCTAGGAACATAACGGATTTAATTACGAAACGCAACCGCCTTCGTAAAAGGTGGCATCTTACCCGGAGTCCCCAGGTTAAAACTGAACTTAAGCGACTCAATAAGAAACTAATTGAATTTCACAGGAATGAAATCTGGGAGGAGAAAATTTTAAGTCTCAATTCTATGGACGGCTCACTTTGGACTTTTATTTAACTTTGGGCTTTAAGTCTCCAACGTAATACTAGCAGCACTAGGCACATTTTCACTGACGGCGGCATCGCTATTACAAACAAAGACAAGGCTGCGGTTCTCACGGATTATTTAGAGCAGCAGTTCATATTAAACAGAACTTCACGGGACATTGATTTCGTTTACGACATTTGCTACAAAGTTAAAGATTGGTTGAACGCTCCTACCGTCAGAAAACAAGTAAAATACGCCTCCCCAACTGGAAATTAAAGATTTAATTAAGAAACGCAAGGGCCGCAAAGCACCTGGGCATGACACTATTAGTAATATTGCCATCAAGTGACTACCCATGAACATAATTACGAAGCACACAAGTATCGCAAATGTCTGCCATCAGCTACTTCCCCAGTTGCTGGAAGCACGCTAAAATTATATTATTGCCGAAACCAGGAAAGGATACTACCCGGCCTGAGGGCTACAGGCTCTTTGGCTAACTTTCGGAGCTAAGAAACGTTTATGAAGATGTTATCCTAAATCGGCTCAAGCCTTTTTTAGATGTACTTCCGCCCGAACAGTTCGGATTTCGCGCAAAATTATGTACTTCCAAGCAGCTGGTAAGGCTTGCGGAGTTTTGTGGAGATGCATTACATCACAGACAAAATGTTGTCATCCTCCGCAGTGGCTAATCGCACCGACGGTGCAAATAGTTAACAGGCTATTCACACCACCTACGTTCGCGCATGCGCACAAGCAGCCCAGGTACCAGCATTTTATGCCGATTTCCGTAAGGCAGGCGGTAGTGAGAGAGAAGGTTGTTAACCCTAACTCAGCAGTAGAAAGGGTTGTTAATAGTTCACCAGCAAGAGAATAATTTGCAAGTAATAATTATCAGTTAAAAGACGAAGTCAATCTATAGATATGATAATGTTCAGGAAATGATTATATAAAATAGGGATTTAATGATGGTTCTAATTGCAAGCGAGGACGAGTAATTAGTTAAAAAGTCTTTAGCGTATTGACAAAAAGGCTACAGAAATTACTTAAATTCTTTTATTTAACAGAGGAATTTTTATGCAAACTTAGACCCTATTCTTAGAGATGGGACTGTCAGAATTTATTATTCAATAAGAAAACTTACTGAAAATGATAATATTTTTATGTATTCATCACTTTTTCAGTATCCACACAGGTTTATAGATTCAAATGCCCTATTTCAATATCAAAGTTATTTATGAAATAAAACCTTATATAATCTGATAAATAATTTGTGTGTGCAAATTTTTAAATCTAAATCTCTTACATTAAATTATTTCTGTCTTTTAAATTACATCCCATTATTTATTTCAATTTAATTGATTAATGTGTTTGTACTAATATTTCAAAGTTCTTTGAAGTACTTTTTGTGTCCTGAAAATGCTAAGTATTTCCATAAAAAAGAATAAGCAGGCATACAGAATAATTCATTTAATAGTTCATATAATCGCTTTTAACTTATTTCATGTCTAAATTTTCTACACAGAAATCCGCTGTCTAAATTTTAGTATCTTTTATCGGACGAAATTTTTCAAAGAGGAATGAATAAAAGGCTTGATTGAGCAAAACACATCTTTAAAGCTAAATGTATTCCAAGAAGTACAAAAATTGTCAACACGATTTTGCCCCCCCTTCAAATCAGTCATTTAAACTATTCAAACCGTTCAGGAAAAGGATAAACATTGCGAACGTAAAAATCTGCCCTTTTTTATATATACTTTAATAAAAAGAAATGTGTTCCTTCTTTTTATAAGAAAAGGAACCCATTTTCCTTTCTAAACTTTTGAAAGTCGCCAACGCTTAAAAAATGATAAACTACGCCAAGGTAGAAACCCGCATTTAACAACTCAATGCGAATACCTGGTTAATGTTGGGGCGAAAAGCTATGTATGAAAAGCTATGCATGAAAAGTATGTGCCTACATACGAAGCACTTCGTTTTAAATACATAAAATTTTAGTTAAACACACATGTTTTTGAGTAAGATGGGATATAAAAATATGAATTTAAATGAGATTTTATAAAACGTTTCATTAACTTTTTAAATATGGGCAATATTTAGTAAAATTTTAGTGAAAATTTTCATTTACTCTAGATCTCCTATAATAGATTCTAATGAATATACACTCATGTCCATAAATTAAGGATAATGCAAAATCAAGCAAAGGAAGAGTTAGAAGCAAAACAAATTTGACTTATTTGTAAAGCTTATTTACTAAAAAAAAGGTAAAGAGCAAAAAAAGATGCTATATGTTTGATATTATTAAAAAAATTAGCGATTTTTTCTCCCTGGAGCAAATTAAAAAAAAAAAAAAAAAACTATTTACAAAAAAAAAAAAAACAATATTACATGGTTGGTATAATTGTTAATACATTGTATGTCTACCAGACGATGCATTAAAGTCCGTACAACGCCTAGGCATGCTGAGTATCAAATTATCGATCTGATCTTGGGGGATATTACACCACTCAAAAAGCAATGCTTTCCGAAGTTTCGGTAGACATGTAGGAGGATGTTGACGGGCTGCAAATCGTCGGCCAAGCCTGTCCCACACGTGCTCTACTGCATTCAAGTTCTGTGAGAATGCTGGTCCGTCCATACGGGTGATATCCTCCGATTGAAGGCATTCGCTTACGATGTTTGCACGGTGAGGACAGGCGTTGTCATCCATAAACACAAATTGTGCGTCCATGGCGCCCCGAAACAAACATACTTGTTGTTCCAGAATGACGTCCCGATAGATTTGGCTTGTCATGGTTCCAATTTGAACATGCAGGTCAGTTCTGGAACCCAGAATAATTCCACCCTAAACGAGCACTCCTGCACCACCGTAACGGTGTCGTTCAGTGATGTTTTCTTGGTGGTAACGGGTACCTGGAGCTCTCCATATGAAAGTCTGGCGAGAATCAGACTGTAAGCTAAACCTGGACTCGTCGGAAAACATCACACAAGCCCACTGTTGCGGTGTCCACAATGCATGCTCTCTACTCCAGGCTAACCGTAGGCGACAGTGAGTTGCAGTAAGTGGAACGCATCTGACAGGTATACGAGCATATAAACCAATCTGCCCTAAGCGTCTGTACGCGGTCTTCCTTGAAATTGTGGTACCAGTGGCTGAAGAGAGCTGACAAGACGGGTCTGAGGCTGTGCTCCGCCTGTTTCTTTTGGCAGTAACTGCCAAATACCGGTCCTCATTCGGCGTTGTAACTCTGGGGCGACCTGTGCTGTAACGTCCACTCACATTACCATCATATTGGAATCGTTGCCAAAGCCTGGAGATGACACTCTTGGCAATTCCAAGTTCGTTTGATACTTCCAGTTGGGTACGCCCACATTCCAGACCGCCGATAATTCTACCACGTAAAAAATCATCCAAATGCGTCCTTTGTGTCATAACTATTCGGTTATTGCACTGAAATGCTTATAAAGCGCCTGCGAACAATTTTACTTCTTTACCTGTATTCCTTATATATCACTCTCTTACACTCTCGTCATTGTGACGTACCATCGGTGTCATCTGGTTACTTCCTGAAATTTGCATATGATTCTTGAAGATGTGTGTAGTGATTTTACAGGTGATATATTTATTTTAGAGTTCGATTTCCGCGTGACTCCGAATTATCCTTAATTTATGGCCATGAGTGTAAAACAGCTATGACGAAGAACAAATTTGGAAAGAAGCCAAAAGTCTTAAGAACAGACAATGGAGGTGAATATACAAGCAAAGAGATTGAAGACTATCTAAAGGAAGAGGGAATCGAACATCAAACCTCCGTAGCATATTCACCGCAGGAGAACGGTAGAGCAGTAAGAAAAAATCGATACTTAATGGAAATGACAAGATGCCTGCTACTCGATTTAGGACTCAAAAGAGAATTTTGGTGTGAAGCCGTAATGACAGCCAAATATCTACAAAACAGGCTACCATCAAGATCAGTTGCAGAAACACCGCACGAGCTATGGAATAATAAGAAGCTGAATCTAAGCCATATGAGAGTTTTTGGCAGCACAGCTTATTGTTTAGTTCCAAAGCAGAAAAGAAGCAAATTAGACAAAAGAGCAGAAAAGGAATTCTTGTTGGATATAGTGACCGTACTAAAGGATATAGGATTTACATGCCACATGCAAACAACGTCGTGATCAAAAGGAGCGTAATATTCGATGAAAACAAAGAAGAAGAAATGTCTCGTCAATTAAATGATCAGCATGAGGAAATAGAATGGCCTTTTAAAGAAAATAAATTGACAGAACCATGTCCAAATGCTACAACAGAGGAAGGAATTGAAACAGAAGAAATTCCCCTATTCCCGAGAAGATCCCAGGGAACGACTAAAGGAATCCCACCAAACAGATTCTCATACACGGCTGAGAATGAAGAAATCAAAGTTCCTAAAGACTGGAAAGAACTGCAAACTTTTCCTACCAAAGAAAAAAACTATGGTTAAAATCCACGAAAGAAGAAATGGAAGCACTAAAGAGAAACAAAACATGGGACCTAGTTGATCTTCCAAAAGGAAAGAAGGCAATTGGAAACAAATGGACATTTAAAACAAAATCTGACGCTTCAAGAAATATCAGATATGAAGCTTGTTTAGTAGCTAAAGGATATTGCCAAAAATTTGGGCACGACTACGACGAAACATTCGCAGCAGTCGTAAAGTATACCACAATAAGGACTATCTTGGCAATAGGGACAGCTCAAAAGAAGATGCACGTAAATCACTTTGATGTAAAAACAAATTTTCTATATGGAGATCTGGAAGAAGATATATATATGAAGCAACCAGAAGGTTACATCTCTGCTTCAGAAGCAAACAAAGTCTGTAAACTAAATAAAAGTATCTACGGACTAAAACAGGCAGCCAGAAACTGGAATCACAAGATAGCTGAAATCCTGCGCAAACAAGGATACGTTCAAGGAAAGGCGGATACGTTCAAGGAAAGGCTGATCCATGTTTTTTCACACTAATCCAGAACAATGCAAGAACTTACCTAATCGTTTATGTTGATGACATATTAGTCGCGAGCGACAAGCATGAATCAATTCAAGAAGTTGAACGAATTCTCAAAGAATATTTTGACTTTCGAAATCTTGGGGAAGTATCTACATATCTAGGAATTGAAATCGAAAGAGAAGAAGACGGAAGCTTTAAACTTCATCAAGCTAACAAGATTAGGAGTATGATCAAAAAATTCGACGGAGAGTCACCAAAGAAACTAAGCTATACACCCATGACTACGAATTTTACGAAGAACCAAAACAACCAAGATGATATTTTCCCCGATAATCGGAAATATAGGGAAGCAGTGGGAGCACTTTTATATTTAGCAACAGTATCAAGACCTGACATAGCAAATTCTGTTGGAATACTTAGCAGAAAAGTAGAAAATCCATCAACATCGGACTGGAACGGCATAATTAAAATTATACGATATTTGAGAGCTACAATTAATTACAAATTACATCTAAAATCAAATGGTGTATCAGTCATCAAAGCTTACAGTGGCGCTGATTGGGCAGGAGATACCTCTAACAGAAAATCCACATTCGGATATATATTTCAAATAGGAAACAGTACGGTATGGACAAGCAAGAAACAAAATTGTGTCACCCTATCCTCGACAGAAGCCGAATACATCGCTCTAGCCTTAACCTTGCAGGAGCTACAATGTATTAGACAACTGATGGAAGATTTAGGTTTCGCTCAACAGGAAGCTAACATCGTATTCGAGAACAATATATCATGCATAAATCTTTCCAGGAAAGAAAAAGGAAGCAGTTACACCAAACACATCGATGTGAAATACCACTACGTATGTGATCTACAAAATCAAGGGATTGTTAAATTACAACACTGCAGCAGTAAAATGATGTATGTAGACATGTTCACGAAACCTCTGCCCAGACAACAGCTGGAATTTTTGTTAAACGGAATGGGCCAGACTCTGGACGCAACAGCTCATCGAGTGGGAGATTGTGGAGCAATTCATAACAACAACGATGAAGCTGTGCACTCTGACGTTAATTTCTCCCTCACCCCCGCTAACTGTAATTGGACTTGATCCAAAAAGAAGGAGAAACATTCTCTCCTTGTATGACTCACTTCTCGCGTTATGCAATGGACAGTAAACTACGCTTGTAATCATTGCTAGATATTTTTTCCAGGTGATATATTTATTTTAGAGTTCCATTTCCGCGTGACTCCGAATTATCCTTAATTTATGGACATGAGTGTACTTCAACAATCTTTACACAGTATATAAAAAACATACTTACCTGTGTTCTGTAGCAAAAGATTTGCTGTACTTATAAAATTTTTTGAAATATTCAAAACTTAGTACAAAATCTCAAAATTAAAGCAGAAAAAATCCTCTTTTCTTCAAAATATTGTCAATAAAATCAATAAATAAATACAAAGAGGTCAGATTTTGCTACAGAACAGAGCTAAAGATAAATAAAACATTTTGGCAAAATTTCATTTCAATATTCTAAGTACATTTTGAGAAATTAACGCAATCGCAATCAAAAGTAACGAAAAAAACACAATTTCGCAGAAAATGCATTTAAAGATTTTAATACAGCACAAAAAATTTTGTTGCCGCTTTAGACCTTTAAAACTCGCCGTATTTGTATGTTAAGCCCTCTTTTACTTCATTCTTAACTAATTTTGACTTTCTTTTAGCATTTTTCTGGATAACTCTTTTGCTTGTAGAGATTGGCGTTTCGATTTCTGAATTCGCTGTTTGTCTATTCCTATGCAGCTTTCAAGCATAATGGGATTAATTTCTATTCCTTGTGATGTTGCGTGGCCCCAACTTCTCCGCAACAGTAGTAGTGACTACTATGAACTGGAAATTACACAAACTCGTAAGAAGTGTTTAATCTCTTTTTATTTCACTTTACAAATTACAGTTGCGTTCACTTGACGCTCACAAACTACGCCGACCCGGCGGTGTAACAAAAATAGAAAAGTACAACTAAAAATAAATAACAGGATGCATAACTAACGAAGTCACTATCTACGAGGCTCTATAATTGTAACTATCTTAACCGCGTTCTAAGATTAAGCTGAGATTCAGCAAACTTTCTGATTAAGAAGTTGAAAGATTCAACTAACTGCCGAAGTAGGCACACAGGCCGAAACGCGCGGTTCTTAAATTTCTACCAAGCAACCTTCACGCTCGTGAATCAAGAAGCACACTTACAAATCTCGTTTCCCTTCTATTTAACTCAAATTACTTCTGCTAAAAATTTGAATACTCTGCGCGTTCTACTAAAATTTACATACTCTGGCATTGGCAATTCCAGGGGAAAGTAAAGGCTTGACAGGAAAGATAGCTTAAAATAAACGTTAGTTAAAATAAATATAAACCCTACATTTGCCGCCAGAATTTGGTAAACTTGGAAACAGGTCCTAGAAACGACCTGTTGAAAACGTTTCCACATTCTGATCTAAAACTCAAGAGCCCCGTTTACATAAAACAAACTGTTTCGTATAAAATTACAATAATTTCTGTAGACGCATAATTTTACCATCTCTTCTTACAGGATCCTTTCCTGGTCTTCAGCAATCAATCTTTTCTCTTCCTTCCAGCATCTGGAAGGAATAAGTATCAGTATCTTCTAAATACATTATGATTTACACTTTCTTAACACTGGATAAAGTTTTCGTTTTCGATCCTTTTATTCTCCTTAATTAACTGCTTGATTTACATTCATTCAAGTATTCAAACATGAATTTAACTTTACCCTGGTTATCCACCATGTGTAGTGTCAAACGGGAATATTCGTGTTTTTGTATTACAACACTTCCCCTAACCACAATGATTTCTTAGAATTCCAACAACCAAATAGACACACCTTAATCGACATACTGAATCTCGATGAGCTATGTTTAACATTCTTAAAATTCAAGTGTAGGTGGAGAACCCTACAAAACACATTCATTCTAAATTCCCCTTCATTCATCTTTAGACATGCAGGCTTTCGCTCTAAAGCATGATTTTATCTGCTGTTTAATACTTAAATTTGAATTCATTTCTTTCGAGTATTTACTTTTAGCATCTAAAATTTTATGCTTCTAGACTAAATTCTACTTTTACATAACTTTCAAGTATTTACGTATATTTAAAAAATTCTAATACATATGATTTTTACAATTTACCATAAAATGAATAAGATAAAAATAAAATTTTACTTCACGCTTTCTTCGCCAAGCTGGCGGCACTGAAACTAAATTTTTCATTAATACAAGAATACGAAGTTATTTTACTTTCGGCCAAATTTTGGCTTTAACATAACAGAATTAGTCTTTTTCGTATTTACGCATAACATTTCGGAACAAAAAAAAGAAAAAAAAAGAAGAAGATTTTAACTTATCTTTGAGTTTTTGATGATTGGAACTCCGACATCCTCTTCTGGCAGAATTAATCCCACGTTATGGAATTCATAGAAGTCAATCTTCGCCTTTGGGTTCTTCGAGTTTCGTCCATGGTGACTTTTCTTTTTCACCCTCTGTACGCCGGCCTCGTGGAGTGGTAGTCTTCGGGTTCCTGTCTTTTCCGTTTTGCCCCTGGACGGCTGGTCTTGGCGGCCTCCGGTCTGGAAACTTGCTTGAATTTCTTCTGTTGGTGGCAATCTTTTCGTTCCTCCTTCTGTCTTTTTGTTCTCGTGAACGGCGGCCTTGTTTGCTCCTGACTATCTGGCCCTGGAAGTGGTTTCCTCGACGCAGAATTTCTATTGCGGGACGTTGTAACTGGTCTTTTCCTATTTACCAAAGATTCTTTACGCGGCCGCGTTGATTTCTTGCATTTCTTGAATGCTGGAGTCTGACCATTTTCCTTTCTTCTTTTCGGGACCGTAGCATGAATTGTAGAAGGGCTAGGTTCCTCTTCTGTTCTTTGCTTCTTGGGTGGTGGAGCGGGTGGCGTTACTTCTGGACCTTCCACTGCTTTTGCGCTTGAGTCCTGCAAGAAACTTTTAAGGATTTCAAAATCATTTTGATTATAATATTTTTTCACCTGGTTGGGACTTACTTTACAGATTTCCCCTCTCTCGTTCTTAAGGTACTATACGACTCCCTTGATTTCCTGAATTACATAGGGGTCTTCAAATTTTGGAGCCAACTTTGCAGTGAAATTGTATGGGGCACTTGATAAAGAAAATTTCCGCTTTAACACTTTGTCCCCAACTTTAAAATCTGCTTCACGGCGTTTTCGATCATAGTACAGTTTCTGTCTATTTCTTGCAGTATCCGAACTTTTAAGCGCCTGATCAATGAGTTTCTGTATATCTTTTTGTTTGAATTCTTTCTCTCTTTGTTGCACAAAGAATAATTTATCTAGTGGCGTAATTAACTTCCCTCTTAAAAATAATTCTGCTGGAGTTTTTCCCGTAGTATCATGATTTGCTGTTCTTAAAGCATAAGCTAACTCATTTATGTAGCCATCCCAGCGCTTGTGATTTGTGCTAACATAACTTCGAATTATTTTTACAATATTTTTATTAACTCTTTCTACGATGTTTGCCTGTGGTCTATACGGAACCATTTTGATATGGCGTATGCCAAGTCCAGTGCAAATGTTTTCAAAAATTTGGCTAACGAATTGTTTACCGTTATCGCTAATGACTTTTATCGGTGCACCGTATTTTAAAATGTATCTTTGTAAGAATGCATCTGCGACTGATTTGGCTGACGCGCGTTTAAGTGGAACAATTTCTGTCCATTTTGAAAAATGATCTACAATTACTAAAAGAAAACGATTTCTATTTAACTCACTCTGGGGGAAAGGACCAAGAAGATGTATGCCTAAAATTTCATTCGAAAATGTAGCACGAATGCTATTTAAGTACCCGGCCGGGTTGTAATTAATATCACTTATTAACTGACATTGATTGCAGGACCTGACATACGCAGTTACTATTTTGTATAATTGCGGGAAATATACCGCTTCGCGTACCCTTTTTAAAGTCTTTCTGACCCCTAAATGACCCGCTGTTTTCGCGTCGTGTAATTCCTTCAAAATGCTTAATCGAAGAGAGGCTGGGATGACTGGTTTATATTCGAAATTTTCGTTTGTTGTTTTCGTATAAAATAATAAATTATCTATTATTTCATAGTTTCTGCTCTATTTATTATTGCATCAATATCTGTGTGTTCAAAGCTTTCGAGGTCTTTCAAATACGCATAGATACTTCCAAATTCAGGATCAGCTTTCAATTCAACAATAATTGTTTCTCTAGAATCTAAAATTTTTGAAGTCAACACAGCACATTTGAGTTCATTGCCTTCATCGTCCAGTTTTATACGAGATAGTGCGTCAGCAACATTGTTTTCCTTACCCGGTTTATATTTAATTATTAGGTTATACTCTTGAAGTTTTAAAGCCCATCTTATTAACCTGCGCGTTAGGATTTTCCCTGAGTAAAGTCTACCAACAACAGCATGATCCGAAAAGACTGTTACTGGCGCTTTGCCGAAATAAACTCGAAATTTGTGTACTGCCATTAATACGGCTAATGTTTCTCTCTCTGTAGCTGTATAATTCCTTTGCGTAGAGTTTAAAGTTTTACTAAAAAATGCCAAAGGATGGCCATTTTGCATGAGAACCGCACCTACGGCATAGTCCGACGCATCTGCTGCAATTTCCAGGTTTTCGTCCCCTTCCGGGAATTTCAAAACAGGGGCATTGATGAGTGCTTCTTTTAACCTTTCAAATGCAGCATTTGCCTCTGCTGTCCACGTAAATTTACTTTTCTTTCTTTTAATTACTAACAACGGTTCAACAATGTTCGCAAAATCTTTTATGAACGACCGATAATAAGAACATAACCCAAGGAAAGAAGAAAGTTTCTTGGCGGTTTTGGGAGGTGGGAAATTCTTGATGGCTTTTATTTTTGAATCCTGAGTTTCTATACCCTTTTGCGAAATTTTATAACCCAGATATTTAAGTTCTTTAGTCGCGAACTTGCATTTTGATGCGTTAATTGTAAGACCGGCCTCTTTTAATAATTTAAAAACCTCTTCTAAATCTTTAATATGTTGTTCCATTGTACTACTCGCTATAATTATATCATCTAGATAGATTAAAGTCGATTTTCCTAGGACAGGCTTTAGAACAATGTCCATAGCTCTCTGGAATGTTGACGGAGCCTCGCACAACCCAAAGGGCATGCGTAAAAATGCATAAGTGCCCGATTTTGTGATGAACGCAGTTTTATGTGTGTCTTCGGGTCTCATAGCTATTTGATAGTAGCCAGATGTTAAGTCCAACGTAGTCATGTATCTCGTAGACTTCATCTTTCTAATAATTTTCTCTATAACCGGGAAAGGGTAAACTGGGAATTTAGTAACACTATTAAGCTTTCTGTAATCGATAGCAAACCTCCAAGCTCTTTTATCCGAGGGAGGGACCTCATTCTTTTTCCTACATTGTACGACTGGACTCGCGTACTCACTATTTATGGGCGTTATTATTTGGTTCTTCAACATTTCCTGAATGTGTTCTTCAATTATTTGTACTTTCTGTTTATCATACCCGTAAGATTTAGTCCTACAGGGTTTGTCGGCAGTTAACTGTATATCACGCGTAACAATTTGACAATTACCAGGCCGTTCTGAAAACAAGTTCCAAAAAAGTACTCACCACTTGCTCCAGCAAGCTTGGCTTGGCTTTCATGGTCATTCAAAAGGCTAAGGTCCACTTGCGGTTGTTTCACTAGCTCCACCACCCTCCGATCCATTTCCAGCGCAATCGAATTTTCCTGAAAATTCAGTTTGGCCTTCGCGGCCTTTAAAAACTCCATGGCTGAAATAACTGGACTCTGCAAATTTTTGACCACAAAAATTAATACTTTGAGGCTTTCGTTTTTTACCTGTATTTGTAATGATAATTTCCCAATGCATTGACAAGTTTTTCCTTGCGCTGCTATAATTTCTGTGTTTTTATTTTTAAATAATCGTAAGCTATTAAAATTCTTCTTAAAAAATGTATCACTCATAAAATTACCTTCTGCCCCTGTATCGATGAGGGCTTCTACTGGTACATCGCCAACTAGGACTTGTATAATCGGTAATTGTGAATTCTTTACCACGACCGTATTTAGGTATCTACTTGAGGGTTTTTTCGAAACTTCCGGGCTCTGGACCCTCGCTTTTACAGGCCCCTCTACTCGTTTAAAGCTTTCCTTTCAACTTCTGTCTTCTGGGTACGCGGACGGTTGTTTTCAAATTTCCTTTTTGGGCCTTGACCTTCGAGCTTCGATGAGTTAGCTTGATAGCTCTTTCCTCCATAAGAGCGATTTGTGTTTCTGGTCTGTTGATTTGAGGATTGCCTTCGGAGACCTTGAGAATACGATGCTGCTCTAGCTTTTTCCGCTATTCTGCGATTTTGGAACTTGACCGCCAACTCGAAGAGTTCCTGCAAGGTGCTTGGGTTTCGAATTTCGAAGTAATTATGGGCAGCAGGTAGCAATCTTGGTAAGATTATTTCAATAATCTCCGCGTCGGGTTTCTTCCCATACAGCATATCCGTCAGCTTAACTTTTCGCAGAATAAAGTCCGTCAACTCTTCTATATTTCGTTGATAAAAACTATATAGCTCGGCTTCTTGCTTTGCTCGGTCTTTCACTATGGGGAAGGCCTTTAATAATGATATTTTGAAATTTTCAAAGGTATATGTTTGGCCTCCGAATTCCCCTAATAAAAATTTGCCTATATTCTTCCACCATAGTGAGGCCTGTCCTCTTAGTGCAGACGTGGCAATGGCAAATTTGTCTTTCATTTTTCCGTCGAAATTGACGTTTGGCTTGATTGATGCTCTCATTGTCTGGACCAGGTATCCAGATCCTTCTAATTGGTTCGTCATTTCTTGTTGTTGGACTTGTACAAGAGCTTCCATCCAGTTTTCGGCCATTTCAGTTCGAAAAGTGTTCGGGCGCCAATGTGATGTTGCGTGGCCCCAACTTCTCCGCAACAGTAGTAGTGACTACTATGAACTGGAAATTACACAAACTCGTAAGAAGGGTTTAATCTCTTTTTATTTCACTTTAGAAATTACAGTTGCGTTCACTTGACGCTCACAAACTACGCCGACCCGGCGGTGTAACAAAAATAGAAAAGTACAACTAAAAATAAATAACAGGATGCATAACTAACGAAGTCACTATCTACGAGGCTCTATAATTGTAACTATCTTAACCGCGTTCTAAGATACAGCTGAGATTCAGCAAACTTTCTGATTAAGAAGTTGAAAGATTCAACTAACTGCCGAAGTAGGCACACAGGCCGAAACGCGCGGTTCTTAAATTTCTACCAAGCAACCTTCACGCTCGTGAATCAAGAAGCGCCCTTACAAATCTCGTTTCCCTTCTATTTAACTCAAATTACTTCTGCTAAAAAATTGAATACTCTGCGCGTTCTACTAAAATTTACATACTCTGGCATTGGCAATTCCAGGGGAAAGTAAAGGCTTGACAGGAAAGATAGCTTAAACTTAAAATAAACGTTAGTTAAAATAAATATAAACCCTACATCCTATATACCTGAAAATAGGCAAAAGTCCTAAATATCTTGAATTAAATAATAATACAGCAATATGTGCACCTAAAAGCAATGTTTTCAGTTGGACAAAAGTTTCTTTAGGTAAAATAGTCCTCAAAAGGTTATTAAAACACTCATTATTGTTTTGAGTCTTCCCATGTAGGCATTTTATCAGCAAATTGTCACACAGTGAAAGATGTGTTGCTTTTACAGCTTTTATATTGTTTAATAATTAGAAAATAGTTGTTTAACCTTATTGTTTACATTTTTAAGACCTTTTAAATGCCAACTTCCGGCATCCAAAAATTCACTTCCGGTTTTTTTTATAACTCTTCTTCTGGTTATCGTAAAAACAAAAATAAAACATTTTTGGAAACCTAAATGTATGGCCTATAAAATGAATAAATAAATAAAGTTTCGAAAATTGACGAATTTAGGATAGGCACATACCTTAAGTGGCTAATCGCACCGCTGGTGCGAATAGCATCGGCCGTCATCCTCTTGCTGGACGTGGAGAAAGCTTTCGATCGCGTCTGGCATGAGGGTCTGATTTACAAGCTAATTAATTTCAACTTCGAATGGGGAAAGATTGAGCTCATTACTTCATTCATCACAAAGAGAAGCTTTTCTCTCTCCATCGATAAAGACGTCTCTGACACTAGAAAAATTAATGCTGGTATACCCCAGGGCAGCATTTTAGGACCAATTTTATATTTAATATATGTTGCAGACTTCCCACACGACCACTTGGGTAGAAATAACTTTTGAGGATGTTATGCAGACGACACAGCTCTAGCTGTGAACTCTGCGAACGCAAATCCTGCTTTAAAGAAGCTGCAGGACATTATACCCAATATTGAATCCTGGTGTACTAAATGGAGGATATCGATCAATGCGCAAAAGTCGCAACCACTTGTCATCAGGAAAAAACATACACGGACCCCTCTCAAAAGGAAACTATCTTTTCAATAAACAGGTGCCGCAAGTCACAAAAGCCAAGTACCTCGGGGTAGTAATGAATCAAAAACTAACTTGGAACGACCATATTACTAATGTGAGGAAAACGGCTTTGGCTGTAGTCAACAGTTTAAGGCCCCTTCTAAACAAGTTTTTAAAATTAGATCTGCGTCGAAAGTGGCTTGTGTATATAATGAACATACGGCCTATGATTACATATGCTTCGCCAACCTGGAATACGGCCAAAAAGAGAGACCTGTACATACTGTAAGTAATTCAGACTAGAATACTAAGAATGATTATTAACGTTCATTACTACGTCAGCAACGCCACTCTACACAGAGACTTGAAACTTAGTACAATTGAGCAGCATTTGCACAAACTCAACAGGAATTTCTTCATGAAAGCTCTTAACACATTATGAGCGGTCCGATATCATGAGCTGATATTGGACAGTGCTGCGTAGCGGGCTAATTTGCCAGCTAAGCGAAATATATGCGTTTGAAAATAAACTTGATAGACGTAAAAGTAATGGTTAGATTTTTGTAAAATTTGGTAATGGGTCTTATCTGGAACTATATTTTATATACATTAATTTATATTTTTATATTTGATAAGTATATTTCAGAATTCGTGAGACTCACTTGTTTTATAAAAATACAACATTACTGTCGAATTTCTTATGAAAAAAATTATACAAAAAAACAATACAATAAACATTTAAAAAATATAGAGCCATTAGAATTATAGGCCGTTGTTCCTAATTCAACGGGAGCAAAATAAAATAGCCCGATAATATATACATAGGCTAAAGTGCAGAATCGTCCACTTATTTGTTTGGCGTTTTTACAAGAGTAAGAAGAACTGGATTTTTGTCAATTTTCTGTCTTTTTAAGTGAAAATTGGTCGATGTGTACATGGATTAAGTCAAGAAAGTGCACAATGCCTAGTTTGTGCAATTCTCTGATGTTTTTTCAAGTGAAAAAAGATCGATGTGTACATGGATACCGAGTGCGTGCAATTCTTAAAAACGCGCCAAGCAGTGGGCGTTTCTCCCATATGTACTCCCATATGTTTTTCTCCATATGTACTGCACTTTCTCCCATATGTAAAAAAAAGTATGCAAGCAAATATACAGTTTATTTAAATCCTTAAATAGTTACAAATATATATACAGTATATATATATATACTATATCGCCGTTAGCGGTTTATTTTATAGGATATATATATACAAGACAATATACTAGTTTATAAAGTTTGGTGTAGTCAAGGCTAGTTCCTAATATTTTTCTTGAGTGTGATATTTGAAGAAACAATCTCCCTGATGCAGGGAAACTTTACAAAATTCACACATATAACACGTTAAACTTTTTTTCTTATGTGCGGCACATACGCGACACTGTTTTTGAGGTTTCAATTTTGTTCAACCAGTGGTAACTTTAACCAATATATGCCTTTTGGGATCTTTTGATAACCTCCCTTGAGGATCACTTTTGCTGGACGTAGCGGATGTACCTTGTACAGGATCATTTGTATTGCTAGGAAGAGCTTCGTTAATCCATTCCTTTGCAACATCATGTAAAAACATCTTGCACTTTTTTTTGAATGTGGATTTAATGCTTTAAAAACTCTAAACGCATTAAATAACGCACAATTGATAAAAAACATTACAGCTCGTTTAGTCCATTTTTTGTACGACGCACAATCGAGTAATAAGTATTGGTTAGCGCGATCAACACTGTTCGGTTTAATATAGTGCCCTCTAGGATCAGCGCCCTATTGTGAGAGGAGTCAAATTTAGTTGAGTTGGTTGTTGAAGAATGTACGCAGCGGACCTATGGTGCGTTCGTTCGTTCCACTTTGTCTGTGCTAATGGAGCACTTAACTTGTAACTTTGTACATTATATAAATAATTAAATATTTGTGTGGCCTAACTTAGTTAGTTTTATTTTGGAACCAGCGCCATTATCTCTCGTAACTCATTGCATTTTATATCAAACAAAATTTATGGTCCCCTCGCGGAGGTGTTTTGTTTTTGTTAACTAAGTTCGTATTAGTATTGAATGGCCACTATAGTTGCTTTAAATCGAAAGAAGGGCTTACTGAAAGCCCAGCTAACTAGAATAGAGACTGTCATAGCGGATAGTACAAGCACATGGACTAAAATCAAAATAGATGCTAAGCTCAAGGCCTTGGAAAAGATGTCTGTTGCTTTGGATGCACTTCGATCGGAATATTATATTGCTGTGCCTGAAAAGGATGATACTTCTGAATTAGAAGAGGAATTACTAGATCTAGAAGCAAGAATCGACGATCTAGAGGTAAGTTTCAATCAAATGTTAACTGATAATGTTGCTAGTGTTAATAAGCTTGATGACATAAAGAGTAGTTGTAAAATAAAGTTACTTGAAATTCCACTTCCGCAATTTAGCGGAAAGTATGAAGAATAGAGCATGTTTAAAATTGAATTTAATAATATTGTTACCTCGAATACTCAATTAACAGATACACAAAAACTACACTATCTGCATGCCGCTCTTAAGGGGAAGCAAAATTGTTGCAAACTCAGAAAGATACTTTTGAATCATTATTTAGGGCTTTAGAAAATCGCTTCGAAAACAAGAGAATTCTTGTTAATATTCACATTAAAGCTATCTT
This sequence comes from Stegodyphus dumicola, assembly GCF_044657685.1. Taxonomy (NCBI): domain Eukaryota; kingdom Metazoa; phylum Arthropoda; class Arachnida; order Araneae; family Eresidae; genus Stegodyphus; species Stegodyphus dumicola. The sequence continues at coordinate 109,583,863 of NC_140781.1, read as the reverse complement.
AGATTTTGAAAAAAATATTCATGAATCATCGAAACAATTAAGGCGTCTAGTAGATGCTGTGAATAAAAACATTAGAGCTTTAAATAATTTGGGTTTAGAACGAAACAAATTCTCTGATATTTTAATTACTACTGTCATTTTAGAAAAAATAGACGAAGGAAACTCCAGAGCAATTCGAATTATCTGTAAACGCTTCAGATGTTTCTAATTTCGATATCTTGATGACGTTTTTTTAAAAAAGAAGTCAGACTTTGGAAAATATCCGAAAAAACACAATAAAATCAAAATAAACGAATGAAATAAAAAAAAAACCTTCTTGTTCATTCAAATAATTCGGAAAGAAATTGCGTTATATGTAATTCACCACATTCTCTTTTTAGATGTAGTAAATTCCTTGATATGAATTTTGGTGAAAGATTTACGCTAGTAAAACGAAATAACTTATGTCTAAACTGTTTGGGAAAAAAGCACACTGCATCGCAATGTAGATCGAATCATTTTTGCAATATTTGCCAGTCAAAACATCACACATTGCTTCATAAGGATGAGTCATCGAATTCGGATTCTGTTTCAAATAAACATCGGCAGATGATAGAGCAGAAGACAGCTGGCGGGAAGGATGTTTCTTCGGCGCCTAATGGGAAGGCGACGAGTCTTTCTAATTGTTTATTAGCTACGAATAAAAGTGTTATCTTGCCATCTTCGAGGGGGTCATTCACCAAAGGAAAGGCTCTCTGTCTGCTCATTTTGCAAAACAAATAGGGATTAAAAAAACAAAGGTTTTCGCTCCGATTTCAGGATTAAATGGAACTGATATTATTTTAAATTATAAATTGAGGACTTCAATTGCCAATAGGGAAAAAACATTCTCTAGAGAACTTGATTATTTTATTGTTTCCAAAATCACAGAAATGACTCCCCTTACCCTCATACCTATTGAAAATATTGACAACCCCAGGGATATTTCCTTAGCTGATTACAGATTTAACACACCTGAGGAAATTGATTTATTATTGGGTGAAGAATGTTTCTTTGACTTATTAAAATCGGGTCAAATTCGCAGCGCGACAAAAGACTTATTGTTCCAGGAAACGGTTTCTGGATTCGTAGTTAGTGGTATTGTGCATAATTCACCACTTGAATCACAATACTGTGGTCTGCTTACGCAAAATGAAAAAAATTGAAGAAACATTGCAAAAATTTTGGGAGGTAGAAAATATTAATTTTCCGGATTCAGCACTTAGTCCTGAAGAGAAATATTGCGAAAAACATATTAATGAAACTCATTATCGAACCTCGGAAGGTCAGTACGTCGTATGCATGCCCATGAAGGACTCTGAATTGTTAGGCGAGTCTAGAAATTTAGCATAGAAAAGACTTAATCAGGTTTGGGAACGACTGGGTCGGGACTCGAATTTACAACGATTGTATTCTGAATTCATGCAAGAATACAGAGATTTAAAGCATATGGAACTAGTTGAGGGATCTGAATCCATATCTGATTCGTACTACCTGCCTCACCGTGGGGTTTACAGACCAGACAAAAGTAGTACACGTTTAAGAGTGGTTTTTAACGCCTCAACTGCCACGACTTCGGGATTGTCATTAAACGATATTTTGTTGAATGAAGAATTCCACAGCAGGAATTATTTTCTATAATGGTTAGATTTAGAAAACATCGCTACCCCTTCACAGCAGATGTACAAAAAATGTATCGACAGATTCTAGTCCATCCTCCACAAAGAGACTTGCTCAGAATTCTATGGAAGGACAGTGTTGATGCACCTGTGCAAACTTATAAGCTCAACACAGTAACGTATGGGACGTCAAACGCTCCCTATCTAGCAACTCGAGCTCTTAAACAGTTAGCTATAGATGAAAGCCGAAACTTACCTCTAGCATCGTCCGTCGTTCTTACTGACTTCTATGTCGACGACATACTTTCCGGAGAATCATCACTCGAAAAGACTAGAATTCTACAATCCCAATTAATAGATTTGTTAAAATTAGGAAAAATGGAATTGCATAAATGGCGTGCAAATCATCCAGATCTGCTTGTGTCTGAAAATAAGGTTACCACTCATTCAGATTACACTTTTGAAGAGCAACAAGAATCTTCGTCCGTAAAAACTCTTGGTGTCCTATGGAATTCTCACACTGACTGTTTTTTTTTTACAATGACCATTCCTCACTCTAACAGTTATAGTAAACGAGATGTTCTGTTGCTAATTTCGAAAATGTTCGATCCACTTGGTTTAATTGGGCCAGTGGTCACAAAGGCCAAAATATTCATGCAAAGGCTCTGGCTTGCCAAACTCGATTGGAATGACACATTGCCAGATTCTATAGCCAAGGAGTGGATTAATTTCGTACCCACACTCTGTGAACTAAGTAATCTTAAGATTCCTAGATTTGTATTCCAGGAAAATCACATAGTGCTCCATGGATTTGCAGATGAGTCATCTTCGGCCTACGGAGCTGCAATCTATGTTCAAGCTTTGCCAGTTTCGGGATTGGCAACCGTTCGACTATTGTGTAGCAAGTCACTGTTGCACCTATAAAAACCTTATCAATTCCTAGATTGGAGCTGTCAGGTTGCCTTCTGTTATCCAGATTGATGGATAAAGTGATATCTTCGTTGAATGTTAAAGTACAAAAAGTAATTCTCTACGATTTCTCTTGCTTGGATTAGAAAATCACCACACTTACTAAAAACTTTCGTGAGTAACAGAGTCGCTTTAATACAAGAGCTTACGGGGTCATACCAATGGAAATATGTGCCATCTGAATGTAACCCAGCTGATGTCATATCGCGTGGACTGGATGCCAGTGACATTCTTGCGTGTGATATCTGGTGGAATGGACCAGACCTTCTCCGTAAGGACATGCATTATCCAGAACAACCTCTTGAACCTAGCACTGACAAGGACTATGTAAAGGAACTGAAATGTTTATCAGACTCTAAATTTTGCAATATTAGAAAATAATTCTAGTTTAACCTCTCTCTTAAATCGAACAAATAATTATATGAAATTAATCAAAATTTGTAGTTTTATTTTTAGGTTCTTCAGAATCATTAAGAATAAGGAAAGGGTTTCAGGGCCTATATCCTTAGAGGAACGGAAAGGGGCCGAGTTAACATTGATTCGGGAAGTGCAGAAAGGTGAGTTTTATTCTGATATTGAGTCACTTAAGAGGGATAGCCAGGTACCTCGTAGGAGCAAGCTTAACTCGTTAAATCCATTCATCGATAATGATGGAATCTTACGCGTCGGTAGCAGACTTGCACAATCTCAGGTAAGTTATGATTGTAAATATCCAATCATTTTGCCAACTAGACATAGGTTGACTTATTTGATCATGTACTATTATCATCTGAAATATTTGCATCTTGGACCAGAAGCTCTATTGAGTACTATTAGACAAAAGTTTTGGCCCATCAGCGGCAGGAATCTTGCTAGAAAAATAGTACTACAGCGTAGTGTTTCAAACACAGACCTGGACTAATAGATCAGATAATGGGTGACATGCCTGCTGAACGAGTGTCAGTTGAATCAACCTTTAACAAATGTGGACTCGATTTTTGTAGCCCATTACTTATAAAGGCAAAAAATCAAAGAAAAGGAGTTTTTCAAAAAATGTATGTTGCAGTATTTGTGTGCCTTGCTACAAAAGCAATTCACTTAGAAATTGTCTCTGACTTATCTTCGGAAGCATTAATTGCTACCCTAAAGAGATTTTTCGCTAGGAGAGGGAAAAGCTCAACCATATTTAGCGATAACGCTACAAACTTTCGTGGAGCTCGAAATGAATTAAGCAAGCTGTTTAAATGAGCCAAAGTAGCAGAACAAGGATTATCCGACTATTTGTTGTCAGAGGAGATTGAGTGGAAATTTATACCTCCTAGAGCACCGCATTTTGGTGGGCTTTGGGAGGCGGACGTTAAATCGTTCAAAACGCATTTTAAAAAAACGGTTGGAGTTCAAAATTAACTATGGAAGAATTTTTAACTTTAGTAACACAAATAGAGGGAATATTAAACTCCAGAGCAATTTCTCCTCTCTCTTCAGATGCAAGAGATTTTAATGCGCTAACGCCTGAACATTTTTTAATTGGCCGTTCTATAACAGCCCCTGTAGAACCAGAAATTATAAATAAGTCTGACAACAGATTGTCTAGATGGGAAAGAGTCACCAAAATGACTCAAAATATTTGGAAAAGGTGGCAACGGGATTATTTATCGCAACTTCATGAGCGAACGAAATGGCAATTTAAAAAAGATAACGTTAAATCAGGAACTATGGTGCTCGTGAAGGAAGACAATTTGCCTATTTGTCACTGGATTTTAGGTCGAGTTGAAGAAGTTATACCCGGATTGGATAAAAGAGTTAGAGTACGCACGGCAAAGGGTCTCTTTAAAAGGTCTGTCACAAAATTAAGTATTTTGCCCATACCAGACAACTATCAAATATGAAATTTCCATATTATGAATGGACATTATTACATTATTCTTTAGTGCAAGTATAATATTTTTATGTGTGACATTATTTTTTATTATATGATACTGAATTTAATCGTATTGAAATAATTTGTGTTAAATTGCATTTCATTGCGTACTTCATATGTATGTCTAAATTTGAATTTGATTGTAAAACTTTTATGGCATAATTGAAACTTGTTTCAATGGGGGCCGGAATGTTCGGTTTAATATAGCGTCCTCTTGTGAGAGGAGTCAAATTTAGTTGAGTGGGTTGTTGAAGAATGTACACAGCGGACCTATGGTGCGTTCGTTCGTTCCACTTTGTGTTAATGGAGCACTTAACTTGTAACTTTGTATATTATGTATATAATTAAATATTTGTGTGGCCTAACTTAAGTTTTATTTTGGAACCAGCGTCATTATCTCTCGTAACTCATTGCATTTTATATCAAACAAACACTTTTCATGTATTTATTATAATTAATTACGCATATTGGCTTCCAAATTCTTTATTTTGTTGCCGAGTCAATATTATTGCTTTCTGCAATGTCAGCTGAATGAAATCATTCGGACTATTCTTTTTGATTGCTAACATTGTAATAAAATATTCTGGCGGCGACGAAATATAGATTCCCCCTTGCTAGCTTAGGATTTTTGAAACAACTGGGAAGGCCTCTGTTTACCCGAATAGTGCCGCAAGTCCGAAAACTATTCTGTAAAAGTAATTCACAAGTGGCAACACTATTGTAATAATTGTCCATGTATATGTGATGCCATAAGTTGGAATAGGGTTCAAGCAGATTTAAAATCGTTTCTTGCAAACGACTTCCTTCACCACAGTACATGCGAAAATTACAAATGTATCTCGTTTTAGCTTCACACACCATTCTTATAAGTAAACCATACTTTATAATTTTTGATGCATTATAAACTTTAAATGACAAACGGCCCCTCCATGGCATGATGCTCTCATCCAGCGATAACTCTCTCTCTCTCTGGCTTATAAACCTCTTGAAATTTAGGTAAGAAGATATAATCGGTCGGATTTTTTTCAGGCGATCTCTGTCATCATTATTAGAGAAATGTCACGCATACCATATCTGTCTAAATCTATCCCTGCTCATTACTTACGCGAAAATTGGAGTTTGGATAGTTTTATCTGTAGACCAATATTCGTCTCTTGTATCTTTACGAACTCGTCCCATTAAGAGAAGTAGTCCGAGCATTTTTTTTTAAATCTACCATATTCACATCCTTTTACTTCACAGATTTTGCTCTGTCTCGAAATGCATCTGGGCTTTGTTCGCGATACCGATTGATTTCCGTTGCCATATATTCAAATAAGTCATCTCCAATAAATAGCTTAACCACATCTATTACACTTTCTGAATTATCTGGCATTACAAAAACTCCACTTTGTCCGAGGAACTGTTCAATAATTGGTACATTATCAGTTGTTGAACATTGTTGCTGTTGACTTTGACATATGTAGTTGACTTCGTCATCACTGTCTTCGGAGTCGCTAGATGATGGTATTGGCAAAACTGGATTTCTTCTAGGTCGAAAAACTCCTCGTCACTTTCACTGTCTAAATCAGGAAATTCCGCGTCACTTGAAATCTGCGACAAGTCATCTGCATGTACATCACTATCACTATTAGAATCCATTGTCTTTGAATTGAAGGTGGTATCAACCGCCTACACAATATCAACGTTACATGTATCTCTTTCTACGAGCTGCTCCACTAATAGACTATAAACATACAACATCGCATAAAACGAATTTGTGGAAACACGTGGCTGCGAAGAATATTATTGGTTAAAATATAGATAGACGGAATTTTTTCAATCTCACTGAACGTTCTTTGAGACGTAGTCATATATTTAATAAAACATTATTTTTCCCTTGCGTCACTTAAAATTACGTATTTTAAACGGGTACTAATACCTGTCCCGCTTATAAGTGGCAATCCTCGCAACGGGTACTAATACCTGTCCCGCTTATAAGTGGCAATCTTCGCAACCGGTACAAATACCTGCCTCGCTCATAATGTATTAACTGTGCACATTTGTCTAATTTGAACACATTAAATTATACATTTCTAGACGAGGACTGTGAAATTCGACCACTAGCGGCCCACCTCGCAAATGACTCTAACTTTCCTACTTAATGATTAGTAGCTTGCAATATCTAGTATATAGTGTGCATATTGCATATATTTTTCCTTTATATTTTTACTCATTCTGTATTTGTATTGTATTGTTACTTTAAGACATTGTGCTTTTTCTTCAATTAACTTAGAACGTTTCACCTTGCTGTCCATGATCGCTCTGCTTACAAACACCGCAAAGCCTCGGTCCGCTCTTTTTCCACCTCCTAAGCTCCCTCTGAGATACCACGGGCAGATAGTATCATGTGATGCGCCCATGTGGCAAATTTGATTGAGCCGGAAAAATTGCAAACTGTGTGGTAGTTCAGCAATAAATTAATCAGTCAGTCAGTCACCCTGAGCATTCAACTCAATGCATTGCTCGCAGTAGCACCTTATGTGACGACAGCCGGAGCAAATTTGGAAGCTAGTCGCGGCTTAATATGAGAACTGGAACTTTTTCTTCTCTGTGCGCATTTCTTCTTTTTGCTCTGTAATAAATGTTTGTTTTTCGAACCACGGTTTTTATATGTTCAACAGAAACTATGTTAGAAATAGGAACCAATTACGGGTGTATTCCAACTGCGCTAATGAAAATCTCCCCCCGGGTCGAGCTATAGTCCAACTGCGCCAATCAAAATTTCTTCCCCCTGCTGCCTACAGGGTTACAATTTAACTTTTCGAAGCCAATTGTAGCCAAGAGGAAAATAAAAATAAATAAATAGAATTATGTATCACAAGAACAAGTAAAAAATATCTAACAAGCAGGCTAATTACTTGAATAACAGTAATAAATGCGAGAGTTAACAAAGAAAATAAAAGGTATTGGTAAACATACATATTAGCATTACAAACATCTTTCATTTGTTATAATAATATCATAATTAAATAATTATAAAGCATACAAATTGTATTTTTAATAAATTACATCAATAATAGTCAAGATGTCTGAACTAGACTGGAAAATTTAATACAGTTCACTAGCGGGCAAAAAATTATTCCATATCAAAGTGTGTTAAAAATTTAAAAAAAGCTTAGCATGAAATCTATTATAACAACATTACTATGCATTTGGAACACTGACGTATAAATTGTAAATAAATTTAAATTATTATGCTAAGAAGTTTTTTCTAAAATTTATCTAGAAGAAAGGAATTAGATAAACAATACTGCAAATTAACATAATCAATAAATAAAAGTTTATTTTTTTAACCAAAAATTAAAAACTGGGATGCAAAAGTTTGAGTAATATACTGAGAAATATCAGAACATATAATTAATTAGAAATGTATAATTAAATTAATAACAAGCTAATTAACAGTAACATTAAGCTTAATTTCATTCAATCTAAAACAAGCAATCGATCAGGAGCTCCGCATAACTGAAGTTTTAATGCTATTTTACGTAGATTTGCGTATAAAATAAAAGTTGCGCTTGTGAAACAAGTGAATAATGTACTGATAGTCAACAGGAATTAAAACACAGTGGTTAAAAATATAACTACTTGTTAGAAGGTATGGAAAGTTGCCATGGCTAGAGAAATTGAATGATTATACAAAACTCATAAAGTTAAGCGCTACAGTGTGAAAAGAAAATTCTGGAATAAACATGTTAAGGAAATTAGATGGAGAAATAATCCTTAATTTATTGATATCCATATAAATTCTATGCTTTTGGAAAAATGTTACATATAATTTGCACCGAGGTATCAATCACCGAAACCGAGTTGATTTCTTTTCTTATTTTTTCTTATTAGAGGGATTTGTAAAAAGATATGCTAAGGTAAAGGTGAAAATTTTTGAAATATTTTTAAAGAATAAATTAAAGTATTTTTACTTCATGAACTGAAATTTTTACGCTACAGTTTTACACAGTAAATAAGTACAAAAAAAGGAATAGCTGGGGCATCACTGGGACTAGAAACTCGGGTCGAACTACCAATGTTTAGTGACTTTTCCGCTTGAACAAAGATACAGCACACGTAAGAAAAAAAAGTGGGCTGAATTAGATTTACATGTTTAATGAATGAGTTAAACTTACCTGTATGACATTATGAAATATTAGGAATGTAGCATAAAAGCATGAGTAAAGAAGACAATGACAATCTAAATCATTGTAATCTAAATGTATAATATTATTAGTATCTGTTATTAATTTGAATACTGCTGAAAAAAATATAAATGAATTATATTATAAATCACATGAACTCGTTGCATTATAAATTACAACAGTTAGAAATATTATTAGCGTGATTTAGCGATCTTTGTTAACAAATAATTTCAAGTAATTAATTTTACAAATAATTCAGCCTGAAACTAGGTTAGAAAATAAGCTACATGCTGAAGATTAAGCTTTGCCAAGGTGTTAGAAACATCTTCTGTTAACTAGAGTTGTGATGCAAGAATTTGTAAAAATTATTTAAATATAAATTGGCATAAATACAATACAAAGTATATAAATTCTACATACATGCAAACTTGAGTACAATGCAACAATATGTGAAAAAGGAATGGATTAAAAGGGAACTGAAAATCCCAGGATATGAATATAAGGAAGTTTGATTTTTTTTTTTGTTTTGTTTTGTTAATTATGAAAATTCTGCTGACGCTCATAATTATTAATTTATTAATTAAATGTGTATTAGAAATTAAATGTATGCCAAAGTACGTCACGTGGAAAACAGAATAAATATTTAAACGTTTCTGGTATTAAAATATGGAATTTGTAACAAAGTTAAATAACCTTAAAATAACCTTAAAATAACTTCAATGACTAAAAATGGAAAGCTTAATACTGAAATATATTGCAATAATATTAGTGTGAATTTAGAACGACTTAAGAAGTCCAATTTTTAGATTTAATAAAGAGAATTTTTTTAATTAAATTAGAACTGTTTTACCTAAAATGGTAAATTTTAAAGTTAAAACCATTCTGCTATCTAAGATTTGTTAATATTTATCTAGACAAGAAACTTATTTAAGGTGAGCTACAAATACGATATTTGATAGGTTGATTATGTATCAGTTTTGTGTATGTCAATCTATCAATTTTACTATTCAAAACTGATTTTCAGCGACTAAAATCTACAACTTGGAAAGTTTTTAATTCTTACAGAGAATAAAAAAGATCTGGCTCATCATTCCTTTAAGCATCATAAAACTTTAAAATGAGTGCAAAAGAAATTAATTTTTACTTTAGCACACTCCAGACTTTAAATTAATATTTGTTTTGCATGCACAATTTTTACAATATCGATAAACGAAAATAAAGGCTTGCAGTCTCAATAGAATGTTCCATTAATGGCGATAAATGACTTTTTGTAGCACCCTATCTTCTTGGGAAAGAAATAGGGGATAGGAAACGTCGTGCAGTTCGTGGATTAGATAAAAGGGGGACGGGGACTTTCGATCAAATTTGGCGCAGTTCGTACCCTACCCCAATTACAACCCATTCAAAAGAAAACCATATTTGTCAGTGAATCGCCAAAAGTATTCCTCCAAAAGCACACTTAAAACGGCAGTCGTAAAAACAGACAAAAATTTCAGATGATTAAAATTAAGGACCTTCTGCTGATTTTGCCCCAAATTAAGGACCAAAATCTATGCCTCCTCCCAAAAAACCTAAGGACTCTTAAGGACCGTGCGAATACTGTCTTCAGGATCTCAAAATTTACTGAATCGAATGAAGCTAGTCATCAATAATTGTCCCTGTTGGCCGAAATTTCTAATTGAATTGGAACTTGAATCTGATACAGTTAGGCGTTTTGAGAAATTCAGAAGAAGACCTGACTGTTTTCTAGTAGCAACGTCGTCTCCAGTTTGCGTTTCAGATTCTGAGAACAACACAATTTTTTTTTTCTTTCATTTTATTAATTTACACTAAATTAAAAAATAAAAGTATGTTAATGTGTATAATTTGAGTTTTTTTAACAGTCTAACGCACTACCAATAATAAACTTAAAACCGAAATCATTAACTTTAGCAAAATCTTACAATTTTATTAAATTAGTCTAAAACAATTAAAAAACGTAAAGACTAATTCTCCATAAATCTTAACAGGAAAACCTATTAGTAAGATCTGATACTGGAAACAGTAAGGCGAAATAAAACGCCAGTTTTGCAAACATTTTGAAGGGCATAAAACCCAACGCACATAAATGTAGGTGAAATTACAGCTCTTTTTTAATGAGTTGGAAGAATGTCATTTAACAGTGGTTTTAATTTTAGGGCTATCAAAAATTGAATGATTCTTGTGCAGGTGGTATGGACCTTTAGTACAGGATCTTGCGGCTAAATTCAGAGCAGTTTGGAAAAAAAACATCTAATTCCGCAAACACAAAAATAGTAAAAGAATGAATGAATATAAGGTAATTACGTATCTTCCCACCGATCACAGATAACAAAAGTTGTCAAACAGCGCCATTTGTTTAAGTAATGGAGATGTCTCATAAGATCTTTCCTCACTTTGGTTTTTACGCAGCCTCGATCTTCAACAAACTAGTTTGGTTTTTGTAAACAAGGATTTCAAAAGTTTTTCTGTGCTTCCAGGCCACTCAGCAACACGCGGCACAGTGAAGGAAAATGAACCTCCCTCCACATAAGTTAACTTTTTCTGTTTTTTAATCTTCTGTTTAAAAAAAATATATCAAACTTGGGTCCTGTACTTTACAGAACTGCGAGCACTGAATATTTAAAGTTACAGGACTGGTTATACAGGTTCACATTTTCAAAACATTGAAAGCACTGAAGTACATGTATTTTCACAACTACGGGATTGCTTATACTGGTGAGCATTCGCAAAACACTGAAAGACTGTAGGAATCGACAAAGGGATGCAATAAAATACATCAGGGAACAGCGTGATATACTCAGATTCACATTTAAATGAATTTATATAGTACCAAATTAACTATGAAGTTAACTTTTATAGCTCTTTTAAATGCCATTAGAGATTTCTGGCCTCAGGAATGACTGATGCTTATTTCAATACATTTGTTTATCAGATAACCTCAAAGTTTGAGTTCATATTCACTCACATGCCGAAAATTGCAATAGATGAAATCAAATATCTCATTCAATTTTTGAGTTACAATTTTTTTAAATAAGCATGACATTTTCCTACACATAAGTACAAGGAGTGAGGGAACATATAAAATGTTAAATTTCGTACTTTACAGAAAATTGTATTCTTGAAATAAAAATGCGGAAACATGAATCTTTCCATCATCGAAAACATTTATGTAATCAGAATTACATGTCTACGACCAACACATGCGAAAATATACACCAGGTAAAGACTTATAAACAGGGTGTATATTTAGGTAAATGCAAATTGTTGCTGCAGCTGATTTGCATTTGGTATGCAAACCAAAATTTTTACTATTTTCAGAATGTTATTTTTATTCAGTATATGCAACAGTTATAAAATAGTACTATAGCTCTGATCTGTTTTCCTACATTATTACATTAAGTATTTAATCCACAATAAAAGCGAAACTTTACACAGAGCTTAATTTCTAGAATTAGAAGTGTCGAAGCAATACGTTATGCCATTAAGAACGATGACTAAAAAAATTAGTATAAACAAAATAGTTATAATTAAAATAAAAAAAAAAGTCCAAAGGAGCCTTTTTTTTAACATTTTGTCTGTTACCTTTATTTATTAAACATCATGTTTTTCACACTTAAACCATAAATTTCAGTTCAATAGCAATGTTGAAAAATAATTTTAAAATGAGCCTATCTTTAGAATTTCCGATACACAGTTCTGCGTGTTGGAGATAAAAAGATCCCCCGTAGAGTGTTGCTATTGCTCGCTTTGAAATCCTTGAGTTTGTTAATCAAAAATTTGTTAACGTTTAACAAAATCAATAATAAAACAAATTCCAAATTTGGTCTTTCACTTTCCCATATTCGTAGGAGGATTACGTCATTGAAAATTCGATGGCTCTATGTACCGCTGTTTTACCACAATGCAAGAAATATACATACATTTATACAGATTTTTCATTATTTAATTTCTTCAAATATAATGCAGGATTCTAACACTTGGCGGCAACAGTTTGAAAAGTGAAACGGACATTTATAGTGAACCAATGCAAAATCGCAAAATGAAAACAATAGTCTTTCAGGGACAAAGCCCTTTTGGACTAAAAACAATAAATTATGTGCAATTGAAATTAAAGAAAATATAAAATACATTATCAATTCCCATAAAACAAATTATAAAGAATACATATAGTACAAAAACTAAATCAATCATGAAACAAATGTAATATGAGAAAATTAATAACAGGTAGGCTACAAAAAATAAAACGTGTGTAAACACTGTAAAAAGTACACTTCAGTTAATTTGTAATTGTGAAATGCCATTTGCATTCAGTTATTCCTGAATTAATACTGATCTTCATTTCTGAGAATGAAAATATTTATTGCAAATTTTTATAGAGAAAGGTAAAAACTTAAATCTTTTAAATGTCATCTAACATCATACTAGCTATACCTTTAATATTAAATTTGATCCCCAAAACTTATATTTTTAATAATGATCTCTAAATTCTGAAAAAGGGCATAATGTTTCTAATTACGAAGCAATGAAATATTGCAGATAAATATGTCCACTTGAAATTTAAGTATTTTATTAAGAATTCTATTATCTTACTTTTGCATACAAATCTCCTGAAAGCTCTTTCAAAAATTATAATTCAATGACTGAGATATTTAATTTAAATACGACTCAAGGAATTTTCAACTTACTGGAAAAGAAACCCATTATTCCTTCGTCATTCATGTCAATACTCCTTATTCACATAATTTAATAAGACGACCATATTACATGCAAAAAAGATAAAACACGAAATTGTAGTTCAGTTTTATAAAAAGTGCCGAAGCTCATCTTATCTTATCCGACTCTGGTGCACTCCGGATACAATGATAATTTATTCAAAAAAATGAGAAGTATTGCAGGTGGGCTCCAGTGCAATTTAAGCACTGCTTTCGCACGAAGTACAGTGCAAACCAGCTTCCAATAAAAACATGATCTTGATCTTCAAAACTTCATCGAAATCGGGCTGCATTTCTCAAACCCCAAATTTCTTTTTTTACTTTTACCCTCATTTAGTACATATAAACAAAAAGAAACTATGTCTTATTGCATGAATTCTTGTAAGAGTGTGAAAAAAATCCAACTGAAAATAAATGTACTAAGAATGATAATCGATAATTTCTTAAACAATAGGCACTTTATTAAAATAACATTACAGTAAGTTTCCATCACAGTTAACTTTGTCACGTGTTTCATGAATGGCAGTATAATAAGTACAAGGATAAAATAAAACAAGGAATATATTAATCATAAAATTTAGATTCTTATAAGAAAAAGCACACATTTTTACTACCAAAGATGTACACAACTGATATTTCTACTAAAGTTACAAATTTTGATTCTACAAACTGATATTTCTACAAACAAATTAAAATCAACAAAATTTATATGCTATTTCTATAAAAAATTCATAACTAAAAAGCACCTGGTAGCATTTCACAGAATTACTACTGCATAACTTCATAGAAGTAAAAAATAATGCTGCATATATAGCATTTTAAACATGTTATGAAAGATATGGCAAAATACAAAATATTCATAAAAGGAACTACAGTGAAATACTCATTTTAGACAGTAAAAATACATATATACATGATCAGCATAATGAAAAACTGAACACCTGAATGAAATAGTAATTACTTTAGGGAATAAAAATAAAAAAAGGTTAAACATTAAATTTCCATTGGTCTAATCATATATACATATAGAATCATCAAGATATAAATGATAACATGTAATATGTACTATCTATAAATACTTAATTTTAAAACCACTTTTCAATAAAATATACAAAATATAAAAACTGAACTGTCACTGAAGCTTTTATTACTCAGCAATTAATTACAAATTAACAACCTTATCAGTGAAATCAATACTTGCTGCAAAAATGATACTCATTCACTGAGCTAAAACTGCACCTTTCTTTATTACTATAAGCACCCATTTAAAGGTTAAACTGCTTAAAAATGGAATACACTGTTTACAGTTTGTGAAATGCATTCACATTGTTAGCATCAATAAACACAGCTCGCACTAAAACAGTCAATATTTAAAAAATTAGAAATTAAATTATAGGTAAAGCAAATGGATGTGCACTGTTATAGAGAAACCTAAAAAACGAATGCACAGTTTAAAAAAGATGGTTATTCTTTCAGTCATGCACTTTAATTATAGCACATTTTTCCTCTACAGAATTAAATCCAACATTTTGGAATCTCACATGTGTTCATTTTTAATTATATATGACAGATGAAATTTTTACTGTAATTGAATGGCTCTGAAATAAAATAAGTACAAGTAAAATACACCTAAATTTAACAATAAATTTACTATTGACCCCAAAATACGAACAACAATGCTCAGATACATTTTTCCACAAAATAGTTATTTATTTTTGGTTTGCTTAATAAATTATACAAGAAACCCTTCATCCCCGTTGATTTATTTTACCTAAATCTATCATTACATTTGATTACAATATCTTTTAAATTAAGACATTGCAATAAGGCACTGAAAATATTACATTTAGAAAGGATCAAGTAGTTAAATTGTAACATAGGAAATATAATGATTTCAGTAATAGAATCTGAAGCTCAGCCAACTCGTGATGAATGAAAATGATTAACACTCGGGACATAATAATAGCTCTTCAATGATTTTAATCTCTCATATTTCACTTTTATTGCCATAAAACCAGATTTTCTTAAATTTGACTTCTTTCCACTGACACCATTTAAGTTGACTCATAGTCTGCACAACAGGATCTAATAGTTAATGTAAATTCCCATAACTTAACAGATTCTGCAGAATCATGCTTTTATAACTATTTCACAGGCATCTCTAGTTACTCTGGATATAGCTTGTAATCGCTGTTAAGTTAAACTATATAATAAAAATTTTGACACTGGGTTTACACCAATTTGAAATTTGCTGCAAAAGTCAAAGAATTTAAACAATGGATGGAAAGCACAACCTCGCTTTCCCACTTGCATTAATTTCAACTTGGATTACCTATTTTACAACAAGGCAAATATTATTAATTTATGAAACAAATATCAGCATCCCCTGATATTTGTTTCATAAAATAATTTTGTCTTGCTTATGATAAGATATATTCTCTTTCGCCATTCAAATATTGGAAAATATCATGAAGTCAGAAAATCAATATTCACACACACTACACAGTGAAAGTGTTTGGCACAAAATTTTGCTTCTAATCCTTTCTAGCCTTACTGTTTTCTGCAGAACAACACTAAATGTAAGCATTAAAAGGGATTTTATTTTTGCAATCACGTTTCCACAGTATACGCCTGGTTTCAATTTGCTTCAGCATTTTTCTCAATATATTTCAAACTGCAAATGCTATTACTGTAATTAATTTTTTTACCTACCTCTTTAAAATAAATTAATATTACAAACATAGCATTTCATTTAGAATATCTTTTAACAGAAACTATAAGAACGATTTGTCAACCCTGTGCTCTAAATTATTCTGCGGAAGGAGGAAACTGATTCTTTACTTTGAAATTAAACAGACAAAATGCTTTAAATTAAAATTAGCTTCTAAATACCTAAAGATATGCACAAAAAAATTGCCAAATCTGAAGCATTTGATCACCAGAGGTGAACTTTCTGACACAGACAGCAATTTGAAATTTCAAAAAGATGCAAAACATCACTGCACAACCAAATATATAGTTACATTCATATTTTTTCAATTGACAATTTACAATAATTTTGCAGTTTTTTTAACATCTTGTTTTTCTACATAAACAGAATTAGTTGCCACATTCTGTTTACTGCATTAAAGCAATTTATAATATTGTAACTGATGCAAATAATTTTACTACTTAATTGAAATAACTTCCTGAAAATTTTACAACATTTGCAATCTACTTCAAATCAGAATTACAAAATTTATGTTTTGCTTAGGTTAATGATTGCATACCAGTAAATTTATAATTACACTGTAGAGATTATGTTGGTGGGATGCTTGCTCGTGTAACCATCTATTAGCACCAATGAGAAGTGCAGCAGTGTTCGAGTTTCGCAAGCCTGTGGGATTCAATCCTGGGTCCGCTATATGGCAGTTGAATATCATACCACTTTTACAAAAGAATTCCCATGTGACAGACTCTGATATTCAAAATGCATTGTAATGCAAGTATTTTTGATTAGTTCTCGAGATTGCTAACCCCCACATTTCTGATGCAATATGAGGAGATATGATTGGTTGTTGTGAATTAAGCTTCAATGAATAATTTGTCATTAATCATGTTTGTAGAGGATTTGTGGTGGGGCAGATGACAACTTTATTAATCACAGCCAACATAACATGCTGACGAAAAGATATGTACTGTGTCTATCTGCATATTCTGCAATATCTTACAAAACACACACACACACACACACACACACACAAAAAAAAAAAAAAACTGATACTGAATTCTACAAAACGAAAAGTTTTTGTACTACTCCCATAGCAACGCTACAATATAAAAGCAAACTCTTGCAACAGTTGATTTACATTTCATACCCAAACAGCAATTTTTTTAGAATTTTCAGACAGATATGTTTCAATTCAGTATATGCAGCTGTGATTAACTATACTACTGGTTGATCCTTTCATTTTTATGCTTGATCTGTGCTATGCATTTAATCAACAAACAGTACTGATTATGACATGAAATCATCATTAGTTCATGTGTTCATACTGTAGATCATTAGATCATCTACAGTATGAACACATAGTATGAAGCATCTTTGCACAATATGAAGCTTTTCTGAATTTCTTTATACTTTGACTACCATTTCCCTGTTCGCTACTCCACAATGACAAGAAGAATACGTACTATCTTGTGTATGAAATACTCTAAAAGCACGAACAAACTAACTGAAAACAAATATACTGCTAACCAAAATTAATAAATATATTTAAAAGAATTAGTCACACATGAATAAATGCACGCAAATTAAGCTTTTGATAGTATCTATTTATTTACTATTTCTTGTTTCCATTCCAAGAATCTATCACCTGGACACTTGTGAAACAATGCTTTGAAATTCTGGAGAACTAGAAAACTCAACAGCATGACAAAATGTTGGATTTTACACATGTTTGTTTTCTTATCTACAGTATTTAGCGGGTAATTATTTTATCACTATACACTTTTAGATACAAATATACATAAATATATATCCTTATATGAAAACATACACACATTACATATAATATATATATATAAATAAATAAAAATTTCAAGGTTATCGACCTTCCTTGTAAGAAAACACTCAGGTTGTAAAGCTAAAGCTTCCTGAGAGCCCTTCAAATAATAAATATGATAACTGTCACAAATGTAATTGATTCTTCAAGTAGCATTTTGGAAAACAAACACACACACACACACACACAAAAAAAAAAAAAAAAAAAAAAAAAAAAAAAACTTGAGAAATTGTTAAGCCATGTATTAAATTAAAGATAACATAGAGGGCATTATTTTATAATCTTTTTGTAAAAAGTGATGATGATTCCTGAAAAGGATAATCTGAAATTAACATGTTATTCATTTTATGCAACTTAAGTATATCCACATTACGTACTCTTGTAACTAAACTGAAAATTTCATAACACTGCAAGATTTTAACTTTTCTTTGATAAATAATTATGTTAAGTATTCTGATAACTAAATTGAAAACTAAAAACATTATAATTTATTTTGCTTTCTTCTACTAAATATAATAAATTAATACTTGATGCTGCTTAGCACTCCAAAGCATATCTTTCCATTATAGAGGTCTTCCGCTGTACAGTGGAAATTAATCTGTTAATTTTGTTTTTTCCATTTTTTTACTAGAAAAACAATTTTAAAGGCACATTCATCATTTTTTCCCAACAACAACAACAACAAAAAATGTAATTCTTAATTATGCAAGCAATGGAATAACAAAGATTGTTTTATTAGGATTAACCATGATAAACATATGAAAATGCATATTTTCCAGTTTTTTTTTTAAAATTAAATGTTCCTTAACAAATTCCTAGATTGATTTAGTACTTTGGAAAAATCGACGAAAGAGCAGTTGCTTTTATTAATAATTAAGCAGAATTCAAGCATCTTGTATGCTTTACTTCAGTCAGTTTCAAAAACAATTTAATAACAAAGCATGCCTGCCTTCCCCCAAAATATTTGAGTCTTAACTTACACAAAACTTTGTAACCACATTTTTGATAACGATATGTATATAAACTTAAATGAAAGTTATATGTAAACCTCGGGATGCTAGACAAAAGTAATACAAGCACAAGAGAAAAAACAAATCTTCAAAATAAGCAAAAGTATGACAGAAAAACACAATGTTCAAAATGTAGCTCTGAAATTGGGAAGAACATAAATACAACAAAAATTGTACAAAGAAAAGACAATTACAGCTATAAAATATTTAATATCACATTTAACAAAAATATTTAAGAGACTGAAATCTTTGATTCCATCAGAACTATAAATTAACAAAACCTTCACATAAAGGATAAAATGAATAAAGATGTAAAAGAGCTGTTCTCTATTACACATATTGTTTTTCAAGAAGAAAAGTTCTGGCAATAATAAATAATAATACAACACAGAAAGTGTTCTATACAGTTAAATAGAATTTGTGTGATAATCTATCTTAACATATTCAATAAATATTGCTTAAATGCAGTGTACAAAAAGTTACATACTAGATAAAGACATTATTAAAACCTCTTTAAAGCATCCTAAAAAATTTCATTATTAACTGTATAAACTAAAATTTAAACATGGATTAGACATAGATAGCTCAAGACAATCTGAAAAGTGAGAAACATTTTAAAAATTATCCACAAATTAAATTAAAAAAACAAAATACACACTTGTTTTATTAATATCCATAAAATATTGTGAAAATCAAATGTTGTTGTAATCAAAACTTTAGTTGAATATGGCTTTGCTCTAATGGAAACTTTAAATCATTTAAAATGCATTTTATATTTACAGGTAAAATAATGAAAATTGAATGTATTTTTTTAATTCCTAAAGTTAAAATTTAAGTGATTTTATAGGAAATTTCTTGAGAATTGAGAAATGTATTTTAAAGAAGTTTCAAATTATTTATATCTGAAAGAAAAAAAACCTTCATTTGGCAACAGATGTCTGCTCTTCAGTGGCGTAGCGAGGGGGGCCAAATAGTCTGCAAACAAGATTTCCCGAAAATTTCAACTTTTATTTTGAACGATTTCTGGAAAATATATTTAAAAATTAATAATTATCATAATATAATTATTTCCCCAATTTGTCTGATAAAATGTTTGCAGTACATCAACCAAATATCTCCGCATACAAAACGTTCTTTCTGACCCCTTTTATTTCTCTAAAATAGAGATATATTTTTAGTTTTTTTTTTTAAACGAAATGCGCATATAGGTCCCACTTTTTATTTTAAAACGATAACACGATCTTGTCCCGAATTTCTCAAAAATATCCAGTTTCCAAAAATGATTCCATAGTCTGGAAATAATGGAATCATTTGGGAAACGATCCGCTGCTATGGGTTTTGTTTGACTCTTGTGTAAACGACTGATGGCATTCCTGACTTCAACTAAGTCATCTTGCTGAGACATCGTATATTCACTGCTACAGAGCATCCAATGCATGTAAATTTTTTTTTTTTTTTAATCTCCTAACTACAAAAGGAATGCTGCAGGTCGCTCCTTACCCCTTATCTAAAAGGCATAGTTTTCAACCTCACAGACAAAATTTGCATATTCCCAACTTTGTAAAGGTTATAATTTTCCTTTATAATCTCTTCTATTTCCTTTTGTTAAAAAGGTTGTCGATTATATGGTTATTTCACACTGAACTCACAATATCCCTTAATTATTTTGAGCAGTGAATGTGATTGCAAAATATTACTCTGCAGTAGAAAAGAAACTGAACCTAAAACTCCATTACAGATTTATGGAGAAAATGTTTTTCCAAACCTAAGAGTCGCACTTCAAATACTCCTTACTATTTAATTATCAAATGTACTATGCATGCTCGTTCAGCAAATTAAAATAAATTTTGACTATTAACAATCAACGGTGGGACATCAATGGTACGTCATCCAGCATTTTTAAATACGGAAAGAGAAAAATTTGAAATGATCGACTTTGATGAACTAATTGATAAATTTGCTTCATTTAAGACAAGAAAAGTGTATACATAGTAATTAACTGTATTAATGTATTATATTATTATTAATAAATACATCTACTTATCTAATAATATATATTTAACTTTTAATTGTTTAAAAATTGTACTTTTAAAAATTTTATTAAATATGTAAAATAAGTAACACCTTTTTAACTAATTCCAGATTATCATATGTCTGATTTTTCAACCCACACAGATAGATTTCCGAATCCAATGCTAGTGCAGTTCGGTATTGACTATTCTTAACATGTTTTAGAGTATTTTATGGGAGATTCAGTATTTTATTATTACGAATATATTCTATAAGGTATTTCTCGCACCTTCTTGGCATGTCTTCATGGTATAGTGGTCTGCACGCTGGGTGTGTATTTCCAGAGGTCCACGGTTTGCTTCATTTTTCCTCTTTCCTGCTTCCAGCAAAACCTTATGTCTCTACAAGTAGTGCCCTAACTAAAAGGGTGGTGGATGCTGATTCTCCTCACTCAGGATTTGGCGCTTGGGTCCTCTAAAAACCCAGTCGCCCTTTAAAAGGTTGAGTATTTCTCCCGCCTTCATGGCATATCTTCGCAGTGTGGTGTTCTGCACGCTGGGCGCGTATTTCCAGAGGTTTGCAGTTCGATTCTCGGACAAGGCATTGCCTATTTTTCCTCTTTCCTGCTTCCATAAAATCCTAATGTCTCTACAATTCTATACATTATATTACTGTAAGTGATTTTTTTGGGGAGGGCACCAAAAATGTATTTTACCCCGGGTGCCAGTTATGCTCACTACGCCACTGCTACTCTTCCATTTGCCACAACCATTTTTCCAAAATAAAAATAAATATGGAATTATAACTGTGCAAAGTTAATACTTGTGTTTTGATATACATGGTAGTTAGTTCCAATAACTATGATGTCCATCTGGTCATAATTACAGCCTTAAAGATTAGTCAAGTTCTATCTTGTACAATATATACAATGCAAACCAGTTTTCTTTCTTGTGTTAATTCACTTTTTGCTAATAGAAATCAGGTCTGAAAATGCTTTCAAATACATCAATACTTCTCTTCAGTTCAAATACATAATGGATATGATGTAAAAACAGAATACCATTGCATGGAACTTGACTAAGGAAGGATGCAATCTGTGCAGCCGCAGAAGACTACAGGATGCTTGTACCGGCAACACAACTGCCAGCCCTGATGCGTTGCAAAAATGACATTTGCGAAACCAGCTCCGAAGACAAACCAGACAAAGACAGCATCAACTACAACTACTCAAATATAACAGTTGACCAAGCTAATCTGGGTGGACAATCAATCCAGCAGTTTTCTGCACAAGTAGGCAGTGGTTGCAATACGAGAGATATAGAGATGATTGAGACTTTATTAAGTGTTTATAAAAAGGCTATCATTTATCCAGATCTACTGGTCAATTTCATTAAAGTAAAAATCAAAAGCTTTCTTGGGGGGGATCAGAAGAAAGCTTTAAATGAATATTATGGGGGGGGAGATTATGAGGCAATTACACAGGAAAAAACTGCTATTATAAAAGAAGAAAAATTAGACAAATGGTTTTTAACATAATTACACAGAATTTTTGCTTTCAATAATAAAATTCTTTAGAAACTGTACGTTATAGCATTTATTATCTTATTTAAGCATGAGAATTAGAATTTTCAATATATTAAGCCCTTTTACTGATATCATAATTAAATTATCCCAACTGTTAAAGAAATAGTTATGAAATTTACAAACCGAAAAATCAAGACTTATAGGCAACTGATAGCTTGGCAAATTTAAAGATACAAAAGAAAGGACTCGACATTCCCAAAATGAAGAATTTGTTTTTGATATAATAAAGAGGAGCATTCAAACAGTAACTGTAATGTGTGTCAAGAGCACATGCTTTAAATGCAGGTTCAGCAACAAATCACCCAAATGGCACAATTTTTAGGCACCCTTTAATTACAAAATTTGTAAAAAATAAATTTTGAACACAGAAAACTAAAACATTTTCTTGGTAATAATGAGAAACTTGAAAAAAGTTGGTGAATTTGGTAGATATGCTATTAGAAGCTTTAGATGTCAATAACGTTCTGTGCCAATTTTGTGGCATAAAAAGAACAAGGGCATGCTTTATGATTCAGAGATGCTGAATTAGTCTAAAGCAGTGGTACGTAAGAGAAAAATAGGTGGTCTGCAAAGAAGCAAAGTATTTTTAACCCTTTGACGTGCACTATATTATTTAAAAAAATTTTAAAATAAAAACTCTAGAAATTGAATATTATGATCCCAGAGACAATATATGAATTACAAAATAATCTACTCTTGCCCATTGTTCTGTGGGTGGTGATCGCACTATGAAACCAGCACGTGTCTACGACTTTGAAACTTACCGAGGTAATAGTGAGGGCGGAACTTACCCTTTTCCGTGCGCGTTTCCAATGAATGACGAAATTTACGAATTTTAAAAAAATGTCTGTAAGAATTGCATTATATGTAAATTTTCTACATTATTTTATAAAGTACATCATAAGAGAAAAATTAAAAAATAAGCATTTATGTAATTTTTCTATAGCAGTGAAAATGTAAGTACCTACATAATAAGGACGTTCGGATAAATGGATAAAAAAACTCAGTGCTTTTTTTTAAATTTCAAAAAACATTTTTTTGTGACACTGTTGAAAGCACGTTTTGTCTTTTTGGTACATGTATAGACCCACGTTGCACATTTCGCATATGTATCTTATTCTATGAAATTTCTTCCTTGTGCTACAAAATGTACACTTCTAAATTTCAATGGTACATGTCAAGCATTATTTAGTTTATTTTCATCTGGCACATGAAATTTGTGGTTTTTTTATGTTAATAGGGAGGGGCTTGGACTTTTTGGCTTTGGTACAGATCATTCGTTTCCCATTAATATTTATTTTATTTTATTTGTATTTTGTCCCAAAATATTTAGAAAATACTTTTAATTTAAATAAAACTTTTACACGATTTCTATTTTGAATTATACCAAAGTATATTTACATTAAATGTAAACCACGTCAAATATTTTATAAAATCACAATACTAGTTTGGCAAGCAAGTGTGTTGAGGTCAGAGAAAAATCTCTGGAAAAGAAAGACTTTTTCACTGAGCAGGTGCATGTATTTAGTAATAAAATAACTCAGTGGTTTCAAAGCACCTCATCTATATCCAGGTAAAAATACACACCGCCATTTGAAAAGCAAGCAAACACCATTGTGAAGAGCAGTGGTTTCAAAGCACGACCACTGAGCCTCTAGAGGATTGTGAGTATTCTCACACACTCTAGCGGTGCAATGGTCGCACCCTGAAACCACAAAGCAAATGCCATAAATATAGATAGTTTTTTTTTTATATATATGCAGCTTAATTATTGCAATTTTTTATTGTTCACGATAGAAATCATGATGTGCAATGAGTAACTTTTGAAACTTAAAGTTGTTTATATTAATAAAAGGAAGTTATTTTGTGTTATTGAAAACGAATTTTAAAAGGCATCCTATTTGAAGTACTAAGACTTGAAACATGTACGATTCTGCAGTCATTTTGTGTTATTTAGAGGTAAAAGATCAGTAATCAATTGATTTTCACTCAAAAATTTCGGAAAGAAAAGAAAAAAATTCGAAAATTGGTGGTTTCAGAGAGCGCGCATCAAAGGGATAACTATTAAATTCAAAAATTAAAACCCCAACATCCTGATTGAGGTTTTTCTCTAACACTCGTAAATTCATGCGATTTGAGCTTTGTTCAAGAGTGGTGGTGGTGGTGGTAGTAGTAGTACTAAAGTAGTGGTGGTAGTAGTAGTACATTTTTGTTTAGAAGATACGTATTAGTCAAAAGGTTGAGAACTGCTGGTCTAATAAGGAGCATTACCTCTCTTCTCCAAAGGGCAGAATATTTAAACACAATAAGCACAGAAGTTGATTTTTTGGGGACAGGTGACATTAGCAGCACTTTCCCTTGATGATTTTCATCATGACCATGCTTTGACAGCAAGTGATACATTCAGATGCTCTAAAGTTGCAGGAAGTCATTCAGAAAACGATTGCAACAAGAACCTGAACATTATGCTTGGTCTCAATGATAATACACACGCTCACATTGGAAACAATGCAAGCAATCAGATATAATGGAAAATAGTCTCTCATCCATGACACAAACTTGACCTTATATCTGCTGTTGTGACTTGTCTCACTTGCCTGACAGTAACATCAGAACAAACCCATGAAATTCATTGTGGCAAGAAATGCACTGTTGCACTTGTCGTAGGCAAGAACCTTGAGCACCATACAGGCGACGGTATAACTGCTCAATTCCACCACCAATTTTGAAGGAGAGCACCTGGGGGAGGGTCAAAGGGTCTCTCACCCCTCTTCCCATACCACCAACCTCTCAGGAGGACTTTCAGCTCGCCACATATTTATAGTGCTCCCATGCCACACAGGCACTATTCATTTACACCTATACATGTCTTCGTTGGGATTCAATCCTGAGCCTTTTGGTACAGTAATTAGCATCGTTGACCACTATTCCATTTGGGCAGCTGATTTTATATCTTCAGATTTCCACTGGTTTAATATGATAAATGACTGGACAACAATCCACTGACATAAATGAAATAAAAATGGTTGAAAAGCAATTAACATAAAGCACACCTGAGTTTTTGCAAATCAGGGCTCAGTATTGGAACAAATTCAATGTTTGTAATGAAACTAAGGAATACCTTTATTTAGAGGAACACTCACTCCAACAACATGTGGACTTTAAACAATCTATGTCAGTTAATAAAAAAGATAAGGCAACATTTGCATTTTTTTATATTGCCCCAATAATTAAAAACAAAAACATGCCTATAATTTAAAAAAAAATCATATTTTCATATTTGCTTAGTATATTTTTCACAACTAAAATAATTATGAGCATAATTTAAATATTATCCTCAAAAATGAAATATGAAAAAAAAAATCAGTTTTATTCTCAAATTTTGCTTAGTATATTCTTCACAACTAAAATGATTATGAGCATAATTTGACGTTTCGTGGTTTTCCCCATGTGTAATGTGTATACGATCCAGTTTCCCTTAGAAAGTCCTCCACGAAGGCATCCCTCCCTTTAGCCAGATAGCCCTTGAGGCTTTGCTGTAATTGAATAATCCCAATCCCTTTAGTGATGGCAGCTACATGCATAACTGTAATAAAAACAAATTATATTTGGGGTAATATTATATCCTATTCGTTAAAATTCTGAAAATTGGATTCAACCTTGAGTACTTTGTATGACAGGATAAGCTATTACACACTGATGAGGCCATTCCAGTGTTTTGGCACATAAACTGCAGCCATCCACACATATAAAGGTAAAGATGTTTTCGTTTTTTTAATTTCATTCATAATTCAGGAATGGGTGTCACATAAAACTATACAAATAGAAGTTATTTTTATATTTGTTCTTATTAAATAATGATGGTGTAAACTCAGTTTGAAATAACAAAAATTCATGGACAATAAAATTACACATAATTAAGAAATTACATTCAAAAATTATATTACATGTGATATTTCAGGAACGTGTTTAGCTGCCAAATAATGTTTAAAGATTTAAAAAACGAGTAATCAAGAAGAAACACTAAATTTGGCAAGGAATGATCAACAATAAAATATATTCAGGACTGGTAACATCAAATGCAACTGTTATACTGCACTGGGCAGCAGAATTAGGTATGGAACAATTGTTAGAATTTAGAAGCTGCAGGAAATAGACTTGGAGGCAAAAAGCCTATCACAGGCCCTGATAATATCACACAGACAGCACAGCATCCAAACAGATGTTCAAATGATAAAACTGTGCATCAGTTCAAAAACGAAATCGACAAAAAAGTACTCAATAAAACGGAAAATAGTGAATGACAGTAAATGTCAGAAAATGGAAAGTTGTTAAAATCACTACATTTTTTACAAGGATAAACTTTCAAATTTAATAAACAGTAAAAAAAAGTTCAAAAGCAAATCTCACTATTTTGTAGCAATTATGCCGATTTATTTTTTCTACTATATCAGTTCTCTACATTTCCATTCATCCTCTAGTAAAAAAAAAAAAATTAAATTTATCAATACATCATACCATTCATTTCTTATGTTGTGCTAAGTAAACAAGCTAATCACTCAATTAGCAGATGGACATCATGCTATCTACTGTAAGATACTGCATAAAGCATGTCAGATTCAAAATACACCACTTCTCCATAAATTATAATGCTTACATATGAAAAAATAATATATTACACACTGAATACTTATAATTAAATAACATAAGTACCAAAAGCAGAAGAGGGAAATAGTAACATAATAAAATATTTATGGAATGCAACAGAATAAAATTTCTGATAAAGTCTAACAATATACAAATTTGATAATGCAATTTTGTCTAAAGCTTTTAAAAAAGTGATTAGATTTTAAATCTCACAATTAACAATGAATAAGATTTCAGTTGCAAAATCTATTATTTTTCACGATCGTATCCCTTTAAAAACTTAAAAACAACAGTTAGGATTCAGCATTTTGAAATTAAAAACAGATTACTGTATTACATTGTGTAAAATCCATATAGACATATATATTTCTAACACATGCACACACACATATATATTTCTAACACATGCACACACACATATATATTTCTAACACATGCACACACACATATATATAAATATATGTTTTCAAACTAAAAATTATGTTACATTTAATGTACATCATAATATATATATACACACACACGATACTGAAAAGTTCAAAATATAAAAGTTTTCGTAAACGCAATTCCTTTTTTTTAGAAACTTGTCCATAAATAGCTAATGTAAGTCCAGAGTATATATTTAAAGGTGGTGAAGTCCAAAAATCATTGCACTGTTCTGTAAGGTTGAAACAATGGATGCTCTTTTATTTCATAAGCTGTTGGCCTGTTTGCAGAATCATTATTTAGCAACTGTCTCAGTAGAATGCTCTAAAATTATAGAGATCACTGTAAATACCAAAACACTAATATGCAAATAGCTAGAAAGAAGTATTTTCTATTAATAATTTAAATGCTCATGATAAAATAAATAAAATCAATAATGGTTGCAAAAAAGGTTATACAAATTCAATGGTTTAAAACCACCAGCCGAAAAATAATAATAATAATAAAAAACAACACTCCCCTTTACAAAATCTAGAAATGGAGAACATAATATTCAGCAAAAAGAAGCAAGTGATTTTGCTCCTAAGATTCCTGAATGTTACTTCCAAAACACTCGCTGGCTGGGGAGTTGCACCATAGTATTGATATTGGCCAGGTTCACATTTCTAACCCTTGAGCGGTAGTAAGAGTTATGGCAGGCACTATGCATTTACCATCCCACCCTGTGCAATCTATTAATCTGCGGGTCTTAAATTCAGCTACCCAGTGTTTTTTATAAATTCTAAAAGTTCTGCCATCCCTAATTTTTTCTGCTCAGTGCTACTTTAAATTCTAAAATTTTTGCCCCACAGTCCAACCGGTGCCAGAGCCACCACACTGGCTCTGGCACAAGTTTTGTTGGAAGCAAGCTTTCTTCTATCTGACAAACAGTAAAAGACAGAATGTTGTCATGTCCGCATTTCATCTTACTAGATTTAAACTAATGAGCTGAAATCTGGAAATTTCTGAAGTCTACAATTAACAGTCTCAACAATTCTGGATCTTAGACTTTTTAATGTAAAGAAGACATATTCAACAAGGAATGGCATGATCCCACTCAAGAAAAAGGGCATTAGACACAAACAGCTAAGCTCTTAAGCCTGAATGGAATCCTAACTTTTAGTATTAAACCTGGAAATCAGCTTTGATTAAGCATCACACCATCACAGATGGCTGACACAGAGATTATAATAAGCATTTATATCAAACTGAAGCTTCAGAAGATAAATCAATGTCTTTTACTAGAGTTAAGTGTGATGTTTAAGGAAAAACAGCCAATTATGCATAACTGATGAAAAAAAAATGTAAGCTGGATTAATGGGTATATGTTAATCGGTTTCATCAGAAATTATGGCAATAAAAGTTTTAAAGATATAGGAAAAATTTAAAGGGCAGATCCTGCATTTCAGCATATAAAATGAATACTGGAATTCACGCGTGCTCAAAGTTTTATGCCAGTGGTCAACTGTATTTTGCAAAAGATTATTTTGTTAACACAATGGAAACATGTTAAAATCTGCTTTTGATTGCCTAAAATTTCAAAATTTGAATGTCAGCTATTTTTTTGGCAGGGGGCACTAATTTGTGCTGTCTACAGAAGAATGAAAATATCAGCTACGGGGAAATGAATATGATTTCTTTCTGCAACTATAAAATATTATGCTAAATACAACAGCATGAAACACAGCAAAACAGTTTCGATAATTCAGATGTTTCGCAGCTTAAAATCAGAAGTTCTGATTTTCTATAACTCCTTCTTATAAAATGTTATTTTCAAAAGGGCAAAATTCTGTCCAAAAATAAATCTGATATTTTATGTAAATACTTAAAAATTTCCTGGAAGAGTTCTAAGCAGTCTATTTTATTACAGTTGCTAGGCAACTTAAATCGTTAACCTTTCTACTGCTGAAACAATAAACAAATGCATGGAATAAAATATATTAAAACTGTATAAATCAAAACTTGTATGTGAAAGTGAAGTCTATTTTTATTTTTAGTGGAAAGGGAGGGAAAGGAAAATCTTATACAATGATGAAGGCCTGGAATTCAGAAAGCAGCCAAGACACAGCTATATTTGCATTCAGAAATGATCAAATATCCAGTTGGCAAAGCTGGCATTGATGCCCCTGCTCCTTCAGTATTCCTTCAATGCAATGCACAGCATTTGTACATAAATTACATTAAATGGTTCTTGTACCACTTCTGTGTTTATGATTTATGCTCACTGTCAAAAACTTTACTAATACAGTATAAAGTCCGAGATCCGGACCTTAAAGCCACCAGCAAGGGAAAAAAAAAAGCTTTAAGCATGTGCATTTATTTTTTTCCCCCATAATAAAATACATGGAAAATATCGATTCTTAATTTTCACTTTGGCACTAAATAAAATACCTTGTTATTGAAGAAACAGTCATTTTAACATAAATTTGCGTGATCAATAGTTTGGCTCCGTATCTGCTAAGCATACATCTCAAACGGAAACATTCTACATAAAAGCATCCCTGATTTTATGACTACTGGTATTTTGTATCCCTGCCACCAACCTGGCGAATTATTATTTTGCTTTCATCACCGTATCGTATGTTTATCAATGCATGACAAGTTGAGTAATGACTCATGCAGCGATGCCTAAACAATTTTTTATATTAGTAATTGAATAACAAAGAGTATGGAACCCTTTGATGTTGACATTACGCTTGGTGATGATTACAGATTTAAGTTAAATGTGGTAAGTGTAGACGAGGAAAAATTTAACAAAAATTTCTTTCCATATAATAAAAAATAGATACTGGAAATGATACTCAATGGCCAAAACATTATATTTAGTGCTATTTGAATTAAGAACAACAAATTTATTTATTTATTAAGAACAACTGATTTGCTGCTATCAAGGAAAAATGTTGAACTGAGTTATGGCACAAAAAAGATAATGTTCCATCAAGACTTTTTACATGTATCTTCATTCACTGGCTCAACTCTGTACAGACTCGAATGGGATCTTTTGCCACACCCACCATATAGCCCCGACATCACTCTTTCGAACCATCTTTTTTCGCACCTGCATCTAGATCTTCCTGGTGTTATCCTTCATTCCACACAGGGCATCCAAAATGAGGTTGATCTGTTTTTAGACTCGCTGCCACCAAGTTTCTGGGCCAAAGGCTTTGAAAAACTACCAAAAACAGCAGAAAATTATAGATTTGGGTGGTGATTAGTACCTGCACTAAAGGTTCTCAGGGTTGCCACTCAAACAGGAGAATGAAATTCCCTGACTTTTCCAGGTTTTCCAGGTGCGTTTCAAGAAAATTCCAGTCTATCCGCGTAATGTACGTTGGCTACGCTAAGAGGTAAATTATGGTATTACTTGTATTGTGTAGCAAATTCACTTAATTATTCAATAAATCCCAGAGGACATTTATTCTTAATTATTCTTGGTATACTTTGTTTGATAATTTTGTTTACTTTTCCACTTAAGAAACTTAATAAAATTTAAGAATACATTGGATAACAAATGTATGTTTTATTTAATTATTACTCATGATCATCACCAGTTCAACATGAGGCTAATCCGATCCTTATAAATCACAACGCAATGCTAAATAGTTAGGTTAGATTTTAGGTAAATTTAATTTGTGTGAGGTATGTTCTTAAAAAGCACCTTAACACTTGAAAACACAAATATAATTATAATAGTTGTTGTTTTCTCCATTGAAGATTGAGATTAGAATCTTCCCAATCTGGAATAAAATAAGCCTTTTTTTGCAGACATTCTGCAGCTAAACGAAACAAAGAAATCTACTTTAATAAATTGAGGTATTTTATATTTAGTTCGCAGCATACATAAGAAAAAAATATGTGCATTAAATTTCGTGATGGTATGTCATCATACTGCTAGAATTAATTTCAAGATTATGCCAGAGAAAATTTCCTGAAATTTAGAAATATTATTTATTAATAATTAATAAATTTAGAGGGAAGAAGCATCATTAAATTATATGAATAACATAAAAATAAAGATAATTACTTAAAAATTGAATTAGAATAATCAACGATATTTTAGCGAATATAAATATATTACATGGTTAGCCTAGATGACAGATTACTATTTTTTATTTTACTGCAAAATGGCAAGGTATTTATTAAAAAGAAAAGTTTAAAAAGATTTTGCGGTAAAATTCTAGTATACGGTAAGGCTTTGGCACGATTTTGAAAATTGTCGCCAAGACCAAAATGACCCGTTTACTGCGCATCATCATGTCACCAAATCCATACATGGAGATTATTTTAACCAAAAAACGTCTATGCAAAGAATCTGTAATTCTTTGGTCTATGTAAAGAAGAAAATTTTCCATACAAGTAAAATGCTATTACGCCGCTAGAATGCGGACGGAAAATTTGCCAAGGGATTTGGCGACGGAACCTGGCGACCAGAATTTCCCTCTCCGCGATGTGTACCGGAAATTGAGAAACGTGTTAAGAAGAAACGTTCTTTGACAAAAAGAAAGCTACGAAAATCCGTTTTTAAATTATTGCGAAAAATCCAAGAAGAAACGTTTTATCAAAGGACGTTTCTTCTTGGATTTTTCGCAATAATTTTAAAAACGGATTTTCGTAGTTTCCCCCCCCCTGAAAATTACTAACCTATGAATTTATTTACTTGCGCCAAAAAATATTTTCTTTTAATTTAGAGTTTAACTACTTGCGCTAAGACTAAACTTCACGGTTGCGGTGCCGTGCGCTACAATATAGCAAGTGGTAAAGTGTCTCATTTACGCCGCTCCGCATCTGCAAGTACAATCCAGAGCTGTAACTCGAGAAATAAACAATCTCGTTGTTAGGCGACGTGTGCACCATGTTATTTTCATTTTTGCGATAAATGCTTATCGACGTGGTGTTCACGTCGCTCGCAGTTTGAGACAAAAACATCTCGACGTGCGTGGCACGTCTTTTTAGCGCAAGTGGTTAAAGAAATTTTAAAGGATATTCATTTAATAATCTCTTGATAACGTGACCTTCGAACTTCGACACCGGTTTCCAGCTTTGGCGGCAGATATATCATGCATGCACAGCTGTTTCCCTCTATGATGGAACGGAGCCACGTCTGTTGCAGAGAGGTTTTCCTTCTTTACAATACATATTCTTTGATTCTAACCTCCATGGTACCGTATACTAAGATTAAACCCATTTTGTTTTATACGAGAACAGGTACTTTCTTTAGTTCATGCACTGCACATGCGATTCTCGAGAATACTGGAAACCAAAAGTTGCGGAAAACTTGCTTTGCCTTTCTAAAAGGCAATCAAATTGGAGCTGCGAAAATTGGCTCTATGCCAGCAGACACTCACGTGATAGGCAATTCGCCAAAAAAGTTATCTCTTCCGACGTCGGCGCAAAAATCGCTTTTTTTGGCGGGATCATTGTATGAACTTCCCTGACTTTTCCAGATTTTGACAAAAATACTTAAATTCCTTGACTTTTCCCTGAATTTTTTGGTCAATTTTCGAATTCCCTGACTTTTCCCGGTTCTCCCGGTTTTCCAGGTAGCGTGGCAACATCTGGTTCTGCTTTCATGTTTTTTTTTTTTTTTTTTTTCCCCCTAACTTTGTTGAGAATGTTTTACAACAGAAAACCGTCATTACAACCAGATAATTTCTCAAATGCGGAGCAGTTCCAAACAAGCCCAACAATTGTCTGGAGAGCAGAGACCACTCAATCAAAGGTTACCATCCCTTTAGAAGATTAGTAAATTGCTATAGTAGGCAAGCAGAATCCTCAAGTAACCTCTACAACTGTTACCTCCATGCCTGCACCGCAGATTAATAAGACAATATCTGCCAATACTCTATACCAAAGGCTGCATATGAAGAGGTAAGTATCAAGGGTGAGTTCCATTAACTATGTAATCAAGAAGGGTGAGATCAAAGTGGTGCCATCAACATCTCAAACGAAATTTCTCAGGCTGCCATAAAGTTCTGTTCATGGTCAAAACCAAATTTATCCTGGAATACGATGATAAGCAAGTAAAGGTCTGGAGAGAACAAGGCATACGGAATCAAGCCTAGAACATCATCAAGCATCCCATTTTTAGAGGTGGCTGCATCACTGGTGAAATTTCAGTCGGATATTATCCCCAGCTGTACATCTTTACATGTAAACAGTTTACATGTAGTCTATAATAAATCAGACTGGATGGAACTTAAAGTAATAAACAGAGAGCGTTATTTCGCACATCGTTTATTGACGAACATCAAAGAGAAACTTATACATATACATAATTATGACATCAGTTTCTTTTTACAAATAAATACTACTCCATCTATTAGCGATCGGAGGATACAGAGTCATAAACTTATATTTAACACTCTCCCCTCCCCATGCATCCGTAAACGGATGCATCAATTTTACTGAACTTCAAGGTTATAAAGTCTTTCAATTGGTCTTCTAACAACAACCATATCCAACTGAATCTGGCACGATCTAATTCTACCATCTCTTCCGTGAAATAATTCCTTAATAATACCTAACTTCCAATTACAGCATTTTACATTATCTTCTCGTACAAGTACAACATCATTAATTTTAAACACGGGAGAATTTTTTGGAGTTTTTGAAAACATGACTGATCTTCATTCTAAAAAATATTCTTTATAAAACCTTTTACAGAAATGCTCTAATAATAATTGCCTATGCTTCCATCTTTTAATCAACTGAGATCTTGTAGATTCTAGTTTAGCTTCAGGTGAAGGTAAAACAGTCAATCTAGATCCAGTTATAAAATGAGAGGGTGAAAGTGGATCAGGTTCATTTGGTTCATTGTGTACATAGGTTATAGGTCTAGAATTAAATAACAGCTTCAACTTCAACTAAAACAGTATACAGCTCGTCTTAATATAAAGAAGCTTTACCTAAGATACGTTTTAAACACATTTTTACAGATCTTACCAAACGTCCCCAAAATCCGCCCCATCAAGGAAGCACCTTCTACAGAACCTTTTTATCTTTACACAATTTATACAAATATTTTAATTCACAATCATCAGTTTTAAAGGTTTAAAGGCATTATCAGAATAAATAACTCTACAAATACCTCTACTTGCAAAAAAACTATGCAGTGCTTGAATGAAACACTCTGTACTTAAATTTGATAACAATTCTATATGGACACCTCGAGTCGCTGACCAGGTAAACAGTGAGATATACACTTCTGAACCATCTTTTAAATGCAAAGGCCAGCAAAATCTATGCCACTTACCTCAAATGGTTGAGCTTTCTCCACTCGGTCAGCACGAAGAGGAGCAGATATCTCGTGTCCAGCTTTAGCATTATATTTTTTACAAAATCTACAATCAGTAACACATTTTACAAAACGTTTAGCTTTTAAAATCCAAAATTTCCCTCTTACTTACAATAAAGTTTCATTTACACCGCTATGAAGTACCTTTCCATGACAGTTCAAAATAATTAAACGAGAAAAATAATTATTTGGTAATATTATAGGCTGAATTTCATCGACATCTAATGATGATTTTACTAAGCTACTCCCAACTCTGAAACAACCTTTTTTATCCATTACTGGATTTAACCCAAACAATTTGGAATTATGAGACAATGGTTCTTTACATTTAACATCATTCAATTCTGCAAAGAAATATTCACCTTGTGATAAGTTAATCCAATAACACATACCATTACATATTTCATTTTTGGTCACAGGACCAATCACTCTATTCTGTGACTTTAAATTATTAATGAATCAATATATATGATGTGACTCTTAAAAGTTTACCTAAGTCACCAAAATTCTCTAACACAGGTTGTAAAGGTTGAACACTAACGGTAACTCGAGTCACCACTCTTTCTTCAGCACTATCTACTATATTACAATGCTCATTTACTTTAGGCCAATTTATTTCATTTTGATGAAGCCATGGAGGTCCATTCCACCACACTCCATTTACTACAAGCTCACTCACTTTAAAACCATGTGTGATTTTGTAGGCTGGATTTTCTCAGTCAGGACAATTATACCACATACTCAGGGATGGTTTGTCATGAATTTCCGACACTTGATTTTGTATGAATGTTTTCCATCGCTGTGGCGAGTTTTTTTATCCAATGAAGCAAAATAAGAGAATCTGTCCATAAATGAATCTTAGATTGAGGAAAATGCACATGGACTGTAGTTACAAGTCTTGCACCTAACACTGCTGCTAAGAGCTTGAGTCTTGGTAAAGATAATTTTTTCAGCGAAGCCACTCTGCTCTTAGCTATCACTACACTTGCTCCAGAATATTTTAAGCTGCAGAATTTCACTGCTGATCTTTAAGCACTTTCAGATGAATCACAAAAACAATGTAGTTCCAGTGTTTCATCAACCTCACGAAAATACCACCGATGTATCTTGATATTAGGAAGATCACATAGTAGCCTATACCATTTGTTCCACTTGTCTTGCAATTCTGGTAGGATAACTTCATCCCAATCAACACCTTTCAGCTACAAATCTTGAAACAGAACTTTTGCTTGACTAACAATATGGAGCAAGAAACCCAACAGGATTGAAGATTTTTGAAGCAGCTTTCAAAACACAACATCTTGTTTGGCTGTTGCTTGACTAACTTATGGAGCAAGAAACCCAACAGGATCGAAGATTTTTGAAGCAGCTTTCGAAACACAACGTTTTGTTTGGCAATTAGACAGGATGAAATCAATAACGTCTTGAGCATTACAACAGAAGATATCCTTAATTGTATCCCATTGAAGTCCAAGAATCTTTGAGGGGGAATCACAGTCAGGCAGTTTAAAGCTAACGAAGTTGTACCTTAATTTGTACTCGTTCTTAAAAGTATCTGAATTTGAATTCAATTTGATCAGAGTCATTAATGACCTTTTCATTATATCATTGGCTTCACAATATATTTGTACAGCTTCCTCCTCCTTATCTGATCCTTTTTGTGTAATCGAGTTGTTAAATACCTGTAAGGCCATTTCATTTCGTTCTTCATCAGAAATATTTTTAATTCCTATAGATTCAATATCCCAAATCGATTCAATGCTTTTTAGAAGTTTCTCTTCTACACTTATGTTTAAGCACACATCATGGATTTGAAAGTCTGAATGAAGAAAATTTGCCTTGTATACACCACCCAAACAAGGTTTTCATTGCTATGGCATTTCTGTTTATCCTTTGTATTTCTTCGCTTGCTATTTTCCACACAATGTCCGCGCCGATTGAAACGGAAATATGACTCATTCCATTGGCACTGCCGCAGGCTGTCAAAGTGATGCCGAATACTTGAAGGTTGGATTTTATTTCAACACCTGGTACCTGTATATCTGCATTTGTTATGACAGGTACTTTGATGACTTCGAGATTTGTCTATTTTTCAGGGTCATTAATATTTCAGAGAGTAAGTTCAACTTTCTTTCGACGCCAGTACTTCCCGTTCTTTTCACTGAAATGCAGATTTAGAACAGTTTCTCCTTTCACTGGTAATTGTAATTTTCTTGATAAATCTTCTCGAATTGCAGAGATTTGGCTACCGCCATCAAGACCCTGATGTTTCGATTTCTTTACTTTTTACACTGGAGACAGCTGATGTGAGATTTACACAAACACTTCCATGATGTTTACCGCGACATTTTTTTTGTGGGAAAACTGTTTGTTCTTACAGTTGATTGCCAAATGTTTACATCCAAAACACAGAAAACATCTTCCTGTACGTTTCGCTTCAGAGTTCACTTCAGTACATTTATATTTCGCATGATCTTCTTTATCACAAAATATACATTTGTATACAATAGTTGACAAAGCTGAAGCAGTCGGAACTTTTGGTTTATAATTCAGATAAGCTTTCGTGCGTTGTTACAAATGTATGGTTTACGATTTATTTTCGCAGAGTTCATTAAACTTGCAGCTTCTCGACAGTTAACTTCCTTTTTTAAGAATTCTACAAGTTCCTTTATATCAAATCCTGTTTCCATTTTTCGACTTCGATTAAATTCCAAATTTAATTCCTCTGGAAATTTCTGCAAAATTACAGGACAGAGAATATTTCCATAACTTCCAGAAGTAAACTTCGAATGTTAATTCTAAACTTCAAATGTTGACTTCGCATTCATTATACAGTTTACGCAGTGCTTTACCATTTGAAATGTTCCCCACTGGTTCAAGAGATAATAATTTATTCATATGCGAAGTGATGACATCTTGTCTTAAAAAGCATTCTTTCAATATTTCTACTGTGGAATCATAATTCTGGTCATTTAAACAAAACCGGAAATGGCAGCTGAAGCATTACTGCCAAGTAAGGATTTTAGAAATGCAAATTTTTCAGTTTTTCTCAATCCACTACGATTGTGAATTGTATTTTCGAACTGGTTCCAAAAGCCCAAACATTTACACGAATCTCCATAAAAAGTTCTGATTTGCAGACGTGGTAACTTCACTGCTTTTGTTTCATGTTAAAGTGCAACATTAGCCATTTTGTTCTGATGAACTGTTCTAGAAGATTTAGAATTTCTTTTCAGAAATTTTTGCATTTTTCCTCTCCATATAACAGTTTTATCGTGGTATTCTTGACTTAGCATAACTTCATTTTCAATCTCCTCTGAAGTTACTTTCATTTTGATTTCTGAATCTAAACTTTTCAGTTCGTTGATTTTTTCAATTAACTATTCATACAAATCCTCGATTATTTCAATTTTCTCATTTAGCAGAATATTATTTGCTACATTCATTTAGACTTTGGTTATCAGTTTAGTCGTTAATTGCCTTAAACCGATCGTTTCTTTTTCAAATTTTCAAGAACGCCCTCCACTTTCGAAATATTTAGTCTGTCGATTTTTCTGGTTCTTTATAGTCCCGGTACGGAGGCAATATACACAAAATATCTGCAAGTCTCTAATAAATCAGACTGGATCATATTTAACCCATTAACTGCCAAAACTACACGGAATGTTTCTTTTCTCATGAAAATAATAACAAATATTAAATTAAGCATTTATAACATAAATTTACATTGAAAATAAAAAATAAAAAAAAAAAAAAATGCTCATACCTGTGGAAAATGCGAGTGTTGCGTTCGCGCAACGTCAGCGGAATAACACTATGGATGTTTAGTGAGTAGGATTGTACTCGTGTGATGTTTCTTTTGAGTGGAGCGCAGGATTACTTTTTAGCTGTATAACGTTTTATAAATCTACAAATCACTTTACTTGTAATTAATTTAATATTAAAATATACATTGTTTTTCTTTTACAAATACAGATTATTTCAATTGAAAGATTCAAGCATGAAAAGCTTGATTACAATCATGATGTAAAGCTACATTACATACTTTGCATCTATAAATAGTCTGACTATGGTACTCTTTATAACAAAGTCTTTTGTTATGAACGGACTTTACGATAAAATGTCTACCTTCTCCATGCAATGGTTTTTGAATGCTGAATTTACTAGGTCTTCCTGTTGCTGATCTATTTCTGGCTGATTCTACACTCTCAATAGGAGTTTGCAAAAGGAATAATGCATTCTCGCATCTGAAATCTAAAAGAGACTTTATATTTCCAGCAGTAAAAAGTGGTGATATTTAGTGAGTTTAGATAAGGACTCACCTCATATAATTTATCAGTATTGACAAATGCAAATTCTGCTTCAAATTCCTGTACTGCAAACGTGATATCGATTCTCGTACAACAGGAACAGAAATGTCCTTATCAAAAGACTAATACATTTTTTCTTGAGGTAAAAAATGATATCCCGTAAGCAATAATATTCCAATATATCTTCTCATATAGGCTTCAGATGCAATAAATTCTGGGCGTTTTTTTTTTTTTTTTTTCCCCCACTGAGCATTTATATTTGTCTGTTCAACGAGAAGAGAGTAAATGTCTAAACCAAAATGAAAATCGAAAATCTGTGCACTAGTTTTAAAATTTTTCTTCCATCTCTTTCTTCATGTTCTTCCTGAGACATAACTAACAGTTCCTTTTTTATCCACTTCAAGATTTCAGTCTTCTGCTTTTTAAACTTTTAAGTATGACTATAAATGCATTTAGAAGGCTGAAACTTACTTCTTACGTGAATTTCAACTTCCCCAGAAGTATCATTTGGGAAAATATCATTATCATTATTTAAAACATTGCCATTCCTTTCTTCTTCGTCACTAACCTCTGCAATTTCTGGGGGAACAACATTATCAGTTTCATTCTGGTCATTATTAACATTATCATCATCTGTTTCTTCATCAAAAAATCTTTGAAGGGCTTCTTCTAATGTAAGATACCTCGTTCTAGGCATTTTTAAACAACCAGAACATCGAAATGAATGAGTGAAAATGGAGATTGACTACCCGTTTCCTGCTGACGTTGCGTCAACGCAACACCTGTTTTCCCTTCCTTCCCAACACAAATATAAACATCTGACTGATGTAACGTTCTGATAAACGGTGACTTTCACTAAAAATAGATCACTCATAAAGACGGCGATTCTTTCGTTAAATATTTTCAGCAAAAATACCGGTCGAAAATTTTGCTTAAAGTACGAGATTAATTATTATAAACAAAATGATTGTCGAAGGCAAATATTTTTTTACACATATATCTTCACAATATTTCTTACACAAAATCATCTGCTGTTATAAAATATCTTAAGTAGTTGTTTAACATTATGCTTTTTAAGAAATTTTTTGAATCTAGAGGAAGTGAAGGCTGCATTCCTGTCACTCAGAATTTTTTCGGGGACTTGTATTTGAAATATTTGTTTTAGACAATTGGCATAGGTTTCTGAAGTTACACTTTTAGAGGGAAAAGCCCAGACATATCTTGTTGCATGGTCAATAACTATATGTAAATATTTTTTTGTAGAATTATAATAATTAAATCCTCCCACAGTGTCAATAGAGAGACATTCGAAAGGTTTGTCAGTTGGGGGTACGTCTTGCATAAGACCAAATTTTTTCTGTTTTTTCTTTTTATTAAGTTGACAAGTATGACAATGTTTAACAAAATTTACGATATCTTCACTAATATGAGGCCAATAATATTGAGGGGTGATTAAGTTAAGCATAATTTGAACTCCCAGGTGACCAAAATTTTCATGGGTTTTATTCAACAATTTTAATCTTAAAGATTTAGGTACTACAATTTTATAAAAATTCTTTTTCTTAATTACCATCATATCATTTATCTCTTGGTAATTTTTTCCGCAGACATTATCAGTTTTTTGTTGTTGGATTATTTCATTTCTATCAAGTAAATGTACATAATGTTGGAGGTGCTGTGAAACAGGATGTCTAGAAAGCAGGTCCGCTTCAATATTGGTAGAGCCCTTCTGATACTTTACTTCATAATTGAACATACTTAGTTTGAGTGACCAACGGAAGAGTCTACCTTTTAAATTTTTAACATTTTTGAGCCAAACGAGGGCCGCATGATCCGTATGTATAATAAATTTTTGTCCATGCAGATAGTAATAGAATTTGTCTAGGGCATCTACTATGGCCAAACATTCTAACTCAGTAATCGTATAATTTTTCTCATAATTTCTTAAAGTTCGGGAATGGTATGATACAGGGTGAAGGACATCATTTTCATCTGGTTGTTTCAAAACAGCTCCAACAGCAGTTTGAGAAGCGTCAACAAAAATATGACATGGCCTACTGGAATCATACAATTGTAAAACAGGTTTGGAAATCAGTATTCTTTTCATTTCGTTGAAAGCTTTTTGACATTGGTCATCCCATTCCCACTTGACATCTTTTTTCAAGAGTCTGTTTAATGGAGCTCTAATAGTTGCATAATTCGGAATGAATCTATGATACACATTCACACTTCCCAAAACTCTTTGTAACTCTTTGGTGTTACTGGGGTTTTTAAGTTTCTTAATAACTTCTATATTATGGTTATCGGGAATTATTCTACCATTTTTTATTTCATAGCCAAGAAATGTGATCTGATCTCTGGCGAACACACATTTGTTTCGATTCAATTTAATATGCTCCTCTTTAAACACCTCAAATAAAATTTTTAAATGTTCTAAATGTTCCTTCTCAGAGGAAGAGTAAACGATTATATCATCAAAGTAACTGCAAGCGAAATTAATTTTATTTTTTGTTAATATTCGTCTAATTGTTCTGTTAAAAATTGCAGGAGCATTTTTGAAACCAAAAAGGAGTCTTAACCATTCGAATAATCCAAAATTCGTGCAAAAAGCTAATTTCTCAGTATCTGCAGGGTGAATCGGGATATGCCAGAAACCAGATCGCAAATGAATTGTAGAAAATACTTCTGCTTTACTTAATTTGTCTAACAAAGTGTCAATGCGAGGAAGAGGGTTTGCATCTGTTTTAGCCAGGGAATTCAATTTTCGATAATCTATACACAATCTAGTTTTCTTACCTTCCTCACGTTTAAGTACTAAAGTCACGGGGGACGAATATGGGCTACAACTTTCTTTAATTATACCTGCTTGTAATAATTGATCAATTTGGGTCTTAATTTCCTCTTCTTCCATAGGGGATGTTCTATAAGGTCTTAATGATACAGGCAAATCAGAATTTAAATTAATTTGTTGAGGTTCAATATTAATTTTTCCTACATCATACTTATTTTTAGAAAACACAGATGAATAATCATTTAAGAATTTTTCCAAGTTATACTCTTTGTTATCGACAGTATTAGAAACAGCATTTTTCACATAAATGTTAGACTGAGAAACTAATTCCTTTGGATTTGTAGTCCGAGATTTACAGGTTGGAAAATTTCTTAAATCATCATCATTATTAACACATGGATAAACATTTGTTGTACCACCTTGGAGGTGTAGAGATATGGCTCGGCTGTCAAAATGGCAGTCATCATTAAGTACGATAGCTCTCTGTTTAATTTTTAAATTAGTACAATCAATACTCAAATAATTTGCATTCATAAAGTCGTAAAATTACATAATTCAAATTATTATCAAGAATAAACAAGGTAATTTGGTTACTAATCCGTCCAATTTTCATTTGTATACAACATATTTTGTTGAAGATTATTTTTCCTTTAGTTTGGGTTACTGAAAATGATCTAACTCTTTGTACTTTTAAACGTAATTGTCTAGCTGTTTTGGAAGAAATTATTGATATGGTGGCACCACTGTCTACAACACACTCTAGACGTTTCTTATTGGACAAATATCACGACACCTTTAATAGTCGACTACTGTGAGGGGTTTCTGGGGTTGGTTTTATTGCAAGGGGCGTAACATTAGGTGTATCAGATCCCTCCACTCTGAAAGGACAAACCTGAAACCAGTGAAAGGCATTTGGGATTCCGTTCCGGGTGCAAAGTCTACAGGGACTGGGTGGCAATGGCAATCTATTTTGAGAATTAAAATTATGATGGCTTGTAAATCCTGGGCCATTGAACCGATTATAAAAATTACTTGGTCTCTGAAAACGTTGGAAATTGTTGGGTCTAGGAGAATCTTGTCTCACAGTAGTTTCATAGCTTGAAGCTGAAATTCTAGTTCTATTAAATCGATTGTAATCTTGGGGACTGTTCCCAATCGGAGTAACAAATCTGGGAGGTGCACTTTTGATTTGTTGATTTTCGCTAATCTTAATAAGCTTATGGACATGAGTAAGCCAAGAGATGGGGTCAGGGGGTGCGTTGATCGTCCTTAGGGATTTTAATTCTATAGGAAGGCCATCCGTCAGACCCTCCAAGATCATTTCATGAGTTAGATTTAATTTTTTACCAATATCTAATTTTTTTCGAAAATATCGCGTTATGTCCTCTTTATGATTGTACTTGTAATTGGCAAAATCACCAAACGTAGTTAAAGTGGGGTCGAAAAAATTTTCCTTTAAAATTTGGACTAATTAACATATTTAGTAATTTTATGGCAGTTTTTGACATATACACTAAGTGTACCTATAATACCTTTTAGATATCGAGCTACATTATTAAGCATCCACGTTTCATCTTTATCTAAATGAGTTTTGTTAAAGTACTCAAGCCATGAATTTATATCCATATCATTCTGCACGTCAAAGGGAATTATACTTGTTTCAGGTTCAGCGCTAGCTGCCCTTAATGAATCATCCGGATCAGAGATGTTTTCCTTAGCCATTATTCTCTTAATAATACTTTCATAAATAAAACTAACTCAAAAATAATACTCTTTAAATTTTCCCAAAACAATATTAAAACCAAAATACATCCTTTAAATACCAAATTTAAAATACATTTATACCAAAATAATACTTTTTAAAATTTTCAAAATAAAAACACTATTATTAAATCAGTAATTATAATTCAATAATAATAATATCATTTGCATCGCCAATCTTTTTACTAATTGCTTCTATTTGACTTATTGTGACGAGAATACGAGTGATGAAATCGACACGAAAATACACATTTTTGTGCACTCTTGATTAGATTTTCGCAAAACACGATCAATCACCACACAAGCCAAAGCTCTCGAGAGCAACACAGAATGGCGTAGACGTAGGGAAAGATTTCTATCCTCAAAAGTAGGTCAACGGTAAGAGCACATTTGATGAATGACGAACTTTCGATGGAAACACAAATCACGCATCACAGGGGGCAGAAGGGTGCTTCTCTGGACGTAAAATAATCTGCAGAATACCAGAATACAGGTAACAGAAGGATGATTCTCTTGAAGCAAGAACGCGTACAGAAAAATGTAGAAACATAGAAGTCGCACAGCGGCAAATTCATCTTAAGTGCGTAACATTTTATCCGTATAATCCTTGGGGTAACTTCTTTTTTAGATAATCCCTTTGAAGGTGGTATCCTACCGGCTTTCTGAAATGTAATTTCTCATACATTATTTGTTTTGTGCAGCTGGGGCAACAGGAATGAGACAAATTTTGGAATATAAAGTGGTAGGTTTATTTTAGCATCCATCTCACAAGCGTTCTCCTCGTACCTTGAGCAGAAGACCTACTTATACATATGTGTACGTCACGAGGCTCCTCCAATCAGCGATATTAATTGAAATCACGAGGTGATGCTATCTTCTCATCAGGAGTGTTCTTAAGTACTTTATGTAATA
This sequence comes from Stegodyphus dumicola, assembly GCF_044657685.1. NCBI lineage: Eukaryota > Metazoa > Arthropoda > Arachnida > Araneae > Eresidae > Stegodyphus > Stegodyphus dumicola. The sequence continues at coordinate 109,539,124 of NC_140781.1, read as the reverse complement.
TGACAGATTTATGAGTTTGGCGATTTGGCGGGCGCCAACAGGTTAATATATTTTATACTAAAGAAAGGATTTCGCCAAAATTTAGGAAATATATTTTATACTAAAGAAAAAATTTCGCCAAAATTTAGGAACAGGGATGCAATTTAGGTAGAGAATTGCCAACACATTATTAAGCAATATTAATAGAATTTAATTTAATCAATTGATTTATAAATATCATTACATATATATGCATTTATTTTGACCGTTGCATCAATGCAACACCAGTGGCTAATGGGTTAGTAATAAACAAAGAGCATTTTTTCCCACAATGTTTATTGACGAATATCAAATATGAACTAATACATATACATAATTATGACATCACCGTTTCTTTTTACAAACACTACTGCCATCTATTGGCGATCGGAGGACACAGTCATAAACTTATATTTAACAAGATGGTTTTGTGATAGCTGTACAATATCAGCTGAAGTCCTACACCTCATTGTGAGAATCTATACTTCAGTAGATGACCTCTACTTCCTCCTTATCAATGAAAATATCCATTCCCATCAGGCCAACTTCATTAATGAGCATGGGGTTTGTACACATTTCTGCACGTGGAAATTAAGTACTTTTAACCCGTTCAAGACAGTCACCTTTGTTACCGAAGCGTTCTCTTGAGACAGTGTGTTAACCGGATACGTCGTCTTGTGGGGATGCGTAATTCGCGCTGCTAAGCCTAACTTTGGAAAAAAATTCGTATAAATTAAATTTCTCATCCAATTGTTCCAATTTTTGGTACATTATGAGAAGAACATTCAGGTAAATGTCAGAATTAATTTTAAACCTTTATTGTTATATTTTCCTTAAAAATTTTATAAAATACTCATTCTAGAATAATATAATTTTTCTTTCATCCCACAATTAAATATATATGGAAAAGTATATAAACAATTGCAGATTTTATTTAACACAAAACATAATTAAAATTAAAACATATCAAACTGTCTTCCATAAAAATTAAATGTGCAAACAGCGAAAAGGAAGCAATATTTCAAAAGCGAGACAGTGTATGATATTCTTTGAAACATGGGTGTACGCAAAGTCCAACGTTGCAAATGTCACAGAAATAGAATATCAGCAAATTTGGCTCATTTAGCATTCGTGCATCTTCTACGGTCAGATAGTGCTTTCGTTTTGCCGCTAAAAAATAGAACACCTGCAATAAAACATTAAAAAAAAACTTTCGCTAAGCCATACAAAATATTCGTCTCAATGCCGGAAAAATCTAAGTGTAATGAAAAAAGTCTCTAATGATAGAACACCTACTCCACTATACGGGGATAAAAAAAGAAAATAAATAAATTAAAAAGTATTCCAGAGCATCGAGAACATGTTAATTTTTTTATATGAAATGATGTAGTAGGAGCCATCGTGTTACTCAACACTAACGAATTAGCACTTGTGTTATATTCTATGTTCAGATACTTATATCACAAAAATAAAAAGTACCTCAAAGCACTGAGAACACGTGCATTTGTTCATATCAAATGACGCAGTTAAAGAGACATTACATTGCTCAACACCCACCCATGAATCTCCTTCTCATTCCGAAACAAAATATCAAAAATAAAAAACATTGCATAGGAATGAAGGTACACATACTTAACTTTTGATATATTTCTCCATAACAGAGATACAGCTACATCTAGTGGCAACAAAAAATACTAATTAAACGTTCTATCTAAAAAGTCAGATGTGATACGCCCGGCCATAGAGTGAATTAAATGGAGATTCAAATATGACACACCCGGCTAGGAGGTAATGTTTGACGCTGATGCACATATGACATGCCCGTACTGAATGGGTTAAGGACTTTCAAGGACCATTAATGAAAAAAATTAAGGACCTATCAGCAAATAGGAGCTGAATAAATTAAATTCAATCAAGAACTTCACTCTTGTAATAACACTCTAAGAATAAAATAGATCTGTAAGTAGGATACATTCTTATTAAACACAATTTAATAAACATAACTGTAAAACAAATTTGACAATAAAATCCACTTTACAAAATTTATCAAGTAGCATTAAATATCTTACACGTATAATAGTTAGACATATTTGAAAGATTAGGGACATTTTTATTCATGGTTTACTAACAGTTAGCCTTATGTTGATTTTCTTTTGTCTCATTTTGCCAAGTATTTACTCAGTCTAAAGGCTTAGTAAATAAGCAGGTAGATTTTATTTCAAATGGCATACGTTAAAATGAGAAATAAAATTATAATCAGCATAATTTTTATCAGAAGACTGGCTGTCGCAAGTGCTGCTGCTTGCCTAGAGAGATACCTGTTGATGAGAACAAACCTAAAAGCCTGATGTAGGCATGGTTGGCAAGTTTTGAAAGTTAGTTGTATTCCATCTGTCTGACACAGTTAGTGTTGTAGCTTCATGTAGAGTTTCTGGGATTATAACCCAGTTAATATATTTAAGGCTCCAATAAGCCACTAATGCAACCAGAGGTGATAAGTTGTTTTGTATTATTTTAATTCTCACTAGATGCAAAGAATAAGTTTTACAATAATTTTTACATTTTTGTGCTGCACCTTGTGACTATTATAAAGATTAATGAAAGGCAATAACTTGCTTTAATATGCAGAGATAACTTTTAAAGGTGAGCGGTTAGTTACAAATAATTAAATTAGGTAGTTAAATACCCTTAATCATGATAGATTTACATGACTACTATTAAATTTTATTTATTTATTAAAAACATTTGTTAAAAAATAACTACTAAAATTTCAATTTAATACCATATCACAGTTTAAAATACATGCAATTTATGATACAGATTAAATTTAAACGGTATTATGATAATTAAAACATTTATGTTTTATAACGACAACACACAACAAAATATTTATGCATCTTTTTAATTTGAAGGCCTTCTCAGACATTTTGGCTAATTTATATCAATTTCTTCACTTTAAACATCTTTTCTAACAATTGGAAATATGTTTCAATACACAAACCAATGTTTCCATTAGTTTATGCATGCTTTATATCCTAGCTTGCCAATAACTCAACAGTGTACTTAACAAGGGTTTAATAAAGTTAAATAATCCAAAACCTATGATATGCATGAAGCAAATTATGGCTATGTCTAAAAGTAACTATAAAGTCATATAAAGATTTAAATAAACCTCTTATTTCAAAAGAACTCGGAACAGACAGGCACATTCTTATGTTGACAAAATCAACTACCGCTTGTGCTGATGCAATTAAACAGGAACAGTGAAATTCAAACTAAAAATGTGGAATAGTAGTCAAAGACTACACACATTTGAATTTTAATCTATGCTGGCTCAGGAACACTATCGTAATAACAAATTCAAATGTTAGCAGCGATAACGCAAAGAAGAATAAATACAAATTATCAGAGCTGGTAGGAACTAAGGCACATCCAAGAGGAGGGCAAAAGCACTCCGCCTTATAATCCAAAAATCTGTTTAAAAAATATCTGATTTGCATTGTGGTAAGGAAATGGAAAGGGGAAGTTATAGCAAAGGCATACTTGCCAACCTATGATACTCAACAATCAGAAGATTTTCTTAAGAAATCAGGAGATTTTTCACAATGTTAAAAAGACTTTTTAAATGATAAAAATATAGTTTTTAATAATGAATTAACTTTAAATAGTTACTAAGTCTTAAATGCAAGCAACACAAAAATACCTTAGACAAACATTTTTATTAGTTGTAATATATATATATATATATATATATATATATATAAAAGACACTTTAATCAGTTTTCATACAAATGTTACGAACAGTGGCAGATTTTGCTTTAGTTAAGAAACTTCATAATTTTGTTCATAGCAATTGCCACGTAGGCCTGCTTTCGCTAATAAAAGTTTTTCTAATGTGTCATCACTAATATTCTAGACAGTTCACTATATTTTAAAATTCCATCAGCACATTTCAGTTTTCCAATTAAACTCCACTGGGTGTCAATCCTAGCTGATTTTATAACTTCATCCAAGTTTTCTAATTGTAAATTGCAAAATTGCAACTGCAGTATATCAGTAGCAACATCAATATCATCATCTTTCATGACTAAACGAAGTAACACAGGAAATCTGTTCAAAAAGTACCTCATATCAGAAAAAGATGCATTTGCTAGAGCAGAAACATCACAAACTTTAGCATGCAAAATCACTTCATCGTTGACTGGAAATTTATGTAGTATGTAATCACATACTCGAGAGAAGTAACTTCTAACATGAAGATAAAACTTATTTTTGTCCTCTTCTGAAAGTTCTTCCACTACTTTTGTAGCTGCAGCTCCTATTACCAAATATTCATCTTTCATCTGATTTTCTATTTCACCATAAATCACATCATATGTAGAATTACAAGACAAAACACAGACTGGTTTTACAAACTTTGATAAAATGTCTTTAAACAGATCATAAATCATTGATTGCAAAACATGAATTAATGGAATTCTGCTTTGTAGAATTGTGTTAAGAACATCGAATGATGGCAAAATGAATTGTAAAAAAAAGCAATAAGCTTTGTTAAGGTCTGAAGAAAAAAACATAAATATTCGTTCTTCACAAGATAAACTTACACTAAGCGGAAAATGTTTCGTGTGTTGAGCAATTTTTTTATTTTCAAAGAAATTTGTATCAGCTTTACGCTTATATTTTGCAGTATTATTTTGAGAACTGCCAGTTGAATTGCTGAATGGTGCAGAAATTCTTTATTTTTCTCAACCCTATTTTTAACAACGGAAGTAGTAACTACATCTCCATTTACTTTAGGTACTTCATAACTTTCAATAGAGCCTTTTATCTTAACTCTCGAAGCATTTACTTCTTCTTTAAAAAATGCAAGAAGTGGGTTCCATTGATCGAGGATTCTAGATAAGCATTTCTTTAAAGACAGCCAGCGTGTACACACGTTTCAAAATATTTCTCATTTTAGTATTATGCAGCTATTGGAACTGTTTCAATTTTCCCTTTCTTTTAGAACTCCTTTCAAGATAATAATAAATATCAACAATGTGTTCATCCACATTTATTGGTAAAGAAGCTGCCCCTTTTTCAGCTGCTAAATTTAAGAGGTGACAGGTGCACCTCATAATCTGCAAATCTGAATTTGCCTTTCTCAAGATGCTTGCAACACCAGTCTTCAAGCCTACCATTACTGGTGCATTATCGGCACCAAGTGCTAAGCAATTATCCAGAGGGACTGCATTTTCTTTTAAAGTTTTAATAATTAGCTGTGCTATATTAAAGCCTGTCGAATGTCCTTCTAAAGTGGGCACAGAAAGTAAACTGCACTCAATTTCTGAAGACACTGGAATAAAAAAAGAAACAACAATTGGATACAGTTTTGAATTGATATTATTGCTTCCACCTGTAGAGAGGCAGAATGGAGCTGTTTTAATGCAATCAATAACTGAAGATTTTTTTTTTTTTTCCAAACCCATTTCTTTAACAATTGCACCTGATTTGGTCCTTGCACTTGAGTATTTCTTAGCGATTTCACTATCAGGAAATATTTTTCTACATAAAGCTGCTGCGTAATCCGATGCATTCAGTGGCAGGTTGTGCTCCAGTAAAAAGGCAGAGAACAGACATTCTGCATTAATCACTTTTTAATCTTTTGTTTTCGAAGAAAAATTTAATTTTTTGCTTTTTTCAAAACAACTCATGTTGTCCTTGTGTTTTTGTGTATGCACATGTTTGAGAACATCTGCCCTTCTACCATGCAAAATCGAAAAATCGCAACGACAGATGGTACACATCGCAAATTTATTACACTCCTTTGAGGAAATAATGGAAGGAAAGTCAACTGTGTACGATTTTTGAATATGTGCACGAGTATTTCACCTTTCTCGCAGACATAACAAAAGATGATAATTTCCAAAACTATTTCCTGAAGGCACGTGTACTCACGCAACTCAGGATAAGATGAACAAAATAACGAAAGAACATCCAAATAATGGCCAACGGGCTTGAGCTTGCTTTGTGCTCATTGGCTAATATATGCCAGATGAAATGCAGTAAAGCTCAATGCCCATTGGAGAACTGGAGAACGACGTTTCTGGAAACGTGTGCTGTCACTCACAAAGGAGAAATTCTCATCTGATTCGCAAGGTTTTATTTTAGATATAATCTAGAGAAAATTCAGTTGCTTTCAGACGTCCAAAATCACTTTTTTTTTGTTTTGTTCATATAACGAAGTATTAAGGCAAGTTCCATAAAATCGTGAGAAATATTAAGAATAAGAAAATGTTGGGAGAACTATATTGTAAATTGGATTGGCGGCAGAGTGGGCGAAAATCGGGAGTCTCCCGCCTAAATCAGGAGAGTTGACAACTCTGCAAAGGCTAAAATTATAAACAACTGGTTAATTTGCATAATAATAACTGTACATATCTTTGAAGAATAATTTTCTTCCTCTTTATGTATTCAGTTTCTTTTTTCAATACGTTTCCTCTTCACTTCAGAATTTTTGGAATTAATTAAAGATTTCTATTATTCCAAAAAACTAAATGCATTTAGAATTTAAAGATAAAAGCTGCTAATTTTATTTAGTAATATGAAAACTGAGAATAAATATGAAATGATATGTGGTCAGGGCTGGTTTCAGAACTGATAAAGCAGGATTTTTAGAATTTAGTGACACACCAACCAACAAAATCCAGAAATGGCAAAACTTAGCATTTAGGACATGGACTGGGAGGAGAATTTAGAACTGCACTAGGCAGTATAATTTAGGAAGCCACACAAGATGGCAGAATTTATAATCCACATAGATTACCTAAGGCAGGAAAATACCTAGTGCCAACCCTGTGTATGATCCATTGAGACATATAAGATGAATCTTTAAATTGTCAATTTTCAATTTCTTTATTAAAAGAAAAATTCTTTTTTATAAATGTCTGTCCACGCAAAAAGATTACAAACATTTTTGATATTTTCCATCCTTGCGTCAAGTGAAAAATTGAGAAAATAAAGGGAAGACAAACATGTTAAGAAAAAGACTTCTTGTATCAGAAGTACAACAATCAAAAATTTTGTTTTCAGTGTCCTTCAAAAAATTCTGCAAAATGTAAGAAATTCATCCAAACTCTCTGCAAAATACATCCATTATGTGTTAATAGAATGAAGACTTTTTCATTTTGTGACATTTTCTGGAGCCTTCTAGAATTGTGGGTCTGTAAATCTTGCCTTCAAATCCTAAACTTTCCAAGTTGCAGTGTCTAAAATCCTAAAGAAAAATTAAGCCTACAAATTCTGTAACGGGGGAAAAAAAAAGGCCAGAAATATTTTTTAAAAAAAATCAGTGGAAAAAAGTGTAAAATTAATTTTATAGAGAAAACTAATGCTTATTCTGACAATTCTGAGACAATTACATGGTTAGTTGGGGAAAATTCTTACCATGAAAAAATTTAAAGTAAGAAATTTTTAATTAATTACATAGCAATTTTGCTTTTTCTATGAATTGCTTTGTAAACTGTGCTTTACAGCATTTATTGCCTTATTTTTCAGATTCAAAATACTGTATAATATGTCACCCAAACGGAAAGTAATGTCACTTTATAATATGACATGGGAAAAAAAAATAAAAATGTTTTATTTTAATGTCATTCCTTAAATATAATTTCAATATATTACCATTATTTTAGTTAAATTTATCAATGTTATAATGAAATGCTATCAATGTTACCAATGTTTTAAAAAAAAAAATCGTCGAAAAATTCCCAGATCTCAGAATTAAAAATTTTCTATATAAACTGATTTTAAAATCGCCAAAATGTTGATAAGTCGCCAAATTTCGAGCTGTTTAATAAAGAATTCACACCCTTCAAAAGCGGAAAATTGTTTAAGAGCTCTTTATTACAAACAAATGACCCATGAACCCATTCAAAAGATAATCATAATTGTCAAGTGAAATCACCAAACATATACCTCCAAAATGATAATTCGCACTGAAAATAGCAGTCAGAAAAACAAAACAGAAATTTCAGATGAATAAAATTAAGGACCTTCTGACGATTTTGGCCAAAATTAAGGACTGTTAAGGACCAAAAAACCGATTTCAAAAAAAACCTAAGGACTTTTAAATACTCTTAAAGACCATACGGACTCTGGAGTATCTACAGAGTGAAGGAATTTCTCATACGGATTGGTCACCAAATTCCCCAGATTATAATTCACTGAAAATGTTTGGGATGTTCTCTTTCCATGTTAACATTTCTTTAACTTCAGCCAAACGGAAAGAGTCCTAAAGGAGAAATGGCCATTGCTAGTATCTGTGATGGCTAATCACCTCACTAAAAGCATGGGCAGTTTCTGTAATTTTGTCTGAAGTTCCGATGCTGCCAAATACATATAATTAATGCTTGTGTGTTACGTAATTAAAGTTTTGTTTGCCTGTCTTTAGCTCTGAACATTAATTTATTAATGATCTACATGTAATGTCATCATTTAATTCAAGAAAATTGTTATTTTTATCTTTGTACATAATGATTGCTTCAGGCATAAACATATTTGCTACCTTAATGTGCAATTTAGTTTTAATTTTTCATTTGTGTTGATTTTGCTATCACATGCTTAATTTTTGGAACCCGGTGCCTAATGATACCGAAATATACTTTCCAAAGTACTGCCATAATAAATCATAAGATAAATGGAATTAAAATTCGGATAGGAAACACCTTTTAAAACAGTCACACTTCTAAACTTTTCCATATTTGAGCAGTAAGCTCTTATACAGGGTGTCTCAAAAGGTCATCTACAAACCTTATGGGCTAGTCTGCTGATCATGGCAAATAAGTTTTGCATAGGAAGTTATCTCAAACTGTAACCAGCCACCACTACAGGGCGATGTTCGCAAGCATACTAGAAAGCGAAAACTGGGATCATTTAAGGCAAGGACAATGCAGGAGAAGTATGCATTGGTAAAGAAACTGACTGATATGCACAGAGAAAAAATAACCTCAGGCAAAGCAGTAAATGTGCGCCCTTGTATACAATGCAAGGTTATTTATTTACCTATTTGTGTGTGTGTGGGAGAATTAATAATAAATGATGTTTGAAAACATTGCATTATACAAATACGCACATATATATATTCTGCTAATTAAAAGTAACTATTTCAAGAGAAAATACAATAACTCTTACAATAATATTTAATTATAACTTCGTATATTCCACAAAGTGAAACATATATAATGATTAACAATTTTGAAATGGAAAACATTAAAAATATGCTTTTTGAAAAATGGCAAATATAACACCTATATTGTATTATAAATAAAACACCTGCTCAAAATTTTATGGCATAAACCTTTCAACCATATTTATAATTAAATTTTTCTTGCTTTTAAAGAAGCAAAATCATCAATAATTTTTTCAAAATCTATTTGATTACTTAACTTGTGTTCTATAGAGAGAATGGTCATGTTTGAAAGTTTTTCTTGGCCTAGTGAAGATTTTGTATAGTTTTTTTATTATTTTAAGTTTGCTAAAGCTTCTTTCGCCACTAGCTAGAGTAACTGGCAACATTAAAAAAATTCTTAACGCTGCTTCCAAATTCAGACAGGACTGAACTAAACTATAATCGTGAATTATTTTTACAAGTTCTAAGCACATAGCTGCTTTTGTGTCCCGAATTATTGAAATAGCATGGTTTTTAAAACTAGATATTTCTGACTGAATTTCTTCAGTGTTCATATCATTCAGATATTTATTTAAGTGGTAAGTTATAAGCTGCTGCCTTTATGATATTAATTGTTCACCAGTCAGAAACTGAAAATCAGAAAAGATTTCATTTAACTTTTCGTACCGCCATTTCAATTGTGAAATTAAAATGTCGAACACATCTTTAATTTCTATAAAATATATTTTCTCAAAACTACAATTTATATCAATTGATTCCTCACAATTTGATTTATTAATTTTTCGTTTCTCTTCAAATTCTGACGGCATATTCATCTCTAAAGCTGAAGTTTTACATTTTTTAAAAATGCATTGAGAGATATTTTCTTTTATTTCCTGTAATAAAAGATATAGTCCTTCTATTAAGCATGTGGCTCTATAGACAGTCATAGTTTTTTGACTGCAAGGTTTTATTTACTTTTTTGATTTCTTGCAGTATTAAATAACATAAACATAACAATTTAAAATCGATTTGTTTCAAAATGCTGTTATTTTCAGCCCATTGCAATGATTTGTGATTTAATGCCATATCTTTCAATAATCTATATACTTCTGTTATTTGTAGATCTAATTCTTTAACAGCATTTGCTCTTGATGACCATCGTGTATCCATATGAACTATTACTGTTGTTTTAAAATGGACATAAGTGCATCCCATCTACTTGTTGAAGATACAATAATAATAATAATAATAAATATAAATCCTCTGTTCTGTGCCAAAAATTAATTAACATACTTGAATCTGTTGCAATGGCACTTTTGCACACTAAATTTAAACTATGAGCCGAACAAGGAATATTTATAGCTTGATCGTTTCTTTGGCAAATAATGGTTTGCACGTCTTTGTGCAATCCAGCCACATTGACCCCATTATCATAACCTTGTCCTCGAACATTTTGAATGTTGAGGCCATCCTTTTCTAACTTATAAATAATTTCATTTGCTAAACCAATACCAGTTTTCTCTTTTGTTTCTATAAAATTTGTAAAGCTTTCTTTGGTAAAATATGGATTTGTCTTTTATGTACACATATCTAATAATCTGACACAGTTGCTCATGATGCGAAAAATCTGGTGTACAATCAAATATCAAAGAAAAATATTTCGCTTTTTTGATCCTAGAACGAACTTTAAATTGAACAAGACTACCTAAGTGTAATATATATATTCAGCTTGTACTTTATTAGACAGATAAAAAACAGATTCCTTTCTGTGATTAACTATGAGATAGGCAATGTTTCTATCATAATGACTTATTAATTTAATTAAATTTAAGAACATTCCTGCACTTGAACTGCCAATAATTCCATTTTTAAGAGGTAAATTGTGTTTTACACAAAACAAAATTATGTCTAATATAACGCGTAAGCTATGTCGCCACTTTTCTTTTTGTGATTCTACTGCTTTATGCAGAGAATCATCTATGAAACCACCTCCTTTAATTTTTTTCAAAGTATTTCCATTGAAGATAAGCATCCTGATGAAATGTAGAACTTTCGTGATCAGAAATTCGGTTTAAGTTTTTCCAATCTTTGAAACCACTTTTTGGATTGGAAATAGTAGAATCTGTCTTACTTTTAGTAAAAAGAATGCATGGAAAACAGAATGATGACAGATCTTTTTGAATAAATAAGGCAATTGCGATGTATACCTTCCCATGAGAACACATCTTAAAAAACCATTCTCTGGAAAATATTCTGCCTTCTTCTGAAGTAGATTCCTTTAAATCAGTATCTTGTCCTTGATCTGGTCCATGTTCTAAGAAAAAAATTTTTATTTTATCTGAAATTTTTGGTCATGATCATGAACATTGAAGTTAATCAGTTTAATGGTTACTTTATTCTCTTCATTTCCAGAAATTTCAATTACTTGCTTGCTTTTATTTGAATCAAAGTTGCTAGATTCTCCAACTCCAACCACATTTTCTTCTGAGCTATCTGCTATTACTTTTTTGATGAATTACCTATTTCATTTGAATTTCCACCAGCCAGTCTTGCAACTGTAAAGTGCAACTTTGACGAACGTAATTTCTTAATTTTTTCCTTCTTTTGTATTCAGCATCATTGGGTTTTTTCAAAGCCATCCATGAAAAATTCGAGTTTTTAATGATTTTGATTATTGCTTTTTGTCATAAGATAGTTAATACAAATATTGAATAGCTCGATCGAATAGCTAATTTGGCACCCCTTCTATTTGTTCACCTGAGGCAAGTGCCTCACCTGCCTCACCCTTCTCTCGGCCCTAGATATGTATTACGTTTACGGTACCGGGGCATGGAAAGAAATTAACAGACACACATACCTAGAGCTCTTCCAAAAAAGACTTCTTACTAAGTTATCAACTGTTTGGGCAATTGCATTGCAGATTAAGAGAGCCTTGAGCTTTTCAAATAAGCAGCCACATTTGCCAGTAATGTACTATATGCACACCTGCTGCAGAGGATTTGACATAGGCCAATTTGAACAAATTGTGAATTCATGCATTGATGTTGCAAAGCATGTATTGTGGTGGATCTTTGAAACTTTGAAAAGGAACTTTGAAAATTTTCTGTAAAAACTCATTTATTTCTTCATCCGTATCGTCAATTTTTTAAAAAATACAGTTATGTTAATGCCACTATCAACTTCTTTTCTTTGTGTGTTGATTGCATTGTTGCAGCACCACATGGTTTGACTATCACACTCAACTTCCAATGTAAAACTTAATCGTCATGGTCCATCAGACCAGCATATAAAGTTTGTAAATGGCTTTTTGGGGCACCCTTTATAAAACAAAACACTCTCAAGAAGAAGGCCAGAGGATATTACGAACTCCTTTAGTAAGAAGACTCTTTACTTAATTAGATATAATAGAATATTTACTGAACAATTCTAAAAATCTTTAACAACATGAAAAACAGAGAATTTATAATTTTTATAAATGATAAATCATAACTTTATTACCTAATATATGCTCTAACTTCCACAGAAGTCACTCACAGTAGAAGAAACATCGTTAACACAGATGCAAATTATAGCACATGTCAACACATATGTTTTGATTTATTTTTATCGGTTAAGCAAATGATATAACCAGCACTCCTATCCACGCTGTAGCAGTTACTGATAAACACTTGAAATTCTGGGTTCTAAAACAGGTTATAGTCACATGATCAGAAGATGGGGAAAACTGCATTTTCTGATCATGTGACTATAACCTGTTTACACTGCAACATGTAGTCAGATGACAGCAGCTGGTTAATAGATTGAAACTTAAAAGCTTTTTCTTCTTTGAGGGAAACAAAACATTCAAAGACATATCTACCAATTTTTGCTTTAAAACTTACTAAACTAATTAAGAAATCATGAAAATATATACTTTTGCTGAATTAGACACACTTAATTAGAAAACCTAAGTGGAAATAATAGGAAACTTTACATTAAAAAAAAACTGTTCACATTTAAGAGTACTACTTTCGAACATTTAAGAGTAATACTACACATACAGTACATTTAAGAGTAATACTACACATACAGTAAATTTAAGAGTAATACTTTCGAATTTAAAAAAGCAGCCTTAATACGAGCCATACTGCCTTACACGAAAACTTCTTACCCTGGATCTACATCAAGAAATAAAAAAGCATGTAAAACTCACCTCTTCAGGATAATTTTCAAGGAAATTATTTGGAAATTCTAATTTTCTAACAGACTTCAAAACCTAATAAAAAAAGCAAAACCATTTTAGAAAACTCGTCATGATTTTTGAAAGCATCATTTATCCCAATTGATCACAAAACCAAGCTAACACTTTTCTCTTCTTCCCTTTCAATTAAGGTTTCATTTTTATCCGAAGTATAGGAAAGGGCCTGGTGCTTTAAATGAGATTTCATTTTATATTCAAGATGACCTAATACAAAATACTATACATACATCTAACCAGAACATGGGAACATTTTAGTAGTATGGTAATAATTATGAAATTTTTAATTTCATTTATATGCAATAAACATTGTTTAATACAAGAGAAATAAATCAAATGAGTTAATGCCATAATTTGAAAAGTAGAACCATAAATTATACGAACACTTTATATAGCATCCTTATCACACATATCAGGAAAAATTATACATGAATTTTCATGGTTTCCTGTGACAGTTTACCCAATTCTTTAATCAATTCCCTATTCTTTTACATCTCTTCTGCTCATAATACAGCAGTTCTAAACAGCTTTTTCAATCATATAAATGCATGCAGACTGTCTTCGGGCCAATCGCACAGCAACCATAAATTTACTATTTTTGCTGCACATCTGCAGTCATCATTATATTAGAAAATGGAATTTGACACAAACTCTACTTTGTAAAAAAAAAAGTTCAAAGTTTACAAGAAAAAAATCTTGTTTAGTTACAGAAATGCAAATATTTACGAAGGAAATATCTGTAACGAATACAGAATCAGGCGAAACTGTTATTATTACACAAGATTCTGCAGGGATTTTGCTTAGTTTGTCTGTAATAAATGACCACATGGCTTGAAATAGGGAGGAAAGAGGCTGTCTCAAACAATCAGAAAGAAGCTCAAAATAGCGTTTTAGTGGGAGAATGAAGCCTCAGCCTGCGCCCCCCCCAAAAAGGCTTGCGGTTCTCTCAGTATTATTTGTCTCAATGTGTTTGTTATCTGCTTTACACTATATATAATTAAATTCTTTTAATGTTTATCTTGAAGTTCTAGTACACCATTGTTTAACGGCTGTTAGCCATTAAGTTCAAATCACAATGCTTGTGTCCCATTTAGTAAAACAACTGCAAATTTTCATACCATTTGAAATAATGAAGTTATTCATTACAAAAACATATCTGCATGTATATGCAATTAAACTGCTCTTATTCCGAAACAGAAGCAAATTTGTTACTTAAGTAGAAATGTTCTATCTATAGTCTAATACCTTCTCGTGTTAAATATTTTAATATATTTTAAAATATATTGCGTTAGAATATTTATATTTCTCATTGTACGGACAGTAATAACATTATTATCCGATACATGCTGTCATCCCAGCAGGAACTGCATTAGAATACTTTTCATTTTAGAGCACTAATACATCATATATGTTACTGTTGAAAATGAAGGTACTATTAAAAAAAATTGTGAAAATAACCACTGTAACAAAGCTAAAAATAAGATATAATTTCATTAATACATGCAATAAGTTTTACCATAAATGATTATATAATCACTGCATGTGCGTGTATACTGACACATATATACGTACATATAACACATTTCTGAATTTAATCCTAATAACAGAAGAGTACCCAGATTTTTAAATACTATGCAACATACTATGAACATTATGAAAAAAAAATTGTGTATCAAAAGAACAGCATGATTAAATTTAATTACCCCACATCCTGGCATATAATGCACACCTGTAACTTCAGACAACATTTTTTAATTTTTAGGTATATTTGCCATATAATGCACACTCTTTGTTACAAAGAAACCAGAAAGTTACAGGTACGATGCGACTGTCTTTTGCAACTGCCAAAGATTTTTCGCAGGTTTTCTAACAATGTTATACAGAACAAAGTCCATAATCTGGACGTCCATTATCCGGAATGATCTATAATCCGGACCTCAAAGCCACAAACTTACGCATGTGTGTAAAGCCACTAAAGCGTTTACCCATGCGCACTTCCAATACTGAAGAAAGTGACAGAGAGGTTAGTGAAAACGCAAAAATTTCGATTGACAAGTTAGTCGCTATTCTCGACACAGCAATTACAGGACTGGAACTTTGTAACTGAACAACAAATTATGTCTGTTTATAGAATTAAAGAGAAAATATCAGCACAAAAAATGAAGCAACTTAAACAACTTGCATAGAGAGAAATATTTAATAAAATAAACAAATAAATATTAAGCTTTTTTTTAAATTTTGATACCCTTTAGACCATAATTGATCTTTATTTCATAAATTACGGTTTCATATATTTAATTGTATAATTTCTGCATGCCATCTTACAAGATTTAAATTGATGATCTATAATCCAGGAAATCCCCTAATCCGGAATCGCCAAAGTCCCGACGAGTCCGGATTACGGACTTTGTACTGTACTGAATTGACTAGCAATAAGGGGAATAATATGCATGGAAGGGGGAATGCTTGTGGGAGTAAATAATTCTGTAAAGAGGGTGGGTTGTATTCAATGCAGTATGCACAAGGATGCTATTAGATGGTTCTGGGAAAAGATGGGAAATAATTTGGGATATGAATGTACTTACAACCTGAATGAATTCGCAGAATTAGGAATCAAATGTTTTCTCTTTCCGTGGTCAATTGAAGCCATGATTTTGAAGTGAACATCAAAGGCAAATCATGTTTGCTTTAGTTGATATACAGTTGATCTGTGTTAATTTTAGTAGTAAATATGGTTCCTGCCAAATGAAAGACATAGTGCTGGTTTCAAATGCAAAGTCGTCCAGTTAGCAAAAGAAAATGGAAATTGTGCTGCACCAAGGATGTTTGGTATTGGTGAAAGCTCCATATGTTAGTGGGAGAAAAATTACATTGTGATAATTAATATACCAAAGAATGAATGTGCCTTACAGAAAGAAGTAATGAAATGGCATATTGAGGAAGAAAGTATTGTGAACTTGGTTTTTGAAAATCGCCAGAAACAGCATTTAAGTTCAGTAGAAATCCAAACTTTTATATGCTCATCTTTTCCTTATTTTTAAACATATCATTTTTACACAGTCCAGTCACATTAATGTGACCATCTGTCAAAAGCCAGAATAACCACCTTTCGCAGAGCGGACTGCTGCGAGACGTGCAGGAAGAGAGTCACATAGGTCCCTGAAGGTGTTCTCTGGGATGTTGAGCCATGCCGACTCTAATGCCATGGCCAGCTGCGCTAGATTACGCGGTTGAGGATCCATGGCGCGAACAACTCGATCGAGATGGTCCCACAGATGCTCAATTGGGTTTAAGTCAGGTGAGTTTGCTGGCCAGGGGAGGACGGTAAACTCATCCTGGTGCTCTTCGAACCACGCACGTACACTGGCAGCTGTATGGCACCTCGCATTGTCCTGCTGGAAGATGCCATCATCCTGAGGAAAAACAATGCGCATGTAGGGGTGAACATGGTCCGCAAGGACAGATGCGTACTTGTATTGATCCATTGTGCCTTCCACAATGATCAGTGAACCTAGAGAATGCCAGGAAAACATTCCCCAGACCATAATGCTCCCGCCTCCAGCTTGGGCCGTTCCGGCAATGGTTGCAGGGTGGTTCCTTTCAGAGGTTTCACGCCTTATACGCCAACGTCCATCTGTCCGATGGAGCATAAAACGTGATTCATCCGAAAACGCAACCTGTCGCCACTCAGTGGACATCCAGCTGCTGTACTGGCGTGCAAATTCTAGCCTTCGCCGTCGATGAACAGCAGTCAGCATAGGTGCACGAACCAGGCGTCTGCTTCGGAGGCCCAGACGCAGCAATGTTCGCTGAATAGTACTTTGGGAGACACTTTTGGTAGCCCCTTGGTTCATTTTGGTGGTCAGTTGCTCAACGGTAGCCCGTCTATCTGCCCGAACGCATCTCCGCAACCGTCGTTCGCCTCTGTCATCTATGGCCCGTGGTGCACCACATTTGCCACGTCGCTGATTTTGGACAGTCCCATTTTGCCATGCACGGTACACTTTTACCACGGCGGCACGCGAACAGTTCACAAACTCAGCCGTTTCGGAAATGCTTCCACCCTTGGCCCGAAAGCCAATGATCATGCCCTTTTGGAAGTCGGATAAATCGCTTCGTTTCTGCATTACGCCAATGATTGAAATGTTTTCCGAAGCCCTCACACACCCTTTATATACGCTCAACTGCACTGTGCTGCCACCTGCCTTCTGTGATTGGTTATTTAACTCTGACATGGAAAGTACGTGGTGGTCACATTAATGTGACTGGACTGTGTATATACCACATACAATGCACACCCGTAAATTTCAATCTCATTTTTCGCATTAAAGGTGCGCATTATATGGCATAATATTCAATAATGCATTTGTTAATTTTGAATAACTGTAGCATTTTTGGATTAATGATTTAAATATGAATTAACACTAATAGAGAAATGGAATATCTGTATCTTTTAAATAAAAGAAAATTAATACCTCAATGATACTTAATTTAGCCAGTGATCTTCAATTATAAAAAATATAATCAATATTCAGGACTGCCTTTGACAGCCAAATCTTAAACGAGCCTTTTTTTTTTTTTTTTTTTTTTACTATAAATAAAACAAAATACATTAAGATTTCCTGATTGATACCAAATCACATAACATTACTTCAGCTGTGTATTTTATCAATTTCAGTACTGAGCCTAGTGCCAAATTTCTTTTATATCTATGATCAGAAGCATTTTTCAAGAATAATTCTTTTGTATTATTTTTTCATTTAAAAACATGTCATATGTTTTAATGTAAATAACTTTCAAAATTATCCTTATACCCTGTTCTGCTTATTATGTTTTAACCCTTTGTTGCATACAAATAATCTAGAGAAGTTAAACGAAAATGTTTGTATTTTTTTACTGAAAATAACCTTAGTAATAATAATAATAATAATAAATTATTCAAATTTCGTTTTAAACAATTGCTACAGTTTGTTCACTTTAGTGGACAGCATGCATATACATACATGCATACAAATCTCTTCCCAACGATTTACGGTCATTGCATTTGAAATTATTTCCTGCCTTGTTTGCAGTGATCATCACCATCTTCTAAATGGTAAATCTACAACTGACATATACATACAGATCGCCTAAAATACCTTCATTTCGTCGATTGTGATTGAATTCCTTTTGCTACGATTTTGTAACCTGTACCTATTGGATTCAAATGTCAAATGTTCTAGAGATTCCTTGCCAAATATAAACATTTCCAGTGGTGTTTTGGCTTGATAAGCAGTACATTTGGGTTTCAATTCACTCTTTTCAGTAGATCTTTATGTACCCACTCCACAATTTTCTCAAACTGACATTTAAAATGAAATGTCTAAAATTACTAATTATGAATAAAAAATGGCAGTTTAAGAAAATGTATGCAATATTATATAATGTTTAGTATGAGAAATTATACTAACTTGGAAACAGAAGTAGCAGCCACTTTCCAAATAGCAATGCTTTACTTAGTGATGCTATACAGCCAATCGACAGTTGAAAGTTCTAATAATATAGAATGAATAAACACAGGAATGGAATCTGTTAAGGCATTTACTCTTCTGTAAATGCCTTAACAGATTCCATTCCTGATAAACAAATTTAAACTTTGTATATTTGAGTGGACATGATGCAACAAAGGATTAAACTGCCATTATTTAAAAAAATATATATTCTAAAAATAATTTACTGCTAAATGTTTGGAAGTAAGCTCTACTTTGCCAGTTTGACAGAGTATCAATTTGAATTTCAGTTATTTTTAATTAATGGTAGATTGCATTTTCAGGAATTACTTGATAAAATTAAAGAAATAAATTCCCCCATTTTTTTAACTCTATGAGTTCACCTGAAAAACCTAAAATTTTTATATTAATTCAGTTCCATATATATGTTTCAAAACTGAATAAAAATTACAAATTCACTATCCAAAGTTCTATTAGAAGGTTATTATTGCAATTCAAACAGAACAATTCCTTATATCTACTATAAACTAAGTTAAATAAAGTTACACAACTACATTCAGGAGGAATTTTAGTCTAACTAGTTGCTCTACAGATATTGAAACATGTTAAAAAAAATATTGGAAGTATTTCTTCCGAAACTAATTGCAAAGTGGATGGATAACTAAAGGGTTTACGAAACATTTGGGTGAGAAATGATTGAATTTCAAAAGCTGCCTATCAATGTCAACCTATGTATCGAAATTACAGGAAAATCTACCCATACTTGAGGCAGACCAAACTTTTTTTAAACATTTTCCAAAGAACAAAATGTCATAGTGTGACATGTCTCATTACAGATACAGATCGGCAAAAGTGCTTAATAAATAATGGAAAAAAGTTGCTGAAATTGTAAAATTGCTATGAGTGCGCGTTTGCAAAAACTGAAGAATATGGAAATAACATATTTGGATTCTCCATGAATTATAACATCTTACAGCTCATAACACAACTACTCCAGCTGTATGGGTGGTACAAAGTAAGTGCATTGATACACAAGCTTTGTATGCAAGGTCGCATCATCAACTGCCAGTAGGCTAGTAGTTGTGTGAAGAATGTTCTGGAGACTAGCCATAAGGTGCATAACAACATTGGGCTTATTCCATTTCTAGAAAGCTTTCAAAAAGAATACATATCATACTAAACATGATATTTATCTAATCAAATCTAGTAACTGCTACCCTAGACTAGGAAAACAACTGGGGGGAAAGACAGAAATCCTTTTCACAGGAGTTATGTCATACTTATCATGTGGAATATCCACGGACAAAGCTGATGACATATGAGATGATGAAGAATAACAGCTACTAAGATGTCTCTTAAATTATAATTAATCTGCAAGTTAATTTTTCATTTTTTAAGGTAGACTAAATAAATAAGTAAATATAAGTAATATGTAAGAAATAAGTATTTTTCATTTGAAATGTTTTAAAATGTTTATACTACATAATGCTCCTCTGAGGGGGGACTTTTTTTGTTTCAAATGTCTCATTAATCTAATACACCTACATGTATGGCCTTTTTCAGTCTCAACATACATTCTAATGTAATAACACACCAACAGAATAGCATTGGAATTTCCTTTTTAAGGTATAAGATTTTTGTAAATCTAAATTGTGTATTTTGCTATATGTGCAGCACATGTGAGAAGAGATATATTTAGCATTGACAATCAAAACACAATTACATTAAATGCTTGATGACTGATAATCTGTGCAATATGATCCAGACAGCATTGCAGAAGATACTTGCAGTGCTGCTAGATACAACCAAATTGCTTAGTGTAATGGGTGTTCTATGGTGACAGTCATTCAGTTTGCAGCTGGACTGCACACATTCTGCCATGAAAAGGTAAGCGTATCAGCAGAATAATATGCAAAAAGATATTACAGTAGTGTTGGGATGATGGTAAACAGAAGTATCATGACTGATGGGTTACTAAGCTTCAGGTGCTGGCCAATAGTATCTTAAATGACTGTTAATGGGAAAAAGATTACTCATTGTCAGGCTTGCTTGTTCTGCTCACAAAGCAGTTCTTTTTAAGGATGATAATGTCAAGTCTCGCTGAAGCACACCAATACAGATTCTCTAGAAAATCAGAATATCCGTTGAATTGACTGGCCTGCATGCTTACTAAGCCTCACCTCTTACCATGCATATAGGGAAAATACAATGAGATAGGCTGCTACCTGGAGTCCTTTGCAGAAAAACTGGCAAGGCCATCCTCTAAAGAAGAAATGGTAAAGTTGGTCACAATAGCTTTGAATCTAAGGTAACAATAAGCATGCTCTGGTACTGAGACTGCTGCATCACAATTTAAGGTTCACATATTCCCTACCGAGAATTCAAATTGCCTGGACAGATTACGTTTCTACCAGCCTTCACCTTTGCCCAACTGATATGTTCAGCAAAAGACTTGCTATGATTACTTTCATATATTATTTCCATCAGATTGTACCTTACACTGTGGTAGCCATATGGATAGTCTCTATTGAAATACTTTTTTTATGCATATAAAAAATGTCACTTCTCCTTAAGGTTTAGACATGCTATTTAATATAATTGGTTAAAATGGTCATTTCTTAATATGCAGAAAAAAAAAAAAAATAAATAATCAACTTGGTTTTACTACTAAAACATAGTGGAGAAAGTGTTACATTAAACAAGTGTCATCACCATCGTCAGAAATATCTAATATGCAAATGCCACCAAGACAATTATTTTAAGCATACGACTATGAATATACAACTGAGGTTGTTTTTTAATTTTTATGAAATACTAGAATGATCTCCAAGTCCAATCACCAAGATTTAAACTTTATTCAACATATTTGATAATAAATAATATTATAAAATAAGAAAACAAATTATTTCTTTTAAAAAAAGCAACTGAAATGAATAATACAAGACGAGTAGAGAAATGTCAAAAATTTCTATGCTGAAAAGATTAAATCTTGTTTTAAAAGGTAATATTACTCCGATAGAATACCATGAATACTTTCAAAAATATATTTTAAAATTTTTATTTGATACAGCAATAAGTGTCTTATCATTTCTAGGATTATTTTCCTGTTCAAAAGAGAAGCTATTAATTTTTTAGCTCAATATCTTAGTTTTAGAAAACCTTTAGTATGGAATGAAATTAAGATAAACATGTGCTTTAAAGAAAACCATGTTTTACAATTTTAATACATTTAAAATTTTTGACATTTATGGAAACGCCTGAACTGTTATATGTTGCACTGCCTGAACTGTTATATATTGCAGTCTTCAAAATATATGTTGATACACTGTTCACAATTGATTGTTGAAAGAATGAAATAATACTGCCAAATGGAAAGAAAACATTTATTACTTCAAGTGGCTATAATGCGGTCTGCTCACCTTTTCAACTGTATGCTTTCATTTTTTTTTTTTTTTTTAATTATAAGAGAAAAGATTTTTACTATAACAGATAAGATCATTGTGAAAATTATAGCAATGATTTTTTGCTTTTAATAGTATTTCAATAATCCTTAAGCAAAGAAACAATCTTTATCATTATTAATGCATGGTAATTTCTATCTTGCTTTGTCAAGGACATTTATGTGCAAATCTATAAACAATGCAAGATGGTTTTTTTAGATGACACTAGCCTTAGTCTTATTAAATTAAATTTCTTTTCTTATCCTTTCAGTTTTTGCTTCAGAGGGGTTTGCAGGAATACAAAATTAGTCAGACTAAAGTATATGTAAAAACTTGCAAGGCATTCAAAAATAAATAACAACAGGTTGTTCAATTTTATGGGTCTCTATTATGTGCATTTTACACATCTGAAATATATGCATGCACATAACAGAGAGAGATACAACGAGCACACAAAAAACATTAAAATTTTACAAGTTCTAGACATTTTGAAACATTATTAATTAGTATTCACAGATTTACTCTAAAAATTTGACAGCATTTGCAGGTACACAAGCTCTATGAAAATCATTACAAGTAAAATTTTAAAACTCCTGTTTTCAATGAGAATAACAACCTTTTGACTTCAAATGTAGATCTGCAGCCCAAGAACGATTCTAAAATTCAGGAACAATATTCTGCTGGTACAACTTAAAAAAATTTATAACATTTCATATCCTCAAAACACATTAAGGCATAATACATCCATTTAAAATTTTATGTATCCAAGAGTAATACAACAAATACAATTTTTTTTTTTAAATTTAACAACTGCATATCTTCTGATTCAGAGGACTTTCTAATAGCTACTACAGTTGCTGAATTTTAAATAAGCAGTTATCTGTAATACAAAAATGGATCAATCAATTTTATATTAAACATTATGGGGAAAATAGTCTTGGTTAATAATCGTTTTGGACTGCGAATGTCCTTCAGGAATAAATTAAATTCATGAAGTTATTATGTGCTTTTAAACATTCTTATGCACTTCTACAATATTTCATATATCTATAAAATCAGAGGTTAAGGTTTTGTTCTAATAACATTTATAAAATTAATGTTATCAATCATATTGCCATTTTATGCCATGTCTCTTAAATCAATGATGTTGATTATTTGGTGGAACATTACCTCTGGAAGTAAACATTACAGCACAAATTCTATTAGCTTCACACTTATAACAAACAAAAAGATTGACAGAACAATTTTAACTTTTAGCCCACTTCTCAACACACGTTAAGGTAGATTGTGAAAGTGAATGCTGGTCACTTAATTTTTTGAAAATTTCCAGCTTTTTTTGTCCACTGAATGATGTCACAAGTAAATAATTCAAGCATTAAACAGCAAAACTTTCTGTTCATAATTAATGCTTTACAAAAATGTGTACACATTTTCAAATGAATACTTAATAAATAATCAAATGAATACTTAATAAATAATCAAATGAATACTTAATAAATGACATAAGTTATTAAGACTTGCTTAAATTATAAGCAATGTAATATAAAAAGAAAGTAAAAAAATAATAAATATAAATTAAACATATGCAGAATGTGACATACACTGGTTTCCCCAAGTTAAGCGCAAACAAAAAATTGATAACTCAAAAAGCACACAATAAAAGTGGATAAAACTTGACTATTGATCAAGCAAAGCAATTCTAACCCCATCAGAGTTAGGGAAGGCAGTTGAGGCCAGCTACACATCTCCTGAGAGAGTCCCATATATGTTCAGAAGAATTAAGGTCAGGAAAATGAGGTAGGCTTTTCCATTTGGATTATAGTTTCTTCTTCAAGAAATTGCAGCACGAGGCAGGCAGTATGCGAGAGAATATTATTTGCTTGCAAAATGGATGTTTTGTCAATTGCGGCAGCATACGGGCAAACAAAAGGATCCAGTAAGTCATCTCTACCTCTTATCATTCAGCATTCCATGCAAACTACATATACAGGTCTCTGCATCCACATAAAGATACTCCTCCCCATATAAGAACACTACCTCCTGCATAGGCATTGCTTTCTCATATGTTAGATGGAAGATATTGAGTGTTTGCCTCTCCCTATGTATACATGTAACAAAGTGGGACTCAGCAGTGAACTCAACAGTGAATAAAATACACCTCCACTGATTTTAAGCCCGCTGATATGGAGATGGAGCATTGTTCTGATGGGCATTAAATTGCAAATACTGCAGAAGTCTTGCTCTTCCTTTGGTAGGTCTTCGAGAAGCTGAACAACTAGTTTGAAATTGGTCCTACTGCAGGCTTATCATGGAATAGTCAACATTTATGCATTTTGCAGTGTCAGACTGTCACTGATCTGCTTCTAATTCGCTTATGGCTCTACAATGGAATTTTGCCCGCAAATGTTGCCTAAAACTCACCTTTAGCTACATTTTTTTTTTCTATCTTAAGAGTTGTTTAATTTATTGCAGTTCATAGAACAGTCCTAAACAGCTTATTTTAAGCTGCATCATATTTAAGTAAAGTAATGGTAACATCACTATTTTGCATAATGCTACTTGATACAGCTTGCTTATATTCATAACAAATCCAAATTTCTAGAAATACTCAGCCAATTTATTATGATTTTTCAAGCTGTTACTTATTATTCAGAAACCAGTGTAGTATAAAATGTTTACCCTCTTAAAGCACTGTACAGATAACACATATTTTATTAAGGTTGCACAGAAATGAATGACACAAAGCTGCCACAAACCAAAATACAATTCAATAACAAAAAACGAATAATATATCAGTTATATATAATCCGTGCACAGTCAATACACATCTGCCACCTGGTTGGGAAGTGCCGGAGGACTTTGGTAAACCAGGTCTGAGGGAATGTTGGCGCACCACCTACGGACAATTGCATGCAATTTGGCAGAAAACTCCACATGTTGGCCCGACTGCATTCCTCATCTTGTCAAACATGGTGTAATCAGAGGGAGGCCAGATCGGGCAAGTATGGAGGGTGTGACAACACAGTGAAAACCAATGCCTCGAGAGTGTAGTGGTTATTCCGCTCGTGTGGGGACATGCATTCTGCTGCAACAGCATGTGCCATGCCCATTTGGCAAGACGATGCTGTTGAATGTGCTGTCGCAGAGTTCTGACAATCTCACAGTACCGGTCACTGTTGATGGTGCATCCACGCTTCAGGCAGTCCAGAAGAATGCACTGTACATCCCAGAAGACTGCTGCCAATTATTTCTGCATGTTGAACACTGGCCTAGGCTTGATGCATGCTTGCACTGCATGGGGCTGCCTTTTTTTAGAAGTGTCATGCTAAAACCATGACTCGTTCTGAGTAGCTTATGCCCCCCTTTTGTCTATTTCACTTGTTTTCCCTGTCACATCATGTAACAGTTTTATTGTGAGAGCCACTGCGTCAATCATTTCTGTACGATCCATGTACAATATTCAAAAGTTCATTTTATAACTTCAATTGAGAAAGAAACTGATACATACCCTGTATCTTTCATTAAATGTTGGAAGTGGTACCAGAAGTTCGAAAAATATAATTCCAAGAGAAAATATGTCAGTCTTACAGTCGTAAGTCTTCTTTAAACTCTGTAACACACATACTAATTACATTTAACACATTTTTTACAAAGTGTAAAGCTAACAAAAATCATAAAGTGCAGCAAATTTTATTTCACTTTATTCTTTTAGCAAAAAAACATTTTTACTTAACTTCTCAATTGCATAAAAGACCTCTCAAGTAGTTTTGCTGCATAGGAAGACCTTTGGACAGAATGGGTACATTTGTAAAATACTAGCAAAATTATTAATCCCGCATATCCATTCTGTGAAAGCCAGGACATTTTTTTTTTATCAAAACTCAGGCACAGCTAGTGTAGAGGAAATATATCTGTACTGTCTTCTAAATTTAATTTTGAGCTAACATGATTAACATGTGCAAACAATTTATTTATTCACAGCTTTTCAGAACATTGTGTTCCAACTTCAATGCACCATGAAGGTGATTTGTTCACACTTCATACAACGAACAAAATTTGTTTACAGTGGGGGCAAATAAGGTTTTAATAATTGCACAAGTTGATGTTTCTGGCATTAAAATGGAAAATGTGGTGATGAGAGGAAAAAACAAATTTTAATAAATTCTAAATTTCAATTTCAGCATATTTGTAAAATACTAGCAAAATTATTAATCTCGCATATCCATTCTGTGGACATGCATGATAGATTTAATGTAGGCATTCATTTTACTCAAATTTGTACTGCTGGGGTTATTGTAAATAGAACACTAATTTTACTATCTACAGTGGTGGCCAAAATTGTGACACTTTCGGAAATTTTTTTGTTTTTGAACTTTGTATGCTTATAGAAAATGTTACGTTTCGCAAAATGCAAACTTGTATATATCATTTTAAAGAGAATTTATTACTGAATTCAATACAAAACACAAAATTCAATTATTTGCAATACAAAAAAAGTTATATGTACTTTAATATAAATAAAAAACACAGTTATGGAGTGGTTTGTAATGTCTAGCTTTCCTGGCCAATCACTGTTCTTGTTCTGAGAACCAGTCAAATGTTAGTAACTGCCAGTAGAAGCTGACATGTTTACACTTGAAACAATTCATTATTTTGCTTTGTTCTGTAGAAGGACCTGTTTCTTATACACTACAATTACAAGTAGGAATTTTTGTAAAAATTTTTAATATTTAGTCAAGAAGCTATGACATCAAATAAAAGAGTAGATTGGACACCTAGAAAGAGATGTAATATTATTGTGTTACGAAAAAGTGATCTTTCCTATGCTGAAATTGCAAGACAGGTAGGTGGTTCAGTGACTACATCTGGAGTCAGAAAGTTTTGTTTATGATATCAGGAGACAAATTCAATAAAAAACAAAGAAGGAAAAGGCCAAAAAAGGTGCACCACATCTATTGATGACAGAAGAATAAAAAGATTATGTCTCCAAGATAGAAAAATGTCATCACCGGCCATCAAAAGTGATCTGAATGATGCTGGTGTTTCTGTCAGTTCAAAAACAATCAGGAGAAGATTAACAGATGTTGGACTGAGAGGTAGAATTCCACGAAAAAAGCCTTATCTTAATTTTCAGCAATGGAAAAAAAAAAAAAAAAAAGACTAGAAGAATGAAAAGCAATGGGGGAAAAAAAAAAAAAGACCGTTTTTCCTCCACGTAATTTTTTAGGGCGTGGAGGTGTATACAGGAATTAAGAAGACATGATTTATAATCTGCAAAATTCTCTGATCCATGCAATTCTTAACCCCAAGATGTGTAGAATATCAGAAATCTACTGAAGGAAAATTTTTCATAAATGTTTTCATAAAAGTTAATACTCTTAAAACATGAACATCCAAGCAACTGTGATATGAAGTGGGCAAATGAACACATTAATTGGACAGATGATCAATGGTCACAAGTTATATGGAGTGCTGAAACTAAGATATCGTCATTCGGTAGTGATGGGCAAAAATATGTAAGACGTAGAATAGAAGAGCTATATCCTGACTGCATTCAAGCAACTGTGAAGAACCCAGTTAGTGTTACGATTTGGTCATGCATGTCAGCAGATGGTATTGGTCGCCTTCATGTCATCGATGGGACACAATGCCAGAAAATACATTGACACTATTCTAGAACCAAAACTTCTACCTTCCATCAGAGATCTCTTTCCCAACAATGCTTCGTTTATTTTTCAGCAGGATTCTGCTCCTTGCCACACAGCCAAAATATCGAAAGCGTGGTTTTGTACAAAGAGCATTAAATTGTTGTCATGGCCAGGAAACAGTCCTGACCTCAATCGTACGAAAATTTGTGGCATCATTTGAAAACTCTTGTCCGAATGAGGCGTCCATCAAATAAAAGGGAATTAATTGAGGCTGTAATTGTTTCCTGGCATCATGTAATAACTAAAGAAGAGCTTAAAACTCTTGTCAGCTCAATGAAACATCGATGTGAAGCAGTAATAAAAAATAAAGGGTACCCTACTAAGTACTGATAACTCACTGCAATCATCACTATCTAATGTATATTGATAACTATTATTGTTTAACTTTCTTTGTATTGCAAATAATTGAATTATGTGTTTTGTATTGAATTCAGTAATAAATTCTCTTTAAAATGATATATACAAGTTTGCATTTTGTGAAACGTAACGTTTTCTATAAGCATACAAAGTTCAAAAACATAAAAATTTTCAAAAGTGTCCACAATTTTGGCCACCACTGTATTTCCCCCCCATATTTAAAAGCAAAAAATTTACTTATAGAGTGATTTCAAATGGGAATATACTTCCCCCCCCAATAAACTACTTTGATACATTTTTACAAAAGAGTTTACTTTCTCAAAGAAGTTTTTATCCGTTTTTCCTGCACGTAATTTTTTAGGGGGTGGAGGTGTATACAGGAATTAAGAAGACATGATTTATAATCTGCAAAATTCTCTGATCCATGCAATTCTTAACCCCAAGATGTGTAGAATATCAGAAATCTACTGAAGGAAAATTTTTCATAAATGTTTTCATAAAAGTTAATACTGTTAAAACATGAACATCCAAGCAACTGTCCTAGATATAATTTTTCCCTTTCCATTATATAAAGTAAATAAAGTAATAACATCTTTAAACAGTTTAATTCATTTGAACACACTTTAGGAATATTATACTTCCAAAGCAGAAATATCACTATTCTTTTCCTTCTGATAATCTTAATTTTAAAGTAAGAACAAAAGCAATAATACCCTGTTTAACAGATACAACTTCATCCCACTCCAAGATAAATTAAAGCTCCTTAAATAATTATACAGTACCATTATGGGGTTTAGCACTTTCCTATTATACCAAATCTCCCAGAACTTTTTCAAGTAATCTGCCTTATCTTTCAGCTGTTAAGAGAAATGCATTTTTAGACAGGTTGCTTGGCTTGTTCATCCCTTGCATTACAATTCTATGTTTTATAAACGTTTAAAAATATATCACAGCATTATAAAACTTATGCCAGTTTCTTCTACGGTTAGTCATTTGAAGTTGACGTTTTCTACATATTTTAATAAAATTTTACCAATGCATTATTTATTTCTATTCAGTTACCTAGTTGAATTTTTGAAAAAACTGTCGATAAAAATTCCAAGTCAACATTCTTTTTTTTTACTACTATTTTAATGTCAATATAGTCTGTCAACAAGAACTTGGAAATGTCTACTTTTTTGTTGGTATTATTTGCATAATTATACTGTGAAGTTTATGTACAAAAATTATTTAAGAAGCTAACCTTACTTCATTAAATGTAGTGAATGCTGTTCAGTTACCATTGAAACAACAACCAAGTGAAGCACACAAATTCAGCTGCTGTGGATTACAAAGCATCAGTGATATTATCCCTGAATAAGTCAAACCGTTTCTGACCAAATGTAAGGAAAGAGACATTATGCTAAAACAATAAATGTTTTCCAGTTTGTAAAGAAACTGGAATATTAAGGAATTAAATCCTCTATAAAGGTAAAAACAGTATCATATTTATATAAATGGGAAACTTACCAAAATACCCATGACCCTACATACTGTCATCAAATATCAAAACTAGGGCCCTGAATAAGTCAAATTGTTACTGACTAAATTGTAAGGAAAGAGATTGAAAATGCTAAAACTATAAATGTTTTCCAATTTGAAAAGAAACTGAAAGATTAAGGAATTATATCCTCTATAAAGGTAAAAACAGTGCCATATTTATATTAATGAGAAAGTTACCAAAATACAAATGATTCTACATACTGTTATAGATATCAAAACTAGGTCAGACTATGAATGTTTAGTAGTTTTAACTTATTTGCAGAGATATATTTACATATTTTTAAATTAAACCTCATCACATATCAAGACTAAATTACAATGATAAAATTTATTCTTTAAAATGTGGAAAAAGAGCTTCTCTAATACTTTGGCCAATTTGCAATATTCCTTTCTTTCAATTTTAGATTATGTAACAAAAAGTTATTTTAAGCACATATGAAATATAACACAAAAAATAGAATAATAATAGGAAAAGATCTGAATAACTGGATGATTAAGAAAACAAAAACACAGTTAATAAGAAATCTGACTGAAATTTAAACTTTCAGTTAATTTATAAAAATTAAATCCAAAAATACACTCGATATTACAAAGACAGTAATAAAGTAATTCACAGCTTTTAATTAACTCACCACATTTCAGTAGTATGTTAAAGTATACAACATATATTCATGCATATTACACATATTTATACTGCAACATTCTTATGGTTTGCACATTATAGCCTTAGTGACTTACAGTAACAAAAAATCTACACCTTTATTAACGGCTTTAAAATTAAAGAAAGATATATTATAAACTGCATGCAATGGTAACAAGTAAAATATTATGAAAAAGATTCTTTTAAAGGAGGGGAGGAAGAAAGAACCAATCTGTCGTATTTCGTTTCAATTTTTTTTCAATCACTCTTTTTGAACAAATGGAAAAATTTCTTTCACAAAGCATAACAAACTCAGTTATTCATACTTAATTAAGTATGAGTAATTGAATATTATGTTTTCAGAAAATTACGATAAATATGGATATTATAAAAATTTAATTTACTTCACTTATTACTGTGCAGCAAATGAAAGAAACATGAGGAGGAAATGTGCAGCTAACCCATTAAAAAAGTAAACAAAGTATTTAAAGAGTAATAACAAACTCTGAAGAAAATTGTTTACTTGGCAAAAAGTGTATAACACATCATTCATAATAAATATTTTTGGCATACATAACAAATTTGAAAAGATTCATGCCAATCACATAAAAAAAGTGGCAAAAATCCCAAGCAGAGTACTTTGAGATTCTTGACATCACAATCTTTTTCAATAAAACAATGGCATTGCAGTCAGATGCATAACGAATGAAAACATAAGGATAGTTACTCTGTCAGCAAACTTGTTTGACATATACAATATTTAGGCACAACATCAAATAACTAGGATGCATTTTTTACACTAACTTTAATATTCCATAAACACATATTAAATATATAACCTTTGAAGATTTTAAGCATTTCTATAAAAGAATTTTTTTTTAATGTTATGCTTTCCATTATGGCAAATCCTGATTTACATTCATTCGTTTAGAGCCAGCTCACAGTTTCAAATAAAAAATATTGCACCTTCTGCAATTCTGCAATCTTTATCAAAGTAAATATACTTTTTCAGTTTAATTTAAATGCTGTACTTGAATAAACACTAATATTACAAAATATTCAGAAAATGGCTTAAAGAACATAAAGCATACTTGTTCTGGACTCATGTATAATGCAGTACCCACATCACAGGTATGCAAATGAGGAAAAGCAATATCACCATCTTCGCATGCTTGCCTTCCAATCTCAGAAGAGGTAGCTAATCCAAAATCTCCAATTTTAATAGCTCCATCCAAAGAAAAGTATATATTTGATGGCTAAAAAAGTGGTAATCAGACACAAACTTCAAACTCTATGAAATTATAAAAAGTGTATTACATCAAACAAAACCAAAATTTTATTTAAGAATATTCTTTCTACATTCCTATTTTCAAAATGAATGAAACTGACACATGGAAATGGGTAGAGGAACTCAATAACAGAAATTTTTTGATAAGCTGAAATTAATGGTTTTTACTAGGTACATTTACTGAAAAGTGGTATTAACATTTTGTGATAAATTTAATTTGTTTTCATAGCTTTAAATGAAAATATTAGACTGATTAAAGCATTTACAAATGATGCTGAAATTTTGTTCTTTCCTTCACTTTTTTGATAAGTCAAATATCCCCAAAACATAATCACATTTTTTGATAGAATTTTTAAACATGAAATAATTTTGCACCTTCAAGTTTTTTAGGGCCATTTGTCAACTCATTATAAACTACACTCCTTGTCTGGTGGACATCTAAAAGCACACATTAAAGAAAACTGCAGATTATTTTACAAATATGATTCACATATTTACAAAGAATCAAACAAAACTGAGCTTTATAGAAACAGCAGCAGATGCAGATTTATTAATAAAAGAAAAAAGAATTGAAGATCTATGACTGAGAACAATTCTTATATGATAATTGTATTTCATATAATTTCATAAATATGTATATTTTTCATTTAAAACATTTTACTTGATTATTGCTTCATTACCTATTCAACAGTCTGATTCCACACATCAACCAAGAAAGTGTTAACATAAAGTGCAAGAAAACAGTGTGATAAAGTTTAAAATCTTCAGCACCCCTATCTATAAAAGAAAAAAGGCTTTTAAAAACATAAATTTTACAGGCCTCGTATTTATTTCTAGCTGTCAGCCAACTTATTTCAAATATTTGACACGTGTGATACAATTCCTTGGTTTCACAAAATTCTATGAAAATAATTGAAAACATGCTGCACACTAGTATTATATATGTTCTGAAGCATATCTGATTTGTAGGAATCAGCAAAATTAAATATGCTATACAGTCATCAATAACATCGACAGCCTTGATGAAAAGATTGGAGGGGAGGTGTTAAATCATTTCCAAAACTGTAAGGAGGGTAAATTCAAGCCACCAGAGTTCCATTCATTCAGGGTCTTAAATGAAATAAAAATTGACATGTTTCTTACTCCAAAGACTTTTTTACTTTTATACAGCAATTTTCAAACACAGGAATGGTGCAGCAGCTAAGGCAGCAAACAACAGACAGTTAATTCTAGGTTCAATTACTGGCAGCTAAATGGGATTTTCAGTTTACCCCCATGCATATTTGTACATACAAACCATTTTCCCTTAAAAATATCCTGAACAAAGATATATTTTTCTTAAACATATCTGCTGCGATGCTACTTTGTAAAAATAAACATATCCAAACCATAGTCAACAACCACAGATATAATTTTCAAGATATTTAACTATCTGTATGAATTCAATACTGTACATTAGTTTATAATTACAATGATTTAATGTGATCTTTTCCTTTCATTACATATGCTTTATGAACATCCACATAATTATATGAACTTTATTTAACTAATTTACGGAATTTTTTACCATTTTGAACTCGAAATCTTATATAGCAAAACCTCAAGGTGAAACACTTCATTTTTATCTTTTACCTAATGGAAATAAGCTACTTGATCATTCTGCAGGAGCTGAGGATTTCAACATGACAATTAAACAATTAACAGATAACAACAATTAATCAGATTTCAACATGACTGAAGAAAAAAAAGTAAGCATTCTCCCCTGAAACGTATTTGCATTTGAAATAGCCAATAATTTTTCCACAAAATGTTGCCACAGTAGCCTTTTAACTACTTCTCAAAAGTAGAGAAGTCTGTAAATAAATACACAAGAAGCCTCTTTAAGTTCAGTTCCAAGCCTACAACAGATTAATTTTTTACACTACAAATAGCTAAAACTGCAACTTTTAGATATCACTTTTCAATGCTTGAAGGTATCTGCAGATCCTTAGTGACAATATTTTCTCAACTTTCACTCAGTGCTTTTAATAATGCAATTACATGTTCTCTTTTTTTAAATTTTTTACTTTTTATAATTTTAATTTTATTAATAAATCTGTATTCGCAATTTTTATGCAGATTTGCAAGACAGTTTTTCCTTTATATGTTTATATGCTGATTTTTAACTATAGGTAACAACCATAAATTAAAGTGCTAAATTCTTCATTACTTATAAATTATAATTTATATGTAATGAAATCTATCAGCCTAGCTTTTACTATTTTGATGGGAATCCTACATTTCCAATGAATGCATCAAAGTATTTCAGAAGAATATATAACCCTTTTCTAAAAAAAAAAAAAAAAAAAAAAAAAAAAAAAAAAAAAAACCACTATTTTAAAATTAAACACATACTCTATCAGGATGAAATTCACTAAGTAGTTCAGTTAAAAAATTAAAAGCAAAAATAAAATAAATAAAAAACTGTGAAAAAGGAATAACCATTCAAAAGCTTCTCTACAAAGATTTCCAATAGCATGAAAACAAACCTAACAGTTATGTCAACACAAGGTAAAAGCAGTATAAAATACAATTTTAAATTAGCTTGAAAGAGCATTTAATGACCACTAGAAGTATATATCATACTTTTAAATCTCTATGCATTAAACCACATGCATGAACATATTCCACAGCTTCTATAATCTGATAAAATATAATCATAACCTCTTGGTAGTTTCGAGAGAGGGAATTCCTGTAAAGCCACTGACTCAAACTTTCTTTACGGCACAACTGCATCTATAAGAAAAGTTGCTTTCAGATCTTTTTTATATATATATTTTCCTATGTAATTAAAAATATTAATTGCCTATTTTATAAAAAACATGCATGAAATTATTCTTCTATTAAAAAAAATCACATTATTTTTACAAGATATAGAAATACAGAATACTTCTTATAATTATGATCTTCTATTCCTTATTTATTAAACTTTACTATCAACATGAACTTTATGCATTTTAAATTATAATATGTTACAGTACCTGAATATATAAGTAAGCTGGTTCACTATCATCTTCATCATCTGCTTCTGTTTGAGCACAATTTTCAACAACTAATGGCATATCTTTGGTTTGATTACAGCTGCACAAATTAATATTTCGTTTATGTGACAACTTATTTGAACGATACACTTGCACATTATTTTCACACACTGCCACTTCTTTAGGATACCTGAAATCTGTAATAAAGGAATTTACACAATCACAGCCTAAAGATGATTGATCGTCATAAGTTTGAGTATGGGTTTCTGTACCAAACATTTCTTTCTGACGTAGTGATTTATTCTTTTCTCTACCAATACTGTAATTTTTGTTTACCAGATCTTCTGCTAGTATATTAGCATCATCCACTGTTTTAATA
The DNA here is from genome assembly GCF_044657685.1 of Stegodyphus dumicola. Taxonomy (NCBI): domain Eukaryota; kingdom Metazoa; phylum Arthropoda; class Arachnida; order Araneae; family Eresidae; genus Stegodyphus; species Stegodyphus dumicola. Next base: position 109,503,855 of record NC_140781.1, on the reverse strand, counting down.
CATTTAGATCCAGATGGAAGAAGTACAGCATCATTTTGGGAACTAAAAGATATATTAGAATTATGTATGGAATTCTCAGAATAAGATGAACTACAGCTTAAATTGGAAGGTTTTACAAATAATCCAAATGGACGAACTGAATTTTGCATAGAATGAGAATTATCTATTATTTCAGAGTCACTTTGTAAATTGTTTAAAGTAATATCCTTAAATGGATTAAGTGGGTTTTCTTTCAGTTTATTTAAAACCTTGACTTTGTTTGATGACACTGTTCGCTTGTTGGAAGACGATGCACATGACTCAGAAGCATTTGAACAATTTTGAGTAATATCACTGAAAAATAAAATGCATTCATTAAAAAAAACTAAGAAAAACTATCTCTCAATGCATGTCAACATTATTTCTACGAAAAACATAAAATTTTATAATTACAATGTATTCTAAACTACAAAGTGAAAAAGCAATTTGCATGTCTAAGTGGCCTACATTATATCAAAATTAAAGTTTCCAAAGATATTACTTGCAGTTCAAGCAGTAGTCTTTATGGGGCTTGAAAATAAACCTTTATAAAATTTCTCTAATTTGAAAACTGCTTGATCTTTTTGTATGTCAATTTTTAAAAAAGAAAAACACAGGTCTTGCATGTTATAATCATACTTTCTCTTCCTGAGAACTAGGGTTTAATCTGATTTCATTCAAGTTCAGTTAAACGGTGGCAGAAAAACCTAAAACTTAAACAGGTGGTAGAAAATGTTGTCTGTTTTTAATAAATTTATTGATGGATATCAAAGTTCCATCAAATGAAGATTTTTTATTGAACAACATCAGATTTAATGACAATCTCCTTAAATAGGAAACCTTTAAAAGAATTTATCCTACACCTTAAGTAAAAACTTTTGAAAAATCATTGCTCAACCTTAGAATCTATTAGATCAACTAATGTGAAAGAAAACGGAAATAATGTGCAGCAGCTTCTTGTTCATATACAATTATTTATATTTTCTGTTTTTGTATCAAATGTAAAACATTTAAAATTTGATACTTGTTTTTATAAGATAATGTGCAAGCTCTTTGCTAAACTTTTAATACTTAACTACTGTCTTAACCTTTTAAATGATAAATGCTTCTTTCATTCAATTTTAGTAACCAAACATTATAAGGTATTTCTTTCGCCTTCGTGGTGTAGTGGTCTGCACGCTGAGTGCATATTCCAGAGGTCCGTGGTTCAATTCCTAGCAAAAGCATTGCTCATTTTTCACATTTCTTGCTTCCAAAAAAAAAAAAACCTAATGACTCTACAGTGGCACCCGAACTAAGACGTTGGTGGATGACAATTCTCCACACCCAGGATTTGGCGATTGGGTCCTCTAAAATCCAGTCGCCCTTTAAAAGTGGAGTATATAAGGTATTTCTCCAACCTTCTTAGCATGCCTTTGTACTGTGATGGTCTGCACGCTGGGTGCACATTCCAGAGGGTCTGTGGTTCGATTCCTGGCAAAGGCGTTGCTCATTTTTCACATCTCCTGCTTTGGAAAAAAAAAAAAAAAAAAAAACTAATGACTCTATAACACAACCCAAGTATTTAGTTGTAGCATATGGGCAGTTCATCTTGCACCCTGATTGAACATGTTAGTTATAGTGTTTTTCCTATATACCATCTATACAGGGTGGTTCATAGATCATGGGACAAACTTGGAGGGTTGGTGGAGCGTACTAAAACATGCATTTTTTGTACACGTATGCAGAGTCTAAGGGACAAAAACGACACGAGAGGAAAATGTGTTAATGTACAAAATCAACGCAAAGTGCTTCTTTGCAGCAATACAGTATTCACAATAAACGCTCAAAAGGGAACACTAACAGTGATAGGAACTACAGCTGTGATTTGCTGGCAATGCAGCGGTAGAAGGCGGTAGTGAGCTGGACAAATCACAATCCGATGCATCGGAGGATCATTCACAACTCTGATGTCGAGTGTGATGGACGAGTTTACGCACAGGGACAAAGCTGACATGTATCTCATGCATGGTGCTGCTAATGGGAATGGCAGAGCAGCGCTACAGTTGTACCAGAAACGATTTCCGAACATGCGTATGCTGAAGACCACAATGTTCGACAGGTTGCATCAGTCTCTGTGTGAAAACGGGTCATTTGAAGCCACCTCTGACACAACGAGTGGAAGAAGAAGTGCACGACAACCTCGCATTGAAAAATCCATCTTGAATATTGTGCATGAACTACCTCAGACTACAAGAGCTATAGCACGTCATCTGCAGCACAGTCATTCCACCGTTTGGAGAGCATTGCATGAAAATGGTACACCCATACCATTTGCAGAGAGTCCAAGCCTTGTAAGAGAAAGATTACCCTCTTTGAGTTCATTTCTGTCATTGGTTCTTGCAGCAGTGTGCGGCGCAGGCAGATTTTCCATCGGATGTGCTATTCACGGACGAGGCAACTTTCCCACAGGACGGCATCTTTAATAGCAACAACATGCACATTTAGGCAACTCCTAATCCACATGGCACACGTCCACATGCATTCCAAACCCGCTTCTCCATGAATGTGTGGTCGGGTATTGTTAACAACTACCTCATAGGCCCATACCTCTTACCTGCATGTACAAATGGCTTACGTTATCATATTTTTCTGGAAGAGGTGCTACTGGAATTGCTGTAGGATGTTCCGGCTGTCGTTCGTGATCGCATGTGGTTCCAGTATGATGGTGAAACAGCCCATAGCCACGTGCGGGTCCGCGATTACTTTGATGTTTCCGTGCCGATGGATTGGACGTGATGGACCCGTTTGATGGCCACCCCGTTCGCCAGATTTATCCAGCTTGGATTTTTTTTTGTGAGGCCATCTGAAGAGCATCATTTATGAGACTCCTGTTGACTCACTGGAGGAGCTCATTGCACGACTAACCATTGAGGCTGCAAGCGTGCGCAAAATGCCTGTCATTTTTCAAAATGTTCCTTAATCCCTTCTGCAATGTCACCAACCATGTATTACTGCTGGTGGTCGCAAATTTTGAACATTTTTCGTGAATACTGTATTGCTACAAAGAAGCACTTTGCGTTGATTTTGTACATAAACACATTTTCCTCTTGTGCCATTTGTTTATTTTTGCGATCCTGCCTTAGCCCGTCATTTTAGACAACCCACTCCTTTAAAAAAATGCATGTTTTAGTATTCTCTAACCCACTCCAAAATTGTCCCATGATCTATGAAACACCCTGTATATAAATCACTATACCTCACAGTCCCCACTGAACACTGTTTTAGAAGAAATATTTGACATACACTCTTGAACATCTGTGTATGTGTATTTAATTATGGAAAAGCACACTAGGGCTATCTGCCTAAAGGGAGGTATGCCTTCGAGGAGGATTTTCTAAGGGAAACCAACCCGTATACACGTTACACCTGGGGAAAACTACGAAAACGGCCATGCAGCCAGCCCGTTCGCGGGATTCGAACCTCGGACCGAACTAGCAGTGTTCAGTGAATTTTACCGCTCGGCCGCTGGTGGGCCTTGAACATCTGTATTTTTATACAGTCAAAAGTCATTAATTCAGACACCCATAATCCAGACCTCAAAGCTAATAAACTTTCTGCGCATGCGTCAATACGCTGCGAATATGCGTATGCGCATAATACGTTTACACATGCTCGTTTAATGTATAACGGACGGTATAAGCTAAGCTAAAATTATCTAATTCAGTTAATGTTGCAGATTGCGTTGTTCCTTAATCTTCGAATTGGATCTGGCTTATTATTTTTTGCAGACTGTTAGAGCAATTTTAGAAAAGTAAGCTTGAACTTCCGATTATGTCAAATAGAACTTCCAATATATATTTACTAATATGTAAAGGATCTACAAAGCAAAAGTATGTTTCGAAGTCCATTAAACAAAAAGTGGAATTGCTGCAAAAAATGGATAAAGGCATGATAAAAATGCAAAAAATGGATAAAGGGGGGGGGAACGCCGCGGCACGCAATGAATTGGAAGTTGATCTGTCAGCACTATCCTTATCTTTAGGGCAGATGTTTTTATTTTATTTGGCTTATAATTCCTTACTACATGTAGTATTTCATCTCAATGTACTCCGTCTTTGATATGATTTAAATCAAATTCCTCGTCGTTACAATTCGCTTCCGATAGTGAAGAAAGTAACACAGAGGTTATTGAAAATGAAAACATTTCGATTGACAAATTAGTCGGTATTCTCGACACAGCAATTATGGGACTTGAACTGCGGAACTTTGTAACTGAAGAAGAAATTATGTCTGTTTATAGAATTAAAGAGAAAGTATTATCACATAAAATGAAGCAACTTAAACAACTTACATTGAAAGAAATGTTTAATAAAGTAAACAAATAAATATTAAGCTTTTTTTTCGTAAATTTTGATACCTTTTAGATCATAATTGTTCTTTATTTCATATAAATTATGGTTTCATATTTTTAATTTTATAATTTCTGCATGCCATCTCACAAGATTTAAACTGATGATCTATAATCCGGAAAAATCGATAATCCGGAATCGCTGAAGTCCCGACGAGTCTGGATTAACGACTTTTGACTGTATTTAGCAAACAGTAAATTTTAAATACTCTCATATCAGGCTGAATGAGAAAGCTAAAAGGTAGTCTAAAGAGAGCTCTAATTTTTACTAATTTTCTAATATATTTTCGGTATGTAAATGGGTTATTTACTTATTTTAACTCATTTTCATTCAGTAATTATGTATGCATCTTGTCAACTACTGCACAATGAGCTAAATGTAGATATATTTCAGTTACAAGAAAGTGTAAACAAACTGCATAAAGTCTGGCAAGTAAGAAAAATAAGTACTCAATATACTATTCTAGATTATTTCTGAAGTAACAACAATCAATGAGTAGAAAATACAAAATATGGAAGAACAGCTGTAGCACAAAATAAATAAACCCATAATTGAAATTGTACACAAAGGTAAAATACTGTAAAGCTTAGTCATTTCATATATTTCAGAAGTAACTTCAAATTCATAATATGAATGTGAAAGAAGCTTACAAAAAAAAAAAAAAAAAAAAAAAAAAAAAAAAAAAAAACTAACAAATTTCATTCTAAAGCAAAACTAGAGTTCATTCTTTCTCAGTTGTTGCCAAGTTCTTTTAATATTTCTTAAGAAATTTTTCATAAAGCTAATACATATATGTTCTCTCTAAACTTCAAGCTACATGCTAAAATTTCTAGATAATGAATAGGAACGTACACAATATTTTGCTCTTGATCTTTGCTTTCTTGCCAACCTTTAGGAGGATTTTCAACCCATGCATTAAAGTAACGCACAATGCCTGGATGGTCTAATTTAGCCAATGCTTTTACTTCTCGCATTACAAAATCAAGCTGCAACCTAAGAAATAAAAAAAAAAAAATATTTAAGAAATAGTCAGTGCACATAAAGAAATTAGGAATCAATTCTATTACAATATACACAAAAAGTATCTATACTTAAAAGGGCAGAAAAATTTAAAGTTTTAAGACTATGTAAAAAAACCCAGAAAACTTGCAGAAATGTTAAGAAAACTACAGAAAAGATTCAACACAACCAATTTATTTGAAAATATTCACAAAGTCAACCCATTCATTTTGCAGGAAACAGATACACCATAGTAATATGCAATTCCAAAACCGACGTACAATGTTTCCTTTCCCCAGAACGTAACTGTTAATTTCTTGCGGAACAGAAACACTTAGATTAAATTAAAACATACTTTTGTAAGCTATATATACATTAGATGCCTTTATTCTTACTATAAAAAAACAGAAAACTTCCTTAAGTCAAGAAATCAGAAGAAAATTTAAATATTGTACTATGTATTACATTTATCAATACCAAAGATTAGTTAATTTATAAAATGAACTGTCATACCTATAGCAACAGTTTTATATGATACCAAATTTTGTCTGTGTTATTTGTATTGCTAGCACTAGAATTAAAAAAGAAAGATTATGGGGGGGGGAAAGAGACAATTTTTAGTTATATGCACACAGATTTACATGTTGATAACAAAGCCACAGCAAGGCATTTGCATTAGCAAGGAAAATGCAATTAATACAATGGTTTCATAGAGCGTAACCTAAACTATAATTAATTTTTATAATCTTCATGTAATTTTATAAGGTGCAATCTTGCATTCAAATTCACAAAACAGTACTGAAAATTTTCTGCATTAATAAAAATCTAGCCTAAACATGATGCAATTCAGCTTTTTTTTTACAATTTTTCTAACTCTTGGATGCAATTTCAGCATAATTAGAATCACTTCACATCGGGATTTATCACGTCATTAAAGCTTTGCAATGTTAACATTAAACACAACAGAAAATAACTGGGAGCAGCAATAGGAAATCACATTTTACTCAGTTTCCTACATTGATACACTGTTCAAGCAGAGACGATGAGAAAGATACGGCATTTTAAGCATATTCATATAATACACAGGCTTACCTCTGATATGGAGTGGTTTAAAAATTTTTGAATTAATACAATAAGCACAGAAAATTTATCTTTACATTTAAGTAATTATAAAATATGCTAGTATCCACAAACATTTCTTACATTTACACTATATCTACCAATTTAAACATATTAATACTTGTAGGCTATATTGTTTACCAACTAATCTTTCCAAACTGTTGTAAATCTTCAAAACAATGTCTAATATACTTATCTAATACCTCAAAGCCCAATTAGTAGTTTCATTTGCTTCATGCATAGAAATAAATAACAAAACTTATCCTCAGTCTTAGGAGATTCATCACAATGAATTTTGGAAAACTGAGCCCAACACATGATCCAGTCTTTAAAATCCCCATTGTATTTCTTTAATTCAGTTTTAGGTAATTGAACTTTAAGTTTTCTAGAATCATACAAATGAGAAGCTTCAACATTTTGAAGTTTACTTAAGGACATGACTTGTTCTCTAATTTTGTAAAGTTTAAGGGCATACTCATCTGTCTTAATCAGTTCCTGCGCAATTTCGGCTTTGTTACATTCTCTTTGAAAGGCAGGTCTTGATATATCCTGCCATCCATAGATCTGAGATTTTCAAATTTTAGAGTAGCCCTTACCTTTAATTTAACAGCTTAGAAGATCACTAAATACATTCTTTTGCAAAAAAAAAAATCGAAGCACCATGAAGGAAGTGGTTCTTTTTGATGAAATTGAATATGTGTTTAGCTCATACACAGATAATAGAATGATTAAAAAAATAAAGGTCATAGTACCTGTTCACAGCTCACAATTACCCATCGAGTGTTCAAATTAGTAGTTGCTCGAACCGCCCCTTGCATGCTTGAATACGTTGAGGCAAGGAGTGGTAGAGGTTCGTACTGTCATCCTGTGACACATTCTGCGAGGCATTCATCAGTTGTCACTCCAGATCTGCAATATTTTGTGGTGCCCAAATCTGGTGACCTACTATGTTCCCGACATGCTCAATTGCTGAAAGGTCTGGTGACCTTGCTGGCCAAGGAAGAATATAAACCGCACGGTGACAGTCCAGAGATATGCGAGCGGATGTGGCCTGGCATTATCTTGCTGGAAAATGGTCCCAGGATGACGTGCGTTGAAGGGTAATGCAACCAGTCGAAGGAGGGTATCAACATATTGTTGAGCTGTTAAAGATGTACGGAGGATGACTAAAGATGACCTGCTGTCATAAGAAATAGTGCCCCACACTATCATAGCAGGGATTATGGCTGTATGCCTTTGTCAAACAAAGGCTGATTGTAACCGCTGGCCCCATCCCTCTCCAGACGTGAACACGGTGGTCATCTGCTTCAAGAGTGAAGCGGAATCCATTGCTGAACACTATACGGTGCCAGCCTGATGGCAGCCATGATAATCGGCTGCGACACCACTGCAGACGACTCCGCCGATGTTGTGGGGTCAAAGACAAACATCTTAAAGGCCTTTGTGAACATAACCCCGCCTTAGACAAGTGCCATGAGATGGTGGACAGTTCACTCGGGAAGCAGCAGTTGGAATGTAGTGCGTTGAATAGTCCACAATGATATCGCTTGGGCGGTTTGGGCCTGGCGAACAATCATCCCATCTTGCCTCCATTTGTGCTCCTTGGCCTTTCTTTCATCAGCAATTTCTTTGTAGGAACCATTGCTGCCAACATCTTTGCACAGCAGTGTCTGTACGCTGCAGGTGGTGGCCTATTGCTAGGTATGACCACCCAGCTTCACGCACTCCTACAATGCAATGACGTTTGAAAGTCGTTTAGTTGTCTGCAAGGTCTTTGATATAGTGGTAATGGCATTTTTAGTTGCTTCTTTACAGAATTACAATGGCAGGAACAAAAAAATATTAATTTTCTGAATCTGTTACTGGTTTTATACTTTGTGAATTGCCAACTAGAAATGTGCGCCGTGATCGTAATTCCTCTTCATTTGCCTTGAAAGTTTGATCATTTGCATTTTCAATCAAGATGTTTTTGCATACCAAATTTCGTCACAATCACAAAATTCCTTCTTGGTGCTTCGATTTTTTTTGCTCAACAGTGTATATTATCAGGTTAAAAACTGATTATAATATTAACCATTCAATACTCTTAGTGTGCAGTTCAAATCAGAAAGAAAACTGGGTCTAGCACTTTTCGCTGTTGCCATTTCATCGTGGACAAAATATTTGTTTACATATATGATATATAAAGAAATTACGCATAGTTAGTTAGAAAATTATGTCAGGATCAAAGAGAACTGGGGCTAAACCGCTGATATAACAGATGTTATATTAACGATTTTAAAATTATTTATTTAGAATTTTTACGATTCGTCAAAATTTCTTGAAATTTTAATTGGCTATAGTTCAGAGAAATCACTCATACAAGCAGAAAATTCACATTTTTATGAAATCTGAATTGAAAATGTAATTACTTTGGAATCTTTAATTCTGACGCACATTACTCTTTTAAAAATGTCATGCATAACGATGTCTTTGTACAAAATTGTATATATTATTCAAAAGCTTTTAATATGAGGAATTTCCCAAAATGTAAATTTTAAGAAACTATTAGGTTCGTTAAGTGAAAAAAATTTAGAAAGAAGCTTTATGCGGTTTGTTTAACCGCTTGAGTCCGGCGAAGCGCTATCGCGCTTCACTTGTCGTATGCCAAAAATGCGCCGCAGTGCGATAGCGCTTCTCTTGTTTTGTATCGAAAATGCGAAGACGCTGGTGTTGGTTAATATACTTTACGCAATTATTGAGAGCAGTTGTAGTGATATCAGTAGCAGTTGTTTTATAGGAATTGGAAATTGTTTTAATTTTTTTACCAAGTGTTATTTATGCAGCGTCTTCACATTCTCGATACAAAACATGAGAAGCGCTATCGCACTGCGCCATATTTTTGGCATACGCAAGTGAAGCCCACGCCGGACTAAAACGGTTAAAGTACTTGCAAGACATTGCAAAACATTTTTTTTTCTTTTAAAATTTAAGACAGCCAGAGGTATACGATAGGTAAACAAAATTATTAAATCAAACTGAATAATATAATACGGCAAGATATAATAATATAGGCATATAAAGAAAACTAAATCTTAAATATCCAATAGGTAAACAGAATTATTACACTAAATCAACTAAATATAATACAGCATGATATAATACAGTCATGCAAAGAAAAATATGTATTGACGGCAAAACGGCCATGGCGAATAGTCCCATTCCCACAAAACATGCCCTTCAGTTCAATTCAGACTTACATTTATTTAAAAGTCCACTTTTCAAGTGCCAAAATATCATAAAATGGCCATAAAATAATAAAATTCCACTGCCAGTTTTAAAATTCTATGGTATTTGGCTATAAATATGAAATGGTACTGGACAAGACTTGCATGTTTATTCAGCTGCCATGATATTCCAAGTAAATAAAATTCTTTTTGCCTTTCTACAGAAGATAAACTGCAAGCGATATTAAATTATTAATTTTCAACGCCTGTCAACAAAAAATATATACTGGCTTAACAATCTGAAAACTTACATATGGAAAACATTATTTTTCTGCCGCCCAATGTACACTGCTGGCCATTAAAATTGCAACACCATGAAGGAAAGCAAATGCAAAAAAGATATTTATTGTATGTAAGCAGTATTGCATAAGATAATATGATTAAATTTCTAAACAGTTTGGGGGTTTATAGGCGAAGTTAGTAGAAACAGCAATTACCCGATTGGGCATGGAGTCAAACTGGGCTTGGATGACAAAAACAGGCAACTCATTCCATGCTGTTTCAAGCCTATGCCACACTTCGTCATCCATATTAGCTGGAAAAGGGTGGCAGGCCAGTCTCTCACCCACCCATGACAAGATGTTTTCGGTGGATGACAGATCTGGAGATTGCGCAGGCCAAGGTAGCAGTCGAATACTCCGAGCATTGAGGAAAGTCAGAACATGACGTGCAACCTGTATTCTTGCATTATCTGGTTGTAACATGGCATTTGGCAGGCCTCAAAGATAGGACAGAACACTGGACATAAGATGTCCGAAATGTGCCGGTCTACATTCAAATTACTGTCGATCCGAACCAGAGATGTCAGTGTCGTGTATCCAATGACTGCCCAAACCATCACACCAGATGCAGGGCCCCTATGCCGATACTGAATGCAAGCAGGCGGCATGGAGTCTCCTTGGAGCCTCCATATATATAAAATAATTTATTTCCTAAACAATATTGATTAATTGATTATATTATCTCCTAAGTTTAATTAAAGTAGTAATTAAACTTAGGAGATAATATAATCAATTAATCATTTTTGTTTAGGAAATAAATTATTATTAACTAACTTTGCAGCAATTGCGCAAGTAGTAGTAACTTGTTTTCGCACTTAATGAATTTAGGATCATACAACATTGACTTGTCTGAAAAGATGACATTGTGCCACTTCTGTATCCAGCTTTGTCGTTCAGTGCACCAGTCACCGTCTTTCTTTATTCTGCATGGTCAAGGGAAAACGAAGTAATGGTTGCCATGCTGATAGTCCATGGTGCTGCAAATGTCGACGCAATGAACGGGCGGATATTGTGCATGCCCATTTCCTGACTAACGGTCCGTGATGTGTTTGCACAGGTTTGCAGTCCTGACCTCACAATATGTCTGTCCTCTCGAGTGTTTGTCATGGAAGGATGTTGAGATTCTACATGCTGTTCAGTATGAACCTCAGCAATTCACTGATTCCATATTCTCATGACAGTGGTTGGATGTTGACCAGTGCAATGGGCGATATTATAGAATGATAAACTACATTCTCAATAAGCAACAATCCTACCTCTATCGAATTCCAACAGTTGCTCATAAGCATTTCTTATTATTCAAGACACAACGTGATATTCTGAGCAAACCCCGACCTTACAAAGCACTTCCTGAATGAGAAATCCACTACACAACCTTTCTTTTATGCAGTGCTTCAGATGTCATTTCTCCCTCCTGCATCGTCTAAATGCACTGAAATACTAATCATTTGCATATCCCAACTTTTTCCTTTCATGTGATTTTGATGCTCGTCAGATAATTCCTTCCTGGTGTTGCAATTTTAATGACCAGCAGTGTAGTACGTCTTATCCAATCAATGAATTATCCGGAACATAACGATGAAGTACCAGTCCCTTTTTGTGCTTTGATATATATGCATCGAAGGTAGTGTCCATGATTTTCAACACATTCAAAGATGACATACTTAGTTTGTCTCATGTCTGGAAACGTATATAAAGAATATTACTTTATGTCACTTTTAATGTAAAATCGTGGCCTATGGGCATGTACGTAAATGACAAGTAGAGAGACAAAGAGATTATCTTTGTTTTAAAACATGTCCAGTGCCCATGCCGGACATACTGGATTTAGTACTATGTTTGGAGAAGATTACTGTTAGTGAAGAGGAAGTGCAGGATTAGACACATGCAGACAATTCTGTTTCCATCACACTTCAAGAAAACAACAAAATAATTGGATACTTACTGGAAAAAGAGAAAGATGCTGAAGATAAGGGAGAGGATAAAGATGACACACAGAATAAGAGAATTATGTAGATGGAAACTCATAAAGTATTGATGACTTCCATGCTATTTGCTCAGCAATGTTCATCTACATCAGAACATATTATGAAGCTTCATTACATACACAGCAGACTTTTTAAATTCCTGTGACAACCTCGTAAACATTCAAAGTTATACATCAGACATGGCCAAATTGCAGCTCTCCAACACCTTCACTGTGGCTTGTGAGCACATCATGGTCCTTTGGCCTCTTTTAACTGCATCTTGTTTGCAACAAACAGTAATTTAATTTTCAAAATAAAATACCATTCTGAAATACAAATCATGCAAAGACACCTTTTCTAATTAAACATTAATTTTATTTAAAAATTATATTATGTTAAGTATGTATTAATTTAATTGATTTGAAATTGTTTGCCGTATTCTTATCAAAAAATAATAAAATAATAAATAAAATTGCAAATAATTAATTTCTACTAATTATTAGGTTAGGTTAGGTTAGATTATTGGAACATGGCAAAGCAAAGTGCAAAATGCCTTCATGGAGAATTTCCTAAGGCAAACTGGCTCATATTTATTTACCTGCCAATTATTATCATAGCCATGTTAAAGAGCAGATAATGGCCACCAGGACAGCACAAACTGAACAAAGTTAATTAAAAAACCAAACCTCTCTTAATTTTCCCCCTAAGGTTAATCAGGAAGTTTCTGCTTGCATTCCTTCAGTAAAATCCCCTTTCTTCATAACAACACCTGTGATCCAATATCTCGGAAAATTTGCTTTTCCTTGCACTTTTTTCTATTGTCCCTGAATGGCATAAATAAATAACTGTTAAATCCTTTTTAGGAGGAAAATCATTGTCTTTCTAGGAACTCTTTCAATTTGGCAAAGAGTTCAAAATCTGAGGATTTGTACGGTTGGTGAGGTAAACCTTCCCTTTTGTACATGGTAGGAGACCTGTCAAAACTTTCTCACATGTGGGTGTCCATCAAAATTAATCCCCACCCCTAAGCAAGCATGGACATTTCCATGCAACTTTCTTCACAACTTTCACAACCATTCACGCTGCAGTTACATCCTCCCCCAAGGAACTCTGAGTTTTGTAATAATTCCTTGGTAATTTTGGAGATCATTTTTTATTTCACTATTGGTTTAGCATACTGAAATTTTTGGTATGGCAAGAACAGACTTCTCTAATGGACTGAGAATTATTTCAAATATTGGTCAAACGTTTTAATTCATGTATTGGCATTTATTATCATTTCAATAATATCATATCAAGCAATGAGAGACCAACTGACACAAATTTCTTTCTTCTTGAAAGCTTTTGTCAAAATATGGCATAGTGATGCTGGTAAAATCCCTTATGACATTTTCTTGCCTGCTGGTTGAATATTTTTTTAGCCCTGCCATGTTCATGAGAGTTTGCATGCCAAAGCTTGTAAAAGCTTGTCTCGTAGTTTAATATGCTAATTTTACTTGAATTATTGTTTCCGATTTGCTCACAAACTGCAGAGCTTTATTATTTTATGTATACAGGCTACGTAATCCTCAAGCTCACAATTAAATAATAAAAAAAGGTATTTTAAACTTTCATTTAAGATGGAGTTATTTTACTTTGAAATTTAATGATATGCTAACATTAAGTTGACTACCTTTATTGGCCTAACATTTAACGGTTAGAATAGGGTGTATCAACATTTCTGCATGGCAAGAAGCGTGTGAATGTCTAGCACGTCTCTCGGCTTCCACATTGAACATCTGTGAATGTCCATAGAAATTTAAATAATTTAATTTTCAAGTTCCTATCAGGAGCTATGAAATAAATTCACTACATAAGTTAGATTCCTTTTTTGATTGTGAGTTAACCAGAATTCTGAATTAACCTGTTTTTGAAAAACAGAAGTTCAACAGCCATGGCTGAAAAGTGGAAAATTGGAATATGTGCATCACACAGTGTTTAGATATCATAGTATGAGATTCTAGATTTATTAGTATTAGGTTATCTATGGCAAAAGCTGTGGCGAAGATTCAATAGATAATTTTATGAATTTTCAACAACACACAGCATACTGATTACTTAGAAATCCTGGCAAATTCTCCTGCTTGCCATAGGAAAGAATGTAGCACTTAGGGCCATCATTAATGATACTGATGATTCAAATACCATTAAAATTGGAATTGTGTTCTTTTTTAATGAATTCTTCTATACTGGGCATCAATCAAACCAGTTGTTTCCAGTTAATGAATTAATTCAATTAGTTTAAATTAGTAAAGCTGGTTTAAATTAGATTTGGTATCAGTATGTTGGTCCTTATGTTAATTGCATGAGAAAACAAAATTACTATTTTTAATTAAGAAAGTCTTGTTGATAGCTTATTTTTAAATAATGTTTTTCTTACTGAATAACAGTTTCTTTGCAATGTGTGCCGTCTTGTATCACTTATCTCACTCTTCCTAAAATACTGCAAATGGGTTAAATATTAAGAAAAAACACACTGGATCCGCTTTTAAAATTCATGATTTTTCTACACTAAAATGAAAAATGTTTAACATTATTGTATTCATATAGATCAATACATATTCTTTTGATTTCAGTTTACTTCTACAAAAATCAGACAATAATTATTAATGGAGGAAAATTAAAAAAATTTGGTGTTTTACCTGAAAGTAGAAGGCTCAGTTGCAGTTTAAGGAGAAATAAGATTTATTTATATTTATAGATAACCACATTAATTACATAAAAATGCTAAATTCTCATTAACATATTTTTAAAGCTTCTTTCTCTTCAAAAATCTATTTTTGAAATGATATAAATCTGGATTTGCAGCTGTTGGAAAACGAATTGCACCTCTCCAACTTTCATGATCTCTACGTGGGTACTATTGTTATGAAGTCTGGATATCCCTGTTATATAACGTCCCATTAAGAAATTCGTAATTTTCATGAGATAATATGTATATGGTAATTTCAAAATGTTGTTTAATTCTGTTTCGCCGAAATATAAAATTATGCACATTCATTTCAATTTTAAATAATCAGTATAATGTTAGACATTATTTAATTGTAGCTAATAGATCAAAAAATATGATTGATGGACTTTGTCTGCTACAGATGGCATCAGGAAACAAGAACACAGTAAGTTCTAAAAATACATATTCAATTATGCAGAAAAAAATTCTATCTGGAATCTGTGAGGTGCCATTGCTGCTGCTTAAGAGAAAATCTATTGCACTTTCTTAAATGTAGATCTTGGGTATGTTCCTAAAAATTATTTGCAGAACACGTTACGGTGAATGCTCTTTTAATGATTTATTCACATATGCTGTTTTGATCAAGCTGTTAAACAGAGTAATGCAGAAGTCAGTAAAACTGAACTAGGCATACAGTAAGTGAGCTAGCAGAACCTTTCCCACCCACACAAGCATTGTATAACTCATTGTACAACCATATTGCACTGACCCTCTTATGTTGTGAGGATCCTCTTCACATCAAATTAAAAATTTTTTAAGGAATTCTTGTTTCTTTGGCCTCTGCTTTTGGCTAAATTCAGGTCCCTGATGTTGGAATTTACATTCCTACGTCTGCGACTGTGCTGAGAAGAAAAGGTGGACTATATAACAGTGCGGAACAATCCTCCCAATGGAGAGAAATGGTTGGTGTCTTCCCGGTTCTGGTGGTGTTGAAGACTGACCTTCATGGTATCCCTGTCTGAGGTTCTTGCCAACATAGCCAGTAGCCATATTCTCTCAAGTATGGTGCAGCAATGTGATGTATAGAGCCCCAACATGGAATAGCACAGTGGAAACAGGAATCTATCCAAGCATTCCGAATAATTATTCTACGTCATTAAGTACCTGCCTGTCTGAATGTCATGTTGTACCAGTCAAGTACATTCGTATGTTACCTATCGTATGATTTCATTAATGTGTCATAGTCTGACCCAATATGTTCATCTATTTTGTTAAACTGAAAGAAAGTCACTGATTAAATATGTTTTCAACTTAGGGCAATTTGTACTTCTGCAGAAAGAACCTTTGTTCTACACATATTACTGCATTTTGTTTTCAAGTGAAAATGGTTTTAATCCAGTCAGAACTTTGAGATGTCGCGAGTGGGCCAGTTAGTCAAGCCAGAAACATCTGAAAGTAACCACGGCGAAGTTGACAAGTGGTTTTCAAAAGGTCAAAAAGCTTTAGAAATTATTGCTCTGAGCGTGAAATCATCTGAAATAGTACACACTAAGAAATGTCAAACTTCAGAAAATGCATGGATCAAATTACATGAAATTTATCAGCCTAAAGGTCCTGTCACTCATGAAGCAACACACCCCGAAAAAGATGAACGTGAGCGAAAACGTGGGAGTTTTTAACTTCTTCCTTTGAAGTTGTAGACAAACTAGCCAAGATAAGATCTGAGATTCCCGAAGAAGTCCTCACAATTTTACTATTATGTAGCCTAATACATTTGAAAGTATTAGAATCGCGATAGAATCTCGTCATAAATTTCCCGACTTAAACATGCTAAAAGTTAAATTATTAGAAGATAAAAGCTGCCAGTTGTGCAATAAATGTCGCCAAAAGTGCAAGAAAACAGCCAAGTGCAGGATGCATCAGTTACTAAATATCAAAGCAACGTAAAAAAAGTCTAAAAAGGCGAAAACTGTCAGGTCTTATAATTGTAACAGAAAAGGCCACAAAGCATCAGAATGCAGACAAAACAAAAATCCTAATCAAGAATCCCTTAATGCAAGTTCTCTCACGATTGTGAATACAATGCGAGAATTAGGAACAATTAATTGGTGCCTTGATTCGGGAGCAACTGCACACATGCATGAAGCTATTAGGACTTGAACTAATGAATGTCATTTTTGTTTTATTCTCTTTTTCAGCTCATCGAGAGAAAGTGTTGGAATTTACATTTCTATGTCTGTGACAGCGCTGAGCAGATAAGGTAAACTATATAATTGTGTAGAACAATCCTCCCGATGGAGAGAAAGGGTTGTGTGTCTTCTTGGTTCTGATGGTGCTGAAGACTGACCTTCGTGGTATGCCTATCCGAGGTGTTTGTCGACGTGGCCAGTAACCGTGATTCTCTCAAGCACAGCGCAGCAATGTGATCCATAGTCTTAACATGAACAGCGCAATGAAACTAGGAATCTATCCCAGTATTCCAAATAGTTGTTCTACATCACTAAGTACCTGCATGTCTGAATGAACTGTTAAGCAGGCTCAAATCATGTTGCACCCGTCAAGTACATTCGTATGTTACCCATCGTATGATTTCACTAATATGTCATAGTCTGACATACGTTCATCTATTTTGTTAAACTGAAAGAAAGTCACTAATTAAATATTATGTTTTCAACTTAGTGCAATTTGTACTTCTGAAGCAAAGAACCTCAGTTCCACACATAATACTGCGTTTTACTCTCAAGGTTCCTTAAAGAACAAACATTTCAAAAACAACACCAGACAATGAAGCCCTGAGTATATTAATCAGACTCTCATACTTTTTGATAACTGTTGAGGACATTCAGGACAAACTGCAGGGTTTTAAACATTCATATTAAGACTTCTAGAGGACATTCCAAACATAATGCTAAGTGCTGTAACCAAACTACAAAAATAGAAGAGGATACCTTACAAGGTCTTCCCATTCTTAAACTCCCAGTTTTATTCAATATGGTTCTACTCATCTAGAAATACATAGGATATTACTTACAGTAATATTCTACATATAAGGAGGGGAAAAAATGTTGAAAATGGATTTTTTGTTTCTCGATAGTGAACTTCTTGAAGAAATTTTGAAATTTCCCAAACAGCACTGCACTGCCAAATTTTCAGTTTCCTAATTACACTTATTGAGCAACAATTTTTTTAATAATACATTATGCACCTTTAAATAAGGAAAAGAACTTGGTTTCTTTTGCGTATTGTTATATTTCCTATAACTTCAATGCTTCATCAATCAGTTTTCTAATAAAACTGCAGTCTGCACTTGAACTTTAACTGGATTTGGGAAGAAATGTATTTCATACCACACCCTCAGAAAGAAAGTTAAACTGAAAAATTCTTAGATTTAATAAAAATTAAAAAACAAAAACAAATTAAAATTTTCAGTCACCAAAAGCAAACTTTCTTACAAAAATTACAGCGAAAAATATAAAAAATAATTATAATGTATTCTTTGTCTTTCCAACAGAATTTTTTTTCTGTATAGCAGTAAGTTCCTAGACATTTCAAAAATAAACTGAAAGTTTAAATTATTATTGAATTAAATCAATTATTGATCAATTGCATATTTTATTTTACATTTGAAAGATTCATCATGCCTATTTGGGTGATAAACTTTGTTTTAGATTTCAAATTTTATGTTTGGATGAATTTTGTGTAATAAATACATTCTGCTACAAGTGAAAATTTACCGAATCAATAAAATGTAACTTAAATGTTATTTTTAATTAAATAATACATGATAAATTATTGATCAATTACATATTTTATTTTACATTTAATCTGACAAATCCATTGCGTCTATTTATTGATAAACTTTTAAGATTTCAAATTTTTATGTTTGGTTGAATTTATACTTAATTTTTGTATTAATACATTCTGTTAAGAGTGAAAATTTACTGAATCAATAAATTACTGAATAAATAAAATGTAACTAGAATGTTATTTTTAATTAAATAATAAATATGATAGGCAAAACTAGTACATGCATGGTGCCCATACTTGTAACTTTTGTACTACGCCTGATAGAGGTTAGGAATTCTTTTGGTAAAAGTTTATTAATTGGGTGCCCCTTGATACTTTTGGCAAAACATATTTCTTTTATCCTTTTATTCATTATTTTATATTTTCATTGAATGAATTGATCAGATTAGTGGCTTGCCAAATTTTCAAACTTGTATTTTAAAAATTTTGAAAGTCACCAAATATAATTGTATCACCAAATCTAAATATATTTTATCATTTTTAACTAGCTGTTTACAGCTCATTTTTTACTCATATTTCTCTTTGAACCTCTACACACACACACACATATATATATATATACAAAAAATTGAAAGCACAAGGTAGAAAGACGTTCCTTGCTAGAAGATAGATTAGATTTCATCAAAACCAATTTTCAAAATTTGGATGGCCTTGTCTGGTTTTTTTGTGATCAAACTAGCTAGCATCTCAAAAGTGTGATGTTTTCAATTAAGATAAAAGAAGCTTTACATTTTTACAGCTAGAAGGGCTTTCAGATAATTATTTTTTAATTTGTCAGCAGTTATTTTATTTCTTTATCTATTGCAGCTTTACACTATTAATATCACAAAGTTTTGATTTTAATACTATTTTACAAAAAGGTAAAAATCTTTATTTCTAGTCATGTAACTTTACAACATATTTTACATTATGGTAAGTATTACATTAAAGAAAGGAAAAAAAATGTAAGCAATCAATCAAGGAATGAAACACTAAGCAAGATATGTGAAAGGCAAAGCTGTCAGCTTTGATATGTGAAAGAAAATGAAGTTTCTGGGCTGTGCCAACAACAACGCCATTTTAAAAGAATCCAAACTACCTTAAATTCACTATGTAAGCCTCATTTAAGTTATTGAACTATTAATAATATGATTGAAGTAAAATATATTTATTTAAATAAATATCCTTGGAGATATATCTTTGGATATTTTAATTTTGTAATAGGCTTTTATTTATCAAAACACTTTTAAATATGATGAAGATATAATTAATGTACATAGCATCAGCCAGCTAAATCTAGTAATGCACCATTTATTAACACACAACAGAAATTTGTACAATTTTCATTAATTCAATACATTTCACTTATTATTAGAAAAGAATTTCTTTAGTAAATGATAAAAATTACATACCAATAGATTCATTCATCTACCGAGAGACCATGAGATGTGCCAGAAAACTAGGAGAGCTGGCAGCTCTGACAAAGCAACACAAAAGTGCTGAAAATAACAGATCTTAGAGTTCACAAGACCGGGTATATTATGCTGAATTTCTAGCACAAGACCATGGCTTTCTTTTCCATTTCTATCTCCAATATAAAACACCAATTTTTTTGGCAGTGGGTGAAAGTTCATTATGCAAACAATTAAACAGTAGCCATACTGAAATAATTTATTATAAATATAATGTAGCAAGCTTTGTTTGATGCAAGAAAATAGTTCCATGTTGTGCAGCACTGTATTATAGAAACAAACTTTATGTACTTTCTACAAAGAATTTTTACCATTCACCATTTAAACATGAATACCACACAGATAAATTAAACTGGAAGGTTTCAAAAACTTTGAGCTACACGTCACCATTAAGTAGAGGGATGTGCAGTGCTCAAGTTCAGCTCCAACATATACCAAAAAGCATTAAATGGGATATCAAAAATTAAAATCATTAATTGTTTTACATAATCATACCTTTGACAAGGGGAAAAAACTTTCCAAAAAGCTCCCTTAAGGACAAGAAGATCAAATAATTTATAATAGATGGAAAGCTAAAATAACACATGAAAACACTAGGAAAAGATATTACCACAACCACCTTGATACATTTACACACACATTTTACATTTTAACTGGAAATTTTCCATAAAAATCAATCAATAAGCATGCTACAAATAAGCTTCAGTTTTAGTTTTTGTGAAATTTTGATGTGATGGCTTTAAGAGTATATACAAAAAAAAAAAAAAAAAAAAAAAAAAAAAAAGTTTCCCTTAGAAATTTTGCGGCACAATGCAGTGTTTCTCCAGAAACCCTCCATTGCAGGCAAATTCAACAAGGGTATATTTTAAAAATAAGTTTCAGATTTAAAAAATCACGATTTTCGAATGGTTTCGAATTACAAATGAAGAAAAAAGTGCAAATGGGATAATGGTGACATTCCCTTTTAAAATGAAGAACTTATTTTACATGGTTACCAGAATTTGGCATATTCTGAAAATTTGGCGACTTTTACTAAGGTGGTTATGATAATATCTATGTACGAGATATAATTGTGAGTCTACACATAACATTGCAAATAATATTAAATTTAGATACTAGTATCAAGCAACAGAAAACATGGACAGTTGGTATCAGACCAATTTCCATAATATTTCTCTGTTAACTTATTTATGACTTGCAATGTTATGATCTGGTATTAAGTTAAACTATGTTTACTTTTAATAAGAAATCAAGTTCGTTTATTCCTTACATTTTAGATCTTCCAGAGAAATGAATACGTATTCTCTTTACTGCATAATAGCAGTCATCTATCTTATTCTTCACTTCCATGACTACTCCAAATCCTCCTCTACCCAGTACTGTAATTAGTTCAAAATCTTCTTGGAACCTTAAGCAGAAAACATTGATTTATATATAAAACAGTGGCACAAAATAGTTGTAACAGCTATGAAAACAGAATCAGGATACAAATTGAGTTATAATCTTAGAACGTCTTCATATACAAGGTGTTTGAAAAAGTGGCTACAGTCTTAACTTCTCTTTTTTATTGATCAGACATATCTTCCAATTATAACTTTTTTCAAAGTAAGATACGGAATTTTATGAACACAATTTTAGAAATGGGAGTAGAATTTTTTTGTAAATACAAAATTTAAATTCTTACATCAATTCCATTAGACATAATTAATGGAATATTCATTATGACTTTTTAAGCTTCATGTGTGTATTGTGTGTGTATTTAATTATGGCAAAGCATACTAGGGCTATCTGCCTAAGGGGAGGGATGCCTTCGTGGAGGACTTTCTAAGGGAAACTGACTCGTATACACGTTACACATGGGGAAAACACCCATGCAGCCGGCCCGTTCGCGGGATTCGAACCTCGGACCGAACTACCAGTGTTCAGCGACTTTACCGCTTGGCCGCTGGTGGGCCTTTTTAAGCTTCATACAGGAATTTCTATACATAGGGTTCATACACACATCTGCACATGGAAATTAAGTACTTTTAAGGACCATCAATGAAAAAAATTAAAGACTCATAAAGAAAATAAGAACTCAGTAAACTAAAGCAATTATGTACAAACTTCATTTTTGAAATTTGTAAGAATAAAATAAATCTATAAGTAGGATACCTTATTATTAAACATAATTCAATATTTTATTTATAAAACAAATTCAAAAATAAAAATTTAACTTCACAATTTTTTTCAAATAATTAGCAATAATTATAAAATTCCTTGAAACATTTATGTTTTACATTTATAATACTTACCTATGTTTTAAAAAAGATTAAAGAAAGGATTTTAAAGAGAAGGCATTTTATTTGCCAACAGTTAGCTTTCTATTTATTCTTCCTTTTATGCCTATTTTGTCACATACTTGCTCAATCCAGAGGTATATGCAAACTTTATGTCAAGTGGCATAAGTTAAACCGTGAAGTAAAATAATAATCAGTCTGACTCGTAATAGCAGCTTGGCTATTGCCACTGATGTTGTTTGCTTAGAGACAAAGGCCAGCTGATCACAACAGATATGAATACATGACTTTGGTTAGTGCTAAAAGTTAGCTGCACTTTGTTTGACCCAATTTGTCTCATAGCTTTTGTGTAGATTTGCCGAAGCTGTAACCCAGTTAATAATACAGTTTCAATACACCACTGAAGTACCAGAGATGCTAGTTTGTTTGACAGTATTTTAAGTCTTATTAGCTGTGAGGAATTAATTTTTGCATGTTTGTGTTGTATCTTACATGCACATTAAGGATTAAGGAATGGAGGTAACTCCCCTTAACTCGTAGAGGTAACTTCTAAGGGTAAGCAGTTAGTTACAAATAATTAAATTATGTAGTAACATACTATTACTCATAATAAGATTTACATGGTTACAATTATATTTTTTTTTATTTCTAAAAAATATCCAGTAAATAGCAGTAAAAACATTTGACAGTAGTTATGATTTATAATAATGACTCTACATTGATACTGGTATAACTACGAGGGCTATCCAGAAAGTAGATTACGTTTTGGAATAAAAAAATAAACAAAGTATAGGAAACAAATTTTATTATATACAGATGAAAGCCACACTCAAATACTACTTTTCTACATAGTCACCATACAAATTAAGGCATTTATCGTAGCGATGTACGAGCTTGGAAATTCCTTCGTCGAAAAATTCGGCCGCCTGCGCCTTCAACCACTTCGTTACCTCTTCTTGCAGCTGTGCGTCGTCATCAAAACGCATTGATTGCAATTTCGTTTCACAGTTTACATGTTTCACCCATGTTTCGTCACCAGTAACGATGCGATCGAGTAAAGAGTCACCATCCTTATGGTAAGCGTCCAAAAAGTTCAACGCTGCAGCCATTCGCTGATTTTTGTGGTCCTCTGTCAAGATTTTTGGAATCCATTTTGCACAAAACTTGTGGTAACCAAGCTTTTCGCTGATGATTTCGTGCAACAAACTTCGCGAAATTTGTGGAAAACTCAAAGAAAGTTCCGTTATTGTGAAATTTTGATTTTCACGGACTTTAGCATCGACTTTTTCGAGAAGTTCGGCGGTCACTATGCTGGGTCTCCCACTTCGATCTTCGTCGTGAACATTGGTTCGGCCATTTTGAAATCTTATGACCCACTGACGCACTCCACCTTCAGTGATAATGTTGTCCCCATACACTTCACGAAGCTGCCGATAGATTTCTATCGGTTTACAGTTTTTTGCAGTCAGAAACCTTATTACTGAGCGCACCTCGCAGCTCGCGGGATTTTCAATTAACGCAGACATTTCAAACCGTCACAGTATCTGAACGGAGCACAGCACGAACCTCTCACTAGCACGGCTAGATGCAGACTGAGCTGCGCAACGCTCTGACCCCAAGATGGCCGCGCTAGCCCCGCCCCTAGCAGACACAGACGGAAACGTAATCTACTTCTGGATGGCCCTCGTATATTATAAAAATTATAAAAAAAGGTTTTATAGCAACAACAAAGAACAAAATGTTTACATGTCTTTTATATTTGTCAATTTTCCAAATATTTTAGTAAATTTACACAGATTTCCTTCTCGTTAGCATCTTTTCTAAATTTATTTTGTTTCCAAGTTCCCACTAGCCTCCGCTTCATCTCCTAGTCTGTTAATATTTCAACAATGTACATTTGCATAATAATTTTCTCGCTTTTCATAAAGCCAAATTCTTTTCAATGAATTTCCTCTTCATTTTAGAATTTTCAGATTTAACTAAAGATTTTCATACTTGCCAACCTATGACACTCAAAAATCAGGAGACTTTTTAAGAAATCAGGAGATTTTTCACAATGTTAAAAAGACTTTTTAAATGATAAAAATATAGTTTTTAATAATGAATGAACTTTAAGTAGTAACTAATTCTTAAATGCAAGCAACACAAAATACCTTACACATAAAAACATTTTTACTACATGCATCGTTTAAGGAGGGGAAAAAAAAAAAAAAAAAAAAAAAAAAGACTCTTTAATCAGTTTTCGTACAAATGTTATAAACAGTGGCAGATTTTGCTTTCTTTAAGAAAGAAACTTTATCATTGTGTTCACAGCAATTGCCACGTAGGCCTGCTTTCGCTGATAAAAGTTTTTCTAATGTGCCATTTCTAATATTAGATCTAAATTTAGTCCTCGTTTTCGCAACAACACTGAGGATCCTCTCACACTCTGCATTACTATAGGGAACTGTCAAGATGACCAACACAATTCTAGACAGTTCACTATATTTTAAAATTCCATCAGCACCTTTCAGTTTTGCAATTAAACTCCACTGGGTGTCAATCGTAGCTGATTTTATAACTTCATCCAAGTTTTCTAATTGTAAACTGCTGTTATGCAGCTGTTGGAACTGTTTTAATTTTTCCTTCCTTTTAGAACTCCTTTCAAGATAATAATAAATATCAACAATGTGTTCATCCACATTTATTGGTAAAAAAGTTGCCCCCTTTTCAGCTGCTAAATTTAAGAGGTGACAGGTGCACCTCATAATCTGAATTTTCCTTTCTTAAGACGCCTGCAACACCAGCCTTCCAAGCCTACCAATACTGGTGCATTATCGGCACCAAGTGCTAAGCAATTATCCAGAGTGCCTGCAGTTTTCTTTTAAAGTTTTAATAATTAGCTGTGCTATATTAAAGCCTGTCAAATGTCCTTCTAAAGTGGGAACATAAAGTAAACTGCACTCAATTTCTGAAGACTCTGGATCAAAAAAAGAAACAACAATTGGATACAGTTTTGAATCGGTATTATTGCTTCCATCAGTAGAGAGGCAGACCGGAGCTGTTTTAATGCAATCAATAACCGAAGATTTATTTTTCAAACCCATTTCTTTAACAATTGCACCTGTTTTGATTCTTGCACCTTGAGTATTTCTTAGCGATTTCACTATCGGGAAACATTTTTCTAAATAAAGCTGCAGCGTGATCCGATGCATTCAGTAGCAGGTTGTGCTCCAGTAAAAAGGCAGAGAACAGATATTCTGCATTAATAACTTTTTGGTCCTTTGTTTCCGAAGAAAAATTTAATTTTTCGTTTTTTTCAAAACAACTCATGTTATCCTTGTGTTTTTGTGTACGCACATGTTTGAGAACATCCGCCCTTCCAACATATGAAATCGAAAAATCGCAACAACAGGCGGTACACATCGCAAATTTATTACATTTCCTTGAGGAAATAATGGAAGGAAAGTCAACTGTGTACGATTTTTGAAACGTACACGAGTATTTCACCTTTCTCGCAGACGTAACAAAAGATGATAATTTCTAAAACTATTTCCCTAAGCCACGTGTACTCACACAACTCAGGACAAAATGAATGAAATAACTAAAAAGAACGTCCAAATAACAACTTGCTTTGTCCTCATTGGCTAATATATGCCAGCTGACACGCAGTGGAGCTCGAAGTTTATTGGAGAACTGGAGAATGACGTTTCTGGATACGTATAATGCTCTCACTCACAAAGCAGAAGCTATCTGATTCGCAAGGTTTTGTTTTAGATATAATGTAGAGAAAATTCAATTGCTTTCAGACGTCCAAAAGCACTTTTTATTCATATAACAAAGTATTAAGCCAAGTTGCATAAAAATCGTGAGAAATATTAAGAATAAGAAAAAGTCGGGAGAAATATATTGTAAATCGGGTTGGCGGGAGAGCGGTCGAAAATCGGGAGTCTCCCGTCTAAATCGGGAGAGTTGGCAACTCTGGATTTTTGTTATGCTAAAGAACTGCTCGTACTTGGAATATAAATAAGAAACTACTAATTTTATTCTTTTTTGTCATATTGTATGAGTATTGAAAATAAATATGAAATGATGTAAGGTCAAGGCCGGTGCAGTAGCCAGTGTGGCAAAATAAGCACCAAGCAACAAAATTTAGAGTAGGGCACTGAGGTATGTATGGTGCACTAAGACATACAAGATAAATCTTTCAATTCACTGTTGGTTTTCAATTTCTTTGATACTTGTGTTCACTGTAAAGAAAATAACGAGAAAATAATCTAAGATTTCTAAAATGTTTAAAATCCATGTTAAATTTCATGAAAAATGGCATAACTATTCAAGAATTTTTTAAATATTTTAGCATAAAATCTGTGTGGAGCATCGCAAGATCATGGGAGGATGTGCCTCCATATACTTTAAAAAATGCTTGGCATAATTTATGGCCAGCTACCATGTTTCATGGTGAGAATGATGAAGATGAAGCCGCAAATTTGGAGGCACTTGTATATTGCAAACCACAGGTAAAATTTTCCAGTTAATAGATTTTGTAAAGAAATGTAGAGAAGCGGTAATAAATGAAAATGATATAACAGAAGTTTTTAATTGCAATGACAATGTTCCAATCATCAATCAACAGATGGTGAAATCCGTAGTGTGGTTCTAGTTTTAGAAAATACTGCTACCGATAGCGATGAAAGTGACAGAGAAGTTACCGAAAATGAGAAAATTTCGATTGAAAAGTTAGTTGGAATTCTCGACCCAGCAATTACAGGACTTGAACAATAGAAATTGGTAACTGAACAAGAAATTATATACATCTATAGAATTAAAGAGAAAGTATTAGCACAAAAAACATAGCTACTTAAACAACTTAGATTGAAAGAAATGTTTAGTAAAGTAAACATATAAATACTAAGCATTTTTTTCTGTAAATTTTGATATCTTTTATATCATAAACGCTTCATGATTTCATATGTTTAATTTTATAATTTCTGAATGCCATCTTACTAGATTTAGACTGATGATCTAATATCCGGAAAAATCCCAAATCTGGAATCGCCAAAGTCCCAACGAGTATGGATCTCCGACTTTAAACTGCATAAATCTCTGGTACTTATAAAATTTTATGATTTATCTAATAACTATTTCATAAATTAAATTATCCTCCACCCCCAATGATATGATACTGTCCTATTTACAGCTGCTATTTGAGTGAATAATCTTCCATGCATATATGTTTTAAGGTAATGCAACTCCAAAATCGCAAAATTAAACAGATTTTTACTCATGAGCTTGAAAGACTGATTTGATCTGAATAACAATTAACACTTAAAATACACTGAAGAGCCATTACATTATGACCACCCTCCATCTATAACAATAGGCTTGCCCAGGAACAAAACCACTGTGTATGCACAGCTGATGTTGGGGTATATAAAGCAGCTATATATTGTCTTTCCAAACAGCACGATTAGTGACATACTCGGAAAAGCAGCTGATTTATTAGACTACGATAAAGGTAAAACTGTTATGGCTCGGTGACTGGGAACACCAGTATCAGAAACGGTGCATTTAGTGGGCTGTTCACATGCAGTTGTCGAGAGCACATATCGAAAGTGGTATATGGATGGTGAAATGACAAGACGCCGACCAGCAGTGTGTCGTCAAAGGCGCATTGATCACAGAGAAGAGCAGAGATTGCTATGCACTGTTCTTCATGGCCGAAGAGCTACAACAGTGCCGACCCAGTGTTTCTCAACATACTGTGCAACGTACATTGCTGCGTGTGGGCCTACGCAGCCGGCTTAAGTATGTCCCTGCACTTATGGTACGTCATCACCAGCTGCGTCTGCAATGGGCCAAGAAACACCAGAAGAGTGAAAGAAAGTAGCATGGTGCGACGAATCATGTTTTCTGGTCCATCACATCAACGGCCGTGTGCTCATACACCGATTTCCAAACAAAACCCTGGCTCCCAGATGCACAGTTGGCGGCGGTATTATGGTGTGGGCAATGTTTTCATGGAGCACATTAGGACCCATTAATTCCCATAGAACAAATCCTGATGTCTGTGCACTACGTGAATACCATTGCAGACCAGGTTCACCCATTCACGACAACACTATTTCCAATGAGGGATAGTATTTACCAACAGGATAATGCACTACGTCATAAGGGTATGAATTGTCAGAGAGTGGTTCGAGGTACATTTCATTGACTTTCAAGTCATGCCTTGGCCTCCAAATTCACCTGATATTATTCGAATAGAGCATGTGTGATACCACCTTGAAAACCAAATTCATCCTGCCACGTTACCCCCCTCACAATGTGCAGAATTGCAGGACCAGTTGGTACCAGATACCTCAGATTACCAATCAGAACCTTGTGGAGTCAATGCTCTGCTGGGTGCTGGCAGTTTTGAGGGCTAAAGGTGGTCCTGCATGTTATTAACAGGGTGATCATAAAGTAATGGCCCTTCGATGTGTATACTGTTAACAGTTATAACCATAAGAATATTGCCTTAATTTATGTGAGAGTTGCTAACAAAAGAATCAAATTAAATATGTCTCTGAAGTAATATAAATAGAATCAAGCATGAAGATGATTTCAAACTGAATTTGAGAGTTTTTGAAAGCAAAATTTCACATATTATACATATTTATACAAACCTTGAAGTAAAAGACTTATTTTCAATGACATTTGTCCCAGGTGAAGACATTAACTCTAGTGAAGAGGTACTTGCATTAACAAATTCTTTCTGAAAATTAGAAGTTTTTAATATTGCAATGCAATATCTACAAATATACATAAAGGAATATACATAGAAATGAAAAAAAAATGTGTACAGTAAAAAGCCTGAAATCTGGGAATCTAACATCCCGACCTCCTGACCATCAATTTTTTTAATAGAAAGAAATTTTTGGCAAAAAAAGAGAAAGAATTAGGTTTTGAGATAAGCATATACTTAATGCTTCATGCATGCACAGTAGATATTTTTTCATAATAAAGCAAGCACAGTGTTTTGATTCTTAATTTAACTTTGTCACTAAATAAAACTTTCATATGTTGAAGACACCCACCAGCAGTCAAGTCGCAGAACATCTGCAGTTCCAACCTGGGTTTCATTACATGCCGACAGGCAGCCTGCATGGATGCTTTCATGGTTTTGCCATGTATAATGTGCATACGGGAAAGTTCTCCTTAGAAAGTCCTTCACAAAGGCAGATAGCCCTAGTGTGTTTTGCATAATCTAAATAAACTAGTCCATATTCAAGACACACAATCATTTATTAGCATAAATTTGTATGATAGTAATTTGGCTCGGTATTTACCTTACTGCTCAGCATTTATCACTGATTTTACACCTACTGAAATATCATAACTTTCATACTAATTTGGAACAATTTTTCTTTTAATTCTTTTTTTGTTTCCATCACCACGTGGCTATGAACTTACAGCATCTTCAGAAATGATTTGCACAGTGTCTAAAACAATTTTTGTTTTAAATATCAGTAGCTGAATTCCAAACAGCATTTACGCAGAGATTACTTTTGGCAGTGATTATAAGCTTAAGCCAAGTTTTAACCCCTTAACTGCCGCGGGCGTATATATACGCCTTGCTCAGCTGATGCGTTAACTGCCCCAGATGCGCAGCCGATGCGTTAACTTTGCGAATAATTTTAGGTGTAGCAGCGCAAAGCAAATGATAGCAGTTTGGAAGGACGTATATATACGCCTGGGGCAGTTAACGCATCGGCTAAGCAAGGCGTATATATACGCCCGCGGCAGTTAAGGGGTTAAGTAAAATGCTGAGTGTGTTGATGAAGAGAAATTCAACAGAAATTTCTAAAAAAATAGAATTTTTATAGAATATTCATAGGCAACTTAGTACTATTTGAATTAAGAATAAGTCATTTGTTCTGATAAGCCTTAGGTGTATTTTTCTGTTATACTGTGCAGCATGTGATGATCTATTGACCATCACCTACCATATAGAATGTGTATGTCATTGCCATCGATAAACTATTCTTATAACTAGAATTATTTACGATTCAAAATTTGGGAAAATACATAGCAGGTGCAAAATGGAAAAGATCTCATGATCTAAAATCTAGAAAATTTCCAAATCTGGAATCACTGAAGTCCCAGGGAGTCTAGTTCTCAGACTTGTATATTTATCTATATCCACACTGACAAGCCAAAACATTATGACCATCCCCACATTTTTCAATGAATTTGTCCGGATGGCATGGAGGGCACATGATTAAGTGGGAATGATATTTAACTGCTGCTGAAGAATGTAAGGAATCATTCTTGTACTCACTTTTGTAAGTGAAGGGAAAGGTTGCTAATCTAAGCAAATTTGATAGAGAGCAAATTGTAAATTTGGAACGAGTATTTCCAAAACTACATGACTCGTAGGCTGTTCACAATCTCCTGTTGTTATTAGTTATGCAAAGTGGATAAATGTTGGTGAAACCAGCAGTAGATGCCAAGGTGTTGGCCATCCACACATCAAAGAAAAGGGACGGTGGAGACCGCCCCTGCTTGGTACAGCAAAACTAGCCCCAGACAGAGGCTCAGCTACAGCCCAATACAATTCAGGTGCAAATTTTCAGAACACACAGTTCAGTGTTAGATATTAGAAGACTTTGTAGCAGACGTCCCACTCATGCATCTCTGTTGACCAAGTGTCATTGTCAACTATGCCTAAAGTGGGCCTGGGAACATCGAGACTGGACCATGGATAAGTGGAAGACGCCTGGTCGATGACTGGTGATTTTGTATCCATCATGTTGATGGTCGTGTTAGGGTACACCATCTTCCAGGTGAACAGTTGCTCTCCCCTGTACAGCAGGCCACACATAGGTTGGTGGTGGCGGTACTATGGTTTGGGAGACGTTCTCATGGATGGCTCTCGGACCCTTACTTGTGGTAGAACAAACCACGAAAGCTCTGGACTATCTGAACATATCTGCAGATCAGTTGACCCTTAATGCCATCTGTCTTCCAAACTGGAAATGGAATCTTCCAGCAGGACAAAGCCCCATTTCACAAGGCTCGAACTGTGTTGGAGTGGTTCGAGGAGCATAAGAATGAATTCCAGTTAACCTAATGCATTTGATCTTAAACCAATAGAGCACATTTGGGATGTCATAGAGCGGCAGCTTAAAACTCAAACACCACCCTGTTGGAACACCTCGACTTTGTGCGACTATTGCTTAGACATTTGGTACAGCCTGTCTTCAGTCATTTATTGAGTAGGTAGTCATAATGTTTCGGCTGTTCAGTGTGTATACATAAATATACACATTATATCATGATTACACTCATACATATAAAGCATTGCAAAAAAATTTTAAAAGAAATTACCTTGTCCAGATAATATTTTGCAATAGCAACACGTATAACTGTAATACAAAAAATTGATGACATAGCAATAATTCCCAACCTAAAAGAAAATTTAATAATTTCAAATGAATACTAAAACATTATATATACATTCATAATCATAACAAGCACTGATGAAATACCTTTGCAGTTTTTGCATTCCGGATGATTGCATGCATTTCACTGCAATACGACACACGTAAATAAATTGTGAAAAGTGTTGATTATGTTGATGAGAAATTTAACAAATTTCTAAATTATACACATAAAATACATGAATCTGTCATCAACACTAGTAAATTCCAATATTTAACTTTCTTACAGGGTTCGTACACATTTCTGCACACAGAAATTAAGTACTTTTAAGGACTTTTAAGGACCATTAATGAAAAAAATTAAGGACCTATGAGAAAATGGGAACTGAATCAATTTAATTAAAAATACTATTCTAGGCCTGAATTTCACTTTTGTAATACCATCCTAAAACTAAAATAGATCCCTGAGTAGTATGCATTATTACTAAAAATGAATTAATTAACATAACGATTAATAAGTTTGAGAATAAAATAAACATTATACAATTTATCAAGTAGGATTAAATATTTTACACTTATAATAGTTGGACATATTTGAAAGAAGATGACATTTACTTACGTTATATTAATAGTTAGCTTTATGTTGATTTTTTTATGTCTCATTTTGTTACATACTTAGTCTAGAGGTTTAGTAAATAGCAGGTAGATTTTATGTCAAACGGTATAGGTTAAAATGAGAAGTAAGATCATAATCAGCATGATTCATAACAAAAGACTGAATGTTGTCACCGCTGTTGCTTGTCTAGAGAGAGACCTGCTCATTAGAACAAACCTGAAAGGTCTGATGTAGACACAGTTGGCAAGTGTTGAAACTTAGTCAAGCTCTGTTTGATGCAGTTAGTGTCATAGCTTTGTGTAGAGTTCCAAGGGATTGTAACCCAGTTAATATACTTTAATGTTCCAATAAGCGATTAAAGTACCAGAGACGATAAGTTGTTTTGTATTATTTTTAAGTTTCACTAGATGCAAAGAATAAGTTTTACTTGAATTTTTAAATTTTTGTGTTTTATCTTGTGACCACAGTAAGTGTTAATGAAAGGCAATAACTTGCTTTAATATGTAAAGATAACTTTTAAGGGTAAGCAGTTAGTTATAAATAATTAAATTAGGTAATTAGATAACCTTAGTCATTATGGATTTACATGGCCACTATTAAATTTTATTTTTTTAACAATATTTGTTAAAAAAGCCTATTAAAATCAAAATCTAATAAAATTAATAAATTAGGTAATTAGATAACCTTAGTCATTATGGATTTACATGGCCACTATTAAATTTTATTTTTTTAACAATATTTGTTAAAAAAGCCTATTAAAATCAAAATCTAATAAAATATCACAGTTTAAAATACATGTAATTTATGACATCGATTCTTAAACTATATTAGGATACACATTAAAAGCTACAAAACCTTTATGTTTACATGTTTGTAACAACACTCAACAAAATATTTATCCTTCATTTTAATTTGAAGCCTTTCCAAACATTTTGGCTAGTTTATATCGATTTCCTTCTCTTTAATCATCTTTTCTAACAATTAGAGAGTTGTCTCAATATGCAAAACAATGCTCTTGCTAGTTTCTGCATGCTTATCTCCTAACTTGTCAACATCTCCACAAGGTACCTATGAGGGTTTACTTGATCTGGTAAAAGTTAAATAGTCCCAAACTCCCGACTGAATCATAAACTGAAAGGCTGATATTATAAACAATTGGGTAAGTTACATAATAATAACTGCACATATCTTTGAAGAGTAATTTTCTTTATGTATTCAGTTTCTTTCTTCAACACAGTTCCTTTTCATTTTAGAATTTTTGGATCTAATTATTTCTGTTATTCTAAAAAACACTAAATGCATTTAGAATGTATAGGAAAAGTGGCTGATTCTATTTCTTTAGTAATATGAACATTCAGAAGAAATATGAAATATATATGGTAAAGCCCGGTTACAAAGAAGTGTGGCAGAATTTTTAGAATTCAGAGACACACCGAACAACAAAATCTAGAAATAGCAAAACGTTTAGAATTTAGGATCCACAGAGATTGCATCAGGTGGGAAAATGCCTAGTGCCAGCTCTGTGTATGATGCATTAAGGCATATTAGATGAATCTTTTAAATTGTAAGTTTTCAATTTCTTTATTAATAAAAAAATCCCTTTCTATAATGCCTGCCCAGTGATATGATTAGAAGCATTTTTGATATTTTTGATGCTTGTGTCTAGTGAAAGGTAGAGAAAATAAAGGAAAGATAAACATGTTAAGAAAACGATTCTAGTATCAGGAGTAAAACATTTATATATTATGTTTTCATTGTTCTTCCGGATGTTCTCCAAAAGGTAAGAAATTCATCACAAACTTTCTGTAAAATACATCCATTACGTGTTGATATCATGGAGACATTTTTCATTTTGTCACATATTTCTCGAATCTTCTACAATCGTGGGTCTATATATCTTGACTTCAAACCCTTCTAAACTTTCCAAGCTGCAATGTCTAAAATACTAAAGAAAAATTATCCCTACCAATTCTGTAACAGCAAAAAGTCAGAAATATTTTGGAAGAAAAGAAGGAGGGAAAAAGTGTATGCATATTCTGAGAGTTTTGAATATTCCGAGACAATTGCATGGAAAAAACGCTTACTATGAAAAAATTAAAAAGAAGACTTTTTAATTAATTGCATAGCTAATTTTGCTCTTGCTAACAGCTGCTTCGTAAATTATGCTTTATAGCAATATGCCTTATTTATCAGATTCATAATATTGTATAAGTTGCCAAAATGAAACTTTATAACATGACAGCGAAAAATAGAATGTTTTATTTTAATGTCATTTTTATGTATAATTTCAATATATTACCATTATTTTAATGAAGTTTATCAATGTTATGATGCTTTAAAAAAAAACTGGTCAAAAAATTGTCAGATCCCCGAATTAAAAATTTTCTATAGAAACTGATCCTAAAATCGCCAAAATGTTGACAAGTCACCAAATTTAGAGCTGTTTAATAAAAGAATTCACATCCCCAAAAGCGAAAAGTTGTTTAAGTTTTCTTCTATAGAAAAAAGGAATTTCGAAATGCTTATGTTTCACTTCTTGCTTAGAAACTCGAGTATCCCATTATTTTTATTAGAAATACAAATAAATTACAACCCATCAACCCATTCAAAAGATATATATGTCAGTGAATCGCCAAAAATATTCCTCCAAAATGCTAATTCACACTCAAAATGGCAGTCATAAAAAGAGACAGAAATTTCAGATGATTAAAATTAAGGACCTTCTGCTGATTCTGGCCAAAATTAAGGACTTTTAAGGACCAAAAATCAATTCCAAAAAACTTAAGGGCTTTTAAGGACTCTTAAGGACCGTACGAACCCTGTCTTATCTACATTATGTATTATAGGGATATCCCATTTTTTAAAATCAGTATTTGGACTCTTTTCTTTTCATTTAATAACACTACCTAATCTATTCAATATTTTAACCCTGTTCTGTAAATTTAAAGCAAGCTTTAAGTAGTATGAATAATGCATACTTTGTATGCATAATGCATACTAAATTTCAGCATGCATCCACAAGAAACACACATTGCATTACATTTCTGGCAGCAAAAAATAGATATGAATGATAAAAACAGGGTTCAAACTTAATGATTTCCAGTTCTTCATATGGAGTTGGTTCTTGACCTCCTGTAACAGAGAAGATGGCTCATATTTCTTGTAGCATTAGTGTTAGCTTTATCTCCTATGGGATTTAAGAAATTAGGGAAATACCACCATTTTGTCAAAAAATTCTCAAATGAGTTTAATATGATTCATAAATTTAAATTCAGCTTCTTTTAATTTAGTACTTTAATAAAGATAATGTGTGCTGATCAACCTCTATACACTCACATACTTTACATTTTTTGGCAGCCAAAATGGATATGGAAGATAAGAATTGACTGCATATCCAATTTTATAATTTCCAGTTTTTGACAAGATTCTGGTCCATAACTTATCACTCATGAGATGAAGTTTAACAGGATGTCATCTCTTTCAGGCGCTAGAGGATATCGACATTTTCAGAAAAGTTCTAAAATAAAATTTCAGGCCAATAATAGTAATATGTTTCTCATTATTAATGTAATAAATACTGTGTTAAGTTTCTACAGCATGAAAAATTAATAACACGTGATTTTTTAAATTAAGCATATACAGAATAGAAACGTTTTAAAGAATCATAGGTAGCCTTTTATAAAATATTCTTTAAGCATTTCTAATACTCTGCTATGCAGCCAAAGTCACCAAACATCTACTGATGTAGTTTCAAAATTATGCCACTTTCCAATATTTAAAAATAAATAAAAATCATTTTACTTCTAGATTAACCTAACAAGACTGGCAACACTTCGACAAGAATCAGATTAGGAATCATGTTGAACTTATTTGAAGAAAACCCTAAAAGAAAAGTTTTATGTTACGTGAAAAGGCACATTATTTCAGAGAATTACTGTAATGAAAGCAAAATTTCAGGAAAGATTTCAAATCATTTTGATACCTGAATGTGATTCTTAGATGATATGAAAGCACTGATAAAAATGATACTGCTCAAATGGTATTATTTATAAGAGGTGTTGATGAGAACTTTGAAATTAAGAGGAACTGGCGTGCATGCGTCCTTTAAAGGGAACTATAACAGGATGTGATATTCTTCGTAAATTTTAGGAAGGGCTTTTAACCTTGAACGTGCCTATAACATATACATACTTGCCAACCTATGACACTCAAAAATGAGATTTTTCACAATGTTTAAAAGACTTTTTAAATGATAAAAATATAGTTTTAATAATGAATTAAATTTAAATAGTTACTAAGTCTTAAATGCAAGCAACACAAAAATACCATAGACATAAAAAAACATTTTTATTACTTGCATCGTTTATAAAAAAAAAAAAAAAAAAAGACACTTTAATCAGTTTTCATACAAATGTTACGAACAGTGGCAGATTTTGCTTTAGTTAAGAAACTTCATAATTTTGTTCATAGCAATTGCCACGTAGGCCTGCTTTCGCTAATAAAAGTTTTTCTAATGTGTCATCACTAATATTAGATCTAAATTTAGTCCTCGTTTTCGCAACAACACTGAAAATCCTCTCACACTCTGCATTACTATGGGGAACTGTCAAGATGGCCAACATAATTCTAGACAGTTCACTATATTTTAAAATTCCATCAGCACCTTTCAGTTTTCCAATTAAACTCCACTGGGTGTCAATCCTAGCTGATTTTATAACTTCATCCAAATTTTCTAATTGTAAACTGCAAAATTGCGACTGCAGTATATCAGTAGCAACATCAATATCATCATCTTTCATGACTAAACGAAGTAACACAGGAAATCTGTTCAAAAAGTACCTCATATCAGAAAAAGATGCATTTGCTAGAGCAGAAACATCACAAACTTTAGCATGCAAAATCACTTCATCGTTGACTGGAAATTTATGTAGTATGTAATCACATACTCGACAGAAGTAACTTCTAACATGAAGATAAATCTTATTTTTGTCCTCTTCTGAAAGTTCTTCCACTACTTTTGTAGCTGCAGCTCCTATTACCAAATATTCATCTTTCATCTGATTTTCTATTTCACCATAAATCACATCATATATAGAATTACAAGACAAAACACAGACTGGTTTTACAAACTATAAATGCAAGCAACACAAAAATACCATAGACATAAAAAAACATTTTTATTACTTGCATCGTTAAAAAAAAAAAAAAAAAAAAAAAAAAAGAAAAAGGACGACACTTTAATCAGGTTTCATACAAATGTTACGAACAGTGGCAGATTTTGCTTTAGTTAAGAAACTTTGATAATTTTGTTCATAGCAATTGTCTTTAACAGATAAAAGATTAAGATAAATGTCTTTAAACAGATCATAAATCATTGATTGCAAAACATGAATTAATGGAATTCTGCTTTGTAGAATTGTGTTAAGAACATTGAATGATGGCAAAATGAATTGTAAAAAAAAGCAAAAAGCTTTGTTAAGGTCTGAAGAAAAAACATAAATATTCGTTCTTCACAAGATAAACTTACACTAAGCGGAAAATGTTTTGTGTGTTGAGCAATTTTTTTATTTTCAGAGAAATTT
Organism: Stegodyphus dumicola; assembly: GCF_044657685.1. Lineage (NCBI taxonomy): Eukaryota > Metazoa > Arthropoda > Arachnida > Araneae > Eresidae > Stegodyphus > Stegodyphus dumicola. The sequence goes on along the minus strand of NC_140781.1, from coordinate 109,465,965 downwards.
GTATCAGCTTTACGCTTATATTTTACAGTATTATTTTGAGAACTGCCAGTTGAATGGTGCCAGTTGAAAGGTGCAGAAATTCTTTATTTTTCTCAACCCTATTTTTAACAACGGAAGTAGTAACTACATCTTCATTTTATTGCATCCACATTTATTGGTAAAGAAGCTGCCCCTTTTTCAGCTGCTAAATTTAAGAGGTGACAGGTGCACCTCATAATCTGAAAATCTGAATTTTCCTTTCTTAAGATGCCTGCAACACCAGCCTTCCAAGCCTACCAATACTGGTGCATTATCGGCACCAAGTCCTAAGCAATTATCCAGAGTGCCTGCAATTTTCTTTTAAAGTTTTAATAATTAGCTGTGCTATATTAAAGCCTGTCAAATGTCCTTCTAAAGTGGGAACATAAAGTAAACTGCACTCAATTTCTGAAGACTCTAGATCAAAAAAAGAAACAACAATTGGATACAGTTTTGAATCGGTATTATTGCTTCCATCAGTAGAGAGGCAGACCGGAGCTGTTTTAATGCAATCAATAACTGAAGATTTATTTTTCAAACCCCTTTCTTTAACAATTGCACCTGTTAAAGAAACAATTGTTAACAATTGTACAATTAAGTTAACAATTAAGTTAACAATTGCACCTGTTTTGATTCTTGCACCTTGAGTATTTCTTAGCGATTTCACTATCGGGAAACATTTTTCTAAATAAAGCTGCAGCGTGATCCGATGCATTCAGTGGCAGGTTGTGCTCCAGTAAAAAGGCAGAGAACAGACATTCTGAATTAATAACTTTTTGATCCTTTGTTTCCGAAGAAAAATTTAATTTTTCGTTTTTTTCAAAACAACTCATGTTGTCCTTATGTTTTTGTGTATGCACATGTTTGAGAACACCTGCCCTTCCACCATGCGAAATCGAAAAATCGCAACGACAAATGGTACACATCGCAAATTTATTACATTTCCTTGAGGAAATAATGGAAGGAAAGTCAGATGTGTACGATTTTTGAAACGTGCACGAGTATTTCACCTTTCTCGCAGACATAACAAAAGATGATAATTTCTAAAACTATTTCCCAAAGGCACGTGTACTCACACAATCAAGACAGATGAACGATATAACGAAAGAACATCTAAATAACGGCCAACGGTATTGAGCTTGCTTTGTGCTCATTGGCTAATATATGCCATATGACATGCAGTGGAGCTCGATGCCCATTGTAGAACTGGAGAACGACGTTTTTGGATACGTATGCTGTCACTCACAAAGCAGAAATTCTCATCTGATTCGCAAGGTTTTATTTTAGATATAATCTAGAGAAAATTAAGTTGCTTTCAGACGTCCAAAATCACTTTTTTTTTTGTTTTGTTCATATAACGAAGTATTAAGGCAAGTTCCATAAAAATCGTGAGAAATATTAAGAATAAGAAAAAGTTGGGAAAAATATATTGTAAATCGGGTTCGAGGGAAAGCGGTCGAAAGTCGGGAGTCTCCCGCCTAAATCGGAAGAGTTGGCAACTCTGCATATATATGGAATATTACGATTGATGGAGCACCAAATATGACAGAAATAAATCTGGATTTCTTGGACTCTAATCAAAACTATCACAGGAATAATGTTTTTCTACATTGCATTATACATCAAGATGCTCTGTGTAAATCTGCAACTAAATATGAAATTCATGTTTGATGCAATCATGAAGCATGTAAATACTGTTCGATCTTGTGGGCTTACTCACAGGCAATTTTGAGATTTTCTTCAGTCCATGCAATATGAATACTCTGATGTACTGTATTATGCGAAAGTAAGGTGGCTTAGTGCAGGATGTGTTTTCGAGCGAGTTTGGCAGATGAAAGATGACATTGTGTCATTCTTCCATCAGAAACAGTGTTCTGCGGAGTGCGAAATGCTACTAGATACAGAATGGATTTTGGACTTTGCACTTAGTCGTATGTGCAACTTGAATGTTAAGATGCAAGGGAAAAGTTAATTTATCGAAAATATCTGGGTCCATCTCAAAGCTTTTAAACTAAAACTTAATTTGTTTGCTATGCAGCTAGCTAAGAATGACTTGTCTCATTTCCAGAGGTTAAATTCAATACCCTCAGTAAATGCTTAAGAATTATGAAAATGGCTTGAAAAAACTGCATTTTGAGTTCAAATGCAGATTTCAAGATTTCAGTGCCATTCAAACAGAATTGGATATTTATACCATGCCTTTTCAATGTAAATTGTGAAGCAGTGAAGCCAGATTTGCAGCTTGAATGAATTGAGTTGCAATCTAACAATCATCTCAAGTAGTTGTTTCTTAAGTTAGAGTTCTACAAATCATTATCGAAAGTAAGTTTCCCAAATTTAATATCTCACGCCCAGAAAATAAATGCTATGTTTGCTTCATCTTATTAAATGTGAACAAGTGTTTTCAACAATGAACCTTAGAAAGAATTATTTCAGAAGTAGACTGACAGATGAGCATTTAGCCTCATTCCTTAGAATCAGTACATCTCACTTCGAACCTCAATATGAGGAACTTTTAAAAATGAAATCATTAATTTCATTCATCTGATTAACATATCTAAATTGTAATACTTGTATATTGTTTTTAAAATTTTAGAAAAATTGATCTTGGCCTGCTAAACTTTTTTCCCTCGATTTTTGGGCCACGACCGAAAAGGTTTGCCCATTCCTGTCTTATGCCTACTGTTTTGTGTTCAGAAAAGTTAAGTCGCCCCAAAAATAAAAATTCGTAACTCTTCTTGTACTGGGCAACTAAGCATTTTTTCTCGAGGTAGAGGAACCACATATTTTCTTGCGATTTCCATTATACCTCATAAGTTTATAATTATTGTTGTTTTATTTGTATTTTTATTATTTAGTAAAACAAAGCAGAAGCATAATCATTGGTCTACAAATACAATAAAAAATGCTATTTCAGTAAATTACATGTTACTTAAAAGAAGAGTTTTTTTTTTTTTTTTTTAAACACTCAAGCAATCTTTCAGCTAAGATAAATTAAATGATACACATTAACATGCGCTGCATAGAAACCATTATTCGTGGGAAAATATATATCTAAAAATTAGTAATTAACTTGTTTAGGTTTTTCATTAAAAAGTAATTTTGTTTCTCCACACAATTAACATAAGGTCCAACATACTGAGATCATTAGAATTTTTGTGTCATAACCTAAGAAATCGTTAAACATTTTCCCCAAAAACTTTGGATTAACTACTTTTACTGATGCCCAGTACAGAAGAAATCACCAAAAAAAAGAACGATTCAAATTTCAATGGTATTTGAATAATCAGTGTTTCTCATGACAGCCCCGACTGATACAGTATTTCAGTGTGGCATCCAACGGAATCTGCATGAACTTTTTAGTAGTCAGCTCTCTGTACATCAAAAAAGCAAAATATCTTAAATTATAAGCTAATTAATATATGCCAAGTAGCCAAACTTCCGATGACTGGATAAAGCCGGTCATAATGGCCAGAGGGTTAATCCAACCAATGGATATAAAAACATTCAAAGCGAATTATTTCAAACATGTTTATATTTCTGCAAAGAAAGCAGGACGTGCTAAGTGCATTTTGGAAACAATTTGACATAAGCCACTAAGAAATGATTGATCTCACATGGCAGCAAGTGAATTCATCTACATTGAATTCTTGTAAGCATCAGCTCTAGCCAGTTGTTAACTATTTTAAAGGAATTTTATTGACTAAAAATTTAAAATTAAATCCAAAGAAATCAAACAAATCACAAAAGCAATTCATAAAAAGCAACAGAAGACGAAGAAGTTAAAGAAATGACAAATGAAGAACTAGATTATCTAATAACATAGGAGTTTTCAACTAAGGGAATTCCCCCTAGGGAAAAATTTCAGAAGGAAAGCATCAACCTTTTATTTAGCTGTTAAATATTTAGTTTTAGTTTATGAAAAATACTTTTACTTTTATAATTTTGGTAATTACAAGTACTTTCTATATTTTTTTGTTCAATTTATAAAAAATATTAGAAAATAATCTAAATCTTAATAAATGTATTTAGGTACTTTTGAAGTTTTGGAAAAAACGGGAGATGATTTAACAATGGTGAAAGAGGGGCATGGAGCAAGAAAGCTTGTTGTAGGAAGGGTTTTTCAACCGCTGCTGTAACACAAACTAACAGAGAAAGCAGCAATTGTGAAGAAAATAAGGCACCTTTAACTTCAACGAGTTATTAAAAAAGGACACAGGAACTAGATGATTTTGCATCGGAGATTGACTCAAATGGAGGAAGAAGAGGATACTTTATAAGAAACATTGAAAAGCACTGCACTCGTTTTAAGTAACTGTATCATGTACCTAATCATTAAGCAGTAATGAAAATCCTTTCAATTTTCTTTCAATTTCAGTTTTTGTTTCATGTCTCTCTTTTCATTAAAACAATATTTCGGTTTGATCAAATTACACATTCTTTCTTACTTTGTACTATATTTAACACATTTTTTTCCATAGAATTTTAATTTTGTGGAATATGATTATTTGGTGCACAAAGTATATTAATGACATAACCACATCTAACGCAGCAGTTTACTGAAATAGCACAGAATAAATAAATAAAATAAGCAACAATCAGGGCAACAGTAAGCATAGAAATGCATTTACACAAATAGAACAGTAAGTGAATTTAATTTGCTCTGTTTCTGCTATAATGAGATCCACAGAACTGTCCTCCCCTATATTCAGATTCCATGGCCAGGCTGTTTACACTACCCTAAATAAAGGTGGGGAATAGCAGGGCTGGTAATTTCTCAGCAGAAATACAGCCCAGAAACTTCCAGTCAGGGCTAGCAAGGCTTTGCCAAACCAGTTAAACCAACAAATAGTAGTAACTTGCAGAAATTCCTGAAGAGTAGTAAAGAGGAATATATATTTTAAAATTAAACAAGTTCAGCTAATTGTTCACACTATTATTAAAAAAGTTGCTTGACAAGAGTTCAAGGTTACATATCATCCTCCAAGTTCAGTGTGATCTTTACCCTATGCAGAAGTAATTTAACCTTTGTTTCAAATGCAAGAGTAATTCCTCAATATATTGTGAATAAGAGTAAATCTAGAGGGCATTCTTTCAAGTGTGGCAGTACTTGTAGGAAAAAGTGATTATAGTGCAAACAAGAGTTAAGAAAACTTCATTTGCAAATGTTTTCCTGAAAGTAGACAACCATGTAGAATCTAATGCTATTTGAAAGCTTGCAGTAGAGAAGCAAGCATAAGCAAAACAACTGATTTTGCTTGAAACGCTAAGTAAGGCATAAACTACGACTTAATGCAATGAAGAAATATCCTAGCACTTTCTTGCTGCTCACTGAAAAACGCAGATGGATGCTTTCTGATTATATGCACACCCTTCCCAAAAAAGTCACAGACTCACTGTAGACATTTACAAACTTGCTGCCAACTTTAAAGAAAAATGTTTGTTTTGGTATCTTTATTATAACAGCACATCCAGTGTCACATTTTTTTTTTTTTTTTACATCTTCTCTTACCAAGCAAGATATGCACATTTCTTGTTTTTTTACACTGTTGTTTACTCTTACACAAAGTTATCTGTTTTTTCTAAAACCAGAAAAAGAGAAAGAATTGCAGAAAGTCATATTGTGCCTAGGAATGGCAACAAAATCCTAAAATGAGAAGGAAAGATGACATGCATGATGTCTTTATGTGAGCCATATTATGCTTTCTGCATGCAGAAAGTGTGAGATTTCATCAAAGACAACAAAAGCTGCAGCACGCCATCCACTGCTGTTCATTAGGTTTAGTCTAGTGCAACAACATTAGGTTTCAACAGCTGCAACACGTATTTTACTTTTTTAATAATAATGTTATTTTTATGACTTCAACCAGACATTTGTGATCCATATCATTTTCCTTATTTTCAAGTATTTTATGAATAATAGACAATTTCTTATGAATGATTCTAAGCAATCTACCAGACTGCTCCACCTAGCACTGTTTAATATTTATGGCTTTATGACATTTGGTTATTTTTTCATGCCTAATACTATAATAAGCCTTAAATTCAAAGAACACTCTTTAAGTGGTAAAGAAGTAAGGGGGCAGCATTTTTGAAATTAATTTCTTATCTATTCCATTTTATGCTGATTTCTGTTAAATGAACATTCACTCTACACTTACACGCTTTTCTGCAATGTCTGTCTTGCCTATTTATGCATAATAAATTTCCTTAGTACCTATATTTATAGAATTAAAAAAAAATGCTTTCAATACTAGCATTAACAGTATTAGCCCCAACCAGGTAACTATAAATAATACCCCAGCTATCGAATCACAGTGTTTCTTTTACTGCTGACTTTCTTTTATGTTTAGGCACTGTTTATGACATCAAATCACTGTATACTGAGAAAAGGATGGTTGCTCATTAACATAAAATGGAATAATACAAATGTAAAAGAATTTTGCTACTGCCAGGTCTACATGCTGTCTGTTCTTACTACTGATGGCATAATTGTATTTTTTTTTTTTTGGTGCTCTTTCATCCTGTTTTCTTCCTTAACAGGTTTGCCTGTACAATGTATGGGTTACTAATATTTGGCCACATCTGATTTGTCCGTGCAACGATATTTTCTCCTTTCTTGTTTTGATTTGCCCATATTTTTAATTTACCAAGAGTCTTTAGTATTAACATATTTTAACAGATAGTGCAGCTTGTCCATGTCATTGTAAAGTATTCAAACTGGTTTTTTCCTTTGTTATTAAAAGCAGAAATACTTGGCATTGTTTGTTCTTGATATTTTTGTTGTATGGTTTTCTGGTTGTGAATTCAAAGCATCTCGGTTATAGATGATATAATTGATGTTATTACTTTATTGTTAGATTTTCTGATGATTCAGATAGGAATTCAGAACCGTCTTGTAATATTCTGGATTATTCTTCAGCTGGCTCATGTAGTGAGTTCAGCTCCGATGAAGATTTGATTTCTGCTAGAAATTTTATCGAAACTGATGTGGAAAATCCACCTTCTCCGTGTCCTCAGTTTAATTTTATCGGTATTCCAGCCGTAAATGTAAATTTTTAATATACGGTAAGGTTTTTTTTTTTTTTTTTTTTTTTTTTTTAGATAATTGTTCGTGAGATCTGTAATGCAGACTTCATTGCATGTCCTCTGATTGCAAAAAGCAAACATTTAGGGACATAAATGTTAGAAATACATAAAATTTAAAAAATGTTTAAATTCATTAATTATGAAAATTTTTAAAAATTCTTTCTTTTTTTTCTTTTATAACAAGTTTGGAATTCAGTTATATGCAATAAAAAATATGCTTTTTTATGGACATTTCTGGTAAAAAATTGACCAGTTAAGAGGTTAATGGACGGGCACTTTATGTAATAGCTATTAGGCTTGCACCACTACAAGGGCTGGAAATGGTGGCCATTTCAATAAGTACGCACCTAATAGGTGGCTGCTGTTTGCCTTCTATGAAGGGACATACCAAGGATTTGAACCCAGGTCCATCACTACAGCAGTCAGGGTCACTAACCATTATACTGGCTGGGCAGCTTAATGTAATCTAAAGACATACTTTTTGACATATATATATTGTAGTAATACATACATATATGTATATCATATAAACATTTTAACCTATAGAATTAGTAAAAAGGTATGGTACAACATAAGCAGAGATATGTGAAATGAATAAAATCGAGATCTTTTTCAAACTAAGCACGCATGCATATAGATATACTCAAGAAAATTATCTATATAAACCCACCAATACACAAATTAAAATATAAATCACTTACCAATAATACTCATCAAATGGTTCTTCATAATTATAATTTTTCTTATCAACAAAACAATGCGTTGCATTTTCAGTCACAGAGGAATTTACAAAAAAGTAATATCCATAATCTGAAAATAAAGATAATATACTAAAGATAAAAAATTATTTACACTACTTTCAATTCATGCAGTTGCTGCAGATAAATACCTAAAAAACATAACACAATTAAAAAACTATTTGTAATACATCTAGACATGCACAGGTTAAAAAACAAAGTAAATTTTTTATAACTTGAAAAGAAATTAAAAGTATTAAGAACTTGCAAATGTACATTTTGAATACTTGTCATGCAAAAAATTTTTATTTGGATTAACATGCACACATAAATATGTGAATTATACATTCAGAAACAGAGATATTATCATAGGCAGAAATCAAAGCCACCACTCATGCTTTTAGAATCTTTCAGTAACAAATCGCAGCTATCAACACAGACAATGCTTTTGAAATTTCAAACTCTTCTTATGAAAAATAGTGATAATGAACTATTTGAACATATTTGAACAATTAATTTTAGTAGGACATTAATTTCTATTTAATGGGGGAATTGCAAAAAAGTTTTATTTGGATTAACACGCACACATAAATATGTGAATTATACACTCAGAAACAGAGATATTATCAAAGGCAGAAATGAAAGCCACTACTCAAGCTTTTAGAAACTTTCAGTAACAAATGGCAGCTTTCAACAAAAGCAATGCTTTTGAAATTTCAAACTCTTCTTATGAAAAATAGTGAAAGACAGCGCATATTTCAACAATTAATTTTAGTAAGACATTAATTTCTATTTAATGGGGGAATACCACAAATATAGCAACAATGTTTTTTAAAAAGTACATTGTAAGAGCAATGCTTAACATTTTAAGTTTGACATACTTACCATTAAAATTAGTGTTTGTTGACATCAAAGCATTAGACATCCTGTACTTTATAAAATCATCATCTAAATTACTCTTCATTACTAAAATAAAAAAAAATACATTTAAATGCAGAAACAACAGTTAATTAAAAATTTCTGCAAATGCATACTTAGGTTTTATTATGCAGGATGAAAAAAGAAATTCCATTCCTCTCTAAATAACTAATCAAAAGATATTGCTGCAACTGTTAAATGTATAGCACAGGATGGCAAAACTTCAAGATTATGGGAGCCGCATGATAGGATTTATGAATGTTCAAGAGCCAGAAGTCCAAATTTATATTGTTTCAAAAATAAAGGTATAGGTTTTGAATTTAAAGAAACTTTTGAAGCAAATTAACGAATATGTTGTAAGATATATTTTAAGTTTATAACAGCTATTTTAGTGTAATTGTTCTTTCCTATCCCTTCTTGTTTCAACTTACAACTTCCTACCAGAATGAGTTTCTAGAATCGTGCTGAATGCAAATAAGTACTTAAAGTAAGGTTCAACTTACTTTGTGGGAGAGAACTAGGAATACCGAGTAGTGCACATTTGCATTTGCTAAGTACCCATATATTACATGTATTTTGATATTCGCCAGCTAATTTAAATTAAAGGCCAACTACATTAGATTTGTGTTAGCTTCAGCTAAATCTCTCAGTCACAGTTAGTTCTTATTTTGGTACAACTCTGATATACGCCCTAATTTCACTAAATGTGGCGATATGTGTTCTGCGCTGGTTTTTGGCACGATTGCGTTGGTTCGCGTCATGCTTTGTGTCTGAGAAGCTAGGGGGAAAAGATAAAATGGTGAAAGTTGTTGAATTGAAGTTCGGCAAAAGGAATTATCGTCGTGGCCATCCTGTTGAGGGGCAATGGGTATTTTGAGGTGTGGAAAGAAGGTCTGGGAGATTATTTTTAGTGGCTATGCATGATAGAAGTAGGGATTTGCGATTATTTGTTACAGTCGTTAATTAGGACACCCATAATCCGGAATGATCTATAATCTGGACCTCAAAGCTAAAAACTTTCTGCGCATGCATCGCGTTGACACATGGGCATAGGCATTTACGCTTGCGCATAAGACTTTACGAATGCGCATTTGCGCGTGCGCAAGCGCAGAATGCGTTTTCGCGTGCGCGTTTTATGTATAACGAACGGTATAAGCTAAAATTATCTAATTATCTATTTCAGTTAATGTTGATGATTGCGTTGTTCTTTAATTTTCGAATTGGATCCGGCTTATTATTTTTTGCAGACTGTAAGAGCAATACTATAAAAGTAAACTTGAACTTTCGGTTATGTCAAATAGAATTTCCGAATCTGGAGCTCCCAAAGGATCGTACAAAACGAAAATATGTTTCGATGTCCATCAAACAAAAAGTGGAATTGCTGCAAAAAATGGATAAAGACATGAAGAATGTGACAGAGAGGTTAGTGAAAACGAAAAAATCTCGATTGACAAGTTAGTCGGTATTCTCGGCACAGCAATTAACGGGACTTGAACAGCGGAACTTTGTAACTGAACAAAAAATTATGTCTGTTTATAGAATTAAAGAGAAAGTATTATCACATAAAATGAAGCAACTTAAACAACTTACATTGAAAGAAATGTTTAATAAAGTAAACAAATAAATATTAACCTTTTTTTTTGTAAATTTTGATACCCTTTAGATCATAATTGTTCTTTATTTCATAAATTACGGTTTGATATTTTTAATTTTAGAATTTCTGCATGCCATCTTATGCGATTTAAACTGATGATCTATAATCCGGAAAAATCGATAATCCGGAATCGCCGAAGTCCCGACAAGTCAGGATTAACGACTTTTGACTGTATTTTATTTATTTGTGAACCACAGTATGAATTTTCTGGATAGTGCGTCTGGCTGTCATATAAATACGATAGTGATTATGTGGTGGCACGTTAAAGGCGGTATGAAATTGGTATTTCTGCTGTTCGAAAAAGCATTGATTCATGGCAAGTGCATTTTATTTTATTCCTGTTCTTATTTTGTAGAATGTTATGTTTATTGTTTTTTTAGTATGAATTTCTGTTGTTATTGTTTTTTTTTAATTGTTTGAAATTTTAGTTATTTTGTTGATTAGTGCATACCGTCTAAATTGTGCAATTCGTAGATGTTTTTTAAAGTTGAAACAGAACGCAGTATACATGGTATTCTTTGAAATTTATCGTTATGTTAATTTATTACAGTGAGGTGTGCGTATATAGTATTCGTTTGTTTCCTAAATCGTGCAATTCGTAGATGTTTTTTTAAGTTGAAACAGGACGAACATGTTTGTACATTGTGCAATTTAGGCAACCTATGTACATGTTTTTTTAAGTTTAAACATGATGCTGTGTACATGGTATTCTTTGAAATTTATTGTTGTTATGTTAATTTATTAAAGCGAGGTGTGCGTAGTTTGTAGATTCATTCGTTGCCTAGATTGTGCCATTCATAGATGGTATTTTAAGTTAAAACATATCGCTGTGTACATGGACTCTTGTCAAGTAATTTTGGTTAGAAACTTTACAGTTTTGCTATCTAAATTTTTTGTTATCGTTCCGGATTTTTAACTTAAATTGTGTGTTCAAAACGTGGTTTTTGCATTTGCGAAAACCGTGTTTTTGGAGACATTTTAGGCTTAAAGTTCGAAATGTAGACAAAAAATTAAATAGCAATATGGCAGCATGGAGTTTCTTGCCAAAAATGTTTGGCGAGAAATTTGGCGACTTGAGGGCGCATATCAGAGTAGTTCCCTTATTTCTTATTTTTTAGTTTAAGCCCAAGTGGAGGCTTTGTTATTTTATAAGAAGAAAGAGGCCGATTCTTCATCTTATTTTGAGTGAAATAAAAAGTAGTTAACCCTTCTTGAGTCTTAGACTTCTGTTATTTGAATTCCTCAACATTTACTTTAGCAGAATAAGAGGAACTCTACAATGTGATTAATAGCATCATGTATAAATATGAATAAAGGTGTCTTATATCTACTGTTTTGCATTTACAAAAGTTATGTCCCATGAAAATAAAAATTTGTAACTGTTGTACTGGGCAAATGAGTGTTTTTTTCTGCATATAAAGATACCAAATATTTTCTTCCGATTTCCTTCATTCTTCTTCATTTATAATTATTGCTGTTTTGTTTTAGTACAATTAAAATGAATTGGAAGCATATTCATTGGTCTACATTATGTAAAAAAGTATTATATGAGTAAATTACAAATCAATATTTAAAAGAAAATAGAGTTTTTTTTTTTTTTTTTTTTTTTTTTTTTAACTCATGAGTAGTCTTTTAGAAAGAATAAATTAAATGATATAAGTCAAAGTGCACTGCAGATAAACTGTTATTCGAGAAAGAATATTTATTTAAAAATAATCAATTAACTTGTTTAGGCCAATTTATGCTAAAAAGTAATTTTGTTTCTCCACATAATTAACATAAGAACAAACATACAGAGATTATTTGAATGTTTGCATCCTAACCTAAGAAACGGTTAAACATTTTTTTCCAAAACTTCGGAATAACTTAATTTTTTACTGATGATATAGAAGAATTTACCAAAAAAAAAAAAGAATATGATTGCAATTTCAATGGTAATTGAATAATCAGCATCTCTCATGATAGCCCTGAGTGATACAGTATTTCACCGTGAAATCCAACGGATTCTCTCAGAATTATTTAGTAATCAGTACATTGTGCACCACTAAAAAGTCTTGAAACTATCTCTCGAATTGTTCCGATAATTTCGGACATAGATAACGATGTTCATGCATGTCATTCAAAGTTCTTGAAACCATCTCTCGAATTGTCCTGATAATCTAGACAGAGATAACGAAGTTCATACTCATCACTCAAAATTCTAAAAACCACCTCTTGAATCATCATGATAATTCTGGACATATAAAAGCTATTGCTAAAAGCAGGGCCGGATAAAGGGCGATTGGGCCCCGCATTTAAAACGGCCCCGCGTTACCATCAAAATGAACATAAAAAAAAAAAAAAAAAAAAAAAAAAAAAAAATTAAATATTTCGAAATTTAAAGCAAATTTGCTTTTGACGATAATGGATAAATTATAAATTATTCAAATAATTAAAAATATATTTATTTTAAGTTCGCATTGATGGATGAGATTTATTAATGTGTTTATTATTATATACTTTATAATGTAGAAAACTGATACCCCTAAATGTTCATGTCAAATGTATTGAATTTAATTGGGATAGTCCTATATTATATTACACAGATTTTGCACTACATATGTAAACTACTATGCAGGTATATGCACGCGCAACTAGTTGCGCAACCGTACCGGCCAGTGGTGGATATATAGCAAGGAAGTTAGATTTTCAAACAATTTTAGAAGAATTTACATAACAAAAACTTCAAAATATGTAAATTCATATTCAATAAATGTTTTTGTATTTTGAACATTTTTATTTTTTAATTTATGTAGAAGTTTACCTGTCTGATTATTCATGACATCTGATATATTAATATATATATGTGGGATTTTAAATCCATAGCTTAATATTTTTCCTCGCGCACTGTCTAAATTTTAGCTGTTCACTGCACAAGTGAAATTGATAGAACTCTCGCCACTTTGTTTGAGAGGAGATGTAAGATGATATAGATGTTGTATTAATAGATGTATGATGTTATAGATGTCATGTTAATAATAGTTAATAGAGGAGATGTGTAAGATGATATATATGTTGTATTAATAGATGTAAGATGTTATAGATGTCATGTTATAGATGTCGTGATAATTGATATACGATGTTATAGATGTTGTATTAATAGATGAACTAACTATATTATAGATGTGTTCATGTTTTATCAAATGTGTTTTGTTTGAACATGAATTGTGATTTCGAAACTAAAGAATTCACAAAATTGGTGTCAGAATCGGGATCAAATTACAAACAACAAATAGAAGAATATGAAGCAATATTGGATGAAAAAACGAATACTTCTGTTAATAGTGAAATTGATGCATCAACTGCACGAATTTTCAACGACTCTTCATTTGCTACTGTTGATGAAGATCATGAGCTAAAACAAAATATTAGTAAGTGATCAGTTCCATTTCCATTTTCACAGTTTTCAAATGTGTATATTAATTTTAATGATATTGAAAGCTTGATTTATAAATTTGATGGTAATCCGTATAATTAGGGTGACAAATTTATTGAAAACTTTGAGGATGTATCTAATTTGTTAAAACTAAATGAATTACAGAAACTGATATTCACCAAAAGATCTTTAACTGGTAAAGCAAAGTTATTTATTGAAAGTGAAACGAAAATTAATTCGTGGAATGCACTTAAGGCTTTATTAGTAAATGAATATGGTTTCAGTATAACTCTGCTCAGTTACATGAATTATTATCGAAACGTAAAATGCAGGAAAAAGAATCTCTATATGAATATTTTTTGGTAATTAAAAATCTATGTTCCAAAGGTAATATTGAAAACGCCGCTTTAATTGAACCGCTTATGTACAACTTAATTTCAATTTTTTTTTCATGATACACAGTTTCATTAAAATGGATTTCATACTTACTAGAAATGTAAGTTTATAAGCAATAAACAAATATAACATTTTTGTAAAAGTTGGTAGTTCTTTTGGATGGCAGCTCACAATAGGATTTAAAAATGGTGCGGTAGGCTGAAGCTTCGTAAGTTTGGCGACCACTGGACAGAAGGCTAAAACTAAAATAACTATGCTAGTTATAAAAAATATGGGTATATTAAAAAACAATTTTCAGTGGTGATCAGAAATCTTTAAGTAATATCCAAAAAATTGTAAGGATTTGAAAAATTGGCATAGATAATGTGTACAATTACATAAATCTTCATTAAAAAAGTCAAAATATGAAAAATCACTAATCAGGGTCCCGTGTTTTTAGAAATTATTTATTTATTTTGTTTATGTGTTTTTCCAAAATCTATGAATCAGAAAATGAGTCATTTTTTCCTAGCAGTAGGGATTAAATTTATGCAAAATGATTACTCAAGTGGCTTACAAATTCTCAATTTCAGAAATTTGCAATGAATGGTTAAATTAATGGCTAACTCCCTTCCTTCCGCAAATCTTTCTTCCTAGCCTCAAATTTCCCAAATGAATATTTAATTTATAACAAATAAAAATTTTAATAAAATTTTGCAATCTTCATTAGCTACTTTAGAGATATGCTTATCATATACATATGGCTCAATTAACAAAATTTCCCCCTGTGCTTCTGAAAATGTATTAAACAGGTTTAACTATATCACAAGACACTAGTATTACATTTAAAATATCCAAAAAGTGGATACCTGCTTAATTAATAACATCACAAAAGATAAATTATTTATATTTGGCATGGAAGTTAAGAATTAATTGATACTGACATGTATAAGCTAAAAATTTTTATACACAATATGACTGACATTTGGGCTACTTCAGGAAAAATAGCAGATAAAAAATAAAATCATTTGTTTGGTAATGGATTTCCTGGTGCAAAACCTTTAAGGTTATATGAGCCAAAAACATATCAATTAAACATGACAAGCACAATATACAAACAAGTTTAAAACAAGAGGACACTTATACAACTGAATAATAAGGAAAAAATTTTGAGTTCTGTAATAACTTAATATGTAAAACTCCTAAGCTTTCAATTATGAAACATGATTAAAAAGTATGACATATGAAAATATATAGCATTAAAATCCCAAGTAACATTAAAAAAGAAATCAAATAATAAAAACCTGTTGCTTTCAGGTATTCAAACAAACTGTCGTTTACCTCTTTCCCGATAATACGGTCAAGAGGCAAGTTATAGTGGCTAAAATACTTCAATCGAAGACTGTTAAAATGAGAACATTAAATTTTAAAATGACACACAGACAGAATACTGTTACAATTTGAACAAATAGGTTCACTCTCAGCCTTTAAAAGGTAACTGTGTGCGTTTTGAGTGACTAGTCCTTATATTTTGTTAATAAGACTTCCCTCCCTCTCTCCGATTCTTGGTGGTCTTCCTGTCCTCTACTTTACATTCGATGCTTCTCAATTTATTCAGAATCTAGATATCCCAAAATGACTGCCATTTATTTAAAATTCTCTGCTTGATGACCATTTTTATATCAGTGTAGGGCAGAAGCTAGTTTGATAAAACAGTAGCAGACTTAGATGTTATGTCAGCCAGCTCATTTCCTTTTATACCAACATGGCCAGGAAACCAGCAGTAAAGGATCCTATAGCCACAGCTTCTGAATTTCTGATGTAATCTTAAAAATGTCCACTAGTAGAGTATTCCGGGTTTCAAAAAAACTAGCTAATGCTTTTAGAGCACTTCATGAATCGAAGAATATTATAAATTTTTTATGGAATTGCTTAGAGTTAAATGTTAAAGCAGAATTCAGAGCTGTCAATTTACGCTAAGTACAGAACAGGCATCAGGAAATCTTTTGCTGTCAGTATGGTCTCTTATTACGAGCAATGCTCCTACATGATCAGCTGATTTTCACCCTGGCTTTATGAAAACCACAGTGAGATTACATTGTTTTTCCCCTAAACAAGACTAGGTGGTGGTTTACCATTTTTTTTTCAAATAATTTGCAAATGCAACTCATAACAAAAATTGCTAATAGTTTGAAAGATTCTTTGGGTCTTTTCCTGGTTTAGCTATGGGGATAATAATTGCTTTTTTCCACCAGTGAGGAAAGATATGCTCCTTCCACACTCAATTGTATAGAACAAAAAGGGACAGTCAACGACTTACTGAAGAGGAGCTTTAGAATTTCATAACTTATTCCATCTAGACCCAGACTCGACCTTATGTGTCTCCATCAATGCTTTCTTTAACTTAAGCATAGTAAAGTTGCCATTATAAGGTTTTAGGTTGGAACAGTTGAAAGCAATGGGATTACTTGCAAGACGATGCTTTTCAGAAAGAAATGCTAGTGGGCAATTGCTGGCACTAAAAATGGCAGCAATGGTCACACCAATTGTATTTGCAATTTCTTCTGGTTCGCTAATCACTCGGCCACCTTTTTCCAGAAAGGAAAGTAGTTGGTCTTTGTACATTCCGCATGCTTTCTTAACTGTTTCCCCATACTCATTTACTTGTCATAGATGATGTAATTCCAGACACATAGGGCTACCCAGGAATCCCTCTGGCTCTTACGCCTTACTTTCCTCGTGTTTGCTTTAGCTTTTTTAAAGATCATAAGTTTTGAAAAGGTGGGGTTGCTTTGGAAAAATTCCCCAAGCTTTTCTCTGTTTTGCCAGTGCTTCTTTGGAAGTTTCGTTGATATCACCGGAATAGACCATAGCTGCACGAATGAAGACATCACAGCATCATCGATAGGTGCATCTTTTAACATCTCTTTTGTCATCTCTGCTAAAGACGAGAGGAGTTCCCAGTATGCCGTTTAGTATAAAATGAGGGGACCTGACATGGTGTTTATGCCTCTTCGTTGATAGACATAAAAATGGGAAAATGATCACTGTTGGAAGGATCATTTCCAACATTAAATGTACAAAATGGTAAAAGAGATGGTGAACAGATGGCTGGATTTAAAGTGTGAAATTTCCTTGTAGGCTCATGGAAGTATGTGTCTTGTCCACCATTGCAGAGGCAAAGGCCATGATCCTCGATCATTAGTTCAATTAGTCTGCCTCCGGGGGGGGGGCTCTATCCTTACTTCCCCAGAGCAGGCTATGGCCATGAAAATCCCGTACTATGATAAAGTTTCATGCAGCTGCTCTAGTTTATCCAAATCTTGCTGATCGATGTGGTGATTTGGACACAAATAAAGGGAACAAACTGAAACCAAATTCCGTATATTTATTTGGGTAGCGACAGCTTGGAGGTCTGTCATTAAAGAAGTCAGACTGGAAAAAAAATCAAGTGAGATAAGAAGACTTGCCCCTCCACTGACCCGCTCACCTCCCAAGTTATCTTTCCTAGCGAAAGAATATCCCTGAACCTTTGCTACTTGTTCCAGTTTTAGCATAAATTCCTGAATCGCCAAGCACACTGCTTGACATATATGGATCAAATGTTTGATGTTAACATGATTTTGGTGGAAGCCGTGACAATTCCAAGATACAAGGGTGGCTATTATTACTGGTGATTGTTCTTTCTGTGCTGTTTCTTAGTTTTGTGCAGAAGCAGGTGCTTGGGGACTTCCAGATCGTCCTCTACTTCCATACTATTCGAATCTAAAGATTCAGGCACCATGTCTTCGAGAGAGCTATTGCTTCTATTTTTTTGAACTGTTCTTGGAAGGATATTTTTTGGTTTGCTTTGAATTGCTATTTCTTTTTTCTTTTTTGCATCACATGTGCTGGATTTTTTTCTTGCTGCTTGTAATCTGCTGCGGTTTACCTGGTGGAGTCTGCATACTTTTTGAAGTTTGGGTTGCAATAGTAAGAGTTGTTTTAACAGCATTCACGTAAGATATATTAGGACGAACCTGTGTGCTTTGAACTAGCCTTCTGGCTTTGTCACATGAGATGTTTCTAATATCTTTCGTAGTCTGCACTTCCTTTTCTGATTTCCATATTGGGCATGAGTGAAAAATGCTGGGTGTTTACCCTTGCAATTTATACACAATGGTGCAGCAGTGCAGTTATCACAATCATGGCCAATCTTTGAGCATCGGGTGCATGTGAGGCTGCCATGACAGGATATCTTAGGATCACACATGCATTTTTTTTTTTCATACCAACATCTGTTTCAGACAATTTTTCTGCCTAGTTTACTACTGAAAGAAAAAAGCATGATCTTTTCCTTCCTTTTGGGAAAAAAATGCAAGTTGTTCCTTTTCAACCCTTCAGCTATCAACTTGTTGGTAATGGAGAACCAGTTTCCCCATTACATGTTAATCACAAAGTGATCTATGGTGACTGGCTGTTGTAACAATGCAGGAAAATTGTTCCAAACAGTTGTTCTTGCAAAACAAATGGATGTGTTATAGCAGCTTTAGAGTGGCCAAAATTTTGGCCACTTTAAGAAGCATTGGAAGCATAGCATAGGGTTTGGACTATAAGGTCTTACAAGGAAAATTTATATACCCAGCCTTAATATTCTTAGGCAGATCAGGTGAGTTGAAGGTCAGGATCACATTTTGTATTGATCAACTGACCTTCCTTATGCAACTTGATCCACTTTGCACTGCAGACATTTTGATCAGACAGCCCGGATATTATCTTTTCTTCGGGAACACGCAGGAGGTTGACCTCCGATATTACACCACGACATTAATTCACTGTTTTATGTGCTGTTAGACTGACACAAGCATGCCCGAGATTGGCTATTCGAAATAAGGAAGCAGACAGGGTGGCTGAAGTTTTATTAATAAGCAAGTCTCCAGAAAGAACATGCTTTATATTTCTTGGCTCACCAATACAGGAATGAATCTACTTATTGATTACAAAAGGAGACATCTTTTGCAACTCGCCAGAAGGACTAAAGATGACAAGGAAGCTTGGACGATTGTTTGGATTATTCACATTTGCATTGGTACGTACTTTTTAATGGAAGACTTTTCAGAACAATCAGTACTTGGAACAATGCGACTAGATTCAGGTTGTGTAATTAAAAATATGTTAGAAGTTGCCATATTGAAGAGAAATAAGATTCGGGTCCAACCGCCCCGCC
The DNA here is from genome assembly GCF_044657685.1 of Stegodyphus dumicola. NCBI lineage: Eukaryota > Metazoa > Arthropoda > Arachnida > Araneae > Eresidae > Stegodyphus > Stegodyphus dumicola. The sequence continues at coordinate 109,446,553 of NC_140781.1, read as the reverse complement.
CAGCACAGAGCCCAACAAAGGAACACAGAATCCTGTGTTAGGGCTAGCCAGATGTATATGGAAATTGAAGCCTCGTAGTCAGCTTTCCTGAAAGCAGGTTCTCCTGAGAGCTTATCCCCAAGCCACTGAACAAGGACTAGTGACCAGCCGACTGCCATCCGTGAAGACAACAAAGTGCCTCCCATTTAGTTAAAGCACAAGACAGAGCAATGTGTTGGGGACAGCACCTTGTCCTTCACCTACCAGGACCCTCCTTTCCAGTGACACAAGTCTCCATACACAGCAAACACATGGGCATTTTTCTCGCCACTCAACATCTAGTGACAAGGGCTGTTCTAGTTTCTCATGACGAGCCCCACTCTTCAAAGAGAAAAACCACAAAGAAGGGAAGGACAAAATTTCCAGGGGAGGGGACAGAAAAGAGGACAGATCACTGGGGCTCCAGGATCATGACCCCCGTCTCACCAAGATTATCCACCGAAGGGCTAGGGTACCTCAGGATTGCCACACCTATACTCACAAAGGTGAGCCCCTGAGTGGGATAAAAATTAAGAAAACTTGAATAAAGTAAAATAACCTGGTAGTGAAAAAGCTTGATATCCAAGTTCTGTTGTTGAAGCCCTCTGAGATACATTCTTGATTTTAAGCTTCTTTGATTGCTTCACAAATAACTGGTCCATATAGGAGCCTATAACATTAATATATATGTTATTTAATACTACAACAGTTATGGATATAAAATATTTCTTCATTTTCATTTACATGAATAAAGCATAATTTAGGATTACAATTTTTATATTTTTAGTTACAATGCACATTGACAGTGTGCATGTGTGTATGTATGCATGCATGGTACTACAAGATAATGATTTGAGGCTTTCATTCTCAGCTTTAACCCCTTCGAGCCGGGTAGTGAAAACGCGCGCTTATCGCAGAGGCCGGCAGTGTCTTCCGCGAGCGTCTCTCCAGGGCAGGGGGCTTTTTTGCTACTAAGCCTAAATCCATCAAATTTCCGAAGTATTAACGCATTGTTTAATAATGCTCTATACAGTATTTAAACGGCTTATGCTTTATAGATATTTTTATATATATGCTTTAATTACCTTATTTCTTGTTTAAATGCATATTTTACACATTTTATTTTAATTACTCACCATCTTATGACTTTTAACATTATACATCTGAAAACTAAATATATTACTTAAAATTCTCTTTTCGTATGAAAAATTTGAAAACAGGGATCTACACACAGTCCTACGTTACATTCCTTGAACTCGTAATAACTCATTTGCCGTTTTTGAGGATTTTTCCGGGAATGTGAACAAACGAAGCATCGTCGTCTCATTTTCTTATCAGTCTCTTCTGAACAAAGTTCTGGAAAATGTCTTTCAGTTAATCTTTCAGAATCAATATCAGAATTTCAGAATCAATATCTGAAATATTTTGCATCATTTCTGCTATTTCATGCTCTGTTAAACATTTTCGACGCTTCGACATTGAAACGGCAAAAACAGAAAGAATTCACGTCTAACAAGATCTAATTATTTTCTAAAAACTGAACTGTAAACCGAAATACTCAATGCTTTAGCGCATATAAAACTTCTACTTACAATAAACAACTACCACGTGCGAATAAAGTGCGATTTAAAGAGACGTCATAAATCACGCCATTCGGAAACATTTAGTTCCCGGTTTGTTTATATAATCAAAAACACGTGTATGCGAGTCATGCTTCTCTCATTTCGAGTAGAGGGTCTAATGTACATGTATCTGAAACCATATGGGCATACAGTGCCATCTTGTGGCAGAAATTATAGTTTGAAAAACGTTCCAATGTACTGGCACAAATACGTGACAGTCGGTAGAAAATGCAACAACGCTCTGGCATACCTGCGTGTTGGCCGGTAGATAAGTGTGTTCGTTGCTGGCACGTATACGTGACAGTCGGCGCGAAGGGGTTAAAAAAGCATCGTCTTATTTTTTGCATGAATATAATGTTACAGGGTTTAAATGCAAAAAATAAAGCATTACTAGTTAAGAAGCTTCAAAGGTTACTCAATACCTGCTGATATGACCACACTCAATGCTGTTTGTTCATCACTTTGTTTTCTCAGAATATAGCCTCTGCATTAACCATGGAATTATTATACTTACAATAAACAATATATAAAATAGTCAGCAAATCTAACAGCTTGAGAAAACAAGATTCAAAAAACGTAATTTAAAATGCACGTGATGTGTTTTATTTAATCAAGTACAGCTCTTACATGATCTGTTAGCAAAAAATAAGCCTTCATAAACTACAAAGTTTTAAAGTATTTTAGAAAGCATTAGCATACCTTTTTAAATGCTAACAAAAGACAAAAAGATGAATGTATATTTAATAAAACCAGGAAATTGGGAACACACTAATTAAATTATGCATAACAGATTCATATGATGATCTGAAATTAATATTACACAGCTATCCTAAAAATCAAAGTATTTTCCCTGCTTAGGTATTAACTAACTTTTGTTACTATGATTTCCACAAAATTTATTTGTCATTATGTCAGCTAAAGTAATGGACAGGAAGACTAATCTTATAAAACGTTCAGCAGCTACAACACTGAAACTTAAGTTGATGTAATATGGATAATAAAGTCTTTTTTCACTGTAGCAAAGAAACGTTTATTGGTTTTCGGTGATAAAAACTTCTCTATTGCAAAGCACACAGCATTTTTTTCATCATTATAACACCAATATATGCTGCTCGTCACTCTCTTTTACAATAACAGAAAGAGAAAATATATATAAAAAAAAATTTGTATCCACTAAGAGCTTTAAAAAATTACATGTTTATTTACTCCTTATAAAAATAACTAATCTATTCCAAAACCTAACCTCTGAAAAGGAAAGAGTTGTAAAAATAACACCCTACATTCTTTTGACACACTTTTAACAAAATTTGGTACTGGTACACATTTACTGGAAGAGATTTCTGACAAACTGCAGTGCTGATGTTAAATTCTACTGCATGTTGTTGGAATGCCATGAATGGAAAGATAAACTCAATTTTAAAAACAAAATAATAACAGAACCAATGGAAAGCATACATTTACTAATACATCTCATTATAGCCCCTTAAAATTTAAGTTAATACCAGCACAGCAAATAAACTACGGAGTTGACAGGCCTCACGACTGAAAGAAAATTTACATACTTTTCAAGGTTACAAATAAATTTCAAATCCTTTCAAAATCCTTGAAAACAGTGTTCTGATTTCAATGTCTTGAATAAGCATGCAAAGCATGATTTAGATATGCATTATGAAAATAGAACAAAGATGTCAAGTACAATTTTAACACGCATGAATATCGCAAACTATCAATCAAGGTATGGTACCTAAACTCCATGCACGGTCTATTAACAAAAGTTAAATAAAATGCTATGGTGGCATGCATGAATATATAACACATATTTAACATGCAATACTTCATATTAAGTATCCAGTGCCCAGGTCAGTTGATGACTGCAGGAGTATACACTGGCAACACATAAATACTGCAACAAATAAACTACAGTCCAGATAGTTTATCAAGCTTTGATGGCTTCAACTTTCTCTGTAACCAGCCAGGAAGATCGCACTGACTGCATAATGAAAATGACAAGAATAAAGAATATCAGCTTGATCAATATCTTTAGGTGAGGTAATGAAAAGAGAAAAGTTGTAAAGAAACGAAAGAGAAAATTAATCCTTGGGTCACTGGGAAGATTTAAGTTTTTTCACAGCTAAAAATGCTCAATTAGCGCATGTTTATTTCCGTAAACTTCATTTCACAAATTTAATGTTTATTTAATTCACATTTCATTCTTATTCATAGTTTCATTTTGTCTTACAAATTCAAGTAATTTTTCTACGAGTTGGTACTCCAGAAGTATACAATATCTGCTGTCAATGAAATTAATTTCAGGCATTGACTGAAGGGGAAAGATATACAAATATATAAACTGTGGAAAACATACTAAGATTCACTTATGAACTTGCACTACATTTAAATGTAAAATTAAACTGGGGGGAGGAACAAGTAACCTTTGCTATTTTTGTAAAAAGCAAAGTTTACAAGCAAACTGAACTTGCAAGAAAATATGCAGCTAATATAATCATAAATTATTTTATCTTACCACTACTTCAATCAAAACGAAATATTTTTAAAATGACATAGAACTTATAGCTGTATATGCTAGAGGCAGTAAATAAGATGTCTTACAGGTTATATACAAATTTCTCAAAGATTTCTTAAATAACAATAATAAGGTTACATATATGCATAACCTTAGAAATTTATACTAATAGAAACTATATGTTCGATGTTATGCAAATTGTATTTCTTTCTTTGTACCGAGGAGCGGCGCAGATGCAAATTTGTTAGGTTTTTAAAGCTCGCGTTTAGAGCTTTGAGGTTGCTGTGAATTACTGGAGTTTCAACTAGGCAGAGGTTCTTCTGAGTTTGTGTTGGTAAGCCGCCACTGAAGTCGGAGTTTGTGTGGTCTTCGCCGTTCCTCAACTAACTTACTTTGAAAGTCAATAAAGAAGTTTCGGTCAACATTATGAGTCTGAGGTTTTTTGGGTTCTATACTGAAGTAATATCAAGTCAATTTACAGTCCACTATTTTTAAACAACGGAACATACATGTTTTATGGTCCGTCGAGCTGGAGTCGCAGTAAATTTGGTGAGTCAGTGTGTTTTTTTATCTTTCTTATTAGATAATGGAATTTACAACGCTTAAGACTAAAAAGCGTGTTGCTAAAGCTAAGTTAAGTAAACTGAAAGAGAAAATTACAGTGACTTACGATTCTGCTGATGTTGATCAGTTGGAACTTTTTAAATCTAGATTAAATGATTTAATGACCGAACTTTCGGATATTTTTAGTAACATATTTGTAGTGTGTGAAGAAAAAGATATTGATGTATTTATAGAAGAACAACAGGTCATACAAGATACTGTTGATGAGTTAATTTTAATGCTAACCAGAGTTAAGAATGTTAAAGACATTAGTGTGGAAACTAAATCTTGCGAAATAGCGAGTATACGCTTACCTAAGCTAACTCTTCCTGTATTTAGTAGCAGTACTGAAGAATGGTTATCATTTTTTGATTTATTTAAAACGGCGATAGTGGATAATGACCGTTTATAAGGTGCACAAAAGCTACAATATTTAAAGGGTTCTTTAAAAGGAGATGCTTTGCGGATTGTTCAAGCTTTAACTATTTGTGACAGGAATTTCGAAATAGCGTGGCATTTATTGTGTCAAAGATTTTCACATAAGAGAGAATTACTTTCATCGTTATTAAAGAAAATCTTGTATTTATCAAATTTACAATCTGAAATTCCTAGTCAGATATTAGCGTTAGTAGACACTGTAAGAGAGTGTGTATGTTCGTTTGAAAATCTAGGATTCAAAGTGGAGCAATTCGCGGATACTATTTTAATGTTAATAGTACAGTTTAAATTGTATTCTTCGACGAGAGGATGGTGGGAAAGAACATTAAAGAGTGAGGAAATACCAACACTTAATAATCTGCTAGAGTTCTTGAAATCTCATGCCAGAACCTTGCAAGCAGGTAAAACGCAAGGTGTTAAAAAACAAGTTACAAAAGACAAATTAACTTCATTGGCTTCAGAGATTCGCGCGCAGTGTACGTATTGTAAAGCCGGTCATTCAGTTTTTAAATGTAATAAGTTTTTAAATTTGAATGTTCAGGAACGCGTTAATTTTGTGAAGAGAAATAATGTTTGTTTTAATTGTTTGGTTGCAAATCATAAAGCTTTCGAGTGTAGAAGTACACATAAATGTAAAGAGTGCTTTAAAAATCATCACACACTACTGCATTTCGAAAGAGTTCAAAATGAACCAAAGGCACGTAAAGGAGTTACGAACAGTTCGAATGAATTATCAGTGACGGCTAAGCCATTTTTGCCTGGGCCAGAACCTCGCGCTCGATCGGCTGGGTCAGGGGAGAATATCGCAAGTTCTAGTCCAGTAATTAAATCTTGTGTTTCAGACTTTAATTTTCAGCGTGAAGTTTTATTATGTACGGCTGTTATTAAAGTGTTAGATTCATCGGGTGAATACCAATTGTGTAAAGCCCTCCTTGACCCTGGCAGTCAAGCAAGCCTGATTTCAGAAGATTGTGTAGAAATGCCAAAGTTTTTATTTCATGTTTAGGGTCTTTGGATACGAAAACTAATGGAATTACGGAAATAAACTTCGTTCCGCATTTTCCGGCGAAAGTGTCATTTAAAACACCAGTATTTATCATCAATAGAATTATTGGAACTTTGCCGCATTTTACATTGGATAAGAAGTACGTTAAGGAATATAATGATTTAATGTTAGCAGATCCAACATTTTACAAAAGTGGGCCTGTTGATATACTTTTAGGTGTAAATATTGCCTTACCTCTTTTAAAGGGAGAAATAATTAAATGCGAAGAAGGTAAACCAGTAGCTTCTTGTTCTGAACTAGGATGGATTATTTCAGGTAGTGTGAATAATTCAACAGAAATTAATCCTACTATCTATGTTAATAATATACAAGTGGAAACTGATCAGATGCCATCTGACTTTTGGAAATTGGATGCTGTACCTACGTTTGACATGCTTACTAAATCGGAGAGAGCATGTGAAGATTATTTCAAATCTACATATACGAGAGAGGAAAGTGGGGTATATACTGTGAAATTATCGTTTCACTCTCCGCCTTCTCAGCTTGGAGATTCCTGACAATTAGCTATGCGTAGATTCCAATCTTTAGAAAATTCACTTCTAAAAAGGCCTCAGATATATGAACAGTATAAGGATTTCATGAGGGAATACCTTGAGCTGAGACATATGGAGGGAGTGCCTGAGGGAGAGATTTTTATTGACTCTACGTATTACATGCCTCATCATGCTGTATTAAAGGAATCAAGTATTACGACTAAACTGAGAGTTGTTTTCGATGCTTCAGCTAAAACGACATCGGGTCTTTCATTGAATGATATTTTGATGGTTGGACCAAGGGTTCAGCAAGAGCTGTTTCCAATTCTTCTACGGTTTAGAATTCACAAAATTGCAGTATGTGCCGATGTAGAGAAGATGTTCAGACAAATTCGTGTCCACCCAGAAGATACAAATTGGCAACGAATGCTTTGGAGGGATAGTCCTAGTGAACCCTTGAGTACATTTAGATTAGTGACAGTTACATATGGGACTGCCTGTGCGCCATAGTTGTCTACTAGAGTAATGAAACAACTTGCATTAGATGAACAAGTGAGATTTCCTTTAGCATCAAAAATTGCCCTTCGTGATTTTTATGTTGATGATTTGCTTTCAGGGGCACAAAGTGAAAAGGAAGCGAATGTTCTAGTTCAGCAGTTGAATGAAATGATGAAAAGGGGTGGATTTTGCTTAAGGAAGTGGATTTCAAACAGTTCAGCTATTTTAGAGAATATTCCTGAGTGCTTACGAGAATCCAGTATTTCTCTTGAAATAAACAGTGACAAGAAAGTAAAAGTATTGGGAATTAATTGGAACAACTCTAGTGATACGTTTCATTTTTCGGTATGCATAAGTGATAAAGAGTTAACTAAGAGGACTATTTTATCAGAAGTAGCCAAAATCTTTGATCCAATGGGATGGTTAGCGCCAACAATAATATACGCGAAAATATTATTACAAGAGTTATGGAACTTACAGTTGGGTTGGGATGGACTCGTTGATAAGAGAAGTAGTAAAGTAGGAAATGGAAGCGTTTCTATCTAGAATTGCCCTTACTTTCAAGCTTACAATTTCCGAGGTATGTCTTGAGTCCGAAGGCAGTAGTGATAGATATCCATGCTTTCTGCGACGCTTCAGAAAAGGCCTATTGTGCAGTCATCTATCTCCGTACAATCGACCTTGATTCGTCAGTCAAAGTCAGCCTTCTGACATCGAAAACCAGAGTAGCGCCCTTAAAAACCCAGTCTCTTCCGAGACTAGAGTTGTGTGCTGCGTTACTTTTAACCAACCTCTTACATGCAGTATTATCATGCATAGAACTGCTTATTAACAATATTTACGCATGGACCGACTCGTGGGTTACATTGGCATGGGTTTCGTCCGAACCTCGCCGTTGGCTACCTTTTGTGGCAAATCGAGTTGCAAAAATCCAGGAAGCTGTTCCAGGTATTCAATGGAATTATGTTGCTGGGAAAGAAAATCCTGCTGACTGTGGGACCAGAGGTTTTATTCCATCAGAATTCCTACAATGTGAGTTATGGATGAAGGGACCGCAGTGGTTAAACGAATCCGTAATTCATGTACAGTAAAATTCAAGTGTAGAATTAGAGGGTGAGGTTATGTTGAAGGAATTAAAAAAGAGTTTCAGTTCAAATATTTCCAAATTTGAAGAGCCTAGTGTGTTTTCAAGATTTTCATCATGGTTAAAGTTATGTCGAGTGTTAGCGTGGTGTTTAAGATTCAGAAATAATTGTATTAAGTTACCTACAGAGCGTATAAAGGGTTATTTATCTACTGAAGAATTCTGTGAAGTTACTTCTATGATTGTTAGGATTGTGCAAAGAGCTGAATTTCCAGAAGAATTATTCTGTTTAGAATCTCGTAAACCCTTGAAGACATCAAGTAAATTACTATCTTTAAGTCCTTTCTTGGATTCCGCGGGAGTAATGCGTGTAGGCGGAAGCGGAAGGCTCAGAAACTCTACAGTTTCAAATAATCAGAAACATCCTATGATTTTACCTAAGAATCACAATATTACGCGTTTAATTATTAAGCATTATCATGACATGTATCTTCATGCAGGTATGCAGCTACTCACTTCTGTCATACGACATAGATTTTGGATTGTGAATGCTAGAGATATTATAAGGAAGTGTATAAACCAATGTGTTATCTGCCGTAGAGTTAGAGCGCAAACTGCAACTCAGCTAATGGCAGATTTACCCACTTCAAGAGTTACTCAAAGTAGAGCTTTTTCTCGTGTAGGGATTGATTTAGCAGGACCATTTAACGTTAAATATCGTTCTGGTAGAGGAGTCAAAATCTTTAAGTGTTACGTATGTCTATTTATTTGTTTTACTACAAGAGCAATACACTTAGAATTAGTTGGAGATCTTTCAACAAAATCATTCCTCGCGACACTTAAGCGGTTTATAGCTCGTAGAGGCAAACCGTGTGAAATTCACAGTGATTGTGCAACGAATTTTATAAGAGCTAATAAAGAATTAAGGAAAGCCTTTTCTATTGTTCAACGTGATGAACAGCTACAGGGTTATATTTCTTCAGAAAATATTAAATGGTTATTTAATCCTCCCTCTGCCCCTCGGCTTTGGGAAGCGGGTATCAAGTCTATGAAACATCACTTAAAAAGATGTTTAGGAACACTTATTTTAACATACGAGGAATTTTTGACATTAATAACCCAAATTGAATCCTGTCTTAATTCTAGGCCTTTAGTACCAGCTTCAAGTGATTGTAGGCGATAACACCAGGACACTTTTTAACCGGAGCGGCTTTAAGCGCTATTCCAGAATCTAACCAAATTCAAGAAACCATGAGCTGCAGTGACCGTTGGAGGAACGTGCAAAGGTTATTTCAACATTTCTGGAATCAATGGAGCAGTGAGTATTTATCTAGATTACAGCAGAGACCCAAGTGGTGCACGTTAGAACAAGATCTGAAGATTGGTGATATGGTTCTTATTAAGAACGAAAATCTACCTCTGCTACGTTGGAAATTAGGTAGAATTATTAAAGTGTATCATGGTCTGGATGAGAAAGTTCGAACGGTGAGTTTACGCACGTCTAATGGTGAAATAAAACGACCTATAGCAAAGCTATGCGCTTTGCCATTTAATTCTTGATTTAGAGACTTTAATTTTTATTTTTCAGGTTTATGCAGTTCAACAGTTTAAATTTATTGTTTGAACCCCCTTGGGACTTCAAGGCTGGGGGTATGTTCGATGTTATGCAAATTGTATTTCTTTCTTTGTACCGAGGAGCGGTGCAGACGCAAATTTGTTAGGTTTTTAAAGCTCGCGTTTAGAGCTTTGAGGTTGCTGTGAATTACTGGAGTTTCAACTAGGCAGAGGTTCTTCTGAGTTTGTGTTGGTAAGCCGCCACTGAAGTCGGAGTTTGTGTGGTCTTCGCCATTCCTCAACTAACTTACTTTGAAAGTCAATAAAGAAGTTTCGGTCAACGTTATGAGTCTGAGGTTTTTTGGGTTCTATACTGAAGTAATATCAAGTCAATTTACAGTCCACTATTTTTAAACAACGGAACGTACACTATATATAAAGTGTGTGTAATTTGCAGATAAAGTAAATAGAGGTTGTATAGTTAAAAAACAGTACCATCTGTTTTAATAAGCATACTACACTTTTTGCTATTTCCTAAAGTAAATAACATAATAAAAATAAGATTTTTCTAAAAATATGTATTCTTTGCTTCACGCATTAAATACTCACCTAAAAAGAGAAGTGCAGAATACCTTCCACCATCTGTATCAACAGAGAAAAATGAAGATTCATTATCAAATGGATCAAGAAGATGAACAACTTCCTCTTTAACATACCATGCATCAATGATAGGACAATGTGTCTGAAGCATAAACAAATCATTTAAGTAAATCATTTTAAAATATTTCTATAGCTTCTATTTTGAATTTTACAAAAATACACTGAATTAATGCTAAATTATTTTGCAAATATAATGCAATGTATACTTAGGCAATGCATAAATAAAATTTTCCACACAAGCAGAAAAATAGACCACATAATTCGCTAATTATTATTAACAGTAAAGCATGAAAAAGATAAATGACTAGAATAAATGTCTGTGAAGGATTTTATGAAAGAAACATTGAACTATGAGGATTGTTTTTTTTTCAACCTCCGATCGCACAGTATGATGGCCAGGCATGCGGCAGGTGGTTAGTGTGCGTTGTAGGCAACTGTGCATCTCTTCCTCCACACACTGTCACTGGCGAATTCAACACACCATTTCCTGTTGAGTTGCAGTCACGTAAACATGGCTGTCACTACTGATTCTCTCACCAAGTGCAAATTGCAAGCTGTTATTCGTTTCTTGCAGGCAGAAGGGAACAGTGCAGCGGAAATTCATAGACGAATGAGTCAAGTGTATGGAGACAACTTTATGAGTGATGGCGTTGTTCCTGAATGGTGTCAAAAGTTTAATGATAGCCGAACTGATGTGCATGATGAAGGGGGTCAAGGACACAAGTCTGTTGCTACAGATGACATTGTTCAATGAGTTGACCTAGCGGTTAAGGAAAATCGAAGGTTCACCATAAGTGAATTACTGGTGAAATTTCCAGAAGTTTTAGGATCTTCTTTGTACGCTATCGTGACTGAATAGTTGCGCTACAGAAAAGTTTGAGCTCGCTGGGTTACACAGATGTTGACTGACGACCAGAGAACTCGTGGAATGGCTGCAGCATTGGAGTTTCTCAACCATTACAATACTGATTAAGAAGATTCTTTGAAATCCATTGTGACAAGTGATGAGACATGGATTCAGTATGACATGCCCGAAACGAAATGACAATCACAATGGATGCACACAAATTCACCAAAGAGACCCACAAAATTCAAACAAACCTTCAGCAACCATAAGGTTATGGCAACGTTTTAATATGAAAAAGGTGTGTTGCTTGTGGTGTTTATGCAGCCTGGAACAACAATTAATGCAGATTTATATAGTGAAACTTTGTGATGCTTACAGAAAGCTATTCAAAACAAACGAAGAGGCATGCTCACTTCTGGAATTGTTCTGATCCACGACAATGTCCGTCCTCAAAGCGCTCATATAACCCAACGGCTCCTTTAGCAACTTCAATGGGAAATTTTCGAACACCTACCATATAATACCGACCTAGCGCAGAGTGATTTTCATCTTTTCCCTGAACTAAAGCAGTGGCTTGAGGGGGCAGTGCTTCCAAAATGATGTGGAGCTCAAAGAAACCATCACAACTCACTTCCAATCATTGGCGGGAACATTTTACGAAGAGGGTAAAGCAGAGCTTGTTCACAGATATGACAAATACCTCAATCGTCAAGGTGGTTATTCAGATAAATAACATCTATTGTGCATTACTTTTGGTATTAAAATCTTTTTTGTATATTCCCTCTTTTCTTTTAAAGCCCATCAGAGGTTGAAAAAATAACATACGTATATATCTAACTCAAGGGAAAAAGTAAAAAATTATGACAAAAAGCCCCACCTCCAAAAAGGAAAACTCAATTTTAACTATATATCTCTTCCAAGTATAGACATTTTGGTTTACAATAACCAGACATGAATTCACCACAATGATTTAAAATGGACTTTTCCCACTAAGATTCATTTTAAATTTTAAACAGCCTTTTTTTTGTGTGTGTGCATTTCCTCATTTTCCACCTACTACAAGATTTTTACAGCTTTATGACAATATATATTTTTCCTATATATTTATCGAAAGTACAGTAAAAGTGTAATTATACAGAATTATACAGCATTTAACTAACTGGAAAGTTTAAGTAACCGGAACATTTTAAAATTTTTCGAAACCCCCCCCAAAAAGGTAAGCAAACGAAGACTTGCAAAGCCATTGTAAATCATATATAGGATACTGCCACCAAGCAGCACAATTTAATGCTAAAAATGTACAAGCGTGATTTCGACCACAATTATAAGATCTTCACTTTGATTTTATTAGGGGCTCTATATGGAGCTGGTGCAGCCAGCCATTTTTAAAATTAAAATCAGGAATTCATCTTCACCTAAATGGAATTTCTGGAATCAGACACACCGTTCTACGATTTCTTTTTAATAGATTGTGTCTCTCACTTAAGTTATTATTGTAAAAGCTCGACTATTCGGAAAGCCCAGGAAATGCTGAATTACAGATATGTGAAAATTCTATATAGTTTAGGGTATAAAAAAAGGTAAGCAAACGAATTCATGTTAGAAAAGCCAAAACAACGAGAAAATTGTCTGCTCTAAAAACTGTAATCTTATTTGTTACCAACTTGAATATTGAAGGTCTACATTAAAAGTTATATAAGATTTTGAAAAAATAACAAAAGGCAAATTAGTTCGTTACGAAATCCAGTCGAACATGAAAATTGATGAAAATCTTTCTGGAAGAAGTTTTAAATGAACAGAAGAACTTGGTTAGATAATAAAGAGATACAAATTACTGATATATACGAGGGCCATCCAGGAAGTAGATTACGTTTCCGTCTGTGTCCGCTAGGGGCGGGGCTAGCGCGGCCATCTTGGGGTCAGAGCGTTGCGCAGCTCAGTCTGCATCTAGCCGTGCTAGTGAGAGGTTCGTGCTGTGCTCCGTTCAGATACTGTGACGGTTTGAAATGTCTGCGTTAATTGAAAATCCCGCGAGCTGCGAGGTGCGCTCAGTAATAAGGTTTCTGACTGCAAAAAACTGTAAACCGATAGAAATCTATCGGCAGCTTCGTGAAGTGTATGGGGACAACATTATCACCGAAGGTGGAGTGCGTCAGTGGGTCATAAGATTTAAAAATGGCCGAACCAATGTTCACGACGAAGATCGAAGTGGGAGACCCAGCATAGTGACCGCCGAACTTCTCGAAAAAGTCGATGCTAAAGTCCGTGAAAATCGAAATTTCACAATAACGGAACTTTCTTTGAGTTTTTCACAAATTTCGCGAAGTTTGTTGCACGAAATCATCAGCGAAAAGCTTGGTTACCACAAGTTTTGTGCAAGATGGAAGGCAAGAAGAGGTAACGAAGTGGTTGAAGGCGCAGGCGGCCGAATTTTTCGACGAAGGAATTTCCAAGCTCGTACATCGCTACGATAAATGCCTTAATTTGTATGGTGACTATGTAGAAAAGTAGTATTTGAGTGTGGCTTTCATCTGTATATAATAAAATTTGTTTCCTATACTTTGTTTATTTTTTTATTCCAAAACGTAATCTACTTTCTGGATAGCCCTCGTATATATAGTCACTGTTTATACATTTTCAAAATCATATACGTGGCTTTTTCTCAATGCCTGGATCCTGTAACTTTGAAAATATTCCACTTTATGCAGTCCCAAATATTAAGCATTTTTACAAAATGCAAAGGAAAAATAAAACTTCAATTTTTCTTTAAAGAAATTAAACTGGCTTATTGAGAATTGATGACTGCTGCACAAACTCAAATTGAAATAATTACTGCTGCACAAACCCAAACTGAAAAATAACATTAAGAAATCATTAAATGCTAGACATAAAATTAAAACCAACAATCATGTATAAATACCAGAATTATTTGAATTACATAAATGAAATAAATGAAATTTTTTACAAAAATATGCTTGCCATGAGTACGGTATAAAGTCTGAAACATGGAAGGTTATAAAGTCTGAAACATGAATTTCTGGAATAATTTAACATTGACTTTTAGAGCACCAGCCAAATATATAAATAAAATAATAAAAAGTTCCTCCTTATATGAATGGAATAATATATAAGGAATGCAGAGTAGAATAATAAAAAAAGGCAGGTGTGTCTGGACTGACCGAGATTTCTGCATGTCACTTTTAAATACCAGGAAGTTTCAGGAAGTTATGCTATAGTTAATAAAAATGCATTGATAGATGTTAGACAGGATAATGCTTTCAAGCCTTTCAGTGATTGTGCGGGAGACAGGGCCAGTGTTACATATTTTACCTCCGGGTGCAATCTATGCAGGACCTAAATTCCAAAAATTTTGCAACACCTAATTTTTGCTGCTTTTCTAAATTCCAAAAATTTTGTCATGCCTAAATCCTAACACCTGGTTGCAGCTGCAATAGTCTGACCCTGTAGAAAGGAGGTTAACATTTTCCTTTCATCACCTGAAATAGTTCCAATGCTAGCACGTTTACATGTCATCTTACTACATTTTAACTAATCTATAATCCAGAATTGCTCAAGTCCCAATTAGCCTATAACTTGGACTCTGCAATGTATATTTAATAAATGTATGT
Source organism: Stegodyphus dumicola (assembly GCF_044657685.1). Taxonomy (NCBI): domain Eukaryota; kingdom Metazoa; phylum Arthropoda; class Arachnida; order Araneae; family Eresidae; genus Stegodyphus; species Stegodyphus dumicola. The sequence continues at coordinate 109,431,537 of NC_140781.1, read as the reverse complement.
TTAAATTCAAATATTATAATAAAGCATTAAATAAAATGCATGTTTTCTTTGAGATAATTAATGAAATCAATGACAATGTCAGTGAGCAATATCAAAGCTCATTAACAACTGTTACATGGAATGCAGCTGATCTGTTTTCTAAAGGCTATGAATTCCTATACAAGTACAGTTCCAATACTATTATCTGTTTTCTAAAAGCTATGAATTCCTATACGAGTACAGTCCCAATACTATTCTCCTATAGGAACATGTTTAGCTTGCATAAATCTTCACATGTCATCAATTATCATCAGAAATCAAAAGTCAGCAGTTATCATCAATAATCATTGTCTGGATTACTTGACCATTAGCAGAACTGCTCCTGGTGGAAACACACAATATAGACTACTGATGCTCCATCTATCACTCCCCTTTACAACAATAAGCCATTGACACTTTTGGCTTATCACCATCATAAATCTGACTTCATATACATGCACTATTATCCCTACCTACATACCAGCATTTAAACTTTCCACAGACATTTCTGCCAACTAACACTCATCGACTGACATAAACACTGTGTTATTACAAATGCACATCGCATTATTTAATGAGCCTCACCAGTGACAGACTGGTTAAGACTGTTAAATACTGGTACCTGCCTTGGGTTTGATCACAGGCAAACGGGCTGGCTGGATGGTTGTTTTTTCCCATGAGTAATGTGAATAGGAGGCAGTTTCAATTAGAAAGTTCTCCACAAAGGCATCCCTCCTCTTACACAGATAGTTTTTATGGCTTTACGCTATTGAAACAACCTAACGTAACATTATTTAATGCACATCACACAGCATGCAACTGCAGTAATTCTTTTATTTTAAAAAACATATACTATCTTTTTTTTTTATTAAACTTACTTCATTCTTTCTTCCAGGATTGTAAATTTAGGCTCAAAGCAAATATAATTCACACATTTCTTATGATTTATTTTTAAAATTTGCATTTTTAAATATTTTTATAAACTTTTCGAAAAAATTTTTGAATTATAATCTATAAAATTTTTACTATCATCTTCAAGTAGATCTAAGCATAGCTTCAAAAAATTAAGAGTTTTTTTATTCAAACTTTCCGAAGATATACGTGAATTTATATACTGGCGCGTTTTGAAATTTGGAATATTTGTTGAAAGCAATAACAACATCAAATGTGGCTTAGGCACTTAGTTAAAATTAGTTGAAAGTAGGAACAATCTACTCATGCACAATGTAAAATGGGAAAGAAAAATAGATTACCATATAATGATACGTTCGTCAAGTAAATTATTCTTGGTGCAAACTGAACAATATGCACTAAGATAAATTTTTAAATTTCTCCGTAAATTTTGCACTAAATTCTACAAAATTTAATATTTAGGCATAATTTGAGTCTTAGACTAGAAATATGGAAGAAAATCGGCATGTCATTTCGGAAAAAGTCTGCTTTTCTGTCAAAATATATATATATATTAGAACAATGCTATACATGAATCTAATATATATCCTAAGTCGCGCTTTCGAGACATGAAAAACTTAATCTGAATTTCATCAACTGGCCCAGTAGATCAGGAGATATAGAACTGTCCCCCCTTTCTGTAGAACCTCATCCATCTACGACATTTTTCTTCAAGACATCGATCTCACAGCAAATTAAATCACAGGTGTTAAATTTTTTGCAAAGATAATTTTATGAAGCTAACGAAACCTTTAATCAGTTTGTGTGTCATAAAAACAGAGTCCTTAAACGACATACCCTGTTGACTAAAAGGTGTATAAAACCTTCAAAATATTAGTCACATGCCTTCCAACCATATGAGATAATTATAGAATACTGCTTTATGTTTCTTTAAATAACTTAAAAGATGAGTTTTCCTTAAGAAACTTAGAAAAAAAAAAAAAAAAAAAAAAGCAGACAGTCCCCTTTCAGTGTCTCAATACAGAAATGTTTCATTCACTCTTTTACTATAGTCATACTTTAGCTTTCTGAAAACTTTGGTTTCATAGATTTCAACAATCGCACCAGAATCTCCAACTACACTACCTTCATATATACTGACATTTTTACACACTCTACAAAATTTCATCCCATTCATGACACATTTCTCTGCAACATCAATCTTAAAAAACTTGAAATCACAGGCGGTCAGTTCCATGTAATAATTTTTCAATGGAGCTCAAGAAATTTTCAATATAGTTTTTCACGAGTCCTAGAAATGACGTCCTTAAAGACATAATTACTCCACAAAACATTATTTTCAGAATGGAAAAGTAGTATCATATTAAAGAAAATGTTAGTTATCACGAAAATACAGGTCATTCAAGAATTAATACATCTGTAAATCAGTCTATATTGGAGAGAGACAATGACAATGCCCTCTTTAGTCATTTAGAAAGCTAAGACAATGAAGACCATTATCTCCATTGGTAAGAGAAAATCTTCATGCAGTCGGAAGGCAAATTATATCTGACTTCACAACACCTACCAGCACAAGGATAAGTAGAGTTGTCACTCACAAGGTCTGCAGGAAAGTAACTGTACAGTAAACGACCAATACGTTGTGCCCATTCTTCCTTTTCAGATAGGAATTTTTAAGATGGTATCTTCGGAATTAACCAAAGAGCCCAGATGATCAGATACCAATTCTCATAAATAAAGAGTTAAAGTTCACAGTAGACAATGAATCTCAGTGTACTTTTACCTGGAAAGAATATACATAGTTTTCATGGCTGTGGCTTATTAGCCTGAGGAGAAATTGCAATAAATAGAAGCAAGCAATCTGCATATTTAGAACTTCTGTACTCGGACAGAGGTTATATAGGCAAAATTCGGAAGCTTTAGAATCCCTAGCCACAGGATTTGAAGTAATGAACAATAGTTATCAATCCTTACCAGTAGGTAACTTGAAAATGATGAGTGACCTTGAGTTAAAATATCTCTTTATATATTCTAGACATTCAGAATGCCCAATGCCTATAAATCCTGCAAGACTAAGACTTCAAAACTGTCTTATTTATTAAACAGAAAGAGTATGATGCCAGTAATATCAGTTCACACTGGTCAAATATTATAACAGTTAAAATCCAGGATAAAGGTTAAACTATACTTTTTCTATTTCATGTCTATTAATTTGCCCTATAACTCTGTAATACCATGTAAACAGCATACTACATCTTTACTGGATTTTATGGGAAAATACTGAAATATGGACATTTTTAAATTATAATTTTACACCACTGTAACAAATAGGAGAAAATACAACGACTATTATGATTTGTAACATGAGTTACATTACTTACAATGGAAAGTCTTTCAAATAAACTCAGTTCTTCATTAAAAGAAGACTGTGTTAAGCACAGAGAGCAAACTGCAGAAGTAAGCAAACAGAAAAATGTATATGGTAAGCAGCAGTAATGAAATTAAACTAAGTATGGTACTAGAATGTCAAAGAAAGGAAACACTGACAAATTCAATTTCAAAGCAGAAGCGAATAGCAGCTTTATGCAATTCAAAGTTTATAGAATATTTGTTAAATCACATTCACCATTGAAAGTCTTTAAAATTTTAGCAATTTTTCATGTAAAAAAGTTAAAGATACATTTTACAAAACAACTACTCCAAAAGTTTTATTCATCTTTTTAATAATAGCCATATCAAATTTGATTATTCATCAGAATTATTAAAATTTATGAATACTAAAAAAAAACATTTTATGTAGTTCATGCAACAATATAAATTTTGCTTACAAACTACTAGAATATAAACATTAAAACACAACCTTGTATATCCAAGAAAATGCTAATGTTGATTGGTCTATCTTTCCAGCTATGCCATTATGTAAGGAGATTTTGACTGTATCTACATTATCTAAATTGTAATATTTGTTTGTGGGTATCAGTGCATTGCTTTCAGAACTAGCCCTGGCTTTATTTTCTGAAGCACCACGATTGTAATCTGCTGGAGCTGTTCCTTTTAAAACCAGCTCTACAACACGGAAGTGCCATCTGTGGGGGAAAAATTATAAATAATCAATATAAAATAACTCAAAGAATAACTAATCCTATACTTAATTGTATCATTAAAAAATTGTGACTGGGCATAAAATAAAGATTTCTTTTTTACACTTATGCATAACAAAATGCTAAGCACAGGCCTCACAATGCACAACCACTTATTTCAAAAATCACAAAATAACTACCTAGCCTCCTATTTCTCCTGCCTAAATTCCGAGTGAAACTTGCCCATTATTCATTTATCAACCAGAAAAACATGCCAATATATCTCTAGGCTATAGACAGCAGGAACAACTCAATTAGTCTCTACTTTCCTAAACTAGTATTGAACTATTGACAACTTTATAAGATAAAGATATTTGGCAGTGACTCGCTTCTTAAAATCTAATTCCTAAATGCAATAAAAAATTCCACATTTCAAGATACCTACTGTTAAATGAAGTAAAAAAAACTATTGTATTTCACTTAATTAAAAAACTACTGTAAAGCAGAAGAAGTAATTTGCCATAAAAGATGTATTATTCTGCTGGGCAGTTCTTTCTTAACTGTCACTGAAAAATTCAGCAGCAATTTAAGTCTGTCATTTCAATAGGGACAATAAGCCTGTATTAAAACAATGAAGAACAGTCAATTTAATGAAGGAAGCAAGTGCCCAAAAGTATAAAATGGGTTTTTAATTACAAGTTTACAAAAACAGGTAACTTCCCATCAAGTGAGTACTGGGGAAAATGCCCATAATCAACTCAAAATTAAGGTTAACTAAAGCGCAGTTAGAAATACAGGAAAAAGGAATAACCCACATTAAAATTAACAGAAATATACTACAGTACAAAGTCAGAGATCCGGACTCCTTGGGACTTCTGCGATTCCGGATTTGGGATTTTTCCATATATTAGGTCATCAGTTTAAATCTAGTAAGATGGCATGTAGAAATTATAAAAATATGAAATAATGATTTAAGAAATAATGAAGCAGTTATGATCTAAAGGGTATCATAATTTACAAAAAAGTTTAACATTTATTTGTTTACTTTACTAAACGTTTCTTTCAATGTAATTTGCTTATTTTTTGTGCTATTACTTTCTCTTTAATTCTGCAGACAGACATAATTTTTTGTTCAGTTACATTGCTGAAGTCCTGTAATTGCTGTGTCAAGAATTTCGACTAACATGTCAATCAGAATTTTTTCATTTTCAGTAAATTCTCCGTCACTTTCTTCACTATCGGTGGCGGTATTTTCTGGATCTAGAAGCATACTAGAGATTTCGCCATCCATTAACTGATTATGACTGAGAAGCATTGTCATCCAATGAAAAACTTCTTTTATATCATCTTCGTTTATTACCGCTTCTCTACATTTCTTTACAGAATCCGTTACTTGAAAAATTTCACCTTTGTTTGCGATATCTGATAACCTTTAAAATCCGCGGCTATCAACATAAAATTTAGCTATTGTTCACTACACATATTTGGCTATGTATCATGAGATTGGTGACTAACCACAAGTTGTTCTGCTAAATTTTATCTTGCTTCTATTGCGCACTGAGATAATTAAGCCTGAATGGTATTAGTCTAGTTATTTATTATACTTATGTCTATTTCTTGCACATGCTTAAGACTTATCTGAGTCCTGAATAAATAAATTCCCACATATACTTAAGGCTTATTGAGAGCTGGTGCTAGATATCTTATCGCCTGATGCAGTCTCTGTGGGTCCTAAATTCTGCTACTAAGCACCTCCCTTTGTCTTCCCTAAATTCTGATTCCCAGTGCGGCTATACGAGCCATGACATTGGTTCTGGGTTTACGTGAATAACAAAACAGTTATTCTTAATTCAAATGGCACTAAATGTAATCTTTTGGCCTATGAGTGTCTTTAACAAAATCTATTTTTAGCCTATGGGAAAAAATTTTTGTTAAAGGTTTTTTCATCAACATTTCTTAACGCATTTAACTTAAATTTGTAAACATTGCCAAGCTTAATGTCAACATAAAAAGTTACCACACTCTTTATTTATTCAATTACTAACATAAAAAATTTTGTTTAGGCATCGCTACATGAGTCATTACTCAAGTTGTCAAGTGTTGATAAACATGTGGTGATGAAAGCAAAATATAATAAATAATGATTCACCAAGGTTGGCGTCAAAATATTAGTAGGTCTAAAATCAACAACGTATCTATGTACTGTTTCGGTTTGACATGTATGCCAAGGAAACACGTAGCAACAGAACCAAATTATTGATTATACAAATTTATCCTAAAATGATTGTTTCTTGAATTTTATTTAGTGCTGAAGTGAAATTGAGAACCAGGTCTTTCAACATGTTTTATTATATGGAAGGGGGGAATCCAATGTACATGCGTAAATCCTACCAAAAAATAAGTAAAATTTTAAAAAGTTGGTGGTGATTGAGGTCTGGATTTTAGATCATTCCGGATATTGGGCATCTGGATTTCGGAGTTTGTACTGTATTAACCATTTGCTTGTATATTTTCAAGCAGTTTAATCAGACAAATAAGCAGATTTGTTTTTGTAAATTACATCAATATTCAAATTTTCTCTCTCAGGAATAAACTTGCACCCTCTTTCTCAGTTTTTACTTCACTTCACAAGAATTAATATATAGTGTCAATTCTCATAAATCACAAAATGTATAACATCAATGTATAAGGATTTAACTTTAATGCCAGATATTATTTATTAACACTTGACATAAAAGAGATAAGTCTGCGAAACATTTACTATGCTTCAGTGTCACTAGTATTTGTGTAGCCTATTGATAGCAATGCAGAAGTTGCAGCATAGTGTAATATGGCTGTATACAAAATTATGTATATGAAGTTGCAGTAAACACATTATAAATACAGAAATAGCTTTTTTTGTTGATGGAGTTCTCTATAGCCATTTGAAATGGTTCCTAAACAAACGTCCCTCACTTTATGGATCGCAGTCACTGAAGCATCGGTCAGAGAAGTATGGTGGATGGTACAGCATATGTCAGCACCGTCCAGTACACACACACATATCAACCATAATTTGTGTTATATAAACTTTAACATTGTCTTGCAAAATGATGAAAGGATTCTGCTGCAATTTTTAAAACACACACCATAGATTAAGTTCCAAAAACAAAGTGCTATTAGGTATTTACAATATTAACACAGCTGCCTTGGTGTTATTTGGAGTTTTTTTAAACAGAAGAAAAATAGCATTAATTTATAATTGCAAAATATTACGGCGTACACATTTTATAATTTAATTAGCAATCTGTTCTGAAAAATCAATGAATAAACCTGCTTATTAATGGATTTTTGTTTCTTTTGTTATGAAGGAAATTTTGTTGCGATAGCTTTCAAGAACAGATTTAAAGTAATAGTATCCCTTTAGTGATTTTATGGCAAAAAACATATTCCCAGAGAAATTCTACTGTCATTTCCTCCACTGCAGGCAAATCTGATAAGTAAATTTTAAAACTGAGATTAAGACAAAAAATATTGCCATTTGCTTATAAAAACCACAGGAACTTGGAAAACAAACAAAAAGAATGCATACAAAAGTTGTGATGAATTGTTAGGTCCATCCTTGCCAGAGCTTAACACATTCTGAAAATTCAGCGACATTTTCTAAGGCGACTGAGCTAATATGCAAGTACCTCATATTGTGCATTTGCTGTATGTCCTTAAAGTACAGTACGTGTTAACAAGATTATTGATGTAAAATTCTGCATAAAGGGATGGCTTTCCAATTCATTACACATGAAATTTCTACCACCTTCCAATGGCTCTGATTTCAGGCTGGATGTATATATTAGAAGAAAAGGAATCGAGGTACAAAATAAGAGGGTTACTTTGGAATTGTAATAAAAAATCCCATTTCTTCATAGCATCTTTGAGGTTGCTAACCTTAAAGGTTTCAGGGCAAAACCTATAATGTTCAGACCGGTTAAAATCACTGTCAAATACATGAATTACCATAACTTTTAAACTGCTTAAGTTTGACTTCGGCAATAGTGAGCAGTAACACCAGTTTTCCTGCTAAGAAGTAATAATGCCACTTATCTCATCTGGTGCATGTCTTATTTAATCTAATGACAATAAGGAAGCTCTTCTTCCAAGCTTGTATCACACAATCTAAACAGCATCTTATAGAAATTTCTTCATTTCCAATATTTGTTTCAGTTTTGTGAAAATTATAGCTATACAATTTTAAATTACCAAGTCATAGGATAGACTATTTTTCTCATAATGACCCAAATGCACATGCTACAGCCAAAGTACCATTTATTCTGAGGTAGGTTCGGCACTGAACTAACATGATATCAGCAAGAGATACAGATTCCATTTCACAACATATACTCAGCAGTACCACCACAGCTAAAGCTCTTTTCTATGTATTACCTAATACATTGTGGAGAACATAAACCATTTAAAGAAAAATCTACTAGAATCGCTCTTCACCATAAATAATGGGCTTGAATAGGAGGAAGACAAAAAAAATTTTTGAATATTTTTTCATCGAATTTCATAAGTTTGTTTCTACAATTGTACTTTGTAATTTTTGAATAATGCTTTTTAGTTTGATTTAATATTAAATAATCAAAAACATCTTTCTCATACATTCTCTTGCATTAGTTTGAAGAACACAATAAATCTATGTTATTTCTTATTAAAAAAATCATTTGGTCTTAGGCACTAAAAATGAATTACTTTGAAGTTGCCATGAAGCATAAAAGCTTTTGTTCATATTGTTTTAAAAAAGTATAAGGTGAAAGTTATGACTCTCCACCCTTCCCCTTCCAAAAAAAAAAAGATACTACATGGGAGTAATTTCCTTTTTAAACTGGTGATTCAACTACTATGAGGTTTCTGATGCCTCAAGCAAAAATATACAAGTATATTGAGACATTTCGAACTATTCAAAATGAACCTCAAATTTTCAGAATGCATCAGTTTTAAACATAATTCAGATCTCCTATTATAATCCTCAGATGAAATGATAGCGAAACAACTGAAAACAATTACCAAGACCAAAGAGAAGCACTATCAAAAAGTCCAAATCTATAATGCATTATTTTCCTTGATACTTCATGAACATTTCTGGAACAGTAATTTTAAAACCCACGCAGCAATGTTAATACACTGCTCGACATTGAAAATGCAACACCAAGAAGGAGTGGTCAGAAAGTGATGAAATTTAGAAAAAAGACAGAGACAGCAAGCAGCAATAAGTGATCTTTATTTCAAAATGATAGAATACAGAGCGAGAACGGTGTCGGCTCAGTAAAATGTACCACCACGGACAGCGATGCGCGAAGAAACACGTCTAGGCATAGAATCAATAAGAGTGCGGATGGTGTCCTGAGGGATGGCTCTCCATTCCCTTTCAACTGTTTGCCACAGTTCGTCTTCTGAATGAGGCAGGGGCAGAGTCTGCAAATGGTGTCCAATCATATCCCACACATGTTCGATTGGTGACAGGTCAGGAGAGTATGGTGGCCAGGAAAGCATCTGTATACCTTACAGAGTACGTTGGCAGATGCGAGTACTGTGTGGTCGGGCGTTAGCCTGCTGAAAAATTGCATTAGGCAGCCTCTGAAGATAGGGGATTGCCACCGGCCGCAGTAGGTTATCCAAGTATCATTGAGCCATCATAGTGCCCTGAATACGAACTAGAGGGGACTTGGAATCGTAGGCAATAGCCATGTTGTTAACACAAACCATTATGCCACGTTTTAACGTTATTAACGTTTAGAATGGTGCCGGACTGGAGTGATGTGGATGACAGATTGGCGAAACGTCGTGTTCTCAGATGAGTCGCGCTTCTGTTTACCCAGTGACAGTCGCTGCATACGTGTGTCGCATCTACGTGGAGACAGATCTAATCCGGCAGTAACTGTAGAACACCCCACCGCGCAACAACATGGCATAATGGTTTGAGTTAACAACATGGCTATTGCCTACGATTCCAAGTCCCCTCTAGTTCGTATTCAGGGCACTATGACGGCTCAATGATACTTGGATAACCTACTGCGGCCGGTGGCAATCCCCTACCTTCAGAGGCTGCCTAATGCAATTTTTCAGCAGGCTAACGCCCGACCACACAGTACTCGCATCTGCCAACATACTCTGCAAGGTATACAGATGCTTTCTTGGCCACCATACTCTCCTGACCTGTCATCAATCGAGCATGTGCAGGATGTGATTGGACACCATTTGCAGACTCTGCCCCTGCCTCGTTCAGTGTTGCGCGGTGGGGCGTTCTACAGTTACGGCCGAATTAGATGTCTCCAAGTAGATGCGACACACGTATGCGGCGACTGTTACTGGATAAACAGAAGCGCGACTCATCTGAGAACACGACGTTTCGCCATTCTGTCTCCCACATCACTCCAGTCCGGCACCATTCTAAACGTTAGCGTCTATGCTGTGAGGTCAATGGCACTCTTCTTAACTATCACCGTGAGTGCAGGCCACGTTCAACTAATCGACGGGAAATGATTCTGGTCGACACGGGAACATCCACGGTATTTTGCACATGCTGCAGAATCGCGGTACAAGTGACTTGCAGGACCCACCACAGCTCGTTGGTGGACGCGCTGATCCACGCTTGCTGACATCACTCTGGCTGCACCTGCACCCCTTCTTCTCCCCCTATTTCCTTGTTCCAACCATGTTAGCTATAGCCAATGCACCATGCTCGTATCCAAGTGGGTATCATCCACAATTTGACGCAAGGACCAACGCGCCCTTTTCAGTCCTATCACCATACCCCTCGTAAAATCGTCTATCTGCTAGAAGTGCCTTCATTGACGGTGGCCTGGCATACTCTACTATTACACGTATCCTCCGGGACAAAAACCAACTTTCTGTGATAATTCATCTGGCAGAAATAACGACACGAATATTGTCCATTCTGCTCATTCCTTTCCTTATATCTTACTTCACGTGTGTTGGAGAGCCGCGCATTTCACATCATTTGCATAACTCAGTGATGTGCGTCTACTCTAAAATTTGCATAACTTTCTGACCACTCCTTCTTGGTGTTGCATTTTCAATGTTGAGCAGTGTAATACTATAAATGTTCTGGACAATACAGAAGAAATAATATGCAGAAAAAGGCCACATATGGGAGAAAACAGTTTATCTTTCATCCCTAAATTTCTCAACACTTTCCTTAAAACATTTTTTGCAATGAGAAAGGCTTTCCAGTTTTTGAACACCTATCTTATTTCAAATGAAAGAGGAAAACAACAAACCAAAATTTTAAATTAAGGGGAGGGACTTAGTTTTGCATGGATTTGGAATAAAACTATCAAATTCAAGGGCAATCAGATACGGATACCTCTTATTCAGCAGCAATGCCCGACTTGCATCCAGTATAGTCCTGAATTTTTTTATTTAATGAGAAAATTTAAGATACAAAATTATGTTGCCCTTATCCTTTACAGGAAGAGGAAAAAAATGTATGTCTGGTTTCATAGGAACTTGTTCTGAGTTATATACTGACATGACGAAGAAAATGGAGCATCTGACAGCTGACAGACAGTTCAACTTTTAGCACTGAAAGATTAGAATGTAACAGTATGTAGAGGCAGGAGGGAAGTACACTGAAAGAGAAAATTCATTTTCAAAATTACAAAGCAATTTTTTAATAGTTATATGCTGTACCATTAGACAACCGGAAATAAACTGCTTTCAGAATAACAACCTTCATTATTAGTGAGAACATTAAAATGCCTTTCTGTTTAAAACCTTCTCATATACAGGGGTTGGAGAAAAATATTGAAACACCTTTAAAAAAGCATGTTTCTTTGCTTAATATGGTGTAGGAAACCCGTTGGCATCCAAAAAAATTTCCAGTCTTCTCGGAATGGATAAATACAGTTCCTGTATGTTTGCCAAGGGAATATTATACCATTCTTCCTGCAAAACGGTGGCAAGTTCAGATAACGATGTTGGCGGTGGATAACGAGAACGCACTTTCCGTTCCAATGTAGACCACAAAGGTTCGATAATATTCAGGTCTGGTGACTGTGGTGGCCAGGGGAGATGGGACAACTCATCCTTGTGCTCAGAAAACCAGTCCTGGACAATGTGAGCTGTGTGAACAGGGGCTTTGTCATCTTGGAAGACACCATCACCATCGGGGGAACAAAGTTTGTACCATGGGATGAACTTGATCGGCCAAAATGTTCACATAAGTCTTGGCAGTCATGTGCCTTGTCACAGTTATCATGGGGTTAGCAGAGAACTACGATATGGCTGCCCAAACCATAACAGTACCATAACAGAACCCCCGCCATGTTTCACTCTTGGCAACAAGCAGTCTGTATTATAGGCTTGAAATGGCGTTCTCCAAACGTAAACTCGGCCAGAAGTGGGGAAACAATGTGAAAGAAGACTCGTCAGACCATATTACTCGCTTCCACTGCTCTATAGTCCAGGCTTTATGACTTAAACACCACATTTTCCTGTTACGGGCATTAGCATCACTGATGAGTGGCTTCTCAATTGCAGCACGGCCAGCAATTCCCTGTTTATGAAGCTCCCTTCTAATTGTTTTGGTACTCACAGGGTTCGGTAACACAACATTCATTTCAGCAGTAACTTTTGCAGCTGTGGTCTTCTTATTTTTCGTCACAATTGCCCTTAATGATCGTCTGTCACGATCACTCAGGACACACTTTCGCCCGCGCTGTGATTTAGCAGATGACGTTTTTCCGCTTTTCAAATATGCGGAATAAATCTTCGATACAGTACCTCTTGAAACACTAAACACCTCGGCTACCTTGCTTACGGAAGCACCTACCATACGTGCTCCAACAATTTGCCCACGTTCGAAGTCTGTTAACTCTGACATAATGTAATGACAACCTCACATAACAGTACTCCGACAACAACTGAACTGTTTAGCACATTTACGAAGTTGTATAGGTGGCGTCAGTAGTCAAAAACGCCAGCGCCACCTACATATTTCATTAAAATCAATCTTTCTTTTCAAACATGCATTTCACAAGGTGTTTCCATATTTTTGTCTATCCACTCTATGTTAAAATTTCAGTACATATATAATGCATTAACCCAGGGATCAGTAACCTTTCGGACTAGAGGGCAATTTTTAAAAATGTAGTTCAGCAGACACCGTCAGGTGGCTATTACAATATGTATACATATAATAATTAATAAAATTAATATAATTCAATAATATAAATTAATATAACTATATAACAAAATTAAAATACGGTTACATCACAATAGGGTTAATTTATGTGGCTTGTAAATAATACAATGTTCTAACAATTTTTGTTATTGCAAAAATGTTTATTAAAGAATGTTACTATAGCATGCTATTCATAAATGTTGTTGTTGCTAAGCATGAAAATCACAAATTATTGTCATTGCACAACTGAAATAAATTGCTGACACAGAACAATCAGCTGAAATGAAATTATTTTCATATTAGCAATCCTAGCAAAAGCAATGTTGTCTGTTTGGCTGCAATGTTGTTTTCATTATCATGTAATCTGAAGAAGAGAATTCATACTCTGCTTAAAACTTGTAATACAAATTCACAAAATAACAAGTTCATGCTCGAGAAGAGGCTACAGATGAAAAGCGCAGCATGTTGTTGTTCAGCAAAGTATAAGGACAATGGGGACAGATAATAGTTTACTTCCTGCAAAGCACTCTATGTTATATCTCCCCTAACCAGGGTTATTTCAGGTGCCTGTAACAGCAGGATATAATTCCTGCTGAAACAGGCATATCAAAAGTATCAAAGTAATAGTTTACTGTGTCCAGAATCAGATAGTTCTAGCAGTCAATCAATTTTGGTTCATTTAATCAAGTAGTGTTTATCTCGATGTCACTAAGATTCCGCTTTTGTGAAAAGTTTGTGTAATTCATACAATTGTTAAAATGGCAAAGACAAAATAAGAATATTTCGTAAAATTATACATTACCATTATGCGTATTTATTGTCTACTTATTTTAAATTCAGAATTAAGATATTTGAATGGTGGGCAGTTTAAAACTGCTTTACAGGCACCACGTTGATGACCCTGCATTAGCCTATGGCATCTTATTCACTTCAGGGCTTTTAGCAAATACACATTATGATCTAATCTCAATACATGTTCAACAACATCTAATTGCTGAAGTTCGAATTTTAGTTATGCACATTTCTCACAAATAAAATAATATCAGTCAGATGAAAGGCGGCAGTCTATGAATTTTACAATGGGGAGGAGGGCGAAATTGCAGCCATTGGCAACAGCTTTGAGCATCTTATAGGTGAGAGTACAATTTCCTCAGTGCCACCACAATTCAAAGGAGAAACTCCTGAGGCACAAATTCGAGAACCTCACAACCCTCCTATCCAACCAAAAAACCACTCAAGTAGGCTTTCAGCTTGCCATGTATTCTGAGAGTCTCTATGTCTTGAAGACATTCACTAATAAATACATTTACAAACATTTAAGACTTTTCCGAGATTCAAACTCAGGATCATGAAATGCTTATTTTAAAAAGGTACTTATCCCATAAGTCATCAAATTGTCACCAAGAAGCGTGATTTAGTGCCAGTTACAGATGAGCATAATGTGTACACACTCATAACATCAGTGGTTTTGTTTACAATAACTCAGCTGATTCTTGATCAGCCACCTTTTGTTTTTAGATGCAAGGACATAAATCAGGTTTCCAGCAAGATAGTTATGGACCTCTTGAAATTCAATTAATCACATAACTCAGTGATGCTGACGTCACTGGATCTGTGATAATCAAGGGGTCAACTGGGAGTCAATAGCAGAACATGCACTGGCAAATGATCTGCATATTCAAGATACCATTAATTATAAAAAAATGTATTCATTAAATGGATAATTAATAATTATTTATTGATATCAATCTTTATCATAAAAATAAGCCTTACTCAAAATATATGGGTACCCTAATTTAAGAAACTGAAAAGTCATCCAAGAGAAATATCCCGAAATTAAGTTATTTTACCGGATCTACACTATTGATGTTCTCTTCTTTTTGACACAGTGGGAGCAAGCTTTATTCAAGTAAATAACTTATTACAGAAAACAAGAAATAGATTAAATATTTCTGACTGTAATTTAAAAATCAAAATAAGCAATTTTATACCAAAAATTCATAAAAATTCCAGCAATGCATTAAGCATAGTCAACACATTTATAAATATCTAACTTTCAGGCAATTAGAATCTGTGATTTTGTGTCTAAAAACATATTTATATTTTTAAAATTAAAAATAACAAGATTACAAATAATAATAAAACATCTATGTAATAAACCATTTTTAAAAAATTTGTCTGCATTCTTTTTGTCTAATTGCTGTCTTTAAGTTGCACATCCAGTTATTTGTATTATGATATGATTATATTGTATGCTATACATTGCAGAGAATGAAAAGGGGTCAAAAAAGGACACTATTCTTTTAAAAGATATCAACGCAAGGAAACATTAGGGAATTCCTAATATAAAATAATTGTTGCTGACGCATTTTTCTTTTTTTTAAATTTGGAACCTGCCTTCTACAGAACAGCGAGCAGTAGATTATAAAACAGGCAAATCAACAACCTTGTATTCAGCGTAAATTTTTTAAAATCCCAATTGATTTCGAAGGCAAAACGGGTCCCCCTTCATCAGGAGCTGAAATTTTTACTCCTGACGAAGGGGGACCTGTTTTGCCCTCGAAATTGATTGGGATTTTACAAAATCTATGCCGAATACAAGGTTGTCGATTTGGCATTTTCCACAACGGCATGTTTCGCTTGAGTCTTGAAACAGTGGATTGTTTTCAAATTTATGGCATCCTACCATCAAAACCACTGTATTAATAGACACAATATGATACTCTATTTGAAAATCCAGAACCAATGGTCCTCATTGCAATGTAATGTTTTGTGACCAGAGAATATGCATTTGAATTGGAACATAGTTCAAGAGCTGGCAAACCAAGCACATTTGTGACTGCACTCATTTACAATCAACGGAGAACATCAACATCTGTCAAATGGGAACAAGAACAGCTGAATATGGACAACAAAATGGTAATAAATTGGAACAATTACCTGCAAGAAATTTGTACACATAGCATTATAAACAGAGCTTCTGGTAAAATCAGAGAACTTAACAAAATAATAAAATTGATCAAAGCCTTTTAATGTAGCATAAAAATGAAGTACAAAAGGGATCTAATATATTAAATCATGAAACACTAAATGGGTCTAATACTGATCCTTTATTAAATAAAAAGGTATTACTTCCTTCAGAATTCCACAGGAATGACTGGTGCAGCTCTCATAGGATTTTCAACTTTCATGGTTCAGTGGTAGCCAATTTCGCAATCAACAGAATAATGCATAAATACCCCTCCAAAAAATTAAATAAGGAAAAAATTACCTTTTTTCAGCCTTTACAGAGTCCACTGCATTCACACTTTGAACAACTGCTTCAACGACCAAAACATCATCAGCAGACCATTTTTTAAAACTTTCGCAGCCATTTACAGAACATTTGTAATGAATCTGCAAAAATTTAATCACATGTGAGAAAACCCCGAATTTTTTAAAAAAATACAAGCAAAGGTTGATCCAGCAAATCACTAGCCATAACTACAAGACATATTATATAACAAATTAACTACTCTTATCTAACAATACTTATTTTATAACATTTACAGGCATTACCTTTATTATACCATTTATTTGAGGTATGTTTTTCTATTAAAAATTCATAACACTTACTGTGAATATGCTTATGCAAATTATAGATGAAAAATGAAAACTGCATTTTGTAAGTTTCTTTGCAAGATAGAAAATAGTCTAACAGTATAATATTCCTGGAAAATTACCTTTACATACTGCCATTTTTCAAAAATTGTATATCGAATTCTTGCTATCAAATGCAAAAAGATGAGTTTAAGTAAATCTGTTCTTATCTTCCCATCTAAAGGGATTTAAGTTTCATTGCATAAGTATCCCCTTGATAAATGCAATTAACGAGATTGGCACAAAATTTAATTTATGACTTACAAAGTTTACAAGTTCACAGATAAGATTTAGTTCATATAATGGTAATAGAAAAAATGACATCAAGAACTTTGGAATACAGCAAAAAGGACATGTGTAAAAATGGCAATGTTGCTTGACTGAAAGATTATTATGAGCATGGTTGCCTAAAAAATCGTTATGCACGTGGCTGCTAGAGTTCAGCACATTCTGAAAATTTGGCAACTTCTACTAAGGTGGTAGTACCAAAAAATCTAAATTTTCAGCACTTAAATAATAAGCCTGGTCATTTTAACTCCTTAAATTTTAATACATGTAATTAGTAATAAACGCATAGGAACATGGAGAAAGCACGTCCCTACAAAAAAAGTGGAACATTCCTAATTTGTGAAACTAAAATTCCGTGCTGTATTCAGCAGCCGAGTTTCAGGTAACTGTTGACTTTCAGAACCGCTTTTCCGTTGCTTGCGAGTTTATGTACTTTGTTGCAACTGGGATATGACACTCACCCGTCCGTGTGTTTTTCTGATCGAATATTTGAGAAATTTATTTCTAGAGTGTAACAGTAAATATTTCTACTAGCGATTTTAAAGGATTGAAATTAAATTTTTAAAGATTTTAAGTGCATTATGGCAACAGGAATGACTTTCTATGAATTGGAGATGCATTGGCTGCAAGATTTATTAGAAATATTGGTTAGAGTAGACTAAAGGGTACCCCTTCTATTATCATGAAGTTGTTGTTTCATTTATCACCAGTGTTCGCCGAGTACCCGTAAATATACTTTTACCAGATTATGTATTTTTTGTTTGCCTCTACTGTAGAATTAGGCACTCCTTTGACCTTTTTAAGGAAAAATATATCGATGTGTACATGGACAATGTCAAACGAGTATGCAATGCCAAGTTTGTGGAATTCTCTCATGTTTTTTTAAGAGAAAATAGGTCGATGTGTACATGGATACTGAGCGGCGATTTTTGGTGCTAAAATCACCACTACACAAAGCCAAGATAACAAGTCAAAGAACTGCACAAACTCTGTATCCATGTGCCACCAAAAATCGCCAAATTGATATAAAGATTGCATTTCGGAAACTGAAGATGAAAATGGGAACATTTTCTACAATGTTTAGTCTCAAAAAAGATAAAACAATTTCTTATGTTCTTAAAAAGGAAAAAAACTGTTCTTATTCCTTCAACATTACATAATAATGCTATAGATGATACTATGGTAGAAAAGAAAAACACCAGAAATTATTTATTTTTATAATATGACTAAGGGAGCAGTGGATACTGTGGATGAAATGGCAGCAAGTTATTTCAATTGCCAGAATAACAAGAAGATGGTCAATGGTAATTTTCTTTTCTGAACTGAATGTTGCTGCAATAAATGCTCGAGTTATATTACTTTCAACTGCTAATCTACCAATTAGATACAGAAGCAGATGTGGCTAATTTTCGAAATATGGAAACAGGTAAATTGGCGATATTTCGGTAAGGCGATAAAGGTTACTAGCTAGGACTTTAGCAATAATCTGAGAAGTACACAGTTCGAATCGCAGATTATTTTGTCTCGGAGAAATGAGAGATCATGAGACATGTAATGAGACATTTAAGGAAAATTCCGATTGTGATTTTAGCTAATAAGCACTTAGAAACAATTTTGCTGCTAAAGTGCAGAATCGTCCAATTATTTGTTTGGCACTTTTTACAAGAGTAAGAAGAATTGGATTTTTGTCAATTTTATTTGACTTTTTAAGTTAAAATAGGTCGATGTCTACATAGATAAAGTCAAGAGCGTGCGCAATTCTGAGATTTTTTTTGAAGTGAAAATAGGTCGACGTGTATATGAATACCGTGTATGTGAAATTCTTAAAAACGCTGCAAGCAGTGGGCGATTCTGCACTTTCTCTCAATTTCGCATTTAATCTTCGTCATGATTAAGCACTTTTGTTCCATAAAAGTTCTAGCATAAGCGTAATTCGGCTAGCAAATTGTTGAAAAAATTTTGAGTTAAAAAAAAAAAAAACCATGCCTTTACTTCGTGAAAACAAAATGGCATCCAAAAAAAAAAAAAAAATAGCAGGTTGCTGTAGCAGGGTTAATCGCCAAATTTTCGCCAAGTTACCATAATCCAAAGATTCACCGCAGATGTCTATTTTTGAGGGACTTAGCATTACAATTAATAAAAAAAATGTATTGAACAACAATCAGAGATTTACTTTACCGAGAAACCTACGTACTAAAAGCAAAAGAAGAACGGAAGTTTCAACAAATAATTCAAAAGAATACATGAAATTCAAAACAACTACATTGAAAAGATGTGATTAATGCTCTCGAGCCAAAGATAGAAGGATACGAATGCAATGCTTAAAGTGTGAAAACTTTCTGTGCCAAGAACACATGAATGTATTCTATTCAAAGTGTAAACAAATAAAATAACCATTGTTTATTAGAGAAGCAATAAAACTTTAAAAAAATAAGATATGATGTTTATTTTGTTATTATTCTCATTTATCTTAACTCTTTATAAGCTTATTTTGGAAATTAATTTTTTGTAACCCAAGCATTATTCACGTGTTATAAAAGAAAAACCACTTGAAAACTAAATAAAACTATTTTTACTGCATTTTAAATAAAAATTGGAATCTGTGATACCCCATGCCTCCACTCTGATCACGTTTCTTGATGCACCTTTCACTGGGTTAATAAGCTGCATAATTAAGTAAATTAGAAAACATTAATTTTCAATGATCTCAATGCAATCATAAAATGATTTCTTTTACAAAAATAAACTTATGCAAAAGATTTACAGTTATCAAAACAATTACCGTTCCACTGTTTGGTGCGTTTTTTCTTTAAAAATTTCATGTCTTAAAAACTTGATGCTGTGGGCACCTGTGGAGGCATTGTGGCAACCAAAACCAAAAGTGAAAATATTGTCAACAATACATATGGGACATGCATGTTAAATGTTAGTATGCCAAGACTTTTGCTCGCCTGTTTCTTTAAAAAACCAAAATATCTTCAATTCTATTTGGAGATTCACAAAACTTTCTCCCCCCCCCCAAACATACATTAATACAGACAAACTGGTGTGAAGATTTCAAATGATATTGTTTCTTATTAAATTTTTAACAAAGCAGCTTCTCTTTGAGTGTATACTAAGTAACTTTTAACCTAAAGAGGAGGAACTGCCAAAGAATGCTTTTAGGCAAGACTGCCTACAATAAAGATGAACTG
Organism: Stegodyphus dumicola; assembly: GCF_044657685.1. Classification (NCBI taxonomy): domain Eukaryota; kingdom Metazoa; phylum Arthropoda; class Arachnida; order Araneae; family Eresidae; genus Stegodyphus; species Stegodyphus dumicola. Next base: position 109,411,228 of record NC_140781.1, on the reverse strand, counting down.
ATACAATACATTTGGGGAAACTGTGCCACAGGATATAGGGAATACACAGATGAAGTCCCACTAATGTATGGGAGTTCTGACGGTGACGACCAGCTGTATAGTGAATAAATGTTAATTTCAGTAAGTTTATGCAATACGTTTCTCCTATTAAATTGCAATCCAGCAGGCTAATATAAACCAGTCTGTCAAACAAATAATTCTTTATTTTTTTCAATTTCCAGGCCTGATAATCAAGGTGAAGCTTATACAAAAAATATGGTAATAAACAAAATAAACTATCACTTTCTCAATGTAAATCTTATAAGGAAATAAAGTGGAAACAACTACTTTCTAGCAAAACCAACGAATGAAATTCTCTTCCAATTAACATGGCAGGTAGCACAGGCTGCATACTACAACAGTGGACTATGATTTCAGCACAGATGAAGCCCCAACAGTTGCAATAACTTGCCCTCCCTCTATAATGAAAATATCAGTTTACTCCCTTCTTCAATAAACCCTAAGCAACATTTCCAAAGAAAGGATTGTTAAAGGACTCATCTGGCCATCCCCATATGATCATGTAATTGATATATGCCATTGATTTACCTCTCCTGTCTGACGATTAATGCCATACATTTGCTTATATTTTCCACCTGTAACAGTTGTATTATGATCCAAGGTTTCTGTGTGCATTAATAAAGAATCCACATTGACAGGAAGAGGTTGCAATACTGCTCCATCATACTTAAATAATGATCCATCTAAAGATGGAACAAGCCATATGCGATTACCATCTTCAAAAACCTGTAAATAAAAATTTCAATTAGTCTGTAACAGTTTTATTTTAGTTGATAAATGATATTATTGGCTAATGAATTATTACATTTGCATTTAGCTCCTACAAAGAGTGAAATTGCATATGATAGCATAATCAAAAATTGAAGAAAGGAAGTTCAATCAATTGTGTCCTAATTCCATAATCCTGGATTGTGCTATGCAAATCACAGCATAGGAAGTAATTTATGTTGACCAATTAGTGACAGACAGAAATTACTTTGGACAATTTCATGATGTTATTCATAATATTCCATGCTTTTCACATACTTTTAATGAGAAGCAATAATAAAATTAACAGCCTTGTAATCACATTTATGAAATAACATTAACTTACTTCAAGGTTTGATAAACTCGATGACATAAATGTGCCAGTGTCTAATAGTGTGCTCCAGCATTTTTCCCCTGATGAGAAGTCTAAAGCAGTTAATACTCCATCCAATGTTCCCAAAATTACATATTCACTAAAAATTAAAATAATAAATTATAGTTCAATATTTAATCAACATAATTAAATAATTCAAAATTATTCAACTTCATTCCTCATTGCATAATAAACTTTAATCTTCCAAATTTCACTCTATAACCTTTAAATCCTTCTTTTCCTGTAAGCCTAATAGATAGTAAACATTATGCCAGTCAGTACAGATTCATCTCATGAAATAAGAAACTCAAAACAGCAAAATTATTCATTTTACTATTGTATCCACATTGTTGAACACAGGTTTCAAATTCCGAAAATCATCTGAAGCTCCCTTATGAGCTTCTAAAGGCTCACTGCTGAAAACCTTCCCCAACGTGATGCAAAAATCCTGCTCGGAAAGTTCTGCAAAATTACTTCAAAATTTCATGGAATATTTAATGTTTCACTTCTGATAGTTTAGTAAATTCCACGTTAGTTTTTGATTAATATGATGAACGTACATACTTGATATCAACCTCTTGAACAGAGTTGTATTTGCCAGGACACTATTTTGTCACAAAATACTCTAACTAACTAGATACTATACTAAGATTCTTACTTTGAATGTAAAATACGTATTAACATCTAAAGAATGAATCAGTGAATAAAGAATTGGTTTAAAAAGTATGGGAAGACTCATTTTTTGATTCAGCGTTACTTTTCATCACTCCAGGTTTTTGATATAGTCAACATTAACATGACCCCTAGAGTAATAAACTATTATTGACCGTAAAATACCTGTTAGCAGAATGTGCAATATCAGAAAAATCACAACAATAAGTACAGAAAGTACAGAAGTTAAATAAACCTATAAAACTAAAATTGGAGTAACAATAACTTCCAAATTTAAACACAACAAGGAAAAGTTAATAAAACCAAAATACCTTCCACATTCGTTCGTTTGTTTGAAGTCAAATGATGCTTTAGTGGATTCTGTTGAAAACTCAGCATTACATATAATAAAACCGAAAGTTATGCACATTAAAAATATAAGAATACATTCACGCATTTCAGAAGTTTTGAAAAATGATGTTACAAATATGTCAAACGTTCCCCTAGCAGCAACTGCAAGAATCATCGTTTTGGAAATCGTACCACAAGAATGTTGCCAAATTACAATCACAAGTTCAGGCTAGATTTCAGGAATACAATGTTAAAAAAAAAAAAAAAAAAAAAAAAAAAAAGAAACAAAAAAACACCAATTATTAATTTAATTTTTTTTTACTTATTGCAAAGGCTACCATTTGTTTTCAAATACTCGTGCTTCTAAAATTTTGAGTAGATTTTGTGTATGTTAACTAATTACTTGCGATGCACATAAACAGATAGTTAAAGGGGGATGTACTTTGGTGGCGCCAATTGGGCCGATGCTATTCGCACCAGCGGTAGCGTATTTTTACTTCCTCCCTAGGAAACGCAGCCTGCGATTAAATTTGGCGATTTATCAGGTGTTGGCGAAATTGTGACACTAAGCGCGTGCGCAAAAGGGAATAACGCTGCCGGTTTATGTTTCAAAATTGTGATGGCTGCGAATATGTCAAACGAAGTTTTACTAGTGGCACTAAGGCGTCGCACTTCGTATTTTGTTTCTCTTGTGTGTACATGTATTCTTCTGTGAAATAGTCGTTAAAAAAATAGTTAATTATGTATGGATTAGTAATTAGGTACTTAAGGAAAAAATATGTATTTAACTATTAGCAATTATGAATTTAAACTCTTACTCATTTAATTATTTAGCACATTCAGTTATCTTTCTCATAACTCGAAACTTCTATCATGTTATTCGATGAGGGGTAGGGCTATGGCGCCCAGGCACCCTGGTGGTTAAGCACCGCAGTTCAATGTCAAACGAAGTAGTAAATGAATTTTATAAAATTTTATTTGATGGATATTCCTACGAAGTAGTGTCTTCCAAATTTGGAGGAAAAGAGGATTTCGACTTTGAGATCAGATGTGATCTTAATAGTTAAGATAGATGGGGGAATTGGGAAATACATTTTGAAGCTGTTTCCCACGTGCATTGGATTGTATCTTCCAAAACAAAACAATGTTAATCGGAAAGAGCAAAGTTTATTTTTAAGAAAGATTATGTGTGTCAACATGCAAGACTAAATAAGAAAGAGGCTAGTTTCAGAAATAAAGAATGTTTAGCTGCTTTGCATGTCAGAATTTAAAAAAAATAATAAGTATACAAGATGTCGTGATGAGTGTGTAAAAAGGAATCTGTGCACTGTGATAAAAGTTTCATTTCGGCATACACATCGATGTGATGTTGCTGAAGCGTAGAATTGCTTACGCCCAATTGATACGGTGAAAGAAGTGTTAATCAACTACTTTCGTGCCGGTAAAATAACAATTAAGAATATAATATTTTTATTCTGCTATACATCCACAGAGTTCACTGTTAATAAATACCGTCAAAATGATGACGATAAATCAGTCTCATAAACATGTATCTGAACATAGAATTGTTCTACCTAATGGGCAATATATTTATTACTAATATGTTTTATTACTTTTCGTGTTATTCAGTACCTCATATTTCGTAATTTATCCATTACATTATGGAATAATGAATAAATTTGTAGTTTCTAAATGTACAGTCGGTCACAAAAGTATTCGAACACCGGTACCCTATCAGAAAATGACAAGATGGCGTTTTTTTCCCCTCTTTCTCTCTGTGTGTCGTGTTATTCCATCCTAGGTTTTCTTCTCCCCCCCATCTTGGAAAAAACTGGAAAAAATTGGTTACGATCTCTTTTTGAATGGGGAGATGCCATTTTGAGAAAAAGCTGACGACCCTATCTTGGAGAATGAACATGACCGCTCTACACACCCTTTCTCTCTCTCTCTCTTTGAATTGGGAAGCCATTTTGGGAAAAAGCAGACGACCCTATCTTGGAGAATGGAAATGAACGCCTCTCCCTCTCTCTTTGAAATGGGAAGCCATTTTGGGACCCTCTATTCTTGGGGAGGGAGAAAACTGAAGTCTGCACTTCGCTGTCTCTGAATGCGGAAAGCCCTTTTGGGAAAAGCGGACCCTCTTCTTCTGATCTTGGAGAACTGGAAATGAACGCTCTACACGATCTCTCTTTGAATTCAGAAGGTATTTTGGGACCTTCTAATGTTGGAAAACTGAAATGAACGCTCTACACATTCTCTCTCTCTCTCTCTCTCTTTCTCTGAAATGAGTAGCCATTTGAAAACTCCCTAACTTTGGAAAAAAACAGAAATGAACGCTCTACACCATCTCTCTTTGAAAATGGGGGGTGTCATTTTGAGACCTCCCTCCCCTAAACTTGAAAAAAAAACTGAAATGAACGCTCTACACTTTCTCTCTTTGGACATGGGTAGCCCTTTGGGGACCCTCTCCTCTTGGTAGAAAAAAAAAAGAACTGAAGTGAAGGCTCTACACAATCTCTCTTGGAATGGGATCCATATTTCGGGAAACGTGGATCACCTCATGCTGGAAAACTGAAGTGAACCACCAAGATTGGACTCTATATAATATTTTTTTTAATTGACATCATGACCCTCCTCCAATTTGTTATTAAAAAAGTTTTTTTGTTTTGGTTTTTATCCCATTTCCGATGTGATTTCAGAAATGCAATTCCATAACAGTTCAATTTCATTCGAGGTTAAATGATCTAAACTGTCTTTGACCCACCCATCCGTATGATTATTTTCTTCTCCTTCCTGTTGCATCAAATTTTGTAAGTCCATATACGCATTCCATACGGGAAGTGCTGGATCCTCACAAGGCTGTCTTGAAACACTTGGAGTCTCTTTGGGATGAGTGGAGGGATCTAGGGTGTCTGGCCCCGGCTGCAATTCTATATCCATGATTTCTGGACCCGTTGGAACTTGTTTACCCGGCTGAAATTCTACCTCCATAATTTCTCGACCTGTTGGAACTTGTGAACCCGGCTGTGATTCTGCCTCCATGATTTCTGGACCTGTTGGAACTTGTGGACCCGGCTGACATTCTACCTCTACGATGTCGGGACTTTTTGAAGCTTGTGGACCCGTCTGACATTCTACCTCTACGATGTCGAGACAGGTTGGAGAAGAAGAAGAAGAAGAAGAAGAAGAAGAAGAAGAGGAGGATACTGGAAGAGGTTCTGTCTGTGAGGAGTCCGAAAGAGGCTGCCTGTTTGAACAAGTCGGGGAAGAAGAAGAAGAAGCTTCTGGATTCTGAAGCGGATCTTGCACGCCAGGTAGGTTCCGGTAAGTAGACCGTTTTTTAAGAGGTAATTTTTTTTCTTCCTCCTCATCTTCAATCGTGATGACTTTTTGAATTTCATTCCGTTGCCGGGTCGATTTTGTTTCGGGCCATGACGGTTTGGTCCAGCTCCTCTTATCATCTAAGGAAGGGATGGGTAAAGGTGGCGGAGGGTTTTCTTCTTTTTCTTGAAACATAATCGGCGATTAAAAAGAAATCTCCTTTTTCAATTGTTTCCAAAGCGAGTACGAGCACCGATCGACGAGAAAGAGACTCTTCTGGGTTGTGACGATGAGATATTGCGTTTTCGGGGGAACGACATAGTTTTGAAAAGGTCTTAGAATATATTTCTTATATTTCATCCTGTCGCTGACTTTAAAACTTCTTTCCTTCAGATTGGGGGACGATGATTCGTAATAGGCGAGAGGAGCGGCTGTGGTCTGAACAATATGAACTTCGTCCTCAGCCGTCGTTCTCACTCCAAACGTAAAATATCGTTTCGTGAGAAAAATATTCTTCCACCGAAAACTCGTGCGCGGATCCGTATATCGCCGGTCTGTTTGAATGGGCCGTCTCAAAGCTCGATCCATCCGATTCCAAGAGAAGGGAGATTCCTCTTTCGTTTGTTGCGATTCGAATAAATTTCTGTATATATTCTGAACGAGCAGGTTGGAGGATTCGACATCTTGGTTGAAAGAAACGATCGCTTGATGAGGTGGTAAATGCGGAATAAATGTCGCACAATGACACGCCAAAAAATTTTCAAGTTGGAGATTTGCTTTAGCGTCTTCACATCCTCCCCGTTCGAAATCCGTTGAGTTGGAAAAACGTCTAATAGCGACATGGCTCCCAATGGAAAAGAAATGATCTCGCCCAGTACTCTCGTCTTTTTATATATATATATATATATAGACACACACAGACACACATAGAGGCTCTATGACGGCCGTTTTATTTGTTTTTTTTTGTTTCTCTCTCTCTCTCTCTCAATCTCCATGACCTCTTTTTCTTTTCTTAAAAGATGAATGTGTGTGGGAATGAGGAAGTGAAAGTAATAATTTAATAAACAAAAAATTATCCAACCATGACCTTCTTTTTTTTTCAAAGTCACCCTTTCCAATCCAAGGACGTCCAGAGATAGAGGAAGCAGGGGGAGAGGAGGAGGGAAGGGAAGGTCACACTCTCTTTCTCTCTATAAATAAAAGGGGAGAGCCCCAAAGTCGTATTTTTCTCCAAGTGGATCATGAGGAGGCATCCCCAGCTCACTACGTGTATTCCTTTCAAATATAAATATGTTGATCTTTCCTTTTATATCATCCAAGGAGTTGTTTACCTGAAAGCCTCCGATTTTTCAAAATGTGCGGGTTATCATACCGTGGGGAATTGTCAAAAGATGCGGGACGAATTTTTGTCCGACGAAAACGTGTTGATGGCTCGTGACATTCCACCTTTGGATGCACAAATTTTGTTAATGAAACGAGCCAAATATTTTTACACGTCCCACTTTCTAACCGTGTCGCAAATGAATAGGATTATGGATCTTCTTGAGAAGACAAAAGGGATTCTTGTTCATTTTAGTGAATGGTTGCACAAATGTTTGCACGAACCTCTCTAGATCGAGAAGACTGGGAAGAATACCTATTATATTCTTCTCGAGGACTCTCCTCCTTCGTCTCATCTTAAGGAGGCCACGACTTTTGAAAAAATCCTCGAGCAAGAAAAAATAGAATGGTGGAACAACTACCCCATCCGTCTCCCCGAGCATCAAGAGGAGCCTGTTCAGAAGAAAAAGAAAAAACCTTTCCAAAAGCCTATCCTCATCCTCCTCGATAATGATGGGTATGAGGAGAAGCCTGTTCAGATTCCTCTCCGTTTATCAAAACCCGTCGAGGATGAAAAACCTCTCCCTTTCTCAAGACCCCTTGAGGAAGAGAGACCCCTCGAGAAGGAGAGATCTCTCCCATTGTCAAACCTCCTCGAAGATGAAAAACCTCTCCCTTTCCAAAGACCCCTCGAGAAGGAGGGACCTCTTCCTTTATCAAACCCCCTCGAAGATGAAAAACCTCTCCATTTATCAAGACCCCTCGAAAATGAGGGACCTCTCGATTTGTCAAAACCCCTCGAGGATAAGGGAACCAAAACTTCTCTCTCTTTCGAAGAGGAGGGACCTCTCAATTTGTTAAGACCCCTCGAGAATAAGGGAACCGAAAATCCTCTCCCTTTCTCAAGACTTCTCGAGGAGGAGGAGGAGGAGGAGAGACCGCTCCATGTCTCAAGACAGGACCCCCCTCTATCTCTTGAGGATCCGAGGGAAACGATTCCTATTGAAAAACCATCTATCGACGATCCCCAGAAAAGGTCTTCGGAGGAGATTAGACTTCCATGTAGAAAACGAATCTGCCACAATCATCATCATCATAATAATAATAATATACCCCCCTCTCAACAACAGAATCCTACAACATTTGCAGATAAATGCATTCAAACCAATCCCTTTATAGTAACCCTTTTGATTGAAGAACCCGTGCATTAGCATCGAAAAAAAATGAGATTCTAGACTTTTTCTATGACCAGAATGTTAAGCCAATAGATAGGTCTAGCTCAGAATTTTTCTTTTTAAAAGAAAATAAATAAATAATCCAAAGACTATTCGTAAATATAAATGGTAAAGTCTCGAGTCGGCTGGAAAAAAATTTTCAGAGCTGAGAAAAATTCTCCAACTCAAAAAAAAAAATTTTTGTTAATTTTTATCATGTTTTAGACATGATAAAAATTAACGACCCCCTTCCCTTTTCGTCTGGAATGTTGTCTCACTCTTTTGAAAAACAAATCGTGGTTCATTCATGGAATGATTGCCATTAGAGAAAGGATGAGTCATGGTCTATTTTTAGAAAGGGTGAAACATCCTTCCCAGACAAAAAGGGAGGGTCATTAATTTTTATCATGTCTAAGACATGATAAAAATTAACCAAAAGTTTTTTTTTTTTTTTTCATTAGAGAATTTTTATCTCAGCTCTGAGAAATTTTTTTTCTCCCAGCCGATTCGAGACTTTACCATTTTTTTTTAAGAATGATTTTTGCCTGATCTATTATTTCAAAATTCCAAGTTTCGCTTCAGAACCATCTGTGCTGTTGAAGAAGTAACGTGATATATGTATTTTTTTTAATGAGTTCTGTCAAGATTGAATTGTGCAGGATCGACCTTGCGAATTTCTTCTCTGTGTCTTTAAATAATAATGATACCGAACCGCTTTTTGTAGAGCGCAATGGAAAAAACCTTTTGTATGGTTAGGACAATTCATGTGTTCGATCCCATTGTATTTGAGAATCTCTTGCGTCGATCCCGAAATGCAATAAATGGGTCTTTGCAACCATTTCTCTAAAAACCGCCGTTTCATTTCTCCTCGCACCCAAATCATGGAAAAGGGTTCCGTCAACATCGTTAACACCCATGGAAAATAACTGTATGGAATTTCTCCTTCGTACCACGACAAGCCGTGATAATAATCACTCGCCCACACAGCGGTTCGTTTTTCTTTCTCGGTGAGCATTTGCCATGGAAACGGGGGTTTAAAAACAAATACCCCTCGAGAAGTACCTTCCAATGTGACGTAAGCCAATTCTTTCACAATAAAGGCTCCTTGAGAATCGTAGAAACCTTCAAAGTCGAGCACGAGTTCCATGTTTTTTATTTCTTTTTCTTTCCAAGGTGACCTTTATTATTATTATGATGGATGTGTATTGAGATACGCACGATATTATTCAAAAAACAAATATATATACGAATGTGACCTTTCCCAGAATTCATACGACCTGTCACGTGCAACCTTCTCTCTCTCTCTCTATAAAAGAGGAGACGGCGAGAGAACGCTATCCATTTTTTCCTTCAGGACACACTGCGAGAGAGAGAGAGAGAGAGAGAGAATTTTGTTTTCTTTTTTCCTCAATTGAAGAAGATGGACATTTTGAGTGCCAAACCTCTCAAAGATTCCTACATTGTTCTGGACATGGAATACTTTCACTGTTATGATCCAAAGACGGGAGATATATGTTTCATCTTGAAAGAACTGGGCTACATCACTTGCGATTTAACCTTATGCGGATCCATGATTTTTCTCCCTCCTGTCCATTACGATGACTTATCGTCCCGCAATCAAGCTGTGGTCAACCAGACTACAAATAACCGACACGGCCTGCAATGGATCGAGGGTCGTCTTTTCTACGAGCATCTTCCTACGATCCTGAAAATACTGACCGAAAATGTGGAGATGATCTACGTCAATGGATACGATAAAGCCGAATTTTTCAGCAAGCTCTGCCAGCGATCCGTTTACGAGTTTTACATCTCAGGGAAAACCGAGTGGCGGAACAAGTCGAAATGCACGCGACACCAATATTTCCAAAAGATGATTCATTGTGCCGAGAACAAGGTGAGAAATTTTCGATACCATTTGAAGGAGGGTAGTTACGTTTTCCGGAAATTACATTGTTACCCCTCCGAGAGCAAAGCTGTCGAAGACGAAGAGGAGGCGGAAGAATCTCCCCAGGAGAACTCGTGCGACGATGAGGAGGAGGAGGAGGAGGAGGATGAACTTTCTAATAATAATAATAATAAATGTCTAAGTTGGGATGCTTTAGAGACCCAAGAATATTGGTCTCAACCCTTATCTCACCTAGACCTGAAAGAGGATCCTCAATTGTACTCTTTGTGGTCCTCTTCTAAAATTTGGTCTTGGAGAGAACCCTTGAATGTTCATGAATGAAATGGTATGTAAATCCCTAGAGAAAAAAATAGAAAAAAAGTTCCTTTTTTTTGTAATATGTTGATTTCTTTCCAATCCCATTTCTTTTCCATAACTCCACACCAATCGACGAGAAGAAGAAGAATTTTCCAAGTTACACAAGACGAATCTTCAAAGTTACGCAAGACGAATCTTCCAAGTTACACAAGACGTAGAAAGATTTCACAAGGATTTATAAATCACACGCTCCCACATGATATATGTATATAGAGAAAAAGACCCTCTGTTCTCTAGCCAATACGTCAAGACTTCCCTAAACTAAGAGAGATCATGAGTAAAGAGGAAACCTTAGCAGAGCAAGTGGAAAGACTTTCAAAGAGATTAGAAGAGTTAAGACGGGATAGATTTACAGTTCCGCCGACTAAAGAGGAAACTATCATCGATTTCAACAAACCGCTGTACTTTCATCCCCTACCCCAAAGAATGAGACGAGTGGACTCGCCGTTGAACAGTTCCAATGAGAAACAAAATGTCACTTATTTGAATAGCCAATTTCAACACATGAATATTTCATAAGTATTTTTTTGTTTTTTTTCCCTAAAGCGTAGGGAGATCGGATCAGTAGTTTTTCCCTTTTCATCGTCGAAAAAGATTGGGAGGAAAAATCTTTCTCAACTCTCTCAGAAAAATTTTTCAGCCTTTAAAAAAAAAAAAAACTTTTTGTTAATTTTTATCATGTCTTAGACATGATAAAAATTAACTCTACCCCCCTTTTGTCTGGGAATGTTGTCTCACACTTTCTAAAAATAGACCATCACTCCTCCTTTCCTAAAGAATAGAATTCCAAGAATGGGATCTGGTCTATTTTTAGAAACGGTGAGACCCTATTACCAGACAAAAGGCGGGTAGAGTTAATTTTTATCATGTCTAAAGTTCAGGGTCCATCCATCTTCTTATGTGAAACGGTGACCCTGACGAGATCGAGATAAACAAGTCCTGTGAGTTGTTTTGTAATCTTGACGCGATCCAAGAAAGACTTTTTATTTTTTTTGAAATAGGCGGGGGGGGGAGAGAGAAAATGTTCTCATGACCCTCAGATATCTTTTCATAAATATATTTTTTATCAAAGTGTTTCTTTCATCCCAATCCTTTTAAGAGGTTGGAATGACCCTGACATTTAGATGGGGTCACGATCCCGACAGATGTCGTGCGAGTATAAAAGTGTGTGTCCTCCGCAAGATTTCTTCAGAGAACAGAAGAAGACGTGAACTGAGCTGGTAAGTCCCTTTGGTCCTATGAATATGGTTATCTATAAAATCGATTTGATTCTTAGTTTTTTTTAATAATCATAATAATCATAACTTCATTTAAAAAGAACTCTCTTCTTAACCCTTTGAAAAGAAAAATGTCTCTTTCAAAACGACGACTCTAAAACGTTTTATTGTTTTTTTTCCTTTCTAGATCTTCCCTGTTATACATATATACCTTTTCGATTCTTTTTTTGCTCCTGTTTGTGGGAGACATCACCGTATTCATCGCCATGGCGTGTTCAGAAAACTTTATCGTGCTCGATCTAGAGGGTTTCCAGTCCTACAACCACAAGAAGGGTGAATTTACCTACGTTTTAAAAGAATTGGGCTATGCGACAAAAGATTTTTTGACCGTGGGATCGTTGACGTTTGCTCCTCCTCAACCCTTCCACCAACTGAGTGACAAAAACCAAAAGACGAATGCCTGGCTGACGAGAAACCGGCACGGACTTCGTTGGAACGAGGGTCATATTCCCTACAACCATTTAGGACGCATTCTCCAATCGCTCACTCACAGCTTCTCCACGATTTATGTGGTGGGATGCCAGAAAGCTAAATTCTTTGCTAAAGCCTTGGATTATCAAAAACCCGTGACGGAAATTTATGTGCCAGATGGAATCATTTGGAAGTATCGGGAAAAATGTGCCCGACATCATCAAAGGAGGAAATATTTCCATTGTGCCGAAAACAAAGTGCGCAACTATCGATGGCATATTACGGAAGGAGATTTTCATATCAATCACGTCTATCCAGACGGAACGGAGAAAGAGGAGAGGATTCAGGAGGAAGCAGACAATCCTCTGGAAGCTTTTGATAAGGCCTACGATCAGTTAGAGAAGGATCCGTCCCCAAAAGCGTACGATGACCTCATCCAGAAATGGGATAATCTGTCCTGTTTCCAAGTGATGGAACATCCGGATGAGCATACGCCTTTCCACTTGATGGGCTCTCCTACTTCTTCTTTGTCGTCAACTTCCTCCAATAACTTGAGGAAGACGGAGGGTTGGGGAGACATACCTGAAAATATTCCCCATTACGATCCAGCAGCCTGTTGGGACGAACCTTCCAAAAAATCTCCTGAGACCCCCAAAATATCTTCAGAGGATCCAAAGACAAAATCCACTGAGTGTTGGGACGATGAACGGACGACTCATGCTCCAAAATCCACTAAGACTATGTCCACTGAGTGTTGGGACAATGAACAGACGACTCATGCTCCAAAATCTACTGAGACTATGTCCACTGAATGTTGGGACAATGAACTGACGACCCATGCTCCAAAATCTACTGAGACTATGTCCACTGAGTGTTGGGACGATGAAACCGAAAAGACGACAGAGAATTGGGATGACCGTTCTCAAAAGTATTTGAATTGATATATACATAAACTCAGGAGAAAAAAAAAGAAAAGATTTTTAGAAATAAGTAGGGAAAGGTTCTCCGCTTTCCCTATATTTATGGAAATGGACTGAGAAGAGAGAGAGAGACGAATCAGGAGACCAAAAAAAATGGGTCTTGGAAGGAATGAGTGCAAATGCATTTGATTCCTTCCGAGACCCATTTTTTTTGGGTCCCTCTCTCATCCAATCTTGGAAAAGAACTTTGTCCTATTTTTCTAGGTCCATTCAAAAAGAAATGAATCTATCCATAAATTTTCTTAAAAGAAAAAAACAAAAAGATCCATTTCCTCTTGACGGTCCAAAGTCGAGAATCTTGGAAAAAGTCATCCACTCTCCATCCAGTCAAGCTTCTCTGTAGAAAATCTAGTAGGTGCATCTGCATTCTTGAACACCTGGCAGTTATTATTGGACGCGAAACGTCGAATGCTGAAATAGTTAACAGTGAGCCCATTCTTAAAGAAACGGGGATGTTTTATTCATCCAGTCGAGTGCGGAAAAATTTCTGAGAGCCGGAGAAAAATTTCTCTGGTTGAAAAAAAAAAAAAAAAAAAAAAAAAAAAACCCGTTTAGTCTGAACATTGATGTCTTCAATTTTTCAAAAATTGAAGACATCAATTTTCAAATTTTCAGACTAAAAAGAGGGGTAATTTATTTTTCAGAAACTTTTCCCAGCCGACTCGATGTGAATAAAACTTTACTGTTTGTTAAGAATGTTATTTAACGGATCGATTTCAACCTATCAAGTTTCGCTTGAGTTCCGGCCGTGCTGTGGGCCCACCTGGATACAAGTTTTCCTCTTTTGGAATAGAATAAAACTTTACTGTTTTTTAAGAATGTTATTTAATGGATCGATTTCAACCTATCGAGTTTCGCTTGAGTTCCGGCCGTGCTGTGGGCCCACCTGGATACAAGTTTTACCCTTTTGGAATAGAATTTCCGTCAAGGTAGGCTACTTTTCCTCTTTTTGCATTTTTCATGTCATTTCATTTGTATTACAATATACTAAAAACGGGCGTTCGAACTGATTTCTAGGCTATTTCTATACAAATGGAGCTCGATCCAAGAAAGAAATGATGTCTTTTTTTTTATTTTGTGGACTGCCAATTTGTATTGGAATATACTGAAAACGGGTGTTTGAGTCGGTTTTCAGTATATTTCAATACAAATGGAGCTCGATCCAATAAAGAAATGATGTCTTTTTTTTATTTTGTTCACAACCAATTTTGTATTGGAATATACTGAAAACGGGCGTTCACGTCGGGTTTCAGTATATTTCAATACAAATGGAGCTCGATCCAAGAATGAAATGATGTCTTTTTTTATTTTGTGGACAACCAATTTTGCATTGGAATATACTGAAAACGGGCATTCACGTCGGTTTTCAGTATATTTCAATACAAATGGAGCTCGATCCAAGAATGGAATGATGTCTTTTTTAATTTTGTGGACAACCAATTTTGTATTGGAATATACTGAAAACGGGCATTCACGTTGGTTTTCAGTATATTCCAATACAAGTGGAGCTCGATCCAAGAATGAAATGATGTCTTTTTTTTTATGTTGTGGACAGCCAATTTTGTATTGGAATATACTGAAAACGGGCGTTCATGTCGGTTTTCAGTATATTCCAATACAAGTGGAGCTCGATCCAAGAAAAAAATGATGTCTTTTTTTTATGTTGTGGACAACCAATTTTGTATTGGAATATACTGAAAACGGGCGTTCACGTCGGTTTTCAGTATATTCCAATACAAGTGGAGCTCGATCCAAGAAAAAAATGATGTCTTTTTTTCTATGTTGTGGACAGCCAATTTTGTATTGGAATATACTGAAAACGGGCGTTCACGTCGGTTTTCAGTATATTCCAATACAAATGGAGCTCCATCCAAGGAAAAAAATGATGTCTTTTTTTATTTTGTGGACAACCAATTTTGTATTGGAATATACTGAAAACGGGCGTTCACGTCGGTTTTCAGTATATTCTAATACAAATGGAGCTCCATCCAAGAAAAAAATGATGTCTTTTTTTATGTTGTGGACTGCCCTATTTTGTATGGGAATATACTGAAAACGGGCGTTCGAGTCCTTTTTCAGACTAATTCTATACACATTCCACTATATCAAAATGACGTCATCGTTGAGTCCAAACAGAGTCGTCCCCGGACAGAGTCGTCTCCGGGCAAAGTCCTCCCCGGACAATTTTATACCGAATTTGTATAGAGATATACTGAAAATGGGCTTGAGGGCCGCTTTCTGGTATATTCCTATATACATTAGGTTGCATTCAGAAACAAAAAGAATGCCTTTTTGAATGGACAGGATGACTATGGAAACCGGATCTCTCTCTCTCTCTCTGCCAAGATTGGATGAGAGAGTGGCCCCTATTTGTATTGCAATATACTGAAAACGGGCTTTCGAGTCAGTTTCTAGACTATTTCTATAAAAATGGAGCTCTATTTACGAAAAAAATGATGTCTTTTTTATTGTGTGGACAGCCCTATTTGTATTGCAATATACTGAAAACAGGCGTTCGAGTCGGTTTCTAGACTTTTCCTATACAAATTCCACCATCTATATAGAGATGATGTCCAAACAAAGTCGTCCCCGGTCCATCTTGATGACCGAATATGTATAGAAATAGTCTGAAAATGGGCTTGAGGGCCGGTTTCTGGACGATTCATCTACAAATTCGGCCGTATCCAGAAAAACAAAAATACATAGTTTCTTTTTGGGTGGACAGGAGATGATAAATTTCTTTTCTCTCTCTCCCAATATTGGAGGAGAGAGTGGCCCAAAAAAATGTTTCTCGGAAGGAATCGAATGCATCTTGAAATGCACTCATTCCTTCCAAGACCCATTTTTTTGGTCTCCTGATTCAACTCTCCAGTCTATGGTATAGGGAAAGCGGAGAACGTTTCCCCTTCCTTAAGCGACTGGAGACCATAGCGCATCATCATCATCATCATCATCATCATCACCATCATCCTCTTTCTGATACTTTTCAACGAAGGCTTGATGTCTCTGGATGATTTTGGGGAGATGATGGATCCCGAATTGAGTGATGAAAAAGAGAGGACTCTTTTTCCTTTCTTGTTCGTCTTGCACAGTCTCTCGGAGGGTGATATACGTTTCCCCGTCCTCCTCAATTTTCGTCAGAGGTCTCATGAATATTTTACACATCCAAGGGAAGAGCGACTTGTTATGCAGGGATTTCGAAGCGACGAAGGCCGCTTCATTCGAAGTGAGGACAATCTGGTTCGGATGACCCCATTCTTTGGAGTAGTTGTCCAAATCGCCTAGTCGAAGAAAATGGTGTCGATTAGGAAAAAAGACTTGGAGAACACTCGTCGTATGCGAGACGTTCGTAGGCAAGAGAGTCAAGATATCTTTGGCATTCCAGTACAGGAATCCTAGATCCACATACGCGTGCACGTAATAGTCATCGTTATATTCCAGTTTGAGCAGCATGGCTTTTGTATTTTTTTCCGTTCTCAAGGCGAAACACTCGTCTGATATGAACAAGAGCTCGCTAGCGATCCGTTTATATAGACTTCTCAGAGAGAGAGGGAGAGGGGAGGAGGAACAAGGTTGATGAATTCTAAAATAAAAAAAATGATAAAACATGAGTGTTTGTGAAGGTCATAGAGAGATGATTATAAAGTTGTTTTATTTGTTATTTTCTCAAAAGAAAAAACCAAAAGGATCCCATTCCATACGACATAACCTTTGAGAAGGTGACGGGGTCGAAATGGGTGAAGATGGGTAGCGTGAAGCGGGGGACACCTGGATCAGGATTCCCGATTAGGGTAGAGGGGGAAGCGTGTTGCCTTTTCAACAGCCCACAGTGTCCACAGTGTTCTGAACAGAAACGGTGAATGCTTTTATAGAAAAGAGAAGAGTTGAAAGTGAAAGTCGAAAAACGAAATGAGATCGGCTGGCAAAATATTTTCAGAGCTCAGAAAAAAATTCTGAGATGTAAAAAAAAAAAAAAAATAACTTTTTGTTAATTTTTATCATGTCTTCTAGACATGATAAAAATTAACTCACCCCCCTTTTGTCTGGGTATGTTGTCTCACCGTTTCTAAAAATAGACCAGAACCCAGTCTTTTCTTTGAATTCTATTCTTTAAAAGGATGAGTCATGGTCTATTTTTAGAAAGTGGGAGACAACATTCCCAGACAAAAGGGGGGGTGAGTTAATTTTTATCATGTCTACAAGACATGATAAAAATTAACAAAAAGTTTTTTTTTTTCTTTTCAGAATTTTTTTCTGAGCTCTGAGGAATTTTTCCTAGCCGATCCCATTTCGTTTTTCGACTTTTACTTTCAACTCTTCACTTTTCTATAAAAGCTAAAAGCATTCCACGTTTCTGTTCAGAACAGTGTCTCTCTCTACCCAAATCTGAAACCCTAGTCACGAGAGAATATGAGACTAGAAAAATAGTTTAGCTTATTGATCTAAAAATGTCCCATGCTAGAACTCAGAATTATCAACAAAGCGGGGCTTTCCAGTATCCACTTCCAAGATTTTAGATTTGCCATGGGTGACATGTTCCCAAATTCATAAATTCTTCAATTATAGTCCCCTTCTTTGACAAATGGCTAAGAAATTCTTAAAGAATATCATGATAAAGATTTAGCTATCTATATATAACATTATGTTTTCTTTTCAAAAAAAATCCAGTCTTGATCGAAATGGACTTTACGCACAATTTGTGTCCCCCCCTTTCCAAGATTGGTTTGAAGAAGTGATAAAAAAAATGGGTCTGGAAGGAAAAGAGTGCATTTCGAGAAAAGAAAAGAGGACCCTCTTTTTCTCGCAATGCACCCGTTTCCTTCCAGACCCATTTCTTTTGCCTCCTCAGAACTCTCTTTCTTTTCTCCTCCCTCTCTCTCTTAAGAGGGATTGAAAGAAAGAGGCTAGATGGAAAAGTTTCTTTTCTTTTTTCTTTCGAGAAGATAAAAAAAATTTGGAGGAGGAGCAAATTTTTTTTTGGGTGGTGGTGGTTGTTTTTTTTAGAAGGTGATGACTTTAGTGACATTTAAAGAGACCACCAGAGGATCCGTTTGAGTCTCGACGACCTTTTCTTGACGGGGGTCTGTCTGGCAATAAGCGCTGGCATATTGTTTAGGGTAAGTAGAAGAATCCGTCATGCCTGGATGAGGCGGTATGTAGCGCACTCCCAGATTAAAGAGGGTGATGAAGGGAAATCTCTCCCCCGGATAGAGCAGTCGGTAAACGGGTTGATTGGGTACAACTCGAACCAGCGGCTGAGTTAAAATGCTATACACCCAGGCCAGAAGCTGATTATTTTTAGGATTCTTTTCGGCCAGATGTAACATTTCTTCGCTGGAGAGGACATATCCCTCTTGAGAACTCCCGAGACTTTCGAGATCTTTTATTTTCCTGAAGACGTGGTGTTCGTCGAAAAACACGGAGAGAATGTCCCAGGTTCTTTTACTGGAAGTATGAATCAGAGGCAAAATGTCCGTAGCGTTCCAAAACAATCTTCCGTCATCCACATAACAGCGAATGCTCACAAACTCATTATATAAGACGCGGATCATCATCTTGAGTAGAAATACGGATACGCACAGCAGTCTTTCTCTCTGGGAAATAGAGTCTGTCTTCCACTCGCCTCTCTATATATACGAGAAGACCACGTGATGGGCGACGTGACGGTTGACTTCTAGAAAAAAGAAATCAACTTTGTCTACCTCTGTCTCTCTATGACCTTCTATTTTTTTTTCCTAAAGGACACCCCGTCACCTTTTCAAAGGTCATGGGATTGAGAGGAACGAAAAAAAAAACCATCCTTTGTATACTACATATGACCTTCTCCTAGAGACCCCTGTCATTTTCTTCTCGAGAGCTACGTGATGAAAGCTTTTTTTTTATTCTAGAGTTTATCAACTTTGTAGACACATGACCCCGTCACCTTCTCAAAGGTTATGTCGTATGGAATGGAACCCTTTTGGTTTTTTCTTTTGAGAAAATAAAAAATAAAACAACTTTATAATCATCTCTCTATGACCTTCACAAACACTCATGTTTTATCATTTTTTTTATTTTAGAATTCATCAACCTTGTTCCTCCTCCCCTCTCCCTCTCTCTCTGAGGAGTCTATATAAACGGATCGCTAGCGAGCTCTTGTTCATATCAGACGAGTGTTTCGCCTTGAGAACGGAAAAAAAATACAAAAGCCATGCTGCTCAAACTGGAATATAACGATGACTATTACGTGCACGCGTATGTGGATCTAGGATTCCTGTACTGGAATGCCAAAGATATCTTGACTCTCTTGCCTACGAACGTCTCGCATACGACGAGTGTTCTCCAAGTCTTTTTTCCTAATCGACACCATTTTCTTCGACTAGGCGATTTGGACAACTACTCCAAAGAATGGGGTCATCCGAACCAGATTGTCCTCACTTCGAATGAAGCGGCCTTCGTCGCTTCGAAATCCCTGCATAACAAGTCGCTCTTCCCTTGGATGTGTAAAATATTCATGAGACCTCTGACGAAAATTGAGGAGCACGGGGAAACGTATATCACCCTCCGAGAGACTGTGCAAGACGAACAAGAAAGGAAAAAGAGTCCTCTCTTTTTCATCACTCAATTCGGGATCCATCATCTCCCCAAAATCATCCAGAGACATCAAGCCTTCGTTGAAAAGTATCAGAAAGAGGATGATGGTGATGATGATGATGATGATGATGATGATGCGCTATGGTCTCCAGTCGCTTAAGGAAGGGGAAACGTTCTCCGCTTTCCCTATACCATAGACTGGAGAGTTGAATCAGGAGAGCAAAAAAAAATGGGTCTTGGAAGGAATGAGTGCATTTCAAGATGCATTCGATTCCTTCCGAGAAACATTTTTTTGGGCCACTCTCTCCTCCAATATTGGGAGAGAGAGAAAAGAAATTTATCATCTCCTGTCCACCCAAAAAGAAACTATGTATTTTTGTTTTTCTGGATGCGGCCGAATTTGTAGATGAATCGTCCAGAAACCGGCCCTCAAGCCCATTTTCAGACTATTTCTATACATATTCGGTCATCAAGATGGACCGGGGACGACTTTGTTTGGATATCATCTCTATATAGATGGTGGAATTTGTATAGGAAAAGTCTAGAAACCGACTCGAACGCCTGTTTTCAGTATATTGCAATACAAATAGGGCTGTCCACACAATAAAAAAGACATCATTTTTTTCGTAAATAGAGCTCCATTTTTATAGAAATAGTCTAGAAACTGACTCGAAAGCCCGTTTTCAGTATATTGCAATACAAATAGGGGCCACTCTCTCATCCAATCTTGGCAGGGAGAGAGAGAGAGATCCGGTTTCCATAGTCATCCTGTCCATTCAAAAAGACATTCTTTTTGTTTCTGAATGCAACCTAATGTATATAGGAATATACCAGAAAGCGGCCCTCAAGCCCATTTTCAGTATATCTCTATACAAATTCGGTATAAAATTGTCCGGGGACGACTTTGCCCGGAGACGACTCTGTCCGGGGACGACTCTGTTTGGACTCAACGATGACGTCATTTTGATATAGTGGAATGTGTATAGAATTAGTCTGAAAAAGGACTCGAACGCCCGTTTTCAGTATATTCCCATACAAAATAGGGCAGTCCACAACATAAAAAAAAGACATCATTTTTTTCTTGGATGGAGCTCCATTTGTATTAGAATATACTGAAAACCGACATGAACGCCCGTTTTCAGTATATTCCAATACAAAATTGGTTGTCCACAACATAAAAAAAAGACATCATTTTTTTCTTGGATCGAGCTCCACTTGTATTGGAATATACTGAAAACCGACGTGAACGCCCGTTTTCAGTATATTACAATACAAAATTGGCTGTCCACAACATAAAAAAAAAGACATCATTTCATTCTTGGATCGAGCTCCACTTGTATTGGAATATACTGAATTCTTTTAGTCTGAAAATTTTCAGACTAAAAGAATTTTTTTTTTTTTTTTTTTTTTTCCAACCAGAGAAATTTTTCTCCGGCTCTCAGAAATTTTTCCGCACTCGACTGGATGAATAAAACATCCCCGTTTCTTTAAGAATGGGCTCACTGTTAACTATTTCAGCATTCGACGTTTCACGTCCAATAATAACTGCCGGGTGTTCAAGAATGCAGATGCACCTACTAGATTTTCTACAGAGAAGCTTGACTGGATGGAGAGTGGATGACGTTTTCCAAGATTCTCGACTTTGGACCGTCAAGAGGTAATGGATCTTTTTGTTTTTTTCTTTTAAGAAAATTTATGGATAGATTCATTTCTTTTTGAATGGACCTAGAAAAATAGGACAAAGTTCTTTTCCAAGATTGGATGAGAGAGGGACCCAAAAAAAATGGGTCTCGGAAGGAATCGAATGCATTTGCACTCATTCCTTCCAAGACCCATTTTTTTTGGTCTCCTGATTCGTCTCTCTCTCTCTTCTCAGTCCATTTCCATAAATATAGGGAAAGTGGAGAACCTTTAGCTACTTATTTCTAAAAATCTTTTCTTTTTTTTTCTCCTGAGTTTATGTATATATCAATTCAAATACTTTTGAGAACGGTCATCCCAATTCTCTGTCGTCTTTTCGGTTTCATCGTCCCAACACTCAGTGGACATAGTCTCAGTAGATTTTGGAGCATGGGTCGTCAGTTCATTGTCCCAAAATTCAGTGGACATAGTCTCAGTAGATTTTGGAGCATGAGTCGTCTGTTCATTGTCCCAACACTCAGTGGACATAGTCTTAGTGGATTTTGGAGCATGAGTCGTCCGTTCATCGTCCCAACACTCAGTGGATTTTGTCTTTGGATCCTCTGAAGATATTTTGGGGGTCTCAGGAGATTTTTTGGAAGGTTCGTCCCAACAGGCTGCTGGATCGTAATGGGGAATATTTTCAGGTATGTCTCCCCAACCCTCCGTCTTCCTCAAGTTATTGGAGGAAGTTGACGACAAAGAAGAAGTAGGAGAGCCCATCAAGTGGAAAGGCGTATGCTCATCCGGATGTTCCATCACTTGGAAACAGGACAGATTATCCCATTTCTGGATGAGGTCATCGTACGCTTTTGGGGACGGATCCTTCTCTAACTGATCGTAGGCCTTATCAAAAGCTTCCAGAGGATTGTCTGCTTCCTCCTGAATCCTCTCCTCTTTCTCCGTTCCGTCTGGATAGACGTGATTGATATGAAAATCTCCTTCCGTAATATGCCATCGATAGTTGCGCACTTTGTTTTCGGCACAATGGAAATATTTCCTCCTTTGATGATGTCGGGCACATTTTTCCCGATACTTCCAAATGATTCCATCTGGCACATAAATTTCCGTCACGGGTTTTTGATAATCCAAGGCTTTAGCAAAGAATTAAGCTTTCTGGCATCCCACCACATAAATCGTGGAGAAGCTGTGAGTGAGCGATTGGAGAATGCGTCCTAAATGGTTGTAGGGAATATGACCCTCGTTCCAACGAAGTCCGTGCCGGTTTCTCGTCAGCCAGGCATTCGTCTTTTGGTTTTTGTCACTCAGTTGGTGGAAGGGTTGAGGAGGAGCAAACGTCAACGATCCCACGGTCAGAAAATCTTTTGTCGCATAGCCCAATTCTTTTAAAACGTAGGTAAATTCACCCTTCTTGTGGTTGTAGGACTGGAAACCCTCTAGATCGAGCACGATAAAGTTTTCTGAACACGCCATGGCGATGAATACGGTGATGTCTCCCACAAACAGGAGCAAAAAAAAGAATCGAAAAGGTATATATGTATAACAGGGAAGATCTAGAAAGGAAAAAAAAAACAATAAAACGTTTTAGAGTCGTCGTTTTGAAAGAGACATTTTTCTTTTCAAAGGGTTAAGAAGAGAGTTCTTTTTAAATGAAGTTATGATTATTATGATTATTAAAAAAAACTAAGAATCAAATCGATTTTATAGATAACCATATTCATAGGACCAAAGGGACTTACCAGCTCAGTTCACGTCTTCTTCTGTTCTCTGAAGAAATCTTGCGGAGGACACACACTTTTATACTCGCACGACATCTGTCGGGATTGTGACCCCATCTAAATGTCAGGGTCATTCCAACCTCTTAAAAGGATCGGGATGAAAGAAACACTTTGATAAAAAATATATTTATGAAAAGATATCTGAGGGTCGTGAGAACATTTTCTCTCTCCCCCCCGCCTATTTCAAAAAAAATAAAAAGTCTTTCTTGGATCGCGTCAAGATTACAAAACAACTCACAGGACTTGTTTATCTCGATCTCGTCAGGGTCACCGTTTCACATAAGAAGATGGATGGACCCTGAACTTTAGACATGATAAAAATTAACTCTACCCGCCTTTTGTCTGGTAATAGGGTCTCACCGTTTCTAAAAATAGACCAGATCCCATTCTTGGAATTCTATTCTTTAGGAAAGGAGGAGTGATGGTCTATTTTTAGAAAGTGTGAGACAACATTCCCAGACAAAAGGGGGGTAGAGTTAATTTTTATCATGTCTAAGACATGATAAAAATTAACAAAAAGTTTTTTTTTTTTTTTTTTAAAGGCTGAAAAATTTTTCTGAGAGAGTTGAGAAAGAGTTTTTCTCCCAATCTTTTTCGACGATGAAAAGGGAAAAACTACTGATCCGATCTCCCTACGCTTTAGGGAAAAAAAAACAAAAAAATACTTATGAAATATCCATGTGTTGAAATTGGCTATTCAAATAAGTGACATTTTGTTTCTCATTGGAACTGTTCAACGGCGAGTCCACTCCTCTCATTCTTTGGGGTAGGGGATGAAAGTACAGCGGTTTGTTGAAATCGATGATAGTTTCCTCTTTAGTCGGCGGAACTGTAAATCTATCCCGTCTTAACTCTTCTAATCTCTTTGAAAGTCTTTCCACTTGGTCTGCTAAGGTTTCCTCGGTACTCATGATCTCTCTTAGTTTAGGGAAGTCTTGACGTATTGGCTAGAGAACAGAGGGTCTTTTTCTCTCTATACATATATCATGTGGGAGCGTGTGATTTATAAATCCTTGTGAAATCTTTCTACGTCTTGTGTAACTTGGAAGATTCGTCTTGCGTAACTTTGAAGATTCGTCTTGTGTAACTTGGAAAATTCTTCTTCTTCTCGTCGATTGGGGTGGAGTTATGGAAAAGAAATGGGATTGGAAAGAAATCAACATATTACAAAAAAAGGAACTTTTTTTTCTAATTTTTTCTCTAGGGATTTACATACCATTTCATTCATGAACATTCAAGGGTTCTCTCCAAGACCAAATTTTAGAAGAGGACCACAAAGAGTACAATTGAGGATCCTCTTTCAGGTCTAAGTGAGATAAGGGTTGAGACCAATATTCTTGGGTCTCTAAAGCATCCCAACTTAGACATTTATTATTATTATTAGAAAGTTCATCCTCCTCCTCCTCCTCCTCCTCATCGTCGCACGAGTTCTCCTGGGGAGATTCTTCCGCCTCCTCTTCGTCTTCGACAGCTTTGCTCTCGGAGGGGTAACAATGTAATTTCCGGAAAACGTAACTACCCTCCATCAAATGGTATCGAAAATTTCGCACCTTGTTCTCGGCACAATGAATCATCTTTTGGAAATATTGGTGTCGCGGGCATTTCGACTTGTTCCGCCACTCGGTTTTCCCTGGGATGTAAAACTCGTAAACGGATCGCTGGCAGAGCTTGCTGAAAAATTCGGCTTTATCGTATCCATTGACGTAGATCGTCTCCACATTTTCGGTCAGTATTTTCAGGATCGTAGGAAGATGCTCGTAGGAAAGACGACCCTCGATCCATTGCAGGCCGTGTCGGTTATTTGTAGTCTGGTGGACCACAGCTTGATTGCGGGACGATAAGTCATCGTAATGGACAGGAGGGAGAAAAATCATGGATCCGCATAAGGTTAAATCGCAAGTGATGTAGCCCAGTTCTTTCAAGATGAAACATATATCTCCCGTCTTTGGATCATAACAGTGAAAGTATTCCATGTCCAGAACAATGTAGGAATCTTTGAGAGGTTTGGCACTCAAAATGTCCATCTTCTTCAATTGAGGAAAAAAGAAAACAAAATTCTCTCTCTCTCTCTCGCTGTGTGTCCTGAAGGAAAAAATGGATAGCGTTCTCTCGCCGTCTCCTCTTTTATAGAGAGAGAGAGAGAAGGTTGCACGTGACAGGTCGTATGAATTCTGGGAAAGGTCACATTCGTATATATATTTGTTTTTTGAATAATATCGTGCGTATCTCAATACACATCCATCATAATAATAATAAAGGTCACCTTGGAAAGAAAAAGAAATAAAAAACATGGAACCCGTGCTCGACTTTGAAGGTTTCTACGATTCTCAAGGAGCCTTTATTGTGAAAGAATTGGCTTACGTCACATTGGATGGTACTTCTCGAGGGGTATTTGTTTTTAAACCCCCGTTTCCATGGCAAATGCTCACCGAGAAAGGAAAAACGAACCGCTGTGTGGGCGAGTGATTATTATCACGGCTTGTCGTGGTACGAAGGAGAAATTCCATACAGTTTATTTTCCATGGGTGTTAACGATGTTGACGGAACCCTTTTCCATGATTTGGGTGCGAGGAGAAATGACACGGCGGTTTTTAGAGAAATGGTTGCAAAGATCCATTTATTGCATTTCGGGATCGACGCAAGAGATTCACAAATACAATGGAATCGAACACATGAATTGTCCTAACCATACAAAAGGTTTTTTCCATTGCGCTCTACAAAAAGCGGTTCGGTATCATTATTATTTAAAGACACAGAGAAGAAATTCGCAAGGTCGATCCTGCACATTTCAATCTTGACAGAACTCATTAAAAAATACATATATCACGTTTCTTCTTCACAGCACAGATGGTTCTGAAGCGAAACTTGGAATTTTGAAATAATAGATCAGGGAAAAATCATTCTTAAAAAAAATGGTAAAGTCTCGAATCGGCTGGGAGAAAAAAAATTTCTCAGAGCTGAGATAAAAATTCTCTAATGAAAAAAAAAAAAAAAACTTTTGGTTAATTTTTATCATGTCTTAGACATGATAAAAATTAATGACCCTCCCTTTTTGTCTGGGAAGGATGTTTCACCCTTTCTAAAAATAGACCATGACTCATCCTTTCTCTAATGGCAATCATTCCATGAATGAATCACGATTTGTTTTTCAAAAGAGTGAGACAACATTCCCAGACGAAAAGGGAAGGGGGTCGTTAATTTTTATCATGTCTAAGACATGATAAAAATTAACAAAAAGTTTTTTTTTTTTTTTTGAGTTGGAGAATTTTTCTCAGCTCTGAAAATATTTTTCCAGCCGACTCGAGACTTTACCATTTATATTTACGAATAGTCTTTGGATTATTTATTTATTTTCTTTTAAAAAGAAAAATTCTGAGCTAGACCTATCTATTGGCTTAACATTCTGGTCATAGAAACAGTCTAGAATCTCATTTTTTTTCAATGCTAATGCACGGGTTCTCCAATCAAAAGGGTTACTATAAAGGGATTGGTTTGAATGCATTTATCTGCAAATGTTGTAGGATTCTGTTGTTGAGAGGGGGGTATATTATTATTATTATGATGATGATGATTGTGGCAGATTCGTTTTCTACATGGAAGTCTAATCTCCTCCGAAGACCTTTTCTGGGGATCATCGATAGATGGTTTTTCAATAGGAATCGTTTCCCTCGGATCCTCAAGAGATAGAGGGGGGTCCTGTCTTGAGACATGGAGCGGTCTCTCCTCCTCCTCCTCCTCCTCGAGAAGTCTTGAGAAAGGGAGAGGATTTTCGGTTCCCTTATTCTCGAGGGGTCTTAACAAATTGAGAGGTCCCTCCTCTTCGAAAGAGAGAGAAGTTTTGGTTCCCTTATCCTCGAGGGGTTTTGACAAATCGAGAGGTCCCTCATTTTCGAGGGGTCTTGATAAATGGAGAGGTTTTTCATCTTCGAGGGGGTTTGATAAAGGAAGAGGTCCCTCCTTCTCGAGGGGTCTTTGGAAAGGGAGAGGTTTTTCATCTTCGAGGAGGTTTGACAATGGGAGAGATCTCTCCTTCTCGAGGGGTCTCTCTTCCTCAAGGGGTCTTGAGAAACGGAGAGGTTTTTCATCCTCGACGGGTTTTGATAAACGGAGAGGATTCTGAACAGGCTTCTCCTCATCCCCATCATTATCGAGGAGGATGAGGATAGGCTTTTGGAAAGGTTTTTTCTTTTTCTTCTGAACAGGCTCCTCTTGATGCTCGGGGAGACGGATGGGGTAGTTGTTCCACCATTCTATTTTTTCTTGCTCGAGGATTTTTTCAAAAGTCGTGGCCTCCTTAAGATGAGACGAAGGAGGAGAGTCCTCGAGAAGAATATAATAGGTATTCTTCCCAGTCTTCTCGATCGAGAGAGGTTCGTGCAAACATTTGTGCAACCATTCACTAAAATGAACAAGAATCCCTTTTGTCTTCTCAAGAAGATCCATAATCCTATTCATTTGCGAGACGGATAGAAAGTGGGACGTGTAAAAATATTTGGCTCGTTTCATTAACAAAATTTGTGCATCCAAAGGTGGAATGTCACGAGCCATCAACACGTTTTCGTCGGACAAAAATTCGTCCCGCATCTTTTGACAACTCCCCACGGTATGATAACCCGCACATTTTGAAAAATGTGCGGGTCCGTGACTCTGACCATATAATTTCTCCATAGGCTCTTTGAACGGTATTCAGGAGACATCCTCCATGAGGAAAAAAAAATCTCCCCTTCCCCTTCTAAATCGACTGGAAAGAGAATGAGGTGGAAGAGATCCATCCACGAGAGATCATACTCTTGAACGTCAGACAAATATGAAGTCGAATAGCTTAAACAAAAAGTGCTTGAAAAGTCATCGAGTGTCGAAAATCTAGGCCTCTCACTCTCTGAAGGAAATGAGAAAATGGGAATCTGCGTTTTTCTTCCTCAACGGCTGACATTCATCTGAAGTGACACTCGAAATGTTTAAATAGATAAACGAGAGTCCATTCTTAAAAAAATGGCGCTGTGTCGTCAATTGGAGAATCGAGTCGGCTGGGAAAATATTTTGAGAGCCAGGAAAAAAAATTTCCTAACTCTATTAAAAAAAAAAAAAACTTTTGTTTAATTTTTATCATGTCTTTAGACATGATAAAAATTAACTACCTTCCCCTTTTGTCTGGGAATGTTGTCTCACCGTTTCTAAAAATAGACCATCACTCATCCTTTCTAAAAAGAATACAAATCCAAGAATGGGTTCTGGTCTATTTTTAGAAACGGACAGACAACATTCCCAGACAAAAAGGAGGGTAGAGTTAATTTTTATCATGTCTAGAAGACATGATAAAAATTAACCAAAAGTTTTTTTTTTTTTAGAGTTAGAGAATTTTTTTTCCCGGCTCTCAAAATTTTTTCCCAGCCGACTCGATTCTCCATTGACAAGACAGCGCCATTTTTTTTAAGAATAAACTCTCGCTTATCTATTTAAGTATTCCCAGTTTGGCTTTAGATGAGTGTCAGCCGTTGAAGAAGAAGCATCCTGTCACTTGGGAGAGACATATTTTGAGGAGTCAACATGTTGTGTGGACCGTTGAGATAGATTTTTCTCTTCCCATTGTGTGGACATTGTTGAGCGTTTTGTGAAGCTTTGAAAGAATGGAGGGGTTTTGATGGAGAATATTTTTTTTTATTAAATTTTTAAAAAAAGATTTAAGATTGACATTTTATAACAGGTTTTACATGGAAAGAAGGTTTTTCTTCTAGTTTGACGACTTCTTTTTCTTGGGAGATGTTTCTATTGGAAAGATGGAAGGAAAGACGATTCCCACATTGAAGAAGGTTCATGAGAAACTCGTACGGATCTTGGTTCTCTTTTCGAGCCGATATATCATACGGAATCCGGGACATGTTTTGCAATCGCTCCAGTTCCTCCTCGTATTTTTGCTTGCTCGCCAATTTCATGCGGGGACGAAACTGGTCCAGAATATACAATCCCTGGGGTTGAGTCACTCGAGAAAAAGCGACATATTGCTGAAATCGATTAAAAGGTCCGTGCATGTAAATTGCGATCGACGGAAAGGTGGCTCCTTGGGCTTTATGAGCCGTGATCGCTTCGGCTAACATCAAAGAAAACTGTTCGCGATAAAATGCGAGTCTTTTCGTCGAACAGGTGTCAATACGAATGGAAACGCGATCGATAGGAGCTAGACTATTCGAAAATTGCCGCCAGACACGCGTCACAACTCCGTCTTCATCCTGGTCTATTTGGTGTAGTGTTCCAATCGCTCCATTCATCCATCCTTTGGATCTGTCGAGCGTTTTAGTCAATTGATATCGCGCTCCTCTTTGTAAAAGGAGGACGGATTTGAGATTCGCCATCTGAGATCGATGTAAATGTCGACTCCGTTTCATCATCCTCTTCCGCAATTTTTCGCTCTCGGAATAAATCACGTCTCGAGCCAGACACGAACAGTACGTCCCTCGGGATTGGAGACGTTTCATATTATATTTCTCTGCATCCTTGCTCGAAAAACAGAGAATAATAGCTTCGCGAGGAATTTCGTCGAAACTGCGAACGCGGGACTGAAAAAATGCCACATCGTCCGGTTCTAAAAAGTGATTTCTCGTTAAACGATCGAGTCTCTCCTCGTAATCCAGAGAAAATCGCATACATTCGACTAGTTCATAGCAGAGCGTGGATTGAGGCGTCCACCACCCTTCAGAATAAAAAATGGGCGTGTCGCGAATCGGTTGGAGCTGCTGCAAATCTCCGAATTTAATCATATGCACATTCCCAAACGGCTTATCCGGCACATGACACAATTGTCGAAGTTGCTGGTCGAGGCGCGAAAATAAATTGGATCCGATCGTGGAAACGTCATCCAAAATCACCATCCGTAAAGGAGCATACAGGGGTCTGTAATAGTCTAAAGTCTCTTGGGTCAGAGGTCGAACAAAAGTCCCGTTCATTTGAAGACGCAGGGCATGATGCAAAGTATCTCCCGTAATGTAGACCGCTCCTTGAGCACTGAGTGCGAGTTTGAGAACCGAGCACGCTTCGCTAAAAAGAGGCGTTCGAATCAGAGTTTGGTATAAAGCTTGGATCAGGAAAGATTTACCCGTTCCGGCAGATCCTTG
The DNA here is from genome assembly GCF_044657685.1 of Stegodyphus dumicola. Taxonomy (NCBI): domain Eukaryota; kingdom Metazoa; phylum Arthropoda; class Arachnida; order Araneae; family Eresidae; genus Stegodyphus; species Stegodyphus dumicola. The sequence goes on along the minus strand of NC_140781.1, from coordinate 109,381,159 downwards.
CACAATAATATCCAGAGGAGGGGGACGTTTCGATTCAGGTAACGCGTAATAGGTGTACAAACGGACGAGAACGTAGATCAGGAAATTGTATTGCTCTTTATTACATTGTCGAATACATTTTTGATAGGCTTCTTCGGACCACATATCCTTATACTGCAAATTCGTATAGCTTTCCCACTGCTTGGGAGGAAGATGTTTCTTTCGCGGTCGGGAGTTCTTTTTAAGAACAGCATAACGTTCCCTTTGAAGTATTCGTTCTCGCTCTCGATTAGCTGAATTGCTTCGCCAGCGTCGTTTCTGTTCACGCATTCTTTCCCTAAGACGTTCTCTACTGGATAGGCTCATCGTGACACCACTCAAAAAGGTGAAGTGTGTGTATGAAAATCACTTCTTTTAATTTATATATATATACATTTTGAGGAGGGGGGGTGTGAAATGACCTCGTCTCGAAACGAACCAATAGCACTTCGAGAAGACTTGGAACGCGATAGGTTTCTTAGAGAGAGAGCGACACAAAAAAATATATAAAAAATCAGAATGATTTATCCGTCGACCTCTGGGCTAAAAGTAAACAAACAAAATTTGAAAAGGTCAAGGTGAACTCACTGAATTCATCTTAGAAATCAGATAGGAAAAAAAATGAGGGTACCCATGTTTCCTCTTCAACAACATAGACTCATCTAAAACGAAACTCGGAATGCTTACACAAATAAACAAGAATCCATTCTTAAATAAAAATGGGGACGTCTTGTCGATCGAGTCGGCTGGAAAAAATTTCTGTTACTCAAAAAAAAAAAAAATTTGGCTAATTTTTATCATGTCTTCTAGACATGATAAAAATTAATGAACCCCCTTTTTGTCTGGGAAGGATGTCTCACCCTTTCTAAAAATAGACCATCACTCACCCTTTCTAATGGGAACCATTCCAAGAATGAGTCATGGTTTGTTTTTTCGAATTTTCGAATGGGTGAGACATCCTTCCCAGACAAAAAGAGGGGACAGTTAATTTTTATCATGTCTATAAGACATGATAAAAATTAACCGAAAGTTTTTTTTTTTTTCAAAGCTCTGAGAATTTTTTTTCTAGCCGACTTGGATGGACAAGACATCTCCGGATTCTTTCTGGAATGGACTCTATTATCTATTTAAACATTTCGAGTTCCGAGTTTCGCTTCAGTTGAGTGTGAGCCGTTCAAGAAGAAGAAACCATCCTGTGAGTGGAGAGAGAGAACTATTCCTTTTTCCATTCACCCGTTGTGTTGAACCGTTCAGATATTTGCTTTTATTATTATTTTTTTTTCCTAACCCACCCGTCTTTAAACAATGGAATAGTTTGAAAGGGTCAACCCATTTTATAGATATCACATCATACCCTCATCTCAACGGGTCTCGAGTGGGAGGAAGGAAGGAGCAGGTGACGAGAACTAAGCATGTCTGTTTATCGAGTAGACGCATCGGGGAAAGAACGATACCCGACCGACCCCCAACATCCTCACTACGAATTATACGTTACGGATCCTGAAGGAAATCCTATCTTGGCTCGAGACGAAAACGGTCATGAGTATTACGCGGTGGATTTAAACGGAAACCAATACATTTTAGCTCCTCGACGGTATGCCTGAACGTCTTTTGGACGAGAATACTACCCGAAATTTCAAAATGGGGACGAGTATTCGCTTTATACGTCTGTTTTATTCCCTTATGCCAAAGACGAATCGGGGCATGAAATGTATCCTAAAAAGGCGGATGGAGTCGAATATTGTTTAACGGCCGGCGATCGAATTCGTTATGCTCGCGATGCTTGGGGAAACGAGTTTTATCTTCGAAGAGCGGATCAGCAAACGGAATACCTCTGTGAAGAAGTGGGGTATGCGAAAAGAGCCGACGGATCCGAAACGTATCCTAAATTTTATATCTACACTTCTGGTTAAGATCTCTCTCTCTCTCTCTCTATCGAAAGAGAAGAAAATAATAAAGAGTGTGTTACTGCAATGGAGCATTCTGACGCGGAACCTGTTTCGTATTCCATTTGGTGTGTGAAATGCCGAGCCAAGACCGATACGGTCGACGTCCACTATCGCATGTCGAAAAATCGACGGCCGATGGTCACGGGAAAATGTCAGGCGTGTGGAACCAAGAAACAACAGTTTATTACAAATGCTTCCGTTCCACCTGGAATTCAGTTCCTGGATGAGGAGGAAGAAAAAGGAAAATGTTCCGAGTAAGAAGAAACAAGTATATTCAAATCAAAAATTGAAAAAAGATGGATGTTACTATTATCTGCTCTCCTAAAGCGGGTGGTTCTCCTTTACAGTTTGGTATACAGACGGATTCGCATAATCCGGTTCCAAGACTCGTGAATTTTCCTCAACCGGCAACTCCACCCTTAGATACTTATTCTTTGAATGAGTTTTCTAGCATTCTGAAAGAATATCTAAACGTGGTCAGAGAATTGATTCTTCCCCTGCATCGAAATGTTGAAGAAAAGAGCTCTGAATGTGGAAGCAAGGACACGGATCCAAAGCCAAACTCGGAGGGTTGAAAGGGATAGGTGAAAGTCCATTATTAAAAAAAAACAATGGTCATGTCATGTCTTGTCGATCGAGTCGGCTAGAAAAAATTCTCTAAATTAGACTGAAAAAAAAACTTTTGGTTAATTTTTATCATGTCTTAAGACATGATAAAAATTAACTCTCTCTTCTTTTTGTCTGGGAAGGATGTCTCACCCTTTCTAAAAATAGACCATCACTCACCCTTTCTCAAGGCAATTATTCCAAGAATGAGTCATGATCTATTTTTAGAAATGGTGAGACAACCTTCCTAGACAAAAAGGAGGGACAGTTAATTTTTCTAGAAGACATGATAAAAATTTAACCAAAAGTTTTTTTTTTTCTTTTTTTTTTTCATCACTCAGAAATTTTTTTCCAGAGCTCTGAGAATTTTTTTTCCCAGTCGACTCGATGATCCAAACAACAAGACATCCAAAATTGTTTCTAGAAGAAACTCTCGCTTCTCTATTTAAACCCCTCGCGTTTCCAACTTCAGATCCGTGTGTGCTGTGCACTCAACCTAGTTACGCGCTTCTCCTCCCTCCTGGAAAGAGCCTTTTTTTTCTGAGCTCTTAGCATTTTTTCTCAGCTTCATTTCCATTCTCCAGGTTTCTGTCTCCTCCTTTCCGTTAACACTGCAAAATTTCTAAATTTCTCATCACTTGGAGCTTGGAAATCTGTCATCAAAAAAAATGACATAGCTCTGCTTTCAAGGAGTCGGTTTAGATTCGTCAGGATCATGGCTGATTTTCCATGACGGCTCTTCAACCTCAATATTAGAGTTTGAAAGGAATAAGGTAAAAAAGTTCGTCCTAGATATCCCACGAAACGTAAAAAGAGCGACGAGGATCTAAAAAAGCTACGACCCTTTCCAGAAGGGGAGGAAGCAATGGATATTCAGGTGAGTCCACAGCATGGACTGCACGAAAATGAAACGGCTTCCGCAGATAACAGAATGTTCGAGATATCTGTCGTCGATCAAGTCAGCTGGTAAAATTTTCTAAGAGCTGAGAAAAATGTTCGCATACCTTCACAGAAATTCTTTCCAGGAGGGAGAAGTGTGTATCCAGGTCGAATTCACAGCACAGACTGAACTGAAGTTGGAAACACGAGTGGTTTAAATAGAGAAGGGAGAGTTCCTTCTAGAAACAATTTGGATCTGTCTTGTTTGGATCATCGAGTCGGCTGAGAAAAAATTCTCAGAGCTTTGGAAAAAATTTCTGAGTAAAAAAAAAAAAAAAAAAATTTTTGTTAATTTTTATCATGTCTTATAGACATGATAAAAATTAACTGTCCCCTCTTTTTGTCTGGGAAGGATGTCTCACCGTTTCGAAAAACAAACCGTGACTCATTCTTGGAATAATTGCCATGAGAAGGATGAGTTTTGGTTTCGATTTCGAAACGGTGAGACATCCTTCCTTGACAAAAAGAGGGGACAGTTAATTTTTATCATGTCTATAAGACATGATAAAAATTAACAAAAAGTGTTTTTTTTTTTTTTTTTTTTTTTTTTTTTTCATTACTCAGAAATTTTTTCCAGAGCTCTGAGAATTTTTTTCTCTCCCCCAACCAACTCAATGGACTAGACGATGAGTTTTTAAGAATGGACGTTTTGTTATTTATGCAGATATTCCGAGTTTCGCGTCAGGTAAATGCGCGCTCACCTTAGATTGGATTCCCTTCAGACAGGTCTAGAGATTGGATAACCCATCAAGAATTCTTCGACAGGTTTTTGGAAAAAGAAATCGTCAAGAAGTGAGTATTGATTTTGATATTCTTTTTCAACCTTGGTTCAGTTTCTAGTACATTCCTATACTAATTCCATTGTATTTAAAAAAAATAATGTCAGCACGGACTGATCTGACCCGAAACGCTTGCCCATCCAGTTGACTGGAGGGAGGAAAGAAAAGAAATTAGTTGTGAAGGATATGTCAGTTTTTTCTAAAAATAGATTTCTAAGAAAAGAATGAACCTTTGTTGGAAATCTATTTTTAGAAACATGTCTAGACAACATGTTGACAAGAAAAAAATTCTTTTTTTTTCTGAGAGTGAAATGATTTTTTTCTTTCCACCCAATTTTCTTTCTTTGGGAGGAAGGAAGAACTTCCCTTCCCCCCGCCTTTTTTCCACTAGTATTTATATAGATCCGAGTTTTTCTACCTACAGGGTTCATTCTCGTTCTTCCTTCCCAACCAAGCAAAACTAAAATGTCGACCGATGCTGTTGCAGTTCTACCTACCCTGGTGGAAATCACGCCCGTCTGTCATCTCGAACGAGCTCATCAATGGGAACCTCTCTCCCGTTTCGAAGAATGGTTTCGGGACCCGGAGCGTATGGAACAAATCGTCCAAGAAACCATGTGCTATTTATCCTGTTACGATGGAAAAATCCTGCATTATTTTTCGTCCATCGAAGCTTTCAAGCACTTTGCTTTCCAATCGATGATGGAGGCAGGAACCTTTCGCTTACACGCTTATCTGCGATGGGAAAATGTGATCGCCGTCGATGCTGGAACCTTTTTAAAACTGTTTTACGTTTCACCCGAGTGGGTTCATATTCTTCAAACCGGAGAAGCTTCTATCCGTCTTTATGGATGGGAAATGGAATCAGAAGCCGACGGGTATCGTATGATTCCCTATCGACTGCGAGCTCGCTCCGTGTACATTATTCACGGACCTCTTTACTACCAACTCCAATTTCATGACAAGACGGTGTTTGCCCTAGACGCCCTCTCCAGGAAGAAAATGGAGCCTTTACGAGCGTTGCATCCTGAACAGCATTTCCAATTCCCCGCTGTTCATTGCTGCTGAGGGAGTTAGGAGGGACCCTATCTATATATAGCTCTCTATATAAATCGGAAGCGTCAACAGGACGGTCCACCCAAAACAATGTATCCTATCTTTCTCAGAGCAGAGTGGAAAAAAGGCGAAGATGCGTGGACTCATTGGAAGCAAAATTCGAGTGGTTTAAATAGATAAGTGAGAAAATATTTTGAGAGGTGTTGTTTTATGGATGGAGCTGGCTGGGAAAAAAATTGGCAAAGCTCAGAGAAAAATTTCTAAATTGAAAAAAAAAAAAACTTTTTGTTAATTTTTATCATGTCTTCCCGGTCTGAGGATCTTCTTGGATTTGAAGAGGTTCTCTCATCACACTCTGAAGCCAGGTCGAAAAGAGGAGAGCGTCTGGACCCAAATCGTTGAGCAGTCTTTCCAGGGAATCGAAGGTGATAAAAGGGGTATAGCGGAGAATCCGGCTGGGGCGGTCCGACGTATCGATCCAGAGATCCGTCGTTAAGGATCGGTAAGGGCGAAAAGGGGCTCGAGAGATCCATTGCTGAATAGTCCGTTGACCTTTCGGACTCATGCAAGTCCCTTGCTGGGAAAGGCAAGTCACGAGTTCCGATCCTCGAAAATAGAGCGTGCCCGACCCCAAGTAAAACGTGAGGGGAATTGTCTTGGCGAAACGGAAACGAATCGCGAGGGAAAAAGACTCTCGCCGTAACCACTCCATGGCATTTGGTTTTCTCTCTCTCTCTCTCTCCTGAGGACGAGATGGAAAAAAAAGAAAAGACAACTTTTCTCTCGGTTTCTTTTATATATAGGAAGAGAGAGGGGGGAGGGTTCTCGAAAAGACTCATGGGAAATTTCCTCTTCTTCTTCTTTTTGGGGTAGGTGGGAGGAGCTTGTTTCTTTTGGTGGAGAGAATGCGTCGGATGACATCCCTAGACATTTAAAAAAAGAATAGATAGGATGGATTCTTCAAATGGGAAATGCGGGGTGGTTAAGGGATCTTATTTTAAAGAATATTATTACCATTCTTCGAGGGTGAGACGTCTTACCATTAAGTCAGGTAATCCGAGATGATGAGCATTCCTTTTGACATGCCTCATATGTTTTCTAATAGTTATGTAACATAAATTTTCCAGGCTAAGAATACGTGGTTCAACAGCATAATTGAGTAACCGCATATTTTCCTCTTCCAATTTTCCATTTTTTCGCCAGTGTTCTAAAACTGTTTTGGGATCGCAACACCGGACATTTGCACCAGCAAGCAACAACATATCCACGATGAGTTAGCATCGTAATTGACAGGCATAGTGTAAAGGGGTAAAACCAAAAATATCATGTTTGTTCATGTCGCATCCAAGAAGAATCAGTTGCCGAACGATATCATCCATTGAGAACAAAATAGCGAAATGTAAAGCATTTCTTTTCGTGCCTCTGTGTTCATAAAAAACGGGTGGTTCCGCGTTTATTATTAATTTTGTGAATATCCGTTGATGAAAACTGTTAGAAAAACTCATATTGAATTCAACTCTATTAAATTTACGCGTAGCTTCTTTGATAGATAGGTAGGAGATATCCTTAAATTCTTCACTGGACGGGGTTCTTGAGAAGAGAGGGTAGAACCATGTTGGAGAGCACACACTCATTCTAAAAGGAAACACGGATTGAAGTAAAGCGAAACTCGGAATGCTTAAATAGATGAGCGATAGTCCGTTCTTAAAAAATTGGATGGTTTTGTCCATCGAGTTGGCTGGGAAAAATTTCTGAGAGCCAAGAAAAAATGTATAAGCCTTAAAAAAAAAAAAAAAAAAAAAAAAAAAAAAAAAAAAAAAAAAAAAAAACTTTTGGTTAATTTTTATTATGTCTTAAGACATGATAAAAATTAACTCTCTCTTCTTTTTGTCTGAGAATGATGTCTCATCCTTTCGAATATGTTTCTAAAAATAAATTTCCAAGAAAGAAATGAGTCATGTTCTATTTTTAGAAGCATATCGAGACAACAGGTTATCAACATCATTTGAAAAAGAGGGTATAGTTAATTTTTATCATGTCTAAAGACATGATAAAAATTAACAAAAAGTTTTTTTTTTTTTTTTTTAAGGTAGAAAATTTTTCTGAGAGAAATATTTTTCCCAACGACTTATCTTTTTTACTCCTACCTACTTTCATTCCCCCTCTCGCTCTTTCTCTATATAAACGATTGCAGAAGGAATCGCGGCTCATTTTCTTGAGCAGATAGGTCGAGAACAGATGGCTACGGGAGACTTAATCATGACGTGTGAAGACGATGATGAACCCTGTTTGGACTTGCAACCTTCTTCGCCTTTATATGAATGAGTATATCACGTCGTGGTCTGATATATCGCCAACTCCTTCTCCTCCACCTGTCCGCCGTAGGATCAAAAAGAAGAAACCTAATCCAATTCGTGATACTCCTTCTCTGAATTTCAATCCGCCGTTATCGCCCATTTCGTCTTCTTCCTCTCATTATTCAGAAATAATGGACCAATCCTGTCCACCACGCATGCGTTCTACAATCGAAGAAGATCTTCCCTCCTCATCTCATTCTACTTCTACTAAAAAAAAGAAATATCGAACTAAAATTCATCCGAGTGTCATAGGTGTGCTGGCCATCACGTCTGATGGATACACTCTGACAAACAGTGTCCGGTTTGCCTCTAGAGACATGAAAACGTATCGACCGCATACCAAATGGATTCAGCAATTGAATGAGGATCTGCGAAAACTTCATATTCAAAGACTGTATGTCACGAATGAACATTGTCGAAAAAAAATTTATCAATTGCTCCATGTTGAATCTGTATGGACAGTAAGCTATAAACCTTCTCGTCGTCCACAGCAATGTGAGTATTGTGGAACGAAATATTGTCATCGATTTATGGCTATGATCGCCCTGCAACAAATAGCGAAATATGGTGTCAATAAATATATTCATTGAAGAACCAAATGAAGTGTCTTTTTTTATAGATGATGATTAGTATTTTGTCCAACCTCCTCTGTGTTCTATGACAGATGCAATTCGTCGAGGCATGGACGCGATTAATGTTTCAAAATAAGTTTCTTCCAAACTATAAAAAGCATCGCGGACCAAGTCCCATAATTCCAATCGGTTTCGAGCTACCCGATTCGCTAATCGACGTTCTAATTCCGCCCAAACATTTTCGACGGGATTCAAATCGGCTCCTTTAGGAGGCCAGTCTTCGACCATAGGAATTTCATGTTCTCGAATCCATTGTGTGACGCGTAAACTCGTATGGATCGGAGAGAGATCGTGCATGAACAAGAGACGGTGTTCGGTGATCAAAGGGTTTAAAGAAACATCGGGAGGTTGACTATGATCGAGAAGCACCGGCTCTAAAATATTAGAGAGGTAATAGTCGGCATTTAAATGCTGGATCCCGATGCGACGGATTTGGTTGGGAAACTTTCCGCTCATGCACATCCAGACACTGAGATTAAAACGACCGGAACGTTGACGGCCTTCTAACGCAGAAGAAAAATAACGTTCGTCTTGATAATGCAGGACCTGTCGAGGCCGCCATACGCGAATAGGACCGTACCCGATCGAACTGAATACTTTCTCGTCGGAAAATATAATCCGGGACCAATCGTCGACCGTCCATTCCGCACGCTGAGAAGTAAATTCGTAGCGTGGTTGACGATGAATCTCCCGCAAATAATCTTTTCGGACGGGGATGCGCGACACTAATCCTTTTTCTTTTAATCGTCGACGAACCGTTTGAGCGGTGCAAGGCACTTGTAATCGACGACCAATATCCGTCGCGGGTAAAAAGGGATCACCCGTCGACATTTCAAAAATACGTTGATCCATTTCTTGGGTCGTGGCTCGAGGTCGGCCGGATTTGTGTTTGGTTTGATAGTTCTCCTCATTTTCCGAGGAGCGGGAGATCCAATATTGAACTGTGGAAGGAGCGACATTCAAGTGTCGAGCAATTTGACGAACCGTTTGCCCTCGTTCATAATACGAACGACGAATTTCCCGTCTTATTTCAATAGGTGTATACGGCATGATAAGAATAAGAATAATACAAGTAGGATCTTGGTTACCATGTTCCTTGATTTCATTTCAACGTGTCACGGTCCCGATAAAATCGTAGCAGGTGTCAATGGTCAATTGCAGTGCACGGAATGTGATCAAATTCAAGATGCGTATGCTTTTATTTTATGAGCGTCCGTTCCTGATGACAGTGATCCGTTCTTATCGGCTCGTCTAGCTCGAGAATATGCGAATTGGACGGGAGATTTGAACGTACCCTGCACATTTCCTCTCATAGGGATTCCTGGTATTTTACCGATCCGTAATGTTTCCGTCACGTTACGTATTTTATTAAACGGGATTCGATTATTACAATGCGTGAATGCCCCTTTTCGATCCCAGGCCGAACCTTTTGAATCGTATGAATCGCTCGAACGGTTCATGATCGAATACATGGACGAATACGCCCAGCGTATTGAAAAAAACGCCAACGAAGAGAATCACTCCCAAGTCGATAAAGCGGCTCTGCACGCTCTTTTCACCAACATGAAATCGCTCATGGAAAATGTCCATCAAGGCGAGGACCAACCTTTCAATTTCTTAAGTTATTATCACAAAGTCCTAGCTCCCTACGTAAAAATATGTGACGGCGACGATGCTTCGTTCCTTCTACCTCCTACTTCCAAGGATGTTGAAAAGGATCCCGCTTATCAATTATGTTTGGAAATTAAAGCCTCGAATCAAATTCGGGCTCGTTATTCTCCATACACGACTCTATTTGATCTTGTGCACGTCATGATTTATTGCAATTTATGCCGGAACGAACTCAACGTGGTGGCGAATTTCGTGTTTGAGTTTGGAGTTCGCATTTGTCGTCGCCCCTTCTTCTTCAAAGAATCGTTCTTGACCCAGCAATTGCGAAAACTGGTCACTTCTCAAATTACGTACCATCGGAATAAAGAATTCTACTACCTCCTTCGAGAAATTCAACAAGGCGGCACGTGCGATGCCTTATCACTAGAATTTATTGAAAAAATGAGTCGAATCGAAAACTTTTTAGCGAAAGTGTTCCTAGGAAAAGCGGATGATCGAATAAAGCAGTTTGCGTTCAAACAAAATTTCCCCTACGTCCTGTTTGTTCCGAAAGAAGACGAAGAGACGACGAAAAAAGCCACCCAAATTGATGAGTACCTCGGATATCTTTTCGGGACCGGGTTTATTATTTCCAAGCTCAAAGGTAAAGGATTAGTGAAAGGTTCGATCGCGACGGGTAAGAAATTTTACCGTCTTGTACAGAAAGTGGCCTTGAAAATACGCGAATTTGAAAAATCCGACGAAGAAATTTTCTGGACGATGGAAATGGTGAAACTGTTCTTATGTTCCGACGGGTATATGGAAAAAGAATTGAGAATGTTACTCAATGTAGCGACGAAGGAATCTCAAGTTCCCTCTCGTCAAGAAATATGTCAAGGAGGAGGAGGAAGAAGAAACGAAGACGGCGAAGAGATGGATATGTCATAATCAAGTAAATCATTGGGAAAAATGGCAGACGCAGAGGAAGAAATCTGTGGAATTTGCTTGAAGGCCTTCAAAGAAACGAAACGCTATAAAGTCTACAATCTCGATTGTGAGCATTCCTTTCATATTAAATGTATAAAGAAATGGATTCGAGAGTATGGTAAAAAGAAATGCCCGACCTGTCGGACTCGTATCAGCCAGGATGATATGCTGTATTTCACCAGCGGAACATTGCAAATGGAACATTTAAGAATAGATTCGGAGAAAGAGGAGGAGGAGGAAGAACCAGAGGTGGAAGAACCGCCAAGACAACGACGAAGACGAAGACCCGAAGAAGAATTAGTCGATCTGGGAGGCCATGGTCTCATTTTTTCAGGGCCTAGTACCAGTCAGACGAGACCCAGAAGACAGAGAAGAGAAGATTTAGTGGGAGATTATGCTTATATGGATACACCTAGACAAAGTTCACCTACCTCAGATGATGAAGAACGGGAAGTCAATCCTTATTTTGGTCGACCGAATGCATTTTGGAGAGAAATGAGACGACAAAGACGAAGTAGAAGGAATTAGATGATTCTTAAAATAAAAATAAATACAGTAAACAAAAATGGAAAAGTAAGACTCACGACTGGTGTATAATATTTCGTTATCAACAGATACATCTCCAATAGATCGTTATATCAACAGATCTATTTCCAAATGGAAAAGTAAAACCGACCGACTGAAATTTGATAGTAAAAAAAAGAAAAAAAACTTTTTGTTAATTTTTATCATGTCTTTTAGACATGATAAAAATTAACTGTACCTTCTTTTTTATTTTGAATGATGTCACCTTTACTAAAAATAGATTTCTAAGAATGAATCATGCTTTTCTTGGAAATTTATACTTAGAAACATGTCTAGACAACATGTTGACATTATTCCAAACAAAAACGAGGGTAGAGTTAATTTTTATCATGTCTAAGACATGATAAAAATTAACATTGATAATTTTTGTTTTAACATTGTAATTTTTATCATGTCTAAGACATGATAAAAATTAACAAAAAGTTTTTTTTTTTTTTTTTTTTTTTTTTTTTTTTTTTTTTAATATCACATTAGATTTTTTTGAGAAATATTTTCCACCAGTCGGTCGGTTTTACTTTCTTTTTTTGGAGATGTTGATAACGATATATAAGTCGATATATAAGTTTCACTCACTGGGTTCTGATTCATTCGTTTTCGCCTTTGCTTTCACGAGATATCGAGACCGCTTCAGCATTTCGAAGGAAGCCCCTTTGATGTTATACTGTTTCTTCAATCGTCGCTTTAGATTAAATAAATACTGGTAATGATTTTTTCCAAATAGTTTGGATGGAGGAGCATTGAATAGAAACTGGAATAACTTTATCTGATTTGGATCCTTATAGACTTCTAAAGATTTAGACGCAAACGCTTTTCGTTTCTCTGGATCATCATTTAGATAGCCCAAGATGTGAATCATCCTCAATTCCGTTTCTAAAAGTAATAAGACTATCAGCGACAGTTCATCTGTTTCATAATTGGAGAGACAGTGATTACGGATTTGATTCATCTGCTCTGCTGTAAAACGTTGGTGTTTTCGACGACGAGGTTTCTTGACCACCACCTCATCTGCAGAAGGTAAGAACCATTTTCGTCGAATAGCATTTAAAGCATTTGAAATATATTTCGCGGAACGTTGTTTTTGATCGATAAGATATTGGTGATATTCTTGAAGTGTTTCGGTATGATTTAGATCTTTATGCATTTCTAAACACCAAGTTTCATATTGATTTTCATAAATAGAGTAGACTAATTTACTAGTTTTTGAGGGAGACATGATGCTTCTTTTATTTTTGGTATAATGAAGAACTCTTACTTATTTATAATTTTTTTAATAGGTTTTTGAATCAAAAAAAATATTTATAATAAGAAGAAGAAACAGTAGAAACAAAATGGCCGAATGTTGTCCAATTTGCTTAGACGAACTCATCGCCGAAGATGTAGAAACCATTTCTACTTTAACGTGTCAACATCAGTTCCACACGAAATGTATTGACATTTGGAGAGAAAAAGCATTGACGTGTCCTGTCTGCCGAGAACCGTTTGAAGATGCCCTGCAGAAATTAATTTCTATGTTTCTCCCTTTTCGACGTTCTTTTTTATATGATGTAATTTACGATTATGAAAACCGCATCAGGTTTTCAGACGATGAGGCTGAGGCTGATTTAGATGATTTACTCATGTATGAATTATTGGGACCTTGGGAAACTTCTGAGGAGGAAGAGGAGGAGGAAACAGAATCAATCGAACCTGAGGAAGAAAACCAGAGTGAGGAAACTAATTGAGACTGGAAAAAGGAATCGAGACCATAGATGGGTTTGAGTAAATTAGCCGATGACGGATGTAGGGATTGGACTCGAACCGATGGAATGGATAGGGACTGATATTCATCCCATTTCTTTAATGCCATCCGAAGATTTAAAGCCAATGACTTTTTCATATATTCGGAAAGAAGGAATCGCCAGGTTTGGGGACGATACTTTCCAACAATCTCGAGAGCGTTTAACATGCTCAGATAGCATTCTTGAGCTGTCCGACACAGTTTCAAATGAAAGACAACATCCATTTCATTCTCGACTTGCTTCCACCATCTCCCAGTTTGATATTTCCTTGGGTACAGCACTTCATTGTGTGGATATATTTCAGCCTCATCTTCGATCCACGGTTTCATGGTACTGGAAGGAAGGTCGTAGGGATCGCCTAAATGATAATTCAGTAACTGACAATTAGATAAATTGAGATGAAGATGGCTCGTGAAAACAATGAGGCGATCGGCATGGGCTGGTTTGACCACCGAGTCTCCAAAATTCGGTTTGATCCAGATGAGAAGATCGCAATGCGTGCCGTCGCATTCGTAAGACGGATCTAACCCGCTGACGAACCATTCGTTGGAATCGTCGAGAAGAATATGAACCGTTTTATGATGTCGAACAAAAAGGGTTTCCAAATGATAGGATAAGAGGGAAGGATGCCTTCCTAAATTACCTAATACAACGGTCACGGGTGCGTCTTGACATTTCTTGAAAAGATCTTGAATGGAACCCATGGTGGTTGTTCCGCATACTTGATTCCCGAGACGAGTCAGAAAAGATCCCATGCTTCTTATTCTTTATTTTTTTAACGCAGCTCGCATATATTCTTGATCTTTCTGGAATTCCGATTCAGGATAAGGTGGCTTTTGAAGACTGGCATTCACTTCATTATGAAATTGAAACCAGACGTGGGCAAAGTGTTCGCCTAAAAACCGTTCTTTATACGTTTTGAGTTTAGATAAGTAATGATACACACAAATCCCGCATCGGAGAGTTCGATATAAAGATTCTGTCACAAAGTCTCTCCAAAGAGTTTTCGCGAGACGAATATCCTCGTCCTGAACTGAAAACGCTTCGGCCATCCAATGTAAAAGCCGCCAGTAATAAGGACCAAAGACCAACGTGTTGTGGTAATTGATGTGATGAAAATAATCTTCGGCTGAAAAAGGTTGTGGGGATACGGAAATGCCGATCCGGGTCATCAAGTCTCGAATCGCCTGACTTTTCCCCTGGAGTAATTCAATCACCGCTTCGTCTAAAAAGAAAAAGTATTCGCTTTTCCATCGAATACGGTACAGGAGCGTTAAGACGCTGTACGTGGTCAATTTAAAGAGTTGAATCCAACTGTATTCGCCTACCCAAGCTCCAGGTCGTAGAAACGTCCGTCCCCATTTATCTTGGTTCATTAAATTGGCCATGAATAATAAATAGGTGACGACGACTTCATCTAATCGTTGTTGGGGCTCTTCTTCTCGGAAAGCGGTCGTAAAGTGGGTGACGTCAATACCCGGAGGAGGAGGTGGAGAAGAAGGGGTTTTGAAGTGTAAAAGTTCATGAATTTTATGAGCCACGAACGGTGAAACACGAGCCTGGCTTTCTTGGAGTTCGTTCGAAACGATCGGTTCATCTTCTAAATAAGTTTGTTTTAAACGTTTAAAGGTTTGAGCATCCATTCTCTTTACTTAAACCACCATTGATGAAAACGGAAATACCAATCTCCCACGTCTTTATTTTGCACCAAACTGCCGAGCAATTCGCCGAAAGTTGTAAAAATCGTCAGCTTGCGAATGTATCCAAAAGCCAGAAAGAGAAAAATGAGTCCGTTGATGAGGAGGAAAAGGAGAAAGAACCAGCTTTGTGTTAAAATGAGACAAAACAGGATCACGAAGGACGTATACGCTCCAGCGACTAAAAGCGTTCCTAATGTTGAGGAATCCATTTGTTTTTTTTCTTCTTCTTCTCTATTCTTGACCTAATGTCTCGTAATAAAGGGTCCGATACGTCATATTCTGGTAAGCATTATAAACGGGATGGTGGTTAAAGAGAAATAATAAAATCCATAAGAGGATCGATACCATATTTTTGTTTTCTTTGTTCTGAGTCAGAAGAGAAGAGGTAATAATAAAGTAACTTATATTAATTAAAAAAAATGGTTCGAAGGGATAAACCCAAATCTGATAAAGCGGAACGAAAATTGCTTCGAATGGAAGCAGCTCCTCCTAATCATGTAGGAGACCCAGTCGTTGACAACCCCCTTAACAATCACCCTCCAAGCAATCCATCTAACCATCCTCCTCCAATCCATGACAATCCTCCTAATAATGATAATGTAGGCAATATTCCCATCGACGTGGATGAGGAAATAATTCGTCGGCATAGGCGAGATCTCCTGAATTACGAAGAATACTACCCCGATCGAATGAAATCAGATAAGCGCTATGCCAAATTGGCTGACGGAAATGAGATTTATGCTAAGAATCGACAAGGAGATGAATTTTATATGCTGGATCCCGATGGAAATATTGTGTTTGCAAAACAAATCTCTCCCATCACCGGTAAAATAACCCCTGTCTATGCCGTCGATCATCTGAACCGTTCTATTTTACCCGTCGACGCCCAAAACCGTCCCGTGTATGGATTTGATAGTGATGGGGAACCCATGTTTCCCATGGAAAACGGAAAAATGGTGTATCTGTTCTACGGAGGAAAAGAATGGTATCCGGAAAATCCTCAGACCAAAGAACAGATCTATGCTTTAGACGAGCACCATCGACCCTATTTTGCCAAAGACGAGCATCAAAAGCCTTACTATGCTCAAAAACTCGATGTCAATCAATTCCCTATCGAATATGCCCCTCTCGATTCCAACGGTCAACGGATCTATATTCCCTTAGAGAACAATAAATTCCAATACCCGTTTAATCTCGTCACAAAACGACCGCTGTTTGAACTCTCTCCGGATCAGGACGAAATGTATTTCCGAAACAATACGCTAGGTGAATATTATCCCGTAAACGAATTCAACGATGAAATTTACGCTCGAGATCGTTTGCACAATGAAATGCCGGCTAGGAACATCGATGGAACCCCTTATTACGCTAAGAGAGCGAGTGGGGACGAATACTATCCCAAGCAACTCAACGGTCTCGAAACGTATATTCGAATTGGAAATAGGGACGAACCGGCCTTAGATGCTTTAGGAGGAGGCATTTATGCGAAAGATGAAAACTTGGACGAATATTATCCGAGAATTTACCACGACGACAATGACGAATAAAGCAAAACGATTACCAAAGGATCTTCGATGGCAAAAGATGAGTATTATGCAGTCGACAATCTTGGAAATCAACGATATAGAAAGGATCGAAGGGAATTTGAAACATATATTACCACTGACGATCCCAGTCTACTGTATGCCCTAGACAAATATAAAGTTCCCCATTATGCTAAAAAACCCGTGTATATCGGTGGAGAAAAAAAATTTGAGGAGTATTATGGAAAAATCAATAACTTGCCCGTCTTTCTAAAGTACCAGGGTCGAGAAATTTATGCCAAAGAGCATTCCGGGGCCGAGATGTATCCCAAAGATTTGTTTGGGAACGACATGATTGCTCGAGATGCCGACGGGCGGTATTATTATGCTAAAGATGAGACAGGAAATGAGAAATATCCCTTGTTCGCCGAGGATACGGAACACAAGCCCGAATACATGTCTTACGCCCTCGATAAAAACGGTATTCCGTTCTATCCTATCAATTCTCAGGGTAAACCCATCTATCCTAAAAATGCTACAGGCGATGAATTTTATCAATTCCTTCACCCTTTCACTCAGCAAGTCATCTTTGGAAGAGATACCGATCAGAACCAAGTGTATGCGCGGAAAGCGGATGGAGGCGAAATTTACCCGGACAGCGGTCAATTCGCCATGACGAGGCTGAAAGAATTCTTTTATGCTCATGATAAGAACGGGGTCATTATTTACCCGGTCGATCAACACGGCAACGAACGATATTTAGTGACGGACAAAGGATCGTACGATCAATTGATGAAAGATCCGGCCGTGAAACGATACGCCAAAGATGCAGACAATAATGAAATCTATCCGGAAATTATTCATGCCGATAAGCGCATTACCCAAAAACCTTTAGGAAACCGGTACGCTCAAAATAAATTGGGTGAATATTACTACCCGGTCGATCGATACAATAACGAGTACATTGTTCAGTTCAAGAAAGTGAGTGAGGAACAAATCTTTGCGAGTGGATACCCCATCACGTGTGATCAAATCATCATTGTTCCCAATTTAAATGACAAGCCCTGGATGCCTGCGTTTATACGAGACCCTAGAATTGAACCCGAAAATTTGATAGGCTACTTGTACCGATCGCATTCGAAACCGATGGATTATTTGACCAATTTGAGATCTAAACGCGCTTCTCGACACGGGTTCCAACCCTATAAAGTTATATATAATAACTCGGAGGGTAAAGTAGTCGAGAAAGTGGAAAGCGGTCTTCCAGGACAGGAAGATCCAGTGGAAGAGGAAGAGAAAAAGAAGAAAAGAAAGAAGAAAATATATGCCAACCCGATACAGTCTGACGAAAATAATCATCAATCCACCACCAACTGGACTAAAATCATTCTTTCTATGATAGGTATCTTGGCCATACTTGCGTTCCTAATCTGCATTAATATACTGTTTAAAAACTAAAGTCGTGAGAGAAAGAAAAATATCTGAAACAATCCATTCTTAAAAAGATTGGGATGTCTTGTCAATCCAGTCGGTTGGAAAAAATTTTTCAGAGCTGGAAAAAAAAAAAAAAAAAAAAAAAAAAAAAAAAAAAAAAAAAAAAAAACTTTTTGTTAATTTTTATCATGTCTTCTAGACATGATAAAAATTAACTATCCACTCTTTTTGTCTAGGAATGATGTCTCACCCTTTCGAAAATTAGACCATGACTCACCCTTTCTATAAATAAAATTCAAAGAAATAAATGAGTCATGGTGTATTTTTAGAAACATGGTGAGACATCATTGAAAACAAAAGGAGTTAGTTAATTTTTATCATGTCTAGAAGACATGATAAAAATTAACAAAAAGTTTTTTTTTTTTTTTTAATAGCTCTGAGAAATTTTTTCCAGCCGACTGGATTCACAAGTCATCACCATTTTTTTTAGGAATGAACTCTTTCTTATCTATTTAAGCATTTCGAGTTTTGCTTCAAATGTGTACGTGCTGTTGAAGAGGGACCCACCTAGATCCTAGTTGACTCATTCATGGGGAAGAAAAAAAAAGTATTCTATAACGTGTTGGATAATGTTGGAGGTAAGTCTCTTTCTTTTCATTTTTTTCTAAAGATTTATGAATGACAAACGGAAAGGTTTCTTTCTTGTACTCTTGAAGGCGATGAAAATAAAACAAAGCTTCTTGGAAAGCACAATATTTGGTCCGACCTATATGTTTCGGACAAAACGATGAATATTCATAGTTCATTGGTATGGGCGCGGTATGAAACGCCTCCTTGTTCTTGGAGACGAAATTGAAATAAATAGGACGGGCCAGTATCTGGTACAAAACATTAATTTTCCAATAATGAGGGCAGTAAATGTTTTTATATCCTGCCGTTAGAGCTACGGGAAACGGTTTTAATTGATCGTACGGCAAATGACCCTCATTCCATGAAAAGCCATGCGTTATATCCGCTAACGGTAAATGAACACTCGATACACTTTGTTTGGCGGAATAGGATAATTCAGACCACGGTATGGGTGGTTCCACGTAGATAATGCCTTGGGAACGATCATGGGTGATATAAGCCACTTCTTTAATAATATAGTCGGAAAAGTCATCATTATAAGAAAGATTGAGTTCTTTGGCGAGAGGATCACCATTCAATTCGAAACCTTCGAAATTGAGAACGATATAGGATTCCATGTTTTATTTTTATCGGTCATCTTGTTTCAGGAGAACATTGAATCTAAAATCCTCTACGGTTATCACATGAAAATCTCTCAATTTGCCTTTTAAATAGGTGGCTCCAACTAAGTGGATGGATTGAGTTCCATATTTTTTCTTTAATTGTTGGAAACAAATCCGCTCTGATACTTGTACTGCAATAGGTCCTAGACGTATCTTATCCTTGCGAGTGAACAGAGTTATATATTCTATACCCACTCGATGTTGACGAAACTTTTGTAGAAATTGTATTAAGGACCAAGATTGAAGACCCAAGGTCGATTTTAAATCTCTTTCCAAATCAAACGTGGCAGTATGGGAAATAAGAACAATATATCGAAAGGAGGGACCTATTTGTCGATTGAACCGTTCGGTGATTCGCCATGGAAGAAAGGTTGAATGATTCATTTTTTTTTTCAATTTAATTTAATTTTTTTTTCTTCTTCGGTTCGAAGGATTAAACAAGCATGGCAGAGTATTACGATATTTCTGTTTTGAAAACTATTCAATTACCGATTGATCGACTCATCCGATTCGTGATTGGGCAAAATCCTCAACTTGAAAACTATCAAGCGACGTACCGGTTTCTGAATTTATTTTTTGAGATTACGCCTCGACTCGTTCGAGATTTTCAATCACAGGCCGTTGCTCATATCCGTCACGTGTTAGATAATATGTCGCAATATGGACACCTATACCTTTTAATCGATCAGCAGCCCCTGTTTAATGCCCTGGAATGGAATGATGAAGAATTTATTTTATCGAATGAAGAAGTCTTAGACCCTATTCGCAAAATGGCCAGTCAGTTTTTTCCTAAAGATTCTGCTCATTACCATATCACTTGCATCTATCTCTTATATTTTTACGCACTACTCGCGAATCCGAAATATACTTGGATCACAATGGATTATTTAATGCACGGCAATAAATATCATCAGTATTTATTAGCTAAACATTCTCACGAAGAAAAGTAAAAATAAAATCATTAGACGAGAAATTTATTTTTGAAAAGATAAAGCAATATAATGGAATTTTATCCGAATCGATATGGTAGCGAATATTACAAATATCGAAAAAAAGATCCAGTCTTTGTGAAAAGTGAATATGGTCATGAAAGGTATGCCATTCACTCCCAAAAGGGGGAAATCTATCCCGACAAAGGTGATCCTTTCGCTAAAACCCGAGACGGCCTTCCATATTATGCCAAAGATCGGAAAGGAAATGAAAAATATCCTCTACAACGTAAAAAATCCCTCGTTATTCAAATTCAAAACGAATTCGTTCTGGCCGAATACGCGGACGGAAAAGAACGATACCCGGTGGATTTTAGAGGGAACGAATATTATTTAGTGAAAAATGAAGAACCTTACGTCCTGAAAGATGCCCAAGGTGAAATCTACTTTGCTAAAACATGTAGTGGAAAAGTCCTCATTCCCTGGAATTATTTTGAACAGTACAAGTATCTTCTCTCAGAACATTATAAACGCACATGCGATGCTGCAGGAAACTGCGTTTATCAATCCACGGTACCCGTTGAAGAAATTCTTAAAAAGTTGTTTCCATGCCTCTGTTTGTGCTTAGCTGAAATACCTACAATGGCTTTTATTCTAGCAGCTACGTTAATGTCAATACCAGGACTGTAAGAACAACATTCTTATATATAGTCAGTGAGAAGAGAAAGAATGACTCGAAGCTGGCTGAGAAAAAATTCTATTTAAAAAAAAAAAAAAAAAAAAAAAAAAAAAAAAAAAAAAATCCCCTTTTTCTTCCGAAATTGATGTCTTCAATTTTCGAAAAATTGAAGACATCAATTTTCAGACTAAAAGGGTTTTTTTTTTTTTTTTTTTTTTTTTTTTTTAGAATTTTTTCTCAGCTGTTAGAAATTTTTCCAACCCGACTCGATCGACCGGACATCACCCTTTTTTAAGAATGGACTCTCACTTATATATTTCAGCATTGCGAGTTTCACTTCACATGATTCTGTGTTTTTGAAGAAGAAACATCTTGAAATCTGGCTTTCTTCAGTCAACTTTTTTTTTTCCAAGTCATTACACAATGAAATGTTGGGAACCTACCTCATGCATATGTAAAAAGGTTAGCAATTCTTGTCTTTTTTCCGATTTTTGATGATAACATTATCGTAATAAATAACTTGTCTTTTATGCTGAGGCAGATCAATGGGTTCATCGTCCACTTTTAAATGTTTCGTGGTTGAGTGTTCTCCCTCTTCGTCGTCATGCTTTCGTTTGAGAGACGAATTCAATTCGGCATTTTCAAACTGAAGGGGTTCTACTATATCCAAAGAAGAGGAAATATTATTTTCGGCAGAAAAGCAACTGAAATCCATTTCGGTCCGTTTCAAATGTCCAAATTCATCATTGAAACGCATAATGAGTTCCGTTTCGTGGATGGAGGTGTCGCGCATCGTTTTCAAAAATTGTCGAATGGCCGATTTCAGTTCGTTAAAGGTCGTAACAGAACCGGGAATGATTTGTACATCGGCATACTGTTTGAATTGTGTAAAAATATCGGTCGAAGATAGAAATTCTTTTTTGAATTCTACTAATATTTCAGGTTCGGAACGGTAACGGATCATGCCGTCCTCCATGTTAATATTGTGGGCCAGATGCAGATAAATCATTAAAAAGAAACCTTTATAGGAATCTTCGACGATAGAATCTTTGGTTTCGAGTAAATATTGATCCTGCATCACTTGTTCTGAGGTGAGGGATGGAGCATTTTTCGTAAACACGGCGTCAAAAGGAATTGCTACCACGCGATCATTAAACGCCTCTGTGGCCGTACACACTGGGAACGTATTGGTAGAAGCCATGAGTTTGGCACTGGGAATCGCTCCTACATTTTGCTCGTACAAATTCCGAAAACTGGTGGTCGAATTACCCGTGATTTCTTTCACGAGGTTTTCGTTTAATTTTCCCGACATTTCTTCAACAGTCACTACCCGACAACAAAATAACGAAGAGGCCAGTTCGGGTTGGGCTGATAGTCCTTGACCACTCGTCGTTTGTAAATTGACGGCTCGAATACCATGACTATAGCCTCCAAAGACCTTCGAGATCATTTGAAAGAATTTACTTTTTCCATTGCGCGTGTTGCCTTTCAAAATAAAAAATTTGCGACCGTAATTGGTCGCAATGAGAAGACTGGCCAGGACATCTAAAAGGTACATGAACAGATCGTATTCGAAACACGTATATTTACACATGTGCACATAAAAATGAAGCATGCTTTGAATGAGCGGGTTGGTTTCTAGTTTGTCATGAAACTCGCGCACTTTTTCCCGCAGCGTATCCAGTAAATCGTCCGTGAGGTCGAGAAAACAGCTTTTCAGGTATTGTCGAAAAAATTTCCGGTCGGTTAATAAACGATAGATGGCTATCAAATCCGGATCGTGACGAAATTGCATCAACTCGTGTCGACTAAAATTGATGCCCAGACGTCGATCCGATAGGTAAAATTCCGGAACCGTTCCTCCTACATGACCCGTCAAGAGATTCAGAACCCCATCGTGGGTTCGAATATGCCATTTATGTCGATCCATTTGAATGATTTTACGATCAATGTTGGTTCGACTCAGAATGGACGAGACCACATAATTAATGTTGACCTGTTTCATAATGTCTGTGAAAGGACACATGTTTTTAGTTTTATCGGCAAACTGATTCCGAGCAGAGGCCTGAATGGAGGACCAGATGGCATTCATCAGGTTTAGAATTTCTATCTGGTGGGGCACTTCTTGCCAGTACTCGTGGATGTTATTCCACATATAGCGTTGAGGTTTCTTACAGGAATTGTGCATGGTAATGACGAGAATCGGAAAATATCGCTCTTGAATTCGATGAATTTGTTCCACGAGCTGATCTCCAGACATCGAATATAAAATAACGCCTTTCATGGTTTTGATAATAGCTTCCAGTTTATCTTTAAATTTGTAAATTTTAGGATTGAGATTCGAACCACAAAAGAGGATCGTGTCGAGAGTAAAATCTTGGGAAATGATATCTATAATTTTACTGTTGATTTTTTCCACAGAATCTATGAGTTCGTGAGATTCTAATATCGTACGCAAATGGGATGCGAGTGTATGGGAGGACATTCGTAAATGTTGACACAAGGCACAAAAGACAGGTAAAAAATAGTAACCTTGATTGTACTGCATAATCGTACGAAGGGGATTGGGATCGGAATGCAAACTAGGATTGTCTAACTTGAGAGCTTGATTCACCGTCTGGAATACATCGTTTTCGATGACGATAGAATTTTGACTTTCCCGGTACCATCGTTTTAGAGCCCGGTTATTAGATTCAAAGTCTGAAATCACAAACCCGTTAAACTTGATAAAGTAAAACGTTTTTAACCAATGATGACCTTCGGTTCCAAAATCCTTCCCTTTGTAAATATACATCGGGGTTTTTAGTTTATACACAAATGTAGCCACTTTTTCATCGTCGGGTCCAGCTTCCTCATCTTTGCTAATAAGCGTGGGATACGATACTCGATACAAAGGATCGTACAGTGTCACCACAGGCATCATATATTCATAAAGTTGTTTTTGAATATCCATTGGCTGGAGGTGGAGCAGTTTACGAAAAAAGGAATTGGTATTATCCTTGCGACGTTTAAATTTTGATTGAATGCCTAACAATCGCATGCTGAAAGCATTGGGATTGGTCAAATCTAAACGCCAGGTGGTTTGTTCGTCTACATAAATAATCAGCATGGGTTCGTATTTATTCGTATAGGGCTTGGAGGAATTCACAAGCGTTGCATTCGCTAAAACGTCCAACTGGAAAATAAATTCAGATGTTTCGTGATAGAACCGGGGTTGAAGTTGGCTGCAGAATTGAATATAATCATCATGAGCGATCGAGATTTCCGGCAAATGGACATAAATACCACCTCCTGGACGAACAGCCACAATAAAAGTAAAATGCTTAAGGGATAAAAAGTAAAATTTTAAGGTTGAGAGAATAACAGAATCTACATAATCGTAGAGCATAGATGAAGGAAGGGATGCATCGCATTCGGTTTTAATATCAATATCTAGGATAAGGGAATGATGGGTTGTCGAGCAAAGATCCATCGTTAAAAAAAGATTTTCGGCAGACGTTCGAGTATAAAATCGAGAAAATTGTGCGTAGTCTTTTCGGTTACAGTAAAAGATTCCTCCCGACATCTGGTAGAAAATGTAAGCATCGTTGGGCGCATCTCCAACCGAATTAATCCTTGTTAAATAATGGAGGCTCTGCGACATGATTATATATCTTTAACTTGATTAATATTTCTTAAAAAAATACAAGCAATGCTTTGTAAGTAAATATCCTATAAAATCTCCACGTGCTCCTCTAAAGAATAAATAAACTGAGCACTTTTACCTTCATAAAGTCTGTTCCTATATAATGTTGAATTCACGGCACAGAATGATTTAAAGTGAAATTCGTTTCGCACGTCTTAAATAGATAAACCAGAGTTCTTTCTAGCCAGAGCTCAGAAAAAATTCCAAAATAGATATTAAAAAAAAAAAAACTTTTTGTTAATTTTTATCATGTCTTTAGACATGATAAAAATTAACTACCTTCCCCTTTTGTCTGGGAATGTTGTCTCACACTTTCGGAAAATAGAACATGACTCATCCTTTCTAAAAATAGAACTCCAATAAAAGAATGGGTCAAGGTCTATTTTTTAGAGAGTGAGACATCCTTCCCTGACAAAAAGAGGGGACAGTTAATTTTTATCATGTCTAAAAGACATGATAAAAATTAACCAAAAGTTTTTTTTTTTTTTTTTTTTTTTAATATGCATTTCAAATTATCCGAGAAATTTTTCCCAG
Organism: Stegodyphus dumicola; assembly: GCF_044657685.1. Taxonomy (NCBI): domain Eukaryota; kingdom Metazoa; phylum Arthropoda; class Arachnida; order Araneae; family Eresidae; genus Stegodyphus; species Stegodyphus dumicola. The sequence goes on along the minus strand of NC_140781.1, from coordinate 109,356,107 downwards.
CCAGCTTTTACTTTTCTAGAAATAAACGTCCTTGTTTATGTCCTTGAATGACGTCATCTCTCATGTATATATAAAGCGTGTAAGTTGGCTCTGTAGACATTCCTTTCGAGGAAGAAGGCGAGATAAAGTAAGCTCTGTCATGGATAATGAAAAGTACTACAATGTTTCGGATTATGTGGAAGCGTATGGAAATGTCTATAGACAATATTATTTTATGGCTGTTCGTTTCAAACTACCCATCTTCCATGTCGATACTTTTAAACATTTTAGCCCGAGTCTCGTTCGAGCACCTTGCATTCTCGTGGTCAGTGAAAATCGACTCATTTTCCAAGGAGAAAATTTAGACAAAGACTATCCGTTTCCTCATGGGTCTTTAGTCTTTTGCGTGCATGGAACAAAAGAGGATCCTCGTTGGATTAACGTCTCTAGAGATACGACCGATCAGTTTTTACAAAGTTTATTTCCCTCTCGAGATTTTATCAAGGTCTACTATGAAAATAATACCTTATTTGTTTGTTCGACCATCAATCCGTTTTCCTTGTTCTGGAAAGTACTTCCTCGCAATATGGCTTTTCGCGCCTTAAGCGATCTGACGATGACCTACATAAAAAGAGAACCTTTCCAGTTAGAGCTTTGCATGCGCCTCCGATTTTTCAAACGAAATACGCACGTCTGGGAATCGTGGTCCAACTGGTATCACTATTTGCATCCCATGCTCATCCTCCCCTTCATACATTTAACGGGACAAGCTGCGAGTGCTCAATTGGCTGCCAAACTTCATAAATTGTGGAAACGCTCCCTTCCACCTTACCTGCATACGGATTCTATTCCATCGGACTTTTATACTTGTGAAATTACTTTTGATGACACGAAATTAACCGGTGTTTGGTTTGTCGTTTTGAATATGTCTTTAGTGATGTATGTTTCGCCCATGATTGCGTCATTCCATCATGAAACGTTCCTCGACGTGAATCGTGAACAATGTAATTATTGGCTACCGTTTTACCGAAATAATGAATTATGGACCCGAGAAGGATTTAAAATATACGTTTCCCACTTTAGAAAGAATCGTCGCTACTTGAAAGAAGTCATGATTTGGTTATCGTCCCGCTCCGAAGAAAAATATCAATATATGTTGCTCGATTTGAACAAAGTAGCCTACCTTTTAATGATTTAAAAAAAGCAAAAAGAAAAGAATGTTACGAGAACTGGTTCGATGTCTTATTCAATACCAGTCCGACCCTACTTTTATATCTTTAAATGTTGTCGATGGTCTCAAACAAAATATTCGAGACGACGTGATCGATGCATTTCTCCTGAGTCGACCTTTACTCCATCTCTATCCTCAACTGTATAAAAAGAGTTCGAGCATCATCGATTTCTTGTTTCGCATTTCGGGCTTGCATTTGGAAGAGAATGTTCCGATGGAATCGCAGGACCTGGAAAACAAAATCGCTTCTTTGGAAACTCAATTGGAGGCAGATCGGAAAGCTTTCGAGAAACAAATCGAGACGCTCCAACAAGAGCACCGGAACGAAATGAATAGCGGAAAAAGAACAATATGTGAATACCGCTCGATTCGGAAAAGAGCATTCAGTCGTGGATTTGCAACGACAATTGGAACGCCTTACATGGGAGAAAGAAACCCTGCAGACTGAGTTGGAGCAGCTGAAACGGAATCACGAAACCTTACAAACTCAGTGGGAGCAATTGAAACGAGATCACGAAACCTTACAGACACAAATTCGAACTTCGAACGCACGAGTCTGAAAAAATACAATGGCAGAGGCAAATAGTAGAACAACAACAACAACAACAACAATTGAATAATAATAATACCGAGTTTCCAAACCGTTTGATGAACGAATGGCAAATGCTCCACCAACACTACGAAGCGGGACTTGAAGAATGGATGCAACGAACGGAAAGTTTAATCCGCCCTTTGCAAATGGCTTTACAAGAAACGATCGAGCAACTGAAACTTCCTCCTTCTTCTACGACTACGGTCATTGAAACTTTACCGCTCGAATCGCCTCCTTCTCAGCAGCTCATGATCGAGTCGTTGCGATCTAAATTAGAGCAATTACAAGAAACCCTCGACCAGTTTTTAACATCGTATCAATCGGAACAAAAACAGCACGTCCAGCAATTGAACGAGGAACTGAAAGGACAATTGACCCTTTGTCAAAACGAAAAACGGATGTTGGAAAAGCAGTTGGAGCAGGGTCAGAAAGAACGAACCGACCTCCTGCAAAAATGGAAAATCGAGTCCGAAACACATTTCCAGGAAGGTATTCAACGCGTTCTTGACACGCTGCAAAAGAAAAATCCTCATATCGAGACGATTCTTCGAGACGAAATGGCTAAACAAATGAAGGAGTTCCACGAAACGCAGTTTATGACGTTTTTACAGACGATCCTTCCCCCCTCATTTTGGAAACCTTTAGGTGCGAACCAAGATTGGAAAACGTTTTTCTTCCAGCAAATTCAGACGTATATCCAGTATTTACAAAATTGGCAAACCCAGCTTTTGAACCAATTAACACTTCTCGGGAATGCTTTAAATCAATCGCTAACGCCCGACAATTTAGCTGATACCATTCTTCACAGTCTCCCTTCTTCCTCTAAAAGCATGATGGAAGACACGACCCTCTTGCAACGATTGCACGATCTTCAACAATCGATTGAGAACCAGAACGAAGCGAAGGAGGTCCTACAACAAATCCAAGCTCAACTCCATCGGGATCGTAGCCAAGAACATAAAAAATTACAGCAGAGTCTAGAACATGAAAAACGGCAACGCGTCGCTTTGAAAAAGAAACTGGAGGTCCTGAAAACGAATTTGGTAACTCTGATACGGACTAAATGGAATGCGTATTTTGGGGCCATGGATTACGATCAGATTCTCGCGGAACTCGAAAAAGTATTCCATTTCAAAGAAAATCTAGAGAGGACCCTCGAAACGCAATTGGCGCAACTGAAAGGTCATTTTCCCGAAATACCGGTCGTTCAATTCGATAATTTGGCGTCGAGCATGATCGAATGGGCTCGACAGGTCGAGAATCACAACGATTGTGAAGTCGAGCTCCGTAAAACCAAAGAACAACTTTTCGAATTGAAACAGAAACTCGATCAAGTCGAAAGTAATTATACGAAATGTAATGAGTACCTTCTCTACGACAAAACGAAATTGACCACGTTCCTAAAAACGATCCTTCAGAATGACCCTAGTGATCAAAGAGAAGATTGGCCGCAAGCCGTTGTCCATCAACTCCAAAACGTGATTCACGAGCATCGACAATTTCAAGATCTCGTTTATAAACAAATTGTCACGCTTCGAGCCCAGTTTCCGAACATACCGGATCCCATTGAAGAATTGGCGAATTCGGTGATTTTATATTTCGAGCAGGAACGAGACCTATATCGACGGCAGTTGGAGGAACGTCCTCACATCACCGAAGTGAAAGAACCCACTACTGTACCGGCCATTACGTATCCTACAGATCAAATGGAGGAATTACAGCGGGAAGTGAAAGATTTACAAAACCAACTGGAAGTGTCTCGGTCTCGAAACCAAACTTTAGAAAACCAACTGGCTAAAGCTCTCGTAGCTCCGCAGGATGTAGAAATGTCCGATACTTCGAAATATAAACGAAAGCACGTATCGACGGTCGACGAAGACTATGTAAGAGGTCTGTCATTGGATTTACAAGAGGCCAAACACGCTTTAGATCGATGTCTGGACGAAAAAGCCCACTTGCAAAAGGAATTGGAACACATTAAAACCAAACCAACCCCTTCTCCCTCCGTATCGTCCGATTTCAAAATGCTCAGCGACCTGTCTTATCAATTATACGTGTCCTATTTTCGATTACGATTTGATGTCGTGTACGGAAAAAACGTTTTTTCGTCGGAGGAATATATTAGATCCGTGCTGAATAAATTGGATTTCGTGGATCGAAGCATTCGATCCAATATGACTGTGAAAGAATGGACCGATGTTTTATTGCAATACATCAAGTGGGACGTACAAACTCTGACAGGAGGGTTAGATTGGCAGGGGTCGCATACAGCCTACATTAAAGATGAATTCTTAACCTATTGCATGAATCAAACGATTGAAATCATTGACCGGTACGCGAAAGAATTGAGGAAACAGACCGAGATGTTTAGAAGTCCATAAAATAATAATAAAGGGGAACTATGGAATATTCAGAGTTAATCGATCAAATTCTTGCGCACCCGATTTTAAAAGCGGGGATTGACGAAATCGTTGAAAATAACCCGAGAACGTTAAACCTCGTGAGCCGGGAATGGAAAAATATATTAGCCAACAATCCTCAGTTTCAAGATTTTCAAGCTAAAGCCATCCCGTTCCAGCATCCCGTAGAAAAAGGTTATATTCAGATTGAAAATATTAAAGACTTCAATCATCATTATAATATTCTCGTAGCGGGGTATTGGGTTCTCTGCGCTACTAATTATAAGAGGAATCTAAATGCCCATTCTTTCATATGTAAACTTTGTCCTCCTCTGGTGGACATTACCAAAGCCGTGGCCGCCGATCATTCCCAAATGCTGATTTCAGAACAATGTCGGTTCTTCATTGAAAAATGTAGACCTTCTCTCTGTAAAGCGTGTCGGCAAATGAGTCAACGAAATGATCTGAATTCTCAGATGTCTCAAAATCAATGGTGTTTACGCAAAACCAAAGTGTTTGATGGAACGACCCTTTTAAACGTGTTTCAAGAAACCCTGGACCAAGAATTTGTGAATAACGATATGTTTATTGGTATTTTAAATATTAAAATTAATTCGCGGTACTTTTACGAAACGGACGCTTTGTATTGTAGAGTAGGAGGCATTTGTAGAGATATGATTCTCTTTCAAGAAGATGCTCTGAATATGATCGAAAAATCCGTGTTTCAGTTAAATATTTTAGAACCTTTTTCGAGAAATATTATTAACGAAACCATTTCCACTACCTTCGATAAAGAGAAAATCAAAACTGAAAAGGTGGATCCAGACCAGGTTCCCATCAAAAGCAAGATCAATCCAGATCTGTGCAAACCATTCAAGAAAGAGAAGTCTAAGAAGGAGGCTGAGGATGTAAAAGGCAATGAGGATCCAGTCTATTTAGGTGAGGTTTCTGCCAGTTCTATGAAGAACAAGTTTAGTAAATTTTATAAACCGTACGCTCTCAGGTCTCGTCGTAATATAGATTAAAAAAAAAACAACTTTTTGTTAATTTTTATCATGTCTTTAGACATGATAAAAATTAGTAGTGTGTCCCATAGGACAAACCGGTTTGTCCTATGGGACACACTACATTTAAAAGGTAAGGATTTTAGGATCTTTGTTATTTTACTGTCAAGGAAAATTTAAAAGTTTTATGGAATCCTTATATTTTTTTTAATCAATTTACTTTTTAGCTACCAAAAAAGGATTAGATTAAAAAATATAAGACGAAGTGAAAAATAATAGATAATAATTAATAATGAAGTGTAGGAATCAAGATGGATACTGAGGAACCTACAACTTTATCTGAAAGGAAAAGAAAAAGAAAAGCATATTTGAAACATTATTGGTCACTGGAACGAGTAAAAGAAGCAAATCGATGGAGAAAACGAGAAAGGCGAAAAGATCCAAACGTTCGATTCAAAGAAAAAGAATACCAACGAATGAGACGATGGAAATGTTGGGATAACGCTCTTCCTAAACATAGACATAAGCCTGACAATACAGTATTCAAACAATGTCCGTCGATGGAGGAATGTCAAAATATTATTAAACGTATGAATATTTCGGAAGGAACACGAGCTAAGTATGAATTTTATTTTAATGAATTCTATGATTGGTATCAAAAACATGGTGACGGTATAAAATATCATTATAAAAGAGCACTAGAGATATATGAAAAGTATCTGACTGAGGAAAAGAGGAAATCGTATAATAAAATAAAAAATAAAATCGTGTTTTTATACCGTTTGCTCGGTGAAAAAAGGGAGCGCTCGAAACAAATTCATATTAAAAGATGTCAAGGTCTTCTTCTTACATTAAATGATCTCAAAAAACTTAGAAAAATAGTTATAGATCGCTATGAATGTGAAGAGATGGCTTTATTTATTCTTGTCATTCTTGAAACTGACTTAAAAGCAAACGAAATTTTAAAACTTCTGAACGAAACAGATCTTCGACGACATTATGCAGAAAAGAAATTGGCATCGTCCAATATATGGGATCAACGTAATCGGTTTTTGTATGAATGTTTGGCTTGGGTTATTGCCGGCCCACTTTTCCCTCAATCATTAGATGGTTGCTTAAGAAAATTAAAACGATTCTTTCAAAAGTATTTTCCGAATCGATCCTTTAGTCCTTCCTTTGCCATCATTAAACGTTCCATGAAAATTGCAAAATATCGTAAATATATACAAGAAGAAGCTAAAAAGGAGATGGAATCAGTAACACAAGAGTCTATTCTTTAAAAAACTTTCAAAAAATATAGGGATTATTGCTTTTATGGATTGAAAAAGATAACCAGATTGGATCTTCAAAAGCACTTCGTAATCTGAAGTAGAACTCAGAACACTTAGATAGGTTCAAAAAAATAGGATAATCATTTCTTTCTAGTAAAACGAAAAATAATTAAGAAGGAAAAATCTCTTACTTTATTGAAGCATTTGTCGTAACGTAGAAGCTGCGTTGAAAGATGTTGCCTCTTCAACAGTACAGACTGATCTGTAGGGAATGTCGGATTGTTTAAATAGATAAGTGAGAGTCTGGATAATTAAAAAACCACAAGGATCAAGTAGATCGAATCGGTAGGAAAAATTTTCTGTAAACTTAAAAAAAATCTCCCTTTTCGTCTGAAATTGATGTCTTCAATTTTTCGAAATTGTGAGACATCATTTTCGGACGAAATGGGGAGTAATTTATTTTTCTAATTGCACCCAATGTAAGATAGAGTCACGGTTTGTTTTTTCAAAAAATTTGAGACATTTTCAGACTTTTTTTTTTTTTTTTTCAATTTACTCAATTGACTTGGTCCTTACATTTTTTAATGATCCAGTTCATTACGGATCCCGATAAAACCGAGCTATATTCCTATGCACACACTGAGGTTTTCCTTGAATCATAGCCTTTACTTGTGGAAATTGACACATGCATTCATGCTGATTGAACCCCCTATAGATAAATGTACCATTTTGACAAACGTCTTTCGCCAATTTTCCACAATCCGGTCCATTGTAAAAAGCTGAATCCGTACAGTAACACGACCACTGATACAATCCATTTTTTTCGGTAAGAATAATCATACCTCCTTTTTCAGTTTGACACGGGTAAGGATTCAGTTTGGGCATACAGAGTCCTCGAACACATTGCATTTCTTCCCCGTTTGTGCAAAGAAAATCACATGTATCCACACACCGGACTTTTTCTCGTCGACAATCTTTAAGCGGTATAGATTCGTTCATGGGGATGGAATCCGATTCTATGACAGAAGTAGGAAAGAAAAATAGAAAGAGACCAAACATCATCAAGAATATATACATTTCAGCCATCTTTTTTTCTTTGGAAAAAAACAAAGGATAAGGATATGGAAAGACGAGTTGATCAACACGAAGAACGTCGATCTTGTCGTCGAACGGCTCTTCAGTCTAAAATTAATACTTGGCGAGATGCTTGTACGGCATGCTTTAAAATCATGGATGATTGGGCCACGATCGATTTTAAAAAATTCCATTTCATATTTGAACGATGGGTCTCGATTCTCAATCGTATCTTGGAAAATCCAATTCGTCGATTGGACCGTTACGAAATGTCCATGTATTATTGTAAAGAGCCAGGAGGACCCAAAGAGGTTATTCAGTTATATATTAATGAAACCGAAACCGAGGAAGGAAAAATTCCCGTCTACGTTATTTTTAATCTTTTCGAGTTTATTAAAATTCATCGCAATTACTGCTTAAACTATTTCACTTCGAACAAGATGCTGGTAGATCAAAACAGGGGCACGATCAATATGAACACCTATTATGCTAATCAGGTCAATGTAGATCAAACTCGATTTTATCGTAATGAAACGACATGGCAATTATTATTCATTTTTACTTTACATGCCTTGGCTCATTTAGATGAGTTTGATTTATACGATCACGCTTACTATGATACACACCAGCACGTTCGAGATTCAGTTTTCTTCCGATTATATTTCTATGGACAAGTCATTTGGGGAATATAAAGCAAAAAAAAAATGTCTTATCCTTCCAAAGTTCCTATTGAGTATGTTCAAAAAGTGTTAGAAGAGAAATTAAATCGAAACGTGCGTCGTTCTGAATTGACAGGGACATGTTCGTTGGGGCACGTTTTATTCGACTTGTCTCATTTACAAAAATTTTTTCCCCGCTATAGTCCAGAAGAGTTTATAAAGTTTCGAGACGATAAATTTATAATCATTCCGGGAAATTACTGGTATGACGCTATGAGTGAAGAACCTTGTGTCCAAGACTATGTAAAACGTTTCTTAAACCGTAATAAAGTAGAAATAAATCCAAATATGCGGCGTCGATCTCAACGTCAACGTTCTAGAAGTCGATCGAGAAGTCCAACGAGAGTCCGAACACGATCTCAAAGTCCAACAAGAGTCCGAAGTCGATCTCCAAGTCTAACAAGAGTCCGAAATCGATCCCGAAGTCGCTCTTCGAGTATAGATATACCCATTCGGCATTACTTGGCTCCTCTACCCAAAAAAAGAGGGAGAAAGAGAAAGTCTAAACTCAAAGCTCGTGTTGGCTACGATCAAAAGTTTATAAAAGCCCTCGAGACAAACTAATCGGGTCTGATTCTAAAACCGACTCGAGGAATGGATCGAGATTTAAATTTGCCGGTATCTATTTGTCGGGGTATTCGCCAAGTCTGTCGCTACAAGGATCCTCAAACGAAACGTTACATCAATTTTGTTCGTGACGGGAGTGAAGACGATGAGTACGTGCTACAACTGGAATATTAACAAATGATGGGATTTTCTAACGGATTAAAAGCCAGCGGGACAAGAGCATTCCAGTGATCCGAATAATATAAATTATAAGGATCGTAATCATATACATAAGACGGTAAAATGGCTTTATCGGTATGATTCTTCCAAGCATAATCATCTCGAAGGGACAATAATACTGATTTAGAAGTGCGCGGTGACAATAAACCTTGAATCATGCGTGTTTCCAGTAAAAGAGATGAACGGGGTCCAAAATATTCGGGATCCATAATTTGATGAGTGATCTGGGCCGTTTTATAGTTATACACCCATAGTCGTATGGACTGGGGTAAATATCGAGTACTTTCGTCGTGAGTTAAGTTCAAAAATTCTCGAATGGCAGGAATGTTACTATTCAGATACATTATGAAATTATAAATTTGTTCTTCGAACATCTTGTATTTAAACATATCAAATTCAGCAAGATGGTGACTGGACAGTTTAACACGAAAACATTTTTCCGGATATTGATTTATATTAAAATCTTTAGGATCGATTTGTCGTCGAATAACCAATTTACTACTCTCGTCCGAAGTGATAAATTCCAGTTTATATGGATTGGGTTCTTCTAAGTATCTTTGATTCAACTCGAAACATGGGGAGTCAAATCGTTTCACTTTCCCGTCTGATTTATAAACCTCTTTGTAATAAATATCCATGACCACATAACCCAATAAAATGGGATATTTTTTCTGTTTCAATAAATCGAGGACAAGTTGTTTATAATCCATCTTCTTGTTTATCTCGCAGAAAGCCACGTTCGAATGAGTTGACGAATAGGCTCATGGGGCATGAGTTCTTGAAAAGTATCTAAAACATCGGCCAGACTGCGTTGTCGACTTTTACAAATCAGTTGATGCGTTACATCGTTGAAGACGACTTTCTCGGAGAGAATGCATTGACCGCGACATTTCTTCTTAAAATAATCCGGATGCATGAGTTTCACGTACCGAATAATGTCTCGAGTCGTTCGTCGTTTCAAGAACCGATGCCATTTCTTCTCGTTTAAAAATTCTCGATGACCGATGCGTTCTCTCTTTTCCACATTCAGAGCTCCAATATCCACGAGCACGGGATGATGGTCCGTGTACACAAAAGGACATAATTTTAAAACGGGAGCCGTTCCTCCGAGTCGATAACAAATACTACACAAGAAAACAATGAACGTGTAAAACGTTTCTGCTAAATATTCCGGTTGAAGAATGCGAGCACTATAAAGTCCAGGATTCATTTCAAAGAGACCTATTGTATATCCCGAACGTTCTCGGAAATGCGTCGCAAAAGTCAACACATACTCCGAACTCAATTGTCGATGAAGAAGGATCAAATCGAAAAAATGTTCGGGCAAGTCACAAGAGCTGCTGGCACTGTAAGATCTCCACTGCATCGAGTGGGAAGTAAACAGGCAGTGGAATCGTCTTTGATTGAAATTATTTAAAATGAGAAAATAGGCATAATAAAAATGCCAAGGACATTTGGAAGGAGCATAATAAACAATTTCTTTCACGTGTTCAATAATAGTATGAGTGGTGGATCGACTCATCTTCTTCTTTCTTTAAAAAAGAAAGATGGTGGTGGTCTGTGTCTTAGATATGGATGAGACGCTTGGATACTTTGAAGAAGAAACATTTCAAATTCGACCCAAAACCAATTTCCTGATCCAGGTTTTAAGTCTTTGCAATATCGATATCATTTTGTAGAGTAAAGGTTCGGATGATTATGTCGAGCGAGTGATCAACAGTCCATTGCACGATATTGCACGATATGCGTATCGGATATTTGGCCGCACGCAATGTGAAAAGTCGAAAAGTCGAAAGTTTGAAAGTATAATATTTCAAAATGTTCGGAACATATCAGAGTCTTGTACGATTACGACATTCTTTTAATTGGGGTCGATGATAACGTCAATGAAAATATGGACGAGCGCTATGATTTAAGAATTCACGTGAAGCCGTACAAGCAGATAGATCCCCGTGATCAAGAACTGTATAAAGTCGTGGAAAAAATTACCCAATTTTGTATAGATCATCAACGAGAGTTGTAGATGAAGCGAGATAGGGTTTTTGCTATGTCAGCTGGGAACCCCATTCCGTATAGAGAAGTGAGTACGAGAAAGTTATGTGTATATAGTTCTTGAAGCAATGACGTCATTTTTAAACAAACCAATAGTAAGCCAGTTTTAAAAAATGATGATTGGGAAAAGGTCGGTTGAAAATCTGGCTGGAAAAAATATGTCAGAAAAATTTACAACCATTAAAAAAAAAAAAAAAAAAAAAAAAAAAAAAAAAAAAACTTTTTGTTAATTTTTATCATGTCTTCTAGACATGATAAAAATTAATGACCCCCCTTTTTTGTTTTCAATGATGTCTCAGCATCATGTTTCTAAAATACACCATGACTCACCATTTCTAAAAATAAAATTCCAAGAAAAGAATGAGTCATAGTTTATTTTTAGAAATGGTAAGACATCATTCAGAGACAAAAGGGTGGTAGTGTTAATTTTTATCATGTCTAAAGACATGATAAAAATTAACAAAAAGTTTTTTTTTTTTTTTTTTTTTTACACTCCAATTATTTTTCTTCCAGCTCTCACAAAATTTTTTCCACTCGACTTCATCAACCAAACAAGACTGCAAAATTCTTTCTAGAATGAATTCTCGCTTATCTATTTAAGTCATCCCATTTTCGCTTCAAATCAGTTTTTGCTGCTGAAGAGGTAACATCTAAGGCCAGTAGTCTAATAACCAAGATACTACATTCTACTTTGTTCGAAAAAAAGAAATCTATTGAATAAGAATGGATTATTCGTTGATTATCAAGAATATTCTTTCTTCTCCCATCCTTGAGAAAGCTATCGACGAATTAAAAGAACGTCAAGGTGCTCTCAACTTAATATGTTCCGACTGGGAAGATGTTTTAAATCACGATCCGCTGTACGAAACACATTGTCAACAAAAAGTTCAATTTTCCAAAGGAACTCGAAAAGATACTGTTCACATCCGAAACATTATTGGTTTACAAAATTGCTATAATGTTCTCGTGGCTGGTTATTGGTATTTGAAACCGGGGGAGAACAATAAAACAGGAACTTCGTTCATGACTCGACTGTGTGCTCCTTTAACTAAAATTGGCGAAAGCATGAAAGAGAATCCGCAACACAAATTTGCGGAGAATTGTCGTTTTTTCATGGACCGGTGCGATCCCGCGTTTTGCTCTGCTTGTAAAGGAGCCCAAGATAAATTTCAAATTCATAGAAATATGTGGTGTATACGAAAGAGTCGGATCTTTAATGGAGAGGGTTTAAAAAATACTTTTCAGTGTTCGATTGAAAATATGTTTGGTACGACGACTCCTTTTCTAGGTATTCTAAACCTTCAAATTTCTAACCGGTACACGTTCGGAGAAAATTCGTACAAGGTAGGAGGTTTAGTTCGCGAATTTATCTTATTTAAAGAATCTGTCCTGTTCTCGACCGATCTGGATATTGAAACTCCTCTTTCCCTCCGTGTAGTCGAAGAGATGGAAGAAGGGGAAGAGAAGTGTCCCGAAATTATCGGTATTCCCAATTACTTCAAACCCGTTACTCATTTTTAAATAAGAAGAAAGCATTTAGAAATGGATTTATGGAAAATCCATCGTCGACATTTATTATCCAAACGACGTTACCGATTTTTTGCCAAGATGGCTCAAAAAGAAATGGATCAACTTCCCTATCTCACCCCTCATAATATGTTTATTCATCGATGTTTATCGGAATCGCTGTTGAGTAACAGTTTTGTGATTACCGATCATATGCTTTCCAGCATTATACACCGAAAAGATAATATTGATCCTCAGTACAGTCAATATTTGAACAAAATCGTTCCTTGCCGCAATTTTAATCAACCTCTCCTCCTTCAGTTAATAGCCACCTCGATCGCGGAAAAGGTGAAAACGGAACAGAAAGAATTACCAATGGACACAAGAGGACTTCCTAAAGACCCATTAGAGGATCCAAATGCTAGGAAAGTAAGTGTTATTAAGGGGGGTCTAGGAACCTCCACGGAGGATGCACTGAATCAAATGTTTGGCGTAAACAAGTAATTTAAAAAATAATGGACGACCCTGTCAAAATGGTGAAGGTTCAACGAAACGATATGGTCTACAGTGTTCGAAAGTATTTATTATCGATCCAGAATCTACAAACCAAATATAAACTTTTGCAATATTTTGAACAAATAAGTAAATATTATCCTATCCTTTCAATTATTACGTGGTCCAATCCAAGAAACACCATCTACAAATCGAAGAAACGTGGCCTTTAGACTACATGCAATATGTTTTTAAGTACCTTCCCTTTATGGTGCATACGCGTCACTGCCACGAAGATCCTATTTTTCATGTCAAAACGTGCTACGAAACCATTATTCGACAAAACCAGCTCACGCGTTGCCAGTTGATCGAGCAAGAACTGGATGGAAAATTAAGTCAACACGCGAACGCCTACACGCTCCTGTATCGATATCCCGTATGTCTTTTTTCAGAGGAGGATCGACGCGTTCCCGAAATTTATCAAGGCCATGTCGTTCTCAATCCTTTCCATTTACTGTTGAAAACCCTCCCAAACCTTCTTCGATCGAACGGTATTCAGATGAAACCGAATGAGGAAGGCATGTGGCATGTCACGTTTGCTCGAGCTCCTTATGTAGAAACATATGCGGCGACGTTAGATCCAGCCGTCTTTCCCGATATTAAAGGAGAACCCACGAAAGCGTTGGAAAAAAATCATATCTTTTAAAGAGAAAGAGAGAGAAAATCAAAATAAAATAAAGGGAGACATATAATCAAAATAAAAATGAAACGCGCTCATGAAGAATCCGAAAAGGAAATGGACCATGGAGAGGGGGAGAAGGAGGAAGAACCTACCCATAAACGAATTAAAGAGTCGGACGTGTCTCTATTATTAGAGCTTCAAAATAAACACACAGATCCCGGTCAGCAAATGAATCGAGAATTGGAAACGGCTCGCGAAAAATATCTCGTTTCTTATCTACGGAAAGTCATTGAAAAACTGCCCATGAGTAAACACGTTCTAGATTCAACGACTGAAATTCCAGAGGGCTACGAAGGATTCTTAAAAATGTACAGTATCGCTAAAACATGCGTCCATTCGGAAATTCAGTTAAAAAAATTGATGGAGTTTAATTCCATCTTTGACATGTTGAATGGCGTGATCGGAAAAGACATTCACGATAAATATATCGCTCCATATTTAACGAAACTCGTCACCGATCACGATTTGAATCGGGCTTTTGCCGTATTCCAAGAAACTCTGCAAGCAGACTATACGAACGTATCCACGGAACTCCATTGCGTTTCGTTTTTGATTCAAGACGAATTGTCAAAGAAGGAACCTCTCAAAGTCCCCAATCCTTTGTATAATCGTTTCACGCAGCAAATGTATGCCGTCAGTAAATACGTGACAAGTATATTAATGGCGATCGCAGCGAATCATGCAGCTGCATCTACGCCTGACTTTGAAATGATCGGAACACCTAGAAAAGGAGAAAAATAACCAATGAAAAAAAAACCTTAGGAATACGAAAGTCCATTAGTAACAAAACATGACAATGTCAGTTGGAAAAATTTTCTAAGAGTTAAAAAAAAAAAAAAAAAAAAAAAAAAAAAAAAAAAAAAAAAAACCCTTTTTGTTAATTTTTATCATGTCTTTAGACATAATAAAAATTAACTCTACTCCCCCTTTTTTCTTTTTGTTGTGAATGATGTCTCACCCTTTCTAAAACTAGATTTCTAAACAAAAGAATGAGTCATATCGTTCTTGGAAATTTATTTTAGAAACATGTTGACACCTGATTCAAACCAAAATAGGGGTGACGGGTGGTAAAGTTAATTTTTATCATGTCTAAAGACATGATAAAAATTAACAAAAAGGTTTTTTTTTTTTTTTTTTAATAGTTGGTTCGATGTGGACAAGAAGTTACCCTTTTTTAACCAGAATAAACTTTCACTTAACTATTTAAATCGTCAGTCAGTGCTGTGGCCTGGATCCAAGCTTATACTCCATCATAGGAAAAACCTTCTTATTTGGGTCCATATTCTTAAAAGAATTTCTTTTTTTGAATGTCTATTCTCCATTCGATAAACCACGCAACCAACACCAGAAACACGATCCATCGAAACTGAAATATATAGAAGAGTTTAGGAAAGAAATGAAATCCATGGAATATAGTTTCGGCCGCTTCATGGTACCGTAAACGCCGATCATGGTTGACGAGCTGTTTAACCGGTTCAGGAGCGATTAATAATTGTCTGTCTTGATTCACCAGAATCACGGAATGAGCCCAATCCACCTCATTTAAAGAATCCACGTTGAATTTTTCTGCCGAGGGGTAATTGGGATAAACATGTTCCGTTACATATCGTAAATGCGCGTCTAAGAGTTGAGCTGTAAAAATAATATTTTTGGGATACGTCAATAACAATTGACTTCTTAGAAATTCTTCCTGATACGGAATCCAAGCTGATGAACGATCAAGAATCGTTTCCATCATGATATTATTTCATCTACTCTGTTTTTTTCTTCTTTACCTATTCCAATGTTTCATGTACCGAAATTTAGTCTATTATTCGGGACAATCGATCCCTTTACACTTCAATCTTCTTCAATGGTATCGACAAGTCCATCAAGAAATCACATAATAAAGGAATCATTAGTGGATAAAACAATGTTTGGTTTTAATCTTCGTTCGACTCTCGCCATAACCATTTTAATATGTCTGGTGACAACACTGGTCATCATGGCCCTCATCGTATATCGTCTCTCCTACGGCAGTGTGGCTTTCGTTTACGATGCTGCTGATCCGAATAAAGTCACGACCAAAGGAACGACAGCGAGCGATTTCTGGGCCAACAATAAAATGTTGCTCATTGCTCCAACGGTTGTCAATGTGATCAATATACTAATGGTCGGTTTATTACTTTACGTGTAACCGAAAAGAGAATAAAGACTAGATTCAAAAATACATCACGATGGATACAAAGGCTATCATGGTAATTATCTTATTAGGAATTGTATTTGTCTCGTTACTCAATTTCGGCTACCTGGCAACAGCTATTTACAGTGATGCGACACCCAAAACAGGAGCCGAACATTTTAATCAACGCAACTGGATGTTTTACGGAAATATAATGCTACATATTATTGCTCTGATGCTAGGTGGAGGCATTTTTATGAAAAAGTAATGATTTAATTAAAAAAATATTACAAGACCTACCCAAGATGAATCCAAAATCTTTCAGAGAAATACTTTCATAGATAACGATGAGTCACTCGTATTCATAAACACGTTCAAGGTGTGGACGGGCGTAACTTCAATCCAAGAAGAAATATACCAACAACTGCTTTTATTGACATCTTGCCCACTCAAGAAGGAAGAACAAGAATGATCAGAGTCAGCTAGAAAAATTTCCCAGAAGCTTTAAAAAAAAAAAAAAAAAAAAAAAAAAAAAAAAACTTTTTATTAATTTTTATCATGTCTTCTAGACATGATAAAAATTTAAAAATTCACTCTACCCTCCTTTTCATTTTGAATGATGTCAACATGTTTCTAAAAATAGATCTCTAAGAATGAATCATACTTTTCTTGGAAATCTATTTTTAGACACATGTTGACATCATTCAAAACGAAGAGGAGGGTAGAGTTAATTTTTATCATGTCTAAAGACATGATAAAAATTAACAAAAAGTTTTTTTTTTTTTTTTTTTTTTTTTTTTTTTCTTACTAGAGAATATTTTTCTCAGCTCTCAGAAATTTTCCCAGCCAACTCGATTGACCAGACATCACCATTTTCTTACAATAATGAACTTTCACTTATTTATTTAAACCATCCCAGTTTCACTTCAAAAAATCAGTCTGTGCTATGACCTGAATACAAGCTTCTGTTCAGGTATGTTAATAATATATTTTTTGTTTCTTTGGCTTTTCGCGTTTAGTTTATGTGATTCGTCTTTCGCTATAGAGATCCAATATTTTATAATGGCAATTTTGATTTAAGATGGTCACCATTTTCGCCATTTTCCGTAGCGCTTGATCTGCTCGAGTGTCCATGTTGCGTCTATCTTCATAAGACATATCTAAATACAGCTCATTGGCGTTCGGTTCAATATTTAGGTGATACACTTCATGATTGCGTTCTTTGTCCATGAGAAACTTGAACACATCAAATTCATTTGGCCGGCGATCTGATTTGACCGGTTTCAGGACTCTCGGACTGTAAAGTCGTTTCCCCTTCGGACCAAAGACGAAACCCGGACAAGGTCCACCTTTTTGAGAACGAACTTCCACCTCGTCCGGTTCGACATCTTCTTCGACCTGTCGGCCATTGTCGGAACGATACTGTAATTTAAACCGTCGCCAATTGTCAATAAACGCGTCGAGAGTATCCTCCGATTCTGGAAAATATTGTCGGTAAAGCGTTTCGGCTTGAGTTTGTTCTTCGGGTAATAAATTGGCATACTCCACATATTCAGTGAACAATTTCCGGAAAATAGGATCTTTCTCACTTAAATAAGTGGCCATTTCATCCAATGTCATTTCGTATAACTGTTCGACAAAATTCATGATGGAAGTGCTTTTTTCTTCTTATTATTATTATTGAATTTTCAAAGCGGACATTATATCTTCCATTCTCTCACATTGATAGCGGTATTTTAAATATTTGAAAGATGTAATGGCCATGAGCGCTAGAAAAATGACGAGCGTTAAGACCGTGAAATGAAATTTAAAGTGAGTTTCTTCCTCATGCACAATCAACACGCAAATGGAATAGAGTAATCCGCCCGCTAAAGCAAAGATACCGAACGGTTCTAGCTTCGAAATATTCATGGGGATCCTAAAAGCGACTGGGCAACTCTCAAGTTAGTAAATACTTTATTCCAAAATTCTTCGTGAATAGCGAGCGAATTTTCTAAAGAGGCCTGGAACGTTTCGTACTGAGGCAGAGTTTGAGCAAACGATAAAATACAGTCTTTGGGGTTATTTATCGGCGTATGAACTAACCATTCGCGTAACCGGTTCCACGTCTCGGGCCAACATTGAATTTCTTGGTTGAACCGATCGGCAATCGAGGGACCGAACGTTTCATTCAAAAACCAAGAAATGCAAGCTACAGTTTGTTTCATAATCGTTTCTGAATTCATGGTTCCTTATTTTTAAATATTTTTTTTTCATTTATTTCAGAAAAAGAAGAAGAAGAGCAAAGAATGAATCATTTAGACGAATTGTTTCAGTACCTTCTCCAACACAAGAAAACGATTGTGTTTGGGAACCTGAGTCGATTGCCCTATGTGATCATCGATTACATTTCCAAACATTTATCCCACCTCACCATTTTTGTCATTTGTCCCTTTTATACGTACCCGTCTTCCCCTCATGTGCGTGTGATTAAACCGGAAGAATTGAGCACAAACACGTGCGATTTATTATTCTACATTGAACCTTTTCCGCATGCCGTTTTACACCACGACATTAAAACGGCTGAACACCTCGTCATTTTAACGAGCCACATGATTTTTATCGATCGATACCATACGTGTTCCTATTTATCCTATTTTCATTTCCCGGGAAGTTTAGAAAGGTATATGGAAAAAGCCAAACAGCTGATGGATTTGGAACAGACGTTCCTTTACAAAACGGATCTACCCGAAGTTAAAGAGTCCAAGAAAGCTCTTTCGATCGGTCCTAGTCCTACCCTGGATCGATGGATCAGTCCCGAGAATCCCGATCCGACTCCCTTAGAAAACACGTCATGGATTTTAATCGATCTCACGTCCTTCCGGAATACGTCGTCACTGTTATTTCATTTTTGGACAGCTTTTGATTACATGCTGAATCATATCGATCGCATTGAAGGCTGGCAATTGTGTTTTAAAACGTCCGCGGAAGCTCGTGCTTATAAGAAACTCGTTCAGAAATGGATCGATTATCTCTGTTGTAGGGAATTCCAGCACGGGAACGTGTTACAATTGAATGAAATTCTCTCCCTCAAGCCTTTTTATCGAGCAGGGACGGTCGATCTTCCCATTATTTTAGAAAAGAAACGATTCGGACCTTTGGAATATATTCTTTGCACATCGGTTCAAGATGCGTATCGAGCTTCTATGCGATATAACTTTGATCCTGTCGTCGGATCCGTGTTTCGATTGAAATAAAGTCAGAATGAATGATCCTAACGAGGATGATGTTTCGAAGGAAATTCCACCTCTTGGAACACCCGAAGTTATTTATTATGACGATATTCTACCTTCACAAATTCAAAACCAAGTCGACCTTCCCGACGATTTCGAACTTCAATTTCCTCTCCACACGTATGCCAAATCCGATGTAACCACTAGCCTTTACATTATTCGACCGTCCGTTTCTCCTTCTTCTCGAAGTTCGAGTCCAAGTTCAAGAAGAAGTCCAAGAAAACGCAGTCCGAGTCCAAGAAGGAGCAGGAGTCCAAGTCTAAGCAGGAGCAGGAGTCCAAGTCCAAGAAGACGAAAAAGTCGGAAAAATCGTAGTCGTAGTTTAGAAATACGTCATACTAGAAGAAGAAGTCCTGTAAGAAGAAGTCGTTCGGCTTCCTTTTCATCGTCTGCATCTTCTTCTTCCTCTCCTTCCAATATCAATCGTAGAGGAACACAAAGACCCATTCGTAGAAGACCTATGAGAAAACGTCGAGGATACGTTCTTGGATCTCGAACCGTTCGTGTGGGTCCTAATCGATTGCTTCATAAATATGGTAACCATTCCATTACGTTTGTGACCGAAGGTGGGGCCCACATACGAAATAAGAAAATTCCCAATAAAGCTTGTCGATATCTATTAAGTCATTGCTCACGACGGCATCCAAAAGCTCGAGATCGATTGCCACGACAAGCTCGTATTGTTTTGAGAAAGAAAAGAGCTTAAACACAACGAGTTGAAAAAGAAACAATATCCAAGCAATTCACAAAAGCCAAAAAACAATTCAACAAAATAATAAAGTTCACTTACCAAAATGTGTATATAATAGACTTTAACTGAAGATCTTTCGAGGCTGGTATCCAAAGCACAAACTGATCTGAAACCGAAACTCGAGTAATTTAAATAGTTAAGTGAAAGTCCTTTTTCTGGTTTTATCGATCGAACCAACTGGGAAAAATTTTCAGAGCTATATTAAAAAAAAAAAACTTTTTGGTTATTTTAATCATGTCTTCAGACACGATTAAAATTAACTATCCCCCCTTTTGTTCAAATGATGTTAATCTGTTGTCTCGATATGTTTCTAAAAATAGAACATGACTCATTTCTTTCTTGGAAATTTATTTTTAGAAATATGTTCGAAAGGATGAGACATCATTCCCAGACAAAAAGAAGAGAGAGTTAATTTTTATCATGTCTATAAGACATGATAAAAATTAACAAAAAGGTTTTTTTTTTTTTTCGAAGCTAAATTTTTTGCTACTACCCAACTTTTGCTTCTCCTTTCTACCTCCCCCCTTTCGTTTCACAGTATATAAACAGCTGGAGCTGAGACGATTTTCTCATTTCATACTGAGGACAAGATGGATCAGGAAAACACTGTAACCCTGGAGCCTTTGACATTACCCTTGAAGGATCGTCTCAAGTACGTGTTGGATGAAGTCGTGCTGGAAGAATTTAGTCAATCTAATTTATTTACGACTAAAACCACCGTTCAGTTGAGAGTTTTAAAAAGAATAGCTAATATGATGATGTTTCCGTGGACCTTGATTCAAGATTTGAAACCTCTTGTACCCGTCCATCGATACTGTTTAAATACCATTTGGCGTTTATGGATGGATGTGCAACAGCAGTTGGTACAAAATAAAACCATCTCCACGCCAGATGAATGGAATATGATCGAGAAAGTTTTATCTAAAGACTATTCTAGATCGACCGATCTAATAAGACTTTCCAACATCTTATTCAAACGACAGGAAATACCCAAGATAGAAGTGTATAAATTATTTGCCGTAGACGGATTGCTGGGCGAGGATCTGCAAAAGTATGTTTTTAATCTACAGTACGGAGGAGATGAAAAAACACCTTTAAACGAACAAGAAGCTCTAGATTTTAAAGCAGTTCATACTCGAATCGTCCGTTGTTTATATCACGAAGTTTCCAAACGATCGGAATCTCTTCTCTACGTGGATGTGATTCGACGTACTATAGAAGAAATAATAAACACTACACCTTCTACCAGTGATGAAATAAGCGAATGGGGTGCATTGTATTTAAAGTATCTTGGAGAGGATCTATTTTCAAATATATTTTACGAAATTAAAGTCTGGAAGACGAAAGAATTGGAACAATACCAGGCGAAAAAGAATCAACAAGAAAATAATTCTCAAAAGAGAAAGAATGTGAGAGAGGATCCTAGAATCAAGAAGAAAAACAGAAATAATATGTCGGACCCTACTTTAGCTTCGAGTGATTATTTCGACCCTTCGATTGTCGATTTGCAACCTGTTCGTTATCCTTCTCCCAAGAGTCCACCTCCATCGGAAAAGGGGGAAGAAGATCCTATTTCTCCCGAGAGTCCACCTCCATCGGAAAGGGGAGGAGAAGATCCTGTAGAAGCTTCCTTCGAAAGACTAGAGTGTGAAGACGAAAATGTAGAAACTACAAGTAGTGAACAAGGCAAAATGAACCCCTAGAGACTCGGAACATTTTTTCCATGGCTCTTTAATGGAATATAAAGAGTGGACAGTCCAATAATACATTGAAGGTATGTGGGAGACTATATATATTTTTTTGGAATAGATTTAAATACTTTAGATGCACAAATATTAGACGAAATGAACTTGTTTTTGTCCTTTACAAGAAGAACTACTAACCATGATAAAATGTTTTTCGAATAGCATCCTTTCCAAAATATTTTTTCATCAGGTTCCATCCTCAACTGTAAAAACTGATTTTGACAAGATTTTATAGATAAGATAGTTCATTAAAAAAATTTTTGAGAACTGGTTTTTATCGCTATTCCATACGCAACTGTAAAAACTAAAATTTATAGGATTTTATAGTTGAGACAATTTATTTTTTAATTAAAAAAATTTTTTTGGAACTGGTTTTTGTATATGTTCCATACGCAACTGTAAATACTGAATTGAATCTCATTTTATACTTGTTACTATATAAAAAAAAGAATCCTTTTATTTTTGTTGTTAAAAAAGCAACAATATCGAACATTTTTTCGATATATAGGAACAAAGCCCTCCTTCAAGATGAAATGGGATTCGTTTCAAAATAGAAATGAATATACTGTCACTTCTTACGATCTCGATCACGCTATTCGGTATGCTCAAGAAGCGACTCAACTCTATATTTACGAACAAGCTCTTCAAAGTCGGTACGCTTTTATTTTTAAACATACCACCTTCCAAATAAGAAAAGCCAACTCCAAACGGGATTACTACATACCTAAAACCCTCGATCCGGAACAATGTCACGTCGTCGAAAAATTTGTTTTTACGCAAACGGAATGTGACATGATTGCCTGCTTCCCTTTTCAAGAAAATTTAGAATCGTGTTCCCCGGAAGATGAACCGCGATGGATTCGACTCGGAACGGGTTTCAGTTTAGCTTGCCAACCCGCCTGCGATCGTTTATATTCCAACACGCAGCAGAGTATGGACACGGAATATCGAAATGGAAAATGTGTAGCCGTAAATCTCGCCAAGAAATTATTAGCTCTCTTGCCCGAACAAGTTTTCTTTCAATCGAATCATCCTTCTCTTCCTCGTCATCATGCCGGCCTCAATCTCGTCGAGGGTCATTTACGACTCAACCAGCCTTATTGTGAAGCGTACGGTCTTGTTTTCAACGGGTCTGATTGTGTGACGACGACGGGGCAAGATATTGGCGAATTGTTCTTGGGAAGCAGTATCTATCGATCTATTTCCACTCTGCAAAAAAATCATACGTTACCACCATATCCTCCTCATCTTCCCGACTTTGTACAAAACTGGCCCAAGAAACATGTGAAACGGTCCTTGGTTCATGAATTGGCGATTGATGTAGGGATCGATATCGGATTAGAAGCCGCGCAAAAAATCCTTGAAAAACGGATGCCTAAACTCTTAACCAAATTGAGTATGCAGTCTCTTCCCATTCAATCGGCCATCCTTCAAGCCGTCGTTCGGACCCAATTAAGTACGCTCGCAACACTTTCCAGAATCGCCGCGACAGGATTCTCGGTTACTTCCAATGTGCTGACGGGTATAAGTATTCTGTCCGCCGTACTCGATATATTGGATCCGTTTCATTTCAATAAAGTGCTGACCGCTCGAACTCTTTACGATATCGACTGGCGATTAGACGTTCAGTTTTATCAATCGGAAACGGACCATATTCTAGAAATCACACCCGAACTTCTATGGGACGTGTTAGAAGAAGATGCGAGCGATCGATACCTCTTCTTTGCCGAGAAAGTGCAAGAATATTTAGATGCTATCCATAAAGTGCCCATGACCGATCGACCCCAAACGCGAATGTCATTTCTCCAAAAATCACGAACAGACGAAAGAACCCCGAAAAATTGGATTTATTTCACGATAATTGTTTATTTGTTAACAGGATTCACCTTCCTATTTCAACCCTACATGCATTACGTATGCGTGACCATCTTTTTCCTATTTGTGTTTTATTTTTATCGTCATTCTAAATGAAAGCTGAAGATTTTTGGAGGGGAAAAAAACGAATGACTTGGAGGGGGAGTAACTAACCAGTGAATAAACTAAAAAATCAGTTAGTACTTACAAATTACAAGAAGATGTTTCTTCTTTCACAGCACAGAGTGATCTGAAGTGAAACTTGGAGTTTAAATAGATAAGCAAGAATCCATTCCAGAAACAATTTTGACATGTCTGGTTTTGTGGATCAAGTCGGCTGGGGAAAAACTGTAAGAGCTGAAAAAAAAAAAACTTTTGGTTTATTTTTATCATGTCTTTAGACATGATAAAAATTAACTACCTCCCCCTTTTGTCTGGGAATGTTGTCTCACACTTTCTAAAAATAGACCATCACTCCTTTCTAAAGAATAGAATTCCAAGAATGAGTCCTGGTTTGTTTTTTCGAATGGGTGAGACATCCTTCCCAGACAAACAGAGGGGACAGTTAATTTTTATCATGTCTGTAAGACATAATAAAAATTAACAAAAAGTTTTTTTTTTTTTTTTTTTTTTTTTTTTTTCAGCTGTGAGAAATTTTTTCCCAGCCGACTCGATGGACAAGATACCATTTTTTAAGGATGGACTCTCGTTTACCTATTTAAGCTTTCCAAGTTTCGTTTCAGATGAGTCCGTGCTGCGGATACTGTTCTCCTGAAGATCTTTCAATAATACCACTTTCTCGGATAAAATTCATCACCATTCGCTTTTTTAGCATAACTTAGGTAGATATAGAGAAATTCCTCGTTTTTATGATCTTTCGGGTAATACTCATTTCCATTTTCGTCTCGTGCATATCGGATGTAATTCGTCTCTGGCTTTTCCCGAATTCTATCCTGTATATAATATTCTTTTCCAATGCTGGATTTAGGATAAATCTCTCCTCCCCTCGCATTGACAGCATACGTTTTCACATTTACATCCAATGAATTTAACGGGTATTCTCCTCCATTGTTTAATTTAGGATAAAACTCGTCTCCGGAATTGGATTTGGCGTACCGACGAGGAAGCGCTATATATTCATGACCCCGATATTCCACAGCGTAATATTCATTTCCATGCTCGTCTTTGGCAAAAATAGGTCGATTGTCATTATCGAAATAATACAGCTCCTGTTTAGGTTTTTTAGGATCTTTTGGATATCGTTCTTTTCCAAATTCATCTATGGTGTAAACCGAAACCATGTTTTTTTCCTTTACCGATCTTGATATTTACATGAGTCACCTCCCTAAAAAACGATTATCCAGTTATCTTTTGATACATCTTTCGAATCCAGTCTTCAATTGATTGGCCCGTCGTTTTGAGATGTTCGGAATTATGAACGGTCAAATAAGCCATGTAAGCGGCTAGACCAAACGTGAGGACTAATAAAAATAAAAAGATGAGCCGGTTCGTTAAGAGGGTGACTGCGACTAGGATGATGCTGATATAAACCGTAGAGTAAAACAATATGCCTTGACCTAAGTAACGATCCATTTTTTTTCTACTTTATTCCATTTGAATCAACGAGTCGGCCGAGACCGGATAGTCATCGGTCGTGACGGGCTTTTCGGTCATTTCACCCGTGTACAACAACGTCATGTCAGGATCGGGGAGGGCTTTTAATTTTCGGTCTTCCCAGTAAGCTGAACGAGGATGCGTGACGAGAATTCTAAAAAACAATTTCATGTCGCGCTCGGTCCAAATTTCATAGACTGAGGTAAGGAGGGGGATACCTTCGGGATGCTGCGTCGCATCAAAGACAGCTTCTCGTCCATCTATTTTATATCGCGCTCCATGGTCCGGTACAATACGACTCAGCTCTTGAACTTCAAGTCGAAGGGTTAATCCAGCCGGCAAAATCCCTTCATAGGCTTCTTCTTTGGGTACGCATACGTGATACCCGTACAGAGTGGCTCGAATTCCTTCTGTGGAGGAATAAGGACAAAAGACAAAAGGTTGACGCCAATTACAAGTGGCGTATAATACGGAATCGGGAATAAATCGTCCCGATCGTATGCGATGGCCTTCACGACACGTTTCGGGAACGCTATAAGTCGAAGCCTGTTTCACAAATCGCTGCGACCAAATTTCAAACCTTGCCGTCGAACGCGTTTTTTTCGAATTTTTCCCTTTTCGAAAAGACACATGTGAGGAGAAGTGGGTAAATAAATAGCCGTTTTCAATTGTTTGAGGAATGGGTACGGCGTGCAGTCGGGATGAGAACAAATATTATAGCCGGGAATATAAACTTCTTCGTTGGTTTCGTCACAAGAGGCACGAGGTTCATGATCAAGAGTCGTCCAGGGCCGAATCCAATTCGCAACGATCGATAAATGATCGAATTTAAACACATCGAGATGCCGATACTGAAACGCGCCGGGGATGCGCGGTCGACATTCATTTCAGTCAAAAAATGTTTTTGGAGGACACGTTTGAATTTCCCTCCGAGCGCAATCAAAATATTGATCGCTCGTATCGCCTATCGCGAGTTTCGACGACGACGACTTATCCTCACAAGCCCATTCAACCGTATATTGATCCGACACTCGATAGCCTGGTTCTAAAACCGTACGTTTTCGGGTTGGATCACACGTGTAAGCTACAGCTCCATCCAAGGATGTTGAAAATGGATAGGACGGAAGATGTTTCGTATACTCGTGAGCGGGAACGACAATTTCTTTTGAGCTCGGTTGAACATTTTCACAGAAAAGAGGCGGTTGGCATGTTTGGGACGTTTCGTCGTACACCATCGGTAAATGGAATAAGGCATCGCCGGTCCATGTGTCCCAGGAAAGAGGACAGGATATAGTGTCGCGAACCATTCCGTTTTCACAAATCGCGTAACCCGGAGAGTACAGAAAAGATCCTTTTTGGACGATGGGGAGAGGTCGTTGCGTATTATCCGGAAATCCGTCGCAGAGATCAGACACGCATCGCCGATAATGTGTCGAATATTTTTCTCCGGGCGAACATCGAATCATTTTCGGTCGATGGCCACGACACTCGATATACGTCACCTCGTCAATCGGAAAATGTTGACCGTCTTCACAGTAAGATACGAAATGTTTTCGCGAAGTGCAAGCGTCATAGTAGAAAAATGTCTTGGGCGGACAGGCGATTCGAATCGGTTGTTCGTTCTGGCATTCGTAATAAAAACGTCGATTGGTTGGATCAGGTAAAACCGATCCGTCATGCTGATCGATGCAGGGATTGAGGGAAATGCAGGTAGAAGGAGAATGTTCTTCTTGACACATGAGCACGTCTAGAACACGACCGTGCCGACATCGATAATAAAAATACATCATGGACTTTTCGCGGGGTACAAAACTCTGCGATCGTAATAAAAACAGGTAGAGGTTTTTCCCCGTTGCGGGGAGCTGAGTATCATCGGGCTGTCCAAAACAATCATCCTTTTCCCAAATCCGTCCTTCCGCGAAATAATATTCGAGTGGGAGAGGAAACGTCCATGTTTTTCCCGTGGAGGTGTGAAACGAAACCTCGTTGTCGTTTGAGGTCTCGATCTGATATTGGAAACGCGTCGTTGTCGTCCGAGGAGAAGAAGGAACTTTCGGGGACGGGACCGAAAAATTATAGAAATACAAGTAGCAGTAGTATAAACCCAAAACGAATAAAAGTATGGCGAGCATCCAGCCTTTATTCATGAACGAGATGTGCCAATTATGGAAAGAGCAAAAAATTCCGAAAAAGGACGCAGCAGCGTGTTGTTCCAAACCGAATTATCGACATTTTTTAAAACAAGATCGCGCGTTGGATGAAATGCCGGCTCTGTATCGTGAATGTTTATCCTGTCAACAAAAAAGAAAGATCTTGGCGCGATAAAAAAGTAAGTCAGAATGGATTCGTATCGTCTAACCCGACGTTATTTTCGTCAATTGCAACGGCTTCACTTCCTCTCGCAAATGCGGCAACGCGATTGGTATCATCATATCGTCATCAAATACGTGATGGATCCCCAAAAAGGACGCCATTTCACACTTTTTCATCCGGCTATGGATACCCATACAGAAGAGTCGCTGGTTTTCTTTGGAAAACGTCGCTTGTTTCTTACGTTTATGTTGAAACGGATCGTTCACCAAGGTTTGAATGCCGAACAACGATTACAACCGAACGTGTTATTACCTATCAAATCGCTCGACGATCCCGTCTATGAAACACAACGCAAGGCTATTCAAAATATTTGGGAGGTCGATGCTCATTGGTATACTACGGAGAATAAAAACGATATTGCCGTGAAGAATACGGCTCCTTTCATCAAAACTGAACCTTAAGCTCTGTAATTTAAAATATGCATCGGATGGGTGAGATGATTCGGATACGACACGATTTCAATCGTATGAGGCCATTTTAGCATGTATTTATAATGTAAAAGATCGTGCCGTTTCAGCGTATCGAGCCGGATAGCTGAAATATAGGTTTTTTCTTCGTTGGTTTTCTCGTACAAATAACAAATACCTTGATCGACGAACACGTAAACGTCTTGAGGAAACAGTTGCAGAAGCGACTTGTCCTTGGAAAAGTGTCGAATCACAGTATAATGAGAACTCGTAGGGATCGGAACCGGTTCTAATTTATAAAGGAGGAAAGAAAGAAAAATGATACACCCGAGCGTATCATTCTATGCATTGTATTTCTAGTGAATCTCTTGAATCTTTTTTATAAACCCGATCTCCGGATGCCTTCTATTCCTCCCTCATCATTAGCCTTACCAGAAATTTCAACCGAGACGTATTGCCCTTTCCAAATCTTTCAGTGTCCCGATAGCCATTGCGATTGTTCTCAGCTCTGTGAAACAAATCCCACGTTTTACGAAAAACTCACTCTTTCTGATAAAACATGGAATCATCTCGAACCGGGTACTTATTCTATTCCCCAAGGAATCCGGACCGCTTGTCTTTCTTCCTCGGAAATTCCTATTTTTTCGGCCTCGGGATGGCTCTGTGCTCCTCGTTCCTCTTTCACCCATCCCTGTCAACATCCAGAAGCCCGTGATCCTTCTCTCAATGTTTTAATAGATCGTCGAACCCAACAACCCGCTCAAGAAGTAGCCGATTATTACGAAACGTTAGAAGATGGATCGTTCCGATACCAGTGTCAATGCCATTCTTTAGATCGACGAGGTAATCGAATGATTCAAACATCTCCGTGGGTCTGTTCTGTCGATTACTGCGTTCGAGATTTGTGGAACGTGCCCGGACTAGGATGGGACGCCGAACGACACGTCTGTGAATGTGGACCCTACGTGCATCGAGTCCTGGGCGATCTATCTTCCCCCTGTGTTTTGGAATATACACACATAGACGAAAAGCATATGTTAACGGGAAAACGAGAATGTATGACCGACCAATCTGTTGAATTCCGACCGATTTATTGTCCAGAGAATCAGTCGGTTTTACGGTTCACAAAACGGGTCTTGCGAGGCAACACAGCGTACGATTATGTCATTGTACATGGAACAAGTGTTCCTAAAATTTCGAGAGGTCAAGAATGACATCTCATTTCAAACGAATCGAGAAAAATTTTCAAACGGACCAAGAATTGAGTCGGTTTGAAAAGGAAGACGAAAGCCCCAAAGAGGAAGGATGGTCGAAGAGACAAACGTTCGCCATTCATTTACTACTGGTAACGGCAGGTCCTACGATTCTTTTCGCTTTACTGGGCAACGTATTGAAGATTCATTATTATGTCGTCTGTTTAATTCTATTATTTTACTTTGGAGCTCTGGCCTACTTGATACGATACCGATTTCAGTGGCTATTGCATGCTTTTAAAGAAAGTCAGAAATATATTCGTTGAATATGGGACTTGAAGAGTGGATTATATAAAAAAACTTTGAAAAAAAATGAAGAGGGAGAAGAGTAATAAAAAAGGAAGAAGCAATAATTTAACCATGGCGATGGATCCTGTACTTATTCATCTATCTCCCAAAAATTCTGAAGGTAAAGAGTTAGATTTGGAAATATGGATAAACCCCGATGATACGGATGACAAGATTATAGAAATACATCGTCATGATCGCAAAGACAAAACGAAAGAATTTGAACCCTGTTGTCAAAATCCTTTTTTAACTCCCGTTATCCTCCAACGTAGAGAAAATGAAAAGAATAAGACGATAGATAAAACATTAGAATTGACCAAAGAAGCCATCCACATGTTGAAAGAAGTCTTTTCGGGAAATGGAGAATTCAGTACAATGGAATTTGATGCATCGTCCACTGAGGTAAGAGCTGATTTTAGACAGCCGACCAAAGAACCTGAAGTTGAGAAAGCAACAAGTTGTCAAGGTCGTAAACATAAGAAAAGAGTTAATAAAAAGAAATAATACATTTAAAAAGACCTCCCCATCCTTCTATGAATTTCTTGAACAATGAACTGTTTTCACGAGACTCAATCCACATCTTTGCTGGATCTAAAGAGAATCTTGAGAGAAGACATGGCTTAAACTGTTTGCAGGAGAGTTGAAGTGCAGGCTTTTTCAACAGCACAGAGGGATCTGAATCAAAAATTTAAATGCTGAAATATATAGAAGAGAAATTCCATTCTTAAAAAAAACTGGGATGTCTTGTCAATCGAATCAGGTGGAAAAAATTCTTGGCTAAAAAAAAAAAAAAAAAAAAAAAAACTTTTTGTTAATTTTTATCATGTCTTTAGACATGATAAAAATTAACTCTACCCTCCTTTTCGTTTTGAATGATGTCTCACCTTTCCTAAAAATAGATTTCTAAGAATGATCATGTTTTTCTTGGAAGTCTATTGTTTACAAACATGTCTAGACAACATGTTGACATCATTCAAAACGAAAAGGAGGGTAGAGTTAATTTTTATCATGTCTAAAAGACATGATAAAAATTAACAAAAAGTTTTTTTTTTTTTTTTTTTACTGAATAATTTTTTCTCCTAGTTCTTAAAAATATTTTTCAACGATATCTCGATACCTCTACCTATTTTATTCCCCCCTCTCTTAGTATATAAATGGTTGAAAAAGAAATCGGGGTTCATTCTGTTTCGTAAAAAGATAGCGAACGCATGGCAACGGATAACTTAGTCATTTCATGTGAAGAAGATCCCTTTGAGGATATTCCAGATACGGAACCCACTTTTTATGGACCATTTTCACCCGTTTTTAGAGTACCGAAAAAGTCTTCTCCTTCTCCAACTTATTCTTTGGAAATACTGTCTTCTCCTCCCTCGTCATCCACTCATCAGCGCTCTAGAAAGAAGAAGTCCTCACAGACCAAGCTCCACCAAAAATTGTTGGTGTGCTGGCTGTCACCTCTGATGAATATACTCTTACGAACTGCGTCCGGTTTATAGCCAGAGACCTGAAAACACATACGAAGGAATTTATTCAGCAATTGAATGCGGATCTGGAACGACTTCATATTGAAAAACTCTACGTGGCGAATGAACCCACTCGAGAAAAAATTCATCAAAAGGTACCTCTCAAGTTTTTATGGACTGTTATTTACAAACCTCAACATCGTCAGCCACAGCAATGTCCATCTTGTCGATCGAAATCTTGTCATCGATTTATGGCCATGCTAGCACTCCAACAATTAGTGAAATTTGCTGTTCATAAATGTATTCATTGAGTGGATAGGTAATCAAGGAATTTTTCTCTCTTTTTCTTTTTTTCAGATGATCCAGAGAAACAAATACTCTACTTCATATGGTTTAGTGGTAAAGACCTCATCAGGACAGGTGGTGATGATTCATCGAAAAATGCCATACTGTTTTCAAAATTATTTAATTCAGCTTTTAAAAAATAAACGTATCGAACCACCCTTCGATTTGGAAAAAATATCGGTGCTTCAAGATGAATTTGAAAACCATATTTATCCGACTCTCCATCCCAATTTACAAGACGATTATGATCGGTACAAGGCTAAATTAGCTTATGAAGATGAATGGGATTTCCCGCATGGACAAATGGATAAAAGACGCTTCAAGAAAGATGACGACCCTCGATTCAAATGGTTCAGAGTCGCGTATCAGGAATTTGAAGAAGAATCCGGCTACCGATTCGCCTACCAACCCTCGGACGTGGCTCAGTATCCTTTAATCAAACTAGAATTTACGGGATTAGATCAATGCATTTATACACAATATTTTTTTATAGTCGAACATCCTAAACATTTACGCCGTAATACCTACTTTGATAATTATTCTCCTTTCCAATCTCAAGCAGCTTATAGAATGGCTCTCGAACGCAATATCGGGAGTATTGATGATCGGATGGTCTATCGGGGTTACTTAATTAAAATCGAAGAGGCTCTAAAGTATCTAACACGTCAACAGGAAATGAAAAAGGACGGGAAGGATCAAGTGTTGCTATATTTTTTAGAAGGAGATAAATGGAATCCACCCGATTCTATCTGTTATTTAGAAAAGTAAAAAAATAGAATAAGATCCCTTAGCCACCCCGCATTTCCCATTTGAAGAATCCATCCTATCTATTCTTTTTTTAAATGTCTCGGGATGTCATCCGACGCATTCTCTCCGACAAAAAAAACGAGTTCCTCCCACCTACCCCAAAAAGAATAAGAAGAAGAAGAAGAAGAAGAGGAAATTTCCCATGAGTCTTTTCGAGAACCCTTTCCCCCTCTCTCTTCCTATATATAAAAGAAACCGAGAGAAAAGTTGTCTTTTCTTTTTTTTCCATCTCGTCCTCAGGAGAGAGAGAAAACCTAACGCCATGTAGTGGTTACGGCGAGAGTCTTTTTCCCTCGCGATTCGTTTCCGTTTCGCCAAGACAATTCCCCTCCCGTTTCACTTGGGGTCGGGCACGCTCTATTTTCGAGGATCGGAACTCGTGACTTGCCTTTCCCAGCAAGGGACTTGGATGAGTCCGAAAAGTCAACGGACTATTCAGCAATGGATCTCTCGAGCCCCTTTTCGCCCTTACCGATCCTTAACGACGGATCTCTGGATCGATACGTCGGACCGCCCCAGCCGGATTCTCCGCCATACCCCTTTTATCACCTTCGATTCCCTGGAAAGACTGCTCAACGATTTGGGTCCAGACGCTCTCCTCTTTTCGACCTGGCTTCAGAGTGTGATGAGAGAACCTCTTCAAATCCAAGAAGATTCTCAGACCGGGGAAACTTATTTTAGTCCCGTGGAGAACAAGGTGATGGACTTTCAGTTTCAAAATTTATCGGAACTGTTTCAATGTGCTTTATGTTTTTTTCTTCTTAAAGAGTGGGGGGAAAGAAAAACTAAAAATTGTAGAATAATCATAAAAAATAATTTTGTTTTTCTTTAAAATAAATATTGAGATAGTCCAATTTTGGGGAGGAGGTGGAAAATTCAAAACTATTATCTAAAACAGATGTTGCGGTCAGTCCATTTCGATCCACGGAGGAGGATATGTGTGAGATTCTCTGATCCATAGAGAGTTTCAGAAAAAAAACTGCGAAAGTTTCCCCCCCTATCTCCAAAAAATGGGTATCCAGGTTGAATGCACAGTACAGACTGATGGGAAGCCGAAACTCGAGTTCCTTAAATAGAAAAAAAAATAAGAGCTCCTTCTAGAAACAATTTTAGATGTCTTGTTTGGATGAGTGAGTCGACTGGGAAAAATTTCTCAGCGCTGTGAAAAAAAATTTTGAGTTAAAAAAAAAAAAAAAAAAAAAAAAAAAAACTTTTGGTTAATTTTTATCATGTCTTCTAGACATGACCTTCTAGACATGATAAAAATTAACTCTCTCTTCTTTTTGTCTGGGAATGATGTCTCACCGTTTCGAAAAATAGAACATATCCCATTCTTGAAATTCTATTATTTTAGAAAGGATGATGAGTGATGGTCTATTTTTCGAAACGGTGAGACATCATTCCCAGACAAAAAGAAGAGAGAGTTAATTTTTATCATGTCTATAAGACATGATAAAAATTAACAAAAAGTTTTTTTTTTTTTCCTTTTCAATTCAGAAATTTTTCTCTGAGCTTTGCCAATTTTTTTCCCAGCCAGCTCCATCCATAAAACAACACCTCTCAAAATCTTTTCTCACTTATCTATTTAAACCACTCGAATTTTTGCTTCCAATGAGTCCACGCATCTTGGCCTTTCTTCCACTCTGCTCTGAGAAAGATAGGATAGATTGTTTTGGGTGGACCGTCCTGTTGACGCTTCCGATTTATATAGAGAGCTATATATAGATAGGGTCCCTCCTAACTCCCTCTATTATGACTATTAGTCTTTTCTTTTTTTTCCAAGAAATATACAAAGAATGATCCACAGTTTTTTTCCGTTAATGGGAAAAAAATTTTCTACCTTCCGACTTCTTTTTAGTACCTCTTTAGGTGTCTCCTCCTTCTGGATCTTTTCCTTCTCCTCTCTTCCTCGCGAGCAGGGAATTGGAAATGCTGTTCAGGATGCAACGCTCGTAAAGGCTCCATTTTCTTCCTGGAGAGGGCGTCTACGGCAAACACCGTCTTGTCATGAAATTGGAGTTGGTAGTAAAGAGGTCCGTGAATAATGTACACGGAGCGAGCTCGCAGTCGATAGGGAATCATACGATACCCGTCGGCTTCTGATTCCATTTCCCATCAATAAAGACGGATAGAAGCTTCTCCGGTTTGAAGAGTATGAACCCACTCGGGTGAAACGTAAAACAGTTTTAAAAAGGTTCCAGCATCGACGGCGATCACATTTTCCCATCGCAGATAAGCGTGTAAGCGAAAGGTTCCTGCCTCCATCATCGATTGGAAAGCAAAGTGCTCGAAAGCTTCGATGGACGAAAAATAATGCAGGATTTTCCCATCGTAACAGGATAAATAGCACATGGTTTCTTGGACGATTTGTTCCATACGCTCCGGGTCCCGAAACCATTCTTCGAAACGGGAGAGAGGTTACCATTGATGAGCTCGTTCGAGATGACAGACGGGCGTGATTTCCACCAGGGTAGGTAGAACTGCAACAGCATCGGTCGACATTTTAGTTTTCCTTGGTTGGGAAGGAAGAACGAGAATGAACCCTGTAGGCAGAAAAACTCGGATCTATATAAATACTAGAGGAAAAAAGGCGGGGGGAAGGGAAGTTCTTCCTTCCTCCCAAAGAAAGAAAAGTGGGTGGAAAGAAAAAAATCATTTCACTCTCAGAAAAAAAAAGAATTTTTTTCTTGTCAACATCTTGTCTAGACATGTTTCTAAAAATAGATTTCCAACAAAGGTTCATTCTTTTCTTAGAAATCTATTTTTAGAAAAGAATTGACATATCCTTCACAACAAAATTCTTTTTTTTCCCTCCCTCCAGCCAACTGGATGGGCAAGCGTTTCGGGTCAGATCAGTCCGTGCTGACATTATTTTTTTTAAATACAATGGAATTAGTATAGGAATGTACTAGAAACTGACCCAAGGTTGAAAAAAAATATCAAAATCAATACTCACTTCTTGACGATTTCTTTTTCCAAAAACCTGTCGAAGAATTCTTGATGGGTTATCCAATCTCTAGACCTGTCTGAAGGGAATCCAATCTAAGGTGAGCGCGCATTTACCTGACGCGAAACTCGGAATATCTGCATAAATAACAAAACGTCCATTCTTAAAAACTCATCGTCTAGTCCATTGAGTTGGTTGGGGGGAGAAAAAATTCTCAGAGTTCTGAAAAAAAAAAAACAAAAACTTTTTGTTAATTTTTATCATGTCTTATAGACATGATAAAAATTAACTGTCCCCTCTTTTTGTCAAGGAAGGATGTCTCACCGTTTCGAAAACGAAACCAAAACTCATCCTTCTCATGGCAATTATTCCAAGAATGAGTCACGGTTTGTTTTTCGAAACGGTGAGACATCCTTCCCAGACAAAAAGAAGAGAGAGTTAATTTTTATCATGTCTAGAAGACATGATAAAAATTAACAAAAATTTTTTTTTTTTTTTTTTTACTCAGAAATTTTTTCCAAAGCTCTGAGAATTTTTTCTCAGCCGACTCGATGATCCAAACAAGACAGATCCAAATTGTTTCTAGAAGGAACTCTCCCTTCTCTATTTAAACCACTCGTGTTTCCAACTTCAGTTCAGTCTGTGCTGTGAATTCGACCTGGATACACACTTCTCCCTCCTGGAAAGAATTTCTGTGAAGGTATGCGAACATTTTTCTCAGCTCTTAGAAAATTTTACCAGCTGACTTGATCGACGACAGATATCTCGAACATTCTGTTATCTGCGGAAGCCGTTTCATTTTCGTGCAGTCCATGCTGTGGACTCACCTGAATATCCATTGCTCCCTCCCCTTCTGGAAAGGGTCGTAGCTTTTTTAGATCCTCGTCGCTCTTTTTACGTTTCGTTGGATATCTAGGACGAACTTTTTTACCTTATTCCTTTCAAACTCTAATATTGAGGTTGGAGAGCCGTCATGGAAAATCAGCCATGATCCTGACGAATCTAAACCGACTCCTTGAAAGCAGAGCTATGTCATGTTTTTTTGATGACAGATTTCCAAGCTCCGAGTGATGAGAAATTTAGAAATTTTGCAGTGTTAACGGAAAGGAGGAGACAGAAACCTGGAGAATGGAAATGAAGCTGAGAAAAAATGCTAAGAGCTCAGAAAAAAAAGGCTCTTTCCAGGAGGGAGGAGAAGCGCGTAACTAGGTTGAGTGCACAGCACACACGGATCTGAAGTTGGAAACGCGAGGGGTTTAAATAGAGAAGCGAGAGTTTCTTCTAGAAACAATTTTGGATGTCTTGTTGTTTGGATCATCGAGTCGACTGGGAAAAAAAATTCTCAGAGCTCTGGAAAAAAATTTCTGAGTGATGAAAAAAAAAAAAACTTTTGGTTAAATTTTTATCATGTCTTCTAGAAAAATTAACTGTCCCTCCTTTTTGTCTAGGAAGGTTGTCTCACCATTTCTAAAAATAGATCATGACTCATTCTTGGAATAATTGCCTTGACAAAGGGTGAGTGATGGTCTATTTTTAGAAAGGGTGAGACATCCTTCCCAGACAAAAAGAAGAGAGAGTTAATTTTTATCATGTCTTAAGACATGATAAAAATTAACCAAAAATTTTTTTTTTCAGTCTAATTTAGAGAATTTTTTCTAGCCGACTCGATCGACAAGACATGACATGACCATTGTTTTTTTTTAATAATGGACTTTCACCTATCCCTTTCAACCCTCCGAGTTTGGCTTTGGATCCGTGTCCTTGCTTCCACATTCAGAGCTCTTTTCTTCAACATTTCGATGCAGGGGAAGAATCAATTCTCTCACAACGTTTAGATATTCTTTCAGAATGCTAGAAAACTCATTCAAAGAAGAAGTATCTAAGGGTGGAGTTGCCGGTTGAGGAAAATTCACGAGTCTTGGAACCGGATTATGCGAATCCGTCTGTATACCAAACTGTAAAGGAGAACCACCCGCTTTAGGAGAGCAGATAATAGTAAGATCCATCTTTTTTCAATTTTTGATTTGAATATACTTGTTTCTTCTTACTCGGAACATTTTCCTTTTTCTTCCTCCTCATCCAGGAACTGAATTCCAGGTGGAACGGAAGCATTTGTAATAAACTGTTGTTTCTTGGTTCCACACGCCTGACATTTTCCCGTGACCATCGGCCGTCGATTTTTCGACATGCGATAGTGGACGTCGACCGTATCGGTCTTGGCTCGGCATTTCACAGAAGTGTAGATATAAAATTTAGGATACGTTTCGGATCCGTCGGCTCTTTTCGCATACCCCACTTCTTCACAGAGGTATTCCGTTTGCTGATCCGCTCTTCGAGGATAAAACTCGTTTCCCCAAGCATCGCGAGCATAACGAATTCGATCGCCGGCCGTTAAACAATATTCGACTCCATCCGCCTTTTTAGGATACATTTCATGCCCCGATTCGTCTTTGGCATAAGAGAATAAAACAGACGTATAAAGCGAATACTCGTCCCCATTTTGAAATTTCGGGTAGTATTCTCGTCCAAAAGACGTTCGGGCATACCGTCGAGGAGCTAAAATGTATTGGTTTCCGTTTAAATCTACCGCGTAATACTCATGACCGTTTTCGTCTCGAGCCAAGATAGGATTTCCTTCAGGATCCGTAACGTATAATTCGTAGTGAGGATGTTGGAGGTCGGTCGGGTATCGTTCTTTCCCCGATGCGTCTACTCGATAAACAGACATGCTTAGTTCTCGTCGCCTGCTCCTTCCTTCCTCCCACTCGAGACCCGTTGAGATGAGGGTATGATGTGATATCTATAAAATGGGTTGACCCTTTCAAACTATTCCATTGTTTAAAGACGGGTGGGTTAGGAAAGAAAAATAATAATAAAAGCAAATATCTGAACGGTTCAACACAACGGGTGAATGGAAAAAGGAATAGTTCTCTCTCTCCTCTCACAGGATGGTTTCTTCTTCTTGAACGGCTCACACTCAACTGAAGCGAAACTCGGAACTCGAAATGTTTAAATAGATCATAGAGTCCATTCCAGAAAGAATTCGGAGATGTCTTGTCCATCCAAGTCGGCTAGAAAAAAATTCTCAGAGCTTTGAAAAAAAAAACTTTCGGTTAATTTTTATCATGTCTTATAGACATGATAAAAATTAACTGTCCCCTCTTTTTGTCTGGGAAGGATGTCTCACCCATTTGAAAATTCAAAAAAACAAACCATGACTCATTCTTGGAATGGTTCCCATTAGAAAGGGTGAGTGATGGTCTATTTTTAGAAAGGGTGAGACATCCTTCCCAGACAAAAAGGGGGTTCATTAATTTTTATCATGTCTAGAAGACATGATAAAAATTAGCCAAAAGTTTTTTTTTTTTGAGTAACAGAAATTTTTTCCAGCCGACTCGATCGACAAGACGTCCCCATTTTTATTTAAGAATGGATTCTTGTTTATATGTGTAAGCATTCCGAGTTTCGTTTTAGATGAGTCTATGTTATTGAAGAGGAAACATGGGTACCCTCATTTTTTTTTCCTATCTGATTTCTAAGATGAATTCAGTGAGTTCACCTTGACCTTTTCAAATTTTGTTTGTTTACTTTTAGCCCAGAGGTCGACGGATAAATCATTCTGATTTTTTATATATTTTTTGTGTCCCTCTCTCTCTAAGAAACCTATCTCGTTCCAAGTCTTCTCGAAGTGCTATTGGTTCGTTTCGAGACGAGGTCATTTCACACCCCCCCTCCTCAAAAAGTATATATATATAAATTAGAGGAAGTGATTTTCATACACACACTTCACCTTTTTGAGTGGTGTCACGATGAGCCTATCCAGTAGAGAACGTCTTAGTGAAAGAATACGTGAACAGAAACGACGCTGGCGAAGCAATTCAGCTAATCTAGAGCGAGAACGAATACTTCAAAGGGAACGTTATGCTGTTCTTAAAAAGAACTCCCGACCGCGAAAGAAACATCTTCCTCCCAAGCAGTGGGAAAGCTATACGAATTTGCAGTATAAGGATATGTGGTCCGAAGAAGCCTATCAAAAATGTATTCGACAATGTAATAAAGAGCAATACAATTTCCTGATCTACGTTCTCGTCCGTTTGTACACCTATTACGCGTTACCTGAATCGAAACGTCCCCCTCCTCTGGATATTATTGTGCAAGGATCTGCCGGAACGGGTAAATCTTTCCTGATCCAAGCTTTATACCAAACTCTGATTCGAACGCCTCTTTTTAGCGAAGCGTGTTCGGTTCTCAAACTCGCACTCAGTGCTCAAGGAGCGGTCTACATTACGGGAGATACTTTGCATCATGCCCTGCGTCTTCAAATGAACGGGACTTTTGTTCGACCTCTGACCCAAGAGACTTTAGACTATTACAGACCCCTGTATGCTCCTTTACGGATGGTGATTTTGGATGACGTTTCCACGATCGGATCCAATTTATTTTCGCGCCTCGACCAGCAACTTCGACAATTGTGTCATGTGCCGGATAAGCCGTTTGGGAATGTGCATATGATTAAATTCGGAGATTTGCAGCAGCTCGAACCGATTCGCGACACGCCCATTTTTTATTCTGAAGGGTGGTGGACGCCTCAATCCACGCTCTACTATGAACTAGTCGAATGTATGCGATTTTCTCTGGATTACGAGGAGAGACTCGATCGTTTAACGAGAAATCACTTTTTA
Source organism: Stegodyphus dumicola (assembly GCF_044657685.1). Lineage (NCBI taxonomy): Eukaryota > Metazoa > Arthropoda > Arachnida > Araneae > Eresidae > Stegodyphus > Stegodyphus dumicola. The sequence goes on along the minus strand of NC_140781.1, from coordinate 109,316,298 downwards.
GAACCGGACGATGTGGCATTTTTCAGTCCCGCGTTCGCAGTTTCAACGAAATTCCTCGCGAAGCTATTTTTCTCTGTTTTTCGAGCAAGGATGCAGAGAAATATAATATGAAATGTCTCCAATCCCGAGGGACGTACTGTTCGTGTCTAGCTCGAGACGTGATTTATTCCGAGAGCGAAAAATTGCGGAAGAGGATGATGAAACGGAGTCGACATTTACATCGATCTCAGATGGCGAATCTCGAATCCGTCCTCCATTTACAAAGAGGAGCGCGATATCAATTGACTAAAACGCTCGACAGATCCAAAGCATGGATGAATGGAGCGATTGGAACACTACACCAAATAGACCAGGATGAAGACGGAGTTGTGACGCGTGTCTGGCTGCAATTTTCGAATAGTCTAGCTCCTATCGATCGCGTCTCCATTCGTATTGACACCTGTTCGACGAAAAGACTCGCATTTTATCGCGAACAGTTTCCTTTGATGTTAGCCGAAGCGATCACGGCTCATAAAGCCCAAGGAGCCACCTTTCCGTCGATCGCAATTTACATGCACGGACCTTTTAATCGATTTCAGCAATATGTCGCTTTTTCTCGAGTGACTCAACCCCAGGGATTGTATATTCTGGACCAGTTTCGTCCCCGCATGAAATTGGCGAGCAAGCAAAAATACGAGGAGGAACTGGAGCGATTGCAAAACATGTCCCGGATTCCGTATGATATATCGGCTCGAAAACAGAACCAAGATCCGTACGAGTTTCTCATGAACCTTCTTCAATGTGGGAATCGTCTTTCCTTCCATCTTTCCAATAGAAACATCTCCCAAGAAAAAGAAGTCGTCAAACTAGAAGAAAAACCTTCTTTCCATGTAAAACCTGTCATAAAATGTCAATCTTAAATCTTTTTTTAAAAATTCAATAAAAAAAATATTCTCCATCAAAACCCCTCCATTCTTTCAAAGCTTCACAAAACGCTCAACAATGTCCACACAATGGGAAGAGAAAAATCTATCTCAACGGTCCACACAACATGTTGACTCCTCAAAATATGTCTCTCCCAAGTGACAGGATGCTTCTTCTTCAACGGCTGACACTCATCTAAAGCCAAACTGGGAATGCTTAAATAGATAAGCGAGATTTTATTCTTAAAAAAATGGCGCTGTCTTGTCAATGGAGAATCGAGTCGGCTGGGAAAAAATTTTGAGAGCCGGGAAAAAAAAATTCTCTAACTCTAAAAAAAAAAACTTTTGGTTAATTTTTATCATGTCTTATAGACATGATAAAAATTAACTCTACCCTCCTTTTGTATGGGAATGTTGTCTCCCCGTTTCTAAAAATAGACCAGAACCCATTCTTTGATTTTTATTCTTTTTATAAAGGATGAGTGATGGTCTATTTTTAGAAACGGTGAGACAACATTCCCAGACAAAAGGGGAAGGTAGTTAATTTTTATTATGTCTAAAGACATGATAAAAATTAACCAAAAGTTTTTTTTTTTTTTTTTTTTTATGGAGTTAGAAAATTTTTTTTCCTGGCTCTCAAAATATTTTCCCAGCCGACTCGATTCTCCAATTGACGACACAACGCCATTTTTTTAAGAATGGACTCTCGTTTATCTATTTAAGCATTTCGAGTGTCTCTTCAGATGAATGTCAGCCGTTGAGGAAGAAAAACGCAGATTCCCATTTTCTCATTTCCTTCAGAGAGAGAGAGGCCTAGATTTTCGAGACTCGATGACTTTTCAAGCACTTTTTGTTTAAGCTATTCGACTTCATATTTGTCTGACGTTCAAGAGTATGATCTCTCGTGGATGGATCTCTTCCACCTCATTCTCTTTCCAGTCGATTTAGAAGGGGAAGGGGAGATTTTTTTTTCCTCATGGAGGATGTCTCCTGAGTACCGTTCAAAGAGTCTATGGAGAAATTATATGGTCAGAGTCACGGATTTCCAGGGTAATCTGCTTCTCAGCTAAAAAAAAGGATCTCTCTTTCCCAGTCTGTCTTCGATTGCCTCGTTAACTGTGAAACCCACCGCTTTTCCGATTTTATGGTTCTCCCAGTATAATCAGACAGTCGGTCACAAAAGTATTCGAACACCGGTACCCTATCAGAAAATGACAAGATGGCGTTTTTTCCCCTCTTTCTCTCTGTGTGTCGTGTTATTCCATCCTAGGTTTTCTTCTCCCCCCATCTTGGCAAAAACTGGAAAAAATTGGTTACGATCTCTTTTTGAATGGGGAGATGCCATTTTGAGAAAAAGCTGACGACCCTATCTTGGAGAATGAACATGACCGCTCTACACACCCTTTCTCTCTCTCTCTCTCTTTGAATTGGGAAGCCATTTTGGGAAAAAGCAGACGACCCTATCTTGGAGAATGGAAATGAACGCCTCTCCCTCTCTCTTTGAAATGGGAAGCCATTTTGGGACCCTCTATTCTTGGGGAGGGAGAAAGCTGAAGTCTGCACTTCGCTGTCTCTGAATGCGGAAAGCCCTTTTGGGAAAAGCGGACCCTCTTCTTCTGATCTCAGAGAACTGGAAATGAACGCTCTACACGATCTCTCTTTGAATTCAGAAGGTATTTTGGGACCTTCTAATGTTGGAAAACTGAAATGAACGCTCTACACCTTCTCTCTCTCTCTCTTTCTGTGAAATGAGTAGCCATTTGAAAACTCCCTAACTTTGGAAAAAAACAGAAATGAACGCTCTACACCATCTCTCTTTGAAAATGGGGGGTGTCATTTTGAGACCTCCCTCCCCTAAACTTGGAAAAAAACTGAAATGAACGCTCTACACTTTCTCTCTTTGGACATGGGTAGCCCTTTGGGGACCCTCTCCTCTTGGTAGAAAAAAAAAGAACTGAAGTGAAGGCTCTACACAATCTCTCTTGGAATGGGATCCATATTTCGGGAAACGTGGATGACCTCATGCTGGAAAACTGAAGTGAACCACCAAGATTGGACTCTATATAATATTTTTTAATTGACATCATGACCCTCCTCCAATTTGTTATTAAAAAAGTTTTTTTGTTTTGGTTTTTATCCCATTTCCGATGTGATTTCAGAAATGCAATTCCATAACAGTTCAATTTCATTCGAGGTTAAATGATCTAAACAGTCTTTGACCCACCCATCCGTATGATTATTTTCTTCTCCTTCCTGTTGCATCAAATTTTGTAAGTCCATATAATCATTCCATACGGGAAGGGCTGGATCCTCACAAGGCTGTCTTGAAACACTTGGAGTCTCTTTGGGATGAGTGGAGGGATCTAGGATGTCTGGACCCGGCTGCGATTCTACCTCCATGATTTCTGGACCCGTTGGAACTTGTTTACCCGGCTGAAATTCTACCTCCATAATTTCTGGACCCGTTGGAACTTGTGAACCCGGCTGTGATTCTGCCTCCATGATTTCTGAACGTGTTGGAACATGTGGACCCGGCTGACATTCTACCTCTACGATGTCGGGACTTTTTGAAGCTTGTGGACCCGTCTGACATTCTACCTCTACGATGTCGAGACAGGTTGGAGAAGAAGAAGAAGAAGAGGATACTGGAAGAGGTTCTGTCTGTGAAGAGTCCGAAAGAGGCTGCCTGTTTGAACAAGTCGGGGAAGAAGAAGAAGAAGCTTCTGGATTCTGAAGCGGATCTTGCACGCCAGGTAGGTTCCGGTAAGTCGACCGTTTTTTAAGAGGTAATTTTTTTTCTTTCTCCTCATCTTCAATCGTGATGACTTCAATTTCATTCCGTTGCCGGGTCGATTTTGTTTCGGGCCATGACGGTTTGGTCCAGCTCCTCTTATCATCTAAGGAAGGGATGGGTAAAGGTGGCGGAGGGTTTTCTTCTTTTTCTTGAAACATCATCGGCGATTGGAAAGAAATCTCCTTTTTCAATTGTTTCCAAAGCGAGTACGAGCACCGATCGACGAGAAAGAGACTCTTCTGGGTTGTGACGATGAGATATTGCGTTTTCGGGTGAACGACATAGTTTTGAAAAGGTCTTAGAATATATTTCTTATATTTCATCCTGTCGCTGACTTTAAAACTTCTTTCCTTCAGATTGGGGGACGATGATTCGTAATAGGCGAGAGGAGCGGCTGTGGTCTGAACAATATGAACTTCGTCCTCAGCCGTCGTTCTCACTCCAAACGTAAAATATCGTTTCGTGAGAAAAATATTCTTCCACCGAAAACTTGTGCGCGGATCCGTATATCGCCGGTCTGTTTGAATGGGCCGTCTCAAAGCTCGATCCATCCGATTCCAAGAGAAGGGAGATTCCTCTTTCGTTTGTTGCGATTCGAATAAATTTCTGTATATATTCTGAACGAGCAGGTTGGAGGATTCGACATCTTGGTTGAAAGATACGATCGCTTGATGAGGTGGTAAATGCGGAATAAATGTCGCACAATGACACGCCAAAAAAAATTTTCAAGTTGGAGATTTGCTTTAGCGTCTTCAAATCCTCCCCGTTCGAAAACCGTTGAGTTGGAAAAACGTCTAATAGCGACATGGCTCCCAATGGAAAAGAAATGATCTCGCCCAGTACTCTCGTCTTTATATATATATATATATATATAGACACACACAGACACACATAGAGGCTCTATGACGGCCGTTTTATTTGTTTTTTTTTTGTTTCTCTCTCTGTCTCTCTCTCAATCTCCATGACCTCTTTTTCTTTTCTTAAAAGATGAATGTGTGTGGGAATGAGGAAGTGAAAGTAATAATTTAATAAACAAAAAATTATCCAACCATGACCTTCTTTTTTTTCAAAGTCACCCTTTCCAATCCAAGGACGTCCAGAGATAGAGGAAGCAGGGGGAGAGGAGGAGGGAAGGGAAGGTCACACTCTCTTTCTCTCTATAAATAAAAGGGGAGAGCCCCAAAGTCGTATTTTTCTCCAAGTGGATCATGAGGAGGCATCCCCAGCTCACTACGTGTATTCCTTTCAAATATAAATATGTTGATCTTTCCTTTTATATCATCCAAGGAGTCGTTTACCTGAAAGCCTCTGATTTTTCAAAATGTGCGGGTTATCATACCGTGGGGAGTTGTCAAAAGATGCGGGACGAATTTTTGTCCGACGAAAACGTGTTGATGGCTCGTGACATTCCACCTTTGGATGCACAAATTTTGTTAATGAAACGAGCCAAATATTTTTACACGTCCCACTTTCTAACCGTCTCGCAAATGAATAGGATTATGGATCTTCTTGAGAAGACAAAAGGGATTCTTGTTCATTTTAGTGAATGGTTGCACAAATGTTTGCACGAACCTCTCTCGATTGAGAAGACTGGGAAGAATAACTATTATATTCTTCTCGAGGACTCTCCTCCTTCGTCTCATCTTAAGGAGGCCACGACTTTTGAAAAAATCCTCGAGCAAGAAAAAATAGAATGGTGGAACAACTACCCCATCCCTCTCCCCGAGCATCAAGAGGAGCCTGTTCAGAAGAAAAAGAAAAAACCTTTCCAAAAGTCTATCCTCATCCTCCTCGATAATGATGGGGATGAGGAGAAGCCTGTTCAGATTCCTGTCCGTTTATCAAAACCCGTCGAGGATGAAAAACCTCTCCCTTTCTCAAGACCCCTTGAGGAAGAGAGACCCCTCGAGAAGGAGAGATCTCTCCCATTGTCAAACCTCCTCGAAGATGAAAAACCTCTCCCTTTCTCAAGACCCCTCGAGAAGGAGGGACCTCTTCCTTTATCAAACCCCCTCGAAGATGAAAAACCTCTCCATTTATCAAGACCCCTCGAAAATGAGGGACCTCTCGATTTGTCAAAACCCCTCGAGGATAAGGGAACCAAAACTTCTCTCTCTTTCGAAGAGGAGGGACCTCTCAATTTGTCAAGACCCCTCGAGAATAAGGGAACCGAAAATCCTCTCCCTTTCTCAAGACTTCTCGAGGAGGAGGAGGAGGAGGAGAGACCGCTCCATGTCTCAAGACAGGACCCCCCTCTATCTCTTGAGGATCCGAGGGAAACGATTCCTATTGAAAAACCATCTATCGACGATCCCCAGAAAAGGTCTTCGGAGGAGATTAGACTTCCATGTAGAAAACGAATCTGCCACAATCATCATAATAATAATAATAATAATATACCCCCCTCTCAACAACAGAATCCTACAACATTAGCAGATAAATGCATTCAAACCAATCCCTTTATAGTAACCCTTTTGATTGGAGAACCCGTGCATTAGCATCGAAAAAAAATGAGATTCTAGACTTTTTCTATGACCAGAATGTTAAGGCAATAGATAGGTCTAGCTCAGAATTTTTCTTTTTAAAAGAAAATAAATAAATAATCCAAAGACTATTCGTAAATATAAATGGTAAAGTCTCGAGTCGGCTGGAAAAAAATTTTCAGAGCTGAGAAAAATTCTCCAACTCAAAAAAAAAAAAAAAAAAAAAACTTTTTGTTAATTTTTATCATGTCTTAGACATGATAAAAATTAACGACCCCCTTCCCTTTTCGTATGGGAATGTTGTCTCACTCTTTTGAAAAACAAATCGTGATTCATTCATGGAATGATTGCCATTAGAGAAAGGATGAGTCATGGTCTATTTTTAGAAAGGGTGAAACATCCTTCCCAGACAAAAAGGGAGGGTCATTAATTTTTATCATGTCTAAGACATGTTAAAAATTAACCAAAAGTTTTTTTTTTTTGTTTTTTTTTTTCATTAGAGAATTTTTATCTCAGCTCTGAGAAATTTTTTTTTTCTCCCAGCCGATTCGAGACTTTACCATTTTTTTTTAAGAATGATTTTTCCCTGATCTATTATTTCAAAATTCCAAGTTTCGCTTCAGAACCATCTGTGCTGTTGAAGAAGTAACGTGATATATGTATTTTTTAATGAGTTCTGTCAAGATTGAATTGTGCAGGATCGACCTTGCGAATTTCTTCTCTGTGTCTTTAAATAATAATGATACCGAACCGCTTTTTGTAGAGCGCAATGGAAAAAACCTTTTGTATGGTTAGGACAATTCATGTGTTCGATCCCATTGTATTTGAGAATCTCTTGCGTCGATCCCGAAATGCAATAAATGGATCTTTGCAACCATTTCTCTAAAAACCGCCGTTTCATTTCTCCTCGCACCCAAATCATGGAAAAGGGTTCCGTCAACATCGTTAACACCCATGGAAAATAACTGTATGGAATTTCTCCTTCGTACCACGACAAGCCGTGATAATAATCACTCGCCCACACAGCGGTTCGTTTTTCTTTCTCGGTGAGCATTTGCCATGGAAACGGGGGTTTAAAAACAAATACCCCTCGAGAAGTACCATCCAATGTGACGTAAGCCAATTCTTTCACAATAAAGGCTCCTTGAGAATCGTAGAAACCTTCAAAGTCGAGCACGAGTTCCATGTTTTTTATTTCTTTTTCTTTCCAAGGTGACCTTTATTATTATTATGATGGATGTGTATTGAGATACGCACGATATTATTCAAAAAACAAATATATATACGAATGTGACCTTTCCCAGAATTCATACGACCTGTCACGTGCAACCTTCTCTCTTTCTATAAAAGAGGAGACGGCGAGAGAACGCTATCCATTTTTTCCTTCAGGACACACACAGCGAGAGAGAGAGAGAATTTTGTTTTCTTTTTTCCTCAATTGAAGAAGATGGACATTTTGAGTGCCAAACCTCTCAAAGATTCCTACATTGTTCTGGACATGGAATACTTTCACTGTTATGATCCAAAGACGGGAGATATATGTTTCATCTTGAAAGAACTGGGCTACATCACTTGCGATTTAACCTTATGCGGATCCATGATTTTTCTCCCTCCTGTCCATTACGATGACTTATCGTCCCGCAATCAAGCTGTGGTCCACCAGACTACAAATAACCGACACGGCCTGCAATGGATCGAGGGTCGTCTTTCCTACGAGCATCTTCCTACGATCCTGAAAATACTGACCGAAAATGTGGAGACTATCTACGTCAATGGATACGATAAAGCCGAATTTTTCAGCAAGCTCTGCCAGCGATCCGTTTACGAGTTTTATATCCCAGGGAAAACCGAGTGGCGGAACAAGTCGAAATGCACGCGACACCAATATTTCCAAAAGATGATTCATTGTGCCGAGAACAAGGTGAGAAATTTTCGATACCATTTGATGGAGGGTAGTTACGTTTTCCGGAAATTACATTGTTACCCCTTCGAGAGCAAAGCTGTCGAAGACGAAGAGGAGGCGGAAGAATCTCCCCAGGAGAACTCGTGCGACGATGAGGAGGAGGAGGAGGAGGAGGATGAACTTTCTAATAATAATAATAATAAATGTCTAAGTTGGGATGCTTTAGAGACCCTAGAATATTGGTCTCAACCCTTATCTCACCTAGACCTGAAAGAGGATCCTCAATTGTACTCTTTGTGGTCCTCTTCTAAAATTTGGTCTTGGAGAGAACCCTTGAATGTTCATGAATGAAATGGTATGTAAATCCCTAGAGAAAGAAATAGAAAAAAAGTTCCTTTTTTTGTAATATGTTGATTTCTTTCCAATCCCATTTCTTTTCCATAACTCCACCCCAATCGACGAGAAGAAGAAGAATTTTCCAAGTTACACAAGACGAATCTTCCAAGTTACGCAAGACGAATCTTCCAAGTTACACAAGACGTAGAAAGATTTCACAAGGATTTATAAATCACACGCTCCCACATGATATATGTATAGAGAGAAAAAGACCCTCTGTTCTCTAGCCAATACGTCAAGACTTCCCTAAACTAAGAGAGATCATGAGTACCGAGGAAACCTTAGCAGAGCAAGTGGAAAGACTTTCAAAGAGATTAGAAGAGTTAAGACGGGATAGATTTACAGTTCCGACGACTAAAGAGGAAACTATCATCGATTTCAACAAACCGCTGTACTTTCATCCCCTACCCCAAAGAATGAGACGAGTGGACTCGCCGTTGAACAGTTCCAATGAGAAACAAAATGTCACTTATTTGAATAGCCAATTTAAACACATGAATATTTCATAAGTATTTTTTTGTTTTTTTTCCCTAAAGCGTAGGGAGATCGGATCAGTAGTTTTTTCCTTTCCATCGTCGAAAAAGATTGGGAGGAAAAATCTTTCTGATCTCTTTCAAAAAAATTTTTTAGCCTTAAAAAAAAAAACACCTTTTGTTAATTTTTATCATGTCTTAGACATGGTAAAAATTAACTCTACCCCCCTTTTGTCTGGGAATGTTGTCTCACACTTTCTAAAAATAGACCATCACTCCTCCTTTCCTAAAGAATAGAATTCCAAGAATGGGATCTGGTCTATTTTTAGAAACGGTGAGACCCTATTACCAGACAAAAGGCGGGTAGAGTTAATTTTTATCATCTCTAAAGTTCAGGGTCCATCCATCTTCTTATGTGAAACGGTGACCCTGACGAGATCGAGATAAACAAGTCCTGTGAGTTGTTTTGTAATCTTGACGCGATCCAAGAAAGACTTTTTATTTTTTTTTGAAATAGGCGGGGGGGAGAGAGAAAATGTTCTCACGACCCTCAGATATCTTTTCATAAATATATTTTTTATCAAAGTGTTTCTTTCATCCCGATCCTTTTAAGAGGTTGGAATGACCCTGACATTTAGATGGGGTCACGATCCCGACAGATGTCGTGCGAGTATAAAAGTGTGTGTCTTCCGCAAGATTTCTTCAGAGAACAGAAGAAGACGTGAACTGAGCTGGTAAGTCCCTTTGGTCCTATGAATATGGTTATCTATAAAATCGATTTGATTCTTAGTTTTTTTTAATAATCATAATAATCATAACTTCATTTAAAAAGAACTCTCTTCTTAACCCTTTGAAAAGAAAAATGTCTCTTTCAAAACGACGACTCTAAAACGTTTTATTGTTTTTTTTTTCCTTTCTAGATCTTCCCTGTTATACATATATACCTTTTCGATTCTTTTTTTGCTCCTGTTTGTGGGGAAACATCACCGTATTTATCGCCATGGCGTGTTCAGAAAACTTTATCGTGCTCGATCTAGAGAGTTTCCAGTCCTACAACCACAAGAAGGGTGAATTTACCTACGTTTTAAAAGAATTGGGGTATGCGACAAAAGATTTTTTGACCGTGGGATCGTTGACGTTTGCTCCTCCTCAACCCTTCCACCAACTGAGTGACAAAAACCAAAAGACGAATGCCTGGCTGACGAGAAACCGGCACGGACTTCGTTGGAACGAGGGTCATATTCCCTACAACCATTTAGGACGCATTCTCCAATCGCTCACTCACAGCTTCTCCACGATTTATGTGGTGGGATGCCAGAAAGCTAAATTCTTTGCTAAAGCCTTGGATTATCAAAAACCCGTGACGGAAATTTATGTGCCAGATGGAATCATTTGGAAGTATCGGGAGAAATGTCCCCAACATCATCAAAGGAGGAAATATTTCCATTGTGCCGAAAACAAAGTGCGCAACTATCGATGGCATATTACGGAAGGAGATTTTCATATCAATCACGTCTATCCAGACGGAACGGAGAAAGAGGAGAGGATTCAGGAGGAAGCAGACAATCCTCTGCAAGCTTTTGATAAGGCCTGCGATCAGTTAGAGAAGGATCCGTCCCCAAAAGCGTACGATGACCTCATCCAGAAATGGGATAATCTGTCCTGTTTCCAAGTGATGGAACATCCGGATGAGCATACGCCTTTCCACTTGATGGGCTCTCCTACTTCTTCTTTGTCGTCAACTTCCTCCAATAACTTGAGGAAGACGGAGGGTTGGGGAGACATACCTGAAAATATTCCCCATTACGATCCAGCAGCCTGTTGGGACGAACCTTCCAATAAATCTCCTGAGACCCCCAAAATATCTTCAGAGGATCCAAAGACAAAATCCACTGAGTGTTGGGACGATGAACGGACGACTCATGCTCCAAAATCCACTAAGACTATGTCCACTGAGTGTTGGGACAATGAACAGACGACTCATGCTCCAAAATCTACTGAGACTATGTCCACTGAATGTTGGGACAATGAACTGACGACCCATGCTCCAAAATCTACTGAGACTATGTCCACTGAGTGTTGGGACGATGAAACCGAAAAGACGACAGAGAATTGGGATGACCGTTCTCAAAAGTATTTCAATTGATATATACATAAACTCAGGAGAAAAAAAAAGAAAAGATTTTTAGAAATAAGTAGGGAAAGGTTCTCCGCTTTCCCTATATTTATGGAAATGGACTGAGAAGAGAGAGAGACGAATCAGGAGACCAAAAAAAAATGGGCCTTGGAAGGAATGAGTGCAAATGCATTCGATTCCTTCCGAGACCCATTTTTTTTGGGTCCCTCTCTCATCCAATCTTGGAAAAGAACTTTGTCCTATTTTTCTAGGTCCACTCAAAAAGAAATGAATCTATCCATAAATTTTCTTAAAAGAAAAAAACAAAAAGATCCATTACCTCTTGACGGTCCAAAGTCGAGAATCTTGGAAAAAGTCATCCACTCTCCATCCAGTCAAGCTTCTCTGTAGAAAATCTAGTAGGTGCATCTGCATTCTTGAACACCCGGCAGTTATTATTGGACGCGAAACGTCGAATGCTGAAATAGTTAACAGTGAGCCCATTCTTAAAGAAACGGGGATGTTTTATTCATCCAGTCGAGTGCGGAAAAATTTCTGAGAGCCGGAGAAAAATTTCTCTGGTTGAAAAAAAAAAAAAAAAAAAAAAAAAAAAAAAAAAAAAAAAACCCTTTTAGTCTGAAAATTGATGTCTTCAATTTTTCAAAAATTGAAGACATCAATTTTCAAATTTTCAGACTAAAAAGGGGGGTAATTTATTTTTCAGAAACTTTTCCCAGCCGACTCGATGTGAATAAAACTTTACTGTTTGTTAAGAATGTTATTTAATGGATCGATTTCAACCTATCGAGTTTCGCTTGAGTTCCGGCCGTGCTGTGGGCCCACCTGGATACAAGTTTTCCCCTTTTGGAATAGAATAAAACTTTACTGTTTTTTAAGAATGTTATTTAATGGATCGATTTCAACCTATCGAGTTTCGCTTGAGTTTTAGATGTGAATAAAACTTTACTGTTTTTTAAGAATGTTATTTAATGGATCGATTTCAACCTATCGAGTTTCGCTTGAGTTCCGGCCGTGCTGTGGGCCCACCTGGATACAAGTTTTCCCCTTTTGGAATAGAATTTCCGTCAAGGTAGGCTACTTTTCCTCTTTTTGCATTTTTCATGTCATTTCATTTGTATTACAATATACTGAAAATGGGCGTTCGAACTGATTTCTAGGCTATTTCTATACAAATGGAGCTCGATCCAAGAAAGAAATGATGTCTTTTTTTTTATTTTGTGGACTGCCAATTTGTATTGGAATATACTGAAAACGGGTGTTTGAGTCGGTTTTCAGTATATTTCAATACAAATGGAGCTCGATCCAAGAAAGAAATGATGTCTTTTTTTTATTTTGTGGACTGCCAATTTGTATTGGAATATACTGAAAACGGGTGTTTGAGTCGGTTTTCAGTATATTTCAATACAAAATAGAGCTCGATCCAAGAAAGAAATGATGTCTTTTTTTTATTTTGTGGACAACCAATTTTGTATTGGTATATACTGAAAACGGGCATTCACGTCGGTTTTCAGTATATTTCAATACAAATGGAACTCGATCCAAGAATGAAATGATGTCTTTTTTAATTTTGTGGACAACCAATTTTGTATTGGTATATACTGAAAACGGGCATTCACGTCGGTTTTCAGTATATTTCAATACAAATGGAGCTCGATCCAAGAATGAAATGATGTCTTTTTTAATTTTGTGGACAACCAATTTTGTATTGGAATATACTGAAAACGGGTGTTTGAGTCGGTTTTCAGTATATTTCAATACAAATGGAGCTCGATCCAAGAAAGAAATGATGTCTTTTCTTTTATTTTGTGGACTGCCAATTTGTATTGGAATATACTGAAAACGGGTGTTTGAGTCGGTTTTCAGTATATTCCAACACAAGTGGAGCTCGATCGAAGAATGAAATGATGTCTTTTTTTTTATGTTGTGGACAGCCAATTTTGTATTGGAATATACTGAAAACGGGCGTTCATGTCGGTTTTCAGTATATTCCAATACAAGTGAGCTCGATCCAAGAAAAAAATGATGTCTTTTTTTTATGTTGTGGACAGCCAATTTTGTATTGGAATATACTGAAAACGGGCGTTCACATCGGTTTTCAGTATATTCCAATACAAGTGGAGCTCGATCCAAGAAAAAAATGATGTCTTTTTTTTTATGTTGTGGACAGCCAATTTTGTATTGGAATATACTGAAAACGGGCGTTCACGTCGGTTTTCAGTATATTCCAATACAAATGGAGCTCCATCCAAGGAAAAAAATTATGTCTTTTTTTTATTTTGTGGACAACCAATTTTGTATTGGAATATACTGAAAACGGGCATTCACGTCGGTTTTCAGTATATTTCAATACAAATGGAACTCGATCCAAGAATGAAATGATGTCTTTTTTAATTTTGTGGACAACCAATTTTGTATTGGTATATACTGAAAACGGGCATTCACGTCGGTTTTCAGTATATTTCAATACAAATGGAGCTCGATCCAAGAATGAAATGATGTCTTTTTTAATTTTGTGGACAACCAATTTTGTATTGGAATATACTGAAAACGGGTGTTTGAGTCGGTTTTCAGTATATTTCAATACAAATGGAGCTCGATCCAAGAAAGAAATGATGTCTTTTCTTTTATTTTGTGGACTGCCAATTTGTATTGGAATATACTGAAAACGGGTGTTTGAGTCGGTTTTCAGTATATTCCAACACAAGTGGAGCTCGATCGAAGAATGAAATGATGTCTTTTTTTTTATGTTGTGGACAGCCAATTTTGTATTGGAATATACTGAAAACGGGCGTTCATGTCGGTTTTCAGTATATTCCAATACAAGTGAGCTCGATCCAAGAAAAAAATGATGTCTTTTTTTTATGTTGTGGACAGCCAATTTTGTATTGGAATATACTGAAAACGGGCGTTCACATCGGTTTTCAGTATATTCCAATACAAGTGGAGCTCGATCCAAGAAAAAAATGATGTCTTTTTTTTTATGTTGTGGACAGCCAATTTTGTATTGGAATATACTGAAAACGGGCGTTCACGTCGGTTTTCAGTATATTCCAATACAAATGGAGCTCCATCCAAGGAAAAAAATTATGTCTTTTTTTTATTTTGTGGACAACCAATTTTGTATTGGAATATACTGAAAACGGGCGTTCACGTCGGTTTTCAGTATATTCTAATACAAATGGAGCTCCATCCAAGAAAAAAATGATGTCTTTTTTTATGTTGTGGACTGCCCTATTTTGTATGGGAATATACTGAAAACGGGCGTTTGAGTCCTTTTTCAGACTAATTCTATACACATTCCACTATATCAAAATGACGTCATCGTTGAGTCCAAACAGAGTCGTCCCCGGACAGAGTCGTCTCCGGACAAAGTCGTCCCCGGACAATTTTATACCGATTTTGTATAGAGATATACTGAAAATGGGCTTGAGGGCCGCTCTCTGGTATATTCCTATATACATTCGGTTGCATTCAGAAACAAAAAGAATGTCTTTTTGAATGGACAGGATGACTATGGAAACCGGATCTCTCTCTCTCTGCCAAGATTGGATGAGAGAGTGGCCCCTATTTGTATTGCAATATACTGAAAACAGGCGTTCGAGTCGGTTTCTAGACTTTTCCTATACAAATTCCACCATCTATATAGAGATGATGTCCAAACAAAGTCGTCCCCGGACCATCTTGATGACCGAATATGAATAGAAATAGTCTGAAAATGGGCTTGAGGCCGGTTTCTGGACGATTCATCTACAAATTCGGCCGCATCCAGATAAACAAAAATACATAGTTTCTTTTTGTGTGGACAGGAGATGATAAATTTCTTTTCTCTCTCTCCCAATATTGGAGGAGAGAGTGGCCCAAAAAAATGGGTCTCGGAAGGAATGGAATGCATCTTGAAATGCACTCATTCCTTCCAAGACCCATTTTTTTGGTCTCCTGATTCAACTCTCCAGTCTATGGTAGAGGGAAAGCGGAGAACGTTTCCCCTTCCTTAAGCGACTGGAGACCATAGCGCATCATCATCATCATCATCACTATCATCCTCTTTCTGATACTTTTCAACGAAGGCTTGATGTCTCTGGATGAATTTGGGGAGATGATGGATCCCGAATTGAGTGATGAAAAAGAGAGGACTCTTTTTCCTTTCTTGTTCGTCTTGCACAGTCTCTCGGAGGGTGATATACGTTTCCCCGTCCTCCTCAATTTTCGTCAGAGGTCTCATGAATATTTTACACATCCAAGGGAAGAGCGACTTGTTATGCAGGGATTTCGAAGCGACGAAGGCCGCTTCATTCGAAGTGAGGACAATCTGGTTCGGAAGACCCCATTCTTTGGAGTAGTTGTCCAAATCGCCTAGTCGAAGAAAATGGTGTCGATTAGGAAAAAAGACTTGGAGAACACTCGTCGTATGCGAGACGTTCGTAGGCAAGAGAGTCAAGATATCTTTGGCATTCCAGTACAGGAATCCTAGATCCACATACGCGTGCACGTAATAGTCATCGTTATATTCCAGTTTGAGCAGCATGGCGTTTGTATTTTTTTTCCGTTCTCAAGGCGAAACACTCGTCTGATATGAACAAGAGCTCGCTAGCGATCCGTTTATATAGACTCCTCAGAGAGAGAGGGAGAGGGGAGGAGGAACAAGGTTGATGAATTCTAAAATAAAAAAAATGATAAAACATGAGTGTTTGTGAAGGTCATAGAGAGATGATTATAAAGTTGTTTTATTTTTTATTTTCTCAAAAGAAAAAACCAAAAGGGTTCCATTCCATACGACATAACCTTTGAGAAGGTGACGGGGTCATGTGTCTACAAAGTTGATAAACTCTAGAATAAAAAAAAGCTTTCATCACGTAGCTCTCGAGAAGAAAATGACAGGGGTCTCTAGGAGAAGGTTATAGGTAGTATACAAAGGATGGTTGTTTTTTTCTTTCCTCTCAATCCCATGACCTTTGAAAAGGTGACGGGGTGTCCTTTAGGAAAAAAAATAGAAGGTCATAGAGAGAGAGAGGTAGACAAAGTTGATTTTTTTTTCTAGAAGTCAACCGTCACGTCGCCCATCACGTGGTCTTCTCGTATATATAGAGAGGCGAGTGGAAGACAGACTCTATTTCCCAGAGAGAAAGACTGCTGTGCGTATCCGTATTTCTACTCAAGATGATGATCCGCGTCTTATATAATGAGTTTGTGAGCATTCGCTGTTATGTGGATGACGGAAGATTGTTTTGGAACGCTACGGACATTTTGCCTCTGATTCATACTTCCAGTAAAAGAACCTGGGACATTCTCTCCGTGTTTTTCGACGAACACCACGTCTTCAGGAAAATAAAAGATCTCGAAAGTCTCGGGAGTTCTCAAGAGGGATATGTCCTCTCCAGCGAAGAAATGTTCCATCTGGCCGAAAAGAATCCTAAAAAAATCAGCTTCTGGCCTGGGTGTATAGCATTTTAACTCAGCCGCTGGTTCGAGTTGTACCCAATCAACCCGTTTACCGACAGCTCTATCCGGGGGAGAGATTTCCCTTCATCACCCTCTTTAATCTGGGAGTGCGCTACATACCGCCTCATTCAGGCATGACGGATTCTTCTACTTACCCTAAACAATATGCCAGCGCTTATTGCCAGACAGACCCCCGTCAAGAAAAGGTCGTCGAGACTCAAACGGATCCTCTGGTGGTGTCTTTAAATGTCACTAAAGTCATCACCTTCTAAAAAAAACAACCACCACCACCCAAAAAAAATTTGCTCCTCCTCCAAATTTTTTTTATCTTCTCGAAAGAAAAAAAAAAGAAACTTTTCCATCTAGCCTCTTTCTTTCAATCCCTCTTAAGAGAGAGAGTGAGGAGAAAAGAAAGAGAGTTCTGAGGAGGCAAAAGAAATGGGTCTGGAAGGAAACGGGTGCATTGCGAGAAAAAGAGGGTCCTCTTTTCTTTTCTCAAAATGCACTCTTTTCCTTCCAGACCCATTTTTTTGATCACTTCTTCAAACCAATCTTGGAAAGGGGGGGACACAAATTGTGCGTAAAGTCCATTTCGATCAAGACTGGATTTTGTTTTGAAAAGAAAACATAATGTTATATATAGATAGCTAAATCTTTATCATGATACTCTTTAAGAATTTCTTAGCCATTTGTCAAAGAAGGGGACTATAATTGAAGAATTTATGAATTTGGGAACATGTCACCCATGGCAAATCTAAAATCTTGGAAGTGGATACTGGAAAGCCCCGCTTTGATGATAATTCTGAGTTCTAGCATGGGACATTTTTTAGATCAATAAGCTAAACTATTTTTCTAGTCTCATATTCTCTCGTGACTAGGGTTTCAGATTTGGGTAGAGAGAGACACTGTTCTGAACAGAAACGTGGAATGCTTTTAGCTTTTATAGAAAAGTGAAGAGTTGAAAGTGAAAGTCGAAAAACGAAATGGGATCGGCTAGGAAAAATTTCTCAGAGCTCAGAAAAAATTCTGAGATGAAAAAAAAAAAAAACTTTTTGTTAATGTTTATCATGTCTTCTAGACATGATAAATTTAACTCACCCCCCCTTTTGTCTGGGAATGTTCTCTCCCACTTTCTAAAAATAGACCATGACTCATCATTTTAAAGAATAGAATTCAAAGAAAAGACTGGGTTCTGGTCTATTTTTAGAAACGGTGAGACAACATACCCAGACAAAAGGGGATGAGTTAATTTTTATCATGTCTAGAAGACATGATAAAAATTAACAAAAAGTTTTTTTTTTTTTTTTTTTTTTTTTTTTTTTTACATCTCAGAATTTTTTTCTGAGCTCTGAAAATATTTTGCCAGCCGATCTCATTTCGTTTTTCGACTTTCACTTTCAACTCTTCTCTTTTCTATAAAAGCATTCCACGTTTCTGTTCAGAACACTGTGGACACTGTGGGCTGTTGAAAAGGCAACACGCCTCCCTATCTACCATTATCGGGAATCCTGATACAGGTGTCCCCCGCTTGACGCTACCCATCTTCACCCATTTCGACCCCGTCACCTTCTCAAAGGTTATGTCGTATGGAATGGGACCCTTTTGGTTTTTTCTTTTGAGAAAATAAAAAATAAAACAACTTTATAATCATCTCTCTATGACCTTCACAAACACTCATGTTTTATCATTTTTTTTTATTTTAGAATTCATCAACCTTGTTCCTCCTCCCCTCTCCCTCTCTCTCTGAGGAGTCTATATAAACGGATCGCTAGCGAGCTCTTGTTCATATCAGACGAGTGTTTCGCCTTGAGAACGGAAAAAAAATACAAAAGCCATGCTGCTCAAACTGGAATATAACGATGACTATTACGTGCACGCGTATGTGGATCTAGGATTCCTGTACTGAAATGCCAAAGATATCTTGACTCTCTTGCCTACGAACGTCTCGCATACGACGAGTGTTCTCCAAGTCTTTTTTTCCTAATCGACACCATTTTCTTCGACTAGGCGATTTGGACAACTACTCCAAAGAATGGGGTCATCCGAACCAGATTGTCCTCACTTCGAATGAAGCGGCCTTCGTCGCTTCGAAATCCCTGCATAACAAGTCGCTCTTCCCTTGGATGTGTAAAATATTCATGAGACCTCTGACGAAAATTGAGGAGGACGGGGAAACGTATATCACCCTCCGAGAGACTGTGCAAGACGAACAAGAAAGGAAAAAGAGTCCTCTCTTTTTCATCACTCAATTCGGGATCCATCATCTCCCCAAAATCATCCAGAGACATCAAGCCTTCGTTGAAAAGTATCAGAAAGAGGATGATGGTGATGATGATGATGATGATGATGATGCGCTATGGTCTCCAGTCGCTTAAGGAAGGGGAAACGTTCTCCGCTTTCCCTATACCATAGACTGGAGAGTTGAATCAGGAGACCAAAAAAATGGGTCTTGGAAGGAATGAGTGCATTTCAAGATGCATTCGATTCCTTCCGAGACCCATTTTTTTGGGCCACTCTCTCCTCCAATATTGGGAGAGAGAGAAAAGAAATTTATCATCTCCTGTCCACCCAAAAAGAAACTATGTATTTTTGTTTTTCTGGATGCGGCCGAATTTGTAGATGAATCGTCCAGAAACCGGCCCTCAAGCCCATTTTCAGACTATTTCTATACATATTCGGTCATCAAGATGGTCCGGGGACGACTTTGTTTGGACATCATCTCTATATAGATGGTGGAATTTGTATAGGAAAAGTCTAGAAACCGACTCGAACGCCTGTTTTCAGTATATTGCAATACAAATAGGGCTGTCCACACAATAAAAAAGACATCATTTTTTTCGTAAATAGAGCTCCATTTTTATAGAAATAGTCTAGAAACTGACTCGAAAGCCCGTTTTCAGTATATTGCAATAAAAATAGGGGCCACTCTCTCATCCAATCTTGGCAGAGAGAGAGAGAGAGAGAGATCCGGTTTCCATAGTCATCCTGTCCATTCAAAAAGACATTCTTTTTGTTTCTGAATGCAAACGAATGTATATAGGAATATACCAGAAAGCGGCCCTCAAGCCCATTTTCAGTATATCTCTATACAAATTCGGTATAAAATTGTCCGGGGACGACTTTGTCCGGAGACGACTTTGTCCGGAGACGACTCTGTCCGGGGACGACTCTGTTTGGACTCAACGATGACGTCATTTTGATATAGTGGAATGTGTATAGAATTAGTCTGAAAAAGGACTCAAACGCCCGTTTTCAGTATATTCCCATACAAAATAGGGCAGTCCACAACATAAAAAAAGACATCATTTTTTTCTTGGATAGAGCTCCATTTGTATTAGAATATACTGAAAAACGACGTGAACGCCCGTTTTCAGTATATTCCAATACAAAATTGGTTGTCCACAAAATAAAAGAAAGACATAATTTTTTTCCTTGGATGGAGCTCCATTTGTATTGGAATATACTGAAAACCGACGTGAATGCCCGTTTTCAGTATATTCCAATACAAAACTGGTTGTCCACAAAATTAAAAAAGACATCATTTCATTCTTGGATCGAGCTCCATTTGTATTGAAATATACTGAAAACCGACGTGAATGCCCGTTTTCAGTATATTCCAATACAAAATTGGTTGTCCATAAAATAAAAAAAAGACATCATTTCATTCTTGGATCGAGCTCCATTTGTATTGAAATATACTGAAAACCGACGTGAATGCCCGTTTTCAGTATATTCCAATACAAAATTGGTTGTCCACAAAATAAAAAAAAGACATCATTTCATTCTTGGATCGAGCTCCACTATTATTGGAATATACTGAAAACCGACGTGAATGCCCGTTTTCAGTATATTTCAATACAAAATTGGCTGTCCACAACATAATAAAAAAGACATCATTTTTTCTTGGATCGAGCTCCACTTGTATTGGAATATACTGAAAACCGACGTGAAGGCCCGTTTTCAGTATATTCCAATACAAAATTGGCTGTCCACAACATAAAAAAAAGACATCATTTTTTTCTTGGATCGAGCTCCACTTGTATTGGAATATACTGAAAACCGACATGAACGCCCGTTTTCAGTATATTCCAATACAAAATTGGCTGTCCACAAAATAAAAAAAAGACATCATTTCATTCTTGGATCGAGCTCCATTTGTATTGGAATATACTGAAAACCGACGTGAACGCCCGTTTTCAGTATATTCCAATACAAATTGGTTGTCCACAAAATAAAAAAAAAAGACATCATTTCTTTCTTGGATCGAGCTCCATTTGTATTGAAATATACTGAAAACCGACTCAAACACCCGTTTTGAGTATATTGTAATACAAATGAAATGACATGAAAAATGCAAAAAGAGGAAAAGTAGCCTACCTTGACGGAAATTCTATTCCAAAAGGGGAAAACTTGTATCCAGGTGGGCCCACAGCACGGCCGGAACTCAAGCGAAACTCGATAGGTTGAAATCGATCCATTAAATAACATTCTTAACAAACAGTAAAGTTTTATTCACATCGAGTCGGCTGGGAAAAGTTTCTGAAAAATAAATTACCCCCCTTTTTAGTCTGAAAATTTGAAAATTGATGTCTTCAATTTTCGAAAAATTGAAGACATCAATTTTCAGACTAAAAGGGGTTTTTTTTTTTTTTTTTTTTTTTTTTTTTTCCCAACCAGAGAAATTTTTCTCCGGCTCTCAGAAATTTTTCCGCACTCGACTGGATGAATAAAACATCCCCGTTTCTTTAAGAATGGGCTCACTGTTAACTATTTCAGCATTCGACGTTTCGCGTCCAATAATAACTGCCGGGTGTTCAAGAATGCAGATGCACCTACTAGATTTTCTACAGAGAAGCTTGACTGGATGGAGAGTGGATGACTTTTTCCAAGATTCTCGACTTTGGACCGTCAAGAGGAAATGGATCTTTTTGTTTTTTTCTTTTAAGAAAATTTATGGATAGATTCATTTCTTTTTGAATGGACCTAGAAAAATAGGACAAAGTTCTTTTCCAAGATTGGATGAGAGAGGGACCCAAAAAAAATGGGTCTCGGAAGGAATCAAATGCATTTGCACTCATTCCTTCCAAGACCCATTTTTTTTGGTCTCCTGATTCGTCTCTCTCTCTCTTCTCAGTCCATTTCCATAAATATAGGGAAAGCGGAGAACCTTTCCCTACTTATTTCTAAAAATCTTTTCTTTTTTTTTCTCCTGAGTTTATGTATATATCAATTGAAATACTTTTGAGAACGGTCATCCCAATTCTCTGTCGTCTTTTCGGTTTCATCGTCCCAACACTCAGTGGACATAGTCTCAGTAGATTTTGGAGCATGGGTCGTCAGTTCATTGTCCCAACATTCAGTGGACATAGTCTCAGTAGATTTTGGAGCATGAGTCGTCTGTTCATTGTCCCAACACTCAGTGGACATAGTCTTAGTGGATTTTGGAGCATGAGTCGTCCGTTCATCGTCCCAACACTCAGTGGATTTTGTCTTTGGATCCTCTGAAGATATTTTGGGGGTCTCAGGAGATTTTTTGGAAGGTTCGTCCCAACAGGCTGCTGGATCGTAATGGGGAATATTTTCAGGTATGTCTCCCCAACCCTCCGTCTTCCTCAAGTTATTGGAGGAAGTTGACGACAAAGAAGAAGTAGGAGAGCCCATCAAGTGGAAAGGCGTATGCTCATCCGGATGTTCCATCACTTGGAAACAGGACAGATTATCCCATTTCTGGATGAGGTTATCGTACGCTTTTGGGGACGGATCCTTCTCTAACTGATCGTAGGCCTTATCAAAAGCTTGCAGAGGATTGTCTGCTTCCTCCTGAATCCTCTCCTCTTTCTCCGTTCCGTCTGGATGGATACACGTGATTGATATGAAAATCTCCTTCCGTAATATGCCATCGATAGTTGCGCACTTTGTTTTCGGCACAATGGAAATATTTCCTCCTTTGATGATGTCGGGCACATTTTTCCCGATACTTCCAAATGATTCCATCTGGCACATAAATTTCCGTCACGGGTTTTTGATAATCCAAGGCTTTAGCAAAGAATTTAGCTTTCTGGCATCCCACCACATAAATCGTGGAGAAGCTGTGAGTGAGCGATTGGAGAATGCGTCCTAAATGGTTGTAGGGAATATGACCCTCGTTCCAACGAAGTCCGTGCCGGTTTCTCGTCAGCCAGGCATTCGTCTTTTGGTTTTTGTCACTCAGTTGGTGGAAGGGTTGAGGAGGAGCAAACGTCAACGATCCCACGGTCAAAAAATCTTTTGTCGCATAGCCCAATTCTTTTAAAACGTAGGTAAATTCACCCTTCTTGTGGTTGTAGGACTGGAAACCCTCTAGATCGAGCACGATAAAGTTTTCTGAACACGCCATGGCGATGAATACGGTGATGTCTCCCACAAACAGGAGCAAAAAAAGAATCGAAAAGGTATATATGTATAACAGGGAAGATCTAGAAAGGAAAAAAAAACAATAAAACGTTTTAGAGTCGTCGTTTTGAAAGAGACATTTTTCTTTTCAAAGGGTTAAGAAGAGAGTTCTTTTTAAATGAAGTTATGATTATTATGATTATTAAAAAAAACTAAGAATCAAATCGATTTTATAGATAACCATATTCATAGGACCAAAGGGACTTACCAGCTCAGTTCACGTCTTCTTCTGTTCTCTGAAGAAATCTTGCGGAGGACACACACTTTTATACTCGCACGACATCTGTCGGGATCGTGACCCCATCTAAATGTCAGGGTCATTCCAACCTCTTAAAAGGATTGGGATGAAAGAAACACTTTGATAAAAAATATATTTATGAAAAGATATCTGAGGGTCATGAGAACATTTTCTCTCTCCCCCCCCGCCTATTTCAAAAAAAATAAAAAGTCTTTCTTGGATCGCGTCAAGATTACAAAACAACTCACAGGACTTGTTTATCTCGATCTCGTCAGGGTCACCGTTTCACATAAGAAGATGGATGGACCCTGAACTTTAGACATGATAAAAATTAACTCTACCCGCCTTTTGTCTGGTAATAGGGTCTCACCGTTTCTAAAAATAGACCAGATCCCATTCTTGGAATTCTATTCTTTAGGAAAGGAGGAGCGATGGTCTATTTTTAGAAAGTGTGAGACAACATTCCCAGACAAAAGGGGGGTAGAGTTAATTTTTACCATGTCTAAGACATGATAAAAATTAACAAAAGGTGTTTTTTTTTTTTAAAGGCTAAAAATTTTTTTTGAAAGAGATCAGAAAGATTTTTCCTCCCAATCTTTTTCGACGATGGAAAGGAAAAAATACTGATCCGATCTCCCTACGCTTTAGGGAAAAAAACAAAAAAAATACTTATGAAATATTCATGTGTTGAAATTGGCTATTCAAATAAGTGACATTTTGTTTCTCATTGGAACTGTTCAACGGCGAGTCCACTCGTCTCATTCTTTGGGGTAGGGGATGAAAGTACAGCGGTTTGTTGAAATCGATGATAGTTTCCTCTTTAGTCGTCGGAACTGTAAATCTATCCCGTCTTAACTCTTCTAATCTCTTTGAAAGTCTTTCCACTTGCTCTGCTAAGGTTTCCTCGGTACTCATGATCTCTCTTAGTTTAGGGAAGTCTTGACGTATTGGCTAGAGAACAGAGGGTCTTTTTCTCTCTATACATATATCATGTGGGAGAGTGTGATTTATAAATCCTTGTGAAATCTTTCTACGTCTTGTGTAACTTGGAAGATTCGTCTTGTGTAACTTGGAAAATTCTTCTTCTTCTCGTCGATTGGGGTGGAGTTATGGAAAAGAAATGGGATTGGAAAGAAATCAACATATTACAAAAAAAAGGAACTTTTTTTCTATTTTTTTCTCTAGGGATTTACATACCATTTCATTCATGAACATTCAAGGGTTCTCTCCAAGACCAAATTTTAGAAGAGGACCACAAAGAGTACAATTGAGGATCCTCTTTCAGGTCTAGGTGAGATAAGGGTTGAGACCAATATTCTAGGGTCTCTAAAGCATCCCAACTTAGACATTTATTATTATTATTATTAGAAAGTTCATCCTCCTCCTCCTCTTCCTCCTCATCGTCGCACGAGTTCTCCTGGGGAGATTCTTCCGCCTCCTCTTCGTCTTCGACAGCTTTGCTCTCGAAGGGGTAACAATGTAATTTCCGGAAAACGTAACTACCCTCCATCAAATGGTATCGAAAATTTCTCACCTTGTTCTCGGCACAATGAATCATCTTTTGGAAATATTGGTGTCGCGTGCATTTCGACTTGTTCCGCCACTCGGTTTTCCCTGGGATATAAAACTCGTAAACGGATCGCTGGCAGAGCTTGCTGAAAATTTCGGCTTTATCGTATCCATTGACGTAGATCGTCTCCACATTTTCGGTCAGTATTTTCAGGATCGTAGGAAGATGCTCGTAGGAAAGACGACCCTCGATCCATTGCAGGCCGTGTCGGTTATTTGTAGTCTGGTTGACCACAGCTTGATTGCGGGACGATAAGTCATCGTAATGGACAGGAGGGAGAAAAATCATGGATCCGCATAAGGTTAAATCGCAAGTGATGTAGCCCAGTTCTTTCAAGATGAAACATATATCTCCCGTCTTTGGATCATAACAGTGAAAGTATTCCATGTCCAGAACAATGTAGGAATCTTTGAGAGGTTTGGCACTCAAAATGTCCATCTTCTTCAATTGAGGAAAAAAGAAAACAAAATTCTCTCTCTCTCTCTCTCTCGCTGTGTGTCCTGAAGGAAAAAATGGATAGCGTTCTCTCGCCGTCTCCTCTTTTACAGAGAGAGAGAAGGTTGCACGTGACAGGTCGTATGAATTCTGGGAAAGGTCACATTCGTATATATATTTGTTTTTTGAATAATATCGTGCGTATCTCAATACACATCCATCATAATAATAATAAAGGTCACCTTGGAAAGAAAAAGAAATAAAAAACATGGAACTCGTGCTCGACTTTGAAGGTTTCTACGATTCTCAAGGAGCCTTTATTGTGAAAGAATTGGCTTACGTCACATTGGATGGTACTTCTCGAGGGGTATTTGTTTTTAAACCCCCGTTTCCATGGCAAATGCTCACCGAGAAAGAAAAACGAACCGCTGTGTGGGCGAGTGATTATTATCACGGCTTGTCGTGGTACGAAGGAGAAATTCCATACAGTTATTTTCCATGGGTGTTAACGATGTTGACGGAACCCTTTTCCATGATTTGGGTGCGAGGAGAAATGAAACGGCGGTTTTTAGAGAAATGGTTGCAAAGATCCATTTATTGCATTTCGGGATCGACGCAAGAGATTCTCAAATACAATGGGATCGAACACATGAATTGTCCTAACCATACAAAAGGTTTTTTCCATTGCGCTCTACAAAAAGCGGTTCGGTATCATTATTATTTAAAGACACAGAGAAGAAATTCGCAAGGTCGATCCTGCACAATTCAATCTTGACAGAACTCATTAAAAAATACATATATCACGTTACTTCTTCAACAGCACAGATGGTTCTGAAGCGAAACTTGGAATTTTGAAATAATAGATCAGGGAAAAATCATTCTTAAAAAAAAATGGTAAAGTCTCGAATCGGCTGGGAGAAAAAAAAATTTCTCAGAGCTGAGATAAAAATTCTCTAATGAAAAAAAAAAACAAAAAAAAAAAACTTTTGGTTAATTTTTAACATGTCTTAGACATGATAAAAATTAATGACCCTCCCTTTTTGTCTGGGAAGGATGTTTCACCCTTTCTAAAAATAGACCATGACTCATCCTTTCTCTAATGGCAATTATTCCATGAATGAATCACGATTTGTTTTTCAAAAGAGTGAGACAACATTCCCAGACGAAAAGGGAAGGGGGTCGTTAATTTTTATCATGTCTAAGACATGATAAAAATTAACAAATTTTTTTTTCTTTTTTTTTTTGAGTTGGAGAATTTTTAACAGCTCTGAAAATTTTTTTCCAGCCGACTCGAGACTTTACCATTTATATTTACGAATAGTCTTTGGATTATTTATTTATTTTCTTTTAAAAAGAAAAATTCTGAGCTAGACCTATCTATTGGCTTAACATTCTGGTCATAGAAACAGTCTAGCATCTCATTTTTTTCGATGCTAATTATAAAGGGATTGGTTTGAATGCATTTATCTGCAAATGTTGTAGGATTCTGTTGTTGAGAGGGGGGTATATTATTATTATTATTATTATTATTATGATTGTGGCAGATTCGTTTTCTACATGGAAGTCTAATCTCCTCCGAAGACCTTTTCTGGGGATCGTCGATAGATGGTTTTTCAATAGGAATCGTTTCCCTCGGATCCTCAAGAGATAGAGGGGGGTCCTGTCTTGAGACATGGAGCGGTCTCTCCTCCTCCTCCTCCTCCTCGAGAAGTCTTGAGAAAGGGAGAGGATTTTCGGTTCCCTTATTCTCGAGGGGTCTTGACAAATTGAGAGGTCCCTCCTCTTCGAAAGAGAGAGAAGTTTTGGTTCCCTTATCCTCGAGGGGTTTTGACAAATCGAGAGGTCCCTCATTTTCGAGGGGTCTTGATAAATGGAGAGGTTTTTCATCTTCGAGGGGGTTTGATAAAGGAAGAGGTCCCTCCTTCTCGAGGGGTCTTGAGAAAGGGAGAGGTTTTTCATCTTCGAGGAGGTTTGACAATGGGAGAGATCTCTCCTTCTCGAGGGGTCTCTCTTCCTCAAGGGGTCTTGAGAAAGGGAGAGGTTTTTCATCCTCGACGGGTTTTGATAAACGGACAGGAATCTGAACAGGCTTCTCCTCATCCCCATCATTATCGAGGAGGATGAGGATAGGCTTTTGGAAAGGTTTCTTCTTTTTCTTCTGAACAGGCTCCTCTTGATGCTCGGGGAGAGGGATGGGGTAGTTGTTCCACCATTCTATTTTTTCTTGCTCGAGGATTTTTTCAAAAGTCGTGGCCTCCTTAAGATGAGACGAAGGAGGAGAGTCCTCGAGAAGAATATAATAGTTATTCTTCCCAGTCTTCTCGATCGAGAGAGGTTCGTGCAAACATTTGTGCAACCATTCACTAAAATGAACAAGAATCCCTTTTGTCTTCTCAAGAAGATCCATAATCCTATTCATTTGCGAGACGGTTAGAAAGTGGGACGTGTAAAAATATTTGGCTCGTTTCATTAACAAAATTTGTGCATCCAAAGGTGGAATGTCACGAGCCATCAACACGTTTTCGTCGGACAAAAATTCGTCCCGCATCTTTTGACAACTCCCCACGGTATGATAACCCGCACATTTTGAAAAATCGGAGGCTTTCAGGTAAACGACTCCTTGGATGATATAAAAGAAAAGATCAACATATTTATATTTGAATGGAATACACGTACTGAGCTGGGAATGCCTCCTCATGATCCACTTGGAGAAAAATACGACTTTGGGGCTCTCCCCTTTTATTTATAGAGAGAAAGAGAGTGTGACCTTCCCTTCCCTCCTCCTCTCCCCCTGCTTCCTCTATCTCTGGACGTCCTTGGATTGGAAAGGGTGACTTTGAAAAAAAAAGAAGGTCATGGTTGGATAATTTTTTGTTTATTAAATTATTACTTTCACTTCCTCATTCCCACACACATTCATCTTTTAAGAAAAGAAAAAGAGGTCATGGAGATTGAGAGAGAGAGAGAGAGAGAAACAAAAAAAAACAAATAAAACGGCCGTCATAGAGCCTCTATGTGTGTCTGTGTGTGTCTCTATATATATATATAAAAAGACGAGAGTACTGGACGAGATCATTTCTTTTCCATTGGGAGCCATGTCGCTATTAGACGTTTTTCCAACTCAACGGATTTCGAACGGGGAGGATTTGAAGACGCTAAAGCAAATCTCCAACTTGAAAATTTTTTTGGCGTGTCATTGTGCGACATTTATTCCGCATTTACCACCTCATCAAGCGATCGTTTCTTTCAACCAAGATGTCGAATCCTCCAACCTGCTCGTTCAGAATATATACAGAAATTTATTCCAATCGCAACAAACGAAAGAGGAATCTCCCTTCTCTTGGAATCGGATGGATCGAGCTTTGAGACGGACCAATCAAACAGACCGGCGATATACAGATCCGCGCACGAGTTTTCGGTGGAAGAATATTTTTCTCACGAAACGATATTTTACGTTTGGAGTGAGAACGACGGCTGAGGACGAAGTTCATATTGTTCAGACCACAGCCGCTCCTCCCGCCTATTACGAATCATCGTCCCCCAATCTGAAGAAAAGAAGTTTTAAAGTCTGCGACAGGATGAAATATAAGAAATATATTCTAAGACCTTTTCAAAACTATGTCGTTCCCCCGAAAACGCAATATCTCATCGTCACAACCCAGAAGAGTCTCTTTCTCGTCGATCGGTGCTCGTACTCGCTTTGGAAACAATTGAAAAAGGAGATTTCTTTCCAATCGCCGATGATGTTTCAAGAAAAAGAAGAAAACCCTCCGCCACCTTTACCCATCCCTTCCTTAGATGATAAGAGGAGCTGGACCAAACCGTCATGGCCCGAAACAAAATCGACCCGGCAACGGAATGAAATTCAAAAAGTCATCACGATTGAAGATGAGGAGGAAGAAAAAAAATTACCTCTTAAAAAAACGGTCGACTTACCGGAACCTACCTGGCGTGCAAGATCCGCTTCAGAATCCAGAAGCTTCTTCTTCTTCTTCCCCGACTTGTTCAAACAGGCAGCCTCTTTCGGACTCTTCACAGACAGAACCTCTTCCAGTATCCTCTTCTTCTTCTTCTTCTCCAACCTGTCTCGACATCGTAGAGGTAGAATGTCAGACGGGTCCACAAGCTTCAAAAAGTCCCGACATCGTAGAGGTAGAATGTCAGCCGGGTCCACAAGTTCCAACACGTCCAGAAATCATGGAGGCAGAATCACAGCCGGGTTCACAAGTTCCAACGGGTCCAGAAATTATGGAGGTAGAATTTCAGCCGGGTAAACAAGTTCCAACGGGTCCAGAAATCATGGAGGTAGAATCGCAGCCGGGTCCAGACATCCTAGATCCCTCCACTCATCCCAAAGAGACTCCAAGTGTTTCAAGACAGCCTTGTGAGGATCCAGCCCTTCCCGTATGGAATGATTATATGGACTTACAAAATTTGATGCAACAGGAAGGAGAAGAAAATAATCATACGGATGGGTGGGTCAAAGACTGTTTAGATCATTTAACCTCGAATGAAATTGAACTGTTATGGAATTGCATTTCTGTAATCACATCGGAAATGGGATAAAAACCAAAACAAAAAAACTTTTTTAATAACAAATTGGAGGAGGGTCATGATGTCAATTAAAAAAATATTATATAGAGTCCAATCTTGGTGGTTCACTTCAGTTTTCCAGCATGAGGTCATCCACGTTTCCCGAAATATGGATCCCATTCCAAGAGAGATTGTGTAGAGCCTTCACTTCAGTTCTTTTTTTTTCTACCAAGAGGAGAGGGTCCCCAAAGGGCTACCCATGTCCAAAGAGAGAAAGTGTAGAGCGTTCATTTCAGTTTTTTTTCCAAGTTTAGGGGAGGGAGGTCTCAAAATGACACCCCCCATTTTCAAAGAGAGATGGTGTAGAGCGTTCATTTCTGTTTTTTCCAAAGTTAGGGAGTTTTCAAATGGCTACTCATTTCAGAGAAAGAGAGAGAGAGAGAAGGTGTAGAGCGTTCATTTCAGTTTTCCAACATTAGAAGGTCCCAAAATACCTTCTGAATTCAAAGAGAGATCGTGTAGAGCGTTCATTTCCAGTTCTCCAAGATCAGAAGAAGAGGGTCCGCTTTTCCCAAAAGGGCTTTCCGCATTCAGAGACAGCGAAGTGCAGACTTCAGTTTTCTCCCTCCCCAAGAATAGAGGGTCCCAAAATGGCTTCCCATTTCAAAGAGAGAGGGAGAGGCGTTCATTCCCATTCTCCAAGATAGGGTCGTCTGCTTTTTCCCGAAATCGCTTCCCAATTCAAAGAGAGAGAGAGAGAGAGAGAAAGGGTGTGTAGAGCGGTCACGTTCATTCTCCAAGATAGGGTCGTCAGCTTTTTCTCAAAATGGCATCTCCCCATTCAAAAAGAGATCGTAACCAATTTTTTCCAGTTTTTTCCAAGATGGGGGGGAGAAGAAAACCTAGGATGGAATAACACGACACACAGAGAAAAAGAGGGGAAAAAAACGCCATCTTGTCATTTTCTGATAGGGTACCGGTGTTCGAATACTTTTGTGACCGACTGTATATTGAAATCACTCAACTAATTGATTATTTAATAATAAATTAGTTGAATGTTGAAGCAATTAATAACACATAGTAATTTTTGATAATAGTTAAATTAGTTTGATTTAGTAAATTATTATTTAGTATTTTTATTTAATGTAATGACTGCACAATTAAAGACGTAATTTTAAGAAAACATACTGATCTAAGGCAGTTTTTTCAAAATGCTTTGATCATGTTATCAGGGTCAATGTTCCTTCTAACCTTCTTCGGGAACATACAAGGACCTGACTCGGAACAGAGAGCTTACTAAAGCTATGTTCACTAATTGTGGTAAGTAGACAGGATACAGACGAAGGGTATACAAAACCCTTTATTTTTCTCTATATACAATAACTTCCGTACTTCGGAATACACTGACCCGCCACTTGGGGTCTAAAGTAAAAGTATAAAAATAAAAAACTAAACTCTAATTTAACTTTAGAATAATACACGTGGAAGATTGGCCTTATATTAACAGGAAGCGTATGTAGTACAGAGACTGTGAACACTACAATACGTTTAAATTTATCAAGAGGATTAAAACCTCTGGCCTGGAAGGCAAACAGCAACTGCGTAACTTCTAAGGTAAGCGGCCTGCTTTGACTCAACTGCTTCCTCTCTCTCGCTTGGCAAAAGGCCGCCACTTAAGTACTTGGCGTTCGCCAGACAAACTTTGCATAAAATACATTAACGCTTATAATTCTGGCCGGAAGTAGAAAAATAAGAAGTGATAGTAAAGATTTAAAATAAAATAAACGTTAGTAAAACTTAAGATCCTTTCATACTTCCCGCCAGAGTTAATTAGTTTGAAACTGAGGTCTAAAACGACCTTGTTGAAAACTTTTAGCTCTAGAATCTAACGCGAGGCCAATCTTTTACAAACATAACTTCGCTAGAAACTAAAAATTTAAAAGAAAGAAATTTGTTACAATAGCAGCTCCCAGGATACAAATTTTTTTTTTCATCTGTACTGCATCTAAACAGGAGCTTTTATTCAATTCTGGTTCCTTCCAGAGATCTGGAAGGAAAACTAGTTTAATGAAATGTTACACAATGAAATGGCAAGTAACATGTATAATTATATTTCTCTTAACATTCTTATTTCATTCATGACTATTTTAATTATCTCTCCCCGTGCTCTCTGACATGTGTTGTAAAAGAACACCAAACACGAATGTGTTTCTGTCTACGTGTGCCACACTTCCTCCTACAATCAAAACACTAACGTGTTAAAATTCAACATAACGAGACCTCTTAATTCTAAAAGTGGCTAACTCTAAAGTGTAGCGTCAGAGAGCCTAACTACATCATTCAACCTTTAACACATATTCGCCATGATTTAGTCTTTACAGTCACACGAATAAAAAATTTTTAACATTACTTTCACTTTTACCATATCACGGTATTTCTTAACATTTAAAATAACAGTTCACATTGTATATAAGAACATATCAACATGCTGTTAATTTTACACATTTGAAAACATACATTAGTAGTACCTTGTTAACTTCTATTCTTTTCAAAGCAAGTGCCAATTCTTTCTACATTGAAATAATACATTTCAAAAAGTCTTTCAGACTACAACTTCTCTCTTGCTAGAATGTTTTAAATAAAATTTATACAATAACTTTTTTACAATTTTTAAGTCTTTACACAACGCTATTATACATCAACTTTAGTTTTACGCGCGAGTAATTGAAAAACATAATAAGAAAATCGGTCACAACTCATTTCTCGCCCTTTTGGCGATAAAGGTAGACCTCGCATGAGGTAAAACTTCTTGAAATCTGCCACTTGCAGTAAGAATGAAAGATTAACTTAAGTTTGCAAAGTAACATAAAATTTTACTTATCTTTGTAATATTCGGACATCCTTTTCTGGGCCCAGTCTTTAAAGGTACTGCAGATAGTAGTTTGATTTATCCTCCTTCTTGTACGGGCTCGCCCTTCAGTGCTTTCCTCTGGAAGCTTCCTTTTTTCACCAGTTCGGCCACCCTTGAATACTTTCTTTTTCTCCTCTGCTTGTGGTCTTGGCCGTTTGATGGCAGCTGGTCTTGGCGGAACCGGGAAACTTCTGTCGTGTTCCTGCTTGGACCTCGTTGTTGGCCGTTCAAATTTTCCTTGTAACTTTTCCTCCGCCGCTGATGGCCCTTCCGCAGATCGGCGACTTTTGCTGCGGAGAGTTCTGTCGGATGAGTAGATCTTCCGTTTTAAAGCCGGGTTATAGTTGCCGTTATTTCTCCTGGTTCTCTTCACATACGTCGTCCTTCTCCCTTCTTCATTTTGGGGGTGTTCGTGAACTCTCTTTTCTGGACGGTGGAACGGCTTCTTTTTCTTGTTACCTTCAATTTTTCCGCGGGGCAATTTTCTTTTCACATGCTTCTGTCTCTCATTGGCTTGTCCTTGTACTTGTCGTTTTTCCACCTCTGGAGCTTGTACCTGCGGTGTCTGCCGTGCCGGATCCTGCAAAAGATCTGAAAAGATTTGCATTTTATTACGATCGAAGCAGGGCTTGATTTGATCAATGTTTGCGGAACAGGTTTCACCATTTCTGGCTTTTAACACTACAACAGCGTGAGTTATTTTTTCTATAACATATGGTCCTTCAAATCGTGGAAAAAATTTGCCAGTTTTATCTTCTGGTGCTGAAGAAAGTGAATGCTTAATTTTTAAAACTTCATCCCCTACTTTATAAGTTACTCCCCGTCGTTTCAAATCATAATAGAGCTTCTGTTTTCTTTGTGCTACTTCCGTATTCTTTTTTGCTTCTTTTATTAGTTTTTCTATATCACCCATTTTAATTTCTGGGGCTCTTTGTTGCACATAAAATAATTTATCTAACGGTGTTATAATCTTTCTGCCTAGAAATAACTCAGCAGGTGTTTTGCCCGTTGTATCATGTTTTGCGGTCCTAAGGGCGAAAGCAAATTCATTGACATAGTTATCCCAGCTTTTATGAAAATTTTTAACATAACTACGGATAATTTTCACTATATTTCTGTTTACCCGTTCCGCTATATTTGATTGCGGCCGATACGGGACCATTTTTAAATGACGTATGCCCAGTTTTTGGCACATGTCTTCAAATATATTACTTACAAATTGAGGACCATTATCCGATATAACTTTTAGGGGCGCCCCTTATTTTAAAATATATTTATTTAAAATAGAATCAGTAACTAATTTCGCGGAGGCTCGTTTTAAGGGAACAATTTCGGTCCATTTACTAAAATGATCAACCATAACAAGGAGATAGCGACTTTTATTTAACTGACGTTTTGGGAAAGGGCCCAATAAATCGATGCCAATTATTTCATTTGGAAATTCGGATTTAATACTATTTAGAAACCCGGCCGGGCGGAAATTAATATAATTAACTGCTTGACATGTTGGGCAGGACTGGACATACGCCCTTGTTAACTTTTGCAGTTCAGGAAAGTAGAATGCCTCGGGTACGCGTTGGATAGTTTTTCGAATACCAGCATGAGAAGCTAAAGGGCTGTCATGGAGCTCCTGCAGGATATTTAATCTAAGACTAGCTGGGATAACAGGTCGAAATTCGTTGTTGGAATTCGTAGTTTTTGTATAGAATAATAGACCATCTATTAGTTCGTAATGGGACGCCCTATTTCTTATCGCCACAATATCTTGGTGGCTAAAATTTTCAGGATCCTTTAAATACTCATAAATACTTCCAAACTCAGGATCCTTACCCAGTTCGGTTATTACCGTTTCTCGGGAATTTATTGTACATGCTGTGAGCATTGCCATCTTTACGGTATTGCCTTGTTCGTCTATTTTAATCCTTGATAGGGCATCTGCTACGATATTTTCCTTTCCAAGGGTATGCTTGATTACCAGATTATATTCTTGCAGCTTGAGTGCCCATCTTATTAACCTTGGGGATAAATTTTTCCCTGAGTACAATCTAGTTACCGCCGCATGATCAGAGTATACTGTTATCGGCGCCTTTCCAAAATAGACTCGGAACTTTTGCACTGCTAACAGAACTGCAAGTGCTTCTCTCTCGGTCGCGGAATATTTTCTTTGTGTTTGATTTAAAGTTCGGCTAAAAAATGCCACGGGCTGCTGATTTTGTGAAAGTACCGCTCTTACCGCATAATCCGAAGCATCCGCTGAAATTTCTAAATTCTCATCCTTTTGAGGAAATTTCAACACAGGGGCTTGCGTTAATGCTTGTTTTAATTTTTCGAAAGCACTATTGGCTTCGACCGTCCACGAGAATCTTGCTTTTTCCTTTCTAATTTTAACAATGGCTCCGCGATAGCCGCAAAATCTTTTATAAAGGACCTATAATATGAACAAAGTCCTAGAAAAGTAGAGAGCTTCTTTGCCGTGTTTGGAGTCGGATACTTTTGTACAGCGATTATTTTTGATTCATCTGTCTCGATCGCTTTTTGAGATATTTTGTAACCTAAATATTTTAATTTAGGGGCTGCAAATTTGCACTTTTCGACATTAACTTTTAGACCGGCCTCATTTAATAAAGAAAATACCTGTCTTAAATCCTGTACATGTTGTTGGAGATTATCACTAGTAATAATGATATCGTCTAAATAGATAAATGTGGACTTTCCAAGAACAGGTCTTAACACAATGTCCATGCATCGCTGAAATGTTGCCGGGGCCCCTGAAAGGCCAAACGGCATACGCAAAAATGCATAAGTGCCAGACTTGGTTATAAAAGCAGTCTTAAGCACGTCCTCAGGCCTCACTCCTATTTGAAAATAACCAGTCGTTAAGTCTAAAGTCGTCATAAATTTGGTTGATTTTATGTTCCTTAAAATTTCTTCTATGATCGGTAACGGATATACCGGATATTTCGTTATGGAATTTAATTTACGGTAATCAATAGCGAATCTCCACCTTTTTGGATGCTCCAAAGGATAATCATTATTTTTCTTACATAAAACCACCGGGCTAGCATAACTACTTGAGATGGGCGTTATGATCTTTTTACGTAGCATATCGGTAATGTGTCATTCTATAATTTTTTCCTTATTCTTATCATACCGGTATGGTTTTTGACGAACTGGCATTGCATCTCCGGTGTCAATACTATGCTTAGTAACCTGAGTAAATCCTGGAATATCACTAAATAACGAAGCAAATTCACTTACCACTTGTCGGATTCTATCTTGCTCGTCATTAGGCAGGTGGTCAAGTTTTACCATCGGCGGTTCAGCATTTTCAGTACGAACTGGTCTCATTGTCAGCTTAAAGGACGCTTCATTAAAATCCAGTGTTGCTTGTCCGTCTGAAAGAAGATCTATCCCTAAGATTAAATGTGCTTGCAGATTCTTTACTATAAAAAACATCACCTTTATTTGTTCGTCCTTGATACGGATATACAAAGGTACTTTACCTATACACTTACATTTTTCTCCTTGCGCCGCTAACACTGTCGTATTATCCGCATTATATATGCGGTATTTTCGAAAATACTTCCTAAAAAACTCTTCTGCCACACAGGAACACTGCGCGCCGGTATCCAGGAGTGCGGTGGCTGGGATATTATTCACCAAGACTTCAATCTTCGGAAGAGTCAAATTTTTCACCATTACTGTATTTAACTTGTAGGAAGAGGGGTTTTCGTGGCCTTCGGATTTCCGCACCCTCTCGTCAGCAGAAATCCGTTTTAGTTTAAATTATTTTTCCTTTCCGTGCTTTCCTTCTTTTTGCCCTGGCCTTGAGACTTTTTTCCTGGGTTGCTATTGAACTGTCGACGTTCGCCGGCTGTTTTTGAATGCTCGGGTTTCCTTGCCCACTGATTCGCTTTTTCTCCGTAGCCATGTGCTTGAGTTTGCTGTAGTCTTGGCGTACCAAATTGGTTTCGCTGTTGATACTGGCGTCTTCTTTCGACGTCCGCCGTTCTTCTACTTTCAAACTGGATTGCTAGCTCAAATAACTTTTCCAGTGTAGTCGGGTTTCTTAATTCAA
This sequence comes from Stegodyphus dumicola, assembly GCF_044657685.1. NCBI lineage: Eukaryota > Metazoa > Arthropoda > Arachnida > Araneae > Eresidae > Stegodyphus > Stegodyphus dumicola. The sequence continues at coordinate 109,279,574 of NC_140781.1, read as the reverse complement.
TAAAGTCTTGCACTTGGGGTAGTAACCTCGGCAAAATCACTTGAATTATTTCAGGATCCGGACGGTTACCATACAAGAGTTTGAAAACGTGAATTTTTCTTAAAATAAAGCTCGAGAGGTTTTCGATTCTTTGTTGATATATACTGAAAAGTTCCGTTTCTAATTTCGCACGATCGCTTACAACAGGGAAGGCTTTTAGTAGGGCAGTCTTGAAATTTTCGTAAGTATAGGTGGGACTTCCTGCTTGACCCAGGAGACTTCTGCCTATACATTTGAACCAGTTAAGCGCTTGGCCCCTCAAAGCGCTGGTAGCTAAGGTAACTTTTTGAAACTTGTGCACGGGGTAGAGCATGAAGTGGTCATCCAATTTTTCCAAAAAACTGGTTACCGGTGAGTTTCCGTTAAATGTTGCTTCTGGTTTCATCGAAGCGCGCATGGTCTGGACGATGTAACCAAATCCTTCCAGGGCGGCAGCTGGCATTTCTGGATTCTGAGCTGTTTCTGCAGGCAGCACAGGTTCTTCTTGAAACTCGGCCATGGTTATTCTTCTTTGTTGGGCGCCACTATCAGGGTCAATGTTCCTTCTAACCTTCTTCGGGAACATACAAGGACCTGACTCGGAACAGAGAGCTTACTAAAGCTATGTTCACTAATTGTGGTAAGTAGACAGGATACAGACGAAGGGTATACAAAACCCTTTATATTTCTCTATATACAATAACTTCCGTACTTCGGAATACACTGACCCGCCACTTGGGGTCTAACGTAAAAGTATAAAAATAAAAAACTAAACTCTAATTTAACTTTAGAATAATACACGTGGAAGATTGGCCTTATATTAACAGGAAGCGTATGTAGTACAGAGACTGTGAACACTACAATACGTTTAAATTTATCAAGAGGATTAAAACCTCTGGCCTGGAAGGCAAACAGCAACTGCGTAACTTCTAAGGTAAGCGGCCTGCTTTGACTCAACTGCTTCCTCTCTCTCGCTTGGCAAAAGGCCACCACTTAAATACTTGGCGTTCGCCAGACAAACTTTCCATGAAAACCTTCACGCTTATAATTCTGGCCGGAAGTATAAAAATAAGAAGTGATAGTAAAGATTTAAAATAAAATAAACGTTAGTTAAACTTAAGATCCTTACAATGTATGAAAACGAAGTTTTGTATATCGAATATATTACTTTTAATATTTTGTGCAAAACTTGACACAATATAAACTTGAATTGCCAGTACTATGAGCAAACAGGCATAGAAATCATGGAAACAGTACACACTCAAAATAATAGTAAAATACTGCTAAATGATCCTTGTTTTTCCTTAGATCGGACCTTTGACAACTCAGGATACAAAACACAATCTTTACTCAAACAACTGTAATTATAATGCACTTGCTGCCCTTCTAAATTTTTAAGGGCTAATTAATAATAAAGGTATTAGTAATTAGACTATATATTTATTGCATCATTTTATATTTCAGTAGTTTTAATTTTCTCAATATAATTTGAAAGGTTTGTTTTGTAATCGGAGAACATTTTCCAATTTAAATTAATGGTAAAATATGTTTTGCTTTATAACATTTTGTTTATAAATATTTTCACTGAAAGATTACTTTCATTATGCATTGAAAAATCTAATTTTAATTAAAATTTGAAAATTGTTCTGTAATCATATCAGCTTGACGCTATTGATTAAAATAATTGCCATAATTTTCAAACTTTAAATTTCAAGATAGTTATTTGTTGTAAGTGCATAGTGCATATTAATAGCACATAACCTAAAATAGCAACAATATGCCAAACTTATGGTTTAGTATATGATCCTTGTTGTATAATAAGAGGGAAAAAATATTTAAAACAAGTCTTAAAATATTTTCATGCTTTTAAAATGAGATATATTTCTTGCAAGAGAGGTAGCACATAAAATCGTCATTTTGCCAATGTAATTAATATTTAAATGCTACAGTTGTCAAATTACTTAGCTGACACATAAGAAATAATTTTTCTCTTGCAGTAAATGCTCCTATATTGTAAATCTTATGTCGATTAAGAATTCTCTTGGCCTGTTCAATGTCCATACGATTGCCATTAAATCCAATTTGCTGGCATGACAAGTGCTTCTACATATTTTTTAACAATTTTCATAAAAATTAAAATTTGTAAGAAATAATTTCCAATATTTAGGATTGTGCACTGTTGTAGTTTAAATGAGAAATTAACTAGGATTTGATAAAATAACATTTATTAACAGACTTTAGAAGCAAGCATGAGACATACCTAGATATAAAATGGTTAAAAATATTTCCGCATATATAATTGTTCCAATCAACAACTGTATTGCATATTACAAAACTCAAGTGAGGTCAGCCCATGGTACCAATGGTACATAAATTTTACAGCTCTAAGGAAATTGAGATGCGATCCTTCAAACCAAGTGCAAGATCTGAGACTTTTTTCTGGGCAAGATCTAAGATTGAAACGTTATTTTGGTGTATCGTAATTGATAAAACACATTATTTCAGGATTATTTTTACAAAAGTTTCAGCTATGAGGAATCCCTTTATTCTGTAGTAATTTCATTGCTTCCTCCTCATTTTGTTTGTAAATCCCAGGCAACTTTGCTATTGAACAAGAATTTCTATCGATAGAATTAAAGACAAAGTGTTAGCACAAAAAATTAAACAAGTTACATTGAAATAAATGCTTAATAAAGCAAACAAATAAATATTGAGCTTTTCTTTTTTGTACATTTTGATTCCCTTTAGGTCATACATACTTTGTTATTTCATAAATCACCATTTCATATTTTTAATTTTATAATTAACATCGTACTGGATTTAAACTTAAGATCTAATATGCAGCAAAATCCCAAATCTGAAATTGCCAATGTCACGAATATTCTAGATCTTTGGCTTTGTACTATATCTCTAACAGCAGTCAGTCATGCTATACAGGATATAAAACATTGCAGTGACAGTTTCTTTTTCAAGGATGTTCATGGTCTGAACAACATTTTGTTGTTTAGAAGATGCTACTTAGCACAGCCCAAAACAAGTCCAGCAGACATTAAATTAAATCGATGGAACATCGTGCATAATTTCTTTTAATTTCTGTGGCATATGCTCAGAATGAGAATGTCAAACAGGGCCCGATAAATAGGTTCTGCATGCTTTCATAGAGGACTGGGAAATTAAATACATCTTCTGTTTTGAAATGACATCAAAAGGAACATTTTCTAGATTTCATTACAAATGCTTTATATATTGCAGTCCAATGCACAAAGGCTACGGTTAGTATTGAAAAAATGCACAACCAGAGCTGTACGGCATGTAAATTATATTTATTTAATGAGAATAAGAAAGTGTAATAAACAAATAATAATGCATGAATATTTGGCTCAGTTCACTCATAAAACCAAGATGACTTAGCTGATCACATTATCTCTATCTTCAGCAAGTTATCACATATTTTAACACTGTTTTTTGCAGTGCCCATATAACAGAAAAAAGGACTAATCTTTGGAATGTGGTAACAGCTAGTTTGGCGACATTTTGGTAAGGCGATAAAGGTTACTAGCTAGGACTTTAGAAATAATCTGAGGAGTACACAGTTCGAATCACAGATTATTTTGTCTCAGAGAAATGAGAGATCATGAGACATGTAATGTGACATTTTCAGGAAAATTCCGATCGTGATTTTAGCTAATAAGCACTTAGAAACAATCTCGCTGCTAAAGTGCAGAATCGTCCACTTATTTGTTTGGCGCTTTTACAAGAGTAAGAAGAATTGGATTTTTGTCAATTTTATTTGAATTTTTAAGTTAAAATAGGTCGATGTCTACATAGATAAAGTCAAGAGCGTGCGCAATGCCATTTTTGTGCAATTCTGAGATGTTTTTTAAGTGAAAATAGGTCGACGTGTACATGAATACCGTGTATGTGAAATTCTTAAAAACGCTGCAAGCAGTGGGCGATTCTGCACTTTCTCCCAATTTCGCACCTAATCTTCGTCATGATTAAGCACTTTTGTTCCATAAAAGTTCTAGCATAAGCGTAATTCAGCTAGCAAATTGTTCGAAAAAAGGTTGAGTTAAAAAAAAAAATTACTTCGTAAAAACAAAATGGTATAAAAAAAAAAAAAAAAAAAAAAAAAAAAAAAAAAAAAAAAAAAGAACTGGCAGTTTGCTGTAGCAGGGTGGGTCGCCAAAAAATCGCCAAGTTACCATAATCCGAAGATTCATCGAAAAAAGTGCCAGCATTTCTAGTAACAGTTTTTAAATGGAATACTATCATTATGAGTTATAAAGTATACTTTTTGTGTCTTATTAGGGCAAGTTATTAAATTATAAATTATAGAATTTTTTAAAGTGTGAAAACTAACAGTCTCTTAATGAAGAAAAAGTTACAGAAATGATAATTACTTATGTCTAAGTAAGAAAAGATATATTTATAATTTATTTAAATCTGTTACTAAAGGGATAGTAATAATCAATTACTCAAGTATATGTTAAAATCTAAAATAAACCTAACACTTATAAATGTAATAATTACTTAAAATGAGCTTTCAAAATATATTACCTAACTATGTTACTTCTGATTAAAATTTCTTACATGATAAAATATTTCTCAGATTGAATTTTCCTTTAAAACTTAAAATACATATTTTGAATATAATGCCACTCATGATTTATCTCCATATATATATATATATATATATAAAGGAAAATATATCACACTTGGCAAGTGTTTGTATATGTTACAAACTAGACAAAGGAAGATGAAATGAGTTAAATAAAAACTTGCCATATTCGAATAACCTAAACTTTCCTTCAGATTCTATATTGACATGATGTATCTGTTGTAAGCAGGACAATGATCATTCCGCCTCTATCAGTGTAGCAGGAGTGTATTTAAAAAATGTCAGAATCATGGGTTTCATAATAAAATTGACCATGTTTTAATCTTGAAATCTTTATAAATTTTCCCGATTTTCTTACGTCATGGGTTTCACTAACAAAATATTCATACTTTTGTTCAAGTTCATAAGCAGTTGAGCAATACAATTCTGAATACTGGTAGTTTGACCCAAGTTTGAATCTTCAGTATTCAGTATCTTGGGCCATCATACTGTCATGCCCCTAAAGTTATTACTGCTTGGCATAATAACAATCTCACTTGACCATGTTACCCACTTTGTCAAAATTAATATATCAGCTGCAGTCTCTCCAAAGACTCTCACTATAAAAGAGATTTAAAAAGATCTTTCTTAGAATACAAATAGGTTTGTCAACGTCCGTCAACAATTCATGAGCAATCACGCAAAGCATTTATGACTCATTTCAGATACAGTCAAAAGTCTTTAATCCGGACTCGTCGGGACTTCGGCGATTCCGGATTATCGATTTTTCCGGATTATAGATCACCAGTTTAAATCTGGTAAGATGGCATGCAGAAATTATAAAATTAAAAATATGACACCGTAATTTATAAAATAATGAGCAATTATGATCTAAAGGTTATCAAAATTTACAAAAAAAAGAAGCTTAATATTTATTTGTTTACTTTATTAAACATTTCTTTCAACGCGCGCATGCGTAAAGCATACCTTACGCATAGCCGAAATTAGAAAATTGCAACCAGAAAACTATTTGATTTGTATTCGTGATATTTATAATGACGAGGAATTTGGTTTAAATCATATCAAAGACGAAGTACATCGAGATTAAATACTACATTTAGTAAGGAATTATAAGCCGAATAAAATAAAAACATCTGCCCTGAAGATAACGATAGTGCTGACAGATCAACTTCCAGTTGCGCCGCGACGTCCCCCTCCGCGCAGAGCAGCGTGAAATTGATAAACAGATTTCGGAACGGTTAGATAAACAAAGGATATGCCTTTATCCATTTTTTGTAGCAATTCGTTTTCTGTTTGATGGACATCGAAACATACTTTCGTTTTCTAGATCCTTTGGGAGCTTCAGCATCGGAAATTCTACTTGACACAATCGAAAGTTCAAGCTTACTTTTATAAAATTGCTCTTACAGTCTGCAAAAAATAATAAGCCGGATCCAATTCGAAGATTAAGGAACAACGCAATCATCAATATTAACTGAAATAGATAATTAGATAATTTTAGCTTATACCGTCTGTTATACATTAAACGCGCACGCAAAAACGTATTCTGCGCTTGCGCAGACGCATATGCGCAGTCGTAAATGTCTTGCGCGCACGCGTAAGACGCCTATGCGCATGCATCAACGCGGCGCATGCGCAGAAAGATTTTAGCTTTGAGGTCCGGATTATGGGTGTCCGAATTAACGACTTTGACTGTACAACATTTTGAGAAGTGTTTCATCTACCTTTTACAGTATGGCTGCATCATTCAGAAGAAAATGATGTTGTCATGTTTAATTTCATTAGGCCTGATGCAGAATTAAATACTGGAACTGCTGGTTTTTAATAAGTCTAAAATACTGGAACTGCTGATTTATCCTACATCTGTTATAAGAAGAAATTATTTCAATGATATCCTAGAACTGCAGTTATCGTAGGGTACATATTAATTTGTCAACAGCGTTGGTTATTTCATAAATGGAAATGAGAATATTGCTTTTTCCATTCTCACTTTGGATATTCTAAATTGCAATAATGTATACAGCATTGAATTATGTCCAATTTAAGGAAAATTGGCGGAACATCATTTCTTATAAGTTTCCAAACATCTTTTCAGAAACTGTCTTTCTTACAAGATTTAGATGATGAAGATATATTTAGTGATCATCAGTCTGAATTCGAAAAACAGTGCGACTTTTCAGAAGACATTCCTTGTGATCAAAGTGACTATTTTAGAGGAAAAGATAAAACAACAAAATGGAAGAAAGAACCCTTTCGAATTCAAAGATGCATGGTGTCCCATAATATCATAAAAAAATTGCCTGGCAATACACGTATATCTAAAGATGTGGCTTCACCCATCGATGCATGGAAGCTAATATTTGACGACACAATGATTGAAATGATTGTGAAATGCTCTAATATTTATGTAAAAAATATTTCGCCAAATTTTAAAGAGATGCAAAACCTATGGAGAAAGAAGTGTTTTTTGCTTTTTTAGCACTTATGTAAATCCCATTCCCATTATCTATCCTCCCATGTAAACGTTAGAGAATTATGGGTGACTGATGGAACAGGATTGAATATTTTTCGTAAAACAATGAACTATAAGCGTTTTCTTCATTCGTGCCCTTTGATTTGATTATGTCGGAACACAGGATGGCAGAAGAAAGAGTGATAAATTAGCTCCAATAAGAGATATGTTTGAAAATTTTGTCAAGAATTGTCAGAAATTATATCATGTAGGGAATACATGACTTTGGCCGAAAAGCTAGAATCTTTTCAAGGATGATGCTTCTTTCTTAAGTATATGCCTAAGAAACCTGTAAGATATGGTATAAAGCTATTTACTGTGGTTGATTTTAGAACCTTCTATACTTTCAACATGGAAATTTACTCAGGTCAGTAGCCAGATGGGCCATACAAGAAAGTCAACAGTTCTTGTAAAAAAGCAAAGTGCGTCCTAACTCCATTATACAATTCAGGAAGAAACGTTACCACAGTTGGTATACCAGTTTATAAATTGGCCAATTTCTTACAGGAAAATAAAATTTCTATCCTTGGAACAATATGCAGGGATAAGAAGATTATCCCACCTGAATTTGTGTCGAATAAGAATAGAGAACAGCATTCAACCCTCTTCGTGTTTCAAAAGGATATAATGCTACTTTCTTATATGGCTAAAAAGAACAAATGTGTCAACCTTTGTCAACTATGCACAATGATGACCATATTGATGAAAGCACGGGAGATTTGAAAAAATCTTAAAGAATTACGTTTTATAACATGACAAAAGGTTTGGTTTATTGAGATTATAAAGTACACTAGGTCTATCTGCCTAAAGGGAGGGATGCCTTCGTGGAGGACTTTCTAAGGGAAACTGGCTTGTATACACGTTACAAATGGGAAAAACCACGAAAACGCCCATGCAGCCAGCCTGTTTGCGGGATTTGAACCTCGGACCGAACTACCAGTGTTCAGCGACTTAACCGCTCAGCTGCTGGTGAACCCCACGAAAAAAGGAGCTGTTGATATAGTCGACGAAATGGGTGGCACTTACTCTGTGGCCATAGTATCAAACCGATGGCCTATGGGCATTTTGTTTTGTTATTAAATATTGACAGCATAAATTCAAAGATCTTGCTTTTATCTACTAAAACTCCACCAGAGAAGTTCAGGAATAGAAGGCACTTCTGATTTGGCCTTTGCACTTTTAGATCCTCATTTAAAATCACGACAGAAACAGAAGGAATACAACGAAGATTCTCTTGAAGATTCGCAAACAAAGAAAAGAAAATTATGTTACCGGAGATGTTACATGCGCTCAAGAGAAAAAGACAGAAAATCAAAAACTATGTGTGAAGTGTAAAAAAAATATACTATGTCAAGAACACTGTGAAATAGAAGCTTCATTCAAACTACAAAATATCTAATTCTTCTTGAGCCTAATTGATTTGAAAATTAATTAAATAACTCCTTGTCCATGCATTAATTCTGCATAATTTGGATTATAATTGCATTCAAAAATAAAAAACACAAATTTCTCATAGAAATCAATGATTCCTAGTCATCTGAAGAAAATGTAAGTACTTTTATTTGTTATTAATTTTAAAATTAACATTATCTTTAAGTTATTTTATATAATAAATGTTACAATTAATACAGAATGCATTATTTTACTGAATTGTAATAATATGTTTCATTTGGATGTCATTTAATTGCGACGCGCGTTCTCGTAACAATTAATATAGCGTGCGTCCTCCCGGGTTAACTACACACCGCTTAAATGTCATTATCAACCTATTTATTTTAGTTCTATATGCTAAATATCTTATAACTTGACTTGTACACCGCTAAAATCATGGCTTCCATATGATAAATATCTTGCAACTTAACTTTACCAAAGAATGTCTAACAATACATATTCTTTGACTATACACCGCTACAATCATGGCCAATTAGCTGTTGGTGAGCTTGGCGAATAAATACGCATCGCAACGGATCCGCTGCGGAAGCGCCAACGGATCCTTTGCGGATCCTTTGCGGAAGAAAACCCATGTTGACTGTAACTAACCATATGCAGTGCCATTTAAAGTAACTTTAAGTAACTGCCAATAGCTCGACACGTAGTCAAGCCATAAATAAAAGCACCATAAGTACACTCTGTTAAAAAATGAACCGCCATTTTTCTTTATTTAATACCACCACTAATCACATATGAAGTTTGCTGCTTCATTAATTATATTTAACACATGCACAATTACATATAACCCGCCATTACGAAATATTGGCGATCAAGTATCACGCTACTAAATACGACATGTCATCACGATAGTTCGTCCATCTCTGCACATGCGCTAGCCACACAATTTCGCCAACACCTCGTAAATCACCAAATTTAGTCGCGGGTTGCGTTTCCAAGGGGAGGAAGTAAAAATACGCTTCCCGTACTATACTGCGTGTTTGCGCGGTTCACTTAATTTTAGTTACTGCTCGCTGGACTGTCAACGAAACCCCCCAAAAATTAGAACTGTACAAGATACGGAAATTATAGACAAATACAGACAAGGTTATCTGATGCTGGGTATTCCAGAAATATGGTTCAAATTAAAACTAAAGACAAGTGCATAGAGGCTTCAGCGCGACCAGGGACTCGTTACCTTTTGAATGATTTTTTTTTATTCAAGCATTTTCATTTACTTTTATGAATACTACTAAATGGTTTTTTAACACAAAATAATTTTAAGCTGAAAAGAAGTTTTTGCTACTAATTTTTTTTAATTTAAATTTTTGAAGAAAAAATTTACAATTAAAATGACTTTCTTCTCCTACAATTTTCAATGTCTCCCCCCAGTTTTTTTTATTGTATTTATTAGAGTGTTCTGAATAACATCAAGCAATGATTTTGCAATTAATGAATTAGTTTCTGAGAAAAAAAAATACACTTTTATCTAAAATCTTTAAAACAAATATGATCTCAGTCACATTTTCATTTCAAATAATTTTTCTTTTCAGTATTTTGCAAAACTCATCATTGTTTCTATGATGTATATAATTTTAAATAAGCAGTAAAAATGATAAATAATTCAGTCCATACCTGTATATGTTTTAGGACTTAAAGCAAAAGGATTTATTGAAAAAATGCAAAAGGTTTCTCAGTTTGCATTTGCAGTTTAAAGAACACAAACTGTGTAAACAGACATTAAATCATTTCAATTTTCTTTGAAATTTTATTACTGAATTTCAATACACACACACACATATATATAAATCAAACCTAGTGGTATTTATTAAATTTGTAAATATAAACATAAATTACAAATCTTTTTTAAAACCTTACCTGGCCAGAAAAATTGCAAAAAATTTATAAAACGCAAGCAGGATTTTTCTTTACCTGTTTTCGTTTTGTAAAACATGTTCAAAACAATTTTAATACATTAATTAATTATAATATTGTTGCATGCGTACGAGTTCGTAATAGATTGATAATAGTTTGTTGTCATTGCACTCAAATCCGATGATAGCTTAATTAAATTTATTTTATCAACAGAAACAATTCAAAGTTCTGGAATTTTCCACAGAAATACTCGTACAAGTGTTTAGAATATCACTAAGCATAATCAGTAGTTATGCTTCAATCTAATAAGGACGTTAAACACAACGATGATGCGTTGTCTAGACTAGAGACTATTGAGTGACTTATGTGAAAGAAAGAACTTTTTATAGACATTTATGAACTCTTAAAGATTATTATTTTTTATGTGTGTGTTTCTTTTTCAGCTATTCTTCTAGAGAATTTTAAGTATATCATAGAAAATTTAAGTATTCTATTGCATTAGAACTGTTTGATTACTAATTTTTAATCATTTATATGTTACAGTTTTAGAAGAAGTCTTGTAGTAGGCGTAGAACTAACCTGTATAAGTATTGTGATATATATCTTTCAACTTCAGTATTGATTGATTTGTAAACTTTAATAGGTAAGTAACTCTTTTGTTTGACGTCACCATAATTTGTCATATTTCAATAGGCTTTCACCCTATTTCAATCTTGGATGGGGGTGTGATGTATGGGTGACGCCAACCAACAAGATGTATAGAGGGCGCTAACTCTCAGTCTGGAGAGGCGCCAAGAGGGAGACCTACAGAGAGGTCATAGGGAAGGCTCCTGGGAGCCATTAATGAAAACGAAATTAACTTGTATTACTTTATATATTTCAGTTATTAGTATTATAGTTTAGTATTAGTTTTTGTGTTTGTGAAATAAATGTTAAAAATACAAAAAGGTAGAGTTATTTCTCTATGAGGCGGTGGATGAAGAAAGGGATGATATCACACGATCTCTTACGAGAACCAGAGGTTTAGATGACGGTCTTGGAAAGTCCACATTTATCTATTTAGACGATATCATTATTACTAGTGATAATCTGGACCAACATGTACAGGATTTAAGACAGGTGTTTTCATTATTAAATGAGGCCGGTCTAAAAGTTAATGTCGAAAAGTGCAAATTTGCAGGCCCTGAATTAAAATACTTAGGTTACAAAATATCTCAGAAAGGAATCGAGACAGACGAATCAAAAATAATCGCTGTGCAAAAGTATCCGCCGCCAAATACGGCGAAGAAGCTCTCTTCTTTTCTAGGACTTTGTTCATATTATAGGTCCTTTATAAAAGATTTTGCAGCTATTGCTGAACCATTGTTAAAATTAAAAAGGAAAAAGGCAAGATTCTCGTGGACTGCCGAAGCCAGTTGTGCTTTCGAAAAATTAAAGCAAGCATTAACGCAAGCCCCGGTTTTGAAATTTCCTGAAAAGGATGAAAATTTAGAAATTTCAGCGGATGCTTCAGATTATGCGGTAGGAGCGGTACTTTCGCAAAATCAGCAGCCCGTGGCATTTTTTAGTCGAACTTTAAATCAAACACAAAGAAATTATTCCGCGACCGAGAGAGAGGCACTTGCAGTTCTGTTAGCAGTGCAAAAGTTCCGAGTCTATTTTGGAAGGGCGCCAATAACAGTGTATTCTGATCATGCGGCGGTAACTAGATTGTACTCAGGGAAAAACTTATCCCCAAGGTTAATAAGATGGGCACTCAAGTTACAAGAGTATAATCTGGTAATCAAGCACACCCCCGGAAAGGAAAATATCGTAGCAGATGCCCTATCCAGAATAAAAATAGATGAAGAAGGTAATACTGTAAAGGTGGCAATGCTCACAGCATGTACAATAAATTCCCGAGAAACTGTAATAACCGAACTGGGTAAGGATCCTGAGTTTAGAAACATTTATGAGTATTTAAAGGATCCTGAAAATTTTAGCTACCAAGATATTGTGGCGATAAGAAATAGGGCGGCCCATTACGAACTAATAGATGGTCTATTATTTTATACAAAAACTACAAATTCCAACAACGAATTTCGACCTGTTATCCCAGCTAGTCTTAGATTAAATATCCTGCAGGAGTTACACGACAACCCATTAGCTTCTCATGCTGGTATTCGAAAAACTATCCAACGCGTATGCGAGGCAGTCTATCTTCCTGAACTGCAAAATTTAACAAGGGCGTATGTCCAGTCCTGCCCAACATGTCAAGCAGTTAATTATATTAATTTCCGCCCGGCCGGGTTTCTAAATAGTATTAAATCCGAATTTCCAAATGAAATAATTGGCATCGATTTATTGGGCCCTTTCCCAAAAAGTCAGTTAAATAAAAGTCGGTATCTCCTTGTTATGGTTGATCATTTTAGTAAGTGAACCGAAATTGTTCACTTAAAACGAGCCTCCGCGAAATTAGTTACTGATTCTATTTTAAATAAATATATTTTAAAATACGGGGCGCCCCTAAAAGTTATATCGGATAATGGTCCTCAATTTGTAAGTAATATATTTGAAGACATGTGCCAAAAACTGGGCATACGTCATTTAAAAATGGTCCCGTATCGGCCGCAATCAAATATAGCGGAACAGGTCAATAGAAATATAGTGAAAATTATCCGTAGTTATGATAAAAATTTTCATAAAAGCTGGGATAACAATGTCAATGAATTAGCTTTCGCCCTTAGGACCGCAAAACATGATACAACGGGCAAAACTCCTGCTGAGTTATTTTTAGGCAGAAAGATTATAACGCCGTTAGATAAATTATTTTATGTTCAACAAAGAGCCCCAGATTTTAAAATGGGTGATATAGAAAAATTAATTAAAGAAGCAGAAAAGAACACTGAAGTAGCACAGAGAAAACAAAAACTTTATTACGATTTGAAACGACGGGGAGTAACTTATAAAGTAGGAGATGAAGTATTAAAAATTAAGCATTCACTTTCTTCAGCACCAGAAGATAAAACCGCCAAATTTTTTCCACGATTTGAAGGACCATATGTCATAGAAAAAATAACTCACGCTGTAGTGGTGTTAAAAGCCAGGAATGGTGAAACATGCTCCGCAAACATTGACCAGATAAAACCATACTATGACCGTAATAAAATGCAAATATTTAAAGATCTTTTGCAGGATCCGGCACGGCAGGCACTGCAGGCACAAGCTCCAGAGGTGGAACAACGACAAGCACAAGGGCAAGCCATTAGGAGGCAGGAGCAATTGAAAAGAAAGTTTCCCTGTTGGAAAATTGAAGGTAACAAGAAAAAGAAGCCGTTCCACCGACCAGAAAAGAGAGCGCACGACCACCCCCAGAATGAAGAAGGGAGAAGTACGACGAATGCAAAGAGAGCCAGGAGAAATAACGGCAACTAGGATTAGGAACGGGGGACGTGGGCACCATCCCTTTACCGTTATGGTTAATTGGTTTAGCGCCACGTCCTCCAATATCCAGAGCAAGGCCAGAATAAGGCCACACGTGAGACTCGCACCAGACGCCCAGACCCAGCACCCTATTCATCCGGGTAGCAGTCCAGCCGACCAAAGTGCTCCCGAGGAATACTCTAAGCCAAAATGCCAGGTCCAGTGTTAATTTGTTTCCAGGAATAAAAAGTACAGTGCCAAACAAAGGCAGAATCTTTACATAGGTTAACATACAATTACATAGTTGATCACAATAAGATTATAGAATTATGACATTAAAGATACCTGGTTATCCGCCAAACAGTAGGTCTATTACAATAACATACATATGCAAAATTTGGTTAATAGTAGTAACAATTTGTGCGGCTACTCGTATTTGACAAATTACCTTTTAAATATAAACCTTACAATTGCACTTATATATGTCATGTTGTTTAGATATATATTATAAAATACAAATATGCAGACATTGAAAATGAGTTATAACAATTAATACATTATTCTGCAAATTAAGGGCTATTCACTTTGTACATATTACTGTTTGAAATTTAAATCCTACAAGTACGCTTATGCATTATGTATTCAAATCATACATGATGCTGCAAGGATACAATACATATACTTAACTTACCATTACATATGCACAAACATATACACATGTAAACTCCTGTTAAAAGTATTAACAATTTGTACAGATTATGGGCTACACGTGTTTGGCGTATTACCTGTTTTTAAAAATAAGTTTTACAATTACACTTAATTATGTCATACAAAATGGTGAAATATTACGAAATACAAATTGCGATTATTGATAATGAGTAGCAGCAGTTTTATACATTATTCTGCTGATTATGGGCTACTCATTTTTACATGTTACCGTTTTAAGTTTAAATCCTTCAAGTACATTCATGCACTGTAAATTCAAAACGCACAAAATGCTACATAGAAATATTACAATTACTTAATCAGTCATTGCATATACATATACCACCAAATCATATGTTAACTTTTTACTAAGTATAGGGACAATTTGTACAGATAATGGGCAATTCGTATTTGACATTTTACCTTACAGGCAAAAATCTTACAAGGACACTAATTTGTGTCATACAAATTAATTAAGAAAATATTATACAAATATGTAAACATTGATAATGAATAACGACATAATCAGTCATTGCTTATACATATACCAATACATATGTTAATGCTAAGTAGAGCAAGAGAGTGCTTTGTGATACTTTATAGCACCACCGCCACAGGGCAATTTTACATTATAATGACTGAAAATACGAAATACCACTCATATATACCGCACACATTGAAATGGTTTTTTGTAATTGGGATAAGACGATGTGCTTACTCATAAATTTTCAAACCTTTTGACAGATGCAATTATTTATATATTTGCATGCTATAATATACAGAGCTTTTACATTAATTGAGTATACGTATATACTTAATTTTAACATGTATTTGCATAGAAACATTGGACATACGGAAACATAGAACATTGGACATACGGAAACATAGAACATTGGACATACGGAAACATAGAACATTGGCTATACACAAAAATTGCACGTTAAATCTTTATAAAACATGATACTTAATCATTACCTCTTAATATAATGCGCAAGGTTATTCATGCACCATACCAGTTACTACTTAAAAGGAACATAATATTCAAGCAAAACATAGTTGAAATATTGATACACATATTATTCTCAATTGTAACATTAGTATCCTAAAAGAAAAACACTTATTTTTGTTTCATTATATTACTGCTAATAGAAATTGTTACTGTTAAATAATACTGTACCATAAAATACTACATAGTTATATTACGCAATGAGAACGTAATATCGCATAACTTAAATACATTACATTTATTGCACATTACAAATATTCTTTTGAACTCAATTAGAACATAATAGAAAATGTTACTGTTAAACAATACTGTACCATAAAATACTACATAATTATATTACGCAATTAGAACGTAATATCGCATAACTTAAATACATTACATTCATTGCACATTACAATTATTCTTGTTATCTCAATTAGAACATAATATTACATAACTTAATTTAATATTCAATTAAACATCGAACAACTTAATATCTAAAATTGTTCAATTAAAACATAGTGCCACTTAATAGATTTGCATACACTTGACTGATATGTTGTTACGTAATTCCATTACTACATAAGAAAATTGTTCAAAATAAAACTACTTTAAAGTTAGACATACTGATATTGCTTTACAGTGTTACAAGTGCTTTAACGTTGTTCCGAGTATACATTCCATTGTCAAATGAAACATGATACTGCATAGGTATATTATATACATATAGTATGGAACTTTTACTAAATATATTTGCATCACATTAGTTTACATAGTACCTTAGTACGTATTAGAATGCATGGCTTGGCATTACAATTGTATATAATATATACTTAAGTTTTTATATTGTCCATGCATGGGCACGTATATGTAGCATACTGTTCCTTATCGATTATACATATATATATATATATAAGGTGCATATAATTGCAAGACTGCATAGTTCATGCTTTAATGTTCGATCATAAAGCATGTAGCATATATTGACATCCCATGTAAATGTTGCAGCTACATATAATACATATAATCAGTTGCTGTACTGATCCGTTAAGCACTCTGGCATAGATCAGTACCCAGTGAGGAGAGCTTTGACATTATAACACAAATTTTACGAACCAGATGCCTTTGCTTTATTAAATATTTACAATAGGCTTGTGTATTAGTAGATGGAATTAAGAGATGTTGTCCAGCAGTGAGCTGGCAGCTGGTAACATAGTGTTCGGGTGTGCCTTGTAAGCCACAAACACACATATCTGAGTTACTGATTCTATGTCGCGCGAAAAAGGTCGGAAAAGGACCATGGCCACTTATGTATCTAATCAACAAAGGGTTGCCTATATTTCTGTCTGGGTCGACATATGCAATGTGGTATGCTGTTCCTCGTCCAGTAGGACTGAAGTCCCACTCTTGTTGCCACTTCGATATGGCACGTAGTCTGGTAATTCTCTTGAGATGGGAATATGGCCATGGTATGGTAAGATTGAGAACATTTGAGTTGACAGCTGCTTCCTTAGCCATCTTATCAGCAAGCTCATTACCAGCATTGCCGACATGGGCCTTAACCCATTTGAAATAATAATTTTTTCTTTGATGATCCCTAAGAGTGCGCTGAATGTCTTGGATAATGGTAGATCGGTGGTCGGGATTGATTAGTGCATGTAAAGAGGACAAGCTGTCTGTGAGAATGATGCCTGTGGGTATTTTCATATTAATTAGGTAATCTATTGCATGCTTTATTGCTACGACCTCGCTCTGGAAAACACTATTGTTAGATTGCAAATGTGCTTGCCAGGTATGAATTACACCATTTTCAGTGGTAACAATGAATGAGCAGCCCACATTATCTTCTATTCTGGAACCATCTGTATAGATTTTTACATTGCTTGCTGGCTCATCCTCGGCAGTATTGGAGAGAATTTTGACTCCGATGCCTTTCAGCGCGGGATGCACGGCAGTAGGAAGGACTAATTGTTCGTATTGGTCCGCTTGATAAGTAAAATCATCATAGGTAAGTTGTTTACGAAGCTGTTTGACTGTTTGGATGATTGCCTCCTCTTCAATTCTGAGATGGAGTGGGAGCAACCCAGACATAACACTGATGGCGGCCGTAGAGGTGGTCCGAAATGCTCGTGTAATTAAGAGCGCAAAAGGCCTCTGTATGCGAGGTGGCGTATTTTCCTGCCCTGCATCGGGAAGGCCCATACTGCTGCACCATACGTGACAATTTTTTCTATTACTGTAAGGTACAGTATTTTCTGAATATGCGCACTTAAACCCCAATTGTAACCTTGGAATGATCGTAGTAGATTTGCAATTTGCATTGTTCTCTTTTTAAGCTCTAAGACGTGTGCTATCCAGTTGAGCTTAGTGTCAAAAGTTAATCCCATGTATCTGAGGGTTTTAACTATTTTAATTCTTTGATTATTTATGCAATTACGTGGTTGCCTGTTCAGGGAACCTCATTTCTTTGAAAATAGCATGATATGGGATTTGTTGTGGGCAGTTTCAAGTTTTATCTTTTGGCAGCGGGAGTGGAAAGGACTACAAATTTCATTACTATGGTTTTTTAATTCTTCTCGTGTACGTCCACGTACCACGAAAGCTGCATCATCTGCATACGCAAAAATTCGCGTATGATCCGGCCATTGATCAGCAAGAATGGTGTTAAAAGTGACGTTCCAAAGAAAGGGGCCCGCACATGACCCTTGAGGGCAACCTCTTGTTTGTAATTTTTCGATAATTCCGCTGTTGTGCGGCATGATGAGTGTTCTATCAGATAGGTAATGGCATAAGGTAGCATATAAATTGAGCGGGCACTTCATTTCTCTCAATGACTTTTTAATGGAAGGCCACCACAGCATATCAAAGGCACTTTTAAGATCAATACTGACCAATGCCGTATGATAGCCATGGTGTCTATTATCAGTTATTGCTGCGTGGACGTCATGCAATGCGTGTATGGTGGAAGAACCTGCCTTGAAGCCATACTGACGTGAGTGCAGTAGGTTATTCTGTGAGATGTGGAAACGCAGCCTGTTTATTAACATCTTCTCATAGATTTTTCCCAATGAAGAAAGTAGGCATATCGGCCTGTATGCAGCTGGATCATGTGAATTTCTGTTTTTCTTATGAAAAAGGACAATTTGGCCTATTTTAAACGGACGAGGGAAGGTACCTGTTTCCAGAAGCTTATTGAAGTAGTTAATGAAAAATAGAAGGTTGGAGTTTATGATTGTAGTTATAATAGGATAGTTCAGGCCGTCTGGACCCAGTGCTTTCTTCTTTGGTAATTTTCTGAGAGTATTCAAAAGCTCTTGCACCGTGAAGCTTACATCATTAGGCGTATCTAGTGGAGGGTTGTTTTCACGTATTTCAGCTTGTTGTTCGTCATCTTCTTCTGGGTGGTCTTGTTGTATGACAGCATCGAGAATGACTCGAAGAGTGCTGGCATTTGTGGGATCTATGAGGTTGAGTGAATTCAGAACCTGAAATTGCGTCGGTTTAAACACTTTGCCTGTTGCTATCTTATGCGGGGCACCGTATATATCTTTCATATTCGAGCAGTAATTTCTCCAGGAGCGTATTTTACTCTGGACTATAAGTCTCTTGTAGATAGCCCGTTCACGTTGAAATAGTTGCAGAGTACTGGTCTCTAAGTTAAGCCTGCGTTCCGTTTTGAGTCTTCTTCGTAAAGGTCTGCATTTTTTCTTTTGAATGCTTAATTCTGAACTCCACCAATTGATTATTTGCATTTTCTTAGTGGGACGTAGTGGAAGTAGGTCTTCACAGGTTTTTAGGAGAGTAGACATGAGTTTTGTTGTAAGGTGCTCAAGGTCATCCCTTGTAGTGGCACGTGCTAACTGAGGCTCCAAAGACTGTACTTTTGTTTTGATCAGTCTGGTAAAAACTCGTCGTTTATTACTTGGGAGGTAGTATCTTTTTATGTAGGTAATGGAGATGGGCTGCGAGATGTTGAAAGTAATATACTTGTGATCCGACAAGCTATCTTGGTCTTCTACTTGCCATTGCTGGATAGAATTTGCTAGGTGGTGGGAAGTGAGAGTTATGTCTGGCCATCCTTGTGCGTAGACGCGGTCGAAAGTAGGGGGTGCATCTGTTTGGTTATGTACAATTAGATGATTAGCCGCAATGAAATCCTCCAATGCTCTTCCTCTTGCATCTGTGTCTGAGTACCCCCAGCTGGTATTGTGGGCATTAAAGTCAGCACCAAGCAGGAAGTTCGTATTTGGAAATTTATGCAGAAGGTTTTGCGCATGAAGTAGAGTGGAATCTATACTTTCTGCAGGTGAGGAATATTGGGAAGTAATTACTATGGAGTAATTGATTAATTCTAATTAAATAGCTACGCTGTCTCGTTGTAGACTAATGGCCATGGGGTTCCAGTCATGGTTCCGTGATATAATGATTGCGCGGGGGGGGCTGTTCTCTATTTTCTTGTTGAAAGATTGTCCATTGCATAGGAAAGCCTATTGCCTTACCTTGAAAAACATATGGTTCTTGTATTAATAGAATATCCACATTGATTTCGGTGGCGTATGCTATAAGTTGTGCAGTCGCCGCCTTGGAATGTTGAAGATTTATTTGTATGCAAGACATTGTATTTCCGTTTGCTTTGTTTCAGGCGTTGATAGAGAATCTATAGTCCTTGTCATGACCATTTGCCTCTTGTGCAGATGATGGCGCTCGCCGCTCGATGTTAAAAACTCCATTATTTAGATCAGAGTTGTTATTCTGCTGTTGTACTGCATCTCCTGTTGTATCGCTTTCTACTTGTGCGGTACTTGTATTTACTATTTTCTCAGTATCTGCCGCTTGTGCTAAGGATAATATGGTTTTATGCTTATGATGAGAATGAGTATTTGCTGCATTAATAGTCTGTGTTGCCTCGGATATTTGCAACTGTACGTTGGTAAATTGGGCAATCTGTGACGAAGGCAGGATGCTGGAAGTTGAACTTTGTGCCGATTCGGCAGTTAGAGTCTTCACAGTTGATACATGAAGGCATTTCCGCCGTGCATTCTTTGGTGGGACGATGCCCTGAACAGAATGCGCAGAAGGTCTTCTTTGACTGGCAGGAATCTTGCGCATGGCCGAACTGTTGACATTTGTAGCATCTTCTGATGCCCAAGAACTCAGTGATGTTATGTGGATGCCAGGCTGTGAAAATCCTTTTGATTCTGATAGCAGCAGCGAATCCTGATGATGTACATTCGAAGATCCATTTGACGCGGTTGGGTCGTCTTTCTCGCAGTCTGAAGAGAGCCTTGAATTCTTTTGCGGAAATGCCCGCAGTGGCGCTAATTTCAGAGATGAGATCTTCCGGTGTGATATTTTCCGGCACATTGTGTACCGAACATCTGGGACGGCGTCTCGGACGTTTCCTGACTTCGACATCTATTTGAGCCTGTTGGATGTACTCTTGCAAACTTGTAATGTCTTCTGAAGTTTCACAGTAAACTTCCAAACCTCCCTGTGGTGTTGGCAAAATTCTATCAACCGTCGCTGGAACTTTGGATAGCGGGACCTTATCCTGTAAAAACTTACGAAGATCTCCTATTGGTTGTTTAGTGAGAGGTCTGATTAGTAAGCCTTGGCTTACTGCGTTTTCGAAGCACTTCTGCAAAGGTTGGAGAATGGTCTGGTGTTTTGGGTGGACGTACTCTTTCAATAGTAGCCTGTAGGTCCGAGGACGAGGGTGCCTGCGTGTGAACCGCTTGACAGCAGACTATGGTTGAGGTGTTCGTACCTACTTCTGCTTTAATTGGTTTTGGTTCGTATGTAGGGCCTTGAACTGCTAGTTCTTGTAAAGCGTCTAGCGAAGCTTGCAAACGATCCCTGAGGTCTTTGGGTAGGCAGAATTTGTTACTTCTAAATGCAGTGGCAGATTGTCTAATATCCTCGTAGAAAATAGCAACCTTTTCCCCATGTGTCAGGTTTGAAGATAATATTACTGTGGGGTCAAAAGGGCCTTGGGCACTTGAAGTATTTATGTCTGAAGGAAAGACCGAAGGACGAGACATGGCATAGAGCAGTGCAAAATACTCTCTGTTATCACTATTGCTGATTTCTCAAGAAGCTTTATGTAAGATCACTCGAGATGTACTTTTAACAATTAACGTAAATTTGACACTGAAGCACTCCTCCACTTAAAGATCACACTTGCAAGCACTGGTAGGAATTACTAATTTACACAGAAATACAGTAATGCACAAACAGTTGATAGAAGAAGTGATTAGTTAATATATTTCAATAAAGTAGTTATAGTCTTTAAAAAATATTTCACAGGAACTTAGCTGTAATTTAAAGCAATCAGGAGTTAAATAAGACTCCTGTTTGCACAAAAATACAAAAATGCACAGTTATTAGAAGGAGTGCTTAGTTAATATATTTAATTAAAGTCTTTAAAAATTATTTTACAGGAACATAGCTGTAATTTAATGCAATCAGAAGTTAAATAAGACTCTTGTTTGCACAGAAATACAATAATGCACAAATATTAGAAGAAATGCGTTATTAATTATTTAATTACTGTAATTAAAGTCTTTAAAAAATTTAAATATAAGTAATGATCAAAGTATAGCAGGATATTAATATAGCTGCAAAATATAGCAGCTATTTAAATCTGAAAAGTAACGGACGTCGCTCAAACTGCAAAAAGTAGTATTAGAGAGACTCTAAATGGGAGATTTAATCAGGTGCTCCTGCAGTAATTAATTAACAGTATTAAAAACAAGAGGCCTACCTTGGCAGCTATGTTTCATCTGTTTTCTTCTGTGCTGGCTGTTAATCCAAGGTATAAACCTTAAATGCACTAATACACAAACACTACACTGTAAAATGTCACGGCGTAACACAGAAGTTGAAGATTTCAAAGTCCAATTAATTATCGGAAAAATTAATATCTCCGGAACCACTGGTCAGATCTGATTCAAATTTGGAAACTTTTAACTCCAAAGATGAAAGATGATGAGTACCGTTGGTTCCAAGGCGCTATCGCAATTAGTTCCTTAATTAGCAAATTGCTAATGAGGCATCCCCTACATAAAAAAGGGACCGTTGTGAATGTCCTTGAGTAGTTTCCTGTTGCTCGTGGGGGGGGGGAACGCTGACATCCCCTGCTTCCAACGGTCAAAAGCTCTGCTTGAGCACAAAATCGTAACGTAATTAGAGTAATTTCACCATAATTACAAATCCACTTGTAAGATTTTGATGAGAAATGCCTCTAATTAAAGCTGACAATACCCTCTTTCCAGCGGTATGAAAATCCAGCAACTGTGACTTTCGTCGGCTTCTGTAGAGAGCTGTAAAATCGAACCACGTGGTGAAAATGGCTCTATGCTACGCTGAATATAGCTTGAAATTTTAAAAATTTATTAAAAATGTACTAATTGTCGCACTGACACAAAAATTATATCAGGGCACTCCTGAGGGTGTCTGCTACAAGTAGCAACTCTTTCTGCGTTGAAATGTCGAGAAATTGCGCTGATATAGCCTTTAAAAGCGGAGCTACTGACACACGTCCTTCTACATCCGGCTTGGCATAGTATTAATAACGGCAACTATAACCCGGCTCCCAAACGGAAGATCTACCCATCGGACAGGACTCTATGCAGCAAATGTAGACGAATTGCGGAAGGAACACCAGCGGCGGAGGCAAAGATACAAGGAAAATTTGAACGGCCAGCAACGAGATCCAAGCAGGAATGAGAGAGAAGTGTCCCGGTTCCGCCAAGACCAGCTGCCATCAAACGGCCAAGACCACAAGCAGAGGCGAAAAAGAAGGTCTTCAAGGGTGACCGAACTGGAGGGAAAAGAAAGCTCATAGAGGAAGGAACTGAAGGGCGAGCTCGCACAAGAAGGAAGATAAACCAAACGCTAATCTTTGCTACCTTCCAGGACTGGACAGAAAAAAGAATGTCCGAATATCACAAAGATATATAAAATTTTATGTTACTTTGCAGCCTTAAGTTAATCTTTCATTCTTACTGCAAGTGGCAGAATTCAAGACGTTTTACCTCATGTGAGGTCTACCTTTATCGCCAAAAGGGCGAGAAATGAGTTGTTACCTATTTTGGTATTATGTTTTTCAATTACTCGCGAGTAAAACTAAAGTTGATGTATAATAGGAATGTGTAAATACTTGAATATTGTAAAAGTTATTGTAGAAAATTTTATTTAAAAGATTCTGGCAAGAAAGAAGTTTTAGTCTGAAAGACTTTTGAAATGTAGTATTTCAATGTAGAAGAATTGGCACTTGCTTGGAAAAGAATAGAAGTTAACAATGTACTACTAATGTATGTTTTAAAATGCGTAAAATTAACGGCATTATAATATGTTCTTATATACAATGTGAACTGTTATTTTAAACGTTAAGAAATACTGTGATATGTTAAAAGTGAAAGTAATGCCAAAAATTTTAAACTTATTCGTGTGACTGTAAAAAGAGAAAATTATTGTGAATATGTGTTAAAGGTTGAATGAATGTAGTTAGGCTCTCTGACGCTACACTTCAGAGTTAGCCACTTTCAGAATAGTACCTCAGGGTTTAGAGATGAATATAAGGTGTGTTATGAGGTCTTGTTATGTTGAATTTTAACACGTTAGTGTTTTGATTGCAGGCGGTAGTGTTGAACACTTGTACATAAACACATTCGTGTTTGGTTTTTTCTTTTACAACACATGTCAGAGAGCACGGGGAGAGAATTAAATAAAGTCATGAATGAAAGAAGAATGTTAAGAGAAATATAATTATACATGTTACTTGCCATTTCATTGTGTAACATTTCATTAAACTAGTTTTCCTTCCAGATCTGTGGAAAGAACCAGATTTCAACTAGAAACTCCTGTTTAGATGCAGTACAGATGAAAAGTAATTGTCCATGGAATTGATAATGTAAAAACGATTTTTTTTTTAAATTTCTAGTTTCTAGTGAGAAATGTTTGTAAAAGATTGGCCTCGCGTTAGATTCTAGAGCTAAAAGTTTTCAACAAGGTCGTTTTAGACCTCAGTTTCAAACTAATTAACTCTGGCGGGAAGTATGTAAGGATCTTAAGTTTTACTAACGTTTATTTTATTTTAAATCTTTACTATCACTTCTTATTTTCTACTTCCGGCCAGAATTAAAAGCTTTAACTTATTTATGCAAACTTGTCTTGCGAACGCCAAGTACTTAAGTTGTGGCTTTTTGCCAAGCATGAGAGAGGAAGGAGTTAGTAGAAGCAGGCCGCTTGCCTTAGCAGTTTTACTCGGTTGCTGGTTGCCTTCTAGGCCAGAGGTTTAATCAATCCTCTTGATAATTTTAAACGTATCGTAGTGTTAACAGTTCTCTGTACTACATACGGCCTTTCTGTTAATATACGGCCAATCTTCGAGTAGACACTTGTTTATTAATCCAAAGTTAGTTTAGTTAGAATTTAGTTAATATTTTTATATTCTTACTTTCAGACCACAAGTGGTTGGTCTCTGTATTCCGAAGTCT
Organism: Stegodyphus dumicola; assembly: GCF_044657685.1. Classification (NCBI taxonomy): domain Eukaryota; kingdom Metazoa; phylum Arthropoda; class Arachnida; order Araneae; family Eresidae; genus Stegodyphus; species Stegodyphus dumicola. The sequence continues at coordinate 109,254,528 of NC_140781.1, read as the reverse complement.
GGAAATCTTTGTAAAGAGAGAAAAAATAAAGGGTTTCGTATACCCTTCCTGTGCATCTTGTCTACTTCCCGCATTTATTGAACATAGCTTTAGTAAGCTCCCTGTTCCGAGTCAGGTCATTGAATGCTCCCCAAGCAAGTAAGGAGGAACACTGAACCTGATATCATAACTAAAAATGTACCACAGGAGCTCAAATCCGAAATTTTGATTAACATTTTAGGGGATAAGGCAACTAATATATTATTTTACACTAATGATGAAGAACTAAAATGTTATGAAACCTTTAAAAAAGCAGTATTAAGAGAATATCAGCCAACTGCTTATGAATGTTTAATGAATTTCCGAAGAGCACCACGCGATCCCAAAGAGTCACATGTTCAGTTCGCTTCTAGACTGTCTGCAAATTTCCAGTATTACTGTCAATTATGTGAAGTTAATGACTTTGATACACTTTGTCTACTAATGACTTCCGACAAACTTTTCCAAACGTTAGATAAAGAAACGGCAACTTACATTAATATTAAAACAGGTGAAAATTAGTTAAAACCTAAGGATTTAGCTAAAGAAGTTGACCTGTATTTTGTAAACAAAGGCAAATCGTTAAACGAAACCACTTTTAACACTAATGAAAACATAGCTAAATCGTCCCACTGCTCAAGAGAATCGAAATATATTCCGCCGCCTCATATGAGAAGCAACATAAATAAAAATAAATATCCACCCAAAGACTGTTACATATGCGGAAAATTAACGCATCTCGCTAAATCTTGTCCACAAAGAAGCAAATCGGTAACACAAAACCCTCCTCTAAAGAAAGAAACACCAGAGAAAAATATTAGTGATAAAGTAATAGCAAAAATCGGATCTTCATGCTTGTCAAATGAAATTTTTACGCAACCATTGCAAAAGGTAAATATTTGCGTTGCAGATAACGAAATCCAAAACATAATTGATTCGGGTGCGGAGATATCTGTTATAAATCCGAAACACATATTAAATTTCTCTATTGAGAATAACTGTAATATTGACCTAATTTCTGCATTCGGAGAAACCATATCAGCTAAAGTGGCTAGAATTCCTATATCCATCAGAAATACTGATAATCCTAATTTATTGAAACCTGTCGAAATATTAGTAGCTTTAATGTATCTTCACTTTTGTTTTCGTCCTGAATGCAACTTATGACTAAATTTTGCTCTCCTCCTGTCATAAATAAATCAGCCCGTTTTTCGCCTTCGAATTGTTTTGACTGATGACTCCTCGTTTCCGGTATCTGCGATGGAGACACTGTGTCGCAATCACGATTCGCGCTAAGCAGATGTGATTCAGAGGTCAATAAATCATAAACATTTGGAGTAATTACGCACGGAATATGAAGTTTTTCTGTTAAATGTGAATCAGCGTTCGGATGCCAGTATTTTTAAACAACGGCAAAGGGAATGTGAGACATTACGCAATATCTATAAAGACGCGCGAAGAAATAAAAATAAATATTTTTAATGGATGATTTCATTTATCATACCGAAAGAATTTCCGGAGAACAAGTTAGTCAATTGGTATTACCTAAAGTTAGAAGGGAACAAATTTTAAAATTAACTCACGAATCTATTTTTGCAAATCATTTAGGGATGAGAAAAACAAAAGAAAGGATTCGTTATTCATTTTATTGGCCAAACATGTCACGAGATATTGAAGAATATTGTAACACTTGTAAGGAATGTCAATTAAGAAGTAGAGAAAGAACCGAAGACCGTATACCCATAGTTCCAGTTCAGAGGCCTGAATTTCCATTCAACACAGTAAATGTAGATATAATCGGTCCAATTGAACCTCCATCAGCATGTAAACACAAATATGTACTATGTTTAGTCGACCAACATTCTAGGTGGCCAGAAGCTGTTCCTTTGAGAACTATTACAGCAAAATCAACATGCGACGCATTATTAGAAATCTTTATGAGAACGGGCATACCTCGGGTAATAGCTAGCGATCAAGGTACCAATTTTGTTGCAGAATTAACACAAGAATTTCATGCCAGATTAGGAGCAAGTCCTAGATTTGCAACACCAGGACATCCACAAAATTCAGGATTAGTTGAACGGTATAAACAAGTTCTAAAACGTATGCTTCATCATGTCATTAGAAATGACTCTAAAAATTGGGACAAACACATAACATACCTGTTATTTGCTTACCGTGAAATTCCAAATTGTACTACGGGAGTATCCCCATTTAAATTAATGTATGGAAGAGAGGCCAGAGGTCCGTTGTCAGTATTAAAATCGTCATGATCAGGAGAAATTCCTTTACCAATAAAATTGGGTAAAAGCGCTGTTGATTATCTACAGGAGCTAAAAATAATTTAGAAATAGCAGCAGAGCAAGCATCTATAACTGCAAAATTTAAACAAGGTGCATATGCAAGATATGCTAATCGAAGCGCTATATACAAAGAATTCAATCCTGGAGATCAAGTGTACCTGCTGATTCCAGATTCCAGTAATAAATTATATGCCAGATGAACAGGACCTGCAGAAATAGTATCTCGTTGTAATCCAGATTCTTACAGAGTCAAACTGACAGATGGTACAATAAGAAGAGTACACGTAAATAAAATTAGAAAATTTAATCCAAAAGTACAGGCAGTAGGTGTAATATTTGAGAACGAAGAAAAACTAGGAGAAGTCCATCCTACACACAATGTGAATGACAAGTCTGATCATTTTCATCTTAACGAAGTAGATTTAAGCCATTTAGATGATGATAAAAGGAATGACATCATGAACTTGTTAAGAAAAAATAAAAACTTATTTATAAATAAAGTACAAATTGCCAAAGTAGGAGAACATAAAATAAGATTAAATGGCACTGAAAGAAAGAAGCCATATGTTTATCGAATTCCAGAAGCATTGAAGCCGCAAGTAGATAAACAAATCGAAGAAATGTTGTCAATGGGATTGATTGAAAAAACCAACGCTGAAATTTCGTACCCTATTGTGTGTGTTATGAAGAAAGACGGTAATCTTCGCCTTTGCGTTGACTTTAGATCCCTTAATGCAGTAACGAAACCAGATGACTTCCCTATGGAAAATCCTAAAGAGCTCTTATTCCACATTGGAAAAGCCAAAGTGATATCCAGCATTGATTTACTCAAAGGCTATTGGGCCATACCATTAGAAAGAGAAAGTCAAGAATTAGCATGTTTCAAGACACACCGAGCTCAGTATCAATTTAAAGTCATGCCTTTCGGGCTACGCAACGCCGCTGCAACATTTCGATGTCGATGACCTGCGTCGATGACATAGCAGTGTATTCAAATAACTGGAATGAACATTTAGTACATCTTGACACCATTTTTTCAAAACTGTTAGAACTACAGTTTTCTGTAAATCTCAAGAAGTGTTTCTTCGCTAAAACTCATATTAAGTATCTCATACACTGACTACAAATAAGTATTTGGACACCTGTGATAGAAAAGAAAAACTAACTTTATTCAAAATCAATAGTTGGTAGAGCCTCCACGAGAGGTAATTACAGCGTGGACCCTCCGAGGCATACTTTCCACAAGTCTTTGTATGACAGCTAGTGGTATTTTCTTCCACTCGGCTTGGAGAAGACATAGAAGTTCCTTCACCGATTTTTCACGGGTAGTGCACCCCTGAATTCGGCGATGCAACTCGTCCCAGAGGTTCTCGATAGGGTTCAGGTCTGGTCTCTGGGCAGGCCAGTCCATTTGATGAACTCCATTGGCACCATACCAAGCCTTGGTTAACGTCCAAATATGACAACTGGCATTGTCGTCTTAAAAGTAACAGGGGTCCAACCCGTAAAACTGCCACAACGTAGGAAGCACATTGTCATCCAAAATAGTGCAGTAGGCATCGGAGTTGAGCTTACCATGAATGGGGACCAAGGGTCCCAGCTCATACCAGGAGAAACATCTCCAGATCATAATTCCACCTCCGCCGAACTTGACTGTTGGCACAATGCATTCTGGCAGGAGACGTTCTCCAGGTAGACGCCAGACCCAGACCCTGCCATCCGAACGGTAAAGGGTGAACTTTGATTCGTCACTCCAAAGAACCTGTTTCCACTGATCTGCGGTCCAATTTCGATGTGCTTTGCACCATATTAACCGAGCCGCGCGTTGGACTTTGTGATCAAAGGCTTATGGGCAGCAGCACGACCATGAAAACCAAGCAGATGTGCTTCCTTACGGATGGTATTCATTGAAACAATACTCCCGGATGCCTGTTGAAACTCCTCGCGGATGAGGGCGGTTGGGTGCGGTTCTTCCGAATTTCTCTGGACAGCACTCGTCGGTCTCTGTCTCCCAGTTTCGTTGGTCTGCCGACTCGGGGCACATTCCGACAATCACCGCTCACCTTCCACTTATTAATCACATAGGCCACTGTCGATTTTGGGTACATCAGATTGCTAGATATGTCCCTTAAGGATTGGCCACATTTGTGACACCCGATAATTATACCTTTCTCGAAATCAGAGAGCTCCGAACTGCGAGGCATCTTGCATGCAACTAAAGCCGATGCTGTTTCCTACACGATATATACCGGCGGAGTCCGTGACGTACCTTAGGACCACATATATATTTGCATAGGTGTCCAAATACTTATTGGTAGTCAGTGTATTAAGTATAAGGACATATCATCGGTTCCGGCAGTCAACGTACAGATCCAGAGAAGGTGGAGGCTATCCAGAAATTAGCTAGACCTCAAACAAAACAAAAAAAAGTTGAAAAGCATTCTAGGCCTATGTAATTTTTACAGAGATTACATCCCACATTACGCCGAAACAGCTTATCCATTAACCGAGCTCACCAAAAGAAGAAGTCCTGAAGAACTGTGCTGGACGGAAAAACACGACGAAGCATTCTATAAATTAAAGAAATGCCTAATGGAAGCACCTAGTCTTTATACCCCTGTTCCAGGGTTACCTTTTATAATTCAATGTGATGCATCTTCAACAGGTGTTGGAGTCTGCTTATCTCAACGGAAAAACGGAAAGTTGTACCCGATTAGTTACGCCAGCCAGAAACTAACCAAAACACAACAAGCATGGCCAACTATCGAGAGGGAAGCTTACGCTGTTATTTGGAGCTTGAAAAAGTTTGAAACTTGGATTTTTGGATCACCTGTGGAGCTGATAACTGATCACAATCCGTTAACTTTCATCACAAAGAACGCACCACAATCTTCTAAGTTACAGAGATGGGCTTTAGCATTACAAAAGTATGATACTACAATTTCACATTGCCCAGGTGCTAAGTTAAGCAATGCTGATGCGTTGTCTAGACTAGAGACTATTGAGTGACTTATGTGAAAGAAAGAACTTTTTATAGACATTTATGAACTCTTAAAGATTATTATTTTTTATGTGTGTGTTTCTTTTTCAGCTATTCTTCTAGAGAATTTTAAGTATATCATAGAAAATTTAAGTATTCTATTGCATTAGAACTGTTTGATTACTAATTTTTAATCATTTATATGTTACAGTTTTAGAAGAAGTCTTGTAGTAGGCGTAGAACTAACCTGTATAAGTATTGTGATATATATCTTTCAACTTCAGTATTGATTGATTTGTAAACTTTAATAGGTAAGTAACTCTTTTGTTTGACGTCACCATAATTTGTCATATTTCAATAGGCTTTCACCCTATTTCAATCTTGGATGGGGGTGTGATGTATGTGTGACGCCAACCAACAAGATGTACAGAGGGCGCTAACTCTCAGTCTGGAGAGGCGCCAAAAGTTTAGTTTCCAAGAGGGAGACCTAGAGAGAGGTCATAGGAAAGGCTCCTGGGAGCCATTAATGAAAACGAAATTAACTTGTATTACTTTATATATTTCAGTTATTAGTATTGTAGTTTAGTATTAGTTTTTGTGTTTGTGAAATAAATGTTAAAAATACAAAAAGGTGGAGTTATTTCTCTATGAGGCTGTGGATGAAGAAAGGGATGATATCACACGCATCTTAAGAGAAAGTTAACTTAGAAATATCTCCGATCTCAAGCTGAACTAACAACTGGCAACAATAACAACTTATATTGTATAAATAATGTCATAAATATACTGTGGTATAATGAGATTATTACTTTGAAACCGATGTTTCGAATTGATGCCCAATATTTCCCATTCTGCTTCATTGCATATCTTTTAAAAAAGTAAAAAAATCATCCAATTAATTTCCTTTATAATTTTTTTAAATGCGAAAAGTTTGTTTTATAAGCTGTGAAAATCTCAGAAGTTTGTAACCGATATATTTATAGATATGAAATTTTAAATTTAATGGGCGTCAAAAAGTCTAAAAATATGAACAATTTTCAAAAATTCTCCCAAAACATTTTTAAAAAAATTACGCTAAAAATTTCATTTAATTTTTTCCTCCACTGTCTGTGTCTTATGGTGCAAACTATAATATTCTGAGATTATCAGTTTATTTGTTAATATTTGCTAAACTCGTTTCAACTTTAAATTTGAAAAAAATCTAATCCTCTAAAAATCAAAAGCGTGACACCACATCCACAAGCAGTATATGTACAAAGTTTGAGTTCTATATCTTCTTGGGAAGAAGTTTAAAAATCTATGACCATCTTTTATCCATAGCGACAAGCACCAAGAGTGGACTAAATAAGAGCTTATAAAATATAAGAATAATAATTAAAATGCATATATTTTAAGGAACCATTACGAAAGTTTAAGCACCAGTTGCGAAAGTACAGACTATAAAATTAACAACTGTTAACAATGTTAAAAATGTGTAAACAGTATTAGAAATCGGCCAATTCGGAGACGTGATTGTCCATAGAGGCTTAAGACGGCGGTCTTCTGAACGGGTCCTAAAGACGAAACTCTTTCATGTCTCCTTTTTCTCCTCTTGCTAACGGCAGCTCTGCGAAGAAGCGTTGCATGGGAACGGGGCTTTAGAAGCTAAAATTAAACAGACTAAGTCAGTCACTTAAGAAGCAAATGGATGCCGTTCGTGCCGTTTTGGATCCAGACCAATACACTCTGCTGATGGCTAACAAAATTCGACAGATGAAACTTGAAATGGAGCACCTCAGGGGTAAGTGCGATTATTTCACTTCCTTGTGTGCTAGGAAACCCAATAGATAAACCTGCTCATTATGTACCAGGAGATAATTTACAAAACTCAAATGTAAATGCTAGTAATTTTAATTCTAAAAGAATTGGATTGGATTATTTAATTATGGCAAAGCACACGAAGGCTATCTGCCTTCGTGGAGGACTTAAGGGAAACTGGCTCGTATACACGTTACACATGGGGAAAACCACGAAAACGCCCATGCAGCCAGCCCGTTTGCGGGATTCGAACTACCAGTGTTCAGCGACTTCACCGCTCGGCCGCTGGTGGGCCAGTTATAAAAGGAAACAACATGCTATTTCTGAAAACTCAGATGACTGTAATGAGAGTAATGACGAATTCGTTAAACCAGTTAGATCAACTAAGCAAATCAAAATATCAGCTAATCTAAAAGATGTTTCCAATTATATTACTACCAAAAATAGATTTATCTCCCTTGATAACAATAACGCTAGTGTAACTCCTCAAAATGACACTAATTCTGCAACGCAATATAATACTGCCACCCAGCAAACTTCCATTCCCCCACAACCCAAATCAGTACCACCAGTCATGGTGAAACCACCAGAAAATATTAAATACAATAATTATTTAAAGCAATTGGCAGACCAATCCAAAGCGAAATTTTTTGGCCGAATTCTTAAAGATACTTCCAAACACACCCGACGATCATCGTACCCTCACGCAATTTCTCAAGGAAAAAAATGTAGAACATTACATAATAAATGAAAGACACCAGAAACCTGTTAAGGTAGTAATCAGAAGATTACGCATAGACATGGACACAGAAGAAATACATGAAATTCTTACTGAGCAAGGATTTAAATTTCATAAGATCACACAAATGACAAGAAATCGAACTCGGCAGTCTATGCCCTTATTTCAAGTCCAATTAATACCCACCCCCAACATAGGAGAAATACACAATATCACTCACATGTCACTCTTTATAATGCAGGTTGAAAATTACATGAATAAAAACCTAATACCACAATGCCATAACTGCCAGAAATGGCACCATTCATCAGAAAATTGCTTCCTCACTCCCCGTTGTGTGGAATGCCCCGGGGACCATAAATCTGTTGCATGCCCCAAAACAGGCTTTATAGAAGATCCAGTTTGTGCCAAATGTCAAAATTCTTACCCCGCTTCTTATAAGGGGTGCGAAAAATTCCACAAACCACGAAATGTTAATTCAGAAGGTCCCAGAAAATTATACTCCGAAATTCTAAATCCAAAAACTCAAAAAACGCAAGAAATTGAACAACCCCTTTCATCAGCCAATCAGAGCGCAGCTCCAGCAAACCTACCCACCAATAGCAACAAAACCGAGCAAATTCGTTCAAATAAGCCCTCAGTGCAAACTAACTCCAAAAGTAATCAAAATTTAAACCCATCTGGATTTTTAGAACTATTTCAAGTCATGAAAGAAATTGAATCCATCTTTGGCCAAAGGCAAATTACAAAATTAACTAATTTACTCAAGAAAAACTTTAACAAGCTAAGATCTGCAGAAACACAAATGGACAAGATGTACATCTTTATTCCTCATCATAGAAGAGCTTAACGAACCAAATCATGAGTAATTACACCAGAGAAATGAAAATAATTACTTGGAACGCGCATAACCTCAGTAAAAGAATTCCAGAATTAAAAGAATTTATAAATGAGTATAACCCCGATGTACTTCTCATACAAGAACACATCCTTGGTCCCAACTTCAATTTTCATGTTGCAAATTACGAAATGCACAGATATGACAGACCTCGCAGAAATCATTTAGCCGGAGGCATCATTATTTTAATTCAACGCTCCATCACTAGTGAGTGATAATAACAATCCCTTTTAGGCACTGAGGCAGTAGCTACCACCATCATACCATCCACCACACCACTACTCACTTTAGTCTCCCACTACGTACCACCAGCCAAACCCGTTAACGATATCATTGCTGACTTAAGCACGATATTCAAACTTAACAATCGTGTCATAGTCGGAGAAGACTTCAACGCAAGACACCGCGTATGAAACTGTAATTCTACCAATTCCACAGACACACGTCTTTATAACTTTGCTAATACAGCCAACCTTCATATTGCAGCTCCCCCCCACCCCAATACGCTATGGACCTAATTCTGCTACTACCATCGACTTCTTCGTCCTAAAAATATCCGAGCTCCATCTAAAATCCAAACACTTGATGAGCTTTCCTCGGATCATAATCCAGTCGAAATAGAACTGGACATTAGTTGTCATAACACACCAGACAAAAGAGCCGTTATTACTAACTGGTCTAATTATACAAAACCTCTGAACAACATTCATTACACAACACCTATGATACATACGAGTGATGAGTTAGACGATTTAGTTAAAAAATTCCCCGATGACCTCACCACGGCTTATCATAAAAATACTAAAACAATTCCTGTAAAACATTTTACTCAGAATGCTACCCTAAAAGATATTATTAAAAGAAGAAATCAAGCAAGAAAATCCTGGCAGAAATCTAGACACCCAGACGACAAAAATTGCTAAATAAGTTACATCAGGAAGTCAGAGTTCAAACTCGCATACATTCACAAAAACGCTGGGCTAACTACTTAGAAGGGCTTACATCAGATGCTAACTCTTTATGGAAAGCTACCTCTAAATTAAAAAGATGCTACAAAACTATTCCGTCCCTTAAAGGCCAACATGGGATCGCATACACAGAAACTGAGAATACTCAGTCTCTAGCAGATTACTACGCTACTCAGTTTGTCACAAACAACATTTGCGACCCACACACAGAAAACTTAGTCAATACCGTTACCCAATTCTTTTCAAAAACACACACTAACAACAGCATCGCACTTAATCCATCGGATGTACTTGGCTATATCGAAAAATTAAGGACGAAAAAGAGCCCCGGATATGACAATTTAATCAACATCATGATAAAAAAATGGGACTTCTGATGATATGTCGCTTTATTAAAATCATTCAACTCATCATTGACTTACGTTATTTTCCATCACACTGGAAAATTGCAATCATCTCTCCGATTCCTAAACCTGGAAAATCTCCTCATGAACCAGAGTCTTATCGACCAATTAGTCTCCTGCCTCCATGTAGTAAAATTGGTGAATACATCATCCTTCAAGAAATTAAGAAATTTGCTGATAACAGAGGAATCATTAACCCACAACAATATGGATTTTGCAGCAAACACTGTGCATCAACTATTCAGAGTGACTGAATTTATCTCATCTGGCCTCTAAAATAAACTCCGCACAGCTGCAATTTTCTTAGATATAGCCAAGGCATTCGACCGTGTTTGGCTCGATGGATTTATTTACAAATTAATCATTCTGGGATTCCCAGAATACATCATAACAACGCTCCGTTCCTATCTAACTGATACACACTTTATCGTTAGTATAAATCAAACATACTCCACTAAACGAATAATTAGCGCCGGCACGCCTCAAGGCTCGCTCGTCGCTCCTTTTATATTCAATTTGTATAAGAACGATATCCCACATATGCATAACACAACACTTGCATGTACGCGGACGATACTGCGATCCACACACAAAACGCATCTTCTAGCTCCACTATACAACAGTTCCAAACCCACATCCACGCACTCGAACTCTGGCTTTCTCAGTGGAAAATTAAAGTCAACTTTACTAAAACTGTTGCTATTATGCTTACCAAGAAAAGGAAAATCGAAGGAAACCTTGTGTTTTATAATACTGCCATTCCCTAGGCCAAGGAAGTTAAATACCTAAGTGTAACTGCTTTTGCAAAATGGAAAAATATTATATACAGGCTATCTGTCACTTATCCTCAAGATTTTTTTTTAATTAGACATATTTAGAATATCGTATTTCTCCTGAGAGAAATTACATATAAAAATTAAAGAAGGTTTTATATATATAAATATGCATGTGCATGTTTATAGTATAGAGAGTACTACAGCACAATGCAGAAATATTTCCATATTGCTTTGCACAGAAATATGTGCCAACCAAGTATTGGTCTTTCCAAAAATATATCTCTAGAACATTTCGTTCTTTTTCTTTTTTTACCTTCTTCCGTTGCCTCTTGGCTTATAAGAAGAACAGATAAAAGAGCATTCTGTTGAACCAGTAAAACTTTGTGGAGAGCTGAGAAAGCCATGACACAATATAACGAAAACAAACAGAGCTAGCGCGGGAAATCAATCGAGCTGGAAAACAGTGCGAGAAAGGTGTAGACATATCCACGCATGCGCATATTTAGCTTCTCTCATTGGCCACAGCTTAGACCCCCGTCTCGCAGGTGCGAACGGAGCTGCCGTATTTTATGCCCTTATGACTATGCCTCTATACTCTTTATGCCGTCGTCTGAACGTAGCTTTAGGGTTCAAAATTTTCAACTTTACGCCGAGTTTGGGATAAGCGTCGACTTCTACAGAAGATTTCGTTGTCACAAAACAAGCAGAGCGAACGAGGGAAATCAATCGAGCAGGAGAACAGCGCGGGAAACTTGTAGACATATCCACGCATGCGCAAATTTAGCTTCTGTCATTAGCCACGGCTTACACACCGTTTTGGCAAGTGTGAATGAAATTCCCATATTTTATGCCCTTATGACTACGCTTCTATGCCCTTTACGCCGCCGTCTGAACACAGCCTAAGTCTTGTAGTGAATCTTTTTTTTTAAAGACGGGTTACTACCTTGGCGTAGTTTATCATTTTCTAAGCGTTGGAGACTTTCCAAAGTTTAGAAAGGAAAATGTGTTCCTTTTCTTATAAAAAGAAGGAACACATTTCCTTTTATTAAAATATATATGAAAAAGGGCAGATTTTTATGTTCGCAATGTTTATCGTTTTCCTAAACGGTTGGAATAGTTTAAATGACTGATTTAGGGAGGGGGACAAAACCTTGTTTAAATTTTTTGTACTTCTTAGAATACATTTAGCTTCAAAGATGTGCTTTGCGAAATCAAGACTTTAATTCATTCCTCTTTGAAAATTTGCGTCCAAGAAAAGATAATAAAAATTAGACAGAGGATTTCTGTAGAAAATTTAGACATGAAATAAGTTAAAAGCGATTAAATAAACTATTAAATGAATAATTAATCATATAATACTGGTTATTAGCAATTCTGTATGCCTGTTTATTTTTTTATGGAAATACTTGGCATTTTCAGGACACAAAAAGTACTTCAAAGAACTTTGAAATATTAGTACGAACACATTAATAAATTAAATTGAAATAAATAATGAGATGTAATTTAAAAGACAGAAATAATTTAATGTAAGAGATTTAAATTTAAAAATTTGCACATACAAATGATTTATCAGATTTTATAAGGTTTTATTTCATAGATAACTTTGATTTTTAAATATGGCATTTGAACGTATAAACATGTGTGGATGCTGAAAAAGGGATGAATATATAAGAATATTATAATTTTCTGTAAGTTTTCTTATTGAATAATAAATTTTGACAGTCCTATGCTATAAGACTATAGGGTCTCAGTTTGCATAAAAATTGCTCTGTTAAATAAATAAAAGAATTTAAGTAATTTTTGTCAATACATTAAAGATTTTTTAACTAATTACACGTCCTCTCTTGCAATTAGAACCATCATCAAATCCTATTTTATATAATCATTTCCTGTACATTATCATGTATATAGATTGATCTTGTCTTTATAAGTGATAATTATTACTTGCAATTTTGCTGGTGAACTATTAACAACCATTTCTATTGCTGAGTTAGGGTTAACAACCTTCGCTCTCGCTACCGCCTGTCTTGCTGGGCTGATTGTGCGCATGCGCGAACATAGATTGGTGTGAATAGCCTCTTAGCTATTCGCAGCGTCGGTGCGATTAGCCACTGCGCGCAATTGAGCTCCTTTTAGGACGTGGGTAACAGTAAATATCGGACGGAACCAACGAAAGTAAATATCATGTGTGGAAAAAGAAGGAAGAAAAGGAAAATATATGGAGAAAACCGGAAGATGTGTTTATATTTGTTTGGTAAATTATTGCTAATTCGGTCCTGTTATCTAGCTAAATTAGCATTAAAAGTCCAGTAATGTTCATTTATGAGGAAAACGCAGGGCAATTACTTTTGGATACGTAGAATAAATCATTTCTGATCATCGATGAGTACAAGCATTAAAAATATTTACAGGTGCGGGACATGCATTTTTACTTAAATTATCAATAAAAATGAGTTAATAATTATCTGCTATTTTTAATTATTCTCTCTGTTGCACCGCGTTAATAACGAAACATTGCAAACGCAACGATATTTTGCTTTCTCAATACTAAGGCTCCTATATAGAGGAGCCTTATGGTGTGTGAGGAAAACGATGCTTAATGATAAAGCTAAAAGAAAAACAAAGGAGAGGAGCCTTACCCAATACGTACCCTGATAGGCTACTAAGAAAAATCCCTTACCAGGGGAAGAGTATCACGACTGTCTCCCTGAGCTGTTTCTCCCTTGTTTCGCGTTAAGGCTGTTCTCCGAAGAATATCAGTGATTTTTTTTTACTTGGTGGAGAAAAGTGCTGTAAATTTTTTCACACTAATTTAGATTTTGAAGCTCACAAGCCAGGACTCCTATTCTACGCTCCGAGAGTCGACACCAGTTTGTGGGCCGCCAGATGCCGCTGCTAGTGAAAAACAGGTCTGCCCGACATCCCATATTCTCTGAGTATGGAAGTCGCCAGAAGCGCGGGAAAAGTGTTGCCCCGTCGTCAATCAGGCTTATCCAGTTGACGTTCTAAGTAGACAATGGCTTTGTATGTGTTTTCTTCCCTAAGTTTTTCCTATTTAAACGAAGAATACGGTCGTAGATCTCGGAATCGGCGGCGAATTTATAGAAAATATGTTGATGCTTTTGCTCTGCCAGAAGATGTTTTCATTGCATATTTCAGATTGTCAAAATTTATAGTTATTTTAATTTGCAATGAACTGAGAGAGTATTTGGAGCCACATTCAGAAAACAAGATAATAAGTATTTATCTAGCACATAATCCTTCTTCAGTTAATAAAAATATAGATATCCGAGAAGCGTCTACTCGATTTATGTACAGCAAGAATTAAGTTTATTTTAAAATGGAAACTTTAAAATGGATGGAAATTTAACAGTGGAATGAATACCTTACGAATAATACTGTGAAGGCAATAAGGAATGTCGTTCATTATTAAGCGAAATTCACACCACTGTAAAAGAAAAATGAAAGAAAAAATAAAAATAATAAAACTATAAAATGGTTTTATAATATTTTTTTCAGTAGTAGTACTACTACTAGTGTGATACTTTTAAAAATAATTTTTAACCCAAAGGGTTTTAGCTCAGAAGAGCTATTAATTTTGTTTTGCCATTTTGCGGTGTTCCACGATAAATGGCGTTTCACTTTTCAAATTGTTGCCACCAAATATTATCGCACTGTATTGTATTTAAGGAAATTAAATAATGAAGAATCTGCATAAATGTATGAATGTTTCTCGCCCTGTGATAAAACAACGATACCTAGAACCATCAAATTCTGAATAATGTAATCTTCCACCCCAATATAGGCATCTGGAGGCCCACATTTGGAACTGGGAATTTGTTTTATTATGTATTTCATATTTTCTAAAGCATTTATGAGTGTTTGATTAGGAAACTCGACGATTTCAAAACGAGCAATGGTAACATTAACATTGTACGGAAAAAAAAAAGGTAGAAAAAAAAAATTTCATTTCTAGCGCGAGATTGTGCATCGAAAATTCTAAAGATATGCTCTTTTTAAATTATATGATATTGCTGTTAAATTGAATTTTATGGTTTAAGTGCGAAGAACATAATATTGCTGTTGAATCGAATTTTATGGTTTAAATGCGAAGAACATGATATTTAATAAGTAAAGGCAACACGCAAAACGTTAAAGAAACTGCCCTTTGGGCGTAATGTAAAATCTGAAGGCTTTCAAATTTTTTTTTTCCTCTGTGTGTGTAATTTTATCAGATTTAAAACTGTTTTCTAAGTGGTTTCTTAGGGAGGACTTTCTGAGAAAAACTGGCTTGTATACACGTTATACATGAGGAAAGCTACTAAAACGCCGATGCGGCCAGCCCGTTTGCGGGATTCGAACCTCGGACCGAACTACCTGCGTTTAGCGACTCTACCGCTTGGTCGCTGGTGGGCTTATTAACAGAATTATAGTGCATTATTATTGTATAATGCTATAAAGTAAAAATACTGTAAGACTCAGGGTTGTTGTTCATGAAATAGTACTTTTGTAATGTATTAGTATTAAAAATCATTGTTTCCTTGCAAACTTAGAAAAAAAAACTGTTCATAGCAGATTTATATATATATATTGTAAAAGAGATATTGATTATTATTAGTTTTCTATTTAATGTGTCAAAACGCTGGTTTGACAAGGACTTCTTCAACTGCAGGAGACCTATGTTTTAGACTGTAGCTACGAAATAACGAAACTAATTTTCTTTTAAATCCATCTCTTATTCTATTCGAAAATTAACCGCTCAATTAGCAGCCATTCAAAAATCCAAGCAACAAAATTTTCATCGAACAAGCTAATAGAAAAGAATTACAAAAAACAAACGATATTGACGCATGCGCGTTACAAGATTCGTTACTAGACAACTGAATTAGAGGCGAAAGGTTTCGTATAGCAGACATCCAGGCGCCAATATCCCGCCCGGCGTTGAAATACTAACTTCAAAACTAATATAAATTATTTAAGAAATTCAAAGTTTAATACATATATCAGTTAGAAACAATTAAATGCAATAATATATCTATTAAACAAATAACAAACAAATTATTACATTTTACAATAAAATAGATATGCGATATTAATACAAGTAATTATAATATAAGTTCACTACATCAATCTTTCATAGGTAGAATACATAAGTTCGATATTCCACGTTTTATAAGTCCTTGAGGGGTTTTGATAACACCAACATGAACTTTACCATCGCTTCCAGGAATGGTGTCATAGATACGACCTACTATCCACGTACATGAGGTAGTTTATCCTCTTTAACTGATACAAGAGCACCTATTTTTATATTGTCTTTTTGAAAGAACCATTTACTTCTCTGTTAAAGATTGTTTACATAATCTCTGCACAATTTCTTCCATATTATTTGGTTAATTTTAACAATTTTCTGGCAGTGGGAAAGTCTATTGTCGGGAATTTCTGTTATACAAGTTTCAGGTAGAGTATTAAGAGGTCTTCCGATTAAAAAATGACCAGGTGTCAAAGTTTCGAAGTCATTTGGATCTGAAGATAAAGGTAATAAAGGTCTACTATTTAATATACCTTCAATTTGATTTATAACAGTCGAAAATTCTTCGAGAGTCAATTTTGCATTTCCGGTAGTTCGTTTTAGATGATGTTTAAAAGACTTCACCCCGGCCTCATATATATATACCACCGAAGTTGGGAGAACGCGGTGGATTGAATTTCCAAACGATTGATTCAAAAGCTAAATATGGCGACAGACTAGGGAAACTTTTCACGAGGTTTAACAGCCTTTTCAAATCGGCGTTGGCTCCGACAAAGTTGGTACCGTTATCCGAATATATAGTTGAGGTAAGGCCGCGTCGCACGAAAAATCATTTTAATGTTGCAATTACAGCCTGCGATGTTAGATCTGTAACAAATTCGAGATGTATCGCTCGAGTAACTAAACATGCAAAAATAACAACATATATCTTATTTAAGGTACATATTCGTTGCTTTTTATATTTTATGTAAAAGGGTCTGCATATATCCATTCCAGTTACGGAAAAGGGGGAATTCATAGAAACTCTTTCTTTCGGTAATGGTGCCATAAGTTGTTGGGCTATTTTAGGTTTATTTTTAAAACAGATAATGCAGTTATGTACTATTTTACGAGCAGTGTTTCTGCCCTTTAGTGGCCAAAATTCCTTTCGAACACAATGCAGCAAAGCCTGAGCACCAACATGTAAATTTTTTAAATGGAAGTGTTGCATAATTATAGTAGTTAAGTTATGATCCCTGGGCAGCAGAATAGGATGCTTTTGGTTATGGGATAAAGATGATTTATTTAATCTGCCACCTACCCTAAGTATTCCATTTTCATCGACGAAAGAATTTAAACTACTTAAGTGACTACCCTTTATAATTTTACCATATCTAAGGGCTTGAATTTCTTCCTTGAATACTATTCGCTGTACTAGCCTTACCATTGCTAGCTTGGCATACGTAAATTCATTTCTAGTAATAGGACCTGATGACCTCTTACCGTGTCGACAGTTGGAAATAAACCTATAAATAAAACTAAGAATACGAATTGGTTTAACAAAACTATTACTTAAAGAAAGAAAATCGTTAATGAAATCAGCACTAGAAGTAATACTAAGAGAAATTTCTGGAGATTTTTTTCAATTCGCATTCGTAAAGTTCATAGTCCTTAACATCCAAACTAGCCTTTTCTATAACATTCATGTCAAGATTAGAAGGTCCATTGAACCATAATTCTGAAGATAAAAGTTCGCTAGGCTCGACTCGACGAGAAACCAAATCAGTAGGATTCTCCTTAGAACGGATATGTTTCCACTCGAAGTTTTCTGATAACGACTGAATTTTCGCAACACGATTCCCAACAAAGGTTTTGAGTTGATGTGGTGAAGCATTTATCAACGCTATTGTCGAATCCGAATATAATGTTACTTTTTCAATGTCTATATTTAGCGAAGTTAGAACCTTTTTAACAAGCTTAGCAAGTAGAAGACAAGTCGAGAGTTCTAAGCGTGGTAAAGATAGTAAAGGGGCTACTCGAGATCTGCTTGCCAGTAACTTTAAACAAGGGTTATCTTGAGTGGCATTTAGGTAGACCACTGCTCCATACGCAGATGTTGAAGCATCGGAGAAACCTATGATAGCCCTTTTATCGGTTGTAGAATGCAGAGCATATTTTTCCATCTTAAGACTTTCCAATTCCTTTAACTTTAAAATGAAACGATTCCATTCACTGGCAAATGGTTCAGGTAATTCATCGTCCCAGTTCAGTTTTAAAGACCATAGTTTCTGAAGGAATATTTTTGCTTTACAGACGACTGGCCCGATAAAGCCAATAGGATCATACAACTGCGCAATGACTGAAAGAACATCTCTTTTCGTAGAAGATGACTTGCCTTAAAGCGACTTTAAAAGTAAAGATGTCGGATTCCGGTTGCCAAATTATGCCAAGAGTTTTCGTAAATTCAGTGGAATCAAGGTGAAACTCTTCCGTAGATAGTAAAGTGTCTAATACACTCTTAGAGTTAGAGTGCCATTTGTGTAAAGACATTCCAAACAGCTTTCGAATATCTTTATTAGTTGATTCTTTAATTCAACAGCAGACTCAAAATCAGAGGCTCCTGTAACTATGTCGTCCATATAGACGTCAAAAAGAATCACTTCAGAAGCTAAAGGGTATTTCTGCTGTTCATCCAAAGCTAGCTGTTTTAGAGTTCTTATAGGCAGAAATGGAGCACATTTAGTCCCATACGTTACAGTGTTCAATCTAAAAATAACAGTTGAGTCGTCTTCATGCTCTTTCCATAAGATACGTAGAAGATTCCTTTGCGATGAATCGATTAAAATCTGTCTAAACATTTGTTTAATGTCTACGACCAGTGCTATTTTATGTTTACGAAATCGAACAATTAAATCAAAAATATCTTCTTTAACCTCTCCTGAGAGTAAAATGTCGTCCAGACTCAATCCTGTAGTAGTAGGAGCTGATGCATTAAACGCAATGCGCTATTTCGTAGGTGATTTTTCAGGTTTGTAAATTTCATGGTGAGGAAGGTAGAAAGTGACGGGTGGAGGATTTTCTTCTATGTGATTTAAGCTTTCGTAATCATTGATAAAATCGGTATAAAGACTTTTTAGGTCTGGATTTTTATTTAACCTTTTAATTTTCTGATTAAGACGTTTATTAGCAATGTTTCTCGAATCACCTAATTGATGAAGTGCTTCTTCTCGAATAGGTATCTGTACTATGAAACGCCCACTCTCATTTCTCCTATGTGTCTTTTGATAATGCAATTAGCAAAACTCTTCTTCTTCGCTTCTAAGGGGTTCGTTGGCTATTTCTTCGATTTGCCAAAATTTATGTACACATTCTTCTAAACTTTCCGACTGGGAGATTAGCTCACAATATTGATGTGAATTTTCAGTTTCAACAAATCCACTAGCAATAAATCCGAAGATTGAATCTTGGAAAAGTAAAGTAGTACTGGATAATCGAATCTTTCGCTGCTTCACTAATTCGAAAAAACGTTCCGCACCCAATATGAGGTCGATTCTTCCTGGTTTGTCAAAATCTGGATCTGCTAAGTATATATGCTCATGAATTTTCAGCTTTTCTACATTTCTTCTGGTAGCAGATACAAAGTCTGTTATTTTAGGTACAACGAGAAAGTCTATTACTGAGTTCAAAGAAGAGTCATTATTACTAATAGGAACGTCATTTAATTTCCATTTAATATTCATCGTATTTCGACTTCAACCATTAACAGGAATATTTACCTTATGTTTTTTAAGACCAAGAAGAAGAAGCGAACTGCGAGGTTATAAAATGCGATTGAGATGCATTGTCCAGTATCGCTCTGCCGCTAATATAATCACTCCGAATCGGTGACCAAACCTTAACCATGGCTGTAGAAAGCAAAACTGTTTTGTTTGACATTTTATTTAAAGATGCAAAAGTTCTTTATTTATTTAAAGATGCAAAAGAATTACCACTTCAGTTAAGTTTGGATTTTTTATTATATTGGGCGAACTAGGGTTCTTTTTGCTTTGCGTATTACGACCATCTGCAGTTTCTGAAATGGGAAGATTTTCCGACTGCAAACTTGGCGAAATATCTTGATCTGGCGAAGTTCTTTCACACAAGGCATTTTTAGTTTCAGACCTACATAATTGATAATTGTGCTTTTCTTGGCATAAACGACAAGAATATTTGGATTTGCATGATGCAAGCTTATGTTTGTCACTTAAACAGTTTATACAAAGTGCATGTTTTTTAACAATATTAAATATTTGCAATGGAGTCATTTTTAAAAATAAAGAACAACTATATACCAAATGTGACATTTTACACAATATGCAGGAATTGCTGTTTGACTTTAACAGGAAATTTCTGGTTTTATTTGTATAAAAAATTTTAGTTTCGAAATTGAACTCTATGTAAATTTTCTAACATTTGGGATCGTTTTTCTAAATATTCCATGAACCTTCCGAATTTGGGTAATTCAGTCAATGTTAGACTCATTTCATATTGTTTTCTTGTTTCTTTAACTTTTGAATGACAATATTTATAAAGAATTGATGTGTTAGTTCATTAGCTTCTAATTTCATTAAGTTTAAACCTCTTAGGGTTTTGTTCAAAACATCAACTAGATTTCTAAGACTCTTATAAGATTCAACATGTATTTTCTCAAAATTTAAAATATTTATAATATGAGAATTAACAATCAAGCGTTTATTTTCATATCTATGAATTAAAACCTCAAATAAAGCTTGAAAACTGTCTTCTGGAGTTTCTACAGCTTCCGCGTCTCCTTTTAATGCAGAACGCAAATAGAACAATTTTTGAATATCATTTAAAGAAGAGTTATTTGTAATCAAACTATCAAATTGTTTTCTAAAATTACTCCAGTTCTCAATACAACCGTCAAATTCTGGTAAGCTTAAATCAGGTAACTTAATAGAGATAGAATTAACATCCTTAATATTATTCGTTAAACATTTATCAACTAAACCTGAATTTAATAATAATGTTTGTAAACTTACCTTTATTTCTTCTAAACGGTCTTTCATTTCTTCAAATTCTAAATCCACACTCGATAAATTTTCATCATCAATGACATCATAATATTCCAGTTGCAATAATTCGATCTGAGATAACATGTCCGAAACCATGCATTCAAATTTGAATCTTTCAAAAAAATTTCCAATTTCGTAATCCTAGTTTTAAAATTTCCACGACGTCGATTCAGCACTTTTAGTTTTTCATCTAATAACAATACTGTAGAATTATCTCTATTGTTCAGTTCATCACCTGCGTTAGCCATTTTCGTTTTTAATAAACGATCAAACTAAAGTTTTTATTGCTTTTAACATTCGAAACAACAATTTATTTAGCCAGTTTCACTCCGGCTCGACGGACCACTGTTTTGGACTGTAGCTACGAAATAACGAAACTAATTTTCTTTTAAATCCATCTTTTATTCTATTCGAAAATTAACTGCTCAATTAGCAGCCATTCAAAAATCCAAGCAACAAAATTTTCATCGAACAAGCTAAAATAAAAGAATTACCAAAAACAAACGATATTGCCGCATGCGCGTTGCAAGATTCGTTGCTAGGCAACTCAGTTATAGGTGAAAGGTTTCGTACAGCAGACATTCAGGCGCCAACACCTACTTTGATTATTTTTACTTTAGTACTTCCATTGTCAAAATAATATTACTATCTTTTAATTATTTTCACATAATAAAATCTTTTGAGAAGGAAGAATATCTAAAATAAGCAGTTCTTATATATATAATAAATTAAAATAACAGCAATGTAATATTAAAAAAAGTATTACTAATATATATGTGACAAAAATGGAAATACGAATTAATCACACATACAGAATAGATTAGTATAATTTTGCTTATATATTTTATATTGAAAAATTATTTTCTTTCATGCTAATTATAGAATAAATTATTTAAAATAAAACATTTTGATACATGTGTGATAGATGAATGCAGCAGCAATCGGCCATACTGTAATAACGAATGAATTTTATTTGTTTTCCTGAAAGAAACAGAAAATAAAAAAAGGAAGAAACATTCAGAAAGAAATATTTTCTTTCTAATTTCTTACTTAAAGAAATATCTTTCTAATTTTAACTGTAAAATAAATTGCGTGAAAACACAGTTTTAATGTGCAGTAACGAACTTTTAAATTAAATGTTAACTGTTTGTGTTTTCATGTATAGCAGTGCTGCAACTAAACTCTGTACTTTTTTTTATTTATTTTTTTTCCCAGCTCACCAGCGGCCGAGAGGTAACGCCGCTGAACACTGGTAGTTCGGTCCGAGGTTCGAATTCCGCGAACGGTCTGGCTGCATGGGTGTTTTCCTGGTATTCCCCATGTGTAACGTATATACGAGCCAATTTCCTTTAAAAAATTCCTCCACGAAGGCATCACTCCGTTAAGGCAGATAGCCCTCAAGTGCTTTACCATAATCTAATAAACCAATCAACCAACTTTTTTTCAAGTGAAGTGAACTGATTCTTGTGAGTGAGTCTTCTTCGTGCCTTGCTGTTATCGCTAGCGTGCATAAACGCGGCGTGATATGTTTTGATAGAATGTTCTTTTCTTTCGCTATGTAAATTGTAAATAAATGTGATTGATTGAATAAGTTTAGCTTATTTGTGAACATGCAGAACCGACCTGCCGTAATTCGTGACCTATGGACGAAAAATAAGTGAAGTTAATTGGTCACATGCTTTGCTAAGCCTTGCTGTGTTAAGCCTATCCCACTGTGGCGACTTCGCTTTTCCGTATAATTACTATTATTTTGTTTCTGCTCTCCGGAACTATTTCCACATACTAGCGATGCCTTCACCCAATCAGCAGAGTCAAGTATCGAAAGTTGCACTTCGCATTCCACCTTTCTGGAAGACTAACGTTCGGTTGTGGATCGCACAATGTGACAATGCCTTCATTTACAGCGGAATTACAAGTGATAAAACAAAATTTTCTGCTCTTATAGCGAATATAGATGCGGAAACTCTGTCGCACGTCTCGGTTATCATAATAAACCTTCCGAACTCTGACAAACATAAAAAACTGTCCGAGAGGCTCATCAGTGAATTTGAAGATTCTGAACACGAGAAAATTAAAAAACTCCTTACTGAACTTCAGTTGGGCGATGAACAGCCTAGTCATCTCCTACGGAAAATGAAAGAGCTTTCTGGGAAACAGTTAATGATGACTTTTTGCAAAATTTATGGATGCAACGGATGCCAGCCCATATCCATATAGTTTTGTCTGCTTCTTCTGAAACACTTGATCAGCTAGCAATTATAGGTGATAAAGTCGCTGAGGTTGTTCAACCTAGCACAATCTGTGCTACTTCTGGAGCTGGAACGTCCTTGGATTCCTATGCCATCACAACTGAAAACCTAGCCGTTTCAGATCGAAGATCTTACACGCCAAGTTTCTGAACTTCCTATGCTCGGACGACAACTAGGTTCCGGTTTGGTGATAAGGCACGCAAATGTGCTAAGCCTTGCGCGTATCAACAGCAAAAAAACCCTCTAACTCCCGTCATAGCTGGGATGACGGGAGTATCCAAAGAGCCCAGTCGGTTATTTCTTCACGACAAACTGGCCAAACTTTTTTGATTGAGTCTGGTAGGGAGATCTCAGTGTTACCTCCTTTCGCTAAAGATCAGAGAAACTGTTGTGAAACATTTGTCCTTTTTGCTGCCAACAACTCTAAAATTCCTGCATATGGATTTGTGCACAGACAGTTGGACTTGGGTCTCCAGAAACCCTTCTCATGGACATTTGTGATTGCTGATGTAACTTCTCCTATCATCGGTGCTGACTTTTTGAAACATTTTAATATTCTTGTTGATTTGAAACGGCAGTCTCTTATAAATCCTGAAACTTAACTGTTTACTTATGGCAAGGTTGCTCACAAAAGCCAGCCTTCTATTGTCTCTGTTTCTGTTAATTCAGATTATGACTCCTTGCTTTCTGAGTTTCCAGTTGTTTATAACAAATCCTACTCTAATTAAGCAGATTGTTCCTCATAATACAGTGCATTATATCTTGACCCGTGGTCACCTGTGACTTCAAAACCGAGACGACTCCATCCCAAGCTGCACGAAGTAGTGAAATCTGAGTTCAAATTCTTTCTGGATCAAGGGATAATCCGTCCATGGAGTTCACCATTGCATGTCGTCCCTATGTAGGATTCTGCTGTTCGTCCGGTTGGAGATAACCGCAAGCTGAATTCTGTTACTGAATTTGATAGTTATCCAATTCCGTACCTTCAAGACTTTGCTCATTCACTCTACGGTAAATCTATTTTCTCAAAAGTAGACATTTTTAAAGCATTTCACCAAATTCCTATTGCAGACGCTGACATTCCTGAAACAGCAGTGGCCACTCCATGGGATCCCTACGAGTATACTCATTTGTGTTTTGGCTTAGTGAATGCAACTCAAACCTTCATGCGCTTTATGCACGAGGTCCTAAGGGGTCTCTCATTCTGTTATGTTTATGTTGATGATATACTATGTTTTTCAAATGATGCAGTGGAGCATAAGAAGCACCTACATACTATATTTCAAAGACTGAGTACTTATGGTCTGAAGTTAAATGTTTCAAAACGTGTGTTTGGTGTCACTGAGCTGGAGTTTCTTGGTTACCATATAAGCCTGGAAGGGGTGAAACCCTTGTAAAATAAAGTCCATGCAGTCCTAGATATTAAGTTGTCTGAAACTATTGGTAATTTGCATAAGTTTCTAGGCCTAATTAGTTTCTATCGTATGTTTTTGCCTCATGCAGCAGACAACCAGGCCTTGTTAAGCGACGTTTTAAAGGGATCATCTGGCAAGAAAAATTCGAGGAAACCAATTATTTGGACTCCTTGCAACTGAGGCCTTTAGCAAATGCATACAATCACTAGCTAATGCCACGTTACTTGCCCATCCTTCTCCAACTGCCCCACTTGCTTTGCATGTAGATGCATCTGATCATGCTATTGGTGGTGCATTGCATCAGGTTGTGGACTCTAAATTGCAGCCCTTAGGTTTCTTCTCGAGGAAGCTCAGTACAGCAGAAACTCGGTACAGTGCTTATGACCGGGAGCTCCTTGCTGCTTATGCATCCATTCGCCATTTCAGACATATGTTGGAGGCTAGAGAGTTTTTCCTCTTTACTGATCATAAGCCTCTGATATATGCCCTCCGTCAAAAGAATGACAAGTGCTCTCCACGCCAGGTGAGGCATTTAGATTTCATCTCGCAATTCACAACTAACATACAGCACGTTCTAGGGCCTGAGAATATTCCTGCAGATGTCATGTCCCGTATAGCTGCCTTAACTCTTCCTGCATCAGTGGATTATTCTAAAATAACTACAGCACAAACATTGGATGATGAGTTGAAGTACTTACTGTCATCAGACACATCCCTGCAGTTAAAAAAATTACTCTTTCGCCAGGATGTTTTTGCCTCATTACACAACATGACTCACCCTGGTGTACGCAGAACACAACACATTGTGCGGTCACGAATTGTCTGGCCTATAATGTTGTCAGATATAGCTGAATGGACCAAATGTTGCATCCCATGTCAAAAGGCTAAAATTCATCGGCATACCAAAGCACCTTTGACAAGTTTTAAGGAGCCTTTCCTAAGATTTGACCATGTTCATTTGGACCTTATAGCTCCTCTCCCTCCCTCAAATGGTTATTCTTACTGCTTGACTTTAACTGACCGTTTCTCTCGATAGCCAGAAGCTCAACCACTCAAGGATATCTCTGCTGAAACTGTTGCAGAAGCATTTTTCACATGCTGAGTCTCTAGGTATGGAGTGCCCTCTACTGCGACAACTGACCAAGGACGCCAGTTTGAAGCTTCACTTTTTTCGCTCTCTCCCTCATCACTTGGGAATTCAAAGATCCAGGACGACTAGTTACCACCCCCAGTCGAATGGGTTAATAGAGGAATTGCATCGACCTCTTAAGACTGATATCAAGTGCCCCGCCACTGAGCAGTGGACTAAAGTCCTTCCTGTGATCCTTCTTGGTTTTCGAGTTGCTTTAAAAGAAGATTTAGGTTGCACACCAGCAGATTTGGTTTTTGGCACCACCATTCGTATGCCTGGGGAGTTCCTGGTTTCTGCTCAACAACCGGTTTACCCCACAGATTTTGTCAGCCACTTACGTGCACATATGCAAACACTTCGCCCCATACCACCCAAGAGCCATGGTGATAGCAAAACCTTTATACACCATGATTTAGCCACAGCTACCCATGTTTTTCTTCGTCATGATATGCTGAGACACCCACTTTAACCTCCTTATGATGGACCGTTTTCAGTTGTTCGTAGAACAGAGAAGGTCTTTTACCTAGACATAAATTGATCGTGTAAAGCCAGCTTATGTTCTGAACAGGCATAAACCAATCGCTCCACCACCAACTTCACCTTATGCAGCAACCATGTAACAAACTTTTAAATTAAATGTTAACTATTTGTGTTTTCATGTATAGCATTGGCAGTGCTGCAACTAAACTCTGTACTTTTTCCTCAAGTGAACTGATTCTTGTGAGTGAGTCTTCCTCGTGCCTTGCTGTTATCGCTAGCGTGCATAAACGCGGCGTGATATGTTTTGGTGGAATATTCTTTTCTTTCGCTAAGTAAATTGTAAATAAATGTGATTGATTGAATAAGTTTAGCTTATTTGTGAACATGCAGAATCAACCTGCCGTAAATGTAAGCATGAAAAAAAAAAGTGAATGAAACTTATTTCGCTATTAGATTCTAATGCAGATTAACCATATTATAAATTTAAATGATTAAAATTGTTTATTTCTAAGAGGATTTGAAGTAAGCTTAATTCATTTACTCTTATCTATTTACCGTTGCTTTCATGGTACCCCACATCTCTTTTTATTTCTTAGCCTTAAATAATTGCGTTAACTTTCCCCTTAAAAAAGGGGATTTTCCTTCACATCACACAGCAGCATATTCTGCTGCGTGTTGGTCATAATACTGTTTTGTGCCATTTTTTTCGAACTACAAATACAGCGTGTGAATTAGTGAAATAATGGGAGAATATTCCTAAAACTTCAGCCAGCGTGCTCTATAAATTTCGTCACTCGTCTATACTGAAGCCTTGTCCCCTCTCAGTAAAGTCAAATGGACCCACCCGCTCTCCAACTGAGAACCACAAAATGGCTTTCTCCGATAAGTTGTGATGGCTGTCCATACCGGTTTTTTTTTTTTTTTTTGAGTCAATATTGTTCGCTCAAGTTTTAGACGTTTCCAGTCATCGTAGAATAGGCTTCCAGGACACATCATATAATTTAATGTCTTTTTGTGGAACAGTGTTTGATACACCTGGGTGATGCCTTACCCGAAATCGAACATAATTGAAAGTTTCGAAATATTTCGAATATATTGTTTTAAATATAAATTTTGAAGATATTCACGAGCTATAAATTCAAGCCTCAAAGCTGCCTAACTGAATCTATGTTATTACGGTAATTTTGAATCAATAGGTCTCAAGTGGGGAACAAATACATACAATACACACAAAATATAAATATAAATATACATAAGTAAAAACAAAATATAAATATATAAGTTTACATAAGTTTTCATTTTTTCATTTTTTGTGAAACTATCCGGCTAGGTGGTACTAAACACTTCTCAGTGGAATTATACTAGTTCCGCATGAATTGCATTGTTTCTGATATAGTACGGTGCGTTTGTAATTTACCGTAGAACAATATTCTGGGCAGTTTGCAGTTTTTTAGGTAGAGTTTTACATGAATACGCCCAGACTGGACAAGCGTAAAAATGCATGGGACGCAAAACGGATTTATAAATGAGTAACTTATTTTGTATAGATAGAACGCTATTTCGGGCAAATTGGGGAAAAAAGGGGTTGAGTTTAGCTTTACGAACCAGAAACCTATGAATAATAAAGTGTATATGTGAGGACCATGTGAAAGAATTTGTAAGGATCACCCCAAGATAAGTGACTTGCTTAGGTTAGGGCAGTGAATTTCCATAAAACTGTAGGTTTTGTTCAACTTTTCTCTTCTTAGTGAAGACTATGGCAATTGTTTTTTCAATGTTGGCCTGAATTTTCCGTTAGAGTAGCCAGGCCTCTAGTCCATGAATGAGATTTTGAAGGTGTATTAATGGGCTAAGAAATGCATTTTGAGCAAGGATCGCTGTATCGTCAGCATAAATTGCTAGTGTAGTATTGGGTGTGATGGGTACACTGCGCAAAAAAATAATGGGGTAGTTCTATATCTGCCATTCTACTGTGCCGATTGACAAAATTCAAATTGCGTTTTTCATGTTTCGAAAGCGCGACTTATGATATATATTACATTTATATATAGCATTCTTCTAACATAGGTATTTCGACACAAAATCGGGCTTTTTCTGAAATAACATACCAATTTTTTTCCATTCCGAACATTCAGATTTTACAACTCAAATTATGCCTAGATATTAAATTTTGCAAAATTTGGTGAGAAATTTATGGAGAATTTCAAAAATTTATCTTGCCACAGTTTTTTTAGTTTTCGCCAAGAATAATTCACTTGGCGAATTTCTTAATATGTGGCAACCAATTTTCCTTTCCCTTCTATTATCCCAGAGCGAAATCCTACCATTTTACATTGTGCATGACCGGGAAAAAGTCATATTGTTTCTGCTTCCAAATAATTTTAGAAAACTGTCTAAGCCACATTTGGTGTTTCATCGCTTTCAACAAATGTGCCAAATTTCAAAACGCATCAATGTGTAAATTCACGTATATCTTCTGAAATTTGAATGAAAAACTGTAATTTTATGCATATATGCTTAGAAAAACGTCTATTTTAAGATGATGGTAAAATTTTTATAAATTGTAATTCAAAACATTTTTGAAAAATTTATAAAATTTATTTAAAAATACAGGCTTTAAAAATAAATCACAAAACATGGGTGAATTTTATTTGGAATGAACCTAAATTTCGAAATGTGAAAGGAAGAATCAATGAAGTTTAATAAAAAAGAGAGCTTAATAAATATATACCAAACTCAATTAACATTGAGGAGCTAAAATTTTGAGAGCTAATTTTTGAAAATATACTCGTGCAATTTTTACAAAACTTGGTAGTTTGGCGTAATTTGAGTCGTAGAATCGAAATATGGAAAAAATTGGTATGGTATTTCAGAAAAAGTCCGATTTTTTGTCAAAATACTTATATTAAAACAATGCTATATATAAATCTAATACGTATCCTAAGTCGCGCTTTTGAAACGTGAAAAACGCAAACATGAATTTCGTCAACTGGCCCAGTAGAACGGGAGATATAGAACTGTCCCTTTTTTTGTTTTTGCTCAGTGTACATCGTTCACATAAATATTGAAAAGTGTAGGCCTTAATAGCGACCCCTGGGGGACGCCGGCGGAAACCAGATGTTTAATGGGGGTCAGTGTACGGAGTGTAAAGAAAGAGGTGAAACTGCCTAGTAGAAAAACGTGTCCAAAAATGTCGCGATCACTAGATGGCACTGCTCTTGCATCTGTGCCCTTCCAAATGTCAAAAGTCGCCAGGCGGCTAAGCTTTCTAACGGACGAAGAAATGTTTGTTTTTATGCGATGGATTGCGTTATTATCAACGTTGAAAAAATAACTTTCTGCATTAGTTAGGAATAGGATTATCGTCCGCAGGCTTTTGATAAGAAGTTATTACTGAAGTACAAATTTTTACGTTCGTCGGATAATATTCTGTCCACTAATAATTGTATTTTATTCCTCAAATTATAAAATTAATTTACAGCTTTCATGCTGTAAGGCTTGTAGTACTTTTTATGACTGATTAATTTGAAGATATTTTCAGCCCCCCTTAGAAAAATAATCATATTAATAGTAATAAAACTTACTCTATATATGTTAAATTTAATTAGAATAAGTTCTTCACTTCTCTCATTTTTTAAAATGCTTAGATACACAGCTTGATATAAACTGTGGCGAAATTTTAATGAAGCTTATAGAATTTTTTGCTTCAGTCAGTAAATTTTCTTTACTGTCATAATGAGCTACTCTTTTTTTATGAATCAGATGTCAATTTTGATTTTTATATTTTTATCATTTTCTGTTGAAAATTTTCATATCTTCGTTATTGTTCGATTTTACTTGTCTGAGAAGAACTGAATTATGTTTCAAATTGATTTGACAATATTCAGATTTGAATTCTATCAAATATTCTGAACACTTGTTTTGCTGAACTCTCTTTATATTATTTATAATTAAATATAAAAAGTAAAAAACATATTCAGGCTAATTCAGTCTATCTTAAATTATGTAATGCTTGAACTAACTTCTAACCAATAAACGCCGTATTTTAACTTAAAAAAAATAATGCTGATCTTTTGTATTTTAAAAGTACATGAGCCAAACTCTTTTCCTCCAAAAGATGTCTGTATAGACATTGAGCTGTAGGCCATGATTAAATTATATATTACTCTCATTATCTTCAACAGTGTTTTTTTTTTCCGAAATTAAGTGTAGTTAATAAGTTTTCAAAGTAAATCATTCTATCCCATTCAATAGCCTGTTCCGTCTCGGTTAGAATATTTCTGTCTATTTGTACTGGCTTAATGTTTGCAGCGCCACGTAATGTCAGTGGCGAGAGCCCAGTACTAATGAGTAAGCGACAGGCATGCACTCGATCCACACCGGGTTTCCGTTCCTCTGCCCGATCAAAGCGGCAGTCAATTGTTAATTGTTCCTTACTCACTCTTTGCCCATTTGAGCGGCATTATTGTGCTTGAAAGGAAATAAATGTTAAGTTTCTCAACTTGACTTTTATGAATTAATATACCCAAGTAGCACAGCAACGTCGTAATGACGTTGCAAACTCTTCTCGGATGTCGTTGCAAAATGTCGTCTTTAACCCTTTCCGGCACGCTACCTTTTATAGTTGGATTTTTGATTAAAAAAGGGTAAGCAGTCTAATTAGGCCTAGAGGAGTACACAAGTAAAATTTTGTGAAGACAGCACTTATCGTTTTAATTCTGTAGGTGTGCCTAAAGTGGGCACACTGATTAAATAGAGCTTCGAAAAGAGTGCTGAAACGAACATTGTTGTCAATGAACTGACCGATGTGACGCGGAGAAACAAAGAATACCGTCCTAGATTATCGGTGAGCCCGGTCTGGGCACACCTAGGGTTCGCCGTTTGATCTTAGGCAAGGTAAAAATTTAAAATTAATATAGAATAAGGAGATTAGCATACAGCCAAAAAATAACACAGAAATTTCTTTTCAAACAATTCCTGTTACACCCTAAAAAAATCTGGAAGATTTCTTTGAAAAATGAGGGTCTTAAAAAACTAAACATGGCTAAAATATATGGACTGGTTTGTGTTGAGCTGCCATCTACTATAAATAAAGAAGGTTAAGAGTAACCTAAAGTAACCTATAAATCCTTTTTCATTCAATTTTTCTGTGCATACAGAAGGAAATTTTTAGGTGTGTCCAGACCGGACACATTGTGCCGCTAAGGGTTAAGGCGCCCAGATGTCAGCGAACATCCATTGTTTTGCAACCGTTGCAAAGACGTCTTTATTACGTCTTTGCAGATGAGGTTTTTCTCACATAGACGTCGTTATTTCGTCTTTCGCAGGTGATATTTTGGTTGTGAAAGCATCGTATCACGACGTCTTAAAGACCATTAAATTTTCGCAAAATTCTACCTTTTTGCAACAGTTGTGAAAGTGTCGTTATTATGTCCTTGTGTTACATGTTGATTTATACAGAAAAATAAGCTTAATAATTACACTGGTGCGCAAAACATAGGCAACAGCAGGGTTTTTTGCCATAACTCCACAAGAAATCAACTGAGAGACATGAAATGCAGAAATGAAGGACAGTATTATGTACGTAAAGGATGACGAAAGCATCGGAGCTGAAAAAGGAATACAATGCATACGGTATGGAATCAAACAAAAACAAGCTTTATTGAACGCATAGTATCGTGACTCATGATTGTCTATCCAAGAGGAAGAACAACAAGCATATGTTCCTTAATATGGGATATGCCCTCCCGTCACTGCAATGGTTGCTTCGCACCGTCTCCGCATACTCAGAACCAGCTAGTGACACATTTCTTGCGGTAGGAGTGCCCATTCCTCAATCAGCATCTGTTTGAGTTGTTGGGTGTTCTCCGGAGTATGTAAGCGTGCTGCAATGCGTCTCCCCAAAGCATCCCACACATGTTCGATTGGATTTAAATCAGGGGAGTACGCTGATTTAGTACCTTAAATCAGGGGAGTATTATCCATTTGAGTGATATCTTCACTTTCCAGTAGCTCCACAACAGCAAGAGTCCGATGTGGTCGTGCTCTGTCATCCATAAAAATTAAGTCTGGGCCAACGGTACCTCGGAACTGACGCCCACGGGAAAGGAGTACCTCCTCACAATAGCGATCCCCGGTTATAGACCCTCTGTCGAAAACGTGGAGCTCAGTTCGCACGTTCAGCATAATGTCTCCCCAGACAAGAACTCCAGGATCGCCGTTACGGTGTCTTTCCTTGATGTTACTGAGATAAAACCGGGTCCCGACCTCTCTCCAAAGCAAAACGCGTTGAGAATCGCTTCTGGTACTGAACCGACTCTCATCTGTAAAGAGGACACGACTCCATTGATCAGTTGTCCAGGTTTTATGCTCTCTGTACCACTGTAAACGGTGGCATCGGTGGTCAACTTTCAACGGGAGGCAGCGTTCAGGACGACGGGCGAATAGACCCCCTTTGTGAAGGCGTTTGTCCACAGTAAACCACGACACTTGTCGCCCCGTTGCTGTACAGAGTTGCTGAGCAATGGCGCTTGCTGACTGCTGTCGGCCTCTTTTCGCCTGAAGGACGATATATCGGTCATTTCCTACAGTTATCTTCCTCGGGCTGCCACCACCAACCTTTCTAACAGCTGTACCTGTGGTTTGGAACGCTTTCCAAGCGCGCGAAACGACACTTTGGTTGATTCCGAACTCTGCAGCTACTCTGGTGACAGTACACCCCTCCTCCAGCTTTCCGATCATTCTTCCACGTGTGAAGTCGTCCAGGTGATTTTTTCTAGCCATATTTCAAGAACTGACTCACTGGCACTTGCAGCGAATATGTTGAATTGCGTCTCCATCCTTCCTTTTATTCTACTAATGAGCTGCGCGCGCCGACATCACGCGTTTTGTGTACGCTCACGTCGCCTCTGACGTTTCGTTCCTGGTATTTGCATACGCATGACATTTCTACTGAATAACGTGTTCATGTTGTACTGATCTCCAGACCTCCTTTTCTGCAATTTCATGGCTATCTGCTAAGTTTTTACATTGTTGCTTAAGTTTTGCACACCAGTTTAATAACTTTTTCTTCTTTTTTTTAAATTTTGTATTCTTTGTATTTATCTAAAGTTTAAATATTTTATCATTTCCTGAAAACCAGAAGATAATAAATTTTTTTCTCTTTAGACTAAATATGCATAATTAATAATAGCCTTAATTATTTTCAGTACTTTAAACTATAGTTTTTAAATTTCTCTTTAGACTAAATATTCATAATTAATAATAGCTTTAATTATTTTTAGTACTTTAAACTATATTTTCTTAAATAACTTAAATTCTAGGTTACAATTTATTAAGATTTCATTACTTTTTTCCCTTAAGTGAGAGTAATTATGAAAGTGGTTATTATAAATATATTTGGTGGTCGTGTGCTTAATGCATGATATAATTAAAGAAAATAAGAGTAGACAATCTCCTATAACAAAAGAATATATTAAGTACTAAATTACAATTTAAATTACATTGCAGAGATCAACGCAGAGCTCGGAATACAGTTCATGTTAGCGTCGCGTACACTTGTCTCACGAGAAGTCTGAGTAAGTAATGGCGTCGCTTTGCTGCTCCGATTAAGAACTGGATTTTACACGTGGCGCCATCTCATGAATAGAAGTTGAAGTGTCTGTCGGAACGCCACAGTACTCCCCCCCAAGTACCATCGGTACGTTATAAGTACTTTGGGTTAAATTTAACCTTTCTTCCAGATCTGGTAGTTTTAGGTTGCTCTTTAACGGGATGTAAGCTTTCTTCCGGGAGTGATGTTGATGAGGAAGTTGTTGGATCTTGCATTAGAAATGCTGGTTTGAGACGATCGATTCCAATCACTGATTGTTTGCCATTGCAGATGATGGTGAAATGTTTCGGTGTTCGTTTGACAACTTTGAATGGACCATCATATGAAGGTGGTAAAGTTGGCTTAATTGCATCGTTGCGCACGAATAAGTGCAAAGATGTCTCAAGCGCAGGATGTACAAAATAGCTTGGCTGGTTATGCGAAGATGCTGGGGTTGGCGAGATATTGCTCATGGCCTCACGTAAACGTTGAAGGAATGTTGGAGGGTCGATAACTGGAGTAGATTCTGGGTGAAAGAATTCACGTGGCAGACGGAGGGTTGCACCATATAACATTTCAAGTGCTACCAATGTCTTCTTTGAATGCTGTGCGAAGACCAAGCAAGACTAGGGGTAAGGCTTCTGTCCAGTGTGTGCCACTGTGGCACTTCAGACATTGTTTGAGAGGTCAGTGAAAGCTTTCCACCATCCCATTTCCAGATGGATGGTATGGTGTTGTGCGAATATGGCGAATGCCAAGAAGAGAGGTGAGGGATGCGAACAAGTGATATTGAAATTGTCGGCCTTGGTCAGTAGTGATGGTGGTAGGCATGCCAAATCTTGAAAGCCACTGGGAGATGAATGCTCGAGCTACAGTTTCAGCCGATATATTTTCAATAGGAATGGCTTCAGGCCATCTTGTGTACCGATCAATACAAGTGAGGAGGTAAGTGTAACCATTTGAAGGAGGCAATGGGCCAACCAAGTCTAAGTGCACATGATCAAAGCGTCTTGCTGGAAGGTTAAATTGTTGAATGGGGCTGTGAGTGTGACGGGATACTTTACACCGTTGACATCTAATACATGAACGAGTCCATTCTGTGATGTCTTGATTCATTGCTGGCCAGACAAATCTGTCTGCGATCAGCTTTTTGGTGGCACGGATTCCAGGATGTGCCAAATTGTGCAAGACATTAAACACTTCACGTCTAAAATTGACAGGAATATAGGGACGTATTCTATTGTTCTCTATGTCACAGTAAATTTTAAGCGTTGGATCAATGTGCAGCGGTTGTAACTGAAAGGAGGTTTGTGGATTTGAGATTAGGTTCTTGAGTTCCTCATCATGCAATTGAGCTTTTGCAATTTCAGAGAAATCTGGGGTAGTGAGGTTGATATTGTTTACCCGAGACAAGGCATCAGCGACACAATTATCAGTACCAGAGACATATCTGATATCTGTACTAAATTGGGCGATGAAATCCAGATGTCGAAGCTGACGAGGAGAACATGAGTCAGAGTTTTTTCTAAAAGCGAAGGTTAATGGTCGATGATCGGTGAAAATGATGAAGTCGTGTCCTTCCAAGTTGTGCCAGAAGTATTTAACAGCACAGTACACAGCAAGCAGCTCCCTGTCATATGTGCTGTATTTCCTTTCTGCAGTAGTAAGTTTTCTGGAGAAGAATGCCATTGGGGAAAGTCCTTTAGTGGTATGGGCTTGAAGCACTGCTCCTATGGCCGTGTCAGATGCATCTACCACTATAGAGAGCTGATCACTAGGTGAGTGATAAGAAAGTGTGGCTGCATTTGCCAGATCGTGTTTGCATTGCACGAATGCTGCAGATGCAGATTCAGTCCAAGGGACAGCTCGTTGATCTTTTTTTTTTGCTATTCTTCAGAAACTCATGTAGGCAGGCTTGTGTTTTTGCGGCATTTAGCAGAAAGCGTCGGTAAAAATTTAACATTGTTAGAAAACGCTTCAGTTCAGAGATGGTTTTGGGCTGAGGTAGGTCGCTAATTGCTTTGACTCTTTCCGGTAAAGGTTTGACCCCATTCTGGGTGATAAGACATCCAAGAAAGGAAACTGAGGGTTGACCAAGTACACATTTGGATGGATTTAGTTTTAATCCATGATCTTTAAGGCGAGTGAAAATCTGACGCAGATGTTGAAAATGTTCTTCCGCATCTGTAGATGCAACCAGGATATCATCGAAATATGGAATGCAGAAATCGAGGCCAGACAGTACTTGGTGTATGAAACGCTGAAATGTTTGGCCAGCATTGCGAAGGCCAAATGGCATATATAAGTACTCAAAGAGACCAAATGGTGTAGTCACTGCGGTCTTGGACACATCTTCAGCATGCACTGGGATCTGATGATATGCTCTGGCAAGATCGAGGGTAGAAAATATGTTTGTTCCATGAAAAAGATGGGTACAGTCTTGGATATGTGGGACTGGATATCTGTCAGGGACTGTGACGGCATTATGTCGACGATAATCTCCACAAGGCAGCCAGTCACCATTAGACTTTTTAACCATGTGAAGTGGACTGGCCCATGGACTTTTAGATGGGCGAATGGTTCCCTGTGCTGGCATGAATTCAAATTTTTTGCGAGCAGCTTTTAGCATCTCTGGAGAAAGACGACGAGGTTTGGAAAATACAGGTGGGCCATGTGTTTCAATGTGATGATACACATCTGGCTGATGAGTATGCTGCCCTGATTTGGATGGGTTTAAAATGTCAGGGAATTCTGCTAATAACCGATGAAACCGTGTGCTGCCCGATACAACACTTATGTTGGTAGGTACGTTCGATATGTGAGAAGCTTGGCCCTGTGATGTCAGCTGAGTTGTAGCATCAATTAAACAGTTATTCTTGACATCCACTAGAAGGTGGAAATGTGTCAAGAAGTTGACACCAATAATTGCTTGAGTTACATCCGCAATAATAAAAGGCCAGTTGAAAGTCCGGCGCAAGTTTAAATCAAGCGTCAATAGTTTGGTGCCGTAGGTTGCAATTTGGGTACCATTGGCTGCATACAGTACAAGTTTATTAAGTTGGTGAGCATTTGTTTTAGTTCTCGGGAGCACTGATATGTCAGCTCCAGTATCTACTAGAAAACATAACTGAGTTGAACGATCAGCCAGTACTATTCTGTCGATGTGGCGGACATTCTGTTGGCCAGCAGAAGACCGCCCATTTAGTTTCCCGCTTGTTCAAAAGTGCATGGAGGGGCACACTTGCGAGCTTGAGCGCCAAAATTCATATGATAAAAACATATGCCACTTGTGGGTTCTTTGTACTGCATTCGAGTATTGTGACGAGATCGACTCCTGCTTCGAGCACGAAATTTATTACGTGGGCCCTGATTTGATCGATTGTATCTCCGTGAAGCATGAAGACTTGTAGAGAGTTCAGATACTTTTTTGGTCAATTCAGACACTTGCTGTTCGAGGGATGAACTGGAAGGTGCAGCATTAGCAGCACTGACATAAGCTGGAGTAACAAGTTCATTAATTTTCTCAGCCATTGCTGCTAAACGGGTTAGATCTTCATTCGAAGCAGCAAGAATTATTTGTATGTTATTAGGGAGACGCGAAAGCCATAGTGACTTCAACAAGTCGTCACTAAAATGGCTTCCTGCCAGATCCCGCATTCGTGACAGCAAGTA
Organism: Stegodyphus dumicola; assembly: GCF_044657685.1. NCBI lineage: Eukaryota > Metazoa > Arthropoda > Arachnida > Araneae > Eresidae > Stegodyphus > Stegodyphus dumicola. The sequence goes on along the minus strand of NC_140781.1, from coordinate 109,217,020 downwards.
CGAAGGTCGCTGATCTCCAAGTTCAAGTCCTTGTAGTAAAGTACGTATTTTTGAAGATTCACTTTCTGAATAGATTTCAATGAGCCGCTGTTTCAGTTTGGAGTATTTATCACAATCAGGTGGTTTGAGAATTAAGTCATGCACTGAATTCAGAATATCAGACTCAATTGCTGCAACTACATGGTTGAATTTTGTAGAATCCTCACTAATGCGAGCGATAGAAAATTGTGCTTCGATCTGAGCGAACCACAATGAAGGATTATTTTTCCAGAAAGGCGGTGGCTTCACCGCAACGCGTGTGATTTGTGGCTCTGGTGGAATATCGTCGGGCATACTGATAGACAATTTTCACTTTAATTAATAAACACTTAACAGCACAAATATTGTAGCATGAGGATACACTATTGATATTTTACCATGATAACAATAAATATTTTAACCATGCAGAAAAAATTTACGTAACGATACACAGACAAATAATACAGGGTCAGCAATTACACACACAAATAATATTTTACCGAAATGCATTTGAAACGAAACCCCTATTTGAGAAAAAAAAATGATGCGTTCATTTTGTATTGCGCACACACAAAATCACCACTTCACACTGCTAAGGCACTTTTAAAGGAAAAAGGAAATCACTCCTGTAGCACATGGGAAAAAAAATTCACTACTTTCGAACAGCGAGGGAAGAATTTTGCCGTAGCACGTTGCAGAAAAATTACTGATGTAGCACATTTAGCGAAAATCACTAATGTATCACATTTGTCACAAAAGTTGAATGATCGAAGAATTATTGCACGACTGGCGAAGTCAGCGGAACGGAACAGATCACATTGATGATTTGCTGAAAGCTCCTTGCGATGATATGCACGACTTTGAAAAAAACACACGCAATATACATCAATATTGTATATTGCTTGTGTTAATTAATATTGTATATTGCTTGTGTTAATTAATTGAAGGGTTACGTTGTAGCATATGTTTAATGTCCATATTCGTTGTTATTTTTAGTCAGTTCTTCAGAATGCCTTGGATGCACGTGGCTTAGGGTCGTTGAAAATCCATTGTCAGTAGCGTGCTCAGTCAAAACGTCACCACTTTTGGTGGTCGTGTGCTTAATGCATGATATAATTAAAGAAAATAAGAGTAGACAATCTCCTATAACAAAAGAATATATTAAGTACTAAATTAGAATTTAAATTACATTGCAGAGATCAACGCAGAGCTCGGAATACAGTTCATGCTAGCGTCGCGTACACTTGTCTCACGAGAAGTCTGAGTGAGTAATGACGTCGCTTTGCTGCTCCGATTAAGAACTGGATTTTACACGTGGCGCCATCTCATGAATAGAAGTTGAAGTATCTGTCGGAACGCCACATATATAACATTAATAGTAGGTTTTAAGTAAATAAACTCAATTAGACATAAATAAAAGTAAAGATATATATGTGGGTAAAAAAAAGAGCGTTTCTGACAACAGCATTATCACATTTATTTCTGCTAAATCTCAGAGACATTGAAAATTGCCCCTGTCATGATAAATTAGGAAGCGGTTCTTATGTTAACATAATCAGTATTTTACCTGAACTCAAGTATAAATTTATTCGCGTTTCACAATAAAAAATACAACCAGTAACTTCTACATCTCCAAGATATGCAGATGAAAGACAGTATAAAGTAGTTAATAAATGTGATCAAAAATATTAAATACAAAAATATACCTAAATCTAATAACTTCCCTATTCATATCTAATATGAAATAATAACCTAACAAACAACATACATGACAGCACTATTTAAGAAAAACATAAACTAGCAGTGTTTGAAAGTATAAATAGCAGAAGGAAGGTAACAGAACTAAAATTTCCAATTAATAAAAAAAAATATTTGTGTTTTTTAAATAGTAAGCAATTAAAAGTGCAATAATTATGGATTGCAATACTTACTAGTAATGCTGATGTTTCTTAACATCATTTCTTTCGATCATAAGTTAATGTATTTGCTTATTTTTAGTTTCTACATTTTAGAATAGTGGTAGATTACAATGTTTATTTCATGCACTTTTTATAATCAATAACTTTTCTTTTGTTACAGTACAGAAATAATTTAAATAATATAGTATACGATAGTAAGCTAAGTACGTTAAAGTAAGCTCTTCGTTAAATAGCACACGATGAAACTTTTTTTTTCTATTTATTATGAATTTCTTTGTTATCACATGTACATAAAAGTAAGCGAAGAAAATAGAATATACTTAAATTTAATTAAAAAATAAAACCTAATTTCCAACATTCATTTATTGAGATAATCTAATAAATATACATAACGGCAATAGAATATACTTAAATTTAATAAAAAATAAAACCTGATTTCCAACATTCATTTATTGAGATAGTCCAAGTAAATATACATAACGGCAATATTAAAAAAAAATAAAAAATAATAATAATAATAATAAAAAAACGCGAATTACACAGTGTTTGCAGGAAAAAGAAAAATGGCAGTAAGACATTATGATATCCAATCAGCATACTTAAATGGAGATTTATCTCATGATGTATAGATGAAGCAACCTCCCGGATTTGAAGAAGGTGATAAAGTTTGTAAACTTGTAAAAAACTTATATTGATTCAAGCAAGGGGTGAATGATTGGAACAGAAAACTTAATGAAATTCTCTTAAGGAAAGGATTTGAACGAAGTCAAAACAACACTTGTTTATATACAAGACGGGATAAAGAAGGGTTTGTATACATCACTGTATATGTGGATGATATGGTCGTTGCAGCAAGCACAGAGGATTCGCTTGAAAATTTTGAAAGCGAAATTGGTGAACATTTCTCAGTGAAAAATTTGGGAAATCTTCATTACTATTTAGGCATGCGTTTCCAACGTGACGACGAGGGAATCTTCTACCTAGACCAATCAAGCTACATTTCGAAAAAGCTGAAACAGTATCACATGAACGATTGTAAAAAATCTACGTTTCCTATTGATCCAGGATATTATAAGCAAAGGAAAGATGCAAAAGCTTACAGTAAAGTTGAGGAATATAAAATTGCAATAGGATCCATACTGTATCTAGCAAGTCAATACTAGAACAGACATAGCAGATTGCTGCTTCCATCTTAGCCCGAAAAGTGTCAAAACCAACGGAAGCCGATTGGATCGAAGTCAAAAGGCTCTTCAGATATTTGAAGTTAACCAAAGAACTTAAACTTCGTCTGGGAAATATAAATGAGAAGGAAAACAATTCGTTGTTATGTTATGTGGATGCAGATTGGGGAAATGACCCTACCGATAGGAAATCCAACTCTGGATATTTTTTTGAATATCAAGGCAGTGTATTTACATGGAACTGCAGAAAACAACCGTGTGTGACTTTGTCTTCAATCGAAGCAGAATTTATAGCACTTGCCGAGGCAGCAAAGGAGGCAGTTTAGCTCAAAAGACTTTTACAAGATTTCCATGAAACTGACACCAATTGCATTTTTATGAGGACAACCAAAGTTGTATCAAGATGTTAAACAATGAACGACACAGTGGAAAAACTAAACATATAGACACTAAATACCATTTTGTTAAGGATCTTGTTAAAAGAAAAAATTACCAACTTCGATATCTGCGCACTGAATGAAATGATTGCTGACATTTTAAATAAGCCATTAGGACCAAACAAACTAAAAACTTTTAGGCAAAACCTTGGATTATGTTAAATGTGTAATTTTATATTACGTTATGGTTTATTGTTTTTATGCGTCTTAAGGTAAGTTGTTTTGCTTTACTAAAGATTAATCATTGAGGAGGTGTGTTGTATATTTTATACCTACAAATGTCTCGAGATGCAATGATTAATACGATTTCTTTTTTCTTTATTAGCTCGTATTGGCATCACAGAGCGTCATGGACCTTATAAGAGATAGACTAACCCAGTGGGCGGGGAAATTTAGCATATTTATCAAGCATAATTAATGTTCAAAATAATTATAAAGCTGTTGCATGCTTTCAGGACTGGATATTTTTTTAGCTTTTTATAACGAAATTTGTAACTACTTCTATTAGAAAATAATATTTTTAACCTGAACTAATAAAAAATTTCAAATAAGCAATTTTCTCTTGCAATTTTTATGCTTTTTATTGGTATAAATAAGTAAAAAATACTAAACTATTTAAAAACGAATTTTCGAAAGTTTAGTTTAAAATTCTAAATTGTGCTGCTTTTTTAAAATTATAGATGAATATTGTAGCAGAATTTTTATTTCAATTATATTTCATAATACATCATAGTGATCACAGTGATAAACACTTTTGACAACTCAATAATTTTATACATTTAATTCTAATATTTAAATTGTATTTGACCGTAATAATTAATTTGGTTGTTCAGAAGTCAAACAAAAAAATCAGCGTTATATTTACAAAATTTTCACAGGACTAGTTTCGATGGTTTTGCCGAACCACCATCCTCAGCTGCAAAACCGCAAAGAACAAGATAGGAAATAATGATTAGATAAGATAAGAAAGCCTGGACTAAAATAAGCAAGTGGCGCCATCTGTTGGTGAAACCAGAACTAAAACATAATTTCTTTAAAGGCCGAAGGCAACTTTGGATTGGAATTATGATCGTTAACTAGAACAGAAAGATTTTTATGAATGTGAAATGCCTCTAGAAAATCCAGTTCTCCAATGGAAGATGTTTTTTGAATAATTTTGGCAGCAGAAAAATTGAAAGTGTGATTTTCGGACCAACAATGTTGAGCAACAGAAGACTTCTGTGTTTCCTTTTTTCTAACATATGCCTCATGTTCCTTGACGCGAAATTTTAAGGCTTTCTTAGTTTGGCCAATGTAAATTAAACCACACTGACAAGGAATCCTATAAATACCCCAGGAATTCATATCCGGAATGGGGTCCTTGAGTATGGAACTCGGAATTTTATTGATGGGAGAATAAACAACCCGAAAGTTAAATTTCTGCAAAATATGTGCAACTTTATAGCTAATTGATGGAAAGAAGGGAATGTCAACAGAATTTTTATAATCTCCTAAAACAAGAGTGTGCCTTTTAGTGTGTTGAGATGAGAATTTTTTAACTGCTTGATTAATAGTGTTGGGTGAAAAGCCCCTGTCAATAGCTATTGCTTTTAAATAATTTAGTTCTTCATCAAGGGCTAGTTTGGAGGAGCAAACTTGAAGAGCACGGAAAACATAGGAATAAAAGGAAGCTAACTTTTGTTTAGTCGGATGACGTGATTTAAAGTGTGGTGGAAGGCAAACCGATGAAGGTTTACAGTAAACTGTGGTACTGAAGTTGGATGTGTTACGTGTGACCAGAATGTCGAGAAACGGAAGAGAATTGCATGTCTCAAGTTCAAAAGTAAACTGAATAGCAGGATCAATAGAATTCATTGTTGAAAGAACTTTATTTAAATCATCTTTATTACCTTCAAACAGGGTAAAAGTATCGTCTACGTAACGGAACCATGCCGGGAAGTTTAAAGTTTCAAACAATTTTGATTCATAATAATGCATGTAGATATCAGCCAGGATGGGACTGAGGGGGCTTCCCATGGCTAATCCCTCAGTTTGCTTGTAATATTTATTTTGGAAAACAAAATGTGTTTGTTTCAAACAGAGTTGAGTGAGAGAAATTAGCTCATCAATTTCGATGCAAGAGAAATGAAATTCACGAAGTCTAGTTTCTAGACATCTTAATGCACCCTCCACTGGGACATTGGTGAATAATGATTTTACATCAAAAGAAACCATGAGTAAATTACTAGGGGAAATGTTTTTAACCTTTTTTACAAACTCTATTGAATTTTTTATGGTGTAAATGTTATTGTCTAATAGAGTGGAAAATTTAGAAACTAAATATTTAGCTAATGGATACGAGGCAGTACCTAAATTTGATACAATAGGGCGGAAATGAATACCACTTTTATGAATTTTGGGAAGAGCATATAATCTGGCACAATTCGCAACAGATGGGATAAGCGAATGTTTTAAGTTGCTTGAAATGATTTGCGAAGATTTGATCGCAGTTTTTATTTTTGACAAGTCCGAAGGTGAAGGATCTTTAGGGATCGGATTATATATTCCTTCGTTTAAGAGTTTAGTGACACCATCGATGTAAGTGTTCTTATCCATGACGACTATCTGGCCACCTTTGTCGGCCTTCGAAATGATAATATCCGGGTTAGAATGAATTTCGCGCATTGTAGCTCTTTCTCTCGCAGTTAGATTTGGTTTCAAAGGTTTATTATTGAATTTCACATTATGAGCGATAAGATGCCTTATCATTTCTTTCTGTGAATCTGAAACTTTACTGAACTTGAAAGCTTTTTCGATAGGAGCCAAAATCTTTGGAATCGAGTGTTTACAGGTTTGTGAGAAGTTAAAATTATATTTTAGAACTCTCTCTTGTTCTTCTGAAAGACTAACATTAGAAATATTAATTTTGTTTGGCTTGATGTTTACAATGGAAAGATTTTTTGAACTACTTGAACTGGAAGACTGTAAAAGAAGTTTTTCGAATTTAACTGCAAGGGTGTTTTTATGACGGTTAACTGCATTCTCCGTTCTAGACCAAGACTTTTGTTCAAGGGCAGTGAATTTTGGATATGATTTAGCGAGTTCCAGATGAAGCTTATAGAGTTCATGTTCAATTTTGGACAATTGTTGACGTGTATCCCTTATAATGGCCCGAAGTAAGGCAAGCTTGCAATTTAACAGAATTCTTGAAACGCGACTCGAAGGTTTTTGATTAGATTTGATTTGAATAATATTGGGGATCAATTTTTTTACATTTACATATAAGTAAAAAGTCAAGATGATTCAGGAATTTTTGCCGTTTCAGGCGTAATTTAGTGAAACGATTAACGGATGAGGGCATGATAAACAATGCAGAAAATCAAACTAAATTAACTAAGCAATAATAAAGCCCACACAAAACAGCAGAAAAATCTCTCACTGAAATTAATAGAAAACAAAACGTTTGTAAGCAAAATGCATGAAATCATACAATCAAAGCACAATATCCAAATATACAAAACATAAATATAACTTGAAAATTGCAAAAAAGTACTTACCGAAACTCATGCAATCACAAAATGGCGGCCACACCACGTGGATAAAAAAAAAAAAAAAAAAAAAAAAAAAAAAAAAAAAAAAAGGTAAGCCTGTTTGGAGCTTTTATAATTAAGACACAATAACACGCCGAATAAATACTAATTCAGAACTTTAAACTTCCCGGCATGGTTCCGCTACGTAGACGATACTTTTACCCTGTTTCAAGGTAATAAAGATGATCAACACACTAAAAGGCACACTCTTGTTTTAGGAGATTATAAAAATTCTGTTGTCATTCCCTTCTTTCCATCAATTAGCTATAAAGTTGCACATATTTTGCAGAAATTTAACTTTCGGGTTGTTTATTCTCCCATCAATAAAATTCAGAGTTCCATACCCAAGGACTCCATTCCGGATATGAATTCCTGGGGTATTTATAGGATTCCTTGTCAGTGTGGTTTAATTTACATTGGCCAAACTAAGAAAGCCGTAAAATTTCGCGTCAAGGAACATGAGGCATATGTTAGAAAAAAGGAAACACAGAAGTCTTCTGTTGCTCAACATTGTTGGTCCGAAAATCACACTTTCAATTTTTCTGCTGCCAAAATTATTCAAAAAACATCTTCCATTGGAGAACTGGATTTTCTAGAGGCATTTCACATTCATAAAAATCTTTCTGTTCTAGTTAACGATCATAATTCCAATCCAAAGTTGCCTTCGGCCTTTAAAGAAATTATGTTTTAGTTCTGGTTTCACCAACAGATGGCGCCACTTGCTTATTTTAGTCCAGGCTTTCTTATCTTATCTAATCATTATTTCCTATCTTGTTCATTTGCGGTTTTGCAGCTGAGGATGGTGGTTCGGTAAAACCATCGAAACTAGTCCTGTGAAAATTTTGTAAATATAACGCTGATTTTTTTGTTTGACTTCTGAACAACCAAATTAATTATTACGGTCAAATACAATTTTAATATTAGAATTAAATGTATAAAAATTATTGAGTTGTCAAAAGTGTTTATCACTGTGATCACTATGATGTATTATGAAATATAATTGAAATAAAAATTGTGCTACAATATTCATCTATAATTTTAAAAAAGCAGCACAATTTAGAATTTTAAACTAAACTTTCGAAAATTCGTTTTTAAATAATTTAGTATTTTTTACTTATTTATACCAATAAAAAGCATAAAAATTGCAAGAGAAAATTGCTTATTTGAAATTTTTTATTAGTTCAGGTTAAAAATATTATTTTCTAATAGAAGTAGTTACAAATTTCGTTATAAAAAGCTAAAAAAATATCCAGTCCTGAAAGCATGCAACAGCTTTATAATTATTTTGAACGTTAATTATGCTTGATAAATATGTTAATTCTTTTTAAATCGATCTGAGTTTCAAAAATAAAAATATGTAGAAATTGTAATTTGTGAAATGAGGCGCTGCAACCAAATTTTTCTTGATAATTACACACTGCAATAGCCAACCATTGTAAGTTTCTGTAAGTCGTCTACTGTCTCCAGAAGTGACGAAGGTGACAGCCGGGAATGCGTCAGAAGAGGGAGAACATGGACCTTATAAGAGATAGACTAACCCAGTGGGAGGGGCGCGCGTCACCGACATGTCGGCAAGAAAGAGTAGGGACCATCTGGGTAACTTTAACACTGAAACCTGTAGCGTTTATATCACGTAACTCTTTTTAATTGTTAAATGTTATAGTGATAAGATTATGAAAGCCACAGTTTTTTCCAAATAGGATTTAATATATCTCATTAAAGCACTTTTTACTGCATTTCGCGCATTTTTTTCACGCGTAATTCTTGTACAAACATCTTTACTTTGGTAAAACGGTAAAAACTCTAAGCACAAAATTTATGAACTTAATTTTGCGTAAAAATAAAGTAAAATTAAATAAGATTGATAGTACGCGATGCTTTGAAATAAATAAGGTAAAATTAAACGAGATCTGATAATTTTTTTAAAAAAATTAATTAACATTTTCAGGCAGTGAGTTTCCAAACTATAATAACCCTACGAAACGATCATATTTATTTGATTATACGATCATTAAATTATTAACATTACAGTGGATTAGTTATTTTAATATTTCATAAATTTCGGAGCATAAAATTTTCTAAGCGTATGAAGGGAAAGAAAAAAGATAAAATAAAATCTAGAAGCACTCAGATTTTATATTACGCCCAAAAGGAACCTTTTTTTAAAGTTTTTTTGTGTTACTTATATTTATTGAATATCATGTTCTTCGCCCGTAAACCACATACATTTGAAAACCGCATATCTTTAGAATTTCCGCACTGGAAATAAAATTGTTATTTTCCGTACAGTGCTCGCTCTGAACTCTTTGAGTTTGTTAATCAAAAATTCATTAAAGTTTTCCAAAATATAAAATAGATTAAAACAATTTCGAAATTCGGCCGTCCAGGTGCCCATGTTCAGGTGGAGGATTACATTATTCAAAATTTGATGGCTCTAGATACTGTCGTTTTTGTCACAGTGCAAGAAACATACATGTATTCATGCAGATTCTTCATTACTTAATTTCTTTATATATAATACAGGGCGATAATATTTGGTAACAACACTTTGCAAGGGCACAAGGACATTTATAGTAAAGCAGTGCAAAATGCCGCTTCGAAACTAACAGCCTTTCTAGGCTACCGGAACTTTGGGCTATTAAATTAAATTAACAGTAAATAAAAAAAATCTTATGCAGAACTAAAAATAAATTTAAAAAAATCACTATAAAATACAAGCAAAATTAATTGTTACGGTTAAATACAATTTTAATATTAGAATTAAATGTATAAAAATTTTAAGGAGTCAAAAGTGTTTATTACTATGATGTATTATGAAATATAATTGAAATAAAATTCCTTTATGCTATAATACTCATTTATAATTTTAAAAAAGCAGCACAATTTAGAATTTTAAACTAAACTTTCGAAAATTCGTTTTTAAATAGTTTAGTATTTTTTACTTATTTACTCCAATAAAAAGTATAAAAACTGCAAGTGAAAATTGCTTGTTTGAATTTTCTGTTAGTTCAGATTTAAAATATTATATTCTAAAAGAAGTAGTTACAAATTTTCTTACAGCATATGAAAAGCTAAAATAATATCCAGCCCTGAAAGCATGCAATAGCTTTATAATTATTTGGAACGTTAATTATGCTTGATAAATATGCTAAATTTTTAAAAATCTATGTCAGTTTCAAAAATAAAAATATGTAGAAATTATAATTTGTGAAATGAGGCGCTACAACCAGCTTTTTCTTGACAATTATACACGCTGCAATAGGCAACCAATGTTAAATTTCTGCAAGTCGTCCCTATTCTTCCGGATCTGATCAAGGTGACTGCCGGCAACGCCTCAGACGAGGGAGAAAACTCGTTTGGGTTAGTCTATTTCTTATAAGGTCTATGAGGGAGAAAAGTCATTTGCCTTGGTGTACTTCTTATAAGGTCCATGCAGAGCGTTAAATGACGTAATCTATGTTTTGGGCAATCTGCCAACTTTAGATCTTCAGTTATAGAGTTGTAGTGTGTTGATCGCTGCTGTATTGTGAATGCTTACCTTTTCCATTCTCCTAATAAACGCTGTTGTTACCGCTGTGATGAAGTTATAATTTAATTTATATATATATATATATTTATATATATATATATATATAAAATCATTTATAGCCTAGAATCATAATTCAATTTTAAGGATTGGTCCGACATGGAAATTTTGTGGGGGTAGTTATCGTGGTGTTAAGAGAATAATTTAGTAGTATAGCGGCTTACTCAAGGTAGGATCACGGTCTTCGCGATGTCATGGTGAGCTGTTCAATAAAAGAAAAAGAAGAGAGAGTCCAATATACATTTTCAAAGACTGATTATTTATCAGTTCCCGCCAGACTTTGCTCCATATTGATTGCATGAAGTCCGCCATTGTAGAATCCCTCCTGGCACCTAAAAAATTTGTATTCCTCTGCACAGAGCGTAGTTTCACAGTCTTCGTAACAGCATTTAATATCTTATTTTAAACTAAACTTTCGAAAATTCGTTTTTAAATAGTTTAGTATTTTTTACTTATTTATACTAATAAAAAGCATAAAAATTTCAAGAGAAAATTGCTTATTTGAAATTTTTTATTAGTTCAGGTTAAAAATATTATTTTCTAATAGAAGTAGTTACAAATTTCGTTATAAAAAGCTAAAAAAATATCCAGTCCTGAAAGCATGCGACAGCTTTATAATTATTTTGAACGTTAATTATGCTTGATAAATATGCTAATTTTTTTAAATCTATCTGAGTTTCAAAAATAAAAATATGTAGAAATTGTAATTTGTGAAATGAGGCGCTGCAACCAAATTTTTCTTGACAATTACACACTGCAATAGCCAACCATTGTAAGTTTCTGTAAGTCGTCTACTGTCTCCAGAAGTGACGAAGGTGACAGCCGGGAATGCGTCAGAAGAGGGAGAACATGGACCTTATAAGAGATAGACTAACCCAGTGGGAGGGGCGCGCGTCACCGACATGTCGGCAAGAAAGAGTAGGGACCATCTGGGTAACTTTAACACTGAAACCTGTAGCGCTTATATCACGTAACTCTTTTTAATTATTAAATTGAGATTATGAAAGCCACAGTTTTTTTCCAAATAGGATTTAATATATCTCATTAAAGCACTTTTTACTGCATTTCGCGCATTTTTTTCACGCGTAATTCTTGTACAAACATCTTTACTTTGGTAAAACGGTAAAAACTCTAAGCACAAAATTTATGAACTTAATTTTGTGTAAAAATAAAGTAAAATTAAAAAAGACTGATAGTACGTGATGCTTTGAAATAAATAAGGTAAAATTAAACGAGATCTGATAATTTTTTTAAAAAAATTAATGAACATTTTCAGGCAGTGAGTTTCCAAACTATAATAACATTACGAAACGATCATATTTATTTGATTATATGATCATTAAATTATTAACATTACAGTGGATTAGTTATTTTAATATTTCATAAATTTCGGAGCATAAAATTTTCTAAGCGTAATGAAGGGAAAGAAAAAAGATAAAATAAAATCTAGAAGCACTCAGATTTTATATTACCACCAAAAGGAACCTTTTTTTAAAGTTTTGTGTGTTACTTATATTTATTGAATATCATGTTCTTCGCCCGTAAACCACATACATTTGAAAACCGTATATCCTTAGAATTTCCGCACTGGAAATAAAATTGTTATTTTCCGTGCAGTGCTCGCTCTGAACTCGTTGAGTTTGTTAATCAAAAATTCATTAAAGTTTTCCAAAATATAAAATAGATTAAAACAAATTCGAAATTCGGCCGTCCAGGTGCCCATGTTCAGGTGGAGGATTACATTATTCAAAATTTGATGGCTCTAGATACTGTCGTTTTTGTCACAGTGCAAGAAACATACATGTATTCATGCAGATTCTTCATTACTTAATTTCTTTATATATAATACAGGGCGATAATATTTGGTAACAACACTTTGCAAGGGCACAAGGACATTTATAGTAAAACAGTGCAAAATGCCGCTTCGAAACTAACAGCCTTTCTAGGCTACCGGAACTTTGGGCTATTAAATTAAATTAACAGTAAATAAAAAAAATCTTATGCAGAACTAAAAATAAATTAAAAAAAATCACTATAAAATACAAGCAAAATTAATTGTTACGGTTAAATACAATTTTAATATTAGAATTAAATGTATAAAAATTTTTAAGGAGTCAAAAGTGTTTATTACTATGATGTATTATGAAATATAATTGAAATAAAATTCCTTTATGCTATAACACTCATTTATAATTTTAAAAAAGCAGCACAATTTAGAATTTTAAACTAAACTTTCGAAAATTCGTTTTTAAATAGTTTAGTATTTTTTACTTATTTACACCAATAAAAAGTATAAAAACTGCAAGTGAAAATTGCTTGTTTGAAATTTTCTATTAGTTCAGATTTAAAATATTGTTTCTAAAAGAAGTAGTTACAAATTTTCTTACAGCATAGGAAAAGCTAAAAAAATATCCAGCCCTGAAAGCATGCAATAACTTTATAATTATTTGGAACGTTAATTATGCTTGATAAATATGCTAAATTTTTAAAAATCTATGTCAGTTTCAAAAATAAAAATATGTAGAAATTATAATTTGTGAAATGAGGCGCTACAACCAGCTTTTTCTTGACAATTATACACGCTGCAATAGGCAACCAATGTTAAATTTCTGCAAGTCGTCCCTATTCTTCCGGATCTGATCAAGGTGACAGCCGGGAACGCCTCAGAGACGAGGGAGAAAACCCGTTTGGGTTAGTCTATTTCTTATAAGGTCTATGAGGGAGAAAAGTCATTTGCCTTGGTGTACTTCTTATAAGGTCCATGCAGAGCGTTAAATGACGTAATCTATGTTTTGGGCAATCTGCCAACTTTAGAACTTTAGTTATAGAGTTGTAGTGATGTTGATCGCTGCTGTGTTGTGAATGCTTACATTTTCCATTCTCCTAATAAACGCTGTTGTTACCCCTGTGATGAAGTTATAATTTAATTTATATATATATATATACATATATATATAAAATCATTTATAGCCTAGAATCATAATTCAATTTTAAGGATTGGTCCGACATGGAAATTTTGTGGGGGGTAGTTATCGTGGTGTTAAGAGAATAATTTAGTAGTATAGCGGCTTACTCAAGGTAGGATCACGGTCTTCGCGATGTCATGGTGAGCTGTTCAATAAAAGGAAAAGAAGAGAGAGTCCAATATACATTTTTAAAGACTGTTTATTTATCAGTTCCCGCCAGACTTTGCTCCATATTGATTGCATGAAGTCCGCCATTGTAGAATCCCTCCTGGGACCTAAAAAATTTGTATTCCTCTGCACCAAGCTTAGTTTCACAGTCTTCGTAACAGCATTTAACATCTCTCATACGGTAGGGAGGGACGAAAAGTCAAACATACTCTAGAAGAAAAAGTATAAGGCCTGTCTCTTGCATTTGGAAAATAACAGCAGCCGTCATCACTTTTTTCTTTTTCTTTTTCTTTTTTTTTCTTTTGTATTTGAAACAGTAATACCATTGTAGGGTTTATATTTATTTTAACTAACATTTATTTTAAGTTTAAGCTATCTTTCCTGTCAAGCCTTTACTTTCCCCTGGAATTGCCAATGCCAGAGTATGTAAATTTTAGTAGAACGCGCAGAGTATTCAAATTTTTAGCAGAAGTAATTTTGAGTTAAATAGAAGTTAAAGGAGTTTGTAAGTGTGCTTTCTTGATTCACGAGCGTGAAGGTTGCTAGGTAGAAATTTAAGAACTGCGCGTTTCGGCCTGTGTGCCTACTTCGGCAGTTAGTTGAATCTTTCAACTTCTTATTCAGAAAGTTTGTTGAAATCTCAGCTGTATCTTAGAACGCGGTTAAGTTAGTCACGTTTATAGAGCCTCGTAGGTAGTGACTTGTTATTTATTCATCCTGTTATTTATTTTTAGTTGTACTTTTCTATTTTTATTTATCCGCCGGGTCGGCGTAGTTTGTGAGCGTCAAGTGAACGCATTTGTAACTTCTGAAGTGGAACAAAAAGGGAGTTAAACCCTTCTTATGAGTTTGTGTAATTTCCAGTTCATAGCAGTCACTACTCCTGTTGCGAGCAAGTTGGGGCCACGCAACACCACATTAGCGCCCGAACACTTTTCGAACTGAAATGGCCGAAAACTGGATGGAAGCTCCTGTACAAGTCCAACAACAAGAAATTGTAACCAATTAGAATGATTTGGATACCTGGTCCAGACGATGAGAGCATCAAGCCAAACGTCAATTTCGACGGAAAAAATTCGGTGGTGATATTCTTAGAAGGCCTAGAAAATCATTTCCATCTATACCCTGTGCCTGAAAGACAAAAAGTCGCCATTGCCACGTCTGCATTAAGAGGACAGGCCTCGCTATGGTGGAAGAATATAGGCAAATTTTTATTAGGGGAATTCGGAGGAAAAACATATACCTTTGAAAATTTCAAAAGATCATTATTAAAGGCCTTCCCCATAGTGAAAGACCGAGCAAAGCTAGAAGCCGAACTGTATAGTTTTTATCAACGTAATATAGAAGAGTTGACGGACTTTATTCTGCGAAAAATTAAGCTGACGGATATGCTGTATGGGAAGAAACCCGACGCGGAGATTATTGAAATAATCTTACCAAGATTGCTACCTGCTGTTCAAGATTACTTCGAAATTCGAAACCCAAGCACCTTGCAGGAATTCTTCGATTTGCGGTCAAGTTCCAAAATCGCAGAATAGCGGAAAAAGCTAGAGGGGCATCGTATTCTCAAGGTCTCCGAAGGTAATCCTCAAATGAACAGACCAGAAACACAAATCGCTCTTATGGGGGAAAGAGCTATCAAGCTAACTCATCGAAGCTCGAAGGTCAAGACCCAAAAAGGAAATTTGAAAACAACCGTCCGCGTACCCAGAAGGCAGAAGTTGAAAGGAAAGCTTTAAACGAGTAGAGGGGCCTCTAAAAGCGAGGGTCCAGACCCCGGAAGTTTCGAAAAAACCCTCAAGAAGATACCTAAATACGGTCGTGGTAAAGAACTCACAATTACCGATTATGCAAGTCCTGATTGGCGATGTACCAGTAGAAGCCCTCATTGATACAGGGGCAGAAGGTAATTTTATGAGAGATATATTTTTTAAGAAGAATTTTAATAGGTTACGATTATTTAAAAATAAAAACACAGAAATCATAGCAGCGCAAGGACAAACTTGTCAATATATTGGGAAATTATCATTACAAATACAGGTAAAAAATGAAAGACTTAAAGTATTAATTTTTGTGGTAAAAATTTGCAAAGTCCACTTATTTTAGGCATGGAGGTTTTAAAGGCCGCGAAGGCCAAACTTAAAAATTCAGTTATGCTGGAAATGGATCGGAGGGTGGTGGAGCCAGTGGAACAACCGCAAGTCGACCTTAGCCATTTGAATGACCATGAAAGCCAAGCTATCCAGCAAGTGGTGAGTACTTTTTCGAACTTGTTTTCAGAACGGCCTGGTAATTGTCAAATTGTTACGCATGATATACAGTTAACTGCCGACAAACCCTGTAGGACTAAACCTTACCGGTATGATAAACAGAAAGAGCAAATTATCGAAGAACACATTCAGGAAATGTGGAAGAACCAGATAATAACGCCAATAAATAGTGAGTACGCGAGTCCAGTCGTACTATGTAGGAAAAAGAATGAGTTCCCTCCCTCGGACAAAAAGGCTTGGAGGTTTGCTATCGATTACAGAAAGCTTAATAGTATTACTAAATTACCAGTTTACCCTTTGCCGGTTATAGAGGAAATTATTAGAAAGATTAAGTCTACGAGATACATGACTACGTTGGACTTAACGTCTGGCTACTATCAAATAGCTATGAGACCCGAAGACATACATAAAACCGCGTTTATCACAAAATCGGGCACTTACGCATTTTTACGCATGCCCTTTGGTTGTATAGGGCCCCGTCAACATTCCAGAGAGCTATGGACATTGTTCTAAAGCCTGTCCTAGGAAAATCGACTTTAATCTATCTGGATGACATAATTATAACGAGTAGTACGTTGGAACAACATTTTAAAGATTTAGAAGAGGTTTTTAAATTATTAAAAGAGGCCGGTCTTACAATTAACGTATCAAAATGCAAGTTCGCGACAAAAGAACTTATATATCTGGGGAATAAAATTTCGCAAAAGGGTATAGAAACTCAGGATTCAAAAATAAAAGCCATCAAGAATTTCCCACCTTCCAACACCGCCAAGAAACTTTCTTCTTTCCTTGGGTTATGTTCTTATTATCCGACGTTCATAAAAGATTTGAACCGTTGTTACTAATTAAAAGAAAGAAAAGTAAATTTACGTGGACAGCAGAGGCAAATACTGCATTTGAAAGGTTAAAAGAAGCACTCATCAATGTCCCTGTTTTGAAATTCCCGGAAGGGGACGAAAACCTGGAAATTGCAGCAGATGCCTCGGACTATGTCGTAGGTGCGGTTCTCATGCAAAATGGCCATCCTTTGGCATTTTTTAGTAAAACTTTAAACCCTACGCAAAGGAATTATACAGCTACAGAGAGAGAAACATTAGCCGTATTAATGGCTGTACACAAATTTCGAGTTTATTTCGGCAAAGCGCCAGTAACTGTCTTTTCGGACATGCGGCTGTTGGTAGACTTTACTCGGGGAAAAATCTAACGCCCAGGTTAATAAGATGGGTTTTAAAACTTCAAGAGTATAACCTAGTAATTAAATATATACCGGGTAAGGAAAACAATGTTGCTGACGCACTATCTCGTATAAAACTGGATGATGAAGGAAATGAACTCAAATGCGCTGTGTTGACTTCAAAAATTTTAGATTCTAGAGAAACAATTATTGCCGAATTGAAAGCTGATCCTGAGTTTGGAAGTATCTATGCGTATTTGAAAGACCCCGAAAGCTTTGAACACACAGATATCGATTCAGTAAGAAGTAGTACAGAAAACTATGAAATAATAGATAATTTATTATTTTATACGAAAACAACAAACGAAAATTTCGAATATAAACCAGTCATCCCAGCCTCGCTTCGTTTAAGCATTTTGAAGGAATTACACGACGCGAAAACAGCGGGTCATTTAGGAGTCAGAAAGACTTTAAAAAGGGTACGCGAGGCGGTATATTTCCCGCAATTATACAAAATAGTAACTGCGTATGTCAGGTCCTGCAATCAATGTCAGTTAATAAATGCTATTAATTACAGCCCGGCCGGGTACTTAAATAGCATTCGCGCTACATTTCCGAATGAAATTTTAGGCATAGATCTTCTTGGTCCTTTTCCCCAGAGTGAGTTAAATAAAAATCGTTTTCTTTTAGTAATTGTAGATTATTTTTCAAAATGGACAAAAATTGTTCCACTTAAACGCGCGTCAGCCAAAACAGTCGCAGATGCATTCTTACACAGATACATTTTAAAAAATGGTGCACCGATAAAAGTCATTAGTGATAACGGTAAACAATTCGTTAGCCAAATATTTGAAAATATTTGCACTGGACTTAGCATACGTCATATCAAAATGGTTCCGTATAGACCACAGGCAAACATCGCAGAAAGAGTTAATAAAAATATTGTAAAAATAATTCGAAGTTATGTTAGCACACATCACAAGCGCTGGGATGGCTACATAAATGAGTTAGCTTATGCTTTAAGAACAGCAAATCATGATACTACGGGAAAACCTCCAACAGAATTATTTTTAAGACGGAAGTTAATTACGCCACTAGATAAATTATTCTTTGTGCAACAAAGAGAGCAAGAATTCAAACAAAAAGATGTACAGAAACTCATTGACCAGGCGGTTAAAAGTTCGGATACGGCAAGAAATAGACAGAAACTGTACTATGATCGAAAACGCCGTGAAGCAGATTTTAAAGTTGGGGATAAAGTGTTAAAGCGGAAATTTTCTTTATCAAAAGCCCCAGACAATTTTACTGCAAAGTTGGCTCCAAAATTTGAAGGCCCCTGTGTAATTCAGGAAATAAAGGGAGTCGTATTGTACCTTAAGAACGACACAGGGGAAATCTGTAAAGCAAGTCCCGACCAGGTGAAAAAATATTATAATCAAAATGATTTTGAAATCCTTAAAAGTTTCTTGCAGGTCTCAAGCGCAAAAGAAGTGGAAGGCCCAGAAGTAACGCCACCCGCTCCCCCACCCAAGAAGCAGAGAACAGAAGAGGAACCTAGCCCTTCTACAAGTCATGCTACGATCTCGAAAAGAAGAAAGGAAAATGTTCAGACTCCAGCATTCAAGAAATACAAGAAATCAACGCCGCCGCGTAAAGAATCTTTGGTAAATAGGAAAAGACCAGTTACAACGTCCCGCAGTAGAAATTCTGCGTCGAGGAAACCACTTCCAGAGCCAGATAGTCAGGAGGAAACAAGGCCGCCGTTCACGAGAACAAAAAGACAGAAGGAGGAACGACCAACAGAACACCACCAACAGAAGAAATTCAAGCACGATTCCAGACCGGAAGCCGCCAAGACCAGCCGTCCAGGGGCAAAACGGAAAAGACAGGAACCCGAAGACTACCACTCCAAGAGGCCGGCGTACAGAGGGCGAAAAAGAAAAATCACCATGGACGAAACTCGAAGAACCCAAAGGCGACGACTGACCTCCATTAATTCCATAACGTGGGATCAGTTCTGTCAGAAGAGGATTTCGGAGTTCCAATCATAGAAAACTCAAAGATAAGTTAAAATCTTCTATAAATTTTTCTTTTGTTCCGAAATGTTATGCGTAAATACGAAGTTCTATGTTTTGACGGAAGTCAATTTGTCTCGGTTCAGACTTAGTTTGTTTTACTTTATTTAGCTAAGGCAAAAGTATTATTTTCTTTAAGTATAAAATCTAAGAGGAAGCAGTTCCTGTTGGTTGAAAGACTAATTCTGTTATGTTAAAGCCAAAATTTGGCCGAAAGTAAAATAACTTCGTATTCTTGTATTAATGAAAAATTTAGTTTCAGTGCCGCCAGCTTGGCGAAGAATGCGTGAAGTAAAACTTTATTTTTATCTTATTCATTTTATGGTAAAGTGTAAAAATCATATGTATTAGAATCTTGCAAATATACGTAAATACTCGAAAGTTATCTAAAAGTAGAATTTAGTCTAGAAGCATAAAATTTTAGATGCTAAAAGTAAATACTCGAAAGAAATGAATTCAAATTTAAGTATTAAAGTGTAGATAAAATCATGCTTTAGAGCGAAAGCCTGCATGTCTAAAGATGAATGAGGGGGAATTAGAATGAATGTGTTTTGTAGGGTTCTCCACCTACACTTGAATTTTAAGAATGTTAAACATAGCTCATCGAATTTCAGTATGTCGATTAATGTGTCTCTATTTGGTTGTTGGAATTCTAAGAAATCATTGTGGTTAGGGGAAGTGTTGTAATACAAAAACACGAATATTCCCGTTTGACACTACACATGGTGGATAACCAGGGTAAAGTTAAATTCATGTTTGAATACTTGAATGAATGTAAATCAAGCAGTTAATTAAGGAGAATAAAAGGATCGAAAACGAAAACTTTATCCAGTGTTAAGAAAGTGTAAATCATAATGTATTTAGAAGATACTGATACTTATTCCTTCCAGATGCTGGAAGGAAGAGAAAAGATTGATTGCTGAAGACCAGAAAAGGTTCCTGTAAGAAGAGATGGTAAAATTATGTACCTACAGAAATTTATTCTAATTTTTGAGAAAACAGTTTGTTTTATGTAAACGAGGCTCTTCAGTTTTAGTTCAGAATGTGGAAACTTTTTCAACAGGTCGTTTCTAGGACCTGCTTTCAAGTTTACCAAATTCTGGCAGCGGCAAATGTAGGGTTTATATTTATTTTAACTAACATTTATTTTAAGCTATCTTTCCTGTCAAGCCTTTACTTTCCCCTGGAATTGCCAGTGCCAGAGTATGTAAATTTTAGTAGAACGCGCAGAGTATTCAAATTTTTAGCAGAAGTAATTTTTAGTTAAATAGAAGGGAAACGAGTTTGTAAGTGTGCTTTCTTGATTCACGAGCGTGAAGGTTGCTTGGTAGAAATTTAAGAACCGCGCGTTTCGGCCTGTGTGCCTACTTCGGCAGTTAGTTGAATCTTTCAACTTCTTATTCAGAAAGTTTGTTGAAATCTCAGCTGTATCTTAGAACGCGGTTAAGTTAGTCACGTTTATAGAGCCTCGTAGGTAGTGACTTGTTATTTATTCATCCTGTTATTTATTTTTAGTTGTACTTTTCTATTTTTATTTAACCGCCGGGTCGGCGTAGTTTGTGAGCGTCAAGTGAACGCATCTGTAACTTCTAAAGTGGAATAAAAAGGGAGTTAAACCCTTCTTATGAGTTTGTGTAATTTCCAGTTCATAGCAGTCACTACTGTTGAGAGCAAGTTGGGGCCACGCAACACCACACCATATTATAATAGTGCTTACGCCACAAACTGCAAAAGAAGGCGAAGAAACACTAACCACAAAAGAGCAGGCTACATATTTGTAGCAAGAAGAGTACAAGCAGCAAAAATCCAGAGCGAAGCGAAAAAAAATAAAAAGTCCAAGAGATTCAATAATTTCCTCTATTTGTAAGCTAGTATATTCAAGCATCTCAACCAATGAAAATATCAAGGGCCAAGGAAGTTTAATCTACAGGGCACTTACGTACGAAGCCTCCATCTCCATATCATCAAAGATTAAAAATTTATCATCATCAAAAGACGGGTTCATCTAATAGGACAAAAATTTGACAAGCCAAAACTAAAAGCTTCGTATGAGAAAAAATGTAGAAAAAACTTAAGGACTTTTAAATTAAATTTTGCGCCAAAAAATTAAGGTCCAGAATCAATTTAGAAGGGGTAGTCATCATCATAATTTAGAACAGAAAAATAAAAAGGTGGAATTCTTTGATTCTTGATATAATAAAATTAAAAGTACAAAGAATGAAGAAGCTAGGAAACCCAATGAATATATTCTACAGCAAAAACAATCAATCGTAATATTTCTCTCACTTAGAACTGAAATGAGTTGTTATCTGATGAAATCACTTAGTCATGTTATAACAAACCTGTTAAAAAAATTGTCTTCAGATAAAATCTCTTTCTATTTTCAGACGACTGTAATAATTCCAAGGACATAAATTTAATGTGACTTCATCAGATATTCACCCGTTTCATGGGGGAAGGAGGGAAAATTAATGTGTGTATAATAAAAATTCCAATATCATGATGCCAGCGTCATATAAAATCATGACAATCACTATGGAGCTAACAGTCTGAAATACATATTACATAGATTAGAAATTACATTTTAAATGGAGCGATTTATCCTTTAGGTATCACCAAACCATGCCATATAAATAACAAAGTTTCTAATATTAAAACATGGAACGATTTATTTAAATATTCCACTATTCATTATGAAAAATATGTTCATATAAACTCAGTCTTCACGTAAGTTACATTTTATGAAAAATACATATAAGTGCATGACATAAATATATAAAACATTTTCTGATATATCGTACTGTAAGTACACTGTAGAGAATTGTAAATGATGTATTTCTATGATAGGCAAAATACAATTTTTGTATTTTGCCATATCAGTTACATTTAATTAGACAAATCACATACAGGATGAAGAAACATTACAAATCACCATAATCACATGCGCGGACTCCAACTGCGCGAATGAAATTCTTCCCCCCCGGTCCTGCTATAGTCCAACTGCGCGAATCAAAATTTCTTTTTCCCGTTGCCTACAGGGTTACAATTTAATTTTTCGAAGCCTATTGCAGCCAAGAGGAAAACAAAATTAAAGAAATAGAATTACATAGCAACAATCAGAACAAGTAAAGAATATCTAACAAGCAGGCTAATTACTTGAATAACAATAATACACTCATGTCCATAAATTAAGGATAATGCAAAATCAGGCAAAGGAAGAGTTAGAAGCAAAACTAATTTCACTTATTTGTAAAGTTGATTTATTTAAAAAAAGGTAAAGAGCAAAAAAAGATGCTATATGTTTGATATTATTAAAAAAATTAACAATTTTTTCTCCCTGGAGCAAATTACAAAAAAAAAAAAAAAAAAAACACCTATTTACAAAAAACCAATATTACATGGTTAGTATGATTGTTAATGCATTGTATGTCTCCCAGACGATGCAATACAGTCCGAACAACGCCTAGCCATGCTGAGTATCAAATTATTGATCTGATCTTGAGGGATATTACACCACTCAAAAAGCAATGCTTTGCGAAGTTCCGGTAGATATGTAGGAGGAGGTTGACGGGCTGCAACTCGTCGGCCAAGCATGTCCCACACGTGCTGTACTGGATTCAAGTCCGGTGAGAATGCTGGCCAGTCCATACGGGTGATATCCTTCGATTGAAGGACGCTTTGAACATTCGCTTACGATGTTTGCAAGGTGAGGACGGGCGTTGTCGTCCATAAACACAAATTGGGCGCCCATGACGCCCCGAAACAAACGTACATGTTGTTCCAGAATGACGTCCCGATAGATTTGGCTTGTCATGGTTCCAATTTGAACATGCAGGTCAGTTCTGGAACCCAGAATAATTCCACCCCAAACGAGCACTTCTGCACCACCGTAACGGTGTCGTTCAATGATGTTTTCTTGTTGGTAACGGGTACCTGCAGCTCTCCATATGAAAGTCCGGCGAGAATCAGACTGCAAGCTAAACCTGGACTCGTCAGAAAACATCACACAAGCCCACTGTTGCGGTGTTCACAATTCTCTCTACTCCAGGCTAACCGCAGGCGACAGTGAGTTGCAGTAAGTGGAACGCATCTGACAGGTCTACGAGTATATAGATCAATCTGTCCTAAGCGTCTGTACACGGTCTGCCTTGAAATTGTCGTACCAGTGGCAGAAGAGAGATGACGAGACAGGTCTGAGGCTGTGTTCCGTCTCTTTCGTTTGGCAGTAACTGCCAAATACCGGTCCACATTCGGTGTTGTAACTCTGGGGCGACCTGTGCTGTAACGTCTACTCACTTTACCATCATCTTAGAATCGTTGCCAAAGCCTGGAGATGACACTTTGGGCAATTCCAAGTTCGTCTGATACTTCCAGTTGGGTACGCCCACTGTTAAATATTTTACATAATCGCCTGTAGTAACGGCAACCGCCGTCAATAAAAGGAGGTGCTTTCCTTGGTAGCGGGCAGTTCATTTTCAGTTCGAGCCAGAGTAGACCTGCCCGGGGGAGAAGGCAGGGGATGATTGTTCCGGTTCCCATCCTGTTCCGGTTCCCGTCCTATTCCGGTTCCAGTCTTGTTCCGGTTCCCGTCTTGTTCCGGTTCCAGTCCTGTTCCGGTCCTGTTCCAGTTCCAGTCCGGCCGGTTAAGTCCAAAACATGTAGGAGCTGAAGTCTGAATCCAGCAAATGGAGATATATGCCGAAAGGGCTAGAAGAATTTTGTCCTTTTAAAGAAAGTGTTCTTCACCGTGCCGGAATAGCTGCCAGTTAAAGCATTTTTGAATGTTTCCACCTAAGATGTTAAGTTTTCGTTTAGGATGCTAAGTTTTTCATCATTTTGAAGTTCCAGTTAAATAAACCTTTAAGTTTTAGACAAGGCTTTGTGTTCTTCAGAAATTTTAGATTCGAAGTCAGATATATCACATAGGATTTAACGGGGAAAATCAACACCCACATTCCAGACGGCCGATAATTCTACTACGTAAGAAATCATCCAAATGCGCCCTTTGTGTCCTAACTATTCGGTTATTGCGCTGTAATGGTTATAAAGCGCCTGCGAACAATTTTACTTCTTTGTCTGTATTCCTTATATATCACTCTCTTACACTCTCGTCATTATGACGTATCATCGGTGTCATCTGGTTACTTCCTGAAATTTGCATATGATTCTTGAAGATGAGTGTAGTGATTTTACAGGTGATATATTTATTTTAGAGTTCGATTTCCGCGTGAGTCCGAATTATCCTTAATTTCTGGACATGAGTGTAAATGCGAGAGCTAACAAAGATAATCAAAGGTATTGGTAAGCATACATATTAGCATTACAAACATCTTTCATTAATTAACAATATCAGAGCAAAGAATATTATAATAATATCATAAATTAAATAATTATAAAGCATACCGATTATATTTTTTTAATAAATTGCATCATTAATAGTCAAGATGTCTGAACTAGACTGGAAAATTTAATATAGTTCACTGGCGTGCAAAAGATTATTCCGAATCATTATTATTCCGTGTTAAAGTGCGCTAGAAATATTTTTCGTTAATTAAAGTAATCATGTAAATGTTTGCAGAAATTAATAGTTAAATTAAAAAAAAGCTTAGCATGAAATCTATTATAACAACATTACTATGCGTTTGGAACACTGACGTATGAATTGTAAATAAATTTAAATTATTATGTTAAGAAGTTTTTTCTAAAATTTATCTAGAAGAAAAGAATTTGATAAACAGTACTGCAAATTAATATAATTAATCAGTCCTCTCAATAAATAAAAGCTTATTTTTTAATCAAAAACAAAAAAATTGGGATGCAAAAGTTTGTGTAATATACTTGGAAATATCTGAACATATAATTAATTAGAAATGAGCAATTAAATTAATAACAAGCTAATTAACAGTAACATAAAACTTAATTTCATTCAATTTAAAACAAGCAATCGATCGGGAGCTCCGCATAACTGAAGTTTTATTGCTGTTTTACGTAGACTTGCGTACAAAATAAATATTTGCACTTGTGAAACAAGTGAATAATATACTGATAGTCAACAGTAATTAAAATACAGTGGCTAAAAATATAACTACTTGTCAGAAAGTATGCAAAGTTACCACAGCTACAGAAATTGAATGATTATAGAAAACTCATAAAGTTAAGCGCTACAGTGTGAAAAGAAAATTCTGGATTAAACATGTTAAGAAAATTAGATGGAGAAATAATCTTTACTTTATTGATATTCACATAAACTCTATGCTTTTGGAAACAGTTACATATAATTTGGACCGAGGTATCAATCATCGAATCCGAGTTAATTTCTTTCTTTATTTTTTTTTTATTAAAGGGATTTGTAAAAAGCTATGCTAAGGTAAAGGTGAAAATTTTTGCAATATTTTTAAAGAATAAATTTAAAGAATAAAATATTTTTGCTTCATGAACTGAAATTTTTACAATACATTTAAATAAGCACAAAAAAAGAAAGAGCTGGGGGATTTCTGCGATTAGAAACTCGGGTCGAACTATCAATGTTTAATGACTTTTCCGCTTGATCATAAGAAATTTTGAAACTAGGCTGAACAATATATTAAAGAAAATAGAAGATACAGCACATGTAAGAACAAAAGTGGGCCGAATTAGAGATTTACATGTTTGGTGAATGAGTTAAACTTATCTATATGCCACTATGAAATATTTGGAATGTAGCATAAAAGCATCAGCGAAGCAAGCAATGGCAAACTAAATCCTTGTAGCCTAAATGTATAAAATTATCACTATTTGCTATTAATTTAAATGCTGCTGAAAAAATTATAAATGAATTCTTTTATAAATAGCATGAACTTGTTGCATTATAAATTACAATTTTGATTTAGCGGCTATCTTTGTTAACAAATAATTTCAAATAATGAATTTTACAAATAATTCAGCCTGAAACTAGGTTAGAAAATAAGCTGCGTGCTGAAGATTAAGCTTTACCAAGGTGCTAGTAATTATTCTCTTAACTAGAGTTATGATGCAAAAATTTGTAAAAATTATCATTTAAATATAAATTGGCATAAATACAATACAAAATATATAAATTCTACATACAATGAGAACTTGAATACAGTGCAACAATACATTGGTGTGCAAAAATTAAAGACGACACGGTTTTTTCAATATAACTTTGTACAAAAGCTTTCCAAATCAATACATTTAATACCTTAAGATCCCCAATACGTAAGGACAAGAGTAATGTAAGCAACACTTACTAAAAGAGAAATCAGAGGGATAAAAAGAAGTTTTATTGAAAAAGTAGCATGGAGCGCAATGCGACTGAAGGCCGAAACATCCCTGTGATGGGTGTCCAGCAAGAAACATCCGGTCTTTAATAGGGGATATGATCTCCCCTGACTGCTAGGCAGGTTTCACAGCGTCTGCCCATGTTGAGAATGAGGGTATCAATGAGTTGTTGAGGCATTGCTGCCCATTCGTCTTGCAGCGCCCATCGAAGCTCCGGAATCGTTACTGGTGGTAAGGTACGAGCTGCCAAGCGTCTGCCTAGAAAATCCCATACATGCTCGATGAGATTGAGATCCGGAGATCGTGCCGGCCAATCCATACGGTCAATATCCTCACTCTCTAAGAGCTGTTCGGCAGCTACTGTGCGATGACATGGTGCATTGTCGTCCGTGAAAAGGAACTGCGGACCCATAGCGCCTCTAAAAAGACGCACATATGGAAGAAGAATCTCGTTACAATAACGGGTCCCGTTGACTAAACCTGCGTCGAAGATGTGAAGGTCTGTACGACTACCAAGCATGATGCCTCTGCAAGCGAGAACACCGCCATCTCCATACCTGTCCCTTTCAATGATGTTCGAGGGATGATTGCGGCTTCCCCGCTCTCTCCAGATGAGTATGCGATGAGAATCGCTCCTCAGACTGAATCTGCTCTCATCTGTAAAGAGTACTCGTCCCCATTCATTGTCTCTCCAATTCTGGTGTTCCCGGCACCACAGAGAACGCCTTCTCCGATGGGCAGGCGTTAGAGGTACACACCGTACAGGGCGTGGTGCAAACAGACCACCACCGTGCAGTCTTCTGGCCACGGTAAAACGCGATATCAGTCGTCCAGTCGCCTGTGTCATGTGTCTAGCGATTTCTCCCGCTGTCTGCCGCCTGTTTCTTCTGGCCTGTAAGGCAATATACCGGTCATCTGCGGGTGTGGTTCCTCGTGAACGACCACTAATAAGCCCCCGGATAGCTGTTCCTGTAGTTTGAAATTGTCTCCAAAGTCGTGAAACGATGCTGTGAGCAATTCCAAACTCTGCAGCCACACTTGTCACACTGCGGCCTTCCTCCAATTTCCCAATGGTTCGACCTCGGGTAAAAGCATCCAGATGTCGTCTAACACATTGATTATTCGTTATTTCTCGCTGAGGCAGCAACTCGGTGTGATATTAACTGCTATACGGCGTGCAATCTCTTTGCCAGAAATACTGATCTTACACCGACAACATGCTTTATACTACTCAGACACTCCCCCATTACGTCTACCTGCATATCTGCGAATGTGCTACCGTACATCACCTTACGTAATCTCCTGATTGGTCTTTCTGTCCGCTCTGCCTCTTCGTTCAGCTGATATGCTAATTTTTCGACTTCGTCCTTAATTTTTGCACACCAGTGTATGTAAAAAAGGAATGGATAAAAAGGGAACTCAAAATCCCAAGCTATAAATATAAGAGAGTTGGAATTTTTCTTTTTTGTTGTTGTTGTTAATTATGAAAATTCTTCAGACGCTCATAATTATCAATTTATTAATTAAATGTGCATTAGAAATTAAATGTGTGCCAAAGTACATCAAGTAGAGTAACTGGAAAACAGAATAAATATTTAAACGTTTCTAGTATTAAAATATGGACTTCTTAAGAACGTTAAATAACCTTAAAATAACTTCAATGACTAAAAATGGAAAGCTTAATAGGCAATATATTGCAATAACATTAGTTTAAATTTAAAAACATTTAAGAAATCCTATTTTTAGTTTTAATAAAGAGAACTGTTTAAATTAAATTAGAACTGTTTACTTAAAATGGTAAATTTGAAAGTTAAAACCAATCTGCCAGCTAAGAAGATTTGTTAATATTTATCTAGACAAGAAACGTATTTAAGGTGCGCTACAAATGCAATATTTGATAGGTTGATTATGTATCACTTTTGTGTATGTCATTAATCTATCAATTTTATTATTCAAGACTGATATATATATATATATATATATCAGCGACTAAAATCTACAACTTGGAAAGTTTTTAATTCTTACAGAGAATAAAAAAAATCTGGCTTATCATTCTTTTAAACATCATAAAACTTTAAAATGAGTGTAAAAGAAATGCATTTTTACTTTAGCACACACCAGACTTTAAATTAATATTAGTTTTGTACGCTCAATTTTTTACAATATTGATAAACCAAAATAGAGGCTTGCAGTCTCAATAAAATGCCCCATTGATGGCGATAAATGACTTTTTGTAGCACCCAATCATCTTGGGAATTCAAGTTGTTAGAAAGAGGGGACAGGAAAAAGTCTCGCAGTTCGTCTATTAGATAAGAAGGGGAGGATCTTCGATCAAATTTCGCACAGTTCGTACCCTTCCAATCACATTACACCAGGAAATTCTAAAATCAAACACTTTTATGCAGTTGTATATGTGTTGTTGAATAAGTGAAGACTAAATTAGTGAAAAAAAACAATGAATGTGTTGCACAGTCATTAACGCAATTTGATGCGCAACACTCAAATTTTAAAAAATGTTAGAACAAAACTAACCTTGATAGTCATATCTTTATTAATTATAACTTTTTTCTCGCACGTGTAATTAGTAGTCCATCGAGCACATAAAATAAATACAACTACAGAAATGACAGTCCACAAACAACATGATTTGGAAATATTCTGCAGACTTTTAGTCAACAGAAGAAAAGTAAAATAATTCGTGGCTTTAGAAGCAGCAACATTATCTGCAACTAAAGGAGCAACCACGCGCACATTTCTTGCAGCAGGTGCTTTTCTTTTGCGTGATGGTTTAGATAAATATGATGGGAGATTTGGAAAAATTGAAGGTATTGGTTCTCTTTGGAGTCTAGGGTGACCATTTCTAATTTGAATACTGTGCCATTGGACAACTTGGTCTCATTAAATCGTTACAACATCTTTCTCCGAAAGTATTCAGTCGGCTCGAGAAATTCCATGTCTCCATTTTTCTAGCAACACAGGATCCTGTAAAATATATTTCTACAAGTATATATAAATATCAGAATTCAGTTACGTACAAAATAAAAATATACTTGTTGCACGTAATTTTTTTACATTACTTTGAAACAAATTTAATATTTAATGATGAAAATTTTACTTGAAAATTGTAATGTCAAATTCAAATTTAACTGCAGCATGTAACACCTGAATAGTTCTACAAATTCAAATTTAAAGTTCTTGTGCATAATGGTTCTTACCCTGCACTGTAACAAGATTTAAATATTAATTTTTAAGAGCTATTCATTTATGTGATAAAGGGGCATGATTTCATATTCATAACTTACTTAATATGCTGAATTTATTTCAAATTAAATCAGTTTTCCATTACACCTATCTGCTGTTATGTTTTTCTCTCAACCATGCAAGTAAAGTTAATTATCAGCTGTAGAGACATTAGGTTTTTTTTTTTTTTTTTTTTTTTTTTTTGAATCAGAAGAGATGAAAAATGAGCAATGCCCTCGCCGGGAACTCGAACCCCGGACATCTCGAATACGTGTCAAGCGTGCTGACCACTACACTACTAAGGCATGCTAAGAAGGCGGGAAAAATACCTTATATACTCCCCCTTTTATAGGACTGGGGATTAGGGGCCCTAGTCGCCAAATCCTGATGGTGAAGAATCATCATTCACCACCTTTCAGTTCGGGCGTCACAGTAGAGACATTAGGATTTTCGGGAAGCAAGAGACTTGAAAAATGAGCAATGCCCTCGCCTTGACTCGAACCACGGACCTCTCGAATACACGTCGAGCACGCTGACCACTATTCTAAGAAGGCATGCTAAAAAGGCGGGAGAAATACCTTATAAAGCAGCATTCTGTTAATTTCCGTTTATTATAAAAACCTACTTCAAACGGAAAAGAAGGGGGAATGAGTTTATCTTCTTTTCTGTAAATGAAATAGAAGGGTAAATACTTTATCATGCTTGTATAATTTCAGAAATTTATTTAACTTTAAAATCTAACGATTGCATAGTTTCATGCACGAAATGCAAATGCACATAAGTTATGTGCAATATTTAGTAACTAATTTTCAATTTATTACATTTTTATAAGCATACAGTAAATATTCTCTTATTTACTAACAATCCAGACGTTCTGAAAAGTTATATAAATTCGCCTGACTGTGAGCGGTAAAGTCGCTGAACACTGGTAGTTCGGTCCGAAGTTCGAATCCCGTGAACGGGCTGGCTGCATGGGCGTTTTCGTGGTTTTCCCCATGTGTAACGTGTATACGAGCCAGTTTCCCTTAGAAAGTCCTCCACGAAGGCATCCCTCCCCTTAGGCAGATAGCCCTCGAGGCTTTTCCATAATCACACACACACACGTCTGACTGTGATCAGGCACAATATAAATGTTGCTCACTTTTCGAGCTCAAATACACTTGGTTTCTTGATTCCCAAGCTTTTGTTCTTCAGCCTAACAGTTCCATAACCACTGTTGCCTCCAGGAACGAAACAATTACTTCCTATGTAAAATACTACAAAAAAAGAACCAGTGGTGATTGCAGCGCCCACTATAAATCATGCGACAAAAAGTGGACCATTTTTGGCAAAAGGGGTAATACCGGTTTCCCCTCCTTCTTTATACTCCGTGGGTAAGTGTTAGAAAGGTGAACGACAAAGTGTCCGCCTGTTAGCTTGATTTAATTATTGTGTGTAATGTAATCTGGAAAGTCTAGATTGTGGATTTTGTATGCCAGTGCGTCCATCCAGACACGGTCGAAAGCTTTGGCTATGTCCAGGAATAAACCCCAGTATACTCCTTGTAGTGAATTCCTTGAGAGATGTGTTCCACAACACGATAAAGTTGATAATGTAGACAACAACTTCCGAAATCCAAACTGCTTTGGGATGAGTATATTGTTTGCTTCCAGATGATGACGTACTCTTTCGAGAATAGCTACTTCCATAGGCTTACTTATGCAAGGAAGTAGACTAATGGGTCTGTACGACTAAGGTTCAGATGCAGGTTTATTTCGTTTGAGAATAGGGGTGATTTTAGCTGTTTTCCACTCCTGTGGGAAGTGTTCCCATCGAAGTATAGTACTAAAAATGTTGATAAGCTTTAATATTAATTTGAGTGGTAGCATCTTCATTATCTTTTCGTTGATTTGGTAAATACCGGGACTCTTGTTGTTCTTTAAATTCTTAACATAGCCAATAACTTCCGACGGTCGGACTGGAATGATATTGTTAGTGACTGATTGTTGTGTAATTTGTAAGGATTATGTTAATTTTCCAAACAGTTAAATTTTGAGTTAAAGTTCCTTTTCTATCGCTTCTTAATTTCAACTTACAACTTCCGGCCAGAACGCAGTTTTAGAATCACGTTTGAATGCAAATTTGAGAAGTAGTATTTAACCGCGAATTTCTACTGTCTTAGTCAGAGAGAACCAGTGATTCTGGTTAGCACGCATCTCCTTTTTAGGCTACTCTCTCTTAAGCTATTATTATGCTCAGTCGTACTTTAGGCCCCCTTGGTAGCTTCGCAGTTTATTAGCGTTAAGGGGCCAACTCTGTTAGAAGTTTGGTAGCCTCGGCTATATCTTTTTAGATAAGATTAGTTTAGTTTAGTTCTTAGTATCTTAAGTTCAAGCCCGAATGCTGGATTTATTGCAAAACACCAAGAGGGAGTTCTACTAAACTTTAATTTGGAATAATAAAGAGCATTTAGCCCTTTTCAAGTTTCGTTCACTGTCTCACGAACTCAAGCGATAAGTCGCTTATCAGTTCTTAAAATTCTTCAACTTTAACTATAACTTAAAAGTACACAGTATAGAAGCTTACATTGGCGACCGAAAAGTTTTGAACGGACCATGTCGTTAGAGAGCGAGAAGTTTATGTTGACCCCTCCGACCCGTGAGGTCCTTCAGACGTCCAAGAATCCAATGGAAGGATTCGGATTTATCGTGGAAATGATGCGTGCCGCTATGAAGCCTGCCGGAACATTTGACGGCAAAGGCTCAGTAATGACCTTCCTGGAGCAACTGGACCTGCATTTTACCTTATACCCAATGACCAAAACCAGCTGCAGAAAATTACAATCGCTACTACAGCCTTAAAAGGTTAAACCCTCAGCTGGTATAAAGAAATGGGCAAGTTCTTGTTGGGGGACCCAGGTTCGGAATCGTACAGCTGGGAAAACTTCAAGACAAGCGTTGTTGAAAGCATTTCCAGTTGTGAATGAATGATCTTGCGAAGGTAGAAGTGGAACTATGTAGTAAATATCAAAGCAGTTTCGATGATTTGACGGAGTTTATTTTACGCACAATTCAAGTATCCAATCTTTTATACGGGAAGAAGCTCGATAGGGAACTTATCGAGGTTATTCTACCGCGTTTACTACCGTCAGCTCAAGATTTCATTGAAGTTCGCAAACACTGGAAAACATCTTCCAGCTTGCGGTGAAATTCCAAAGCAAAAGAAATGCGGAGAAAGCGCGTGCGAACCAGTTTGGCCAATATTCAAGGTTTACCCTGCAGAGGAAACCGCAAGCTCTGCAGAGTGCGTATCTGCAGAGGGGAAAAGGTGGAAAGTTCGATAACAAAGGCTATTGGTAAATATAAGGCGTTCGGATACAAATTTCAGCCAAAAGAGGGGGAGGAAAAGCAGAATTTAAATGAACAGCGATGATTGAGAAGGGAACACGGTTACCGAGTGGGAAGAAAATACTCTCAGAAATCCATTTAAACTCAGTGGTGATGCAAAATCTAGATCTGCCGGAGATACATATTACATTGAATAATGTACCAACTACTGCCCTCCTGGATACCGAAGCTCAGTGTTCATTTCTCTCGCGAGATTTTTTTAAGAAAACAGTTCGTCGTTATAGGTTGTTTAAAACCGCGTGACAAAGAGTAATTGACGCTCAAGGCAAGCAGTGCGTATGTTTGGGAAAAACCGCACTGCATGTACAAATTAAAAACGAGGTGTTAAAAGTAAATTTTTTGGTGGTTAAAGATTTGCTAACATCCGTAATATTAGGGGTCGATTTTTAAGCGCATCTAGCGCGAAACTTAATTTCCAGGATTCTACGTTGCAGGCACACAAGGACCCTGTGAAAGAAGAGGAAGGGACTATGCCTCAAATAAACCTAAACCACCTGAAATCCGAAAAGAAGGACAAAATGGAAAACTTGGTAAGAAAATTTAATTCTTTGTTTGTTGATAAACCGGGTTTCTGCCAGGTCGCGAATCATGCTATTGATACAGGCAACGTCCCTCCAGTCCGGTTGAAGCCTTATCGGTATGATAGGGTCAAAGAACAGATTCTGGAAATAAAATCATTGTGCCAAGCACTAGTCCGTACACAAGTCCGGTGGTCCTTTGCAGAAAGAAAAATGGGCTACCGCCCGAGCACCCGGACGCGTACAGGTTTACAATTGATTATCGCAAACTTAATAGTAAAACAAAATATCCCACGTATCCATTGCAGAGACATTAGGATATTTTTGGAAGCAGGCAAGCTGAAAAATTAACAACCGTCTTCGCCGGGAATCGAACCACGGACCTCTGGAATACCGGCCCAGCGTTCAGGACCCCTACACCACGAAGGCACGCTAGAAAGGCGGGAGAAATACCTTATATACTGCCCCCTTTTAAATGGCGACTGGGGTTTTTAGGGGACCCAATCGCCAAATCCTGGGTGGGGAGAGTCATCATTCACAACCCTTTTAGTTCGGGCGCCACTGTAGAGACATTAGGTTAATTGGAAAAGCCGGAGAGATGAAAAACTAGCAACCGCCTTCGCCGGGAATCGAACCACGGACCTCTGGAATACCGGCCCAGCGTGCAGCACCACTACACCACGAAGGCACGCTAGGAAGGTGGGAGAAATACCTTATACCATTACCATTAACTGATGAAATTATCATAAAACATTCACTCTACTTTATCGGTTATTATCAAATCGCCGTAAAACCCGAAGATGTTGAAAAGACTGCTTTTATCACAAAGTCAGGAGTCTATGCCTTCTTAAAAATGCAGTTTGGTTTAAGCGGACAACCGGCTACTTTTCAAAATGCCATGGATATAGGTTTAACAGTCG
This sequence comes from Stegodyphus dumicola, assembly GCF_044657685.1. Classification (NCBI taxonomy): domain Eukaryota; kingdom Metazoa; phylum Arthropoda; class Arachnida; order Araneae; family Eresidae; genus Stegodyphus; species Stegodyphus dumicola. The sequence goes on along the minus strand of NC_140781.1, from coordinate 109,182,315 downwards.
AGCTCATCCTCGTAAACGCTTGATCTTTTCAGCATGGAATAATATATATATATATATGTATAATATATATATATATATAATATATATATATATTATATATACTTTCAAAATGTATTTGCTCGTTTATGCATAAAATTAAAATCGTGGGACTTCCACTTACAAATTATATGACTAAATTGCAGTATTTAAGTTAATAAATAAAATTATAGTAAATGACATAGAATATAAGGATAATTATAGTCAATTTAAATAAATTTCTATTCTATTGTAGTCTATTTAAATAAATTTCTACTTTCATTTAAAATTTGTCATTATTAGCGCCTCCCGCAGTTTTATGCAATCATAGGATTTTCCGAATTCGATTAGGTCCTTAACATAATTTCAAGGCCTAATAGAAAAGTGATAATATGGAAAGACTATGTCTTAAGTACTAATAGCCAAGTATTTGCAATTAAATAATTAAATAAAAATAAATATTGAATAATTTTATATGAATGAGGAAACACGGTAAAAATGTTTGTTCTTTATGCATCTATTTATATAAAAATGAAATCTGGCTAGGGAATTTACGACTTGTATATGAACTAAAAATTAGTATCTTGACAAAACTTGTCAGAGCATAAAAAGCGTATATTCTGTGATATTGGTGTATTAATCATACTTCTGTATACGTAAATGCAGCTTATAATTACCAGCAAAAGTATCATAATGGATTTTATTAAAACGACGAAAACTGAATGCATGATCCTAGGATTATCAAATTACGGCTCTTTATCCCGTTAAATATTGCTTGGGTCGTAACCAACAAGAGTTTTATTTTTGAAATATTATTCCAAATAAAACAGAAAGCGTTAAACGATATGCATTTTAAACAGTTTTACTTTTTTATATGCATAGAAATGTTAAGTAGTTTTAAAATGTACTTCATTTCTGAAACTTCTGCGGTACTATTTTTAAAACAGATCAAGGACTTTAAAGAACAAGTACATTTTAGCAATGTGCAATGTTAATGATATAGTTCAAATGTTATTGAGCAGCTGTACGATTTGTAACTGGCACTGGAAGAAGCAAAATTTATCTGATGATCCAATCTTCATTTAATGAATTAATAGAAAATGATACAAGGTGAGCTCTGTATGCTGGTCAGCATGTTAGTTACATACGAAAGCTAAACTAATTTTTATTTTTTTCCACCGTTAGTGAGGCAGCCAATCCACTGGGACAGTTAACATAGGCAAACTACTATTTGCTTCTACAAAAAACTGTACTAAAAGCTTACAGCTTATTTTAAATAAATTTCGTATACTGAATACAGCTCCTCCGAAAAGCGCTCTTTTCTATCTTATTTGTTATAGATTTCAGATTAAAGGAAAATAATCAGTTCTGTTTCTCAGAGACGGGATTCCTGCCTGTTTGTTTTTCGTGGTTTTCTACATGTGTAGCCCAGTTTCCCACTGAAAGGGCTCCACGAAGGCCCATAGCTCTCGTATCCTTTGTTATATTTAAATAATTCTAACCCTCATACTACGACAACTATGACACTAAATTAGGGTAGAAGATTTCGAAACAAGATTTTAAATAAGACTCCGGATCTGCACTGGCAGAGCATCTAAAATCGCTAAGCACAGCTAGCTCGACACGGTTTCAAATCCTGGCCAACGAGCTCGTTGCATGGAAGTTTTCTTGGCTTTTTTACAAGTGGAACGAGAATATAAGTCAGATCCTCTTAGAAAGTTTCCTTCCTCTTGGGCAGATAAACAGTTGCGTGCTTCGCCGTAATCCAAATACATTAAACTCGTCTGTATTGAGAGTATCATTCTATCTTTGTAAAGAAATATTAAGGTAAAAACATGTAAATACCAAATTTGCTTTAGACTGCAAATATTTTTAAGCAATTGACATTTTAAGCAGCAGAGCTTTTTAGTGGACTCATGAACAACTGAAAATTGCAGCCCAGCTGGTAGCCCAGCTGGTTGTATAGTGGTCAGCGTCGCTGACTGCCGTATCGAAGGGTCCGACTCGAATTCCGGAGAAGGAGGAACGTTTGTAAATGCATAATGTCCGTGCAGCATGGGGGCACTCTAAATATGCAGCGAGCCGAAAGTCTTCTCGAGAGGTTGATGGTAGGGCAACAACAACAACTGAAAATTAAGAAAAAAGAACCTAAAATCAGTATAAAACTCTACCGATTATTAAAGCAATCTAGCAAAACCTTTCCATCATGTGCTAAATTGTACTCATACAAGAGCAGTTGTATTTTTATAGTATTAATCAAGTTAAATTTATGAGAACCTACTCAAAAATTGGTTTTTCAGAGCATTTGAGATTCATCAGAATGTTGATAAGACCATTAAGTATGGGAGCAAAAAAAATGTTTTAAATGAAATAATTGCTGCAAAATGCACGAAGTATGATTGTTATATAAATAATTAAAAATATGCGAAATTTCTTCTGATGACCTTTTTCAAACAGCATAATATTTTTGCTAAGAAGTAGCACATATTTAGTTCACTCATGGTATTTGGGGCTATGAACAGAAGGTCGTCAAAGATTTTTATACTACTTCCTGATAAGCTATCGAGTTCAAATTTTGTAAACATATTGATTGCGGATGATAATACAATATGGTAAAACAAGTTTTATAAAATTACATTATTTTTTTTTTTTTTTAAATTTAACGCTGACACGATTTTTGCACATATTTTCATTTGCAAGACAAAATACTAAAGTCAAAACTTTAACGTTTGCACTGATGTAAAATATTTTTTTAATTAAAATTTTTATATTATTAACGTAACTTCTGATTTCTGAGTGAAAAGTCAGAAAATGATTTCGATTATTTGAGGCATTTATCGGAAGTAAAAAAAAATATTATTCATTGTTATTCATTTACTTTATTGGAAGTAAAATTTTTTTATAGATTTTTGAAAAATGATTTTTCAATTGGAAATTTTCATTGAAAATGAGTTATTAAGATTAAGAAGATGAAAATTTTTTTAAAAGTTTAAAAAGTTTTATAACATAAGCTTTTATTCAAAACTTATAAAATTCTTAATAAGCCAAAGGCAAAAAATAATTTGTGGCATATTTTAATGGGAACAAGAGATTAATTAAACTTCTTAACAATATTCATGTGCAATTTATATCAAGGATTATAAAAGTGCAGACACTTAAATAAGGATATCAAACAGTCGATTTCCAATGTCAAAAATATATATAGGGCGCAACTTTTTTTTATTATTCATGATATAAATTTGTAAATGAATTTTGTAAAGAATAGTATTTAATTTCGTATTCCTATTAATCTGTATAATAAATTACGGTACTCTTCTGTTATCGGGATCAGATTAAAAAATGCATGTATGTATGCATGTATATACGGATGTATGTGTTCATGTACGAACATACATACGAACGTATACATGTGTTTACACACATATAAATACACAGACACATTCACATGACGTGCATGCACACATTACTGAATACCTTCCGATAGCAGAACAATAGCTAAATTGCTTTTCTTTTTTTAATTTATTAATCATTTGAGTTATAAATAAAAGCTTATTCTATAAAAATCTCCTTTTTTTATTTTTTTTTTATTTCTTAAACAACGTCTAAAACAAAAATTCTTATTTCCTCTTTCCGTTAACTTTCTATCTGGTAACAAATGTCTTATTACTTTAAAACCAGTGTAAGGTCACCGTTATCGTAAAACATCAAGAAGAGTTCTTGATCGTAAAACTTCCCGCGCTATTAAGGGTCATTCATTAACTATTGTCATCAGGGTTGGAGGGACGCTTGTCCCCTTAGGCACTTGGGTGAAAGTGAGACAAAATTCCGGGCTGTCCGTTTTTCACGTTTCTTTTAAGTCTAACAAAATCACGGGTCTGTCCGTTTTCAGGGAGAAATTTAAAATGACAATATTACGGGAGAAACCGTTAAGGAGCTTGCATAAAAGAACGAGAAAATCCGGGTGTCAAACCGTTAAAGGGTTAAGTCCAGTTTTGGGTAAAAGTACAATAATTTATCTCGATGATATAATAGACACCAACGAAACGATAAACGAACATATTAAACACTTGGAAGAAGTTTTTGCCTTGTTTAATGAGGCCGGTTTCAAAATAAACGAAAAAAAAAAAAAATGCAACTTTGCTACCAAGGAGTTGCGATACCTTGGGCACAAGATTTCATGCAAGGGCATCGAGACAGATAATTCCAAGATATTAGCGATTAAAAGTTATCCTTCCCCAAACACGGCTAAGAAATTATCTTCATTTTTGGGATTATGTTCCTATTATAGGATGTTTATAAAGGACATTTGCGAAAATTATTGAGCCTCTTTTGGTGCTTAAAAGAAAGAAAAATAGATTTTCTAGGACAGCCGAGGCGAACACGGCTTTTGATCAACTAAAAAATGCCCTCATTAATGCCCCAGTTCTCAAATTCCCTGAAGGAGAACAAGATCCAGAGATTGCTGCGTTTGCATCCGATTACGCAATTGGTGCTGTTCTTTTCCAAAGAGGGCAACCGACAAATTTCTTTTCAAAAACTCTAAACTCTAGCCAAAGGAACTACTCGGCAATAGAGCGAGAAACGCTCGCTGTTATATTAGCGGTTCAGAAATTTCGCGTCTACTTCGGAAGTTCTCCGATAACAGTATTCTCGAACCATGCGGCAGTCGGTCGCTTGTATTCGGGGAAAAATCTATCGCCTCACCTGATACAGTGGACATTAAAACTGCAAGAATTTAATTTAATTATAAAGCACATTCCTGGAAAAGAAAACTTACTTGCCGATGCTCTTTCAAGAATTAAAATCGATGAGGAGGAGAATAAAGTGTGCTATGCTCACTTCAAAAGTTATTGAGTCCCGCGAGTCCATAATTGAAGAGTTAAGAAAGGATCCCGAATTTAAAGACATTTACACATATGTTGAAGACCCCGAAAATTTTGAACATATAGATTTAACAGCTATTCGCAATAGGGTGGAGCATTACGGAATAATTGATAAACTGTTATTCTACACGAAATTAGCAAATGAAAATCAGGAATACCGGCCAGTGATCCCAGCTAATCTACGTTTAAATAGTTTAGGGGAATTGCATGACTCGGCGTGGCTGGTCCTCTCGGAATTCGAAAAACCGTACAGAGGGTGCGCGAAGCGGTTTATTTTCCTCAGTTAAAGAGGGCAGTTACGGCATATGTAAGTTTGTGCCAATTAATAAATGATGTTAATTACAGCCCGGCCGGGTATTAAAAAACATAAAGACCACTTTCGCAAATGAAATGGTTGGCACTGATTTGCTCGGGCTCTACTCTAGAACAACAATTAATAAAATAGATATTTGTTAACGATTGTGGATCATTTTTCAAAATGGGTAGAAATAGTCCCTCTTAAACGAGCTTCAGCTAAAATAGTCGCAGATTCATTTTCAAATAAGTATATTTTAAAATACGGGGCCCCACTAAAAGTAATATCAGATAATGCAAAACAATTTGTTAGCACGATATTTAAAAATTTGTGCACAAAACTTGGCATACGTCAGCTAAAAATGGTACCATATAGACTGCAATCGAATATTGCGGAACACGTAAATAAGAATATTGTAAAAATTATCAGGGGATACATTAAGAATTACCACGACCGCTGGGACAGCTGGGTCAATGAGTTAGATTTTGCCTTGAGAACAGCAAAGAACGATACTACACAGAAGACCCACGCGGAGTTATTTCTAGGAAGAAAAATTTTAACGCCTTTAGACAAACTGTTTTTTGTACAGCAAAGGCAAGCAGAATTCAAGTTAAAAGACATTCAGAGAATTATCGATGAAGCAGTTAAGAACTCGGATGTAGCAAAGCAGAAACAGAAAATTTATTATGATAGAAATAGAAGTGAAATGAAATATACAGTGGGGCAGAAAGTACTGAAAGTTAAACATTCATTACCATCCGCGCCCGAAAACCGGGTTGCAAAGTTTGAACCCAGGTTTGAAAAGACGTATATAGTGGAAACGATAAAGGAAGCCACTTTTTTATTTAAAGGCCGAAAATGGCCAACAAGTCATTGCAAATATTGATCAGATAAAACCGTATTATAGCCGCAATGATTTTCAAGTTTTACAGGATCCTGGAAGGGAGCAAAGAATTTCGCCAGGTCAGAAGCCTAGCTGGAGTCCCCCAACACCAAAAAGGAAGCAGACGGAGACACTGCAACAAACACCGGCCAAGCTGATCCAACCCGGAAAATGTCCAGGCTCAGAGAAACGAAGGAAAGTAACGTTTACAGACCAACAAGCCAGAACTGAGGATTCAAGAAAAACACCAGTACCGTCGGGGAACAGGATAAGGCCTGCTAAAGATGTTCCAGCGAAACAGCAATTTCAACGACGTGCAGAATCAATGAAACGCAAGTCACGTTTTCTAGCGGCAAATAACACTAGGGAAGCCCAAGGAGGTCCAGATTTGAGGAGGACAAGAGATAAAAGATCAGCCGATACAGCTGGGCCTAACCAACAATTTAGAAGTTCCAAGCGCCAGTTGAAAGACCCAAACGTGCGGGTGACCCCACCAGAACTCAAGAAGAAACTCCAGTTTCAAAATCCGCAGCCGTCCCGCAAAAACCCGAGGTTCGTCGACAGAGGACAAAAGAGGAAAAGGGATAATGGAAACGGCATGGATCATCAAAGTCGGAGAAGAAGACTGGAATTACTGAGACATCCGACGTTTGAGATATTCTGTTTTATCAGAATGGAGGAGTACAGAAAAGAAAAGACAAGTGAAAAATTTCTTTCCTTATTTTATATTGAAAAAAGCTCAATTTATGTCATTTTGTTCTCAGTTGCTAAAGAGTTTGAAAGGAGACAAGTGAATTCGCAAATAGCGAGAACTTAGTTGTAAAGAGCTTATAATCATAGGTTTTTATGTTTGCAATTTGGCGAGAAGCTACTAGCAGTAATTATTTTTGTTAAGAACTCGCAAGTTGCGAGAATCCAGTTGTGAATATCTTTTAGTCGGAAAGACTTTCAATAGTGAAATCTGTTAAAGTTAAGAATTCCGGAAAAGATGATAAATTGCAATGAAGCAACTACGACTTTTGATGTAAAGTGAATTTAAAAGTGATGTGTAAATATCTAAAAATGTTTATGTTAAAGTAGAAAATGTTAAATATGTGTGTTAAAATGTTGTAAATTTAAAATTCTACAAGAGATAAATTTGGACCACCGTACAAATGAGTTTGTGAAAGAATTGAATGTTTTACAATATATATGTGTGTTTAATGTTAGGCTCTCCAGTTAACATTTTAGAGTTTAATTTAAGCTCTCGTTCAGTACATTAGGAAAGTGTTTTTGTATAGGGAGTCTTGTGAGGTCTAGTATGTCACTTTCAACAATGTTAGATGTTGTTTAGCGGTAGTTTTGTTCGCGGTAACACAACATAAGTACCTTATGTACAAACACGTTCTGGAGAGCATGGGGGGAACAGAAGTTTAAGTAGGAATGAAAGTGTGTGAGGGCCAAATGATGCTAGTAAAGGAGGATATTTGTAAGGAATATGCAAATTTTTGTCAAAGAAAGTGCTAATATTGTTTCCTTAGAAATAAATTAGAAGGACCAAGAATAAAATAGCGGAATCAAACGCAAGAAGAAGCAGATGATTGTACCAAAATGCAATTGAAAAATTTGTGAAATTTAGTCAAATTCTAGTTTTAGTCTAGCTTTAGAATTCCTGTAAAGTTGACCCTAAGAACAAAAATTTAAAGTGAAATCTAATTAATGCAAAGAGTTAGTAGTGTTACATTTAACTTTAGAAAGTTTTTAGACTTTAAAGTCTTAAGCAAGGTCGTTTAGGGACCTTAACTGGCGATTATTTAAAGTCTGGCTGGGAACCCCTGTAAGAATCATGTTAATTTTCCTAACAGTTAAATTTTGAGTTAAGTTCCTTTCCTAACGCTTCTTAATTTCAACTTAAAACTTCCGGCCAGAACGTAGTTTTAGAATCAATCATGTTTGAATGCAGTTTTAACCGCGAAGTTCTACTGTCTTAGACAGAACCAGTGATTCTGGTTATCACGCGCCCGCATTTTTAGGCTACACTCTCTTAAGCTAATATTACGCTCGGCCGTACTTTAGGCCCTTGATAGCATCACAGTTTATTAGCGTTAAGGGGCCAACTCTGTTAGAAGTTTGATAGCTTCGGCTACATCTTTTTAATTAAGATTAGTTTAGTTCTTAGTATCTTAAGTTCAAGCCTGAGTGCCGGATTTAATTTACTGTAAAACTCCAAGACGGAGTTCTGTTAAACTTTACTTTGGAATAATAAGGGGTTTTTAACACTTTTCGAGTTTCATATCACTGTCTCACGAACTCAAGCGATAAATCGCATATCAGTTCTTAAGATTCTTCAACTTCAACTGTAACTTAAATGTACACAGTATAGAATCTTACAAATTGTTATGAAGTCAGAGATAATATGTTCTGTTCTTGTGTCATGCATTTTGTTTATGCAAAACTGAGATTCCAGATGCGAAGCAAAGAGTTCTGCTTTCTCAGTTTCGGTGTAATGGATTCTGTCAGGGTCTTTAATGGGCAGAATATCATTGTAGCATTTCTTATATATAGAGCAGGCCCTCCAGATGGAATTATCATCCGTAGAAAGCAGATTTAGATAATTAGTTCAGTTTTGTTGTGACTAAAAATTTGTTAGAGACCTGACGGCATCACTCAATCTGAGCAGTTTCTTGTCAGCAGGAAATCTAGTGCGTTGTTATTGTCTTTTTGCAGCATTTTAATTATATATTTAAGCTCCATACCTCTTTTGTATTTGGAATTTTTGATAACTTTACAGCCATTTCTATGGGTATGTAATATTGAATTCGTAAAGTCCTTAACCAAACTATCAATGTCACGCTCATTATGTACTGTTGATAGTGTAATTTATGTTGTTTACACTTTTGGCAAACTTAGGCCAGACAATAATAATGGCATTTTTGACTGGTGTGACATAATAGCTGATGTCCAGGAGAACGATGACCGGATCCTGGTCAAAGGAGAGCTCATCCAGCACAGAAACATCCAGCGGATCGCTGGTATTTCTGAGCAGGAAGAAATCTATAATTCCTAAAGCCCCAGTACCATATCGTGTTGGAGGTTTTGGAGCTGTTATGCGTAATATAGCCGAGTCGGCTAAATCGTAAATAACGCTTCCGTTGCTGTTTGAGTTGTAGCAGTTCCAGGCGCGTTACCACCTATGATAATGCGGCTTTCAAGTGTGAGTAAAGTATTCAAATCGGATCATATATTTGTGGCTTGTGGGGTTCCGTTTTAAGGAAATATAAGTGGAAATAAATGTGTATGTCAAAGAAGTGTTTGTTGTGAGTGTAATGGCTGTGGTGTTAACGGCTAAAAGCTGTGGAATTGTAACAGAGTAATGAGGAATGCAGCTTTTGATAATGACTTCTGTAACAACAGCATGGTTTCTGCTGTTTGTAGTAGACCTGAAGGACCTATAAAAATTGCATTTGCCTACATAAATAGGATGATTAGGTCTAAGCTTATGCTCCTGTGTGAACATGACATCGTGCGAGTGCTCATTCATAAAGTCCTGAAGTTCATTAGTCTTTCAGGACAATCCATTACCATTTCATGTAATGATATTCAAATTATTGTACAAGTTAATCGAGATTATTATTTACATTGGAACTGAAAATATCCTCCAAAATTGACAAAAAAGCAAACAGTTTATCAATTGTATTTTCTATCTCCTGTAACTCAGGTAGACGAGGAGAAATTTTTCTAGTTTGTAACAGTAAAATACTATTCAACATACATTTTAATTCACAGAAGAATTTTTGAACATCTTAAAATGTTTTTAATAATGGCCCAAATACAGACTTATTGCGCCTAGAACTATTTTTAGCACTAATACTAATTTTAACAATATGATTATTTTCATTTTGAACATTTTCAATTGGATCATTAGTAGGCACTTGATTTTTCACAGCATTAACATAAGATATTCCAGGGATAATTTTAGAAGTATTTACATTAACATTTACTTTAGGTTTTGTTATCTGAACATTACTATGATTGTTAGGTAGATTTCTCGAAGGAAATTTCGCGCTCCCAGGATAGTTGGCTGTATGTCCTATCAGACCACAATTGCAGCACTTTACCGTATCCAGACGCTTGGTTGTACAATTTTCCGTTTTGTGCGGTCCAGCACATTTAACCCATCTAGGTTTGAACTTACAGACTTCAGAAGAATGGTTAAAGGGCTGACGATTGTTCCCCCTTTAGTTAATCCAATATTTTAAATCAGTTTTGAATACTTTACTCAAACTTGGAAGCGGTATTATCATAGGTGGTAACCTTAACAATACAATTTCTACATCAAAATGCATAATATTTACTATATCGTATATCCTCTATACACCCGCTTCATTCATAATTTGAATTTGATGCATGGGAATTGGGGTCTTTGTTTCTAGCCGAATTATACTTGCCACATTCTTTACCTTAAATCCCAATGCTTTGAATTCATCTTCAATTTCATCCACTGGAGTGTCATCAGGAAGTCCTCTGCATATGACTTTATTAGGTCGGTCTGTTTTAGATATAAGGACATAATGATCTATTGCACGTTCATTCAAATAACGCGAAATTGTTCTATGATCAGAGTCAGTTTTAGGAAACACCTTAAGAAATTCGTCACTGACTTTACTTGTAAAATCTGATTTAGTTTCCATTTTTAAAATTTTAACAAATTCACAATATTTTATTCTCGATTGGACCATTATTGGCCTTATTTTCGGGTGTTGAGAGATGAGTTACCTTGTCCAGTCTGAGATTTTAACATTTCGATACCATTTATAGAATCATCAACATTTTCAGTGCCGTTGTCATTTTCATTAGCAAGTTATTCATATCTAGCGTGTAACTTTAAATCAACATCACACTTCAAAATTTTAGCGGGTCGCGTGGTTTTATCCGGTTCTGAAACCCGTCACTATCCTTAGAATCAATCACACATTTCTTAACTTTTACCGAGCCTTTGCGGGGCTGACTGGCACTAGAAATAGCAGTATCACAGTAACATATTCAGAAGTAATATGAATATTATCACAGGAAATAGATTTTTTAAGAGTGTTAACATTTTTCACCACTAAGAGGACCTAAAGAAGCAATATTACCTTGAATATATTTAATGACTTCCTCTGCCTTTTGATAATGTAATTCAAGAAATCTTGCACTTATTTCCATACGGCATTTTAAGTCTTGTTTTCTTCGTTAGAAGAAGATTATTTCACCACTAATGTCCTCAGTAATCCGTTCTTTTAGCTGGATAGTATGAGTCAGATCCTCATGATCATGTGGATTTTCTCAAAGCAGATCACCATAATTAACTCCATACGCACTATCCACAAGTTTAATGCCCTTACTATCAAGACCAATATTTGCATATTTGCATCCAGAAAAATAACATCAGCCAAGGTTAAGAGTTTATGCATTATGTTATCCGAAAGGGTAGAATTCTTACTCACAGGCGAGAGCGAACAGACGCCGCTCATCGTAAGGTAATCTGAAGTAGCCTTACTAGAAGCCACGAGGCGAGAGTCACTCACGCATACAAAAACCAGTGTATTCGTCGTTCGCAGGGAGCAGGAGAAAATGGCGTCCTACCAGTTCGAAAGTCGAAACTCAATGATATTTTAATGTTTACTTTTATATATATATTTCCTTGCTCCCGAGGAAGCCTTACTTAGATTTTATCAATATAGTGTAGTAATTTGTGTAATGCAATAGTGTTAGATAGCCAAGTTCTGGAGCGATGTAAGAGCGTTATTATTTTCTTTCGTGATAATAATTTGCTTTTGTTGAAACTGATTTTATTCTGTGAATAATCACCGCAGCTATACTTATTTTAATGATAGTAACTGTTTCAAAACTATGATGCCAGTCTTTAATTAAAGCCTACGTCAGTATGATGTATGATTTAAACCTGTAAGTATTGAAAGCTAGTAAAGTCGGTCATTTTTTTCTGGTAAGCTTTAACAGATGTAGCCTCGTAGTGCTTGTAATGTTCGGTGAAGAAATGCGTTTTGAGAGAGGGTCACAGTATCATCAGCATAAATTACTAGAGTGGTGTTGGGTATTTGTGGGATGTCTTTGACATACAAGTTGAACAGTGTAGACCCCAGTAAGGATCCCTGTGGCACGCCACCCGGAATACCACGGAGGGCGAAGCATGTGTTTAAATGACAGCGAACAAGTTTCTATTCGTTAGATAGGACATAAAAATGTTTCTGGTGTAGTCTGAGAATTCAAGGGCAAGTAATTTGAGCATGATGCCGTTACTTCAACCTTAATTAAAAATCGTTCACTTCCGAATTTTCAGTTTGTTTTGAATGGAATCCTGTCAGCCATTTAACTGTACACAGGAGCTCGAAATAACTTATTGGAATTTTTTAATTTTTAGAAGTGTATAGGTTGTTCGATGTTGCAATAATCATAGGATGACAGAGCAGAGAGCATTGTGGATATATAAGGAGAGTGCCCGTATACCACACTTAATTGCTATGACTTTGCAGTGACATCTTAATGTTACATTTTCTTCCCATCACATTTGTGACCACGGTACAACGTCGCAGAAATGTCACATTGTGATGTGAATTTGAATGTTGCATGGATGTCGTATACACGTCACAGGAAATGTTTAGTGTGACCACAAGAAATTCTCAGTGCCCCCCCCACCCTGACATTTCTTGACCTTGCTCACGTAATTCTTCTTTAATAGGAGGTATTCTTGCGCGCTGACCTTGCTCCCTTCCGATTCATTGCTGTGTTTCAGTAAACCTTTCTAAATAAATTATTCTTTTATTCTAATACCTTGCAATTTTAGTTATTTCTTTTTTAATAAAAATAGTAACAATTTATAGCGTATTTATATTGATGTGATACTTAGAAATCATTGAACTAAATTCTGTAGTGAATGAATTCCTATTCTACCGTATCTAGAGTTATCAAGAGAGGCTGACGAAAGAGTTTGTTGTCCGCATAGCGTTAGTTTGTCTTCAGGATTTTCGTGAGCATGTTTTTAGTTCTATTCCTTCTGTTCGTCGAGCACATCGTCAGTGCTACATTTTCAGATAAGCACTGTTTATTGTATATTGATGTGAATGACATCAGTAATAAATAATGCATAGTATTGAAAGCGTAACTTAAATGCTATGAACAACAACAACAACAACAAAAAATAATAATAATGAACTGGCGATTGATTAACTTTTATGTGTATTACAAAGAGAGCGGAAGCAAGGTCAGTATTAAAAGTTTACTCTCATTTTTTGTCTCACTACTTAGAAATTTTAATTTAGGGAGTCAGTTTTATTTGGTAGATATAATTCACTTTTTTCTAATGTTAAAATATAATGTGAAAAAGGAATTTATTTTATGCATTTTACTGCAGTACTTTCATCGTGCTCTGCTAGTTTTCCAAATTATTCACAAAATAATTACTTACTTCCATGCGTCGTACTTAGCGTCACATTACGAATGATGCCATACTACTACAACCACGTTCTTGTTATATAGAATACGTTTTTTAATTATTATAACTTTAGAAATGGCGTAGTACTTTAATACACTGAATTTTTCTACAAGTTTCCTTTATGCGAATTTCTGAGATTATTTTTAAAATTTACTATATGAGATCTTTTCTTTCCGCAAATTATGTCCCACTTTTACGTATAATATATTTAAGTTGGGTTGCTAAAATAACCCAATTGCCTTATTAAGAGATTTAGTTAAAAAAAAAAAAATATTTCCTAGTTTAGGTTAGATTTTTTGAATATGGCAAAACACACGAGGGCTGCCTATCTAAGGTAAGGGATGCCTCCGTAGAGAAATTTCTAAGGAAAACTAGCTCGTATTCACTTAACATATTAAGAAAAACATAAAAAACAACTGTGCAAATGTATTTGTTACTTGAGAGATTAAGAGATTATAATTATGGTATTAATTTTTAAACAGATACATAAATTATTTAAACGATAACAATATAAAAATAAGGAAATTACATTTCATCGTTACTTATATGTGAAGGAAGTTAAAATTTCACTTGTGCCAAAAGCGTATAAATTAATATTAATTTGTCTCTAAAAGTACAAGTTACTTCATGTTATAAAGCAACCGAATTTCAAATTGTATTTTAAGAAAATTTAACCTATTGCAGACAATTTTATAAATGTGATGAAAATTACTATAAATCGAAATGTATATTTAAGCTTCACTGATAAACTTTATTTGAAGTAATAATTTTATTTTAAATTAATATATTTTACTTCTGAAAACAAGATATTTTATTTTGTTATTAGAAACTTAAAAATTACACCTAATCCTCTAATTACGTCTAATTTAATTATCTAACCTAACCACATCTAGTTTTGCTTTAACATATCACTTGCAGAAATAGACAATGAAAAATACTAATTTCTGCAATCGTATTTAAAAAGGCTTAGAAAAATTAAGAAAGGAATCTTTCACAAAGGAATTTTAAAAATTCATTTTGATAGCTTAGAATTTCTCATATTATATTATAAGGTATTTCTCCCACATTCTTGGCGTGCCTTCGTGGTGTGGTAGTCTGCACACTGGGCCGGTATTCCAAAAGTTCGTGGTTCGACTCCCGGCGAAGGCGATTGCTAATTTTTCATTTTGCCTGCTTCCAAAAATACCTAATGTCTCTACAGGGACAGGGACAGGGAAAAGTGAACGGAGCACCAGAACTTCGTCAGTGACTTTTACAGGTGTTGCTCCGCCGCACTACTGTACCCCGCTGGGCTTTTAGTTGGCCCGCATCGGATGCTAGCCTACCAAGACATTTACATAGTAATTTTACATTAATATTAGACTTACGTATTGAATATACAATTACAAAGACATAGTATACAATTATTGCAAAGAAATTAACCTATTAACAAAAGTTGGATTATGGCAGATTGAAATAACATAATTGCTTCGAACATACATACAAACTTTCATTGTACATTGTACTTCATACAAACAATATATTTACATTAGTATATCTAGTTACATCGAATTAAAATAAACATCATTTTAAGGAGCTAATTTAAGGTTTTTTTTTTTTTTTTTTTTTTTTTTTTTTTTTTTTTTTTTTGTGCATTTTATCATACTTAGTTGAATTACTAAGGCGAATTCTCTTATTAATACATTTCCTTTCATTTTTTTAACTTGTTACACACAAATGCATCAGCACTGAAGTCTTACATTATTATTTTTGTAAATTAATGTATCATAAATACAGAAAATATACATTAGAAAATCACATAATACTTACATTTACACTAATATATCTAATAGAGTCGTATATTATTTATATTATTTTTTAATTAATGATTTAATTATTACATTAATACAGTCCAAATTCTTAATGTAACTATTTTATAAAAACTAGTTATACCATAATTAGCCTGTTTCAGACACTTGCAATATTTCTGAAATCTTGCATTATTTTTGCAAGTTGTAGAATAAGAGGTATTTATACAGATGTGATAGCATCTTGACATATGTCTTCTCTTTTATATGCAAAAAGTTTCTTCATAATCAAGGAAACCTTTTGTTGTAATTGAGGTATCGTTAGCATGCATTTAATGTACTCAGGCGTAATTTGTGACCTTCCTTTGCAATGTAGCTCTTTTGTGAGCTGGCACTTGAAAACGTAGTGTTCTGGGTCTCCCTTTTCCCCACATACGCACTTGTCTAAATCGCTCAAATTTCGTGCAAAGTAGTACGTGGGGAAAGGACCATGTCCAGATAAGAATATGTTATAAGAGATTGGATCATATGTGGGTTTCTTGTAGAAGTTGAAAAGCCTTCTACCTACTTCTGCATTTTCCCATTCAGTTTGCCATTTTTTTAATGTAATTTTTTTCAACATATGAGTAAAGATCCTTTCCTTCGTCTCAATATAATGAATATTGAATCTTGTAGGAAGAATAAAGCTAATTTTTCAGAATAAACAAAATACTTTTATTTAAATTTTAAAACAGAACCAAAAAAAAAAAAAATACTGCAGCTCTAAACTATCAAAATTTTAAACTCTTAACTACTGCAGTTAAAACTCTTACAACTATTAAAAATTCAAAAAAAAAAAAAAAAAAAAAAAAAAAAAAAATCTTAAACTCTCTAAAACAAAAATATATATAAATCTTTCGAATCCTCTTCTTGTTGCCACACCGTAAAATGCAAGTTCTTGTCCTATTATTTATATTTCACGTTCTCTTTAAGTCACGATCTTCACAAGTCATGATCTTTACAAGTCACGATCTTTACAAGTCTCCCCACAAGAAGCACATTCGTCACCGTAGAGACAATGTTGCTCAGAGTTCATTGAGAGAGAAAGAGTTAACAGCTAACCTTGACAAAGCATCAGCATTCCCATGTGAACTTCCTTTGCGGTATGTCACAGTCATGTTATACCGTTGTAACGCTAAGGCCCAACGAGACAGTTTAGCACCATGAGGGGCGCTTTGGGTCAAGTAGGTGAGGGGATTGTGATCAGACACAATCTGCACTTTGGCACCGAAAATCCATGTGTCAAATTTTTTCAAGGCTTCGATGACACAAAATGCTTCGCGTTCGATGGTTGACCATCGTTGTTGACAGGGCGTTAATTTCTTGCTGAAAAATGTTATGGGCATTTCTTTTGTAAATGGCTTATGTTCATTATCATTCTCACCTATGGTAGGCAATCCTAGTAGCTGTTATTCCTTATCATCTCTCCTCTCTTCTATCTTTCCAATGGCTTTGTCAAGTAGCTCATACCATTTATCAATTGTTTCAACTTTATCAATTTCTTCAAATATGGGATTTCTGTGCTTGGTGAAAGTCCTATAAACTAAAAAAAAACTCAGCAATTTTTTTTCTTCTTTTTCTAATAATTCTTCATCAACATGATGTAGATCGTCTACCTCGGACTCGGGCTCTTCTATTAATTCAGCAATTCCTTCCGTTTCTTTCTCGTCTTCCAGTTCTTCGCTTTCATCCGAATAACTTTCTGTTCAATCTTCCATGTTTTCACCTTTGAACTTGAGAGGTTTCTGTGATTTTCAGTTTCATTGTGGATGACATTTTCCTTTTCAGTTTCAACTTTTGTTGTATAATCCACACTTTCTTTTTGATCTCCCAGTTCAACAATATCTATGCTGTCCTTATTGTACTTTTTGTTTCTGTTATCATCCAGAATTTCTTTTTCAGTAAATTGTAATAGTTCACTGTTATCTCCAAGTTTATTTTCAGTTTTAAGATCTGCAGCTTCTGTGTGATTTACATTTTCATTTTCAGTTACTAAGTCAGCTTTCACACTTTCCTTATGGATTATTAAGTCATTCTTTTTATCATCTACTTTTTCCTTCTCGTTTCCAATTTCAGCAATATATTCTTTCTCTTCTATGTTTTCATAATCAAGATTTACTTGTGTTTTATTGTCATCTGCAATTATTTCTTTTTCAGCTGCAGTTTCAGCATCATCAGTATTTTCTGTTTTGGTTACTGGCTTCACTTTAGTTTCACTTTCATTGACAGTTTCTTTTTCAACTGGGATTTCAGTCTCACCCATAAATTCGTTTTTACTTTCAGGTGGAATAATTTCTACATCTGTTATTTTGCTGTCAATTAACTTTTCCTCTTTGAGTTCATCTTCTGTTTCTACCCTCTTAGTTTCTTCAGTTATAATTTCTTCCTTCTGTGCTTCCTGTTCAACAATTTTATCTTCTATCATTTCTGTTTTCTCTATTTCTGTAAAGGGCAGTTCTTTACAACTTTCACATAATTTTTTAACATCTTGCTTAATAGTAGGCCAAAAGAATGAGTACTTGATTCGTTGAATTGTCTTTTTCTCACCGAGGTGGCCGGCAAGAGGGATTTCATGTGCCATTCTTAGGACTTCCCTTCTTTTTTCTAAAGGTAACACAACTTGCTTAATGTTTTCACCACAGATATATTCGGAATGAAGTAATATGCCATCATCGAAAGTATATGAATTTTGATTTTTATTTGCCCATTCAAAGCATTTTTTCAGAGTTTCGTCTTGTTCTTGATGTGTCTTGAATTCTAGTCTTACTCTATTCGTTGTTTTCCCAGACTCTATGTTTTCTTGGGAAAGCTGATTAACAACAGCCAAATTTGTAGTATTGTATTCAACTGGTAAGGGTTTATCATCTGTCTCTTTGTACTCTAAGGGGGATGCATCCCAATAACGATCACAGTTAAACAGTTCGATATTCCCACAGAGTGTTTCATAAGCTGAAGAACTCAATAGCAAATCGGTAACTAGCTTTTTTGAAACAGCACACGTAATGGACCCTCTACCGTGAAAATCATCGTCAATTTTCATCTGGAAAATCTTTAGTGGAGTAATTTCGTTTTCACCAAAAGCAGAAGATATCTCTATTTTACTTTCTCCTTCGCAAGGTATGTTGTCAACCAATTTCTCACGGACTACTGAGATTTGTGCTCCCGTGTCTACGATTCCATTTAAAATAATATCTCCACATTTAACTTTGACAAGTTTTAATTCATCTATGTTTCTAGACACGTCCACTGATTTTGAGACAGGAATAGAGATCTTGGCAGTTAGCACTTCTGGTTTTTCTTTTTCTGCTAGGGGTGCTTGTGTTTGTATTAAGTTGTTTTGTGCTGTTGCAGAAGCACTTCTTGGTATCCGATTTTTGGTACATAACTTAGATGTATGACCTTCTTTTCCACAATTATAGCAAGTTAGTTTGAAACTAGGCTTTTGTGGTCCGTCACTCTTACGGGATGGGTACACTCTTGGCGTGTTTTCAGCGGACAGCGATTTATTTCTGAAAGCTCTTTCTGGAAGTGGAGAATGAGGTTGCCATTTTTTATTAGTTCTGTCTGCTGATGGATTACCACCAGTCCGTTTTGAGATATTACGAACACTGTCATATTCGTCAAGTTTATCAGCTAATTTGGTTGGAGAAACGAACTTCGCCCAGTCGTCAAGAAGATGGTCTCTTACTTCATACGGTACTCTTTTCTTAATTTGGTCAGTAATAATCAAGTCTTTTAACGCGGCAAAATTTGTGATTTCAAGACCATTGATCCATTCTTCAAAATAACTTGTAATTTCGTAGCAAAAATCTCTCCATGATTTTCAGCGCTCTTTTGGTGCATCACAAATTTTTTTCTAAAGCTTTCAGGATTTAATTTAAATCTCTTCAATAAAATGGCCTTAATGTACTCATAATCTTCAAAATTTTCTTCAGATTCCCTACCAATTAATTGAATGATTTCAGATGGCATTAAAGTCAATAAACATGAAACCCAATCTTTAGGATCAATCTTTGTCCTTTTAGCTTGTCTTTTAAATAAGGATAAATAAATCACAATATCATCGTGTCTTAAATTGAATTTGGGAATAAGCTTAATTAAATCAAAATTATGATGTCCATTTTCATTTGTTGGTGGAGTTTGTGTTAGTCGAACACGAGATTCAATTTCGAGTTTCCTCAATTCAAATTCCATTTGCTCTCTTTTCTGCTGTGCTTCTAATTCTTCTTTCCTTCGTCTTTCCTCAAGCTCTTCTTTCTCCTTTCTTCGCTGTTCCTCAATCTCTTCTTTCCTTCGCCTTTCCTCAAGCTCTTCTTTCTCCTTTCTTCGCTGCTCCTCAATCTCTTCTTTTTCCTTTCTTCGCTGTTCCTCAATCTCTTCTTTCTCCTTTCTTCGCTGTTCCTCTTCTTTTCTTTTCCTCTCTTCAATAATCGTTAAAAACACTTCTTTAGCAAATGCTTCATCATATGTATCACTTTGAATTATTTCATTTTTTATCGCCACGATTTTCATACTTGGATCTACTTGAATTTCTAATTCAGCAGCTAAAGCCAGCAAATCCTCTTTTTTCCCACGTCCCATAAAAGCCATGTCTCGATTTTATTCAGCCAATAGACTCTTAGTTTTATAAAAAAAAAAAAAAAAACAATTTTTTTTCTTTTCTTTTTCTATTTAAATATAATTCACAATGAATTTAATTTTATTCGACACGAAAATCAATCAGTGGAATCAATACTTTATGTGTTGTTCACCTACTCTGACGAGTCAAATGAAATTACATTTGAACACTGGCGTATTCATTACTTTGACAAGTAAATAAACTAAGATTCCGGAATCACTACTTAATGCGTTGTTCACCTACTCTGGCGAGTCAAACGAAATTACATTTGAACACTGGCGTATTCATTACTTTGACAAGTAAATAAACTAAGATTCCATGACGGAAACAATAATTAACTTTTCATAATCTTAATTAATTATTTTACGTTTACAAGGTAAATTGAGCTCTCACCTGAGTTATTTTGGTTCGTAATTATATGCGGGTAAATCCCGATCCTACCGACTGCGCCAGTAAAGATCCTTTCCTTCGTCTCAATATAATGAATATTGAATCTTGTAGGAAGAATAAAGCTAATTTTTCAGAATAAACAAAATACTTTTATTTAAATTTTAAAACAGAACCAAAAAAAAAAATACTGCAGCTCTAAACTATCAAAATTTTAAACTCTTAACTACTGCAGTTAAAACTCTTACAACTATTAAAAATTCAAAAAAAAAAAAAAAATCTTAAACTCTCTAAAACAAAAATATATATAAATCTTTCGAATCCTCTTCTTGTTGCCACATCGTAAAATGCAAGTTCTTGTCCTATTATTTATATTTCACGTTCTCTTTAAGTCACGATCTTCACAAGTCATGATCTTTACAAGTCACGATCTTTACAATATGTTTCACATACGATTAAGGGAATGGGACATTGATTGGAGGTAGAGCTGGGTCTTGAGCTGCATTTTTAGCAAGCGCATCTGCCCTTTCATTTTGGGCTTGTCCAGCATGCGCTTTTACCCACTTTATTTTTATAGATGTTCTCTTGCGCTGTGATAATAAATCGTAGATATCTTGCACTATTGATGATTTGTTTCTTGCATCATCGACAGCTTTAATTGCCGCTTGGCTATCACTGTAGATGGTAACATATGATAGATGCTTTTGATGAGACCACAGAATAGCGTGTTTTATGGCTGAAAGCTCAGCTTGGAAAACGCTGTTGTTGTTCCTTAGGTGTCCTTTCCATTCTGTTGTTTCTTGTTCTGAGAGGAGTGCAAAGAACGCGCATCCTACTTCTTCGTTTAACTTTGACCCATCTGTGTACACGACTGGAAATGAAGGTACACTGAGGGTGTCTTCTTTTGTATATATTCTGAGTTTTGCATGTACTGCAGGGTGTCTTAGGTAAGGATTTCGTGGCTGTTCAAAATCAAGGGGGCACAGGTTTTGATCTTCTACTTCTATGTTTTTCTTGAGGTGGAATAACGTGGCTAAGTCTGCATCTTCTTTTGCTTTCAGGTGGAGGGGTGGGATTCCTGTTAATACACAGAGAGCTGCCGTTGAGGTAGTTCTGTATGCTTTTGCTATTTGTAAGAGGAAGGGGCGTTGGATCGAAGCTAAGAGTCTTTTCTTTTTCACTGTCATAGGGTGAGTCCATACTGATGCCCCGTAGAGGATTATTTTTTCGATCACGGTATTATAGAGAATGTTTTGCATCCTCGACTTGAGGCCCCACGTTGTGCCTTGCATCCTCGCGAGGGCTCTAGAAATAGTTTGGGTCTTCTTCCGAATTTCCATGAGGTGTGGGATCCAAGAAAACTTTTGGTCAATTTTCAATCCAAAAAATTTGATTTCTTTTGAGATCTTGATTCTTCTATTATTGATTTTAATGCAAGGTAGCCTTTGTAGCGATTTGCCCGGTTTTGAAAATAAAATAATATGTGATTTAGGCTCTGAAATTATTAGTTTTTGATTGACGCAGAGGGAATGGAATATGGAGAGAGTCTCGTTACTATTCTTTTCTAGTATGTCTCTTGAATGCCCATTTGTTACAAAGGCCACATCGTCGGCAAAGGCGATGAGCTTTGTATGGTCCGGCCACTTGTAGGAGGTGATATAATTGAAGGTGATGTTCCACAGGTCTGCACTTAGACAAGAACCCTGTGGACAGCCCCTCGTTATTCTTCTTTACAGTTGTTGCTGATGATTATCGTTGCTCTGTTTGTTAGGAAACTATTCATTAGCTTGAATATGTTCTGAGGGCAATTAATGTTGCGCAAGGCTTCAAGGATACCAGGCCACCACACGGAGTCAAACGCATTTTTGAGATCCATGCAGAGTACTGCTGTATGGAGAGCTGAAGATTTATTCCTACGGATCTGCTCTTGAAGTTCTACTATCGCATGTGATGTAGATTTGAGAGGTCTGAAGCCGTATTGGTTGGGGGTTATGGTTTCGTTTTTCTCTAAGTGGTGGCGTAATCTGCCCGCGATTGCACGTTCCAGAAGTTTACCTATTGCAGGTAGGAGGTTGATTGGTCTGAAGGCTTCCGGATCCGTAGGATCTTGATTATTTTTCTTGAATAGTATTGTTTGTCCCTGCTTGAGACAATTCGGGAAGACATAAAATTTGAGGCAGAGGTTTAGTAGTTTGTGGAACAGAAAAGGCATTGCGTGGTGAATTATCTTAATAATCCTGTTGTCTAATCCGTCAGGTCCCGGAGCTTTATTATTCGGAAGATACTTAATAATTTTTGAAATTTCTTGTGAGTGGAATTCCACATCGTCTGGAGTATTTGGAGCGGTATTATTGTATCTAATATCGGAATGTGAGTGGCCATCATCTTCTGCATTATCTTTTAGGAAGACAACATCTAGAATATTGTTGAGTATGTTTTCAGTGACATTACCAAGCTGGCTGTTACGTGAGAGTTGATCTCTCGAAAGACCGATATGTTCGGGACTAAAAACTTTACTTGTAGCCATTTTATACAGCTGGCCGTATGTATCTTTATTACTACAGCAGTAATTCTTCCAGCTGCGTAATTTTGCTTCAGTTATTTTCTTTTTGTAATTTGCCAATTATTGCTTGTATTTTATCCATATTTCCATTTTCAACCCTTCCGGAGCACTTTTCATTTTTCTACGAAGGGCCCTTGTATGTTGCTTTTCACGTCTTAATTCCTTTGTCCACCAGTTAGTCTTCGTAATCTTGTTGTTGTTACGGAGTTTAAATGTGTTGGTCGCTGTCTCCTGTATTGTTTTGATAATTGTTTCCATTAAATCATGGACTGCATCGGGTGATGTGCATTTATCTATAAGTTTCTCCGCATACTGAAGACATGTGGAGATTTTTCTTCCAAATTGCCTTGCTTTTTGCTTTGAGATTGAAAATCTTCTTAATTTGAGGTCGGGGATTTCTTCTGATAATTCAAATGAGATGTAGTTATGATCTGAGTGGCTTGGATCATCAAGAACTTTCCATTCTTGTATTTTATTGGAGATACTCAATGTTGACAGTGTCAAGTCCGGCCATCCTTTACCATTTGTTGTTTCAAATGTAGGAGTATCTGAAGAGAGGTTATGTATATACAGATTGTGTGTAGCAATAAAGTCAGCTAGTGTATGTCCTCTATTATCTGTATTATTGTAATGCCACATTTGATGGTGAGCATTGAAGTCACCTGTAATCACGTGCTGTGATCTTCTGAGATTACTAAAGATATTTTCTAATGTGTGGAGATTCGGCCCCATATCCTCTCGTGGTGAGCAGTAAATGGAAGTAATTAATAGCTGTTCTGATTTACAGTTAATACTTATCGTCATCACATCTCTATGGCTTAATATAATTGTAGGGGACCATTTGGTATTGGTGATTATAATACTGGCACGTGGGTTAACTAGAGGATCCTTCTCAGTAGATTGAAATATTTGCCAGTGAAGGGGAAGGCATCTAACTTCACCTTTTACGCAATACGGCTCAGTAATGCAAATTACATCATGATTGTTATTTTCAATTACTTCACTAAGTTGTTCTGACGCCTTTTTTCCTCTGCCTAAGTTTATTTGAAGGATTCTAAGCTTGTCCTGTGGAGGCGAATTATTGTGTAAAATTGTCGTAAACAGTTGAGATTGGGGAATTGAAAGGGCGGCGGTAGTACTTGATGGATTCATGTACAGAAAGGGAAGTTTAAATTAACTTAAAAGAAACTAGGTAGTAAGCTAACTATTCTTCTTGCTTTGATGTGTAAACTGCAGCAGCTTTAATTTTTGAGATTTCCCTCTGATATAATGGGCATTTGGGGGATAATGCAGCATGTGAAGTATTGATGTAGGTTCCATATGTGCAGTTGAACAGTTTACAGTTGATACAATCCGGTACGTTTTCTTTGCAATTCCTTATGGAGTGAGGTCCGCCACAGAAAGCGCAATAAGTCCTAAATTTGCATGCACTACCAGAATGTGAGAAATCTTGGCATCTGTAGCATCTCCTCACTCCGTGGAATTCTGCGATTGGGAGAGTGCTCCAATTAATTATAATTTTCCTACGTTCAATACATTTTGATAGAGTACGAGGGGAGCATTCGAGAACCCACTTAATGGTGTTGGGGTTTTTGCCTTTTGTGTAAAAGAGAGGTGAAATCTCCTCTTTATCAATCCTTAGTTGGTCAACTAGTTCTTCGAGAACTAATTTTGGTGGTAATGTATTCGGGATATTATTGATTGAGATTTTCGGTTTTTTAACCCTTGGTGTTTTTATTTCTATTAAGTTATTTGCTTCTTCGGAAACGTTTATGGCGTTAGTAATCTTGTTGAGTTCTTCCTTTGAAGTGCTGCTGATCGCAATGCCTCCATTCTTAATATTTGCTATATAATCAATATTGGCATTTATTTCTTTGAGCGGAAGGATCTGATTTAGTTTCTCTGTAATATGGCATTTTAGCTCTTGCTTTGGGTATAGCAAAATAGTTGGGTTACTTTTTCTTGGTACCTTTGCTACAGCATCAGCATATGAAATTTTAGGAACATTATTATCCTCTAATAATGACGGCATTGTTTCTGTATTAATTAAGTCTGTGGTGGAATCATCGCACTGACATGTGACGGCGTGGGAGGGATGCAGAATACCTATCGGAAACGGAACGTCGCTTACGTTACTGATCCCATTACTTGTAGCAATATCTCTGAGCTCATCGAGCATCTTTTTAAGCTTTGTGAACATTCCTGGTGGGATGACGCGTTTTCCGCCTCGTCTAGTACTGGCTAGATCTAGACATGCATGATAAAGATTTACGGCTCTTATATGCGGTTCTTGGCGTACTGTTGCTGTTTTTTCCGGTGGTAAAAGCATACTTTCCGAGTTGACGGACACTGGGCTCGAAGGACGTGTAGTTTGAGCCATGCTGGAAGCTGACTATGAGGGAATTACTATTATAAATTGTGAACAGTTATACTGTGATAAGTTTCACACACTCCTGAGAAATGTCGTAGTACAGAGATAATTGAATGGAAATGCTTTCTATAGGTAGAGAGCCAATTTTTTTTTTTTTTTTTTTTTTTTTTTTTTTTTTTTTTTTTTTACGATGAATAATACCAGTATTAATTACTAATCAGATTAGATGAGTTAAATATAAAATATATAACAAAAAACAAGTACAAAGATAATAATAGAATGTTAAGAACAAATAGATTCTATTCAGTGCAATAAATGAAAAAAGTAACTAATATAAGAATGTAACTTATTAAAAACATTGGTAAAATGAAATGAAAAATGTTAGGCCGAATATATATTAAGTCAACTGCGTTATTCAGCACTTAAGAAAATAAGGAATATTAGGCACCTTAATTCATCTCTTTAAACACTAAGCAATTAACTCTGTTTGTTATTAAACTATGCAATGCGTGTGGTATAATTAATCAATTACAGAAGCAAGGAGAATGAGAAGCGGGGACGAAAGAGTAAAAAGTCCTACCTTGGTAGCAGTACTTCTTCCGTAAGTTAGACAATCTTCAAGAGAGAAAATTCTCAATTCTTGTTAAGAAAAGAGTGCGAAAACAATGAAACACTAATCTTATCACACAATATAGAGTCTGTACAAGCTGTTACTAAAATCAAAATTTTACCAAAAGCACTAAAATTGAAGTAGATGACCGATAGAGAAGCAAAGTTCACTTTTAAAGTACTCTGGAAGACTTGCATGGAGGTAGGAAGTAAGAAGGAGTCGCCCTAAACAAGTTTCTCCGTACCCTGCTCTGAAGCACCGGCGATCCCTACGTGGTGACCAAAACATTGGGTCATTTACCATTGAGTTCTATGGGATTTGACGCGTTCGGGTGTAAATATTTTGTAATTGCGTCGCAAATATACATATAAATGTATATATTTTCTTTTTCTACAACACTTCAGAGTCCTAAGTATGTGAAAACAACATATTTTTAAACAACATTTCATTCTGAACGGAATTAAATGCTATACTTTTCACAGGACGGTTTTCTCAGAATGGTTTAATTTAAATGAAATATTTTCACAAGTTTTCGTTAATTACATTAGAAAAAAATTAAGGTAATTCGATTTTATTCGGTTAAGGTACAAAAATTAAGATCAAAGTTTATTGTATTATTAATATTAAAATTATGCATTATTTCTTTTCTATTTATAGAGCTTCTTCCTAAAATACTTTCTTAAATATGACATGATTTTTTGGCTTCTTTTAAATCGAAAAATGTAAGTCAATTTATAATTAATGTTCTATTCGGTTCATTTTAAATTAGAAAATTACTAGGAATTAGCGAAATACTTTAAATAGTACTTGACTTTCTCTAAACATTTCTGGAAGGGAATAAAATAAGTTTTTTTTTTTTTTTTTTTTTTTTTTTTTTTTTTAGTATTATTTAAAACTTGTAACTGAGTTATTATAAAATGTAAAGAGAATAATTCTTTTAATTATACTTATCAGATTTTTTTTTTACCCTTCCTTTCAACAATACATATTCCAAAACTCTTTATTACGTTTTTAAGTGCGCATCTTATAGCATTTGCTTTACAATACCTTTTAAAAGATTGCTTTACAATACGAACAATTCTTACTTAAATAGTTTTATAACGTATTTGTCAACAGGATTTCAATTTATGTTTACAATTCAATATTAAGGTTATTATATATTTAGATAACAATTATAATCATTATAAATTAGATACATTTAATCATTAGATTTCTTCACAGTACTTTCACAGTTGTTTATAAGTGAATAAATTCTTCATTTCAAATACATTTATAAATAATTTAATGAATATTTAAGTATTTTGTCAAAGGCAGATACATGCTTTTCGCAAGCACATGCATAAATACCCGTACATATTTCCTATTTATCATTTCCGGCATGTGCAAATCTTTAATTTCTGTGCATTCAGTATATTTTTCGTGTAAAGTAATTTACACTAATTTAGCATACACCCGAAAGTTTTACATAAAAAATATATATGAATATAATTTGAATGAAAATTATAAGTATTATTTTTAATACCCACTCAAAGGTCAGTTTTTCTTCAAAATTCCTCCACGATGGCATCTCTCTCTTTAGGCAGATAGCCCTTGCATGCGTTACTCTATTTAATAAAAACTTAATCTGACCTATGTGCCTAATTACAAATATTTTAACATACATAATTTTGTATTTACATTTAACCATCAAGTTTCAAACTTTTCAAATCTTCTAGAAAATAAATTTTGGCAGATCTCTTTTAGCAATTTTCTTAAAATCTATATTTTTGTAGTGCAACAGTTTAGAATTTTATAAAACAAATTCATAATCAAAATCGCTGTTGTTAGTTATCGAAAAATAACCAAGATGTGATTTTTGCGTAAATGTCAGTAAACTGTACAAATTGCTATTATCCATCACACTATGAATGTTTCTTTCATGCGAGAGTGTCCCTTTTTCGATTTCTATGGAACTGTCGTGTGTCGAAATACTACTATCAGAATCTTGTCAAGCGAGCTTCTGAATGTAAACAAAGAACACCCCGCCTGGTGACCCAAGCTTCAAAGCAGTGCTTCACTTCTAGCGCGGAATGGCCCCTCCTCCCTTTCCTACCTCCATGAAGACTTGAGAGGGAATTTCTCTGTCCTGTTTCCGTTTTCTAATTGAATAAAGAGTGACTGCACAATTGAGGAATATCCACTGTCGTAAAAACCGCAAACGTAGTGGGAGAGGCTCTTTGTTCGTAAGGGTCCTGGGGGGGAAGGGGAACGTTGTAGATTCCTTCCTTGTGGGGATTGCTGCGGTGGGATTTCCTCCAGGGTAGAAAGAAGAAAATAAACCAAATTTTATATTTTCTGAACTATTTGACGGAGAATCTTTTAATTTAGAAATCCTTAATCGTCATTTTCCGCTGATTGTTGTCATCTTTTTTTTTTTTTTTTTTTCATGAAAAAATGTCTCTACAGTGGCGCCTGAACTAAAAGAGTGGTGGATGATGATTTCTTCCTACCCGGGATTTGGCGATTGGCTCCCCTAAAAAAAACGCAGTCGCCCTTTAAAAGGGGGATAAGGTATTTCTCCCACCTTCTTGGCATGCCTTCGTGATGTGGTGGTCTGCACACTGTGCCGGTATTCTAGAGGTCCGTGCTTCGATTCCCGGAGAAGGCGTTTTTCAATGTTTTATCTTGCCTGCTTGCAAAAATAACTAATGTCTCTACAATATAACACTGATTAATTAAAGTAAAGCCTTTGTCATACAGGGAAAGAAAAACTGACTTTAAGGTAAAATATAACTTCATAGAATTCTTTTTATTGGGACAGGCCTCAGTTCTTTGCCGCATTTAAAAAACAAATAAATTTCTTTGGAAATTTGTTTATAACAGAAAGCCAATTACTGGAGAGTCAATCGAAGGATCTGAAAACTTCGTATAATTGCGCTGCCTTATATTGTAGGACAAACATGTATTTCTTTTAATGCAAGAGGCGGAGTTTTATATTCATAAGCGTGTTTTCATACGTACCCGTGCTAAAAGTAAATTAACAAACATTATATTACAGAAGTCAAACAATCTATTTCTCTTCAATTAAAAGTATACTAAGAAAAACTGTTTTTTTTTTTTTTAATTTCCCTCTAGTAAACACACTATCTTGACTACGCTTTACTACGCACAGTACTAAAAATCATTTCTGATTTCAATAAAGAAAATCAAATGAAAACTTTAACGAAAGTAAAGTAAAAAAAAGATGTAATTTAAAGAAAGTACAGCATCAGAGCCTTATCATCAGGTTTTAATATCTGAAACTAATCTCGTAACTTCTTCTCCTAAACATTTTTATTACTTTCCAGATCCTTATTTACGCAGTGTTTTGTGCTCCATTACTGGTTAGTGTCTGATTCGCCCACAAACGATACGGCTTTGTGTTGTACAGATTCGTTAGATTAAATTAACTACTTTTTGAAAGTAGATCTGCATTGTAAAATATAATATCTTCGTATTGTTTAAATCAAATAAAAAAAACTGAATCATGTTTATATTAAAGGAGAAGAATAGCAGATTGAGTATATCTCATGTTTCTTCATCTTTACGTCAAAGCACATTTTCCGAATCCTCATCTTTGCTCTGTAAATCAAAATCAAAATATTTCAAAATGCCCAAGTTAAAACATTTTTCTGATTTCATTCTATGTTTGCAGAAATTTGTGGAGAGCAAAGAATTTTCATTAATTTTTCTCGCGCTTCGAAAATGTTCATACATATTTTTCCCGTCGATAATCACTTCATTCATAAAAATATTTTTTAATTTCGCTTCAATTATTATATATTAATTATTACTGCTATCATTCAAGTCAGTGTACAGTAAGTGGTAACCAATCCCCATATGTGTTGATTAAATAAAGGAACATGTGAACTTTAACATCTAAATTTTATTCAGTTTACCGCATGAACTACTAACAGTATTTAAGCATTGCTATGAAGGTTATAGTATAGTGTATATACTCAGAAGTAAGCAATACAGATTTTCCGTAATTCAGCTTTGGTAACAACAATTGTTTTATGAACTTGAATTATTAGTTCCTGTAAATTTATTATGCTTTTGCATAATAAACTGTATGAAAGTGTTGTTGATAGCAATTGGTAGTTGTGGACTGTATATTAATTCATGAAAGTCAAGTTGAGAAACTTAACTACATTTATTTTCCTTCAAAAACAATAATGCCGCTTAAACGGGCAAAGAGTGAGTAAGGAACAATTAACAATTGACTGCCGCTTTGTTCGGGCAGAGGAGCGGAGACTCGATGTGTACCGAGTGCATCCCTATCGCTTACTGAATACTACTGGGCTCTCGCCACTAACATTACGTGGCGCTGCAAACATTAATCCAGTACAAATAGACATAAATATTCTAACCGAGACGGAACAAGTGCAATAAATTTAATCTCTAAGAGAACAAACAGAAAAATGCGTTTTGGAAATGCAGAAATATTTAAAACAAATGATTCACATTAATCATCAAATGAAACAAATTATAGGATATTTTTACCGTAATACGATTATTTAAATATATTGAAGCTGTGCAGTGTAAGAGAGTTATTTTAAATTTATAGCTGAAAAATCTCATTAAATTGTAATTTGTCAATGGAGAAACAATGGTGAAAGAGAATGCTCGTTTAGTATAACTAAGTATAAATATTTATTTTCTGTAAGTTAGTTTTCATAACACGTTTTTCAGCTACTGATTTTTGTACCCATAACTATTTGTTCAGTATCACATATTAAGAAACAAATCGCTAATTTGTAAACTAAGATTATAGTTAACTAATTTGAAAACTATGATTGTGTTGATTTACTAAAGCTTTTAATTCAAAACGAAATATTTCCTTATATAACAAAATATTCAAATAGGCAAATGTTCTATAAATATATTACTAAAACCGTTTTTCTTTTATCCAATTATCAAAATAATTTAGCTCTTTTTCTGGAAGAAAAGCAATTTAGGAAAAGAAAACTGGAGAACAGAAAACAATATCGAATGCTAAGCAATTAAAGAAATATTCCAAGCCAAATAGAATTTTTTTCAAGTATTTCTGTTTAGAATGAGGTAAAAAAAGGGTATTAAATTAAGAAATATGGTTAAAATTTTAATAAGTTATAATAAGAACTCGGATTTTTAATACAATTTAGAAGTTTTGGGAAAATATGAAGTGTCTTTATATATTAAATTCTAAAGAATGAAAGCAAAATTATGTAGCTTCTGGACACGTCTTCTCAAACGTTTTTGCAATAGGCTTATAAAATGTCCATATGATCATCAAATATACTACGCCCTGCATTTCTGTACACTATGTTTCATACATATATGTAATGAACACAAATAGATTACAGTTATACACTGACTATCAATAAGTATTTGGACAACCCAAGGTACGCCACGGACTCCGCCGGTATATATCGTGTAGGAAACAGCATCGGCTTTAGTCGCATGCAAGATGCCTCGCAGTTCGGAGCTCTCTGATTTCGAGAAAGGTATAATTATCGGGTGTCACAAATGTGGCCAATCCTTAAGGGACATATCTAGCGATCTGAAGTACCCAAAATCGACAGTGGCCTATGTGATTAATAAGTGGAAGGTGAACGGTGATTGTCGGAATGTGCCCCGAGTCGGCAGACCAACGAAACTGGGGGATAGAAACCGACGAGTGCTGTTCAGGGAAATTCGGAAGAACCGCACCCAGCCGATAGCTCTCATCCGCGAGGAGTTTCAACAGGCATCCGGGAGTACTGTTTAAATGAATACCATCCGTAAGGAAGCACATCTGCTTGGTTTTCATGGTCGTGCTGCTGCCCATAAGCCTTTGATCACAAAGTCCAATGCTCGGTTAATGTGGTGCAAAGCACATCGAAATTGGACCGTAGATCAGTGTAAACGGGTTCTTTGGAGTGATGAATCAAGGTTCACCCTTTACCTTTCGGATGGCAGGGTCTGGGTCTGGCGTCTACCTGGAGAACGTCTCCTGCCAGAATGCATTGTGCCAACAGTCAAGTTCGGCGGAGGTGGAATTATGATCTGGAGATGTTTCTCCTGGTATGAGCTGGGACCCTTGGTCCCCATTCATGGTAAGCTCAACTCCGATGCCTACTGCACTATTTTGGATGACAATGTGCTTCCTACGTTGTGGCAGTTTTACGGGTTGGACCCCTGTTACTTTCAGGACGACAATGCCAGTTGTCATGTTTCGACGTTAACCAAGGCTTGGTATGGTGCCAATGGAGTTCATCGAATAGACTGGCCTGCCCAGAGTCCAGACCTGAACCCTATCGAGAACCTCTGGGATGAGTTGAATCGCCGAATTCAGGGGTGCACTACCCGTGCAAAATCGGTGAAGGAACTTCTATGTCTTCTCCAAGCCGAGTGGAAGAAAATACCACTAGCTGTCATACAAAGACTTGTGGAAAGTATACCCCGGAGGGTCCACGCTGTAATTACCTCTTGTGGAGGCTCTACCAACTATTGATTTTTAATAAAGTTAGTTTTTCTTTTCTATCACAGGTGTCCAAATACTTATTGGTAGTCAGTGTATAAGCTTAATATGGTGATAAACAACCTTAGTACGATGAGAAAATTTCAAATTATTATATTGCATATTTTCAATAATTTAAAAATTTCGAATGTTATGGAAATATTTTAATACCTTGAAGAGTATAATACTTTACGGGATCACTAAAACATTGTTGTAGTTACGTGTTCATTATCTGTTCACTAAAATGTGACGTCACAAAAAACGAACAGTAAGCATCACTTACAACGTTACTGCGACATTGAGATCGTCACAGTATGACATGTTTGCAATGTCATAGCGACGTCGTCGTGCTGTTAGGGTGAAATTAAACTTGCGAGTTAAAAATGAACAGTATAAAGTGGATTTTTTGTGGGGAGAAATTTTAAGGCAACCTCAATGCTAGGATTGGACTTTTTAACATCTAATGGCAGGAAAATTAATTTTCAGGAAGCTACGATGTAGCTTGATCTTGTGTCGGTAACAACAGTGACGGAGCACTCGAACGCGAGAACCAGTTCCCATCCAGACATAGCACTCATGTGAATCTCAACAAAACTTCGCATTAACATGATGCAAGATGATGTGAAGATGTTACAACTTCTAAAGAAGCATAAAGCTGCGTACAATTTTTGAAAGATATCCAGAGGTGAAAAACCCAAGCTGTTGAGCTGGTTACTACAAAACATGACTGTTAACAGGCATAAAATTATTTTTAGCGCAAGTAGTACGAAAAATCCCAGTATGCATAACAAGTAATTTATACCACGAAAAGGATGAGAATTTTAAGCTATGCAAATAAAAATATTAAAATACAGCAAAATATTGTTGCTTGCGTACGGGTTCGTAATTGATTGAATGCTCACAGAACCGATGAGAGCTTGATATAATTTATTTTGCCAAAAACAAACATTACAGTTCTGAAACTTTCCACAAAATCCTCGTATAGCGTTTCTCATTATCACAGATCTCGATCAGTAGTTCCCACTTTAAATTACCAAGAATATTAAAGAAGAATATTAAAGACAACGCAATGCAAAACTTTCCTAAAGAGCGAACTTCAAAGGAAAATTACTTATTACTTTGAAGTCGACCTCAAAACTGAAAACTGATGCTCTCTTCTTTCTTATACAGCTTCTTCTCGACAGCCGAGAAATTTCTAGTACGTTTCATTTCCCGAAATTATAGAAAGCCGTATACGGTTAAAAATATATACAAGAGCCGTATACGGTTAGAGTTGCAAATCGGGATCAAATACTTTTCTTCAGTTGCAATTATACAGGGACAGGACTCAAATGTCGTGGTATGGTCACTAAATTTGGCCACTGAAAAGTTTTGGTTTTAACATTTTTAAAATTCTTAATTTCACTTATAGGATTATTTGAAATTTATTAATTATGAATTTCAGTTTTTGTTCCTTGAAAAATTAGTTCTAAATTTCTTACTTTATGTCTTTATTAATAATTTTTCAGCAGCTTAATGCGCGAAAATACTAGGCATAATTATATTTTGTTTTTAAAAATTGTTTTGTAATTATATATATGTTACGGTGAAACACCGAAATCTGGAGAATGTCGACTTTCACCGGTAAATGTCAACATTCACATAGTCGCTTGGTGTATGTCCGAAATATTTTCCAAATACTCTTATTTCTGACTTACACCGGTGAATGTCGACATTCACCATGTACTAATGGTGAATGTTGAATATATAAGAATATTATATTTCCTTCTCCGTAATTCATTCGCGAAAAAATGCACTTGAAACTCAGAATAAGAACTTAAGAATATAAGAACTTAAAACGCAAAATACATTCAAAATGAGAAAGGAAAATAATAGAAGTTATAAACTTACCAAATTATGTGATTTAAATCTTATTTTTTGCAACAACTTAAACTATTATGACACTTTGAATTGCACAAGAGACCCTTGCTTTTACAACTGCATTTATTTGTGGAACACTTCCTTTTGGAATGGCAGCGTATACATATACTCCTCTCTTTTCGACCTACACCAGAGCGTATCTGTGAATGTCGACATACACCGGTGAGGGTCCGAATGTACAAGAATGTAAAGAAATATTCGATCTTTCACCGACGTATTTGGTGAATGTTGACATTCTCCGGTGAAAGTCGACATTCTCCAATTTCGGTCTTTCACGGTAACATATATATTTCTTTCGTGCTCTGCATTGGTTCTTGATCCCTTCAATTCAGGGAAATATTTGACCTAACTTAAATTGCCAGTTTGGTATTGCCTTATTACTTGAGTAAAGGACGAAACACCTTTGTATTTATTTCTTAATTATTGTACATTGAACGGGAGTTGGTTTGTTCCCCTTGAAAAGTCAACTAATTTCCGATCAATGTCAATAATTACTTGCTCTTAATTTAATTACTTGCTTTTAATTTAATTTCTTTTTACAATTGAAATTTTGTTATTCATGATTTAATTCAAGTCCCCGTTAAACATTTTTAGCAATTTACATTCAAGTTACTTTAAAACAATTTTCGGAATTAAACTTACTAACTATGGATTCACTCTTTTTAGATAATTCTACTAAAATTAGTCATAGATAATGTAATCAATATTTATTTAGTATATATATATATATATATATATATATATTATTAGATATATATATATTTCAGATTGTTGATGCCGATGAGGGGCAAATCGAACGGCATCGTTTTCTAATCTCAAATACATATCTTAACTTTTCTTAAATATTTTTTATATTTAAAATAATAACCAGATAGTAAGGAAATTAGGTTAAAGTACTTCCCTTGATGGAAGTAAATATATATTTAAACTCTAATTTGATTTGTTTTAATTGATTATTTGTTTAGATATTGTGTTAAATCTCTTATACTAGCTTGCAGTTATTAATATTGTTGAGAAATTGCCTTGCTTTGACCCCAATTTACTTTTAACTTTAACTGCTTTAAGTTTATATTTCAACTCTGGTTGAGGCTGGTTTATTTTTTTTTTAAGAATGTATATTTTACTATGTATCTTCTTCCTTAATAAGAGAGAAAAAATGCTAAAAATGCCTAATAAACTAAATCGTTACTAAAACTAAAAATTGTTAAATTTATTTTAATCATCTTTTATTTTTGTAATAAAAGTTTTTAACAGCATTTTCTGTTCCTTCTGTATACGATTTTGTACATATTTACTTGGTAATTTTCTGCTTTTGATAGCCTTGTCACTTCACTCCACGACTAACTGAATTTCGTAACAGATGGAAAACGTGGAGTATGATTTGATAAACATTATTTTTTAGCATGCTGGAGTTCTAGCATCAGTTTTTATTCAGTGATAATGTTAAATGGAGTAGAAAAAATGTTAATACATTTCGTTACAATGTTAATACATAATGTTAATACAAAATGTTAATACATAATGTTAATACATAATGTTAATACATTTTTTTCCATTAGATTATTATATTTTGAAGAATATATTACTGCTCATCTTTCTTTGTAACAAAAAATAAAAACTATAAAAATACAACAAACTTTACACTTGTTAAGTGTTAAAAATTTTTGTGTTTCATTATTATCGTTTAATGTTCGTAACCTGTTTGTAACAATATTTGTTCCTTTTATTTCCTAAGCTTACATGTAAGGTAACTTGTCAATTTTTATCCCTGAAAACATTTCATTGTAACTTATATAGGAATTTTTTAGAAAATGATAAATGTAAAGTTATATAATATATGTACTCACTGGTACTCTTTTACAAAGACAGACTGACTGGCAGGTTATTGCCGGCAATGCAGTCCTGTGAACTGCGTATACGGCTCTATCAAACTAGCCACAATGGCTACATCACGATAAGTCAATCGTCACGTAAATACAGTAAATAGGAAGTGGCAAAAAGAGGGGACCGGCATCATTCGGTCAGGAGAGCCAAGGATCTGTTGGTATGCATATAGCGATGGACTGTCGCCAATAGCGCTATAAACTGTATGAACTGGAAACCTTGCAAAAGAATTAACTGTGTAACTCTCTTATTCTTTACACTTACTTTTCTCATTCCTTCAGGAAAGGTCAGTGATATGACACTCTCTATATTACGACTCCTTTTTCAATGTATATATTTGGAATACTAACAAATTTTTATCTATTTTCATGTATTAATAAAGAATGTGCTTTGTGATCTTACAATTTTCGTCTACACCTACACTGGTGTGCAAAAATTAAGGACGAGACGGTTTTTTTCAATATAACTTTGTACAAAAGCTTTCCAAATCAACACATTTAATACCGTAAGATTCCCAATACGTAAGGACACGAGTAATGTAAGCAACACTTACTAAGAGAGAAATCAGAGGGATAAAAAGAAGCTTTATTGAAAAAGTAGCATGGAGCACAATGCGACTGAAGGCCGAAACATCCCTGTGATGGGTATCCAGCAAGAAACATCCGGTCTTTGATAGGGGATACGATCTCCCCTGACTGCTAGGCAGGTTTCACAGCGTCTGCCCATGCTGAGAATGAGGGTGTCGATGAGTTGTTGAGGCATTGCTGCCCATTCGTCTTGCAGCGCCAATCGAAGCTCCGGAATCTTTACTGGTGGTAAGGTACGAGCTGCCAAGCGTCTGCCTAGAAAATCCCATACATGCTCGATGGGATTAGGATCCGGAGATTGTGCCGGCCAATCCATACGGTCAATATCCTCACTCTCTAAGAATTGTTCGGCAGCTACTGTGCGATGACATGGTGCATTGTCGTCCATGAAAAGGAACTGCGGACCCATAGCGCCTCTAAAAAGACGCACATATGGAAGAAGAATCTCGTTACAATAACGGGTCCCGTTGACTGAAACTGCGTCGAAGATGTGAAGGTCTGTACGACTACCAAGCATGATGCCTCTGCAAGCGAGAACACCACCACCTCCATAGCTGTCCCTTTCAATGATGTTCGAGGGATGATTGCGGCTTCCCCGCTCTCTCCAGATGAGTATGCGATGAGAATCGCTACTTAGACTGAATCTGCTCTCATCTGTAAAGAGTACTCGTCCCCATTCATTTTCTCTCCAATTCCGGTGTTCCCGGCACCACAGAGAACGCCCTCTCCGATGGGCAGGCGTTAGAGGTACACACCGTACAGGGCGTCGTACAAACAGACCACCACCGTGCAGTCTTCTGGCCACGGTAAAACGCGATATCGGTCGTCCAGTCGCCTGTGTCGTGTGTCTAGCGATTTCTCCCGCTGTCTGCCGCCTGTTTCTTCTGGCCTGTAAGGCAATATACCGGTCATCTGAGGGTGTGGTTCCTCGTGGACGACCACTACTAAAAGCCCGGATAGCTGTTCCTGTAGTTTGAAATTGTCTCCAAAGTCGTGAAACGATGCTGTGAGCAATTCCGAACTCTGCAGCCACACTTGTCACACTGCGGTCTTCCTCCAACTTCCCAATGATTCGACCTCGGGTAAAAGCATCCAGATGTCGTCTAACACATTGATTATTCGCCATTTCTCTCTGAGGCAGCAACTCGGTGTGATTTTAACTGCTATACGGCGTGCAATCTCTTTGCCAGAAATACTGATCATACACCGACAACATGCTTTATACTACTCAGACACTCCCCCATTACGTCTACCTGCATATCTGCGCATGTGCTACCGTACATCACCTTACTTAATCTCCTGATTGGTCTTTCTGTCCGCTCTGCCTCTTCGTTCAGCTGATATGCTAATTTTTCGACTTCGTCCTTAATTTTTGCACTCTAGTGTATTTTGGATTACAAGTTAATTAGGTATAATCTCGCTTGATGCTGCGCTGGATACAAGGTAAGAAGAATCATTTTGCTCTCTATTTTATTAATTTGTTGTGAAATTTCGAGGCTATAAAATATTTTACAACAGGATCATGGACAGAAGTGGAGACGTTGTCATATAATGCAATACAAACTATCTGCAAATATATACGAAATTTATCAAGTGGGGAAGTTTGAGTTACAGAGGTGAGAGAGAGAGAGAGAGAACGGAGGACGTGGGCACTATCCCTTTATCAAACGGTTAATTAGTATAGCACCACGTCCACCACTATCTATAGCACCCCTTCAAAATACATAATGCCACCTGAAAGGTATTCAACGTGCACGACAAGACATACAATATAATATGTTACAGAGTTACAGATTAACCCATTAACGGTTTCACCCGGATTTCCTCGTTCTTTTATGCAGGTCTTTTAACGGTTCGTTACGGATTATTGTTAGTTTAAATGTACCCTCGAAAACGGACAGTCCCGTGTTTTTGTATTATCGAAAAAACACGCCAAAAAGGACTAGCCCGTATTTTTGTTTGTCTTCCAACCCCCAATGCCTAAGGGGACAAGGGTCCATGCAATCCTGACGACAATGGGTAATGGCTGTCATTAGCGTGGGGAGAAATCTCCTTGATGTTTTGGGATAAAGGCCTTACACTGACTCTAAAGAAACAAATTTATTACCAGTTACAAAGTGGATGCATATATAAAGGGATTTAAGAATTTCCGTTTTAGAGCAGTTATTGAATAAAAAATAGAATTTTTTACAAAATGAACGTTTACCTATAAGAGCATTAATGAATTAAAACGAGAAAAATAAAAGTAATAAATGCAAACATAAAAATCTGAGAATGCAAATCTTTCAGATTTTACATTATGCCCAAAGGGCGTTTTTTAACGGTTTGTGGGTTACCTTTATTTTTAAATATCATGTTCTTCACACTTAAACCATAAAACTTCAGTTAAACATCAATACCGCAAAATAAATTTTAAATGAGCATATCTTTAGAATTTCCAATACACAGTCTCACCCGTTGAAGATAATTTTTTATATTATTATTTTCATACAGTGTTGCCTTTGCTCGCTTTAAAATCGTTGAGTTTCTTAATAAAAAATTCATTGAAGTTTTATGAAATAGGAAACATATAATAAAACAAATTCCAAATCTCGGCTTCGAGATGCCCATATTCGGGTGGAAATGTACGTTATTCAAAATTGGATGGGTCTAGGTACCGTTGTTTTATCACAATGCGAGAAACATACATATATTTATGCAGATTATTCATTATTTAATTTCAAGGCAGATAGCCCTCGAGTGCTCTGCCGTAATCTAATAAACCAAAACCATTATTTAATTTCTTTAAATATAATACAGGGCTGTAATATGTGGTAGCAACAGTTTGAAAAGTGAACTGACATAGTTTTCAACGGAAAATGAAAAAATGAAGTTAATAGACCTTCTCGGCTAACGCCCTTTGTTTTAAAAATAATGTATCGTGTAATTTAATGGGAATACGAGATTAAATAATTCTCTTTAAAAAATTCTTCTACAAATTTATATCACGAATAATAAAAACGTGAGGCTGTCTTGATAAATTTATAAATATTATACATCTGACAATGCGATTCAATTATTTGATTTCGTAATTTAAGAGCCTATGATTCTTCTTATAAAACTGTACAGGAATTTAGCAAAGAAGTTATTAAGTAATCTCTTATTACCATTAATCTATGCGATAAATTATTATTATTATTATTATTACTTTTGGTTCAGTCTTTTACTTCCAAGTATGCTTTTACCTCAAATAATCGAAAAAATATATAAATTTAAAACAAAATTCGCCCCCAAATCAGAAATTAGGTTACAAATTTCATGCAAATTTTATTTCTAAAGCTATTTTACGCTCTGTAAAATGATGCAAACTTAAAAATTTAAGATTTTTAGTTTATTCATAAATGGAAATATGAGCAAAAAATTTCTTCGACATTAAATTTTAAAAACTCTAAATCGAATTATTATCATTCGTAAACGTAATTGTACAAAATCTGAATTCAATAGCTTATCGATAAGCAGTTCAAAATCGACGACGAGCTTTTGATTAAACACCATGAATGAACTGAATACAATTTTTGGAACAGCTCTATTTTTAAGCACTTTGGAAAGATCGGTAAGTTGTTGATATAGCATAACCGTTATTTTTATAACATTCTTGGCATTATGAAACGTGTAAGTGACATTCATAAGCGATTCCCGACAGTTCTGTTCATTTGTCAAAGTGGCTGCTTTTGAAAATATTGTGAAGCTCACTCGATGTGCTCCACTATCTATGATACTCATTAAAGATATTTAATAATGTTTTATTTCTATACAGAAATACTGGTAAAATTAAGAGGTCAAATATTTAATTATTTGAGTTATATAACTACTTATACTGTCTCAAGAAATTTTGAGTCATTTTGTAAAAATAATCTTTTCTTTAAAATTCCTTTCCCCCCCTACCCACTATGCTTCCTGACTTTATTACTATTCTGATGAATGGAAGGTTTTTAGAGACATTACATTTTTTTTAACAGCAAGAGACATGAAAAATGAGCAATGCCTTACCCGGGACGCGAACCACGGACTTCTCGAATGCGCGCCGAGCGTACTGAGACCACGAAGGCATACTAAAAGGGCGGGAGAAAATACCGTATATACTCCCCCTTTTAAAGGGCGACTGGGGATTAGGGGACCGAATCGCCAAATCCTTGCGGCGGAGAATCATCATCCACCACCTTTTTTGGTTTGGGTGCCACTATAGAAACATTAGGTTATTTCGAAGCAGGACATGTGAAATAGGAGCAATGCCTTCGCCGGCACTCGAACCACCAACCTCTCGAATACACGCCGTGCGTGCTGACCATTACACCACGAAGGTATGCTAAGAAGGCGGGAGAAAATACCTTATAGGTTACAAATTTCAGTAGGTAGTCACAAATCTAACTAATAAATGCTCTACAAATACAACTTTTAATATTTTAGCAGAATTTTTTGGAAACGTATTTATATAGATTGTTTTAGAAATCGACACAGTTTGATGCCAGTTTAGAGGAGGGGTTGTTTATGAGCGTATTAAAAATGCTTTTCCCACTCAAAATGTTAACTACTTTAAAATAATAATTCATAATCGCACTGAAGCTGATGTTTACAATTATTTCCCCTGAGATTTCTTTAAAAAAAAAGAATTACAATTGTGTTTAATGCAGAAAATTTAATGGAATTGGCATCTGCGCAAGAGGACGGAAACTATCAGGGAGGACTTTCTAAGGAAAACTAGATTTCCTTCACATTGAACGTAGAAAACTTTCACCGAACAAGCGTGTTCACCAGGATTTGAACTTATGTAGGATTACCAGTACTCAGCGGTTTTAGCGCTTGGCCACCGCAGGCCGATTAACCTTTAATCTTGTTTAGAAACCTTTAATCTTGATTTAGTGTGACAGGTGCCGTAGTTTGAAAGTAAGGATTACTTGAATACAGCAAAACACACGAGGACTATCTGCTTTTAAGGAAAGAGATGCCTTCGTAGAGGACTTTTTAACGAGAAAACTCTCATATTCATATTATATATAGGGAAAAACATGGAAAAATACCATTCAGCCATCGTATTCGTTCGTCAGGGTGTAAATCGAACTACCAGTATTTACCGGCCACTAATATGGCCGTAGTTGAATAGGGGAAATAACTGTTGGATTGTAAGGCTTCTAAATTAAGAAATAAAAAAAAATCACTTCTGAGGTAATCTTAAACCCAAATTAAGTTTTTTATTATAATTATGAAAGAGTTCAACTCATTTGTTAATTTTCAGATCGTTAAAATTAGTGTGGCTTTAATGAATGATTATTTAGACCTGTTACAGGAAACAAATACATCAAAAGTTTCCTTTAAAATATCAGGAATTATTGAAAAATCTTCTGTAATTTATAAACGAGAAAACGTATTTATCCAGATTTTACATGTGTGAAAAAATAATGAATTTTGATCTTCCCTAGTAGAGACATTTGTAATTATATTTCTAGTTCCAAATTCAAAGTGAGAAATCTAGGTGCCTGAAGCCAGAGAACACTATCGATTCTTCTTGGCTTCTATTTTCAGCGACGAAATAGATCAACTACATGGAATTTTTATGATTTTTCTCAACATGTAAACTAAATGCGTGTAAGTGTTTCTTAGAAACCTCGTCGGAAGTAGAATACCTTTATCTTGGTAGATAGATATCGTGTGCTTTAGTAAATTTAGCAAAT
Source organism: Stegodyphus dumicola (assembly GCF_044657685.1). Taxonomy (NCBI): domain Eukaryota; kingdom Metazoa; phylum Arthropoda; class Arachnida; order Araneae; family Eresidae; genus Stegodyphus; species Stegodyphus dumicola. Next base: position 109,139,795 of record NC_140781.1, on the reverse strand, counting down.
CTAAACACAGGGCCGACAGTACTATGTTTGAGGCCTTTCTCTAACATAGTCGAATAGTGTATCGAATAGTCGAACAATGAAATCACCCTACATCGCCCTCTTTTACTTACTTTTATACTTTTATCTCAATATTATATATTGCATCCACAAAAATTTCTCTAAATTAATGTTATTTGGATTCGAAAACCATTTTATGCTTAAATACATCTTTCCAGATGTTTGTCTTTTACTCACTGAGAGTCAATGCTTCTTGAAGATGTCAATTCATGAATGAAAAATTATTTCTTGCTTTTCCGGTTTCCCCTAACCGTTCCCACAAAAGCCGAACATTTGGGCAAAAACAGCCCTCCTATGATGTTAATTCCTCAGTAAAAGAGAAAGCACTGAACGGGGTAAAGTAGTAGAAATCTTGACTTTCCTTTTCACTCAAAATTCAAGCATTCCAAAAATCTACTATAAAAGATATACTCCCTAAGGTATAAAATTTTTGTGTAATGAAATTATAAAATGAAATATATATATGTATGCATTATAATATATATATATGCTAAAATATGAATGCATATATATATATATATATATCATTGATTATATATATATATATATATATATATCATTGATTATATATATATATATATATATATATATCATTGATTATATATATATATATATATATATATATATATATATATATCATTGATGACATATATATATCAATTAAACCTTTAGACACACTCACACACATACATAATCAGATATATTACATATATAGAATCACATAGTATCAGTAGGTGAAAGAAGAAAATAAATCCTACTGATGAAAGATTGCTGAAGAAATTCAAAGCATAATGAAAGTTTCTTTTATCTTGGAATCAAAGAACTTTTTTATCGCTTTAGTTTTTGGGAGACTATTAGATTAAAATGTAATAAATAAATAAGTATATGGAATAAAAATAAATCTTTAAAGGAAGAAAAAGGAAAAATAGAACCAAACAATCAAATCATTTTCAGCATTAAAACCAATTTTAAGTGTGGCAGTATATTTTCCTGCCGATACGAAAACTTAAGAAAATAGACAGAAATCTGCATTGTTTCACCTATCAGTATACGACAAATGGAATAACGATACAAGAAAAAGTAAATTTGAAAAATTTGCGAAAGCGGAATAATTTCGAATACTGCACAAATAGAAAGATACCATGCAGATACATTGGATTTTTTTCGAAGCAAGAAATGCGAAAATTCAGCAGTGCCCTCTTTGTGCTTCTAATAAGGAGGTCTTCCAAATTCTAGCTAGAAGGACTTCCATTTATAACAAGATAGTGAGAATGGCATAATTCCTTATTATTTGTTTTCATTTAAAGGGCGAGAGAGAAGAAGCACGAGGCACTGTCGGAATAATTCTTGTGTTAACGAATTATCGTCTGACATGTTTTCGTTGGGGTGCCATTGAAGAGACATAGCGTTTTTATGAGGGAAAAAAAAAAAAAAAAAAAAAAAAAAAAAAAAAAAAAAAACACGAAAAATCCGTCCGTTATCCTATCAGCGGAATACGAACCACAGGCATTCCGACTGATAGTCCGATCTACTATCACTTACACCCCGAGTTCAAATTCTAGATAATTTCTCATAATCAATACGGATATATAACTGATGATTCTAAAATTCTATTATCATTAAGACTGGAAAAAATACACGATTTAATTCATTTTCATACATTTTAAAAGAAGTTAAATTTTTCAGAGAGTTACTATAAAATATTTATTAGAATGTCAAATTTAAGCATTTCAATTATTTATATAATAAAGGATAAATTTTATATTTATATAATAAAGAAAAATCGTTAATAATATCACTCTGATTTTAGTGGAGATATTTTAAGAAATAAATAAGTGAAAGCTGGAGGAAGAAAAACTATTTCAAGTTATATGTTTATCTTAAAAGTAACGAGAGAAAAACTATGTTAAAAGAAAAGGCACGCATATCGAAATTGTTTCCTGTACTGCTGACAAATTGTTATATGGCATGCATACTATAATGTTCATGAATAATTGATTGCTACTAGATTAATACAGGCATAGCATATTTCTAGGGACTGATTTGCTGTAATTTCCAATTTGATTTTTGCATACTTTTATATTTAGGACACTAATTACATCACACTGAAGATTACTCAATGCAATAATTCCATTGCAGTTTTATAGAAAATTATAAAATTTTCAGTTTCAATAAACAAATATATAATATTTCGATGACTCAGCAGGTAACATAATTTATTATCTTTCAAGTTTTTTTCGAAAACACCTCGGCAGATATAGAATCAGCCGCAGACTGTACTAACTTTAACAAGCGGCAGTATCTGAGTGTTCACATTTCTGTTTATAACTTCAATAAGAACAAGTATAAGTTTGAAAAGTTTACCAATGGCTATGTGGATAAAAGAGATGATCATAAGTGTTTTGACCTGGTTTTGGTTTCTGGTCAATACGTTGGCTGTAGGGAAGATTTCGTGATTTTTTCCATGTGAACTAGTTTTTTTTATAAATTCCTCTAAGTCTTTCGTTAAGTACATACAAAGTTGCTACATTAAACATTAGTAAGTGTTTACATAGGTAAACATTTTAAAAGCGACTAGCGTAAAGAAAGATTATTTAAATTATGTTTTTTAAAATGCAAATTCAGAACACTGAAAACCAAACAGTAAACATTATAAGACTAATTTAATAATCTTTGGTTTGGTTTACTTGAAAACTTTACATAAAAAACGTTGAAATTTACAATGTTTACAACAATCTATTATTCTGCCATATTCATCGATTGCGTTAATCAAAATCTAAAATTATTTAACGTAAAATGTAATTATCCGAAAATTATGTAAAATGAGAATTTTTTCCCACTATATCTGTAGTTTACAATGGCTAGAAAAAAAGATAGCTCTAGATAATGAGTATTTCTAGAATGAAAAAACTCTATTGACTAGAAATAGTCTTTCGAGACCTTAGTGTCAGTTAGCCTGCGGAGGTCAGGTTCCCTTCCAAAAAAAAAGTAAAACTGTTTAAAATGCATATAGTTTAACGCTTCCTGTTTTATTTGGAATAACATTTCAAAAATAAAACTCGTGTTGGTTACGAACCAAGCAATTCTTAACGGGATAAAAAGCCGTACTTTGATAATGCTAGGATCATGCATTCAGTTTTCGTCGTTTTAATAAAATCCATTATGATACTTATGCTGGTAATTATAAACTGCATTTACGGATACAGAAGTATGATTAATACACTAATATCACAGAATATAAGCTTTTTATGCTCTGACAAGTTTTGTCAAGATACCAATTTTTAGTTCATATACAAGTCGTAAATTCCCTAGCCAGATTCCTTTTTTTATATAAATAGATGCATAGAGGAGAAAATGGAACAGTTAATTATATTTTTTATTCTTTTTCAAAATTTAATACTTTTAGATATAATTTTTAACGATAAACGATATTCTGCTAAGTTATAATACAAAAATTATTACTAATAATAATTTATATCCTAATTTAATAATATTTATATCAGTCAAAACAGAATTGGAAAACTCATTCAAATCATATTTAATGAAAACATTTTACGAAGTTATGGGAAAAAGGAATTTTGGGGTTTGTTTGATTTTTAACGGTGAATTCAATCATTAAAACATTTTTACCGTGTTTCCTCATTCATAAAACATTAGCAAAATAATTTACTAAATAATTCTTAGATGTAATAGTATTCTTGTTTAGCTTTTGTTATGTGACTAAAAATAAATAAAAAAGCGGCTGGTATTCAATATTATTTTATTTAATTACAAATACTTGGCTATTGGTACTCAAGACATAGTCTTTCCATATTATCACTTTTCTATTAGGCCTTGAAATTATGTTAACGACCTAATAGAATTCGGAAAATCCTATGATTGCATAAAACTGCGGGAGGTGCTAATAATGACAAACTTTAAATGAAAATAGAAATTTATTTAAATAAATTTATTTAAATTCTATTTGTGAGTTTCTGCTTTATGCATTTAATGTATCAAATGCAGAAAAGTGAGAAAAATCCATCCAACACAGAGAAATAATTCTTTCTAGTCTGTGGTAAGATTGTATCAAATTCATTTAAACTTCCGTTTAAATTCGAAATGCGATCTCTCAAATCAACGAAGGAATACATTTTTGGCTTTAAATTCTACATTAGTAGGAACTGTATAATAGCTAAACTTACCAAAATATTTGTAGAAAACCGCCAAAATTCTAGAAATTGCTATAAAATCCCGAAAAATATTAGAAAGATTATGCTTGCCAATTCCACGCTGAAAAGACGAAGATGAGCTCGACAGTAAACGAACAACTTGTGGAAAAAATTCAACGCCAAAATATAAATGCATATGCGAAATTTTCCAAAAATTTATGATAAATATTGTACTCTCATCGTAAATATGTATGGACTTATAATGTGATGAAAACTGAGTCGGTAAAAGAATGGATTAAAATTTAATTTCCCAAAATAAATTGGTTTACTAAAACTAAATAAAATAGATAAGTAAATAGTAAAAAAATTGTGTAACAAAATAAATAATGATCTTTCTTAAAATACTGCCAAATAAAACATGTCGAATAATTGAATGTTCACAAGCTTGGAAGCTAAAATTCTAAAAAGATTTCGGAAAATTCGGCAGTCACATGTTAAAAGAAACAAGTCTACAGGCTACTGGTACAAAGAAAGAGGAGGGAGATGAAACTAAACGGAACAACTACTTCTTGGCATTCAATAGCGGGGAGGCAATTTTATGGCTTATTCATCACACTAAGGGGAAGCAAACATCCTGCCTTAGGCTGGGCCATCTTAGAGAGATTTCAGAAAACGAAAGCGATTTTTTTGGAGGGATTTGTTGTCTGACAACGCGACCGTTTTCGAAGCATTTCGTTCCGAGAGGCGGGCTCGTTGATGGGTTAATATTCAAGATACATTACTGGTACATTACTGATACAAACATGACAGATGCTGAACTGATAAAAGGCTGATATAATACTAATATTAACACTGATTAATACTGCTACAGTATTGATACATTGATATAACACTGAATATTATTACTGATTAAATGGGAATGATTTTGCATAAGTCGGTAAATAAATCCACGAAATAATACGTTACAGAGACTCAAAATATTGCGAATTAAAATATCACAAATGAATGTTCTACTGTTACATTTCTTGTACTATTGTACTATCTATAGCACCCCTTCAAGATACATAATGCCACCTGAAAGGTAATCAACGTGCACGACAAGACATACAATATAACATGTTACAGAGTTACAGATTAATATTCAAGATACATTACTGGTATATTACTGATGCAAATATGACAGATGCAGAACTGATTAAAGGCTGATATAATACTGGTACTGATATTAACACTGATTAATACTGCTACATTACTGATACATTGATATAAAACTGAATATTAATACTGATGAAATGGGAATGATTTTGCACAAGTCGGTAAATAAATCCACGAAATTATACGTTACAGAGATCCCCCCCCCCAAAAAAAAGAAAAATGAGAATTAAAATATCATAGATCAATGTTCTACTGTTACATTACTTGTACATTACTGATGAAATATAACTGATACACTACTGATACAAGGCTGATATATTAGTGATACAATACTTTACTGATTGTAAGACTGTTTTTATTGCTCATGCGATATATGCATGAGCAAATATGCATATACAATACTTTACTAGTATTAATACTCATACAATACTTAACTGATATTAATACTCATACAATACGTTACTGATATTGATACTCATACAACACTTTTATTGGTATTAATACTCATTCAATACTGACTAATAGTGATTAATTGTAAATGGGAAGTACTGATACTGATACAATACTTTACTCAATTACGACTGTTACATTACTGATACAAATATGGATATATAATATTTAAATGTTACAATACTGATACAATACTTTACTGGTATTAATACTGACACAATACTGATTAGTACCGGTACTATACTTTGCTGGTGTAAGACTATTATATTGTTGGTACAAATTTGCATATAATCCATACGGAGCATACGTTTATGGCAGCAGGAGAATTTACGCTGTCTGACATAAGTCCATGCCCAGCGCAGACAGTTTGTCCATTAAATTGACAACCTTTGTAATAAGATATCTCTGCTTTATGATAAATTTGCAGAAGGCCTGCCTGTTGGTACTTGGCAGTTGAATATGAAGATCAGATGTCAATGGACAAGTGGTCAGGCAATGCTCTGGGGATCCAATATCTCTGCAGCAGCAGAACTGAGTATGGCTGAGCCCGCGTTTTGCAAAATATTGCGGAAATGGACCATGGCCAGTGATAAATCGAACGAGCTGAGGGTTGGAAATGATACAGTCAGTGTCCACATACGCTATGTGATACTGCGTTCGTCGACCGGTTGAGCCCTCGTCCCATTCCTCTTGCCATCGTCCAATGGCCTTCAATCTCAGGCATTTCTTTAGATAAGAAATAAGCCATGGGATATTGACTTGAGTATCTGCATTGCCTGAAGCTGCCTCTTTGGCTAGACTGTCTGCAGTTTCGTTTCCGTAATGCCCAGCATGAGCTTTGATCCACTCAAGTTTAAGCTGATGAGGGAAATGCTCTCTTAGGTCCTGCTGAATGGTTTGGATGATGGTAGATGGATGGTCAGGATTACCTAAAGCACGCAACGACGATAGACTGTCTGTTTTTATAACTGCTTTTTAATACCGTAATAGATTAAGTAGCGTAAGGCTTGTGCAATAGCAATCGCTTCACCTTGGAAGACTGAATTTTGAGAGCGCAGTTGACCTTTCCAATGATGTGTAACTATATGATCCCGCAAAACAGCAAAAGCACTGCCTGTGTTTTCGTTGATTTTCGAGCCGTCTGTATAAATTTCTATTTGAAAAGGCAGAGCTGTAGCAGTTGGCTGAACTTGGATGCGAACACCAATGCCTTTAAATGATGGATGGGTACGAAAATCAGGAGCCGGGATTTCATATTCTTCTGGAAGGAAATATTCATCAGAGAAGTAAGCTGGACGCCGTAACTGTTTGATGAGTTGCCTGACAGCCTCTTCTTCAACTCGTAAGTGGAGGGGTAATAATCCCGCTAAAACATTGATTGCATTAGAGGCTGTTGTGCGATAAGCACGAGTTATGTTTAGAGCAAAGGGTCTCTGGATTGCTGACAGATGTCTAATTTTACGGCCCTGCATAGGAAATGCCCACACTGCTGCTGCATACGTAATAATCTTTTCGATAACTGTCTTGAATAAAAGTTTCTGAATATATGGGTTAAGACCCCATTTATGCCCCTGTAGCTGCTTCAACCGTCTGGCAATTACCGATGTTCTGGTCTTGAGATCAATTACGTGAGGTATCCAGGTCATCTTTTCATCAAAAATAAGACCCAGATACCTCAGTTCTTTAACAATTTGAATCCTTTGTTCATTGAGCATAATACGTGGTCTTCGCACCAGTGACCCTCCTTTTTTAGGAATAAGCAGAATTTTAGATTTTTGATCAGCTATAATTAGTTTTAGTGATGTACACAGAGAGTGGAAGAGCGTGCATGTATCATTGCAGTTGGATTGCAATTCTTCACGAGATCTTCCTCGCACTATCAAGGCCGCATCATCAGCATATGCGTAGATATTTGTATGTGTTGGCCACTCAGCTGTTAAAACGCTGTTGAATGCTAAATTCCATAAGTGAGGGCCAGTACAAGAACCCTGTGGACAGCCCATAGTTTGTTGACGTTCTATATAGCCGTTATTAATGAACAACTAAGAGCTTGCGATCAGAGAGGTAGTGACATAAGGTCCGATAGATGTTAATTGGACAGTTAGCATCCCTGAGCGCTTTCCTGATAGCTGGCCACCAGAGGTTATCGAAAGCACTCTTGAGATCAATATTCACGAGTGCAGTGTGGTAGCCATTGTTTCTATTCTCTAGAATAGATTCTCGTATGTCATAAAGCACATGTGTAGTTGAAAAACCAGTCCTAGAGCCATATTGTCTCGGGCTAAGCACGTTATGACTCTGCAGATGGAAACGGAGTCTGTTCATTAAGAGTATCTCAAAAACTTTACCCATTGCTGATAATAAACAGATAGGACGGAAAGAACCTGGATCTGCTGGGTCCCGATTCTTCTTTAAAAATAAAATAACCTGTCCTATCTTGAAGTGCTTAGGAAATGTGCCTGTTCTAAAAAGTTTATTGAAATACAGAACAAAGAATGCTGGAGCTGCGTTTATAATAACTTTTACTATAGTGTAATCCACGCCATCTGGCCCTGGCGCTTTTCTATGTGGTAACCGTCTGAGCACTTGCAGGAGTTCTTGTTGCTTAAAATCCAAATCTGGAGCGGCATCATATGTTGTGCTATCATTTCTAACTAAAGCATGATATGCTGTGTCACCATTACCAGAGTCCTGACTAAAGACCGCGTTTAAGATTAGTTGGATATTTTCTTCTGTATAATTAGTAGTGGTGGGCAAAGTAGTGGGGATATGAAGACCCGCCGGCATGAATAGCTTCCCCGTTATTATTTTATGATGGATGCCATAAATTTCCTTATTGTTAGTACAAAATTGCTTCCACGAATTGATTTTGGCTTCTGTAATCATTTTCTTATAAATTGCGCACTCTCGTTGAAAGAGTTGTAATGTTTCTGTTTGTAATTTGAGTCGCCTGTCTTGTTTTAATTTACGGCGAAGGGCTCGACATTTGCGTTGTTGCGTGCGGAGAGCTCCAGTCCACCAATTAATTGTATGGAGTTGTTTGGTACTACGTAGTGGAAGAAATTTATCACATGCCTCTTTGATAGTGTTTTGTAGTGAATCTGTAAATGCTTCCAGATGTTCCCGAGATTGAGCCTGCATTAACCGCTGTTCTAATTCAATGAGAAGGCTGCGAATCTTATTGATGAAGGAAGTGATTTTCTGTCCTGGCAGTTTATAACGTTTGATAATTGGTACTGATGTAATCTTGTCTAATGTGAAAGTAATAAATTTGTGGTCTGATAAACTTATCGCGTCTTCAACCTTCCAGTCCTGGATGAGGTTTGTTGCATGAGTTGTTGTAAACGTGAGGTCTGGCCAACCGTGAGCGTAAATTCTATCGTATGATGGAGGAGCACCCTCAGTGTTCTGCAGAACAAAATTATTTGAGGAAAGAAAATCTTCTAAATCTCTTCCTTTAGGACTTGTTACAGCATAACCCCATGTTGTGTTATGCGCATTACAGTCCCCAGCGAAGACCATGTTGGAGATATGGATACGTTGTAGTAAGTTTTGAATTGACTGTGTGACCGGGTTCAAGTCCTCAGATGGAGGTGAATATTGGGATACTAATACCACTGTAAGAGACCGTAAATCAAGGAGGATGGCAGAACTATCTCTTTCCATACTAATAACTGAGGGAGACCAATCTGTGTTGCAGCATATTATGATAGCGCGTGGAGGATGATTGATATCTACCTTTTGATATATATTCCAGTGCATGGGGAATCCCATTGTCATTCCATTTCGTGTATACGGTTCCTGTGCAAAAATGGTGTCAATTGCATTTTCAACAGCAAATTGTGTTGCTTGGGCTGTTGCAGCCTTTGCGTGTTGCAAATTAATTTGCAAATACTTGATTGGCTGGGATGACGTTCTTTGTGATTTATTAATTTTCATATTGGAGTCTGTAACCGAATGGTGAAAATTTGTAGCTGTAGGGAGACGAGGGAGAACAAATCCCTGCTGGTGCTTGTCTATGAATAGACCCGAAGTTGTTGAAGTCCTTGTACGTGTGGCATGTTTTTGCGTTTGCCTGGTGATTTACACTGTAATTTGTGCTCTTGAGAGCGTTTGAGTGAGAGCAGTTGTTACAATGCTCTGCCTCCGCAGTACACTTCTCAATCGAGTGCCCCTGACCGCACCTGGCGTACACCGGATTGGACTTGCACGTTCTACTTATATGTCCAAATTCCTGGAAGTTATAGCACCTGGTAATATTAAAGAATTTTTTAATCTGGCAGGAATTAAAACCCAAGTAGATTCTACGTAGAGAAAGGATAATTTCCTCTAAAGCTGGGTCTATATCAAGAATCCAATTTTGGCTCTCTGAGTCTCTATTCTTGACAGACTTACGAGAAACAATAGCGTCTTGCTCCGTGTTATGCACCAGTTGAGAAATCGCGTCCGCTACTTGCTCTCCCGTGAATTCTTTTGGAGCTCCAAATAGTATAAGAGCACGCCGCTTTGGACGTGGAAACCTGAGAGAAATGGAATCTTTAAGTAGAGGTTGTTTCTCTATGGCGTTCTTGATAGAGATAATATCAGAAATGGAATTGCACCTAATGAGCAGTTCCCTGCTGTGCGTAGGGCGTATTTGAACAATTTTGGTTCCGAGCTGCGTTAGGATCCAGTTGGCAACTGAACCTTAAGTTCAGTTGCCAACTGGATCCTAACGCTTTCAGGCGTTCTGGAGGAATCCTTAGGTCGAAGAAGGAGAACGTGCTCTGGTAAATTAAGTTTAGGGTCTGTGCGTAAGATATTATTGGAGGAGGAGGGAGCGGAAATCAGGTTAGACTGCTGTATTGCCTTTTTCCTTCCTCGTCGAACTACTTCAGTGAATGGCGTAGAGTCTTCTTCAATAAGATCAGGCTTCTTATCTTTGGCTGTTATTGTCCTAGTGGAGGGGGTTTGAACAAAGATGTTGTTGCGTGAAGCTACAAGCTGCCCTTCCAAATTAGCTATGTAAAGTTCTTGCTCTGTGAGCAAAGATCTAATACTGCTGAGGCAGATTTTAAGGGTGTTGCAATCAGCTTTGTTTAGCCTGTGAGTCGCGTTCTTGGCAGTAAGAAATGTAATTACTCTATCGCAGATCTTGTTGAATGCGTCAGCTCTCTTTGGGGCTTCTGAGTTTGATGTTGCTGGTTGTTCAGATGAGGGGGAAGTAATCAGAGAGGTTATCAGGTTCAATGTTCCGTCTTACTTTCTTCGGGAACATGCAAGGACCTGACTCGGAACAGAGAGCTTACTAAAGCTATGTTCAATAACTGTGGGAAGTAGACAGGATACACAAGAAGGGTATACAAAACCCTTTATTTTTCTCTATTTACAATAATTTCCGTACTTCGGAATACAAAGACCCACTACTCGTGGTCTAAACGTAAGAATATAAAAATATATCTAAACGCTAAGTTTGAAATAATAAACGTGGAAGATTGGCCTTATATTAACAGGAAGCCGTATGTAGTACAGAGAACTGTTAACACTACAATACGTTTAAAATTATCAAGAGGATTAAACCTCTGGCCTGGAAGGCAACCAGCAACTGAGTAAAACTTCTAAGGTAAGCGGCCTGCTTCGACTAACTGCTTCCTCTCTCTCGCTTGGCAAAAAGCCACAACTTAAATACTTGGCGTTCGCCAGACAAACTTTGCATAAATACGTTAACGCTTATAATTCTGGCCGGAAGTAGAAAATAAGAAGTGATAGTAAAGATTTAAAATAAAATAAACGTTAGTAAAACTTAAGATATTTACATACTTCCCGCCAGAGTTAATTAGTTTAAAACTGAGGTCTAAAACGACCTTGTTGAAAACTTTTAGCTCTAGAATCTAACGCGAGGCCAATCTTTTACAAACATTTTTCGCTAGAAACTAGAAATTCAAAAGAAAGAAATTTGTTTTTACATTAGCAGCTCCCAGGACACGCAATTTTTTCATCTGTACTGCATCTAAACAGGAGCTTTTATTCAAATCTGGTTCCTTCCAGAGATCTGGAAGGAAAACTAGTTTAATGAAATGTTACACAATGAAATGGCAAGTAACATGTATAATTATATTTCTCTTAACATTCTTATTTCATTCATGACTATTTTAGTTATCTCTCCCCGAGCTCTCTGACATGTGTTGTAAAAGAACACCAAACATGAATGTGTTTATGTCTATGTGTTCAACACTTCCTCCTACAATCAAAACACTAACGTGTTAAAAATTCAACATACCAAGACCTCGTAACACACCCTATCTTCAACTCTAAACCCTGAGGTACTATTCCGAAAGTGGCTAACTCTGAAGTGTAGCGTCAGAGAGCCTAACTACATTCATTCAACCTTTAACACATATTCACCATGATTTGGTCTTTTTACAGTCACACGAATAACAAATTTTTAACATTACTTTCACTTTTACCATATCACGGTATTTCTTAACATTTGAAATAACAGTTCACATTGTATATAAGAACATATTAACATGCCGTTAATTTTACGCATTTGACAACATACATTAGTAGTACATTGTTAAGTTCTATTCTTTTCAAAGCAAGTGCCAATTCTTTCTACATTGAAATACTACATTTCAAAAAGTCTTTCAGACTAAAACTTCTTTCTTGCCAGAAAGTTTTAAATAAAATTTATACAATAACTTTTACAATATTTAAGTCTTTACACATCGCTATTATACATCAACTTTAGTTTTACACCCGAGTAATTGAAAAACATAATACCAAAATCGGTAACAACTCATTTCTCGCTCTTTTTGCGATAAAGGTAGACCTCGCATGAGGTAAAACTTCTTGAAATCTGCCACTTGCAGTAAGAATGAAAGATTAACTTAAGTTTGCAAAGTAACATAAAATTTTACTTATCTTTGTGATATTCGGACATTCTTTTCAGAGCCCAGTCCTGGAAAGTAGCGTAGATTCTTGTTTGATTTATCCTCCTTCGTGTGCGGGCTCGCCCTTCAGTTCCTTCCTCTAGAAGCTTTCTTTTTTTTCCAGTTCGGTCACCCTTGAATACCCTCTTTTTCGCCTCTGCCTGTGGTCTTGGCCGTTTGATGGCAGCTGGTCTTGGCGGAACCGGGAAACTTCTTTCGTGTTCCTGCTTGGACCTCGTTGCTGGCCGTTCAAATTTTCCTTGTAACTTTTCCTCCGCCGCTGGTGGCCCTTCCGCAGTTCGGCGACATTTGCTGCGGAGAGTCCTGTCGGATGAGTAGATCTTCCGTTTTAGAGCCGGGTTATAGTTGCCGTCATTTCTCCTGGCTCTCTTTGCATACGTCGTCCTTCTCCCTTCTTCATTCTGGGGGTGTTCGTGAGCTCTCTTTTCTGGACGGTGGAACGGCTTCTTTTTCTTGCTACCTTCAATTTTCCCGCGGGGAAACTTTCTTTTCACTTGCTCCTGCCTCTTAATGGCTTGCCCTTGTACTTGTTCCACCTCTGGAGCTTGTGCGTGCGGTGTCTGCCGTGCCGGATCCTGCAAAAGATCTTTGAAAATTTGCATTTTATTACGATCATAGTAGGGTTTGATTTGATCAATATTTGCGGAGCAGGTTTCACCATTCTTGGCTTTTAACACTACTACAGCGTGAGGTATTTTTTCTATGACATATGGTCCTTCAAATCGTGGAAAAAATTTGCCAGTTTTATCTTCTGGTGCTGAAGAAAGTGAATGCTTAATTTTTAATACTTCATCCCCTACTTTATAAGTTACTCCCCGTCGTTTCAAGTCGTAATACAGCTTTTGTTTTCTCTGTGCTACTTCCGTATTCTTTTTTGCTTCTTTAGTTAGTTTTTCTATATCACCCATTTTAAATTCTGGGGCTCTTTGTTGCACATAAAATAATTTATCTAACGGCGTTATAATCTTTCTGCCTAAAAATAACTCAGCAGGAGTTTTGTCCGTTGTATCATGTTTTGCGGTCCTAAGGGCGAAAGCAAATTCATTGACATAGTTATCCCAGCTTTTATGAAAATTTTTAACATAACTACGGATAATTTTCACTATATTTCTATTGACCCGTTCCGCTATATTTGATTGCGGCCGATACGGGACCATTTTTAAATGACGTATGTCCAGTTTTTGGCACATGTCTTCAAATACATTACTTACAAATTGAGGACCATTATTCGATATAACTTTTAGGGGCGCCCCGTATTTTAAAATATATTTATTTAAAATAGAATCAGTAACTAATTTCGCAGAGGCTCGTTTTAAGGGAACAATTTCGGTCCACTTACTAAAATGATCAACCATAACATGGAGATAGCGACTTTTATTTAACTGACATTTTGGGAAAGGGCCCAATAAATCGATGCCAATTATTTCATTTGGAAATTCGGATTTAATACTATTTAGAAACCCGGCCGGGCGGAAATTAACATAATTAACTGCTTGACATGTTGGGCAGGACTGGACATACGCCCTTGTTAACTTTTGCAGTTCAGGAAAATAGACTGCCTCGCGTACGCGTTGGATAGATTTTCGAAAACCAGCATGAGAAGCTAAAGGGCTGTCATGGAGCTCCTGCAGGATATTTAATCTAAGACTAGCTGGGATAACAGGTCGAAATTCGTTGTTGGAATTCGTAGTTTTTGTATAGAATAATAGACCATCTATTAGTTCGTAATGGGCCGCCCTATTTCTTATCGCCACAATATCTTGGTGGCTAAAATTTTCAGGATCCTTTAAATACTCATAAATGCTTCCAAACTCAGGATCCTTACCCAGTTCCGTTATTACAGTTTCTCGGGAATTTATTGTACATGCTGTGAGCATTGCCACCTTTACGGTATTACCTTCTTCATCTATTTTAATTCTGGATAGGGCATCTGCTACGATATTTTCCTTTCCGGGGGTATGCTTGATTACCAGATTATATTCTTGTAGCTTGGGTGCCTATCTTATTAACCTTGGGGATAAGTTTTTCCCTGAGTACAATCTAGTTACCGCCGCATGATCAGAGTACACTGTTATTGGCGCCTTTCCAAAATAGACTCGGAACTTTTGCACTGCTAACAGAACTGCAAGTGCCTCTCTCTCGGTCGCGGAATAGTTTCCTTGTGTTTGATTTAAAGTTCGGCTAAAAAATGCCACGGGCTGTTGATTTTGCGAATGTCCCGCTCCTACCGCATAATCCGAAGCATCCGCTGAAATTTCTAAATTCTCATCCTTTTCAGGAA
Source organism: Stegodyphus dumicola (assembly GCF_044657685.1). Taxonomy (NCBI): domain Eukaryota; kingdom Metazoa; phylum Arthropoda; class Arachnida; order Araneae; family Eresidae; genus Stegodyphus; species Stegodyphus dumicola. The sequence continues at coordinate 109,124,769 of NC_140781.1, read as the reverse complement.
ATTTCAACACAGGGGCTTGCGCTAATGCTTGTTTTAATTTTTCGAAAGCACTATTGGCTTCGGCCGTCCACGAGAATCTTGCCTTTTTCCTTTTTAATTTTAACAATGGCTCAGCAATAGCTCCAAAATCTTTTATAAAGGACCTATAATATGAACAAAGTCCTAGAAAAGAAGAGAGTTTCTCTGCCGTGTTCGGAGTCGGATACTTTTGTACAGCGATTATTTTTGATTCGTCTGTCTCGATTCCTTTCTGAGATATTTTGTAACCTAAATATTTTAATTCAGGGGCTGCAAATTTGCACTTTTCCACATTAACTTTTAGACCGGCCTCATTTAATAAAGCAAACACCTGTCTTAAATCCTGTACATGTTGGTCGAGATTATCACTAGTAATAATGATATCGTCTAAATAGATAAGTGTTAACTTTCCAAGAACAGGCCTTAACACAATGTCCATACATCGCTGAAATGTTGCCGGGGCCCCTGAAAGGCCGAACGGCATACGCAAAAATGCATAAGTGCCAGACTTGGTTATAAAAGCACTCTTAGGCACGTCCTCAGGCCTAACCCCTATTTGAAAATAACCAGTCGTTAAGTCTAAAGTCGTCATATATTTGGTGGATGTTATGTTCCTTAGAATTTCTTCAATAATAGGTAACGGATTATACCGGATATTTAGTTATGGAGTTTAATTTACGGTAGTCAATTGCGAATCTCCACCTTTTTGGATGTGTCAAAGGATAGTCATTATTTTTCTTACATAAAACCACCGGGCTAGCATAACTACTTGAGATGGGCGTTATGATCTTTTTACGTAGCATATCGGTGATATGCCATTCTATAATTTTTTCCTTATTCTTATCATACCGGTATGCTTTTTGGCGAACTGGCATTGAATCTCCGGTGTCAATACTATGGTTAGTAACCTGAGTAAATCCTGGAATATCACTAAATAACGAAGCAAATTCACTTACCACTTGTCGGATTCTTCGTTGCTCGTCATTAGGCAGGTGGTCAAGATTTAGCATCGGCGGTTCAGCCTTTTCTCCACGAACTGGTTTCATCGTCAGCTTAAGGGACGCTTCATTAAAATCCAGCGTTGCTTGTGCCTCTGAAAGAAAATCTATTCCTAAAATAATATGTGCTTGCAGATTCTTTACTATGAAAAACATAACCTTTACTTGTTCGTCCTTGATACGGACATACAGCGGTAATTTACCTATACACTTACATTTTTCTCCTTGCGCCGCTAACACTGTCGTATTATCCGAATTATATATGCGGTATTTCCGAAAATACTTCCTAAAAAAATCTTCTGCCACACAGGAACACTGCGCGCCTGTATCCAGGAGTGCGGTGGCTGGGATATTATTCATCAACACTTCAATCTTCGGAAGAGTCAAATTTTTCACCATTCCTGTATTTAACTTGAAGGAAGAGGGGTTTTCGTGGCCTTCGGATTTCCGCACCCTCCCGTCAGCAGAAATCCGTTTTAGTTTAAATTATTTTTCATTTCCATGCTTTCCTTCTTTTTCCACTGGCCTTGAGACTTTTTTCCTGGATTGCTATTGAACTGTCGACGTTCGCCGGCTGTTTTTGAATGCTCGGGTTTCCTTTCCCACTGATTCGCTTTGCTTCCGTAGCCGTGTGCTTGAGTTTGCTGTAGTCTTGGCGCACCAAATTGGTTTCGCTGTTGATATTGGCGTCTTCTTTCAATGTCCGCCGTTCTTCTACTTTCAAACTGGATTGCTAGCTCAAATAACTTTTCCAGTGTAGTCGGATTTCTTAATTCAATAAAGTCCTGCACTTGGGGCAGTAACCTCGGCAAAATCACTTGAATTATCTCAGGATCCGGCCGGTTTTCATACAAGAGTTTGAAGACGTGAATTTTTCTTAAAATAAAGCTTGAGAGATTTTCGATTCTTTGCTGATATATACTAAAAAGTTCCGTTTCTAATTTCGCACGATCCCTTACAACAGGGAAGGCTTTTACTAGGGCAGTCTTGAAATTCTCGTAAGTATAGGTGGGACTTCCTGCTTGACCCAAGAGACTTCTGCCTATACACTTGAACCAGTTAAGCGCTTGGCCCCTCAAAGCGCTGGTAGCTAAGGTAACTTTTTGAAACTCGTGCACGGGGTAGAGCATGAAGTAATCATCCAATTTTCCCAAAAAAACTGGTTACCGGTGAGTTTCCATTAAATGTTGCTTCTGGTTGCATCGAAGCGCGCATGGTCTGGACGATGTAACCAAATCCTTCCAGAGCGGCAGCTGGCATTTCTGGATTCTGAGCCGCTTCTGCAGGCAGCACAGGTTCTTCTTGAAACTCGGCCATGGTTATTCTTCGTTGGAAGCCACTATCAGGTTCAATGTTCCGTCTTACTTTCTTCGGGAACATACAAGGACCTGACTCGGAACAGAGAGCTTACTAAAGCTATGTTCAATAACTATGGGAAGTAGACAGGATACACAAGAAGGGTATTCAAAACCCTTTATTTTTCTCTATTTACAATAATTTCCGTACTTCGGAATACAAAGACCCACTACTCGTGGTCTAAACGTAAGAATATAAAAATATAACTAAACGCTAAGTTTGAAATAATAAACGTGGAAGATTGGCCTTATATTGACAGGAAGCCGTATGTAGTACAGGGAACTGTTAACACTACAATACGTTTAAAATTATCAAGCGGATTAAACCTCTGGCCTGGAAGGCAACCAGCAACTGAGTAAAACTTCTAAGGTAAGCGGCCTGCTTCGACTTACTGCTTCCTCTCTTTCGCTTGGCAAAAAGCCACAACTTAAATACTTGGCGTTCGCCAGACGAACTTTGCATAAATACGTTAACGCTTATAATTCTGGCCGGAAGTAGAAAATAAGAAGTGATAGTAAAGATTTAAAATAAAATAAACGTTAGTAAAACTTAAGTTCCTTACAAGGTGCTAGTAAGAAACGAGGTAGTCGATTTTGCCGGCGATATTGACTCATTTGCCATTTTGAACCCGGTACATGCAATAGAGAATTGCGGCTCTAAACCGTGAAGTGAAGCTATATTGTGCTATTGGATGCTTTGTCTAGTAATGACGGAAAGGAATTACATATAGGTAAATACAAGCATAGGTAGTCAGTAAATATAATTACTAATTACTTCAGAAAATAGCTAGTCTAATAAAGACAACAATAGAAATAATAATAATAAAAATCACAGGTGAGAAGTAAATGAGAAGCGTATGGAAGTTGCAGAAAACTCATTAATTTCCGTCACAAATGCCAAATGTATGGAACTGAATGCTGTGAACAGATCCTATTACTTATACAATGCATACAATACACAGAACAATTGCATGTACAGAAATAAATCCTAAACGAACATAACAAGGTATGGAAACAGAGTACAATAGATGGCTATCAGTAAATGAGCACAAACAAAAATTTACAGGAAAATGAAATTAAATAAGTATAAAAATTATAATAATAATGAAAAAGTATTAAAAAAGTAAATATAATAGAATAAAAGTAAAATGCGTAGTGAAAAATTAGATCAATGTTAAAAATTTGGGTGTACTAAAGGCTGGCTAAGTACCGTGCAGCTAAGTTAAAAATGTAAACAAAAGCACGTGCAAGACTTCTAGCAACTGCACTCTATTATGCGCGCATGCGCTTGAAGAGGTTGACAAGGAGTTGTCCGACAAGTTCAGAGAGCGACCTGTCCTGTGTCGTATAAACGAGCTGGGTGAGTGATACCGGGAAAAGAACAAGGTCACACAGGAAAAATGCAATTTAACCTTGCGGTGCTCAGTCTCTAATTAAGCTAGCAGGACAAATGATACACTAAAAAAAAAGGTAATCTAAAGGCCTACCTTATCGTTTAAGAATGGTGTCGATATTCCTACTTAGACCGGAGATAATTGCAAATTAATCCAGAAGTAAGACACTTTTATGTCGCACAATAAAAACACTGTAATAAATCGCACAATCACTTCACAATCACAACACTGGTATCAATGAAGAGATCATATCTTCCACTTTCCAATGGTACTAGGATTGAAATTGGATGCCTGTAGGTACCAGAGAAATCTTAATAGATGTAAACACCAGAAAACGGCATTATATGTAGTATAATTGCTGTAATCCAAATATTGTGGAAATGAATGCTCAAACACTATTCGAAGCAGTGGTCAGTCGCAAAAGCGCAGTTTTCAGAAGTCCAATAATTAGAGTATAAATTCGTAACTCCGCTTCTAATTGACGGATTTTCTTGAAATTTAGAAACTTGTGCTTCTCATGACCTAATTAGAGGTGCTGCGTTGATTTCAGGGCGATATAGTAATTATTGTCCAAATCAGCAATGGCCTGATAAAGAGCCTAGTTAAAAAAAATTCGTTGTTTGAAGTGTCCTTGACAACTTCCTCTCCTCAGAGGGGGGTTGAAAGCGACCGTTGTGAGTCACTGCTTCCGATTCAAAATACTACTAAGTAATTATAGTAATTTGCTCATAATTAATTCTGTAATACTCCAAATTTCTTGACACTGGTCTTGAATTGAAGAGCAGAAAATTCTTAACAAGAAGATATAAAATTTAAATTGCGGCAGGCCACGCCAGTTTATCCACAGGGCTTGGAAGATGACAAATCCGCCGGGAATAACACGGCTTTGGTTAATTTCTTGAAAAAAAAATCTAATTATGAAACTAATTGACTCAGATGAAAAATTTTGGTATCCAAATGCTCCTGTTGGTCTTAGGAACTGAAAGAGACTACTTTCATGTCGATACGATCAAAACTTCCGCAGATATTAATCAAAATGACGGAGCGCTGAAAACACGTCTGCACCCCTCGGCGTCCTGGAAAGTCCCTGAGTTACAGAGGTGGGCCGCGAATGGACGTAGGTCTTTATCCTCCATTAATATGACGTAGTTGAAAGTCTGGAAACTATTCATGTGATCACACTTAAGGGCCTTATCATAAAAGTGCCTATTAAGTTTGCCGTATGTGCTCCTCAAGTGTATCCAGCCGCAAATCATGGTGAAGAGTTAAGTCACTAACATACATATGCGCGTTAGTAATAGTACGAATCACTCTATTATGTATTAGTTGCATCCTTTTAATATAATTTTTACGTATCGTCGACCAAGCAGGCGATGCAGATGTGATGACTGGCCTAATAGTGGTTGAGGTAAATTAAACGCTTTCTTCTTAGGTCAAGACTTGAAAATTTCCCTAGAACGAGGCTTTAAGCTATTAATAACATGGAACGCCTTTTTGCGAACATGTGTGATGTGGTCTTTCCAGGTAAGTTGTTCATTAATTTCTATACCAAGATAGGTGGCTTTTCGAACTTTTGGGACTACTTCATTAATTAATGTAATATTCTCCTGCACAGGCGTCTTGGTGTGTTTTCGTCGCACAATGAGCAAGTTAGATTTTTGGGCGTTTATGGATATTCTCCAATTTGTGCACCAGTTCTCAATGCTAGGCATGATGTTCTGCAGCTTACGAATAGCAAAATTTTCATTTGCGGACTTAACGGCCAAGGCCGTATCGTCCGCGTAACATCCCAGGAAGAAATTGTTATCTAGCTGCGACATAGGAAAATCTGCTACAAACAATAGATACAAAATTGTACCTAAAATGGATCCCTTAGGGACCCCTGCATTTATTGGCCTGACGCTGGAGGGATCTTTTCCAATAGCCACCGTAAAAGTTCTATCTTGGATGAAGGACACAATGAGCTGAATTAGCTCTCTCTATATATTATAATGGATTAATTTGTAGATAAGTCCCTCATGCCAGACGCGGTCGAAAGCTTTCGCCACGTCTAGCATGTTACAGAACCTGTTACAGAGGACTCCAAGTCAAATTGCATCTTTTTCTTAGTCGGTTTCTATCTTTAATTAAGTCCCTAATACTCTTCGGCAGCCTACCGGCAAATTGCTCCTTATTAACCTGACGATAGGCGTTATTAACTGGAGTGCTTATGCTGTCTGTCAAAATCTCAATGCTGAATCTATATCATTTCTGGTCCTTAGACTTCCAATATTCGGGCGGGTTTACCTGCAAGATGTCTTTGAAAAGATTCCAATCAGTAAGATTAATTTTCTCGCAGCTTCTTTCTTTGGCCATACCAAGTGTAACGAGGACCGGCAAATGATCAGAAGTGAATTCATGTACTACTTCAGTGAACATCGGAATTGAGGTGTTAGTAAGTAGCAGGTCGAGGATATCTGCCTGATGAGGATTATCAGGACGATATGTAAATTCTGCAGGCGCTTCTAATGTAATTGGGCAATTGTTCAAAAAGTCATACAGGGTTTTTCCGTTTTTATTTGTAGAACGACAACCCCATTCTCTGTGCTTAGCATTGAAATCGCCTGCTACGATAAACTGCTTCTGTTCAGGACAAATATTCTTAAGAATATCCTCGTGGAATTTCACTTGAGGAGGATTGTAGAAGGCACTAAAATAGATGGTACCAGAAAGGGTAATAAAACTGAAACTGTAACTAACTCATGGGAGTTGTTTCTATCCTCGGCGATTAAGTATGACTGAAGGGAGTTTCGAACGTATACCGCAACACCTCTTCCTCTGTGACTCGCCTGTCACAACGATATGCACGAAACTTGTTGATCCTTATGCTTCTACACGGAGTAGCGTAAGTCTCCGTAACCAGCGCGATGTAAACTTCATGATCAAATAGAAAATTTTCTAGCTCCGTTGATTTATTTTGAATGCTGTGCTCATTCCAATACACTAATCTGATGGGAGCTTTAGTAATGATGTTACTGGCCATTATGTTCGCCGGATTTGGGAGTTTCATCAATTAAATTTTTGGCCTGTTGTAATTGTTTTGAATGTAAGAAGCCGGAGCTTTTAATGACCCTTATTAATTCCGCTAAATCCTCAAAAACCTTTTTTGCTTCTTTGATAGTGTCCGTGTAGAGGCCAGCGGATAAAGCCTGCGCAAATGTTTTATTTTCCATTACACGGCTTGGGAAGGTCTTAACCTTGTCTTGTTTCTTCTTAGGAAACTTTTCACACCCCCTGAAGTTCGAAGCGTTTTCTAATTGACAGTTCGCGCACTTCGGGGGTTTCTCCTTACTTTTATTTGGGCATTCATAAGAATAATGTTCTTCCGCGCATCTCACACACTTGGGGGTGGTGAAACCCCTGGTAACGGTAACATTGCAGAGGGCCAGCCCGACCGCGGTAATCCTCAATTTTGGTGCCAAGTCCACATAAATTAGTGATATTAGGAATTTCCTTCGATTCGTCTTTTTTGAGAAGTGTAATTAAGAATAATGGTAACTTTATAACTTCACCGTTACGCCGACGGTTCACCTGTTTAACAGAGTTAACAGTAAAGTTCTTAGCTTCGAGTGCGGCTTGTATGTCATTGATTTCAGTATCAATTAGTGAACCCCGGATTACAACCTTTAGGTATCTATCCTGAGGGAGTATAAATGAGCGGTGTTCAATATTGGCAGCACGAAGTAGTCTAACAATGACTTTGTAGTCTTTAGCATTCTTTGCAAAAATTTTAATACCTTTAGGGGTATTTTTACTCATGACATCTATGTTTCTCTCAATGAATGTGTTTCTCAGATTTTGAAAAATTTTATTACTAACTCTGATAATAATGGGCGGAACTCTACTTTTGTTAACAAATTCCGCTTCAAGGTCATCATTTCGCGTGGTAGTGTCTATTTTTGAAGTATTAAGCCTCGTTTCCACTACTGCGTACGAACGCGTTGCGTCAATTGAAGACACGCCTACGGCATTCGTACAAGCGTTTCCACTGCCGCGTATCCGTAGTTTATTTTCATTTTCCGCTGCTAGGTAACACTGTAATATTTTGGCGCCAAGCAAGCAGCTCCCAAGTTACGACGCTGAACATCTGAATTTTTCCCGCTTAAGCGAGTATTGGTTGTTTTGGATTTGATATGGATCCTGACGTAAAACGCAGAAAAGTTTTGCTTACTAAATTCCATGTTATTGGAATTTTTTATTTCTGCTTATGTACTGCGAAAGTAAAGTACACTAGCAATTTTTAGATAAGTAAGGTTATAATGCATATTATGAACATCACTAATTCCATAAAAGCTGAAGTAAATTTTAAAAATCTTTTTGCGTTTCTAGAAGCCTTAAATATTAATGAAATAATATATATATTATTAAAACTAAAATGTACTGTTAGTGAAAAAATAAAATAAAAAAGTTAAAGGAATTAAAAAATAGTTGGTACTTTAAAAATACAGAGCAACTGTAAAGAAAGGTTCACAATAATTACACAAAATTTGCTATGCTTGTATACCGTTGACTACAGGGTCATAGCTGGATAATTTATTAGAAATCTCGTTTGTTTTAAAATGCAGTATGGGCAGTTATATTTGTGCATAATCCATAAAATATTATTTTTAATTTAAACATTTTTAATTCATATCTCTTTTTATAGAAGAAGTTTTAAAAATAAGCTTTTTCTCTTTATATATACACACATTAGGTAAAGAAAATGGAAATATTTAATTAATTCCTGCACTTCTGATGGAGAGGACTGAATTTAAAAGCAATTATTATAGTAATTTTTTGTTTTAAAAAAAATGTTTAGAGCATTAATACTGTCTCATGTTAATTGGTAATGAAAGTTTAGATCCGTAAACATCCCAAAGTCTCAGCACATTCACATAAAAGTGAAACGAATATATATATATATGTATATGTGTGTCTCAAGGGTTTCAAAAGAATAAATAGTAAAGTCAAATTAAATTTAAATAATTCTCTTGTGCTATTGCTGCAAGGAAGGAAATTTGAATTTAACAAACATTCTCTATTCGTAAAAAGCAAATTTAAAGTTAATTAAACTTAAATTAAATTTAATACAAACAAATAAATGAATAATATTTGCTGCGAACTAATCTACAATATCATTTAAATTCTGAGAGCATATGTAAATCAAGTGCAAGTGTCAAAAATCCATGAATAAATATTTAATTCCAAAAATTTATTTATCGTATTAGTCACTTATGATTTTTTTATCATGAATAAATATATAATTCCAAAAATTTATTTATCGTATTAGTCGCTTATAATTTTTTTATAAATTTTTTAGGATTAACTTTTGGAATTATATATTTATTCATGGATTCTGATACTTGCACTTGATTTACATATGCTCTCAGAATTTATATGATATTCTAGATTAGTTCGCAGCAATAATTAATCATTTCTTTGTTTGCATTAAATTCCATTTAAATTTAATTAACTTGAAATTTGCTTTTTACGAACAGAGAATGTTTAACATTTGTTTGTTAAATTCAAATATATATGTAAAGCATATGCTTAAAATTCGTATTATATAATTTTAATATTTTTTGCGGGGAAAATTTAAACAAATAAGAGCATAAATAAAATATATTTAATGCATATAATAATAGAAATAAATTTTAAAATACGAATATAGATCAAATTGGAACAAAAAGCTAAGAAAGTTGCAGACAGGAACAAAGAGTATGGGAGTCGAACTCACGACACCAAGTGTTAAGCTTTGTTAACATCAGCTTAACCACTAAGCTAACATCACACGAAGATAGCATGCATATTTTGGCTTATATACATCATCAAGTAAATCAATTCTTAAAACTAAATTTTTTTAGTCATATTTCAGTGTGCTATCGTCTAAAAAATTCACCAAAATTTTTTCTTCAGCTTCTAGTACATTTAAAATACACACATTATCTTTTAAAGTGGCGTTCTAATTGAAGTTAAACGGTCTGCTAAAAATATATTTCATGTGCTTATAAATATATGTTAGCCAAAGGATATATTTATAAATAGAGAAATACAAATTTAACATACACTTTAATGCAGTGGAATATTTAAAAAGCTATCAAATTTAATTGATAATTAACGTTTTGAGTTTTTACTTGTTTCAAAAGAAAAAAAATAACAAATCTTTTAATGCTATATCTTATTTGCTATAGCAGTTTGATATAGTCAGACATTCATTTTCATTAAAGGTAAATGTGTATACATAACTAGGAAATAATTGTCAGGACAAATTTTGCTATTTCATGAACTTGAAATTATAATTTTTGCCGCTGATTTTCTTGAACTGAATTTCTTGAACGAATGATTTTATCTGCGAAGAAGTACTGTAGTTACAGTTATCTTAATTTTAACTAAATTCAGCTGATTGCTGACTTTTCAGCACGCAGATTTCTCGCTATAATGTTAATTCAGAAATAAGTATTTTTTAGCAAAACATTCTTTCCCTAAGCGACCGTTCATCGCTACTTCTGCCGCCATTAATTTTTATTGACAACACCTGATTGCTCCTTTTTTACCACGTGACCCCAACGCATCCGCAGACATACGGATAGAAGTTGAACATTGTTGAACTCCATCGGTACGTCATCCGTCAGCGGCTTATTCACAAAGCCTACAGACCGTTTCTACTGCTGTTTGCTCCGATTGGTTGAAACAGGAAATGTAGGGTTGCAAAACCTAGTGCTTGGTGACTTTTGGTTCATCGAGTTTAGAATTTGTATTTAAGCGTGGTGTACCAAAAATTAAGCATAAAGCCTCGTTTCCACTACTGCGTACGAACGCGTTGCGTCAATTGAAGACACGCCTACGGCATTCGTACAAGCGTTTCCACTGCCGCGTATCCGTAGTTTATTTTCATTTTCCGCTGCCAGGTGTCACTGTAATATTTTGGCGCCAAGCAAGCAGCTCCCGAGTTACGACGCTGAACATCTGAATTTTTCCCGCTTAAGCGAGTATTGGTTGTTTTGGATTTGATATGGATCCTGACGTAAAACGCAGAAAAGTTTTGCTTACTAAATTCCATGTTATTGGAAATTTTTATTTCTGCTTATGAACTGCGAAAGTAAAGTACGCTAGCAATTTTTAGATAAGTAAGGTTATAATGCATGTTATGAACATCACTAATTCCATAGAAGCTGAAATAAATTTGTAATTTTTTTTTTCCGTTTCTAGAAGCCTTAAATATTGATGAAATAATATATGTATTATTAAAACTAAAATGTACTGTTAGTGAAAAAATAAAATAAAAAAGTTAAAGGAATTAAAAAATAGTTGGTACTTTAAAAATACAGAGCAACTGTAAAGAAAGGTTCACAATATTTACACAAAATTTGCTATGCTTGTGTACCGCTGACTACAGGGTCATAGCTGGATAATTTATTAGAAATCTCGTTTGTTTTAAAATGCACTATGGGCGGTTATATTCCATGCATAATCCATAAAATATTATTTTTAATTTAAACATTTTTATTCATATATCTTTTTATAGAAGTTATAAAAATTAGATTTTTCTCTTTATATATACACACATTAGGTACAGAAAATGGAAATATTTAATTAATTAATTCCTGCGCTGGAGAGGACTGAATTTAAAAACAATTATTATAGTAATTTTTTGTTAAAAAATGTTTAGGGAATTAATACTGTCTCATGTTGATTGGAATGAAAGTTTAGAGTTGTAAACATCCCAAAGTCTGAGCACATGTATATGCATTCACATAAAAGTGAAACGAAAATATATATATCACCAGGATTTAAAAATAAATTAAATTTAAATAATTCTCTTGCGCCATTGCTGCAAGGAATGAAATTTGAATTTAACAAATATTTTCTATTCGTAAAAGACAAATTTAAAGTTAATTAAATTTAAATGAAATTTAATGCAAACAAATAAATGATTAATTATTGCTGCGAACTAATATACAATATCATTTAATTTCTGAGAGCATATGTAAATCAAGTGCAAGTATAAAAATCCATGAGTAAATATATAATTCCAAAAATTTATTTATCCTATTATTCACTTATGCATTTTTATAAATTTTTTAGGATTAAATCTATCCTAATATTCACTTATGCATTTTTATAAATTTTTTAGGATTAAATCTATCCTAATATTCACTTATGCATTTTTATAAATTTTTTAAGATTAAACGGGTTTTCTTCCTCCTCTGAGGCGTTGCCGGCTGTAACCTTGATCACATCCGGAGGAGTAGGGACGACTTGCAGGAATTTAACATTGGTTGCCTATTGCAGCGTGTATAATTGTCAAGAAAAAGCTGGTTGTAGCGCCTCATTTCACAAATTATAATTTCTACATATTTTTATTTTTGAAACTGACATAGATTTTTAAAAATTTAGCATATTTATCAAGCATAATTAACGTTCCAAATAATTATAAAGCTATTGCATGCTTTCAGGGCTGGATATTTTTTTAGCTTTTCCTATGCTGTAAGAAAATTTGTAACTACTTCTTTTAGAAAATAATATTTTAAATCTGAACTAATAGAAAATTTCAAACAAGCAATTTTCACTTGCAGTTTTTATACTTTTTATTGGTGTAAATAAGTAAAAAATATTAAACTATTTAAAAACGAATTTTCGAAAGTTTAGTTTAAAATTCTAAATTGTGCTGCTTTTTTAAAATTATAAATGAGTATTATAGCATAAAGGAATTTTATTTCAATTATATTTCATAATACATAGTGATAAACACTTTTGACTCCTTAAAAATTTTTATACATTTAATTCTAATATTAAAATTGTATTTAACCGTAACAATTAATTTTGCTTGTATTTTACAGTGATTTTTTTAAATTTATTTTTAGTTCTGCATATGATTTTTTTTATTTACTGTTAATTTAATTTATTAGCCCAAAGGTCCGGTAGCCTAGAAAGGCTGTTAGTTTCGAAGCGGCATTTTGCGCTGTTTTACTATAAATGTTCGTGTCTCCTTGCAGTTGTTGTTACCAAATATTATCGCCCCGTATTATATGTAAGAAAATTAAATAATGAATACATGTATGTTTCTCTCACTGTGGCAAAAACGACAGTATCTAGAGCCATCAAATTTTTAATAATGTAATCCTCCACTCGAACATGGGCATCTGGACGGCCGAATTTCGAATTTGTTTTAATCTATTTCATATTTTGTAAAACGTTAACGAATTTTTGATTAACAAACTCAACGAGTTCAGAGCGAGCACTGTACGGAAAATAACAGTTTTATCTCCAGTGTGTAAATTCTAAAGATATGCTGTTTTCAAATGTATGTAGTTTACGGGCGAAGAACATGATATTCAATAAATACAGGTAACACACAAAACGTTAGAAAAAGGTTCCTTTTGCGCGTAATATAAAATCTGAGTGCTTCTAGATTTTGTTTTACCTTTTTTTTTCCCCCCTACACTCAGAACACTTTATGTTCCGAATTTTATAAATTACTAAAATAAATATTCCACTTTAATGTTAATAAGTTAATGATGATGTAATCAAATAAATGATTGTTTTGTAATGTTATTATAGTTTTGAAAATCACTGCCTGAAAATGGTCTTTAAATTAAAAAAAAATTATCAGATCTTGTTTAATTTTACCTTATTTATTTCAAAGCATCGCGTACTATCAATCTTATTTAATTTTACTTTATTTTTACGCAAAATTAAGTTCATAAATTTTGTGCTTAGAGTTTTTACCGGTTTACCAAAGTAAAGATGTTTGTACAAGAATTACGCGTGAAAAAATGCGCGAAATGCGGTAAAAAGTGCCTTAATGAGATATATTAAATCCTATTTGGAAAAAACTGTGGCTTTCATAATCTCATCATTATACAACGTATCACATTTAATAATTAAAAAGAGTTATGTGATACAAACGCCATAGGTTTCAGTGTTAAAGTAAACCAGATCGTCCCTACTCTTTCTTGCCGACATGTCGGTGACGCGCGCCCTGCCTACTGGTTTAGTCTATCTCTTATAAGGTCCATGACGTCAACCGGATTGCAGATGTCAATCAAAGTGAATTCGCTCGCTGATTGGAGAAACGCATACGCACCGCAACGCATACGCAGCAGTGGATACGCGGCTTTAATCTGCTCATTAGCAGCGGAGGAAGTATCCATTACTTCGTTATCAGCTGTCTTTGCATTTCCTGCATTATCTGTAATATCAGAATTTTTAGCGTTATTCATTTTATCTTCGTCATTACTAGTCACCTTAGAAGGAGATTTAGTCATATTTTTATTTTTACTCATGCTTTGCATGTTACTTTTAGCGGGTGCAATATCGGGTTTAGTTAAGGGAGGTAAGTTACTTATATCAAGTGTTTTGTGCTATTGTTTTGATTTCTTCATCGTCGCTTTAACAGTACGACTACGTATAGTTTGATCTCCTTGCCTTTTCCTATAATATTCCTTATCGGAGCATACATCTTGATCTAGGGCCCTAGTCTGGACACCGTCGAGATAGAAGAACGGGTCGTTTTTTGCGATCTACTCGCCAGAGAGCGTGTCTGGTGTCATCGTCTCGATCATTACAGAGATCGACGCGTCGGAAATTTTTCCGTCAGCTGGACAGCTCCCGTTTAAGCTTTTGACTGTCGTTTTAGAGCTAAACTGAGGACGACGGAGGTCACGGATTGTTTTTGAAAGTGTACGTAATAGATATTTTAATTTCTTAAGATTTGTGAAAAACGAGTATTTTGCTATAGAAATAACGCATTTGATGTTGACGATTCTACATTATTTATTTATTCTACATTACCAAAGCCTTAATTAAATTTTAGTGAAAATAATATATTTGGTATTTTCCTATTTCACATATAAAGAAGGGGTGCATACTTTTAATTTAAAATTGTAATTTTTAAACTAATGTATATATCAATGTACTTAATTTCATGTTTTGATGAGTAATTATAAATTTTGAAATTTTATGTTTTAAATTAAAATGTATTTTCCTCTACTTTTATTTGAATTTGTAGTATATAAAAATGTAATACATTAGACATGCATTAAAGACTATGCAGTATATAATTCAAACTATGCACATCTTAAATTCAACATTTACATTAAATTGCTTTGAGTTAAAAAAATTATATAGGTAGTTTTAACTATACCGATATCAATGTCAATTTCCAATAGTTTCTAGACTCTCCTGTATAAAACAAGTTAAATTCCTGTATAATTTTCCGTTAAATTCTTGTCAATATTATAATGCAAGATTTATAATTAGTTGTCAGATTTTTTAATGTGTACTTTTAGATATTAGATCAGTTTTGTGTATATTTATTCAGATCTAAAAAGTGCTTAGTTTTGGTTTTATGTAATTACGGCACAGTCTCGAGGGCTATCTGCCTAAAGTGAGGGTTGCCTTCGTGGAGGACATTCTAAGGAAAACTAGCTCGTATACACGTAACACATGGGAAAAACCACGAAAACGTCCATGCAACCAGCCCGTTCGCGGGATTCCAACCTTGGACCGAACTTCTAGTGTTCAGCGATTTTACCGGCCGCTGGTGGAATCGATTTAAAAAGAGTATAAATATATATTCTTTCACTGCATTTGTTAATATATTTATACAGTTATATATATATATATATATATATATATATATATATGATTTTCTGTGCCTTAAACTTCTATGCTTCTGGAAGTTACCAATGATATATCTGTCATTACCAATGATATATTGGTAATGACAGATACATTGGTAATGACGCCCATGCGTCCAGCCCGTTCGCGGCATTCGAATCTCGGACCGCACTACCAGTGTTCGGAGATTTTACCTCTTAGCCACTAGTGGGATCAACTTAAAAAGGGCATAAATAGGAATATGTACTGCAATTTCCTTTCACTGCATATATTAATATATTTATAATACATTTATATATACATACAGTTATTTATTTAAAACAGGTTTTGTATGCCTTAATTTTTTATGCTTTTGGAAATTACGGGAAATATGTTGGTAATGACAGATATATTGGTTATCAGAGATATGTTGGTAATGCAACAAACCCGTTCGCAGTATTTGGACCTCGGACCGAACTACCAGTGTTCAGCGATTTTGTGTGTGTGTGCAAGATAATATGTTTTATGATTTAACCTATAGTTATTTGATTTTTTTTATTTTTCTTCCTATTACTTTTGTTAAAAGTTTGTTATATTTTTACTTACTGCTTATTGGTATCTACGATACACAATATATTTGTAGCTACGTGATAGGTATAATTCCTGAATAAATAAAATTATTGATATAATCATGGGTTGCTAAAAATAAAAATTTTTTTTGATTCAAATTCATTAGGAATATTAAACCCTCGTACGCGGTGCTATATTTCAATGATTTGACTTATGACGTTGTGAAATAACCTTTTCAGACAAAATAATGTATTTTAATCATAAAATGCCTTTTAACAAATAGTTTACAAACATGTAACCTTTTAGAAAATTTCCATTTTGCAAAAGATCATACGTAAAATTATGTTTACGTTTCTTCACATACCTGAAGTTTTAAAAAGGCCATTTCTTTCTGCGTTTAAAATATCCATTAACGTTCCCCATTTCTTTTTCCATACTCTTTACTAAATAAAGCAGCGTATTTTTTCGAAAATTTTCACCATTTACTCGAACTCGATTTTTTTTCTACCGCCATCCTCAATAATGAGCACGTGCGAAACAGCCCCTTTGACAACAAACTATCCCCTTCCCCTGAGCTTGGAGCAATGTAGAGG
Source organism: Stegodyphus dumicola (assembly GCF_044657685.1). NCBI lineage: Eukaryota > Metazoa > Arthropoda > Arachnida > Araneae > Eresidae > Stegodyphus > Stegodyphus dumicola. Next base: position 109,108,222 of record NC_140781.1, on the reverse strand, counting down.
TGTTATAGACTGGTTGCTATGCAATAAACGTCACTTCCGCACGGAATTTCCCCTTCACTTTCCGCCGACGAAATTTGAAGGGGCCAGACTCGCTCTCCCTTCTGCTGTCGAGTGGAAAGAGAATCCCGACTGGTTTTCCGATATCGATCTCGACCGGTGTCCAGACTAGACCCTATTTTATGATCAGAATTAACCTGAGAGTTTTCATTAAACTTTATAGGGCTACGGGAACGATTGTTGTCACTATGTGTAGCATTCATCTTGTTGTCATCTTTATCTGCATCAGTGTTATGTGTAGTAACGCTATTTGTGTCCCTATCTGATCCTGCAATGTAATTATCAACACATGCTAGCATTTGTTGATAAAATTTATAATCGCGTTTCTTATTGCTCGCAAGCGCACCAGCAACGCTACGCACCTCATCCAATTCAGCTAAAAGCTGCTGAAAAACTAGCCTTACTCTGTCCATGATCCAAACGAAAAAGAAGATCGCAGTACCCAAATACGCTCATAAAAACCTGCGCCCTGGAACCGGGCCCGCGCAGACAGATGGAAATGCGGAAAACTCACTAGGCTCCTGACAGCGAAAGCTAGGGAGTAACAAAGTGAGGAAAAATCTGGCAAAAATCAAACAAATGAGTGCTAAACCAACACCGATAAGCAATCAGGCGTTTTAGAGCAAACGACGTTATAAAGCAAGCCTATGGCGTTGAGTCGAACCAAGCATCCACTAAGCCTAGCACGTGGCTGTGCTCATGAAGTGTGAAATCGTCGCAGGGGTCGGCTTAAAGGCTTAAATGCGAATTGCATATGCTTATGTAGCCTTGCGGCTTTTATAAGCTCTGTTCTTTTAATCCCTAGGGAACATCACAGTGTAAGCTATCAACTAAATCCCAGCCGGGAAACGGATCAAGGTAGGAAAGAGGGCCCGTTGGCCGCGAAGCGTATAAGATAATCGTTACATAACTACCACTTATCCAAGAGGTTGTGAGAAAAATTCGTATAACCAAAACATACATGTGCAAATGTAGCGATATCAAGTTGCAGAAAAATGAAAAAATAAACAAATAAAGTGTAAATTAATGATATTTACAATGAGAAATGTAAAGTGTATGCCTAAGTGACGAAATTATAGTCCTGCATTCTGTGAGCAGTAAAAGGCCTTAGTGTGACATCTTCTGGGATGCATATGTAGTTTAAAGAAGCATTAAAATTGCCCGCCGTGCATTTTAAACCCTTATCATAAAATTTACTGTTTAATCTATGGAGGTACTCATCAATGTATTCTACCTTCAAATCATCATGCAAGTAGTTTGTTCCTAATATAGAAATGTGCGTTTGTAATGGTGCGCAAGATTTTATTTTGTACAACTTGTAATTTGTGCAGTTCATTGCTCTTTGCCGTAGCCCAAACTGGCGAGGCGTAACACATGATAGGTCGCAAAAGGGAAAGATAAATTTGTCGCTTCCTGCGTAGGTCCAATTTAGAACACCTACCAAGTAGAAGATTCAGCTGCTGCGCAACACTTTTAGTTTTGTTAGCTACATAGTTGATATGGGTGTTTCACGTTAGCCTTTGATTTAGATAAACTCCTAGATATTTGGCCTTGTCAACTGTGGGTACCCGCTGGCCGAATAGGTACAGTGGCTGAATAACAACTTTTAATTTCTTCCTGCGTACGATAAGCAGTTGAGACTTATCAGCATTAATAGAAATCCTCCAGTTGGAGCATCATTCTTCAATATCAAGGACAATATCTTGCAAAACACTAATGGCTCTGTGAGGATTTACTGATTTAACTGCTACCGCCGTATCATCCGCATAGCAGGCGAGTAGCGTGTTCCAATTTAATTTGTCCCTTGGAAAATCCGCCGCATAGTATAAATAAAGAATTGGCCCCAAACAGGACCCCTGTGGGACCCTGCTGACATCATCTTGTAGCCAGAATGACTCTGTCTGCAGCTCACAGTGAAGAATCTGTTTGTGATATAAGAATGTGTCAGTAAGATAAGCTCTCTGGGAATATTAAACTTGATTAATTTGTAGATTAGACCCTCATGCCAGACGCGGTCAAATGCTTTGGCCACGTCTAGCATGAGCAGTGCTGTGCAGCTTTTATGATGGAGTGCGGATCCAATGAACTCAACAAGTCTAATTAGTTGTTTCGCAGTAGACAGCTCACTCCTAAAGCCACACTGTTCATCAGGTAGGAATTTCAAGTAGGGCTGAAATTTCTCTAAGATAATACTTTCAAATATCTTGGCAAGATTGGATAAAAGACTAATCGGCCTGTGATTTTCTACTTTAATAATGTCTTTAGCGGGTTTGGGAAGCAAAAATATTTTCGCACATTTCCAGCTTTCTGGGAAGTAGCGTTCTGGAAGTTTTAATACAAGCGTTAAAGATGACTGTGAGTCTTGTAATGCCACTTTTAGGCAAATTCCTGATCATGAGATTCGTGATCCCGTCAATGCCTGGCGCCTTCTGTAGATTAAGTTTAGAGACTATCTTCGTAACCTCCTTCGGAGTAGTGAGCCTGCTAGTGCAGTAGGCATCTTCAGCCATTCATTTACTTCATTTTGAACTTGCTGTGCAAACGAATTATTGCATGGTGTTATGTTGGGACTAAATTGCTTCTTTAAGTGATTTGCGAAAATCTTACATTTATCATTATCAGTGTAGGCTGTCATACCATTTGCTACTACAGGCCTGTCGCATTGGTACGTGCGCTTAATCATTTTAGTGAAGCGCCAGAAAGCATCGCAATGCATCTCAAGCTCAGCGATTTTGTCATTCCAGTTTTCTTGCCTGAAATCCTGTGTTTCCTTCCTGAGTCTTTTACTTATTCTATTGAGCTCGGCTTTCGTGTTCGGTTCCTAGGTAGTATTGTAGCTTCTGCGTAACCAGCTTCTTTCAGTCTTGAGTGCCTTAATAAATTTAGTGAACTTAGTAAGCTTATCTGTCATCTAAGTGATTTTGGTAGACTCGTAGTAACAGTTGTTTAAGCATGCAGTGAGAGAGACAGAGCCCACCAGCGGCCGAGCGGTAAAGTCGCTGAACACTGGTAGTTCGGTCCGAGGTTCGAATCCCGCGAACGGGCAGGCTGCATGGGCGTTTTCGTGGTTTTCCCCATGTGTAACGTGTATACAAGCCAGTTTCCCTTAGAAAGTCCTCCACGAAGGCATCCCTCCCCTTAGGCAGATAGCCTTCGAGGCTTTGCCATAATTACACAAACAAAAACAAACAAAAAAATGAGAGAGACAATTTCCCTGCCGATGTCATTTTGGGTTTTAAGTACTCCAGCCTAGGGAGCCGCTTCTTAACAACATTATGAAACATCGTCCAATCTGTGTAAGTCTTAGTAGTTGGGTCCCCCCCGGGGGTCGACGTAGAGAACTCTGCGAAGCTACTGGCTAGGATCTGTACCTAGGCAGTCTCGGCCACGGGGATATAAAATTTATGAACTTGGCGGTTCCCGATGGTCCATGGGGTAGGTTTATACTTGCTCTTCATGGGCCGGGAGGTGTAAGTCCCTTCCACTAGGGTATTGGTAGCCAAATAGCAAACTGGGCCATTGAGCGTCTGGTCCCTGCTGTCCTTGGTATTCCATGTAAAAGCCTAAGGAGAGGGGCATCCCGTGTAGTGCTGGCAGGTAGCCCAAATTAACGGCCGGTCATCGACCCTAAGTTTCCATCTCCCACCCCACCGTGGTCTCGGTCCGGCCGGGACGGTGGTCTTGACCGGCCCGTGTTTAGCGGTGGGCTTTTGATCGTTGAGCGATCAATAGAGGGTTTCATAAAATTTTTGGTGTCTCGGGGGTGTGGAACCCTGGGCCCAGCAGGAGTGTTTCAAGTAATCGGTGGGTGACACTTTCGGGATTTTTCCCGTTCCCAGAATGTGATTGGGTTCACGAGCTGCGGTAAAAAATCTTAGTTAGTTAGTAGTTGGGTAGCTTATACTTGCAGCCCCCAGTGTCGCTACCACCGGGCAGTGGTCCGAGCTAAGATCGTCATGTACTTCCAGGATCATGTTAATATTAGTGTTCGATAGTATAATGTCCAAGATATCTGGAATGTGCCCTGTAATATGCGGCCTGAACGTAGGCGAATTGGGTGCATAGATCCCCACAGGATGATTACTTATGAATTCCTTAAGAACTTTGCATTATGGTTGGTGCCGCGGCATCCCCAGTCTGTGTCTTTGCTATTTAAGTCTCCTCCTACTATAATGTTCATAGAGTCTGGGATAATGCACCTGAAAAGCTCTTCTGATAGCCTGTTAGTCGGCGGGTTGTAAATGGCGGCGAACAAATTGTCCCCAAATTTGGGTAGTTGTATGGAAGTGACCACAATTTCGTAACCTTTGCTTCTATCCGTGGAGATGAGACATGAAGAATATTTAGTGCACATATATGGCCACGCCACCTCTGTGATGCAATCTGTCACATCGGTAGGACCTGAAATTACGAATATTGAGCCTATCAGCCGGTTTGGCATGTGTCTCAGAAATAAGGCATATCTCTATGTCATTATCGTAGATGAAATCCTCGAGTTCATCCTTCTTATCCCTAAGATTGTTAGCATTCCAAACTAGCATTTTAATTGTCCTGCTACTGTTGATGTTACTATCCAAGATTTGGTAGGGACTTAGTTTGCGCGTTGAAACTGCTAGTGGCGATACTATAAGTTAAGTTCAATTGTAGTATTCCCGATGCTTTAATGGCTTCGACAAGATTTTTAAGGCCTTCGAAAATGGTCCTTGCTTCATTCAGTGTGTTATTGTTGAAACTCTGACCGCTAGCAGCAGCCGCATAAGTTTTGCTTGTGATAACCCTGTCGTTAAACGTTTTAGTGGGTGGGCTTTTCGAATCTGTTTTAGGTTCTGAAAGTTCGGGCAACCCCTGTAGTTGCTTGTATGTTCTAATTGGCAATTAATGCACTTGGGTTTCTCTTCACGTGGTTTAGGGCAATCTCTCGATAAATGATCGCCAGCACATTTCATGCATTTCGGGTCATGCCTACATCCTGCCTGAGCATGATGAAATGCCTGACACCGAAAGCACTGCACTGGCCCTTTTCTACCTTTGTAGGCTTCAACCTTAACATTGAGACCACATAACTTCACTATGTTGTGAATTCCTCTTGCCTTTTCATTTCTGCTTAGGATAACTAAGAATAAAGGCAGATTGTATTTTTCACCATTTCGGCGTCTGACAAGTTGTGTAACATTTTCTACCGGAAAGCCTCTATCAACTAACTCTTACGCGATCTCTGTGAGTGGAGTATCGATTGGTACGCTGCGTACTACAACCTTAACTTTCTTATTCTCAGGCAGAATAAATGAATGATATTTTACTCCCTTGGAGTTTAGTAACGCTGTCAAACTTTTGTGCGTTTGTATGTCATCTACTTTTAATTCGTAGTGATCCTGCGCTTTCATATTACCAGATTTGAGCGTAATACCTGCTTCCCTCATCATTTCCTGTATTTGGAGCATGGATACTTGCCATCTTGAATAATGATAGGCGGGGCTTTGGTACTTACTTTCTTAGGAAATGTAAATTTACCTACGTCCTTCTCAACTGGTTCTGAGTCCATGTTTACATTGGGTATGTTTTGTGTGGGGGCGCGGCCTAGTGTTATTAAACTGTTCTCATTGGTGCCAGCTTCATAATTATGAGCATCACCTATTAGCCCAGCCGGGCACGTGATCTCATCTGCAGTACTGATAGGCCGCACCATGCTTTCCGTCTGAGACGTACTTGCAGCCGGCTTCTCGGAGATCTCACTAGATGGTGTAGCAGCTGGAAGCTCTATCGTGGGCTGGCTGATGGGCATGGCTATGTTCGAGAGAACAGGTTCATTTTGCGCAGAGTCTCTGATTGGTTGCGGTGTCTTAGCACGGATCACCGTTGGCGAATCAGAATTCATTTGGTTGCTTTTGTCGGCGTTGAGTATCCAAGTAGCTGGAGTTCTTCCTTTGAAGCAGTGATGCCTGGGTTTCTTCGAAATTTTAGTCAACCCATGGTCACATTCATCATCTTCACTGTCAACGTATAGGGGAATTTCTGCTCGTTGTCATCTCCAAAGGAATACCGATTTTCCACAGGTACACAGTAGTCATGGGTAAGACTGAGACGTCTTTTTTGACTTGAGCGAAGTTCATCATGGTTTTCCGTCAAGGGCAGGGGCCGGAAAACGCACTAAGGCTTTTTTACAACTCTCTGGTCACTTAAGACCGGTGAACAACCTTTTATGTGCTAGCAACTAAATCAGAGAATAAAATTAAGTCGGCAAAACCGAGATTCGTGTTGGAAGAACCTTCACGTATGACAGAGCGAGGGGAACTACGCACCTTCACGCTCCGAGTCTAGGCTCCGAATCCTTTTACCAAGATAATCAGTTGAAACTTTTTAAACATCGAAATAGATCAATTGCCCTGAATATTTTGAATTGTAGGCAGTAACCAGTTTTACTTATCTTCCTATTACAAATCAAGTTTAGGGCTCTAATAAGGTAAGATTTAAAATTTACAGAAGAATTTCTGATCTTTATTAAAGGAAAGTAACGGAACTAGAGTGTTAAACATATTAAAAACAATTTCTTTTTTGGTTTGAATTTGCCAACCAGTGAAATCATAACTAGAAGTAACAGGAAATGTTTGAAGGAAGTAGTGCCTTATCTTGGCCCTGAAATCTCGTACGTGTTTTTTTTCCGTGAAAAGACTGCCACAGGCATTTCTGCCTTGATAGCGATATTCTAGGTCTAAAACCAAGTTTCCAATGTGTGGGTGAGATTTTCTGAAGTTGTGATAACTAGACTGAGTTTCTTCTGCTGGCATAGGATTAGTGTATTCGCTGTATAGAGTGGGGCAACTCTGTGATGTCTTTCACCTAATATCGAATACGGTATGCAGAGCTGTAGCTAGGGTTTTATGTGCCCAGAGACAACTGAAAATTTCGCTCTTCTTGTTTGCGAAAAATGGAAAGCATTTCATTCTAAAAATTCGTAACAATCAGTTCGGCACCCCTTGGATGCTGCGCCCGGGGACAGATGCCCTTGCCTCCCTCTAGCTACGCCCCTGAAGGTATGATCAAAGAAAAAAGACAGCATAAAGCCAAGATATTTGTAGAACATGAATTACCGACATAAATGACCGAAGGACGGGTAGAGCATGCGTTATAAACGTGAACGATAAACTATCGAAATTTGTGATACGACTTAAGTGATGCTTATTATGTCTCATTAGAACCCTAAATGAAGACTGTAGATCAAAGCATACAGCACAATGCAGCCATAAGCCTACATCATGAAATAATGATTTAAAATATTTTTTCAGTTCAGCGCCTTATAATGCTCTACAATTCAGTGCCTGTAGTAGTATTCAGTGATCCGTAGTAGCCTGTTGTTTTCTGAGACCACCCTGATGTAGCTTTGGAATGTCATGCCATCAACATATTCCTTATTTATCTTTTGAGTAACAAATGCTTCAGCTTTTTCAGAGATCACTGCAAGCGGTGAAAGTTTAATTAGTTGTTTCACTAATGATTTAATTTTTCTTCATAATCGGTTTGATATCCACTGATTTCCTTAGTTTTAGGAAGTTTGGGGGAGCAGATATTGGATTTTAAACAATTTGAAAGGCAATTCCTTCAATTTTTTTCAAATATTATATTCATGATACTTTTCAAAGTCAGAAGTTTTCTATTCCTCAATGTTTTGATGCAAAGAACTTCCATTGAAATGTATGGATTTTGTTCTTTGTGTGTGGTCATGTCTTTAGTATTAAAATCGAGTTATTAATTAGGTATTCTATGTGTTCTGTTGATATATTATTTGTGCAAAACTGGGAATCAGGCAGGATAAGATAAGAGCTTTCCTCTTACCGTCAACTTAATGACACAACAAGTCTTCTCCCCCCCCGCCGAACCAGGCCCAGGGGTTCAACACCTGACCTCGCCCTTGGAGAGCTTGGCGCCAATGCACCTAGGGCAACACAAACCTCAGAGCTTCAGTGGTCGTCTATTTGCTACCTACCAGCAGACCGTGCCAAGATACATTTTTACCTGAGGCAAAAAGGCGAATGCGCGCCCCTACGCTTATGTTACACAAAAGCGGCTGTATTAAATTAAAATATCATAATTCTTATAGCATAATTATATCATAATTTTTTAATCGTAGTTTTATAAATTCAGAAAACTGATATAGCCAATTATTTACAACTTTCATATGAAATCGTTAAAAATTCTCCTGTTGATAAATAAGAAATAACATTGAAATACAAATCCAGGTTTTCTTGCTGTTTTTCCTATTGTTTTATTAATTTAAATTTGCCGAAACTTATTTTGCCTAATAACTGACAAATTTAAAAACATAATTAATTTTCGAATTCGTATAACCATATTAGCGCCCCTCCTAGTGATTCACCTGAGTGCAGCACTTGCCTTACCCTTGTCCCGGCTATGCCTACCAATCACACAGGCTGCCCATCGTGCGAGGACATTATCCAGAATACCAGGGCCGCCATCCCCCAGGCAGAACCCGGTCAAGCCGGAACTCCGACTTCTAGAGCTCTTTAAGCTCTAGGACGTGCCAGATCGACGGGCTAACCAATAAGTGATCTTTCCAAAGACTTTAGAACCACTAGGTTCATAATTTGTATACCCCGTTGCCGAGACTACCTATGTACAGTCGGTCACAAAAGTATTCGAACACCGGTACCCTATCAGAAAATGACAAGATGGCGTTTTTTTTCTCTTTCTCTCTGTGTGTCGTGTTATTCCATCCTAGGTTTTCTTCTCCCCCCATCTTGGAAAAAACTGGAAAAAATTGGTCACGATCTCTTTTTGAATGGGGAGATGCCATTTTGAGAAAAAGCTGACGACCCTATCTTGGAGAATGAACATGACCGCTCTACACACCCTTTCACTCTCTCTCTCTCTTTGAATTGGGAAGCCATTTTGGGAAAAAAGCAGACGACCCTATCTTGGAGAATGGAAATGAACGCCTCTCCCTCTCTCTTTGAAAGGGAAAGCCATTTTGGGACCCTCTATTCTTGGGGAGGGTGAAAACTGAAGTCTGCACTTTGCTGTCTCTGAATGCGGAAAGCATTTTGGGAAAAGCGGACCCTCTTCTTCTGATCTTGGAGAACTGGAAATGAACGCTCTACACGATCTCTCTTTGAATTCAGAAGGTACTTTGGGACCTTCTAATGTTGGAAAACTGAAATGGACGCTCTACGCTTTTTCTCTCTCTCTCTCTCTCTCTTTGAGATGAGTAGCCATTTTGGAGGATTCTCCACCACCATCCTAACCTTGGAAAACTGAAATGAACGCTCTACACCTTCTCTCTCTCTTTCTCTCTTTCTCTGAAATGGGTAGTCATTTGAAAACTCCCTAACTTTGGAAAAAAACGGAAATGAACGCTCTACACCATCTCTCTTTGAAAATGGGGGGGGGTGTCATTTTGAGACCTCCCTCCCCTAAACTTAAAAAAAACTGAAATGAACGCTCTACACTTTCTCTCTCTTTGGACATGGGTAGCCCTTTGGGGACCCTCTCCTCTTGGTATATAAAAAAAAGAACTGAAGTGAAGGCTCTACACAATCTCTCTTGGAATGGGATCCATATTTCGGGAAACGTGGATCACTTCATGCTGGAAAACTGAAGTGAACCACCAAGATTGGACTCTATATAATATTTTTTTTTAATTGACATCATGACCCTCCTACAATTTGTTATTAAAAAAGTTTTTTTGTTTTGGTTTTTATCCCATTTCCGATGTGATTTCAGAAATGCAATTCCATAACAGTTCAATTTCATTCAAGGTTAAATGATCTAAACAGTCTTTGACCCACCCATCCGTATGATTATTTTCTTCTCCTTCCTGTTGCATCAAATTTTGTAAGTCCATATAATCATTCCATACGGGAAGGGCTGGATCCTCACAAGGCTGTCTTGAAACACTTGGAGTCTCTTTGGGATGAGTGGAGGGATCTAGGATGTCTGGACCCGGCTGCGATTCTACCTCTACGATTTCTGGACCCGTTGGAGCTTGTGAACCCGGCTGTGATTCTACCTCCATGATTTCTGGACCCGTTGGAACTTGTGAACCCGGCTGTGATTCTGCCTCCATGATTTCTGGACCCGTTGGAACTTGTGGACCCGGCTGACATTCTACCTCTACGATGTCGGGACTTTTTGAAGTTTGTGGACCCGTCTGACATTCTACCTCTACGATGTCGGGACAGGTTGGAGGAGAAGAAGAAGAAGAAGAAGAGGATACTGGAAGAGGTTCTGTCTGTGAGGAGTCCGAAAGAGGCTGCCTGTTTGAACAAGTCGGGGAAGAAGAAGAAGAAGCTTCTGGATTCTGAAGCGGATCTTGCACGCCAGGTAGGTTCCGCTAAGTCGACCGTTTTATAAGAGGTAATTTTTTTCTTCCTCCTCATCTTCAATCGTGATGACTTCAATTTCATTCCGTTGCCGGGTCGATTTTGTTTCGGGCCATGACGGTTTGGTCCAGCTCCTCTTATCATCTAAGGAAGGGATGGGTAAAGGTGGCGGAGGGTTCTCTTCTTCTTGAAACATCATCGGCGATTGGAAAGAAATCTCCTTTTTCAATTGTTTCCAAAGCGAGTACGAGCACCGATCGACGAGAAAGAGACTCTTCTGGGTCGTGACGATGAGATATTGCGTTTTCGGGGGAACGACATAGTTTTGAAAAGGTCTTAGAATATATTTCTTATATTTCATCCTGTCGCTGACTTTAAAACTTCTTTCCTTCAGATTGGGGGACGATGATTCGTAATAGGCGAGAGGAGCGGCTGTGGTCTGAACAATATGAACTTCGTCCTCAGCCGTCGTTCACACTCCAAACGTAAAATATCGTTTCGTGAGAAAAATATTCTTCCACCGAAAACTCGTGCGCGGATCCGTATATCGCCGGTCTGTTTGAATGGGCCGTCTCAAAGCTCGATCCATCCGATTCCAAGAGAAGGGAGATTCCTCTTTCGTTTGTTGCGATTCGAATAAATTTCTGTATATATTCTGAACGAGCAGGTTGGAGGATTCGACATCTTGGTTGAAAGAAACGATCGCTTGATGAGGTGGTAAATGCGGAATAAATGTCGCACAATGACACGCCAAAAAGATTTTCAAGTTGGAGATTTGCTTTAGCGTCTTCAAATCCTCCCCGTTCGAAATCCGTTGAGTTGGAAAAACGTCTAACAGCGACATGGCTCCCAATGGAAAAGAAATGATCTCGCCCAGTACTCTCGCCTTTTTATACATATATAGACACACACAGACACACGTAGAGGCTCTATGACGTCCGTTTTATTTGTTTTCTTTTTTTGTTTCTCTCTCTCTTCTTTCCAAGAAATCTTATCTCCATGACCTCTTTTTCTTTTCTTAAAAGATGAATGTGTGTGGGAATGAGGAAGTGAAAGTAATAATTTAATAAACAAAAAATTATCCAACCATGACCTTCTTTTTTTTTTCAATGTCACCCTTTCCAATCCAAGGACGTCCAGAGATAGAGGAAGCAGGGAGAGAGGAGGAGGGAAAGGAAGGTCACACTCTCTTTCTCTCTATAAATAAAAGGGGAGAGCCCCAAAGTCGTATTTTTCTCCAAGTGGATCATGAGGAGGCATCCCCAGCTCACTACGTGTATTCCTTTCAAATATAAATATGTTGATCTTTCCTTTTATATCATCCAAGGAGTCGTTTACCTGAAAGCCTCCGATTTTTCAAAATGTGCGGGTTATCATACCGTGGGGAGTTGTCAAAAGATGCGGGACGAATTTTTATCCGACGAAAACGTGTTGATGGCTCGTGACATTCCACCTTTGGATGCACAAATTTTGTTAATGAAACGAGCCAAATATTTTTACACGTCCCACTTTCTAACCGTCTCCAAATGAATAGGATTATGGATCGTCTTGAGAAGACAAAAGGGATTCTCGTTCATTTTAGTGAATAGTTGCACAAATGTCTGCACGAACCTCTCTCGATCGAGAAGACTGGGAAGAATACCTATTATATTCTTCTCGAGGACTCTCCTCCTTCGTCTCATCTTAGAGAGGCCATGATTTTTGAAAAAATCCTCGAGCAAGAAAAGATAGAATGGTGGAACAACTACCCCATCCCTCTCCCCGAGCATCAAGAGGAGCCTGTTCAGAAGAAAAAGAAAAAACCTATCCAAAAGCCTATCCTCATCCTCCTCGATAATGATGGGGATGAGGAGAAGCCTGTTCAGATTCCTCTCCGTTTGTCAAAACCCGTCGGGGATGAAAAACCTCTCTCTTTCTCAAGACCCCTTGAGGAAGAGAGACCCCTCGAGAAGGAGAGATCTCTCCCATTGTCAAACCTCCTCGAAGATGAAAAACCTCTCCCTTTCTCAAGACCCCTCGAGAAGGAGGGACCTCTTCCTTTATCAAACCCCCTCGAAGATGAAAAACCTCTCCCTTTATCAAGACCCCTCGAAAATGAGGGACCTCTCGATTTGTCAAGACCCCTCGAGGATAAGGGAACCAAAACTTCTCTCTCTTTCGAAGAGGAGGGACCTCTCAATTTGTCAAGACCCCTCGAGAATAAGGGAACCGAAAATCCTCTCCCTTTCTCAAGACTTCTCGAGGAGGAGGAGGAGGAGAGACCGCTCCATGTCTCAAGACAGGACCCCCCTCTATCTCTTGAGGATCCGAGGGAAACAATTCCTATTGAAAAACCATCTATCAACGATCCCCAGAAAAGGTCTTCGGAGGAGATTAGACTTCCATGTAGAAAACGAATCTGCCACAATCATCATCATCATAATAATAATAATATACCCCCTTCTCAACAACAGAATCCTACAACATTTGCAGATAAATGCATTCAAACCAATCCCTTTATAGTAACCCTTTTGATTGGAGAACCCGTGCATTAGCCTCGAAAAAAAATGAGATTCTAGACTGTTTCTATGACCAGAATGTTAAGCCAATAGATAGGTCTAGCTCAGAATTTTTCTTTTTAAAAGAAAATAAATAAATAATCCAAAGACTATTCGTAAATATAAATGGTAAAGTCTCGAGTCGGCTGGAAAAAAATTTTCAGAGCTGAGAAAAATTCTCCAACTCAAAAAAAAAAAAAAAAAAAAAAAAAAAAAAAAAAAAAAAAAACAACTTTTTGTTAATTTTTATCATGTCTTAGACATGATAAAAATTAACGACCCCCTTCCCTTTTCGTCTGGGAATGTTCTCTCACTCTTTTGAAAAACAAATCGTGATTCATTCATGGAATGATTGCCATTAGAGAAAGGATGAGACATGGTCTATTTTTAGAAAGGGTGAAACATCCTTCCCAGACAAAAAGGGAGGGTCATTAATTTTTATCTATCATGTCTAAGACATGATAAAAATTAACCAAAAGTTTTTTTTTTTTTTTCATTAGAGAATTTTTATCTCAGCTCTGAGAAATTTTTTTCTCGCAGCCGATTCGAGACTTTACCATTTTTTTTTAAGAATGATTTTTCCCTGATCTATTATTTCAAAATTCCAAGTTTCGCTTCAGAACTATCTGTGCTGTTGAAGAAGTAACGTGATATATCTAGTTTTTATGAGTTCTGTCAAGATTGAATTGTGCAGGATCGACCTTGCGAATTTCTTCTCTGTGTCTTTAAATAATAATGATACCGAACCGCTTTTTGTAGAGCGCAATGGAAAAAACCTTTTGTATGGTTAGGACAATTCATGTGTTCGATCCCATTGTATTTGAGAATCTCTTGCGTCGATCCCGAAATGCAATAAATGGATCTTTGCAACCATTTCTCTAAAAACCGCCGTTTCATTTCTCCTCGCACCCAAATCATGGAAAAAGGTTCCGTCAACATCGTTAACACCCATGGAAAATAACTGTACGTAATTTCTCCTTCGTACCACGACAAGCCGTGATAATAATCACTCGCCCACACAGCGGTTCGTTTTTCTTTTTCGGTGAGCATTTGCCATGGAAACGGGGGTTTAAAAACAAATACCCCTCGAGAAGTACCGTCCAATGTGACGTAAGCCAATTCTTTCACAAAAAAGGCTCCTTGAGAATCATAGAAACCTTCAAAGTCGAGCACGAGTTCCATGTTTTTTATTTCTTTTTCTTTCCAAGGTGACCTTTATTATTATTATGATGGATGTGTATTGAGATGCGCACGATATTAATCAAAAACAAATATATATACGAATGTGACCTTTCCCAGAATTCATACGACCTGTCACGTGCAACCTTCTCTCTCTCTATAAAAGAGGAGACGGCGAGAGAACGCTATCCATTTTTTCCTTCAGGACACACACAGCGAGAGAGAGAGAGAATTTTGTTTTCTTTTTTCCTCAATTGAAGAAGATGGACATTTTGAGTACCAAACCTCTCAAAGATTCCTACATTGTTCTGGACATGGAATACTTTCACTGTTATGATCCAAAGACGGGAGATATATGTTTCATCTTGAAAGAACTGGGCTACATCACTTGCGATTTAACCTTATGCGGATCCATGATTTTTCTCCCTCCTGTCCATTACGATGACTTATCGTCCCGCAATCAAGCTGTGGTCAACCAGACTACAAATAACCGACACGGCCTGCAATGGACCGAGGGTCGTCTTTCCTACGAGCATCTTCCTACGATCCTGAAAATACTGACCGAAAATGTGGAGGCGATCTACGTCAATGGATACGATAAAGCCGAATTTTTCAGCAAGCTCTGCCAGCGATCCGTTTACGAGTTTTACATCCCAGGGAAAACCGAGTGGCGGAACAAGTCGAAATGCACGCGACACCAATATTTCCAAAAGATGATTCATTGTGCCGAGAACAAGGTGAGAAATTTTCGATACCATTTGATGGAGGGTAGTTACGTTTTCCGGAAATTACATTGTTACCCTTCCGAGAGCAAAGCTGTCGAAGACGAAGAGGAGGCGGAAGAATCTCCCCAGGAGAACTCGTGCGATGATGATGATGAGGAGGAGGATGAACTTTCTAATAATAATAAATGTCTAAGTTGGTATGCTTTAGAGACCCAAGAATATTGGTCTCAACCCTTATCTCACCTAGACCTGAAAGAGTATCCTCAAGTGTACTCTTTGTGGTCCTCTTCTAAAATTTGGTCTTGGAGAGAACCCTTGAATGTTCATGAATGAAATGGTATGTAAATCCCTAGAGAAAAAAATAGAAAAAAAAGTTCCTTTTTTTTGGTAATATGTTGATTTCTTTCCAATCCCATTTCTTTTCCATAACTCCACCCCAATCGACGAGAAGAAGAAGAATTTTCCAAGTTACACAAGACGAATCTTCCAAGTTACACAAGACGTAGAAAGATTTCACAAGGATTTATAAATTACACTCTCCCACATGATATATGTATAGAGAGAAAAACACCCTCTGTTCTCTAGCCAATACGTCAAGACTTCCCTAAACTAAGAGAGACCATGAGTACCGAGGAAACTTTAGCAGAGCAAGTGGAAAGACTTTCAAAGAGATTAGAAGAGTTAAGACGGGATAGATTTACAGTTCCGCCGACTAAAGAGGAAATTATCATCGATTTCAACAAACCGCTGTACTTTCATCCCTTACCCCAAAGAATGAGACGAGTGGACTCGCCGTTGAACAGTTCCAATGAGAAACAAAATATCACTTATTTGAATAGCCAATTTCAACACATGAATATTTCATAAGTATTTTTTTTGTTTTTTTCCCTAAAGCGTAGGGAGATCGGATCAGTAGTTTTTTCCTTTCCATCGTCGAAAAAGATTGGGAGGAAAAATCTGTCTGATCTCTTTCAGAAAAATTTTTTAGCCTTTAAAAAAAAAAAAAAAAACACTTTTTGTTAATTTTTATCATGTCTTAGACATGATAAAAATTAACTCTACCCCCTTTTGTCTGGGAATGTTGTCTCACACTTTCTAAAAATAGACCATCACTCCTCCTTTCCTAAAGAATAGAATTCCAAGAATGGGATCTGGTCTATTTTTAGAAACGGTGAGACCCTATTCCCAGACAAAAGGCGGGTAGAGTTAATTTTTATCATGTCTAAAGTTCAGGGTCCATCCATCTTCTTATGTCAAACGGTGACCCTGACGAGATCGAGATAAACAAGTCCTGTGAGTTGTTTTGTAATCTTGACGCGATCCAAGAAACACGTTTTATTTTTTTTTTTTGAAATAGGCGGGGGGTGGGGAGAGAAAATGTTCTCACGACACTCAGATATCTTTTCATAAATATATTTTTTATCAAAGTGTTTCTTTCATCCCGATCCTTTTAAGAGGTTGGAATGACCCTGACATTTAGATGGGGTCGCGATCCCGACAGATGTCGCGCGAGTATAAAAGTGTGTGTCCTCCGCGAGATTTCTTCAGAGAACAGAAGAAGACGTGAACTGAGCTGGTAAGTCCCTTTGATCCTATGAATATGGTTATCTATAAAATCGATTTGATTCTTAATTTTTTTAATAATCATAATAATCATAACTTCATTTAAAAAGACCTTTGAAACTTTGAAACTTCTTAACCCTTTGAAAAGAAAAATGTCTCTTTCAAGACGACGACTCTAAAACGTTTTATTGTTTTTTTTTCCCTTTCTAGATCTTCCCTGTTATACATATATACATTTTCGATTCTTTTTTTTCTTCCTGTTTGTGGGAGACATCACCGTATTCATCGCCATGGCGTGTTCAGAAAACTTTATCGTGCTCGATCTAGAGGGTTTCCAGTCCTACAATCACAAGAAGGGTGAATTTACCTACGTTTTAAAAGAATTGGGCTGTGCGACAAAAGATTTTTTGACCGTGGGATCGTTGACGTTTGCTCCTCCTCAACCCTTCCACCAACTGAGTGACAAAAACCAAAAGACGAATGCCTGGCTGACGAGAAACCGGCACGGACTTCGTTGGAACGAGGGTCATATTCCCTACAACCATTTAGGACGCATTCTCCAATCGCTCACTCACAGCTTCTTCACGATTTATGTGGTGGGATGCCAGAAAGCTAAATTCTTTGCTAAAGCCTTGGATTATCAAAAACCCGTGACGGAAATTTGTGTGCCAGAGGGAATCATTTGGAAGTATCGGGAAAAATGTGCCCGACATCATCAAAGGTGGAAATATTTCCATTGTGCCGAAAACAAAGTGCGCAACTATCGATGGCATATTACGGAAGGAGATTTTCATATCAATCAAAAAAAGTCCCCAAAAGCGTACGATAACCTCATCCAGAAATGGGATAATCTGTCCTGTTTCCAAGTGATGGAACATCCGGATGAGCATACGCCTTTAAACTTGATGGGCTCTTCTACTTCTTCTTTGTCGTCAACTTCCTCCAATAACTCGAGGAAGACGGAGGGTTGGGGAGACATACCTGAAAATATTCCCCATTACGATCCAGCAGCCTGTTGGGACGAACCTTCCAAAGAATCTCATGAGACCCCCAAAATATCTTCAGAGGATCCAAAGACAAAATCCACTGAGTGTTGGGACGATGAACGGACGACTCATGCTCCAAAATCCACTAAGACTATGTCCACTGAGTGTTGGGACAATGAACGGACGACCCATGCTCCAAAATCTACTGAGACTATGTCCACTGAGTGTTGGGACGATGAAACCGAAAAGACGACAGAGAATTGGGATGACCGTTCTCAAAAGTATTTGAATTGATATATACATAAACTCAGGAGAAAAAATAAAGAAAAGATTTTTAGAAATAAGTAGGGAAAGGTTCTCCGCTTTCCCTATATTTATGGAAATGGACTGAGAAGAGAGAGAGAGACGAATCAGGAGACCAAAAAAAATGGGTCTTGGAAGGAATGAGTGCAAATGCATTCGATTCCTTCCGAGACCCATTTTTTTGGGTCCCTCTCTCATCCAATCTTGGAAAAGAACTTTGTCCTATTTTTCTAGGTCCATTCAAAAAGAAATGAATCTATCCATAAATTTTCTTAAAAAAAACAAAAAGATCCTTTACCTCTTGACGGTCCAAAGTCGAGAATCTTGGAAAAAGTCATCCACTCTCCATCCAGTCAAGCTTCTCTGTAGAAAATCTAGTAGGTGCATCTGCATTCTTGAACACCCGGCAGTTATTATTGGACGCGAAACGTCGAATGCTGAAATAGTTAACAGTGAGCCCATTCTTAAAGAAACGGGGATGTTTTATTCATCCAGTCGAGTGCGGAAAAATTTCTGAGAGCCGGAGAAAAATTTCTCTGGCTGAAAAAAAAAAAAAAAAAAAAAAAAAAAATACCCCCCTTTTAGTCTGAAAATTTTCAGACTAAAAAGGGGGGTAATTTATTTTTCTAATTGCATCCAATGTATGAACCAAGTCACGGTTTGTGTTTTCAAAAAATTGAAGACATCAATTTTTAGACTAAAAGTCGGGTATTTTTTTTTTTTATCTAAATTTGAGCCACAGAAATTTTTTCCGGCTCTCAGAAACTTTTCCCAGCCGACTCGATGTGAATAAAACTTTACTGTTTCTTAAGAATGTTATTTAATGGATCAATTTCAACCTATCGAGTTTCGCTTGAGTTCCGGCCGTGCTGTGGGCCCTTCTGGATACAAGTTTTCCCCTTTTGGAATAGAATAAAACTTTACTGTTTTTTAAGAATGTTATTTAATGGATCGATTTCAACCTATCGAGTTTCGCTTGAGTTCCGGCCCTGCTGTGGGCCCACCTGGATACAAGTTTTACCCTTTTGGAATAGAATTTCCGTCAAGGTAGGCTACTTTTCCTCTTTTTGCATATTTCATGTCATTTCATTTGTATTACAATATACTGAAAACGGGCGTTCGAACTGATTTCTAGGCTATTTCTATACAAATGGAGCTCGATCCAAGAAAGAAATGATGTCTTTTTTTTATTTTGTGGACTGCCAATTTGTATTGGAATATACTGAAAACGGTTGTTTGGGTCGGTTTTCAGTATATTTCAATACAAACAGAGCTCGATCCAAGAAAGAAATGATGTCTTTTTTTTTATTTTGTGGACTGCCAATTTGTATTGGAATATACTGAAAACGGTTGTTTGAGTCGGTTTTCAGTATATTTCAATACAAATAGAGCTCGATCCAAGAAAGAAATGATGTCTTTTTTTTTATTTTGTGGACTGCCAATTTGTATTGGAATATACTGAAAACGGTTGTGTGAGTCGGTTTTCAGTATATTTCAATACAAATAGAGCTCGATCCAAGAAAGAAATGATGTCTTTTTTTTATTTTGTGGACTGCCAATTTGTATTGGAATATACTGAAAACGGTTGCTTGAGTCGGTTTTCAGTATATTTCAATACAAATAGAGCTCGATTCAAGAAAGAAATGATGTCTTTTTTTTTTATTTTGTGGACTGCCAATTTGTATTGGAATATACTGAAAACGGACGTTCACGTCGGTTTTCAGTATATTCCAATACAAGTGGAGCTCGATCCAGTAAAGAAATGATGTCTTTTTTTTATTTTGTGGACAACCAATTTTGTATTGGAATATACTGAAAACGGGCGTTCACGTCGGTTTTCAGTATATTCCAATACAAGTGGAGCTCGATCCAAGAATGAAATGATGTCTTTTTTTTATTTTGTGGACAACCAATTTTGTATGGGAATATACTGAAATCGGGCGTTCGAGTCGGTTTTCAGTATATTCTAATACAAATGGAGCTCTATCCAAGAAAAAAATGATATCTTTTTTTTTATGTTGTGGACAGCCAATTTTGTATGGGAATATACTGAAAACGGGCGTTCGAGTCGGTTTTCAGTATATTCTAATACAAATGGAGCTCTATCCAAGAAAAAAATGATGTCTTTTTTTATGTTGTGGACAATCAATTTTGTATTGGAATATACTGAAAACGGGCGTTCGAGTCCTTTTTCCGACTATTTCTATACACATTCCACTATATTAAAATGACGTCATGGTTGAGTCCAAACAGGGTCGTCTCCGGACAGAGTCGTCTCCTGACAAGGTCGTCCCCGGACAATTTTATACCGAATTTGTATAGAAATATACTTAAAATGGGCTTGGAGGGGGGGCGCTTTCTAGTATATTCCTATATACATTCGGTTGCATTCAGAAACAAAAAGAATGTCTTTTTGAATGGACAGGATGACTATGGAAACCGGATCTCTCTCTCTCTCTCTCTCCCAAGATTGGATGAGAGAGTACCTCCTATTTGTATTGTAATATACTGAAAACGGGCTTTCGAGTCAATTTCTAGACTATTTCTATACAAATGGAACTCTATTTACGAAAAAAATTATTTCTTTTTTATTGTGTGGACAGCCCTATTTGTATTGCAATATACTGAAAACAGGAGTTCGAGTCGGTTTCTAAACTCTTCCTATACAAATTCCACCATCTATATAGAAATGATGTCATCGCTGAGTCCAAACAAAGTCGTCCCCGGACCATCTTGATGACCAGACATATTGCCTTTTCAACAGCCCACATTATTCTGAACAAAAACGTGGAATACTTTTATAGAAAAGAGAAGAATTGAAAGTGAAAGTCAAAAAGCAAAATGGGATCGGCTGGGAAAAATTTCTGAGAGCCGAGAAAAAAATTCTGAGTAAAAAAAAAAAAAAAATTATATAATATATATATTATATAATATATATTATATAATATATATTATAAATACTTTTTGTTAATTTTTATCATGTCTTCTAGACATGATAAAAATTAACTATCCCCTTTTGTCTAGGAATCTTGTCTCACCGTTTCTAAAAATAGACCATGACTTATCCTTTCTAAAGAATAGAATTCCAAGAAAAGAATGGGTTCTGGTCTATTTTTAGAAACGGTGAGACAACATTCCCAGACAAAAGGGGGTACATTGAGTCTGTGCTGTAGACCCTGAACAACCTATCGGTCACCGGTAATATATCTGGAAGGACCCCAAAAAGCTATCCACTGTCGTTGGAATTGTGTTCACTGGAGGCTATTTCTTTTTTTGCAATCTCGCTTTTAGTTTTCTCTGAGATTCTTTAGAAATGGGTGAAGATGGGTAGCGTGAAGCGGGGGACACCTGGATCAGGATTCCCGATTAGGGTAGAGAGGGAGGCGTGTTGCCTTTTCAACAGCCCACAGTGTTCTGAACAGAAACGTGGAATGCTTTTATAGAAAAGAGAAGAGTTGAAAGTGAAAGTCGAAAAACGAAATGAGATCGGCTGGCAAAATATTTTCAGAGCTCAGAAAAAAATTCTGAGATGTAAAAAAAAAAAAAAAAAAACTTTTTGATAATTTTTATCATGTCTAGAAGACATGATAAAAATTAACTGATCCCCCTTTTGTCTGGGTATGTTGTCTCACCGTTTCTAAAAATAGACCAGAACCCAGTCTTTTCTTGGAATTCTATTCTTTAAAAGGATGAGTCATGGTCTATTTTTAGAAAGTGGGAGACAACATTCCCAGACAAAAGGGGGTGAGTTAATTTTTATCATGTCTAGAACACATGATAAAAATTAACAAAAAGTGTTTTTTTTTTTTTTTTTACATCTCAGAATTTTTTTCTGAGCTCTGAGAAATTTTTCCTAGCCGATCCCATTTCGTTTTTCGACTTTCACATTCAACTCTTCACTTTTCTATAAAAGCATTCCACGTTTCTGGTCAGAACAGTGTCTCTCTCTACCCAAATCTGAAACCCTAGTCACGAGAGAATATGAGACTAGAAAAAGAGTTTAGCTTATTGATCTAAAAAATGTCCCATGCTAGAACTCAGAATTATAATCAGAGCGGGGCTTTCCAGTATCCACTTCCAAGATTTTAGATTTGCCATGGGTAACATGTTCCCAAATTCATAAATTCTTCAATTATAGTCCCCTTCTTTGACAAATGGCTAAGAAATTCTTAAAGAATATCATGATAAAGATTTAGCTATCTATATATAACATTATGTTTTCTTTTCAAAAAAAAAAAATCCAGTCTTGATCGAAATGGACTTTACGCACAATTTATTGTGTCCCCACCTTTCCAAGATTGGCTTGAAGAAGTGATAAAAAAAAATGGGTCTGGAAGGAAAAGAATGCATTTCGAGAAAAGAAAAGAGGACCCTCTTTTTCTCGCAATGCACCCGTTTCCTTCCAGACCCATTTCTTTTGCCTCCTCAGAACTCTCTTTCTTTTCTCCTCCCTCTCTCTCTTAAGAGGGATTGAAGGAAAGAGGCTAGATGGAAAAGTTTCTTTTTTTTTCTTTCGAGAAGATAAAAAAAATTTGGAGGACGAGCAAATTTTTTTTGGGTGGTGGTGGTGGTTTTTTTTAGAAGGTGATAACTTTAGTGACATTTAAAGAGACCACCAGAGGATCCGTTTGAGTCTCGACGACCTTTTCTTGACGGGGGTCTGTCTGGCAATAAGCGCTGGCATATTGTTTAGGGTAAGTAGAAGAATCCGTCATACCTGAATGAGGCGGTATGTAGCGCACTCCCAGATTAAAGAGGGTGATGAAGGGAAATCTCTCCCCCGGATAGAGCTGTCGGTAAACGGGTTGATTGGGTACAACTCGAACCAGCGGCTGAGTTAAAATGCTATACACCCAGGCCAGAAGCTGATTTTTTTAGGATTCTTTTCGGCCAGATGTAACATTTCTTCGCTGGAGAGGACATATCCCTCTTGAGAACTCCCGAGACTTTCGAGATCTTTTATTTTCCTGAAGACGTGGTGTTCGTCGAAAAACACGGAGAGAATGTCCCAGGTTCTTTTACTGGAAGTATGAATCAGAGGCAAAATGTCCGTAGCGTTCCAAAACAATCTTCCGTCATCCACATAACAGCGAATGCTCACAAACTCATTATATAAGACGCGGATCATCATCTTGAGTAGAAATACGGATACGCACAGCAGTCTTTCTCTCTGGGAAATAGAGTCTGTCTTCCACTCGCCTCTCTATATATACGAGAAGACCACGTGATGGGCGACGTGACGGTTGACTTCTAGAAAAAAAAAATCAACTTTGTCTACCTCTCTCTCTCTATGACCTTCTATTTTTTTTCCTAAAGGACACCCCGTCACCTTTTCAAAGGTCATGGGATTGAGAGGAACGAAAAAAACAACCATCCTTTGTATACTACCTATAACCTTCTCCTAGAGACCCCTGTCATTTTCTTCTCGAGAGCTACGTGATGAAAGCTTTTTTTTTATTCTAGAGTTTATCAACTTTGTAGACACATGACCCCGTCACCTTCTCAAAGGTTATGTCGTATGGAATGGAACCCTTTTGGTTTTTTCTTTTGAGAAAATAAAAAATAAAACAACTTTATAATCATCTCTCTATGACCTTCACAAATACTCATGTTTTATCATTTTTTTTATTTTAGAATTCATCAACCTTGTTCCTCCTCCCCTCTCCCTCTCTCCCTGAGGAGTCTATATAAACGGATCGCCAGCGAGCTCTTGTTCATATCAGACGAGTGTTTCGCCTTGAGAACGGAAAAAAAAACAAAAGCCATGCTGCTCAAACTGGAATATAACGATGACTATTACGTGCACGCGTATGTGGATCTAGGATTCCTGTACTGGAATGCCAAAGATATCTTGACTCTCTTGCCTACGAACGTCTCGCATACGACGAGTGTTCTCCAAGTCTTTTTTCCTAATCGACACCATTTTCTTCGACTAGGCGATTTGGACAACTACTCCAAAGAATGGGGTCATCCGAACCAGATTGTCCTCACTTCAAATTAAGCGGCCTTCGTCGCTTCGAAATCCCTGCACAACAAGTCGCTCTTCCCTTGGATGTGTAAAATATTCATGAGACCTCTGACGAAAATTGAGGAGGACGGGGAAACGTATATCACCCTCCGAGAGACTGTGCAAGACGAACAAGAAAGGAAAAAGAGTCCTCTCTTCTTCATCACTCAATTCGGGATCCATCATCTCCCCAAAATCATCCAGAGACATCAAGCCTTCGTTGAAAAGTATGAGAAAGAGGATGATGGTGATGATGATGATGATGATGATGATGATGCGCTATGGTCTCCAGTCGCTTAAGGAAAGGGAAACGTTCTCCGCTTACCCTATTCCATAGACTGGAGAGTTGAATCAGGAGACCAAAGAAATAGGTCATGGAAGGAATGAGTGCATTTCAAGATGCATTCGATTCCTTCCGAGACCCATTTTTTTGGGCCACTCTCTCCTCCAATCTTGGGAGAGAGAGAGAGAAAAGAAATTTATCATCTCCTGTCCACCCAAAAAGAAATTATGTATTTTTGTTTTTATGGATGCGGCCGAATTTGTAGATGAATCGTCCAGAAACCGGCCCTCAAGCCCATTTTCAGACTATTTCTATACATATTCGGTCATCAAGATGGTCCGGGGACGACTTTGTTTGGACATCATTTCTATATAGATGGTGGAATTTGTATAGGAAGAGTTTAGAAACCGACTCAAACGCCTGTTTTCAGTATATTGCAATACAAATAGGGCTGTCCACACAATAAAAAAGAAATAATTTTTTTCGTAAATAGAGCTCCATTTGTATAGAAATAGTCTAGAAATTGACTCGAAAGCCCGTTTTCAGTATATTGCAATACAAATAGGGGCCGCTCTCTCATCCAATCTTGGGATAGAGAGAGAGAGAGATCCGGTTTCCATGGTCATCCTGTCCATTCAAAAAGACATTCTTTTTGTTTCTGAATGCAACCGAATGTATATAGGAATATACTAGAAAGCGCCCCCCTCCAAGCCCATTTTAAGTATATTTCTATACAAATTCGGTATAAAATTGTCCGGGGACGACTTTGTCCGGAGACGACTCTGTCCGGGGACGACTCTGTTTGGACTCAACCATGACGTCATTTTAATATAGTGGAATGTGTTCAGAAATAGTCGGAAAAAGAACTCCAACACCCGTTTTCAGTATATTCCAATACAAAATTGATTGTCCACAACATAAAAAAAGACATCATTTTTTTCTTGGATAGAGCTCCATTCGTATTAGAATATACTGAAAACCGACTCGAACGCCCGTTTTCAGTATATTCCCAT
Source organism: Stegodyphus dumicola (assembly GCF_044657685.1). Taxonomy (NCBI): domain Eukaryota; kingdom Metazoa; phylum Arthropoda; class Arachnida; order Araneae; family Eresidae; genus Stegodyphus; species Stegodyphus dumicola. The sequence continues at coordinate 109,083,235 of NC_140781.1, read as the reverse complement.
ACAAAATTGGCTGTCCACAACATAAAAAAGAAAGATATCATTTTTTTCTTGGATAGAGCTCCATTTGTATTAGAATATACTGAAAACCGACTCGAACGCCCGATTTCAGTATATTCCAATACAAAATTGGCTGTCCACAACATAAAAAAAAGACATCATTTTTTTCTAGGATCGAGCTCCACTTGTATTGGAATATACTGAAAACCGACGTGAACGCCCGTTTTCAGTATATTCCAATACAAAATTGGTTGTCCACAAAATAAAAAAAAGACATCATTTCATTCTTGGATCGAGCTCCACTTGTATTGGAATATACTGAAAACCGACGTGAAAGCCCGTTTTCAGTATATTCCAATACAAAATTGGTTGTCCACAAAATAAAAAAAAGACATCATTTCATTCTTGGATCGAGCTCCATTTGTATTGAAATAAACTGAAAACCGACGTGAACGCCCGTTTTCAGTATATTCCAATACAAAATTGGTTGTCCACAAAATAAAAAAAAGACATCATTTCATTCTTGGATCGAGCTCCATTTGTATTGAAATATACTGAAAACCGACGTGAACGCCCGTTTTCAGTACATTCCAATACAAAATTGGTTGTCCACAAAATAAAAAAAAGACATCATTTTATTCTCGGATCGAGCTCCACTTGTATTGGAATATACTGAAAACCGACGTGAAAGCCCGTTTTCAGTATATTCCAATACAAAATTGGTTGTCCACAAAATAAAAAAAAGACATCATTTCATTCTTGGATCGAGCTCCATTTGTACTGAAATATACTGAAAACCGACGTGAACGCCCGTTTTCAGTATATTCCAATACAAAATTGGTTGTCCACAAAATAAAAAAAAGACATCATTTCATTCTTGGATAGAGCTCCATTTGTATTGAAATATACTGAAAACCGACGTGAACGCCCGTTTTCAGTATATTCCAATACAAAATTGATGTCCACAAAATAAAAAAAAGACATCATTTCTTTCTTGGATCGAGCTCCACTTGTATTGGAATATACTGAAAACCGACGTGAACGCCCGTTTTCAGTATATTCCAATACAAATTGGCAGTCCACAAAATAAAAGAAAGACATCATTTCTTTCTTGGATCGAGCTCTATTTGCATTGAAATATACTGAAAACCGACTCAAACAACCGTTTTCAGTATATTCCAATACAAATTGGCAGTCCACAAAATTAAAAAAAAGACATCATTTCTTTCTTGGATCGAGCTCTATTTGTATTGAAATATACTGAAAACCGACTCAAACAACCGTTTTCAGTATATTCCAATACAAATTGGCAGTCCACAAAATAAAAAAAAGACATCATTTCTTTCTTGGATCGACCTCCATTTGTATTGAAATATGCTGAAAACCACTCAAACAACCGTTTTCAGTATATTCCAATACAAATTGGCAGTCCACAAAATAAAAAAAAAGACTTCATTTCTTTCTTGGATCGAGCTCTATTTGTATTGAAATATACTGAAAACCGACTCAGACAACCGTATTCAGTATATTCCAATACAAAATGGCAGTCCACAAAATAAAAAAAAAGACATCATTTCTTTCTTGGATCGAGCTCCATTTGTATTGAAATATACTGAAAACCGACTCAAACAACCGTTTTCAGTATATTCCAATACAAATTGGCAGTCCACAAAATAAAAAAAAGACATAATTTCTTTCTTGGATCGAGCTCTATTTGTATTGATATATACTGAAAACCGACTCAAACAACCGTTTTCAGTATATTCCAATACAAATTTGCAGTCCACAAAATAAAAAAAAGACATCATTTCTTTCTTGGATCGAGCTCCATTTGTATAGAAATAGCCTAGAAATCAGTTCGAACGCCCGTTTTCAGTATATTGTAATACAAATGAAATGACATGAAAAATGCAAAAAGAGGAAAAGTAGCCTACCTTGACGGAAATTCTATTCCAAAAGGGGAAAACTTGTATCCAGGTGGGCCCACAGCACGGCCGGAACTCCAGCGAAACTCGATAGGTTGAAATTGATCCATTAAATAGCATTCTTAAAAAACAGTAAAGTTTTATTCACATCGAGTCGGCTGGGAAAAGTTTCATAGAGCCGGAAAAATTTATGTGGCTCAAAGTTAGATAAAAAAAAAAATACCCCCCTTTTAGTCTAAAAATTGATGTCTTCAATTTTTTGAAAACACAAACCGTGACTTGGATCTTACATTGGATGCAATTAGAAAAATAAATTACCCCCCTTTTTAGTCTGAAAATTTGAAAATTGATGTCTTCAATTTTTGAAAAATTGAAGACATCAATTTTCAGACTAAAAGGGGGGTATTTTTTTTTTTTTTTTTTTCAGCCAGAGAAATTTTTCTCCGGCTCTCAGAAATTTTTCCGCACACGACTGGATGAATAAAACATCCCCGTTTCTTTAAGAATGGGCTCACTGTTAACTATTTCAGCATTCGACGTTTCGCGTCCAATAATAACTGCCGGGTGTTCAAGAATGCAGATGCACCTACTAGATTTTCTACAGAGAAGCTTGACTGGATGGAGAGTGGATGACTTTTTCCAAGATTCTCGACTTTGCACCGTCAAGAGGTAAAGGATCTTTTTGTTTTTTTTAAGAAAATTTATGGATAGATTCATTTCTTTTTGAATGGACCTAGAAAAATAGGACAAAGTTCTTTTCCAAGATTGGATGAGAGAGGGACCCAAAAAAATGGGTCTCGGAAGGAATCGAATGAATTTGCACTCATTCCTTCCAAGACCCATTTTTTTTTGGTCTCCTGATTCGTCTCTCTCTCTCTTCTCAGTCCATTTCCATAAATATAGGGAAAGCGGAGAACCTTTCCCTACTTATTTCTAAAAATCTTTTCTTTATTTTTTCTCCTGAGTTTATGTATATATCAATTCAAATACTTTTGAGAACGGTCATCCCAATTCTCTGTCGTCTTTTCGGTTTCATCGTCCCAACACTCAGTGGACATAGTCTCAGGAGATTTTGGAGCATGGGTCGTCAGTTCATTGTCCCAACATTCAGTGGACATAGTCTCAGTAGATTTTGCAGCATGAGTCGTCCGTTCATTGTCCCAACTCTCAGTGGACATAGTCTTAGTGGATTTTGGAGCATGAGTCGTCCGTTCATCGTCCCAACACTCAGTGGATTTTGTCTTTGGATCCTCTGGAGATATTTTGGGGGTCTCATGAGATTCTTTGGAAGGTTCGTTCCAACAGGCTGCTGGATCGTAATGGGGAATATTTTCAGGTATGTCTCCCCAACCCTCCGTCTTCCTTGAGTTATTGGAGGAAGTTGACGAAGTAGAAGAGCCCATCAAGTTTAAAGGCGTATGCTCATCCGGATGTTCCATCACTTGGAAACACGACAGATTATCCCATTTCTGGATGAGGTTATCGTACGCTTTTGGGGACGGATCCTTCTCTAACTGATCGTAGGCCTTATCAAAAGCTTGCAGAGGATTGTCTGCTTCCTCCTGAATCCTCTCCTCTTTCTCCGTTCCGTCTGGATAGACGTGATTGATATGAAAATCTCCTTCCGTAATATGCCATCGATAGTTGCGCACTTTGTTTTCGGCACAACGGAAATATTTCATCCTTTGATGATGTCGGGCACATTTTTCCCGATACTTCCAAATGATTCCATCTGGCACATAAATTTCCGTCACGGGTTTTTGATAATCCAAGGCTTTAGCAAAGAATTTAGCTTTCTGGCATCCCACCACATAAATCGTGGAGAAGCTGTGAGTGAGCGATTGGAGAATGCGTCCTAAATGGTTGTAGGGAATATGACCCTCGTTCCAACGAAGTCCGTGCCGGTTTCTCGTCAGCCAGGCATTCGTCTTTTGGTTTTTGTCACTCAGTTGGTGGAAGGGTTGAGGAGGAGCAAACGTCAACGATCCCACGGTCAAAAAATCTTTTGTCGCATAGCCCAATTCTTTTAAAACGTAGGTAAATTCACCCTTCTTGTGGTTGTAGGACTAGAAACCCTCTAGATCGAGCACGATAAAGTTTTCTGAACACGCCATGGCGATGAATACGGTGATGTCTCCCACAAACAGGAAGAAAAAAAAATCGAAAAGGTATATATGTATAACAGGGAAGATCTAGAAAGGGAAAAAAAACAATAAAACGTTTTAGAATCGTCTTCTTGAAAGAGACATTTTTTTTTCAAAGTTTCAAAGTTTCAAAGGTCTTTTTAAATGAAGTTATGATTATTATGATTATTAAAAAAAATTAAGAATCAAATCGATTTTATAGATAACCATATTCATAGGACTAAAGGGACTTACCAGCTCAGTTCACGTCTTCTTCTGTTCTCTGAAGAAATCTCGCGGAGGACACACACTTTTATACTCGCGCGACATCTGTCGGGATCGCGACCCCATCTAAATGTCAGGGTCATTCCAACCTCTTAAAAGGATTGGGATGAAAGAAACACTTTGATAAAAAATATATTTATGAAAAGATATCTGAGGGTCGTGAGAACATTTTCTCTCCCCACCCCCCGCCTATTTCAAAAAAAAAAATAAAACGTCTTTCTTGGATCGCGTCAAGATTACAAAACAACTCACAGGACTTGTTTATCTCGATCTCGTCAGGGTCACCGTTTCACATAAGAAGATGGATGGACCCTGAACTTTAGACATGATAAAAATTAACTCTACCCGCCTTTTGTCTGGGAATAGGGTCTCACCGTTTCTAAAAATAGACCAGATCCCATTCTTGGAATTCTATTGTTTAGGAAAGGAGGAGTGATGGTCTATTTTTAGAAAGTGTGAGACAACATTCCCAGACAAAAGGGGGTAGAGTTAATTTTTATCATGTCTAAGACATGATAAAAATTAACAAAAAGTGTTTTTTTTTTTTTTAAAGGCTAAAAAATTTTTCTGAAAGAGATCAGAAAGATTTTTCCTCCCAATCTTTTTCGACGATGGAAAGGAAAAAACTACTGATCCGATCTCCCTACGCCTTAGGGAAAAAAACAAAAAAAATACTTATGAAATATTCATGTGTTGAAATTGGCTATTCAAATAAGTGACATTTTGTTTCTCATTGGAACTGTTCAACGGCGAGTCCACTCGTCTCATTCTTTGGGGTAGGGGATGAAAGTACAGCGGTTTGTTGAAATCGATGATAGTTTCCTCTTTAGTCGGCGGAACTGTAAATCTATCCCGTCTTAACTCTTCTAATCTCTTTGAAAGTCTTTCCACTTGCTCTGCTAAGGTTTCCTCGGTACTCATGGTCTCTCTTAGTTTAGGGAAGTCTTGACGTATTGGCTAGAGAACAGAGGGTCTTTTTCTCTCTATACATATATCATGTGGGAGAGTGTGATTTATAAATCCTTGTGAAATCTTTCTACGTCTTGTGTAACTTGGAAGATTCGTCTTGTGTAACTTGGAAAATTCTTCTTCTTCTCTTCGATTGGGGTGGAGTTATGGAAAAGAAATGGGATTGGAAAGAAATCAACATATTACAAAATAAAGGAACTTTTTTTCTATTTTTTTCTCTAGGGATTTACATACCATTTCATTCATGAACATTCAAGGGTTCTCTCCAAGACCAAATTTTAGAAGAGGACCACAAAGAGTACACTTGAGGATCCTCTTTCAGGTCTAGGTGAGATAAGGGTTGAGACCAATATTCTTGGGTCTCTAACGCATCCCAACTTAGACATTTATTATTATTAGAAAGTTCATCCTCCTCCTCCTCCTCATCGTCGCACGAGTTCTCCTGGGGAGATTCTTCCGCCTCCTCTTCGTCTTCGACAGCTTTGCTCTCGGAGGGGTAACAATGTAATTTCCGGAAAACGTAACTACCCTCCATCAAATGGTATCGAAAATTTCTCACCTTGTTCTCGGCACAATGAATCATCTTTTGGAAATATTGGTGTCGCGTGCATTTCGACTTGTTCCGCCACTCGGTTTTCCCTGGGATGTAAAACTCGTAAACGGATCGCTGGCAGAGCTTGCTGAAAAATTCGGCTTTATCGTATCCATTGACGTAGATCGCCTCCACATTTTCGGTCAGTATTTTCAGGATCGTAGGAAGATGCTCGTAGGAAAGACGACCCTCGGTCCATTGCAGGCCGTGTCGGTTATTTGTAGTCTGGTTGACCACAGCTTGATTGTGGGACGATAAGTCATCGTAATGGACAGGAGGGAGAAAAATCATGGATCCGCATAAGGTTAAATCGCAAGTGATGTAGCCCAGTTCTTTCAAGATGAAACATATATCTTCCGTCTTTGGATCATAACAGTGAAAGTATTCCATGTCCAGAACAATGTAGGAATCTTTGAGAGGTTTGGTACTCAAAATGTCCATCTTCTTCAATTGAGGAAAAAAGAAAACAAAATTCTCTCTCTCTCTCGCTGTGTGTGTCCTGAAGGAAAAAATGGATAGCGTTCTCTCGCCGTCTCCTCTTTTATAGAAAGAGAGAAGGTTGCACGTGACAGGTCGTATGAATTCTGGGAAAGGTCACATTCGTATATATATCTGTTTTTGAATAATATCGTGCGCATCTCAATACACATCCATCATAATAATAATAAAGGTCACCTTGGAAAGAAAAGGAAATAAAAAACATGGAACTCGTGCTCGACTTTGAAGGTTTCTACGATTCTCAAGGAGCCTTTATTGTGAAAGAATTGGCTTACGTCACATTGGACGGTACTTCTCGAGGGGTATTTGTTTTTAAACCCCCGTTTCCATGGCAAGTGCTCACCGAGAAAGAAAAACGAACCGCTGTGTGGGCGAGTGATTATTATCACGGCTTGTCGTGGTACGAAGGAGAAATTACGTACAGTTATTTTCCATGGGTGTTAACGATGTCGACGGAACATTTTTCCATGATTTGGGTGCGAGGAGAAATGAAACGGCGGTTTTTAGAGAAATGGTTGCAAAGATCCATTTATTGCATTTCGGGATCGACGCAAGAGATTCTCAAATACAATGGGTTCGAACACATGAATTGTCCTAACCATACAAAAGGTTTTTTCCATTGCGCTCTACAAAAAGCGGTTCGGTATCATTATTATTTAAAGACACAGAGAAGAAATTCGCAAGGTCGATCCTGCACAATTCAATCTTGACAGAACTCATTAAAAAAAATACATATATCACGTTACTTCTTCAACAGCACAGATAGTTCTGAAGCGAAACTTGGAATTTTGAAATAATAGATCAGGGAAAAATCATTCTTAAAAAAAAAATTCTAAAGTCTCGAATCAGCTGGGAGAAAAAAATTTCTCAGAGCTGAGATAAAAATTCTCTAATGAAAAAAAAAAAAAAAAAAACTTTTGGTTAATTTTTATCATGTCTTAGACATGATAGATAAAAATTAATGACCCTCCCTTTTTGTCTGGGAAGGATGTTTCACCCTTTCTAAAAAGAGACCATGTCTCATCCTTTCTCTAATGGCAATCATTCCATGAATGAATCACGATTTGTTTTTCAAAAGAGTGAGACAACATTCCCAGACGAAAAGGGAAGGGGGTCGTTAATTTTTATCATGTCTAAGACATGATAAAAATTAACAAAAAGTTTTTTTTTTTTTTTTTTTGAGTTGGAGAATTTTTCTCAGCTCTGAAAATTTTTTTCCAGCCGACTCGAGACTTTACCATTTATATTTACGAATAGTCTTTGGATTATTTATTTATTTTCTTTTAAAAAGAAAAATTCTGAGCTAGACCTATCTATTGGCTTAACATTCTGGTCATAGAAACAGTCTAGAATCTCATTTTTTTTCGAAGCTAATGCACGGGTTCTCCAATCAAAAGGGTTACTATAAAGGGATTGGTTTGAATGCATTGATCTGCAAATGTTGTAGGATTCTGTTGTTGAGAAGCGGGTATATTATTATTATTATGATGATGATGATTGTGGTAGATTCGTTTTCTACATGGAAGTCTAATCTCCTCCGAAGACCTTTTCTGGGGATCGTCGATAGATGGTTTTTCAATAGGAATCGTTTCCCTCGGATCCTCAAGTGATAGAGGGGGGTCCTGTCTTGAGACATGGAGCGGTCTCTCCTCCTCCTCCTCCTCGAGAAGTCTTGAGACAGGGAGAGGATTTTCGGTTCCCTTATTCTCGAGGGGTCTTGACAAATTGAGAGGTCCCTCCTCTTCGAAAGAGAGAGAAGTTTTGGTTCCCTTATCCTCGAGGGGTTTTGACAAATCGAGAGGTCCCTCATTTTCGAGGGGTCTTGATAAATGGAGAGGTTTTTCATCTTCGAGGGGGTTTGATAAAGGAAGAGGTCCCTCCTTCTCGAGGGGTCTTGAGAAAGGAAGAGGTTTTTCATCTTCGAGGAGGTTTGACAATGGGAGAGATCTCTCCTTCTCGAGGGGTCTCTCTTCCTCAAGGGGTCTTGAGAAAGGGAGAGGTTTTTCATCCTCGACGGGTTTTGACAAACGGAGAGGAATCTGAACAGGCTTCTCCTCATCCCCATCATTATCGAGGAGGATGAGGATAGGCTTTTGGAAAGGTTTTTTCTTTTTCTTCTGAACAGGCTCCTCTTGATGCTCGGGGAGAGGGATGGGGTAGTTGTTCCACCATTCTATTTTTTCTTGCTCGAGGATTTTTTCAAAAGTCGTGGCCTCTCTAAGATGAGACGAAGGAGGAGAGTCCTCGAGAAGAATATAATAGGTATTCTTCCCAGTCTTCTCGATCGAGAGAAGTTCGTGCAGACATTTGTGCAACCCTTCACTAAAATGAACGAGAATCCCTTTTGTCTTCTCAAGACGATCCATAATCCTATTCATTTGCGAGACGGTTAGAAAGTGGGACGTGTAAAAATATTTGGCTCGTTTCATTAACAAAATTTGTGAATCCAAAGGTGGAATGTCACGAGCCATCAACACGTTTTCGTCGGATAAAAATTCGTCCCGCATCTTTTGACAACTCCCCACGGTATGATAACACGCATATTTTGAAAAATCGGAGGCTTTCAGGTAAACGACTCCTTGGATGATATAAAAGGAAAGATCAACATATTTATATTTGAAAGGAATACACGTAGTGAGCTGGGGATGCCTCCTCATGATCCACTTGGACAAAAATACGACTTTGGGGCTCTCCCCTTTTATTTATAGAGAGAAAGAGAGTGTGACCTTCCCTTCCCTCCTCCTCTCTCCCTGCTTCCTCTATCTCTGGACATCCTTGAATTGGAAAGGGTGACTTTGAAAAAAAAAAGAAGGTCATAGTTGGATAATTTTTTGTTTATTAAATTATTATTTTCACTTCCTCATTCCCACACACATTCATCTTTTAAGAAAAGAAAAAGAGGTCATGGAGATAAGATTTCTTGGAAAGAAGAGAGAGAGAAACAAAAAAAAAACAAATAAAACGGACGTCATAGAGCCTCTACGTGTGTCTGTGTGTGTCTATATATGTATAAAAAGGCGAGAGTACTGGGCGAGATCATTTCCTTTCAATTGGGAGCCATGTCGCTGTTAGACGTTTTTCCAACTCAACGGATTTCGAACGGGGAGGATTTGAAGACGCTAAAGCAAATCTCCAACTTGAAAATCTTTTTGGCGTGTCATTGTGCGACATTTATTCCGCATTTACCACCTCATCAAGCGATCGTTTCTTTCAACCAAGATGTCGAATCCTCCAACCTGCTCGTTTAGAATATATACAGAAATTTATTCGAATCGCAACAAACGAAAGAGGAATCTCCCTTCTCTTGGAATCGGATGGATCGAGCTTTGAGACGGCCCATTCAAACAGACCGGCGATATACGGATCCACCCACGAGTTTTCGGTGGAAGAATATTTATCTCACGAAACGATATTTTACGTTTGGAGTGAGAACGACGGCTGAGGACGAAGTTCATATTGTTCAGACCACAGCCGCTCCTCTCGCCTATTACGAATCATCGTCCCCCAATCTGAAGGAAAGAAGTTTTAAAGTCAGCGACAGGATGAAATATAAGAAATATATTCTAAGACCTTTTCAAAAACGATGTCGTTCCCCCGAAAACGCAATATCTCATCGTCACGACCCAGAAGAGTCTCTTTCTCGTCGATCGGTGCTCGTACTCGCTTTGGAAACAATTGAAAAAGGAGATTTCTTTCCAATCGCCGATGATGTTTCAAGAAGAAGAGAACCCTCCGCCACCTTTACCCATCCCTTCCTTAGATGATAAGAGGAGCTGGACCAAACCGTCATGGCCCGAAACAAAATCGACCCGGCAACGGAATGAAATTGAAGTCATCACGATTGAAGATGAGGAGGAAGAAAAAAATTACCTCTTATAAAACGGTCGACTTACCGGAACCTACCTGGCGTGCAAGATCCGCTTCAGAATCCAGAAGCTTCTTCTTCTTCTTCCCCGACTTGTTCAAACAGGCAGCCTCTTTCGGACTCCTCACAGACAGAACCTCTTCCAGTATCCTCTTCTTCTTCTTCTTCTTCTCCTCCAACCTGTCCCAACATCGTAGAGGTAGAATGTCAGACGGGTCCACAAACTTCAAAAAGTCCCGACATCGTAGAGGTAGAATGTCAGCCGGGTCCACAAGTTCCAACGGGTCCAGAAATCATGGAGGCAGAATCACAGCCGGGTTCACAAGCTCCAACGGGTCCAGAAATCATGGAGGTAGAATCACAGCCGGGTTCACAAGCTCCAACGGGTCCAGATATCGTAGAGGTAGAATCGCAGCCGGGTCCAGACATCCTAGATCCCTCCACTCATCCCAAAGAGACTCTAAGTGTTTCAAGACAGCCTTGTGAGGATCCAGCCCTTCCCGTATGGAATGATTATATGGACTTACAAAATTTGATGCAACAGGAAGGAGAAGAAAATAATCATACGGATGGGTGGGTCAAAGACTGTTTAGATCATTTAACCTTGAATGAAATTGAACTGTTATGGAATTGCATTTCTGAAATCACATCGGAAATGGGATAAAAACCAAAACAAAAAAACTTTTTTAATAACAAATTGTAGGAGGGTCATGATGTCAATTTAAAAAAATATTATATAGAGTCCAATCTTGGTGGTTCACTTCAGTTTTCCAGCATGAAGTGATCCACGTTTCCCGAAATATGGATCCCATTCCAAGAGAGATTGTGTAGAGCCTTCACTTCAGTTCTTTTTTTTATATACCAAGAGGAGAGGGTCCCCAAAGGGCTACCCATGTCCAAAGAGAGAAAGTGTAGAGCGTTCATTTCAGTTTTTTTCCAAGTTTAGGGGAGGGAGGTCTCAAAATGACACCCCCCCCCCATTTTCAAAGAGAGATGGTGTAGAGCGTTCATTTCTGTTTTTTTCCAAAGTTAGGGAGTTTTCAAATGACTACCCATTTCAGAGAAAGAGAGAAAGAGAGAGAGAGAGAGAGAAGGTGTAGAGCGTTCATTTCAGTTTTCCAAGGTTAGGATGGTGGTGGAGAATCCTCCAAAATGGCTACTCATCTCAAAGAGAGAGAGAGAGAAAAAGCGTAGAGCGTCCATTTCAGTTTTCCAACATTAGAAGGTCCCAAAATACCTTCTGAATTCAAAGAGAGATCGTGTAGAGCGTTCATTTCCAGTTCTCCAAGATCAGAAGAAGAGGGTCCGCTTTTCCCAAAATGGCTTTCCGCATTCAGAAACAGCGAAGTGCAGACTTCAGTTTTCTCCCTCCCCTAGAATAGAGGGTCCCAAAATGGCTTTCCATTTCAAAGAGAGAGGGAGAGGCGTTCATTTCCATTCTCCAAGATACGGTCGTCTGCTTTTTTCCCAAAATGGCTTCCCAATTCAAAGAGAGAGAGAGAGAGAGAGTGAAAGGGTGTGTAGAGCGGTCATGTTCATTCTCCAAGATAGGGTCCTCAGCTTTTTCTCAAAATAACATCTCCCCATTCAAAAAGAGATCGTGACCAATTTTTTCCAACTCTGACCATATAATTTCTCCATAGACTCTTTGAACGGTATTCAGGAGACATCCTCCATGAGGGAAAAAAATCTCTCCTCCCCTTCTAAATCGACTGGAAAGAGAATGAGGTGGAAGAGATCCATCCACGAGAGATCATACTCTTGAACGTCAGACAAATATGAAGTCGAATAGCTTAAACAAAAAATGCTTGAAAAGCATCGAGTCTCGAAAATCTAGGCCTCTCTCTCTGAAGGAAATGAGAAAATGGGAATCTGCGTTTTTCTTCCTAAACGGCTGACATTCATCTGAAGTGACACTCGAAATGTTTAAATAGATAACCGAGAGTCCATTCTTAAAAAAATGACGCTGTGTCGTCAATTGGAGAATCGAGTCGGCTGGGAAAATATTTTGAGAGCCAGGAAAAAAATTTTCTAACTTTGAAAAAAAAAAAAAAAAAAAAAAAAAAACTTTTTGTTAATTTTTATCATGTCTTTAGACATGATATTTTATCATGTCTTTAGACATGATAAAAATTAACTACCTTCCCCTTTTGTCTGGGAATGTTGTCTCACCGTTTCTAAAAATAGACCATCACTCATCCTTTCTAAAAAGAATACAAATCCAAGAATGGGTTCTGGTCTATTTTTAGAAACGGAGAGACAACATTCCCAGACAAAAAGGAGGGTAGAGTTAATTTTTATCATGTCTAGAAGACATGATAAAAATTAACCAAAAGTTTTTTTTTTTTTTACAGTTAGAGAATTTTTTTTCCCGGCTCTCAAAATTTTTTCCCAGCCGACTCGATTCTCCATTGACAAGACAGCGCCACTTTTTTTAAGAATAAACTCTCGCTTATCTATTTAAGTATTCCCAGTTTGGCTTTAGATGAGTGTCAGCCGTTGAAGAAGAAGCATCCTGTCACTTGGGAGAGACATATTTTGAGGAGTCAACATGTTGTGTGGACCGTTGAGATAGATTTTTCTCTTCCCATTGTGTGGACATTGTTGAGCGTTTTGTGAAGCTTTGAAAGAATGGAGGGGTTTTGATGGAGAATATTTTTTTTTATTAAATTTTTAAAAAAAGATTTAAGATTGACATTTTATAACAGGTTTTACATGGAAAGAAGGTTTTTCTTCTAGTTTGACGACTTCTTTTTCTTGGGAGATGTTTCTATTGGAAAGATGGAAGGAAAGACGATTCCCACATTGAAGAAGGTTCATGAGAAACTCGTACGGATCTTGGTTCTCTTTTCGAGCCGATATATCATACGGAATCCGGGACATGTTTTGCAATCGCTCCAGTTCCTCCTCGTATTTTTGCTTGCTCGCCAATTTCATGCGGGGACGAAACTGGTCCAGAATATACAATCCCTGGGGTTGAGTCACTCGAGAAAAAGCGACATATTGCTGAAATCGATTAAAAGGTCCGTGCATGTAAATTGCGATCGACGGAAAGGTGGCTCCTTGGGCTTTATGAGCCGTGATCGCTTCGGCTAACATCAAAGGAAACTGTTCGCGATAAAATGCGAGTCTTTTCGTCGAACAGGTGTCAATACGAATGGAAACGCGATCGATAGGAGCTAGACTATTCGAAAATTGCCGCCAGACACGCGTCACAACTCCGTCTTCATCCTGGTCTATTTGGTGTAGTGTTCCAATCGCTCCATTCATCCATCCTTTGGATCTGTCGAGCGTTTTAGTCAATTGATATCGCGCTCCTCTTTGTAAAAGGAGGACGGATTTGAGATTCGCCATCTGAGATCGATGTAAATGTCGACTCCGTTTCATCATCCTCTTTCGCAATTTTTCGCTCTCGGAATAAATCACGTCTCGAGCCAGACACGAACAGTACGTCCCTCGGGATTGGAGACGTTTCATATTATATTTCTCTGCATCCTTGCTCGAAAAACAGAGAATAATAGCTTCGCGAGGAATTTCGTCGAAACTGCGAACGCGGGACTGAAAAAATGCCACATCGTCCGGTTCTAAAAAGTGATTTCTCGTTAAACGATCGAGTCTCTCCTCGTAATCCAGAGAAAATCGCATACATTCGACTAGTTCATAGTAGAGCGTGGATTGAGGCGTCCACCACCCTTCAGAATAAAAAATGGGCGTGTCGCGAATCGGTTGGAGCTGCTGCAAATCTCCGAATTTAATCATATGCACATTCCCAAACGGCTTATCCGGCACATGACACAATTGTCGAAGTTGCTGGTCGAGGCGCGAAAATAAATTGGATCCGATCGTGGAAACGTCATCCAAAATCACCATCCGTAAAGGAGCATACAGGGGTCTGTAATAGTCTAAAGTCTCTTGGGTCAGAGGTCGAACAAAAGTCCCGTTCATTTGAAGACGCAGGGCATGATGCAAAGTATCTCCCGTAATGTAGACCGCTCCTTGAGCACTGAGTGCGAGTTTGAGAACCGAACACGCTTCGCTAAAAAGAGGCGTTCGAATCAGAGTTTGGTATAAAGCTTGGATCAGGAAAGATTTACCCGTTCCGGCAGATCCTTGCACAATAATATCCAAAGGAGGGGGACGCTTCGATTCAGGTAACGCGTAATAGGTGTACAAACGGACGAGAACGTAGATCAGGAAATTGTATTGCTCTTTATTACATTGTCGAATACATTTTTGATAGGCTTCTTCGGACCACATATCCTTATACTGCAAATTCGTATAGCTTTCCCTCTGCTTGGGAGGAAGATGTTTCTTTCGCGGTCGGAAGTTCTTTTTAAGAACAGCATAACGTTCCCTTTGAAGTATTCGTTCTCGCTCACGATTAGCTGAATTGCTTCGCCAGCGTCGTTTCTGTTCACGCATTCTTTCCCTAAGACGTTCTCTACTGGATAGGCTCATCGTGACACCACTCAAAAAAGGTGAAGTGTGTGTATGAAAATCACTTCCTTTAATTTATATATATACTTTTTGAGGAGGGGGGTGTGAAATGACCTCGTCTCGAAACGAACCAATAGCACTTCGAGAAGACTTGGAACGATATAGGTTTCTTAGAGAGAGAGCGACACAAAAAAATATATAAAAAATCAGAATGATTTATCCGTCGACCTCTGGGCTAAAAGTAAACAAACAAAATTTGAAAAGGTCAAGATGAACTCACTGATTTCATCTTAGAAATCAGATAGGAAAAAAAAATGAGGGTACCCATGTTTCCTCTTCAACAACATAGACTCATCTAAAACGAAACTCGGAATGCTTACACAAATAAACAAGAATAAATTCTTAAATAAAAATGAGGACGTCTTGTCGATCGAGTCAGCTGTAAAAAATTTCCGTTACTCTAAAAAAAAAAAAAACTTTTGGTTAATTTTTATTATGTCTTCTAGACATGATAAAAATTAATGAACCCCCTTTTTGTCTGTGAAGGATGTCTCAATCTTTCTAAAAATAGACCATCACTCACCCTTTCTAATAGCAACAATTCCAAGAATGAGTCATGGTTTGTTTTTTTCGAATGGGTGAGACATGCTTCCCAGACAAAAAGAGTCGACAGTTAATTTTTATCATGTCTATAAGACATGATAAAAATTAACAAAAAGGTTTTTTTTTTTTTTTTTTTTTTAACTCAGAAATTTTTTTCAGAGCTCTGAGAATTTTTTTTCTAGTCGACTTGGCTGGACAAGACATCTCCGGATTCTTTCTGGAATGGACTCTATGATCTATTTAAACATTTCGAGTTCCGAGTTTCGCTTCAGTTGAGTGTGAGCCGTTCAAGAAGAAGAAACCATCCTGTGACTGGATAGAGAGAACTATTCCTTTTTCCATTCACCCGTTGTGTTGAACCGTTCAGATATTTGCTTTTATTATTATTTTTTTTTCCTAACCCACCCGTCTTTAAACAATGGAATAGTTTGAAAGGGTCAACCCATTTTATAGATATCAACCTCATACCCTCATCTCAACGGGTCTCGAGTGGGAGGAGGAAGGAGCAGGCGACGAGAACTAAGCATGTCTGTTTATCGAGTAGACGCATCGGGGAAAGAACGATACCCGACCGACCCCCAACGTCCTCATTACGAATTATACGTTACGGATCCTGAAGGAAATCCTATCTTGGCTCGAGACGAAAACGGTCATGAGTATTACGCGGTAGACTTAAACGGAAACCAATACATTTTAGCTCCTCGACGGTATGCCCGAACGGCTTTTGGACGAGAATACTACCCGAAATTTCAAAATGGGGACGAGTATTCGCTTTATACGTCTGTTTTATTCCCTTATGCCAAAGACGAATCGGGGCATGAAATGTATCCTAAAAAGGCGGATGGAGTCGAATATTGTTTAACGGCCGGCGATCGAATTCGTTATGCTCGCGATGCTTGGGGAAACGAGTTTTATCCTCGAAGAGCGGATCAGCAAACGGAATACCTCTGTGAAGAAGTGGGGTATGCGAAAAGAGCCGACGGATCCGAAACGTATCCTAAATTTTATATCTACACTTCTGGTTTAGATCTCTCTCTCTATCGAAAGAGAAGAAAATAATAAAGAGTGTGTTACTGCAATGGAGCATTCTGACGCGGAACCTGTTTCGTATTCCATTTGGTGTGTGAAATGCCGAGCCAAGACCGATACGGTCGACGTCCACTATCGCATGTCGAAAAATCGACGGCCGATGGTCACGGGAAAATGTCAGGCGTGTGGAACCAAGAAACAACAGTTTATTACAAATGCTTCCGTTCCACCTGGAATTCAGTTCCTGGATGAGGAGGAAGAAAAAGGAAAATGTTCCGAGTAAGAAGAAACAAGTATATTCAAATCAAAAATTGAAAAAAGATGGATGTTACTATTATCTGCTCTCCTAAAGCGGGTGGTTCTCCTTTACAGTTTGGTATACAGACGGATTCGCATAATCCGGTTCCAAGACTCGTGAATTTTCCTCAACCGGCAACTCCACCCTTAGATACTTATTCTTTGAATGAGTTTTCTAGCATTCTGAAAGAATATCTAAACGTGGTCAGAGAATTGATTCTTCCCCTGCATCGAAATGTTGAAGAAAAGAGCTCTGAATGTGGAAGCAAGGACACGGATCCAAAGCCAAACTCGGAGGGTTGAAAGGGATAGGTGAAAGTCCATTATTAAAAAAAAACAATGGTGATTTCTTGTCGATCGAGTCGGCTAGAAAAAATTCTCTAGATAAGATTGAAAAAAAAAACTTTTGGTTAATTTTTATCGTCTTACAGACATGATAAAAATTAACTCTCTCTTCTTTTTGTCTGGGAAGGATGTCTCACCCTTTCTAAAAATAGACCATCACTCACCCTTTCTCAAGGCAATTATTCCAAGAATGAGTCATGATCTATTTTTAGAAACGGTGAGACAACCTTCCTAGACAAAAAGGAGGGACAGTTAATTTTTATCATGTCTAGAAGACATGATAAAAATTAACCAAAAGATTTTTTTTTTTAACTCAGAAATTTTTTTCAGAGCTCTGAGAATTTTTTTTCTAGTCGACTTGGCTGGACAAGACATCTCCGGATTCTTTCTGGAATGGACTCTATGATCTATTTAAACATTTCGAGTTCCGAGTTTCGCTTCAGTTGAGTGTGAGCCGTTCAAGAAGAAGAAACCATCCTGTGACTGGATAGAGAGAACTATTCCTTTTTCCATTCACCCGTTGTGTTGAACCGTTCAGATATTTGCTTTTATTATTATTTTTTTTTCCTAACCCACCCGTCTTTAAACAATGGAATAGTTTGAAAGGGTCAACCCATTTTATAGATATCAACCTCATACCCTCATCTCAACGGGTCTCGAGTGGGAGGAGGAAGGAGCAGGCGACGAGAACTAAGCATGTCTGTTTATCGAGTAGACGCATCGGGGAAAGAACGATACCCGACCGACCCCCAACGTCCTCATTACGAATTATACGTTACGGATCCTGAAGGAAATCCTATCTTGGCTCGAGACGAAAACGGTCATGAGTATTACGCGGTAGATTTAAACGGAAACCAATACATTTTAGCTCCTCGACGGTATGCCCGAACGGCTTTTGGACGAGAATACTACCCGAAATTTCAAAATGGGGACGAGTATTCGCTTTATACGTCTGTTTTATTCCCTTATGCCAAAGACGAATCGGGGCATGAAATGTATCCTAAAAAGGCGGATGGAGTCGAATATTGTTTAACGGCCGGCGATCGAATTCGTTATGCTCGCGATGCTTGGGGAAACGAGTTTTATCCTCGAAGAGCGGATCAGCAAACGGAATACCTCTGTGAAGAAGTGGGGTATGCGAAAAGAGCCGACGGATCCGAAACGTATCCTAAATTTTATATCTACACTTCTGGTTTAGATCTCTCTCTCTATCGAAAGAGAAGAAAATAATAAAGAGTGTGTTACTGCAATGGAGCATTCTGACGCGGAACCTGTTTCGTATTCCATTTGGTGTGTGAAATGCCGAGCCAAGACCGATACGGTCGACGTCCACTATCGCATGTCGAAAAATCGACGGCCGATGGTCACGGGAAAATGTCAGGCGTGTGGAACCAAGAAACAACAGTTTATTACAAATGCTTCCGTTCCACCTGGAATTCAGTTCCTGGATGAGGAGGAAGAAAAAGGAAAATGTTCCGAGTAAGAAGAAACAAGTATATTCAAATCAAAAATTGAAAAAAGATGGATGTTACTATTATCTGCTCTCCTAAAGCGGGTGGTTCTCCTTTACAGTTTGGTATACAGACGGATTCGCATAATCCGGTTCCAAGACTCGTGAATTTTCCTCAACCGGCAACTCCACCCTTAGATACTTATTCTTTGAATGAGTTTTCTAGCATTCTGAAAGAATATCTAAACGTGGTCAGAGAATTGATTCTTCCCCTGCATCGAAATGTTGAAGAAAAGAGCTCTGAATGTGGAAGCAAGGACACGGATCCAAAGCCAAACTCGGAGGGTTGAAAGGGATAGGTGAAAGTCCATTATTAAAAAAAAACAATGGTGATTTCTTGTCGATCGAGTCGGCTAGAAAAAATTCTCTAGATAAGATTGAAAAAAAAAACTTTTGGTTAATTTTTATCGTCTTACAGACATGATAAAAATTAACTCTCTCTTCTTTTTGTCTGGGAAGGATGTCTCACCCTTTCTAAAAATAGACCATCACTCACCCTTTCTCAAGGCAATTATTCCAAGAATGAGTCATGATGTATTTTTAGAAACGGTGAGACAACCTTCCTAGACAAAAAGGAGGGACAGTTAATTTTTATCATGTCTAGAAGACATGATAAAAATTAACCAAAAGATTTTTTTTTTTTTTACTCAGAAAATTTTTTTAGAGCTCTGAGAATTTTTTTTCCCAGTCAACTCGATGATCCAAACAACAAGACATCCAAAATTGTTTCTAGAAGAAACTCTCGCTTCTCTATTTAAACCCCTCGCGTATCCAACTTCAGATCCGTGTGTGCTGTGCACTCAACCTAGATACGCGCTTCTCCTCCCTCCTGGAAAGAGCCTTTTTTTTCTGAGCTCTTAGCATTTTTTCTCAGCTTCATTTCCATTCTCCAGGTTTCTGTCTCCTCCTTTCCGTTAACACTGTAAAATTTCTAAATTTCTCATCACTCGGAGCTTGGAAATCTGTCATCAAAAAAACATGACATAGCTCTGCTTTCAAGGAGTCGGTTTAGATTCGTCAGGATCATGGCTGATTTTCCATGATGGCTCTCCAACCTCAATATTAGAGTTTGAAAAGAATAAGGTAAAGAAGTTCGTCCTAGATATCCAACGAAACGTAAAAAGAGCGACGAGGATCTAAAAAACTACGACCCTTTCCAGAAGGGGAGGGAGCAATGGATATTCAGGTGAGTCCACAGCATGGACTGCACGAAAATGAAATGGCTTCCGCAGATAACAGAATGTTCGAGATGTCTGTCGTCGATCAAGTCAGCTGGTAAAATTTTCTAAGAGCTGAGAAAAATGTTCGCATACCTTCACAGAAATTCTTTCCAGGAGGGAGAAGTGTGTATCCAGGTCGAATTCACAGCACAGACTGAACTGAAGTTGGAAACACGAGTGGTTTAAATAGAGAAGGGAGAGTTCCTTCTAGAAACAATTTGGATCTGTCTTGTTTGGATCATCGAGTCGGCTGGGAGGAAAAAATTTCTGAGTGATTAAAAAAAAAAAAAAAAACTTTTTGTTAATTTTTATCATGTCTTCTAGACATGATAAAAATTAACTCTCTCTTCTTTTTGTCTGGGAAGGATGTCTCACTGTTTCGAAAAACAAACCGTGACTCATTCTTGGAATAATTGCTATGAGAAGGATGAGTTATGGTTTCGTTTTCGAAACGGTGAGACATCCTTCCTTGACAAAAAGAGGGGAGAGTTAATTTTTATCATGTCTATAAGACATCATTCCCAGACATATCATGTCTATAAGACATGATAAAAATTAACAAAAAGGTTTTTTTTTTTTTTTTTACTCAGAAATTTTTTCAGAGCTCTGAGAATTTTTTTCTTCCCCAACCAACTCAATGGACTAGACGATGAGTTTTTAAGAATGGACGTTTTGTTATTTATGCAGATATTCCGAGTTTCGCGTCAGGTAAATGCGCGCTCACCTTAGATTGGATTCCCTTCAGACAGGTCTAGAGATTGGATAACCCATCAAGAATTCTTCGACAGGTTTTTGGAAAAAGAAATCGTCATAAAGTGAGTATTGATTTTGATATTTCTTTTCAACCTTGGTTCAGTTTCTAGTACATTCCTATACTAATTCCATTGTATTTAAAAAAAAATAATGTCAGCACGGACTGATCTGACCCGAAACGCTTGCCCATCCAGTTGACTGGAGGGAGGAAAAAAAAGAAATTAGTTGTGAAGGATATGTCAGTTTTTTTCTAAAAATAGATTTCTAAGAAAAGAATAAACCTTTGTTGGAAATCTATTTTTAGAAACATGTCTAGACAACATGTTGACAAGAAAAAAATGCTTTTTTTTTTCCTGAGAGTGAAATGATTTTTTTCTTTCCACCCACTTTTCTTTCTTTGGGAGGAAGGAATAACTTTCCTTCCCCCCGCCTTTTTTCCACTAGTATTTATATAGATCCGAGTTTTTCTGCCTACAGGGTTCATTCTCGTTCTTCCTTCCCAACCAAGCAAAACTAAAATGTCGACCGATGCCGTTGCAGTTCTATCTACCCTGGTGGAAATCACGCCCGTCTGTCATCTCGAACGAGCTCATCAATGGGAACCTCTCTCCCGTTTCGAAGAATGGTTTCGGGACCCGGAGCCTATGGAACAAATCGTCCAAGAAACCATGTGCTATTTATCCTGTTACGATGGAAAAATCCTGCATTATTTTTCGTCCATCGAAGCTTTCAAGCATTTTGCTTTCCAATCGATGATGGAGGCAGGAACCTTTCGCTTACACGCTTATCTGCGATGGGAAAATGTGATCGCCGTCGATGCTGGAACCTTTTTAAAACTATTTTACGTTTCACCCGAGTGGGTTCATATTCTTCAAACCGGAGAAGCTTCTATCCGTCTTTATGGATGGGAAATGGAATCAGAAGCCGACGGGTATCGTATGATTCCCTATCGACTGCGAGCTCGCTCCGTGTACATTATTCACGGACCTCTTTACTACCAACTCCAATTTCATGACAAGACGGTGTTTGCCGTAGACGCCCTCTCCAGAAAGAAAATGGAGCCTATACGAGCGTTTCATCCTGAACAGCATTTCCAATTCCCTGCTCGCGAGGAAGAGAGGAGAAGGAAAAGATCCAGAAGGAGGAGACACCTAAAGAGGTACTAAAAAGAAGTCGGAAGGTAGAAGCATTTTTTTTTTCATTAACGGAAAAAAACAGTGGATCATTCTTTGTATATTTCTTGGAAAAAAAGAAAAGACTAATAGTCATAATAGAGGGAGTTAGGAGGGACCCTATCTATATATAGCTCTCTATATAAATCGGAAGCGTCAACAGGACAGTCCACCCAAAACAATCTATCCTATCTTTCTCAGAGCAGAGTGGAAGAAAGGCCAAGATGCGTGGACTCATTGGAAGCAAAATTCGAGTGGTTTAAATAGATAAGTGAGAAAAGATTTTGAGAGGTGTTTTATGGATGGAGCTGGCTGGGAAAAAAATTGGCAAAGCTCAGAGAAAAATTTCTGAATTGAAAAAAAAAAAAAAAAAACTTTTTGTTAATTTTTATCATGTCTTATAGACATGATAAAAATTAACTCTCTCTTCTTTTTGTCTGGGAATGATGTCTCACCGTTTCGAAAAATAGACCATCACTCATCATCCTTTCTAAAATAATAGAATTTCAAGAATGGGATATGTTCTATTTTTCGAAACGGTGAGACATCATTCCCAGACAAAAAGAAGAGAGAGTTAATTTTTATCATGTCTATAAGACATGATAAAAATTAACCAAAAGTTTTTTTTTTTTAACTCAAAATTTTTTTCAACAGCGCTGAGAAATTTTTCCCAATCGACTCACTCATCCAAACAAGACATCTAAAATTGTTTCTAGAAGGAGCTCTTATTTTTTTCTATTTAAGAAACTCGAGTTTCGGCTTCCCATCAGTCTGTACTGTGCATTCAACCTGGATACCCATTTTTTGGAGATAGGGGGGGGAAACTTTCGCAGTTTTTTTCTGAAACTCTCTATGGATCAGAGAATCTCACACATATCCTCCTCCGTGGATCGAAATGGACTGACCGCCACATCTGTTTTAGATAATAGTTTTGAATTTTCCACCTCCTCCCCAAGATTGGACTATCTCAATATTTTTTTTAAAGAAAAACAAAATTATTTTTTATGATTATTCTACAATTTTTAGTTTTTCTTTCCCCCCACTCTTTAAGAAGAATAAAAACATAAAGCACATTGAAACAGTTCCGATAAATTTTGAAACTGAAAGTCCATCACCTTGTTTTCCACGGGACTAAAATAAGTTTCCCCGGTCTCAGGATCTTCTTGGATTTGAAGAGGTTCTCTCATCACACTCTGAAGCCAGGTCGAAAAGAGGAGAGCGTCTGGACCCAAATCGTTGAGCAGTCTTTCCAGGGAATCGAAGGTGATAAAAGGGGTATGGCGGAGAATCCGGCTGGGGCGGTCCGACGTATCGATCCAGAGATCCGTCGTTAAGGATCGGTAAGGGCGAAAAGGGGCTCGAGAGATCCATTGCTGAAGGGTCCGTTGACCTTTCGGACTCATCCAAGTCCCTTGCTGGGAAAGGCAAGTCACGAGTTCCGATCCTCGAAAATAGAGCGTGCCCGACCCCAAGTGAAACGTGAGGGGGATCGTCTTGGCGAAACGGAAACCAATCGCGAGGGAAAAAGACTCTCGCCGTAACCACTCCATGGCGTTTGGTTTTCTCTCTCTCTCTCTCCTGAGGACGAGATGGAAAAAAAAGAAAAGACAACTTTTCTCTCGGCTTCTTTTATGTATAGGAAGAGAGAGGGGGGAGGGTTCTCGAAAAGACTCATGGAAAATTTCTTCTTCTTCTTCTTCTTCTTCTTTTTGGGGTAGGTGGGAGGAACTCGTTTTTTTTGGCGGAGAGAATGCTTCGGATGACATCCCGAGACATTTAAAAAAAGAATAGATAGGATGGATTCTTCAAGTGGGAAATGCGGGGTGGCTAAGGGATCTTATTTTAAAGAATATTATTACCATTCTTCGAGGGTGAGACGTCTTACCATTAAGTCAGGTAATCCGAGATGATGAGCATTCCTTTTGACATGAGTCATATGTTTTCTAATAGTTATGTAACATAAATTTTCCAGGCTAAGAATACGTGGTTCAACAGCATAATTGAGTAACCGCATATTTTCCTCTTCCAATTTTCCATTTTTTCGCCAGCGTTCTAAACCTGTTTTGGGATCGCAACACCGGACATTTACACCAGCAAGCAACAACATATCCACGATGAGTTTGCATCGTAATTGACAGGCATAGTGTAAAGGGGTAAAACCAAAAATATCATGTTTGTTCATGTCGCATCCAAGAAGAATCACTTGCCGAACGATATCATCCATTGAGAACAAAATAGCGAAATGTAAAGCATTTCTTTTCGTTAATCTGTGTTCATAAAAAACGGGTGGTTCCGCGTTTATTATTAATTTTGTGAATATCCAGTGATGAAAAATGTTAGAAAAACTCATATTGAATTCAACTCTATTAAATTTACGCGTAACGTCTTTGATAGATAGGTAGGAGATATCCTTAAATTCTTCACTGGACGGGGTTCTTGAGAAGAGAGGGTAGAACCATGTTGGAGAGCACACAATCATTCTAAAAGGAAACACGGATTGAACTAAAGCGAAACTCGGAATGCTTAAATAGATGAGCGATAGTCCGTTCTTAAAAAATTGGATGGTTTTGTCCATCGAGTTGGCTGGGAAAAATTTCTGAGAGCCAAGAAAAAATGTATAAGCCTTAAAAAAAATAAATAAAAAAAAAAACTTTTGGTTAATTTTTATCATGTCTTAAGACATGATAAAAATTAACTCTCTCTTCCTTTTGTTTGAGAATGATGTCTCATCCTTTCGAATATGTTTCTAAAAATAAATTTCCAAGAAAGAAATGAGTCATGTTCTATTTTTAGAAGCATATCGAGACAACAGCTTATCAACATCATTTGAAAAAGAGGGTATAGTTAATTTTTAATAATAATTTTTAAAAATTAACAAAAAGTTTTTTTTTTTTTTTTTTTTTAAAGGTTGAAAATTTTTCTGAGAGAAATATTTTTCCCAAAGACTTATCTTTTTTACTCCTACCTACTTTCATTCCCCCCTCTCACTCTTTCTCTATATAAACGATTGCAGAAGGAATCGCGGCTCATTTTCTTGAGCAGATAGGTCGAGAACAGATGGCTACGGGAGACTTAATCATGACGTGTGAAGACGATGATGAACCCTGTTTGGACTTGCAACCTTCTTCGCCTTTATATGAATGTGTTTCTTCGGAGAATGAGTATATGACGTCGTGGTCTGATATATCGCCAACTCCTTCTCCGCCACCTGTCCGCCGTAGGATCAAAAAGAAGAAACCTAATCCAATTCGTGATACTCCTTCTCTGAATTTTAATCCGCCGTTATCGCCCATTTCGTCTTCTTCCTCTCATTATTCAGATATAATGGACCAATCTTCTCCACCACGCATGCGTTCTACAATCGAAGAAGATCTTCCCTCCCCATCTCATTCTACTTCTTCTACTAAAAAAAAGAAATATCGAACTGAAATTCATCCGAGTGTCATAGGTGTGCTGGCCATCACGTCTGATGGATACACTCTGACAAACAGTGTCCGGTTTGCCTCTAGAGACATGAAAACGTATCGACCGCATACCAAATGGATTCAGCAATTGAATGAGGATCTGCGAAAACTTCATATTCAAAGACTGTATGTCGCGAATGAACATTGTCGAAAAAAAATTTATCAATTGCTCCGTGTTGAATCTGTATGGACAGTAAGCTATAAACCTTCTCGTCGTCCACAGCAATGTGAGTATTGTGGAACGAAATATTGTCATCGATTTATGGCTATGATCGCCCTGCAACAAATAGTGAAATATGGTGTCAATAAATATATTCATTGAAGAACCAAATGAAGTGTCTTTTTTATGGATGATGATTAGTATTTTGTCCAACCTCCTCTGTGTTCTATGACAGATGCAATTCGTCGAGGCATGGACGCGATTAAAGTTTCAAAATAAGTTTCTTCCAAACTATAAAAAGCATCGCGGACCAAGTCCCATAATTCCAATCGGTTTCGAGCTACCCGATTCGCTAATCGACGTTCTAATTCCGCCCAAACATTTTCGACGGGATTCAAATCGGCTCCTTTAGGAGGCCAGTCTTCGACCATAGGAATTTCATGCTCTCGAATCCATTGTGTGACGCGTAAACTCGTATGGATCGGAGAGAGATCGTGCATGAACAAGAGACGGTGTTCGGTGATCAAAGGGTTTAAAGAAACATCGGGAGGTTGACTATGATCGAGAAGCACCGGCTCTAAAATATTAGAGAGGTAATAGTCGGCATTTAAATGCTGGATCCCGATTCGACGGATTTGTTTGGGAAATTTTCCGCTCATGCACATCCAGACACTGAGATTAAAACGACCGGAACGTTGACGACCTTCTAACGCAGAAGAAAAATAACGTTCGTCTTGATAACGCAGGACCTGTCGAGGCCGCCATACGCGAATAGGACCGTACCCGATCGAACTGAATACTTTCTCATCGGAAAATATAATCCGGGACCAATCGTCAACCGTCCATTCCGCACGCTGAGAAGCAAAGTCGTAGCGTCGTTGACGATGAATCTCCCGCAAATAATCTTTTCGGACGGGGATGCGCGACACTAATCCTTTTTCTTTTAATCGTCGACGAACCGTTTGAGCGGTGCAAGGCACTTGTAATCGACGACCAATATCCGTCGCGGGTAAAAAGGGATCACCCGTCGACATTTCAAAAATACGTTGATCCATTTCTTGGGTCGTGGCTCGAGGTCGGCCGGATTTGTGTTTGGTTTGATAGTTCTCCTCATTTTCCGAGGAGCGGGAGATCCAATATTGAACTGTGGAAGGAGCGACATTCAAGTGTCGAGCAATTTGACGAACCGTTTGCCCTCGTTCATAATACGAACGACGAATTTCCCGTCTTATTTCAATAGGTGTATACGGCATGATAAGAATAAGAATAATACAAGTAGGATCTTGGTTACCATGTTCCTTAATTTCATTTCAACGTGTCACGGTCCCGATAAAATCGTAGCAGGTGTCAATGGTCAATTGCAGTGCACGGAATGTGATCAAATTCAAGATGCGTATGCTTTTATTTTACGAGCGTCCTTTCCTGATGACAGTGATCCGTTCTTATCGGCTCGTCTAGCTCGAGAATATGCGAATTGGACGGGAGATTTGAACGTACCCTGCACATTTCCTCTCATAGGGATTCCTGGTATTTTACCGATCCGTAATGTTTCCGTCACGTTACGTATTTTATTAAACGGGATTCGATTATTACAATGCGTGAATGCCCCTTTTCGATCTCAGGCCGAACCTTTTGAATCGTATGAATCGCTCGAACGGTTCATGATCGAATACATGGACGAATACGCCCAGCATATTGAAAAAATCGCCAACGAAGAGAATCACTCCCAAGTCGATAAAGCGGCTCTGCACGCTCTTTTCACCAACATGAAATCGCTCATGGAAAATGTCCATCAAGACGAGGACCAACCTTTCAATTTCTTAAGTTATTATCACAAAGTCCTAGCTCCCTACGTAAAAATATGTGACGGTGACGATGCTTCGTTCCTTCTACCTCCTACTTCCAAGGATGTTGAAAAGGATCCCGCTTATCAATTATGTTTGGAAATGAAAGCCTCGAATCAAATTCGGGCTCGTTATTCTCCTTACACGACCCTATTTGATCTTGTGCACGTCATGATTTATTGCAATTTATGTCGGAACGAACTCAACGTGGTGGCGAATTTCGTGTTTGAGTTTGGAGTTCGCATTTGTCGTCGCCCCTTCTTCTTCAAAGAATCGTTCTTGACCCAGCAATTGCGAAAACTGGTCACTTCTCAAATTACGTACCATCGGAATACAGAATTCTACTACCTCCTTCGAGAGATTCAACAAGGCGGCACGTGCGATGCCTTATCACTAGAATTTATTGAAAAAATGAGTCGAATCGAAACCTTTTTAGCGAAAGTGTTCCTAGGAAAAGCGGATGATCGAATAAAGCAGTTTGCGTTCAAACAAAATTTCCCCTACGTCCTGTTTGTTCCGAAAGAAGACGAAGAGACGACGAAAAAAGCCACCCAAATTGATGAGTACCTCGGATTTCTTTTCGGGACCGGGTTTATTATTTCAAAGCTCAAAGGTAAAGGATTAGTGAAAGGTTCGATCGCGACGGGTAAGAAATTTTACCGTCTTGTACAGAAAGTGGCCTTGAAAATACGCGAATTTGAAAAATCCGACGAAGAAATTTTCTGGACGATGGAAATGGTGAAACTGTTCTTATGTTCCGACGGGTATATGGAAAAAGAATTGAGAATGTTACTCAATGTAGCGACGAAGGAATCTCAAGTTCCCTCTCGTCAAGAAATATGTCAAGGAGGAGGAGGAGGAAGAAGAAACGAAGACGGCGAAGAGATGGATATGTCATAATCAAGTAAATCATTGGGAAAAATGGCAGACGCAGAGGAAGAAATCTGTGGAATTTGCCTGAAGGCCTTCAAAGAAACGAAACGCCATAAAGTCTACAATCTCGATTGTGAGCATTCCTTTCATATTAAATGTATAAAGAAATGGATTCGAGAGTATGGTAAAAAGAAATGCCCGACCTGTCGGACTCGTATCAGCCAGGATGATATACTGTATTTCACCAGCGGAACATTGCAAATGGAACATTTAAGAATAGATTCGGATGAAGAGGAGGAGGAGGAAGAACCAGAGGTGGAAGAACCGCCAAGGCAACGACGAAGACGAAGACCCGAAGAAGAATTAGTCGATTTGGGAGGCCATGGTCTCATTTTTTCAGGGCCTAGTACCAGTCAGACGAGACCCAGAAGACAGAGAAGAGAAGATTTAGTGGGAGATTATGCTTATATGGATACACATAGACAAAGTTCACCTACCTCAGATGATGAAGAACGGGAAGTCAATCCTTATTTTGGTCGACCGAATGCATTTTGGAGAGAAATGAGACGACAAAGACGAAGTAGAAGGAATTAGATGATTCTTAAAATAAAAATAAAAACAGTAAACAAAAATGGAAAAGTAAGACTCACGACTGGTATATAATATTTCGTTATCAACAGATCCATCTCCTATACATCGTTATATCAACAGATCTATTTCCAAATGGAAAAGAAAACCGACCGACTGTTGAAAAATATTTCTCAAAAAAATTTGATAGTAAAAAAAAAAAAAACACTTTTTGTTAATTTTTATCATGTCTTTTAGACATGATAAAAATTAACTGTACCTTCTTTTTTATTTTGAATGATGTCACCTTTTCTAAAAATAGATTTCTAAGAATGAATCATGCTTTTCTTGGAAATTTATACTTAGAAACATGTCTAGACAACATGTTGAAATCATTCCAAACAAAAAGGAGGGTAGAGTTAATTTTTATCATGTCTAAGACATGATAAAAATTAACAAAAAGGTGTTTTTTTTTTTTTTTTTTTTTTTTTTTTTTTTTTTTTTTTTTTTTTAATATTACATTAGATTTTTTTGAGAAATATTTTCCACCAGTCGATCGGTTTTACTTTCTTTTTTTGGAGATGTTGATAACGATATATAAGTCGATATATAAGTTTCACTCACTGGGTTCTCATTCATTCGTTTTCGCCTTTGCTTTCACGAGATATCGAGACCGCTTCAGCATTTCGAAGGAAGCCCCTTTGATGTTATACTGTTTCTTCAATCGTCGCTTTAGATTAAATAAATACTGGTAATGATTTTTCCCAAATAGTTTGGATGGAGGAGCATTGAAAAGAAACTGGAATAACTTTATCTGATTTGGATCCTTATAGACTTCTAAAGATTTAGACGCAAACGCTTTTCGTTTCACTGGATTATCGTTTAGATAGCCCAAGATGTGAATCATCCTCAATTCCGTTTCTAAAAGTAATAAGACTATCAGCGACAGTTCATCTGTTTCATAATTGGAGAGACAGTGATTACGGATTTGATTCATCTGCTCTGCTGTAAAACGTTGGTGTTTTCGACGACGAGGTTTCTTGACCACCACCTCATCTGCAGAAGGTAAGAACCATTTTCGTCGAACAGCATTTAAAGCGTTTGAAATATATTTCGCGGAACGTTGTTTTTGATCGATAAGATATTGGTGATATTCTTGAAGTGTTTCGGTATGATTTAGATCTTTATGCATTTGTAAACACCAAGTTTCATATTGATTTTCATAAATAGAGTAGACTAATTTACTAGTTTTTGAGGGAGACATGATGCTTCTGTTATTTTTGGTATAATGAAGAACTCTTACTTATTTATAATTTTTAATAGGTTTTTGAATCAAAAAAAATATTTATAATAATAAGAAGAAACAGTAGAAACAAAATGGCCGAATGTTGTCCAATTTGCTTAGACGAACTCATCGCCGAAGATGTAGAAACCATTTCTACTTTAACGTGTCAACATCAGTTCCACACGAAATGTATTGACATTTGGAGAGAAAAAGCATTGTCCTGTCTGCCGAGAACCGTTTGAAGATGCCCTGCAGAAATTAATTTCTATGTTTCTCCCTTTTCGGCGTTCTTTTTTATATGATGTAATTTACGATTATGAAAACCGCATCAGGTTTTCAGACGATGAGGATGAGGCTGATTTAGATGATTTACTCATGTATGAATTATTGGGACCTTGGGAAACTTCTGAGGAGGAAGAGGAGGAGGAAACAGAATCAATCGAACCTGAGGAAGAAAACCAGAGTGAGGAAACTAATTGAGACTGGAAAAAGGAATAGAGACCATAGATGGGTTTGAGTAAATTAGCCGATGACGGATGTAGGGATCGGACTCGAACCGATGGAATGGATTGGGACTGATATTCATCCCATTTCTTTAATCCCATCCGAAGATTTAAAGCCAATGACTTTTTCATATATTCGGAAAGAAGGAATCGCCAGGTTTTGGGACGATACTTTCCAACAATCTCGAGAGCGTTTAACATGCTGAGATAGCATTCTTGAGCTGTCCGACACAGTTTCAAATGAAAGACAACATCCATTTCATTCTCGACTTGCTTCCACCATCTCCCAGTTTGATATTTCCTTGGGTACAGCACTTCATTGTGTGGATATATTTCAGCCTCATCTTCGATCCACGGTTTCATGGTACTGGAAGGAAGGTCGTAGGGATCGCCTAAATGATAATTCAGTAACTGAAAATTAGATAAATTGAGATGAAGATGGCTCGTGAAAACAATGAGACGATCGGCATAGGCTGGTTTGACCACCGAGTCTCCAAAATTCGGTTCGATCCAGATGAGAAGATCGCAATGCGTGCCGTCGCATTCGTAAGACGGATCTAACCCGCTGACGAACCAATCGTTGGAATCGTCGAGAAGAATATGGACTGTTTTATGATGTCGAACAAAAAGGGTTTCCAAATGATAGGATAAGAGGGAAGGATGCCTTCCTAAATTACCTAATACAACGGTGACGGGTGCGTCTTGACATTTCTTGAAAAGATCTTGAATGGAACCCATGGTGGTTGTTCCGCATACTTGATTCCCGAGACGAGTCAGAAAAGATCCCATGCTTCTTATTCTTTATTTTTTTAACGCAGCTCGCATATATTCTTGATCTTTCTGGAATTCCGATTCAGGATAAGGTGGCTTTTGAAGACTGGCATTCACTTCATTATGAAATTGAAACCAGACGTGGGCAAAGTGTTCGCCTAAAAGCCGTTCTTCATACGTTTTGAGTTTGGATAAGTAATGATACACACAAATCCCGCATCGGAGAGTTCGATATAAAGATTCTGTCACAAAGTCTCTCCAAAGAGTTTTCGCGAGACGAATATCCTCGTCCTGCTCGTCCTGAACCGAAAACGCTTCGGCCATCCAATGTAAAAGCCGCCAGTAATAAGGACCAAAGAGCAACGTGTTGTGGTAATTGATGTGATGAAAATAATCTTCGGCTGAAAAAGGTTGTGGGGATACGGAAAGGCCGATCCGGGTCATCAAGTCTCGAATCGCCTGACTTTTCCCCTGGAGTAATTCAATCACCGCTTCGTCTAAAAAGAAAAAGTATTCGCTCTTCCATCGAATACGGTACAGGAGCGTTAAGACGCAGTACGTGGTCAATTTAAAGAGTTGAATCCAACTGTATTCGCCTACCCAAGCTCCAGGTCGTAGAAACGTCCGTCCCCATTTATCTTGGTTCATTAAATTGGCCATGAATAATAAATAGGTGACGACGACTTCATCTAATCGTTGTTGGGGCTCTTCTTCTCGGAAAGCGGTCGTAAAGTGGGTGACGTCGATACCCGGAGGAGGAGGTGGAGAAGAAGGGGTTTTGAAGTGTAAAAGTTCATGAATTTTATGAGCCACGAACGGTGAAACACGAGCCTGGCTTTCTTGGTGTTCGTTCGAAACGATCGGTTCATCTTCTAAATAAGTTCGTTTTAAACGTTTAAAGGTTTGAGCATCCATTCTCTTTACTTAAACCACCATTGACGAAAACGGCAATACCAATCTCCCACGTCTTTATTTTGCACCAAACTGCCGAGCAATTCGCCGAAAGTTGTAAAAATCGTCAGCTTGCGAATGTATCCAAAAGCCAGAAAGAGAAAAATGAGTCCGTTGATGAGGAGGAAAAGGAGAAAGAACCAGCTTTGTGTTAAAATGAGACAAAACAGGATCACGAAGGACGTATACGCTCCAGCGACTAAAAGCGTTCCTAATGTTAAGGAATCCATTTGTTTTTTTTTTCTTCTTCTCTATTCTTGACCTAATGTCTCGTAATAAAGGGTCCGATACGTAATATTCTGGTAAGCATTATAAACGGGATGGTGGATAAAAAGAAATAATAAAATCCATAAGAGGATCGATACCATATTTTTGTTTTCTTTGTTCTGAGTCAGAAGAGAAGAGATAATAATAAAGTAACTCATATTAATTAAAAAAATGGTTCGAAGGGATAAACCCAAATCTGATAAAGCGGAACGAAAATTGCTTCGAATGGAAGCAGCTCCTCCTAATCATGTAGGAGACCCAGTCGTTGACAACCCTCTTAACAATCACCCTCCAAGCAATTCATCTAACCATCCTCCTCCAATCCATGACAATCTTCCTAATAATGATAATGTAGGCAATATTCCCATGGACGTGGATGAGGAAATAATTCGTCGGCATAGGCGAGATCTCCTGAATTACGAAGAATACTACCCCGATCGACTGAAATCAGATAAGCGCTGTGCCAAAGTGGCTGACGGAAATGAGATTTATGCTAAGAATCGACAAGGAGATGAATTTTATATGCTGGATCCCGATGGAAATATTGTGTTTGCAAAACAAATCTCTCCCATTACCGGTAAAATAACCCCTGTCTATGCCGTCGATCATCTGAACCGTTCTATTTTACCCGTCGACGCCCAAAACCGTCCCGTGTATGGATTTGATAGTGATGGGGAACCCATGTTTCCCATGGAAAACGGAAAAATGGTGTATCTGTTCTACGGAGGAAAAGAATGGTATCCGGAAAATCCTCAGACCAAAGAACAGATCTATGCTTTAGACGAGCACCATCGACCCTATTTTGCCAAAGACGAGCATCAAAAGCCTTACTATGCTCGAAAACTCGATGTCAATCAATTCCCCATCGAATATGCCCCTCTCGATTCCAACGGTCAACGGATCTATATTCCCTTAGAGAACAATAAATTCCAATACCCGTTTAATCTCGTCACAAAACGACCGCTGTTTGAACTCTCCCCGGATCAGGACGAAATGTATTTCCGAAACAATACACTAGGTGAATATTATCCCGTAAACGAATTCAACGATGAAATTTACGCTCGAGATCGTTTGCACAATGAAATGCCGGCTAGGAACATCGATGGAACCCCTTATTACGCTAAGAGAGCGAGTGGGGACGAATACTATCCCAAGCAACTCAGCGGTCTCGAAACGTATATTCGAATTGGAAATAGGGACGAACCGGCCTTAGATGCTTTAGGAGGAGGCATTTATGCGAAAGATGAAAACTTTGACGAATATTATCCGAGAATTTACCACGACGACAATGACGAATAAAGCAAAACGATTACCAAAGGATATTCGATGGCAAAAGATGAGTATTATGCAGTCGACAATCTTGGAAATCAACGATATAGAAAGGATCGAAGGGAATTTGAAACATATATTACCACTGACGATCCCAGTCTACTGTATGCCCTAGACAAATATAAAGTTCCCCATTATGCTAAAAAACCCGTGTATATCGGTGGAGAAAAAAAAATTGAGGAGTATTATGGAAAAATCAATAACTTGCCCGTCTTTCTAAAGTACCAGGGTCGAGAAATTTATGCCAAAGAGCATTCCGGGGCCGAGATGTATCCCAAAGATTTGTTTGGGAACGAAATGATTGCTCGAGATGCCGACGGGCGGTATTATTATGCTAAAGATGAGACAGGAAATGAAAAATATCCCTTGTTCGCCGACGATACGGAACACAAGCCCGAATACATGTCTTACGCCCTCGATAAAAACGGTATTCCGTTCTATCCTATCAATTCTCAGGGTAAACCCATCTATCCTAAAAATGCTACAGGCGATGAATTTTATCAAATCCTTCACCCTTTCACTCAGCAAGTCATCTTTGGAAGAGATACCGATCAGAACCAAGTGTATGCGCGGAAAGCGGATGGAGGCGAAATTTACCCGGACAGCGGTCAATTCGCCATGACGAGGCTGAAAGAATTCTTTTATGCTCATGATAAGAACGGGGTCATTATTTACCCGGTCGATCAACACGGTAACGAACGATATTTAGTGACGGACAAAGGATCGTACGATCAATTGATGAAAGATCCGGCCGTGAAACGATACGCCAAAGATGCAGACAATAATGAAATCTATCCGGAAATTATTCATGCCGATAAGCGCATTACCCAAAAACCTTTAGGAAACCGGTACGCTCAAAATAAATTGGGTTAATATTACTACCCGGTCGATCGATACAATAACGAGTACATTGTCCAGTTCAAGAAAGTGAGTGAGGAACAAATCTTTGCGAGTGGATACCCCATCACGTGTGATTAAATCATCATTGTTCCCAATTTAAATGACAAGCCCTGGACGCCTGCGTTTATACGAGACCCTAGAATTGAACCCGAAAATTTGATAGGCTACTTGTACCGATCGCATTCGAAACCGATGGATTATTTGACGAATTTGAGATCTAAACGCGCTTCTCGACACGGGTTCCAACCCTATAAAGTTATATATAATAACTCGGAAGGTAAAGTAGTCGAGAAAGTGGAAAGCGGTCTTCCAGGACAGGAAGATCCAGTGGAAGAGGAAGAGAAAAAGAAGAAAAGAAAAAAGAAAATATATGCCAACCCGATACAGTCTGACGAAAATAATCATCAATCCACCACCAACTGGACTAAAATCCATCTTTCTATGATAGGTATCTTGGCCATACTTGCGTTCCTAATCTGCATTAATATACTGTTTAAAAACTAAAGTCGTGAGAGAAAGAAAAATATCTGAGACAATCCATTCTTAAAAAGATTGGGATGTCTTTTCAATCCAGTCGGTTGGAAAAAATTTTTCAGAGCTGAAAAAAAAAAAAAAAAAAAAAAAAAAAAAAAAAAAAAAAAAAAAAAAACCTTTTTGTTAATTTTTATCATGTCTTCTAGACATGATAAAAATTAACTATCTACTCTTTTTGTCTAGGAATGATGTCTCACCCTTTCGAAAATTAGACCATGACTCACCCTTTCTAAAAATGAAATTCCAAGAAATAAATGAGTCATGGTGTATTTTTAGAAACATGGTGAGACATCATTGAAAACAAAAGGGGATAGTTAATTTTTATCATGTCTAGAAGACATGATAAAAATTAACAAAAAGTTTTTTTTTTTTTTTTTTTTTTTTTTAATAGCTCTGAGAAATTTTTTCCAGCCGACTGGATTCACAAGTCATCACCATTTTTTTAGGAATGAACTCTTTCTTATCTATTTAAGCATTTCGAGTTTCGCTTCAAATGTGTACGTGCTGTTGAAGAGGGACCCACCTAGATCCTAGTTGACTCATTCATGGGGAAGGAAAAAAAATATTCTATAACGTGTTGGATTATGTTCTAGGTAAATCTCTTTCTTTTTCATTTTTTTCTAAAGATTTATGAATGACAAACGGAAAGGTTTCTTTCTTGTACTCTTGAAGGCGATGAAAATAAAACAAAGCTTCTTGGAAAGCACAATATTTGGTCCGACCTATATGTTTCGGACAAAACGATGAATATTCATAGTTCATTGGTATGGGCGCGGTATGAAACGCCTCCTTGTTCTTGGAGACGAAATTGAAATAAATAGGACGGGCCAGTATCTGGTACAAAACATTAATTTTCCAATAATGAGGGCAGTAAATGTTTTTATATCCTGCCGTTAGAGCTACGAGAAACGGTTTTAATTGATCGTACGGCAAATGACCCTCATTCCATGAAAAGCCATGCGTTATATCCGCTAACGGTAAATGAACACTCGATACACTTTGTTTGGCGGAATAGGATAATTCAGACCACGGTATGGGTGGTTCCACGTAGATAATGCCTTGGGAACGATCATGGGTGATATAAGCCACTTCTTTAATAATATAGTCGGAAAAGTCATCATTATAAGAAAGATTGAGATCTTTGGCGAGAGGATCACCATTCAATTCGAAACCTTCGAAATTGAGAACGATATAGGATTCCATGTTTTATTTTTATCGGTCATCTTGTTTCAGGAGAACATTGAATCTAAAATCCTCTACGGTTATCACATGAAAATCTCTCAATTTGCCTTTTAGATAGGTGGCTCCAACTAAGTGGATGGATTGAGTTCCATATTTTTTCTTTAATTGTTGGAAACAAATCCGCTCTGATACTTGTACTGCAATAGGTCCTAGACGTATCTTATCCTTGCGAGTGAACAGAGTTATATATTCTATACCCACTCGATGTTGACGAAACTTTTGTAGAAATTGTATTAAGGACCAAGATTGAAGACCCAAGGTCGATTTTAAATCTCTTTCCAAATCAAACGTGGCAGTATGGGAAATAAGAACAATATATCGAAAGGAGGGACCTATTTGTCGATTGAACTGTTGGGTGATTCGCCATGGAAGAAAGGTTGAATGATTCATTTTTTTTTTCAATTTAATTTAATTTTTTTTTCTTCTTCGGTTCGAAGGATTAAACAAGCATGGCAGAGTATTACGATATTTCTGTTTTGAAAACTATTCAATTACCGATTGATCGACTCATCCGATTCGTGATTGGGCAAAATCCTCAACTTGAAAACTATCAAGCGACGTACCGGTTTCTGAATTTATTTTTTGAGATTACGCCTCGACTCGTTCGAGATTTTCAATCACAGGCCGTTGCTCATATCCGTCACGTGTTAGATAATATGCCGCAATATGGACACCTATATCTTTTAATCGATCAGCAGCCCCTGTTTAATGCCCTGGAATGGAATGATGAAGAATTTATTTTATCGAATGAAGAAGTCTTAGACCCTATTCGCAAAATGGCCAGTCAGTTTTTTCCTAAAGATTCTGCTCATTACCATATCACTTGCATCTATCTCTTATATTTTTACGCACTACTCGCGAATCCGAAATATATTTGGATCACAATGGATTATTTAATGCACGGCAATAAATATCATCAATATTTATTAGCTAAACATGCTCACGAAGAAAAGTAAAAATAAAATCATTAGACGAGAAATTTATTTTTGAAAAGATAAAGCAATATAATGGAATTTTATCCGAATCGATATGGTAGCGAATATTACAAATATCGAAAAAAAGATCCAGTCTTTGTGAAAAGTGAATATGGTCATGAAAGGTATGCCATTCACTCCCAAAAGGGGGAAATCTATCCCGACAAAGGTGATCCTTTCGCTAAAACCCGAGACGGCCTTCCATATTATGCCAAAGATCGGAAAGGAAATGAAAAATATCCTCTACAACGTAAAAAATCCCTCGTTATTCAAATTCAAAACGAATTCGTTCTGGCCAAATACGCGGACGGAAAAGAACGATACCCGGTGGATTTTAGAGGGAACGAATATTATTTAGTGAAAAATGAAGAACCTTACGTCCTGAAAGATGTCCAAGGTGAAATCTACTTTGCTAAAACATGTAGTGGAAAAGTCCTCATTCCCTGGAATTATTTTGAACAGTACAAGTATCTTCTCTCAGAACATTATAAACGCACATGCGATGCTGCAGGAAACTGCGTTTATCAATCCACGGTACCCGTTGAAGAAATTCTTAAAAAGTTGTTTCGATGCCTCTGTTTGTGCTTAGCTGAAATACCTACAATGGCTTTTATTCTAGCAGCTACGTTAATGTCAATGCCAGGACTGTAAGAACAACGTTCTTATATATAGTCAGTGAGAAGAGAAAGAATGACTCGAAGCTGGCTGAGAAAAAATTCTAAAAAAAAAAAAAAAAAAAAAAATCCCCTTTTTTTTCCAAAATTGAAATTTTCGAAAAATTGAAGACATCAATTTTCAGACTAAAAGGTTTTTTTTTTTTTTTTTTTTTTTTTTTTTATCTTTAGAATTTTTTCTCAGCTGTTAGAAATTTTTCCAACCCGACTCGATCGACCGGACATCACCCTTTTTTAAGAATGGACTCTCACTTATATATTTCAGCATTGCGAGTTTCACTTTACATGATTCTGTGTTTTTGAAGAAGAAACATCTTGAAATCTGGCTTTCTTCAGTCAACTTTTGTTTTTTTCAAGTCATTACACAATGAAATGTTGGGAACCTACCTCATGCATATGTAAAAAGGTTAGTAATTCTTGTCTTTTTTCAGATTTTTGATGATAACATTATCGTAATAAATAACTTGTCTTTTATGCTGAGGCAGATCAATGGGTTCATCGTCCACTTTTAAATGTTTCGTGGTTGAGTGTTCTCCCTCTTCGTCGTCATGCTTTCGTTTGAGAGACGAATTCAATTCGGCATTTTCAAACTGAAGGGGTTCTACTATATCCAAAGACGAGGAAATATTATTTTCGGCTGAAAAGGAACTGAAATCCATTTCGGTCCGTTTCAAATGTCCAAATTCATCATTGAAACGCATAATGAGTTCCGTTTCGTGGATGGAGGTGTCGCGCATCGTTTTCAAAAATTGTCGAATGGCCGATTTCAGTTCGTTAAAGTTCGTAACAGAACCGGGAATGATTTGTACATCGGCATACTGTTTGAATTGTGTAAAAATATCGGTCGAAGATAAAAATTCTTTTTTGAATTCTACTAATATTTCAGGTTCGGAACGGTAACGGATCATACCGTCCTCCATGTTAATATTGTGGGCCAGATGCAGATAAATCATTAAAAAGAAACCTTTATAGGAATCTTCGACGATAGAATCTTTGATTTCGAGTAAATATTGATCCTGCATCACTTGTTCTGAGGTGAGGGATGGAGCATTTTTCGTAAACACGGCGTCAAAAGGAATTGCTACCACGCGATCATTAAACGCCTCTGTGGCCGTACACACTGGGAACGTATTGGTAGAAGCCATGAGTTTGGCACTGGGAATCGCTCCTACATTTTGCTCGTACAAATTCCGAAAACTGGTGGTCGAATTACCCGTGATTTCTTTCACGAGGTTTTCGTTTAATTTTCCCGACATTTCTTCAACAGTCACTACCCGACAACAAAATAACGAAGAGGCCAGTTCGGGTTGGGCTGATAGTCCTTGACCACTCGTCGTTTGTAAATTGACGGCTCGAATACCATGACTATAGCCTCCAAAGACCTTCGAGATCATTTGAAAGAATTTACTTTTTCCATTGCGCGTG
This sequence comes from Stegodyphus dumicola, assembly GCF_044657685.1. Taxonomy (NCBI): domain Eukaryota; kingdom Metazoa; phylum Arthropoda; class Arachnida; order Araneae; family Eresidae; genus Stegodyphus; species Stegodyphus dumicola. The sequence continues at coordinate 109,043,852 of NC_140781.1, read as the reverse complement.
TTGCCTTTCAAAATAAAAAATTTGCGACCGTAATTGGTCGCAATGAGAAGACTGGCCAGGACATCTAAAAGGTACATGAACAGATCGTATTCGAAACACGTATATTTACACATGTGCACATAAAAATGAAGCATGCTTTGAATGAGCGGGTTGGTTTCTAGTTTGTCATGAAACTCGCGCACTTTTTCCCGCAGCGTATCCAGTAAATCGTCCGTGAGGTCGAGAAAACAGCTTTTCAGGTATTGTCGAAAAAATTTCCGGTCGGTTAATAAACGATAGATGGCTATCAAATCCGGATCGTGACGAAATTGCATCAACTCGTGTCGACTAAAATTGATGCCCAGACGTCGATCCGATAGGTAAAATTCCGGAACCGTCCCTCCTACATGACCCGTCAAGAGATTCAGAACCCCATCGTGGGTTCGAATATGCCATTTATGTCGATCCATTTGAATGATTTTACGATCAATGTTGGTTCGACTCAGAATGGACGAGACCACATAATTAATGTTGACCTGTTTCATAATGTCTGTGAAAGGACACATGTTTTTAGTTTTATCGGCCAACTGATTCCGAGCATAGGCCTGAATGGAGGACCAGATGGCATTCATCAGGTTTAGACTTTCTATCTGGTGGGGCACTTCTTGCCAGTACTCGTGGATATTATTCCACATATAGCGTTGAGGTTTCTTACAGGAATTGTGCATGGTAATGACGAGAATCGGAAAATATCGCTCTTGAATTCGATGAATTTGTTCCACGAGCTGATCTCCAGACACCGAATATAAAATAACGCCTTTCATGGTTTTGATAATAGCTTCCAGTTTATCTTTAAATTTGTAAATTTTAGGATTGAGATTAGAACCACAAAAGAGGATCGTGTCGAGAGTAAAATCTTGGGAAATGATATCTATAATTTTACTGTTGATTTTTTCCACAGAATCTATGAGTTCGTGAGATTCTAATATCGTACGCAAATGGGATGCGAGTGTATGGGAGGACATTCGTAAATGTTGACACAAGGCACAAAAGACAGGTAAAAAATAGTAACCTTGATTGTACTGCATAATCGTACGAAGGGGATTGGGATCGGAATGCAAACTAGGATTGTCTAACTTGAGAGCTTGATTCACCGTCTGGAATACATCGTTTTCGATGACGATAGAATTTTGACTTTCCCGGTACCATCGTTTTAGAGCCCGGTTATTAGATTCAAAGTCTGAAATCACAAACCCGTTAAACTTGATAAAGTAAAACGTTTTTAACCAATGATGACCTTCGGTTCCAAAATCCTTCCTTTGTAAATATACATCGGGGTTTTTAGTTTATACACAAATGTAGCCACTTTTTCATCGTCGGGTCCAGCTCCTCATCTTTGCTAATATGCGTGGGATACGATACTCGATACAAAGGATCGTACAGTGTCACCACAGGCATCATATATTCATAAAGTTGTTTTTGAATATCCATTGGCTGGAGGTGGAGCAGTTTACGAAAAAAGGAATTGGTATTATCCTTGCGACGTTTAAATTTTGATTGAATGCCTAACAATCGCATGCTTAAAGCATTGGGATTGGTCAAATCTAAACGCCAGGTGGTTTGTTCGTCTACATAAATAATCAGCATGGGTTCGTATTTATTCGTATAGGGCTTGGAGGAATTCACAAGCGTCGCATTCGCTAAAACGTCCAACTGGAAAATAAATTCAGATGTTTCGTGATAGAACCGGGGTTGAAGTTGGCTGCAGAATTGAATATAATCATCATGAGCGATCGAGATTTCCGGCAAATGGACATGAATACCACCTCCTGGACGGATAGCCACAATAAAAGTAAAATGCTTAAGGGATAAAAAGTAAAATTTTAAGGTTGAGAGAATAACAGAATCTACATAATCGTAGAGCATAGATGAAGGAAGGGATGCATCGCATTCGGTTTTAATATCAATATCTAGGATAAGGGAATGATGGGTCGTCGAGCAAAGATCCATCGTTAAAAAAAGATTTTCGGCAGACGTTCGAGTATAAAATCGAGAAAATTGTGCGTAGTCTTTTCGGTTACAGTAAAAGATTCCTCCCGACATCTGGTAGAAAATGTAAGCATCGTTGGGCGCATCTCCAACCGAATTAATCCTTGTTAAATAATGGAGGCTCTGCGACATGATTATATATCTTTAACTTGATTAATATTTCTTAAAAAAATACAAGCAATGCTTTGTAAGTAAATATCCTATAAAATCTCCACGTGCTCCTCTAAAGAATAAATAAACTGAGCACTTTTACCTTCATAAAGTCTGTTCCTATATAATGTTGAATTCACGGCACAGAATGATTTAAAGTGAAATTCGTTTCGCACGTCTTAAATAGATAAACCAGAGTTCTTTCTAGCCAGAGCTCAGAAAAAATTCCGAAGTAGATATATATATATATATATAAAAAAAAAAAAAAAGAAAAAAAAAAAAAAGAAAAAAAGAAAAAACTTTTTGTTATTTTTATTATGTCTTTAGACATGATAAAAATTAACTACCTTCCCCTTTTGTCTGGGAATGTTGTCTCACACTTTCGGAAAATAGAACATGACTCATCCTTTCTAAAAATAGAACTCCAATAAAAGAATGGGTCAAGGTATATTTTTTAGAGAGTGAGACATCCTTCCCTGACAAAAAGAGGGGACAGTTAATTTTTGTCATGTCTAAAAGACATGATAAAAATTAACAAAAAGTTTTTTTTTTAATATACATTTCAGATTATCTGAGAAATTTTTCCCAGCCAGCTTTTACTTTTCTAGACATAAACGTCCTTGTTTATGTCCTTGAATGACGTCATCTCTCATGTATATATAAAGCGTGTAAGTTGGCTCTGTAGACTTATTCCTTTCGAGGAAGAAGGCGAGATAAAGTAAGCTCTGTCATGGATAATGAAAAGTACTACAATGTTTCGGATTATGTGGAAGCGTATGGAAATGTCTATAGACAATATTATTTTATGGCTGTTCGTTTCAAACTACCCATCTTCCATGTCGATACTTTGAAACATTTTAGCCCGAGTCTCGTTCGAGCACCTTGCATTCTCGTGGTCAGTGAAAATCGACTCAATTTCCAAGGAGAAAATTTAGACAAAGACTATCCGTTTCCTCATGGGTCTTTAGTCTTTTGCGTGCATGGAACAAAAGAGGATCCTCGTTGGATTAACGTCTCTAGAGACACGACCGATCAGTTTTTACAAAGTTTATTTCCCTCTCGAGATTTTATCGAGGTCTACTATGAAAATAATACCTTATTTGTTTGTTCGACCATCAATCCGTTTTCCTTGTTCTGGAAAGTACTTCCTCGCAATATGGCTTTTCGCGCCTTAAGCGATCTGACGATGACCTACATAAAAAGAGAACCTTTCCAGTTAGAGCATTGCATGCGCCTCCGATTTTTCAAACGAAATACGCACGTCTGGGAATCGTGGTCCAACTGGTATCACTATTTACATCCCATGCTCATCCTCCCCTTCATACATTTAACGGGAAAAGCTGCGAGTGCTCAATTGGCTGCCAAACTTCATAAATTGTGGAAACGCTCCCTTCCACCTTACCTGCATACGGATTCTATTCCATCGGACTTTTATACTTGTGAAATTACTTTTGATGACACGAAATTAACCGGTGTTTCGTTTGTCGTTTTGAATATGTCTTTAGTGATGTATGTTTCGCCCATGATTGCGTCATTCCATCATGAAACGTTCCTCGACGTGAATCGTGAACAATGTAATTATTGGCTACCGTTTTACCGAAATAATGAATTATGGACCCGAGAAGGATTTAAAATATACGTTTCCCACTTTAGAAAGAATCGTCGCTACCTGAAAGAAGTCATGATTTGGTTATCGTCCCGCTCCGAAGAAAAATATCAATATATGTTGCTCGATTTGAACAAAGTAGCCTACCTTTTAATGATTTAAAAAAAAGCAAAAAGAAAAGAATGTTACGAGAACTGGTTCGATGTCTTATTCAATACCAGTCCGACCCCACTTTTATATCTTTAAATGTTGTCGATGGTCTCAAACAAAATCTTCGAGACGACGTGATCGATGCTTTTCTCCTGAGTCGACCTTTACTCCATCTCTATCCTCAACTGTATAAAAAGAGTTCGAACATCATCGATTTCTTGTTTCGCATTTCGGGCTTGCATTTGGAAGAGATTGTTCCGATGGAATCGCAGGACCTGGAAAACAAAATCGCTTCTTTGGAAACTCAATTGGAGGCGGATCGGAAAGCTTTCGAGAAACAAATCGAGACGCTCCAACAAGAGCACCGGAACGAAATGCGTTATTTTCTAGCAGAAAAAGAACAATATGTGAATACCGCTCGATTCGGAAAAGAGCATTCAGTCGTGGATTTGCAACGACAATTGGAACGCCTTACATGGGAGAAAGAAACCCTGCAAACTGAGTTGGAGCAGCTGAAACGGAATCACGAAACCTTACAAACTCAGTGGGAGCAATTGAAACGAGATCACGAAACCTTACAGACACAAATTCGAACGCACGAGTCTGAAAAAATACAATGGCAGAGGCAAATAGTAGAACAACAACAACAACAACAATTGAATAATAATAATATCGATTTTCCAAACCGTTTGATGAACGAATGGCAAATGCTCCACCAACGCTACGAAACGGGACTTGAAGAATGGATGCAACGAACGGAAAGTTTAATCCGCCCTTTGCAAATGGCTTTACAAGAAACGATCGAGCAACTGAAACTTCCTCCTTCTTCTACGACTACGGTCATTGAAACTTTACCGCTCGAATCGCCTCCTTCTCAGCAGCTCATGATCGAGTCGTCGCGATCTAAATTAGAGCAATTACAAGAAACCCTCGACCAGTTTTTAACATCATATCAATCGGAACAAAAACAGCACGTCCAGCAATTGAACGAGGAACTGAAAGGACAATTGACCCTTTGTCAAAACGAAAAACGGATATTGGAAAAGCAGTTGGAGCAGGGTCAGAAAGAACGAACCGACCTCCTGCAAAAATGTAAAATCGAGTCCGAAACACATTTCCAGGAAGGTATTCAACGCGTCCTTGACACGCTGCAAAAGAAAAATCCTCATATCGAGACGATTCTTCGAGACGAAATGGCTAAACAAATGAAGGAGTTCCACGAAACGCAGTTTATGACGTTTTTACAGACGATCTTTCCCCCCTCATTTTGGAAACCTTTAGGCGCGAACCAAGATTGGAAAACGTTTTTCTTCCAGCAAATTCAAACGTATATCCAGTATTTACAACATTGGCAAACCCAGCTTTTGAACCAATTAACACTTCTCGGGAATGCTTTAAATCAATCGCTAACGCCCGACAATTTAGCTCATACCGTTCTTCACAGTCTCCCTTCTTCCTCTAAAAGCATGATGGAAGACACGACCCTCTTGCAACGATTGCACGATCTTCAACAATTGATTGAGAACCAGAACGAAGCGAAGGAGGTCCTACAACAAATCCAAGCTCAACTCCATCGGGATCGTAGCCAAGAACATAAAAAATTACAGCAGAGTCTAGAACATGAAAAACGGCAACGCGTCGCTTTGGAAAAGAAACTGGAGGTCCTGAAAACGAATTTGGTAACTCTGATACGGACTAAATGGAATGCGTATTTTGGGGCCACGGATCACGATCAGATTCTCTCGGAACTCGAAAAAGTATTCCAATTCAAAGAAAATCTAGAGAGGACCCTCGAAACGCAATTGGCGCAACTGAAAGGTCACTTTCCCGAAATACCGGTCGTTCAATTCGATAATTTGGCGTCGAGAATGATCGAATGGGCTCGACAGGTCGAGAATCGCAACGATTGTGAAGTCGAGCTCCGTAAAACCAAAGAACAACTTTTCGAATTGAAACAGAAACTCGATCAAGTCGAAAGTAATTATACGAAATGTAATGAGTACCTTCTCTACGCCAAAACGAAATTGACCACGTTCCTAAAAACGATCCTTCAGAATGACCTAGTGATCAGAGGGAAGATTGGCTGCAAGCCGTTGTCCATCAACTCCAAAACGTGATTCACGAGCATCGACAATTTCAAGATCTCGTTTATAAACAAATTGTCACGCTTCGAGCCCAGTTTCCGAACATACCGGATCCCATTGAAGAATTGGCGAATTCGGTGACTTTATATTTCGAGCAGGAACGAGACCTATACCGACGGCAGTTGGAGGAACGTCCTCACATCACCGAAGTGAAAGAACCCACTACTGTACCGGCCATTACGTATCCTACAGATCAAATGGAGGAATTACAGCGGGAAGTGAAAGATTTACAAAACCAACTGGAAGTGTCTCGGTCTCAAAACCAAACTTTAGAAAACCAACTGGCTAAAGCTCTCGTAGCTCCGCAGGATGTAGAAATGTCCGATACTTCGAAATATAAACGAAAGCACGTATCGACGGTCGACGAAGACTATGTAAGAGGTCTGTCATTGGATTTACAAGATGCCAAACACGCTTTAGATCGATGTCTGGACGAAAAAGCCCACTTGCAAAAGGAATTGGAACACATTAAAACCGAACCAACCCCTTCTCCCTCCATATCGTCCGATTTTAAAATGCTCAGCGACCTGTTTTATCAATTATACGTGTCCTATTTTCGATTACGATTTGATATCGTGTACGGAAAAACCGTTTTTTCGTCGGAGGAATATATTAGATCCGTGCTGAATAAATTGGATTTCGTGGATCGAAGCATTCGATCCAATATGACGGTGAAAGAATGGACCGATGTTTTATTGCAATACATCAAATGGGACGTACAAACTCTGACTGGAGGGTTAGATTGGCAGGGGTCGCATACAGCCTACATTAAAGATGAATTCTTAACCTATTGCATGAATCAAACGATTGAAATCATTGACCGGTACGCGAAAGAATTGAGGAAACAGACCGAGATGTTTAGAAGTCCATAAAATAATAATAAAGGGAAACTATGGAATATTCAGAGTTAATCGATCGTATTCTTGCGCACCCGATTTTAAAAGCGGGGATTGACGAAATCGTTGAAAATAACCCGAGAACGTTAAACCTCGTGAGCCGAGAATGGAAAAATATATTAGCCAACAATCCTCAGTTTCAAGATTTTCAAGCTAAAGCGATCCCGTTCCAGCATCCCGTAGAAAAAGGTTATATTCAGATTGAAAATATTAAAGATTTCAATCATCATTATAATATTCTCGTAGCGGGGTATTGGGTTCTCTGCGCTACTAATTATAAGAGGAATCTGAATGCCCATTCTTTCATATGTAAACTCTGTCCTCCTCTGGTGGACATTACCAAAGCCGTGGCCGCCGATCATTCCCAAATGCTGATTTCAGAACAATGTCGGTTCTTCATTGAAAAATGTTGACCTTCTCTCTGTAAAGCGTGTCGGCAAATGAGTCAACGAAATGATCTGAATTCTCAGATGTCTCAAAATCAATGGTGTTTACGCAAAACCAAAGTGTTTGATGGAACGACCCTTTTAAACGTGTTTCAAGAAACCCTGGACCAAGAATTTGTGAATAACGATATGTTTATTGGTATTTTAAATATTAAAATTAATTCGCGGTACTTTTACGAAACGGACGCTTTGTATTGTAGAGTAGGAGGCATTTGTAGAGATATGATCCTCTTTCAAGAAGATGCTCTGAATATGATCGAAAAATCCGTGTTTCAGTTAAATATTTTAGAACCTTCTTCGAGAAATATTATTAACGAAACCATTTCCACTACCTTCGATAAAGAGAAAATCAAAACTGAAAAGGTGGATCCAGACCAGGTTCCCATCAAAAGCAAGATCAATCCAGATCTGTGCAAACCATTCAAGAAAGAGAAGCCTAAGAAGGAGGCTGAGGATGTAAAAGGCAATGAGGATCCAGTCTATTTAGGTGAGGTTTCTGCCAGTTCTATGAAGAACAAGTTTAGTAAATTTGCGTATAAACCGTACGCTCTCAGGTCTCGTCGTGATATAGATTAAAAAAAAAAAAAAAAACTTTTTGTTAATTTTTATCATGTCTTTAGACATGATAAAAATTAACTACCCTCCCCTTTTTGTCTGGGAATGTTGTCTCACTCTTTCGAAAAATAAACCGTGACTCATTCTTGGAATGATTGCCATTAGAAAGGATGAGCTATGGTCTATTTTTAGAAAGTGTGAGACAACATTCCCAGACAAAAAGGGAAGGGGGTTGTTAATTTTTATCATGTCTAAAGACATGATAAAAATTAACAAAAAGTTTTTTTTTTTTTTTTTTTTTTTTTTTTTTTTTTTTTTTTTTAGATCTCAAAAATTTTTTCCAGCCGACTCGATCAACAAGACCATCATTTTTTTTCAAGAATGTGTTCTCACTTATCTATTTAAGCCATTCCAGTTTCATTTCAGATCGTTTAATGCTGTGGTCTGTGTACAAGCTTCTACATGATGAAAACAGATTCTGTGTCAAGGTATATTACCATTTTGTTTTTTTTTTCCTTTTTACATAATAGAAATTTTTCTGTACTGACTTTTTAACCCCCCAACCAAATCAATTTATTTCTCCAAACCTTTTCGCATTTAGCAAGTTAGGAACCGCGTATCAGAAAACTGCATGGCATTTTTCATAATGAGATTATCGGGCAAATCCTTTCTCGTCAATTGTTTATTTAAAGCCGTTTCTTTGGGATACGTGATGCATTTGGATTGATAGAGATACGAAGATCCTGTTTCTTCTCCCATCACAACAATCGGTTCAGGGTGACAAATATCTTCTAACGTATAAAACCCAACCCCTTTCTTGTACGCGACATTCGAAATGACGGTTTCGGGAATGAGGTCTAAATTGGGTAGTTTATGAAAATCGAATAAACAATGCGCCAGCAGGAAATTGTAAAAGGGAGAGAATTCCGTTTTAGGGTCGACAAAGAGACCTCCATTCGCCATGTCGCATACCTTTATCTTGTCGAAAAGCGTCGCTACATTTGAATTATTAATATAGTGGTATAAACCGCAAAGACGTTGCTGAAGCGTGCTCTTGAAATGAACCATCATTTCTTCTTTCATCTTCGTGGTATTGTTCACGCCTAAACCAATTTCGTTCGTGTTGCCAACACTTAAATTCCGTAGCAGTTCGTAATGGAAACGCCGATCAAACACATCCATGGCGTTATTGCGTTTCAAGTCGGTCGGGTCTTGAGAATACAGGTGGTTGATATAGTGCTCGATGCACGGGTTGAGTTTAAATGTGAGATCGTCCAACTGGACGTCGTGTAAATCGGGTCGGAAATGTTTATCCAGGAACTCGCGCGTCGGTAAAATGACAGTATTTTTCGGAAACGAGAAATTTTCCTTCACAATCAGGAAAGGTCCAACGACCTTGGTATCCGATTCCGATTCCATTCGATGATAATAAATTTGCAATCCATAAGGATTTCGAAGATGGTTCAGGCAGAGAATATTCCGAAACGCCGAAATATTGTCCGACCCACAAGGAATTTTTCGATTACTAAAAATACAATTGGATTCGTTCATTGTCTTGGCTTCTGAAAATCCGGCAAGGGTCAAGAGACATGCGATTTTTTAACAAGTCTGGAGGCAAAGTCGCTAAACAATTTAAACGATTCGACATTCCTGTCAAACGAGCAGGGGAGGTCGCTAAAGTCGTCGCGAAGAATAAACCCCTTCAAAAAGCTTTTGATAAAGTGTTTAGTAAGAAAGCTCTTCTGACCGCAGGAGGGGTGACGGCCGTCGCGCTCGGTTCTCAATATGTCAACCAATACATTCGGGACAATTCGGGCTGTTTTCTCTACAACGGAGGGGACATGGTTTGTAAACTTAAAGAATTGAGTTGTTGTCAACCCGAACCTGTTCACGGGATCGAATCGTGCACGGGATTTCCTATTCAGCAATGGAATGCGTGTGAAGGGTACGACCACGAGAAAGAGGATACGTGTTGTCGATTATGTGATTGTCAATATCACGATTGTACACCGACGCAAGAATTGAAATGCCGTCGACCCACGATCGGAGAAGCTTTAACGCATTTCAATCAAGACGTGACGGGTTCCATCACGAGTGGTATTTTGGATGTTTTGGGTAATATACCGTACCTAAAACCAATCTTGTTGGGAATTATTCTTGTCATCATCGGCCTTATTATTTGGAAATTCGTATAAGAAAAGATGGATATCGTTACACTTCAATCCTTGAAGACTCCTATCGATCACCTTCTTCAACATAAATATCGTCCTCGACTGAATACCGTGGTACCTCAATATATCAAATTTCATAAATTTCCGCCCTTCACGAATGCTCGAACTGGTGCGCGATCCAGAAGTACGGAAAGCGGTGCGAGACTATATTCAAACGCTGTTTCGAGAAAAAGAGAAATACGGCTATTTGTATTTTTTGAGTGAACAAAACCTCGTACTTCCATTTACAATTCAATGGAATACAGAATTGGTCGTGGATCCATTGAACTTTTTTACTATCATTACGGAAATAGATCAGATAGCCGACCAGTTCGCTCAACGGGGAGATATGACGTACGAAATAACTCGCGTTGAAATACTCTATTTTTTAGTGTTGATTGTGAATATTCAACTGAATTGGATCACGGTCGATTATTTGCTACGATGTAATCAGATGTATGATTACTTGATTGCTGCTCCTAATCGAATCTTGACCAATTCCGAAATGGAAAAGAATACAATATGATCTCCAAGTGACGAAATGCTTCTTCTTCAACCCTCCTGAGCGATCTGAAGTAAAACTTGAAATGTTTAAATAGATAAGCGAGAGTCCATTCTAAAAAGAATTTTGAGATGTCTTGCCAATCGAGTCGGCTAGGAAAAATTTCTGAGAGCCCAGAAAAATTTCTGTAGATGGAAAAAAAAAAATTTTTGTTAATTTTTATCATGTCTTAAGACATGATAAAAATTAACTCTCTCTTCTTTTTGTCTGGGAAGGATGTCTCACCGTTTGAAAAAACAAACCATAACTCATCCTTTCTCATGGCAATCATTGCAAGAATGAGTCACGGTTTGTTTTGCGAAACGGTGAGACATCCTTCCCAGCCAAAAAGAAGAGAGAGTTAATTTTTATCATGTCTTAAAGGCATGATAAAAATTAACAAAAAGTTTTTTTTTTCTTTAATTTTTTTTTTTAATTTTTTTTTTTTTAGCTCTCAGAAATTTTTTAATTTTTTCCAGCCGACTCGATTCACAAGACATTTCAAGATGACGTCATCGTTTCAAGAATTGTGTATATCAGTGGATAACTTTCGCACTTCTTGTGAGTTGAGTTCCTAGCTGAGCTAAGGGAATCACCATTTCTCAATCTACAGATATTTGTTTCGTTTTTTTTTTCTCTTTACAACAGAACACATGGAGAGGAAACTGGTCGTTCCATAAATTCAATTCTTAACCGGACAATATCGAGAAATTTTCGAGCTTCCCGACTTAGGCGAATGACGATCGGAGACGATGAATTTCTTGGTACAATGATACCTTCTTCTTCTTCGGTTTCGACCGTTTCGGCCGAAAAGCATATTTTATGTCGAGCCAAAGTTAGAGCCAATTGAAAGAGTTTCAGATTGCCGTACCTGATTTCTGGATCCGTGGAACGATTCTGATGATAAAACTCCAGCCATGATTGAATCAGGTAAGGTAGATGAGCATAGGGTTTAGCAAGTGGAACTGGTTTTTCTTCTTCGATTTTGGTCAGACACCATAAATCATGAGGAATGGAAGCATATCGAACTCGGTGAAGCGCATGCTGACAATCGTATTCGTAACTCTCGAGAAACGTCAATTCGCTCACATCTGTGACGGGATGGAACAGACACGCCGTGTTTCTATTAGCAGGTTGTTTCGGATGAGATTCGAGCATGACATAACTTAAACATAAGAAAGCGTTTTTGTATTCAAACCCGATGACCGTCGAACAGAGTACGACCGATTGGAGTGGATACGTGGTTTCTGGTTCGTAAAGAATAGGAATCCAATGCACGGTCGTGGGGATGGCTTGATATTCCATGTACCGCTGATACGGTGATCGAACATATAAAATCGTTTCCGGTTCAGAACCATTGACGACGAGTCCAATGCATTTCCCCTTAGGATTCGATCGAGTAGCATTTTCGAACCCGATTTGAAACGGGTATTCGATCAAGAGTCCGACCTTCTCAAGCGAATTTCTCTGATCGTACGTATTCAAAATATCTTGGACAATATATTGAGGATGGTGCTGATACGTCCATTGTTTTTGAATGAGCGCCGTACTCTTATTGTACTCAATGGGAAACGGGATGGGTTTCTCAGGATTCACGGACGGTAAAAATTCAATAAAGGAAGACGGAAAAGCCGTTCGCGTTTTCAGAGGATCGTAATAAACGTCCGGTCGATGTTTCCATTCGTTGATGAAATTATGGACGAGGTCATTCTCGTGATGGACCTGGTTGGACAAAAAACAAAGACGATACCTTTTCCCTCCGTCATCTTCTGGTAAATGTAATCTGGGCCCGTTATCATCATCAAAGTAATGTCCTCCTGGATACGGTATATCCCATTCGTCTAAATATAGAATTGTATGATTATTTTGGGAGCGGTACACGTTTTCGAACACGGGATTTTGTAAATACCGTTCGATCGTTTTAGGATCTTTCACAAAAAATGGTGTGGCGAAAAGTTTGAAAAGATTGTGGGAGGATTCCGATGAATTCGGGATCGTGGGGAAAATGACCCGTTCGTTTTCTAAAAGAAGGATCCATGACGCATTGCGTTGAAGAAAAACGGTACACGATAAGTCCGACATTTTACAATAGGCGGCTAGGGCGAGAACGAGTGGTTTCTGACTCGGGACGACTTTATCGAAATGAACGAGTTTTCGAATCACAGAAGGTTGAAGCCGCATATGGGCTAAGGGAAAAAAAAATCGTATCTTGAATCACATTGAATCCTCCTAAATGCAAGCTATGAAACTGGCTGTAAAGTGTAGCGTATTTATGAATATTCATTATCCTTTGTTTTTGAGATGGTCGGATTAAAAAAAGAAGAAAATAGACAGCTGAGAAAGTATCCGCAAGTGGAAAAGCTTACAATGAGCCGATTTTATAGTTGGCGTAGTATCCGAACTGACATTCGCTAAGGGGTCTAATAAAATCTAAAATCCATGGCTAGAGAATAGATGGGAAAGTCTTTTATGCTTCTGATAAAAACCGCTCGTTGTAAATCCAGAATCCATTGGTTAGAACAGATGCGGGAAATGTATTTGGAATTCTAATAAACAGACCAAACTGCCTCGAGTATCTGCAAGTAAAAAAATCTTACGATGAGTCAATTTTATAGTTGAAGTAGAATCTTGGATCCATTAAGGATATTGATAGAACTTGTATGTAAATAGAGAGAAAGGAATGAACAAGATAAAATGAGTTATGAATCATTTCTCCGATCCGTTTTTGGATCTAATTATAAGACATTTATGCCTTTTATTCATACTATTCAGCTTTACTGTTTATTTGTCATTACATTAGTGATTTGTCTGACCATCTACATGATTTATAAAACACAGCAAGATAAACATTAGGAAAACTATGTTCCCCCTTCATAGTATTTGTTTTTCAGACATATATATTATGGATTAAGTTATTTCTTTATCAATAGCGTGACATCCTGGTACCCATTCAAAAAATCATTAATAATAATTTAATATCATTAATAAAATTTTGAAACCTTCTAGTATAAAGCTTTTTCTTAAATTTTTGTAAAATAACAAAAATAACTAAAGTTCTAACCCTTCTATCATAACCCCATTACTTGATCAAGGTGCCTTGTTCGAGAAATGAGGTAATAATAGAGGGGTTAGAACTTTAGTATGCTTTGTATTTTACGGTTAAAGGATATTTAAAAGGTTTATAGAACCCCTATATTTTTTTAATCAATTTAATTTTTAGATACCAAAAAAGGATTAGATTAAAAAAATATAAGACGGAATCAAAAATAACATATATAATAATTAATATGAAGGGATTGAATCAAGATGAATAATGAGGAATCTACAATTTTATCTGAAAGGAAAAGGAAGAAAAAGGCCTATATGAAACATTATTGGTCATTGGAAAGAGTAAAAGAAGCAAATCGATGGAGATTACGAGAGAGGAGAAGAGATCCAAACGTTCGATTCAAAGAGAGGGAATACCAACGAATGAGACGATGGAAATGTTGGGAAAACTCTCTTCCTAAACATAGACACAAGCATGACAATACAGTATTCATACCATGTCCGTCAATGGAGGAATGTCAAAATATTATTAAACGGATGAATATTTCGGAAGCAACACGAACTAATTATGAATTTTATTTTAATGAATTCTATGACTGGTATCGAAAACATGGTGATGGTATAAAATATCATTATAAGAGAGCACTACAGAAATATGAAGAGTATCTGACTGAGGAAAAAAAGAAATCGCGTAATCAAGTGAAGAATAAACTATGGTTTTTATATCGTTTATTAAGTGTTAAATGGGAGCGTCCGAAGCAAACTAATATTAAAAGGTGTCGAGGCCCTCTTCTTACATTAGATGACCTAAAGAAACTGAAAGAAATAGTTATAAAGTGCTATGAATATGAAGAAATGGCATTATTTATTCTCATCATTCTTGAAACTGATTTAAAAGCAAAAGAAATTTTAAAAATTCTGAACGAAACAGATCTTCGACGGCATTATGCACAAAAAAAATTGGTATCGTCCAATATATGGGATCAACGTAATCGGTTTTTGTATGAATTTCTGGCTTGGGTTATTGCCGGCCCACTTTTCCCTCGAAGATTAGATAGTTGTTCAAGAAAGTTAAAACGATTCTTTCGAAAATATTTTCCGTATCGACCTTTTAATCCTTCCTATACTATCATTAAACGTTCCATGAAAATTGTAGGTTATCGTAAACATATGCTAGAAGAAGCAAAAAAAGAGATGGAATCAAAAACGTAACAGCTTATTTTTTAAAAATATAGTAACTGTTAACGTTTATAGATTGAGTCGAAATGCTTAGATAGAGTTAAAAAAATGGGAGTGAAGAAATATGTCAGAGAATCAGAGTTATGAAAGAATATTCCATGAAAGGAGTTGGTCAGAGAAAATTTCTTTCAAACAAAATGAAAAATAGGTAAAAAGCAAAAGATTTCCTACCTTTACTGAAGTCTTTGTCATAATGCATATGTAAGCCAATTTGGAAGATGTTACCTCCTTCAACAGCACAGGCGATTTTGAAGCGAAAGTCAGATTACTTAAATAGATAAGAGAGAGTTTATTCTAGAAAGAATTTTGAAATGTTTTGTTGAATGAATAAACTAAAAAAATTGTCTGGGAATAATGTCTCACCTTTTCTAAAAATAGATTTGTGAGAAAAGATTGATTATACCTTTCTTGGAAATCTGTTCTTCAAACATGTTGAGACCTGATCCAAACAAAAAAAGGGAGGTAGAGTTAATTTTTATCATGTCTAAAGACATGATAAAAATTAACCAAAAGTTTTTTTTTTTTCACCCAACTCAATTGACTTGATCCTAACAGTTCATTATGGTTCCCTATAAAACCGAGCTATATTCCTATGTACACATTGAGGTTTTCCTTGAATTATAGCCTTTACTTGTGGAAATTGACACATGCATTCGTGCTGATTGAACCCCCTATAGATAAATGTACCATTTTGACAAACATCTTTCGCCAATTCTCCACAATCTGGTCCATTGTAAAAAGCTGGATCCGTGCAGTAACACGACCACTGATAAAATCCATTTTTTTCCGTAAGAATAATCATTCCCCCCTTTTCAGTTTGACACGGGTAAGGGTTCAGTTTGGGCATACAGAGTCCTCGAACACATTGCATTTCTTCCCCGTTTGTGCAAAGAAAATCACATGTATCCACACACCAGACTTTTTCTCGTCGGCAATCTTTAAGCGGTATCGATTCGTTCATGGGGATGGAATCCGATTCCATAACAGAAGTAGGAAAGAAAAATAGAAAGAGACCAAACATCATCAAGAATATATATATTTCAGCCATCTTTTTTCTTTGGACAAAAAACAAAGGATAAGGATATGGAAAGACGAGTTGATCAACACGAAGAACGTCGATCTTGTCGTCGAACGGCTCTTCAGTCTAAAATTAATACTTGACGAGATGCTTTTACGGCATGCTTTAAAATCATGGATGATTGGGCCACGATCGATTTAAGAAAATTCCATTTCATATTTGAACGATGGGTCTCGATTCTCAATCGTATCTTGGAAAATCCAATTCGTCGATTGGACCGTTACGAAATGTCCATGTATTATTGTGAAGAGCCAGGAGGACCCAAAGAGATTATTCAGTTATATATTAATGAAACCGAAACCGAGGAAGGAAAAATTCCCGTCTACGTTATTTTTAATCTTTTCGAATTTATTAAAATTCATCGCAATTACTGCTTAAACTATTCCCCTTCGAACAAGATGCTGGTAGATCAAAACAGGGGTACGATCAATATGAACACCTATTATGCTAATCAGGTCAATGTAGATCAAACTCGATTTTATCGTAATGAAACGACATGGCAATTATTATTCATTTTTACTTTACATGCCTTGGCTCATTTAGATGTGTTTGATTTATACGATCACGCTTACTATGATACACACCAGCACTTTCGAGATTCAGTTTTCTTCCGATTATATTTCTATGGACAAGTCATTTGGGGAATATAAAGCAAAAAAAAAAATGTCTTATCCTTCCAAAGTTCCTATTGAGTATGTTCAAAAAGTGTTAGAAGAGGAATTAAATCGAAACGTGCGTCGTTCGGAATTAACAGGGACATGTTCGTTGGGGCACGTTTTATTCGACTTGTCTCATTTACAAAAATTTTTTCCCCGCTATAGTCCAGAAGAGTTTATAAAGTTTCGAGACGATAAATTTATAATCATTCCGGGAAATTACTGGTATGACGCTATGAGTGAAGAACCTCGTGTCCAAGACTATGTAAAACGTTTCTTAAACCGTAATAAAGTAGAAATAAATCCAAATATGCGGCGTCGATCTCAACGTCAACGTTCTAGAAGTCGATCGAGAAGTCGATCGAGGTCCAACGAGAGTCCGAACACGATCTCAAAGTCCAACAAGAGTCCGAAGTCGATCTCCAAGTCCAACAAGAGTCCGAAATCGATCCCGAAGTCGCTCTTCGAGTATAGATATACCCATTCGGCATTACTTGGCTCCTCTACCCAAAAAAAGAGGGAGAAAGAGAAAGTCCAAACTAAAAGCTTGTGTTGGCTACGATCAAAAGTTTATAAAAGCCCTTGAGACAAACGAATCAGGTCTGATTCTAAAACCGACTCGAGGTATGGATCGAGATTTAAATTTGCCGGGATCTATTTGTCCAAGTCTGTCGCTACAAGGATCCTCAAACGAAACGTTACATCAATTTTGTTCGTGACGGGAGTGAAGACGATGAGTATGTGCTGCAACTGGAATATAAATGAATGATGGGATTTTCTAACGGGTTAAAGGCCAGCGGGACAAGAGCTTTCCAGTGATCCGAATAATGTAAATTATAAGGATCGTAATCGTATATATAAGACGGTAAAATGGCTTTATTGGTATGATTCTTCCAAGCATAATCATCTCGAAGAGACAATAATACTGATTTAGAAGTGCATGGTGATAATAAACCTTGAATCATGCGTGTTTCCAGTAAAAGAGATGAACGCGGTCCAAAATATTCGGGATCCATAGCTTGATGAGTGATCTTGGCCGTTTCATAGTTATACACCCACAGTCGTATGGACTGAGGTAAATATCGAGTACTTTCGTCGTGAGTTAAGTTCAAAAATTCTCGAATGGCAGGAATATTACTATTCAGGTACATTATGAAATTATAAATTTGTTCTTCGAACATCTTGTATTTAAACATATCAAATTCAGCAAGATGATGGCTGGACAGTTTAACACGAAAACATTTTTCCAAATATTGATTTATAATAAAATGTTTAGGATCGATTTGTCGTCGAATAACCAATTTACTACTATCATCCGAAATCATAAATTCCAGTTTATACGGATTGGGTTCTTCTAAATATCTTTGATTCAGCTCGAAACATGGAGAGTCGAATCGTTTTACTTTCCCGTCTGATTTATAAACCATTTTATAATAAATATCCATAACTACATAATCCACTAAAATGGGATATTTTTTCTGTTTCAATAAATCGAGGACGAGTTGTTTATAATCCATCTTCTTGTTTATCTCACAGAAAGCCACGTTCGAATGAGTTGACGAATAGGCTCATGGGGCATGAGTTCTTGAAAAGTATCTAAAACATCGGCCAGACTGCGTTGTCGACTTTTACAAATCAGTTGATGCGTAATATCGTTGAAGACGACTTTCTCGGAGAGAATGCATTGACCACGACATTTCTTCTTAAAATAATCCGGATGCATGAGTTTCACGTACCGAATAATGTCTCGAGTCGTTCGTCGTTTCAAGAACCGATGCCATTTCTTCTCGTTTAAAAATTCTCGATGACCGATGCGTTCTCTCTTTTCCACATTCAGAGCTCCAATATCCACGAGCACGGGATGATGGTCCGTGTACACAAAAGAACATAATTTTAAAACGGGAGCCGTTCCTCCGAGTCGATAACAAATACTACACAAGAAAACAATGAACGTGTAAAACGTTTCTGCTAAATATTCCGGTTGAAGAATGCGAGCACTATAAAGTCCAGGATTCATTTCAAAGAGACCTATTGTATATCCCGAACGTTCTCGGAAATGCGTCGCAAAAGGCAACACATACTCCGAACTCAATTGTCGATGAAGAAGGATCAAATCGAAAAAATGTTCGGGCAAGTCACAAGAGCTGCTGGCACTGTAAGATCTCCACTGCATCGAGTGGGAAGTAAACAGGCAGTGGAATCGTCTTTGATTGAAATTATTTAAAATGAGAAAATAGGCATAATAAAAATGCCAAGGACATTTGGAAGGAGCATAATAAACAATTTCTTTCACGTGTTCAATAATAGTATGAGTGGTGGATCGACTCATCTTCTTCTTTCTTTAAAAAAGAAAGATGGTGGTGGTCTGTGTCTTAGATATGGATGAGACGCTTGGTTACTTTGAAGGAGAAACATTTCAAATTCGACCCAAAACCAATTTCCTGATCCAGTTTTTACGTCTCTGCAATATCGATATCATTTTGTGGAGTAAAGGTTCGGATGATTATGTCGAGCGAGTGATCAACAGTTCATTGCACGATATTGCACGATATGCGTATCGGATATTTGGCCGCACACAATGTGAAAAGTCGTGTCGAAAATATAATATTTCAAAATGTTCGGAACATATCAGAGTCTTGTACGATTACGACATTCTTTTAATTGGGGTCGATGATAACGTCAATGAAAATATGGACGAGCGCTATGATTTAAGAATTCACGTGAAGCCGTACAAGCAGATAGATCCCCGTGACCAAGAACTGTATAAAGTCGTGGAAAAAATTACCCAATTTTGTATAGATCATCAACGAGAGTTGTAGATGAAGCGAGATAGGGTTTTTGCTATGTCAGATGAGAACCCCATTCCGTATAAAGAAGTGAGTACGAGAAAGTTATGTGTATATAGTTCTTGAAGCAATGACGTCATTTTTAAACAAACCAATAGCGAGCTAGTTTTAAAAAATGACGATTGGGAAAAGGTTGGTTCAAAATCTGGCTGGAAAAAAAATCTGTCAGGAAAATTTACAACTATTGAAAAAAAAAAAAAAACTTTTTGTTAATTTTTATTATGTCTTCTAGACATGATAAAAATTAATGACCCCCCTTTTTTGTTTTCAATGATGTCTCAGCACCATGTTTCTAAAATACACCATGACTCACCATTTCTAAAAATAAAATTCCAAGAAAAGAATGAGTCATAGTTTATTTTTAGAAATGGTAAGACATCATTCAGAGACAAAAGGGTGGTAGTGTTAATTTTTATCATGTCTTAAGACATGATAAAAATTAACAAAAAGTTTTTTTTTTTTTTTTTTTTTTTTTTTTTTTTTTTTTTTTTTACCCTCCAGATATTTTTCTTCCAGCTCTCACAAAATGTTTTCCACTCGACTTCATCAACCAAACAAGACTGCAAAATTCTTTCTAGAATGAATTCTCGCTTATCTATTTAAGTCATCCCATTTTCGCTTCAAATCAGTTTTTGCTGCTGAAGAGGTAACATCTAAGGCCAGTAGTCTAATAACCAAGATACTACATTCTACTTTGTTCGAAAAAAAGAAATCTATTGAGTAAGAATGGATTATTCGTTGATTATCAAGAATATTCTTTCTTCTCCCATCCTTGAGAAAGCTATCGACGAATTAAAAGAACGTCAAGGTGCTCTCAACTTAATATGTCCCGACTGGGAAGATGTTTTAAATCACGATCCGCTGTACGAAACACATTGTCAACAAAAAGTTCAATTTTCCAAAGGAACTCGAAAAGATACTGTTCACATCCGAAACATTATTGGTTTACAAAATTGCTATAATGTTCTCGTGGCTGGTTATTGGTATTTGAAACCGGGGGAGAACAATAAAACAGGAACTTCGTTCATGACTCGACTGTGTGCTCCTTTAACTAAAATTGGCGAAAGCATGAAAGAGAATCCGCAACACAAATTTGCGGAGAATTGTCGTTTTTTCATGGACCGGTGCGATCCCGCGTTTTGCTCTGCTTGTAAAGGAGCCCAAGATAAATTTCAAATTCATAGAAATATGTGGTGTATACGAAAGAGTCGGATCTTTAATGGAGAGGGTTTAAAAAATACTTTTCAGTGTTCGATTGAAAATATGTTTGGTACGACGACTTCTTTTCTAGGTATTCTAAACCTTCAAATTTCTAACCGGTACACGTTCGGAGAAAATTCGTACAAGATAGGAGGTTTAGTTCGCGAATTTATCTTATTTAAAGAATCTGTCCTGTTCTCGACCGATCTGGATATCGAAACTCCTCTTTCCCTCCCTGTAGTCGAAGAGATGGAAGAAGGGGAAGAGAAGTGTCCCGAAATTATCGGCATTCCCAATTACTTCAAACCCGTTACTCATTTTTAAATAAGAAGAAAGCATTTAGAAATGGATTTATGGAAAATCCATCGTCGACATTTATTATCCAAACGACGTTACCGATTTTTTGCCAAGATGGCTCAAAAAGAAATGGATCAACTTCCCTATCTCACCCCTCATAATATGTTTATTCATCGAGGTTTATCGGAATCGCCGTTGAGTAACAGTTTTGTGATTACCGATCATATGCTTTCCAGCATTATACACCGAAAAGATAATATTGATCCTCAGTACAGTCAATATTTGAACAAAATCGTTCCTTGCCGCAATTTTAATCAACCTCTCCTCCTTCAGTTAATAGCAACCTCGATCGCGGAAAAGGTGAAAACGGAACAGAAAAAATTACTGATGGACACAAGAGGACTTCCTAAAGACCCAATAGAGGATCCAAATGCTAGAAAAGTAAGTGTTATTAAGGGGGGTCCAGGAACCTCCACGGAGGATGCACTGAATCAAATGTTTGGCGTAAACAAGTAATTTAAAAAATAATGGACGACCCTGTCAAAATGGTGAAGGCTCAACGAAACGATATGGTCTACAGTGTCCGAAAATATTTATTATCGATCCAGAATCTACAAACCAAATATAAACTTTTGCAATATTTTGAACAAATAGGGGCCCAACGAGACAATGCCGGTCTGGTGCATGAAGATCGAGGCGATAAAATAAAAGTTGTGAACCTCTATTGAAAAAAAGAAGATGACGCTTTGGATATTTCTTCTCGTCTTTTATCTTTACCTGATCATGATCTACCTGTTTCGAAACGAGTCCCAAACGACTACAACCCCTCCTTGGCAATCCATTTCCTACCACCCTCCTTAGCGGACGACGCTTTATTCGACTTGCATTCACGCAACCGATTGTGACGACGATCAAATATGTTTTCGGGGTGAATGTCTTCCCAAACTCCTTCCCCATTCCACTTGTTCTTCAGCTACGGGAGAGTGGGTTCTGGTGAATCAAAAAGGATTGAAATTCGCGACCTGTTTTTGTAAATACCCTCATCTCGTCACGCAAAAAGAACGCGGGGGGAATTGTGACGTGGACATTGCTTGCGGACCTCACGGCCGATTAGAAAGTTTAGACAAAGATCCTTTGAAAGAAGGTAAATGTGTTTGCGATTTTGGATACAAGCCGCTTTTGCAAGGTTTCGGGTGTGAAGAAATGACCGCTCACGAACGATTAGCGTTTTCGAAGGAAGAAGAAAAAAACAACGTATGGGATCCAACCGTATTTTCCGAAAAGTATCTCGCGTTTTTCCAAAAACCCGGTTACTTCCAGCAGCCCTGTTCCTTCGATGCTTTTACAGGTCAGCCTTTAAAACATACTTTTTATCATGCAGAATTTGGAAGTTGTGTGTGTGATCCGAGGTATGGGAATATCGGGGTGCGACTCGATCATCCCTATTATTTGAAAAATAACGATAAGGGCTATAATGCTTGCGCGAATATTTTTAAAAGCGAACCCGATTCCCCGATCCATCATGTGAAACTGTTTGCCTATTTCTACATGCTTGATTATTCGCCGGTCGCGTTCATCGAATTTGAGAATTTAGACCCGACTCAATTATCCTATCCTTTCAATTATTACGTGGTCCAATCCAAGAAACACCATCTACAAATCGAAGAAACGTGGCCTTTTGACTACATGCAATATGTTTTTAAGTACCTTCCCTTTACGGTGCATACGCGTCACTGCCACGAAGATCCTATTTTTCATGTCAAAATGTGCTACGAAACCATTATTCGACAAAACCAGCTCACGCGTTGCCAGTTGATCGAGCAAGAACTGGATGGAAAATTAAGTCAGCACGCAAACGCCTACACGCTCCTGTATCGATATCCCGTATGTCTTTTTTCAGAGGAGGATCGACGCGTTCCCGAAATTTATCAAGGCCATGTCGTTCTCAATCCTTTCCATTTACTGTTGAAAGCCCTCCCAAACCTTCTTCGATCGAACGGTATTCAGATGAAACCAAATGAGGAAGGCATGTGGCATGTCACGTTTGCTCGATCTCCTTATGTAGAAACATATGCGGCGACGTTAGATCCAGCCGTCTTTCCCGATATTAAAGGAGAACCCACGAAAGCGTTGGAAAAAAAATCATATCTTTTAAAGAGAAAGAGAGAGAAAATCAAAATAAAAGAAAGGGAGACATATAATCAATATAAAAATGAAACGCGCTCATGAAGAATCCGAAAAGGAAATGGACCATGGAGAGGGGAAGAAGGAGGAAGAAGAACCTACCCATAAACGAATTAAACAGTCGGACGTGTCTCTATTATTAGAGCTTCAAAATAAACACACAGATCCCGGTCAGCAAATGAATCAAGAATTGGAAACGGCTCGCGAAAAATATCTCGTTTCTTATCTACGGAAAGTCATTGAAAAACTGCCCATGAGTAAACACGTTCTAGATTCAACGACCGAAATTCCAGAAGGCTACGAAGGATTTTTAAAAATGTTCAGTATCGCTAAAACATGCGTTCATTCGGAAATTCAGTTAAAAAAATTGATGGCGTTTAATTCCATCTTTGACATGTTGAATGGCGTGATCGGGAAAGTCATTCACGATAAATATATCGCTCCATATTTAACGAAACTAGTCACCGATCACGATTTGAATCGGGCTTTTGCCGTATTCCAAGAAACTCTGCAAGCAGACGGTACGAACGTATCCACGGAACTCCATTGCGTTTCGTTTTTGATTCAAGACGAATTGTCAAAGAAGGAACCTCTCAAAGTCCCCAATCCTTTGTATAATCGTTTCACGCAGCAAATGTATGCCGTCAGTAAATACGTGACAAGTATATTAATGGCGATCGCAGCGAATCATGCAACTGCATCTACGCCTGACTTTGAAATGATCGGAACACCTAGAAAAGGAGAAAAATAACCAATGAAAAAAAAAGCTTAGGAATACGAAAGTCCATTAGTAACAAAACATGACAATGTCAGTTGGAAAAATTTTCTAAGAGTTAAAAAAAAAAAAAAAAAAAAAAAAAAACCTTTTTGTTAATTTTTATCATGTCTTTAGACATAATAAAAATTAACTCTACTCCCCCTTTTTTCTTTTTGTTGTGAATGATGTCTCACCCTTTCTAAAACTAGATTTCTAAACAAAAGAATGAGTCATATCGTTCTTGGAAATTTATTTTAGAAACATGTTGACACCTGATTCAAACCAAAATAGGGGTGAGGGGTGGTAAAGTTAATTTTTATCATGTCTAAAGACATGATAAAAATTAACAAAATGGTTTTTTTTTTTTTTTTTTTTAATAGTTGGTTCGATGTGGACAAGAAGTTACCCTTTTTTAACCAGAATAAACTTTCACTTAACTATTTAAATCGTCAGTCAGTGTTGTGGCCTGGATCCAAGCTTATACTCCATCATAGGAAAAACCTTCTTATTTGGGTCCATATTCTTAAAAGAATTTCTTTTTTTGAATGTCTATTCTCCATTCGATAAACCACGCAACCAACACCAGAAACACGATCCATCGAAACTGAAATATATAGAAGAGTTTAGGAAAGAAATGAAATCCATGGAATATAGTTTCGGCCGCTTCATGGTACCGTAAACGCCGATCAAGGTTGACGAGCTGTTTAACCGGTTCAGGTGCGATTAATAATTGTCTGTCTTGATTCACCAGAATCACGGAATGAGCCCAATCCACCTCATTTAAAGAACCCACGTTGAATTTTTCTGCCGAGGGGTAATTGGGATAAACATGTTCCGTTACATATCGTAAATGCGCGTCTAAGAGTTGAGCTGTAAAAATAATATTTTTGGGATACGTCAATAACAATTGACTTCTTAGAAATTCTTCCTGATAAGGAATCCAAGCTGATGAACGATCAAGAATCGTTTCCATCATGATATTATTTCATCTACTCTGTTTTTTTCTTCTTTACCTATTCCAATGTTTCATGTACCGAAATTTACTCGTCTATTATTCGGGACAATCGATCCCTTTACATTTCAATCTTCTTCAATGGTATCGACAAGTCCATCAAGAAATCACACAATAAAGGAATCATTAGTGGATAAAACAATGTTTGGTTTTAATCTTCGTTCGACTCTCGCCATAACCATTTTAATATATCTGGTGACAACACTGGTCATCATGGCCCTCATCGTATATCGTCTCTCCTACGGCAGTGTGGCTTTCGTTTACGATGCTGCTGATCCGAATAAAGTCACGACCAAAGGAACGACAGCGAGCAATTTCTGGGCCAACAATAAAATGTTGCTCATTGCTCCAACGGTTGTCAATGTGATCAATATACTAATGGTCGGTTTATTACTTTACGTGTAACCGAAAAGAGAATAAAGACTAGATTCAAAAATACATCACGATGGATACAAAGGCTATCATGGTAATTATCTTATTAGGAATTGTATTTGTCTCGTTACTCAATTTCGGCTACCTGGCAACAGCTATTTACAGTGATGCGACACCCAAAACAGGAGCCGAACATTTTAATCAACGCAACTGGATGTTTTACGGAAATATAATGCTACATATTATTGCTCTGATGCTAGGTGGAGGCATTTTTATGAAAAAGTAATGATTTAATTAAAAAAAATATGACAAGACCTACCCAAGATGAACCCAAAATCTTTCAGAGAAATACTTTCATAGATAACGATGAGTCACTCCTATTCATAAACACGTTCAAGGTGATGGACGGGCGTAACTTCAATCCAAGAAGAAATATACCAACAACTGCTTTTATTGACATCTTGCCCACTCAAGAAGGAAGAACAAGAATGATCAGAGTCAGCTAGAAAAATTTCCCAAGAGCTAAAAAAAAAAAAAAAAAAACTTTTTATTATGTCTTCCAGACATGATAAAAATTTAAAAATTCACTCTACCCTCCTTTTCATTTTGAATGATGTCAACATGTTTCTAAAAATAGATCTCTAAGAATGAATCATACTTTTCTTGGAAATCTATTTTTAGACACATGTTGACATCATTCAAAACGAAAAGGAGGGTAGAGTTAATTTTTATCATGTCTAAAGACATGATAAAAATTAACAAAAAGTTTTTTTTTTTTTTTTTTTTTTTTTTTTTTTTTTTTTTTTTTTTTTACTACTACAGAATATTTTTCTCAGCTCTCAGAAATTTTCCCAGCCAACTCGATTGACCAGACATCACCATTTTTTTACAATAATGAACTTTCACTTATTTATTTAAACCATCCCAGTTTCACTTCAAAAAATCAGTCTGTGCTATGACCTGAATACAAGCTTCTGTTCAGGTATGTTAATAATATATTTTTTGTTTCTTTGGCTTTTCGCGTTTAGTTTATGTGATTCGTCTTTCGCTATAGAGATCCAATATTTTATAATGGCAATTTTGATTTAAGATGGTCACCATTTTCGCCATTTTCCGTAGCGCTTGATCTGCTCGAGTGTCCATGTTGCGTTTATCTTCATAAGACATATCTAAATACAGCTCATTGGCGTTCAGTTCAATATTTAGGTGATACACTTCATGATTGCGTTCTTTGTCCATGAGAAACTTGAACACATCAAATTCATTTGGCCGGCGATCTGATTTGAAGGGTTTCAGGACTCTCGGACTGTAAAGTCGTTTCCCCTTCGGATCAAAGACGAAACCCGGACAAGGTCCACCTTTTTGAGAACGAACTTCCACCTCGTCCGGTTCGACATCTTCTTCGACCTGTCGGCCATTGTCGGAACGATACTGTAATTTAAACCGTCGCCAATTGTCAATAAACGCGTCGAGAGTATCCTCCGATTCTGGAAAATATTGCGGTAAAGCGTTTCGGCTTGAGTTTGTCCTTCGGGTAATAAATTGGCATAGTCCACATATTCAGTGAACAATTTCCGGAAAATAGGATCTTTCTCACTTAAATAAGTGGACTTTTCATCCAACGTCATTTCGTATAACTGTTCGACAAAATTCATGATGGAAGTGCTTTTTTCTTCTTATTATTATTATTGAATTTTCAAAGCGGACATTATATCTTCCATTCTCTCACATTGATAGCGGTATTTTAAATATTTGAAAGATGTGATGGCCATGAGCGCTAGAAAAATGACGAGCGTTAAGACCGTGAAATGAAATTTAAAGTGAGTTTCTTCCTCATGCACAATCAACACGCAAATGGAATAGAGTAATCCGCCCGCTAAAGCAAAGATACCGAACGGTTCTAGCTTCGAAATATTCATGGTGATCCTAAAAGCGACTGGGCAACTCTCAAGTTAGTAAATACTTTATTCCAAAATTCTTCGTGAATAGCGAGCGAATTTTCTAAAGAGGCCTGGAACGTTTCGTACTGAGGCAGGGTTTGAGCAAACGATAAAATACAATCTTTGGGGTTATTTATCGGCGTATGAACTAACCATTCGCGTAACCGGTTCCACGTCTCGGGCCAACATTGAATTTCTTGGTTGAACCGATCGGCAATCGAGGGACCGAACGTTTCATTCAAAAACCAAGAAATGCAAGCTACAGTTTGTTTCATAATCGTTTCTGAATTCATGGCTCCTTATTTTTAAATATTTTTTTTTTCATTTATTTCAGAAAAAGAAAAAGAAGAGCAAAGAATGAATCATTTAGACGAATTGTTTCAGTACCTTCTCCAACACAAGAAAACAATTGTGTTTGGGAACCTGAGTCGATTGCCCTATGTGATCAACGATTACATTTCCAAACATTTATCCCACCTCACCATTTTTGTCATTTGTCCCTTTTATACGTACCCGTCTTCCCCTCATGTGCGTGTAATTAAACCGGAAGAATTGAGCACAAACACGTGCGATTTATTATTCTACATTGAACCTTTTCCGCATGCCGTTTTACACCACGACATTAAAACGGCTCAACACCTCGTCATTTTAACGAGCCACAAGATTTTTATCGATCGATACCATACGTGTTCCTATTTATCCTATTTTCATTTCCCGGGAAGTTTAGAAAGGTATATGGAAAAAACCAAACAGCTGATGGATTTGGAACAGACGTTCCTTTACAAAACGGACCTACCCGAAGTTAAAGAGTCCAAGAAAGCTCTTTCGATCGGTCCTAGTCCTACCCTGGATCGATGGATCAGTCCCGAGAATCCCGATCCGACTCCCTTAGAAAACATGTCATGGATTTTAATCGATCTCACGTCCTTCCGGAATACGTCGTCACTGTTATTTCATTTTTGGACAGCCTTTGATTACATGCTGAATCATATCGATCGCATTGAAGGCTGGCAATTGTGTTTTAAAACGTCCGCGGAAGCTCGTGCTTATAAGAAACTCGTTCAGAGATGGATCGATTATCTCTGTTGTAGGGAATTCCAGCACGGGAACGTGTTACAATTGAATGAAATTCTCTCCCTCACGCCTTTTTATCGAGCGGGGACGGTCGATCTTCACATTATTTTAGAAAAGAAACGATTCGGACCTTTGGAATATATTCTTTGCACATCGGTTCAAGATGCGTATCGAGCTTCTATGCGATATAACTTAGATCCTGTCGTCGGATCCGTGTTTCGATTGAAATAAAGTCAGAACGAATGATCCTAACGAGGATGATGTTTCGAAGGAAATTCCACCTCTTGGAACACCCGAAGTTATTTATTATGACGATATTCTACCTTCACAAATTCAAAACCAAGTCGACCTTCCCGACGATTTCGAACTTCAATTTCCTCTCCACACGTATGCCAAATCCGATGTAACCACTAGCCCTTACATTATTCGACCGTCCGTTTCTCCTTCTTCTCGAAGTTCGAGTCCAAGTTCAAGAAGAAGTCCAAGAAAACGCAGTCCGAGTCCAAGAAGGAGCAGGAGTCTAAGTCTAAGCAGGAGCAGGAGTATAAGTCCAAGAAGAAGAAAAAGTCGGAGAAATCGTAGTCGTAGTTTAGAAATACGTCATACTAGAAGAAGAAGTCCTCTAAGAAGAAGTCGTTCGGCTTCCTTTTCATCGTCTGCATTTTCTTCTTCCTCTCCTTCCAATATGAATCGTAGAGGAACACAAAGACCCATTCGTAGAAGACCTATGAGAAAACGTCGAGGATACGTTCTTGGATCTCGAACCGTTCGTGTGGGTCCTAATCGATTGCTTCATAAATATGGTAACCATTCCATTACATTTGTGACCGAAGGTGGGGCCCACATACGAAATAAGAAAATTCCCAATAAAGCTTGTCGATATCTATTAAGTCATTGCTCACGACGGCATCCAACAGCTCGAGATCGATTGCCACGACAAGCTCGTATTGTTTTGAGAAAGAAAAGAGCTTAAACACAACGAGTTGAAAAAGAAACAATATCCAAGCAATTCACAAAAGCCAAAAAACAATTCAACAAAATAATAAAGTTCACTTACCAAAATGTGTATATAATAGACTTTAACTGAAGATCTTTCGAGGCTGGTATCCAAAGCACAGACTGATCTGAAACCGAAACTCGAGTAATTTAAATAGTTAAGTGAAAGTCCTTTTTCTGGTTTTATCGATCGAACCAACTGGGAAAAATTCCCAGAGCTATACTAAAAAAAAAAAAAAAAAAACTTTTTGTTAATTTTAATCATGTCTTCAGACACGATTAAAATTAACTATCCCCCCTTTTGTTCAAATGATGTTAATCTGTTGTCTCGATATGTTTCTAAAAATAGAACATGACTCATTTCTTTCTTGGAAATTTATTTTCGAAAAGATGAGACATCATTCCCAGGCAAAAAGAAGAGAGAGTTAATTTTTATCATGTCTAAAGACATGATAAAAATTAACAAAATTTTTTTTTGAAGCTAAATTTTTTCCTACTACCCAACTTTTGCTTCTCCTTTCTACCTCCCCCCCTTTCGTTTCACAGTATATAAACAGCTGTAGCTGAGACGATTTTCTCATTTCATACTGAGGACAAGATGGATCAGGAAAACACTGTAATCCTGGAGGCTTTGACATTACCCTTAAAGGATCGTCTCAAGTACGTGTTGGATGAAGTCGTGCTGGAAGAATTTAGTCAATCTAGTTTGTTTACGACTAAAACCACCGTTCAGTTGAGAGTTTTAAAAAGAATAGCTAATATGATGATGTTTCCGTGGACCTTGATTCAAGATTTGAAACCTCTTGTACCCGTCCATCGATACTGTTTAAATACCATTTGGCGTTTATGGATGGATGTGCAACAGCAGTTGGTACAAAATAAAACCATCTCCACGCCAGATGAATGGAATATGATCGAGAAAGTTTTATCTAAAGACTATTCTAGATCGACCGATCTAATAAGACTTTCCAACATCTTATTGAAACGACAGGAAATACCTAAGATAGAAGTGTATAAATTATTTGCCGTAGACGGGTTGCTGGGCGAGGATCTGCAAAAGTATGTTTTTAATCTACAGTACGGAGGAGATGAAAAAACACCTTTAAACGAACAAGAAGCTCTAGATTTTAAAGCAGTTCATGCTCGAATCGTCCGTTGTTTATATCACGAAGTTTCCAAACGATCGGAATCTCTTCTCTACGTGGATGTGATTCGACGTACTATAGAAGAAATAATAAACACTACACCTTCTACCAGTGATGAAGTAAGCGAATGGGGTGCATTGTATTTAAAGTATCTTGGAGAGGATCTATTTTCAAATATATTTTACGAAATTAAAGTCTGGAAGACGAAAGAATTGGAACAATACCAGGCGAAAAAGAATCAACAAGAAAATAATTCTGAAAAGAGAAAGAATGTGAGAGAGGATCCTAGAATCAA
Source organism: Stegodyphus dumicola (assembly GCF_044657685.1). NCBI lineage: Eukaryota > Metazoa > Arthropoda > Arachnida > Araneae > Eresidae > Stegodyphus > Stegodyphus dumicola. The sequence goes on along the minus strand of NC_140781.1, from coordinate 109,012,987 downwards.
GAAGGAAAACAGAAATAATATGTCGGACCCTACTTTAGCTTCGAGTTATTATTTCGACCCTTCGATTGTCGATTTGCAACCTGTTCGTTATCCTTCTCCCAAGAGTCCACCTCCATCGGAAAAGGCGGAAGAAGATCCTATTTCTCCCGAGAGTCCACCTCCATCGGAAAGGGGAGGAGAAGATCCTGTAGAAGCTTCCTTCGAAAGACTAGAGTGTGAAGACGAAAATGTAGAAATTACAAGTAGTGAACAAGGCAAAATGAACCCCTAGAGACTCGGAACATTTTTTCCATGGCTCTTTAATGGAATATAAAGAGTGGACAGTCCAATAATACATTGAAGGTATGTGGGAGACTATATATATTTTTTGGAATAGATTTAAATACTTTAGATGCACAAATATTAGACGAAATGAACTTGTTTTTGTCCTTTACAAGAAGAACTACTAACCATGATAAAATGTTTTTTGAATAGCATCCTTTCCAAAATATTTTTTCATCAGGTTCCATCCTCAACTGTAAAAACTGATTTTGACAAGATTTTATAGATAAGATAGTTCATTAAAAAAAATTTTTGAGAACTGGTTTTTATCGCTATTCCATACGCAACTGTAAAAACTAAAATTTATAGGATTTTATAGTTGAGACAATTTATTTTTTAATTAAAAAAATTTTTTTTCGAAATGGTTTTTGTATATGTTCCATACGCAACTGTAAATACTGAATTGAATCTCATTTTATACTTGTTACTATATAAAAAAAGAATCCTTTTATTTTTGTTATTAAAAAAGCAACAACATCAAACATTTTTTTCAATATATAGGAACAAAGCCCTCCTTCAAGATGAAATGGGATTCGTTTCAAAATAGAAATGAATATACTGTCACTTCTTACGATCTCGATCATGCTATTCGGTATGCTCAAGAAGCGACTCAACTCTATATTTACGAACAAGCTCTTCAAAGTCGGTACGCTTTTATTTTTAAACATACCACCTTCCAAATAAGAAAAGCCGACTCCAAACGGGATTACTACATACCTAAAACCCTCGATCCGGAACAATGTCACGTCGTCGAAAAATTTGTTTTTACGCAAACGGGATGTGACATGATTGCCTGCTTCCCTTTCCAAGAAAATTTAGAATCGTGTTCCCCGGAAGATGAACCCCGATGGATTCGACTGGAACGGGTTTCAGTTTAGCTTGCCAACCCGCCTGCGATCGTTTATATTCCAACACGCAGCAGAGTATGGACACGGAATATCGAAATGGAAAATGTGTAGCCGTAAATCTCGCCAAGAAATTATTAGCTCTCTTGCCCGAACAAGTTTTCTTTCAATCGAATCATCCTTCTCTTCCTCGTCATCACGCCGGCCTCAATCTCGTCGAGGGTCATTTACGACTCAACCAGCCTTATTGTGAAGCGTACGGTCTTGTTTTCAACGGGTCTGATTGTGTGACGACGACGGGGCAAGATATTGGCGAATTTTTCTTGGGAAGCAGTATCTATCGATCTATTTCCACTCTGCAAAAAAATCATACGTTACCACCATATCCTCCTCATCTTCCCGACTTTGTACAAAACTGGCCCAAGAAACATGTGAAACGGTCCTTGGTTCATGAATTGGCGATTGATGTAAGGATCGATATCGGATTAGAAGCCGCGCAAAAAATCCTTGAAAAACGGATGCCTAAACTCTTAACCAAATTGAGTATGCAGTCTCTTCCCATTCAATCGGCCATCCTTCAAGCCGTCGTTCGGACCCAATTAAGTACGCTCGCAACACTTTCCAGAATCGCCGCGACAGGATTCTCGGTTACTTCCAATGTGCTGACGGGTATAAGTATTCTGTCCGCCGTACTCGATATATTGGATCCGCTTCATTTCAATAAAGTGCTGACCGCTCGAACTCTTTACGATATCGACTGGCGATTAGACGTTCAGTTTTATCAATCGGAAACGGACCATGTTCTAGAAATCACACCCGATCTTCTATGGGACGTGTTAGAAGAAGATGCGAGCGATCGATACCTCTTCTTTGCCGAGAAAGTGCAAGAATATTTAGATGCTATCCATAAAGTGCCCATGACCGATCGACCCCAAACGCGAATGTCATTTCTCCAAAAATCACGAACAGACGAAAGAGCCCCGAAAAATTGGATTTATTTCACGATAATTGTTTATTTGTTAACAGGATTCACCTTCCTATTTCAACCCTACATGCATTACTTATGCGTGACCATTTTTTTCCTATTTGTGTTTTATTTTTATCGTCATTCTAAATGAAAGCTGAAGATTTTTGGAGGGAAAAAAAACGAATGACTTGGAGGGGGGAGTAACTAACCAGTGAATAAACTAAAAATCAGTTAGTACTTACAAATTACAAGAAGATGTTTCTTCTTTCACAGCACAGAGTGATCTGAAGTGAAACTTGGAGTTTAAATAGATAAGCAAGAGTCTCTTCCAGAAACAATTTTAACATGTCTGGTTTTCTGGATCAAGTCGGCTGAGAAAAAACTGTAAGAGCTGAGAAAAATTTCTAGATAAAAAAAAAAAAAAAAAAACTTTTGGTTTATTTTTATCATGTCTTTAGACATGATAAAAATTAACTACCTCCCCCTTTTGTCTGGGAATGTTGTCTCACACTTTCTAAAAATAGACCATCACTCCTTTCTAAAGAATAGAATTCCAAGAATGAGTCCTGGTTTGTTTTTTCGAATGGGTGAGACATCCTTCCCAGACAAACAGAGGGGACAGTTAATTTTTATCATTTTATCATGTCTATAAGACATAATAAAAATTAACAAAAAGGTGTTTTTTTTTTTTGTTTTTTTTTTCAGCTGTGAGAAATTTTTTCCCAGCCGACTCAATGGACAAGATGCCATTTTTTAAGAATGGACTCTCGTTTACCTATTTAAGCTTTCCAAGTTTCGTTTCAGATGAGTCCGTGCTGCGGATACTGTTCTCCTGAAGATCTTTCAATAATACCACTTTCTCGGATAAAATTCATCACCATTCGCTTTTTTAGCATAACTTAGATAGATATAGAGAAATTCCTCGTTTTTATGATCTTTCGGGTAATACTCATTTCCATTTTCGTCTCGTGCATATCGGATGTAATTCGTCTCTGGCTTTTCCCGAATTCTATCCTGTATATAATATTCTTTTCCAATGCTGGATTTAGGATAAATCTCTCCTCCCCTCGCATTGACAGCATACGTTTTCACATTTACATCCAATGAATTTAACGGGTATTCTCCTCCATTGTTTAATTTAGGATAAAACTCGTCTCCGGAATTGGATTTGGCGTACCGACGAGGAAGCGCTATATATTCATGACCCCGATATTCCACAGCGTAATATTCATTTCCATGCTCGTCTTTGGCAAAAATAGGTCGATTGTCATTATCGAAATAATACAGCTCCTGTTTAGGTTTTTCAGGATCTTTTGGATATCGTTCTTTTCCAAATTCATCTATGGTGTAAACCGAAACCATGTTTTTTTCCTTTACCGATCTTGATATTTACATGAGTCACCTCCCTAAAAAACGATTATCCAGTTATCTTTTGATATATCTTTCGAATCCAGTCTTCAATCGATTGGCCCGTCGTTTTGAGATGTTCGGAATTATGAACGGTCAAATAAGCCATGTAAGCGGCTAGACCAAACGTGAGGACTAATAAAAATAAAAAGATGAGCCGGTTCGTTAAGAGGGTGACTGCGACTAGGATGATGCTGATATAAACCGTAGAGTAAAACAATATGCCTTGACCTAAATAACGATCCATTTTTTTTTCTACTTTATTCCATTTGAATCAACGAGTCGGCCGAGACCGGATAGTCATCGGTCGTGACGGGCTTTTCGGTCATTTCACCCGTGTACAACAACGTCATGTCAGGATCGGGGAGGGCTTTTAATTTTCGGTCTTCCCAGTAAGCTGAAGGAGGATGCGTGACGAGAATTCTAAAAAACAATTTCATGTCGCGCTCGGTCCAAATTTCATAGACTGAGGTAAGGAGGGGAATACCTTCGGGATGCTGCGTCGCATCAAAGACAGCTTCTCGTCCATCTATTTTATATCGCGCTCCATGTTCCGGTACAATACGACTCAGCTCTTGAACTTCAAGTCGAAGGGTTAATCCAGCCGGCAAAATCCCTTCATAGGCTTCTTCTTTGGGTACGCATACGTGATACCCGTACAGAGTGGCTCGAATTCCTTCTGTGGAGGAATAAGGACAAAAGACAAAAGGTTGACGCCAATTACAAGTGGCGTATAATACGGAATCGGGAATAAATCGTCCCGATCGTATGCGATGGCCTTCACGACACGTTTCGGGAACGCTATAAGTCGAAGCCTGTTTCACAAATCGCTGCGACCAAATTTCAAACCTTGCCGTCGAACGCGTTTTTTTCGAATTTTTCCCTTTTCGAAAAGACACATGTGAGGAGAAGTGGGTAAATAAATAGCCGTTTTCAATTGTTTGAGGAATGGGTACGGCGTGCAGTCGGGATGAGAACAAATATTATAGCCGGGAATATAAACTTCTTCGTTGGTTTCGTCACAAGAGGCACGAGGTTCATGATCAAGAGTCGTCCAGGGCCGAATCCAATTCGCAACGATCGATAAATGATCGAATTTAAACACATCGAGATGCCGATACTGAAACGCGCCGGGGATGCGCGGTCGACATTCATTTCAGTCAAAAAATGTTTTTGGAGGACACGTTTGAATTTCCCTCCGAGCGCAATCAAAATATTGATCGCTCGTATCGCCTATCGCGAGTTTCGACGACGACGACTTATCCTCACAAGCCCATTCAACCGTATATTGATCCGACACTCGATAGCCTGGTTCTAAAACCGTACGTTTTCGGGTTGGATCACACGTGTAAGCTACAGCTCGATCCAAGGATGTTGAAAATGGATAGGACGGGAGATGTTTCGTATACTCGTGAGCGGGAACGACAGTTTCTTTCGAGGTCGGTTGAACATTTTCACAGAAAAGAGGCGGTTGACATGTTTGGGACGTTTCGTCGTACACCATCGGTAAATGGAATAAGGCATCGCCGGTCCATGTGTCCCAGGAAAGAGGACAGGATATAGTGTCGCGAACCATTCCGTTTTCACAAATCGCGTAACCCGGAGAGTACAGAAAAGATCCTTTTTGGACGATGGGGAAAGGTCGTTGCGTATTATCCGGAAATCCGTCGCAGAGATCAGACACGCATCGCCGATAATGAGTCGAATATTTTTCTCCGGGCGGACATCGAATCATTTTCGGTCGATGGCCACGACACTCGATATACGTCACCTCGTCAATCGGAAAATGTTGACCGTCTTCACAGTAAGATACGAAATGTTTTCGCGAAGTGCAAGCGTCGTAGTAGAAAAATGTCTTGGGCGGACAGGCGATTCGAATCGGTTGTTCGTTATGGCATTCGTAATAAAAACGTCGATTGGTTGGATCGGGTAAAACCGATCCGTCATGCTGATCGATGCAGGGATTGATAGGAATGCAGGTAGAAGGAGAATGTTCTTCTTGACACATGAGCACGTCTAGAACACGACCGTGCCGACATCGATAATAATAATACATCATGGACTTTTCGCGGGGTACAAAACTCTGCGATCGTAATAAAAACAGGTAGAGGTTTTTCCCCGTTGCGGGGAGCTGAGTATCATCGGGCTGTCCAAAACATTCATCTTTTTCCCAAATCCGTCCTTCCGCGAAATAATATTCGAGTGGGAGAGGAAACGTCCATGTTTTTCCCGTGGAGGTGTGAAACGAAACCTCGTTGTCGTTTGAGGTCTCGATCTGATATTGGAAACGCGTCGTTGTCGTCGGAGGAGAAGAAGGAACTTTCGGGGACGGGACCGAAAAATTATAGAAATACAAGTAGCAGTAGTATAAACCCAAAACGAATAAAAGTATGGCGAGCATCCAGCCTTTATTCATGAACGAGATGTGCCAATTATGGAAAGAGCAAAAAATTCCGAAAAAGGACGCAGCAGCGTGTTGTTCCAAACCGAATTATCGACATTTTTTAAAACAAGATCGCGCGTTGGATGAAATGCCGGCTCTGTATCGTGAATGTTTATCCTGTCAACAAAAAAGAAAGATCTTGGCGCGATAAAAAAGTAAGTCAGAATGGATTCGTATCGTCTAACCCGACGTTATTTTCGTCAATTGCAACGGCTTCACTTCCTCTCGCAAATGCGGCAACGCGATTGGTATCATCATATCGTCATCCAATACGTGATGGATCCCCAAAAAGGACGCCATTTCACACTTTTTCATCCGGCTATGGATACCCATACAGAAGAGTCGCTGGTTTTCTTTGGAAAACGTCGCTTGTTTCTTACGTTTATGTTGAAACGGATCGTTCACCAAGGTTTGAATGCCGAACAACGGTTACAACCGAACGTGTTATTACCTCTCAAATCGCTCGACGATCCCGTCTATGAAACACAACGCAAGGCTATTCAAAATATTTGGGAGGTCGATGCTTATTGGTATACTACGGAGAATAAAAACGATATTGCCGTGAAAAATACGGCTCCTTTCATCAAAACCGAACCTCAAGCTCTGTAATTTAAATATCCATCGGATGGGTGAGATGATTCGGATAAGACACGATTTCAATCGTATGAGGCCATTTTAGCATGTATTTATAATGTAAAAGATCGTGCCGTCTCAGCGTATCGAGCCGGATAGCTGAAATATAGGTTTTTTCTTCGTTGGTTTTCTCGTACAAATAACAAATACCTTGATCGACGAACACGTAAACGTCTTGAGGAAACAGTTGCAGAAGCGACTTGTCCTTGGAAAAGTGTCGAATCACAGTATAATGAGAACTCGTAGGGATCGGAACCGGTTCTAATTTATAAAGGAGGAAAGAAAGAAAAATGATACACCTGAGCGCGATCATTCTATGCATTGTATTTCTAGTGACTCTCTTGAATCTTTTTTATAAACCCGATCTCCGGATGCCTTCTATTCCTCCCTCATCATCATTAGCCTTACCAGAAATTTCAACCGAGACGTATTGCCCTTTCCAAATCTTTCAGTGTCCCGATAGCCATTGCGATTGTTCTCAGCTCTGTGAAACAAATCCCACGTTTTACGAAAAACTCACTCTTTCTGATAAAACATGGAATCATCTCGAACCGGGTACTTATTGTATTCCCCAAGGAATCCGGACCGCTTGTCTTTCTTCCTCGGAAATTCCCATTTTCTCCGCCTCGGGATGGCTCTGTGCTCCTCGTTCCTCTTTCACCCATCCCTGTCAACATCCAGAAGCCCGTGATCCTTCTCTCAATGTTTTAATAGATCGTCGAACCCAACAACCCGCTCAAGAAGTAGCCGATTATTACGAAACGTTAGAAGATGGATCGTTCCGATACCAGTGTCAATGCCATTCTTTAGATCGACGAGGTAATCGAATGATTCAAACATCTCCGTAGGTCTGTTCTGTCGATTACTGCGTTCAAGATTTGTGGAACGTGCCCGGACTAGGATGGGACGCCGAACGACACGTCTGTGAATGTGGACCCTACGTGCATCGAGTCCTGGGCGATCTATCTTCCCCCTGTGTTTTGGAATATACACACATAGACGAAAAGCATAGGTTAACGGGAAAACGAGAATGTATGACCGACCAATCTGTTGAATTCCGACCGATTTATTGTCCAGAGAATCAGTCGGTGTTACGGTTCACAAAACGGGTCTTGCGAGGCAACACAGCGTACGATTATGTCATTGTACATGGAACAAGTGTTCCTAAAATTTCGAGAGGTCAAGAATGACATCTCATTTCAAACGAATCGAGAAAAATTTTCAAACGGACCAAGAATTGAGTCGGTTTGAAAAGGAAGACGAAAGCCCCAAAGAGGAAGGATGGTCGAAGAGACAAACGTTCGCCATTCATTTACTACTGGTAACGGCAGGTCCTACGATTCTTTTTGCTTTACTGGGCAACGTATTGAAAATTCATTATTATGTGGTCTGTTTAATTCTATTATTTTACTTTGGAGCTCTGGCCTACTTGATACGATACCGATTTCAGTGGCTATTGCAAGCTTTTAAAGAAAGTCAGAAATATATTCGTTGAATATGGGACTTGAAGAGTGGATTATATAAAAAAACTTTGAAAAAAAATGAAGAGGGAGAAGAGTAATAAGAAAGGAAGAAGCAATAATTTAACCATGGCGATGGATCCTGTACTTATTCATCTATCTCCCAAAAATTCTGAAGGTAAAGAGTTAGATTTAGAAATATGGATAAACCCCGATGATACGGATGACAAGATTATAGAAATACATCGTCATGATCGCAAAGACAAAATGAAAGAATTTGAACCCTGTTGTCAAAATCCTTTTTTAACTCCCGCTATCCTCCAACGTAGAGAAAATGAAAAGAATAAGACGATAGATAAAACATTAGAATTGACCAAAGAAGCCATCCACATGTTGAAAGAAGTCTTTTCGGGAAATGGAGAATTCAGTACAATGGAATTTGATGCATCGTCCACTGAGATAAGAGCTGATTTTAGACAGCCGACCAAAGAACCTGAAGTTGAGAAAGCAACAAGTTGTCAAGGTCGTAAACATAAGAAAAGAGTTAATAAAAAGAAATAATACATTTAAAAAGACCTCCCCATCCTTCTATGAATTTCTTGAACAATGAACTGTTTTCACGAGACTCAATCCACATCTTTGCTGGATCTAAAGAGAATCTTGAGAGAGACATGGCTTAAACTGTTTCCAGGAGAGTTGAAGTGCAGGCTTTTTCAACAGCACAGAGGGATCTGAATCAAAACTTGAAATGCTGAAATATATAGAAGAGAAATTCCATTCTTAAAAAAAACTGGGATGTCTTGTCAATCGAATCAGGTGGAAAAAATTCTAAAGGCTTAAAAAAAAAAAAAAAAAAAAAAAAAAACTTTTTGTTAATTTTTATCATGTCTTTAGACATGATAAAAATTAACAAACAACAAAATTAACAATTTTTATCATGTCTTTAGACATGATAAAAATTAACTCTACCCTCCTTTTTGTTTTGAATGATGTCTCAACTTTCCTAAAAATAGATTTCTAAGAATGAATCATACTTTCCTTGAAGTCTATTGTTTACAAACATGTGTAGACAACATATTGACATCATTCAAAACGAAAAGGAGGGTAGAGTTAATTTTTATCATGTCTAAAAGACATGATAAAAATTAACAAAAAGTTTTTTTTTTTAAGGTTAAAGAATTTTTTCTCCCAGCTCTCAATCAAAAATATTTACGATGTATCGATACCTCTACCTACTTTTATTTTCCCCCTCCCCCTCTCTTAGTATATAAATGGTTGAAAAAGAGATCGGGGTTCATTCTGTTTCGTAAAAAGATAGCGAACACATGGCAACGGATAACTTAGTCATTTCATGTGAAGAAAACCCCTTTGAGGATATTCCAGATACGGAACCCACTTTCTATGGACCATTTTCACCCGTTTTTAGAGTACCGAAAAAGTCTTCTCCTTCTCCAACTCATTCTTTGGAAATACTGTCTTCTCCTCCCTCGTCATCCACTCATCAGCGCTCTAGAAAGAAGAAGAAGTCCTCACAGACCAAGCTCTACCAAAAAATTGTTGGTGTGTTGGCTGTCACCTCTGATGGATATACTCTTACGAACTGCGTCCGATTTATAGCCAGAGACCTGAAAACACATACGAAGGAATTTATTCGGCAATTGAATGCGGATCTGGAACGACTTCATATTGAAACACTCTACGTGGCGAATGAACCCACTCGAGAAAAAATTCATCAAAAGGTACATCTCAAGTTTTTATGGACTGTTATTTACAAACCTCAACATCGTCAGCCACAGCAATGTCCATCTTGTCGATCGAAATCTTGTCATCGATTTATGGCCATGCTAGCGCTCCAACAATTAGTGAAATTTGCTGTTCATAAATGTATTCATTGAGTGGATAGGTAATCAAGGAATTTTTCTCTCTTTTTCCTTTTTTCAGATGATCCAGAGAAACAAATACTCTACTTCATATGGTTTAGTGGTAAAGACCTCATCAGGACAGGTGGTGATGATTCATCGAAAAATGCCATACTGTTTTCAAAATTATTTAATTCAGCTTTTAAAAAATAAACGTATCGAACCACCCTTCGATTTGGAAAAAAATATCGGTGCTTCAAGATGAATTTGAAAACCATATTTATCCGACTCTCCATCCCAATTTACAAGACGATTATGATCGGTACAAGGCTAAATTAGCTTATGAAGATGAATGGGATTTCCCGCATGGACAAATGGATAAAAGACGCTTCAAGAAAGGTGACGACCCTCGATTCAAATGGTTCAGAGTCGCGTATCAGGAATTTGAAGAAGAGTCCGGCTACCGATTCGCCTACCAACCCTCGGACGTGGCTCAGTATCCCTTAATCAAACTAGAATTTACGGGATTAGATCAATGCATTTATACACAATATTTCTTATAGTCGAACATCCTAAACATTTACGCCGTAATACCTACTTTGATAATTATTCTCCTTTCCAATCTCAAGCTGCTTATAGAATGGCTCTCGAACGCAATATCGGGAGTATTGATGATCGGATGGTCTATCGGGGTTACTTAATTAAAATCGAAGAGGCTCTAAAGTATCTAACACGTCAACAGGAAATGAAAAAGGACGGGAAGGATCAAGTGTTGCTATATTTTTTAGACGGAGATAAATGGAATCCACCCGATTCTATTTGTTATTTAGAAAAGTAAAAAAATGGAATAAGATCCCTTAACCACCCCGCATTTCCCACTTGAAGAACCCATCCTATCTATTCTTTTTTTAAATGTCTAGGGATGTAATCCGACGCATTCTCTCCGCCAAAAAAAAACGAGTTCCTCCCACCTATCCCAAAAAAAGAAGAAGAAGAAGAAGAAATTTCCCATGAGTCTTTTCGAGAACACTCCTCCCCCTCTCCCTTCCTATATATAAAAGAAGCCGAGAGAAAAGTTGTCTTTTCTTTTTTTTCCATCTCGTCCTCAGGAGAGAGAGAGAGAGAAAACCAAATGCCATGGAGTGGTTACGGCGAGAGTCTTTTTCCCTCGCGATTCGTTTCCGTTTCGCCAAGACGATCCCCCTCACGTTTTACTTGGGGTCGGGCACGCTCTATTTTCGAGGATCGGAACTCGTGACTTGCCTTTCCCAGCAAGGGACTTGGATGAGTCCGAAAAGTCAACGGACCCTTCAGCAATGGATCTCTCGAGCCCCTTTTCGCCCTTACCGATCCTTAACGACGGATCTCTGGATTGATACGTCGGACCGCCCCAGCCGGATTCTCCGCCATACCCCTTTTATCACCTTCGATTCCCTGGAAAGACTGCTCAATGATTTGGGTCCAGACGCTCTCCTCTTTTCGACCTGGCTTCAGAGTGTGATGAGAGAACCTCTTCAAATCCAAGAAGATCCTCAGACCGGGGAAACTTATTTTAGTCCCGTGGAAAACAAGGTGATGGACTTTCAGTTTCAAAATTTATCGGAACTGTTTCAATGTGCTTTATGTTTTTATTCTTCTTAAAGAGTGGGGGGAAAGAAAAACTAAAAATTGTAGAATAATCATAAAAAATAATTTTGTTTTTCTTTAAAAAAATATTGAGATAGTCCAATCTTGGGGAGGAGGTGGAAAATTCAAAACTATTATCTAAAACAGATGTGGCGGTCAGTCCATTTCGATCCACGGAGGAGGATATGTGTGAGATTCTCTGATCCATAGAGAGTTTCAGAAAAAAAACTGCGAAAGTTTCCCCCCCCCCCATCTCCAAAAAATGGGTATCCAGGTTGAATGCACAGTACAGACTGATAGGAAGCCGAAACTCGAGTTTCTTAAATAGAAAAAAATAAGAACTCCTTCTAGAAACAATTTTAGATGTCTTGTTTGGATGAGTGAGTCGACTGGGAAAAATTTCTCAGCGCTGTAGAAAAAAATTTAGAGTTAAAAAAAAAAAAAAAAAAAAAAAAAACTTTTGATTAATTTTTATCATGTCTTATAGACATGATATGTCTGGGAATGATGTCTTATAGACATGATAAAAATTAACTCTCTCTTCTTTTTGTCTGGGAATGATGTCTCACCGTTTCGAAAAATAGAACATATCCCATTCTTGAAATTCTATTATTTTAGAAAGGATGATGAGTGATGGTCTATTTTTCGAAACGGTGAGACATCATTCCCAGACAAAAAGAAGATAGAGTTAATTTTTATCATGTCTATAAGACATGATAAAAATTAACAAAAAGTTTTTTTTTTTTTTTTTTTTTTTTTTTTTTTTTTTTTTTTTTTTTCAATTCAGAAATTTTTCTCTGAGCTTTGCCAATTTTTTTCCCAGCCAGCTCCATCCATAAAACAACACCTCTCAAAATCTTTTCTCACTTATCTATTTAAACCACTCGAATTTTGCTTCCAATGAGTCCACGCATCTTGGCCTTTCTTCCACTCTGCTCTGAGAAAGATAGGATAGATTGTTTTGGGTGAACCGTCCTGTTGACGCTTCCGATTTATATAGAGAGCTATATATAGATAGGGTCCCTCCTAACTCCCTCTATTATGACTATTAGTCTTTTCTTTTTTTTCCAAGAAATATACAAAGAATGATCCACTGTTTTTTTCCGTTAATGAAAAAAAAATGCTTCTACCTTCCGACTTGTTTTTAGTACCTCTTTAGGTGTCTCCTATCTTTTCCTTCTCCTCTCTTCCTCGCGAGCAGGGAATTGGAAATGCTGTTCAGGATGCAACGCTCGTAAAGGCTCCATTTTCTTCCTGGAGAGGGCGTCTACGGCAAACACCGTCTTGTCATGAAATTGGAGTTGGTAGTAAAGAGGTCCGTGAATAATGTACACGGAGCGAGCTCGCAGTCGATAGGGAATCATACGATACCGTGCGGCTTCTGATTCCATTTCCCATCCATAAAGACGGATAGAAGCTTCTCCGGTTTGAAGAATATGAACCCACTCGGGTGAAACGTAAAACAGTTTTAAAAAGGTTCCAGCATCGACGGCGATCACATTTTCCCATCGCAGATAAGCGTGTAAGCGAAAGGTTCCTGCCTGCATCATCGATTGGAAAGCAAAATGCTTGAAAGCTTCGATGGACGAAAAATAATGCAGGATTTTTCCATCGTAACAGGATAAATAGCACATGGTTTCTTGGACGATTTGTTCCATACGCTCCGGGTCCCGAAACCATTCTTCGAAACGGGAGAGAGGTTCCCATTGATGAGCTCGTCCGAGATGACAGACGGGCGTGATTTCCACCAGGGTAGGTAGAACTGCAACGGCATCGGTCGACATTTTAGTTTTGCTTGGTTGGGAAGGAAGAACGAGAATGAACCCTGTAGGCAGAAAAACTCGGATCTATATAAATACTAGTGGAAAAAAGGCGGGGGGAAGGGAAGTTCTTCCTTCCTCCCAAAGAAAGAAAAGTGGGTGGAAAGAAAAAAATCATTTCACTCTCAGAAAAAAAAGGAATTTTTTTCTTGTCAACATGTTGTCTAGACATGTTTCTAAAAATAGATTTCCAACAAAGGTTCATTCATTTCTTAGAAATCTATTTTTAGAAAAAAACTGACATATCCTTCACAACTAATTTCTTTTTTTTTCCTCCCTCCAGTCAACTGGATGGGCAAGCGTTTCGGGTCAGATCAGTCCGTGCTGACATTATTTTTTTTTAAATACAATGGAATTAGTATAGGAATGCACTAGAAACTGAACCAAGGTTGAAAAAAAATATCAAAATCAATACTCACTTCTTGACGATTTCTTTTTCCAAAAACCTGTCGAAGAATTCTTGATGGGTTATCCAATCTCTAGACCTGTCTGAAGGGAATCCAATCTAAGGTGAGCGCGCATTTACCTGACGCGAAACTCGGAATATCTGCATAAATAACAAAACGTCCATTCTTAAAAACTCATCGTCTAGTCCATAGAGTTGGTTGGGGAAGAAAAAAATTCTCAGAGCTCTGAAAAAATTTCTGAGAAAAAAAAAAACTTTTTGTTAATTTTTATCATGTCTTATAGACATGATAAAAATTAACTGTCCCCTCTTTTTGTCAAGGAAGGATGTCTCACCGTTTCGAAAACGAAACCATAACTCATCCTTCTCATGGCAATTATTCCAAGAATGAGTCACTGTTTGTTTTTCGAAACGGTGAGACATCCTTCCCAGACAAAAAGAAGAGAGAGTTAATTTTTATCATGTCTAGAAGACATGATAAAAATTAACAAAAAGTTTTTTTTTTTTTAATCACTCAGAAATTTTTTCCTCCCAGCCGACTCGATGATCCAAACAAGACAGATCCAAATTGTTTCTAGAAGGAACTCTCCCTTCTCTATTTAAACCACTCGTGTTTCCAACTTCAGTTCAGTCTGTGCTGTGAATTCGACCTGGATACACACTTCTCCCTCCTGGAAAGAATTTCTGTGAAGGTATGCGAACATTTTTCTCAGCTCTTAGAAAATTTTACCAGCTGACTTGATCGACGACAGACATCTCGAACATTCTGTTATCTGCGGAAGCCGTTTCATTTTCGTGCAGTCCATGCTGTGGACTCACCTGAATATCCATTGCTCCCTCCCCTTCTGGAAAGGGTCGTAGCTTTTTTAGATCCTCGTCGCTCTTTTTACGTTTCGTTGGATATCTAGGACGAACGTTTTTACCTTATTCCTTTCAAACTCTAATATTGAGGTTGGAGAGCCATCATGGAAAATCAGCCATGATCCTGACAAATCTAAACCGACTGCTTGAAAGCAGAGCTATGTCATGTTTTTTTGATGACAGATTTCCAAGCTCCGAGTGATGAGAAATTTAGAAATTTTGCAGTGTTAACGGAAAGGAGGAGACAGAAACCTGGAGAATGGAAATGAAGCTGAGAAAAAATGCTAAGAGCTCAGAAAAAAAGGCTCTTTCCAGGAGGGAGGAGAAGCGCGTATCTAGGTTGAGTGCACAGCACACACGGATCTGAAGTTGGAAACGCGAGGGGTTTAATTAGAGAAGCGAGAGTTTCTTCTAGAAACAATTTTGGATGTCTTGTTGTTTGGATCATCGAGTTGACTGGGAAAAAAAATTCTCAGAGCTCTAAAAAAAATTTTCTGAGTAAAAAAAAAAAAAAACTTTTGGTTAATTTTTATCATGTCTTCTAGACATGATAAAAATTAACTGTCCCTCCTTTTTGTCTAGGAAGGTTGTCTCACCGTTTCTAAAAATAGATCATGACTCATTCTTGAAATAATTGCCTTGAGAAAGGGTGAGTGATGGTCTATTTTTAGAAAGGGTGAGACATCCTTCCCAGACAAAAAGAAGAGAGAGTTAATTTTTATCATGTCTGTAAGACGATAAAAATTAACCAAAAGTTTTTTTTTTTTCAATCTTATCTAGAGAATTTTTCTAGCCGACTCGATCGACAAGAAATCACCATTGTTTTTTTTTAATAATGGACTTTCACCTATCCCTTTCAACCCTCCGAGTTTGGCTTTGGATCCGTGTCCTTGCTTCCACATTCAGAGCTCTTTTCTTCAACATTTCGATGCAGGGGAAGAATCAATTCTCTCACGACGTTTAGATATTTTTTCAGAATGCTAGAAAACTCATTCAAAGAAGAAGTATCTAAGGGTGCAGTTGCCGGTTGAGGAAAATTCATGAGTCTTGGAACCGGATTATGCGAATCCGTCTGTATGCCAAACTGTAAAGGAGAACCACCCGCTTTAGGAGAGCAGATAATAGTAAGATCCATCTTTTTCCAATTTTTGATTTGAATATACTTGTTTCTTCTTACTCGGAACATTTTCCTTTTTCTTCCTCCTCATCCAGGAACTGAATTCCAGGTGGAACGGAAGCATTTGTAATAAACTGTTGTTTCTTGGTTCCACACGCCTGACATTTTCCCGTGACCATCGGCCGTCGATTTTTCGACATGCGATAGTGGACGTCGACCGTATCGGTCTTGGCTCGGCATTTCACACACCAAATGGAATAAGAAACAGGTTCCGCGTCAGAATGCTCCATTGCAGTAACACACTCTTTATTATTTTCTTCTCTTTCGATAGAGAGAGAGATCTTAACCAGAAGTGTAGATATAAAATTTAGGATACGTTTCGGATCCGTCGGCTCTTTTCGCATACCCCACTTCTTCACAGAGGTATTCCGTTTGCTGATCCGCTCTTCGAGGATAAAACTCGTTTCCCCAAGCATCGCGAGCATAACGAATTCGATCGCCGGCCGTTAAACAATATTCGACTCCATCCGCCTTTTTAGGATACATTTCATGCCCCGATTCGTCTTTGGCATAAGGGAATAAAACAGACGTATAAAGCGAATACTCGTCCCCATTTTGAAATTTCGGGTAGTATTCTCGTCCAAAAGCCGTTCGGGCATACCGTCGAGGAGCTAAAATGTATTGGTTTCCGTTTAAATCTACCGCGTAATACTCATGACCGTTTTCGTCTCGAGCCAAGATAGGATTTCCTTCAGGATCCGTAGCGTATAATTCGTAATGAGGATGTTGGGGGTCGGTCGGGTATCGTTCTTTCCCCGATGCGTCTACTCGATAAACAGACATGCTTAGTTCTCGTCGCCTGCTCCTTCCTCCTCCCACTCGAGACCCGTTGAGATGAGGGTATGAGGTTGATATCTATAAAATGGGTTGACCCTTTCAAACTATTCCATTGTTTAAAGACGGGTGGGTTAGGAAAAAGAAATATTAATAAAAGCAAATATCTGAACGGTTCAACACAACGGGTGAATGGAAAAAGGAATAGTTCTCTCTATCCAGTCATAGGATGGTTTCTTCTTCTTGAACGGCTCACACTCAACTGAAGCGAAACTCGGAACTCGAAATGTTTAAATAGATCATAGAGTCCATTCCAGAAAGAATCCGGAGATGTCTTGTCCAGCCAAGTCGACTAGAAAAAAAATTCTCAGAGCTCTGAAAAAAATTTCTGAGTTAAAAAAAAAAAAAAAACTTTTGGTTAATTTTTATCATGTCTTATAGACATGATAAAAATGTCTTATAGACATGATAAAAATTAACTATCCCCTCTTTTTGTCTGGGAAGGATGTCTCACCCATTCGAAAAAAACAAACCATGACTCATTCATGGAATTGTTGCTATTAGAAAGGGTGAGTGATGGTCTATTTTTAGAAAGATTGAGACATCCTTCACAGACAAAAAGGGGGTTCATTAATTTTTATCATGTCTAGAAGACATAATAAAATTAACCAAAAGTTTTTTTTTTATTTTTATTTTTTAGAGTAACGGAAATTTTTTACAGCCGACTCGATCGACAAGACGTCCTCATTTTTATTTAAGAATGGATTCTTGTTTATTTGTGTAAGCATTCCGAGTTTCGTTTGAGATGAGTCTATGTTGTTGAAGAGGAAACATGGGTACCCTCATTTTTTTTTCCTATCTGATTTCTAAGATGAATTCAGTGAGTTCACCTTGACCTTTTCAAATTTTGTTTGTTTACTTTTAGCCCAGAGGTCGACGGATAAATCATTCTGATTTTTTATATATTTTTTTGTGTCGCTCTCTCTCTAAGAAACCTATCTCGTTCCAAGTCTTCTCGAAGTGCTATTGGTTCGTTTCGAGACGAGGTCATTTCACACCCCCCCTCCTCAAAAAGTATATATATAAATTAAAGGAAGTGATTTTCATACACACAGTTCACCTTTTTTGAGTGGTGTCACGATGAGCCTATCCAGTAGAGAACGTCTTAGGGAAAGAATGCGTGAACAGAAACGACGCTGGCGAAGCAATTCAGCTAATCGAGAGCGAGAACGAATACTTCAAAGGGAACGTTATGCTGTTCTTAAAAAGAACTTCCGACCGCGAAAGAAACATCGTCCTCCCAAGCAGAGGGAAAGCTATACGAATTTGCAGTATAAGGATATGTGGTCCGAAGAAACCTATCAAAAATGTATTCGACAATGTAATAAAGAGCAATACAATTTCCTGATCTACGTTCTCGTTCGTTTGTACACCTATTACGCGTTACCTGAATCGAAACGTCCCCCTCCTTTGGATATTATTGTGCAAGGATCTGCCGGAACGGGTAAATCTTTCCTGATCCAAGCTTTATACCAAACTCTGATTCGAACGCCTCTTTTTAGCGAAGCGTGTTCGGTTCTCAAACTCGCACTCAGTGCTCAAGGAGCGGTCTGCATTACGGGAGATACTTTGCATCATGCCCTGCGTCTTCAAATGGACGGGACTTTTGTTCGACCTCTGACCCAAGAGACTTTAGACTATTACAGACCCCTGTATGCTCCTTTACGGATGGTGATTTTGGATGACGTTTCCACGATCGGATCCAATTTATTTTCGCGCCTCGACCAGCAACTTCGACAATTGTGTCATGTGCCGGATAAACCGTTTGCGAATGTGCATATGATTAAATTCGGAGATTTGCAGCAGCTCCAACCGATTCGCAACACGCCCATTTTTTATTCTGAAGGGTGGTGGACGCCTCAATCCACGCTCTACTATGAACTAGTCGAATGTATGCGATTCTCTCTGGATTACGAGGAGAGACTCGATCGTTTAACGAGAAATCACTTTTTAGAACCGGACGATGTGGCATTTTTCCAGTCCCGCGTTCGCAGTTTCGACGAAATTCCTCGCGAAGCTATTATTCTCTGTTTTTCGAGCAAGGATGCAGAGAAATATAATATGAAACGTCTCCAATCCCGAGGGACGTACTGTTCGTGTCTGGCTCGAGACGTGATTTATTCCGAGAGCGAAAAATTGCGGAAGAGGATGATGAAACGGAGTCGACATTTACATCGATCTCAGATGGCGAATCTCGAATCCGTCCTCCATTTACAAAGAGGAGCGCGATATCAATTGACTAAAACGCTCGACAGATCCAAAGGATGGATGAATGGAGCGATTGGAACACTACACCAAATAGACCAGGATGAAGACGGAGTTGTGACGCGTGTCTGGCTGCAATTTTCGAATAGTCTAGCTCCTATCGATCGCGTCTCCATTCGTATTGACACCTGTTCGACGAAAAGACTCGCATTTTATCGCGAACAGTTTCCTTTGATGTTAGCCGAAGCGATCACGGCTCATAAAGCCCAAGGAGCCACCTTTCCATCGATCGCAATTTACATGCACGGACTTTTTAATCGATTTCAGCAATATGTCGCTTTTTCTCGAGTGACTCAACCCCAGGGATTGTATATTCTGGACCAGTTTCGTCCCCGCATGAAATTGGCGAGCAAGCAAAAATACGAGGAGGAACTGGAGCGATTGCAAAACATGTCCCGGATTCCGTATGATATATCGGCTCGAAAAGAGAACCAAGATCCGTACGAGTTTCTCATGAACCTTCTTCAATGTGGGAATCGTCTTTCCTTCCATCTTTCCAATAGAAACATCTCCCAAGAAAAAGAAGTTGTCAAACTAGAAGAAAAACCTTCTTTCCATGTAAAACCTGTTATAAAATGTCACTCTTAAATCTTTTTTTAAAAATTCAATAAAAAGAAATATTCTCCATCAAAACCCCTCCATTCTTTCAAAGCTTCACAAAACGCTCAACAATATCCACACAATGGGAAGAGAAAAATCGATCTCAATGGTCCACACAACATGTTGACTCCTCAAAATATGTCTCTCCCAAGTGACAGGATGCTTCTTCTTCAACGGCTGACACTCATCTAAAGCCAAACTGGGAATGCTTAAATAGATAAGCGAGAGTTTATTCTTAAAAAAAATGGCGCTGTCTTGTCAATGGAGAATCGAGTCGGCTGGGAAAAAATTTTGAGAGCCGGGAAAAAAAAATTCTCTAACTCTAAAAAAAAAAAAAAAAAAAAAAAAAAAAAAAAACTTTTGGTTAATTTTTATCATGTCTTCTAGACATGATAAAAATTAACTCTACCCTCCTTTTGTCTGGGAATGTTGTCTCTCCGTTTCTAAAAATAGACCAGAACCCATTCTTGGAATTTTATTCTTTTTAGAAAGGATGAGTGATGGTCTATTTTTAGAAACGGTGAGACAACATTCCCAAGCAAAAGGGGAAGGTAGTTAATTTTTATCATGTCTAAAGACATGATAAAAATTAAAAAAAGTTTTTTTTTTTTTTTTTTTTTTTTCAAAGTTAGAAAATTTTTTTCCTGGCTCTCAAAATATTTTCACAGCCGACTCGATTCTCCAATTGACGACACAGCGTCATTTTTTTAAGAATGGACTCTCGTTTATCTATTTAAACATTTCGAGTGTCACTTCAGATGAATGTCAGCCGTTTAGGAAGAAAAACGCAGATTCCCATTTTCTCATTTCCTTCAGAGAGAGAGGCCTAGATTTTCGAGACTCGATGACTTTTCAAGCATTTTTTGTTTAAGCTGTTCGACTTCATATTTGTCTGACGTTCAAGAGTATGATCTCTCGTGGATGGATCTCTTCCACCTCATTCTCTTTCCAGTCGATTTAGAAGGGGGAAGGGAGATTTTTTTCCCTCATGGAGGATGTCTCCTGAATACCGTTCAAAGAGTCTATGGAGAAATTATATGGTCAGAGTCACGGATTTCCAGGACAATCTGCTTCTCAGCTAAAAAAAAGGATCTCTCTTTCCCAGTCTGTCTTCGATTGCCTCGTTAACTGTGAAACCCATCGCTTTTCCGATTTCATGGTTCTCCCAGTATAATCAGACAGTCGGTCACAAAAGTATTCGAACACCGGTACCCTATCAGAAAATGACAAGATGGCGTTTTTTTTCTCTTTCTCTCTGTGTGTCGTGTTATTCCATCCTAGGTTTTCTTCTCCCCCCATCTTGGAAAAAACTGGAAAAAATTGGTCACGATCTCTTTTTGAATGGGGAGATGCCATTTTGAGAAAAAGCTGACGACCCTATCTTGGAGAATGAACATGACCGCTCTACACACCCTTTCACTCTCTCTCTCTCTCTTTGAATTGGGAAGCCATTTTGGGAAAAAAGCAGACGACCCTATCTTGGAGAATGGAAATGAACGCCTCTCCCTCTCTCTTTGAAATGGAAAGCCATTTTGGGACCCTCTATTCTTGGAGAGGGAGAAAACTGAAGTCTGCACTTCGCTGACTCTGAATGCGGAAAACCATTTTGGGAAAAGCGGACCCTCTTCTTCTGATCTTGGAGAACTGGAAATGAACGCTCTACACGATCTCTGTTTGAATTCAGAAGGTATTTTGGGACCTTCTAATGTTGGAAAACTGAAATGGACGCTCTACGCTTTTTCTCTCTCTCTCTCTCTCTTTGAGATGAGTAGCCATTTTGGAGGATTCTCCACCACCATCCTAACCTTGGAAAACTGAAATGAACGCTCTACACCTTCTCTCTCTCGCTCTCTCTTTCTCTCTTTCTCTGAAATGGGTAGTCATTTGAAAACTCCCTAACTTTGGAAAAACAGAAACGAACGCTCTACACCATCTCTCTTTGAAAATGGGGGGGTGTCATTTTGAGACCTCCCTCCCCTAAACTTGGAAAAAAACTGAAATGAACGCTCTACACTTTCTCTCTCTTTGGACATGGGTAGCCCTTTGGGGACCCTCTCCTCTTGGTATATAAAAAAAAGAACTGAAGTGAAGGCTCTACACAATCTCTCTTGGAATGGGATCCATATTTCGGGAAACGTGGATCACTTCATGCTGGAAAACTGAAGTGAACCACCAAGATTGGACTCTATATAATATTTTTTTTAATTGACATCATGACCCTCCTCCAATTTGTTATTAAAAAAGTTTTTTTGTTTTGGTTTTTATCCCATTTCCGATGTGATTTCAGAAATGCAATTCCATAACAGTTCAATTTCATTCGAGGTTAAATGATCTAAACAGTCTTTGACCCACCCATCCGTATGATTATTTTCTTCTCCTTCCTGTTGCATCAAATTTTGTAAGTCCATATAATCATTCCATACGGGAAGGGCTGGATCCTCACAAGGCTGTCTTGAAACACTTGGAGTCTCTTTGGGATGAGTGGAGGGATCTAGGATGTCTGGACCCGGCTGCGATTCTACCTCTACGATTTCTGGACCCGTTGGAGCTTGTGAACCCGGCTGTGATTCTACCTCCATGATTTCTGGACCCGTTGGAACTTGTGAACCCGGCTGTGATTCTGCCTCCATGATTTCTGGACCCGTTGGAACTTGTGGACCCGGCTGACATTCTACCTCTACGATGTCGGGACTTTTTGAAGTTTGTGGACCCGTCTGACATTCTACCTCTACGATGTCGGGACAGGTTGGAGGAGAAGAAGAAGAGGATACTGGAAGAGGTTCTGTCTGTGAGGAGTCCGAAAGAGGCTGCCTGTTTGAACAAGTCGGGAAAGAAGAAGAAGAAGCTTCTGGATTCTGAAGCGGATCTTGCACGCCAGGTAGGTTCCGGTAAGTCGACCGTTTTTTAAGAGGTAATTTTTTTCTTCCTCCTCATCTTCAATCGTGATGACTTCAATTTCATTCCGTTGCCGGGTCGATTTTGTTTCGGGCCATGACGGTTTGGTCCAGCTCCTCTTATCATCTAAGGAAGGGATGGGTAAAGGTGGCGGAGGGTTCTCTTCTTCTTCTTGAAACATCATCGGCGATTGGAAAGAAATCTCCTTTTTCAATTGTTTCCAAAGCGAGTACGAGCACTGATCGACGAGAAAGAGACTCTTCTGGGTCGTGACGATGAGATATTGCGTTTTCGGGGAAACGACATAGTTTTGAAAAGGTCTTAGAATATATTTCTTATATTTCATCCTGTCGCTGACTTTAAAACTTCTTTCCTTCCGATTGGGGGACGATGATTCGTAATAGGCGAGAGGAGCGGCTGTGGTCTGAACAATATGAACTTCGTCCTCAGCCGTCGTTCTCACTCCAAACGTAAAATATCGTTTCGTGAGAAAAATATTCTTCCACCGAAAACTCGAGCGCGGATCCGTATATCACCGGTCTGTTTGAATGGGCCGTCTCAAAGCTCGATCCATCCGATTCCAAGAGAAGGGAGATTCCTCTTTCGTTTGTTGCGATTCGAATAAATTTCTGTATATATTCTGAACGAGCAGGTTGGACGATTCGACATCTTGGTTGAAAGAAACGATCGCTTGATGAGGTGGTAAATGCGGAATAAATGTCGCACAATGCCACGCCAAAAAGATTTTCAAGTTGGAGATTTCCTTTAGCGTCTTCAAATCCTCCCCGTTCGAAATCCGTTGAGTTGGAAAAACGTCTAACAGCGACATGGCTCCCAATGGAAAAGAAATGATCTCGCCCAGTACTCTCGCATTTTTATATATATATAGACACACACAGACACACGTAGAGGCTCTATGACGTCCGTTTTATTTGTTTTTTTTGTTTCTCTCTCTCTTCTTTCCAAGAAATCTTATCTCCATGACCTCTTTTTCTTTTCTTAAATGATGAATGTGTGTGGGAATGAGAAAGTGAAAGTAATAATTTAATAAACAAAAAATTATCCAACCATGACCTTCTTTTTTTTTTCAAAGTCACCCTTTCCAATCCAAAGACGTCCAGAGATAGAGGAAGCAGGGAGAGAAGAGGAGGGAAGGGAAGGTTGTAAGGATCTTAAGTTTTACTAACGTTTATTTTATTTTAAATCTTTACTATCACTTCTTATTTTCTACTTCCGGCCAGAATTATAAGCGTGAAGGAGTTTATGCAAAATTGTCTGGCGAACGCCAAGTATTTGAGTGTGGCATTTTTGCCAAGCAGAAGAGAGGAAGCCGTGAGTTCGAAGCAGGCCGCTTACCTTAGAAGTTACGCAGTTGCTACTTTGCCTTCCAGGCCAGAGGTTTTAATCCTCTTGATAAATTAAACGTATTGTAGTGTTCACAGTCTCTGTGCTACATACGCTTTCTGTTATTATAAGGCCAATCTTATTCTAAAGTTAAATTAGAGTTTAGTTTTATTTTTGATATCTTTTAAGTTAGACCCCGAGTGGAGGGTCATTGTATTCCGAAGTACGGAAGTCATTGTATATAAAGAAAAAATAAAGGGTTTTGTATACCCTTCGTCTGTATCCTGTCTACTTACTACAATTAGTGAACATAGCTTTAGTAAGCTCTCTGTTCTACTCAGGTCATTGTATGTTTCCGAAGAAGGTTAGAAGAAACATTGAACCTGATAGTGGCGCCCGACGAAGAATAACCATGGCCGAGTTTCAAGAAGAACCTGTGCTGCCTGCAGAAACAGCTCAGAATCCAGAAATGCCAGCTGCCGCCCTGGAAGGATTTGGGTATATTGTCCAGACCATGCGCGCTTCGATGAAACCAGAAGCAACGTTTAATGGAAACTCACAGGTAACCAGTTTTTTGGAAAAATTGGATGACCACTTCATGCTCTACCCCGTGCACGAGTTTCAAAAAGTTACCTTAGCTACCAGCGCTTTGAGGGGCCAAGCGCTTAACTGGTTCAAACGTATCGGCAGAAGTCTCTTGGGTCAAGCAGGAAGTCCCACCTATACCTACGAAAATTTCAAGACTGCCCTACTAAAAGCCTTCCCTGTTGTAAGGGATCGTGCGAAATTAGAAACAGAACTTTTCAGTTTATATCAACAAAGAATGGAAAACATCTCGAGTTTTATTTTAAGAAAAATTCACGTTTTCAAGCTCTTGTATGGAAACCGTCCGGATCCTGAAATAATTCAAGTGATTTTGCCGAGGTTACTACCCCAAGTGCAAGACTTTATTGAATTGAGAAATCCGACTACACTGGAAAAATTATTTGAGCTAGCAATCCAGTTTGAAAGTAGAAGAACGGTGGACGTCGAAAGAAGACGCCAATATCAACAGCGAAACCAATTTGGTACGCCAAGACTACAGCAAACTCAAGCACATGGCTACGGAGAAAAAGCGAATCAGAGGGCAAGGAAACCCGAGCATTCAAAAACAGCCGGCGAACGTCGACAGTTCAATAGCAACCCAGGAAAAAAGTCTCAAGGCCAGTGGAGAAAGAAGGAAAGCACCGAAAGAAAAAATAATTTAAACTAAAACGGATTTCTGCTGACGAGAGGGTGCGGAAATCCGAAGGCCACGAAAACCCCTCTTCCTACAAGTTAAATACAGTAATGGTGAAAAATTTAACTCTTCCGAAGATTGAAGTCTTGGTAAATAATATCCCGGCCACCGCACTCCTGGATACCGGCGCGCAGTGTTCCTGTGTGGCAGAAGTCTTTTTTAGAAAGTATTTTCGCAAATACCGCATATATAATGCGGATAATACAACAGTATTAGCGGCGCAAGGAGAACAATGTAAGTGCGTAGGTAAAGTACCTTTGTACATCCGTATCAAGGACGAACAAGTAAAGGTGATGTTTTTTATAGTAAAGAATTTGCAAGCACACTTAATACTAGGAATAGACTTTCTTTCAGACGCACAAGCTACATTGGATTTTAATGAAGCGTCTCTTAAGCTGACGATGAAACCAGTGCGTGTAGAAAAGGTTGAACCGCCGAGGTTAAATCTTGACCACCTGCCTAATGACGAGCAAGATAGAATCCGACAAGTGGTAAGTGAATTTGCTTCCTTATTTAGTGATATTCCAGGATTTACCCAGGTTACTAACCATAGTATTGACACCGGAGATGCATTGCCGGTTCGTCAAAAACCATACCGGTATGATAAGAATAAGGAAAAAATTATAGAATGGCATATTACCGATATGCTACGTAAAAAGATCGTAACGCCTATCTCAAGTAGTTATGCTAGTCCGGTGGTTTTATGTAAGAAAAATAATGATTATCCTTTGGAGCATCCAAAAAGGTGGAGATTCGCTATTGATTACCGTAAATTAAATTCCATAACGAAATATTCGGTATATCCGTTACCGATTATAGAAGAAATTTTAAGGAACATAAAATCAACCAAATTTATGACAACTTTAGACTTAACGAATGGTTATTTTCAAATAGGGATCAGGCCTGAGGACGTGCCTAAGACTGCTTTTATAACCAAGTCTGGCACTTATGCATTTTTGCGAATGCCGTTTGGCCTTTCAGGCGCCCCAGCAACATTTCAGCGATGCATGGACATTGTGTTAAGACCTGTTCTCGGAAAGTCCACATTTATCTATTTAGACGATATCATTATTACTAGTGATAATCTAGACCAACATGTACAGGATTTAAGACAGGTGTTTTCTTTATTAAATGAGGCCGGTCTAAAAGTTAATGTCGAAAAATGCAAATTTGCAGCCCCTGAATTAAAATATTTAGGTTACAAAATATCGCAAAAAGGGATCGAGACAGATGAATCAAAAATAATCGCTGTACAAAAGTATCCGACTCCAAACACGGCAAAGAAGCTCTCTTCTTTTCTAGGACTTTGTTCATGTTATAGGTCCTTTATAAAAGATTTTGCGGCTATCGCTGAGCCGTTGTTAAAATTAAAAAGGAAAAAGGCAAGATTCTCGTGGACGGCCGAAGCCAATAGTGCTTTCGAAAAATTAAAACAAGCATTAACGCAAGCCCCTGTGTTGAAATTTCCTGAAAAGGATGAAAATTTAGAAATTTCAGCGGATGCTTCGGATTATGCGGTAGGAGCGGTACTTTCGCAAAATCAGCAGCCAGTAGCATTTTTTAGCCGAACTTTAAATCAAACACAAAGAAACTATTCCGCGACCGAGAGAGAGGCACTTGCAGTTCTGTTAGCAGTGCAAAAGTACCGAGTCTATTTTGGAAAGGCGCCGATAACAGTATATTCTGATCATGCGGCGGTAACTAGATTGTACTCTGGAAAAAATTTATCCCCAAAGTTAATAAGATGGGCACTCAAGCTGCAAGAATATAATCTGGTAATCAAGCATACCCCCGGAAAGGAAAATATCGTAGCAGATGCCCTGTCACGAATTAAAGTAGACGAACAGGGTAATACCGTAAAAGTTGCAATGCTGACAGCGTGTACAATAAATTCCCGAGAAACTGTAATAACCGAACTGGGTAAGGATCCTGAGTTTGGAAGTATTTATGAGTATTTGAAGGATCCTGAAAATTTTAGCCACCAAGATATTGTGGCGATAAGAAATAGGGCGGCCCATTACGAACTAATAGATGGTCTATTATTTTATACAAAAACTACGAATTCCAACAACGAATTTCGACCTGTTATCCCAGCTAGTCTTAGATTAAATATCCTGCAAGAGCTCCATGACAGCCCTTTAGCTTCTCATGCTGGTATTCGAAAAACTACTCAACGCGTACGCGAGGCAGTCTACTTTCCTGAACTGCAAAAGTTAACAAGGGCGTATGTCCAGTCCTGCCCAACATGTCAAGCCGTTAATTACATTAATTTCCGCCCGGCCGGGTTTCTAAATAGTATTAAATCCGAATTTCCAAATGAAATAATCGGCATCGATTTATTGGGCCCTTTCCCAAAAAGTCAGTTAAACAAAAGTCGCTATCTCCTTGTTATAGTTGATCATTTTAGTAAATGGACCGAAATTGTTCCCTTAAAACGAGCCTCCGCGAAATTAGTTACCGATTCTATTTTAAATAAATATATTTTAAAATACGGGGCGCCCCTAAAAGTTATATTGGATAATGGTCCTCAATTTGTAAGTAATATATTTGAAGACATGTGCCAAAAACTGGGCATACGTCATTTAAAAATGGTCCCGTATCGGCCGCAATCAAATATAGCGGAACGGGTCAACAGAAATATAGTGAAAATTATCCGTAGTTATGTTAAAAATTTTCATAAAAGCTGGGATAACTATGTCAATGAATTTGCTTTCGCCCTTAGGACCGCAAAACATGATACAACGGGCAAAACTCCTGCTGAGTTATTTCTAGGCAGAAAGGTTAAAACACCGTTAGATAAACTATTTTATGTGCAACAAAGAGCCCCAGAATTTAAAATGGGTGATATAGAAAAACTAATAAAAGAAGCAAAAAAGAATACGGAAGTAGCACAAAGAAAACAAAAATTGTATTATGACTTGAAACGACGGGGAGTAACTTATAAAGTAGGGGATGAAGTACTAAAAATTAAGCATTCACTTTCTTCAGCACCAGAAGATAAAACTGCCAAATTTTTTCCACGCTTTGAAGGACCATATGTTATAGAAAAAATAACTCACGCTGTTGTAGTGTTAAAGGCAAGAAATGGTGAAACCTGTTCCGCAAACATTGACCAGATAAAACCATTCTATGACCGTAATAAAATGCAAATCTTTTCAGATCTTTTGCAGGATCCGGTACGGCAGACACCGCAGGTACAAGTTCCAGAGGTGGGAAAACGACAAGTACAAGGGCAAGCCAATGAGAGGCAGAAGCAAGTGAAAAGAAAATTGCCCCGCGGAAAAAATTGAAGGTACAAAGAAAAAGAAGCCGTTCCACCGTCAAAAAACCTCACGAACACCCCCAGAATGAAGAAGGGAGAAGGACGACGTATGTGGAAAAGACCGGGAGAAAGGACGGCAACTATAACCCGGCTGTGAAACGGAAGATTGACTCATCCGACAGAACTCTCCGCAGCAAAAGTCGCCGAACTGCGGAAGGGCCATCAGCGGCGGAGGAAAAAGTACAAGAAAAATTTGAACGGCCAACAACGAGGTCCAAGCAGGATCACGACAGAAGTTTCCCGGTTCCACCAAGACCAGCTGCCTTCAAACGGCCAAGACCACAAGCAGAGGACAGAAGGAAGATGTTCAAGGGTGGCCGTAGTGGTGAAAAACGGAAGCTTCCAGAGGAAAGCACTGAAGGGCGAGCCCGTACAAGAAGGAGGATCAACCAAGCTACGGTCTGCAGCACCTTTAAAGACTGGGCCCAGAAAAGGATGTCTGAATATTACAAAGATAAGTAAAATTTTATGTTACTTTACAAACTTAAGTTAATCTTTCATTCTTACTGCAAGTGGCAGATTTCAAGAAGTTTTACCTCATGCGAGGTCCACCTTTATCGCCAAAAGGGCGAGAAATGAGTTGTGACCGATTTTCTTATTATGTTTTTCAATTACTCGCGCGTAAAACTAAAGTTGATGTATAATAGCGTTGTATAAAGACTTAAATATTGTAAAAAGTTATTGTATAAATTTTATTTAAAACATTCTAACAAGAAAGAAGTTTTAGTCTGAAAGACTTTTTGAAATGTAGTATTATTTCAATGTAGAAAGAATTGGCACTTGCTTTGAAAAGAATAGAAGTTAACAATGTACTACTAATGTATGTTTTCAAATGTGTAAAATTAACGGCATCTTGATATGTTCTTGTATACATGTGAACTGTTATTTTGAATGTTTAGAAATAACGTGATATGGTAAAAGTGAAAGTAATGTTAAAAAATTTTGTTATTCGTGTGACTGTAAAGATTAAATCATGGTGAATATGTGTTAAAGGTTGAATGATGTAGTTAGGCTCTCTGACGCTACACTTTAGAGTTAGCCACTTTCAGAATAGTACCTCAGGGTCTAGAGTTGAAATTAGGGTGTGTTAAGAGGTCTCGTATGTTGAATTTTAACACGTTAGTGTTTTGATTGTAGGAGGAAGTGTTGAACACATAGACAGAAACACATTCGTGTTTGGTGTTTTTACAACACATGTCAGAGAGCACGGGGAGAGATAATTAAAATAGTCATGAATGAAATAAGAATGTTAAGAAAAGTATATTCTATATGTTATTTACAATGTCATTCTGTAACATTTCATTAAACTAGTTTTCCTTCCAGATCTCTGGAAGGAACCAGAATTGAATAAAGCTCCTGTTTTGATGCAGTACAGATGAAAAAGAAAAAAGATTGTTGTATATTCCGGGAGCTGCTATTGTAACAAATTTCTTTCTTTTAAAATTTTCTAGTTTCTAGCTAAGTTATGACTGTAAAAGGTTGGCCTCGCGTTAGTTTCTAGAGCTAAAAGTTTTCAACAAGGTCGTTTTAGACCTCAGTTTCAAACTAATTAACTCTGGCGGGAAGTATGTAAGGATCTTAAGTTTTACTAACGTTTATTTTATTTTAAATCTTTACTATCACTTCTTATTTTCTACTTCCGGCCAGAATTATAAGCGTGAAGGAGTTTATGCAAATTGTCTGGCGAACGCCAAGTATTTAAGTGTGGCCTTTTTGCCAAGCAGAAGAGAGGAAGCCGTGAGTTCGAAGCAGGCCGCTTACCTTAGAAGTTACGCAGTTGCTACTTTGCCTTCCAGGCCAGAGGTTTTAATCCTTTTGATAAATTAAACGTATTGTAGTGTTCACAGTCTCTGTGCTACATACGCTTTCTGTTATTATAAGGCCAATCTTATTCTAAAGTTAAATTAGAGTTTAGTTTTATTTTTGATATCTTTTAAGTTAGACCCCGAGTGGAGGGTCATTGTATTCCGAAGTACGGAAGTCATTGTATATAAAGAAAAAATAAAGGGTTTTCTATACCCTTCGTCTGTATCCTGTCTACTTACTACAATTAGTGAACATAGCTTTAGTAAGCTCTCTGTTCTAGTCAGGTCATTGTATGTTTCCGAAGAAGGTTAGAAGAAACATTGAACCTGATAAGGTCACACTCTCTTTCTCTCTATAAATAAAAGGGGAGAGCCCCAAAGTCGTATTTTTGTCCAAGTGGATCATGAGGAGGCATCCCCAGCTCACTACGTGTATTCCTTTCAAATATAAATATGTTGATCTTTCCTTTTATATCATCCAAGGAGTCGTTTACCTGAAAGCCTCCGATTTTTCAAAATGTGCGGGTTATCATACCGTGGGGAGTTGTCAAAAGATGCGGGACGAATTTTTATCCGACGAAAACGTGTTGATGGCTCGTGACATTCCACCTTTGGATGCACAAATTTTGTTAATGAAACGAGCCAAATATTTTTACACGTCCCACTTTCTAACCGTCTCGCAAATGAATAGGATTATGGATCGTCTTGAGAAGACAAAAGGGATTCTCGTTCATTTTAGTGAATGGTTGCACAAATGTCTGCACGAACCTCTCTCGATCGAGAAGACTGGGAAGAATACCTATTATATTCTTCTCGAGGACTCTCCTCCTTCGTCTCATCTTAGAGAGGCCAGGACTTTTGAAAAAATCCTGGAGCAAGAAAAAATAGAATGGTGGAACAACTACCCCATCCCTCTCCCCGAGCATCAAGAGGAGCCTGTTCAGAAGAAAAAGAAAAAACCTTTCCAAAAGCCTATCCTCATCCTCCTCGATAATGATGGGGATGAGGAGAAGCCTGTTCAGATTCCTCTCCGTTTGTCAAAACCCGTCGAGGATGAAAAACCTCTCCCTTTCTCAAGACCCCTTGAGGAACAGAGACCCCTCGCGAAGGAGAGATCTCTCCCATTGTCAAACCTCCTCGAAGATGAAAAACCTCTCCCTTTCTCAAGACCCCTCGAGAAGGAGGGACCTCTTCCTTTATCAAACCCACTCGAAGATGAAAAACCTCTCCATTTATCAAGACCCCTCGAAAATGAGGGACCTCTCGATTTGTCAAAACCCCTCGAGGATAAGGGAACCAAAACTTCTCTCTCTTTCGAAGAGGAGGGACCTCTCAATTTGTCAAGACCCCTCGAGAATAAGGGAACCGAAAATCCTCTCCCTTTCTCAAGACTTCTCGAGGAGGAGGAGGAGGAGGAGAGACCGCTCCATGTCTCAAGACAGGACCCCCCTCTATCTCTTGAGGATCCGAGGGAAACGATTCCTATTGAAAAACCATCTATCGACGATCCCCAGAAAACGTCTTCGGAGGAGATTAGACTTCCATGTAGAAAACGAATCTGCCACAATCATCATCATCATAATAATAATAATATACCCCCTTCTCAACAACAGAATCCTACAACATTTGCAGATAAATGCATTCAAACCAATCCCTTTATAGTGACCCTTTTGATTGGAGAACCCGTGCATTAGCCTCGAAAAAAAATGAGATTCTAGACTGTTTCTATGACCAGAATGTTAAGCCAATAAATAGGTCTAGCTCAGAATTTTTCTTTTTAAAAGAAAATAAATAAATAATCCAAAGACTATTCGTAAATATAAATGGTAAAGTCTCGAGTCGGCTGGAAAAAAATTTTCAGAGCTGAGAAAAATTCTCCAACTCAAAAAAAAAAAAAAAAAAAACTTTTTGTTAATTTTTATCATGTCTTAGACATGATAAAAATTAACGACCCCCTTCCCTTTTCGTCTGGGAATGTTGTCTCACTCTTTTGAAAAACAAATCGTGATTCATTCATGGAATGATTGCCATTAGAGAAAGGATGAGTCATGGTCTATTTTTAGAAAGGGTGAGACATCCTTCCCAGACAAAAAGGGAGGGTCATTAATTTTTATCATGTCTAAGACATGATAAAAATTAACCAAAAGTTTTTTTTTTTTTTTTTTCATTAGAGAATTTTTATCTCAGCTCTGAGAAATTTTTTTCTCCCAGCCGATTCGAGACTTTACCATTTTTTTTTAAGAATGATTTTTCCCTGATCTATTATTTCAAAATTCCAAGTTTCGCTTCAGAACTATCTGTGCTGTTGAAGAAGTAACGTGATATATGTATTTTTTTAATGAGTTCCGTCAAGATTGAATTGTGCAGGATCGACCTTGCGAATTTCTTCTCTGTGTCTTTAAATAATAATGATACCGAACCGCTTTTTGTAGAGCGCAATGGAAAAAACCTTTTGTATGGTTAGGACAATTCATGTGTTCGATCCCATTGTATTTGAGAATCTCTTGCGTCGATCCCGAAATGCAATAAATGGATCTTTGCAACCATTTCTCTAAAAACCGCCGTTTCATTTCTCCTCGCACCCAAATCATGGAAAAAGGTTCCGTCAACATCGTTAACACCCATGGAAAATAACTGTACGGAATTTCTCCTTCGTACCACGACAAGCCGTGATAATAATCACTCGCCCACACAGCGGTTCGTTTTTCTTTTTCGGTGAGCATTTGCCATGGAAACGGGGGTTTAAAAACAAATACCCCTCGAGAAGTACCGTCCAATGTGACGTAAGCCAATTCTTTCACAATAAAGGCTCCTTGAGAATCGTAGAAACCTTCAAAGTCGAGCACGAGTTCCATGTTTTTTATTTCTTTTTCTTTCCAACGTGACTTTTATTATTATTATGATGGATGTGTATTGAGATGCGCACGATATTATTCAAAAACAAATATATATACGAATGTGACCTTTCCCAGAATTCATACGACCTGTCACGTGCAACCTTCTCTCTCTCTCTCTATAAAAGAGGAGACGGCGAGAGAACGCTATCCATTTTTTCCTTCAGGACACCCACAGCGAGAGAGAGAGAGAATTTTGTTTTCTTTTTTCCTCAATTGAAGAAGATGGACATTTTGAGTACCAAACCTCTCAAAGATTCCTACATTGTTCTGGACATGGAATACTTTCACTGTTATGATCCAAAGACGGGAGATATATGTTTCATCTTGAAAGAACTGGGCTACATCACTTGCGATTTAACCTTATGCGGATCCATGATTTTTCTCCCTCCTGTCCATTACGATGACTTATCGTCCCGCAATCAAGCTGTGGTCAACCAGACTACAAATAACCGACACGGCCTGCAATGGACCGAGGGTCGTCTTTCCTACGAGCATCTTCCTACAATCCTGAAAATACTGACCGAAAATGTGGAGGTGATCTACGTCAATGGATACGATAAAGCCGAATTTTTCAGCAAGCTCTGCCAGCGATCCGTTTATGAGTTTTACATCCCAGGGAAAACCGAGTGGCGGAACAAGTCGAAATGCACGCGACACCAATATTTCCAAAAGATGATTCATTGCGCCGAGAACAAGGTGAGAAATTTTCGATACCATTTGATGGAGGGTAGTTACGTTTTCCGGAAATTACATTGTTACCCCTCCGAGAGCAAAGCTGTCGAAGACGAAGAGGAGGCGGAAGAATCTCCCCAGGAGAACTCGTGCGACGATGAGGAGGAGGAGGAGGATGAACTTTCTAATAATAATAAATGTCTAAGTTGGGATGCTTTAGAGACCCAAGAATATTGGTCTCAACCCTTATCTCACCTAGACCTGAAAGAGGATCCTCAAGTGTACTCTTTGTGGTCCTCTTCTAAAATTTGGTCTTGGAGAGAACCCTTGAATGTTCATGAATGAAATGGTATGTAAATCCCTAGAGAAAAAAATAGAAAAAAAAGTTCCTTTTTTTTGTAATATGTTGATTTCTTTCCAATCCCATTTCTTTTCCATAACTCCACCCCAATCGACGAGAAGAAGAAGAATTTTCCAAGTTACACAAGACGTAGAAATATTTCACAAGGATTTATAAATTACACGCTCCCACATGATATATGTATAGAGAGAAAAAGACCCTCTGTTCTCTAGCCAATACGTCAAGACTTCCCTAAACTAAGAGAGACCATGAGTACCGAGGAAACCTTAGCAGAGCAAGTGGAAAGACTTTCAAAGAGATTAGAAGAGTTAAGACGGGATAGATTTACAGTTCCGCCGACTAAAGAGGAAACTATCATCGATTTCAACAAACCGCTGTACTTTCATCCCCTACCCCAAAGAATGAGACGAGTGGACTCGCCGTTGAACAGTTCCAATGAGAAACAAAATGTCACTTATTTGAATAGCCAATTTCAACACATGAATATTTCATAAGTATTTTTTTTTGTTTTTTTCCCTAAAGCGTAGGGAGATCGGATCAGTAGTTTTTTCCTTTCCATCGTCGAAAAAGATTGGGAGGAAATATCTTTCTGATCTCTTTCAGAAAACTGTTTTAGCCTTTAAAAAAAAAAACACTTTTTGTTAATAGACATGATAAAAATTAAATCTACCCCCTTTTGTCTGGGAATGTTGTCTCACACTTTCTAAAAATAGACCATCACTCCTCCTTTCCTAAAGAATAGAATTCCAAGAATGGGATCTGGTCTATTTTTAGAAACGGTGAGACCCTATTCCCAGACAAAAGGCGGGTAGAGTTAATTTTTATCATGTCTAAAGTTCAGGATCCATCCATCTTCTTATGTCAAACGGTGACCCTGACGAGATCGAGATAAACAAGTCCTGTGAGTTGTTTTGTAATCTTGACGCGATCCAAGAAACACGTTTTATTTTTTTTTTTGAAATAGGCGGGGGGTGGGGAGAGAAAATGTTCTCACGACACTCAGATATCTTTTCATAAATATATTTTTTATCAAAGTGTTTCTTTCATCCCGATCCTTTTAAGAGGTTGGAATGACCCTGACATTTAGATGGGGTCGCGATCCCGACACATGTCGCGCGAGTATAAAAGTGTGTGTCCTCCGCGAGATTTCTTCAGAGAACAGAAGAAGACGTGAACTGAGCTGGTAAGTCCCTTTGATCCTATGAATATGGTTATCTATAAAATCGATTTGATTCTTAATTTTTTTTAATAATCATAATAATCATAACTTCATTTAAAAAGACCTTTGAAACTTTGAAACTTCTTAACCCTTTGAAAAGAAAAATGTCTCTTTCAAGACGACGACTCTAAAACGTTTTATTGTTTTTTTTTCCCTTTCTAGATCTTCCCTGTTATACATATATACCTTTTCGATTCTTTTTTTTTCTTCCTGTTTGTGGGAGACATCACCGTATTCATCGCCATGGCGTGTTCAGAAAACTTTATCGTGCTCGATCTAGAGGTTTTCCAGTCCTACAACCACAAGAAGGGTGAATTTACCTACGTCTTAAAAGAATTGGGCTATGCGACAAAAGATTTTTTGACCGTGGGATCGTTGACGTTTGCTCCTCCTCAACCCTTCCACCAACTGAGTGACAAAAACCAAAAGACGAATGCCTGGCTGACGAGAAACCGGCACGGACTTCGTTGGAACGAGGGTCATATTCCCTACAACCATTTAGGACGCATTCTCCAATCGCTCACTCACAGCTTCTCCACGATTTATGTGGTGGGATGCCAGAAAGCTAAATTCTTTGCTAAAGCCTTGGATTATCAAAAACCCCTGACGGAAATTTATGTGCCAGATGGAATCATTTGGAAGTATCGGGGAAAATGTGCCCGACATCATCAAAGGAGGAAATATTTCCATTGTGCCGAAAACAAAGTGCGCAACTATCGATGGCATATTACGGAAGGAGATTTTCATATCAATCACGTCTATCCAGACGGAACGGAGAAAGAGGAGAGGATTCAGGAGGAAGCAGACAATCCTCTGCAAGCTTTTGATAAGGCCTACGATCAGTTAGAGAAGGATCCGTCCCCAAAAGCGTACGATAACCTCATCCAGAAATGGGATAATCTGTCCTGTTTCCAAGTGATGGAACATCCGGAAAAGCATACGCCTTTAAACTTGATGGGCTCTTCTACTTCTTCTTTGTCGTCAACTTCCTCCAATAACTCGAGGAAGACGGAGGGTTGGGGAGACATACCTGAAAATATTCCCCATTACGATCCAGCAGCCTGTTGGGACGAACCTTCCAAAGAATCTCATGAGACCCCCAAAATATCTTCAGAGGATCCAAAGACAAAATCCACTGAGTGTTGGGACGATGAAAGGACGACTCATGCTCCAAAATCCACTAAGACTATGTCCACTGAGTGTTGGGACAATGAACGGACGACTCATGCTGCAAAATCTACTGAGACTATGTCCACTGAATGTTGGGACAATGAACTGACGACCCATGCTCCAAAATCTACTGAGACTATGTCCACTGAGTGTTGGGACGATGAAACCGAAAAGACGACAGAGAATTGGGATGACCGTTCTCAAAAGTATTTGAATTGATATATACATAAACTCAGGAGAAAAAATAAAGAAAAGATTTTTAGAAATAAGTAGGGAAAGGTTCTCCGCTTTCCCTATATTTATCGAAATGGACTGAGAAAAGAGAGAGAGACGAATCAGGAGACCAAAAAAAATGGGTCTTGGAAGGAATGAGTGCAAATGCATTCAATTCCTTCCGAGACCCATTTTTTTGGGTCCCTCTTTCATCCAATCTTGGAAAAGAACTTTGTCCTATTTTTCTAGGTCCGTTCAAAAAGAAATGAATCTATCCATAAATTTTCTTAAAAAAAACAAAAAGATCCTTTACCTCTTGACGGTCCAAAGTCGAGAATCTTGGAAAAAGTCATCCACTCTCCATCCAGTCAAGCATCTCTGTAGAAAATCTAGTAGGTGCATCTGCATTCTTGAACACCCGGCAGTTATTATTGGACGCGAAACGTCGAATGCTGAAATAGTTAACAGTGAGCCCATTCTTAAAGAAACGGGGATGTTTTATTCATCCAGTCGAGTGCGGAAAAATTTCTGAGAGCCGGAGAAAAATTTCTCTGGCTGAAAAAAAAAAAAAAAAATACCCCCTTTTAGTCTGAAAATTGATGTCTTCAATTTTTCAAAAATTGAAGACATCAATTTTCAAATTTTCAGACTAAAAAGGGGGGTAATTTATTTTTCTAATTGCATCCAATGTAAGATCCAAGTCACGGTTTGTGTTTTAAAAAATTGAAGACATCAATTTTTAGACTAAAAGGGGGGTATTTTTTTTTTTTTTTTTTTTTTTTTTTTTTTTATCTAACTTTGAGCCACAGAAATTTTTTCCGGCTCTCAGAAACTTTTCCCAGCCGACTCGATGTGAATAAAACTTTACTGTTTTTTAAGAATGTTATTTAATGGATCAATTTCAACCTATCGAGTTTCGCTTGAGTTCTGGCCGTGCTGTGGGCCCACCTGGATACAAGTTTTCCCCTTTTGTAATAGAATAAAACTTTACTGTTTTTTAAGAATGTTATTTGATGGATCGATTTCAACCTATCGAGTTTCGCTTGAGTTCCGGCCCTGCTGTGGGCCCACCTGGATACAAGTTTTCCCCTTTTGGAATAGAATTTCCGTCAAGGTAGGCTACTTTTCCTCTTTTTGCATTTTTCATGTCATTTCATTTGTATTACAATATACTGAAAACGGGCGTTCGAACTGATTTCTAGGCTATTTCTATACAAATGGAGCTCGATCCAAGAAAGAAATGATGTCTTTTTTTTATTTTCTGGACTGCCAATTTGTATTGGAATATACTGAAAACGGTTGTTTGAGTCGGTTTTCAGTATATTTCAATACAAATAGAGCTCGATCCAAGAAAGAAATGATGTCTTTTTTTTTATTTTGTGGACTGCCAATTTGTATTGGAATATACTGAAAACGGTTGTTTGAGTCCGTTTTCAGTATATTTCAATACAAATGGAGCTCGATCCAAGAAAGAAATGATGTCTTTTTTTTTATTTTGTGGACTGCCAATTTGTATTGGAATATACTGAAAACGGTTGTTTGAGTCGGTTTTCAGTATATTTCAATACGAATAGAGCTCGATCCAAGAAAGAAATGATGTCTTTTTTTTTTTATTTTGTGGACTGCCAATTTGTATTGGAATATACTGAAAACGGTTGTTTGAAACGGTTTTCAGTATATTTCAATACAAATAGAGCTCGATCCAAGAAAGAAATGATGTCTTTCTTTTATTTTGTGGACTGCCAATTTGTATTGGAATATACTGAAAACGGTTGCT
Source organism: Stegodyphus dumicola (assembly GCF_044657685.1). NCBI lineage: Eukaryota > Metazoa > Arthropoda > Arachnida > Araneae > Eresidae > Stegodyphus > Stegodyphus dumicola. Next base: position 108,974,509 of record NC_140781.1, on the reverse strand, counting down.
TGAGTCGGTTTTCAGTATATTTCAATACAAATAGAGCTCGATTCAAGAAAGAAATGATGTCTTTTTTTTTTATTTTGTGGACTGCCAATTTGTATTGGAATATACTGAAAACGGTTGTTTGAGTCGGTTTTCAGTATATTTCAATACAAATGGAGCTCGATCCAATAAAGAAATGATGTCTTTTTTTTTATTTTGTGGACTGCCAATTTGTATTGGAATATACTGAAAACGGGCGTTCACGTCGGTTTTCAGTATATTCCAATACAAGTGGAGCTCGATCCAAGAAAGAAATGATGTGTTTTTTTTATTTTGTGGACAACCAATTTTGTATTGGAATATACTGAAAACGGGCGTTCACGTCGGTTTTCAGTATATTTTAATACAAATGGAGCTCGATCGAAGAATGAAATGATGTCTTTTTTTTTATTTTTTGGACAACCAATTTTGTATTGGAATATACTGAAAACGGGCGTTCACGTCGGTTTTCAGTATATTTCAATACAAATGGAGCTCGATCCAAGAATGAAATGATGTCTTTTTTTTATTTTGTGGACAACCAATTTTGTATTGGAATATACTGAAAACGGGCGTTCACGTCGGTTTTCAGTATATTCCAATACAAGTGGAGCTCGATCCAAGAAAAAAATGTTGTCTTTTTTTTATGTTGTGGACAGCCAATTTTGTATTGGAGTATACTGAAAACGGGCGTTCACGTTGGTTTTCAGTATATTCCAATACAAATGGAGCTGCATCCAAGAAAAAAATGATGTCTTTTTTTTATGTTGTGGACAGCCAATTTTGTATTGGAATATACTGAAATCGGGCGTTCGAGTCGGTTTTCAGTATATTCTAATACAAATGGAGCTCTATCCAAGAAAAAAATGATATCTCTTTTTTTATGTTGTGGACAGCCAATTTTGTATGGAAATATACTGAAAACGGGTGTTCGAGTTCTTTTTCCGACTATTTCTATACACATTCCACTATATTAAAATGACGTCATGGTTGAGATCAAACAGAGTCGTCCCCGGACAGACTCGTCTCCGGACAAAGTCGTCCCCGGACAATTTTATACCGAATTTGTATAGAAATATACTTAAAATGGGCTTGGAGGGGGGCGCTTTCTAGTATATTCCTATATTCATTCGGTTGCATTCAGAAACAAAAAGAATGTCTTTTTGAATGGACAGGATGACCATGGAAACCGGATCTCTCTCTCTCTCTCTCCCAAGATTGGATGAGAGAGCTGCCCCTATTTGTATTGCAATATACTGAAAACGGGCTTTCGAGTCAATTTCTAGACTATTTCTATACAAATGGAGCTCTATTTACGAAAAAAATTATTTCTTTTTTATTGTGTGGACAGCCCTATTTGTATTGCAATCTACTGAAAACAGGCGTTCGAGTCGGTTTCTAAACTCTTCCTATACAAATTCCACCATCTATATAGAAATGATGTCCAAACAAAGTCGTCCCCGGACCATCTTGATGACCGAATATGTATAGAATTAGTCTGAAAATGGGCTTGAGGGCCGGTTTCTGGACGATTCCTCTACAAATTCGGCCGCATCCATAAAAACAAAAATACATAATTTCTTTTTGGGTGGACAGGAGATGATAAATTTCTTTTCTCTCTCTCTCTCCCAAGATTGGAGGAGAGAGTGGCCCAAAAAATGGGTCTCGGAAGGAATCGAATGCATCTTGAAATGCACTCATTCCTTCCAAGACCCATTTTTTTGGTCTCCTGATTCAACATTCCAGTCTATGGAATAGGGAAAGCGGAGAACGTTTCCCCTTCCTTAAGCGACTGGAGACCATAGCGCATCATCATCATCATCATCATCATCATCACCATCATCCTCTTTCTCATACTTTTCAACGAAGGCTTGATGTCTCTGGATGATTTTGGGGAGATGATGGATCCCGAATTGAGTGATGAAAAAGAGAGGACACTTTTTCCTTTCTTGTTCGTCTTGCACAGTCTCTCGGAGGGTGATATACGTTTCCCCGTCCTCCTCAATTTTCGTCAGAGGTCTCATGAATATTTTACACATCCAAGGGAAGAGCGACTTGTTATGCAGGGATTTCGAAGCGACGAAGGCCGCTTCATTTGAAGTGAGGACAATCTGGTTCGGATGACCCCATTCTTTGGAGTAGTTGTCCAAATCGCCTAGTCGAAGAAAATGGTGTCGATTAGGAAAAAAGACTTGGAGAACACTCGTCGTATGCGAGACGTTCGTAGGCAAGAGAGTCAAGATATCTTTGGCATTCCAGTACAGGAATCCTAGATCCACATACGCGTGCACGTAATAGTCATCGTTATATTCCAGTTTGAGCAGCATGGCTTTTGTTTTTTTTCCGTTCTCAAGGCGAAACACTCGTCTGATATGAACAAGAGCTCGCTGGCGATCCGTTTATATAGACTCCTCAGGGAGAGAGGGAGAGGGGAGGAGGAACAAGGTTGATGAATTCTAAAATAAAAAAATTATAAAACATGAGTGTTTGTGAAGGTCATAGAGAGATGATTATAAAGTTGTTTTATTTTTCATTTCCTCAAAAGAAAAAACCAAAAGGGTCCCATTCCATACGACATAACCTTTGAGAAGGTGACGGGGTCATGTGTCTACAAAGTTGATAAACTCTAGAATAAAAAAAAGCTTTCATCACGTAGCTCTCGAGAAGAAAATGACAGGGGTCTCTAGGAGAAGGTCATAGGTAGTATACAAAGGATGGTTGTTTTTTTTCTTTCGTTCCTCTCAATCCCATGACCTTTGAAAAGGTGACGGGGTGTCCTTTAGGAAAAAAAATAGAAGGTCATAGAGAGAGAGGTAGACAAAGTTGATTTTTTTTCTAGAAGTCAACCGTCACGTCGCCCATCACGTGGTCTTCTCGTATATATAGAGAGGCGAGTGGAAGACAGACTCTATTTCCCAGAGAGAGAGACGGCTGTGCGTAGCTGTATTTCTACTCAAGATGATGATCCGCGTCTTATATAATGAGTTTGTGAGCATTCGCTGTTATGTGGATGACGGAAGATTGTTTTGGAACGCTACGGACATTTTGCCTCTGATTCATACTTCCAGTAAAAGAACCTGGGACATTCTCTCCGTGTTTTTCGACGAAGACCACGTCTTCAGGAAAATAAAAGATCTCGAAAGTCTCGGGAGTTCTCAAGAGGGATATGTCCTCTCCAGCGAAGAAATGTTACATCTGGCCGAAAAGAATCCTAAAAAAATCAGCTTCTGGCCTGGGTGTATAGCATTTTAACTCAGCCGCTGGTTCGAGTTGTACCCAATCAACCCGTTTACCGACTGCTCTATCCGGGGGAGAGATTTCCCTTCATCACCCTCTTTAACCTGGGAGTGCGCTACATACCGCCGCATCCAGGCATGACGGACTCTTCTACTTACCCTAAACAATATGCCAGCGCTTATTGCCAGACAGACCCCCGTCAAGAAAAGGTCGTCGAGACTCAAACGGATCCTCTGGTGGTCTCTTTAAATGTCACTAAAGTTATCACCTTCTAAAAAAACCACCACCACCACCCAAAAAAAAATTTGCTCCTCCTCCAAATTTTTTTTATCTTCTCGAAAGAAAAAAAAAGAAACTTTTCCATCTAGCCTCTTTCTTTCAATCCCTCTTAAGAGAGAGAGGGAGGAGAAAAGAAAGAGAGTTCTGAGGAGGCAAAAGAAATGGGTCTGGAAGGAAACGGGTGCATTGCGAGAAAAAGAGGGTCCTCTTTTCTTTTCTCGAAATGCACTCTTTTCCTTCCAGACCCATTTTTTTTATCACTTCTTCAAGCCAATCTTGGAAAGGTGGGGACACAATAAATTGTGCGTAAAGTCCATTTCGATCAAGACTGGATTTTTTTTTGAAAAGAAAACATAATGTTATATATAGATAGCTAAATCTTTATCATGATATTCTTTAAGAACTTCTTAGCCATTTGTCAAAGAAGGGGACTATAATTGAAGAATTTATGAATTTGCGAACATGTCATCCATGGCAAATCTAAAATCTTGGAAGTGGATACTGGAAAGCCCCGCTCTGATTATAATTCTGAGTTCTAGCATGGGACATTTTTTAGATCAATAAGCTAAACTCTTTTTCAAGTCTCATATTCTCTCGTAACTAGGGTTTCAGATTTTTGTAGAGAGAGACACTGTTCTGAACAGAAACGTGGAATGCTGTTATAGAAAAGTGAAGAGTTGAAAGTGAAAGTCGAAAAACGAAATGGGATCGGCTAGGAAAAATTTCTCAGAGCTCAGAAAAAAATTCTGAGATGTAAAAAAAAAAAAACACTTTTTGTTAATTTTTATCATGTCTTCTAGACATGATAAAAATTAACTCACCCCCTTTTGTCTGGGAATGTTGTCTCCCACTTTCTAAAAATAGACCATGACTCATCCTTTTAAAGAATAGAATTCCAAGAAAAGACTGGATTCTGGTCTATTTTTAGAAACGGTGAGACAACATACCCAGACAAAAGGGGGATCAGTTAATTTTTATCATGTCTAGAAGACATGATAAAAATTATCAAAAAGTTTTTTTTTTTTTTTACATCTCAGAATTTTTTTCTGAGCTCTGAAAATATTTTGCCAGCCGATCTCATTTCGTTTTTCGACTTTCACTTTCAACTCTTCTCTTTTCTATAAAAGCATTCCACGTTTCTGTTCAGAACACTGTGGGCTGTTGAAAAGGCAACACGCCTCCCTCTCTACCCTAATCGGGAATCCTGATCCAGGTGTCCCCCGCTTCACGCTACCCATCTTCACCCATTTCTAAAGAATCTCATTAAAAACTAAAAGCGAGATTGCAAAAAAAGGAATAGCCTCCAGTGAACACAATTCCAACGACAGTGGATAGCTTTTTGGGGTCCTTCCAGATATATTACCGGTGACCGATAGGTTGTTCATGGTCTACAGCACAGACTCAATGTACCCCCTTTTGTCTGGGAATGTTGTCTCACCGTCTCTAAAAATAGACCAGAACCCATTTTTTTCTTGGAATTCTATTCTTTAGAAAGGATGAGTCATGGTCTATTTTTAGAAACGGTGAGACAACATTCCTAGACAAAAGGGGATAGTTAATTTTTATCATGTCTAGAAGACATGATAAAAATTAACAAAAAGTATTTATAATATATATTATATAATATACATATTATATAATATTTTTTTTTTGACTCAGAATTTTTTTGTCGGCTCTCAGAAATTTTTCCCAGCCGATCCCATTTTGCTTTTTGACTTTCACTTTCAATTCTTCTCTTTTATATAAACGTATTCCACGTTTTTGTTCAGAATAATGTGGGCTGTTGAAAAGGCAATATGTCTGGTCATCAAGATGGTCCGGGGACGACTTTGTTTGGACTCAACGATGACATCATTTCTATATAGATGGTGGAATTTGTATAGGAAGAGTTTAGAAACCGACTCGAACGCCTGTTTTCAATATATTGCAATACAAATAGGGCTGTCCACACAATAAAAAAGAAATAATTTTTTTCGTAAACAGAGCTCCATTTGTATAGAAATAATCTAGAAATTGACTCGAAAGCCCGTTTTCAGTATATTACAATACAAATAGGAGGCACTCTCTCATCCAATCTTGGGAGAGAGAGAGAGAGAGAGAGAGATCCGGTTTCCATAGTCGTCCTGTCCATTCAAAAAGACATTCTTTTTGTTTCTGAATGCAACCGAATGTATATAGGAATATACTAGAAAGCGCCCCCCCTCCAAGCCCATTTTAAGTATATTTCTATACAAATTCGGTATAAAATTGTCCGGGGACGACTTTGTCCGGAGACGACTCTGTCCGGAGACGACTCTGTTTGGACTCAACCATGACGTCATTTTAATATAGTGGAATGTGTATAGAAATAGTCGGAAAAAGGACTCGAACGCCCGTTTTCAGTATATTCCAATACAAAATTGATTGTCCACAACATAAAAAAAGACATCATTTTTTTCTTGGATCGAGCTCCATTTGTATTGAAATGTACTGAAAACCGACGTGAACGCCCGTTTTCAGTATATTCCAATACAAAATTGGTTGTCCACAAAATTAAAAAAGACATCATTTCTTTCTTGGATCGAGCTCCATTTGTATTGAAATGTACTGAAAACCGACGTGAACGCCCGTTTTCAGTATATTCCAATACAAAATTGGTTGTCCACAAAAAAAAAAAAAGACATCATTTCATTCTTGGATCGAGCTCCATTTGTATTGAAATATACTGAAAACCGACGTGAACGCCCGTTTTCAGTATATTCCAATACAAAATTGGTTGTCCACAAAAAAAAAAAAAGACATCATTTCATTCTTGGATCGAGCTCCATTTGTATTGAAATATACTGAAAACCGACGTGAATGCCCGTTTTCAGTATATTCCAATACAAAATTGGTTGTCCACAAAATAAAAAAAAGACATCATTTCTTTATTGGATCGAGCTCCACTTGTATTGGAATATACTGAAAACCGACGTGAACGCCCGTTTTCAGTATATTCCAATACAAATTGGCACTCCACAAAATAAAAAAAAAGACATCATTTCTTTATTGGATCGAGCTCCACTTGTATTGGAATATACTGAAAACCGACGTGAACGCCCGTTTTCAGTATATTCCAATACAAATTGGCAGTCCACAAAATAAAAAAAGACATCATTTCTTTATTGGATCGAGCTCCATTTGTATTGAAATATACTGAAAACCGACTCAAACAACCGTTTTCAGTATATTCCAATACAAATTGGCAGTCCACAAAATAAAAAAAAAGACATCATTTCTTTCTTGAATCGAGCTCTATTTGTATTGAAATATACTGATAACCGACTCAAGCAACCGTTTTCAGTATATTCCAATACAAATTGGCAGTCCACAAAATAAAAAAAAAGACATAATTTCTTTCTTGAATCGAGCTCTGTTTGTATTGAAATATACTGATAACCGACTCAAGCAACCGTTTTCAGTATATTCCAATACAGATTGGCAGTCCACAAAATAAAAAAAAAGACATCATTTCTTTCTTGGATCGAGCTCTATTTGTATTGAAATATACTGAAAACCGACTCAAACAACCGTTTTCAGTATATTCCAATACAAATTGGCAGTCCACAAAATAAAAAAAAGACATCATTTCTTTCTTGGATCGAGCTCCATTTGTATTGAAATATACTGAAAACCGACTCAAACAACCGTTTTCAGTATATTCCAATACAAATTGGCAGTCCACAAAATAAAAAAAAAGACATCATTTCTTTCTTGGATCGAGCTCTATTTGTATTGAAATATACTGAAAACCGACTCAAACAACCGTTTTCAGTATATTCCAATACAAATTGGCAGTCCACAAAATAAAAAAAAAGACATCATTTCATTCTTGGATCGAGCTCCATTTGTATTGAAATATACTGAAAACCAACGTGAACGCCCGTTTTCAGTATATTCCAATACAAAATTGGTTCTCCACAAAATAAAAAAAAGACATCATTTCTTTATTGGATCGAGCTCCACTTGTATTGGAATATACTGAAAACCGACGTGAACGCCCGTTCTCAGTATATTCCAATACAAATTGGCACTCCACAAAATAAATAAAAAGACATCATTTCTTTATTGGATCGAGCTCCACTTGTATTGGAATATACTGAAAACCGACGTGAACGCCCGTTTTCAGTATATTCCAATACAAATTGGCAGTCCACAAAATAAAAAAAGACATCATTTCTTTATTGGATCGAGCTCCATTTGTATTGAAATATACTGAAAACCGACTCAAACAACCGTTTTCAGTATATTCCAATACAAATTGGCAGTCCACAAAATAAAAAAAAAGACATCATTTTTTTCTTGAATCGAGCTCTATTTGTATTGAAATATACTGATAACCGACTCAAGCAACCGTTTTCAGTATATTCCAATACAAATTGGCAGTCCACAAAATAAAAAAAAAGACATCATTCCTTTCTTGGATCGAGCTCTATTTGTATTGAAATATACTGAAAACCGACTCAAACAACCGTTTTCAGTATATTCCAATACAAATTGGCAGTCCACAAAATAAAAAAAAGACATCATTTCTTTCTTGGATCGAGCTCCATTTGTATTGAAATATACTGAAAACCGACTCAAACAACCGTTTTCAGTATATTTCAATACAAATTGGCAGTCCACAAAATAAAAAAAGACATCATTTCTTTCTTGGATCGAGCTCTATTTGTATTGAAATATACTGAAAACCGACTCAAACAACCGTTTTCAATATATTCCAATACAAATTGGCAGTCCACAAAATAAAAAAAAAGACATCATTTCATTCTTGGATCGAGCTCCATTTGTATTGAAATATACTGAAAACCGACGTGAACGCCCGTTTTCAGTATATTCCAATACAAAATTGGTTGTCCACAAAATAAAAAAAAGACATCATTTCTTTATTGGATCGAGCTCCACTTGTATTGGAATATACTGAAAACCGACGTGAACGCCCGTTTTCAGTATATTCCAATACAAATTGGCACTCCACAAAATAAAAAAAAAGACATCATTTCTTTATTGGATCGAACTCCACTTGTATTGGAATATACTGAAAACCGACGTGAACGCCCGTTTTCAGTATATTCCAATACAAATTGGCAGTCCACAAAATAAAAAAAGACATCATTTCTTTATTGGATCGAGCTCCATTTGTATTGAAATATACTGAAAACCGACTCAAACAACCGTTTTCAGTATATTCCAATACAAATTGGCAGTCCACAAAATAAAAAACAAGACATCATTTCTTTCTTGGATCGAGCTCTATTTGTATTGAAATATACTGAAAACCGACTCAAACAACCGTTTTCAGTATATTCCAATACAAATTGGCAGTCCACAAAATAAAAAAAAAGACATCATTTCTTTCTTGGATCGAGCTCCATTTGTATTGAAATATACTGAAAACCGACTCAAACAACCGTTTTCAGTATATTCCAATACAAATTGGCAGTCCACAAAATAAAAAAAAGACATCATTTCTTTCTTGGATCGAGCTCTATTTGTATTGAAATATACTGAAAACCGACTCAAACAACCGTTTTCAGTATATTCCAATACAAATTGGCAGTCCACAAAATAAAAAAAAAGACATCATTTCATTCTTGGATCGAGCTCCATTTGTATTGAAATATACTGAAAACCGACTCAAACAACCGTTTTCAGTATATTCCAATACAAATTGGCAGTCCACAAAATAAAAAAAAAGACATCATTTCTTTCTTGGATCGAGCTCTATTTGTACTGAAATATACTGAAAACCGACTCAATCAACCGTTTTCAGTATATTCCAATACAAATTGGCAGTCCACAATATAAAAAAGAGACATCATTTCTTTCTTGGATCGAACTCCATTTGTATAGAAATAGCCTAGAAATCAGTTCGAACGCCCGTTTTCAGTATATTGTAATACAAATGAAATGACATGAAAAATGCAAAAAGAGGAAAAGTAGCCTACCTTGACGGAAATTCTATTCCAAAATGGGAAAACTTGTATCTAGGTGGGACCACAGCAGGGCCGGAACTCAAGCGAAACTCGATAGGTTGAAATCGATCCATTAAATAACATTCTTAAAAAACAGTAAAGTTTTATTCACATCTAAAACTCAAGCGAAACTCGATAGGTTGAAATCGATCCATCAAATAACATTCTTAAAAAACAGTAAAGTTTTATTCACATCGAGTCGGCTGGGAAAAGTTTCTGAGAGCCGGAAAAAATTTCTGTGGCTCAAAGTTAGATAAAAAAAAAAATACCCCCCTTTTAGTCTAAAAATTGGTGTCTTCAATTTTTTGAAAACACAAACCGTGACTTGGATCTTACATTGGATGCAATTAGAAAAATAAATTACCCCCCTTTTTAGTCTGAAAATTTGAAAATTGATGTCTTCAATTTTTGAAAAATTGAAGACATCAATTTTCAGACTAAAAGGGGGGTATTTTTTTTTTTTTTTTTTTTTTTAGCCAGAGAAATTTTTCTCCGGCTCTCAGAAATTTTTCCGCACTCAACTGGATGAATAAAACATCCCCGTTTCTTTAAGAATGGGCTCACTGTTAACTATTTCAGCATTCGACGTTTCGCGTCCAATAATAACTGCCGGGTGTTCAAGAATGCAGATGCACCTACTAGATTTTCTACAGAGAAGCTTGACTGGATGGAGGGTGGATGTCTTTTTACAAGATTCTCGACTTTGGACCGTCAAGAGGTAAAGGATCTTTTTGTTTTTTTTTAAGAAAATTTATGGATAGATTCATTTCTTTTTGAATGGACCTAGAAAAATAGGACAAAGTTCTTTTCCAAGATTGGATGAGAGAGGGACCCAAAAAAATGGGTCTCGGAAGGAATTGAATGCATTTGCACTCATTCCTTCCAAGACCCATTTTTTTTGGTCTCCTGATTCGTCTCTCTCTCTTTTCTCAGTCCATTTCGATAAATATAGGGAAAGCGGAGAACCTTTCCCTACTTATTTCTAAAAATCTTTTCTTTATTTTTTCTCCTGAGTTTATGTATATATCAATTCAAATACTTTTGAGAACGGTCATCCCAATTCTCTGTCGTCTTTTCGGTTTCATCGTCCCAACACTCAGTGGACATAGTCTCAGTAGATTTTGGAGCATGGGTCGTCAGTTCATTGTCCCAACATTCAGTGGACATAGTCTCAGTAGATTTTGCAGCATGAGTCGTCCGTTCATTGTCCCAACACTCAGTGGACATAGTCTTAGTGGATTTTGGAGCATGAGTCGTCCGTTCATCGTCCCAACACTCAGTGGATTTTGTCTTTGGATCCTCTGAAGATATTTTGGGGGTCTCATGAGATTCTTTGGAAGGTTCGTCCCAACAGGCTGCTGGATCGTAATGGGGAATATTTTCAGGTATGTCTCCCCAACCCTCCGTCTTCCTCGAGTTATTGGAGGAAGTTGACGACAAAGAAGAAGTAGGAGAGCCCATAAAGTTTAAAGGCGTATGCTCATCCGGATGTTCCATCACTTGGAAACAGGTCAGATTATCCCATTTCTGGATGAGGTTATCGTACGCTTTTGGGGACGGATCCTTCTCTAACTGATCGTAGGCCTAATCAAAAGCTTGCAGAGGATTGTCTGCTTCCTCCTGAATCCTCTCCTCTTTCTCCGTTCCGTCTGGATAGACGTGATTGATATGAAAATCTCCTTCCGTAATATGCCATCGATAGTTGCGCACTTTGTTTTCGGCACAATGGAAATATTTCCTCCTTTGATGATGTCGGGCACATTTTTCCCGATACTTCCAAATGATTCCATCTGGCACATAAATTTCCGTCACGGGTTTTTGATAATCCAAGGCTTTAGCAAAGAATTTAGCTTTCTGGCATCCCACCACATAAATCGTGGAGAAGCTGTGAGTGAGCGATTGGAGAATGCGTCCTAAATGGTTGTAGGGAATATGACCCTCGTTCCAACGAAGTCCGTGCCGGTTTCTCGTCAGCCAGGCATTCGTCTTTTGGTTTTTGTCACTCAGTTGGTGGAAGGGTTGAGGAGGAGCAAACGTCAACGATCCCACGGTCAAAAAATCTTTTGTCGCATAGCCCAATTCTTTTAAAACGTAGGTAAATTCACCCTTCTTGTGGTTGTAGGACTGGAAACCCTCTAGATCGAGCACGATAAAGTTTTCTGAACACTACATGGCGATGAATACGGTGATGTCTCCCACAAACAGGAAGAAAAAAAGAATCGAAAAGGTATATATGTATAACAGGGTAGATCTAGAAAGGGAAAAAAAAACAATAAAACGTTTTAGAGTCGCCGTCTTGAAAGAGACATTTTTCTTTTCAAAGGGTTAAGAAGTTTCAAAGTTTCAAAGGTCTTTTTAAATGAAGTTATGATTATTATGATTATTAAAAAAAAATAAGAATCAAATTGATTTTATAGATAACCATATTCATAGGACCAAAGGGACTTACCATCTCAGTTCACGTCTTCTTCTGTTCTCTGAAGAAATCTCGCGGAGGACACACACTTTTATACTCGCGCGACATTTGTCGGGATCGCGACCCCATCTAAATGTCAGGGTCATTCCAACCTCTTAAAAGGATCGGGATGAAAGAAACACTTTGATAAAAAATATATTTATGAAAAGATATCTGAGGATCGTGAGAACATTTTCTCTCCCCACCCCCCGCCTATTTCAAAAAAAATAAAAAGTCTTTCTTGGATCGCGTCAAGATTACAAAACAACTCACAGGACTTGTTTATCTCGATCTCGTCAGGGTCACCGTTTCACATAAGAAGATGGATGGACCCTGAACTTTAGACATGATAAAAATTAACTCTACCCGCCTTTTGTCTGGGAATAGGGTCTCACCGTTTCTAAAAATAGACCAGATCCCATTCTTGGAATTCTATTCTTTAGGAAAGGAGGAGTGATGGTCTATTTTTAGAAAGTGTGAGACAAAAGGGGGGTAGAGTTAATTTTTATCATGTCTAAGACATGATAAAAATTAACAAAAAGTGTTTTTTTTAAAGGCTAAAAAATTTTTCTGAAAGAGATCAGAAAGATATTTCCTCCCAATCGTTTTCGACGATGGAAAGGAAAAAACTACTGATCCGATCTCCCTACGCTTTAGGGAAAAAAACAAAAAAAAATACTTATGAAATATTCATGTGTTGAAATTGGCTATTCAAATAAGTGACATTTTGTTTCTCATTGGAACTGTTCAACGGCGAGTCCACTTGTCTCATTCTTTGGGGTAGGGGATGAAAGTACAGCGGTTTGTTGAAATCGATGATAGTTTCCTCTTTAGTCGGCGGAACTGTAAATCTATCCCGTCTTAACTCTTCTAATCTCTTTGAAACTCTTTCCACTTGCTCTGATAAAGTTTCCTCGGTACTCATGGTCTCTCTTAGTTTAGGGAAGTCTTAACGTATTGGCTAGAGAACAGAGGGTCTTTTTCTCTCTATACATATATCATGTGGGAGAGTGTGATTTATAAATCCTTGTGAAATCTTTCTACGTCTTGTGTAACTTGGAAGATTCGTCTTGTGTAACTTGGAAAATTCTTCTTCTTCCCGTCGATTGGGGTGGAGTTATGGAAAAGAAATGGGATTGGAAAGAAATCAACATATTACAAAAAAAAGGAACTTTTTTTCTATTTTTTTTCTCTAGGGATTTACGTACCATTTCATTCATGAACATTCAAGGGTTCTCTCCAAGACCAAATTTTAGAAGAGGACCACAAAGAGTACACTTGAGGATCCTCTTTCAGGTCTAGGTGAGATAAGGGTTGAGACCGATATTCTTGGGTCTCTAAAGCATCCCAACTTAGACATTTATTATTATTAGAAAGTTCATCCTCCTCCTCCTCCTCATCGTCGCACGAGTTCTCCTGGGGAGATTCTTCCGCCTCCTCTTCGTCTTCGACAGCTTTGCTCTCGGAGGGGTAACAATGTAATTTCCGGAAAACGTAACTACCCTCCATCAAATGGTATCGAAAATTTCTCACCTTGTTCTCGGCACAATGAATCATCTTTTGGAAATATTGGTGTCGCGTGCATTTCGACTTGTTCCGCCACTCGGTTTTCCCTGGGATGTAAAACTCGTAAACGGATCGCTGGCAGAGCTTGCTGAAAAATTCGACTTTATCGTATCCATTGACGTAGATCGCCTCCACATTTTCGGTCAGTATTTTCAGGATCGTAGGAAGATGCTCGTAGGAAAGACGACCCTCGGTCCATTGCAGGCCGTGTCGGTTATTTGTAGTCTGGTTGACCACAGCTTGATTGCGGGACGATAAGTCATCGTAATGGACAGGAGGGAGAAAAATCATGGATCCGCATAAGGTTAAATCGCAAGTGATGTAGCCCAGTTCTTTCAAGATGAAACATATATCTCCCGTCTTTGGATCATAACAGTGAAAGTATTCCATGTCCAGAACAATGTAGGAATCTTTGAGAGGTTTGGTACTCAAAATGTCCATCTTCTTCAATTGAGGAAAAAAGAAAACAAAATTCTCTCTCTCTCTCGCTGTGTGTGTCCTGAAGGAAAAAATGGATAGCGTTCTCTCGCCGTCTCCTCTTTTATAGAGAGAGAGAAGGTTGCACGTGACTGGTCGTATGAATTCTGGGAAAGGTCACATTCGTATATATATTTGTTTTTGAATAATATCGTGCGCATCTCAATACACATCCATCATAATAATAATAAAGGTCACCTTGGAAAGAAAAAGAAATAAAAAACATGGAACTCGTGCTCGATTTTGAAGGTTTCTACGATTCTCAAGGAGCCTTTATTGTGAAAGAATTGGCTTACGTCACATTGGACGGTACTTCTCGAGGGGTATTTGTTTTTAAACCCCCGTTTCCATGGCAAATGCTCACCGAAAAAGAAAAACGAACCGCTGTGTGGGCGAGTGATTATTATCATGGCTTGTCGTGGTACGAAGGAGAAATTCCGTACAGTTATTTTCCATGGTTGTTAACGACGTTGACGGAACCTTTTTCCATGATTTGGGTGCGAGGAGAAATGAAACGGCGGTTTTTAGAGAAATGGTTGCAAAGATCCATTTATTGCATTTCGGGATCGACGCAAGAGATTCTCAAATACAATGGGATTGAACACATGAATTGTCCTAACCATACAAAAGGTTTTTTCCATTGCGCTCTACAAAAAGCGGTTCGGTATCATTATTATTTAAAGACACAGAGAAGAAATTCGCAAGGTCGATCCTGCACAATTCAATCTTGACAGAACCCATTAAAAAAAAATACATATATCACGTTACTTCTTCAACAGCACAGATAGTTCTGAAGCGAAACTTGGAATTTAGAAATAATAGATCAGGGGAAAATCATTCTTAAAAAAAAATGGTAAAGTCTCGAATCGGCTGGGAGAAAAAAATTTCTCAGAGCTGAGATAAAAATTCTCTAATGAAAAAAAAAAAAAAAAAAACTTTTGGTTAATTTTTATCATGTCTTAGACATGATAAAAATTAATGGCCCTCCCTTTTTGTCTGGGAAGGATGTTTCACCCTTTCTAAAAATAGACCATGACTCATCCTTTCTCTAATGGCAATCATTCCATGAATGAATCACGATTTGTTTTTCAAAAGAGTGAGACAACATTCCCAGACGAAAAGGGAAGGGGGTCGTTAATTTTTATCATGTCTAAGACATGATAAAAATTAACAAAAAAATTTTTTTTTTTTTTTTTTTTTTTTTTTTTGAGTTGGAGAATTTTTCTCAGCTCTGAAAATTTTTTTCCAGCCGACTCGAGACTTTACCATTTATATTTACGAATAGTCTTTGGATTATTTATTTATTTTCTTTTAAAAAGAAAAATTCTGAGCTAGACCTATCTATTGGCTTAACATTCTGGTCAAAGAAACAGTCTAGAATCTCATTTTTTTTCGAGGCTAATGCACGGGTTCTCCAATCAAAAGGGTTACTATAAAGGGATTGGTTTGAATGCATTTATCTGCAAATGTTGTAGGATTCTGTTGTTGAGAAGGGGGTATATTATTATTATGATGATGATGATGATTGTGGCAGATTCGTTTTCTACATGGAAGTCTAATCTCCTCCGAAGACCTTTTCTGGGGATCGTCGATAGATGGTTTTTCAATAGGAATCGTTTCCCTCGGATCCTCAAGAGATAGAGGGGGGTCCTGTCTTGAGACATGGAGCGGTCTCTCCTCCTCCTCCTCCTCGAGAAGTCTTGAGAAAGGGAGAGGATTTTCGGTTCCCTTATTCTCGAGGGGTCTTGACAAATTGAGAGGTCCCTCCTCTTCGAAAGAGAGAGAAATTTTGGTTCCCTTATCCTCGAGGGGTTTTGACAAATCGAGAGGTCCCTCATTTTCGAGGGGTCTTGATAAATGGGGAGGTTTTTCATCTTCGAGGGGGTTTGATAAAGGAAGAGGTCCCTCCTTCTCGAGGGGTCTTGAGAAAGGGAGAGGTTTTTCATCTTCGAGGAGGTTTGACAATGGGAGAGATCTCTCCTTCTCGAGGGGTCTCTCTTCCTCAAGGGGTCTTGAGAAAGGGAGAGTTTTTCATCCTCGACGGGTTTTGACAAACGGAGAGGAATCTGAACAGGCTTCTCCTCATCCCCATCATTATCGAGGAGGATGAGGATAGGCTTTTGGAAAGGTTTTTTCTTTTTCTTCTGAACAGCCTCCTCTTGATGCTCGGGGAGAGGGATGGGGTAGTTGTTCCACCATTCTATTTTTTCTTGCTCGAGGATTTTTTCAAAAGTCGTGGCCTCTCTAAGATGAGACGAAGGAGGAGAGTCCTCGAGAAGAATATAATAGGTATTCTTCCCAGTCTTCTCGATCGAGAGAGGTTCGTGCAGACATTTGTGCAACCATTCACTAAAATGAACGAGAATCCCTTTTGTCTTCTCAAGACGATCCATAATCCTATTCATTTGCGAGACGGTTAGAAAGTGGGACGTGTAAAAATATTTGGCTCGTTTCATTAACAAAATTTGTGCTTCCAAAGGTGGAATGTCACGAGCCATCAAAACGTTTTCGTCGGATAAAAATTCGTCCCGCATCTTTTGACAACTCACCACGGTATGATAACCCGCATAGTTTGAAAAATCGGAGGCTTTCAGGTAAACGACTCCTTGGATGATATAAAAGGAAAGATCAACATATTTATATTTGAAAGGAATACACGTAGTGAGCTGGGGATGCCTCCTCATGATCCACTTGGACAAAAATACGACTTTGGGGCTCTACCCTTTTATTTATAGAGAGAAAGAGAGTGTGACCTTCCCTTCCCTCCTCCTCTCTCCCTGCTTCCTCTATCTCTGGACGTCCTTGGATTGGAAAGGGTGACTTTGAAAATAAAAGGAAGGTCATGGTTGGATAATTTTTAGTTTTTTAAATTATTACTTTCACTTCCTCATTCCCACACACATTCATTATTTAAGAAAAGAAAAAGAGGTCATGGAGATAAGATTTCTTGGAAAGAAGAGAGAGAGAAACAAAAAAGAAAACAAATAAAACGGACGTCATAGAGCCTCTACGTGTGTCTGTGTGTGTCTATATATATATAAAAAGGCGAGAGTACTGGGCGAGATCATTTCTTTTCCATTGGGAGCCATGTCGCTGTTAGACGGTTTTCCAACTCAACGGATTTCGAACGGGGAGGATTTGAAGACGCTAAAGCAAATCTCCAACTTGAAAATCTTTTTGGCGTGTCATTGTGCGACATTTATTCCGCATTTACCACCTCATCAAGCGATCGTTTCTTTCAACCAAGATGTCGAATCCTCCAACCTGCTCGTTCAGAATATATACAGAAATTTATTCGAATCGCAACAAACGAAAGAGGAATCTCCCTTCTCTTGGAATCGGATGGATCGAGCTTTGAGACGGCCCATTCAAACAGACCGGCGATATACGGATCCGCGCACGAGTTTTCGGTGGAAGAATATTTTTCTCACGAAACGATATTTTACGTTTGGAGTGAGAACGACGGCTGAGGACGAAGTTCATATTGTTCAGACCACAGCCGCTCCTCTCGCCTATTACGAATCATCGTCCCCCAATCGGAAGGAAAGAAGTTTTAAAGTCAGCGACAGCATGAAATATAAGAAATATATTCTAAGACCTTTTCAAAACTATGTCGTTTCCCCGAAAACGCAATATCTCATCGTCACGACCCAGAAGAGTCTCTTTCTCGTCGATCGGTGCTCGTACTCGCTTTGGAAACAATTGAAAAAGGAGATTTCTTTCCAATCGCCGATGATGTTTCAAGAAGAAGAAGAGAACCCTCCGCCACCTTTACCCATCCCTTCCTTAGATGATAAGAGGAGCTGGACCAAACAGTCATGGCCCGAAACAAAATCGACCCGGCAACGGAATGAAATCGAAGTCATCACGATTGAAGATGAGGAGGAAGAAAAAAAATTACCTCTTAAAAAACGGTCGACTTACCGGAACCTACCTGGCGTGCAAGATCCGCTTCAGAATCCAGAAGCTTCTTCTTCTTCTTTCCCGACTTGTTCAAACAGGCAGCCTCTTTCGGACTCCTCACAGACAGAACCTCTTCCAGTATCCTCTTCTTCTTCTCCTCCAACCTTTCCCGACATCGTAGAGGTAGAATGTCAGACGGGTCCACAAACTTCAAAAAGTCCCGACATCGTAGAGGTAGAATGTCAGCCGGGTCCACAAGCTCCAACGGGTCCAGAAATCGTAGAGGTAGAATCGCAGCCGGGTCCAGACATCCTAGATCCCTCCACTCATCCCAAAGAGACTCCAAGTGTTTCAAGACAGCCTTGTGAGGATCCAGCCCTTCCCGTATGGAATGATTATATGGACTTACAAAATTTGATGCAACAGGAAGGAGAAGAAAATAATCATACGGATGGGTGGGTCAAAGACTGTTTAGATCATTTAACCTCGAATGAAATTGAACTGTTATGGAATTGCATTTCTGAAATCACATCGGAAATGGGATAAAAACCAAAACAAAAAAACTTTTTTAATAACAAATTGGAGGAGGGTCATGATGTCAATTAAAAAAAAATATTATATAGAGTCCAATCTTGGTGGTTCACTTCAGTTTTCCAGCATGAGGTGATCCACGTTTCCCGAAATATGGATCCCATTCCAAGAGAGATTGTGTAGAGCCTTCACTTCAGTTCTTTTTTTTATATACCAAGAGGAGAGGGTCCCCAAAGGGCTACCCATGTCCAAAGAGAGAAAGTGTAGAGCGTTCATTTCAGTTTTTTTCCAAGTTTAGGGGAGGGAGGTCTCAAAATGACACCCCCCCCATTTTCAAAGAGAGATGGTGTAGAGCGTTCATTTCTGTTTTTTTTCCAAAGTTAGGGAGTTTTCAAATGACTACCCATTTCAGAGAAAGAGAGAAAGAGAGAGCGAGAGAGAGAAGGTGTAGAGCGTTCATTTCAGTTTTCCAAGGTTAGGATGGTGGTGGAGAATCCTCCAAAATGGCTACTCATCTCAAAGAGAGAGAGAGAGAGAAAAAGCGTAGAGCGTCCATTTCAGTTTTCCAACATTAGAAGGTCCCAAAATACCTTCTGAATTCAAAGAGAGATCGTGTAGAGCGTTCATTTCCAGTTCTCCAAGATCAGAAGAAGAGGGTCCGCTTTTCCCAAAATGGCTTTCCGCATTCAGAGACAGCGAAGTGCAGACTTCAGTTTTCTCCCTCCCCAAGAATAGAGGGTCCCAAAATGGCTTTCCATTTCAAAGAGAGAGGGAGAGGCGTTCATTTCCATTCTCCAAGATAGGGTCGTCTGCTTTTTTCCCAAAATGGCTTCCTAATTCAAAGAGAGAGAGAGAGAGAGAGAGAGTGAAAGGGTGTGTAGAGCGGTCATGTTCATTCTCCAAGATAGGGTCGTCAGCTTTTTCTCAAAATGGCATCTCCCCATTCAAAAAGAGATCGTGACCAATTTTTTCCAGTTTTTTCCAAGATGGGGGGAGAAGAAAACCTAGGATGGAATAACACGACACACAGAGAGAAAGAGAAAAAAACGCCATCTTGTCATTTTCTGATAGGGTACCGGTGTTCGAATACTTTTGTGACCGACTGTACAGATTCTAGCCAGTAGCTTCGCAGGGTTCTCTACGTCGACCGCCGGAAGGATGGGAATCAGGCTAAGGGGCAATTAATTTCACCTTCTCAGTGTCAGTGCAAGCAATCCTATTTTGTCCATTAAAGAAAAAAATCTCTGAAATCGGCTGCATTCATCGCCTATGCCTGGAGTTCACTCTGATAACATTATTGAGTGAGAAGAATGATTCTTGATCCCTTGAATTATCTGTTACATGCTTCTAAAGGACCATTTACATAAGACTTTGAGCACAAGAAGCGTAACTGTTCTGATAAAGCGAAAAACAATTGAGCAATTTTTACTATAAACAATTGAGCAAATAAAACAATTGAGCAACTTTTACCATAATGTCATTCTAAGTTTCAAGGTGAGATGTTTTCTCAGTATATAAAACTAATTCCATTAAAACCTAGTCAAGCACACCCGTGAAGTTCGAGCCTATTTCTTAGGCTTAAAATTCCTTTAGCATAAACGGCAATTTAGAAGGCATAATAACAGATATCAGTTTAGATTAGTTTTAGCGATTAAGGCAAAGTAGAAGAGGACTATTTGAAGAAAAGGAAGATACTTTAATGGAGGGCTTTCTTAGCAAAACTGGCTCATATTCAGTTACATATCGCGAAAAACATTTAAACATATCTGAAGCAAGCCTGATTTAAAACTGGGTTAGAGAGAGATTAAACTGTTTGCTGTGCCACGACATGTATGAGTGTAACAGCAATAACAGCTGCAGTAAAGTGTTGCAGAAACATGGGGTGAAAATTTAAAAAAAAATGATTGTTATACTCCCTGTTTCGATATGCAGCCTACTGTAATTCTAAAAATTTGTTATTCTAAGATAGAATTAAGGATTCAGAAGTGTTTCTTGTAAGGAAATAGCATCAGGTCTGAGTTCATTTGTAAAATCCCTGAATTCATCAATACAATTAATTTCTCAAATCATGTTTATGACTGCGAAAGTCGAAAAGGCTTGAAACATATTTCTAGATTTAATATTGGTTACATAAATACTGCTGAGTATTTCTTCTAAACAATTACAATTATAAACTTGTTTTCAACTATTTTTCTCCAAGTTTATTCTGCATAGAAATATGATCTAAAAACACTTTTATCCTTCCCTTTATTGCGATATTGCATAGTTTTCCTTTTATTTTAAAGAAGAAACTGAAATTATAAGGGATATTTAGACAGTAATTTAAAGTGGTACTGATTAGAAATGTAATTTAAACAAATAATTAAATAAAGCACGTGAACTGTTTACCATTTCTGTTCAAAATACAACAGCTTGCTATCTTAAGTTGCTTGGCCAATCAACAACATACTTATTCTTCAACCAATACCATCACAGGCTGATCTCGAAGAAGGATAATTAACATTTCATAACAATGAATATTCAGGAAAAATTAAATTTTGGATATTTTAATGGCAGTTTATACTCATTTATTGTTGTGTAAAGCTTGATCAATTTTTAAGTTCTTTGTATATACTATGAAAATTCTATCGCTATAGTTTAGGCTTATGGAATTCACTCATTCACTTTGTCCGAATGTTGGGTCGCAGCTGCCGACAGAAACATTTTAAAACTTATATACATCGTGTTAGAAAACGAGATAACGATCGAATTATGTTAAATTATCTGTGATAATGGGAGGTTGTTTTGGTACTCAACAAAGCAGACCTTCCTCAGGCATTGAATCTCTAGATGGCACAAGTTTACACCAAACAAGTAAGGAATCATATTAATTGGTTTACTACCAATAAAATTTTGTAGCCGTTCGGCTGTAGCTATAATACCATGAATAGTCATTTGTAGTAATAAGATTTGTAAAGAATGAAATTATTGACATGGAAACATTACAAAGAAAATTCATTAATCTATGTTCTACTTTTTTTGCTTGTGTTTATGTTGCATAAGTAGGTTGTATTAGTTTAATGTGGAACATATTTCTCATCATAATGCAGATTTTTTTTGTACTGCTTCAAATCCTTTAATATCCTGATTTTTAGAAAGGCCTATCTTATGAATTTGTGTCATATTCATAATTTAATGATATTCTTAAGGAGAAATCTATATGTAAATTGAGCTGTACCTTTTAGCAGCTTTTGACAGTTAGTTAATTTAAAGTAAATATGCCATTTACCTAAAGAATTAAAATTAAAGGATTGTCTTTTTTTTTTTATTTGGAAAGGGTAAAGATCTGTGCTAACATGCATTTGTTTTTATCATACAAGTACAATATTTAAGCTATATTTGATCATTTGGATTTTTAGAATAAATGGTCTTTTAGCATGCCACTATGACATTCCTTTTTAATGTTCGTGTACATTTTGGGGAGGTATTTAAGTGGATTTCATGTTTTATGTGCTTGACCTCTGTCTAACATCTGTTTTATTTACTGAAACTAAGAGCATGTTGAATATACCCTTTATAGGCATAAAGTAGTAAGATTTTGGAAATGAAGTACATCTTTTAGGTGAGTGTGGAATTTGAGTTGAAGTGCATTGCTATGTGGATTAAAATTGTTTAGTAATTGTACGTAGTATATGTGCCGATTTAAAAAAAAAAAAAAATGTCACGAACTAGACATCTGTTTATTATGCAAAATCATATGTGACTGGGCAGGCCAAGTTTGTCCTTTTAATAAACAGCATGTCTTTTATATATCTAAGACAGTTCATTTACTCATGTGTGTGGATCAAAATACGGGATGCTTTAATGGAAAGGAATAAGATTTTACTTTTCTGTAAAACTGTTATGCTTCGCAGGGCAGAACTATGTTGTATGTCTCATCAAGAAAAAAAAAAAACTAGAATATCTGTCCATGTTCATTCATGTTATCTGAATGGAAGTATTCTTCGCTATTGGATCAGTTGAAGTGTATCAATTAACTATTTGTTGTGCTTCCTACTTCCCAAATATTCAGACCTAAACTCTTTGTCATTTTTTTTTTCTAGGGATTTGGGTAACATACCATATACAGGCTTCTATATATTGAGGATAATGATGGATTTCAGCAAATCTTTCTATAACTGTTGTGCAGTGGAATGATTGTAGAATGAAATAGACTGTCAAGCTGATGTATATCGGCTTATCAGAGATGCATATTTAAAATATCGTGCATAGTTGACTTTCATCTTACCCTAGTCATGATTTATAACACTTTTCTGTAAGAAAAAAATTTTTCAAAAAAATAAAATGTTCCTTCTATTAAAAATGTTCTTTATAAAAAGAAGTTTAATTTTGTACTTTTTTTTTTTTTTTTTTTTTTGTACAGAATATTATAATGTTTTAAACTGTAAAGTCATGTTCTTGTTCACTTACAATTTTAAAAGTTACCCATCCATATAATCAGGTAACAAATAGCATTGTCTGTAGACTTAAGTTATGGAAGGAAAGTTATCTCATATTTATTACTTTCTTCAAGAGTATTTGAAAGACTATTTTACTTTAACATTAAATTATGATTAATCATATTACATGGTTTTGAAACATTTTATTGCAAGGAATGGCTTTTCTGCATATTTTTGAAATATCAAAAAGATATGAAGAAAAATTTAATTTTGTTGTTAGGATCATAAGTTACATTACACTAATAACTAGTAAATATTAATTTCTGTCATGGCTTTTCAATCGGATTAATGTGCAGTTTTTGTTGAGAGGTATTATTTTTAAAAAAGGAAAAAAGTCATGAAGTTTGTTTATATGTACTTGGAAAATAAGCCACTTGATTTCAAATTTAAATTTGGATATCATTCAACCTCAAATTGATGTTGATTTATTAAAAACTGTGTATGTTGAGAAAAATTGTTACAAAATCTGTTTCCCAAGGAGAAAAAATATTCTGTGTTGTAGGCCAGAAGTATGCCATAAAAATATGACAATAATAAAAGCAACAGTCATTTTATCATCTGAGAACCTAGTAAAAACAGAACAAAATATAATGAGATAAGATTGTATATAGACTTTAAGAAGAAATCTTTAATTGAAGTTTGTGTATGGAAAACTTGGAAATCTTCAAAGAAATATAATTCTCAACTGAAATATTTTCTGGCCTATGGCACAGACATTTTCTCCTTCATTAAGATGATGATCTTATGAGAGTGTCCATCTGAAAATTTAGAGTTTTTGTCTATATTTTTTGAAGTTAGCTTTAGCTGAAGGTGGACTTTTGCCTAATGTTAAATACTTTAGTGCTTTACTTGTTCTCTTAAATGCAAATAATATGTTTTTTGAAATATTAAATTTTTGACATATATGAAATAATAATTGCTATCAATGCTTGGATAAACTGAAGTATGTTTTTTTAATCATTTTTTTCAGCATGTCATTTTATGACTTTAGTTCTCCTACAAATTATAAAAAGTTGTAGCTTGGATATAAGACATGTGAGGATAAATTTTCAAAAGTAAATGCAGTTATTTTTAATTAATTATTGAATGAATAATCCCTTTATTATTTAAAAGAGTTTGTACCTCTTTCCAGTAGCATATCTGGAGTTTTATGTGTACATTTAATATTATGTCTGTTTATATTAACTAAGCATTATTTTTAACTTGATCCATTTTGTCTACTTAAGGGGTAATGTGTACTGTCTTCTTTCAGTATTAATATGGTGTCGAGGATCAGCCAGCATACTGAATCCAAATGTATTAATGAAGAGTACATTCTCCTTTCAAATGAGAGTCCAGTTTTATTATTCTTAACTCCAATATAGGCATACTTTTGCATAGATTTGTGTGAGAGACAAATGTTTTTATATTGGCCAGTAGGCCAAGTTTTTCAGAACTTCCTTTGAACAGTTTATCTTAACAGTTCCTGCTGTATTGGCTATGAGGACTCCAGTAAGTTGCTTTGCAGCCCTGATAAATATTGATCCCAATTAATAACTTTTTAATGATTTTTATTATTTGTTACAGTAACTTTTGCAGTGTTTTTAGAGTCTTCTGCTCAATCATGTATTATAGTGATAGCATACTGACAATATATTGTTGTATATTCAGCATTGTCGAAACTTCTTTCTATGACTGTTCCATTGTTTTGATAATTCTATTGAAAAGTTCTTTATGCCAGAGTTGACTTTAGCGTACCCCTTGTGTTATCGTGAAATTGTTGTTTTATTTATCGCCAAGTTGTTGTTTCATTTATCACCAAGATGTTGTCTCATTTTTGACAACCTGAGTAGTTGAATGTTATGGAAACCCTATTATGACGTAATTGGTTGTGGTGAATTTGAATTATGGGAAAAAATTTGGAAAGTGTGTGTTGGATTTTGGGTAAGGGCTTGTGTATGATGGATTAGTACATTGTTGATTTTGTGGTTTACACGGTAAATTGGCTGACTGTAGGATTTGGAAAGGAAGGGAAAAAAGCATTAATTGACTGGTGTGTAAATGAAGGTTTACTTAGTAGCCATTATTAAGTGTCCTGTTTGGAGGAAGGAAATATGTATGGTCGAACATCGGCTATTTTCAAATGGAAGATATTTTTTACTCGTATTTTTGTGAATTTATGTGGCTACACCAGTATACAGATTCTAGTTCAGATAATTTTAGGAAGTGTGTGGATGCTGTTAAGGAATTGTGTTTGAAGACGCATAAATAAGGTAAGTGGATATTTCCTTCGTGTAGTGCTAAGATGACTTTCTTTTTTTATGTTATTTCATTGTTTGATTTAAAGTGTGTTTATTCAGATTATATACTTTGGCTGCGCCATTGACTTTTTAAGTGAATATAGTTCGATGTGTACGTGGACGAAATCAAAGGGAGTGCGCAAAGCCTAGTTTATGTAATTCTGGGATATTTTTAAAGTGAAAATAGGTCAATGTGTACATGGATACCAAGTTTGTGCAATTCTTTCTCTTGTTATTTTGGCTTTGTGTAGCGGCAATTTTTGTGCCAAAATCGCTGCTTCGCAAGCCAAAATAACAAGTCAAAGAATTGCACAAACTCGGTATCCATGTACCACCAAAAATCGCAAAGTTTCACCAAAAGGTACCCTAAAATATACTTTTACCTACCATTTTAATGGAAATTGCAAGAAACTATACTTCACAACAAGCTAACCTGTAAACATATATAAGGCTAGAATGACCTTTTCATGGCTTTTCACCCTGTTCAAGTTATCCATATGCACCAAACTGGCAACAGGTATTCAATTTCTCCAATTCCCAGCACATTTGGCGACTTCTTGCCAAATCCAGTATATTTAAAGAACAATCTTTTTATTCTATGAAGTTGCTGTTTAAATTGCTAGTTCACTGTAGTGTAAAATGTATTGCAAGTTTTATGTCTTAATTTATATGGGTTAGAGTAGACTGGAGAGTGCCCCTTGTATTATCGCAAAGTTGTTGTTTCGTTTATTGCCAAGTTGTTGTTTCATTTATGGTAACCTGAGTATGTTCTGTAAATATACTTTTACTTAGTGTTGGGTGCTCCTTTGACATTTTAAGTGAAAATATATGGCAACCTGTTTTCCTTTCCCTTCCATTATGCAGGAGCGGAAAAAAAGTCACAGCGTTCCTAGCTTTTTACATTGTGCATGAGTCACATCATTTCTACTTTCAAATAATTTTAACAAAGTGCCTGAACCACATTTGATGCCAAATGCTTTCAACAAATATGCCAAATTTCAAAACGCCCAATATATAAATTCACATACATGTTCGTAAATTTTTGAAGGTATGCTTTGAAATTCATCTACTTTAAGATGATGGTAAACATTTTATAGATTATATTTCAAAATGTTTTCAAAAAATTTATAAAAATTATTTTAAAATCCAAATTTTAAAAATAAATCTTAAAAA
Organism: Stegodyphus dumicola; assembly: GCF_044657685.1. Classification (NCBI taxonomy): domain Eukaryota; kingdom Metazoa; phylum Arthropoda; class Arachnida; order Araneae; family Eresidae; genus Stegodyphus; species Stegodyphus dumicola. Next base: position 108,948,123 of record NC_140781.1, on the reverse strand, counting down.
AATAGGCGAATTTTATTGGGAATGAACCTAAATTTCAAAATATCAAAGGAAGAATCAAAGAAGTTTAATAAAAAAAAAGAGATATTAATAATTATATATCAAATTCAATTAACATCGAGGAGCTAAAATTTTAAAATTTTGAGAGCTAATTTTTTAAAATATACTTGTGCAATTTTTACAAAACTTGGCAGTTTGGCATAATTTGAGTCCTAGAATCGAAATATGGAAAACAATTGGCATGTCAATTCAGAGAAAGTCCAATTTTGAGTCAAAATACCTATACGAGAACAATGGTATATGTAAATCTAATACATAAAGTGCTTTCGAGACATGAAAAACGCAAGTTGAGCTTCGTTAATCAGCCCAGTAGAACAGGAGATATAGAAATGTCCCCCCCTTTTTTTGCGCTGTGTACATCTTTCAATTTATAATCTCATGATTCAGCTCTGAGAATCCGCAAATTATATTTTATGGGGTGGGGCTGTTTAAGTTAGTAAAAAACATACATGTCCTGTTAGGTATAAAATAGCAAGCATATGGAAAATCTGGCATTCTTTTCCTTGGATGGAATCATCTGCATATCAACTGTAGAGTTGCTAAAGCAACAAAACTTTGGTAGTATGCAGGAAGTGTGTTTGTAATGATTGTAAGCTCTGAATTGCATCGGAATGTCTCAGTGTATTATGTAAAAGACATCCTGTACCCTTATAAAGTCCCAATGAAGACATTTCTTCCTTTAGACAGAACCCCTTATTCCTTCTATCATAGTTAACTTAATTGACCAGTATTTCTGTATTTGTTAGGTTGTAAGATCTATCTCTATTTGTCCACATACACTAACTTAGATCCTACAATGAACCTGGCGAATTCTCACACAGGCGTCAATTAAATACCAGCACAGAAGAAGAGTGAAAAATAACCCTTTATTGAATCAAACTAATTTAACAGAAAAGCATGGACTTCGTGCGTTACAAAACACCGTCCATTTGCGCTGATAACTAAACGTAGACTAAAATACAAATCAAAATCTGAAAAAATAAACGAGTGCAAGAATGCACTTCAAAATTACTCCTAAGAGATGGACTCACAAAAATCGAACCATCATGATACTAAACAGATATGGCCAAGTGGCTTACTAGCGTGACCGCGAAATAACAACGAAATGTGCGCTTGGCTAGCAAAACGCGCTCTGAAAAAAACTGAGATAATTACACGTTTAAATAGCACCTCACTTAACTTTAAATTTACATCCTCGTGAGAGAATGTGAGGAGAAGTTGAGAACAGGAAAACTTAAAATAAATTTGTTATGCAAATTAAGAAAAACCTTACAATTTCCCTCGCCAGAATTTAACTAGCACATAACAAGGCTTTAAAAGCCTGGATAAGATAGCTAAATTCTATATCTACATGTGAGTTCACCTTTGCAGTCTTAATCTATATCTTAACTAAATTTAAGGGTTTTTTTTTTTTTTTTTTTTTTTTTTACAGATGGACAAATGTGGCACATATTTACAATATCTTCTTCCTTTAGAAATTCTTTTAGGAAAAAAGTTTAGTACGTGCTCACATACATCTTACAATTGCCACACTTTTAATATATATATATTTTAACAGTTCAACCTTTTCTACATTTACTCAATTCAGTCTTTCTAAATAACATTGAAACTCCCCCTTGCTCTCCAGCATTGTGTACCGTAAAATGAGTACAACACTTACTGACTACCCCACATTTACTTGTTAGAATTAAACCAACTAGACCTAGAAAGACACCTTACAATCAAGTCTCAGCCTGAGGTGCTAACAGTAGTGAAAATTAACTTAGTGTTGTCTGGAGAGCCTAACCTTTTAAATTTCATTCATTCTCAATTTATCTAAACTTCTTTTTAGTGCTTATCATCAGTAAGATAGACTACTCTTTCATTTGAAACACAATTTCAAGCATACAAAATACTTTTAAGTAATTCAGAATTCAAACATTTTTGCATAATTAATTTCTTACTTTACTCCACTGTGAGATAAGCAAAGATTAATTACATGCACAAATTTCTCACACTTTCAGTAACAAAGTTCGTTTTCTTGATATCATACAAACGTTGTCCTACCACAGTCTCTACGACCAAAGTTAACATTTCATTGAATTAAAGTGAAGATTATTTGATAAACTTTCTTGCTTTTTATAAACATTTAAAGCTACTTAATACAACAATTTTAAATTATTTGCATAATAACAATAATGCAAAAACAATTCTTTTTAGCTTTTTTTTTTTTTTTTTTCAAACACAAAAATTGTAAGGTTCCTGCTAAATACAAAATTGTAAACTCTTACTAAATACAAAATTGTAAGCTTTTTGCTAGATACAAAATTGTAAGCTTTTTGCTAAATACAAAATTGTAAGCTTCTTCCTAAGTGCAAAATTGTAAGCTTCTTGCTAAATATAAAATTGTAAGCTTCTTGCTAATTTAAACAAATCTTGTCCTCTTCCCGAGGTAGAACTTACATAAATATTTTCAACCAACTTCGTACTAGATTTTAAAATAAATTTAAATAGAATAATTTTGACTTATCTTTTGTTTGGCATACTCTGTCATTCGCTTTTTGATGAAGTCTTCCCATGATAGAACTTGATTGAGGCGTCTCACCCGTATCCTCTGGTGACTTTGCCCGTTTCCATTGTTGTTCTATTTCCATTCTCCGTTGTCGGCCGTTTTCTTTTGATGCCTTGGTCCCACGCTGGTTTCTTCCAGCTATGTTCTACTTGTGCGTGTGCTGGACGCTTTCCGGTTGTGACCGAGGAACATCTTTGGACTAGCTGGAGAATTTTTCGCTGGACCTCCGTAGGCTGTCCTCCTTTTCTTAGGTATTTCCTTCTATTCAATGGCTCCTCGTCTAATGGAAGTTTCCTATTTGGAAATTGAGGTGCTAACGTATTCTTGACTTCCTTCTTTAGTGGCTGGCGTCGTAAGTTCTGATGTCTCAAATGCTCTCTCCTCTCCATTTGCCTGCTTGTCGATCTTGTGCGGGGTCTAGTCTCCCCTTCCTTTCTCAGGACCTTATTTCTCTTATGGGGCTTTTCTAATTTGCGTTTGTTTATACATCTAGGTTCTTGTAGTCGCCGCTTCTTTCCATCTGGCTCCAAGACTCTGTCTTCATTCCTTTTGGTTCCTGGAAGAACGATTTGTGCTGTTGAGGGCCCTTCTCCTAAGTTTGAAGTCTTCTGCAAAAAATCTTAAAAAATAGGCAATTCGTTACGATCATGGTATTTTTTCACTTGATCAACATTGGCAGTGATCTTGCCCTCTTTACTTCCTTCTGAATATAAAACTGATCCACAAATACGTTCAATCACATAGGAACCTTCAAATCTTGGGAAAAGTTTTGACACTTTTTCGAGTGGGGCGCAAGACAATGAATGTTTTCTTTTCAGTACTTTATCCCCAGGTTTAAAATTAAACTCTTTTCTTTTCTTATTATAGCACAATGATTGTTTTTCTCTGGATACATCTGAATTTTTGATTGCATCATTAATTAACTTCTGGATATCTTTTTGTTTAAATTCTTCCTCCTTTTTTCTGGACAAAGAATAATTTATCTAAAAAGGTAATTATCTTCCTCCCCAGAAAAAGTTCACGGGGCCCTTTCCCGTGGTATCATGCTTGGCCGTTCTGAGGGCTTACGCCAATTGATCTACATTGTCATTCTAGCGTCGGTGATACATTTTTGCATAGCTCCAAATGATTTTAACTATGTTTCTGTTTACGTGCTCGGCAATATTTGACTGCGATCTGTACAGGACCATCTTAAGGTGGCGGATGCCTAGCCCTGCACATAGCTCCTTGAAAATTTGACTAACGAATTGGGGGCCTTTATCTGATTTTACCCTAATTGGTGCTCAATATTTTAAAATATATTTATTTAGAAAAGAATCGGCTACAGTTTTCGCTGAGGCTCTTTTAATGGGGACTATTTCTAACCATTTTGAGAAATGGTCTACTATCACTAGTAAAAATCTATTTCTATTACTTTCATTTTATGGAAATTGGCTCGGTAGATCTATTTCAGTTAACTCATTAGGAAAAGCAGTTCTTATACTATTTAGATATACTCGAACGGGCTATAATATACATTGTTAACTAACTGGCATGTATGGCAGGACCTGATATACTCGGTTACCACTCTTTGAAGTTGCGGGAAAAAAACCGCCTCGTGCACTCTTTGTACAGTTTTACAAATACCTTGGTGTACAGTTGTAACTGTGTTGTGCAATTCCTTTAAAATACTGAGTCGCAACCTGGCGGCTGGAATGACTGGTCTTATTTCATTATACTCATTTGTTGTTTTAATATAAAATGATAGTTTATCGGAAATAATTTTTCTCTGGAATCTAATATTTTTTATGTTAATATGGAGCATTTTATTTGTTTTCCTTCTTTGTCCAATTTTATTCGAGATAATGTGTCTGCCGTGATATTTTCCTTTCCCGGTGTGTGTGTTTAACTATTAAGTTGAATTCTTGCAACTTTAACCCCTTCGCGCCGACTGTCACGTCTACGTGCCAGCAACGAACACACTCACCTACCGGCCGACACGCAGGCGTGACAGAGCATTTTCCCGTTTACTACCTACTGTCACGTATTTGTGCCAGTGTCCTGGAACGTTTTTCAAACTATAATTTCTGACACAAGATGGCACTGTATGTCCATATGGTTTCAGGTACATGTACATTAGACCTTCTACTCGAAATCAGAGAAGCATGACTCACATACACGTGTTTTTGATTATATAAACAAACGGAGAACTAAATGTTTCCGAATGGCGTGATTTATGATGTCTCTTTAAATCGCACTTTTATTCGCACGTGGCAGTTGTTTATTGTAAGTAGAAGTTTTATATGCGCTAAAGCATTGAGTATTTCGGTTTACAGTTCAGTTTTTAGAAAATAATTATATCTTGTTAGACGTGAATTCTTTCTGTTTTTACCGTTGCAATGTCGAAGCGTCGAAAATGTTTAACAGAGCATGAAATAGCAGAAATGATGCAAAATATTTCAGATATTGATTCTGAAATTCTGATATTGATTCTGAAAGATTAACTGAAAAACATTTTCCAAAACTTTGTTCAGAAGAGACTGATAAGAAAATGAGACGACGATGCTTCGTTTGTTCACATTCCCGGAAAAATCCTCCAAAACGGCAAATGAGTTATTACGTGTTCAAGGAATGTAACGTAGGACTGTGTGTAGATCCCTGTTTTCAAATTTTTCATACGAAAAGAGAATTTTAAGTAATATATTTAGTTTTCAGATGTATAATGTTAAAAGTCATAAGATGGTGAGTAATTAAAATAAAATGTGTAAAATATGCATTTAAACAAGAAATAAGGTAATTAAAGTATATATATATAAATATCTATAAAGCATAAGACGTTTAAATACTCTATAGAGCATTATTAAACAATGCGTTGATACTTCGGAAATTTCATGGATTTAGGCTTAGTAGCAAAAAAGCCCCCGGCCCTGGAGAGACGCTCGCAGAAGACACTGCCAGCCTCCGCGATAAGCGCACGTTTTCGCTACCCAGCTCGAAGGGGTTAATGCCCGTCTTATGAGTCGTGGACTTAAGTTTTTGACAGAATATAGTTGTCCCACAGCGGCATGATCTAAATACACGACTATCAGTGCCTTAGCAAAATAAACTCTGAATTTCTGTACGGTTAAAAGTACGGCCAATGCAGTATAATTTCTTTGAGTTTGAGTCAGTGTTTTTGAAAAATAAGCCATGGGCTGCTTATTCTGTACTAAAACAGCACCTACAGCGAAATCTGAAGCATCAGCCGAAATTTCGAGATTTTCATCCCACTCTGGGAATTTTAAGACCGGCGCTTGAATTAGTGCAGCTTTTAGTCTTTCAAACGCAGTGTTTGTTTCAGCTGATCACGAAAATGTGGCTTTTTTGCTTTTCTATTGTAAGAGCAGTTCCGCTATTTGTGCGAAGTTTTTTATAAATATTCTATAATAGCTACACATGCCTAAGAAAGAAGAGAGCTTTTTGTCAGTGTGGGCAGTGGATAATTCTTTATCGCAGTTACTTTCGAGCCTTGAGTTTCAATTCCACGTTTTGAAATCTTTTATCCTAAGTATTTTAGTTCTTCTGCCGCGAACTTGCACTTACTCTCATTTATTTTTAATCCCGCGTCTCTTAATAATGTAAAAACTTCATTCAAATCTTTTACGTGTTCATCAATATTTTCACTTGAGACAATTATATCGTCAAGATAAATAAACGTTGATTTCCTGAGGACAGGTCTTAATATAATGTCCATGGTGTGTTGAAAAGTCGCCAGGGCTCCATATAAGCCAAAAAGGCATTCTCAGGAAAGCACAAGTTCCTGATTTCATGATAAAAGCTGTTTTACGCATATCCTCTGGTTTCATAGCTATAGCATATAGTTCATTTAGGATTTTTCTGTATATTCAGTTTTTAGTAAGATGACACGCAAAAATTATAAAATTAAAATAACGTGAAATAGTGATTTATAAAATAATGAAGCATTTATGACTTTAGCAGTAAAATTTACAAAAATTACATTTTAGCAGTGTGAAATTTACCAGGAAAAAAAAAGGGGGGCTCAATATTTATTTATTTCCTTTATTAAGCATTTCTTCCAATGGACGTTGTTTAATTTGCTTCATTTTCATATCAACTTTTTAATTCTATAGATAGACATAATATCTTGTTCAGTTACAAGTTCATTGTTCAAGTCCTGCATTTCCCATGTGGAGAATTCCCACTAAATTGTCAGCTGAAATTTTTTTGTTCTCTGCAACCTCTGGGTCGCTTTCTTCACCTTCAGTAACAATATTTTCTGGATTTAGAAACACACTAGAGATTTCACTTTTCCTTTACTTGATTAATGATTGGGGCATTGTCATCGCGATAAAAAACTTTTGTTATACCATCTTGATTTATTACCATTTCACGACATTTCGTCGCAAATTCCACTAATTGGAAAATTTTACCTTTTGCTCACAGTATCTGAAAATCTTCAAATTTGCAGTTAACACCATAAAGGTTGGCTAGCGTCCAATAAACACTGTTGGTAATGTTTCATGAGGCAAATAAAGATGTGTTGTTCTCCTTAATTTTATCTTGCTTCTGTTGCACAATGACAAAGGTCAAGCCTGAATTATGTTTAGTTTAGTTATTTATTATGTTGACACCTATTTCTTGCATATGCATAAGACTTATCTGGGTCCTGAGTAAATAAATTTCCACATATACTTAACTTCTCAAAACCATTGGTACAGCTGTTGTAGCACGGAAATGATTTCCTTTAAATCTGACTATGGTATCACTGTCGTACCAGCGTTTCTGTCCCTCTTTTAGAATCGCCTGTCTGCTGCTGGGCCATGCATTGTTTGCTGTTTCTTATCAAGTTGGCTATGTTTTGGCAAAGACCACAAGTGCAAATATACTTAATGAAACAGATTCTATCTCTCTTTCAAACATTTGAACGTTTTCTCATGATTTCAGTGTAACTTTGTTTACTTATGCTTTTATTCAGTTGTTGTAATGCCAGCTTGTTTCAAAAGCCCCACTCAGGACAAAATTAATAAGTTGCTGAGAGATTTAGAAGAGGAAATTGTTGCTGATACAGATTCGTACTGTTCAGATACAGAAGAAATATGTCTTAATCAATCTTTTAATGAAGATAAAGTTGGCTATGACTTTGAAAGCAACGTTAATAATTTATTTGAATGGAGACAGCCAAATGAGCTTGACACAGCTAATACAGTACAAAGTCTGAAATCCGGACGTCCATTATCCAGAATGATCTAAAATCCGCACCTCAAAACCACCAACAACGTTTTTTTTTCTCATAGGCTTTACGCATGTGCATTTGATTCTCTCCTCTGTGCATAATAAAACATCTGGAGAGTCCCAATTCTTAATTTCACTTCGACACTAAACAAAATACCTTGTTATTGAAGAAACAATCATTTTGGCATAAATTTGTACGATCAGTAATTTGGCTTCGTGCTGCGTATCTGCTTGGCACACATAACAAACCGAAACATTCCACATAGATTCGTTCATCTGATGACAACCTGACGAATCATTATTTATTATACTTTCCTTTCATCACCGCATGTTTATCAAAACATCACAACTTGAGTAATGACTCATGTAGCAATGCCTAAACAATTTTTTTATGTAAGTAAATTAAATAATAAAGGAGTGGGATAAGCTTTTATGTTGACATTACACTTGGCAATGATTACAGATTTAGGTTAAATGCGCTAAAAATGTTGACAAGGAAAAATTTACAAACAATTTCTTTCCATATGCTAAAAAAAAGATTTTGTTAACGATACTCATAGACCCAAAGATTACATTTAGGGCTATTTTAATTAAGAATAACTGATTTGTTATTCACATAAAACCAGAACCAGCGCCAGGGCTCGTATGGCCTCACTGGGCGGCAGAATTTAGGGAAGATAAAAGGAAGGCGCTTGGTAGCAGAATTTAGGATCCACAGAGACTGCATCAGGCGACAAGATATCTAGTGCCGGCACTCAATAAGCCTTAAGTATATGTGGGAATTTATTTATTCAGGACTCAGATAAGCCTTAAGCATTTGCAAGAAATAGGCATAAGAATAATAAATAACTATAAACTAATATAATTCAGGCTTAATTGTCTCAGAGCACGATAGAAGCAAGATAAAATTTAGCGGAGCAATTTGTCTTTAGTCACCAATCTCATGATACATAGTGAAATATGTATCATGAGTGTACTGTGTGTAAAGATGAGAAGTGAGGGTTTCTTACATAGAAAGATAAGGGGGCAAATTTTCTCACGCTGTTTGGTGTCTTGTTGATAGGGGACCAGATGACAGCAGCTTTATTTCGATTGATGTTAAGGGAAATTTTGACGCTGCGTTGGTCAAGCATAACTTTAGGTTACTTCCAACTTGTAATATTTCGATGGGCATGCAAAGTAAGTTTTCCTCAAATATTGGACGAGTATAGAAATCAGATTTGGCTTAATTTTTAATTCGAGAAGAAATTAGAAGCAGAGAGCCTTGCCTGTCGTTAGCAAGCTTGCCTGTTCCGACAGAAGCCATGACTCCCACGTTTCTCACTGAGTGTTTGCCTCGACAGTGGGCCTTTGGTCCCATTTTTAGCGGAAAGATGTGACTATAAATGCTGAACATTGCTCAATGCAGCCATGTGCCATTCAAGGCACTTTCTGAATCTGTCGTAGCCCTCTTTGATGGAAACACATTAATAGAAAGCTAGCAATTTGAGTAGAGGCAAATACTTTCTGAGGTATCCCCATAATCACTGCCTTTGAAGAATTAATTATGCATTTTTTTATGTCAAATCCTTTGCATACTAGATCATGGAAAGAGTAGGTGCTTTGAAAGAATGAGCTGGAACTGTGCAAATGGGTTAGCTAGCTAATGAAAAGCAACCAAAGGAGGGAGAGAAACAAAACAAACAAAAAAAAAAAAAAAAAAAAAAAACACTTCTGTCAAGATTTGCAAACATCTGTCAGGATTCTCGTGGACTGTGCAGTTGGGCCTATGACCTGTGCAGTTCTGTGTGAGTGATTTAGATAATTTGAGTTCCCCCAGTGACTGATTATTTTCTTTTGCACTTCTTTTTATTATTTTATTATCAGGAGTTTTGAAGGCTAATTTCTGAATAATGGTCAATCATTTTGAATGTTTAAATGTAGTTGAGTATGTGACTTCAAGTAATTATTGAGATGTAGAATTTTCATTGCTCTAAGTTCTGCCATAAATTAAGTTAATAGATGAGGAAAGCTTCAGTGTATCATGAGAGAAAATATCACTGAATTAATGATTATAAAATATGTTATTAAGGAATTTAACAAATTGCTAAGTGTTTAAAGATAAATTAGTTTTTGAATTACTTGAGATGATGATTTGTATTTCACTGGATATAAAATGTGAGTACTTTTAAGAGAATGTTAGGAACTGGTCTGGACTTGGGCAATGAGATCCCTATAATCTATATGACCAAAGATGCAATTACTAAAACAATAGTTTCAGATAAACTATTCTCGACTTATATACCAAAAAGGAATGAGATAGAATCTCTAATTGACCTAATTCTAACAGGATCAATTGAATGTTACACAGATGGATCAAAATCGAACTTCACTGGAGCTGGAGCTATTATAAGAACCAAGGAATCTGGAGAAGATTTCATTTGATTTCATTTATACCTTGGTAAACTAACCACTGTTTTTCAAGCCAAGGTTCTGGCGATCAATATGGTTGCCAGGGAGCTCTTAGCTAAAAATATGATTGATAAGAATATATATATTCTCTCTGACAGCCAATCAGCCATCTTTGCCCTGGCTAATCATGTCAGTTACAAAACTGTGTTTTGAACTGTACTCAAGATCTCAATTCTCTGGCTCAGGCCCATAACACCATTAGCTTAGTCTGGGTCCCAGGTCATTGTGATTTTGCTGGAAATGAACTAGCTGATAAAGTAGCTAAAGATGCTTCGCAACTACCCATGTCTGGCACAGAACCATTTTACCCAGTTTCATATCAAACTGTTAAAAAAGAAGTAAGAAGCTGGATAAAGAACAAACATGATAATATATGGTCTAAACTACTAGATTGTGCTCATTCTAAATTGGTGCTCAGTACACTTAACTTATCAGGTAAACTCATACACCTCAGTAGAACTAACTTACGCCATGTAATTCAAATTGTTAACGGACATGCTTATCTGGCCAAGCATCTCCACAAATATGGTCTTGTCGAATCTCCTCTCTGCCCAGCTTGTGGAGAAGAAGAGGAAACACCTTTTCACTTTCTGGGACGATCTCCGATGTTTTCTGTCCCTAGAAACAAATTCCTTGGGTTTCCCTATATTAGCTTTGATCAAGCCCTTCTATACAAAGGACTCTGGCATAATAGGGTTTCTGATGTATACTAAACACCTACAGGTAAGGTGAATTTGAAACCACAAGAAACAAGCATTGAGTCGCCCTGTGAGTTCTTTTTTTTTTCTTTGCAAAAGAAACTATGCAGGGATTTCCCTCTCATAGCTGTGTTTTGGAATATAATTTGGAAATAGGTATCAAATCTTTATACACTACCTGGCCATTTGGCTTGAGAAAGCACCTCTGCCCTCCTTATTTAATTAATTAATTTTTTTTTTTTTTTTTAGACTCACCATCACACCCTTGTTTGGTCAAGAGTTTGCGTTTGGTGGGGATTGAATTGGCTCTTCATCCAGTTGGGAAGTTTTCACGATTTAACCAACACCCTGAATTTAGAGATGGGATCTTTTGCTGATGCTATATATTTGGTGTCAGTTTGGGATCTTATCTATTTATTTATTATTTACCTTTCATGGGAGTTACCATTTAAATCCTTTGATTTAAATCATCAAATGGCGGAAGAGCAATGGGCAACATTGCCTAAGCTCCTTTCCTTCTTTTCATAAGAAGGAAGCGCCACTAATGTTATATGTTACAGGAACTGGTCATTTATCCCAGCCACATGAATTATAATCAAGAAAATTAATAAATTTGTTTTATTGTTAAAACGTGAATGCATTTTTATTTAGTGGTCTATTGTGGTCACTCCATTTGTTTGACTGAAGGTTTTACAAATATGGATGTGTATGTGCATGTGGGCTTATTTGTAAAAACTCTAGACAATATATATATATGTAAGGTATAAGAAAATTTGATAGCTGCTTTAAAAATAATTGGCTACCTCAAAATTATCGATTCTCAAAAGCCTATGTCATTTCTTGTTAAAAACCAATATGCATAGAAATTTAGCATATTATGATTGAATAAATGTTTGCCAAATTGATTGGATATGTGTGAAAATAAAGATTGGTGATATGTCGGAATCTAGTGGTGATATGTCAGAATCTAGTTTTATCATCTTTGTCTCTGCTAGCTACTTTGCCAGCACGAAGACGCATCAAAATTATTACATACTTACAAAGTCGTCCAGGATATGTACACTGCTCAAAAAAAAAAAAAAAAAAAAATGGGACAGTCCTATATCTCCCGATCTACTGGGCCGATTGACAAAATTCAAACTGCGTTCTTCATGTCTCGAAAGCGCGACTTAGGATATATATTAGATTTATATATAGCACTATTCTAACATAGGTGTTTTGACACAAAATCGGACTTTTTCTGAAATAACATACCAATTTTTTTACATATTTCGATGTTACGATTCAAATTACGCCTAAATATAAAATTTTGTAAAATTTGGAGCAAAATTTACGGAGAAATTCACAAATTTATGTTGGCACTATTTTGTCAGTTTGTGCCAAGAATAGTTCACTTGGCAAACTTCTTAATATATGGCAACCTAGTTTCCTTTCCCGTGAGAAGAAAAAAAGTCACCATCGTTCCTTTTCTCCAAATAATATTCTTTATATTGTATTTTTAATTATAACTTATTATTTTAAGTAATTTTTTCTTTTTCGAATTTCATTTTAATTGTTTAAGTTGCATGGTTTTTTTCGAATAACTGTTTTAAAAATTTCTATTTACCTATTCGAACTGCGTAAATAAAGGTGCAGCGTTTATTTTTTTTCAAATAGTTTTCTTTATGAAAAATTTTTGTCATAGTTATTATTTTAGGTAATTTTTAAATTCTTATACTTTTATTTTAATTGTTTGTGTTGCATTGTCTCTTCAGATAATTGTTTTAAAATTTCCAATTTATTCCTTCGAACTGAGCATTTTAAATAAATTTTCCAGAATTTGATTTTATTTATTTGAATTGCGTTTCTTTCGGAGGAATACTTTATAACCCAGATTACGATGCGTTTGAAAACTGCATATATTAAAAGAGCAAATACAGTAAAGCATAGTTAACACGCCTTTCAATGTTCCGTTCAGAAAAGATATATATATAAATAAGAGAGATGTATAACCGACATTTTAACTTAAGATGACTTGCATTCACTGCTTTAATCAGTTTTATCATTGTGCCCATTGCTTTACACAATTTTATCCTACATTTGGTTTCTTAAATGTTATTCATATTTTAGTCAAATATTTTATTTTTGAAATCGTAAGAATCAAATATCATAAGATTAAAAAGTTTTAAATTTAAAAAAAATACAAATACTAAATTTTACCCAAAAATTTATTTTTTCTTCTCTTTTTCTTCAGGCATTCTACTTTATTCTTGCTCTTTTTCTTTAGGCATTCCGCAAGTATATTAAAAAGCATCCAACTTTTCGAAATATCTTGATATTTCTGACAATCATTTTAAATAAAGTTATCGCCTTCCACTTCATAAAGGCCCACAAACGGCCGAGCGGTAAAGTCGCTGAACACTGGTAGTTCACTCCGGGGTTTGAATCCCGGTAAACGGGCTGGTTGCATGGGTGTTATCGTGGATTTTTCTCATGTGTACCGTGTATGCCAGCTGGTTTTCCTTTGAAAGTTCTTCACAAAGGCATCCTTCCTTTTAGGCAGATAACCCTGCTTTGATGTAACTTAATAATCCATTTCAATCCATTTCATCAATATTTGGTCAGAGCCTTTATCAGTCTTTAGAGGCTAAACATTTTGAAGGTATGAGATGAAAGAAAGACTGGTTTCATCAAGAGGTTTTGGTTTATTTAATTATGACAAAGCACACTGGGGCTATCTGCCTAAGGGGAGGGATGCCTACCTAAAGGACTTTCTAAGGAAAACTGGCTCGCATACACGTTACACATGGGGAAAACCACGAAAACGCCCATGCAGGCAGCCCGTTCGCGGGATTTGAACCTCGGACCGAACTACCAGATTTCAGCGACTTTACCGCTCGGCCGCTGTTTCATCAGGAGGTAAAAAAAACGCCTTTAGGTGACATTCACATACAATACTGGATAAACTCCTGAATCTTCAAATAATTCGACTGAGAAAATAATAGGATTCTCCATTTATGGTACGATATGATGTTCTGTAACGTAATTTAAATTTATACAACCATATAGTCTAAAACCAGTCGCTCTTCACTTTAATCTGCAATGATATCGTTTTTGTCTTTTCTGATAACACAAGCTCAATTGATGGTATTTGCTGGTGTACACGCCCAAGTGTTTTCTCTTTGAACGCCTAAATTCTTTGAAGTAACGTGAAAGTGTATTCAAAAGCGTCCAACTTTTTTAAACATCTTGGTATGTCTAAGAACCAAATTTTCCCTGCAAATTTTGCTTGCTTTTCTCCCTAATTTTCTTCTTTCCTTCTACAGTTATTTTAAGTGCTCACACAAGAAAATTAAGATTTTTCGATTGCTAGATTTTCATAAATTTTGCATTCTTGTCAATTTTTTAAAATATCAATTGCATCAACTGTTTTCAGCTGAAGACAGCTTTTCATTTTCTAGACAATTTAACTATAAACAAAGTATAGAGCAAAGTCCAAAGGATAAATATTTTAATTAAAAGATTTTTTGCTAAATGACAAAGAAATAAAACAGTCCAGTAGTGTTTATTCTTCACCACCGAGTGACCCGATTCTTATATCGGCTGAAACAATCTAAATCATATTAAAGATCATATTTTTTTATACAATCTATAACGCGAGGGAAAAATTAGCTTCTTAAAACATTTTTTCTAAGAAGATTAATATAAAAGATTATATTTATATATATATTTTTAAAGCTGGGACTTGAACCAAACTGTCAAACTTTTAAAGTTTAATTTACATGGTGGTTATAATTAAAGTTCCAATTTGAAATGATCATAAAAGGAAAACTACCGGACCAAATGTTATCAAACTTGGGAATCGTGTAAAGGAGGTTATGGGAATTTATTTTCCGCGGAAAGTTCAAAAACTCACCACCAGGGGGAAAATGGCGCTGTATACAATATTGTTATATGAAATAAGACACGAAAACATCTGTTTAAAATGCGTTTAATATTTTCCGAAACGTGTTACAAAGCAGGTTCAATGTAGCGTCCAGCGTTTTCCGAAAGTAAGTTAAATCCTGTTACTGCATTATCGACAGCAGCTCTTAGCATATCAGGAGGAATGTTACGGACATGTCAGTGTATCACATTTTTCATTTCTGCCAAATTGTTTAGATTATCACCATAAACAGTGCTTTTGAGATAACCCCATAGCCAAGAGTCACAGAGGTTGAGGTCTGGTGGGAAGAGGGGAAGTGTTGGCTTATAAGACTTTCATTCGTGAAATGTTGCCTAAGTAACTGTGCGACACACGTGAGGTGGGGCCCAGCCCTGCATAAAAATCGTAGTATCTAAAATGCCACGTTACTGCAGTTCATGTATCACGAAACATTTTAACATTGACTCTAAGTGAGCTGCAATCACAGTGGTTCAGCTGTCGACTGCTCTTCAGAGAAAAATGGTTCAGTTATAATACTAACTGTCATTCAACACTAAACGGTGTGGAATGACTGCTATGCAATCGAATGCAGTAGGAGAATGCAATGGAACTAGATAGATAACATGAGAGATTTCTTTGGCCCAAATCGATTAAAAGCGTTTTAAATCAGTATCTTCATGTTTTAGTGCCGAATTCAGACTTCAAAAATTACTAATTAGCGATCTGTAAGAAAACGATTTCCAGATTGTATGCACTTGTGCGAGTGATTTGTGATATCACATTTTCTAATCGCTAATTCGTGGTTTTCATGGACGAATTTCTCACTTACACGGATGGCGCGCTCGACTTTTATCGAATTTAACGCCTTTAAATGATAATTTGCCTACTTCAAAGTTTCTTAAGGGTATACAACATATTAAACCCGTGTAACAAAAGGTTAAGTTAGATTCTGACCCATATTTTGTTTAACAATATTGCATACAGTGCCATTTTCCCTGGTGGTGAGGTTTCCAACTTTCTTATTTTCACGAAAAATAAATTCCTATGACATCCTTTACACGGTTACAAAGTTTGATAACATTTGATCCAGTAGTTTTCCTTTTATGACCGTTTCAAAGTGAAATTTTAATTATAACCACCCTGTATATTATTAAATTTTAATTTGAAGCTATGCGTTATATGTATACCATGCGTAAGATTTTCGCTTTTATGGAAAAAACAAAGAATCGAAGCAAATATACTTAGGATATTAGACCAAAACTGAAAAAATTCCCCTCCCTCCGAAAATAAAATATTGAAACTTCGACCATGAATTTATTGAATTATCGAAATATTCAATTTGACTTATCTTCTAAGTCCTAGTTCCGACAACAATTCCGTCAAAAATTTCGAATTACTGAAGCTGAAGTAAAAGGTTTAGTATACATTCACTGTATGTTAATAAAGTAATAAGAGTGTAACAAAAAATAGATTATAGAATTTACGCTGATGCAACTATTTGTTTGAATGCACAACATGTAATGGAAGAGAAGGCTTGTAGAGATCTGTTTTTGACATGCCTCTAAAAGTAGATGTCATACTCCTTTTGTCTCTTCAATGTCAAAAAACTTTCCTTTGAGAGGCCTTTAGTTTTGGGGAGGAAAAAATCATAAGAAGACAAATTTGAAGAACATGCAGGACAATTGAGTACACATACTTATTTTCGGAGCACAAGCGGTTCTCCGATTGGTTATTGAATAATGAAAAGATGCATTATCATGCAATACAAAACATTTGGAATACGTTTTCTGACTGAAAACGTAAGATTAAAAGTCATTGGCTTAATTCACAGTCGTTTACAAGTCAACTACTCGGGCAATTGCAGAATCGTTTTGATCCTAAGCTTGTAAGACAAACGTAATATCACTGGATTTAAACACTTCTTTAATCTTCCGAGAATGTTCCTTCTGTAGCTCATATTCCAAGAATATTAAGTGAATACAATTATTGCAAAAGAAATTGAATATTCATTTGCACTACGGCTTGGTAGTTTACTAACGAGTTAACAAAACTTAAATTCTGCTTTTTGTGTCTAACAATACAACAATATTTTAAATATTTAAAAATAAAATATTAAATTGGAGATTTAATTGGAGCCTCACCAGTTGCCTAGCATTTGAAGATTATTAAATACTAATTGTTTGTTGCGAAGTCTAACCCAGGCTGCATGGTTGGTTTCGTAGTTTTCTAGGTTCTCTTTACAAAGGTTCTCTATGAAAGCATCTTAATCAAATAGCTCCCATGTTCTTTCTATGTTCAAATAACCAACTAACCTAGTTTAAGCGCGATTTCCAAGGGAAGTTACTAGCAAAACCCGAATACACATTAAAAATCATGTAGCTTGCCAATCGGGAGTAACATGAAAGATACAGCGCCAATAATTGAATTGCTGTTACGGTACACTGTTTCTAAACTTAGATGGTCATTCCTTAATTAAATAGCCCACCAGCGGCCGAGCGGTAAAAACGCTGATCATTGGTAGTTCGGTCCGAGGTTCGAATCTCGCGAATGGGCTGGCCGCATCGGCGTTTTCGTGGTTTTCCCCATGTATAACGTGTATACGAGCCAGTTTACCTTAGAAAGTCCTCCACGAAGGCATCCCTCCCTTTAGGCAGATAGCCCTCGTGTGCTTTGCCATAATTAAATAATCCAATCCAATCCTTAATTAAATATAATTGATTTGTAACTTCTACTGGAACTGACGGTAAGAATTGAAGTGCAAATAAATAATATCGTGTGCAATCTTGATTAATATAAAATTTAAAATATTTGCATAGAAAAATATTTGCATTCAGACAGAAAGTTTTTTGAAATATTTGCAATTACATTATAAGAAGGATTTATTAATAACCGTAATAATTACTTATTATATTACTGATGATTAGGATTCAGTTCTTGACAATTACATTCTAAATTAGACTTTTAAGGATATAATGAAAATATGCTACGCACAAAAATACATTTTAGGATAAAAATGAGTTGGTTTTTTATGTTTTAAAATTTCTTAAATTCATTTAATAAAAATCGTATCCTCGTTGTTAATTGAATCCTGAATGTTGGGCGGCGTTTATAGAATTATTCTTACTTGTCCACAGAATCTGCTGACTTATCCAGCCATTAAGTAGCTGTAGATCATTTCTACATAACTATTGAACTTCCATTAATTCAGTCTCTAGAGGGCTGTATGTTTATATCATAATTTGACTTTTATAAAAATGATTATTCTAAATATTATGTTTCTATAAAAATATACTGTGCTTTAAAAATGTGGATGATAGTATCAGCCGCTCTTTCAGCCACTTCAAAAGCAACAGTTTGTTTAGAAATAAATTATGCAGTTAATGTCATAAAATTCAAATAAATATCAAACGAAAATTCTCAGTTTTAGACAATTCGATTTAAACGAAGTAAAGTAGCAGACGATAAAACGCCGAAGGTAAAAATTTACTCTTATTTTTTTTAAAAAAGGAAGATAGAGAGAAATTTTAAAAAAATAGTTAAAAATTTAAATAATATCATTTATAATTAAAAAAAATAGCTTTTCATATAGTATTAATAAATATTTATTACGCTTCATTGAGGGAAAAAATGTCATATAATTAATTCTCCGTAAAATATTACTTGAAATTTAAGTTTAAAAATAGCTGTGGCAATTCACTGTAACAAAAATCCATAGACCACATTTCGCGTTATTATCGCTCAAAAAAAAGATGCCAAATTTCAAAACTCGAAAATATGTAAATTCATGTATATCTTAGGAAATTTTGAATAAAAAAGTCTAATTTTTTGCAGATATGCTTAAAAATACACCTACTTTAAGATGATGGTAAAAATTTTATAGGTTATAATTCAAAATTTTTTTCGAAAAATTTATAAAAATTATTTAAAAATAGAAATTTAAAAAATAAAACAGAAAAAATGGATAAATTTTATTTGGAATGAACCTAAATTTCGAAATTTGAGAGGAAAAATCAAAAAAGTTTAATAAAAAAAGCGATATTAATAAATATTTGCAAAATTCAATTAACATTGAGGAGCTAAAATTTTGAGAGCTAATATTTTAAAAACTACTCGTACGATTTTTTACAAAACATGGTATTCTGGCATAATTTGAGACGTAGAATCAAAATATCTAAAAAAAATTAGTATGTTATTTCAGAAAAAGTCCGATTTTGTGTCAAAATACCTATGTTAGAATAGTGCTATATATAAATCTAATATGTATCCTAAGTCGCACTTTCGAGACATGAAAAACGCAATTTGAATTTTGTCAATCGGCCCAGTAGAACGGGAGATATAGCACTGTCCCATTTTTTTTTTTTTTTTTTTTTTTTTTTTTTTTTTTTTTTTTGAGCAGTGTACCTGCTGCCACAACCCCGTGTGTTTTAGTTCAAAGTGATTAACTTTTTTTTTAAGTGATTAGTGTTTTTTTTTTTTTTCTGCATCTTCGCTAAAGTGTGATGTTTACCCAATTGGAATTCCAGTTTCTTTGGAAGAAAACATTAGAAAAGAGTGATTAATGCATGTATGTTCCTTCGATCCCCAGTGACTGGACTGCGAAAAAAAAATTAAAAAAGTGATTTAATGCCGTGTGTTGAAAGTTCATCGATCTTTACAACGTGGTGAGTGCTATGATACTGTGTTGGTTGCTTCTGTGTCAAGGCCATGTTTATAATGAAAAATGTGTCATCGAGTGTCCTGTCAAGTTTTCAAATACAGTCAAAAGTCGTTAATCCGGACTCGTCAGGACTTCGGCGATTCCGGATTATAGATCATCAGTTTAAATCTGGTAAGATGCCATGCAGAAATTACAAAATTAAAAATATGAAACCGTAATTTATGAAATAAAGAACAATTATGATCTAAAAGGTATCAAAATTTACAAAAAGAAAAAGCTTAATATTTATTTGTTTACTTTATTAAACATTTCTTTCAATGTAATTTGTTTAAGTTGCTTCGTTTCATGTGATAATATTTTCTCTTTAATTCTATTAAACAGATATAATTTCTTGTTTAGTTACAAAGTTCCGCTGTTCAAGTCCTGTAATTGCTGTGTCGAGAATACCAACTAATTTGTCAATAGAAATTTTTTCATTTTCAATAACCTCTGTGTCTCTTTCTTTACTATCGGAAGCGAATTATAATGACGGGGAACTTGTTTTAAATCATATCAAAGACGGAGCATATCGAGATGAAATACTACATTTGGTAAGGAATTATAAGCCAAATAAAATAAAAACATCTGCCCTGAAGATAAGGATAGTGCTGACAGATCAACTTCCAATTAATTGCATGCTGCAGCATCCCCCCCCCCCTGAGCAGCGTGAAATTGATAAACAGATTTCGGATTTCGAAACATACTTTCACTTTAGATCCTTTACATATTAGCAAATATATATCGGAAATTCTATTTGATATAATCGAAAGTTCAAGCTTACTTTTATAAAATTGCTCTAACAGTCTGCAAAAAATAATAAGCCGGATCCAATTCGAAGACTAAGGAACAACGCAATCTGCAACATTAACTGAATTAGATAATTTTAGCTTAGCTTATACCGTCCGTTATACATTAAACGCGCATGCGTAAACGTTTTATGCGCACACGCACATTCGCAGCCGCGAAAATCTTACGCGCACACGTAAACGCCTATGCCGCATGCGCAGAAAGTTTGTAGCTTTGAGGTCCGGATTATGGGTGTCCGAATTAACGACTTTGGACTGTATAGTATCTCGTGATCAGTGAAATGTGAAAAAATTCTAGTGATGTATATGTGTATCAAGTGCTTTGTGAAACATGTCATCATTATTTAATGTAAATTCTTCAGAAAAAATGTGTATCAATCGTTCTGTAAATTTTTCCGAAATTTCAGTGCAAAGTGTAAAGTTTCATGTTTTGGTGTAATGTGAAATGCAAACACGATCGCAAATAAAAATGTCTACCGAGAAAGGTGAAATCGCGACTGTTACTATCGATAAATTTCGGTGTGCAATATTCGATGGATCAGATAGCAACGTACCAATTGATAAATATTTTTTATTATTTGGAAAAAAGTGTCAAAACAAAAATCTTGCACATAAAGATAAATCGATATTATTTTTAGAACGCCTCAATGGTGAAGCTTTATCATTTTATTTAAGAGAATGTGTCGAACTAGACTGGTGTTATGTTGATAATAGGGTGAATTTTCCTTATGAAAAGGATTGAGTTTATTATTTTCCTTATTTAAGAAAAATCTTAAGTTTTATTTAATTCCTTGAATTTTTAATTTAATGCTTTATTATTTATAATTGATTCAATATTTGGTTATGTAATTTTTTTAATTTTTTTGGGGGGGAACAAATACTTCAATAATTTTTTTTTCTTTTATTTAAATTTAATCAAGATTTCTGTGTCCTTGTGAAGGATCAACTTGTTCGCGACGAGCATCTCTGTTACTGAAGCATTCTCTTGGGACGGCGCTTTAACCGGATGCGCCGTCCTGTGAGGACGGGCAATTTACGCTACTAACTTTGTAAAAAAATTCGTATAAAGGAAATTTGTCATCCAATTTTTTCAATTGTGGGTACATTATGAGAAGAACATCCAGGTAGTTGTCAGAATTAATTTTAAGCCTTTATTATTATATTTTCCTTAAAAATTTTATAAAATACTAATTCTAGAATAATTTGATGCACTGGGCAAACGGTGTAGCACCAGGGTGCCTGGGTCAAGGACCCTACCCCTTGTAGAACAGATATGTTATTTCGAATAGTGTCATGAGTAACTAGTACAGTCAAAAGTCTTTAATCCGGACTCGTAGGAACTTCGGCGATTCCGGATTATCGATTTTTCCGGATTATAGATCATCAGTTTAAATCTCGTAAGATGGCATGCAGAAATTCTAAAATTAAAAATATGAAACCATAATTTATGAAATAAAGAACAATTATGATCTAAAGGATATCAAAATTTACAAAAAAAAATGCTTAATATTTATTTGTTTACTTTATTAAACATTTCTTTCAATGTAAGTTGTTTAAGTTGCTTCATTTTATGTGATAATACTTTCTCTTTAATTCTATAAACAGACATAATTTCTTGTTCAGTTACAAAGTTCTGCTGTTCAAGTCCCGTAATTGCTGTGCCGAGAATACCGCTTAACTTGTCAATCGAAATTTTTTCGTTTTCACTAACCTCTCTGTCACCTTCTTCATGTCTTTATCCAATTTTGCAGCAATTCCACTTTTTGTTTGACGGACATCGAAACATACTTTCGTTTTGTAGATCCTTTGGGAGCTCCAGCATGGCAAATTCTATTTGACATAATCGAAAGTTCAAGTTTACTTTTATAAAATTGCTCTTACAGTCTGCAAAAAATAATAAGCCGCATCCAATTCAAAGATTAAAGAACAACGCAATCATCAACATTAACTGAAATAGATAATTAGATAATTTAATTTATACCGTCCGTTATACATTAAACGCGCATGCGAAAACGTATTCTGCACTTGCGCACACGCAAATGCGCAGTCGTAAGAGGTCTTACGCGGCGCATGCGCAGAAAGTTTTTAGCTTTGAGGTGCGGATTATTAGCACCAGGGTGCCTGGGTCAAGGACCCTACCCCTTGTAGAACAGATATGTTATTTCGAATAGTGTCATGAGTAACTAGTACAGTCAAAAGTCTTTAATCCGGACTCGTAGGAACTTCGGCGATTCCGGATTATCGATTTTTCCGGATTATAGATCATCAGTTTAAATCTCGTAAGATGGCATGCAGAAATTCTAAAATTAAAAATATGAAACCATAATTTATGAAATAAAGAACAATTATGATCTAAAGGATATCAAAATTTACAAAAAAAAATGCTTAATATTTATTTGTTTACTTTATTAAACATTTCTTTCAATGTAAGTTGTTTAAGTTGCTTCATTTTATGTGATAATACTTTCTCTTTAATTCTATAAACAGACATAATTTCTTGTTCAGTTACAAAGTTCTGCTGTTCAAGTCCCGTAATTGCTGTGCCGAGAATACCGCTTAACTTGTCAATCGAAATTTTTTCGTTTTCACTAACCTCTCTGTCACCTTCTTCATGTCTTTATCCAATTTTGCAGCAATTCCACTTTTTGTTTGACGGACATCGAAACATACTTTCGTTTTGTAGATCCTTTGGGAGCTCCAGCATGGCAAATTCTATTTGACATAATCGAAAGTTCAAGTTTACTTTTATAAAATTGCTCTTACAGTCTGCAAAAAATAATAAGCCGCATCCAATTCAAAGATTAAAGAACAACGCAATCATCAACATTAACTGAAATAGATAATTAGATAATTTAATTTATACCGTCCGTTATACATTAAACGCGCATGCGAAAACGTATTCTGCACTTGCGCACACGCAAATGCGCAGTCGTAAGAGGTCTTACGCAGCGCATGCGCAGAAAGTTTTTAGCTTTGAGGTGCGGATTATAGATCATTCCGGATTATGGGTGTCCGAATTAACGACTTTTGACTGTATAACTCTTTAGTTTTTTTTTTAACAAAATCAGAAAATTTTTCAGCAGGTTTTACCATAATAGGTTTAATTCTCGGGGGCTCAATTTCAATAATTTTAGGCTCACCTGGTCCATATTATCATTTCCATTGTCATTTGCATTTAATCCATTAAATTTATTGCTTATGGGAATATCTACGTTGCACTTAATTAACTGAGAAGGCCGGGTCGGGTTTTTCGGCTGAGTAAAGCCAGTATTAGTGATTTCAGTAGCTGACCTCTTATTCTTTTTTGATGGCCGCTTGGGCTTAGCATTAATATTACCAGAATCATTAACATTTGAAACAAGATTAATAACATTTACATCAGATCCATTTTCAGCATAAACATCAACATTTTCACAAGTATTAGATTTAACAATTTTCAGTTTGCTAGCTATTACTTTTTTGGCAATATCAGTAACACTTAAATTAATAGAATCAGGATCGTGTCCACCAAAAAACTCACACCTACCTTTATGTATCTGTAATAATTCTTCGGCAAAACCACACTGCCTGGTAAATACAGTCCGAACTAATTGCAGTTTCTGATTAGATTTAGCATTGGCATTCAATGTTTCCAAATCCATGTCGATCAACGTAATCCTAGATTTTAGCTTTTTAATGCTTTGTAATACACACAGGTAGTCCTCTAACATAAACGATTCTGCATTTATTAAAGCACTCCAATTGCCTCCTAAATATTTATCTGCAAAACGATGCATTTCGTCCGTCAGCTCTAGCACGTGGTTCCGAACCGTAGATGTATCCATTTTAGCAGGCGCAGAGAGTTCGTTCCCCACCAGTGCACATGGTCGCTAATCCTTGGTGGAAAAAAATCACTATTCACAGCACACGAAAAAGATCACACAATTTCGAAGTAATCCACACACGAAAAATTTCAAGATGCTGAGAAAAGAGCATCGAATAACTCCTATTGCTCAAAACAACACTCGTCGCACATAAGAAAAACGGTAGAAACGCTCCCGCGATCGAACTAGCACAGCGTCTTTCTAGAATAATATAATTTTCCCCTTATCCCACAAATAAATATATATGGAAAAATATCCAAACAATCGCAGATTTTATTTAACACAATACAAAATTAAAATTAAAAAATATTAAAACTCTCTTTAATAAAACTTCAACGAGCAAACAACAAAAAGTAAGCAATGTTCCAAAATGAGACAGTCTACGATATTCTTTGAAACTTGGGTGTATGCAAAGTCCAACGTTGCATTAGTCACAGGAATATAATATCTACTGCTATTTTTACTCAGAAAATTTGACTCATTTAACATTTGTATATGTTCTACGGTCAGATAGTGCTTTCATTTTGCCATTAAAAAAAAAAAAAAAAACACTTTTCTCTAAGTGATACAAAATATTCATCTCAATGCCGGAAAACACAGAGTAATAAAAAAGTCTCTAATGATAGAACATCTACTCCACTATAACCGATAAAAAAATAAAATAAAAAATAAGAAAAATTAATAAATTAAAAGTATTGCAGAGCATGAGAACATGTTCTTTTGTTTATATAAATTGACGCAGTAAGAGCCATTACATTACTCAACAGTAACAAATTAGCGATGGTGTATATTCTACGTTTAGATACTGTTTTTGTTTGCCATTAAAAAAAGATATGTTTCACTGACGATTAAAAATATTCATCTCAAAGCACGAAAAATCTAAGAGTGTTAAAAAAAAGATAAAAGTAATAAAAAATATAAAAGTAATAAAAAAAATCTCTAATGATAGAACGTCTATCCAACTATATCGCAGAAATAAAAATAAAAAATACCTCAATACAGCGAGAGCACATGCATTTGTTTATATCAAATGTCGCAGTTAGAGACATTACATTGCTCAACGCCCCCCCACGAATCTCTCTCATTCCGAAACAAAATACCAAAAATAAAAATCATTGCATAGGAATGAAGGTAAACATACTTACATTTCGATATATTTCCCCATAACAGGCATACAGCTACATCTAGTGGCAACAAAAAATATTAATTAAATGTTCTATCTAAAAAGTTAAATGTGGTACTCCCGGTAGAAAGAAATTGCTTTGTTTCGGTTGCCCTTTAGGACAACTAGTACTAGAGCTACACCCGCATTGTGCAAAATTACTTGTATGTTAAGGATTAATGGTGTAGTCTACGAAGAACATAGTACTACCGTTTCCGATTGTGCAGCCACAAGGCCTGGTACTCGACAGAACCGTGGCCGAGTCTATAGCATTGCCACTGACTCGATTGACACCATACGATGGTAATGAGAGGAACAGGCCAGATGAGGGCACTTGGGACGGACACCTGAGCATGACAAACTGAGTATTATATTTCTACATGAAAATTGGCAGCTCAGTCTGCATTATAATGGAAATATTTTCATCAACAAAAATTTGAAAGACGTTTCAGTGAACATTTACTTTATGGAAACTTTTGAACATTTACCTGGTAGAACGTTTTTCATCAAGAGAGTTTAGAAAAAATTTTCATTGGACATTCAAAAGATGTTGGACATTTTACTAATTTGGGAACTTTAAAAATTATATTTGTATTAATTTATTATTTAGTTTCTTTAGAAATTACATTACTTGTAAATTATATGTTAAGTATTTCGTAATATGTATATGAGAGAGGTCATGAATCATGAAGGGGCATAGGAAAACCTGCCTGCTATGTCCTTGATGCTTCCTCATGTTTTTTCTCATATAATAAACTTTCTCCTGCTACACTAATTCACTAATGCTTTTCTGCCACCCTGCTTCCCCGACCTTTTCTTTTAAAATTGGGAATATGTGAGATATAAGAACATATGATAGCTGCTTTAAAAATAATTGGCAACTTGAAAATTAACGATTCCGGATTTGGTGCTCTTCCCCTAAATTCATCTGTTCTCCCAAATTCAAGATCCTTCCATGATTATATAACGACCTGAAATTAACCAGTCATAGCTTGTCTCTATAATTACATCAGACTTAGTACAGTCAAAAGTCGTTAATCCGGACTCGTCGGGACTTCGGCGATTCCGGATTATTGATTTTTCTGGATTATAGATCATCAGTTTAAATCTGGTAAGATGGCATGTAGAAATTATAAAATTAAAAATATGAAACCGTAATTTATGAAATAAAGAACAATTATGATCTAAAGGGTATCAAAATATACAAAAAAAAAAAAAAAAAAAAAAAAAAGCTTAACATTTATTTGTTTACTTTATTAAACATTTCTTTTAATGTAAGTTGTTTAAGTTGCTTCGTTTTATGTGATAATACTTTCTCTTTAATTCTATAAACAGACATAATTTCTTGTTCAGTTACAAAGTGCTTCGTTTTATGTGATAATACTTTCTCTTTAATTCTATAAACAGACATAATTTCTTGTTCAGTTACAAAGTTCCGCTGTTCAAGTCCTATAATTGCTGTGTAGAGAATACCGACTAATTTGTCAATCGAAATTTTTTCGTTTTCAATAACCTCTGCGTCACTTTCTTCACTTTCGGAAGTGAATTATAATGACGAGGAATTTGATTTAAATCATATCAAAGACGGAATACATCGAGATGAAATACTACATTTAGTAAGGAATTATAAGCCAAATAAAATAAAAACATCTGCCCTGAAGATAAGGATGGTGCTGACAGATCAACTTCCAATTCATTGCATGCCGCGGCGTTCCCCCCCCCTACACCGGTTGCAGAGCAGCGTGAAATTGATAAACAGATTTCGGAATGGTCAGAGAAACGATGGATATGCCTTTATCCATTTTTTGCAGCAATTCCACTTTTTGTTTAATGGACTTCGAAACATACTTTCGCTTTGTAGATCCTTTACATATTAGTAAATATATATCGGAAATTCTAATTGACATAATCGAAAGCTCAAGCTTACTTTTATAAAATTGCTCTAACAGTCTGCAAAAAATAATAAGCTGGATCCAATTCGAAGATTAAGGAACGCAATCTGCAACATTAATTGAATTAGATAATTTTAGCTTAGCTTATACCGTCCGTTATACATTAACCGTGCATGCGTAAACGTATTATGCGCATGCGCACACGCATATACGCAGCCGTAAAGGTCTTGCGCAGAAAGTTTGTAGCTTTGAGGTCCAGATTATAGATCATTCCGGATTATGGGTGTCCGAATTAACGACTTTTGACTGTATAAATACCGTTGGCAAATTAATTACGTCATTCCATTACTTTCCCCTAAGTGGTGCTCTGTCATCTTCGTGGCACATTGCTTCTCAAATGTCTATGTAATTTCTTGTTAAAACCAATGTACCTAGACATTTATCATATTCAATTATGATTGAATAAGTGTCTGCCAAATGAATTGGATATGTGAAAATAAAGATTGGTGATTTGTAGGAATCTAGTTTCGTCATCTTCATCTCTTCTGCCACTCTCTGCTAACATGGCTATGCATCAAAATTATTACATGTATATATATATATATATTCTCTAGTGTTTTTACTTATTTTTTTATTACTGACTACTTATTCAGATGATTTATTGAGAAATTTTTATTGTTAGAGTGTGCTGATGAAATAATTAAACTATAAAGTTATTGAGTTGTACTTTATAGAGATGTGACTGATAGTTATGTATTAATACTTCTTCCCTGGTGTTTTGTGAAGTTGTGTATTAATGCATTAAATTTGTAGCTATCTATAGATTTTTAGGAATTATTTTGTATATAGTTTGTGGTGATTTAAAGTTGTAGTATTTTTAACCCTTGTAGAATTTGGTAATGAATTGGTATTACATTATTTTGGAAACAAGGTATATTCCTCTTGGTTTTCAGGTTTTGGATTTAATATGTCTGAATCTTAAATGAATTTATTTACTTTTAAAGATATGTATATATATTATTTTTTGTTTACTTTATTAATTAATTTGTGTGATTAATTTGTATTCAAGATCAGTCATCCAGTTCCTAACAGAATAAGTGTTGTATATCCTGTTATTTGTCTGGCATTATTAGTAGTTAATTAATATAACATGATGAATAAAATTTGTTTATTTTTCCCACATAAGCATTTCCAGTAGCCTAATTTACTGAAGCTGAGGCAAGTTGTATGTTGAATTCATTAGGCTTATTCTGGTTGTATATTGGCTTCTAAAGCCCATTAATAAATTTTAAAAAAATCCAATTGTCCTGATATTTTTGAGGTCTAAAGTTGTATTTCCTGTGTTATTTTAGGAAGTATTTATTTGATTCACATCATGTGAAATGATTCTTGTTGGCTGTTTTTATTTAAAGTCTTCTTCTGGCCGTTGTTATAAGTTCAAAGTTTTGCCAGAATTCTTTCAATCGTGGTACACTGTTGAAAGGAAAACCCAGACTTTGCATCTGCTTTCTGAATGCCATATGTATCTCATGAGCTCTTTTTGTTAGACATTATTAAAAATTGCTAAAATTGTTAAAAATTTGCTGCTCTCAGGCTGAAACAGCTCTAGAAATTTTCATAAATGTCTGTCCTTTATATATGTACTGGTGGATGCCACCAGTGATGTGCAAAGGCTCATCTGTACCATTTCTTTCATGCTTTGACATATATATGTACAAGGCTGGCATCAAAGTTATTGCAACTGGTATGGTCATGAAGAGTTGTAAAATTTAGAAAAGAGGGAGATTATACCAGGCAGCAAAAAATCTAATGCTCATCCTCCATATATATGTGAAAGATTTAAAATGTGAAAGAAAACTGTTAACTTTAATTTAGCCATGGTATTTTTAATTTCATTTGACTACATCCCCTTCATGTCCTAAAACTGATATATGAATCTAAAGTGCATCATCTCAAAATTAAACCCCATTTATGGCATCTTATTAATTTTGCAATGTAACATTTCTTATCCTATCACTGATCAAAATTTAAACAAAGAAACCAACTCTAAAAATATCGCCGTTCTAAAATGTACACTTACTTTCCTGCCTTCCTCTCGCTGTGCAAGCACTTGATGCTGTTGTGGGGTGCATATCACACTCATAATGATGATGTGTAAAAAAGAATATGTGCCTTAAAAACAAGTTGCCCAGCAGTGACCGAGTGTTAAAATCACTGAACACTTGTAGTTCTGACCTGGGTTTCATTCCAGGTGAATGGGCCAGTTGTATTGGCATTTTAGTGGTTTTCCCTAGGTGTAATGAGCCAGTTTTTCTTGACAAACGTATCTTTCTCCTTGGGCAGGTAGCTGTTGCGTGCTTTGCCATAATCTCTATAAAACATACTTAGAAATGAGTTGTCAAAGGAATAAAAATTATGTGTTGAATCTAGGGCCACGTCTGCTGAGTCTTTCCTTCACTGTTATGCATCTTATGTATCTGCACAGCTCTGTCATTCTGTATTTGCAATAGAGAACCTTAAGTTATCTACAGAATATATTACACATAAACACACATATATATTTAATAATAATTGAGAGGGGATGTGACATAGAAAGAAGACCGGTGCACAGGCATTTTATCCTTGGTAAGAAGTAACATAAATTTTATTGAAGTATCTCTTTGTTTTAGGCCTAGCCTAATTTAAAAACTGATGTGAAAATGAAGATGCAATCTAGGCATATATGAAACAGGTCAAGCATATTGAAAAATAATAAATATATCTGTGATAATAGGTCTGTAAAGGGAAATGCATGCCTGTTGCTTCTCTTACTAGCATACTTTTCTTATCTGTGTTGAGCTGTGAAGAGACAAGCATTAGAAATGAGAAATTTCAGTTCAGAATTTTGCATGTGAATAACAAAAGAAAAAAATTCAGTTACAGAATGTGTGGAAAATAATTTTCTCCAAAAAAATATGAGGTGCATTTATTTATTTAACTTCAAAATGAGGCATTAACAATCAGACAAGTGACAGGAGGTGTGTATGCACTTTGGTTGACTAACCATAACCTCTGCCACTATTGAAAATGGATAGATTACTAATGTAATTTGTCCTTAGAATTTTTATTACGAACTTATTCTTTAAAACCAAATTAATTCTAAGCATAAACAGTGATGTCAGTTGCACCAAAAAATTATTTGATTACACTTATTGCCAGATTTGCTTTGTGGCTGCCTAAAGGGGGGGTAATTATGTGACAGCCACTGCCAGTGCTGTTTCGCAAATTTGAGCAGAGCTGTACTCATCTTTTGTGAGAGGCAAAACACTAGTTGTAAGACAGCAGCTCAAGTGGCAAATGGATAGGCTGACTAAGGTTACTAATTTCATTTTTTATGTGAAGCAACATACGAGTCAATTTTTCTTTCATAAAAACATCCTTCCTCTGAAACCATTTGACTATGTATTCTTTACCAATAATCAAGTAACCTAATCAAATCGTATTTTGTGAAGTTTAGTATATTCATATGTAAATTGCATTTTGTTAACTAAATTAATTGATTGCTTGTAGAGGTTTTCTATAATATTTTAGATTTTTTAAATTTTGCTGAAACTTATTTTTATCCATATTCTGTCTTATAGTTACAATAGGAAAAAATCAACCTCTGAAACATGAAAAACCAAAGTGGAAAAGTGATGTGCCTTTGACTGGTGGCCAATTACATAGCAAACGGGATGAATTTTGGGATACTGCACCTGCTTTTGAAGGAAGGAAAGAAATATGGGATGCTTTAAAAGCTGCTGCTTATGCTGCAGAAACCAATGATTATGCTCTTGCTCAGGCAATTATTGATGGTGCCAATATATCATTGCCCACTGGTAAGTTAAAGGTGCAGACTTTCTTCTAAGATTGAGTTATTGTAAAAATATCAATGTAATATAAACATAGGAACTGGTACCTTAGCATATTATATAAAATTTAAATATTTTTGTGTGTATAAGATGGTGACAGTGGTGACGGTGTTAAATTGCCAGCTGTAGCAGATGACACAGACTGCAGATTGACTGATTTGAGTTAGGCCTAGGGAATTGCAGTGGACAAGAATAAGAGCAATAAGAGGTAGCAAGATTGAAGATGCAGAGAAGTAGAAATGAAGATACAGTTCAACAATCACAAATGCCACTGTGGTTGGCATTCTGCTTAGAGTCGTTTGGAAGGGGTCTTATATGCTGCAGGACGAGGGGTCACATGAGGGTCTTCTCTTCGCTGGAGATAGGGGAATTTACTACTGAAAGCAGGGAAAGTCCCTGTGTCGTGAAGGATCGTGTCATCACACGGTTTTCACACCTTTGATTCATATGAGCAGAAATTAAGATTCGTATTGTCCTGGAACCTAGAAAGAAAACATGTTGAAGTTTTTTTCCCATAATTTATGAATTTTATATAAACAGTGCAGTTTCAATTGTTTATTTTAAAAAATGTCTGAAAATCATGGAACTACAGTTTTTAGCAGAAGTATACTTTTTGTAGTATAGGGAAAAGGTGATCAGCAGATTTTCGCCTTATTTGAATGGAATATGTCCAGATTGTTATTGATTTAACTTGACATTTGTCAGTATTACAAGAATATATTTCATATTTTTCCTAAAATAAATTTCATGCTTTTTTTCCCAGCCAATGTCAATGATAATGTGTATAGATTTTATCTTAAAAATCGAAAAAGAAATATAATTGTATCTAATTATTAAGAAATTTCTTTTTTTCTTCATTGCGCAACAATGTTCATACTTTTAAGTTCAAAGATAAAAAATATATATACTATTTATTAATTATAATTATTTACCGTAATTTCGCGCGTATAGTCCACGGACTATCTGTGTTTAAAATGCGAATTTTTGAAGCTGCGGACTATCCACCAGTGCGAATAATACGCTGGTTGTTCACGGTTAAAACCGTTGAAATTAAAAAAAACACGCTGTCATGAACTGCCGATGATCAAATATAAAAAAAGCGCGAGATTCCAAGAAAACATTCGTATGTATCGTATCGATAGTAAACCATGGAGCATAGTGCAGAACAAATGAGTAGTAGCAAGTAGAGCTCCTAAAATCCAGGCTGGCGCATCAAGCGATGCTGGGATATGAGCCAAAGAAAGTCTTGTATGAGCACTCACTTCACAGCCAACTCTATAATGGCCTTGAAGCGCAAAAGTCACGTGATCCAGATGGTCGATCTGTGTGGTTGTGAAGATGTGTTGTAGTGTGTGTTCGTGGATTTTTTGGATGTTAATTTTGCTATTCTACGTGATTTTAAATCACTTAAACTAAGGTAAATAATATTTTTATTTATATTTCGTTTTATACCTTTTTAATTTTTAGATTTATTTGGGAAAATTTGTAGCTGTTTACAATCGTATTGAAGTATTTCGTTTTAACATAACATCGAATACATTTACTCTAGTTTGAACATTTTGCATAGTATTGTTTTGAATATTTGTTTGGTATAGTACATTAGGAATTCTTTATTTTGATTATTTCTTTCTAATAGAATATTTGACAGTCTATCCCGATAAAAGAAACTTTATCACCACAAACATTTCAGGCATTAATAATAATTACATAATGCATTCATTCAATTGATTCCACATTTGTTTCAAAAGTATGAAGCTGAATACATATTGTTAGGAAAATTTCAAACTGATGTTACGGAATCTCGTTTTTTGGAATCTATCGGCAAATGTCAGGTTCAAATTATTAAATAAATGACCTACACTTATTAGAAAGTGAGAAGAAGCTTCATTTTAGAAACAATATTATAACTTCATCATCAAATATGAAAGTCCCTTTTACCAGATTATGATAAGGATTCTATTTTTACTTTTGCGAATATTAATGATTATTCAAATTTGCTAATTAATGATTTCTTTATAGAAAATGTTTCTACTGATATTTTAACAGTGCTAGTTTAGGTTACAGATTATGATGCCATGAAAAAATTAAGGGTGATAAAATGCAATATTTGCAGGACTGGTTGCAAAGTATTCATCCAAGAGATGATATTTTTGGTTTTCTTAAAGAATTAGATAGGGGTAAATTAAAACTTTTCAATCTAAGGTTACTTTATTAACATCTTCAATTGTATATTTCTTATTTGGTGAAATTCTTAAAAACATGAAAGATAATTTCTTATGTAAGGAAAGCAAATGGATATTTTACATAATTTATCTTGCATACACTTAGGTCGAATTAACTTTAATTTAACAGATTCTTGCACTTGTGAAATGAGAAACTCGGTTAGAAAATATCTTTGATAATTTTTTAAATAATTATACAAAATATAAAAATGACAAAATTAATATAAAATGCTCATATAAAAAGGTTAAAAAATTTAACAATTAATTTCAGTTAATAAATCACAATTTTTTATTTTATGCTTTGTTTCTGCATAGATTATGTATAATATGTAGCATGTATGTATATGCTACAGCTCCAAGTTTTATGAATTTATTTAATAGTGGAATAGGCCTGTAATTTGGGGAAATTAAAAAAAAACCAAGACTAATCACTTACTTCTTGGTTGGTTTGGAAAAAGTGATTCAACATAAAATTAGAGCTGGTACAAATAGATGGCTGTCTTTTTTATGAAAGTAATTAGCATTTAGTTCTTTGAAATTTCCTTGAAAGATTTATTTATAGTATAACATTGCATGTAAGTTCATACTCAAATTTGCTAGCATTTAAGGAATTTTTAATTCGTTTCCCCTTTTTGACAAAATTGAGATATCTAGTTTTTATTAGTGAATGGAGTGAAGAGAGATGACTTTGGGTATTTGCCTTCTGAAAATTTATATAGCTGATGCAATGGTAATTTACATGGAGTTTTACAAAATATTCTGCCCTTAATATTTATTTTATTAGTATGAAAATCTAAATAAAATTTACATCCATAAATCTATTGAATTCGCCCCTTATGTGGATTTTATATTGTTTTGGGAATAAATTTGATTCAGATAACATATATAAATGGATTCCATTTTTATCAAAATTACGTAAATAAAGTTTGCATGTGGTGATTCTCAGTAACATTTTTAGTTATATAAACAAAGTACAAATTGTTTTAAAAGCTATTGAAGATATACATTTTTAACGCCTGTAACAATATTGCACTGTGAAAAAATTTAATGTTAATCATGCGATCTACTCACGTTTATTAATTTTACTTATATTTATTTTAAGACAAAACTATTATTTGCAGCAAAGTTGAACTCCGGGATTATAGTGAAGAGAAAGAGATCGACTATTTCGATCACGTGACCTTCCGAAACTGATTTCGCTTCAAGGCCATGATACAGTCGGCTGTGACTCACTTAGCGCAACCAGAGTCTTGTATCCCAGTATCCTTCGCACTGCTTTAGCGCAACTGCCGGGAGGGGGAAAAGTAATTGATGCGTCAGCTCGGTTTTTAGGAGCCATAGTAGCAAGTACCTGGAGTACAAAAAAAAAGCGTGATTCGTTTACTTATAGCGTGGTTTGGCAACACCGAGTGAGTGGGGTCGAAGGTCACATTTCATTACCACTTATCACGAGTATAGCACGTTGCACAGTATTTTGTCTTTCATCTTCGATAACGTTGATGAAACATCGCCGGGAAAAAGATGGAAATAGAGAAGCGGGCCGTTATTGGTTTAATCCTAGTATTCGGTGCACACGGGATTTGGCTACTTTTGACAACTTTATGATGAGTAGTTAACGGATCATTCAAAGAAAATATATAGTTAAACATAGTATATACTATGTATATAGTATATATACTATGTGTGTATAGTATATATATAGACATTCTTTGGATAATTTTTGGTGTTGGCGATAATTTTCGAAGTCGCGCCAAGGCTGCACCGTATACTAGGATTTTACCCCGTTATTTTGAAGTGGACGAGAAAGCGGTGAGAAATTGGCGCAAACAAAGGATGTGTTTAAAAATCATGGGAATATTGCCGTATTAAAAAAACGTAATTTCGGACGTATAGTCCACAGACTATCCGGTGGTGTGGACTATCTGACGATTTTTGAAATTTTTTTTATATAAAATGTTGTGTGTGGACTATATGTGCGAAATTAGGGTACTATTGTAAAATTTTTATAGTCAATTTTAATAATATCATAATTCATTGTCTTAATAATAGAATGAAAATTATACAATGAAATATAACAGTTAAGTAACAATAACAAAAATTGTTATGCAATAACAGTTATTTATTACAATTATTACATTATGTAATGATTCAATTAATTTATCATTGCATTATGTATATAGAGCAAAATAAAGTTTTGGAAACTCATATATTTACCAATAAATAAATAAATGCACAAAATTAAACAAAATGTGATGAAACATTTGGTTTTAAATGATGATCATACTTTAGTATGTATCAGTAATCCGATCTGAGCGTAAATTACTTAAAAGTAATTTTAGACTTAATTCTGTTGCCTTTGAATTCTGGGAAAGTAGAGAGGAAAAATAAGAACAAGAAGAATCCCTCCTACCTGGTTCATGTCCATCTTCCATATTTCACGAATAAATTGATCCAAATGGTGCATGTTTGCATTCATGGTCGTATTTGTGGCAGTCAGTCTATATCATATCAGCAATTGTAATATTGATATTACAATGCATTCTTGTTAGAATGTTTTGAATGAAAATATTGTGATGGTTATGGTATTTAATATAGGAATAATCTTAATTTATGTTTACTGTGACCACATCCTTCAGAAATTTAAGTTATTCACATAATTTAATTGCTTCACGCAGCAAACTGAACAGCAATGAAATTCAGCAAGAAAAGCAACTTGCAGGGTGCAAAAATGAGCATTTTTCAGAGTTTTTAATTATTATCTCGGCTGAAGTCGTACAAGGATGAGAATGGTCAAAATGGCTTCCCATGAATTTTTGGAATCCAGGGGTACCTCTCTCAAAACTCAAATCTGTGATGTTCTGGAGGAGATGATGTTGCAAACAGACAGACCTGCACACGTTTTCATAATATTAAATATTTGTTGCTGCAATCAGAATTTCTCGTTTGTCTATTAATCTCATTCTGGCACTTTAACCCTTTGTGGCGCACTATACGTTAACGTCATAATTTCAACAAAAACAGTTGTATGCAGTCTATTTAATCCTAAAGGAGTATACAGGTAAAATTTTGTAAAAATTGCACTGAACGTTTTAATTCTGTGGGTGTTCCACACTGCGCCGCCAGAGCTTCTAAAAGTGCAACTAAGCGAGCATTGCAGTGAAGCACAAAAATGAGTAGAAGCGTTTGTATAAGAATGAAAAAACTCTGTATTATGGCTGTATACATGGTTTCCTGGATATACACAATATTCTTGAATATATACTGATAAATGAGATAAATATCTATGTACACAAGTCCTATATACAAGGTGTGTTCGAAAAGTTCAGTGATTGGTCTCATAATTAAAAAACCGCGCTGGTTAGGATCTTGCACTCACGCAGACGCAGTGAGAGAAATGTCATCTAGAGCCATCGAATGGCCATTTTACGACAGATAAGAGGAAGCGCACGCTATGAGCAGTTTAACACAGTCAGTGTGAGAAAGATTGTCAGTGTGACATGGAGCTACGCATAAACATAAAGTTTTGGTTCAAGTTAGGCAAAACTGCGATGGAGACACGACATGTTAGTGAAAGTTTATGGTCAGGAAGCAGTGAGTAAAAAGTTTGTTTATGAGTGGTTTAAACGCTTTACAGACGGAAAGGAGGATGTCAAAGATGAACCGCGGTCGGGGCGCCCTACAGCAAGCACAACTCCAGACAATGTGGAACGAGTTCGACGGATGCTTACTGCAGATCGACGACTATCTTTGAGAATGATAGCTGGCGAATTGCAGATAAGCCTAGACAGTGTGAGCACCATTGTGCACAAACATTTGCATAAACGTAAGATATGCGCCCGGCAAAAGCAATACCGGATGGAAACCTCTGGAGATTTTATCGACATGTGTGACCAGAATCCGCAATTCTTGGAAACAATAATTACAGGGAATGAGTCAAGGTGCTATCAATACGATCCGGAGACCCAACGGCAATCCATGGCATGGTGTTCAACATCGTCACCTCCTCCCAAAAAAGTCGTTTGACACAATCCAGGATCAACACGTTGTTGATCATCTTTTTTGACAGTAAGGGTTTGATCCATCATGAATTTGTACCCGCGGCTACAACCGTCAATGCAGAATACTACGAGGGGGTTTTGAAACGGCTGCTGCTACGCATATGCCAGATTCGGCCACAGTACCGGAATGGACAGTGGAATCTGTTCCACGACAACGCCCGGCCGCACACTGCGATCCATGTAACCCAATTCCTCGACAGGCACCAGGTTCCAGTTTTAGATCATTCTCCATATTCTCCAGATCTGGCTCCCGTGGACTTCTTTCTGTTTCCCGGCCTCAAAGGAGTTCTGGAAGGCCGACATTACTGAGATCCATCAACGTGTGACAACGGTGCTTCGAGCCATACCGAAAGAAGCGTTTGCCGACAGTTTCCAACAATTGTACACCCGATGTCAAAAGTGTATTGTTGCTAATGGTGAATACTTTGAAGGCCAGTAAAGCTATTTTGCTTGTTTCTCTTGTTTCCTTTTTTTTATAGTAAAATTCACCGAACTTTTCGAACACACCTTGTACAAAAATATTTACAAATTTTCCTATTTCTTAGCTTCGTGAAATTGTTCAAAGCAAGTCACACCTTTTTGATGGAAGACAAACCAACTTTGCAGGTTTTGCACATAAAACTTGTTTTGTGCAGCTTCTGCTTCCTGCTACAATGTGCACATCGTCTACACGTACTCTTCACCGGTATGTGTTCAACACTACTGTAGCATTTTTCCCCCAGAAACCTTTACTTTATGCCTGGGAGTATCTTCAGGTCTTGAAGGAAGTCGGCTCTTGAAAGTTATCTCTGGCGCTTTCATGGTACAGAGGGAACACAGCAAATTTAAACGGAAATCTGTGGGCTGTAATCCGAGGGTAATTCATGAAACATTTTTAGTGCTTCGGAAAGAGTTAGACCTCTCCGCGCCATTTATAGAAAATTAATAATAAAAAAATAACTACGATTAATATTAACAATGAAGAAAAATAAGCCTAAAATATATACATACACGAAAAATATCTACGCAATTATTGAAAATAAACGGGAATGAGACTAAAAAGCGACAGCAAAAAATTCGCACAGGTCTAAGTAAAGATGAATCAAGCTACTAATAAAATTCCTGCCTAAAAACTACTCCCAAAAAATTCGAGATGCCAATATTAGGCTTTCATAACACAAAACAGACCTCACCCCTCAATACTGCTTTGTCCCCCCCCCCAAAAAAAACAGCGGAAACAGAAAACAAAAACAACGGATGTTCTGATTCGTAACAGCATGATATCGCTAAAGGCGCAGTGTTCCCGCTAATGGAACACCCGGTTTTATTCTATTATTCTGCATATGGTTTTTGTATGAAAGATTTAAAAAAAATATAGAACAAATAATTTGGAGTACAGCCAGCAAAATTATGCTTAATTTTTTTTCCTAATAAAATTTTTTATATCATTAAAAAATAGAGAAAATTACTTGAAAAAAAGTGGATTTTAATAACACATAATAAATGAAAATTCTATGTCTCCTTGTGATATGCTGCTATCTACTGTTTAAAAAGAAAAGTTCCGAGTATATTATAAAAGTATTTTTATCTATTTACGGTTGAATTTAAAGGTTTCAGAAACGATTCAATTTGATTGTTCCATGTAGTGGAACACTGAGCCGCAAAGGGTTAAGAAGAGTGTTAGCTTGCTCAACCATACTTTTGTTTAGAAAATTGTGTGGTAAATTTATCTCAGTTAATTTTTTGCTGTTTGAAATTTAGTAATATTTAGTCACCTTATTATTATTTTTTTTTTTTTTTCTGTTTCATGATTTCTTCATTCATTTCTGTATAGATTATTCTCATAAATTTCACTTTCAGAACTGTGATCATATTTTTTCAAACTATATTCTAATTTTTGTTCTTTTTGTTCTCACATTTTTTTATGATGCAGTACATTTTGAATTAAAATCAGAATTCCTAGAGTGCACTTTTTCAAATATGTGAAAAGCATATACATATAA
This sequence comes from Stegodyphus dumicola, assembly GCF_044657685.1. Classification (NCBI taxonomy): domain Eukaryota; kingdom Metazoa; phylum Arthropoda; class Arachnida; order Araneae; family Eresidae; genus Stegodyphus; species Stegodyphus dumicola. The sequence continues at coordinate 108,908,680 of NC_140781.1, read as the reverse complement.
AATAATGCATAATTGGTGAAAGCACCGCATAGGATCGTAGAGAGCATGCTGAGTTTTTAAAGGACTAAATCAGTTGCATTGCTTCAGTAAATAACTGCATTACAGGCCAAGACCATGGTTTTTAAAAGGAACTGAGATTAGTAGTATTATTTACCAATAATAAAATTTCTATCAAATAAGGAAATATCAGTGTCTGTAACACCACAACGTGGTGATTAAGAATCAGTACTTTGTTATTTTGAAAGTTAACTTACTTTGTTAGTTAGTACTTTGTATTATAAAAATTTGTTTGTGCCTTGTTATTGTTTTACAATACCACATATTCTCAATTTTTTTTTTTTTTATGCTTCCATAAAAGTTGCCTAAGAAATAAATATGCTTAGATGCTTTTTAATAAATAAAATTTAGCTAAACTTGAAATGATTTTAATGAAATACTTGAACTATATGCACAATTACACTGAAGTGCCACTGAATTAAGGGATAGACATGGCTGTGCAAGTTTTGTAGTGCTGTACCACATTTATGCTCATGTGAGTGCATTGTGGTAACTGCATATATACCTAATACTGTGGTTGTTGTAAATCAGTTGTTTCAATTATCAGTATACTTAAAGCTTCTGATTTAGACATCTTCAATTGCAGAAAAATAGTAGGCGCTTGACTCGTGACCCATTTGATTTCTGAAATCATCAGAGGGCTAGGATTTTCAATATGTTCAAGGTTGAGTGTCAAGAGTACTATACGAATGGTTGGGGAGAAACTAACAATAGGGCAAATTGCAAAGGGCAATTAACCTTGAAGGAATGTGGTTTGAGACAGATCAACTGTATTATTACATAGCCAATGAAGCCAAACTATAGCTCAAATTACCACTATCTGAATCAGGGAACTGGTTATAGTCAGTAAACGGATTGTGCAATGCTGCCATGTGAGCTTCAAGAGGTATAGACCCACAAGAGTACCATTGCGCAATACATGCCATTGAGCTGCACGACTTGCCTGGGCAGAAAACACAGAATGCACTCTAGAAGATTGGAAACAAGTAACATGGAGTGACGAGGCTTGATTCCAAGTACTTAGCACTGATGGGAGGCTGAAAATATGGCAACGGGCTTATGAAGCCATGGATCCTGCATGCCAGGTTGGACCTGAACAAGGTCATGGTACCTCAGTCATGGTCTGGGGTGTTTTCTGTTTTCGGTGTTTGGAATCTGGCACTTGTACCATTCTCCTTCAGTATGATTTGATATATAACATTGTCTGGCGATCATCTCCATCCATTAATGTTGTTCTATCATTCACATGGAAATGGAGTATTCCAGCAAGATAACTGCACCTCTCACAGGTTCCATTTGGCTACTGCCTTCTCAGCACTCCTCTGACTTCTCTGTCATGAATTGTTTATCTAGAAGTGCTAACTTAAATCCTACTGAGCACCTTTCATGTGTTTTGGAGGAATGGTGTGAAACCACATCACACAACACTAGCGACTCCTGCTGAATTGTGGACAGTTCTATCTGTTGTTTAGCAAGCCATTCCCGTAGAATGCTTCCGCAAACTTACTTAATCTATGCCTCGTTGTGTAGCAACCATTATCAAGGCCAAAGGAAGCCCAACTCATTATTGACTTCAGTGGTGGCTCTTCAGTGTAGTTGCTTACTTTAAATTTGAAGTAAATGTGATATGTTGTTAATGTCAGTAAAAATCCATTTAGATTAGTTATTCAAAAAATTTTTTGTTCATTCTGCTGAAAGAAATCTGTGTTTCGAAATTTAAATCTCCTAAATACACATTCATTTATTATTTAGGTACTCTGATGGACTGTTATGATGAGCTAGGAAACAGGTACCAGTTGCCAGTTTATTGTTTAAGTGTTCCAATTAATTTAGTGGAGGAAACCAATGAATCTGAATCTCCAGCTGCTGAAAGTGAACCTTGGAGTGAAGGTGGGGAAGAAATAACTCTGAAATTTCGTCTTTCTACATGTGGCAAAGACACAAAATTAGCTATTAGAACTGGTGAGACTGTATTAACTTGTAAAAAGCGTTTACAAGCTGTTGAATTAATTGATCCATCTAGACAGCGCTGGTATTTTGGTGGTCGTCTTTTACATGACAAAATGAAAATAGAGGAAGCTAAATTACAATCTGGATTTGTGGTTCAAGTTGTGGTAACTCCATTAAATATGCCTGTTGGGGAAAACTAAGTAGGAAATATTTAACTATGAGAGTTGTTTGTACACACACATACATTGAATGCAGGTGTTTGTGAATTCATTTACACTCTCAAGATAGAAAATCATTTTAGCTCAGCTTTTGTCTGCTTATGAAGATTTACATGCAATCCGTACCAGCCAATAATGGAATTTTAATCTTTTTCCTCCTCCATTGCGCAATGTATATTTTAAATTGAGAAGCTGAGTGAGCTGCGTAAAGGTCACTTAAAATTATCAAATCTCTTACAAAAGAGTGCCTGATTGTCATATTCCTATTTTATTCAGATTGTTAAATATTTTCAATCAAAGCGTATGTTTAGCAGTGCTTTTTATTTTAAGTTAAATGTTTTATTCCCTTGTATATAGATTTATGTTGTGATGTTTTTGGACTCAATTATGATATCCCCTCCCTTGAATCTTAAGCTCTGCAGTGATCATATAATGAAATATGAATAAAGTTCTATTTTTTAACTGTGATGAATTTTATTTTCTTATTCACAGTTTTAATTTGTATTTTGTAGAATATATTTCCCATTTTGAATGCATTTATTTGTTATGAATCTTTATTATAAATGTGATAATTTTATATATTTATGTTATATTCGTCACTGATAAGTATATCTATTTATAAGGAAAACATTAACTAGTTTCTTTAATATGATGTAAAGATAATTTTATTCAGCATGAAAATAAAGCACAGAAAATTTTTTTAAATATTCTAATTTTGTAGCATTAGTGTCTTAAAAATTCCTGTTCCAATAGATAGGCATTTTCACAGAAATTTGTTTGCAGAAACATTACAAAGGTAATCAGTGTTCTGAATTGTATTACCAGCATTTAATTTTTCAGCTCAATTCATGAGAAAATTGCTTTTCGTGATGATTAATAACTGTGTTGTGATGAACTGGTTATTTTGCAAGATTTAAACTTCATGGATGCACATGAAAACACTGTATCAACTGGATTCAAGTTTAGAATATTTCAAAAGCGCTTTGTGAATATATTTAAATAATTTTAATATCAGTTCTCAGTGACCATAAAATAAATCTTCTAAGTGTACAGTAATGTTTAAAATCACATTGAATAAGAATCCTCTAAAATATAATATACAGTCTTAAAACTGTGGCACTAAATTTTTGCCGTACACATAGGTACTAAATGAGAAAATTTAGCAAAGTTTGAAATGCACATTTACTATTTTTGGATTATGGATTTAATATAGAATTATGTATAGAACAGATACATTGAACAAAGCATTAAAAGAAATTGAAATGTTATCATCATTCTACCCCCTAAATTTTTGTGTAAAATTTGAATAAATTTGTCTCAACCTTCAAATTATTTCATTTTGAAATGTTTTTCAGTTTGCAGACTTAACATGGGCTGTAACAGCTATAGATGTGCAATCTGATTTTCATAAAAGTTTAATAGTGTGATATGCAAAATTCAAATGTTTTATTTTTTTTACTACTTCATTTTAGGTAATTTTTAAATATCATTAAATTTCTGTATTGCTTGCATAAAGAGAAATGTAATATGCATCCACAGAAACTTCCATGATTGTAAGTAGAAAGTATGTAGTAATGTTTATGTAAAATTGTACATAAAAGTGCAGTTCAACAAAAGTTACCAAGACTTTGAGTAGTAAACTCTGCCTATTCTAATGAAAGAAATTGATTGAAATTTGCAGTTCAAGATATTCTACACTTTTAAATTTCTTGATTTTTTTTTTCTTTTTATACCTTAGTAACATTTTTGTGTGTTTGCTAAGTACTCCTATTCATTGCATTATTTTGTAGACTGTTATTGTTGTACTGCTGCATTTCAGAAATGTACACAATATATATAACATCCTTCAAAATTCATTGCCAAAGAATTTTTTTTTTTTTTTTTTAACTTTTCAAATTCCGTTTTAATGTTTGCTAGTACAGTAAACCCTTGCCAAACGGGGTTTTACAGAATCCTATTTCGCACATACACATTGTCTTGATTGTTTTCATTTCATTGTTCAACGTTCATTCATCAGTACCGAATGCTGTTTGGCATCAGCTCTTCCAGAGTTATCAAAAATTTTAAAGAATTTCCATCGATTGAAAATGAAGCCAAAGAAAGCATACAAATTGCAAAAGCAATTGACATTTAGGGATTTTTAGATATAGAAGAATAAGAAGTCACATTATTAATCAAGAAATGATGAATGAAGAACTGGATGATCTTGCAACATCAACAGATTGTGAAAGCAGTGAAAATGAAGAAGGCAAAGCACCTTTAATTTACAAGAAGTTAAGCAAAATGTTAAAATAGGTGTAACGAAAGTTCTAGATCAAAGTCGAATCACTCATAATCCAAAAAATGAGATGCATGGCCTGGAGGGTTTTCCATAAATTTTAATTAAACTTAATATTTACATATATACAATGTAGGCTAAAATGCCTGAATCGAATATTTAATGCTCAAAAGGCAAGAACTGAATAGTTCCAGCTAAAATCTAAATCAAATTCTATTGCGTAGTGCATCGAAATTCTACCTTCAAGAAGAAGAATATTTTTTCGAGTCACGTGTTCAGAAGGGGAAAGGTTAAGTAAGCTAATAGAAAAGCAGAAGACACTTTATATGAGAAGCAATGAAAGCCTCTTTGCTTTTTACCATGAAACTTTTGAAGAGTTGTGCTAATCATTGTCTCTAGCAAAAATCACCAGCTTTTTAAAAAAAATAATTTTATTTTGTACTTCATTAAGAATTAAAATACTTTCAATTAATATTTGTTTTGTTTTTTTTGTCTAATTACAACAATGTATAGGATTGTTTAAATTATACATGCTTTCTTAATCTGAATTATACCTAAATCACTTTTCTCATGGAAAGTAAACTTCGAGGAATGTAATTATGCCGTATGTGCAATGTATTAATGATTTAGCTGTCTCGTTTGGCAAGTGTTTACTGTAAATTTAATGCATCTGGTAATATATTTCAAATATAAGTAACTTATCTAAGTGCATAATCTTAAATGCATGCATTTTTATATTGGTTATATTATGAATGAAGGCCTAGGGAACTTTTTAAGCAGACATAACATTTTATGAATACTAGCAATTTAAAACATTTTCAAAAACAAATTGTCTTTGTTTCTATGCAAAAAATAAAGTTTTTCCATTGTAATTAAAAATAGTGAAGTTGCTAACATCATATGGATGAAGTAACTTTTCTACAAACAAACTGCAAGAGGAAATGTATACAAGTTATTTTTGTTTAAGTGATGTACTCTGAAATTTAGACATCTAAAGATAAAAGAATTTACATCTGATACAGTAGAAAGAAACTTTGTGTACAGTACATATATGGTTTTATTTCCAATATGTAAATCTTTCTTTTTGCTGATATATTTGTCTTTAAAAACATTTTAAAAAGAAAAGCCACTGTTATATATCGAAGTAATTATCTTAAAAACTTTTTGTTAAAAATCTCTGTTTCACTGTGTATGTGCACCCTAAAGTATTGAAGTGCATTATGTATGCTCTTGGATGAATTTTTTTAAATGCAGTCAGACTCTGAGCTGAAACTGAAGAAAGCACATTGCTGAAAGAAGTTATTAATTTTGAGTACCATAGTTCATAATCAAAGGAAGTGAGTGTTTGTATAGCAGACACACACAGAAAAAGGAAAATGAACCATGAAGGAAATACCCCCCCCTCCCCGAAAAAATCAGTGTGACCAAAAATTTTGTTTGCTGAGATATTTATTAATTTTGATTCTACATGTCAGCATTCTGTTAAAAAATTTGAATTTCTGAAATTTGAGAATAGAAGCTCCGCATTTATCGTTTTAATGATATGGAACACCAAATGAAAACGTTTTGCATGACCAAAAGGGAAAATGTTATGAGAAATGAAAAAGGTAAGCTAATTAAATGAACAGTTGCTCGAAGTTACAAATTGTGACCTTAAAAATTAGTTTCTTTCAAATTGTTCTTTTGATCACTTTCAAAGCCGTTCATAATTTTTTTTAATATCATGTTGGTATGTTTTTGCAAAAGATAGCAGTTAATATGAAAGAAGTTCATTTAAGAGGAGCTTGTATAGTTTCTACTCAGATCAAGAAATATGCTTTAATGTACTTTGAGCTGTAATATTTATACAGATTTCTCTGCTATATAATTTCATAATTATGAGGATAATAATAGGTTATGTAACAAATTAGGCAGCTAGTATGTTCAAGATGAATGCGATGTTTTTAACAGATCTGCAGCTATAGTCTGACAACTTTGAAAATAACCTTAGTATGTAGAAGGAACTAATAACTGAAAAAGAGAAGCATTTTAATTTTTGAAGTCAAATGCTGCCAATAAAGAAAATTGAAAAAATTGTGTTTTTTTCAAACATATATTTTCTATATAGAGCTTATGCTTCGGGTTAACAAGACTAATTCTGTGAAATTGGTAGCAGTTGGCGGCTAGTAATCACTTCTGAAAATTGCATTTTATGCAGGTCCATTTTTTAAAGATGTCAGACTATAATTTCTTAAAAAAGCATTTTTAAAATTCTGTGTATTTTTAATAATTTAAAATATACTGTGTGTTATTGCTTAAATGAGTCCTGTTTAGTGATTTAATATAAGGTGAGATTGCTATAAAATTATATATTTTCTTGTGTAAAAGATTAAATCTGAATAAATATATAATATTTTTGGCATTTTTGCAAAGTTTTTCCAGCCACATTGGTCAAACTGTGTAAGTATGATGCTGCGTGTAAAAATATGGTAACCTGATTTCATTGCTTGTGTTTATAAATTCAGTTTCAATTCTGCCTCTTACACCTTTCATCTGTTTTATGGACAAGGGCATTATGGAACTGAAATAGAGTTGTTACGCCCAGTTGCCTGTATAAATTCCAAAAACTGATGCTTTAAAAATTATTCAAAAAACTATTACTACTGAAATTCTTATATGTTTATTTATAGTGAGGAATGTATAGGTATTTCTCCTGTTTTTGACAGTCTGCTGTTTTGAGTTTTTATAAACAAAGCAGCTCGTTGATTCGATTTAGTAATCCTTATACTCATTCACTTTCGTCATGCGTTTCAAATTTAAAAATAAGTTTTGTGCGTGTAGGATAAATTTTTTATAGCTTTCTTATGTATTCACTTTATAGTGGTGTGTTTGTTTCTGAGCTATGCAAAATGCCTTTGCTGGTGGCAGGGACATCTGTTTTGACAAAGGCGTGAGATCGCCACCTCATTTTCTTAACATGTTCAGTAAGTTCAAGGTACTTGTACAGAAACATCATTAGAATGTTATTAAGACCTTTCCAGTAGTATGCTGAACCTTCCTTAGCACAAATGATGACATGTACACACTTAGACTTTCCACACCTCATCAGATGTTAGGGGGAATTTTAAGCAGCATCTATTTAATGCAGTCCTGAACTCTTCTATTGACATTGGTAGCAATTTCATGAATTTAATTTTCCATCAACTGCATCCTAAAGAAATTCAGCAGGAGCAAATGTTTGGAAGTCACTGTATACTGTGGAACTGTGTTGTTTACTCAGCTGCACATTGACGGTAGTAGCCTGGTTGCCCTCAACCTCAAAGGAATGTTATGAATGACCAGTGATCAAACAGTGCTCTCTGGCAATATACCATTGCAGAGTTGCCAACTCTCCCGATTTTCGACCGCTCTCCCGCCAACCCGATTTACAATATATTTCTCCCGACTTTTTTTTAATTCTTAAAATTTCTCACGATTTTTATGCAACTTGGCTTAATACTTTGTTATATGAATAAAAAAAAGTGCTTTTGGACGTCTGAAAGCAATTGAATTTTCTCTACATTATATCTAAAACAAAACCTTGCGAATCAGATAGCTTCTGCTTTGTGAGTGAGAGCATTATACGTATTCAGAAACGTCGTTTTCCAGTTCTCCAATGGGCTTCGAGCTCCACTGCGTTTCAGCTGGCATATATTAGCTAATGAGGACAAAGCAAGTTGTTATTTGGACGTTCTTTTAGTTATTTCGTTCATTTTGTCCTGAGTTGTGTGAGTACACGTGCCTTAGGGAAATAGTTTTAGAAATTATCATCTTTTGTTACGTCTGCGAGAAAGGTGAAATACTCGTGTACGTTTCAAAAATCGTACACAGTTGACTTTCCTTCCATTATTTCCTCAAGGAAATGTAATAAATTTGCGATGTGTACCGCCTGTCGTTGCGATTTTTCGATTTCGTATGTTGGAAGTGCGGATGTTCTCAAACATGTGCGTACACAAAAACACAAGGATAACACGAGTTGTTTTGAAAAAAACGAAAAATTAAATTTTTCTTCGGAAACAAAGGACCAAAAAGTTATTAATGCAGAATATCTGTTCTCTGCCTTTTTACTGGAGCACAACCTGCCACTGAATGCATCGGATCACGCTGCAGCTTTATTTAGAAAAATGTTTCCCGATAGTGAAATCGCTAAGAAATACTCAAGGTGCAAGAATCAAAACAGGTGCAATTGTTAAAGAAATGGGTTTGAAAAATAAATCTTCAGTTATTGATTGCATTAAAACAGCTCCGGTCTGCCTCTCTACTGATGGAAGCAATAATACCGATTCAAAACTGTATCCAATTGTTTCTTTTTTTTGATCCAGAGTCTTCAGAAATTGAGTGCAGTTTACTTTATGTTCCCACTTTAGAAGGACATTTGACAGGCTTTAATATAGCACAGCTAATTATTAAAACTTTAAAAGAAAACTGCAGGCACTCTGGATAATTGCTTAGCACTTGGTGCCGATAATGCACCAGTATTGGAAGGCTGGTGTTGCAGGCATCTTAAGAAAGGAAAATTCAGATTTTCAGATTATGAGGTGCACCTGTCACCTCTTAAATTTAGCAGCTGAAAAAGGGGCAGCTTCTTTACCAATAAATGTGGATGAACACATTGTTGATATTTATTATTATCTTGAAAGGAGTTCTAAAAGGAAGGGAAAATTGAAACAGTTCCAACAGCTGTTTACAATTAGAAAACTTGGATGAAGTTATAAAATCAGCTACGATTGACACCCAGTGGAGTTTAATTGCAAAACTGAAAGGTGCTGATGGAATTTTAAAATATAGTGAACTGTCTAGAATTGTGTTGGCCATCTTGACAGTTCCCTATAGTAATGCAGAGTGTGAGAGGATTCTCAGTGTTGTTGCGAAAATGAGGACTAAATTTAGATCTAATATTAGAGATGGCACATTAGAGAAACTTTTATTAGCGAAAGCAGGCCTACGTGGCAACAGAACCACACTGACAGGATGGTTCATAGTTTCGTGTTAAAATCTGTGCTAGCTAGGACCATCTATAGTAATTCCACTCAGTGGTTCATTGATGGGCCATCATTTAGAGTATTTGGCCTTTTTTGCAGCCCACATACAGAATTATCCTTTTCATCTTTATAAATCAGTATGTCAATACAGATTAATAATTCATATGATCAAACATTAAAAATACGTATTCTAATACAGCATCAGCTTCTGTAACCCAGGGTAGAATTTTAAACTTCCAAGCATCTGCTTCATGAGAAATTCTGCTTAAAAAACATTTGGCAACAAAATTGGCGATATACCATGGACGATTGGAGAACCTTCTGGAACGAAATCTTACCGGTTTAGCCCAGATTGTTCTCGAACACAAGCCGAAAGCTATATAAACCCTGCTGGTCCGCAGTCAGTGAGTGTGCGTCTCTCATCGAGTGTGTGTGTGCCTCGTCTAGCGAGCTGATAGTCAGTCATTGAGCGAGTGCATCGAGAGAGTATTTTAGTGCATCGTCGAGTTTTGTCTGAGACTGTGCTGAGTCGAGAGCTATACTCTTGTGTATCGTCGAGTACATCGTGTGGAGAGTCTTGAGAGTACGTGGAGTTCCGACAACAACCAAGCAGAGTTGGGAGCTGTATTCGGGTGCTTTGCAGTGAAGCTGTCTCCACCGTTATTGCCTGACAGTGTGAAGGCTGTGTCACTGATTGTTCCAACATGTTTATAGTAGATCTCCGACGACTGTAAAAAGTGTTATTAGAGCTGTTCTGATTAACATTGGCTAAATAAAGTGTGTTTCGATACTTCATTAAGTGTCGTCGTTATTTACTCCAAATCATGAACCCCGTACGAACGTGAACGAAGAAAATAACGCAACAACTGGTGTCAGAAAAGAAAAAAACGCAACAAATGGTGTCAGAAGTGGGATTTGCGAGTGAATGCCAGTGACCCGCCTGCAGAGGAAAGCCATGGCGGAAGAAACGAAGACTTTTATGGACTTCTTAGCTGAGATAAAAACCGGATATGCTGAGATAAAAGCCGGATACGATGAGAGAAAAGCTGGATATAAAGAGATGACAGCTGAGATCAAACTCACTGACTGAGATCAAAGCCGGACTAGAAGAGAAGAAAGGCCGACGAGAAGAGATAAATGGCGGCCAAGAAAAGATGCGAGAGCAACTCCAACAGGCGAAAGTGGAGCTTACAGAAGAAACTGGAGCCATAAAAGACGATGTGGATATGAGAGAAGTGGCATCTGAAGAATCAAAGGATGAAGAAATAGCTAACGAACGAAATAGCTAACGAACTGCCTGAGAAAGATCAAGACATGATGGATGAAACATCTAATGGGATTAAAGGAAAAAACGAAAACATGAAGAAATAAAAGACGGGAGAGAAGCTTTTGATTCACAAGTGCCTGAAGTGGAAGAAAGTGAAAATACGACTGTTAAGTTCGACAAAAATGATAGTGAGGTTACGAAGTCGCAGTTATCAAGTATTGAACCATCTGAAAGTTCATGTGATGCAGAGATGGAGGAAGCCTATGTGCAGCTTTAGCAGTGTGCTCCAGTACTGCAAGGAAATTCACCCACCTCACAAACTGGGTGTATGCCTCATAGTGCAGGTTTTGCAGACAAGGACTTGATTTTAATTCTAAACCAGGATATTTGAGTTTGTAAAGTATCGGATTCTGTTCATGACTCTGATGCAGAATTTGGAGCTGGTTATCAGGAAATGGAGGAAAATTTGCATGTACCAGCTGCTGAAAATACCGATGTGAACTTTACACATGATGCGAACAAACTTCAGAGTGGTGAACAAACTGTTTCACAACTTCCTGTGGATGACAAGTCTGAAAGGACTGAATCTTCAGACTGTGGTATGCAAAACAGAAATACATGAGAACTGCAGTAGAAAGGTATTTGACCCGGGTATATTTTAATGAAAAGACAAACTGAAATTCATTCTGAACTTTAATTTGTATAATTTAAAATTGTGATGTGTTTAATTTGTGTATATGACTTATACATACTGTAAATATCTGTTTCTTTAGTTATGTTATTTATTTATACCTTATGTTTGTTTCATTACGTTTTGTTTGTATCGAATTTGGCTTCTGACCAAGGGTTGTACTGCCTGGGACGTGCAGTCCTTGGGAGGGGGCAGTGTTACGAAATGTACAGGCGCGGCAGGATGGCTTCCACGTTTGGCGATAATCGCCAAATGTGGCAACCCTGCTTCCCTTGCCATTTTATGGCAACCCTAAAACTGCTTTGCTGGAAAGCCATCCTGCCGCGCCTGTACATTTCGTAACAATAGGACCGATAACATAAACTTTTTCACCAAATTAGATAGAAGCAAAACTGAGCAAATAACAATTGCTATCGGCACACAGATGAAGTCCGAAGGTATAGGAGAAGGCTACTTATACTGTACAGACGACGAAGATAATGAAATAGAAGTGAGACTCGTGGATGTCTTGTACGTTCCTGACCTAGAAGGAGGATTGATATCCGTACGAAAAATTACAAAGGATTTACAGTTGAATTTGAAGAAGATATTTGCAGAATAAAGAATAAAAATAAAACCATAGGAATTGATAAAGCAAGGAAATTTATATACCATAGTTGAATCGCAAAGAAGAAAAGCCAAAATTGCAGCTGCAGAAAGAAGTGAAAATATAGATCTTTGGCATAGAAAACTAGGACACAGAAATTATGAAGCAATCAAGAGGCTAAAGAATGATGACTTGGCAATAGGAATAAAGTTTGACGGAGAAGCCAAAAAGGGAAAAGAATGCGAATGCTGTATCAGAAGCAAAATGACTGAATTGCCATATCCCAAACTAAACAACTATAGAGCAAAATCAGTTCTAGACTTGATACATTCAGACATTTGTGGACCAGTCGGTACATCACTAGGAGGAAAGAAATACTTCATAACATTCATCGACGATCATTCGAGATACACAACGATCTATCTGCTAGCTACAAAAGGTGAAGCTATCTCCAAAATACAGTCATGTCCATAAATTAAGGATTATTCAAAATCAGGCAAAGGAAGAGTTAGAAGCAAAACAAATTTGACTTATTTGTAAAGCTTATTTATTAAACAAAAGGTAAAGAGCAAAAAAAGATGCTATATGTTTGATATTATTAAAAAAATAGCGATTTTTTCTCCCTGGAGCAAATTACAAAAAAAAAAAAACTATTTACAAAAAACCAAAATTACATGGTTGGTACGATTTTTAATACATTGCATGTCTCCCAGACGATGCAATACAGTCCGTATAACGCCTAGGCATGCTGAGTATCAAATTATAGATCTGATCTTGGGGGATATTACACCACTCAAAAAGCAATGCTCTCCGAAGTTCCGGTAGACATGTTGGAGGAGGTTGACGGGCTGCAACTCGTCGGCCAAGCATGTCCCACACGTGCTGTACTGGATTCAAGTCCGGTGAGAATGCTGGCCAGTCCATACGGGTGATATCCTCCGATTGAAGGCATTCGCTTACGATGTTTGCACGGTGAGGACAGGCGTTGTCATCCATAAACACAAATTGTGCGTCCATGGCGCCCCGAAACAAACATACTTGTTGTTCCAGAATGACGTCCCGATAGATTTGGCTTGTCATGGTTCCAATTTGAACATGCAGGTCAGTTCTGGAACCCAGAATAATTCCACCCAAAACGAGCACTCCTGCACCACCGTAACGGTGTCGTTCAATGATGTTTTCTTGGTGGTAACGGGTACCTGGAGCTCTCCATATGAAAGTCCGGCGAGAATCAGACTGCAAGCTAAACCTGGACTCGTCGGAGAACATCACATAAGTCCACTGTTGCGGTGTCCACAGTGCATGCTCTCTACTCAAGGCTAACCGCAGGCGACAGTGAGTTGCAGTAAGTGGAACGCATCTGATAGGTCTACGAGCATATAGACCAATCTGCCCTAAGCGTCTGTACATGGTCTGCCTTGAAATTGTCGTACCAGTGGCTGAAAAGACAGGTCTGAGGCTGTGCTCCGCCTATTTCTTTTGGCAGTAACTGCCAAATACCGGTCCTCATTCGGCGTTGTAACTCTGGGGCGACCTGTGCTGTAACGTCTACTCACATTACCATCATCTTGGAATCGTTGCCAAAGCCTGGAGATGACACTCTTGGCAATTCCAAGTTCGTCTGATACTTCCAGTTGGGTACGCCCCCATTCCAGACGACCGATAATTCTACCACGTAAAAAATCATCCAAATGCGTCCTTTGTGTCATAACTATTCGGTTATTGCACTGAAATGCTTATAAAGCGCCTGCGAACAATTTTACTTCTTTGCCAGTATTCCTTATATATCACTCTCTTACACTCTCGTCATTGTGACGTACCATCGGTGTCATCTGGTTACTTCCTGAAATTTGCATATTATTCTTGAAGATGTGTGTAGTGATTTTACAGGTGATATATTTATTTTAGAGTTCGATTTCCGCGTGACTCCGAATTATCCTTAATTTATGGACATAAGTGTAAAACAGCTATGACGAAGAACAAATTTGGAAAGAAGCCAAAAGTCTTAAGAACAGACAATGGAGGTGAATATACAAGCAAAGAGATTGAAGACTATCTAAAGGAAGAGGGAATCGAACATCAAACCTCCGTAGCATATTCACCGCAGGAGAACGGTAGAGCAGTAAGAAAAAATCAATACTTAATGGAAATGAGAAGATGCCTGCTACTCTATTTAGGACTCAAAAGAGAATTTTGGTGTGAAGCCCTAATGACAGCCAAATATCTACAAAACAGGCTACCATCAAGATCAGTTGAAAAAACACCGCACGAGCTATGGAATAATAAGAAGCTGAATCTAAGCCATATGAGAGTTTTCGGCAGCACAGCTTATTGCTTAGTTCCAAAGCAGAAAAGAAGCAAACTAGACAAAAGAGCAGAAAAGGAATTCTTGTTGGATATAGTGACCGTACTAAAGGATATAGGATTTACATGCCACATGCAAACAACGTCGTGATCAAAAGGAGCGTAATATTCGATGAAAACAAAGAAGAAGAAATGTCTCGTCAATTAAATGATCAGCATAAGGAAATAGAATGGCCTTTTAAAGAAAAAAAATTGACAGAACCATGTCCAAATTAAGCGGAAGGAATTGAAACAGAAGAAATTCCCCTATTCCCGAGAAGATCCCAGGGAACGACTAAAGGAATCCCACCAAACAGATTCTCATACATGGCTAAGAATGAAGAAATCAAAGTTCCTAAAGACTGGAAAGAACTGCAAACTTTTCCTACCAAAGAAAAAAACTGTGGTTAAAATCCACGAAAGAAGAATTGGAAGCACTAAAGAGAAACAAAACATGGGACCTAGTCGATCTTCCAAAAGGAAAGAAGGCAATTGGAAACAAATGGACATTTAAAACAAAATCTGACGCTTCAGGAAATGTTATCAGATATGAAGCTTGTTTAGTAGCTAAAGGATATTGCCAAAAATTTGGGCACGACTACGACGAAACATTCGCAGCAGTTGTAAAGTATACCACAATAAGGACTATCTTGGCAATAGGGGCAGCTCAAAAGAAGATGCACGTAAATCACTTCGATGTAAAAACAAATTTTCTATATGGAGATCTGGAAGAAGATATATATATGAAGCAACCAGAAGGTTACATCTCTGCTTCAGAAGCAAACAAAGTCTGTAAACTAAATAAAAGTATCTACGGACTAAAACAGGCAGCCAGAAACTGGAATCACAAGATAGCTGAAATCCTGCGCAAACAAGGATACGTTCAAGGAAAGGCTGATCCATGTTTTTTCACACTAATCCAGAACAATGCAAGAACTTACTTAATCGTTTATGTTGATGACATATTAGTCGCGAGCGACAAGCATGAATCAATTCAAGAAGTTGAAGGAATTCTCAAAGAATATTTTGACTTTCGAAATCTTGGGGAAGTATCTACATATCTAGGAATTGAAATCGAAAGAGAAGAAGACGGAAGCTTTAAACTTCATCAAGCTAACAAGATTAGGAGTATGATCGAAAAATTCGACGGAGAGTCACCAAAGAAACTAAGCTATACACCCATGACTACGAATTTTACGAAGAACCAAAACAACTAAGATGATATTTTCCCCGATAATCGGAAATATAGGGAAGCAGTGGGAGCACTTTTATATTTAGCAACAGTATCAAGACCTGACATAGCAAATTCTGTTGGAATACTTAGCAGAAAAGTAGAAAATCCATCAACATCGGACTGGAACGGTATAATTAAAATCATACGATATTTGAGAGCTACAATTAATTACAAATTACATCTAAAATCAAATGGTGTACCAGTCATCAAAGCTTACAGTGGCGCTGATTGGGCAGGAGATACCTCTAACAGAAAATCCACATCCGGATATATATTTCAAATAGGAAACAGTATGGACAAGCAAGAAACAAAATTGTGTCGCCCTATCCTCGACAGAAGCCGAATACATCGCTCTAGCCTTAACCTTGCAGGAGCTACAATGTATTAGACAACTGATGGAAGATTTAGGTTTCGCTCAACAGGAAGCTAACATCGTATTCGAGAACAATATATCATGCATAAATCTTTCCAGAAAAGAAAAAGGAAGCAGTTACACCAAACACATCGATGTGAAATACCACTACGTATGTGATCTACAAAATCAAGGGATTGTTAAATTACAACACTGCAGCAGTAAAATGATGTATGTAGACATGTTCGCGAAACCTCTGCCCAGACAACAGCTGGAATTTTTGTTAAACGGATTGGGCCAGACTCTGGACGCAACAGCTCATCGAGTGGGAGATTGTGGAGCAATTCATAACAACAACTATGAAGCTGTGCACTCTGACGTTAATTTCTCCCTCACCCCCGCTAACTGTAATTGGACTTGATCCAAAAAGAAGGAGAAACATTCTCTCCTTGTATGACTCACTTCTCGCGTTATGCAATGGACAGTAAACTACGCTTGTAATCATCGCTAGATATTTTT
Organism: Stegodyphus dumicola; assembly: GCF_044657685.1. NCBI lineage: Eukaryota > Metazoa > Arthropoda > Arachnida > Araneae > Eresidae > Stegodyphus > Stegodyphus dumicola. Next base: position 108,892,185 of record NC_140781.1, on the reverse strand, counting down.
TCCTTCTTATACCTAATAAATATGCTATTTTGTGTGTGCTAATATTGATCGTATTCCTTACATCGGCAGCTTGGATTACACTTTGTTAAGGTAAGAACTTTAATTCTGTTTTATTCATCTGCTCGTCTCGATTTAGCGAATGAAATAAATAAACAAAATGAACCACGAATACGTTCAACAGTGTAACACCATAATAACTGAGCTTGTGAGACCATATTGCCCTAAGGTTGATAAGATCTTTCTCCCGCCTTAGCATACTTTGGTGGTGTAATGGCCTGCACACTCGGCGCGTATTCGAGAGGTTCGAGTTTCGGGGAGGGCATAGCTCAATTTTCCGTGTCTCTTGCTTAAAACAACCTAATGTCTGTACAGTAGCGCCCGAACTAAAAATAGGTGTTGAAAGATGATTCTCCATCACAAGGGTTTGGCGACTGGGTTCTCTAATCCCCAGTCGCCCTTTATAAAGGGAAATATAAGGTATTTCTCCAGCTTTCTTAGCATGCCTTCGTGGTCAGCATGCTCGGCGCGTATTCGAGAGGCCCGAGGTTCGTGTCCCGGCGAGGGCATTTTTCATGTCTCCTGCTTCGAAATAACCTAATGTCTCTACGAGTTGAGTTTTTGAGATTCATAATGGCCTAAACAATTTCAGTTCTGGAGAAAGGTCCATTAAAGCTGCTGGAATAATCCTCACTGAAATCCAAGGGCAGGAATTTGCTGTTAGAGGTCTTAGTATGATGCTTAGCAAACATATTACATTCTTCAGCGATCCAAACACGTCCAAGCCGTTTTAGAATGTTGTGCGAAGTCTAAATTTTGATATCCTCTTTGCGAAGGTGTAGGGTTTTTCTTAATTTGCATAACAAAATTATTTTAAGTTTACCTGTTCTCAACTTCTCAAACTTCCCCTCACATTCTCTCGCCAGGATGTACATTTTGAAAGTTAAGTGAAGTGCTATTTAAACGTTTGATTATCTCAGTTTATTCAGAGCGTGTTTCGCTAGCCTAGCGCACGTTTCGTTGTTATTTCGCGGTCACGCTAGTAAGCCTCTTGGCTTTATCAGTTTAGTATCACGCCGGTTAGATTTCTGTGAGTCCATCTCTTAGAAATAATTTTGAAGTGCGTTCTTGCACTCGTTTATTTTTCCAGATTTGATTTATATTATAGTCTACGTTTAGTTACCGCCGCAAGTGAACGGTGTTTTTGTAACGCACGAAGTCCGTGCTTTTCTGTTAAATTAGTTTGATTCAATAAAGGGTTATTTTGCACCCTTCTTCTGTGCTGGTATTTAATTGACGCCTGTGCGAGAATTCGCCAGGTTCATTGTAGGATCTAAGTTAGTATATGTGGACAAGTGGAGATAGATCTTACAAAAGTTTCTTAGTATTTTGAAGATATTGCTATTGTTACTGGCGTGCTTACACATTTGCTCTCAATGCTGCCTTTTTTTAACATTTATGACTCTTTTTAGATTAGCAATCCACTTCTCATAGGACAGCCAAAATTTCTTAGTGAGGTACGTTTTAACAAGTCTAAGATGTTTACCCTTTTGCCCTAAAGTAAAGTTGCACTCAGCCTCCGACCATGGGCAATTACCGCTTTGTTTACCAGCCCTAGTCAGGTTCCAGCTTTTCACTTTACTCAAGATATTATTAGTGTTTTCCAAATTTCCTTCTTTTGGGAACAAAGATCTGATATTGTTACTGTTTTCTGTACAATATTTCTTGCAATCGCAAAACTTGATGTTTCTCCTCATTGCCAGCTTCTGAGACATTACTGTTATTTCTAAGACAGATCTTTATTGGGTAATGGTCACTGCTAACCTGGTCTATGGTAACCTTTCAATTCTCTGAACCATACAACTCAGCTGGAAATAGAGCAAGATCATGCTTGGATTCCGCACCACTCGGACTCACGAGGGTAGGGCTCCCATTGTTTAGTATGCATAGGTTATTATTATTGTACCACCTCAGCAGAGCTTTACTCCATTTAGAAAGTTTGTGAGAACACCAAACTGGGTTATGGCAGTTGAAGTTACCTAAAATTATAAACCTATCTGGCTCCTAAAATTATAAACCTATTTAGCAGCACTCTATCCCAGTCTTGCTTACGGAACTGCCCGTTAGGGAGATAGACATTTACAATAAATAAAATGTATCCGCTTGCATGGAAGTCCACCCTCATTATTTCTCTTTCTACAATTTCATAGCTACTATCTTGTACTAGCAAGCTAGCCCAGTCTTTCCTGATAGCGATTTTCAGAGAATTGCTTTGGTGAGAATTTTATCTGGCAAACAAGAAACGTCTAACATTGAAAGCCAGGTCTCTTGAAGTACTATGACATAACAGTGAAATTATTCTGCGAACAATGAAATTTGTCTTGTTGTCTTGTCCTCGCATTCCAAGAACAAATGATCGTCCCATAGTGCTGGATGAGAAAACAAAACTACGTAAAAAGGGGGGGAAATTAGTTTTAACCTTTACCAGTTTCTTATTTTATTTTACCAGTTTCTTATTTCTTATTTTATTTATGACTCAAGAGTCATACTTGCTTAGATAGCATGCATCTAGAACTGCAGTGGGTTGCTTTAGAATAAGATTTCACTCTTTTGCTTCTCAGAGGTTCTGATTCTGTATTTGACATATCTAAGTCCTCTGCGCTAATTCAAATGTTCGTTTTCCACTATGCTTGCCTTTAACCCGACGGCTCATTCAGCAATATCCAACTTTTCATGCATTTTTGTAATCATGGCTCATATTTTTGGTTTCTCTAGCAATACCTTTCAAAGCTTTCCGCTTGCTGTTTTAACGCGGCTTTGAATGTACACTGCTCAAAAAAAAAAAAAAAAAAAAAAAAAAATGGGACAGTGCTATATCTCCCGTTCTACTGGGCCGATTGACAAAATTCAACCTGCGTTTTTCATGTCTCGAAAGCGCGACTTAGGATATATATTAGATTTATATATAGCACTAATCTAACATAGGTATTTTAACACAAAATCGGACTTTTTCTGAAATAACATACCAATTTTTTTACATATTTCGATTCTACGACTCAAATTATGCCAGAATACCAAGTTTTGTAAAAATCGTACGAGTAGTTTTTAAAATATTAGCTGTCAAATTTTTAGCTCCTCAATGTTAATAGAATTTGGCAAATATTTATTAATATCTCTTTTTTTATTAAACTTTTTTCATTTTTTCTCTCACATTTCGAAATTTAGGTTCATTCCAAATAAAATTTACCCATTTTTTGTGTTTTATTTTTAAAATTTCTATTTTAAAATAATTTTTATAAATTTTTCGAAAAAATTTTTGAATTATAACCTATAAAAATTTTACCATCATCTTAAAGTAGGTGTATTTTTAAGCATATCTGCAAAAAATTAGGCTTTTTTATTCAAAATTTTCTAAGATATACACGAATTTACATATTTTCGCGTTTTGAAATTTGGCATCTTTTTTTGAGCGATAATAACGCCAAATGTGGTCTATGGATTTTTGTTACACTGAATTGCCACAGCTATTTTTAACCTTAAATTTCAAGTAAAATTTTACGGAGAATTAATTACATGACATTTTTTTCCCTCAATGATGCGTAATAAATATTTATTAATACTATATTTAAAGCTATTTTTTTAAAAATTATATATGATATTATTCAAATTTTTAACTATTTTTTTTTAATTTCTCTATATCTTAAAAAAAAAAAGAGTAAATTTTTGTATGAGTAAATTTTTACCTTCGGCGTTTTATCGTCTGCTGCTTTACTTCGTTTAAATCGAATTGTCTAAAACTGAGAATTTTTGTTTGATGTTTATTTGAATTTTATGACAGTAACTGCATAATTTATTTCTAAAAACAAACTGTTGCTTTTGAAGTGGCTGAAAGAGCGGCTGATACATATTTTTAAAGCACAGTATATTTTTATAGAAACATAATATTTAGAATAATCATTTTTATAAAAGTCAAATTATGATATAAACATACAGCCCTCTAGAGACTGAATTAATGGAAGTTCAATAGTTATGTAGAAATGATCTGCAGCTACTTAATGGCTGGATAAGTCAGCAGATTCTGTGGACAAGTAAGAATAATTCTATAAACGCCGCCCAACATTCAGGATTCAATTAACAACGAGGATACGATTTTTATTAAATGAATTTAAGAAATTTTAAAACATAAAAAATCAACTCATTTTTTATCTTAAAATGTATTTTTGTGCGTAGCGTATTTTCATTATATTCTTAAAATTCTAATTTAGAATGTAATTGTCAAGAACTGAATCCTAATCATTAGTAATATAATAAGTAATTATTACGGTTATTAATAAATCCTTCTTATAAATTGCAAATATTGCACATGATATTATTTATTTACACTTCAATTCTAGCCGTCAGCTCTAGTTACAAATCAATTACATTTAATTAAGGATTGGATTGGATTGGATTATTTAATTATCGCAAAGCACACGAGGGTTATCTGCCTAAAGGGAGGGATTCCTTCGTGGAGGACTTTCTAAGGGAAACTGGCTCGTATACACGTTACACATGGGGAAAACCATGAAAACGCCCATGCAGCCAGCCCGTTCGCGGGATTCGAACCTCGGACCGAACTACCAGTGTTCAGCATCTTTACCGCTCGGCCGCTGGTGAGCTATTTAATTAAGGAACGACCATCTAAGTTTAAAAACAGCGTACCGTAGCAGGCATTCAATTATTGGCGCCACATCTTTCATGTTACTCCCGATTGGCAAGCTACATGATTTTTAATGCGTATTCGGGTTTTGCTAGTAACTTCACTTGGAAATCGCACTTAAACTAGGTTAGTTGGTTATTTGAACATAGAAAGAACATGGGAGCTATTTGATTAAGATGCTTTCATAGAGAACCTTTGTAAAGAGAACCTAGAAAACTACGAAAACCAACCATGCAGCCTGGGTTAGACTTCGCAACAAACAATTAGTATTTAACAATCTTCAAATGCTAGGTAACTGGTGAGGCTCCAATTTAATATTTTATTTCTAAATATTTAAAATATTGTTGTATTGTTAGACACAAAAAGCAGAATTTAAGTTTTGTTAACTCGTTAGTAAACTACCAAGCCGTAGTGCAAATGAATATTCAATTGTTTTTGCAATAATTGTATTCACTTAATATTCTTGGAATATGAGCTAAAGAAGGAACGTTCTCGGAAGATTAAAGAAGTGTTTAAATCCAGTGATATTAGGTTTATCTTACAAGCTCAGGATCAAAACGATTCTGCAATTGCCCGAGTAGTTGACTTGTAAATGACTGTGAATTAAGCAGATGACTTTTAATCTTACGTTTTCAGTCAGAAAACCTATTCCGAATGTTTTGTATTGCATGACAATGCATCTTTTCATTATTCAATAACCAGTCGGAGAACCGCTTGTGTTCGGAAAATAAGCATGTGTAGTCAACCGTCCTGCATGTTCTTCAAATTTGTCTTCTTGTGATTTTTTTCTTTCCCAAAAACTAAAGTTGCCTCTCAAAGGAAAGTTTTTTGACATTGAAGAGACAAAAGGAGTATGACATCTACTTTTAGAGGCATGTCAAAAACAGATCTCTACAAGCCTTCTCTTCCATTACATGTTGTGCAGTCAGACAAAAAGTTGCATCAGCGTAAATTTTATAATCTATTTTTATTCCACTCTGATTACTTTACAGATTTATATACAGTGAATATATACTAAATCTTTTACTTTAGCTTAAGTAATTCGGAAGTTTTGACGGAATTGTTGTTGGAACTAGGACTTAGAAGATAAGTCAAATTAAATATTTCGATAATCCAATAAATTCAAGGTCGAAGTTTCAATATTTTATTTTCGGGGGGGGGAAGGGAAATTTTTTCAGTTTTGGTCCATTATCCTAAGTATATTTTCTTTGATTCTTTATTTTTTCCATAAAAGCGAAAAATTTACGCTTGGTATACATATAACGCATAGCTTCAAATTAAAATTTAATAATATACAGAGTGGTTATAATTAAAGTTCCACACTGAAACGGTCATAAAAGAAAAACTACTGGATCAAATGTTATCCAACTTGGTAATCGTGTAAAGGAAGTCATGGGAATTTATTTTCCGCGAAAAAAAGGAAGTTGGAAACCTCACTACCAGGGGGAAAATGGCGCTGTATGCAATACTGTTAAACGAAATATGGGTCGGAATCTAACTTAACCTTTTGTTACACCGGTTTAACATGTTGCATACCCTTAAGAAACTTTGAAGTAGGCAAATTACCATTTAAAAGCGTTGAATTCGATAAAAGTCGAGTGCGCCATCCGTGTAAGTGAGAAATTCGTCCGTGAAAGCCACGAATTAGCGATTAGAAAATGTGAGATCGCAAATCACTCGCACAAGTGCGTATAATCTGGAAATCGTTTTCTTACAAATCGCTAATTTGTAATTTTTGAAGCCTGAATTCGGCTCTAAAACATGAAAATACTGATTCAAAACGCTTTTAATCGATTTGGGCCAAAGAAATCCCTTATGTTATCTATCTAGTTCCATTGCATTCTACTACTGCATTCGATTGCATAGTAGTCATTTCACACCGTTTAGTGTTGAATGACAGCTAGTTTTATAAGTGAACCATTTTTCTCTGAAGAGCAGGCGACAGCTGGACCAATGTGATTGCAGCTCACTTAGAGTCAATGTTAAAATGTTTCGTAATACATGAAATGCATGGAACTGCAGTAACATGGCATTTTAGATACTACGATTTTTATGCAGGGCTGGGCCTCACCTCACGTGTGTCGCACAGTTACTTAGCAAACATTTCACGACTGAACGTCTTATAGGCCGACAATTCCCCTCTTCCCACCAGACCTCAATCTCTGTGACTTTTGGCTATGGGGTTATCTCAAAAGCACTGTTTATGGTGATATTCTAAACAATTTGGCAGAAATGAAAAATGTCCGTAACATTCCTCCTGATATGCTAAGAACTGCTGTTAAGAATGCAGTAACAGGATTTAACTTGCTCTCGGAAAATGCTGGACGCTACATTGAACATGCTTTGTAACACATTTCGGAAACTATTAAACACATTTTAAACAGATGTTTTCATGTCTTATTTCATTTACCAATATTGTATACAGCGACATTTTTCCACTGGTGGTGAGTTTTTGAACTCTTTTTTTTTCCCCGTGGAAAATAAATTCCCATAACCTCCTTTACACGATTCCCAAGTTTGATAACATTTGGTCCAGTAGTTTTCCTTTTATGACCATTTCAAATTGGAACTTTAATTATAACCACCATGTAAATTAAACTTTAAAAGTCTGACAGTTTGATTCAAGTCCCAGCTTTAAAAATATATATATTTAAATATAATATTTTATATTAATCCTCTTAGAAAGAATGTTTTAAGAAGCTAATTTTTCTCTCGCGTTATAGATTGTATAAAAAAACATGATCTTAAATATGATTTAGATAGTTTCAGCCGATATAAGAATCGGGTTACTCGGTGGTACAGAATATGCCCTGCTGGACTGTTATTTCTTTGTCATTTAGCAAAAATATTTTAATTAAAATATTTATGCTTTGGACTTTGCTCTATACTTTGTTTATAGTTAAAATGTCTAGAAAATGAAAAGCTGTCTTCAGCTGAAACGCAGTTGATGCAATTGATATTTTAAAAAAATTGACAAGAATGCAAAATTTATGGAAGTCTAGGAATCGAAAAATCTTATTTTTTTTTTTTTTTTTTTTTTTGTGTGAGCACTGAAAATAACTGTAGAAGGAAAGAAGAAAATTAGGGAGAAAAGTAAGCAAAAATTTGCAGGGAAATTTGGCTGTCAGACATACCAATATGTTTCAAAAAGTTGGACGCTTTTGAATATACCTTCAGGATACTTCAAAGAATTTAGGTGTTCAAAGAGAAAACACTTGGACGTGTACACCACCACCACCAAATACCATCAATTGAGCTTGTGTTAACAGAAAAGACAAAAACGATATCATTACAGATTAAAGTGAAGAGCGACTGGTTGTAGACTATATGGTTGTATAAATTTAAATTACGTTATAGAACATCATATCGTATCATAAATGGAGAATCCCATGATTTTCTCAGTCGAATTATTAAGATTCAGGAGTTTATCCAGTGATGTATGTGGATGTCACCTAAAGACGTTTTTTTTTCCTCCTGATGAAACAGCGGCTGAGCGGTAAATCGCTGAACACTGGTAGTTCGGTCCGAGGTTCGAATCCCGCGAACGGGCTGTCTGCATGGGCGTTTTCGTGGTTTTCCCCATATGTAACGTGTATGCGAGCCATTTTCCCTTAGAAAGTCCTCCCACGAAGGCATCCCTTCCCTTAGGCATAATTAAATAAACCAAAACCTCTTGATGAAACCAGACTTTCCTTTCATCTCATACCTTCAAAATGTTTAGCCTCTAAAGACTGATAAAGGCTCTGACCAAATACTTCGTGATGAACGTTCTAAGAGAAACCAGCTAGCATACACGGTACACATGAGAAAATCCACGAAAACGCCCGTGTAACCAGCCCGTTTACCGGGATTCGAACCCCGGAGTGAACTACCAGTTTTCAACGATTCTCTACCGCTCGGCCGTGTGTGCGCCTTTATGAAATGGAAGGCGATAACTTTATTTAAAATGATTGTGAAATACCAAGATTATTTCGAAAAGTTGGATACTTTTTAATATACTTGCAGAATGCCTAAAGAAAAAGAGCAAGAATAAAGTAGAATGCCTGAAGAAAAAGAAAAGAAAAAATAAATTTTTGCGTAAAATTTAATATTTCTACTTTTTTTTTAATTTAAAACTTTTTAATCTTATGATATTTGATTCTTGCGATTTCAAAAATAAAATATTTGACTAAAATATGAATAACATTTTAAGAAACCAAATGTAGGATAAAGCTGTGTAAAGCAATGGGCACAATGATTAAACTGTTTAAAGCAGTGTATGCAAGTCATCCTATGTTAAAATGTCCGTTATACATCTCTCTTATTTATATATTTCTTTTCTGAACGGAACATTGAAAGGCGTGTTAACTGTGCTTTACTGTAATTTCTCTTTTAATATATGCAGTTTTCAAATGCATCATAGTCGGGGTTACAAAATATTCTTCGGAAAGAAACGCAATTTAAATAAATAAAATCAAATTCTAGAAAATTTATATTAATGAATATATTTAAAATGCTCAGTTCGAAGGAATAAATAGAAAATTTTAAAACAATTATCTGAAGAGGCAATGCAACACAAACAATTAAAATAAAAGTATAAAAATTTAAAAATTTCCTAAAATAATAACTATGACAAATAAATATATATAAAGAAAACTATTTGAAAAAAAAAATAAATAAATAAACGCTGCACCGTTATTGACGCAGTTTGAATAGGTAAATAGAAATTTTTAAAACAGTTATTCGAAGAAAAAAATGCAACTTAAACAATTAAAATGAAATTCGAAAAAGAAAAAATTACTTAAAATAATAACAGTTATAATAAAAAATATATGAAGAATATTATTTGGAAAAAAGAATGATGGTGACTTTTTTTCCTCTCACGGGAAAAGAAACAAGGTTGCCATATATTAAGACGTTCGCCAAGTGAACTATTCTTAGCGCAAACTGAACAAAAAGTGCCAACATAAATTTGTGAATTTCTCCGTAAATTTCGCTCCAAATTTTACAAAATTTCATATTTAGGCGTAATTTGAGTCGTAGAATCGAAATATGTAAAAAAATTGGTATGTTATTTCAGAAAAAGTCCAATTTTGTGTCAAAATACCTATGTTAGAATAGTGCTATATATAAATCTAATATATATCCTAAGTCGCGCTTTCGAGACATGAAGAACGCAATTTGAATTTTGTCAATCGGCCCAGTAGAACGGGAGATATAGCACTGTCCCATTTTTTTTTTTTTTTTTTTTTTTTTTTTTTTTTTTTTTTTTGAGCAGTGTACCTTGGAGAGCAGCCATTAACGGTGCTGCCACCGTCAGGATTTTCTTCCTCCTTTGCTAAAGTTGACGACGAAAACTCCTCCTTTGCCAAACTTCATTAGCTAATTCGGCGCTTTGGCATAGGCCACTTTGCTTTCGATGATTCTTCTTGTTTCTGCAATGGGGACATAAGAACTAAGTATTTAAGAACTTTGCTTTCTTCTAAATACTTAGGAAATCCTTTAGGGTAGCTTCATGGAGATTACTGCATAAGACATACTTGACTAGCTGGCTTTGACATTGCGCTTTTTTTACTATTATCGCAACACTTGCCATATTTAATTTGGCCTCCACAAATTTTTATTCCATTCTCAAACCTCAGACACTGAGAGCACTATCTCGGGTTATTATAAAATCTCGTTGTTCTCTGTCTGTTCATCCACACTTTTACATGTTCTGGGATACTGTGTCCGATAATTGTGACCAGAATTTTCTCTGACCTTTTCATCATAAATCTTCGTAAAATTTATTACGTCTATAACATTATTACAGGTGAGTTCATTAGCTAATTCGGACAATTCAACGTCCACCGGTATATCTGATCGAAGAAATTTACTTGTAAAATCGTTCATGGCGAGCGACTCGTTGATATTAAGCAGCTCCGTTAAGCTTTGTACTTGCCAGGTACATTCGGCCAACAAGGTAGTAATCAGAAGACTACCAACCCTTATGCGCTTAATAAAATCTATATGTTTTACTGAAGGCACTTTTCCCACAATTTCATCTTTTAAGCGTTTTTGATTATTCACTTTGAAATTCTTTCCTACTCCCGTAATAAATATAATATAATTTGTAATTCCTCTTTTTCTGGCATGCTTTTTTTATAAAGAGTTCGGCCCACCAGCGGCCGAGCGGTAAAGTCGCTGAACACTGGTAGTTCGGTCCGAGGTTCGAATCCCGCGAACGGGCTGGCTGCATGGGCGTTTTCGTGGTTTTCCCCATGTGTAACGTGTATACGAGCCAGTTTCCCTTAGAAAGTCCTCCACGAAAGGCATCCCTCCCCTTAGGCAGATAGCCCTCGTGTGCTTTGCCATAATTAAATACACACACACATTTATAAAGAGTTCTGGTGACAAGGTCGACCTGAACAATTGTTCTGGCCTTGCACAATTTCACTGCTCCACTACATCATGAAAGCATCGCTAATCCCGAATAAGCGAATGGCAGCTCTCCAAATGAGCTCTCGGTACTTTAATAATAAATGTTAAACAACACAGAATTGAATAATACAAACCTTACTTGAAAAGCACATAAAACAGAGACATACCAATTCACCTAGCAACAGAAGACATACCACTTCCGCGCTCAATTCTCAATTCTCGTTCTTCCTGGTAATTTTATTCTATTTTAATTTAAGCACTCACAAGTGGTGAGCTAGAATAAACTTAAAGCGTTTCGGTTCTATTAATCTGTTTGCTTGATGGTTAGCTGTTTTGGTGGTGGTAATTCACTGCACAGATCAGACTAACTCTTTACTGAGGCTGTAATTGTACTAGGTAAGTGATTGCACACCACGCAGGTTTTACTATTAGCGCCTATGTGGTAAGTTAAAGAAAAGTTGCTGCAATTTTTTTAGTTTTGTGTAAAGTAATTTTATGGTATAGAGAGTTGTGCACGGTAAAGTGGTAATGGCGCAAAGGCCGGGTGTTTGTACAATATTAGATACAAGTGTGTGGCCCCAGGGAAGGAAGTGGTACAATAGAATGATTTGCTCAGTTAAACAAAATAGGCGCGTTCAGGGCGACGTTCAAGCCCTGAACGCACGTCATGCCCTCTCAGGACCCCCCGCGCGTTCAGAGCGCTTCACGTCCATTGTATTTGTGGAAAGAGGGTTGCTATTACAATTTTTAGAAAAAACTGAGAAGCATTTTGTGTTGTGCGCTTTGTCGGAGTCGCAGACGTTAGTGGTAGTTCTATGAGTCTTAAGAGGGCAAGCTTTGAGCTGGTATACATTTATTGGTAAGGCGTAATTAAGTACACCCAGTTATTTGTATGAAGGTTTTAAACAAGCTCTGTTGAATGCATTCCCGACAGTGAAGAGCAGGGTGAAGGTGGAAATAATTATATAGTCGATTTCAAATGAAGGACCAGCAGTTAACGAAATTTATATTACTTATTATATATTATTAAACGAAATTTATATACATTATTATTATTATTTTCTATTATTATATTTCTATGTAAATTATTGTATGGGAATGAACAAGAGAGAAGAACTTGGAGACACTAGTCCCGCGATTGTTTCCAAAAGTGCAAAACTTGATCGAATTAAGAAGCCCAGAAACATTAAATGACATGTTTCAACTAGAATTAAATATAAAAGTAGATGCACAGTGTGGTGGAATATCGTCAGACACGATAGTCAATAACAAATTCTCTCACATAGCATTGAATACTATTGTACTTAAAAACGCTGGAGCTACCTTATTTACAGCTCGAACTGAATAGTATACCAAAGAAAGCAATGCTGGATAATGTAGTGCAAGAAGGTTTTTTGTCTGTCAGATTTTTTTGCGAATACTTCCGGAAATTGAGATTATTTGAAGCACAGGAATAGTTTGAAGTTATAGCTGCACAAGATGACGATGTTCAGTGTAGGTAGCATAACATTAAACATTAAGGTTAAAAATGAAAGTCAAAAGATGTTGTTCTTGGTTCTTAAAGGATTACAAATTGACGTGTCATGACGCTACACCACATAAAATTTGATCCCTTTATTTTTATATTTTAATTTATACATATATGTATACATTTTATTTATTTGGTACTATTCGGTTTTGAGGGCCGTAAAAAATCGCCAAACTATTGTTGATGCCAGTGCTGCCAAAAATAATTGCGGCAATCCTAACGCAAGAAAGGAAGTATAATAGTAAATAACTATCTAAGATTGATGTTTTAATTTAGATGAAAAGTTAATTTCATATAATACTTTATTATTATTATAATTTATATAAAAATTGCTAAACATAACTGAATGGATGCCTGCATAGCTATTTCGCTACCGAGTTATCGCTAAAGCATAGTTTCATCTCGTTGGTTGTTCAAACATAATTTTCCATAATGAATCATGCCTTTTCTTTGAAAAAATTCTCGGTAAAGTGCAGAATCGCTACTTTATTTGTTTGCCGCTTTTTACAAGGGTAAAAACAATTGCACTTTTGTCAATTTTCTTTCAAGTGAAAATAGGTCGATGTGTACATAGATAAAGTCAAGGGTGTGCGCAGTGAAATTTTTGTGCAATTCTGGGATTTTTTTTAAGTGAAGATAAGTCGATGTGCACATGGATACGGAGTATATGCAATTCTTAAAAACGCGTCAAGCAGTGGGTGATTCTGCACTTTACCCAAAATTCTATTCCCGACTTTTCGTCATGGGCAATTCCCAAATTGTTAAATCCATAGGAAATGGATTTAAAATCATAAAAGGATTTAAAAATTAAACTAGTATTTCAATGGCGTCTTAAGAAATATAGAACTATATAAACTTACGCAATCTGAAATCAGGCGTACGCTAGATTTGGCGCTTTTGCTCATACATTTTCGCTGCAAGTTTTCACGGTCCTCAAAACGGAATAGTACCATTTATTTTCTTATATTACTTTATTTTAGTCTTGTCCTTGGAGCTACATATAACTAGCTCAAATATACTAGATTTCTCCGTAGCCCCACATTGCTGATCAGAGATTTTCCAGCTGCGTTTTCTCTTCTGCTTAGTAACAAATGTATAGGAGTGCACAAACCTTCGAAATGGAAAATTAGTATCTCCATCTTTTTTTTTTTTTTTTTTTCAATTTCTTTAACATGGACCTTTACCTTTTAATTTTTTGTCCTATTTTTTTCGCTTTAATCTGGAATAAGATGACAAAATCTTATATATGTTAAAATAACCTTTTTATTGAAATCATTAAATTGACAGAAGGCACTATTCGTGCTATAGAATATAACTCCGCTACTTGAGAGCATTTAAAATAACATAAGCTGAAGATAAATTCAAGTAAAATAGTCAGAGATTACGCGAAATAGACTACTGAATCTGGCTCAAGTAATTAAAGGCGCGTACCTAAACGTCGGCTAACAAAGTAGCAAACTAAAACTTTCGTAGATCTGACGATATTACGTAACTGGAATGCAAAGCTTCCAGAGGTTCTAAGTCTAAGACTTTCAACCCTCAGCTTAAATACACGACAAATAATTTGCATTCTGGTAAGGACTACTGAAAGAAGAAGTTAAAGGTTCAAATTATAATAATAGGTTAATTAACATAAAAACCTACAAACATTAAGCTGAATTAAAACATATAAAAACACTGTTATTTCTATTATTGTGATTAACTGTTGTTTATAATAAACGTTTGCAGTTTTATCACCCGTTCCCCCTCGTTCTAACCAATTTGCATATGTTGCAGCTTTTTACTACGTGCTGGAGGTAAACAGCGGTTTCACTGTCAGGCTTCACAAAAGTATTTTGTAGAATGAAGTACCGGGAGACAGTAGTTGGGGCTTAAGTATTTTACAGCTGTTCCTTAACGCTCAGTATGTATATTTACAGTACAATTATGCCTGCAGGCGTGTTGTGCTTGGGTGGCTTTTAGTACAGTCACTTCTCCGACTATAATACCCATACAGTAAAGGCCTGCAAATTAGTCAACATGCAATATTTCCTACTCATTTATCACAATAACCCTTTTTTTATCGGTACTTAAGGATAATTTTAATGCAATTCCTTCTTCTTGTATCCACATTTAGTGTATTTGTCAATTCCTGCATGTAAATATAACCTGCGGGAACTTATGCGGCAATATATTGGCTTCAATTCTTGCAAGCTTAGGTAAATCTCTTCTTAAATCTAGAGAAGGGGTGGTCTTTTTTGCGTTGGGTTCCTTAATAAACCATCGCATATCTTCTCACCGGAACTTTTCGCAAGCGTCTCTAAAGAGTTTTTTTTATCATTTCTAGCTTCGTATATAAATGCTCCCTTTTTGTGAGAATTTCCTTCACTAAAATGACCTGTACTCTTGCATCTACTGATTTATCTAATTTTTCTCCTTTATCTTCTTCAAACATGCAACAAAGGGAAATTACTGTAATAAACGACTTGTAGGGTTTTACTTTAATTTTTAATAGTTATTTTTATTTTGGAAGATTATTATAATAGTTATTTACATACATTCTAATTTATCACCTACGTTTCCTGCCAAAATGAGTTTTCAGGATTATGTTTTATGGTAACGAGGTAGAAACGAGTATTTAAGCAGAAATCTGGGTCCCTTCAGTAGGACAGCGTGTTCTGCCTTTCGGCCACGTTATTGCTATGAGCCTACGTTTATTATTATACGGCTGTACCTAATACGTGCCCGTTAGTATACATCGGTGGTCCTTCAAGAAGGTCCAACTCTGCTAGTTGATTCTGTGTAGCTTTGGCCGATTAATTTTATTTAGTATTAGCTTTGTTTATATTTCCTATTTTGAGTCAAAGCCCAAGTGGAGGCTAATTTTACGCCCGAGAGGGGCCATCTGCCAAATTATTTTGATTTGGACTGCTGTGAATCCGAGCGCGTTGGACGCACTTTGATTTTCTGCTCATTTTTCTACGAACTGACCCAGTTCCCTAGGCGATCAGTGAGTTTACTTTTAGTTTACTGAGTGTTTACTTTTAGTTACTTTTAGTTACTTTTAGTCTACTTTGTGGATTACGAGTGTGAGACCTTCGGGTTTCACTGATAATTATGTCCTTTTATAGGATAGTTAATACTGATGATAAAATTAGCGACTGTACGGACTCGAAACGATCTACATTATCATTGCCAACTACTTCAAGACGTGAGGAATTTTTGAAAGATCCCCGACTCAGGAAAAAAGGCAAAAGCAAGAAGGAGAATGCAAATTCAGAGAGGGAAACGATGACCGCCGAAAGAGCCCGAGAAGAGAAAATAGAGAAACTTATCCACGAATGTGGAGTTAATTATATGACGCATCACTTGGAGTTCGAAAAAAGACTGAAGGAAGCCAAAACCCCAGAGGAACAGAATACTCACATTTACTCATACAAGGAAAACCGCTAAACGTTTTCTTAAGAGACCATGAACGGAGCAAGTTTCTAATAATCCTGATACGGAAGGAGAATGGACTGCTCTAAAGAAGACGGAAAATTCAAGAAAACCGATACCGATGTAAATCCCTCAAGAGAACCGCTTCCAAATTCTCAGAAAAATCGCTCAGGAGAAACTCGAGCAGCCAAACGCTGACATCCCGCCCCACCTATTATATTTTCACAAGATGAATGCGATTGGATGATACTGGACGAACTGTTGAAACAAAACTGCGCCGAGCCCTACGAAATCCAAATGAGAGTAAAATCTATCTTCGTTTACACCAAGACTCTTGACGATTACAGTAAAATGAATGAGCTTCTACTTGAAAAGAAAATTTCCTCCCATTCCTACCAGTTAGATTGTGAAAACCCGACCCAGGTCATTATGAAGATCCTCCCCGCTACTGTGAAAGAAGAGGCAATACGGCAAGACCTTAAATGCAGGAATTATCCCATCGAGAAAGTAAAACAGTTTTCCAGACGCCGTGACGGAGAAATAATTAAACTTGCCATCTTTCTACTGTAGCTAAAAAGAACTCCAGAATGTCACAAGATCCATCAGCTTAACAATATCTACAGTTTCAATATTACTTTAGAAAAGTTTAACCCAGAAAAAGACCAGTACAATGTTTCCGCTGCCAGCAATTCGGACACTTCAATTTTGTTGCAGTAACCCAGTAAGATGCGTTAAATGTGGGAATCAACACCGAAGCAATCAATGCACTATGAAGCCCGAAGACTAAGCCGAAATGTATTTTCTATCGACTTTGTCACGTAAGCAGCTACAGAGGTTGCAGTGAGTACAAGAAAAAGTTTGAAACGAAAGCAGCCCACCTCAGCCTAAAGCACCCGAATTCACGGAGGAAAATTTTCCTAGTACAAAAACTACTACGATTTCAGCGCAGAAAAATCTCCCTCAAGTCAAATACAGTGAGTAACTGAAAGGTAAAATGACCCCTACCACGAAGGATCTTGTAAGATTCTCACTAGTGTGTTTCTCAGTTACTGTAGAAAGTGACGAATCTTAAAAACCAATTAGCGAATAATCGCTTAAGTTCGTGTAACAAGAAACAACAAAATGGAAGGGTAACTAACCCTTTATTATTCCAATAAGATTTAACAAAACTCCGTCTTGGAGTGTACAATAAAAGCCGACACTTGGGCTTGAACTTAAGAGACTAAGAAATAAACTAAAGATTAACTAAAGAGATATAGCCGAAGCTATGAAGATTCTAGTCGAGTTGGCCCTTTAACTGTATTTGACTACTAAGCTTATCAAGGGCCTTAGTACGGCCGAGCGTAATAACAGCCTTGAGAGAGAGTAGCCAAAAGGAAGACGCGCGCAAATCAGAAACTCTGATTCTCTGTAACTCAGCATGTAAAACTTCGCGGTCTAAATACCGCTCCTCCTCATTAAGTATTCAGAGTGATTCCAAAACTACGTTCTGACCGGAAGTAGTAAGTAGAAGTTATGAATTTGACTGGAAAGGAACTTGAAATTTAACTGTTAATAAAATTAACATAATTCTTACAACCTAAATGACGCAGTCGCTTGGATTCAAGATGTAAAAAATCAACGCTTTCCTTACATCGATCATTTCATGCATTGGAAATGTCAAATCCCGCAAAAAAAAAAAAAAAAAAAAAAAAAAAAAAAAAACTCAACCGAAAAAGTTCAAACTGGATTCCAAGCAGCAATGCTAGTCATTCAATTCGCTGAAACAGAGGATTAGAAAAGTCACTACCTGCGATCAGCAGTGGACCAGTAGGAATTAGACAGCATCTCTCAGCTAAATTTTCGGACTTCATTTCACACATTTTCTATCTTTTCTCTTTTAGTTCAGCAGCAGTCTGACAATCATCCCTTCCGGAGTAGCTTTGTTTGTCTATGCGGAAAGTTCATCAACGCATCATCGAGAATTTCTTTTAATTCTCAATCAACATCCCTTCATGATATGGTAGGAACGATATGTCTTTTCCAAACGCGTTATACACAGAATGCGCTTATGCCCAGGGGCCTGTTTGCACGTGCGTCGCACCTGAGATTCGTCGTCCTGACTTGGAATAAAGGGTAATTTAAACCTTCTCCGGAGCTGTTACTTACATTACAAGAACTCAGCGAATAGTCGCTTTTGCATTTATGTCCCCATCTTATATGCGAGCATGTCTTCTGTATCTTTACATTTCCCCATCTAATATGTGAGCTAGAGTATAAACATAATCTTGTAATTTTAATTATGTTTCAGTTACGTTTTAGTGGTAACATATCGAATTCTTCTTTTTTTTTTCCGTTACTTGAAAGTATTTTAGAACGGTGTTTCGTTTTGGTTTAGAGTTGCGTGAGTAATATTTATCGAGAGCAAGAGAGCCTTATTTTAAAGTAAGTTTTGAGATGCACAGCCTTGTTTATGTGATTTTATGATGATTTCTAGAAATGTTATATATTCGTTTGAGAAAATGTAAATGATTCTCCTTCGTGTTCGTCTTCAAATAAACGTTTGTGAATTTCGTGAATGAAATGTTCCTTCTGATTTGATGTCTTTACACCATTTTCGGACAACTGGCGTCCCTCGACAGGATTCGTCTGCATTTTTAAGTTGAATAAGTGAATATTTTCTTCCTTTCTGAGTTCACTGCATATTGTGCTAGATTTTTGTTGATTATGGAAGCTCAAAGAAATCTTTTCTTTATATTTAAAAAGGCTAGAACAGCAGACCGTTGCATCGGAGGGTATTTTCAAAGGCGTGTAACGAATACAATAATGCGGAAGATGCATTGTATCTATCTGCTAAGATAGCAAAATTAAAATTAATTGAAAAAACGCTTTAATTACGGTTCACTTCGAGGAAAAAATTAAACAAATGCTTTTTTCTGAAGATGTTGCTGAAAGAGGCTTGATTTAGAAATAGGGGGATCGGAAGCGTACATAGATCGATCGCCTTCGGTACAACTAAATATAAAATCTTTAGAAATACTTTTATCAGGTAACGTAAATTCTGCTGAAATTGGGAACGTATCACACAAAATTCGCTATTGCGTTACCTAAAATACAACTGTCTTCATTTAATGGAGACGTAAGAAATTGGTTACAGTTTTGGAGGCAGTTCCAAAAATTCCAATAAGGATCCCAATTAGGATTTGCATGACAAATCTGACTATTTATCTCAGTCTATGGAAAAGGGCAGCGTTGCAGAGGTGTTGGTAAAAAGCTTTAGCCAACTGGTAAAAATTATGAAAGAGCTTTAAAACATTTAGAAAACCGTTTTAGGAAACAGCAAATTCTTATTTAAGTATCTGTTAGGAAATTATTAGCGCTGGTTTTAAAGAAACGAATGTGAAGGGAAACCTTTAAGAACGTTATATGATCAATCGGAAACTAAATTTTCGGACTTCATTTCACACATTTTCTATCTTTTCTCTTTTAGTTCAGCAGCAGTCTGACAATCATCCCTTCCGGAGTAGCTTTGTTTGTCTATGCGGAAAGTTCATCAACGCATCATCGAGAATTTCTTTTAATTCTCAATCAACATCCCTTCATGATATGGTAGGAACGATATGTCTTTTCCAAACGCGTTATACACAGAATGCGCTTATGCCCAGGGGCCTGTTTGCACGTGCGTCGCACCTGAGATTCGTCGTCCTGATTTGGAATAAAGGGTAATTTAAACCTTCTCCGGAGCTGTTACTTACATTACAAGAACTCAGCGAATAGTCGCTTTTGCATTTATGTCCCCATCTTATATGCGAGCATGTCTTCTGTATCTTTACATTTCCCCATCTAATATGTGAGCTAGAGTATAAACATAATCTTGTAATTTTAATTATGTTTCAGTTACGTTTTAGTGGTAACATATCGAATTCTTCTTTTTTTTTTCCGTTACTTGAAAGTATTTTAGAACGGTGTTTCGTTTTGGTTTAGAGTTGCGTGAGTAATATTTATCGAGAGCAAGAGAGCCTTATTTTAAAGTAAGTTTTGAGATGCACAGCCTTGTTTATGTGATTTTATGATGATTTCTAGAAATGTTATATATTCGTTTGAGAAAATGTAAATGATTCTCCTTCGTGTTCGTCTTCAAATAAACGTTTGTGAATTTCGTGAATGAAATGTTCCTTCTGATTTGATGTCTTTACACCATTTTCGGACAACTGGCGTCCCTCGACAGGATTCGTCTGCATTTTTAAGTTGAATAAGTGAATATTTTCTTCCTTTCTGAGTTCACTGCATATTGTGCTAGATTTTTGTTGATTATGGAAGCTCAAAGAAATCTTTTCTTTATATTTAAAAAGGCTAGAACAGCAGACCGTTGCATCGGAGGGTATTTTCAAAGGCGTGTAACGAATACAATAATGCGGAAGATGCATTGTATCTATCTGCTAAGATAGCAAAATTAAAATTAATTGAAAAAACGCTTTAATTACGGTTCACTTCGAGGAAAAAATTAAACAAATGCTTTTTTCTGAAGATGTTGCTGAAAGAGGCTTGATTTG
Source organism: Stegodyphus dumicola (assembly GCF_044657685.1). Taxonomy (NCBI): domain Eukaryota; kingdom Metazoa; phylum Arthropoda; class Arachnida; order Araneae; family Eresidae; genus Stegodyphus; species Stegodyphus dumicola. The sequence goes on along the minus strand of NC_140781.1, from coordinate 108,871,613 downwards.
AAACTTTGTGTTCTTAAAGTTCTTGAGGTAAGACGAGAAAAATATGCTGCAATATTTTTTCCACTCGTGAAATCAGCATTGCCAGATGGAACTTTAAAAACGTGGGAGCGTTTTCGGACAGCTCACCATAGAAGTAGAGATTTAGATGAAAATGTGCAGACCGTTGCTAAAACGATGCTTGCTTAGATTTGTTACTAGAATTTCTCCAAGATGAGGTTGGTGGAGAGAAAAGAATATATCTTGCTTCGAAAAATAAACCGAATCAAGGAAGACGTGATAACAGAAATAATTTCGAAATCCAGATTCCTAATATTAAATCAAAATTTCGTAATAATTTCAATCGAGTATCAACTGCTGCATAGCTCTTTACTTCAGTACGGGAACAAATTTCATGCATATTTTGCGAAGCCTCATAATTCGTCGAAGCTAGAATGTTTGTTTTAAAGCTAGAAAGATGACTTTAAAGGAGAGAGAAAATTTTATTGAAAAATCTGGCTGTTGCTCTCTGTGCATAAAATTTGGTCATCAAGTACGAAAATGTAAGGTAAAAGATGGTTACCTGAGCTGCGGAAAGAAACACCCTATTTAATTATGTAGAGATTTAAATAAGCGTACCTCTACGCCCACCAACGAAAAGGCCGGGAAGTTAGAAAATCTTGTCGAGAAAGGTCATTTGTCTAACCCCCCCTAATGTAATGTTACAAATCTTGACTGTAATTGTGAGAGGGAGTGGGATAAGGCATAAGCAAAGGGCAGTTATTTATACTGTTTCTTAGCGTTCATATTTGTTAAAAAGTACTGCCGAAGAGATGGGATTATCAAGTTGGAAGCTATGACTATCTCCGATATTCTCTTTCCGAAGGAAGCAACACAGGGGTGTGTAAACATGACGTGTGTACATTATATTTATCGAGTATTGATGGAACTAAATGCAATTCAAAGTATTAAACCAAGAAAAGATTTGCGAGACCTTTCCACTTGTAGTTCCTGAGCTTTGTGCAAAAGAACTATCAGACAGTGATATATACATTGCTGCTGATGATCGGGGCCGATTGAAATTTTAATTAGAGCCGACGTAGCTGAAAAGTTAATTAATGGTTGTCTTAGAATGTAATCCTGTGGTTTGACTGCCATTGAGATCCATGTCGGATATCCTGTGATGAGTGATGATACCGAATTCTTCAAAAAATATGACGTATACCGAATTCTTCAATTAAGCATGCATTTGCATGCTTAATTGTCTCTTCCATGTTATCAATTAATAACGAAGTTGTGGTCACTGAACTCGCTTGAAATTACTGATCCATATCCACAACAGACCAAAGTTGAACTCTAGGAAGCTGCGAGAGAGTACTTTATAGAGATAGTTAACGTGGAAGACGATCGTTATGTTCTGCACTTACCTTGGACAGAAAATCATCCTCCACCTCCTGATAATTATGATTTAGCACTGAAAAGCTTGAATGTTACTGTGTAACGTCTGAAATTCCAATCATAATATAAAGAATATAAAAATAATTTTCTTTTCCTATTGGATCAAAGAGCAGATTACAGAATTGAAAGATCAAGACACCCGTGCGATACACTATTTACCGCATCCTCCCGTTGTGAAGGAAGATAATGCTACTAGAATAATACCGGTCTTTGATGCTTCTGCCAAACTGAAAGGGTCATCGAGCCTCAACAGAAGAGAGAAAATTTTATCGTGTTACTTCCAAACATTTTAATTCGTTTCCGTACAGATAAAGTAGATGTTATTGCAGATATACGAAAGGCTTTAATCCAGATAAGTGTCTTGCCTACCGACAGAGATTTTCTACGTTTTTTTATGACTTGACAGCAATAGCGAGTTGAAACAGTATCGACATTGTCGAATTGTATGTGAAGTGTCTTCAAGTCCTTTCCTTTTGGGTTTTGTGATACAGCATTCTCTTCAAGCTGTTATAGAAGATATAAATTCTGGAAATTCATCATACCCATTAGAGGTCATGCAAAAGCTGAGCAGAAGTTTCTATCCTTAGAACTGTGTTTCCAGCGTAGAAAATGAGGCAGACCTCCACATATATATTTGAAGATATATACTGAAGTGATGGTGAAGTGTTCACTACTGATATTCAAACTGAATTATAACTAAGAACAGCAAGAATCACTAACGAATAGTTAAGTTTACTGTTTTTATTTTTCAGCTATCAAAATGAGCTGCAACTTGAACAACGATCACAATAGAATCCATATTCGAAAAACAGAAAAAAATTACGAATCACTACTAGTTTTCTTTCAGCGTAAAAGAAATATAAATATAAACATGAATAACTACTTCTTGTCATTCAGAATAAAAGAAATATAAATATAAATATTAACACATCGTGAAAGTTAATTTTACGAAATAATTAAACATACGCATGAATATAAAATACTTGAAATAAAAAATAATTATTACTCATGCATTAACTGGGCCACTACACTACTCTCCCACCAGTAACTTACGTTACGAAGGTGCAGAAATAGGTAGTAACTAGCATTGCATAGTTGACCACTGTCAGAAGAATTTAGATTAATCATTGAGTCTAACAGGTAAACGTACAGTTCTACCTGTGCGAGAATGTTTTTGATCCACATCTGAATTTGAGTCCGGTCTCTGCAATTAGCTGTTGTCAGGTTTTGTTAACTGAGAATTTTTTTGAGCTAAAATGCTGGTTTCAAACGATCCAAGGATACATTAAGATATTTTCCTCTCATGCTAATAGTGAAATCTTTATCTTTGCGTTCAGTGACAGGAAATGGTCCTTCAAAAGGAGGTTACAAAGGTAATTTTTTTTAATTATTATTTTTTTACCTAATCTATTCGCTGAAACAGATGAGAATAGTTTTTTAAGTCTTTATGTACAAATATCCGTTTAGATGAATTTTTACGAAGTTGTCTGGGTCCAATGATTTCCGTATGTTTCTGGAGGTTATTAACAAAAGTCTCCGATGCTGTCTGATACTTGGTTTGCTGAAAAACTCTCCAGGCAGTCTGAGATTCTGGCCATAAACTACTTATGCGATAGAATGATTTGTATCTTCTTGAATAGCAGTAAGCAAGCCCAAAATTACTATTGGTAATGTGTCAGCCCAAGACATGTTGTGAGCTTTTATTGCTATTTTTAATATTCTATAAAGACTCTCAATTTTGCCCTTACACGAGGGGTGGTAGGCAGTAGTGTGTTGTAAATTGATGTTAGAGATTTTGGACAAACCTCGTAATGTGTCACATTCAAATTGGGATCCACGATCACTGGTGAGTTTGCTTGGCTTTACGAAACGCGCTATCCATTTGCCGTAAAAAACTCATGGGACATTATTAGCTGAAATATTATCTAAACGAATTGCTTCCATCCAATACGAAAATCTGTCGATGTAAGTATGATAGTAAATATTCTCTTTGGATGGGGGAAGTGGTCCTATGAGATCGATATGGATTACAGAAAATCTTCCTGGTGGTACTTGAAACTCACCTAATTTTGTTTTGGTATGCCGGATGATTTTAGCTGCTTGGCAAGGAATGTAGTTTCGCGTTCACAATTGTACATCTTTTTTTATGTTAGGCCAAATGAAGTTTGATGTCATCAGCTTTATAATCGGTTTTATTCCTGGATGTGATAAACCGTGAATTTGTTGAAAGACTTGTTTTCTGAAAGCTTGAGGAATATACGGACGAATATTTTTAGTTGATGCATCATCCACAAAAATTTCCCCGAGGGTAGAGAACGTTGCCGAAGAATTGCTTTAAATTTAAGGGACTAGTAGGAAAACGCTTCAATTCTTCATCTTGAGTCTGTTTATCAGCTATTTTATCATAATCTATTGATGAAATTTCATTAACTCTACATAATATATCGGCTACAATTTTATTCTCACCTTTTACATGCTTGATATCAGTCGGAAGCTGCGAAATATAATGAAGTTGGCGAGCTTGTCTAGGTGCTGCTTTGTTAAGTTTCTGAGGAAAGGCGAATATTTAAGGTGTTGCGGTCTGTATAAATTGTAAATACTCTTCCTTCCAGATAATGCTTGAATTTCTAACTGAAAGATATATGCTTAAAAGATATATGCTTGAAAGATATATGCTCTATCCTAGGTGCTATATTTTTGCTGAGTATTGCTTAACGTTTTTAGAAAAAAAATGCTATTGGTTTCCAAGATAAGTTTTCGTACTGTTGTAATACTGAGCCAATTACCGTGTCCGAAACATCTGTAAATAACGCCAGAGGTAGTTCAGAATTGGGGAAAAAACAAGAGTGCAGTGTCATTCTTGCATTTTTCAAACTGTTTTACAGCTTCTTCACTCAATTGAATTTTACGTTTGTCCTTCTTTTTAGCTCCCTTAAGATACTCATGTAACAATGCTTGATTCTTAGCTGCATCTTTTATGTAACGATGATAAAAGTTAAGTATTCGAAGAAAAGTTCTAAGTTCATGAATTGTTTCTGGTCTTTTGTAGTTGGTAATAGCTTGAACTCTTTCTGGCAAAGGACGGGAACCCTTAGGTGTAATTAGGTAGCCTAGAAACTCGATTTGTCGAACAGCAAATACAGATTTTGAAATATTAATTCTTAACCCAAATGTATTTAATCTTTCGAAAACTAATTTAAGGTGATTTTCGTGTTCTTCATGGGTACTGGATGCAATGAGTATATCGTCTAAATAGGAAAAAACGAATTCTAATCCTCTAAAGTGAATAAATTGTTGGAAAGTTGCAGGAGCATTTTTTAAACCGAAATTCGTTACATTAATTTCGTACAAACCGAAAGGAATGATGATAACCGTTTTACATTTGTCTTCTTCTGCAATGATAATTTGAAAATAAGCTTCGAATAAATAAGTTTTAGAGAAAATATCTGTGCCTTTTAAAATATGATGAAAATCTTCAGTCCGAAGAATTGGGTATCGGTCAGGCATAGTCTGTGCATTCAATCGACGGTAGTCCCCGAAAGGCCGATATGAACCATCCTTTTTCGTAGCAAGGTGCAAGAAGATTGATCACTGGGAGTTTGATAGACGAATTATTCTATTGTCAAGCAAAGATTTTAAATTCCTCTTTAGCTATCGTTAAGCGCTTTGGATCCAGCTGTCGTGCCTTTGAATAAACGGGTTGACCATCAGTTATAATAAAATGTGTAGCACCATGTTTAATTTATGTAGGAAAAAGATTACATTTAAAAATTTCGGGGTATTTCTACAGTAAATAAAAAATTTTATGGATTTATTGAATGTGGTTACTTAGTTATCACTTGAAATAGCAGCGACATCACATTGAACACTATGTTGTTACACCATCAGTTAATTTTTTTTTATTAAACAGCAAGTTCCATTTGTGAAGAAAATCAGCTCCTAAAATACCTTTTGTGACATCAGCAGTTATGAATGAAAACTGAAAATCACGACGAAATCCCAAATCAAGAGTTAGCGTTTTTATGCCTTTGGTGGAGATATCTGTGCCATTAGCTGCATATAGTTTGTGTTTAGTTTTACATTTATTCTGGAAAGTAGCTGGAATTATGCTTACATCAGCTCCGCTGTCGACAAGTGCAAATCTGATCTTCGGTCGCGAAAGAATAAACGGTTTTGGTTTTGGTTTATTTAATTACGGCAAAGCACACTAGGGCTATCTGCCTAAGGGAAGGGATGCCTTTCATGGAGGACTTTCTAAAGAAATACTGGCTCGTATACACGTTACACACAGCGAAAACCACGAAAACGCCCATGCAGCCAGCCCGTTCGCGGGATTCGAATCTCGAACCGAACTACCAGTGTTCAGCGACTTTACCGCTCGGCCGCTGGTGGGCCTCGAAAGAATAAACGAAATTCGCGACAATACATATTTTCTTCAAAAACGTTTGCCGATGAATGTACTGCAGATTCGAAGTTTCCTGGTTTTTGAAATTGTTGTTTATCCAAGCACACAGTGACCGTCATTTCTCTGGAATGCATTTTGCTCCAAATCGAAAGTGATAGAAATAAAATTTGTCAGTTAGATCATGTCATTTACGAGATCGGCTTCGAGATAGTGAACGGGAATTGAGTGAAACCAAGTCTCTGTGTCTTGATCGAATGGTTATTTGATCGATATTTTATCCAAGAGAGGCAATTTTTTTTGCAACAAATCATTTAAAGGAACGGAAGAGGCATTAGCACTAATTTTACCTGTCATAGACGCTAAATTCATATCACTAATTTTACCTGTCATAGACGCTAAGTTGGTTACATCTTCATTACTAACTAATTAATATATTTTTTATTCAGGTAGCTTCTCAAGCCATAATGTTTTGATTAAATTTTCAGACTCATCTTAGTAGCAACTGATCTCAATTTCTGCAAACACTGTCTTGATTTCATGCCTCCAAGCTCAATACCTGTAATCAAACGTTTAATTCGTACATTTTCACTTTAAATAAATGTAATAATCTAGTTTTAGCATCCGAATATTTTGTGGCTCTTTTTTTCGTTACAATATACCAAATATTTTCGGCGAACTTAGGTTTAAGGTGGGAAACTAAATAATAAAATTTCGTTTTTGCTGAAACAATATTACTGATTTTGAACTGCGCTTCAACTTGAAAAACCATATTTCAGGCTTATCAGTTTAAAAAGGAAGTATTTTTATACTAACTTTATGAAGTTCCGGAGACTGCATAGATTGGTTAGGAGTTGTGTGACTAACATTTATCGAGAGCAAGAGAGCTTTATTTTTATAGTACTTCTTGAGATGCACAGACTTATCTAGAGAAGAATGTGATTTTATGAACATTTCTGGAAATGTTATATATTCGTTTGAGAAAATGTAAATGAATCTCGTTCGTGACCGTCTTTAAATAAACATTTGTGAATTTCGTGAATGAAATGTTTTTTCTGATAGCATGTCTGTACACCGTTTTCGTACATTCGCTATATAGTTCTTTATTATTCTAGCTTACAGGGAAGTCTAGTTCAGCTAGGATATACATTGGTGCCTGTACAAGGACCATCGAAGCATGCCGACCCGAAAGTTCAGTTTAACCGCTTCCATGGGCACCAGTCAATCCAGGGTTGGGTTTACAATTGAGACCATTCGGGCGGCGATGAAACCGGCTGCTGCCTTTGACTGAAAAGGTTTCGTGGTGTCCTTCCTGGAGCAGTTGGAATTACATTTTACGTTGCATTCTCTTCCAGAAATGCAGAGAGTCACTATTGCCACTGCAAATTTAAAGGACCAAGCATCAAGTTGCGATAAGGGGATTGGCAAGTTCCTGTTAGGGGAGCTAGGAACTGAAGCATACAACTGGAAAACATAAAAACGGTCTGCTGAAAGCGTTCCCAGTAGTAAAAGAGCGCGCCACTATGGATACGAAGCTTTTCAGCAAATACCAGACCAAGGTAGAAGCGTTGACGGATTTCATTTTGCGAAAAATTGATATGTTTAATTTATTGTACGGAAAGTGGCAGACGCCGAAATTATAGAAGTAATTTTACGGCATTTGCTTTCCCAGATACAGGACCTTTTAAATGTCAGAAATCCAAACACGCTCGAAAGCTAATTTTAACTGGACGTGAAATTCGAAAGTCGGCAAGCATCGGAGAAAATGCGCAAGTCAAGTTTTGGCCAAAGGTGTTCTAGTCAGTATTCAAGATTTTCGCCCCAGGAGAAACCATAGAACAGGCAGTTTCCCTATCGGCAATCAGATGCGACCGCAAAAGGCGGTAGTAAAAAGGAGAGACAAAAGAGAAAATCTTTCGGCGATCACCAGAATAAGCAACAGGACAAACAAGGGGCAGAAAAACAAAAGAGTTTAAACTAATTATGGTGTCCGAGAAGAGGATTTTGTCACCCCCATTGAAGCAAAATCCCTCTATATTAATCCCTCTATACCCAATTGTAAACTTTTACCAAAAAGTTCTATTTTGTTTAAAAAACAGTTTTGATTTTACTATAAAAAATTATTATTTTGAAAAAAAAAAAAAAAAAAAAAAATTGAGGCCCGTCAACAGCTTTTAGATTGTGCAGGCCTACATACAAGCTGAGTTTGAGACTACTCCTCTAACTGATTGTTTTAAGCAATAAATAATTAAATTCCTCAAATTTCATAAAAAGACATTTAAATGTCTATCATTCTGTTCTTCCTACTTTTTTAAAGTCCTATGTAGATCTAAAAAAACCCAGCTAGGAATAAAAAATGAGTTATGGCATTGCTTTATAGTCACATAGTTTTTTTCAAGGGTGGGTAAGTAATGGATTTTGTGTGAGGTTTGGTTTGGTTTATTTAATTATGGCAAAGCACACTAGGGCTATCTGCCTAAGGGGAGGGATGCCTTCGTGGAGGACTTTCTAAGGGAAACTGACTCGTATTCACGTTACACATGGGGAAAACCACGAAAACGCCCATGCAGCCAGTTCCTTCGCGGGATTCGAACCTCGGACCGAATTACCAGTGTTCAGCGACTTTACCGCTCGGCCGCTGGTGGGCCCGGATTTTGTGTGAGACTTTCTGATAATGCTCTTAAAAATAAGTATCTACTTGAAATATTCATTGTGTTTCTTAAGAAAAATTATTAAAAATTTGAAGACGGGTTTCAAAAGTTAAAATGAAATATGCTTATGTTGAGGGTGAGTGGGTAACACTGCTGAATACCACTCTCTGCAAACATTCTGGATGCACAGGACTTTTATGATTTTCTTCTTGTGAAATATAATGACTTATTTTTCTCCACAAAGCATTTCATCTAAGGTAGATAACGTTCAAGTTCTTTGCTTATAGTCTCCTTGTTTGTTGAGCCTGCGCGCGCATTTCATTACTAGCGTCGGCGCATGCGCCTTGAGCTCTTGGAGTTTGTGACGTGAGATTGTGAGCTAAGGGCGTGTGAGAGAATTCGTGGCTTCGAGTGGCCATGAAGGATGTAAATTAATGAGAATAAAGGTGAGATATAATACAGTCCATTGTTCCTGAGTTTATTGAATTATAGTGTAGTGCCTGTGCAAAACATCGTGGTCCGTCATGGGCCAGAGATCTATGGATTATGAGTTATTTACAAGTAACAAGTAAGTCAGCAGTTTCGATTTAAGAATAAAGTGTCATTTGTTATTTTGAGATACTGTGTAAGAGTTTTGAGAAAATTTATATACTATGTTACTGTGTTTAAGTAATTGAGAAGAATTACATATTATCTTGTGTTATTTCATTATTGAGTACAGTGTTGAGTACAATGTTGATTTCATTATTGAGTACAATGTTGATAAAAGGTGCACTTAAAGAGGATTTAAAAAAGCTATTGGCTTTAGAACTGAATATAGAATTAAGTGAAAAGATAACTGTTACAGATTTAAATTTAGCGATTAAAAGTAGTGAAGCTTTTAAATCCGATCCAAATTCGGTAATAGAGTTGCATAATTCCATAGTAGAGCATTGTAAATCTGAAGAAGCTAAAGTATTACAGTTAGAACAAATTAAATTAGAGAGATGTAAAACAGAACTGGAAATTGCTCGATTGCGAGCTGAAACCAAAAGTGTTAATAACGATCAAAACGAAACTAAAGGAGAAAGTTCCGATTCCTTAGATTCTCTTATTAAAAGTCACTCTAAATCTCGCAGAGTGGGATTTGGAGGGTGACAGCAGTTTTCGCTCCGTTTCGTGTCAAACAACGCAAATTTACTGTCTTGGTAGCAGAACATGTTTCCCACTTGCAATAATAACCTTGAGGAAGGGAGTGAATTGAAGGAGCAGGACGACCCAATTCTTCCACTGTCTTGCAATTGTCCACCCAGACTGACCGAACAAGTTTGCTAAGCCAAAGAACGTTCTTTGGCTAAGCGCCATTTCAAGCGAGGACAGTCGTAACAATGGATACAGCTCCTTTGCCAAAAGTAAGTTCGCTTTTAAAATATATATACAATTATTTCTTAATATAAATATCTTAATTATTATAAATTATAGTTAGATTTATGTGTCAAAATTTAAGTATGTAATAAAAAGTAGTTTTAGTTTGCTCTTTTTTTTTAGGTGTCTGTAAATTTGCTTTAAGAGTGTAATGCTGTAACGTAGTTTTATTTATTATGTATTGCTAACACAATGAAAGCTGTACGTATGGATGGTACTTTTTGTAAATAATTCTTAACATTATTTTTATTTTTGAACAATTTACACAAAGCTTTCGAATTTAATTATTTAAATTTAGTTTTTCATGCATTCCTATTTCAAATAGGAAGAACAGCGGTGGAAAAAAAAATGCATACTAAAGTTTTGATTTTTTTATAACACAAGTGTGTAAATTATTTGGTAGTATTGGAAGAAATAAAAACCGTATAATTTACTGAATTTCCTATTGAAGTCATATCGTTTTCAGCTTCTAGTAGTTTTTAATAGATTTTTAACTTTCATTTTTTATAAATTCTGCTTATAGTTTGTGACAATAAAATTCACTTACTGTTGCAAAGCTGAATTTTTCCAAAATATAAATACTAGCCCTACCTGGGTCATATCAGCATTCTAAAACTTCTATTTTTGCAAACATGTTGTTATTCTCGAGAGTGTAGGTGTAGCTAAGGCCTCTTGAAAATTCAAAAGTCCGGGAGGCCAATAAAGCTGCTAAGACGGCTTTCCGTTTACGATTTAAAAAAAAAATCTTGCATTCTTTAAAATGACTGAAAGCTTCAGATTTTAAATTACGTCAAAAGGGGCGTTTTTTTAACATTTTGTGTGTTACCTTTATTTATTAAATATCATGTTCTTCGCACTTAAACCATAAAAACATTCAACAGCAATATCGCAAAATAATTTTAAAATGAACATATCTTTAGAATTTCCAATACAGAGTCTCTCGAGCTGGATATATATATATATATATATATATATATATATATATATATTTTACTCGTACAGTATTGCTATTGCTCGCTTTGAAATCGTTTACTTTGTTAATCAAAAATTCGTTGACGTATTACAAAATATTAAATAATAAAGCAAATAATAAAACCAATTTCAAATTCAAATTAGGGCTTCCACATGCCCATATTCTATGGAAGATTACCTTATTCAAATTTTGTTGGCTCTAGGTACCGTTGTTTTATTACAATGCGAGAAACATACATACATTCCTGCAGATTCTTCATTATTTAATTTCTTTAAACATAATGTTTGGTGGCAGCAATTTGAAATGAAACATATCGGGAATCGATGCAAACTGCCAAAACGAAATTAACAGTCCTTCTGGGAGAATTGCCCCTTTGGACTTAAAAAAAAAAAAAAAAAAAAAAAAAAAAAAAAAAACTCAGCTATTTAAAAAAAAAAAATAGTAAGTTTTGATTTTCTGATGACAAAATGAAAACTATTGTATTATTAAATATTCCAGGTAATTCATGCAGATAACTATTTAATGAGAATTCATTTTCAGTCAAAGACCAAGCGTAAAATTTTAGTACCTTGTCCATTCTACATAGGTTCTATATTCCTAATACTTGTGCCACAGCAAATTGTCAAATTTATCTGCCCCTTATCTTTTTTTTAAACTGTAGCACAATAAAATACTTTTTTTTTTTCAGGAAGGATTACATGATAGTTCAAAATTATCAGATTTTTATAACTGCAAGAAATTCCCGAAGATGCTGTTAATGTCCTAAAAGGTAATTTTATTTTCTACTCTGTTTTAAATTAAAAACTATACCTAGTCCGGATTTTTGAAAATTCCAGATATTCAGTTGACTTTATATGCTATATACATGTATTTATTTTATGCTAAATATGTATTTACTGACAAATATACGTATATGCCAATATATAATATGTACACCAAATGTTTATTTCTTTTAATGCAAATAAGAAAATTTTAAAAAAAGTATTTATTTTTAAAAAATGTAAGGCATGTTTTTTTCAAACTTAGTTAAATAGTAAAATTCGTACATGTCTAAACATTTTTATTTCAACTGAAACCAAACGACTTTTTTATATGTAAGCCATAAAACCTAAATGTTTGATGCATTTTTATTTTATAATATGAAAATTAAGCAATATTGCCTTATATTTGTGGCAGCGCCTATCATATTTAAAAAATTAACTTATTTTATTAACAGATAATAAAATGCACAATTAAAAAACAGCTTCCCCTCCCTTCTATTGCGGGAGAAAACCTAATTCGACGGGTTATTTTTATTTATTTATTTCCCCCCTAAGAAAACTTGTCAGGCATACTTTCAAAATTGTCGAAATATATACTAATTTAAACATGATAATTCTAAAATGATTCATAGATTAATTCATATACATCAACTCAATAGTTAGAAAGTTAAACTAATGACATTTACTTATTACTTTTCAAGATTATTGCCTTTTCATTTCAATTAGTTATTATATCTTCTCCTAGTGATATTAAAATGAGTGAGAGGATCTGATGAAGTAATGTTCAAAATAATATAATTGCTTACATTAGCAAAAGCTGTTGTTGTATCAAACAAGTCTTATAAACCTTTTCTTATGCACAGTCCTTTAAAGTAGGAAAGAAATGTAAGTAACCTGATTTTAATAAACTCATATGAATTCATTTTCTGGTTTAGATAGGATTTAAAGACCCAGGTAACACAGCTTGTTTACATTTTCAATAACTAAGTTATGTGAACACTGTTAGAGGTGTAGCCAGAGTTCTTGCTGCCTCGCTCAGTGCACAATAAAAAGTCTATAAAATGTCAAAATGATATATATAAAAACAAAATATCTGGGTTTATTTTTGAAATAAAACATTAATTCTAATACCGTAAAGTACTATTTTGTTTGTTTTCCTTACACACAAAATCATTAATAGTATTCTAAAAGTTTGATTTACTACTCTATCAGCTGATTTGTAGACAGTATGGTACAATTTCTCAGTCTTTAGGTGTTTTTTTAATCCATTTGTACTTTGCAAAATTCTTCTCGCAACAGTCATGAAAAAAATTTACAGATGTATATCAGTATTTGGAACTGCATTCTGAAATGCAGAAGTTCAAAGTTACCATCCTTCCACCTGCCTTCGAAAACACTACCGCAAAGAATCCAGTAAATGTAAACTCTGCAAAAGCACAAAGCTGGTAGAATTCTCTTGCGGCCTCCTCGCTTTCTTTCGCTGCTGTTCAAAATTTATTTGCATGTGTCATTTTTTTTCAATTTATTATTATTTTGTCTGATTTCCGTGCTATGTTTTCTAAAAGTGATTTTAAAGTGTTTACAAAGAAAATTTACAAAACTGCATACTCGAGTACTTGTCTCGGCATGAAATTAAGCATAATGGTTGAGATACAGTCAAGGAAATATTAAATTGCGTTTAAAGAATGTTTCCTTCTAAGATAATATGTTGCCGAAAATTTTCTTAACGGAACAGTTTTTGTGACAATTTTGAGAAAATGGGGGAAGGCCAAATTGATTTCAGTAACTAATATTTACTTTATGTAAATTTTACTTACGTATGCTTAATATTATATTTCTTGCTGCTCATTCAGAGTCGTAGCTAGGGTTTTCAGCGCCCAGGGACAACTGAAGATTTCGCGCCCCCTACTGCTTGCCAAGGATGGAAAACATTTAATTCTAAAATGCCGTAACATCAGTTTGGCGCACCTTGGATCCTGCGCCCGGGGACAGATGCCCCTTGCCCCCCTCTAGCTACGCCCCTGCGCTCATTTTAATTTATATGCCCTAAATACCATGTTTAACAGGTTGTTTACTTACAAATGCTTAATATCATGCTTTTTCTCCGAACATTAATGCACATTCCCTAAATATTACCCACCAGCGGCAAAGTCGATGAGCACTGGTAGTTCGGTCCAGAGTTTGAATCGCATGAAGGAGCTGGCTGCATGGACTTTTTTGTGGTTCTCTCCATGTGTAACGTGTATACGAACCAGTTTGCCTTACAAAGACCTCCACGGAAGCATTCTTCCCATTAGGCAGATTTTTGATGGCATGTCAGCAACTAAAGGACAAATAAAGGCTTTGAAAAGCTGTCAGAATTTTATCGAACCTGTCGAAATTATGCTTGGCAGTAGATTGGATCAAGCTCTGAATACAAAAACAGGTCAATTTGAAACCAAAATTGTAAAAGAAACATTTCAGTATGTTTCAGTCATAAAAACAATTGAAATGGTTTTGTCTAATAGCCATGTAAGAAATTATATCGAAACTGAAACAATTTCTAATGATAGACATTTAAAAAACAATTTTCATCTTTTTATGTCTCAAGAATTTTAAAATATGTGGAAACAAAACGCTCTGATCTTCTGGTACCAAGTATTGCTGATTTCAGTGGTAAAAATCTTTAAAAATTTAACTAGGATTATAAATGATAGAATTTAATTAGGATTATAAATGATAGAATTTAATTAGGATTATAAATGATAGAATACTTTAAAACTTTTCTTTGTTTACTTTTTAATTACCTAGAGTAAAGTAATTTTGCATCTATTACTCACATTGGTCTTTATTCTTAAATGGCTTATAGTTTTCTTCTTCTGGCTCGTAAAGGTAAGCTGTAAATGCATGTGCCTCTAGTGCCAAAAGCCTTTTTAATGATATTTTTGTAATCATTATGTAATAAACGTGTGTATTTATATATATATATAGATAGATGACCTAAAAGCATTAGTTTTGCTCACAGAACTTTTGCTCAGCTAAAATTATTGGAAAGAAAGAGGGGAAAAGGTTTTATTCATTATTAATGAGTAAATATTTGGCATAAGTCTATGCATAAAAAATAATTTTATATGCTTAGCTATAAAATTCTTTTCATAGGATAATATTTTTAGTTTGCAGTGTATGTATATGTAAATAAGCTATTGATACTATATGTAAGTGAGCTGAGCTGCATATCCTTTGAAATTTGCTACATATTCTATCTTGAAAGGTTCATGTGTGATATTTATATAGTTTCAATTAATTATTACATTTCACATGCAATTTTTATCCAGTATATGTCTTTTATATATACTTTTATTTTTATTTTTGTAGGGTAAAGGCAAAGCAAGTATTTTAGCATCAGGCTGTTATTTGAAAAAAAAAAAAAAAAAATCCATATTCTGCACTTCTAATATTTGCTAAATGTAAGTATTGAGGAATTTTGATATGCTTTGCACTAACTTTCATTTTAAGAGGGCAGATTATATTAAAATGAGCCATTTTACAACAGTGAATGTATTTGGCCTCATGTGGCTAAAATTCATCTTCTCAGGCTGCTTTCGACTATTGTACCCACAGATGATGCATGGTCATTTAGCTAATTTCTGTAGAATTGGAATTGCATTGATTTGAATGTCACCTACATACTAGCAAATATTTCGAGAGAATAAGATGGTTTGTAATATGTGTGATGCCTTTATATGATCTAAATCTAAAGCATGACACTAATCATATGTATGCATGTATATACAGTGAACATAGATTTTTTTTTTTTTAAAACTTGTAAAGTGATGGAAAAATTGCTTCAAGGTGAAATTCAAAAGATACACTTCCAGCCAGACTATAGCGATCATGAAATCAAGAACAAACATCTTTACAATAACAATAGTTTATTATGAACAACAATAGTTTATTATGAAGGGATAATACTTGTTTTCATAAGGAAAAGACAGACTAATTCTCCATATAGTTTGTTCTTTTTACATTTTTATGTACATTATTTATTACATTTTTCATTAAGAAGCAACGCACAAATAGACTATCCTATTCTATATTTGCATCAATATAATATTTACATATTCCTATATGTATTTATACTGCATTTTTACAGAAACTAAAAGCAAAAGACCTCTATGTGAATAAAATTACTAGGAATTACTTATTTTTGAAAGAAGAAAAAATTTTCTCTCGATATTTTTTAATTGGAAAGATAAACTTTCTAGTATGGCTCATTGGTATTTGACTTGTCCTAATAGATAGGTAATGGATGTATTCTTAATAAAGAAATTTATTTTCAGGGAATAGAAGACATGGAATCTCTTGGACCAGCTCAGAATAAACAGCTCATTATAGTGTGTATTACAAGTTCATTCTATATTAAAGCAGTAAATCACTTAATAGCATGCCCAAATCATGCCATGAAGGCATTTGACATTCTATTTAAAACTAATTTTGTATTTAGCGTTCAATATGCACATACATCAACAAATTTTTATAATTTTGTGGCAAGCCTTTTGTATAATGTCAGCACTCCTAGAGCTTGTGTGGACTCTTTAAATACATGTTTGAGTGTGAATTTATTGCATTTTGTACATGCATTACATTTCATGTTGTTAATGTCATTTTATTGTCATATTTTAGTGTCATATTTTCCATTTTTATATATGTACATATATTTCTTAATAAAGAGTTTTTCATGCATTGCTTGTTTTCACTTATATTTAAAATACTTCGTTCATTGAAATTATTATAATTCTGCAGTTATGGTAATGATTCCTATTCGGATTTAATCAATAAATGAAATACATAATTTTCAGCTAAAAATGAATTTTTAGCTTACACATGTGAGCTATAATCCATATTACTTCACTTTAAAATTTACTTTATTTTTCCCAAATGAGACTTGGAATTAGCATATATAAAAATAAGTTATAGTCTAAAAGTATATGTGTGGTGTTACGGGCGTGATCGCCAAAAGTGTCGATACTAAGAATATCAAGTACAAATTAATTTTGCGTAAATACTTAAACTAAAATTTGGTGTTTAGTACATTGCATAATCATTACTAAATAGATTAACAAGACTTACCCACTGATGCATGCATGAGCCGAATATTTTCTTTTTCCAATCTCATATTTATTTTTTCGCACATACTTTCTGGATTAAATAAGACACATTTATCACACACATATAAATACTAAAATATCATAACTTAGATACACGCAATGCGATAACTCAAATGGAATGTCCGTGGAGTGCCGAAGCGTGACTATTCGCGCAATCCTGTCCCATCGAATAATTTTGCGGTTGAAACGTGGTCATATTTATCTTCGTATTATCGCGCTGTCTGGTTACACACTTATAAGCTCTTCTTTTTTTTCTTTTTACATTCATATTATTTTTACACACGTAACATCACGTGGTGACACATTGCTGGTCAAGCACATCTTGAAGTCGAACAGTTACTTATATTCTGCTTGCGCGTTTATTTTATGTTAATCACGTCAGCCGGACTTAGTGAGTCTCAAATCAAACACTCTACTTTAAGTACTGGATTTCTTCATTCTGCTTCTTTCTCTGCAAAACTAGACAGGAACAAAATTGCGACTGCTGAGTGTGGAAGGCCCACACACTCGTTAACACGACGTCAGGCAGCAAGAGGGGAAAAAGGAAAAAGAGAGAGACAAACCAGTCCTTCCAGTTTTTATACCTTTCGACGCACGTGCTCGCGCGTGATAACGATACAAGAATCGATGTAGCCACAATGTTCTCACAATATGTAAGCATTTATTCACCTGTAATGATTAATGTATAGGAATTTGTATGCATATAACTTCTCAAAAATAGAAAGCGTAACAAGCTAACTGAAGATTTTAGACTTTATTCATAATTTGGGGTAATAATTAATTTTAAGCTCTTCATAATTATGTAATAAGAAATAGAAACATTTCTTTTGCAATATTTTGTGCAATATATGAAGCTAAAAACAATAGCATGAGAGTATTTTATGGTTACTTATTTTCTGAATCTCATACATTGAAAATAAAGCTGAATAGTTTTCATGTAAGGGAAATTAAATTCGCATTTGTTTCTTACTTCAATGTATATTAAAATTTATTATTAGATTTTTATGCATATTATACTCAAGTAGACAAACTACTAGTAACATCAATTCACAAATTGTATTAATATATTCACTTATAAGTAGCATTTTAAGAAGTTAAATCTAGCAGATTATGATACAGGTTTGCTGACACATATATATATGATCAGCTGTTCTAACACATTCAAATTTTCATTATAAAATTTGTCAAGAACTATTTTTAATAAATTACTTTTCCAACTAGTATGATTATTTAACGGAAAATTTAGCTTACAATTTACATGATTACGTGCCCAAATCTTGTGAATAAGCATAATTTGCTTTTTTAAATTAAAATATGTATACAAAATTTAGAATGTATATCACTATATATATATATATATGATTCATCTAAAATGATTTTTTTTAATTTCTTTTATGAAACTAAGCATTTTTTGATTTCTCAAATCAAATTTTGAAAATATCTGAAATATTTATTCAAAGTTTTAAGTACCTGAAAAACCTTATTTTTTATTCAAAAACTAAGTTTTTCATTGCGAATATCTTGCTATTCCAGTTTTTATATATAAGTTGCATTGACGTTCTTATTTTTATTGCTTACTACACATAAAGGTAAAAGCCATGTTTCTGTAAAATAAAATATATTCTGTGAGTTCAAAGTAATTTCACATCAGAAGTACTGTGAGGAAGTGATAGTGTTAAGTATTTCAGAATGTTAACTACACCGAATTTCCAATATTTTAATATGGATGTAATTATTTTATATGTATATTTCGTTAGATTTGGAAAGAAAAACTATATGTCTAAACAATGAAGATATAAATGTCTTTAAACTGTGTTTTTTTTATTTCAGTGATGGTCTACTTTGATTCATAATCCAGTTTTTATATATAAGTTGCATTGACGTTCTTATTTTTATTGCTTACTACACATAAAGGCAAAAGCCATGTTTCTGTAAAATAAAATATATTCTGTGAGAAAGTTATAGTGTTAAGTATTTCAGAATGTTAACTACACCGAATTTCCAATATTTTAATATGGATGTAATTTTTTTATATGTATATTTCGTTAGATCTGGAAAGAAATCTCATCACCAATAAATGTTTAAGTAAGTACATAGGTAGCAAATCTAAAACAGATGTATATATCAGATAATTAAAATCACAATAGCATGTTAAAAAGTAGTGTAAAATATTCTTTTCAAGAGATAATATTAACCAGATATCTAAAACAATACATCAACTATAAAGTTTACATAGCAAATACCAATTTTCAGTTTGCCTATAAAATAATTATATAAAAATCGCACCATCAAGGAGTGAGCAGACTATTATTATAACTCTTTGTAATGTGTGTGGTTTCACCCGAATATCGGGCGATATCTGACTATCGAAAAAGAGCGAACAAAGAAAGAGTCACTCCTGTTTTTGCGTGAAAAGGAACCGCTTTTTACTAGAGTGAAATATCGCTCCTTCGAGGTTGGTGCCATTTTGGCATTAGAGGGAGGTGGGATATCACTCCTTTAGAGTCGGATAGGACTCTTTCGAATTTAGAGTGTAAGAACACTAACATTGAAGGTTCCGAATAAACCTGAAAACTGGAGTTATTTTTTCTCGTCTTTAGAAAGAGCTTTCGCGACCAAAAAATGTGCCTGAGAAATCTAAAGCGGAAATATTGTTAAACTTGTTAGGGAAACGGGCTTCGAACATTATTGTGTATATTAGAGATGAGGAGCTAAGTGACTATGAAAATGTAAAAGCTATTATTCTAAAAGAATTCGAACCTACACCACAAATTGTTTTAGAAAATTTTAAAAAGGCTCAACGCCTAAATGAGTCCCATGTGCAGTTCGTGTCGCGATTAACCACAAATTTCGAATATTACTTAAAATTGAGGAAAGTGTTTGAATTTGAAACTCTGAAGCAGTTAGTAATATTAGACAAATTGTTTGAGACATTAGATCGAGAAACGTCAGCCCATATTTCTGTAAGGTAAGCTGAAAGTTGGTTTCCGCCTCAACAAATGGCTAAGGAAGCAGATTTATTTTTCACATCTCGCGGAAAGTCCCTTGCCGCAAGTGTGGACAGTTTTCAAAAATCTCGCAACAATTACAAAACGTCGAAAAATGTTTCAAAGGTATTCCTTGCCGATGTAAAAGGTTTAAAGTGTGTTCTTTGTGAGGAAAATCATTTTTGGCAAAATGCCCAAATTTCTTGAAACAACCGGTGAATGATCGGGTTGAAATCATCAAAAGTCATAAATTATGCTTTAATTGTCTAGCCTTAAATCATTCTGTCAAAAACTGCAAATCAAAGTTTTCGTGTTCCGTTTGTGAGAAAAGACATCACATGACACTGCATTTTCCAGTAGAAAGTAAATCATCGAAAGAGAAGGAAAAAATAAAAACGAAACAGCGAGTAGTTCGAGTGTGCTTTCCCCCCTAGCGCCAGACTTTCTGCCTAACAACGGTAATACTCTGCTTACAGCGACTAGTGTAAACAGATTCAAAAAAGTGTTCTTCTGAGCACGGCTATTTGCTTTATTTGTGATGGTATGGGTAAGCTACTTCCAGTCAAAACATTACTTGATGGCGGCAGTACTTCATCGTTTATAAGCAGAGACTGTGCGAATAAATTCAACTTTGATTCTGAGAAGGTAAACATTGCGATTTCCGGATTAAATGATTTCTTGTTTACAATTCGGAAAAGAGTTTCGGCATGCATTAGCAATAAAGATAAAAGTTACATGAGACATTTAGACTTATTAGTAGTACCAAAAATCACGCAAGATTTGATTCCTTCAAGGAAAATTGATATTAAAATGCAGGATTTTTGTAACATAAAATTAGCTGATGAGAATTTTAATGTTCCAAAACGTATAGAGATGCTTTTAGGAGCTGAGGTTTTCTTTGAGATATTAAAATCTGAACAAATTCGATATGGAAACTCGAGTCTTATTTTACAAAACAGCGTGTTCGGGTTTATAGTGTCGGGAAGCGTTACATCAGAAGAACAGAGCCGCGTACATTGTGGGTTAATGAAAACCTCTAATGACTTAGAACAAACAATGAGAAAATTTTGGGAAATAGAGAATGTTGAAATAGCCATTCCAAAAAATAAAGAAACATCAATATGTGAAGAACATTATGTGCAAATTCATAAGCGGAATGAAGAAGGGAGATACATTGTAACAATGCCACTAAAGGAAGATCCTATTTGCTTAGGAAATTCAAAAGATTTTGCCCTTGAGAGATTAAATTCCCTATGGAAAAGATTAGTTAAAGACCCTGAATATTTGAGTCTGTATCAGGATTTTTTAAAGGAGTATGAAGAGCTAGGGCATATGACTGAGGTTAAAGAGAAAAATGAGCCTAGGGTAATGTACTATATGCCACATTATGGGATATACCGACCTCAAAAAACAACAACTAAATTGAGAACAGTGTTTAATGCATCGTGTTTAACATCAAATGGAATTTCGCTAAATTCCTTGCAACTTAATGAAGGGGTTATTCAAGATGATCTCTTTTCAATCATGCTTAGGTTTAGAAATTACCCATTCGCATTTACGGCGTATATTAGAAGAATGTATAGAATGATTGAAATTAACCCTGAACAGAGATGCTTGCAGCGAATCCTGTGGAAAAAAGAAAATGATGCACCTGTGAAAATCTACGAGCTTAATACTGTGACTTACGGTACAGTTAGTGCTCCATACTTAGCTATGAGAACTCTTAAACAATTGTTGATTGATGAAGGTCCAAAATTTCCATTAGCTGCGCCAGTCTTACTTAAAAATTTTTATATGGATGATGTGCTTAGTGGAGCGGAATCTTTGAGTACAGCTAAGGAGCTTAAATCTCAGTTAACTGCAATACTGAAGAGTGCAGGAATGACACTGCACAAATGGTGCAGTAATCATGCTGAACTTGCGGAAGAAGATCACTCCTATTCCTTTCCTAATGAAGCAGAATCTACAACACTTGGAGTGTCTTGGAGGTCTAGAAGAGACTGTTTCTGTTTTAGAGTGAAACTCGATAATGACATAGTTGTTACCAAACGACAAATATTGTCCACAATTGCAAGATTGTTTGACCCGATTGGTTTACTAGGGCCAATCATAAGTAAAGCCAAAATATTCCTCCAACGGTTGTGGTTGTTAAAGCTGAATTGGGATGAACCACTACCAAAAAAGGAAGCTGATGAATGGAAGAAGTTCTCTACTGAACTGGAAGTTTTAAGTAAAATAGAAATTGAAAGGTTTATTCTTATTGCAGAAATAGACTATGTGGAACTTCATGGATTTGCAGATGCCTCTGAGGTAGCTTACGGAGCAACCATATATTGTAAATGCCGTTCGAGAGATGGAGAAGTGAAGACAAGACTAGTGACGAGTAAATCCAGAGTCTCGCCTATTAAACGAGTTACTATTCCGAGACTGGAGCTTTGTGCGGCAGTCCTACTTGCAAGGTTGATGGTTAAAGTAATATCTGCATTAGAGATTCCTGTGAACAAAGTTTATCTGTGGAGTGACTCCATGATCGTGCTTTCATGGATACAAAAGGAGCCTTACCAGTTGAAGACATTTGTTGCAAATCGAGTGGCAACAATTCAAGAGTTGACTAAGGGTCATCAATGGCGTCATGTGTCATCAAAGGAGAATCCAAGTGATCTTATATCCCGAGGTTTGGATCCCAGTAAACTTCAACAAAATGATATGTGGTGGAAAGGCCCTCTGTTTCTGAGATACGACGACTACCCAAATAGAGAGATTCCGGTGGAAGTCATTGTGAAGGACTTTCCAGACGAACTTAAAATCCTTAGTGACTCTAATATTATTCTTAATGTGAAAGCTAACCCTTTCATTGAGAATTTCTTAAATTTAAGTAACAATTACACTAAAATTATTCGTGTTTTAAGTTTTATTTTTAAGTTTGTAAACAACTGCAAGGGGAAGGACAAGGTTTCAGGTCCTCTTCAGAGCTCAGAATTAAAATTAGCTGAACTTAAACTGATTAAGCTAATTCAAGATAGTGAATTTAAAAAAGAAATCTTAAGACTTGAAAAGGAGGGTAAGGTACCTCCAGATAGCAAGGTAAGAAGTGTTTTTCCATTTTTAGATCAATATGGAATTTTACGAGTTGGAGGCAGATTAGCTATTCCGAGTTGAATTTTGAATCCGAGTTGAACTATAAGTTGAATTTTGATAGAAAATTTCCTATAATCTTACCAAAGAATCATAAGCTGACTAATCTAATTATTGTGATGTGTAGGGTTTATATTTATTTTAACTAACATTTATTTTAAGTTTAAACTATCTTTCCTGTCAAGCCTTACTTTCCCCTGGAACTGCCAATGCCAGAATATGTAAATTTGAGTAGAACGCGCAAGCATTCAAATTATCAGCGGAAGTAGTATGATTTATATAGAAGGAAACAAGTTCGGTGAGAGAGAGTTATTCTTACTTCGCGAGCGCGGAGGTAGAAATCGAGAATTAAAGAACCCCGCGTTGCGGCCTATGTGCTTGGCGGGAAGTAGTTGCAATTGTTCCAGTGAGCTTCAAGTCTGCTGAATTAGCTGCGGTATTTGTAAAACGCGGTGAGTTAGTTATTTTAGAGAGCCTCGTAGTTAGAATATTGTCTTTACTTTCTTTTCAGGTTTTTATTTTTATTTGACTGCCTAGTTGGCACAGTTTGTAAGCGTCAAGAGGACGCAATTGTAATTTAGTACGTTGAATAAAAAGGGACTTAAACCCTTTATAAGACTCTGTGGTTTATACAAGCTTTCACAGTCACCTCTTGGTTGCGTGCTAGTTAGAGGCGCGCAACGTTATATTGGCGCCCGAACAGTTACCGAACTGAAATGGCCGAAAACTGGATGGAAGCCGCTGGACAACACCAAGAAATGACAACGCAGTTAGAAGGTATTGGATACCTGGTCCAGACTTTGAGAGCATCAATCAAGCCAAACGTCTATTTCGACGGAAAAAATTCGGTGTCCGTATTTTTAGAAGGTATAGAAAATCACTTTCAGCTCTATCCTGTGCCTGAAAGACAAAAAGTTGCTATTGCCACATCAGCACTAAGAGGACAGGCCGCGCTATGGTGGAAAAATATAGGAAAATTTCTACTAGGTGAATTTGGAAGCCCGACGTATACATTTGAAAATTTCAAAAAATCGTTAGTAAAGGCCTTCCCCATAGTGAAAGATCGCGCACGGCTGGAAGCCGAGCTATATAGTTTCTATCAACGGGATACAGCACAATTGACGGACTTTATTTTACGAAAAATCAAACTAACGGATATGTTGTATGGGAAAAAACCCGATGCGGAGATTATTGAAATAATATTACCAAGATTGTTACCCGCTGTCCAAGACTACTTTGAAATTAGAAACCCAACCACATTGCAGGAACTTTTCGAATTGGCGGTGAAGTTTCAAAATCGCAGAATCGCGGAAAGAGCGAGAGGGGAAACATATTCTCAAAGTACCAGAAGGAAGGAGGAAACAAGAAATGGAAATCGCTCATATGGGGGAAAGAACTATCAAGCTAACGCATCGAAACTTGAAGGGCAAGGCCCAAAAAGAAAATTTGAAAATAAGCATCCGCATACCCAGAAGACACAGATTGAAAGGAAAGCTTTAAACGACTAGAGGGGCCTGTGAAAGGGAGGGTCCAGACCCCGGAAGTTTTACAAAAACCCTCAAATAGACATTTAAATACAGTCATCGTAAAAAACTCACAGCTACCAATTATACAAGTCCTGGTTGGCGATGTACCAGTAGAAGCCCTCATCGATACAGGAGCAGAAGGAAATTTCATGAGTGAAAAGTTCTTCAAAAAGAATTTTTATAGGATACGCCTCTTTAAAACCAGAAATACGGAAATTATAGCGGCGCAAGGAAAAACATGTCACTGCATCGGGAAAGTATCATTAAACATACAGGTAAAAGAGGAAAATCTCAAAGTATTAATTTTTGTGGTGAAACACCTCCAACACTCTCTTATTTTAGGTATGGACTTTTTAAGGGCCGCGAGGGCCAAATTAAATTTTCAAGATAGTTCCGTGGTGCTGGAGATGGACCAGAGGGTGGTGGAACCGGTGGAGACACCTGAATTGGACCTTAGCCATTTGAATGACCAGGAAAGTAAAGCAATACAGCAAGTGGTGAGTAATTTTTCTCATTTGTTTTCAGAAAAACCGGGAAACTGTCAGATCGTGACTCACAAGATTCAATTAAATGCCGAAAAACCTTGTAGGACTAAACCTTACCGCTATGACAAACAAAAAGACGTAATCATCGAAGAACATATTCAGGAGATGTTAAAGAATAAAATAATAACGCCCATAAATAGTGAATACGCGAGTCCAGTCGTACTATGTAGGAAAAAGAACGAGTTTCCTCCTTCGGATAAAAGGGCTTGGAGGTTTGCTATCGATTATAGAAAACTAAATAGCATAACTAAATTCCCAGTTTACCCTTTGCCGGTTATAGACGAGATCATTAGACAGATCAAATCGACAAGATATATGTCTACTTTGGACTTAACGTCTGGCTACTATCAAATAGCTATGAGACCCGAAGATATACATAAAACCGCGTTTATAACGAAATCGGGCACTTATGCATTTTTACGCATGCCTTTTGGGTTGTGTGGGGCCCCATCAACATTCCAGAGAGCTATGGACATTGTTCTAAAGCCTGTCCTAGGAAAATCAACTTTAATTTATCTAGATGATATAATTATAACGAGTAGTACGTTGGAACAACACGTTAATGACCTCGAACAAGTTTTTAAATTATTAAAAGAGGCCGGTCTTACAATTAACGCCTCAAAATGCAAGTTCGCAACTAAGGAACTTAAATATCTCGGTTATAAAATTTCGCAAAAGGGTATAGAAACGCAAGATTCAAAAATAAAAGCTATTAAGAATTTCCTACCGCCCAACACCGCCAAGAAACTTTCGTCTTTCCTTGGACTATGTTCTTACTATCGATCTTTCATAAAAGATTTCGCTAATATTGGTGAACCACTCTTAGTAATCAAAAGAAAAAAGAGTAAATTTACGTGGACAGCGGAAGCGAACACAGCTTTTGAAAGATTAAAAGAAGCGCTTATTAATGCCCCTGTTTTAAAATTCCCTGAGGGGGACGAAAACCTGGAAATTGCGGCAGATGCATCAGACTATGCGGTGGGTGCGGTTCTTATGCAAAATAACCATCCGCTGGCATTTTTTAGTAAAACATTGAATCAAACACAAAGGAATTATACAGCTACAGAAAGAGAAACATTAGCCGTATTAATGGCTGTACACAAATTTCGAGTTTATTTCGGCAAATCGCCAGTAACAGTCTTTTCGGATCATGCGGCTGTTGGTAGACTTTACTCGGGAAAAAACCTAACGCCCAGGTTAATAAGATGGGCTTTAAAACTCCAAGAATATAATATCACAATAAAATATAAACCGGGTAAGGAAAACAATGTAGCTGACGCACTTTCTCGTATAAAACTGGACGAGGAAGGTAATGAACTTAAATGCGCTGTGTTGACTTCAAAAATTTTAGATTCTAGTGATACGGTTATTACTGAACTGAAAGCTGATCCTGAATTTGGAAATATCTATGCTTATTTGAAAGACCCCGAAAGCTTTGAGCATACAGATATCGATGCGATAAGAAATAGAGCAAAAAACTATGAAATAATAGATAATTTATTATTCTATACGAAAACAACGAACGAAAATCTTGAGTATAAGCCAGTCATCCCAGCCTCGCTTCGATTAAGCATTTTGAAGGAGTTGCACGAAAAAAAAACAGCGGGCCACCTGGGGGTCAGAAAGACTTTAAAAAGGGTACGCGAGGCGGTATATTTCCCGCAATTATACAAAATAGTAACGGCGTATGTCAGGTCCTGCAATCAATGTCAGTTAATAAATGATATTAATTACAGCCCGGCCGGGTACTTAAATAGCATTCGCGCTACATTTCCGAATGAAATTTTAGGCATAGATCTTCTTGGTCCCTTCCCCCAGAGCGAGTTAAATAAAAATCGTTTTCTTTTAGTAATAGTAGATCATTTTTCAAAATGGATAGAAATTGTTCCACTTAAACGCGCATCAGCCAAAACAGTCGCAGATGCATTCTTACACAGATACATTTTAAAATACGGAGCACCGATAAAAGTCATTAGCGATAACGGAAAACAATTCATTAGTCAAATATTTGAAAACATATGCAATGGACTTGATATACGCCATATCAAAATGGTTCCGTATAGACCACAGGCTAACATAGCAGAAAGAGTTAATAAAAACATTGTAAAAATAATTCGCAGTTACGTTAGCACACATCACAAGCGCTGGGATGGCTACATAAATGAATTAGCTTATGCTTTAAGAACGGCACATCATGATACTACGGGAAAAACTCCAGCAGAATTATTTTTAGGCAGAAAGTTAATTACGCCTTTAGATAAATTATTCTTTGTGCAACAAAGAGAGCAGGAATTTAGACAAAAGGACGTGCAAAAACTAATTGATCAGGCGCTTAAAACTTCGGATACGGCAAGAAATAGACAAAAGTTATATTACGATAGAAAACGCCGTGAAGCAGATTTTAAAGTTGGGGATAAAGTATTGAAACGGAAATTTTCTTTATCAAGTGCCCCAGACAATTTTATGGCAAAGCTAGCTCCAAAGTTTGAAGGCCCCTATGTAATTCAGGAAATCAAAGGAGTAGTCTTATATCTTAAAAACGAGAGAAGGGAAATCTGTAAAGCAAGTCCCGACCAGGTGAAAAAATACTATAATCCAAATGATTTTGAAATCCTTAAAAGTTTCTTGCAGGACTCAAGTCTAAACGAAATAGAAGGGCCAGAGACTGCAACAACTATTCCACCACCCAAGAAACGGAGAACTGAAGAGAGACCTAGCACTTCTACAACCCGGACGTCGGTATCAAAAAGAAAAAATGAGTTTCAAACTCCGGCGTTTAAGAAAAACAAAAATACAGATGAACCGGGTAAAGAAACCGTGGTAAAGACGAAAACACCACCTACAAAAGATGGCAGGAGAAATTACACATCAAGGAGAACGCGCACACGGCCACAGAGTCAGGTGCCAGCAAGGCCGCCGTTCCGGAAACTGAAACGCCAACAGGAGGCACAGAAGTACGAGGAACAGAAGAAATTCAAGGACTCCAGACCGGAGGACGTCAAGACCAGCCGTCCCAGGCAGAAACGCAAAAGCCAACAACCAGACGATTACTCCGTCAAGAGGCCAGCATGTAGAGGACGCAAAAGAAAGATCAACGGGGACGACACGCGGAGATCAACAAGGAGAAGATTGACATCCATGACACCTCTAACTTGGGATCAATTTTGTCAAAAACGGATGACGGAGTTTCAAGCATCGAAAACTCAAAGATAAGTTAAAACCTTCTATAATTTTTTTTTTCTCTTTTGTTCCGAAATGTTATGCATAAGTACGAAGTTCTATGTTTTGACGAAAGTCAATATGTCTCGGTTGAGACTTAGTTTTGTTTTACTTTATTTAGCTAAGGCAAAAGTATTATTTTCTTTAAGTGTAAAAGCTAAAAACAAGCATTTTCTGTTGGTCGAAAGACTAATTCTGTTATGTTAAAGCCAAAATTTGGCCGGAGATAAAAATAACTTCGTATTCTTGTACTAATAAGAATTTTAGTTCCAGTACCGCCAGCTTGGCGAAGAATGAGTAAAGTAAAAATTTATTTTCTCTTATTCATTTTATGGTAAATTGTAAAAAGCATATGTATTAAACTTTTGTAAATGTATGTAAATACTTGCATGTTATGTAAAAGTAGAATTTAGTCTAGAAGCATAAAATTGTAGATGCTAAAAGTGAATGCTTAAAAGCAATGAAGTCAAAATTTAAGTATTAAACTGTAAAGTCATGCTTTAGAGCGAAAGCCTGCATGTTTAAAGATGAATGAGGGGGAAGTTAGAATGAATGTGTTTTGTAGGGTTCTCCACCTACATTTGAATTTTTAAGACTATTAAAGTAGCTCATTGAGTTGTAGAATGTCGAGTAAGGTGTGTCTATTTGGTTGTTGAATTCTAACAAATCATGGTGGTTAGGGGAAGTGTTGTAAGACTAAAACACGAATATTCCCGTTTGACACCACACATGGTGGAGAGCCAGGGTAAAGTTAAATTAATGCTTGAAAAATTGAATGAATGTGAAGTAAGCAATAACTAAGAAAAACGAAACGTTAAAAACAAAAATTTATTGTGTCAAGAAAGTGTAAATTATGATGTATGTAGAAAGATACTGATACTTATTCCTTCCAGATGCTGGAAGGAAAGACCAAGATTGATTGATGAAGTGCAGGAAAAGTTGCTGTAAGAAGAAACCTTTGTAACGACTAACAGAATTTTAATTGTTACATAAGATTTTTTTTGTGTAAACGAGGCTTTCGCCAGTTAGTTCAGAATTAGATAAACTTACAACAGGTCGTTTGTAGGACCTGCTTCCAAGTTTTCCAAATTCTGGCAGCGGCAAATGTAGGGTTTATATTTATTTTAACTAACATTTATTTTAAGTTTAAACTATCTTTCCTGTCAAGCCTTACTTTCCCCTGGAACTGCCAATGCCAGAATATGTAAATTTGAGTAGAACGCGCAAGCATTCAAATTATCAGCGGAAGTAGTATGATTTAAATAGAAGGAAACAAGTTCGGTGAGAGAGAGTTATTCTTACTTCGCGAGCGCGGAGGTAGAAATCGAGAATTAAAGAACCCCGCGTTGCGGCCTATGTGCTTGGCGGGAAGTAGTTGCAATTGTTCCAGTGAGCTTCAAGTCTGCTGAATTAGCTGCGGTATTTGTAAAACGCGGTGAGTTAGTTATTTTAGAGAGCCTCGTAGTTAGAATATTGTCTTTACTTTCTTTTCAGGTTTTTATTTTTATTTGACTGCCTAGTTGGCACAGTTTGTAAGCGTCAAGAGGACGCAATTGTAATTTAGTACGTTGAATTAAAAGGGACTTAAACCCTTTATAAGACTCTGTGGTTTATACAAGCTTTCACAGTCACCTCTTGGTTGCGTGCTAGTTAGAGGCGCGCAACGTTATAGATGTTTCATAAGAAATACATGCATATTGGTCCACAAGGCTTACTGTCTATTGTTAGGCAAGGGTTTTGGCCCTTAAACGGGCGCAACACTTGTAGAAAAATAGTACATGAGTGTGTCGTATGTTTCAAAGCAAAACCAGTGCCCTGTCAACAACTTATGGGTCAACTCCCTCAAGAAAGAGTCAGCCCGAATTTTCCATTCAATTGTGTTGGAGTTGATTTTTTTGGTCCTTATTTTATAAAATACCCACATCAGAGAAAAGGTTGCCTTAACAAGGTGTATGTGTGCATTTTCGTTTGTTTTGTTACCAAAGCTTGCCATCTTGAGTTGGTAACGGACCTGTCTAGTCAAGCATTTATTGCAACCTTAAAGCGTTTTTTTCAGCAGGAGAAGAAAGTGTGCACGCATATTTTCAGATAATGCAACCAATTTTGTTGGTAGTAACGCAGAATCAAAGAAATTGAATAGGATAGTCATCAAACCAGATGATGAATTAGGTAATTATTTATCGAGTGAGAGTATTGATTGGTCGTTCATTCCCCCTAGAGTTCCCAATCATGAAGGTCTTTGAGAGGCAGGTGTCAAATCCGTTAAGTTTTATTTGAAACGCGTGTAAGGATCTTAAGTTTTACTAACGTTTATTTTATTTTAAATCTTTACTATCACTTCTTATTTTCTACTTCCGGGCAGAATTAAAAGCTTATTTATGCAAATTTGTCTGGCGAACGCCAAGTACTTAAGTTGTAGCTTTTTGCCAAGCAAGAGAGAGGAAGGAGTTAGTAGAAGCAGGCCGCTTGCCTTAGCAGTTTTACTCGGTTGCTGGTTGCCTTCCAGGCCAGAGGTTTAATCCTCTTAATAATTTTAAACGTATTGTAGTGTTAACAGTTCTCTGTACTACATACGGCTTCCTGTTAATATACCGCCAATCTTCCCCGTAGGCCCTTGTTTATTATTCCAAAGTTAAGTTAATATTTTTATATTCTTACGTTCAGACCACAAGTGGTTGGTCTCTGTATTCCGAAGTCCGGAAATTATTGTAAAGAGTGAAAAATAAAGGGTTTCGTATACCCTTCCTGTGTATCTTGTCTACTTCCCACATTTATTGAACATAGCTTTAGTAAGCTCCCTGTTCCGAGTCAGGTTCTTGAATGTTCCCAAAGCAAGTAAGGCGGAACACAGAACCTGATACGCGTAGTAGGCAATTTAAAACTAACCTATGAGGAGTTTCTTACAGTAATTGCTCAAATTGAAGGCATTTTGAATTCTAGGCCCTTGCATCCTTTATCATCTGAATCAGAGGATTTTGATATATTGACACCAGGCCACTTCCTGATAGGCAGACCTATCACGGCTATTGCAGAACCTAATATTTTAAACGTTAACGATAATAGATTAAAGAGCTGGCAAAAATTGACTAAAATAGTACAAACAATTTGGAAGTATTGGAGAAATAACTATTTGAGTGCAATGCAAGGAAGAACTAAATGGTTCTTTGAAAAAGACAATGTCAAGGTTGGAACTATGGTAATTTTAAAGACTGATAATGTTCTTGTATGTAACTGTCCTCTTGGCAGAATCGTAGAGATATTCTTAGGTAAAGACAATAAGGTTAGAGTAGTTTCAGTGAAAACGAAAAGAGGTATTTTTAAAAGATCACTTAATAAAATTTGTCATTTACCTATGCCAAGTTAAACAAAAAGGATGTTTGTAATAAATTATTGTATTTCCTATTATATTAGTTTGATTTTGTTGATGTTATTATTTGATTTTTATAATTATTTACCTGTATTTCGTATTGTTACTCTGTGTAATGTTTTTATTGTAAGATTTAATTTGAATGATTACATCATGTCAAGGCGGGCGGTATGTTGAGCCTGCGCACGCATTTCATTACTAGCGTCGGCGCATGCGCCTTGAGCTTTTGGAGTTGTGACGTGAGATTGTGAGCTACGGGTGTGTGAGAGAATTCGTGCCTTGGAGGGGCCATGAACGATGTAAATTAATGAGAATAAAGGTGAGATATAATACAGTCCATTGTTCCTGAGTTTATTGAATTATAGTGTAGTGCCTGTGCAAAACATTGTTCTTTTTGGTAGCACACAACTTACACTCTATGTAGAAGATGAAGTAGCGAAGTCTTGCTATGTCTTGAAGAATAAATACTGTAGGAGAAAGGTTCTAAATAACCTTTTTATTCAAACTAAATTAAAACACATGCACTCACTTCGTGCTCACAATTCACCACCATTTGTGGCTAACGTAAATTTAACAGAAAATAAGAATGTAAGAAATCACTAAAAAGTTAAGACATCTAACGACTGGCTCCTTAACTTAATTAACGCTAAATAGGCTGCACACAGCATACGAGTCGAGCCGAGAGATATCAGTATAAATTGAAAGGTGTCTAACACGTCTAGAGAGCTAATATCAAACACGCAGTATATAAACTCGGATTTAAGTCCGCTATTACTCTATTCGAACTCTTTAAGCGCAGCTTAAATACTGCTTATGAAACACGTTTAGATTTGCATCCACGCCATAACAAATTTACATTCCGGCAGGACATTGAAATCAGCAGGGAAAGGAAAACCAAACTAAAAATAATTGATTAGAATAAAATAAATCCTTATATGCTTAATAAATACTACAACTTTTGTCAAAAATGTCAAGTTATTTTATTTGCTGTGATACTTAACATAATTTATCTTAAGTCAAAATTTGAGAGAAGGAATATTTTGAATTATATATAATAATATATAACACTAGCATGACACAATAATAATATACCTTTGAACAATTTTAATTTAAAATGACTTTTTTCTATATAAATATTTGAGAAAAATATTCCTCGTTGAACTCTGCTCCGCTAATATGAAATAAGTCTTTCTGTCTCTTTTATTTGATTTTATAAGTCCGCAAGAATATCTTAATGAACGTGTTTTGCTTAAGTAATGTGTTTTATTTCCTTTCCATAGATTTTCATTTCTTAAAATATTGCATATAATAAGATAGATGTGATAGTTCTAAATCAATTTGAGTAACATCTGATAATTGGCTAAGATTAGATTTATCGGTGCTGCAAAGTTATTGTACATTAAGAGATACGATCTGAGAAACTATTTCTAAACTAAGTTTAAAGTGTACTGCATCAAAGATGAACAACGTTTTACATTATTCACACCAAAGATCCCTATGTAGACATTTAGATAGGAATTATCTGAATCTCCATAGCAACATAAGATAATGCCAAGGAAGGTAAGGAATTCCATTCTGTTTGAAGAAAGTGTTCTAATCCTAATATTGAACCGAAATCCTTTTTGGAATTTCTTATTTGAGAATTTGGTAAGATTGTCATTTTTATATTTTCATGTAGAAAAGTCTCCAGACGCTGTTTTTAATGTCAATGCTTTTATAGTAATTAACATTACATATTCGCATAGTCTAAACTGGAATATATACAGAAATTTAATTAAAATTTTTTTATAAAAAGATTTTTCATGTACGAGATATGTTAAAATGAATGCTTAACCTTATTCTTTAATTTTCGATTATTCGAAATTTTTTTATATCTCTTCAATTTCAGCTTATTGACATTAGACTGTAGACTGTATTTTAATTTCGTCTTGTGATTCGATTTGTAAACAACCGAGACTTATGAGTTCTCCTTGTGATTTCTTGCGGCTAAAACTGCTCTAAAAGAATGAATACGTACCAAGAATTAAAATTTCTATTTAAAGAATTTTTTTTTTTTTTTTTTTTTTTTTTTAGGCGGCCACAGTTACCTCCTATATTTAAAGAAAATATAAATGTTTTCTTTTCCTTTCTTTCTTTTTATTTTTTAATTTATGAGTATGGAAGGAGCGGTAACAAATTAATAAAATAAAAAATATCGGATATAAAGTTAATAACAAAAGTTATATAAAGCCTTTTTCCCCCTCTAATCCTCTTATGTACCATTTTTTATATTTTCTTGGGTTCAGTTTTCATTTGATTTATTCAATCGCTCTATATATCTCTTTTGTGATTAACTGGAATTTAAGCTTCTAAAGATATTTCTTTCGTAAGGTGGAAGAACAAACTGCCCTTTCTGAGTTCAACCACGGATGTAAAATCTATCTTTTATTTCATGATGTTATATAAAACTCAAAATATTTATGCATATAATTAAAATTAAAAATTTTTTGCCTTTCATATATGTGTGTGTATGTATATGTGTACAAATATATATGTGTGTGTGTGTGTGCGCGCGCGTATATATATGTATGTATTGGATTTAAGATCATACAACATTATATATATATATATATATATATATATAAATATTCAGAAAGTAGCAAAATAAGAGAGAGCGTACTAAATGCGCGGATAGATTTTTCATTGTAAAATGTTAGTTAAAATTAAAAAGAAAATGAGAAAAAAGCGTGAATAATTTATTATATGTTCACAGATCGGTGTCCTGCAAGGAAACGAAGAACAAATGTAAACGTGTTTTGTAGGGGGAAAAAATTAAAATTGCTCATATACCCACTCATTCTTTGTAAAAGAGAAATAATCTTTCCTGCTCATGAGAAATCAACTAACTATACTTTTTAAAATTTTTAATATTTCATCCATTCATAAATTAAGCGCATTTTCAGATTGCCTTTTTGGAAGTTGCTTTATATTTTTATCTATTTTATGTAAAAAAACAGTGTTTTATTGGAAAGGCCTTCCTTTAAAAGGAATTTCAATACATTATCGTTTTTCCCCTTTATTATTTTATTATTATTATCATTGTTTCTTTTTTAAAATTTATTTTTTACCTACATGTATACAAAGCGCTTGCAAAAAATGGCTGCAAATTTTATTTCTTTGAAAACTGAATCTAGACATGTACTTTCAACTGCAAAATTTCTTAAAGTAAGATAGATAATTTTATGAAAACGGTTTTTGTACTGGCAGCAGGAGGGTTCTGTAAACACAAATCTAGCTTTGCATACCAACCTTGCACCATAAATTGCCCAGTTAGTAAACTGTGTAGAGTCATTAGGCTTTTTTTTCCCTGAAAGCAGGAAAGATGAAAAATGAGCTATGCCCTCCCCGGGAATCGAACCACGGACCTCTCGAATACGCGCCGAGCGTGTTAAACACTACACTACGAAGGCATGCTAAGAAGGCGGGAGATATACCTTATAACTGTTGACTCTGTTTTAATGTGCATAGTTATTAAATAGTCCTAACTGCTATGAACAAGGTTTATCAAAATATTCTTAGTGTTTAATTTATTAATTAATTCAATTGTTGCTAAGATATCCGTTTAAGAAAGCCGATGAAAGCTTTTTTAACCGCATTTTCAATGTAATGTCCTTAGGTCCTTAGACGAGAGGGGACACATATTCATGCAAACAGAACATAAAGAGAAAAATTGTGTAATTAATGCGTCCACAATAATATTAAAAGTATGCCTCTTTGTCCCTTTTCCATTTCGTTTCCATTCCGCCCAGTTGTCGTAATAAACAACTCTTAGGCTTAGAATTCGATGACTTACGGATCCGAACAACGACGCCGTTCAGCCTGTTTAGGGTTCGGTCCGAGGTTCGAATCCCGCGAACGGGCTGGCTGCATGGGTGTTTTCGTGATTTTCCTCATGTGTAACGTGTATACGAGCCAGTTTCCCTTAAAAAGTCCTCCACGAAGGCATCCCTCCCTTAAGGCAGATAGCCCTCGAGTGCTTTGCCGTAATCTAATAAATCAAACCAAACCAGCCTGTTTAGGACTATGTAACGATCATCTCAAGGTGCTTGTAGTTTAAGAGAGTGTCCTTTCTGTCGAATCGGATTCCATAACCACACCTTGTCACCTTCGTCGAATCGATGTCCTGTAGCTCTCGTGTCGTATCAAGTCTCCATTTTTGTCACGAAGTTGATTCGCTTTAGTGCAGAATTGTGCATCACTTCAAACCGTGCCTGAAGATATTTGATGTAGTCCTCAGGCGATGAAGACATATCCGCTGGCTGACCCCCCTTCCAAAAAAAGATCCCAAGGCAGGCGAAGATCACAACCGAAGAGCATCTGTGATGGAGAATAGCCGGTAGTCTCGTGGATAGCACTGCGATAGGCCAGCAAAAACAAAGATTACTTCTTGTCCCAGCCCTGATGGCTTCTCGGAGCCACAAGTAAGAGGTTATTAAGGATGCTTCGATTAAACTTCTCTACCATACCGTCTGACTGGGGATGTAAAGGCGTCGTTTGGATTTTGTGGAAGCCGAGTAGCTTGCAGACCTCCTTAATTATAGCCGATGCAAAATTTCTTCTTCGCTCGGAATGTAACTGGAAAGGCAATCCGAACCTAGAAATCCAATGCTGTATCATTACCTCTGCTACCGTGACAGCTTCTTGATCAGGAATAGAATACGCTTTGGGCCACTTCATGAAGTAATCAGTGACAACCAGGATGTATTTGTTGCCATCAGCAGTTCGTGGTAGAGGTGTTACGTACAAAAAGAAAGTAAAAAAGTAGTGAATATATTTAATTTGAACCTTAAAATCCAATTACTTTGAAGAGCACTGAGAACAACTGGTGCTGGACAGCTAAATTAAAACAAGCTCACATGCTAGTCTGAAATCTAGAGACTAGTGAATCAATCCTTGGGAAGGGAGCAATGTTAAATCACATAAATTATCAACTTAATAAAATAAATTATGTTACTTGAAACTCAAACTCTGTTATTCAATACTTAAGAAGCAATATCCTCCGTAGTGATTTGGTATAAATCAAGGATTATTTATAAAAAAATACGAAAAGCTATTCACTATCAAATTCTACAAATGCTGTCTCTTATGAAAATAATGCTATACTATCCTGAATCACGCAAATCTCAGTAAAATAATTCCTAAACTCAAGAGACAGCCACAAAATCTTTTATCTTTTAATACAAATACATGCACCTCAAAACATCAGGAAAGGATTAACCACACAAGTAAGAATTCAGTTACCAGTTCAAAATAAAATAATTAATCCGATCATAAAATCCGACACAAAATTAATTTCCTTAATGCACTCCATCAAAAACTTTACCTAGGTTTGTTTTGGAAGAATCCATGTTTTCTCCAAAAGATCACATGGGGACATGAATAGACCACTAAAATGAACATAAGCAAAATTTACAACTAAAACACTTTTATTAATCAATAATTAATATATGTTAAGTAAGCTGGCCAGGTTACCCCCTACATGAACATTATTTTAAAATTACTTAAAATTTTACATTTGACATTCTGAATGATGACCAATATTCTGCCTTAATTTTTAATAATGCACCCTACCATATTGATTATTTTTTAAATCCTACCAAATTCCTAATAAAAACCACCTTAAAATTATTAAATTTTTTAATAGTTACTCATGAATATTATTGATTGCAAAATAGGATATAAAAGAACTTTTAAAGCGGTAGGTAATGCACTTAATTAACAAAACCGCATAGCAACAAACAATAACTGAAAATACACTCAAGGTTGGCGATGCACATCAGTCAGTGGGGCTTGGGGAGCTGGTTGACAATTTCTTTACACAATAGCCGCAGATACGGTCGAATACTTCATCGTTGCAAAAGCAAAGTTTGATGGCTGCCTTCACTAAGTTAGCTTTCCCTTCATCAATCGCACACAGTAATTTGTTGAGTAGCAATTTTCGCAAAATCTGCCTTCCCCTATTACGGCATATTAGGATCCAATCTATCTCTTCTAATCGTTTGTGTAATCTTGTCATTTAGCCATGTTTCCTGTAGACAGGCAATGTGTATATCTTTTTCACTTAGTAGACATTGTAGCTTATGTCTGTTTTTAAATGTTCCATGAATGTTCAATTATAAGATGTTGACTGTCCGCTTAGCATATACCCATCTTTTTCCCGGACTGCAGAACTAGACGCGTCGGCTACCCCGAACGCGGTAGCTTGATCTAAATCCTTAAAATGACCTCTCATGGAAAAATCGTTGCCATTGCCACAAGAGGTTGGACTTCTGCCCGTTGGTGCGCGGAAGGTATTTCATTCCCCTTCTACCACCCGAAGGAGGCACTTCCCTATCCGTCACCCTGGGGACGATCCCTCTAAGGGCTACAGGCTTTCCCGAGAAATAATGCAATAACCCTACTAATACGTCCTGAGGAGAGCTATGATTTAAGTACTCCAAAGAAGCCTCTTAATCCAGCTCTGTTAGGGTCCTTTAATTTAAATCGTAATTTTTCTATCAACTTTTCACACTGTTATTCTACCAGTCGGTCCAGTCGCTCTAATTTATTTTCATCACTTTAATAAAAAAGTGATAAAATCACAATACTTCAGCTTTTCTAAACTCAGAGATACAGTGAACATTTTGAAATCTTGGCTTCTCATTTATCATTTATCCTCTGCTTCTTATTTATCATTTATCACCTTGATGGATGCTTTCTTTTCCAACAAATCTGATTTCTTTCAATAGTTCATTCCAGTCTCCTTCAAGGATTATTTTTTCAAGGTATTGTTTGTTTACAGAAAGGGTTTATTTTTAGGAAAATATGAGACAAGCATTTGCTTCTAATTTTTTACTGTTGCCCACGAAAGTGAAACACCTTAAAGGAAAACATCCAATATGCTTGAAATTTATATCATGCATACATTTTGACAGGACATAAAAGCGATTAGTATTGCAATGCATATAAAAATAAGGTGTACCAGTAACCCAGGCAGCATGCCTCCAAAAATACGAGTATATGTATAATTTTGGTGAAGTAAGGGTATGGTACTTTATACGTTATTTTTGCGAAAATTACATGAACGAACAAAATTTGAAGATACTGTCAATGTTTTGTCGAATTTTCCATACGTTATTTTTAACAAAAATTATACAAAAACAAATGTACCAAAAAATTGTTGGCTTCATGATATTTTTCCTTCGTCACTTTTACGAATATTTTACGAATTCTAAAAGACTGAAAATAAAATTTATAAATTCAAAATATCTAGTGATTTTCCCTGATTTTACATTTGTTGTCCTTTTTTACGACTATAAAATTATAGGGATATTTCGATGATACGGTTAGGCTGTAGTCCAGATATTTGGAACTCTACTACATAAATCTTATGCAAACTACTGCAGATTTTTGAAAAAATTATTTCTAAAAGATATATTGTTATAATTAAGAATGATTTATTATGCATTAACGGCATTTAATCATATTCCCAAGCAAAAGACTTGTAAAGAATTTCATTTTAAGCAATATTAATCATTTCAGTATTATCGGAATAAAAAACAGTCGGTCTACCTCTGCGTGCTGTAATGTTCCAACTTTGAATGTACATCTTAATGTGTGGAACCTTAAGAACTAGTAAGCGAATAATCGCTTAGTTCATAAAGATAGAAACGTAAACGTACGAAGGGTTAATTACCCTTTATTATTCAAAATAAATTTAACAGTTGATTCCTTCTTGGAGTTAAAAGTTAAGCCTCCACTTGGGCTTGAACTCAATACTAGGAATAAAACTTAACTAAACATAACTAAAAAGATATAGCCGGAGCTATCAATATTCTACAACAGTTGGCCCCTTAACGCTGACTAACGGCGAAGTTATCAAGGGCCTAAAGTACGGCCGAGCGTAAAAATAGCTGAAGAGAGAGTATAGCCAAAAGGCGAACACGCGCTGCTCAGAATCTCTGGCTCTCTAACGAAGTCAGTAGAACTTCAACTTTAAATACTTGCACTTCCTTCATTTGCATTTAACCGCGGTTCTGTAAACACGCTTTTGAAGGAAATTATAAGTTGAAATTAAGAATGGATAGGAAAGTCGTTTTAGCTAAAAATTAACTGTTAGAAACTTACAGTGATATAAATCTTCTTAATTAGAGCAGGAAGGCTTCCGCTGTTAAAGATGTTATTAGCTCCATATGCACTGCCCGATGCACAGCACACGTGAATAGAACTATCCAGGCCTTTGTTTTATCCCTGAAATACAATGGCCCTGCAAGATCCACATCTGTGGCTTCAAATATAGCAGCGTCCTTCACTCGATCTTCAGGCAAGAAAGTGGCTTTTGGTTCTGGATGAGTCACGGTGCATCGCCTACATCGAACACATTTAAAGATAACTTGTCGAATCGTATCGAGACTTTGCAGAATCTAATAATTTTCTTGAAGGTGATTGATTAATATTTGCACCCCTGGATGCCCAAGCTCCTTATGTTTATATTCGATAAGCATATGCACAATTCTATGCTTCGATGGTAGTATTATTAGAAACCGAAAATTTCTCTTATCTTTTCTGCTGGAGATCTGTGTTCGTTCTCTTATTAATCCTTCTTCGTCAAGTACTGGACGAAGAGGTTTTATTCGCTGGTCATTTATTCGATCAGGAAATTCTTGTTGGACACTTAAAAAAAAAAAAAAAAAAACGATAAGTTTCGCTTCGCTGATTTCTTTTACAGCTAGTTCACCAGAGCATGACGACGCTTTATATCTTAAATTAAAGTAAAATCTGAAATTCCAAGCGACTACTCTAATGAGTTTTTTTGTATGATGAAATTTTATGGAAGCTTACTTCAGTTTCTATGCTTAAATGAGTTTCCGTTACTCTTTTTCTCATTTCATGAGTTATATCTTCTTGATTATAGACCAATCTTGATTTTGGCCATTCTTCCTGATTTTTCTTCAGCCAATCGATGACCTTCCACCATCTAACTACCAAAAGTTGTTTGGCAGTGCATCCTCTTGATGGAAGGTCAGCTGGGTTTTTGTTCTAGAAATATGTTTCCACGCATTTGCATCCGTCAGTTTCCTAATCTCCCTGACTCTGTTCTTCACAAAGGCAGCCCAGACGATCTCTTCTTTTTGAATCCACTTCAAAACTGTTGTAGAATCCATCTCAAAATGCATTTCCACATTTTTCCATTGTAAACCATTTAAAACGAAAGAGCGCAGTCTGGCTGCTATTGTGGCAGCTATCAATTCCAGAAGGGGAATCGTGATGAACTTCACGGGAACTACTCTAGGCTTCGATGCCAACAGATGAATTTCAACTCCAGAATTCGTCTCAGTTCTCAAGAAAACTGGAGCAGCATACTCATGGCATCACAGAAAGTCTGAATGCTGCAGAACTTCCTACTGTCCTTGCTGGGATGTATCCAACGTAAGAGGGAGATTTCTTTTAACCCTCTGGAGGTTTTGAGAAAGATAAGGTATTGTTTTCTAAAGCTTTACCAGCTTTGTCAAGAAAAACGTTTGAAAAGCGCAGAACCTTTCTTTCACAAAATGCACCAAAAGCGTTAATTAGTTTTTTTATCCCCCCACACCTGCGGAGAATCATCAAGTGATCAAGATTAGTGTCGGTTGTAAAAATATCAATCACTGTCAAAACTTTGCCCTTTGGTGGTTTCCAAGAAGGTATATGTTAGCGTTTGTGATCCGACTTGTAACAGTAAGTCGAGGTTTATGTTACCAAATCTAAATTTTGTGAAAAACTGCAAATCAAGACATTAAAAGAAAAGAATTATAAATTTTTAATTTTTTTTCGTTCATAAACCTGCATGTATATGTGTGTGCACGTGTTTATATATATATTTATTTATTTAACTCTTTATGAGCAATCTATATGCATACAGGCATAATATCAAAATATTTTTGTGTTTCTAGTAACTTCACTTTAATTACTTAATTTACTTCTTATATATGATTGCTTGCCTAGGATAGAAGCAATATTTTCTCACTGAAACAATATGATTTTCGATATGTTTTCCTTATTTTTTTAATAAAGTAAACAGTAAAATATCTTAACTTAGAAAATTTCTTATTTTATTTGTAGCTTTGGATATTTTTCATCCAGAGTTTATTTGAAGCTACGGATATAAATAATATTTCACAACTTATTTGATATAATGACAGAACTAATTAATTGAACATGAAGTAAAAAACTTGTTTATTTTCTAATCATAATCACAGACATCTAAATTTCTGTCATGCAATTTTCCGCTTTTGTGTACAGCAATAAGTATGGAATGCCGCGAATTTATTAATTGTACCTAATGATATTTTTTCTTTAAAATCTAAGAAAATATCAGTATATTTTACCATTCCACTACTCATTGTTTGGGGGGGGGCTAAGAGCAAATAAACAGTTTTCCTTAGAAATCTGCGTGCTGAAAAATTATAAGAAATCGGATTTCGATGAATGATTGAATCGGATTTTGATTGAATCTTATGGTTTTATTAGTCTCCATACCTTTAATTTATTTTCTCTCTATATAAGAAAGAATTAAACAGAGACACTAATCTAATGCTCTTGTTACTTATTTATTTTTTAAATTTTATTTAATTTGATTATAGTAAAACACTCAAAGGTTATTTGCCTAATGATAGGGATGTCTTCGTGGAGGAATTTATGAGGGAAGCTGTCTCGTATACACGTTGCACGTAGGGAAAACAAAGAAAACGCCTACGCAGTGAGCTTGTTCGTGGGACTCGAGTCCTGTGCCGAATTACCAGTGTTCAGAGAATTTATTGCTATACTTCAGGTCAACCTAACTTGAGAACACTGGGTATAGTAGGGAGTGTATGCGTCCGCCGTAGAATATAGTTCTACCATTTCGAGAAGTAATATTGTAAAAATTATGCTGTGAAATATAAATGCTGTTGAACAAAGAGAACGGAAGGAAAAATGTGTGAAACGATAGATTACGTTGCGTCCAGCTTCTTGTTTAAAAATTTGCTAAATCGTGTCAATCATTCAATGAGCAGCAGGAAGGCATCCCCTTTTTTTGGGGCATTATTGGCGAAACTGGAAATTCCAGCAACCCCGACCTCACCCACTCTTAACGAGAAAAGCAATTAAAGCATTCATTCACTGACCGGGAGGAGAAAAAAGCAATTGTTATGGTATCTGCTTCATCTTCGACATATGTGTATAATTTTCAACCTCATGAAGCTGGAAAACTTCATAAACCTGAAAAAACAGTACCGCTAAGATTATCGTAATGAATGCTTTTATCAAATTACGGGAGCATTTTCCTAATAAATGCGATAACGATATTGTTACTTGTTATAATCTTAGCGGGACTGAATACCTCAGTTAAAAAAAAGGCCTTTTTCCGGGCCACAAATTAAAAATAAAAGGGCCGTTTCAAGGCCAAAAATAAAATTTTAGAAAAGGCAGAACTAAAAACAGTTCTAAATAATTTTTTAATTAAAAGATAACAAATGCCTTAAAAAATATAATATGAACGTGTCCCACCGGTAGCCGAGTGGTTAAATCGCTGAATACTGGTAGTTTGACATCGTTTGAACTCAAGCGAACGGGCTGTATTCATGGTCGGTTTTGGTCTTTTTCCCATGTGTAACGTGAATACGAGCTCGCTTCCTTTAGAAAGTCCTGCACGAATGCATCTCATCCCTTAGTCGAATAGCTCTTGTGTGCTTTGCTATATTCAAATCACTTAACCTAACCAATACGGAAGTATTGATCAATTAAGTTAACTATGGTAGAAGAAACAAGGGTTTCTGTCTAAAGGAAGAGATGGCTTCGTGGGGACATTATAAGGGTAAAGGACTTCTTTTATATAATATGCTGAGGAACTCCTATGCAGTTCAGAGCTTACAGTCATTACAAACGAACTCGTTGCATATTACCAGTGTTTCACGGCTTAAGCTACTCTATCATTAATACGCTTGATTTGCAGATGATTCCATCTAAGGAAAGGAATAGCCAGATTTTTCCATACGATATGCTTGTTGTTTTTATACCTCGAAGGAAATGTATGGTTTTTACCTATCTTGTACAGCCCTACACGACAAAGTATAATTCGCAGTTTCTCAGAGAGCTGAATCAGTCTGCTTTTTATAAATTGAGAGATGTAAAAGCAATGTATTCCCCTTCGCGAAACAAAAGACGCACCTTTCACGCCACATCGCGCATAGACATTTCATTCTTCAAAGCATAAAAACTAATTTATTTTTAAAATACAAGCAAACTGTTGTTTAATACGGTAAATGTCTTAAAAGTAGTAAATGCACTTAACCTTTCAGATTTTCTTTTTTTTTTTTATACTTTTTTAGTTGTAACTAATATTAGACATTTCTAATGTTATAATTGTAATTGATTAGTGGAATTAAATGGTATACGATTAATTAGTTGGTATAAGATCATTTGTTTCTTAACTTTTATGTTTGTTTCACAATTTTAAAGTTTTAATATTTTTCTAATACCTTGAAATTTTTAATGGTAAACTCTTTAGTCGTTAGACTGCAATCTGAAGATCTCAGTTTCCAGTCTTTTTCTTCATTTTATTTTAGATTTTAAACAGTAATCAGAAAGATAGGATAAAAACATACTGTAGGAGGGTGATTATCTGGGTCTGACTGGGAAGTGTATGTGTCTTAGGAGACAGGATATAATTTTTAAAATGTCTGCTATAAAATATTGTCGGAGTTTTTTT
The DNA here is from genome assembly GCF_044657685.1 of Stegodyphus dumicola. Lineage (NCBI taxonomy): Eukaryota > Metazoa > Arthropoda > Arachnida > Araneae > Eresidae > Stegodyphus > Stegodyphus dumicola. The sequence goes on along the minus strand of NC_140781.1, from coordinate 108,827,317 downwards.
AAACAATCGCAAATTAAAATCAAATTAACGTCTTTAAAAAATAATCGAAAATTTTCCCCTCGTTCACTGTTTTGGTAGCAACAAGCTGCGTGAACTCTTAAAATTTAAGAGAAAATAATACCAGATTTTTCAAAATTTATATATTTTATTTTTAACGAAGCAAACGGTCTTGGGAAAAAAATTTGACCCAAACTGCAAGTAATACATTGTTAGCTCTTCTTTTTCAAGTTTTAAGTAACGATTCGGGTTTTAAATGTCATCAAATTCGTATACGTCACATTTAAATAATAGTGAAATATGTCATATAAATTAAGACAATGAATAACTTGCCCTACATTTTACACTGCAGTAAATTATCAATTTCAACTGCAGCTTGACTGCATAAAAAGATTATTTAAATACGCTGGATTTGATAAGAAGTCTCCAAATGTGTAGCGAATTGGAGGAACTGAATATCCGCGAGCAGTTTACTGCGTATGAATAACTTGAAGAACAGGGTGAGAAGCTGTGAAAAGGTCGTTCTAGCCTTGTATGTGTTCTCAGGTTAGCTTGTCGCGAAGTATAGTCCGCCTAATCGGCCAACGCTCTTGATGAGTTCTATGCAACATGAGTTCTTGTATGTGCATTCATAAAATTGAAAATATTTTTTCAAAATGTTATAGTTAAATAGAGGTAATGCATAGTTTTACTAAACATTTTCTATCAATATTACTTTCAAGGTAACTACTTAATACAGAAACGTAAGTTTTTAATATTTATATTTATAATTTGGTTTTCGATACTTTGAATTAAGATTATTTCCGAGAATTTACTACATTCTTAAATTTTATTTTTCAGTATAATAATATGCAGCTATTTTTAAAGGGTGTAAATAGTGAAAGTTTCGAAACATGAAAAGAAAAAAAATTATTTTTGCACTCAAAAAATGCAAATCATAACGAAATTTAAAATAAAATTCTGTAGAACTGATCATGATTAGATTCACCTTCCTTCAGTTAGTTTTTCTCAAGAATATTTGTGTGTTAATATACATGCTCAAAAATGCGAATATTAGAAATTATATCAAACATGCGTTGAAGAAGAAGTAAGCTTTTCAATAGAAATTCAACTAATTTCAACGAATACCCGGGATAATATAATCACAATCTACCTGAATATCCAAGAATATCTGGGCAACAGGTTTCTTTCCTATAGGCTTATATTAATTTATTATTATGCACATGTGAGACTGCTATTTTTTAATATAAAAAGCTTTTTCCCCACCTAGGGTTTGCAACAAAAAAATTTAAGATTTTAATTTCCGTAAAATAAAATACAAAATAGTCATTCTACGGCAAAACTGAAGTGTAAAACCCTTTTTATTCACCAAAACGCACGATATACAGTAAACTCTCGCTACAACGATACCCGATACAACAATAATGCACTCTACTACAATAATGTTTTGTGGTCCCGGTGATTTTGCATATAAACTAATGTTAATCTCCCCTCAATATTGCTATATTCTCTAGAACAATAAACCTCTGTAAAACGATTTTTTCAATCTAGATTTCAGTATTATTTTCTCCCTTTATAATAATATTTTGATTTTCAAATGCTTTTTTTTTTTTTTTTTTTCGTTTTCTTTTGTTATTTTTTCCGTCTATTAAGACTCATTGTGGATATTCAACTTATCCCTGAATAAAAGCTATTGTTCAGATTTCAAAACAGATGAAGACCACCCTTTTGGGAATTGAAGTGGGTGAGGGGGGGTGAAGTGTAAATGTATGCCTAGTCTCATTTCCCAGTAAGCTTTGGAATTCTGATAAGGTTTAAGGACATCTAGACCTGTCTGGTCACCTTGTCACAGAACAAGTGCCCTTTGTTAGAGGAACAGGGGGAGATGGAGGCGGTGTGTTGTTAAGTGACGTACTGAAAAGTGAGTTCAAAGGTTGTTTTATAGTCTTTAACGATTTTGAGTTCTACGCGAAACATTTGGTTTAAACTTTTCTTTCTTTCACGCGATATTGTTCCCTAAGATGGCAGGGAGAAAGCAACTATCTTTTCGAGATAAACTGAACGTTATCAATGATATTGATGAGGGAATGAAGCAGATTGATGCGGCTAAGAAACATGGATTATCGCAATCTACAGTTGCAACGTTCCTAAAGAAGAGAAGGCCCACCAGCGGCCGAGCGGTAAAGTCGCTGAACACTGGTAGTTCGGTCCCAGGTTCGAATCCCGCGAACGGGCTGGCTGCATGGGTGTTTTCGTGGTTTTCCCCATGTGTAACGTGTATACGAGCCAGTTTCCCTTAGAAAGTCCTCCACGAAGGCACCCCTCCTCTTAGGCAGATAGCCCCCGAGGCTTTGCCGTAATCACACACACACACACACACACCCTAAAGAAGAGAAAGCAAATCGAAGATGCTGTAACTTCAAATGAAATTAACCCAGAGCGAAAACGACTGAAAGTTGCGACAAATGAAAACATTGATGCTGCTGTTTTAAAATGGTTTCAAGAGATGAGAGCAACAAATGTCCCAATAAATGGACCTTTATAATGTGCAAAAGCACGGAAATTTGCAGCAATGCTAGGGAACGAAACTTTCAAAGCTAGCAATGGTTGGTTAATGCGTTTTCGAGATCGTCATGGAATAACTTTCCAAGAAGTTCACGGAGAGAAAAAGTCAGCCCCGATAAACGACGCAAATGAATGGCAGCAAAACAAGATGAAAGAAATCTTAGAAAAGTATGCTCCAGAAGACATTTATAATGCAGATGAAGCTGGGCTGTTTTTCCAACTCCTACCCGATCGAACATTGGCATTCAAGGGTGAAAAGTGTTATGGAGGGAAGAAATCAAAGCAGAGACTGACTGTTCTTCTGTGTACAAATAGCACAGGAACGCATAGAATACAACCTCTCGTCATTGGTAAATCATTGAAGCCAAGGTGCTTTAAGAACGTGAAAAGTCTTCCCGTGGAGTATAAAGCAAATAAGAAGGCTTGGATGACGTTTTCCAAAGCTACAAAATATCGAAATCGCTTTTTTCCCTGCCAATTGCACTTCAATTTTACAGCCTCTTGATATGGGCATAATTAAGTGCTTCAAAGGATATTATAGAAAACGGTTGGTGGACTCCATACTTGTAAACTTTGAAAATAAAGTAGAAGACCCTTTCAAAGCTGTAAATGTCAAGGAAGCGTGTGACAATATTGCTGGAAGTTGGTGGGAAGTAACAGAAAAAACCATTCGGAATTGCTGGAAAAAGGCCGGTCTTTGTGTTATGGAAGATAAGAAATCTGATAATGATGAAAATTCCATAGACAATGATGATCAAGAATGTGTTTTGCACATCAAAAAATCCGTATCCCAACTTGAGGAAACAAGCGGTAAAAAGTTTGGAATTAGTATAGAAGACTATTTAACAGTAGATGATGATCTCATGGTTTTCCCAGGAGTTACTGATGAAGATATTCTCTCTGAAATTACTGATGAGATAGGAAACAATGATGAAGATGATGATGATATTGATGATGATGATATTGATGATGATGATAATACAGGTCCATCGCAGTCCTTATTGTCATCCCAGGAAGCTCTTCAATCTGTGAATTCTCTACGGACATTTTTTTCAAGCCTTCCGTCGACAAATGAAGAACATTTTCGTGTACTAGACTCAATGCATACAGTACTGGTTGTACAGTTGCGCGCCTCCAACCTGCACGCAACCAAGTGGTGACAGCTGAAACTGGAAATTAGACAGAGTCCTGCGAAGGGTTTAAGTCCCTTTTTATTCAACTTTAGAAATTACAAATGCGTGCTCTTGACGCTCACAAACTACGCCTACCCGGCGGTTAAAATAAAAAATAAGAACCTGAAAAGAAATAATAACAAGAGACTAACTACGAGGCTCTCTAAACGAAACTAACCTCACCGCGTTTTACAATACCGCTGCTAATTCAGCAAACTTTGAATATCACGTTGAACGATTAACAATTGGCCGAGACAAGCACACAGGCCGAAACGCGTCAAGTAAGAACAGCACATCTCAAACTCGTTTCCTTTCTATTTAACTCAGAATACTTCAGCTAATAATTTGAATCCTTGCGCGTTCTACTAAAATTTACATACTCTGGCATTGGCAGTTCCAGGGGAAAGTAAGGCTTGACAGGAAAGATAGTTTAAACTTAAAATAAATGTTAGTTAAAATAAATATAAACCCTACATGGTGAACTTAACAGTTAAAAAAATCAATAAACAAACAAAAATATTGGATTATTTTCAATAAAAAGTGTTTTCAGGTATGTGAATATTTCTGTGCTTATTTTCTGAATTTATCTTATTTATTTATTTTTTTAGTATTTAAACCACTATTAGTATTTTACAAATTAATTTCTTCTAAATATAGACTTAAAAGTAGTATGTTATGCACCTTAAACTAATAATAATAATAAAAAAAACTCTTATTAAATGCTCAAAATATGTGGGCCCTCGATATAACAATATGCCTCTCTACAACAATATATTTATTTGGTCCCTAAAATATTGTTGTAACGAGGTTTCATTGTATTTCTATTTCACCTAAAGGAAGCAAAATTAAATTTCGTTCATATAACTGGCTGGCTCAGTTAAAAATAAATATATAATCTTTTTTTCTTTCTTTCCTCTAAGAAACTAAAATTCAATAAGATACTTTTTTTTTTTTTTCAAAACAAAACGCGTAATTTAGTCATTTTCAACTAAAAAGGGTTTAGACTATTCGGATATTGCAGAGCATAAGAGAGCTTATTTATTGCAAACATATGAGGGCTGCCGTCGTGAAAGGCTTTCTAAGAGAAACTGACTTAGGAACATAGGTGAATGGGCTGACTGCACTAAACACCAATGATGCAGTCAGCCCATTCACCTATGTTCGAACCTAAATGAAACTATTAGTATTCAGCAAATATTTTACTATTCGGCTATTAGCAAGGTTCAACTAGACGAAACCAATTCAAAAATTTTTGTCGCATACAGTAGTAAACTCGACACCTGCAATAAGAGAATTCTAGTCTTACTATATTTCTTGTACTCTGTTGTTAGCTAATTTTAATGCAATTAGCAGGTAATATCGGTATTGGAAAATTTTAATGTAAATTGCACTTTCGAATTTTCTTTCGCATTGTTCTAAAGTTTACAATTTACTTTCGCAAAGTTCTAAAGTTCTAAAATGAGGCTAGTAAACTAACAGAAAACAGATAATAGTTATTTATGTCCAAGGAGTCCTTATTCTTGGACAGCGGAAAAGAAGTCTTTTACGTCAAAGGTGTTTCTTTCTTCTATTCGTTTTACATTTACCGCATCTTTTCAACGTGCACCCAATTTGAAAACACTTGATCTGTTTTTAGAAATAGAGGCCAAACATTTCTCAGTATCGTAGGAGAAAGACATTCAGCAGAATGCAAGATTGCATTTCTGTGAGTAAAATTCTGTAGGAAAATCTGCTAAATGCTTCAATTTTACGATAAATATGTGCATAATATATACGAAATTTAAGAACGGATCTTATATGTATATATATATAGGAGTAAATGAAAAATTAGTAATGCCCTAGCCGGGACTGGAACCACGGACTTCTCGAATACGTGCCGACCATTACACCACGAAGGCAAGAAGGCGGGAGAAATGCCTTATATACTCCCCCTTTTAAAAGGCGACTGGGGTTTTAGGGGATCCAGTCGCCAAATCCTAGTGGTGAATAATCATCATCCACCACATTTTTTAGTTCAGGCGCCATTGTAGAGACATTATGTTATTTGGAAGCAGGAAGACGGGATTAATGAGCAATGCCCTCGCCGGGGCTCGAACCACAGACCTCTCGAATACACGCTGAATGTGCTGACCACTGCGCCACGAAGGCATACGAAGAAGGCGGGAGAATATCCTATATACAATGTCTGTACATTGGCGCCCGAACTAAAAAAGGTGGTGGATGATGATTCTCCACCATCAGGATTTGGCGATTGGGTCCCCTAATCCACAATCGCCCTTCAAAAGGGGGAGTTTATAAGGTATTTCTCCCGCTTTCTTAGCATGCCTTCGTGGTGTAGTGGTGAGCAAACTCGGCGCGTATTCGAGATGCCCGTGGTTCGAGTCCTGGCGAGGGCAATGCTCATTTTTCACGTCTCTCCAGCATCAAAAATCCTAACGACCTCTAAATTACAATAGTCGTTAAAAACTGCATTGTGTGAAGAAAATAAATTTTTTGATAGAAGTTTCTGGGTGGTAGACTGTAAACGCTTCAAAGCTGAATCCTTATGGGTGGGGAGTTGTACATGATTCTCCGCTCACGGAAGTGCGACTTCATAACGCCCCTCTTTGTTTAGGGGTACAGAATTTTGGAACTGCAATTTTGCTTGCAAATCCCTTTCTTCTCTCGTCTTCTTTGTAACCGGACTCCAATAACATCAAGTTACTCCAATAACATCAAATTTAAACAGTTCTGAGAGCGTGGCATAATTAACAAGCAGATTTGTCACTATCATGGCAGAATCAGCATCAGTATCTATAAGCAAAGGTATCTTTTCCATTAAAGTCCGATCTAACAGTGTTCCAATAGCCACCACTCCGCAAGACAAATGTATTACTTTACCATTAAAGTGTTTACCCGCTACGTCAGCCCCTATTAACAGATCAATTTCTAATGATTTATCTTTCCCAAGGGTTAATTCATCTGTCATAACAATACTGTTATCAAAAAGTTCTTCAGCAAATGGTTCTAGTCTCGGAATAGGAATTTCTCAACAAATTTCTTGTTGGTCAAGGACTTCAAAATTCCAGTGGTAATCCTCATTTACACAGCTTATGTATACCCGATATCGAAAATGCTTCTCAGAATGTTCTTTCCCACCAGATAAATTATGAATAACGTTTCCTCCTTAATTTTCTGGTACTGCATTTCCCTTATGACATGCTTATTTAAGTTAGATCGTTGGGAGCCTGTATCGATGAGTGCACGAATTATTTGTGTTGAATTTGTAGCCCGTAATTTCACATACAACGTCTGTAAAAGGACTTTACGCGTACATACTCTATTACTTAACGCTGTATCACTAATTACATTTTGTTTCACTTCCGAAGATTTACATTCCTTCAATTTTTCTTCATTCCACGTTAACTCTGCAATGCTTGCCGCGGCAGTTTTCGCAAATAATTTTAGACCTGCAATCTTGCGCCCTCTGCCCTGTTCTGCAACATAAAAAACAACATGATTTCTTCGATAATAATTTTGTCTTATCATCTATCTAGTTGTATTTTTAATGCAGCTTTACATGCTCGTAAATCATGGCCCTTTCGGAAAAAAAGCAAACAGTTTGTTTACTTTTCGCAGTGTCTGTAGCTTCGAAACGACCAACGGCAGTAGGAATGTTTTGCGTTTCACTAGCAGATGGGGGGGGGGAGGGTAGAATGTTTTATTTAACTTTTCTAAACCGAAATCTTGCTATGCCAGCGATATTCTCTCTTCACCCACTACTTAGGAATTTACAAAGTTCATTAAAAGAAGTAAGTTTATTTGATAATTTACTAGTTTTACGTAAACCTAAGCTTCTTTCCCATACTCTAATAACATCTTTTGGCAAACAAGATTCAACGAGACGTGCATGCCTATTTGTCAGACGTGACGTTTAATGTCTCGAGTGCTCCTCTCAAATGAGTTTCAATTTTATCGTACAGCTTTGCAAGTCGTGTTGCTTTGTTTCTGTTCAATGAATTATTCAAAATTAAGCTCAACAATTCTCTCACATATACGTCTATGAGGGGATCCTCTCTGCCGAATCGAGCTTTAAATAAAAGTTGGAATACTAATGTAATAATTTTCTGCAGTACTATTTTTATTATTTCTGTGTTATTTGCTGTTTTATCAAAAAGTACTTTTTAACATTTTCTTTTAAAAATTATAAATTATTATTTTCATTACCTTTCTGAATGTATAAAGTTATGATTAAAAATACTATAAGATTTACGGTATTGTTTTATATCATTACGTTTGTTGAATATGGACATATATAAATCCGTTTAAGTTGATTGCATATAGCGGCGCTCATTTACCTATTTGCATCAGGTGAAAAAATACCTATGCACGGTCCTGGTTAATACATAAAAATATTTTAATCTATAAATATGTTTGTTATTTATTAATTTAAAATGTATTATTTTTCTCTTTGCAGGGTATCATAAATAAATTATTGCAATGCTTTTACATTTTATTCTGGTATTACACTTCTTTTGGGAAACATCTGCAGCAAATAAGGCAACATGTGAATTATACCAGCTGAATGAAAACTTGAGTGCTTATGTGAAATGTTATGGTAATTTTATTACAAGTGAAAGTTTAAAAACTAATTTAAGCTTAATAACAGAGCCTATAAGCACATTTGAACTTAACAGTGTTGCATTAGAAGCATTGCCAGATGACCTGTTCGGTAACATTGAAGCTGAAGCTATGGCAACATTAATTTTTGATCATGTGTCCCTTGATTTGTTAAGTGTTCCAGGATATGATCCATTTAAACAAATCGAACATACTTTACACAAATTCGAAATTTACGATAGCGCATCCGTTTTTGCATGGAATGTGACGTTGCTTTCTTCAATGCAAAACTTGGAAACATTCATCATTGAGAATTCAGAAGTTATTTCTCTTTCACAAGAATTTGATTTTTGGCCGAACCTAACATTTATTCAACTTATCAACTGTAGCATACGTTGGCTTCACATAAAAGCATTCAAAAGAAATATGAAATTGGCAGTTTTGTCTTTAGCCAATAACTTAATTACAAAAGTATTAAGTTCAATGTTTCCTCAACCTGCGTACTATCTATGGAGCTTAGATTTGAGGTGAGTTATGTTTATTTGATTTTAAACAATTAATATACTTTAAAATATAGGTAAAGATAATACGTACAAAGGTTTGCATTAAAATTAAAATAAATTTATTTAACCACAAAACATGAGGTTCTATGACTTTGTGAGAAACCTGTTAAATGACAAACATAGAGGAAAACATAATTTGAACATGACGTAATCAAAAGCGTTCTGACAAATGCTCAGAATTTTTTATGAATTATATTTTATCATCATGCAAATTAAGCTCTAATACATATCTTAGCAAAACTGATCATTAAACTAAGAAAATGTAGTAAAAGATGAAGCTCTTAATGTAAAAATGAACAACAGATTAGTTACAGTTGTAAGGTATGCTTTAATTTCATAACAGTTATTTTAATTTAATGCATCTTTCCTAGCTTCTCTAGCTTCAGCTTACAACTCTCTACTAGAATGAGTTTTTAGAATCGCGTTAAATTCAAATGAGGAGTAGCATAGTATTTAAGTCAGGTCTGTCTTAAATACTATGCTACTCCTATACAATAGCTTAGAGAAACGTAACTCAAGTCTAGTTACGTCTCTTTAAGCTATTCTTACGCTCGGCCGTATCACGTCCCTTTTGATAGTTTGCTTGCTAATTTAATATTACGGGCCAACTACTTTAGAATCGTGTTAGTTTCGTCTAAATCTCTTAGTTAGTCATTAGTTAGTTCTTATTTCTTACATTTTGAGTTTGAGCCCAAGTGGAGGCTTTGCAGGGCCGACTGTTAATCTTATTTTGAATGAATGAAAGGTAATTAACTCTTCTTGAGTTTACGTTTCTGTTCTTGGACTTAAGTGATTATTCGCATAGCAGTTCACTAGGCTCCTCGACGCTTAATTTGACAGAATAAAAGTGAAGAACTCTATACAGTATATTTTGTAATAAAGTTAAGGTGATTAGAAGATGCAAAAAATCATATTTGTGTGAAAGAGATTTTCCAGAATTTTTAATATATTAAAATTATTCTACACAATATAACGCATATAATAGCATTTATGTAAGTCATTCATCAATTTCGAAATATTGGCATGTAGGGTTGCAAGGATCTTAAGTTTTACTAACGTTTATTTTATTTTAAATCTTTACTATCACTTCTTATTTTCTACTTCCGGCCAGAATTATAAGCGTTAAGGTTTTTATGCAAAGTTTGTCTGGCGAACACCAAGTATTTAAGTTGTGGCCTTTTGCCAAGCGAGAGAGAGGAAGCAGTGAGTCAACGCAGGCCGCTTACCTTAGAAGTTACGCAGTTGCTGTTTGCCTTCCAGGCCAGAGGTTTTAATCCTCTTGATAAATTAAACGTATTGTAGTGTTCACAGACTCTGTGCTACATACGCTTCCTGTTATTATAAGGCCAATCTTCCACTTGTATTATTCTAAATTTAAATTAGAGTTTAGTTTTATTTTTATACTTTTACGTTAGACCCCAAGTGGCGAGTCAGTGTATTCCGAAGTACGGAAGTTATTGTATATAGAGAAAAATAAAGGGTTTTCTATACCCTTCGTCTGTATCCTGTCTACTTACCACAATTAGTGAACATAGCTTTAGTAAGCTCTCTGTTCCGAGTCAGATCCTTGTATGTTCCCGAAGAAGGTTAGAAGGAACATTGAACCTGATAGTGGCGCCCAACGAAGAAGAATAACCATGGCCGAGTTTCAAGAAGAACCTGTGCTGCCTGCAGAAACGGCTCAGAATCCAGAAATGCCAGCTGCCACCCTGGAAGGATTCGGTTACATCGTCCAGACCATGCGCGCTTCGATGAAACCAGAAGCAACGTTTAATGGAAACTCACCGGTAACCAGTTTTTTGGAAAAATTGGATGACCACTTCATGCTCTACCCCGTGCACGAGTTTCAAAAAGTTACCTTAGCTACCAGCGCTTTGAGGGGCCAAGCGCTTAACTGGTTCAAATGTATAGGCAGAAGTTTCTTGGGTCAAGCAGGAAGTCCCACCTATACTTACGAAAATTTCAAGACTGCCCTACTAAAAGCCTTCCCTGTTGTAAGGGATCGTGCGAAATTAGAAACGGAACTTTTCAGTATATATCAACAAAGAATCGAAAACCTCTCGAGCTTTATTTTAAGAAAAATTCACGTTTTCAAACTCTTGTATGGAAACCGTCCGGATCCTGAAATAATTCAAGTGATTTTGCCGAGGTTACTACCCCAAGTGCAAGACTTTATTGAATTAAGAAACCCGACTACACTGGAAAAGTTATTTGAGCTAGCAATCCAGTTTGAAAGTAGAAGAACGGCGGACGTCGAAAGAAGACGCCAGTATCAACAGCGAAACCAATTTGGTACGCCAAGACTACAGCAAACTCAAGCACATGGCTACGGAGAAAAAGCGAATCAGTGGGCAAGGAAACCCGAGCATTCAAAAACAGCCGGCGAACGTCGACAGTTCAATAGCAACCCAGGAAAAAAGTCTCAAGGCCAGTGGAGAAAGAAGGAAAGCACGGAAAGGAAAAATAATTTAAACTAAAACGGATTTCTGCTGATGAGAGGGTGCGGAAATCCGAAGGCCACGAAAACCCCTCTTCCTACAAGTTAAATACAGTAATGGTGAAAAATTTGACTCTTCCGAAGATTGAACTCTTGGTGAATAATATCCCAGCCACCGCACTCCTGGATACCGGCGCGCAGTGTCCCTGTGTGGCAGAAGAGTTTTTTAGGAAGTATTTTCGCAAATACCGCATATATAATGCGGATAATAATACAGTGTTAGCGGCGCAAGGAGAAAAATGTAAGTGCGTAGGTAAAGTACCTTTGTATATCCGTATCAAGGACGAACAAGTAAAGGTGATGTTTTTTATAGTAAAGAATCTGCAAGCACATTTAATTTTAGGAATAGATTTTCTTTCAGAAGCCCAAGCTACACTGGATTTTAATGAAGCGTCCCTTAAGCTGACAATGAAACCAGTTCGTACTGAAAACGCTGAACCGCCGATGTTAAAACTTGACCACCTGCCTAATGACGAGCAAGATAGAATCCGACAAGTGGTAAGTGAATTTGCTTCGTTATTTAGTGATATTCCAGGATTTACTCAGGTTACTAACCATAGTATTGACACCGGAGATGCAATGCCAGTTCGCCAAAAACCATACCGGTATGATAAGAATAAGGAAAAAATTATAGAATGGCATATTACCGATATGCTACGTAAAAAGATCATAACACCCATCTCAAGTAGTTATGCTAGCCCGGTGGTTTTATGTAAGAAAAATAATGACTATCCTTTGGAGCATCCAAAAAGGTGGAGATTCGCTATTGATTACCGTAAACTAAATTCCATAACGAAATATCCGGTATATCCGTTACCGATCATAGAAGAAATTTTAAGGAACATAAAATCAACCAAATTTATGACGACTTTAGACTTAACGACTGGTTATTTTCAAATAGGGCTTAGACCTGAGGACGTGCCTAAGACTGCTTTTATAACCAAGTCTGGCACTTATGCATTTTTGCGTATGCCGTTTGGCCTTTCAGGGGGCCCGGCAACATTTCAGCGATGCATGGACATTGTATTAAGACCTGTTCTTGGAAAGTCCACATTTATCTATTTAGACGATATCATTATTACTAGTGATAATCTCGACCAACATGTACAGGATTTAAGACAGGTGTTTTCTTTATTAAATGAGGCCGGTCTAAAAGTTAATGTCAAAAAGTGCAAATTTGAATTAAAATATTTAGGTTACAAAATATCTCAAAAAGGGATCGAGACAGATGAATCAAAAATAATCGCTGTACAAAAGTATCCGACTCCAAACACGGCAAAGAAGCTCTCTTCTTTTCTAGGACTTTGTTCATATTATAGGTCCTTTATAAAAGATTTTGCGGCTATCGCTGAGCCATTGTTAAAATTAAAAAGGAAAAAGGCAAGATTCTCGTGGACGGCCGAAGCGAATAGTGCTTTCGAAAAATTAAAACAAGCATTAACGCAAGCCCCTGTGTTGAAATTTCCTGAAAAGGATGAGAATTTAGAAATTTCAGCGGATGCTTCGGATTATGCGGTAGGAGCGGTACTTTCGCAAAATCAGCAGCCCGTGGCATTTTTTAGCCGAACTTTAAATCAAACACAAAGAAACTATTCCGCGACCGAGAAAGAGGCACTTGCAGTTCTGTTAGCAGAGCAAAAGTTCCGAGTCTATTTTGGAAAGGCGCCGATAACAGTGTACTCTGATCATGCGGCGGTAACTAGATTGTACTCTAGAAAAAATTTATCCCCAAGGTTAATAAGATGGGCACTCAAGCTGCAAGAATATAATCTGGTAATCAAGCATACCCCCGGAAAGGAAAATATCGTAGCAGATGCCTTATCAAGAATTAAAATAGACGAACAAGGTAATACCTCAAAAGTGGCAATGCTTACAGCATGTACAATAAATTCTCGAGAAACTGTAATAACCGAACTGGGTAAGGATCCTGAGTTTGGAAGCATTTATGAGTATTTGAAGGATCCTGAAAATTTTAGCCACCAAGATATTGTGGCGATAAAAAATAGGGCGGCCCATTACGAACTAATAGATGGTCTATTATTTTATGCAAAAACTACGAATTCCAACAACGAATTTCGACCTGTTATCCCAGCTAGTCTTAGATTAAATATCCTGCAGGAGCTCCATGACAGCCCTTTAGCTTCTCATGCTGGTATTCGAAAAACTATCCAACGCGTACGCGAGGCAGTCTACTTTCCTGAACTGCAAAAGTTAACAAGGGCGTATGTCCAGTCCTGCCCAACATGTCAAGCAGTTAATTATATTAATTTCCGCCCGGCCGGGTCTCTAAATAGTATTAAATCCGAATTTCCAAATGAAATAATTGGCATCGATTTATTGGGCCCTTTCCCAAAAAGTCAGTTAAATAAAAGTCGCTATCTCCTTGTTATGGTTGATCATTTTAGTAAATGGACCGAAATTGTTCCCTTAAAACGAGCCTCCGCGAAATTAGTTACTGATTCTATTTTAAATAAATATATTTTAAAATACGGGGCGCCCCTAAAAGTTATATCGGATAATGGTCCTCAATTTGTAAGTAATATATTTGAAGACATGTGCCAAAAACTGGGCATACGTCATTTAAAAATGGTCCCGTATCGGCCGCAATCAAATATAGCGGAACGGGTCAATAGAAATATATTGAAAATTATCCGTAGTTATGTTAAAAATTTTCATAAAAGCTGGGATAACCATGTCAATGAATTTGCTTTCGCCCTTAGGACCGCAAAACATGATACAACGGGCAAAACTCCTGTTGAGTTATTTCTAGGCAGAAAGATTATAACACCGTTAGATAAATTATTTTATGTGCAACAAAGAGCCCCAGAATTTAAAATGGGAGATATAGAAAAACTAATAAAAGAAGCAAAAAAGAATACGGAAGTAGCACAAAGAAAACAGAAGCTATATTATGATTTGAAACGACGGGGAGTAACTTATAAAGTAGGGGATGAAGTTTTAAAAATTAAGCATTCACTTTCTTCAGCACCAGAAGATAAAACTCCCAAATTTTTTCCACGATTTGAAGGACCATATGTTATAGAAAAAATAACTCACGCTGTTGTAGTGTTAAAAGCCAGAAATGGTGAAACCTGTTCCGCAAACATTGATCAAATCAAGCCCTACTTCGATCGTAATAAAATGCAAATCTTTTCAGATCTTTTGCAGGATCCGGCACGGCAGACACCGCGGGAACAAGCTCCAGAGGTGTAAAAACGACAAGTACAAGGGCAAGCCAATAAAAGGCAGGAGCAAGTGAAAAGAAAATTTCCCCGCGGAAAAATTAAAGGTAACAAGAAAAAGAAGTCGTTCCACCGTCCAGAAAAGAGAGTTCACGAACACCCCCAGAATGAAGAAGGGAGAAGGACGACGTATGTGAAGAGAACCAGGAGAAATGACGGCAACTATAACCCGGCTTTAAAACGGAAGATCTACTCATCCGACAGAACTCTCCGCAGCAAAAGTCGCCGAACTGCGGAAGGGCCATCAGCGGCGGAGGAAAAGTTACAAGGAAAATTTGAACGGCCAACAACGAGGTCCAAGCAGGAACACGACAGAAGTTTCCCGGTTCCGCCAAGACCAGCTGCCATCAAACGGCCAAGACCAGCTGCCATCAAACGGCCAAGACCACAAGCAGAGGAGAAAAGGAAGGTGTTCAAGGGTGGCCGTACTGGTGAAAAACGGAAACTTCCAGAGGAAAGCACTGAAGGGCGAGCCCGTACAAGAAGGAGGATAAATCAAACTACTATCTGCAGTACCTTTAAAGACTGGGCCCAGAAAAGGATGTCCGAATATTACAAAGATAAGTAACATTTTATGTTACTTTGCAAACTTAAGTTAATCTTTCATTCTTACTGCAAGTGGCAGATTTCAAGAAGTTTTACCTCATGCGAGGTCTACCTTTATCGCCAAAAGGGCGAGGAATGAGTTGTGACCGATTTTCTTATTATGTTTTTCAATTACTCGCGCGTAAAACTAAAGTTGATGTATAATAGCGTTGTGTAAAG
Source organism: Stegodyphus dumicola (assembly GCF_044657685.1). NCBI lineage: Eukaryota > Metazoa > Arthropoda > Arachnida > Araneae > Eresidae > Stegodyphus > Stegodyphus dumicola. The sequence goes on along the minus strand of NC_140781.1, from coordinate 108,811,917 downwards.
ACTTAAATACTGTAAAAAGTTATTGTATAAATTTTATTTAAAACATTCTAGCAAGAAAGAAGTTTTAGTCTGAAAGACTTTTTGAAATGTATTATTTCAATGTAGGAAGAATTGGCACTTGCTTTGAAAAGAATAGAAGTTAACAAGGTACTACTAATGTATGTTTTCAAATGTGTAAAATTAACGGCATGTTGATATGTTCTTATATACAATGTGAACTGTTATTTTAAATGTTAAGAAATACCGTGATATGGTAAAAGTGAAAGTAATGTTAAAAATTTGTTATTCGTGTGACTGTAAAGACTAAATCATGGCGAATATGTGGTAAAGGTTGAATGATGTAGTTAGGCTCTCTGACGCTACACTTTAGAGTTAGCCACTTTTAGAATAGTACCTCAGGGTTTAGAGTTGAAATTAGGGTGTGTTAAGAGGTCTCGTTATGTTGAATTTTAACACGTTAGTGTTTTGATTGTAGGAGGAAGTGTGGCACACGTAGACAGAAACACATTCGTGTTTGGTGTTCTTTTACAACACATGTCAGAGAGCACGGGGAGAGATAATTAAAATAGTCATGAATGAAATAAGAATGTTAAGAGCAGTATAATTGTATATGTTACTTGCCATTTCATTGTGTAACATTTCATTAAACTAGTTTTCCTTCCAGATCTCTGGAAGGAACCAGAATTGAATAAAAGCTCCTGTTTAGATGCAGTACAGATGAAAAAAAATTTATGTTGTATATCCTGGGAGCTGCTATTGTAACAAATTTCTTTCTTTTAAATTTCTAGTTTCTAGCGAAGTAGGTTTGTAAAAGATTGGCCTCGCGTTAGATTCTAGAGCTAAAAGTTTTCAACAAGGTCGTTTTAGACCTCAGTTTCAAACTAATTAACTCTGGCGGGAAGTATGTAAGGATCTTAAGTTTTACTAACGTTTATTTTATTTTAAATCTTTACTATCACTTCTTATTTTCTACTTCCGGCCAGAATTATAAGCGTTAAGGTTTTTATGCAAAGTTTGTCTTGCGAACGCCAAGTATTTAAGTTGTGGCCTTTTGCCAAGCGAGAGAGAGGAAGCAGTGAGTCAACGCAGGCCGCTTACCTTAGAAGTTACGCAGTTGCTGTTTGCCTTCCAGGCCAGAGGTTTTAATCCTCTTGATAAATTAAACGTATTGTAGTGTTCACAGTCTCTGTGCTACATACGCTTCCTGTTATTATAAGGCCAGTCTTCCACTTGTATTATTCTAAAGTTAAATTAGAGCTTAGTTTTATTTTTATACTTTTACGTTAGACCCCAAGTGGCGGGTCAGTGTATTCCGAAGTACGGAAGTTATTGTATATAGAGAAAAATAAAGGGTTTTGTATACCCTTCGTCTGTATCCTGTCTACTTACCACAATTAGTGAACATAGCTTTAGTAAGCTCTCTGTTCCGAGTCAGGTCCTTGTATGTTCCCGAAGAAGGTTAGAAGGAACATTGAACCTGATAGGGTTTTTGTTCTTTTAAAATAACTTTTTCTGAAGTTTAACACTAATTATTGTATATATTATTCTCCTATGCTATTTATTAAAACACCGGTATTGTTATTAATATTTTAATAATTACTATATGTGAGATTTCAAAATTAAAATTATGAAAAATATGTTTTCTGTACGTCTTCTGGTCGTTATGCATGGCGTAAGTTTAATTCGTTTGGTTCCAAACTATACTCAGCTATAGTAGCTACAAATTGTATGAACGCAAGTGCAGGCGATTAAAAAATTCTTTACTATAGTAATAAGGGTGCAAATGTGTTGTTCAGCCTACTGTTTTACGAGTAAAATTATCATGCGAGTAGTAATCAACGTTGAAAAACTGTAAGGAACAAGTGCGTCTCGTTACTATCAAAAGCGATGGCTAAGATCTGGGCAAAATGCTAATAAATTTATGCTGCCAAATTCTAAGACTTACGGCTAGAAATTTTCAGAAAATGTATTTATTAGCCTCAATTTGAAGAATTTATATGAAGCGTTAAAAATGACGAAAATGCTAACAAAGAATAAAACATTTGTAAAGCAGGAATTCAAGAATATGAACAAAATGTTTTAGAAGGCATAGATTCATAGATATGAGAAGTAAATAGATATGATGTTTAGTGCCTATAGATATTAAGGGTAGAAGAGATTTCAGTGGTCTATTTTACGATGATACACTGCATTATTTTGTAGAGATTTGCAATGATATTGCCGATAAATATGACAAAAATATTAAATGATATTTCTCATATCTCTGCTTATCATAAATATAATAAAAGGATTATTGTGCAAAATCGGATGTTATATAGGTTAAAATTTGATAGCAAGGCATCAGCATCATTTTAATTACTTTTAGCACAGCAAAATATTTGAAAGATCGTGGATGTCTAAGGGAAACAGGTTAGGGTTCACAATATACAAGGGGAAACACTCAAACCCTAAATCAGTCTATTACTCGCTGGGAAAAACTACTAGAGATCACTGCTTTTAATTTACTGGAACCGATATAAACAAGATGAAGAAGCATGATGCCCTGAAAGTGATGACTGAATTTTCAGTATATTTAATTTAAAGGTACTCATAAATAACTGTAGTAACAGATTACATTCTTTCGATGTAATACATTTAAAATAAATAATACATATCATCTGTAAATAACACCTATCAATCAACTTTGAGTCTCATTTTCATTTAGAAGATTATTTCTTGATTGTTGTTGTACTTGTTTATGAAAATAACTGTAGATCTTCGAAGTGTATTTTTATATTATATTTAGGGTATTTTGTTCACTTGTACCTTCGTATTTCAATGAAAAAGTAAATAATTTCCTATTTTTTATTTTGCACAAAATATTCTGCTTTTGTTTAAATGCATTTCAAAAAAAGGAATTAATTATGATAATAGTTGAAGATAAAATAAATATAGATAAATGGATCAATCAGCATTCCAATTTTCTACGAAGCGAATCTATGAATGCCTGCAATTCAAATATACCTTCCGCAGAAAGCATATCTTCTTATTTTTTTTTTTTTTTTTTAATCTCTTCGATCTTCTCCAGTGCTTAAACAACTTTTCAGCATTATAAAACAGAAGTCAGTTGTTTGGTTTAAGAGTAAACAACTAAACAAAACTATTAAAATATTGTTATATTTCCATAATATAGGACAAAACCGTAAAATAAAAAATTAGCATATTTATATGTAGGACAAAAAAAAAAAAAAAAAAAAGCATTAGGTAGATAGAATTAAATAATCAGGTTTTCACCAATAACTGCGCACGAGAAAGCTTAAAATACGAGAAAATCTGCCGTGGTGCATCAGTTACTGGCACACAGGTCTAAATAAAAACAAGACGTCTGTACTAAATGGGAATATCTCGAATGATATAGTTGTTAATTTCTTCATGCAGCAGTTTCCATTACTGTAGGTTGTAGGCTTTCCCTTATTTTGCATAATACATTTATTTTAAGTTTGATACCTTTCTTGAACTCCTCAACTTTCCCTCGCATTTTCTCGTCAGGATATAAATTTTAAAGTTAAGTGAAGTGAGTATTTAAACAGGTGAATCTCTGAGTTTATTCAGAGCATGTTTTCGCTAGCCAGAGCTCGTTTCGTTGCTATCTCGTTGTTACGCTAGTAAGCCTCTTTGCCATTTCGGATTATTGTCACGCCTGTTAGGTTTTTGTTAAGTCAACCTGTTAGACGATAACTTAACATGCTAATCCAGCACTATTCTGTTTTAGATTTATATTGATTTATATTCTACGTTTAAGTTTCACGGCTAGTTGACGGTGTTTTTGTAAAGCACGAAGACCGTGCCTTTCTCATTTGAATTAAAAAAAAAAAAAAAGGTTATTTTCACCCTTTTTCTGTGCTGGTAATTAATTTACGCCTATGCGAGAATTCGCCAGGTTTATTGCAGGATCTAGTTAGTTAATGTGGAATACAAAAGACAGATCTTACAAGGTCCCATTTTCAGTTGTTGCAGAGTTGCTGGTGAATGCAGAAGTACCGCAAGGCCTCTGCCCAGCGGATTATCGGCGTGTTCAATGATATTTAATTTTGGAGTGTGAGTAAACTTTACAAATGCCATCACTTTCTAGCAGCATATAAGCAGTCGAAATGCCGTTATTTTCCTTCAACATAAGCCAGGCCTTGGCGCCTATAGCAACAGACGCATATGGAGCAAGATTATCTCACAGTAATAGCATTCATCATTTATATGAACTGTTTGCTAATATTTGCAGCTCTATATGTCTATTCTGCATAAGGTGAACACAAACGACAACAAGTCTCCTGGTAAATCGATTAATTTTATTAATGTTCGTGAGGTGATGTCGTGTACTAACTTATTAGATTCCAAAATCGTTGCTATTCAGAATAACTGTGAAGCTGAATTTATTCTTCTCAGTAAACAATATATTAGACCCTCTAGCGCTTTGTCCGGTTTTTGTGTTCTTTTCACGAACGTAAGCTGTGATACTAAAGGAAAATTTTTAAATGGACGCAGAGTATTATTCGCCAGCTCACCGCCCAGTGTTTCTCTGAAGTTAATTTGAAATGGATTCCTCTGTTTGATACCGATCTTTCTTCGCTTATAAGATTATAAAGCGATCATCGTTGAGTGTTGTTCTTCACGGGCGACCAAACCCCAATCTTTCGAACTCAAACATATAGTTCTAAAAGCCGTCCACCCGCACAAATACATCCTTTGTCTGAAAAGTTCCAGGAGAGTTTTTTTTTTAAATTTCTGAGTTTGCAGTACTAGAATGTAACAAATGTTGTTTTTATGTTACCTGGTATATATTCTTACTTGAAGTGACCTTGGCCATGTTTCCACGCAAACTTACTAGGTGGTAGAGTTGTGCTTAGCAACACACTGTTCAAATTGTTGTCGCATTCGTTAAGGTCGCACAATGGATGTGAGCAGGAATGAACATTAAGTTCTGCGTCGGGAAAACCCCTAGTGAAACGCGGAACATGATTAAACAAGAATAAGCAGGCGAAGGACTATTTTCGAGTGGTACGAAAGGTTTCGTGAAGGTACAGCGATTCAGTGCAAAACAATCCCAGAGCTGGTCGTACGTCTATAGCACATGCCGATGCAAACGTGGAACGTGTAAGGCAGTTATTGCAAGAAGTACGTCATGTAACTGTGGGTATAATATTAGAAGAATTGAATTTGAATCGTGATGTCTGTCATAAGATTTTACGCTAAGATTTATGGAAACGGGTTCTGAATGCAAGAATCGTAACTCATTCACTAACAGATGAACGGAAAGAGGAAAAACGAAGAATTTCTGCTAATCTATTGAAAACTAGAATAATCTTTGACACGTCCCACATTTGTATCAAAGATTATTGCGATTTTTCTTGTTTCTGTGAGTGAAAAGGTAACTGAAAGGAAATCTTCATCAAGATTATTGTAGACATCCAACGGGCTGTGATGAATGAGCTTGAAGGATTTCTCTCAGTTGATTTCATCGCAGTTGAAGGATTTCTCTGCTTGCTTCCAAGACCTCCAGAACGTTGGCAGCTGTGTATAGATAGCCGAGGGGACTACTTTGATAGCAGCTAGGATCATTACTTAGTAAATGCAATTTTTTATTTTTACGACCTTTGTCCTGGAACGTTTCTGATAAAGGATATATGATACTAGGGGCAACATTGTGAACGCGTCGGCCACATTCTTCACTCTATTCTTTTCCTCCAGCTTGAAATCCTTCATAGAAGCTATTTTGTTGTCGTCTTCAATATGAAATAAACCACGCTGAATATCTGAAAAAAATTTTGATTAGTGTTTGCAAATCTGGAAAAAAATTCTTGCACTTCTGAATCTATTACATATTTAGTTTGGTCAGGCTGGTGTACTATTAAGTTGGATTACACATTTATATATTAGTTCTTGCTGATCTGTATTTAAATTACTATTAAAGTTATGTTTATTCTAGCTTTATATCTGAATGTAGGAAAAAGTGTTTCATATTATTTTGCAAAAGTATTGCATGTCTTTTTTGATACTTTTATCGTTCGTAACAGTTAAAATAATTTTATTTGATAATAACTGTTTTATTTTAGTTACAATAGGTTAAACTGGCTTCCAGAAGATTTGTTCAACTCAATGTTTTCTCTTCGTGAACTCAAATTAGACAATAATCACTTTAAAGATGTCTCTGTATCCCTTTTCATTCCTGTATGGAACACGTTAAATAACTTATGGTTAGACGGTAAGGATGATTATTTTCTTTTGCATTGTATCACTTTTTTTAAATCTTTCCTTATAACTAGTTTAGCAGCTTTATTTATTATTTTAGAAAATGATATACTTATAAGATATTTTATGCTAATTAACACATTTTTATGATTAGGATCTGTACTTCTTTTTGTTATCCCTCACCAGGACGCAAATGAGTAAGGACTATTTAAAACGAGATTTTTTTAATGTTTTAGAGATAGAACTTTTGGAAGCGACACTTGCAACTTTGTCTTCCTCAACACTGAAAGTCAGTCTTCCTATATTACATATTTCACTAGCCGAAGTTAATCAGGTCAGTTATAAGCTTTGAGTCAACACTTAGGAAAATTTTATGTAGTTTCGGTTTACGAATACTATGTTACTTAACATATGCAAGTGACGAAATTTCATGGTACGAACAAGTTGTGTCTTTTGTTAAATTCAAGTTTAAATGGTGTATTTAAAGTCTTCATAGAACTTCGTCGTATTTTTACAGACGGAGTAATAACTCGCTCAGTGGTCTAGTAGGTTCTAAATAACTTTTAATTTAGTATTACACGAGTTAGAACACCTTATAAACAGGAATTCTCCATTTCGTATTTGAAAATGTTGTTCGAAATTTTGAATCTGAGGGTTCATTTCATTAGAAGAATTTCAAGATATTTCATCATCATGAAAATGCTATTTATGCTGCAGATTCTTGTAATTAAACTCATATCTGCACAAAATAGTGTTTCTATTTTTTACATGGTTAAATAAGCTACTACTTTTGTCGGGTCTTAATATCCCAATGCCTTTTTTACTGCCGTTATTCACACTCATGCTTAGCTCTGGAAAGGGCTTCAAAAATGTTAGTAGCAATTGATTAATTTTAAATCCAACCATGTTTTTACACTATTTTGAATAAAAGCAATACATTTTCACAACTTATAAGAACAGGCAGGAACTAAACGTAACGTGCACGCGCAGGCCAGAAACATGTTCTGTCTTGAAACCCAGAAACTTCAGATTAAATACTAACTAACCTCATTTATATTCTGGTAAGGAAACGGAAAGGAGAAATTATACTAAAGAATGAAATTATAAATAACTGGTTAACTTCAATAATAACCTTATAACTTGAAATCATTTTTGCAATATGTCTGATATTTTTCTTTAAATTTAAGGGTAGTATGACTATGTACAATACTATGTATTATTTTTTCTTTCTTCAGGTATCAACGCAATATGCAGTCCTTTATGTTGGGAAGGAAATTTAGATGAGCCTTGGTCTCGTTACTTCAAATGCAAATTCCAGGACAAACCTATACCTTTCGGCTTTTATCTTGAAAGTTGTCCATATACTCTAAGTTCAGAATGATCAAAGAATAATATGGTCATAAATATTAAGAGAAAAGGAGGGTAGAAGTCATTTGAATCATTAATAGAGGAACCTGGAGGATTAATATTTGTCCTAACGTCTCCATCTCACCTGATGCTAATAAAATGAGAGTACGACATTTCTTTGCAGGAGTACACGTAACGTAGGTCAGGATGTAGATCACCGTAGTCATCGTTGCATATCAATCAATCATGGAACACAATTGATTGAATGAGAAATCAAGTTTATGTTATAGTAATGATTATTTTTAAAGAAACTGAAATAATTTAAAATAAATAAAGCCATTCACTGATATTAAAGAATATTACGTAGAGAAAATTAGTGCATTGCTGTAGGAAAATACGTCATCTAAAGAATGATCACTTTAATGATCTAAATATTCTTAAAGCATCGTCTGTTTAAAATCATTTTTAAGAATTAGTTAAGGTTCGATTTTTTTATTCATTTAGTAAGTCTTTAACCAATTTAAATTTACTTTTAAATAAAAGCTATTTACTTTTTCGAAAAAACCCCACACAGGCCTTTCTTCATCAAGAAGTGAAACAATTACGCCCTGTGATGAAGAGGCATCTGGGACGAATTTTTTTCAAAAAAGCAGAAAGCTTTTCTCTAAAATAAACGCCAAGTTAATGTTAAATATTGTATAATTTAATCTCCTACATCGCCTGTTTTTAAGTTCGTGCTTGTTGTGTTCATCTCTTCTGTCAGTAGCAAAACAAGAGAACAATGCTTTATTATACTATTTATGGATGGAGAAATTTATCTTATCTGCGTGGAAAATGTACAAAAGAGTTTCCTTTACAAATTTATCCACACAGGAATCGTGTGCTAAACAACTACAGTCAGGAAGCTCTGGCATAAATGCTTAGTAGAATTTACTTCTCTAAAACAAAGATATTTTTGGAAACATTAAAATATTTTACCAAAAGGAAAGTAATGTAAATACTGGATTAAATTTTTCTTTTTGTAAAATTAATTACTTTTATATGACCACCATGTTTATTATGTTATTTCTTACGGTTCTTTGTCAAAAAGCAAAAGCTAAATGTAATCTATCACGCGATAGAAATATCCAAATCTTTATGAACATTTGAACTGAAAGAAGAACATGCCAATGTAACATTTAAAAATAAGGGAAAAAAGATTCTGTGTTTACTTTTAAATTTGTATAAATTGTTTTATAAATAGCAAAAAAATATTATTTAAATTTTAAGTAACATAAAATACTCAATTTATTCGATGAAATAATATTTTTATGAAAATATTAGTTTAAGTTTAGCAAACCTACTAATTTAAGAAGCATGCCCTTTTAGTATAGATGATCTGAAATCAGGCTGGGCCACTGGAAAATTATGGACACAGTGAGCTTACTAGCCGGAATTCATAAGAAATAGAGATCTAAAGAAAGCATTTTTATCATCGCTTAATCTTCCTTAGATACATTACTTCGTATGCTATTCTGTATAACTCGAAATGTTCATTACATTTCTCGGCTTATTCGAAAAAATTAGCTCTTGGAATTTTTTCCATTCAATTGCTCTTTTTTAAGATTCTGAAATTCCCGCAATACGCAACCTTTAAATATAGATTTTAACTTTATGTAACAGAAACCAGTCCGCAATTGCCTAATCTGACGAGTAAATAATTATAACGAGTAAATTATTAAAAATAATTATGGCTTTCTTTTTCAATCAGTTGTTTGATGACAGTTGCATTGATCAAAGAAGCATTTCTTATCCCGATGATCATAATGACCTTGAGATTCAATCCCAGAGTGACTGGAATTCTCTACAACTAGCGCAAAAGCGCTTCCTTGCGCTAGGTTCAAGAATTCTCACCCTTCCAAATTTGCGAATGTTGAGTGTCTCTCGAGATCGCTATACACTCCCTTCCCAAACACTTCTGATCTGATATGGAGAAATACGATTGGTCGTTTTGGTTAAGCCCGCTTTGTGGTCGTGGTTGTGAGCTTGGCGTATTGATGAGCTGTAGTTGCGGCTGCAGAGTATGGCCATGCTCAGTTGGATCCGTATGCATGGCGGAGCACGGTTGAGAGAACCTCGTTTGCTTGGTCACCGCTTTTTCGGACGGCTCAGACTGTACTTTTACTATCGATAGACAGACTTTTGTCATCGATAATGAAACGGCCGTTGTTTATCGATTACGAAGGTATTAATGTTTCTGTTTTGTTTATGAACTTTGTCAGAAGGAAAATGAATATCGCGAAACTTTGGAATTTAAAGCAATACTTTGCAGACACGAAGTAGAAACTGTTAAAAAATTTGCTTGCTGTTGTGGAAAATCATTCGATGATAAGAGTATGTTAGTTATGAAGATAAATGTAAAGATAATGCATGTATGTGAAGTAAATAAAATCCTCGAGAATGTAAACGCTTTGTTTGGTTATCTTATCAGGTTCAATGTTTCTTCTAATCTTCTTCGGGAACATACAAGGACCTGACTACGAACAAAGAGCTTACTAAAGCTATGTTCACTAATTGTAGTAAGTAGACAGGATACAGACGAAGGGTATGCAAACCCCTTTATTTTTCTTTATATACAATGACTTCCGTACTTCGGAATACAATGACCCTCCACAAAGGGGTCTAACGCAAAAGATATCAAAATAAAACTAAACTCTAATTAACCTTAGAATAACACACGTGGAAGATTGGCCTTATAATAACAGGAAGCGTATGTAGCACAGAGACTGTGAACACTACAATACGTTTAATTTATCAAGAGGATTAAAACCTCTGGCCTGGAAGGCAAATAGCAACTGCGTAACTTCTAAGGTAAGCGGCCTGCTTCGAACTCACTGCTTCCTCTCTCTTCTGCTTGGCAAAAAGGCCACACTTAAATACTTGGTGTTCGCCAGACAAACTTTGCATAAAATCCTTCACGCTTATAATTCTGGCCGGAAGTAGAAAATAAGAAGTGATAGTAAAGATTTAAAATAAAATAAACGTTAGTAAAACTTAAGATCCTTACATACTTCCCGCCAGACTTAATTAGTTTGAAACTGAGGTCTAAAACGACCTTGTTGAAAACTTTTAGCTCTAGAATATAACGCCAGGCCAACCTTTTACAATCATAACTTCGTTAGAAACTAGAAAATTTAAAAGAAAGAAATTTGTTACAATAGCAGCTCCCAGGATCTACAACAATCTTTTTTTTTTCATCTGTACTGCATCTAAACAGGAGCTTTATTCAATTCTGGTTCCTTCCAGAGATCTGGAAGGAAAACTAGTTTAATGAAATGTTACACAATGACATTGCAAATAACATATAGAATATACTTCTCTTAACATTCTTATTTCATTCATCACTATTTTAATTATCTCTCCCCGTGCTCTCTGACATGTGTTGTAAAAGAACACCAAACACGAATGTGTTTCTGTCTACGTGTGCCACACTTCCTCCTACAATCAAAACACTAACGTGTTAAAATTCAACATAACGAGACCTCTTAACACACCCTACTTTCAACTCTAAACCCTGAGGTACTATTCTAAAAGTGGCTAACTCTAAAGTGTAGCGTCAGAGAGCCTAACTACATCATTCAACCTTTACCACATATTCGCCATGATTTAATCTTTACAGTCACACGAATAACAAATTTTTAACATTACTTTCACTTTTACCATATCACGGTATTTCTTAACATTTAAAATAACAGTTCACATGTATATAAGAACATATCAACATGCCGTTAATTTTACAGATTTGAAAACATACATTAGTAGTACATTGTTAACTTCTATTCTTTTCAAAGCAAGTGCCAATTCTTTCTACATTGAAATAATACTACATTTCAAAAAGTCTTACAGACTAAAACTTCTTTCTTGCTAGAATGTTTTAAATAAAATTTATACAATAACTTTTTGCAAGATTTAAGTCTTTACACAACGCTATTATACATCAACTTTAGTTTTACGCGCGAGTAATTGAAAAACATAATAAGAAAATCGGTCACAACTCATTTCTTGCCCTTTTGGCGATAAAGGTAGACCTCGCATGAGGTAAAACTTCTTGAAATCTGCCACTTGCAGTAAGAATGAAAGATTAACTTAAGTTTGCAAAGTACATAAATTTTTACTTATCTTTGTAATATTCGGACATCCTTTTCTGGGCCCAGTCTTTAAAGGTACTGCAGACCGTAGCCTGGTTTATCCTCCTTCTTGTACGGGCTCGCCCTTCAGTGCTTTCCTCTGGAAGCTTCCGTTTTTCACCAGTACGGCCACCCTTGAACACCTTCCTTTTCTCCTCTGCTTGTGGTCTTGGCCGTTTGAAGGCAGCTGGTCTTGGCGGAACCGGGAAACTTCTGTCGTGATCCTGCTTGGACCTCGTTGTTGGCCGTTCAAATTTTTCTTGTACTTTTTCCTCCGCCGCTGATGGCCCTTCCGCAGTTCGGCGACTTTTGCTGCGGAGAGTTCTGTCGGATGAGTCGATCTTCCGTTTTAAAGCCGGGTTATAGTTGCCATCATTTCTCCTGGTCCTCTTCACATACGTCGTCCTTCTCCCTTCTTCATTCTGGGGGTGTTCGTGAACTCTGTTTTCTGGACGGTGGAACGGCTTCTTTTTCTTTTTACCTTCAATTTTTCCGCGGGGCAATTTTCTTTTCACTTGCTTCTGTCTCTCATTGGCTTGCCCTTGTACTTGTCGTTTTCCCACCTCTGGAACTTGTACCTGCGGTGTCTGCCGTGCCGGATCCTGCAAAAGATCTGAAAAGATTTGCATTTTATTACGATCGAAGTAGGGCTTGATTTGATCAATGTTTGCGGAACAGGTTTCACCATTTCTGGCTTTTAACACTACAACAGCGTGAGTTATTTTTTCTATAACATATGGTCCTTCAAATCGTGGAAAAAATTTGGCAGTTTTATCTTCTGGTGCTGAAGAAAGTGAATGCTTAATTTTTAAAACTTCATCCCCTACTTTATAAGTTACTCCCCGTCGTTTCAAGTCATAATATAATTTCTGTTTTCTTTGTGCTACTTCCGTATTCTTTTTTGCTTCTTTTATTAGTTTTTCTATATCACCCATTTTAAATTCTGGGGCTCTTTGTTGCACATAAAATAGTTTATCTAACGGTGTTATAATCTTTCTGCCTAGAAATAACTCAGCAGGAGTTTTGCCCGTTGTATCATGTTTTGCGGTCCTAAGGGCGAAAGCAAATTCATTGACATAGTTATCCCAGCTTTTATGAAAATTTTTAACATAACTACGGATAATTTTCACTATATTTCTGTTGACCCGTTCCGCTATATTTGATTGCGGCCGATACGGGACCATTTTTAAATGACGTATGCCCAGTTTTTGGCACATGTCTTCAAATATATTACTTACAAATTGAGGACCATTATCCGATATAACTTTTAGGGGCGCCCCGTATTTTAAAATATATTTATTTAAAATAGAATCAGTAACTAATTTCGCGGAGGCTCGTTTTAAGGGAACAATTTCGGTCCATTTACTAAAATGATCAACCATAACAAGGAGATAGCGACTTTTATTTAACTGACTTTTTGGGAAAGGGCCCAATAAATCGATGCCAATTATTTCATTTGGAAATTCGGATTTAATACTATTTAGAAATCCGGCCGGGCGGAAATTAATATAATTAACGGCTTGACATGTTGGGCAGGACTGGACACACGCCCTTGTTAACTTTTGCAGTTCAGGAAAGTAGACTGCCTCGCGTACGCGTTGGATAGTTTTTCGAATACCAGCATGAGAAGCTAAAGGGCTGTCATGGAGCTCTTGCAGGATATTTAATCTAAGACTAGCTGGGATAACAGGTCGAAATTCGTTGTTGGAATTCGTAGTTTTTGTATAAAATAATAGACCATCTATTAGTTCGTAATGGGCCGCCCTATTTCTTATCGCCACAATATCTTGGTGGCTAAAATTTTCAGGATCCTTCAAATACTCATAAATACTTCCAAACTCAGGATCCTTACCCAGTTCTGTTATTACAGTTTCTCGGGAATTTATTGTACACGCTGTAAGCATTGCAACTTTTACAGTATTACCCTGTTCGTCTAATTTAATTCGTGATAGGGCATCTGCTACGATATTTTCCCTTCCGGGGGTATGCTTGATTACCAGATTATATTCTTGCAGCTTGAGTGTCCATCTTATTAACCTTGGGGATAAATTTTTCCCTGAGTACAATCTAGTTACCGCCGCATGATCAGAATATACTGTTATCGGCGCCTTTCCAAAATAGACTCGGAACTTTTGCACTGCTAACAGAACTGCAAGTGCCTCTCTCTCGGTCGCGGAATAGTTTCTTTGTGTTTGATTTAAAGTTCGGCTAAAAAATGCCACGGGCTGCTGATTTTGCGAAAGTACCGCTCCTACCGCATAATCCGAAGCATCCGCTGAAATTTCTAAATTCTCATCCTTTTCAGGAAATTTCAACACAGGGGCTTGCGTTAATGCTTGTTTTAATTTTTCGAAAGCACTATTGGCTTCAGCCGTCCACGAGAATCTTGCCTTTTTCCTTTTTAATTTTAACAATGGCTCAGCGATAGCCGCAAAATCTTTTATAAAGGACCTATAATATGAACAAAGTCCTAGAAAAGAAGAGAGCTTCTTTGCCGTGTTTGGAGTCGGATACTTTTGTACAGCGATTATTTTTGATTCATCTGTCTCGATCCCTTTTTGCGATATTTTGTAACCTAAATATTTTAATTCAGGGGCTGCAAATTCGCACTTTTCGACATTAACTTTTAGACCGGCCTCATTTAATAAAGAAAACACCTGTCTTAAATCCTGTATATGTTGGTCGAGATTATCACTAGTAATAATGATATCGTCTAAATAGATAAATGTGGACTTTCCAAGAACAGGTCTTAACACAATGTCCATGCATCGCTGAAATGTTGCTGGGGCGCCTGAAAGGCCAAACGGCATACGCAAATATGCATAAGTGCCAGACTTGGTTATAAAAGCAGTCTTAGGCACGTCCTCAGGTCTAAGCCCTATTTGAAAATAACCATTCGTTAAGTCTAAAGTCGTCATAAATTTGGTTGATTTTGTGTTCCTTAAAATTTCTTCTATGATCGGTAACGGATATACCGGATATTTCGTTATGGAATTTAATTTACGGTAATCAATAGCGAATCTCCACCTTTTGGATGCTCCAAAGGATAATCATTATTTTTCTTACATAAAACCACCGGGCTAGCATAACTACTTGAGATGGGCGTTATGATCTTTTTATGTAGCATATCGGTAATATGCCATTCTATAACTTTTTCCTTATTCTTATCATACCGGTATGGTTTTTGACGAACTGGCAATGCATCTCCGGTGTCAATACTATGGTTAGTAACCTGAGTAAATCCTGGAATATCACTAAATAAGGAAGCAAATTCACTTACCACTTGTCGGATTCTATCTTGCTCGTCATTAGGCAGGTGGTCAAGATTTAACCATGGCGGTTCATCCTTTTCTACACGCACTGGTTTCATTGTCAGCCTAAGGGACGCTTCATTAAAATCCAGTGTAGCTTGTGCGTCTGAAAGAAAGTCTATTCCTAGGATTAAATGTGCTTGCAAATTTTTTACTATAAAAAACATCACCTTTACTTGTTCGTCCTTGATACGGATATATAAAGGTACTTTACGTACGCACTTACATTCTTCTCCTTGCGCCGCTAATACTGTCGTATTATCCGCATTATATATGCGGTATTTGCGAAAATACTTTCTAAAAAAGACTTCTGCCACACAGGAACACTGCGCGCCGGTATCCAGGAGTGCGGTGGCCGGGATATTATTCACCAAGACTTCAATCTTCGGAAGAGTCAAATTTTTCACCATTACTGTATTTAACTTGTAGGAAGAGGGATTTTCGTGGCCTTCGGATTTCCGCACCCTCTCGTCAGCAGAAATCCGTTTTAGTTTAAATTATTTTTCCTTTCCGTGCTTTCCTTCTTTCTCCACTGGCCTTGAGACTTTTTTCCTGGGTTGCTATTGAACTGTCGACGTTCGCCGGCTGTTTTTGAATGCTCGGGTTTCCTTGCCCACTGATTCGCTTTTTCTCCGTAGCCATGTGCTTGAGTTTGCTGTAGTCTTGGCGTACCAAATTGGTTTCGCTGTTGATATTGGCGTCTTCTTTCGACGTCCGCCGTTCTTCTACTTTCAAACTGGATTGCTAGCTCAAATAATTTTTCCAGTGTAGTTGGATTTCTCAATTCAATAAAGTCTTGCACTTGGGGTAGTAACCTCGGCAAAATCACTTGAATTATTTCAGGATCCGGACGGTTTCCATACAAGAGCTTGAAAACGTGAATTTTTCTTAAAATAAAGCTCGAGAGGTTTTCGATTCTTTGTTGATATATGCTAAAAAGTTCCGTTTCTAATTTCGCACGATCCCTTACAACAGGGAAGGCTTTTAGTAGGGCAGTCTTGAAATTTTCGTAAGTATAGGTGGGACTTCCTGCTTGACCCAAGAGACTTCTGCCGATACATTTGAACCAGTTAAGCGCTTGGCCCCTCAAAGCGCTGGTAGCTAAGGTAACTTTTTGAAACTCGTGCACGGGGTAGAGCATGAAGTGGTCATCCAATTTCTCCAAAAAACTGGTTACCGGTGAGTTTCCGTTAAACGTTGCTTCTGGTTTCATCGAAGCGCGCATGGTCTGGACGATGTACCCGAATCCTTCCAGGGCGGCAGCTGGCATTTCTGGATTCTGAGCCGTTTCTGCAGGCATCACAGGTTCTTCTTGAAACTCGGCCATGGTTATTCTTCTTCGTTGGGCGCCACTATCAGGTTCAATGTTTCTTCTAATCTTCTTCGGGAACATACAAGGACCTGACTAGGAACAGAGAGCTTACTAAAGCTATGTTCACTAATTGTAGTAAGTAGACAGGATACAGACGAAGGGTATGCAAACCCCTTTATTTTTCTTTATATACAATGACTTCCGTACTTCGGAATACAATGACCCTCCACAAAGGGGTCTAAAGCAAAAGATATCAAAATAAAACTAAACTCTAATTTAACTTTAGAATAACACACGTGGAAGATTGGCCTTATAATAACAGGAAGCGTATGTAGCACAGAGACTGTGAACACTACAATACGTTTAATTTATCAAGAGGATTAAAACCTCTGGCCTGGAAAGCAAATAGCAACTGCGTAACTTCTAAGGTAAGCGGCCTGCTTCGAACTCACTGCTTCCTCTCTCTTCTGCTTGGCAAAAAGGCCACACTTAAATACTTGGTGTTCGCCAGACAAACTTTGCATAAAATCCTTCACGCTTATAATTCTGGCCGGAAGTAGAAAATAAGAAGTGATAGTAAAGATTTAAAATAAAATAAACGTTAGTAAAACTTAAGATCCTTACATACTTCCCGCCAGACTTAATTAGTTTGAAACTGAGGTCTAAAACGACCTTGTTGAAAACTTTTAGCTCTAGAATATAACGCCAGGCCAACCTTTTACAATCATAACTTCGTTAGAAACTAGAAAATTTAAAAGAAAGAAATTTGTTACAATAGCAGCTCCCAGGATCTACAACAATCTTTTTTTTTTCATCTGTACTGCATCTAAACAGGAGCTTTATTCAATTCTGGTTCCTTCCAGAGATCTGGAAGGAAAACTAGTTTAATGAAATGTTACACAATGACATTGCAAATAACATATAGAATATACTTCTCTTAACATTCTTATTTCATTCATCACTATTTTAATTATCTCTCCCCGTGCTCTCTGACATGTGTTGTAAAAGAACACCAAACACGAATGTGTTTCTGTCTACGTGTGCCACACTTCCTCCTACAATCAAAACACTAACGTGTTAAAATTCAACATAACGAGACCTCTTAACACACCCTACTTTCAACTCTAAACCCTGAGGTACTATTCTAAAAGTGGCTAACTCTAAAGTGTAGCGTCAGAGAGCCTAACTACATCATTCAACCTTTACCACATATTCGCCATGATTTAATCTTTACAGTCACACGAATAACAAATTTTTAACATTACTTTCACTTTTACCATATCACGGTATTTCTTAACATTTAAAATAACAGTTCACATGTATATAAGAACATATCAACATGCCGTTAATTTTACAGATTTGAAAACATACATTAGTAGTACATTGTTAACTTCTATTCTTTTCAAAGCAAGTGCCAATTCTTTCTACATTGAAATAATACTACATTTCAAAAAGTCTTACAGACTAAAACTTCTTTCTTGCTAGAATGTTTTAAATAAAATTTATACAATAACTTTTTGCAAGATTTAAGTCTTTACACAACGCTATTATACATCAACTTTAGTTTTACGCGCGAGTAATTGAAAAACATAATAAGAAAATCGGTCACAACTCATTTCTTGCCCTTTTGGCGATAAAGGTAGACCTCGCATGAGGTAAAACTTCTTGAAATCTGCCACTTGCAGTAAGAATGAAAGATTAACTTAAGTTTGCAAAGTACATAAATTTTTACTTATCTTTGTAATATTCGGACATCCTTTTCTGGGCCCAGTCTTTAAAGGTACTGCAGACCGTAGCCTGGTTTATCCTCCTTCTTGTACGGGCTCGCCCTTCAGTGCTTTCCTCTGGAAGCTTCCGTTTTTCACCAGTACGGCCACCCTTGAACACCTTCCTTTTCTCCTCTGCTTGTGGTCTTGGCCGTTTGAAGGCAGCTGGTCTTGGCGGAACCGGGAAACTTCTGTCGTGATCCTGCTTGGACCTCGTTGTTGGCCGTTCAAATTTTTCTTGTACTTTTTCCTCCGCCGCTGATGGCCCTTCCGCAGTTCGGCGACTTTTGCTGCGGAGAGTTCTGTCGGATGAGTCGATCTTCCGTTTTAAAGCCGGGTTATAGTTGCCATCATTTCTCCTGGTCCTCTTCACATACGTCGTCCTTCTCCCTTCTTCATTCTGGGGGTGTTCGTGAACTCTGTTTTCTGGACGGTGGAACGGCTTCTTTTTCTTTTTACCTTCAATTTTTCCGCGGGGCAATTTTCTTTTCACTTGCTTCTGTCTCTCATTGGCTTGCCCTTGTACTTGTCGTTTTCCCACCTCTGGAACTTGTACCTGCGGTGTCTGCCGTGCCGGATCCTGCAAAAGATCTGAAAAGATTTGCATTTTATTACGATCGAAGTAGGGCTTGATTTGATCAATGTTTGCGGAACAGGTTTCACCATTTCTGGCTTTTAACACTACAACAGCGTGAGTTATTTTTTCTATAACATATGGTCCTTCAAATCGTGGAAAAAATTTGGCAGTTTTATCTTCTGGTGCTGAAGAAAGTGAATGCTTAATTTTTAAAACTTCATCCCCTACTTTATAAGTTACTCCCCGTCGTTTCAAGTCATAATATAATTTCTGTTTTCTTTGTGCTACTTCCGTATTCTTTTTTGCTTCTTTTATTAGTTTTTCTATATCACCCATTTTAAATTCTGGGGCTCTTTGTTGCACATAAAATAGTTTATCTAACGGTGTTATAATCTTTCTGCCTAGAAATAACTCAGCAGGAGTTTTGCCCGTTGTATCATGTTTTGCGGTCCTAAGGGCGAAAGCAAATTCATTGACATAGTTATCCCAGCTTTTATGAAAATTTTTAACATAACTACGGATAATTTTCACTATATTTCTGTTGACCCGTTCCGCTATATTTGATTGCGGCCGATACGGGACCATTTTTAAATGACGTATGCCCAGTTTTTGGCACATGTCTTCAAATATATTACTTACAAATTGAGGACCATTATCCGATATAACTTTTAGGGGCGCCCCGTATTTTAAAATATATTTATTTAAAATAGAATCAGTAACTAATTTCGCGGAGGCTCGTTTTAAGGGAACAATTTCGGTCCATTTACTAAAATGATCAACCATAACAAGGAGATAGCGACTTTTATTTAACTGACTTTTTGGGAAAGGGCCCAATAAATCGATGCCAATTATTTCATTTGGAAATTCGGATTTAATACTATTTAGAAATCCGGCCGGGCGGAAATTAATATAATTAACGGCTTGACATGTTGGGCAGGACTGGACACACGCCCTTGTTAACTTTTGCAGTTCAGGAAAGTAGACTGCCTCGCGTACGCGTTGGATAGTTTTTCGAATACCAGCATGAGAAGCTAAAGGGCTGTCATGGAGCTCTTGCAGGATATTTAATCTAAGACTAGCTGGGATAACAGGTCGAAATTCGTTGTTGGAATTCGTAGTTTTTGTATAAAATAATAGACCATCTATTAGTTCGTAATGGGCCGCCCTATTTCTTATCGCCACAATATCTTGGTGGCTAAAATTTTCAGGATCCTTCAAATACTCATAAATACTTCCAAACTCAGGATCCTTACCCAGTTCTGTTATTACAGTTTCTCGGGAATTTATTGTACACGCTGTAAGCATTGCAACTTTTACAGTATTACCCTGTTCGTCTAATTTAATTCGTGATAGGGCATCTGCTACGATATTTTCCCTTCCGGGGGTATGCTTGATTACCAGATTATATTCTTGCAGCTTGAGTGTCCATCTTATTAACCTTGGGGATAAATTTTTCCCTGAGTACAATCTAGTTACCGCCGCATGATCAGAATATACTGTTATCGGCGCCTTTCCAAAATAGACTCGGAACTTTTGCACTGCTAACAGAACTGCAAGTGCCTCTCTCTCGGTCGCGGAATAGTTTCTTTGTGTTTGATTTAAAGTTCGGCTAAAAAATGCCACGGGCTGCTGATTTTGCGAAAGTACCGCTCCTACCGCATAATCCGAAGCATCCGCTGAAATTTCTAAATTCTCATCCTTTTCAGGAAATTTCAACACAGGGGCTTGCGTTAATGCTTGTTTTAATTTTTCGAAAGCACTATTGGCTTCAGCCGTCCACGAGAATCTTGCCTTTTTCCTTTTTAATTTTAACAATGGCTCAGCGATAGCCGCAAAATCTTTTATAAAGGACCTATAATATGAACAAAGTCCTAGAAAAGAAGAGAGCTTCTTTGCCGTGTTTGGAGTCGGATACTTTTGTACAGCGATTATTTTTGATTCATCTGTCTCGATCCCTTTTTGCGATATTTTGTAACCTAAATATTTTAATTCAGGGGCTGCAAATTCGCACTTTTCGACATTAACTTTTAGACCGGCCTCATTTAATAAAGAAAACACCTGTCTTAAATCCTGTATATGTTGGTCGAGATTATCACTAGTAATAATGATATCGTCTAAATAGATAAATGTGGACTTTCCAAGAACAGGTCTTAACACAATGTCCATGCATCGCTGAAATGTTGCTGGGGCGCCTGAAAGGCCAAACGGCATACGCAAATATGCATAAGTGCCAGACTTGGTTATAAAAGCAGTCTTAGGCACGTCCTCAGGTCTAAGCCCTATTTGAAAATAACCATTCGTTAAGTCTAAAGTCGTCATAAATTTGGTTGATTTTGTGTTCCTTAAAATTTCTTCTATGATCGGTAACGGATATACCGGATATTTCGTTATGGAATTTAATTTACGGTAATCAATAGCGAATCTCCACCTTTTGGATGCTCCAAAGGATAATCATTATTTTTCTTACATAAAACCACCGGGCTAGCATAACTACTTGAGATGGGCGTTATGATCTTTTTACGTAGCATATCGGTAATATGCCATTCTATAACTTTTTCCTTATTCTTATCATACCGGTATGGTTTTTGACGAACTGGCAATGCATCTCCGGTGTCAATACTATGGTTAGTAACCTGAGTAAATCCTGGAATATCACTAAATAAGGAAGCAAATTCACTTACCACTTGTCGGATTCTATCTTGCTCGTCATTAGGCAGGTGGTCAAGATTTAACCATGGCGGTTCATCCTTTTCTACACGCACTGGTTTCATTGTCAGCCTAAGGGACGCTTCATTAAAATCCAGTGTAGCTTGTGCGTCTGAAAGAAAGTCTATTCCTAGGATTAAATGTGCTTGCAAATTTTTTACTATAAAAAACATCACCTTTACTTGTTCGTCCTTGATACGGATATATAAAGGTACTTTACGTACGCACTTACATTCTTCTCCTTGCGCCGCTAATACTGTCGTATTATCCGCATTATATATGCGGTATTTGCGAAAATACTTTCTAAAAAAGACTTCTGCCACACAGGAACACTGCGCGCCGGTATCCAGGAGTGCGGTGGCCGGGATATTATTCACCAAGACTTCAATCTTCGGAAGAGTCAAATTTTTCACCATTACTGTATTTAACTTGTAGGAAGAGGGATTTTCGTGGCCTTCGGATTTCCGCACCCTCTCGTCAGCAGAAATCCGTTTTAGTTTAAATTATTTTTCCTTTCCGTGCTTTCCTTCTTTCTCCACTGGCCTTGAGACTTTTTTCCTGGGTTGCTATTGAACTGTCGACGTTCGCCGGCTGTTTTTGAATGCTCGGGTTTCCTTGCCCACTGATTCGCTTTTTCTCCGTAGCCATGTGCTTGAGTTTGCTGTAGTCTTGGCGTACCAAATTGGTTTCGCTGTTGATATTGGCGTCTTCTTTCGACGTCCGCCGTTCTTCTACTTTCAAACTGGATTGCTAGCTCAAATAATTTTTCCAGTGTAGTTGGATTTCTCAATTCAATAAAGTCTTGCACTTGGGGTAGTAACCTCGGCAAAATCACTTGAATTATTTCAGGATCCGGACGGTTTCCATACAAGAGCTTGAAAACGTGAATTTTTCTTAAAATAAAGCTCGAGAGGTTTTCGATTCTTTGTTGATATATGCTAAAAAGTTCCGTTTCTAATTTCGCACGATCCCTTACAACAGGGAAGGCTTTTAGTAGGGCAGTCTTGAAATTTTCGTAAGTATAGGTGGGACTTCCTGCTTGACCCAAGAGACTTCTGCCGATACATTTGAACCAGTTAAGCGCTTGGCCCCTCAAAGCGCTGGTAGCTAAGGTAACTTTTTGAAACTCGTGCACGGGGTAGAGCATGAAGTGGTCATCCAATTTCTCCAAAAAACTGGTTACCGGTGAGTTTCCGTTAAACGTTGCTTCTGGTTTCATCGAAGCGCGCATGGTCTGGACGATGTACCCGAATCCTTCCAGGGCGGCAGCTGGCATTTCTGGATTCTGAGCCGTTTCTGCAGGCATCACAGGTTCTTCTTGAAACTCGGCCATGGTTATTCTTCTTCGTTGGGCGCCACTATCAGGTTCAATGTTTCTTCTAATCTTCTTCGGGAACATACAAGGACCTGACTAGGAACAGAGAGCTTACTAAAGCTATGTTCACTAATTGTAGTAAGTAGACAGGATACAGACGAAGGGTATGCAAACCCCTTTATTTTTCTTTATATACAATGACTTCCGTACTTCGGAATACAATGACCCTCCACAAAGGGGTCTAACGCAAAAGATATCAAAATAAAACTAAACTCTAATTTAACTTTAGAATAACACACGTGGAAGATTGGCCTTATAATAACAGGAAGCGTATGTAGCACAGAGACTGTGAACACTACAATACGTTTAATTTATCAAGAGGATTAAAACCTCTGGCCTGGAAAGCAAATAGCAACTGCGTAACTTCTAAGGTAAGCGGCCTGCTTCGAACTCACTGCTTCCTCTCTCTTCTGCTTGGCAAAAAGGCCACACTTAAATACTTGGCGTTCGCCAGACAAACTTTGCATAAAATCCTTCACGCTTATAATTCTGGCCGGAAGTAGAAAATAAGAAGTGATAGTAAAGATTTAAAATAAAATAAACGTTAGTAAAACTTAAGATCCTTACAATCTAGTTAAATGTTTGGCCATTTTGTTCTTAAGTACTTATCAACATAAATTTTTATTAATTTTATTGCGTAAGATCTAATTGATGTTTCGAGATCAGGTCCAAGCTAAAAAAAAATGTTTATAAACGTTCATATTCATGAATTTTGTTGCATAATGTGTAATAGCGTTCTGTTTGATTTTTATTTGGTTTCATTGTCAGCTATCGCATTTTTTTTTTTTTTTTTTTTTTTTTTTTTTTTTTTTTTTTTGTAAATAGCTGATGCTTTACATCGACAATTGCCTCAATGACTACTGTAGTTTTCATCCTGTCTTATTGTATAATTGCAGTCTGTCGATTTGAAATATAATAATTTAATAGTCAGTGTGTAACAAGGATTCATTCTTTAGTTTTATCAGGAACAACGTTTTTCAAAATAACCTTATAAACACTACCTATTCAAAAATTGTTCTGTTTTATTTTTAGTTCACCATAAAATTACATGCATTATCAGAAAGTTATAATAATGAAGATGTTGTCACTTTCGGAAAACGGGAAAGTTTTCTGAAATGTATTTATTTCTTTAGTGATGTATAAGTCAATGCTACTTAGCTTGTATAATATCACACTATTGTCTATTTTGACTCTTAGCACCAGTAGACTAGCAGATAAGGTAGCTGAACACTGGATGTTTGATCCAGGTACAAATACTGGTGAATGGCTAGCTGCATGGGAATTTTCCTGTTTCTGTTCATGTATTATGTGAATACAAGCTAGTTTCTCATAGAAAGACCTTCTCAAAGGCATCCCTTTGACTAAGGTACATAGCTCTTTCTGTATGTTACCTTGCTTTGGATAATCTAGCACAGGCATCTACACCGTAATAATTTTAATACAAAATGACAAAATTTTTTTTTACTCCCATATTACCACAACAAATTTGGCAGGATGCACCAAACTGTGTCAACTATGTGTACGTGCATATAACAGTTCTTCAGTTTTTAATAAGCAACATCCCCATTTTTGTAAGCAGCATTACCGTTTTTATATGTTTTTCCCCCTTTTTGTGTGTGTGTTTGTCCAAGTAACAATGATTGTTATAATAAATAATATTTTTATTTTTATAACAAATCATTTATAAAAAAAATCATACTTTTTTAAATGTGAAATTCATTTCAAAATATGCACTTGTGAAATTTGTGTGCGATGGAAGAAATAGTAGAAAAAATTCTGAAAAAATAAAGCTAAATCAAATTATAAAGTTACAGAAGAATGGAATTTACTATATTAGTTGAATTTTAATTACCCGGAATCTTTCTCCCTTCGCTGTTGCTATGCCAAAAAAAGAAAACCAAATTTGAACAACATCCTGCAAACAAAAACTTGCTTGTAACAAGGTTTATTGATTGATTGGTACAGCCTTTAATGGCATATTTGTTACCAGATGCATCTAAAGCAAACCATTATGAAGGGTAGTTTTACAGGTTAACTTGTTTTCAAATTATGAATTCTGCAAAAGGGATCATCCAGCTGTACTGACACTGCATGTTCTTTCTCATATCTAGTTATTTGGTTGTAATAGGCAGTTAAGGTGAAAACACTTATAACATTGCTGTAATTTTTATGTATGGTAGCCCAGTTACATGACTGTAACATTTTTCCAATACTTTTTTTTTCACTGTAAATTTGGTTTAGAAAGTTATTTACCAAGATTTTGGAATGTTGTATAGAAATATCATATGGAAGAACTACAGACAAATGTATTATTTTAAAAAAGAGTATATCCTCTTGCTGAACATTTTCCTGCACTAATTGTTTGATTTAATATTTCCAGTATAGTGGAAATACCATCATGGAATCAAAGCATCCTGTAGACCTTTCTATATAATTCCATTCAGATATTCACACTTTTATTTTTGTAAATTAATGCAGAAGACATTACATATTGACA
Organism: Stegodyphus dumicola; assembly: GCF_044657685.1. NCBI lineage: Eukaryota > Metazoa > Arthropoda > Arachnida > Araneae > Eresidae > Stegodyphus > Stegodyphus dumicola. Next base: position 108,786,638 of record NC_140781.1, on the reverse strand, counting down.
TCTGTTTCTGATACTTCCAATTTTAAGGAATAATCATGGATCCTATACTGTTGCATAGAAGACGCTAAAGAAATATTTAACAGGTAGTTTCACATTATTCGTGCAACAAAGGAGCTGAGGTTTATTGCATTTTTAACAATATGTTAAAACTCATACAAGCATTTATTCCTTTTATTATAGATGTAAATCAATGACCAGTTCCTAAAGTATTGAAAGATAAAAGTCAAGAAAAAATTCTCAGTTCATAGTACCAAAGTATTTTGTTAATAATGATAAAATTTAATTAAAAAAATTACTCGTTATTATGTAGAATTGATGCTAAAACTCTACATTAGAAACAAGTATCGATTAATTGTGTTAGGTAGAATTAAAGAATAAACAGTCAGGCTGAAATTTATTAAATGCATAAAACACAACAATAGCCAGGGCTGTATTTATTCATCCATTTCATTGAAAAAATTGTGGTTTTTTTTATCCAACTGTCGTCAAATCTGTGAATTCAGAATAACCTATAAAATTGTAATTTTTTCCAGAGAAGCATTTCCATCCTCAGAAAAATAAATGTTAAAAAAGAATTGAAATATAAAATTTGTACGAAAGCATGCTACGAAGGTGGGAGAAATACCTTATAACACAATCAGATAATAAGATCACAAATAGAGGATAAGAATTTTTTTCTTCTGGAAAATTAAAAAAAAAATATTCATATTGCATACATACAAGCCTATACCATAACTTGTAACATATATAAAATTCTTGGATTATCAAGTGAAAAAATAAGTAATAAATGCAAATATTAATGTATAAGAAGTAATGTACAAAGCGTAACTAACAGTATTATATAAATATGCACGGGATATCTTAAAGTTTTTCTCTTAATAATTATTTATAATGTGCTTAATAAATGAAGTTAGGCTGAATATTTTTAATAAAATACAGAGTACATGATTCGGTGATGAAAATGCCGTGCAGAAAAGCTGCAATGTCCGTCGAGCCAGTGGGAACAATAATAATAGAACATATAAATTGTCATACGAAAACATAGTAAAATATCTGGTGAGAAAAAAGGAAGTCTGTAGATAATCGAAGGAAAGATGACAACTGCCTACGTTACGAAAACTGAAAGTATCGACTTGCTGCGTCGTAGACTTGGCCATCCACATTCTTGTACAACAAAACATATTATCCCTGAACCTGAAATCGACAGTATAAGTCTGTATCCAGGGGGAAATGAAAAGGAAGAAATTTCCAAAGGCCGCTAGTGCATATAAAAGCTAAAGACGTCCTAGAAGCTATACATTCAGATGTTGTTGATAAAATTTCTTCCCCTTTCTTTGGATGCTCAAATTACTTTGTCTTTGTCACAGATGAAATTTATCACTATATCACCACCTCAGAGGATGCAGAGCCTGGAGCCATGTTCGCGTACTCAAGAGAAAGCAAGCTTGATCCTAAAGCTACAGAATGTGTTTTTGTAGGTTATGCTAAAGGAGTTAAGGGGTACAAATTGTATGATCTGAAGAAGAAACATGTCTTTTATCAGCAGAGATGTTATTTTTGAAGAAAATGTTTTCGCATTAAAACTAAGCGTGACAATCCTGCAGAAGAAGACTTTGAATCAGAATATCCCCTGGACCTACCTGAAACTGAAGCTCGTGACTCATCTCTAGATCACATAACTCCTGATGTAAATGACTCGGATGAAATCCAACGTCTAAATACAGATCCGATTGACCAAAATCCTGAAAGATCTCCAGACCTACAGCTTGAAAATACCCCAGATTACGAAGATGAAAGCCAATCAGATACACAAATACAAGACGTTGCTAACAACCTAGACCCTGAAGTCGAAGCAGCAGCCAGAAATCCTATCCATGGAAGTGAGAGAGGTAAAAAAAAAGAAACACCAGAATTCCTAAACATTTCGAAGATTTTTATCTGTACGATGCCCAAGAGATACAACTATCTGAAGAAAAGGACCCAGTAACTCTAAAAGATGTCTTGAAAACACCCGAAGCTTACATGTGGTTAAAAGCCATGGAGGAAGAAATTCAGAACCTCACTCAAGCTCAAATCTGCGAACTAACTACGAAACCATCAGTAGCTAAGATAATGCCATCCAGATGGTTGTTTCGTAAGAAAAAAAAGACGAGATTGGGAACCGAGCAAAGTTCAAAGCCAGATTGGTGAAAAAAGCCTATATGCAAATACCCGGAGTGGACTTTCAAGACATCTTTTCACCAGTCATCAAACTTAAATTTATAAAGTTACTGCTTGCCGTAGCTGCAGAGAAAAACCTAGAGGTTCACCAAATGGATGTGACAGCTGCATACCTTAATGGAATTCTAAAAGAGGACATATGTATATATATATATATATATATGGCACAGCCAGAAGGCTGCATTGAGAAAGGAAAAGAGCACCTTGTCTGCCACATGATAAAAAGCATTTATGGTCTCCGACAATCAGGACGTGCATGGGATACTTGCTTGAATGACTTTCTGATCCAGTATGGATTGAATAGATCAAGTGCAGACCCTTGTATTTACTTTTATCATGAGAAGAACATTATAATTGGAGTTTATGTTGATGATTTCCTGATACTTGGAAACATGCCAGAGATAAATGAATTCAGAGAAAGCATCAAGAAAAGGTTCAATGTCAAAGACATATGTCCTGCCAGCCAGATCTTATCCATGCGAATATGCAAAGAAGAAAATGGATCATACACACGAGATCAAATCGTTTATGTATCAGAAATGCTAGAAACGTTTAAAATGACTGAAGCAAAATGTGCATCCATGCCATTGGACCCCAGCATAAAATATAAGAAGGTAGATGAACAACAGTGGGAGGAAATCAAAGAAAACAACAAGGAAATCCCGTACAGACAAGCTATAAGATGTCTCCTTTATCTGAATTGTGGTACTCGCCCAGACATGGCTTATTCTTCCACCTACATGAGCCAATTTAATGAACAACACACTGAAGAACACCGGAGAGGTGTGAAGCACTTTCTAAGATACCTAAAGGGTATCTTAGAAACACAGAAAGTTGAGATTCCAGAAGACAGGTGAGCTACTTCAAGTCTACTCAGATGCTGACTGGGGAGGTGACAGAACTGACCGTAAATCTTACAGTAGTTATATAATGCTACTCGCAGGTGCTCGAATCTCATGGTCGAGCAAGAAGCAATAAGCAATCCACAACAGCTTTATCACCGATAGAAGCAGAGTATGTGGCGATGTGTCACACTGCCAAGGAAATCCTATGGATTAAAAATTTGATCAAGGAAATCTGTAGTAAATTAGCTGCTTCATCTCAAAAATGGCTAGTCGACAACCAGGGAGCAATCTTCTTACCCAAGAACCATGTTACTTCTGAAAGAAATAAGCACATCGATATTAAATTCCATTTCCTGAGAGGCCTAATGAAAGAAAATCTGATTGTATTTGATAATGTGCCATCCAGCGACACTCTCGCTGATCTCCTAACCAAGCAGGCCTCGAAAAAAACTTTTACGTGACATTAACTATGCCAGGACTTGCATGCAAAAGTGATCTCCTTTGAAGTTTATGACTGAACATAAACCATTATGGTTGTAACTGTGTAGAGACTTGACTTAAAACTCCAGAAAAAAGCCCAGATACAAATTTTTCTTAATTATTTCTATGTAAACGTTGTGTTTCTTAGTATAACTTAATATGTGGTCATTTAATGATACAATTCATAAGTAGAAGCCAGTAGTGTTTACGCATGTAATAGCAGCTACATTGTTCATCTGTAAATGTGTACCACAGCGTCATTAATTTTATATGGAAGTATGTAAATATCTTGCTCATAGTGTGACTGGCAAGGGGGCGTGTTAAAAAATAATATATATGGGCCAATCCCAATATTTACATTATGTTAGTTTCGCAACAGTGGTGTTGTTGTCGTTTGGTCCCTATTTGTTGTGCATTGCTGTGGGTGTTTGCTTTCATGTAACCTGAGTATTCTCAATATCCGCGATTCCAGCGTTCTGATACGCCATCTAGTGGCTAAAAGGTGGAAGCATTAAAAATCGGTATTTACGTTTGACAATACTACGTAGTTTGTGAAGCATGTTGCGATCGAAAAGTAATTAAACGTTTATTTTTTATTGTTGTGGGCATTATGTGTTCAGTCGTTTTAACCACTTGTAGGACAAATCTAAAGAAAATGCTTGTAATATCATGTAATCAAAAGTTAACTACATGTTATATGCCAGGATTGCTTTCTCAAGTACTGAGGGGTAGGTAATACTTAATCTTGTCTTTTTTTTTTTTTTTTTTTTTTGAAATGTTTGGTCATGGTATTATTCATTGCATGTATTTTCTATAATACATATAGAATACTAATATTTCTATTACAAGTGTCTTTTTTCATTTTCAAGTGCTTTGCTTGTTGATACTCTCAAAATTTCATCTGATAATAGTGCTATTATGTATAAAATAGATATAAATACAATAGACGAGTATAATAGATCAATATATTTTTAGTATATAATGATTCAATATCATTTTTATGCGAAACAAAGACACTTTTGACTGCACAGATTTTCTGCAAATCCGAAGTTAAGCACATATGAAATCATTTGTTTACAATCAGTGAACTTTAAAATCAGCTACCTATCGCAATACAATAAAACAGTGACACAATTTCCTACAACAGCCAGCAATTCCTCCTTTATATGAACAAGAAATTTTTTTAAAACAATTTTACTTATCCTCTTTAACAAGGAAATCTCCTTCGAGTTCATGCGATCAGGACGCTATATAACTTATCCTTAAATCGGAAGCCAAAATTTGTAAACTGGATTTTTCAAGTAAAATTCTGTGCATTACCAAATAATACAAATTTTAAAATTCGCTCTGCTTCAGTAACACAGCGAGAATTTACGCCTCCTTGAACAAAATCAAACATTTCGGAAAAGCTAAGCAACTCCATTTTTGAATGTACGAAGTCAGATCACAAATCAAAATACCGGTTTTTATCCGCCACTTTAATGTGTGAAAGCGCCACCTATAGGTGAATTGAATCGCGGATATACTTGATTGTTCAATCTGGACTATGTCATTTATTTACTCACGAATAATTTAAATTTTAACAAAAAACACACGATAATTATCTTACGAAAAATACACATGCAGCGTTTTCACAAATTTAATGTGCTTATCTGAATGTTCTGCATTCATTTGTAAATTTTTCCTCTGTTGCCAAACTGAATAATGCTATCATTACAAATACATAGTACTTGCACAATCCTTGCAATTATGGAAAGCAAATTATATATATTTTGTCCTCTCAATGTGAAAATTCTGGAAATTATTTTAACCAAAAAACGGTAATGGGAACCATGCATAAACAACTCTAACTTTTCAACAATAGTGATGATAAAATAAACAAAAAAATCAGAACTAATATCAACGCTATTCAAACTCATTATGTTACACACAGCGCCGGCGCGAGGTTATCCGGCGCCCGCCTACAAAATAACTGAAGTCCTCGCCCCCGACTTTTTTTAAATTTCTATATAGGAGAAGGATGTTTTGAAGAAAGCATTTGTTGAAATTTTTTTAACAATTTAAGGAGAATAATTTATTTTTCTGAATATCATATTTACAAACTTTTCTATAATTTCTTTTGCATCTTATCTCTTAACAGATTTCATTTTCAGTGGCAATCAAGCTAAATTTATGAGCCTTTCTTGCGATATATTTCACCATAAATATGTCTTGATCAATTTTAACTTGGAGAATGATCTTTTGCTACTAGGAACACTAACAGGAATGCTAAGTAGTATTCTCAGTATGATCTTCAAGTTCGGGAAGCACAAATTATTGGACAGAATTAGGTTCAGAATATCGAACGTGTCATTCATACTGGTTGTAAAAATATCTTTCAAAGCTACTATTTCGTCATAAAGGCCTGTGTTAATATCTTTACTGTCACCACACTGTAACAAGTTTTCTAATTTACTGCATTTTATTTTCAAATTTGCATTATCAATTTCTGATAAATTACCCAGGAAATTATCTCAGTGATTTTTTCATTGCATACGTAGCTAGGGTGGTAGCTAGGCGTAGCTAGGGTGGGGCACGAGGGGACATCTGTCCCTGGGCGCAGCATCCAGACGGCACCAGATTGATGCTACGAATTTTTTTAATGAAAAATTTTCCATTCTTGGCACACGGAGAGGGGCGAAAATTCATCAGTTCCCCCGGGCGCTGGAATCCTAGCTACGCCACTGATTGCATAAAACTTTTCCTTTAATGATGTCCAAGCAATATCCAAAATTCTAAAAAAGACATTTCCCCTAAACTTCTCTTCTTTGGAGATTAAGGGTCTTCATCAGAATGTTCGTAATCAAAGTGACATTTATTTTTCTTTCGTAGGACTTCTTCAACAGTTTTAAACTATTGCTCGCCATCCGCTTCTTCACTAAGTTCTTTGGCTTTCTCGAGAATACTTTTGTAATTCTATATTCTTCAATGAATGCTTTTATCTTACTTACTGTCTTTAAGGCTAGTGTAACACTCAACCCCTTTGCTTGCAATTGTTTGCTGCCAGGATTAATTCTGTTACGCAAATCGGGGCAAAGTATCAACGAACAAATAAATTTATAATCCTTGATTTTGGCACACAGACTTTGTGCTGCATGTTGCACTTCTTTTGAAAACTATTCAACTATATTTCAAAATGAGCGTCATAGATTTCTCCTAGTTGATATCTTAAAGATAGAATGACTTCAATTTTGCTTTCCCATTGAGTGTTTGAGAGGGGCTTTAAGGTTAAACAGAAAATGTTTTTTTAAAAGAACTGCCCATCGCCAGAAGAAAAAAATAAATTGCATAATTCTTAAATTGTCGAAAAAAAACTTGTAAGGATTATGTTAATTTTATTAACAGTTAAATTTTCAGTTAAAGTTCGTTTCCTATCGATTCTTAACTTCAACTTACTACTTCCGGCCAGAACGTAGTTTTAGAATCACGTCTGAATACATAATGAGGAAGAGCGGTATTTAACCGCGAAGTTAAGACCTAAGGTCTTAGAGAGAGAGATACCAGGCATTCTGGCTGCACGCGTCCGCCTTTTTAGGCTACTCTCTCGTAAGCTATTATCACGCTCGGCCGTACTTTAGGCCCTTGATAGCTTCGCAGTCTATTAACGTTAAGGGGCCAACTCTGTTAGAATCTTGATAGCTTCGGCTATATCTCTTTAGTTAAGATTAGTTTAGTTTAATTCTTAGTTTCTTAAGTTCAAGCCCAAGTGTCGGCTTTATTGTACACTCCCAAGACGGAGTTTTGTTAAACTTTAGTTAGAATAATAAAGGGTTAGTTTACCCTTCTATCTTGTTGTTTCCTGTCACACGAACTCAAGCGATTATTCGCTTATCAGTTTTTAATATTCTTCACTTCCAACTGTAACTTAGAATTACAAAGTGAGGAACTCTACAAACTAACTGCATCTGCAACCTTTGCTGCATCGTTAATAATTAAATTTAAGCTATGAGTAGCACCAGAAACATGAAAAGCATTAAGATTTATTTTTAAGCTATTATTTTTAAGACCTATTTTTTCCCTTTCATTATTTGCTCAGTTCTCATATTCCTGGCCTCCCAAAAGCATCAAGGAAAATGTTCCACATTTTCAACATTTCCATTACTGTCTCACATAGGCCGTTACCTGCAGAATCATCAACTTTAAGAAAGCCTAAGAATAATCCTTGATTTCTACCACTCCATCACTGCAGTAGACAAAATGTATGACAAGACTCATCTGTTCAGTTTTACTAATATCGAGAGTGCAATCTAAAATTATAGATTAATACTTCGTTTTTCGAAGAGATAGTAAGATTTTCTCTTAGACTATTGTCAATAATTTGCAGCATTTCATTTTGACTATCTTTCCTTAGATAATGAACTGTTGCTACCTTTAGGTCATAATACTCTATCTACGTGAAGTTCCATAACTAGATCGAACTTTGCAAACAAATCCACTAATTTTAAGAAGTTCCCGTTGTCTTTTTGGTACAGCACATCAGATGAGCTTCTTAATACATTTAACCAAATTCCACCCCCTTTTTTTCTTTCATTTTCGTACATCTCTTGTATTTGGGAATCAATTGCTGCTTTAGTTTTTTAATTTTTCTCAAGCTCTTTCCCTTTTAAGAAATTTTTCATATGTGCTTAACTAGTTTCATTCCTTTTCTGGGCTTTAGATACATTTATTCAATCATTGTAGTCTCTTAGGAGGATACTACTGTCAATCGATGCAAATATCTTGCAACAGAAGCAAAAAAACAGAATTTATATTTATGGAATATAGTAGCCATGTAAGGGGAACTAATTCTCCGTTTTCCCATTTTTCTGTTGTAATATGTATCACTAAATTTACGTCCATTACTACTTTTCGGATACATCAAACCTTTCCTTTGAATAGGCCCCAGTTCAGACAAATCATTCTCACTTTGTTTCTAAGAGTTGGCCACTTTACAGGATCATCAAAATCAATATAAAGCAAGGAATTATCATTTATGCCAGCCTCTTCCATCGAATTATCTGGATAATCTTTAAATATTCATTTAATTCTATGCTTGGATCATCATTCTCTTCCATTAGAGTTTCATCAGTCCTTTCAATAACTTCATCCAATGTAGCTGAAGTTCTTTGGCTGAATGATGTGTATCCTTTTGTAGACGATTCTCCTCCTGATTAAATATGAACATCATTTACGTCCGCAGTAATCTTCGTCTCCTCTATGAAATGATGCATTGCGTCTGCCTGCTTCTGAAGAGCAGCATTATTTTCAGCCTTGTATTTAGGATTTTGCGCATCGGATGATTTCTTCTATGTTTCCATGTAATCAAAATTTCACACTGAAATTTAAATTTTAAAATTCAATTCTAATTATTAAATATCTCATCTTTCTTTTAAAATAAATCATAACACCTGTTAAATAAAGATGTTAAATCGATTTTCAGCAGGAGTTTATAATTGCAAATGAATGTATAAAGACATTCCTGGACTTTAAAGTACTGGTTTTGAGAAAAAAGAAAACAAAAAATGGAAAATTTAGTGAGACGTTTTTCAGTCTTATGTGATGAGACCCGAGGGGAAACTCATACGGTGTGATTTAATCCTCCGGTGCACAGCTAAACCTCAACTACACGGTGAGAAAAAAAAAGAGGTAATGGAAAAGCACGGTGAGAAAACACTTAAAATTAATTCAATTCTAATTATTAAATATCTAAAAATCTTTCTTTTAAAATAAATCATAACATCTGTTAAATAAAGATAAAAAGTTAAAAAATAATGGAGCTAATAAGAAACTAAAACAATAACCTTTATGCCTAAACTAAACTAAAACAATAACCTTATGTTTTCGAGCAGTTGGTGAAGAATTAGCATCTTTCTAACAAACGACAAGGAAAAGTGACCTGTTAATGGGTCAAACTTAGATGCTTGCCAAGTGCTTCGTGTACAATGACCCGGAAACTTCTCTCTCCCCAAACACCAACTAAGTCTTACCTCAACCCATTTGTGCAACGCCACAACAGCACCGAAAAAATAACAAACAGATACCAGCTCACGGCAAAAGTTAACCAAATAACAATGCCCTTGCAAATATTTTTGCAAAAAAGAAAGGTGGGGGACGCAAGCGCCCATAGTCCCTGTCCTGTGTAGCATTTAAGGTACATTTATTTTTCTTCCCTGGTAAGTGCAAATTCTTTTGCATTAAAAAAACAGGTAGGGTACGAACTGCGCCAAATTTAATCGAAAATCCCCGTCCCTCTCTTTTTTTAATCCACGAACTGCGCGACGTTTCCTGTCCCCCATTTCTTTCCAAGAAGATTGGGTGCTATAAAAAGTCGTTTATCGCCATTAATGGGACATTCTATTGAGACTGCAAGCCTTTATTTTCGTTTAACAATATTGTAAAAATTGTGCATGTAAAACAAATATTAATTTAAAGTCTGGCGTGTGCTAAAAAATAAATTTCTTTTACACTCATTTTAAAGTTTTATGATGCTTAAAAGAATGATAAGCCAGATCTTTTTTATTCTCTGTAAGAATTAAAAACTTTCCAAATTCTAGATTTTAGTCGCTGATATATATATTAGTTTTGAATAGTTAAATTGATAGATTAATGACGTACACAAAACTGATACATAATCAGCGTATCAAATATCGGATTTGTAGCTCACCTTAAATAAGTTTCTTGTCTAGATAAATATTAAGAAATCTTCTTAGATAGCAGAATGGTTTTAACTTTCATATTTACCATTTTAAGTAAACAGTTCTAATTTAATTATAAAAATTATCTTTATTAAATCTAAAAATTGGACTTCTTAAGTCGTTCTAAATTCACACTAATATTATTGCAATATATTCCCGTATTAAGCTTTCCATTTTTAATCATTGAAGCTATTTTAAGGTTATTTAACTTTGTTACAAATTCCATATTTTAATACTAGAAACGTTTAAATATTTATTCTGTTTTCCACCTGATGTACGTTGGCATGCATTTAATGTCTAATACACATGTAATTAATAAATTGATAATTATGAGCGTCATCAGAATTTTTATAATTAACGAAAAAAAAAAAAAAGAAAGAAAAGAAAAAATCAAACTCCCTTATATTCATATCCTGGGATTTTCAGTCTCCCTTTTAATCCATTCCTTTTTCACATATTGTTGCAATGTACTCAAGTTTTCATGTATGTAAAATTTATATAATTTGTATTGTATTTACGCCAATTTATAATTAAATGATAAGTTTTACAAATTCTTGCTTCATAACTCTAGTTAACAGAAGATGTTTCTAACACCTTGGCAAAGCTTAATCTTCAGCATGTAGCTTATTTTCTAATCTAGTTTCAGGCTGAATTATTTGTAAAATTAGTTACTTGAAATTATTTGTTAACAAAGATGGTCGCTAAATCACGCTAATAATATTTCTAACTGTTGTAATTTATAATGCAACGAGTTCATACGATTTATAATATAATTCATTTATAATTTTTTCAGCAGTATTGAAATTAATAGCAGATACTGATAATGTTATACATTTAGATTACAATGATTTAGATTGCCATTGCCTTCTTCACTCATGCTTTTATGCTACTTCCTAATATTTCATAATGGCATACAGGTAAGTTTAACTTGTTCATTAAACATGTAAATCTCTAATTCAGCCCACTTTTGTCCTTACGTGTGCTGTATCTTCTATTTTCTTTAATATATTGTTCAGCCTAATTTCAAAAGGTCTTATGATCAAGCGGAAAAGTCACTAAACATTGGTAGTTCGACTCGAGTTTCTGGTCCCAGTGATCCCCTAGCTCTTTCTTTTTTTGTACTTATTTACTGTAAAATTAACATAGTAAAAATTTCAGTTCATGAAGTAAAAATACTTTTAAAATTTATTCTTTAAAAATATTGCAAAATTTTTCACCTTAGCGTATCTTTTTACAAATCCCTCTGATAAGAAAAAGTAAGGAAAGAAATTAACTTGGTTTTGGTGATTGATATCTCAGTGCAAATTATGTGTAACTTTTTCCAAAAGCATAGAGTTTAATATATGGATATCAATAAATTATGGATTATTTCTCATCTAATTTTCTTAACATTTTTATTCCAGAATTTTTCTTTCACACTGTAGTGTTTAACTTTATGCGTTTTGTATAATTATTAACATTTGTTTATAATTTTACGCGAATGAAAGTGATTATTTAATTGTATAAGCTTTGCTGAAAGATAAACGAGAAAACAAAATTCTGTCACTTGCGGTCAAGAGAGTATTTGATGTAATAATTCTTATGTATTTTCTTTCATAGTTTTTATTTAATTTCTTTCATTTATGCATTACTACATAGTTCTTTTCAAAAAATATTTTTCTGTGCCGCTATGTCCGTATTTCAGTTTCAAGGAATGCGTGCTCCGTGTAGGGTATATAATGCTTAATAAACTTATGATATGAAAGATATCTAAATTCTCATTTCTACTGTATTTTTTAAATTTCAACCCCTAAGAAATTTACTCTAGAAATCGTTTTCATGATTTAATATTTTATATTTATTTATTTATTTTATTCATACTTTAGCATTTTCTTTAAGGTTATCCTTTATCATGCTAACCTGTTTTTAAATATTTTTCTCAGCAAATATTCAGAAGCAAATATATTTTTCACCAAGATAGTCAAAGAATCGTTCGGAACTGATTGAAAATTTAGCTATTTAAGTAATATACACTGACTTCCGGTTGTATGGGTGAAAAAGGTCAGAGCCAATAGTTGTGCTCATGAAGAATGCCTTGTAGCCCCACATGTTGTTACAAAGATGAATTTAATGCCTGCAAGAGTATTACGAAAGTCCTCTGAAAATTTCTTTTGTGTCACAGAGCAATTAACAAAAGTAAATCTAAAGTGATGTATAAAAGAAATTAAACAAACAAAAAAGAAACGATTTTTCACAGACAGTTCAGTGTTTCTCATCAATTAATTCAGTTCTTACTTCACGACAAGGCAAAAATACATAAAAACTCAAAATATCTGTATTAATTACGAAGTAAATTTTAAACACTTATTTCCTGGAATAAATTCCAAAACGGATTAAGCATGACTTAATTCGCAATAATAATAAAAGAAGGCGTTACTTTGTTGTTGCCGAAGCATAGTTTCTCTAGATTGGCAACAAATCCACCATTCATTTATAAAAATTATATTTCTTTATTTTTATTTTTCTCTTGGCTACAGTTGGCTTCGAAAAATAAAATTGTAACCTTGTAGGCAACGGGGGAAGAAATTTTGATTGGCGCAGTTGGACTTTAGCAGAACAAGGGGGTAATTTTCATCAGCGCAGTTGGAGTACACCTAAAAAACAGCTCAGTGTCGGTCGGCTGGTCGGCGCCCGCCTGCAAAAAAGGCCTTGCAGGGGCCCGCTTCCGCTGGCCCTGGTTACACATATCTTTGGAAAACAGTCGGATTTTAACTTGCGTCTCTAAATTATTATTTATTTTTTAATAAATTTCGATATGCTAATGATTTTCATATTACATTACCATAATTTCTACAATTTGAACAGGAAAACAAAACCTACGCATTAAATTAGATGGGAAATTTCTATTCCACATTCAAAACATCTCCACTGGCGTTGTTTAGCGACGGGTACATTATCCCTTTACCAATTTAATTATAGCTATTATGACCGAAATTAGCAAATATTTAGGTTATTGTACACAAGAACTTCACTTTATTTGCATATTAAGAAAACATTTGAGAACATATAAACTCTAAATGGAGGAGTAAATTATATTATACTTTCTGGGCAAAGTTGAGTACCTGAACCAGGTTTCCAATTATCGCTTCGGCAATTATTTACCAAATTTTTTCTTTTTTCTTCATTTTAGGAAATTTTACCAAAATATGACCTTTCCGTGAATGAAACCAGCATTTAATAGTTGCACATCCGCCCATTTCACACAAAAAAGGACAAGAAGTTGTTGCACCGCTAACTATGCAGCCGCCATTAATATTCCCACTTGGGCTTGCGAATGGCGGATAATTCAGCTTGGTAAATAGGAGCTCTAGAAGTCCGTTCCTGGATGTTCCTCTTCTCGCGACTAATGGCATCTCCTCTTTTTTGTTGAGGAATGCTTTTCAAGTTGTACTTTTATTGGCAGAAGAACATATAAGTTAATTTTCTTGCAAACTCTAGAAGTTGAATAAATAGTCTAGCCTTTTAAGTAAAAATAATGTTATATTGATATTAAAAAGGATGTGTCCTACCTATATTTTTGTTTTCGTCCTGTAGCTTCTCTTATTTGGGTTAAAAGACTGATTAATTAGATGCACTAAAAAGACTGTTCTGCTAGCTTCCAATTTTTGTCAGATGCAAATAAAGCTTATGTTGAAGTTTAATGTAAGAATGTCGCCATCTACGGTGTAATGAGTTTGAGGAAAGTTTTTTTTTAATTTTTACCAAGCGAATGAATTTTTGAAACAGTTTCTTAAATTACTATCAAGTATGCAGTCGGCGGAGAAAGCTAAAGGTGAAATTACATACAGTCGGTATAAATTTGTATCGTGAGTTTTTTTAATCCTATCATATGATAAAATCTGTATGTACCGAAGTTATTGTAAGGTGGAAATCTGCCGAATGCTTGAAATGTCCTGAATTTACTAAATTATAGATACGTAAGAATGTGTGCATAAGATTCTAATAAGATTAACTTATAATTTATTTTTTAGTAAAACTATTATGCATCTTTAGGATAAAAAATAAATAAATAGGAATTTTTTAATAAAGTGTATAGAATGATGTATGTTCAAAAAGAAAAGACTTTGTGGTAAAGTGCAGAATCGCCCACTTATTTGTTTGGCGCATTTTACAAGGGTAAAAAAATTAGATTTTTGACAAATTTCTTTTACTTTTTAGGTGAAAATAGGTCCATGTGTACATAGAAAAAGTCAAGGAAGTGCGCAGTGTCATTTTTGTGCAATTCTGGGATTTTTTTTTTAAGTGAAAATTGGTCGATGTGTACCGACATAACTAATTTATAGTTTTTGTTTTGCATTCATTGATGCCAAAAAGGCCTAGCTTTTACAAGAAAGTGGTTGAAAGCATAACAGAATATTAACAGTTTTTATTGCTACTTCTGGGTATGCTTTTTGTCATTGAAAACTTCAGAAATGACAGTTTGTCTTATTGTATTTGTTTTATTCACTTTGAGCGAAGTTTTGAAATTGCTGTTCTTTCTTCAGAAGTAGGTCAGTTGTGAATCCTGGGTAGATAATGTTAAAGGTTGTTAATCTAACCATACATGAGAATTGTGATAGAGAGGAAATATTTTGCATTGTTATTCTGAAGAGCTAGGAACTAATTTAAAATCATTTTAAATGATTTAACCTCATCTGGTACATACAAAAGCTTCTAGTAGATCTTGCGTTTCACTGTTCTTCAAAATATTACGCATGGAACTTGTTCATTCTCACTTTTATTGCTGTTAGATTATGTCCCAGCTCTCCTTTTAATTAAGAGCATATCGGTATTTAATTAAAATATTTTAAGTATATTTGCCGGCAAAATATTTTGCCGCTGAATATAATATTATTCAGCAGCAAAATTAATATGATATTGCTTAGGGGGAAAACTCAGATAAGTGGCATTTGGTGCAATTTTTTCCTCCATCTTGAATCGTAAAAAATCGCCATATCCTCAGGAGGAATTTTTTGATGCCAAGAGGGAAATGGCATCAAAAGGCACTTTTCAAAATTTCTTCGGCTGATCTGTGGAATATGGTAACTGGTAGTTTGGCGACATTTTGGAGGCGATAAAGGTTACTACCTAGGACTTTGGTAATAATGTGAGAAGCACTCAGTTCCGATTACGCATTATTTTGTGTGAGGGAAATGAGAGATCATGAGATATGTCATGTGATATTAATGGACGAATTACAGTTGTTTAATCAGTAAAGGGGGGAAATCTGGAAATTTCGTATTTAGCTATATTCTGTGTTGTGTGAAACGTGACATTAATGGACGAATTACAGTTCTTTAATCGGAAAAGGGGGTTAATTTGGAAAAGCTTCATTGTGTGTTGTGTGAAATAGTGTTGATTAATTTTCGGATTGCATGGCGCTATGTAAAGTGAATTCTAAATTTTTAATGCGTTTATCTGATAATAATAATAATAAGTTGAGATTGTGTGAAAGGAAGGATATTACAAGTTTAAATGGCAGTGCAAGAAATATGGTGAAAATGGACATTTTGTGAAAAGGAATGTAAGGAAGGGTACGTGGTTTGTTGAAAGTAGTTTGAGTATAGGTGAAATTTTATTAATTTCTTATTACTTGGTGAATAGACTTCCAGTTGACTACTGGATTTAGGATTTAGAAATTAGCAGTAGTACTGCAGCGACGTAATGAATATTCTGAAGAAGATTAGGTAAGTTAGTATTTTTAATCATTTGAGGATATTATTTTTATGCATTGTTCTAAATGTAAAGAGTAAATAAATTAAAATGGTATTATTTGAAAATTGCTATTAGCAATGATTTAGTTTAAAGTAATTAGGATTGTAGTCTAATTTTTATTAATTTAATGTATGTGCTTATTTATATTTTAAGTAGTGTTTTTTAATTTAATTATATTTTAATTTAATGATCGTGATTTTGTGAGTTATATGTTTGTAGTATTTTGGAATATGTTTGAGTAGTATACGTTGAGTATTTTCATGCATTTTCGTGAAATTTTTCTAATTTATGAGGAAACGCAGTGTACATGGAAGTGAAGAGTATGCGCAATGCCATTTTTGTGCAATTCTGGGATGTTTTTTTAAGTAAAAATAAGTCGACGTGTACATGATTTAGTGATATTTTAATTAAATGATAGTTATTTTGTGAATTTATGTTTGTAGGAATTTGGTATACGTTTTAGTTGAAGTAAACGTGCATGGAAATAATTTAAATATTTGACACTAAGTATTTGTAATGTTTGCGGTATGAATTCGTTGGTGGCGTTTATAATATAATAGATAATTTAGAGGTAAAAGTTTTTGGATATTTTATTTATTTTATATTTGGAAATGTTCATATTTGGAAAGGATATATACTTTTTCGCGATAAGGTAATTTCATATATGTTCTTTTTACCGGGTTTAAAGATTCAGAAAATTGTCATGCATTTTCGTGAAATTTTTCTAATTTGTGAGAAAAAAGCAGTGTACATGGATATAGTGAAGAGTGTGCGCAATGCCATTTTTGTGCAATTCTGGGATTTTTTTTTTAAGTAAAAATAAGTCGATGTGTACATGGTTTGGTTGATCTTTACAATATGGTAACTGGTAGTTTGGCGACATTTTGGAGGCGATAAAGGTTACTACCTGGGACTTTGGTAATAATGTGAGCAGTACTCAGTTCCGATTACGCATTATTTTGTGTGGGGAAAATGAGAGATCATGGGATATGTCATGTGATATTAATGGACGAATTTCGGTTCTTTAATCGGAAAAGGGGGGAATTTGGACAAGTATCTGTGGATGTATATTATTTTGTATTAAGCTTCATTGTGTGTTGTGTGAAGTAGGGTTGAATAATTTTGGGATTGTATGGCGCTGTCTAAAGTGAATTGTAGATGTGATAAAGAGAAATTTTTTTTTTATGAAATTCTATCAAATTCGGAAAAAAAATCGTTCAGTAATTTTATTGAATCCATAATAAAAGTGTATCCACCATGTAAGGAAGATTCGGAAGAAGATTAGGTTAGTTAGACTTTGTTAAGAATGTGAGTAGTATTCAGTTCTGATTACGCATTATTTTGTGTGAGGGAAATGAGAGATCATGGGATATGTGATATTAATGGACGAATTACTGTTCTTTAATCAGGAAAAAATCTGGCAATTTTGTATTTGGCTTTATTCTGTGTTGTGTGAAATAGTGTTTGTGAATTTTTGGATCCCATGGCCATAACTAAAGTGAATTCGAAATGGGTATTTAGTGGTATTGAAAAGGATAGTAATAAATGTTTTTTAAGGTTGTACAAGAGAGAAATAAAGATGTTTTATTATGTTATTTATTTTACCTGGTATCTTGCTTTGAAAGATAAGTATGAATTTAAAGATTCTGAAACAGAAGTAAGAAAAGTGTATCCGCCACGTAATCAAGATTCTGAAGAAGATTAGGTAAGTTAGTATTTTTAATTATTTGAGGATATTATTTTTATGCATTGTTGTAAATGTAAGGTGGAAAGGAATTTGGTATTATTGGGAAAATTGTTATTAGCAATGATTTAGTTTAAAGTAATTAGGATTGTAAGGTAATTTTTATTAATTTAATGTATATGCTCATTTATATTTTAAGTAGTGTTTTTGAATTTAATTATATTTTAATGAAATGATAGTTATTTTGTGAATTTTATGTTTGTAGGAATTTGGTATACGTTTAAGTTGAAATAAACGTGCATGGAAAAAATTTAAATATTTGATATTAAGTATTTGTAATGCTTGAGGTATGAATTCGTTCGTGACGTGTATAATGTAATAGATGATTTAGAGGTAAAAGTTTTTGGATATTCTATTTATTTTATATGTGGAAATGTTCATATTTGTAAAGGGTAAATACTTTTTCGCGATTATGTAATTTCATATATGTTCTTTTTACCGGGTTTAAAGATTGAGAAAATTGTCATGTATTTTCGTGAAATTTTTTTAATTTATGAGAAAAAAGCAGTGTACATGGATATAGTGAAGAGTGTGCGCAATGCCATTTTTGTGCAATTCTGGGATTTTTTTTAAGTAAAAATAAGTCTACGTGTACATGGTTTAGTGATATTTTAATGAAATGATAGTTATTTTGTGAATTTTATGCTTGTAGGAATTTGGTATACGTTTAAGTTGAAATAAACGTGCATGGAAATAATTTAAATATTTGATACTAAGTATTTGTAATGCTTGCGGTATGAATTCGTTGGTGACGTGTATAATGTAATAGATGATTTAGAGGTAAAAGTTTTTGGATATTTTATTTATTTTATATGTGGAAATGTTCATATTTGTAAAGGGTAAATACTTTTTCGCGATCAGGTAATTTCATATATGTTCTTTTTACCAGGTTTAAAGATTGAGAAAATTGTCATGTATTTTCGTGAAATTTTTGTAATTTATGAGAAAAAAGCAGTGTACATGGATATAGTGAAGAGTGTGCACAATGCCATTTTTGTGCAATTCTGGGATTTTTTTTAAGTAAAAATAAGTCGGCGTGTACATGGTTTAATGTGTATGTGTTATTTTGAAAAATGCGTAAGGAGAATGGTATTGTGCAGTTTTTCCTAATTTTGCAGTGAATATTTGTCATGATTAAGCAGTTTTGTTTGATAAAATTTCTAGCATAAGTGTAATTCGGCTAGTAGATTGTTGGAAGAAGTGTTCAGGAGATAAAAAGAAAAGAAACATGTCTTTACTTCGTGAAGACAAAATGGCGGCGGGGAAAAAAAATAGAGGGTTGCTGTAGGAGAGTTGGTCGCCAAAAAATCGCCAAGTTACCATAATGTAAAGATCAACTGAAATCTTTATTAATAATGTTTATTGTGATTTTAGCATAATAAAAGTAGAAATTGTGTTTAATAATTTCTAAAATATTCATATTTTATTTTGCAGCTGCATTGAAAGATATTATAAGTGCATTTTCCTTACCTGATAATGTCACAAGGTTGAATGAAGCAAAAGATAATGCAGGAAATGATATGCTAATGTATATGCAGTTAGTATTTCCTCTTGCAACTCAGATTCAACAGGAAGTTATCCAGAGTTATGGCTTTCCAGCAGATAGAGAAGGTTTAGTATAAATTAGGTTTTCTTGGATTTAAATAATTTTGTTAGTAAATCTTTACTTGAATAAAATTATTCTTGAATAAGTTACGAAAAACTTCCTTAAGAGTTGAATTTTGCCTTTCTCTTGAGTTGGATATGCTGACTAGTAAAATCTGCTGTCAGAACATTATGTAAGGTACAGAGAAGTTTATAAATTATTCTTAAATTTATTTTGCACATTATACATATACTATTATTAACAGTATTTATTTTTGTAGTGAAAGCAACTTCTGTATTTTTTTAAATGCTTAAAAATTTCCAAACTGTAGGTTTTTATGTGATAAACTATTAATTGTTGGTTTTTTAGCCCCTGAAAGTGACAAGCATTTTGTCTTAAAGTATTCTATAAAAATCTGGAAAGGATAAAAGTCATGGGATCTTCAGGATGTAAGGAAGTTCGCACACATACCAATAGAAAGTGCTGCACTAAAAATTGTGTTGGCCTTCTCTCGGTTGATCCTAAATAGTAACTAGGGTAAAATATCCAGGTTAAAAACTTTAAATTAATTATTGTATTACATTACAATAACATGCAGCATATGTAGTCTGTTATTTTTGTAATGGAAAATGGTTGTCTTTTATTTTCAGGTTTGATCTTCAGCAGCTGCTTTCAAATGGTTTTATTTTAAACTGTATTTTTGTTAACTGGTGATTTAATCATTAGACATCAATTAAAAATTACGTATTCTTTTCCAGTTCAGTTATATGCTCCATTCACATATTTGAATCTGAATAGAGACTAGGTTTATATACTTAGTGATAGGTTTTATATCTTAATCTAATAATCTACTCATCATTTGCCATAACTAATCTAATCAACCTTTCACACTCAATAATCTTTTCATTTATCTGGCTGCAAATCTGGCAGTCCTCTCTTATTATGTTTTGGTGGCCATTTTTATTTTATTTATATTCTTTTGTCTCTGTAAATCTCTCTTAAAACCCTTTGTTTGAGGAAAATATGATCACCATTGTTCTTTCTTTTGGTAGACTCTCTGTTTCTACAAGTAGGCAGATCCTCATACACAAACTGTCAAGCGTTTGTGGGGATCGGCTAAATGAAGAACTAAAATGGAACGCGGTACTGCAAGGCAAAATCTTGCGTCATATCTCTCAGAATTTATTGGGAGAAAGAAGCAAGCAGGAGGAATTATTTTTATTCCATTATAGAGACAATAGGCAAACAATTTTCACCTGAAATAAACACTAATTGACCTGAGCAATGCACCTTCTACCCTTTTTATAATTCAATTTATTTTTCTCATTATCTTACTATAAATTATTATTTGTTGTTATAGCATATTATTTGTTCTTATATTTTATGATATTACGAGCAGATAAAGGAAAAGTGCTGATGCTGTTTTAGTTCATAATCTATATTAATCTGCAGTTATAAGTTTCCCTAAATATCGATAGAAAGATTATCTCTTCGGAAAAAGTAGAGTTAAAAATATTGCGATTAAAAATGTAGAAGTTAGATGCTGTAAAATTGCAGTAGAAAACTTTTAAAAAAAAAAAAAAAAATTGTTGCTTCTATGGGAAAAGGCTGACTTTTCAAAGGGTATGAGCCCTTCTTAATAAAATCTTCAGCAATTAACCCTCTGAGCACTATGACTAGCTTTATACGGTCAATGAGAGTTTTTTGTCATTTGGTATATATTAGTGTATAATTTGAGATATTTTGCTACTTTCTTTAATAAAATAAATGCCATCTTAATAAATGTAAGTTTATGAAAGTAGAGAATAAAGTAAGGAAATATACAAATTTTACTAATATGAGCTGTTTAAATACAGGTCTTCATGATGGATCCAAAAACGTATGCCGTTAAAGAGAGTTAAAGAGATCTTATCGCTTTTCATCTTCGTCCTCTACTTGTGTTTTATGTAATTTAGTAATATTTCAGCTTAATTAATTCAAACTAATTTATTTTACTTATATTTCTAAGTAGAGAAGAAAAGTACCATCACATGATCCAATTCAAGAAATAATACTGTATAAAAATTGGTAAAAAGCCCTAATTTAGGCTAAAACATCGAACATAAAAGTATAAAAAACTAATCAAACAACAGAAATAATGATAATCAAAAACACCACAAAGTAAAACTTGCAGATGATACTTTTAACTGTGTATGTTTCATGAATTGCTAAGAAATATGCACGGAGCCAAATTATATTCTCTCAGCGCATACATTGTTCAAATATTGGAATGTTTGACATCTGTTTTTCCAAAATACTTTCTGATAATGAGAGATATCTTCAGCTTTTGTGCATTCAGTAATGTTAATTGGATTAATTACAATCAAAATTTTAATTTGTTTTCAATCAATAATCACACAGATTCTGTCCTCATCAGTGGGCATGTAGTAAGAGTATTAAACAGTAGTATTTGGCCCACATTCAAATCTCAAATCTTAATGAACAGGTTTGTTACTTGAGAGTTGATGTGTTTTTTGCCATGTATAGTTGTGAATGCAAACCAGTTTCACTGAGGAAGTTCTTCATAAAGGAATTCCTCCCCTTAGGCAGATAGTCCTAAACTAATAACCTAAGATATGATGTGTATCTTGCAGCATCTTCTCAGAATTCAAGTCAGCCAGATTATATCTGGTAGGTCCATTAGTTTTAAAACATAAATCTTTATTATTGTGAAATTTTTACCTTTGCAATATAAAAAAGTTGCAAGATTAAAAATATTCCTCTTTTCAGTTTCATTTTCATAAACAGGAAATGGGTGTGCTCTGAACAAACGCCAGCTGTACTGTTTCACATATCACTTGCAATTTGTTTCACTTTGGTGATAATTTGTATCAACGACACATGCAATTGATTGCAGTATTTGTACTTATTTAACATTAGGAAAATTAAAAGAACAGTTTTTGTAAATAATATACATGTTGATGCCTTCTGCCAATGACAAATGCTGTTTGAAATTCTGTTAGAGCTTCTTTTCATAAGTAATGCATTTTGTGATTTCTTGTGCTAAATAACAGGCACCTCTTAAAATTCTGTAACTGTAATCAGACTAATATAAAACAATGCATTCAAAACCATGAATCTTGATATGAGGGTTTCTGTGAAATTTTAGAGGTACAACTTAAACTTGCCAAATCTTAGGTGCTCACCAGCAGCAAAGTTGCTGAACACTGGTAGTTTGGTCATGGGTTCAAATCTCAGTGAAAGTGTTAGCTGCATGGACTTTTTCATGGTTTTCCCCATGTGTAATGTGTATATGAGCCATTATTCCTTAAAAAGCCCTCCTCAAAGGCATCCATCCTCTTATGCAGATAGCCTTCGAGTGCTTTTCCATAATCAAATAAACCAAACCAATTCCAAATCTTAGGTGTGTTCAAAGTAGTTTCCTTGAACATCAGTGCACTTTTACAGGTGAATTTTTTGAAGATTAAATGCTTCAAACTATTCATTTTTTGGAATTGATGAAACGTGTTTTATCCCTTCATCAGTCTCCAATGAAATTATCCACATAAATTTTATTTTAGATTAAGAAATAACCGAAAGTCACACATAGCAAGATCAGGAGAATTGGTTTTATGATCTATTACTCTGATGTGTTTTAGTTCAAGAAATTCAGTCTTGCTGAATTAGAAAAGGCATTATCATGCTGAAGCAAGATACCATTATTGTTTACTTCATGAATAATTTTTGGAAGATACTTAGTGGTGTACCAGTTAGATCCATCTGTCTTCTATTCCTATAATTTGATAGCTTTGATCAGTCCTCTACTTCTGAAGAAAACATATATATTACTTTTTTCACTGCCCATCATCTTTTCACCACTGTTGGTTAGGGGGTCACATTCAAATATTGATACTTTATTTTCTTGATGTGTTGGAACATCAAAACAATAGTATGTATGTTTAATAATGTAATTCTTAACATTATTAAGTAATTTTAGGTTTTTTTTTTTTTTTTGTTTTTTTTTTTGTTTTACTGATTCTGAACATCAGTTTTTGGTGGTCTATTCATGTATCGGTAGAAGTTAATTTTTTCATATGCAATTCTTCCTGAATAATTTTATGCATAGCTGCAGATACAATATTAAGATCCTACTGTATTATTTGGTAGGTATTTGATTATCATCAATTAATATTTTTTGTATGGCCGACACATTCTGGGACTGTTGCTGTCAAAGGACTTCCACGTATGTTCTTCATCCAGGATAGAATTTCAGCGTGCTGTAAACTATCTGAATACAGTTGTATGAAATGGAGCTTCATTTTCATATGCTTATTGTAGATGTTGAAACCTTTTTTTTTTTTTTTTATTCAGCCCTACATTAAAATCTTAAATTACAGCATGGTAATGCCTCATGTCGGCTCTGTTTTTTCTTTTAAAAATTACTCCATGATAGATAAATTGAAATTATTGCCACAAATTATTGTCTGCAGACATAATTTCAAATTTTCATATATAATGAATAATTGTGTTTTAGCACATGTTGTTTGTCCCTGTTTAAAATATTTCAGAGTTACTTACATATCATGTGATTAAATGTATTTTGTGCTAATGGAGGGCTTAGAATATGTGCTCTAGTGAAATGTTCTACATACTTAAAATATTTTATAAATCTTGTCTGCCTTTTGAGTTCATTGTTTTTACAATCTTCCGAGTTAGTGTTCCTGTGTATACCAGATGCAATTTCCTGGTATGCAAGTTAAATAAAAGAGACAGTTTAAAAATTTTCGGGGGGGGGGGGATTGCTGCCGCACATTTATGAATATGAAATTTAAAAAATCTTCTGTTTTAGAATCTGTTGGTAAAAAGTGACAAAAATATAGGAAATATGATTCTGAAAGAAAAAGATTTAATGATATTTTTGAAATGGTATTATTTTACAAATAGTGAAGATATATAAAGCTAAATTGTTATAATACTTAAAAAAAAAAACAAGAGGCAGGAAAAAATGACAGAACTATGAATATAGGGATGAAAAATAGGCAAAATACGATAACATACTTAATACTACACTGGAACGGAAGTAAAAGCAGGTGATATTAAACCCAGCTGTAATGGATTCTAAGAAGCATTATATAATCGGCATTAAATTTGAATAATAGGTTCTAAATGTGTTTTGGAAGAAAAAAGCAAATCTTATGCTTCATTAATATATAAAGAAAACTGCATAATGTAGGGTATACAAATAAAAGTTAGAAGAGGCTATGTACAGGATATTTATGAAAGATAATGTGACTAAATATAATTTTAAGGACTGAACATGGACATATGTATCCATCATGAAAAATGTTTATGTATTGCAGGCCTTCAAACTATATCAGATTTAATCATGTCATTCCATTTACTCAAAAAATACCCTGTAGCCAAGCATGCTAAATGTGGGCCCTGAAGCCAAGCATGCAAATATATGGACAGAATATGTGGACATTGTAGAACAGTGTTTCCTTGGTGTGCATATCCCTCGAGGAGTGAGCAAGAGTTTAATGGGAATATGGCTTTGCACGATCACCACCGAAAGGACAGCTGCACTGGACTGAGAACATTGGGTAAATGTGCATGGCTAAAGAAAAAACAATGAAGTGAGGTAAATCATAACTGTAAAACAACAAGAAATAATTTAAAAAAAACTTCCATTATTGCTGCGAACAATCAGCAGCATATGAACAAAATAGCGGGATAAAAACATCTGAAAGACATGCATGATTATATCAAAGAATTTCTCAGTTTAAGAATCCCATGTAAATTAAGTAAACCACTAAGAAAAAGTCCATCTAAAAAATAAAAAAAAGTGCAAGAAAGCACAGGCAGGTGTTGCCAGCTAGCAAAAAAAGAGAGAAGATGAGAGATTGCCAGATTGGCAAACAATCGCAGCCGCATGCGATTCTTCATTAAAACCTAGCATATATGTGGTTTTATATGCATGTGTAGCCATGGCATGGTTGAGCACTGTGATTCTATGCATTTCCCAAACTCTACAGTCCAGACAACAGTATTACACTTCAGTATCTACACACTGAATTGTTAGAAGTTTGTTATGTGCTTTAGTAAGGTATTGATTTTGATAATTCATACTAAATATAAGTTTTATCCCTAACATTCAAGATTATAGATTGCTGGTTGAAATTTGGAACTTATAAACCAAAGAAAGTAGTGATCATAGTAACAACTGAGAAACAGAAAATAATGAAATCAACAAAGTTGAAGTATCTAAATTCTAAAAAATAAATTCTGAAAGGAAAAAGGAAAGAAAAACTTGCAAGTACAACAAAGAATATCTTAAATTTGGATGCTCATGGACTAGAGAAGAAAAAGAGCCTATTCCACTTTGCTTCATTTGTTTGGGAAATCTGACGAAAGCATGAAACCAACCAGCTCAGAATGCGATTTGGAGACAGATCACAATCAGTACAAAGATAAACAAATTGATTTTTTTTTTAAAAACAAACGTAAGTATTTAAATCAGTCCTTGAAAGGAAAAGCGGTGTTTGACAAAAGGTGATAATAAAAAATTACTAGAAGCTTCATATTATGTGCATTTAATTGCAAAATGCAGTGCATCAGAGATAATTGTCAAGACTTTAATCAAGCCTGCAGCTAAGATAATGGCAGAAGTAATGATAGGAGATACAATAAAACAAACTTTGAATGCATTCCCCCTCTCAAATAATACATTTCATTGATTGCAACATCTAATAATGTAAAACAGATGTTATTGTCTGATATTTCTCAAATTCATTATTATGCATTAAATGTTGATGATTCTATTGATGTTGCATACTTTGCAAATATTATGGTGTTTGTTAGATACAAAAAAGATCAAGAAATACATGATTTTTTTATTTTTCCGGCCTTTATCAGATCATACAACAGCAGAAACTATCTATAATGTTATGTCTAAATTTATGCAAAAGAACAAAATTGATTGGAATAAGCACAGATTGCATAAAAAGTATGGTGGAAATTAATAAAGGGCTTATTGCAAGAATTCAGAATGTTGGCCCAAATGTCATATTTGCATACTGTTGCATGCACAAATAGGGTTGGTAACATGTAAGGTGCCTGCTTTGATCTACAGAAAGTTCTGGATGAAAGCATAAAAATTATTAACTACATTAAATACTTAAGATAGAATAACACGCTTAACAATTATTAATTTAGAAGTCAAACAACAAAAATCAGTGTTATATTTTCAAATTTTCACAGGCCTAGTTTCGATGGTTTTACCAAACCATCAGCCTCAGCTGCAAAAGTGCAAATGAACAAGATATAATGATTAGATAAGATAAAAAAACCTGGACACGAGATAATCTACTGGTGCTATCTGTTGATGAAACCACAGCTAAAACATAATTTCTTTAAGGGCCGAAGGCAAATTTGGATTGGAATTAGGGTCGTTAACTAGAACAGGAAGATTTTTTGAATGTGAAATGCCTCTAGAAAATCCAGTTCACCAATGGAAGATTTTTTTTGAATCATTTTAGCAGCAGAAAAATTGCAAGTGTGATTTTCGGACCAAAAGTGTTGGGCAACAGAAGACTTCTGTGTTTCCTTTTTCTAACATATGCCTCATGTTCCTTAACACAAAATTTTAAGGCTAAGTTTGGCCAATGTAAATTAAACCACACTGGCAAGGAATAATGTAAATACCCCAAGAATTCATATCCGGAATGGGGTCCTTGAGTATGGAACTCAGAATTTTATTTATGGGAGAATAAACGACCCAAAAGTTAAATTTCTGCAAAGTATATGCAACTTTATAGCTAATTGATGGAAAGAAGGGAATGACAGCAGAATTTTTATAATCTCCTAAAACAAGAGTGTGCCTTTTGGTGTGCACAGAAGTCTGCTGTTGCCCAACATTGTTGGTCCGAAAATCACACTTTCAATTTTTCTGTTGCCAAAATTATTCAAAAAACATCTTCCATTGGTGAACTGGATTTTCTAGAGGCATTTCCCATTCAAAAAAATCTTTCTGTTTTAGTTAACGACCCTAATTCCAATCCATTTTTGCCTTCAGCCCTTAAGGAAATTCTATTTTAGTTCTAGTTTCATCAACAGATGGTGCCAGTAGCTTATCTCATGTCTAGGCTTTCTTATCTTATCTAATGATTATATCTTATCTCATTCATTTCCACTTTTTCAGCTGAGCATGATGGTTCGGTAAAGCGATCAAAACTAGCCCTGTGAAAATTTGAAAATATAATGCTGATTTTTGTTATTTGACTTCTAAATTAATACATTAAATACTGTCCTTTGCCTGTACAACTTTTTTTGCAAATGTTTGAAGAAATGAGAAGTAGTCGTACTCAGTTTCATTTTTATAATGATGTTCATTGGCTGTCTTGTGGGGAAATTTTAAACCAATAATTTGAACTTAGACATGAACTTCAAGTTTTTCTTAATGGTAGACAGGGTTCGTAGCGGTCCTTATAAGTCCTTATATTTGAAAATAAAATATAAAGGCCCTTATAGGTGCTTGCTTTTTCTTTAAAGCCCTTATTTTTTTTTTAGTGCTTATTTTTTTGCTTTTAGTGCTTTTTTTTTTTTTTTAATGAACGCACTATTTTTCTCCGTACCAAAGCCGAAACTAAATAAACAACTTTTCTTCCTAATATGGAATGTCAGATGGTGAATCATACTCCCGGAAATAGCTTTTCTTCTTTCTCTGCATTAACATAACCTTTGGTATGGACGAAGAGTACAGACAGGTGCCCGTCATTCTATTGATCAAAGAATTGCAAAAGCAGTAGAAAATTCCGGTACGTTCGGCATTCTTTTCCTCCCACCCAAATACTACACACGTTTGAATTTCTATCAAGATCTTAATAATTTGCATTCTCGTTCTGCTTGGTCAGTTCATATTCGTGTTTATTATGATCGTTATGCTTATATTATGAGCATATGTATGAATGTTTATAATAACATAGTTGCAATAACTGCTAAAGTATAGTAAACTTTTAAAAATGTTTGTGTTTTAACACAGATTAGCTTTCTAAGGAATAATATTCGGAATGGCTTAAATAAAGGGAAAGTGATCGAATAGTAAAAATAATTTTGTTTTTTTTGGTCAATACATTATACAGTATGAAGATTGGGATGTTCTCCCCTTTCTCTGCAAAATCTCCAATATTGAAACTGTTACAGTTCGCTGCAAAACAAGCAATGGACCTTTTTTTTTTTTTTTTTTTAAGTTCTGTGGTCTACCAACCCAGGCAAAGAATGATTCTATTCCATTCCGAAAATTTAACGCCATTCAGAATTTAGATTTAAATTATTTAAATATCAATATGAGAGGAAAAATAAATTGTATTTATTATTAGGTTCCAAGCGAATACAATAAATATGATAATTATTTATTTTCTCTATTTTGAACTGAAATTTCATCATTAAATCTTGTAATATAGTTTAGTTCTGCATAGTTCTTTTTTCCTCTCATTGTAAACTAGTTCTGTAAATTGAACTGTTATTTAAAATTAAAAAAAAAAAAATAATAAATAAATAAAAGTAATTATTTTCCATGGTTGAGGTAATGCTTATTCTCTCTTAATAAATACTGCATTTCTCATATTTTAAATTACACGTCTAATTTTTAAGGTTATGCAGTTGTGTATAATGTAATTAGACAGGTGCTTATTTTTTTAACTAAAATGTGGCTATGAACCCTGGTAGATTTGAACTGAGAAACTGTTTACGCGACTGGAAATGGCTCTGTAAATTGGCATACTTAGCAAATACATTTTCTGTTTTAAGTTATCCGAACTTATTGTTATAAGGCAAAGAAATTTCAAGTTATAAGGCAAAGAATTTCATTCAAGATATTTTCACAGTCATATGTTTCACATTCAAGAATAAGTGAACACTACCATGGCAAAATCAAATTTGTGGCAAAAGAGTGTTGGTAATGGAGAATTATACTTTCTTCTCTTCATGAATTACTATTAGTTTGACAGATAAAATTTATGCTGATGCTGTGAAATGTATAAAACAGCATATAAAGAATTTACAAGTGGGCCTGAAAACCTATTTTTCTGATTAAAAAATATATTGAATGTATAAGCTGTCTGTTCAATATTAATATGACATCCATTCCAGAAGGTTTATCGCATGCAGAAGAAGTGCAATTGTTGGAATTAACTTCAGACAGTTTCTTGAAAAATAAATTTAAGTTTTCAGATGCAGATTTCCAGAAAATATCCTTCATATTAAAATGATATGAATTCAGAAGTATTGGTTCCAAAGTGCCATTTTTAGAAATGCTGAAATTTGAATTCATGGAATTCAATTTTAAATGAACTATAAATCAATTTGTTTCAGTGTTCCTTTTGGAATGAAATTGTTACAAGTCTGGCATTGCTTTTCCAAATGCAATTGTTAAGATGTAGATGTGTTCTCATTACGAGAGGTAATTAGTAGGATAAGAAACATTCTAGGGACATTTTTTTGTTAAAATGTGTCACATGACAAAAATAGTCATAGTTGGAAGGTCTACCCTTTTTTTCTGAAACTAGAGTGAATGGTGCTTTAAGAGCTATTTAGACATGCAGTCCTTTTCAAGTACCTTGTGTATATGTGTTGGTATTGTAAGGTTGCCTTTTGATAATATCTTTAGAAAAAGAGAAGTACATTGGTATAATTTTCATGGCTAATCAAGAGAAAGTTGGTTTAATCTTTGAATTATGGTAACTTGGCGATTTTTTGGTGAAAATTTGGCGACCAACCCTGCTAGTTTTTGTTTGGATGCCATTTTGTTTTCACGAAGTAAAGGCATGTTTTTTTTTTACTCAACATTTTTTTCCAACAATCTGCTAGCCAAGTTACGCTTATGCTAGAACTTTTATGGAACAAAAGTGCTTAATCATGACGAAGATTAGGTGCGAAATTGGGAGAAAGTGCAGAATTGCAAACTGCTTGCCGCGTTTTTAAGAATTCCACATACATGGTATCCATGTACATGTCGACCTATTTTCACTTAAAAAATCATCCCAGAATTGCACAAAAATGGCATACTGCTTGCCGCATTTTTAAGAATTGCACATACACGGTATCCATGTACACGTCGACCTATTTTCACTTAAAAAAACATCCCAGAATTGCACAAAAATGGCATTGCGCACACTCTTGACTTTATCCATGTACACTGCTAAAGTCCTAGCTAGTAACCTTTATCGCCTTACCAAAATGTTGCCAAACTACCTGTTACCATATTCCAAAGATTAGCCAAAAGTTGTAACAAGTTTGGTATTTATGGTAATAGGAAACACGAGAAATACATTACATATGATAATACCAAAAAATTTATCAAAAAATTTAAAGCAGTGGGATGTGTTGCAGATGAACTGAAAAGTGGATGTTTCTTTGACATAGTGGAACATTTACATCTGTACAAAATGAAAGTATCTCTTTATATTAGCAGATTACCCTTAAAATTTTGGGAATGAGCTTAAAACAAATAGGATGGTCATGGAGACTTGATGGCTGGAATCCTATTTGTTAACAAGTCCAATTTTTGCATTAAGAAGGAAGTTAATTGCCCATACCTGTGTGTGCTGTATCTCCAATCATCATAGTGTGAATCCATTAAAAATGCTAAAAGCTGGAAAAGTGATAATCTGGAGTGGTTTTGCAAGACATGAAATTTATTAGACATGTTTCCTATACAAATCTTAATGCTAATATTTTTGTAAACCTCCTTTATTATGGTAACATGGTTAAATGACAGATATTTTTGGTGGGCTTATAATCATGATACTTGAGTACTATATTAAATTACGTGCATGAACCAATAGTTGGGTCAAGAGTTTTTGGGGTGTGGGTTAGAGTATGAGGCATCAAGAAAAAACTGGGATCCCCCATATCTGAGTTTACTTGATTTTACATGTGGAGATAATTTTATGTTGTGGGATGTGAGGATAGAATATGTATGAAAGCCTGTATATGAAGTGCATAACACGAGAAAATTCTGCAACAGGAGAAATAATTCAGTGTGTATCTGTGACGTAGTAATAATTGGGGAGGTAATTGGGTAGTAATAATTTTGTAAGTAATGTTACATATTGCTAAGAAGTGTTAAATTTCTTGTATATAAAGAAATACTTTGAGACATCCTGGAAGAAATATTTTCTTATAAAACTTTAGTGTTTCTGCTGAATATTTGCAGGTAATTTTAAGAACTAATATATTAATAAATTGTAATTTTGTGTGCTTTTATTATTAGTAATTACAATGCTTAAATAACTATCGAAAGAAGAATGAACCTCAACATTTATAAGAAGCTGATATTTTTGTTCCCACCTTATTTGAAATCTGAAAATAATTAGTTATACACTTTCATTGTGCAAATATTCAGAGCTTACAGCATGTCCTGTAAATTTATATACACTCTACAATAAAAACATTGACACACCAAGAAAGAGTTGTTCGATGGAGACAAAAATTTGTGGATAGGAAGGTTATATACAAAATAGAAAATGATTAAAATTTCAGAACAATTGAATGATTGATTTCAGAGTTACATAGTTACAAAGTAAGTAGCTGAGTAAGATGTGGACCCACCTCTAGCCTGGATGCAAGTTGCCACACGGCGTGGCATATACTGATAAAGCTCCCGGATGGTCTCCTGTGGTATTTTTTGCCAAATTTGCTCCAATTGTGAGGCTAGGTCATAAACATTCCTTGGTAGATGCAGGGGCCTCTCCATCATATCCCGCAAACGGGCTGGCTGCATGGGTGTAAATCAACATATGTAAAGTCGCAAGTTCATGAGTTCATTAAAGTCCAACGAATTGATAGTCCAAAGTGTCCTTACTAAGAAGAAAGATTAGAACATGGATTATGACACTGATCCCCGGGTACACTGGTCCTAATCCCAGATTTAGGATTTCCAAGATGATTTCTTCCAATGTTCTCTTTTCTTAGGTATTTACCGTCCTTCACTCCGCGAAGAGTGATGGGTGATACTCTGCTAAGAGTGTCAGGTGATTTCAATGATATTGCTAGCCAGAGTTACAGGATGAAGTAAATTTTACCTAATAGTCTACTTTTCCATGTCTTTGATGATCAAAGGATGCTGAAACAGGGCTCTATGGGATCCGTGTGCACTCAGTTTGCTACTTCCTTTGGCCAGACCGTAAACAATGTATATTCCATGTACAGGGTTGCCACGCTACCTGGAAAACCGGAAAAAGTTGGGGAAATCGGAAATTGACCAAAAAATTCAGGGAAAAGTCAGGGAATTTCATACAACGATCCTGCCAAAAAAGGCGAGTTTTGCGCTGAAGTCGGAAGAGATCACTTTTTTGGCAGTGTCATTCTAAAAGCTGGCGCATAGAGCCAATTTTTGCAGCTCCAATTTAATTGTCTTCTAGAAAAGCAAAGCAAGTTTCCCGCAACTTTTGGTTTCCAGTAACCTCGAGAATCGCATGTGCAGTGCATGAACTAAAGAAAGTACCTGCTCTTGTATAAAACAAAATGGGTTTAATCCTAGTATACGGTACCATGAAGGTTAGAATAAAAAAATATGTATTGTAAAGAAATAAAACCTCTCTGCAACAGACGTGGCTCCCTTCCATCCAGATTCTTTGGTTCCATCATAGAGGGAAACAGCTGTGCATGCGCGATATATCTGTCACCAAAGCTCGAAACCGGTGTCGAAGTTCGAAGGTCACGTTATCAAGAGTTCATAGAATGAATATCGTTTAAAATTTCTTTAAACTCTAAAGGAAAAGAAAATATTTTTTGGTGCAAGTAAATTAATTCATGGATTAGTTATTTTGAGGGGGGGAAACTACGAGAATCCGTTTTTAAAATTATTGCGAAAAATCCAAGAAAAAACGTTCTTTGATAAAACGTTTCTTCTTGGATTTTTCGCAATAATTTAAAAACGGATTTTCGTAGTTTTCTTTTTTGTCAAAGAACGTTTCTTCTTAACATGTGTTTCTCAATTTCCTGTACACATCGTGGAGAGGAAAATTCTGGCCGCCAGGTTCTGTCGCCAAATCCCTTGGCAAATTTTCCCTCCGCTTTCTAGCGGCGTAATAGCATTTATGTGTATGGAAACTTTTCTTCTTTACATAGACGTTCTTTGGTTAGAATAATCACCATATATGGTACAGCAGGATTTGGCGACATGATGATGAGCAGTAAATGGGTCATTTTGTTCTTGGCGACAATTTTCAAAATCGTGCGAAGGCCGTACCATATACTAGAATTTTACTGCAAAATCTTTTTTTTTTTTTTTTTTAATAAATGCTTTGTCATTTTGCAGTAAAATAAAAAAATAGTAATCAATCATCTAGGCTAACCATGTAATATATTTGCTAAAATATCATTGATTATTCTAATTCATTTTTTAAGTAATTATCTTTATTTGTATGTTTCGAATCCCGCGAACGGGCTGGCTGCATGGGTGTTTTCGTGGTTTTCCCCATGTGTAACGTGTATGCGAGCCAGTTTCCCTTAGAAAGTCCTCCACGAAGGCATCCCTCCCCTTAGACAGATAGCCGTAGTGCGCTTTGCTATAATTAAATACACACACACACACACTTTATTTGTATGTTATTCATATCATTTAATGTTGCTTCTTCCCTCTAAATTTATTTATCGTTAGTAAATAATATTTCCAAATTTCAGGAAATTTTCTCTGGCATAATCCTGAAATTAATTCTAGCAGTATGATGACTTCACGAAATTTAATGCACATACTTTTTTCTTGTGTATGCTGCAAAATAAATATAAAATACCTCAATTTAGTAAAAAAAAAAAAAAAAAAAAAAAAAAAAAAATCATTAAATAGATTTCTTTCTTTCGTTTAGCTGCAGAATGTCTGCAAAAAAAGCCTTATTTTAGTCCAGATTGGGCAGATTCTAATCTCAATCTTCAGTGGAGAAAACAACTCCTATTATAATTGTATTTGTGTTTTCAAGTGTTAGGGTGCCTTTTAAGAAGACACCTCACACAAATTAAATTTACCTAAAATCTAACCTAACTTTTAGCATTGCGTTGTGATTTATAAGAACCGGATTAGCCTCGTGTTGAACTGCTGATGATCATGAGTACTAATTAAATAAAACGTACAATTGTTATCCAATGTATATATCTTAAATTTTATTAAGTTTCTTAAGTTAAAAAGTAAACAAAATTATCAAACAAAGTGTACCAAGAATAATTAAGAATAAATGTCGTCTGGGATTTATTGAATAATTAAGTGAATTTGCTACACAGTACAAGTAATACCATAATTAATTTACCTCTTAGCACAGCCAACGTACATTACTGGAATTTTCTCGAAACATACCTGGGAAACCTGGAAAAGTCAGGGAATTTCATTCTCCTGTTTGAGTGGCAACCCTGCATGTAGTACCAATACCATGAGTAATAACAATAGAATTCAATACAATTAAGAAAAACTTAGCAAAAATGAACAAAACTCAGAACAGAGTAACAAATAATTAACATGAAGATTAAAGAAACAGAAAATAATGCCACCAAACCAAATCAATCTAATGCAGAGAAAGACTCTTAAAGTCCTACTGTTAAACCTAGGTGTCGGAGTCACAGCTGAATTGAAAGTATGAGCTCTGACTTGTATGATGTGGAAGTGGGACTTGAACATTGTCTCCTTCTCTGCCTGACCAAGAAACAACATTGGCAAATTAAAAATTCCTTATACCCTTATTTCATGGACCTGGTCTTGGTTTCCACTGGTGTCTTGAACATGAAAAATGTGATCTCTGTGTATCAACCAGTTTGCTTCACTTTACAGGAAACGTTTCTCAAAGCGATTTGCACAAAAACGACAATATTGTTAGTGAATATGTCTGTGGGCATGTATTGCCTTCTCATCTCGCATGACTATCCAGCTGTCCTTTCGTTAGCAACATCCCCTCAAACAGTTACTGTAGTGTCTAATATAAAAGGATGAATCTCAATTGTTTATGTATATCTGCCTCTGAATGAAGCTATCGACCAAAGAGAGTTGGATGAGTTCATAGATCAGCTAACATACATAGTTAGCTGATACAATTAGTTAGTAGAGATACAAATCCTCATGATTGAAGATCATTGCCTTTAATAATGGTCAGGGTACCTATTTCCATGAGCCTACAAGGCCATTTCATGCTGTTAATTTTTGTACATTTAGTGTTAAAGATACAATAATTAAAGATACTAGTTAAAGATACTACCTCACAACAGTGATCATTTCCCTGTATTTGTAGCTTTGACATCACCAAAGTTTCTGAAATGTTCAAAACAATGGTGTAACTATGAACGCCAAGAAACTTTGAGACAGCAGAAAAAAGCATGGATATGTTTTTGTAGATATCCCACCATGTCAAACCTTTTCACTTTCAAGAAAGCCAAAGCAAATGCAAGAAACATAGCATGATGGCAGAGTAAGAGGGATTTCTGGGTATTCTATGTGTCTGGAATAATACTCTATACACTCATTAAATGAGTATGGGAAACAGAAACGCATATGGAATATACCCAAGACCACTCGCTTTTCATCTTGGAGAAAGATGGCTGGGCGATAAGCACTGCAGAAGAAATTGCAAATACTTTTTGTGAAATATTTCGTCACAGTTATTCACCATTTCTTTCTGCTAAGCTACATGTTGAAAATATTCCCATTACGTTCAACTCTGACAACTTGAAGCTTTATAATTGTGAATTTTCTCTGCTTGAAAGAGTTTTACTACAGACACATAGACCGGGCCGTTCCCAGTGGGGTTGCAACACATAAAAGTACGTGGGCGAACAAATCAGGGATGGACGGACTCTTGTGATACCACCCCTAAATATTTTAAATTCATTAACTTCATTGTAAGTACTTGTCATATGTAAGTAATTTTTATACAGTTTGTTATATGTAAGTAATTTTTATACAATTTGTCATATGCAAGTACAGTACAAAGTCCGTAATCCGGATTCGTCGGAACTTCGACGATTCCGGATTATAGATCATCAATTTAAATCTGGTAAAATGGCATGCAGAAATTATAGAATTAAAAATATGAAACCATAGTTTATGAAATAAAGAGCAATTATGATCTAAAGGGTATCAAATTTTACAAAAAAAAAAAAAAAAAAAAAAGAAAAGCTTACTATTTATTTGTTTACTTTATTAAACATTTCTTTCAATGTAAGTTGTTTAAGTTGCTTTGTTTTTTGTGCAAATAGTTTCTCTTTAATTCTATAAGCAGACATAACTTCTTGTTCAGTTACAAAGTTCCACTGTTCAAGTCCTGTAATTGCTGTGCCTAGAATATCGACTAACTTGTCAATTGAAATTTTTTTGTTTTTACTAACTACTCTGTCACTTTCTTCATGCCTTTAACCATTTTTTGCAGTGATTCCACTTTTTGTTTCATGGACATCGAAACATGCTTTTCGCTTTGTAGACCCTTTGGTAGCTCCAGAATTGGAAACTGTTTTTGACATAATCGAAAATTCAAGTTTAGTTTTTATAAAAGTGCTGTAACAGTCTGCAAAAAATAATAAGCTGGATCCAATTAAAAGATTAAGGAACAGCGCGCAATCTGCAACATTAACTGAAATGCCTTAGTATCAGTAGAGATAACTTTAGCCTAGCTTATACCGTTCATTATACATTAAACGCGCATGTGTAAAGCATACAAAAAAAGTTTCTGGCTTTGAGGTCTGGATTATAGATCGTTCCGGATAATGGACGTCCAGATTATGGACTTTGTACTGTACTAAGTATGAAATAAAAATGTTAGTAATCATTGAACATTTTTTTAAAATTTGGGGGGTGGAAATCTTAGGAAAGTACATGGCCGCCAGTGGCCTAGGAACGGCCCTGTACAAAGGTCTTCCCTGGGTCTAGATGGCCTCAGATTTGAAATGCTGAAGCATCTCTCCTGTCGGTCATTGAATGCCTTTCTAGCTTTGTATAATGAAGTGTGGAAGGAGCATAACTTTTCCAGTGCATGGTAAAAAGATGTTGTCATTCCTATACCTCCCACCAACTATAGGCAAATAGCCCTTACGAGTTGTGTTTGGAAGCTTTTTGAAGAAATGGCAACCTGCCACTTAGTCCGATGTTTAGAAAAGAACAACATAATTTCCCCATATCAAAAGTGGTTTCCATAAAGGTAGAACAACTATTAATAATATGCTCCTTTGGAAACCTCCATCTGTAAAGCCTTTGTCAAAAGAAACCATCTAGTTTCTATATTTTTCAATGAAAGGAGTACAAAAAGGCGACACAACATAAGGTTGTGCTTGATCTTCATGCCAATAGATTACGCCAGAGCTTGCCAATATTTTTGAATAATGTCTAAATGGGTGGGACTTTTTAAGTGAAGATTGGCTGTTTAGTATCAGATGTATTCTTTCAGAACTTCCTCCAATGGTTTCAGGTTCTTTATATGTTAGTGACCTCCAAATATGCTGTGAAGGCGCAGACATAAGATATGTGGAGAGGCAACTACAGATTGCTCTTAATAGGATCCAGCAATGGTCAAGGAAAGGAGGATATATGTTTTTGAAATGAAAGACCATATACATTCACTTATAAGTGATTCTTTTTTAATAGATTTGCCTACAGTACATTTAGTCTAGCATGATAATTTTTATTTTTCAAACCATTGGCTGGGTATTTCATCAGGAATGATTGAACCGAACATTTAGCCATCGAATCATTCAGAACACTAGTGAACCAGAGAGAGCAACTGATATTACACTTGTGAATGGAGGGACAGACATGTCTTCTATGGAAGTAAAACCCACACTTTGGTTTTGGGCTAGCACTCAGCCTCCATTAACCACTGTACCATTCAGGAAAATGTGATGTTAATTCTTTAGAAAAGAGCCATTATTTTGTTCAGTTATAACTCCTCCTTTATTTGTACTTAATAGGACAGACAGTATTTTATGTTTCATAGCTGAATGAGTACTCGATCGATTAAGAAAGATATTCATCATTGTCTGACATAAGGATTATTCCAAAAAAGCTTATTCTTGCATCCATATTGAATATCGCTGCTTTTAATGTTTACCAGGAGATGCACAGTTTCCAGTCCATTAAGAAAGTGTTATCATAAGGTCTGTATTGTATGAATTATTTCACAGCCCATATCAAGTAATTTAACAACTTTCTTTGACTGCTCCTCTTGTTATTTTGAATTTCTACTGAACCAAATGATATTTTTGTAGTTTACTAATCAGTGAAAAGTTTTTTTTTTTCCTTCCTGAGAGATTTTACAGATATCGCTCACTCTTCATTTGATTAAAATTTCTGAACACATCTTTTAGTGCTTCCGTTAGGTGGTATTTCTGTTATTAAAAAGTAGAACATATACTGAGCAAATGGCCATAATATATTAGTTTGTGTAGATTTATTTGTTAAAAATGCATTCATGAGAAGATTTGTTGCGTATTTCATTTGCATGTGTGTACCATTGTTTCTTGTGTTTTCTATACTATACAGTGTTGTTTTGTGTTTTCTATATGCAAATTTTGTGATTTATCAGCATTAATTCTTAACTGCATTAGCTTGAATTAAGACAAACCTACTAGTCTACATGTATACTTTGGGTTAAAAAGTTCTTAATTAATTCCCTATATTACATGTAAGTTATTTTATTGATGATGTGTAATATTGACTAAAATAAAAATGGAAATTTACATTACATTAAAGCCAATTTTAAGTAAAAAAAGACAGATGTAGCTACCTGTAAAATACAGTCAGAATATTGCATAGTATAATTCAATAAATATTTTTAAACAAGCATAAAAATATATTTTTTAACTCATTTACACAATGTGCTTTTGAGGCTGTTTTTAAAGAGTTTAAGTAAAATAAACATTTTTTAAAAATTTATCTGACCTATAGTTAATTACATATTGCCATTTCTGTATGTTTGTGGTGTCATCTGATTTTGCAGTTCTTAGACTGTGGTACATGCTTCCGTATGTGTACACAAATGAGTTTAAGGAATATGCAGACATCTCTCAAGGAAAATTAGGAGAAATTTAACTAACAGAAACTTTGTTTTTTGACTAACAAATTTTGCTTTACAAGTACTTAATAAACATGTTCAACAGTGCATTATTAAACTATTACTTTCTTTTCAAAGCATACATAGTTGTATTTTTTGACCATCAAAATTTTCTCCATCTAATTTTTCTTCTGTCCTTATCACACTTATTTCCTTTTAATGAATAAAAGAAAGTAAGTTTGCAACTTTTTTTGTTAGTTATCCATGAATCTTGTGATGTAATCTCTTTTTCTGTTATAGGTCTACTGCAGTTTATGCTAACTGTTAAAATGTTAGAAAAAGATGACCAAGAAGTTTTACAAATGAATGCTGATTTGAGATCACTACTTCTTCCACCAGTGGTATTGCCTTTCTCCCAGTCATCAGCTGTATGAAATCTGTATAATGTATTTCCATAATGAATAATTGTATGTATACATTATTTATCATAAAATCAAAATAAATTATGTAGGACCATTTTTTATTGAAGTTTTATAAAACTGAAAAATACTTTGTGTGTCACTTTGTAATCATCTTAATTAAGAGCTTTCAAGTCATTTCGTCAATTGTATTGTTTCCTTCTAAGGTGAAGCTGGATTTTTGAAATAAAATAAATTATTGGAAGTTATGTGCTTCTTATACATTTACTGAAGTGATTCAGTTCTTTGAGTTTCTCTTAAGAACCGTAAAGTAATTACTAATATTGACATGTATTAGTGAGGCATAGAAATTAAATAACACTGTAAAATGTATTAGAACTAAAACCTTGAAAATATTTAAGTCAAATAAAAAAATTTCCAGTATCAGAAGTTACAAAAATCTTAAGAGAAGTCTTATAGAAGATCATTAACTGATATCTCTAGTTCTTCGCCCAACAGTGTCACAGTTAAGAATTCAAACTTAAGCAATGTAAACTCATGAAGTGCTTGCTGTTTATGAATAGTCTTCATAACTTGGAGTTATTTTTGAATTATTTTAACAGCTGCATTTACCATGGTAGTGTTGATCACTAGTTATCTTCAGTTTGATAAATATGATAACTTTTACATAATATATGTCTGTTTTTATAATTGGTAATTTATCATCCTGTAACTATATCAGTATCCATTGCAGAATTAGAGGATGAATGCAGTGTGTAAGAAAAGTGAATCTGAAATGACAATTTCTTCAAACAAATGATATTTGTAATTTGAAATAGGAGAATAAGAAAAAATTTAATTAATGAAGTTTCTGGTAAAGGCAACGAAATCTTTATTTCATGTTTTGAAATTTTAACTCTGAATAGTTTTAACAAGTCAGTTAGGTTAGGGTTAAGTTTTCTTTTTCATGTTAGAAATCAAATGAGAGTCATATATGTAATTTAGATCTTGCTTCAATCACTTGATTTTAAGAAAGTTCTCTTTATTTGAGAAAACACATTTTGCAGATTATTATGAATGTATCAAGCAGATAGAATAAACATGTTTATTCAGGAAAGTAATCTTACTTTTTGAGTAATGAATAAAGTTAAAAAAAAAAGATAGTGTATATTAGCTATCACTTTTCCTTCGTTTTGCAGGTTGGATTATTTCAATAAGTTCACGAAGCAGCTGTCATTTCATGTTTTAATCTTGAAAGAGATTGGGTATTTTTTATATATGGAAGGGAATATTTTAAACCATTGTTATATGAATTATGTTTGTGATATAGTTATAATAGTCATGAAGTTAATCTTCTTTTTAATATAATCTTTTCTCAAACTTATGGCTACTTTGATCAAAAACTGTACAAAGAATGCAAAAACATCTTGAGAAAATATGATGTGAAAAGCCTTTTAATTTTCATTGATGTAAAGTTCCTTAGCTCAAAATTGTAAATGTTGTTATTTTTTCTCATCTCATTAGTTTTACTTAAATTAAAACAAGGCCATGAATTTTAGTGTGGCAAGGTGTAGAAGATATTGTCTGTCAATGACATGCACCTTGAGCACCATATAGGTGAAAGAATAAGTTGAGTGCTGCTCCAGTTTTGAAGGAGT
Organism: Stegodyphus dumicola; assembly: GCF_044657685.1. Classification (NCBI taxonomy): domain Eukaryota; kingdom Metazoa; phylum Arthropoda; class Arachnida; order Araneae; family Eresidae; genus Stegodyphus; species Stegodyphus dumicola. The sequence goes on along the minus strand of NC_140781.1, from coordinate 108,745,265 downwards.
ACCCAAGGCAGGTTTGCCACGCTACCTGGAAAATCGGGAGAACCGGGAAAAGTTAGGGAATTCGAAAATTGACCAAAAAATTCAGGGAAAAGTCAGGGAAGTTCATACAATGATCCCGCCAAAAAAAGCGATTTTTGCGCCGACCTCGGAAGAGATAACTTTTTTGGCGAATTGCGTATCACGTGAGTGTCATTCGGGCAGCTGGCATAGAGCCAATTTTCGCAGCTCCAATTCGATTGTCTTTTAGAAAGGCAAAGCAAGTTTCCCGCAACTTTTGGTTTCCAGTATTCTCGAGAATAACATGTGCAGTGCATGAACTAAAGAAAGTACCTGTTCTCGTATAAAACAAAATTATACGAGAACAAAATGGGTTTAATCTTAGTATACGGTACCATGGAGGTTAGAATCAAAGAATATGTATTGTAAAGAAGGAAAACCTCTCTGCAACAGACGTGGCTCCGTTCCATCATAGAGGGAAACAGCTGTGCATGCGTGATATATCTGCTGCCAAAGCTCGAAACCGGTGTGGAAGTTCGAAGGTCACGTTATCAAGAGTTCATTAAATGAATATCCTTTAAAATTTCTTTAACCACTTGCGCTAAAAAGACGTGCCACGCACGTCGAGATGTTTTTGTCTCAAACTGCGAGCGACGTGAACACCACGTCGATAAGCATTTATTGCAAAAATTTAAATAACATGGTGCACACGTCGCCTAACAACGAGATTGTTTATTTTTCGAGTTACAGCTCTGGATTGCACTCGCAGATGCGGAGCGGCGTAAATGAGACACTTTACCGCTTGCTATATTGTAGCGCACGGCACCGCAACCGTGAAGTTTAGTCTTAGCGCAAGTGGTTAAACTCTAAAGGAAAAGAAAATATTTTTTGGCGCAAGTAAATTAATTCATGGGTTAGTAATTTTCAGGGGGGGGGGAACTACGAACATCCGTTTTTAAAATTATTGCGACAAATCTAAGAAGAAACGTCCTTTGATAAAACCTTTCTTTCCTTTTATAAATTTCCTTTTCGCAATAATTTAAAAACGGATTTTCGTAGCTTTCTTTTTGTCAAAGAACGTTTCTTCTTAACACGTTTCTCAATTTCCGGTACATATCGCGGAGAGGGAAATTCTGGCCGCCAGGTTCCGTCGCCAAATTCCTTGGCATATTTTCCCTCCGCATTCTAGCGGCGTAATAGCATTTTACTTGTATGGAACCTTTTCTTCTTTACATAGACCAAAGAATCAGAGATTCTTTGCATAGACGTTCTTTGGTTAGAATAATCTCCAGGTATGGTACAATGGGATTTGGCGACATGATGATGCGCAGTAAACGGGTCATTTTGGTCTTGGCGACAATTTTCAAAATCGTGCCAAAGCCTTATCGTATACTAGAATTTTACCGCAAAATCTTTTTAAACTTTTTTTTTTTTCTTTTTAATAAATACCTTGCCATTTTGCAGTAAAATAAAAAAATAGTAATCTGTCATCTAGGCTAACCATGTAATATAACTATATTCGCTACAATATCGTTGATTATTCTAATTCAATTTTTAAGTAATTATCTTTATTTTTATGTTATTCGTATAATTTAATGATGCTTCTTCCCTCTAAATTTATTTATTATTAGTAAATAATATTTCCAAATTTCAGGAAATTTTCTCTGGCATAATCTTGAAATTAATTCTAGCAGTATGATGACATACCATCACGAAATTTAATGCACATATTTTTTCCTTATGTATGCTGCGAAATAAATATAAAATACCTCAATTTATTAAAATAGATTTCTTTCTTTCGTTTAGCTGCAGAATGTCTGCAAAAAAAGCCTTATTTTATTCCAGATTGGGAAGATTCTAATCTCAATCTTCAATGGAGAAAACAACAACTATTATAATTATATTTGTGTTTTCAAGTGTTAAGGTGTTTTTTAAGAACATACCTCACACAAATTAAATTTACCTAAAATCTAACCTAACTATTTAGCATTGCATCGTGATTTATAAGGACCGGATTAGCCTCGTGTTGAACTGGTGATGATCATGAGTAATAATTAAATAAAACATACATTTGTTATCCAATTTATATATCTTAAATTTTATTAAGTTTCTTAAGTGGAAAAGTAAACAAAATTATCAAACAAAGTATACTAAAAATAATTAAGAATAAATGTCCTTTGGGATTTATTGAATAATTAAGTGAATTTGCTACACAATACAAGTAATACCATAATTAATTTACCTCTTAGCGTAGCCAAAGTACATTACGCGAATAGACTGGAATTTTCTTGAAACACACCTGGAAAACCTGGAAAAGTCAGGGAATTTCATTCTCCTGTTTGAGTGGCAACCCTGCCAAGGGGATAGGTCCAAAGGTCTCCCACCCCTCTCTCCCTACCAGCAAACCATTTGAGAAGACTTTTGTCATACCATATATTTTGAGTGCTCTCATGCTGCATATACATCTTACATTTACAAACATCCAAGCATTCACCAGGATTAAAACTTGGGCCTTTTGATGTGGCAGTCAGGATCACTAACCATTATCTTGTCTGGGCAGCATTTTAAATTTTAGTTATGCTTTGCAAATCTCTACTACATTTATTGTGCATAAGAAACATTCTCAAACAATGTAACCTGTCTCTGTTTATTGATATTATTTCTTTGATGCGTGCAAAATTATAGGAATCTAAAAAAAATTATGGCCATAGTAACTTACAATAATTTGTTTTAGTTATCCTGTTACTTATCCTCTTACTTCACAAGTGAAAAACCTGTTCCCACTTAAATGTTATTTCTTTTAAAACGAGGCTCAAGCAATAGTTTAATGTAACATCTGGCCTTTTAAAGTGATCTGCTTATAAGTACCGTGTGCTTATAATTAGTTACAGTCTCCAAAAATATGTTATAGCTGTTACTAACAAGAGGAACATTCTGCAAGCCCCCCCCCCGTCCCCCGAAAAATTCGCATTGCATAAACATGTTTTGCTGTTGAGATAAGTCTAACTGTTGAATATAATTTTTATCTTTAACATGGAATGCAAGTGGATTCACAACCTAATAATTCACTAGAGCTTAATACTGTGTTCTTATTGTTGATGGAGATGAAAAAAGTGTATAAAAATATTTTGTAGATTTTGTTTTAATTTGATTCATAATAAAATATTTAAGTTGTTGAACAAAAGTAAAATAGTCTGAGCGAAGCTCCCGGTTAAAAAAGTGTAAAGTGCTTTGCATTTTTGCATCGATATTTTCTGTTGAATTTTGGCCGCCTATTCTTTAAACAATATAAGTGAATTGTTTGAGTTTTTCTCTATTTCCCTGCAGCTTGTGCTGTGTATGATTAACATGAATCGTCCTCTAACCCATCAGGGGTTAGAGGATTATTATAGATTATTGCTGATTTAGCTGTTGTGGAGAGAAGAGAAAATAGACCCGTTGATAATTCAAACTTTCTCGCTGACGGCACGCAGGGCTCTTGTGCGAAAATCAGGTTTATATGTTCTCCCTGGGCTGTTTTTAACTCGTGGCAGAATTATTTTTGTGCAGTGAAGGTTTATCTGAAGCATTCGTAGATTTGTTATTTGCTGTGTAAAAGGATTTTGATGAGTGGTATTGCCTGGGAGTGTCGAATTCTGTGACATTATGCTCTTGAAAGTAACTCGGATGGCTTTAGCCTGTAAGTTGGGCAGTCTCAATCTTTGCCATTATGTGTTGTGTCCAGTTTTGTGCCCTGTTGTTGATTCTGGCTTTGACTGTTCGTGAAGTCTTGTCATTTTGACAAGCTGTGTAGGTATGCTGCTCTGCACAATTCGAACAACAGGGAGGATTACGGAAATGTTCACTCTGATGGCCAAGGCTTTGATACCTGTAACAGCAGGTCAGTGTTATATCGGGATTGATGTGACAGTGATTGAAAAAAATATGGAGTGTTTCTGGAGTTGAATGCAAAGGCTGGGGTGGAGAAAGTCCACTATCCAGCTGTTGACTGTGTTCGACCTCTTGAGTGGGCATCTCTGACTGACATCAAGGGTTGGCAAGTTGAAGTATTTAAATAACGAAAGTTTAAGATCTCCCACTATTGCTGTACTTTGCACATTAAAGATTATTACTTGTTGCTTTGGCTGTGAAGGAATCCAGTAGGTGATGGAATCGCATATTTCTGGAATATTTTCCAGTGTGTTTTTCAAGTTACACATATCTTCTTCTGTTTTGTAGCTTATTAAAAGTTCCCTTGACCGGGTGAATCTGGTGTTGTTGTAAACGAAGCCCAATTTGGAGGGAATAAGAAGGCTATTAGTTCGGCTTGGAGCTATTGTTGAGTTCTTTGACAGTCTTTGGGCTTTAGAAGGATTACATGCCGGAGTTTGTGAATCATCTCCTACATGTCCTTTCTTATTTCTCCTCTTGGTAGTGACCTCTTTGAAAGCAACCTCTTCCTCAGTTGTTTCCTCACAGAAAGCTGCAGCGATTACTTTCTGTGGGCCTTGTTTAGTTATTTGTGGAGTTGGGGTTTTTGAGTGTTCTCGTAATTGCACATGCTTTTCCAACTCTGTCAGGCATTTGTTCTTAGGTAGTCATACGTCCTTCTAATCTAGCAACGTAAAGTTCTCTAGCTATTGAATGCTTTCTGATTGTACTTAACAAAGTTCTTGAGCTTTCTAGTATCTTTTGAGTTTAACTTGCTTTTGGCGTTACTTTCGGCCAGAAAAGCAAATTTTGGTTGCAGTTCTCGTTGATTATCTTGGAGTTGTGCACCGGTGACTCTTGGTCAAAAGAATTTAAAGTTGAAATAGTTGCTGAGCTCGGGGAGATGGTTGTTGCTACGGAATTAATGAGATGGCTGGGGATGTTGACATGATTGCATTTAGGAAATGCAGTGTCAAGGTACTGCTTAATTACTACAAGGTTGCTCTGGTACATATTTGTATATCAATTGTACTGCATAATTGTTCAAGACAAAATGTTTTGTCTCCTTTAACAGTTTGCTGAATGTCCTAATAAAGTGCCAAATAAAACTAGTACTTTTAAACAAGGTGTAGCAAAGCAATTGACCATTGGGAGAATATAAAATTTACAACACAGTCAATGATCTGATTGAAAAATCTCAAATAAAAGGGCTTGCACTATTGAGTTCTGTTGATGGTAAAGTGATAGTTATTTAAGCAAAATACAATACCAGTGGTAAAATTGGTGCAGATAGTCCTTCAAATTAAGTAATGCTTGCTTGCAGTAATATAAATTTTAGATATTCGGGAAGGGGGAGATAGAAGCAACAGAAGAAAAGCAAGCCTTAGAAGAAAAGTAATATATATAAACAAATTAATACTCATGCAATACAAGAAAAATCACTGAAATGGATAAATTAATGGTTGTACACAGGGTTCCTTAAGAGAAGAATCCTTAAGAGTCCTTAAATTTTTTGGAATCGATTTTTGGTCCTTAAAAGTCCTTAATTTTGGGCAAAATCAGTAGAAGGTCCTTAAATTTAATCATCTGAAATTTCTGTCTGTTTTTATGACTGCCATTTTGAGTGTGAATTAGCATTTTGGAGGAATAATTTTGGCAACTCACTGACGTATATATGGGTTTTAATTTGTTTCTATTACATCTGTTCCAGGTGGTCCATTCCTCCCATTTTGTTGTTGTAATCTTTTAAAATTATTGTTTTTTTTACTGTTCTTTTCTGTGTTTCAACATCAATCATCGAGTTATTATGGACTGTACTCATCAAATGTATATCCTTCTTGTCTTTCCAATTCACAATCTCATTTTTTCTCTTTTTCTGCTGAGTAGACGTTGAAACCATCTCTCACTGTCTTATATCTTATGTAAAATAGCGTGACTATTCATAAATCCCAGGGCAAATTCAATTAGAAATAGAATGCCTGATTAGTGCTGCCCTCTAGGAGGTATTAGAACAAACAAAAATAAAAACTCAAACAAGTAAACATTTAGAAAGCGTTTTAAACGTTTAAAAGTTTGAAAATATAGAAGAATGCATGTAGCTCGTCACGGCCGCCCTGCGGAAGTTTCACTTGAACTCGCTAGACACGTTACGGATGACGAAGAGGTTAACAAGTATTGTTAAAAAATAAAATTTAATAGTGGCCATGTTAAGCCATGAGGACTAAGGTTACCTATTTACCTAATTTAATTATTTATAAATAACTGCCTAGCCTTAATTATCTCTACATATTAAAGCGAGTTATTGTCTTTCATTAATACTCACTGTGCACAAGATAAAACACAAAAATGTAGAAATCCGAGTAAAACTTATTCTTTGCATCTAGTGAGACTTAAAATAATACAAAACAACTTATCACCTGAGGTGCTTTAATGGCTTATTGGAACCTGAAAGTATATTAACTGGGTTACAACCCCCTGGAACTCTGCACAAAGCTATGACACTAACTGCATCAAACAAAGCTTGACATACTTTTAACACTTGCCAACCGTGTCTACATCAGGCCTTTCAGGTTTGTTCGAATCAACAGGTCTCTCTCTAGACAAGCAGCAGGGGTGACAACATTCAGGCTTTTGTTATGAATCATGCTGATTGTGATCTTATTTCTCATTTTAATCTATGCTGTTTGACATAAAATCTACCTGCTATTTACTAAACCTCTAGACCAGCAATCCTCAACCTTTTGACTAACCTGTACCATCTAAACAAAAATTGAAAATATTTAGTACCATCGCTACAAAGTACTAGTACCACCACCACTCTTGAACAAAGCTCAGATCGTATAAATTTACAAGTGTTAGAGAAAAAACTCAATCAGGATGTTGGGGTTTTAATTTTTGAAATAAATAGTTAAAAATACTTTGCTTCTTTGTGTACCACCTATTTTTTTCTTGTGTACCACTGGTTGAGAACCTTTGCTCTAGACTGCCCAAGTATGTGACAAAATGAGACATAAACAACATAAAGCTAACTTTTATTAGTAAAACGTAAATGTCACTTATCTTCTTTCAAATATGTCCAACATATTGAATGTCTCACTGTCTTATATCTTATGTAAAATAGCGTGACTATTCATAAATCCCAGGGCAAATTCAATTAGAAATAGAATGCCTGATTAGTGCTGCCCTCTAGGAGGTATTAGAACAAACAAAAATAAAAACTCAAAAAGTAAACATTTAGAAAGCGTTTTAAACGTTTAAAAGTGTAAAATATTTAATGCTACTTGATAAACTGCATGAAGTTTATTTTATTCTCAAACTTATTAATAATTATGTTAATTCATGTTTAGTAATAATGCATACTACTTAGGGATCTATTTAATTTTAGGATGGTATTACAAAAGTGAAATTCAGGCAGAGAATAATATTTTTAATTGAATTTATTCATTTCCCATTTGCTCATAGGTCCTTAATTTTTTTCATTAATGGTCCTTAAAAGTACTTAATTTCCGTGTGCAGAAATATGTATGAACCCTGTGTACAGGAAATATACTGTCCTACTCTGCATTCTCAGTTCATATAAAATTCATTGTATTGTTTGTATATTAAGAAACATTAATATACAAGTAGTACAATGAATATTATATGAAGACTATATGATAATAAAGCAATCTATCATCAAATAAAATCATCAAAGAAAAAAATTATTAATACACATGTCATGCAAGAAAAACCGCAGAAATGAATTAATTAATGACTGTCTTGGAAGTATTAATCTGTCCTACTTTGCGCAAGCAGTATTGGAATAATTCTTCAAATTAAGTATTGCTTGTCAGCTGTACAGTAGTTAAAGATATTGGACAATGATTTTCTTTATGCAAGCGGTAATGAAAATAACAAATTAACAGTACACATGCAAAGCAATAAATACTGCAGAATAGATTTAATTAATGTCTATGAGCAAAATATTAAAAAGTCCTACTCTGCGGAGGCAATAGTGAAAATAACTAACATAAATACTACACTTGCAATACAATCAATACCGCATAAAGGATAAACTTATATCTGTATGAGAAAATTAAATGGTCCTACCGAAGGGATGCTAAGATATTTCTTGAAGTTATCCAAAACAGATGCGATTTGACAGGCACTTAATAGCACTTATAGATGCCGTGTGATTCATCTCAGTATCGTTGTTTGTCACTTGTTTGCAAATATTCAATATTAATAGAAATAATAAATAAATACAAATCTGAAAGGTTTCAGATTTTAAATTATGTCCAAAGGTGCGTTTTTTTCAACGTTTTGTGTGTTACCTTTATTTATTAAATACCACGTTCTTTGCACATAAACCATACAATTCAGTTCAATAGCAATGTCGCAAAATAATTTTAAAATTAGCATATCTTTAGGATTTCCAATACACACTTCCGCGCGTGCTGGAGATAAAAAGATCCCCCCCCCCGTAGAGTGTTGCCATTGCTCGCTTTTAAATAGTTGAGTTTGTTACTCAAAAATTCATTAAAGTTTTACAAAATATGAAATTGTTGTGTCGTTTGGCCTACTCAGTTGACACTAACACTTAAATTTTTCTAACAACAGTTATATATATTAATCCCAATAAGCCAAAACATTTACTTAGCATTGCGTTGTGTAATCGGATTAACCCTTAATTCATTTTTTTGGTGACCTGGTGAAATGACATGAGTAAATAAAAAAAAAAAAATACACTTAAATATTTTAATGAAAACAAATTTGTTTATTGGAAAAAAAACATCCTTCAATTTAAAATATCATATGATAGAATCAATATAAAAAAAATAAAATAGATATTATAGTTATTAAAGATATTCCCGGGATATATAAAAAAAATATTCAACATAAGATAATCTCTAATTTGTAAAAATTCATCCTTAATACAAAAAGGCTTTACTTTTTTTTATAGACTTATCTCTCAATATTGCACATAAAAAAAATTAATGCCGTTATTAATTCTATTAAGTGTAACATGTTTCTAGACTTTTGCTTAACAGGTTTTCTATAGAAAAATTTTCAAAATTTTTCAGATATAATTGAATTTACACCCTTATTGCACACACATAAAATCAGTTTTCCAAAAGGAGAGCAACCTTAACAAAAATTTCCAGGAGGAATTATATTCCACAGAATTTATACTAGAGTAATGACTTAATTGTACAGACTATTAGCACTAATTTAGGTTTCAGAGAACACTCCTTTACTGCAGAACTACAAGATATAACTTTTCACATTCTGAACCTTAACTATTAACTTTAGCTGAATAATTCAGTTTACTTTTACGGTTCTTCAAATAATAATAATAGTGACAATAAAACAAGGTAATTTCTTTAAGAATGAGCCTTTAGAACTTTGTAATATATTTTTTTCAGATAACTCTAACAATAAAGATAATGATAACGAATCAAATTCATTTTACTTCTCTCTCTTTTTTTTTTTTTTTTTTAAGGAAAACTACTGGGATATTATTAACATCAATAAGTCCAAACAAAAGAAAAATTCACTTTATGCATAACTCATTTTTTTTTCTAATTTAATTGGAAGAGCAATCTTTTTTTTTTTTTTTTAACAATTAACCTCACTCTCACCTATAACAACTCCGCGAGATCTTGCAGATTTTAAGATTAAGAAATATCTGAATTTAATGAAATAACAAGAAAAATTTAATATCACCCAACTGAGGTTCCAAGACCGAGGTCTCCTGGCAGGAACATGTAACAGCTAATTCAGGCCAGTGGATACCGCTGACTGTCCATGAGGATTCAGAACGGAAGAGAGGCAATTTAAAACTGGTAATCTGGTTGCATAAATTTCATAACTGAAGTTTCCATTGAAGAGAACTGGATCAGGCGAATGCAAGTTGACTGTCCATCAGGATTTAAAACGGAAGAGAGGCAATTTAAAAAACTGGTAATCTGGTTCCATAAATTTCATAACTGAGGTTTCCATTGAAGAGAACTGGATCAGGCGAATGCAAGTTGACTGTCCATCAGGATTCAGAACGGAAGAGAGGCAATTTAAAAAACTGGTAATCTGGTTCCATAATTTCATAACTGAGGTTTCCATTGAAGAGAACTGGATCAGGCGAATGCAAGTTGACTGTCCATCAGGATTCAGAACGGAAGAGAGGCAATTTAAAAAATTGGTAATCTGGTTCCATAAATTTCATAACTGAGGTTTCCATTGAAGAGAACTTTTTTTTAATTTGACTAAAAGTACTTTTACCGTAGACCTGACTTTATGAGAATTGACGCATTAAATTGTCTCGGGCCCAAAGGCTCCGAGAAAGGAAAGAGACGCTCATCGTCCAAGAACTGCGTAATAATAAAAACAGCAACTCCAAGAGCTGGTGTCAGGGGTGAGCAGAGAAGCGAAGCGCAAAAAGACAGCTTCCCGCGAAAAACAAGCCCTTTTAGACAAAACGGGGCAGCCAGCTTGGCTAAACCCCCGCCCGAAAAGGTGAAAAAACCAGTTACCAAAAACTCCTGCCTTAAGCAATGCAAAATTTTGCCAAACCCAGCCAGTTTGAATTTTTAACAGATCTCCCAACTCGCCAGAAATCCCGCCGAGATGAGGCCACGCCTAAACACCTGCACTTGTAAAACGTGGCAACCCTGACAGGAAATGGCTTTTCCAAGTCCAAAGAACGCACATTTTTTCGTTGAAAGTGAACTTTCGAAACTCTTCTTCCCCCCTTTTTTGTTAGAAGAAAAACTTAGGAAGTTTTAATAATTAAAAGGCCATAACTAAAAATTGATTAAAGCTAGGATTATGAAAGTAGTTTTAAATTAAGGAGCTAATTTTTCTGCAACTAATGATATTAAATACTAAGAATTTGACTTAATTTTTATCACGAAAAACTGAGTTTATTACATGAAAATTCACCTATATCCATTGTCTGAGTGTACAAGATTGAAGACGCAGTTCGCGTAAACTCGAATAGCCGAAATAGATTACACTAGAATTAATAAGTCAAATAAAAAAATATAACCAAACTTGTTGTGTAGCTCAAATTTTGACTAATTACAAATTAAAATTTTGATTTTTATGAATCACTTAATTATATTAAATTCGCTACACATCAAAATTGATCATAAAACAAATTTCAAATTTATCTTCCACATGCCCATATTCGTAAGAGGATTACGTCATTCAAAATTGGTTGGCTATGTGTACCGTTGTTTTATCACAATGCGAGAAATATACATACATTTATGCAGATTTTTCATTATTTAATATCTTCAAACATAATGCAGAAATCTAACATTTGGTGGCAACAGTTTGAAAAGTGAAACAGACATTTATAGTGATTCAACGCAAAATCGCAAAACGAAAACATTAGTCCTTCAGGGACAAAGCCCCTTTAGACTAAAAATAAAATAAACACTTGAAACTCGCTTGAAGATGCATGAAATCACCGAAACTCACAGGAACTCACTTGAGAACACACAAAAACTACGGTCAGCCATTTAGAAAAGGATATTTTGCTATATTTTGAAGTAGTACAAAGACGGTGGACAAACTATCACGGTTAGAGTAGAGAGAAGGGTACCCTCTGTATTATCGCGAAGTTGTTGTTTCATTTATAGTAACCTGAGTAGTTGAATGTCATGGAAACCCTATTATGGCGTAATCGGTTGCGTGATTGCGGTAAATTCGTAAGGGCTTGTGTGTGTGTTGATTAGGAAGTATATTGCTTGTTTTGTGGTTTAGACGGTAAAGTGGCTGAATGTGGTAGGATTAATTTGAAGTTTCTGTACGATTTTCGTAAGGGCTTGTGTGTGTGTTGATTAGGAAGTATATTGCTTGTCTTGTGGTTTAGACGGTAAAGTGGCTTAGTATTTAATAGTTTCTGTACGATTTGGAAAGAAAGGGGAAATGAGCATTACTTGACTGGTGTGTAAATGATGGTTTACTTAGTAGCCATTATTAAGTGTCCTGTTTATAGGAAGGAAATGCGTATGGTCGAATGTCAGACGATAAACGGTGCTACGGAACATATTTTTTACTCGTATTTTGTGAATTAATGTGGCGATGCCAGTATACAAATTCTAGTTCAGACAATTTTAGGAAGTTTTTGGGTGCTGTTAAGGAATTTTGTTTGACTGAAGACATGTTAATTCGTAAATAAGGTAAGTGGATATTTCCTTTGTGTAATGCAAAGATGAATTTCCTTTTTTTACATTATTTCATTGTTTTATTTAAAATGTAGCTTATTGAGACTATATATTTTTTTGTTGGCTGCTCCTTTGACGTTTTAAGTGAATATAGCTTGACGTGTACATGGATTAAGTCAAGGGGGTGTTCAATGCCAAGTTTGTGCATTTCTCTGATTAAGTGAAAAATACAGAGTTTGTACCCTTGTGTACATGGATACCGAGTTTGTGCAATTCTTTGTATTGTTATTTTTGCTTTGTGTACCGCTACACAAGCCAAAATAAGTCGAAGAATTGCATAAACTCGGTATCCATGTACTGCCAATTTTCGCCAAGGGGTATCCGTAAATATATTTTTACCACTAAAGCATTGCATACATCCGAAATTAGGGTAGCAAAAACGTAATAGCGATGTCTGCACTGACTGTATGCCACTTAATCCGAAGAAACTTCTGAAATTGGTGAATTCGGAAGGTAAATATTTTAAAACAAAAGTAAATTATCAATCCGCAATTGCAGCAATTACTACCTTAAATATTTCGATTTCAAATCCCACTGCAGTTGAGACTAGCTTTAAACTTCCTCATTTAAACATTCCGAATTTCAGTGGTAAATATGAGGGTACACAGACAGTTTGTTAGGCAATTATTTTCTTGAGAGATGTTAACTCTGCAGGAACTTCATGGCTTGAACATGAGCAAAGTCCGCTATTCAATCTCAGAATACAGTCCAAAACTAAGAACACGTTTTGCAGAAATTTGATGCGAAATCACCTTGATCCAGAAGGTAAACAAACCGTCAAGACTAAGCTTAGCTCTCCTTGAATTTAAATGTAAATCCATCAAAATGCTAAGTAAATACGAACTGAATATAAAAAATGTTTCCGGAACTCAAGCACTTTCGAAGCATAAACATTTAACACACTTTACACTGCATATTTTCCAAAAATTTAGCGATGTTTCCCGAGCGCAAGAAAACGCGGACATCAATGGCGCCGCACATGCGGTTTTCTGTAGTGGCAATGACTGGAAACTGATGACATAGGAGCTCTAGACAAAGAATCAGCAACAGACAGATGTTTCTTAGGAACATGCGTTTGGTTTAAAACTAAAAGCTTTGCAGTCTAGGTAACAGTCTCTGGAGTCTTGGTGAGACAGCATCAAACTCAACATGTTTTCAACTCAACTGTTTACATTGGTATATTGTGGCCAAAACATAATAATGGAAATGCTCACAAGCATGAACTACAGCAAGAAATTCTTTTTCTATCTGGGAATATCTGAAATTTGCATCAGTTAATGTTGTCGAAGTATAAGCTTCTGGTTTACTATCCGGCAGGAGAACACCTAATTCAAATGAACTAGCAGCAACAGAAAATACTAGTGGGTTGTCTTTATCAAAGAACTGCACTATAGAAGTTTAACTGAAATAGGTGTTAGACTAGCAGTAGTATTCGATCTCATTGAGGATCCCTTTGCCAGCTGGTAAATTTCTCAATTTAAAGTTTCTTGAGAAAATTTAGGCACAAACCTCATTAAGTATATTGCCATGCCCAGGAATCTGCTCTGTTCTTTATTAGTAGGTGCAGAAAAATTTCCAATTTCTTGCACCTTAGCTGGGTCTGGTGAGAGTGACCTAAATATCTTAATTCTGGTACTGGAGTCTGTTTGTCGAATTTCAGCCCATTTCAGCTGTCAAATTCAAACACCAGTTTTAACTTTTTACTACGGTTATCAAGTATTTCGCTATGTATAAGGATATCGTTAGAATATGGATAAGTATCGGGCGAAGTTTCGAAATGACTGTCCATTGAAATTTAAAACAATTAGAGTGCACAGCTAAGGCCAGTTAGCATGGCAGAAAAACAATACCTCCAGTATACCAATGCACACAAATCAGCACTTTCATCATCTAAGCCGAATATGATAGAAAGCATTTTTTGGATCAATAAAAGAGAAAAATTTAGACTTTTTAAGTTTTGATAGAAAACTGAAAAGGAATCTGATAACGCTGCCTCCTAATAAATTTATGAAGGTGACGAAAATCCAGATAAATTCTGATAGTATTGTCCATTTGAGGAAAATAACAAATGGACTCACCCATAGAAAAGACCCTGTAATCCTTTCTTTGATTCCATTTTATTCCTTGAACTCTGCTATCTAACATTTCACATCATAGCTGTAGCAAATGGGGTATTAAATGCTGAATAAATTTAAAAAAAAAAAAAAAAAAACTATTCATTCAATAACATTTTAAGGAAGTCTAAAAACATGCGAATATACAGCAGCGGTAATGTGCATGCAGGAATAAATACACGAAGAAGTAGAAATCGTAGTACCACGATTATAATAGAACTTGTAATGATTAATATTAAAACTGCATACATAATAGTTGACATATTTATCAGATGAAATGAAATTCCATAGTCAGCAGAAAAACTATTTTTGGTATTAGCTAAAGAGCTTAGATAATTTTTTTCTCAAAATTACTTGTGTATTTCAAAACAGGTATTGAAATTAATGTACATCGAAAATTTAAAAGTAAGCAGCTATTTTGAGGGAAAAAATAAATAAAGTGAAAGAAAACACATAAAAAATAAACTAAAGATTAGAAGGCTGTTGAGGGAATAAATAGGTATTTTAAGAAAAGGAAAGAAAGGTTTTAAATAGTTTTAATTTTGTTCCTTATTTAACTCTTATTATGAGAGCTATATAAAGTTAATTATCTAATGAAGTTTTGAAAGTAAGAAATGGTGAGCAGAATAGTCAATAATGCCTAGAGGTGTCAATAATCCTTAAATTAAGCTAACTTATTAATTTTCATACTAATGAAAAATTTGACATGGGGCAATAATACAAAAACATTTCCTGAAAATTAGAGTTATGGGAGCCCTACTGAACTAGAAGGCGTCCTAACCTCCGGTGCCTTGATATTGCAGCCTTTCCCCACGGTCACACGAAGATATTCAGAACTTATTTTCACAATAAGCCTGAGCTCCAGTTTGTCATCACTAACGACATAAAAGTGCTCATCTGATGGGGATCTGAACAAAAATATACAGCGTTTTGTATTCGACTTTGCTTTTAGTTGAACAGGCATTTTTGCTGTACAACAATTGTGTAACTTTTTTGTGTGCATCTCCAGTGGTCTCCTGTCTGCATAATATACAAATATTTTTTACAGAGAGCATTTCATTTTTAAGCATGCAAATGTAGTTCAACGAGACAGCTAAAGTCCCCCCCCCCCTACGGCTTCAGACCTCTCATACTTTGCATCTTTGCTTACTCGTATTTATCCCCATGATTAATAGCTGCTTTGGTTGCGTGACGCGGGTGACAGGGCTACTACTAATTTTTACATGTTAATACTGTAAAATTGCATTTCATCTTTCCATTGTCATGCATCTGTAAAATAAATATGATTGTGCTGCTTTCCTTCTAAGTATTACAAGATTAATGCCCAGCAGTATGTGTGGTATTTCATATATCATAACTAATCAACATATGATATCACATGACTATCAAATTAGGTTTTACGATTTTTTTATTCGCTTTTGGCTGTTATTAAGCAGCAAAGACTGGATATTGCAGTAATACAATGCTTTATGCTGTGCATCTAACTTCAGAAATTGTACTTTCGGAGATAAAAAAATTATGTCATAGGCTGAACGACATTAAACCCGAACTTTCAATCGATTGAAAATAGGAACAATTTAAAATTTCAATCATAACAAGGATATTCTTATATAAAAGAAGTTTGAAATAGAGCCATATCCTTTACCGGAATGAAATAGGTATTAAATATCTGAAGAAATTTAAGTAAGGACATCCGAAATGGAAGCATTCGATATGCCAAAAATGAGAAAGTGCTTATAAATTCTTTATAATCAATAATGGCGAAAATATATATATTTTATGGTTACTATTTTAATGAATAATGACCTAGTTATTTGATTAAAATTAAGTTGAAAATGTTATAAGGACTTAATTAAAAATTAATAGTACGATATAGATGAAAACTTTAAAATGATTTAATTAAGCTGTTATTTAAAATAATTTAATTAAGCTTATGCAGCTGTTAGTTTATCATCGTTTTATTCTACTTAGTTGGTATTTAAAACCATAAGGTATATAATTTTTTTCAGGTCATGTGTTTCCCAAAGGCATTTTTACTTTAATTATTATTTTTTTTTTCCATTGAACCCTTTTCTGTAATTTTCAAATAGTGTGGATAATGCGGTTAGAGCTTTAGAGAAAGTAACTTTAATTATGCTCATCTTTAATATCTTTTACAATATCTCATATTTGCATTTCCTTTAAAGACAGCCCTGTCTTTAGGTGCATCGTCTCAATTCTAAACTACTGACAGTCTTATAATTACATATCTTTATAATCTTTATATCATACAATACATATATTTCTTTATAATCCCTAAATTTATGTCGAACTTCGTGCAGTTCAAGTTATTGTAGTATGAGGGGACGAATGATCTTATTCATGTAAAAATAACGATAACCATATTTTCTAATACAAATTTAATTTAATTCTTTATTGTTCTTGAGTTAGTTGATGTGGTTGTTCGTAACATTTAAAAGCTACATATGATCTTATCATCTAAACCCTTTCCTTACAAAATTCTGCATCTTTTTTGGCAATCTTTTATTACTGGCAGAGCTTGATTATTTACAGTTTTACACTCTTTATGTATTTTAAAAGTATGATGATACAGAAATGATAAAACTGGAAAACTTATGAAAAATGTCTTCTATACATTTGATTGTGGATTTTTGATTTCCATGAGGTACAGCAAATAGCGCCATCTGTTAGTGATAAGGAAAAACATTTAGTTAGCTTTTGATTTCTCGCAAATAAAATTCAGCAAATTATTAAAAGACAAAACCATTTAAAATATTATCAATCGATGAAAATTTTTCTTTAAAACTTCTCAGTTTGAATACGACTGCATTATAAGAATAGGATTTCTTGTTTGGGTTAAAAGAATGAATATAGTTTGAGGAAAAATGAACAACTGATGATAAGAATACATTTTATAGTTTATTTTTTTCTTAATGCGTTTTTCAAGTACAGTCTACTTACAGTTTATATTGATTATTGACAGGGATACTAACAAGCTTAATTGGGGGCAGCAATAATTTGAGACGAATTTTAAACAACAAATTCCAATAGAAAAATCGCCATTATTTCTTCGGTTACTTAGAATAGGATGCTGTTTAATTGATCCATTCGTAACATTTAATGCAGATACCTGATTTTAATCGCATATTTATAGGTATTAGAAATACCTTTCGTAATTTTACTTGCACAATTATTTTTATATACATTTAGAGTTTTGTGTCTCTGCCCTTATTCGGGATTTAAAAATATGTATTATAAGTATCTCTTCAATACAACCGTAGTTAACTATTTTTTGTGACAGACCTTGAACAAAGGATTACTAAACAGTGCAGAAGTCAATTGCTTTCATTAGATAAAAATGCCAAAGTCTGTTTCTAGAATATGTTGCATAAATTCTTTCTTTACTCTTTGAGACAATAATACTTTCTTTACTCTTTGGAACAAAAATCACAAAGTATTATATGCACATGGTACGTTTAATTATGCGTATAATACGTATAACATGTTCTTGTATGTATTCAGTATTCAACAAGCACATATTTTCTCAGTTTGATTTAAAGGAATTAGTGTTAAATTATTTTAAATGCAATAAACGTGCATTCGAAGAACTATAGCTATGCAAATTAAATGTGCAAATGTTGCTACTGAGTACAAATATGCAAAAGAATATACAAAAGTTGGTACTGAGCAGAGTGAAAAGTGAAACATTATACTATGGATTTTTTTTTGTCATTATACGCATATTTTCATTGTCTTTACGCTGGAATTCATTTCAGTAGCTGTATGCGGACCTAAAAAAAGAGTGAAAAGTGAAGCATTATTCTATGAATTTTTTTTGTTATGATACACATATTTTTCTTGTTTTTACACTGGAGTTCATTTTAATAGGTATATGCAAACATAAAAATGTCAATCTGGCATTTTTTTAAATTTTAAAATCAAACTTTGCGTAATTAAGGCAGCTGCTTTACTGAACCAAAATGTTACGCTATATTCTGTTCTAGTTAAGAGAAATATATGTATAGATGCATAATATCGAGAAGTTAAAATTATGCTGAACTGGAAATACAATTTTTGTATATTCTTTAAGATGAGCATAAAAAATGGTTATTCTAGCATATTTTATACATCTCTGTCGGGAAAAAGTTTCCTCAGTGTTAGTTTTGATTGCAAATGCAATATAGCTGGGTTGAAAATAGTTGTATTTTAGAAGATATCACCCATAAACATAGCTGCTTGACCCTAACACGCACAATATATACATCTTTCCTTCCCCTTAAAACAAAAATGTAAATATGTTTTTTATACGCAAAACAAGGGACTGATGTGTGTTATACATCAAATAGTGAACTGCGATATTTTTATATAGAGGATTTTCAAGATCGACGTTCATTGATGGAATTATAGCTATTAAAATTCTCACTATATGCAGAGATTTTCTAAATAGTAAATTGAATTATTCAAAACATAAATCTCGAAAACTCCAAACAATTGATAAAACCATTTTGTAAACCGCTCACTGTACGTAAATTTTTGCCATTGTATTAGGAAAATTTATTGGTGGATTACTATTGATATTAATGGATATTCCGTGAAAAGTTTTGTAAAATTTAAATCTTACAGTAATTTATGTCACAGTTGTTTACATTGAGTCTTTTATAACATGCTTGTGACATAAATATTCGTGCATTTAAATTATTGTTAATTTTTATAAGTGGAAATTTAGTTTAACAGTTAATAATTTATGAGCAGAATTTTAGTTTAATAGTTTAGAAAAGCAATAGTTATAATGAGAAAAAAAATCAACTGCTACTTTATAGTTTCAGACGCTTGTAATAGTTGTTGAAATAATTATAATGTGTTCGAGGTTATATTATGTCGAAGTTTATTTATTTATTTTTTTTATAAAGAGTCATTTCCAAAAACAACTCTTTTCATTACATTCATTTCTTCGTTTATTCATTTTATGAAATCGAGCCTAATTATAAGTTACTCGGACGAAAGTGTTATCCAAAATGTCTCCTCTCCAATTAGTTTAGGAAACGAAGCTGTACTGTAATAAGTATATATCTGTTACTGTGAATGCCCGAAATCTGGTGAACGTCGATATTCTCCGCTGAATGTCAACATTCACATAGTCGCTTGGTGTATGTCCGAAATGTTTGATAAATATTCTTATATTTCGATTACAATGGCAAATGTCGACATTCACCATGCACTGATGGTGAGGGTTGAATAAAATATTTCTGTTACGTTTTTAAATCATACTTTATTATTAAAACATATTATGATGCATGTTAAAATAGGAGAAAGCTTAAGTAACAGCACATGTAAATAAACTTGTAGAGACATTAGGAATTTTTGAAAGCAAGAGAGATTGAAAAATTATCAACACCTTCGCGGGGAATCGAACCACGGACCTCTGGATATCGGCCCAGCGTGCAGAATCACTACACCACGAAGGCACGCTAAGAAGGCTGGAGAAATACCTTATATACTCCCCATTTTAAAGGGCGACTGGGGTTTTTAGGGAACCAAATCGCCAAATCCTGGATGTGGAGAGTCATCATCCATCACTCTTTTTAGTTCGGGCTCCACTGTTGAGACGTTGCGATTTTTTGAAAGCAAGAGAGATTGAAAAATTTAGCAACGCCTTCGCCAGGAATCGAACCACGGACCTCTGGATACCGGGCCAGCGTGCAGAACCACTACACCACGAAGGCACGCTAGAAAGGCGGGAGAAATACCTTATAAACTCTTGAACTTAAAACGAGCAGTACATTCTAAAAAAAAATAACATCAATAATAAACTTACTTAAATATGTGATTGACGTAATACAATCTTATTTATTGCAACAACTTTAACTGTTATGACACTTTGAATTGCCCAAGAGTCTCTTGCTTTCAACTGCATTTAGTCGTTGATGGCTTTTCGTCATGACTTCCACCAGAGCATATCTATGCTTGTCGACATATACCAATGATGGTCCGAATGTATAAGAATATAACCAAATATTCGCTCTTTCACCGACGTATTGGTATGTGTTGACATTCCCCAATTTCTGTCTTTCACGGCAACATATCCACACAAGAATTGGTCCGATCATACATAGGATGTTATTTACTTGTCATATTATCAACATCTCGTTAATTGGAACTTGAAGCATCAATGTAGAAGCTACTTTCCCTAACTATCTGAATGATAAAATAATTAATATCCATGGTTCAACATATTTTTCATCTTGAACTTAGGATTAACTGTTTTGTTCATTATTGCTTAGAAAACTGTTTCACACCGTTCTTTGTACCACTTTTAAGTGAATGAAGTGAAACAGTCCCTCCCCCCCGAAAAGATCATAATAGTAATTATTGTTTACAAGTGGTTGAGTTTTTCATAAAAGAACCGAATTATGCAAATATTCCTTTAACTCATAGCAAGAGGAAAAGTTACGTTTTCATATATATATCTAATTTAAGAAAGGAGAACAAACTAAAACAGACCTGTGCGGTCAAGAATTTTTGTGCATTGAGCTGCAAAATTAGAAAACAAGGTAAAAAGGAAATTCTCCATGCTATTGCTTTAAAGCAAATGTGATACTGTGGTCCCGTGAATAATTTTTTAACACTAAGTTAAAATATATTGCAATTGCAAAAAGTTTAAATACAAGGAAAATGAAATTATAACAAGAAAACTGGCAAATAAGAAGTGAATGTAAAACTCATATCTGAAAACAGAAAATTTTCTTCTGTATATATATATATGTATATATATATTATATATGCATATTGATCCATATTACCATACGTGTTTAATTTATCTGTAATGATTTCTATTTGTTCATAATCTCCCATTTTTCTCTTCCTTTCTATGCACGTTTGAATAATTTGCCATTTGCATATACTAATGCAATAAGTGACTTCTTTTCGATTATATTACCTTAAAAGCTTCAATATTTTATAAACATATTGGTAAACTCGAGTTTTGTTTATGTCTGCGTTTCTAGGACAACGATCATACCTGGCGCTGAAGTAATCTGATAATGTTTCGCGTATTGATATGAGGTTTTTCGCGATACGTGGATCGTGCAGGGTTGATTTTGGATTCTTTGTTCACTTACGGTAAGAAATCATATTTTACTTTTCGTGAGGTCACTGTGTCATATTTTTATGCAAGACGCTATATAAAGACTGATGTAATAGGGCTTGTCGCCCAGCATCATTTGCATTTTGTCCTTGATTTGAGTATGAAATGCTTTTGTATTTAACGTAGAATTTTATACCAATTTGAAAACTATTTTAGAATAATGATTTTTGGAACGTTATGCATGGTAAGCCTGTATCGTTTTACTAGAAAGCAATGTATAAAGAGAAAAAAGGGGATTTAATTTCCTGGATATGAAAAAAAAAAAAAAAAAAAAAAAAAAAAAGAGGGAACATCTGGTATGTATGGTAAAAGAGCAGAATAGCTTATTTATTTGACATTTTGATGAATTATATGAAAAATATGAAGTTTAAACTACGTCATTTGCGACGAATACCGAATGGATGTAGAATAAATTTATTTTTAAATAAACGCAAATTGGGTTTTAAAATTTTGGTGCTAACCATATTTCAAATTTCGTGGCTATTTTATTTTCAAAATATCTGAATCAACAGTCAAGAGATATAGGTTTGATGAGCAATTTGCAAAGTTCTTTCTGTTATTTTAAAAATAAATGACAAGTTGATTTTAAAATTTAATCAACAGATTTATCTGAAAACTGTATTGTCCCGATTTCAAGATCAATGTCAATCACGAAGAAATTTGCTGGAACAGAAAAATGTATAATGGAAATGAAGGAGTGAAAATTAGCTTCATTTTCAGATTTCTGGGCTTTTTTTTATCCTGTTTAGTTATTGTCTTTCATCTGAGCTATTAAAAAAAGTTTAAATAGGCGTATTCCTAATGAAGAAGCTTTTAATGGATTTCACATATAAAAAAGTATTTATTAATACATACAAAACATATAAAAACTTTTTTGCCTCTTCACATTTTTGCTCAAAAGAATATTTAAAATGCAATTAAAACTATTGAAGCATTGTCATAACTTGTTTTTAAAATGAAAAGTGGTAATAAAATACTAAATATTAAAAAGCAGTCTGAAAGCGCGGAGAGAGACAGCCATTTTACAATATTTATGAGCTACACACATTGTTTAGCTGAATTCTCTAGAATTTCAGATGGTTCCTTAAAGTTATTTTTATTTTCATTGAAATTATTTTGTTATAGTTCTCTATTTATTGCCTGAATTTTCCGCTCACCGTTAGAAGAAAAATATAAAAAACATTTAGTAATTCTTGTTGTTACACTTTGGAGCTAAACCAGTTAAAAATTAATTGATGGAAGATAACTCATTCCTTCCTTCTCTTTTTGGTAATTGGATGTAATTGTGAAGTACTGTTTATCTGATTTATATGCAATTAAATAAGCAAGAAAAGCATCAAAATTATCATTTAACTGTTATTAATTTAAAATTTATTGTAGCGAACAAAAATCATTAGAAAATCTTTTCATCCATTTTTTCCTGGGTGATATTTTAAAGGCTTTCAAACTGTAAAAAGGGGATGAGTAATTGAAGCGCACTATTTTCATACCTATAATTTGGAATCCTTTCGCTGGACCAATTTAATATTTGCTTCATTTTATGAAGTTCTTTTAAATATTTTGTGTCCTAAATATTTTAATTTAAGTTTATGTAAAATCAAGATTATTATCTAGCTGAAATACGAAAGGCGAATAGTTTCCATTTCGCATATGAATATTTCTTCTGTTGTATAACTAACATCGTGTTATCTTCGCCTGAAATTATTTGCATCTTTAATGAGAAATGGTTTGCATCTTTAATAATTTCTTAGATCTTTATTAAAACTAATGGGTTTAAAGCAATTTATTTGCGAATAGCAAGTAATATTACAGTTGTCAAGTGAAACCGTGTCATTAATTAATTTCACTTTTAGTTATTAAAATTAACTTTTATTAAAATGCCATAATTACAATAGAACCAAAATAATGGAATACTGGAGACTCAAGTTTCTCTTAATGTGATTGATGAAATTAAAAAATGCCAAATCAAGTTATTATTGCAGCAGATGATAAATTTCAAAAATAACACATTGCTATAACTCTTAGATAAGATTTAAAGTAGTGTATTAGTGTCAGGTTGAATTTAGAACACCGAGAGCTTATATCATTCAATGTTGTATTAAATATATTGTTTTTTTCAGTATTATACTATGAACAAAGAGAGATTAAAATGAGCATATTTTTAATGAAGATGTCACATTATTATGTTTTTCCAAATCATAAACCTCCAAATGACATTATGAACTCTTTATCGTATCACGTTAAATTATACTCTATGCTTTTTTTAAACATAAATATAACTAATTTGTTGTTTTAAGAGCACATTGATTTGAATATTAGATCAAAATATAATAAATGAGTATTAAGTATGAAAATGCTTTAAATTTTAATTAAAGTTACTAAGCTTTATTAATTTATCTACTTTTATAAAGGTAAACTGTTGTGATTTCATGTCTTGAATAATAAAAAATTTTATTTTGATGCCTTTGTTAGGCAGCTTGCTAAATACACTCAAATACACTTAAATTGCTTGGTCATGTTTCTTTGAACACATTTTTGCTGCAGGAAATAAAATAACTCATAAGTTTTACCAAATATTATAAATAGAAAATAATCAACTGATCATTGACTGAATTTTTCAAGGGAAAAAATGCAGATGAATTTGATAATTAAAATTTTTTATTAGTAGTGATAAACCATTGTGATGAACTCAATAAATGCTGTTAATTATGATGCAAATGATTTGCATTTTAAATGCTGTTAATTATGATGCAAAATTTTGAAGCAGATGAGAAAACACAGTGAAGGTTGAAGGTTTTCATGCAGGACTAAAAGTAGCAAACTTTGCGTCTTTTATTGCTTTTAGGAATAAATAACACCAGGGCTGTGGAGTCGGTAGGGAAAATGACCGACTCCGACTCCTGAAATTTTAAAGACTCCGACTCCCTCATATATATATTGTTACGGATTTGGTATTTAAATAGCTAATGTTAGTTGAATTATAAATTAAATTGTTTTATTCTCCGTGCTGTGCAGCGCGTGACGAATATTAAAGGAAAGCTAAGTCGGAAAATTAAAAATACAAGAGCACATGCATTTAACATTTAATAAGTAAATAAATATCTCTTTTTGATTTCGAGAAAAATTCCAGAAAATTCTCGCGCGCGATTTAAAATCTTATAAAAAGGAGGAAAACCTCTCAAATTCAGTTAGTTGGTTTGTCGTTGTTTTAATAGTTTATTTAGAAAATTGCTCTCGTTGAAAGTAGCGAATTCGCGGATTAGCTTTCTTTAGCTGTTTTGAATTAAGTTCTCTTGAACGTTTGAGTAGTTAAAAGAAAACTACTGTGAGATATTGTAATACTGCACAAATATTTGAGAAAATTTAAGCATATTTGTTGTGATAATAATTAATTTTGTTCATTTTTCATCGGACTTGTGCATTCATTTCGTAACGAACCCGTATGCACGTAACAATATGTAAACATGTACACATGGGTTACAGCTTATTTTTTTAATATAAAAGAAGTAATAGATGCTACAGGGAAAAATATTAATGGCATAGCAAATTATTTATATTAATTAGCATTTATTATGAAATGGAAAAACTGGCGTTACTTTTTTCTAAGAAACAGTATAGCTTCGGCAAGATCTTTGTTGGAGGGCCATAGATCCGATTTGATAAACTTAGGGGCTGAGAAAAGTCTTTCCACACTAACGTGAGTAGCAGGAAAAGCTGTTACTGTCAGGGCTACTTCTTTTAACTTTACAGGATAGATTTTTATAACTTCTAAAAGAGGTGTCTTGCAAGCGTAATCATATTTCTCTATTTCTTCAAAGGGCGTGTAGAAATCTTGTTTGTGTTTTTTCATTTTTATATCGCGGTTCATTTTTATTTCTTGGTTCTTTATTTTCATTTGCTTTATTTAGCCTTTTCAATATTATCCAAAAATATTTCTCAAAATCTAATTCATCACTGGAAGAGGATGATGGAGACTCAATTGCAGTGTCTGCAGTTTGACTGTCCTGATTCGAATTCTCCAATTGTTCTGAGAATAATTTAATTCTTAATGAAAGTTCATAGATGGCTTTCTTTGCCTTTTTAATATGTTCGTCATCCAAGAAAATTCGGTGTTTCGGATCTACATATATTGAACCTAGCAAGATCTCATTGTCTAGCAAACTAGTTTCTCTTTTCTTCATTGAAGAAACAATTCCTTCTGCAATAACTCTCCATTTCAGAAAGGACAAACTTCACATTCTTCCATTCTCGCCTTCTGTCAATTCTTCGGATTGCAGCCTTTCTAAGGCTATATACGGTGTAGAAAGAAAAGTTTTCAATTCTGCAAGATCATTCCACAATCATTTTGTTAGTGAAACATTAGGGTTATCTACATCTTCTAAAAAAGTTCTTAATTCTAACAACCTCTTTATCATCAAATATGTACTTCCTTATCGCGTTGCTTGATCAATAATTGCTCCTTTTTCTGCTCGCTTTCTAAGAATGGCATCAATTTTGGGAGTTCTTGCTGCTATTGCTGCTTATCTAAATTTACCAGTGAGATTTGTAACTAAATGAATCAGTTTAATCACTAATGGCAAATATCACATACATCCTCCTTCCTTATATTGATTTATTAATATGTCAATAAAATAGAAAATAACTATTTATTAATGTATATAGTTCATAAATAAAAATAATAACTCAGGTTGTCATTAATTTTTTTTCAATGCATTTTAATTTCATTTCAAGTTCAAACTGTCCAACAAAACCTGGAGTAGGAGTCGACCTGTTTTTAGCGACTCAAGCTCCGACTCCTTTTACCCCCCAAATCTGCCCGACTCCGATTCCGACTCCACAGCCTTGAATAACACTGTTGGTTAAGTAACATTAGGCGTTGCATTGTTATCAAAAGCACATTTTAAGTGCGCTTTCTTTATTTCATTTTTTCCCTTTTCTCTTCTTTTTTTTAATGAAAGTTTACATCGCAGATTTAATAATGTGCGCTCCAAACAAGTTTAAAATTCCACACTTTTCCTTAATATTTAATACGGTTTGGAGACTAAGAGATAGAGTAATTTGGTAGATGGCTTAAGATCAGAACATAAAACTAGGAAGGGAAGTATACCTGAAAAGAATAAAAAACATTTTAGACATAAAACAATTGTTTGATACAGTGCGATATGGATTAAGTGAAATGAAATTGAAATTGCTGACATAGAGCTACAATTACAGTTTCGAATTAAGAAGTATATATTTACCAGTGTCGAACGAACAACAAATGCTGATCAAGTATATGTAAGCAGGGGTTTTAAAAATCAATACATACTTAATTAAACATAGCAATAAGTAAATAACAATCAAGACAATTTCAGAAATCAGTATATGTCAGTAAATACAAATTTATTCGTCAAAGAATTAACATTCGTAAAGTAAAATTAAGTATCGTAAATAATCCCTACTGCGCAAAGAAAAGCGATTTAAATATTTTATTGAACATTTCATGGCTTTTCAGAGCTTCCGAAACCAGTTTAGAGTATTTGGCAAGTTATTGAAATTACAAATTAGAATTTCAGAATGTTTCCTTTCGACAAGTTGCTGGTACCGGACAAACTCTTTATGGTCCTACCGACCTTAATTCTTCCTTTACGGTCCTTCGAATATTCCTCACTTTAAATAGTCAAGTCCCGGGCGCCATTACACTACTCTCTAATATTTTTGTTTTTTAAAATTTCAACCGACGGGATCCAGTTGGCTGACGAGCACCTAACCCAGTGAACCAGTTGTTTTGTTGATGGCGAAAAGGAAATAAAACGCGTACATGAGAAGAGACTTTGAATATTTTATTATTTATGAAAGAAAGAACTTGCTGCAATTATTATACTAGTTTGTGCTATGGTATTTCAGAACTGTAATAAACGCAAAACTCCCATTTCCGTTACTGAGTTCCAGATAAACCGTCGGTTACTACTATTGCATTCCAAGAAGCTGATATGATATCACGTAGAGAGCTGTTAAGCAGTACCTGTGCATGATACACCTGCTTTAGCAAGTTACATTTCTCAAGCTATTTCACGCAATTTAAAGAGTTAATGTAAAATGTTTATATTGTGCCTTAATTTATAGATGATTGTATGCACTTGTCACATGCATTCATGTACAAAAATGTATTTAACATATAAAAACGAGTAAAATGAAACATATTTCAAAAGCGAATCAAAATTGAAATAGGAGCATAGCAACTTAGCATTCTGTTTGAAACATAAAAAATCTGATGTGTACACCACATGACTTCCTTGTACGGAATATTAAATGATACGCATTTGTTTCTTGCATTTCTTTTAAACTTATTGGATTGAATTAAATCTACTTCATCGACAGCGCATAAACCACAATAGAATAAAGGCATTCTTTAAAATTCACTCTATTTGTTTAACATAGCGACACTCTGGCACTAGGTTCACTTAACAGTATTATATTTCATTCATATTATAACTCAGAATGCACAAAATGTATATCATTTAAAGAATTATCTAATCGTTGCCACATGTTCTTTTCAAATACTATAATAAAGCTAGAACGATGTAAAAAAGAAATTAAGCAAACAATACAAAAAGGAAACAGTTTTTCACAGACGGTTGAGTATTTCTCATTCAATTAATTCAGTTTTCACTTCGCGACAAGACAAAAATACATAAAAGCTCAAAATATCTGTATTAAAAATTACTAATTATTCAAAATTAAATTACTAATTATTAAAAATTAAGTAAATCTTAAACACTTATTTCCTCAAAAAAATTCCAGAAAGGATTAAGCATGATTTAATTCGCAATAATAAATGAAAGCGTTATTTTTGTTGTTCCGAAGCTTAGTCTCTCTAGATTGGCAACAAATCTACAATTCTGCTGTTTCAAATGTAAACAAATATGTCCGCCATGTTATTTAAAACTTAACCGCACTTAAACAGCTTTTAAATTGTTGATAATTGTACAAATATTGCTTCCAGAATTACGAAAGCATAAAACCCTTAACCGCAACATAAGAACAACATAATTCAATCATTTTTAAAGCAAAAAATGTACAATTTACAAACATATAAGAGTAAAGAAACTGAGATCACTGTGCCGAGTAACAGAGTGGATATATATATAAATATAGTATTTATATACGTTTGGTGCGGCCGATTGCAACCAAAATACGAGGTGCACATCTACATGTTATAGCAGTCCTATATACAAAATTTCAACGTTCTGAGGCTACTCGTTTTTGAGTTATGCGAGATACGTACGTACGCACGTGCGTACATATGTTCGTACAGACGCCACGAAAAATTCTCTTCAGAATTAATTTTAAAGCAGTTTTATCTTTTTTTTTTTTGAGGAAACGAGTCTTTTATTCTGTCCTTACGTACAGATATCACGCAAAAACATCTTTAAATTGCATTCGATAGCGGTCAAAATGGATATTTTCGTTG
The DNA here is from genome assembly GCF_044657685.1 of Stegodyphus dumicola. Classification (NCBI taxonomy): domain Eukaryota; kingdom Metazoa; phylum Arthropoda; class Arachnida; order Araneae; family Eresidae; genus Stegodyphus; species Stegodyphus dumicola. The sequence continues at coordinate 108,716,438 of NC_140781.1, read as the reverse complement.
AAATATGCTGCCTGAAACTTTTCGCGATTACAATACTTCCTTTTTACTTCGTACAAGGAAGTAAAAAGAATATTGAAATTAGAAAATTACAAATAAAATACAGAGAACATGTAGAGACATTAGGTACTTTTTTGGAAGCAGGCAAGATGAAAAATTAGCAACGCCTTCGTCGGGAATCGAACCACGGACCTCTGGAATACCGGCCCAGCGTGCAGCACCACTACACCCCGAACGCACGCTAGGAAGGCGGGAGAAATACCTTATAAACAAAGCTCTTAGTATCCAGTGACAAAGAGTGGAAATGAGTTACTTTAGATAAGTCTCAAGAAATTTATAAGGTTTGCTTTATTTATTGAAATTTTATTTTGCTCTGCCTTCTATATTTTTGATTTCTTCCGACGTCTATCATCGATAATTATGTAAATTGGCGAGCTGTGAAAGACGATGCTAAGCGGTCACAGTTCTAAGTTTGAGTGTTCTGTCTGTGAGTATTTGTTGGTTTCGACCTATGTCTCCCTTTGTTACACGGCTGTTTATTTTCTTATGCCTAGTTGCTGGAGGGGCATTGAGGCGAATTTAGCGCGAATAAACAAATCTTTCCTTCTAATGAGAGCTGTCTAACCTAGACTTTTACTTATCAGAGCCAGGTTATTAGAGACTTTTATAAACTGTCAAGCTGTGCTTATCCAATTGCAGGTATCGGATTCTCGAAGTGCCGTAATTTTGAGTTTGTGAAACTTCGAGGCTATACTTACCAAAAAAGATTTTAGTTTTTGTTATTTGTTTAAGCATTTTGTAATAAGGTTTAGACCTCTATGACAATGGTGTCTCGTTTAATGAAGTGATAGTATCTATGGCTACGTTTTACGAAGTCATATAAATAAAAATAAAAAGCCATACAGTAAAATTTACTAAGCTCTAGTTTGGTAGCTGATCACATGGAAAACTACTCCTTACATACTCCAGGATTCAAAAATTGTAATTACAAAATAAAATGAACTGTTAGAAACCGTTAGAAATAACATTTACATTATTGTATATTGCTATGTTTTCAATTCATATTCCTTTCTACCTTTCTTTCTTTAAGAAGACTTGTATATATTCAATCAGAACAATATTCTATGGATCATCTTCCCCAATCAGAAAAAAATATTCTTAAATTAGAAAGTTATTCCAAAGCTATTGAAAGAATTTTCAGGAACAAGAATACAGAAACGGCAGTGTCACCCGTTTACAATGTCGAATAGCTCTAAATAGAAAAAGCTGGGAATCTCCCAAGATCTAAATAAAAAAACGTTGAAAGAATACTTAAAGCCCTAACCAGTATTAAAATATCAATGAGCATGAATTGTAACTCTAACATTAATTTCTCAGTTATTGCGGTATGAATTTATGACGCTCAACCCAGAGTTCTACTGCCACGTTTCCTGAAAATATGCTGATAAGCCGAAATGTCATCAAAATCATAAAACCCTTAAACCAATATCTTCAACTGTAAAGAGCTATTTGCAAGAAATAAATGGCAGTTTTGCAGAAAAATGTTTCTGATAAAAAATTAAATGTTATTCAGTACATATGTACTAATATTCGCATCTTGATCATTTTCCCAGTACTACTAATAACTAATAATTTTACAGAATATACTGTTACAAAATGTGTTACCCAATGCGTTAAGCTACATATTGTAACATTTTGATATGCCAGAGAAAACAATTTAATATCAGAAATACTAGACTAATAAAGTCACGAAGAGTAATAATAAGTCAGCGGTAGTTGATAGTGATGCTGTACGAAAATAATACGCTTTGATGACTATGAGCATGTACAGTGAAAAATCTGAGCGTATGCGAAACGTAAGTGAAGTATTTTTTTATTAGAAACAGAAATACTATCATTAAGACAGAAAGGAATTCACAAAAAAGAATGTGACTATCTAACATTAACCCAGTTCTGAGTACATCAAAGAGTCCATTTCTTAGCTAAGATCCACTACTGTCCATTTCGAAGAAGAAACAGTATTTTTTATTTATTTTTTATACCTAGCCCTTTTTATCTACATACCTCTAAGGCCTTTTATCTTCATATGTCTCACTCATTCCTTTGATCATCAAGAACATCATCTTAACAACACAAAACATTTCCCATGTTTCTTCAGAGAAGAGACTTTGTTTTCTATTCATATGGCTTAACATCTTAATAAAGTTTTCACTTTCTAATCTTTTTTTCCCCTCTTCTCTTGCTTTCCAGACTGTAAGCTTATATTTACAACACCATGACTGCATTAATGATTGCAATTTAAGTGAAGCTGTAAATTTCGCTTGAAAATTGATTCCATTTGCTACGACTGCATGGTATATTGTCATTATTATCAGTTGAAAATTGAATAGAAAATTTTGCTTTTGAGTTTTTTAACTGAATGAAAATCAGTTAATGACTTACTAAGCGAAGAAATGATGTTATAAAGAGTTCTGGTTTCATTAATTCTTTCTCTTTTAATTGAAAATAGATTGTTTAGTCTTATATAGCTTAAAGAATTGAGATAAATCTTTATACAGGTTTATGCAGAATTTTCATTTGAAAATTTTATAATACCTTCTATAATACTTAATTCTATAATACCTAATAATAATGTAATATGAACATTAACGTAAATTTTTTTTTGCGTAAATATTTATATTGGAGTAGAACTCTTAAGTATCCGGGCTTCATTTATCCAAGTTGCTTGCTGTTCTTCTGATATCATTCTAAATTAAGTGTACTTTTAATTTATTTAAGGGTTTTTATTTTTTTCATTCACATAAGTAATACAGAAACGTCCACCTGTATCTGAGCGGGTAAAGGCTGCTGAACTTTGGTAATAGTTTTCCATGCGTCAAAATCCTGGTGAACGGGCTGGTTGCGTGGTATTTTCATGGTTTTCGCGATATGTAACTTTCATACAAGGCAGTTTCTCTTAGAAAATCTTCCACAAAAGCATCCCTCTCCTTAGACAGTGAGCTTTTAGGAGATTTATATCAATTATTTAATTAACCTAAATACAAGAAGACGAAACGTTATTGTATATATTATTAAGAAGCTATTAAGTTTGTAGAGACATTAGGATTTTTTTGGAAGCAGGCAAGATGAAGAATTAGCAACCGCCTTCGTCGGGAATCGCACCATGGACCTCTGGAATACTGGCCCAGCGTTCAGAACCACTACACCACGAAGGCACGCTAGGAAAGTGGGAGAAATATCTTATATACTCCCCTTTTTAAAGAGCGACTGGGGTTTTAGGGGACCCAATCGCCAAGTCCTGGGTATGGAAAAACCTCACCCAACACGATTTTAGTTCGGGCGCCACTGTAGAGACATTAGGATTTTTTTGGAAGCAGGCAGGATGAAAAATTAGCAACCTCCTTCGTCGTTAATCGAACCACGGACCTCTGGAATACCGGCCCAGCGTGCAGAGCCACTACACCACGAAGGCACACGAGGAAAATAGGAGAAATACCTTATAAGTTAGTTTAAATGAATGTGCATGATAAATAATTCAAACTGTAGCATCAAATATTAATAAAATACCGCTGTATATATCATATGTTTTTACTAAATGCAGTGCATTTTTAAATTTGGCACTTATTGGCAAATATATATCTACAGAGGCTGTTCACACACTTTTTAGACAATGTATATTGTATTCACAAAACTAAATTACATAAAATTCTTGTGTTTTAAGTGTTCTATTTGACATCCCTTATTCTGAACTATCTTTCGACACCGCAATTTTTAGGATGATAATGCCTTTTGAAGTGGCAGAAGAAGTATTCTATCTCATTCCTCCCGAAGACCTTTCCTGAGTCCTGTTAGGGTTTTGGGACAACGTTTGGATAATGCTGTTTTTAAAAGTCCGAAAGCACAAAAATCCCTAGGTGACACATCGGGAGATTTAGTAGGGATGTCAGTAAAGGGTATGGTCTTGATACCAGTTTTTTGTTCCATTTCTTTTAGGAAATTTACAGTGGATTTTGATGTGTGACTGCTAGCTTTGTCCTGATGGAGTCTCACAGATTGTTGGCACTGTGGGTAAAGCGATGGTATTTCATTCAGAAAAATTGGCGATAAAATATGTTCCTGATAGTATTTGGAGTTAATCTTGACATTTTTTTGCACTCTCTTTATTTTTAACTTGCCATTATAAGAAAATCCAGCAACAATCATGAATCCCTTAGAAAAACTTTCTTTCGATTCTTTGAACCATGTACTTAAATTTTTTCTCCCCTTTTATGATAATAAATGGCTATTTTTTTGTTACAATCATTTAAATACACCCATGCTTCATCTGTTGTGACAATTGTTTTCCATTTTTCTTTGGATAAGTGTTTCTCATATAGAATTCTGCAGCGTGTCCTGCGTTGAGCGATATGCTTTGGAAGAAGACGATGCACATTGCGTTTTTTCGCTTTCTTAAGATTTAAATAAACGTCTATCATTTTGTATACAGTGGACACCGAGCATTTTAATGATTTTGCAACTTTCGTTTGACTAAAGGGGATTTTGTTTTAACATTAAACAACGTACCTTTGCAATAGTCGAAGATGTCCGTATTTTCCTTGGATACTTGTTTGGAATTTTTGTCCCACTTGAGTCTCCAATTTGACATTTTTTTCCTTTCTTGTTGATGATATTACCTATCGACGCTTTAGATATCACAAAACGATGACTCTCACATTGTTTTTGGATAACGGAGTATGCATATTTCTCTTCGGAAATGGCGTAAATGTAGCCTTCGAACCACTGCTTTGTTAAATTCGCCATTTTGAATAAAAACAAAACTTTCAAGCCACAGACGATAATTTTGACTTTTAAAACATAGTACATTTGCAATTACTTCTTTTGTAGCAAACGAGTTTTTATTACCACTTACCAAAATAGTCTAAAAAATGTGCGAACAGCCTCTGTATAACAGCATGCACCGTTTGGAAAATGGTTTCTGCTCTTGGCGCTACAGGCAGATCTTGGTTTTTAACATTCTTTCGCTTCCTGTCTTTTTGGAAAGAGTCCCTCCGGCCGGTGGTAATTTTAATAATGTTAAAAGTCATTAGCGATGCTACTCAAACATCGAAGTCTGGATCTGTCTCTTACTCGTTTTCTCTTTAGTTTATACTTAATAAATTTTAAATGTTAAGAAGAATTCGTTCGGAAAATGTGACCAGTAGATTATCATTGGGCAAATATGTAGCTTATAAAGATTAGGAGAAAAGCAGTCATGTCAGTGGTGGATTTCCGAAGTGAAGGGCCCATGCCATCTGAACGTTTAATGGTTCTCGTTATAATATATAAGATAAGTTGACTGTTTTTTAAAAACTAATTAAGGATTTAAGGGTTCTTTGAATACGAATTCTGTCGTGTTTACGACTTTGCGACCCTTTAAATCAATCTTCGAGTTATCAAACCGTTTTTTATTGCATGAATCACTACTCAGTCATAACAAGTATTCCTTCTTTATAAACATATACTACGTTTTTAATTTTATTATTTTAAATCAATAACAAATAATACTTATTTTAACTTAAGTTATGCGTTTCGGTTTTGTACAAGTAAAAATTTTTGCTTAATTTCAGTACATCAGAAATAAAAACAAGATTATTAGATTTAGAACCAACAGAAATAAAAATTAATTTGACTGTTTTATTTTAATTGGAACAAAAATGGGTTGCATGCTTAGAGGAACAAAAATACCGTTCATCATTTAGTTTTGTTGAAAAAATGTGTTTTGTATTTTGCTTAATGGAGATAAAAATATTTAATTTATTTTAGTCCATAATTTTCGTTGAAATGAAGCAGAGCACACAACTAAGTAAATTTTTTGTTGTTTGTATTATATTAACTATATATTTGTCTCTTACAGATCCCTTTCCCCAGTTATCTGGATATATTTGTCCTACAGATCCCTTTCCCCAGTTATCTGGATTTTTCAGATAGGCTGTGGTTTCAGTTACTCCAGCTAACTGAATTCATCTGTATTTATTCCACAAGTAATTTAAGTATTTTTTACCACTTTCTGTAATAGAATTGTTTCTGTGATCATTGACTGTTTCATTGTTTTGAACTGAAATACAAAGTACCACTTTGAAATTTTTTCAGGATGTGTTTTCAGAGCTCAACCAGCTTTTAATGCAATCTCGTAGCTTCCAGCTAGATTGTAGGTAAAGTGACTGCCGCTCAGATTAAGTACCGAATTTAAATACTTTGTAAAAAATCCTGCTTTTAAAGCGGAAGCCTCATTGCTAAAGTGAAAAATAAAAAACAAACTGACATATAAATTTATATTTCTTTAGATTTATATCGAAGTAAAATCTTACAGCTCATTGTGACCTTTGGTTAATAACTTTCCAAACTTTCTATGCGACAGCAGTCTTTGAAGACAAAAATGTAACTTAACAAATGAATGCATTAACACTGAAATATTTAAAGGCTTCCATACACAAGAAAATAAAATTGATACGAAATGCAAATTGAGTAAACATGGCAGAAATTGTATGTTTTAATGTATTTTGTTTACATAGCTTTTGGTTAATAAATAACATTATAGAGTTAGTAAACGTAGGAACAGTATGAAATATAGCAATGTTATGTATTACTAGCCTCATTACCTAACTTTCATATTTAAAATAGTATTTATTTTATAGATTTATTTACTTAAAATTAAAAATAAAAATTTAAAATTCATAGGCAATTTGTTCCTAAGTTCTGAAGTAAATTCTTATTTTTTTAAAAGGTACTATGAGACTGAAGTACTTTCTAAACGGGAATGCAGAACTCAGCTGCGTTATGAATACTTAAGCTTTTCCTTTCTTCAAGTTCCGAATAGCTATGGATGTGAAAACCTTTGTTTTAAAGGGAAAATATGCTGTTGGAGCCTGTCCTAAAGAATATATACATCCCGGGAAATGTTCAATGTGTAATACTGAAGATATTTCTCTTGCTTTGCATGGCTACACATCGAGTCTGCAAATACGAAAGAACTAGAAGTGACAAAATAAAATCCCCCCAAAAATTTGCTGATAAAGAAGTTAATTGCAGTCCGAAACATTTGAGCTTAAGAACTAATGAGTTACCAATGAAACATTATCAGTCTAAATTCTATACCAGACGAAGTGGGAGATTTCAAGAATTCAGACATTCGAATTTGTTTTCATCTCCGTTTATGAATTTAGAGGCCACAGAAATTAGACGAAGGCGTAGAAGCATCCAATCTCTGAATGAAAATACAAACATGCGTCTTCAAGTCCTATTTCAGTTGCAAAAACCTGGTTTAACTAATGGAAGACAAGAAGATTTTCACCAACATCTCATACGTCAATTAGCGAAAACAATTAGAGTTCCTATACCCAGTATTAGGAACGTGACAATTATGTCAGGTAAGTTTAATTTTTCTTACCAATTTAATATTTTATTCATGTAACTGATGTAAAGTTAGAGCTAAAATAGCATTAGGTTATATCAAAATGACACATGCAAATATAAAATAGAAAGTTAAGGGCCTTTAGGAAAAACAAATCTGATAATTCTTTAACGTTCTTGTAAAGTCAGGTGTCGTTGTAAACTTCTAATGTCAGGTACGGACGTCTGAGATCATAATAAGCTTTACCTACATTTACTAATAGCATAATAAGATACTATGAAATAAATGTAAAGTCCTTTAATTACGGCTTGTAATAAATGACCAAGTAAAATTTGAAACTACATTAATTCATATTTAAGATAATTTTGCAGATCTGAATTACCTTAGAGAGAATTAAAAGTATTAAATGCTAATTACATGTAAAACAGGGCCCACCAGCGGCCGAGCGGTAAAGTCGCTGAACACTGGTAGTTCGGTCCAAGGTTCGAATTACGCAAACGGGCTGGCTGCATGGGCGGTTTCCCCATGTGTAATGTGTATACGAGCCAGTATAGAAAGTCCTCCACGAAGGCACCACTCCCTTTAGGCAGGTAGCCGTCGAGGCTTTGCCGTAATTAAATAATCTAACCTAACATGTAAAACAAAAGCACACGCGTGTTAAAACAAAACTATACTTTTTATGAACGTTAAATTAGCATGTAAAATTAATACCGTGCACCAAAAAAAATCTAATAAATTAAAGAAGCGAATTGATTTTGGAAAAGAAAAGTAAACGTTAACTACATAGGCTGGATGTTTAAAAACCAAAGTATCTTCCTTTAGCATATTTTGAATGAATTTTGTTAATCCTTCGTCGTGTTGATACCATACTTCAATTACAAGCTCAGTTACTGCTTTTTGAAACTTTTATTTCGAGTTATTGAGCCTTCCGTTTAACATAATCAAAGATTTTCAAAAGGCTTAATTCTCTTTATTCCAAATTTTTAGTAGGGCTTATTCTGTGCAGTTACTTAAATCTTCTTGTTTTCTTTTATGAGAGCCAATCTACCAGCAATTTTCATAAAAACAAGACGTGTTATCTATAAGAGGGATAAAATTATGATTTGGAGAGACATGGCATTTTGCACCAACGGAAACGGTTTAGATGCTAAACTGTTAATAAATTCGGTGATTTTAATGTATCGTCAAGAATTTTCGCTACAATTTTAGCTTTAGGATATAACGTCACTGCAAATGAGTGCTTAATCGTTTGCTGCGTACGGTCTAACTCACATCAATTGAGTCCCATATTTAATTACTATTCTCATTTTCATTAAGAAGGAAAACTATTGGGGTATTTTTTTATTCATCAGCGGAATCCTGTATACATTTAAATTAAGCAAATATTTCTCAAGACTGTGGTTTATTTGATGATTGGGAGTTTTTGTGGCAGTATTTCCTTTAATTACATTCTTTTCTGTATTAAACTGTAAATAAACCCCAAAATATTATCTCACAAGCTTCATACTGCCCAAATTTCGGGAATTCGTCCCTATTTCATTTCCCTCACTAAACTTGTGCTTTATCAAATTAGTTAGATGGTAGATTAGTAAGAGTCATACTTGGCATAAATTTCACGGCTGCTAGAAACAGTTCGTGCAGAATATAATATTATACATGGATTTGGTTTAAACAAACAAGTTTTTGTCTTAGCTATTGTCAGATTATTATTATAGTATAAGTAAAAGTTACACCTACAAACACGTATAGGCTGTTTACCTAAATTAAGTGGACATCACAGAGAGTTACAACAGATTGCCAAGTCAAAATTAATTCTGAGGACAGTATCTATGCTGAAAGTCGCGATTTGCTTTATAGTTCACTTCTGTATAAACATATTCGAATTCAGCAACAAATTATTTTCAAATTATATACAACATCTAAACTTGAATATATTATTTTAAAAATTAAATTGAACAAAATTAGTTCTATAACACTATAACAGAGCTTAAAACATGTAACTTACAGAAGGTTCCAGTCGAAGGGCAACACGTGTTCACCCCCATGGTAAAGCACGGTGCCCTCGCCTGCTGTAAGCTATCAGCTTCTATAATAGAGCTTTTGTTCACCGCCGTCAAGAAATTATTAGAGCTATTATGCCTTTTTCAGATACAGCTGAAAACAGAAAATGAAAGAGAGAGAAATCTGCTTGTTTATGAAACAATCGTAGCACAGTACTCATAACACAGTGTGTACCATATACAAGCACACTATCACTGGAGTGAAAGTGTCCGTCAGTATTCCTTTATTTCAAATGTTACCAATTTAAATTTATCGGTGACTCACATCTTTCAATATAACTGTACTGGAGTGAATCAGTGCTTGAGTAACCAAAGAGACTAGCGCTTGAACAAAGGTTTTTTCGATAAATAATATTCAATAATTCTGAATTAGTAAATAATACTCAGCTCATTAAAAAATAACTCTCAATAGTTCATTTTAAAGACTTAATTTTAAAGCATCATTAATTTCAGCAGTCGTTTTCTCTTTTGCTTAGGATTAATATCCATTTTCAAGAGTGTTTAAAATGGATACGCGATCAGCAGTTGTTTCCTCTTTTGCTTAGTATCCATTTTCAAGAGTGTTTAAAATGGATACGTGACTGTATGAGAATTGATGCAAACAGAGGAATAAATTATCTAGGGAAAATGCGTTAAAATGATTATAAATTAGTAAGTTACTTCGAAATTTATAAAGTTGATGGGTGGTTTTTAGTTTTAATTTGTAAAGGCTGCGGTTAAAAATTTTCTCTAGTTGCGAAATTTCATTTCTTTATTTTATGTATCAAACCCTTTCAGGGGCGGTGGTTTCGCCTTGAAACCGCATTTTCAACATTTTTTTAAATTTAGAAAATATGTTTCTTTTTCCCTCAAAACCGCTGCTAAAATTAAATTACTTCTTGAAGCTGATAACAGATGGCAGAAGCAAACCTTTCTGGGCATCCATTAATTGATACGAATCATTCAAAAATAGCTTCTTTTGCACACTACTCTTTTTGACCAATTTTAAAAACAAAAGAACCCAAAAATTTTTAATTTTTCCACAATATATTTTATAAGCAGGCATCAATGAGTAATGAAATGTCCTTAGTTCACAATAAAAAGTAATGGGACCCTTTCAATTTTGAATGTTTTCATTGCGGTTTCAGTATGAAACCACCGCCCCTTTGAGACATCGAAGAAAGGATCAGATGACGCAGTCGCGGGATTTTTTGCAGTTGTGTTTATTGCTTTCGGATCACTGCTGTAAACAGTTGCACAATATCTTCATTTGAGTGGCCTCAAAGATGAGGATTTATGGAGCTTTTGAGAGAGAGAAAACATTTCTTATTTTTTACAGAGACACAGAGCACACTGAAAAACACTCACAGTTGCGTTTTTATTATGCTTCTCTTAGCGGTTGCTTTTCTCATGCTTCTAGTTCATAGTAAAATAATTGTATGCATCTTAATTTATTTTATTTTTACATATAATTTTCTTAGTTTTAAACATAATTTTAAAAAATATTTCATAGTTTTATGCAAGTAATTTAATGCATTATTAGTTACTTTGTCTCATACTTTTTTGTTTCCTGATTTAAATTTTTTATTTATAATTAAAAATGCGTGTTTATGCAAATATTACTTACTTCATTAGTTGTTCAGTAATTTACTAGTATAATCTGCAATTTGGGTTACGTTCAGTTACTTTTCAGCAAAGTAAAGATAAATAAGCAAATGTTTAGTCTTAAATGCTCTAGACAGGCGCTGGTTTCAAGGCGAAACCGGTCCCCTTTCCATAAAGGGGGACGAAAAAATTTTTTTAAAACTCATTTATGTTGTCTATATGACCATTGCATGTCATTATGCTTACTTTTTCATAACTTTTAAAAAATAATAACATTGCGCCCCTGAAAGGGTAGGTTTTTATCTTCTGTGTCTTGATGTTTTCTGGAATTCTGTATATTCTGTTTTTGATTATTGATTCTGTTCTTGACAGGATAGATTCTGTCTGTAGCCCAATGGTTTTGTTTCAAATGAAGTTGTTATCCTTCACAAAGTAAACAGTGAACTAAAACATATTTCACTTCCTCACACGTCAGACAGTGTAACAGCTTTAAATATTATTAAAATCTTGTAGTTTAAATATTTAAATAGATGAACATTAAGGTATTTGTGAATGACAATATTTGAAACCAGACTCGAGTGCCACGTGCGACTCTCGCACGAAGAATGTTATTTTTTTTAAATGTTAGTATTCTTTTTTTCTTGTTTTGTATGTCGCCTTTTGAGTGTTAAATAAAGTTCTTTCTGTGTTCCATCATTGGAGTTGCTTCATATTGCCAAAGAAGTATTACAACAGCAATGGGCTTAGTCTGAAATGCTTTTAGGGTTTGTAAAATTTACTATAAACACGAATATAGCATTCTTTACAATCGAGGTAACTTTCTGATGTAGCTCTTCTATTTTCATTATGGAAGCAAATATTTTTCTCACTTACCATGCTTTATTTGTTCGTTTTATGCTAGCTGAAGAAGCAGATTCTTGGAAGAGAAAATGAAAAAAGGGAAGTGAGCATTATTAAAATATATTTAATAAAAATATGAACAATAGTTTTATGTCTTTTGATCTATTAGTTATTATTACTATTTATTAACTTAAGAGCTTGGAATTACTGATATATTACAATATTTTTCAAATCTGAGTATCATCTCCAGGGTTTTCTGTTCTCAGTCACTTGCAAAATGTGAATTTATTTATCTTGTAAATAAGATATCAACTCATATATTCATTTAAAATTTCTGCACAAAACATCATTACGAAAATTACTTTTCACCGTATTATGCGGCATTTGGAAGGAATAAAACATCTACAGAAATAAATAAAATATGCACTATTTTTAAAAATTAAATTTTCCGAACTTTGAAAGATGTAGAGCTGCATATTCAAAATAAATATAACCATAAATAATAACAAAATAATAAATAATAATTAAGCAAATAAAGAGAATAAAATGTATTTCTAAACGGGAAAATCCCAAAGATCAAGAATCCTTGGTGTTCGTATTGGAAAATATAGAGGAGAATTAATGGAAAAAAACAGTGTGAAAGTAATTATCACACTGCCTATATCATTCAGAATGTTGGTTCCAGAGGAAATTTAGATTTTTTTTCATTGCACCAGTGTAAACTACTTTGATGCTGCATCAAGTCTCTTAGACTAATACTGAACAGATATAATATTTCAACCAAACGTATTTGATAATTGCAGATTTCTTTATTACTTTTGTGTTTCTTTAGTTTTAAAAGAATATTTTGGATAATTTTTCCAATATATAACGTCATATATAACAAGCCAGTATCCATAAGGAGGTTATGCATTATAGTTTTATCAAATTGCAGCTATTGCTGATAGATCTATTTGATGCTTCCGTTCTAGGAAAACATTTATGACGATGGTACGTCAGTCTGATGATTAACGTAACGAAGACTCATAATAGCATAATACTCATAATAGCCACTTAAATCAAAAGTACCAAGTCAGGGATTAAAGACAATGATATCAAGCCTGGTTATTCAAGAAGAGTACTAAACACACCTAGTGTTCAATATTTAAAAGCTTCATTAGAATCGATTATTAACATCTGTCATACTAGAATTCTGGGGCACCCTGTACATATAAACATCTACGCAGAATCATATAAATCTTAAATTTTACTTTGTAAGATTTGTTTTATGGGAGACAAATGATAATGAACTGGTTTTTCTAAATTTCAGTTATTCTGCCTCTGGTCTGCTAGTATGAGGAAAAAAATCTTATTTTTGTAGTGCCGTCATATTTCTGATATTAAATTTCTCCTTTTACCTATTGTATTTCATATTATACTTCGAGTTAATTATTACAAATATTATCACAAGTGCTTTGTGATTTTGTTATACCAAAACGACAAGAAAGGCATATTATTATTGATTTTGGACTTCTGAAATAGCTATACATTTGAATGAATGCTGCTAACATACAAAAATGTTATTCCCTAAAGTCCCACAGTTCAAGTAATCTGAAAATGCTATGATTGACACTAGAATTCGTTGATGATCAGTGGCCGTTTTGCTTAGCTTATTCTTGTATGTAACTCTCTGTTAAAATAGACGAAGCTGTCTCCGAGAAATAGTGGCTCTCTTGTGCTGTTTATTACAAGTGCGCTGTTTATTATTTATACGCAACATAACAGCCCGGAAGATTATTCTTGTAAGACAATAATATTTCTTCTAGTTTTTGTAAATGAAATTATATATAACGCATTTCTTTTACCTCAGAATAAATTAAATAGATATTTTCGAATAATTTTAACAAGATAATAATAGATGTTAAAGATACAATAGCAACAAGAATCAGCGTAAGTGGCATAAATTTGCAGTCCGAATCTTATTGCTATAGTATCTTTAACATTTATTTTTGGCTTATTACTTTAGTTAATATAGTAATATATGTTTTTAAATTAAGGATATTTCAAAATACTGCTTAATTTCAATAATTCATTTAGAAAAATACTTTTAATGAAATCATTTTGAGAATAAAAGTAAAAATAAGAAATTCTTGCATTGGTTTATAAATGCTGAGCAGTATTTTAGAGGCATGTACAGAAAACAAAATTTCTGAGTAAATATATTTTGATTCGTTAAGTATTTCAAAACATAAAATATCAGCTATGATTTTACCTCCTATTACTCGAATTTTGTATCTGACGAGTGCTAGCTGGACATTCTTCCAGTTACACCGCGAAGACACTCTGTGAGGAGAGAGAAAATACCTTACATTAGTCTTTAATTAAAGGGGGTAGGTTGGGACCCAGTCACCAAACATGGTGGTGACTAATTATTACTTACTGCAATTCTATTCGGACGCCACTTTTAAAGTCATTAGACACTTCAAAGCAGGAAATACCAGCTATGGCTTCGTCGTGTCACGAACACTGGACTTTCCGACTGTTAGTCGGACGAGTTTCCCTTGACGCTACAAAGGCATGCGGTAAGAAGAGAGAAAATAACTTTACAGTATAGAGACATTTTGCCTTTATCACGTGCATATGGTTTGCACTATCTGTAAACAACTCGAAGTTCTTTTGCAGTAGTTATACATATTAAAGCTTCCATTTAAACCAAAATTTATGTTTTAAAAGAACTTTTATTGTATCGAATGAAAGTTATCATGAATGTACTTAATTCGACACGGCTAAAGTTCATTAATTCGTTTACAAATTCAGTAACTTAAACTATTCCTGATTCTTGATTTCGTAATAAAAATCTATTGATAGACCAGTAATTTTCAAATCAGGATATACACAGCGATTTACTAGGGTTACCGCAAAGATGGGTAAATTGCAAAACAGCGAATAATTTTTTGCATTAAGAAAGAATTCATAAAATATGTAAAACAATTAATTTTTTCAAGCATTTAATAGTCATGGCTTAATTTTTTTAATGTGGTAAAGATTATTGGTAATTTTACAGCAATTAAATTATTCAGAACAAATGATCGGTATTTGAGGCATAAGAAATGTTTACTGAAGTTAGGAAAACTTTGTAACGTTACACTACTTTTTCCTTTAGATTGAAAAATGAGTCTCATGAGGGTAGAGACAGTAGAAAAGGAAGTATTCTGCTTAAAAATTAAATAAAGATAAATGCTTTTAGAACTTCTTCCAAGTACTCGAGAGAAATATTTTTTTTGAACTCTTACATCCAACAAAACCAACTGTCGAAATAAATTACACTCGAAGTTGTGTTTTCGGATTGTAGCATTACAATATGTCAGCTTAAAAACAAAGAAAAATCTTAACAATTGCACTGAAATCGTGCTTTTTATTCGTTTAGGTTTTTGAAAATAATACTTTTGTGTACTTGTAAACTTATAATTTCCATAAGCTAGACTTTTAGACGTGCGTTTACAACATTTAAATATTATACATAAATGTTACTTTTATTAATGAATGCGCATTGCTAATTTTTTTTCATGCAATTTAAACAGAACATGTTTTTCGAAGCAGGAAAATGTAAAATCAATTCCCTTGTCGGAATTCGAACCATATCTCTTTCAGCTTCTAACTGGATGTTCTAACCGTTTGCACGGGTAGAGCAGTAGTTCCTCATATACTCTCCTGCTTAGGACAATAGGGAAGAGTCCCGAGGTTATATTCCGTGTTGTAACAAGTTATTTTCTACTGCAGCGGTACACTGTAGTCTCTAGAGTGTACCGCTGTACAGTGTATCCTAATGTCTCTATAGTAAGTCTTTCGATTTGTTTCGGGAATATGACGTGTCCTGTATAGGAACAGGGAGCTTAATCAAGCTATGTTCAAATATGTGTGGAATGGATGACACAAGCAGGAAGGGTTAACTTTACCCTTTATTGTTCACGATATTACAAGCGCTTCCACACTTCGGGATACAGAAACCAACCACTTGTGGTCTGAACTTAAAAATATAAAAACTACTAACTAACTAAAAGTAAGAGTTAACTGAGAGAGCTTTACACAATTGACTAATGCTAAGACTGGCCTTTTAAATTATTACGTATGTAGTACGCAAACTGCCGAAACTACATAACGTTTTAAATATCAAGAGGACTAAAACTGCTCTTGGCAAAAAGCCACAACTTAAATACCTGGGCGTTAGCAAGTACAATTTGCATAAACAAGTTAACGCGTTTAATTCTGGCCGGAAGTGGAAAATACGAGAGGATAGTGAAGTTTTAAAATAAAATAACCGTTAGTACAACTTAAGATCCTTACACTGTATGGAAGGATATACCAAAAATGAAATGAGGTGAAACAGAAACTAATTTTAAGAGACTTGACTAATTTTAAGAGAATTTTATTAATAACTTAACCGTTTATATTAATTACAGAATTAAAAAACAAACACCTGATACAAAAGTGTGTTCATATTATGACTTGTATTATTATGCAACCTTTATTTTCTTATAGAGAGGCATGTTAGAAATATTTCAGACTTCGGTTATTCATTAATGGAATTTAAAATGATTTAGAGTCAATATTTGCTTAGTAGAAGAAAGGAAATTGTTAATTTTGCATGGATATTCAATATTAACTTAATTCTTGAGTATGTTGAGACATGTTTGCATGCCGCATGTGTAGAGTAATATTCACAGTTCGTTTTTCCTGTATCATTCTGTTAATATATGAATTAAGATGGTGCCGCAGATTGCATAGGAAACCTGTATTAATTTATTTTAGAAGTGAGAACGGTGCATATGCTAAGTGGTGCAAATCTCATTTTAGGATCTCAAGTTTCTTTCACATTATCTGCTTTTAACGATGAAAACAACATTATGGATGACCAGACAGTGCACGAGGCTGCTGATTTCTTAAAGACGAAAATCAAAGCTCAGCAACTTCAAATAACAGATTTAAATGGAGAGCTATTGATGACAGCGAGAAGTGTTTCATTGGAAGGTAACAGATTTTAGTATAGTTGATTTATTTATGAATAATTCTTTAACTTACTATAAACTTAATCTAATTAACTATTATTTAAATGTATCATAAAAACTGCGTATAATAAAGAGTAGGAATACATTTTTATTTATATTTAATTTAAAGTATATGCAACTAAAATAAATAGTAAATTCTAAAAATAAACTTCAAATCCACAAATAAGCTAAATAAATCTCTTATCTTTTTAATTTGGTGTTAAGTAACACTGCAATGCCGTTTGAGATAAGAATACTGTTTAGATTTATCACCACTTTCAAAGCAATCGATATCGTGTTTCTCCATCAGTTAAATCACCACCCACTTCGTGTTTACACTACATGAAACTTAATGCCTAGTTTCTCTCTGCCTAATGGATTGCTCGTGAGAAAAGCAAAGTATTGGAAATAACTACAACTGCGTTGGTTACGTTGTTCTGCGATATTAAATTATATCTATAGTAAGCACATACCTACAGCTATGTCTAAAATGAAATCGTTATTACATTAATGGCAATTTCATTAATTAATGAATAACAGATCAGTAATTAAGTTTTTGTAAACTGTAAGTTTTCTTTATACGAACATTGTAGCCTGTATCCTGTAAAACCTCATCCGACTAATTTGAAGAAAGTTTTAACTTTCTAAATCTAATTTAATCCGATGATAATCATTGAAAATGAAATATTATCCGACTAAGTATAAAAACGTGTTTTTCCAAAATAATAGTTTTCTGCATGAGCGTATATTTTATCTCGAATAACGTATAATAATTATATCAGAAATTTTCCACCGTTTTCAATTGTCAACATTGAGACAATATAACTTGCCTTTGATTTAATACTTTGTCTAAATAAGCACCATGGCGCTTAATGTACTTTGATCACTGTGTAACATGCGAGTGAGTAAAAGTCTCTGCTTCTATGGAAATCAGAAAATCCTAAAAAGCATTTTTTACGTATTCTGCTTTTCTCGAAAATATTTCTTTTTCAAAAAAACTGTCCAAAGAGTTAAAGACTCGAAGAAATTTTAATAGTGCTAAAATAAGTATAGATAATGAGTTAGAACTTCAGTATCTAACTTCCATTATTCTTAAGTTATATTTTTCAATATGTGATCTAGCTGTATTTTGGAAAAGGATACTGCTTTCACAATCGGCTACTTCTGGCTATTTAGCTTTCAAATTTTGCGATCGAAAATTCGTAAATTAGTTTCTGAATCTAATAATGATAGATACATTATTAGTCCTTTGGAAATTGTAATGAATTAAATAAACTATCTATCACCAAACTGTAAGCAAAAGCTTTTCCGAGTACTGAAAAGTTTAAATAAGATCATCTATGTTTAGTTATTGGCCTGATCCTGTTATCTGTTACAAAATCCATTTTCCTTTACACTTCACTATTGATTTAA
Source organism: Stegodyphus dumicola (assembly GCF_044657685.1). Lineage (NCBI taxonomy): Eukaryota > Metazoa > Arthropoda > Arachnida > Araneae > Eresidae > Stegodyphus > Stegodyphus dumicola. Next base: position 108,698,130 of record NC_140781.1, on the reverse strand, counting down.
AATTCACGTAAAGTATTTTCTTAAAAATAACGATGAACATACTTCAGAATATATCTGTGTGTGCTGGCATTGTACCTACTTTTCTAATATCCTTCTCGAGCGCATTTTGCAGAATCTGTATATGCTACAGTGCATACCTCGATACTTTTCTAAAATCATTTTAAACAGATACTTTTCATTAACATCCTCAATTTAAAAATAATCATAATCAAAATCATCTAAATAAATATCATCAAAGTTGAACGACCATACAAACACAATAGATAACATCGATGTTGAAAGTTCTGGACTTTAACTGCACAAATTATTCGCCTCCTTTCTTTCTTCGGGTCTACCTTTGCCATAAACCTTGCATATAGCTGTCTCTACAGCTCGATATTAATTAACTTTAATTTGTTAACTTTGGAAGTATTTCACGATTTAAAACGGATTTGTATAAAATATACAGCAAGAGTTTAGTATAAACTTGGATTGAAGCAAATATGTTCTTATTTTGAAATGCAGTCGGTATTCTTTCTACAGTACTCCCATTTTTATCACTATAGAATTTTAAATGAATGGTAAAAGTTTCGAAATTTCAAGATTCATAAAATAATTAAAAATGACATAATTTTTCATGACTAATCAACTAGATATATAAAGTTCAGAATTAGTATTTAGGTATTAAGACTTTAAAGTGAAGCATTAAATCTCATTTTAATGTATAAATATATAAGTAATCAAAAAACGGCAATACTTTAGCATCTTTAAATATACAGGTTTTTTTCGTTTGAGCCATATTTCATTGCTTATCATATCTTATCACTTGGAAAACATGTAAGAAAAATTTATTCCCATCAATTTATCCTCATCTTCACCTAGGGCACAAGCAAAATTGTGCATTAATTTATCAATACCCCTTTTTCACAATCATCTGATTGGCACTTTGCTCAATATAGGCAGCTCAATAAGGCAGAATGATGAAGGATTAAGGACAATTATTAATTTCAAAATAGATTTATAATTGAAAAGGTAATCTAATCATGTGAAGGTTTAAGGTAATAGTTGTTAATTAAAATAATTTCTTTACTGAATTTTTTCTAATTAGTTCTATTCTTTAGAACAGTTTATGCTTCAGATGGTTTCATGTTTGTACATTTTCATAATAAGCTATTTTACACTTTAGATGTTAAAAGCCGCTTTGTACATATAGCCTTTACTGGTGAGGTCAGGTATTAATAATGTCACAATTAGTGTAATAAAGTGCAAAACTTTAAAATATCAAAATTTAACAAAATTCATTTATGATTATAAGCAAGTTAATAACTGTCAGGGATTCTGCTGTAAAAGTCATTTTAGAGAATTGGAAAATTTAAATTTGTTTGTAAAAATAATTAGACTATCTTTTGAATTGAGGGCGTTAAATAACTGTACCTTTAGAAGCATATTTGATACATTAATAGCGATAATGAATTAAAAAATAATTAATTAATCAAGGAACATAACAAAATCAACATAATATCAAAATGAGCCATTATTATGACAGAAAAATACATACAGAATTCTTCAATGACGTCAATATTATAATTGCTACTAAGGAGCAAACATATTCCATTTCCGGAAAAGGGAATATAGGGCTCTAAGATCTCTTAGAAGCTCTGTCAAAGACACGAAGGTCTGTGCACCCATCCAACACGATGCCTGCCCAGACCTCGGTTCTCATACTAGTTTTTTTCTCGGAAGCTCGATAACAAGTAGTGTTTCCTTGGTTATATTTAAGTGAAGGTGTACATCGAGAATTTATCTAATTTCATTAAATTCATGAAATTTTTATTAAAAATAGGCTCGCCATTTCTTGAGATAGTGGATCAAATATGAAAATTCTCTTAATTTTGAACACTAGTTATCTACCGCTGAAAAACTGTAAAGTTGATTTCTTTGTAGTAACTCACTACTTGAAAAGAAACAAGTTTTACAAGTTGATTGTGGATGCAGTAGTAAAAATATTCTTTTTATTTCTATTTATTGTTTAGTCTTATCCAAAGGCGGAAGTTTTAATTTGCAAATAAGTTGTAAACAGCGGAGCAAAGCAAGTATTGCAGTACTTACGCGACCATTCATGGCAAATAGCATAAAATACATGAATTCATTCATAAATTTGGTTTTGAAATCCCATATCGTTACATCAAATGAATGATAATTTAATTTTCACCTTCCCCAATCACCTCATCGTGTAATGGCCAACTAATGGTATTAATAACGAGACTTAGCTTACAATATTTTTGTTCTTGCATTGTTTTAAAAATCGAGTTATTAGCACATATAAATTTGTAGATCCATGTCATGTCTATGAATGTTCCTAGTTGCAAACAAAACTCCTCATAAAGTGAAATTTCTCTTATTATACTCCACTTCGATATTTTAATTAAAGTTACAGAATTTCAGTAACTTTAACAGTGGAACAGTTATTTCTTGCATAATAATTTATACATAAATATTTTAACAGTAAAATAGTAATAGTAAAATTTACAAGTCTTTCATTTTACCATATAGGTTTCCATTGGCATGTATTATACAGCCGCTATATCCTTCGCACTGAATCATTATATTGGTTGAATAAAACATTAATTACTGACGAATTGAGTAGATACTTAATTTTACACACACACAAAAAAAATTCAAAACTACAGCTGATATTAATCAAACATATATGAATATTTTGTTAATAAATATATAAACATTTTAATTATTAATAGTAAAATGTGTTTCTCCAAGTTTTTCCTTTTTTTCACATGGATTTCTACTGGCATACATCCTATAGCTGTCATATCTTGGCATTGAATAATTATGCTGGTGGAATAAAATATTAATTGCTGCCAAATTAAGTAGACACTTAATTTTATACACACCAAAAAATATCAAAACTGCAGCAGATATTAATGAAACAGAGATGCATATTTTGTTATACGTCAGTCAATAAGCTATAAATTTTAGTTTTTCTCTTGCTTTAATTTACTGATTAAAGCATCAGCCCAAGTTTGGTAAAGGAAATATGATATATTGCTTTATTTTTTTAAAACTTTAGACTGCGCATTATGTCCACTAGAAAACTTCTGCTTCTGTTTTAAAATTATGTTTAAGCTCTTGTCAGATATTTGATAAGATTTCAATTTCTAAAACCAATATTGCTTGCCTCTTTTGCCATTTTTTCTAACATTGCATTTCGTCGATTAAAAAACTTGGGTTTCCATTTTAAATTGCATTTGTGTTTAGTATTAGGTCACACTAAACCTTAAAAATAGATAAATTAAAGCTGTCGCCTTAAAATTGAATAATGTTTGTTGATATTTCAAAGAAAACAAATTCATGGATGGTGAATTGCCACGATTTTGCTCAGTAGTATTTTCATAAATAAGATCAGTAATAAATATAATCTAAAATCCATCTGATATGAACCAGACTGACGTTCATTTTGAAGAATGATTTTACAGACCACGCCTATTGTTATCTGTAAAAATGTATAAATAAAACAAGCTTGATCTAGGTTACAGAAACTGCATAGGTCATATTATTGGTGATTATTTGGCGAAGGTATCATTTAGGCGTTTCTTAAAACAAATATAAAAAAAAAAATAGTGTTACGAATTGTTTACATATGCAAATAATTTTCGTGAAATTATATGTGAAACTGTAGTTTTTTTGTATAATGTAACGTAAAAAATGTAAAGAGGAGATGCTTTTCCGGAAAAGTAAGAATATAGGGACAAGTCTATTTAAAATTTGAGTAAATGGCTCTCGCTGAATTGGCGACATATCACCAAGCTGGCGACGGTTTTGGCGACTATCTTTTGTCACCCAATTTGGCGAGAAGTAGCCAAAAAACGCCAAACTTTGCCCCTATTTGGCGGCATTTTGATCCGGTTACTGTATCACCGTAATGGGTATTGAATTGCATAACTGCAATTGATTCCGTATGTAGTTGTAACCGTATCCGGCCCTCATATGCCTTACAGTAATTTCGAGAAGTACTAGAGATTTCTCAGTGGCCAGAGGAAAACTATATAAGATCGGGGAGAGTATCAATTTCTGAGTAGTAGTTGTTAGTTCAGAGCGGAATTCTGAGTATTGAGATATCCGTGAGAGCTTCGTCTTTTAGACGCGCTTTGCATTGTACTATGTTAACATTCTGAGTATTCTGAAGTGTAACTACTGATGGTACTCTGTAATATTGTGAAGAGCTGTACGAGTGTTTTTATGGAACGTTTTAGAACTGTGAAGTGTTTCTTTTGATAAAATAAATTTTATCAAGGTATCATCAGTTCTGTGTGCATTCAATCTATTACGAACTCGTAAGCACGCACCAATAGATTTTCTGTAAGAAGAGAAAACTGTATGCTGCAAAAAAAAAAAAAAAAAAAAAAAAAAAAAAAATCCAGAAATTTATATCTTCGTAATTAAAAGTTTGCCGTTTTGTTAAGAGGCATTTATAATCAGAAATTCTTGTTTCTTTATTTTTTTAAAGCACACTTTACCGCATTTCAGAACAATGCGGTGAATTTTCCTTATGTTTTTGCACTTTATTTTAAAAGTCTGTAGGGTTGCACTTGACCTGGTAATGCTGATTCTTTCAGTAACCCTAACTGTCGTGAAGCGAATTATCGCTATGTCTACATATGACGTGCATATGACATCAACTGAATGTTTTTAATTACTTTAAAGTTGTCAGACCACTTTTTAAAGCAATTCCGTTGTTGAATGTGTAATTTTGATGCTAAGTTATAAGGTATTTCTCCCACTTCCCTAGCGTGCCTTCGTGGTGTAACGGTAGCACGCTGGGTCGGTATTCCAGAGGTCCGTGGTTCGATTCCCGGCGAAGGCGGTTGCATATTTTTCATCTTTTCTGTTTCCAATTAACCTAATGACTCTACAAGTGGCGCCCGAACTAAAAGGGTTGTGGATGATGATTCTCCGCACCCAGAATTTGGCGGCTAGGTCCCCTAAAGCCCTAGTCACCCTTTAAAAAGGGGAGTATATAAGGTATTTCTCCCACTTCCCTAGCGTGCCTTCGTGGTGTAACGGTAGCACGCTGGGCCGGTATTCCAGATGTCCGTGGTTCGATTCCCAGCGAAGGCGGTTGCATATTTTTCATTTCTCTGGCTTCGAAAAAATCCTAATGACTCTACAAAATCCACCATTTAACAATCATTAAAAATATGTTCATATTTTTAAAACCATAAAATAAAAGTTTTCATTTTGTGCTTTTCAATGACAGCTATCATGATTATAGACATAAAGAATTTCCAGAATTTCCATGGTTCTAACGTTAGTACTGCTACTAAAGAGCAGAAGTTTTATTCTTGCAACCTGTAGCCCTAGAGTTTGGAACGAGCTTGGGCTCGAGCTTGATACTCGATAATTTTTGGTCATTTTCGAGTACTGGATACTCGAATCAAAGCCCGACGGGCTTTCGAGCTCTGTACATACAATATGGTTTTCGTTCTGCATTTTATTTTTAATTTATTTGTCAACATATTTCTCAAGAATCCTAGAAGACATTTTATTGGTGTCATAAAACTGCTCCTTTTAAAGTACATAAAAACTAAAACTTTTGTAATTGTATTACGGATAAGTAAAGTTAAACAATAAAAGGATTATAAATATATAGAGTAAAATAATGCTTTTACTTTTACCAGTGCTTTTACCTGAACAGTGTTGAAACTTGCTTTGGTAAAGAGATGAATTTGTTGCCGCCTATAGTACATACAGTACAGAACATAGAAATGCAAGGATTTTTAATCTTTGCCGATAGAAACAATATACTTTTAATTTTAAGTAGTAACGTGTATGTAATATTAAATAATGATTTTCTTAGTATTAGTAAAAAAGCAAAATTACAAATTGTTGAACATTGAAAATGCAGTGTTTCGCAAAACAAACATTTATTACAGAGTAATACGCAGAGAAATACACGCAATGTATTTCTCTGCGTATTACTCTGTAATACGCAGAGAATGTAATGTCTATGTAGAAATACAAACAGAGGTACAAGCAGATAATGTTTTAACAAATCATAAACAAATAGAATGGGATTAAGTTTCGGAATACTTCGGACCTGACAGAAAGCTAATGCATCGGACGTGATAAAAAGCTATACTTCCTTTTAACCTGTAAGAATGCGATTACAAATATCTCAACCCAAATTTAGTCGAAATATTAGCAATATTTTGGTAAAAATGGTTAATATTATTAGAGTTACAGCTGTGAATACACGCATATTCTAGAATAGTATTTTCGATTTTTTTCTAGAATAGTAATCATGCCGAAAAACAAAAGATCAACCGTTTGGAGTTATTTCGCCAAGGCAGACCAAAATTATGCATGCTGCAATGAGTGCAATAAAAAAATTTCCATTTTAAATGGAAATACGTCAACAATGCGTCGTCATCTAAGCAGCGTTCATGACATTGACGTTGACAAAGCAGAGACAGAAACGACAGCTAAAAAATAAAAACTTTGGATAATTTCGTAATCAAAACATCAATTGAAGAGATTGTTGCAAAAATGGCTGCAGTAGATGGTTTATCAATTCGTCATATCACTCAGTCAGGGTTTATTAGACAATCATTGGCGTTAAGGGGTATGAAGCTTCCAGCCAACGAAAAATCAGTAATAGCTCTTGTTTATAACAATATGGAAAGTGTGAAACAAAAAATCAAAAATGATATTAAAAAACATATTGCGGAATCAAAGAAATTCTCCATTACCATGGATGAATGGACCAGAATCGGTAACCGGAGATTCCCGAATATAAATCTGCATACTGCCTGCCAAAAAAGCATCAATCTTGGACTGGTAAGAATTTTTGGAAATTGCGATGGGAAAAAAAAAAAAAAAAAAATAAAAGAGCAAGAACTCGTAGAAGGAGCACCTCGAATCTTTTGGTCTATCATTTATCATTTAAGTACGATATTGTATCCACTAATGGGGATCGAGCAAGTGTTATGATCAAATTCGGAAAAGAATCACCTGCTTTTTATCAAACGTGTCTTGCGCATGCCTTGCATTTGGCGGTCGCAAAAACTTTTTATAAAGAAAAATCAGAGACAGAAGAAAGTATAGAAGAAAGTTCAGGAGAGACTGATGATTTTGATGATGTTGATAATGGTTTGAGCATTAACCCTTTGCGCTCGAGGCGCTTTTCTGTGCACACTGTCCATTCTGAAGGTTCAGTCTCTTCTGTACAATCACTTTGGCTTCCAGATTTCACCATCGATTATTCGTATTTTTAGTCTTCTTGCTCCTCTGACGTCGTCACTATCTTTATCACTTCCGTCTTCGTTCTCATGGGCAAGCTGTCTATGTAGTGATGTAATTTCGTTCGTTATTGCCGAAAAATTAAACTCATCTTCGCTAGAAGTAACTTCGTCGTGTTCCATACTTATTCGGCTCAGTAACTTTGAAAGGAATACTGCGATCGGCAAGAAGGTTGAGTTCGAACTGATGTCGAAGACAGAGTCCTACCCGCGGTCGCAAGTATTTTTGAGATAAGATATTTAATCGCATAAGCATTGCAAAGACAACCTTTATTTGAGATAAGACATCCTTATAGCTATTCAGACATCTCTTAATATGATCTAAAAAATGCCAAGTAGATCTATCAAGTGATATTCCTTAGGTCAAAATAAATAAACACATCGATTCGAATGGTGCCAGAGAGGCACCGCTCGAGTTATCGCATCACATGCAGTGGTGCCAGAGAGGCACCGCTCGAGTGCAAAGGGTTAATGAAACTGAATTACAGAATGAATCGTTCAAGGAAAACATAAATATTGTGAGACAAGTTGTAATTTTTTTCAAAAATTCTGTTGTGCGTTCAGATTTGTTCAAGTCTAAATGTAGAGAAAAATTACAGATAGAGCAACAACTCTCTCTGGATTGTAAAAACAAATGGAATTCAATGCTGGAAATGCTTGAAACATTTGTAAAATTGTATGACGTTACAAGGGATGTACTAATTGAACTTAGATCTGAACGTCTTTTAACAAATTTAAACCTGGTATAAATAAAACCGATAGTCTTGGCGTTAAAACCAATTGAAGTGGCACTTAACGCTATGGGTGAAAAACAAGCCACTTTACGAACAGAATATATTTCTATCAACTTTATGCGAGAGAAGTTAACTGACCAAGAATCTGAAATAAGTAGTTCTCTTTCTGAAAATATCGATTTTTACATCAATAGCAGGGTCAAGAAAATCATCATAGACTTGATGAATTCATTAAACAACTTAAATAAAACGCCATAAGAAGCTTCTATAGAACATTCAGCTGCTTTGATGAAGCATTTATTTCCGTCACCAGATTCATCACCAAATTCATCAAATGAAAAATGAAGGAGTGAAGCAGAAACAACTACAGCACACTCGGTGCGTATTATAGAGGTCCGGATTCGATTCCTGGCAAGGGCATTGCTAATTTTTCATGTTTCAAAATACTTAATGTCTCTACAGTGGCACCCGGATTAAAAAGGTGGCGGGCAATAATTCGTCACCACCAGGGTTTGGCGGTTGGGTCTCATAATCTCCAACTGCAATTTAAAAGGTGTGTATTTTTCCCCTCCTTCCAGCATGCCTTCGCTGTGTGATGGTAGCACACTTAGGGCGTATTCGAGGGATCCAGATTCGAGTCCTGGCGAAGACATTGCTCCTTTTTCATCTTTCATTTGCTGTTTCAAAATTACCTACCTTTTAACTATTACAAAAACAAGAATTAACAGAATGATGACTATATTAAAGGTAAAAGTGACGAATATCTTCAGGTTAAAAGATTTATACTTTTCTTTAAAAAGGAATTAGGTGCTTAGAAAATTCATATAATCCTCAAAGCTCTAGCTAATAATGTAAACTGTAAAATACAGGAAAAAAAATTTGAGATACTTTAATCGTTTCCTTTTAAATTGATAAAACGATTTCGATCACATAACTTTTGCATTGGAATATAAATATGTAAGAAAACGCACCAATGAATGAAATGAATGATTGTACTAATCTCTATTATTTTACACACAACAAAGCTAAACATTCTGTTGTGGCCACACAAAAACCTTACTTAATGAATAAAAAGTTGTTAGTGAATAAAATACATATCTTTTGAGCGAAAGTTCGCTCAATGGAATGTTTTTAGTGAAACTAAATACATGTCCTTCTTAATTCTTTTCTGAGATTGGGACTAGAAGAATGAAAATACGATATTTAGACAGAAAGCGTCGGCGTACAGAAATCGTTAAGTAATTACTGTTATATATAAAAGAAAATACGTGTGCGCTCAGAAAATTGTATAACTTCAAGTCAGTCCGATCCAAATGCATGAATAGGATTCTGAATAAAGTACATAAAGTGCTTGTGTTTATTATTTATGAACTTGTGAAAATTCCTTAAATAAAACTGTGTTTGTATTGATTAAACTGTTTATAAAACTTAAATATTTAATAGGTATATATTCATTCTGTTTATATGTAAATAAAACGTATAAATAAGTCTGTGTATTATATGGTGAGCTTGAAAATCTATAATAATTTTAAGTGCTATTTGTCAAACAGCGGAAACGTGGGACATAACGATAGTGGCTTTGATTGTGCTATGCTTCACTTTGTTGATGGTAGTTGTTCTGATTATAACAATAGGATACACAGCAAAACGTCTATATTTGATGCCAAAGGCTTCATCGGATCTCACTAGCCGGGTAAATATTAATTTTTAAACATTCTATTAGTTCCATTGAAATAAAATGTAACTTTGATTAATTAATTTACTTTTAACGCTATTTGTTAAATTTTGAACATTTTCAAATTAGATCTTATGAATATCAATAGATTTTTAAGGTATGTTAACCACAAATTATAATTTTATAGATATCGAATGATGTAAATGGAATGAAGTACACAAAATTAAATTTGAAACAACCTATATTTTTTAAAAGTATAAACAACCTGCATGAAAATGCAGTAGATACACGCTTCTTTCACAAAGATATGCGTATAATTAAAACTGTGAATGTAATATTCATTGAAAATTTAGACTTGAAAAATTCGGAGACAATGATGATTCTAATTTAATTTGTTTTACAATGACTTGGTTCCGGCTGAGACCCGAACAGCAAAACAGTTTACTAAACCGGAAGGTTAAAAATGGTTAATATCTGCTTAGCCATGAAATTTTAATGGTTAGAGGGGTTATAATGTAAATAAAATATAATATTAATAAATCAAAATGTAAGGAGTATAAGTGCATAGTCTACCCGCTAACAGCAACAACAACAAGGAGTAACAGAATGAATATCTCAAAGTTTAAAGTGATGAATTAAGGTTTAACCTTTTCTACTGAAAAGCAGTTATGTGTTTAAAAAATTCGTGTAATCCCAGAAGTTCTCTTAACTTTTAGATTTTGCAGTTCTAGGTAATACTGTAATGCTAGCATCGCAGCACATCAGGAAGAAGCTATTAAACTGTTTCATAATGTAATATAGATTAAGATAGGTTAATTGAATGTGGTAAAGGTCACGAGGGTTATCTCCCTAAGGAAAGTGAAGCCGGCCGCCGTGGAAGACTTTTTACAGGAAACTAGCTTGCATTTACATCGCATATGAGAAAAATCTTGAGAAACCACAAACGCAATATTTAACGGCTTTGCTTGTTTAATTTCTGCTAAACCTGAGAATCGAAGGATTAGAATCTGAGACTTGGATACACCATCCACAACTTTGATTCCAGTTTGATAATGTTTAGATACTTAAATTGCAGAGCAAGAATTACAGTTAATTTAAAAATTTAAACTTGAATTTTATTCCTCCTTGAGCCAGTTCGAAATGACAAAATATCATTTTCATTTGAAAGTAGATTTTATTTTAAAAGAATGCTTAATACAGCAGCAGGAAAGGACAGTTTTTAATTTCTTAAATAAATTGGATCCATGTGTGTGGAAGATTAAATTTTTCCTCACACATCAGTTCCTAAAATCTAACATTCTAACAAACACAAACTGATTCTTTTATTGACAAATAAACTAAAGGAAATAAATTTGTTTTGCGCAGCATTTCATGAAAAAAATTAAGTAAAATGTGCGTGTATTGCTGGCTATACTTATCAAGAATTTCTGCTTCACTCATTATTATTAAACAATGTAACGAGAGGCTGTTTCTCAGAAAATCTCCAATGCAATAGCGAGCACTTTTTCATTAACGATAAAGCAACAGAACGCCCGTGAAAGATCGCTTTGTATGAGACTAAGAAAGAAAAACATCGAAATAATTAAATTCTTCAGCCCAGTCATCACGTATTTGTTCTTTTTGAAATTGCGAAGAATAAGCTCTCATGCCTCGATACATTTCCATCTGCATATTTTTGTTCATCCTCCAGCGCCAAGCAGTGAAGAATATTGCAGTTTTTTAATCTTCGTTTTTTTCCCACCAGACTATATTTTGGACCCGAATACTATTCTAATTGGTATACTTTTCCCTCATATTATTATAAGCTTCTATTTGTTCTTTACTTCGAGCTTGATGCATTTTCTTTTTAATGTTGCTTCAGTTTGTCTAAATCTTTGTAATTTTCTTTATTTTGGGTTTTGATTAACAGCTTTATTGATTTAAAATATCTTTTCGAAGTTGATAAAAACTTTCTTTTAATAAAATCTTTCACCCCTTTTTTGTTGTTTTTGCTTCCTTTTAGCATTTTTTATGCTAAGCTAGCCTTTTTTTTACTTTATTACTTCTTTCTTGAATCTGTGTAAATTTCGTATTTTTTAGTTTCTTGTAAACCATTTACATTATAAAACGGTTTTCTAACACCTTTCTAAAATGTTGGAAAACTTTATTCTCTTATATTGTTTCCTTTCTATTAGAATTTGAGATTTCTTTTGCAATTTTAAAGGTTATGTTTTCCCTTAGCATTTTATAAGTATGGTTAATTTTTAACTTCTCTTTCTATAGATGCTTCATTGCTTCATTTATATCTAAATCCAAAACATGGTCAAAATTTACATGTAAGTTCGAGAACTGTATAGACACGTACATTTATTATTTTTTGAAATTGTTCCCGGCATTATGGCTGTTGTTCTACTGTTGTACCAGGTTAAAGGTATTCTTCTCGTGAATGCCTGTGGTTAGTTTCATTAAAGAAGTTTTTCACATCCTTCATTTCATTCTGGGACATAAGTCGTCGTGCTTTTAGGGATTTTTCCTAGTTGATGAAAGTTGAAAATTCGCGCATTGAGGAATATGGACCACTTAAAAGTATTCAACTTCTTCTTAATTTCTGATTATCTTATACAAATGTAATGAAATGCAAATCGTTTCAACAGATGTCTTTCTTTACACGGGCATTTTCATATTAGTTCAGTAATTCTTGTTGTGTCAACATAATTAATTAAAATTGCAAGAATTATGTTCCAACCTGATTGTAAATAATTCAATAATAAATTTCAACGTGTAGTTAAAATGAATAATTAATTTTGCTTTAGCGAGCACAGAGCAAAACATCATGTAACCGTTTTTCTATTCATAACCGTTTTTAACTTTTATATTAAGCATTTTTATCATTCGTTCTTAATTCATTCATTACGATGTGGTCTTTCCCATTATTAATAAGAAACATATATTTAGTGAATAATTTTTCAGGAAATAGTTTAAGAGTTATTCTACTTGTTTATTTAATTTTTGTGACAGTTCATCTTAGAATTACTCATATAATTATTTAATAACGTTCGAGAAAATGCAGAAAAGTGTGAAAAGCTTAGTTAATTCATTTTAGATTGAATTTTTGTACAGAAGCAACGTTGGAACTAAATTAAGTTGCTTAAATATTGTGAAACTGCCAATTAAATCACTTCGAAGCGATATTTTCTAAGATTTTTAGTCTAACTACATCCAGAAAAGCATATTGGTCTACCTGTCTAAATTAATGGATGCTTCCATAGAGGACTTTATGAGGATACCTGGCTTTTAGTTAACTTCATGCACCGAAAGATCTACAATAACATCTATTCAGTCAGAATGATCGCCGGCTTTTGAAGCCGAGTCGAACTAATATTTTTCAAAGGTCTTATCTACTCAGCCGCCAGTGAGCCGATAATTTTTATCGCAAAAACATTATTCATTGAAATAGGTTAATAAAAGCAACAAATGAAAGCAGTGAAATTGTAATGAAAACACCTTACATTCAAAAATTATAATAATGCAGATAATTAAAATAGATTCAGTATTCTTTACCTGATTCTAGATCGCTTCAAAAATACAAAGCTTTAGAGCATGTTTGGAATACTTAGAAATCTAATATAATTCGATTATATTTTTTAGAATAATTCATCAGATTGAAAAACATTTCTTACTATTCCCAAAATTAGGATACTCTAACATTCAAAATTCAAAATATTAGAAATATTTCAAAATTTTACTTTTGACTTAGAAAGTTAAAAGTTTAGTTTAGTAGCCCTTTTAATGTAAAACATGTAGAAGGAATCTCATTCACATTGTTTTCAATCAGTCAGTTGCTAAGCTTTGTTACATATTTATCTTCACGAAGAAGGCCAAACTTTCATTAATATTACTTTAATCATTAATATCATTAATATTTACTTTTATTATAAATAAAATTTAAGTTATTGACAATTGCCTACTTTTGGAACCAAATCGCATTTTAGTCTTAGATGGTTAATCGACATTTGCTAATCTGATCAAAAAAAATTAAAGCAGATAATTTTCTCAATCCTTACTTAAATTCTGAATTTTCTCCTCAAAATGTTTTGCTCATGCATGTTTATGGCTTAGTGTTTTTGATTTTGAAATTTCTCAGCTAAAAAGCTGAGAAATTTTTTATAATTTGAAGATAAGTTTCTATTTTAGCATTTTGGTTTTTGAAATTTTATTTCTCTTTTTGATAGTTAATGAATTCCAAGAATATTGAAAACATTTATGTTCAGTTTCCTCGTCAATATTTTTGCTTCATATCCTTAATTTAATTAACAGTATTTAGCATGCCCAAGGTAAATGTCTTTCTATACTTTTGCAAAATTTTTAAATACAATTGCACTCATGCTTGCAGACATACCGGAAGCTAGAGTTTGGTCGAGATTCTTCGCAGTCTGTTGGAAAGTATTCCTATGACAGTGGCTTATGGCTCGGCCCTGGACCTGAACCTGCCTTTTCAGTACCAGATGCTCCCTTTTACAGGCCACCGACAGTTGAACAGATTACCTCAACACCGAGACCCATGACGGCTGTGGTAAGTTAATATTACCAAAAATATAGCAAATGATTATTGGATGCCTTTTAAGACATATGATGAACCACATTAATTTTGAGAATGCAGAATTTATAAAAGTAAAGGAAAATACGAAATAGCTGTTTCATTTAACGCTGCTATATTTAAGAATTTAACCTTCTGGAAAAGACGTAAATCAATTATTAATTTTAACTGGAAGTTAAAATTGACCACGGATTTGCAAACTGACTTGAGTAAGCTTAGAGATTTAACACAATCAACTTAGTTACTGTTTTCATGTGTTTACTGAATTGTTATGCAATTTCGGTGCACATCTTCATATAGCTAATTTTGCGCCTTCAGTAATTTTCTTCTAATTTAGCTTCATGTAACCAGAGTCATAAGGTATTTCTCCCGCCTTCTTGGCATGCCTTCGTGGTGTGGTGGTCTGTACGCTTGGCGCGTATTCCAGAGGTCCGCGGTTCGATCGCCGGTGAAGGCGTTGCATATTTTTTAATCTCTCTTTCTTCCAAAAAATTCTTATGTCTCTATAGAGTAACCCTGAGCAGAGTAACCCTGATCAGTAAGTGGATTTTGATTGTATAATATTGTCGCATATCTAGCTGAGAAGCGTATCTGACCGAAAGGCAGAAAGCATTCTGAACACGCTCTCAACATGCTGTGTCTGAAGAAACTCAGACGCAGTTTAAATAGTAACTTTCTACCTTATTTTGCATAATGCGCGAAACTAAAATCTCATTCTGGCAAGAAAGCGTGAGTTGAAAATGAAACTTTATAGAAAAGCTTGCTTCCAAAGTAAAATTAACTGTTAGTAAAATTAAATAAAACCGTACAAATAATAAATAAGTTTAAGTTATTATTTTCATTTTAAATTCTCTTTAACGTTTCCAAAAATTTTCAGAAACATATGCAGTTGTAGGCAATGCTTGATTTGTAAAATTAGAAGGTCCTATGCCCTATGGAATACTGTCAGAAACAGCGAAAAACTAAACTGATAAAATAATAAGTACTGAATAATTAAAATTAAGTAAAATATGAAGGGTTGTGTAAATATTAATAAATGACGTAAAAGTAATTGTAAATAGAGAAATAATAGATTAAGTTAAAATTAACGTGCAGTAAAACTTTAAGAAATAATAAAACAAGTGAAACGCGAGTAAATTCATCATAACTAGATATGGTACGAAGAATGAAAGGAAAGCAAATATTTTGAACAGTATTCTTTGGGGTCAGATAAACCTGCATTTTTGTTTAAAGCTTTAGCCCGAATGGGCATACGCCATAACTACTCCTCTTCCTGGAAAGATCGCATTTCTACGTTGGGTATTTACTTTCCGAATTACTCAAGGTTTTTCTTGTATTTTTTGTTATTAGAAAATGTGAGGAATGTATCTAGTTTTTCTCCATTGATTGAGAATTTGCTTATTAAGCATTCGTAAGAAATGTCAAAATCCGTCTGTCACTCAACCATCTCATTACTGAGAACATTGCTCAAGTGCAAAGATGGTGACTGATATTACATCTGCGTAGACGGGGAAGGAAGACAACGCAATAAGCAAGCCGTACGTGGAAATCGAATCCACACCGGATTAGGACTAGTAGTCAGCCTTCGTTAACTACTATGCCGTCGAGTGTAGCGGTGTATATTCAGTAACTAGAACCTATACCAGTTTTGACAAATAACAAAACATGATGTTACATGGCAAAAAGCTTTTTTTTTTTTCTGTTGTATTGCCGTATATAAAAAAAGAGATGCAGATATCTTATTTGGAACTTTGACTGAATTTATAATTTCTCTCAAAGCTTAGAAGTAACGGAGTAGGTCTTTATCGCATCGTGCGACCCAATGGCGGATCATGCGAGCTGATCGTATTTAGAACTCGATTAGTTTTTTCCTCCATCCTTTTGAAATTTCTCCTTTTATATGTTTAGTTAGATTATACAACTTATTATTGCTAAGCGGTAGTGGGCTATTAGTCTCGAATTAAGATTAATAAGATTGAAATACTTTTTTTTTTTAGTTTCGAAATAATTTATTGTATAGATCCTTCACAGTTAGGCATAGCCTTATATACATTGCTAAAGTTATTTTGGAAAATGTTTGGGACTTAAAAAACTTACTTCAGTTTCACATTATAGAGTTTTTCACTTTTGTTCTCTTAAACTAAGTGTCAAGGAACCTAGTGAACTTCTAAGCGAATAATCGCTTAAGTCCAAAAACAGAAACTTAAACTCGAGAAGGGTTAATTACCCTTTATTTGCTCAAAATAAGGTTAACAGTCGGCCCCTCTCTCAGGGCGTATAGCAAAGCCTCCCCTTGGAGTCAAACTAAAAATGTAAGAAATAAGAACTAACTAATGACTAACTAGGGAGATTTAGACGACTAAAGAGATTTAATGAAACGGCTAGGCTAACGCAGTTCTAAACTAGTTGGCTCGTAATATTAAATTAGCCAGCGAAGCTATCAAAAGGCACATAATATGGCCGAGAGTGATAACGGCTTAAAGAGACGTAGCCCAAAGGCAAACGCGCGCTATTCAGGAATCCTAACTCTATCAGTTGAACTTGACTTGAATACTATTTTACTTCTCATTAGCATTTAACGCGATTCTAAAAACTCATTCTGGTCGGGAGTTGTAAGCTGAAGCTAAGAGAGACATAAGTTTTAAAATAACTCTTATAAAATTAAATTACACCTTGCAACACACTAACGTATCATAATCTAAGTTTAATTCTTTACACGGATTGCAGGAAAGGTATAGTACTAATGATATGACGTATTATAACACTGTATAAGACTCAGTACAGTTCGTCTCTCATTTTTCAAGAAACTAAATATATTCTTTGAATAGTATAAATATATTCTTTGAATAATATTCAATGAGTGTTTATGAGATTTAAACAAAGAATTTCTCCACTGATATAAATCCTAAAATATTTTTCTTCACAGCTGAAATCAAACAATACTATATTTTAGCCAGTCAAGTTCATTTTCTGAAAACAAAAAGCATCTCGTTAAAGGTATTTATTTTTTACCAACTATAGCATGATATATATTAAATAATAAACGTTCACGAAGTGGCATATCACACATATAACTTAGAAAATAAATTCAATTAAGGCCATTAGAACATTCAATGGTTTGTTAATTTTGATTGCAAAATTTATATATTATCACATTTTCATATTTTTCATGTATGTACTATATGCTACACTGATGCAGCCCTAATATTGTCCCTAGTATAACCAGTTATTTTTTTAAAGTTTTTTTAAAATTATTAGACTCATAATTTATTTTTTAAGGCTTGCCTAGTTCTGAGATGTAAATTATTTTATGTATTTGAATTGCGGCAGAAGTTCGATTTTTCATAAACAGCATATGCATTTTTCCCCTTTCTTCTATCTGCTGTTTTATTAGGAAAATTTCAAAGAAAGATTTTACTCTAAAATTTATTTTGAAGAGCGCAAGAAAGTGATCTTTCACTAGTTTTCTTGTATCACTAAAGAAAATGTTTTTATAGCTTTAAATCTTGAACGTTTCCTTTAAAAACATTCTATTTTCTTATATTTGCATTCACTGTGAGTGTTATTTAAATGCATATCAGTTCTCCAGGCTTCATACAATAATTTTATAATATTATGAGACAAATGACCCAAATTGTTTTCTGAATTGGAAACCTAACATGCATTTGGAATTAAAATTTAAATTCGAGATCAGCTGAAATCCAAGAGACACTTCATCTTACTCTCAAATGACTGCCACCGTATTTTAACTTAATTTGTACTTTCAGTTAGTTTAGAGGGAAGGTAAATTAAAAGAGATTTCAGAAATCGCCATGTTTAACACAATTGGGGAAACTACATTTAGATGCAAAAGAGCACTGAGAACTTATAATGATGTTAGTAGAATATCATATGCAATTTTTAGTTATTATTAAACTACTTAGAAATAATTGAAAATATATTTTATGTCATTTCTTGATAGTAAGTTAAATAGGTCTAAATTACTGTTAAAATAATAAAGAAACAATTAAAAATATTTTTTTAATTGTAAAAATATGGAAATAAAATCGTTAGAAAGGTTTTTTTTTTTTAAAAAAATTCTTAAATATTTTTATTGTTATTCTGACCTCTTTTTATATATTTAAATATTCCTTTATTTTAAGAAGTTCCCTTCAGTTCTAATTTTAGTGGATGAATAATCTAAGTACGTAAGGTTTCTGAGAATTTATCTATTTATTGTTAACTAATAGTTAATTTTAAGTTCAATTACTTTTCTGTAATTCTCTTTTCACCCACTCTTTTCATGCTAGAATGCAGATGAGCTAGCGAGCGTTTATTCAGATTGAGAGAAAAAGAAGTGCTGTTTAAGCGAAGGTTTCGCAAGTTAATTTTAGAGCGTTTTCTGCCTATTTGACCCTGTTACCTTGGCTTAATAGCAATTTGATTCTGTGGCGTTGTGGGCTTCTAGTCATTAGGCTGGTCTCGCCGGTTTTTCTATAAACCTTTTCTGCGGCTTACCTTGTAGAGACATTAGGAAATTTTTTGAAAGCAGGAGACGTGAAAAATGAGAGATGCCCCCCCCCGGGGACTCGAATCACGGGCCTCTCGAATACGCGTCGAGTGTGCGGACCACTACCACGAAGCCATACTAAGAAGGAGGGAGAAATACCTTATAACCTTATCCTGTGATACGTTAGGCTAATTTATTATATTTGATTTAGTTCAACATTGCGTATTTAAGGTAAGCCAGAAGTGTTGGCTTGTGTAAACCCAAGTTTGGTCATTGGTACTCTTGTGTTCAAATAAAAGGGTATTATACATCTTTTCAAATAAAAGGGTATTATACTTACTTTTGTTTTATTTCGCAAAACTTGAAGCTAATTCTTCAAGTCATTTTAAAGTCTTAGTTTATGTCCTGAAGAATACTAGATTTTACAGATTCTTTAATGTCCGTTAAGGCTTTTAAGATTCGGCAAATAATTTCCGCAGCTCCTCGAAATCTGAACATCCTCAAAAATTTTTCTTATGTATTTAGGTTACCGTTTCATTCTGTAACTCGAGTTGAATGCCTGGCAGAAATCCATTAAAACTCACTCGTATCATCTGTTCTTGAGATCTTTCCATTTCCTCTTGAATGGCTGAATTAAGATCAACGGAGCATTTAAAACGACATTCTGAGTTTCCGAGTAAAATGTTGCCCTTGGAATCTATTCTTCAAACTGATTTTACGAGAGCATAATTTCAGAAAATGTTGCATACATTTGGTGTTACTGGTTTTAAATATGGGCTTATTTTGTTTGAAGGCCGCCTACAAAGCTATCCTTTCCGATAAAATAACCTCAGGGTGTTTAGCCATAATGAAATAATTCAAAATTCTAATCTTGTCTTGAAAATGAATTAGTACATGAAGAAAGGAGGTAGAGTATACCAACAAGTAAAATAAATTTTCTTTTGGGTTAAAATGTTGAAACAATGCAATGGCATTGCTTTGCAATAGTTTCATATGTTTTTTACAAATAATAAAACAATTTTTAATTATTTTAAATTTTTAAGCTTTATTTTTGCCTTTAGCGGACGGTTTTAAAGAGAAACTGGAATATTGATGAACGAGCTCTCAGCACTATTCCTGATGACTACGGAAAACCACATGCATCAAGAGATTCACAGCCTTCACATTACATTGACTGATCTGTAAAAAGAAAATTTGCTACTGTAATTATTCGAAAAATAAAGAGATTCATCATTTTCTATTTCATATCTAGTGAAAAACGCCCAGCTATACCTATACACATAACTTTATAACTCCATCAAAGTTACAGCCGCAAGCTAAATAAGTATATATATGCAGTTTTACAAAAGTGATCTGTTATTTATGATTAGAATATATGTGGAAAATCTGTGCGCTTTTCTAATTATTGTTCTCTTATGTCTCTTTAGTTAAGAAATATCTGTAGTTTACGCGGTAAGTATACAGGCACATAGCGGTACGTATACAGGCAGTTGAAAGAACAGATTAATAAGTATGCATGCAGTTTTGCAAAACTGATCTGTTGTCCATAATTAGAATATCTGTGGAAAATATGCATGCTTTCTCTTTATTGTTCTCTTATATCTTTATAGTTAAGAAATTTCTATAGTTTAAGAAATAACAGAACTACATTGAAGAATTTTATGCAAAAAATGAGAACGACAGGTAAAAGCAGTATTTCATAATTTATTAGATAGTTTTGAGTTATCAAATGAGGATAAAGCAATATATTGCGATTCCACCGCTATGACCTCGTCGATAGAGTAAATTATGTTTTCTTGCGATTGTAAGAATTTTTCACACGTATAGATGTTGGTACTGAGCTATGAAATCCATTACAAGATGATGCAAATGTCTATAGTGATTCTAAAGCGACATTAGGCTTCTCGCCTGTATATAATAAAAATTATATACTTACATGAAACAAAATTATATTTTATTACAAATACATTGTAAAGGTTTCCTTATATAGATGCTTAAATAAATATCCATCAGACCTTAGTAACAAGCGAGTAATCGCTTTGGTCTGAATTGCTGTAATGGTCTGAGTCCGTAATGTTTTCGAATATTCTTTACCACATGAAGTGTTAATACAAAATCAAGTAAGGAATTGAGGCATTTCTCTCATGTACTCATATGGAGTAATAGTCAATGCCTGGATCCAATAATTCGAAGTTTTAGAGTTTATTGTCTTAGTTGAGGAGATTTTGCTCATTTTTTACATCAGCTTTTAGAAGAATGTCTAGAAAAAGGCATTTTCAAAAGGGAAAAAATTGAGATATTGCTACCTATGATCTCTTCTTATAGATTAAGTATTGTTCACCTTCTTATTTTGAATCAAAAGCGTAAGATCTGATTTATCGAAATTTGAGTTATTTTTGTTTTATATTTATGGAAAATTATAATCCACTATGCCTCTAGTTTCAGAAGGAAACTCAAAGGCTTGGAAACAAAAACAGAAACCCATTCTATAGTCCATAGACACTAAGCAAGCAACTAAAATGATGACTGACGTTGACCGATAAAAGTATTTTATACTCTTCAAAAGATCTCTAGCTTAGGTTACATAACAAATATGCCAGGCCTACTTTTATCTTGTATTTTATCTTCCTTGAAAAAACTTTAATATCTTTGTTTTAAGAAATAGTGGATTGATCTTTTAAGAGAAAACTTAGAAATATATATTTGCCTTTCTGACGGAAGAGGAAAGACGAAAGTTCTCTTGTGAAACGTTTAAAGTTGCAGTTGAAATATCTTAGCATAATCACATTTTTGTTTTACTAAAACCGGAGAATAATAATATTTTTAACGCAATCCTGTTAATGATTACTTGCTATCTGGTAACTCAAGTACAAGATATTTCGTCTTATTCTGTCTGTCTGAACAACAATGAATGGTGATCGGATAATCGAGATTATTAGATAATATGGAATTACTGAAGGTTGGTTATTGAGACAAATCCACTAAACAAAAAAAAAAAATTATAACAATTTTTTTTTGCAATACAAGATAAACACTAAATAACAAAATGTCTACTAGTTAGTAATTTTATCTTTTATGCACAATAGAAAAATTTTTTCGCTAGAAAGTAAAGAAAGCTAATTGCAATGTACAGAACATCTTTCAAAAGTATAGAATAGTGCAGTGATGGCGAACCTATGGCACGCGTGCCACAGGCGGCATGCAGAGCCTCATCAGCCGGCACGCAACTAAAATATTACTTCCTTAATCAATAATCACATTAAAATGATATTATGTAATTTAAACAAGTGTTTTATTCTGTTATTGAACGTTTCACTTACTTACTTATTATATAATGGCACTGGCATAGGGTCTAATCCTAGTTATAAGATTTTCATATATTGCCATAGAAATGATATACATATTTATTGACTCAATTCATGACGTTTCAATTGTTTGAGCTAATCATATTACTTGTTACATGGCAAATAATACGCCAAAGTTGAAGCAGCTAATGTTTACTAAACGAATTTGAATTTATTGCAGACTGCCAGTGATTTTTAAGACGTTCATTGTTAAATACAATTTTTAAATCTAAGCATTTTGAGGTAACTTAAATCATCCTAATTTAATATCTTAAACGGAATGTACAAATATAATGATAATATAGCAATATACGAATGCTTAGTAGGAAAACCAAGTTTACGCTCCAACCATGTGAAACTTGCGCTCAGCCAAAATAAGCCCAATAAAGCCGAAAAGGAGCATATGAAATCTAAAGTTAGAAGTTTAGCAAGAGATGTCCGGGTTAACGGTTACTGCTGTCCTCTATTCATATTTGAATCTGAAGCCATAGCTTGTTGATTCGTGAAAATCCAATTCCTTAATTATTGGCTAATAATGTTACCTCTTTTTAGTATATGATCGATTTATATTTAATGCTTCATTTTTAAATTTTCTACTTTTCTATACTCCATGTCGTGAAACCTCAAGACTAGCAAAAAAGGCAAAAATTCAACACTGATAGTGGAAGATCATTTCAAGAGACCTGGACAGAATAATTTTAGTGCCGGGAAAGTGTTGCGTGTTGTACAATCTGGTGTCAAGCGGCACTTTAACACCAACCACAAGATTGTTGCCGAACTTGATGAAGCTGAACGGAAGGTGTTTATTGAAGGGAAATTTAGGAATTATAATTACCAGAAAGTTGCTTTTTGCGATTATTTCTAAAACAAACCATCTAACAACCTCAAGTGCCAGCTTTCAAATTTTACGGCCAGCTTTCAAATTTTACTCAACGGCCAGCTTTCAAATTTTACTGTGCCTGGCAAAACAAACTGGCAAACATAAAAACGTGCCTGTTAAACCATTCTCTGATGGTTTATTTAATCAAAGAGGTTTTGGGCACGCGGCGCCAAATGGTTCGCCACCGCTGGAATAGCCGCAGCTTCATAGAAAAATTATATCCGTGCAGATTGTCGTGAAACAACTAATAAGAAAACGAGTTTTTCAGAAAAATATTTTTTTTCATTAGTAGATTATTAAAGAAGTGTTAGGTGTTTTAATCTCGTAACTGAAATTCAAATACGAAAAATTAAAAGAAATAAGTTCCAGTTTTCAGTTTTTATCTGGCGAAATATTAATATCATTCGATTTAAGTAAATTAAACGCAACTGTTTGATTTTTAAAGCAAAAATTTAATTTAGCACTTGAAATATCCGAATAATATAAAGGGTAAAGAATTTCTATAAGAAATATCTAGTTTTAAAAATATCGCTATTTCAATAAATTTGAACACCAAAACAGATACAACCTTATATCTTCTAAAAACAATTCTCGAATATAGTTAAGTTCAATCTTATCCGAATTTCGAAGCAATGTTAATAATAGTATTAATGTTGTCAAATACTGTTGCTATTGGAGAACGAAGCTTCAGTAAACAGTAAAAAGTAATAAAAAATACATATAAGCTCATCTTGATTAGGTCAAAAACACTTTCGAATATTTTCGTTCTCTGTATAGAACATGAACTAAGCCATCAATTAGGTTTAAAAAATTTATTAACGAGTTTCTTCGTTAAAACAAATAAAAACTAGGGTTTTAAAATTGTTTGAAAAATCTTCGTAATTTATTTTATATTAATTACATTACTATATATACATTGTTGCGTGTGTACGGATTCGTAATAGATTGAATGCGCACAGGATCAATGACCGCTTGATAAAATTTCTTTTCTCAAAAGAAACACTTCAGAGAAATCTGGAACTTTCCACAAAAATTCATCAAATTCTTCTCAGTATCACAATCAGTAATTACCCTTCAAACTGCGAAGAACGTTCAACACAATGCAATGCAAAGCGCATCTAAAGGGCGAAGCTAACACGGATAACTCAATACTTCGAATTCAGCTCTGAACTAACAATTACCAAGAGCAGATGCTCTCTCCAGTCTTGTATAGTTTTCATTTGGCCACCGAGAAATCTATAATACTTATCAAAATTTGCAGAAGGCATATATGGTTAAAGTTA
Organism: Stegodyphus dumicola; assembly: GCF_044657685.1. Taxonomy (NCBI): domain Eukaryota; kingdom Metazoa; phylum Arthropoda; class Arachnida; order Araneae; family Eresidae; genus Stegodyphus; species Stegodyphus dumicola. The sequence goes on along the minus strand of NC_140781.1, from coordinate 108,673,857 downwards.
CATCTTAGGGCTGTATACGGTTACAGTTGCATATATAGATTAAGTACAGTTATTCAATTGCAATACCCAATATAGTTATAGAAGGACCGGACCAAAATTTCGCCAAATGGTGGCCAATTTGGGCGACTTTTCGAGATTTCTTTCTAAATTTGGCGACAAAAATTAGTCGCCAAAAACATCGCCCTCACCAATTTAGCGAGATAGCCATTTAGTTCAATGTTTAAAAGACCTGCCCCTGTATTTCTATTTTTCCGGCAGAGCATCCTCTCTTTAGATTTTAGTGTTACAATATATTAAAAAAATATTTCACCAAAGTTATCTACGCATGAACAAAATTCGTAACAATATATATATATATATATATATATATATATATTATTTTAATGCTATATGCTGTTTATCAAAAAGGAAGTTTTTATTGCTTATCCAATCGTTTTATCATGCGAACGCTTTTATTACTGGTCATTTTTTCAGAATGTATAAAGCTTATATTAAATATTATTGTAAGGTTTATAATATTATGATTTTAAATAGTTATCTTATTAATATGTAAATGTACAAATATATGGTTAATTTGTACTGTGTATATATATATTACGCATTTACAGTAGTTTTCCTCCCTTTTGTTAATTTTTCGTTTTTATTACTATTACTATCATCAACTGGCCGGACATCTTGCATTGTATCCAGGGGCGTGAATTTTCCTTTTGCATCATAAATTGTTAATTCAGTACAAGCGCAAATATTTTATATGCTTCTACGGTGTAACTTTCGTTTACTAAAACAATACAATCATTGCTTAAAAATCTTTTGACTTCTTTCATTTTACTTTTGACATTTAAATTTCTCATTTTAATAAACGTTTATTTGCGTATTACTTTGGGTATCTAAGAAAACTTAAAATATTAGCTTTCTTTAAAAGCAGCATCTTATCATCCAAGAACAATTCAAAGCCAGCGACATATATTCTTCTTGGAATAAAAAATACACCGTAATATCACACAAGTTTCCGTTTCAATAATGATTTGCTTAATAAACGTAAAAAAATGGAAAACCGTGACTGAAGAGTTAATGGTACTACAATGGGGGGATTATCGGATTATATGTGGAATAACAACTTTTTATTTTTTTAACTTAAATTAATTAGGATGATTTTATGTTACGCGTTAATTAACAAAAAACAAATGTTGACTTGCGTGAGAAAAATCGAAATGTTTGCTCATTTTGTTTGAAAATATTAAACTAGAAGCACTTGAGATGCAATCATTATAAAGAGTAGAAAGATAAACACAAGTGTGCGTTTTCTTTCTTTTTTTTTATCTGAATTACACATACAGAAAGTGGAAATCATAAACCTCTCACATACTGTTCTTTTGGAAACAGAAAAATGTCGATGGCAAAGGGAAAATTGCGATTTTTTTTTGCAGTTTATAATTGTATATCAGTTCATAACAAATTCTTGTTTTAAAGAGAGTAGTACATTTTTGATGGTTAATTGTGAGTAGAAAAATTCAGCTGAAAATAATGTTTTCATTATAGAAACTAAATGTACAGTGAATAATAATAAAAATTTCAAACAATGAGTTTGAATCTAAACTAGAAGTTAAAGTTTTTAGAAAAGTAAACTTAGGTATACAGGTATACCTAAGTTTACTTTTCTGAAAACTGTTTACGCTGTTCTAAAAACTGTTTTCTATATACGCTCCACTTACTTAACATTATTTGAAACTAATTGTTAGATGTTATATTATGGTACAGTAGAATGAATTAAAAAGGTAGTTATAGAATTAAATAAGAAAATTGACAATTCTCTGATTTCAAATTAACAATAAAATGTAGGTGCATAAGAATGACACATATTGGGGTAATTTATTATATCCTAAGGTTGACAAAAGTGATTACTCATACTCTTTAAAGTGATTACTCATCACGTTCTTTGGCAAACAGCCTTTTTCAAAATGACAATTAATTTCACTGAAGTATTTATTGCCAATGCATTACAAATGTGTCATTTGTATTACTTAATCAGGCTCATAATTATACCAAATTATCATCATAGATCAGTCATATCATCTTATAGCGGGTTTCATAATTAAAATATGTACAGCAGAATATCAGTGAGTATGAAAATTTATGGTTTGACGTTTAGGGTTCAGCGGTAACTCGGAAGCAGGCGGAAATGAAATTAGCACTACTGAATAACTGCGTCTGTAAGAAGTTCTAAGTTGAAGGCATAAATCTGCAAATTCGAAGATTTTGCCTTGCTTCAAAGCCGTCATCTTGATGGTTTTACGCTTGGAAGGATTAGAGGAAAATTGGGAGAAAGCTTGGAAACCACGAAAACCGAAATATGGTTTGGAATCGCTCTCCGAGTTTTAGAAGAATATCGAAAGTTTGTTCTCCGAGTTTTAGAAGAATATCACACGATTGAAATGTGTTACAGTTGCATTGTAGTTGTCACTCACCTTTTAGGACTTAATGCAAAGACTGAAATTTAGCCATAACAATTAAACGCAATAGATATTACACAGACAGACAACTTGGAAATCAACTCTACCTCGGTAAAGCACTGAGAGTGTACCGTCAATCTGTGGCTCGATGTTTTGAATTACATATAACAATGTCCTCGAAAACAAAATGTCTGTGCGACTCTAATGAGGAGTCACTGTGAATAGCATTTGTATCGGATCCACCTGAACTAGAAGATGCAGAAGTTGGTCGATGCTTTGTTTTCGAATGAGAGGTTATTCACCTCTCATAGGGCTTCCTGCATCATTCCATCTGGAGCACCAGAAGTAACGCATACAGAGAAAATATCCTTATGGTGGGGTCGGGCGACGGAGTGAGGTGGCATGATCAATGACGAATGCGAATGCAATCTTGGCGAGTTGTAAAGAGATTATTTAACGCCATATTCGCTCACAACCAGCGGAGAGTGGAAAAACATTTCTTTTTGTGGATGATAATGTCACGCTCTCTTGAAACAGAGAAGTGGAGAATTTTCTGGAGAGTGAGGCCAAGCAATTTTCAGTCCCTGCTCTGTCTAGAAGGAATGGAAGAATTGTCGCAGAAAGTCTGAATCATCTTTTGACCACGGCGTTGTAGTTGCTGCATTGCAATTCAAGGTGGACATATCCCCTCTTGAGAAACCAAATTGTCTGGTCATTTCATTCAACCTTTATTTATTTTTCTCTTGCAGAAGACTTTGTTTGTGACCGTTTTGATGTGTTGCTTCGATCAAGTTATTAGTTATCTTGTCATATTTGTGTCCATTCATGCATAGGTTTCTTTATGCAGTAAAAAATATCTCCCATTCTAAAGTTTTGGACGCTGTGCATACCTAAAAGAGTACTTGGTACTTATTGCTGATGTATGTTGGTACATACGTACACGGCTGGGAACGCTTATGCAAATTGCTTGAGGTCTCTCAAGTAGATTATAACTATATTATATTGGAAAATCCACGCATTAGGAATTAGTCAAAGGGCTTCGATTGCCTAATATCGACATATTTTCTGTTAATGTGGCGAAACTTTTATCTTAAAAATTTATCTGCTTTTAGCGCAAAAATCTCCTTTTTTTTTGTTGAAAGTTTTCGAATGGCTCATGATCTCCATGACTTCTTTCAATAAAGCAACTGTCTCTAGAGTTGGGTGATTGGATTATCGATTATCAGGCTATGAATAAACTGAGAAAACTAGAAAAAAATAAAATAGATAAAAATATAAATTAATCATCTTTTTACCACATATGGTCTGCTCGCTATGGTTATCGTAATTTCTCTAGCGCTGTTTGGCATGGGATGATCGGTATGTTACAGCAGACGCTGCTAGTTAATACGCTAAATTTTAATAAAAGTGTTTGCTCAACTAATACGATAAAATTAAAACTTTCTGTTCATAAGATTTATGCTTCAGAGTGGGAAGCGTCTTAGATGTAATCTGTGCATCTATGTAAGCTATTTGATATTAATATTTCGTGTGTGACATTCATAAAAAATTAGTAATAAATTAAGTTATCAGTTTACATGTTCACAAAGTGTAAAATCAAGGTATGAAATATTGATTAAAATCCCTATCCACTAAAAATTTTGTTTTAATATTATAGGCAATTAATATCCAGTTTATTCGTTTTTTATATTTAGAAGTAAAAAGTTATTAAGTACATTTTTGATGATATGCCGTCTTCAAGCACTTGTGTCTTATAATAAGTAATTTTTCTCATAAACTTAAGCTATTTATGCTAAGAGCTAAGTAGTTTTATATTTATTTCTGTAGCTGTACACAATATAAAGTGAACAGAGAATCTAGATTATTATTTCAAAACTTCTTTCAGCGGCTGAATTTTAATTATTTATCTCAATGATTATAATAAATGCGTGTTTTGCTCCAATTGTTTTGGCATTACAAGATTAACATGCTTTAATATTTTACCCTTCTAGGTTCCTATATAGCTCATCTTTGATTTCTGCGTTATAACGCATACATGTTTATATATGACATCATGTAAACAGTTCTTTTACTTGTCTCAGCCTTAATCTGATTTTATTAGTACAGGGAATTCGAACTTCATTTGAAATATCAGTATTATACTAGTTAAGTTAAATCTTTTCATCATGCTATGATAAAAAATCTTAATTTTGCATTTTGACGATCTAAGTCTTCGGTGGATTTTGTACACTTCTTTAAGTAAATATTTCATTACAACCGTCAGTTAGAAAACTTTGTTTTCGTATATGGATATCCTTTTTCATAGTATCTCCTCGACTTTAAAACTCGCTTAAGTGTTTGCTGTTTACTATGCGATTTTGCAGGTAATTACAATATGGGCAAAAAAGTAGGTCTGAATAATCTAAATTTCATGTAGCAGCAATTTCATGTAGTAGCAGAATCAAATCTGTGTCAGCAATTACAAGAACGGATTCAAAAGATTTACGACTGCTGTTTTCCTCCTTTTATGGTAGTAGATCTTTGGTGAGTATATACCATACATTATGCGAAGGTTTACGAGAGTTATACAACTATATACTTTAACTTGCACTCTGACAAACATGGCCTTCAGCATGAGGGTAGGTGCCTATTGTATTTTGTCTTAGCAGGTGAAAAAGACAACTATATGATTATACTACAGAAATGTTGTAGAGTCATTAGGTTATTTTGATGCCGCAGACGTGAAAGGTGAGCAATGCCTTCCCCGGAGCTGGAACCTGGACATCTTGAATACGCGCCGAGTGTGCTATCGTTACTCCACGCAGGCATGCAGGAAAAAGGGAGAAAATAACGTATACACTTCGTCTTCTTTTCCAGGGGGCTGGGACATATATGTCCCGCACTTTCACTACTTTAAATGTGTCTCAAGAAATTTTGATAAACTATGGAGATTTAAAATTTATTCCTTAATATGGATTAGGAAATGCAAGACACTGTAGATTTTTTTATGTTCCTTTCATTTAAAATAAGTGATTAAATGGACATAATACGTTAGAAATTGGCCCCTATAGCCCACGGGAAAAGGTTAAAGGGCAACTGGGGTTAGGGCACCTAACCGCCAAATCCTGATGACGAAGAATCATCATACACCACCTTTTAGTTCAGACGCAACTGTAGAGTCATTAGGTTATTTTAATGCTAGAGACGTGAGCAATGCCCTCGCCCGGACACTAATCAGGACCTCTCGAATACGCGCCGAGTATGCTACCGTTACACCACGAAGGCATACAGAAAGGAGGGAGAAAATACCTTATAACTTGATTAAATTTTGTGTTAAACTTGAAAGGTTCTCAATGAAACGCTTGAAATGTTACAGTGGGCATATGGCGATGAAATATCTAGCTGTACACAAGTATTTCAATAACGGAGGCTTTTTAAGATAGCTCGTGAAAGTTAGACAAAGAAAGCATGGCAGGTTGTAGAGACATTAATTATTTTCCGGGAGCAGAAAACACGAAAATTCAGCTATGCCTTCATCGGGATTGCACCCACGGATCTTATAGTATCAGATAGATGTGTTACCACTTGCACCAAAAGAGCACGTTAGAGAGAATGTGACAATATATTCTCCCTTACTGCGAGGGCGACCGGGGAAAGATTCTAGATTGTGCCAAACTATCATCTACCAGATTTCAGTTAGTTTTTTAAGCTAACAAATGTGATAAATTAGACCGGGATCCTTACCGGGATTCGAACCATAGATCTTCCATTAGCTAGCTGGAGGTGCTACGTTTGCACCAAGAAAGCATGCAAGAAGGTGTGCGATAATTTCTTATTGGTTATCCTCTGCGGTTACGGATCAACGATGCACACCATGAGAAGGAACAGAACGGCCACTGTTATTTAGCCTCTTTAAACCAAGAGAAGGAAAAGACCGAATTTGCTCCAAAAATATTGCTTTTATCTATAGAAAATGGTCGGTACAATGCTGTACTTTGGCAAATAGATACAAGACTATCTAAAATCGATCCGTTAGCGTTAGAATACCCTGTGTATAGCCTCGACTTAGTGATATGTGATTTCTGTGCGTGCTCAGCATTGAAAAATCAACGACGCTGGAAGAGATCGAAGAAAGTGAGAAACGACCACACCAGCAGCGCTAATATAGGATGCCACAAAAAAGTCTACTTCATATTTTTGAATCCTTTAGAAAACTCTATGGAAAGTGTAATTTAGTGTGAAGGGCTTAACTGTGGAAAAATAATAATACAAGAACATATGATTGTAAATAAGGGAATTGGTATAAAACCTTTCCAGATAACCTACGTCAAATTCACTTTAAGGGTTGCAGTTGAAGCCATAAAAATAGCTAGCAAATTGCTTCATTTTGAGTAAAATGCGTAGTTACGTGTTCTAAAATTAGTGAATTCGCAGACTCATTTCCTTTTCCCTTCAAATATATTGAGAGACAATAAATAATCCAAAATGAGAATTAACTGAAGCTGTGTAAGTGATGTTTAATTGTTGAATCGAACCTATTCAATAAGAACATTTTTTTGAATGAGTGTGAGGGAAATTCTGTATTTGTTAAAACCGCGTTTAATTTAACTGTATTGAACTCAAGCACATAATAACTGCCAACCAGAAGTCTGAAGTTGTAAGGCAAATGGAAAAAATTGAACCTTGAATGCTTCCGTAATTATATTTCATTTAAGTATAGCGAGGTTTAAAGATCTTATTAGAGTATACTAGGTACAATAACAAAAGTACTGCTTTTTTATTTCAGACTGCCTCACATTTCGTTAAAATGTGTTGTATCTACTACAACTGCTAGTCCAAGTGTGCTTTATTTTAAATAATACAAATGCATATAGATACATATGATTTTGCTTAGAGATGTTATGCTCACATATTTTTGGCCTTAGATGTCAAAAATATTTTCTGAATTTTCAGGAAAAATATATGCTATTCGAAATGGCTTCGTCCTCTTCTGCTCAGACAAACAAGGATCTACTGCAGAAATTTCGAATTTTTTCGTCAAAGAAATCAAAAGCGAGTCAGAGTAAAGTAACGTATGTATCTAGAGTATTTGAGTGGCGTTATAAGGAACAGTATTCGACAATATTTTCCAGTTTTCAGTTTCATAAAATATATCTAGGGTGATATGAAATGAATAGAAATTTCGCGTTCCTTAAACAAACTTACTATCTTTTTAAAAGTATGAGTTAAACTATGACTTCTGTAAAATGTGACTTAAGTAACTAGAACTGTTCATGCTTACTCATCTGGAAAGTTGGCATATCATTTGCATTCTTGATGGAGTCCATGGAAATTTTATTTAGATAATTTTTCTTTTTATCGATGTTCTTTCAATATTTGACGCGACGTAGTATATGCTGATAAAAGCATATACATTCAAACGAATTTAACTCATATTCAGTAGCTGTTTAATTTGTTAGAAGCATTTGAGAGCTTATTTGTAAACTAAAACGCGTTTCATGTTCGATTTTGGCTGCTTAATAAATTCCGATTTTAATATCTTTCTGAAACTCTGGATAAGATAACTAACTTAATTTTAGTAATTATTGTTTTATCTTAAGATAATGTTTCCAATTAATATTTTTTAAAGTTCTTTCAAAACTGGTAATGGAGTCTCATTCGCAACTCATAATTTTGTCCTTCTTTTAGAGTAAATTTCTAATTTTGGATAAAAATTCACTAAAATGGATGTTCTTTATCTAGACTTATTTCAAGGATCTTTTTGATTTTCCAATTCACTTTATACAACTTTAAGGTATTTCTTCCACTTTCTTAGGATGCCTTCGTGGTGTAATGGGCGCGTATTCGAGAGATCCAAGGTTCGAGTTACGGCGAGGGCATTGCTCATTTTTCTTGACTCTTTATTTAAAAAAATCCTAATGACTCTACAGTGGTACCCGAACTAAAAAATGTGGTGGATGATGATTCTCCACCACCAGGATTCATTATATTTTTTACATTATGCTGAATTTTTCTTTCTAGCTGCTAAAATACGTTCGCTTTAAAGCACATTTTATGCACAGTATATTGATGCATGTGTACGGGTTCGTAATAGATTGAATGCACATAACTCATTTTATCAAAAGAAACACTTCAGAGTTCTAGAACTTTCCGCAAAAATAGTCGTACAACTCTTCGCAGTATCACAGAGTACAATCAGTAAGTTACACGTCAACCTACTAAGAACGTCAAACACAACGTAATTCAAAGCGCACCTAAAGAGCGAAGCTAACCCGAAGATATCTCAGCACTCCGAACTCACGCTGTGCTAACAACTGGGAGCAGATGCTCTCTCCGGTTTTATATAGTTTTTACCCGGCCACCGATATATTTCTAGTATGTTCTGCTTCTCGAAATTACTAGAAGGTATATGAGGGCCGCAGCTACATACAGCATCAATTACAGTTATTCATTTGTAATATCATTTGTAATATCCATTACAGCTATGCAGGGACCGGACCAAAAAGGTCGACAAGTTTGGCGACTTTTGGCAAATTCTCGCTAAATTTGGAGGCAAAAATTAGTCTCCAAAACTGTTGCCAGCTTGGCGATATTTCGCCAGTTTAGCGAGATAGCCATTTACTCAATGTTAGACTCAATAGACTTAACCTCTATATCCTTACTTTTTCCGGCAAGCCTCGCTTCTCTAGATTTTTATGTTACATTACACAGAAAAAAACCAACAACTTTACATATAATTGCACTAAAATTATCTGTCTATGTATAAAATTCGTAACAATATTATCCTTGAAAATTTCGGCCTAAAGATATTTTTTTCCTAGTCAGATAATATATTTAGATATAAAATAAACAAATGGTTAGTCAGATAAGTCTAAATCATATTTCTGTGCTAGATGACGATCTGATATTTTAGGTAAATCCATTCCATTAAGTGAACAGGAATTTAACACCATCACTTAACGTAGTCATACCTGTTTTCCTTGTACATATTTATCCACTGAATATGTTGCTAAGTAATTCTCAAGTTGTTAAAGCAACCTGTTAGCCGAAAATTTGACAGTTAGAAACCATACAAAATATTTAACCAGTTATCTTTAAATTTGCCTATTTGAATAGACACTTAACTAGAAAAGTATTGGAAAACAAAGGAAGAAGCATCATCATCTTTATTCGAAAACATGTTTGTTAACAATCTGTTTTCCAATATTTCAACAACTTTTCAGCTCTTGTGGACAGAAATGGTTTACCCCACAGAAAATAATATTTGTAATCCAAGGCTGAATCCGAAGACCAAACTAACCCAAATATTAGCATGAAGGATCCTGAAGATGCAATTACAAATGATAAGTCTTAACTTTTCAAATTATTTACCGACTTCGTTTGATATTGTGATGATTTTAAATATTCAGTGGTTGCGTTGTAGCAAAGTAAATTAATAAATGGTTATTCATGATATCATTGTAATATATATTTCAATATCTTCGAAGGGAGAGTATAAATTGACGGCTAAAATTTTCTTTCAATAAATTTAATAATACTATAGTAATAAATCTTAACTAGTCACTGAGAGACAATGTAAAGTTGAAGCTAATGAAATGGCTATTTTTATTCTTTCAAATGTATAAAAAAATTAAAATTATCAGATCAGTAACTGACTTATTTATGAAGTCACTGAGACTAAAAGGATTTAATAAATAACATTCCGATTACCATTAGGAGTAACGTTAAAATCGCTCATTGGGTTCCGATACACAGAAATAAAGAAATATAAATAATATAACAAAATAATACTATAATATGAAAATCACAATAAAAAATGTAAATATATATAATACAATACATAAATTACAACAATAAAAATTCTTTCCGGTAACCTCTAGAGAAGGTGTTTGAAAGATGTTTTAGGTATTAAATAGCAGTTACAGTGACTCAATATGTACTATGTGCACCACTTTTCTGTTAAAAAGCAAGTATGAAATTTAATTAAAGTATTCATAAGAAATAAATTATAATTCCTGAAAATAAGACTTATGAAGTAAATGTATAAATAATTAAACAGTATGTCCTACATTTCATTATTCGAACGTCCAAAGTTTGATATTAAAATAGCTTTTTCGATTTGGGAAACGTTACATCATATGATTACGTGAGAGAGATGTCCTTACAAATGTGTTAAAGGAATTCACTTATAAGTTTTTTGGTGACTGGTTTTAATTTCCGTTGAAAATGTTCACAGTGATGAATTAGGTTATGGAGACTGCATTAGTAAATGAAAAAAATTGTCTTTTAATATAAAAAGAAACTTTTTAAGAATAAATGAAGATTAATTCTAGTAATTGTGATGTACAGCTGAAGGAATAATCATGAATTTGAGATGCAAAATGAAATAAATTACAGATAAAAAATTAACTTTCATCACAAAATGCCTGTAATTTTAAAAGCGGTATTTTTGGTATAAAATACATTTTGACTATTTGTACATTATAATATAAGATAAGAAATAAATTTGAGAATATTTTTGTAACTTAAAAATACTTTAATAAAATGCAGAATTATTTTCTTGTTTCTCCGTCATAAAATTTGAAATCATAATATGTGCATTCATGAAGTCATGAATTAATCACATATATACTATTCCTTAAATATTGAAAATAAATCTTTTAAAATACGGATATTTTACATGAAACTGTTACTGAAAAGCAAATTTTTATATAAATTTTATAATAAATTGTATAATTTGTGAATGAGTTTATGTGACGCACTTGTTTCTTTTCAGTTTCCATTCGCTGATTTAATATTTGTTCGGCGTACGTTGATAACAGTTGCATAAAATATGTGAATTATTTTTAAAGTGAGCTATTAATAATTTTTACTTCCTTGTACGAAGTAAAAAGGAAGTATTGTAATCTCGAAAAGTTTCAGACATCATATTTCAACGCAAATATCCATTTTCACCCCTATCGAATGCAATTTAACGATGTTTTTGCTTGACATCTGTACGTAAGGACAAAACAAAGGACTCTTTCCCCCCAAAAAAAATTGTAAAACTAATTTAAAATGAATTCTGAAGAGACTTTTTCGTGGCGTCTGTGCGTACGTACGAATGTATATCGCATAATTAAAAAACGAGGAGCCTCAGAACTTTGAAATTTTGTATATAGGACTGCTATAACATGTAGATGTGTGCCTCGTATTTTGGTTGCAATCGGCCGCACCAAAAGTATATAAATATATGTATATATATATATCTACTCTGTTACTCGGCTCAGTGATCTCCGTTTCTTATTATGTTTGTAAACTGTGCACCTTTTGCTTTAAAAATGATTGAACTATGCTATTCTTATCTTCAGGTTAAGGGTTTACTCCTTTAGTAAATCTATATGCAATAATTTTAGAATTATCAACAATTTAAAAGTTGTTTAAAGTGCCGCTAAGCCTAATAATTTTTGCCATGTTGGCCATTGCATGTTTACATTTGAAACAACAGGATAGTAGATTTGTTGCCAATCTAGAGAAAGTAAGCTTCGCAATAACAAAGATAACACCTTATTTTATTATTGCGAATTAATTCATGCTTTATCCATTCTGGAATTTATTCGAAGAAATAAGTGTTTAAGATTTACTTCATAATTTTCAATGCAGACATTTTGAGTTTTTATGTATTTTTGCCTTGTCGCGAAATGAAAACTGAATTAATTGAATGAGAAATACTGAATCGTTTGTGAAAAACTGTTTCTTTTTCTTTTCTTTTTTTGTTGTTGTTCTTTGCTTAATTTCTTTTATACGCTGTTTTAGATTTATTATAGTATTTGAATAGAACACGTGGCAACGATTAGATAATTCTTAAGATGATACAAATTTTGTGCATTCTGAGTTAAAAAATGATTGAAATGTAGCGCTGTTAAGTGAAACTAGGGTCAGAGTATCGCTATGGTAAACAAATGTAGTGAAGTTTTAAGCGTGCATTTATTCTACTGTGGTTTTTGCGTTATGGACGAAGTAGATTTAATGGTTATCTACTTCTACTAAAATATAATGAATATAGTTTTATATACTACTAAAATATAGTGAACTTTAAAGAGTGCATTTATTCTATTGTGATTTATGCACTATCGACGAAGTAGATTTAATTCAATTCAATAAGTTTAAAGGAAATGCAGGAAAAAATGCGTATAATTTATTATTCCGTACAAGGAAGTCATATTGTGCAGACATCAGATTTTTTCTGAAAGCATTGACAGCTTATTTTGTTTGCTTGTACTATATGCTTTTACCTTTGGGTATAAAAAGCACAGCATAAATGTTAGTGTGTGAACTTCGCGTTTTCAAGGAATTTATATTTAATCAAATACTTACATGCTTTCTAATTTCATGAAATACAGATACATGTTTTACAAGGTTCTTCGTAAAATAATTTACTCATTTAAATTGTTACTACGCTTTTATATTTCCTTTTTGATAATCTATATAAAGTAGAATCTCGTTTATTCAAATATATGGGGACAGGAATATTTTAGATAATACATCTTTTCAGATAAACCCTCTTAATTTTCTGAAGCTTAGATATGAGAAAATAATGACGATATTTTTACGCAAAATCATTCATTACGGTGTACTTGTATACACTAAAATCACATGCTACGTTAATTAATACACCAGTATGTATGGCTAACCAGAAGAAACACATAATCTAAAAGTAACCGTATAAGCTCATACACAGGCACCTATGAAAATGTGTTCTTCAATAATTTTAAGCAAATGGCATCTAGTGTAATTTAAAAATGAGATTTAATTGAAAAACAATAAAATTTGACAGCTTTCTTTCCAGAAATCGGTCAGCATTTTGTTTTTTAAGATTAGGTTATATTTCTGAGGGCTTTGCTGACATTCTTTTTCAGAAAACACTGCAATAGCGATGATGCTGTTAAATTCGCCCCGTATAGTCTAACAGCTTGTCTGCATATTTCAATTCTATTCTTGCTCTTTCACCTTAACTTTTATTATCCTTTCCCCGTTGTTCTTCTTGCTGCTCTTGAATCACTGCACAAATAATGTTTTGACCTGATAAAATCTATAGTTGCTGTTGTTTGCCTTTCTTCCTTCCCGTCTATGTGTTTTAAGCTATATTTAAATTCTTTTAACAGGCCAGAAACAATTTCAACGAATTCATTTCCGTTACTTGTTTAGCGGCGGAGCCGTCTTAATTCACGATGCTTATGAATAAGCTCTTTTTCAACAATGATAATCAATAAAGAACTAATGATTAATCAATAAAGAACTTGGGTAAGCAAATACGAAGAAACGTTTTTTTAATATTATAGAGATGCATCAGCAATGCTATATGTAAGCCGAATTGCAAAATGCAGTTATTTTGTTTTTCATTTTGGGCAGTTTAAATTTGTTCTAATATAAAATTAGCTGTTGAAGTAAACAACATCCTAAATCAAAGTTCAAAAGCTCTCAGCACTACCAGTAACAATGGATACGACTTACAGTAAAAGAAACTGGAGACCTATGAATAAAGTTTTTATATAAGAACTAGAGGAAGGAAGCCTTGTTACAAGACCTTGAAAAGTAAGATTATTTATTTAGAAGTAAACGAAAAGCGGCTGCATATATAAGTTGTATATTGTCTTCGTTTTCAGTAATAATAACAAATAAGCAGACTGACATTCAATTAATATGAATTCAGTTGTTAACAAGCTAGCTACCGGTACCATATAAATACTGTACAAGGAAAATGTAATGTTTTTCTTATCCTTAATTCTTTTCAGAGAGCTTTTAAGTCTGAATAAGAAAAAATATTCAGATGCTTTTAACTTCAGAAAGAAAAATAAACCTTTTTTAAATTCCGATTTTGTATTCGCTGTTTCATCTCAAAGAGTAATCATTTTACTTTTACGGAAATCAAACTTTAAAAGGAAAAGGCAAGCAAGAAATGTAGAATGAAATTGGGCATTTTCATGATGAACAGGTTTGTTTATTGTGTCCCTAAATCTAAGCATTAGAAATTCCTTTAAATAAATAGAGGGGAGTTTAGATTTAAGGACATTTTATAGGAGAGCATAAAAATGTTCGTAAAAATTACGTTCATATACTTTGCAGTAAATATAAAAATGTTTACACTATAAGGTATTTATCCCACCTTCTTAGCGTGCCTTCGTGGTGTAGTAGTCTGCATGCTGGGCGTATATTCCAGAGGTCCACGGTTCGATTCCCGGCGAAGGCGCTGCTCATTTTTCATGACTCTTGTTTCCAAAAAATACCTAATGCCTCTACAATGTGAACATGCTTATTAACGTGCTCCTTATTATAAATGAAATTAATTTTTCAAGCATAAATGAGGCTTCTTGCAAAAAGGCTCCAAGCTACACACTGCTTAGTTGTTTCTAGAATCTGGGTGCAATTACTGCCTAAGGATACGTAGGAGCTTCAATCTAAATGAGATTGTTTATTGGAATATGCTGCATATTTGTCAGAAACTTTAAATTTGGTTTACACTACTTTGAAATAACTTTAAAACAGTTTGAAATACGCATCTTTTCTTTTATTGTGATTTAAACCATATTGTTTTCAGGATAATACCATTTATATCCGCGTTTCCTCCAACGAACATTTCAAATCTGAAATTTAGATTTCTGAAAAACAAAATGAAGAGAATGAATATTTGGCACTTTTAAATAGCTGTTTGAAGTGAGTTTTTGACCCTAATAAGCAAACAAAACTTAACCGTTCAAGTTATAAATATTAAGTTTAGGGAAAATAATATGTGCGTATTTACGGCTTTATTGTGTAAAAATTAAGTTGTTCAAATACTTACAAAAGTAATTAAACGTATTAACAGATAATTAATAAATTAAAGTGATGGTTGTATATAATAATTTAAATTAACTGTAAAAAGGGTTTTTATAAAACATTGTAGTTATCAATAATACTTTTTTCAATGTACAAAAATATTTTTCTGAAACAATAGTAAATGTTAATGGACTTTCTCTCTGAATATCAACATACTTCTTCAGCTGATAAGTTTCACTTTTAAAAGCCAAAATATGACGACGTATTGGGTCATCTGAAAAGCTCTGCGGATTTTTGATGATAAATGCATAAGGAGCAGTATAAAAACATAAGAATGGATCACATAAGCCCCCTTTTATTCTATGGCTTTTGGCCATCTTTCTGGACTTTAGAAAATTCCTTTTTATTTCCTTGTGCAAAGTAAAGAAAATATTGTAATCGTGAAAAATTTCGGGTATCGTGCTTGAACAGAAATATCCATTTTGAGCTTTCCCGTATTCATCTTGAAGATTTTTTTGCTTGACGTCTATGACTGGTGTTTCCAAAATAGTTTGTAAAAGGGATTCAAAGGAGACTTTTCCTGATGT
Source organism: Stegodyphus dumicola (assembly GCF_044657685.1). Lineage (NCBI taxonomy): Eukaryota > Metazoa > Arthropoda > Arachnida > Araneae > Eresidae > Stegodyphus > Stegodyphus dumicola. The sequence continues at coordinate 108,658,046 of NC_140781.1, read as the reverse complement.
TTGTACCGTACGTACGTATGTATGTATATCTCATAACTCAAAACCGAATCGAACGCTGAAATTTTGTATATGGGATTACTATAACATCTAGCTGTGCATCTCCTTTTTTTTTTTTTTTTTTTTTTCACTGAAACAGGCAGAACCAAACATACATATGTAATTTATTTACTAATGGATTATTTAGTATATTATCTCCTTTGTTAAAGGCGGTTAGAATTCTATTGAAATGAAGTAACTCGTAAGCATATTTAAATCTGGAATCTTGAAACACTTTTTTAAATGGAGACATTAAAAATGAGTCTCGAACCCAAGTAGCACACGACGTTGCAAACTGGTCCGACAGGTTGCAAAGTGGTCGTGGTAACTTTTACGACGTCTTTACAACGTTGTGAAGACGCAAAATATTTGCCGTTGCATCTTGGCAATTTGTCGACGTCGCTGAAACGTCATGATATGACCGCTTTTAGACGTGGTCGTTTTAGCATTTTTTTTTAGTTCATCAGCATTATTTTTAGAATGAAAAGAGACTAAATCTGCCCTTTCAAGAATCTGAAGTCCGCATAAGATTTACTTTGCAATGTTTCATTACTTTGTTTCATCTAACTATATTAATCTAAGATAGATTCATCCAATGAAATGTAAATTTAATATAAATACTTTTGATTTATTAAATTTAATTAGTACTAAAATACGTGCTAAATATTTGTTTAAAATTTTGTTAAAATAATTAATACTTAAAATATTTTTTATAAATATTATAGCAAAATATTTAAAAATGAAAGCAATGTATAAATAAAGTTATTAAGTTATGCATTTTATATACTTTAAAAATCATATTTCCGAAATCAATGCAAATCACATGTTAGCAATTATTTCACTACTAAAATATTACTTTATTTATTATTTTTGAAGTAAGGACGAATTCACGGCTGTCCAATATATATGACGGAAAAGAAGCAGACCTGTACCTTATTTACTGGATTCTTATATAAACGAACATCTCGAGATTTGCGCTCTTTGGCTAGCTGCCAAATTCGAACAACTGCGCAATTAATTCAGATTCTTGCAGTTCTTTCAAGTAATTCTTTCAGGTAAAGATGTCATCTGTAAGGCGTTTGAAAAACCTAACTTCCTGTTTGAACTTGAATCAAGCAATGACTGATATAAATAATATTGCTTATATTAAAAGTAAATGTAATGCACTATCAATCAAAGAACGCCTTGTGAATCTTTTCATTGTTCTGTATCTCCTTACTTCAACTGCCTTCATCGAGTGAAATTATCGTCAAAATGCTGAATTTGTGCTTATTTTGTGTGTGAATATCTGCTATCGTGAATCTAGTGTTCGTGAAATAGTGTCTCTGTGGTCTATAGTGGTCTGTGGAATATAGTGTTCGTGAAACAGTGTTTTTTGTGGAAATAGTGTCTGTCTCCAATCGCTGTGGTTCCAGCGGTGCAATATTTGGATAAACTTATTAGCTTTGTGCTTCGGTTATAACGTCCTAAGTTCTATATCGCATTTCATTCATATTAATCGATTATTGTGTTCATATTGAAAAGCTAGCTTTCAGAATTAATACATATAAAACCAAAAATAACATACAACGGTAAGCCACTTTCTGGTTTTGCTTAAAATGCAATCAATAAAGAAGCAACAACAATTCAAGCTGTTATGGTATGTTTATTAGTTTCAAAATACAAAGAAATTATTGGACTGGTACCAGTACTTAATATGACTGCTGAAGATGAATTAGATATATATATAATATAAGCAATTAATTAATTATTAAAATTAATAATAATGCACATTCTATAGTATATTGTCTTTTGTACAGTATGCAGAAAAGTTTAATGATTTTAAACAGTGTATGAAATGTATGATCGAAAAACCAGTGTTAAGGAAACATTAGCATTTCTATGAAATATTGTAATCTATAATTATGTGATATTTAATTGTGTACTATTAAAAAACACTAAATATTTTTTATTGATTGCAAATTGCAGTTTTATTACTTTTCGTTTGGTATCTATTCTTCCAAATACTGTGTAATTCGCATTTTTTTAAATATTGATGTTATGTATGTTTATTAGATTACCTCAATAAATGAATGTTGGAAATTAGGTTTTATTTTTTTATTAAATTTAAATATATTCTATTTTCTTCGCTTACATTTTATTTGCTTGCGATGGCAAAGAAATTCATAATAAATAGAAACAAAAAGTTTCATCGTGTGCTATTTAACGAAGAGCTTGCAATAATAATTCTTGCGTTTTACCTTTTTTATGGAAGTCTCCTATCTGAGTTTTAAACCAGAATTTTCCATTTCATAAAATAGGTCGCATTTTCAAGCAGCTGTTTTGAGTTTCGATAAATTTTTTTCCTGTTTCTCCACATTTTGAAGTTATTAGTTTCTAGCTGACGTATGGTAGCATGCTTCAGTTGAAAATAAATCAATGATCTTTCTTTCCTCTCAACTTTTATCAAAAACCTTTACTGCTTTTAAGTTCACATTTTAATGCTTTTCTGTTGTCCATACAAGTTTCATTTTTAAAAAAAATTCTCAAATTTTCTGTTAAAGAAAGGAGAAACTAGATTTGAATTTAATATCGTATTTTATGCCATCTAGTATTTTAAGAGTCAGATTTTGCAAGTATATGATTTATCTATTTTATCTTCATTCCTACACTACTTTCTTCTTTTTGTTAAAGAAATTTCAGATCTAAACAAATAGTTAATTCTTGAATAAAATTATTCATATGTATAGTAATTAAGATAGAGTTGCTAATTTAAATGGTTTGAAATTTGTACTGCACTTTTTATAACATTACTGCGCTTTATTTTTTTTTATAATTTAAGTAATATTTGTTAAAATTCTATTCATAGCTTTTCCAGATATTTCAGCTTAAATTCGCATTTTTTCTGTTATTTTCGAAAATATCATTTACAGGAAAAAATAATTAGTTATTGATTCCTTTGTGCATATTTCCTTTATTCTTTTAACAATTCCGTCAAAATAAAATATCTCAGAAAAAAAGATTGGTAATTATACTCAGGTGAAGCAGAATAGATTCTTCACTACCATTCTTTGTTACATTTTTCTTATGAAGCGCTCCTTTATTGAGTTTAGAAAATGAAGGGGATTTGTTAAATAAAGAAAGGATAGTTGTGAAAAAGACGGGATGATTTGTAAGAGATAAAAAGGCTTTGCACTACAAACCTGCCAGTGCGTGAAGATTATTCATTCTTGTTTATGCATCAAACTAAAATTTTGTAACCTTACTTGTACAATCTGTTATTCATAAATTTACTGTGCTTTCTTCTTTGAGAGGTAAGAACGGTAGCCAAAACTACTTTAGTTTAAAGTAATTAATCACTCATTTTTATTGATGTGGACATCTTGTTTAGGGTAGAAGTAGAGTGTTGCTGAGATATTTTCAAAGGGAATTAAGGCATTTTAAAAACATTTCTGAGAGAGTCGATAAAATAATTTAATATTTTGTCCATTAAAATGAGCAGTTACAAATAAAATACGTGAATACTAAATTTACAGAAATAAAAAAAATGGGTTTTTAAAAATATTTGTTAATCGAACACAAGAATTTAATTCAACAAAATGGAAATCTGGCACAGTCTATAAAAATTAAAAATATAGAATAAGAAATTTTTAATATAACTTAGTTGTTAAGAAAAATGCACAAAAAATACATTTTCAAACCAGATGGGAAAAAAGAAAGCCTTCTATACCTAGAAGATTCTGTACCTAAATGCGTAATACATGGCGTTCGAAACTATCTTAATAATTACGAAAATGCTGTAGATATTTGTAAAGGTTATCAGTTGAGTATAGTGCAGAATAAATGTATTATAAATTTGTTAAAAATAAAATTAAGCTATTATTAAGTGCTTCTATTCCTTTTCCCTCCAAAAGTTGTTTCAAGTTTTGGAATTAATTGATATTAATTGAAGAATAGCCGATGTATTGTTGTTGGTTTCATATAGTTTATTTGATTCTTGCAAAGCACTTGGCTTTCTGCCTAAGGGGAGAGATTCCTTCGTGAAGGCACTTTAAAACTGGCTCGTACACACGTTGCACACGGGGAAAAATACGAAAACGACCATGCAGCTAGCCCCTTTCACCGAGATTTGAGCCTCGAACCGAACTGCCAATGTTCAGCGACTTCACCGCTCGGCCGTTGATGGACTATATTACTATTGATATGGACTAGAAATTATAAATTGAGTTAAGTAATAGCGTCGAGTTAAAATATCAATTTACAGTATTAATCGTTAAATAAAAGAAATTCGTTTCTGAACTCTCATTTAATATTCAAGAGTTTAAATCCAAGTTGTCTTTGAATTATTAGAATACGATGCCTTGAAATATTTTTATGATAGTAATGCTGCATTTAAAAATATTTATCATAATTAATTCTTATAGTATAACAGCAATTTCTCATAATTTATTATTAAAAGCTCCGTATATTATTTTTGTGTACCGATTGCAGTTTTGCATTTGTTCGCTTACAGGGAGATTTGCTAATTATATAAGCTTAAGGCAGTTAATTATAGTTTAAAGTTCAAATAAATTAAGTTGCTAAAATCCTGTGTAGCTAAAAAGAACAAAATAGGCACATTACTGTTAGAATGAAGATTAATAACGTCTTTAATACTTCATTATTTAAGCTTGAGTTCAGACTTCTGGTTTGAGAAAACTGCCATTGTAGAATATGGCATTAAGAAATATATATTCCAAACTAATGTATAGATCAAACAGATGAAAGTTTAAAGAGGAACTTTAGTTATAGAGTTTTAATTGTAACTTACTAAAATGTGCACATAATTTTAGAATGATCAAACGTAACGTAAAACTAAAAAACTGAAATGCATATATCATTTTACCACTTCAGATTTAACACACCATATGATATATATATGTACAAGATAAAAAGTATGTAACTGTAAATTACACAATAAATCAGCCATAGTCCCTAAATTCTTCTTTTTTATTTGGGAACTTCCCCTCTTTACTTTAAAAGCAGTTATAAAGCTTTTACTGAAGTACGTTTTACAAATTTAATCCTGTTAAGTAAACATGCCTGCAATGCAATGAAAACTCAGCCAATGAGATTAAATAAATGTTATTATAAATACTACTGCAACTAACTGCACATTTCTCTTTTCCCGGCTTTGCTTGATGCTAGCAAACGTACTCCATAGAGGTCCGCTTTGTTCCTTGTTAAGATGTAAACTGCTATATACAAAAATTATGGGGTGCGTGTTCACCGATAATGATGGTGCGTAATGGAAAAGAATATTTTTCATAAGAATTACGTTATTAAAGAATAAAATCATGTGTTCAAATTATGGCTACATCTGTCATCAAGTGTCATCTTACTCAGCAAAATCTCTCCGAAACTATTACAGTGCAAACAGCCATCACCAACTATCCCCATTCTAAACACTCAACACAAACACATCATTTTTATATTATTTTAGATTTAATAATCTAAGATATTCATATCATACAGATTTACTAAGCAATTTATCCACCTAAACAGTTGTAGTTAGAATTTTACTAGCTTTTGAGAGTTTGTAAGGATCCTAAGTTTTACTAAAGTTTATTTTATTTTAAATCTTTACTGTCACTTCTTATTTTCTACTTCCGGCCAGAATTAAAAGCTTTAACTTATTTATGCAAATTTGTCTTGCTAACGCCAAGTACTTAAGTTGTGGCTTTTTGCCAAGCAAGAGAGAGGAAGGAGTTATTAGAAGCAGGCCGCTTGCCATAGTAGTTTTACTCGGTTGCTGGTTGCCTTCAAGGCCAGAGGTTTAGTCCTCTTGATAATTTCAAACGTATCGTAGTTTTAGCAGCTCTCTGTACTACATACGGATTTTGTTAAATAACGTCCAATCTTAAAGTTAGACACTTGTATATTAATCCAAAGTTAGTTTTAGTTAGTATTTTTTATATTCTTACGTTCAGACCACAAGTGGTTGGTGTCTGTATTCCGAAGTTCCGGAAATCGCTGTAAAGATAGAAAAATAAAGGGTTTCGTATACCCTTCCTGTGTGTATTGTCTACTTCACAATTTATTGAACATAGCTTGAGTAAGCTCCCTGTTCCGAGTCAGGACAGTTCATGTTTATAAGCCAAGTAAAGAGGAACACAAGTCCTGATAAGTTTATCTATTCATTCATTATCTAATTAAAAGAAAATTTAATTGCTGTGACTGAAAATAATTCTACGTTATTTTTTGTTTCGTTACATTCCAATTTGAAAACACATATATACATACATACATATATTCATAGTGAAGTGAAAGACTGGAACGTAAAATAAATATAAATTTATTTCCAAAAATATGAAAGCCAACTTATTTTTAAACTGGTTACAAAAAGCGAGTAAACGTAAATGTAGGTTACGAAGTAAAAAGTAAGTGATTAAAGTAAATCTTAAAAACACATAGCATGAGACTGTAAAAATACAAAGTGCAATGAAATTGCCCTTAAAATTAATATCCTTCTTTTAATGATTTAAAGAGGACTTATCAAGAGAAAAGGGTTTTGAAGCCTTCAACCAAGTTGATTAATAAGTTCCGAATACATGTTTCGTTTCTCTGATTCATTTGAGACTTTTCATTGCTTTTTCAATATATTAATCATAAATTAAAAAATGATATTTCGAATGAATTTCAGATGCGCTCAGATCTTCCTCCTACATACATTCGTACTCAAAGACAGCCAAATTAGAAAAAATAATCATCCAAGATACAAATGCTAAAATGTAACATAAATTACTTAAAAATTGACAAAATTAAATGAAATGAACGAATGGCTTAACTAAATCTAAAAGGATAAAATGACAAAAACAAGAATTAGAAAAGCAAAAATCTTCTAAAACCAGTTACTTGAAAATAATGACAAAATTGTCGACAGTCGATGTACAAGGTACAAAAAGGGGCTGGCTCAATTTTACATAAATTTTCTTTTTTTTTTGGGATAAGTAACTGCAAAAAAGTGAATCAAGTAAAATTTAATGCTGGAGCTAAAATTGTGTAAAAGTATGAAAAACTTACCGATTCCGTAAAACCTCTATCCTAGAAAATCAAATAGCTACCAAAAGCTGTTGAAAGAATGTATGCAAAAAAGGGTTGCCAAAATTTTTTCGAACCCCTCCTATAGGTTTACTAGAAAGTGAGAAAAGTGGTTTCCAAAATGGGATAGCAACAGTGGTTGGCAAACAGAATTGAACAAAAAGCATTTAGAAAAGCCCGCGCTTTCTAGGCGTGAGATTAGTGGTGGAAATTTGGAAGCGGGTGTAAAATGTGCAAACTAATGAAAGTAATGAGTTGAACGAGAAAAAGGCGTCTTAATTTCTGAATCAATTCGTGAAAAAAACAAACCAGTAAAGATGGCTATGTAATTGTACACAATATTAAATTTAAATTCTGGACAGGAAAACGAAAAAAAAAAAGTGTTAAAAAGTCAACAGTCATAATCGAGCTACAATACGTTTTGGAAAACTAAAAAGGCCCTTTTTACGTTAGTGAGAGGAAAGAAATGCCAGAATTTAATAGAAAGTACATAAAGAGTTAATTAAAGTCTAGCATATTTACAAAGAGAAAAGATAAGACTTTTAATTACATATTCACATCAAATCACTTGTCAAACGGCAGCCAACTATTACCCACTTTTCAGGTTTGGGTAATAATTATCATATCATTGTAAATAAGTAATTTACAATATAAAGTTAATGCCAACTTTTTTTAAAGTGTGTATAATTGTGAATTTGGGTATTTAGCTTTCTAAGAGAAGGTTTATTCAGTAATTCTTCTTGAAGGTAATCCGTTTCCGTTGGAAATGTTTTTGATTCTAAGAGTTTGCGTATTAGTTGTATTAACTATAACTATCTTGGAGATGTTGGAAATCCAATTGATGAGTTTAATTATATGAAAATTAAAATTTCTCCTTTTATCATAAATTTTAATCCTTTTTTAGTTTTTTATCTGTAAATCTAGGTAGTTAATATCATTTTGATGTAGGTTTGTTTTGTTAAGTTTGAGGCAAGTAGGATATTTGCTTTTTCTGTTTTATTAAAATTGTTGAATGCAATGATATCATCGACGTATCTGTAAATGTAGGAAACATAAGTACGCTGTTCATTAGTAAGTCGACATTGAAACTGATATTCTTGTGAGAAGAGGAACAAATTACAAATTTCCGAAGATGAGCTCGATCCCACTGGAATACTCCTGACTTATTTAAAACATATCTTATTAAACTTGACGTAATTATGAAACAAAACATTTTTAAAGTAGATTTTGCATTTTTCTTGGAGACTATTGTAAGAATTTGTACAAACATATCTGGTAGAGTGAGCAGAATATCATATATTTCTTCTAGTATAAAGCTTTTCGAAGTCATAGCAATTAATATTCTTAATATCTAAAGAGTCGAGAGCTTCGATGATCGGTTCGTTGTTATAATAAGCAGTAGTACAACGTTTTATAATTCACTTTAACACAACTAATAATTAAAACAAAATGTTATTACCTTATAAGGTTAAACGTCTTTTGTTAGTGTAAACTGCGACCAGACCTTAGGTAGTCGTGAAGTGAACTATCGATTAGTCTAATGGATAAGTTGTTATTAATAAGCCATACACACACACACACACACACACACACACACACACACACACACACACACACACATATATATATATATATCTTGTAGAGACATTAGGTATTTTTGGAAACAGGAAAGATGAAAAATGAGCAACACCTTCGCCGGGAATCGAACCAAAGACCTCTGGAATACGCGCCCAGCGTGCAGACCACCACACCGCAAAGCCATGCCAAGAAGGCTGGAGAAATACCTTATATACTCCCCCTTTTAAAGGGTGACTGGGATTTTTTAGGGGACCCAATCGTCAAATCCTGGGTGTGGAGAATCACCCTCCATTACCCTTTTAGTTCGGGCGCCCCTGTAGAGACATTAGGTATATTTTAGAAGTCAGGAGAAGTGAAAAATGTGCAACGCCTTCGCCGGGAATCGAACCAAGGACATCTGGTTACGTGCCCAGCGTGGGACCCACCACACCACAAAGGCATGCCAAGAAAGCGGGAGAAATAAGCACACATACTACACATTCACTAATGAACTAATTTGAATTACACTTTCATATATCTGACTTCTAGAACGATGTTAAGTTATCATCTAATCTTTTTTAATTTAATGATTTTTAATTTCTGAGCGTTTCACTTCAATGAATTTAAAAGAAGACGGAGATCTTCTAAAATTTCGTTTAAAATAAATAATAAGCAGTAGTACAACATTTTATAATTCACTTTAATGCAACTAATAATTAAAACAAAAAAGCTATTACCTTATAAGATAAAACGTCTTTTACTAGCGTAAACTGTGACCAGACCTCAGGTAGACGTCAAAAGAACTATCGCATATTCTAACAGATAAGAACAAATACGTTCGGAGAATATAAAAGAACCTCCTACTTTACGATTAATAAGACGAACGGAAGGCACTCCTGTTGCTTACAAAGTGTGGCGAGAATACTCGAAGTAGAAATTCAAAAAATAAATCTAATTAAAATACTAATAGACAAAGGCTAACCAGAGCAATTTAATTGCGAAGTGGGCTCTGAGTTCATCGGCATGAACGTTAACTATCGTCAAGTAGCAACACCGAAGATGGGAACTCTTATCTAGCATAGCAAACCTAGTAACATAGCCTTCAAACGGCAGAACACGCTCTGCCTTAACAGTCGCAAAAAGTCATTATACATAAGCGAGCTAATTTGCACTCTGGCAGGAAAAAGGAAATAAAGAAGTAATAGTAAGGATATCCAACATAAAATAACTGGATAAGCAAATTAATACAATTATTACATCCTAAACTCTGAAAAGTACTTATTTAAATAACTTTTACAATCGCTCTTGAATGGAAACGCTGACGGATAAATCATTAAACTGCACCTGCAGATCTGAAGCCCTATGCTTAGAAAAACAAATTCACTTTACGGAAGACCAGAAGTGTAGAGATGTCAAAACCTAATGTTCATAACCTAAAGAGATGTTCATAACCTAAATTAAGAAGCAAATAAAATTTCACACCTTTATGGACAAGCTCGCTACCTAAAAACTGCTTTCAATTGATGATCAGCTTAAAAGACTTTATATGCCAATGAACTAGCACGAAAGAAAGTGATGCACTTCTAAAAAATATCTGTGAACAGTCGAGCAGTTATTTAGGTCAATTATACAGCTGAAGTCATTTAATGCAATTAAACAGCTATGCGGATTAATTATTATGCTTCAATTACAGAGATTAGAACAAACGAGAATGAGCTTTTTTTAAATAATCTGCTTAATTGAAAGCTTGACAGCAATCAGTTTTTCTTTTGTGCTTCTTAAGCTTTATCTTTCACTCAAAGTATCACATTTCACAAAAATATTAATTTCCTTAAATATGTTGCTAAATAAAAGGTAATAAAACTTGGTATAATCAAAATTAAAAAGTCAGTGAGTTTTCTAAGAATGTCTCATCATTTTGAGGTGCTAATCTCTTATCTTATAAGATAGAAAAGTCCTTGTGGTATTTAAAAATTAATCTAAAAACAGTTTAGATAAGTGGAACATGAAGTTGATAAGATTACACTTAGATTACTACGAGAATGAATTATTTTGGTTTCGTTTTGTACTTCGAACCTTTCTTTTTTTTTATCAAACTTTCTCGTCATAAAAGAAACTTATTTAGATGTGCTAAAAGTCTTTTTGAGATCCTTCAGATTTTCTATTTTTTTCCGAATATAATATGGCAGTAAAAGAAATTAAGCCCCCCCCCAACTGGTGTAAGGTTGTCGATCCCGTTTGGATACAATTTATGAACAGATATATATATGGTCACTTTACTTAACCTGTTCCGCCAAACTGAGTTAATGGCACTACAGGGTTAGGAAGTTATCCTATTCATTGCTAGCAATCTGACGGTTAGGCCGCCTTTCTACATTTTACTTTAATCTGTAATTTCTTGGATATAATTATTTTCATTCACTTGCTTCATTATCTCTAAGATGCCCTTGTTGCAGTAATAGTCCGTGAACAGTCTATTCACAGGATATGTGATGTAGTCGGAAGGAAAGAACTGCTGTCGAAGGTGCTCTGTCAGAGGGCAGGAGAGCAGGTAATGAAGTGCGTCCGCGTCTTCCCCGCGAAAACCGCAAGAACAGTTGACGTTCCGTCTGAGGAAACGTCTGTAATACGCTGGGAATTTCCCGTGGTTGGTACAGGCTTGGAGGAAGAGTCGGTTGCATTTCAGCCTCTTGAGAGAAGGTATTGGGAAGATGTTGTAAGTAAATCTTCCTGTCTCTTCTTCCTGCCATCGTGATGACCATGTCTCTTGAAATGCTGTCTTGAGGAGCCTTTTTGCAACTTCTGCGGAAAGCGGAACTTCCTTGTCAATTTCTGGTTTGAGAGCTGCAGTCTTAGCTAGTTCATCCGCTCGTTCGTTGCCCTTCTGCCCGGTATGTCCTTGTATCCAGTTGATCTTTAAAGGTATGGAAGAGCCTAACGTCAAGAAGATCTCTCTAAGTGCTGCCGTGTGCGGATGTTTTGGAGGAAAGGAATTCAGCGCATTCAGAACGCTCATGCTATCTGTGAAGAATGAAGTGTGAGCTGCTGGTTGTGTACCTAACCATAGTGCTGCTTCTTTGAGTGCTAGGGACTCGGCTTGGAAGACTGAAGCATGATCGCTTAGACGGAATTGTGCTTGATAAATTTCTTGATTGTTCGAAAAGACCGTGAACGCTGCCCCTACTCGTCCTGAAATTTTTGAACCGTCAGAAAAAATCTCTCTTTGTTGTCCTGAGGGTGGCGATTTGCACCAGGAAAGGATGGGTAGATCTCCTGGGTGTAAGTTAGGGGAATCTTGGAAGCATTCTATGCTGGCATATGATAGATGTAAATCTTTTTTAGTGTGAAGGTCCTCTTTGTAATGTAGAAGTCGATAGATTGATCTTTCTAATTCTGCTTTTAGGTCGAGTGGGAGCGTGCCAGCTAAGACCTGAAGTGCTGCGGTTGATGTGGTGCTATACGCACTGGTGATTTTTAACAGGATTACTCGCTGTATTTGATGTAGTTTTTGACATATTCTTGCTGTGCCATTCATCCAGACTGGGCAGCCGTAGAGGATCATGCGTTCAATTGCATTAAGATATAGATGTTTTAACAGGCGCCCCTTTTGGTTCCATTTGTCTGTGATTATCCTGTTTAGTTTATTGATGATTCGATGCGTCTTATCTCGGACTTCCGTAAGATGTGATACCCACGTGAGCTTCTTATCAAGCGTGAATCCGAGGTATTTAATGGTATTCTGGCGTCGCAATGGATGCCCTTCCCACTTTATGCGTGGTGGATTCGCGTCTATTTTTGAACTTTTTGGAAAGACTATCATCTGTGTCTTTTCAATACTGAAACACAGTTTGTTGTCTTGACTCCATTTTGCAAGCAATTTGAGTGCTGCGTCTGCTTTACGCTCTATTGTTGTCCTATTGCCTCCGTCTATTATGAGTATAATATCGTCGGCGTAAGCTTGTATCTTGGCATTGTCTCCAAAGTTGATGTTCAGCGCTGAGTCTGCAATTATGTTCCACAAGATGGGTCCGATATTAGACCCCTGTGGGGCTCCTTTGTGGTAATTCATCGTGATATTTAAGCCGTCTCTTTTGTAGGTCACTTGACGTTCTGTGAGGTAGCTTGCGATCAGTTGGTAAAGATTCTTTGGACATCGCAGGTCTTTTAGTTTTGTTTTGAGCGCTGGCCACCATAGTTTATTGAATGCGGAAGCTACGTCAAGCGATATTATACACGTATGGAGGTTATTTTGTCTGTTATTTAAGATGATGTCTTGAACACGGTTAAGGGCGTCGGTAGTGCTCCGCCCTTTAGTAAACCCGAATTGGGCGGGGTTTAGTAGTTTGTTTTTGACCAGGTAATACGTTAATCTCTACGTAAGCATCTTGTCAAGGACCTTGCCCCACGCTGAGAGTAAGCAGATAGGTCTGTAAGAACTGGGCATGGACTTTGGTTTTCCCTCTTTCTGGAACAATACTAGCTCTGCGTTTTTCCATTCCTTTGGAAAATAACCTAATTCAAGGCACTTGTTAAAGAGTGCTAGAATTTGTTTGTCGTCCGCGAGCCTAAGCTCTTCAATGGTTTCAATCGTGAGGCCATCCAGCCCAGGAGCTTTACCTCGGCGTGTTGAGTTTATCGTACGTTGCATTTCTTCGAGTGTGAACGGCTGATCGTCTTCCGAGTTTGGAATCTCGGTTGATTGGGAACGAATATCTGCATGGTATGTAGAGTCCTCGTTGGGGTCGTCTTCTGGAAAATGGAACCTCATGATTTCTCTAATTGTATCCTCAATTGTGCTCGTCATTGTGCCATCTTCTTTTTGAACTGAACCTATCTGTAATGGATCCATGCTCTTCCCTTTAGCTAGATCGAAGTATGTTCCGAACGGAGAGCTAACAGTGATTTTGTTCCATGTCATGTCCCATGCTTTTTTCTTTTCTTTATACATCTTTTGCCGGTACTGTGCACGTACCTTTTGGTAAAGCAGCCTGTTATGGGTCCTTTCCTCTCCAGTTGTTTTTTGGAATCTTTTCCTTGTTGCTCTGACCTTTTTCCTGAGAATAGTGAGATCTTTTGTCCACCATGGACAGGTGCGCGATCTTGGTTTCGAGTTATGTGAGAGAACTGTTCTTTGATAGATCTCGTGGAGACTAGTGGTAACTTCTCTTACATATTTATCGATTTCTTCGATAGTTGTCAGATTTCTAGGGTCTGCTAAAGATTTTGAGATATACCTTTTGAAACTTAGCCAGTCGGTATGTCGTACATTGATTTTCGATCTTCTCCATGTTGGGTAATGAATGCTGGAGACGTCAAAATAGATATTATTATGATCGCTATTGTTTGCTTCGTCCGTTACCTTCCAATTATCGATCCGGATTCTGTCTCTACTTATGATAAGTGTGAGGTCAATCCAGCTGTTACCACTTACTCCTGCGAAGGTTGGCGTATCCCCTATTTCATTGACTATCGATAGTCCAGTGCTGGCAATGAATTCGCATACTTTGAGGCCTCGTGTGTCCGTATTATGTGAGCCCCATAGGGGACTTTTGGCATTGAAATTTCCGGTAATTATTGTAGTCATGTTGTTATTGTCCTGCATAAACCTTTCTAGGGTTGTCAGGATTGGTGTAATATCTCGCGATGGAGGACAGTATACCGTGATTAGTATAAATCTTGAGTCACTGCCTATTGCAAGCGCTATAATCTCCGGAGAGCTGAAAAGTTCCAGAACTGGGAGATTTGAGTCCGCTATAATCACTGCAGTTATTGCGTCTGTTCGAGAGTAGAACTTCCTATATTTTGTGGGGAATCCGTACAGTTTGTTCTGTACTGTGTACGGTTCCTGGATACATGCTACTTTGAGTTTGTCGTTTTGTTCAAAATTTATCTTTAAGTTTTCTGTTGCACTCCTGGAGTGCTTAAGATTAATCTGGATTATTTGGATACTATCCATAATTTGTTCGTTGTTTTAATCTTTCGAGCTCTTTTAGGTAGCATGGGCATTTCTTATCTCGGCTATCATGTTGGGCATCGAGGCCTGTATTATATCGTTTATTCACCTTTGTGCAGTTGACACAGCTGACTGTTTTTTGGTCACAATTGGTCTTCTCGTGGTGTGTGGAGCCGCATCCGGCACAGACTTTATCTTCCTTGCAATATTTCGCTGGGTGGTTATACCCAAGGCATTTGACACATTGCGAAACCTTTATAAACTCCCTTACGTTATATCTTGACCATTGTATGTTCAACTTCTTCGTTTTCATAAGGATCTTGAAAGCTACTGGGTCTATAGATAGAACCCAGTGCTGTCCAAAGCGGGCCTTCATGGCGAACAGAATCTCTATTTCACTTTCTGCTAGGTCGGTGTTCTGTATTTTAATGAAGTTTACTATCTCGTCTTTATTAATGTTCTCGTTGACATTGTAGACTATTATTCTGGGGTTTCTTTTTTGTGGATGTTTCGTCTCCACTACGTCCTTCAGCTTCCGATTTTCATTTATGGCCTCTTCAAGTATTGCCAGTTCTTCCTTTTTCGTAACTTCTACTAGGAGCCCTCCTTTGTTGACTCTCTTTATATTCTTGACGCCTACTTTGAGTTTTCCTGGATCTATGTACTTCACCAGCTTCTCCTTTACCTCGTCGGATGTACTACCCTCAGTCTTAGGATAGACTAGTAATACATGCTCTGTCTCTTGCCGTGATCTTGATTGTGATCGTCTAGATCTAGAACTACTTCTGGATGGCCGACGAGATCTTGCAACTTCTGCAAAAGACAGCTTTTGAGTGGCGACTATTCCTTGGATGTATGTCTCTATATTCTTAGTTTGTTCAATTTGTCCTTCCAAATTGGCAATTTTGTAACTCTGCCTCGAGACTATTCTTAACATATGGTCAAAGAAACCTCGTATCTTTTTGTTTGCTTTTGTGGAAATGTCGTCTCTATTTAAATATCCAATTAGATTAGTTTAGCACTCTGAGGCCTCTTGATACTCTGTACTGGCATCTACCAAAGTTATATCAACGTCTAGCTGTCGTGTACTGCTCTGTTTCTGTGTCTTATCTATTATTGGAGCACTGGCCGACTGCGTCTCATTGTCGGGGCGTTGCCCCTTAGGCTCTTTATTTTTTGGACGAACCATCTCACTTTGTGTTTTAAATGGTTCCAAAATAATTTTTTAAGCAGAAATTTGAATCATCTGACGGAAATTAAGCAAATCGACCAACAGGCAGAAAGACTTCAAATTCAGTGCACCAAAACTTTCGACCTACCTCTTTTGGCGGGCAGAAAGATTTTTTTGGTGGTGCACCAAATTCGTGGTGTCAACATATATCCGCCACACTAAGCCTAACGCTTACTCAGAATTACAAATGCATATAACATTTTTCATACATGTACCAAAATCACAATTTTCAAAAAATAGGTAGAGAAACAGATATAAAATCCTATTTTGTACTCAAAAGTTATTAGCACAGTATATAAAAACCTTGAGAGACAATGCTTACTCAGGATATGCAAATGAGGGCGGCGGACAGCAACAATTTTAAAAGTCTTCCTATCCTCGGAGATTTCCCTTCTTCGCAGAGAAACACCACAGATATCGCAACCGGAACTAGTAATCCATGGAAGAATCACATTTTCACAAACACAAGTGGTATAATTACCAAGATTTTAGCACTTTTAACGGAGCACACAAAACCACAACCAATATGGCCGCTGACATGCGCAGAACCCCTTATCAACAGATATGTTTGACGAGATAGTTTTGTCTCATGGCAATTCCATTCTCCGAAGTCTATATGTTTTGATTTCTTTTATTCAGGGTCTGTCTAATACAAAATGAACGTGTTGTGCAAATGGTACAAACTGCAAATCTTAGAAGACAAATAAATCTATATGAGACTGATTTGTTTTAATTTTAGCGCGTACTTATACTAAAACTGTTTATCTGTCAGCTATACTTCGAATAAAAAAAGATTAATACTACTAAAGTTTGGTAGTTACAATACTTATTAAGTATTGTAACTAAAAATGTTTGCGTTTTTATTGTTTACACGTTTTTCGCAAATACGTTTTAAAAGTATTCTGTCACACATCCCAAGTACCTTGGCGTAACTCTTGATGGCAGCTGAGATTTTCACAACACCTTGAGCAAATCTCTAACAAAGCCTTAAAAAGGCTTAATATCCTTAAGAGATTATGTGGTGCATTTTGAGGATCATGACCAACAACTCTTCTTAATACTTATACTTCGCGTGTTAGGTTCATTCTAGAATATGCTGTTCCCATTTGGGCACCTGTCTCTTCTTCTGCAAAGGGTAAAATCGACATTGTCCAGTATAGAGCATCTAAGATCATTATTGGTGCTGTCTCATCTACAAATAACAACAAAGCAGAAACTGAATTCAGACTAATCCGCTTAAAACAGAAGAAAGTTGGTCATCATCAAGCTCACAAGCAAAATTAGAAGCCTTACAGATCTGCATATTTCCAGGAAAACTTTTAAGGCGCGGAAAGGAAAAAAAATAGATTGAAACGGTCCTCCACCCTACAATTCGACAATGAAATCAGGAGAGAAATCAACTTAAGCACTAAGGTATTAATATTGTTAAAGAACCTCTTCTCGCTATCAATCCCTACTCGCAAGCAATTACTAATGTAAACCTCTTGCAACCTTGTAACAACAACAACAACAAAAAAAAAAAAAAAAAGCCAGCTGCAATAATCAAGGAGAAATGCATCCACACCATCAATGAACTTTCAAACTCAGCCTAAAATCTGGGTATTGCATATACAGCTGGTTCCTCCGACTCAGATCTCGACAAGGGTGGCACTGGCATCTATTTCATTCATGCTAATGGTGAATCTGAATCTCATAAAATACCTGTTGGTAAAATTGTCTCAAAGTATACCTGCGAGCTCGTGGCCATCAAAATGGCTTTAGATATCTACCATTCCAAGGCAATCCAGAACTCCGGTGGCCTCTTATTATTCTCTGATTCTAAATCTGCTCTCCAAGCCATCCTAAGGGGCAACACTCAACTTACCCAGGACATTATTATGCTTATGAACAAAACTACTGCAGCTCAAAGGACCTGCACACTATACCAGCGCATGTTGATATTTACGGAAATGAGCAGGCTGATGGCCTCTCTAAAGACGCCCGAAATAGTTCTCAACTTTCCAACAGCTTAACCCTTACCGATGCTGACGCAATAGCCAGCCGAAGACTTACCTCCTAATCAATCAAGAAGAATTCTATTTCTGCACTAAATTGTGACCATGTCATTCCCATTACCATAGCCCGACAGAGGACAAAACACTTGAAAGGAATGAAGATATCATCTGATGGTCAACGAAATTATAATAGCTGCCCTCACTGCATTGATAATCGAACTTTCTCCAAACCATCTCTTCGAGTGTCCTGCTATTTTGGCCAAGTTCTTCAGTACTTATATAGCTCCCTCACACCAATTCCTCTATTCTTCGAAAATTATTGATGTTGCTACAGCTGGTCCTGGATACTTTTGGCCCATTTGACTCCTCTGCACTGACGCCTTGGACAAGGCAACAACAAAAGTACTCTGTCTGAAATCAATAGCTGCGTTTGGCATAAGAAAGAAAAAAAAAATGTAGCATTAATTCCTGAAGTTTATTAGGTTAAATCTGAGTTAAAATTATCCTATACTTCTTGGTTCATTTTAAGAAGTTAAGTATTAATAAGGAAGTCTTCATGGAAGATGTTCTATGGAAAACTGGCTAATATGCATGTTACACATGACAGGAAACCGCTAAAGCAGCCGTGCAGTCATCTCATTTGCCGAGATTCGAATCCGGGTCAAGCGGTCAGAGTTTTAGCAGTCATAAGACAGTTGATAAATGCAAAACTTTGATTGAGGTATAATTGAAAGAGAAATAATCCAATGGAAAATTAATTTAGAACTAGACATAAAGACAAGTCTTCGCCTGGTGTACATTTTGAACAAAACTCATTCCAGCTGACTATGAGGGCGATCAGACATAGCTTCTTTAGGAAGATTTTTGCGAAATACAGGGAAATTGTATTTTACTTCTGAAGAAAAGTAAACTCTTGAAGTAAAGTAATTTCTGATCGCCCTCGAAGTCAATTGAAGTGAGTTTTACTCAAAATCTAAGCCAGGATATGTTTGCTTTTTGCCTGATTTAAATTTCATAAAGGCCTTAAAAAGTTTTATTTTACCTTGACGTGCTTAAAAAGGTATCTTTAAAAGTAACTAATTGTTTGAAATAAGAAAACAAGTTATTCGAATTCAATTTTAAGGATTCTAAATTATCTTGAGGATATTTAAAAATCATTTTAGATCGTTAAAATTATGTAACTAAAAATACTAAAAATCCCATGAAATGTGTAACAAATATTAATCCAAATTAGGCCATTGCTCCTTAAACAGAAATACATACTGGATTTTCGTACTGTTAATTTTCTAGACCGGATGCTACTGAAATGATCTAAAGAATCTTCAAGGTTGATTCTTTATTTTTGCACGCAAAACAGATCGTGCAGTTGTAAGTCCACAGCACCTTTAACTATGTATAAGCTTATCAACAAGCTGTTTCCTGATATTTTAAAAACACTTCTCGTTTTGAAATAAAAGCTGAGAAAGAAAATCTTCGAGTGCTCTTTTGTAACAATAGACTAATCTCACTTGAAGATGTATTACAAGTTACGGTGAGAAGAAAGATGCCAATGTAATGTAGATGAAAAAGCGTTTAGAAAATATGCTGCAGTTCCACTCCAGAAAGTTTTACTTTGTGATAAATTTTCTGATATAAATGAAGGAGGTTAAAAGCTGAAAAATAAGTAATTCAATAGAAAGCGATTATTCGGTTTGCTGAAATTCCTTAAAACTCAAAAATAATCTGCTCAAGCAACTACATTTTACACTTACATGCATTTTTAGCATCTGTCTTCAAAAAGGTTAATATCTGATTAAAGAGTACTTCAGGTTATTTTGTTATTTTAATATAGCATTACAAGATTATATTTAATAAAAATATATGTGGAAATTTCGTCATGCAAGATACATACGACGCCTGTTTCAGTAAATATTAAAAATTCATACTTCGACAGCTTATACAAGTAAAAACCGAGAGCATTCTGTCTTTGCAAACTAAAGTTATTCTAGCAATAATTTATATATTTTGAACAATATTAATTTAGGTTTTAGTGATGAAAGAGCATATAGGATTGTAATAGCAAGTCAGTCAACTGTTATATAATAAAAGCAATTTTTAGTCTAATTAACAAAAACAATTCCTAGATTTATATAACTACAAATTTAGAAAATTGTAAAAAATCTATTTATTAATGTAATAAGTAACCTCTGAGGTTTACATTAAACGAAACCAGTTAATAAATAATAATAAAAAAAGATTTCCTAACTGAAGTAAGCATCTTTAGTGACACTAAAAGAACACGTTTTATGCTGGCGATAGAAAAAGCATGGGGTATTCTGGAGTACTAATTATTTTGTCTGACAAATAAATAATAAAATATGAAAATGGTATTATTTAAGCTAATTAAAAAATTTTAAATATTCCGAAAAGAGCTAGTTTTAATTTTTAATACACTCGGAATGACTTGATTTATTTGTATTGGAGGAAGCTAATGAAAAACTACTGGGAAAGACGGATGTTTCTGTGGGCATATTTACTATAACAATCGATGTCATGTCTGGTCTGTAAGATCTTAAGAAAACTTGTGAAGTAAGAGACAAAGCAGAATGTGATGCACACTATGTGATTTACAATATTTTGAGATGAAAAAAAAAAAAAAAAAAAAAAAAAAAAAATCAGTTATTTCATTTAATACTCAGTTTTAGGTGTTATCTTTGAGTTTATGTCGAAGATTGTGAACTGTAGAGGCTTATTTCATGGAGTTCACGAGTAGGTGAAACGGACACCGTGCCCCAGTTCTGAAACTGGAAATTGATTTACTCTTCCCCCTCACTCCCTTTGTTTTTTAGCCATCATCAACTTTCTCGTTACAAGGCCATACTATGGGCGTTGATGATATTTCGACAATATTTTTTAAATATATATTTTTTTTAAATTTAAAGTGCCACAATAGTTTGTTGTTCTGCTATTCGAATGTTCAGAAAGAACTGATGCTTAAGAAAATAAGCTCCAAAAATACGTTATTTTTATACGCAAAGTAATTTATATTTTCTTTTCATTCGTATTATTTATTATTTCATTTGTTTTAGAAATCCCTAAGCTTTGTTGTTTTTATATTGAAAATATCTGTATATCTGTCTATAGGTTACCTTTGAGATAAGACAATGAGGGATATAAGAAATATGATGTTATTTAAATTTTGCTTCTCAACTTTTTAATGGCTAATATGCGTAAAATATATAATAACTTATAAAGTCTGTTTTCCTTAGGGAACTAGACTTTATAAGTTTTGATTTGATTTTTTTTATTTAGTCACTATAGACTTTAAAAAAGACTATTGAAGGATTATCCTCTAGCTTTGTGATCAAAAGCCAGGAGAAGGGTGTATAAGACCCTTTTATTAGAAAACAAAATTAACAATTACCCAACTTGGGTTTACACAAGCCAAGAACTTTGGCATAACAGAAAATACGTTAATTTTGAAGAAATTCAAATGTGGTAGATTAGGCTAATGGCTCACAGAATAATTTACCCGCAGGAGAGGCTCTGGTTTGTAAAAAAGCGGCAAGACAAGGGAAATGGCTAAAAGCACTAAACGCCACACAATCAAATCGCTAATAATCACGGCACAACGGTGGCCTGGAATAACCAGACATACTTCTAACACTACTTTCCGAAACTCTTGCTTAAATAACACTTCTTTTTACTTTAATCTGCATAATCTGTGTTAAATTTTAGTGATGTGGCAGTTTCATTTACAGACATTGCAGTTTAAATTTTTTCCAACCTTTTGCTTCTGAGTTTCTTAGACCAGTGAGAGATTTATAACCAAACTTTCCACTAGATATATACTTAGGTCCACGATGTTTGTCAGGAAAAAACTTAAAAATAAATGATCAAGTCCATTACAATTACGACATTTCGTTGTCTGGAAATTATTTTAATTTGTTCAGAAACATTTCCCGTCACACAAAGCTAGGAATTTGGATTCTAGATATTCAATCTCACATTTTAAAAAGGGTGCACCAGCGGCCGAACGGTAAAGTCGCTGAACACTGGTAGTTCGGTCCGAGGTACGAATCCTGCGAACGGGCTGGCTGCATGGGAGTTTTCGTGGTTTTCCCCCATGTGTAAAGTGTATACGGGCCAGTTCCCCTTAGAAAGTCTTCCATAAAGGCATCCCTCCCCTTAGACGGATAGCCCTCGAGGCTTTGCGATAATCACACACACACATTTTAAAAAGCAAAAAAGAACAGAAACTTTAATAATACATTCTGAATTTATGTTTCATTCAAAGTCAAAAATAAGATTTTCTCGCAGTAAATTCAGGACTATCGAAATCAAAAGTGGATCATAGGATTTTAAATCCTCTTGCATTGAATCTAAATTTCATATAGCTGTAACTAGCTTATTATATAACTTTCTCAAAGCTGAAATATCTAAATTGTTAACACTTTACAAGTTTAAAATTTTATTGATAAAAGAATCAATGATGGTATCTTTACAACCGAAACGATCATTAAGTAACTTTAAACAGAGGTTATAATTTTTGATAGTTAATGGAAAACTAAATACTACATTTAACGCTCCTCCAGTCAAGGATGTTCTTAAATAGACACATTTTTCAGTTCTCGAAAGTGAATCCTTTCTTTCAATGGTACTTCAAATGAATTCCAAAATTCGTTCCAATGTTTCGGGTTTCCTAAATGCGGTTTCATTTTTAAACTATAAATTTAATTGAAGTGGGCAAATTTAAGCTAACATTGGAAGTGCTTAATATTTTATTTTGATGTCTTTGAGTTAAAAAAATTCTTTCGGTTTCGAAATAAATTTAAGTTTGTTACTATATATGATGCATTGTTCTTGGTAATATGTGCTAGTGTTTGCTTCCGTTTCACTTAAGTTTATAAGATCGTGGATGGTGAATCTCCACACCCAGGATTTGCCGATTGAGTCCCCTACAAAACCCCGGTCGCCCTTTAAAAGGGGAAGTATATAAGTTATTTCTCCCACTTTCCTAGCATGCCTTCGTGGTATAATGATTTTGCACGCTGGGCTGGTATTCCAGAGGTCCGTGGTTCGATTCCCGGCGAAGGCGATTGCTAATTTTTCATTTCTCCGGCTTTTCCAATTAACCTAATGCCTCTACAAGTTTACATCGATTAAATGTTCAACATGACTACATAAGAATTTTGATTTATTCATTTTTTGATTTTAAACTTCTAGATGTTCTTCTAAGACGTCACATGTAACATTTTCATCTGTTAAGGCAATACCAATTCTGGAGATAATGTAGTAGTATTGGTTCATTTAATATATCGTTTTTGTTTTAATTTTTTAAATATTTCTTCAGAAGCCCCTTTTTTAAAACTTAAAGAATGTTGCACTCAAAGCGAAAATTATAATAAAAGTAAAATGCTCATTTGTAATCCTCGTAAGATTGACAATATTTCATCATTGATAATAGAAAAGCTACGCTTATAGAAGCGCAGGCCGTTAAAATTAAAACATTTATATATGGGGCCGGAACTTTAACTTTTTTGACACCAGTATATGGGAAAAACATCACTAATACTCATGAGGTATTTCTATACTACGATTTATTTACATGAATTGAAAGTGACCAAGAAAAGAAAAGAAGAGTAATCGTTACTTCATCGAACGTCCGCAATCGTCATCGTTGTTCTTACTCATCTTCGCACTTACCTGTGCTGCGCATTATGGTAACGTAATTCTCTTGCAGTTACACTTTCCATAACCATTTTATACTTTTATTACCGAAAACGAAGAGAAAAAATTGCACAAACCTGGTCCGTCAATTCAAAGACAGTTTCAATAAGGGGTTTATGATTGTCGCAGGATTCCCTTACAATGGGAATTAAAAATAAGAAGAATGGAAAAATGTGTTAAAATCAACTCAACATACTACCAATAGAAAGTTTGCCTCCGATATTTGCAGAAGAAATTCCATTTCTTTAACTCAGTGTCTTTCAAAGAGTGAAACTTCATCAAGACAAAGCAACAAGTCATACTTCTAAAAGAAGTACCACTGAATTCCTTGAAAAAATGAAGACTGATACAGCTATTGCATAAAAAATCTTTTCAAAGTATTCCTGCAAAGCCGCCTTGGGCTATTGGCCTTTTGTCTTTTGAAAAGAGCTCTTTCTATGCGCAAACAGACCAGAATCAAGGGACTCTGAAAAGTAGTGGAAGAGGAATTGAAATAAATACTTCTAGAAATTTTGTTTTACTTTATTTTGTAGATATAAATAAAATTTAGCAAAGCTGCCTGCTCCTACTTGCTAAAGTTTAGAAATGCAAATGCATAATTATGTATAACATAACAGATAACTTCAAAGCGAATTGAACTCTGTTTTAGCTATCTACAACAATCCTTAAAGGGAAGCACATTAAAAAATTATTTTGCATTCAAGTGGACAATTAAGGGAATTATGTTGCTTCTGGAGCGTATTCAAAGATATCTCTCTAATATATAAACTCATTCGCGGTTTAAATTGAACCTAATTTGTATTTCGTGATGGCTGACGGAAGATGCAGTTACAGAAAAGAATTAACATACAAATAACTCCTTAGCAAAATGTTTCTAATCCAATAAAATGTCTAATTTGGAGAACAAAAGTGCTTTTATTACATAAAATTAAAAATTATCATAAAATTAATCGTTGTCGCGGTTTTGCACAAAAGTCTCTAGTTACTAATTTTCATTCTGTCTCTTACTTAACATGAAAGATATGTTTATTAGTCTTAACAGACAGTTTTACTTAATGCATTAAAATGTTTAAAAATAAAGAAACATTTAGCTGAATCAAAGTGCTTCAAATGCTTTTCTTTTAATGGTGACACATAAAATAGATAGATGAAATGTCATTTATGGCTCTTTCCTTCAGTTATATTATGTTTTGAGTAGTATAAATAAATTAATTGTGAACAAAAATCAGAATTTAATTTTAAAAGCGAAGCAGATATTTTTGGTTAAGTTGCGAATATTTAGGACATGCCTTCCCAGAGAACAACATGAAAAGATGATTTAGTATTACCTTAAATATTTCCACATAATTTAATTCTGAAAATTTTCAACGTTGATATTGTATTATATACGCCGGTTTCCGCAGATTAAGTAAAAATAAGAAAAATAATATAAACAGTAAATTACATGAAGCATCAAAGGTAGTTTGAGGATATAAATATACTTTTAGAATATCCTGTACTTGCTGTATTTGAATGAGGTCAAGAAATGTAACTTATACATTCTTGTGGCCAATCACCTCCTCTTGAAAATGAAGTTTCGCAAGTCGAACTCGGAAAGGTCGAAATGGGTCTTAGATATTATTTGAATGTTTCGCCTTACAGATCAACACAAATACATTCATAAGTATTGTCTCCATAATTTCACTATTGGCAGCTGAAGTCTATTTTTATGAACTTTCGTAATTCGTTGTTCAAATTCGAGGCACTTTCTCTTTAATTTATCAGCACATAAAGATATGCGTATCATTCCATAGGAATACACATCATCCACATGGACATTTCACATCATAGTACTACTCCACTAGCCTTCGAATTAGCTCAACATGCAGACGTGCTTAAATCAGTCGCTCTTGTCTGTAATGTGAAGGGATGGATGCGTAAATTAATGGCAGCTCAAAACAAAGCCTTCCACTAAAAATCATCTACATGAAAATAGAATATGATATATTGTAATAATCTCAGTTGGTGCTAAGACAGAGAAATCGACGACGATTCCAAAAATTGTATTGCTCTGTTTTAAATTGATTTCAGTTGCTTTTCAATGTTGCACATAAATCAAAACGCAAGACTCCCGTGTGTGAGTCTTGAAGATGAGGAATCCGTGTTTAGGAAATGATTTTACGACTTGCGAACAGCAGATCAACGCAACGGATGTGACTAATTTCCGTTTGCCTCGACTTTTGGTCGATGATCCCATCATAGCTCGAGAAGTTTGAGAATTTTCTTACAATATTAACTATTTCATGATTTTATTCCTATTTAGATCTCGAAATAAGTACCTATTTCCAAATACCTACTTCTGTACTTCAATACATTGATGCAATATAAGTTTTGTGCGCTCTACGATTTTAACATCCCTTCAACCAATTATTGCGATTTATAGACAAGATACTACAGCTACTCTAAATACATTCATAAGTATTTTTTTAATGACTCAAAACCATCTTATTCAGCCCCCAAATTGAGAGAAATGTCCTTAATTTGTAAGTCACTTTTTAACAAATATTTTTGAAGGTTTCAGACGAAAGTCGTCATGACGATGCAACTTAGTATTTTCATAAACATTTGAATTCATGAGTGGACTGAAACATCATGACAAATTGAAATACACACTTAAAAAGGGAATTTCTTCTCTTAGCAGAAATTCTCTTAGCAGTCATTCCGTTAGAATCTAAATACTTCAGCTACTTATTTTGCGTAATAAAGACTTTTTCTCAATACCTTCGTTGATTAATGTTACTAAGGATACGTGTCCTAGTTACGCGACTTTTTTCGTCACTCTCGAGCAGCTGAAGTCTATTTTTATGAACTTTCGTAATTCGTTGTTCAAATTCGAGGCACTTTCTCTTTAATCGTCAAAGAGCTTTCATGAAATGAGTGTCAATCCTTTTCCTTTACTTGAAATAAATAGATGCTGAATATGAGTATAAAAATATAATATCTTAAAATACACAATAATTGATTTGAGAGAGACAAAATATAAATTTAAGAAATAGTATAGTTTGGATGATATCATAAGCTCTGCTGTTTAGATTTAAGTAGTTGTTTTTGAAATATTCAGTTTTTATTAAATTCGTATTTCAATTAACATTTCAAGCAGTAAAAATAAATTTAAAATGTGATTTCATATTTTTTTTTGTAAAAAATATTGAGAATGCTTTGCAATCAAAACGTACTTCTGCTGGTCTTTGGATAATTTCAACTATTCTGTCTGAGTATTTTTTAGACTCAGTGTTTTCAGTTTTTAAAGTAATGGTTATTTTTTAAATAACTGTTCACACTTTATGTAGTGTATTATACGGTCAGTCATATATATATATATATATATTGAATGAACAGAAATTCACTGAAATCGAAAAAATATTTTTCTAATACTAGCGCAATAGCTGCAAAGTACGATAAAAATAATTTATTTAATAAAGAAATGCTGATTATATTATCTCCTAATATCAATTTAGTAGAATATATCAAAATTACGTAACCCAGAAGTATGAAATTTAATTCCGAAAAAAATTTTAAAGGGATTTTAATGTAAATCATGAACCTTTAAAATTTTTTTCGGAATTATTTTTCATGATTTAAATTCAAGTCCCCTTGAAGAATGTTTTCATCATTTACATTAAAATCCCTTTAAAAATTTTTCGGAATTAAATTTCATAGTTCTGGGTTACCTAAATTTTGATACATTCTACTAAATTTATATTAGGAGATAATATTATCAACATTTCTTTATTAAATAAATTATCTATCTATTTACCTATCTATCTATCTATCTATCTATCTATATATATATAATGGGGCACCTTTTTCTTATAGACATACACTAATAATAACGAGTAAGAAAATTAATTGAAAATAAGTGTTTAAGAGCAGGTATTATCTGCATAATCATAAATAAAGTTAATCAACGTTTTACTTCAAGATGCTTTATATAAGATAATTTGCTTGATTCCGAAATACGATAACTTTGCATTTGAAAGCATATTTTACGTTGATGATTACCTAAAAATGTACCTTTAAAGGATCACGATTTTTCTGGCAGGAAGATATAAATGTTTATATTTCCTATATGTCCCTTCCAGCATATCCTCCTGCTTTGGAAAAACCTAATGTCTCTACAAGATTATAAAACGGTATGTTGTAAAGTCTCTTTGTTTACTATTATTGGATTCAATATACTATTTTAATTCTGAATAACTTGCAATTCAGCAGTATGTGAGCGGTAAAACCGCAAAACACTGGTAGTTCTTTCTGATTTAATTACAGGGAAAGGGCTAGTTGTATTGAATTTTTCAAGAACAATAGCCAGTTTCCCGTAGAACGTTTTTCACAAAGCCATACTTCTCTTTAGGCAGATTTCCTTTTGTGCTTTGCCATAATATAATATAGGTTAGATTTACTTTATGGAAAAGCCTGCTAGAGCTTCTCTAAGGACATTATAATGTAAACCTGCTCTTATCCATGTTCTAAATGGAGTAAACCACAAAAACGCCCAAGCAGCCAACCTTTTGCCTGGAATCAAACCCAGTTCGAATTATTTCTTTGCCATTCAGCCACTGGTGGGGGATTACCGTAATATTATAAATCCAATCCTAAATAAGTTGCAGTGATGCACGAGTATT
This sequence comes from Stegodyphus dumicola, assembly GCF_044657685.1. Lineage (NCBI taxonomy): Eukaryota > Metazoa > Arthropoda > Arachnida > Araneae > Eresidae > Stegodyphus > Stegodyphus dumicola. The sequence goes on along the minus strand of NC_140781.1, from coordinate 108,629,846 downwards.
CATTTATTGATAAAATATAAAATAAAGGTTTATACAGACATTTCAGCATACTTATAACATAATTTTCAAATATTTTTCAAATAAAGATAACATTAAATAATACAACATATTTAATTGTGCTTACTGTCATTGTTTTCTATATATTCCTAAGTATACTTTTGATTACCACATGTCATTCGGTCATTTAAACTTTCCTATCCTTAGAGATTTCAAACATTCCTTTGCTTCAGAACCTAGAAATGAAAAAGAAGTGTGAGCAAAAAGGAATAAATTGCATCACTTCTTTGCTTGCTTTTGTTTTGCTTGGTTATCAAATTATAAAAGATTTTTTTAGAATATTAAAATTTTGAAATAACATAAAACGTGTAAAAATGTCCTATGTCTAAAACGAAAAATCAAAGTAAGAATTCAGGATCTGAATTTCAATTAATTCCAAAACAATGCCTTTAAAACTTTTAATAGCTTTAATTAAAATATTGAGTAAATGTTTAACGCTGCAAAAGAGAGATTTAAATATTCATTAAGTATATTTTTGTAATTAAGAAGTAAAAATAACATAATTAAAAAATTTCATTTTTAATATCTTAGTATCTTAAAGTTGATATAAAAATTGCGTTGTAATGTGGGGAACAGTGGTTTTCCCCACAGATTTCAAATTACTTTGATAAAAACTAAAGCGGTATCAGAGTCAAGCTTAGCTATGTTCTGAGTGTTGCTGTTAATAATTATATAAAGCTCTTCATTCTGTTTCTGAACTGACAGCTTCAGTAACGCTACTTGAAATTTATTATGTACAAGTTAGGCTTAGAAAAAATTTACGCTGATTTTTTAAAACTTGTGTGTTTGAATATATTATTTTGATTTTGTTAATTAGTCTGACCTGTACCTAGAACTCGCTAAAATATGAAATTATAAATTTTTCCCAGGTTGTTACCGCCTGTTATGTGGTGAAATGTGCGTAATTCACAGTTTGAATTTAAAGAATAATCGAGTCTGTATTAATACAAAATTTTATACGAGAAACAGTTAAAGATAATTATTAGTGAAAGACAATAATTAAAAATAGTGTAAATACTTCTTAAAGAAGAGAAAGAAAACACTTATGTTAAAAGTAGAGTCATTATGCTTTTTTGAAGCAGGAGTCATGAAAAATATGCAGTGCCCTTACCTGGACTCGAGCCCTGGACCTCTCGAATACGCGTCGAGTATGCTTCCAATTACACCACAACGACATGCGAAAAGAGGGAGAAAATACCTTATATACTCCCCCTTATGAAGGGCGACTGGGCATGAGGGGTCCCATTCACCAAACGAATTATCGCCCAGCACCTTTTAGTTCAGACGCCACTATAGAATAATCCGAATTTTTTTGAAGCAGGAGACGTGAAAAATGTGCATTGTCCTCGCAGGGTCTCGAACCCTGGACCTTTTGAATATACCGCGTCGAATATGCTTCCAATTACACCCCAAAGGCATGTTGAAAGGAGAGAAAATACTTTCTCAGTTTTAAAACATCGCACAAATCAACTTCATACATTATATATCTCTGGCTGCTCTTAGCCTTTCGGGAGCAAGGAATCAACTGAAAAAAATAACTGTGCCTTCGCAGGGATTGCGACCACGGATCTTTCAATTTCCAGCTGGATGAGCCAGCCTCTTACACCACGAAAGCATGAAAGGAGAAATGAGATAATTCCTTACACAGCGATTATATGCCAGTGTCTATATACTGAACATTGACAATGAATTCATTTTCTATTATGTTAATTTTAAGGGACCTGTGAGCGATCAAATGCAATATTTTTCATTGTTTTCGCTTAAAACTTGTGAAGCTTTTAATTCCTATAGACAGTTTTAAAAATAATACTTAAGTAGTTATCAATTTGCAATTAAAAAGAACAGCTTTCACGTGATAAATAATAAAATATCAACAGTTCCATCATATATGTGTTTAGTTATAACTGAAGTACTTATTTGTTATTTCTATATCACTCTACGTTTGTTTCATATCTCAATCATGTTCGTGATTTGATAATGTTGTAAATGTTTCAAGTGCTATTATTTCAATGAAATAACGCTTAGGCCTTTTTTTAAATTACAGTGAAGCAGCTTTTAATTCCTTCCTTGGAGTTGGATTCATTAAATAGTTCTTTCCATTAAAACTCTCTAAGCTCTCTGTAAAGACCTTAGGTCAACGTCATCAAACATAATGCTCTAAAATGTTTCGTAAATAATAAAACTGTTAAATGTTAATGCTGCTTGAAAAGCAACTCTAATTTGTCAGGATCTATAGAAATTTCCTTTAGCTTTGTGTCATTTCTGGTGTTTAGTTATACAGTTCAACTTTGGATTCCTTTCCCATTTATTTTCTCTGCGAGCCCGAGTGTTATCTGTTACAACAAAAACAAAACCAACATAGTAAAGTCCGCCTCATTTACCAGTATCGACACGTGAATTAACTCATCAAGTCCCAGTAAAACGGTGTTTTGACCTCTGTACCCCAATAGCTTACACCGGAGATGCGGTCTCCTTCATGCCATTAATTCCAGCTGTTGAGGTTGTTACAGAAGGTCATTAAGACTGAATGTTCACTTCGACAACTCTACGGAAAGCCAGACCAACATTCAAGAACAAACAACGATAGTCTGCAGGATATTTATATCAGTATTTATCTTTTTGCTCTTGCAGCCCTTTGTATGACTATGGAAGAAATTTGTGATTTGACTCCTATAACCATTCGCAGATAAGTCATAGTAACAATATTTCATTATTTTGTTTTAGTGACTCTGAAGAGAAAATGCTAAACTTCATGAAGTACGAAGAAATAAACATTGTTGATGGTACAGACTTCTTTATGTCAAAGCATTTAATTATAATTAATATTCAATAATTTAATTAATCTTTGACTTCTTTATGTCAAGGCATTTAATTATTATTAATATTCAATAATTTAATTATTATAAATTACTATTAATAACAAATATATAAGTAACAGCTATGTAACATTCATTAAATTATTATTTAATTAATATCTATGATATAACAACATACTAATAATTAATATCTATGTTTATAATATTATAATATGCATTTAATTAAAAATTAATGTTTAAAATTAGGATTTGCATTAAAAGATTATATATGTATATAGGTTTTAAATTTTATTTTAAGCTTTCTTCAAAATTAGCAGAAATGGATTTGGGAAATAAACATCTGAAAACTGAAAACATTACAATCTGGTGAGGAATATTTCTTTTTACTCTGGAAATTTTAATAAAACGCTGAAGTGGGAATTAAATAAATCATCGCCATACAAATTATATTTTCATAGTAAGATAAATGCAGTAGAGAATATAAAGAATTAAATTCTTAATCTTTGAATATTTATAACAATTACATTATTAATCTTTGAATACTTATAAAGTGCATAACTTTGAATATTTATAACAGTAAAAATATTTTAAATCGGTATTTTTTATAGTACCTTTTTTCAAAGTATCTTCAAAAATGAATGAGGAATAATGTATGCTGTTATCAGAAATATGCTTATTTGAGTAGTGTGTATTCCATGCATTTCGTAGCTAAACGTTTGAAACTAGTTACTGACAATTTCTTATTAAAATGTGGTGATAAATACCACCAAACATTCGGCATAAATGCGATTGACATTTGGAATGTCCATGATTACACTATTAACTATAAATTTCTAAAATATTTTGAAGGAACTGGATTCCACAGATAACAAGAGAGAGCAGTTACCTTTCAATGCCATCACTGAATCTACTAGGTTATTTAGTGATGTTACATGTACCTAAATATTAGAACAATTGATATTTTATTGCGGATTAGATAAATAAAACTAGAACCTTTTAAATAAAGTAACATTTATAATACGAAAATAAAAATAATGCTGTTACAAAACGCAAAAATAACTGGTTAAAATTTTGCATGAAAATAAGTTTCAGATGGAGTAGTGTAACCGGCAATTTCATTTAAATTCCCCATTTGTCAACTCAAGAGCCTGATATAAGGTGCATATTTATCTTTAATCTTAAGTTTTAAATCTTGTAAAAGTGTATATTCACTTGTATTCCAGCATAGTTACTTTTTCTACCAAAGTATTGTTTATGGTTAAATTTTTTATTAAAGAAGAAATTGTCTCTTAACTTGAATTTATTAGTTAGTTTATACTTCAAGTCAACTATAACAGAAATTAGATTACACACATATTCTGAATAATCAAAATTACAATGATAACATGTAAGGTGAAAATGAAAAGACGATAATCGACAGTTGGAAATGTTTATTTAAAATATATATACTTTAAAAAGCTGCAAGGATTAAAACAATTAGATTTTTGGGCTGAAATATTCTTAATACGTTTTAGCTGAAACAAATTATTATTTTTATTGCTTGTTTTAGAATTTCTTCCTTGCTATTTCTTCATTTTTTATATGATTTTAAAGATAATAAGAAGAGAAAATTTACTAGAAAATATAATGTTCAGTTTTAGTAAAGGTGACGGCAGGGAAGGCAGGGCCTTTTAATGTTTTTTGTTTAGATGATTAAAGTAAGGTGTAAGATGCCATTTTTAGAAGCAGTAAGATAGCGAAGGTTGCAATTTTATGCTTTGTTAACGAGAAGGTTTTAAAAGGTATGACTAACTTTCAGACAGGTTTGTTTGACTGATAATGTAAGCATCAATGAAAACGTACATAACTGAACTACAATACTGGATAGATAATTATGGATAGAGAATATTAGATTTATTAATTCGGTATTAAAGAACATTAAATGTGATGCATATTACCCAAACATTGTAGAGCAGGTTTCCCAAACTTTGCTTTTCGTAACCAGTTGTTCTAATATGTTTTTCGTAATCCAGTAAACATATTTATAGCTTATTCGTAAATTAAGGAGATTTTATTGTCCAAATATTTTCCTTTTATTACAGGCGAGAACATCGCGGATGAAAATGTCGAGGAGAAAACAACGCAAGGCGAAAACATCGTTACACTTACCATTATAGGAGCAAAAAAAGGAGAAAATGTCACAATTTTTTAAAACTTGATTAATTATCAAATTGTAAAATTCTTTTCTTTTTCATTGTTAATCTGATATACTTTTAGTAAAATTTAAATCTTGTTTGTTTCAGTTAATTAAATAATTTTGATAATATAGCCTCATTCAGTTATTCAACTTCCCGTTCCTAATTATTTTTATACAATAATTTTCATGAAAAACTGCCAATGAAACTTCATAAAAGAGAATTAAATAATGAATTTTAATTGTTAAGTACATAAATTAAAAATTCTGTTAATTGCTATGAGTAAAAATAATTTCTATTCATTTCAGTTTTTGAATGCTTGAGTTTTCCTCTTACGTTTTTACCAAAATGTTATCAGTTATACCAAAAACATGAAATATAGACGTAAAGATATTCCTCATTTTTCCTTGCGCTCACAAATCTTTATGCGAACATGCAAATTTTAAATCCAGAAAAGCGCATGCCTTACTACGATATTTTTTATAACAATGTTTTAAAGCTACGAAGTATTTGTTTAAACCGCTCTCTTTCCGATGACGATGTTTTAGAACTGCGATGTTTCCTCCTTGCTTTCTTTTCTCCCACGATGTTTTGTATAGCGACGATTGCGTTGTTTTCTCCGCGACGTTTTCGTCCACGATGTTTTCGGCATACACCTTTTTCCTTTATTCTGGAAGTAACAAAAATACTTACAAAAATATGCGATACTGTTTCCCTTAACTAGAATATTCAGCTTTACAGAAAAATATGACAAATTTATTCTTAAATCTGGTTTGATAGCTAATAGGTTTCTGCATTAGATTTTAGAAAAATGAGTGTCGAGAAGGCTGTTTCAGACATGTTAAGTTGTAACAAAAGGCATTAGGAACTTATTTGCCTTTTGTGCCAAAAATGGGTACTCTTGACGACAGGATAACCAAAAATCTATCAATAGTATTTCTTCGAAGCCGTCTTTATGGGCTGTATAATAAGACAGTTCAATTACGCATTCATTATCTGAATCCAGTAATTCTATCTCTGATTCTATATTATTGTGACAAGAAGGGTAATGGGGAACATCGAAGGCTGCAAATATACGTAAATTAAATGGATGCATATACTGAAAATAAGACTGTAAGTTACGCAACAAATCCTATTTTGTTGTGCGTAGCTGATTAAAATAAAAAAAATTCAGCTACTGGCTTTCAAGCAGTTCACAAGAACGATATAAAAGCAGAAGTTCATGTAAAACGAGGCAACGTGTATATGCTTGAAAAATGAGAAAATGAGAAACATTTGATTGATATTATTTTCAAACTAAAAGAAAAATTGCTTATGCACACATTGCTGCTTGAATTTTCACAATAAAATTAGCTAATATAGAAGATTCAGCTAAATGGTTTAATTTTAAAATTATCAGATTACCCATTGAGACTTTTATTTCAGACGCACATTTTAATAATAAAACGTGGGGAGTGTAGAGGATAATTGGATCGGTATATATAAAAAAAGGCTATGGGACAAAAGTCAAATTTACAAAAGCAACAACAACAAAACAAAAACTATCCTATTCCTCACAAGAACGTTAGAAGTCAACAACAAAAAATTATGAGATAGATATAACTAGGGACCATGTAATCCAGCGTTTTGCAAAGGTCTGACATTCTTGTAAGGAACGGAGTAGTTTTTTTTTTTTTTTTTTTTTTTTTTTTTTTGTTTCTTCTGCAAAATTTGACTTATGTCGCATAGCGTCCTTTTACATCTTCCGATTCAATTACTAATCTGATAGAAATTATTTAATTGATTGTAACGAAAAATACAGTGAAAATTTCAACTGCAAGTGAATAAAAATATTGCTGTGAACAATCATTTTTACCTAGAATATATTCTTACCAAATTATAATCAATATTTAAGATTGCGCAAATATCGAAGAATTTGTTCAGTTTTAGCTTTATGCCTAGCTAAAAATATTTGTTGATCTATGAATCCGTTGAACATATAAAAAATGCGAATATTTTATTATTAGAGACTCAGAAAAATCGAATGCTAACTCTGGGAATTGATGCAAAATTATTATGTGCATTTTTATTTCAGTTATTTATTTTTTAAGACTTGAGAGATTGCGATTGGCTTAATAATACAGTTCTAGCTTCCTGTTATTTATTTATATTAAAACCATTGCAAACAAACACTATAATCCTCCTATTCTAAAGCAAAATATGACTTCCTTCTCATCATGTGTGCTTCCTTGGAGTAAATGATTAGCATGTCCAGGCAAGATACTTGGGTCCGATCACGGGAAGAGCACAATTGAATTCTTGCATTTCGAGAAAACAGAATAAGCTTCTATGCTGGAACCCGAACTAAAATATGGTTGACGGTAGTTCATCACAATTTCAATCTGGTCCTGGACATTACCTAGATCTTCATGATCTGGATTTAGTTTCTCCGCCGTCATCCTTTAAGAAAGGAAGGATTTATGGAATTAATATTTCTCCCGTGAGTATTCTGGCAATGTAAATGGTTAGGACGTCCAGCTGCCAACTGAAAGATTCATGGTTTGATTCCTGGAGAAGGCATTGTTGATTTTTTACATTTCGCATTCTGAAGAACCTAATCTCTAGAAAGCGCTATGGTTTGTATTTTCGGAATACTAGGCTCTTGAATTTTATTTATTTTATGACGGCTTTTTTATTTTACTATGAATTATACTATTTATAAAGGTTAAAATGATAATTTAAAATAAACAACTTTGGGTAACTATAGAATTTACGATACCAACAGATACTTCGAAGTAGCACTACTCCCTACTTACAGACAAGACCACTGAAAAGCGTATTAGAAAGCATATCAGGAATATTGATTGCGATTATAAAAACATTATTTTTATTATGCTATTATTTCGCATTAAAATTGTATTACCAAAGTTTATTGAATTTTTCTTTTATGGAATAACAATAACTAAAATTTAAGATATTTTAACTCAAATGCTATTTTATATGATTTTATTAAGATCTCTGACGCTCGTGGCAACACAAACATAAATTTATCATCAAAAAACTCACATTTTGTTCAAAAAGCACTTTTTTAATATAATAGGAGAGATAAAGGGGATAACAGAAGATACTTGATGTAAATAACAACCAAAAGAGCGTTTAATAATTTTGAAAGAAATTAGCTATTTTCTACTCTTATACTTGACACCGATAATAATAGTTGCCTCTAATAACGAAAGAATTTCGTGCTATAGAAAGGAGAAGGAAACAAAGTCATCTCACAAAGCACACATACACATAGAACAACAAAATTCACAGTTAGAATGATTGAAAGATCCCCTGAAATGAAAAACACAGGAAAAAAAAAAAGTAAAGAAATAGCGCAAAAAAGGAAGAAAGGAAAGAAAATGAAAGAAAGTGAAACTCCGGTTTCATGAAGAGATAAGAAGTGCTGTTTCTATACGTTCTCAGACAATTTTCTAATCTACGGTTGATTAATTTTTTTGCTCTTTTAACTTTATCTTTGAAAGATCCCTCCAGGTTCATCGCGTGCTAAGAAAATGTTCTCTCTTATACATTGTCTGACATTTTAATCACTTAAGATTGATGAATGCATCAAGAAACGTTTAATTTCGAGGACTAAAATGTGGTTATGGTGTAAAGATGCTTCTGCAGATAGTCCTCAGGGTTTAATTTTCGAAAAACTAAGTTTTCGAACCTACATGGATAATGTCATTAATTATCAGCAATATACGGATTTAGTCAAAGGTATTTGTAATTTTTGCAAAACATTTTGATGGATATTTCATTCTTTTCACATTAAAAATCTGCAATTGAGGACTATGAGACGTAATATAATTAACACATTTGCTTGAGAATCAATAAGGAGAAATCTCGTAACTTTGTAGGATTCTGCTGTATCTAGAAGCTCGTGTAAATGTCTTTCAGATCCTACTAGACCAAAAGCGAGTCATAAATTTATATAGACGTTAGGAATTTTTGGAAGCAGGCAATTTGAATAATTAGCAACCGCCTTCGCCGGGAATCGAACCGCGGACCCCTGGAATACCGGCCCAGGGTGCAGAACCACTACACCACGAAGGCGAGAGAACTACCTTATAACTTTAACCACTTCCCAGTTTTGCCCGAACGTCATTCGGGTACTTGGAAATGGTACTTTTCGAAATATTTTTTCTAGCCTAATACACTGATTTGCCCGAATGTTTTGCTTGTTTAGTGTATAATGTTTCTAACAGATGGCGCTAATAATCCAGTAAAGTTAGAATTGCAAAATAGCTCGTTTCAAGGTTAGGTTTTACTGAATTCTTTACGCAAGTAAAGGTGCGAAATTTCTTTTCACTAGCTCGGTGTTCCGGCTACTGCGAATACTATTTCTTTTAAATTTGGAGCTAAAATAAAAAGGAGAAATGAATGATAATGAGCAGCTTATAACTGAAGATAGCTCTGATATTGACTCAGTTAGTGAATCTGAAATTTCACTAAATGATTCTGGAAATAATGACAGTTTGTTATCTGACTTCTCTAGTGATGAAGAAGTATAGATAATCTAACACAAATTCGGAACTTTTGTGAACTTGATATTAATAATCCTTCTTTCTTGATATAATAATTCTTCTTTGAAATCGAACAGTATAACAATAAAACATTTTAAATTCTGACATGTATTTTTGTAAAGTGCTCTTTCCAGTTCGCTTACTTGTTCAAAATAAAACTAACTTGGAAAAATGTGCTTTTTGAGATGGAAAAAAAAAAAAAAAAAAAAAAAAAAAAAAAAAAAAAAACTAGCATAAATCAATAAATTCAGCACTTGTAATAGTTTTGACAGCTGATTTGGGTTTATATAATGAATTTCTTCATAAAAATGTTTATCAAAATATGCTCATTTTTCGTCATAATATGACGGAAGAAAGAAACTTAAGTGGAATCAAGTCTTAGAAGGTTAAATAATCTCTTCTTTTTATTTAAATGAACAGAAAGGCAGCGCTTAGGCGATAGACGAATCTTTGCTACATGAAGATAAAATCACTATAAGATAAAAATTAAACTCAAATATGGTTACAGCTACACACAAAATAGACTATACTTAATCTGGTTCAAGATAATTAGAGAAGCGTATTTAAACTTCGGATAGCAAGGTGCTAAAGCCAGAAATAAGTTTTGACGGAGTTGGCGATATTAAGTAACTGCAAAACCAGGCTCCCAAAAGTTCTACCTCTAAATATTCAAACCCTCAGGTTAAATACAAAATAACTAATTTGAATTCTAGTGAAAACTACGAAAGGCAGAATTCAAAGTAAAGGTTTAAAACATAATACCTGGTTATTTAACATAAAATCTTACAATGAAAGAAAAGTTTTAATAACGATGTTCGAGGAAACGGTTTTTTACATTTCAGGATTTCCGATTCTCGGAAAAATACTTAGAAAGCTAGGAAATTTTAAAGAAAATATTCTAATTTGTATGAAAAATTATAATTACTTAAATATGAAAACTGTATTATAGCAAGAAAGAATTAATTCCATTCTCCTGATGTAAAACTCTTTAGACTATTTAAACATTAAAGGAACACTGAATGGAAATCTCAGATTACAATATTTCTGCTCAACATTTTAGATGCAGTGATAACACGATCAAACAGCATCATTTTATAAAGTTAAAAACTTTATTACAAATTACAATCGAATGCGATATAATAAACCCATGAATGAAACTTCATCGATCGATTACGATCGACTTTCATAAATTAATTTTCACTACGATTACCATCGACAATGCCAGACGGATTTTTGTAGTGGCGGTCACTTTGAAATGGGGATGTAAAATGCCAGTGTTTATTTATATTCACAGAAATACTGGTCACTTTAAGAAATGGTCATCTCATAGATCTGGTCACCATAAAGTGATTAGAAAATCACAACCACTGGCAATAGCAAGTTTTAATACTAAACAACGTCACAGTAAAATATGGTAGTTATCATAGTTTAGGTACCATATCGGTAAATTTCAAATGCAGAAGCTGGAATAAAATGACATCCTAACCCTCTTCCTCTTCCAACTATTTCTCAAGAGAATTTTTAGATCAAAGGATTTTAAGTGTCTTCATTTCTCATAGACATTAAAGTTTCAAATGCGTTTTACTGTTACGGACAAATCACTGTCATTGACTGTCATTAAAACGACAGGGTGCAGCCGTGATTATTCATGAGATCATCAAAATCCTGGACGTGAGATTAGAAATAATAGCAACAAAGGGAGATTATTTTATTTTCCATCTTTTTTATACCATATTTAGAATAGATGTCTTTGAAGCGAATCTGTAGATTTTAGCTATGGATCTCTTATGTAAGAAGATTAGAAGTTTAATAAGATTCAGCTCAAGCTCGCAATTCAAAAATTTTAATTCCGTCAAATTACACTTAATTCTCACAATAGATTTTTCACGTTTATGATTTATTCGTAAGAACGAAGCATGAAGCACCTTCTTAATATGCTTATATCTTACCCCAGGGATCAAAAGTAACTTTGTTGATTACATTTGGAAAGTAAGTTCTTTCGTGGCGACGATTCAGAGACATTAAATGATACGCATGATTAAATCGATTGAAATTTAATTGCAAGTTTAGGTTGTAAGGATCTTAAGTTTTACTAACGTTTATTTTATTTTAAATCTTTACTATCACTTCTTATTTTCTACTTCCGGCCAGAATTATAAGCGTGAAGGAGTTTATGCAAAGTTGTCTGGCGAACGCCAAGTATTTAAGTGTGGCCTTTTTGCCAAGCAGAAGAGAGGAAGCCGTGAGTTCGAAGCAGGCCGCTTACCTTAGAAGTTACGCAGTTGCTACTTTGCCTTCCAGGCCAGAGGTTTTAATCCTCTTGATAAATTAAACGTATTGTAGTGTTCACAGTCTCTGTGCTACATACGCTTTCTGTTATTATAAGGCCAATCTTATTCTAAAGTTAAATTAGAGTTTAGTTTTATTTTGATATCTTTTAAGTTAGACCCCGAGTGGAGGGTCATTGTATTCCGAAGTACGGAAGTCATTGTATATAAAGAAAAAAATAAAGGGTTTTGTATACCCTTCGTCTGTATCCTGTCTACTTACTACAATTAGTGAACATAGCTTTAGTAAGCTCTCTGTTCTAGTCAGGTCATTGTATGTTTCCGAAGAAGGTTAGAAGAAACATTGAACCTGATAAGGTATTCTCTTATTTGATTTAAATACATTTTATTATTTATAAGAATTAAATGTCTTTCTTGATATAAAAATATGCATTCTATGAGTATGAAAAATTCCTAAAGTTCTCTCTCTATTTACATTTTATCAACAATAATGGAATAATAATTTAATAATTTACGCTATATCTTTAAAATGCGTTGTTAAGGCATTTGTACATTTGCGTTACCGTTGTGTTATTGATAAACAATGAAAGCCAGATCGATGTTAATGACAGATGAATGTTGTAAAACTTTGCAAGAGGGCAATTAATTTTTTTCATTTTATATATGTCCGTATTTATATCTAAATGTCTGTATTTGAATGATATAGTAAGATCTTCAATGTTATTACAGGAGAATCTACTTTGGAAGGAGTTAAAAAAATATACATTTAGAGTAATATGTAGCTGATCACTTAAAAATGTACCTCGTGAATGTGAAAATCTGGGAAAAAATAGGAAAAAAAGTAATGGACAACTTTCATTCATGAAATACATCATCTTTACCCCTTTAATCTCCTTTGCCTGAGCAATTTTGATAACAGTAATAAATTTGAAAAGTCTGGATAGATTAAAAGGTATCGCGTTCAAATACTATTCAATTATAAATGGTTCTAGATTGCATTATTTGTTTTTGGATATTAATAATAAAATACTTGATCATAAGAGTTACTATTATCTCTAAAAGATTACCAGATCCTCTAGCTTTATTACAGTATGACTATTGTAATTAATTGCAAATGGATTTCAAGGCTCAATGAAATATTAGGCCTTTAAATTATTCGCAGTCTCCTATTAGTAGATTGCAACATTTTGATACGATTACACACATAATCATCTACTATCTATTAATAACTGAAACGTGATTGCGAAATTTGGAATAACCTCAAAATCCCCAAATTCTCTTTGCACTGTATATAAATTGCAAAATATTCGTGGAATCTGTCACTTAGTTGGAATCTGCTTGGTTTCAGGTGACTGTTTCCAATAGATTATTCATGTAATTATGATTGTAATTAAAATAAAAGATTGGTAGACACAGAATTGGGCTTCAGTTAAACTTTTTAACAGCTCTCTGATTTATTGTTTACTTTCAGACTCCTAACAGAAAATAATTTAGAAAATGCAACATTAGCATAATCAAAATCTATAAAACTTTACTTTTCTGCTGACATGGAAATAAGGTACAGAAAAAAAAATATGTTGACGGATTTTAATCGCGCTAAATGAGATTAAAGTTAAGCGAACTCAGGAAACAGTACGAAAAATTAAGTAAAATCCAACAGTTAGGGTAAAATTAAGATAAATGTATAAAAATTAATAAATAATATTGTTTTTAAATATTTTTTAAATGTAGTTAATAAACGTTTTATAAGTCAAAATCAAATGCTGAAATATAATTAATAACCAAAAAAGCTTAACTTTAAAATAATAAAAATAACAATAAATAATAATAAAAATAATAAAAAAGCTTACCTTGAAAAAATAGTTAATAGAAGTTGTATTCAATAAAAATTAGTTGCTTAAATACAGTTAATAAAAGCTTAAGTTAACAAAAACCAATCGTTTAAATTTTCATTTAATGTCTAAACGCGATTATTTTACTTGCTTAAAAGATTCCTGATTAATACTTCATTGACAATTTTAAAATAAAAAAATGGAAATCAGGCCCCCGCCAGTGGTCGTGGTTGAATACTATTGCTGAATACTGGAAGTTTTGTGTTGGTTGCAGCAACCATTCAACGAATTTTTAAATTAAAAATTAACTGTTAGTTTTCCTCGTGCCTGTGCTGTTATTGCTAGAATGCAGAAACGCGGCGTGATATGTTTTGATAGCATGCTCTGTTCTTTCGCTATGTAATTCAACAAAAATTAAAAATAAATGTGATTAATTGAATAAGTTTAGCTTATTTATGAACATGCAGAACCAACCTGCCGTAAGGTAAATAGGCTGTCTCGTGGTTAATTTCATTGTTTTCTCATGTGTATCACGAAACGAGTCAGCTTTCTTTAGAAAGTCTTCCGTGAAAGCATCTTTTTCCTAAGCAGATATCCCTCATGTGATTTGTCATATTCTAATAACATAACCTTGAAAAAGCTTTATAAAATTTATTTATCGCATCAAAGCATGTTTGGCTTCATTTTACGCTGTCCGTTTTAGAAATTAATTGCAGGCAAATCGCTGTCCTGGTTTTATATTCTTTCTTTAAAAAGATTTTTTGTTCGTTAAACGCGGAAATATTTTCAATAGCAGATTAAAACAAGCGCAAAACCGTTGACATTCATCAGAAGTCATTTTGTCTTTGCACCAAAAATAGTAACAAAATAAAAGTTCTGAATTCGATTTATGTGTTCTATATTTTCAATACATACCTGAAGTATCTTTGAATTGAAGAAATGAGTGTTTATCTTGCTATATTTTACCCATCTTGTTACATTCACCTGCTATAAAGTTTCTTTTTTCTATGGAGATGACAGGGATAACCTAAAACGAGCTTTTATTGTGACGACAGCACTAAACATATAGTAGTATAAACTGGTACAAAATACATTAAAATCTGCTTCAAAATGTTCTGTCCCCTTATAAGGTATTTCTCCCACTTTCCTAGCGTGCCTTCATGGTGTAGTGGTTCTGCACGCTGGGCCGGTATTCCAGAGGTCCGTGGTTCGATTCCCGGCGAAGGCGTTTGCTATATTTCATCTTTCCTGCTTCCAAAAGTACCTAGTGTCTCTGCAGTGGCGCTCGAACTACAAAGGGTGTTGGATGAGGATTCTCCACACCCAGGATTTGGCGACTGGGTTCCATAAAAACCCCAGTCGCCCTTTAAAAGGGGCAGCATGTAAGGTATTTCTCCCGCTTTCTTAGCGTGCCTTCTTGGTGTAGTGGTTCTGCACGCTGGGCCGGTATTCCAGAGGTCCGTGGTTCGATTCCCGGCGAAGGCGTTTGCTAATTTTTCATCCCTCCGGCTTCCAAAGAATCCTAATGTCTCTACACCTTTAACAATTGTTAGTTGGATTAAAACTTTACATTTCTATTGGGAAAAGGTTTAGCATGCGTAAATTCACACCGTATAAAATTTGAATGAATCTTGAAAAGTCTTTTAAATGTAAAGGTAGATAGGTACAGAGAACTATGGAAGACACCTAATACGCGCAAATAATAAACAGGTATCGTCTCTCCAAACTATTTCTCCAAAACAAAACACTAACTGATGGGTTACATTCTGTCGTAGTATACACTGTTGCATTCTTACTCTTCATTTTGTTTATAGAGTTTCGAATCCAAATCTGGAAATGAGAAATTGCGCTTTGGAAATTGGAATTTTATAACGAGAAGAGAGTGCTCTTCATTTGATCAGAATTTTTATTTTCTGCAAAATTTCCCCATCACAGCTATATTTGCAATTATTATACTTAGTGTTCATTTTACAAAGCTGCTACTGAGATGCTAAGCATTATGTTAGATAGCTCTAAGGAATACCCCACAGGTTTGAAGAGGAAAAAGCTGCCTGGATGATATCTATGGATAATACATTACAGGAGGGCTCGAGAAGAGTCGTTATTTTAATTAGTTTGAATTTCAGCTGCTTGGCTTTTACTAGGTTCTTCTTGAAAGATAATAAGTTTATCACTGGGAGCTTTCTACGATGCGCAACCGTTAACGGACCTTTGAAAATATAATGATGAGGATGCCCTCTTTCCCAAAACAGCAGGTGTCATTCCTTTTGTGAAAATAAGTAAGGAACGGACCGTTCCCAGTCAAGTACTAATTTAGGACGAAATTAATACCCTTCCTATTATATTTTACTTGCGATCAAAATTTGTGGAGTCTTTGGGGATTGGAAATTATCTCAATAAGTTTGCCACTGCATGTTCTCCATATCTTTTCTCTGATTTGTAAGATATGAACTTGGCCATTTTATGTCTAGAGTCTTGACACTGATATTAAGCTTAAAGGTAGGTAAAATTCTAAAATTACATATCAAGGGTAGATCTTTTAAAGCAACAGCAAACTATTAGCAACCTCTTTCACTCATAATTGTGCGCAACGTATTTGGTGCTACCTTAAAGAAGCAGAATTAAAATGTGAAAACTATAAGAGAAATGTTGTATTTAAATTTCCCATCTGTTGATGAAACGAAGAATTAGCAATCAGCGAAGAAATCCTATCAAAGTACTTCATAAATAAATTTGATGTCTGGTTTAAATGTCCTATAAATGTCCTATAAATGTCCTAAAATTCTAAAATATTAGTAGTAGACTGTAGGTTATATATTACAAAACTCCTCCTTTCTTCCGCAAGAATTTGCCATTTTTGAAATTTAAGAATGCTGTAAGGATTATGTTAATTTTATTAACAGTTAAATTTTAAGTTAAAGCCCCTTTCCTGTCAAATTCTTAACTTCAGCTTACTACTTACGGCCAGAACGTAGTTTTGGAATCTTGCTGAATATTTAATGAGCGGTATTTAAACCACGAAGTTACTTACAGAGTCAGAGAGAATCAGAGTGATTTCCGTCTGCCTTTTTGGCCACTCTCTCTCTCAAAGCTGTTATTACGCTCGGCCGTACTCAAGCCGTTGCTAAGCTTCGTAGTCAAATAAGTTAAGGGGCCAACTCAGTTTGAATCTTGATAGCTTCGGCTATATTTCTTTAGTTAATCTTAGTTTTAGTTTAATTCTTAGTCTCTTAAGTTCAAGCTCAAGTGAGGGCTTTGTTTGTACACTCACAGGCGGAGTCCTTGTTAAATTTTATTGGAATAATAAAGTGTTAGTTAGCTTTCTATCTTGTTGTTTCTTTTCACCCGAACTTGAGCGATTATTCGCTTACCAGTTCTTAAGATTCTTCACTTCCAACATTAACTTAGAATTACAAAGTGAGGAACTCTACAATGCAACAGACAAATGAGACTTCCAACAGATTCTAAGATAGTTAAGTGCACTGAGTTTGTAAAAAGCAAAGCTGTGCAATTAAAATAAGCATTTTATCTTGAAAAATTCAAATGTATGTGATCTGGTTTTGCATAATTTCATCATTATACTTAAAAAAATGAAAGATTCCAGTACGTCAAATCAATGAGGTTAGAATTGCGTGTTTTTGCAATGAATTTATGAATACTTGTTTTTCAGAAGAAACTGTATATTTCTATAGCTTAACACTAATTTATATAGAGCATTCTATATTTGTATGTATTTAGAAAAAAAGGATTTAAGTTGGCTCTGATAAAAAATGAATCTTTAAGGAATGCCATACCCATTTTATACTTAAAGCTTGGAGTTGTGAAAGCAAAGTGAGACAGAACAGTTTTGATCAGAAACCTTTCTACAGTACTGATCTCTTTTGAATTCAGTCTGGGTAGAAGGTTTTTGCCATGAGAAACTCAAACGTATTATTATTAAATACTTTCAGTACTTATAAACTTGTATTTTATTTAAACAAGTGTCGCTTTAAAAATAGAAATTAGAAAATCTCAGTGTCTGCCCCTTTAGAGTCTAAAGAATAATGATTGGTTACATAAATAAATGCAGGTTTTTAAAAATTTATTTCTTTTATTATAATAAGTAACGCAAAACAAATATATGTTAATAAAATTTACCTTTACATTTCAGGACAGAATGCTTGGAATGCCGAGTGGCTGCTAAAGTAGGCTTTGATAAATGAGCCTATTCCTTATTTTTACTCGTACGTAATATCGATATGTGCCAGTTTTCATTTGGAATTTCATCATGAAGACACTCTGAACCTCATGCAGACAGTTATCTGCATTCTTAAATATTATGCACGAAATAAACCAAGCAAGCGTGCTGCCTAATTTTATTTTAAGGTTCTTCTGTTATAATTGGGAGCCTATTAAACTCTTCCTCTACTTTACATACTAAAGTTTGCAGTTTCTGATCGAAAAGTGAAATTACTACCTTTTGCTGAAGTACTCAGCAGAAGAAATAAAATTTTCTTAAATATGAGGCAACTTAATAAGACAGTTATCCAAAAGGAACTGCAGAAATAAAATATAACACTATCAGCAAAAAATGACAGTAAAGGAAAAGGAATATTTTGAGCATAACTATCTACACTATTTATCACAGTTACGACATTTTTCCTTAAAACTAATTTACGCTTTTTTGTTGTTTGAACTCAATTTAGGTCAGAATATTATGAAATTGTTACACATTCTTTAACTTCTATTTTGTAAATATGCAAGGGATATATTAGAACTTTTATGAGTTTCTTGGTGTTAAGTTAAAGTTGGTGTTTCAGCTTTCAAAATTATCTAAGATGTACTTATATCACCAGATAGAATTTATGCTCTTTCATTCTAGTTCACAGGAGTTGTCTAGTGATTACTGTCAGCTCGTCCGGAAATTATTACTTTTTCCATATCATTTCTCTGGATAACATAGCAACTGAAATATCTAGGAGTGTATTCTGAGTGTTAAACATTATAGTTCGACGCTGGGCTATGCTGAAGTTATGGCATTCATTCCCTAAGAAATGAAACCTTTACTCATTTTAAAGTACTGGCTTAAAAGGATTTTTCATATTTATAATAACAAACATTGAAAGTCAGTAGAACCGAATTTACACTAACCATGATGCGTTAAGCGATTTCGGATAATATATGATTCCGCATAATTAATAGGAATAACTTTCATCGAGTAAAAGTGAACATAAATTTGAGAAAAATTAAGAAAACAACCTTAGCTTGACGTAAATTTTAAATGAAACTCTGTCGATTTCCATGGAGATAAGACACTCTCTTTTCGTCAGGAAAAAACATTTTGCTTAATAACTTCGCCTTGCAAAGGTTGAAAATATTGCCTTGAAAATTTACGAAGAAATTTGAAATAATAGCTTTGCTTGATTTTAAAAAGTATTTTTGCTCCTAAAGAAGATGAACCGGTGTCTGAACTCTTCGAAATCGATAAAGTTTTATTGTCTGCTTTTGTGCCTAATTTTAAATTTGACACTGGCATGCTTCTCTTAGACTTGGTGAATGACAGTATTAAGCAAAAATGTATACTATGATACACCTATATGTTTATGACACTTAAAATAATAATGGCTGTCTAGACCATGAGTGTCTAAAATATGACTGTTTTAGGGCCGCATTGCAAAGAAAACAAATTTGCGGGGCCTCACATGCAATATTTTTTAACAAATTGAAATGAAAATTAGCTCTATCTTATTTTATTAAAATAAATTCTTTATATTATTAATTTTTTAAATTTGAATTATATATGTATAGGTACATATTTATTATTAATTTATAAAAATTTCGTTTCATTTAGTTTGGATTTCATAAAGATGGAAAAAATTCAAATTAATGAGATGGATGAATTCGCTATTGTTGAAAAAGCAAATCGATATCGGGTTCAATAGACGAGGTTGCAACTCTTAATGAATTTTCGAGATGTTTTCCACTGATCTTTGTCTTATTTTTGTTTTTTGTATGCTTCATTCTTGAAAATAATTGTTGACATATATAGGTACTGCCAAAAGCTGAATACTTTAATAAAGCATGATTGTGAAAAGTGCTATCTCGGGGCAGGTAATCTTTATAAAACTCCAGTAAAGAAGCATTTAAAAATTTATCTCATTTGAATGTCACTTACAGTTAATACATCATGACATGCTAAAATGTTTTTATTTTAAAATAAATGCCAACGAATCGATTATATATGATTCAAATTCAAACATTTATTTTTTTAATAAAAATCTGTAAATTTAAATACTTTCATAATTTGCGTTTGGGCCGCATTTTAAAGATTTTTGGGCCGCACTTTAGACATCCATGGTCTAGAAGGAAAAGTGGTTAGGGAAGCCTACTGCGGTACCGAAGGGCCCGTATTCGAATCCCGGAGAGGCATGGATATTTTTAAAAGTTTAGTACCTGTGCGGCATCGGAGCACTCTAAATGTGCGGCTAGCCAAAAGTCCTCTCTTGTGATTTAATGGAAAGGGAGAGGGCTGGTAGACCCTCGGCCTCCCCCGGGGTACTCTTCCTCAAAATTGGGGTAGAAAATAGAAGTCCAACCTCTTTTTGAAGTAGGCTATGGCAGCCATTCTTCTATGTAGTATGGCCACGATAAACAACAAAATGAACTCAAAATAATAATGAGTTTTCTTGCAACACTTGTAACTCTACATTTAATATTTCTTCAAATTTCAACCCTGGCCGAGCTATTGAAAATTGCTAAATACTGTTTTTTTCCCGAATTCGAATTCAGGCAAGCGGATTAGCTGCATGGTTGTTTTCCGTTGTTTTAACCGTGTATACCATGAATAGGAGCCAGTTTCCCGTAGGAAAGTCCTCTACGAATATATTCTTCCTATTAGGCAGATACCCGTTTTGTGCTTTGCCATATCCAAATAATCAACCAACCAATCTTTCTTTAATGTCTTTTAAATTAATATACTGCAATTTCGTTCATTACTACCGGAGAGGTGTAGCCTTGATTAAAATCAGACTTCAGAAAGGGCAGATTAAGTAACTAATATATGAAAACTTTTTGTGATGATGATATGTGGTTTATAATTAAGAAAAATATACAACTTCAAGTTTGAGGAATGCTAGTGAGCAGGAAATTTGTAATTACAAATTTGTAATTAACCAGCGAAACCGTGTCATCAGGCTACAAGCCGTTTTACCTATGCACAGTTATCAAGGTTTATACCACTTTAAACAAAATATTTGGATTTGATATATATATTTAACAATCTATATAGGGATTCACTTGCTAGGCCGGCACGGAACTCGACAGGATTTCCCAGATCAGTGCTACTTCTTATCCAATTATTATGGAGTATTGCTTTTAAAATAAGCCCTCAGTATTAAATATTTTGGAATAAAATCCTTATGCATGATTAATAATAAATTAGAAGCAGCTTAGAAATATTAAACGTGAAGTAAGAAAAAATTCATCCAAAAATGCTCTGAGGAAGGAAATGTAATTAAATATTGTGTAACTACATGCAAATGAAAAGATTTTAACAATGTTAAACTGACGATATTGATGTAAAATGCTTTTCAATGCTTTCTTAAGAAAATTCTTGTTATCAAAAATAAGAATAATATTCTTGCATGGAAATTCCTGACCGATTTAGAACATATTCTGGAGCATTGCAAAAGCACATATTGTCCCCCCCCCAAGTCCACATATTTAAAACGTTAGTATCAGACAGCGAGTAACATCTTTGATGTAACATATGTTAAAATTACACATGTTTAAATTGCCGTTATTTATGATTTCAACGTGAACGGGAGCACGGATAGTCTTAGTCGCATGTCTTGTATCATCAAATGCTTATAGCGTTTCTGTGCGATTTTTGTGAAAATCTGTAATACATTGTTCACGGTTCCTTTGTTTGTTGTTGCTTTTTTCTTTACCGCACTTTCCTTTCTTCACATTGCACATAATCTTATTCGGCTCAGTTTCTCGCATTATTCTTACAGTCGTTACGGCAGCGAAAAACAAAATTCACTTCTCCATTGTCTTTACACCACATTCACTTTCTCAGTTTTCCGATAACGCTGTAAAATTCACTAATGTTCACGAAAATAAAACATGTTGACCATTGTGATCTTTCATTGCTGTAAATTGCGGATTTAAAAACCATCAGAATGCCTACATGCGCTGAAGCTCACTCAACTCAGACATTGCAGCTTCAAGTTGTAGTGTACAGGCGGGTTAACTTCTAGCTGGATACAGGAGTAGCTGGAAACTACACATAAAGAAGGGTTCAAACCCTTTATTAACTCTTTAAAATTTACACTGCGTCAACTTGGCGCTAACAGACTTCGCCTCCACTTGGGCGGTAACTGAAAAGCAGGTAATTGAAAATCAAAAGTTGAAATGTTTAACAAGTGCTAAACTAATCTACAGAGCTCAGCGAGATAACGAACTTCGACCCCTTCTATAACTAGTGGCAGCACATAAATGCATTTAAGCCGCTTGAACCAGAAAAGTAATTGTACTAACGGCAGAGACGGCTGCTCGAGCCCAACTCTCTCACTTCTCTTCTAAAACCTCGGTTTTTAAACTTTTTCTCCTCAATGTAGAATTTGCATTCATCTAGCGCGCTACCATATTAACTATTCTGGCACTGACACGTAGGGGAATGAAGGCTTATAGGAACTGAAATTTAAATTATTAGTTAAATTAAATATAAATCCCTACAAAGTATTTAATGAAATTTTCTTAGTTGCTTTGATACTAACGTTCCGTGTCTTAAACATTTTTTTGGAACACTTCGTATGACTGTTCCGAGGAATTACAGTTAAAGTGATTATTAGTGAACAACAAACAAAGAAAATCATCCCAATTAAAAAAGGAAAAAATAAAAATATTTATAATAATACTCACACTATAAAATTTTATTTTTGAGCATTTATTTAATTTAAGTTAATTTTATTTTGAAGCAAGTTTTCCTATTGCTCTTGTTTTCAATCCATGCTTTCTTGCCAGACTGAGATTTCACCTTTTGCGTGTTATGGAAAGTAGGGTAGAAAGATATAATTAAAGCTGGTTTCTGAGTTACTTCAGACACAAGCGTGTTTTGCCTTCCGGCCACGTTGTTTCTTCGCTATTTAAGCTTGTTTTCTTGAGGTCGTGGATATTAATTGCCAGTTTGTCTACGACGGTGGTATCACTAAGAGTCAGGTACGTGGTAAATATCTCTGTGCAGCTTCAGCAGATTATTTTACTTAGTTTTAAGTTTTACATTTCTATTTTGAGATGCCGCCAAAAGTATTGGAGTAGATTTGTAAGCACCAAGAATGCTGACTGTAAATACTTTTCTTGAGTTGTGTAAGATTCCTATCTCTGATTTACAGCTAAAGTTGAGGAACCTTATGAACAGGTAAGCGAATGATCGCTTTAGTTCAGTAGACAGGGAACATAAATTCGAGAAGGGTTAAATACCCTTTATTATTCCAAATAAAGTTCACATAAGACTCCTTCTTGGAGTTTACAATAAAGCATCCTCTTGGGCTTAAACTCAGGAAACTAAGAAATAAAACTTAACTAATCTTAGCTAAAAAGATATAGCCGAAGATATCACGATTCTAACAGAATTGGCCCCTTAACGCTAACTAACGGCGAAGCTATCAAGGGCCTAAAGTACGCCCGAGCGTAATAATAGCTTGTGAGAGAGTATCGCCAAAAGGCTAACGCGCGCTGATCAGAATCTCTGGCTCTCTAACGAAGTCAGTGGAACTTCACAGTTAAATACTTCCTCTCCTCATTTGCATTCAACTGCGATTCTAAAAATCCGTTCTGGCCGGAAGTTGTAAGCTGAAATTAAGGAAAGACAGGAAAGTAACTTTTAACTAAAAATTAACTGTTAGATAAATTAAGATAAACATTACAATTCAATAAAAGGGTCTTTTCACTCTTTCTGTGTGTGGTTATTGATATAGTTGAACGTAGAGAATAGACGCTGCACAATTTAAGTAAAGATCGAACCAAACTTTAGTTTAGCTAGAGTCTTGTAACTTTTACAACAAAACATAAGAGAAAAATGGTTGTATATTTCATTGGTGCTCTAGAGTTTGATGGGTTTATTTATTTTTTAATGTAAAGTATATGCTTTGAAATCTCAAGAATACGATTTTAGAATTTCAAAGTTTTTTGTTCGTAAATAGTTATTAAAATTCTGTTCATAAACAGTTAATAAATATAATAGTTAATAAATATACTGTTTATAAACAGTTAATAAATATATTGTGTAAATATTCCACCTAAAATGGAATCTTTGAAATGGTTCCTAGTATGATGTTTCTCTTTCACATCCTTCACTCCAGCTTCAACATTGGAAATAAAACTGAAAAGGTAATCAGCATAAATATTTCCAGAAACGAAAAACGTAAACCTAAAATTTCCACTACATTCAGAAAGAATGTAAGTGGAGCTTTTTCTACGGCAGTCAAAAGTCAATTCGTTTCTGCTTTTGGCAAATTATTACAGCTTACAATATTTAAAATTTGTAACTTCAGTATTCATGTGAAATTTCGGTATACAAAGGGTAACTTCCATTTTTTAAATAGTTGTTTCTAAAAATCTAAAAAAAAAGGCGGGGAGCATTTATGAACTTGTTTTCACTTGGACATAATTTAAAGCAACACACATGTTTTCACTTAAACATAATTTGATTCTTCATTAGGGATACATTAACAGATGTAGAAGATGACTATAAATAGAACCGATATAGAATTTCCAGAAATAGTTCCAGAAACAAAAAGCATGCACCTAAAATTTTCATAGCATTCAGAAAAACATTAAGTGGAACTTTTTTTTTTTTTTACGGAAGTCAAAATTCATTTCGTTTCTGCTTTTTGCACATTATTACAGCTTACAATATTGAAATGTGTAACATCAGCCTTCAAATGGTCATGTGAAATTTCGGTGCACAAAGGGTAACTTCCATTTCTGAAACTGTTGTATCTAAAAATATCTAAAAAAGGGAACAGTTATAAAATTGGTTTCGCTTGGCATAAATGAAGTAACTCATTTATTAGAGATGCAATAACAGATGCAGAAGATGATTATAAATGTAAACAGTTTCAGAAGCAACGCTTAACCGGTTAATAAAGTAACAGCTGATTGTTGCTCCGAAAGATTTATTTTAAGCGAAAGATATTTAAATTTAATCTCAGTTATATTTTAATAAGATAGATTTATTAGGTTTATGTATAAGAAAAATCTCTCCTGATTTCAACGAGTAAAATGCGAATAAAAACAATAACAAACAGTATTTTAATCAAATTTTCATTTTGATTCTATTTTCCAAATAATTTTCGATATATTTGATAAATGTAAAACATTTTTCATTTGTATAAGGCAGACTTTTGCCAATGATTTTTATCAACAGATGTGATAGTAGGTCGGTAATTTTTTGATTGATAATTGAAATTAATTGATGTAATTTGGTTAGATAGCACAACTAAAATTAAATAAATTTCTCTTTACAGTCAAATATCGAAAATCCGCCGACCTAAAATCCGCCAACTCCTGAAATCCACGTTGCCTCTCAAAATATAAACATTCAATTTATAGGTTCTGGAAACCGCAACATCGATTACGAAATATCGAATAAAAATACTTACCGAATAATGACGTCATAATTACCGAATAATAATGAGTCATAACGGAAATACCAAATTATTGACATCATGATAAAAGTTTTTTCCCCTTTAATCTGCATCGAGGTAAAAAAGCAGACGATTCACTCAACTCTTCTTTCAAGTTCACAATTCACGTTGTTGTATTTTCTGAGCTTTGTGATTTCACCAGATTATTTAGTGCTGCCTTTTTTTTTATCCGGATATTTTGTGGATAAATTAAGAATATTTTAAATTTCAGCCCTTTTTAACAAAATGACAGATAAGAAACGCACTCATGATTTTACTGCTTGCAATGTTGAAAAACGTAAACACGTTGCATTGGCGGTAATGCAAAAAGTAAAAATTCTGCAAAAGGAGGGAGGCAGGTTCCACTCCTCGGTTTATAACAGAATCGTATGGAATTTCGACACGATCGTGTATGATATACGGAAGCTGTTGAAATTTTACAGCAACAGTGATTCTAACAGCGGAATCCGAACCCGGAAATCTTTGCATGAGGCGAAATCGGCAAACCTGGATGCTGTGTACATATAATACACTGAATAATATAATCAATTTATATATGTAATAATAATTTAACGCGTATAATAAATTATTGAAATAATGTATATAATAATTTAATTAAATGTATCTAATACACTTTATTATTTTGCACTTTGAGTCTGAATATTATGATTTATCTTTTATTTCGGATTTCTGTCCTGAAATCCGAAAAATCCTAAAATCCGCATAACCTCTGGTCCCAAGCTTTGTGGATATCTGGACTTCTACTGTATTAATATTGGGTTCTTTATGAATCAGTATGCGCAGCATGGCTCAGTTTCTTAACAATAAGATTTAAAAGTTTATTCGTTAATACTTCTATTATACTAAAACTCCGCTTAGGCACATTCAGGGAGTAAAATTCCTTAATAATAGCCTAAGCGGGTTTAACAGTAAATGTAGTTTAAGCGTAACTTCAACTTTATAAGAGATATTTATTTTTCGTCAAACTGAGACAATATTTTACATCAAAAAGAGTCATTTCTTTACATTAAAGAATGATACTACAAGACAACTAAAAGATGGAGACCTCAAACAAGGTTACATAGGAATGGTTTATTTGAAAACTTTACAGTACTTTTATTATGCTTTTTTGCTTCAGATATCTCTTCTTTTAACTAAACAAAGTGATGAACTACACCAGATTTTCATCCAATGGCTGCCTAATGTAATCACTCGTAAGAATTACGAAAATGACCTCTCGTAAATTTAAGCAGCATAGCATATGTATTGTAATATATATTTCGGCGCAAAAATGTTGCACGTGTTTATCCTCACCTTCAGAGGCAAGAAATATTCCCTTGAGCTATCCGAAATGCCTCTTCCATTGCACCTCGCAGTAATGGGGTTATACTCTAGTAATTCTTTCATGTTTTTCTTGTGACGTATTCAGAGAAATAGGAGGAAAAATAAACATTATGAGCTTTGTACATTGAACAGCATTTCTTGCTTCTTAGTCGAATGTTTTCTGGTATGCTACATGATAAAATCAGTGTTACTGTAGAAGTATGAATTCAAAGAAACATGATTGTATCCTGCGGTGCGTAATATACGGTATTAATATTTATTTCGTAAGAACTAGCTATTTGCTTGGTCACCTGGAAGATAAACTAAAGACCTTATGACTCTTGCGAAATTGTTACACTTGGCTCGTTCGTATATGAAAAATGGAGGGTAGCATAACGTAATGTAACGGTTCCGTTTTGAATGAATTGTGAAGAACTGAGGAGTCATTAGGAATTTTTGGGAAGCAAGAGAGACGAAAAATCATCAATCCCCTCGTCGGAGCTAGAACCATGGACCTCTCGAATACGCGCCAAGCGTCCTGACCACTACATCACAAAGGTATACTAAGAAAGCAGGAGAAACACCATATATACTCCCCCCTTTAAAGGGTATCTGGGGATTAGGGGACCCAATCGCCAAACCCTGGTGTGGAAGAATCATCATTCACCACCTTTTTAGTTCGGACGCCATTGTAGAGATATTAGGTTATTTTGAAGCATAAGACATGAAAAACGAGCAATGTCGGACCTCTCGAATACGCGTCGAGTGTGCTGACCACTACACCACGAAGGCATGCTAAGAAGGCGGAAGAAATACCTTATTAACATTTTTAAAATCAATACGGGGTACGTAAATTGTAGACAACATCACGTTCTGAAAGCGCCTGTGAAATACGTTGTCCAATTCTATTTCAACTTTCAGAAAGAATTGCCTCAGGGGGAGCGAATCCAATGGTTCCCGCCTTTCTTCCCTTATTACCAAGCCACTCGAGAGGATTTTCGAACTTCATTTCAAGTGCCCCCATACAGTGAAAACCCATTTTGCGCATATAGAAACATACATCCAGGACTTCTTCGCATTTACAAATATTCAGAACCTCTTCGCGATTCGAGCCCAAGTACGATATGTCTGCCAGTAAAGACAGCAGTATACCGGTTAGAGAGCCGTTTTTTTATTTGTTTGTTTTTCTAGTAAAATGAAACAAAAAAATTAAATAAAAGGTTCCCCCCCCCATGATTATTACGGAAGTGTAGAAAAAAGTTACATTTTTTGCTAAAGTTCTAAATACGTATGTCTCCAGGCTTATTAATACCTTATCCATATCTGAAAAATATCGATAGCGTAGTAGGATATTACAAAAATTCTAGATTTTCATGCCCTTAAGGGAGGAGTGAGAAACATACGGTTTAATAATGCTTCTAAGTGCTTTCCTGGATCTAATGTTTTCTCGTATGATTTTATTAGCATCCAAATCTATTTCATAGCGTTTCAAAAAGATTAGACAAGGAATCAACGTTTTCTTATAAGCGTAATAATTTCATCTGAAGACATTTAAGGAAATATTTATTGTGAACTTTATAGCTGGTGTATCTAAAAGTAATACATAACACAAATTTTAGTTTTTTTGCACATAGAATCTAAGCTTATTTAAGCTATGAAAAAATATGGTTTATACTTTTTTATAGTAGCTTAAAATGCAGAACAAATGAAAAGTCTAAAAAGCAAAAGGTGTTTATTATCAGTGAAACACTCTTTTACTTTTTCCCTCCCACCATGATTAGTCAAGAAGACTTGAAATTAAGCTGTGCTTTAAAAAAAGCCGAACACAGGTTATCCGAATAACAAGTTCAGAGTGTTAATGATTGCACCATTTGAATGTATGAGAACTTTCATCCTACCAAAAGGTGAGAGAATTAATTCAGATACGCCCCATCAACTACTTCAAGTCTGGTAATGAATCAGCTTCAAGATCCCTTATCCCTCCTTTCAGAAGAAAGCTGAAAAGAGGGATAAGGGAATATAGCAGATTGAAGCAAAACACACGAGGGTTATCTGCTAAAGAATGCCTTCGAAAACAGCTTTTTAAGTGAAACCGTCTGTATTCATGTTACACATCAGGAAAACTACTCAAATTGTATAGACATGTAACCTCCCTGAAATCAACCCTCTTGACGAAATTTGGACCCAAATCGAGCTACCAGTGCTCAGAGGTTTAATAGATTGGCTGCCAGTAGGCAGAAAAAGGATGTCTTTGAGTGCTAGATAGATTTAAAAAGAGAGTTCCAAAATGAAAAGTATTTTAAAATGAATTATGGCTGTACTCTGAGTAGGATGTATGATCTCCGAATAACCCGCTCAGTATATTCATATTTTCGTCGCAGAAGCGTAAGAAAAGAATGCATTTGCTACCTTATGCTACTAATAACATTAATAGTAGCATTAACTATTAACAACATTAATTATGTTATTAACAACATTATATCATCTAATGTTATCAATCATAATATCAATAATTCAATTTTTCATTACCTTGGAAATTAAACGCAACATTTCGGCATACATTATTTGGTGCTACTTTGCTAGACGGTTGCACGGATTTTTGGCCATTTACTTTAGCGCAAATGTTGGCGCGATTTTAACAATCGTCACCCATCTTGATAAACGCTGTTCTTACATATTTTGCTCATAGTAAAGTATTCGAAATTAAAAAAAAATAATTATTGTTAAAATAATGGATTTATTTTTTGTTGAAAACATCGTTTTTTAAGATGGCAGGCAAATGCAAATAAATACGAGGCGTATTTGGAAACTAAGTACCGTTTTGAAAAAAAAAAAAAAAAAAAAAAAAAAAAAAAATAGTAAAACAATTTTTTCGAATCCAATTTTATTTTTACATGAAAATACATGTCTTAAACTATTTTTCAACATAGTTTCCGCCAATGATAAAACACTTGTCATAGCGGGTGACCAGTTTTTGTCAAAGAACTTCCCGCCAGTTTCGATAACCACGACTCCACAGCATTTTTCGTGTCATCGCCAGATCCAAAGCGCTTGCCACCAAGCTCGTACTTCATGTGCAGGAACAAGTGATAGTCGGACGGCGCCAAGTCCGGGCTGTACGGCGGGTGACCGAACTGCTCCCAATGAAACTGTCGAATTAACGATTGAATGACACCAGCAGTATGTGGCCGAGCATTGTCATGAAGCAACAGAAGTCCTTTACTGAGCATTCCTCTTCGTTTGTTTTGAATGGCGCACCTTAGTTTTGTTAAAGTCTCCCAATATCGTGCAGCATTAATGGTTTCACCTCTGGGAAGAAATTCAGTAAGCAAAACGCCTTCCCTATCCCAGAAGACAGTGCACATGATTTTTTGTGATGACATTGTCACTTTGCACTTTTCTTTTTTCGGAGAATGAGTGTGTCTCCACTCCATCGATTGTTGTTTCGATTCTGGTGTGAAATGACACACCCAAGTTTCATCACCTATCATAATTTGGTTTAAAAAGTTTTCTTCCTCATCACTGTACCGCGGGATAAATGTCAGGGCACTACCAAGTCGCTTTGTTTTGTGAACATGTAGGGTTTATATTTATTTTAACTAACATTTATTTTAAGTTTGAACTATCTTTCCTGTCAAGCCTTACTTTCCCCTGGAACTGCCAATGCCAGAATATGTAAATTTTAGTAGAACGCGCAAGGATTCAAATTATCAGCGGAAGTATTATGATTTAAATAGCAAGGAAACGAGTTCGGTGTGTGATATTCTTACTTCACGAGCGCGGAGGTAGTTTGTGAGAAATTGAAGAACCCCGCGTTTCGGCCTATGTGCTTGGCGGGAAGTAGTATTAATCGTTCAAGTGAGCTTCAAGTCTGCTGAATTAGCAGCGGTATTGTAAAACGCGGTGAGTTAGTTATTTTAGAGAGCCTCATAGTTAGAGTCTTGTCTTTAAGTTCTTTTCAGGTTATTATTTTTATTTGACCGCCGAGTTGGCGCAGTCTGTGAGCGTCAAGAGCACGCAATTGTAATTTTTACGTTGAATAAAAAGGGACTTAAACCCTTCACAAGACTCTATCTTTTATACAGTTTCCATAGTCACCCCTTGGTTGCGTGCAAGTTGGAGGCGCGCAACGTTACATTGGCGCCCGAACACTTATCGAACTGAAATGGCCGAAAACTGGATGGAAGCCGCTGGACAACACCAAGAAATGACAAGCCAGTTAGAAGGATTTGGATACCTGGTCCAGACTTTGAGAGCGTCAATCAAGCCAAACGTCCATTTCGACGGAAAAAATTCGGTGGCGGTATTTCTAGAAGCTCTAGAAAACCACTTTCAGCTCTACCCTGTTCCGGAAAGACAAAAGGTTGCCATCGCCACATCAGCACTAAGAGGACAGGCCGCGCTATGGTGGAAAAACATAGGCAAATTTTTACTAGGGGAATTTGGAAGCCAGACATATACATTTGAAAATTTCAAAAAATCGTTACTAAAGGCCTTTCCCATAGTGAAAGATCGCGCACGGCTGGAAGCCGAACTATATAGTTTCTATCAACGGGATATAGCAGAATTGACGGACTTTATTCTACGAAAAATCAAGCTAACGGATATGCTGTATGGAAAGAAACCCGATGCGGAGATTATTGAAATAATATTACCAAGATTGTTACCCGCTGTTCAAGACTACTTTGAAATTAGAAACCCAAGCACATTGTAGGAACTCTTCGAATTGGCGGTGAAGTTTCAAAATCGCAGAATAGCGGAAAAAGCGAGAGGGGAAACATATTCTCAAAGTACCCGAAGGAAATCTTCAAAGGAGGAAACCAGAAATGGAAATCGCTCTTATGGGGGGAAAAGCTATCAAGCTAACGCATCGAAACTCGAAGGTCAAGGCCCAAAAAGAAAATTTGGAAATAAACATCCGCGTACCCAGAAGACACAGATTGAAAGGAAAGCTTTAAACGACTAGAGGGGCCTGTGAAAGGGAGGGTCCAGACCCCGGAAGTTTTAAAAAAACCCTCAAATAGACATTTAAATACGGTCATCGTAAAAAAACTCACAGCTACCAATTATACAAGTCCTGGTTGGCGATGTACCAGTAGAAGCCCTCATCGATACAGGAGCACAAGGAAATTTTATGAGTGAAAATTTCTTCAAAAAGAATTTTTATAGGGTACGACTATTTAGAACCAAAAATACGGAAATTATAGCGGCGCAAGGAAAAACATGTCACTGCATCGGGAAATTATCATTAAACTTACAGGTAAAAGAGGAAAGTCTCAAAGTATTAATTTTTGTGGTGAAAGATCTGCAAAATTCTCTTATTTTAGGTATGGAGTTTTTAAGGGCCGCGAGGGCCAAATTAAATTTTCAAGATAGTTCCGTGGTGTTGGAGATGGACCAGAGGGTGGTGGAACCTGTGGAGACACCACAATTGGACCTTAGGCATCTGAATGACCATGAAAGTAAAGCAATACAGCAAGTGGTGAGTAATTTTTCTCATTTGATTTCAGAAAAACCAGGAAACTGCCAAATAGTGACGCACAAGATTCAATTAAATGCCGAAAAACCTTGTAGGACTAAACCATACCGTTATGACAAACAAAAAGACTTAATCATCGAAGAACATATTCAGGAGATGTTAAAGAATAAAATAATAACGCCCATAAATAGTGAGTACGCGAGTCCAGTCGTACTATGTAGGAAAAAGAACGAGTTTCCTCCTTCGGATAAAAGGGCTTGGAGGTTTGCTATTGATTACAGAAAACTAAATAGTATTACCAAATTTCCAGTTTACCCTTTGCCGGTTATAGACGAGATCATTAGACAGATCAAATCGACAAGATATATGTCTACTTTGGACTTAACGTCTGGCTACTATCAAATAGCTATGAGACCCGAAGATATACATAAAACCGCGTTTATAAGAAAATCGGGCACTTATGCATTTTTACGCATGCCTTTTGGGTTGTGTGGGGCCCCATCAACATTCCAGAGAGCTATAGACATTGTTCTAAAGCCTGTCCTAGGAAAATCAACTTTAATTTATCTAGATGATATAATTATAACGAGTAGTCCGTTGGAACAACACATTAATGATCTAGAACAAGTTTTTAAATTATTAAAAGAGGCCGGTCTTACAATTAACGCCTCCTAAAATAAAAGCTATTAAGAATTTCCCACCGCCCAACACCGCCAAGAAACTTTCTTACTTCCTCGGGTTATGTTCTTACTATCGATCTTTCATAAAAGATTTCGCTAATATTGTTGAACCACTCTTAGTAATCAAAAGAAAAAAGGGTAAGTTTACGTGGACAGCGGAAGCTAACACAGCTTTTGAAAGCTTAAAAGAAGCGCTTATTAATGCCCCTGTTTTAAAATTCCCGGAGGGGGACGAAAACCTGGAAATTGCAGCAGATGCGTCAGACTATGCGGTGGGTGCGGTTCTTATGCAAAATAACCATCCTCTGGCATTTTTTAGTAAAACATTGAATCAGACACAAAGGAATTATACAGCTACAGAAAGAGAAACATTAGCCGTATTAATGGCTGTACACAAATTTCGAGTTTATTTCGGCAAATCGCCAGTAACAGTCTTTTCGAATCATGCGGCTGTTGGTAGACTTTACTCGGGAAAAAACCTAACGCCCAGGTTAATAAGATGGGCTTTAAAACTCCAAGAATATAATATCACAATAAAATATAAACCGGGTAAGGAAAACAATGTAGCTGACGCACTTTCTCGTATAAAACTGGACGATGAAGGAAATGAACTTAAATGCGCTGTGTTGACTTCAAAAATTTTAGATTCTAGAGATACGGTTATTACTGAACTGAAAGCTGATCCTGAATTTGGAAATATATATGCTTATTTGAAAGACCCCGAAAGCTTTGAGCACACAGATATCGATGCGATAAGAAATAGAGCAGAAAACTATGAAATAATAGATAATTTATTATTTTATACGAAAACAACAAACGAAAATCTTGAGTATAAGCCAGTCATCCCAGCCTCGCTTCGATTAAGCATTTTGAAGGAGTTGCACGAAGCAAAAACAGCGGGCCACCTCGGGGTCAGAAAGACTTTAAAAAGGGGACGCGAGGCGGTATATTTCCCGCAATTATACAAAATAGTAACGGCGTATGTCAGGTCCTACAATCAATGTCAGTTAATAAATGATATTAATTACAGCCCGGCCGGGTACTTAAATAGCATTCGCGCTACATTTCCGAATGAAATTTTAGGCATAGATCTCCTTGATCCCTTCCCCCAGAGCGAGTTAAATAAAAATCGTTTTCTTTTAGTAATAGTAGATCATTTTTCAAAATGGACAGAAATTGTTCCACTTAAACGCGCGTCAGCCAAAACAGTCGCTAATGCATTCTTACACATATACATTTTAAAATACGGTGCACCGATAAAAGTCATTAGCGATAACGGAAAACAATTCATTAGTCAAATATTTGAAAACATATGCAATGGACTTGGCATACGCCATATCAAAATGGTTCCGTATAGACCACAAGCTAACATAGCAGAAAGAGTTAATAAAAATATAGTAAAAATAATTCGCAGTTACGTGAGCACACATCACAAGCGCTGGGATGGCTACATAAATGAATTAGCTTATGCTTTAAGAACGGCACATCATGATACTACGGGAAAAACTCCAGCAGAATTATTCTTAGGCCGAAAATTAATTACGCCTTTAGATAAATTATTCTTTGTGCAACAAAGAGAGCAGGAGTTTAAACAAAAAGAGGTGCAAAAGCTAATTGATCAGGGGCTTAAAAACTCGGATACGGCAAGAAATAGACAGAAAATATATTATGATAGAAAACGCCGTGAAGCAGATTTTAAAGTTGGGGATAAAGTATTGAAGCGGAAATTTTCTTTATCAAGTGCCCCAGACAATTTTACGGCAAAGCTAGCTCCAAAGTTTGAAGGCCCTTATGTAATTCAGGAAATCAAAGGAGTAGTCTTATATCTTAAGAACGAGAGAGGGGAAATCTGTAAAGCAAGTCTCGACCAGGTGAAAAAATACTATAATCCAAATGATTTTGAAATCCTTAAAAGTTTCTTGCAGGACTCAAGTCTAAACGAAATAGAAGGTCCAGAGACAACAACTATTCCACCACCCAAGAAACAGAGAACTGAAGAGAGACCTAGCTCTTCTACAACCCGGACGTCGGTATCAAAAAGAAAAAATAATTTTCAAACTCCAGCGTTTAAGAAAAACAAGAATAGAGATGAACCGGGTAAAGAAACCGTGGTAAAGATAAAAACACCACCTACAAAGGATTGCAGGAAAAATTATACATCAAGGAGAACGCGCACACGGCCACAGAGTCAGGTGCCAGCAAGGCCGCCGTTCCGGAAACTGAAACGACAACAGGAGGCACAAAAATACGACGAACAGAAGAAATTCAAGAAGGACTCCAGACCGGAGGACGTCAAGACCAGCCGTCCCAGGGAAAAACGGAAATGCCAACAACCAGACGATTACTCCGCCAAGAGGCCAGCATGTAGAGGACGCAAAAGAAAAAGCAACGTGGACGACACTCGGAGATCAATAAGGAGAAGATTGACATCCATGAAACCTCTAACTTGGGAGCAATATTGCCAAAAACGAATGACGGAGTTTCAAGCATCGAAAACTCAAAGATAAGTTAAAACCTTCTATAAATTTTTTTTTTCTCTTTTGTTCCGAAATGTTATGCATAAGTACGAAGTTCTATGTTTTGACGAAAAGTCAATATGTCTCGGTTGAGACTTAGTTTTGTTTTACTTTATTTAGCTAAGGCAAAAGTAGCATTTTCTTTAAGTGTAAAAGCTAAAAACAAGCATTTTCTGTTGGTCGAAAGACTAATTCTGTTATGTTAAAGCCAAAATTTGGCCGAAGATAAAAAATAACTTCGTATTCTTGTATTAATAAGAATTTTAGTTTCAGTGCCGCCAGCTTGGCGAAGAATGAGTAAAGTAAAAATTTATTTTCTCTTATTCATTTTATGGTAAATTGTAAAAATCATATGTATTAAAATTTTGTAAATGTATGTAAATACTTGAATGTTATGTAAAAGTAGATTTTAGTCTAGAAGCATAAAATTGTAGATGCTAAAAGTGAATGCTTAAAAGCAATGAAGTCAAAATTTAAGTATTAAATTGTAGATAAAGTCATGCTTTAGAGCGAAAGCCTGCATGTTTAACGATGAATGAGGGGGAAGTTAGAATGAATGTGTTTTGTAGGGTTCTCCACCTACATTTGAATTTTTAAGAATATTAAAGTAGCTCATTGAGTTGTAGAATGTCGAGTAAGGTGTGTCTATTTGGTCGTTGAATTCTAACAAATCATGGTGGTTAGGGGAAGTGTTGTAAGACTAAAACACGAATATTCCCGTTTGACACCACACACGGTGGAGAGCCAGGGTAAAGTTAAATTAATGCTTGAAAAATTGAATGAATGTGAAGTAAGCAATAACTAAGAAAAACGAATCGTTAAAAACAAAAATTTATTGTGTCAAGAAAGTGTAAATTATAATGTATTTAGAAAGATACTGATACTTATTCCTTCCAGATGCTGGAAGGAAAGACCAAGATTGATTGATGAAGTCCAGGAAAAGTTGCTGTAAGAAGAGAGCTTTATAACGATCAACAGAATTTTAGTATACAAATTGTTACATAAGATTTTTTTTGTGTAAACGAGGTTCTCGCCAGTTAGTTCAGAATTAGAGAAACTTACAACAGGTCGTTTGTAGGACCTGCTTCCAAGTTTTCCAAATTCTGGCAGCGGCAAATGTAGGGTTTATATTTATTTTAACTAACATTTATTTTAAGTTTAAACTATCTTTCCTGTCAAGCCTTACTTTCCCCTGGAACTGCCAATGCCAGAATATGTAAATTTTAGTAGAACGCGCAAGGATTCAAATTATCAGCGGAAGTATTATGATTTAAATAGCAAGGAAACGAGTTCGGTGTGTGATATTCTTACTTCACGAGCGCGGAGGTAGTTTGCGAGAAATTGAAGAACCCCGCGTTTCGGCCTATGTGCTTGACGGGAAGTAGTTTAATCGTTCAAGTGAGCTTCAAGTCTGCTGAATTAGCAGCGGTATTGTAAAACGCGGTGAGTTAGTTATTTTAGAGAGCCTCGTAGTTAGAGTCTTGTCTTTAAGTTCTTTTCAGGTTATTATTTTTATTTGACCGCCCAGTTGGCGCAGTCTGTGAGCGTCAAGAGCACGCAATTGTAATTTTTACGTTGAATAAAAAGGGACTTAAACCCTTCACAAGACTCTATCTTTTATACAGTTTCCACAGTCACCCCTTGGTTGCGTGCAAGTTGGAGGCGCGCAACGTTACAAACATCAGTGAGCATTTTTGGAATCCATCGGGAACACAGTTTGCGATAATTCAAGCGGTCAGACACAATTTCGAACAAAACAGTACGTGAAATTTGTGGAAATGCCTCTGAAAGAGTTGTGATTGTGAAGCGTCTGTTCTCATGAATTGCTTCATCAACTTTCCTTACCAAATCATCGGTGACAACAGAAGGCCGGCTACTCCGAGCCTCGGCGTGGACATTTGTTCGACCTGCATTAAACATTCTTACCCACTTTCTCACTATTCCATCACTTATCGCGTATTCACCGTAAACTTCTGTCACTTGACGATAAATTTCGGCCGGTTTAACATTCCTCGCGTTCAAAAATTTAATCACGGCACGAATCTCACAGTCAGCGGGAGAACTAATTGTCTTAAACATTTTGAATGTGCACAGCAAACTGAAAACACAACATAGAGCAACCAAAACGGCGACAATTGAAAGTCAGTGAACAAGAAAGACTAGTGCGCATGCGCGGGACGCCTACCACAGCGCTGCGACGGCGCTAGAATAAAACGGTACTTAGTTTCCGAATACGCTACGTACATTTACTACGAGTATAAAATACTAAAATAAAGTTAAATTATTACTTTCATATAGCAAGGAAATAGAATAAAAACACCGCTATAAAAACATTGCGTCAACGTTTAATTGGATTAAAATATTACTTAAACTGAATATCGAAATAAAAACCATCCTACCAAAGTTTAAAAACCATCCTACCAACGTTTAAAAGAATTAAAATATTACTTAACTTCAAATACTTTAAAATAAGTAAATAAGAATGCTTCGTACACTAGAGCTAAAATGACAGCAATTAGAAGTTTACTGTCGGTAAAAAAGTAGGAATGTCTAATACATTTTTTACCGTTACAGCGGCTATTTCTTCCACCGTGAACCACAATACCATATACGTCCGTTATCAGAATCGGCTCTTTTAACGATCTTCATCTGTGATCCACATTTCTCGCACTTCATTGAAGAAGCAATTAGCGAGGTTTCCCCCAAAAATTTAAAATAAATTTCGTCTGACCCTTGTAACAATAAATTTATAAATAAATCTTTGATTAGGAAAACGAGGTTGGCCAAAATAAGGTCTCAAGGGACAACTTTTTGTTTCCGATACTAATAGTTCTTGGTACTTACCAATAACAACATTAATCTTTGAAAGGGACATATCGTTCCCTACGAAATGTAAGGAATTCGAAGAGATGAATAATAAAATTTTAAAATGGCGCGGTAATGCACAAATATTCAGTAACCAATCAGGGAGCTGATTGCATCACGCATAGAATTAGAATTATTTAAATAACCATACATAATAACATCATTTAAAAAATGCGAAATTAAATTGTATTTTAATATTTAACAGCCATAAATAAAGTTTAAAACATTAGATTAAATTTATAGATATTAAAACCAATTATTTTTAAAGTAATGTGACCGTCATTCATTACATCATCCACAACATAAAATTCCATAAAATATCATAAACAACAAAATTTTTATTTCAAATAAAAATGCAAAATTAAATTGATTTTTAATATCTAGAAGCCATAAATAATATTTAAAACACGGAATTTATGCATAATAAAACACATTATTTTTTAAATAAAATGACAACAAAGTATTGGCTACCATAAATAACTTGTCTAGCAATGGATTTACCATAAGTCGTATCGCTCGCCAAAAAAAAAAAAAAAAAAAAAAAAAAAAAAAATCGCCAAAATACGTGCAACCGTCTACCAAAGTAGCACCTATTATTTTTATATAGAATGTTAAAAATGACATGTTTACATACCAACAAGAAATTCTTATGATATCAAATTAGAACGCTAACAGTTCGTTCTGAGCTGGATTTCTGACCAGTAGATTGTAGTCTGACAGTTCGAGTTCTTGTAGATTTCTTTTATTTGTAATTCTGAATGTCCTTCACGAAAGCATCTCTCATTACCTGAGAAACCCTTATCGCTTTGTTGAGTATCATTTAAATGGACTATGAGCATTTGCGAGGTAGAAAATGTTTTACAGTTGTTGACATTTTACGAGGCTTACTCATCTGGCTTATTACGGTAGGAACCAAAATCCTAAAAGCAGTATTTTATGGACCGATATTACTTAGAAACGTAAATTAAGTAAAATAAAGTTAGCACATACATTTTCATACGCTGAAATAAAATGTTTAAACAAAATACTCTTTTTCATTAACAGTTTGGCCTATAATTAAATTATAGTTTCTTAGCAGTTTTATTAAGTCATCAGTATAATTTAAGAAGAGAATACTAACCTAAGAAATCTTTCAAAACGTTTGAGTGTCTACAGAAATAAAAATTGAGATATTAAGCAACATAAAAAGCAGAAAACGTAATTTAATATTCAGTTCTTCAAAGGTTTATTTTCCACACTTATACTAGTATTACTTCTTCAGCTCTTTCTATTTTTGTCACACTCTTTTTTTTTATCACTATATCCTTAGTTGAACGATGAAGAGCAGAAAATTTAAAGTTATTGCTTTGAAACTGAAAATATCATGCTTTTAATGCTACTGTAAAATGCCCATTTAGTCCACAAATTCAAGCTATAAAAGTATTCAACACTGCATTCCACAAATATAAGACGCATTAAATCTATTCAGTTTCCGTTTATTCAAATTTAGTTTGACGGTTTTCCGGCAGCGAAAACATGTTACTTAACAAGACTTGCAAATGAACGTTTCCTAACAGCATGGTATTTATGGGAGGTCAACTAATACACTGGTGATATCTTGTTCAGAACCTCAGTAGGTCATAAACGATTGTGTCTATTTGGGCTTTATGGAATGAAGGAGTTGAAATTTGTCCATCGAGAGCCCAATTGAGATGTTGCTCGAAGAAGATGGATTTAAATGATTTAGAAAAGCACGCGAGGATTATTCTAGAAAAGGGATGGGACGTCTTCATTGAGGACGTTTTATAAAGAAAACTGAATGATAGTCTTGTTAAACAGGTTGAAGTAGAAATGCGCGGGACACCTTTGGTCGAAACAGCTATAGTTCCGCTGCAGTAACCGAGCAGCTTCACGTCAATTTTTGAGGAAGAACGCCGCAGGAAGCGGTCCAAGTGTCTTCCACCTCTCTTTCCTTAATGAAAACCTCTTAAGAGGATTTTCGACTCGCCATGTATTCTGAGTGCTGCTTTGTCCCACAGACACTGTATGCTTGCAAACATCCATACCCTCCCGGGGATTCGAACCCGGGCCCCATAGGTGCGGTAGTCAGCGTCACTAATCACTATACCGGCTCGGCAGCTAATTTCGTTAAACACGGAGAAAAACACGAAAATGACCACGTAGCTAAACCGTTCACCAGGCTCTGAATGCAGCTTAAACTACAAGCGCTCAGCAATTTTAACCGCTTGGCAGCTGGTAGGAGAAGAATCGGTAGGTGATTATCATGTTTCATCTCTCTCGATTAAACTTGAATGGGAACTTTGGAAAATCATACTACCACAATTTAAAGTCAACAGCATACATAATTCCCACACGATCATTCACTACACGTCTATAGACTGGATATAGAATTAAGAATACAATAAAAATAGCAGATCTATGTGAACGAAAGCTACAATAGAAAGGGTAACCTTTATTCATAAAGCTATCCACCTGGTAAGCTGTTCATACCCCGTTTAGTTTTCTATAATGAGATTGTAAGAAAACCTCAGCCCCATCAGTGGCTGAGTGGTTAAAACCGCTGAATACTGGTAGCTCGATGTTCGTTTCGAACTCAGTCAGACGGGATTGCTGTAGGTTTTCTTCGTGGTTTTACCCATGCTTAACGTGAATACGAGTTGGTTTCCCTTAGAAAAGTCTTCATGAAGGAACCTTTCCCTTTAGGATAATAGCTCTCCTATACTTTGCAATATTCAGGTAATCCAACTCGTAAGAAAAATTAGTAAAGAAATTCTAAACTTATTATTTTTCTGTTCCTGTTCTTTGATTGGTTATTGTGCTGTTTCTTTATCTATCATAGAATGCTGTAACTTAGCTGTAGCTTCAAGCTATGTACTCTGAAGAACATGAGAAAATGGAGCCAAAGCTACAAAAATGATTTTAAATAAAGTGAAACTGTAAGGAAAGTTAATGAATAGATCTAAAATATATAATATGAAACGTTAAGGCAATTATGATAATTTAAAGGGACTTGTAGTCAATATTACTAGAGAAGTACTAAGCGGAATAGCTAGAAAGAAGTGTAAAATGCACGAATCTCATCTTGAAACAAAGAAAGAAAAAGAATAGCGGAGCTTTCACTGAAAGTACTTCATTAAACTATAACTTCACGAAAGCTTCGAGTACAATCATTTCATCGGAACTACCTCTTCTGATATTGCCGTTTAATCTTCTGAAGAGCGTGTCTAAGAGCATTAGCTGTGTATCTGACAGCTTTAACCCGGCGTACTCGCATTTGCATTGTGGCTGTATCCCACAAAGGAATAACGAGGTTGATGGGATACAGGATCGATAATAATCGTTAGAAATACTTCCTTTTTAGATAACTTGTTTAAATATTTACGTGTTGAAGCAGCTCTCTTTATCTATATCTCTTTAACATTTCATAACATAAGGGATATGGAATACATAAAGAAAGAAAATAAGGAATAATAATAATCTTAAAAGAATATGGAAATATTTTAGAAGAGCTTACAGGCTATAAGAATGAAAGCGTATGATGTGGAATCGGAACGAGAATTTGAGCTACTGCTAGTTGTAATATAATGACAAACGAATACTGCGTAACTCTATTTTCGGCTATGATTATTGGATACATTCTGAATCAGAAAATGCAAACAAACGTACTTCAAATGCAGAGACCGTTTTCCCCTTAGAAATTCCCCAAAGACGGTTAAATGTCGAAGGATTAGTCTTATGTAACTCAATAAGGTATTTTATGTTAATTAACCGGTTAGTATGGTTTAGGTCTCTACCATAACTTCTCCTTTCTGTATTTCTCAACAGAACGCAAATTAGTATTTTGGTATTTCGCAAAGGGCTTTAAATTTTTAGATGATAGCTTCTGGCAGCCGTGTCTCGCTGTGACTTAACTCTCTCCTGCTCTGCATGAGGTTATATTCTGGCTTTAACTTCTTGCTAGAAGATGGTTTAAAATGCGATCCTTTATCCTTCCGAGCCAGCTTACGTAATCTGTTTCTCCTGTAGCCTTAGATTACATTATCTACGTTTGAATTTAACTTTTGTCATGTTAATTTCAATACCCACAAGTTTTGGAATTTTCATCAGTAGCACAAGTTGCGCCTGTTCTGTTCAATTGAAGTCTAAATAAAAAGGTTATATTAACCTTCTTCAGCATTTTATGACTTTTAGATTCAACGATAATTTGCTATCAGTCTAGAAAGTCTTCAGGACTGTATTACGAGCTTCCAATTACAACATAATGCCACAAGCTAATCAATCAAACAGAAAATTGCGACTTTGTAGAAATTATCAAGATTTTTCAAAGTCGGGACTTAAGGAAATTCAACTGTGCCATGGGGATTCAAACCACGGATCTTACATTGTTAGCTGGCGATATTAACCACTTACGCTACGAGACCACGCATGGGGGTTGTGATAATTTCTTATAGTCTTTGCTACTTAAAAGGCGATAGGGAAGAGGCACGAAATACAGTCTGCCAAATCCAGGTGCTGACGATTTCGACATATTAGTTGAGGCGCCATTGTGA
Source organism: Stegodyphus dumicola (assembly GCF_044657685.1). Lineage (NCBI taxonomy): Eukaryota > Metazoa > Arthropoda > Arachnida > Araneae > Eresidae > Stegodyphus > Stegodyphus dumicola. The sequence continues at coordinate 108,587,047 of NC_140781.1, read as the reverse complement.
AAACCGCCAGCGTTTACGGGAAAAATTAACTGCTGTCTCGTTAATGTACGAACCTTGAAACTTAAAACGAAAATGGGCTATAATAAATTAAAAACTAATGTGATTTTGTTTTAAAACTCTTATAAAATATGTCTCTATTCTAGTCTTTACAATATATCATCATCTAGACCGGAAAATGGCAGTTGTACATCGTGAATAGGAAGTTACTTAACTTACATTTCATATCATAATAATATACTGCATATATTAATGTAACAGATGGCGAATTTTTAACAATTCTAGTTGGATATGCTAACCTCGTATATCACAAGCGTAATTAAGACTGACTACGACAAATCTTTGTAGAATCATTAGGTTTACAAATGCAGGAGAGGTGAGAAATGTCCTCGCCAAGATTTGAACACGGGACCTCCCGATTGCTAGCCGGACGTGCTATCCACGAAGGGAAGAAAATATGTTATATCCTTATAACGTTACTATCAAACTGCGAAAGCAATAAAATTGATAATAGTTATATTTCTAATAAAAACTCTTCAAGCGCATATTTAAATGCGACGTTTACACAGTCTCTAGTGGATAAAAGGATAACTTGATGGGTAGTTTGAAATTTCTGTGAGTTACATTTTTGGTTGGGCTAAGAAAACATTATCATGTTTTTAAAAACTCCTACGTAGAATTAAAATGTTAGGTATTTCTAAAATTAAATCTAAGGACATGTTTTAAGTTCGGAAATAAGTTAAATGAAATTGAAAGATAAAAAATATCGTTTTTAAGAAATAATAAAGATAAGAATAACTTCGTCAAAAGATGCGAATATCTGTTTGGTAAGATGACCAAGACGTTTGCCTGGAGGAGGAAGATACTGGATTAGAATGTAGACTTTAACAGTAAACAACTTTCTTCAAAATAGAAACTTCTCAAATTAGAAACTAGAAAATTCGTATGACATCCCATTTTATTTCCCTTCCTCTTTCCAGCATGCCTTCGTACTGTCACGCTAGCGCACTCGGCGTGTACTCGAGAGATCCAGGTTCGAGTCCCGGTGAGGGCGCTTCTCTTTTTTCATGTTTTGTAGAGACATTAGGTTAATTGGAAAAGCCGGAGAGATGAAAAATGAGCAATCGCCTTCGCCGGGAATCGAACCACGGACCTCTGAAATACCGGCCCAGCGTGCAGAACTACTACACCACGAAGGCACGATAGGAAGGCGGAAGTTGCCTTATAGTTTCATACTTCAAAAGTCCTAAAGACTCTACAACTTCAAAGATATATGGAGAGAGTTACGAAGTTCAGTCGAACAAATCCCTGAGCTGGCGAATCCATCACATCTTAGTTTGGCTCCGCTGTACTGAATATTAGCTTTTTGATGCAGGAAAAGTAAAAAATTAACTGTACCTGAGCCGGGACTCAAATCGCGGATCTTCCAGCTTCTATTAACTGTAGCAAAACAAAAGCACGCGTGAAGGAATGCGATACTTCAAGACAGCTTTAACTTCAGTATTTTAGTTTTTTAATCGTAGGAGAGTTTATATAAGTTAAGAGTGAAAACGACCACTTTCGAGCTGCAGTGCTTCATATACTGTACATTAAAAAAAAAACTTACGAAATGCTTTACTGTAGTAGATTTCCCAAGTACTTACACACGAAAATGGGCTATAATAAATTAAAAACTAATGTGAAATTGTTTTAAAACTCTTAAACGTCTGACCCGCAACATGAAAAGTACATCCAAACTTTGTCCCTTCTTTAAAATTAGATATGTCTGTATTCTAGTCTTTACAATATATCATCATGTTATGCTAAGAAACCATAGTACTAACAAACCGATAAGACTGGAAAATGGCAGTTGCGCATCTTGAATAGGAAGGTACTTAACTTGCATTTCAAATCATAATACTCGTAATATACTGCGTATATCAATGTAAAAGATGGAGAAATTTTAATGTAATATATGCACTTTCTAACAATTTTTATCTTTGTTTCATCTTCAGTGATATAGCTACTTGATATAGTATATAATATCGTGTAACTGCTACAATATATAATATATATAACTGATAAAATATGCAACACATTCATTGAGTCGATGCATAAGTTCCTAGTGTTTTGTCATGTGTTGTCAAAAATGCATTGGCAAGAATTCATATCCCATTATTCATGATTATAGCTTAGTTTGTTCTGGGAAAAACACAGAGATTTCTAATTCGGAGCACATTTGTCTATTCTACAGACGAAAAAAGATGGAGTTTCAAAACGTGGACAAATTACAGACGAAAAACTGGAGAAAGTTGAACATTTCCCTCACATTTTGCTTTTCCGTTTTAACTTGAATCTCAAGTGCAGCGGCGGTGGCGAAATCAATTTAGCTGTATTCGAGACTCATGCCAATGCAATTAGGATGGCAAGGAAATTGTTCTTGCGGTTCTGGGGGAAACTATTTGACTTGTTTGGTGATGCACATTTAGGACGATTGTCAGGTTTTGACGAAGGCCACTTAAAAACTAGTATCTTTATTACCGGCAATGCATGAAAGCCGGTATTCTATAGAATAACTAGGTATTTTATAGAATGCCTAAAACTGGAAGGCACTATATGAAACAATTAATATTTCAAACAACTTCTGCAGAATCTTAAATGACAAATCGGCAAAGTATGAAATAGTACATCTCCGATTCTTTTCGAATATCCATACATTTAATATATTCTTACATAATTCATACATCTAATACATTCATTCCATAATTCCATACATTTCATATATTTCCATGGTTTATTTTCTTTACTAAGGAAAGGTATAAAATTTGTTTTGTACAACTTTAATTTTTCCTTGTGTAATATGAATTTGAAGTTTTTAATGGCATTCTTCATTATTTTTCCAACCAATACTTGCATTTTCAAGGTATGCATGCCTTTTAAGTAACAACTGCATCAAGACCTTTTCTCATGCATTCCCACATAGCATTTGGTATTTTATATAATGTCTACGTATTATATGGAATGCCTACGAAATTTATATAAAGATACTCAAATTCCATACTATGTAAATGCCAGGCATTCTATAAAATGCCTAAATATTCTATAGGTGCCGACGTTTCATACAATGCCGGTAACATCTTCGCGAGAATCCCTATCAAAAACGTGGATTAGGTAAAATTTGAGAAATGTGGAGACTCAAACTTGTGCAATATTTACATTCGATCGGTAAGTTTACACCCTTAACAAAACGCTACGAACTTACATAAGGAGCCACTATATTTAATATAATACGAATGCAGTAAACTGAAAACTTTTAAGAATATTTACAATATCAGGGGTATTTATAGAACGCTTCTGTAACGCCTTATAATATATATTTGATTACTAAGTACTCCTTCCTGTAGCTATGAATTTTGTACATTTTGTATGAAAGAAAAAGTAACATTTAAATGTAAAACATTTTGTTGTAATGTGATTAAAATATAGCTCCACTCGAGTTTAAATCCTCTAGAATTAATTCAGAAATTTCGTAAAAATGTTCCTCAAATTATATTTTCGTTTTCCTCAAATTGTGATAATTGGTTTTCTGTATATTATTGGAATCGAAGGTAAACCTGGTAGATAAGAGGTGCTAATATATTTAACAAAAAATGTTTGGAACATCTTTTATATTTGTTTCGCTGTAAAAAAAAGCGAGCGTAGGGGAGGGAGAAGTACTGTTAATCATGTGTCTTTGTCCTCTTCCCCGACACCACCATTAACTTCCTAACAAGTAGTGTTAATGAGCCGAAGAGATCCTTTCCATCATTTCACTCTTTTTGCTTTATACAGCTGACTGAGCTATCCCGTACTGAAGAAGAATACTGCCAACGCCCCTTCATCCGGGACTATATACAAAATGAGTTATTCACGGTTTCATCAATGTAATTCCTTAAATGTGATCCTAAGCAAAATTTTACGATCACAGAAGATGTTTATATTCATTGTGCATTTGAACAAAATTGTCTAAAAGTGATTTTAATATAAGATTGCTAATGTATGTGTGTGCGAAAAATATGCTTTAGTAGTGATGATTTGATAATGAAAATTTCTTTACTTTTCTAAACAGTAAGTCATGTTGAGTACTCCAGAGGGAACATTCGTTTCAGCATATAGTCTCAAAGATGTAAAATGTGGTATGATTAGTGAAGACTGAGTTCGCTAAATTAAAATAGCAGCAAAACTAATCTGAAAGCACAGAAAGGTATGAACATTACATATTCAATTAAGTAATGCAACCCAGAGTGATACTGTAGCAAACAATAGCTTCAGTCATTTAAAGAACTATTAACAAATTCAAATAAGGAATAAATTGATCATTAAAATATGTATACAACTTCCGCTGTGATTAGTGTTATGAGATCAAGAAGAAAAACTTGCGGAGTCATCAGGTTTATTTTTTCGAAGTCAGGTAACTGAAGGAATCCGCAATGCCCTCGCCGAAATTCAAACCCTGGACTTATCGAATAAACATATAGTGTGCTTCCTGTTACACCCTGAAGTCATGCGGAAATGAGGGAGAAAGTATCTTGTAAACTCACTTAGTAATATAGCTTTACTTTAAGGGGTTTATTTAACTATGTATTAATCCTTAAAAATCGAGTAGGATTTAATTTTAAATAATGTTTTATTAACACCTAACATTAACGTACAGAAAATGGACTTCTTTAAAAAGTTTTTAGAGCGTGAGTTCAAGCAATAACAGCTCACATCTGCAGCTCGCGTGCGTTGAACTGAGTATTTTCTTTATATCGTCGGTAGAGGATATTGCCGACGATATTCATTTGATACAACTGTTAATTTCTTACAATAATCCTGGAAGTTTTTTAAAATTTCTTATAATTGTTTAAAGATTTAAAGCTATAGAATTTTTACTGTAAATTCCTCTGTTAACTCAACTCATTAATTGTGTAATTTTGTTTTTCTTTAAATTTTCTAAAGTGAAACAAACTGTAACCAAGCAAAAAAGAATTACACATAGATTGCACATGTCTGTCTTATGGCTACGTTCTATTGGAGAGACTTTATGTAATTCAAAAAGCATTATCAATAGCTTTTGCAAAAACGTGCTCACCAAATGGTAGAGGGCCTAAAGCAGTGAAACAGCTACAATTCATTCTCGGGAACATTCACTGTGACTTTCCTAGCTTTCCTTATGTGTGACGCTAATAGCAACAATTCTTTTTTACAGTTCTTCACAATAATCTTCCGTCCACTTTAGTGTGCTCTCCCGAAGTTTACTAATTTAAATACCAGTTTACTAATACCTTCCGTATCCCAAAAGAGGCAAGTGTTTTCAAAAGGATGAAAAATGCCTATCCAAGTAAAACAGAGGTTTTATCCAGCTGTGAAAAATCAGCTATAAAGATGTATATGGAATATGTTGGTTTTTAAAACAATGTTCAGCACGAAGAAACGTATGGAAAACAGGAATTTGATTGTTTTGCCTTTTCTAGTGCCTTCCGTGTAATTTACCGAAAATTTAGTGTATCTGTGATTCCTTATCGAAAAAATATTAGTAGAAAGCGCTGATTTTATGCTGCAACGTGTACAGCATTTGGAACCAGTGCTTTTAAATTAGGTTACACGTACAGAGGCATAACGTTATTTGTGCAACCCGGCTTGTGAAATCCTGTTAGGAATCTTTTATTACATATTTCATATTTTATAAATAGAGCGTTCCATTGTAGAGATCACTAGACCTTTTCAAAGCCAGGAAACTGAAGAAATCCGAAAAGCCCCACCTGGAATTCGAACTCCGAAACTTCCGATCACTAGTCCGACGTGCGTTCCAGTTACACTAGGAAGACACTCGGTATGAAGGGACAAAATAACTTAAATTCTTCCCCTCATTTATAAGGCGTATGAGGAGAAGGAGTCGCCAAACTCGAGTGGTGACGAATTATCTTCCACCACTTTTTAGTTCGAGCGTCACTTGTGGAAAAATAAATTTTAGAATTTTTCGGAGTTAGCAACAGGAGAAACTGAGCCATGTTCTCGCTGGGATAAAAATTTCAGATTTTCTGATTGCTAGTGGAATGTGCTTTCATTTCAACCACGTAGGCACATGGTAAGAAAGGGTCAAAATACCTTACGACATCATTATTTTCATCTCATTTGCTTTTGCTTATCATCAATCCTGTAATTCTGAAGGAAGAATTATAATCACAAATTATCATTAAAGAACATTATAAAGATCATAATAAATGCCTGTACAGGAAATAAATCAGAAATCATACACGCTCCGATTTCACTGAAATGTGTCTAGGACAAATCATGTTTTTGGAGTCAGATGGCTAGGATATGAATGTTTAAGAATAAATTAGTTCTTAAAAACGTCTGATTAATTCCCCTTCTGTGATAAAGTTTGGATTTTATCCTATAATTGTATAATACGTTTGGGTTTGGTTATGTCCTGTGTTACCTTATTAATTGCTTCATGTGATTATTTAATCTTTAACCTTTCAAATATAAATAAAACTCTGATTTATGTAATTTGATATGTTTCTGATGAATTATGGAAACAGCTGTAGACAGGAAAAATCCGATTTGTCACAATAAAATGAGGAAGAAACTCTCATAACTAGACACTAACTTAATAAGAAATTATCTCATTTTCCCGAACGTGGTATTGTGGTGTAAACGGTAAGCACGTCCAGCCTGGATTTCGGAAATCCAGGGCTGAAATCTCGATGAGAGCACGGTTGAGTTCTCATATATTTTAACTCCATAAAATCTTATACTGTCTACAATCAGGTTTTTTTAGTAGGAAACAGTAAAATCCTCGACGGGATTCAAATTTGGATTATCCACTTGTTCGTTGGATCGTTCACCCACTTATGCCCCAAGAACACGGAAGGCGATAATTTATTACAATTCAGAAGGACAGAGGGACGAAGATATTTAATTCAGACCGAGATTTAAAAGTGTATAATTTCAATCGTGCCTATGTAAAACAAGTGCTATAACACAGTGCATTTCGAGAAAAGTAAAATAATAGGTATTTAGGATAATATTTTGAAGAAAAATAACATACAATATGGCTTACTTTAAGAATTTAATATGAAATTCCTTCACACAGCAGTTATCATTCTAAAAAAAAATTCCCATCCTAAAGTAAACACTTCTCATTAAAAAATAACTTAAACACACAAAACTTAAGTTCTTTCAAAACTTATCAATGCGTACATCTTCTATTCTCTAAAACTAAACCGTTGTTTACTCTTAATTATAAAAGATCAGATTTCGCACTGTGGTTTCCAGGGAATATTCTTTTCTTTAAATCAAAATACGGAGCTTATTTCAGCCTTATCTATATGACAATCTATGCGCAGTCCGCATTTGTTCTTTATAATGGAATTTCTGCCAGCTTTATGCTGTTCCTATGGGAGAAGAAAAGATAGAAAACGGGGAAATTTTAAGGCTTAATATAACGTCGGTATAAATTAAAGGCTGCCTTTCTCAAGAGTAAAAGCAGTGTTCCGTGAGAAGAAAGATGAGGATAATAAAAAGAAGTGCAATAAAAAACAAGAGAGAATTAAACGAGGAACTTCTTCAGGATGTTTTATCCAAAATAATGATGTTTTTTCCCAATGAGGTAGACACACATTCTCTAGAAATAAATGAATGATTTAAGGGTGTTCTCTAACATAAAATACAAAAACAAATTCCTTTTCCAAAGCGTGTCAACAAAATTATTTGAGATTTTAAGCTTTTTATTCGATGTCTTTTATATCAGGTTTTTAAAATGGTTGAAGTTTGCCCAGTATAGAAATCGGACGGAAATTGATTCGAGCATAAATATGGAATGCATTTTCTTTTCTCATAATGAATCTTTTTCTAGGTAAGTATAACATAACTAATCTGACTTTAAATACTTCTAAATTTTTACATCATTACTTTATGGGAAAATACCTACATGGTCAATAATAAAGTATTCAGATAACGTAAATGCGAAAAGTATTCGAAAAGTATTATGCAGTCAATTAACTGCTTGAAAGGAAACTGATATGGTATTTATCGTTCACGGATAAACTGCAATTACGTTTAAAAAACATTAAGTTAGCTTTGAAATTTCATTTACAGTTTTCTTTGAAGAAGCTTTGATATCATATTATATCAGATCTAAGAATTAAACAAATTCTTATTAAAACATATGCTCAAAGCATATCACGTCACTTGACATTTTAAAATGATATTATGAATGATAAATAATGCTTTTATGTAATTTAAAGAATAACTAGAAATATATTATAGAGTATAAAAAATGAAGCAAACATAATTGCTATTTTTTACTAAAAAACTCTTCATGAACAAAAGAAATGTTTATGAATTTATTGAAACTATGAAAGAATAATAATAAATAATTGCAGATCTTTTTCACATAAAACGAAATATTAAGTATGCCCTTGTTTACAACAACATTTCTTTCATATCTTTCGTATCGGTCGACCTGGTATCTGTTTCATACCAGCTTCCGAAAAACCCAAGTTTACAAATTTCTCAAAAAAAAAAAAAAAAAAAAAAAAAAGGCCTGCTTAAAAAGCACCCTGCCAGAAAATTAATAATAGTCCACTTAATGAAGAGATTACTTTTCCTTTAAATCCTTTGTTAGGCTTTTCAGTTTGTCCTATTTTTCAGTTTAGTTTCTTGCGCGTTTTCTAACGGTGGATACCAATAGCAGTAAACACCAATTCACACCAACGCGATCATGTAATCGGGGAGCGAAACGGTAAGCAATCTGAAACTAGCTCAGAAGCGGTATTTGCAGGATGGGCACAAACCGTACTAGTTAACCCAACTCCGCAGCTTGCGGCGTCAGTTTCAGATATCTCGTTTCAAATGTCATATTTTTACCACAGTTTTCAAGTGAATATGCTTTCAAAAATTTTCCTTGAGGAAAATATAAAACCGAATGGAATAATCTTAATAAAATAAATTCAGATGAAAACTAAAATGTATAAGCTAATACGGTAACTAAATAAATTCTTTAAAGGAAGAATTCTCAAACTTATTAAGAGTAATAAACCATAATTGTCCACTATACACGAGATATGGTTGATAAATTTTACACAATAAACTACGATGTAGAATAACGTCAAGAAGCGAAGTGCTGACTTTAAACGAAAGAGAAGGAAAAGTCCACTCAAGCTACGACAGGTACTCAGACAACAACAAAATATCGATTGAAAATTCCTTCAAGAAGTCTCGGAAACCAATGAAACGTGTACTAACGTGACGTGAAAAAGCATTATACCTAAGGTAACGGACAACTATCCAATACTGAGACATACGGGTGCTCAATCAGCTTCCGCTGCCAAAGAATTAAAATTCAGTCTGATGTAGAAAGTGTGATTCACATACAATAACATTTCTAGTGTCAGATGTAGAATGTTAAAAAAAAAAGTGCTCCAAAGAAGTAAGAAAAATGAAAAATTTCAGCACAATTTTGCGTAATATAGGTGATATCTGGAGGGTGTAATAAGAATAAAATTATTCTGTCTTCCGCACCAGCAAAGAAAAAATTAGCATTGCCGCCGTTGACCGAATACAGTTTTTTTTTCTGTCGAAACGCACACAGTATGTTTCATCAATATTATACCTATTTTTATATGAATATATAATTGTCATATATATGTCATATATAATATAATATTGTCACAAATTTTAAAACAATTTATAACATTTTCATAAAGTGTTAGAGAATCTATGTTGTAAATTTTATCACCTTCAGCTCGTTGCGTATCATGATCTTTTACGGAAGTCATGCAAACACTGAGATAAATAAATGACAAAAAAGTAGGCTTAAAACTTATTTTCCGAATTGTATATTTGATGAATATAAGGTAAATCTTCTGAAATCTTATAGTATCTCTAACGATAACATGTAGGTTCTTTAATAATACTCGACAATTCGTTTTGTATTCCGATACTTAAAGAAACATAACTATAGGCATGCAATATTTAAAAAAAAGAAAAAAATATGGTAGTTTTGAAAGTTATTATAATCTAACTGCATTATTATAAGAATGAACATTTTTTTATTGCAAGAATAAAATTTTTTATTGAAAATGCTTTGGAAATTTAAGCTTTATTAACAGAGCACAGGAAAGTAAAGAGAAAGAATATGATGATTAATATGCCTACTATCCTTAGTTAAAAGGAAAAATATGGAGCAAAATTAGAGCTACAGCACAGCATATTACATTTTTTAAAAAGAAAGCAGATATGAAGAAAGATAAACAAAAACTACGTTTTTCTTTTTTAATGACCAATCATTAAGTATCATAAATTACCCATACCAAATACCATGCATTACTTTACAGATAAGTTATTATAGCGTAAAAAAAAACTGCTTTCAGAACACTGAGTTTTTCAAACCGGATCATTTTAAAAGACTTGCCTATTACAGGAAGCCTTATTTTTTAAATTTTATTTAGATCGGCCTGAAAGCTAAAATATTGGGATATTATGATTTAAAAACAAGTGCACTTCTGTAATATTTTTCTAGGCTAGGACTAAAAATTTTAGCAATTTTTAATTAACTTCTGTTCTAAAGGAGTACATTTATTAACTTTTGAAATTTCGGCAGAAACAAAAGTAAATTTTATTAATAATTCATAGTTTTATTTCACAGCTCTTATTTTAGGAATTTACGAAAAAGTGATGAATAGAGGATTTTTATTTCATGCATTAGCGCTCATCTGCAACATAAAGTATTTTATGTGACAGCATTTCTCTTTAATTATTTAACGCATAATGAAAGTGTCTAAAAAGGAAGCACTAAAATATGAAAAAAGAGAGGTCAGCTTTAAGAAATTACCTTTACGCTAAAAAAGAAATTGGCTTCTAAACTTAGTTTGTTCTAAAGCTTTTTCGAAGACATGTACCTTTCCTTAGCCCAGTTTTTGACAAATAAGTTTTTCATTAATTTCAAAATATTGTCCACAGAAATAAATTGTACATTAATTTTTATCCAAAACTTCATGGATAGTAAAATAATTCTTATAAAGAATATCTGTCTGTATAGAAATTTGCTAAACTATCCAGGGAAAAAAGCTCATACTATAAATGATACTTTTAATGAGGTATTAATTTTCCAGCTAAACTGCAATTCAAAGGCACACAGATGCACAGATAATTATTTCTACCACATGTTTGTTATTATCTTCTGTTTATCAAAGTATGAGATGCTGCAGATACGCATGTTTGGTCTGCCACACTGGCTTAAACAGCCAAACAATAGTCTTAAACAGCAATGCACCATAAAGCAGAAACATATTTTTATGTGAATACTATAGTAGCAATGGGTATCTAAGAAATCGCAGACAGAAAGAAAATTTTATAGAGTTATATAGAAGACTTTTTTATTATTACTAAGCGATAACATCTTTTGGGAAAAATTACATGGAATAAATGCTACTTGAAAGCATAAGTAATAAAATCATGTAATGTTCACTTACAAAGCTTGGGAAGAAAATCTTTTATGGCACGAATGCAAATCTATTGTAGCATATCATGTGTATTTTAGAAATAAGAAAGAAAGTAAAAATATGTAGAAAAGTAGTTGCATTCCGTCTAAAGATTAAGAAAAAAATTAAAGGGCATTTTTCTCTGCTTTTTGTTATTTGAAACATGGCTGAGTTAAATTAGTCAAAATCTTTTAAGAAAATTGAAAACATAAATAATTTTCAGTTAAATATAAATATCTTATTTGACTTATGAATATGATAACTTTTCCTTTTTTAATAAAACGAAACTTTTTCATTTATAGTTCTGTGTATCTCAATTACGTTTTACAATTCCGGTATAAAATCGGAATGCTGAGAGAATTGTCTTAGTTATTCGTCCATATTTTAGAAAATAAGAAGGAAAGTAAAAACTTGTAGAAAAGAAGTTATGCTAAAAACAGGAAAGCTAAAAGTTATGCTAAAACAGGAAAAGAAGCATTCATGCTAATGATTTAGAAAAAATCAGAGGACATTATCATATTAGCGGACATGTTCCCCAGTCATTTTTTTATTTGAACTATAGGTGACTTAAATTAGTCACAACTTCTAAGAAAATTAAAAACACAAATATTTCGCAGTAAAAGATAAATATCTTATTTAAGTAAAAGATAAATATCTTACTTAAGTTATGAATATGACTACATTTTTAATAAAATGAATATTTTTATTTGTGGTTCAGTGCATCTCAATTAGGTTTTACGGTGCCAGCATGAAATCAGAATGCTAAGAGAATTCTCTTAGCCATCTAGCTACCTGACCAGAGGGAAAGAATAAGCATCCACCTGACCAGAGGGAAAGAAAAAGTGTTATATATGACTTTATGCATACACTATTGAAGATATATCTTGTTATTTCACATTTAATTATAAAGAGATGTATTTAAATTTTGTTCATGTCGGTGATATGAATTCAGTGTCCTTAGGATTCAACGACAAGCTATGTTCCACATGCTTAACATCAGCGTAATTAATGAAGCACAAGAAGCTTCGATAGTGTGAGATGATTTAATAAATGAGAATCACTTGTAGCTGTATTTATTTTTGTTCCAAAAGCACTTAATTTATTGCCTTAATGCATGGTTGAGTGAATCATTGTACTCAAGAGCAGTTAATTGGAAATGACGCAGCTTGTAAATGATTAATCGTTGCGCTGATTTAATTGACTGCTTCCTGTGTCAGTTGTAATCAGGTCAGTAATTTCCAAAAATTAGTTAAATATTTGTCGGATAATTTCATGATTTGTCGCTGCAGAAATAAACTAAACAGATAGTAAATTTGAATATAATTATTAGTCATTTAATGTATTTTGAGCCTTAAAGAAAAGAGTAAATTCTCAAGCTTGCATAAGACATAAGCTCATCTCTTAAGTATAGAATACTTAAAAGCTAACTTCCTTCTTTATGGAGAGTTATAATTTCCATGTTGATCTAGCTGATCACTAGCTGATCAAATTATATATTGGTATGTCGAAGCTTAGGAAATGAAGAAATAATCATAATTTTACAAATTTTTTACTGTATATGCACTTAATTATGAAGCAATTAAAATAACCACAGAAGGTTTCAATGAATGTTCAGTTAAATAACTTGAAATTTCGCAATGGATAGAAAGCGTGCAAAATTTTAATATCATATGCACTAGAAGCTGGGACTTATTTTGAAGATGAAAGATTTCCCTTTGAGATATTAAAAAGCATTATTATTCAGATTTCTCGTAATCATTTTATCTTAGTTTCGAAGTTAATTCTTCTTCGCATTTTTACATTTCGGTATTCGGGTTTGTATTCGGATTTAGGACACATGTGTTCGACAGGTTGTTCTATTGAAACATTTACATTTCAGTTAATGATAACAGTCAAGTGCTGTCTTGCTAGACAGTGGCTGGTATATTGACCTGTCCCCTTTAGCTGCGTCAAAATCCACTCTTTAAGTTTGTAAGGAAATTATATGTTCTTCACTGCTTGCTTTCTGGGTGTAATTGGAGGCACGTCCAGTTACCAACCAAAATTCGAATTCCAGTGAGGGAATTGCTGATTTTTCCCATTTCTTGGCTCTAAAAATCAAAATGAGCTCTACCAGTATCTTCAGGAGAAAGTACTCTACAAGGACAGAAGAAGTGGAATGTAACCCTGTGGCTCAAAGGTTTAGGCGTCCATATACAAAAAGAACTTCAACTGGGATTGGCGATAAGATATTACGTAACGATATGCAGCATCTATGAATGAAACTTTCCTGAAATGGTAAAAAGTTTCAGATAATTTCTGCAGAGCAGTGTGATTTGAGCGATTACTTCTTTCACAATAATTTTCATTCGCAGCTTATTTCAGAATCATTTTTGTCTTGATATAGATTATTTATTTCTAAATTTATGCTTAAGAGGACGTGTGCCTTTAACAGTAGTGGATGAAATTCCGAAGAAAATAAATAAAAATGATTTATTAAGCAAAATGTTTAGTTTATTTCCAAAAGAAAATTCATTATTCATTACGAAGAAATTTAGCAGTTTAAAATTCCTTCTGCATCACACATTCGGAAAGAAATTACAGATACGTGATAAGAAAAACGTTTTGCGAAATCTGTTGGAAGAGAAAGAACTGACACGAAAGATTTATCTAATTTTATTTGCAGCTGACATAACTAAGAACCTTTCACTGATACCTAGCAAAACTTCTTTTAATTCCATACTTTAAAAGGCTGCAATGTGCATTTTAATTTTATGACTAATTACTTATTTTTTAGCCTACCTTAACTTAAACGTAACACAATTTAAGTAAGTTCAAATTCTTTTCACGAAACACTTATTTGTAATTAGTGGTACGAGAAAAGAGCATTTCTTCTGAAATTTTCAACTAATGTCATTCATTCACAAACATTTTTCTGAATTTCTCCAGATTTTGTTAAAACATGTAAACTTACCACGTGTGGGAAATCTGATCAAAATATTCCATTGCTAGATTTAATATAACATATTCCGCAACCGCATCAGAGAGTGATTGATTTAAATTAAATTGTAATCTTCGATTGTAATGCATTATAACGTACACTTATGTTAAATGCTATGGTAGAAATGATTTAGCAACGAAATCAAAGTTAAAAACAGATAGGTACTATTATATATTAACTGTTCGTAATCACGGTCAATTACAAAGATAATATTACTAATTATATTTTAGTAACAGTAAAATATTTGGAAGAAATGGTGTCATTAATGATATTAACATTTATTATATTTTTAATAAATAATTATTGCATCGAAGATAGTACATAAATGCTAAACTTACTTAAATTTTAATAATAAATAAAATCAATATTTTATAACATGACAATACGCACATTAATGCGGAGGCATGAAGGTAGAGCTGATGCTCGCTACATTGCATTGCTGTGATGTCGATAGTGCGTACTTTTCTTATCTAATGAACAGGATTTATCCTAGAGTTATTTCAGGTTTTTTTCCTTCCAGAAAGGCTAAACAGAGTTCCGAGAAATTAAGTCTGTACAAACATAATAGTTATAAGAAAAATAGAACCATCGGATATTTTTGAAATGCTAATAAAAGCTCATCAGCGAATACTTTGATTATCTAACCTCTAGTCTCTGGAGCTATTAATTAAGATTTGTTCAGTGTTTACGGAAATACTAAACTTATTACAATTAAATCCTATCCTATTACAACTAAATACTCAAAAGACGAGACATAATATTCCCTTTTTACTCTGAAAAATCATTTATGTTGTTTAAATTGAGCGAATTGACCTAAAAAACGGATGAAAGTCTCTTGAGAACTCTTAATATTCACATAGTAAAATAAAAAAAGGCAATGTAATTAAAAATTATTTATTATAGCTTTATATCGAACTTAAATTGAGAAAGAACAGCAATATATTCTGCAGTTTGATGTTAAAGCTTTTGCAAATTAAGCGGTTGCAAATTGAAAGTTGCATGAAAAGAGGATATTAAAAAATCATAAAGACTGGATATTGTGTTTTTTTGTTCCAAAAAATCAAATGTCTTTACCTTGGCTTCCGATCTAAAATCTGCTGACGATAATTCATTACCACCTAGATTTGGTTGAGTGGATCATGTGCCTCTCTGGAGTGTTTATATGAATAGGTGATAATATAAGGAAGTATAGAATTCTTCAGAGTGTACTCTTCTGGTGTAAGTAGTAGCAGGTCCAGTTAGCAATTTGAAGATCTGTGGTTCTAGGCCCGGCGAAGTCTTAGTTGATTTTTCTCGTTTGGGCAAATTTACTGTATTTGCAATGTTATTGTGGTAAAGTTTTTTCCATAGGTTTTGGTGACAAAACTATATGTCGCATGTTATGATAAACAGGAATATAGTGGCAACTTACCACAGGACAGGATCCAGGTCAACAACCCGCCGTGGCGAGAGAGTGACAAACACGTGAAAACAGATTGAATTATTGCTTTATTGAATGCTACCAATGTTGAAGAGATATTCTTTTTTTTGAATCCATTGTGTCACATGGCGATATGAGGCCTCCTCGCTTTCCTCGCTTACAACAGTTGTCTGATGAAATCTGTTCCTCACCTTACAATACAAGTTGGAGAAAAAAAGGAAACTGTCACCAATGGAATCTGATGCAAATATCTAAATATTGCCATAACGTTGTAAATAATTAATTCAATGTGACCTCGTCACAGTTATTATTTAGAAGTATTGTTATGTTCTTTGAATAACTTATCAAAGAATTTTTCAAAGCTACCAAAAGGTACCCTACAAGTTTACCATAACATATAAAATAAAACTCAATTCAGGAATAAGATACTAGTAACAATAAAGTTGAAAATTTTGCGTTGTGTTTCTTCCGGATTAACCCTTAAATCAATTTGAGTAAAAGACATGCAGAATCCTACAGCTGGTTAATACACCCGAAAATATACAAGTAAATCTGCCAATGAAGAAATTAAAAGAATGTGAAGATATTTCAAGGTTGTTACAGAGCACCGGATGTTTAATACTGCACAACGAAATTTAAGAACAAATAATTCAACAGCGACGGAAGCTAACTGCATTTGTTTAGCTCTATCGGAAAGAACCCACAATAATCAAATAATAAAGATCTAGAAGCGTTTTGCATCCGCAGACAATAACATGGTAATATCTGGCCTAAAATGTCCCTATAACGTTTGGAAACATTTTGTTTGTTATTACATGATATAAATATTCAGTGGCCCTCTCATGGACTGAAATAATTAGAGAAATCTTTGGCAGACCGTTTTAGTAACAAATTTAGTATAGGAAAACACTACGGAGATTCATATTAAGCAGCAGAGCAGCAAATTTATTGACTCCGGGTAATGCTTTGGATAATCGTAAGCGATGACGTTTATCCGTAATTGATATATGGAAGAAGAAACAATTGTTTTGTTTGGATTGTACCTGGTTGTCTTTCAATCAATGGAGTCAAGCTTGTTATTTCTAGCTTTTGAATTAAGCTGCCCAACATAATGTGATGAGCATAGCATATTCTTATGCTTTCTTGAGCCACTGTGCATCATTTCCGTTTGACATTGGCTGTAGAATAACATATTTTGAACGAAAAGTTTCGACCGGTCATAGAATAATTCATTTTTAAAGTACGTGCATGTGTTGGAAGGAAAGCCTTAGCTATTGCTACGAAATGTTTTAAAACTTAATGCTATATGTTAAGCTGTTTTTGAGATATTGAGTTTTAAAGCTGTCTGTTTATGCTTAATGAATACTCAGCTCTTTTCTGGAGGCTGCTTCATAAGTGCCATTTTGAATTCTGGATACCCAATGGGGGAGGAACTTTGCCGTTGCAGTTTGCTAGGGTTACAATGGCACAGTGTACGAGATGTAACGTTCTTAATGCTTTCAAATTCTGATAATATAACGTTTCATCTATTTTCTCTACATTATGCTAGGCATGGTAATATGGGACCTTTCAATTTGTAGTTAGTATTAATTAAACGTAATATTTATGTGACATATTAACTACAATTACTTTAAAGAAAAATTCAGTGCTTGGAAACATTGTTTCAAACAATGTCTGAATGAGAGAATACCTTTTATTAGAATGTTAATCTAAAAATAGTTTTGGCCGTTAAAATTTGACAATATGCAGCTATAATGATAATCACTGAAGGCAGAAAATCAAAGAACGTCATAACGAAAAGCCGAATTCAATCACTAGGGGAGGAAAACAGTTGAATAACAACATTAAAATAAATTGTTTACTAAGCATAGAAATCGTAACTTTCTTTCGACGGCCAGGAACTTGCTACCGTTGATTATTTCAGCCGAAACCGTTGCTTTGAGGACATGAAAGGGTGTGCACGGACATTTTGCCAACAAGGGAGAGAAGAGAAACCACGGAAATAAGAAAGAGAGAAGAGACCCTAATTGGCTTCTTCCCTGCGATGATGCAATTATCACAACCATTCCAATGGTCAGTTCATTCAAGCATTCGCATTCCTTACTCGTGAAGATTTTCCATTCTACAGGGCAAAACTTCCTCTGTTATTTACATATGAAATATACGCATACATTTATATATTTTAAATTTTCTTGCTACATTCAGGATCATTAACAATGTAAGGTGTTACGTTCTTGGCTACATTTATTTCTAAAAGAATGTAAATGCCAATTCACAAAGAGACGAAGAAATACAGAAAGACTGTTCTACTGTTCTGAACAGTTGAAAATTAAGTTAGATGTCTCCACACGTTTTTTATAATAAAGCTAAAAAGAAGGTTTGAGGTGATCTAATTTAAATATGTATTTATGTAAATAAAAATGTATTTTTTTATTTATTTAAAATCATGGATTGTTTTTGTTTCTACTCATAAGAACATCTTTAAATATTTTTCTAAACTTTTGAGATTATTTGTGTGTGTGTGGGTTTTTTAAAATCTGTCCTACTATCATTATAATTAACATTTTTAAGTCCTACTACAATTATAATTGATGCAATTTTCAGTGTATTTTACAATTCATTAGGTATTTTACAGTTTAATAATGCTGTAAAACACTTCTGGTTTGGATTATTACAGCTTAACTTCTATGAAACGTAACTAACGTGTGGGGATTCATTTGATTTATCTAGCAGTTATTTTGTTTTATTTTAAAGCAATTTTTCTTTGATTTTTGTTTTCAACGCACGCTTTCTTGCCAGAATTTCAATAAACTAGCACGCGTGTAGAAAGAAATAGTACTTAAGGGAAGGTTTTAGAAGGTGACTTTAGAGCGAGTTACGTCTGCTTGAAGGCTACGTTGCTATCTTGATTTACTAGCGATTAGATTTCTGTGGCTTTGAGCGCTTTTAGCCATTAAGCGTGTTTACGCTGATTTTTATAAACCAGAGCTAACCTGCATATTAAATTATTCTGTGAGCCTCTAGGATAAATTTACTACATTTAATTTTAAGTTCATCGTTACCTATTAAGCCAAAAATACTTCTGTAAGCACGAGTTGGTGCCATCTGTGATTATATTGAGTTAATTAAAGGTTCTTTACACTCTTCTCTCTTTCTCTTCTTTGTCGTACATAAGACGTGAAGATAACTCTTCCCGCAGTCTTCTAGTGTCAAGTGATGTTTGCGAAAAATATGAAACGCTATAAAAGTTCGTTTTTAATTAAATTACCACAAAATAAAATTTTTAATTAAGGGACTGATTTTTTTTTCAAATTTGTATTCTGATTGGTGCTTAAATATATTCTTCACATAAAATATTTTAAGTGAAATATGTCTGCATTTACTTGATTGTTTTTAGTCAGATCAGACACCAACTTTCATATGGCCCGGCAACATTTGAAAGAATGACTGCACACTAGTAATTTCATAAAATTGCTATGTAATTATTGTTATTATTATTATTTTTTGTTTTCTCTTTTCATAAAGCAGATGTTTCGTTTATAACTCTTAAGGGATTTAAATTTTTTATGAACTCTAAATTTTTTTCTTTATTTATAAATTATGTAACAAAAGCGCGCCTTATCCTATAAATAAAAAAACGTAACTTTTAATATAAAAATTTCATAATATCTTCAGTTGTCCTCGCAATGAATTTTAGAAATTCATTATCATTGGAAAGGTTACATAAGTGTCATGCTATTAAGTAACATTATTTTTAGTAATTATGATAGTGAAAGTGATCATGCAAAATTTGAAGCACTGCATACTACTTCATGCGATATGAGAAATTTAGTATTAAAACTTTAATATGATAATATCGCTCGTGTTTCTATATCAAACAACCCGCCATTCGTGAACTCTTATTATAAGGATAATTTTTGAATACAATTAAAATAATTCTTAATTAATTATTTAGTAA
Source organism: Stegodyphus dumicola (assembly GCF_044657685.1). Classification (NCBI taxonomy): domain Eukaryota; kingdom Metazoa; phylum Arthropoda; class Arachnida; order Araneae; family Eresidae; genus Stegodyphus; species Stegodyphus dumicola. The sequence continues at coordinate 108,567,203 of NC_140781.1, read as the reverse complement.
TTAGTTTGAATGCATTTCACATAATGTTTCTTCATGGAACGCTGAAAAGACCTGAATTTTGTACAGTAAACGACTCACGAAGCGAAAGTCAGTTTTCTTTCGCAAAAGCGGGGAGGAATTTTTTTTCACATTCATAATGAAAATACAATCACCTCGTACGAGAACTGAACCTATAATTGAACGGTAACAGCCGCCAGCAAACGACATAACCCTCAGGAATAGCAGAGTTAAAATTTGTCCTGCCACTTGAATTAATTCAAACCTGCCCTTTGAGTAAGCTTCGGTGTTTACTGTCTATACTTGCAAAGGAGTAGCTTTTACAGGCATCCAAGTAGTTTGCAGAAAGTACGCTGAAATAAAAGCGTGAACTCCCGTCCAAAGAGTACGCTCGCGACATAAATGACGCAATTCTTTTCCTTTCTCTAACGGCGTAAAATTCGCTCCAAGTAGAATTTGTAAATTGAATTAGAGAAAAGTTTAGCTTTTCCGCAAGTAGACTGCTAATAAGAATCACATGTCGCAATATAAAGCAATTTCTTGTAGTCATAATTAAACTTAGTTTCTGAATTGCATAAAATGAATTTTTATTTATAGACCCTGATTGTTCAGTTTCGTATTCATCGAAAGGAAAAGTAAACGCAAATTTGGATGAATATAGCACTTGATGGTAGATTTATTTCAGAAAGTTTAATGAGCTGCTGTTGCTAATGCATTGCTAATACTATCGTTTCTTATTTTATTGTTTATTGATAGTTGCAAAGTTTTCTTTTCAGTTGGAACCAGTATGTCTAAGGAATACCTGACGAATATAGGTGAAAAGATGTAAAACTTATGAAAGAAATGGTAGAGTGGATTTGCGGTCACATTTGACATTTGGGGCATGCAAAAGTTCCTTTTAAGAATACAAATAGTCAACGAATATAAGCATATCTATTGTGTTTCAATGAAAATATGTTATAATTTCAATAATTCTTACACAATAGTAAGAAAACATACCTAAAACAGAAATTTTGTATCACTTGTTAATTAATATGTGATGGCACTGTTTGTTCCACTTGCTTTCTTCTCTTTAAAAGGGTATTTTTTTTTTTTTTGATTTTATTTCGTATTAATTCTGAGTACGTTTATGATATATTTGTGAAATATAATGACTTTAAGAAATCGGTATTTGCGTATAAAGCAGAAGCTTTCATTTTTCTCTGAAAATTTGTTAATAATGTTTATATTTTCTTTAGGTTTGCTTTTTTTATATTATTTTAATTTGTACTATTTTTATGCACTTCGTGCTTATATATTTTTATATCTGAACCTTACATTTACTTTAATTTGAAAATCCCGTCCATTATAAAGCGCGTGAAATAAACTAATATTCAAGAGAAATAAAGAAAGGGGATTATGTTAATATGTTTGCTAATAAACCTCTTTTGATGATCTTCCTTTAAATTAGAAATGCACATTCGCAAGCCTATAAAATTAAATTTAAATACATTCGAATGAAATACTTCAGCTGTTTAAAGATGTAAGTACCATAAATTCACTTTCTCTTAAGTAAAATATTTATACTGTTTCTCGCTCTGTATATTAAGGTCGCTGCACACGCAGTTCTAATTTATTTAGTGTGCTACTTTATACAATGAGCAAATACTTTAATTAAAAAAGCGGTTTGTAAAGATATCATAAAACGACAGGAATTAGAAAACATATGTTCGGTACAATAAAGAAAACAAAATGTTCTAGGGCAAAGTACAAACACCAAATGTGGTAAGAAATTCATTATGTTTAAATAACCATAAATTACGTATAACAAGAAATTTAAGTATATTAATAACCAGAAATTTACGTATAATAAATAGAAAGTTTTCAATCAGTAAATTAACAAAATACATTAATTTTTTTGTCTTTGTACTTATTTATAAATGATTAGTAAATTAATACACAATGAGTTTGTTCTTGTTATGATAAATACTGGAAGACTTTAAAAAACAAATTAGCAGCTACATTCGCCTACATTGAGTTTCTGTACTCAAAATAAGTTAAATACTTATTTGTTTAATAAAATTTGATTAATAAAAATGATCACTAGTTTGAGAAATAGTTACAGTAATTTAACAAAGAATTTCATTTGATGTTTAAACATTCTATGTAAATGTAGCAAGGGAGGTAATTATTTCATGAATAGAATGCAAGATTTATCTACACTGTGAAATGCGTGCTAATTTAAACGAAAACTTTGTTTCATACTCACCTCCAAGCATGAAATATTTAATCATTTAAGACAAAAGCAATATTATAATTTAAAATAAGGACCAATGCGACACTTATTACGTTATCTGCAATTAGGTTTTGAAAAGGCAGGAAGCCCACAAAGCACAAAATATTTCTATAGAAATCGCTTTTTTTTAACAAGCAGCTAAAATTACTACTTAGAATTTTTTATTTCTACTCAGTGAAGAACTAGAACGCACAGGAATTAACCAACAAACAGAAGAGATAATATAACATATCATAGTATGTAAGGAAAGTTTCAGTATACAAAATGGCGCTGACTGTTATCTTCGTTTCATTTTCCGCGCTGAAGTACCCAATGGCATCTTATGTTAACTCGTAACTACGCAAACCATTAGAATAGAATGAAAAGAGCAGTGGTATTAGGTAATATTCGTCATAAAGATAATATGAAGATTATTATAATAATCTTTAGATTATTATCTAATAATTTAGTAATCTTTAGAAGATTATTATAAAAATATTTCTATAATATCTTTAGAATATTATCTATTCAGTTAATAATCTTTAGAAGGTTATTATAATAATCTGCTAAAGATTATTAACTTATTAGATAATATTCTAAAGATATTATAGAAATAATTTTAGAGGATTATTATAATAATCTTCATATATAAAATATTTCATAAATAAGAAATATTTCATTATAAAGGTAACTGTTTTTTTTAACGACATCTTCTTCATGGATGTAAATACTTTTGTAATAAAAGTTAGATATTTTCCGTAATAACCAGACCCTTGCTCGAAGACATTCGCCAAGAACAGTTAAACTCATCTATAATTTAGTCCTCTCATCACCGAGAACATCACTCAGCACAAACACAGGAGGTAAACCAATATGAATATAAATGAGCATTAAATATGATTTAAATATGGATAATTTAAAATATTAAACATGAATAAATATGAAACCAATATATATGAGTATTTAATATCCAGAATTCAATGTAGTGTCCTGCAACATGGATATTTTGACATGCTATGTATAGAAAAATAAACCGTATATTATACAATTTTTGGGTTCCAATTAAAGTAAAAGGTTTTAATAAAAATAATAATATTTAGGGAAATGCAAAAAAATTCTAAATTTAATCTGCACTTTATTCTTTCCAAATTTCCTTGAAGAGAATTAATCAGTGTATTGCATCAAAACAAAACGACTCTCTCTGTAAATATCTAATGCTATTTGTGTCCGAGATTTACTTGCTTTTGTAAGCTCAACACATTGCGAAACGCACGAAATAAACGTATGCTCAAGGGAAGAAAAGGAAAACAGTTCATATTAATATTGTAGTGTTATCACTATTATATTTCACTAACCAGTATTTTTTATGTTTTTGATTTTTACTGTCACTTCTGTTTTACGTTTTAGGTAGAAAGAGACAGTTTTTAAAGGAAGGTTTCGAGAATTTATTTCAGAGTCCTACAGAATGGTAACGTTACTAGGTTTTGCTAGCTTAGATAAGTTTTTCATCCTTCGGCTTTGCATTATACTGCCGACATTTAAACACGTATGAGGATTAGATTTGTGAGCCAACTTCGCGATTACTTGACTTATTTAATCTCTGACTAATAGCTTAGTTTTAAATTTGAACTTACTGTTACTTTAAATTAAATCGCTACACGTGGTTGGCTGAATTGTAAGCCTGAGCTGTGCATTTATGTTACAGTTCTAATTTAAGTGCCAATATAGTTTAGTCAGTTCTTTCTTTTATTAAACCTTACTCTACGTTTGTTGTATTTCTAGACTGAAAAGATATTTAGTGGCACACAGATTTTATGCGTGTAAGCCTGACCGTTCACATTTTTTTTAAAGTTTCTGGATAGAAAGAGCCTATTAAGGCACACATGTTTCATGTGCGCTTGATATACGTAGACGTGACAATCCAAAACTTAGCTGGGCTTCAAATTTTGTTCTCTTGTAGAGCTGTTTCTAGTAACTGCCATGCGAATCGAGTGGTTTTCTGCTTTCAGTAGAATATAAAGGGACTTCTTGATGTTAATATAATCAGACTTTGATTTATGTTAGGCGAGTGAGTGAGTGATTGTATAAGGTATTTCTCCCGCCTTCCTAGCGTGTCTTCGTGGTGTTGTGGTTCTGCAAGCAGGGCCGGTATTACAGAGGTCTGTGGTTCGATTCCCGGTGAAGCCGATTGCTGATTTTTCATCTTGCCTGCTTCCAAAAATACCTAATGTCTCTACAAGTGCACTGCTATGATCGCTTCCGACCCCAGACATGATTCATTCGGAATTATATACCATCACGGCGAGGAAAACTCCAAAGTAACAAGGTTGAATGTTACATACTAATAACAATTTCTATAGTTTGATAACTGCAGGCACCAAGAGTTAATCTGTTTATCTGCTTCAAATTCTGAACATTTAAAACATAATATTATTCACGGTTGTTTTTAGTGCCTTGAGAGTTTCTCTATTTTACAAAGGGTTACTCTGTTTTTGAGTGTGTTAGACGTCCACATTGCCCAGGCACAGTCCGCTGGTTTCTTCAAGTGCCAGGCTGTTGTATGTACACAATGAAAGTAATAATGGTTCGTGTCGCCTTCCTCTCCGAGTATCCCTAAGACTGAATCTGTTGAGGTATACTGGGAATGGTCCATGATCTGTCAAGAACTTTATTAGGCTAGCACAGTGGGCCTTTATTTCCATGTTAACTTTTGGCAGTAAGCGATATGTCCTTCGTTCTACTTCTGCCTCTGTCCATCTACTTTGCCAAGATCTATGCCAGGTTAGCTTGTGAGGTGTATTATTTTTACTAATAGTTATTTCAGTTTGTCAGCCCTTCTTGTCCCTTTTGTTTCTCGCCAGGATGTAAATTAGTTTGGGCGAACGAAAGAGTGTTTAAACTGAAGTAGCTAAAAGGTTAGTCAGATCGGGGTTTCGCTACTAAGAGCGCCCGCTGTTAATTCTAACAGCTTTGAACTTTGAATCTTAGCTTTGAATTATTGCCGCTGAAATTAGTATATCGCCAGTGTAGAGGAAACCTGCTAGGTTAAATCGAATTGTATACTTTTGCGCTACTATTTACCTTTGTATTTATTTGTTACATTATCTTTTAAGTTTCTCATCATAGTGGTTGGTAAAAGTGTAGGCATGTAAGTCCGTGCCATCTGTAAACTGTTGTGCTCAATAAAATGCTCTTTTACACCCTTCTCTTTCATCTTCGAAACTTTGCGAGAAGTTGCAACATAGACTTTTAAGTAGATATATAGTTACAGGGTATGTAAGTAAAAAAGACTAAATCCTACATAGGTTAATTGATTAAGACAAAGCACGTAAGGACTATCTGATGAGAGAAAAGATGCCTTTGTTGATAACTTTCTAAGAGAAACTGGCTCTTATTCCCATTACATATGCGGAAAACACGAAAACTCTTAACGGTTTCATTCCATTCACCTGGATGTGAATATCGCTTGAACCAGTGTTCAGTGGTCTTTTCCGCTCTTCACTGAGATGAAATAATTTAATATATAAAATTTTAATACGTTGATGCTAAAATATTATCAAAATGGATGCATGAAATCTTTTTTATTTATCACAGTAACATAACTTCATAATTTGAAAACCGGCGCTCTACTGAATTCAGTGAGCTTTAGCGAGGAAAATAAAAATTGGTTAAAATGCTGGTTAAAATGTTTTAGAAGAGCTGAAAGAAAATAAATACTTTAAAACAAATGGAAGATCTTTACGAGTTGATTTTCTCGAAACTCTAACGGCGAAGTCAAAAGCCTTTTCGAGAATTTAATGAATTTAAGGGTTTACTTCCCGTCACGAAGAATTTTAAAGTTAAAAGAAAATCAGGGCTAAATAAATCACAGGCGTTGATTCCATATCGATTCACTACATTCACTACATTTCAAGCTTCTATAGTCGAATACTAAAATACTTCAAGTACAGAAACGTGTCTTTCAGGTCGACGTTAATTTATTTCAGATGAATGCGAAAAAGATCCCAAATTAAGACTGTCGAAGAACAGAATATCACTATAATATGAAAGCTTTGAAAATTTAATATTCATATAGAGATGCACCATTAGTCAGGATTCTGTTCGAAAGTAGAGAGCTAATCTGGCAGTAATTTATAGAGAAGAGAAATGCTTGATTCTACTGCTGCGATATTCATTTAAACAGTGAAGCTAAGTTAGAGCTGGTGACAGCATAGCAGGATTTTCTGTTAAAATGAATTATTATCAGAAGCTTTCATGTTAACAACTATTTAAATGCCAAGCGCAGCTTAATCATTGGTTCAACGCCAATAATTTTAAAACTTGGGAAGACGTGAAAGAATTTCTTCTTTTACCTCGAGAGGAAAATTTTAGGAAAGCTAAGCAGCATGCGATTTTAATACGAAACGATTACATTTAAATGTGAAAAATCTAGAAGCGTTCATTAATATTCTAGAATTCGTAATTTCATGAGTTATTAGGTTTTGTTGCATAAGAATAACAACGAAATATCTGTAATCTTTTCATATTAAGAATTATTATTACTGGTATTTATTTGTGTAGCTATTGGTGTTTCTCATGCTACATTCGGGTATGAAATCATACATGCGATACAAATGAATGGCTTCAATAATAAGTATCGGCGGATAATAGATTACACTAGGGTTGGCAAAAGTACACTAAGGTTATTTGCTTTGTTTCCTTCCCCACATGATTGAGAGTATCCACGGAAACGGAATTCGCGAAACCTCGTGCTTCTTCTTTCTCACTACCTTGCTCTTAAGAAGACTTTCCAGGTAGATTGATCTCTTACCTCTCATTCAAAGACCCCAAAGCACAATATTTCTTTAGTATCTGTTATGGTATCATATTTGTGACAACCTGTAATTTAACGTCTCTACAGTCTGGCAGTCAACCTCCACTTGCCAACTTACCATGTGCAACAAGACAGAAGTGCAACAAGACATTAATTAGTACTGGGATACAAAGAAAGTAAAAATATTCTAAGTGAACTTTTAAGTTTGAGAATTTTACAATATTTTTAAAAAAACGTTTTCGAGTCTAGAATATTTATAAGTATACTTAATGAGATTATTTCTAAAGTAATATACATTAAAACAGGAAAACGTAAACTTAATTAAATAATATTAAATTCTAACGAAGCAACATCCCCCTAACGGTGACAAGTAAACATTTTTAACAGAAAAGGGAAGTGGATTTAAAAAAATGGAAGAATACTGTAAATGTCATTATATTTCCCCTGTAAGAATTATGTTAATTTTATTAACAGTTAAATTGTAAGTTAAAGTTCCTTTCCTGTCAAATTCTTAACTTACTTCTTCCGGCCAGAACGTAGTTTTGGAATTTGCTGAATATTTAATGAGAAGGAGCGGTATTTAAACCACGAAGTTACTTACTGAGACAGAGAGAGAATCAGAGTTTCTGAACTACGCGCGTCTGCCTTTTTTGGCCGTTCTGTCTCTCAAAGCTGTTTTTACGCTCGGCCGTACTCAGGCTCTTGCTAAGCTTCGTAGTAAAATAAGTTAAGGGGCCAACTCTAATTGAACCTTGATAGCTTTGGCTATACTTATTTAGTTAATCTTAGTTTTAGTTTAATTCTTAGTCTTTTAAGTTCAAGTTCAAAGTGCGGGCTTTACTTGTACACTCCCAGGCGGAGTTTTGTTAAATCTTATCGAAATAATAAAGGGTTAGTTACCCTTCTCTCTTGCTGTTTCTTGTCATCGAACTATAGCGATTATTCGCTTATCAGTTCTTAGGTTCCTTACTTCCAACATTAACTTAGAATTCCAAAGTGAAAAACTCAATAATAGAAACTATTTCTTTGGATCCCTTGTATCAGTAATTTCTTACTATCTTTGTAAAAATTCCTGATATTTGGAAATGTAAAGCGTATACATGTTCGCGTGTTAGAAATGTATGAAAATTCCACAGAAAATGATGTGAAACTTCCATTCAGAATATGGTCATATGGTCTAATTTACTCTTTCTTGAGGCATTTTTGAAATATTCTTTCTATAGTTCTGTAGATTAATTACATCTCTTGATTCTTTCAGATATGAAAAATATATTTTTTAACTAGTTTAGATTATCACAAACACTGTGAGAAAAACAGAATTAAGATACAGAAATGTTCATGTTTCTTGAAAAACTCAGTGTAAGTCTTTTCCAAACTGCCCTTCTTAGTTTCATTCTTTCTAGAAGTGTCCATAAATAATACGAGTTATGAGATAACAATATATTTGTTTGTAATCAGACATATTTTTTCTTTTTCAAAACCTCTCGCTGAAAACTACTTTTGTGCAAAATAAAATGAATACTGGTCAATAAGCTAAGGCAATTTTATCTGAATTTCATTTGAAACACAAGCAACTACAATATATTACATGGATAAAAAATTATCCTCTTACACAATAGCACTCAAAACGGTTTTTGATGTTATTGCTTAATTGTTAGGAAAAACTCCAACGGTAAACGCCAGCGGTTGCTGCTCATAACAGCTTGCATTATAAGCCTTATTTTTCACTTACTTTCTAATTTGCTTAGAGCACCAAATAAAACCCCAAGACACCTTATTTCCATTTAGGTGTCAGATGGCAGCAAAACTCTGGGGATAGCAGCTCTATACAATGGTTCATTATTTTATGAAGGGATAAATGGGTACTTAGCACAATTGCTATGAGAATTCGTTATTTGTTTCACTGAGAAAGAAGGTAAATAAGTAAAGCCTTTGACACTTCATGTTTCTAGCTCTACACATGATTAATGCATGATCTTTTATTCGGTAAGATGTAAAAATTTTGTATAAAATAAGTGAAGGAATTCTCTTATCTTCAAAGAGTATTTATGGAGTAGAAACAAGAATATTTCACTGCATGTTTGGAATGTTAACGTTGACAATTACACTAAGAGAACTAAGAGAAAGTTATAATACAGGGAAGACACAGAAAAGCAAAGCTTAAGATGATATCATTTGCAGTGAAAAGGGAATGTGGAATGTTTATTCTTAAATATTTATTGCGAAAATGCATTCGCTAAGAAAGCACTTGTTTTGAGAAATTGCAGAAGTAAATAAAGGGTATTATACTGAATAGCATTTCGCGTTTTTGAAAACAACTTTAAAATTATGAAAGCAGTGGGTGTTAAGCGTGTCATTTGGAGAATGCCCAAAATTTTAAACAAAATTTGTTTTCCGTTACTAGAAATGCAGTTGTGAGAGCAATTATTCTTTTCTCCCTTGATTTTGTTATTCTACAGTGCCTTCTATTTATCCCATGTTATCAAGTTTTTTTCAATTTGTGTCAAGTACATAAATTTGGTAGTTTACCTAGACATTTTAAAGAAAGATTATTCAAATATACTGCTGTTTTTTTAAGTCATTTTAGCAAGTTATTATAACATAGATTGATTAATTTACTGCATTTACTCCTGCTGTCGTGTTTTATCAAATTGCATTTGAGTTTAAAAACTCATATGTTGACAATTAAAATTCAGAAGTGAATTCTCAATCATCCTTCTCCAAATTTTACATTCGTATTTCGCTTAGAAGTTCCTACTTCTTTTGCGTCAATGTTGATCATTTTACAGATTTGGCTTGTACTTTAAAATTTTTAAATCAACGGTGCATTATTTGTATTTAAATAGGTAAATCGCATTTGATGCATTGCGTTTGAATTTGCATGTTTCACGTTTTTCAACCATTTAGGCACAGAAATTCACTGCCATACAAAAATCTTCCTTATTTTAGAGCTCAAATACTCGTCCTTTCGAGTTTTGAAACACTCTTATTGTTGTTTCCTTTTCTGTTTTAAATATTTACGAATTTTTACTTTTAAAGAAAGTTTAGTGGCAGCATTTATAGATAATAAAACGGAAGTAAGACGCAGACCTAAGCAGAAAGTTATTACTTTTGCCAGAGCATTCGATGACTTGACATGGCAGTGTCACTTCCGCGCCCAAGGCATTATCGAATTCAATGGAATATTTTCAGCTCGGAATAGCTGTTAGTTTTGATGCTACTGCTTAATAAAATTCTCATTTTATTTATGATTTTACTTTGTTGGTAGAAGAAAAAGTAATATTGCAAAAGTTTTGCAAAGGGTGCATTATTTTAAGCAAGATTTAACATAAATTTTACCATCCCTTCAAATGCAATACGAATTAACATAATTTTAACTTGCCAATATGCACGGAATCCTAAAGCTTGGTGATATCGAAGAATGCATTTCTATCGCGCTAAATTCATGTTGCAACCAACAGTATAGAGAAGGGAATTCTAAGTGATGCGTTTGACTCTCTCAACGTCCTCGATCATTATTCTGAAATTTTAACTGTCATAAATGCAATTTTTATAACCTCTAAATATTCAAGTTTCATCCCTTGGTGAAACTATATTTTTTCATATAAATTCATTTACAAATAGTTAATCTAATGTTTTCAGTGTTAATAGAAATTGCGTAAAATATATTATTATTTAAATTTACATATGTAATTTTTCATATACTGTCTTGCTAAGATTATATTAAATGCTACCTTATCTGATACCATTTCACTCAGGAATTTCGAATGTCTAAGAAGGTGTGACTAGTTTCCTCATTTTCAAGGTATAATGATCTTAGCGAGTTTATAACACCGTCCTGCTTTGAATTTAAACCAAACCTTTTGGTCAGTTTCTTGATGCAAAATTTAGGGTGTGACTTAAATTCAAAAGTTATATTTTAACATAATATATCGGTTAGTCTGTGACTAGTTTACTCCAACTACTCGATGTATGCGTTAACAAACACTTTAAAGATAGAATGAAAATCCACTTTGGAGCATGGTTAGATTAAGATCATCCTTTGACACTAACTGATAAAAACAGCATCCTCTTCTGCAATAGCTTAGTGGAGTTTTGAAGTCTTGAAAAGGCATACCTACAAGAAGAATCGAGAAAATTAAAAAAAAATGCATTACTGCTGATTTAAATGGTACTGTAACTGCTGTGTTCTAGTGCAATAATGAAGAAGTTCTGAAAGTGAAGTTGTCGGTAATCATTGTACACTTAAAAAATTGTCAATAAATTAGTTAATTTGTTACATTTATATTAGCATCTATTTAAGTAAAAATAACTTTCTTTTTTTTTTTCAAACCCTATTGTAAAATAATTTTGTTTTCATTTTTTATTAGTTTTTCAGTTCTCTAATTTCAAAATCCTATTAAGTTTTAATTTCTGAGTAATACGATAATAGGGTTAACAATAATGACTTTCTATGCCTAAAAATAATATATTATTCAGTTTTAAACTGAATTGTATATATGAGGATGTAACTTAGCAAAATTATACAAGAAATTACTCATATCCTTGATAGATACAATTCTTTACTAGAAATTTACTTAAATCATTAATACCATCAATAATAAAGCTGCATTCGGTTGTTATTTATCGTCAATGCAGGTGATAAGGATAAAAATAAAAAAATCAAAATATCTATGACTAAACTATTTTATTTATTTATCTACGTCTGGTAGATAATGTAGAACTTAATGTCAACTTAAAGGGATCCTTAATTTGCATGTTTAATGCAAAATTACAGCATTTGTCAAATACAACAGTAGAAGCTACATACGTTTTAGTTTATCGAATTCGAAAGTTATCAAAGGGATTGCTAGCTGAACTAAAGTTCTTTGACCATTCGGGTTTAGCAGCTTAGATATTATATTTACAGTTCAGCAAAGCTCTATAAGAATGCCTGTCCAGCTGCTAAAGTCGGTGGAGGTAAGCACATGGGCGGAGCATGTCGCGCGATACCCAACCAGCGAAAAAACAGTCTACAAGCTACTCTTCTTTTCTAAGACTTGTCTCTTGCTTTGTTTATTAACTCTTAACTGGCCATGTGCTGTCGCTGAGGCCTTTCTGTTTATAATGATTCGACATCTATTAATGTGTGAAATAAAAAAATCAAAATATCTATGACTAAACTGTTTTATTTATTTATCTACGTCTGGTAGATAATGTAGAACTTAATGTCAACTTAAAGGGATCCTTAATTTGCATGCTTAATGCAAAATTACAGCATTTGTCAAATACAACAGTAGAAGCTACATACGTTTTAGTTTATCGAATTCGAAAGTAATCAAAGGGATTGCTAGCTGAACTAAAGTTCTTTGACCATTCGGGTTTAGAAGCTTAGATATTATATTTACAGTTCAGCAAAGCTCTATAAGAATGCCTGTCTAGCTGCTAAAGTCAGTGGAGGTAAGCACATGGGCATTTGTGTAAGTCGGAGCATGTCGCGCGATACCCAATCAGCGAAAAAACAGTCTACAAGCTACTCTTCTTTTCTAAGACTTGTCTCTTGCTTTACTTTATTAACTCTTAACTGGCCATGTGCTGTCGCTGAGGCCTTTCTGTTTATAATGATTCGACATCTATTAATGTGTGAACATCTTTTTTAGAGAGTTTTGAAAGTAGCAGTCTCACAGAGGGCACTTACCATTTGTGCCCTAGAAATTCACGTGACAGGTTAAGAGTTAAGAATAAATTATATCTGCATGTTAATGGTTAGGGGAATTTTTGAAAAGAGGTGTATTTAATAGTAAAAGGAAAAACAGAAATTAGTTAATTAAACTAAAATTGTATATACTTTCTATCAAGACGAATTATTTTCTCAGAAAACTGTAAAACACGCTTGTGTTTTTTCTCATACTTCCTGAAGCTTAATTCCTGTTTTTTAAAAAAGAGAAAAAATTTCTAATAGAAGCAAGTGTTTTGCTAGAAATGCTTTTTTTAACTTCATTTTACAATGGGTTTGTTAACTGACTAATTCAACACCTCTGAACAGGTGAAAGATATTTTGAATATAAATTTCATGTAAAGTACATTGAGATGAGGTTCAGTGCTTTAATAGTTCATGTATTCAATCAGATACCTGAACTAGATAAACTTGTAGGTTTTGAATAAGATTTTATGTTAGTCGTATGTAATCAGTAATTTAGTTCTGTGTAGTGAAAAACAATATTCCAGTAAAAGAATTATTTGAATAATTTACAATTGATTTAAACGTACAGTTGATCTCTATCAATGATGTTATGTAAAATAAGTCTATGTCAGAAAGGTGTACTTTTATAATAACAAATAGGTTTCATATGAATGCAGATTTTTGAAAATGTACTTTTAAGAATAAGCAGTGAGGAAGTAAGGTATAATAAAATATGAATTGTAAGCGTAAGGTGTAAAAAATTGCGCCTGATAATACTGTTTACGAGCTTTTACAGCATTCTTGCGTTTATGTGCATTACAGACTAAATAGTGAAATAGGTTTCTGACACTGGGAAACGAAATGACATTTACTCCTTCACTTCAAAAGGAAATTTTTTGTTTTCATTGAATGAACGTATTTATCAATGCAGAAAAACTAGGAATATCGTTTTTTTTATCTCTTTGTAAAAGTAATATGCAATGGCACTGGTGATGATGAAATTTGGGGCTGAAAATCACCTACAATCATTTCGAAGAAATATCGAAATGCAGCTTATTCACCAGCAAATGAAAATTTCGAAAGTCAAACGTTCTACCGTAGCGTAAATTTTACACGCCTATGAAGAGCATACAGATCTGTCGTCTTTGGAAGAAAGAATACAGAAGGTCAGCTTAACGTGAGGGGATACTTTCCAATAAGGTCAAGCGCTAAAGGAAAGAGCGTGAAACGAGATCATCTTAACATGTAAGTAATGGGAATAAGGGAAACAGAACAGAGAATAAGAAAATTTATCAGTTAATTTTTGAGTTTTATTTTGTAACATAAAATATTGTTCAATACTATTTTATCGCATTACTTTATTACTAATACTGACTTATTTATTGCTAATATCGATGTTTATTCACAAAACATTCATAAAAAACAAAAACAGTTAGAATAAAGAAGTTATATTTGCGAAGAGAAAGATTATTTGTCATTTTTTTCCGAAGAACTCATTTAGCGTCGTTTGCCTTTTCCCGTTTCGTTCAGCAATTAGTTATTGATAGCAAGCTATCGCATGAATGATACTTCATTTTTCCTTTGAACTTCTATTAAAATTTAAATCATTTTGTAAAAACTGATCCACAATTTCCATTTCTGTGTCTAAATGGTTTACCGAAAATCTTTTCAAATTTGATTTTGCTACTCATCCTCAGAAACGCTAATCTCGTCCTCTTCGTGCACTTTTTGTTCGATTAATTCTTTTAACATCGTAGTTGGAAAGACATTCACTAATTGTAATTTGCAATAATTCTTCAATATTCTGCCCACCAACCCTGTTTCATTATCTAGCTTGATAATTTCGTCAACATCAACAATGAATTCTTTTGTGTCAATATCCTTGCTTAGCTCCGGCCATACACTATTCCATGCTTCTTTCATAATTTTATGAGTCACCTCATTCCAGGAAAGACTGATGCTGTTCACAGCATCCTTGAAAGTACAATTTTCTGAAAAATCTCTGACGGATTGCTTATCTTTTCGATTGGTTTTTATCAATCATTTATCTAAGTATCTGCCGCAGATAATAAGTTTTACATTTTGAAATTACGTCTTGATCCATTAGTTGGCTTAATGAAGCTGTGCTGGGCGACAAGAAAACAAATCCTACTGGAATACATACTGTTAAAGCAGGACAAATGCATTGGATGACTTCGAGCATTATCAGTTAAATTAAAGCTTTCGTTTCTCGCTTTTAAATTCGCAGTAACGTTTAACATAGGGACAAAAATACTCGGTAAACCAATTCGTGAAAAATTTCCGAGTTTTTTAATTGATTCCAGATTTTGATTCAAGATTAGTTATTCGAGAATTTTTATTGGACTCCCAAATTACTGGTAAAGATGATTTTGGAATTCCCTTCAATGCTCTTCGGGTTTCGAAATGATCAGCAAGCAAGAGTTTTAGATTAAAGTCTCCATTAGCGTTACCAGCCAGTGGAAGTTTTCAACGATACATTTGTAGCATTAAATTTTAAACCAACGGAGTAATATAGATAAGCATAATACTGAAACTACCGCGTAATACCGAAAAAGCGTTAAGCTGTTCAGACATTAAGTTATTTCGAAGAAGGAGACATGAAAAATGAACAGTGCCCTTGCCGGGACTTGAACCTTGAGCCTCTCGAATACGCGCCGTGTGTGCTGGGCATTAGACCACGAAGGTGCTGAGAATTAGATCGCGAAAAAGGCTGTAGAAATATCTTATAAAGCGAGATCTTACTCTATCTGAAAACTTTTCCAAGATCATATACTATATCGAAAGATGGAAACATCTTTGATATAGTATGGTAAAATCCTCTGAAACTCACATAATCTTATCATTTGCTGTTAATTAATGAACTGAAAATATGATGGCCGAAGTGTTTTTTAGGAGCTCAGGATATTGACTTCTCGCTACACGTCCTCTCTTAAAGTTAACTAATCAGCTATAACTTCGGATTCGACGAGAGCGAATATTTAGAGCATGAACCGTATTAACCTTCTTGAAAAGATGCGAGCGCTATTTCTACCTAATATTTTCTCGGTGCTCATGAAGGAAGAGAAATATTCTCGAATTCTCCTTCTGAAAGTTTCAAGTAGTTTCGATCGCTTCTGAAGTAGCAGTAGGATCTGATCAAGTGCTGCTAGACAGTTTTATAAGCTCTGTAAGCTGTTATCCAAAGAAATAAAAAACATTTACTAGACCTCATTTTGACTCACTTCAGTAACATCTACTGACCATACTTTTTTTGGTACATATTTGAAATACTTTTAACTGTAAAGTTTACAAGTTTATTCTACTTTCCCTCTATTCAGATTCATCTAAGTTTAAATATATAAAAGTGTCTTTTTTGGTAATTAAAAAATATTCATATTTTTCATGCGGCACTTTTGTTTCAAAATTAAACTGATGGTTAATTAGTACGTTTAATAAGGTAAAGTAGTTTTTAAAAAATAGGGCTTATTTAAAACTCATAAAATTACTAATGAACTAAAAATGAAAGAAAAAAAAATAATCATACAGCTTCATGGGAACAAGAGATTAAATAATTCTTTTTACAAAATTCATTTGAAGTTTAACCACGAATAATAAAAGCGTGGGGTCTCCATGATAAATTTATCAAGGTAATGGTTCTTTTGTTACTTGAAAGCCGACACTTTTATTACTTGTGACATATATTTGTAGAGGAATTTCGTAAACACAATTGTTTAATTTCTTGTTCTCATTAAACTATATGAAAAATTATTTTTCTTTCATTAGTTAATTAATTATCTTACAGTTTTAAATAAAAGCTTATTTTATAAAAAAAAATGTTTAACTTAATTTATTTTCATCTAAGTCGCAGTGATACGTTGTTAGTCAAGCTATTCGATTAAAAAATCGCTTTTCAGCAACGAAAAATCACACCTTTACTTTCAATAATTGTGTTAAATCGAATGGTTGAAAAAATAGGGAGAATTTCGAAAATCCACAAGAAATCAGATTTTTCGGTATAAGGTATTTTCTCCCTCTTTTCATCAACTTCGTGGTGTAATTGGAATTCTCCTCGACGCGTAATCTATAGATCTAGACTTCGAGTCCCGGAGAAGAACCTTCGGGACCTAATGACTCTATCCCAAGTAGCACGGCAACGTCCTAACGACGTTGCAAACTGGTCCGACAGGTTGCAAATATTATTACTGATTATTAGATTAATGGTCTATTGATTACCGAAAAGAAGGCGAAGCTACATGCCCTCTGGTAAAATGCTTTAGTGGAAAAGAATTTCGAAGGGAAAACGGGCTTCTCATATGCAGTCGATTTTCCCTATTTGCATAGAATATGAGGAATTCACGTTTCACACAAGAAAAACCTACGAAACTGCACCTCTGGAATACGCGTCAATTATGCTTCTAATTACACCACGAAGGCAAGCAGGAAGAAAGGAGGAAATATCTAATATACTCCACATTTTAAAGGGTGACTACAGTTGAGAGAATTCAATCACCAAATCCTGGTAGTGACGAATTATCCTCCACCATCTTTTTAGTTCGGGCGCCACTGTAGAGTCATTAGGATTTTTTTGAAGTAGAAGACATGAAAAATGTGCAATGCCCTAACCGGAATTCGAACCCTGGACGTCTGAAATGCGCGTCGAATAGGCTTCCAATTACACCACGAAGGTGATGAAAGGAGGGAGAAAATACTTTATAAGATTACCCTACTTTATAGCGAAATGGGTAGTTTTGCGTTTTTCTACTCAATGAGACTATTATCAATTCTTCCCTTGCCGAAGTATGCCGCTCACAGAGCTAACAAAGTATGGCTGAAAAAAGGTAATGCTTCAGGCGATTTATTATACGCCTCATTCGCTTCTTATGCGTAACTGTTAAGCGCAAAACATTAGACAATAAGTTTAAAATATAAGATACATTTTGTATAGTTTGTTAAGGAAATGTTATAGAAACCCCTGTTGTACGGAAAGATATTTGCTACTCATTATAGCAGTTTTCATACAAAAGAAACATCCTGTTTCAGGTATTATACCCAGAGCTAAAATTACTTGCTCTAAATAAGGTGTATATCGTGTCTACGAAGGAGAGAGAAAATATAATAATGCTTAGCTTAATCCATTACTATCTGACGGTGAGAAACGAAATGCATGCAAGACCACGATTTTTCGGTTGACAACAAATAAATGACACATTATCTTCTGCAGTAAATTTATCTCTTACGGACAGCAAATAAATTCATCCCCCCCCCGCGCGCACACACACACATATACGCCGAAAGTAAAGATAGACTTACCTACAAGCTCAGTGACTGAAAATCAATACAGTTCGTTAGGGTTATATAGTGAAGCACAAATAAGAGAATGTGACGAGAAAAAAAAGAAGTGCCAGAGCTGGATGGACTTCTTGGCTCCTTTAGTCTGCTGATCCATCAAAATGTAGACGATTTTTCCACTTCGAAGAAGAAAGAAACTCTTTCCGATTAGATGTGATGAAATTGGCATATCGATTAAGATACTATGCGTATTGCAATCTTTTAATGGAAAAATTACTGATTGATGTTCCAGGATGTTTAAAAATTTTAAAGTCTAAACATCTATTTCGCGAGAATAAAAGTAAATAAACCTGTGCAGCTGTAAAATGTTTAATTGAAATACATCTATACTGAACTAAGACGCTTTTGTACGAAACGCATTTTTCTTTAAATTTAACGGATAATAAATATATTTGATTAAAACGTATGAAAAGGAGGATAAAGAAACGCTTTTAGTAGTAAGATGGTTCTTTAATTATAGACATGCCATGATTTAAGGAAAGATGGCGCACTGAGGTAGATGTTTTAACATAAACCAACTTTCTCAGTTTTCGAAAGTGAAAAACTATGCGTTAGATTTCAGTAAAATGACACTCTGATGCTAAAAAAGGTTGGTTATAAGAAACAAGAACTGAGGTTTTATAAAAATCAAATAGGCAATTAAAACCAGCAAGGAAATTCTTCAAAATTCAAAATTGCTTTAGCTGTTGTTCATAACGCTAATTTAGTTTTTTGCAAAGTGAACGGAAAATTTCATTTGTTTCGCACCTGCAAACAATTTCGTGAAATGATTTTACCGTGACATAATTAGAAAGAAATGTAGCTAAATTGTATAGCTTCTCAAAACAGAAAAATAGTTATCGTAAAACTTAAATTTAGAATTGTAACCACCTTTTTATACTTTGAGCTATTTTAACAAAGTTGACATTCGGCGAAATTTTGCAAGACATTTTATTGTTGTATTTTAACTTAGAAAATGGGAAACAATGCTTTGCTCACGAACTACAGAATATTAAAATAGACTGGTCTCATATTGAATTACATGCTCCGAACGGATGTTGCATTTTGTTTCTTATAACACAAAAACTCGCAAAATGATGTTCTCTTCTCAATAGGAAATGTACTCATAAGCCACCCACCTGCGGATCATTCTATCAGTGATGACAGTATCTGCTAGATGCAATAACACCTTTTCACAAGAGTTGATACGACCTCATGATACGTTGCTCATTTGGCCATGTCTGAAATGTCCACGTAATGGGCAATAACTATGTTTAGCTGAACGCATTGGGAATTAACTACTTGATCGAAGATTCTTACTTAAAGATCAGCAATTAATGAAGCGTTAAAAGCAAAGCCATCGAGAATAACTATAACATTCGAGAAATTTCTACGTGTGGGTAAAATAGTATTAGAAAAGAATATCACTCTCTATAATGTTAAAGAGAGTCACTTGTATTACTAAACAATGCGAATGTTATTCCTAGTAAGGCCACTGAATAAAATACAACCAAAATGACTTCTTCTTTTAATGTGGGGAAAATTCTTTCAAACTGTTACTGAAAAGGTTTTATAATTCTAGTAATAAACTAAATTGATAGTTAGTTTGTGGAAAATACATTTCATAAAATAAGTAAATTAAGAAATATATTGAGAAAGACAAGCTACGGAATAAAATGGTAATTAATTTAAGAAGTTATTGACTAAGGAGAAAGTTGATCACGAAGGCAAAACTTTTGATTGTTATAGCTGTGAAATTATTTTTACACTGCGCTGTTTACCCAGGAATTTAAAGAAGAAAGTTTCTTTTTGAAAAAAGAATATTAAATTTTGGATTGCTTAAAAATAAAAAACCTCTAGATAAGAATTAAAAACAACACAAAATTCAAAATGAAGTTAAACGATTGATATGCAAGTGGTAAAGGATTTATTATTCAAGTCAATTGCTTTTATAAATCGCCAGAAGAGCTCTTTATCGAGAAAATCCACTAGAAAAAAGATACAAAATGACTAAGAAAGACAAGCTAAGGAATAAAATATTAATTAATTTAAGAAGTTATTGACTAAGAAGAAAGTTGATTGTGAAGGCGAAACTTTTGATTGTTATAGGTATAAAATTATCTTTACACTGCACTGTTTACTCAGGAATTTAAAAAAGAAATTTTCTTTCCCCAATTCTGAATTTAATATCTTTTCATTGATGTCTGCTTTAAGAGGTAATATTCCGTCACTTTTCCCTGTAAGTTATTTTTATAGTGTTTCTTTTGGAAAAAAGAATATTAAATTTTGGATTGTTTAAAAATAAAAAACCTCTAGATAAGAATTAAAAATAACACAAAATTCAAAATGAAGTTAAACGATTGATATGCAAGTGGTAAAGGATTTATTATTCAAGTCAATTGCTTTTATAAATAGCCAGAAGAGCTCTTTATCGAGAAAAATCCACTAGAAAAAAGATACAAAATGATTGAGAAAGACAAGCTAAGGAATAAAATGGCAATTAATTTAAGAAGTTATTGACTAAGAAGAAAGTTGATCGCGAAGGCAAAACTTTTGATTGTTATAGGTGTGAAATTATCTTTACACTGCACTGTTTACCCAGGAATTTAAAGAAGAAATTTTCTTTCCCCAATTCTGAATTTAATACATTTTCATTGATGTCTGCTTTAAAAGGTAGTATTCCGTCACTTTTCCCTGTAAGTTATTTTTATAGTATTTCTTTTGAAAAAAGAATATTAAATTTTGGATTGCTTAAAAATAAAAAAAACCCCTAGATAAAAATTAAAAACAACACAAAATTCAAAATGAAGTTAAACGATTGATATTTAATATGTTTTAGAAAAAATTACTTTTCCCTGTAAGTTATTTTTGTAGTATTTCTTTAGAAAAAGCATAATAAAGTTTGGGTTGTAAAAAAATAAAAAAACAACAAAACACAATCAAAATGAAGTTAAACAATTGATATTCAATATGATTTAGAAAAATTGTTGTTTCTTGGTTTTTACTCTGCAGTGTCTTAAATCTTATATTTAAGAATATCAGCATAGATCCTAATTGCAGAACATTCATTTAAGCTCTACGAAAATCTCCAAACAAATTTTAAAATAACTAATTGGTTTAGACATATTTTCATTTTGCTAAAGTTAGAAAAGCGTATTTGTATTTCCATTAACAAGTTATTCATTTCTATCGAGAAAATAAAATTATTTTTTGATCTTATGAAATATCTCTCTAGTGTAGAATGAGATAGTCTCATGAAAGAATGAAGAGATATATGATATCTCTGTAGGGGATAAATGACACTTATAAATTTTTAAGATGCACCGAAATTTTGTATACAGTTTAGGATGAATATTGCTAAACTATATTAAACAATACTATACTTAAAATGTATGAGGGTTTTTGTTTCAATTTGGTATTTGTATTTTGATCTGAACTTAATAGGGGACATCTGTAAGCGAAACTGATAAACTTTTATGAAAACTTTATATGAAACAATATATGTTTGAAAATATCTATAAGCTAAAATCAGCAGCTAAATCACGCATGAGAAGCCATATAATATCATAACATATTTTTGTGTAGCCCTAAAATAAGTTTCTAACCTAAAAACCCTAAAATAACTATATCATTTGCATCATTTGGCAATTTTTCATCTAGAAGCATTTTATGGAACATTTTATGCTATAAAAAATATATATTGAGTATTTTACATTATATATATATTGATTGCACTAGCTGGAAAGTTATTTTTTTTTAAATACGTCTTGTAAACATCGTAGGTATTCTTAATGATGGCATGCAGATTAAGGTATAATATATGCAAAATCTTCACTTCTTTAAATATCAACGTTGTACGTGCATTAGGTAATAGAAAATAATCTAAATTAAAAACTGAAATAACTGATAATAGAATTCACTTTTTTGTTCCTTAGCCAGTATTGCACCATTATCTATTTAATATTCCATAAAATATTCAGAAAATCGCTATTTTCTAAATCTCACCTGCTAACTTGTAATTTCTTATGTAATACTAAATATCTCAAAATAAGTTTTTTTTTAGTTAATTACTATAAATTCATGGTCTATACTCTACTGTTAATCGCTACGGCAGTAGATTGATATTGTATTAAAATTCCGATAATTTAGCCTTTTAATTTTATGAAGTAAGTCAGTTTCAGTCTTTAACGCTAAATTTGTAATAAAACGTTGAAATCTGCATTAACTGAAATAACCTGATTTGGCAATTCCCAAGTAGAAACATCTTGTTTCAAAATTTAGAATCACAAAATTAGACATATAAAAAGAAAACATTTTAATGCATAATACTCTATCTAAGACGAAACAGCAACAACAAAAAAATTAAGATTTTAGCAGCTTAATAATATCTTCTACTTACATGTAAAATAATAATGTAAGCATTAAAACAAAATCAAACATCGTATTCACTGAAAAGTAACTTCAGATTCTTTCAACGATACAAAAAATAGCTATAAGTTGTCATGTCAAACTTCAAATACTACGAAATTATTTGTTACATCAGCCTGTGAAACTTATCGAAGATTTTTTTCTACATGTTGTTCTGATGCCCATTAACTGATTTAACGGATTTGATCAAATACAGTATCATTTGGCATTGCGAATGTTATTTTACGTTATTTTTTTCACAGATTTCTTATCGTAATTCAGCAGCAAATATTTTCTTAATGTATAGTTTCAAATGTATATTCTATACCTTTCTCACAGTTAACTTTTACAATTTATATTTTTTCGGAACAATGAACAACTTGAGAACATTTTTTGATTAAGCGCAATTTCAACAACTGAGAGTTAGCAGTGGCAGGTAGTCTATATAAGGTTACGAATGCAGATTTAAAAAACGTGTATTTCTTATAAACAAATAGATAAATTATTGTTTGCTTAGACAAGAAGTAAAATAGACGACTGGATGTGGTTTAGGTCACTCTCAGCGTGGCCCATGGATGCATTCATTTAATTTTCCGTACTTTAGCACAAAGTTTCACTTCAATTCAGCTTTGCGTGCTGCACGCAAGACTCGAAACTCTGAGATACTGAAGTGCTCTGTTCCTTACAATCTTCTGTACATCTACGAAAGTTTAGTTCTGTACCATTGTTAGGCAGAGAAATTCTCAAGATATCTGTTACTTTTGAGGAAGACTAGCAGACAATTTGGAAAACTAAAATCTGCATTCGACAGAATTTGAAAGCATATTCTCAGATCTTTTTTTAGATTATCAGACAGTTATGAACTTCCTGAAATTTGTCAGTTTAACGGCCAGCGTGAAACTTTCATTAACTTTTAAACTGAAAGGACCTTTCACGAAAACTACAGGAAATGATACAACGATATTTGTTAAAGGAAGCTGAAAATAGACATCATCTTTCATCATTAATTAAAAATTAAAGTGAGCCATTAATTTGGGAATCCGTTTTCTAAAAGTATATTTTACAAGCACTGAAAATATTTCGACAGAGATAAATGGAATAGGTTGTAAGAAAACTAGCTGAAAATATTTGTTGCACATAAGAAGTTAAACTAAAGGTTCAGCAATGCGTTCATCCTAGAAAGCGTTTTCGGAACATCAAGTCAATTTGTAAACGTAAGAGAAACTTTTAGTTATAATACTTGTTTCAAAACAATCTATGAAAATGTTCTTTAAAATTGTCTTAGATATTAAATATTTAATGAGCCAGAAGGAATATACCTGGAATCATATCTGGGAGGCATCCTTGCTCTTATATCAAAGGAATTTTATTTAGAACTCTTTTTTTTCACATATTGGGCTCTAATGATAATGCAGATTAAAAGAGAAAATTTGCTTGAAATTTGAGATAATATTGTAGAGACATTAGGTATTCTTTTAAAGCAGGAATCATAAAAAATGAGCTATGCTCTCGCCGGGACTCGAACCACAGATCTCTTGAATACGCGCCGAGTATGCTGACCATTAGACTACGAAGGCGAGAGAAATACCTTATATACTCCAACTTTTAAAGGGCGACTGGGGTTTAGGGGACCCAATCGCCAAACCCTGGTGATGAAGAATCATCATTCACCACCTTTTTAGTTTGCGAGGCACTGTAGTGTCACGAACCTTTTTTTTAAGCTGGAGACCTGAAAAATGTGAAGTGCTCTTACCGGGACTCTAACCTCGGACCTCTCGGATACGTGCCGAGAATGCTGACTATTACGCGACAAAGGTATGCTAAGAATGCGGGATAAATACCTTATATCCCCCCAGGGCGATTGAGGATTAGGGGACTCAATCGCCAAATCCTGGTGGTGGAGAATCATCATCCACCACCGTTTTTAGTTCGAGCGCCACTGTATAGATATTTTTTGAAAGAAAGAATCATGAAAAATGGGCAATGCCATCTCCGCAATGACTATTTTTCTGGTTGTTAGGGAAATAATGTTCTGTTAAACTTGTAGAGACATTAGGTTATTTCGAAGCAGGAGAGATGTAAAATGACCAACGCCCTCGCCGGGACTCGAACCACGGACCTGTCGAACACGCGCCGAGTGGGCTGACCCCTACGCCACGAGGGCATGCTAAGAAGGCGAGAGAAATACCTCATAATATTTTTTCTTGCCATTACGAAGAAATTCAAGGCAGCTAAGATAAGAGCAAATCAAACAATTTCTGTCCTAAGGTAATGTTCATCTCTATCAATTATTTTCTTATTCTAAATTGAGAATAAGTGTTTAACGAGTTTAAGGATAACCTCTTTGCAGAATAATGTAGCATTTCCTGTTTTCGTGTCGAAATGTCTCAAAAACAACAATAGCGATTTTAATAAATAATGTTATTTAAAGTGCATTAGATCGTCTTAATTCTATAACTGCAGACGATTAAGTTAAGGAATCGAAAAATTCCACAGTTCTACTATAATACTTGATTATCATCTGAATTTTACATTATCACATAAAGTCTGCCGTATATAAATAACAAAGCCTATATATTCGAATGTTTTCTATCACCAGCATTCTAAACTTAGTCTATTCAACTTGATTCTATTCTTCTATTCTGCTTCTTATTTTATTACAACTAAACAACTCATTTCATTTTCTGAAGAATTAGCATGCATCGAATTTACTCAACCAGTGCAGTCCAAAATTCTCATTAGCAAATAAATATTCCTTTTATTCGGCACATTAATAAAACTCTCAAAACGAAAAATATTTTAATTTTATGAAGAACTTTAATAAAATCTTCTTCCTGAAACATTTTAGTATATTTTTTCGTATGAGTGTGAATACAATGAGTACAATGAGATAATTCTTAAAGCTTAATTAAATGAAAAAGCTTTGAAAAAAATCTCTCGCATTCTCATGTACGAGCTCTTATGGTATAAATGGCTGGCACATCCAGCTAGCAAGTGGAAGATCTGGGGTACAAATCACATGGAGGACAGGGTTCAATTTATATATATATCAATTTCAAAATCCTAACGAGTTTTTACAATTTCACTAAGTGAAATTCTATAGCGTTAGTAAAAACAATAGTTTAATTATGACCCATTAACTGTTTCACATGTGCTCCTTTTCCTGGAAATGAAGCCTTCATGTTAAATTTCAAGCTACCGGAAGTAAATGCATAAAAGTGGAACATCAAAAAATAACTTATTTCTAAAACAGAGTAGTAAAGTTGCATTTAATTAAGATTTAATTAAACCCCGATCGCAGTTTATTTTCACTAAGAGCAATAGGGCAAGAAGAAAAAGTGTTTTACTTTGGCTCAAAAAGATGTAGTGGGGCAAATTCCGATTCAATTTATCTACTGCAGGGGAACAGCATCGCGTACTTAATTTCCTTAACACATGAGATCCCATAGCTTATGGCAGATGAATTTCATAAATTTCTTAAGCAACGGTAAATAAAAAAGGAGTTTAAGATTTTTTTTAGTATTTTGTATATAAGAGCATCTTCAAAGGTTACAAAAAGTGCTACAGGTAATCTATGATATTAAATATCTAATGAACTATGCCCTACGGCCTTGCAGTCAATCTAAAATAAATTTATAATTGAAGTGTATAAAATCAAGACGCTGCAATTAAAGCTGTGTCTCAATTTTAGGCAATTATTCAGTTAGATTATTCAATTATTATTCAGGTAGACTGTTCATTATTCCATTAGACATCTCAATTATTGAGTTAGAGTTTAATAAAAAATTCATTTCGCTTCTATGACATGTCAATCAGAGTCTCTGAAATCGTATCAGGAAATCATATGTATTTCATATTATATTTACGTATTTTTAATATCTTTGTATTTAAAAAGGAAATCAAGGAAATGCAAATTCTTTTGAAAAGAAGATGGAGCAAAACTATTAATACCAAGATTGATGATGTGTTTTTCTTCAAACGAAAATCAAAATTTCTCTGTCACGGGAATAGAACGAATGGAAACACTTATTTGTTTTGTTGAACTCTGAGGAAAATCTTTCTTTCTATAAACTTGAGCTTAACGTTGACTTACTACGAGTTTTAAAAAATACTAAAGCCACAAGAAAATTGAAAAGTAAAATTTGATGATTTGCATCGTGATAAATATCTCAAATTTCATTTAGTTGTTAATTATCCCATTATGTTGTTTCTAATTATTTAAAATCGATCTGAAGTAAATGCAGCAGTAAATACATATAAAGACTTTCAGTTGTTGGTATTACCTCAAAAGACAACCATGATTCCATGCCGTACATGCAACTCAATAACAGGCATCAGACAAGTTCCCTCTTTTCTAGACATTAAAAAGGCCTCCAAATCTACTCTAAACTAAAAGATTAAACACACCATGAAGAGGAAAATGAAAGGTCTGCCATATCTGAGAAAAAGAGCATTAACTATGAAAATTCGATTGAAAATAATATCACATAGCATGGTTACAAAAATGGGACAAAGTTGTTTGGCACGACGACATGCTCATCTTATATGGCCCCGATTAGAGATGTGCTACTCGCTCCTTAACTGATTCAAAGTATATATTCACTTAACTGAGCGACTGAACGCTGAAGCGTCATGAAAGAACAGTAGCTCTTCTAGAGTTCACCTACCAAGAGCTCTTCCGGGAAGCGCCCTAAGACAGCTTTCTTCCCATTTTAGGGTGAAAAGAATCTCTACCTTCTCATGTTAAAATAAGTTTAATTTTTAGCATTTCCAAATGACTTTAGAACTTTTATTGCAGAATTTATTCTTACTTCTATGTAGAAAGGAGGCTTAAGGAATA
Organism: Stegodyphus dumicola; assembly: GCF_044657685.1. NCBI lineage: Eukaryota > Metazoa > Arthropoda > Arachnida > Araneae > Eresidae > Stegodyphus > Stegodyphus dumicola. The sequence continues at coordinate 108,539,902 of NC_140781.1, read as the reverse complement.
TCGGAATTACAGATGAAAGAAACCAATCCAATGAGTCAGTCGTTCGATTGAGTAGATTCTTTCGTTCTATTACTCGTTCGATTCTTTCCGATCTTCCCTCCATCCTAGATTATCATTCTTGATTAACTCCTCTTTCCCGATCTTATTCATCATGATTGTTATTAACAATAGGTGAGTCTCAGAAAAGAACTGATTCTGCTAGTGATTGAACTGTTTTGATCTGATCCTCTAAAAGAGCGGTTTTGCCCCCACTTCTTGTCCTGATGCCGGAAAGTATACTTCAGAAACTCAGAAAATTTGATTTAAGCTTCAGTAAGAAAGAATATTAGCATAGTATGATTATTTAATGAATACATTAAAATATCACTGGCATACGTAACTTAATATTTCAGGCCATGGAGCACAGAGTCGGGGATCATTTTCCTACTCTTAGCTCAATTTCAACAATATGAGACTCTCTTTTACAACCCAAATATGATAATGCAACGTGAGGGGAATTTCGTTTCAACGGAATTTCTGTAATAGACTGAACTTCACATTTCCAGTATCTGAATTCTGTAGGACAAAGGAAGGAAAATGTAGAACAGCAATTTTATGAGTACGGATGGTACTAAAACAATGCGACAGATCTTTGACGTTACATATCTGAAGAATATCAAACCTTTCCCTATTCTATAACCCAAATCATGTCAATTGTCAGTTCATTATCAAAATGTGATTTTGATTTTATTGAAAGAACGTCTATTTTTCTTTGTACTGAAAGGTAGTTTGATAATTTTTATGAATATATTCATAGGAGTCTTTATTGTGAAAGCTTGAATCAAAACGCAGTTTTGCTCATCCCTAAGGGAATAAATTTATAATGAATAATTTTTATAGTTTTATAATTACGTAATAGAAATGATAATTTTAACTAAAAAGTTGGTTTCTTTGAAAAAAAGGGAGATTTTGTTGCTTACTACAGCATGAATTTGGTTCTACGCTTCGGAGACGTACTTTATTTCATGTTTAGTTAAACCAAAGTATAACCATCCGAAAGAAGATGTTTTCACTGGTTCAGAAATGAGAGGAAAGTTTAATTACCTGATTTTCAGATCAGAGTTGATAAGTACTATCCTAAAACGCGCATGTAAAATTTTGACTTAAACTAATATCCTTAAATATATATTTTGATTCCTATTTTTTATTCTGAAATTTTCGGAAACATAATAACACACAAAAAAGACCTTTGCTTATTTTTAGTTATCTTGAATATTTTCCCTACAGGCTACTCTAATAAGTCTTCAAACGAGCACCATACTCGCATACTGATACTTTTTAAAATTAGTAAATATAAAATGCTACCATCACTTATTTATATTCTAAATAAAAGATATATCTGTGAAACCCACTTTTCGAATACGTTTTCACGTTTCGAATACTGCACCAAGGTAAAGAAAGAGCGTAAAAACAATTTAATGCTTTTATCTCAAATAGTACGAAGAAAAAAATTTCCTCGTTAATGTGAAATTCAGGAAAGATTAAAAAACTTGAGTCTACTCAGATAATCATCAGAGATAATTAATTCTCATTTCACAGCCCATGATGCGAGTAAACATATGCATATATATTATTCTAAACATTCCTCATTTTTTTCTGGCTCTAAAGTTTACTACAATTTGCATAAAATGACGTTATCTGAAAGAACCTTAAAATACCTACCGAGAAAATTTCTTTTTTCCAAGTTTTATTTAATGAGTGTTAAAAAAGACATGTAAAGACAAGTTAATCCCTAATTATTATACTCTTGCGTCACGTTACGTAAAAAAGTGCTTTTGCTAAAATGGACTAGAAGTTGCCATGAAATTATTTGTTATCAATTTGTAAAAGTCTTCAGCTTACTAAAAATGAAGTAATTCTTAAGAAGAAAAAATATCGTTTTGTTAGTTAGTCGGAAAAGCGCGCAATCATAAGTTGATCGAAAAAGCTAAGGTATTACTTGTTGGTTAAAAATTAGACTTTATATTTTCCATTTAGCTTCTAGTTAGAAACTGGAATATTTGGTTTCATGAGTTGCGAAAGCCAACCTTTATTACGAATAGGCTTGCACATTCCTACAAATCGTTATGATTTAACCATTTGTTCCTATTTTCCATAGTAATATAGTGGTCATCCAAATTAAAGGATAATGACAGAAATAAAAAGTAATTGATAATGAAAAATTTATAATAGAAATTTATACAAAAGTATTAGTTAACATAAATTACAAAGTTTGGCTGTTGATTATTCGCAAAATATTAAAATTAAAACTGAAATTATGGAAATTGAAAAGAGATGGGGAAATTAAGTCACCTTTCGTGGAAAATAATTTTCTTTAACATGGCGTATGGTCACCTCGGAAAGATATGCATAGATCACATCTTCATTTCATAGACCTTTATCAAAGTGTTGTGAAATTGTGCATCACTCTTCTAAAAGTGCACTTTTCAGCTCCTTGGAGGTCCGGGGAGGAACTTGGCGAGCTGAGTTGCGGTGCCCTAAAGAATTCCACACATTCTTAATCGAGTTCAAGTTGGGTTATTCACCCGACTTGAACCTCCTAATCCATTTGAGTGATTTGAGTCATCCAATCCATGAGAGGACCAATTCATTTGAGTGATACCTTCTTTGCAAGTATTTTGACACCACATATGTTCGATGAAGCCGAGCACTGTCATCCATTAGCAAAACCTCTGAGCCAACACTACCCCTAAACCGTCTAACTTCGGGTTCCGGTGCGCCGTCCACATATCTCCGAGAGGTTACATAACCTCCTTGAAAGATATGCAGCTCGGTGTGGCCATTTGTAATGATTTCTCCCCATACCATTAAACCATGGTCGCGAAAACGGAATATTTCACGGACAAGGGAAGACACATTGCGCGTTCCGTACTCTCTCCAGATTAAGACACGTCTAGAATGACTGCTCAGACTATGAAGACTGCTCAGACTATGGACTCATCAGTAAAGAATACTCGAGCCCAGTCTTCTTGTTTCCTTTGAATATGATAACTGCACCAGATAAAACGGGTCCCTTGGGAAGCTGAAGTGAGAGGGGCACAAGCCAATGGTTTTCTCGCATACAGTCGAACCTCATTAAGCCTTCCTTGAAGCAGCAGAATGTCTCAATCGAATTCATGTGGCAGCCTGAAGGTCTAAAACTGAAGGTAGAAAACAAATCTCTTGTAGTTCTTCTCGTTTTCTTTGAGCCGACAACGACAGAAAACGGTCTTTTGATGCAGTTGTTGTTCTTGGTCGCTCTTGATCAGGCTGTCTGTCAACTGACTCAGTGCTTAAAAAGCGGCTGCAAACTCTTGATATGACACTTTGAGGGATATTAAAATCTTGGATGATCTCCATTTGTGTTTGACCTTCTTCGATTCTACCAATTATTTGCTACTTTTGATCTTCATTTAAATGATGTCTTTGAGCCACAACTACTGAACACCGATCACTCTGAGAAACAATATTCACTTTAAACAACACTACAGAATTCCAACATACATCCATCGCGTACCATATTGTCACGTTGTCAGTCACCGAAGTTGCATATTACCGGCGTTAATGTATGCGCGGAAGTGCAATTTTGTGTTAAATTGTATTTAATTAACATAAAGAATTACAGCATGGGATAGTGTTTGCAACATTAACTTAGTGATCATATTTTTACTCATGATACTTTCATTTTGATGACTAGTGTACATGTTATTGCAGCACTCTTAATTACCATCTTAACAAATTTTCTCAAAAATGTTATTTCAGCCTCATGTGTTCTTAGGAAAAAAAACCACACACTACACACATTATTTTACTTAGGAATGAGTACGCAAGAATCATGTGCTTGTGGGAGAAATTACTTAGAGGGACATTTATAACCAAGAGTCACAGAAAGAATCCCATCGTAGCTAATTTGATTCATTCCCCAAAGCAAACAAATTTGAACAGATTTTTTAAATTTTCAAAATTGTTTTCATAAAATAGAAGCTCTTTTTATTTCAGTGCACTCCTTTCTTTTATTTAAACCGGTGATTGTTTGGTCTTGGCGTTAACTGCATGTAAGAGGAAAGACTTCTTTTTTGTGAAAAACTTTTAAATGCAACTAGTTTTGCACTTGCTATACATGTAAAGAGAATTAAATCCCCCTGCAATCAATTTAATGCTCAGAGAATTAAATCATGGGCCACATTTTTCTGAACATATCCACTATCCGCCGCTCGAGAGTTCAAGCCAAAAATATTATGTAGATCAGTTATTTTGAGCTAACGGGGCTAAAAGGCCCTTGATGCACCATGAAAAATGCTCATGAGCACCGTAGATGGGCGTGACTATCATTTTGTTTTTCAAACATGATTAAAGCTACTTTACTAAATCTGATTACTTACTACTAAATCTGATTAAATTAACATTATCCATCCAATCTGCTTCAACCTATTAATTTTTAAAACATCAACACAAGAGTAAAAATCAAAGTTTGAAACTAAGAATAACTTCAGACTGGGTTTGTATACATGTGGCACTCTTTCAATATCGATGTGTTATAATGACCTAAATACACTCATTTTGTATAATACATCCTTTCTTAGATTTGGAAAAGTTATTAACGACAAGAACATACTTCGTAACGCCTCATCATTCATGTGAATGAAATAATGTAAACCATAGTGAATGTTTTTTAAAATCTGATCAAAGATAGCTTTATTTATCAATATATGGGGGTTGCATTATAGGATCTTCCTCTATTTGGCCACATAAACTCTACTAGATCCTACTAAAGAACCTGATGACTTCTCTCACAGGCGTGAAATAATACCAGCACAGAAGAAAGGTGAAAATAACTCTTTATTATTCTCAACTACGAACAGAAAGGCACATACTTCGTGCTTTACAATAACACCGACAAGTTGCATTGGAAATTAAGAACTGTAATACAATAGATTCAAGTCTAAAAGAGTAGTTCTGGACAAACACTTTAAATTACGGCTAATTAGGTTGACTCGACAACCTACACGGCTTGATAATTATTCAAATGGCTACAAGGCGTATCAGCAAATCCGCGTAACAGCAATGTCAAAAACGAAACTAGCGTAACCACGCTCTGAATTAAACTGCAAGATTCACCCGTTTAAATACTCACTTCACTTAACTTTAAATTTACATCCTGGTGAGGAAATGCAAGGGGAAGTCGAGGAGTTCAGGAAAGGTAACAAAAATTTGAATAATTAGTTAACTGAACTAAGGGAAACCCTAAATCATGAACTGTTCTTTTAGTTTAAACTAGTGCTTGATACCGTTCCCGAGGAAGTGCATTATTTTGTGTTCTTGAGCTTGGGAACGCTAATTTTACACAGATGAAGGAATTCTAGATATAATCTGTAAAAAGTATCATTATGTATGCTATATTTCAAAAGTTGAAATTTTGCCGAAACCGTCATTTTTCAGAGAAATGGAACTCAATCATGTTTTTCCTAAAACTCAGTCCTTAAAAATGATTCATCTTTGAAAGAGAAATCAGTGAAGTAGGAGAAATGAGCTTCTTTCCAGCTCTATAGCATTTCATAATAGACACTATAGCTATTGTGCAGAACAGCACTACAGCTATTTTGTCTGATGTTTCTCTAGACTCACTGTGGAAGAGAAGATTTTAATAGATTCTTCACTAAGAGTACATCTAACTCAACTTTTATCAGCTACTTCTTTAATACGGAAGCCAAAGTTTCGGAACTCAGTAAAATAGATGATGTCAGTTTCTGCCAAGATTTTACAAACTGCTGTAAATTAAGAAAGATTTCTTACTGGTGAGAGATGTGAAGACAAGCTTCATAAATTTTTATTTTTCTCAATGCTTTGAGTAAGTTCTAAATGAATGTTATAGTATATCAGTGACTACTTTTCAAGAAACAAATCAGAATTTTTTTAAATGTAAGAAAGAAAATAATTCTCCCTGATGTTTTTTTGGTTAAAGAAAAAGTGTTTAAGAGAAAGGATTTGGTCAAGGAAATTAAATTTATTTGTGTATCTACTTGAATCGTGTAATTCTTGCAGATTATCAGATTTAATCATTGTGTACATTTCTTACCAATATATAAAAACAACATACAACAGAGCAATGGATAATCATTATTTTTTAAATTTTTTATATCTTTAATTATTAGGCATACTATCTAAAGGAAAAAAGAATAAATATTTTTACCAGTTATTCCACAGGGACACGGTAGCTAAAACATAGTTGTATATGAGGATGTGTGGTCTTCAATTTCTGAGTTAGGTTTATTAGTCAAAGAAAGTACTCTGTAGCTATTTCTCTAGTGAGGATTGATTTTTTAGAGGGCTAATAAGGCAAATTAAGTCATATTTGCTGCCGCAGGAGTTAAATAAAAATATTTTATTGAAACTGAATCTAAACTGTAATTATTTAAAGTACAGAATGAAATTGAAATTACTGAATTTATTTAAATTAAATCTAAACTGTTTTACAGTTTATAATCTAAGATATCAGCATTTGACTTTGTGTTAACTGTAAATGTTTACCGTTTAATGTCTTGTCAATAAATGCATATCATGTATTAACCATCAATGTATAATTTAAATACAGAAATAGAGAAAAATATGACAGTTTAAAAACTACATGTGAGCAATAGTAATTTCAATGAAATAGGAAAATTAATATTCAGTTTTATAGACTTCCTTTAGGTGTAAATAATCCTTGCCAGATAACATAATCGTCTTTTCGACATTATGACATTTAATTTCATGGATACAGTTTTCTGCATGTATGAATAGGAAATGCAATAACACAATCCATGTTGGGGCTAGAATTTTATTATTTTCAAAACATTGTAAGCTTCTTGAAAATAATTTTCTTACGCAAACATTTTGCTCGAATTAAGTTCTTGAATCAAGAGATGAATATTGGCTTTTATATTTTTGAGCCACCTTTGTAAAATATTGCATTATTATTAGATAATGCGTATGTAGTATTATTGAAAATGTTGCACGTAGCATATTAACTGGGAGTTTCTCAAATATTTTCAAATGGAGGATCACTTTTATAAATTCCAATAATCTGAGGATCACCTTGCGTTTTTCCTTTAGAAAAATATTTTTGCATATATTACTATCAGTATATTTATTTTTTTAAAATACAATTAATTAAAATGCATTTAATTTTACGCTGGTATTAAGTACTTAAGTTTGCAGAATGAAATTTAATTTGCTTTTTAATAATTCTAGAGAATAATAATTTGGATAATCTTCACTTTATTATTCAAAAATTGAACCAATATTGGTTCTCACATTAATGAGATGGATGAGCCTGCCAATTTTGCGTTGGTGTTCTGCGTTTAGATGTACCTCGGTAAGAAAAACCACAAGCATAACGTTTTAAATCCCTATTCTGTTGCTAAGGGTAGAGTGGAATGCCCGTAAGTAAGGCAATGTTTCACAAAATGTCAGTTTCGGGAGAAAAAGTATTAGACTATTGCTATGTGTAATTTAAGACTGTCTTCCGCTCCCGGCGACCGGCAGTGACCCTTGATGAATTGCCTAGCCAAGTTGACAGCACATGGAATTGAATTTCTTAGTGAAATATTCAGTATTTATGCAGCTCTTTGATACAGACTGGATTTTTAGAATTATGAAATTACATTCTCTATTTAAACAAATTGCAAGTGATATTTGAGACTTGCCGAAAGGTGAAATAATCGTTGTGTTGCTTTGCAACATTGCTGTTACCTTTTAATTCCTTTGTAACCGTCGTCTTAAACACTATATTCTTTTGTTTCTGTGATCTCTATCCGCATTGATATTCCAGTGTTCTTTTATAAATTTTCGTTATTTTATTCGTAATAGTTTTCATTGTTCGGATATTGCGACATATGTCAAAAGAAATTCAAGAAAACTGACACGAAGTATGTATATATATATATATATATTATTCTGTCTAATTAGTAAATACTTATTTTTAATGTATTGAAAATTAGACCGATATTTGAACGCACTGTTTCCTTTCTTAGTTGTTTTAAGTGTTTCATTAAATCATCTAAATGAATACGTTAACTAAATACCTAATAAAATTTGCGACAGGATAATTTTTTGCGATATGTGGTATTTACTATTCTCTTTTGAAACTATGAGTTTCTTAAGTTAGTTTGTCATTTTAATCATTTCAAATAAGATTAATTTTTATCATTCTCAATTTTTTCATAAATACCTCTATAAGATATTGCTTTGTTGCTCTTTTTTATATCTATAATGAAAAAAATCAAAATATTATAGCATTAAATATGCTTTGAAATAAAACATCATATATAAATTCTGACTATTAAGCTGTAATTTGGTTCACTAAAATAAATTATTATCATCATCATCCATGAAGCATGGTCCTAAAATGAAGCAAAAAAAAATCAAGTCAAATGATATCATTGTAATTATTAACTAAAAAACTTCTGTTACATAATCAGAAGCTTAATACGAAGAATAACTGAAAATAACATATTTTAAGTAAATAAAATCAAGTTATTCATACACTTAAATTGCTTACTGTGCAATTGCTTACTTAACAAATTCAATTGCTTACTGTGTATTATTAACTTGAAGTATTTTAAAATTCTATAAAAATTATTTTTAAGTTTTAATAACAATCAAGATTGACTTAAACATTATCTCATCTTCTCTTTGAGCCATGTCACGTTGTAGAGACATTAGGTATTTTGGAAGAAGGAATGATGAAAAATATGCAACACCTTCGCGGGGAATCGAACCGCGAACCACTGGAATACGCCCCCAACGTGCAGACCACCCCACCACGAAGGCATGCTAGGAAAGCGGGAGAAATACCTTATATACTCCTCCTTTTAAAGGGCGACTGGGTTTTTTTTAGGGGACCCAATCGCCAAATCCTGGTTGGGGAGAATCATCATCCACCACCCTTTTAGTTCAGGCGCCACTGTAGTGTCATTAGGTTTATTTCGGAAGCAGAAGAGATGAGAAATATGCAACGCCTTCGCCGGGAATCGAACCACGGTCCTCTGGAATACGCGCCCAGCTTGCAGACCATCACACCACAAAGGCTCGCTAAGAAGGCGGGAGAAGTACCATATACCATGTATTCGCTCAGACCAGAAGGACACACAAATATGAAGGGGGTGCAAGAGTTATAAAGATCACTCGTTGCTACTAAAATAATAACTACAATTCATGAAAATATCGTTAAGAATTTGCTTGATGCTAGTGATTTGCTATACCGATCCAGTTTAGAAAATTTGGAAAAGATGTAGTACTGCATAAAGGCCGCGTTCGATACCTTTGACGTCCTAGGTTATAGTGAACGCTTTATAGTATTGATCAGATTAGTAACAAAACCGGACGTTTTATTTAAGATTTCTAACATTCGACAATGATACATCTGTAAAAAGGCAAATCGCCTGATTATTACAAGCAATCAAAGAGTTATCTTATTTAGCAATCTACCCTTTAGTTTACTATTTTTCTCTTTAATTAGAACCCATTAGAAGTGATCAAATAAAAGTTTGTGAATTTTCAACTGTGCTTCTGTAAGTTGATTTTTAAGTCAGATTTGCAGCCTGTCAATTAACAGACCATTTGAAGTGATGAAAAAGAAAATCTTTGCATTTATTGCATTGTGGTTAACTTAACTCGAAAGAAAAACTCAGAAATTTTTGTTGGAGGGGAAAATTGACGAATTTGATTTGAAATATTTAGATTTTTAGAATTACGGTGACTTATTTATGCTACTAGGTAAATTATGTGCCTGAGTTAAGGCTACGTCACATCACTAAGGCTTTCGAAGGTGTGTATTGAGAGCATGGAGGAACCTTTCTTATCTCCATGCTCTTACCTATCGTACCTTTCTTACCATGGTACATGGAGGTACTTCCTACTTCGATGATTGAGAGTATCGCTTAGACACAGCCCGAGGTACAAATGGCGCTCACATAGAGACTTACTAAAACGTTTTCTCTTCTTGTTTCTGTCTATTCCACAAAGCAATAAACATATTAACTTCAGTTAATGAGTGGATACTTTTCATCAGTTTTCCGAACTCACTAGTTAGCTCAGTTTTTTTAGAAATCTGGAGCAAAGCTTTTATTCTTGATTTCAATTCGAAAAATGGCTGAAATAACTTAACTTTGTTGATTTCTATTTACATTATTTCGATGGCTAAGAACAAGTTATATTCGGGAACACAACAGAAAATATTTATTCGAGACTTTTCATGAAGGGAAGAAATAAACAGAGTGAACATCGCATTCCTGATTGGAGGTCAGAAACGATGCTGAATTCGTTTTCACTGTGCAGTCTATTTTATTCATCTGGTTTTCCCCATGTGTAACGTGTATACGAGCCAGTTTCCCTTAGAAAGTCCTCCACGAAAGGCATCCCTCCCTTTAGGCAGATAGCCCTCGAGGCTTTGCCATAATCACACACACACTATTTTATTCATCGGCCTTCGTCTACTCTCTCGTTATAAATGGAAAATTATGTGCGTTGATGACACACTCAATAATAATTTCTATATTTCTTTTAAATGAAAGTAAACAGTCATTTGTTCTCTGTTACTGGACATTCAAAACGTTCTGATGCACCCAAAACTAAGGGTTTCAGTTTCCACAGGCATGTCGTTTTTATTCGTAAAGCACTGCCTAGATTTTCCTTTCAATTCCCATTACTTTTGCATTCCTTCCTTTGTTAATCATGCAAATTTACGAAGGAGGCTTACTAGAAATCGAATGATATTTTATATCTATGCAAAGACATGGAGAAAATTTTTCGGAAGTGAATATTCTTAAATACCGAAAAGCTGTCACCCACCTCAACTGTTAACATATTATCATTAAGCAAAATATTTTGTTGGAAAAAAATAGTTTTAATTCTTTATCGTGTTATATTCTATGCCAAGATTCGGCTAAAAGTCATGATACGTACTTAAGTAATAAGTAAACATTATCTAAGGATTAGAAGCTTATATTGGTATAAAGAGCTATCAGAAAAATTACATTCCCAAAAGGAAGATATATTTATATTTAATTAATTAGTTTTTATGTTTGTTAATTAATACCCAAAATGAATTTAATAATAACATTAAATATTAAGAGCGTTCTTGATGTAATATAATTGAAAGGAACGCTCTGATTTAAAAAAAAATATGTTTTAATCCAGTGATCTCAAACTGACGGCCCCGGAGCAAAATGCGCTTCGTGAAGCAGTTTCACACCGCCGCGAATGTATTTAAAGTACATTAATTAGCATTATTATGAAATAAGTTATTATGACAAGAAAAGATTAAAGACCAATTTTACATTACTTTCATTAACGAGCATATGTAACAATCCACAAATTCTACAGATGGAGCTAATTAATTTACGCTGTAAAATAAATCTTATTCAAAGATTTGATTAATTGTTTTCGCATTTCCAAAAGATAAATATCCCATTTTCACAATTAGAATAATCTCTTTGATTAGGAGTAAATTTATTTGTGAACAGTTTTTTACCGTAATGAAAATTTAATGAGCCTAAGAAAACAACTAGGTTATCGGAAGAACATTTACAATTCATGATGTCTAACATTTTTTTCTCCAAAGATATACACTTTATCAAAATCAAAACGCTTTATAGTTGAAAGTTGTAATAAAGAATGATGCTTACGTTTATTTGATTAAGTAAGGCGCTTAAGAACAATCTGCCTAAAGAAAGAGATGTTTCGTCGAAGACTTCCTTAGGAAAACTGTCTTTTACACATGCGGAAACCACGAAAGCGATTATGCAGCCAGCTCGTTCGCTGGGATCTAAAGCCTACAGTTAACTACCGGCGTTCAACGACATTATTGCTTTACCGTTGGTGGACCAATAAGAAATGAAAAAGTTCCTAATTTTTTACATAGGAATATATCTACTTTTTCTTTATGCGCCTAAGAAATATTTAACAAATAAAAGCATTGGAACAAATTATCATTATCTCTCCCCACATTTTTCCCACATGGATTTGTTTATTTTTAGGTTTAAGTTTACCTTTGTTTCCAGACATAAAATAAATGTAAATTGGGTGTTTTTTCTTTGCGTCTTTATTATTACTGTTTATGTATATTTTGATAATATTTAGTATATACAACTTAAAAATAAATAAAAACATTTTGTTTCGTTAGAAAATATTCGGTTCGTCATCTGCTTTTAGAGAGTATATTCGGCCCCTCAAGCAATTTAAGTTTTTGATCACCGCGTCAATCAACTTTTAATTCAATTAATTAATTTTACTTATTTAATTCATTTTTAATCAGTTACAGGTGAAGAGATATTAATTTTGTTTTAAGAATATGATAAGTGTTATAATTATAATGTATGAAATATTATAATAAATTGCTTAAGCTGTAACAACAAATAAATTTTCTGTTTTTTATTATTTCCTCAGAATTACATTAAGCGTTTTAATATATATCCCAAAAGAGATAACAAAGGAAGTTCTTTGCAGTATATGACACATATGTAAGGTTTTTCTTTTCCCTAGCTGCTTGCCTTCGCTGTATAACTGGAAAGTACTATAACTGAAAAGTATAAAAAAATCCGAAGTTCGAATCCCGGCACCAGCATTGCACATTTTTCACGTATCTTGCCCTGAAGAAAAAAAAAAGGATTCTACAAATGGTTTCCGAACTAAAAAAGAAAAAAAAAAAAAAAAGGTTGTGGAGGATAATTCGCCATCATCACGATTTGGCGAATGTATCCCCTTCTCCCCCAGTCAGCCTTAAGTGGGGAAGAGGTTTTTCTCCTTCCTTGCCATCATGCCTTCGTCGTGCAAATGGAAGGTCTAAACTTCGAATCTCGGGGAAGGCATAGCACATTTTTCTCGTCTCCTGTTCCGAAATAAAAAAAACGAGTGACTCTACAGTTTACCCCGTCAAAATGGCCTAAAATAAAATAGCCCGGACAAAATAGCCCTCAACAAAATAGCTCACGACAAATTAATTCTTGGCGTATTAGCCCATGGACAAAATAGCTTAAATCAAGGGCGTCTAAGCTGAGTCCCGCGAATAGTGTTACGATTGCTTACTATCTAAACATATGCAAGCGATATAAGAGCATGACACGGCGTATGCATAAATCAGTAACTCTATCTTGTACTCAAATGTGTTTTAAAAAAGTAACATGTTCAAATTTGATGTTATACACATATTTACGTATGCTGACTTATAGGCTAATCTTATTACAAATGTTTCCCAAGCATTGTCAAGCAGAACGCCGTAGTTACCACGGCGTACAAAAGTCTGGAATCCTCTGCCTATATTCTGAATTACAATAGCTATATAATTTACAGAAGATTTACAAGTTTTGTGCAAAATAGTATCTATACTTTGCAATAATCTTGAACTATAAGCGTCAATTAAACACTGATTTTGTTGTTCATACCTGGTACCCTTTTTTATTTAAATAAGTATATAAAGTATTGAAAATATTATTTACGTTTAGATTCTGAAGCTGGATGTTATTTATGTTGAACGATATAAAAACTCAGTATTCGCATACAGCGCTTTTTAGAATTGAACCAGAAATACGGATATTTATAGTTATATTTAGGCTATTTTGTCATTGGCTATTTTGTCGTGAGCTATTTTGTTGAGCCTATTTTGTCGGAGCTATTTTGTCGTGGAGTAGTTTGACGGGACACGTATTGGCATGAAATTTCTTTTGCATTTTTGCTTAATATGCTTCCTAGTTATTATTATGGTTTTTGATAATATGGATGAAATATTATGAGGTAAGTATTTAAATGCAGGAGGGACGGGTAACATGTGTTAGCTATCTGATTTTGGTACGAAAACTTATCAGCGGGGAGTCATCAAAGTACAGCGAAGGTAACTCGTAGCCATTACGTTTAATTTTTACTAACATTGTAGTTATCCCCTTAATATTACAAAGCAGACTGGACCAAAATTTTGAGGGCAATAAGTATATTTTGCTAATGTAAGAAAAAGTACACGATAAAGAATTAAATGTTTCGAACCTTTGAAAATATACTGCCTTAAATTTGCTCTCGTATGCCACGGTATTTTTATTAGTTGCTTTAACACTCTTAAACAGAGAAGTAGTATGAAGAGTTGAAAGCAGAATGAAAGAGAGAGCTCAGGTTATGGTTACTTAGGAGAATTAAATAACAGAGGAGTTTCATCAATAATCATAAAATATAGAATATAGTCCTGAAATCAAGCAACTTTAGTAAAATTAATTAACCAAATATTTTTAAAATTAAAGAACTGAGTATTATGACAAATTACGTGTGTTTTACTTTTCGTCCTTACGTAAGTTTGTACATCATAAATGTAAACTACCTTATGTACTTCATAAAATTAAATAAATAACTACCATTCTATAAAATTATAATAAACTTGATAAAGATTCGATAAAAATATTAAGAAAGATAAGATTCGGAAAAAGTATTAGAAATGACATTCTTCGGAAGATTAGTTATAGGCAGTTTACTAATTTGAGGACAGGGTCAGTTTAAAAATAAGATTTTAGGAGTTTTTCTTTTTGTTTTTTTACTTATACGTGCTCCGCCCTTGGGCACTACACGAAAAGGGAGGGATGCCCCGTAGAGGTCTGTTTAAAGAAAACTGGCTCGTATCCATGTTACACATGGAAAAAACCACAAAAACCCCCACTCAGCCAGCCCGTTTGCTGGGATTCGAATCCCGAACAGAACTACCAGAGTTAAGCGGCTTTTACCGCTCAGCAGCTGGTGGTCCAGATTTAGGGTTTAAATACGATTTTTAGGGGCTAAATACGACCTCATTAAAGATGCTAAAAGACAACATCCGACGGCAGTTTCTCACCATATACTCCTACAGCTGTGATATACAGTGCTGCTCACAACATTGTCCCTCGACTACAGGTATTGTCAATGAATGATAACCGATATGTTGAACATTTGTTATAAGGAACATAGTCTTTGCTAAACATCAATTATCATACTAATTATTTTTTATTGCTTATCATTCGAAGCGCCATCTATTAGCTGTTTTACGCACTTTTTTGCTTTCAACAAAACCCCATGACATTTCAAGCATGTGTTCTCAGTTTTTACCACTATACGTACTATACCTACATATATTCAGTGAATTATTGAATTTTCAAATGCTACCGTCCACCATCTCACTGCGCTTCTCTGAGGCGGGGTTATGCTCACAGAGGCCTTACAACATTTACCTTTGACCCCACAACATCGGCGGAGTCGTCTGGAGTGGCGTCGCAGCCCATCATTATGGCTGTCATCAGACTGGCATCGTATAGTGTTCAGCAATGAATCCCATTTCACTCTTGAAGCGGATGACCACAGTGTTCGTGTCTGGAGAGGACAGGGCCAGTGGTCCCAATGAGCCTTTGTTTTACAAAGGCATACAGCCATAACCCCTGGTGTGATGGTGTGGGGCGCTATTTCTTATGACAGCAGATCATCTTTAGTCATCCTCCGTACATCTTTAACAGCTAAACGATATATTGATACCAACCTGTGGCCGATTGCAATACCCTTCATGGCACGTCATCCTGGGGCCATTTTTCAACAAGATAATGCTAGGCCACATACCGCTCGCATATCTCTGGACTGTCTCCGTGCAGTTGATACTCTTCCTTGGCTAGCAAGGTCACCAGACCTTTCACCAATCGAACATGTCTGGGGCATGGTAGGCCGCTAGATTCGGGCACAGCAAAACATCGTAGATTTGGAGCGACAACTGATGAATACCCTGCAGAATGTGTCGCAGAGATGATATTAAGAACCTCTACCACTCCTTGCCTCGACGAATTCAAGCATGCATAGACGCCAGGGACTGTTCGATCAACTACTAATTTGAACACTCAATGGATGTTTGTGAGCCATGAGCAGGTACTATGACCATGAAGTTTTAATAATTTTATTACCTGTAGATGAGCTATACACATATTCAATTTCATCAAAAACAATCACTTCTTTCATGGTGCTGCGATTTTGTTTTGCAAAAGCGTGTATTGTCTCTACTTGAGAGGAAATGAAATGTTAGCTAAAAGAGAGAGCTAAAAATGAAATATAAATATTTTTAAAAAAGCTGTTTCATTGTACGGAGCAAGCTGTGCAATACAGAATACTAAATCGTGTAGCTTATTACTTAAGTTATAAAGAAGAACAAAATAAGTCGCACTGAATTAGCAATTAGCTTCTTTGTTCCATAAAAGTAATATTGTTTCAACAATAAGAATGCAAAACAATGTAAAACTTAATGCACTCATAGATATAGTACATGAAGTATTTCCCTTTAATAACGCAATTACACATTTTAGAAGTCGCCATATATTTTATGATATCTATCGGGTTAGAGAGCGGAAAAGTTATAAATACATACATATATATATATATATTATAGCATTAATATAATAGTAGTAGAACATACATGCTTATTTATGTTCTTAGAAGCACTGGCCTTTTTCAAAGATGGTCATTTACGTGAAGATTCGCAATATGAAAATTTCCTAATGTATACATTAAAATAGAAAAGAAACTGGAAAAACAAAAGACTGTGATATTATTAGCAAGTTTAAGTGGTTTAAATTAGTCAAATTAATGGGCGAATTTAATAAACTTTTGGATGAATTCTCAAGTAGCTATATATATCTGTTTATCTATCTATCGGTCTCTCTCTATCTCTATCTCTATCTCTCTCTATATATATAGTTTGTATCATAAAATATATCCAAATCAGCTTTGTATTTTAATTTAGTAATAGTCTTTTAATTCCTCATTTTTAATTTGGTATTTCCTCTTTATTCTTAAAAATTAATAATATTTCTGGACTGCGTCATTACTAGATTAATTTTATGCCACAGAGTTTGGGTTCCGCTGATGACGTAGTTAATTCGGAATCTAAACTCTGAGAACTGAAACCTTTCTAAGCTAAATCAAAACCTTTCTCTTAATAGTTTGCCATATTGGGTAATTACGCTCTTTACGTTCTACATCTGCTGCCGCTTGGACGCAATTTCGCTGTGCTCTTTTCCTATCGCTACAGTATGGAAAATGTAAATGGTTTGGAAATAGGCACGATTAGAGTGCTAAGTGAATTGTGGCCGCAAATGTCAATTTAAATAAAAATGAAATTTAATCTGCCTCTACTGCCAAGATTTCTAGTTATTAAGGGTTTAAAATTCTACGCAAATAGAATGCTTCCTCTTTGATATGCGATCTACGTGCTTCGCCATCAGTATTTTATGCTTTCCTACAGCTCAGTGCTCTTATATCAGCACTTCTAAATTTGTTTTTTCATCACACACGCACACACACAATATATATATAAGTTTAAAAATTTCGCAATAACATTCTAAATTATTAAATCACGCAATATGCTGCGAATGGTTTGTTGTTATTATTAGAACTATCATTAGAGAATTTTTTAATTAATCCAAAGTGATTATCAGTTCTGAGGTGCTTGCATTTTGGTTTGTCCAACGTGTATTAATTTTGATGTTTTGCAGATAACAAGGTAAATGGAATTAAATGTTTCTCAAAGTGATTGATTAATTGTAGCATCTGAAGTAGGGGGGTGCTATTACTTACATAGATCAAATAAAAGGAATTCTGACGTTCCAATATTAAACATTTGTAACAGAACAATGTAATAAAAGCAAATAGGGAACTAGCCTAATTTACAGAAAAGAAACTAATGGAAGTCTTAGAACCAAAATTCAAATTAGAAAATTAATATAGCCTAGTTGAACTGCAGGGATATTTAGACTAAAATATTTCGCTATTTTGGTTACCTAAGCACTTTACGCTCTGCAGAAGGTTCATGTATAATGCGGAATTAGTTTTTAGATATGACGCAATTTCGAAAACGTTTTTGGCATATTTAGCATAGAGAGGAAGAAGTGCCCGAATTAAAAATGCGTATTAAGGAGATACTGCTAATTTAAAGCAGAATTCAGTGTTACGTATTTTTTTATCTTACATATATATATTTAATTCTATAACCATATTTAACATCGTGCACGTATCTACTATTTCCTGTTGTAGAGAATATTAGGCATTTTATTTCGGAGCAAGAGATATGAAAAATGTATATTGCCCTGGCTGGGATAGCTGGACGTGCTTCTATTTGCAGCACAAAAGGCACGTGATAAGGAGCAAAAAATACCTTATAGAATAAAAGAAAGATATGAACGACATGCAATCTCAAGACACAATGTGCTTTTGGGTAGTCTTAAATGAAAATAAAGTTACCTCTCTCCCCGAACATATTTGGATGCGGTTTTAATTTAAAATGGAAAGCGGAAATTGATATCAATCAGATGTAGAAATTAGATTCAAGCTAAAATGGATCTATTGAATGTTGTCCGTATGACTGAAGGTATTTTTTTCTTACAACTGAGTTGGAGTTTTGGCAAACAGTATACATTGGATATAAAAAGAATACTCATATTTGTAAACTATTAATATTCAGTTAATTTGCGGTTAAAAGTTTTAAATAGAACAGTAACGTTTCGAATTTTTCTTTTATAAAATAACTTCAGAGCTGTTTTGTACAGCGCATTAACAGTTCGTTTTGCGCACTAGTTACAATAATGAATACTTAACGCTTTCCAGGTTTATGTCCTTCTTCCAAGAAAAGGAGCCTGATGGATTAAGGAAGTTTTAATCCTTTTAATTATCGAAGAAAGGCCTTTTCAACAGAACTTCCTCGAAATTTCTAATGAAGTGGTATAAAATTCGGAGGGTACGAGATTAAAAAATAGATTAAATTAATCTTTTAAGCATATTTTGATGGGTTTTCCAGCAAGCCATTTATTGGCGACAGTCTGTTATGACTTAAAATCTGGGATTAATGATGCCGAGTAGAGATATCGCCCTAATAGCATATTCGTAAAGTGCCAATGAGGAAACTGCAAAGGAAGTTATTGATTGATATCCTTCCTCAGGGACAATATTGAGCTCAAGGTTTGGCTCTATTTAGGGTAGCTTTGGGCTGTGGATCGAAGCAGAGGACCCGTATAACTGAATTTGTGTAGATCTTAGATATACGCTGTTTTTTCGCTGTTTATACATGCTGTTTTTTCGCTCTGCGAGAATGCTAAATTAATAGGATTATCAATCTACCGCACACTGACAAGAAGATGCTTCTGCATTTTAGGTGCCTCTGTTCTTCACGACAAATGATTACATTTCGTCGCAAAGTATATAGCATGGAGTTTGCATATCATCAAGGAGCCCATGTAAACGAGCAGAAATGAGGAGGTACCTAAGTGATGTTATTGAGTAGATTCACTTGACGTAATCTTTGAATCTCCTGGCAAACAAAAATGTGCGCATCATCACCAGACTCTTAACAGATAGAGATACCAGATGAAGAAGCATGATCTTATAATTTCTGTAGCATTAATAGTGAGTTTAACCACAAGCTAGACCCAGCGCGTACCTCTTTTTGATTATTTCGAGACAGTCCAGTTTTTTACATGGCTTAACCAATCTTTGTCAAAATGATCTAAAATAGGCTGAGAAGTTTTACTGAATTGGATGCATAGCCCACTATAGTTTCGCCTTTGAATTAGAGACGTTCGTCAATAAGTCGTGGTAAATTATTAACTGGCTAATTTTCCATTTAAAAGCAAGCTCATGCCTAAAGAAACTGGAAAAGAAAGCATATTAAACGTTCTCATGGAATCATCAATATAAATAAAGATCAGTTTTGCAACGATAAATTTTTACACAGTAAATTCCTGAGTGATCATACTGTTTGATGTATCAACTAGAAAAAAATAACGGTCTGTAAAAAATTTAATAAAAGATTGTGACATCTTAATACTTCAAAAAGTTTCATAAGAGATGTTTCAGTGAAATTATAGAATTATTAGATTTTATCGATGCAGGGGAATGGAAGAAATCTACATTACTCTCCCCGGAGTTCAAATTCCGGACCTCCCGATTACGCATCGGACATGCTTCCAGTTATACCAAGAAGGTAAAAAATACCTTATAACTACTAGAATGTATTATTTATAAACTTTAGTGTAAGGTCAAGCACAGAAAAATTATTATAAATCTGAGTATATGGTAAATTAGGAAAATTCATATATTGTTGTATAATATGGTAGTATTTGTCTTCTATAGTAGATGACTAGATAAAATATTTTAAAATATTTTAATGTTTTCTTAAATTTAATGTAGTATGATTTTAATTCAGATTTTAGATGATCATAATCTATCAAAGAGAATTGTTACACAATAATTATATGCCTTAGATTAAAAAGCATGCAACAAATAATGAAAACATATTTAATTAACTATTCTTTTGGTTTCTACAAAATTACATAATTTAGATATAAAATGCACGAAAATGACACATGTTTTATTTAAAAATAATTGCATACATTTTAAATATATATATATTATACACAGTTTACAAAGTTACGTAATTTACCTATAAACCAAAAAACTTTTATATGGCAAAGAAAGATGTTTCTTCTACACATAAAATAGAAGTTGAAAGAACATTTGCTCTTCATTTTTTCTGTCTTCAGAAATATACACTGAAATATTCTTCCTGTATACTCTAGATAACAGTAATCTGCTTGAGGCACAAATCTGAAAAGAACAAGAGATCATTAGTACGAAATAAAAGTTTGGAGAAGATAAGACGTAACATCTGTTTCCCAAAAGACCAAAATGTGGAAATAAATGAAAAAAGGCCATTTGTGGAAATAAACGTGGAAAACTCCCCGTGGTGCTAAAGCATTTGAAAGCTTAAGAACTAGATATCTACGAGACATTTCAAGAAATATTTGAAGCTTTATCCAAGAGGCACACTAAATGACCATAATTTGTTGTGAATCGAATGCCGATTACAATGATATATTCATTTAAGTTAAAGTATATTATCAGAATTTTATGTTGTATATCCGTACATGCTGTTGTATAATTTGGCAATGAGAAGGTTTGAAGTTATGACGTATTCATCTGAGCAGTGTCTAGTATTATATCTCACTAACCATTCATTTAGTGTTATTCAGTCACTAACGTTTCATCGACTTACGATTTAAGTGAAATTACCTAAAAATTCCTTTTCTCCCTAAATAAATAAATATATTTGAATTAAGACATTACTCAGTTTTTGAGGAATAATTTATTGGTGAAGTTGATTAGAAGAGTTTTTGAATAAGAAGATAGCCTTATTTTACACTCTATTTACAATTACTAGTATTTATTAATAACAACTTACAACACTGTTAGAGGGAGGAGAAGACAAAGTGTTAAGAAAAGGATAATAGCGACTGATATTTATTATAATGTTGGTTTTCTTTCATCGTGCTACACAAATATTAGTGAAGTAGCACGGTTTCAGTATGATAAATGATAGTTCAAACTGTTCTGTGCATTTCTTTCAATTTTGCATTCTCACTGGATGTTGTGAAATAAAGTACAAGAATGAAAACATCTCTAATGATAAGGAAATATAAATTTTTGTTTTACTCATTGCCTGTTTTGATCTCCATTTAGAGATATACCGTGTCCCCCCCAACAGGTAAGATCACGTTTAAAATAGTTGTTATACTGCAGTACTAAATGTTTACCTGAATTTAATTTCATTCTAGTGGATTTAATATACTGTTTCTTTCTTTATGGAAGTGTAATTGACAATTCATTTTATAAGTTTGCAATTTCTTATTTTATATAAAGAGAAGCAAAGGAAATGTGCCGTATGCAAAATAATTAAGAATTGATACGGTAAATACAGCATTCGACTCTACTTAGAATTCTTTAAATAGTGACATAGAAATAGTCTGTAAGTGCCATGTTCACTAGAGGGGTGTAGGGTTTTCCTTATTTTCCATAACAAATTTATTTTAAGTTTGATACCTGTTCTAGACTTTTCAACTTCCCCTCACATTCTCTCGCCAGGATGTAAATTTAAAGTTAAGTGAAGTGGTATTTAAAACTTGTGAATATCTCAGTTTATTCAGAGTGTGTTTCGCTAGCCAAGCGCACCTTTCGTTGTTATTTCGCGGTCACGCTAGTAAGCCTCTTAGCCTTATTAGAGAAGTATCACGCCGGTTATATTCCTCTGAGTCAACCTCTTAGGCGTAACTTAAGTGCGATCTTGCCCTATGTATTGCAGGTATGACTTGTATTATATTCTACGTTTTAGTTTCCACCGCAAGTTGACGGTGTCTTTGTAACGCACGAAGTCCGTTCCTTTCTGTTAACTAGTTTGAATTAATAAAGGGCTATTTTTACCCTTCGTCTGAGTTAGCAGTTTTTATTCATGCCTGTGCGAGAATTCGCCAGGTCATTATAGGGTCTATTCTAGTTTATGTGGAACAAGAGAGACAGACTCTATAAGGGGATCTAAAAAATATAAAATTACTAATAATAATTGATTCTTTTCGTAAAACTCTCCGTCATACTTTTATGATATTAAAAAAACTATTTTTAAGAAACATATTGATTAAAAAATTTGGCAGTTAACGGGTTAAAAACTGTTAACTCATGTAAAAGCTTATGCAGTAGATATACACTTATAAAAAGTTTTCTGCGTAGCACATTGTATTGCGATATTTTCTGTATGTTATTTGAAGGTTTCAATCGTATGGTATGCAATACCTCATTCGGATCTCAGAAGACTGCAATATTCTTTAGAAAACGTTTAAGTTCTTATGAGGAAAAGACAAGAGCATTTAGAGTACAAAACAAGTATATTACTTTCGATGATTAAGTTCAATTTTAAAGACTAGGTTTCCTTCAATAGTAAAAAAAAATGCGACTTTTCATGACTTTTACAGGTAAATTTGAATTCTGTTGTAGAATGGAAAAAATATTGGGATTTTCCCATTATGACTGTCTCACTAAAGCATTCAAAATAGAAAATTTGACTTCAATCCATGTTGTTTCGTGAGTGACTCTTCAGGCTATGCATATTTCCTGTTTATTTAAACTATTCCTGTATCTTAGAATAAGCACTCAGTATATGCTATTAAAGAAGCTTGTTCTCTTCAGCTATGCTTTATACAAGCTTCTCATTACAAAGCTTCAAAAATAACATCTTTAGAGTATCTTAAAAATTAAATTTTAAGTTGATATTACAGTAAACATTTGTACATTCAACAAGAACTGAGTACAAGATTACTTGAATGCACATTGCGAAAATCACAGGAAAAAAGCAATGGCACATTTTCGTATAATTTACGTGCTAACATCGCTTTGTATTTAACTCACATAAATAACTATTTTGCATAAGCTTTATTGTTTGTGAACGTTTATCAGTATTTAATTAACCCCACTAGTAGCCAAATGCTTAAGACAGCTGAATGCTAGCAGTTCGACTCGGGTCAAGTCCAGGCAGACGATTTGGTTGCGTGGTTGGGTTTCTTGGTTTTCCCCAAGTATAACAGTATTATGAACCAGTTAGGTTTCTTTAGAAGGTTCTTCAGGAAGGCATCCTTTCCCTTCGGCAGATAGTTCTCGTGTACTTTTCCATAATCTATCCCAATCCATATCTTATATCACTTCCATCTTATAAATCAAGGCAAATGGTTCGGCTGCGTGGTTGGTTTCATAATTTTTCCCAAGCGTAATGCGATAGCGAGCTGAGTTTCCTTTAAAAGTTCTTCAAGAAGGAATCCTTTCCCCTGATGTCGCGTGCTTTGCCACATTTATATAGCCCATACATTTTGTCAGTGTCATCTTATCATCTGACAAATTTTAATTCAATAACGACTAAACGTGTTAAGACAATAATTGTTCTTATTTTCTCTCAAACAAAAACTTGATGTTTCAGTCTGGAAGAATACCTATATAAAGTAAACAAAGAAACATACATGAATGAAATGGCAAAATTCATACAACGAAGTACACATTGTAAGATGTTATGTTAATTAACCCATTACCTTCATTATTTTGAATTCAACTGTCACTGCTTCATTTCATTAGCGCTTACAAGGATGTCACTCATAGAGGAGAACGTACAGCATATACGGCTCTAAAACAGAATTTATGGAAGTTTAAATAGGGCGCTTTTGGCAACAGTACTAATCTCTTACCCAGGTCTTCGACTCGAGTTATCTAGTGTCAGCCATTTTGCTAACGAAAATCAGTCGTGCATTTAGTTAACCTGAGCCAAGGCTTGTTAGACTGTTTACAGGCAGAAGTGTGTTTCAGTTCCTATAAAAAATCTCTAGTTCATCCCAAAGTGCAGTCCTCAAAAGGGGCGATCCAGTGATCACACAATACTTCATTGGGCATGGACCGTTTTATGAGGATCCTTAAAAATCCTTTAACTGTTTATTGTGTAAGTCCTCTCATATTATAGGTACGTAAATAAAATATTTTCTGTTATAAATCTTTTCGTTTAATCCAGATACAGTAAACAGGAAACACACGAAGAGTTTCGTTAACTAAATAGTAAATTCTGATAAAAGTATTCGGTAATTTTTCACTTTAAGAAACGAAACGTTTTTTAAAATTCGAACGCATACCTTTCAAGTTGTTTTTAAATGAGGTTTAGAATGAAATACAGGAAACGTAACAGGCGAAATGTTTAATTATTTAATAAACTTCATGACATAAATTGTTTCAATGTTTAATTTGATTGCCTGGAATTTACTCAAATAAATAATTCAAAGAGCATACTTCAAAGAGCATTCAAAACAATTAAATATTTAAAAAGTTTTTTAACGTTTTAGCTGATGTTAATACGCCAGCTGATCGACTAAAGATTGCTGTTAACTGCGATATGAAAAAATAAATTTAAATTAAAACTTTTGTACTCGTTTATCTTAAAGTTCGAAATATTAGAGTTTTAGAACTAACATTGAAGTTTTACAATTACTCACTTTTATTCTATTAAACTAAGTGTAGAGGAACCTAGTAAACTGCTAAGCGAATAATCGCTATAGTTCAAAGGGTTAATTACCGTTTATTTACTCCAAATAAAGATTAACAGTCGGCCCCTTTCTCGGGACGTACAACAAAGCCCCCACTTGTGTTACGTCGAAAAAAATATAATATATTTTTCATTTAACCTTTATCTCTTTATAGCTGACTGCTTGGTGCCGCGACAAAAAAAAAAAAAAAACTACTACTCTAACTTTGTACATACATAATGAAAACTTTAAAACTTTTAAAACTAAAAGACATCAAAGAAAGATATCCTCCCTGGTGTTTTGGTAGAATCACGATTAATTATGCACATCCACAACAAAATCTTTAACAGGCTATCTCTCACTAAATGAAAACTAATTTATATCTCCAACCTGAAAACACATAAATTTCAATCTTAAATCCAGAGATAAGCTTAAACCTTGAACATTTCAAATATCACACAGAACTCTTCAAAACACCGGGAAAAGATACAATCACACAATTAAGAAGTCTACTCAACCAAATCAAAATAAATTCAGCAAACCGATCGTATAGTCACCAACACTAAAATTAATTTTTCTACTACCGCAATATAATTACCCAGATTCGGTTGAAAAACCATGTTTCCGTTAGGATCACATGGGTGACCTACAGTAGACCACAATTAATACACACACACAAAAAAAAAAAAAAAAAAAAAAAAAAAACATACAATATTAAAGATAATAAACACATTTATTGAAAATTCCCACACATTATAACTTAAGATAGCTGGCCAGACTACCCCTACAAAATCTTTTAAAGTTACTCATAGTTTTATTTTCATATCAATCTCATATTTAACATTAATCCATTAATACAAAAATCATCGTGAAACACTTCACAGTTCTTAATCATTTTAAGCAGGAACTCAAGAATATTAAACTCATTTAAAAAACTGATTTAGAATAAAACATATTGAACATAGCACTTAAACATTAAAACAAAGATTCCCTTCCTCCAATTAGTTCAATTGACTTCTGACTATTAAACATTAAATAAAAGAATTAATTATCTCAGCTAGAAATTTGGTAAAAATATTAAATTTTTATCTACTTAACATGTCAACTCTTTAGTATTAAACATTTCCAAATTTAAAAAGATTATGTATCAAAATAAAAAGTCACTCACGAAATCGGCGTACCACCTTTGAGAGAATCAGAGAGCTTCCCCAAATCCATTGATCCAATTTCAAAACACCGAAACAATAACTACTAAATCTTCATCGTTGTTTTCCGGAACCGGAGCCTTTTCATAGTTCATAGTTTTCAATTTCCTCCGTTAAGCAGCACATTAACTCAATCAACTTCCCGTTTTCGAAGTTTCACTGGAGATAAGAGTAGGGGGTCGAAACTGGAGACAAAAGGCCAAATCAGACCACAGGCGATGACGACTTTCCATATTTCCATCTTTTCGAAAGCAAAATAGATACTCCAGCACAAACGAGCAGTTCAGACTGTTCCACCAATGGGAAAAGAAATCTCAGCGACGAAATTGAAAATAATAGGCCGCAAGAATCGCCGCCGTCAAACATGTCGAGCACCCACACTGTCTCGAACACTCCGTACCCAGAAATCTCGGAGATAAAAACTTAACTGTATACCGCGGTCGACCACCGAAGAACCGCCGAGTTTTTCCTCCGCACCATCTCAGCACTTCACTGACCGCGGCCGGCCCCGTAGGGGCCGCCGTCAAAGTAGCAAACCCCTAAGGCTCCAAAAACCTCTTAAAAGTCTTCTCTAAAAATCGCTTTTTTTTTTAGTCCAAAAATCTCCCTCCTGCCTTCCGTGCAACGGCTTAAGAAACCTCGGTTTACACACACCAAGAAACGCCTCAAAATTACTATTGGTTCAAACAAAACTAAAATTAAAAATTTAGCCAATCTTAAGGAAACTTAGAATCCCTTTCGCCAACTAGAAGAAAAGGTCATAAATCGCCACTGAAATTCTCAGAAATTCAGAATTTTCTACAAGAAGACAGACCCTTTCTTTCCCACGCAACAGAAGAATGTTTCCAACCTATAACTCTGTCAAAAAATCGCTGCCCCTTAGAACTATTCGACTCTGAACGAGTAAAACACGTGTTTTCAACCCCCGCGAAAAAAGGGGAAAATGCAGCTGGACAGTGACCTCTAACCTCCAAGGAAGCCTACGCGTGAGAAACGGAAATACAACCGCGCCCTTTTAACTGTAACACATTTTCTGCCAAGCTTAAGGGAGCTTTCCCGTAAAGTTTAACAATATTAAATATTATACATTAATTTTAAAATAAGCACAATACAAATTCACAGTAAAATAATACGCAAAAATCATACACAACAAAAATACATAAGAATTTTCCATAACAATTCCCCCACGGTACGGAAAATGAAAAATTTTGAGAAACAAAATTTTTCTACACACACCTTAATAATTACACAATTATGCACAACTGCAGAATATTATTACACACCTGGAAGTAGTCTCGGAGAACAGTGATAAGTACACACAACTATTAAAAATTTACCTACACTTAAACCAACGAAAAAGAAAATTCAACTAAAACATTTAAATACAAGTCAATTTGTAACTACAAAGACAGCAAGAGTGAAGTGTCACTGATACCTTTAATTACTAACTTGGTAACACCATGCTCATAACCAGAAACAACCAAACAACTAGTGAGTAAATAAATACAAGCTAATCATCAATCCTAATCAACAACAGAAGCAAACAACATAAACCAGAAACGTTTATCAGAAATAACCTCTAAACAGAAAGGAAGTACACACACGCAGAGAGAATCTCCAGAAACGGAATTCAGTAACTTGACCAAAATCTAAACCAAAAAAACGTCTAGCGCGTAACTAGAAACAAAAGGGGAAAAAAAAATTTGAAAACTTAACTTGAACCAGGAAATGAAAATTCGGACCAGCCGAATAATTCCCTAAACGCAAACCACTATGGAGTCACGAACTAAAACCGAAACTAAGAAAACTCTCAACATGCGCATACCACCATCCATCAAGGTGAAGCCCATTTAAAAGAACTCGGAACTTAAAAAAAAAAAAAAAATCTTCAAAGAGCCAAAGAAAATTCAAGACAAATGTAAGGAATCAAAACTCAATAATAAATCAATTACCGAAAAAAAAATCTAGACAAAAATTTGTCACCAGGACTACGTCAAGACCGAACCGAAGCAAGTTAAAGAACACATATAAAAATCTCAAAATAACAAAAAGGTATTCAAAATACCCTTAAAATTTAAACCGTATGAAACATAAAATCTGTCTACAAAAGCTGTTTAGGGAATGTGCACTGATTTGAGAAAATGCAGTATTGAGCAACATCTATACAAAAACGCCCAAAGTAAACAAACAAAATGAAACATACAAAACCCCAATTTAGGAAAACGAGACAGCAATCTATTAAAGACAAAAGTGCATGCTCTGCAATTGTGAGATGCAGACTTTAGCATAAACACAAAAAAATCTACCAAATAGACTACCAAAAATACCTGCGAGGAATAAATGTGAAAATCTCAAACAAGGAGGAAGTGTTTTAAAACTCAAAATCTCCAAATTAAACTCAAACCAACTCAAAATCAATAACTCCACAAATGCGTACACTAAGCTCCAAGTAAAAATCCACACTGAAACCTGGCAGTGTCTCTACCCAAGTATAAAAGCAACAAGAAGTCTTGTGAGTTTAAAACAATGGCAATAAACTGAAAATGCATAGCATAATACTAATGAAAAAAAAAAAAAAAAAAAACTCATAATATCAAATTCACACAAAAACTGCTCCAGCAACCTGAAGTCTCCCGTATAAGTCTCCCGTATTCATTCTCATTTCACACCAATGATCCAAACGAGCACAAAACTCAAATACCGAAAAAGAATTAAAACCATAAGTTTGCAACAAATTCAATCAAGAACAGAAATCCTGTGACAAAAATTAAAAACTAATAAAAATCAAATAGATTACTCATTAACAATTTAACTCACAGTTAAAAACAAATATTACAACTCACTATTAATTTCCTCACCAGACTAGCATTAAAACAACCTGAACACCTACACAATGAGTATAGAAGATTAATTAACCTAATTTCATAAATTTCACAACACAACAATATTCTACCTTGTCGCACAAAATTCTCATAACTCGCAATTCTAAATTCTCTTAAAACACTACACTTCTACTGATTAACCATTTCTCACCAACAGTAATCACTAATCATCAAACTACAAAACTCAGAAATTAGGTGGAATCTCAATTACTACTAGTACAACTCATTAAACCAAACAAAAACCATAGAATAATTGAACAAACACAAAAGCTAAACAACTTCACTCAAGCTGATAATCTAAACAATTCACTAAAATCTAAAAAAAAAATACGGTCAAATTTCTAAACAGACTATCACTGGTCCCTCGCAACTTTACAAAACTAACGCGCATTAAAGTTAAGAAAGCAACTCAATTACTCTAAATAAAATCAACATTTCTAATCCAAGTCTGTTCTACAAATTCCCTAATCCATTAACACCATTTACGATGTAGGGTTTATATTTATTTTAACTAACATTTATTTTAAGTTTAAACTATCTTTCCTGTCAAGCCTTACTTTCCCCTGGAACTGCCAATGCCAGAATATGTAAATTTTAGTAGAAATCGCAAGGATTCAAATTATCAGCGGAAGTATTCTGATTTAAATAGAAAGGAAACGAGTTCCGTGTGTGATGTTCTTACCTCACGAGCGCGGAGGTAGTTAGCGAGAAATTGAAGAACCCCGCGTTTCGGCCTATGTGCTTGCCGGGAAGTAGTGTTAATCGTTCAAGTGAGCTTCGAGTTGGCTGAATTAGCAGCGGTATTGTAAAACGCGGTGAGTTAGTTATTTTTAGAGAGCCTCGTAGTTAGAGTCTTGTCTTTAGTTTCTTTTCAGGTTATTATTTTTATTTGACCGCCGAGGTGGCGCAGTCTGTGAGCGTCAAGAGCACGCAAATGTAAATTTTTACGTTGAATAAAAAGGGACTTGAACCCTTCACAAGACTCTGTCTTTTATCCAGTTTTCACAATCACCTCTTGGTTGCGTGCAAGTTGGAGGCGCGCAACGCTACATTGGCGCCCGAACACTTATCGAATTGAAATGGCCGAAAATTGGATGGAAGCCGCTGGACAACACCAAGAAATGACAAACCAGTTGGAAGGATTTGGATACCTGGTCCAGACTTTGAGAGCGTCAATCAAGCCAAACGTCCATTTCGACGGAAAAAATTCGGTGGCGGTATTTCTAGAAGGTCTAGAAAACCACTTTCAGCTCTACCCTGTTCCTGAAAGACAAAAAGTTGCCATCGCCACATCAGCACTAAGAGGACAGGCCGCGCTATGGTGGAAAATATAGGCAAATTTTTATTAGGGGAATTTGGAAGCCAGACATATACATTTGAAAATTTCAAAAAATCGTTAGTAAAGGCCTTCCCCATAGTGAAAGATCGCGCACGGCTGGAAGCCGAACTATATAGTTTCTATCAACGGGATATAGCAGAATTGACGGACTTTATTCTACGAAAAATTAAGCTAACGGATATGCTGTATGGGAAGAAACCCGATGCGGAGATTATTGAAATAATCTTGCCAAGATTGTTACCCGCCGTTCAATACTACTTTGAAATTAGAAACCCAAGCACATTGCAGGAACTCTTCGAATTGGCGGTGAAGTTTCAAAATCGCAGAATAGCGGAAAAAGCGAGAGGGGAAACATATTCTCAAAGTACCCGAAGGAAATCTTCAAATGAGGAAACCAGAAATGGAAATCGCTCTTATGGGGGAAAGAGCTATCAAGCTAACTCATCGAAACTCGAAGGTCAAGGCCCAAAAAGAAAATTTGAAAATAAACATCCGCGTACCCAGAAGGCACAGATTGAAAGGAAAGCTTTAAACGAGTAGAGGGGCCTGTGAAAGGGAGGGTCCAGACCCCGGAAGTTTTAAAAAAACCCTCAAATAGACATTTAAATACGGTCATCGTAAAAAACTCACAGCTACCAATTATACAAGTCCTGGTTGGCGATGTACCAGTAGAAGCCCTCATCGATACAGGAGCAGAAGGAAATTTTATGAGTGAAAATTTCTTCAAAAAGAATTTTTATAGGGTACGATTATTTAAAACCAAAAATACGGAAATTATAGCGGCGCAAGGAAAAACATGTCACTGCATCGGGAAATTATCATTAAACTTACAGGTAAAAGAGGAAAGTCTCAAAGTATTAATTTTTGTAGTGAAAAATCTGCAAAATTCTCTTATTTTAGGTATGGAGTTTTTAAGGGCCGCGAGGGCCAAATTAAATTTTCAAGATAGTTCCGTGGTGTTGGAGATGGACCAGAGGGTGGTGGAACCTGTGGAGACACCGCAAGTGGACCTTAGCCATCTGAATGACCATGAAAGGAAAGCAATACAGCAAGTGGTGAGTAATTTTTCTCATTTATTTTCAGAAAAACCAGGAAACTGCCAAATAGTCACGCACAAGATTCAATTAAATGCCGAAAAACCTTGTAGGACTAAACCTTATCGGTATGAAAAACAAAAAGACGTAATCATCGAAGAACATATTCAGGAGATGTTAAAGAATAAAATAATAACGCCCATAAATAGTGAGTACGCGAGTCCAGTCGTACTATGTAGGAAAAAGAACGAGTTTCCTCCTTCGGATAAAAGGGCTTGGAGGTTTGCTATTGATTACAGAAAACTAAATAGTATTACCAAATTTCCAGTTTACCCTTTGCGGGTTATAGACGAGATCATTAGACAGATCAAATCGACAAGATATATGTCTACTTTGGACTTAAAGTCTGGCTACTATCAAATAGCTATGAGACCCGAAGATATACATAAAACTGCGTTTATAAGAAAATCGGGCACTTATGCATTTTTACGCATGCCTTTTGGGTTGTGTGGGGCCCCATCAACATTCCAGAGAGCTATGGACATTGTTCTAAAGCCTGTCCTAGGAAAATCAACTTTAATTTATCTAGATGATATAATTATAACGAGTAGTACGTTGGAACAACACATTAATGATCTAGAACAAGTTTTTAAATTATTAAAAGAGGCCGGTCTTACAATTAACGCCTCTTAAAATAAAAGCTATTAAGAATTTCTCACCGCCCAACACCGCCAAGAAACTTTCTTACTTCCTTGGGTTATGTTCTTACTATCGATCTTTCATAAAAGATTTCGCTAATATTGTTGAACCACTCTTAGTAATCAAAAGAAAAAGGGGTAAATTTACGTGGACAGCGGAAGCTAACACAGCTTTTGAAAGATTAAAAGAAGCGCTCATTAATGCCCCTGTTTTAAAATTCCCGGAGGGGGACGAAAACCTGGAAATTGCAGCAGATGCGTCAGACTATGCGGTGGGTGCGGTTCTTATGCAAAATAACCATCCTCTGGCATTTTTTAGTAAAACATTGAATCAGACACAAAGGAATTATACAGCTACAGAAAGAGAAACATTAGCCGTATTAATGGCTGTACACAAATTTCGAGTTTATTTCGGCAAATCGCCAGTAACAGTCTTTTCGGATCATGCGGCTGTTGGTAGACTTTACTCGGGGAAAAACCTAACTCCCAGGTTAATAAGATGGGCTTTAAAACTCCAAGAATATAATATCACAATAAAATATAAACCGGGTAAGGAAAACAATGTAGCTGACGCACTTTCTCGTATAAAACTGGACGATGAAGGAAATGAACTTGAATGCGCTGTGTTGACTTCAAAAATTTTACATTCTAGAGATACGATTATTACTGAACTGAAAGCTGATCCTGAATTTGGAAATATCTATACATATTTGAAAGACCCCGAAAGCTTTGAGCACACAGATGTCGATGCGATAAGAAATAGAGCAAAAAACTATGAAATAATAGATAATTTATTATTCTATACGAAAACAACAAACGAAAATCTTGAGTATAAGCCAGTCATCCCAGCCTCGCTTCGATTAAGCATTTTGAGGGAGTTGCACGAAAAAAAAACAGCGGGCCACCTCGGGGTCAGAAAGACTATAAAAAGGGTACGCGAGGCGGTATATTTCCCGCAATTATTCAAAATAGTAACGGCGTATGTCAGGTCCTGCAATCAATGTCAGTTAATAAATGATATTAATTACAGCCCGGCCGGGTACTTAAATAGCATTCGCGCTACATTTCCGAATGAAATTTTAGGCATAGATCTCCTTGGTCCCTTCCCCCAGAGCGAGTTAAATAAAAATCGTTTTCTTTTGGTAATAGTAGATCATTTTTCAAAATGGATAGAAATTGTTCCACTTAAACGCGCGTCAGCCAAAGCAGTCGCAGATGCATTCTTACACAGATAAATTTTAAAATACGGTGCACCGATAAAAGTCATTAGCGATAACGAAAAACAATTCATTAGTCAAATATTTGAAAACATATGCAATGGACTTGATATACGCCATATCAAAATGGTTCCGTATAGACCACAGGCTAATATAGCAGAAAGAGTTAATAAAAACATTGTAAAAATAATTCGCAGTTACGTTAGCACACATCACAAGCGCTGGGATGGCTACATAAATGAATTAGCTTATGCTTTAAGAACGGCACATCATGATACTACGGGAAAAACTCCAGCAGAATTATTTTTAGGCAGAAAGTTAATTACGCCTTTAGATAAATTATTCTTTGTGCAACAAAGAGAGCAGGAGTTTAAACAAAAAGACGTGCAAAAGCTAATTGATCAGGCGCTTAAAACCTCGGATACGGCAAGAAATAGGCAGAAAATTTATTATGATAGAAAACGCCGTGAAGCAGATTTTAAAGTTGGGGATAAAGTATTGAAGCGGAAATTTTCTTTATCAAGTGCCCCAGACAATTTTATGGCAAAGCTAGCTCCAAAGTTTGAAGGCCCCTATGTAATTCAGGAAATCAAAGGGGTAGTATTATATCTTAAGAACGACAGAGGGGAAATCTGTAAAGCAAGTCCCGACCAGGTGAAAAAATACTATAATCCAAATGATTTTGAAATCCTTAAAAGTTTCTTGCAGGACTCAAGTCTAAACGAAGTAGAAGGTCCAGAGATAACAACAACTATTCCACCACCCAAGAAACAGAGAACTGAAGAGAGACCTAGCCCTTCTACAACCCGGACGTCGGTAGCAAAAAGAAAAAATAACTTTCAAACTCCAGCGTTTAAGAAAAACAAAAATACAGATGGACCGGGTAAAGAAACCGTGGTAAAGAGAAAAACACCACCTACAAAGGATCGCAGGAGAAATTATACATCAAGGAGAACGCGCACACGGCCACAGAGTCAGGTGCCAGCAAGGCCGCCGTTCCGGAAACTGAAACGGCAACAGGAGGCACAAAAATACGACGAACAGAAGAAATTCAAGAAGGACTCCAGACCGGAGGACGTCAAGACCAGCCGTCCCAGGGAAAAACGGAAATGCCAACCACCAGACGATTACTCCGCGAAGAGGCCAGCATGTAGAGGACGCAAAAGAAAAAGTAATGTGGACGACACTCGGAGGGCAGTAAGGAGAAGATTAACATCCATGAAACCTTTAACTTGGTACCAATATTGCCAAAAACGAATGACGGAGTTTCAAGCATCGAAAACTCAAAGATAAGTTAAAACCTTCTATAATTTTTTTTTCTCTTTTGTTCCGAAATGTTATGCATAAGTACGAAGTTCTATGTTTTGACGAAAGTCAATATGTCTCGGTTGAGACTTAGTTTTGTTTTACTTTATTTAGCTAAGGCAAAAGTATTATTTTCTTTAAGTGTAAAAGCTAAAAACAAGCATTTTCTGTTGGTCGAAAGACTAATTCTGTTATGTTATGTTGTTGGCCAAAATTTGGCCGAAGATAAAAATAACTTCGTATTCTTGTATTAATAAGAAATTTAGTTTCAGTGCCGCCAGCTTGGCGAAGAATGAGTAAAGTAAAAATTTATTTTCTCTTATTCATTTTATGGTAAATTGTAAAAATCATATGTAGTAAAATTTTGTAAATGTACGTAAATACTTGAATGTTATGTAAAAGTAGAATTTAGTCTAGAAGCATAAAATTGTAGATGCTAAAAGTGAATGCTTAAAAGCAATGAAGTCAACATTTAAGTATTAAATTGTAGATAATATTAAAGTAGCTCAATGAGTTGTAGAATGTCGAGTAAGGTGTGTCTATTTGGTCGTTGAATTCTAACAAATCATGGTGGTTAGGGGAAGTGTTGTAAGACTAAAACACGAATATTCCCGTTTGACACCACACACGGTGGTGTACCAGGGTAAAGTTAAATTAATGCTTGAAAAATTGAATGAATGTGAAGTAAGCAATAACTAAGAAAAACGAATCGTTTAAAAACAAAAATTTATTGTGGCAAGAAAGTGTAAATTATAATGTATTTAGAAAGATACTGATACTTATTCCTTCCAGATGCTGGAAGGAAAGACCAAGATTGATTGATGAAGTCCAGGAAAAGGTGCTGTAAGAAGAGAGTGTTATAACGACAACAGAATTTTAGTATACAATTTGTTACATAAGATTTTTTTTTTTGTGTGTAAACGAGGTTCTCGCCAGTTAGTTCAGAATTAGAGAAACTTACAACAGGTCGTCTGTAGGAACTGCTTTCAAGTTTTCCAAATTCTGGCAGCGGAAAATGTAGGGTTTATATTTATTTTAACTAACATTTATTTTTAAGTTTAAACTATCTTTCCTGTCAAGCCTTACTTTCCCCTGAAACTGCCAATGCCAGAATATGTAAATTTTAGTAGAACGCGCAAGGATTCAAATTATCAGCGGAAGTATTCTGATTTAAATAGAAAGGAAACGAGTTCGGTGTGTGATGTTCTTACTTCACGAGCGCGGAGGTAGTTGGCGAGAAATTGAAGAACCCCGCGTTTCGGCCTATGTGCTTGCCGGGAAGTAGTGTTAATCGTTCAAGTGAGCTTCGAGTTGGCTGAATTAGCAGCGGTATTGTAAAACGCGGTGAGTTAGTTATTTTTAGAGAGCCTCGTAGTTAGAGTCTTGTCTTTAGTTTTTTTTCAGGTTATTATTTTTATTTGACCGCCGAGTTGGCGCAGTCTGTGAGCGTCAAGAGCACGCAATTGTAAATTTTTACGTTGAATAAAAAGGGACTTAAACCCTTCACAAGACTCTGTCTTTTATCCAGTTTTCACAGTCACCTCTTGGTTGCGTGCAAGTTGCAGGCGCGCAACGTTACAACGAACTTAAAAAAACTTCACTGTTAAATTAAAACAAACAATTGTTCTGACATTAAAATAATTCACAAAAAATGAACTAACCAAATCAAACAATTAAAAATTGCAGTTAACACAAGGAATTCAGAAAAATTCCATTACCATACATTACTTTAAATTAAGTAAACGGTGAGTCAGAGAGCTAGGTAAACGCAAACATAAAAATTCAGCTCTACTCAAAACACAGTATAAGCATACACAAAATAGAAATTCAATACATAATTCAAAAATACACATTTACATACAGTGGTCTACCAGTCGCGAGGTCACGGCACCATTTGTTACGTCGAAAAAAAAATAATATATTTTTCATTTAACTTTTATCTCTTTAAAACTGACTGCTTGGTGCCGCGACAAAAAAAAAAAAAAAAAAAAAAAAAAAAAAAAAAAAAAAAAAAAAACTAAAACTACTACTCTAACTTTGTACATACATAATGAAAACTTTAAAACTTTTAAAACTAAAAGACATCAAAGAAAGATATCCTCCCTGGTGTTTTGGTAGAATCACGATTAATTATGCACATCCACAACAAAATCTTTAACAGGCTATCTCTCACTAAATGAAAACTAATTTATATCTCCAACCTGAAAACACATAAATTTCAATCTTAAATCCAGAGATAAGCTTAAACCTTGAACATTTCAAATATCACACAGAACTCTTCAAAACACCGGGAAAAGATACAATCACACAATTAAGAAGTCTACTCAACCAAATCAAAATAAATTCAGCAAACCGATCGTATAGTCACCAACACTAAAATTAATTTTTCTACTACCGCAATATAATTACCCAGATTCGGTTGAAAAACCATGTTTCCGTTAGGATCACATGGGTGACCTACAGTAGACCACAATTAATACACACACACAAAAAAAAAAAAAAAAAAAAAAAAAAAAAAACATACAATATTAAAGATAATAAACACATTTATTGAAAATTCCCACACATTATAACTTAAGATAGCTGGCCAGACTACCCCTACAAAATCTTTTAAAGTTACTCATAGTTTTATTTTCATATCAATCTCATATTTAACATTAATCCATTAATACAAAAATCATCGTGAAACACTTCACAGTTCTTAATCATTTTAAGCAGGAACTCAAGAATATTAAACTCATTTAAAAAACTGATTTAGAATAAAACATATTGAACATAGCACTTAAACATTAAAACAAAGATTCCCTTCCTCCAATTAGTTCAATTGACTTCTGACTATTAAACATTAAATAAAAGAATTAACTATCTCAGCTAGAAATTTGGTAAAAATATTAAACTTTTATCTACTTAACATGTCAACTCTTTAGTATTAAACATTTCCAAATTTAAAAAGATTATGTATCAAAATAAAAAGTCACTCACGAAATCGGCGTACCACCTTTGAGAGAATCAGGGAGCTGCCCCAAATCCATTGATCCAATTTCAAAACACCGAAACAATAACTACTAAATCTTCATCGTTGTTTTCCGGAACCGGAGCCTTTTCATAGTTCATAGTTTTCAATTTCCTCCGTTAAGCAGCACATTAACTCAATCAACTTCCCGTTTTCGAAGTTCCACTGGAGATAAGAGAAGGGGGTCGAAACTGGAGACAAAAGGCCAAAGCAGACCTCAGGCGATGACGACTTTCCATATTTCCATCTTTTCGAAAGCAAAATAGATACTCCAGCACGAACGAGCAGTTCAGACTGTTCCACCAATGGGAAAAGAAATCTCAGCGACGAAATTGAAAATAATAGGCCGCAAGAATCGCCGCCGTCAAACATGTCGAGCACCCACACTGTCTCGAACACTCCGTACCCAGAAATCTCGGAGATAAAAACTTAACTGTATACCGCGGTCGACCACCGAAGAACCGCCGAGTTTTTCCTCCGCACCATCTCAGCACTTCACTGACCGCGGCCGGCCCCGTAGGGGCCGCCGTCAAAGTAGCAAACCCCTAAGGCTCCAAAAACCTCTTAAAAGTCTTCTCTAAAAATCGCTTTTTTTTTTAGTCCAAAAATCTCCCTCCTGCCTTCCGTGCAACGGCTTAAGAAACCTCGGTTTACACACACCGAGAAACGCCTCAAAATTACTATTGGTTCAAACAAAACTAAAATTAAAAATTTAGCCAATCTTAAGGAAACTTAGAATCCCTTTCGCCAACTAGAAGAAAAGGTCATAAATCGCCACTGAAATTCTCAGAAATTCAGAATTTTCTACAAGAAGACAGACCCTTTCTTTCCCACGCAACAGAAGAATGTTTCCAACCTATAACTCTGTCAAAAAATCGCTGCCCCTTAGAACTATTCAACTCTGAACGAGCAAAACACGTGTTTTCAACCCCCGCGAAAAAAGGGGAAAATGCAGCTGGACAGTGACCTCTAACCTCCAAGGAAGCCTACGCGTGAGAAACGGAAATACAACCGCGTCCTTTTAACTGTAACACATTTTCTGCCAAGCTTA
The DNA here is from genome assembly GCF_044657685.1 of Stegodyphus dumicola. Taxonomy (NCBI): domain Eukaryota; kingdom Metazoa; phylum Arthropoda; class Arachnida; order Araneae; family Eresidae; genus Stegodyphus; species Stegodyphus dumicola. The sequence goes on along the minus strand of NC_140781.1, from coordinate 108,501,247 downwards.
AGGGAGCTTTGCCGTAAAGTTTAACAATATTAAATATTATACATTAATTTTAAAATAAGCACAATACAAATTCAACGTAAAATAATACGCAAAAATCATACACAACAAAAATACATAAGAATTTTCCATAACACTTGGGCGTAAACTCAAAATGTAAGAAATAAGAACTAACTAATGACTACTAAAGAGATTAAGCCGAAGCTCACAGTCTAAACTAGTTGGCCCGTACCATTAAATTAGCCAGCAAAATATCAAAAGGCAAGTAATACGGCCGAGCGTGACAACAGCTTAGAGAGACGTAGCCCAAAAGCAAACGCGCGCTACTCAGGAATCCTCAATCTCTGGCGAAGTCAGTTAAACTTGACTTAAATACTATTCTCTTTCTCATTTGCAATTTAATGCGATAGTAAACAGTCATTCTGGTAGAGAGGTGTTAGTTGAAACTAGGTACGATAAGAAAGAAGCATAATCTTAAAATAACTGTTATAAAATTAAAATACACTTTACAAAGTTAAACCTTATTTAAATAAAATTATAAAATGTTTTGTCCCTCCATTCCGGGTGTCTTCGTGGTGAAACTAGAAGCACGTTCCCCTCGTAATCAGAGGAGTCCGGAGATGGAAAGCCGGCGCAGGGTATTATAGATTTCTTCAATTCCTGACATCAAAAATTCTAAAAGCCTACAAAATTCTAGGATTCTGCAAAGTTTAAGAAATCGATAACTGACCTGTTGAAATTGCAGACAAGAATGTGATTTAAAAAAAAGCAGAAACGCAATTTTAAATATAAATACTGCCAATTTAATGTAGTCCCTTCAATAACTCCTACACATCATTTAAAAATACTTATTTAATTATTATGTATAGTATTTTTATTGCAATTCTGTAAAAATGTAACTCAAATATTACTACTATTATATTATCTAATACTCTTTGTTTTTATCAAAGCAAAAGCTGCTTAACCGAAACATAAAAATTTGATTGCAACCGCGAAATAAGCAGAAAATACAAACATTGCAGAATCTTACAGGTTCTGTAATGTTTGTAGAGTTATTAAGCTACTTAGTGCAAGGAACTTTGAAAAGCATATGTTGCCAAACACAGATTCAAATTGTAAATCTTTCAGTTTATGAGGTATTTCTCCCGCCTTCTTGGTGTGCCTTCGTGATGTAGTGGTCTGCACGCTCAGCGCATAATTGAGGTTCGATTCCCGGGGAAGACGTTGCATATTTTTCATCTTGCCTGCTTCCAAAAAATACCTAATGTCTCTACAGTGGCGCTCGAACTAAAAAGGATGATGATTCTCCAGACCGAGGATTTGGCGATAGGGTCCCCTAAAACCCCAGTCGCCCTTTAAAAGGGGGAGTATATAAGGTATTTCTCCCGCCTTCTTGGCATGCCTTCATGGTGTGGAGGTCTGCAGGCTGGGCGCGTATTCCAGAGGTCCACGGTTCGATTCCCGGCGAAGGCGTTGCTAATTTTTCATCTCTCCGGCTCGAAATAATCTAATATCTCTACAAGTTGTCCGCTTCATGGGCTAACCACTTACACCAAAACAGCATGAGCTAGGGAAAGTACTTACACATTTAATTTAAAACTAGTATAGTTTAAGCGGAACTATTTTGCTGCATTGCTTCAGATTCAAAGATTAAAAGAACTGCTTTGCAGTTTCCATTTCTTTTTATTTCAATAAAGCTTCGCTGCACCTTTTGCTCATCATCTAACAGGGGCGTGATGCCTATAAGCATCGAAAGAAAGACCACTTGCTGTTTTTAATAGCTCAAATTTATACATGTAATATTATATACTCTAACAGCTACTCTCATCCATCAGCTATCTCCCACTTTAACAGATTTGCTAGTATTATCCTTAGACTCAAATTATAGGTATTCTTCGAATAATATCTTACGAAGTTAAAATTTCATTCACTTCTATTTAATACGTTTCAAAACAATTGCAACGAACGTCATGCAGCACTGTTCCTTTCTCCAGAAATTCACAAGACATGGCTCGTCAAAAGCAGGAGCTGAATATATGTTACGCTGTGAATCAATATATTTCTCAAACACAATAAAATGAATGCATATAATCTGAGTCTTTAACAGAAGTCCATAAAGATGCCTTTGGAAAAGGAATTTAAATTTTTATTAGATTTCGAAATTTCAAGCTATAAAAAAGAATTACATTCGGAAGATGGATTATATTTTTTTCCTGTTTTGGAGCGTGAATTGAATTCAATATTTTTGATGACAAACGATATCTTTCAAAGCGCTACGAATATTTTTACGGTGAATTTTGTTTTTTGGATGGACTGAATGTAGTTGGGATTCAGAAATGAAGAATTTAAAGATTTTCCTACAGGGAGATATAAATCATCATGAAAAAAGTACCGTAATGTCTTATTGGCAATACAGTAAGAATATGACGAAGAAATACAAAGTTATTTTTCGAGCACGCACATATATATAAGAAATGAAAAATATCCTACTATATACGTAGAGAATATACCTAGAAAAAGGCTGAAGAGAAAGAGAGTAATGTATAGTTTATGGGTATTATTCTCTAGGCATGTGCGATTTCTTTTGTATTAATGCCTAGAGAAAGGGTGTTGAGAAAGCAATATTTCTCATTAATGTTTTTGTGGGTGATAAAATATCCTTATTTGAATAGTGTTATTAGTTGCTGTTATATATGGCTTTATTGAAAAGATCAATCCAAACATATAAAACAGCTTAAGTATCACACAAGAACAATGATATATAATAAAAACGAACAAACATTTAAAGTAAGAATCAGAATAAATGAACATGGGAACAAAAGTAAAAAGTTAAAAATTTTAACAAAGAAAGCAACATAAGAGATGTAGTCTTTACAAGGAGTTCATGAAAGCTCTAGCATTCCGGTATAGTTTTCTTATCTCACCACGTTTCTGAGATTCTTAATAGTTAACTGTTTTAGTATTATTAGTCTTAAACAGTATTTGCATTCTGTTAATTCATGTATATTGATGAAGTTACCTTTAAAATGGACTGTCCTTAAGAAATGTATTTGATGACCTCAGTTTTCCTAAACATTCGATGTTTTCCCGTGTACTACTAATTTGCTTCCTTGAGAAATTATACTCAAAATTTATTCTTTCGATATAAAATTATAATACTATAAAATATTTTTCACGCCTTCCTAGAGTGGTTTCGTGGTGTAGTGGTTCTGCACGCTGGCCCAGTATTCCAGAGGTCCGTAGTTCGATTCCCGGAGAAGGTAATTGCTCATTTTTCATCTTGCCTGCTTCCAGCGCCGGCGCAAGGTTATCCGGCGCCCGCCTGCAAAATAGCTGAAGTCGCCCCCCCCTTTTTTCTAAACTTTTGTATAGGAGAAGAAAATTTTGAAGAAAGCATTTGTTGAAATTGATTTTAACAATTTATTGAGAATAATTTATTTTTCTGCATTTTATATTTACAAATTTTTCTATAATTTCTTTTGCATCTATTTCTTGACAGATTTCATTTTCAATGGCAATCAAAGCTAAATTTATGAGTCTTTCCTGCGATATACTTGAACGTAAATCTGTCTTGATCAATTTTATTTTGGAGAATGATCTTTCGCTACTAGCAACGCTAACAGAAATGCTCAGTACGATCTTCAAGTTCGGGAAGCACAAATTATTTGACACAATTAAGTTCAAAATATCGAATGGGTCATTCATACCGGCTGTAAAAATGTCTTTCGAAGCTACTATTTCGTCATAGAGTTCTTCTGCGTTAATATCTTTATTGTCATCACACTGTAACAATTTTTCTAATTTATCACATTTTATTTTGAAATTTGCGTTATCGATTTCTGATAAATTACCCAGGAAACTAAAATTATCGCAGTGATTTTTTATTGCATCATATCAGCATGGAGTACTGACGAGTAACACTTAATTATTGGCTTGCCTAATTGAGTGTGCAGCATAAGGTCGGATGAGCAAATCGTCCGGGATGATTTCGTAGCTCAGAATATACTCAAAGTTAGCTGTACTGTTGGTCTTTGCTTTCCTGAAAAAGTTTCCATTTATCTTGGATATAGTCCTTGATATAATCAATATGAAGGTCGCGATGTAAATCTTCATTTCTAATATAGTATGGGGCGTTAGTGATGGTTCTCAGGATCTTATTTTGCAGAACTTGGAGCCGATGAATTTCACTTGCCTTAGCACTTGCCCAGGCCGAGGAGGCATATATGATAACAGGCCTGACAATTGTAATGTAAAGCCTTCTTTTGCGTGCAAGGTTTAATCCAGAGTCCTTAGAAAGTAGTGGGTAAAGCTTTTTCACAATGCCGTACGCTTTTCCACACACACTGTTTATGTGTGTATTCCAGGTAAACGATCGATTTAAAAAGACTCTTAGGTATTTTGCCGTACTTACAGTAGGGACTGTTTTCCCGAAGAATGTAACATTACAGGTGAGGGGGTCTGTGGTCTTGAATTTTCTGATAACTAAAACTTTTGACTTCTCCGGGTTGATCTGAATTTTCCATCGTTGACACCATGCTTCAATATTAGGAATAATCTGCTGAATCTTTTCCAAGGCGTGGTCTGGTCGTCTGGACTTCGCGATGATGGCGGTGTCATCCGCGTAGCATGCTAACATAATATTAGAGTCTTGACTGAATTTTGGAAAGTCATTTACGTATAAAATATAAAATATTGGTCCAAGGATACTTCCTTGTGGGACACCAGTGTAAATGTGATGTGGGTTTGAACTGGAATCTCCTTGCCGCACTGAAAAAGTTCCGGAGTTCAAAAATGAGCTGAGGATGAGAATAATTTCCCGTGGAAAATTCAAATTGATGAGCTTAAAAATAAGTCCTCTATGCCAGACGCGGTCAAATGCGCCTAGGGTAAGGTCCTCAAGCGGCTTTTTATATGCCTTTTGTCTTTCTGTACAAAAGCGTGCGCGAACCATGGACCTATAAGAGATAGACTAACCCAGTAGGCGGAGTGCGCGTCACCGACATGTCGGCAAGAAAGAGTAGGGACGATCTGTTTAACTTTAACATTGAAACCTATGGCGTTTGAACTACATAACCATTTTTAATTATTAAATGGGATATATTGTATAGTGATGAGATTATGAAAGCCACAGTTTTTTCCAAATAGGATTTAATCTATCTCATTAAAGCACTTTTTAACTGCATTTCGCGCATTTTTTTCACGCGTAATTCTTGTACAAACATCTTTACTTTGGTAAAACAGTAAAAATTCTAAGCACAAAATTTATGAACTTAATTTTGCGTAAAAATAAAGTAAAATTAAATAAGATTGATAGTGCGTGACGCTTTGAAATAAATAAGGTAAAATTAAACAAGATCTGATATTTTTTTTATTTATTTATTTTTTTTAATTTAATGAACATTTTCAGGCAATGAGTTTCCAAACTATAATAACATTACAAAAACATCATATTTATTTGATTATGTGATCATTAAGTTATTAACATTAAAGTGGATTAGTTACTTTAATAATTCATAAAATTCAGAGCATAAAATTTTCTGAACGTAATGAAGGGGAAAAAAAAGATAAAATAAAATCTAGAAGTACTCAGATTTTATATTACGCCCAAAAGGTACCTTTTTTTTTTAAAGTTTTGTGTGTTATCTATATTTATTGAATATCATGTTCTTCGTAAACCACATACATTTGAATACAGCATATCTTTAGAATTTCCGCACTGGAGATAAAACTGTTATTTTCCGTACAGTGCTCGCTCTCTTTGAACTCGTTGAGTTTGTTAATCAAAAATTCGCTAAAGTTTTACAAAATATGAAATAGATTAAAAGAAATTCGAAATTCGGCCGTCCAGATGCCCATGGGGTGGAGGATTACATTATTCAAAATTTGATGGCTCTAGATACTGTCGTTTTTGTCATAGTGCAAGAAACATACATGTATTCATGCAGATTCTTCATTATTTAATTTCTTTACATATAATACAGGGCGATAATATTTGGTAACAACAATTTGCAAGGAGACACGGACGCTTATAGTAAAACAGCGCAAAATTCCGCTTCGAAACTAACAGCCTTTCTAGGCTACCACCGCTTTGGGCTAACAAATTAAATTAACAGTAAATAAAAAAAAAAATGTTATACAGAACTAAAAATAAATTTTACAAAATAATCGCTATAAAATACAAGCAAAATTAATTAGTACGGTTAAATACAATTTTAATATTAGAATTAAATGTATAAAAAACTTTTAAGGAGTCAAAAGTGTTTATCACTGTGAAGTATTATGAAATATAATTGAAATAAAATTCCTTTATAGAAATTATGCTATAATACTCATCTATAATTTAAAAAAAGCAGCACAATTTAGAATTTTAAACAAAACTTTCAAAAATTCGTTTTTAAATATTTTAGTACTTTTTACTTATTTACATCAATAAAAGCATAAAAATTGCAAGAGAAAATTGCTTGTTTGAAATTTTCTATTAGTTCAGATTTAAAATATGTTTTTCTAAAGGAAGTAGTTACAAATTTCCTTACAACATAGGAAATGCTAAAAAAATATCCAGCCCTGAAACCATGCAATAGCTTTATAATTATTTGGAACGTTAATTATGCTTGATAAATATGCTAAATTTTTAAAAATCAATCTCAATTTCAAAAATAAAAGTATGTAGAAATTCTAATTTGTGAAATGAGGCGCTACACCAGCTTTTTCTTGACAATTATACACGCTGCAATAGGCAACCAATGTTAAATTTCTGCAAGTCGTCCCTACTCCTCCGGATGTGATCAAGGTGACAGCCAGCAGGGCCTCAGACGAAGGAGAAAACCCGTTTGGGTTTGTCTATTTCTTATAAGGTCCATGGCGCGAACACACCAAGATGCTTAATTGGGGAGTCTAGTCATTAAATAAATTGTATAAATGTTGAGAATTTGGACTTAGACTATAAACACCGGCAACCTCCTCCCCCCCCGAAATAGAAAATAAACTCTCTATACAAGTGTCCAGATAGCGAAATATCCAGCTATCTGTCGAAAACCGAAATTACCGGTATTACAACAGCACCCACATTACAATAACAATAGCTTACTAGTTTATAAAATAATATGATCGGTGATAAAAATATAACAACCTGGCAACTAGGTACCTAATCGCCTTTTATAAATTGCCGTGCCGTACCAGCCACTGACCAGCTAGTGTGCTCCTGTCTGCCTCGAGTATTGCTGATTACTTGAACGATGAATATCTATCGTATTAGACTAGAAGAGAAACACGCTAATGTGACAATCAAAATCGTAAAAAAAAAAACAACCTTATATTTAGCGTAGGTATAATGAAACACTCAATCGATTTCGAGGGCAGCTAAAGGTCCCTCCTCATCAGGAGAAAGAAATACATAGAAAGAAGAAAATAGGAATCACAGAAACACGTGAAGCTTATCAGCACTGCACGTGGTTATAACTAAATTTTTAATCAGAGTTGCACTGGCCGCCTACTTTTACTGAGCCAGGCTGTCTGATCAAGCATAAAGAAATATTAGCGAAGTTAAAATAGGGAGCGAGGGGCAAATGCACATTACGCTCAAAATCTGAACTTCAAATAATGGAAAGCAACCACTGAACGGATTTTTATACCCTCTGGTAGTACCAAGTGCGAGGAGGTAACGCCATCTATCGGCAAAAATAATTGAATTAAGACAGTAGAATTTTAAAGGCATTAAGAAGGACTGGATTGGACTTCAAATCATTAACTAAACTTTCTAAATCTTTGTGAATGTGAAAAGCCTCAAGAAAATCCAATTCGCCTATGGAAGAAGCCTTTTGGATGATTTTTGCAGACCCAAAATCAAAATTATGGTTAAAAGTCCAGCTATGATACGCTATTGAAGACTTGTTAATTTCCCCTTTTTTGACATAAGATTCATGTTCCTTGATACGAAACTTCAACGCTCTTTTTGTTTGGCCAATATATCTTAAACCACACTGACATGATATACTATAAATTCCCCAAGAATTCAAGACAGAAACGCAATCTTTTAGAATCGAAGGGTGAATTTTATTAATAGGGGAGAAACCGACTTGAAAATTGAATTTCTGGAGAATCCGTGCAATTTTATAGCTAACAGAAGGATAAAATGGAAGCATGACAAGGTCATTGATATTATTTCTAACTTGAGAGCAGTTGCGATTGACCGTGGATTTTCTCCCGTGATTATTGAAAAAGCCGTCAAAAAAAAATTTTCAGATTCCCATCAAAGAAGACATTCCACTGTTAGAAATAATATCAATGACCTTGTCGTGCTTCCATTTTATCCTTCTGTTAGCTATAAAATTGCACGGATTCTCCAGAAATTCAATTTTCAAGTCGGTTTCTCCCCTATTAATAAAATTCACCCTTCGATTCTAAAAGATTGCGTTTCTGTCTTGAATTCTTGGGGAATTTATAGTATATCATGTCAGTGTGGTTTAAGATATATTGGCCAAACAAAAAGAGCGTTGAAGTTTCGTATCAAGGAACATGAATCTTATGTCAAAAAAGGGGAAATTAACAAGTCTTCAATAGCGTATCATAGCTGGACTTTTAACCATAATTTTGATTTTGGGTCTGCAAAAATCATCCAAAAGGCTTCTTCCATAGGCGAATTGGATTTTCTTGAGGCTTTTCACATTCACAAAGATTTAGAAAGTTTAGTTAATGATTTGAAGTCCAATCCAGTCCTTCTTAATGCCTTTAAAATTCTACTGTCTTAATTCAATTATTTTTGCCGATAGATGGCGTTACCTCCTCGCACTTGGTACTACCAGAGGGTATAAAAATCCGTTCAGTGATTGCTTTCCATTATTTGAAGTTCAGATTTTGAGCGTAATGTGCATTTGCCCCTCGCTCCCTATTTTAACTTCGCTAATATTTCTTTATGCTTGATCAGACAGCCTGGCTCAGTAAAAGTAGGCGGCCAGTGCAACTCTGATTAAAAATTTAGTTATAACCACGTGCAGTGCTGATAAGCTTCACGTGTTTCTGTGATTCCTATTTTCTTCTTTCTATGTATTTCTTTCTCCTGATGAGGAGGGACCTTTAGCTGCCCTCGAAATCGATTGAGTGTTTCATTATACCTACGCTAAGTATAAGGTCGTTTTTTTTTTTTTTTACGATTTTAATTATCTATCGTATTGTTTAAGGCGTCTTAGGGTAGGTTTCAGTTTTTATCTTGCTTACATTCTTCTGCGTGTTTGGACAACTGAAAACTATACATCAGCGTAAGTTTTTAATAACCATGGAGTTTAATACTGTGCTATAACTACTATTTCTTTAACTATAGGTATATTAAAAATCAATAACCAGGATAAGTAAGAAGGAAACGAAAGGCACATATATTTAAATATGATTGTAGGCAAATGGTAATAATATTACAACTCACTTATGTAGTAATTCTTGAATACTTTGTAAAGTTTTTTTTTGGGGGGGGGGGAAACACACTGGTCCGCGAAATTTTTTCGTAGGTTTTACCAGTGAAAAAAGGTTGAGAAGCACTGTTCTATAGAGTTTTGCGTTTTCGTCCATGCAAATTTTGTCCTCCCCTCCAACTCCCGTGAAGAAAATGAAAAGTTGGTGCCTGTGTTCATTCTTACATATGGCAAAATGGCAAATTTTCCCTGATAGAAAGGGCTAATCCGTTCCCCCCTTTCCGTCCTCACAGAAATTTTCAAGAAAAAAAACCCGTATTTCACTGTATACATTTTAAATAAAAATATAATATAAACGATAAAATAAGGATAAATAGAAATTATATTAAGTAAAATAAAATAAGAACGTACTTCATCAAATGGACTTTTCTTTTCCAATAGTAGTAAGGTTATTGTGCATCGAAAATTTTCTTCGCCAACCACTGAATGACTCAGTAAATACGAATATGGAATATCCCTGACGATTGACGGATGGGTGACAAGGCATTGATGGATGAGCTGGAGGGGAAAGGTGGGGAGGGGCAATACCTTCTGTTAGGAGGTGTTGGGAGGGGGCGCGAACTCCCATGGTCCCTGTCCTGTGTAAGCATTCAAGGAACATTCCCCGATAAATGCACATTCTTTTGCATTAAAAAAAAAAATGCTCCGTGTCGTTCGCTGGTCGGCGCCCTTCCCTTGGTCGGCGCCCGCCTGCAAAGAAGGCCTTGAGGGCCCGCTTCCGCCGGCCCTGCCTGCTTCCAAAAAAAAAAAAAAAAATCCTTATATCTCTACAATACGAATTTTGAAATTATCTACCAGATCAATTACCATGTCATAAATTCTATATTAACGACTGTAGAAAAATAAAATTCTTGCATTTTTCCTGTAAAGTTCAACAAAGTGAGAAGCTTTAGAAGAAAAATTAATATCTGGGCAAATTAATCAGTATTAAGCAGTTTATTTCAGTTAAATATGGGCAAAAGAATTACGCAACTTCGTCACAATAAAAACATATGCATAAAAAATATATTTTTTATTAGCATTATATATTTTATTAAAATTAAACATATACCGCATGAATCAAAAGTCCGTTAACATTTGAAAATTCAGCATTTCATTGAATAATGTAGGTAGAGTTTAAAAACTGAACACATGGTTGGAATGTCAAGGGGTTTTATTGAAAGCAAAAACAGTGCTTCAAACGGAAAACAGATGGCGCTTCATATAACAAAAGCAATAATTAGCAAAACAATTAGCAAAGACTATGTTCTTTATAACAAATATTTAATAACATCGTCTTTCATCACCGATAACTGTAGTCGACGGACAATGTTGTGAACAGCACTGTAAAGCATACCTGTAGGTATGGTGAGAAATTGTCATCAGGATGTTATCTTTTAGCATCCCTAATGAGGTCGGACAATCGCGCTAGACTTGTGATTTCAGCTAACCCCACAATCAAAAATCAGACGAATTGATATCTGGGGACCGTACAGGACAAGCATGACGGAAGTAGCGGCTCAGCACACAATTTTCACCAAACGATGTATGCAAGAGATCTATAACACGTGTAGCAATATGGGGTAAGCGCCATCCTGCATTAAAGTTATACATTCCAACAGGTGTTAATCAGCCAAACTAGGGATGATGCTATCCTGTAACATATCAGAGTACCTCGCACCCGTCACACAGAATGAATGGGGACTGATTTCACTTTCTCACTAGAGCTCATTTACATACACGATTCCCATGCGGCGTCGCTGACCTTTTTGCTGTTTTTCCCATGCGGCTATATTTTTTTCATTTTTCTTCTTTCAATAAAACCTCATGTCATTTCAAGCATGTGTATCAATTTCTATCTACAGTATTCCGTGAATTATTGAATTTTTAAATATTAGCGGATATTTTGGGTAACCCGGTACCTCAAATAAAACATAATTTAATATTTAAATAAAAATGAAATCGAAACAACATTCTCAGCTTCTAAAATTTGGAAGTAATTCCACCTTATAATTCTATGTATTTTAAAAGAAACAGATGATGTCTCCTCGTCGTCGAAAAGCAAAAGAATTCAGTAGGGCTCTAGATCAATTACAGTAAGTCGAAGTAGAGAATTTTAAGTGACTTTTTAACTGAAGCTAATACATTGTGGCTTGAGAAGCTAGATTCCCGTTGAAGACTGCTCCCTTGGATCTTAATTTATGTATTTAAACACATAGCAGTATTGTTCTGCCGCAATATAGAGTCTAGTTGTTAATTTGGGTGGTAACTGAGCCCCTTCCATAACTGGATAGGTAAGAATCAAAACCAGGTATTTTGTTTTAAGAAATTTGATTTTAGCATTCTCAGTTTGCAAAGCAGATAACCTAACTATGAAATGTTGACTGGTTAATTAATTATTTCAAAATAAGAAAGCATACAAGAACTATCCGTCTAAGGAAAGGGATACTTCCATGGAGGATATTCTAAGAAAAATAGAATCTTTTCGTTTTATAGTATATGAAAAAAATCTACGGAAACCAACTACACAGCCTACACTTTCGCCTGGATTCGAACCCAGGACGGACTGTTAATATTCAGCAATTTTTAACTCCTCGGCCATTGATGGAAACCACTATAAAGTGTTAGAGTCGAAAAGTACAGAACTTTTAAGTTTATAATTTCTTTTCTCTTTAGCTATAAAATCACAAGCGGCGGTTAAATAAAAGTTATTGGATATTAACATATGCACGTCTTATACGAGCACTGAACCTGGGCGATAATTCGCTAACAATTCGTGATGTAACACACATATGTTTAGGCAAATTTACTTTAAAGGAATGCTCAATTCTAGAGTTATAAATAGACTGAAGAGAAAATCCAGCAGAAAAAAGCTATGGAGAAAGGATTACCTTAGCATCAAGTGACTACAGAAATGCGTAGTACTGAGCGGGTCATTAAATGCAATAATGACACATTTAACGTTGTACAACTAGCTTCTATGTAGTTCTTTTGTAATAATAAGTATGGTGCTAAAAAAGCTAGTCATCTGCCATAAAGGCTGTCTGACCTCTTAAACTATTTATCTTAAAAATATTTTCACTGTGTTGAACTGGAAAGAAAAAGTAGTATCTTAACGTTGCACACCGACTAAAATAATAGGAATTCTGTCTAGTTGGAAACCAAAATAAACCTTTCAAAGAATGTCATTCCGAACGTCCTCAGTGTCTCAAAATTTTGTGTTTTCAATTGATCTTCGCAATGTTCAAAGAGCTAACTCTATAAGTGAAAAAATATTCGAGGAATAGAATTCCGGAAATCAAATAATTGTTAATGAAAAATGAAACAAATGATTACTTAATGCATAAATATTCCAGAAATGAATCAAAGACACATTTTTATATATTGATATCTCATTCATTCTTTTTTCAGTGGGAATGCCGAATGATTACATATAATAAGCAAATAAAAATACTAATTCTGAGTGCCAGATTATGTTACTATATTAGATATAAACTGTCAACTAACACTTTTCATAGCTTGCAAATTAATTATTAATTAATTAAATATCAAACACTTAGCTCTGAAATGTACAGAATGAGATGAACTAACCCATTTTTACTATGCTAAAAATTCATTCAAATATTAGATGTCAAGAGTATGTACAAATTCTCCAAGATGAATAATTTTTCAAAAGGATAATTAACTAAAGAATTATTGTAATAAATCACTTTTAATTAAGGTGAAACTCTGTGTTTTTATGTCAAAATAAAACATTTGCTTCATTCATCTTTTCTAAAAGCAGACGCAAAGTTGATTTAAGAAATAATTGCTTACTTAAAATACGAAAAAAAGGGGAGTTTTACTACGAATGAGAACCGTATCTTTCTTTGAATAGGTCGAATAGTAGCTTCATTTGTTTAAATTGTGATTTGTATTATTTCTTTATGAGACACGTTACATCTGCTGTGCTTCTACAATAAACCTAATTATTTTGCTTTTGTGGTTCTAGTTTGAGTAAAAGAAGAAAAATGGATGTTAAAAAAAACAAAGATACTGAAACTTATCTGAGAAATTTTTGCGATTAATAGAATCAACATGCTTTGGAATTTTGTTGTTAATAACTTTTTTAGGTTTCAAAATCATAGAGTTACTTGCAAAAAAAATTTTCTCTTTCTTAACTTGCAGAATTCTCACCTAACCACCTGCGGTTATTTTGAGACGATGGCAGATATCATTCTTGATGAACTTCTCTACATAGAGTTTCATAAAAGCTATTACAGATTCAAACTTCCTAAATATTGTGCTTAGACATGTAATTCCATGACAAAATTTCTCATAAAGTTAAGACTTTTATGAAAACATCTTCAAACTTGTGACTCGACATGCATTTTTATATGATAACTATTTTTATATGGTTTGATCAGAACTCGTTAAAGTTTTGTAGCTAACTGTATGAAATGATGGGAATGTCTTTCAGAAAAAAGTAAGCTACAAATAGCGTCACCAGAGGGCGTTTTACTTTGAAACACCCGCAGCAAAAATGTAAATCTTTGTCGATGTCATGCAAAAGCTGTTATTAAATCGAGAAACATTTCTCGGAGATTTTGTTTTCAATGTGCCTGTTGCTCACCATGACGCTAAGTTTACATGATCTTTCTTTGTTATTAAATTGTCTTACCAAAACTAAAAATTCCGCAGTAGTTGCTCTACGAAAATTTCGGACTTTGAAGGAGATTCGAAGAGGTCAAATAAATGTTGAAAACCTTCGGATAATGATAATCAAATTTGAAGAAACAGGATCGTTTTCCGTTCGTTCTGGAAAATAGAGAAAACCCATTTCTGTAGAAGCAGTCCATGAGATTGCGTTTTAGGTGGTAGAGAATACAACTTTAAACCTTTCAGGCCAGCAGCGGTGTCCAGCGTGTAGCAAATGGATTGGATAGGCCATGTTCAGCTATTCATAAGATCTTGGAAAACATCCTCCGATATTATCTTTACAATCTTCACTGATGCAGCGGTTTCTTCCACATGACTCTGACGCTCGACTAATGTTCTCACTTTAGTTTCTTGCTTGCTTTGAGGTCCATATAGAATGGCCTTGGAATATCCTCTGGTCATCAAGCACATTTTCATTTTGGAAGGTGCAGTCAATATTCACAACTTCTGAATCTAGAAACCATAAAACCCACATTCTATCTTAGAGGTTCCGTTGCATTAACCAAAAGTTACGGTATGATATGGATTTTCTGGATCATTTATTCTCGGCCTTTACTTCTTCAAGGAGTTCAGTTCTACAGGTTCTTCAGTGCCTTGTGCGCAGAATCATTATGCAAGATGGACCACTGCCGCACATTGCACGGTGTGCGAGAAATAGTCTTAAATGTCATTTTAGAGAAGAACGTGTCACCTGCCGGCATTTTCGTAATATATGGCCTTCCCGATCCCCAGACCTCAATCCATGCGATTTGGGGATTTTAGGACATTTTAAAGATCTGTTAAGTCGTGACAATCCGCGAACTTTGCCTGATCTTAAGGACAGCATTTCACGTCCAGCACACACTTCGATCAACTGTGGAGCATGCTGTCTTGCGATTGCAGATGGTAGCTGAAAACAATGGACATCATGTGAAACAGGTTTTGTTGGAATAAAACGTGTAAAATTTTAAAACTATTCAAATTGTGTGGGTAAACGTGTAATATATTAATACAGCCTTCTGGTGGTGATATTCGTTACTGGTGGTATATTTCCGAAAGACATTCCCATCTGTTCATTCAGTCCACCACAAAATTTCACAATTTTCTGACGACTGCTTTCGCGTACAGGTAGTTTTGAAATAGGACTGTTTAATTCTGAATACCCTGTATTTATCATGCTTTAATGAAATTAAGATTAAACGTTGTTTAAAGTGAAAAAATCACGAAGATGTAAAGCTATTAGTTATTTTAAAACTAAGTAAAAAATCAGTTATACTTCTTCGGGATGCAAATCGCGGATCATCCGTTTGTCAAATGGACGTGCTACCAGTTATACCATGGAAAAAACAAACAGAAGCAAAGGCGGTAACTCCTTTCAAAGATGTGATAGCTTCATATTTTGATGTCGTCATCTCCAAATTTAACAAAAACTGCTGATTTAGCCAATAAAATCGCTAAATCGAGCACCGTTTAGTTTGCTGTTGCCTCGCAAACCGGAGAACAAATACCGAATTTCGTTCAATTGTAAATGCTGAAATGTGATCTAAAGAAATAGATACATTCTTGAATCGAACTACAACAGAAACACGCTAATGTTAAATTTAAAATTAGGCAAAATCGCAAATGTTTTCTCGCTGGCAAAATAAGAACTATCACAGATCACCTTCGAAATGATATTTTCATGCTGAATCCAAGCCGTCAACCGGCAGTCGAGCGGTTACAGTCGCTGAATACAGGTAATTCGGTCTGGGCTTGAATCCAGGCAAATGGGCTGGCTGCATGGGTGTTTCGAGGTTTTCTGTGTAAACGAGCCAGTTACCCTCTGAAAGTCTTCCATGAAAGCCTTCGCGTACTTTGCCGTAGTTAAATAAGTATACCAAACCATAAAAAATTAAGCCAATTATTTTTTTTACTAATTTGAAGTCGTTCTCAACCGTTTCGCTAGTATTTGAAGATAAAGAGAGGACACCTTTTACATTTAAATTGTTAAAACATGGCGAATATTTTAATTACCGAATTTTTTTTATCTACAAGAACAACAGAGTATAAAGTTAGATTTTTTTAAAATTTACTGAGCCTTACTATCCATAGTTTTAAAGTACATTCCGAAATGTCTCCTTCTATTAGAAGCACATATGTTGGACCAGTAGTTATAGAAAAAAAATCTTTACCCGACTTTTTTGAACACATTAGATAATACAGATGCACTGAGCTCAATGACTAAGGGCCAGAACATGTGATTTGATGAATCATTTCAGACTTTTCCACTATGACATTCTTAGTGAAGATTGACTTTTACGACCATTTACAGCCTCCCTAATAAATGAAAATCAAGATTTCCCAACTTAACTTGGTGCCTTTATTTAATATTTTAACATATAGGTTTTTAGAATCCATGAGTTACTATATTTTGATGTTTATTTTACAATTCTCCCTACACCTGAAAGATGTCCTCCTGAACCTTTAAGCATTCATTCCACCTCAAGCGCTCTACGAAGCTACATACCTCATGACAGCCGAAAAAAGCTTGCTCACTGCAAGCTAATCGCGGCTCTTAACGTTAGTCGGAGTCGGAGATGGTGACTAAGGAAAGCAAAAGCTTTCTTCATATCTCTGGGAGCCACATAGCTATATTTCCAGGAAATGTTTCGGGAGCAGAATGTTTTTGCTCCTCACGAAGGCAGACTTATACCTGTTCGCTCTCGAAGTCGATAGAGTTTCAGTTAAATCTGAGCCAAACCACGAGGTTGTACTTTTGCCTAATTTTAAGATTTATTTTGGCTTACTTCTCTTCTCCCTTAATATCTCTGTTACTGAGAACTGCTAATGGCACGATGGATTATTTTACTTTTCAACTAACTGGGTATATTTAACATAATTTTGTACTAATTTCTTTTTGTAATAATTAGGGTTTCTACATTCATAGTTCATTTCAGTTGTAAGAATTATGTTAATTTTATTAACAGTTAAATTTTAAGTTAAAGTTCCTTTCCTGTCAAATACTACTTCCGGCCTTACTACTTAAACTTACTACTTCCGGCCAGAACGTAGTTTTAGAATCACGTCTGAATACATAATGAGGAAGAGCAGTATTTAACAGCGAAGTTCTTTGGTCTTAGCGAGATAGAATCGGAGTTTCTGATTTACGAGCGTCTGCCTTTTGGCCACTCTCTCTCTCAAAGCTGTTATTACGCTCAGCCGTACTCAGGTCCTTGATAAGCTTCGTAGTCAAATAGAGTTAAGGGGCCAACTAGACCAGAATCTTGATAGCTTCGGCTATATTTCTTTAGTCAATCTTAGTTTTAGTTTAATTCTTAGTCTCTTAAGTTAAAGCCCAAGTGTCGACTTTGATTGTACACTTCAAGACGGAGTTTTGTTAAATTTTATTGGAATAACAAAGGGTTAGTTACCCTTCCATCTTGTTGTTTCTTGCCACACGAACTTAAGCGATTATTCGCTAACTAGTTCTTAAGATTCGTCACTTTCTACAGTAAATGAGAATTGCAAAGTGTTACAGCATATTTTATTGCTATTAATAGCATTGGGTAATATGTCATTTTCGGTAGATAATAACACTATACATTAAATTCACAGTAAAGA
This sequence comes from Stegodyphus dumicola, assembly GCF_044657685.1. Classification (NCBI taxonomy): domain Eukaryota; kingdom Metazoa; phylum Arthropoda; class Arachnida; order Araneae; family Eresidae; genus Stegodyphus; species Stegodyphus dumicola. The sequence goes on along the minus strand of NC_140781.1, from coordinate 108,483,533 downwards.
AAGAAATGTTTTATTTTCGTTAACTAGAAGTTGTTCATCTTGAATAATTTTTCAATTCCGTGGGCTTCCAGATAACGAGAATTTACTGTGTATCCTATATGCAAGGGCTCTAGAGATTTATGGTCCTTTTATCTCCCTCATGAATTTCAGAGAAGAATAATGACAATGGACTGAAAGCGGATATTATTACAGCGAGCTGTTCCTCTAAGTATACGCGTGGCATCTGAGGGTACGATTGGCTGCTCTTTCCATTTTATGGATGGCGACCCAAAGCGGTTGAGAAATTTCTCGATACGTAAAATATGCATCTACCCATACGACCAGACTGTTTTCTAAGCCTAAATCCTGTAAATGTTAGAGAGACACGTCACATACACCTCCATTTCGTAAAAGAATGAATTTAAGTTTATAGTGAAGGAAAAAATAATAGATATATATTTCTTTGTAATCTTCTAAGCACCATTATTCTTTGAACACGGTTGGAAGCTGCTACGTCTGTTTATTTACATTATTAGCCGTAGTGATATTATGTGCTAAAAAGTGTTCCAACTGGCGAGATTCAGGCCCACGAGCGGCCGAGCGGTAAAAGCCGCTGAATGCTGATAGTTCGGTGTGGGGTTCGAGTCCCCACAAACGATCTGGCTGCATGGACATTTTCGCGGTTTTTCCTATGTGTAACGTGGATACGACCCAGTTTCTCTTAAAAAGATCTCCACGGGGCATTCCCCCTTTTCTTGTAGTAACTAAAGACGGATAAGTTAAAAAAACTCTTATGATTACAGTAAGGTAAATTACCACCGCGTGTCTTGATAGGAATGCAAAGAAAATCATTACTATTCTATTTTATATCAGTATTATCACAAACTTTCACCCATTAAAAAATTTTCAAAAAATCAAATCTCAGTTGAGACGTGCTTATATACAATACGAGTATTACGGGAGAACTGGAGCTTGTATGTCGTAGGAGCAATTTGCTAAATAAATAAAGAAAACGAACAAAATGAAAATATTGATTTGTGTTTAGTTATGAGAAATAAATGCCGCCTTGAGTACTATGCTGTCTAACTACGTATCGTGTCGATGTGCTTGAAATTAATTAAACGGATTTTCTAGCGATATGCACAATTTTCAATAATGATGTGAAACGCTATTTGAAAATTAATACATCAGTACAGGAATATATTTGATTATCAATTTGTTTAAAAATTTATTTGATTTGTGGTAAACATTCCAAGTCTTTTGCTTTCAAACTGCTGATTCATTCAATGGCCTCATTTCATAAAGTGTTTAAAACGAACACTTTATTTGTTTGCTTTGTTTATAAGTTTGGGGTTGTTAATTTGTACTTATATGTCCTTTGATGGCAGTTTATTGGTTAAACAATTTTAAATCTCTTTAACCTGACAGCATTTCAGTACACAAATGAACTCGCCATGATATATGCTGGTTCGCACAACTCCTCGCACTATTTCATCTATACTCGGTTTAATATTTTGAAATAGCCCCTGCATGTGTGTTCTAAATTTTCTACTCTGTTGGCATGTATGTTAATCTGTGGTCCTTTATCACTTCAAATTTTGTCTCGAGTCATAGAAAATTGCGTTAGTTTCATCACATTTATAAGCGTTATGTTAATTTTGGTGAGCGATGCAAGATATCTTTCCATAATATTACATCCCTCCCATCCTCGAAATGATAAAATAAATAAATAAAAGTACTTTTATTTTCTAAAAAAGTAAACCGGCTGTTATGAAGGCTTTTCTCCGATCTGTAAATGCAAATTTATATAAAAGCATATTAAATCGGATTTTAATATTCCAGTCCATGCTTTTACCCAAACGAAGTAAATATATTTTTCAAAACTGCTTGGCTTCAAGGTACTTCCTTTGCTACAGTCAACAACATAATTGGAAATGATAGCTGGTGCTTTATATTCTGGAAGTTTAAATGACATAGAATGTTTTTCCCCCATGCTTGAAAGCATTTCACAGTTTTTTCTTCGATGATGATTTCTTTGCATAATCATTTGGCTTTTAGGAAAAGGGACTTTTTTTCCCTTTTTTAATGCGTCAGTTCCACAAAAGTTTTCAACATATCAATCTCGGAATTTATTCTCTATATTTTTCTACGAGTCGAGCTTAAAGTGTTTCGAAGTATTTTAAATTTGTACTTGTAAAGAACTAGGTCCCTCGATTTCCGAAAGTTTATATGCAATAAAATGCTCATGTAAATGAAACTGATGCATTATAAAACTGAGATAAAAATTAAAAAACCCATAAAAATAATAAACTATCAGAATTGGGAAAATGCTGTCAGGCTTGCATGACACATGTCATATTACTTTAAATTATCTTATATGTAAAAATATGCAGCATTTTTCGCATGCAAATAACGGTTGATACATACAGGATAAAACTGAAATTTTTCACATTAAAAAAATACATCCTTTCTTTTTAAAATCAGAAGAAATTCACAAGTGGCTCTTTAAATTCCTGTTAAATTTTTTCTTCCTCTCTTTGATGGAAGTCGTTACCCTCTTTGTTTTCAAGCAAAAACTTTTTTTATGTTTCTTCTTAAAACTCTTTTTAAGATTTTTTGTAGTTGATGCATCAACTTCCCATATAAAGTACTTTTGTTGAATGCTTTACAGAACATTAATTTAAAGTTATATTTTCCTGAAACCTTTTATCAGTAGTTTTTGCGTTTATTTTGTGTTACAACTAATAGAATTAATTAAAAATAAATGTTAAATTTGCCTTTGTAAGCAAATGAGGGCATAAAGCGAACATTAATCGTAATGGAGAGAATACTGTAATTCCTATCGTTTCTTTACACTGAAGATTTACAGTTAAGTAATCAATTACATATCTTAGCATTGAGAAAACTAAACATTTATTTCATTAAAATATTTTGATAAGTGTGAAATTTTCAAAATTAAGTAACATATTGCATTGGATTTTATTTAAACAGTAAACGTATTTTAGGATTGAACTGAAAAATGTCCTAAAAATAGTTTTGCCTGGATAAATATAGAATCCTTGAACGTATAGATGAGCGCAAAGGATAATATGTATGATTTCTAAAAAATGCAACATCTGGCTTCGAAATAATGCTTGTTAGTTCTAAAAGTTTTATATATTTAAGATTTCACGAGTAATAGGATGTAAATCTATCTTAAAAGAAGAATGGTTGTGGAAGTTACACACAATTTTATGCACCACTGCTGTCCTTTCTATTCTTGGAATGGTTCTGTTTGTTATGGTATTAATCTTCAGCAATATGTTTTCCCGGAAATCTTAATTGATTATTAAAATCTCCAAAGAAATAGCACAGCGAAATTTATTAAATTTACCTTCAAAACGCGTTGTTTTAAAATGGAAATAATAAATTTTGATTTATAAAAGTCCGGCAAATAAATTACCATGAACAAATAACTTTCTCAGAGGTGTACTCCCTCTGTCCTAAACGTTTGACATCGGGACTTAGTAATTGCCAGAGAAACAGATTGTGATTTAACAGCACTCTCCTAAATTCAAATGGCAGATTTGTAAGAATGATGGATGTTCTTGGCATTAATGCAATTTCAGCTACTGCTGGTGCTGTCAGAGTGGATGTATCAGTGAGGTAAAACAGGAGCTGTTTCACATGCAGTCTTGTACCATTGCAAAGCTGTGGTGGTTTAGTAACGTTATTAGGGTACTAATTTTTACTTGTCCTGAAGGGTTAAGAGAGTTGTAAAACTCAGTCTGATAGGCAATGCTTTCACCCATATTTGCAGCTGTACATATTGACTCGCATATTTAGTATTCGGGGGTTATCTTTCATAAAAACCTTCATTGATGTTTTTCCTAAACAATGGAAACCATCAATAAAGAGTGACTCAAAATTACATGGCACGCTGATCATGCCTTCTTTGTGGAAGTGCGGGTGGCAGGTGGGGATAGCCAGATTTCTGTTATGAGGGTAAATACAGTCGATGAGCTGCTCGACATTTCGGGCTTTGCAGTATGCAATTTGCAAAATTAATACGGATTGTTGAGTTGGACGTTTTAAATAATAAAGGCAACGCCACAAAAAATTTTAAACACATATTGTGCAAAACATTCTGAGTTCTGGCCCCCTTCAGAAAAACTCGCTTGCAATCAAAGTTTCTCAGCATGCTTCGAAACTATAGATTTTGTTATGGAAATTGTTATGTATTATTTTGTTGTGCACAATTATTAGACATTATTTTACTGTGCATAAGGTATTCTTAGTTATTATATTATTTTACTGTGATTAATGAATTTGTAATGTTCATATTTAAGAATTAATGTATAATATTTAGTATTGTTTAAACTTTAACTCAATTACGACAAAGCTCCTTTAAGTTTAGCTGAAGATGTGATTCAGAAAAAAAGGCGACGCTTGTTACTTCCGTTTCCCACGAAGCGGTCAGTTATGACTAGCTGCAATTTCTCTTTTCGCGGGGTTTGAACACATGTGTTTTGTTCATTCAGAGGCGAATAGTTCTAAGGGACGGCGATTTTTGACAGAGTTATAGGTTGGAAACATTCTTCTGTTGCATGGGAAAGAAAGGATCTGTCATCTTGTAGAGAGTTCTGAATTTCTACAAATTCTTGATGCTATTTATTACCTTTGTTCTAGTTGGCTAGGGAAAGTCCAAGTTTCTTTAAGATTGCCTAAATTTTAATTTTATTAATGTTTGAGCCAATAGTGATTTAGAGGCGTTTCTTTGCGAGTGTCAACCGAGTTTTCTTAAGCCGTTGCACGAGAGGCAGGAGCAGATTTTAGACTGAAAAAGAGATTTTAGCAGATTTTTGGCAGATTTAGTTTAGCAGATTTTTCAGAGCTTAGCGGGTTTGCTTCCTTGACGGCGGCCCCTCTGGGGCCGGCCGCGGTCAGTGATGTCCTCTGCACCGATCAGTGGGCGATAGCAGAGTTTTTGGGGGAATTTCTGACCAACACTTCTGAGTGGGAGCGGGAAAAAAAGGAAATTTTCTGTTGAAATGGAATATGGAATAAGGGCGTGTCTTCTTTACCCGCTATAATACCGAATTACTCGCCCCGAAGATACCGATTTTGTGATGATACTATTGAATAAAGGGAGTGGCTTCTTTACAAGTAAAATTCCTAAGGTTTCGCGCTGTGATGTCTTGAACAAACTCCAGTATTGGTTTCCCTGAGAACGATGAAATGAAACTATGAGAAAATTCCCGTTGTGCTTTGAACAGATTTCAGTATCGGTTTTTCTGACAACGATGAAGTTTTGGCCGTTTTTGTTTGACGAATTGGGACAGGATCCGGGATGTTCCCCGAGCTCCTCAGACTTCTGTACGAGGATTTCGTGAGCAAATATTTTTATTTTCATTTTGCTTTCATATCGTTAGGGTTTTGGAAGAGTTAAATTCAAACGCCTTAGCTGACCTTTTATAGAGATGAAAATTTGCATTTTACTGTTACTCAGTCAATTAATAGTTGATAAAGTGTTATGAGCAATTAATAGTTGAGAAAGTGTCATGAGTAATTAATAGTTGATAAAGTGTTATGAGCAATTAATAGTTGAGAAAGTGTCATGAGTAATTAATAGTTGATAAAGTGTTATGAGCAATTAATAGTTGAGAAAGTGTCATGAGTAATTAATAGTTGAGAAAGTGTTATGAGCAATTAATAGTTGAGAAAGTGTCATGAGTAATTAACAGTTGAGAAGGTGTTAGTTATGTTTTTTTAATGTTTAATTTAATTTTTGAGTACATGTTTAAAAGATTAATATGAGGTGTTTCACTATGATTTGTGTATGAATTGAATATTGTTAAAAATCAGATGGATGTGAAAAAAAAACTATGAGTAACTTTTAAAAATATTTTTTTAGGGGTAGTCTGGCCAGCTATTTTAGACTATAATATTTGGAATATTTAATAAATGTGGTTATTGATTTAATTATGGTATGCTTCTTTTGAGTTTTAATTGTGGTCTACTGTAGGTCACCCATGTGTTGCTTACGGAAACATGGTTTTACTCCCAATTCGAACCTGGGTAGTAGAAAAATCAGTTTTAAGAGTTGTGACTAATACGATCGGCTAATTAATTTAGTTTGATTTGATGAGTAGACTTCTTAAATGTGAGATATATTTTTCCCTGGTGGTTTGAAGAGTTTTGTGTTGCATTTTAAATGAAATGTGTTTTAGGGATATCTCTAGATTAGTGTTGAAATTTATGTGTTTTCAGGTTGGATATCTGAATTAGTTTTAATTTAGTGAGAGATAGCGTGTTAATTATTTGGTTGTGGAAATGCGTTTTCGCATTTTGTTTTGATAAATATTCGTTGAGTCTACCAAAACACCAGGGAGGATATTTTCCTTGATTTCTTTTATTATAAAATGTTAAGATTGTGATTCTGAGAGTAGTAAGGAATTAAGTAGTAAGTTAGACTTTAGTTTTAGTTTAAATATTTTTTCTTTGTCACGGCACCAAAGAGGAAGTTAGCTAAGAAGTTAGTCAGTTAAAAGGTAATTTTTATATTTTTTTTTCTACGTAACAATTTCGTTAAGTCTGCTTTTGGAATATTAGTAGGGGTAGCTTGGGATACTGTTGGCAGAGTCTCTTGTGAATACTTCACATCATCCATCAACTTTTCTGATGTCTTTAAGGTTATACCTGAGGCCTCTACATCAAATTTTTTTAGCTGATTTTCTTTAAAATATACTTGGCAAAATTTAACTATAAAAGCCCTTCTCGTGTAGATAACAAGCACCTATTTTGTTTTTCAAATAAATCAACCCGAATTTATATCCCTATTTTTTCACAGTCAGTCTTCATGGTCAGATAGTAATAAGGCAGCAGTTCTCAAATTAAAGTTGCGTTGAATGCTAATATACATTCTATATTATGTTTTCGATGGCACAGGTGACGGAGAACGGGTACACCTGGTGTCTAGCAAAGGTAAGTAGGTGCATATCCCACGCTCTCCACTATCTTGAACCGGCAGCTACCTCGAGTCCCAGGAGGCCTGCCTCGAGAATGCAATTGCTTCTCTGTGAAATTGCATGAACAAAAAATGGACGTGGATGATATTACATGAATGCGTTAGCTGCATGAATATGCAAGCATTATCCGTTCAAATAGATTAGCGATGCTCTTGGGTGCACGCTGCCATAATTCTTAAATACATCAAATACTAATAATATGCAATACTACATTAAATATGATCCGTCAATTAAATACATCAATATATTGGATACATGATTGAGTTACATGGATACATTAGTTATGTACTTGAGAGCTTGAATACAGTAAGACACTTACTGTATTCTTACATTGAACCTGTTTACATTCATTATTTGGCGACTTGCGTTATTTGAGTACTTACATGCGTTGATATAATAGCCACATGATTATGTTATACGAATACTGTTTATAAATTTGAATACTTGATTGTTATGAAAACACTTGATTACGTTAACCTATATACATTAATTATATGAGTATCTGAGTACGATTGTTAACACTTATATACAATAAATCTTAGATACATAAAGTATCTATGTATCATAGTTTACATTGAGTACATAAATTCATATAGACATGGATACATAAATTCATGCAGACTTGAATACATAAATTCATATAAGCTTGAATACTTATATAGGTTACTGCTTGAATACTTAATTAATTACGTATTTTATTACTGCTGCAATTCTGGCTCTAGTGGCACTCGTTGGCACTGTACCTGATGGTAGAGTATATTAAACATTTGCTCGCACAAATACTACGGAAGAGTTTCATGAAGAATATTGACAGAGATCTTACTTAGATCGTAGCCACAACATCTAGTCCTGATGACATTAGCAGGTTAACGATGTTGTAGATTCTCTGTCGTAAGGCTGGAGGTCTCAGTATAAACCGTCTGAATGTATTGATGTTGGTGGAAGGCATTCTGATATGGAACCTTTCTGTTAGTGGACATTCCGTGATGCTCAGGACTTCCTTGTGCTCCGCAAATGTGGTCCGAGTTCGTGATGACTCGGGTGAAGAAATATTTAGGGAATGGGCCATGTTCACTGATATATCTAGTGAGCTTTGAGACAGAGTAAAGTCTATTTATGCACACGTTTGGGAGAAAATCGTGCGTACGACAAAGGGACAGTGCCCGTGCTCCCCGTTACCTACCTACCTACCCTTTGTCACTAGTGTCCGATTCCGTTTGCCTTTTTTGTAGGGAAATGTTCAGAATACGGCGCTGCTCTAAAGATAGGATTTTGGTGCTGGGAGGTGACATTGGGTTGCCCCTATATTAGAAGCCGCTTCTTTGGCTAGGGAATTAGTGAACTCATTCCCCGCATATCCTGCATGTCCAATGGAGCGTGATGCTCAGATGCGTGTTTTTGCGAAGTAATTGTTGTGCGGACTTTACTGGTTGTTAAGAATGTGAAGGATTGCGCATCACTCGTAGCGCAGACTGGCTGTCTTGAGATTATTTGTATATTTCGGAGATTCTGTATTAATGATTGATTGATTTCTTTAGACAGAACAATTGTCTCATTGAGTAAAAGATTTCATATAGCATTTTATGAATTTCTTGAAGCTTCTTTCTATAATTTCAAATAATTGGTAACGTTAATAATAACCAGAGACGGGACAAAGGTGAGGCCAGTGTGGCACTTGCCTCAGGTGAGTAATAGCAAGGACGCCAAATTAGCCATGTAAGATTAGAAATGTATTAAAAAATTATAAATCATAACATTCAAATTTGAAACAGTCTAAAGTATCATCTTTTAAGTAAGACAGATTTTTAGTTTAAAGCATCATATTTTAAGTAAGGGAGTTTTTACTTTAAAGTATCATATTTTAAGTAAGAAAAACATTTTAACGCTTGTTACCATACTTGAAAAGCATTAAATTTTTAATACTGCATTTATTCTCGGTGCTGCGTAGCCAGAATTCAGATTTCTTGTATTCATTTTTCGTAGGCATCTTCCTTAGTCAGGATGGCGCCTCTCAATTGATGTGGCACAGCACAGTGTTACCGCAATTAGCAAGAAAGTTCCTTAAATATGAATTGATTTACATTCCTACAAGCCAGTTTCTATAACACATATTTTTATGGCTTGGTTTCCAATAATTCAGGACAAGAGTTAGAGAAAATTTATATATTATAACAAACTTAGTTGAAGTTTTAAGAAGAATTAATGACGTCAGTTTATTCTCGAATGCGCTGCTGTCATATAAAACTGTATACTATATTTTCTAATATTATGATTTATTACTGAAACTAGCGTGTTGACATTGATTTATATTTAATGAACTGCGCACTCTGAATTTCCTGAGAAATATGTCCCCCTCCGAAATCAGTATTTTGCACTGTAGCTTTTACTGGAGCTTCCACTATAAGGAATTCCGTTAAAAGCATTGGTGCAACTTTTCCAGAATTTGCTTTCGGAATTCCACAAACTGAACTTGGAGTGACGGGAATTATTTCTGCGAGACCTAACGCATGAAAATCCACTGGACTTGTATCCAGAGATTAAATGAGAGTTTTTTTGAAAACGGAATAGACCTCATTAGTCTCCTGATCCATTTTTTTTGTTATGAAGTTTGCTGTTGAACGAGTTTTATTTTTCGAATCTTCATCCTATTCTATCCACATTTAATTTCTCATAGAAACTGCGCTGTTCATTTTAAATTGATTTCAAATTTCGTGCAGAATAATATGAAACAATGATACACCAGTTTATTAATTATAAATTAGTAATTTCGAAATAATTATAAAAGTCTGAAAAAAGTGACAGACTATAATTGATTTTATAAATGTGCTTAAAATATTTAAAATTGTGAGTGGATTTCTCTACTTTAATGACAAATATACACTGGTGTGCAAAAATTAAGGACGAAGTCGAAAAATTAGCATATCAGCTGAACGAAGAGGCAGAGCGGACAGAAAGACCAATCAGGAGATTAAGTAAGGTGATGTACGGTAGCACATGCGCAGATATGCAGATAGACGTAATGGGGGAGTGTCTGAGTAGTATAAAGCATGTTGTCGGTGTAAGATCAGTATTTCTGGCAAAGAGATTGCACGCCGTATAGCAGTTAAAATCACACCGAGTTGCTGCCTCAGCGAGAAATGGCGAATAATCAATCTGTTAGACGACATATGGATGCTTTTACCAGAGGTCGAATCATTGGGAAGTTGGAGGAAGGCCGCAGTGTGACAAGTGTGGCTGCAGAGCTCGGAATTGCTCACAGCATCGTTTCACGACTTTGGAGACAATTTCAAACTACAGGAACAGCTATCCGGGGGTGTAGTATTGGTCGTCCACGAGGAACCACACCCGCAGATGACCGGTATATTGCCTTACAGGCCAGAAGAAACAGGCGGCAGACAGCGGGAGAAATCGCTAGACACACGACACAGGCGGCTGGACGACTGATATCGCGTTTTACCGTGGCCAGAAGACTGCACGGTGGTGGTCTTTTTACACGACGCCCTGTACGGTGTGTACCTCTAACGCTTGCCCATCGGAGAAGGCGTTCTCTGTGGTGCCGGGAACATCGGAATTGGAGAGACAATGAATGGGGACGAGTACTCTTTACAGATGAGAGCAGATTCAGTCTGAGTAGCGATTCTCATCGCATACTCATCTGGAGAGAGCAGGGAAGCCGCAATCATCCCTCGAACATCATTGAAAGGGACAGGTATGGAGGTGGCGGTGTTCTCGTTTGGGGAGGCATCATGCTTGGTAGTCGTACAGACCTTCACATCTTCGACGCAGGTTCAGTCAACGGGACCCGTTATTGTAACGAGATTCTTCTTCCATATGTGCGTCTTTTTAGAGGCGCTATGGGTCCGCAGTTCCTTTTCATGGATGACAATGCACCATGTCATCGCACAGTAGCTGCCGAACAGCTCTTAGAGAGTAAGGATATTGAACGTATGGATTGGCCGGCACGATCTCCGGATCTCAATCCCATCGAGCATGTAGGGGATTTTCTAGGCAGACGCTTGGCAGCTCGTACCTTACCACCAGTAACGATTCCGGAGCTTCGATTGGCGCTGCAAGACGAATGGGCAGACTCAACAACTCATTGACACCCTCATTCTCAGCATGGGCAGACGCTGTGAAACCTGCCTAACAGTCAGGGAAGATCATATCCCCTATTAAAGACCGGATGTTTCTTGCTGCACACCCATCACAGGGATGTTTCGGCCTTCAGTCGCATTGCGCTCCATGCTACTTTTTCAATAAAGCTTGTTTTTATCCCTCTGATTTCTCTTTTAGTAAGTGTTGCTTACATTACTCATGTCCTTACGTATTGGGGATCTTACGGTATTAAATGTGTTGATTTGGAAAGCTTTTGTACAAAGTTATATTGAAAAAACCGTCTCGTCCTTAATTTTTGCACACCAGTGTAGAATGCAATAACGGCTCTAGTTCACAAAGTTTTTCGACTTAATTTCCCTAAATAACAAATGCCTGCATGAATCAAAGCTCGAAATACATGTCAATTCATGGATTCGATAGAATTTCAGTTGTTTCAATCTAATTATATTTTCAATCTTAAATCATTCAGTTATATCAGTCAATTCAGATAATAAAGGTTGTCAAAAAAAAGTCGGTGTATCTCTGAATGACGAAGACGATAAAAATTTGTTTTACTGTGTCAGCGAGTTTGGCGCCTCTTCTGTTGCCTGATGTATTAATTACGTATTCATAATAGCGGTACACATACTCTTAAATATATACATTTACTAGTACAGATTACAGTAAAGGTACTAGTAAAACTACAGATTACTAATAAAACTCCTTTAGCTTAACGCCGGGAATATTTTAAGTTTATCTTATAGAATCTATAAATTTAATAAAAAGATATGAAAATATGGTTGTTTCGTTTGTAGAAAAAAGAGGATTTGCCGCTTTTGTTGGAGATCAAAAATTGCAGTTGGCGGTATAAAGAGCTGAATTATAAAATCAAAGAGGTATAATAATAAAATGGTTATGATAAAAATGCATACATGTCTCTAAACGTTAATGGTACAGGAATTCAATTTTATACATACTTTAAATTGAAAAAAAAAAAAGATATTTTTCTTTGGAACAGATTTAATAAACTGCTTTCCAAGATGGTTTTCATTTCATATTGTATTAAGAAATCCATTTTATTTAATTTAGTAAAAAGCGAATTCACCTTTGTGCGTTGCGCTATTTCTGGTATTAGCAACGTTTTAAATAATACTAAAGATTTTGTACACTGTACACCTCATTAAGGGTTGAAGTCTCCATAGTGTTTCCCGGTTCCTTATAAAGGTTATTATTAGGTTAAGAAATCAGGCAATTGTAGTTTCAATAATTCAGGACGTAGAAGAAACTAGAAGCGGGAAGTTTGAATCCTGTTCGAAAGAAAAGCTTCATACTTTTGTACATTTATACAAAGACCAAGCGAAGTTAACAATACATTTAATATCTTATTTCTTCAATTTTAAGAAGTCATCTATTATAGGATGAAAATCATAAATTTAGTATCGCCTAATTAAAAAATACTTCTTGAAAATACTTGAAGGAAAAAAGCAATTAAATGAAATGAAATGCCAATATAAAAATATTATCTATTTTTAACTGCAGATTGGGTCAGCAGATCTTTATGACAGAATACATATAAATTCGAACTTTTATGGTAACTAATTTATCATTACTTTTCCTTCTACAAGCATTCCCCTTACAGTTGAAAGTACTATCTTGCCATGTTTATAACTTATAGAGGCCTTCACGGAAATCAACAGTTTGAATGCGCGTAATTCTATGGGGCTGTTTCTTTCCGTGTATCAAAAGCGCTCATAGAATCGAGTGTGAAAATTCTCATTTCAGTAAGCCGCAAATACTAGACCTAGCCAAAAAGAAGATGATTAATAACGCTTACATAGTCCTTTTCAATAAAATGTTTTAAAGCTGTGCGAAGGGAACGATGTTTAGTGTTTGAACTCGCAAGAACAGATATTAATTGCTTTTAAGGAAAAAAGGAAACAGTTCAGTTTCTTTCCGCAAGCTGATTTTTTTTAAAGAAAGCTAGTTCTTTACTAGATGCTGCTTTAAAGAAAGTTTGAGTAATGGTTGCCATTGTTAAAACTGATTGAAAATATTGAATTCTGAGCCTTTTCAAAAGAAGTGTGTATAGTAAAAATCGATTTACTGTTAGTAATAACAACGTATTCATTTACAGTAATCTTTTGAGCACTTTTGTTTGATTCAGTAATCAGAGTAGATTCTTCAGATTTATTTTGTCCTCATTATTATATGCACATTATTTTCTGAGCCATCTAGAACTTAAGTAAATCAGGAATTCCAAACTTTTCTTTCTGGAATTAGCTTATACTCGTACGTTTTTGATACATATTTTGCTAATTTTCACGTTGGAATCTTTTAATTTTCTGGCAAGGGGCCAATGAAACTTCATCAGTAATTCAGGTTGGAAGTACACATGTACCTCTCTCAAGCAATCCTTAAAAGATTTGTTGATTAAACGTGTAGTGGATATTATTTGTTACACATATCACCAGGAATCCTAAATACTAAATGCCTTCATTTCTCTACGATTCTAATTTTACTCTTTAATTTATATCTTTAATTTCGTATGATTTTAGTTTTCCCTTTATCGCTCAAACGCTTCTCGCTCAGTACCTATGAATGAGTCCCTCGAGTCGAAAAAGACATAGAAATATTTCGCGTTACATTTTGCTTTCTAAAAGGAATGAATTTTATCTAAAAATATATTTTGCTATTTATTATTTTTAGAAACGATTATCACAGTGATATTAAAAATGTGATATTAAAAAATACGAAAAGTTTATAATACTTTGTTTATTATGAACGGTAAAAATTAACATGTGTACTCAAAAACATTATTCTTCATAACAATTATCATAAACTGCTTGAAATATTTTTATACGTAATAAAGTTTCATCTTGCACACTTAAAAGAATTTTTGTTGTCAGTGTATGTACATAAGTGGTAGCTTCCTTCTTTCAAATTTTCACGTCACCTGAAATACTAGCAATTTCCTTGCTGAACATTTTGGCACTTTCAATAATATCTTCAGCGACTTTTCCTCTTGGGTGATATTCTCTTGTTTTCCATCTCTTGTTTTCTTGCTTTTATAACTTTTTCACTCAAGGTTTCTAAAAAAATTCTTCGTCGATAAGAACAATCTATTCCCCCGATTTATTAATTTACGGTAAAGTACAAAAGCTTTACATGCTGATGTATCTAAAATACTCCTAAATACAAAAACCGGCCAAAGATTAATTTTTCCATTTGCAGTATATGCAGCTACCATTTTGTTTAATGTATCTAAAGTCCCCTTTATTTTATCATAATCAATGATGATCTCTGGTTTTCAATTAATACTGTCCAGTTTTTTTTTCATCTCTATGGAATCTATCTACTACCTGTATCTTTGGAGTACAACACATTGATTTTTCTTTCAAATGTAAGACACAAGTACTGTGTCTTTAGCAAAGAGAAAGCCGAATAGTACTTTATTTCATCTTTTGTTAGCAAAATTCAAAATTTCTGTAGTTTTAGAAGGTTTATTTTTTCGTAGTGTGCCAATCACTTTAATATACCTTCTGAGCAGAATTTCAGTTAAATTACAGGATGTAAAGAAATTGTCACAAGTAATGGTTTTATGTCACAAGTAATATTATGGTAAATATCAGTATAAGCTGAAAGGTGTCTAACGCCGACTAGAGAGCTAATTTCAAACACGCAGCATAAACTCGGAACTAAGTCCGCTACTACTCTTTTCGAACTCTTGAAACGCAACTTAAATACTGCTTTTGAAACACGTTTAGATTAACATCTAGGTCATTAAAAATTTACATTCCGACAGGAAACTGATATCTGGAGGGGAAAAAAGTCAAACTAAAAATAATTGGTTAGAATAACGTAAGTCCTTAAAAAATTACTATCCATTTTTCTTCCAAATCTCTGATCGCGGCCATTTATTCTTTTATCTTCTTTTCCGAGTTTCTTTATCATCATATAGAATAAATATAGATTTATATTTGAATTTGTTTTAGGGTCATGATCGCTCTAAACATGTGTCTGCCCTTATACTCACATCAGAGGATCGTCGTTGATTCAATATCTGATCTATATACACTTCCCAGCAAGAAATGGCCTATGTAATGCATGAAAACCTACAATATTTAGATTTGTTCAGTGTTCTCCATATATATGTTTACCTTCAATATTAGAAGAACGTATAATCTTAGTTTTAGATTTATGAAGGAAAAGCAGTTCAAAACCCATATATTCATATTCTTCTCATGTTGTTGATACCCGAGTAGGACCAAGGGAAAGATTCAAAATATTACTATATCGTAATCGACTAGTATTTAGAAACCATTTATTTTGCGATGTTATTTTTCCACTTCTGACATCATACTATCAGTTAAATTTCTTCTTGTCCCTATTTCTTCATCAGATGAAGAAGGCCTACTAGTGGCCCTGCGGCAAAGTTGCTGAACTGGTTCGTTCCGGGGTTCGAATCCCCGGCGAATGTGCTGGCTGCATGAGCATTTAGGTGTTTTTCCCATGTGTAACGTTCATATGAGCAAGTGTGTCTTAGAAAGTCCTCCACGAAGGCATTCCTCTTCCTCTAGTCAGTTAGCCATCGAGTTCTTGGCCGTTATCAAGTAAACCAGTCAGATGAAGAACAAATGTCCATTGATACATGATTCTTTTCCTCTGATATAATTTCATCCACGTCAGATCTATTTTCAACACCAGTATATTCCTCTAACATGTCGAAATGCTACTTTCATGTAACGAATACAAGAAAGATATACAAACTTTCCTCTCGCCACAAATATTCCGAATGATTCTAAAAAAACGTTTCTACTTCTAACTGATTGAACATACCAGACAAAACAATTTCCACCATTACTTGACGCTCATATTCTTTCCCTTCTCTACATTTGTTTCTTTCTCCTTCTTTAACCCCATATGTGTAACTTCTTTACAGCTATATGACACAAAATCAAGCCTTACAGTAACGAACACCATTTGACCAAGATCTGTTATTTTTATATGGAGTGTCCGCTGTTGAGAATATAAAAAATAGTTCTGTTTCAAGATATTGGGAATTTAGAAACTGTCCGTAAAGAGGAAGTGGCCTTGCTGGAAGTTCTACTGTATTAATAGGGGGTATTTTTATTAAACTAAGTAAACGCGGTTTTGTACTTGGATCAAAAAAGGCCCAAGTGGTATAAAGATAATTTCTTCCGACACTGAAGCTGAAACCCCAAATGAATTGAAATTTTAATATTTAATAGTCTTCAACAGAAGACGAAAAGTTATGAAGCTACTAGAGATATTAACAAATAAGCTTAAGATGTTGAAAATTGCTTATTGGTCTATAAAGATCCGAAGAGCTTTTTAGGGTTAATACAAACTTTTGTCATGTGCATAAAGTATCAACAGGTTAGTGAAATATAAGGATGTTTTGATCTAAGCCATGAAATCCTTATCAATATACAGGTACACCAGTGGCCGAGCGGTAACGTCGCTGAACACTGGTAGTTCGGTCCGAGGTTCGAATCCACCGAACGGGCTGGCTGCATGGACCTTTCGTGGTTTTCCCCATGTGTAACGTGTATACGAGCCAGTTTCCTGTAGAATTCTTCCACGAAGGCACCCCTCCTCTTAGGCAGATAGCCCTAGTGTGCTTTGCCATATTTAAATACACCACACCACTATACGCTTCGCTCATTTTTAACATTCGTAAACACATGTATATATGTATATATATATATACAGGGTGATCCAAAGGTCCATTAACATTTGAAAATCCAATAATTCACGAAATAATGTAGGTAAAGAGGTAAATATTGAACCACATTGTTGAAATGACATGGCGTTTTATTGAAAGTAAAAAAAAAAAAATCTGAAATGCTTCAGATTTTAAATTACGTCCAAAGGAGTATTTCTTTAACATTTTGTGTGTTACATTTATTTATTAAATATCACGTTCCTCGCACTTAAACCATAAAATTCAGTTCAACAGTAATATCGCAAAATAGTTTTAAAACGAGCATATCCTTTAGAATTTCCGTTACAGAGACTCACGCGCTGGAGATAAAAATGTTTTTTCTGTTCAACGTTGCCATTGCTCGCTTTGAAACCCTTGAGTTTGTTAATCAAAAATTTGTTAAAGTTTTACAAAATAGGAAATCGATAATAAAACAAATTCAAAATTTCAAATTTGGTCTTCCACATGCCCATATTCGTAGGAGGATTACGTCATTAAAAATTCGATGGCTCTATGTACCGTGTTTTTATCATAGTGCGAGAAATATATACATATATGCAGATTCTTCATTATTCAATTTCTTTAAATATAACACAGGGCGATAAGACTTTGTGGCTACAGTTTGAAAAGTGATTCGCCGTTTGTAGTGAATCGACGCAAAATCGCAAAGTGAAAACAACAGTCCTTCAGGGACAAAGCCCATTTGGACTAAAAAAAAAAAAAAAAAAAAAAAAAAAAAAAGGAATCAGTCCTTTCATGACGTTTTTACTTTTCTATCCTCGCCTCTGGGTGTTGGTCACGGTGTGATGTGCATTTATCACATCAGTTGTTATCGGACCCTTTTTCTTCAAAAAAATGCATCGTTCTGCTATTCAAACTGTCTGCGCGAAGAGTGCGAGGTGCGCTGTTATGTCACAAAATCGCATCATCCCTAGTCTGGCTGATAAGCACCTATTGGAAGGTATGACTTTTATGCAGGATAGCGCTGCTCCATTTATAACGCATATATAAAGAAGCGATTTTTGAAGCACTCCTAGAACATGTGATGTTTTACTGCATTAGTAACTGAGAAGGAATAATATTATACAGGGAGATTTAAAATAATTGATCTCTTTTCATGATCATAATTTCGTATCTATTAAGCATTATTAAATTTTATGACAAACAGTTTCGGGATTTGACATTTATTAAGTTATAAGGTAGTTTCTTCCTTCTTACAGCATGCCTTCGCGGTGTTATTGTAAAGCACATCCAACTAGCAGTCGGAAGATCCGGAGTTCGAATCCTGGCGAAGGCAATGCACGTTTTCCACTTTCATTCTCCGATAAAAAACTAATAGACTCTATGATGTTATAAAAATGTTCAACATGTTCTCTATATCTCGCCGATCAGTTTTTTTCTGTTTCTTTAACAAATTTATGCTTTGCTGTTTACCTTAATCTTCCCCCTCACCCTATGCAGTAGCATATTGTTTACTAGCGTCAAGTATACACGAGTTTTTTCAATGAAAAATAAATCTAAGGATTGCAGAATATTATCAAAATCGTGATCACGTCTTCTTAACAGAATTCTACATTGCAGCACAGTAGACTCGATGTTTAGTTTTTGCAGACAGACGTCTAGCTAATAGGATCTTCTACCGTGAGACTTGTTCCCTTGAATGTGAGTTTGAGATAATAACTCTGCTAAACTGATATACACTTCTACCTGATTTGAAAATCCGCACTGTTGTGTCTGCGTAGATGATAACACAGAGCTAGAGCAAATACGATAAGAATGTGATTCTATTTTTTCTTTCTTTTTTTTTTGTACAATTAAAGAAGTACCATAATCTTTTTAAGGTAAAATTTGAGCAGTTTTTCCCCATTAATTGCTTTGATTTTCTTTCATATTTGTAAACTTCAGAAATAAATTCCCCTGAAATCAAATCATGCCTTTTGAATCATTCGTTATTATGCTACCAATTTTATCTGATACATAACTCGTAGTTCGTATTTCAGCTTAATAGCTCATAGTTCGTGCATCTGTATGACTGGTTTTCTTGATTTAGTGAAGCCATTTTGGTTAAAAAGACTTTAAAGTCCAATGGTAGAGATCGTTAGATATTTCTAACCAAAACACATGAAAAATTAACTACGTGCTCATTGGAATCGATCCACGAATTTTGCACTTCCCAACTGAATGTGGATCCATTTAGACTAGATCAGCACACACGTGATAATGCGCTAATTCCTTAAAGACCTAGACATTAATTCCTCTTAATGTGCAATGCTTACTTAATTTTTCTAAATAGTAGCTGTAAAATTATTCTTGGAAAAAAATCAGTCTAAACCATTTCTTCAGCATAATATACAAGTACTAATCAGTGTGTTACTTATGTAAAGGTACCAAGATTATTGTATACTCGTACATGGAAGAAAAGTGTTTTGCATGTGTTTTCTATTATGTCTTTGAGGAAGTATCACAAGGAAGTAGGATAATCCTTAAGTCTTCGTATATCTACTGAGAATTGTAAAAGAATACAGTCTGAACGGTCCCAATTTTAAGGTATTCATGCTACTAGCCTGAGTCAAAATTATGAAAATCATGTTCCATTTAGTACAGGGCAATAAAATTTGTGCGTGTTCGATACGAAACGCTTCATATTTGGCTTAACATTTTCAGAAATCGAAAGCGTGTTTCCTTTATCTTTTCTTTGAGAACATTTGCAACTTATTACATGTTTCATTTTAGGTGAATTTAAAAACTGTTAAGTCTTTTATTTTCCAGTCTCTTAATTTCTTATTTATATACGCATTTATTTAAAAAAAAGTTTATGTTTAAAATTCAAGATGGTATAATTTTAAGTGAAATGAAATTATCAATAATTAAGGAGAACAACTGTTGTATACTTGACATCAAGTAAACAATATACTACTACATCAAGTGAGGGAACAAATTGAGGAAAACTGAAAAGTATAAACTCGCTAAAGGGACAGAACAAACGGATCGAAGAGATACAGAGAAAATGTTTAATATTTTTGTAACTTTATAGAGTCTTAGCTTTTTATTGGAGTGAGAACGTGAAAAATGTGCCATGGTTTCTCCAGGATTCGAACTCCGGACCTTCCGACTGCTAGTCAAACAGATTTTCCAATTACACCACGAAGGCATGCGGTAAGGATGCATACCTTATAACTTAACTAACGTCAAATCTCGAAAATTACAGCTTGCACTAAAATCAATAAAAAGGTTGAAAAAAAAACGTGCAAAACAGACATGTAAAGCTGTATTACTTTAGAAATCAAACGAGTCAAACGACGATTTTTTGTCAAACGACAAAAAATCCGCATTGTATTGCAGAGTCATTAGGACTTTTGAAAGCAGGAAAACTGAAAATGGGCAATACTCTTGCCGGAATTCGAACCACGGACCTCTCGAATATGCGCCGAACGGGCTGACCATTACACCACGAAGGCATGCTAAGAAGGCGGGAGAAATACTTTATAATATTTGCAATTTCCACAGGACTAGTTTCAATGGTTTTAGCCCAGCCTCAGATGCCAAAGTTCAAATGAACAGGATAAGAATGGTTATCTTATCACCATATATTAACCAATAAAAATGGTTATTCTTATCTTATCTCGTTCACTTGCACTTTGGCAGCTGAGGATGGTTTTCGGTAAAATCATGGAAACTAGTCCTGTGAAAATTGCAAATATAATGCTGGTTTTTTGTTGTTTGACTTCTAAATTAATCTTTGGTCGACATGTTATTTGATTCTAAGTGTAAAGCTGTACGTTGGCTAATAAAACGAAAAGTTTGCAGCTTATAATTATTTCAAATGCTAGAAAGTAACCTTCATACTTTAAAATGCCTTTCAGAGAAAACATACTGATGTCACAAATTTTTATAGAAAGCGTTACGTTACCCAGTAGCTAGAAACTGCAAAATAAAACGAGGAACTTATTCCGAAGTTCAAAAAACGTATAATTATAATAAAAATGCATCTCCTATTCATATATTGTATTACTTGCCTCTTTAATCCTTTCTGGAGCTCCTTTATGTTATTTTAATTTCATAGGTAAAACTGAAAAGAAGAATAAAAAGAATGCATTATTGATAAATCTGATACAATGCAATGCTAAGCCATTCATAAAAACAAGATACTGAACCAATATTGGAGAATCCGAGAACGCACGTTTGTTTAGAAAAATATCTGAAGATACTGAGAAATTGTATTTCCTCAGTTTTAGCGAAGCTTAAATGCAGAAACGTATGTTACAGCTGTTTTTATAACAATAAAAAATAAATGTTAATAACTGTATTCCAGTATCAAATAAGAATTCTTCTGACACTGTGTAATAACTTCATAGAAAATGCATTAAAATTGGAATTTGAGGATAAGTGACCTAAATTCGGAAATAAATATGTTCTTATTTTTTGGAAGAAAAAGTGTTAATATAAACATTACGTCATTAACACAATTCGGCGTATTTTTCTTACTCTTACCTTCGTGAGATATTTTCGGGGCGAAAAGTAAATTCAGTTTTTTTCATATTGGAAATATAAGACTAGATGCATAAACGTGAACCTCTAAGCAGAGAATTTAGGAAGATTTTCCAGTAAGGTTGAAAATTTTCTCAGTGGTTTAGTTTCAACTTTACAACTACTTGACGTCTTAGTTAATAACTAGTTTCTCTAGTAAATTCAACGGTTTTAAACTGACTGGATCGCTTAAAGGACACGGCGCCTAGACGTAAAGTCTATATTACGAAAATAGAGTGTGAATGGATCGCGGAAGCGGAGAAATTCACTTAAACGACAGAAATTCAGACTAATAAAAAGAACAAGGATTCCCAGCGCCTTGGATATTTTTCTTTTCTGACTAAATTTGCTAGCTGCTGAAAATGACGACACCTAAAAATGCACGGTATTTGGCTAGAAAAGTGATGCACCAAATAATGGAAAATTTAGAGTTAATTCTCATTTTGATTAATTATAGCCTATCGGAAGCTGCGCCTAGATAATGTTTCTTCACATGAAAAAGCAGCATGCGTATCTTTGCAAAGCTAAGTACTTAATCGGGTATATTTTTATTTAAGAAATATTTATTTTTAATCACACTTTTGAGCCTGCTGTAGAGCTTTTATAATAAATAAATCTTTATGTGTAGGAAAATAACGCATGCAATGATTAATATGCGAAAAGAAATAAACAAAACATATTGTTACTGATGATTCATTCATGATAACAAATCACCGTAAAGGATTAATATAAAATCATAACACTAAATTTCAAGAATCATTTTTATAACTTAATTTGTTAGTTCATTTTTAGTGAAACAAAATAGTATCTCAAATCTACTTGTTTGCTTAAACTGTGACTTGTAAATAATTATGTTTGACAATTTTCCTTGAAGAAATAAAGATCTGCTACAATATTTTATTACTTAAGTGTTTTCAGCTGTACTTTCAATTGTAATGTTGAACATATTATTCACACAGCATATGAATTCAGACTGAAAACCTGAATGTATTTACGAATTACATTTAAAACAAATAACTTCTTTTTTGCCTAGAATGATATAAACACAATAGGTTTTTTTAAACTAAGCATTTTTGATGAAGTTTCAAAAGCATTAATGAACACCAAAACGTGCGCGAAAATATTCTTCACTCAGCATATAAATTTAAGTCGAAAACTGAAATGTATTTCTATTTCTCGGTTAAAAATAGTTGCTTTTCTGTCTAGAATAATAAAAATAGAGAAGAGATTTTTCTTTTCCCTCATTTTCTGTGTTTTTAACAAATTATATTTGATGTAGCTCGGAAGCATTAAAGGAACATCAAGCTTTTGACAAAATATTTCTTACGTTCCTGTATTTTAACAAGGATTTGAACTAAAGTTTTTAGTTCTAGAAAAACCTACGAGAAACATATCTTTAGCTAATTTTTTTAATGGAAAATGTTTTCATGTAAATTACAAATGAGGACAACCGTGATAATCCTATTCAACTGGTTTGTTTCACCAGAGAGAATAGAACCCAAAGTATATTCACATTGTTTCGCATCTTTAGCTAACGTTTGAACAATATAGCAGACAAATATGTATTATATGCATTAATTATAGCTATAGGTTTTCATTTCAAAATTGGAAAACATCAAGTCTAATATTGATGTTAAGTTTAGTAGAAATATTTTGTGGATTTCGAGAAAAGTGCCGTACTAGCTAACTTTAGAGCTTGTTTGCTTAGTATCCTTAAAATATAACAGTTTAAGCATAGCAGATTATAAAGAACGAACAAAAATAATTATTTGCGTAATTTAAATTAACCTAAGATAACATTAAATTCAACATAACATAATCTGAGACTACAACACAAAACAAACTACTTAAACTGGCTCAAGATAATTATGGCGCGCATTTAAGAAGCTGTTAAAACAGAACATAAACTAACAGAGCTGGAGGTATCCTAAGTAACAGAAGGACAAGGCTGCCAGAAGCTCTAAAGTACTGAAACCATCGGCTGAAATACAAAACAAATCATTTGCGTTTTGGTGAAACTACCGAAAGAAGAAGTTATATTAAAGGCTTAAATCATGATAATTGGATAACTAATATAAAGCACCTTATAGTAATGTAATGTTTTCTGTTAGACTTTTACAGGTACCATCTAACAATCGTCAATTAGAAGCTTCGTTTTGTTTTTTGAGTGTTTAGATTTAGCAGAAATGTACTATTTAATCTCTATTTTGTGGCAACAATTTCAAGGTTTTGCGGATTATCTGCATTAAATTTCAGATAATCAAATCTGGTTTATAAAAGCAGGACTTCGAGTGCTAATTGCATTACCAAGTAAAAGCAAGAATGGAAAGGAAAAAAAGGGGAGGAAAATAGGTTCGGCCATAGAAGAAGGAATAAAAAGAGACGCTATCCTCGCACTATGGCTGACGCAGTGCTGCCGAGCTTTGGTAGCCGAAGGGGGTGTGGTACATTTCGAGTATGTTACCTTGACTGCGGTTTGGTAGTACTTGCAACACGACAGTTCCGCACAAATCGTAAAGCGGGGATACTTCCGAAAAAAAAATCATTGTTGGATAGATAATAGCAATTTATACAGTTTAGTGGTATCTATTAAAGAATGTTAAATACCTTAAGGTGCCTTTCAAATATCAAAATATCGCAAAAATAAAACACAATTCAAAGCTCAGCTTCCTTATAATAAATTCGTATAAGCGCGAAAACTTGCATGCTTCTTTCAATGCTATCGATAGCGCATTTGGAACTTTTATGTTATATTTCTAATAGCAAAATTTTTCAAATAGCATCTTTCATCATCCACATAATATTGTAATATGCACATATTTAAAACTTTTAGGCCTGAGGTATAATAGTTGTTCATTTGAAAGCCATCATTTAATTTTTATATAACTAAAAATATAATCACTTTAGGTTTATATATCTTGTGAAAAATGAAATTACCTCAAAATCTTCTAATCCTTCTTAAAATTAATAAATATGTAGACTGATATGCTAATAAGTTAATAAAGTATCATTTAAGTCTCTAACCAGTTATTCTATGTTAATGTGCTATTCTAGCAGCCTAATTTCTATTTTCCTGCCGAAATGCAAATTTCTATCTCGCGTGAAATTCAAATGAGGTGGAATGTACAAAATATTTATAGGAAGGTTTTAGAGGGTAAAATCAGGGCGCGTTTTTCCTGCTTGAAGGCCACATTACTAACTTTGATTTCTCTAGCGATTAGTACTCTGCGGCGCTGAGTTATTCTTGCCAAAAAGCTTGTTTACCCCAACTTTGGTCAGAGCCAACTTGCACGCTAGTCAAACTGTGGAAGCTGTTAGGTAATACTTAAATTTCATTAATTTTAAGCTTATTTATCATCTTTGATTTTAAAGCCAAAGCTAATGTCTTCTGTAATGACGAATCCGTCTATTAAGATTTATTTGGATTAAGAAATTGTCTTTTTCAGCCTTTCCCTCTCTCTGTGGTACTTATAAGAGATTGTGAAGTCCACCAATTGCCTTTAAGAGTTTTGGTCTAATTTTATGTTACCTAAGAAGGCCAGACTCTATAAGTCAACTACACCAAAATTTGTAATCATATATTTGGGTAAAACTGTATACAGAAACATTTGCCAATTCATCCGAAGTGCCATGTGCAGTCAAAGTAATCTGACCAAGTGAACCAAGAAGAGATACTGAATACTCTGCCAAGTTACATTTACTAGAAAATTTGAATCTGATAATGAATGCATCAAAAAACTTGCTTGTGCTTTAAGTCAAATGTTTGAAACTTAATGGCTAGATGTAAATATAAAATTGTACATTTTAAATATTTGTAAATAGGCTCTTAGGTCAGGTTAAGGTTTTTAAATAGGGTAGAGCATGCAAGGATGCCTTCATGGAGGAATTTCGAAGAAAACTATCTTTGAGTGCCTATTAAAAATATACATGTAATTTTCATTCAATTTATATTGATACCTATTTCATATGAAAAACTTTCTGACATATGCTAAAATATACGTTTTTATATATTCTACATTACTCGAAAAATATAATGAATGCACAGAAATTAAAAAATTACACATCCTGAAAATGAAAAGTAATAAATATATATAAGTACTTTTGCATATCCTCATAAAAAGCATGTAGTAATAAAATACGTAAATGTTTGTTAAATTATTTATAAATTTATTCGGAAATGAAGGATTTATTCATTCCTAATTAACATTTATTCAATTTGTATGAATTTTACTGCGAAGAAATCTATTTATTAAATATATCTACACTTATAATGATGTTAAACATTGCCTAATTATATAATGATGTTAACAGTTAATTGTCAACATAAATTGAAATTATTTTTAGAAATATATTTATAAAAACTATCTAAGCAAGAATTGTGGGTACTGGGAAACCATCTATTAAAAGGTGCTGCAAAGCACAGTCTATGAGATGCGTACTTAAGTAGAAGTAGTAAAGTAGACTTTTTAAAATGTGCATTGTTGAAATTAAGTTAAAACCTTTGATAAGTATTAAAAGAATTATTTCTTTACATCTTATAATAATTCAGTTACAAGTTTTAAATAATTTTTACAAACAGTCCTTTTTTATCCTTTCCAGAAATACTCATAGAAAGTTAAGTACGTGGAAAACAGAAATCAGCAGCATTAGTTAACGTACTTGACTTTTAAAATAAAAGGTGCCCTAATTCAAAATAAACTGAACAGAGAATTAATTGTAGAGTGACTACGATTTTTATTTCAAAAATGCCACAGAAGTTAAATCACTTTGTATTTAAGAAAATGTTTCAGAACGAATCTCTGTAAAAAGAAAAGAAATAATGCTTCATCTTAATACTAATAATACAATAAACTTTAATTTTAATTTTTGTAATCATTAACCGAACAAAATCGAATTACCTTAAAATTTGTTTCTAATGTTATTAGAGAAAACTTGTAAAAACATTTAATTCAAATTAAAACTGTTCTAGGCAAATTGGTTTGGGAAAAGTAAAACACTTAATTCCATTCAAAACGGAATATTGTTTTATAATATATTCTTTCACATACTTAGGAGTCTGAAAATATTGTAGAAAGAGGAAGTATACATTTATACTTATATTTACGACGTAATTGCAAAATGTTTATTTCCGATTTTGTTGAAACCTTTTGATCTTAATGGTAAGATATTGAATATTTTGGTCACTAGGGGGAAGTACATCAATTTTTCAAGGCAGTGTACTGGGAAAACCAGTTCAGACCTCTCCTCTATTTCCTACCTCCATAGGTTCAGCAGTGCGGCAATACTATTTTTGTACGTCAAGGATTATTTGTAGTTGTAATTATCGTATATTATCTTTGAGTCATTTTAGATATTGGAATATATTGTCAAAGAAATGCGTACCCATTAGATTACATTTTAGTTTATTCAGTATTTTCCGACTAGACTAGAAGAGAAACACGCTAATGTGACAATCAAAACCGTGAAAAACAACCTTATATTTAGCGTAGGTATAATGAAACACTCAATCGATTTCGAGGGCAGCTAAAGGTCCCTCCTCATCAGGAGAAAGAAATACATAGAAAGAAGAAAATAGGAATCACAGAAACACGTGGTGCTTATCAGCACTGCACGTGGTTATAACTAGATTTTTAATCAGAGTTGCACTGGCCGCCTACTTTTACTGAGCCAGGCTGTCTGATCAAGCATAAAGAAATATTAGCGAAGTTAAAATAGGGAGCGAGGGGCAAATGCACATTACGCTCAAAATCTGAACTTCAAATAATGGAAAGCAATCACTGAACGGATTTTTATACCCTCTGGTAGTACCAAGTGCGAGGAGGTAACGCCATCTATCGGCAAAAATAATTGAATTAAGACAGTAGAATTTTAAAGGCATTAGGAAGGACTGGATTGGACTTCAAATCATTAACTAAACTTTCTAAATCTTTGTGAATGTGAAAAGTTTAGTTATGATTTGAAGTCCAATCCAGTCCTTCCTAATGCCTTTAAAATTCTACTGTCTTAATTCAATTATTTTTGCCGATAGATGGCGTTACCTCCTCGCACTTGGTACTACCAGAGGGTATAAAAATCCGTTCAGTGGTTGATTTCCATTATTTGAAGTTCAGATTTTGAGCGTAATGTGCATTTGCCCCTCGCTCCCTATTTTAACTTCGCTAATATTTCTTTATGCTTGATCAGACAGCCTGGCTCAGTAAAAGTAGGCGGCCAGTGCAACTCTGATTAAAAATCTAGTTATAACGACGTGCAGTGCTGATAAGCACCACGTGTTTCTGTGATTCCTATTTTCTTCTTTCTATGTATTTCTTTCTCCTGATGAGGAGGGACCTTTAGCTGCCCTCGAAATCGATTGAGTGTTTCATTATACCTACGCTAAATATAAGGTTGTTTTTCACGGTTTTGATTTTCCGACTATTTTATCAACGCCTTTTGTAACTCGATTGAAGACTGTGTTACTTACATTTATTCATATTGGCACTTAAAATAAATTTTAAAATAGCTGAAAATGTTGTGTAAGTTACGAGCGGAAAAAGAGAAAAATAACCACTTTTCTTTTTGGCAATATAACCTTTCTCTGACGTCA
Organism: Stegodyphus dumicola; assembly: GCF_044657685.1. Taxonomy (NCBI): domain Eukaryota; kingdom Metazoa; phylum Arthropoda; class Arachnida; order Araneae; family Eresidae; genus Stegodyphus; species Stegodyphus dumicola. The sequence continues at coordinate 108,455,614 of NC_140781.1, read as the reverse complement.
GACTTGCGTGTAACTTTTCTTCATTTCTTCATACACGCTATTTTAGAGCAAGTTTACCATAGTTATTCAATTCCTGCGCCATCAAATACTCACTATTTACCATACTTTAAAGCACTCCACAGTCACATGACGTGCTAAAGCAAGTTTAGAACATAAAAGGATAAAAAATAGGAGACGCTTTTTCGAACTCAGACACACATATTCGAAGGTGCAATCGAATTTTCTCTTCGTACTTCTCTTTCTTTCGCCTTCCCTTTCCCGAGCGTAATGCTACATCACAAGAGATTCAACGGCTTCGTGTGACCTGCTTTGTACATTTCTGATGTCAAAAATGTAATACGAAGAATTCGAATTGGATTTTTCTTCCCAGTTTAATGTAAATACAAGTTATAGCATGTTTGACATTTGAAGTCAAAATATAATTTAAATATTCTTATTAGTTATTCAAAGAAAATCCCTTTCTTATTTGTCTCTGTAGATACCGAATATTTAGGAAATACTCTTTTTGTTGCATTTGTACTTCTTTCAGAAAAAATGCGTTTTACTTTATTTATGTTCAAAATTATGCCTCTTGATAAAATAAACAGGCAAACTGCACTGCACTGACCTAATGAGCAACTTCCGACCTAAGTTAGCTTAAAAGGCAACAAACGGAATATGTTGCTCAGAGGTAAAACCATCTACTATCTACTGGCCACAACCTTAGGTCGGGGCCACGGGCATTAATTGTGAAAGTCAAATTTTAAAGGTTGCATTTGTACAATATACAGAGTTATTTGGATATAGTGCATACGTTGAAGAAATACATCTGAAATTATTATATTAAGATTTTCCAGAGTATTTAAGACAGTAATTGACAGCCGCCTACAGTAACAAACGTGGTAACAATAAATGCAAAACTTTTAAAGTAGAAGATCATAGTTAGATAAATGTCAGTCATATATAATAGAAAAACACAAGTAAATGAACAACAAAGATCAATACCCCGTTCAGAATCTGCACGCTATTGAAATGAAGTATATAGTCATGAAAGAATCAAATCTGATCTCTAGAGTCCAAGTTTAAGTGTAAATGAACATACTTTATGTTTCATAATCCAGTGCTAAATGTTTTGTCCAAAGCAAAGTATTGTGCAGTTCATGCAAGATTCAAGTCATATAACTCAGAGGTACTGGAATTTGTAATCATAGTAATAAAATCCAAAAGTTCAATAAAGAAGTTTGTTGATTCCAGTACAATTAGCAGTTGTCATATTATTGTAACAATGAGTTAAAGAAGATCATACCAGATATACACAATATAGAACAAACATTATGTTTCCATACTTGGTCATAAATGTGTCTGGAGAAAAAACTATGAGTACAATTATATGTTAATCTACGCAAGAACAGATAGCATAATATTGAGATACAAGCATTCATGACGTTGAACAAAAGATTACTTCAGATACAACTAAGCAAGTGCTGTACACTTTATGCTGTTGCTTTTAAATGAAAAAAAATTCCATAACGTTTATAAGAAATCAGATGTTACAATTACTAAATGTACAATTGTATTATTTCGTAGGTATGTCATTCCAGATATCCACTGGTTCATATGAGGCAAAACAAAATTTGATTATGCACATATTCAAACAAGAATATTTAGCAGTAAGATAGAACATAGTGTAAATATGGAAAGTTCACGCCAGATATAAGAGATAAACGAAGAAAGTCAATCGCTAAATTAAAGTAATTCTAAGCGCAATAGTCAACACTACATATTATTACACATTCTCACATTTTTATTCAAAACCTAGTTATTAATGCAAGTAAGAGATATACAAAGATATACGATACAGGTTCAAATACATACAATATTACTTATTTCATATAAAACTTACTAATTACATTAAATTAAACAAAACATATTACACATTGTTGCATAATGCTCAATATGATTACATGTTACATATTATCATTGTAAATACAAAAGAGAAATCATAACCTAATACATTTTAAAAAAACACAATATTTGTTACAAATCAATACACATTATAAAGAGTTGCAGTATAAAACACCAGAAGTACACCAGATATTTATGGATAAGCATAATTCTAGTCGAACAATGTTAAAATTATTGAAATAAACAATATATAAGAAAAGATTCTAACAATTAGGTTATGCACAGAAACTCTGGTCAAGTCAAATAAATCTAAGTAACAACTAAATAAGAGCAAGAACATGTATGCATTTTGCTAATCTTATCGTTACATAAACAACATTCAGTAGTACTATAAATGTGCTATAATAATTTTCCACCATTAAAAAAGTATGACCATGACAAGACAGATTGTAAGAGAGGCAGACCGATTACAGATGAATTTTTTCTGCAAATCAGAGCATATACCAATCACAAAGTACAGTTACAAATAAGTACATGAAACTGAAACTAAGCATTTGACATGTTAGAAGAAGCAGTCACCATGAGCAATGGGGAAACAATTATCTATTTTATTTATTATTTATTATATATTTATTCTATTTTAAATAAAGAATCATACCAAAAATACAACCAAATCTAACTAATGCCATAGTAAATGCTGTAACAATTTCCAAGATAAAAGAGAAACAGCATTCAACACAACATATTACAACACATTATTACTTGTAACATGATAAAATTACTTTAAACTTATAATTACTAAAAGATTTACACATTAAAACATATCAAGACTTATTATTAAATTATACAACACAGTAAAACATATTACTTGATAATATTACATGTTAGAAATGATGATTATTAATTAAACATCTTCTTTAGCAGAAAAGTGTTTAGCAGAAATTCATCTGTAATTCTCTGCCAGTTACATGGTAGGTTCATTTTCATAACAACTTATGTTCTTTATGTCAACTTTCTATTCGAGTCTCTATAACTTTCACTCAGTAAATTTACATTATTAACTTACTGGACGAGTGAATATAATTCATAATAAAAAATAAAGGTCGTATTTGGGGTAAAATGAGTTATGATTAGGGTACGATGCAAAAATTAAACGAAGGAAGTAGCCTCGATCATCCCACGAGTTATTACATGAAGAGAAACCTGAAATAGGCTGAAACAATTAAGTCTAAATTCCCCCCACCACCACCAAAAAGGGGGAAAATATGCGTTTTGCAAATCCCTCAAAAACTTAGATTCAAAACGATTACAAAAGCATGCTAATGAAGAAGAAAGCCGCCTAATGCGATAATGGTTAGTGACTCCACTACCGTACCGAAGGGCCTGGGTTCGAATGCCGAACTAAGCATGGATATTGTAAAGATATAGTGACTTTGTTGCATGGAAGTTTTCTAAGTATATGGCAACCCGAAAGTTCTCTCGTGTGGTTTGGTGGTAGAGGAAGAGGGGTGGGAGATCCTCTGGTTGCTTTGCCTCAAAATTGGGGTAGAAAATCGCTATATCATGCTCAAGGCTCTTGCCAATGACAGACGCAATCTCGCACTCATTGTCGCGATATAATTGCTGGGCTTGTTCTGATTCAGACAAGTGGGATTAGTCCCACAACGACAATATGAAGAAATGATCAGCATACAGATTCATATTAAATTTCTCACCGGAAAACAATACTACCTCTAACTGAAGTCCGCAGCAAAAATTAAAAAATCCGATCACTCTAAATTCCGTTAACAGAAATTTTGAAAAATTATAGTTTCTTACAGTTCGGTTTAAACAAATTGAGTTTAATTACTGAAATTGATAGCTATCAATATTCCCATAAAGAAGAATATTTACCATAACACTTTATAACTTACTTTTTATAACTTGAAAACTGAACTTTAATTCAAAACTGAAGGTAAAAGGAGTAGGTAGAGGAAAGTACTTATAAAATGAGAAAAAAAGGAATCATGCTTCAAAAGGTTGATCTTTCATTATCAGACTATCTATAATCTTCTAATTGTCAGTTTATAAGAAGTCTGAGCCAATGTATTGTTTCTCCCCTACCTGCAGCATAACACTATCTGCACTGCAAAAAATAAAGTTATAAGACAACTTATTTGATTTTTGTTAAAGGTTTTGCTAGTGGTTTTGATAAATGAGCTAAGACGTAGACTAGTAGTTGACTGGATAGATACCAATAAAAAGCAATACTTATGTCTCGGTAATGCTAATGCAGTTTGATGTAACAATCAGATAGCAGTGTGTCGTCAGTGCGTCTCAAGGTGTTAATCAGGAAGATGCTGTTATAAAGTATTTCTTCCGCTTTCTTAGCATACCTTCGTAGTATAGTGGTCAACACGATGGGCGCGTATTCCAGAGGTCCCGTGGTTCGATTCCCGGTGAAGGCGTTGCGCATTTTTCCCATCTCCTGCTTCCAAAAAATACCTAATGTCTCTACACTGTAATTAATAGTATATTTCCAATGGTGATGCTAGTACTTTGCTGGAGTAATTTTAAAGGATTACATATCATATATCTCCACCAGACACAGAACTGGATTTTCGTTTCGAATGATGTCTGAGATGTGCTTACTTCGCATGAGCTTCGCAATGCCATAGACGTATCGCTCTTCCTTTCCACGTGATGATGAAATAGAATTAGATATCATTGATGCTGCAGGGCAATAAAGGGGCACCAGATTCCACTCCTGGACTATTGGCGAAGTAGATAGATTGTAATATTGTTGAAGATTATTCTCAGAGCCTTGCGTATCTGCAGGTATTGGATCAAAACGGATGTTTACTTTTGAGATTTCTTAAGCCTACACACAAACGTACGTGGATGTGGTGGGATTCCCAACTGAAATCGTCCTGATTAGTTTCGATCTTCAAGGTTGAAACTGATATGAATTAAGCCTTTTATTGTACATGTTAATACCACAATTTAACTCATCAGTTCTAAGCTCGGATTTGGGATTCTACAGCAGACTTTCACTATAAAGGGGCTAACCCAATAAAGCATATTATAGCTCGAGTTGAAGCAGTGCATCTATGCATTACACTATAGTCTTATTTTCTATAACACTACAGCAAAAATTTTGAAAACATTCCTGAGAAGAGAATTTCGTCAAATCTTGAAATTGTTCTAAGTTTCGTAGCTACTCAGTTGTACTGATTTAGCAATACAGTAGTTGCTGTAAATATTAAATCTTTTTTCTTTTTTTATTCATCAAATTTGTATAAATTAAACTATGATTAGAATTTGATAAGTTTAAATTTCTCTAATTTATCAAAAATTTTTAATTTGTATAATTTAAAAATAACACAAAAAATAAAAATGATTTCTCGTCAAAAAATTTAAAATCCATGAGTGTGTAATTTATACAGAGGCTGTTCGCACATTTTCTAGACGATTTTCATTGCAATTGCAGAAATATTTTACCTATAATTTTCATTATAATTACAGAAATATTTTACCTATAATTTTCATTATGATTACAGAAATATTTTACCTATAATATTTATGATTCAAATGCTCTGTTTGATAACCCTTATTCTTCACTATCTTTCTACAGCGTAATTTCGAAGACAATAAAACCTTTTATAGTATCAAAAGAGGTATTTTATTCCATTGCTCACGAACCGCTTTCCAAAGTCTAAGGAGGTTGCAGGTTGACATTTGGACAACCCGGTTTTTAAAAGTACAGAAGCGCAAAAATACATTGATATCAGTACTCTGTCAGTGGATTTAGTAGGAATCTGAGTGAAGGGTTGTTTTGATACTCGTTTCTTGTTTCATTTTTCCAGGAAATTAACAGTAGATTTTGACGTGTCGCTGCTTGCTTTGTCTCGATGAAGTTCTACTGTTTGATCACACTGTGTGTAAAGAAAAGGTATTTCATATTTGAAAATTGGGTGTAAAATATGTTTTTCATAATATGTGGAATTGAGCTGAACATTTTCTCCACCCTTTTGTTTTTAATTTGCCGTTATATGAAAAATCAGTAACAATCATAAATCCCTTACAAAAATTTTGTTTAGATTCCTTGCAACATGTTTTAAGATTTTTTTCGCCTCTTTGATGGTAATAAATGAATCTCCTTTTAATGCAGCCATTTCAGTACACCAAGATTCATCTACTGTGACAACATTTTTTCATTTTCGTGATAAGTGTTTCTCATAAAGAATTATGTTGTGCGTTCGGCAATATCTCGTAGAGAAAGATGAGGCATCTTATGTTTTTTCGCCATTTTATGATTCAAATCAGCATTAATCTCTTTTTTTTTAATAGTTGACACTGGGTAATTTAATGATTTTGCAACTGTCTTTTGATTTGTCGGACTTTCTTTTAACACCCTTTAAAAATCTTACTTTTGCAACATTCGAAACATTCCGTTTTTTCCTTGGATAGGTAATTTGGAAGCATTTTTCCACTAGGTGTTAAATTTTGATGTTTTTTCCGCCTTTGTTGTTGACAATAATACCTGTCGTAGCTTTAGATATCTAAAAAACATAACTTTCACAATGTTTTTTAATAACTAGCTACGAATAATTTTCTTTAGAAAGAACATAAAACATTGCCTTCTATCCATTTCTTCTTTAAAGCGACATTTTACATTAAAAAAAAACTGTCAAGTAGCAGACGATAATTTATACTTTCAAAAATATAAGTGCATTAAATTCCTTTTTCAAGTGCAAGATTTTTTTTACAGTATAAAGTCTAATTCTCTTAGAGAGCCTACACTTGTAGAGTTTAAAAAGACTATTGAATAATTCTTCTAGCTTTCTAAAACAAAACAAAAGTCACAAGAAGGGTGTTATAAGATCCTTTTATTCAACACAACGATTACCAAACTTGTGTTTGCACATACCAAGCACTTCTGGCTTAACAGAAATACGTAACAATGAACAATTCAAAATGTGTTATATTAGCCTAACTGCTCACAGGATCAGTTGACGCGCAGGTAAGGCTCTGGCTTGTAGAAAACCTGTGAGACAAAACAAAATGGCTAGAAGCACTCAACGCCACTAAATCAAGTAGCTAATAATCACGGCACAACGTGGCCTGGAACAGGCAGACACGCTCTGAAACTAACTTCCGAAACTGTTGCTTAAATAGCACTTCTTTCTAGCTTAAACTGAATAAACGCTCTCTGTCGCATTTAAATTCTGGCATGAAAAGCATGGGTGAAAAGAGAGTAATAGGAAAGTGCTAACTTAAAATGAACTATTGGCTAAAAATAAATAGATAAATCTCACAATAGAAAACCAAAATCGTCTAAAATGTGCGAACAGCCTTCGCAAGCATGCATTTTAAAATTTCTAATGAGAAATCATTTTTATTTTCAATCCGTTAAATGCTTCTATCTTGTGTCAGCTCGTTGACTCTGGAAATAGCTAGAAGCACTTAAAATAGAGAATAAATAAAAAGTACTAAAGCAAAAAGATTAAATTTAACCTGACAGATAGATTTAGACATGATTTCTTCAATGCTTAATGGTCACCTACTTTTCGGTTATCTCGTCATCTCATGATCTAATTGTCTCTGTGGATCATCTGTGAAATGTTTACGACTAGAGAACCAAAGATTAAATTTCTCTCGAATAAATATAAATTACTTTAAAAGAGATGAATTTCAATAATTAGATTAATTTATTTCTATATTTTGTTTTTCATTTGAGTTATAAGCCTAAAAACGAGTAAAGAAAAGAACGTTGGGAATTATTATTTGCGAAAAATGAGGACTTTCATATTTTTTATGTGAATCAATCAACATTAATCCTTGAAAGATATGTATAATTTTATTTCGAAGATTTAGAATCATTTATCTCTGAATGCACTGGATGCAAACTCACATAAATGACATACTTTTGAAACGGAAAACTAAAAATGGGCGTTAAGAAACCCAACTGAAACAAATTCAGAATTCAAAGCTACACATTTTCTTTAGGTCTTTCTAAGTGTTTACGAATATCCACACTCTTCAAGTTACGTATTTTACAATGTTACCAATGTGATTCATTTAACACTTTTTTTTGGCTTTAGAACTGGTAAAACCTACTTTGTTATTCTGAAATTCTATTCACATTTTTCCCTTCTATCGGAAAGATTTTAGACCATTTAGACTGAAAATATTACGCAACTGAGAGCTACTGTTACCTACCCTCTAGCAATATTCTTTATTTGAAAAGAATTTGCTTAGATCTTTTTACGGGCTACACAAAATACAATGGTTCCTATATAAGAAAATTAATGCTTGATTTAATATTATTGCAAAGCTTGCACTTTATATGAAACTGATGGGTTAGCACTATGCTTAAAATATATACAGCGCTCGCTGTTATAATTGAAGATTCTTGTCATAATTATTGACATAAATCGTAAAATTGCTTACAAAATTGTAGACATTTTTTACAGAAACCATTGTAAAAAATTAATCTCAATAGTTTTGTTACTGATCTAGAGCCTTTGCGTTTCATTATCAACTTTGTAAATAATGTTCCAATTATTGTGAAACATAGACTGTCATTTTTATTCTTCATATATGCATAATAGTTTATTATTTTGCATTGAGAGCAAGAAGATTCTACTCACAAAAGTTACCGCAAGTAGCACTGCAATTCTATTGTCGATTTTCTTGCGAGCTATAAGAGAAAGATGTAGCATTTACGTATCCTGTTGGTTTAGAAGGAAAATTATAAATCAACCTTATAATATTGCAACTCTTACCAAATTTATTATATTGAAACTCTTATTAAAATTAACAAATGTATTTAAGCGCATAGTTCTTAAGTTCGAGAGAGACCAATTAATCTGTTACAGCTCTCTGCTGCTGAATTTATTTATCAGCTTTAAGTTAGCTAGCTCCATTTTACTTCCGAAACGTGCTGAGAGATCCAAAGCTTAGGAGGTTATAGTTATTTTGTATTTAATATTTTAATTTGACTTGAATATATGCTATGATTTTCCCGCAATATGCAGAGGTTTTCTTCTACTGTATTTTTAAAATTTTGTGTAATAGTTAGGCTGATATGTTACAAAACAGGTTAATTTTAAACCTTCATCTGAATTTATGGTTAATATACATTAGAAGATAAAACGGGATTTTAAGTCGGCTGTCTGTCTGTACACGTCTAGGAGTTGGCATTTAAAACGTGAGGGAGACCGCACAGTGGTGTCCAACGTGCAAAATACGTAAGTATGAGTGGAAATACTGCAAGCTTTAGTCTCTGCTGGGTTGCAAGCTGGAGGAATGCTGTGAAACCCAGTGGAGAAATTCCGAAATCTGATAGAAACAGTGCGAGTTTCGATGAAACCACCATCAGAGGTCAGATTTGATGGTACTAGATTGGTTTCAAATTTTGTGGAAAGATTCGAAAACTGCTTTCTCCGGCACCCTGATGGTGAATAACAGAATATAGTGATGACAGTGTCTGTTAAGAGAGGGTGGACCCTGAGTTGGTTCAAAGACAACGAAAAAACTATGTGAGGGGAGCCTAGCAGCGCAATGTATATTTTTGATGTTTTCAAGATCACACTTGTAAGGGTTATTTTAATTTTATTAACAGTTAAATTTTGAATTAAATTTCCTTTCTTATCGATTTTTAACTTCAACTTACCACTTCCGGCCAGAACGTAGTTTTAGAATCACGTCTGAATACATAATGAGGAAGAGCGGTACTTAACCGCGAGTTCTTCGGTCTTAGTGAGACAGATACCAGATATTCCTGCTGCACGCGTGCGCCTTTTTAGGCTACTCTCTCGTAAGCTATTATTACGCTCGGCCGTACTTTAGGCCCTTGATAGCTTAGCAGTCTATTAACGTTAAGGGGCCAACTCTGTTAGAGTTTTGATAGGTTCGGCTATATCTCTAGTTAAGATTAGTTTAGTTTAAATCTTAGTCCCGTAAGTTCAAACCCAAGTGTCGGCTTTATTGTACACTCCAAGACGGAGTTTTGTTAAACTTTAGTTGAAATAATAAAGGGTTATTTTACCCTTCTATCTTGTTGTTTCCTGTCACACGAACATAAGCGATTATTCGCTTATGAGTTTGTTAGGACTGTCAGGACAATATGTCTTTTGACTTGTTTAGGGAATATGATGTGTCCTGAATAGGAACAGGGAGCTTAATCAAGCTATGGTCAAGTATGTGTGGAATAGACGACACAAGGGAAGGGTTTACTTTACCCTTTATCCCTAGAAGATTACAGGTTTTCCCGCACTTCGGGATACAGAGACCAACCACTTGTAGTCTGAGCTTAAGAATGTAAAACTACTAACTAAAATTCTAAATAAGAGTTAACTTTGAGTTAGTTTACAAATGCCTAACACTAAAACTGGCCTTATAAAAGATTACGTATGTAGTACGCAAACTGCCGAAACTACAATACGTTTTAAATATCAAGAGGATTAAACCTCAGGCCTTAAAGGCAAGCAGCAACTGAATGAAAACTCGTAAAATTGCAGTGGCAAGGCGACTCACTTTCCCCCTATCTCTCTCTAACTCTTGGCAAAAAGCCACAACTTAAATACTTGGGCGTTAGCAAGTACAATTTGCATAAACAAGTTAACACATTTAATTCTGACCGGAAGTGGAAAATAAGAAAAGATAGTGCAGTTTTAAAATAAAATAAACGTTAGTAAAACTTAAGATCCTTACAAGTTCTTAAGATTCTTCACTTCCACAGTAACTTAGAATTACACAGCGAGAAACTCTACACACTTAATTAAAGAATTCCCTGCAGTAAAGGATAAAGCCAGGCTAATGTCGTAGCTATTTGGAAAATATCATGATAGAGGACATTGTATTGAGGAAAGTTGAACTTGTATTGTGTTATTGTACAGAAGGTAGCCAGGTACCGAAGCAATACAGGGCAAGAAGAAGTGGATGAGACGTCAGAAGTCATCAGGTATTTTTCAGGTATAGGCCTCAAAAAACGTGGTCCCATTTCTGACGGAAACAGCCCGGATGACTGTCCGGTCTTCCACCCCTATGGCTCTACCCGAAAACTATAGAGGACATTGGGGTTGTAAATATGCTAAGTGCCCCCAGACTGCACGGAAACTATACAGTTACAAATACTCAAATGAATACAAATACTCAATGAAAGAGAATGTCGACTGTTCTTATGAAAGCCTAGTGACCGAGTGACCTTCAAAATTCTGGAAATCCACCCACTTTATTTCTCAGTGGGGAGAGTTACTTGAAATGTAACCCTACTAACACTGAAGTCACACTTCTTTTCGGAAAACAGGTCGTGGTCTTCGTGTTCCTTTTAGGGATGCTGCCTTATCCCAGCAAGAAAGGAAGCGCAGTGTCCAATGACTGCATTAGTAAGGAGCCCAAAGCCAATTAACCCTGTGAATAGAACAATTCCACGAAGAAGGTAGACACAAGCCACCGGAAACCAGGTCCACCAAGCAGGGTTCCAGAGGAACAGTCTAAGACTGCCTGGGGATATGAAGAATGCACGTAGGAGCAACAGATTACGTGAGAGGCTAGGAAGAAAGAAAAGTCAATAGAAGAAATGCCATGACAATGAACCCGAAGAGAAGAGGAGGAAACTATTCGTTTATTACTTCAGATTGCCGATGTGGAACGAATTCCTGGAAAGAAATTGCTTAGCAATTGAAGACGAAATAGACAACCTACAACCCAAAGAATAACTGAAATGTCATTTATGTTTTTTTCTACTGGAACTTAAGTAAATTTTACATTTGTACGAAATGTTTCTGTATGCGATGTTCGTACCTCATATGAGCATTTATTAATTTTAAATACCGGCTAGAGTTATCTATTAAAACTTTTATTAAACTAAGACTGTAAACAGTCAGACAAGCTTCAAATAATAAGATTGTGAACAAGAGCGACTTGTTGCATGATAATTATGGATTGCGGATTTGAAGTTAATATTAGATTGTTTTAGTGGAAATGAAATGCAATAGAAACTTAGTGGAAGGCAGTCCAGAAGAAATTTACTTAGGTATTAAATTAAATGAGAAAATTAACCAAAGAGTTGATATAGGAGGTAGAAGTTGTCTGTGAGTAGCAGATGCACTGCTATTTCACAAACCATGAAAATGGTGGTGTTGGTGTATTTAATTACGGCAAAGCACTCTAGGGCTATCTGCCTAAGGGGAAGGATGCCTTTCGTGGAGGACTTTCTAAGGGAAACTGGCTCGCATATACGTTACACATGGGGAAAACCACGAAAACACCCATTCAGCCAGCCCGTTCGCGGGATTCGAACCTCGGACCGAATTACCAGTCCATGAAAATGGAGAGCTTGAAGTATTAAGTGTGTTGAGCCAATTTTTATGTAAAATGTTTAATATTATGTTTAGCATCTAAGCATGGGGGAGAAGAATATTTTTACACTATTTTTCCTTCTAGGAAAGCTGACAGGAAAACTTGAGATTCTAACCAGATTATTATTATTTTGTAAATATTCGCACTGATTGAGACGCTTGCAAGAGTTTTGGCTTCTAATGTGCTTTAAAATTAAAAATTCTGCTCCAGAGTCATGAAGACCTTTGCTTTCGAATTATTTAAATCTGGTGAGGCCAAATTTAAGTTTTATGATAATTAAAGCGGCTGTCTCACTATTTTGTCTTTACTATCACTTCTACTTTCGTCACTTCCCACCTGTATAATACTAAATACGATGCTAAATGCGATCGATCTTAAATACGATGCTAATTAGCGAGTGATAAAGCGCAGATTTCAGCTCAAGAGAGAACCTTCGGCAGCGATTCCTTACCAGTTACTCTATAATGCCTTCTTACTACTGAACTGATTTATCGGCTTTCGCTTCGCTAACCGCATTTTGCTTCATTAAAAAGTGATGTCAAACCAAAGTTTAGTAGTCGCGTGTTACTTTGCACTTATTATTTAACTTCATTTGTTTTGGTTTTTCTGTAACGTACAGAAGTTGTGTTTTGTTGTATTTTTAAAGTTTTGTGTAACCGCCTGGCTGACGTACTATAAAACAGAATTATTTTAAACTTTCATCTGCGTTTCTGGTTAATATACGTTAGAAAGTAAGACGGGAAGGTAAGTGATCTGTCTTTAGGGCTTTAAGAGTATGCGGAACCATACAATGCTGTAAACTGTAATGTACATTTACTTTATTATGAAGATTTAATGCACTGAAGTTTGCTGATTATACAATAAATGACTGTCCTTTTTACTTCTAGTAGAGTTAGATAATATATATGTTGTTGGTAATCAGGTTAAGGTGTCCTCGAGTTTCATTAATATTTTTGCAGATACCTTTGTGGTTCATAGTATTAAAATTTAAACCGTTAACAATTATCATGTGGATTTATGTGCATTAAATCAAAAAATTTCAATAAAAATTTGTTATAGTACAAAGAATCTGTAAGCAGTTCTTTTCTCGACAAATACTCTAGCAAATATTTTCTTTCCGAACTGGATTCTATTTCCGGTCGAAACGAGCTGGTTGCGTAGGATTTCCGTTGTTTCCAAGGATTTCCGTTGTTTCCTTACGTACAATGTAAATACGAGAAAGACCCACTTAAAGAGTTCTCTATGAAAGATATTCTCCTGAGGCAAGACACCCACGTATATTTGAACGTTATTTAAATAAACAAACCAACTTTTTTCCTTTCCAGTAAAAAAGCTTGTTGTATAAATTCTGTGGATGAAGCAAAGATTTTTTTAGCGTATGGAGGAGCTAAGCATTCACTTCTGGTGCCTTTCTTCATATTTCCATTCTCATCAAACTCCACTTCAGGTATGTTTAGTTTCTGAAGACGATTTCTTTAAAAAGATGACACCTGAAATAAAAAGATGCGGGGCCTATCTTCAAATTTTAAATCTCTGATGCTATTATTGAATCCAGAAACGTATCGTTATCTAGTAATTTCGAAAGACGCTAAATAAACATACATACAGATACAGCTAAAAATACTGTTTCCTAGAAGTTACACAACCTCAGGAATGTTGTAAATGCCTAGTGTTGGTGCGGCATGGCTGCACTCTAAATATACGGTGAGCCGAAAGCCCTCTCGTGTGGTTTGGTGGAAGGGAAGATCGGTGGGAGTCTCTCGGACCCGTTCTCCAGGGTGCTCTCCGTCAAAACGGGGGGCGGAACTGAGCCAAATCACACTGTCACCTGTTAGATGCTCAAGGCTCTTTCCAACGACAGACGTAATCTAGTGCTCCTTGCCACGAGGAATTTCGTGGGCTTGGGCTGACTACGTCAGACAAGTGAGCATAAGCAACAACAACAAAAGTGAATTAAAATTTCTCTTAACGGCCAAGGCTTTGTGGAACTTTTGAATAGTTTATCACGAGCTATATAACTCTATAACACTTTTTTAGGTTTACATTCGTAGGGCATACATCTCAGAATCGGCGTTGTATGCGATAGATAGAACTCTGAATCAACATTGTGTAGCGTTGACATGGTGCATAAGTGACACCGGTAAAGGATCGACACAGGCATATCACCGGTTCTAGTTATCTCTGTAAGACTGACATGCGTAAAAGAGAATTTTGATAATGATGTGACAAATAAAAATGGGATTAATATATATTTGTCTCACTCCACTTATAGTGATTAGGATATAATTGACACTGCAGAGGATCGGCATCAACGACAAGACGTAAGATTGACAAAGGCATAAAACATACACACGGCCATTAACTGACATAGGTAGAGAATCCATACCTGCATAGGATCGACACGGGTATACAATGGGCACTAGCACAATGCACGCAAGGCTTATGTTTGCAAAGCTGTAATATCAGGGGAGAGGAAATTTATCAAATTGTAATTTTTAGGACACCCACATAGGATTGATGCTGACGAAGGGTAGACACCGGCATGATAAGACTAAATGCGACTTTTGAGCTGCTGTGTTGATCGTGTGGCGGATGAAGGGCTGTTGAACTGGTGCTTCACTTGAATAACCGAGATCTTCAGACATGCAAGACTTGTAAATGATCTGGAGTTCTAATTAGTAATGCTATATTGTCATGATACTATTAATTTTATTGCTGTCATTAGTTTCCGTTTATTAATTCAGGATTAGGTTTCGATGTTTTCCATGAAATTTCTAAAAGTTTAATTTTATGGTTAAGACTACATTAAGAATGCATGAAAAAATTTAGAACATTAGAGTTATTAGGTTATTTTGAAGCACGAGACGTGAAAAACATGCAATGCTCTCTCCAGAACTCGAACTTGGACATCTTGAATACGCGCCGATTGTGCTACTGAAATTGCTATATCCACTGCTACATCACGAAGGCATACTGGAAGGAGGGAGAAAATGCCTTGTATACTCTCTCTTTTAAACGGCGACGGGAGATTAAGAGACCAAATCGCCAAATCCTGGTGGTGACGAATTATTGTCGATCACCTTTTTTAATCCTTGTGCCACTGTAGAGTCATTAGATTTTTGATGCTGGAAACGGGAAAAATGAGCTATGCTGTCGCCGGGACTCGAACCTGTACTTCTCAAATGCGCGGAGTGTGCTACCGTTACACCACAAAGCTGTGATGGAAGAAGGGAGAAAATACTTCATAATATATTTAAACTCTTGAAAAGAGAAACGCGTCATCAAGTACTAACGGTTAAACGCTCACGAGTATTAGTCAGACTTTTATAATATTAACTAGACTGAGTGTTCTTTTAAAGTAGGGGTCTTCAACCCTTCACGCCCGAGAGGCACATCATTAAATTCTCAAAGATCCGCGGGCCACATGTGTGTCAAAAAATAGTGTAGACAGAAAATTTATATAAAAAGGGAGGTTTATTTTGAAAGACTACATTTGATTCTAAGCGAAGAGATAGTGTTACAGGTTTGTATATATATGCATTGGTTCCAAAAAGTCAAATGGAAATCGAATTAAAATGTTTTGCAACTTTTTTTAACTACGGAAAAAAAGTATACAGATGATTGTACAGAACGATGTTACAAAATGCATTTACAAAAAAAAAAAAAAAAAATTACATTACTGACGGGAGATGGTTGTTACTCTAGTTTTAATTTGAAATTTGACATTGTTTTTGCTTGATTAAAGCTTCAATATCCGGTTTAGTCTGTGTTGTTGGAATTGGTAAAATTTCCTCCAAATGTCTGTCAGGCGTGTTCTTGTTTTTGATTTTAGGATTTTCATTTTACTAAAACGCTGTTCACGTATGTAGGTACTGCCAAAGATAAGACATGAAAAGTGCATGTTTACGAATTCATGGATACTTGTCTTCGGTCACGTACTTCGAATAAAAATCAGTTACTGTAGGATTTTCAAGAAACTTGCATTTTAGTGTATTCACCGAGTCACACTGTAGATCTATAAACTCTAATTGAAGTTCAGGTGGAACACTTCCAACGGGCGAGAACATTCTCATAAAAATTTCATTTTCACGAAAATCGGAAAACCTGCTTTTGAATTCCCCTTTCAAATTTGAAATGCATTGTATATAATTATTTGAATTACATGATATAGAGTTCCTCACACGCTCCATCAATTTTGGAAATTGAGTGGAATTTATATCTAGCAATTGACTTTCTCGCAGGATTAATTTTGTCTCAAAAGCTTTCACAAGGTAATAAAGATTAGGAACAATTAGATTTTTCCACAGTAAGCAGTAGTTCAAATCATTGAGATGAGCTGTAATATCGACAAGAAATGCAAAGTCTCTCAACCATTTCTCATCACTGATCTTGTGAATAGATTTCCCTTTATATTCCATAAATTGTTGAACTTCGCTCTTCAAAGAAAACAGGCGCTGAAGCATCTTTCCTCGGCTCAACCAACGTAATTCCGTGTAATACACGTCACTATATTCAGCTTCCAGATCACTTAAGAAATGTTGAAATTGCCTGTGATTAAATCCTTTAGACCGAATGAAATTAACCACATTTACAACAACATTTCTCACATATTCAAAGTTTGAGGACTTCTTGCACAGATTTTTCTTGGCGGATTGATGCAGTGGAAAGTCATCATAGTATTACTTCCACTTGCCTTCATATCAGATTTAAGCAATGTTGTTACTCCTATTTTCTCTCCAGTCACAGATTTAGCATCATCCGTGGTTATAACAGATATATTACTGAAGTCTAACTCATATTTATACAAAGTATGTGTCAGACTCGAATACAAATCTCTTCCTCATGTTGTACCTTTAAGTGCAACGACACTCGCTAATTCCTCTATAATTGTGAAGTCTCTATCAATGCCACGTATAAAAATGTCTACTTGTGCAGTATATTTTGTTTCATCTATCGCTACAGAATAAAACTCAAATCGTTTGCATTTGGATTTTAATTAATGACTATATCTGTTGCGAGATCCTCTATGCTTCTCGCTACTCTCACACCAGATAAGCTAATATTCGATATGACTTGAGCCTGTGATGGACAAATCAACACATCAACTGCACTCTGAAGACATTGTTTTACAAATTCTCCATCAGCAATAGGTTTTCCGCGCTTAGCAATTATTTCTACTATCATGTAACTAACACGAACACTATTTTCAGATTCTTTACTCACTGTGGTGAAGAAAGACTGCTCAAAATTTAGTTTTGATTTTAATTCACTCACCTTATCACATTGAAAATGACCTTCCAATGCAGAATATTTCTCACTGTGCTTAGTATCGTAATGTCTCTTAATGTTGTATTCCTTCATCACAGCTACACTATCGTTGCAAATAAGGCAAACTGCCTTAACCTTATGTACAACAAAAAATAAAGATCTGACCACTTCTCTTGAAAAATATCGCACTTTTCCTTCAACTTTTCTTTTTTTGTTACCATGGCTTGCCATTGTGTATTCATTCAAAGAGAATAAACGCTTCTCAATTTTAGAATGTAGAATGAGTGCGAGTAACCTAGCTTAAAATGAACTGTAGAAAATCTGCTTATCACCAAATCAAACACGATGTTCACGATCACCGTTCCCTTTGACAACTAATTGCAACATTAGGGAAAATAGAATTCTGTTCATTTATTCCCCCTTCCCTCGATATTAGTGTCACTCTCAAGGTCACCTTTGGGGAAGTATTGATATCTGTTGAAAACCTGTTAGAGATAAGAACCTACCCTTTTTATGGAATTGAGATTTTATACGCAGTCAAATTTTTTACTTTTAAAATTACATAAGATAAACAGAAATTTTTGTAAAATTTGTCATTTTCAGAAAGTTTTATCTCAAATAATAACAGGCATGTCAAAACAATGTTTTAAATATCAAGAATACGAGTAAAAAAAATTTTTTTAACAAAAAAAAGCTGACAAAGCAATTTTTCTTGAAATCTAAAATTCTTCAATTTTTCTTCAAATTCAAATGCGGGGCCACTAAAATTTCTTCAGAGGACCATTCCTGGCCTGCGGGCTATGGGTGAAGACCCCTACTTTAAAGCAAATTAATGTGCGTAACTTTAATTTAGCGGGGACGGGATGACAACACGAACAGAGAAAAGATAAAAAAATATAAACAGTTAGTTTAAATTTTGAAATGAAATATAATGAGTTAATGTTATAAAATGTTATATTTTGTTTGGAACGTATAACCAGGATTCCTGCTCAGGGCGTTGAGAAGCTCTAACTGCTTTACGGAAGTTGAAGTTTCTCATAATTCCCTTCTTATGACTGAGATTGAAAAAAATTCCTTCTCGACTTAAATTGATCATGATATGAGAAAAAGCTTCATTCGCAAGATATTTTTCAAAGCAAACTTTCATAGCTTAATTTTATATTCATACGTATAGTGTTTTCATTGAATTCTGCTTTAAGTATAAAAATGTTTAGTATTGATGCCATTTCTCCTACTAAGAGAATAACATTACATGTGGCTGTGAATCTGAGTTGAAACTGAACGGCAAAGGATAATCTAGGGTGATAAATTACTCTTAACAGACTTATACAGAGATATCAGATGCAAATCCACCGCTACTGAATCAAGGATTCAAGAAAAATAAACAAAAAATTAAGTTTCCATTCACTACGCAAGTGCGACATGTTTTTCCCTCGTAACAGAAATTTGATCTTACGTATTATCGCAACAACCTGAGTAAAAGATGCCAAATTTTCAGAATGTGATAAACTCTGGGAACAATACGCATAACCATTCTTCAGACAACCATGCTGATAGCAATTCTTCAATCAAGCAACGTTGCCAATTTCGTATTTCACCATTTCGTTGTATTCCAAGCTTTAACGGTATTTATAAACAAATCATGATATTTTATTCCTTAAGCTTAATTTTAAAATATGCTTTTGTGAAATTCGTCAGCAATGGAAGTATCAGAGGTAAAATTTCTGCTGGAATAGAGAATTTTGCCGCATAATCTCTAGAGGAATTGCGTTTAGTACATAGCCGGTATTGCCGAGGTTTACATGATACAGAGTCTCTGCAATTCTCTTATGTGTTTTAAGCGAAAACAGATCGTTGTATACTTGGGGAGAAGAATTGGCTCTAAAATGTTACAGATAAATTTGGTGAAGAATTTTATTTTTTAATGTATCACGTAATCCTTACTTAGTAATTAAAATTTATATTTTAAATATCTAAAGTATGTTTTCTTTTTATATGTAGATAATGTCTTCCGATTTTTGATAAATATCGATAGTTTGGGAACGTTTCTAAAAAAATTCGCAATAAACACTAACTTGCATTCGATAAATAATTTTTACTTTTTTATCTTTAAAAAATGCTAAATGATGCGAAGATATTTGCGTCAATACGAAAATACCTAGAGATAACTCTTTAATATGATGGGAGTACCAATGAGTAGCAGTACTAAAATATTTTACGACAACATTTGCTGCCTTCAGTTGTTCGACTTAGTCGGTAGGGAGATTTGCAATTACAAATATCTTGCTTGTCCACATAGTATATTGTTTACCACTATTTAGCTTTGCTCAAATGGAATTCAAGTGCTGAACCGGGACTTAAATTCACCAGATCTCGGTTACATTAAATATCTATCATGAAAAGTGTTTCAGAAATGCAAAATATTGCCGAAAAGATCAGATAAAAGCCTCTATCCCAACAGCATTCCAGAAAAAAATTGTCATGCCTGAGTGCAAGCTAAATCTTGGTGTGTTTAAGTTTAATGCCTTCTAATTTGGAAATGTTTCCAGACTGGGTAACTGAATGCCACAGTTTTTGATATGATTTGTTTTTGTAAATAATATTCAACAAGAGTATTATGCATATGAAATAAGTTTTCGCATAAACAGAATGGGTATAATTTTCATAACATTATATGACAACCATATTATGATTATAGCATTTATAGGCATAATATTTAAGCATATACTTACTGCCTTTTCGAAGCTATTTAGTCAAAATAGCAGCTGTTTGTGTGTAATGAAACTTTTAATAAGTAGACTTATTTCAGAATCTTGGTATTCTTAAGAAATTCACAAACAGAATCTCGAGAACTAAATTATTTACTAAATTAAATATCTGTTAAGTTTGAGCAACAAATATTTTATACAGTACCTTAACAAAATGACAGAACCGATTTCTTAGTAGCTAACTGCTAAGTTTCCTTTTATAAACCTAAATTTGAATAACTGAGTGTATGGCGTGAGAAATAAATGACGGTGAAATTTGAATAACCTGTATCCTCAAGTCGTTTTTAGATTTATTAACAATTATAATTGTTATGCTTTTAATTTTGAAAAATAGAATGCATTATGTATGGCAATAATGAATGTATATTTGATGTTGACTTTCTTAGCAGTCTGATGATGTCAGCCATTTGCTATTAAAATAAAATCATTCTACAGAAATGAGATCAACATAGCTGCATGTACCGTGCAGATAACATGTTTTCTGAGCATAACTTCTCTAAAGTCCCAGGCATAAAAACGCACATCGTTTTGAAATATTGTGACAGAAATAATATAAATTATATATCTCGAGAAATGGACAAAAAAGTATTTTAGGAGATGGAAACATACAGCTGGATCCTATTAAATGAAATCCCTTCTTGGAATTAAGTTGAAACAGCCTTTTTCTTGATTTATAAAAAGATACTAAATCATAAATTATTGGAAATTGATATATATGTGGAATATGTTTACATTAAACAATGCATCACTGAAGAAAAAATATTGGAATATTAAAAAAAAATAAGATCTGCCCAGTTCGGAGCTGGATGGAAATAATTGCATATTTTAATAAAAACCAAATTCCTTGGTCAACTGTTTCAAAATTGCCATAGTTTTTCTTTGTCTGGCACTAATGCTGCAAATGAGCGAGTATTTAGCATTATGAACAGTTTTTGGATTAGTGTTAAAACCCAGTTTAAAGTGGACACTTTGAAGGGTATGTTAATCACCAAAATAAAGTTTGATGAAAATTGTACGGCCTTTTATAAAAAGATCAAAAAAGAGAAAGATGTTCTAAAAATATAGAAGGCTACTTCTTCAAAATAATTTAGAAGGGTTACAAATTTATTAATTTCTTATTATTAAACGAAATATAAATTGAATACTGCACTTTGATTTATTATTTATTTATTCAAAATTATTATATATCACTATTAAAAACTAAAAGAAAATTTACTTATTTTGACATATATATATGTGTATATATATATATATATATATATGTATATATATATATATGTATATATATATATGTATATGTATGTATATATATGTATATGTATATATATATATATTGGCCAACATGCCACTTATATCACAATAAAAATAATAATAAAATAACTTATTTGTAAAAAAATTAATTATATATATAGCGTACCGAATTCCGAGCTTCATAATCTGGTCACCTTATTAAAAGGGCATTTTATTACTGTGCTGGCAGCTAATATCATTCCATAATGTACAACCTTCACATTTTCTCACATTAAGCTTTTCTCTACAAAGTCTAAAAGTCTTTAAATTAAAAGTCTTTAAACAAATAATTTTCCCATGTAAATGCCAAGGTAAGTTATTAAACACTTTGCGTTTTAATATTGACTAAAATATTTTACTTGAGAAATAATATTGAATAACTGAAACGAATTTTAAAATACTGAGCTTAATTTAAAATTATAAACAACAAAATTTACAATTAATTCTTTTCCTTGTAGGGTTTATATTTATTTTAACTAAAATTTATTTTAAGTTTAAACTATCTTTCCTGTCAAGCCTTACTTTCCCCTGGAACTGCCAATGCCAGAATATGTAAATTTGAGTAGAACGCGCAAGCATTCAAATTATCAGCGGAAGTAGTATGATTTAAATAGAAGGAAACGAGTTCGGTGAGGGAGTTATTCTTACTTAGCGAGCGCGGAGGTAGTTAGCGAGAATTGAAGAACCCCGCGTTGCGGCCTATGTGCTTGGCGGGAAGTAGTGGCAATTGTTCCAGTGAGCTTCAAGTCTGCTGAATTAGCAGCGGTATTGTAAAACGCGGTGAGTTAGTTATTTTAGAGAGCCTCGTAGTTAGAATCTTGTCTTTATTTTCTTTTCAGGTTATTATTTTTATTTTGACTGCCAAGTGCGCACAGTTTGTAAGCGTCAAGAGGACGCAATTGTAATTTATTACGTTGAATAAAAAGGGACTTAAACCCTTTACAAGACTCTGTGGTTTATACAAGCTTTCACAGTCACCCTTGGTTGCGCGCAAGTTCTAGGCGCGCAACGTTATATTGGCGCCCGAACACTTATCGAACTGAAATGGCCGAAAATTGGATGGAAGCCGCTGGACAACACCAAGAAATGACAACTCAATTAGAAGAATTTGGATACCTGGTCCAGACTTTAGGAGCATCAATCAAGCCAAACGTCTATTTCGACGGAAAAAATTCGGTGTCCGTATTTTTAGAAGGTATAGAAAACCACTTTCAGCTCTACCCTGTGCCTGAAAGACAAAAAGTTGCCATCGCCACATCAGCACTAAGAGGACAGGCCGCGCTATGGTGGAAGAACATAGGCAAATTTCTATTAGGGGAATTTGGAAGCCCGACATATACATTTGAAAATTTCAAAAAATCGTTAGTAAAGGCCTTCCCCATAGTGAAAGATCGCGCACGGCTGGAAGCCGAGCTATATAGTTTCTATCAACGGGATACAGCAGAATTGACGGACTTTATTTTACGAAAAATCAAGCTAACGGATATGCTGTATGGGAAAAAACCCGATGCGGAGATAATTGAAATAATATTACCAAGATTGTTTGTTACCCGCTGTCCAAGACTACTTTGAAATTAGAAACCCAAGAGCATTGCAGGAACTCTTCGAATTGGCGGTGAAGTTTCAAAATCGCAGAATCGCGGAAAGAGCGAGAGGGGGGAAACATATTCTCAAAGTACCCGAAGGAAGGAGGAAACCAGAAATGGAAATCGCTCATATGGGGGAAAGAACTATCAAGCTAACGCATCGAAACTCGAAGGTCAAGGCCCAAAAAGAAAATTTGAAAATAAGCATCCGCGTACCCAGAAGACACAGATTGAAAGGAAAGCTTTAAACGACTAGAGGGGCCTGTGAAAGGGAGGGTCCAGACCCTGGAAGTTTTAAAAAAACCCTCAAATAGACATTTAAATACAGTCATCGTAAAAAACTCACAGCTACCAATTATACAAGTCTTGGTTGGCGATGTACCAGTAGAAGCCCTCATCGATACAGGAGCAGAAGGAAGTTTCATGAGTGAAAAGTTCTTCAAAAAGAATTTTTATAGGATACGACTCTTTAAAACCAGAAATACGGAAATTATAGCGGCGCAAGGAAAAACATGTCACTGCATCGGGAAAGTATCATTAAACGTACAGGTAAAAGAGGAAAATCTCAAAGTATTAATTTTTGTGGTGAAACACCTGCAACACTCTCTTATTTTAGGTATGGACTTTTTAAGGGCCGCGAGGGCCAAATTAAATTTTCAAGATAGTTCCGTGGTGTTGGAGATGGACCAGAGGGTGGCGGAACCTGTGGAGACACCTGAATTGGACCTTAGCCATTTGAATGACCAGGAAAGTAAAGCAATACAGCAAGTGGTGAGTAATTTTTCTCATTTGTTTTCAGAAAAACCGGGAAACTGTCAGATCGAGACTCACAAGATTCAATTAAATGCCGAAAAACCTTGTAGGACTAAACCGTATCGCTATGATAAACAAAAAGACTTAATCATCGAAGAACATATTCAGGAGATGTTAAAGAATAAAATAATAACGCCCATAAATAGTGAGTACGCGAGTCCAGTCGTACTATGTAGGAAAAAGAACGAGTTTCCTCCTTCGGATAAAAGGGCTTGGAGGTTTGCTATCGATTATAGAAAACTAAATAGCATAACTAAATTCCCAGTTTACCCTTTGCCGGTTATAGACGAGATCATTAGACAGATCAAATCGACAAGATATATGTCTACTTTGGACTTAAAGTCTGGCTACTATCAAATAGCTATGAGACCCGAAGATATACATAAAACTGCGTTTATAAGAAAATCGGGCACTTATGCATTTTTACGCATGCCTTTTGGGTTGTGTGGGGCCCCATCAACATTCCAGAGAGCTATGGACATTGTTCTAAAGCCTGTCCTAGGAAAATCAACTTTAATTTATCTAGATGATATAATTATAACGAGTAGTACGTTGGAACAACACATTAATGATCTAGAACAAGTTTTTAAATTATTAAAAGAGGCCGGTCTTACAATTAACGCCTCTTAAAATAAAAGCTATTAAGAATTTCTCACCGCCCAACACCGCCAAGAAACTTTCTTACTTCCTTGGGTTATGTTCTTACTATCGATCTTTCATAAAAGATTTCGCTAATATTGTTGAACCACTCTTAGTAATCAAAAGAAAAAGGGGTAAATTTACGTGGACAGCGGAAGCTAACACAGCTTTTGAAAGATTAAAAGAAGCGCTCATTAATGCCCCTGTTTTAAAATTCCCGGAGGGGGACGAAAACCTGGAAATTGCAGCAGATGCGTCAGACTATGCGGTGGGTGTGGTTCTTATGCAAAATAACCATCCGCTGGCATTTTTTAGTAAAACATTGAATCAGACACAAAGGAATTATACAGCTACAGAAAGAGAAACATTAGCCGTATTAATGGCTGTACACAAATTTCGAGTTTATTTCGGCAAATCGCCAGTAACAGTCTTTTCGGATCATGCGGCTGTTGGTAGACTTTACTCGGGGAAAAATCCAACGCCCAGGTTAATAAGATGGGCTTTAAAACTCCAAGAATATAATATCACAATAAAATATAAACCGGGTAAGAAAAACAATGTAGCTGACGCACTTTCTCGTATAAAACTGGACGATGAAGGAAATGAACTTAAATGCGCTGTGTTGACTTCAAAAATTTTAGATTCTAGAGATACGGTTATTACTGAACTGAAAGCTGATCCTGAATTTGGAAATATCTATGCTTATTTGAAAGACCCCGAAAGCTTTGAGCACACAGATATCGATGCGATAAGAAATAGAGCAAAAAACTATGAAATAATAGATAATTTATTATTCTATACGAAAACAACAAACGAAAATCTTGAGTATAAGCCAGTCATCCCAGCCTCGCTTCGATTAAGCATTTTGAGGGAGTTGCACGAAAAAAAAACAGCGGGCCACCTCGGGGTCAGAAAGACAATAAAAAGGGTACGCGAGGCGGTATATTTCCCGCAATTATTCAAAATAGTAACGGCGTATGTCAGGTCCTGCAATCAATGTCAGTTAATAAATGATATTAATTACAGCCCGGCCGGGTACTTAAATAGCATTCGCGCTACATTTCCGAATGAAATTTTAGGCATAGATCTCCTTGGTCCCTTCCCCCAGAGCGAGTTAAATAAAAATCGTTTTCTTTTGGTAATAGTAGATCATTTTTCAAAATGGATAGAAATTGTTCCACTTAAACGCGCGTCAGCCAAAGCAGTCGCAGATGCATTCTTACACAGATAAATTTTAAAATACGGTGCACCGATAAAAGTCATTAGCGATAACGAAAAACAATTCATTAGTCAAATATTTGAAAACATATGCAATGGACTTGATATACGCCATATCAAAATGGTTCCGTATAGACCACAGGCTAATATAGCAGAAAGAGTTAATAAAAACATTGTAAAAATAATTCGCAGTTACGTTAGCACACATCACAAGCGCTGGGATGGCTACATAAATGAATTAGCTTATGCTTTAAGAACGGCACATCATGATACTACGGGAAAAACTCCAGCAGAATTATTTTTAGGCAGAAAGTTAATTACGCCTTTAGATAAATTATTCTTTGTGCAACAAAGAGAGCAGGAGTTTAAACAAAAAGACGTGCAAAAGCTAATTGATCAGGCGCTTAAAACCTCGGATACGGCAAGAAATAGGCAGAAAATTTATTATGATAGAAAACGCCGTGAAGCAGATTTTAAAGTTGGGGATAAAGTATTGAAGCGGAAATTTTCTTTATCAAGTGCCCCAGACAATTTTATGGCAAAGCTAGCTCCAAAGTTTGAAGGCCCCTATGTAATTCAGGAAATCAAAGGGGTAGTATTATATCTTAAGAACGACAGAGGGGAAATCTGTAAAACAAGTCCCGACCAGGTGAAAAAATACTATAATCCAAATGATTTTGAAATCCTTAAAAGTTTCTTGCAGGACTCAAGTCTAAACGAAGTAGAAGGTCCAGAGATAACAACAACTATTCCACCACTCAAGAAACAGAGAACTTAAGAGAGACCTAGCCCTTCTACAACCCGGACGTCGGTAGCAAAAAGAAAAAATAACTTTCAAACTCCAGCGTTTAAGAAAAACAAAAATACAGATGGACCGGGTAAAGAAACCGTGGTAAAGAGAAAAACACCACCTACAAAGGATCGCAGGAGAAATTATACATCAAGGAGAACGCGCACACGGCCACAGAGTCAGGTGCCAGCAAGGCCGCCGTTCCGGAAACTGAAACGGCAACAGGAGGCACAAAAATACGACGAACAGAAGAAATTCAAGAAGGACTCCAGACCGGAGGACGTCAAGACCAGCCGTCCCAGGGAAAAACGGAAATGCCAACCACCAGACGATTACTCCGCCAAGAGGCCAGCATGTAGAGGACGCAAAAGAAAAAGTAATGTGGACGACACTCGGAGGGCAGTAAGGAGAAGATTAACATCCATGAAACCTCTAACTTGGGACCAATATTGCCAAAAACGAGTGACGGAGTTTCAAGCATCGAAAACTCAAAGATAAGTTAAAACCTTCTATAAATTTTTTTTCTCTTTTGTCCCGAAATGTTATGCATAAGTACGAAGTTCTATGTTTTGACGAAAAGTCAATATGTCTCGGTTGAGACTTAGTTTTGTTTTACTTTATTTAGCTAAGGCAAAAGTAGCATTTTCTTTAAGTGTAAAAGCTAAAAACAAGCATTTTCTGTTGGTCGAAAGACTAATTCTGTTATGTTAAAGCCAAAATTTGGCCGGAGATAAAAATAACTTCGTATTCTTGTACTAATAAGAATTTTAGTTTCAGTGCCGCCAGCTTGGCGAAGAATGAGTAAAGTAAAAATTTATTTTCTCTTGTTCATTTTATGGTAAATGGTAAAAAGCATATGTATTAAACTTTTGTAAATGTATGTAAATACTTGCATGTTATGTAAAAGTAGAATTTAGTCTAGAAGCATAAAATTGTAGATGCTAAAAGTGAATGCTTAAAAGCAATGAAGTCAAAATTTAAGTATTAAACTGTAAAGTCATGCTTTAGAGCGAAAGCCTGCATGTTTAAAGATGAATGAGGGGGAAGTTAGAATGAATGTGTTTTGTAGGGTTCTCCACCTACATTTGAATTTTTAAGACTATTAAAGTAGCTCATTGAGTTGTAGAATGTCGAGTAAGGTGTGTGTATTTGGTTGTTGAATTCTAACAAATCATGGTGGTTAGGGGAAGTATTGTAAGACTAAAACACGAATATTCCCGTTTGACACCACACACGGTGGAGAGCCAGGGTAAAGTTAAATTAATGCTTGAAAAATTGAATGAATGTGAAGTAAGCAATAACTAAGAAAAACGAATCGTTAAAAACAAAAATTTATTGTGTCAAGAAAGTGTAAATAATAATGTATGTAGAAAGATACTGATACTTATTCCTTCCAGATGCTGGAAGGAAAGACCAAGATTGATAGTAGTATAAAATACGGGTTCTGCGACACGGGGTGTGGGGTGTGGGCGTGGCCAACGACGTCACACAGAGGCGGGACCAAAGGCAACGTCATCACACCAGGAGGCGTGGTTTCGAGTGGAGTTGAGTTGTTTTTAGATTGTTGATTGAGTTGTAGACCTCCTGCTTTTCATTTAATGTTAGTTTTTTTTTAAATTGGCAACGGGAAATATTTTCTGCATCTTAATTTTGATGATATAGCGATGCTGCCCTCTATTAATGAAAAAGTGAATTATATGTTTTAGAAATATATTTTTTAAGTCTGGTGTTAAAATTATTCAATGTGCGACTCTGAAAACAAAGTAAAAGAAACAAATATAAAGAAAAGACTTTCCTTTAATGAAACTACAAGATAATTTTTTTTATTACTCAATTTTATTCTGATACTTTTATTCTTTCTAGTTTTCCATGAAACTTTAACGTATTTCTCAGGTTTTCTGTTCATAATAACATATTTATTTACTGTCATATTTTTTTAATACTTAACGTTTCTAATTTGTAATATTTTATTTAATTTCCACATACTATTTTTTTTTTCATACCTTTCATACCATTTCAGCATACCCTGATTTTTAACTTATATATTATATTTCACAAACGTTCCCGCACATGCTGTTTATTTGTTATACTACTTAATTTTAGATGCAATTTCACACTATTTTAACGTTATAATGTTCAATATATTCTGAATTTTAACTTCATTTACTTTTTTTAAACCATTCTAGTATTCTATACACACTTTAACTTAGTGGTTTGAAATTCTATTTAAAAAGAAACGTTTATTTTTCGTGATCTTAGTTCTTTTACTAAATTTTCTACAGAATTTCTAATTTCTTTTACATGTTTAACAATATCTTCCTTACATTACCGAATATTTTTTTAAAAAACTTAAGTCTATAACTGTTAATTGCGTTTCTTACGTTCATGATTTCCCTTCTGTGTTTATATTTCTTAATTCTAGTTTAACTTATTTATTATAATGTTTTTATTTCTGTCTCATCATTCGTAATTCCAACATTTTATCCCTTTTTATTCATTTTAACGATATGGATTGTTTTCATTTACTCCATATTCAAATATTTCCTTACAATTTTTAAAATACTTGTTTTATTCTCCGATCATAATAGATCATCTACAGGTTTTACTCAGAAATTTCCATTCACAACGTTACAGTTTAATACCATTTATATCTAAATGCATTTCTTTCTCATATAGTTTTACGATCTTCAAAGTTTCTAACATCATGTTTAGTTTTAAATCCCTATTACCTTTATGTGTGTTGATAATTTTCATTTCTAATTTTACAACCACGTTCAGTGTTTCATCCACACATACCAAAATATTTCTTACATCTTCTGGTAGTTAGTCTATGTCATATTTCAGTACCTCAAATGAATTTACACTGCTCACACTATTATTTTTTCATGTTTTAGAGACACTGACTATATTAATTTTACTATTTTTCATACACTAATTGCATCTATGTCAGCACTCATGATAAAGTAGCAATTGTTTTGCATCACACGCATAAAGAAATTCTTAAAACCAACTTTTTCAATATCGTATTCAAATTACTGTTTTCCAGATGGGAATTACCAGTATTCTTTGGTTTTACTCTGTTACATCTTTTTAAATTTTAACATCTTACTTTTAATTCTAACATACATCTTTCGAACAGTTTTTTCTTTTAATAATAGCCTTACCTTATTTGTTCAAATTAATTCTTTAATTCACCTTCTTTACTACCTTTCAATACCTTCATAATTCACTATGCAAACGCAATGTCTTTCACTGACATTCTGTTTAATAATACTACAAGTTTCCTTAATTGACAAAAAGCGAATCATTTCTCAGTTCAAAATAGAACTACTATATTTCGCACAAACATTACCTTCATCCATTCAAGACACCCCTTAACCTGTAACTGACGTAGCGATAGGAAAGGAGACTCTTATCATATGCTCTTTCGACATTTGAAGTTTCTAGAACTTCTTTGACAAGTATATCAATACCATCAGAAAATATACTTAACATTTTTACCCCGTTTAAAGGCAACATACTGTTATAAGAATGGTTTTAGTTAAATTTATAAGACAAATAAACACATTTTGTGCTAAATAGGCATAAACATTTAGATTCAGAATATTTCTTTTTAATCCGATGTAAGACTTGAATTTCATTCATGATACGGATTGTCTCTTGATTTTTTTGTTTACCTTACACTAATAGAAAATTTTTATTTTACAAGTTCAGCTTTTAACGAAATAGAAATAAAAACTACGATACACCTGGTGTTTTTAAGGAAAGGAACTTTGATATAATTCTGGAAATGTAAATGCTTTTAGAGTTTTTTTCTTTCAATAACGTTGATTTTCATTACTTTACTAACTTCAATAATTCTCTTATTAGCTAATATGAATGAAAGAAGATTGTCAAAAATGTGACACAGTATAATTCTTACGAACATACGTACCTTTACCAGCATACAGATATTACCGATTGAAATGAAGAAAGATACAGATGTTTTACTCCAATCTACATTAAATTAAAAAAATATTTAAACTTTCATACATTCCAAAGAATAAACGAAAACTCAATAGATATTGTCATGTTTGTATATATGAGATAAAAGTTTTATGAATGGTATTTAAAGTAATGCTTAGAACTTCATAAAAGCGAACATTCACTATGTTAATACACATATCATCAGTTATTTACATAATTCAATGTAATATTAATCATTACATGTACTATATGCATATATATTTAAAGTTTAATTGTCTTACAATTGAATAATTAACTATTGAGAGAAAGAGGTTCATATCTTACACTATTTAATTCACATGGAACAAATTTTTCCATCAACCACATTGAACCGCGTTTATTAAATTCGCCAAAGCTCTTTTATTTCTGCATTTTCACACTCACGACACATTTTAAATGTAACTATTGATTACCATTTCAAACACCGATATCATAACTCAGTGTAAAACTACATCATAACTCATTTTTTCCCTACTAACTACAATTTTATATATTCAAGAAGTACATCTAAGACATGATCATTTTCTATGTTCTAGCAAATCGATTCAATTGCGAACATACTATTAAGACTTGCGATTTTAGAAGACTTGCATGTATTAACGATGTCAACGTTTCTTCGTTTTTATAAGATTCACATCAAATCATGTCGCATTCGAATGTGGTGTAAGAAATCACTTTTTCTTTTAAACACTTGTAAACAATGGATGCAATTTATAAGAAGAGAAGTATCATGCTGTTTCAAAACATCATCATCAGCATATTTCTGTTTCTTTTGACACCGGCAACATTTAAAAAAAAATGTTTCGTGAGATATTCTTTAAATTCTGTTTTACTTGAAAAAATGTCCGAACATTCAATACGATGTAAAGATTCATATTGTTTTAAATTCTTATGCTCACTAAATATTTTTTGTCATGATTTACTCTTAAAAGTAACTTTATAAGTTTTCATATCCTTTTTACATGAAAAGAACTTGTGATTATTCACTACAAAATTCTAAGACGAGAAGCTTCGCGACTTTTCAAACTATAAACTTAAATTTCTTAGCACATACACTACATTTGATGTTTCTTTCATGAGATTTCAAATATCTCTTCAGATTACTCGTATTCAAGAAACCTCGCAAATATATCACATAAGTTCAGCGAATAATCGCTTCATAAACTCTTAATGCTATTATGATTTTCAACACGAGTGAATCACTTGAAGCATATACTGCACTGTAAACATACAATACTTAAAAAAATTGTTATAAAAATAAAAATACATTCATTTCACCAAGGAGCTTTTCTATTTAAATACATTTATTTATTTCCAAAGAACAAGTTTCTGTATTATACATAAAATATACTTAGAATTTTCTTTCATTAGTTAATATCAAATTAACAACAATATCCATTTACTGATATTTGATATACATGTTTGCTTTAAAATTAAAACTAAAATTTCAATATATTTCTATTAAAAAAAAATAAGGAAAAAAAAATACTCATAACATCAACCAAAGACAGAAATTTAAATAGAATAGCTGTACTTATATTAGTGCATTTTTATAATCTTCATAACATTTCGATTCAAAAAGCCTATTACAAAATAAATGAAACATTTTTTTCTGCCTTAAAGAATCTCTTATATTTTTAAAATTAATACATAAAAATATATCTTCCCCAATATATTAAATTCTATCCTCAACACTTATTATAATGCAATCATGTCTTGTTTGTGAAGGATGATTTACAATACAACCTTCGCATTTAAATAGTTTTGTAATCACTGAATTTAATTCAGTTTTGATAGAGTTTATGAGTTCTTTAAAAAGTTCATCATCATCACTTACCATATCCGAACAATTGTTTTTACATTTGATTTGCAACGGTAAAATAATTTCAAAAATACTTTTATATAAAATATTAGATACATCAGGAATAATTTCTTTCAATTTTTTTAAAATATCACAGTTTACTTTTAGGTATGTAGGTTTTAGTTTAAAAGAATTTTCATCTTGTTTAAAAACTTGTTGAAAAATACACTCACCTTCTTTGTTGAAAACTACCAACTCATTATTGCAAATGATGCTGGCAGTCGTATAGACAAGGTTAAATTCATATATTTTTGAGGAAAATTCTTGCCATGTTGCAGGAGTTATAACAACACCGCGTGTAGTAGGGTATAATATTTTATTTTGTTCCACACATTCACGTAGATGAATGTTCATTCTGTTTTCAAACTGATTTATGGACACAAAATATCCCCAACCAAGAGTCCACTGTGCAATCAACTTCGAACTTTCTTTTTTCTGTTCTCGATTATTCGGCATGAAGATATTTTCAGGAACAGACTTCATATAGTGGGCAAACCAGTCATCCTCTGGAAGTTCATCCTCATTATCTTCCAAGCGTCGTTTTTTAATTTTCGAAATTTTTATGTTTCGGAATGTGATACTAATTCTAGGATCTTTAACGTCAGGTTGAGAGGGTATTCCGTGCATCCAAAATTGATTCGTTGGGGGTTTCATTACAAGGAGAGTTCCATGAGTTAAGTCCACGCTTCGAGATGTGAAATTTCGCCTGGTAAATACCATTTGACGTTTTGCACCTAAACTGATGATAGGTATATCACTTTCAGGTTCGAGACAAGTTTCATTGTCTTTATGCGTTGAAATTTTCGCCACTCCGTCAGGATTATAGTTCAATAAAGCAAAATTATATTTTTTGCCAGTTATCGTTTCAACATAATCTTTTACATTTAGAAGAGTTTGAGTCCATGGTTCTGCACAAATGCTCGTTCCAGAGAATTCGTAACTAAGTCCTTCATCACCAAAACCGAGTACTTTTCTTCGTGGAACATACTGAGTCCCATTAATTTCAAAACTAATACTTTTAAAATCATAATTTGATAGTTCATCTAGCAAAATATCAGCTTCATTTCGTGAATAAAATTCTTCGTATAATTCCACATTTAACTCTGTATCACATATATTCCTCATATTCGCTTCTGAATCTAACGACAATTCTGAATGATATAGAAATACGTAGCATTCTTAAATAGCAAAAATTATCTAAAACATACATTAACGAAATGATTTCATCAACACTTATCGTAATACATTCTTGTCATGTCTTGTTTGTGAAGCCAGTCTTTCCGGCGTCATATGTGTAAAAATAATCATGATAGGATAGTGGGAAAGAGTTATACTGTCCTAATGTTGTTATTCTGAACCTCGATATTACATATATGCATAAGGAGAATCTTAAAAGCATCATCCACTTATCATGATAGAGTAATGGAAAATTTCTAAAACTCTGATAATCATACGCGAAAGAATGTATTATCTTAAGGTTGTTGTTGCTATTCCAAATTTGACAGTACATACAGAAGTGAAGGAAGATCCTTGATAAGCGCTGTAGACTTCACGTTATCATGATAATGTACTTCTTGAATATATAAAATTGTAGTTAGTAGGGAAAAAATGAGTTATGATGTAGTTTTACACTGAGTTATGATATCGGTGTTTGAAATGGTAATCAATAGTTACATTTAAAATGTGTCGTGAGTGTGAAAATGCAGAAATAAAAGAGCTTTGGCGAATTTAATAAACGCGGTTCAATGTGGTTGATGGAAAAATTTGTTCCATGTGAATTAAATAGTGTAAGATATGAACCTCTTTCTCTCAATAGTTAATTATTCAATTGTAAGACAATTAAACTTTAAATATATATGCATATAGTACATGTAATGATTAATATTACATTGAATTATGTA
This sequence comes from Stegodyphus dumicola, assembly GCF_044657685.1. Classification (NCBI taxonomy): domain Eukaryota; kingdom Metazoa; phylum Arthropoda; class Arachnida; order Araneae; family Eresidae; genus Stegodyphus; species Stegodyphus dumicola. The sequence goes on along the minus strand of NC_140781.1, from coordinate 108,421,244 downwards.
AATAACTGATGATATGTGTATTAACATAGTGAATGTTCGCTTTTATGAAGTTCTAAGCATTACTTTAAATACCATTCATAAAACTTTTATCTCATATATACAAACATGACAATATCTATTGAGTTTTCGTTTATTCTTTGGAATGTATGAAAGTTTAAATATTTTTTTAATTTAATGTAGATTGGAGTAAAATATCTGTATCTTTCTTCATTTCAATCGGTAATATCTGTATGCTGGTAAAGGTACGTATGTTCGTAAGAATTATACTGTGTCACATTTTTGACAATCTTCTTTCATTCATATTAGCTAATAAGAGAATTATTGAAGTTAGTAAAGTAATGAAAATCAACGTTATTGAAAGAAAAAAACTCTAAAAGCATTTACATTTCCAGAATTATATCAAAGTTCCTTTCCTTAAAAACACCAGGTGTATCGTAGTTTTTATTTCTATTTCGTTAAAAGCTGAACTTGTAAAATAAAAATTTTCTATTAGTGTAAGGTAAACAAAAAAATCAAGAGACAATCCGTATCATGAATGAAATTCAAGTCTTACATCGGATTAAAAAGAAATATTCTGAATCTAAATGTTTATGCCTATTTAGCACAAAATGTGTTTATTTGTCTTATAAATTTAACTAAAACCATTCTTATAACAGTATGTTGCCTTTAAACGGGGTAAAAATGTTAAGTATATTTTCTGATGGTATTGATATACTTGTCAAAGAAGTTCTAGAAACTTCAAATGTCGAAAGAGCATATGATAAGAGTCTCCTTTCCTATCGCTACGTCAGTTACAGGTTAAGGGGTGTCTTGAATGGATGAAGGTAATGTTTGTGCGAAATATAGTAGTTCTATTTTGAACTGAGAAATGATTCGCTTTTTGTCAATTAAGGAAACTTGTAGTATTATTAAACAGAATGTCAGTGAAAGACATTGCGTTTGCATAGTGAATTATGAAGGTATTGAAAGGTAGTAAAGAAGGTGAATTAAAGAATTAATTTGAACAAATAAGGTAAGGCTATTATTAAAAGAAAAAACTGTTCGAAAGATGTATGTTAGAATTAAAAGTAAGATGTTAAAATTTAAAAAGATGTAACAGAGTAAAACCAAAGAATACTGGTAATTCCCATCTGGAAAACAGTAATTTGAATACGATATTGAAAAAGTTGGTTTTAAGAATTTCTTTATGCATGTGATGCAAAACAATTGCTACTTTATCATGAGTGCTGACATAGATGCAATTAGTGTATGAAAAATAGTAAAATTAATATAGTCAGTGTCTCTAAAACATGAAAAAATAATAGTGTGAGCAGTGTAAATTCATTTGAGGTACTGAAATATGACATAGACTAACTACCAGAAGATGTAAGAAATATTTTGGTATGTGTGGATGAAACACTGAACGTGGTTGTAAAATTAGAAATGAAAATTATCAACACACATAAAGGTAATAGGGATTTAAAACTAAACATGATGTTAGAAACTTTGAAGATCGTAAAACTATATGAGAAAGAAATGCATTTAGATATAAATGGTATTAAACTGTAAAGTTGTGAATGGAAATTTCTGAGTAAAACCTGTAGATGATCTATTATGATCGGAGAATAAAACAAGTATTTTAAAAATTGTAAGGAAATATTTGAATATAGAGTAAATGAAAACAATCCATATCGTTAAAATGAATAAAAAGGGATAAAATGTTGGAATTACGAATGATGAGACAGAAATAAAAACATTATAATAAATAAGTTAAACTAGAATTAAGAAATATAAACACAGAAGGGAAATCATGAACGTAAGAAACGCAATTAACAGTTATAGACTTAAGTTTTTTAAAAAAATATTCGGTAATGTAAGGAAGATATTGTTAAACATGTAAAAGAAATTAGAAATTCTGTAGAAAATTTAGTAAAAGAACTAAGATCACGAAAAATAAACGTTTCTTTTTAAATAGAATTTCAAACCACTAAGTTAAAGTGTGTATAGAATACTAGAATGGTTTAAAAAAAGTAAATGAAGTTAAAATTCAGAATATATTGAACATTATAACGTTAAAAAAAGTGTGAAATTGCATCTAAAATTAAGTAGTGTAACAAATAAACAGCATGTGCGGGAACGTTTGTGAAATATAATATATAAGTTAAAAATCAGGGTATGCTGAAATGGTATGAAAGGTATGAAAAAAAAATAGTATGTGGAAATTAAATAAAATATTACAAATTAGAAACGTTAAGTATTAAAAAAATATGACAGTAAATAAATATGTTATTATGAACAGAAAACCTGAGAAATAAGTTAAAGTTTCATGGAAAACTAGAAAGAATAAAAGTATCAGAATAAAATTGAGTAATAAAAAAAAATTATCTTGTAGTTTCATTAAAGGAAAGTCTTTTCTTTATATTTGTTTCTTTTACATTGTTTTCAGAGTCGCACATTGAATAATTTTAACACCAGACTTAAAAAATATATTTCTAAAACATATAATTCACTTTTTCATTAATAGAGGGCAGCATCGCTATATCATCAAAGTTAAGATGCAGAAAATATTTCCCGTTGCCAATTTAAAAAAAAAAAAAACTAACTTTAAATGAAAAGCAGGAGGTCTACAACTCAATCAGCAATCTAAAAACAACTCAACTCCACTCGAAACCACGCCTCCTGGTGTGATGACGTTGCCTTTGGTCCCGCCCTCTGTGTGACGTCGTTGGCCACGCCCACACCCCACACCCCGTGTCGCAGAACCCGTATTTTTATACTACTATTGATTGATGAAGTCCAGGAAAAGTTGCTGTAAGAAGAAAGCTTTGTAACGAGTAACAGAATTTGAATATATAATTGTTACATAAGATTTTTTTTGTGTAAACGAGGCTTTCGCCAGTTAGTTCAGAATTAGATAAACTTACAACAGGTCGTTTGTAGGACCTGCTTCCAAGTTTTCCAAATTCTGGCAGCGGCAAATGTAGGGTTTATATTTATTTTAACTAACATTTATTTTAAGTTTAAACTATCTTTCCTGTCAAGCCTTACTTTCCCCTGGAACTGCCAATGCCAGAATATGTAAATTTGAGTAGAACGCGCAAGCATTCAAATTATCAGCGGAAGTAGTATGATTTAAATAGAAGGAAACGAGTTCGGTGAGGGAGTTATTCTTACTTAGCGAGCGCGGAGGTAGTTAGCGAGAATTGAAGAACCCCGCGTTGCGGCCTATGTGCTTGGCGGGAAGTAGTGGCAATTGTTCCAGTGAGCTTCAAGTCTGCTGAATTAGCAGCGGTATTGTAAAACGCGGTGAGTTAGTTATTTTAGAGAGCCTCGTAGTTAGAATCTTGTCTTTATTTTCTTTTCAGGTTATTATTTTTATTTTGACTGCCAAGTGGGCACAGTTTGTAAGCGTCAAGAGGACGCAATTGTAATTTATTACGTTGAATAAAAAGGGACTTAAAACCCTTTACAAGACTCTGTGGTTTATACAAGCTTTCACAGTCACCCTTGGTTGCGTGCAAGTTGTAGGCGCGCAACGTTATATCCTTGATTGAAAAATTAAAAATTTACCCAATTTCTGTCATCGATTTGAGATAGTTAAAATTCATTACGTTTCGAAAGATTTCAGCTCATTTAATAACATACATTTCAGAATTTCAGTTCCAGTTTGTGTTAAACTTAATAATGTTTCTAATGCTATTATTTCAGGTTCATGATGTAAAATATAAATTTAGTTAGTGACATATTTACTTTTGACGCAACATTGTTAGAATTTTCCAACCGCCATCAAATTGTTTTATTTTTGGTATTTTGAAATTCATTCAATTCTGTTTCTCCAAGTATTTAGTATACTGTTGCTATTATGGCAAAAATCCTGTAATAATTATTTTTAAAATACCAACTAACAGTATATATATATATATTAGAATATTCCTAAACTTTACACGAAGGCATCTCACATCTTACCTCTTGTGCTTTGCAATATTAAGATAACTTAACCTAACATTTAAGAGTTCTCCGCAAATGTATGCCTTCTTTCCATAATAAACTAAACAAACAAACTATTGTTTCTTATCATGAGCTGCTATTTAACATTTCATTTGTATATTCTAGCATATTTCTGGTGAAAAATGAAGCGCACTAGAGAAAATAGGATAGTAAAGAGAACTTTAAATAATAATTAATTAGAAAAAATACGCATAAATTAAACACTCAGATCGTTTAACTGCTGGATAATCATCATTGTTAGTTGGCATTTTAAAAATAATTTCTAATTACTTAGAAATTACTTACTTACTAATAAAGAATGAATATAATAATTAAAAGTAAAATTTTATCAATCAGTTATAAAATATTAGATTGTCGACAAGCATTCTTATAACTTTCATACTTTTCTTGAAATGTATATTTAACAGAAAACCAGTATAGCTTGCTCTATAGTTTTTTTTTAAACAGTATTATCAAAAGTTATATTCCAAAAGATTATATTTGCAGAAGGCAAAATGAACTGAATATATTATAACAGAAATTTAAACTTAAGAAATAAACGTATAATGTGGTATTCTATCAGCATTCAAAAGTTAACCTTTAAAATTTAAAAAGCCCAAAACGTTTTTAACTAAAATGATAAAATTGTATTAGTTTAATAACCATTCTCCATAAAGGAATCCTATGAATTATACTTAAATAAATTAAGAATTCGTAAAAGTGTTATAAGGCCGTAAAGTAAGTTGAAGTTAATTTGCTATTTGTTATATTAACTACCCACAATCCAAGGCTTTAAATATAAAGGGACCTTATCCTCACAAATTTTTAGAAGACCAATAAAAAGATCTCTTCTGTAATAAAAATTCTTACAAATGGAATGCTGCCAAATATTCAAAAATTTCTATGGTATTTTTTATAACGCGCAAAAGCATTTGCAAAGTCACATTTTCTGCAAATGTCACGATTGTATTTTTCGTTTATAGACGCATTTATTCAGCTATAAGAGCAACATCGTCGTTGCGAAACTGCAAGCAACAGGTCTCGTAGAATAAGTGTCAGGCATTTTGCGCCTGAGTGAAAAGCGCAGGATAAACAGAGACACTGCGCAGCTTTTAATTCTTATTCTAGACATCAAAGCTTTTTTAAAGCAACGGAAGAACCAGTCTCCTCCCGATCGATGAAAGTCGGAACGACAGATACTGATTTTCTTATGAAAGGGTGTTTATCTTGGTGATGTGATGGAAAAGTTGAAAGAAACTCAATAGCATTGCAAAAGAAATCCTTTCCTTGTAGATGTACAAAACAAACTTCAACATTTGGAAGCTGAAAAATTCTAAGAATCAATTGAAATTTAAATTTTTGCTAGAATTCGCAATTTTGCATGCATGTTGTTGAAATACAACATTTTATATGTTGAGAATATTTGCAGTATGAGCTTAAGTTGCATAAAACACTAATTCAGTTCTACTACGATATAGTAATATTAATTCTAACGAATAAAGTAAACAAACTTGTCTAACCACTTACACATTTATACTAATTTCAGCGAATTTAGTATCAATAGAACCTGCTACAGATAGCTGAAGTGTTTATTTTGCAATTATTTTTAATGAAATGTTTTTAACCTTTTGCTCTCATATCATAATGAAACAATAGATAATGCAAGGCACAGAATATAGAAATTTAGAAACGTGTTGAAAATACTTCGACAAAATAGGTTTGCATTATGTATTGTCAATAAGCAATTATATTAAAACGGTACGAAAGCAAAGTAAAATTATTACTAAGTTAAACAACTTAACTTTCGATTTAAGATCTAACAGGAAGTTGAGCGAAATTCTGATCACTTTCCTTTAATAAAATCACAGAGCTGCGGAAAATATAATTTTTTAAAGTGTAGAAAACTTATCACTTTATCTGTGTGTCCTTTGAAATAAATATGTATGATTTTATTTTCTAAAAATTTTATTGTTTTCTATAACTTACTGTCTCATTTAGCGTAATTTGTAATTTACTGAATTTAACCTATCCATTGATGACTGTATTTATTCGTATCACGCTTAAGATACAGGAGAGTGAAAACACTTCTCTTGAAACAAAAGTTTGTGTCATCATTTCCCATATCCTTTACAAACTTTAGTGAATGAAGTTAAGTATGCCATATTGGAGACATACAGAAATATTTTGTGTACGCCGTGCTGGACCTTATATAAAACGTGGTATTTTTCATTTAGAATGCTCATCTAAAAATATTCATAGTCTAACCGCAAATAATATAATAATTAATTAAACAATCTATTAAAATAATTTATTTCTTATCGCTTAGCATTTAAGTTAAAAAATGTATTTGTTTTTTATTTTACTGCACAGCATTTCATTTGAATAGCTTAAAAATATTATTTTTATAAAATGTAGGACCATCATATTTTTAAATTGTAATTTTAGTTATAAATCATTTTTTAAAAATCCGAATCATTTTAAATTTAAGCACTTTTAAATGTAAACTTTTAATGCAAAATTATAAATGCATTGAATATTTTACTTTTCTCACGATGACTTATATTTTTTATTTGAAAAACAAGTAGTCACACGATGTAATGGAACTGTACCTCATTGTGCACTGGCAATTCTTCGCATTTACGGTAACCAAAAGAAAAATAAATATGAGAATACATATATTAAGAGGATATATGTGCTTAGTTTTTATGTCTATTTTTATTTTTTATTTTATTTATTTATTTATTTATTGCGTTTATTTGTTACTGTTTTTTTATGTTTAACTGCTGGAAGAAGGCTGTAGAGTTATTAGGCATTTTGGGAGTAACAGAAAGCTATCAATAAACTGTACCCTCGTCAGGATTCCAATTTCAGATCTTGTGACTGCTAGGAGAACGTGCTACCAATTACACCATAAAAGAACATTATGGGAAAGGCTAAAAATTTATTATATTCGTCTAAAAATAAGAGGCGACTAGAGAAGGAGGAGATACAGATGCCAAATCATGGTGATGATGAATTCTGGTCCACCACAGTTTAGTCTCTCTTTACTCTATACAGTCTCTCTTTCGGAACAAGGAACCTCAAAACACAGGTATGCCATTGCCAGAAATCGGACCCAGGATATTCAGTTGTTATCCGGACCTGCTATTAACTGCAAAACAAAAGGATGCAATGGGGAAGGCAAAAACTCCTTAGATTTCCCCCCCCCCCCCTTGAAAGGCGACTGGGAAGAGGGAAAGAGACTTAGTCAGTAGATGACGAATTATTGTCCACTGCAATTTTAAGCTGTCGCCATTCTAGAGCTATAAGACATTTAAGCTAGGGAATGTGATAAAGCAGCTATGATTCGAGCCTCTGATCTTTCGGTTATTCGTGCTACCAGTTACATCAGGATGGCATGCAGTGAAGAAGTAGAAAATTCCTTATAATGTTTATATTTTATTGCTTCTAATATATCATAAACAAATACATATTACAGAAAGTGTTTATACATTTTTAGAACTAATTCATTATAGCATTAAAAAAAGAAGCAAATGTTTCGGAATAAAAATTTCTGGCACCAGGTTATTATTTGAAATGAGATATATTGTCTGCTGCTTTTAAACTCATTATTCTTTCAAAATATCATATATAAACAAGCTCTGGATTGAAGGATACGTTTCTACGCTTTCCGATGAGAAATACTCCTAATCCATAATTCAGAAACGTTGTAAAATTGATGGTATTAAAACTTCTAAGCAGCACTATTAGTAGGGAAAGAGAAAACTGTCAATCATCACCTTCTGCATGGAAAGAAGGTTCCAAAGGAATACCCGAAAAAGATGCGCACTTTTACTAATGTTTCTAAATTTAAATCGCTGGTAACAGGAGCAAATTCTCAGAATTAAAGTGCAAGCCTTTAAATATGTCTGTAGTAATTATGCATAAAGTAATAAACAAAGTTTTACATAAAAATAGTTAAAATGCGTTATGTTCACTAACGTTTGCCGAGGCAATTTGTCTCAACGCAGAACAATTTGTAGACCCCTGAATGGGGTAAATGGAAATACATTGTGTTTGATGAAGCATGAGTTTACCTATTGACTACAACAACTACAAAAAATGTCTATTTATTATTGAAAACGAAAAGAAAAAATGTTCGAACCTTGTTTTGCAAATTCAAAGAATGTTTTAGTAAGGGGCTTATGATTGTCGGATAATTCTCTTATGATAAGATTTTTTTTTTTTTTTTTACGGCAGGCATTTGCTTTCTGGCGTTCACCACTCCTAAGGCCGAACGTGCTGGACATTTTATTCTAGAGGCACCTAATAGGCGGCCACAGTTACCTCCTGTGAGGAGACAGACAATTTACATCCATGCCTTTTCCCGGTTTCAAACCTGGACCCTTCGGTGTTGCATTCGGCTCCCTTATCCACTATACCGTATTGGCGGCGAAATTGAAAATAAGAATAGGGGGAAAAAGTGTTAAATTTAATTCAACATATTATCAAGAAAAAGTTCTACGTCCGATATTTACAAAGTGTTTCAAAGAGTAAAATTTCATTAAAACAAAGAAACAAATCATCCTTCGAAAATTATCACTGTATTCCTTGAAAAAAGGAAGACTGATACAGGTCTACAAGTATACCTTTTCAACGTAACCCTGCGAAGTGCCTTGACTTTTCACGTACAGACTATTATGCCTTTGGTCTTCTGAAAATAGCTTTATCTAAGCGCAAACTCACCACTATTGATGGATTACGGAAAGCAGAGTTGAAGATGAATGCAAATAAATGAACCTGAATATTTTACGAAAAACCGTTCTATCATAGAAATCCTGAAGTATTGTAATAGTTCAGAAAAAAGGCTTATCAGATCAAAAGTTTTAAAAAAAGTACTCTCCATATTTCAACATTGAATTAAACAATACCGAATCCCTTCTAAAATTGTGTAAACACTCTCTGTACCTTCAGCTTTAGACACGTTCGTGGGAAAACATTGTTAAGAGAAGCAAATGGCAGTTTTATTGAAAGTGATAACTTCCCAATATGCAATGACACAATTTCAAAGAGATTTATTCAGGGCTAAATTACATCAAATTGCAATAAGAGAAGGAAACAAGTAAAAAAAATTGGATTATTACTTTTTTATTTACTATTATAGTTTGTAAAAATTCTTTACCATTAAAAATACCATTAAAAAGGGTATGTCAAAATTGCAATTTTGAAATCAGAAACGGTCAATAAGTAAGATCATTAAGATATTCAATAAATAATCATCTAATTGACTTTCCAATGTTAACCACCGCATAACTAGCAATATATTAAAAATTAAATTAAATTTCATTGGTTTTAAAATTCAGTTAGTTTATGTGACAGAAAAGCAGGAAGACCGTGCACTCAAGAAAGCAAAATCACTCTAAATTACTTAGCAACACATATTAAGAAAATAAGTATAGAAAATATATATTACTTTAAAAGAAGTGAAATTACTGGCGCATGCAGAAAATTAGAAATATACTTTTGTATGCAAGTAAAAAAAATTTAGAATATTACAAGATCAAAAATGAGAAGAGACAAAACTGATTTAAAAATTTTTTTTGAATTAATAATTATGGCATGAAATAAAAGATGGATTTTACATTTGATAAAGTGCACAAAATATTACAAAGTGAAAAGCAGCTTTTCAGGAAGTATATTACAAACTACGGAGTTAGATGATCAATAAATCCATGAGTTTATTAATCATCCGTGGCATCATTTAATTTCCAGTCAATATTTCGAGCTTCCAGCTATTGTTCCCATTTTAAAAATTATCCGGAATTTCCTGGCCTTACTCAAGATAGGGTAGTTCATTAATAGTGCTCATCACAATTATTGGAATAGTTCTCTGCTGAAGATCTCGGTTTGGCATTTTTTAATATGTGATTACGATAAACCGGCTCCTTTCAGTTACGTTTACGTGTGCTGCGGTAGCCATCATTAGATTAAAACTCATTTGCATTAATGTTTCAAAAACATACATAAAATGATAATCGGAAGTTTTTTGATTTGAATAACTCGAACGTTACGTTCTTTCATAGCATAGCTATTTAATCTTGTTTTTGAAATATTTAAATAAATCCTTTAAGTTGATCACCTTTAAATAATATTTTCATAATACGTTACTTGAAATTCATGTGACAATTCTAAGAAATTAAACAGCTTTATACTATGCATTTATACTTGCAATGGGGAAAAATGTAGAAAACTACAAGAAAACATTTTGAATTATAATCGAAATCTGATTAAAAGTTTTAAGAGCTTTAAAGAACATATTCGTGTTAATTTCCTTTCTCTCAAACATTATATAAATATAATAAAATTAACAAAATACCAAACAACTTGATTTTAGAAATAGAAAGGTAATATTCTTGTAAAATATTGAAGAAATATAAACTTAAAAACAGAACCTAAAACCACTGGAAAGGGAAAATGAATAGCATCTATGATAAATTATTAGAATGTTCAAGACAAATAAGCTCCTCCTCAGCCTAAATCCCTCAAATATGGAAGCATCACTTATTAATGGAGATGCAATTTTAATTAAAGGCTCTCTGAGAGCGTGCTTTGGATTTCAGTGAATATTCAATTAATTTTATTTTTTAAAGTGTTCCGTGTTCCTTGATAGAAAATGTACAGTCATTACTGTATTAATTTTAATATAAATTTCTGCTTTAAAACATGTTTGGGGGTTTTAAGCTTCAAATGAAAAAATAATTACTTCTTCGCTTATCATTAATCATACAAATAGTATGAAAATAAGTGTAGCAAACATAAATAGATTCAGTAACTAGGCTTATTCCCTATACAAGAATATTATTAATGACAAAATGCTGATAATAGATGAAAACTGAGCGGTAAAAAAATTTACAACTTGGAGGTAATTTAATGCAAAGCCCTTCACATATAAATCATCTTAATGATCTATTCTTAAACGAAACTAAAAATCCCTCTACATTTTAATGGGGCGTTTTTGTTAAGTAATTCATTAGTTACCATTTTTATAAAAACCCATTTCTTCATAAGAATTCTTCAAATTCTTTGATAAAAAAAGAACTGAAGAAAAAACAAATTCATTCAAATTTAAACTCAGGCTATAACGATACGATCACCAATGTTGACCTCATTTGCACTTCTTTCTGGAAAATTAATGAATCCCCTAAGGTTCATTAAATAAGAGATATTTGTAGGCAGTTTTGTAGCATGATAGATATTCTTATAATAAAAATTATCGAATAGAATGCATTAAAAACACAAATTTAGATATTCAAAGCTGAGTATTTATGGATCGAAATCAAAGAAAACACACATATGCAGATGAATGTAAACTAAACTTTCTTCCACTTGTAAAGGAAAATGCATAAAAAGTTGGGAAACAAAGTCTACATTATTTCCATTCTTTGTGTAAATATACAAAGAAAGGAAACAGTGCAGAATTATGCATAATGCATAAATATGCGTTGTAATAGAAATGCGTACAGTGAAACTTTTCTTAATAGTAGCTCTGTTAAACGAAACCTAGCTTAACCGAACAAAAAAATGTATGGTTATAAACGTAAAATAAGAATTGTAATTACGAGTGAAATAGAAAGTAGTGCCTTTGAAAATTTATCTCATTTTAAAGCTTTATTTAAACATTCCATTGTTTAAGCACTGCGATATAAATTCTTTCGTCTTTTTTTCTATACAGTTTGTTAGAGATATTTTCGTCTTATACACTACTTTTAATAAGTTATTAATCGGAATTATTAGGTAGAAAAAGTTTCCTAAGCCCTTCTAGAATACTTGTTTCTCTTTTACTGTATTCTAAGCTAAATGGGTTGAAATGGTATATGCTATCATTTGTTATCACAACTGCGCCTAGGTAGCCTCTAATCATGTAACCAATCAATTTGAGCAGCAAAATAAACCAAAATAAAGTACCTGTTATGTAAATACTTCTCTAAGCAGAAAATAGGCATGAAATTCACAAAAGAAGATAAAAGGAAGATTAAAGTTTACACAAATAGCAATCTTTTAGGCTTCGTCAGAAGTAGAATAACTAGCAGAATGCAAACAAACATTGCACAATAGAGTTTAAATCAATCTTGAAGTAAGCTCCAAGTGCTTTTGAAATTATTTAAAAAATGGGCTACATAATTTACCATTTTCAGTGATTCAAGATAGCAAACCGAAAGTCTGGAAATGTCATACAATAGCAGTGACGTTTTAATTAAATCAAATTTTAAATTTAATTATCAAGCTTTTCAAAAATGGCTCTATTATAATGAAGTACATTTCTTTACATGTGATAGTGTCAGTGAATTGAGCCTGCAGATATGCTAGCAGCAGCTGGAGTCTTTTCCGCAGCATTTTTATCTGCAGATGGCATCCAGCTCTCAGAAGAAGGCGCGACAAAAGAGAAAACGGCGCTTTGAAAAATGTCAATGTTAATCTCGAACGCAAGTGGCACCATTTATGTTGAAAATAAAACATTGAGTTTTACTAGAAACGGAGCAGTCATGATAGGAAAAAGAAATTCGAAGTATTTAAAATCATTGAAATAGGAAATGAAAGTAATGCCCTTACTCACATGCTAGTATATATTATCTTCGCTTAGCAACTAGCGAAAGCGGTAAAACAGATTCCAAGGCGACAACGAATCTTATTGTTTCTACAAATCTTCAAGAATTTTTCGGAATGAACCTGAGGGAAGAAGAATTTAGGTAGCTCCTTGTCCTTGTTTGTGAAACTGTTATAAAAATATTAGATTTCAGTTATACTTTAGAATTAGTAGAATTTTAGCACTCAGAGCAAAAACAAAATAGAGAAAATAAATTTATTACGAAAATGTTTTCTTGAAGTGTGCATCATACATTAGCTTTTACGAATTTATCCAAAACTTAACAAGAACAGTTAAAATATAGAAATTATATAGATTCACAAAACACTTAAAATTAATTTAATCTGATGGCAATTTGTTTTTGGTAGTGAAAATTACAGTAAGATTTCTTGTAGCACATGAATGCACACCATTTTGACATTGATGGCCCAGGAATATGCTTGTGCGAATTTTGAAAAAATTTGTGTTAAAAATAAATTAATTTAATCCTCCACTGGACATTTAAAAGTGAATTTTCACAGAATTTTCCAATATAGCATTTTCTAGCATACCTGCACCGCTTCCGTCACAGTAATACAGATCTCTGTGTATGCGGTAGGGGAGGAACAGCGAAGCAAAATTTATTTGACTGTCAACATGCTTCAAGATTCCATATTAAAAAACCAGCTTCAAAAAACTGGTCAGTGTGGGCCGCTAGCACGAGCAACAACAGATCTGCACAAAATAAAATTGGCTCAGTCATTACATATTGTGCTACTGCCTACTTAGCCGTGCCAAGCAATATACAGCCTGCCCCAAAAACGTCCTTATTTGTTTATTTTGCCCCCTTACGGCTGAGCGGAAAAATCGCTGAACACTGGTAGTTCTTTCCGGGGTTCGAATCCCGGCGAACATGGGCGTTTTCCTGGTTTTTCCCGTGCATACGAGGCAGTTTTTTCTTAGAAAGTCCTCCAAAAAGGCATCCCTTTCCTTAAGATAGCCCTTGAGTTTTTGCTGTAAACAAATAAACCACACCAAACACATCAACAACGTAAGTGTCCTACAGCAATAAGAGTACAGCGGTCCATTTCCCCTTTATATTTCAAAGTTTTCCCCCATATTCAATTTTGTACGTAGTTCTGTGTTGATATATATATTTTCAATTTGTTTAGCAGCTGCCCATATGATAAGATGATAGGTACTCCTGCATTAGCTTAGGAATAACTGCAGTTTAACTTACATACACTGTGACAGTTGTGTCTTTCTCTGGTTGCTCAAAGTGATGCGTATGTTCAAGTATTCTGTAAGTCAAAGTGTCCTGTCATCATTAATATATTTCGAAGTTTTATTCGAATACTTCAAGAGAACTCATATCACTGTCATAGCCCTAGTTTCTTCCGGCATCTAAGCTCCCGTATGGCTAATTGAAGTATTTTATTTCAAGTCACACAGACATCAGGTGTGATATTATAACAGCCGCATCCTTTTGTATTTCTAGATAAATTTTTGCTCTACATAAAAAAGCACCTTAAACCAAAGCAGAACAGATATAAACCAATCTAAACCTACGATCTCGAGCATTCGTTCGTAAATCACGTTTTATGTTACGACAAAATGCATGAATATGTAGGTGCCTTAAGTTCGTAGTGACTCTGAACTTACATGAAGAAGCGTTTAGAATGATTTTACAAAATGATTCCGTATTAAGCAGAGATTAGATTATCCGATACGTTTGGGCCAAACACCAAATTAAAACAAATTTTAATGTTAACTTCTTTTATTACAAGTACCTTTAATGATCCGTTTACTTTTATAGCATGTTCCAATATTGTAAGGTGCATGCACATATGTTGTTTTGTAGTGTACTAACTCAAATAAAGCTTTTTAACTGCTGGAACCTAGAACTGTGTAGCAACTGTTCGCTAAGTAATGGTGCGTAAATAACAACTCTGAAGAAGTATTAAAATACCCTTTTATTTTAGCTCAAAAATATTCACAGATGGCACCTTTTGAGAGTACAGGAAACCAACATTTTTGGCTTAAACTTAAAAATAGAAAATGTAAAAACTAAGCTAAAGTAGAATAAAAAAAGGATAAGTTGCACAGCGTTGTTTACCGCGTAGTTGGCTCTTAGCTAAAATCACCGGCTTAGGCTAACTAGCACGTATTAAGTACTGCTGTAATCCAACAAGCTTTCACCCGTAACTTTGTCGGTTTAAAATTCTATCAAGTGCTATAAGTTTAATTAATTTTCTATGCTTAATTAATTTTCTATGCTTTTCTATGCTCGTACTTTTTCAGCAAAAATTTATTAGTTAATAAAAAATATGAAAGTAAAAATTATCCTTCTTTCCATCTTGCGCTCACAAATCATTATGAGAATATCTATTTACAGTTATTTAAGTCTAAAAAAAGCATGTATGCGATGTTATCGTCATGCGATGATTTGTAGATAATTTACATTTTACCACGATATTTTCGACGACGATGATTTTAAACTGCGAAGTTTTTGAACCGCTTTATTTTTTACGACGATATTTTGTACCACGATGTTTTAGAAGTGCGATGTTTTCTCCCACGATGTTTTGTAGCACGACGTTTTCGCCTTGCCTTGATTTCTCCGGAACGTTTTCGTCTGCGATGTTATCGGCGGATGACCCCCCCCCCCAACATGGCCGAAAGGCAGAACACACTCTCTCGCTAGCTGAAGTAGCTCAGACCTCAACTTAAATAGTATTTTCTCCCCTACTTTTCATAAAGCGTAAAACTAAAAAAAACTCATCCTCGTAGGAAAAGTAGGTAAGTAAATAAGAACGTATAGGAAAGGCTGTCTTAAAATAAAAATAGCTCTTAGAAAAATAAAGTAAAACCCATACAGGGTAACGAAAGTAAATAACTGATCAGTGTGCTGAACGTGAACCACATATAATGTAAATGACGTTATCATTATTCACATATATTTTAAATGATGTCAACGTTATTCACATAATGTTGCTTGCATATTATTTATCCCAAACTTTCTATAATTACCTGAAAAGGAGTTACGAAACACTATTTTCCAGCTTATCAACGCTTCCTTCGGAAAGCCGAGTATGAGCACGTGAAGTTAAAAAATGAATTGTGGAAATAACAAGTCACACTGTGGACGTTTTATTTAAGTTTTACTAGCAGACTTATGTTCATCTTTTTCTTTGGGCCTCCTTTCATCACGTACTGGCTAAGTCTAAAGGTTTAGGCAGATTTTATGGCAAGCGGAGTGGTTTACAATGAGAAGGAAAATTGTAACATTCGTGGTTTGTATAAAAAGGCCCGGTCTTGTATAGTCGCTGCTACTTGCCGAGAGAGAAAAAAGACGTTTATAATAATAGACACGAATGCTTGATTTGGCAAGGTTGCTAAGTTTTGACAATTAGTTGCGCTTATCGGTTCGATACAGTTAGTGTTGTAGCTTCGTGTAGAGTTACTGGTATTGTAACCCAGCTCTTATATGGTAAAGTTCACCTACCAGACGTGATACAAATTTGTATTGTATAATATTTTAACTGCTAGCCATGAAGAATAAAGTTTTATGTTAACTTTTACCTTTTGTGTTATATCTTGAGCACACAACTGGGATTAGGAAAAGGAGATAATTCTTCAACACGTAAAGGCAACTTCTAAGGGCGAGCAATAGTTAGCTAAGAAATTTACTACTCTTTACCGTTACAACATGATTGCGAATAATGTCTACTAAATTTCTGAATCAGAAAAAATAACATGCTTATTAATACCGATATTTTTTATTAGACTTTCTTCTGCTCAAATGAATGAGAAATACGAAAAATTCTAATAAGTATTTAAAAGTCTGAAACTAACATGACATTTTTATTTCGAATTTGACTGATTGCAAATAATGGCAGCAAATATTTTTGTTTTTATAACATTTAAACATATTATGATGTGCACATTGATATAAAATTTTGTGGGGTGGGGGCTTTCGTTTCAAATCGTGGTATCTTGCAGTTTTTAAATAAAGAATCGAATTAGAGATTCAGTGTCAGACACAGTGCAGACTCAAAGGCTATATCGAACTCACTCACGAATTCAATACCTTCTTGGTATTCAATATCGTACATGCTGGAAACACCTACGTTCACTCCAAGAATGTCAGCGATGTGGTTGGTCATTTGTGCATATTTGGAGCTTTATACATCAGCGTACTAACCGTGAACAATATTTGTCTATGTTATCAGTTTAATGCATTAAACGAAGGCATTCTATAGAATACCTAGGAATGTTATAGAATGCCTATTTAGCCAAAGTTAGGAAATATGAAATTTGTTATATACTTTCGTTAGGCATTATATATACTGAGACCTAGGAATTCTATAGAATAACAAATTCTATTTAGGCAAGGTATCTAAAAAAGGCCATAATGAGGCTATTACTTAAAAGATGTGCCTCCCTCTAAAACACAAATGTTATTTTGATTGGATTGGATTATTCAATTCTGGCAAAGCACAAGAAGGCTATCTGTCTGAAGGGAGGGATGCTTTCGTGGAGGACTTTCTAAGGTAAGCTGGCTCGTATACACGTTACACATGGGGAAAACCACGAAAACGCCGATGCAGCCAGGCCGTTGGCGAGATTCGAACATCGGACCGAACTAGCAGTGTTCAGCATCTTTAGCGCTCGGCCGCTGGTGGGCCATGTTATTTTGAAAATATAATGAAAGAGTGACAGTAAAAGCATTTGTTCAAAATATGTAAAGAAAACTGAAAGTTGAACAAAACAAAATTTATGACTTTCGTATTATAGAAGAAAATGTATAAGACTGTATAAAATGCATGCAATTATGGAAGGAATGTATTAAATGAATAGATGATATATGATGCATTAATTATACGAAATGAATCAGAGATGTATTTCATTGTTTTCTGGTCTGTCATTTGACATTCTATAGAATGCATAGGAAATGTATGAAATATTAATCGTTTTATACATTTCCGGCCCATTTTCGGCATTCTGTTAAATACGAAACATATTTGTACGAATATATATATATTAGAAATGAATCAGAGGCATATTTCATAGTTTTCTGGTTTGTCATTTGGCATTCTATGGCATGCATAAGAAATGTATGAAATAGTAATCGTTTTATACATTGCCAACCAGTTTTCGGCATTCTATAAAATGCGAAATATATTTGTACGAATATAAACGAAAATTCTACAAAATATTCTATACAATTCTGGCGTTTTTACATCGCTGGTCACATCTATATTGGTTCATGTAATAGCTGGTACCTTAACCAGAAATTACACAACATTGCAGGGAAATGTTTCAGCTTCTATTGCCTTTATCAAAATAATGTGTCTTTTGCTCTGAGATGGCAATGATTTGCATTTTTTCTCGTGTGTATTGCATGTACAAATTTTGGTCAAACTTAATTCATTCTATACAGGTATGCAATTTGTTTTAAAAGATTTATTTACACCTACAGTTAAACCCTTCTGCATCGAATCTGTTTACACTAAATTGTTACAAATATCGAATTTTCGATATTTACACTAAAATAGACACAGAAAAGCTTAAATGTAAAAATATTTACATTGAACTACATTTAGAAGCTTTGTTCGCTATATCGAGTAAATGTATTGCAAATGCCTTTCGAAAAAACAAGAGTTATGCGTATATATATCCGTTTCGCTCATTTTTTATGGCCCTTGTTATCTGCCAGTTTGTTGACAGTGTGCCCTAGGCGAAAACGCGAAGGGAAAAAACAAGAAGAAACCCCATAAAGCCTTTCTGAAACAAACTTGCCTCCAACAAGTATTTTTAACACAACTTTTAATCACAAGATAGAAGAATAAAGCAAAGAAGTATATTAGGTACTGTTTTTACATACTAGGTAGTTGTGTTATTTAAAAAATGTTAAAATATTTTTTTTAGAAACTCTACATAAAAAGGATAAATGAAGTTAAAATGCAAGGTAGAGGTTAGAATATAATCCACCACTCAGTACGCTAAGTAATATTTTAGAAAAAATAAAAGGAACATTAAAAGGAAAATCCGATGATAACATAAAGCGCATTCTTACGCTTACATACGAAAACGTTAAGGAAAGCCTTTCATTAACAGCTCGAGTATCTTCGTTCTCAAAATGTTTCTGTTTTTATCTTCCTATTAAAACAAAAATGCAAACAAAGTTGCATTACTTTTTTATATAAGGAAGTTTACTGAAAGTTCCTGTTGATTTCAATACTTTAAACATCGCTAAGACGAACCTGGAGAAGGTATTTAAAAAGTAAGAACAGAGAGTAGTGGATAATGAAACTGCAAAACAAAATAGATTGACCTGAAAGGAGCCAGCATCAAAACTAACTGATTTAGGCAGGTGGCATGGATATAAAATAGTCTTCTGGAGAAAAAAAATGCTGTAAAATAAATTAAGAAAAATTTAACGTCACTAATTTGCTTGCTGCCCATTCTGATTTTATTACAAAAATGAAATCTTTAATGATAGGCAAATGTAAATCAGCCGGTTGTCATTAAAAATAAATGCAAAAATTTGCTGGTTACACTCATATATAATAAAGAGAATTGAATTACTACTGAACTATTTTAAAATCGTCTCCTTGCTTAAAGAAACAGAAAAGAGAGAACTTCAAAGTGCGTTTGCTCTTGTGCAACTTCTTGTTTCTTAGATCTTTATATTGAAATTATCGAATAACCATGCCTGAAGGGTTCTTATTTCATACTAAATATATGTCAAATCCGCGCAGGCGCGGCTTGAAAAGAGCATTTAAAAATGGTGGGTAATGGGAAAGCATGTAAACTATTACGCCTAGCTATGAAACTTATGTCAGATTTACATAACAGTCAGTAAATCACAAGCGGATTTATATTGACGTTAACACCTGTACGCTGCTGTACTTCACATATAGTAGGTTTTCTGCGCATTCAGATATTTGGTTTTTAATTGATTATTTTCAGTCACTCGAAGGTTTAGAAGGATTGCCTAGTTAAGATGATTTCGTAAAAGAACATGTATGATTGCGTTTGGATAGGCGTATTTGTTGCTTGACATGTCTATCTATTTTTGTATCACATTATATATCAAGGTACATAATAACATTGTAAAGATCGGGTTCACAGAAGTTCTTACTTTTATTTTTGAAGCCATTGGTCATAGACATATACTTACATTTATAAAATGTTTTAAGTGATGCAAAGATTCATATATTCGTATTTTCAAATTAAAAAAAAAATGATCAAGCCTTTTACACATTCTTCCGGTCCCTACACATATATTAAGAAACTTTTGTGCTCGTTATAGAAAGAATACAACACAAAAAGTTTGACTTCCGTTCGACAAGAATTGACCAAGGTATATGATATAAAAATCGAGAATCATATTCAAAGATCGTGAGCAAATCACAGAGCAAAATGTTTGCATTGTACGCCATTAAAAACAAAATATCTATTTGAAAAGGTTTTCTGATGATAAGAGCATGCCTGATTAGCATTTTATGCGGAATATTGTAAAACGTATTTAGCAATATCATTTGTTTTCAACAGATCTTATTCACAGAATCTAACATAATTTAGGTTGTAGAAAATGCCATCAGACTTCAGTAGTGTAATCAGCTAAGTCGTAATATTATTTGAATTCATTAAAGAAGACGCATATTTGTACTTTAATGTAGTTTTTGAATGATTACCAGATTGTGATTTTAAGGTAATTAAACGTAATGCGAATATCAATAACGCTATTTTAGCCTGCAAAAGCTTATAAATTATTTGTGGAAAATCCTTTCAGCACACCAAATATAATAAAATTATGAATTAAAGATACACGCAAATAGCAAAACAGTATACTTAAATGATATTTGAGGAGAAAACGTCAACCTCGATTTACACTAATTTATTTACTAACCGACCCCTCAGTGCAAATTGAATATGACGCAAAAATCACAGACTTTGAAATTGAATAAATCTGTCAATTATTTTCGTACGGGAGTCAAACCTTTTGAGTTTTATTTTTAAAACGAGTAAAACATTTTCCTAACTATAAACATAGGGATCGGAGGAATGTGTATGTTACCGGCAATGTATGAAAGCCGACATTCTATACCTAGGCATTTTATAGAATGATAAAAACTGGCTGGGCAGTGTACGAAACGATTAACATTTCATACACTTCCTGGGCATTCAACATAATGCCAAATGACAAACCCGCAAACTATGAAATGCATCTGTGTGTCATTTCGAATATTCGTATATTTAAACATAATTCATTTATTTAATACATTCGTTTCATTATTCCATGCACTTCATACATTATTTTCCTTAATAAGAAAGTCGTAAATTTTGTTTTGTACAACTTTTGATTTTCCTTACGTTTTTTTTAACAGAAGTCTTTTAATGGCAGTTTTCAGTTATTTTTTCAAAATAATATTTGTAATTTTGAAGAATGCAAGCCTTTTAAATAATAGCCTTTTAAATAAACATTTTTCACATTTTGCCAAAATAGCATTTGTTATTCTATAGAATGCCTAGGTATTATAAAAGTACATAATTATACTCATATTTTCTACTTCGCCTAAAAATGATAGGCATTCTATAAAATGCTGGTGTTTTATACATTGCAGGTAATAATATAAAATGTTAGATTTTGAAATATTTATAAAACTGGTTTCTGTGAATTTAAAAATGCCACAACGTGGATTTCGTCATTTAATAGATTTTTGTGACTGTGTCTACGACAAACGGTTGCCATAATAAAGCCCAGGTATGGACCTTTTAAACTCGGTGTATATATATGTGTAAAATGATTGGAAATTCGTCAGGGATTAAAGTAAATAGGCTGTATGAAGTATTGTTACATGCAAAGTTAAATTACAAAGGACATCGGACAAATTATTAAAAATTCATACATAGTAAAAATTTTAGCTTTGTATATTGTTGCTATCCATAAAATACCTTGAAAGGACTTTAGATATTCTTGTGAACAATACCTTTAATAACCTAGAGTATAAAAATGTTTTAGATTATTAGGAAAATCTTTAGCCGTCCGATGTCCATGTAAAGTAATGGCCAATAACAATGGCCAGGAAAGGTAAGAAGTTTCATCAAAGCCAGCTGGTGTAACACTGAATGTTAATCATTTTGCTTTACGCAAATTAATTATTCAGCTTATTAATGATTGGTTCACCTACTTCAAAAGTGCCCATTATTTTTCTTTATAATTTATTTCCTTAAAATGAAGGCATAAAATAATATTGACTCTTTTCTGCGTTTCTATTTAATTTTTTCTAAATAAATTCGCAACTATTGCAGTGGAAAACTTAAAACGTAAAACTTTAATGCCTTTTCCGTTTCTTAATCTTCTGTTGGTATTTTTCCATCAGGTTTTTATTTGACATAAATTCCTTTAAATAAAAGTTTTGGAAAAGCAATATCGCGATGGAATTTTGAATAGAAAGTTTTAACGTTAGAAACGTTAGCAGAATGCAGAAAAAAGTAAAAGCTTAAGAAATATAATAAAAATTCTTCGCTATAGTTTTCTTTTTCTTTTAAAAATAGCAATCGCTTCAGTGCGCTGCTACTTGTAGGATATTAAAATCGGAAAGTGAGTTTCTAAATAAAGTTAGGGAACTGAATATAATTACTTAATAAAATATTTGGAGGAAAATTTAATTTGTAAAGAAGAAGCATTGTACAGATTTTGGGTAGTACTATAAAACAAACTCAGTAAACACCAAAGTAAAGTTTACAGTTTTATGTTTCCTCAATTTTCAGGATACTTAAATGTCGTATGTACTATCAGATGAATATTAGTTGTATTAACAGCAATCAGTTTATGATCGACTAGCTTGGATTAACCTTGTGTAATGTAGCATTTAAATATCCTATCTTCTAATAATTAGAGTTCACTGTTATAATTTTGGATATTTATTATTAAGTTTGAGAATTTAGGAAAACAACATAGATGAGGCCCTTTTCACTCTGTTAGGAATTTACAGCAATCCCAGGAGTCCAGGAGTAGACTGAATGACTGGATACTAGCAGTTAAACTAATAGCGCAAGCTCAGAGAATTCTCAAAAGCTGTTAAAGCTGGTTTTTAAACGACAGAATTTTTAAGCTACCGGTGTTTCTTTCAAGTTTCAGTGACTGGTTGGTTCCCGGGAATGATTGTATAAATTTAAGAAGGCGATTGCTTTTGGTTATGTTTATAACATTTTGGCAATTGCTTTGAAAAATCAGAACTTTGATCTCTAAATTCTTTTTCAATCAACAGAATAAATTTATATATGTATCAAAAACGAGATATTAATTTTCATTTTCAAAAAATTAATTGAAAATGAGGTGGTTTTACTTAAAATTCTAACATCTATACGTAAAAAGTTGTTTTTATTTATTTATTTTAAAAAATTTTCACAGCAAATTTCTTTAAACATCAAGCATCAATATATTTATGAATAAGGCTTCTTCTAACTGTATCATAAACAGATGTTTCCAAAGAATTCTTTATTTGCTCTAGCGTTTGTCAATGGACTTAAGGCGTCCAGTTTCGTGAATATAGGTATTCATTGCATATAATAAGAAATATAATTTTATATATAAGAAATATAATTGAATATAATAGGAAACTCTGTCCTCATTTTTTTTTTTTTTTTCAGTTTTAAAATTACTGTTTCAAACTCACGCGTAAACGCAGTGATTCTGAAGACCAGTTGTTTGCACTCGGTTGCTATTACATCGAACTGCTATTTGTCAGTGCTAATTAATTATTTCAATTTTTTTTAGTTATTTTATCTATTGACGGGTATCTTTGTAGGATTATACTGCATCTTGAGCCTTTTGTCAAAGTCCTGCAGACCATACTAGACTGACAGCGAGTTATCGCTTAATCTGAAACAAAGTTATCAACGAATTCATTTCATAAGAAGATTCATTTCAAAAGAGGGTTAAAATAACCTTTTCTTATATTTAACTCTTATATGAACACTAAAAGGTAGTACTTGTGGAACAAACGAACTTGTCGCTACTTGCGGGAATTTAAATAAATATCACAGAGAGTTAAATTTCAAGGTAGGTAACGTAATCTGAGGCTACACATAAAACAGACTATTCAAGTTGGCTCAGATATTTAACAGCTCGTATTTTAAAACATTGACTAGCAAGAAGGTGAAGCCGGAATGCAACTTAAGCAGAGCTGGCGATAGTAAGTAACAGCAAGGCGTAACTAACAGAAGCTCTAATGAAATCCTCAGTTTAAATAAGCAGAAATAATTAATTTGGATTCTGGTGAGGACTGCGGAAAGGAGAAGTTATAGAAAAGATTTAAACTATAATAATTGGTTAATTAGCATTAAATGCCTCACATTTTATTTTCATAGAAAAGATGTTCAGTGTTAACTTAGATATTCAGAACGTATCTTTGAGCAATGAAAATGAGAGGTCAGGCTGAATTCCTAATATTTCCTACCGGAATGCATAAGTGCTTCAAAAAGAAGTAAATGTCACCTTTCTAAAATAATTTGAAAAAACAAAGTTCCTGATCTCCAAATGAATTCTGTTTTTTATTGCAATTTACTAAAAACGCAGCTACTTTAGCAGTGAAAAGAGTTGCATTAAATACCGATAAATAATTTCTTTGCGATAGTTTACATTGACTTCAAAATATGTTCAAAGGATGCAGATATAATAATTTAAATCTTTTAGTAAAATTCAGCACACTGCAGAGCAGATTTTCAGATTTAAGACCTCTTTTCGAAAGTATGTTCAGCTTTCACCTAGTTTTTAAGAATGAAAAAGAAATTATAAAAATACTTTAAAAATGTATTTTATATTACTTTAGTTTTATAAGTATCAGGAAGATTTTAATTTTTATTTCCTTCAATCTAATAAGAAGTTAGTTATATTTATTATCACAGCCGACTTCTCAATTTGTATTTATTTACAAAGCAACAAACTGTGTCCAATCACAGCTGAGTATACATTTTTCTGTCTTAGGTGATTTTTCCTACTACTAACGGGCCCACCAGCGGCCGAGCGGTAAAGTCGCTGAACACTCGTAGTTCGGTCTGAGGTTCGAATCCCGCGAACGGGCTGGCTGCATGGGCGTTTTCGTGGTTTTCCCCATGTGTAACGTGTATACGAGCCAGTTTCCCTTAGAAAGTCCTCCACGAAGGTATCCCTCCCCTTAGGCAGATAGCCCTCGTGTGCTTTGCCATAATTAAATACACCACCACAACACCACCTACTACTAACGACAATCTTTAGAAAGTCTTCAACGGAAGTATTCATGCTGATAAAGATAGCGTCTACTCTCTCTGTTACAATCAGTTATGGAATCAACTTACCATTCTGAAATGAAAGTTCATTTCCAGTTGCATAAGCACCACTCATATTCAGCACGTTTCAGAGATTAATACATGCCAAGGCATTTCATAAACTCGCAGTCTCCACTTATTTTGCGGAAATTTCATTCTTATCTTGAGTCTGGATTCGATCATATTTTACATCCAACGTATTCATTAGTATTAAGATACATAGAAAAAGTAAATCTTTCGTTTTTTATTGGATATATTACACTGTAGTCTTCATAAATGAATATTCAGTAAATTCATTTAAACTAATCCATTTTCTCAGAGTTTCATGTGATCTTTCTTTTTCATAGCGTAATATATGAATAATGTTTTCGTTAGTTTACTTGTAGTCTCATTATTATGAGTACTTCAGCACTTACCTAAGTACCTTCATCTTCATTTCTGATAGTAGATTTCTTCATCTGTGTAGATGACGTTTTATTAGATAGAACCAAAATTAAGTACTGACACAAATCGCTTGTTAACTAGTTACAGGATAATGGACATGACATTTTATACATCTTGCCCACTTTTTAAGGCAGTTTAAGAAATATTGCCAATGGAAAATTTTAAACTGATACTTAGTTTGTTAGGAACATAAACATAAACGTGAACAGGAACATAAACATAAACGTGAACAGGAACATAAACATAAACGTGCCCTCGACGGGATTCGAACTGCCGTCCTCCCGATTGCTAGCCAGATTTGTTTCCAATTGCATTATGAAAGCAGGCGATATATATATCGAGAAAACTCTTACGATAATGCAACATCAGGATCGAAATTACCATTATACAAAACGCAAAAAAAAACAAAAAAAACAGTGTACATGGAAAAAGTATGTACATAGCTTTATTGGTTTTTAAACTGCATAAAGATAAGTATTTATAGTTTGATGTAATAAGTTTAAACTAACAAAGAACACTAGAAATACTATAGCAAAGTGTGTTTCTTCTCCAAAAAATCCGATCCCGTGATTTGTAACAAAAAATTTTCAAAAATATGTTTTAAATTTATCAAAATGAATACGTGAAAATACAATTTTTTATTTTGAAAATTAATTTTATTCTAACGTTTCTATCAGGTCAGTTGTTTGGTAAAAACACACTATTCTTAGTTTAATTTGATACGACAGAAAATTACATTATAATTTACCCTTCTTCTCCAGTAATTGTTAGATTTCGTTAAATGAACAGATTAATTTCAAACTAATTTATATTCCTGTAAAGTGGGAAAGTAATACCTAGTTTCTGGGTATAAAAATCTAATACAAAATTTTAGATATCCGAATAAAATGATAGTAGAGTTCTTACGAAAGACGCCTGAGTTTCAAATTAATTATCTTTCTATAAATAAACAAATATTGTATGAAAACGAAATAGTTTAGAGCTCCAATTGCATGAATTAACGTGAACTTAAGCTCATCCGGGTAACCATCTAATCTCAATAATTGTTTTTTTTTCTTTTCTTTTTGTAAATGAAAGGATTTGAATTACGATCTCCCATTTGAATAGCAGTATCTGTTTATTGCAAATTCTAAGAAAGCAGCCGTTTGGACAGTATCTGTATGAAAATGAATTTGAAATTTGCTAAAGGTTGAGTCATAGTAGTATGAATTTATGTGTCATGATTTGGTTATCTCCATTAACTATTTACGATCAAATTAGGAAAGCCTAGCAGAATCCAGTCATCCGAGACACTTATGCCCTTTCAGTACTCCGTCAGAAATTTCAATCAGTAAAATATTATATAGTGCTATCCTGCTGAGATTTGTTGCAACGGTGTGCTTTGAGAACACCGGGAAGAGAAGTTGGACATACCCAGAATCTGAATCCTACTTTAAGTCAAATGGTTTATAAAGAGGCAAAATGTGTTTGCTCCGGAAGAAATGGAAACTGTCTGATCGCTCTCGAAATCGATACAGTTTTCTGCGTCAAAGGTAGCTTTTTTTTTATCTAATTTAAATATCGTTAAATTTAAATCGGTTGAAGTAATTCAAGATTACCATCTACGTGCGTATGAAATTCGCCTAAGTACAAAGCTGAGTTAGTGCCTAATCTTTGAGTAAAGTAGAGAAATATTTCATCCGTTATTTGATAAAGCATTGATATGTAATAAAGAATGAAAACGTAATAATAACCAAGAGATACTGAAAAACAATATTTTTTTTTATTTGAAGAACCAATTATTCTGGCATCACATAGTTACCCAATAACAAGGTATACCTTGTAAAAATGAGCCGCTTTAACAGCAGTGGTCCATCTTTGCCCGAATGAACCGACAAACACTGGTTGCTTCTATCTAGCTTTATAGCCCGTTGAATGGACTAAATGCGGAGGTTTTGGGGGCTATGCCAAGTGTAATCAGAACGCTAACTAGGTTTTTTGTAGATACTCCTCTACAAAGGCATCCCTGACATATCCCATATGTGTTTGGCATAAGCAACTGCATCATACTAAACATTTATTTACAGTTGTCTAACAGCAGATGCAAAACATTTGTAGAGACATGAGATATATTTGAAAGCAGGAGAGATGAAAAATGAGCAGTGCCGTTCCCGGGACTCGAACCACGGACCTCTCGAATACGCGCCGTGCGTGCTGATCACTACACCACGAAGGCATGCTAAGGAGGCGAGAGAAATACCTTATACACTTCCCCTATTAAAGGGCGACTGGGGATTAGGGGACCCAATCAGCAAATCCTGGTGGTGGAAAATCATCATCCACCAACCCTTTTTAGTTCCGACGCCACTGTAGAGACATTAGATTATTTCGAAGCAGGAGACATGAAAAATGAGCAATGCCCTCGCTTGGACTCGAACTATGGACCACTTGATAAGCGCCCAGCGGCTTGACCACTACATCACGAATACATGTTAAGAAAGCGGAAGAAATATCTTGTACATTTTATTCTGTTTGTTCGTTTTTAATTCAGAATTAAATTCGGTGCATGATATAAATTTTACGCCAAACTGTAATTTGAAACGCCTGCAATAAAAAGTTTATTATTACAATAAGTATTTTAAAACTCTTGTGATAACTCAACCTATTAAGGAACTTAATTAACATAATTTTATAAGAAATGTATAAATATGAAAAATTTCAATTTCATTTTAGGTATATATGTTTTTTTTTTTTTTTACAAGAATCATTACACAGGTTTGCAATTGTAATTTTTATTGCATATATATCTATAGATTCATTTAAAAATGCTGAAATGCCGTATCATGATTATTGATATCATATATAAATTGAAAGAGATTTCTATTCATCTGACACGAGATACCTTACACGAAATCCTCTTTTTCAGAGAGGGAAAAAAATTGCAATAAAGTACATGAAATATGTCTTGAATTGAAAAAAAGGCAAAACATTCTGCTTTGAAAAAGATTCAAGCAACTAAACTGCTCTTCTAATTCGAAATTTTCAACTTCCGTATAATTTATATTAGTCTTTTTGAATTTAACTGTATTACAACTAAAAGCAATATATTCCTGAAATGCCGTGAAGTATAAATTTATGATCCTACGGCGAACAAACATTTGCGTTTCAAGATATTACAGTGTACAACGAAACTAATTGGTTTTCTTAAGGATTACTAGTAATAATTTTATCTTATTATATTCCATGCAACTAATGTCATAAAATATTCGATAAACGTTTTATCTAAAGTTCTCCTAATCACAGATATCCAAATATACATTGAGAAAGAAAACAAGAAATATCTATAACCAAAACGCCACGTTTCGCAAATATTTCCTTAATTTCTAGTGAGAAGGTAAGTAAATACTTCATTGCATAGTATACCTTAACGGCTCATGTAAATAACTCCTAGGCAAGATTCATTAGGCATTTTATAGTGCTATTTCCATTCGTTCTAGATCTTCGTTGGAGAGTTGACTCATTACCAATTTTTTGGAGGCTGTTTGCAAATTTGAGTAAGCTCATGGGAAGAACAATATTTTATCGAAGCAGCCTTCCTTTAATAAGTTTTCAATCCCTTGCTGCTTTAGCCATCCTCAGCATTGCAACATTCCGTCACGTTCTCTTCCTGTTAATTAATCATTTTATGTGCACTCTTTCGGAAACTTAAAAAGGCGTTTATAGCTCTTCAATCTTCTCTTCCAGAACGTTTCTTTTCTTGGACATGTTCCGTAAGCGATAAAGATAATTCGCTGTATATCACACTTACCTTTTACCTCTTCATTGGCAATTTTTATTTCTTCCACAAGATCTTTTATTGTTCACTTCTCTTTCAAGATTTAAAAAAAAAAAGGTGTCACAAAACCTGAAAGCACTATTTATTCTAGTTATTTGAAAGTCAAGGACTATTGTTTCATTTTAGGGAGTTAGAGGGAAAACAATATAAGAATGCATCCTGTAGTTTATATATTGTTTCATACCCAAATACGTATTTTACAAAATATTTCTTTTACTTCAAAAATAAAACCACTTGATGAGGAAATGTATTGTTTAGATCTTCGAAAGAGATTTCTATTACTATGCATCATGCGCAAGAGCAAGGAAATCATAAAATCGCAATATGCGAAAAATTAAAACATGTTTTCAGAATATAACACTATATGTGAGTTTTTACACTACAGGCGACAAACTCTCCCCTATGCTCAAATTATTCGAATTCGAAAGCGCTTTTCGTTAGCTTTTAAACTAAAGGAGGATCCAAACGCCACTTTCTAAATATGTCAAACAGTACGGTGAGTGATAATTTTGGTAACCTGAATTACTGTCAAATCACCAGTAAGAGTTGCGTTACAAAGTACTGATATGTTACTTCACAAAAAAGATATCCTTAAAAAATTATCGGCTAATATTTCTCATAAAAATAAAGAAAAGTTTACTAAAGTTTCATAGGAGAAAAAACATCGTTTGCGTCAAGTACGATGATGAATAACTTCAAAATTGAAGAAAAGTATATATTAACTTCAAATAAACATAAACATTTGAAAATAGCCTCTAATTTCTTAATTATACGCGAACCTCATTATGATACGAAACACTACAGTGTAACTGATACAGTAAAAATGAAGGGCTCAGTATCTGAAAGGACACATAGTAAAATATTGGTCTTTGTGGTAGTTGGTGAAATAAGTTGGAATTAGCATTACAAGCTGAGAAAAGTTTTAATACAAAAAATCAATATTTAAATTTTTACCAATAAGAGATTTGTTTAATTATCTGGTGAAAGGCTGTAACAATCGCAGTTAACTCTCACGCACCATCAAGTATGGAGCTGGCTTTGAGATAATTTAGATAATTTTTAAGCCAACGCAATTTATACTTTGTTCAGAACAAACGGATATTTGAAGAAGCATATCTACTATAACATTCTTCAGTTGTATGTAATGATGCACTGCGAAAGGTTTGACTGATGAATGGAGTGTTTTGGATTCATCGTGGATTCGCTTTATTAGTCACGGAAGTGGCTGAAAGGGTACTTGCAAGTTATATTGAAACTGATAGGTGGGAGAAAAAGAAAGATTCAGAAAACACAGAATAATGCACTTGGTATCTTAGGGTAGGAATTAAAATGCCGCTGAATTTCTGTCGGATAAATATTCTAAAACATTCTAAAACATTTCAACTTAAAAGAGTTAGGAGGAACTTTAGTCAATGGATGAAGATAATTAATAGCGGATCATAGTGCAGATCTGACTATTAGAATGCCTCGACGGGGTAAAGCTATAACAAAAGCTAAAGGTGAATCTCCTTAAAAAAACCAAAAAGTTAAATCCAAATGTACACTTTTTAATTTTTTTTGAAATGCAGTAAGATTAAATTATTTTCACTTTCATCAGTAAAATAAATTTTGTTATATCAACAAATCCTACAAATGCTTGTTGCAATATAATAAAAAGGATTATCAATTCAAATATCCTAAAATATATTAAAACAGTTGAGAATCCTAGAAGATCCTGACGATTTGAAACTTTCATTAAGAAATTGAACTATCAGTACATTGTGTAATGTCTTTTGGAATTTGCATTTTATTGTACTATAATTTAGTGGCAAAAATAAGTTTTATTTCCCATTATATCTGCGCAGCTTGTAAACAACTCAATATTTCCTAACAAAGGTTCCATGACACATCTTTCATGCCGCCTACCGTATGGCATGCTCTGCAAGAGCCCTTCATCTAATGCTCGCCTACTGCTCAACAAATGTCTATTACACTAACAAAAACACCATTTGTAGGTTATGTTAAATATTAAAAATGTTGCAATACACCCAGAGTAATAAAAGTTCGTATATATATTTATATGTAAATGTTCCAAACTTATTTTTATTAGACGTTTATACGAATGTTAATATATATCTCACTTTGTTCTCTATTATCTTCGCTTCACTGATCTTTGAAAAGGCACCCCAGCGCCTTGCATGTTCTTGTTTTAGATAATAAGCCAGCACTGCTATTTCCGTTTCTTTTTTCTGGCTTACGAGAGGATTTATTTAAGAAATAAATGTGGGTGATAGAAGATTCATAATTCATAACAATAAGCGGCGAAGTTGCTCCAATTTCAAAGCCATGTATTACTCTTCAATTGGATTATATTATTTAATTAGGAAACTTAGACGAGGTGTTTTGTCCGAAGATACCACATGGATGTAAGCCTTCAAAAAATGTATTTTTTATTAAATAGGTCGAAAGGCTGCAAGTTAAGCATATAACAAAGATTTATTAAGGTACTTTAATTCTCTTAAAACAAGTTCGAAAAAATGAATTTATGAATTCTATTCAGTCTTTAAAATTGTAATGTCCCCCCCCTCTTTTTCAAATGCGAAGCTTTTCTTTTTAATTCGGCTGCCTAAAAAGATTACTTTAAAGGCGTAATTTTGAAACGAAGGATTAGTTTTGCTGTTTCAGTCTTCAAATAAAATGCAAAGCATGGTACATTATTGGAAATGTAAATCTCTTCATTCATTCACTGGAATCCAATATAGGAGTTCCTTTGAAATAAACTCTCATTTTTAAATAAAAGGTATCAGTACTTATTACAGTATGCAGAAGTTTATTAATTAATTTTCGCATAGAAAAATACATATTAAAAATTATTCATAAAAATGCATTTTTGAGGATATGCAAGAGCATGCTTGATATTACAAAAAATAGTTTAACCTTTTTTTTCCGTTTAAAAAAGACACCTGCTGATGACATTGCAACGCTAATGAAATTATATTTAGCTGACGGTGTAGGGATCAGCGCATCATTTGAAATGAAGCTAAATTTAAACTAAATTTTGTGTCTTATAAAAACTATACTTTAAGTCTTTCATTTTTCTTTATCTTCATTATGATCCCTCGCATAGCTGCTGTGCAAGACGACTGTTGAGATTAGCGATGAGAGATAATTTGAGTAGTAAACGAGTATTCATTCTTGCAATAAATTTCAAAACTTTCTAAGAAATATTTTAATTTTTAGTAACTGCATTTTTATGAGTAGCATAGCAAAAGTTCAGTTAATAATAAATACTATTTATTCACGTTTTTCCATCAGATTTTACACTTTTTATCTTCTGCAACATTCTCCAAGTACAATTCTATTCTCTAATGTCCTCTAAGATTTGTTCTTATTTCATGTTTTGTTAGTAAAATTTATATGCATAAATTGACATAAATCACGTTATTAT
This sequence comes from Stegodyphus dumicola, assembly GCF_044657685.1. NCBI lineage: Eukaryota > Metazoa > Arthropoda > Arachnida > Araneae > Eresidae > Stegodyphus > Stegodyphus dumicola. The sequence goes on along the minus strand of NC_140781.1, from coordinate 108,388,670 downwards.
AGAAAATATATCTAGGAAAACATAGTGCTTTAGCTATGATAAAAAATCGCTAAGTCTAAAAAATGAAATTCTTTTCTAATCTAAAAACATTAATCCTTGAAGAAGAATACGAACTTTCAACAGCGACATTTTTCATTCCCTAGGAAGAAACATTCAACAGTATCTGACATGTGACATGTTTTTGAGCATTTTTTAGACTGAAACAAAGTCTCCAAACTGCTGTCGAAACATATATATATAAACTTGTATTTCAGTGATAATTTCAGTGCATACGTTTTATTACCAACATCGTAAGTGTATTTGAAATACTTCAATAATAGCAAGAGAAATGTAAGTCCCATTTCTTAAATATAATATTAAACATACTACTGAAAAGAATATTAAGTATCTATATGAATATGATATTGATCTTTAATTCTTTGTTGTTGATATCTGAATGAATTGTTTTTTCTTTTATTAAAATTATTGCTGATTTCTTCTTGTTAAGGCTATAAAGTTACTGCAGTCTGAAGACTAAGCATGAAAGCTAACAAAAAATATGCGTATTTTATGAATATACTGTCCAATATGTATTATTCAATTTCATGGTTAAAATATAAAATTAAGAACGAGTTAAATCAATAAAAGTTATTTATTTAAAATAATTATTTTATATATTGTGACACCCAGGCAATATGGGGAAAGAATAAGTTTTAGAATACAATAAAAAGCTTATTTTGAATATACGCTTTCGGTAAGTTAATATTAAGACTAAAACATACAGGTAGTCACTTTTAGAATGGAACCTCAAGAATTTGAGAATTACAAAGAATAATTTGTAAGACCATTCTTAGTTTTCAATGTAGCGAGAATTTCTCTTGGCCAATGAAATTCTAGCAGAATTCCAATAATCAGGATCTCTTCTTATTCTTTCAAAACCAGTTAAATTTAAGCACCTCACAGAGCAACAATTTTAGCGAATTATAGGACTGTTATGAAGAAAAGTTTCGACCCATGGGTTAAATAGTTTTACTTCTAGGTACCATGTTATATCTGAAATTCCTATATTGTTAAATGTTAAATATGAAACTACTTGCCGTTAAAGGGAGTGATCGTATAGTGAAACGTGTACAGCATTTTTGCGTTGTGAAAAAAAATGCATCCCGGGACCGCGCCGTGAGAGGATCGAAAACATAAAACATATACAAGATATAAAGGAAAAGTTCATATTAAATATATAAAGAAAACATACTGTAAGAGGTTCCAGATTAAATATCAGTTTATTCAATTACAACACAATAAGAAAAATCTTAACCTCATCTGAGAGTCTGTTCATTTAAATTCATAAAAAAACTTAAGGTTTGTCTGGTGATTTAAAAGAAAGGAAAGGGAAACAATTTATGGCCTGAGAGTTAAATTTTAGATTCGACGTTGTTTTTACTGCTAAGGACGTTTTTGAAAAAACTTGCCTAAAGTTCCAACACACCAAAAAAAATAATACTTATCTTGAGTGGACATCTTGAAGTGGAGGAGAGCTCATATCTTAGCTCTATCCTTACGTCACTTGGCAAATCCGCAAGACAGAGACTCGAACGGCACGACAATAAATTACATCAGCTATACCGTCAAATCTTACGCCTGCTACTGTTTTCCATAGAAGAAAATTATTCCCACTGGAAGCAAGAGAACAGCTTACACCGCACGGCTGTCTGCCCAGACTCTCAGCTCCACCAAGGAAAACGTAGACAATGAAGCTAGGCATTTTAGAGAACGGCTAACGCAGGCTTCCAGTTGACTAAGGTGACATAATTCCTTCTGTTTTCAAGTCGGAGTTCAGAGGACATCGTCCTGACATTTGCCGATACAGATAGAGACCAAGTCTCTGTTAATTTTTTTTGTTATTCGCTCAACAGTTTTTTTTTCTTCGCATTTTTGAGAAAACCCGCGGCCGGGCAGCATAATTGCCGCTCCCCGCCGGAAGCACTATGCCGACTAAATCTTTTCCTTTCTCCTTCGCAACACCCACAAGTTTTTTCTCAGTCTCCGTCAACAAGTCCGTCAAGCCCGAAAGTCAGCGAATCCAAGCAGTGAGTGCCTAAGCGAGTCCAGAGTAAGTGTGTAAGAGAGTCTCGCCTCTTAACCAAAACGCGGCCGGGGAGCATATTTGCCGCTCCCCGCCGGAAAACACCTCTCGGAGTCACTTACATTTTGTCCAGCAAGCCCAAAAATCAGCGAGTCAGTCCGAGACTCAGCCAAAAGTAAGTGTGTCCAACTCAAATTTCCTTCTTCTCCTTCACCAAACGGGCTCCCACTATGGCTTCACTTATCGCCCCCTTAATTATGGCAAAATCTTCGTTTTCAACTCCAGAATGCGGAAAAAAAGGGGTGATCGCGCATGCGCGCCCTTCTTCACTTAGCCAACAACCGGACCCTCAATCGCCAAAAACCTGAATGACTTACATTGAAAGACAAGTAGTAACCTTTGACCTTTTTCGTCACGTACTTCCTCTCTTAAGGTCAACTAACAATGAAAATTCTTTCTCGAACATTCTAAAGCGCGCGAAATCATGACTTGGCGAAAATTGCCTCCCTTTCCCTGCTTCTTTCACAATGAATAAAAGTTTGTACAAGATTTACAAATAGAGGAAAATAAATAATACTCTTTTAAACTAAATAATATTTCCAGAAGCATCTGTTTTTCCCCAAAATTAAAGCCTTAAAATAAATAATTCATAATCAAATAAAAATTAAGATTTCCATAAATCATAAAATCATTCACATAGTCTTTACAACGCTATCAGATAATTTCTCTACATAACATTCCTTTCCCCAAAGGAATTAAATTTTGGTTTACCAAAATTTAGAAGACAGACACTTCTTGAAATACCAGGACTCATACTGTGCAATAAGGCTAAAGGATAACATAATGTAGCAATATTTCACACGACTCCTTGGTAACAGTGACGTTACTGACACATTAAATTTCAAGTCCAAAATGTGCAAGTAAAACAACAAGATTAATCAAAGCAATTACTAATTAAAATACCCAATGAAGATCATCAAAAATAATTAATCAAAAACATCAATTAAATCACTTAATTAATTACATAGAAATATTCAGAACACATACAAAAATAAAAATAAAAATAAGGCGCTAATCACAAACAAAATATGTCTAAGATCAATCAATAATGACAAAAAGAATTTCTCTTTTTTTTTTCCAGTTCATTGCATCACATTAGTGTTGCAGTCTCTGTGTGGCCACATTTCTGAACGTTTATTTATCTATTCATTCCTTTTCAGTCCATTAATGTAAACAATTTCACCTGAGGTCGAACACATTCTACTATTGTGACAATTTCTGCTGAGCACAATCATGGAGTACATTAAATGAGTACGGAGTTGTCAATGCAAGCGAAAGAAAACCCTGTAGTTAGAAATCATTGTGTTAGCAACTCCCCCCTGCAGCCTTCAACGCGAGAAAATGAAAGCAACCAACTCCGGAATGTGAACTCAGCACCACAATACTCCTTAGTAGAGGAACTTGACCTTAAAAGAAACCAGATTTCACCCTCCTACGTCTCACCTTCGACCAAGGAAGAACAATCACTCTTTCAAAGTTGAAGAAGACTTTATCTTTCAATTTTTCCCTTACGATAGATAAGCCACTGAATGTGTTCGAATACACACACCTGAAGAAAGAGATAATCTAATCCAATTGCTCACACCACAAAAAAAAATGAAATAAATAAAAATAAGATAATTAACGCGCCGCAAATACATAAAATACATTCCTGAGAAGATAAACACACTAATAATTCAAACACTTCCAGATAAAATATGTCACATGAACGTATTCAAAAAAAAGAGTAAAGATCCCATTAAGTACTACGAAATTGAATAACTTCCAGGAATGAATCCCAAACAATCACGTCTAAGAACAAAAGCGGCCTGATCAGGGCCAAGCATTAGAAAAGAAAAGAACGTTACAACACAAGGAACCTCGGAACCAGCCGAAAATACCCCACACAAAAAAAATCAGAAAGAAAGAAAACGTGATTGTCCAAAAATTCAGTTCAACCAAAATCAATTCCGAGAATGAACATAACGAATACGCTGTGCAAATACCAATTAGAATTTTATCCAAAACACACAAAAATAATAGTAATAATACAACCTAATGTATATACAAGATACTGTTTGGCCAAAAATTTACAAATACTACCAAGATACATACATACACATAAAATGAAAATACACTTAAACTGTAAAAATTTCGCACATAATTCCAATGAGCAATGAGATCAGTGATACTTAAACAAACAAAAGTTTTAAACTGCTATACCTCAACAAATACACGAATAGTCAATATGTTAAACCATATCAAGTCAAAAATATTTCACTGTAATTCAAATCAAGCCAAAAAAGAATCAACCAGCAAGAGTGAAGTGTCGCTAAAAATTTCAAACCTCAAAGTAAACACTAGTGAGTAACAACACCTATTTAAGTCCCCTTAGTTAGACAACAAAAATTTCAGTAATTCTAAAAATCCCTTAAGTCCACGAGAAAAAAAATTCAACCTAGTCAAAGAAATCAATCAAAGCTGGACTGAAGCACGTTACTAGAACACTAAATAAAATATCACAATTCAACAAAGTGTTCAAAACAAACCCCCCACTTTTAGGCAAAACTGAGATCTATTCTGCATCAGACTCTTCCAAAATGTTGTATAGTAACCTAAGTAGCAGCCCTCAGCAACACCTCCACCCAAACAAAAGAAACAAAGTAACTCTTTACCGCGTCCATGTAAGCTGAGAAAAGCGCTGTATTATAAATGACAGACTCAAACTTTACGTATCAAGCAAACCTCCAGACACGTTGAAAGAGAACATAAGATCTCTTATCTCGGAAAGAAAAGTGCGCTGACTGAAACGTTACAATCCTGAACCAACACAATGAAAAAAGATACAACAATAGTTTTCTCAGATAACAAGTTCCTGTTTCCTCCGGTGTAAGAGGTTAAGTGCCACCATGAAGTGCAAGTATTTACAAGAAAAACGAGCTTTCAGGACATTACAACTTCACGCAAGACCTAACTGCAAGCAACAAATGCAAAGTTCTCAAAAGTGCTAAACTAAAAAAAAGTACTTACTCATAACTCAAAAATCCCTAAATATCTCACAAATGAAATCCATAACTCAAATTCTTCTATTTACCTATGACCACAGAAATCTCAATTCTTCCACAGAAACCAAACATCAGAGAACTTACATTTTACGGACCTTGGCAGAAACCACCAAAACAAAACAAAAACCTGATACAACTATCTTGATACTACCAATTCAAATACAAAACTTAAGCCAAAAGAAGAATTAACCCCAAATTCAGCAACCAGTCCAACCAAGAAAGAAAATTCAGTACCTCAAATCACATCTATTACGATTAACTAGCAAATTCAAGACAAACTACTTGTAATCAACAGAAAATTCCCGCTCATGAGTACAGAGCAAAAGTAACTAATCTTCTCAAACTTATCTAAAAATTTCCACAAACCAAATTCCCGTTGTCACCAAAATTCTCATTAAAATTCACTTTCTACAATTCACAAGACTAACTCTATTTCTACTGTTTAAACAATTCTCACATGACAACTCTTCACAAACTTAAACTCAGAAGATAACTAATCTCAATTACTCTGACTCATTAACTAATTAGAACTTCACTCAAGCTGAAGAATTCAATCCAAAAAAAAATTTAAATATGCAAACATCACTATTGCTGATCTCAGGCAAAAATTCAAATCTAACCCGTGTTAATTTTAAAACAGAATTTTGCAATTGAAAAACAATCTTGAATTTTTCTAACTCATTCATTTGTATCATTATGCCTTAAGAACTTATAAAATTCATTGCTCAATACTAAATTAAATTTTCTAACACCTTACACAATATACTGGAATCATAATAAAACATTGTAAATCAAAAAGCAATAATATACTACGCTAGAGAATCATGAAAACATTACATACATTTCACAAAATATTATTCAATTAAGTCAAAAAAATCAAAATTTCTCTAACGTTACCCCTCACAATTACACATTTCACAAGATTCTAGGTTAAATAATTAGCAAAAACACACACACAAAAAAAAATTTTTCTAGCTACGCATAGCTATGGCTTGTCTCATTCAGTAAAATAATTAGAGTCTTTAATCTCTTTCTCTTAGAAGTGCTCAAAAAATGAGTCCAGTTTTTAAAGACAAGCACTCGAAACTTGTTACAAGGATATACAAATAGCATAGGATTATCGTGAAATAATTCATTTTCCATCTTGTATCATAAATCAGTACGTCGAAAATCAAAAATACACATCTAGAAAACACTCAAGGATTTTCAACAGTACGAATGTACAGTACCTATTCTCCTACATTAAAAATATATATTTTTCCTAACTTTAAAGTTCAATTCTGTTTGCCTAACGTTAAAGTCCTAAATTCCTGAAATTCACAAAGATTCTCAAAATTCATCCTCTTGTATTAACAACTTCATTAAAACAGTAAATTACTAAAAATAGGTAAATTCAAAATCAATTACTGATTCGATCCTTCACTAAGCAGAGGTCACGGCACCAAATGTTAAATTGCTTAAGTTCACGCCGGGAAATAATGTTATGAATCCTGGTCACGGCACCAATGTTATGAAGAAAAGTTTCGACCCATGGGTTAAATAGTTTTACTTCTAGGTACCATGTTATATCTGAAATTCCTATATTGTTAAATGTTAAATATGAAACTACTTGCCGTTAAAGGGAGTGATCGTATAGTGAAACGTGTACAGCATTTTTGCGTTGTGAAAAAAAATGCATCCCGGGACCGCGCCGTGAGAGGATCGAAAACATAAAACATATACAAGATATAAAGGAAAAGTTCATATTAAATATATAAAGAAAACATACTGTAAGAGGTTCCAGATTAAATATCAGTTTATTCAATTACAACACAATAAGAAAAATCTTAACCTCATCTGAGAGTCTGTTCATTTAAATTCATAAAAAAACTTAAGGTTTGTCTGGTGATTTAAAAGAAAGGAAAGGGAAACAATTTATGGCCTGAGAGTTAAATTTTAGATTCGACGTTGTTTTTACTGCTAAGGACGTTTTTGAAAAAACTTGCCTAAAGTTCCAACACACCAAAAAAAATAATACTTATCTTGAGTGGACATCTTGAAGTGGAGGAGAGCTCATATCTTAGCTCTATCCTTACGTCACTTGGCAAATCCGCAAGACAGAGACTCGAACGGCACGACAATAAATTACATCAGCTATACCGTCAAATCTTACGCCTGCTACTGTTTTCCATAGAAGAAAATTATTCCCACTGGAAGCAAGAGAACAGCTTACACCGCACGGCTGTCTGCCCAGACTCTCAGCTCCACCAAGGAAAACGTAGACAATGAAGCTAGGCATTTTAGAGAACGGCTAACGCAGGCTTCCAGTTGACTAAGGTGACATAATTCCTTCTGTTTTCAAGTCGGAGTTCAGAGGACATCGTCCTGACTTTTGCCGATACAGATAGAGACCAAGTCTCTGTTAATTTTTTTTGTTATTCGCTCAACAGTTTTTTTTTCTTCGCATTTTTGAGAAAACCCGCGGCCGGGCAGCATAATTGCCGCTCCCCGCCGGAAGCACTATGCCGACTAAATCTTTTCCTTTCTCCTTCGCAACACCCACAAGTTTTTTCTCAGTCTCCGTCAACAAGTCCGTCAAGCCCGAAAGTCAGCGAATCCAAGCAGTGAGTGCCTAAGCGAGTCCAGAGTAAGTGTGTAAGAGAGTCTCGCCTCTTAACCAAAACGCGGCCGGGGAGCATATTTGCCGCTCCCCGCCGGAAAACACCTCTCGGAGTCACTTACATTTTGTCCAGCAAGCCCAAAAATCAGCGAGTCAGTCCGAGAGTCAGCCAAAAGTAAGTGTGTCCAACTCAAATTTCCTTCTTCTCCTTCACCAAACGGGCTCCCACTATGGCTTCACTTATCGCCCCCTTAATTATGGCAAAATCTTCGTTTTCAACTCCAGAATGCGGAAAAAAAGGGGTGATCGCGCATGCGCGCCCTTCTTCACTTAGCCAACAACCGGACCCTCAATCGCCAAAAACCTGAATGACTTACATTGAAAGACAAGTAGTAACCTTTGACCTTTTTCGTCACGTACTTCCTCTCTTAAGGTCAACTAACAATGAAAATTCTTTCTCGAACATTCTAAAGCGCGCGAAATCATGACTTGGCGAAAATTGCCTCCGTTTCCCTGCTTCTTTCACAATGAATAAAAGTTTGTACAAGATTTACAAATAGAGGAAAATAAATAATACTCTTTTAAACTAAATAATATTTCCAGAAGCATCTGTTTTTCTCCAAAATTAAAGCCTTAAAATAAATAATTCATAATCAAATAAAAATTAAGATTTCCATAAATCATAAAATCATTCACATAGTCTTTACAACGCTATCAGATAATTTCTCTACATAACAGGACTCGATTTTATTTTCACAGCAGCCGTTACCATGGTTATGAAAAATGCTTTTGGAAATAAAATAGTCTTGAAGTGCCTGTTCGGAAGTAATAGATTAGAGTATAGCACTTACATGTTGATGGAATATTTTTATGACGGATCATACACTTTAGCATTTTGTTTGATGGCAATAGAAATATTTTATGTATAACATTTGCTGAAAAAAAAACAGGGCGATCGAAAACATAGAATTTCCTCTCTTACATTGTGGTAATTGGATCTACAGAAGAAAGGGAAACCTAAGTATTCAGTTATGATACTAGTTAAACAGGATAGGTGAAGATTTAATGTATTAAACTTCTGCGTTCATTTGGTAAAACATTTCCGAGAAGTATACATGATTTTAACTCCCTTTCCCTCGAGATTTGCCCACCAGCGGCCGAGCGGTAAAGTCGCTGAACACTGGTAGTTCAGTCTGAGGTTCGAATCCCGCCAACGGGCTGGCTGCATGGGTGTTTTCGTGGTTTTCCCCATGTGTAACGTGTATACTAGCCAGTTTCCCTTAGAAAGTCCTACACGAAGGCATCCCTCCCCTTAGGCAGATAGCCCTAGTGTGCTTTGACATAATTAAATACACCAACACCAATCCCTCGAGGATTTCTCTTTAGTTACGTTTTGTTTTGAATAGCCCGAGTTTCTGCATAGAAGTGATATACAGGATGCTGTGAAGTCATTCAGTGATGCCCTTTAACTAATGCTTTACTGATAAGCCGATCTTCAATAACTTAAAGTAAAAATGCTACATAAATTGCTTATAAGATTCATGTATTTATAATTTTAGTACAAAAATAAAGATTAGCAGACTTGCTGATACCGCAGAATTTCAAAACATACCTCCTACAGGATGACAATTAATAGAATATGATGCAGTCTGTGTGAAACTTTCCAAACCTCGATTGCTGATACTTGAATTATCTCTCTAATTAATGTGTATTCTACAACGATTTGCCAAGAAGAATTACTTTTCTCCATTTATTTTCATCTCCTTTCTTGCGTTTTGATCTCCCTTCTTGTACCTCCATATAATAAAGGCTAGCATTACGAGAAGGATAGTTGCATTATTATTATGTTTCTGATAATTATTATATTTCTGATGCATTGCATTATGTTTCTGATAACACCTTCACTTCATAGTGCTCTCGAACTTCATTTAATTATACTTGAAGTAATACGATAACATTTGCACAGTACACTGAAAATTGTATCTTTATATCTTTGTTTGATTTTGTCCTTAAAGACTGTTTTCGTTTTAATACTACCCAATGCTACCCTAGCTATGGTCTTCCTTGTGATATTCTACACAACGAGTCGTATTAATATTTGACTAATAAGATAACTTTTTTCTGAGAATTATTTATTTACTTTGCGCAAAGATATTATCATGCCTTTTAAATCTTTTGATAAAATGTTTCAAGTATCATGAAGTGTAACTAAATGCCCTTCAGACTTTTCTAGACTAAGAAGCTAGTTGTCGCTACAGCCTGAATTTAAACAACAAAGTCAGAGAAAGACTAAAATAACCTTTTTTAGCTATTTAATTTAGCAGAATAAGCTAGTTGCATTTCAGAAGAACTTGCGTTACTTACAGATATTTATAATTACATAAGACGAAGTCAAATTCAAATTCAGCTAGCGTTGTCTTAGACTACATAAAATAGGCTACTTAAGCTAGCTCATAAAATTAACGGAGCATATCTAAACGCCGGCTAGCAAATTGGCTAAAGCCGGAATAATACTTTGACAGAGCTGGCGACAGTACATAACTGCAACGCGAGGCTGCGTGAAGTTCTAAAATATTTAAACTGTCGGCTTAAAGTTATTCGGTTTCACAAGCTCAGATTTTTATTTATTACGTTTCATAATTGGAATTAAAAACATCATTTGGATTAATCTTTAAACATTCGAAACCTAAAATTAGTTATTGAAAATCACATTTATTTTCATATTAAGACATAATATGAAAATAAATAACTTTTTCATAAAAGACATTTATTTTCATATTAGTGTGAATTAATATATTTATTTTAGAATTAATTCCGCAAACTCACTTTTTATAAAATGAAAATTACATTCTGCTTAAAACTTAATTGCTTTCATATTTTTCGTTTTCGTCTTACTCTTAGATATAATTTTAAATAAAAGCATTTATCTGATATCAAATAAGCTGCATTTACAATTTGTGCCCATGTCAACTCTAAAGGTGCTATAATATATATATAGTGGGAATTGTATACTGACCCTTAACTATCCTCTTAACGCATTTGTATTTTTAAAAAGTTATCATTTCCCTTCCCCCCAAAAAGCCAAAATGAACAAATATGTCGAAATTTTAATTTTCTTCTCTGATTCACAAAAAAAAAAAAAAAAAAAAAAAAAAAAGTAAAAGGATTAAGGAAAGTCTTGTTAGCTATTTATCAATTTAAACATCATAATTTTTTTAATTATGCGCATTTTGAAGTGTGACTCTAAAATTAAAACGAATAATTTCTCAGAACAAAGAACGAATTTTTTGGTTATCATTTGATAAATATGAAGACCTAGAATTCATAAAATAAAAGCTCTAAATTCAAAATAAGAGAATGAAAAGTTCAAAATTCATGGAAAATATTCCATGAATTTGAAGTTTTTAAGCATCCTTTTATGACTGCCACACTGTCAGGAAAAAAATAACGTTAATTTAAAATAACGTTAGCATTTGAAATGGATATTATAGCGTAAAACATTATTGCAGGGCACAGGGTTTACTCATCGTTCCTATTTGAAATCTACCTAATGTATTGTTTATGAATGTGTATAATTATAGAAACGGTACACTCAAATGAATGGATGAAATATTTAACTTAATTTAAATATTTTCTATTGTGTTTAATGGCTTAAAACTTTACTGAAATAAATTAATGTATACTTTATACTCAGGAATTCTTTAATACGACGCTTACCATACCTGACGCACTTTAACAGCTAAAAACGAAATAACAGAATGGCAACTAGCATAATTTAAGTGCGCTGTTTGTCATTAAAATTACAGTTGTCATTAAATTAAATGCAGTAAAAAAGTTTGAAAAATCGTATTTATTTTTCAAATAATTTACAACAGAAGGATGAAATGATTAAAATTTCAGATAATTTTCAGGTATAGAACATACAAAATTCAGTTTTACTATCATCCAATTATGGAAACAATAGGATCTATTATACGGTTGGGCACGAATCCATATAAACTATAGATGGGTATTAAGTACACTGTAGATGAGAATTAATTGAATTCCATGTCACTTTAATTCTATTCCAAATCTCTCTGTAACCATTGATCAAGGAAATAGATCTGGAGAATGTGCAGGCGTCGAAACTCTTTGTAAAGTGAGCAAATATAGGGGAACTTCGGTAACATGGGGGTTTGCATTGTCCTGTACGGAGGTGAGATGACGGAGGCCACGACCACTAAGTCCTCAGAAGTGTAATTGTGGTTTGTCAAAATAACGGATATGATGTGATGAACTGGATTTAGAATCAATGGCACACTATAACATCAACTTAGGAGCTAGTATGATGATGTAGTATGTAAGTGTCCAACGATCTTCCCAACATAGGCCATCTGCTCATGGATCTGCACTATCATGATGCTATAAGAAAAGGCACGATTTGTCAAAAAAGATGGCATTACGTTACTGATGCTTTTATGTGCGTCGTTAATCATGGAAACCACAAAACAGTGTATTAAGTATTCGTAAAACTACTCTATCGTTCAACACGCCCTTACTGGAGATAACCCTTGTGCTACAGCATCAACGAAGGCCAAATCAAGTAAATGTTCTGACAATCAGTGATATTGCAAACGTTATCCCACCGTACGAATGGATATTTTGTGCTGTTCAAAACACCGAATTTTCTGACCCAGTATACGGGATATAGGTAACACGATCTTCAGTATCGTTCTGGACCAAATGACTGTCGTCTTGGACCCTGAGGAGCGGAGATCGTTGAGATCACACAGGTTGTTTTATGTGATCCTACTGACCCATCGTTTGCAAGATCTCTTAATATTCATTGGATATAAAGCGATGGGAGAAACATTAACTCAGCACGATAATCCACACTCCCAGAAGGCAAGGGTTCTGGCCAAGTCTTATTCAGAGATCTGCTGATATGAGTTTCTCCGTTTTAATGGAGTCCAACACAACTTCCAACACAAAAAGACGAAGAGTAAAATCTGCTTTTGAATGAAAAATCGTCAAATTAATTTGACTCTTTATGTATCTGCCATGCGTCCTTATTCTTCTCTGTAATGTGTGAATACCATAAAATGCTGATCATTTCCATATTTGAGTATACGCTACTTTTTATGCACATTTTAGGTTTTTATTTTGTGCGCTTCCTTCACAGTGTAAGAATTTTAATAGCCAGTAGCGTAAAACTGTCATGCGAAAAAAAGAAGCCTCAAAGCTTGAGTCTCTCGTAAGGATGAGATTTTGCAGTTCGTTTGTTATCCATTAGCTCCAGTTTGTAGCGCACTGAATTCTAATAGATGCAAATCCGTCAATGTTATACATGATATCAAAAAAAAAGATTAATTTTTAGTTCTCTCCTATAACGCAAGCTAATGACAATAGAGAACCTGTAGAGGGTGTAACTTTTTTAAATCTACATGTGAGGATTGTGCAAAAATTCGAATGAGGAAGGAAAATGGAGGTAAAACTATCGCAGGTTTTTCTTCGGCTATCTCCAACAGCACGGGCCGACTTTTCGGAAAATTTCGAAACTGAGTTCTAGAGATAAAAAGACGATATTATATTATCACATATATGACCATCATAAAATCATAAAGCGTTATATTAAGTATTATTGATCCTTAAACTATACTACCAATAAAAAGACTTCTGTAAGATTAAAATATGAAGGTAGGTTGCAGTTTCTTTCCTAGTGCATAAAATAAAAAAATATAAGATGGTTTAAATCTGAGAACTATTATTATATTTTTCAACAGCATAACTCTATTTCTTATCGATTTATTAGTTTAAGGACGGGATTAAAGTTTTTGGAAGGAAATATTCTCACAAAAATGCTGCAGTTCATTTAAATAATAGCATAATAAAATATTTAGCTTAGCGTATTTTTTCCTCTCTTCTTCCTTAGCATATCAACATTTTCTTGTTTCTTATTGTAAGTATATATGCTTTAGTGTGATATATTTCAAAACGAATGGCTAGAGTATGTTTAATTAAATAAGAACATATTTAATTAAATATATGAGTAATTACATTAGTTCATACATATTTCGCTTTTTTACTAATTAATAATTAGCTAAAGTCTTTAATCTTCTAATAATTGGTTAAAGCTTTTAGAGAAGAAAACGAAGTGGAAGCATATTCGGGACTAAAGTTCTCATTTCATTCGATCCCATTCAGTTATTTGAATTCAGTAATTCTCTGAAAATCTGAGATGCAATTTTATTGACTATATCAACTTTTGAATTTGAAGCAGTGATGATCATATATTTTCCCACAGTGAACCTGAAATTATCTATGGTAACGAAGGTGTCATTAAACATTTAAGCATATTAAAAATACATAAAATTTGAGGTAGAATATATTTCCTTTAATACAGATTTATAAAAATCGATTTAAATTTTGATTTAACCTTTTTCATTAATTATCTCAACACTGGTATATGAACATATCTTTTTAAAGAAAGTAGGTTAAAAATCGTTAACTTAATTCAATGAAATGTGAGCTTTTGGTTTTGTTTCCCACCGACAAGCTTTTCAGTTTTGGATGATATGTATCAAACTGCGATTCTAATAAGACGTTTAGCCACTCATCATCAAGGTGAATTCGAGAATCACTTTTATAAAATTTTAATTTTAGAGATGAAATGTTCATGTAGTAAGTACTACCAAATGAACCTGGAGTGAACAACGAATAACTGAAATTTATCCTTCGGAAAGTAACTCTTATGAAAGACATTATGCCTAACATCTTGATAGTTATTTCTTTGTACGGTTTTACTCTGTAAGTTAGTAGAAAATAAAAAATGGCATTAATTTTCTCTTAAACTGATGGCAATTTTCGTTCTTGAGGTTACGTTTTCTAGGTTTTTCGAGAAATCTGGAACAATTTCAGGTTCATCTTGTACACAGTTTACCTATCCTCTTCTAAAAAATGCGAAGTCAAAATAAAATAAGGGAAAAACGTATATTTTTGTTATGAAGCTATCAAAAGACTTCATGAGCGTAAGTTTACGCAGGTATAGTGTAACTATATTTTCTTATACAGTAAATGTGTACCTACTTATAAGTGACTGAAGATGCAAAGCTGTAGTTAGACAGAGAATGTTCATTCTTTTAGCGTGCACGTTTTAAAGAGGAACATGGCGCTGTTTAAAATTGCGCCAAGAGGTACACTTCACTTTTCTTGTACTAAACTCAGTCACAAAGGCATCAATATTTTCGTGTGACCATTTAATGCGATTTTTTCCTTGTCTTTTTTAGCGATTTTTTCCTTGTCTTTTTTAGTAATTTTTTCTTTTATGCTTAGATTTTTGTTCTTTTAAATGCAATTAACTTCCGATGTAGAATGTTCACGGACTCCTGCGGGCATAGTTAATGTGCCTGGGCTACACTAAATCCGTATACGACGCTCTATTTGTACCCTACATACTTGTTCCTGTCCTGTCTGTTATTAGCATTTGTTTCTTTAAGCTAAACACATTGCAGCGATCCAGTACGTAAGGGGAGAGCCGTAAAAGACCCTACAATTGTCCACTGGTCTACATTATTGATTAAGAAGCTATTTTCGATGTTTCAGATAACCATTTCGTAATTTATGATTAAGAATACAGTTATTTTCATATTTTCATTCTTATTTTACCTCTTTCAGCCAGACTTAAAGCTTTCAGGTAAGTTTTTCTCCTCCTTGTTCAGATGAGCATAAAACCTCAAACTTTGCTAAAAATATATAATAAAACTAAAATTTAGATTTAACCTAAAATTATACAAACTTTTATTGAAAACGCTACGAACTAAAATTTACTGCACACCTGGCGAAGGTTTAAAATACAACAGTATTTAATTATGGTATAGAGAGACCGTCTTTTAGAAGCAGGCTAACCTGTTCTCATCATTTCAGCTTACATAACCTACGTGTAACTCATTTACGATTGTTTGGTAATTACAACTATAGCGCATTTAAATTCCTAACTTGCAGCATCGCTAGCAACATAAGATAATTTCTCATTCACAAAGTCGAATCAGCAGAATTGCTAATTCCACAAAACGATGATAAAATCATGCTTTTTCCTTAGCTTATTTTTCTCCTTCCATTCACAGCTAATTTGCATCATCTGACGAGAATGGGTGTCTTTTAATGGAGAAAAAGGATAGAAAAGCGTAATTAAAAATAAATATAAGTTTGAAAAACATAAAAAGTAGACATTGAGAGCACAGAATAATTTATGCGCTCAAGTTAAGTGCAATGCTATTAGAGGGGGATTTCATTTCTGAAAACCAATTTATCACTGAGCGCTGTATTAGTAAAGTAAATGTTACACATTACAGCAAGCAAAATATTTTCTTACTTAATTTTCCAGTTTTGTTCACACATTGCACAGTCATTAGGGTTTTTTAAGCAGGACTACATGAGAAATGAGCAATTCCCTCACCGGAACTCGAACCTGGACCTCTCCAATACGCGCCGAATGTGCTAACTGTTGCACCACCAATTCCTAAATTAAAGACACTTCCTGTTTCGCATTGTAAGTCTGTCTCTCATGCATCTCTTTCTGTTCCATTATGGAACTAGCTCCCTTTTTATATTAATTACCTTGCAAAGTAGAATATTTTACTCTCGTTCTCTTTTTAATGGCCTAAAAATATTGCTATACTTTTAAGAGAGGGAAAGTAAACAGTAATGCAAAATATTGTACAAAACTGTATAATAAATCTTGTGGAATTACAATGCTTTCGAAACAAATAAACAAAAAACTTCTATTATGCGGTTTCAGTCTTCAAAAGACCTGGTCGGTAAATTTTTATTTCAAGTATAAAGTTAAGTAGTGCAGTCGTGCAGAAATTTTAAATGTCAACTAAAACTTACATCTACACTTGAATAAAGAAAATAGTTTAGGTCAGCTTAACTGAATATAGCGAAGTTCATGAGAGCTATCTGCTTAAGGGAAATAATGCCTTCGTAACACGTCAAATTCCCAGTATTTAGCGGTTTTAACCATTCGACCAATTATGGGCCACTTTAGGAAACCCTGGCGCTCTGAAGAGCAAGAAATTATGAACTCAATAAAAGCATAGTAACTCTGAACATTAAACAACAATTGTACTTTTTTCAATATATTAATCTTCCATTATTTGCATTGTATATAATTTGGAAATATAGCCAAAGATAGGTGACTTTAGTGTTACGATTGAAGTGGAGAAGCTAACTATTTCGGCTAAGCCTTTGTCGACAGAAGAGTCAAGACAAACACTAAAGACAAGACAACCAACATTCGGGTACTTCATTCTTGATCGCAACCATGTAGAGAAATTAGTTTCTATCTTCTGATAGAAACGTTGCCATACCCTCCAGCGCTCACTCTATTACCTTCTATTCCTTTAAGTACGCTTTGAATAAACTGGGAGCTTTATTTACTCGATGTCAAGCATATACGAAATAATCTCTGGACAAATATCTATAGGCAGATATTCTCCTTTGAGAAATAATACCAGCTCTAAAAATCATTTTCGAAATTAAATTAATATTTTAAGAAAGAACAAACTTTATTTGCAGAAAAGCAATTCTGTTATATAAGAGCAATTTTAATTACTTTTTAGAATATTAAATCCACGTTCGTTTATTTGCATAAGTAAACAAATAGTTTAACTTCAGCATTAGCTCAAAGTTTAATAACCGAAAAAGCTATGTGCATCTTACTTTACATTTCTCTGTTACTTGCTGTATAATACAGTAGCGCTAATCGTATTAAATAACAGCACATAATAACTCCTCATAAGAGCTTACAATTATTAAGACGATTTAGATATCCTTCTGAAAATGCTGTAATTGAAGTAAATGTAAAGAAATCAAAAAATTATTTTAATAGAAATTAAAATTTTTATTTAACGTCCTTGAACATTATCATTTTCTTCCTTCATCTTGATTACTTTTTATGCCATCATTTTGTATTTAAAATCAGATTAATACTCGAATTTTAAAACTTAATATGCGTCATAATTCTTGTCAAAATATCAAAGTAATAACAAAAAAATATTGGAAATTGTACTTCGGTAATTTCAGTTTGCTCCAAAAATGTTCAATACATAGAGTTCTCTTTCAAATGAATGCACTACATTTCTGAACTTCAATGGTTTTCATAAAATTATGATACTGTGTTGCCTACGTGCAGCTAAAACACGAAATAAAATAACCTATTTAGCGTTTTAAAAAAACTGTTTCTTCAATCAAAGGGAAGGTAAACAAGCCAATGTAAAATTTAAAATTAGCCAATGCCCCAAACAGTTACAATAACCTATATCTAGTCACTCTCGAAATCAATAAAGTTTTATTCAAAATCTACGCCTAACTAAGGTTGCTCTCTTGGCTAATTTTAGACTGATTTCTTCCTCTCTACACCCAAATTTCTAGACCTTTAGCCTCGCCACCCACATATACGTGGTTGAGAATTCTTGAAAATCACTTTTTTATAATTAAAAACAAACAGTAAAGGAAATGAATATAAGGAATATAAGGGGAAAATGTAATAATTTAATACCAATAATTATATGTAACTATTAAGTAATAAATATATATTCAGTTTCAGGTAACAAAATTTAAATTTTGGAACTTTTCTAGACACTTCAAAAATTGCCTCTAGAAACATTTATTGGTCGAGACACATACTTTTAAAACCCCATTTTATTTCTAAATGAGCATTTATCAGCATAAAAGCGCCTGTATTTTATAAATCAAAATCCTAATCAGTTTCGGTTTTGATTTTGTTATATTTTGATAGAAAGTTTTGACGATTTTTAAGATCTAAAATCGTATTTCGGCTTAAAATGGAATAGTTTATAATAAATCATACAATTCTCTACTTAAATTCTGTGAATTAAGAAAAGTGTATTGCGCATTGTAGCACAATTAGGAAGTGTTTATTTGAACTCTCATGTAATACTTCAAAAATCGTACTCTTACAAGTTTGTTTTTGGTAGAGTTTTATTTACTACTTATTACAATTATTGGAAAATTCTGCTTTAATTAATTTTGCCTTCATAGCTGCTACATTATATCAATACTTCCCAAACGATGTATCGAGGCACAATAGAATGGAAAGTTTGCCACGAAATACACAAATGTTTTTGAAAAAAAATGCGACACCATGAAGGAATTATCGGAAATCAATAAATTTTATTCCACAGATTCCTGATAGTGGTGCAAATAAACGATCAAATTTACAAGACAAAAAACAAAACTAACGTCGGAAATCAGCACTTCGTGTGTCCACCACTCTGAGGGATGAGAGTCTGTACACGTCGTGGCATTGAATCATACAGGTTCTAAATGTAATGCTGGGTAATAGGATTCTATGAGACTTCGACTTGACACCAAAATTCATTCTTAATGTGTACCTTACCAGCTGTACGAGGGAGTCGCCGACGGATGAAATTTCAGAGGTGCTGAATGGGTGACACATCCAGGGAATAAGCAGGCCATGGAAGAAACGAAACTTGTTGGCCCTAAAAAAGGCTTGTGCAGTTTGAGAAACACGTGCAGAGGCCTTATTCTGCTGAAATGTAACGATCACTGTTGAGGTTACCCGCAATCTGCATTAGATGGACAGTCTGCATAATCTGAGACAGACAATTATCCCCAATAGCTCCTTATACCCTATTCCAAGCGTTTGTGCGGTATAACCCTGGGTTACACCCCATTGTGGAAGCAGATGGTTCCCTCTGTAGAGTCTGATGCGTACTCTTCTATCATTGTACACCAGATTGTAGGGAGATTTATCGGAGAAAAGAACTTGCTGCCACAGGGCACGGCACGCACTGTGTTGCCTTGCCCATTGAAGTCGAAAGCGTCTGTAATTATTCAGCCACAGAAGAATCCTGCGTAGAGGAACTCTTGCACGCAGTTCATGCTGCAGCAGACGGCGATTCATCGCCGTGGAACTAGACAACAAATAATACCTGTAGCCGTGCTCCAATGTTGTGCTAACAAGGTTGTGCTGTACGATAAGTCGCAGCCAAACGAATGATGTGTCTGTCGTTTTGTGCTATTTGTGCTGTTGCGTGCTCCACTGCCAGGATTTCGCCTTGTTCGGTTTTTCTCTGTCCATTTCTTCCAAACACGCATCATTGTTGTGGCATTTTAGGCTGCGTGCGGACTGCGACTGCTCAATATGAAATTCCACCCTCTCGCATACCGACGATACGGCCTCTTTCGAACTTCGTTAGTTGTTGGTATGGCACATTCCGCTGTTGACGAGGTACATTAGCCACTAATTAAACATTCACCTCAAAGTATTATAAACCGATTTCAACTTAACTTTGAAGTCATTTATATACGTAGAACAAGCGGCCGGCTCTAATTCCATGCTCGGGCAAACGCTTTGTAAATTTAATCATTTGCCTGTCTTACTTTACATTTCCTGTAAGTTTAGTTCAGTTTGCATAATTCTTTCATGCTTCTGCAAGTTTCACAATTGTTAGTGTATGTAACCGTCAAATTAAACAATCAACTTAATAAACAGACTTAAGTTAACATTAATTCTTGATTAGGGAATGATTCTTGATTATGATTATGAGGAGGGCTAGGCTTAAAGCAATCATCGAATAATTTGTTAATACGAAACTTCTGTGAAATGACATAAATTTACGTACTGATGGTGGGACTGAGGCTTGGTGTCCGAAGTTCAAGAAGGGTGGTTGGCTTCTGAAGTTCGATGTGAAAATCCCGATGTTCGAGTAATTCACTGCTTTACTAACAAAGAAAATAAAGAAACTCGTATATTAAATGATATACTTGTAGAATTGTAAAAATGTAAAAAAAAATGTAAAAAAAATTCACATAGCATTCAACTTATGCTAAAAGAAAGAGGAGTAATTAATTCAAAAAAGTGATCATAACCTTGAAATTAAGTATAAAAATGTTTCGTTATTTCAATTCTGAACAGCTGCGAAAACTGAGTTTCCATCCATCAGTGAAAAAGCAGTAAACAATTCTTTTACAACTTGCGCTGATACACATGTGGATTTTATTTTGAAAATATTCTGTTTGGTTTGCGTTGTTATATGACAAATGCCTTGATTTGTGCTATTTACCTTTAGGTATAAAAGTTTCTAGCGTTTTATTTATTTCAATGTTTAGAAGGGCGACGAGTCTTATATTTTTGTTAAAATTTTGTGCAAAAGGTAGTAGTGTGGGTACGTTACATACAAATAGATTGTTCTACTTTTTATTAGAGAATGATTTTTGTACCATTAAAACAATACAGATTTATGCCAGGCCGCTTCACGGTAAATACTCTTTATTATTTTGTCAATGTTATTAGCTCTCAAAAATCTGAATTCCGTGTGGCTGTGGTCTCCTTCGATGTCTCGAGAGCTTTTGATTCTATTAGATGGACACCTTTCCTCTCCATCCTTAGAGATTTTGGGACACCCAAATATGTTTACAGAATCTTTATTAGTGATTTTAGAGGAAGAAAAGTTATTTACATATTTAATACGGATATTTGTATTCAAAGAATGTACATGTAACCAATGTACAATCCTTAAGTACGTATAATATGTAAGTGTGTGTCTAGTGTAGGTTTAACTGTTAAACATGTGTTAAGTGCTCATTAAGTTTATGCTTAGTGTTTAACTATCAACTACGAAACGAAGCAGATGTAAAGCATTAGCCCCTGTATGGCCATGTGATCTTTCTTTTTTTTTCCAATAAACTCCCGATGCTGTCCTCGTGGGGTGCCGGGAGGATGTTGCCCTAGACAGTTGCAGAGTCCGGACTACATCCGAATAGTCTATGAAAACCGCCCGGATGTCCGGATTCTGATGTCACCTATCACCTGCATATTATGCATGTTTTTCTGTCTTTAATATTAATAATATACATCCAGCATTAAGAAAAGCAGGGGTATGTAAGAGACCAGATGCTTGCGTAGGAAATTGGATATATTTACTGACGGCTCAATTTATGACAATGGAATTGGTGCAGTTTATATGGTTTATTTGTTTAGTATAGAAGATTAAATTAATATGGCAAAATTAGATTTGGGCCTAAGAATTCGGTTTTTCAAGCCGAATTGGCTTTTATCATATTTGCTCTTAAATAGACAGATGGAAACCTGACTGTAAAAGCATATATCAATACAGACTCACTATCTGGTTTGGAAGCACTAGCAGCTGCTGATAACACTAATATTTTGGTCTCGTACATTAAAAGATCTCCTTCTAAAAGTTGTGAAAATATGTGACGCGAAAATGTACTGGGTGAAAGCCCATATTGATGTTATAAGCAACGAGAGGGCCAACATGTGGCCAAACTGGCTGCTCTGGGTAATGGCGGGGATGCTTTCGATATTCAGGTATCAAAAAGAACTGTTGTTGGTAAATCAAGGATTTCTGTTATGATAGCCGGAAAGAGAACTGAAACATTTTGGCGAAAAAAAGAGAGATTATTTGTTCAACTTAAAGGTTTCTAAAAATATGAGAATGATACGCGATTTTGATTACAATCATATAATTACTGGGCACGGGCACTTCCCAACTTACCTGAAAAGATTTAATTTGCAAAATAATGGTCTGAAATTTCTGTAGTGCTGAAGACAATGCACTTTATTTCAAAGACTGCCTATTTTTGCGACATGTTAGGGAAAAATATGGCAACACAAAGCAATTCTATTGCTGCAAGAAATAACTTAGGTTTGCAAAGGATTTGATGAACTTTATAAATGGCAATACATACTTTACAATGGCAATACCTGTTAAAACATCAAACCAAAATTCTCAATATGTGCTATTAACAGGATTTTTGTTTTAATTTGTATTGGATGTGCTGCGTTAACCAAAAGGCCGATTATTATCGGCCAGAAGGGTTCCAGCGCAGTAGTATGTTACACTAGTATGGCGCACTAGTATGCGCCGAAGGGCCGGGATTCGAACCCGGCCCTTCGGCGCGACGCTAACCACTATACCGGTTGGGCGGCATTACATTTCTAGTTTTCAATTAACTACTCTTAGAAATATTTCTAACATTATTTTAGTCAGTTATTATGAATTTTCTAGGAGCTTTTGCCCTTATCATATTCATCTTGTTGGAAAGCACCGATATAAAATTCAATAAACTTTCTTTGCTCTCTTGGGGAGTGTATAGTTGAAAGCAAGAGTGTGTAAATCAAAATCGTAAAAAACAACCTTATATTTAGCGTAGGTATAATGAAACACTCAATCGATTTCGAGGGCAGCTAAAGGTCCCTCCTCATCAGGAGAAAGAAATACATAGAAAGAAGAAAGTAGGAATCACAGAAACACGTGGTGCTTATCAGCACTGCACGTGGTTATAACTAGATTTTTAATCAGAGTTGCACTGGCCGCCTACTTTTACTGAGCCAGGCTGTCTGATCAAGCATAAAGAAATATTAGCGAAGTTAAAATAGGGAGCGAGGGGCAAATGCACATTACGCTCAAAATCTGAACTTCAAATAATGGAAAGCAATCACTGAACGGATTTTTATACCCTCTGGTAGTACCAAGTGCGAGGAGGTAACGCCATCTATCGGCAAAAATAATTGAATTAAGACAGTAGAATTTTAAAGGCATTAGGAAGGACTGGATTGGACTTCAAATCATTAACTAAACTTTCTAAATCTTTGTGAATGTGAAAAGCCTCAAGAAAATCCAATTCGCCTATGGAAGAAGCCTTTTGGATGATTTTTGCAGACCCAAAATCAAAATTATGGTTAAAAGTCCAGCTATGATACGCTATTGAAGACTTGTTAATTTCCCCTTTTTTGACATAAGATTCATGTTCCTTGATACGAAACTTCAACGCTCTTTTTGTTTGGCCAATATATCTTAAACCACACTGACATGATATACTATAAATTCCCCAAGAATTCAAGACAGAAACGCAATCTTTTAGAATCGAAGGGTGAATTTTATTAATAGGCGAGAAACCGACTTGAAAATTGAATTTCTGGAGAATCCGTGCAATTTTATAGCTAACAGAAGGATAAAATGGAAGCACGACAAGGTCATTGATATTATTTCTAACAGTGGAATGTCTTCTTTGATGGGAATCTGAAAATTTTTTGACGGCTTTATCAATAATCACGGGAGAAAATCTACGGTCAATCGCAACTGCTCTCAAATAATTAAGTTCATTGGTAAGCAAAGATTCAGAGGAACAAACTTTTAGCGCGCGGAAAACATAATAGTAAAAAGAAGCCATTTTTTGCTTAACAGGGTGGCATGACTTGGCATGGGGTGGTAAACAAACTGCAAAGGGTTTACGGTACACAGTGGTGCTAAAATCGGTTTCATTGCGGATTATAAGAATATCGAGGAAGGGGAGGGAATTGTTGGATTCAATTTCAAGAGTGAATTGGATGGCTGGATCAATTGAATTCATAATAGATAGAATCTCGGATAAATCCTCTTTATAACCGTCAAAAAGTGCGAAAGTGTCGTCAACGTACCGAATCCAAAGACGAAAAGATAAT
This sequence comes from Stegodyphus dumicola, assembly GCF_044657685.1. Classification (NCBI taxonomy): domain Eukaryota; kingdom Metazoa; phylum Arthropoda; class Arachnida; order Araneae; family Eresidae; genus Stegodyphus; species Stegodyphus dumicola. Next base: position 108,364,416 of record NC_140781.1, on the reverse strand, counting down.
TTATCAAATAATTTCATCTCAAAATAGTGCATATAAATGTCAGCAAGTACCGGACTGAGAGGATTACCCATAGCCAATCCTTCAACTTGACGAAAATATGCATTTTGGAAAACAAAGTGGGTTTGACTTAGAGAAACTTTAGTAAGCGAAACCAACTCATTAATTTCAGTATGTGTGAAGTGAAATTCCCAAAGCCTAGTTTCAAGACAATTTAGTGCTCCTTCGACCGGAACATTAGTAAACAATGATTTGACATCAAATGAAACCATAATGGAACGAAGTGGGGAAATATTTTTAAGTTTATCAATGACTTCAACAGAATTTTTTACAGTGTGAATATTGTTATCAAGTAGAGGAGAAAATCTGGAAACTAAATATTTGGCCAAAGGATATGAAGCAGTACCTATGTTGGAAACAATTGGTCGAAAAGGAATACCGGTTTTGTGGACTTTTGGAAGAGCATAAAGTCTAGCGCAATTAGTAATAGGCGGAATAAGTGATTTCTTCAACTGAGTTGGCAGAATGTGGGAAGATTTAATAGCACTTTTTACTTTCATGAGGTCCGAAGTTGAAGGATCTTTAGGGATCGAGCAGTATGGGCCTTCATTTATCAATTTAGAGACTCCAGTAATATATGTGTGTTTGTCCATAACAGCGATCTGTCCGCCCTTATCAGCTTTAGAGATAATGATATTAGTATCAGAATGAATTTCACGTAAGATCTCATTTTCCTTTTTGCTAAGATTAGAACCCAAAGATTTATTGTTAAAATTAACGTTATGAGTAATTAGGTGGCGGATTGTAAGAGTGTGTAATTAGAAGATCTCTTTCCTGTCAGCGGTAACTTTTTACATCTAGGCGCTTTGCGTTGGAATTTATAATCATTAAACTTCAAATTCAATCAAATAAAATATCTAGTTCTTCCTTGAGTTAATCACTATGAAGTTAATCACTAATCATCATTTAACACCTCAAAAAAATGAGAATTGCAGCAGCCTCGAGTGAATATTGTCTCTTGCATAGCAGACTATGGGTAGCTCTATGGCTCAACATATCGATCTTTCACTACAGATAAACAGATAAAGCATAAGATAAAGCATAAGATAACAGATAAAGCATAAGTGGCATTTAAGCTGGCTAGCTTTTAAATTCTTTTGTGCTCTCAGTTTGCACAATCTTCTTTCTGAGAAAATATATGTCACTTGGATCAAAGCTAATATACGAGTTACAATTAAGTTTAATTGTAAGCAAAACTTTAAATAATTATCATCTTGTTATTACCAATACTTAAGAAGAAGTTAATCTATAATAGATTAGCTAATGTCTATAATATATTCACAGTAACAAGGGGGATATTAATGTAGCATTGCAAAAATAAAGGCATGTATTCTAAGGAGGTATGAAGTCTATTCAAGTCTTCTAATGCTGTAGGAACAAAAAGGTGCTAAAAATTATCAGAAGTTCAACAGACTATTTATTCGTAAACATTGTGAGTTTATAGCAGTGCTGGAACAATGCTATAATTAACGTTTTGAGACTGCCACTGCAAAGAAAGTTAAACATTAAAACTGTGCAAATTCAACAAGTTAGTAAAAGCAAAAATATAATAATCCCCCATCGTATTAATTTGTTTCTGATTGGTTTTCTCATTGCTCTCATTGTTTCCCATGGCATTTTACTCTGTAGATTGTTTAGTGTTTCTCTACTTAGTGTTTTACTCCACAAATTAAGTTACCTTTCCCAAATACAGTTACAATTAAATTACGGTACAAATTGCTTCTCTAATTAACATTTTAAGCAACAAATTAAGTTATATTTAATTTCCACAATATGTTTAACAATACAAATGAAAACATTTGATTAAAACTGCAATATTATAATTCCTAGGGTTAGAATTATTGTTGAATTTGCATTGGCATGTAAGTCAATGTATTTTGAATAAGAATCTTAACTTTCGATTCCGGTTTAGCAAGAAATATCCTGGAACTCCAACTTCTATTGAAATAAGAAACTAAATAAACATTTATATGAAATATTTTTTAAGAAAATTTTTGCTGTTACGAGCTTCGAAGATAAAGGTTTTGATTCTTGGAATAAAATATCCAAAAGACATCCGTTGTAAAATCACATAAGGTTATCAGAATTTACGCCACGTATTCGCCACCTTTGGAAATATTCCCCCTCATGAAATTTTAAACTACCTGGAGCAAAGATTTCACCACTTTGTGGGTTATCTTTATTTCTCGCCGTAGAGAATTGCGTTACCCATGAGAGCTCTTATAAAACACACACTGAATATGTTGCGGAACTCTTACTAAAACTAGAATTTCCTCGATATGTTTTCTAAAAAGTTATTTCTACTGCATATATGGAATTTTTAAAAAATCAAAAGTTTTTAAGCTATACTGCGAGATATGTTTTAAAGTTAGATAAAACTACATCAAAATATTTTTTCCGAGGAACTGAGGAAAAAAAAATAAAGGCACTACTTCATTTTATTTGGCAGTTATATTTATATATCTCGAAAGAAGATGAGGATTTAAAAGCGATGATGGTACAGAAATTTAGAATTTAACAAGACATTATATAAATACACTATTAAACTGGAAATACATGCAAAATTTGAATTTGCGTTATTCGAATTTGTAATATTATATTCTGACTAATCAGTTTCGTATATTTCTTTCGCTCCCGAATTTCTCGCTGTTCCAAACGAGATAAATTAGTTACAGAGGTCTTAAATGTTACAGTAAGAAATTAGTTGTTATACCTACCTGCCATTGTTTCTGCAACGGTCCTTCAACCTGCTTCATTTTTATTTAGATTAATATTTTATATGTTGAATTCAGACTTATACTGTAAAAAGTTTTTTTTTGCAAGATTTGCTTAGGTTGGAAGAACCTTAGACTGTTTAGTGTTTACTAGGAAGCTTACTGTTACTATTTTAAATTTACTTTTAATTTAGAAAAATAGTCAATTAATTGCCATCTAAAAATAAGGACTATGTTAATTTGAATTTAACCGGAATAATAATATGAATGGAATTAAAAGCTATGCGTTTGATACAAAGATTATTAATACTCACAAATGTTCTGTACATTCTTTTATGAAATTAAATGCTGTGTAAAAAGACAACCTTTGATGACTAAAAGAAATTGTATTTTGAAATTTGGCAGGATACAGGCATTGTTTAATTCTCAGGAAAAGACAGCCTTTGAAGACTAGAAGAAACTATATTTTGAAATGTGCCAAGACACATAACTTATTTACATCTTAGGAAATTTTCCAAAAGCATATTAGCAGACTCATAGCAAGCTATTTTCCTGATTGGTTTGAAGGTTTTTTTTACTAATTTTCTCATTACAGTTACTTTCTTTTCATCCAAATCAGTGTTTTCAAAAACATTCAGCATAGCTCCAGTGAGGTTTAATCTTTCGTATGTTCGTCTTCTTTCGAGTTTTGTCTTCTTTGGTAGCATGAATTAGACGAGAACTCTGAAGACTGAGTGACTTATCACTATGTCTTTGAAATTACAACAGAAACGTACAAGGATGCAAAACACACTTTTATTTAACTTAAATAGAAGTTTAGCAAGTGCTGCAAGTGCTTAGAAGCTGCAAGTGCTTAGAGAACCAGCCAGCATTTATGGCTTAGATCAAAAAGTAATGAATTATCTAAGTAAAATGTAAGTTAGCTCGACGAGTACACAGAGTACGCGCTAGTTGGCTCAGACCTAATATCAGATTGACAAGCCTAAGACTGAGAATAACGCAAAGCCGCAGATATACTGCTCTCAAGAGAATCAATTAACAAACCTGGTCTTCAGCAGGCGGAACAGGCTCTGATTCTATTTTCTAAAACCTTCCTTTAAATACTATGGCTTTTATACCTCATTCGAATATACGCTAACTAGAAATTAGCATTCTGGCAGGAAAACGGAAAGCGAGAAAGACAATAAAAGAAATTAACATGAAAAAAAAAAATCTGAAATGTTTCAGATTTTAAATTACGTCCAAAGGGGCGTTTTTTAACATTTTGTGTGTTACCTTTCTTTATTAAATATCATGTTCCTCGCACTTAAACCATAAGATCCAGTGCAACAGCAATATCGCAAAATAGTTTTAAAACGAGAAGAATTTCCGATACAGAGACTCACGCGCTGGAGATAAAAATGTTTTTTCTGCACAACGTTGCCATTGCTCGCTTTGAAATCCTTGAGTTTGTTAATCAAAAATTCGTCAAAGTTTTAAAAAATAGGAAATCGATCATAAAACAAATTTCAAATTTCAAATTTGGTCTTCCACATGCTCATATTCGTTGGAGGATTACGTTATTCAAAATTCGATGACTCTATGTACCGTTGTTTTATCACAATACGAGAAATATACATACATTTATGCAGATTTTTCATTATTTAATTTCTTCAAATATAATGCAGGACTCTAACATTTTGTGGCAACAGTTTGAAAAGTGAACCGACATTTATGAGTCCGACGCAAAATGCCAAAACGAAACTAATAGTCCTTCGGGATTCAAATCCCTTTGGACTAATAACTGGTTAGTGAAACTAAATAAATCCTTATATATGATATACGAATAGCGCTAAACATTTTATCTCTGCTCTTGCTGTTTTTTAATAATATTAATATAAACTGTAAGTGAATAGAAATAATTTCGCCTTTAAATTGTGAGCTCCAAATCGGAAACAAAAACAAAATTAACCTCCAATATGCTTCGATCAAATAGCTTTTGGATGGGGTTTAGTATATTAAAGAGCTCAAAATGCATAATTTAAAAAAGATGAAGGCACATAAGTGACAAGCGATTACATTTTGAAGGTGTAATGGAGATGAAATAAGTACTGTATATCTTTAAACATGTGCGATTGAAGAAATTTTAAATGTTACCAGCGGTATTGCTTTCTGAGTAAACTAAGGCTACAGAAAATACTATATTAACAATTATAAGGTTGTAGACTGATCACATTCAGAATTTAAATTTTGAGTACAAGGCAATTCAACTGTCATAAGGATACCTGCAACGCAAACTAAAATTTCACTTCTGCGTTATAAGTCATGGAATTTGACTATTTTCTCTGTAAGTCAAAAGTAAGGGTCTTTTAAACTCATAATAGCTTTAAGACTTTAACATGAACTAATATATTTTATTCTTCACTTACATAATTTTAATAAATTTTGGAACCATTCTTTAGTTGATAATAAGTAATTCATTAAGCGTTTCAATATAAATGTGTATTGATTAAATTAATAAACCCACTGAACTTCAAAATAAGCGAAATGTCGAAAAACTGCATTTTAAAAACATTGTGCTTTTGTTTACAAGGAAATAGTTTGGCAGATATTAATACAATGAAAGATACCTGAAAATAAAAAAAATAGTAAAAGAAAAATTCACGACATAAAAACGAACGGTTGGAAAACAAACAAAAACATTTTCGAATACAGATAGCATGAAACAAAAACAAATGTGTCATTGTTGTTTGTATACATGCTCAGTTCACGCAATGTAAGTCAAACTTAGTATTTTCTATTTGAAGTTTTGATTCGTGATCTTGATTCTCCTCTATGAGGAAATTTTTCAAATACTTAAAAATATGCCGAAAATATTCTATGCATTGAGCATCAAATATCGGCTTAAAAATGCGAGTTGGCAGTTTTTTTGCGTTCAAAACTTCTCTCTTCCATCACGCATATATATTTACAAGCTCGAAAGTTATTCATAGAAAAATGAAAATTTAACTATCATATATGATTCGGAAGTTTTCCTCATATTTTGAGCTTATTTTGAAGTTTTACAACTGAAAATGCTTTACTATAAAACTGAGTAACTGCGAAATTATTCATATCGCAATTGTGAATTCTAGAATATGTATTTCAAGATATATTGGTTTACCTTTTAAAAATAAAGCCTTTGCATTTTATGAAATTTATGTGAAAATTTTCAGTATTAGGTGTGTAACAATTATAAATATTAGCTAGTGTTTTCTTTGAAAAATGGTTCTGTTACAGAAATAAACAAATATGCTGAAGCACACAGAGCTTCAGAATGATCTCGCGTTTTTATAATCTAAGTTTATTTCATATTAAAACAGAGGTGTTTGCATTCATACGAAAGTGAATCAGGTGACATGTAATGTACGAAACAAATATTTTGCGACTAAATGAAGAAAACAAAAATTTTAAGGTAAGTGAGAAAAAGGTCCATTAAAAAGTTAATAATTTAAATACATCTAATATTAAACGTTAGCACACAAATGATAATGAAAGATTGCTGCAGAACTACAGATTTGAGCTTCAGTTGCATTTTCTAAAGCTGCAAGTATTAGCGAGTTCAAAATAAAATGATTTTTGGAATTTTTATTTGGTTAAAACCAAAACATCGTAAATTTGGAGTTAAAAGAAATAACATCCGAAACAAATTACGTAGAAAGATTCTAGAAATTTTAGCAACTTCGCATTACAAATGAATGACTAATTATAGGAATAAATATTAGAAACCTATGGGGACGAAACTTGGTTTTAATAGTAAACGCAGATTACCTTCTTTTTTAAAAACATGTCATCACCGAAGACACTAAGGTAAGCACATAAAGGAAAACAAAGGAAAACAAAAATTTAAAAGAAAAGAAGAAGCAACAATCAGGTGAACTTGATGGTTAGCACCTGTATAAAAGAATCCAGTGATGCCAATAATAATGTTTCTTAATCAATGATTACCATTTATTTTAATTTAACATTTTTTCATATTCTTCCATTAAATTTGAACGTTACCTTACTCTTTCGTTTAGCTAACATGCCTAGTTCATTTCTAAGAAGTATACCAGTAGTATATCCATGACAAAGCTATCATCGGTAATCAGTTTGACCCGAACAGGGTAAATTATTTATAAGTGATTTAAAGTTTAGCCTTTCAGTTACTTTTGAGCCCGTCTCAGTATCTGGAATTTAACAGATAGTTGCTATATATTGTAAAATAAGATTCTGTAGAAAAATTAATCAGGTAATAGTTAAATGGTTATCATTTTGTATAAAGTATGTCAGTACCGAAACTAACTATACACATAAAGTACATAAGTGTACACATAAAGTACATACGTGTACACATAAAGTATATTGTATACATAAAGTATGTACTAACTGTACACATACGTGATTTAAGCTAAATTTGTTGAAGACAGTAATTCACTTCTAATAGTTAAAGGCGAACAGTGAGAAGTAGTAATGAAGGAAATAAAAATTCAGAATAGGAACTATAAACCTAACTTGCGCTTAGTTACAAAAAAAAAAAAAAAAAAAAAAAAAAAAAAAAAACTAAATTTCTTTTTAATAGCATTTATCAGTATTTTTCACCATTCCTGGCTTAAATTATTGTTGTTCTTATATGTCTTATAATTTTAGTTCTAGTATCAGTAATTACCAGTAAGTAATTAATATTTTATTAAATCAATCTCCAATTTTAGTCCTATATGGTTGAATTTTCAATCACTTTTATTGTAAATTATGCCGAGTTTTATTGTGCAAGCAATTTTTATAAATGTGTTTGCACAATTTGTTTTAAATTGATGTTTTCTAACTACGTTTTTAAGTTACTGATGCTTTAGCAGCAAAGGATATCCTGATTTTAAATACGGATGCATTATTTGGAAGGATAAATATTACATACATAGACTAATATTTGATGCTTTTACCCTAAAACCCTGGAAAGTATTTGATTTAGGACAACGATTGCGACAGTCTGTTGCAGAGGAATGTGGGACTCTTCTGTGAGATTATTAGGTTTACTGACTACATGGTCTGCTCTTCACAGCTACGAGTCAGTTTTCCTTTGGAAATTCTTCCACAAAAACCTTCTTCTTTATGAACAAATAGGCCTCGTGATCAAAAATTGCCCTAATTAAAAACAAACCAAACCTAAATACTACTTCAACTATAATTCAGTCTGTCTCCTTTCCTTGACAAAGAGGTCATAAAAGAAAGCCTATTACCATTGCTTACGTTATTGGGAACGGACAGTGTTTAAACGGAGCTTTATAATTTAAGGAAGATACTTATTTATTTATGATATCTTATATAACAATGCAATTTCATTTTTATTTTGACGGAATTGGACCCCATAAACTAAATTTATGTCAGTTCTATCCCAATTTAAATTTGTGTGCTGTTCCATCCTAATGAAAAATGCAAGCAAATTATAAACGTATCATTTAGTATAAAACATGTGGAAAGGATGTTGTATTGACGATATTTATGAGAAGGGGTGCAAAACGTTATGTTGGTTTATTTAATAAGAACATGAGGGCTATCTAACTAAAACAAAAGGTTCCTACGTAGAGGACTTTGAAAAGGTAATTGGCTCTTATTCGCGTTACACATAAGGAACGCAAACGATAAAGATGCATATGCAGCCACGAAAACTAAAAAAACGCTTATCCAGCCAGCACGAGATTAAAGCCTCAGTCAAAGTACGAGTGTTCAAAGACTTTGTCACTCTGATGGCAGTGGGCCTGCAAAACATTTAGAAGTTGCAAAATTGACATCAATAGAAAACAATGCTTAGGATCACTAGCAAAATTTGAAAAAGTCATCTGCAAAATTTCCTTAATAAACCCAGTTTAAATATCAGAGGACTTTAAAAAATCAATATGTATAATTTCTATTGGGAATTAAACAAATAAATTTAAAATGTCAACAAAATTTCGCAAACTCATAATAAAAAAATTGAATTTTATAGGGTAAGTATTTTAACAGTGAAACGTTTAAAATGCTTGTCCATCCATACTTTTAAGAGGAGAAAACTAATTTTTTTGTATTACCAAATTCTTTGCTTTATTAACCGAAAATTTAGTAATTTCGCCACCCCGTATAAATTGAAAACTTTGAATTCCTTCTCTAACTGATTAAATAAAGCAAAGTAATAGTTCTATAATAACCGTTCCTTTAAAGTACTCGTTAAAGTAAGAAAAAATCTTGATAACACAGAAAGTATTAAGATAAATTTATTATACACTCATGCCCATAAATTAAGGATAATGCAAAATCAGGCAAAGGAAGAGTTAGAAGCTAAACAAATTTGACTTATTTGTAAATCTTATTTATTAAACAAAAGATAAAGAGGAAAAAAAGATGTTATATGTTTGATATTATTAAAAAAATTAGCGATTTTTTCTCCCTGGAGCAAATTACAAAAAAAAACCTATTTGCAAAAAACAATATTACATGGTTGGTATGATCGTTAATACATTGTATGTCTCCCAGACGATGCAATACAGTCCGTACAACGTTAGGCATGCTGAGTATCAAATTATCGATCTGATCTTCGGGGATATTACACCACTCAAAAAGCAATGCTCTTCGAAGTTCCGGTAGACATGTAGGAGAAGGTTGACGGGCTGCAACTCGTCGGCCAAGCATGTCCCACACGTGCTCTACTGGATTCAAGTCCGGTGAGAACGGTGAGAATGCTGGCCAGTCCATACGGGTGATATCCTCCGATTGAACGCATTCGCTTACGATGTTTGCACGGTGAGAACGAACTTTGTTATCCATAAACGCAAATTGTGCGCCCATGGCGTCCCGAAACAAACGTACATGTTGTTCCAGAATGACGTCCCGATAGATTTGGCTTGTCATGGTTCCAATTTGAACATGCAGGTCAGTTCTGGAACCCAGAATAATTACACCCCAAACGAGCACTCCTGCACCACCGTAACGGTGTCGTTCAATGAAGTTTTCTTAGTGGTAACGGGTACCTGGAGCTCTCCATACGAAAGTTCGGGGAGAATCAGACTGCAAGCTAAACCTGGACTCGTAGGAAAACATCACATAAGCCCACTGTTGCGGTGTCCACAATGCATGCTCTCTACTCAAGGCTAAGCGCAGGCGACAGTGAGTTGCAGTAAGTGGAACGGTGACAGGTCTACGAGCATATAAACCAATCTGCCCTAAGCGTCTGTACACGGTCTATCTTGAAATTGTCTTACCAGTGGCTGAAGAGAGCTGACGAGACAGGTCTGAGGATGTGTTCCGCCTGTTTCTTTTGGCAGTAACTGCCAAATACCGGTCCTCATTCGGCGTTGTAACTCTGGGACGACCTGTGCTGTAACGTCTACTCATATTACCATCATCTTGGAATCGTTGCCAAAGCCTAGAGATGACACTCTGGGCAATTCCAAGTTCGTCTGATACTCCCAGTTGGGTACGCCCACATTCCAGACGGCCGATAATTCTACCACGTAAAAAATCATCCAAATGCGTCCTTTGTGTCATAACTATTCGGTTATTGCACTGAAATGCTTATAAAGCGCCTGCGAACAATTTTACTTCTTTGGCTGTATTCCTTATATAAAACTCTCTTACACTCTTGTCATTGTGACGTACCATCGGTGTCATCTGGTTACTTCCTGAAATTTGCATATGATTCTTGAAGATGTGTGTAGTGATTTTAAAGGTGATATATTTATTTTAGAGTTCGATTTCCGCGTGACTCCGAATTATCCTTAATTTATGGACATGAGTGTACTTAACTTCGCAAAGAAAAAACATATATGTGTACTGCTTTTCCAATAAATAATTTATGTAAATTAAGATTTATAATCTTAATTTACATAACTTATTTAACAGAGAAACAACGCTTTGAATCATGGTCCCAAATCTAAAGCACTCAAAAGTACAAAATAACCCCCCCCAAATCCCCCAAATGAACTAATTGAATAAGTGATGCTATAAACGCAAAGAATGAAGACAATGTTTAAAATGAATAAGACGAACAAAGTGAAAGCTTATTTTAATACTATCCTTAGTTATCTGGATTAACATCTCGATGTAGGAAAGCAACTTGATGCAATTGCTGCACACTGCTGAAAATATTTTAATCAGTTCTCCGTATCTCCCGAGACAGAATCATCAATTTGAAAACTGTCGCCAGGAGTTAGTAACCTCACACACTCGTCGGCGTTAGATGTGGCCTGTACCGTTACCTTCGAGACACACTCATCGCTTCATGCATTCCGAAACCCAAAATACAGCGAAACTGGAAGGAGATGATTGATGGCTTATTTTGTCATTTTTAATAGGTAGTTCACTTACAAAGACGGGAAATAGGAATGCACTTCCGGTCCCTTTCAGCTGGTATTGCAATGAAATTACTGCTCATTTGAAAGCACGCTTTTAGGTCATGAGACGAGTAGGCGGTTTTCTAAATAGGTCTTGACAGCTAGTAAAAAGGGAGAAGTATAAATTTCTAAGGCTAGTTTCAAGCGCAAAAGTTTATCTTTGGATGGAAAAAACAGAAGGATTGAGTTTTGTAGGACGGTGAAGTGTTTTATAGTTACTAGATTTGAAAATGTTTATTCAAAGATCCGACAAGAGTTCATAATGATTCGTAATTAAAAAAATGGAATCAAGTATAATTGTCGGTCTGCACCTGTAGCGGTTTTTGTAGGAATATGCATTGTAAACTTGAAAGCCAATGATTTAAGAAGCAATCATAAGCCTTTAAAGCATATTTTTGAATTATGTAGGAAACTTACGACAGGTGATATAATTTTCCAGAAACTCTACATCTTGAAAACAGCTGTATAGAAATTCTGAATTCTCCCGAGTATGTATGCAGTGTACTCTCAGTAAATGCTATTGTCCGTAAATCCTCTCCTATGTTAATATGCCAAATATTTACAATTTTGGATAATGTATTGTTGCGTAAGGGTTCGTTATGAAATTAATGCACAAGTCCGATGAAAAATGAATAAAATTTATTATTATCACCAAATATAACAAAATGTTTAAATTTCTTCAGATAGTCTTACAATATTCCAATATTCCACAGTAGTTATCTTCTAAACTACTAAAAAAGTTCAATAGAACTTAATTCAAAACTGAGAAACGTAGATAAAGCTAATTCAATCTCGTCGCGAATTCGCTACAGTAAGCAACAACAGTTTTCTAAACAAACTCATAAAACAACTGAGCTGAGTTGTTCTTTCTCGGGCTTTTTATAAGCTTTTTAATCAGCACGAGCATATTTTCTCGATTTTCCCGAAAAGCAAAAGCGTACGAGATATATATTTATTAAATGCGCGTGCTACTGTATTTTTAATTTTTCCGGTGTAGCTTCCTCTTCAAATTTAGTCGCGCGCAGCATTGCACGGAGAAATGAAACAAATTAATAAGTCTATTAAAAATAGCAAACTAAATAAATCAATACAAAAACCGTAACAGTATCATACAATATCATTTAGCTATTCGGAAGAATATACGAATTCCATCACATATTATTTGTTACAGACTTATGCGATTCCTGATATAATATTGGTTAGTAGTAATAAAATATAGTGTCCTGTTAGTTTTTCCTACTTGCACTTTATATTACGCACAGCCACTATCATTATAAATCTGTATGGTCGAGGAAATTCTAGGCCCGCACCGTGTAAACACTTTATACGCAGTTTCTGCGCGTAACTGCTTCCTATCAAGATTAAACCCTTAGTAAAATTTGCTGCTGCTTATGCGGAGTGTTACCCAACGTTTCCAGTGCAAAATTATTTACTTTTAGAAGATCACTTTTATTTCTTTGATGCTTATGTCTAATGCCTCTGACGAGAATAAAAACTAGACAGTTATGTGATGTTTCACAGGCAAATATTGTTATAGTTCCATAGATTGATATCGACTTCAAATTTCCTAATAAATCTCGTTAATTAGGCTAATGTTAAATGATATTTTCATATTGCAAAATATCTAATGTTTAGATAACTCAGAATACAAAATGCTTGGCATAATACATTTTCGAAAACCTGTTTTTACCATTGACATAGCGTGGTATTGAACAAAAGCAACAACATACATATCAGTTTTGATCGAAAGCATCTCTTAGACGTACCTCTAGGTCTGTTTCCTTGCTTCGATTGTAATTATCACTGCTTAAGAAGTTTCATGCGCACAATGTAGTCATACTTCGAGAGGATACGAAGATTACCATTGTAGAGTCAGTAGATTATTTTGAAGCAGGAGACGTGCAAAATGAGTAATGTCCTAGCCGGGACTCGAGCCTGGACCTCTCGAACACGCGCCGAGTGTGCTAACCGTTGCACCACGAGAAGGCATACTTGAAAGTGGGAGAAATACCTTATATATTCCCCCTTTTAAAGGCTACTTGAGATTAGGGGTCCCAATAGCCCAAATCCTGCTGGTGAAGAATTACCATCCACTACCTTTTAGTTCGGGCGCCACTTTAGAGTCATTTTGTTTTCCTGATGCGGGACTTAAAAAATGAGGAATGCTTTCGCTGGCTCTCGAACCTGGATCTCTCGAACACGCTCTGAGTGTGCTAACCGTTACATCACGAAGACATGCATGAAAGAAGGAGAAAATACCTTATACCACTTTTCAAGCAATATTAGAGATCAACTCTCTGACCTATCAACAAGGCAACTGCCTCTGCTGACCGTCATACTTAGTGAACATCACCAAATTAAAGCTCATAAACTCTTCTCTTCAGCCTGTTTGTTTCCTCCGCTTTCTGCACATTTATTAATATCTAAGCATGCTTACGTGATAACGCTTCATCTATCTCAATTTGCATGTTTTATCTCAACGCGTTTACAACCGGGCAGAATACGCTTACACCTATGGACAGCGTAAGAATGTTACCTACCCTAGAATTTTACCTAATTTCGTGAACTCTTTATCAAGCGTATCAAGGAGCTTAGGCATTCATATGTAATTTACTGACGAGTAAGTTTTAATACGAAAAGCGCAATTTTAAAATGCGGTTTCTCCTTCCTAGATGTATAAAATGCATTTAAGAGCATTTTATAACTCATACATGTTTAATATTAAATGCAAAGTGGGAAATCAAGATAAAAATCATTTATAAATTTTCGCATTTTAATACAGAACAGTGAATCTAATCTCATAATGCGTTGATATGAGTATTTTCTTGACGAAAATGGTACTGCTTTTTATACCGGTTATGTCATTGTCTGGTGCTCGACAAGCCTACTTCGGATTGTATTATACTCATGCCATGAAAGAAAGCTGTTTTAGTGAGCTCTATTTCTGCAGTGAAATCTTTATTAGGTGTTGCTAATATTTTATGAAATTAAATAAAATACATTTGACTTTTATAATTTGTAAAATAAATTAATACTTTGAATGTCGTTGATTTTCAGGATTTATGAAAAAGATAATATTTTAAATGTTGCTGTTGATTTCTTTTATAACTGATTTTGAAATTTATTTAGCTAGAAAATATTGATTTTTTTGCTGTTATTCATAAGAACTCATAAGTGTATATTTAGTTTTTGCAATTAAATTAATTCCCAGAATTAACCTTTTTTTGGTATTTGAAAATATTATACTAAACAGCAAACATATGATGAATTATGTGTTTTACGAGTGCAATGAAAACAATTCATCAGCAAATGGTTTCCTCTCCCTATATTTTCTTCTCACCAAGCCTGATGACATAAAAGCAACGGGTTTGAAACACAAACTGGTTTAACTTTTGAATGTGGTATTATGTTTTAGTGAGAGTAGTTAAACAGAATTAAATTTTACCGATAAAACGTAAACTGTACAAAAGTATCTCAGTCATTAAGAGATTGGTGATCTTCAAATATTTTGAAATTTATTTAGCTTTTTCTGAGACATCAGGTATAACGTTGACTTATATTTTAATTTCAGGAAATATATTTGAAGATCACTAATCTCTTAATGACTGAGATACTTTTGTACAGTTTACGTTTTATCGGTAAAATTTAATTCTGTTTAACTACTCTCCCTAAAACATAATACCACACTCAAATGTTAAACCAGTTTGTGTTTCAAACCCATTGCTTTTATGTCATCAGGCTTGGTGAGAAGAAAATATAGGGAGAGGAAAACCATTTGCTGATGAATTGTTTTCATTGTACTCGTGAAACACATAATTCATCATATGTTTGCTGTTTAGTATAATATTTTCAAATACCAAAAAAGGTTAATTCTGGGAAGTAATTTAATTGCAAAAACTAAATATGCACTTATGAGTTCTTATGAATAACAGCAAAAAAAAAATCAATATTTTCTAACAATTTTAAAATTCATAAAAATATTCATAACTGCTGTGAACTTTGTAACAGTGTCAAATACTTGTATAGTGGTATTGTTACCACATAAGATTATAAGATTACTGACAGAAAACGTCGTGGTAACAACAAACTTTGATGTCTCATGGTCAATTATATTTAATGTTCGTGGATATGAATTTCAGAGGAGACCTTTTACAAATGAGACTCAATAAATGCAATCTAATAATAGTTCCCCTATGCATTTGTATATGATAAATAAGACAAAGTTAAAAGAGATTGAATATGTCAGCTGGTACTTCTAGCGGTAACATTTTTGTAGCCACTTTATATATTTTTATGCTAGAAAGAGAACTACAGTTCGAATATAATACAAAAATTAGCAAACATCATTATTAAATAGTATTGCAGAGATATTAGTTTATTTCGAAGCAAGGGAGAAGAAAATGAGCAATGCCCTCCCCGGGACTCGAACCCCAGATCTCTCGAATACTTTCCGAGCGTCTGACCACTACACCATGAAGACGTGCTACGAAGGCGGGAGAAACACCTTATATACTTTCCATTTTAAAGGGCGGTTGGGGATAAGGGAACTCAATCGCCATATCTTGGTAGTGGAGATTCATCATCCACCCCCTTTTTGAATTCGGGCGCCACTGTAGGGTCATTATGAATTTTATTGTTATTTTGAAAGCAGGAGAAGGGAAATGAGCAATGCCTTCGCCCAGACTCGAACCATGGATCTCCTCTAATACGCAGTGAGTGTGCTGATCACTACACCACGAAGGCATGCTAAGAAGGCGGGAGAAATGCCTTATAGTATTAATAATTTATTAAAGTGTTGATTTAATACTTTTATTTCTATACATTATTTCATTATTTTCTTCAAAATATTCAAGCACAAAATGCATAAAAAGGAAAATTACATCAAAATGTTCAACAATTTATGAGAACAGAAGTAAAATCATCTTCAAACTATTAAAGCGCTTTCTGAAATAGTTTTAAGTTGTAGCAATTGACCTTAAGTACATAAATATTAAATAAGCGGAATGTTTAATCATGTTTCCTGATTTTCTCAAGAAAATTCGCCAATCATTTTCGATACAACGATGTAAGTTAATACTTCCTTTTATAAATATAATGTTATTCGAATGTTCGTGAAGCATTTCAAAATATTTAGTAAATAATTAACTACGCAAATGACAGCACATTTTAGTGCTTTGACCAGAGGGAAAGTAACCTAATTATTTTTTCTTATACATTCCACAAATGATCGGTGTATCCACTTTTGCTACTCAAGGAAACGGAATGTCTATGCTGTATGTTCTGTCTCATACGCATGCCAATATATTAGAACTGAGTAAAATCATGACATCTCTAATACATGGTTGTGATTTCTATGGATTAGTGGGGATTGATAGCGAAAAGACATTTAATATTCTTTACACAAGACTTCTCAAAAAATCGCAAGGGATTTAATCCAAAAGATAAGATGGCACATAAAAGCATCATCTCCCCGTCCTGTGAGTCTTCTTCAACTTTCAATGAACCTCTTCAACTTGTATACTCTTGGGAACGGTCTCTTTCGTTGAGGCAAACTTTGACTGAGATACTTTTGCAAATATCTTGATTGTGTCTTTGTTGTAGTGGGCTGAGCAATTGTGTTTTGTTGAAAGAAACAATACTCTTTTCATTTAGTTTTAAAGCCATCCAACGTATTTAAGTAAATTTCTCCAGTAAAGCATAGCTGTCTTCCTTTTTAGTAAAGGTGGACATACTGAGCACTTGTGAAATTCATAAAAGAAAGCTTACTGAATTACCTTTATTTTGGCATAATAAAATCTGGTATCGGTTGAGGAGTTTTTTTGATAAGAACTTTTAAAATGTCTCTCGGACTTGCGAGTAACCTTGTGCAATAGTGATTCACTGTTTAGTCTTTCTTCTAACATCATATTGTTTACATAATTGTATTTGTTCATCATTTTGAAAGCGAAAAAAGATTTTTTTCCGCGCAAATTGGATCAACAGGAGCAGTGAAAAGATTCGTAAAAGAATTTCTGTATTTGGAAAAGTTGACAGCAATTCTTTTGCAGCATGATAAATTTATATGGCTGAATTAGGCTATCTTCATCTATTTGAAAAACATAAAAACTGTTCTAGTTTATTATCGAAACGCATTATATATATATATATATATATATATATATATATAAATTGTAGAAAGCTCGCCTATATATATATATATATATATAGTTTTTTATGGTGATCTCTTTTAGCTTTTCCGTAGACTCGCTTCCCAATATTACACAGATTTAAATCTAAGAAAATTTTACACTTTCTAAGTTATTTTTTAAAAGTCATTTATGATGTCACAAATAACATTAATGGAACTGGAAATATAATTTGCACGTGGTGAAAAGAATTTAATTTCTTCATTATTTATATCAAAAACATCTGGGAGTTTACTTTAATCGACTGTACTTGTTCTTGCTCTTCAGATGTTAATGGTATTATAGCAATTTGTTTCTTTTTCTCAGCAGAAATTCATGTTGAATTCGCGTTATGAAAATTTTCAGTAACTTTAATACATCATACTTTTAAACAAGGTACACCAAATTCATTGCAGTGATTTGCTGGTGATATTTATATGCTGTAAAATAATATTTCATTATGTGTCATGAGTATTGTTTCATATTTGCTCATTTTCGCAAATGCATTTGTAGTTTCCACTACAAATGTTTTAGAGTATGTACAAATGTTTTAGAACTAAAAATATTTTAGATACATGTACGGAAGTATACGAAAAAGTCTCCTTTTACATGGATGTAATCTAATTTTAATGCTAGTATGGTATATGCCTTTATTCCCATTAGAGAACGTATTAAATATAAAATAAAGATATGAATTTTTAAGAATGATGCGCATTTCTTTTAAATTTCTCAGTTGGTGAAACAATGCATAGTCTTAATTTGAAAAACAAACTATGAACTTATGCCAGATCGAAAGGAAACAAATTTAAATACTGGCAATTTCTCAGATATATGGATAGTAAATACCCTGGTATGGTACTGTAATATAACGAATGTAACGCAATGACCGTTTGAAAAACGAAATGATCAATTAGCAGATCTTTTGATATCAAAATACGGACCCTGCCAAAAAATACGGCAAATCCTCTATAAGAAGACTGATTAATCATTCTATGCAGCTAAACCATCACAGAAAGATGGCGCACAATAATAATGTTTATTTATGATATTAGATAGACTGATAAGTTTTAAATGTTGTCAAACGGATAAAAACTTAAATACATGTACATAGTAAAATAAAGCAACTTTAAAACAATATCGAGGAGAAAAAAAATGGAAAATAGATAAAGGCTTAAAAACCAATTATTAGAACAATTCGGATTCATTTATGTATAAATTCGGAATCATTTATGTAAATATATAAATTTTAAAATAAATTAAAGTTATTATCTTACAAGGTATTTTCTCCCTCCTTCCAGCATACCTTCGGGGAGTAAGGGTATCACAATCGGGGCGTATTCGAGAGATCCAGGTGTGAGTCCCGGGGAGGGCATTGCACATATTTCACCTCTCCTACTTCAGAAAAATCTAATGACTTTTCAGTGGCCCCCGAACTAAAAGGTGGTGGAATGTAATTCGTCACCACCAGGATTTGGTGACTGGATCCCCCAATCCCCAGTCGCCCTTTAAAATTCCCATGCATTCGTAGTGTAACTGTTGTACACTCGACGGGCATTCTAGTGGTCCAGGTTCGAGCCCGGCGAGAGTATTGCTCATTTTTCATGTCTTCTGCTTCAAAATAATCTAATGACTCAATAATATTAATTAAGAAGGTCTATTATGCATTTAATAACATAGTCCTTTCATAACGGTCACATCACTAAGTAGACAACTTCTTGAACGTAAGTATACACCGTGTCATAGAAGCCCCTCTTAATTTTTGCACACCGTTGGCCGTAGATATACCCTCCAAATTAAAGATTGTTTTAAATAACGAAAAGATTCACGTTTTCATAATTTTTATTTTAAATAAACTAATTTTGTTTAAAATGAGAGCCCTATTTTTTTACACTTTCCTCCTGCAATTACAGTTAGGAGAAGATTGTACTCATTATAACAAATAAAACACAATTTGAATCACCTAAATAGAGTCTCCTAAATTTATTAAGTGTGTGTATGTGATTATGGCAAAGCCTCGAGGGCTATCTGCCTAAGAGGAGGGATGCCTTCGTAGAGGACTTTCTAAGGGAAACTGGCTCAGATACACGTTACACATGGGGAAATCCACGAAAACACCCATGCAGCCAGCCTGTTCGCGGGATTCGAACCTCGGACCGAACTACCAATGTTCAGCGACTTTACCGCTCGGCCGCTGGTGAGCCCCTAAATTGATTAAGAAAAGGGCGGATGTAAAGTTTCGATATTATTCCTCCTTCTCGTGTAGTTGGTATACTGGTAAAATTATGCGATTAGTAGACATCCAATATTACATTACATTTCGATTATATTTTATGACTCCTATTTTCCAAGCGTAATTAATTTATTAGTACTACTAACGCTAATTGCCCACCAGTGGCAAGGGTGCTAAACCCTAGCAGTTTCGACCCAGGTTCAAATCTCAGCGAACATGCTGGTTGCGTGGCCGTTTTCTAGGTTTTTCAATGTGTAACATGAATACGAAAAGGTTTAGAAAGTTCTCCATGAAAGCATCCCTTCCCTTAGGAAACATAGAGCTTTTGAGTGCCTTGCGGTGATTAAAACCAAACGAAACCAAACCTTTTCTTAGGCAGGTAGTTATCACGTGCTTTGTCATAATCAAAACAAGCTTACTAAAAACTAATTAGGAAACGACGAAGGTTGTGACAGATAAAAGCCTTATCGGAGTGGATGAAAAAAAGCAAATACATTTGTTTATTAAAATCTATGCTAGCGTTTATCGCATTATTTAGCAAAAGAGTGTAAAAAAAAAAGTTCTGGTAGCATAAGTATGATTTAGACTAGATCTTGTATTTTCCTCATAATAGCCTTATGTAAGCGGCGCAATTGACGGCATTTGACCTAGAACTGAAAAAAGGTTGACCTAGACATTGACTTAGAACTGAAAAAAGGTTTTCTCCCTAACAACTAAATCACTTTTAAAACATAGCGTATGTTGCTCAAAAACAGAAGTGCCCCGTAAATATATTTAACAAGGAAACGCTGATATGAGGAACTACAGTCTGCATTACTATAGAATTTATCTTTATAACCAGATTTTATTTTTAATACAGGTAACAATGTAGAAGTAGAAGGGACAGCGGATATATACACTGTACAACATTCAAAATACTATTTGTTAATTAGAGTAATGTTTGCTGTTGTTGCGACTTATCTCACTTGCCTGGCAGTAACATCAGGATAAACCAACGAAATTCATTGTGGCAAAGAGCGCAAGATTGCTCCTATCGTTGTCATGAGCCTTGAGCTCCATGCAGGTGAAAGCGGATTTCAAATTTTGAAGTTTCTTCCCGTAACCCAACCTCTCGAGAGGACTTTCAAATAGTTGCATATTTAGAGTGGCCCCATGCCGCACAGGCACTATACATTTACAAACATGCATGCCTTCTCTGGGATTTTAACCCGGGCCTTTTGGTATGGCAGTCAACGTCGCTAACCACTATCCCGGTTAGGCGGCAGAGTAACGGTATAAATATTAATAACTTTGCTTTAAAATATTCTAAAGTCCACCTTGCTGATTGATAAGCAACATGCGTTCATAGAGATCTCTGTGAATAACTACTCCGAATAAGCAAACTGACAATATATTGTACATAACAAGAGTACATAGCAAAAATAACAGCTGAAATTAACTTGAGGAGAAGGCAGAGACCACAAAAATCATCCACAGAAGACGCAAAATATGACAGGTCACCACTATCACTTGTACGGTACGTTTTATCTCCTCACAGCGTGCCTTCGTGATGTAATTGGTAAACACATCCATCTAGCAAAGGGAAGGTCCAGAGTATCGGACAGGATATTGATCACGTTTCATGTTTCCGATACATTTGCTCTACATATTCACAAAGTAAACCTTAAAATCCAACAACTCACTGAGCTGCAGTCTCTCTGAACTTATCCAGAACTAACTCACCGCTGGCTGTCGGAGGTATATTTACATGATCTTCTGAAAGCTTTGGGGAAAATTGCTTCTAGAGTTTTAAAATGCATTTCCTTAGAACTTCCAGAAGTCGGCAAGTTGATAGAAAATCATCAAATATTGCCAAGTAGACAATAAAAATTGTTACCAGGACCAACAAAGAGCATTTCTTTCTCTATCTCTGGATCTACATGAGCTGTTTTCACAGTTTAAAAATTTTTGTATTCAGAATCAGAAAGCGGATAAGCTTTTACGCAAAGTAAGCAGACAATATGCAGGCACAAATTCAAATATATAAAAATACATTGTAAGATTATTACCTAAACTGAAGCAATTAGTTAACTGACATACTAATCTGAAAGTATTCTAGAACATGGGTTCCCAAACTTATGTTCGCGGGTCCCATGGCGCCTGACGATCGTTTAATGTGTGCCTGCCGCTGTGCGTTCACAATAAAAATGCTTTAGTTATCACTAAAATTCTATGTGAAAGTTTTCTCATTTTGCGTCCAATATTTGCTCATTTTACATAGAAATTGCGTCCAACACAAATACCAGCACAAAGCAAAATGCGACCGATCTCTTTTTTTATGTGCATGTATTATTAGCTCTATCTTATTACAAATTCACCTTGAAAAAGTAAATGGTGCCCGCAGTCCAATAGATATTCTAGAATGTGCTCTTAGAAACAAAGCGTTTGGGGGACCGCTGTTCTAGAAGATGTTATTGTAAAGGTATCTATTACTGAAGGCCATGTTCTCTAAAGCGATCATTTCTACAGAAGCCTAGAATGATCTAGAACCAGGGCTGGCTTTCTGAAAGGTTTCAACAGATATTTTCTAAGAACAAATGAATGTTTAAATGAAAGAAAGAATGTGAAGAATATTTATTATAATTTCTTTTAGGATTTATGACATCTAAGTCAAATTGCTTAAGCAATCTGTGGGGTTCCACCCTTTTATCTGATAACTAAATGTGGAGGAACCTAGTGAACAGCTAAGCGAATAATCGCTTTAGATCAGTAACAGAAACGTAAGACTCGAGAAGGGTTAATTGCTCAAAATTAGTTATTGCTCAAAATAAGAATGAACAGTTGGCCCCTTCAGAACTGAGGATCTTTCTCGAAGTCAGTGGAACTTCGACCTAAATACTACTCTTGCTCATTTGCATTAAACACGATTCTTACCAGAATGTGTTTTTACACATTGTGGTAAGAATTTGTAAACTAAAATTAAGAGAGATAGGAAAGGAGCTTTAACTTAAAATAACTGCTAAAACTTAGGATAAATCTTACAAATGTATTATTTATATGTTGTTAGTTGTAATAAATACTTTGTTTCACTCCCTTTCTACAGTTACAAAATCTCGCATCATGGTTTCTTGGTGGCTGGGAGATCAATGAGCTTTTGACAAATACAAGCTTTCCTGCTTAGTGTTCAAGAATGTTATGGGAGACCTGGAAATGAATCATGGTACGCTATTTAAACTGTGACTTAAGTTTCGGTGTAATAATAGCTATTACATGCATTTGAATACAGCCTAACAAATAAACAATGAGACTGAGGCTAAAGAAAACAAAAATTAAACCAAAGGCTATGCTTTATGTTTTATATTCAAAGTACATCCCTTGTGCATTGATACTTGGAGCTTTATGATATAAAAATATCTGAACACATCTGCATGGGGTACTTACTGTTCGATGACTCGCTGTCCTGCCTTTTAGATATCTTCCAACGTCAGTTAGGCACATTTTTATGATATATTCAATTTGGGTTACGAACATTTTCCCTGCAGAAATAAACTCATGTTTTCCACAGAAATACACCCATACCGTGTTTATTTTTGACTTTTGAAAACGAAATTTTTCCTCTAGGTGTTGTGAGATATTGGCTTCCATTCTTAATACTTAACATGCACTGTCAAAATTAAAATAACATGTTTCAGTCCCCGAAGTAAAGCATTTTAAAAAACTTTAATTTCTGTGACAAGTTCGATGGGTCTTTTGCATACTGAACAGATTACGTTTTTGATCGTCAGACTAAGAAAATTTAACGAACTAAGAAGCGAGTTTTTTCTTCTCCAAATCATACACTAAAATTTAACTGATCTTAATAAAATTAAACTCATTATTTTTAAAATTTGATTGTATGTTTTATTTTTAATTTCTGTATCTATTTAAATTGATTTATTTAAACTGTTAGTTTTGTGTATTGTTTTATTTAGTTACTTATTTATTTTCTGCTTTTAGCGTGATAAATACAGAGTTTATTCTATGTGTAACTGAATTTGTAAGCATAGGGTTCCCATATAAGTGTTGATAATTTATATGTACATACAGACGTTTTAATTGAGACCAAAAACGTTTAAATTGAGCAAATAGCTTTAAAAAAATCGAAATATAAGCAAAAACGCTTTTATATTTCTTGCGAATAATTTGTATTCCCAAGTTGGTCACATATTTCGGTTTCTTGCCATCTTCGGGACGTTTTGGAAGATTTGGAAAAATAGCTGTTCAGTTTTTTCCAAAAGTTTCAGAAGCCTGGGCAACTACATATAAATACAGCTCCAAAAATAAGAACGAGTGAGTTGTAAATTTGCTTTGAAACTTTGTGGTCCAAATACAGTTACCTTAATTTCATCGATTTTACTCTGTGAGTGATTTTTGGGTATTAATAGTGTTTCTCATTCATTGACGAGAAATAGCTTAATATCCAATTTCTACCTGAATTTACATATAGTTATTCGTTTTGATCTGTGTCATTATTATCTATAATAAACTGTCAAATTCTTTATCGTCCAGACTAATTGTTTAAACAGATAACCACACATCCGTAACACATCCGTAGAAACAGTATCCCTACCATTCGAGTGCGCAGAACTAACGAAAGATCTGTTAACTAACCATTAACGTCTGTTGTTCACCATTAACGAAAGATGTTTGCATCTGTTATATTGCTTAGCTGTTTTATTTCTGAAACAGTTTATTTCAGAATTATTCAGTCTTATCTATACAACGGCACTCACAAAATATTACAATACTTTGTGCAAAACATCTTGTTTAGTCATATAAATGATAACTTCTATGATCCGGCTTACATGCGGAAACTGTATACTTTACGTTTATATAAAAAGTGATTAAAATAAGAGCCAAAATTTATCTGTCACGGTAAATTCGCATGCTTAAATCATATAGCTGATTCGGAGCTGCGTTTTATCACTACCAGCGGGCATGATATCAAAATTAAATACGCAAGAAGAAATATTAATTTATATTTTGAAAAGCAATACTGCACACAGTTTCGCAAATGTGATTCGAAAATTAGCTTCATTTTGGTCAACAGTTAAAAATTTGAAATACGTCACTATTTAAAAAGTATTTTGAAGGTTTCCTATAAGGTAATTGCACTAGATATTCAGCATACAGTTTTATGTTAGTACGTATGTATGCAAAAAATTTGTCAGTTATGCAAAAAAGAAGAAACTATACAAAATAATGCGTAACCGTAAATTATAAGTTCCAGTCATTTAGCGTACATCTACTATTTGTTAATTTTTGTATATTGTTTTAAAATCCTACAACTTAAACTTAGAATCACATTGCTAGCTCATTTCTTTTATAATTTTTTAATCTATTTTTGACTTAAAAATACTTCCTGAGATGGTCCTCATATAATATCCTATATAAATGAGAAACTGTAAAAGATATAATAAATTTTGAAAAGAATTATGCTATAAACACGCATTATAAAATATTTAGCCTTCCATTCAAATGAATTTTAAATCAAAAGATTTTAGAGGAAGCGCTTTTTATAAACGCTTTACCTTCCCACTTTCACTGCATTCTGCTAGCTCAAATATACTGACAGTTAGATATTTTACCTTATCAAGCGGAACTAGACTTTCTGTTTTTTTTCATCTTTCTGATCAGAGTAAATCCAATTTTTGAGACAACGCAATTTTTAGGTTTCCGCTCTTTCTGACGAATAAAAACTGGTTTTTCTTATCCTAGCGTGCAGTTTCTGAGTATCATGTGCCAATAAGACACTTTAAAATAGGCGAAGGGATCAATTGCATCTGAAAAGTGGAAAAGAATCTGTCAATACTCCTTTCTTATAAGTATGGATTCTTTGAAACGTAACGCGTTTTGTAAACCAGGCGTTTTTCAAGGTTTTTAAATCAGGCTATTTTAAAAAGTGCAAAGGAGAAAAATATACGTAATAACAGACTCCTTAAGCAATGTAATAGTGTGATTCTGAAGAACGGATGCCTTAGTATTGAAATGTACATAACTGTTTTGAGACTTCAAAATGAGAAAAATTTGATGTACATATATGATTCTAAATAACCTGAACTAAAACCATATGTTTATGAGCAGATTATATAAGTAAATTTAAAAAATAGGTGTAGACTCGAAATTTATGACTCAAGAGAAATTGACAAATTTGTTACTCACGATTGTAAACTACTCAGCTCATAAATGAAAAGAGTATCATTTAATTCGTTTAATAAAATGTTATTTGCTACCGATGTCTTTTCTTTATTTTCTTTTAAATATTTTTTTCTACTTTTCTTACAGGTTAATTGTCTTTGATCCTGAGATAGTATTGATTATATTCTTATATTATAATGAAGAATGTTCTATAACATAATAGTTTTCCTGTAAGAATTTGTGAAAATGTATTTCTATCTTCCGTAGAAATGCTACGTGACGCTAACATTACTTATAATACTAAACATTAATGTTATCTAAATCGCTTATAAACACAGTTCTTATCTTTTTATGGCAAAGATGTTTCATTTATATCTTACGAAAACTTTTATGGTTTTATATTAAAATTTAATTTCAATTAAACAAAATACAAAGAGGGGAAAATATTACATTTTCTTTCATTGGTGCTGTTTTATTGGAAGATAAAACTTCTCTGCCCAATAATAACAGTAGATATGACCAAATTCAAACATTCGTCGCATGAAATACAGTTCTTTTAGGGAATCAGTAGTTTAAAGTAAAGAAAGTTTAGCAGACGTGGAGAACAGCATTCTACGATTAATAAAATACCTAAATATTAAAATGTTAAACTAAGAATAGATGATAACATTTACAGATATATTGAAAGAAACACAAACGGTTCACAACTGTGCATGTGTTTAAAGTAAGAAAGGGAAATCATGATAAGAAATGTAGTTGGTCTAGCAGGATGGAAAGAACTAGGAATTCACTCATCTAATCTAAACTTTTGCATACTTGAATGCATCAGTACCAAAGAATCAAGTTTCGAAAATACCTATCGCATTAATTCTTTAAAGGAACGTTGTAATCAAAGAAAACATCATATACTTTCATATAGTTCATACTTCAAAGTAAGAAAATTAGTAATTTAATCTACGAATTACACGAATATTTACACTTTAGTTACACGATTTTCACTTTAAGTACACGAATTACAAGAATACTTACAATTTAATTACACGAATACTTTGAATTCTGATGAATTAGGTTTAAACGAGATGTTTAATAATGCATGTACCCTTAAGATGTTTTCATGTTAAACTTGGATGAGTTTTTAGATGCAGTTATTATGCAGAATTTCATGTGACGAAATTTCCAGTGCGTTTGTTCCTCACACAATTCAGTGGTAATTGAAATTATGCAGCGTGCTCGATATGCACTTCTTTAATCGAAGTAGACAAAAGTTGGCAACAAGTGCATTACATAGAGGGGAAATGAAAGGAAAATAATTAGATTCTGAGACAAATTCACGGTTACTTTAATTAGAAAATAGAAAACAGTTTCCGAATTAGGCACTTTGTGTTCTTGCTAGCAGAAGGACATTCAAAGACTTGATAATTCAGTTAGGCCAAATTCTAAACATTAGGACAAAATGGTTTAGAATTTGTTATCAGGAATCAAATGAAATTCTCTTTAGTAGAGTAGTATGTGTATCTTTTTACGCGTTATTACACTTGTTATCACCAAGTTATCAATTATCTTTCGTAGAGAATTAATAACATATGAATATTTGGAGGAAGACTGAACATGTTTTGTAAAACAGTTGTGTTTATTAAAAGAATTGACACATTACAAAGAAACAATTGTCATATTTAATTATTAATTGCTGTTTTCCCATACAGGTACGCAGCATTTAAGATTCTTCACAAATTCTCTACTGATGTTTCCCTATCATTTTGTTTGATTGTTTAGGAGAATGATTGTAATGCACCCATTTAATGCTTATTAATCCTTTGACGGAAGTTTGCTGTTAAGTAACTGAAGAACAATTTTCTGTTTAAATTTGTTCTATCTTTTTTTTTTTTTTTTTTTTTTTTTTGATAAAACACTTTACCATAAAAACAGGCTAATACTCTATAATCTTCGGAAAGCAGACTAGAGGAAAGATGGTAGGTACTTGAAACTGGGTACCTTTCTGAAGAAAATAAGTTTTTCAAATTGTAATTAAAATGACAGATAGTCAGATTTTAGTTAATGTTTTTTGCTTTACTTTACTTTATCAGAAATTGAATTATCGTTGTGTACTTTCATTTCTATCTTGACGTAAGATTCGGAAAATGAAAACTGGTGATTTATCAGACATGAACAATGCTTTATTTACAGCTGATGCAACTAACTTTAAGGGAACTAAATTCAAAGCTAATTACGACTACGCATTAATTCCAAATGTAATCGCACTTGATAATGTAATCTACAATGATATGGAAAACAAGGTGATAACAGTTAAAAACAAATGTTGTAGAATTTGCAATTTTCTGCTGAAAACAAGTACGAATAACCTGCAGAAACAAAATAAAGGCATTCTGAAACAAATATTTGTTAGGCAAATTATAAATATGTACCTGCCGTTTCGAAACTTATTAAGCATTCTGTCATTTAGCCAGTTTGCAACATTCTGAGTATCTTATTTAGACTCAGTTCATAAAATTACTACTTTAATATGGTCAAGCTATTCTATGAGATTTCATTTACGTTTTACTAGCAATTAGCTTACGTTGATTCTTTCATTTATGCCTTATTTCATCAAGTACGCACTCAATCCAGAGGTTTTTGCAGATTTTATTGTAAACGGCGTAGGCCAAAACGCGAAGAAAATTCGTAAACAGCATGACTCGTAGTAGAAACCTGGATATTACCTTCCTACTGCTTGCTTATAGAAAAGAAGCCTCTGACTAGAATAGATGTGAAACGTCTGACATTGCTATAGTTCGTAAGTGTTGTAAATGTGTTAAGCTTTGTCTTTCTGACCTAGTTAATGTTGTAGCTTTGCTTAGATTTACTGGAAGTGTAACTCAGTTAATATACCGTGAAACTCCAACAAGCTACCGCTTAACTTGTGCTATACTGTATAAGGTATTTCTCCTACTTTCCTAGCGTGCCTTTGTTATGTAGTGGTTCTGCCGCTGGGCCGGTATTCCAGAGATCCGTGGTTCGATTCCCGGCAAAGGCGGTTGCCAATTTTTCATCTCTTTTGCTTCCAAAAATTACCTAATGTTTCTACAGTGGCGCCCGAACTAAAAGGGTGTTGGATGAGGTTTCTCCACACCCAGGATTTGGCGATTGGGTCCCCTGAAAACGTCAGTCGCCCTGTATTTAAGGTATTTCCCCCAATTTCCTAGCGTGCCTTCGTGGTGTAGTGGTTCTGCACGCTGGGCCGGTATTCCAGAATTCCGTGGTTCGCTTCCCGGCGAAGGCGGTTGTTAACTTTTCATTTCTTCTGCTTTCAAAAATTACCTAAGGTCTCTAAAACTGTTTTAAGTTAAGCTCCTCAGCAATAAGGAAATAACATTTTAAGTAAACCTTTACATATCGTGTTTTATCTTGCATCCACAGTGAAAATTAAGCAAAGGCGATAAATCTCCGGCACATGCAGGCAACCTCTCAGGGTGCGAGAAGCAGAAATCATTAATTAGAGAGTTAGACGCCCTAAGTCATTATAATGCAAGTCAACCCTGCTATGATTTTCCTACCCATGACATTATCATCACCTCTCGAACACTGGTTCTCTTTCTCCTTGATAATCTCCCCCCTTCAACTCTTGTCAGATACTCGCATAATATCCCCAATTATGTTGGCATAATTAATTAGATTTTTAGCATTACAGCATAAATTAATATCAGTCCTATATAAAAAGATAGCTCAAGATATACACTTTTAAGAAAAATGTTAATGATAGATATAAGCGGAAGTAGGAAAAGAATTAGTTAGGAAGGTCGTGCAAAAAAAAAAAAAAAAAAAAAAAGACTAATTTGGTGAATGTTTATACACTCAAGAGGCTTTCTAAACTGAATGAGAAAATAATTATTTTTGAAAAATAGAGACTAATATTCCTTTTTCTGATTTACAATACACGTTTTTTGCAATCAATAAACATTTATGGCATCGCATATTTATATCATTTAGCATACTAAATTTTCTGTAGAAATGAATCTAAAAAGTGGAGACTATAATTTTGATAAGTTAATCCTAGTAATATATATACGTTCCCTGAAAATCTTTGTCGTGAGGTAATCCAACCAAGGCAAAAGAAGGATATCAGAAATATTTTGGTTGGACATAAAATGCATATGAACAGACTGATATCAAGTTATAAAACATGCAAATTTTTAGGAAAGAAGCCAATAACATCTAACGGGAGGGTTCTAGTTTTATGAGGCAATTTTACAACCGGAGGCTATGTTCGTCAATCACGGAAGCTTCTTTATGTAGTCGACCTTTTAAATTGCTTAACAGATTGTAAAAAAGAAATTTTGACTTTTATTCCAGAGGCCTGTGCCTCTTCTCTTCCGAAAATGAAATGCCCTGTCTTGAGCCAACTAAGTTTTACATCACTACCTCAGATAATGGAAAACTCAAATGTGTTACATTAAAAGCATTTCCAAGGAATGTTTTAATGCAATATTTTCTAAAAATAAATGTGTTATATTATATTTTATGATTATATGCTTAAATCTATTAAATCTGCTCATGCTATTTTGAATTTATGGTTAATTATTAGTTTGTTGGAATAAAATAGGCAACATTTTACTAAGTGGATATCTAATTATAAATCAGTTTCATAACACCTCATTTAAATACCTGCATCTGAGCAAAACAGCCTAAAGTTCAGTACCCACACCAGTACCACACGTTTATTGAAACTCCGTTTATCGAAATTAAATGAGATGAAGCTAAATGTACCAATGGATTACTTAAGGCAGTTAAAAGTAAATATTTATCAGTATAACACTTTTAAGTAAAAGTGTACATAACAAAGATACATTTAGAGTTAAATATTATGTACATTATGTATTATTATGTATTATTATGTATTATCAATGCTCTTTTGTGCAGACAATAGAATTCCTGAAAATTTAAGCCTCTGGAATTTGCGAGAAACAGTTTAACAGATTGATGGCTGTCTTTTTCAGTGTAAATAGACTTAATGAAGTTTACTTCCTGACCTTTCTTCCAAAGAAGTTTAAGAGACATCTTATATCGTCAAATGGACAGCCCAAATGTAATGACGAGTTATCATCTGTCAGTTACATCTGAGGAAGAGTTGTAATATGAGAGGAGTTTGGTCAGAAGGAAAAATTAGCTATATGGTTTGTCTAGATTTACTCTGGGACTTTCGATTCACTGTACTGATGCATTGACCGTTATACCATAAGAACATATGGAAGAACAACTTTAATTCCTCCCATTTTGAACAGTGCAACAACAATACACTTCTAGAATACCCAATTCATTGTTCACTATTTTTGCATACATTGTATTTATATCACTTTTTTATTATAAAATCTGTATTTATCTCAAAAAATTGAATATTAGTTTAAAAACTGGAAATTCATGGCTTTCATAGTAATGAATTCGATGTTACTTTTTCTCCATCTTTTCTGCCGATTTGGGTGAACATATAAACATTTTAGTTAAATAGAATTTTGCTATGGTGTTTTAAATTAAATTAGGATTGCAACATAAACTTTAAATAACAATTATCAGGATGTGGCACATAATATCATAAAACACATTATATAAAATTTGCAATAGTTTAATTTCGTAAACAATCTCAGCAGTCTTAAATTTATGTGAGCTTTTTTTCTGCTTTTGCCTGATATTACACAATGCTTTTACGTAACTGTAAATTGTTTTCATTCTTTATAATAAAACTTTTCAGGAAGGATAAAAGTCTTTTCTGATAAATATTCAAAACATTACATAAAGCAAGTGTAAAAACTGCTTTTCTTTAGTAATCTCATCAAGAATGTAGTGTAAAATTGTAGATTCTTTCAAAATCTAATTTGGGAACCTAAAGACATTTTAAAACTATGGGCTGTAATCTCTTTTTCTACTGCACTTTTCGTAATGTCATTAGAAATCCGTTTTAAATTCCTCCAAGTCACTCTCTCTTTTCATTATCAGTACTCGAAAAGCTATACTCGAAAAGGTGGTATAATTTCTACTTTAATCTTTGTTTTCAAAAAACGACATGAGGATTTAATGATTATCAAACTATTTTCTATAGTACTTTTACGAGAGAAGTATGGTTTTATGATTAATCCAATCCGAGTGCTACTTTAATCGAATCAAAGGCGATTGTTTTAAAACAGAATATACAAGAAAAGAAAGGTTCCCAAGGAGCACTGTGCAAGGGTTAACATTTTTTACGTAACATTTTTGCTTTCAAGTTTAGAATTTATTTCACTTCTTTATCTGGAAATTTTGAAAATCATTTCAGAGCTCTATATTCAAAATAATTGCCTGAAATAAGCAAAAGTTATTTCAATGCTTCCAAAATAAAACGAGAAAGATGTGAATCAGAAATCCATTTAAATACATAAAAAATGCATTGGTTTTAGAAGAAGCGTTGTTTGGAAAAAATTAGACTAATGTATGCTTCTATATTGAGTCGTAATTTTATTTACATATTTTTATCTTAGAACTAGATGATAAACTATAAAACATTTTGGAAAGTATTACTGTAACAATGACATTAATTTAAAAAAAATTCAGTTCATTTTACCTTCCCAACAGAGAATGTAAAGTTATATGGAAATGCCTTCAAAATTAAAGAAACGTAAAATACGAAAGGAAGTCCGCAGTGATTTTCTTTGCTTTGTATTTAATCCCAGGATTTATCCATTAGCTGAGGAGAGCCTGATCACTGCAACCGCGAAGTTACTGACTACTATGAAGTGCGAAAACTTGATTTCCGGAATGGCCATCTAGTGTCACTTTGATGCAATTGTATGGAAATCATGTGGTTGCTTATGTTTAAGCATGTTTTAACT
This sequence comes from Stegodyphus dumicola, assembly GCF_044657685.1. Taxonomy (NCBI): domain Eukaryota; kingdom Metazoa; phylum Arthropoda; class Arachnida; order Araneae; family Eresidae; genus Stegodyphus; species Stegodyphus dumicola. The sequence goes on along the minus strand of NC_140781.1, from coordinate 108,331,881 downwards.
AATATTTGCCTAAATTTTAATTGGATAGACCAGACACTAACTAGTTATTATGAAGTTAATATGCATTGTGTCCTCAAAATATATCGTGTATACATCGTGTCGTCATTCCTGTTTTGATCCAGTTTGAGATCCAATTTTGTGTGCATAGGTTTTCCTCTAATGATACAGGAATCTACCATATCTGTTAATTAGAACTATAGATCGTTAAATAATACTGCTCCACTGGCATGACATTTTTGCCACCGTACTAGTTGCTGAGGATTTTCCCAAGCAGTCTAGTTGAATCATTTACATTTGTCCTCTTAAATTTTTCAATAAATAAAAAGTAAAGCATATTGAGCTATAGTTTCAATAGTACTATTTTTTAAATACGTATTAGCATACTATATACAAGGCTTTTACAGTAAACATTTGTCGAGGTAGGCTAAATATATATTATTATACACCTTGCTCACAAACGTCTTTACCCAACCTTTATTTTCGTAATCGTTGACCGTAGTTATATGTACTTCCAATACCAAAACGACGCAAAGTTCATATTTTCACATTTAATTTAAAAACATAAATGTTATACAAATTACAATATCTAACCTTTTGTAAGTTCCTCCGATCCTTATACTTATGTTTAAAAAACTTTGTGCTCGACTAATATATTTAATTTCAAAATATGCGTTTTTTGATGTCAAATTCAATTTGATTTGAAGGCTCTGTTAGCAAATAAATTAGATTAATTCAAGGTTGACTTTTTCCCTTTTAAGTACCATCTTAAAAGAATTGAATGATTTGTTTTGTAATTGACTAGCGTCTCTAATTCATAATCTTATTATATTTGGTATGCCGGAAGAACTTTCGCACAAGTAATTTATAAGTTTTTAGTCTAAAAGTACGTTATTAATATTCTCATAAAGTTTTACTACTTAAGAATCCTAATCTGGTTATATGTACAATATATCATTAAACATAAATATTTTTCTTTTTTAATTAATGCAAATAATATTACTACTTGCCTGCTTTCCAGTACTAAATTTGGAAACATTATTGAATGTCTGAGTCTTTCAAAACCTTTTTGTAGTTCGAAGTCTAAGTCTGCATTCAATTACAAATCATCGAGTAGTAGTTAAGCGAGTTTAACTAAAAGTTTGGGCAGGAGGAATATTTCAAGGAAGTTTTTGCTTATATAACGTTTGTGATACGGATTCAGAATGCCTCCTTATGATAGACGTTTTTGGTCAAAAAGAGTTTACCCAGTTTATCAGAGTACCTACTCTTCTAACTTTTAGCTTCACCTCTTTCTGTCCTTCTGTGAGATTTCTATTTCCGAAATTGTGAGCTGGTCCGAAGGAAATAAAATTTCGCATGAAACTTATGTCTAAGAGAGTGTGAGGCATATACTCAACAAATACTCGAAAATAAGTATTAAAATTGCTTTTAGGAATGGAAATGTTATCTTGAAGTCGGTATATAGGTAAGGAAGGATGACTATTGCAAAGGTTTTACTTTTAAGAGTGTGCTGTTCATCTCGCATATTTTTCAAACTGTACAAGGTATAACACACACACACACACACACCATAAAAAAAGAGACTGGTCCAAAAATCATTGTACTTATAGAATCAGTTCTCCATGACATTATCACCTTCAAAGTAGTTCCTTTCAGCATTCACACACTTCTGCATACGGTGCTGCCATTGCTGGTAACAGTTCTGGAACGATGGTTTTTGGAAGGCCCTTTAGGAGATTCTCCCTTTTTGCCTGAACCGCTTCAGCTGAGGTAAAAGGGGTTCCCTTTATGTAAGATTTAACTTTAGGAAATAAAAGAAAAGTCGCATGGAGCCAGTTCAGGTGAATAAGGAGGATGCCTCATCACAGTAACGTTTTTGCTGGTCAGAAAATCCTTGACAGATAGGACCCTGTGAGCGGGTGCATTGTCCTGATGCAACAGCCATCCATCACTCCACAACTGTGGGCTTTTTATTTCCTATTTTTTTTCACGAAGTCTTTTTAGTACTTCAGTGTAGTAGTATTGATTAATAACAGTCTGACCACTGGGAACCCATTCAATCATGATGAACGTCCTGGGTGCCCAAGGAGACGCCCATAACTCTCAGTTAACATTTGAAATGTTTCCTCCGTTCTTTTCTTAAGTTAATTTCTTAAGTTTCACAAGAAACATGATGTTGATTCGCTGTTCGGTTTTTACATTAGACATTTTTCCGGCAGAATGCAGTTGCATGTGTTCACTCACTGACGCAGAACTCCCCACTGGCGTGGTCAGTTAAGTCGAAACTGGCCGCATGGATAAAGCAGGTGTGTGGCATGCCGTCACCAAAGCAGTTGTTGCCAACTCCACTCTGTTTTCAAGCAACACACTGAGTCTCGTTTTTTTTTTTTTTTTTTTTTTTTTTTGTTTTTTGTTTTGTTTTGTGTGTGTCACACCTCGTATTTCGGTAATTAAATTGTCACATTATCTGTTTCTTCCTGATGTCTACTTTAAAGTATGCGCAGTGTAATTTTCTTTCCTTATATTAGTTTATATTTGAAAAAGGAGCGTGTCTACACCTACCATTTTGACTACTCTATGCCAATTGGACACAGGTATTAAATTTGAAATTTGAAGGTAATTTACTTTTTTAGTATATTAAACAGGGTTTGAAAAATAATAAATAAAGTTACACATGTTCTCATTTACAAATTCTCAAGTAAAAAAATATCACTCTGTCTTTTATGAATGTAACATTCTATACGTTTTGTAAAATTCACATAGATCTTCTGTTTTAAATACGTTCTTATGTAAAATGCAAGATTAAGCATGATAAAGAGATGATAATAGTGGTTGTAGTAATAGTAGTAATAATTATTTGTTTAAGTAGCCAAATAAAAGTATTAATAATAGTGATATTAGCAGTAGTAGTTGCATTAGTTATGTAGTACTAGAGGTGGTTGTGGTAGTGGTAGTAACGATACTAATAATGCAATGGCTCACATGTAGAAATAAAATACAAAGTAATTCTTAAAAATTATAAGAATAATTATAGCAGAATGGCTCATATGTGGTAATAATAATAATACGAGTTAATACTTCGATAATGATAACTGAAATATCATACCGTACAGCAAAAATATGTTACGGAAAACTATTTATTCTATATTTAATTCAAATAGATGGACACATAAAAACAAACTCTCAATAAATGTTTAGATAAAACGTAAGAAAAATAAAAAAATGAAAGGTATTAACTCTGAAATAATGTTACTTCGATGTTTAACTTTCCGGAAAGGCAAAATTTTTAGGCAAAATGACAAATGAGCATTAATTGGAAAATGAGGATGCAATGGGTAATGAAGAGCATGGAGGGGGTGTTTGAGAATCAAAATTTGACGCTGCTTGGAGCTAAGATCAAAAAGAGGACAAGAGACACTTGTTGTAAAGAGAGAAGTAGAGGGCGCTGCTTGGCAGTAGCGTAATGCATGTAAGTATAGAAACGAAATGTCGTTTGCTTAGGCAACATGATTTCTGTGAAGGTAGTCCACCTAACAATAGGACAGTTGTAAATATGTAAATATAACGAATAATAAATAGCATTAGAAAAACTGAACCATCGGATGTTTTGTGATTGCTCTACGGGCCGCCATGGAAAAGTGCAGGTTCGTCATAATGGTGCATCTTACGGAAAGTTTGGATTTGTTAAAGTGAACTTCACGAGGAAGTATGTGTCCAGACCATGCCCTAGGTAAGAGCATGATTATTATTAAATTCTGAACGTGTTTGATTTGAATTTTGATAATTTGCAGTCTTAGGTACATTCATGTATTAACGCGAAATAATGGCAGAACTAGATAGATTAAAACGAAAGAGAACCGCATTGAGAACGGTAGTATCTAAACTATTAAAGAAAGTCGAGGATAGCTTAGCAAAGAAAGATACAGATGAATTATGCGAAGTGCATGAATTATTAATAGAAAAGAAAAGTAATTTGAAAGAATTAGACGAGGCAATTCATTCCGTAATTGAGATAGATTCTCTAGAAGCGGATGTAGTTAGTTCTGAGGAATATCAGGAAAAATGTTCTCGAGCTATTAAACGAATTAATCGAATGTTGGAAGAGGATAAAATAAGTATTAAAAATCCTGAACAAAACTTGGTTAGACTGAAAAATGTACAAAGTACAGTAAAACTTCCAAAACTAGTTTGAGAGAAATATTCAGGTGATTCTGAAAAATTTACGGAGTTTTGGAACAGTTACGAAAGCACTATAGACAAAAACGAAAGTCTTAGTAAGATAGAAAAATTCGCATACTTAAAAACATTACTTACAGGTGCCGCGAGTAATGTAGTATCTTCATTAGAATTAAATGCAAAAATTACGATGAGAGTATAAAAACTTTGAAGGATAGATTCGGGAAAAAAGAAATAATAATTAGTCAATTCATGAACAAACTGTTAAATTTAGAACCAGTAAGGAATTCAAATAATATTAAAGCTTTACGTAGGTTATATGATGAAATCGAAATTGCAGTTCGGAATTTGGAAGCGCAAGGAGTTACGAAAGGTTCATTTGGTCAGTTATTAATACCTGTGTTGTTAAAAGCTATTCCAGAAGAGTTCGTTTTGGAATTTAATCGAAGGAAAAACCCAAATGAAGAAATTAATGTATCTGACTTGTTGGACTTCATAAAGCGGGAAATTGAATGTCGTGAAGCGTCGAGTTTATTGACGCGAGATAAAAGAAATACCTTGCCTCCACGTTTCGAACATGCTAAGTCTGATTATAAAAAAAATTCACAGAAATGTACCTACGGCTGCCAGTTTCAATGCTGTTGATAATCGTGCATGCATCTTCTGCGAAAAGTCCCATAACTCATTTTCTTGTGATAAAAGCATTAAAGAAAAATTGTGTAAGTTACGTACTGAAAATAGATGCTTTATTTGTTTTCGAAAATATCACATTTGGAAATCGTGTAGGAATAAAACTAACTGCTTAAAATGCGGGTTTAAGTCGCATCATGAGTTACTTTGTACGAGTAGTTCAAATCGTAACAAAGCGCGAATGGCTTCAAATCAAAACATAAAAGAATTGTGCGAAAGCTCGCGAGATAATTCAGTAGATGAAACACAAAACTCCCCGAAAGAACACACGCTTTCTGTTGTTCCTTGTGATAAATCATTGAAGAAAAATGCTTTATTGCAAACCTGTTCAGTGTTAGCTCATTATGACGGAAAGTCAGAGTTAACTAATTTAATTTTCGATTGTGGTGCTACACGAAGTTTTGTTCATATTAGTGTAGTTAAGAAATTAAACTTAAAATTTGTTGGAGAAGAAACATTGTCTATTTATTCTTTCGGAATGAAATACGCAGTACCTAAAACATATAAGGTTGTCGAATTCTGTGTTTCAGATGCGAAGCAAAAGAACAAAATAAAAATTAGCTGTCTCGTCACTGACGCCATAACGGCTGCGCATATGACCACGCCGTCAAAACAAACACTAAAAATGATGTATGAGTGCGGATTGCGAATCGCTTGTTTATGTAAAAGAAGCGTTGGAATTCTAATAGGTGTTGATTATTACTGGAAGATGGTAAGGGGGGAAAAGATTGAATTAGGAAAGGAAATTTATGCGATTTCTACTATGTTTGGATGGGTCCCACTTGGCCTTCAAGATAAAGAGAGCGAAATAGTATCTCAAAACACGGCAATAGTAAACCTTTCTTCTTGCGTAACTGATTCATTGAGATCGTTGTGGACTTTAGATTTGATGGGCCTTACCGATGACTCAGCGATTTCTAACGAGGTGAGAGAAATGATTCACAGCTTTGAAAAGGAAATACGGGTAGAAGGCAATAGATACTATGTCAGTTTATTATGGAAATCGGAAGCAGGGCAATTAGGAAATAATTTCGGAGTAGCATTAAGACGATTTGAAAGTCTTAAAAATAGACTTATTAGAAATCCTGAGATTTATCAGCAGTATAAATCAGTAATTGAAGAGCAAATGAAGGAGGGTATAGTTGAGAAGTGTTCACAGGAAATAACGGAGGCATCGTATTTTATGCCGCACAGGGAAATAATAAAACCTAAGGAAACCACAAGGTGTAAGATTGTTTACGACGCGAGCTCTTCTAGAACTAAAGGTGTAAAGTCCTTAAATGAGTTTTTAGACATTGGACCTAGTTTGATCCCCGTGGTTTTGGACGTAATTTTAAAATTTCGGAAATATGAAATTGCTTTCAGCGGAGATTTAGATAAGGCCTTTTTAATGATAGGAATCTTAGAAAAGGATAGGGAATATTTAAAATTTCTTTGGTTCGGGAATAGTGAGGAAAAATATAAAGTTTTAAGGTTTAAACGTCTTCCATTCGGACTTTGCTGTAGTCCAGCAATTTTAGCGATGACGATAAAATTCCACATTAAAAAATATAAAAGCACAAATCCAGAAAGTTATGAAATGTTAGATTCCTCGTTATATGTAGACGATTTATACTACGGTGCAGACACTATTGAAGATGCATGTCGATTATCCTCAGACGCGGTTAAGATTTTTAAAGACGCTGAGATGAATTTGAGAAAATTAAGGTCAAATTCCGAGGAACTTAATTCCTGGTGGATTGGAAAAGGTTATAACATAGAACCAGCTAAAGAGTCAACATTTTTGGGCATGATCTGGAACTCTGAAGCAGATAAGATCAAGTTGAATTGCGAATTTTTAGGAAATTTATCCCATGACAGTGCTGAGGCCACAAAAAGGACTATTCTCCAAATGGTGGCCAAAGTTTACGATCCAATTGGTGTGTTTCAACCCTTTGTGATGAAAATGAAAATTCTGTTACAAAACATTTGGACATTAGGTGTGGACTGGGATGATACCCTTCCATTCGAAATAATTAAGGACTGGAGTCGCTGGCAAGCTGAATTAAAGATGTTGGAGGAGTTTTCTCTTCCGAGAAAATATTTTGGTAGTAGTGAAAAATCTAATGTTAGCCTTCATGTATTTGCTGACGCTAGCCCTAAAGCGTACGGCTCAGTAGCATACTTTAGATACCTTGATTCAGAAAACATTATTTGCACCAGTTTCATTACCGAAAAGGGTCGCGTAGCTCCACTCAAGACTATGACTTTACCTCGTTTGGAGTTGATGGCTGCTTTAGTAGCCGCCAAATTGTCTATGTATTTGACAAAGCTGTTTCCTGAACTGTGTCATCAAAAGTTTCTTTGGAGTGATAGCCAAATAACTATCTACTGGATAAAGGGATGTGCAAGAAACTGGAAACCCTTTGTATCAAACAGAGTTTCGGAGATTCAGTCACTCACGGATCCTGAATGCTGGTTTCACTGCAGTGGGAGTGAAAACCCTGCTGACCTTTCATCTCGAGGAGAAAATGCCTTTAATCTTGTGAGAAGTTCCCTTTGGTTACAGGGACCTAGCTGGCTGTCTCAACCTGAAAGTGTTTGGCCAGTAAATCAACAGACCAACATCGACAAGGAGAGCGTTCAGAACGAAGCAAGGATGCAAACATCTCTTCATGTTTCTGTTCAAGACGTAGAATCTTCGGCATTACTACAGTTAACGCGATTCAGCAGGCTGCTGAAGGTGTATCGAATTACGGCTTATGTTATGCGGTTTACCAACAATATAAAACGAAATTCAGTGAAAGTCAAAGGTCCATTAAGCTCTGTTGAGATTTCGCGAGCTGAGCTCTATTGGGTGAAAGTTACACAGCGAAAATACTTTGCGAAAGAGATTCTACATCTATCAAGTGGAAAATGCTTAGAAAAGACATCGTCGATTTATTCACTTAACCCAGAATTGGATACCCATGGTCTGCGTTTAAAGGGCAGACTTCAATTTTCAGACTTTGCTTTCGAAGAAAAACACCCACGGCTGTTACCGTATAGAGATAGATACAGTGAACTAGTAATTTTTGAGTCTCATAACAAATTGTTTCATGCTGGAGTCGAAGCTACCTTAGCCGATATTAGAGAAAAGTTTTGGATCATAAAAGGGCGCCAATTCGTCAAGTCCACGTTAAGTAAGTGCTTTTTGTGTAAGCGATACAAGGTGCGTGCCGGTACACAGGAAACCGCTCCTTTACCACCTGATCGTGTTCTTCAATCATCTCCATTTTCTGTAACAGGGCTGGATTATGCTGGTCCCTTTTTTACAAAGGACAGCAAGAATAAACATTATCTGCTTTTGTTTACATGTGCTACAACTCGAGCTTTACATCTAGAACTTGTCCCTTCTATGAGCGTGGAGAATTTCATGCTTGCGTTTCGCAGGTTTATTTCTCGTCGTGGATTGTGCTCAACGATATATTCGGACAATGCCAAGACATTCAAATGTGCTGATCTCGAGTTGCGAAAAATTTGGAAGTGTATTCAACATCCATCTGTACAAAATTTGTTTTCTTCCCACGGTATAACATGGAAGTTTATTGTGGAAAAAGGAGCATGGTGGGGAGGGTTCTGGGAAAGGCATTTTAGAACGATCAAAACTTGTTTAAGGAAAATAGTTGGACGTTCTAGTCTCTGTTTGAATGAGCTAGAAACAGTCTTCGTAAAAATCGAAGCCATAATTAATTCAAGACTCATAACGTATGTGTACAATGACCCTTCAGAACCCTCACCGCTAACTCCTGCTCATTTTGTAATTGGTAAACGTTTACTTTCTCTTCCAGTTACAAGAGTGTGCAGAGAAGACTTGATTGGGTCTAGACATTCCTTGATCAAAAGGTATAAACATCAACAATCCTTGTTAAACCACTTTTGGAATAGGTGGAGGAAGGATTACTTGCTTTCTTTAAGATCTGTGAATTTATGTCCACCTACTAAAGTGTCTGGTCACTTTAATGTTAATGATGTAGTCCTTCTACATGACGACCGTTTACCTAGGAATTTGTGGACACTAGGTAAGATAATAGAAACTTATCCTGGCAGAGATGGTCAGGTTCGCTCTTGTCTAATAAAACCTCAAACAGGTAATCTAAAGAGACCAGTACAATTGCTGTACAACCTTGAAGTGCTTAATTAGTAGTAAAGAATTACTGTGTAATAATCTGATTTGTTGTTTGCACATATATCATCTTCTGAATATCTTTATTGATTGTTGCTAAATGTAGTTTAGTTTATATAATTATTGGGAATTTTGATTTAGTATAATGTTTCTTATTAAGTAATTACTTTATAAGTTGATTTAATGTGTTTAAACATTACTTGTTATTTGTAATTTGATGTAGTTTATAGAGTATTCAAATGTTGTGTTTGATTTAGAAATACTGGTTTATTTTGTATTCGGTTTGTGTGAACTTTGAGTTCACAGGTGAGGAGTGTTGTAAAGAGAGAAGTAGAGGGCGCTGCTTGGCAGTAGCGTAATGCAATATATAATGTAATATGTAAATATAACGAATAATAAATAGCATTAGAAAAACTGAACCATCGGATGTTTTGTGATTGCTCTACGGGGGGGGGGGCCATGGAAAAGTGCAGGTTCGTCATAACACTTAAAATCAACTAGAAAAAATATACGGTATTGCTTCCGCCTTCTTAGTATGCCTTCGTAGTGTAATGGTTAGCACCCTGGGCGCATATTCCAGAGGTCCGTGGTCCGATTCCCGGCGAAGGCGTTGCTTATTTCTCTTCTCTCCTGCTTTGAAATAAGCTAATGACTCCACAAATAAAACGCTTTCGTGGCGATGCTGCACTAACGGATCAACAAAAGCGTTTTTTTTTTACGTGCACAAGGGATACTACTTCATGTGTTAAGAAATTATTAATTATACATTTCGGAATAGTAGCGTTCCTTTTGTGAATAAACTTCAGTTATCCGTACCTCTGAAATTTTCTGCATACAGATAAGATATTTTATGTTAATTAATCTGTTTTTAGGATTTGGATCTATACCATAACTTCTCCTTTCTCGCGGGAATACAAATGATTTACCTCTACATAAGGCGAAGTTTTGAATATTTCAGATATAGAGACTTTTACAGAGTCATCCGCAGCTTTACTTTCTATCAACTCTGCCAGTTATTCCAACATTTATTAACCGAAAATAAATTTCCCTTTTATAGTTTGATTCAACTTAGTTAGGTCAAATTTTGTAATTTCAAATTACGAATTCATTTTTGATTGTATTTTCTATCTTCTGGTTAATACCCGTAAGTGAAGGGATTTGATTGTATGCACAAGTTATGTGTTCCGTCTTTGTCCATATGTGTCAGACTCGCTTGGCAATCTAATATTGTTTGAAGAGCATTTTAGTTACTGCACTCGTCATTAAAATATATGCAACAAACGCTGAAAGAAAAGCTACGAATGTAAAAAGTTCAATTAAAACATGAAATTTACATATGACGTAGAGATTCCATCGCCGAATGCAAATAGGAAACCAAAATTAGTGTAAAATGCAATCCCACGGTCCCATCAGGACGCTTTAAAGCATCAATTCACAAGCAGCGATTATTCCGTATAATCCGAGATAGACAAAGTGGAAAGCATGAGCCGAAGACACCATTTGCATGATGAAATAAGTTGGAGAACTGTCGGGATGCTGCAAGCTGGTGAAAGACAATCCACTGTTGGGAAACAGCTGAATGTGCACCTTAGTGTCATCAGTAGGCTGTGGAATCGTTACCTAAGGAATCCAAACCTCTGTATAGATGATGTGGGTCTGCCCGCCGAAGGATTACCACAACGGCAGACGGCCGCTTCCTACTGCAATGTGCAAGGCGCCGTAGATCACTAACAACACGACATTGGCTTTGCATCTCTCTGCTGCTGCAGGATGGCCCATATTGCACCAAACTCTGTCGCGTGGACTGTATGAAGATGGACTGTACGTTAGGGTGGAGTGAAAAAGGCAAAATGTGTTTTCAAGTGTTATTATTTCCTGACCGAGCAAATGTTTCTTTTAATGACAAAAACACAGTAAAAAATTGCAGCTGAATCGCTCGTCATCTTCGGGTTACACATGAGGTAAATAAAAAACAAATGGTAATGCTAGTGAAAACATCAAACTATTTTTTAACAATATTTTTAATGATTTTTTTACAACATTTTTGTTTCCTCCTCCAACTCACGGTTGCAGTTTGTGAAACAATGCCAGTAAACTGTTTCAGCTTAACACTAGTCATCGTCAGGTTCCAGAGAACCAAAAGAATTTTTCTTGGTGTCTAACATCATAAGTTCGTCCTGGAACTTGATTCAATTGCGTATGAATCCCTCCCTGGCTTTTGCACCACATGATGCCAATGACGCTCCTGCGAACAGTATCACATTCCTCTGTACTATTTGAGAATAGCAAAAGAACTTTCCTATTTCAAACTAAGAACCTCTCCTAATCTGTCTTATCTTCGTCGCTGAGGTTCAAGGTAACCGGTGGTTCCAAAGGATTGTCCCAGCGAATCATCTCAAAACACTTCTCTGCTTTGAAATTTAATTTGGGAAGCACAAACTGTCGTGGTTTTCATTTCCAGTCAGTTTTTCTTGCTTTCAGTACTCTTATGAGGCCAAGTTCACAAATATGTGCTCGTTCATCTTCCAGCATCGTCAACAGGATGTTTCCAGAGTGAGAAAAATAACAGTTCCTCTGAATAACTTTGTCAACGATTGCCTTAAAAAGTTCTGGCAAGAATGAACTTTTCTTGATCAGGTTGCCGTATGCCACTAGGCACAATCCAAAACCTCCGACATGCATTACTACAGGAATGCTACGACACTACTTTCAGCTTGCTTCATCATTATCAAGCATGCATTTCAGCTAGAGAGTATCATACCCGTTATCAGCGTTATTTTTCTATTGCACAATCTTCCGACCCATTTGGTCTTTCGCGATTTAATGGTCGTAATCCTTGTGTATTTGTATGTCATTGCTTTATTGCTTGTTATGTGATCTACTAATATCACAACCTATTGGATCAATTTCACGCATATACATTAAATAATTTTTGTTTTATTCCATGTTTTGCCTCTGTTGCTTATTTTTTAGCAGGATTGTATTACTCATACATATATGTTGTTCGTGATTGTTGAAATATTAGCAGTCATATCCTATAATATCAGTAGCCTAAAAATTTGCTAAAAGCTACCGTTAAATCCCGTATACGACATACGTTAAAGGCAACCACTACTTCCAATTCTGTTTTACTTGCATATGCTAGCCTTCGTATTATAAGAAATTACTAGCATTCATCCTATTCCTTAAAATAAAACATGTCTTCTTTTGGAATGTTTTCACTTAAACCAATGGTTTATTCTGAGTGAAATTTTAAACATTTGCTTTACGATTGTTATTTCATTACAATTACTTAGCAGAGGAAAAAAAGCTTTAAATTAATTGTGTTGACAATCTATTATTCAGTAATCATATTGATTATTTTTACCTAATCAGTATGACAGACTTTTAAAAACTTCTCGTAAGTCAATTACTAACTACTTCTCGTAAGTCAATTAGTCTCGTAAGTCAGTCACCTTCAGTAAAATTACTAAATTGATATAATTATAATTCACCGAGAGAATTAATTGAAATATTTATTTCCAGAATTAATGTGTACAGACAGGTATTAGGTTATTTCGAAGCAGGAGACATGAAAAATGTACTATGCCTTCACCGGGACTCGAACCTCTCGGACCTCTCGGATACGCGTCGAGTGTGCGAGAAGGTGGGAGAAATACTTTATAAATGTTTTAGTAAAAGAGTTAAATTCCAGTGGTTTATTTGATTGCTATTGATTTTACTGGTAAAAAGACTGATGATATTTAAAAATTTGTTTAGCATAAATAGATTCTGATTACCATCACGACGTCCAAAATAAATGTTCCAAACACTTTGACTAGGGCGTTAGTATACGTAATTATTACTGAATTTAATGCTTTTAAACTTCACTAAAGATCTTACTAGGATAAGTTCGAATTTAGATATCATGATAATGCCGCTTTGATGCTCTATCCCCAACAGGTTATTATTTGACTGGAATTTTACGAGTGCTTTGATGATCATCGGTAGGATTAAATTATTCAGTGCAACTGAAGCTTAGTTACTTTAATAAGATCAATGAATGATACAATGAATTGTTATTATGAAAGAGGCTATTAAAGTTATGCAGTAAAATTTGAAAATGACCATAACAAATATTCCTAATAAGTATGAATTAAATTTAGTTTTAACTATTGTTAATATTAGTAAGACGTCTGATGTTACTGATATTCGTATTAAAGACTTTAATTATATTTGCTATAATTACGTTAGAACTGCCAGTATTAGATTACGTTACAACTGTTATTACTAATTTTAACATTCATCTAAATTTTCTTTACCATAGTCAACGTTATTTCATACTAAAAGCGTACTGGTTGTCTATATGAGTATCTGAAGGCTTGTGCTGTATTATAGTTAATTAAATTTGAACATCTGTAGTGGATTATCTAGTTGATATAATGCTGTTGCTTTAAAAATATCAGTCAGATCCCTAGTTAGCGTTGTTTACAAACGCCACATTTATTGATTAAATCATGTTGAAGATTTAATCATGTTGAAATAGAAGTAGATACTCATGAGTTTCAAATATCTTATAGTACATTTATTAAAAAATTTTCATATTAGAAGATACTGTGTTTAGGTTTTCAAACAGGAAAGCAAGTGTCTGATGTATTTTTTATGCTAAATTTTATTATTCTATTTTTTATTAATCTTTTTGAACAAATTGATAAGTTGTCATCTGATTGCTGATCGTTTTTAATAGAGTAAGGAGCATTATGAACACTTAAAATATTGATTTATAATGTGTTTAAAAACATTTGTGTTGTTAGTATGATTTACTGTTACTTAACTTAAAATATTTGCTGCTATAGTTTAACAATACTTCTGTGTCATCCTTCTTAAATTAGTTACAGAAGAATATTTGCTGAATGTACCCACACGTATTTTAATTTAATTTAATTTACGACTCTAGAGATCTACTTATTGATAAGGTAATGACAAAGTACTTATTTTCTAATAGTTGTTTCGATTTAGAATTAGATGACTGGGACAAAGGCACTTTATATTGTAATTAAGAAAGTTAGGACATATTTAATTTAGTTTATTTAAGCTTTAGTTCTTTTGAATACAATTTAATAACTTTCAAAGACATAGAATTACAGAAAAAAATCAAACAGAAAACTCATTTTGGATGTATACTAGATTTGTTGTAGTTTAAGTGTTGTAGTGTAAGTGTTAAAAGAAAAATAATTAAAACGAAAGAAAGCGTTATTATAAGTGAACACAGGTCAGATATTAAGGAAACTCATGTCGTTAGCCGCTTTGTAAAATACAGCTTAACATTAAAGCCATAACACGTAGATAAAAGTAATGGAGAAAACGCTTATAAAAATGATAGCTGTTATATTTAGATGAAACGGTAGATAGCCTACCATTATATTCGTATATTATGTAATTTGCGTATATACTGCATAAATGTTTTAGGTATAACGTATACATACATATACATATGAATACACATATACGTAACCTAGCAGATCACGTATCCCCAGTAATATTCACCAGGAACTATCCGTCAAACTAATGCAGATGCAATAGCGCACGACGAATTACCCTGAATTAATCCCCCAAAATTAAACATGAGCTCATTATTAGAAGTGAATACACGTGCAAATTAATTAGCTAAACAATTAGTTAAGTTAGAAACTAATATCCTAATTAGTATATAAAGTAGTAGTTGAAGAGTTTCTTCCAGTTCACAATTTTCTCTTCTCGTTTACTTTTTACACACTACATCTTTATTAATTAGACATTATAGAATCAATTAGTTCTGACAATATCAAAGTATGTATCGTAATTACATATTCTTTCATAACAGCGTCTGATATTACTGAAAGTAAGTAACTGCGATAAATATTATTTAAGTGTAATTTTAATGCACATAACTTAAAGAGGAGTAATATCTTTAAAAGAGATTAAATACGTAGATCAACATCTCTTAACTGGACATACTGACCTCCTGAAATTAAGATTAAAAGCAATTCTATGATTTTTAAATCTTAAATTTAGCGATGTAGTACGTATTGAGGCTTGAATACTGTTTTAGCTGATTTTGATAGAATATTCATTAACTCAAATAGTATTTAGTAGTTGTTAAGTGCATAGTCATTTTCCAAATCCTGTGTAAATTAAATTTTCGGGTATTCATATGTTTCCAATACAGTATTTTATTCGATGAATAGTTAATTTCTTGTCAAGTTATTATGTAGTAAAATATCTCGCAATATCAGACTCAAGCTAACATAAATCCCGAATATTCCTCTAAGTTTACATTCGTTAAGTAATTATTTGATTACTTACCAAGGCAAATTATAAAGGAGCATTCTGCTACAGGAAGAATGTCTTCATCGAAAAATTTCTTTAAAGTGAACATGTTCTAATCAAGTCACAGACAGAAAAAATTCGCATGCATTGTTTGTTCACTTTCCGAAAGCCATGAACAGCAGTCATATTCCATTAGCCAGAAGTGGGCCAAATACCACATTTACCTCAAATACTTTTAAAGGGCAAAATATTTGGAATTTAAACACTTAACTGTTATATTTACCACAACTAAATGTATTAAACTAAAAGGAAAGTCAACAATAATGTTGATTAGATACGAGTACAATTTAAAACATTTCCGATATTATTCAGCGAAAGATTTAGCAAGATCCTTTCCATGCTATTTTTACGCAATTCATAAAATTAAAAGTCTGGAATAGAATTATCCAGGACGTTTCGTTTTACTGTAAACATGTTTAAAGAACATCAACGTATTTCTGGATTATTAAGATTATGGCAATTCAAACAAGGGCTATTTGCTTAAGAGGAGGGCTTCCTTGGTGAAGGGCTTGGTTAAGGGAAACTGGTTAAGGGAAAACGCATTCATTTTACTTACAGGAATAACGACGAAAACTTCCATGCAGTCAGTCCGTTCGCTGGATCTTGAAAATGAAAAATAGGACTATGAAGAATAGCAAGTTAATTTTGAAGTCCTCTAAAATTTCGGAGCCTAAGAACGGACTTTTGTAGTCCCAGGCAGTATTTAGGCACTGGGAATAATACTTAGAAACTAAGCGGGGTTTTTGTGTACTTACTACTATAATTACAACTGTGATTGACTACTATAATTACAACTGTGACTGACTACTATAATTACAACTTTACTTACATGTGTGATTGATTTACATATTAACCAAGTGCGTGTGCTGGTAAACATAAAGTTGTAATTAAAAGATTTAAATCTTCAAATATAATATCTTCCAAATTTGATTCACTTTTTTCACAACGAAGGAAATAATTCATCTGTAATTACCAAATTTTTAATTAATTTTACAAAATGGAAACGAAATTGAATTGCCGTGATTAAAAAATTACGCTACTGTTTTTCATATAAAAAACTACGCTTTCATTTTAATGTGAAATTCGGTAGTATTCCCGAATTTTATATAAAATCAGAATGAGCAAGAAATTTCATGACCTTCACAATTTCAGGTTTTATAAACAAATTTCTCTTTATTCAAAATTTCAGAAAGTGTAAGCACGTAATTTATAGGTTAAACAGATTTTTTTTTATTCTTCCATTATATGAATCATGAATGAATAATATTAACGTTATGAAAAAAATCGCTGAACTAGTTAATATTATACTAAAAGGCTTAGATACTTTAAAACGAAAATTTAGAGAACATATTCATTATTTATGATTTCCACAAACTAATTAATTTGAATTTAAAAATGTTACAAAAGACTATTTTATCACTAAATTAGCTTTGAAATGAATCATGAATTACTTAACTAAAGAAATGTCCTTCTTTCTTATAACTGACCTAAACGTTTGAAGCTACTTATCCAAGACATTTAAAATTTAGGTAGCAGCTGTTATTAACACAAACAATTTCTTTCGTTGAGCGTAACTGCCTTTATTTGTGCATTTCAAGCACAAATAAAGGTAATTTTAAAGAGTTTTTTAAAGATTAAAAAAAATCTGAATTTCTAGCTACACTCAAATTTTAGAGAATAATGAAAAAGCATAAACGTTTTGCCAGATAGACAAGGTATTTTTATGACACATCTTCCTGAAATTGTACTTTGTGTGGAAAAAAAAGGAACGGAAAAAAGAATTCTTGGAAGAATTTATATTGCTTTTTACTTTCGTCTGTCGTGCTAGACATTTTAACAGCAGCGAAGCGAAAAGATTATGGAAAAAAATTATCGATATCTTCCATTTTAAATTAAATATAAATTTGATGTATTGATAAGCTGTTCTTTACCTAATTTATTTAAGCTTTCTATTTTGCTTCTCCCAAAATGTTACATTACGTAGCGGGATGTGAAGAGAAATGTTCAGTGCTTTCCATTTTGAGTTATTATGTACCAAACAATTTTTACAAGTTATTACCTGTCATTTCTGACATTCAAAAAAAGACGAAGATTTTTTTTATTATAAAGAGGGAGAAATATGATTAATAAATTATCAATAATGTGTAAATCATAAATCGCAATTAAAAATTTTTTGTGAGAGTTTGGAAATAATTCGATATTATTCTGTTTATTTGAGCAGTGATGTATATTTCCTTTTAGGTCTATTGTTAAGTACTTTCCACTATCAAATGCAATTAATCACAGATTAAAAATTAAAAAAAATAAATTTTGCTTGTTAAATAGAAGTAAAAGAGTGATAATCATTCTAATTTTTTAACATCATCTTTCAAATGACAAGCTCTAAGCCTATTCCGTCAGGACGCATGGCAATATCCAAACTAAAGGCAAATTAATATATGATTATTTGAACTTGTCTCTTCGATGTTTGTGGAGAATGCTGGTATGTATGCAGCTGAATATTGTGTCCAAAATTTTTGATGAATTCAAAAACATATTTTTACTGTTATATTACGCCGATAATTCTGAAAAATCAAGTACAATCCTCATGAAATGAGAGGCAATGTTAGAGGTAACATTTATACAGTTTTCTTTGGTCTGAAGTTTAAATCTGTGTATTTCATAAATTTCAAAAATGCACTAATTTGAAATTATAACAATTATTTTAAACAATATTTATTGTGCTGCATTCTAAGTAAAACTACATATATATCTGCCCATTCTAAAACTTTCAAGCGGCATTTAAGAGTAAAACTTTTTATGAATTCTTTATGACAGTAGATATCTTAATTTCTAAGATAATATGACATACATAAACAGCTTGAAACCTTTTCAAAGTGAAATAATTTTCAACAATTGAATTATGTTTGTTGATTAACTAGTAAGAAATTCACTATTTGGTTTTGAAATAAGAATTAATGTTTTAACATCATTAAGCACTTTTACTAGGATTAATACTACCTAATGACTGCTATAAGTGGTTTTTAAAAAACATGTCTGTCACCGGAGTAATCACATCGGAAGGGGGAAACAGTAAATATGAGTATGTCATAAATTCTATAGTTATTTCTTTCAAGCCAAATATTATGCGAAACATACTCAGTTGAACTTGGTTATGTGTTTTCATTTATATTGCTTGTGTACTGACCATTACAATTTCAGGTTTCATTGGTAAATTTCTAGTAAATCCTAATTTTGGAAAGGACTAAAATGTAATTTATTGGACTTTTTTATACAGATTTTCTACAGATTTTTTTTATTCCTCCGTTATTTAAGTCATGAATGAATAACATTAACTTTTAAAACGAATCGTTAAATTAATTAATATAATACTAAATGTTTTAGATGACATTTTTGAGAAAACATTAGTAGCTCATTATTGGAAGACCTGGAGAAATAAAATATCGTTCGTTAATACTAATTCAGAAGTCAAACAACAAAAATCAGCGTTAATTTACAAAATTTTCACAGGACTAGTTTCGATGGTTTTACCGAACCATCATCTTCAGCTGCAAAACCGCAAATGAACAAGACAGGAAATAATGTTTAGATAAGATAAGAAAGCCTGGACAAGAATAAGCAAGTGGCGCCATCTGTTGGCGAAACCAGAACTAAAACATAATTTCTCTAAAAGCCGAAGGCAAATTTGGATTGGAATTAGGATCGTTAACTAGAACAGAAAGATTTTTATGAATGTGAAATGCCTCTAGAAAATCCAGTTCTCCAATGGAAGATGTTTTTTGAATAATTTTGGCAGCAGAAAAATTGAAAGTGTGATTTTCGGACCAACAATGTTGAGCAACAGAAGACTTCTGTGTTTCCTTTTTTCTAACATATGCCTCATGTTCTTTGACGCGAAATTTTAAGGCTCTCTTAGTTTGGCCAATGTAAATTAAACCGCTCTGGCAAGGAATCCTATAAATACCCCAGGAATTCATATCCGGAATGCGGTCCTTGAGTATAGAAGTTGGAATTTTATTGATGGGAGAGTAAACAACCCGAAAGTTAAATTTCTGCAAAATATGTGTAACTTTATAGCTAATTGATGGAAAGAAGGGAATGACAACAGAATTTTTATAATCTCCTAAAATAAGAGTGTGGCTTTTAGTGTGTTGAGATGAGAATTTTTTAACTGCTTGATTAATAATGTTGGGTGAAAAGCCCCTGTCAATAGCTATTGCTTTTAAATAATTTAGTTCTTCATCAAGGGCTAGTTTGGAGGAGCAAACTTGAAGAGCACGGAAAACATAGGAATAAAATGAAGCTAACTTTTGTTTAGTCGGATGACATGATTTAAAGTGTGGTGGAAGGCAAACCGATGAAGGTTTACGGTAAATTGTAGTACTGAAGTTGGATGTGTTACGTGTGACCAGAATGTCGAGAAACGGAAGAGAATTGCAAGTCTCAAGTTCAAAAGTGAACTGAATAGCAGGATCAATAGAATTCATTGTTGAAAGAACTCTATTTAAATCATCTTTATTACCTTCAAACAGGGTAAAAGTATCGTCTACGTAGCAGAACCATACCGGGAAGTTTAAAGTTTCAAACAATTTTGATTCATAATAATGCATGTAGATATCAGCCAGGATGGGACTGAGGGGGCTTCCCATGGCTAATCCCTCAGTTTGCTTGTAATATTTATTTTGGAAAACAAAATGTGTTTGTTTCAAACAGAGTTGAGTGAGAGAAATTAGCTCATCAATTTCGATGCAAGAGAAATGAAATTCGCGAAGTCTGGTTTCTAGACATCTTAATGCACCCTCCACTGGGACATTGGTGAATAATGATTTTACATCAAAAGAAACCATGAGTAAGTTACGAGGAGAAATGTTTTTAACCATTTTTACAAACTCTATTGAATTTTTTATGGTGTAAATGTTATTGTCTAATAGATTGGAAAATCTAGAAACTAAATATTTAGCTAATGGATACGAGGCAGTACCTAAATTTGATACAATAGGGCGGAAAGGAATACCACTTTTATGAATTTTGGGAAGAGCATATAATCTGGCACAATTCGCAACAGATGGGATAAGCGAATGTTTTAAGTTGCTTGAAATGATTTGCGAAGATTTGATCGCAGTTTTTATTTTGGATAAGTCCGAAGGTGAAGGATCTTTAGGGATCAGATTATATGGTCCTTCGTTTAAGAGTTTAGTGACACCATCGATGTAAGTGTTCTTATCCATGACGACTATCTGGCCACCTTTGTCGGCCTTTGAAATGACAATATCCGGGTTAGAATGAATCTCGCGCATTGTAGCTCTTTCTCTCGCAGTTAGATTTGGTTTCAAAGGTTTATTATTGAATTTCACATTATGAGCGATAAGATGCCTAATCATTTCTTTTTGTGAATCTGAAACTTTACTGAACTTGAAAGCTTTTTCGATAGGAGCCAAAATCTTTGGAATCGAGGGTTTACAGGTTTGTGAGAAGTTAAAATTATATTTTAGAATTCTCTCTTGTTCTTCTGAAAGACTAACATTAGAAATATTAACTATTGGCTTGATGTTTACAATGGGAAGATTTTTTGAACTACTTGAACTGGAAGACTGTAAAATAAGTTTTTCGAATTTAACTGCAAGGGTGTTTTTATGACGGTTAACTGCATTCTCCGTTCTAGACCAAGACTTTTGTTCAAGGGCAGTGAATTTTGGATATGTTTTAGCGAGTTCCAGATGAAGCTTATAGAGTTCATGTTCAATTTTGGACAATTGTTGACGTGTATCCCTTATCACGGACCGAAGCAAGGCAAGTTTGCTATTTAACAGAATTCTTGAAACGCGACTCGAAGGTTTTTGATTAGATTTGATTTGAATAAAATTGAGGATCAATTTTTTACATTTACATTTAAGTAAAAAGTCAAGATGATTCAGGAAATTTTGAAGTTTCAGGCGTAATTTAGTGAAACGATTAACGGATGAAGGCATGATAAACAATGCAGAAAATCAAACTAAATTAACTGTATAGGCATTTCACATACATAAAAATCTTTCTGTTCTAGTTAACGATCCTAATTCCAATCCAAATTTGCCTTCGGCTTTTAGAGAAATTATGTTTTAGTTCTGGTTTCGCCAACAGATGGCGCCACTTGCTTATTCTTGTCCAGGCTTTCTTATCTTATCTAAACATTATTTCCTGTCTTGTTCATTTGCGGTTTTGCAGCTGAAGATGATGGTTCGGTAAAACCATCGAAACTAGTCCTGTGAAAATTTTGTAAATTAACGCTGATTTTTGTTGTTTGACTTCTGAATTAGTATTTATTCGGCGTGTTATTGTGTCTTAATTATAGAAGCCCCAAACAGGCTTACATTTTGCTTTCTTTTTTGCACGTGGTGTGGCCGCCATTTTGTGATTGTAGGAGTTTCGGTGAGTACATTTTTGCAATTTTCAAGTTATGTTTATGTTTTGTACATTTGGATATTGTGCTTTGCTTGTCTGATTTCATGCATTTTGCTTACAAACATTTTGTTTTCTATTCATTTCAGTGAGGGATTTTTCTGCTATTTTGTGTGTACTTTATTATTGCTCAGTTAATTTAGTTTGATTTTCTGCATTGTTTATCATGCCTTCATCCGTTAATCGTTTCACTAAATTACGCCTGAAACGGCAAAATTTCCTGAATCATCTTGACTTTTTACTTAAATGTAAATGTAAAAAATTGATCCCCAATTTTATTCAAATCAAATCTAATCAAAAACCTTCGAGTCGCGTTTCAAGAATTCTGTTAAATAGCAAACTTGCCTTGCTTCGGTCCGTGATAAGGGATACACGTCAACAATTGTCCAAAATTGAACATGAACTCTATAAGCTTCATCTGGAACTCGCTAAATCATATCCAAAATTCACTGCCCTTGAACAAAAGTCTTGGTCTAGAACGGAGAATGCAGTTAACCGTCATAAAAACACCCTTGCAGTTAAATTCGAAAAACTTATTTTACAGTCTTCCAGTTCAAGTAGTTCAAAAAATCTTCCCATTGTAAACATCAAGCCAATAGTTAATATTTCTAATGTTAGTCTTTCAGAAGAACAAGAGAGAATTCTAAAATATAATTTTAACTTCTCACAAACCTGTAAACCCTCGATTCCAAAGATTTTGGCTCCTATCGAAAAAGCTTTCAAGTTCAGTAAAGTTTCAGATTCACAAAAAGAAATGATTAGGCATCTTATCGCTCATAATGTGAAATTCAATAATAAACCTTTGAAACCAAATCTAACTGCGAGAGAAAGAGCTACAATGCGCGAGATTCATTCTAACCCGGATATTGTCATTTCAAAGGCCGACAAAGGTGGCCAGATAGTCGTCATGGATAAGAACACTTACATCGATGGTGTCACTAAACTCTTAAACGAAGGACCATATAATCCGATCCCTAAAGATCCTTCACCTTCGGACTTATCCAAAATAAAAACTGCGATCAAATCTTCGCAAATCATTTCAAGCAACTTAAAACATTCGCTTATCCCATCTGTTGCGAATTGTGCCAGATTATATGCTCTTCCCAAAATTCATAAAAGTGGTATTCCTTTCCGCCCTATTGTATCAAATTTAGGTACTGCCTCGTATCCATTAGCTAAATATTTAGTTTCTAGATTTTCCAATCTATTAGACAATAACATTTACACCATAAAAAATTCAATAGAGTTTGTAAAAAAGGTTAAAAACATTTCTCCTCGTAATTTACTCATGGTTTCTTTTGATGTAAAATCATTATTCACCAATGTCCCAGTGGAGGGTGCATTAAGATGTCTAGAAACCAGACTTCGCGAATTTCATTTCTCTTGCATCGAAATTGATGAGCTAATTTCTCTCACTCAACTCTGTTTGAAACAAACACATTTTGTTTTCCAAAATAAATATTACAAGCAAACTGAGGGATTAGCCTTGGGAAGCCCCCTCAGTCCCATCCTGGCTGATATCTACATGCATTATTATGAATCAAAATTGTTTGAAACTTTAAACTTCCCGGCATGGTTCCGCTACGTAGACGATACTTTTACCCTGTTTGAAGGTAATAAAGATGATTTAAATAGAGTTCTTTCAACAATGAATTCTATTGATCCTGCTATTCAGTTCACTTTTGAACTTGAGACTTGCAATTCTCTTCCGTTTCTCGACATTCTGGTCACACGTAACACATCCAACTTCAGTACTACAGTTTACCGTAAACCTTCATCGGTTTGCCTTCCACCACACTTTAAATCATGTCATCCGACTAAACAAAAGTTAGCTTCATTTTATTCCTATGTTTTCCGTGCTCTTCAAGTTTGCTCCTCCAAACTAGCCCTTGATGAAGAACTAAATTATTTAAAAGCAATAGCTATTGACAGGGGCTTTTCACCCAACATTATTAATCAAGCAGTTAAAAAATTCTCATCTCAACACACTAAAAGCCACACTCTTATTTTAGGAGATTATAAAAATTCTGTTGTCATTCCCTTCTTTCCATCAATTAGCTATAAAGTTGCACATATTTTGCAGAAATTTAACTTTCGGGTTGTTTACTCTCCCATCAATAAAATTCCAACTTCTATACTCAAGGACCCCATTCCGGATATGAATTCCTGGGGTATTTATAGGATTCCTTGCCAGTGCGGTTTAATTTACATTGGCCAAACTAAGAGAGCCTTAAAATTTCGCGTCAAAGAACATGAGGCATATGTTAGAAAAAAGGAAACACAGAAGTCTTCTGTTGCTCAACATTGTTGGTCCGAAAATCACACTTTCAATTTTTCTGCTGCCAAAATTATTCAAAAAACATCTTCCATTGGAGAACTGGATTTTCTAGAGGCATTTCACATTCATAAAAATCTTTCTGTTCTAGTTAACGATCCTAATTCCAATCCAAATTTGCCTTCGGCTTTTAGAGAAATTATGTTTTAGTTCTGGTTTCGCCAACAGATGGCGCCACTTGCTTATTCTTGTCCAGGCTTTCTTATCTTATCTAAACATTATTTCCTGTCTTGTTCATTTGCGGTTTTGCAGCTGAAGATGATGGTTCGGTAAAACCATCGAAACTAGTCCTGTGAAAATTTTGTAAATTAACGCTGATTTTTGTTGTTTCACTTCTGAATTAGTATTTATTCGGCGTGTTATTGTGTCTTAATCGTTCGTTAATATTGGAAGAAGCTAACTATCTTTCTCCGCGATTTATTCTCAGATTGGTTCGCTTTTTTATTTAATTATGGCAAAGCACTTGAAAGCTCTCTGCCTAAGAGGAAGAAAGCCTCTTTTATGACTTTCTAAGGGAAACTGGCTTGTATACACGTTACATACGAGGAAAACCACGAAATCCCTATGCAGCTAGCCCCTTCGCAGGGATCTGAATCCCGGAAGGAACAACTAGTGTTCGACGACATTACGGTTCGGCCGCTTGGTGGGCTGATTTATTCTCAAAACATCACAGAACAGGATAATTGCTTACGAGGAAACTGAAAACACACATTCAGTACTTCTGTCTGTTTTAGCAATTTCACATGTTTCTTCTCGTATACCCAAAAATGTACTGTTCCATTAAATTGATAATTCGGAATGCTAAGTTTAAAGAATTTTAATGTATAATATACAAGATCAGAAACTATTTTCCTTGCTATAATTATTGAGATGGGTTTGTAAACATAAAATAACGCTCTGCATTATTTTGGACGACTTGCATTGCAGAATTTTAAGCAATAAACATATTTTCTTATTTAAAACTATGCTATCACTCTTTCGTTTCGTTAGATTTCACCAGGCGCTTTTGGTAGTGAAGTCCACCGTAGTAACTATTATTTGGCCTAGATGTACTAAATTGTCTCCGACAATAGCCAATTTCTAGCCGAAATAAAGAGCGCACCTTAACAAATTGAGCCAATGCGTATTTAGGCTATTTGATTTGTTGTCTTCTGCATCGAGTTAAATTTAAATTTTATGTTTAACCTTTTGTTAAATAATATCTCGTAGGTAGCGAAGATTTAATTTCTAAGCACAAGTCCTGCATTAGTTTAAGCATTTAATAAAAATGCTTGTTAGAATCTTCTCAAGACTCAATGATTATTTTACAGGCAGAGCGATAACTCCCTCTTATGCCTTGATAGCGTTGAAGAACTGTGGCTAAATTACAGAGAGTAAACCCTGCATCATATAATGCATTACATGTGAATACTTACATATAGGTTATGACTGCATCATAATTTACATTCGGAAACTATAAACAGTTCATTGCTTCACTCGTATTGATTTTATATTTGCATCAAATAAAGAAGTATTTTCATTTTACTGTAATGGAGGTTTTTGGATCATTTGCTAGGTAATAAAACCCGTACGAGGGTTTCATCGCTGTCATCCAAGACACATTTGTCAGAGATTTATGAATTTGCAGAGCTACATTTGTTAAAAACTTTCTAGAGATTGAGAAGGAATAGAAAATAGATCAGACGAACCATCTTATGATAAGTTCTGTCTGATAAACTTGCCTTTTTCTTGTATTTTCTTTCTTTCTTTTTTCTTTTAAATCTAGTTTAATTTTGATAGCCTTTAGATATTTGAATCGGCAGCCATAAAATCCTTATAATTTTGAACATTTGTTAAAATTCGTTTTTAAATATTACACATGTAACAAAAATTTTGCTTATTTGTGAAATCGATTTGAAAAGCGCTCTTAGAATGCTCTTGTATGCTATAAATTACGATGCTAGATGATTGATCAGTACTGAGGATATCAGTACCAGCTTCATTTCATAGGCCCCGGATTCGAATTTCGTGGAAAGCACGAATACGAGTACATTGTGACTTCGCGCCATAAAGTAACTTAAAATACTATTGAGCCGAAAGTCCTCTCAAGAGGATAATGATAGAAGACTTTTGGGCTGACCTCACTTTAATATCATACTCTCAAAAGGATGATGTTAAAGTGAGGTCTGAGTTGCGAACCTTGCACTGTCATCTACAAGTCTTCCAAGGCCTTGGCGAAAAATAAGCTCAACCCTCTGCCGTTTGGTACAAAGAAATTTGTGTACCTGATCTTGATTATTTACACTTCAAAATGATTCCTCATAACGGTATAAATTACAAAAATATTCAGAAAATAATACTGCCAGATTTGCTAAAAATTAAAACTAAGTTCTTCTTTCAAATGACAAGCTCTAAGCCTATTCCGTTAGGACGCATGGCAATATCCAAACTAAAGGCAAATTAATATATGATTATTTGAACTTGTCTCTTCGATGTTTGTGGAGAATGCTGGTATGTATGCAGCTGAATATTGTGTCCAAAATTTTTGATGAATTCAAAAACATATTTTTACTGTTATATTACGCTGATAATTCTGAAAAATCAAGTACAATCCTCATGAAATGAGAGGCAATGTTAGAGGTAACATTTATACAGTTTTCTTTGGTCTGAAGTTTAAATCTGTGTATTTTATAAATTTCAAAAATGCATTAATTTGAAATTATAACAAGTATTTTAAACAATATTTATTGTGCTGCATTCTAAGTAAAACTACATATATATCTGCCCATTCTAAAAATTTCAAACGGCATTTAAGAGTAAAACTTTTTATGAATTCTTTATGACAGTAGATATCTTAATTTCTACGATAATATGACATACATAAACAGCTTAAAACCTTTTCAAAGTGAAATAATTTTCAACAATTGAATTATGTTTGTTGATTAACTAGTAAGAAATTCACTATTTGGTTTTGAAATAAGAATTAATGTTTTAACATCATTAAGCACTTTCACTATGATTAATACTACCTAATGACTGCTATAAGTGGTTTTCTAATTGAGTCTCTTGAAACATCTGAAGTATAAAACTAATTTCGCTAAACTTATGAAGTCGCTATTATCTCTAAATATTATTTTCTGAAAATTGAATTGTATAAAACAAATGATATACTGTGAGAAACCAAATTCAATTCGAAGAGATGTTCAATACTTTGAACGGAATTTTAATACCCGAAGTAAGAAATACATATATACATTTCAGGCTCAGAAATAATTTTTAACATTGTATCTACCTTCAAAGTAAACTGCTATTCAGTTTCAAATAAAGTTAGATAATAAAGAACTAAGGAACCCATACATCAACTAACATAGTAAGATGAAACTAAAGTGTCAATTACGATTTAAAACTCCAAAAGGTGTGAAATTAAAATTAGGAGTTTTAGGATTAGCTGCAATTTATAAGACCTAATAAAATAATAATATCAATAAAAGAACTCGGTGCGCTTTATTAAGATCGAAAGCTCTCAAAATGATTACTAACAAGTATAATTCCCTCCCCTATAATTTTTTTTTAGTAACAATACAATTTAAACTTTCCGCTTTCAGGTGTGGCTTCGTAATGCTTGTCCAACAACTAATTTTCTTCATAGGCAAAACAGAGATTAAAATTTATCACAGAAAACTCAATCACCGCGATGACATTGCAATAAACTTCTCTACCTTTCGCCTTCTGTATGCAGGCCTCTTGGAGTGGTAGTCGTCGGGTTGCTGTCTTTTCCGTTTTGCCCCTGGACGGCTGGTCTTGGCGTCCTCCGGTCTGGAATCCTGCTTGAATTTCTTCTGTTGGTGGTGGTCTTTTCGTTCCTCCTGCTGTCTTTTCGTTCTCGTGAACGGCGGCGTTGTTTGCTCCTGGCTATCTGGCCCTGGAAGTGTTTTCCTCGATGCAGAATTTCTACTGCGATACGTTGTAACTGATCTTTTCCTCTTTCCCAAAGATTCTTTACACGGCGGCGTTGCTTTCTTGTATTTCTTAAATGCTGGGGTCTGAACGTTTTCCTTTCTTCTTTTCGGTACCGTCGCATGACTTGTAGAAGGGCTAGGTTTCTCTTCAGTTCTCTGCTTCTTGGGTGGTGGAACGGGTGACGTTACTTCTGGACCTTCTACTTCTTTTACGCTTGAGTCCTGCAAGAAACTTTTAAGGATTTCAAAATCATTTTGATTATAATATTTTTTCACCTGGTCGGGACTTGCTTTACAGACCTCCCCTCTCTCGTTCTTAAGGTACAATACAACTCCCTTAATTTCCTGAATTACATAGGGGCCTTCAAATTTTGGAGCTAACTTTGCAGTAAAATTGTCTGGGGCACTTGATAAAGAAAATTTCCGCTTCAACACTTTATCCCCAACTTTAAAAATCTGCTTCACGGCGTTTTCTATCATAGTATAACTTTTGTCTATTTCTTGCCGTATCCGAGCTTTTAACCACCTGGTCAATAAGTGTTTGCACATCTTTCTGTTTAAATTCTTGCTCTCTTTGTTGCACAAAGAATAATTTATCTAATGGCGTAATTAACTTCCGTCCTAAAAATAATTCTGCTGGGGTTTTTCCCGTAGTATCGTGATTTGCCGTTCTTAAAGCATAAGCTAACTCATTTATGTAGCCATCCCAGCGCTTGTGATGTGTGCTAACATAACTTCGAATTATTTTTACAATGTTTTTATTAACTCTTTCTGCTATGTTTGCCTGTGGTCTATACGGAACCAATTTGATATGGCGTATGCCAAGTCCAGTGCAAATTTTGGCTAACGAATTGTTTACCGTTATCGCTAATGACTTTTATCGGTGCACCGTATTTTAAAATGTATCTGTGTAAGAATGCATCTGCGACTGTTTTGGCTGACGGGCGTTTAAGTGGAACAATTTGTGTCCGTTTTGAAAAATGATCTACAATTACTAAAAGAAAGCGATTTTTATTTACCTCACTCTGGGGGAAAGGACCAAGAAGGTCTATGCCTAAAATTTCATTCGGAAATGTAGCGCGAATGCTATTTAAGTACCCGGCCGGGCTGTAATTAATATCATTTATTAACTGACATTGATTGCAGGACCTGACATACGCAGTTACTATTTTGTATAATTGCGGGAAATATACCGCCTCGCGTATCCTTTTTAAAGTCTTTCTGACCCCTAAATGACCCGCTGTTTTCGCGTCGTGTAATTCCTTCAAAATGCTTAATCGAAGCGAGGCTGGGACGACTGGTTTGTACTCGAGATTTTTGTTTGTTGTTTTCGTATAAAATAATAAATTATCTATTATTTCATAGTTTTCTGCTCTATTTCTTATTGAATCGATATCTGCGTGTTCAAAGTTTTCGGGGTCTTTCAAATACGCATAGATACTTCCAAATTCAGGATCAGCTTTCAATTCAGCAATAACTGTTTCTCTAGAATCTAAAATTTTTGAAGTCAACACAGCGCATTTGAGTTCATTGCCTTCATCGTCCAGTTTTATACGAGAGAGTGCGTCAGCTACATTGTTCTCCTTACCCGGTTTATATTTAATTATGAGGTTATACTCTTGAAGTTTTAAAGCCCATCTTATTAACCTGGGCGTTAAGTTTTTCCCCGAGTAAAGTCTACCAACAGCTGCATGATCCGAAAAGACTGTTACTGGCGCTTTGCCGAAATAAACTCGAAATTTGTGTACAGCCATTAATACGGCTAATGTTTCTCTCTCTGTAGCTGTATAATTCATTTGCGTAGGGTTCAAAGTTTTACTAAAAAATGCCAAAGAATGGCCATTTTGCTTGAGAACAGCACCTACAGCATAGTCCGACGCATCTGCTGCAATTTCCAAGTTTTCGTCCCCCTCCGGGAATTTCAAAACAGGGGCATTCATGAGCGCTTCTTTTAATCTTTCAAATGCAGTATTTGCTTCTGCTGTCCACGTGAATTTACTTTTCTTTCTTTTAATTACTAACAAGTGTTCAACAATATTAGCAAAATCTTTTATGGACGACCAATAATAAGAACATAACTCAAGGATAGAAGAAAGTTTCTTGGCGGTGTTGGGAGGTGGGAAATTCTTGATGGCCTTTATTTTTGAATCCTGAGTTTCTATACCCTTTTGCGAAATTTTATAACCCAGATATTTAAGTTCTTTAGTTGCGAACTTGCATTTTGATGCATTAGTTGTAAGACCGGCCTCTTTTGATAATTTAAAAACTTCTTTTAAGTCTTTAATATGTTGTTCCAACGTACTACTCCTTATAATTATATCATCTAGATAGATTAAAGTCAGTTTTCCTGGGACAGGCTTTAGAACAATGTCCATAGCTCTCTGGAATGTTGACGGGTCCCCACACAACCCAAAGGGCATGCGTAAAAATGCATAAGTGCCCGATCTTGTTATAAACGCGGTTTTATGTATGTCTTCGTGTCTCATAGCTATATGATAGTAGCCCCAGACGTTAAGTCCAATGTAGTCATGTATCTCATAGACTTAATCTTTCTAATAATTTCCTCTATAACCGGCAAAGGATAAACTGGGAACTTAGTAACACTATTAAGCTTTCTGTAATCGATAGCAAACCTCCAAGCCCTTTTATCTGAAGGAGGCAACTCATTCTTTTTCCTACATAGTACGACTGGACTCGCGTACTCACTATTTATGGGCGTTATTATTTGGTTCTTTAACATTTCCTGAATGTGTTCTTCGATGATTTGCTCTTTCTGTTTATCATAGCGGTCAGGTTTAGTCCTACAGGGTTTGTCGGCAGTTAACTGTATATCATGCGTAACAATTTGACAGTTACCAGGCTGTTCTGAAAACAAATTCGAAAAAGTACTCACCACTTGCTGGATGGCTTGACTTTCATGGTAATTCAAATGGCTAAGGTCGACTTGCAGTTGTTCCACTGGCTCCACCAACCTCCGATCCATTTCCAGCATAATAGAATTTTCCTGAAAATTCAGTTTGGTCTTCGCGGCTTTTAAAAACTCCATACCAAAAATATGTGGACTTTGCAAGTTTTTTACTACAAAAATTAATACTTTAAAGCTTTCGTTTTTAACCTGTTTTTGTAATGATAATTTGCCAATACCTTGACAAGTTTGTCCTTGCGCTGCTATGATTTCTGTGTTTTTATTTTTAAATAATCGTAACCTATTAAAATTCTTCTTAAAAAAAAGTATCACTCATAAAATTACCTTCTGCTCCTGTATCGATGAGGGCTTCTACTGGTACATCGCCAACCAGGACTTGTATAATCGGTAATTGTGAGTTTTTTACGACGACCGTATTTAAGTATCTTCTTGAGGGTTTTTTTGAAACTTCCGGGGTCTGGACCCTCGCTTTTACAGGCACCTCTATTCGTTTAAAGCTTTCCTTTCAACTTCTGCCTTCTGGGTACGCGGACGGTTGTTTTCAAATTTCCTTTCTGGGCCTTGATCTTCGAGCTTCGATGAGTTAGCTTGATAGCTCTTTCCCCCATAAGAGCGATTTGCGTTTCTGGTCTGCTCATTTGAAGATTGCCTTCGGAGACCTTGAGAATACGATACCCCTCTAGCTCTTTCCGCTATTCTACGATTTTGGAACTTGACCGCCAACTCGAAGAGTTCCTGTAATGTGCTTGGGTTTCTAATTTCGAAGTAATCTTGAACAGCAGGTAGCAATCTTGGTAAGATTATTTCAATAATCTCCGCGTCGGGTTCCTTCCCATACAGCATATCCGTCAGTTTAATTTTTCGCAGAATAAAGTCCGTCAAGTCTTCTATATTCCGTTGATGAAAACTATACAGTTCGGCTTCTAGCTTTGCTCGGTTTTTCACTATGGGGAAGGCCTTTAATAATGATTTTTTGACATTTTCAAAGGTAAATGTTTGGCCTCCGAATTCCCCTAATAAAAATTTACCTATATTCTTCCACCATAGCGAGGCCTGTCTTCTTAGTGCAGATGTGGCAATGGCAACTTTTTGTCTTTCAGGCACAGGGTAGAGCTGGAAATGGTTTTCGAGACCTTCTAAGAATATTGCCACCGAATTTTTTCCGTCAACGAAATTGACGTTTGGCTTGATTGATGCTCTCATCGTCTGGACCAGGTATCCAAATCCTTCCAATTGGCTTGCCATTTCTTGTTGTTGGACTTGTCCAGAAGCTTTCACCCAGTTTTCGGCCATTTCAATTAGACAAGTGTTCGGGCGCCAATGTGGTGTTGCGCGGCCCCAACCTACACGCAACAATAGTAGTGACTGCTATGAACTGGAAAGTACACAAAACTCTTAAGAAGGATTTAACTCCCTTTTTATTCTACTTTAGAAGTTACAGATTCGTGCTCTTGACGCTCACAAAATACGCCGACCCGGCGGTAAAATAAAAATAAGAAACTAAAAATGAATAATAACAAGTTACTACCTACGAGGCTCTCTAAACGTAACTAACCTAACCGCGTTCTAAGATACAGCTGATATTTCAGCAAACTTTCTGAATATTAAGTTGAAAGATTCAACTATCTGCCGAGGCAAGCACACAGGCCGAAAGGCGTGGTTCTTCAATTTCTACCTAGCAGCCTTTACGCTCGTGAAGCAAGAAAGCACACCTACAAACTCGTTTCCCTTCTATTTAACTCAAATTACTTCCGCTGACAATTTGAATACTTTGCGCGTTCTACTAAAATTTACATACTCTGGCATTGGCAATTCCAGGGGAAAGTAAGGCTTGACAGGAAAGATAGTTTAAACTTAAAATAAATGTTAGTTAAAATAAATATAAACCCTACAACATAAAAGTTAGATTTTCTTTTAAATAATGCTAACGACAAAATGGTTGTTATAGGATAAGTTTTGTGACATTTATTTATAACACAGTTTTCCCATGGTAATTTATGGCTAAGGAAATTCTGGAATGCTAGTGAGTCTTAAGATGTCTCTAAGTTAGTGGATTATGTTACAATGTTCTTAGTCGGAAGAACGTTTCTTTTCTTTCTTTTGACACTTTCTTGCCTCTTTATTTTTTATCTCATAAATTCAGAAAGAGAAATAATTAAAAAAAGGTAAATTCGAAGAATTTTTCCCACTTTTATTTGATCTGAAAATCGTTGCACCAGATTTGAAATGCGTTTCTTTCGCTGACCGTTTAATATTTGAGAAATTTTACTCTCCCTT
Source organism: Stegodyphus dumicola (assembly GCF_044657685.1). Taxonomy (NCBI): domain Eukaryota; kingdom Metazoa; phylum Arthropoda; class Arachnida; order Araneae; family Eresidae; genus Stegodyphus; species Stegodyphus dumicola. The sequence continues at coordinate 108,298,609 of NC_140781.1, read as the reverse complement.
CATTTTCTTTTATATGCGATATCTACTCCTGCAGAGCTTCATGAGAAATACTTTTGAACGCATCATTAAGGAGGGAAGTTCTCATAAAAAAACTACGGGAGCTCCATTTTACTGTGATTATTTTTAAGAATTATTTAACATAAATTAACCATTTTTTAGCCTACATTGTACTGTTTTTTCCGTTATTGACGTATCTTGTTTTTATTAACCGCTCGCGGCAGCTCTCGCATTACCAAAATGATCTTGTTATTCTTCGCGATAGGTATTTTGTTTTCTTCTCTGTTTTATTTTAACCTTTTTTTAGGAGTACTAGCTTCCCGAAATTAATTTTCTATTTTGGATGAATTTTCAATGTCGAAATTCGTATTATCTATAACGCGGCTTCTCTTTATTGCTTAAGGGTTTGTTGTAAGAGGACTCAAAATTTCCTCTCACACTTGGCCATTTGCAAGAATCCATCGTTTAATAACTTTTTTTTTTCCTTCAGCAGCATCTTATTTTCTACAAAACGTTGGTCTCACAATGACAAGCCTAACTACTAACTTTATTCTTTTACTTTTATTACGTATTGGAATTTGAATTTTAACTGGAAGACTTCACCTTAATTGTTTTTCTACTTATGTATCTAGAGTCCATCTACATTGCCAGCTATTAAAAAAATGTTAGTGAAATTTGATGTTTTCTTACTTTTCTGTAGAAACTAATAAGAAAAAAATATTTTAACCAAAATGATAGCAATCCAGAACTACAAGTGTTCAGCGACTTTACCGCTCGGCCGCTAACGTGAATTTGGAAAACACTGACTGTGAAACGCTCATTTCAGTTTTTTCCATGGCTGTTACATTTCCATGGCTTTCATTACGAGTTGATACAGTATGTATCCAGAATGGCAAAAGAGCTGACTTTCATGTGCTCAGTATCATATAAAAGCAGATTTGTAGGTAATTAAAAACTACCGATTAATTTAAACCTTAAGATCAATTTTATTAGTTTAATGCTTTGGGCTCCAGCGTTTTAGATATTATCAGCGGCCAAGCGATAAAATCGTCGAAAACTGATTGCTTGACTCGGTTTGCCATTGGGAAGACTGGCTGCGTGGAAATTTTAATGTTTTTCCCCGTTTCCCCATGTATAACATGAATAGGTACCAGATCGCCTAAAATATCCTCGAAAAAGCTAATCCTTCTCTTAGGCAGATATACCTTGAGTGTTTCTCTATAATTTAAATAATCGAAATACAGCGCCTTGGAACTATTGTGGAGTGGTATCGCTGCTTTAGATTTAGCATATTCATAAAATTTAGAAAATGGAATTATAAATTATGTATTATATATAATTAAAAATTGTAAAATTATTTTACAACAATCCTTTTTCATTTGTGTAATCCTCACTTTTTCTGCGTATTTTCAGCAATGATGCCTTTCAATATTCTCTTTGTCGAATACTGAATACTCAGAAAATTTCATAACCGAATAAAAACGTAATGCTACACAAAAATGTTATTTCTAACAGAGTATTCCCAAAACATTTTAAAAACTTAAATTCTTAACAAACACACAGAATTATCTTACACAACATTACTAAAACAATATTATTACGAAAAGCACAGTTTTGGACGACTAATGTAATGATCCAAGTGCTAGAGGGCGATATATTCTTGAATAAATGTTAATAATCAGAAATTCTTAGTCTAAGACAAACTGATCTATCTGAATTATTTATATTCCATTTACTTTGACGATTTAAAAAAATTTTTATATGGCACATAAATATATTTCGGTAGTATAAACAAATCTACGGAATGTGAGAAAATTATACTTACAGTCTAAACGTTTAATAGACAGGTGCATATTTTTAAGTTAGGTTGTTCGATCTCTCAAATCGCTTAACTTCGTAAACAATATTTTCATTATAAAAAATTCAATTCATTTTCCTCTTCACCACAAGTGTAATTCTTTCTTCTGTAGATTATTTGAAGCATAATAAACATCAAATATGTAGTAATTTGGATATCACCGGGTACCTTGCGTCTACAAAACATATGCAACAGTGAAACAAATGATTTTCTTCATGGATCTGCAAACTTCAGTACATTATTCTTTCAAATTCTGTTACGGAATGGTGTTTGGATGCCTTTTTAAGAGGTTAAGACAGAGACTATAACATTTAGTTAATTTCTAAAATAAAAAAGAAACAATATTTTCATATGTTCATGTATTGCAAATTTTTGCTTTTATTTAATATTTGTTGATATACAACGAGACCGTAAGTTATGTATCACTAGGCATTAAACAGCGCAACTTCCTTGCCACTTTACTTTAATCGAAGAAATGTAGAATTGTTCACACAAAGTCCAGACCAGTAACCACCTGACATATCTATGAAATTAATAAAAAGGTTTGATATAAATCAAGACTTTTACTCGTTTACAGATTACGTTAGATAGAATCTGTTATACTTGTTATCAGATAATCATACCTTCACTGAATATGAATTATTGAAATGATAGCAACGACTATAGCTGTACGTTGTTAACAAGATGAAGCATTTCGAAAAGATTCTACAAAATTATTCGTTATAGTTTATTAGAAGAACAATCTATATTTAACGATGCTAGATATCTGCACTTTAATGGCATACGCCATTCTCATTACTATTATAAGTTGTTTATGTTACAGGTACACATATATAGACTTAAAGGCCAATTGCACTGCCATCTTATAGCAGCTGAACAGAAACCTACGTTAACATTTTACATGTCTAACTGAAGCTCGAGAAGAATATTTCATTCCTATAAGCGTTTCATTCCTCCTTGAAATGTAAAAGCCTATGTCCCTACTAATCGATGAAGCTCAAAATAGCGGCAGTGGAAACTAGTTAAATCTTCACAGCCTGGGAATTATTTTACATTTAAAGGCATTTGCTTATATATATATATATATATATATACTAGCAGTTCCTTAAGTTAAGCAGACTATAACTAATGATCGGACATTTTAATAGTATAAATAAAGACGCTATTATAAAAAGTGTCACTTATTATATGTAAAACTATCATAGTAATAATATGCTTTAGCTTATAAATGTTAAAATTTTGTGCTTAGCTAAAGATATATAGATCGGTTTATAAAGTCGTTACTTTAAATCGTATAACTTCTTTATCGTGTTGGCGTTCGTGAAACGTATTAAGTATTTTAAGAAGTGCCTTTGAAACCCTACTCTTTAATTAGTTTTTATGTTCGTATAAAAACATTTCCAAGAACAGGCTATCCTACTTCTCTTCTTAAAGAAATGATATCGATCTGACACTCGTCTTGAATTTCGAGGAGTGCTTATATTTGAAAGCCCATCGGCCCTTTTCGCAATGAAAGATCTTCTAGACGATTTGTTGTGTGCGGTCGAGAAAGTCATTAATTTAATGACTCTTGTTCCAGTCCAGTGGTGGTCTTTGAGAAGGGGGTGTGGAGTGATTACCTTTTGTTCTAAAGATTCCTATTATCTACTTTAACTTAACAGTACACTTTAATGAAGTTGCCTATATCTACACCTCTTCGAAAAGCAGAGAAAAACAGAAAACCACTTAGGCATGCTTTTCGGAAAGCTAAGTAGATTAGTTCTCGTGTGTCTAGCGATTTTCTGTCGACGTTTTTTTCTCACTTTTAATGAAAATGCTTGATGGTCATGTATTCTGTATGTCTAAGTGGTGATCGAGTTAATCTCATTTACGAATTAAAAAAAATTACCGATGCCCCAAGAAATATATTTATATGGTGCTTTATTAAGATTTTATTCATCAATGCAGATGAAATGCACTCTAGTGAAAGCTTTAAAATACTGATAACTTATTAATTAAAAATTATTAATGAGAACAATTATTGATAACTTTATATTTCCCTTAAAAATTATTACTTATGTTTTGTTTAGTCTCTATTAAAATTAATTATCGTTTCAAAAGAATCAGAGTAAGGAAAGATTATACTGTAGACTCCCACCAATAAGGCTAACAGAGGTAATTAGAATCCTGCTTAATTTGACAGCAGTTAAAAAATACAGAAGTAAGAGGAACACTGCATATTAGAATTAGCTATAAATATTGTTACCTATTTTCCTGCATTACGCAATTTAATTTGGAGAATACTTTCATTCATTTATGTAAAATTAAACCAATATTCAAAACAAAAAGAACACACTTTGAAACAGAAAGAAAAATATTATTGTTTATATTAATTTGAGATAGGAGTCAATGTTCAGAATAATAACTGCTGTTAATTTATCTTTATTATTAGCAATTTACCTTTAGTGAAGAATTTAACAATGTTTATATATTCTAGATTATGTGCAATTAAATTACGTACTGTTATGGATAAAATTATTTTTTTAAATATTCTAACATTATCTACTATTACAGCTCTTTAAGGCCCACCAGCGGCCGAGCGGTATAGTCGTTGAACACTGGTAGTTCGGTCCGAGGTTCGAATCCCGCGAACGGGCTGGCTGCATGGGTGTTTTCGTGGTTTTCCCTATATGTAACATGTATACGAGCCAGTTTCCCTTAGAAAGTCCTCCACAAAGGCATCCCTCCTCTTAGACAGATAGCCCTAGTGTGCTTTGCCATAATTAAATACACCAATACTACACCACCATTACAGCTCTTATCCCACTCATTTTCTTCCTTTTTTATAGTTACCGCTAATTTTGCTTTATTTTAATGTTGCGTGAGCGTAAATTTTCCATTGTCCTGCAGTAACCTTTTTTGTTTTTGTTTTTAGACAAAGCTGGGTTAATATGCAACACGGTTAATTAGCCTCCAGTTAGTCCAGAGACATCTGTACATCTACTTTTAACTAAGAATTTAAACTTTTGAAGGTTTTATACTTTTTTAATGAAATAATATTACTGGATATCAAAAGGTATCTAAATTAGTGTCAGGAAGAAATTTAAATTTGTGAAAACGGCAGTGGTCAGATACATAGTCATATTCATTCAAGTTTTTATCAGTTACTGATAGAAAATTACGAGAAACTGGCGGTAAGCATCGGTCACCTGTGTGTCATAGCATGTAGCCACCTTTCATCGGACGTTTATCTGATGACATAATTGTCAATGAACGTCAGTTTCCTTGAACTCAATCAGTCGAATCAAAAACTAAACAACAGGAGCTTTATGACTTAGGAAGTCTTCTCGTCAGTCAGAAGAGGAGGCAGTGAAAGCAACACTTCAGAATCGGGATCAAACTTAAATTCGAGACTTTTGATCTCTTTCGATTCATCGCTTCAAGTAGGCTACAATCCTCAACTATGTAAGTAACCGTTTCATCAAGAAAAGCCATACTCCAGAGGCCTTTTACAAATCTATGTCTATAATTTAAAAGAAATAGGTCACATTGATGTAAGTTTCCCACTGCTTATTATAGAGAACTAGATTTTGCTTTAATACGAATTTTTACTTGCAAGATTTCTCTTATTTTCTAAAATATTTCTGCAAGATTTTGTATTCTACTTTCATTTTTATTTCCTTATTCCTTAGCGTATAGTTAATTGTTTATAGTCAGCACTTAAAGCAAGTTGATGATAGTTTTTTTATAGTAATTTGCTATATTCTTCGGAAAGTGCAGTCAAACATTGAACCATTAAAACCTGGATGAACCAGGGCTACGTTTATATAGATAAAGAAAACGAACAATTGAAAATCAATAATTAATATGCTCATAGTTTTCAGAATCCTTCAAAAAACGAATCCAGCTTTTTGGTTCTACCTGAAGCTACTGATTAGCAGTAAAATGTTATCGAATAATACATTCACAGTATCTGAGTGACACTGAACATATCTTAGAACACGTCAAATTTGATTGAAGCTTTTCAACATTTTCGGATTAAACTCGAAAGACATTACAGATATTAAACTCTGTAATCGATATTTTTCAGGCAAATCCCTTGTTGTGGATTCACTACGGTGCTTTTTATTTATATTCAGATTGGTTCTCGCTGCGTCATGTTTAAACGCTTATAAGAAAGCAATTTAAATGGTCCGTGGTTCGTTATTTCATCTCAAGAGTTTAAATAATGGGAAAGACTGAAATATTCAGTGTGCAATACCTTGTCGATTTTGAATTTCATTTTAATTAAACTGCCCTTTTGCGCAGTTTGCATTATTAAGACATCGAAATTTGTATGAACTAACTGAAGCTGCTATTTTAAACGCATCAAGTTAATGTTACTACTGTTGAATTGTTTTAACTTCATTACTATCACTCAGATTTACAGGAATATTAGCTACATTTGAATGCTTATTGTTTACTGCATATTCAGTCTTTGTAAACTCAAAATGAAATGTAAATGTTGTAGGTCTTCTTAAATACTCTAAAAACCAGTACCTTATCGATATTTGATATCCACAATAGAATATTAAATTTACTTAATCGAGCACTTTATTGCGGTATTCATAGTTTTCACGTTGAAAGTCTGTGTTAAAACGTTATTTGTTGTTTGTTGTACCCCAATTTTCATCTGTCTACGTATATTTTTTAATATTTTACATGTTTTCAGTGCATCCCATATTTTCTAGTTAAGTAAATTTTCGAGTTAATAACGATACTTTCGTTAGTTCATCTGATAAAAATAACCGAGAACTCATATAAGGTTACGGGTTGGTCTTTCGTCTAACAGAAATTGAGTCAGAGAACATGTCTAATAAAACCCACAATTTACTACAGACAGTAGTTAATTTGAAAGTCTTATAAAATTTTCAAATTAACTACTGTCTGTAGGAAATTTAGGCTCAATACTGAAAACAGAATTTTGTTTAACTTAAAAAAATGGTAAGTAGTGGACTATGATATTTAGCTTACTTTTCAATTTTCTTTACGATGTAGCAATTTTAATGTTGTAATCCTGATTTTCCTCAATGTTTATTTTCTATAAAATTATTCTCTGCATAAATATGGGCCAAATGTGAAATTAAGGAGCAAAATCTAGATTGTCTCATAATTTTCACCTAAATAATGATCTTTGAACAGAGATGGTTTTAATCTGCTTTTTAGTTTTCATCATTCAGTACGCTCCACTTAACTACTATATTTAGCTTCGGTACCTAGTTTTATATTCTTTCAAATAAAAAAAAGAAAAAGAAAGTCTGAAAGCTTTCAGATTTTGCATTACGCCCAAAGAGGAGTTTGTTAACTTTTTGTGGGTTACCTTTATTTATTAAATATCATGTTATTCGCACTTAAAACATAAAATTCAGTTCAACAGCAATATCGCAAAATAATTTTAAAATGAGCATATCTTTAGAATTTCCGATACACAGTCTCGCGCGCTGGAGATGAAAATGTTTTTTTTCGTATAGTTTTGCCGTTGCTCGCTTTGAAATCGTTGAGGTTGAGTTTGTTAATCAAAAATTCGTTTACAAAATATGAAATTAATAATAAAACAAATTCCAAATTCGGGCTTTCAGATGCCTACATTCGGGTGGAAACGTACGTTATTCAAAATGTGATGGCTCTAGGTACCGCCGTTTTATCACAATGCGAGAAACATATGTACATTTATGCAGATTCTTCATTATTTATTTTTTAAAAATATAATACAGGGGTGTAATATTTGATGGCAACGGTTTGAAAAGGGAACCCAGATTTAAAATTTTCAACGAAAAATGCCAAATCGAAATTAATAGCCCTTCTGTGCCCTTTGGGCGAAACAAAACAAAAAACAAACCACTCTATTTTACCATTTTTTGTTAAAAATTTAGTGGTTATCGAATCTAAGAAAACTAATTTCAAATTACAAATTTAAAATTAATTTTTATTTTAAAGTTTGCAATTGTTGTTCACGCAATATCTTAGGCAATACAGGTTTTGTTAGATAATGGTTTAAAGAATGGTGTTATTTTACAGCTCTTTGAAGTACTCATCAAATTATTCTCATCCGAATGTACCTTTGTCTTTTCCTGAGAGTAAAATTTCTTGCAGAGCTTTTAATGTTACGATCATTCTTTATTGCAACCGTTCCTCTGCGCACATTTTGTTTTTGGCTGGTAATGTTGAGACAAGAGATGGAGCCAATATAAGCTGCTATGATGAGAGGGGAAAGAGCGGGAGAGAAATCGCGAACTTTTCTTTCTTTATTTATTTATTTTCCTACCTAGTCTTCCAGCTGGGTGACTTTTACAATGTCATTCCTCGTCAGAACTAGCTATTTTATTTTCCAGACAGAAATCTTAATTTTCTTTCTTTAGCTCTTTTCGGAGCCCATAAATTTTCCTTATATATATTTTATCTCTTCTTCGTTCAACTGACTATTTTCTGAGACACAAGTGAATTATGGCGTCTTAAGAGATTAACTCATGGGGCTGACAAATTATAGTTAGATGCCATGACTTTTAACATTACTGTAGACCTAAATTTGCTTAAAATTCCTGTTGTGGATATTACAAAAATAGTTTTGTAACTAAAGGGAACGTTCCTAAAAACGGGACTTCTCTCTCTCTCTCTATATATATATATACATGTCAAAGTAATTTTGTTTTACATGTAAAAAATCTTTTTGTCTTGCCATTAAACAAAATTTAGTTCCCCATTAAACTATATTTTCATTAAATATTAAGTGAAAAACCGTAGATCTTTCTTGAAACTTTTTGCGTAGCTAAAGCGTGAAGAGGTTGGCCGCTGTTTCAAAAGTATGTTATTAATTGATTGAAACGTGCTTTATTATCTGTTCTAGTCATAGGAAATTGTGAAAAATGACCCAAATTTAGTATCAGTCTAACTATAAATTACCTTTTTCTAAGATTTTATGGCAGCACATTTAAACACAAGTCTGTTTTAGTCGTTTTCGAGCACGATGCATAGAAAGTGATAGCGGGAAAAGGCAATTACATACCTGGTTGATGGGTACACATGATTGTGATGTTCGTTTAATAATTCCTGGTTTTAAATCTCTGTCAAGCCCCAGATGCTTTTGGAGTATCGCAATAAAATTTAAAACGGAAGTTATCACTTATCTGTACATCTTCTGCAAACTAACAGTATAATAAGAAACTAAATATCTGGTATGTAGTGGAACGATATTATAAATTTGAATACGCATATCTCCTAACAAACGCACTTAGATGATTATGTTTTCATCAAATATTATTTTTACTTTCATAATTTGCTCAAGTTATATTTTCCTCAAATGGAGTTCAGGCTAGTAGTCATCCACCGGAAAAAACTAAATTGTTCGGGGAATTAAAGTATATAGATATGTAGAAGATTTATATAAGAGTTATTATAGAAGTCTTTTAGCAAAATAGCCGCAGTTAAATTTTAGATACTTGAATTAAGTTGAAGAAATTTGAAGAGTAATTGTTCACATTTAGGTAGCCTGAACTGAAGATACATTATAATTAATAATGCTTTCTTTATTTTAGTAGTATTAATCGTATTTATTTAAGATATAATTTTTGTAGTTAATTAATACAGGATTAATATTTCAAAAATAAATTCTAAATGTATTGATTTTTTTTCACTTACTTATATCAACATTTATTTTGTCTCTACATAATACATGTGGATTTTCTCAAGAGAAAGGTTTTACTTATTGTTTTAACCCCAAATTATGTGAATATACGTTATTTACATCAATAATACCCTGAAACATTACTTTTTATCTTCGCCCATTCAGTGTTATGTTTCATAAAAGTTTTTTTTGAATTTAGTTTTGGAACTGATTAACTTTTGATTTAATATTACCTCTTTAAATCTTCCATTCTTAAACAATTTTCTGTGGAATTAAATTTCTTGGTTAGTGGATAAAAACCTGCTTGTTCATTTTGTTTTTTCTTTTAAATGGCAAGTTACACACACATAATTTTTTTCTTCTGCGTGAAGAAACATATGCTGCTCTAAAGAGCCTCTTTATATATTACTACAGAAATATAATACATAATTATATATTATAAACTACAGAAATATATATTAATATATAATTATATATTATATACTACAGAAATATATATTAATATATAATTATTTATTATATATTACAGAAATATATATTAATATATAATTATATATTATATATACTACAGAAATATATATTAATATATAATTATATATTATATATACTACAGAAATATATATTAATATATAATTATATATTATATATACTACAGAAATATATATTAATATATAATTATCTACAAATATATATTATAACTGTTGCAGGTTGTTGAGAGTGACTGTTACATAGAAAAATTTTGCTTTCTGAGGAAAACACTGGACGTAAGTGAATAACAAAAGATTCTGAATGGTACTTTCCTTTCATTTGACAGGGTAGATAAACAATGTATATCATCCCATGGTATATGTAAACAAGCAAGGCTAGATACACTTGGTCGTGATAACTTTTGTGTCATAACATTGGCATTATATTAGGTCATCAAGTACTTGACAGCAAGTCGTACGTTGTACATAGCAGATGTTGGCTGGGACTTGAATATGTAGTATTAGTATGAATAGTATGTATGAATAGTAGAATTCGAGCACACTCGCACACTCTGCTGGATCTGTTCGTGTCTTCGACAGCTACACCAGCGTCAGTATTCCGTGCATCACAACTTCGCACCCCGATGGAAAGAACAACAAGGCACACGCAAGGCGGATGCAAATTTCCCAACATTAATTAAAAATTCTCCTGGCGTTGGTTAATTTTACATATTTAGAGGCAATTTTGAAATTTAATGGTATTTAATTTCAGTTCTTTTGGGTATTGGTGAAATTGGTTCTAAATTTCTTACTTACTATCTTTAATGATATATATACGGAGAGAGAGGTAGCGTTACACAACTACAAAGTCTAAGATGCCCACATTCTTTTGCGTGAATAATTTTATTCAAATTATTTCTTTCAAGCTCATAATTTTTGAATTCCTCACAAATCGTTTTGAAGGCATATTCAATTTTGATAAATTCACTTAGAGCTTTTGTGTTTAATGCTTTAAAGTAATATTTATATTAAAAAATAAGATTTTAAAAGTAATTTTTACGTTTGCTTACTTTTGGAGCCTTGATTTTCAGAAAACAATGAACTTCCCACATATGGAATGAAATTTAATGAATAAATAAAAATAAATAATGTTTTAACTTTACAAATTTATTGATGTACAGAGTACAATTACTTTCACAAATCCTTAACAAAAATAATAAAAAAATGGTTAGATATGCCAAGATTCATCTTATTTAATAATATTAATTGGCTTTTGTAACATAAATTTAGCCTAGATGTTGCAAGAAGTATTTTAAAATTTTACACTTAATGCCTGCACTTTCCTGCAGTTTTATTCTTGACAATCTAATATTCATTGAAGCATTTTCCACTCCCTTTGTGACGTTAGGGCAAATTTTGACGATTTTTCAACATTTGGATTTGATCAAGTAACAGTATTCCACCTAAAACAGATATTATGTCAATGAATTGCTTAAAATGAAAACATATCAAAGGTATCATATGATATGAGTTGCACAACATTCAAATAAATTTTATCATTTAAAAATTCGTTTAAATGCCAAATAAGTTAATTCATGATTCTTGAAATTCCATTGGTCTACGTTTTTAGTAACGCTTAAATATAACGGTGATTGATTATTCGAACACATACAGTTATTTATAAAGATTTACATTTCCCTTCTTTAGTTTGGATTGAAAAATTTTAATACAGCTTAAGAAGCAATGCGTATATATAGTCATTCAAAATGTGTGTACACTTTTAGTGGTACCTTATATCTATTATATAAGATTTCAGCGTCAGGAAAACAAAAATATCTAATTGTAAAAGATATCAATGTAAAATGTGTACGTAAAGACCAGTAGACATGTTAATGCAATAAATTAGTGTCTCTTATATAATGTTTCTTCACTCATAACTCTAATTTAAAATTAAAATTTTATATTTTTTTCCAGACTCGGAAGCGTTTTTCAGTTTTATACTTCTCTCTTATCTGTGAAACAATTTAAAATGTCAAATGAATTAGAAAAGTAGTGTTTTTTTACCACTTTCATCTTTGAAGTGATAAATTATTTGATCATCCAAGTGGTGAAACTGAATAATTATGTAGCAGTGAATTTGTATCGAATAGCGTATTTTAAGAGACTTGATTTCAAATTTTGAAGCCTTCCGAGAATTATCATGATAAATATGCATTTTCGACTCACAGTTGCTTATTAAGGTTCAAATTATAACTTTCCACGTGACTGAATAAACATTGTGGGTCACTGAAGATGCTAAACTAGTTTAATCTGCCACGATTTCATGAATTTAATTGTGGATATGGATTAAAACTATAAAATTCAAATTCAGAATTATTAAACTACGAGAATGCAATCTTCTTAGAGTATTGAGAGCTGAATAATGTCTATTAAAGATACTCCTAATTAATTGTTTAAATAATCAGAACTCCTTGGTAAATGAAAATTTTCACTGGATACAAAGCTGATGTGCCAATACAGATATTTTCATGTTTACGATATATAACTATTTAAAATAGATGTTATCTCCTTATTTAATTTTGATGCAATTTATCAAATGAAATAATTCTCCTAAATACAACTGTGAATAAAGGAAAGTTCATAATTCTGTTAGGGGAATTAAAATCACCAAATATTTGATTATTACATTGTAGAAAATGAGAGGCTTTTGGAACGAGGATTGCTTAAAGATTTACTGAGCTTTGTCGGGAACTAAGCTTGGAACATTCTAACTTGCTGATTGATATTGGGAACGTTGTATCCCAAGATCACTTGGGAGGGATACCTCAATTCCTTTACACTACAATCACAACAGATTTGTAAATATCAAAGAAGATTTATTTGAAGTTGTGATAAAAATCCTATGCTTGCATAAATTACTATGAAAGGACAAATAAATGAAGAAGACATATGAGAAAAAATTTTAAATTAAAATCTATATAAGCCAATTCAGTTCACCAGTTTTTGACTTTTAAATTAAACTGTATAGGAGTCTCGGCCACGGGTGTTTAAAATCAGTCCCCCCCCCCAGGACTGGAGTCATCGCTAGCGATGGCTGTTTTAGGCTCCGCAGGGACAATATGGTGTTTTCGTTCGGTTGTGGTTGAGCTATATAGTCAAATATTCATGGTTGTCCGAGGCGAAACATTCGCGTCAGTGGAGTTGGCAAGTTCAAGCGAGCCTTTAAACTGCTTGAGGTTTTCAGTGGGCGCCTGGGGCCTCAAAACTGCATATTCAATTCCCTCCATGGTTTCCTCCTAAGGCACCTAAAGCCGACATTTGCATACCATGACGTAGTGTTAGCCGGCCGGATTGATGGCCCGGTCTGTCTGACAGTGTTTAAGTGACTTCATTCTGCTGTCCGGCGTTGGGGGTCCCTGTTGATGGCGGATGTTTTTACCATCCCTTCAGAACGGGGTCGTGGAATGTGAGTTGCTAAGTGTTCCTGTCGACTCAGCTTAGTCTTAGCTCATCGGCTCGACCGATAGGTTAGCAGCTTCTTAGATCGCCTCTAGGGTTTGGGGCGTTTAAACTGTATTAAGACAGACTCGAGCTTGCCCGGTCTGAAAGCCCCTTCCTGCTAGCATACTGTCTTATTTGACTGAAAGTTATAACTAGGGCAGGAGTTCGTATTTAGTGTTCTCTTCTGTCTTATTTGAACGTGAAAATACGTGATGCCGATATGTATGTAACAGACGCATTCGAAAAATTTCTTAATCCTTTTTTGTGTCCGCTGTTGCAAAAGTTGCAATTTGTGTAACATTTATCGTTTTTGAGATTGCTTGTTGTTATTGTTTTTCTACATAAAAGTGCAGTTACATATTATGTTTCTACATTAAGTGCAGTTACATATTATGTTAAACTTAGGTAAACATTTTAATTCGGAAAAGCAACGATCTGAGCATAATTACTTGAAACTGTTTACCTCTCATGTTTGAATCATTGTCGTAATCTTGGCCGCGTAAATTACTAATATCTAAACCATTTTCCTCTAAAGTTTTTAATAAAAATGTTTTTCGTCATTCACCTGTCGCATCTGTGAAACACAAAATACTAAAATCCTTTCTCAAATACTCATGTCCGTATTTTCTAAAGTAAGATACCTAAATACAAATTAATACCTGCTCTTGATGACAGGCATCAGGGGTACTATCAAGTAAAATCGAAAAATACTTTGTTTGTTTGACCTTACTTAAAATAATTTGCTTTATATTATCTCATAATAAGCTAATTGTTTCATTTTTAATTTTATCCTCAAGGTAATGAAGTATACATTTTTGAAACTTAAGTATACTTTTTAATATATACAGATATGACAGGGTCAAATTTTGTGATCATTTCTATACACATTAAAAAATTATGATTTCTTTCGAATAACTTGTTTCTGGAACAACGGAAGGCTAAGAATTGTTTCGCAAAAAACTGAGTGACATAGATAATTTTTTCAATAACATCGCGCCAATGCTTAGTCCCTTTGTTTTAATAAATTTTTAAATTCCGAATCAACAGGTTTATTCTTTCGTAATCGTTCTAAGAAATCGGACCAATGATGTAGATTCCAGAAATGCATTTTATTTGTTTTAGGAATTTTTAAGTGCTTATTTAAGTGGCTCCAGTCGTTAAATTCTGAACTACTCAGTTTTACGTTGCTGAAACTGTTAAAGAATTTACAACAAAAACAACAAACATACTTCTTTTCAGCAGAATTTAGCAACTAATACCTTTTAACTCTTTCGTTGTTTGGCAAGATTCGACAAAAGTACATCTAAAAAAAAACTTACGTCCATTTTTATCTTTTGGGGAAATTGAAATTCGAAACCTGGGGTTATCCAGGACCATTTTCTATTAAGGCTTGAAGTTGGAATCGCAGTAATGGACTTGGGCATAATCCGGAATCATCAGGCACAGGCAAATGCGTATATCTACTGCAGGAAAGCGTAGGTTTTACTAGGATTTCTTCTGTTTTTTCGACCAGCTGCATTGAAGTTAAATGTTATTCTCGGGTGAAAACACTTGCTAACTTTTTCTAATTATTACGTTATTTTGATAATTTCAATGGTAGCTGAGAAGTTGATGGACAACTAGTGCTAGTAGCGTCAGCTTGGGTATTCCCTGAGGTTTGGAAAAACTGAGTAATTTTAAAGTTCTGGTTTATTAGTCTTCCTCTCCCTTTCATTTTCTTTATTACATTCTGATACTCACAGTTTTTTCTGTTTTCTTCTGACATCTGAGTTAAAATGAAAACAGAAAAAGCGGAAGTAAAAATTTAAAGTAGAAAATAACTACAGTGAAAATCTTTTAACACAAAACTCAGGGGACTGAAATATTTTTCCCTCTTAAAAGAATTTCGTGTTAAAGGATATTTAAAAAAAAACATATATTCAACAAAATTACGTTTAATATAGTGCATTTTATTTAAATAGATATGTATATATGCATGTATTTAATAAAAATTAATGAAACAAAAACATCCATAAGAACTTAATGAAATTTAATACAAAATTTTCACGTTTTGGACGTTTAACAACACGTTTAAACAAAATATTTATTGAGTTTTTAAAAAATAATCTGATATTTTTCTTTGAATTATATTTTTAGCATCAAACTGTTAACAAATTGATCAATGTCGTCCATTTTGTTATTCATTTCACCATTGGAATGCGCGTCTAAATAACTGCGCGTACTTTTTATGATGTTCCTCATTTCGGATGACGTGGGAACAGGAGCTGCATTATCATTTCATTTTTGTCATCTGAATCAATGATATATTTTGATCTTTGAACAAACTCCCAAATGTATTTGTCTGCCATAATTGGGGCTGTATACATATTATCATCAACTACTGCAGCGAATTCTTGCGATAATACAGTAGGACAGTCCACTAATACAAAAACTTTCTTAAACATTTCATTGTGTCGGCTCAGTTTCAATATCCTCCTTCTCCATTCGTTTTGGCGCCAAAAATTCTGATACTTTTGAGAATCGTGCATGACGAAAACAATTTTCATTCGTCCTTGGAGTCACTGAACTCCATGCAGGCTGCAACATATGAAGAGACAGAGACATCCAGAGTGCAACACATGAACCAAAATCACAGATTTTACTCACACTGTGATGTACTCCTCACCGAATTCCAAAGCCAACTGATGAGAGATGAGATGTTTGTGTGCGGTTTGTAGAGGTAGAAGGTGAAAGTAGCTTAGATAAACAAAACTGGCTCGTGTCAGTGTCTATGCCGAGAGTATTTCAAAGCCAAGTTAGTCTCCTTTCTACGAAACATGTCTAACCACCTTTCTTTCATTTTACATCCCTCCTAAATCTCGCCTGCGAGGCAGGTATTTTCCGTATTTTGTTCATTCCCAGAAAAGATTTCTTTTCGTGTCAAAATGCATGAAAGACAAAATGTATTCGAGACAAAATGTATGAAAATATATAGTAGTTTGTCGGGACCGTTGCATTATTTCGTTTTAACCGGTATTTCGTCTTAAGCGTTTTTGCGTTAAACGTATTTCACTGTATTATAAGAACTATTGCGTAAAACACTTCTTCTTAAAAACACTCGGAAAGTCACTGTTTGACATATTTTACCTACCTTCTGAAAAACTGAGTATATCTTAAACCATTGCTTGGAAAATATATGAACTATTAGATAAATACCAAATAATTCAAGAAGGTGGTACTACTCTTTTGTTTATTATAGTAAATAAATCAAATTTAAAGTATGCATTTAAGATGTAATGAAATAACGAAACATTTTCCTTCGGTTTTGCATATAGCTAAAAATTGGGGAATGGCCAGTTTTTGATTTCAGAATACCTTGTATATTTTTACTTCCTCAAATTTCAAATAGGTATAATTTAAATTCAGTGATCCTCCGTAAACATGTCAATCCTTTCTTCTAGAAAGATAATAATTTTTAGATTAATAAACAAATGATTCATGTTAAAAAAATTTCGAGTAATTATGCTCAAATTGTCGCTTTTCTGAATTAAAAAGCTAGCCTAAGTTTAACATAATATGTAACTGCACTTGCCTTTTTTATGTAGAATTTCAATAACAACAAGCAGTCACCAAAAAAAAAAAAAAAAATCACAAATAAGATAAATTTTGCACAAATTACTACTATTGTAACACTAGGCACAAAATAAGGACTAAGCAATTTGTCGATCGCGTCTATGGCGTCGGCATGTACCCTTACATACGTATCGGCATCAGATATTTTCGTTCACATAGATTTACAAGATCAGCTCAACTTATGTCAAAAACTGTAAAACGCATTAACTGATAAAATCAAAGCGATATAATTAGTATATAGATCTTATGCATGAACTGCAGTTTTTGCAAACATTTGGAGGAAATATAGCATCGCCGGTTGAAACTCTAAGCTATATCGTTGTCAGCAACATAGCGGCGTGCCAAAGAGTATTTTCGATATATCCCTAGATATCAACCCTGGAGCATTTTTTTGTACCCTTTTGTAATCATAGTTTGAACCTTGTCGTAAACAACGCTGCAAACAACAGTTTATTCAGTGCAAACTTATTAGATATCTAAATTAATTTGTTTTTAATTTTAAGATAATAAAACTAGTGTTCAGCAATATATTTGGTATCTAATTTCGCTTCGCTTGCAGTGTTACGTTTTTATAACATGTTGTTGTTGACTAATGCTCACTTGTCTTACTTACAGTCGGCCCAAGTCCACGAAATTCCTCGTGGCAAAGAGCGCAAGTTACGCCTGTCGTTAGCAACAGCCTTGAGCACCTTACAGGTGACAGTGCACTTTAACTCAGTTTGGCCCCAATTTTGATGGAGAGCATCCAGGGGGGACAGGTCCGAGCGTTTCCCACCCCTCTTTCCCTACCACCAGCCTTCCGATAAAACATTCGCCTCGCATATTTAGAGTGCCCCATGCCGCACGGACACTATACAAGCACGGATCTATGCCTTCTCCGAGATTCCAACCAGAGCTCTTAAGCACAGCAGTCAGCAATTCTGATCATTACACCGGTTGGGCGGCTTTTTATAACATAAATGTATATAAAATTCTTCAATAAATATGTTTAGCGTGGGTTTTAACAAAGCACAAAATGTTTGCACATTTAGACAAATTAAAAAAATATTTTTTTCTTTGGTTTTTCATTTTATTATATTAATAATACTTCATTTTAAATATTAACCATAAGCAAAAGATGTAGGTTTCACTGCATAAAGGCGCTAACTAGACATTTGCTCGACGGCGCCGATTAGGCTTGGCGCGGTCCTGACTACACAATTAAATAATAAGCTAAAAGCTGGGGTTAAATATGCATTCTTAAAATCGCCCCATTTATAACCGTGAATACGTCTTCACGCACAATCATATCTTCGCGAAAATTGTACTTTTTGCTCTGTATGCGGTAAAAATGTTTCATATTATGTCAGCATATTAATTCAAATAAATTCGTCCTTACTTCAAAAATAATAAATAAAGTCATATTTCAGCAGTAAAATAATTGCTAACATGAGATTTGCATTGATTTAGGAAATATGATATTTTAAAATATATAAAATGCATAACATAATAACTTACTTTATAGATTAGTTTCATTTTAAAATATTTTGCTATAATATTTATAAAAACTATTTTAAGTATTAATTATTTTAACAAAATTTTAACAAAAATTTAGCACGTATTTTTAGTACTAATAAATAAAAAGTATTTGTATTAAATTCACATTTCATTAGATGAATCTACCTTAGATTAATATATTTAGATGAAATAAAGTAATGAAACATTACAAAATAAATCTTATGCGGACTTCAAATTCTTGAAAGGGCAGATTTAGTCTCTTTTGATTCTAAATGTAACGCTGATGAACTGTGAAAAAGATGCTAAAACGAACCACGTCTAAAAGCGGTCATATCATGACGTTTCAGCGACATCGACAAATTGCTAAGATGCAACGGCAAATATTTTTCGTCTTCGCTACGTTGTAAAGACGTCGTAAAAATTACCACGACCACTTTGCAACCTCTCGGACCAGTTTGCAACGTCATTGCTACGTCATCTACCAAAACCTAGCTGGCAGTGTCAAAATACAGTCTCTCTTTCCAGATCCCCAAATCTCAGCTTAACAACATGCAACTAATTTGCATTCCGGTAAGGAATACGGACCAAAGAAGTCGTAGTAAAGAGCGAAATCTTAATAAAGGGTTAATTTAATGTAATAACTTTGCAATTGCAACTGCGAAACAAAGCTTTAATTTCCGTACCACATATATTTTCCACAACGCATTTCACCAACAGACTAACAAGATTAATTAATTGAAGTGCAGAATGGCCGTTAAGCGAGTTTCCTATCGCTACTCACAGCATTCATTAAATTTATCTTTTCGAGAAATTTGGACTACTCATTAATCAAAATGCAGAGTTTTATTATAATATGAATGGGAAAAATATAGGTAGGAATCATTGATAGGGGATCCTTTGCACAGATCATAAACAAGGACCATTAAAATTTACGGGAAAAGGCCCCCAAAATATGAATGTTCTTTGAACAACCATACAGAGTAAACAATTTTTAATTACTTATACAATAATGTTATTACAATTAGAGGAAACTAATTAACCATCTTTGGGTGAAGTGGTATTGCTTGACTTAGTGGCTATTTTAGGAGATCAAAAATTTCTTTGGTGCATGGTACAGTCAGTAATAAAACGTAATACATTTTGTAGAATATGTTATATAATTTTCTTCCCATATTGATCCAGATTTTTTAAGCTGCTATTAAAGTCGCTAACAGACAGTCTTTGCCTGGCATGTATCCCTAAGTTAAGAAAAAAAAATCACACAAAGTAATAGCGGAGGAGATAAATTACTAAGTAATTTGGAAACAACGACCAATCACTCCTTCTTCAGTAAAGTGCCATCGTAATACTATTTTATGCAGCATAAGAAGGTACTTTGTCTTTATCAAGAATACGAATTAGACACCCTTACTTCCTTGACTTTACTTTATGTGATTTGTAGCTGTGGAAATGCTTGAGACTAAATCCGATGCAGTTGAGTATACTTTGGCATACCTAAATCATATAACAGATAAATATTATATAAATATTAAAGAATAACATACATTCCTTAAGACATATAACATTCTCTCGTTGACCAGATCTTGAGCAAAAGAAAAGTTTGATCCCCAAAGATGATCATCTCGATCAGCGTGAACTTCATGAACATATCTGTTACTATTTTTACGAATTGCAAAAACACTGTTCTAACATAACGATTAATATCTTTTTGCATAATTAACATGCGAAATAAATAAAATTTAACTTTCAGGAAGTCTCTATTATTCATCATTAATTATTCAGGAAAATGTAACGCTATTTTTGTATAGCTCCATATTTCTGTCTTATCCCTGGCATTTCGAAATAATTTCTTTTGCCTAAAAATCTTTTCCACATCTTAATAAATTCACAATCTTACACTTAGTACAATTTTTACCATTAGATAAAGCTATGTTTTGCGTTGAGTAGGAAAATTAATTTTATGGTAAATACTGAAATTTAATGTAAGATGCACAACGATTTACAGAGAATATAAAAGTATCAGAAAGACCAAAATTATCGAAAGAAGCGTTTTCGAAGAAAATATATTATGATAATTTAACATACGCATCCTACTTATAGATCGATGGAATGCTATATATTTATATTGGTGATACTTCCATGTAATGAGTGGACGCGCAGTGTTAAAATGTTTGTATAATACACCACACTGGGGACGCCTCTCTTTTAAGGGGAGAATTGGCTTTCCCATATTTGTACAGTATACAGCTTATAAAGTAGTAGATTCATAGAACGAGATTCAGCTTTAAGATCTTCGGAACAAATATATGTATAATAATAATAATGCTGTAGCACTTCCCAAGTGGATGTTGGTAATTGTGTTGATATCATGTTTCTTAATTTCTATAAAATTATTTTCGTGCTCTTAATATATCTCTTTCTTGAATTAATGCCGCATATTAAGAACAACATTGAATTATAAAAGCTACATTCATTTGCGTAATCCTGGAAATAGTTTCATAACATTCCTCTATTAAGTAAAATTCAAATACAGAAAAGTAATTTTTCTAATTCTAAAGAAAGGTAAAAATATCTTCTTTAAAAAAATTATTTTCCTAAAAGTGTACAATGTTACAGACAAGGGGGGGGGAAACGAAGAAGTGCCACTGTACTGCGAGATTTGTAGTGGCGCCTGTAATACTGCCTATTGAGTTAAGGCAGTTGTTGATGTATTTATTCCGTAAGACTTAGTAGCTTATTAAATTAACTATTAACCTATCATAATCCAAATGACGGTTATTCGCATAGCCCTTTAGTCTTACAATTTTAATGTTATTTCTTTTTTTTTACATTAATGATCTTTTTTAATAAAACATATAAGTTAATAATATATAAATAATATAGAATACAGAATATATAATGTATAAATTTTTATCTAATATCTGCTTATAACGTGAGTGAAGTGCGGTTATGCAGATTATTACCTATTAATTTTACATCTATATTTATTGCATTTAGTTACTCATATTGCTGTTATCAATTCAACAGCAGGAAAAACTTACATGTTATTAATACTTTTCTTATTACGTTCACCTCAATATGCAGCTATGATTTATCGTCCTAAATCATCAGAACCTAAAAATCAGCACGATAGAATTTAAAATATATGACTTCTAAACATCTGGATTTTCATTAATCGAATCTCTTGCTTTATTTTTTATACCAAGTAAAATTACAATTTTTATTAATGTATTTATTTTTATTTATTTTTCTCAACGATTTAATATAAAAAAATCTGATGTGTACACCACACGACTTCCTTGTACGGAATATTAAATTATACACACTTTTTCCTGCATTTCATTTAAGCTTATTGAACTGAATTAAATCTACTTCGTTAATAGCGGATAAACCACAACAGAATAAATGCGCTTTTTAAAATTCACTATATTTATTTACCATAGCCATACTCTGGCGCTAGGTTCACTTAACAGCGTTACATCTCATTCATTTTATAAGTCAGAATGCAAAACAATTATATCATCTGAAGAATTATTTAATCGTTGCCACATGTTTTATTCAGATACTATAATAAATCTAAAACGATGTATAAAAGAAATTAAACAAGTAAAAAATAAACAGTTTTTCACAGACGATTCAGTGCTGGCTACCTAATGCGCATGCGCTACTCGTAAACATTCTTCTCTGTCCGAAACAGACTGGCGACAGCATTTTCTGCTAATACACTTAGTTCCTCGAATTTCATTAGAGATGTGTTTCGCATTCAATTAATTCAGTTCTGACTTCGCGGCAAGGCAAAAGTAATAAAAACACAAAATATCTTCATTTAAAATTTAAAGATTTTAAAAAAACACAAAATACCAAACACAGTTAAATTTTTTTAAAAGCAATTTTTACAGTTAAAATTACAGTTTCTACGAAAAAACAAGCGAAAAGACGGATTTTTCGGTGAACAAAACTGAAGGTTCACTTTTGGTCTCACTCGGCAAAAAAAAAACGCGAAAACTGATTTAATTTGTTGAAAAAACTTTGACGCGTAGAAACTGATTTAATTTGTTGTGGACTCCATGCTGAATCAATATATGTGATAATTTAATAACTGAAATGATAATTCCAGAATGGATTAA
Organism: Stegodyphus dumicola; assembly: GCF_044657685.1. NCBI lineage: Eukaryota > Metazoa > Arthropoda > Arachnida > Araneae > Eresidae > Stegodyphus > Stegodyphus dumicola. Next base: position 108,275,911 of record NC_140781.1, on the reverse strand, counting down.
TCATAATTTAATTTGCAATAATGAAAGAAGATTACACTTTGTTGTTGCGAAGCTTAGTTTTTCTAGATTGGCAACAAATTTTGCTAAATTTCAAATGTAAACAAATATGGCTGCTATGAGGAAAAAAATAGGCTTAGGCACACTTAAACACCTTTTAAATTGTTGATAATTCTACAACTATAACATGCAGGTTAACTAAGGGCATAAAAACCTTAACCTGAAGACAAGAACAACATAATTCAATACTTTTTAAGGCAAAAAATGCAAACTTTACAAGCATAAAAGAATAAAAAAAAACTGAGGTTATTGAGCCGAGTGACAGAGTGGATATAAATATATATATATATGTACCAAAAATATATTAACTATATGTATATATATATATATATATATGCATATATATTAACTATATGTATATATATATATATATGCATATATATTAACTATAGGTATATATATATACCTATAGTTAATATATTTTTGGTGCGGCCGATTGCAACCAAAAAGGGAGGTGCAAACCTACATGTTATAGAGTCCCACATACGAAATATTAACGTACTGAGGTTATGCGTTTTTGAGTTATGCGAGATACATACATACAAACATACGTACGTACTTACAGACGTAATAATCTCTTCTGAATCCATTTTAAATCAGTTTTATAATTCACTTTAGGAAACGAAGTCCTTTATTCTGTCCTTACGTACAGATGTTACGCAAAAACATGGTTAAATTGTATTCGATAGCGGTGAAAATGGATATTTTCCTTGAAATTTGTACCCGGAAGTTTTCGTGATTATAATACTTCTTTTACTTAGTACAAGGAGGTAAAAAGTGCAAAAAATATATACTTTTAAGGCATTGTTAAATTGGATTTATCCATATTTGTTAGAGATATGATTTACAAATTGTCTTACGATATTTATCAATTACGTAACCTAAAAAAGTACAATAATGAAATTGTGATTACTTTAGCCAGATATTCTTCGCTTATTTCATAAATCATGGGCAACATTTTTAAATGCTTCTTTTATAAAAATATACTAAAAATACAGGCCCAAACATACCATATCTTTCTTCAACTAAGTTTTATTTATCTTATAGTGCAATTGTTAATCTTAAGATAGCTATACTTGTTTGCATTTTTGGTATACTTCCCTTTACTTCATATGCGCGATGCTTTTATTTTTGTGGATAAAGTGTCCCTTTTTACTTCAAATGTAGTGTCTGAAACCTATCATCCAGAATAAAATAAAATGCCGCAAACAAAGCATTAAAATTCCTATACCTTCATTGGTAAATGCCTATTTAAGCTACAGAGAGAACCAGCTTAGTTTTCCAAATTTCTCGAATATCCGGAGGTCTTTGGGTAAGTTTTCCGCATGTACAGAGTTCTGCTATACTACATTTAATTTCTTTCGATTTTTCGACAAATGCAATAAATTTCGTTTTTCGTAAGAGATTTCTATAAAGCTCCTTTATTTCTAAAGTCAAGGAAGCTTCTAAAAAATCGAAGAGGATTCTCCGTCACTTTTTACGGTAAAATCACTAACTTTCTTTCTGCCTTCCACTTAGCTAAAGTGCTGGGTGAATTCAACTATTCAAAGAGCATTTTACACTCGCCTGTAAATGTCTTCAAAGTGAGCTACGGATCTTATATATCTGTCAATTTACGTAGCATTTTTACCGCTTTTTGCGTTATTTTCGGATTTTTATTTCAGTTCGTCTTTAGTTAAGAATTCGGGGGAATTTGTTCCCATTTATTTTAGAAGTACACTGAAGAAATGTCATGCAAAAGATATATGAAAGTAGTAGCATATTTCCTCGCGCATCGCCCTCTCATTTTTTTAAACTAAATTTTTAGACCGAAAATCTAAATGAGACCGAAAACCTAAATGAGAAAATTATTATTAATTTAATTTCCGAAGAGCTCGGTTACATTAAGAACAAAACAAATGAAAAAGAGTAATGGTAAGAGTCAGGTACCTATCACAATATTATTCCTTTGAAAGAAACCTACATTCCAGCAAGAATACATAGTAATAGTAACGTTAAAATTTTTGAATGATATTGAATGGATATCTGACGGTTGTTTAACCATCAGGCTCATAACTTTTTAAAGTTCCAAGGACACCTCCTGAGACTTGTCCACAGTTCCCAAGAGGGACGCTCGAGAAAGGATGGAAAAGGGGGACGAACAAAAGACCCGGATTTCGAAAGATCGAGCACATCAGCAATAGGTATGGCTACAATGAGCTGGAATGTAAATAACAGAGGTAAAGTTATATCAAATGTTTAGAAAGAATTTTAAGTATGAGAACACATGCCACGTCCGGATAGCTTGATGAAGAATCTGCACAAAATACATTTCAAATAATAAATGGGAAATAAAAAGGAAGGATTGCTAATTCAAATTTAACGCACTGAATAAAAATAAATATATCCAAGGAAATACAATGTATTAATAAATTATGGGGGAACTATATAAAAAACAGGAAAGGGAAAGTTATGGGGATATTTTTAAAGTTTTCAGGACCAAGTGCTAAAATGCTGGTGTAAAAAATAATTCATTAGTCAACAAAAAAGCTTTTTATATACTACATGGACATTCTACGACTTTAAGTGCGTGTTCGATATTGTATTAGGGTTGTATGATCTAAATTTAGCATTTTCTAACTCCACTGAAAATTATTAAAATTCATAATTTGTAGTGAAAATGTTATATTTTTTCGAGTTATTGGAACAGTTGTAATGTTGCGCGCTCCCAACCTGCACGCAACAATAGTGGTGACTGCTATGAACTGGAAATTACACAGTCTTGAGAAGGGTTTAAATCCCTTTTTATTCAACTTTAGAAATTACAGATGCGTGCTCTTGACGCTCACAAACTACGCCGACCCGGCGGTAAAATAAAAATAAGGAACTAAAAATGAATAATAACAAGTGACTACCTACGAGGCTCTCTAAAACGTAACTAACCTAACCGCGTTCTAAGATACCGCTGACAATTCAGCAAACTTCTGAATATTACGTTGAAAGGTTTAACTATCTACTGAGGCAAGCACACAGGCCGAAACGCGTGGTTCTTCAATTTCTAACTACCCACCTCCACGCTCGTGAAGCAAGAAAGCACACTTTCGAAATCGTTTCCCTTCTATTTAACTCAGAATACTTCCGCTGACTATTTTGAATACTTTGCGCTTTCTACTAAAATTTACATACTCTGGCACTGGCAATTCCAGAGGAAAGTAAGGATTGACAGAAAAGATAGTTTAAACTTAAAATAAATGTTAGTTAAAATAAATATAAACCCTACACAATGATTATTGAGTAATAAGAAATGAACTGAAGTATATAAAATAATATTTAGAAATTAGTATTAATTTCCAAGATGACACGAGTTTGTAAAGATTAGAAAACTGTTTATCTTTGTGCTGCATTCATTGCTATAATTTACTAAAAAGCTCCGTTTTGTGATTTTAGTGCTATTTCTGCAAAATGACCTAGTTTTAATTCATAGAGGACAATCCTGTGCATTCATTTTTTCCAAATTTTACTTTGAGGCCATTCTTGGGAATAACAAAATAACTGCTGCTGAATACAACATTTAGAGCATTTACTTAGCAAGTATATAATATAACATGTGACATTCGCGCCCGATTCCTATTTGTCTTGGGGCTTTATTAAAGAGTAAATACTTCCATCTCAGAAACTTAATTTTTACAGAAACTCAGTGACTGACCTTATTCTTATTCTCCATAAGCATTATTGAACGATCACTTAAAATTACTACTACGAACTTTCTGTCTGTTGTATCATTTCAATAAGAAGAGAAGGGAATTTGGGTTTATGGTCTTTTGATATGGTTAAACTCATCAAACTACCCATTCTTCTTTTTGCTCCAAGAAAAGAGCACGTGTTTTAAGAAGCTAAGCTTCTGGTGTAAATTAATAAAGTCTTTTTATTAATTGCTTTTTGTTTCAGTTAATTGCTGGTGTTTTAGATCATAAGCTCTCTCCCAGTAGAAAACCTTTGTTTATTCTTCATATTTTGCCATTCCAGACAGTTTAAAACAGGTTATTCTGCCATAAATGGTTTTTGATTTGGGATTTACTGATTATTTATATACATTTGTGCTTTATGATACAAAGCACAACATTTTGTACTGCTGATCAAATAACAAATAGAGAGAAATACACTCTATAACAAAAAATCGACGCATCAAGAACGAGTTGTCCAATGGAGACAAAAATTGGTAGATAAGAAGATTATACACAGAACAGCAAATTATTAAAATTTCAGAACAATTGAATTATTGATTTCAGAGTTACATAGTTACAAAGTAACAAGTTGAATAAAGTGTTGACCCTACTCTAGCCTAGATGCAAGCTGCCATACGGCGTGGCATAGGCTGATAAAGCTTCCGGATGGTCTCCTGCGGTATGTTTTGCCAAATTTGCTCCATTTGTCGGGCTACGTCATCAAAATTTCCTGGTAGATGAAGTCGCCTTCCCATCATATTCCAGACATGCACGATGGGAGAGAGATCTGGCTGGCCATGGAAGTGTTTGACAAAAGGTGTAAGACGATGATCGTCACGACACAGTTGGAAGCGGGATTCGTCGCTAAAGACTGTACTTCCCCGTCAGCATCATTCAAACCTAATCGAGCCAAGCACCACTGTAACCTGGCTCGACAGTGTGCAGGCGTGAGTGGCAGGTGGCGTAACGGTCGGTACGAGCGTATATTTTGCTCTATCAGCCGTCTGTGAATGATCATGGTGGACACTCGTGTGCGGGTCGCATGTCTGCTGGTTGATAGCAATGAATCATGCGCTGTGACAGCTTATCTGATAATCACTCTCTCCTCCCGATCCGTTGTGGCCCTAGGTCGACCGCTACCATCATGACGCTGAAATCTGCCATTGTCCACCCATTCTTGCGAGCATCTTCTAATCGCCGCATCTCTTCGACTCATATGACGAGTGACTCTCCGAATTACTCAATCTGCCTCTTTCAATCCAATGATGTAGCTCTTTCACACTGTCACAGTTGCTTGTAATGAACTCGAATCCTGCGGCGAGGCATTTTTTAGTCGTTGAAAGGCATCCTAAGTCGCAGTGCAACAGAAATTTTTAACAACAGTTCAAAAACAGCTCCTTATATACATGTGCTGGATACGAAGTTCCGATGCGCTGGGGATCGCACTGTTCATTCACTGAACACCAAGTTTTAATCATTTGCATATTTAGTCAAAACATTTATGCATACGAAATTTCAAAGCAATCGGATGATTCTTTCTTGGTGCGGTGATTTTTTTTTTAATTTTTGTTATAGTATATAACAGGGTTGGACAAAGTGCAGCTCGCGAGCCTGATGTGACTCTCGCAGGCACTTTGTGCGGCTCGGGGATATAAAATATATGCATGAAATATAGTAAACTAAAACTATTCAGTGTCCAAAAAGAAGTAATTAATTAATTTAGACTTTTTTACAACGTTATCAGGGATTTCTTTCTATTTAAAACCTCCTCCACTACTTCTATAATGATGTAAATATGAAATTGTGGATATAAGAAAATCTAGATGCCGCTCTCGAACATTCCCGAATTCAAACGTGTGGCTCTGTTCAAATCTGTTAGCTCTATAGCATCCTCCAACTATCCGCTTGGTCACAAGAAATTCAGAGTATCTCTCTTCTTTTTAGTTTCCCTAATAATCCATCTAAACGCTAATTAGTATGGTTCTGTTGACATAAAACATATTTCCTAATTCCAATCATAAATATATACACTGCTCGACATTAAAAATGCAACACTAAGAAGGAATGGTCAGAAATGTATGCAAATTTTAGACTAGACGCACGTCAGTGAGTTATGCGAATGATATGAAATGCGCAGCTATTTTACGAGGATTAAGACGATTTTACGAGGCGTATGGTGATAGGACTGGGAACGGCGGGGTGATCCTTACGTCAAATCGCAGCTGATACCCACATGGATGCGAGCACGGTGCATCGGCTATGGCGAACATGGTTGGAACAAGGAAATGTAGGAAGAAGGAGGGTTGCAGGTGCAGCTAGAGTGACGTCAGCACGCGTGGATCGACGCATCCGCCGGCAAGCTGTGGTGATCCCGCAAGTCACTTGTACCGCAATTCTGCAGCATGTGCAAGATACCCTGGATGTTCCCGTGTCGACCAGAACCAATTCTCGTCGATTGGTTGAACGTGGTCTGCACTCACGGTGTCCGTTAAGAAGACAGCCATTGACCCCACAGAATAGACGCCAACGTTTAGAATGGTGCCGAACTGGAGCAAAGTAGATTACAGAATGGCGAAATGTCGTGCTCTCACATGAGTCACGCCTCTGTTTATCCAGTGACAGTCGCCGTATACGTGTGTGGCGTCGACGGGGAGACAGATCTAAACTGGCAGCAACTGTGGAACGCCCCACCGCGAGACAACGTGGCATAATAGTTTGGGGCGCTATTGCCTACGATTCCAGGTCTCCTCTAGTTCGTATTCTGGGCACTATGACGGTCCAACGATGCTTGGATAATGTACTGCGGCCGGTGGCAATCCCCTACCTTCAGGGGCTGCCTAATGCAATTTTTCAGCAGGATAATGCCCGACCACACAGTGCTCGCATCTGCCAACGTGCTCTGCAAGGTATACAGATGCTTCCCTGGCCACCGTACTCTCCTGACCTGTCACCAATCGAACATGTGTGGGATGTGATTGGACGCCGTTTGCAGACTCTGCCCCTGCCTCTTCAGAAGACGAACTGTGGCAAATGGTTGAAAGGGAATGGAGAGCCATCCTTCAGGACACCATCCGCACTCTTATTGACTCTATGTCTAGAAGTGTTTCTTCGTGCACCGCTGTCCGACACCGTTCTCGCTCTGTATTCTGACTATCATTTTGAAATAAAGATCACTTATTGCTGCTTACTGTCTGTCTTTTTTCCAAATTTCATCACTTTCTGACCACTCTTCTTGGTGTGGCATTTTCAATGTCGAGCAGTGTATATGTATGTACAGAAATACATTTACAATGCATGCAGATATCCGAAAACATCCATAGATGCATTATTCGAATTTTTAGGGCGAGTTATGCACTGTTTGAATATTTAGGCGAGTATCCCAACACTCTCAGTTTAACAGAAAATAAAAGGTGTTATCTGCATCCGCGGTTAGTTGAAGCATGCACAGAACTAGGCTCGTTAAACTTCATGTTAGGGAAAAGATACAATCTTTCAGAAAAAGATACAATCTTTACAAAGAATTTCCTTTTCAAAACTTCAACAATGACTGAAATGATCCCTAATGTTAGTTTTCACCTACTTTTCTGTAGCTCAAAACTGGCTTTCGTTTCATGTGTCAAACACAAAACCATTCTTAACCCCCTATGCTTTAGCTGTGTCTTAGCCAACCAACTGTATATTTGTTATCGATTTCAACGACACAGCTTTTAAAGCAACGACGGGTAGAGAATAAACGCTCTCTGAAAACGAAACAATGATCATATGAACTCTATTTCTTTAAAATATGACCATAAATTTATTAGTGTGCATTTATAGCCAAACTGTCCCATAACTGAAACATAGAATGTTTTCCACCTCTAAGTACATCATCTTCTCTTGTTCCATTGCTATGAATTTTTGTTTAAAAATGCATTTAAATAATAAACCCGCATGCAGGAAGTAAAAATATAGAAATAATGCTTGCATTTTTTTTTCAAATCTTGATACGCAGATGAATAAGACAGTCGTAAACTACAGATGTAATTCAATTATAACAAAGCACCAACAAATGTACAATATGAGTTTAGAAGCTTCCTTTTTTTCAAATCATGATACGCAGATGAATAAGACAGTCGTAAACTACAGATGTAATTCCGTTATAACAAAACACCAAAAAAAGTCCAATATGGTTTAGAGGCTCCAGCAATGAGCAAAGCAAAAGAAAAATAACCTTAAAATGAATAAATCAAGAGCCAAAAAAAATCTCCCAATAGAAAACTACATGTCAGCAAATCAAAGTTCTCAGACGCTATTCAGAGAGACGATGACTACGCGGTTTGTCATTAATTAACGAGATTAACAGAATAATATTTTATCGAATTTGCATGCGAAACCGTTTTAATTTCCCTTTCCAAGAGTAGTAAAGCGAAAACGTAGAAACGCTTCTTGTGCAGTAAAAGGAAAATTAATCTGGGCATTTATATTTTAACTGGAGGCGTATAGTTAATGATTATGTATTCAAACTGCGCTATATATATGTTCTGCAATAAAGCAGGGAAAACTTCTTTCAGGCCATAAATTAAATTTAGGCGCAAAATTCAGGGTATGGCACTGATTTAAAAATAATCGTATCTATAATATCAAATTCAATAATTTCAGTAAATTCATCTAAAACAAAATTTTGAAACTAATGGTTGTTAAGTATGGAAAGTTCCTATATCACTATATCTACAGACATATATATATATATACCATTGTAAAAATAGCATGTCATGAAATTGCGCTTTCTAGTACAAAGAATCTGAAAAAAGTTAAGCCTCTTACATTAGCCCAGCGTTTCTTAAACTGTGGATCGCGACCCCCATGGGGGTAACCAAAAATTACCAGTCTTGATATTTCTTTAGCTTATTATAATAATTTTACAATTACCAAATATTTTTACACAATATATCTGAAAAGAGATAAAGATAAGACAATACAGACAAAGAAAAAGGAAAACGTTTCGACGCATTTTTTTTATAATACAAACGTTCATTTTACTTGCTTTGCACGTGAGGTTGTCATTTCGTCTGTTACGTATTTAACATTTTCCCATTCTTTTATGCCTTAAAATTATAAATTAAAGTTAATGACCTAAAACTGCAACAGTGTATTACAGTACAAGTGAAAAAATTGACAGTTTCACTCACGCGTGTGTCGGATTTGCGCAATGCTTATGGGGTCCCACAAAATGTTCATAAATATTATGGGGTCCTGGGGGTCGCGACTGACAAAAGGTTAAGAAACCCTGCATTAGCACAAAGCTATTTTTGTGCCAGAAGTGACATTCAGCTGGTAAAGCAGTATCGTTGTTAAAACTTTCAAAGGTTTCTGTACTGATTACTAAACGCGCTATTAAATTTTATCACAGCACTGTTTTTTACGTAAGTGAATAAGGAAAAATATGAGAAAGGCATGCTTATAATTAAGCTCAAGAAAAGCGCACCGAGAGCACAAGTAACGGTGTGCATGATTTTAGAATCGGCGCAAGAGATAAAAGAATGCGTGGCAACATTCTCTAAGAAATTATAAATATATTTACAAGTAGAAACATTTTAGAAATTCAACCATCAGTTGTTGAATGTCCAAACCATTTCGAAATTCTTGTCTAAATTGAACATTATTAGCATCGTTGGGTTCCGGGTACGTTCCGGGATGTTGGCAATACCAACCACCGTCACTTCGTATTGCCAACTTCACTAAAACTGTTAAATAAAATAAGTTACATGGTTTCAGTTAATCCCTTTCGAGGTTTTATTAATACATAAATACACAAAATAAAAATTCGAAATAGTATTTCGAGAGCTGAAATTGTTATGGACGATGATTGCTTTTATTTCCGTCGAAGCTGAAGGTAGACCAATAACTTCTCGTATGCTTTGGTAGAATAAACTGTACGAAACGTCTTAAGTCTTAAAAGGGAATTATCATTATGGATTGCAAAGTATTACAAAGGCAGGGAAAAGGGTGTAAAGAATCCTTTTATTTCACTCAAATAAAAGTTAACAGAATGCACCAGTCGTGCTTACAGAAGTCAGTATTTATAACTTAAATCAAAGGTAATGAATTTGACTTTACTAAACAAAAATAATTTAACCTAACTTCTACACAAATAGCTCAACGCGTAAGTTGGCTGCTTACATTAGGCTTCTCACGCTGACCGCGGTCAGCGTGACAAACCTAATGGCGAGAATAATGCAACGCCGCAGAATGCTACTCTCACGAGAATCAAATTAGTAATATGGCCTTCAGGCAGAACACGGTTTGATTCTACTTTCTAAAACCTTCCTGTATATACTGTGTAAGTTATATTTTAATTTTTTTAATTTTGAAACCCTTTTCTTCAATTATTGTTTGCCACTTACAACTCCCTACCAGAATGAGTTTTTAGATTCGCGTTGAATGCAAATGAGTTAGAAGTATTTAAAGGACGTTTAAGCTACTACACCAGAGAGAGTGCTTAGCCCTTTGTAGGGCGTGCGTGCCTTCTGGCTACTTCGTTCTTGTATTAGACTCAGGCGTATTGTACGTGGCTGTTGAGAATCGCCGGCTAATTTAAAGGCTAACTACGTTAGTTATTTGTGTCTAGCCTCAGGTAAGTCTATTTAGTTTAGTATTAGATTAGTGTCTTATTTTATCTTATTTTAAAATCCCAAGCTTTCCTGTAAGCCCGAGAATATACCAGTATGAAAAAGTGAAACAAAACCCTAGTCTCCAGAGCGAAATTATAAAGTTCAATGACTGCCATTATATAGTATAGTATATTTTCTTGTATTAGAATTCTTGTGACGTAGTTATGACTTTTAATTACGTAAAACTTTGATATAATTTAAATTATGTATTTACGGCGAGTATGCACTAGCATTTTTCTAAATCTGTCCAGCTCTCTTTCTTGCGACATAAGAAAATATTTTGTGTACGAATACATTAATGAACTTTCTGAGAAACGCTAAAATTAATTAGCAATTTATAAAAGTTAGATAATCGTAATTCAAATGTCGGTGAAGGTCAAGTGAAAGCGAACATTCCACTAGTGTACTGGGCATTTATTTTCAATTCAATTTTACGAACCTTTCCTCATAACCTAAATTCAGCTCTATGCAATTCAACGAAGTTAATAACTTGCACATTAATCACGCTGTTGGAAATCGATTTCTCACTTCGAGGATTTTGAGGGACGAAGATGCTTGAAGATTATTATGAGACATCTAGGGCTCTACTAATACGGAGTGCCCTGTAGTTAAATTGATACTATTTCCCCCCCTGTAAAAATATACTTTAGTTTAACTTTCATTATGTTTTCAGTGGAACTTTATGCATGCTTTAAAGTATGTTGCTAATAACCTCTTAGTGACGGAAATAAGTAAAGCTTCTGCATTTGCATGTACATCTGAGAATTACGGAAATCATATGTGAAGGCGGAGCTTAGAAGTATTTTACAAGATATAAGGCCTATTTTTTTAATTTAAAAAATAATAGAAGTCTTAAGAACTTTTTTAAATTATTGTATCATACAATTAAATCGAAAGGAAATTAGGGTAAAGAAACCTAATGCAATATTTATTCACTTAATCGGACCACATTTCAGGCAGTTGGCATTGCGTCTCTTTACTGGAGGTCTGCTGCTGAAGCAATATTTAAGGTTAATTGAATATGGCAAAGCACACGAGGACAATTTGGCTAAGGAAATGAATGCCTTCATGGAAGAAAAAGTAGACTAACAGGAAGAGAAACTGGAAGACATACCTTCATGCTATTTCCTCTTTCTGAGAGAAACAGGTTCGTATTCGCATTACACTTAGAAATCCCTGCAGAAAACGGCCATGCAATAGCCTCTTGCTTGGGATCGAACAAGAGTCAACCTCTTAGTATTCAGCAGCTTTAAGTACTCATTTATTCATGGCTGTTGAAGCATCAGAGCGATTTAAATGGCTTTAAATAACTGTATTTGTAGAAAGCTTTTATTCCAAAATTGAGTAAGATATTCACAATTTTAAATTAATATTTTGCTATGAATGTTGATATTCTGAAGCTACCAAACTTAAAATACTTAAGTATTAAAACTTAAGTTAGAAATTATGCCAATTTTGTAAAGAAATTAAAAATCTTAGTGAATTACAATTACGTGTCTTATCATGAAAGCAAATATTTGTTTGTGCGCTTAACATTAAATTAAAAAATTCAGATCAGACATGGAAAAAAATGCATTCAATTCTATGAATTATAGTTATGTATAAAATGAGATTTAATTTCCTGTTTGCTATCCTAGATTTTTTATGCTGGAACATTTTGGCTTTAATGGTAACTGATGGTATTGTTACGGATTTTGCATTTAATGTGCTATCTTTAGTAGAATTATAATTAAAAGTCTTTTATATCCCTGCGCAATGCAGCACGAGACGTATTTGAAGAGAAAGCTACGCTATTACACAATATTCTCGTGCTTGGATTTAAAAGCTTACAAAAGCTCGAGGAAAACATCTCAATTCAGTTGTTTTATCAGCTATTTAGATAGCCGTTTTTGTTGTTTACTGTAGGGAATTCTCGGCGAGATCAGATTAGCTTTCTCTGCTTTGGATTGTGTTTTGTAAAACGTTTTAGTAGTTTAAAATATAACGACCATGAGATATTGTGATATTGTACTATTATCTCTGAGAATATTTCATTATTTTTTTATTCGTTATGATAAGAATAAATTTTATTCACTTTCATCGGACTTGGGGCATTTAATTTATTACTAACCCGTAAGCACGCAACAGTATAAAAGCTAAATCCATTGCTTTCAAATTTCGTGTTACATCGTTGCTCTCTAACTCAAAAGGCATTTAACAGATGTCAACATAATTTGATAGATGCATTCGTGTCTTCACAATTTAAGTTTAAAGATGTTTTTTGTATAATTTCATTCAAGCTTTATTGAGCTGTCATTCAAAAGCATCATTATTTTTCAAAATACAAATCTGAATAAATTTTCATGACTAGTTAGTCTAGAATCATACAGTACACCAAATCAAACTAGGAGGAGCTTTTAATAAATTTAAATGGAGCCACGAGAAATGTGCTAAAGCAAGACATCCAGAGTAAACTCAATGAAATGCAAGAGAAGAACTAAGCTGTGGATTTTCTTGCTGTGCAAAAGTAGAGAATATCTACGAAATCTTGAGTCGAGAAACTGTGAAGTGAAAGAAGAAATTACCATTTACGTATCCAGAAAAAGTGCTCTTTCAAGACCTAAATATAAAAAGGATACCAAATGAAGCATAAAACTGAAGTTGTCACATATGTGTTGGTCAGAAAATAGTGACGTAATAAATAATGCAATCCATATAAACAAAAATAAATATGTGCAGTGAATTTTAATATTTCGAGGCTGAAAAGACAATAAACTTGGTAGAAGGTTAAAAAAATGAGGCTCAAAGATTAGCGATTGAGGTGATAATGTGTTGAGTTTTCAGAGATTTGTGTTAGGAGATGAAGAAAACTAGAAACTAGTCTGTAGAAGATAAATTAAGTGGATCATCTAATAACATCCGATCATGATATGAATTCACTAGGTCTCTACGTCAACAGCTTCTGTGATATTATGCCTCAGTGGCACGGCCCTTTTTTTTCCACTTGCTATGACTTTTGTAGAAGGCTTGCAATGTATGAACTTATTTGATTGTTTAGGCTTATTCCGTTTACCAGTTATAAAAATTTTAATACATTCTACAAAACTGCGGTAAGCCTCCCTTCTAAGCTTTAATTCAGCTCACACATGATGTTTGTCGCTATGGTCAAAAAGTTTTGTAATTAAAACCCTGCTTTTCTATTATCGCTCCATAAAACTACATCTGCACCTTCTTTTCATAAAGGCAAAATTTTCTTATGTTAACTGAAAATAGGTTGTTATATCACAAGCAGGGACTTCAAGAGATTTTGCTAATTAGAGTGTGGGTGTGTAGACGCAAACTAGTGAAGGAGCCGACAAGCGCAAGAAAGGCAGTCAAAAGTGACGCCAAATAGGTGCATAATTATGCATCTCTCACAGTGGTAAGTGATATGGTGATGACGAGAATTGTGATGACGACATCTCCATGTAACCTGAAGTCTAAAAGGAACAAATAAAGGATGATAGCACATTCCCTCCTGTGTTAAATCTCTTTGTGCGAAATAGCAAATCCTACAACACCACAACACGGGCAAAGTTAGTTTATCCTTACAGTTCAGTCTGCGCCGTAAGTAGTTAAAAAGGAAGTGAGACGATGAAGTTTTATGCTATATGAATCACAATTTTTTAATAAATACGTGTGTAAAGGTCAACATATATTAGTCAACAAGCTTTATAAAACGAAAATTGACACACAGTCCTATGAAATGAGGAAACTGAAATTTTCCAGTTTTGAGTTTGATTGCACATCTACAATATTTCTTTCCCTATTTTAAAAATGCAAAATTTCCTTATGTAATGTCTCTAATTTTACTCCCAGAAGCAACTTTCTGGTATACATGTTCTCACGCATTATAAGCTAGTGCAATAGCTTAATTGGGGCATGGATTTATGTGCATATTTTCTCGAATTCTAAGAATTTATTCAGACTACGTCAATATCAAATACTTCTGGGCACTCCCGAAAATCTCGAATTTCTTTATCTTAATATTGTATTATAATTCATACATTATATTTTATACTTAAAAAATGCAATACTGTACTGGCAATACTGATGGCCGATCTCAAAATTCCTCTGGCATCCTACTGACTTTTCTCGATATAGAAATCATAATACCTTGCTAATTCAAGCAGATGACTAGTTGTAATTTAGTTTTAGAAATGAGTTCCTAAAAGCAAAACTAATCACAGTCTCTGTTCATCAGTAAGATATAAGTATTTTCATGCGATTTGTGCTATTTTTCACCTCAGTTGTGTTTTCTTCCAAAGGTCGGGCGCTCGCCAATTAGGTATCCCCGCTTGTAACTTTTGTTGGCAATTTTCTTCTTTCTCTTACGTCTCCATACTTTTTCGCTTTCAGGATTCTCTTATACACTTCGATTATTGCACTTCCAAGACTTCCCCGGATATCTGAAGAAAATTGAGCCACGCTTAGCTAGCTACCAATAAGATACCTCTTTTACTGATGGTAGCTTTCAAATCGAAACATTTTCTAGTTTAGTGGCATCTAGGGATAAGTGACCAGTTACGAAGGAATCTCTTATGTCTCACCTGGGAATGCCGTAACTTGTGCTCTTTCTGCAGGTTTTTAACGCTAAAGATGCTTGTTGAATTTAGTATTTCTTTGCAGGTTTCAGGGCAATAAAATTGTGAGAATTCCTAAAACTGTACAATTTCTGTTTTATTGAGCAACATGTTGCATTGAAATAAAATAAACTGTGGCATCTTATTACTTCAGTAAAATAATATCCTAGGAAATGTATCAAAAGCTAGTATATAACACTGTGAATTATTATTAAACATATTTAATGTAATAGCTTGAAGAAAAGTATAAAATGTTGGATTCTTATATCTAACTCATGCTAAGAACTGTTATATCTCGTAATAACATAAGTGGTGCAGCGCAATAAAATAATATTCTTTCTCCCTGTGTAAAAATATATGCGGACATAAATAAGAAATAACAAATTTCAAATTAAGGAGATACGTATATTACTAAAGTCACGCAGTATAATGCGAAATTAATTAATTAATCAAGCTATAAAAAATAAATAATGAAACATGGGCATTTACCCAAAATTATATGCACAAAACAAAAACATAAACATTTGAAAATATAAAAATAATTCAATTTTTTAAAATTTTAATATATATAAAATAAAAAATATGTAAATCAAAATTATAATTTAATCTAACGGTAAAACTTTAATTCACATGTAAGATACAAAATATGTGAATCAAAATTATAATTTAAACTAACGGTAACTCTTTCATTCTTCCTCTCTGTTTTAAAAATCGTAATAACTTCTCTGGATTGCCTTATTTCTACATCATTCCATTTTACATGGCCTGCGCACCGCTGATGACAGAAATAATTGGGAACTGAAACTACCATCTTAAACGAAAACTTTTCTCTTCATGTGCTTCCATCTTGCATAACTACGCACTTCAGCTTTGCTCTCTACCCTGCTTGGACGTAATTCGCTACGCCGTTTCCTATTCCAATAATATCAAAAATGTAAATGTTCTTGAATAGGCACGTCAAGAGTGCCAAGCGAACTGTGGCCACAAACGTCAGCTGGAAAATAAAAATGGAATTAAAACTACCTCGACTGACAAGTTTCTTAAATATTACGAAGTCATATTACGCTAGGCAATCAGAATTCTTCCTCTTCAATAGGAATCTAAGTACGCATTAACAGTGTTCCGTCTTCTCTTTGCTATTATCTCATATATATATATATATATATATACGTGTGTGTGTGTGTGTATGTGTGTATATATATATGTATGTATATATACAAAGAGAAAGAGGGATAATAGATAACATATAGACATTTCATATAGACATAGGTACAGATAAATAGCATCGTCCTTCTCCAATATTCCATATCATATTTCGTGAAATAGTTTAGTCTTTTATTTTATTTGACCATTTGGTTTGATGTCTAAATACTGTGTAGAGTCATTAGGTTGTTTTGAAGAAGAGGATATGAAAAATGAGCAATGCCCTCACCGGGCTCGAACCTGGACCACTCGAATACCCGTCGAGTGTGTTACAGTTACATCACGAATGCATGGAGAAAGGAGAGAAAGAATACCTTATATATTTTCCTTTTTAAAGGGCGATTGGGGATTAGGGGATTCAATATAAAGAATCATCATCCACGCCTTTAGTTCAGGCGCCACTGTAGAGCCATTAAATTTTTTTGAAGCAGGAGTACCCTTCGCAATGGTCTCGACCGGACTCGAACCTGGTTCTCTCGATTTTAAGCAGAATGCGCAACCGTTATACCAAGAAGGTATGCGGAAAGGAGAGCGAAAATACCTTATATCTGCATGAGCGTGGCTAGTTATCACCCATGAAAGCAACTTATTTGGTTAGGTGGGTTATGCTGTGTCCACTTCTGGTACCTTATAACTGCAGGACGAGGCCAGAGGAAACTGTGGTGGAGGTCCGTCTTATAATTGCACAATAAATAATAAAGTTCTTTTAAAAATATAAAGTAAAACTGTGTTAAGAATGAAACTTGTACTAAAGTTGGATTATAATTTAATAAAATAATAGTATATATAACAGTAAATGGTATGTAAGAATAGAATTGAATGATTTTCAAAACATTCTGAAACTCATGAGAGGACAATCTATCTATCCTAATTAATTAAAAACTGTTAGAAACGCTAGATTTAAAACTTTTCAGAAGTCTACAAAAAGTTAATTTATTCGAAAACGGGTTTTACGGAAGTTTTAGCTTAAAGAGTGAACTTATGAAATGACTGCTTTTTCTAATGGCTACTAAATTAAACAGGATTTTTCATATCTTTCTTGTTTCAGCAATATTAACGTCCTTATTTGTACTTCTTTCGTATGAGATTTGCAAATTTTAGCAGCGAGAGTACTGCTTAATAATGCATGCATGCTATGAATATCGTGCAATCAATATAATACATTTGTAATGAATACTTACTTTGTTAAAATTTATTAATTAAAATAAATATAATTAGCAAATTGATCTCACAATGAAAGGCATTTAGGACCTGTCCAATTAAAAAAATTCTAATAATATTATTTTCAGACGCGTTTCAGCAATAATACTTCGTTATAAAAACGTTACTCAGGTAGTAGTTTATTCAGCATCTCTCTTTAAGAAGACATTTTCATTCTTTCTGACAATCGACCCAATATAATCTTAAAAGATGCATGTACGTTTAACAGAGATTAATTAAACAAAAACTCATATTTAAATATGAAGTATATTAAATTTGATAAAATTTTATTTGTCCATATATATTGTTTTTAATTTCAGGAAGAAAATGCAAACACATCGTCGCACAGTTCCTTAAATACACTTAATGGTGATCAAAAATTATAAACACCTTATTTTATTGAAACCATTTATTTTTAGTTTAACTTTCATCCTCTTAATTTCAGTTTCCTGCCGGAATGTAAATTTTAATGACACAGTATGCAAACTCTAAGTGTGTTCAGAAGCAATATATAAGCTGCGTTTCAAGAGTTCGTGAGGAGTAGTAGCGGAGTTAGTTCCGAGCTTATGCAGCGTGTTTGAAATTAGGTCTCTAGTTAGTGTTAAACACCCTTCAGATTATACTGATATTCTAGGCTGAGCTTTGCTGTGCGCACCTGATTTAGTGGTTTAGATAACTAAGGAGCCAGTCGTTAGCCATCCTAATTTATTGTTATTTTTACATTTTTATTTTCTGTTCATTTTAGTTTAGCCACAAGTGGTGGTGAATTGTGAGCACCAAATACTTGCATCTTGTCACTTTAGTTCAAATAAAAAGGTTATTTAAAACTTCTTCTGTAGTTCTGTTTTCAAAAACATAGAGAAAATTCTCTACTTTGTCTCCTACGTAATGTCTACAATTTATGCTTCCAAAACGACAGAGACTCTATAACATCATGATATGCTTTAATTTAATTTGATTTTTAGTAGTTTTAAGGGAAAACAGTCGAAGCTTACTGAGAACATAATTCAATTTATATAAACTTTGCCCTCAAACAGACCAAGGTAGAAAATGAGAACGATTAAGAAATGACATTTAAATTGTTCTATAGTGGTATGAATAAGTGCTAATGTGAGTTTATACCAACGGTAAAGCTAGAATGAAAGACAACGCCCGATCAACTTGTAACAGCAGAGTGCTGTTGTAATTATAGCGTATCTTTACAGTAACGTGTGTGTGTGTGTGTGTGTGTGTGTGTGTGATTATGGCAAAGCCTCGAGGGCTATCTGTCTAAGCTGAGGGATGCCTTCGTGGAGGACTTTCTAAGGGAAACTGGCCCGTATACACGTTACACATGGGGAAAACCACGTAAACGCCTATGCAGCCAGCCCGTTCGCGAGATTCGAACCTCGGACCGAACTACCAGTGTTCAGCGACTTTACCGCTCGGCCGCTGGTGGGCCCCTTTACAGTAACGAAGCTCTAATTTTGGATACGAGCAGTTGTTCATATTATCGGGCTCATTAAGTTGTGTTGATATGTAAGAAATTGGCAGCATGATTCTGAAGTTAATGGATCTAGGAAAATTTAATGTAACAGCACCGGTCTATTTTACTGCTTACGGAACTGACAGGATTTGAGAGCTCAGTATTTGTAAGAGCCTATAGAAAAGCACCAATAATGCTACTGTTCAACATCTGTAACAGTACGGCAACATCCTGCAGTCACATAAGTGTGTATCCCACCACTTCCATTACAATTTGTGATAAAGATATGCAATGTAGGAGATAATTTCTTCTTTAATTAATAAGCATAGCACAGCCTATCACATGTTACTGTGATATCACCGAATCACTGTTAAAATAATATCCAGTAATGTAGAGGCATTGAGTCTTCAACTGACGAGTCGCAACTTGCACTTTGTCGATAACTAGGACATATGCGTCTGGATTCCGGCCATTTAATGCATGTATTATATCTCAATTGAGGAAGACTAGAAGGCTTCACGAGGAAAGGAATTATCTTGAAAAACCCTTTTGACTTCCTCCATATTACTCTACGGAACAGTAATAACTTAGGTGCCTTCTACATTCTATTTTGTGATCATTCTTATTACAGAGTTTCAAACCATTTTTAACAAATCATTTCGGTGCTACTTTGGTAGACGGTTGCACGGATTTTGGAGAGTTTTTGGCAATTTTTCTTTTGGCGAGTAATACGACTTATGGTAAACCCATTGCTGGATAAGTTATTTATGGTAACCGATACTTTGTTGACATTTTATTTTAAAAATATTGCGTGTTATTATGCATAAATTCCGTGTTTTAAATAGTATTTATGGCTTCTAAATATTAAAAATCAATTTAATTTTGCATTTTTATTTGAAATAAAAATTTTATTCTTTATCATATTTTATGAAATTTTATGCTGCGGATGATGTAATCAGTGACGTCACCTTACTTTAAAAGTAATTGGTCTTAATATCTATAAATTTAATCTAATGTTTTAAACATTATTTATGGCTGTTAAATATTAAAATACAATTTAGATTTGCATTTCTTTTTTAAAATGATTTTATTATGTATGATTATTTAAATAATTTTAATTCTAGGCGTGATGTAATCAGCTCTCTGATTGGTTATAGAATATTTGTGCATTAATGAGCTGTAATCAGCTCCCTGATAGGTTGCTGAAAATTTGTGCATTACCGCGCCATTTTAAAATTTAATTCATATCTTCGAATTCCTTCAAAAATGTCTCCTTCAAAGATGAATGTTGTTTTTGATAAATACCAAGAATTTTTGGTTTCGGAATCAAAAAATTGTCCTTTGAGACCTTATTTTCGCCAGCCTGGCTTTCCTAATCAAAGATTTATTTATAAATTCTTACGAGGGTCAGAGGAAATTTATTTTAAATTTTTGGAGGAAACGTCGCTAATTGTTTCTTCAATGAAGTGCGAAAATGTAGATCACAGATGAAGACCGTTAGAAGAGCCGATTCTGAGACGGCCGTATATGATATTGTGGTCATGTTGGAAGAAATAACCGCTGTAACGGTAAGAAAATTATTAGACATTCCTCCTTTTTTACCGACAATAAACTAATTGCTGTCATTTTAGCTCTAGTGTACGAAGCGTTCTTATTTACTTATTTTAAAGTATTTAATTTAAGTAATATTTTAATTCTTTTAAACGTTGGTATGATGGTTTTTAATTCGATATTCAATTAACGTAATATTTTAATCCAATTAAACGTTTGCGCAATGTTTTTATAGTGGTATTTTTACTCTATTTCTATGCTATATGAAAGTAATAATTTAACCTTTCTTTAGTATTTTATACTCGTAGTAAATGTATTTATTCTATATAATATATATATACATATTATATTCTATATAACGTATTTTAAAGTATTTAAATTTAATAATATTCTAATTCTTTTAAATGTTGGATGATGTTTTTTATTTCGATATTCAATTTCAGTAATATTTTAATCTAATTAAACGTTGGCACAATGTTTTTATAGCGGTGTTTTTATTCTCTTCTTTGCTATATGAAAGTAATAATAACCTTACTTTAGTATTTTATACTCATAGTAAATGTATTTATTTACACTTGCCTGCCATCTTAAAAAACGACATTTTCAACAAAAAAATTAATCCATTATTTCTAACGATATTTATTTTTTTTAAAGTTTTGATTACTTTACTATGCGTAAAAACAGCGTTTTTCAAGATGGCTGACGTTTGTAGAAATCGCGCCAACAATTGCGCCAACGTAAATCGCCAAAAATCCGTGCAACCGTCTACCAAAGTAGCACCATCATTTCCACAAAGCTCAACTCTTTGAGAAGTTGCTTTGTGATTTCGACATATTTTAAAGTCAGACACATGGTCCTATATATTTTTTTATCCAACGGATTTGAGAAATGACTACCACCTTCAAATTTCAATGAACTAGTAAACCAATGAGACTAAACTTGACACTTCATCATTTGGGATACCCTAATACGAAATACATGTACGGCGTTTTCTAGTAAATACTATCTGATCCTGTCCAGAACTGGCAATGTGCAAACTGATTTCTTTCACTTCTGTAACTCTTTTATATTATAAAAAGGCCGTAGTGCTTTAGGATCGTAATGATTCCTTTTTGCATAGTGAAATTGAGAACTAAAATTGCATTTTCTTCTTGATACTACATCAAAATATGTTCGAATAATTAGCCAATGAGCAGTCATAAGGAACTAAGCATAAATTTTACAATAAGATGTAAATCTTTAAATTAGAGAGTATTACATATCTGTGGACACATAAGGTCTATCATATTTACATGGTCCATATTTAGTCTACATTATAAATATATATAGTCTGTATTTCGTCAAGAAATACGCGGAAGTATTAAATAAATAGTGTCCTTTTTTAAATGAATTATTATGTCGGCATGCCTTTGTAGTTATTTAGAGACTTAAGCAATAAGAAAATGAAGTGTTTCTCTCATTATTTATATTAAATGACTAATGAAAATACAGAAAGAAGCTTCTACTGTATAAGCTGCTCAACGTGAAATTTAATTTTCAAATGACGCAGAAAGCTCAGTTTGAATTGTTATCTTGAAAGGGAAGAATGAGTAAGTTTCGTCACGTCAACTACCAGAGGAATTAGATGATGAATTTTTATTTCAAAGTCAGAGAGAAACTGATATATCGAAGAGATTAATAAAATTACTAATTCATACACTCATGACACGCCAAATTATATTATAAGTTGATTATGCATCTTTAGAAAAGGGGTTTACATATGCATAGCTACATAATAACTGATTTTCTAATGTTTGTGTTATCAATTTGGTAACATTTAGCATCGTTACCTAGGTATATTGTAAATATGTTGAATAAATATGTTGCCCCTTCTAAATTGCTTATTAATATTATTTTTCTATCAGGAGAGAACTAAAATTAATAAATCATGTATAGTTTACTTATAATAAATGTTACTACCAAAGAAATACTTAAACACTTCTCGCAATAACTAAATTTCCTCATAATGCTCTTATTCTTAATGCAACTAACTGTGAAATCAGGATCTGAAACAACAATATATAACAAAAAAGTGAATTCCCGTCAGTTCAAAACAGTAACATAAGAAATTCAAGCTCATTGCTTGATTTCCTTTAGCTGATTTGTATTTTCCTTTTTAGAATTAATATATTTTTCCTTGGTTTCATTAGACATTATCATTAATACTCTTACTACATTAACACGACATACTTAGTAAAAATATATAAGTTGATAAAAATATTATCATTGGTTAGCTCTCTTTACATCAATTTATTTATGGAACACTCACTTTAGTCATTCATGTTTGAATAAGTTTTTAAAAATACAATTTGGCCTTTATCTCTCCAAATCTGGTAAAGAGATTGACAACTGCGGCTTCGGATAGCTACGGTCTTTACTTAAAAGAGACTCCTAGATTAATTGCTCTACCGGAACTCTCACCATGAAATCTAACCTTTCAAAATGTTTATTCATATTTTATCCATCATTAATTCAGTAATATGCTACTAATAAATTCTAAACCTTAATCCAGGGAGATTTTTGGGAGCCAAGATACCATAAATCTAATCCGAAAAGTAAGAATTATCATTCATTCAAAATCTGAAAACTCTATATAAAGCCCTGCCTACACGAGAACGCATATCTCCGAGCAAACCTTCCTCGCAGATATGTCTCCTGAGAACATTTCGTCTATACAGGGAGATGTTGTATCTAAATTCCTCTCAACTATTAAGCCATTCAGAGTAATCCAAGCAAATTACATGATTTATAGCTGATAGGCGATCTCATCAATCTCACAAAAAGCATAATAGTTTGCGCAGTTTTCAATGCCCTTTTGCCCTGGGATTTTGTCTTTCAAATAAATTATAATAGTAATATATGGCTTAATAGTAGACTTAAAGTAAAAGTGATTAAAAATGTGACTAAAAGTACAAAAAAGTAAAATACGGAAATAAATAAAAATTGTAAATTAAAAATTAAAATTAATGAATTGGACAAGAAAAGAACTTAATTATGAAAAGTAATGTATATATATATATACATTACTTATATATATATATATATATATATATATGAGGGATTATGCGATACATGAAGATACATGGAGAACGAGATAAAAATAAACTAAACTAATTTACTTATGAATTTACAAATATGAATAAAAGATGATAAAAACTGAAATGAACATATAGCTGGGGATAGATGAAATTGACATAGAGAAATGTAACCCCACATTAAGGTTCAGTCGACGAACAGTTCATGCAATTCGGCCGAAAAGCTCTACCAAATTCAGATGTTAAAAGCTTTTCTTAACTTACACCAGTCATTAATTTTATACTCATTCTGAACAAGAAGTTTCGCTTTACACTTTAATTACCTTTTAGAGAAAACTAATTTATGCAAAACACTCAATTTTAAATAATTTACAACATCTTCAAATTCGCCAATATTCGCCATTTATCAATATTTTCCATATGCATATCAGAAAAGGGATTAACAGTACTTTCAGTATCGGAAAAACTTATATTAGGTTTAAAATAATCTTGAACTGGAAGCTGCACACTGCTAACAGTTTCATCTTCAGTATCATTATCACTATTTTCGTCATGCAAAATGTTTTCACATTAAACAAATAAATCACGTAGAAACGAGATAATTGGGGGTAATAGTTCTGTTTCCGAACCCTCTGAATTTATACATAGTACTTTACAAATATTAATTAACTTATTTATAATAAAGCCGTTCTGTACAGTATCTACGTTCTTATTAAAATCTACAGAATTTGGTTTAAATGCAAATCTCTTGAAATTCGCGTAGCGTTTTTATATTGTTTATGTTGCCTTCAGTATTAAAAGTAAGTTTATGCAAATTCTGATTTCGAAAGTTTTGCCATTCTTTATATCTGCTTCCAATTCTAGAAGTTCAGCTAACGTCATATTGAAAAGAAAGTTTTCTACTCACCCGACAGATGATCATTTTGAGCTGTTAATCCAAACGCCTTGGAGTAATAATCCAAAATTCCAACATTCACAGTCAATTAATCCATAGTTCCTAAGAACTGTAGTCGGAACTGTTACAGTTCCACTTGGAACATTCCGTTAGGTTCCAGCACATTCGTTTTCAAGTTCTTGGTTGATTCGCGCTACGGCTGGGAATCATATTATATGTGGAGTTATGCAATACATGAAAATCACATGGAGCACGAGATAAGTACTAATCTACTTTATATTACAAAGTGAATTGTAAGTATGAATAAAGTGAATATTACAATTGGTAACCCCACAACTAAGGTCAGTCCATATTCCGTTTATGTAATGACGAATAGTTCTTGCACACCATCAGTCTCTCACAGACTATCAGTTACGATGGTCTAACTAGAAATCCTAAATTCTCTAACAGTCCTCGATATTCCACGATTCAAATTGCACATAAACCTCGATAAAGCACGTTTGCACATCCAAGGCTAGTTATAGTTAAACATCATCTGCTTGGACCCGGAACTAAAGCCTAGAAGGAACGCGTCAGTTTCTTCACCAGATCTTGTACTCGTTTGCGCACCTCCACTGCTATGCGAGCTGCACTAGGCTGGGGGTAGATCAGGTGTTAGATGACCCACCGTCGGTCGTGGAGGAATATATTTCCCACATATATATAACACTTTCTCACATTTCTAAATTTATTTAAGATTTAAATTCATATTTTAAAAATCTGATTAGAAAATTTGAAACAGAATAGGAATTTTGTTCAGAAATGCTAAAGACGAAACGCTGTCCTCATGAATTGTTAGTGAATGAATAGAGAAATTCCGATTCTCCTTGAAAAGCCGGTACTTTTTAATGAAATCAACAATGATTCTTTTGCCTTTTTTGTTTAAATTTATTTCTTCATACTTTAGCATTTTAATTATCAATTCCAGGTTAACTAATTACAAATTCCAATTTTTGAGTTCTACAATAATATACATTTACTGTCTAAATTATATATCACGTTTTCTAGAAAATAATTTTCATTTATATAATCTCTATTAAATTATATATACATAATAAATGATTATATATATATATATATATATGTTATAAAATAATTGGCATCTTAATGTGGGATAGTACGGTGAGAAAACTTAATAAAGAAGGGAGTTTTTTTTTCAATCACGGCCAGAATCGAGAAAAGTTGTAGCTCGCACATGACAGAAGATAGAATGAAGCTGTTGCATAGACGAGTGAGGTTCAGAAAAAGCACAACTAGCTTGATTTTCAGGACGACGAATTTTATACCACATGTCTTCTTAACTGATACAGTTTTCGGGATTTTTATTTGCCTCTCCCAATTTTATATAAGCGAATGACATTTTTACCATAGATGAAAAATTGTTAAGCGGTTAATTGCATGCTTACGAAACGACAGCAGGGAAAACAGTGATGCATATTAAGCAGTAGGGTCTATACATAAGCTCGAAATGCTTTATTTGCATCCTGAACATCGATTGGGGAAAAACCTACAGCAATGCGGATTACTGCAGGGAAAGAATAACGTTCATTGGCATATTTGAATAGAGTTGTATTTAAACTAAAATTAGAATTTAAAAGGGCTATTGTCAATTAAGTTAGTAATTTTATTAGTACTTGTCTTTCATATTTGTATGTATTAGAGGCAGATATATATATATAATCATTACATAATAGAAAATAAATCAATTACTTTATGTATAGCACAAAATATAACACACACTGATGATAAGTAGATGCATAATAAAGCATCTTTTTAAATATATGAAAGAAGGAAAACAAATTTTATCACCACGAATAACATAAAAATCTAATAATTATAATCATATAATTAGTATAAAATTATTATGCAAATATTGTTTTATGGCGCGCACTAGCCATTTTAGGTTTTGGACTCTAAGCCTGATGCGATGGTCATTTTATTATGGGGGCATCTAATGGGCGACCACTGTCACCTCCTATGAAGGGATAGAAAATTTACGTCCATGCCTTCTGCGGGACTTGAACCCAGGGCCTTCAGTATAACAGTCAGAGTCACTAACCACTTTCTCGTCTGGGCAGCTTATGTAAATAGTTCATTTGTATAAAATTTTATGTATAATAATCAAATTACTACGATTATTATATATTACATGTAAAAGATTTTAATAATTTTTTATTAAAAAACTCTGTTATTTACAAAATTACAGAACCAATAACATATTTAGATTTATATATACCATTCTTCCAAGATAGTTATTTTAGTACAAAAACCGAACATTTTCTGAAATAACATATAGCTTTTTTTACATATTTTGATTCTACGCCTCAAATCATGCCTAAAAATTAAATTTTTAAAATTAAGTGAGAAACTTACCAAGAAGTTTTAAAATTTATCTTGGCGAAATTTTTTCAGTTTGCGCCAAGAATAACTCACTTGGTGAAATTCCTAATTCATGGTAAAACGTTTTTCTTTCCCTTTCTCTGTGAACGAGCGGAATTAAAGGTGCAACGATCATTCTTTGAAATAATTTTTACAAAGTGCATAATTATTAAAGTGAGCCATATTTGGCGTTATTATTGCTTATAATAAATATGCCAATTTTCAAAGTATATAAATTCACGTATATCTTAGGAAATTCCGAATAAAATATTATTATTATTATTGTGTTTGCAGGTGTACTTAGAAATACATCGACATTAAAAATTGGCATAATATTTTACAGGTTAAAATTCAAACATTTTTTTTGAGAAATTTATAAAAATTATTAAAAAATACAAATTTTAAAAACGAACCAGAAAATAGCTGCGAATTTTATTTGAATTGAATCTAAATTTCGAATTGTGAAAGACAGAATCCAGTAAGTTTGATAAAAAGAGATATTAATAAATATACACCAAATTCAATTAATATTGAGAAGCTAAAACTCTCAGAACAGATTTTTTAAAATCTACTCGTGGGATCTTTACAAAGCTTTCAACATTGGCATAATTTGACTCTTAGAATCAAAATATGGAAAAAATAGATATGGCATTTGAGATAAAAATCATATTATTTCAAAATACCTATGTTAGAACAATTCTATATATGAATTTAATATATAGAATTGTTCTAACACAGGTATTTTGAAATATGAATATATAGCGCAAGTTATATATTCATATTTCAAAATACCTATGTTAGAACATATATGAATTTAATATATAGCACAAGTCGTGCTTTCGAGTCAGTTAAATTTTGTCAATCGGACCTGTGAAACGGGAGATATAGAACGGTCTCTTTTTTCATTTAGGTATAAAATTAATCTAATGTCCTCATTAGGTTCGATTAAATTTTATATAAAACCCTATCGATTGGTATACCTACAAAATAGAGTTTATACATAAAAAAAAGGGCAAAAGAGAGAGAGAACACTAGCACATTTAGGCAGTTTTCTATATCTTGCAGTGAAGCTGCGTATTTCATAACAACATGGCAATAATAAAGTTTTAAACAATTTTTTGTGATTTGATATGGCTACGTTAAATATACAACCAAATCAGTTAATGTTTTAAGCAATTTCCTGTGATTTGATATGTCTGGGTTGAATATCAAGCCAAATCAGTGAACGGTAGGGATGATATAAACGCCCCACCAAATCATATAAGTACTAGATTAGAAGAAAGGGATAATGCTCAATGTTAAGCTATTTCAAACTAGGATCATCAGTTAAATAATTTGGATGCCAAGATTAAGAAAAGTGTGTTCTGAATTTAGTCTTCCATGTTTGATCTGCTTAATACTAACCTTAATCTACACATCGGTTAAAATTACCTAAGCTTACCATACACAAAATGACATCTAGTAGAAATGACTATAGTAGAAATGGCACGGTCTCTCCATTAACTTTGGGTTCTTCATTTCACATTTCAAAATACCTCTTTTATGCCATGGTTTAAACTAGAGTAAATTAGATTAACGAAAATAGGAACGGTCAGATTTGTGAGTTACCTTGCTATTACTTTCTACAACCATATAAGTAAGATTGCGAACCAGATACTCTAATTTCTACCTAAAATATATTTCTACCTAAATTCTTCCTTTTGTAAGGCGTATCAACCAAAAATATCAAAAAGAAAAACTTTTCATAAATTGTGAGTAATCATTTAACTGCTCCAGAACCACAAAGAAAAACATTTCTAATGTGAAATATATTGAAAATAGCACATTTTATAACGTTTTAATTTTATTTAAACATTTCAGTGTTAAAAAAGCAACTTTGATAACGGTAAGCACTTTTTGCTTCAATTTCTTGACTTCCAGGATTTGAAAATACAAATCGTAGAAAATATTTAAATCTCTGACGCATTTTAGATCATACAAGCTGAAGTAATCCTATAACCTTCTGAGCTCTAAAAATCAAATAAACTTGATTGGGCAACAAAACTCTAAGCTGTGTGCTTTGTTCTTAGGTATTATTTTACACTTTAATCAGATCAAAAGCAACCAAAATGATAAGTAATTGTAACCATGGAGAGCAATTCTTTTAGATTAAGTGATAAAAGCACCTGTCAATTTTTATTTCTTCTTGCTCTTCGGAGGACTGTGAAGCAAAAAACGAAAAGGAAGTGAGACAAAGTATAACAAAATAATGCCATTCCTTAGTTCCCACTCAGTGCTCTTCTCAGCATTAAGAAAGACTCCTCATCGGCGAACAAAAGAGCAAGCTCCACTCCATCATGCAGTCTTATTACCAAGCTTTTGCCACTTTTCCTTTATTTCCTCTCCTCTTTTCATGAACTTTGCTCATCTTGTGTGCCCTTATCCGAATCAGATCATTTCTTCACGAAGTGAAGAAACTTCCAAAGTAACAGGTAACATCAAGTGGAAGCTCGATAAGCTTTCCCAAGAGGTATTTTTCAATCAACTAAGGAATTTTTAAATATTCTTGATAATTTGGTTTATTTCGTTATTAAGTAACATAACTTCCTTTTTCATGAACCCGCTGATAAACGTTTCTTGGTAACTCATGCACTGAGAGATAAATATATTGAAATGCATGCTCGAGTACAGAATAAACTGTATTTCTTTTATAGTAGCAAGTGTATATTATAAACCAAAAGATTCACGGAAAGAATGGGCAAAATGAAGTAAGTAAATATTTCATAAATACTAATATCAGAAACAATAAATTTATAGCTCAAAATAAGTAATTAGAAATTAATTCTAAACGTTTTCTATTTTTTATTTAAAGTACAACGAATAAATACAATTTTAGATGATTTTTATTAGATTCTGATGTAGGTAAAGTGTTGCTTGTCTCAGCAATTTCGAAAACGCCTAAATATTTTTACTAGGCATTTACTTTATATAGTACATAAACCACACAAAAAGTTTTTCTCTCGTATTCCATGAAAAATGTAATGTTTTTCTTATTAGAAACTTGTGTTAACTGAATAGTAAAAGTGCCGTTATTTAGCAACTCTTAAGTTTTAAGACAGATGGAAAATGGTATGCTTAGAAATTTTGAGACAAATATTTTATTTAAATAGTGTATTGCATAAAGGGAATATTACTACAGTACTCTAGATAGCCACAGAGGGAATGGTTTTTTCAGGTTACTTTGAGTTTCTTGAAAGTAGCCTGCAAGCCATTCAAAGTAGCCTCCAAGGAATGAATCTACACCAGCTGAACACACAACGCCCTCGCACGCGCTGTTTGAAAGATCACACATCATATCATAGTATATATATTTTAATAGATTTATACATATAGTAAACCCTTCGTTTATTGTTAATGAAAACATTTAGTTGTTTCGTTCAAATTTGCAGGACCCAAAACAAATACATGCTAATCAACAGAAAACCGCCGTTTAACAAAATCATCTTGGACACATAGAAAACTCAGATTGGCAAAACACTGATTCTTCTATGCCAAAATATCCTATTTGTACGCATTAAAATGTTTCCTAATTTATCAGTTTAACGCATTGTGAACCACGATTTTATCGTTCTGGCATATAGTGCTTCAATAAAACGGGTTTGACCGAATTTTTTCTACCCCCTGTTTTGGACATGCGAGACACTATTTTCAGAATTCGTTGTCGGCATTCGGTTTCAGAGAGAATTTCAGTATCTTAAGGTTAACAGAAAACAATCCTCTAGAGGCCTTTCCTTCTCGAATACCATCTAAAAGGAAGTGGAAGTGCAACTTCTATATTTCATCTTTTAAGGTTCTATATTCAAAATCTTTCCTTTTGTGCAAACAAATTCTGTTCGCAAAGAGATATAAAAAACGTTGAAGAAATGCGTGAACTGTAGTACCTTGAAGTAATAACTGTAGGCTGAAGAAAAGACAAAGAATTAATTGGTTTGCTTGTAATCATGAACTGGCAGATCGAGTAAACAAATAAAATGCAATCTTTCTGCTGGCTAAAAATGTATTTTTTGAAATTTGAAAAAAATCACTCGAAGAAGATTTTTTAAAATATTTTTTGTGCTTAACTTGTAACATGTTGAAAATGACAAGCGAAGACTCAAGCGTAAAAAGAAAAGGATGGATTGTTAAAATATTTTGATGTTCTTTGTAACTGCCACCAGAGAAAAACTATAATTTGGGAATTTCCGAAATAACATTGCTCAATTTACTTAAACAAATAGTTATATTTAATGAAGAGCTAATAAAAATGAAAACGTCTCAAAGAAGCCCAAAATAGAGATAATCGAGAGATGCTGAAACTGCTTTTCTAGAATGGGTTCAAGCTATAAAACTAAAACGTGTTTGTATTTTCAGAAATATTTTCATTTATTCTTTGAAAGGAGAGAATTTTCTATCTACTTACATATGGCTAATAAGCTGGAGAAGCAGATATCCAACAGTGATCATCAGACACTGCATGGTGAGAAAGAAGAGGTAGATCATCATGTGGCTGATAACTGATTAAAAGATATTTTATTTAAGATACTAAATGAATACGAACCACACGAAATTTATAATACGGATGAGACTGGGCTGAGTCACAGAGCATTACCAGGACGCATATTAGTATGTGAAAGTGAAACAGAAGCTGGTTTAAGAAACTGGAGGAAGTGCAATATGCACGTGGAATATAGAAACTGAAGGACATCTATGTTGCATCTTTATTAACGTGCAATATGGACCCAACAATTAAGACATCCTTTGTTATTGGCAAAAATAGAAAACCTCGATATTTGCAAGAAGTCAAGACTTTACCTGTAAGTTACCAAAGCGAAAAGAACTCATTAATGATAAGTAGTATTTTTGCTGACTATCTTTTGAAATGGGATAGGAAACTGAAAATGAAAAATAGCTTTACTAAGTACAGTCTGCCTATCATAAGAAAAGCTCTCGCCGGTTAGTCTGCAGCTGTCTGTTGCCGTAGAAACGACGAGCCTTGACCCATTTTCTGTAGGGGTGTCTTGAAGATTTACTTTTCATTTTGCCATCTTGGCTCATTTAAAGATAAACTGGCAAACTGGCAAACATATCGCTTGGTTCGCCTCTATTTGATATATACTAGCCCTGTTTCCTGTTGCTATAGCGACCGCCACCCTCCAGACACTGTGGCGGGGCTGTTCTTATCGTAGACGGACAGTAGATAACTGGCCAGCACTCGTCTGATCTCTTTCTGAAAACAATACCTCTTCTTGCAATAACAACCTCTAACATTCAGACTTTCAGTGATACAGAAAAAGGGGATGATATACCAACATCAAACGAACTCAGAAGAGCACTGTAAGTTTTAAGAGAAATTCTTAAACTGAAAGGTGCTGATCAAAAAGCTGCAGCAGTTTTACGAAGTGAAAATGTATAGGATTTATTTTAATCTTCTAATAGTTATTTTTAATTTTGAAACGCTTTCGATAAATTCTTGTTTTTCACCTACAAATCCCTGCCAGATTTCAGGATCGCGTTTTATGTAAATGAAGAAGAACCAGTATTTAATGGGAATTTCAGTCACTTTCGTAGAAGGGACTCATTGAGTAAGTAATCATTAGCGCCCACTGAGGCAAACGCATCAAGAGAGCCGGAAAACAACATGCATTTAACATGTCAATCTCGTCGACTAGCGGAACCTGGAACCTGGACTTTCGTAGAAGAGCTCAGAAGTTTTCAGTAAAGTGTGTTCTGCCTTCGGGCCACGTCGCTGATTTATGCCTATCTTACTACGTTCGGCAGTAGTCTTACGTGCCTGTTAGTATTCGCCGGTGAGGTTTAATTACGGGCCAACTTGGTTAGTTATTTTTGTACAGCTTCGGCTAAAGTTTAGGTAGTTAGTATTAATTTAGTTCTTTTTTTTCTAACTTAAGTTAAATCCCAAGTGGATGCTTTCCTGTAATCAAGGAGAGGAGCCGTCTGTGGTATTTCTTTTAGTGAATAATCTTTGGACTTATATTTTAATAGTGGCAAGAAGACCAGCTAATATTCACTAAATACTTCACTAAAGTTTTAGTAGCTAAGGACACGTAAATTAACTAGAACATTAAACTACTGCTGAACAATATGAAACAATCACAAAAAAATAGTTTTCTGCAATAGAAAATATTTTATCTACAACATAATTATAAAAATATTTTTATAAAAAAACTGGGGAATTAATTTTTAAATTACGTAAATATTTAAATTTTTGGCATCAATTTTAATTATTATTTGAGAATTAAATATTGAATTAAATGTTAGTTAATATTTTACATGAAAATATTAAAACTGATATCACGATTTACAATGCACAAATAATCTTCTGTTAAATGCAGTCGCTTTATAAACCCAAGTAGGTTTAGAATGGAGCTGATTTCAACAACCGGTGAGTACTGTATTTAGTTTTGCTTAAAGCTCAAGAAATTGTTCTCACGGTAACTGGAAATGACTAAACACCTTTGGTTTTGAAAAAAAAGAACCTCTGCTGTTACTGAAAAAATTTCAAGTTTTAAAGTCTCTCATTTCGAATGAGTTGTACCAACGTATTGTAACTGAAGTTTTTAATTTTCAAATACCAGAATAATACTTATCACAAAATTACAGCTGAGTGGCAGCTAGGGAAAAGCAATCGTATCTTTTATTTGGTCGAATGAAGCTTCCTTACTTATCAGACTTCATAACAAACATATCGCTATTACGCTTAATAAATTAATTTAACAGCACATCAAGCTTTCCTTTCATTATACGTCAAGCTTTGTACTTTTGTAAGTATAACTTCTAGCTTGTTCCGTATCATCAATTTTCATTTGTCTTTTATGAGATTGGGAGGACAATTATCTGTATTCTCATTTCTCTAAATTTAACCTCCTTACTCCTTTGTTTCTAAATTAATTTATGTTATATTCATGCACAGAGACACATTTGGAGAACTTTAATTACAACAAGAATATAATAAAATGGAAATAAATGTAGTTTGTATGTGGGGATGTATTTATAGTTTTTCATATGCGAATTTAAATTGCCTGAATTCTGAAGAACTGTGGCAGTGCTTTAGAGATTCTCCTAGTCGTAAAATGCGAAATTGCGCCCCCTACGGGTTCAAACCACATATGTTTGACTTATTCTCTAAACTTCTTAACCACCTATAACACGAGAGCACATAAGGGGATGCACAATAACTGCATACATTCTTCTTCAGTTGAATAGTATGAGATTCAGTCCACCAAATCCAAGTAATGACGAGTTAACGACTACCATTTTAGTTCTGGCGCTACAATACATACCCTTAGACATTTCGGAGTGAGTAAACACAAGAAACCAACTATTCTGGGATTCGAACCAAGAATCTTCCACTTACTGACTGGCTATAGTAACCATTTACACCACAGGAGAACGCAAAGGGAAATACGATAATTTCTTATAAATTTAATTACTAGTATCGAAGAAGTCTACTTGCAAT
Organism: Stegodyphus dumicola; assembly: GCF_044657685.1. Lineage (NCBI taxonomy): Eukaryota > Metazoa > Arthropoda > Arachnida > Araneae > Eresidae > Stegodyphus > Stegodyphus dumicola. The sequence continues at coordinate 108,241,598 of NC_140781.1, read as the reverse complement.
TCATTGTTTAAGCTTTATTTCTCAAATAACAAATGCTCATAATTTTTTAATATTTTAAATGATTCTTATTATGTTTAAGTTTTAATTAAAGTATGAAACGCTGTTTTGGTAGAATTTCATAGAATTAAGTTACTGCTCACTTTAATAAGATATAAGGCACTTTCTTCTCCCTCACGGGGTACCTTCAGGGTGTAACTGGCTATCGGTACGGAGTTCGAATCCTGGATAGAGCGGAACTCCTTTTTTATGTTTCTTGTTTCGGAAAGTCTAATAGGCTGTAAAAACATTAGTTAAGATTAAAATTATTTAGGAACAATTCGAATATTCGGCAATGTTTATTTAACACTGCATAGAGTTTGACCTTCTTCGGTATCATAAACTAATATCAAACTCCTTACAGACTAGGAGCGAATTATCGCAGCGCATAAAATAACAACAGAGTCTTGAAAAGGTTTAAGACAAACTTTTTATTACGACATAATCTGAACATAAGCACACTTCTGTTCTTGACAGTATCAACCATTAATTTATGTAGCAGTCGAATGCAAAATTAAAACTAACCCTAGCAATAAAAGACTTCACAAGTATTTTAAATTATAAGTTGGCTCAGAACTTCTTACCAGAGTAACGATTAAATGTCGAGAGCAATATCTTATCAGAACTGTGGAAATCTAGTAAGGTGGCCTCGAGAGGCAGAAACTTGCTTTGTCTTACAATCCAAAACACTCAACTTAAATTTTCTCTAACTCATTTACATTTCTGGCGTGAAAACAGAAACGAGAAGTTACAGTCAAGGTCTAAATCACAATAACTGGTTAGTTAAGTAATAATAACTCTACAATTGTAGAAGCTAGTAAATCAGAAAATTCATTTGAATTCCACATATTTACACGGTAAAAATTTAAAGCATAAAACTAAAATTTCTGAAACTTGAAAAACATAAAATTAAAATAATTAAGATTTCCACTTAAACATTTCTTAAATTTCAAATAAAATATATGTAATGGAAGTATGTTTTATAAATTTCTAATAAAATATATGTATGTCTATTTATGTAACACTTTTGATTTTTTCTCAGTTAATGAAAGAATTCCTAGAAAATGTTTAAAAAAATAATCATATTTTTTAGTCCAAAGGGCCAATTTGCCCTGAAGGACTATTATTTTTGTTTTTGGCATTTTGCGTTGGCTCACAATAAATGTCCAATTCCCTTTTCAAATTTAAGCCACCAAATATTATTGCTCTGTATTATATTTAAAGAAATTTAATAATGAAGAATCTGCATATATGTATTTATGTGTCTCTCATTATGATAAAACAACGGTTCCTAGAGCCATCCAATTTTGAGTAACGTACGTTTCCACCCGAATATGGGCATCTGGAAGTATAAATTTGGAATTTGTTTTATTATCTATTTCATATTTTGTAAAAATTTAACGAATTTTTGATTGACAAACTCAAGGATTTAAAAGCGAACAATGGCAACACTCTACAGGATAAAAAAAAAGAAAAAACTTTTTATCTCCAGCGCGTGGAACAGTGTATCGGAAATTCTAAAGATATGTTCATTTTAAAATTATTTTGCGATATTGCTGTTGAACTGAATTTTATGGTTTAAGTGCGAAAAACGTGATGTTTACTGAATAAAGGTAACACACAAAACGTTAAAAAAATACCCCTTTGGGCGTAATTTAAAATCTGAAACCTATCAGAATTTATTTTTAACTATTATTGAAAGTATTTTTAAATGAAGTTAGTACTAAATGTTACTCATTTTAGCGAATTCTATTCGTTTTCCCTATTAAATTACGTATGAAATTTTATATAATTTGTCTCAGGTAATTTTAATAGCTGGAAGAATAATTTCCAATATTGGTATGGGAATAAGTACTAATCTCACTTCGTCTTTATTATGGGCAGTTAACTTAGTAATAGGAATTACTTGTGAATATTTAATCAAATTAGATTTCACAAGTGATATTGTAATGGATAAAGTGTTGATATGAGGGCCATAAATGTATCTCAGTCTCGTATAATCTAAGACTATGGCTCTGCCATTCGTGCAAGTGATCAAGAATAGATCTCTAGCTTAGAAGGCAGTTGCGAAATTATTCAGCTTTCTCGATTAGCTTTCTTAGGCTTTTATCAGCTCGTTTTCTGATTTCCGTAGCCGAAATCTGAAAAAAGCAAATTACTTTACAGAATTTGCCTGTTTAAGATGTCCTCATTTTTTTTAAAGCATTAGCGATTATACCTCTGCCATGTTTCGCAGATCAAGAGCACTGTATAGGTTATGAGCATAAAAGTGTGAATAATTTGAATTACAGTCTACCTTCCTCACCTGCTATAGGCAACATACCGGTCTCCACTTGTGATTCCAGATCTTTCTGGTTTTAAGTGTCTAATAAAATCTTGTTTATTGTTTTTACAGATAGACGACAAACTACTTTTGCAGAAAATCAATAACGAATAGTTTGGGACGATAAAGATGAAACATTCTAGGAACTCGCGAGTATTCAAACGCTTAAGAAGAAAATTCTCTTGTTACTTAATGCAAACTTTTAAGAAAAGCATTTTTAAAATTCAATAAAGCTTTTGCGATAGCTAAAGTAGTTTTGCAATTGCCTCAAAGGATTTTATGAATTAAGTGCTTTCATTTAACGCAGTTCGTTATCAAACAATTGAGGGATTAAAGTCTGATAAATGTTTCAAGTAAGGAATTCTATGCTTTGCAAAATACATAATTTTATTTTTATCAAGCGAAAATATAGCCAAGTCTTCCAAGAAAATGAAACGTTTTATGCTTTTGTGATCTGAAATTTCATAAAGTAAAAACATCTCCAAAACGAAACTCCTGCTCAGTTTCTTAATTTTTTACATCTACAACCTTAACTGCAGTAACTATTAAATATTATAAATAAAGTGTGAACAAAATATGTGATTACTTGTATACTGGATTTTTTTTAATTTTTAATAAATAAATAAAAAATTTAAAATAATATAAATTAATAAAAAATGACATCATAGCATGAAACAGAAACGAATTATATTACGTCCTCCAGTATGAATATTTAATAGTTCTTGGGAGTTCCAAGAGCATAAGTGATAACAAACCTTAGATAATTTACTTTATTATCTAAGGTTTGTTATCACTTATGCTCTTGGAACTCCCAAGAACTATTAAATATTCATACTGGAGGATTTGAAGGAATTATGTAAATTCTTTCAAAATGTTTTTGGTACCAGTATAATTCATAATTTCGTATCAAAAATTGACAAACTATAACAGAGAAACTCATATAGGATAAATTCTTTTTGCATTTAACTTAAATTCGATGTAAGTGCTCCAACTTAGACAGGCTAAAGAATGCGCTGAATTTGTCCGTCTATCTGTCTGTTTACTGATGTAACACATGAGGGCTTGGTTTAAATTATTACAGTTTTTCTCCCTTCAGTGCTCTGCAAAAGGCAGATAGGCCCACCAGCGGCCGAGCGGTAAAGACGCTGAACACTGGTAGTTCGGTCCGAGGTTCGAATCCCGCAAACGGGCTGGCTGCGTGGGCGTTTTCGTGGTTTTCCCTATGTGTAACGTGTATACGAGCCAATTTCCCTTAGAAAGTCCTCCACGAAGGCATCCCTCCCTTTAGGCAGATAGCCCTAGTGTGCTTTGCCATAACTGAATAATCCATAATCCAAAGGCAGATAAAAAAAGCAAACCGTAAAAGCTTCAGAGAGTATTAAATTCCCAAAGGACTCCCAATATAGGAGATTTCAATGATTTGTTCTCTTCTGCTGCTTACTAAAAGAATGAATCTGTTTTCCTTTATATAAGTTTCCATATAAGTAATTTTCGTCTACTTTTCTGAAATAAATTAACTTACCTAACCTTTCTTTATAGGTTACTTCCATATCTTAACCTACTAATGAAGCGTGGTGAAAAACGTCTAAAATCGGTTGTTTTGTTTAGGGTTTTATTCTGGCTTCTGTTATCAGGGTTCCACCATGAAACATAAATAGAAACCAATTTTCCTGTCTTGAGTAAGATTTCATAAAGAACTATAGTTAGGAATAATAACCCTCTTATGCATGCCACAATCAGACAGCCATCTATCTGTATTTCCATTTTTAATCATTTGTTTACTAAACGTTTACAACCAGCCGTCGCAATGCGAATCATACCGTAGAAAGTTGAGCAAAGCATGGCGATAAAAACGGAAGCAACATTAGTGTCATTTTTTAACTAATCATTCATTAGTGTATTGCACCATAATACCTTGAAGATGGTAAGAAAATTTTGTCGGTATACCGGAATGCATCTTAACGACGGGGGCAGCAATTAAGTTCCAAGTAAATGTGTGTTGAATTGAATTTGGATTCAAAATCTTGGACAGCGTAAAAATTATTAATAAACAGAACTGGTATAAATGAAATGAAAATAATATTTGCTCTACAGGCTGTAAGATGCATTTAAATAACCGAAATTATGTTCATTCGCATAATAAACAATTTAAATCCGGAAACAGCAATAATTTCTGATTTTCGAAAATGGATTTCAGTACTTTCTGTGTCTTAGAAAAACTTTGAATCTTTACAAAATCAAAATATTTTCTCTTAAATCCGAATAAATAAAAACTCTCAGTATGTAAGGCATGGAGCTGATAAATTAATCAAGCAGATATTTTCGAAGAATAGGATTGAATTGTTACTCCGTTTCCCTAAAGAATCTCTGGAGAAGATTCTTATTACGCTACGTTGAAATGTCATTCCCAATAACCTTATTTCATAATGTATCTCAAAAATAAACAATTGTTTAAAAGGTTGTCTGCAGTAATGACTAGTTGGCTAAGAGCGAAAAGATGAGTTACGTAATAATTCTTATTTCTGAAGCGGTTGAGAAATCTTAAGATTAATGTTTTATTCAAGTATTAAGGGGCTTTATTTTTCTCTTTTAATCTGCATTTCCGTCTCTAACCGCGTTTTTTATATAAACAGTTATGGGAAAAGCGTTCTTTCATTTCAAAGTTGCTTTAAAAATAAAAAGATGGATTTTTTGAATATGTGACTTTGGAGACCTCATCAAAAAGAGCTGCGTTTTGTAACCGAAGAATCACCTGTCAGATTGAAAGGAAAACGTGGTAATTGATTGCAATATAATCAACTTAGATAATAAGAATTGATGCTAATGTGAAACTTAATCTCTGAGAAAATGGGATTCAAGAATGTTTGAAGTATGACTTATTTTAAATGAGTTCCTATATAAATTAAAAATTATAATTGAAATATTTTTGAGGGGGGGACATGCATAATTTCATGTATAAAGTTAAGAAATGAAACTACATGTGAAACAAAAAACGATAATTGCAGTAAGAGGCAATCAAAAAAAGGCAGTAAAATTTTTTATTACTCCAATATATACATATTTAGAGACAATTCCAACGTATGTAGATGCTTAGGTCTAATTTTTTAATTAGCTGCTTATCACTCGAATCTAGTCAAAACTACAGTTTTGCTTAATGTCATATATATATGCAGGTATATATGTATCACGAGAAAAAAATTTGTATAGTTTTATTGGTTTTTATTTAGGGACATCAATAACAAGCTCAAACGTACTCTTTCAGTAACGAATTTATTTAAAATATATTCTAAAAAATTTTGTCATTAGTAGGTGACTCATAAATTAATAAGTAATCATTCGTATTTTTAACTTAAGTATTTTTAATTTATTATGCTGCTGTGTCAGAATATTTTCAGGAAATCAGAACTGCCAAAAAATGTCATTTTATTATAAACAATAAATGATGATACTACGTTTTCACTAATTAACTGAATAATGATTTCTTTACAGGTAATAATTGAAATAAATTAGGTATTACATAAAATGTGAAAAACGCCATTAGCGTAAATACTTTTTATATAAATGTTGTCAGTTGGGGACATTAGCAGATAAAATGTGGCAAAACTTAAGGGCAGAAATAGTTATCAAATATTCATAATCTAATTTTAAAAATAATTACGCGGGAAAACTGTAAGAAATTATCACATTCCCATTAACGTGCTCTTATGGTATAAGCTGTTGCAATGTTCAGCAAGTAATTGGAAAATACGTATTCCAAAAATCAAATACCAAGTTGATTTTTCATGTTTTTTTTACTCCAAAAATTCTACATTTTGAGAATAAATCCTTCAAGACGTTCTTGCAATGTATCAGATGCTTATATATCTAATGGCAATATAAATAAGTTTCTAATCTTGAATATCTAATGCAACATGTAGCATCTTTTGAATGACCACTGACATCAGCAAGAAAAGTTTATATTTATCGAAGTAAAAGCAGTTACCGATGTGTTAGTTCATCTCACGAAGCTATATGTAGGAAAAAAATTAGATAACTTAATTCAGATAATAACAGATAATGCAGATTGTTTTTGAAGATATCACAAACAGGAATAAAATGAACGAAATTTGACCGGTGGAACCGAAAAGAAATCATCTCAATTTTTTGTCAAAATCAAATTTTTCCATGTTTCACTTTTTAAAAACTTTTCATTGTTAGGCATATTTTTCACTACGCACAAAATTCACATCCATATACTGTATCGAGTTATACTTAGTTAATTAGGAAATTCTCTATTAATATCGAGAGTATATCATGTATAGGAGATGAATTTCAAGTATTTACTTTTGCTAGTGTGATATAGAGGTCTACTGCACTTTCTGACCTAACGGATATAATTTAGATGTCCAACCATTTTGAGCTTTGCACCTTCTTTGATAAAGTATTTTCAGTAGCTCTCCTGATGAGTTTATGAAATACAGATATTAACAGATGAAGATTTAATAAATTATACACAACAAAATAATTTAGTCAAGTCCCTAATCATTATTTAAAGGCATCAAGGCAAAAAGACTCGCCGACTGAAAGTTACTGATGTAAACCGTCAAATGTTAGAAAGCAAAAATTAAAAGTATAACCTTGCGCCGAAATTTCCTAAAAGTAGCTACACTATCAAAAACGAAAGCAAATTTATCAAATGTTTGAAAAAGCGAAGAAATTAAAAACATTTTGCAGTACTTACCATGAAAATGTGGATATCGATGAAGAAATTATCGATATCTCAACGGATTTCGAAACTGCAAATTTATTAGACATCTTTATTGATTTTATTTATTAGTATCAAGAATTGTTTTTAAATTTCATGTTTCAAAATTCTCTCCTATTTTAAATTTGTTATTTAAAGAATGATACTGACTAATTTTCATCACATTCTTTCCAGCATCATTTACTGAACATGATTTCGATAATTAAAAACATAACTTCGGCACAAATAAAAAAGGAATAATTTTAATTTATTTCTAAAGATTCGTAACTGATTCTTAAGGGCATGTAAAAGAAACCTTAATTTCTGCTGTAATGCACAAAAATTAAAGGCTTCTATAATTGAGTGTTGAAAAAATTAGTTTGTTGTTTTTCCCATAAACTGGATAAGAGATGATTGGATATGTGACACAATGCTTGAATTTGTCAATCGAAAGATTTCGAGATCGAAATTCTCGAAAATATTTCCCACTTTATATTTCACAATTCTAAAACTGAATGAAAGCTATAAATATACCTACACTGTTAATGTTTACATTTTGTCGTCAGAAGGATTTCATTAATTTGAATAGAACGTAGGATTTACTCCAAGAATTAACAAGCTAATATTATAAACTCTGTGCCTGTATCGAAATTCTAACACTAAACTTTCTCATGCCGGTATAGGCAATTTTACTGATGTAATCCCTCAAGCCGTTAGTTTCATCATCTACCCAGTACTTGACTTCTTGAGCTCGAGAGTTGAATTTGATTTCGCCATGCGGTTTTTGAAATGTTCTTTCTGAACGTTATCAAGTAATAGTAGGCATTTTTAGCTAAATTATTTACAGTTTCTTGTAAAAGAAGCAAGAATCAGGATATTAAAAATTTGCTAGGGAATTTTAAAGTGATTAAAAATTTTGCTTAAATTTCCGACGACGCATATTTGAGGGTTAGTGTTTCCTACAATGTAAATGGAAAAATTTAAGCATAGAAATAGACTTAGAACTATTTTCGTGTTTGTCTGTCAGCAAAGGCCTGTGTTTCGTCAATTTGTGTAAATAAATTGATCACACTGTAGAGACATTAGTTATTTTTTGGAAGCAGACAAGATGAAAAATTAGTAACCGCCTTCACCGGGAATCGAACCCCGAACCTCTGGAATACCGGCCCAGCGTGCAGACCACCACACCACGAAGGACGCTAGGAAGGCGGGAGAAATACCTTATATACTCCCCCTTTTAAAAGGCGACTGGGAATTTTAGGGAATCCAATCGCCAAATCTTGGGTGGGGAGAATCATTATCCACCACCCTTTTAGTTCGGGCGCCACTGTAGATACATTAGGTATTTTTTCGGAAGCAGGCAAGATGAAAAATTAGCAACGCCTTCGCCGGGAATCGAACCACGGACCTCTGGAAAACCAGCCCAGTGTGCAAGCCACCACACTACGAAGTTAACGAATAATAGACTCCAGCTAGGAAGGCTGGAGAAATACCTTATAACACATGTAAAAATAACAAATGATTACGTTAATAGTAATAATAATAATTAAAATTAAAATTTCAAATCAGATTCAGTGAATGAATGTTTCCCGTTGTGTAAGAAACTTTTGCGACAGGCAGTTAAAGTTATATGAAAAAACGTAAATTTGTGGATGTATAGAGGAAATAAATGATGTAAAAGTTGAAAATGTGCGACAGTTTTCTATACGTAGCCTGCGTAACATGCCTCTTATTGTTAAGGCAAACTTCAGTAAGAACATTGAGACTCTTATGCTTTCAAATTGAGGTCAACAGATTGTCTAATTCGTTAACTCGTAAAAATACTTTGTTGATTTTAGTATCATTTACGTTGAAAAATCTATTTCTCACTTATGTGAAACCTAGGTCTTTCATAACCATTTCCTTAACAAAAATCTTCATAAATGTGCAGCAAAGAAAAAATATACTTTTCCGAGATCAGAAGTGCTATTAAACGTACAATGAATAGTAACACTCTTTCGAGACTAATACTCTTGAATGTAGTGTTCATTTTTGGCTTTGCGTTAAATTTGCAGAAAGAATTCCGGTGTAATCTGTAGCCCAGCTGAAAAAATAGCTATCGTTATTAATCGCCACAAAGGTTCTATCGATATTTCTCTTCCTGAACCTGATGTAAATAAGTTTCGTAATTCTAATAGATTTCTTTCTCATTTACAGCATTTCTGAGCCTTAAAGTTTGACTATCACAAATGTAATAGAACAATCTAAAAGAATTTACAAATTTTCTAAGTCTAATCTCTAAAATAAATAGCAATACTCTCAATTTCATTAACAAGTACAAACAATGTATAAGGCAGATGCGCTAGCAAGAATAAATTATCTATCTTTTGCTTCAGTATTTGAATCTACTTTGTACTAATGATAGTTAAAAGTAGAATAAAAATATGAGAAACAAATTAATAAAGGTACTCATGGTTTAAATTGCTCATGGTTTAAATTTCAGTACACCTAAATACGCATTTTAAATTTCGATGTAGCCCCGTGTTCTTAAGAACTAGCCAAATACATAACTAAGCTATACTTATTTCATGCTAAAACATTTATTTATCAGTGTAATGTAATAAATAATATAATAATAATAATTACAATTCCAAATCGTTCTGGTTCAGATTGGATGTTCAACTCAATGTGTTATCAGTCGAAAAGGTAGAGAAATACTAGTCTACGTAATGATGAACTTGATTACAAAATATTTGAAGTTAGGTTTACAAAATGCGATGTTTAAATGAATTATGCTCATATAGTAGCCTCGTCAAGAAGTCTCTCATTTCAAGAATGATTCTCTAAAATACTTACATAAATAATTCTCAACCAATTACAGCTTTATAATTATATAAGAAATAACCTCGGTTTTGTATAAATTACAACAAAGGAAGGCTAAACGCGTCTCGAGAATGTTTTAGTGATCACTGCTCGGCCGTATTAAACCCGAAACAAGAAAGCAAACAAGAAAAGAAACAAGAAACGGCCAATCAAAAACAGAATAATAACGTAGAGAATAAAATACTGAGAAAAAGACCGTTAAGAGAATTTTACTGTAATACTTTTAGAAAACTGTACCATTTTCAGAATCAACTTAAAATTTGTTTTATTAAGTAAGCAAATTCTGTTTGCTCATATTTCCAGTAAGTACGTGGTTAAAAACCAGATAATGTTAAACTTCCTTCAACATTTGAACTCCAATAGTTTCTTAAGGATTAATAAGAATAAAATTAAATTCAGTAATGTATTTCTAATAGCAAAGCATAAAATCAAATTTCGCTTGTAATGAACAGAGAAAAATATTATTTTGAGACATAATTTTGATTTATTTCTTGGAACATAACATTCAAACAAACAAGATGAGAAGACTAAGATTTTAAATTATAAAATTCTTTAACCATAATATTGACCTAAAGAAATAAATAATCCGTAATAAGGAAGATTCCATAAAATCTAAAACGATTTTCTGAAAAAAATTATTCGCTGTGTTAAAACTCATACTTTTTTTCTTAACTATCATCCACATATACCAGGATAGTTCAAATTAATTCCTATAGTTAATTTAATACTTTTTTTCTCTGAAATGGATAAGTAATGCAAATGAGAAAGCAAAATATAATTATTTTACAGATGTTAGTATAAATAAAATTAAGTTACAGTACAGCAAATATGCAATTTTCAGAAGCCATTGCATTTAGACAGTCTATAGTCCATATAGACCTCAGCTGGGGAAAAAGAGTATAGCTTTTTTCAGTTTAAACTAGGAAGAAGCATACTTAAATCTCACTTGTGATCCCAGAGCAAATATTTTCGCTTACTCAATTGCTGCCACGAAAACCAAAAATCGATGCATTGCAAATATTTTTTCCAGATTCTGCTGGTGCCAATTTTGAAGAAACTTTAAATTAAAGAAATAGTTGGATGTTTATACAGTTAGTAAATGGTGCATTCAGGTTTTTATCTGAACAACTCGTTTTGCGTCTAAATTACAAATAAAGTTAAAATTTAGGCTGCAATTTTTGCTTTCACCAAGTATTTACCCAATTTTCGTACGGTGTATGACTTTTTAATGGAAGTTCAGAACATGACCAGTAAATTTTTAAAAGGTGAAACATATTAAACGAAAAAACTACGCTAGTGAAAGCCATTTCGGATAGGAAGGTATTTTCGGTAGTTAATAGTAGATGTATATCATGGTTAAAATAGGCTGCTGCATATTATTCAAATCAATGATTAATATTTTTCGCAGGAATTAGAAAAGACTACATCAAACCATTTTTAATAATGTCGATTCATCACGTTATTCAGTGCACCTTAAAGGAATAATTCCTCTTGCTGTAGCACCCAGAATACTTTAGAAAACTATTTTTCTTTTAAACTGAACAGCATTTGAATAAAATAGTATCAGAAAACATTCTTACAACTTCGATTTCCTTTCCTGAGTTATTACGGCCATGTAGTATTTAACATTCAATTGAACCGGGGTCTCGTATGGACAGGTTTACCGTGACTTTGCGTTAGATAAATTATTTCTAATTAGATTTTCTTTCTACTAACCTGAAAATATAATTTCTACACCAGACCTCGGTTCACAAACTTGATTCATTTCTGAACACCGTTCGTCAACCGAAATGTTCATAAACGAAAAAAAATCTTTCGCATAGGATTTAACACAAAACTGATTAATTAGTTCTTGAACCACATATGTTGCTTATTTAAACTTTACACAATAGTACTTTATGCACAGTACATAATCGAAAATCGACGGAAATCATCAAATAAAGAAGAAAATTTTAAACAGCTAAAATAAATGAAAACGTAATTTAATTTTACTCTATTCGTGTAAACAATTCGTGTGTACAAAATTTGCTTCCATATAAACCATCAGATAACACTTTTTAGGGGACATCTTTTCATTTTCTCTATACGCTACCTGATTTTGCTTAAGACTCACTGGGCAATGTGTCTGTTGTTGTTTATAATTTAAAATGTTTCTGGAGGGAAACATATTACTGGTAGTCGAAATAGCACTGGTTATCGAAATGATACTACTTTCTCAAAGCTTGATACTACTTTCTATCATTATGTGAAAATTTTGCATACATTTCTCACCACTATGGACATTGCCCAGGATACACTTTATAGGACGACCGAAATTACATCCCCGAGAAAAGAGTATAGACAACTGCAAACAATCATACTTTCTCTGAGGTTCAAGATCAGTTCTATCGCCATGGCAGCCCGCATCCCTAACAAGGCGGCTTGAAAGTTAGTATACCTGTAAATGTCTACATACACAACCACTTTAAGTATTTAATCTACTGAAAGCCATTCACTAGACTTTGGTTACGTTATTTGAATGGTTTTAGTCATTTTTATTAGTGGTAATTTATAAACAGATTAAAACTATTTTGAAAGATTATAATAAATATAAAATAGTTCAGATTTCAATAACCGCATATTAAATTTCTCTTTCCTTGTGAATTGTAGGTCTTAATTTCTGCTTCGGAAGCTTTTTGCTTATACAACGCCAGCTCTTACGCTCGAGTTATTACGTCTACAAGACTTAAAAGTTCATTAAAAAGAACAATATTAAATAAATAATAATTAGAACACGTTTTAGTCGTATCTAAACCATAGATTATATAACTTAAATTAAGTAAAAAGCAAACCTCCAGCTACATGTACAGAGGAAGCGCATATGTACAAACTTGTGAACACTCAGTACCTATGAACAACATAACAAATCTCCAAGTTCCTTACTTTAAAAAGATAACTAATGCGCATTAGGGACTTTAGTCTTACTCAAAACTGAGTTTAGACCTTCCGAATAACGGTTGGGTTTGGTTCATTTGATTATGACAAAAAACTCGGGGACTACCTGCTTAAGAGGAGGGACGCCTTCGTGAAGGACTTTATAAAGGAAACTGGCTTATATATAAATTATGCATGGAAGAACTACGAAAACGCCCATGCAGCCAGCCCGTTGTTTGGGATTCTAACCGCGGACAGAACCACCAGTTTTCAGTGACTTAACCGCTCAGCCACTGAACCGAGTTACAGTTGGAAAAGATACATGGATAACTCCTCAAATAATAGACAGCTACTATAAGCTGCCGTAAGTCAGCTACTATCTGCTACATTTTAATCGTGTTGCATTTTCGTCGTTTATATTACCTAGATCTCCATACTACTGAAGTAAATGGTTTGATTTGGAAAGGTAAAATGTGAAAAGAATGACTTAGCTATAAATGTAACTCCGTAACGGAAAACAGTAGTACTGAAACGTGTAAACATAATTAAATATGATATTGCACTTGTAGAGACATTAGGTTTTTTGGGATACAGGACAGAAGAAAAATGAGCAATGCCCTCGCCGGGACTCGAACTACGGACCTCTCGAATACGCATCGAGCGTGCTGACCACTACACAACAAAGGCATTCTAAGAAAGCGGGAGGAATTCCTGATACACTTAATAAAATTTAGGGTTCTTTATTTCCATTTTCCCACGATGTACGGACCATAGTGGAGAATCAATTTTGGACATCTATTTTATTATCATAATAGTAAGGTAAAGTGTTTTATGCATGATGTTACATTGCAGTTTAATACTATATTAATTTTAATAATTAAATATTAATTTTAGTAGTAATGATCATATTAATATTTAATCGGAAAAATTCTAGCAAATTTATGCTTCATTGTGAAATGTAGCTGAAAATATACTCTTGCATAGAATGCATGAAAGTTAAGCAGTTCTATGCTTAGCAATTTCTTGGAGCTAAAAGAGCAAGAAATTTACCGGAAACATCTAAGCGTACAATGCTGGACCATGCTGGTATGTTTATCAAGAACGAAAAGTGAAGCTAAAGAGACTGACGAAAAGAGAAAGGAAGATTAAATACACATTTCCAGAATAATATTTATGTTAAGTAATTTCCTCCTGAGGGCGTACGTAACAGTATCACCAATTTAATACAGACTCAGGCGATATCAATAGATTCAGTTTACGCAGAATTCGCTTCACGGAGCCCATTGTCAGACGCCAGCTATTTGGAGCGTTAATCCTTTGGAGAATCTGCGAAGAACAGCTGTTACCCAACTTATTACATTCTTAACGCTGCTTGCGAATGAGATGTTTTCAAATAGAAAGTAAGCTACAATATTAATTCACTATCACTGTTTTAATTGCGTAAGTCTGAGAAAAAATATATTTCGTAACAAAAGCCATCTTTATTCCTCGTTTCTTATTAATATATAGGGAATTAATTATAGCTAGAAATCGCGGAAGATTATAAGAATAATGTTTCATTAATCTTTTTTTCGTTTATACAAATAACGGGTAATTTTAATTAACATTGTGTCATTAAGGTTTTGCAAAATATTTATTTTCAAATAAACCTATTAAATAATAGTATATTCCTTCACAAATGGATACTAAGTGAATGTAAAACACTAAGAAATAACTAGGAAATATACAATGATCAGATTTTAAATCTACAGTTAGGTCATCTTTATATCAAACTTTGCGATACGAGCTATTACTTGCCTTGATGTAGACAGAGACAACGCTACGTTTACATCCAGCATCTCAGTAACTGGTAACATTTCCGTAAAAATATCTGTATAAATAAAAGTAAATTATAAAATTCTTAAATAATTTAATAAAATTACTTACACTTATTGTAATTACTAATTATATACACTGAAGTGATAAAAGTCATGGGATACCTCCTGATATTTTGTCGGTCCTCCTTTTGCCCGGCGAAGTGCAGCAACTCGACGTGGCATGGACTCAACAAGTCGTTGGAAGTCCCCCCAGGAATATTGAGCCATGCTGCCTCTATAGACGTCTATAATTGTGAAAGTGTTGACGGTGCAGGGTTTTGGGCACGAACTGACCTATCGATGATGTCCCATAAATGCTCGATGGGATTCATGTCGGACGATCTAGGTGGCCAGATCATTCGCTGGAATTGTCCAGAATGTTCTTCTAACCAATCGCGAACAATTGTGGCCCGGTGACATGGCGCATTGTCATCCATAAAAATCCCATCGTTGTTTGAGTACGTGAAGTCCATGAATGGCTTAAGTGATCTCCAACTAGCTGAAGGTATCCATTTCCAGTCAATGATCGGTTCAGTTGCACCAGAGGACCGAGTCCATGCCATGTAAAAACAGCCCAGACCATTATGGAACCACCACCAGCTTGAACAGTGCCTTGTTGACAACTTGGGTCCATGGCTTCGTGGGGTCTGCGCCACACTCGAACCCTCCCATCAGCTCTTACCAACTGAAATCGTGACTCATCTGACCAAGCCACGGTTTTCCATTCGTTTAGGGACCAACCGATATGCTCACGAGCCCACGAGAGTCGCTGCAGTCGATGTCGTGCTGTCAGTAAAGGCACTCGAGTCGGTCTTCTGCTGGCATAGCCCAAGAAAGACAAATTTCGCCGCACTGTCCTACGTACTACGTCGTCCCTCGTACGTCCCACATTGTTTTCTGCGGTTATTTGACGCAGTGTTGCTTGTCTGTGAACATTGACAACTCTACGCAGACGTCGCTGGTCTCGGTCGTTAAGTGCAGGTGGTCAGCCACTGCGCTGTCCATGGTGGGATGTTATGCCTGAAATTAGATACTCTCGGCACACTCTTGACACTGTGGATCTCGGAATGTTGAATTCCCTAACCTAACGATATCCGAAATGGAATGACCATGCGTCTAGCTCCAACTACCATTCCGCGTTCAAAGTCTGTTAATTCTCGTCGTGCGGCCATAATCACGTCAAAGCCTCTTCACTTGAATAACTTGAACACAAAAGAAAGCCCTGCCAAAGCACTTCGCATTTATACATTTTCTATGCGATACTACTGCTATCTGTATATTTGCATATTGCTATCCCATGACTTTTGTCACTTCAGTGTATAATACATATGCATTGATGGTCATGCAAAACGTAGCACCATGAAGGTAGCATTCAAAGTCACAAAAGGCATCCATAGACTTGAAACCACAATGAGTAAACCTCAATAAAGCTTGCAAATGATTAGCATTACAATTACTATCAGAATAAAAGGGAGAGGAATATTCAGCTTTAAGTGCTGTTATAGGTTTCTTTCCGCATATTCCTTTGCATGGGAAGCTTCAGCACACCTCATCGAAAAAAAGGCAGTCATTTGAATTCATAAGTTTCTGTGTTTGACAGAAGAAAAATTGTGGCTTATAAAGAATGCGGATTATTTTTCGGAGAAAGGGTAATAAAAATGGGGATTAACTGGCATTCGGGCTGAGCGATATCAAGTCAAAGTGCACAAAAATGGAATTCGTGAGCTCAGGAGAGAGGAACCGACCAACGAAAACGAATTTTGGGCGTCATCATAATATTCGGAGAGGTGATAGGCATGTTGTGAACCTGTCTTAAATGGATCGCACATCAACATAAACAATCCTAGAAAAGAATTAGGGTCGTTGTATGACAACCTGTTTTAACATGTACCATTCGAAACTGTCTACAACAGAAGAGAATTTCTGCAAGTGCGGAATTTCAGTAATGAAGAATCGGCCGTTGCAGCGATAATGGTTAACTGCATTGAAAACTGACATTGAAATAGATGACACTGAAACTGTGTCCTTTCATACGAATAATCGATTCTGTTTATAACATTACGATGGTCATTTTTTGGGTCTGGTAGAATCGCGATGACAGACATCAGGATCCTTTCATCATACCGTTCCATCACCTGGGTTATGATTTGAAGAACCACTGGGTCACTTTTTCAGCGACCTAATACGCATTATGAGCATACCGTTACATCTCGTAACGGCGATGTATCTCGTTACGAAGTATGAAATTGTAGTGAACTCATAACGAAGTTTTAAGCTTTTTATCCTCCCTTACTTCGAGGTTTGCATATGGCCAAGTGTTAGCAAGACAATGAACAACCTCAACACTCAAAGTTCTTTGTTGTCCACTCAATTGCACTGCTTTTTTGATCCTCCAATTTTCATGATATATCTGTCGCACCTTGAGCCTTGTATGTGGAGTAACCTCAACGCTCAAAGTTCTTCGTTGTACACGCAGGCGCATTGCTTTCTTGATCCCCAACTTTCATGATACATCTATCGCCCTTCGAACATGTTTGGTAGATAGCTGGCAAATGAGTGGTCCAGCATATATCTCTCCTATGCCTATGTTAGTTGAACTTTGACAGGGTATGGAAACAATTATTACCTTGTTCAATTCTATAATCACAATTGTTTCCTTCAATAGAATAAGTAATATTAATAGCACTTCCAATGCGTTGTTCAATAGTGTTTTGTGAAGTTAGCCTGAAAGTGGTATAATATATGATAAGTATTCTAAATGGTAAGTCATGTATCTGTAATGCAATCTCACGTATCTTAGATTGTAATTTCTGTAACTGTGCCTGTTAAGTCCTAAACGTACAACCAGTAAGCTCCATCTAAACACAGGACCATCTCACTTAGTCGGTGATTAGCACAAGACTGTGTAGCCTGCGAGGACTTTTGCATTGCTGTAAATAGCCTTGTGAATTTCTTTTTCATCGTGTGTTTGTTGCAGTCTGTTCTACCGGCCTTCCTGCGGAGGGCGCGCAGCAGCATTAGATCGCTTCTACAAGGAGTACAATATTGATGTGGTCAAAATTTACAGCCGTAGGGTCAGCAGTCCTCTTCTGCTGCGTAAAAGTAAAATACAGTATACTACAGCCATACAACAAACGCACATTCAAAGTCTCTTTCCTTCACTGCCAAGGTGTGTCGCAGTAGGCACTGCCAGCCACGCGGCTACACATCTTTCTAATTTCATCGCTTATTTTGCAAAACGAACGGAGATGTAGCTTTAATCAATTTACCCTTGTGCATTATAACATTTGGCCAAAAAACATGGTTCGGCTGTCTCTTGTTCTTCATGATATTGCATTTTAGATGACCAGTAGTGTGTAATCATGCTCAATATACTCATTTGTACATCTAACTGTTCATATTACTTTATAAGTATTAAAAGAGTGCTTCTGTCCCGTTCCCCTTGTTCGATGTTTATGTCAACGCAGTAGCTATTAGCATTTACTGCATTTTTCATTCAACCGGTTTCTATATGAATGTACAATTTATTTTAGTTAGCACGTTGTTTTAATGCAAATTATGTTGTAATATTAACCTACTGTATTGTTTTAGCTTGAAATGACAATATCAAAAGTACGTAAAAGATCCTGAGATATTAAGGACTGCATCTTGTGAAAATTGATGTAATGTCTTTAATTAATAGTATTAACCAAACATGCTCAACAACATACATTTTTATTTAACGTCTCTCGTGCTAATAAAAGGGAGCTTAAGATGCATCAACCTAAAATATAAATATTAAAAATGGAATTGGAACATAAGGAATTTATTTAATTTTTGGAAATGAATAAAATAAGTAATTAAACACAAAATATATTACTATAGACCTGAATATCTGTAAAGCATAATAAGTGTAATAATTGAAAGTATAATTTCTCAAAAACATAAAAAATATGGACATTATTTTTCTGTCATTTGCATGAAAACGAAGATAAGAATTATTTTTCATAGATGACTAAACATATTTTAGCTTGATAGGAAAAAATATTAATTTTAGTGACGCTAAATTTTACGGGAAGTTATCACTTACATATTTATTTTTACTTGCATATTCGACCATGTAACTCAGAAATTTCATCATGTCCGTCATTTTATAAATATAAAAAATAGCATAAGTAATTCACAGATTGATAATGTAACCACTGTGCATATTTATACTTAATTTAATTCGATAGCGAAACAAACTGAACAACAATTGTGAGAATCATCCTAATACAACACTAATATAAAAGAATGTGTTATTTAAAAATAATGATTGCAAAGCTTTGCGTTCCGTGGAATTCGAAATTTGATAAACCTGTCTTAACAATCATTCTCTATCTAACCCAAGATAAAAACTGCTGAACTAGGAAACGAAAGTAAAAATCAGAGCTAAACCAGGCAAGCAAAACTATGAATCATAAACTATACGTTAGGCTATGAAGATTTTAAAGAAAGCAAAAATCGATAAAATGCAGAATGCTGCCGTTTTCAAGTGAATGTTTTCAGAACCTGGAAAATGTCAGTTTTGCAAAATAAGGCAGAATTTATGGGGTTTTTCCATTCAGGCGCTGTATATAAGCTGAGATATTGCTTGCAATTTTATTTGGACTTGGTGAATCATTGCATTATGTACCTAAAATTCTCTCTTTCTTTATATATTTAGTGAAGCTATATTAAATATTTCTCTTCGTTTCAAGGCCTAAGATTTCATTCATACTTTTGTTTGTATCAGCAATTCTCAAGGTAAAATTAAGTAACTTAAAAAATTAGGTTCGTCTAATATCTCTTTATCTAGCACATAAAAGATAACGTTAATCTGAAGAAGCGTGCTGTGTTTCACTAGATACTAATTCCAAATATTAGGAATTAAAATAATATTATTTCTGTAAAGTCCTGGCATTTCTCGATTGCTACATGTTACACTGAAATATTGTTTTTCCACTTGAGAAAATCCTTTTTAATCCTCTTACAACAATTAGGTCGATATGAAGACTGAATGTTTAAAAAAATATCTATTAAAGTCTTAGGATTTTAGATATTTTAGGATTAGTTAAAAATGTAATTTTTCCATTGCTAAAAGTCCTAAATACTGCAAAATGATTATGCTGAAAATCCTTAAGTTGTGATGTATGTGAGGAAATGAACTTTATTTTGAAGAATACCCAGCTATACAGAAGTAAAACAAAAAGGATTATGTGACGCCAAGAATTTACTTACTACCGCCTCTTCTAGATAACTTTGCATCAGCTTCAGTGAGAAATAATAGACTTGGATAGTCTTTAAGTAACTTAATATCATTTTGGAACAATTAAAAAAACTCGTTTAGGTTTGCGATGCAGTCATTGAAACTTTCAGATTTGTAATTATTACGCAAAATATAGCGTGAATATTCATTCTGGAGATCATAATTCAGAAGTTCACTTCATGAATATTCAGTAATCACTCTACACTAGAAGTATTTCTCCTTCCTTTATGCATGCTTTCCTGGTGTAACGGTAGCACACTCGGCACGCATTCGAGAAGTCCAAGTTCGAGTCCCAGCGAGGGCATCGCCCCTTTTTTTATATTTCCTGCTTCCTAATGACTCTACAATTTTAGTATTCAAAATGAAATCGAATGGAGACAAATGAAACAACCACAGTCATACTCGTAGTTTAGCATTATGCTTTTACTACCAACTATTAACCAGTTAAGATAGTTAATTCTATAAACGCAGTTATTCACATAAAAGTTCATCACAATATTTAATTTCTATACAACGATTTACTACCGAATCGAAACCCAGACTATCTGGCTGTATTAGCAATTTTTACATCATGAACTCCGTCTCGATTCTGTGGTTTCCGCTTTCTACATTTTTCGAAATCCGGATGATTCATACTCAGAATTAATAGGATTTTCTGCTGTCAAACTCAGAGGCAATTCTATGACTTACTTTCGAAGTTAAAAAGATTAAAATTCTGTGATAACCATATGATTTCCGAAAATATCTCATTACCCATCATAATAAAACCTACGCTTTTAGAATGGTTAGGAGAAGGAAGGAAGAAAATTCTTAATATGAGCCTTTCTAAATGAGCAGTTGACTAAAAATTCATTCTCATACTAGGTAACATCGATTCCGTTGATGTTGACTGATAGACCTTGTGGTTGAGAATGAAAGTATTTTATAATGACGTCTTCACTCACATAGAAGATTACTTCAGTACATCTGCGTTTGCTTTGAGAAATGTTATGATCTTCCCTAGAAATCGAATATTTCTGTTTCATTAATAGAAAGAAGCATCATTTCATTATGGCCTCAATAAAAGTCTTATAAATATAATGAAGGTTTAGTGGGATAGATATAAGATTTTGAAAAAATTATGAGCGAAAATTTGCTCCCCGTATTTTAGACCATTCATTTGTTGCTGATCCTGTTTCCATTTAAACAATTCATGTTATAAGGTATTTCTTCCGCCTTCCTATCATGCCTTCGTAGTGTGGTGGTCTGCACGTTGGGCGCGTATTCCAGAAGTCCGTGGCTCGATTCGCGGCGAAGGCGTTGCTCCTTTTTCATCTCTCCGGCTTCGAAATAACCTAATGTCTATACATGTAAATAATAATTTATTTAAGATATTTTTCTACTTTCCATCTTTCTTTCCTGCAAAAGCAAACCGCTAAATTGGTACAAACTGCATTTATTTACAGAATAATGAGTAATATATATTTCTGTGTGCCTATGATTTTATATATTTCAGTGCAGTTGCAGTTTGTCCTTTGTTTCTCAAAGAATGCAAAATCTGGCGTTACATATTTATATAAATATGTGTTTTCTTACCTTATCTAAATGCACTTTATAGTAATTAATTAGTATCATAGAAAGCTGAAAGGCAAGACGATAACTAAATTAAAATAATTCAAATACTTAAATTCTTCCATTAATGAAGATTAAGAAAGAAATGAAAAGAAATTCCAACAATTGTAACAAATTGAAACAGTTTCAAAAAACCTCTTTTTAAGAAAGTAAAGATTTTATGATATTGCTTTTAATTTTTTATCAATTTATGGAGGAAGGTTTCCTTGAACTAAATAATTATAAAAGAGTTAAGTAAGCAATTAAGAAATATTGATTTTTTAACAGCTTCGCAGCTTTTGCGTATTAGGAGAGATAAAATTATCACGATGTTACGTCACTTAAAACATATTCGGAGCTTAGCCGAAAGATTTCCTTCTGCTCAAAGTTTAAAATAGTCTTCATAACTGCAATGAGCTTATTCTTCACAGTTGCAGAGTATGTGTGAATGCTATTCTGCGCATGAATCGGTGTGATTTGTTTCCAAAATTTGCACTACTACTTATTCACGTATTTCTCTGAAATATCCTATCAATATTTGCATTAGCCGTGAAAAATATTTAATTTTTTTTTCTAATAATGAGAATACTAGTTTTAAGAGAAAATCTTTAAAAACAAAATTAGATCAAATTCGACACTAAATTGTAGATTTTTTTTTTTTTTTTTTTTTTTTTTTTTAATGAGACAAGCACTGTGCATTGCAAGAGGTTTTGACACATGCCTGCTTTCAACAGACAATTGATTCTCAGCCATTTTGCTAAACTTATCATTGTTTGAATACATAAAATGAAAAACAATGATGCAAAAATTATAGCCCCATAAAACAGGAAGATAAATTAACAAGGAAAGAATAAAAAATAAGCATAATCGGAGTTTGGAATGACAAGATGGGGAATAATGACTGACTAAAGCTGCAAAACTGCACATGATGGCGAAGTTACGAAAACTTTTAAGAAAATATAATTCTTTAAGATCAGAAATGTGTAATGTTCCTTTATGCTAATTAACAAGTTATTTAATATTTTAGATGGTTACTGCTACGTTTTTCGTTTTCTCCCCAGAATGCAAATTAGTTCGCGAAAATCTATAGTGAGGTTTTTTTGTTGTAAGGCGGAATGTTTTCTGACTCTCGAGGCTACGTTGCTAGGTTACTAGATCAGATAAGATTTGTAATCTTCGGCCTTGCCGATATTTATCGATACCGAATATGCACGCCGGTTAAATAAGTGAGCCAACTTCACATTAAATTGATTTACGTAGCCTTTGGCTAATAGCTTATTTAAATATAACTTTACCTTTGGACTTAGTCTTATTTTAAGTTATCTCGCCACAAGGGCTGGCTGAGCTTGTAAGCACAAGGCGCGCCTTCTGTTCTTCTTAGTTTTAAATAGTTTTAAATAAAAGAGTCTTTTAGACCCTTCTCAAGTTTAACTGTTATTTTAGAATTAGCGATAATTCGCTTAACGTCTACAAAGAGTTTGGACACTATCAAATGATTACAAAACATACCGAACTTTGTAAATTTTTTGTATAACTTTAGCAGAAGAAATGACAGATTAAATATGGAAACAACAGCGATTAATGACGAAAGGTTGATGGCACTTTTTCTGATGGAAATGTTTAAACCATTTTAATTTTATTACTCTGTATGGTATAAAAATTTTTCGGATGTTTAAGAATTGAGTTAATACAATGTAAAGAATAGAGGAATTTTTAACAGCTCGAAAAATTCAGTTGGTGACTTGAATTTCTATAGCATATTGATGATATTTTAACCATAAGATAATTGTCATCACTTGTAACGCAATATTGTTTTTTATAACGGTAAGACGAAAATTTTCTACGAGCTTCTTCAACAGCAAAAGGAAAGGAAGCTCTTTCAAGAGAATAATTTTCAAACGATTGAGTTTATAATAAAGAACTAATTGCGAAGAAATAATCTCTGATAGCTAGGAAAACGCCCTGGAAATATCTCAACGAATATGAATGCCGATAATTCCACTTCGCATGCCACACATAAAGTAGAATTACTTAATGCTCTATCTTTTGCACTTTGATTAGCATGCAATAAAATCAGCTTCAACTGCAAAACCCTGCTAAAGATTTTCTGCTTGTCCTTTATCTTACCGCTCAACTGACTAAAAATTTGATTTTTATTTCTAATTTTTTCAGGAACACAATTAGAAAGAAAATGTTGCATTTGACAGTGTTTCTGGCTTTCTGTTACTGATAGAGTTTTTACCATTACAAGAAAGAAAATATTAAAACCAATCAACATATCCTTCTTATTCTCAAACTTTTATATTAGTTAAAAATTTCTTTCTCTTTAAATGTAAATTTCAAGCTGCGTTTTTAGATTAATGCTGTTTGTTGCTCAGTGTTAAAAACCTTATGTTAAAATTTAATTCTTGAGAAACTTATGACGAACCTTTAAACTTTCATAAGAATATATATAAGACCTTGCGTCAGAAATAATAAAATTAATAAACTTACAGGGTATTTTTTAATCTCGGCTTACTTGTCATTTTCTTAATCTCGCTGTAACACTTCTTTTGCTGATATTACCCAAAACACTACTGAAATTAATAAACTGAGTTTCTTTTAAGATTTTCACTTTTAGCAAAATCTACAAGCTTTAGCTAATCATTTTAATTTCGATTTTGTATTTCCGAAAATGTGTTTAAAATGCATTATTTTCATTTTTTTTTTTTTACATTTTTCCTTTCTGTTTCATCAATATGCAAGTATGTCGGGAAACTGCCAGAGAATAAGCTATTCTTTGATAACGGTTAGTACGTTTGAAACTGTTTATGCATTATGCTTTTCTAGAAAACTAATGCCAGTCTAAGGTTACGCTTTGCTTTTAAAAATTCTAACAAATTTTCAAACAGCATATTTGGCTTAAAGCTATTTGTTTATATCTTAGCTCATTTTCAGTAAATCTTTCAGGAGCACAATACAACCGATACCAAATAAAAGCTGCAATATTTCGGCCTCCAAGAAACACTGGATAAGAAAACTCGAAACTAAATTGCGCTCCCTGAAAAGTATCTTGAAGTTATTTACTGGAGAATGAACATTGCGATCGCCAGTTCATGGTGCAAAAAAGCTAAAAAATTTCTAATTTCTACCTCAAGAATTAGTCTTTACTAATTTCATAACAGAGTGGGATTTTAGAAACTGTTTCAAAAGCCAGGCAATCCAATAAAAGGCACATTATAAAGTCTTTCATGGATTGCCACAGAACATAAAGATTATTATGATTCTAAAACAAGTAGCTGTTGCAGTGGAACACAACTTCGCATCATACAAAGAAATTTCATGCTATTTGAAGGAGTGCTTACGTGATTTTTAGTGAGAAGGTGAGAAACCCTGCACGAGCCTGTGACACATTTGACTACAAGATTATTTAGTATTAGTCATTAGTATCTGGTGCATGATTTAATCGCATGTAGTAGTGTCAACATTTTGTTTAATTTTAACAAAATGGTACTTAAAATTAGCTTGTTTGCAGCAGTCTAAAGGATGTTTGCTAATACTAAATAATACTTAATAAATTGCATAAATACTTGTGAAGATTTCATTTAACGAAGCATTAATCTTATAAAGAGCATTTAACGCTTGTGTCTTAGGCATCAGTTATAAAAATTATAAAGCATTAATTTCATTTGCATAAATGCTTTTTGCAACTGTATTGGAATTCTTAACATTCTTACACAGCAGATTGCTTCATCTGTAAGAAGATATCTTATTAGGTATTTCTCCCGCCTTCCTGGTGTAGTGGTTCTGCACGCTGGGCCGGTATTCCGGAGGTCCGTGGTTCGATTCCCGGCGAAGGCGATTGCTCATTTTTCATCTTGCCTGCTTCCAATTAATCCTAAAGTCTCTGCAGCCTTTCGAATACAATACTTGTTTTCAGGAGCTCCCCAAAAATATTTCTTAGGGAGTAAAACTCTGCTACAGAGAAAATAAAGTTGAGTTGCCACTACTTATATATTACTTCTACTCGCAGGTTTACTTTTACTGTAAACCTTTCTTGTCATTGATGTCTAATTTGTTTAATATTATTTGTTTATGCATCTTCTGTATTATATGGAAATTCGTTTTTCAGATTTGTGTATTTCCATAGAGTTTAGTAAAACAGCAGAATTCAATAAGATACGTCAATTGTATAGTACTTTAGGTTTTTAACATTTTCATTAAAACACAGTTTGCAAGGATTAGGTAAAATTAGCAATAATACATCTATAGTTTCGAAATTGCTTTGTTACTATAACTACAAACACTTAACAATATATAAATATTACCATCTACTACGTCTAGCCCCTTCTACTAAGTTGCAAAAGACATTACATACCGTCAGCTGGTCCACTTCTGTTAAAGCTCCACAGTAACAGCTCCAAATTATGGATAAAATCTCCTGTCTACAGCTGCAGTGAATCCCTCGTA
Source organism: Stegodyphus dumicola (assembly GCF_044657685.1). Classification (NCBI taxonomy): domain Eukaryota; kingdom Metazoa; phylum Arthropoda; class Arachnida; order Araneae; family Eresidae; genus Stegodyphus; species Stegodyphus dumicola. The sequence goes on along the minus strand of NC_140781.1, from coordinate 108,215,580 downwards.
GTGGTTTGTAATTTTGGTGAGAGATCATAGTCTTACTGATTCATATCGGATAACTATGGCGAGTGTTCCAACGATTATTATCGGCCAGGAGGGTTGCAGCACACTCGTATATTACATTACCTGCTATCGTTATCGTTGCAAGAGATTCGTGATAACTCCTGTATTATGATGCCGCCCACTATCATGGACGATGATGAAATTCGTCATCTGTATCTGAGACATCATCTGTATCCAGCACTCAGGAGAAAGAGACGACATATATTGGTGACAGATTCCAAGAACCTGATGAGAAGTAATGGAACATCATACCAACAAATGTCATCGGTTTCTTCAGAGTGCTGGATGCAGGTAATGTTTCAGGTGACAAATCCCATCATTCTGTATCACAACGCGTGGAGCCATAATGCGAGCTCTGTCAAGGATCTCCACTGCCGTTGACGATAAAAGGTACTGGAACATCTTGCATACTCACCCGATAGTGTATCTGTGATTAGGATCTCTTCATCAAAATGAAAGATCGATTACAGCAGTAGAGAGGAGGTTGTCCAGGCTTTAGTGAGATTGCTGATGGGCATCAACAGAAGTGGGGCTAGCTGATTCTATATAACACCTTATACAATTTAGCAAGCGTTGGTAGATACAGCAGACAATTACACTGTAGAGTCATGAGTCGAACCACGGACCTCTGGATACCGGCCCAGTGTGCAGAACCACTACACCACGAAGGCACGCTAGGATTTTAAGCGTTTGTGCCTATGGTAATACAGTCGTTTCGGAGCTATTACTACTTTTCATCCAACCTTTATGAAGTTTAGTCGAATTATTAATCTTATAAGAATTTCCATGACATCTGGAAAATGTTTAATCCATTTGGGTGCAAAAAGACGAATTATTTTAATTAAAACGTAATGGGAGTATTTTTTTCTGAGAAAGAGAGAAATGCATATATTGCAAAATATTCAGGATAAGAAAGAAGACAATTCAAGAATCTAATAACACATAAATTAAACTCGAATTTTGTATTTACTCAAATACTACGAATTACATTTTTGCTGCAGATACATGCAAACATCTCGTCAGCGAGTATCCTGCGACATAGCACGTGATTATCCCGAATTATAATAAAGTAATTACCCTATTTATTTAGTTTTTCAAGTCACGTGTCATATATTGTTTATTCATGTTAAAAGGTTGTCAGATCGAACATTTAAAAAATACTCGTTACATTTTAAACATTAACTAAACGGCTCCAAATGGTTCTAAAAATGTATAAGCACTCTCTGTAACTTTTAGTAATATTTGCGGCATAAATTTTCTGGTAGTTTAGAGAAGAGCAGTTCAAAACAAGTATGGTAATGTGTCTAATATTTCCATAACAAATGGTAATACATCTTTCAAAGCAATTTGTCGAAAGTGTAAATGGTTTCTGAAGAACTAGACAAGCGAAGCAAAATTGAGATTCCTTTTGGAGACAGAAATGTATTTTTCTGTAATTCACATCGTAGCAGTAGTTGTCTTTAGAGCACGTAGCTGCCACATCCGTCTCTGTTTCATAAAGATTTGTGCCTAGACGACTCTATAAGATAGGCTTTCGAACAAAGAAGCCAATAATTTGTTTTCTTTAACGTCCTGTTGGAAAAGAGCGCGTCTGAATCAGTGCAAGAAGCATAAAAAGTTGGAGGGTTTCGATAATATTTCATGAGAAGCCGAGACTTTTTCCTTTGATTTTTATATCTAAAAGGAGATAGGATCTTAAAACTTTCCCACTAACACTCGCGGGTAAGATCTTTTCACCAGCGAATGAGTAATGATACTTACATTCGTACCATTGTTTAAGAGGGTATTATGTTATATTATGTACATACACGCCTGCAAGAGTTAATGCATAACAGTGATTGCCAAGCGATATCAGGATCAAGTTTTCAAGACTTTTCAGAGGTATATTAACTCAAATTCTTATTTTTCATACTAATAATACTAAAATATAGCTAAACCTCTCAATAAGCTTCTGAGAACAATCATAGCACAAAATGCCCAGTAAAATCTCTAGAATTAGCAGAAAAGTTTTTGACATGTAATAGAAAGAATTGCCCCAAAGCATTCATCATTATCTAGGAAAATTCAAGAATCTAAAAACGTCTTTATTGCACTTTCCTGAGATTCGAGGACATAGACCAATATATTGAATTCTAGAGTATGAAGCTGCTTTTAAAATCATTCAATTTTCTCAAATTATTTTTGCTCTCAATTTAAAAATTTTGGTGCATTAACTTATTTAAAAAAATTGTATTTTTTAGTATTTAATTTTTGATTATGAAAATAATTTTCGAACATAATTTGTTGTTATCTCTTATTACTGTTGGGGCATTTTCTTGCTAAATTTCATTCAGTTTTGGAGAAAAGATTTTAAGAAATCAGTTTTTGTTAGTTAACTGTTTTTGGGGAGCTTCGTAATACTAGTTACACAGTACGAAACTTCTGGAACCACTCTCATTATTCAAAAGATTTTCATTGATTTAAACTGAGGAACCAAATAGTCTGTACAGTCTATTAGGCTATAAGTCTATAAGGAACAGACACGAAAAATCAGCAAAGCTTTCATCACGATTCGAGCATCAGACCTTCCGATTTCCAACTGAACGTGCTCCTAATCACACCACGAAGGCACAGTGTAGGAAAGAAGGAAATTCTTGATAATTCTAGTTATCAGGAATTCTAGCCCTATTACATATATAACGTCATTTTAATATATGTGATTCTTACATTGCAGACTCATCTTTTTCTGCAGGCTGAATAGATATGGAAATAAGGAAGTGTGAAAAAGAATAACCAAAATTTTAAATTATTGTTGAAAATAACAATCCGTGAAAGGTCATTTTAAAACACACGTACGTTTAACCCTTGCGAACGCAGACTTAAGAAACGAGATTTTGCCTATATGCGTTGTCTTAATTGTCTCCATTTAATTTTTCCAACTTGACAGTTTCAATTCTGTGCGGTACAGCATTGGCCGTGTTGCAATATTCTTCATTAATGACTCGTTTGAAAATTTATTCATTAAAGAATTCAAATACTGCTTAGAACAAGAAATTCTTCTAATTCTTGATATTGCTCCAGGACACTGACTGAGCGGAAGCCATCGCAGCAACACGTGCAAAATCTAGAGGTACTGATGACATGTCGTAAGCAACTCAGCTTAAGAAACTGCATAAAAATTATTAAATCCGTATGGCAACAAATGAATTCATCAACATTGAATGCTTGCTAGTGTCAGCCCTGTCCAGAAGTTGCGAACAATTTTAATATATTTCCATCGGCCGAAAATGAAGTCAAAGAAATCGTACAAACTGCAAAAGCAATAGGGACCCAGGGATTTTCCTATATGGAAGAAGGAAAAATTAAAAAAAAATGAAACACATTACTCAGACATGGCGATCGCGAAATGACAAATGAAAAACTGCATGATGGTAAAAGCAGATGATAAAAGCAGCTTTAGTGTAAATAATAAAATAAATGTACAAGAAGTCAACATACCTTTGACGCATAAGAAGTTAAACGAATTTTTTAAAAAGGCGTAGGAACTGTCTAACTTTGTAATGGAGATTGACTCAAATGAGGAAAGAAGAGGACATTTTATGAGGGACATCGAAAAACTTTGCACTAATTAGCTCGACACATTTAATGAATTACTTACGCTTTGTCCCAAGCAAAAATCACCAGCTGTCTAAAAAACTAATTGCATCATGCATTATTAAGCAGCAACAGAAATCCTTTCAATTAACTTTTGTTTCCTTTTCCCCTTTTAATTACAATAATAATTAATTTTGCATAAATGGCATATATTTCCTTAATCTGAACTACACCTAACCCCTTTTTTTGCGGAATGCAATCTTGCTGTACGCGCCATGTGTTAATGATGTAACCTCCACGTTCGGCAAGGGCTTACTGTATTACCTTCTGTATTCAGCGTCACTGCGATGAAGACTGGAATGATAACTATACACCGACCTGGTAGCAGCTGATGTTTAAATCTGGAGTCCTCCAGTTTATTCGCGACCAAGCTGTGACTAACTATTGAGGTAACGATTGGCTTCGTAGCTCAGTAGGATATTTTGGCTTCGAAATCGAAACGAAATAGAACAATTGTTTCTTTTTTTTTTTTTTTTTTTTTTTTTTTTGTAACTTTTTTCAATCCATTTATAAAGAGGGTAAGCATTGTACATAAAAATGAAGGGCAACACTTGAAAGATTATTGTATTTAAAGCTGAACTGGAGTCGTCTTTACAGTACTGTATAATTGACTTTAGGAATTTCAATAAGTAATCTTAACGAGTGCATCCTTGGTACAAAAAGGGAAACATATTTTATAATTCCATGATAAAATACTACACTCATGTCCATAAATTAAGGATAATGCAAAATCAGGCAAAGGAAGAGTTAGAAGCAAAACAAATTTGACTTATTTGTAAAGCTTATTTGTTAAACAAAAGGTAAAAAGCAAAAAAAGATGCTATATGTTTGATACTATTAAAAAAATTAGCAATTTTTTCTCCCTGGAGCAAACTACAAAAAAACCTATTTACAAAAAAACAATATTACATGGTTGGTATGATTGTTAATACATTGTATGTCTCCCAGACGATGCAATACAGTCCGTACAACGCCTAGGCATGCTGAGTATCAAATTATCGATCTGATCATGGGGGATATTACACCACTCAAAAAGCAATGCTCTCCGAAATTCCGGTAGACATGTAGGAGGAGGTTGACGGGCTGCAACTCATCGGCCAAGCATGTCCCACACGTGTGTACTGGATTCAAGTCCTGTTAGAATGCTGACCAGTCCATGCGGGTAATATCCTCCGATTGAAGGCATTCGCTTACGATGTTTGCACGGTGAGGATGGGCATTGTCATCCATAAACACAAATTGTGCGCCCATGGCGCCCCGAAACAGACGTACATGTTGTTCCAGAATGACGTCTCGATAGATTTGGCTTGTCATGGTTCCAATTTGAACATGCAGGTCAGTTCTGGAACCCAGAATAATTCCACCCCAAACGAGCACTTTTGCACCACCGTAACGGTGTCATTCAATGATGTTTTCTTGGTGGTAACAGGTACCTGGAGCTCTCCATATGAAAGTTCGGCGAGAATCAGACTGCACGCTAAACCTGGACTCGTCGGAAAATATCACACAAGCCCACTGTTGCAGTGTCCATAATGCATGCTCTCTACTCCAGGCTAACCACAAGCGACAGTGAGTTGCAGTAAGTGGAACGTATCTGACAGGTCTACGATCATACAGACCAATCTGCCCTAAGCGTCTGTACATGGGCTTCCCTGAAATTGTCGTACCAGTGGCTGAAGAGAGCTGACGAGACAGGTCTGAGGCTGTGCTCCGCCTGTTTCTTTTGGCAGTAACTGCCAAATTCCGGTCCTCATTCGGCGTTGTAACTCTGGGGCGACCTGTGCTGCAACGTCTACTCACATTACCATCATCTTGGAATCGTTGCCAAAGCCTGGAGATGACACTCTGGGCAATTCCAAGTTCGTGTGATACTTCCAGTTGGGTACGCTCACATTCCAGATGGCTGATAATTCTACCACGTAAAAAATCATCCAAATGCGTCCTTTGTGTCATAACTATTCGGTTATTGTACTGAAATGCTTATAAAGCGCCTGCGAACAATTTTACTTCTTTGCATGTATTCCTTATATATCACTCTCTTACACTCTGGTCATTGTGACGTACCATCGGTGTCATCTGGTTACTTCCTGAAATTTGCATATGATTCTTGAAGATGTGTGTAGTGATTTTACAGGGGATCTATTTATTTTAGAGTTCGATTTCCGCGTGACTCCGAATTATCCTTAATTTATGGACATGAGTGTGTTTCTTAAATTAATAACTAAATGAATGAATAGCCCATTTTGGATAAAAAGAAAAAAAGGCATGCTATGAATGATGTTTTATGAACTACCTCTAATTTCATAAAATAGAACTTGCTGCTCTATTCTGTGATTCAGTTTGTATCTTGATTGAATCGAATTAGAAAAAAAACTAATTGAAAAATATGATTCAGGTCAGGATTAAACTGTGAGTTCAAAATGGAAAGTGTTACTAAGCAACAATGATAAATAAAGAACCATGGTTAACTTTAAATTTGGTCATGCATTTTTATTTATCATTTAGGTCATGATTTCTTGCTTTGTATTTTATACTTTTAAAAACAAAACAAAAATTCCATCATTGAATTTTTTATTAAAATATAGATTCGCCGATAATAATAAAATAATTTATTGTACATAAGCTGTTAATCATCAGTTGAAAATTATGAAGCAAACTACATATTAGATCTGGACTCAGGATGAAATTTGAGTGAAAAACCAGCGGATTTTTTTCTGTCAGGTCACTCTTTTCTGCAGAGGTACTAAATTTTAAATGCGAATTAGCAATATTTGGTGTATAAACAAATGTTCCTCCTTTCTTAATCATTTTACCAAAAATGAATCCATTTCTTTTACGTTAATGAGGAATTTATTTTCCTTATATTAGTGAACATCTAACGTTTCAAAAGACATTGTTCAGTTATAATTTTAATATATTATTCGTGCAGAATAGATCTGGCTTCTTATTTAAGAGATAAAGATAATGAATTAGGATATATTACTATCATGATAGTAACGTATTACTCAGTGTCACAGAGACTGAAACTCTTTTGCTGTTAGATTGTCAATCGGAATAATAAATAGCAGAATTGATGGCAAATCAGCCATTGTATTCGACGTAATTTGTATGAATTTCAAATGTATTCTTTTGTATGTAAAAAGTTTTTTAGAGTCATTACTAAGAAAGATAATATTCTAACAAACATTTTCTTCCTGTCCCGTGATTATATAGGCAAAAAAAGGCCATTTACTTCGCAAAGGTTTTTGTCCTGCTTCTCTTTTTTCGATATGAGAGTAACAATAAATGTAGAATTTGTCCCTAAAATAGCCATGAAAGATGCTTATTGCTTGAATTATAATCACAACAGTTGTCCACATGCATCACACAGATATTATTATTTTCTAAAATGTCAAATGAAATTTCTATAAAAGATTTTAGTTTCATCAAATTTCTGAACTTTTCATTTGCTAATAATTACTAAGGAATTTTAATTGATATAACTTAATATAGCAGTTCCAAATTTTTACATGTATGGGTATTCTGCTTTTCTTTACCTGAAATTTTCCAGATGTTAGATTTTCAGGAAGAATTTCTCTACCTGAAATTTATGTGCACAAATCTTCTACCGTAACTCATCTTTTAAGCTTAATTCTTTCACAATCATATACACACTTTATAACATGAGAATTAGGTCCCAAATTTCTGGATCAAAACTTTGAGCTTTTAAAATGCTCTTTTAATGTGATTTACAAAATTTAAAATTTAGTTGCTAATATTACTGTTATTTTCAGCAATGCATCAAGCATTTATCTATGATTTAAATGCATGAATTCCCATCACTGATATATTCCCATTATGGTTTTTTACCTTATTTCAAGTCCTGTTGACAACTGATTTGTAAATTTCCAATATTCAGTGTTTTGACGTCGCAACAGAGTGGGAAAGGAGTTAAAATTGTTAGGGACAATAACAATATTTTAAGGGAAGCTTTCATAAAACAAAAATAAGGTCTAAGATAGTATTTAGAAATTTCGAAAGTTTTAAGTTTTAATTACTGCATTGTTATTTTTGAAAATAATACCAGTTACGGATTATTGATTTTACAACATTTATTTTAAATATTTAGATTCATATTTCGTAATACAAAAGTTACTGAAAGACCATAACATTGGAAACAGTGTCAGTTAAAAATGGTTCCTTATTTGCCTGATCTTAAAAGTTATTCCAATTCTTCCCTCCTCTCTCTCTGTGATGAAAGTACCTACCATGCGAAACTCACATTGTTTTTTCTTTGTATCAAAAGTGTATGTTATTATATTAAAGTGTTACAGGAAGCAGGCGTATTCCAGCATAGACGAGTATTACAGACAGGAATATTAAACAAAAGTTATATGTATTATAGAAATGTAAAGCATTGATCCCCTCCAACAGCAGGACTCTCCATTTCTTTCCATCTAACGAAAGACTCTACGAGCATTCCCTTATATGCACATGGAATATGAAATATGAAATGCTTCCTCTCAAGGAAAGGCTTTAAATTTGGTCCTTAGACCAGCAGCTTCAACTTAACTCGTGGCTAACTTACTACACCTCGGAGAATATGGAGAGTACAAACCGACATCTAGTAAAGACTGAACTGTAATACTACCAGCTTGGATAGGTGACTATTAGGAACAAGACATGGCATACCCACAGAGCCGAGATTATCGGAGTCAGTATAATAAACCGCACTGGAGAGGACACCTCCAATAACTTTAACTAATATTGCTATTCCACGCCGTCTAATAAGATACTATGGGGTATCTCCGTATGAAGAAAAGGATGTGGCGTTCCCCGAAGAGTTTTTAATCTCCTAAGAGTCGGATCGTACTGTGGCCAGAAACCTGGTAGCTTCAAGTTTTTTTGGAGGAGGATGACAGGTTCACTCTACCCTCTACACGCCAAGTAAGTTGTGGAACTGTACAAACCGATATCTAAAGAGACTAATTCATCGCCAGCCTGCCCGGAGATTTGGAACTAAGAACTCAGTTCATAAACATTTTACTCCCTCAGCCAAAACTGTCAGAGTATACATCTCAGCCAGTACAATAATTGAATTTTAGGTAAGTGTTAACGGCTGAGTCAGCATGCTTCTCAGATTCCTGACGATGGCGCAGCAATGGATAGAAATAAAGAAACAGATTGGCTTACTACTTCATTCTCGGCAGCAAAAGCCTCATTGCTAATCTACATAAAGAATACTTCATAAAATAGAAAAGATTGTGCCCATGTGAGAAAAGGCCCTTTCCAGCCATCGACCGAGAATGGTCCAGTTGCTGTGCCGCTAGGTTGCTCACTCCACATCCTTTTAAAAATGATGTGGGTAATAACGTGTGTAAGGATAAGATTTTTAGAGTATAAATGCAAACATAAATGAAGAAAATAACGTTGGAAAGACAAAATGTCAAATAGCTCGGTAACACCTTATAATGCCCCTTTTACAATAAGTAACTTGCTCTCCGCTTTTAAAGAATCCCAAACAGCAAGAGAAGTTTCTGGAGCTAAACTGCAGTAACCGCTTTTTAAATGATATTACTGTTGCTTTAATTTTGTGGATAGTTTTTATAAGAAATAAAACTTATATCTTAAATATTACCTAAATTGTTTGATTTTTCTCTTTTTTCGTTATTTCCTTACAGGTCTGAAATTCTTGAAGAATATCTGCAAATCTCTCTTGGCATACTGTTTAAAAATCGCTGCTTCTTACCAGAAGAATTAAAGGTAGACTGTGTTCATAGAGTAAATCATGGAATGGAAACTAGATTTTTCAGAACGAAATGTCAGGAGAATGTTCCCCTAATCAATAAAGCAATTTTTTTTTGTATAAGCTCCTTAACTTCACATGCTAGCAAAATCGATGCATTATTTATGCTGTGGAATTATTTAGGATAAAATCGCTGCGTCTTCAGTATCTATTTAGCTTGAACTAAATGATAAAAATTTTATTTCTTTTCCCGTAACACTGTTAATACTTAAAATACATGTACCGAAAAGTCAGGAAACAGTAAATAAATCTTAATCTTCCGCAACATAAAAGTTACTGAAATTTTATTTCTGTGACGTGTTAGGATTAATTCCTGCATTCATCCAAATAACATAGCTCGCCTTTAAATGTGAAAGCAGCCTTCTCATTAGGTAAACATCTATTTTTACGAAAAGCAAAGCCCATATAAATCATCGATATTTTTATTAAAAGGCTAAATAAAAGGCTAAATTTAATATAAACCAGGTTAAAACATTCAATTATTGGATTTAATTTAAAACAAAATTTAGAAAATACATGCTAAATTATTAAAAATAGCATGCTAAACACGAAAACAACCAAAGTGTGTATGTCCTTTAAAATGGCTTACACGTGCAGATATGCTGTCTCAAAATATTAGAAAGAAGCTTTGCACCAATAAATTAATGTTATACATATTGTTATTAAAGTCTGATTTTGTAAAAAAGATAATTTTAAGAGAATATTTTTAATTTCTGATAATATTCCGAAAGCAAAAAAAAAAAAAAAAAAAAAAAAAAAAAAAACGCACATATTTGTGAGATATGTTCCTTAAAAGGAAAAGGTAAATTCAATTTTTTTTTTGAAAAATATCCAAACAGCGATAAGAATTTATAAGTTTCAAAAAGGAAGATTTCATATTTTTTATAAGAGATTCAATTATTCAAATGAGGGAAACTGTTATAACCACTTTTCCTATTGCTTAAATCAAGGAAAAGAGTCAAAATAACTTTTTGAACTTTCGAATTTCTTACAGAATAAAAATTAATGCAAGTAAATATTTCTTTGTGCATTTCATGTATTTCAAAGAAAAGAGATAAAGAGATGTAGAAGTAGTGTTAATTTAAATTTTACAACTGAAAAGCATCTGCCATAAAAGGTTTAAATGTAAGATCTAAAACGTTTTAAGAAAATGTGCTTATTTAGTAAAAGGTAATAGCATACGATCAAATTAGAAACCTAGTTTACTATTACAAGTTGTGCTCTTATAAGACGTCATTGATTCCTATCCATGGACCTTAAAAGAAATAGACTGAACCAAATGGCTTTTCTTTCTCGTCTGATGCGTTCCAGGCTGTCACCTTGACCACATCCGGAGGAGTAGGGACGACTTGCAGAAATTTAACAGTGGTTGCCTATTGCAGCGTGTATAATTGTCAAGAAAAACTGGTTGTAGCGCCTCATTTTACAAATTAGAATTCTTACATATTTTTATTTTTGAAACTGAGATTAATTTTTAAAAATTTAGCATATTTATCAAGCATAATTAACGTTCCAAATAATTATAAAGCTATTGCATGCTTTCAGGACTGGATATTATTTTAGCTTTTCTTAAGATGTAAGGAAATTTGTAACTACTTCTTCTAGAAAATAATATTTTAAATCTGAACTAATAGGAAATTTCAAACAACCAATTTTCTCTTGAAATTTTAATGCTTTTTATTGGTGTAAATAAGTAAAAAATACTAAAATATTTAAAAACGAATTTTTGAAAGTTTTGCTTAACACGTTCACGCCGGCGCGAGCCACAGGTGGCCCGCACTAGTCTGTCTCATCGGGCGGCGCATACCACCGGTGGCCCGCCCTAGTCTGTCTTATCGGGCGGCTCATGCCACCGATGGTAAACATTCGATTATGTTATTAGACGATGAAAATTAAAATAATAAAAAATTAACGTTTATTTATTATAAAAACTTTTTAATAACAATTTTAATTAATAACTATTAGCAAACATACAACTCGTATACAGGTCTGAACAGGTAATAATCGCGTGCAGCCAGATGAAACGCGCCAAAAATTCGAGCGCCGTCTCACGGCGAAGCACATAAAAATTGGCTCCGCCGTGAACGTGTTAAAATTCTAAATTATGCTGCTTTTTTAAAATTATAGATGAGTATTATAGCACAATTTCTATAAATGAATCTTATTTCAATTATTTTTCATAATACATCATAGTGATAAACACATTTAATTCTAATATTAAAATTTTATTTAACCGTAATAATTAATTTTGCTTGTATTTTATAGTGATTAATTTTTTAATTTATTTTCAGTTCTGCATAAGATTTTTATTATTTACTGTTAATTTAATTTATTAGCCCAAAGGGGCGGGAGCCTAGAAGGGCTGTTAGTTTCGAAGCGGCATTTTGCGATGTTTCACTATAAATGCTTTCAAATTGTTTCACTCCTTTCAAATTGTTGTTACCAAATATTATCGCTCTATATTATATTTAAAGAAATTAAATAATGAAGAACCTGCATTAATACATGCATGTTTTTTGCACTGTGACAAAAACGACGGTATCTATGGCCATCAAATTTTGAATAAAGTAATCCTCCACCCGAACATGGGCATCTAGATGACCGAAATTCGAATTTGTTTTAATCTATTTCATATTTTGTAAAACTTTAACGAATTTTTGGTTAACAAACTCAACGAGTTCAAGGCGCAATGGTAACACTGTACGGAAAATAAGATTTTTATCTCAAGTGCGGAAAGTCTAAAGATATGCTGTTTTCAAATATTTTGTGATATTGCTATTGAATTGAATTTTATGTGGTTTCCGGGCGAAGAACATGATATTCAATAAATAGAGGTAACACACAAAACGTTAAAAAAAGGCCCCTTTTGGGCGTAATATAAAATCTGAGTGCTTCTAGATTTTATTTTACCTTTTTTTACCCTTCATTACACTCAGAAAATTTTATGCTCCAAATTTTATAAATTACTAAAATAAATAATCCACTTTAATGTTAATAATTTAATGACCATATAATCAAATAAATGATTGTTTTGTAATGTTATTATAGTTTTGAAAATCACTGCCTGAAAATGCTCATTAAATTTTAAAAAATGATCAGATCTTGTTTAATTTTACCTTATTTATTTCAAAGCATCACGTGCTATCAATCTTATATAACTTTATTTATATTTGTACGCAAAATTAAGTTCATAGATTTTGTGCTTAGAGTTTTCACCGTTTTACCAAAGTAAAGATGTTTGTACAAGAATTACGCGTGAAAAAAATGCGCGAAATGCAGTAAAAAGTGCTTTAATGAGATATATTTAAATCCTATTTGAAAAAACCTGTGACTTCCATAATCTCATCACTATACAACGTATCACATTTAATAATTAAAAAGAGTTATGTGATACAAACTCCATAGGTTTCAGTGTTAAAGTAAACCAGACCGTCCCTACTGTTTCTTGCGGACATGTCGGTGACGCGCGCCCCGCCCACTGGGTTAGTCTATCTCTTATAAGGTCCAGGTTCCTATCTGCTCAAAAGCAAATTCTTCGCTACTCCTTCTATGTCTTCGTTTTTCCCATTTTTGTAAGTAAGATACTTTAGCGTTGGAAAGAGCCGTATTTGTCTTCTGACCTTGTTAGGAACGACCTTATATTTGAAGTGCATCAAGTTTCATATAACTTAAACCTAAGAATTTTTTCATTACGAAAGTTATAAAATATTTTATAGATATAAGTTCGTTTTTTTTTTTTTTTGATGACATTGATATGACTGGATGACCTAAACCAGATGTTGTACAGACATTTGTGTCGCCTGAATATGCAGCAGGGAAGATGAGTCTAACTATCAATGAGGATAAGACAAAATTTATGATAGTAACAAATAAAATCATCGACGTACCGCTTTAGAGATCAACAATTATACTTTTGAGAAGGTTAAACAATTAAATATATATGCACAATGATTTCAAGCTGCGATGACATTAGAATGGAAATTAAAAACGGGGTATCTATTGCTAACAGATGGTTTTATGGACTTAGAACCCAACGTAAACCCAAGTTAATTAGCATAAAAGCCAAAAAACGTTTATATAAGACTTGAGGCCTTGTATGGAAGCAAATGCCATACACCTAAGAACACAGATAAAGATTTACTGCTGATATTTGAAATTAAAATTTTAAGGAGAATGTTTGGACTGGTAAGGCAAAGCGAACTGTAGAGAATAATACATAACTATGAAATCGATAGGAAATAAAATGAACCTGATAGTGTCAAAATTGTAAATACATCTCGTATTAGATTTATCGCTATAATGATGCATTTCCCACTAAAAAGATAACCTTCTCAAAAATAGAGGAGAAGTGACGAAAAAGAAAACCACCCACTAGGATGGCAGGAATTTGAAACTGATATGAGTAAACAGATGAGCTGTGGCGCTGGATAGGGTCATATGGACAAAATGTGGAGAGCCTTGGTCTGTAGTAGGCCGTACAGCTCAAGAAGAAGTTTGTTTTTAAAATTACATTATGAACATATTACACTATGATCAAGTTATGCCTCGATCATGCTTAAAACATTTCACATTCTGTCATGTTTTAATACTGATTTAGCAAACGAAGAATATTTATATCAAAATTTATCATTCCACTTATGATTTCATGGTGATTAAAGTGTTAGTAAAAATCACATGAATATCAATTAACATCTGCCTACTAATTGAAGTTCGTGTTATAAAATTGGCATCTGTGCATATTCAGCAATTAATGATGTTAGTGATCTTTAATTAATAGTGTCTTTGAGATGCCATTTTATAGCAACCTGTTTGAAACTATTAGGTGATTAACTTAAACGGACTTCATTTCATCATCTGGAAGACATACTGTGTATTAACCATCATACCGACCAAGTAATGTTAAGTTTTTGTAAGGGAGATATTTTCTGTAATTACTCCCGGGAGCAAAAATCGTAGTTTTTATAAATGGTATCATACATACACTATCTTTTTTGCTCTTTGTCTTTCTTTTATTAATTAAGCTTTATAAATAAATTACATTTGGTTTATTTCTGAGCCTTTGTTTGCCGGAGCTGGCATTATCCTTAATTAATAAACAGGAGTGTATATCACGCAGTTCTTTTTATTTGGAAACACAATGAAATTAACATGCTTACGTTTAAATTTTCATGAATTTCATTTCTCCTTTGCTGAAAACTTGTACAAAATCCTTTCCTTCAACAATTTTTATGCCCAGTAAGTAGAGTATTAAAATGAATGTGAAATTTCATATCTGGTAGCATTATATTTTTTAAGTACAGATGAAGCAGAAATACTTATATTTGTCTTGCATTTATGCAAACTGAGGCTTTTTGTTCAGGGCCTGATAATCAATTAGGTCCGAAAGACAAGCTTTAAGACATCCTATCTAAAGGGGCCCTCAAAACTGTCTTATAATTCCCCTTTTACCCAATTTTCTGTTATATGAAAAATGAATGCGATCATTAGAATCCCCTGAAAGAATGCTATGCCTGGGTCTCAGATTGTTTTAATAGTAACTTGCCTTTATATCATTCGCATAAGTAAATATCTTAGAATACGCTGTTAATCGTGATACAAGAAAGACATGCGTTCTGCAAGTAGAAGAGATATATGCCAATATAAATTTGAAGGGGTGTTGGAACCCAAAAATCTTAAAAAAATTGTGATTTCGGGTTTTTGCATTTTCAAATTTTCTGCACTTTTATCTTTCTAAAAATACCATTCTTTAATCTCTATGAAAATTAGAACTGTACAAAAATCTAGTTTTAATTTGTCATCTACTGCTTTGATCAATGAGGATTTTTACATAAAAAGAAATTTTTCTTCAAACGTGATTTTTATATACTCGATGTACCTTTTCTCAGGAACTACTGCTCACAGGTATCTAAACTTTTTATGGCTTATTTATTAAGTTCCCTAATATTTACTGAAATGAGCTTTTTGTAATAAACTTAGAAGAAAAAATTTTAATTTTTTTTTGTGTGAGAAAAGTGCTAAATTTTACTATGCCTAACAAAATATTCTGTAATTTACTCTAAAATTCAAAATGCTTCAAAAGCTCATTTCAGTGTAATCAGGTAGGTATAATTTAATTACAAAAAATTTCAAGCTTGTATCTACAGCAGATTTTGTGAAAAAGTACATCGAAAATGGTCATTTTAACATTGTCGGTATAGGGGTTTCTGATACCCCTTAAAACTACTCAAAACGGTGATGTTAGATTTTACCGAAAACTCTGCCAGTTTCGATAGCGACTGACATAGGTCCTTGTTGTTCAAGAAGCAGAGAAATTTCTGCTCTGAGTATGAAGCGAATAGCCAAATAAATAGGAGATTCCAAATAAACTATAACCACTATCATAAACTAAATTTGCGGGACAACTTTCTTCATAGGATGGTGCTTAAGCTAGAAAGCGCAAACGTAGAACGGTTCTGATAAAATATATTGAGTATAAATATGTAAAACCTGAAAAAGCATTTAAAAGGCAAGACCACTACGCTAATGAAACCCTTAACCGCATGTAATCATGCTAATGGAAACAAGTTTCATGAAAATTGCACATCAAAGAAAGACACACTTAACCGTGATGGCACAAAGTTGACTCTGGTTGTTCTCACGCACATCCAATGAGTAGAACACGCGATCTTTGAAAATAAACAGAGAGCATCTCAAATCTTTTGATACTTATAACTTGCGAAAAAAACGCTAATAACCCTGAATATAATGATGCATAAACAGTTACGTTTCTGCTGCAGTTTTTGAGACAAAAATGGCATCACTTATTTGCATTTTCCCTCTGTGTCACTATTAAAATTGAATACTGCTCTTACGATATAAAAACGCTCGTAGTACTCTAAAGAAAATACTTATTGGCTTTACCAGTAAGAGAATTCTATTTCGACATAACAATATATGTTCTAATATTGCAATGACAATACTTTTATAAGAATTTGGCTGAGAGTTTCTGCCACACTCTTTACAGATCCTACCTAGGTTCAAACAACGTTTCGCTCTTTGAACCTGAACTTATTGGCAGCTAGAATTTCAACAGTGAGGAAGAAATGAAGCAAGCAGTTAAACTCATGTCTTCGAAGAGCTAAGAAATCTTTTTGCACTGCTCACAGCTCTAATGAATCTCTAATATTAAACATTTATGCAAGACTACTTGTTTCCTCTCATCTACATGTGTTCTGCTGTCTTGAGAAATCAAAAGTTACGATTTGACTTGATCTCATGTCGTAAATATGTTATGCTGTAAATTTTATGTTTCAAGAAGGAAATTGAAAGTTGTAGTAACTCATGTTGATAGAGATAAAAATAATATAATAATGTGTAGTGAAATAAATAATGAGTTAAAAAAACACTTACAGTTCGTTTAAAAATTTACTCGCTTTATAATTCCTTTCTTTACAGACTATGATTTTCTAACATTTAAATAATTCTGTTGCAGTTTCGCGGTATGAGGACATTGTTACAACGTACCAAAGAGCCCGTGAACTAATGGCTTAAGCGCTAATGTTTGGCATTTTGGCATTTGTAAAATTAAAAAAAAAAAATAAATACTTTATTTTCACCATTATGTATTAAAGATCCAAATTTCGTGTACATACTGATTTTTAATCATTTAGTCACAGAACATTTATTCATACCTTTTAAATACGTATTCAGAATTAGAAATCATTTCCAAAATAAACATTAATTAAATTGCTGTCTGTGCTTTAAAGGAAATTTTTAATAACTGTAAACCACGCTTTAATGCTCCCACATTCACACATTTGCGTCACTAAATCTCTGGAACTTCACGGCTCTTATCAAACATTTTTATATGATGAAAGAAAAGTCTGTTATTTATTTTTATCGCATTTATTAGAAATATGAATTTTTACTCCTCATTTTTTCTCGTATTTGAAATATTTGGTTTAAATACTGCATGCGTAATGACTTTTCCGTTTATAAACGGTTGAATAATCTATAATAAACTTACTAAAATAAAAATAGTGCAAGGAAAGCTTATTTCTTTTCTAAAAATTGATACAGCATTCAAAGATTTTAAAAAAAATAAAGTTATTACTAAATGATATTTTTATGTATAAAAATGCTCAAAATAAGTTTTGATAAAGAGAAAGATAATTTTTGTTCCTCTGGAAATTAAAAAAATATCAAGAAAATAGCAAAAATGCACACACGAAGTCTAAAGATTTACTTTCTATACTGTCAGAATTACCATTAAAATTGAAAACTCAAGAAAAACAGACAGACATTAGAATTTCTACACATGTGTAGAAACATATTGTAAGGATTATGCTAATTTTATTAACAGTTAAATTTTTAATTAAACTTCCTTTCCTATCGATTCTTAATTTCAACTTACCACTTCCGGCCAGAACGTAGTTTTAGAATCACGTCTGAATGATAATGAGGAAGAGCGGTATTTAACCGCGAAGTTCTACAGTCTTAGTGAGAGAGATACCAGATATTCAGGCTGCACGCGTCCGCCTTTTTAGGCTACTCTCTCGTAAGCTATTATTACGCTCGGCAGTATATTAGGATCTTGATGGCTTCGCAGTCAATTAGCATTAAGGGGTCAACTCTGTTAGAATTTTGATAGCTTCGCCTATATCTCTTTAGTTAAGATTAGTTTAGTTTAATTCTTAATATCTTAAGTTGATCCCCAAGTGTCGGTTTTATTGTACAACTCCAAGACGGAGTTCTGTTACACTTGATTGGAATAGTAAAGGGTTATTTTACCCTTCTACTCGTATCTTGTTGTTTCCTGTCACACGAACTCAAGCGATTATTCACTTATCAGTCCTTAAGATTCTTCACTTTCAACGGTAACTTAGAATTACACAGTGGAGAATCCTACAATATAATTCAGTATAAGACATATAATTATTTATCAGGGAATATGCTTGTTTCAAATTATGATGAAAATATAGACGATTTATTTCATAGCGAACACAATTTTTATTTTTCTGGCATACACGCTGAAATATGTGGTCGATAGCTCAGAAGCAAAATAATTTGCATTTTCATATTATTTTTGTTTAAATAAATTTTATTTCATTTTACTCATAAGATGAAGTTGTGAATTACTGTTTTTAGTTATTGCTAAAACTTTGCACAGTTAAAATACGTTAAGGTGAATACAGAACTTTACAGAAATTCCCTAGAATTCCTTCGTTCCATATAATAAATGACAAGTAGCAAAAGTAAAAAAATAACACGCAAAGAAATGTTAAGTAAAGTTAACTCATTTCAATGTGTGTAAAAATATTAAGTTGCATTCTAAAAGCAGGTCTCAGTGCTCACTCTTTCTTTGAGGTAAAACGTTTAAACACTAGTCATTGAATTCGCATCTAACACTAGTCTTTACAGGGCATAAAAACTGATCTTAAAAAAAAATGAAAACTCGAATAAAAAGAGCGATTGACAGACCAGTCAATGCAAATGGAATCCTTTGATTTTATAGCTCCATTTGGAAGAACAGACACTCATTTCGGCACTGTATTTTCGAAAGAAGTAATAAAACCATAGAATTTTATTCATATCGAAACTGTTTACTTCGAAAAATACTATCCTTCCTTTCAGTCACAAATATTTGGAGATGTTAAATTTCATCCCAAGCATTTCTAATTCATCTTTTGAATAATGGCTAAAAATGAGAACTATGAAAGTAGAAGAATCTAATAAAAGAAATTTAATTAAAGCACTATTAAGAAAAAATGCATCCTGAACATGAGAAAAATGCATGATATAATGTTAGAGAAGTAAATCAGATTTCGACTGTTGTAATTTAAGAAGGCATTGCAGTTCACTACTAAAACAATTTAATTACCAATTGTATTTTTGTGCATTATTCTTACTTTAAATGCAAAATACTGTAAAAAGTTAGTTTTTTTGAATTTCATTTAATAAAATCAACGTTCTGATTATTGCGGATATGAACATGTATCATACTGAAATTAAATATAAAAGGGATTTATTATCTGCACGGTAATAATTGACAGTAAGGAATTTTCTCTCTTCTAACCGCGGATATTCTTGGTTGTTAGGTGGAAGCCAGTTTAGCTAACAGTCGGGAGGCCCTTGAGTTCAAATACGGCCGGGGTTACTGCTCGCTTGTTCACGTCTCCTTCTCCCAAGGAAACATAAAGATCTCCGAAATAAACATAATGACTTTACGTACAATAGTACCTCACATGACAAAAAAAAATAATCTAGCAAATAAAGTACGCTAAGCATTAAACGGATATAGAGGAAAAGGGTTTTAATTCATGTATATATTCATAAAATTAAAAAAGAGGGGTAAAGCTATTGGAAGATAATATCAATCGTTTAAATTTTTATTTCATGTTCTAATTCTTAGTTTCCTAATCTTACCTAGACGTTGAACCCCTTTCAAGTTTTTTTTTTTACCAGTAGATTCCCTTTTAAACTAAACTGGTTTTTAAGACTAAGTTGAGATGTTTCCTCAATGCTAGATCGTTTTACATATGTTTGCTTATTTCGTTCGTCTGACTGATGTATACTGATGGAAGCTGTAATAATTCACCATACATAAACAAAAAACAAAAAATCAATCAGTCAAGCAAAACATAAAATTAAAAGAAAAGCTGCAATAGTGCACTAAACATATAAAAATAGAAGTTTTATATAAAATTTCATAAAATAATTATTTATGTACATAACTAAGCAAACAATACAAATTCCACAGATACGTAGAAGTGAAAAAAAAACGCACATGTTGTTTTTAATGAGAAGTTTGAGCTTGGTACTTAAATATTACAATAGAAACATTCATTTCAAAATTAATCGTCTTTCTTAAATTACAATGTTCGTTTATGCCTAATGTACATCCGTATATTTAAAATAGGTTTCTGCTGGCTGAAACTAATCTATACCAAATCAGAGCTTGGAAATACTAATAATTAAAGCTAAAATTTTGTTTTTGATCCTGGAAATGTTTACGTATTTTTCAGAATTTCAGAATTTTGTGTGTTTCAGAATTTTGTGGTTTAAAATATTGTTTAAACGAATTTGTTTTTATTCAGGATTTGTTCTTCCTGTAAATTCAATATTTTAATTCGGTTTTTCTCAGCTTCAAAATACTCAGAAATCCGTGGCACGTCTAAATTTTTTGATATGTGGAAATCTTACGTATCTTATTTCAAATTTTATCAAATAATCGGTACAATATAGAAAGTCATCAGAAGATATATTTTTGTTTTCGAGACTGGATGATATTAGTAAATTTTCAAAATAAAATAAATCTTTTATACTTAATGTAAATATAAAAAGGTGACTTTCAAAATGAAATGTAAAGCAGCTTGTTTGGACCTGAATGAGATTAATTTTCATTCTGCATAAATTGTATTGAATATTATCCAGAGTGAGTAATAGTGTTAATATACCTTCCAAATAAAATACAACAATTTTTAATTCTAATAATTTCATCACACTAATTTATCAGTTCCAAGAGGAAATTCTATAATTGTATATAAAATTCCAAATAACCCTTGTGTAAACTCATCATTGGATAAACTATACGAATCTCTAGAAACTTTCTTTGTTATTATCTTATATCGTATTTGGAAAAAGTTTGTAAGATATATTTTAATTTTATAACAGTTATTTTAATTTTAATGTGCTTTCCTAACGATTCTTGTTTCCACTTACAACTACCTGCCAGAATGAGTTTTTAGAATCGCGTTGAATGCAATTGAGAGAGGAGCAGTATTTAAGGAAGATTCAACTTACTTCGTGAGCGAGAGCTAGGAATCCCGAGTATCGCGTGTTTGCCTTCGGGTTAAATCTCTCTTGAAGCTGTTACGCTCGGCTGTATATTACGTGCCTTTTGATATTCGCCAGCTAGTTTAAATTAAGGGCCAACTACATTAGATAATTGTGATAGCTTCGTCTAAGTCTCTTACTTAGTTCTAATTTAGTTCTTATTTCTTATTCTAAGCCCAAGTGGAGGCTTCGTTGTCAGCCGAAGAAAGGGCCAACTGTTAATTTTATTCTAAGTGAAATAAAGGGCAGTTAACCCTTCTTGAGTCTACGACGTTCGTTATTCGAACTCAGCGACAAGTAGCTCAACAGTTCACTAGGTTCCTCGACATTTACTTTAGCCAAAAAGAGGGAGGAACTCTACAAGCTTAATAATTTTAATCAAAACAGTATTTCAAATGTAAATGCATATTATAAAAATTCAATTTTCACGTAAGCATTTTTTCATTTATTTCGAAAAGTGGTAAACGCTACAGCATAAAATATTGAAATGTAATAGCCGGCCATGGATTTTCCTCTTCGAGAAAATTAATGTTTATGATTACGATCGTAAAGATTCTTCTCTAGAGAACCAACTCCAGCGATTCCTGCTTTCAGACACTGCTAATGAACAGAGTGAAATAAAGGATAAGTGAAGCTAGAAAGCAACTCTGGCGGTTATGTCAAGCATGCAACTTGTGACAAAGTTCTGTATTTTGAAAAATTTAGCAATTGCGTAGATTTCCAAACAACAAAAAACTGCTGAAAGTGTAACTAGGTAGAACTGCTACTAACTAAACTATTTATTAACACTATCAGCTGTAACAATATAACTGTAATAGTGTATTTACTAATACTGTAACGCTTAACTGTCAGCACATTAGTGCCACTGGAACTCCTTAAAACAGTGATAACATATAACTACTCTTAATCCAAATATTTATTATAATTATCACCTGTAATTGTAACAAAAAAGTTTTATATGAGCTACTATTAACATCTTATGTGATTAATTAGAAGTATACCAGTAACATATATTAAACTTTAATTGTAAGGATAAAAAGTTAAACTAATCGTCGAAAAATGGAACTTTGAAGAAATCGTAAAAGAACTTTGCTACAACTTAGTTGGCAATATTTCTAAGACCATTTCTATGCCATTCAACAAACTCAAAATGCTCTGAATAACGTTATATATCTTATCGAACTCTAATGATTTTATCCAACAGATATCCTAACCTTAACCCTACGTTATTCTCCACTCAATGTTATTAAATTGCTGGAATACGTAATATGAATTAGAAAAATTACAATGGAAAGAGCACAATAACATTAAATAATTGGTTTAATGAAGGCTTAAGACGAAAGTTACAAATATACATGTGATGGAGTTCAGGGTTTCAAGCAGAGCAAAGGTAAGCCACCTTTCACTAATCATTGTTAAAACTACCTTGCTTTCACCTTTTGTACTCTAACCACTGAAAGCAATCCCAGCAGATGTAAATACATGACACCTTTTAACTAACCGTGTCCTACTTATCGACCTATCCATCAATCAGGCTTCTAGGTGACGCTTTAGAGAATCTAGTTCTCCTTTCGAATATAATCTTCCGAGAATAAACTGCCTTAAAACCGAGACGATGTTAAACGCTAAGCCAGTTAGTTATTTTTCTCCTAATTTAAAATCTATGGAAGAAGAAACTAGTATATTTTGTCAAGTATGCTAGCAGCTATATTCAATAATAATTCAGAGTTTTAAGGCAGATTTAAAAAATAATAGAAAACGAGCTTTTGAGGATTCATATTAAATAATTTTCTGTAAACAGATATTTTGAGGATTTAGTATGCAAAATAATTTCTTTCTGTTTACTCTAAGAATAAGATTAAGTGATCTAAAATATATTTCTATATTTCTTTAGAAGTATTTAATAATTAAAAAACGTGCAACGACAATACATTACAAATAGTAAGAATAATTTTCAGTGGAGAAAGAAGAATTACTTAGAAGGAATTACTGCACTCTCTCGCGCGTTTCTTTGTGCGGCAACTGATATTAAGCCCAACTAGAAATTTAAAGATGCTTGGTTTGAATAGTGGCGAGGATACAGCTGTTTTTCAAGCTTCTCGCATCGAAAACATAATAGCTCTATAGAGACGCTCTACTAAAATGTAGCAGTCCATAGCTCGTCACCACCTGGATTTGACCGATTGGGACTCGTTTCTCTCTCTCCCTAATATCCGTTTATGTGGTACGAATATAAAGATTTACTGTCATCTCGGTTAGTGTTGCTGGTAGCATGACCGGCTAGCAGTCTGAAGATCTCAGTAAGGGTATTGCTAAAATTTCGTATCTCCTACTTCGAATAAGCTGATGAATCTAAAAAAAATGTAGCAGAAATGAAAAGTTCAATGAGAGGTAATTAAAGTGAATAATGTACCCATTTATTCTCAGGATTCAATACAGACTTCTCACTAGTTTTCTAAATGACTAATCTTGTATACGTTTTTAGAAACAATTTGCGATTATTGATCTTAACATTCATGATTGTGAAAGTCGAGGTTAAAAAAAATTTGAAAATAATACTAAACAAAATTCATTTTGTTACAAATAAATACTTCTTGTATTTAAAAAATCTTTAAAATTTTAAAAATGTGCTAAATTCTTCTATTTGTTATCAGTAATAATTCTTCTGTCTTGCATTTTAAAAATATTGCCAGGATACATTTCTAGACCAACTGAGCTTGGATGACAGATAAGGGAACATTAATCCGTGCCACTTCATCTCCATGTCAGAGTTCATCCATTAAAGTGGCTGGCTAGCGATGGCTTGCTAGTGTCTCGGCAACCCACGACCAAGTATCGAGAAAGTTCAGAACAGAATAAGCCACATGCGGTAGAGAATTTTTTTGTTGAAAAGTGATTTCACGCATTTCCTGCAGACAGGACGTAACAACAGGCCTTAACACATCAGAAATGTAACATTTGCTGTCTACATTACCAGATATGCGAATAAGAAGTGACTGAGATGTATATCCTTTATAATGATAACAGGTACTAGACCCGTATGCAATTTGTCAACTTTCTTTCCCTTCTGTGTCTCCACACATGGATAAAAGTGAGTAAGTGAGCTCCACCAAGGAAGACCACTGACCTGGCCTTAGCCTCACAGTATGTTATCTTCCTGGCAGAAACCACCTACTCTCTGCTCCATCCTGCCCCGGAAACGCAGCCGAATAGAATACGTGTAAGCTTGGATATTCTTGTTCAGAGAAAAAGTATTCTGTTTAGAACAACTTAAAATTAAGCAAAGAAGCAATCAAAAGACTGTTAAGAATCGCTGTTAGAATAAACAGAAACTTGTGTTAGATAAGGAAGGAAAGGAGGACTCTTATTAACTGCCATGGACTGCTTAAACTAATCTTGACACAACCATACTTGTGTACATAGAATCGGAATTCTTTTGAAAAGAAGACGTGGTGCCGCTCCTATCTCCAGTGTTGTCGTTCGAGGACGACCTTAGGTGCACAGGAGGCGCACGCAGCGTCAAGGCATGTCACAACAGTGGTCGCCGTGCTGACAGTTCGTAGTGCTGCAGACATCGTCACACTCTCCGTGTGTACACTTGCCCTGCACAAAAAACGTGGTTGCACGATCCCTTAACGCCTAAAACACAATATGTCTGTCTTCTCAGGCGTTACTAGCCCGGGATCACCCAGATCCCTCATGGCCTTCAGTATGGCTCCCTGGAGCCCACAAATTTCAATAGAGCGTGATCCTACCTCGATCGAATTCCGACATTTATGTGCGATTGTACGTGGAATAACTGAGATGGTCTAATTAAACCATAGGATGACTTATGGCCAAGTGGGCGGGCTGTTCCTCACAAACAAACAAACGAAAGTGTCGGTAGGAAATTCAAATTCTTACACGAGTCGTATGATCTTTACACAAACAACAAACGTCCAAATACGATTCAAAAATGAGAAAACATATACGGATTTTGAAGTCGCTTATACGGCCCCAGAAGGAGCCTTAATAAGCTAGATGAGAAAATTAAGCCATTAAGGACACATGACTTTGGATGAAAAGTGAAACTCCAAGAGCGGTTAAGAAATTGAGGTAAACATGGGGACATTATTGTCTCCTGTACTGCATGTGTGTCATTCTAATGAAACGCGACGAGAGACAAATATCACGCTGCGTAAGAAAAGAAGTAAACGTCAACCGTTCAAGGTAGGTTTCGAAGTTCTAGTCTCTATGCATGTGAGTAGCAAATGATCAAACTATCTTCTGGAATGATCTGGTAAGTAAAAATTTCTGAAACATTGCTGCATCCCAGCTAAGTACAGTTTTGGCCAAAAGTTTATTTAGTAATGTGGTCCACTATAGGATCGATTTTCAGATCGATATGGATCAGTTTTTTCTAACCAGGCATTGAACATTTATAATTCTTCTCAGAATCTTATTCTATAGTGCCTGAAGTTTGTGGAAGTCTGCATTTGATGCTGACGCCCAGATTACAGCTACGGATCTTAGGGCTGTCTTTATAATGCATAGGTATAACCTTCTCTTTCGCTTTTTGTTGAGAGACAGTCCAGTTTCCTAGAGTAACTTCCAATTAGTATAGAACGTTGTTTGGAAGTACCACAGGCATTTCCTTTTATATGCTTAATATGACAAATCCATGTCAGCTCTCGGTTAATGATAAACCCTAGATAACATAAATTATTTACACAGTTCACAATTTCCGAGAATAAATAGAGATTTTTCAATGCTATTCGAATTTTGCGTCTCCTTACCGATAGCAGGTTTGAGAAATGAGAACACTTGAATGATGAGAACTATGACCGAGCTACCATAACAAGGTGTGATTTTATCGGCTTCTTGTTTGTTATCTGTAATGGGTAATGACAGTAAAGAGTTCTTGACGGTGGGAAAATACAAATAATCATATTTCTTTCCGATGTAGATGGTGTTATTCATAACTGTTCGGGGCTCATGCGGTGGAATGCATACTCCCATGCCTAGTACCTTTCACGAAAATTTGCAGTTTGTTACATGCCAGCATGACGCCTTTATGGGGAAACAATTTTAATGTCCAGCTACGTATATACTATATATATATATATAGAGAGAGAGAGAGAGAGAAATTTGTTAGTGAAAAACCACGCGTGGACTGCGCTTTGCATCATACCCTAGTGAAAACTCAAATTCAAGACATGGAGGGTAAATTCAACAACTTAAAAAGTAAGTGTAAATCATTTTAAGTGTGCTTTGCCACATAAAAGGTCCGAACATGAAGAAAAATGACTTAAAAAAAGTTAGTTCATCTAACTGTGTTTCTGATTATGTCGCGAATTGTAGTAAATTTCCCCAAAATCTATTAAATATCAAACAGAGAACATATAATAAACCTTGTCTTTCCATAGAGACTGATTTCTAACCATGTGGTGGAACGTTAGACTCAATCACTCCCAACCAAGAGGGTAACTCCGAAAGTCTCACTCCTCATCTTGGAGAAATGCTTAGTTATGGTAAAACACAAAAAAAACCTGCAATGAATTTGTGTAGAAACAATAAGTTGTAGGTAATGAAATCAACTAATAAAATCACCGAGTAACGTAGGGCTACTAAAAACCAGAAAAGTTCAAAAAGCATCTCTGCTACACTTACAGATTTCCTAACATTAATCGGAGAAATTAAGAATATCTTTGAAGAGCAGTGTGCTATGAATGTCATGACAAAAATCACAGGAAGGATGAAGGAGATAAGAAGTGAATCTACTTCAATTGATAAATTATTCGCTATCTTTAATATTTTCGAGGATTAAGATAAAATAACACGCCGAACAAATATTAATATAGAAACCAAACAGCAGAAATCAGAGTTATATTTGCAAATTTTCACAGGACTAGTTTTGGTGGTTTTACCGATTTGCACTTCGGCAGCTGAGGGTGGTGGTAGTAGAGAAATAGTGGCAGAGAAATGAGCAGACCCAGGATCGAATCCCAAGGTTAATATTATCTTCAAGGGCATGCAAAACTCGTGCGCTGCAGCACTTCTCACTGGTGCTAATAGATGGCGACACGAGCAAGCAATACATACCGGAAGCCAAAAAAGTCTCTCGCACCACGCATTCGCTACAGGTGTATGAATTAACTCATCGAAAGATGAATGAGAAATAGAAGCATGTGACGTGTGTCGTGTAAATCGCGAATACTGTGTGAGCATAATATCCTTTCTTGCCATGCTTCACCGCAGCTAGAGTCGCGAGACAATGACTGGTGATTTGACTGTTGCAGTTGGGACACTGACATTGTCGATGAGGACGCAGGTGTTTTTTCTCTGACATCTTTGGACGGAGAAGGTGCTTTTTATTCTGGTGTATTCCTAAGCCGACGCAACGATCACCACTAGTTTCTGGACGGTTTTTCACTGAGGACGAATCCTCAGGCAATTAGATGCGCTGCTCTGTTAACGCTTTGTGTAGTATTTAGAAAACCAACTTTTGGAGATATAGGCTCTTCGATGGCATTGTAACTGGGCAGAAATACTTTGATTTTACATGAAATTGTATATTAGTTTTTATATGCCATTCTGTATCCATGTTATATTACTTTCGGTATGCTTCGTTATCATTCTGCGTTATGGGGAATTGAAAAATTTCGATGTTGGGGAACATTTCATTAAATTGTATTCTTTTACAGGTAAATTGCCGAAAACAGCTACAGAATGTTTGCCTTATTAGAAATACTATAACATTGCAAACGTAGTTTTTTTTTCTTTAAATTCAATAAAATTATCAAAATGTACTACTTAAGATAACAAAAGTCTTTTTCACGCTTCATAATCTTATTTCCTGCAGGAAAAATTGTATGAACGAAGTATAGAATAAATTACATTACGTGAAAGAAAAATGGATATATTTTTTAAATCGTAGCAACTGATATTTTTTAGTTTTGTGCTTCTAACGCATATTAATAAATGTTATTTTTTATTATTTTTCTCTGCTTCATCTAATAGCCTTTGTTGTACTGGAATACACTTATATATTTTAGTTGTTAGGTATAAATCTGAATTTAATTGAATTCATATAGTTGCATGAACCAAAAATGTTTATCGTAATGTTGCTTGTGACGAATTTTGAATATTTTTAGAAGGCACTGAATTTTTTAATAAAGTTCTTGTGTTGCAACATTTTTACATATTTGATTCAGTTACGTGACTCTTTATCAAACAGATAGCTCCAAAATACCTTACATATGATACTAATGTCTTTGTCGGCTTCGGCAATAGTGGAAATGTCTAAATTTTCTTAAAAGGCCGCTTTGATTGCTGAAAAAATTTCTATAAAATTAATATTCTTATAATGATTCACATTTAGTGTATAAATTGGGCTTATATAAAACGGAGCAACTTTCATTTTATTCCATTTTGGTGATTAGTTTTATCAGTGAAGTGTGAGTTACATGAAAATGCTATCAATCTTAGATTATTGTTGAGGAAGAAAAGTGGAATATTCTATCGCCTAGCGGCATCTTACTCATTTCCTAAGTAATTAAATTTGTCTTAAAGTTTCATTTTAGAAACGACAGTGAATACCGTAGTACATGAAAGATCTGTGAAAACTAACTAAGCGTAGTAATCATATGCATATGAATGTTCAATGATGCCAAACGAGAAAATGATCTAATCAAAGGTACAAGACATGTAGACACGTTGGCTCTTCAAATAAGCATTAGACCTTTCTCTATCACGGGGAAACAAGCTTTTGAACTGGTAATTATGACATGCAGTGTTTTCATTTTGTTATTGCATTAAGTATATGTATGCAAGGTTCAATAACATTAAACGAGAGAGTAATAAATCAAACATGTGGCTCTGACTTCTTAAATGAATATTAAAACATATTTAATCTTTCACCCAACTAAGAACCAAGCTTTTGAGTTGAAGTTAAAAAATGCAGTGCTTTCTTCTCATAATTTAATGTGAATCTTTAGGAGAATTATAAGAAAATATTTAAATTCAATACTTACGTATATATTTATTTAATAAAGTGGACATGTTTATTGCTTAGATCGAATGATAACCCTTGTAGACAGACGTAGCCACAGATACAACAAAATTTGTTATTGGACAAAGCTAATTTTTAAGGCGCAATATCTCATTCACAGCATTATGGGCGCAATATACGCCCCGCATTTTTTATAGCTTAGCCTATTTTTAAACACTGATGAAAGAAGAAAAGTAGAGAAGCGAAAAAGAAGCGAGAGCGACATGTTACTTTGATTCTGGCAAGCGGAAAAATGCTCATTCAGAAGAATAAATGGGAGAGAGAAAAAAAAAATGTGTTTTCAATAGAAATTTCTTTCAGTAATTGGATAAGAGGTGCCTGCATTGTAGCGTTACGTAAGATCTTATAAGGCGGATTAATTTTGAAATGATGCAGTTTAGACTAATATGTTATAAACAGTTCCTGTTTTTAGAACTGAAAGGGACTATTTCAAAATTAAAGTTGCCCACCAGCGACCGAGCGGTAAAGACGCTGAACACTGGTAGTTCGGTCCGAGGATCGAATCCCGCGAACGGGCTGGCTGCATGGGCGTTTTCGTGGTTTTCTCCATGTGTAACTTGTATACGAGCCAGTTTCCCTTAGAAAGTCCTCCACGAAAGGCATCCCTCCCCTTAGGCAGATAGCCCTAGTGTGCTTTGCCATAATTAAATACACCACACACCATACACCAAAATTAAAGTTAATAGTTTGTTTTCAGAATTTATATCTATTTTTATTTCATAGGATAATTTTTACTTTCATATTTTTTATTAACTAATAAATATTTGCTGGAAATGTGATATGGAAACTTAAGCATAGAAAATTAACTCAACTTATAGCACTTAATAGAATTTTAAACTGACATTTTTATAATGTTTTACTGATATTTTTCATGAAAAGTGTAATCTAAAAAGATTAGGAAAAGAAATATAGGTAACTGCATGACCTTATCTATAAAAAAATGACTAATTATGAGATTTATTTTCTTCTGATAATCTTATCTTTCTTCTGTTAATCTGATACTCTTATATTGAGAAGTATTTCTTGTTTTGTTTAAATTTCTTGTTCTTTTTTAAATTTATTAGTTAATAAAAAATATGAAATTAAAAGTTACCCTTCTTTCCCTCTTGCGCTCACAAATCATTATGCGAATGTCCATTTATAATTATTAAAGCCTTAAAAACGCATGTCTGCGATGTTATCGTCATGCAATTATTTGTAGGTACTTTATTTTTTACCACGATATTTTCGATGACGATGTTTTTCAACTGCGAAGTTTTTGAACCGCTTTATTTTCGACCACGATATTGTACCACGATGTTTTCTCTTTGCTTTATTTTCTCCCACGATGTTTTATACCACAACGTTTTCGCTTTGCGTTGTTTTCTCCGTGACGTTTTTGCGCAATGTTTTCGGCTGTAACCATATTCCAAATATATATATAATATAATATAATTATATAATATAATGAGATTATGATATGAGAGTAGTTCTTATATCCGACAGACCTGGACTCACATTAGAACAGAAGTGCTGAAATTAAAGCATGTGACCTTCCTGTTCTTACCAAGTGACCTATTACCCCTACGAAAAGCGATTGTCATGGGGAAGACAAAACTGTAAGTGTATTTAAGTTGAAGGTTTTGAATATTTAGAACTTCTGGCAGCCGCGTCTTTCTGGTACTTACCCTCGCCAACTCTGTTTCAAGCTTCCTGCTAGCCGATGCTTTAAAATACGCTCCAGTAAAATTTTGAGCCAGCTTAATTAGTCGGTTTTATCTGTAGTCTCTGATTACGTTATCTACATTTGAAATTAAACTTTCTGTTATGTTAATTTAAATACTCGCAATGTAGCGGAAGTACACAAACTGTGTACACTAAATAAAATTCTACACTGAATAAAAAGGTTATTTTAATCCCTTACACGCTTCTGTATTATAATACTATTTAATTGTTAGTTACATTTTGAAAGAGCATTGTGCCTGTATTGGGATACCCATTGACAATATGGGAAATTACACGTTTTTCAACAAAGGTTGTTCTATAAGAAGGCGATTCGATTATTTTTGAATTTACTTGTTACAGGCGTAGAGAAATATGATGCCATGCAGCTATAGCAGCGCCCTCATTTGAAGTAAAAAAGTTAGATGCTAGACGGGAATGGCGCATTAAGCCATATCCTCCGATTTGTAGAATTTTCCGTATGTTGATTAATTATCTAATTAACTGTACATATTGTAAATAAATATTTAACTTAACTTTGTCGAATACAGATCAATCATAGATGTATTGTTCTTCTTATAGAAACATAGATTTTAGAAACGGTAAGAAGTTTCGACTTAGAATTAAAATCTCCTTTCGCGACAACGGCTTCTGTTAATTATAACTCTAGAGAGAAATACTGGCGATTAGAAAAGCCACTGCCCTTCAAATCTAAAGTAGGTAAATCGATTTCGTAAGTTTGTTTTTTAAATATGGAAATTTAATGAAGCTTAAGAATACAGAGTCTGTTTTTCAATGTGGAATAAGTGGCTTATATGTAAGCATATAGGCGTTACTTTAAACTGGTATTACACATAATGAAACTGATTGTTAAAAAAAAAATCAGCAACTAATTGATACACAGAGACCTCGAAATAAGCTGGATTGCTTTATTGGTATTTATGGTCTTATTGTAGATAAAATATCACTAAGTTGAAAGATGTTCCAGTGAAAAAAAAATAAAAATTTGTTTTCTTACAAAATCAAAATAGCAAATTGATTAAAGTCAAGGGAATATAAGAAAATAAATTTGACTTTACAGTTGCAAACAACATAATTTCAAATCTCAATACAAGTCATATCTTCAAAAAAAATTTAAATTACCAAGGGGTTTTCAGGGGGTCATTTTGTGACTAGAGGTTCATAATGCATGTAAATTCAGTTGATTAAAATCTGATATAATTAGAAAATAAAAAACTCGCTTACCTGAAGTCCTTAGTAACTGATTTTGCACTCAGTTCTGAACTCGGATTTTGGTTAAATGTAAATAAATTACGATACTTTCATTAATTTGTTAAACAATAGGTATAGACTAAGAAATATATTAGTCAATAATCATATGAATAAACTACTAAACATAAAAACTGTTAAACACATTTTGAATTTATGGGGACAGCGAAAGTTAGATTACACATAAGATGCAAGCATGCTACCTTTAAAGTCGTTAGAAGAAAAAAGCGGTAATTGCTTCATTTCATAATTTTAAAATTGTTACATGAAGGACTGCCATTAAATGAAGGACTGTGCTTCAGATGTCGATATTGAAGTATTCAGTAAGTGAATTAAATCTATAAAACACGAGAGCTTTAACTATATTATAGGAAAGTATAATAATATATAATAAATAATAAAAATAAATAAATTTCGCTTCAGGAAATTACAATTTTGAAAAGCAACTTTCAAACTTTAAAAACGTAGAATTAATAAATAGAAGCCACATCTATAGCAGAAACGGAAAAAAGAGACGCCTAATAATAGGCAGGCAACCACTGCTTTCCATGCAACCCCCCATCAGAAGTTTTATAAGTATAAACAAATCTAGTTATCTTATTAGAAAATTTCTTTCTATTAACAGACGTGGCGATTACCGAAAAGGGAAAGAGTGGAAAGTAAATAATTCGTATTTAGTTTGTAAATCAAAAACATTGTGAAAAGTGCAAACATTTTGGCTATATAAATCTATTTTATTTCGCAAAGTTAAATTACTATAGTATCATTGAAATAAAACTAGAGTATCTATTTTTACAGCTCAATAACTCAGTATCTAAAGGCACTAATCTTTTTCAATTCGTTTTCTTCTTCGTTTCGTGCCTGTGTAATCCAAAAATGAGTTTGAAGTAACTCTGTGATTGATTTAGGAAGCGAAAGAAATTTCATGATGAAAAATTTAGTATGAGAAATAAAATTACAATTCCTAACAATAAATTTGTAATTAAATTCGTAACAAATAAAATAATACGAAAATAATGCCCTGCAGTTCATAAGTTTAGGTTAGACGAAACAAGATAGAATTATTATTTGAATCAAATTCGAATTACAAGTCTTCTAGTAACTAGGAATCGACTAGGGTTCGGAGTTATTTTTTAAGGTAAAAGTTAAATTTAAGCCATGATAAATTGCAATAAAGGACTTGAGAGATTCCCGAGAGGTATGTTTTGCATGAAATATAGTATATAACACTAAAAATGTTCACTTTCTTGTACTTCGATTTGAAAGTATATGGAGAAGTTGCGTAGTTTTGAACTCAAGATTCTACTTCAGGAGGTACTTGCTATTCAAGAGCTGTGTGCTTCCACTCAAATTTGATACTTCTTCGTTTAAACAACATGAGCTCTTTTATAACGGATGTACGGTTGTATTAAAAAGTATTAATAATTATTATACATATTAATTATTTTAAGACATCAATTCAAATTCTAGATGTTAATATGTTTTGTTACAGTGACTCACAAATTGTTCTTCAATGAATAGATGATTCTGCCAATTGGAAACCGTGTCACGATCTTACTACACAATCTCAATACAAATTCTGAAAGATCGTGAAAATTCTGGAATTTAATTTTACTTCCTTGAATAGTGGAAGACCTTGCTGATTCGAAAACTATATGACACTGTTCTGTTAATTTGTAATAAAAATACCTGCCAGAGACTTCCCTTGAGCCTGTAATGAAATGAAAAGAAAAAAAAAAAAAAAAAAGAAACTCCTTCAAGCATATCATAAAAGCACGCTTTGTACACTAATTTATGATCATCCAAAATTCGGACGTTTTATTTATTTATTTATTTTTGTGCTTGAAATTTTTCTTATTAGATTAAGTTAAATTTGGAGCCTAAGGTACATAAGAAATGCTAATGTGTTATCTAAAAGAAATACTTCCTTCTTAAATGCTGAGAAGCTTGAAAAGGTATTCTTTAAATTTTGATAAATGATGCAGCACCATGAATTTGATGACGGAATAAGCTTTTGCAGTCTTATAAAAACATGAATTCAGTCAGTATTTTATCTTTTTCAATAACTTCCTTCACGAATAATATGCGTTTCGAATCGGTGGAAATGGAGGAATTTAATTCTTTCTGAAAACTGAAAACATCAAATTATCGTGTTGAAAAAACATCGCGGTGCAGAATTCGCGTCAAAATATTCATAAACACGTTACTCGTGTCAACATAAACCCTAAAATATGTACTTTTTTGTAACTTTCACCGTAGAAACTTAATGAAAATCTCCTAGAGTTGAATACTTTAGACAAACGTTTTGGATAATTGATGGCCGATTGGGTTAGGTTAGTTTATTTGAATATGGGAATTTACGAGGGCAGTTTGCCCAAGAGAAGCGATGCTTTCGCGGAGGACTTTATGAGGAAAACTAGGTGGTATTCACGTTACACATGAAGAAAATTGCAAAAAATAATCAGGTAGACTGCCCGTTCACTTGATCGGTATTCAGCAGTCTTAACCATTCAGCCACTGGTGGACCTTAGTTATTGGCCGAAAGCCAGCGATAAGAAACAGAACGAACTCAAATAGTAGTTCAATAGTCGAACAGATTTAGTTACGGATCATGGCTGATCTTTCTTCTGCTCTTGTAGTGTCATGCTGAATACTTTCCGAAGGTGAACGAATTTTTGAATATTTATAATAAAAACACGAAACCAAGAGATGTAAAAACAGTCAAAGCTTATATTTGCTAATACGTATGCTTTCTAATGTTTTCCATCCAGGAAAGAAAGCCTCTCTTTTGGAGCATACTAAGAATTAACAAGAGAATTTACTATCCACATATATCTTCAAAAGGTACTTTCCAACCGAGAAATAAGTTTTATAGAAGTTGGTACAGGATTAGTAGGAATTTCTACATTATATTTACTAGGTGAACGTTTTCAGAACTATTTTTTGAAAAGAATAATAACTGCAATTTCAAACCGTCTTTATCACTTTATTTCAGTAGCTTTTCAACGCTGCTGTGATGCAAATGAAAGTTTACCTTTGAATAAAAATTCTCACATATATACAAGCGTATAAAGTGTTTGTAATTTCCAACTGATATAAAAGCTTGCTTAAAACTTAAGGGTTGCTTGCTGTAATATTTCTGTAATATATGTACTCTAATGCTTACCTACTTCATCATATTAACTACATTAAATTCAATACTAGAGTTCTAGTGGGTGGGGTTTTCCCCTGTAGAATATATTCCTTTTAAAAATGTGTTCACACTAAAACACCTTTACGTTTATTTGGTACCGAAATAAAGCTTGAATTTAATGTTTTATCAGGTGTTTTAGTGCTAAAACTAGAGACATATTAAGGAAATATTAGATCCCGGTTCATCATAAAAAGCGCAATTTTGCATAATCTGAAATTAATATTAGAAAATAAATAATGACTTAATATTTTGCTTCCTACAATTCCTATTTGCCTCCTTCCTTTGCTACTGCATTCCATAATGAAGTAGAAAATCATTAAGGAAAGCGCCTTAAGATGAAACTGCAAACTATGAGCTCTCTGCTATCACATCCAACTACATTACCACCCATATTCTCGAATATGCTCCAAAAATTTCTCTGAATGAAGGTCACATTCATAAACATTAAAAAATAATTTATGGCCCTTCTAGCGACAGTAGAAGCATTAATTATTCTAATCCCCGAGCAAATAATTTTATAAATTCGTGGGAACCTTGAGAAGTGATCCACAGATGCGTGGCTCAAAACCAGTTAGCACAAATTCTGTAACTCACCTATCGTGCACCATTAATTTTAGTGAAGTACTAGGTAGAAAATTAATCGACGTTAGTTCTGTCGATTCATTTCCTACGGAGAGAGAATTTACGAGCCCCGTGGTATCTGCGTAGCGTAACCCAGGAGATTCCTTACGATGTTAAAGTGGATAACAATTTAATCATTTTTATTATGTAGAAGGGCCTCCATTAAGAGTAAATAAAAGTGAACTGCCTATTACTTCTAAATTAATCCGCTTCGGGTTGCTGCGCTTAGCAATTTAGAAACCATGTAGCTAAGAATCCTTTATTTTTCTGTGAAAACTAATAGAAAACTGGTTAACGTAATAATAAAATTTTAAAAACATAACTTTCGTTAAATGGAAGCTATCATTGATTTCTTGGGATTCCAGAATAATTTGCAACCCATACTGGATTCATCATTGGCATTATCTAGCGTAGAATAATTTACAGTGTGAAACCTATGTACTTTTCTAAGTTTGTACTTTAGAATTTAGGAAAGACTTTACTCAAGTGACAGAAAGACATCCTGAAACACAAAAGACTTAAACATTAAGAAAATTTTGTTCTCCTTCTGTTTAAATAACACCTCCATGTTGGCTTTAAATCAAGGATATTTTGTACGGTAAAACTAATGCTCTTTCTTAGTCTTTTCCATTATGCAAAAAGTAAAGTACTGTATTTTGAATGTTTTCTGCTAGATGAACGTGCCATGATAAATTCAATACTCATCTAAAAGAATGATAAATGTATTTTATTTCGTTTTCATTAAGGTATGTGGAGTATTGTTAGATATCGCACCCATAGCTTAACCCTATTTTTCTGCAACGAGTATTGTTGCATATTCAAGTTTACAGATATTAATTCAAATTAAAAAGGTGCATATCGTTCTTTAAAACTGGATTTGCATGAAAATATAGTCAAAAAATAAAAATAACATTGTAGGTTTTTTTAGTCCAGAGAGGCTATTAGTCTCGAAACGGCATTTTGCGTCGAATCACTATAAACGGCTGCATCACTTTTCAAATTGTTGCCAACAAATATTATCGCCCTGTGTTATATTTAAAGAAATTAAATAATGAAGAATTTTCATGAAAGTATGTATGCTTTTCGCATTGTGAAAAAACTGCAGTACCTACAGACATCAAATTTTAAATAACGTAGTCCTCCACCCGAGTATGGGCACCTGGAAGCCCTAATCTTGTATTTCGAATTTGTTTTATTATCTATTTCATATTTTTCAATCTTGATTAAGAAACTCAAAGATTTCAAAGCGAGTATTGGCAGTACACTGTACGGAATAAAATATTTTTATCTCTAGTACTCGAGAATATCTACCGGAAATTCTAAAGATATGTTGTTTTTAAATATTTTTAGCCCAAATGCTCTCGAAACTTGTACACATGTGTAAATTAAAAAACTCCGCTTTGGGTGTAATACAAAATTTGAAAGCTTTGAAATTTTTTCAAGTGAACAACTATTACAGTAAACAGGGCTCGAAATGCTTTTAACACAGTAGCAATCATATATTTGAGTCAGATATCGGTAAATAATTTTGTTATGAGATATTATGGAGTCCGAAAACAAAAATTATGTAACTTATATAGCACTTGATTAGGTTAATCTTTTCAAAATAAACGAATCGCTTCAGTTATTATACGTGTGATACGTTGATTGCTCTTATTTACGTGAATTTCCTTTTGAATGATCAAAACCGCTTCAGTTACCTAAATGACTAGAGCATACAATGAGATTTACAACAAACATTATGATTTCAGCATCAAAGAAGCCTCTAATATTTTGAGATTTTCTCGAGCTGTAATGTAATTTTCTATAATGTAATGAAGATATGAAATTCTAAAAATTATTAATGCAAACATCTACTGTCATAAACAGTTAGTCAGTGAGAAAGCAAAAAGAAGACGTGAATTTCCTGCTCGTAGAGGTACAACAACTGTTCTATTTCTACAGCGGATTTCATAATGCTATTTCTGTATAATCTATTAACCAGCTGTTACTAAGAGAGGGCGTTAATAATATGCCTTTGTTATTATTAGTCTTTATCAAATAGTAAGAGCTGCAGCTTGACTGAGTTTCTTGTTCTGGACATTTCCACATATAAATGGAAATGCTACTATATAATATAAGAAAGATTAATTAATAGGCAGACTTTGTATAATGTCTAAATTGCAAACTCTTGGCTTCTCAATTATCTTATAGAAATATTTTCTGTCAAGCATAAAACCCATTTATTCCAAAAGAACAGTTTCTGAACAACAGAAATTTTCCCAGCATTGTTACTGGCCAAGTTCATTCATTCATCGTCCCCATGTCTATTTGGAATACTAGGATTTTCGGCATGATAATGTTCTATATTTCAAAAGAAAGTTACATATTGGAATGAATCGGTGTTTCTAAAGATCATCGTAACCACAGTACCTTAATCTAATAAAGAATCTCTGGGGTGATACTAAAATGAGTATTTGTTCTCCTAAGAAGATCCCACCAAAATGTGACATTAGTGTCATGTACATGCTCGATTTTAAAAACCTCCTGATCTAGCCCTGCCGGGGAGTTTGGCAAGACCAGCCACCCCTATCAGAAAAGAGAGGGGAAAGTGGCAAAAAAGAGAAGAGGGGAATGTGGCAAAAAAGAGAAGAGATAAACGTGGACGAGAGAGTGCGGCATTCACGTGGTGATGATGAGAGTACTTTTTTGAACTCAAATGCAGACGAGATACTAGAGCCTTTGTCTTGTATTGTAAAAACAGAAACGCTGATATCATACTAAAAAAGCAGAAATGTTTCATATGACTCTTAAAAATTGATATATTGTGTAGAAAATTGTATATATTTTTGTTACTACGTAATGAGTCTGTAGTTCATTTTTTGCGTCGAGAATATATGTCAAAAGAGGATAGTTAAATAACTCATAAGGTTCATAGATGTGGAGAGGATGAGAATATCACAAGTAGTATACGGTAATAATAATGGCAGCGGTTAACAAACCTATAGAGCAATTTTTTTAACTTGTATGGTCTATATTCCGATGAATTCCAGCTCTCACAGCCACTAGTGAAAGGGCTAACGCGATGTCAAGCAGAGGTGTATAATAAATTGGCTCCTCAGTGTAGATAAACAGAAAGCATTATAAAGGAATCATTATAGAAATTCCCTCTAATGCACACAGGAGACATTACTGCAATTTACTTGATCAAGTGATAACACTTTCAAAAGGGAAGCACTATTCGAAAAAATGTACAGTCAATAGAATGGGGAGAAACTCATAAAGTGATGCTAAACAACGCTGTTAAAGCAATTGTTGACAGGAACGACTGAATAATGTTTCGACGAGGAGCAAAACGCCAGAAACCTGTTGTCTCTTCTTCATCTTTACATAAACTAGAAAGAATAAATTGCAACGAGTGTCAGAAAGAAACCATTTCTGGCATGCATCCAGGGGCTCTTAATAATTTGTAAGTCTCATAAAAGGAGGATTGGGAAACAAAATTTTATAGCTGCTTGTTGTCACAGTAAATCGTTTCCTTTTCTCTGCAATATCGTCCTTGACATAGCTATATCTACAAATGAATCGCAAGGGGGTACTTCAGATGTGATTATGGGTGCGATATGGCCATATAGTTCACATTTCGTTGCTTTGTGAATAAAGGTTGAGGTGTAATCCTTTCACTAAAAACTTCTCTCAGCTATAAATACTATTTAAAGTTGACCAAAAAACATAGGATCTTAACTTGAAGTAAAGTAGAAGGTTGGGTACAATGCATTTTATGCGATTAAATGGTTCTCAACTTTAAATAGTATTTATAGCTGAGAGAAGTTCGATTAAATGGTTTATGGTTTATGCGATTAAATGGTTCTCTTTATATAAGGCTGATTTGGCGTTAAGACGAATATTTCCTGTTCACGATTAAATATAAATTGTATCTTTATTAGATTCAGCTGAACTTAGTTTTAGCATTCGTAGTTGTAAAGTTAAGGTAGTATAGCTTCATGTTTAGGTTTACAAATAACTGTTCTAAAAAGTGAATAAACATTCATAAGCTGAAAAATTCAAATGATGAAAATACTTATTTATGTCGACTTTCGAATATGCGTTTGGGCAATTTTTCCACGTTTCTTGAAATTTTGTAAATATACGATGAGCGCTTACCCTTTGTACTTATTATGACGCTGGAAACGAAGAAAATAAAAAGCGAATGATTATTTATTTGTGCAAAAAATTTTCTGTGCTACAGTCGAAATTAGTTCAAATAATATTAAGGCAAAGAAAATATGCAAATCTGTTCATGACGGTAAGAATTCTGTTTTATATTAGAGTTTCACATTAAAAATAGGAATGGGAAAATTTTTAAAAGACGTAAGTACCTCAAGATGGAAACTTCTATAACATTCCGGATGTGAATTTATTAGCGATTTGTTTTACTTTAAACTTTTACTTTATGATTAAATCCAAAAATTAAAATAACAATCTTGGGAGATGATTGCAGCAATATTAAAGAAACTCTGTAATAAATAATTTATTTTATTTTTATTAGCAATATTTATAGAAAAATATGGGTATTTGATAGGAAGAAATGAATTATTAAATATTTATATAAAATAAATTTTTATTATCTTCAGATATGCTTCTCCTTTTGACTGTTTGCGTGTAATCCTGATTTCAAAGCAGATTCTAATAAGTTAAAAGAATGTCTTGTTGTCCATTATTTTATTCCTTAAATATGATTTATTGGAATCTCTCCCTCTGACGTGCATACTTATATTTCCTTAATCATAAATTCTCATTATTATAAAGAAAAAAACGTGTATATCTGTGTATTTTCACTGTATGTAGAACTAATCCTTATCCCACATTTAAACTTCACGCATGCAAGATGCCTAATTAATTAAGGATTAATGCTAATATATAATGTTTATAGTCTGTTTATAGCGAACCATTAGTTATTATTATAAAAAACCCATTGTATTTTCATATGCTATATTTAACTCAGTTTTGCGAACTCTGGTTTATGTAAGGTATTGAAAATTCTCCTGAAACATTAAGAGTGATTGCGTTTTCTAGAATTGTTATCCTTCTTGCGATTTGGGAATTCTTAAATTAGCAATAAGTATTGCTTTCTACATTCAAGATTCCCTTTCAGAAATTATTGACATATTTGTTTTTCTAAAAACAAGTTCTTATTCAAAATCATTTGTTTCAAAGCCCAGTTAGCAGTCAGGGGATCCAGAGTTAGAATCTCGGCAAGGGCATTGAACATTTTCTAGGGCTCCTGCTCCGATGAAAAATCTAATGGTATCTACAAACGTAATTTGGGAAGGAGAATGGACATGTAATTTCTTTCCATTAGAATGAGTTTTGTACAGCCACCCTGAAAAAGAACGTTTTAGTACACTAAATACAGTCATGTCCCCACCTACGCGTGCACAGTTCGCCTTCGTATGAATAAATAATATATTAATGGGGGCCAGCTGTAAGGTTTATAATTAACGCTCAAATAATGAACCACTCATATTTTTAAAACAAGCAATTTTTATTTTGCAATTTCGTCTTTAATTGAGGAAAAATCTTATCGACATTATTTAATAATGATACATGAAAAGCGTACCAATCACTAAACTGATTCTTAAATATCTCTGAGAATTTTCCATATAAAATTCACATTTTGTATTTAATTCATTAAAATATGTTGGAAATTTAACTAAACTTTTTGACGAATGAAAGCCATGTTAAATCTCAGCTATTATGCTAACACAACCCTCTCACCTGTGGCATTTACTAAAGGTGTTCTGCCTTATATTAATAATTAGACCTTCATGTTCGAGATGAGCGTTTAGGAAAATAAAGTCTCTAGCCACCGGTTTCGAGCACCCTGTGT
Source organism: Stegodyphus dumicola (assembly GCF_044657685.1). Taxonomy (NCBI): domain Eukaryota; kingdom Metazoa; phylum Arthropoda; class Arachnida; order Araneae; family Eresidae; genus Stegodyphus; species Stegodyphus dumicola. The sequence goes on along the minus strand of NC_140781.1, from coordinate 108,173,588 downwards.
AAGCATGCGATTGACGGTATTTATCAGAAAATTCTCAATAAATTTTCAGCAAGAAATTTAAATTTCTCGAATCAATAATGATAGCATCGTCCAGGATAGTTTTTCTGAAAACGAATTTCATTAAGTGCTGTCACAACCACACAAAAAAATAAATAAAACGAAAAATTAATGTAAATCACTTTACTTGCAGATGAAAATAAAGCGCCCGGCAAAAAAAAAATCAACAAATTTTAACATTCTCTCCTCCCTTTCGCTGCTCGACGAACGACAAGGCGGTACTCAGTCTTCACTCAGTCAGTCACAAAAATTGTCCAAGCCTTGCACAAAAGTCTTGATACTCAACCACAGAGGAAACAGTCTATAAAAATAAAATTACGGGAACTTGATTTTCCCTATTGCATCTTCTTGTACGCTCTTGTGAGGGACTCATTCAGTCGAATCCAAATGCAAAGATTTACCTTCCGTCATAGTTTATTTCTTACGCCACTATAAAATCAATTAGATCCTATGAAACGTGAAAATTAATTTGCACTCTCAACGGGAATTGGTCCATGGATTTTTCAGCGGCCGAGCGGTAAAGACGCTGAACCCTGGTAGTTCGGTCCGAGGTTCGAATCCCGCGAACGGGCTGGCTGCATGGGCGTTTTCGTGGTTTTCCCCGTGTGTAACGTGTATAAGAGCCAGTTTCCCTTAGAAAGTCCTCCACGAAGGCATCCCTCCCTTTAGGCAAATAGCCCTCGTGTGCCTTGCCATAATTAAATAATCCAATCCAATCCATGAATTTTTCAGTTTGCTAGCTGAAGTTGCTAACTACTACACTTCACAGAAGGGATGCGACATTTTTTTTTTCATTAAAATATCATCATCCCTTTTTAAAAATATTTCAAATAAGTAATGCCACTTACAGTGGGACAGGATACTAAGAATCCTTTACATATAATGTGCTAACATTAACCAACAGATAATAAATAATATTTTTTGGCCTAACTGCAATAATGAGTCAGACGATCCCAGAATTAAAATCTGAGTAGCATTAAAATCATAAATGATAAAAAGCGTTTTTATGCAAGCAAAATATAGTTATTCAAACGGAGATATTTGTAGCGCTCTTATGCTTCTGAATGAGTTTAATATGCTACTGAATTCGGTTTCACAAGCCCCTGAAATTACCAAACCTTATAACAACACGCCATTGATTCACAGGCCTCTAAAAGCATTGATGCGAACCATAGAGGAAAGACTACCAGACTTAATTACCTACTTAAGTTACCCTCTGACTCATAAATCTAGTAGCTTCATGTTACAAAGGACCTCGTATGTATTACCGAGTGGCTGTCGGTTTACCGATTTACTTTATTTGAATCAGTGGCGTTTTGGTCAGGACTTAAAAGAGAAGGGCTAGCTCATAGAGCCTTTTCCCCTGAAACAGGCAGCGGGGAGTGATGACGTAGCCATAATGACACTGAACGCGGAGATGCAATTGACAACATAGAAATTAGTGTTTTAAATTTGAAGAATCAGCGTTTAAAATGAGCTGTGAGTGAAAAACAGTTATCATTTAGAACAGGCAATGTTACTGTAGTATGCGTTTTACATTGAACATTAAAAAATTTAATTTAACAAATTTTAAAATAACAAATAAAATACGCTACTCTTAACATAAAGTTCCTTTTTTTAATTTGCAGGGATTGTTTTTTTTAAATGCCTGTTTATTTCTAATCATTTCTTTATCTGAGATTTAATTAAAAGAACTCTACTACTGCTTCTAAGATAACTATAATAACAGCTTTTTAAAATTAATCAAAAAGCAACCTTAAATTGGCATAGTTTTCAAAATTTCTGCTAATCTGAGTTTCAGCCTAATTGTAAATTTTACATTGGTATATTTCCCGATTCAATATAATAACATATATATTTTTTAATAATTTTGTAACTTAGGCTTACATCAATATTACATTTAAATAAATGCATGTAAGATTGTTATTTTAATTTAGACAAAACAACTTTACTCACAGTACCTAAAAAAAATTATTTAATTTTTCAAAAGTTGGGGTTAAGGAGGCAGGTCTTCTTATGTCAATTACTTTAATTTTATATTATTATATTTTATCTAGAATGCTAAGCTAGCACAACATCGAATCAATAATAACACAGGATACAATAAAAATAACTTTAACAATAACTTAACAAAATTAGTTCTCATTTGAAATATGCTTTATGCTATTAACTTCTAAAATGTCATCTACAAATACTTCAAATCAAAACATATTATATATGCTTTCTTGTACAGTCACAATGCAACTACCTCTGCAAAATAAACGAATTGCTTCTCTGTTAACTTCAGGATAATGTTTCTCCAGTTTATTAATTAATGAGCCAATTACATGCTTCCCTTTATAGTAACCTGTACCATGAACTGCACAAAATATATTTTCGAACTCGTAAACTGTATTCATCTATGAATGGGAAGGTGTAGTCAAACCTCCAATCTATTAATAAGTCCAATATTTTAATTAAGAATGAATAATTTAATCCATTCTGAATTAAAATATTGGTTCATCAGCACTATTTTTAGATATTGTTCCCAATGATGGGTCTTTGTTTCGCACACGGTAGGCAATATAACCTGCAACATATGTTAATGCTTCTTTTTCGGCGGTCGAAAATTGTCTGGCGGAATTCAATTGTAATTCCCAAGATATAGGAGAAGGTTCCATAGGAAAAAGTGGAAGCCATAAGAAAAAGCGGTTTCTCAGTAATTTGAAGCAGTACGCTAAATCTGCAAAAACCCATATTTTTTTTCGTTTGCAATACTGTATTTGGAAACTGAGAACTATTAATCGAAATCTGTAACTCTTTCCACAAAGTACTAGATCATCCTAAATCAGACACTATTGCTTTCCCTTCTACTCTAGATGATTGTGTTTGCGTGTGTGATTATGGCAAAGCCTCGAGGGCTATCTGCCTAAGGGAAGGGATGCCCTCGCGGAGGACTTTCTAAGGGAAACTGGCTCGTATACACGTTACATATGGGGAAAACCACGAAAACGCCCATGCAGCCAGCCCGTTCGCGGGATTTCAACCTCGGACCGAACTACCAGTGTTCAGCGACTTTTCCGCCCGGCCGCTGGTGGGCCCAGATGATTGAATATGTCTTTTTCATTCGAGTGTTAAAATCAAAAAATATTGGTTGTTTCCACTGCGAAATGAGACCTCTGATTAAACCAAACTGCACTTTTTGAAAAAGGACCGAGAATTTGGTCCAGTTTAGAGTCATAGCAGAGTTTAGAATTTGAGTATTTATATTTATATCAAACCGAGGTTCGAATCCCGGCGGCGAACGGGCTAGCTGCATGGGCGTTCCCGTGGTTTTCCCGTGATAACGTGTATACGAGCTAGTTTTCCTTAGAAAGTCCTCCACGAAGGCACCCTTTCCCTTAGGCAGACAGTCCTTGAGTGCTTTGCCGTAATCAAATAAACCAAAACAAACCAATGTTTGTTGATTCTTTGAAATCTTGTTGATTTCCGTCATGCGTAATGTATGCGAGTGCTATTTCATTATAGACATTATTTCACCCAGAGATCAAACTTTCAAACCAAATGAAATCCTGTTACGAATGTCATAAAATCTTCATTAGCATATTATACGAATGGAACTTAAAATAGTGTCACCCGTTAGCTACAACTGATACAAAGTAACGCACGTTTGAAATTATTACTGTCTCACCGGCCTTGTCAGCGATGTGGAAGTAAACGTATGCCCAGCAATCACGCCTGTTGCTTGATATGAATGTAACTGTATATCGTCGGAGAATCTGAGTAAAATATTAAAACCGACAGCCACCGATTTCTTCAAATGAAGAAAAATATACTAGGCATAGAATCTTAATTCTAGGTGGTATAACGAGTGGTTTAGCGAGGTTTTTCTCAATTCGATAGAGCGAGAAATTCCCCTACGGTTTGTACTATATGCACCCGAGTATTTCTAGTGAATTCTGCAGAATGTGTCGCTGCTGCTTTTACAACGCTAAACAAAAGTTAATTAAAAAATAGCAGTAATACTGCACATTCGTTAAAGTATGGCACGCGTCATTATAACGCCATCAGAGTTCGCTTGCGAATCGAATCACGATAACCATCACACTGCCAAAGCTCCAATGGACATCTCGAGTTCGATTTTTATTTTCGAGTTGACGGCTACTTTTCTCCGCAGCTTTTCAGTTTTGGCATGGACGATGCTGCCAATTCCTTATCCAGCTTAATACGATACATAAGAAATGACTTTAATTTGCGTTAATAGAGCTTTAGGTGAGTTTGATCAGCACTATACCGTAGCTATTTTTGTATTTTCAACAACACATTTGTTCCTGTGTCTAGAATAGTGTAGCTAAAATCTTAACACTGCATCTTAACACATAATGTGTCCACAATTGAGTTCCAAGCAACATTAGAATATTATCGTCACTATAATTGAAAAAGCAAAAAGTACTAAATAGGAGTAAACTGTAGATATTGTATTAAACATGACAGTCTGTCTAGTCATTCACTTTAACATACTTTCAGAGAAATATCTCAACAGCATGAGTACATGAAAGGTTATACTCCGGGTTAAAACTCAGGTTTTAAATAAAGTAATTGCCAAATGAACGAGAAACTATGCATAAATCTTGAGAATTAATTCTGCTTTTGGGTCGAAATTGTGAAATAATTCAAATCCACTTGAAAATTGAGATTGCTCTTAAGATATTATCGATGCATTCCCGAGCTGACAGATTGCATATAACAATTAATAGGGCTAACTGGCTGTCACGTAAGATTGAACCTCACGCAATATGCTCAGTGATGTTGTCAAATGTTATGAGCACTGGTTTACGGGCTGCATCTCTAACAAGCCGTTTTCAAATGCGAATCTGATGGTAATAAGCTCCGAGAGAGTAAAGGGGATGGATGCTTAGAATCTCGCTCAGCAGTACTCTCGGCTTCTCGAGATGTATTCTAAACCCTGTCAATGATGATGATGAGAGAAGTCAAAATACTCGCAGAAGTTAAATTCCACTAATGGTTTGATGCTATATATCGATTCAAAGACAACTCAACATTTCTAAAAATATGTATAAAGCTAATGGTAATATACTTTAAGAAAAACTATTATCTTTTGAAACTTTCGTATGTTTAAAATTACAGGAAAGTTTAGTTTTAGTTTAGTTTAAAATTACAGGAATGTTTAGTTCTACTTTCCCACCTAGGAAGAGAAAACCTGTCAAACAGTCGTAATGGGATATTCTTAAGTTGTAGTTTCTTCTGATATCCCAAATACTAATATTAAAATAAGATAAATTTAATTTTCAAGGAGTATCTTTTTACACTTACATAATATAAATATTATTCTTTTTAAATATCTCTCCGTTGTAAAATATAAAAGACAAAATTTAGAGTTACCGAATGCTTTGCAATAAGTACTTCTAATAAAATAGTATATACAACTTGCTATTTCTAATACTCTATACCACTGATTATATTGTACTTATAACAGTCAGTGACGGTGATCACGGGGATTTCATTAATTGAGGCAAAGGCCTTAGTATCTTTTAAAGTATGACTACTGCAATAAATTAAAATTCAACAAGTTTTCATTTAAACATAGCTATTAGGATGTCAAATTGATTACTTGTAATTTTTTGAATAACTTTATTCTCTTAATACGGTTTTCTTTTATATTGGATGATATGATTTAAACGTTCAAGGAAAAAGATTTCAGAAATGATTTGGAATTCAGAATGTGCATTGAAGTGCATTAAGCCACTATGATTTTAAAACTGTTCAGTTAAAAAACACAATACGAAATGAAATTTTAATTGGTTTTCTTAAATAATCGAACATTTATTGAATTTTATTGACAAAAACATTTCACCATCATTATTCAATGGTTAAAATACAGCAACGACTTTCACTTTCATCTTTCTAACTGCTCAATTTTTATACAAACAATTGTTAGAAATTTTTCTTCCATTGTATTATGAATGTGTTTTAAAGCTTAGAATCTCATTCTGGTGATTTTACTTGATTATTTAATATTTTAAATTGAATATATATTTAATTTTAATTATGTAGAATAAGAAAGAGTGAAATAGTTAATCCCTACCTCTAGATCGCGTAACAGATTTTCTTGAGAAACCAGAAGCAAATGCGATCTGCTTTCAGCTCTTCCAGTTTCTTTGAGAGATTCTATTTTGATATTAGTTTGAAATTAGCTAGCCATCAGAATACATTTCTTTTAGTTCAAAGCAAAGTAAAGGAGTACATAAGAAGAAAAAAATTATTACAGCGTGTATCAGAACTCTGTTATAAAAAAATATTATGTTCTTACAGAAATTAGAAGCAGAATCTGGTTTCTGTTTACGTTGTTCAAGAAAAAATATCCTCAACAATATAGCCAAATCATATTACCGTCCAAATTAGGATCCAAGCTGCAACTACGAGAATTCAGCGGTTTTGCCAATTCTACCACTAAATATTACTTAACCACTGTGGCGTAAGATATATGGAATTGAAAAGGAAGCGTATAACAAGCTCTAATTAATAATTTAAATGTTTCATCTGCAGGATATTTCAAAAAACTTGCGACTAAATATTCCTTTAATGGTTTTGTTTCTCACGCACACACTAACAGATAAGTTAGATAAGTTAAATAAGATAGGCTTTCCACTTTTGTTAAAGTGATACACTTTAGTAAAATTATAGAGAAACAGCATATGGTGTATGCCGGAAGAAATTGTTGATGATAGCATTTTCCATTGCCAAATTATTCTAATAAAGAAAGTCTATACTCATGCTATCAGATCTACTCCAGATACCACTAATTATAATTTATTGATATGATGCGCAAAAGTTGCTGAAGAGAGTTATATATAAGTTTAAAAGTGAATTTTAAAAGCATATTTCTTGCACTGAAAGAAAGTAATAATTTATAAGAATTGGCCTCAAATTATCTTCTGCAGAAATGCCAAAATTAGAAATTTTGTGTCTAATGACATTAATTTCTGTTACGGTTACAGAGTCTCGTATTCTTGGCTAACATAAATTCACGAGTTCTAGATAAACTGTAGAGGACATCATGTCTTTAACCACTAGGCAGACAAATTCAGAAAAATGGTGTAAATAGTCCTTTTATTCAATCACAAATAATTAACATTCGACTCCACCTGGGTTAACATAAGCCAGCACTTCTGGCTTAACTTAAACAAGCAATGTTGAACTTAAATAAAATGTAATTGGACTAGCCTAACGGCTCACAGGAAAATGAAACGCGCAAAAACGCTCTGGCTCTTAGAAGCCGGTGATAGAAGTCTAGTGGCTAGAAACACTCAACGTCACAGAATCAAATCCCTAATAAGTCAAGGTAACAACTTGGCATCAAACTGGCAAAACAAGCTGTAAAATCAACTTGCGAAACCTTCTCTTAAATAGCACTTCTTCCTCCCTTAATCTGAATAAACTTGATTATCTGAATGCATATCTAATTTACTTTCTGGCATGAACAGCGTGGGTGAAAAGGAGAGAGACAGGAAAGTTTCTTTAACTCAAAATTAACTATTAGTCTAAATAAATAAATAAATTGTCACACGATCTTAAATTGATTGGATTGGACTTTTGATGATGGAAAATAAACTAAGGCTATCTGCGTAAAGAAATGTATGTCCTTGTATATTGCGCACTAAGGAAAACTGCTTCGTATTCATGCTACGCATGGGTTACGCCATAAAAAATTGCCCATCCAGACATCGTTCACCGAAATTCAACCCCGAAGAACACTACTACAGTTGAGCGGCTATTGGTTGGCCATTTATTCCTTGAATTGACGTTTTTCACAACACTTTTATTCAATGAAAAGTCAGAGACGGAGCTAACAGCTTCCCGGTTCGGTCCCTGAATTTGCCGTCCCTCTTGATGCTATAAAACAAGTAATTAAAAAATGTCAAAATGGGAAATAAATTTAAACTCTTTTGCGCATTTTTTTGAAAATTTTTAATTCCATTGTTTCAATATTATATTAGTATTTTGCCATCTCAAAACCATCGATGACGTCGTAGAGATCTAGTGACTGTTAGTAGTGGTGATTGCTTCAGTTGCTGTAATGTAAATAGTAAAGAAAGACTGCTAAAAGAACATTTAGAGTTCTTAACTGCAAAATAAACACATCTAGTTTTAAAATACTTTCTAAATAATTTTTATTTGGAAAACTCATCTCACAACCAGCAGGGCTTTCAACAAATGTGAGGAAAGTTAGCAATAGTATTACTATATTTTTACCTTTGTTCTGGCGATAGTATGTTAGAATAAACTGCAAAAATTCAAAAGTAACGCCATTCTGTATTCCTATTTCATTTTTCCTACCAATAACAGAAATAAAACCTGGGAGTACTCTCTTAACGAACAAATCTTCATTATTAATGTCACCGCGATCATAATTTAGTTAATATTGGTAATTTTTGTTCAGGAGTATCGACGGAATGAAAAAAGTATAACAAGGTATCCCCACGGATAACTCTTGAAAGATAATTACCAAGGTAACTCTTGAAATACCGTGGGGATTTCTTTAAATACTTTACGTTGATTAACATTTTTTCCTTAATTTAATTCGGTATACATTTTAGAGTCTCATTATTCTTTACGTGCTTTGACGTAGCGCATGACCAGTACCCAGAAAATATTGTTTCATGCGAAAAATACCACCATAACAATGTGTCTCCCAGGGCGGACACTCCCCCCCCGCTGCTCCCCTTCTATCTACGCCGCTGTGTAAAGTGACTTGGGTCATGTGATTCTGATAATTTGCTTTAGGAAAAAATTAGAGAGTTGTAGTGTTCCTATCCTGAAATTTGTTGAATAAAATTTAGAACAATCTTCTTATATGGACGGTATAAAAATCTACATTTTTACAGGAAAAAATACATTTTTATGTAAAAAAAGGTGTATGTAAAAATGTATTTTCATGCAATTTTACTGAAAAATCTGCACCACATGAGCAAATGGGATGCATTTCACTGAATGCATATTTACTGAAAAATCTCACATGAACAAAATTACTTAATCAGAAAGCATAATGCACTTAATTCGCATTTTAAACTTGAGTCACAAGTCTAGGACCAACCATTCAAAAGTCATTTTGTGATGCACTTGTTTTGAAAAGTTTGAATACTGATAGTTACGAACAAATCTGTGCCAAATAAAAAAATGTAATGTGATGTTTAAAAATGTTATAAAGGTAACCATATATTGTCATTCAAGATAAACCTTGAGATTCCAAGCAGCAACTTTAACGGTTCCGCAAGTTAAAGTTAAAAAACAAAAATTTGATATGATTTAGATTGTTAAAATAACCATCTGGATATAATTAAATGATATCCTTTACTTCTGCTGTTCTGTTACTTTTTATTTCTAGTAAAAGTTGTTGTGTAGTCAAATTAATTTAATTAGTTAAATCATATTCGAAATGTTAGCTACACGCATACAATAGAAATGCTTTTTAATTAGGGAATCTCATTTAGCTTTTAAGAGCTGTATTTGCTCAATTAATTACTTAATATAAGTTAAAGTTTAATTTCTGTTAATTTATTTAAGCTTTAGTTAGGGACGTCAGATAACCGGCTTTTAGTTTTAGCTTTAGGTTTTCTTGGTTGAAAGAGACATTCGTCTTAAGTAATTTTTGAGTGTTCTTTGAATTTATAAAATACAAATTATTGATTTATCAATTTGAAATTGATACACTGATTGATACAGCAAAATTTTGCCTTTTTGGTAAATTTATGTTTGTTAATCTAGGTTAATTAGTTGAAAAATTTTTTGCAAATAAGTTTATATTTTCGTTAGAGAAGGCAAGGATTTTCATTCTTCCGAAATCAAACTTTTGACGCTGTTATAAGCTTCAAGGTTAATTATTTGACAGATTGTCTTATGGGTTTTCACGCCTCTGCTTCCTGTTTCACCAGGGAAAAGTTTTACTACTATCGAAAAGTTTTACTACTTTTGTGGAGGGGATATGCCTCACATTGTCGATCAAAAGAGATGAACTGAATAATGGGAAAAGTGCAAATTTTTGAATTGTTTTGTTCTTGGCATGGGTGCCAAAATTCCTTACCTATTTTGGTGTGTTGTCTAGAATGTGGCAGTCTTCACCCTCTAAAACTGGGTGCACGCTTGTGAGAGTAAGATTTCATCTGATTTGCACAACTATAATTTCTGTGCCACATTTCATGGGCGCGTGGAAAAAGATAAGAAATGTGGGTGCATAATTTATGCAGGTTAGATTGCCTCGTCATCGGTGATCCACCAGAGTTCTACGGGGAAGTTCCACAGCCTTAATTAACAACTTCAAAAACATTTCTGATTTTCTTGCTATTAATCTACTTCAGTAAGATGTGTGCATTTGAAGCGAGTCATCACCTCTTTACTGCCTCCGGTCTTTTCTTAATAACAGTCAAGTCCAGCCTGCATAACTCGTTCCTAGTTTCCACCTATCGTAGCATTTTTTTAAAAATTTCTCTTTGGATAGCCTTTACGAAAGCATGCGCATATATATCTATTAGAGATTAGAGGAAAACTCACGGATCGTAGACCTGGAGAGAAAAAAAGTTAGGTTATATTTTATCCACACTACCCAAACAACTGAATACAGATGATTTTTTCCGGCACTCTCGATCATTAATATACATGGAACTCATTAGTTACACACAAAATATTATTACTTAGCAATTAAGAAATAAACTGTATTTTTAGCCATAATGAGAAAAATGCGTAAAATTTGGCTTTTGTTCCTTTCCATAAAAATGTTTAAAAATACTTAACTATTTTATTTACTGGAAGACCCCTCTAATACAACATTTTTGTAAGGTTTAAAACTAAATAATTTAGTTTGATTTAATGAAATGAGTTGATTTTATTTGTCCCCAGCCCCCATACGCTTTTGCTAAGCAAGGCAGCTGCTCCATTTTGAATTTATAAGTAATAATCCATGTTTTAGGTTCCCTTACTACACACAATGCAATGATTTGGTTTCATTTTTGAATAGTTTATTTTTTACATAATTTAAGTGTGTAATAAATTTCATAGAACCATTATACAGCAGATTTCTTCGAAAAAATGAAAATTTTGAGAGTTCTTAAAATATACAATTATAGTTTTAGGTGTAAATAGGAAATATATAGGAAAATAATGTTACAATTTTAAGGGTCCCAGATTCGTTGAAATTTGAAGATTTTGAGTTTTAACGCTATTGTGAGTGTATTGATGAAATTTCAAATTATACTCGGTAATGTGCTTTTCAAACTTTGTGTAACTATAAACATGCTTCTATGGTGATTGTGCGCAGTTGTTATTCCTAGTATAACTTCGTAAGAAGAAACGAGGAAAAAGTGTTGAAATATCATCTAAGTGAGCTGCTTTAAACGACTTGTTCATTCTCAAAATAAGAGCTGGCAAAAGAGGGGAACATTCTCACCAGATAATAAACCTTTGATGAAACATTGCTCCTGCTAATGGTATAAAATTCTCTTATTTTGTAGTACAAAAAATAACCAAAATTGGGCAATTAAAGGCCTTGATTTAAAAGGCTCTTTTTGGAAAGAGTCTCAGAGCCATATCCTGTATCTTCGGTCTCTTCTTTTCAAAGCACCTAATGAGAGATAATCCTAATGACTTTCCAGTACACGCATTTTTCATGCTTCCCTTCGCTCACAAACTACGTCGGCTAATGACATTCCATTTCGTAATCAATACGCATGCGCAGCAACGATTATTTTGTCGTCATAGGAGTACACAAGAGCTTTAGTATTTCCAATGTAGAAGAGTATTTGTTTATTTTTTAATTAATACTTCATTCTTTACTTGCGATCTGATCAATAAAAAATGCAGTGGCACGAAATTCTAATTCGGGAATTGATTTTTTAGGTCTTTTCCCTAAACGTGAGATAATTTGATTAATGATCATGTCATTTGCATCAAAAATATCTGTTAACAGAACAGCGGTGTTTGTGCTCCGCAGAAAACTAATCGTATCTACAGTTTGTTTAACTGGTCATATAAAACTAAGTTATTTATACGAATTTCTTTTACTTCCCAGTTTAAAACTCACTTAATTTCCAAATAATTATATAAAGAGAATCTAAAATCAATAAATAAAAAACCGTACTTTTTCCGCTATCCATATTCCACGAAACCTGTCGCCAAACAGAGTGATTTAGCTCCAATAACGGATAAACGTGACTTGAAAATACACGCAAAATATCTTCGTCTAGTTTTATGTAACGCAAATTAATCTTCGATAAGCCCTTTTAGTTTCTGTAGACAGGGCTATAAGGATAACTTCCATGTCGCTATATTTACCTTAAATGGCAGTTCTAAAATTCTGCCTATTCTGTTGGGATTATCAAACCAACCCCAAAACTCATCTATCATACAGTAATCAAGAAGATTGCTCTATACGGGGTAGCTACTTGGGCCGAACAGATGAAAATAAAAAAAAAAAAAAAAAAAAAAAAAAAAAAAACTCTTCATGAAATCCAGCGGCTCTTCCTGACATCCTTGCCAAAGAAGCAGCTAGGGTGTCAAAATGCACAAAATTTATCAGTGCCATCCAACGAATCTAGAGCTGAATGACGGAACTGGTGGGACAACGCCGAACAAGAAGAAGTATCTATACGTTTTCTCAAAGGTAAGTACTGCACTCAGTTCAATAGCACTCAGTTTGAGGTTCCTATCAGAACATGGCTCCTTTCCCACGTACTTTTATGCCAGGAACTTAGCTACAGATCAGGCTTGAAAAATAATTATTTAAATGATCCCTTACATCATCTAAAACTTCAAAGCTAAGAAAGTGAAATATATCCTTTTATAATATATGTTATCAAGAACAAACATCTCAAAAAGGAAATCATAAACATAATGGGGTTCCTGTCCACAATACGCACGAAGTTATGCAACACTGCAAAGTTGCATAACTTCGTGCAACTTTGCACGGTACCTGTGAACGGTAGATATTTGGATAATTAGTGCGGCAATACAATACTGACATCGCCTAAAGTTAAGCAATAGATGTCCTCCACACTTCTCTATATCTATACGCATGCATTTTCCTTGCGTTTTGAAAAAAGTGTGATATTTGGAACTTTCATTCTACGAAGCATCATGCAGCAAAGTATTTTAAAAGTCACAGGATTTTGGCATCAAACAAAAGTATATGTTAAAAACATGATATGCGATTTTATTTAAAATAAATAAACCAGTGCGATGCAATGCGAAAAATTTTTATAAAAGAATAGCAATTCTGCAAAAGAAACGTTGTTCGAGGACTTCAAAATTATATGTTATGTGTGTAACACAAATCCGTGGATTACCTTTTAAATAAAGAGCGATCGGTTTCATCAAACTTCTGCCGAAATGATTGGCGTATGTTTGGCGGGATATCCACACCAGATTTTAAGGTCAATGGAAAAATATACCTAAAACACTCATGTAAAAAACACTTTTCGTATATTATTTCACGTATTTTATTCACATATTAGTCCAAGTAATCGAAGAGATCGGAGAAATAAGGCTTTGCTCGACTATATAGTTGCTTAAGGCAAACGCAGTTTCCTTAATTTATTTTTTAAATTATATCAAACAAGGACTGTAGTTTTAATGAAAATTAAACTTTGTCCAAGCTGCAGTAGTTTAATTTTATAACCCCACAAAACGGCAGAAATATTATTTATGTAGAGCCAAAAAGGAACACTGGTAAGAGTTCATCGTCTTTCTATTTGAGTATTTTGGCTAATTTAGGCAGCTTTCAAATGTGTTTCCTTATACTTTTTACTTTCTTAAAGTTGTTGTTATTTCTGAACCCGGACAATTCTGCGTTATCTCCATGACAGTATTTTATTTTCATTGCTATATTAATTTATATCATTAAAAGAATTTATTTTAAATTATTTCATACAGATTTTCATTTTCTCATTTTAAATATTCAAGAGCTGAATTTATAAAATTGACTGTTAAAGTAGTCAATATATCGTTTTATTTTCGTCTGTTTTCGGAAATTTGATACTTTAGAATGAATTTCATGTAATTAGCTGTCATTTATTTAGCTATGCAAGTCATGAGGTTATGAACCATAAGATATCGTATAATAAAATATTTAACAGTTATTTCCCTGAAATTTATGTTAAGAACTTTTGTGTAGTAGGCAGTTCACCTTAAATATCTTGTGCTTAAATCATGAATTAATATTAAAAATTCATAAATTATCTGTATTAATTACGTTGTACCTAACCTTCTTTGGAGGCATGAGCTAAATTGAGACTCAAGCTGAATCTAAGCGACTTATCTCTATATCCAGTAAACACACAGAAACGGTGGAAGGGTGTAAAAGACCCTTTTATTTAACTTAGATCAAAGTCAACAGAAGACACCGCTCGTACTTAGAAAACGAGCCAGCATTTATGGCTTGACTCAAAAGCAACAAATTCAGACAGAAATTAAATTAACTCGTAAATTAGCCAAAGGTTGCACAAAATAAATAACACGCAAGTTCACTTAAATCTATGCCGGCGTAACAAGCACTAATGGCAAGAATAATGCTATGCACATACAGACTACTATCGAAGAGATTCAACTAGTAATGTGGCTTTCAGCAGGTGGATCACTCTCTGATATGATTAAACAATCTAAAGTATTCTTTTAAATGCTATCTCTTTCTACATCCTTTAAATATGCGCGAATCAAAATTTACATTCTAGCAGGAAAACGGGAAGCGAGAATGACAGTAAAGGCAATGAAGATAAAATAACTCGTTAGTTAAAAATAAATAAATACTTACAGTTATGCTTGCATAATATTGTTGTAACTATGTATTCGTTTTCAAAGTTAAACTATTTCTTTAAAAATTTTAACTGTTTGATGAAATATGCCTGTATTTTTTTCATATATATATATATATATATATACATATAGATATATAGATAAATCTATGGTGACAATCATTAATCTCGCCATAAAAACTCTCTCTCTCTCTCTGAAACCTAGAATACATTTGGACCCAAAATAGAACTTAATATGCAAAATTGTTTTTAGCTAACACATTTTTTGAGCTAATTGTTTACTATACCTTCTATGTTTTCGGTGAGTCATCACCGCAAAACAAGCCAGGTTGCATTTAAATAGCCGGAGAATTTGTAGTTTATGCTGTCCCACCTCCCTGTCCTTTTGCAGGTGTCCCGAATATGGCTTACTGATCACCGAAGCTCAGGGCTTCACTTCTCATTTTCTTTTACAAGGCTATCT
Organism: Stegodyphus dumicola; assembly: GCF_044657685.1. NCBI lineage: Eukaryota > Metazoa > Arthropoda > Arachnida > Araneae > Eresidae > Stegodyphus > Stegodyphus dumicola. Next base: position 108,158,270 of record NC_140781.1, on the reverse strand, counting down.
CAATTAAAGAAGCTTCATCTTTGGACTTTTGCATACGTCAGGACCCTAAAAGGACTCATTGAGGAATCTAGAAAGAGCAGGAGTAATGCATCTCCCGCTGCATGCCAGAATAACCAACAAAGTATGAAATATCAAAAGTTAATGCTGTGGCAGTCGGCCAGCAAATTACTTCTTTGTAAATTTAGTGAGTGAATTTTTGTCTTTGTCATCGTGCAAAATGGGAATCTCCATCAGCTGCAGTTGAGTTATTAATAGTTGGAAGCTAGTTTGCGTACTGTAGTTGTTTAAATATTATGGTTACGGAAGCAGTCGTAAGTAGGGGTAGCTATTATTTGCTGTTAAATTAGTTGTACTACGAGACGTAATTTGACTTTTATTTTAAGTTTTAAACTTGATGTCCACGATCATGAGGTTTAGATTTTTATTTAGTACGAAGATAAAACTTCGTTAGAAAAAGAAAGTTTGGTTAAGTGGAATTTTTGGAAAAGTGTGGTTAAGATGTTTAATTACGTTTAACGGTACTATTCGGTTTTGAGGGCCGTAAAAAATCGCCAAGCTATTGTTGATGCTAGTGCTGCCAAAAATAATTGCGGCAACCCTATCGCAAGAAAGGAAGTATAATAGTAAATAACTATCTAAGATTGATATTTTAATTTAGATGAAAGGTTAATTTCATATAATATGTTTTAATTATTACAATTTATATAAAAAAGGCTAAACATGACTGAATGGAAGCATAAGAGTAAATAACTATTTCAGATCATTATTATAATTTATATAAAAATTGCTAAACATAACTGAATGGATGCCTGCATAGATATTTCGCTACCGAGTTATCGCTAAAGCATAGTTTCATCTCGTTGGTTGTTCAAACATAATTTTCCATAATGAATCATGCCTTTTCTTTGAAAAAATTCTCGGTAAAGTGCAGAATCGCTACTTTATTTGTTTGCCGCTTTTTACAAGGGTAAAAACAATTGCACTTTTGTCAATTTTCTTTCAAGTGAAAATAGGTCGATGTGTACATAGATAAAGTCAAGGGTGTGCGCAGTGCCATTTTTGTGCAATTCTGGGTTTTTTTTTTTTTGAAGTGAAAATAGGTCGATGTGTACTTGGATACCGAGTATTTGCAATTCTTAAAAACGCGTCAAGCAGTGGGTGATTCTGCACTTTACCTGAAATTCTATTGCAAACTTTTCGTCATGGGCAATTCCAAAATTGTTAAATCCATAGGATATCGAAAAAGGATTTAAAATCAAAAAAAGGATTTTAAAAGTAAATGAGTATTTCAATGACGTTTTAAGAAATATAGAACTATATAAACTTACCCAATCTGAAATCAGCGCGTACGCTACATTTGGCGCGTTGTTAAATGGGCGCGTTTGCTACATTTGGTGCTTTTGCGCATACATTTTCGTTGCAATATTTTTACGGTCCTCAAAACGGAATAGTACCCATTTAACATTACAAAACAGTCTAAGTAGAATTTCATTTAAGAGATAAAAATCTTTCACTGCATTCTTCATATATGCAATAATTGACTCGTACTTACTTCTTACCTCGTTGACTGCTTCTTTTCTCTTAATAATGGGAAAATTATAACACATGCATCCTAATACTCAAATAGGAAACTGTCTTCTGAAGACACAAATTCTGTGCCATAATAAAAAACGCATGTTAGTATATTTCCCACATCTTTATTTTATTGGTTGACAGCAGAGCTACGAAACCTGTGTCTAATCCTAATCTTTGATATATCAGAAAACAAATCTACTCTGAAAGTATTTCAGGAATTACCAAAGTATAACAATTAAAGAACATAAAAAGTTTTAAATATGAATTTAACAATAATTTAAATTATTAACATTTTAATAATTAAGTTTTAAATATTATATTTATTTAAAAGAGCATTTTCAGAAAAATTCAATAATAATGCTAATTAATCATCCAGAAAATTTAATCCTTATATGAAAGAGAAAATTGAAACTGCGGCAATTGCAGTTAGAAAAGCGCATCATTTCTTGTTCAAGCAAATGTAAATTTAAAGATTTAAAGTAAAGCATTAGAATAGTTTTGAAGAAGAGAATCTAGAATTTATAATAATAAAGATGCAAAAATGGCTTAAAACTAATTACTTTCAGATAAAAGTAGAGAAAAAATTACGAATTACGATTATTATTATACTTTGAATATTCTGAATAACTAAACTTAAACTATGAATGAAATTATAATATATATAAACGCATGAGCAGAAATTTATATAAAAAATGCATCTGTCGTGAAACATTAATGTTTCTGACTGCAAAAAAAAAAAAAAAAAAAAAAAAAAAAAGGGGTAAAAATATTATCGTAGAAAACCACGAGCATGTCATTAATCTAACAAAGAAAATCCATCCTTAAAATATTAAAATAAAATCTGAAAATGCACATCGGGAAAAAATATCCTAAGGGAGAAGGAAACGTGGTTTTAATTAACTTCCCTCTCCACCAGTTCTTATGGAGTTCAATAACTCCGTTCAAGATTCTGCGCTCAAATAAGTACTTGGGTAACAACAGGAAAGTAAGAACATTCGCTTTTCCTTCCACGTAATTTAATTGATTTTGAAAGTGTGTTTCTGGTTTAAAGAACCTAATACTAATTCCCGGAAAATTTTATATCTCCTGATGTTTCTTAATTGACCCAACATCGTCCTTTTTTTTTTTTTTTAGACTACATGCTTCATCAAAGTCTACTGACGATATCGGAAATACAAATATTGAAAAGAGGCTGATAAACCGATCGATAAATTGCTGTACGATAAATCGGGGATTATTTACCATGTGAAGAATTAAAGGTACGTATGCAGGTAAAAGCAGTAGAGACACAGGAAATTTTCCATTGGTTGCTCAGGTGCCGCACTAACTGTGCTGTCAAAGAATTAAAGACATTCCATTCTGTGTGCACCTATAGGTTAAGGGGACTCATACACCTTAAAACCCATAAGATCTTCGAATATGTGACTGTTGCAAGAATTGGCATAACTTATTTATTTTAAAAGCAATTACTTCCAACATTTTACAGCTTTGCTTAACATAGCTGCTGTCTGAAATAGTAATCAGAAAGTTTGTGTTGCCACAAATATTTTTATAATTTAATCCGCTTTGTAACAAAATTTTTCGTCATTTTCCACCTTGCGCTCACAGTTTAAAACATTATGTTGCATAATTTAAGTCCATACTTAATATATAGCTTTTATAACATTTGGAAACTACTGTTAACCCAAAATTCTAAGAATTTCATGTTAATTTTTATTTTATTTGGAGTTGAGTTTATAAAATGTATTTTATTAAAAAAATCTGTAATGTTTTCGTGCATAACATTTTTTAATATTAAAATATTTATTAGATTTTTGGTTCAGTTAGAAAATAGTGCCCATATAAAATATTCCATCAAATTTCAGGTATGTATCATTAGCCATTTTTAAAATATCATGCACCCAAGGTGGAAACATGGCGAAAAATTTTGTCACAAAGCCTATTAAATTACAAAAATATTTGTGGTAACACAATCTTTCTGGTCACTATTTCAGAAAGCAGCTATATTATGCAGTCAGCAGTAAAAAGGTGGAAGTAATTGCTTTTAAAATAAATAAAATATTCCAATTTTTGCAACAATCACATATTCAAAGATCATAAGGGGTTTAAGGTGTATGAACCCCTTTAACATACTAAGCATGTTATTCGAAATCCCTGTGTTCGACGTCGAGAACGACAAGGCAGTATGCCTCCAAAAGCATGAGTATATTATTACAAAATAAATTGTACAGTGCGTTTACATGCCCAAAAGTATAGATATCGGAACTATGTTGCCTGATAGGCATAGTAAATTTCAACTTTTCTTGCACCATGCTTCCCTAATTTCCCTAAATAATATCTAAACTAAAATGATGGGCGATAATTCGTCACTAAACTGCTTGATTTGCTTTTCTATTAATGCTTGCACTCTTCATAAAATTGTCGCAGAAAAAATTCTTCTACTCTTGAAATAAGTGGCTATCAGCTTGACATTAAAAGGACTTAGTAGAGTCTTTCCAAACATTCTGGATTGTAACGTTACGATTATATTACGCTACCATGCAACTATCATCCGCAAGCCTTGGCAAATGTAGCTACTGCACGAAATATTGCACTGTTCAACATCATCCATTTTAAAATTAGGCAGATCTTACAGAAGTCTTTCCAAGCATTTCAGTGTTGCGTTATACGGTTATGTTATATTACTACACATCTAGCTTCACCTTAGTTCTTATTTCATTAAACTTTCATTCTTATCTTAGAAGTGTTGTGCCAGCTAAACTTATTAGCATACATAATTCCCTGTGTTATTTAAAAACACTGCTGTGTAAAAGCGGATGAAAGTGTTTTTTACCGTTGAAAAGACTCTCGAGAATTCGAAAACGGTAGAAAAGATTGACGCAATACAACAATAATAAAATACCTCACTTGCTAACGTTTTTTAACGCAACGTGTTGAACTTTAAGATGCGCAGATAAAACCCTACCCTCCGGTGTGAGGATGAAACCATATAAAGATGCTTTACCAGCTGAGTTATTCGAAGGTGTTAATTGGATCACCTGCTGCAAAGCAACCAAAACACTGAACCTTTTCTCTTAAGCAGATAGTCCTTGAGTGCTTTCCCATAATGTAAACCGATAATCCAAGCCAAAGTAATACGGAGGTGTTAACTACTGAAATTCTTTCATAAAAATGAAATTCGAGCCTTATTTTTCTGACTAACTGATGTGACCAAGACAGCCTATAGTACATATTACCACTTCTTTTATTATGACGTATCATAACGTATTTCGTTGTTAATGAACAATTTTTATGCAGTGCACTCTGTAATCTCAAATAGCAACTGTTTTAATATTATAGGGGCCGGGACTAGGGTGAGGCAGGTGAGGCACTTGCCTAAGGTGAACAAATAGAAGGGGCGCCAAGTTAACCATTCGATAAAAAATTCAGAAATTTATTTTTTAAATTCATGATTTTTTAAATTTAGTTTCGGAATACATCAGTGAATATTAAAAGAATTTTGTGTTATAAACAATCCAGCTAAAAAAGGAAAACTATAGCATTCATTTATTCTCAAAAGACATGAGCTTTCACTGTAGTGTACTACAGTGTATAATACTTTTTAACATTAAAATTTGTTATTGATAGTAGCTTTAAGGAACTAATTACACTTTGCGTATCGAATTGTCTAGACTAAAGTTTCATAGAAAATATTATATAGCCGACATTAGTTGTTCTTTGCTGTCTCTCATTAGTGTGACTTGCGCTCTTTACTTAGTAATGAAAAACTTGCCAATGTCCACTAACTGAACATAGAACGGCGACATATTTTTACTGAGTTTTGCAATTTCATAAACGCCTTCTGGGATAGAATTCAAAGATTAAACAACGGTCATTGAAAATGAAAGGTACCATATTATTAGTTGTTGCATTTTTTTGTATAAAATTTTCCAATAAACGAGGCGCATCAATCGAAGTTCTTGGCTTGTATTCACACTCATGCTGCGCAGGAAGTGTATGGATTATTTCATTTGTAGTTTTAAAAACCATGCTATTTCAATAATTCCGGACACAAAAGCAACTAGAAGCTTAGAACTTTTTTAAAAAAATTCACGATTATAATTTAGTTTATCCGAATTTGGAAGCAGCGTTAAGAATTATTTTAACGTTGCCAGTTACTGTAGAGGCGAAAGAAGCTTTAGCAAACCTAAAATAATAAAGAACTATATGAGATCTTCACTAGCCCAAGAAAAACTTTCAAAAATGCCATTCTCTCTATAGAAGATGAGTTTAGTAATCAAATAGATTTTTAAAAAGTTATAATAAGTTATAATTAAATATTACTGTAAGAGTGACTGTATTTCCACTTGAAATAGTTTAATGAGCTTTTAATAAGAGTAAAGTATATATAAATCTAGTTAATTTATTCTGTATGTATGATTATATGTATATATACGCAATATTGCATATATATATATATATATATATGTACATATATATATTGCGCGTATTTGTATAGTGTTATGTTTTCAGACATCATTTAGTATTATTTATTTATTCTTTCCTCGTGACGAATAGCTAAATAAATAATTTTGCATTGTATACAGGGGCGCACATTTACCGCTTTGCCTCAGGTGAAAAAATATGTAGGCACGGCTCACGGCTCTGATTGTAGGCATAAAAGTATAAAGTGTGAACTGGTTTTAATACCCAGTAGCAGTATTAATTAAACATATTTTATGAATATTAGCGAATTTGCATTAATATAAATTTTTATAATCTGAGAATGAATCATACCATTCGTATGATTCTGCCTTCAAACTGTGTTCTGCAGAAATTCCAAGCATTTCCTCTAGAGGTGTCGCAACTGAAGACCAAACTTCGAAGGAATTCCTTAATTAACCACCTGGACTGCAAAACTAACCATCTAAAATAAGTTATTAAATGATACAATTTTAATTTCTTTTATTATTGTTACCTAAATGATTAATCTATTTTTATGGATAAAAATCTTTCTTTTCATTTTCATGCATTAACGTCCGTGCAACATTAATGTATTTTCAATGCTTAATTAACATTAATTTTCGTAAAGGTAATAGGAATTTTCATCAAAATAAATTATAGTTTTAAGGTTCTACCCAACATCATTGTTTCACGGGTTTAAGCAACAAATAATAATCTTAGGGGCTCTCCAATCAACAAGGTCTGAAACCACTGACTTATATATTAAGAAATTAATCCGTGATACGTGAACCTAAGTTCAGAAGTACAATAAAACGTCTATTGTTAAGATTCCGTCCACCCCTTGACATCAGACAAATTAAATAGACGAGCATTTCAAAGTGAGGACAAACAATCGTCGGTATTACTTAGCAGAAAATGGGGAAGGTGGACTTTCGATACGAAACACTAGCCGGGAAATCGAGTGAAAATAGTAACATTCAATAAGATATCAAAACTCTAGAGTAGTATGATGAGTGTTATTTGTTGCTCGGATTTACGTGAGTTGAAAATAAAACTTGGCCTAATGCGCATTGTGTGGTGGACAACAAAACTTTAAACGATTCTCTCTTCCTTCGAAAACTCAGTAGCTATTTGAAAAGTTACCATCGGAATACTAATACAAAGATTCACAACTGTCGCCTATTGTTTTGTTTCTCTTTCGTCCGTTCGAAATCTTCGACAAAAAGAAGGAAAGTAGACAACGTATAATAAATACAATGGCTCTATTGAAGAATCTTAGTCTTTTTTTCTTCCATTTCCAGCGCAAATTTTAGAAAATACGATTTGCGTCAAAACTGAAAATAATATTAAATTTCTTTATAAGGTATTTCTCCCGCTTTATTAGCATGCCTTAGTGGTGTAATGATCAGCACCCTCGGTGCATATTCGAGAGGTCAGAGGTTCGAGTCCCGGCGAGGGCATTGCTCATTATTCACTTCTCCTGCTTTAAAAATAAATTAATGTCTCTACAGTGGCGCTCGAACTAAAAATGGTGCTGGATGATGACTCTGCCACCAGGATTGGGTCCCCTTAAATCCCAGTCGCCCTTTAAAAGGAGTATATAAGGTATTTCTCCCGCTTTCTTAGCATGCCTTCGTTGTGTAATGGCCAGCACACTCGGCGCGTATTCAAGAGGTCCGAGGTTCGAGTCCCGTCGAGAGCATTGCTCATTATTCACTTCTGCTTTAAAAATAACCTAATGTCTCTACATCTTAACCTTTTCGACATAGCTTCTAAGCAAAAGAATGAGGGTGTAAAGTATAGTAACGCTTCTCCCTTTTTATATATTTAAATATGTCATGAATCAACATTAGTTAAAAATGGTGCTACGCTTATTTTACCACCTTTTCAAAATGAAACTCACAATTCTTAATCCGGAATATTGAGGCAGGACAAACATTTTTAAGCCGTCCTTTTTAATGAATTTTTCGTTTATTTCACGCTTACAGGAGCTGGAATTATGAAAAGTAAAGAATTTCGAAGTACTGATTTGTCGCAAGGATAATCAATTACCACACATTTTCTATAATTTGCTTCCTGCTTAATGTTAGGACTAAAACTAAATGTTTATGTAATTGCATTAATGATTAGTACTTCTAAAATAAAAATAAAACAAAGGACGGAATTGTAAACCCAATACATTTCGACATTATGCAGTTCTTTGAAATTCAGTAATTTTTTCTTTAAGTAGATAAGTCTGATGCTAGTTTGAAAAGAATTGTCGCATTTTCTCCTACCTACACTTTGAATCGTAAATGGGTCTCACATTCACTTCGTATAAATCTGTGGTTCGAATCCCAGTGAGAGCATAGTTGACTAATAAAGTATTTTAGCTCAGAAAAAGGTAATAATCCTTATAGCTATGACCGAACAGAAAAATGTGGTGAGTGATAATTTGCCACAATCTGTTTGGTACACTGGGTCTCGTGCCTATACCTAGAACCCCGAACCCCTTTAAGTTGGGGAATGACAAAGAGTTGACGCATATCCTCACATATGCAGTCATATTGAAAATGATTAACGCATCCATCTCGCATATGAAAGATCTCCGAATCCCGACAATGACACAGTTGATTTATCAAGTTTTATGGTTCCGTGAAATCATTTAATAATAACTATAAACTTAGCATTTATAAATCATTTTACACATGGCATTAATAATTCTTTTTTTCCTTCCTTTTCGTGTGAAGGCATACATAAAAATTAAATAGCTGAATGGAAACCACATTTGAAATGACAGATGCCTTATTGAATTTCTCTACTTGAGAAATAAAATTGTTAAGAAACATATTGATTCATTCTCTTTCGAGGATGAGTAGAATATTATCTGATTTTTCTCTGGACATACATTATCCTCTGATTATATATTTATACATTTCTTGTATTTTCAAATAGGGTATTTTAGGCTTTATTTAAAATCTTTGTTCCAAACGTCATCACAGAACATTGTACAAAAACTATACTTTCGGTAGAAATATATCTGTCTGGATATTTTCTGTTTCTCTGAAGAAGTAAATCAACAAACAGATCTCCAATAGTTTTTATTTCTGTATTATTTCTTGTATTGATTTCAGTGAACTTAAATGCACATTTTGCTTCTGAATGGTGGAGATGATTACTTTACTTGAGCAGTTTTGTTCTTGCCCAATACTCAATTCTAAAATTCCTCATTAATTCACTATCAGGCCCGCTCCGACAATAGGTGCAAGGTCGTGCGGCGCACGACGGCCCCGATTCAAAAAGGCGCCGGGCAGCCTTTAAAACAAGCAGTACGTCTCGCTGCCTGCTTGAACAGGAAAATTCTTTTCTTATTTGAACGCTTCTCCGGGGGTGGGGTCGACTCAGGTAAAACCTGTGAAGTTACTAATTATAATTTGTACGTAGGCAGTCTTGGACATGAGTGTTTAAAATCAGTCTCCACAGGATTGGGGTCGATTTTTTTTAGGTTCGGCAGGGACCGCATGGTTCTGTCTTGTCCGTTCCGTTGGTTGTGGTGGAGATAATTAGTCACATAGTCATGGTTGTCCAGGATAAAACACCCACGTCGATGGAGTTAGCGAATTCAAGCGAGCCTTTAAACTGCTTGAGGTTTCCAGTGGACTCCTGGAGCCTCAAAACTGCATATTCATATCTTTCCTTGGTTTCTCCCTGGAGTCGCCGAAGCCGAGATCTGTACAGCATGACGTAGTGTTAGCAGGCCAGATTGGTGACCCGGTCTTCCTTGCCAGGTCTGAGTGCCCTTTCCTCCTAGCACATTGTCTAGGTAAGTGCAGTTACATATTATGTTAAACTTAGGTAAACTTTTTAATTCGGGAAAGCAACGATTTGAGCATAATTACTCAAAAACTGTTTACCTCTCATATTTGAACCATTGTCGTATTCTTGGCCGCATAAATTACTAATATCTAAACCATTTTCCTCTAAAGGTTTTAATAAAAATGTGGTTCGTCCTCCACCGGTCGTATCTGTTGTAATACAAAATACTAAAAACATTTCTTCAATACTCATGTCTGTATTTTCTAAATTAAGATACCTCATACAAATTAATATCTGCTCATGATGGCTAGCATTAGGGGTACAATAAAGTAAAATAGAAAAGTTCTTTGCCTGTTTGAAATTATTTAAAATAATTTGCTTTATATTATATTTATTTATATTTAAAATAATTTGCTTTCATATTATCACCTATTGTTTTATTTTGAATTTTATCTCTAAGGTAATGAAGCATATTTTTTAATTTGAATTTTATTAATATATACAGACATTGATAGTGTCAAATTTGTGATGATTTCTATACACTTTAGAAAATTATTATACCTTTCTTATAATTTGTTACTGAAATCACGGAAGGCTAGGTTTTATGTCGCTAAATACTGAATTGTATAGATAATTCTTTTAATAACATCGCTCCAACGCTTCATCTCTTTTTTAATGAAATTTGAAACTGCGAATTAACAGGTTTATTCTTTCGTAATCGTTCTAAGAAATCGGATAACTCTTTCGTTGTTTGGCCAGATTCGACAAAATTACTTCTATTTTTGTCTTTTGCGAAACTGAAACTCGAAACCAAGTTTTGGTAATATCCAAAACGATTTTCTGTTAAGGCTTGAACTTGGGTATAATCCGGAATCATCAGGCACAGGCAAATGCATATTTACTGCAGAAATTGTAGATTTAAATAGTATTTCCTTTGTTTTTTTCAACAGGCTGGCATTGAAGTTAAAGGTAATTCCCAGGCGAAAACACTTTCTAACACTTTTTGGTTATTAGGTTCTTTTGGTAATTTTAGTGGTAGCTGAGACGTTAATGGACAACTAGTACTAGTATCGTCAGGTTGGGTAGTCTTTGGGTTTTGGAAAAACTGAGTAGTTTTAAAGTTCTGGTTTATTAAGTCCTCCTGTCACCTTGTTCTTCATTACATTCTAATACTCAGTCAGTTTTTGTTTGTTTTTCTTTCGAAATCAAGAAAAAATGCAAACCGAAAAAGTGGAAGTAAACATAAAAGTAGAAAGTAACTATTATAGGAACTATTGCGTAAAACGCTTCTTGAAAACACTCAAAAAGTCACTGTTTGAAATATTTTACCTTACTTCTGAAAAAGTGAGTATATCTCAAATCATTGCTTGGTAAATGTATGAACTATTAGATCAATACCAAATAATTCAAGGAGGTTGGAGTACTCGTTTGTATATTAATTTAAATAAATCAAATTTAAAGTATGTATTAAAGACGTAATGAAATAACTAAGTATTTTCCTTCGGTTTCCTGTATAGCTAAAAATCGGGAAATGGGCAATTTTTGATTTCAGAATAATTTTTTATATTTTTATTTCCCTTCAAATCTCAGATAGGTGTATTTTAAATTCAGTGGTACGCCTTAAGTATGTCAATCCTTTCTTATCGAAAGATAATAATTTTTTAGTTTAAAAACAAATGTTTCATGTAAAAAAAAATTCCGAGTAATTATGCTCAAGTCGTCGCTTATCTGAATTAAAAAGCTAACCCAAGTTTAACATAATATGTAACTGTCCTTACCTTTTTATGTAGAATAAATATAGCATCAAGCAATCACCAAAAAAACACAGAAAATATAAATGTTGAACAAATTACTACGATTGTAACAGCGGACACAAAATAAGGACTACACAATTTGTCAAACGTGTCTATCGCGCCCCTGTATCCTTGCATACGCATCGGCATCACGTATTTTTGTTCACATGCATTGTATATTTACAAGATCAGCTAAGCTTATGTCAAAAACTGCAAAAGCATTAATTGATAAAAATCAAAGCGATATACATAGTATAGATCTTATGCATGAACTGCAGTTTTGCAAACTTTTGGAGGAAATATAGTATCACCGGTTGAAACTCTAAGCTATATCGTTGTCAACAACATAGCGGTGTGCAGAAAACAATTTTGGATATATACCTAGATATCCCTAGATATCTTACTGCATTTTTGTGCCCTTTTGTAATCACAGTTTGAACATTGTCCTAAATTATGCTGAGAACAACAATTTATTCAGTGCAAACTCTTTAGATATGTATATTACTTCGTTTTGAATTTTAAGGTAATAAGTAGCGTTCAGCAATATATTTGGTATCCAGTGCGTTTAGTATATTATTTTGCTTCGCTTGCAGTGTTACTTTTTTATAATATGTTGCTGTTGACTAATGGAGCGCAAGATAAGTCTGTCGCTGGTAACATCCTTCATTACCTCACCTTGGTTTAGCTCAATTTCTCCCCCAATTTTGATGGAGAACTCCGTGGGGGGATGTTTCCGAGCGTCTTTCACCCCTCTTCTTTTACCACCAACCTTTCGAGAGGACTTTCACCTCGCATATTTAGAGTGCCCCCCTGCCGCAAGGACATTATACATTTACAAACATCCATGTCTTCTCCCGCATTCGAACACAAGCCCTTCGGCACGGCAGTCAGCAACGCAAACCATTGTACCGGTTGGGCGGCTTTTAATAACATAAATGTTATAAATGTTCAATAAATATGTGTAAGTGCGGCTTTTAACAAAGCACAAAATGTTTGCATATTTAGACAAAAGTTAAACTTTATTTTTGGTTTTTCATTTAATTATTTTTAATATCGTTACTACATAAAGGCGCTCGCTATTGCACGACGGCGCCGATTAGGCTTGGAACGGATCTGTTCACTATTACATTTTTAACTACTTTAGTTTAAAGTTGTCAGTAAAGACAACTCGATTCCATGTTCATATGGTATATATCATTGTGATACTTCTTGCTTTGTGTGTAATTCCTCTTTCTGAGTAGACAAAAAAGTTCGTAGAGCTATGCCTCTGCAACATGTAGTCCTTTTAAAAAAGCACGAATAATTAATCTGATACCACATTGAGTGTAAATAACATCAGTTTGAAAAATCGTTATACAATAAGAAAGTGACTTAATACAAAACTAATCGTTAATGTGTCCACAGTACAGGATTTGCGAAAATGTTGAAGTTGGGTAGAACATATGCGATTTATGATGATTGAATTAATTAATGAAATAATCAAGAATAAGAAATTATGCTAGATTATTTGAGTAAAAGTGATAAATGCTGCCTACCAGCAGCCAAGCACAGCAAGTTAAAATTAATTTCGTTCGTAAATTGTTGAAATACTCAATATTAACGCTTTTGCAAGCATATTATAATTTCATAGCACCGGATGTGATGTCACCTTTTTTCACCCAACTTTTGTATGAAATTTTGGTTCACAGGTCATAGAAATGTAGTTCTGTAATGAATTTCCTCTACTCAGAGTAGAGATTGCTCTGAGTAGAATGAGGGAAAGTTTCAAATGTATTGTTTTATATGTAGGATAATAAAATCAACAATTAATTTGCTTTTAAATACAAGTTCATCGTCAATGTTTTTTACATTTATGACTCGTAACACCTTATTTCCTTATGTAGGATGAATCTGAGGCAGTACTGTTTCAAATGAATTTTAATTTATTCGCTTTATTATTTAGTTAAATAAGCTCAATTATTCGTTCACAGAATGATGCTTCCATAATATTTCAGCTTATATAATTTTTGTCCATGTTTTTCATCTTCTATTATCTCTATTATTAAATCTTCAAAATATTTAACTTGCAAATTAATATATTATTCATGTCTGTCTTCATTGAATGTCAGATGAGGGGGTATTTTACACAGTAGCAGGTTAAGAGCCTTCATAATTCTCATAGTTTTTACATGCGTCACATTTCTAATTGACTTTTGTGTTGAAATAGGCGATTTATGTACAAAAATATCATGCTTTCCCTGCATTTGCTTCTATTATAGGAGCGAGTTTGCTGCTACATAATGAACGTTTTCCTTTCAATGGATGGCTCACATTTTAAGATTAAACTTAAAAATTTGAAAGGAATTAAAAAATATAGTAAAACGTTTGTCATTTAAAAAATGAATCGGTTTTAAAACTTTAAATCTGCCAATGAAATGACTATTTCATTAAGAGCTTTAGCTGTGTCCATCTAAATCTTAACTAATTTCTTATCTAAATGTAAAATCCCATCGATTATTTTCGAAAAATTGTTTATCTTAAATAGACGGTTTCCTTAAGAAAAGAGGTTTAAAACGTTATTCCTTAAGAAAAGAGGTTTAAACCTAAATATTAAATATTTTGATAACTAAGAGAAAAAACCCGTCATATATTTTCAATAGATAAACTCTAATATAGATGCGCTGCGAAAAAAATCAATCAAAATAAAAGCGCAATAATAGAATACTTTGAATGTTACTTTGTATCTATAACAAGTAGCAGACAGCGCAAGTAAATACATATACGTTTTTATATTTTAGAGTATATTTAATGCTTTTCACAGCTAAAACGCACTATTTTAGTGACACTGGGTACAAACGGAGAATGCAAGTAAATGAATACCCTTTCAACATTTTACAGTATATTTTAAAGCTTTTTCTGCTCAGAAGCAGTTCATAGTTTTAATAATTTTTAATTTTACATCGGAACGCTCGGATACATTTTTATTCACCATTCGTTAAGAAACAAATTTTTTTGACGCTGGATAATATTAAATAGAAATTTTGTAAAATTTTAGAAGTGATTAGTATAGCTATGTGTTTGGATTAAATAAGTCACTTAGAACATCCATACTAACATTCTGTTCATATTAAAAGGCCTTACAAAGTAGTCATGAAATAGAACTTTTTATAGAGATATATTGCTTGTTTTCTCTCGTACGTGCTTTGACATATATAATATAAATACCGTGATTAAGTTCAGTAGTAATCGAATTATGTTCTGCTCTTTGTAATCAAAATATTAAGCTATATTTTCAAATGTTTTAAATATCAAATATATACAGTTAAAAAAGAAAATCAAGAAACAGTATATCAGTCTAGTGAAATTTAGATACACCTTTGAAAACAAGGCAATGTTCCAACGAACTCAACGAAACTATTACGTTTCGGTGAGAAGAACTTATTCGAGACTCAAGCGATAGATGAGACAAGCAGGCAACCAAAACAGATCACTCCACTATTTCTACGCTTCCAGGAAGGTCTTCAAAAAGCTACGCATCACCAGATCGATGTCTTTTTGCTGAGCTGTTCTCTCTGGGTTCCTGTGAAGAGAAATAAGAGCGCAATGAAAGTGTGTTTCTCGCTCGTCATAGCACTAAAACATTTGCTGAGATTATGTTGAAATAAGCATCAACAAAGAAATTGTTGTAACGAATAAATCGCTTACGTATGATAATAAAAATATGTCTTGCTATCTATTTAAATAAATATTTTATAGCTGTAAGAATTTAGGTCTGCATATAGGATATATATATATATATAATGGCGTAAAATAAATAGCTAAGCTTCCAGAATATTTCACAGATGAAAAAAAAAAAACTATACTATAACTGTAGACAGTTATCAGAAGCAGGAAAATTAGAGTAATTATATAACCTTTACAATAAATGTGAGATCAAGAATGTAAGTTTAATTTTACTTATAAACCCTTTGAACCATAGTAGAATGTATGAAAACATCTAAACCCCATACATTTTCCTTAAAATAATGTAAAATATTTTTATTTTGGTGCGAGTTGAACTTTACAAGACATCCATTCTCTTATTAAAAATGCATGGCATACACATTAACACCGAGAGTGAAACATTTTCTTTTTTATTTTGTTTCTTTAATCGGAGTCACTTCTTAAACGTTTCTTTCTTGTGAACTGTGCGGGTATTCGAACTTAATAAAACTTGAACTCTAGTATCTTTACTTAACACGTGAACAAAATATGCAGCAGTTACTGGGGAGTCTTTTCAAGACAAGAATTGTTTTTGTAAGAATATAACATATAAAGCTTTGAATTCAGTTTTACTCAATATTGGGTGGCTAAAAACAAAGGCATAAGCTGAGATGTATTCATTATGTATGAAATTTTATCTTCGAATGCCATATTTTATGAAACATCCCATTTATGAAAGAATACAGAGTAACATCATCATCAGCATAAAACAGCATATTTTGCATAAAGTAATGGTTCACTGTATAAACCGTTTTATTGTTTTTAAAAGAGCAATTCAAATCCTGAGGAGGTCGAAAATAACTTTAAAAATTCCAACGTAAAGTTTTGATATGGGAGGTAATGTTTTTAGTCGAAAATAAAATATACTGGATTCAGCGTTCGTTGTTTGATTATAATGATTTTTATGTATTACTATTTCAATAAAACGAGGCACATTTTACAAAATTGCAATATCCAAAGTTTAGAAAGAATATTAAATTTACAAAAAATAATTTCTAATAATTTATTTTTAGGTTAGGTTACTTGAACAAGGCACACGAAAGCTATCTGCCAGACATCATCCCTCGTGGAGAATTTTCGAAGGAAAATTTACTCACTTTATCCTTTGCACACTATCATACTCACTTTATCCATGAGGAAAACAGGTGACAGGTGACGGAGGACGGGGACGCCTGGTGTTTAACATAGGTAAACAGGCGTTTGTCCCACGCCCTCCCCTATCTAGGAATAACAACTCCCTGGGGCCCCGTGAGGCTGCCTCGGGAGTTTATAATCCATGAGGAAAAGAACGAAAACTAACAAAAACAGTTAGCCGGTTTGCTTGCATCTAACTGGGATCGAACTTCTAGTTTTCAGCGGTCTTAATCACTCGGCCACAGGTAAGGAAGTAATTTACTTGGTAAACTTGATGATAATTTAAATTTTACTATTATTTGTATATAACCTAGGAGCTCTGTTTCAAAGAAACAAACTTCGCATATGTTTTATGTCCTGTTAGAGCTATCTAAATATGGCTCATATACAGTACCTTTAGTTTATCTACAAGTAGTTGACATCGAATGTCCAAAGCGCCTTCCATGTTCTTATTTTTCAGCTCATCTACTCTGATTAGGGTAAAGCATTTAAGAATCTTAAAAAGATTGAGTTTGCTACTTGAAAAACGAGAATTTAAAATGACCTTGTAGATGACCATAAAACTCAGATATCAGATCACGATTCTTCTAACACGTTTGTGACCCTTTCGGGAAATCTATCGATCTCACATGTAGATTTTCAGCTGTGCATTTCAGAAAAAAATTGTGAGACGTTGAAACTGTACTTCTAAGAATACAATGACACTCGTGTGTATAAATTTCATAGTTTTATTTATTAACATATAAACATTCACCAGATTAATTTTACTCTTTTTATGACACAATTTTTAAACTAGTAAAATAGTTAACTAATTATCTGTAATAAAATAAACATCGTATATCTGTTGTGTAATTGCTTATGAAATAGAAATTAAAATAATACTTACTTATGCTACATAACTATTTATTTATGGCATATTAAAATAACAGTTCTTGAACAACAGCGCAGACAACATTGCGAACATTTATAAAAACTGTGTCCAAGTCTTTGTGAAACAAGTTTCGAACATAAAACTTTGAAAACGAAACCAAAAGAATGTTAGCTGCATTTACAATGTTATAAACGTACTTAAATATTCTATAAAATCATGTCCAAATGTCACTGGACTGGATTATTTATTTATGGCGAAGCACATTTCGACTATTTGTCTAAGAGAAATGATGCCTCTCGGCCGTTGGTGGGCAGTCTTCGAGAAAGCGTTTTCAAGGAATATTGACTTATATTCACGTTACGCATGATAAAACTTTACATAGATTAACTTTAATTACGCATCTAATACAATTTAATGAGACAAAAGTAAATTTGATTCACGGTCCTTCGAGTTCAGTATCACATGATTCCTATTTGATACACGTGAACGTAATAAAAATATAAAGATTCCTATAATTTAAGATTAAACAGCTATGAATAGAAATTCACTCGGAACTTTTGTGTGGCGGGATCTTGAAAACTCACTCGTGATCGTTACTCACTCGTCCATGATTCGAACACGAGAATTCATATTTGCAGTTTGTAATGGGGTAAAGAAATTACATTCAATCAGCGATCAGAAAAGACTAAATCAAGATATGTTCAGTCTAATGCAGACTAATAGTTTACGTTTCTTAAAACTGATTTCGCAGTTCCAATACAGAAACCCATAGCGCACTTTCCGAATTAAAGCTGTGTATTTTAACCCAAAAGGTAAGCGGGAAATATGAAATAATGTGTAACTTTATGATCCGGCTTGAAAGAGTTAGCAGGATTACATATTCTGATAAAATATTTGCATATATATCATAGTTTTCCTTGTTGAGTTTAACAGAATCTAAGTTTAAAAGAGAAAGATTTGGAGTACCTGTCACAGCATACCATATGCGTATTATAGAAACCAAAATAAATAGTAAATTCAATATGAATATCTACTAAACGACTGTTAGTTTGATAGAAGACAGCTATTCGGTAAGGGAAATCTATAAAGAGGCTAATTTTGTGAGAGGAAGATGCATCAGCAGAGTTTCATATTCATGTAAAAATAAAGACTATTGCATAAGTCATAATAATTATGTCAGAAATGAAGAACAATATATAAATTTCGTACTTGTGATGCAAATAAAAAAATAGCAATAAAATCTGAAACCCTTCAGATTCTACATTACTCCAAAAGTGGAGTTTTTCAACGTTTTGTGTATTACTTTCATTTATTAAATATCATGTTCTTCGCACTTAAACCCTAAATTCAGTTCCACAGCAATATCGCAAAATATTTTTTAAATGAGCATATCTGTAGAATTTCCGATACACAACCTCGCGCGCTAGAGATTTTTTTTTTTTCGTACAGTGTGTCCATTCCTCGCTTTGAATTCGTTGTGTTTCTAAATAAAAATTCCTTAAATGTCTGACAAAATATGAAATAGATCATAAAAATAAATTCCAAATTAGGGCTTCCAGGTGCCCATATTCGCTGGAGGATTACGTTATTCAAAATTTGATGGCTGTAGGTACCGTTGTTTTATCACAATGCGAGAAACATGTAGACATTTATATAGATTCTTCATTAGTTAATTGCTTTAAATATAATACACAGCTGTAATAGTTAGTTTCAAGAGTTTGAAAAGTGAATCAACACAGAAAGTGAATCGACGCAAAATGCCCAAATAAAATTAATAGCCATTCAGAGCTAACGCATTTGGGCTAATAATGCCTGCTCAGCTGCGTCATATGTTCTACGTTTCAAAACTCCGAAAAATTTCTAATCATTCCAGCCGTATTTGGTAACAATTAAATGCTAGTATTTCTCCCAAAGCTTTCGCCTGTTGGCATTGTGGTAGGGAAACGGGCGGACAGAGACTTGGGTGGGGATTCGAATTCCGGAGAAGGCATGGCTGCTTTTAAATGTATATATATATGTGTGCATTTATGGGGGCACTTAAATGGTTGTTGAGTAGAAAGCTCATTTGAGAGGTTGATATTAAGAAAGAAGAGTATGAGACAGTCGGATCCATTCCTCAGAGATGTTTGTCTTTAAAACTGGGTTGGAGTTTCCAGTTTCTCATGGGTAAAATTTGATCGCTGTTTGTGATGCATCCTGAGCAAAGTTCTGATGACGAGACAGCTAACTGACGGACGGTTTTGGTCGTCTTCGACGAATGTTTAATAAGCAAAGTTTCCAGCCGTTGGATGGAAAACAATATTAAGTATTCTGCGTTATTATTCTTGACTTTATGAATTGGGTTTTGCGGTTAAAAGATAATACTAAGGGGTAAATATTTTAGTATATTTCATAATACATTATGAAAGGTTCTTTGCATATACTCCATGGTATGCGATATGTTTACCATAGATGATTTTCTCTGAAGTATTAGATTTTGCTACTTTATATCTAAAATACAACTTAAACTTTATATCTAAGTGTGTACATATGTTACTTCTAATTTTAAAAATAATTGTGCCTTTTAGTTACTTTTAAGACAAATTTGAGTCTCTTCTGCTCAAAACTTGAGTTACTTTGATGTGTTTAAATGCTAAGTTAAAACTACTGAAGTTTTCATTCACAATATTTTATGTTACCTTGTAGAGACATTAGGTATTTTTGAAGTAGGAGAGAGAAAAAATTAGCAATGCCTTAGCCGGGACTTGAACCACGGACCTCTCAAATACGCGTCGGGAGTGCTGAACCCAACACCACTAAGGCATGCTAAGGCCGGAGAAATACCATATATACTCCCCCTTTTAAAGGGCGACTGAGGACTAGGGGACCCAATCGCCAAATCCTCGTGGTAGAGAATTATCATCCACCACCCTTTGTTTTTAGTTCGGGCGTCATTATAGAGGCATTAGGTTATTTCGAAAAAGAAGAGATGAATGCCCTCGCCATGGACTTCTCGAATACGCGTCGAGCGTGCTGACCACTACACTACGAAGGCATGCTGAAAAGGCAGCAGAAATGCCTTATAACATTATTTTCAAAATTATCACTTATTTTAAAGTTAAAAGGGAATAAATATCGATTGAAACTAATGCAGGGATAACATTCAGTGCACAAAAATAAATTTTTACTTAAAGGGTGAATTTTTTTTTTTTTTTTTTCTATTTTCTAATCGCTCTTAAATGGCTTGCTAGAATATTTGATTTGCATTCAGCTCTATATAAGCTTCATATATTTGAAATTCTGGGTTCTGTATACCGAATTTAAAGCGGAATTATTAAGGATTTTCTACTAAATAATTTATGGCATTTTGCTAAAGACCAGATCTTAATTAAAGCTTCCGATATCACTAGAAATGTAAATTATTAAAATCAAGTTTCGCTTTCACTAAAGCAAGTTTTACCTCTTACCATAAACTTCTATATTACAGTTTGACATAACGTAGTGTTAGGGTGAGTTATCACTCGCGCAAGACTTAAAGTTTAGTTTACAGGCGAAAATTTCAAAGGGAAAACAACACTAGGGAAAAACGTATTCAAACAAAACATCATACGAGGAATGGAAACAGGAAAGAAACATCGCAACTCTGAAACATCGTTGTATAAAACATCGTTATGGGAAAAAAGGGATTAAAAAATTCGCAGTTTAAAAACATCATAGTAAGAAACATCGTAGTAAAAGATAAAGCACCTATATATCATCAAACGATGATAATATTGTAGATGTGTCTTTTCAGACTTTAAAAAATTTACATGCATGTTCGCATAATGATTTCTGAAAGCAAGAAGAAATGAGGAATATTTTACCTCTATATTTCGTAATTTTGAATTAGTTATTATAATTTTGTTGAAAATTAAGAAAAAATCGTGTAGGGATTTATATTAATTTTAAATAACCAATTTTATTTAATTCGTTATTCTTTCCTATAAGCCTTCATTCCCCTAATTGTCAGTGCCAGAATATTTAAATTTGGTAGCGCGCGTGAAGGCATGCAAATTCTACGTTGAAGAAAGAGTTTAAAAACCGAGTTTCAGTAAGAAAGAGGGAGAGTTAGGCTATTTGACGTCTCCTTTACTGTTCACTCTGCACCTCTGCTCCCAGAGTTATTGCTGGTTCGCATGGCTTAATTGCATTTACCTGCTGCTACTAGTTTTCAACGGAGCTGTAATATACCGAATTATTCTGAGCCCTGTAGTTCAGATCGACGACTTGTACATATCTTAAATCTTTAGTTAAATCTTTTTGAATTCAATTACCGCCCAAGCAGAGGCGTAATTTGTTAGCGTCGAGTTGGCGCATTGTAAATTTTAAAGAGTTAATAAAGGGTACTTTTAACCCTTCTTCTGTGAATTTACTACTCTTACTGTTCTCACACAAGAGTTATTCTATTGGACTCTACAGCCTTATTATAAATTTGGAAATAGGTAGAAATTTTGCACCACGTATAGAAGTCAATCGAATTTCAAACTTAATGAGTTAACTATAAAAATCATTATTTAATGAATTTATTTCATATAAATGGATTAGTAGATTAATAACGCGAACATGCGGTTAAAAGTTTTAAAATCTGAAAACACTTCTGCAATATTATCATCATGCGATGATTTGTAGGTGCTCTATGTTTTACCACCGTATTTTTACCACGATGTATTAGAACTGCAAAGCTTGTAAGGATTTTAAGTTTTACTAATGTTTATTTTATTTTGAAACTTTGCTGTCCTCTTTTATTTTCCACTTCCGGCCAGAATAAGCGCAGATAGTTTTAGAGCAATTGAGCAAATTGAGCTTGCAAACTGTTAAGTATTTAAGTTGTGGCTTTTAGTTAAGAGAGAGAGAGAGGAGACTTCTCGCTGCCTTACCTCGCGCGCGCTTTTGAGTCAGTTCTTGTCTGCCTTACAGGCCAGAACTTAGTTCACTTTGATGTACTTGCAGACTTATTGTAGTTTCCCGCATTCTGCTTACTACATACGTGAAGTTTAAAAGGCCAGTCGTCGCGTTAGTAGTCTCTATGAAGCATTTGAATTTAGTTCTTATTTAATTTAATTTTTAGTTATTTTTTCGTTGCAGACCGTAAGTACTGGTATTTGTATCCCGAAGTACGGAAGCAGCTGTAAACTGTGAAGAATAAAGGGTAATTAAACCCTTCCTTTTTGTGTCGTATCTTCTACACTTGCACGAACATAGTTTAAAGTAAACTCCCTCTTCTTACTCAGGACTCCAGTATGTTTGCAAAAGCAGTTAGAAGAAATGGTAGTCCTAAGCTTTTTAACCGCCTTTTTACCCTGCAATATGTTTTAGATAACGATGTTTTGGAATTTCGATGTTTTCTTCTTGTTTCTTTTCTCCCACAATGCTTTATAAGACGATGAGTGGGTATAGTGGATATAGTGGTGTTAGGGGTGACGACTGCGTTACCACAGGCTCGGGTTCGAATTCCGGAGAAAACATGGTTGTAACTTCATAGGAGTCAAATGTGGCTATTTGTTAGGTGCCTCCATAATAAAGTGATATTCACTTTTGCCCTTAGTTGTGGCCAAGACAAAGTCGGCTGATAGGGCCCGCCATTGGGAAATAATATATGTATATACGACCTTATAATATTACAACCAAATTAAATTACACAACCAAAACTAATTTATAATAAAAGCCGAAGAATCTCTTGCGTACGTTTACAACAGTGGGATCTATGGTAATTTATTTTATAACGGTAATTTATTATCTGATTAATTAGGCACCTGAAATTATTCTAATTACAAAAATTCAGTTTCATCGTTCCTTCAAAATGGCAAACAGACTGGGATAGCGCACGGGGAAAACACAAAGAGAAAAACATTTCGCTGAAGGGGGTATTAATCTTAACTAAGCGTAAGGTGACAGCCACGAATCGGAGCTATTTAATGTTCGCGTAGCTAAAATGTCCCGAGAATTTCTGAGGTGGACAAATTAATGTACTGGAAGATGAAATTTGGAAGCATAAAAATAAAATTTAATTGTTAGGGAATAATTATAGAAATGTTAGGCTGATTTCAAAGAAAAACATGCATTCTATATTATGTATATTTAACATTAAACAACAAAATGTATTTCAGGATGTCGTTGAATTCCAGTCATCAGTTACTCTGTTCGTTTTGAATTAAACTATATGAAGAGATAGAAAATGTGTTTTATCTGATTATGTTGTAAATGAGTAATAGTGGCTGTATTGTACAGCGTTTAGTATTTGAAATATTAACACACTGAAAAACAGACTTATTTAGAAAGGTTTCAGTTTATTGTACGTTTACCTCAGTCATATGTACTTTTTTCTGTTTACAGAAATGTTATTTCCAAGAGTACACTAATTGCACATTTTATGAAATATATTAAATGAAGAAATAAAATGACTATAATGTACATATGTTAAGAAGTAAAGAGGAATGCATTAGGCGCTGAAGATTTATGAATGAATAAATTAAAAAATATAGCTTTTCTTTTTTTTCCAAACATTGAAACTGAAGGATATTTTAAACTATTTAATACATTATTTTGACAATGCAATTTCTTTGTTAATGATTCATCTTACTGTTTTCTTCCGGAAAAAGATATACAGTTAGCGAAATACATAAAATTTTCTATCCATGCCAAAAGCAGCTTTATTAGTCCAAAGGGGCTTTGTCCCTGAAGGACTATTGTTTTCGTTTTGCGATTTTGCGTTGAATCACTATAAATGTCCGTTTCACTTTTCAATCTGTTGCCACCAAGTGTTAGACTGCTGCATTATATTTGAAGAAATTAAATAATGAAGAATCTGCATAAATGTATGGATATTTCTCGCATTGTGATAAAACAACGGTACATAGAGCCATCGAACTTTGAATGACGTAATCCTACTGCGAATATGAGCATGTGGAAGACCGAATTTGAAATTTGGAATTTGTTTTATTATCGATTACATATTTTGTAAAACTTTAACGAATTTTTGATTAACAAACTCAAGGATATAAAAGCGAGCAATGGCAACACTCTACGAGGAAAAAAAACCTTTTTATCTCCAGCTGAGCTAAATATCTCAGCTGTACCTTACCTCAACGTCTTATTTGTAATTTTTGTTATTTGTATTGAGAAAGTGGTATAAACGACTTTTTCTAGGATCGGTCGAAAAACTTCAGTGAAGCATTTTGGAATCTTGTCAATTAAAAGTGGAATTTTTACAATTGAATCGTTGCCAATTTTCTGATGCTGTTTGTAACATCTAATACGTAATTTTGTTAGTTTCTATCACCTAACGATCTAACAGTCTGATAACTACAATATCTGCATTGGCCAATTATAATTGACACTGTTCCCATCATGTCAATATCAGCCAATCCCTAAAATAAAAGGAATACCATTTATTAAAAACAGTAAAATTAGTCACAACTTCTTTATTTGTTGGAAGTACGCAAAACGTAATATACTAAGTACGCACCTAATTTCGTATACCGGAATATATTACAAAATGCAATGCGATTCCAAATTTCCTAAACTCTGATACAAAAAGTTTAGACTTTTACTCTATTGCTCGTTTACGTATACAACATTAAATCCATATAATTATTAGGTTACAAGAGAGAACAAAAAAGGTTCGGTGAATGGTCGGTTGTTTATGATATTCTTCTGCTGATATATCAGCTTTTAACACGCTTCTACAGAGCCAACCTCTGTTCTGGAGTGAAATATAATGTCAGACTGACTACCCTTTTTTTCCCACTTTATGTCTAGTCTGCTTAGTATTTTCCTGTAATGTGTAATGTAATCTATCCTATAATGTCCTGTAATGCAATCTATCCTGTAATGTGGGTTATCGAAAATCAGTCATATTTAACGGAAACGACAATTTCTGAAATTCGTTTCCAACTTGGGAGTAAATTTAATATCAAATCGTACTTACAATGAGAGTAAGTACTTCTGAATCTCAAGATTTTCCTCTGCTAAGACATACTGGATTTCTTGAATGACAGTATCGACACGAACATTTATGTACTGAAACATATCTAATAAAATGCTACCCTGGATCTGTGGTTACAGCTAAGTACTAGTTAATTATATACTCCCCGAGCGTCTCTTCAGTTTCACCCACTTAAGTTATTTTACATATTCATCTGTACTGTGTGCTTATGTATGTTGAAAACAGAAAGCTTTTATGGAATGCCTAGTTGGATACTTGGCTCCGGAACAGCTTCAAAGAACCGATTAACTTTACTAGGCCAATTTACTCCGATTCCAGGAAATGGAGTTGTAATTCTTTTTCAGCTCACCAAGAGTTATTGTTGGAACCGTGACAGAAATATACATCTGCTTGTTGTTCACGAACTAATTCACTCTGATGAGCGAGCGAAAGCCTGATTCTCAAAAACAAGCGCAGAAAAAGAGTTTGATTCCTATTTTATAGGAGAAAAGAATGTTTTTCCCATGTTAAAAGTGAGTTAGAAACAAGTTTTAAGAAATCTTCAAAACTACAGTTGAAAGAAATAAGTTCAGGGAGTTCGCGTTAGATAGAGTCGATTCCGCTAACCGCTCCCGATCCCTCTGCTCGTTCGATTCTTTCCGCTCTACGCTCATTCATTACTAACCGTTCTTAATTCACCCCTCTTCTGAATCTCTCTCATTAAGGTTGCTGTTAGTGGTAAGCCATAAAAAGGAACCTATTCATTTCAGTGAGCGAATGGTTCTGATTCGAGATAAAAGAGCGGTTTCGCCTATCCCCCTAACAGAAAATGAATTTAAACCGGTTAGCAGTTTAACATGTTACACGTTAAGCTCCTATTAATTTGTTCAATATTTTATTTAATTATAATAAACAATTTAGAACTCTCTGGCAAAAGAGGGGAATAACCTTAATATTCTTTGTCACGATCATTTCACCAAATAACAAGGCCCTCGTAGAAAATTCTCAAGGGAACTGTCTCGTATTTTATTTTACAAACTCTTCAATCTGCAAAAGGTCTTTCAGTCTGCCCCTTCACCTCTGTGAATCAAAACCCGAAAGGAAAATATCAGTATCTAGTGTTCTCAATCTGTGGCGCACTAAAAGAAAAGAGATAAAAGCATTTTTCTTAGGAAAATTCTTCCATTATCAATATTAAACATCTCTACTATTGTCTATTTTCTGTCGCATTTTTGTGTCAAAAACTGACCAAAAAAACAAAATATATATACACTGCTTATTTAGAAATTTCATTTAAGATAAATTTTACGCAAAAACTAAAATTATGTTTTTATATATTTCTAGAAATTTCTTTTCTGTCTCTAGAACTACTCCAATTCTGAACAATTCTGATTCAAATGTTAGAACTTACATATTTATGCTGTTCAGTTTTCGCTACTATCACAGATGATGATACTCAAATATTTATGTAGTACGAAAGAGGGGAGGTACAAAAGAATAAAAGTCAGATAGTGATGTAGTCGCTTTTGTTTTAGACTTTTTAATAATTTATACTTCCTCTGCAGACTTCTGTCCGTGGAAGGGAAATCGATGGAAATAAACATACAGTCGCTTGAAAAGCAATGACCTAAAGAGTGCGCATTTGTTTCTTTTAACGATTAAACTCTTTATCCTTTACAGATATCATATCAAAATCATCTCTTCATTATCAAATCTAGGTCATGCAAATACACTGCATAACTTCCTTTTATTTTTCAAGAATCAAGATGTTTACTTCAGCATATACTAAGCTTTAAACTTATGTTATTCCTTCGCAGAATATTCATAGGTACACTGAAATATTCCAGTCTTGTGATGGACCTCTGTTAACTTCACTGTTTTACTAAATTAAAATGGTTGGTCTTCACTGATGTAGGCAATTTATCACACAAACAAAAATCATCTAACTGTGGTGTGGTAATACCCCAAAAAAATAAAAACACGCTGAAATGTTTATGATCTACGGACTGTAAAGGCTACAGAACTAAATATCAGCTCTGAACGATCCGACACGACGGATGTGATCAAAAGATAAATTTGCGATATTCTGAAAGAAATTCAGCTTGTTGGGTGATTATCAGAGAAATAGCTAACAAATCTAATCTTGCCAAATTGTTTTTCTTAATAATTAAGATAGTTTGGAAACACTGTTACAGATGCGGTGTCATATTGCTCGAATATCCAACGAGCTCGTTCACAGGTAAGTGCAAGGCTAGTATATGGTCGCAGAAATTTTATGAGCTGAATGACTCGTAATGTCGTTTTATCTCTGCGAGGATTTCAGAGCTTCTGAAACACTCGCTTCATTTTCGAGGTATTAAAAATAAGGAACTTCTTACTTAAAATCAAGTCTTCCAAAGTCAATGCATTTGTATGATTATGAAGTCACCATATATTTTTGAATTAGTGAGGTAGAAAGAAAAGACACTTATAAGAAGTTTAAAGAAAAAGAAATGTTGTTATCACTGCTGAAAATATTTGAACAGGCTAGTTAATCTCAACATTATCTAAAAAGATAAAAGCACAATCAGGTTCATTGAAACGCCACTGTAAAAGAGTTTAAATTATATAAATCTTTTATGAAAAGGTATTAAATATTGTATTTTTGTAGTTAGTTATGTTAAAGATTAAGATTATGCCAAACTACGGTCTTTTGCCTCATGAAAAATATATACATACATACATACATACATACGCATATATATATATATATATATATATATATATGCGTATGTATGTATGTATGTATGTTTGTATATATATGTATATATATATATATATATATATATACACGCACGCAATGTATTAATGTATTACGATTATGTTCATTTTAAAAGTCACATATTTTTACACTTTTTTTTAGTATAATAAGAATGTGTAAATTTTATTCTTATTTCTTACATTTTACACTGTTTAAGTTCCTTTTATGTTTATTTAGTGTTGAAATAAAATACAAATGTTAAAATAAATTATAAGTATTATAAACGGAGTACCGCAATAACCCAATGATACATATGAATATGAGATGAGATGTATGACCGAGGTGAAGAATCATATAATTAAGAACTTACCCAGAATTAGGAACCAGACGCAGAATGACCAGAACTAAACAATCAAAAGTGAATTATTTTATTCCTATTTTTAAGCATCATTATTTACTTGAATATATGTTGATGAAATGTAAATTAAAACTTGGCGAGACTAATAAAATTTCCCACGCTGAATAACACGCCTGAGTTTTTGCCAGATATACGGTAATGTGCTTCTACACGTGATATCACGAATATTCTTCACTACCGCATCGGAACAAGTTAATCATATTCTATCCGTTCAAAATAAATGTTCTGAGAAAATGCAACTGTGACAAATTTTGGTAGTCGACAAGCATAATCGATTAGCAAGCCTATTTTTTAAACAAGAAAAGAAGCACGTGAACCCTATAGCTATACTAAGATCCACGATGTCGAATGAAGAACATACCAGTGAAGACATATTTCGTGCCTATCTTGCTAACCAGTAGAAAAACTAATAGAACCATCTTATGCGAATCTGGAGTTTCACTTTACTAAGATTCACCAGCAAGTTGATTTAGTCTCCAAAATTCAGCATGGCTTTCCCAGGCAGCAGTCGAAGAAAAAGTCGCATATCCGCATGGCGACAGGAAAGGAACAAGCCAGAGCAAACACCCTCTTATCCTCGCTCTTATTGCTAGAGCCCGTCCTTCCTCGCGAACTTCAAACGCAGAAAAAAGAAGAAGAAAACCCGTGTTGGAGTCCCTTCAAGAGTTGTCTTCCTACCATTACGATTACAAAAAGCTGCGCAAATACAAAGTGAAGGCTTGCCTTCACATTTCCTTCGGCTAAAGAAGAAGAAACGTAGTACAGTTCACAAATTATTACTCTTGACAACACCTTCTTAAACAGAAGCCCATCCACCAGATCGTGACGTCACAAACTGGCAGCTGAAAATCGCCGTTGGTCACTCACTACCTGCCTTAAAAGTATATGTGTTTTTAAAGCTTTACTAAAAGGATGGTTTCTTCTGATGATGTAGACACGTATTATTTTTCTTTTCTTTTTACTTTTTATATATATAGAGAGAGAAAGAGAGATTAAGATTTTCAATTCATTTGCGGGTATAATATTGGAAACATATTCATACACACAAAATACATTATATATTATTAGTTTTTTATGCCGTTATATTGTGTGTTTACAGTTAAAATAATGCTTTAAGGTAATTGTTGACTTTTAATAAGTATCAATAATGAAAAGTTAGAATCTTCCTCCATACTAATAATATTCAAATCACTTAACTGCATAAAAATATATTGAAAACATTTATAGAAATATTTTTAAGCATATTAGAAGCTTTTAAATTTTAGCAGGGAAGATTTACAAGCACAAAATTTTCCATTAAAGAAACTAACTCTACACATATATACACAAATTGTATTACAGTTCTTTCTTTCTTATTTTTAGTAAATAACAAGGTGTTGGCCCAGGTTTCCAATCTTCGTTACCCTAGTGTACGTTGTAGAACCTAATTAAGTCAGGAAAAGTGCTATGACATAATAGGATACCGGACGTCCCTTGCATTAACACTCCATCCTTCCCTCCTCCCGTAATGAAATTCACATTTTTTTCCTTCTGCTGTCATTTTACCAAGTATTTTAATAACAGTCTCAAAATGTGCTTATTTTTATTACATTCAAATTGTAGACTTTTCATATAAATTAACATAAAACAAAAACAGTTGCTCCATTTCTCTTCTTTCTTCAGCGGCTCTTTACAAAATAATTTTGTTGAAGACAAAATTTTGGGCAAGCACTGAAAATTGAGGGAATCTTCATTTCCTTTCAATCGTACTTGTTTTAATATAACTTCTATTTTCTTCCCCTTTTTTTCATCGTATTTCTCAGAAACATGCTGAAAATCTTTCTATGGAAATGCAATTCACGGACCTAATCCGGCAAATGTAAAAATAGACCTAATTAAATTAATTTTATAAAGTAATAAAAGTAAGATTTCTTGTAATACAACTTAATTTTAACAAAACAAGTAATATCAAGCATATGTGTCTTTATTTCCCATTCGGGGGGGGGGAGGAGGATGTTTAGTGACATAAGGTTTAATAATATTCATGCATTAGGTTTTCATGCATTAGGAATTTAATTTATTTCTTATTTTATGCAAACCTATGCATTTTATATTACAATTAAAAAACCCAGAAGCGTATTTATTGCCTTCACAGTCTTTTTACAAAATCTTATAGTACAAAAATATATTAACTATTAAATTAAATAATTTCATTTTCTGCTATATACTTATGAAGTTAAAAATTCTAAGTTATAAAATTAATCAAAAAATAAAAACTGGATATTTTAAAAATTAAGTGCATATTTAGCATACAATTCGATACATAATTATTAACCATACAATTCGATGCATAATTTTACTAAAGGATACGGGATTACTTTACGCAGTATTATACACAATGGTATATTGGAATGAAATTCCTTAATATTAACGTATCTATTCTTTTAAATAACTATAGAAGTAAATACCTTAATAAATTTAAATTTCAAGTTGGGCTTAAGTTACCCTGGAATACTTCGAAATGGTAAACTTTTCTCGCGGTATGGATTTTAGCCATCTATTTAAAACATCTTGTTGTTTAGGAAGTCCATATACTGACACTTTAGGGCTGTCACTATAATATCCTCGGCATAACGGCACACAATACTTAGACATAATGAAAACCGAAAAAAAATATCAAGATTAAATTAAACAGACATTCAACCTACTAAAACAACGCTTTTTTTTCACAAATTCATTGGTCTTTGAATTAACTTCAATGAATTTCCACACAAATTCATTGGTCTTTGGTTCATTAACGCGTCATCTCACAACCAAGGACGAAATTTCCCTAATTTGCTCATCCCATTTGGATGGTCTTAATTTTGACCGAAGGGACTAAACTTTGCACCACATCGAGATAACCAACAGTTTGTGACGTCACTAAACTATGAGCCTTTAGTAGGAAGGCTTGTGTTTAAGAGAGTGTTGCTCTTGATCAAACACAACACTAATTGCAGATGAGCTCTGGCATCACATTTAAAATCAGTAGAAATCATGTTGATTAGAATTTCAAGATCTGGCATACATTGAAATCAGCAAATATTAAATTATCATAATTTCATTGTCTGGCATAATATTTAGTTTTACATTGTTTTACTATAAGAAGCATCGAATGTGTCTGGAAATGGTCTTCTTATGCAAAAATATTTAAATCTTTATTTGGATATTTAGTTACGTTTTGTTCTTGACTTGTACTTTAAATCAGTTGTGCAAACTTCTAAATAGTTACTTAAATAATACTATTCAGATTTGTTTTAAACTTATATTTTGAATCAGATTTATTTCAATATATTCCTGGTCTGGGTTTTCCAGTTGGTTCTTGTATGCTAAGATGATGATTAAGTCAATTAATTTCTATTCAATAGCAATAATTGTTTCCTTTTTCCTTCACATGTTCGTTTTATACTGTTCTCATATATTTATTTTTAATTAAATTTTTTGTGACTTAACATAGACAATATTTTACTACACTTGCATTAAACTTCACTTTTTATTCATTTTCCTATTTCCTTTTCTTTTCCTAGGAGATAATTTAAAAACTGATCTAATATATATATATATATATATATATATATATATATATATATATATATATACTATATCAATTTTACACATACCAAAATAGTTCTTTCTTTATCCGGTATTTATTTGTGCAGCCGGTATATACTTCTAACTATAGAAATATTTTAAATCACCCAAATAGTCAACTACTGGAATTTTCAAATTTAAAAAACATCAATTTTATAAACACTAAGAAATCTAACATTTCTACGTTCCTCCGAGCCCTATGCTTATAGTTTCATACTCATTATGAAAAATAAAATAAAAAAAAGTTTGCTACCTTTAAGACATAAATTGATCCAGATATTTCTCTTTAAAACAAAAATCATATTCAGGGGCAATGTATGGATTAAAGATCCATCTGTTTGCATTTGTACGTAGTTAAAAATAAAATATCACTGTAGAAAATGGTTTCTGGTGTTAAGGATTAAGTGAGGATTATATCTACACAGTTTCATGGGGAAAAGTAATGATCAATACAATTTTTTTCAACAAAGAGATCTTACTCGCAGTATCGTACAGAATTCATATTCTAGAAAACACTACCAGGTATTGGCAAATAGTTACACCCGTAACATTATTTGCAGGAATTAAAAATTTTAAATATTTCTAGTTTAATGAATTTTTGGTATAGTTGACACATTAGGTATATTTTGGAAGCAGAAGTGAAAAATGAGTAATGCCTTCGCCGGGAATCGAACCACGGACCTCTGGAATATGCGCCCAGCGTGCAGACCCCCCCCACCACGAAGGCATGCTAAGAAAGCGGGAGAAATACCTTATATAGTTATCACATAATTATTCTTAAATGACAGAACCTGTATGAGAATATTAATAATATATTTTTAATTTTCGGAATTTACAATTTACTTATGTAAAAATTCTTTCAGCATAGGCAACCTTAACATTAATATTAATCATAATCATTAATCTTAATCATAAATTTCGGCAATCTGAACAATATTATAAACTGAAGAAAGTTACATACTAGTAGAACAAAGGAACACCATTGAAGAACATTTACGTGTAAAAAATCAATCGCAAATTATTCTGATTAATTTATTAACCAACTCCTCAAGACAAGTGGGACAAGACAAGCTATCAATTTTTGTTGTATGGGAGTCTAACTTGTTGCGTTTCATTTTTTACGATGAGAACAAGCTTTCGTAAGTATAAGCTCAGGGACCGGAGGAACGTACAAAAATTAATTCGTAAATTTGGAACTACCAAAACTTGAATGCTTCTATTAAAGCATTTTTCCCCACAAATTCATTGGTTTTAATTAAATATTTAAGTGACTGTCATTTGTCTGTCTACAAATCCCCTATAAACCAAGCCGCATATATACATATAACACGTACAGCCAATATGTTTTCAAAATATAATTAAAATTACCAACTATTTTAATTGCTAATTAATCAACCTTTTTTCAGTTTTAAGCAGTAATACTCTTTCAGCATGAATATTTGCTCTGCGGATAGTCTGGAACCACATATCGGAGATTTAATGATACTAATAAGAAAGGAGTTTTACGAAGAATTAAACTTCTTATTAGGAAAACTAAAATATTTTTCATAAATTCTTATTTCAAAATTTTGTTCTGAATCATTTCAATTTCCTTAAGTTGTTCATAGGTATTTATAATTGTCTACATATAGTGGTGATAAATCTATGACTTTGCGTGTATGCAGAAATGTTCTTTATATTCTCTTAAAATAGTAAATAATTTCTCAGGTACATGAATTTACGGACAGTGAGAAATCTATATCAATTTATAGTAATAAATAAGTCTGTCTTATATTGTGAATAGCCAAAATATTATCATCACCTGTTCTCGAATTTGGGGAGCAATCTAATGACGGTTAAGCGCATATAATGACCTCAGAAATGCCTATATCTTGCGTAAGAGAATCGTAGTTGTCAGTTAGGTTATTTTGTGCTCTCGTCATAGATAATGCCTAAGATCTAAGAAATAGGGAAAGACATATAGTCAAGATCCGAGAATTCGGAAGAAGTACTGTAAGGATCTTAAGTTTTAGTAACGTTTATTTTATTTTAAATCTTTACTATCACTTCTTATTTTCTACTTCCGGCCAGAATTATAAGCGTTAAGGTTTTTATGCAAAGTTTGTCTGGCGAACACCAAGTACTTAAGTTGTGGCTTTTTGCCAAGCGAGAGAGAGGAAGCAGTGAGTCGAAGCAGGCCGCTTACCTTAGAAGTTACGCAGTTGCTTGTTGCCTTCCAGGCCAGAGGTTTTAATCCTCTTGATAAATTTAATCGTATTGTAGTGTTCGCAGTTCTCTGTACTACATACGCTTCCTGTTAATATAAGGCCAATCTTCCACGTTTATTATTCTAAAGTTAAATTAGAGTTTAGTTTTATTTTTATACTTTTACGTTTTGACCCCAAGTAGCGGGTCGGTGTATTCCGAAGTACGGAAGTTTTTGTAAAATAGAGAAAAATAAAGGGTTTTGTATACCCTTCTTGTGTATCCTGTTTACTTCCCACAGTTTTGAACATAGCTTTAGTAAGCTCTCTGTTCCGAGTCAGGTCCTTGCATGTTCCCGAAGAAGGTTAGAAGGAACATTGATCCTGATAGTGGCGCCCAACGAAGAAGAATAACCATGGCCGAGTTTCAAGAAGAACCTGTGCTGCCTGCAGAAACGGCTCAAAATCCAGAAATGCCAGCTGCCGCCCTGGAAGGATTTGGTTACATCGTCCAGACCATGCGCGCTTCGCTGAAACCAGAAGCAACATTTAATGGAAACTCACCGGTACCCAGTTTTTTGGAAAAATTGGATGACCACTTCATGCTCTACCCCGTGCACGAGTTTCAAAAAGTTACCTTAGCTACCAGCGCTTTGAGGGGCCAAGCGCTTAACTGGTTCAAATGTATAGGCAGAAGTCTCTTGGGTCAAGCAGGAAGTCCCACCTATACTTACGAAAATTTCAAGACTGCCCTACTAAAAGCCTTCCCTGTTGTAAGGGATCGTGCGAAATTAGAAACGGAACTTTTTAGTATATATCAACAAAGAATCGAAAACCTCTCAAGCTTTATTTTAAGAAAAATTCACGTCTTCAAACTCTTGTATGGAAACCGTCCGGATCCTGAAATAATTCAAGTGATTTTGCCGAGGTTACTGCCCCAAGTGCAAGACTTTATTGAATTAAGAAATCCGACTACACTGGAAAAGTTATTTGAGCTAGCAATCCAGTTTGAAAGTAGAAGAACGGCGGACGTCGAAAGAAGACGCCAATATCAACAGCGAAACCAATTTGGTGCGCCAAGACTACAGCAAACTCAAGCATACGGCTAC
Organism: Stegodyphus dumicola; assembly: GCF_044657685.1. Classification (NCBI taxonomy): domain Eukaryota; kingdom Metazoa; phylum Arthropoda; class Arachnida; order Araneae; family Eresidae; genus Stegodyphus; species Stegodyphus dumicola. Next base: position 108,122,917 of record NC_140781.1, on the reverse strand, counting down.
GGAAGCAAAGCGAATCAGTGGGCAAGGAAACCCGAGCATTCAAAAACAGCCGGCGAACGTCGACAGTTCAATAGCAATCCAGGAAAAAAGTCTCAAGGCCAGTGGAAAAAGAAGGAAAGCACGGAAATGAAAAATAATTTAAACTAAAACGGATTTCTGCTGACGAGAGGGTGCGGAAATCCGAAGGACACGAAAACCCCTCTTCCTACAAGTTAAATACAGTAATGGTGAAAAATTTGACTCTTCCGAAGATTGAAGTGTTGGTGAATAATATCCCAGCCACCGCACTCCTGGATACAGGCGCGCAGTGTTCCTGTGTGGCAGAAGATTTTTTTAGGAAGTATTTTCGTAAATATCGCATATATAATTCGGATAATACGACAGTGTTAGCTGCGCAAGGAGAAAGATGTAAGTGCATAGGTAAAGTATCTCTGTATATCCGTATCAAGGACGAACAAGTAAAGGTGATGTTTTTTATAGTAAAGAATCTGCAAGCACATATAATCTTAGGAATAGATTTTCTTTCAGATGCACAAGCAATACTGGATTTTAATGAAGCGTCCCTTAATCTGACAATGAAACCAATTCGTGCAGAAAAGGCTGAACCGCCGATGTTAAAACTTGAACACCTCCCTAATCACGAGCAAGGAAGAATCCGACAAGTGGTAAGAGAATTTGCTTCGTTATTTAGTGATATTCCAGGATTTACTCAGGTTACTAACCATAGTATTGACACCGGAGATGCAATGCCAGTTCGCCAAAAACCATACCGGTATGATAAGAATAAGGAAAAAATTATAGAATGGCATATTACCGATATGCTACGTAAAAAGATCATAACGCCCATCTCAAGTAGTTAATCTAGCCCGGTGGTTTTATGTAAGAAAAATAATGACTATCCTTTGACGCATCCAAAAAGGTGGAGATTCGCTATTGATTACCGTAAATTAAACTCCATAACTAAATATCCGGTATATCCGTTACCGATCATTGAAGAAATTCTAAGGAACATAAAATCAACCAAATTTATGACGACTTTAGACTTAACGACTGGTTATTTTCAAATAGGGGTTAGGCCTGAGGACGTGCCTAAGACTGCTTTTATAACCAAGTCTGGCACTTATGCATTTTTGCGTATGCCGTTTGGCCTTTCAGGGGCCCCGGCAACATTTCAGCGATGCATGGACATTGTGTTAAGACCTGTTCTTGGAAATTCCACATTTATCTATTTAGACGATATCATTATTACTAGTGATAATCTCGACCAACATGTACAGGATTTAAGACAGGTGTTTTCTTTATTAAATGAGGCCGGTCTAAAAGTTAATGTTGAAAAGTGCAAATTTGCAGCCCCTGAATTAAAATATTTAGGTTACAAAATATCTCAAAAAGGAATCGAGACAGACGAATCAAAAATAATCGCTGTACAAAAGTATCCGACTCCAAACACGGCAAAGAAGCTCTCTTCTTTTCTAGGACTTTGTTCATATTATAGGTCCTTTATAAAAGATTTTGCGGCTATCGCTGAGCCATTGTTAAAATTAAAAAGGAAAAAGGCAAGATTCTCGTGGACGGCCGAAGCCAATAGGGCTTTCGAAAAATTAAAACAAGCATTAACGCAAGCCCCTGTGTTGAAATTTCCTGAAAAGGATGAAAATTTAGAAATTTCAGCGGATGCTTCGGATTATGCGGTAGGAGCGGTACTTTCGCAAAATCAGCAGCCCGTGGCATTTTTTAGCCGAACTTTAAATCAAACACAAAGAAACTATTCCGCGACCGAGAGAGAGGCACTTGCAGTTCTGTTAGCAGTGGAAAAGTTCCGAGTCTATTTTGGAAAGGCACCGATAACAGTGTACTCTGATCATGCGGCGGTAACTAGATTGTACTCAGGGAAAAATTTATCCCCAAGGTTAATAAGATGGGCACTCAAGCTGCAAGAATATAATCTGGTAATCAAGCATACCCCCGGAAAGGAAAATATCGTAGCAGATGCCCTATCAAGAATTAAAATAAAATAAACGTTAGTAAAACTTAAGATCCTTACATACTTCCCGCCAGAGTTAATTAGTTTGAAACTGAGGTCTAAAACGACCTTGTTGAAAACTTTTAGCTCTAGAATCTAACGCGAGGCCAATCTTTTACAAACATACTTCGCTAGAAACTAGAAATTTAAAAGAAAGAAATTTGTTTTTACAATAGCAGCTCCCAGGATACACAATTTTTTTTTCATCTGTACTGCATCCAAACAGGAGCTCTTTTATTAAACTAGTTTTCCTTCCAGATCTCTGGAAGGAACCATATTTGAATATTAAACTAGTTTTCCTTCCAGATCTCTGGAAGGAACCATATTTGAATATTAAACTAGTTTTCCTTCCAGATCTCTGGAAGGAACCATATTTGAATAAGAGCTCCTGTTTGGATGCAGTACAGATGAAAAAAAAATGTGTATCCTGGGAGCTGCTATTGTAAAAACAAATTTCTTTCTTTTAAATTTCTATTTTCTAGCGAAGTATGTTTGTAAAAGATTGGCCTCGCGTTAGATTCTAGAGCTAAAAGTTTTCAACAAGGTCGTTTTAGACCTCAGTTTCAAACTAATTAACTCTGGCGGGAAGTATGTAAGGATCTTAAGTTTTACTAACGTTTATTTTATTTTAAATCTTTACTATCACTTCTTATTTTCTACTTCCGGCCAGAATTATAAGCGTTAAGGTTTTTATGCAAAGTTTGTCTGGCGAACGCCAAGTACTTAAGTTGTGGCTTTTTGCCAAGCGAGAGAGAGGAAGCAGTGAGTCGAAGCAGGCCGCTTACCTTAGAAGTTACGCAGTTGCTTGTTGCCTTCCAGGCCAGAGGTTTTAATCCTATTGATAAATTTAAACGTATTGTAGTGTTCGCAGTTCTCTGTACTACATACGCTTCCTGTTAATATAAGGCCAATCTTCCACGTTTATTATTCTAAAGTTAAATTAGAGTTTAGTTTTATTTTTATACTTTTACGTTTTGACCCCAAGTAGCGGGTCGGTGTATTCCGAAGTACGGAAGTTTTTGTAAAATAGAGAAAAATAAAGGGTTTTGTATACCCTTCTTGTGTATCCTGTTTACTTCCCACAGTTTTGAACATAGCTTTAGTAAGCTCTCTGTTCCGAGTCAGGTCCTTGCATGTTTCCGAAGAAGGTTAGAAGGAACATTGACCCTGATAGTACTTCGAAAAGAACCGAGGTCGTTGGTTTTTCGCCTGCAGCTGCTGTAATTAGTATCTACATAAAGTGTTTTATTCTTAGTGAAACAAGCGGGGGATACCAAGGTATTGTTTGTACATAACCACATCAAAGACAGTGGGGACCGTAGGCTGTTATGCTTGGTAAAACGCAATTGGTGCCATTCTGTTGATCAATTGAGCACAATTTTATGACACGTAAGAACACATAAGTCAATGGATGTTGTTTGATAAGGGACGCCGCTGCGGCTGATGCAGCAGGTTTTTTACTGTTACTTTGCTTACACAACGTCATCGTCGTTTACGCAAGTATTCAGCATGTGATTATCGCGATTGCACATCTAACAAGTGGAAACGTGCTGCTGGCCCGACGAAACCCAGTTTCTCATGCATCGTGTAGATAGCCGGGTCAGAATTCTCGATTGACCGGAAACCAGCTGCTTGACTAATAAACAACTACTACTATGCAGCCTTGATTTATTCTGTGTGGATGTTTATATTGGCATCCCTTTATCTAATAGTTGTGGTAAATAAAACCATGAAAGTTGTGGACTACATAAATGTCATTGCGAACCAGTTACATCCATTAATGTCATCTGTTTTCCGAAACGCTAATAGAAAAACAACGCCTCCAGCTACAAGACCAAGATTAATGTCACATGATTTCAGAAGCATTCTTCAGTGTACTTTACTATCCGCCTTATTTGACAGATGTCAATCAAACTGGACATCTGTGTTACATCAAGGGACGAATCTTCTGAGCTCATGATCCTCCATCGCGCAACTGACGAATTTATGCTTCACATCTGGTAGGTTATCCCGCGATATTTATTCGCAACTTCAATAGTTGGTGTTCCCACTTCTAGCTTTAATTAAAACTTCAATTCTGTTTGGTACACAAGCCACTATTTTAATACACTTTTCCCTCTTGTGCCCTTCCAGACTTGCTCAAGAGTATTTTTAAGGAAAACATTTGATGCATTTGAGTACTGCAGAGCTTTTGTTTTAAAAGATCCCACAGGTGTTCTACTGGGTTATGATCTGGAGATTCTAGTGCTAGATATGATCTAGTGGCCAGTCTAAAACATCAGGGTTATTATGAAGAATCTATCGCAATAAAATATCCGATTTGAAGCAGGGTGCTTTATTTTGCTGAAATCGGATATGAATAATGCACGAAAAGATGGCTGTCGAATCCTTTCAGGAATAATGTATTTCGGTCATTCATGTGACTTCACAAATTCAGTTTTCCTAAGCTACTGACCTCCATGCATCCACAGATCATAATACTGCTTGTTGCATGTTTTAGAGTAAGAATTATACAATTTGTGTTTTAGTCTTTACTGCGTCTTATCTCATGTGGGATGCGCTTCGTGCTCCAATGCCGAAAAGTCAAGAAGAAAATGATACTTATTAAATAAACAACTTCTTACCAAAGACATTTTGGACACTTTTGAAAGAATATTTTTGTGTGAAATAGGAGCAAAGCAAAACCTATCTGGAAGTTTTTGCATTAGAAAGAAGAATATTTAACCCTTCTTCTTTTGGAAACTTTTAGTGTGATAAAGCCCATTTTAATTCTACTACTTTGTTTCCTTCCTTTTAGCTTTGCAACTTTTCAAACCAGCTGCTACAAGTCTTCTTTTCACAGTTTTAGCAAGACTTGAAAGCTCAGACACCTGTGATACCTCTGCAGCAAGCTCACAAGCATATTTTCTTTGATTTCTTTCTTCTATCTTCGATTTCGATTTTCGAAACAAAGTTCGATCGTCACGTTTTAATATTACTATTTTTCGCCCAATTCTTTTGTTATTCAAGTGTGAACCTATTTCCTTAAAATGTTCCAAAGTATAATCTGCAGCACGGTATAAGCATTGAAGATTTTTGGCAATATCAACATAAAGTTTTCTTCGCTTATTTAAAAATAAGTTTTGAAAAAGTTGCTCAACATAAAATTCTATACGTTTTAGAGTTTCATGTCAAAAATACTTTAATTTTTAAAATTTTTAATTAGAGTAACTCAGTAATGACACTTCTACCAAAAGAAAGTACATTGATAATTTTAATAAAACTCATATTTCGAATAAAGCTATGAAATTGAATGAAAAGGTGAGGTGTTTGTTCCCTTTTATTTTTTAAAATTAAATAAGCATTACAACATAGTCCATAACAGAAAGTGTGCATTATAATATACACTGAGGGAAAAAATCCCAACATCAAGAAGGAGTTGTGCTAGATATACGAAATTTGGTAGGCGTGTTTATACATCTGAAAGATGAGTATTCAAATTTCGCGCTAGGCACACAAGTGTGGTGCTATTAGTGTCATTATGTACATATAAATCAGGTTTGCTTTAAATAAGCGCTGTAAAGTTCGTGAATGTTATTTATTTTTGAGATTTGACGTAGTCAGTTGATATTAATCAAGAATTCTTTAAAAGACATTATCAGCAGCTCACTGAGTTTGTACAAGGTCGTGTAATAAGGCTACGAGAAGATGGAATTTTATTTCTCCGATATTTAAGGAATACATCCACTGTGCATTATTGTTGGCAGCAAGGGTCAAGGGAAGACACTGGCTCAAGAAGTCCAGATTCTGAGCGGTTACGTAGCATTACTGACAATGAAGACAATCGTGTTCGGCGTACGGTTGTGGCGCATCGGACTACGTCTGAGCAGAAATCTGAGCTGCATTTGGCACAATAGTGACATAGTTGACTGAAGTGACTCAATTAACTGTTACAAATCGGTTGTTACAAGGACAGATCCGAGCCAGACGCCCTGTAACATCCATTTCACTGACTCTAAACCGTTGCCGTTTGCAACGATAGTGGGGTAGAGCTGGAGCTCATTAGAGGACGTAGTGGAGGTCTGTTGTGTTTTCTGATGAAAGCCTATTATGCCTTGAGGTGTCGGTGATGGCTGTGTGTTGGTTAGAAAGGGGCCAGGTGAGCGCTTGGAAATAACCTGTTTCAGGCCTAGACCAGCGGTTCTCAATCTTTTGACTAACGCGTACCATCTAAACAAAAATTGAAAATCTTTAGTACCACCACTACAAAGTACTACTACTACCACCACTGTTGAACAAAGCTCAGATAGCATAAATTGACGAAGTTAGTGTTTACGAGTTAGAATTTACGAGTGTTAGAGAAAAACTCAATCAGGATGTTGGGGTTTTAATTTTTGAATTTAATAGTTAAAAATACTTTGCTTCTTTGCGTACCACCTATTTTTCTCTTGCTTATCACCAGTGGTACGCCTACCACAGGTTGAGAAACCCTGTCCTAGACCGACTGAACCTACACCTAGAGTTATGGTCTGGGGATCAATTTCTTATAACAGTAGAAGCACTCTCGTGGTTATGAACGCAGCCTGACTGCAGATTTGTACTTCAGTTTGGTGATTCAACCTGTTCTGCTTCCATTCACGAGCAACATTCAAGAGTGCGCTTTCCAAGAGGATAAAGCTCGCCCTCGTACCGTAGTTGTAAACCAACAAGCTCTACAGAGTGTCGACGTGTTGCCTTGATCTGCTAGATCACCAGGTCGTTTTCCAATTGAGCAGGTGTGGACACCATTGGAAGACAACTCCAGTGTCATCTACAATCAGCATTAACTGTCCCTGTGATTGTCCGACTAAGTGCAACAAGCATGGAACTCCAACCCACAAACTAACATCTAACACTTGTACGACACAATGCATGCACGTTTGCATACCTGCATTCAAAACTCTTGCGGTTACACCGGTTATTAATGTACCAGCATTTCACAATTGAAATGTCTCTTCTCGCGCTTGCATTAATCTGTGATCCAGAAAATTTAATCAATTAACTATGTTGCATAGATAAATGTATTGCCGAAATTCCGTTACTATCAATTTTTTCTTGGTGTTTGGATTTTTTCCTGTTTAGTATATGTAATTTTCTAAACAAAGATTAAATCTCATTTTTGTAGCTTTAACGAATTACCAGTATAAAATATCCCATTATTATTAAATCTTTTGTATTAAATTATGTTTTGGGTAAATTATGCATAGCGAATCAAAATTACGAATAAAAGAATCTTAATGCGTTGATACTCGGCTTAAGTATGTGAAGTTTAAAAAAAATCACTTATTTAAGTGCACATACCGTGATTAATCCAATTTTGAGTTGATTGTTTACTAGAGGTTTGGCCAAAGACATAAAAAGAATTTAAAGATCTGATTTGTATATATCTGCTTATTTAAATTAAACTAAAAACTTCCTGTTTCTAAGTCTACAACTACATAATATTGTCTTCGGCTTATCCTGCAAAAAGTAATTGAAGGAGTAAATTATTTACAAAGACAAGCATCCAATTCAAGGGATCAGACCCTCTGCTTTCCTGACTAAGAAGCGAATCAGTTAGTTATCCCTATTGAATCTCTAGACAATGGAAGAGAAAAGAAAACATCATGCTATTAACTTATTCACTATCTGCTTTTATCACCTATTTGTGTTTTCTTCACATGATCTTAAAATGACATTTATTTTAATAAGATGATTTATTTACGAAAGGTAATAAGATTGATTTTATAATTCTAATGAATTTCCCTGAAGATATGTATGTGAAAAACTAAATGGCGAATTCTGATGAATTACATTATATTAGGGAATCTATTTTAAGCTACTGTTCTCGCATAAACTGAGTTTCAGAGTAATAACGCTTAAAGCATTATTGCAAATAAATACATATTCTGGCAGAGATATTACTTTCTCATTTGAATCATTGTGTTGTACCGTATTGAGTAAAATAAGTTTTACTATTGAAAGTGAAATGATATCACAGCCTAAACATTTCCTTTTGAATATGTCGATGAGAATATATGTATAATGTACAATTTGTTAGACAAGAAAATACTGATTGTCATGCGTATTTCAATGAACTGAAAATTGAAGACCAGAATTTATTACCGTCATATTTTAAGAAACTGATCATTTAAATTAAATACTGAAATATTTCCTCTTTTTACTTTTAATTTTAGCTAACTAAAATCTGAGTGACGTAAAATCGATTTGCTCCAATTTCTGTCGTACAAATGTAAACTTTGCTTTGAGTTTCTAGAAATTTGCAATTTTAATACCATACGATGATAAATAAATTGAGCATATTTAAGAATATTTTGAATTTACATGATATAATTATTAGAATACATCACAGGGCAATCCACTGTTAGAAATTAAACTAAGAACGCTTATTTATGTAAATATTAGGTAATTATTATTCATCTTCTTTATTTTCGAGGGAAAAAATTCAGATAATCCTTTATTTTTCATAGCTTTGATAATATCTATATACCTATCCATACATTATTGTATTGTTGAATATTTAACAGTCAATGCTTATATTGCATAAAAGCTTTGTTGATATTTAGCTGATAAATATTTACAATGGCTAAACGATTATTTGTTCTTCAATGAAACAGTGTTTAATGCTTCAATGTATCCAAGTAACCCAGCACAGTAAGTTTTGACACTTCATTTCTTAAGAAATTTGAAAGCATCAATTTAATTTTCATTCTTCCTCAAACTGAGAGCCCACTAGCGAGCGAGCGGTAAGAACACCGGAAGTTACTACCTGGTTTTAATTCCATACGAACGGGCTGGATGCATGAATATTTTGTGGTTTCCCCCATACCTAACGTGTATAGAATCCAGTTTCATTTAGAAAGTCATCCGCAAAGGCATCCCTTCCTTCAGGCAGATAGCCCTCGAGTGCTTTGCTATAATTAAAATAAGCCCCAAAACAAACTTCAAACTGAAAATGTAAAAATAAGTTCTTACTTACTCATCGCTTTTTATGCGATATTTAAAATTTTACGCAGAAGTATACTTAAATCTGAAAAAAGAAATATATTCTTCAAGCAGTTTGGGAGCTATTAAATAATATTTTCGAAAGTTAAGCATCTAAACTTTACTGGAATTTATTCCTAGCTGTACTATGTATAAAAATAACTTGAGAGATTTATTTTATATTTATCTCATAATCCTCAGTCGTAAATTTCGTCATTATGTGTTTCAGTGTTACACCGATATTTCAAAATGCCATTTCATTTCCTCTGGTACTTAGATAATGTAACGTGCTTTTAGTTAGTTTATTTTTATAAGGAAAAGTTTAAAGTCAGGATCAGGATTTAAGCCACGGCATCTATGAAGTTCTTATATAACTCCCATTCAATCAGCATAACTTGGATGCAAAAGCTGTTTAATATTTCCTCTACTGTAGAAGTAGTGCACATTGTTTAAAGCAATAATTCACGAAAAATAAAGTTCAATAGTTTTAGTGACGAGAAACATAGTACATATACACATATTATCAGTATGCAAAGATCTTAAAATCTCAGAAGTCATAATAGGTAAGAGTTTATAATTTGATGGTTCTTTTTTTTTTTTTTTTTTTTTTTTTTTTTTGTTTTGTAAATCATTGTCTATGCACGTAAAATTCATTGGAAAGGAAATTGGATTTCATTCGGTTCATGGAAAATACCTTAAATAATAAAATAATGATAAAATTCATGGTTCTTAAAAAATAAAACTGTGAATACATTTTTCCCATATAATAATAAAAACAGATTAAAGTAAATATTTGAATCAGCTTTGAAAATACGTTTAATTTTATCAGCTTTGAAACCGCTACACATTTCTTTATAACTGCAACTAAAATTTCAAATAATTTGTAAGAGTGACAAAAGGTATCTAACTGTGAATGGAGATCAAAGGAAAACTATTTCGCTCTGTTGTATTACACTGTTTACTTACAGATTTCAAATACGAATCAAGCTCTAACACAATTAAATAAGAACCTAATTTTATAAAGGAAACCAAAATAAATTTATTCTTGACCTCTCGTTAGTTAAAAAAAAGCAGTGCAGCTAAAATCAAACTCGCATGTTCTTATGTTTCACGCAAATTAACGTGCAGCCAGAGTTAAGTACGGTGAAACTTAAATGCGATTGCTGTGATTAACATGGACACTAAAAACAGTGAATGGAGTTCAATTCTCAGTAATTAAACTTTTATAAGTTTGATTTATTTCTGGAAAACATTAAGTCCTCCTCTGCTTTCTGAGTTTCTAACAGCAGTTGAAATAATCATATCAGTTTTGTCACATGGCATCATAACAAAAGAAAAACGTCGATAACCAAACGTTGCTAGATTGAACAAACTAGTTATCCCTTCATACTTCCACTTTTTCATTCGTGCACTGATTTAAACTGTCTGTCGTTTTATAAACAGAACAATGCATATGAATCAAGACTTAGACGGGAAACTGACTTTAAAATGATAGCTGATGAGAAAATTCAGAAATGAACTTATATATTTATTAAAAAGTAGTAAAACTTGTAATTTTATCAAGTTCATAATTTTATACTTGGTCTCTAATCGTACTAATTGTAATTTATAATTGTACTCTGAACATGAAGAAACATTTTACCAAGTTTAATTGTCCGCAAAGTTCAATTTTACAACGAAATTAATCCCAGTTTGAATCTGACTGCAACTTATCTAAAGCATTGCTTTTTTACAGCTTTAAGTTTAATCTTTTTCTAGCAGTACTGTAAATCAAGCATGCTTTAATTGAAATTGTAGCTTATTCAAAGCATGCTCAAGCTAAAGATTTCGAAAACCTTTTATTTGGAAGATTATTCTGTAATAATCTCCAATCTGCTCTATTCAGTAAACGTCAAAACTTTGAGACGAATTTATCGTCCAGCAAAAATGTGCATGAAAAATGTTTGAAACTTCGATTCAACAATAAGTAAAAAACATCTGCTCAGAAAGTTGATAAAAAATCGCTCTGTAATACTGTATTGTGATCGTAAACATGTATGCATGCATGATGTTAGGAAAGTCAGTTTGACTAACTTGAAGCAAAAACAGATTTTTAGGTTTTGACCCAAGCAAATATACAAAATTTAATGGAAATCATAAAGCAAGAATTTTTTACTAGGAATTCAAAATCTTGATTTATATTTTTTAATATACGTATTAAAATTTGATGTAAAAGAAAGCGCAAGCGCAAAAATATAGTATATGTAATACAAATTTTTTATTTATTTATTTATTTTTAACACATGATAAACGACTCATATATTAAAAGAACGCACACTCTTCTTAGAGTTAAGGGTGTAAAAAAGCAATGTAATTGGAATAGAACTTAACTCTTTTAAAATTTTGTTGGTTCGTCAGCCTAATAATTTCCGCAATATATGTAATAACAAATACAGTTCAGGATTAACATGAACGAAATTAAATTAAAGTGATGATATATGAGATCCAGAAGAAAGGCGTGTCTGCAAGTTTAGTTTCAGGCCCTCAACATACAAGAGCAAGTCTAAAGCTGACTCTCAAGTATTTTAGAATATGGAATAAAATAGTACCGAGACGACCAGTGGTCGCTGCTAAAAATCTTTCCCTTAAGTTCATGAACTCGGTGCTTATATACATTAATTAATTTGCACCCTGTTGGTAACCGACGAATGTAGAAGTGAGACTACAGGCAAAATTTAAAAGATAACTGGTTAATAAACACAAAACCCTGACACGATTGTTGACAATGTTTTTCAAAATTGACAATAGTGCTAACTATGACAACGTTTCGGAGCAAAATTTATAAAGAACGCTTTTAATTAACTAAATATAATCTTACATCATCGAATAAATCGGTAGACCTTGAAAGAAATATGATATCATGTGCTTCGTAGCTAGGATCATTCCAGGGAATTAAATAGTTTTTTTACAGTGATTTTCCTTTCTTTTACTTATTTCTCTCTATTTGTTGACATAAAAGAGTACACCTAAATGTGTAAAAACTCTTCTAAGTTACATGGGTTTAAATGAATACAGATAAAAAATATCTCTTATTAAATTCATGGTCATGTGTGGCTAAAAGTAAAATTGTGTTACATCAGTTAAAGTAGTGTATTGGGGCATTAAAACAGACTGTTAGTTATTGCAGAAGTGTTACTATAGAAATGCTACCTATAATGATAATAATATTCCATTTTTCAAACTTTTCTTAAACATTTTGATTTAAAATACGTCGTTGTTAGCAGCTTCACGGTTTTACTTCAAGAGGGGTTTATTCACTAGTCGCATATGCGACTAGTGAACACATCCAACGTATAACATATAGATTGTTTTCGTGGTTAAAAATCAATTTGACATTAAAGCGCGTTTAATTAAAACTGTGTAACTTAAACCTTTTTTCTGAATTGCATATTCCCTCCAGTAGGGCTTATTTTCCGGAAATTTATGCTACTAAATCTTATGAAGATATTTCGGTGAAGAGTAACAAATGTGTTTGTTTCAATAAAAAAGTATTTACAGGAATCATTTTCATCTAATTATAAATTAAGGTAAAATTTTTATTAATTTAATTGATAAAACACTTTTCCAGAAATAGCTAAATAATTAAAATGATATCTCTAAAATACCCTTTAGAAAAGTTCAGTCTTCACAATGACGCAGCGGAACATCCGAACAGATAGTAATTTAATATTGCGAGACGTGACAAAAGCGCGCTTCTCTTTGATGTAGCAGTGCTCTTGTTCAAAAGCTTTAGAGAAATTACTAAACTCTGTTCGCATTCACTCCATTAGGGAATACTTAGAATACTTAGAATCTTTATTTAGCTTGATTGTTAGTATTTAAGAATTACTGATTCAACTGCATTTAAGGAATATTCCCAAGAAGACTGTTTAATTTGCAACGGATTTATCGCGGGTGAGGATTGAAAATATATATATGAAGGGAAAATACTTTCATCTAATAATCTAGAATACTTAAAACGAAAAAGAGATTATAACTTACATTAATTTTGGCCTGAATTTCATATATTTGGTACTTTGTTGTATTGCTTGTACGGTTTAATTTATTTAATTAATAGTTAATTTATGTATTGTTTAATATTTCTTAAAAGTAAATTATTCTTAAAAGTAAAATTCTTCTTCACTGTAGAACTAAAAAGATGTGCTTTATATAACAACTTCAAAGAAGAGATTGTTTATATTGCTATTTGGATATTTCATCTTTACATCGCACAGCAAGAAGTTTTGAACCGGTATGTGATTTCGAACAACTTCCGTTACTTATGAAAATGCTTTATTATCAATGAATAAAAACTCAGGCAACGTTACTTACACATACCAAATTGATTTTCTTTTTGTTAAGCATAAAAAGTGTATTGCAGAGACAGCAGGTTATTTCGAAGCAGGAGACATAAAAAATGAGCAATGCCTTCGCCGGGATTCGAAACACGGACTTTTCGAATAAATGGGCTGGTCATTACACCACGAAGGCATGCTATGAACGCGGGAGAAATACCTTATAGTATGTGATAGGCAAAAATTAATTAAAATTGTTTTAAGTTCCTCAACTTAAGATAAAAAAGTTTCATTCAAATCAATCAAAACTAGTTTAACTCTAAATCAAAGTAACAACACTAATTAATCCCACTCGTTTCTTGAAAGTACTGTACTAACTGGAAAATTTTTAAGTTACTTACTTTCATCTTCTTTTTCGTTCCCCCAGTAATCATAAAATGTGTTATGCTTTTGGAAATTCATTAGCTTATCGTTAGGTTTTGAACTGTCATTGCGCCATAGATTTATAATTAAAGGTGACATTTATGTTTCAAGCAGATGTGTTAATGAATGCCAAGTACAACACCTAAAACAGCCTACGTGTGATAACACCGTTTTCTGCTTGCAAGATTTCTTAGAACATAGTTTTGAATTCAGTAATAACTAACCAGTTATTATATACTCTGATTTAATAGTAGTTAGCATTTATTGTCTGTATTAAATCAGTTACAATCTTGAAGAAGGACATTAAGACACATCAAGCTGAAACACATCTTAGGCGAAAAGAAACATTTAAGCCCTATTATATACTACTGAGAAATGCACCCGAATTTAAAAATAAAATTAATTGTAGATTTTTGAAAGTCTGGAGATGCACCAAATTTCATGTAAAAATTGTTAAGATGGTCTGCCTTTCACAGCTCATCACTTTTAGTTTCACAAGTAATTCCTCCGTTTGTCATCTATGTATGTAGAATATGAATATATAACATCCAACTCTTTCTGCGAGCTTCGACGTTTTACTAAATCATAAGCGATACAATATTAAGATATTTCTGCTCTATGTATCCTTGTGATGGACTGATTAACACAACTAGCTTGTAGAACTATTTTTTAAAGGTGGTAATGTGAAGCATAAGTTATGCCCGCGATTGGATTAGAACCACGAATCTTTATATTGTTAGCTGGACTTGCTACCAGCTAAACCAAGAGAAACCGCTACAGGGAAGGAGACACTTACTTATGAGCTAAAAACTCAGGTCCGATTCTTCTTGAATAGAGCAAATTACTTTTTCACTTTTACAGAACCGACAAAACCCCACATAATTTGATTACATGATAGGAAAAATCTGAAAAATTTAAGGAAATACTCTGAAGGAAGAAGAGCTTTTTGAAAAGAATGTTTATAAACATGCGCTTGGTGAAAACTCTTCGTTTCAAGATAAAATTTTTAAAAAGGTAATTTTAAAATGGAAACAAATCTGTAACACCCAAATAAAAAAATGAAAAGGGCAGCAAGTCATTTTTCTTGCAGTAGTAATGTCCGATATGTTTTGATGCATGAAGACATTCATTCACGAAAATTAACCAGCCTTAAATATTTCATTTTTCGCAATGATTTTCTGATTCCGGGCCTGCGGCTACTTACAGGAATGTTGCGCACGGTAGAAGGCGCTCGCATCACGAAAATGCCCCAGTTGAAGCTCAAGAGCAGGGATTGTGAGATGCTGATCAGCCGTTGGTGCACGAAGTTGTCATTTATTCCGTTCCTGGTGCTCCAGCATCTCATGCTTTTTCTCCAGCACGCCAATCGCTGTTTTCTGTAGGGAATCAAAGTCCCTGATAGTAAAGGGTCCGGCCCGCTCGCAAGTATCGTTCAGCTCCGAAGAACTGCGCTCGAGTACTTTTGGAAAGAAAAGTCTTTATCATTTCTTCGGTGGATCAGAAGTATTGACAGCAGGTATTTTTTTAATGATTGTTAAATGTAAATTTATGAATTTTAGCATGCTAGAAAAAAATCCGAGTTTAAGTTTCGTGGTTTTTATCGTAAATTGAGATATTTTATTATAGAATTTTGTGTCCAACAATTTTCTTAATAAATTTACTGTTGAATATTTACTCCAAAGATATTTTTTAAAGTTTAGGGGTCTTCAAAATAATCACAGTGATTTCAAAATAGGATCTTAGAGTATATTATTCTAATACCTGCTTTTGTAATGAGAAAAAAGAAATTATATTATTAAGCAGGCTTGAATAAATCTCTAAAGTATACGTAACATTATACTTTGGAATTAGCGTTTTCGCTTTCCGTATTCAGGCTTTTTGTGAATTGAGATCATAAGCAGATTTATTTGTAATCTATGGAAGAAACCTATAGTAATTAAAATAAGCGCAAATTATTTTTGAAAAGCGAATGAATAAAAATTAAAACTTTTTCTGAAAGAGTTATAATTTTTCTAACCATAACAGAAAAGTACCGACTTTGTCTCTAATGTTCGTTTAAAAGAGACAATGAACTTAAATAATGTAAATTAAAATATTACGAGTTCGAATTTTTTAAAGTTTATATAATATTTCATGGCACAAAAAAGCAAGAATTCGTTAAGTAATGACAGTTTTATATCAGAGGAATATATGTTAAGTAAGAAAGTGAAAAGAATAAGCAAGCCTTTGATAGCAATGAATTTTACTTCGATTAGTTCATGTATGAAAAAGGAATATTAAATTAGGAATTTGCTTTGCATATTTCATCCAGTTTCACTTACATAAATAAAATCTTTATATATATATTGTTCAGAGTAGTTATCTCAAAATCTGTAGAGTTTAGAAGAATACATTTCATGCATTTTCTACACAACCTGTTTGCTATACAGCTGAAGTAACAGTTTTCGCTTCCTTTAACGGAAGTTACTTTGAGTCAAATTTATACGTTTAAAAAAAGAGAAAACTAAAACGTAAGTCTAGAACTATTTTGTAGATATCAGGCGTAATTTTAATGCATAAAAGCACAGTTTTATGGCTTATATTTTAAAATATACTTTTTGATATACTTTTTCTAATTTATCTATATTTTACAGTGTACATATTTAGGGGCTTTAATGTTTCACCTAACTACAGTATTGATTTTAAGTAATATGTCAAACATACGTATCTTACGCGGTACTTGGCTTAATTAAAACGAAATATTAATTTCAGTAATTATACTAAGTTGAGCAGGCTGAAAATGCACACTTTTAGGTTTGCTGTATATTATATTATACCATATTACCTTCATTAACCACTGATTATTGCTAAAAGAGGCGCGATATTTAAAAATTCGCATCATTATTTTTAATGTTACTGTCAGTAACATTTATTCACTCTGGATTTCAGAGTTATATAAATTCATAGATTTATAGAAATTACTGCATAATAAAGTATATGTATGCATTCATACGGGACACGTTAGATTAAAGTTAAAATGGAGGTTATGATAACTTCTGTGATAAGAAAAGAAATTTACCGCCCTCCAATTATAAGGCTAACCTCTGATGAAAGCCAGGTACTTTCGTTTAATAATAATAAAAGCATTATTTTGGCATATGATCGCTTTCACAGTAGGAGGTAAAATTTATAATCTCAATTAATAGTTTATCAAAAAAGCATAAAAATATTTATTGTCATTTTACCTCAAACTGAATTTTCCTTTACAAATAACTATTAATTTCGGAAGTGTCTGATAAGTTCAATCTTAACAGTGGAAAACACTTTTATTTAATGATAATCATACAATTAAAGTATCAGATATGATTCAAATGGAACTATGTGGAGGTTATTTCTTTCTTGCAAGAGAGTTTCGTTCAGTTCAACTTACTTTCTGCTCCAAAAAAATGAAAATGAGGCAAAATAAGTTTTGCAGAAAACCGCTTTCAGTGCTCTTTCGCTTTCAGCACGTCTATAATATTATTAAGCATATTATAAAAAAAAATTTGTGAAACTACTTCTCTTAAGTTCATGATATGAGATGTAATTACTTTTTGCCACTAAAGAAAGCTTGATTTATGACACACAAAAATATTTTATTAATTTCAGAGTTTATTGTATCTTAGCTTCTGCTTAAAGCCGTTTTAGCGAAACCTGAAAGGTTTATTAAACGGAAGGTTTATTAAAGTTTTCTCCATGGCTTCATAACTAGCCCTAAACTGCAGATATTTTGCTCACGTTCAACTCCACTGAGTTTGAACTCTTATATAAATTTGATTGTATATTTTGTTTCGTAGGTGAACATTTTCATATTCTTTATGATATTGGCGCAAGAGACGTATTTGTAAAAATTTCGAATATGTGTTAAAAGGTAGAGTTTAGTTTTCCATAAAACAAATAATGTTCAATGATAATTTTCAACTCAGAAAAAGTTTGAATATAAGCATATGCGAAGTTTGATGGAATATGATATCGAAGAATCCTTTATTTATTTTCTAAAGCTTCATTTCGGAGGCCTAAAGCTTCATTTCGGAGGAAGAAATATCATTTTCCGCAACAGTGGTGTAATAAATCACGATAAACTTCCAATTTGTTTGTCAATATGCTTATCAAGATGCGAGGCACAACTAGGTTTGTAATATTACTTTCAGACCTGCAATTTTTAGCTTTCGTGTTAAGAATAAATGACGTTTTAGGAAATATTTCAGAATAAATAGCAGAAAGTCAATTTTTATATGTATAAAATATAGAAAGGTATAAAATATAGAAAAGTATAAGGTATTTTGAATACAAATATAATTCACACATATAAGCAGCTACCGTAAATAAAATTATGGCGAATACATAAATTATAAACGAAAATCATATTTTTTAGTTTTATTGGAAAACTGCAAAGTATGCAGTCTCCAAACTAAAATTCGTATTCACTTTCTATTTCGGATGTACAAAGTATGCAGTGTTCAAACTAAAACTACTCACCGATGTGTCTGTCTTCATGTAGAATGAATCGATTAATGTAGAATCATTCAATCGAACAAAAGCCACTTTAGCGCCATTCTAATCGAAAATTAGAGAAATTAGCAAAATCTGAACCCGCAATGAAGCGAGAGTGAAGAAAATGGTCAATTACAAAAGTAGTACGCCTTCATCTAATTATCAGGAATCGATATCTACCAAATAATCCAAAAGCGCAAATACTATCCATAATAAATGAAATCTAAAATGATCATACGACGCACTGATTTGATACATTCACGGTATCGATGTATTTTTGTCACGAATACTATATTTTATGGTATTAATCCATGTGTCTCCCTTTTTGCGCGGCCGTGGAATGGCAAAGGCCTATTACGAAAGTCCAGAGCTAAATGATTCTCTGGGATACGGAAAAGCATTCAGAAGATTCCAAATCTTTAAGCCTGCCAAAGCCAGGGCATTATTAAACCTTTGAATAGTAAAGCCTTTCACTTGATTTAATGGAATACGTAAGCTTTGGCTGGCGCACTGAGCGTCCGATTAGTAATATGAGATGAAAATATTTGATGTGTTAATGCCGGGGAGGCTTTCGAGCGTTATTCTGAAAGCTTTATGTTCAATCTGCATCTAAATGAAATATGGTTCCAATACACTTCTTTGCCTGAAACAGACTAGTAGCCTCCTAATAAGCCCTCCATTTTTAAGCCTTAGACGTATGAGTATACGAATGACTTTCAACACCTCAGAATACGTCGTTACCTCAGAATTCTGAGATCGTTACCTCAGAATACGTGTACGAGAGAAATAAGTGAATTAATACTTCAATGCATCTAGCTAATTTTGAGCAAGCTTAACATTTCGTATATATGACAGAAATATCTTCATACTTGACAGAAATCCATCTGCACTTATATTTGTGTTAAAATAGTGCATTCTATAATCGATTTACATTGGGTGACACATTTACTGAACTTAAGGTCCTTATATACCAATTCGTAATAATTAATGATAATATACAATATTTTTACTGGCCAGTTTAATCAACCTTGCTTCGCTTCCGAGTTGGATTTGATAACTTACCTAATTTTACGCTAGAGAGTATAACAATCACTTCTTTACGATGAAGCGTGTCCACGTCTCTAGCTGAAAATCAATCCTGTATTGCAGGATCATTTTTCTAAAAGAAAAAAGGGGTTTTTAAAAACTTTCTTTGGACCTTCGTATAAGGAAAATGTACAGGGAAAGAATAAATTTATTCTAAAAGGCCTCTGTAGAAAATGCAGGAATATGAATAAAGAAAAATGTGTAACAAGGAAAACAATGTGTTCATTTCTATATAAATGAAGAGTTTTAAATTAATCTCCAATTTATTTTGGTAGTTATTCTGTTGATCTAATTATCTCAAAGGTAAGTTAAGCCTGTAAGGAAAAATTCATTAATTGATCAAAAGATATGCGCTCAAATAACTGAGGAAGGGAATTAAATGTATGTATATTAAAATTTCGGTTGCACTTCTCTTATCAACTGTTTTGTAAATTCATTCATAGCTACCTATAATATAAAGGATATATCAGGATTCATTTAGGTAACTCGAATAGTGTAAAATGTTTGTATGCAATTAGGCACGTTAATACTGTCTTTTTTTGTTGTATATCAGGAAACCATTTCAGAGAAATGTTATTTCTAGTAGCTTAATTAATCTTTTTAAACAAATTTAAGATCACGTTTTCTCAAAAGCTAAAAGTATTTTATGGAGAACAATTTTGTGGTACAGTAGAATTAACAGTGAAAAATATAATTATATGCGGTAGAAGAACATCATACTCGATCCCATACCAGATCTAACGTGTTTTGCTTTACTCGCAAAAATTTTTGTGCAGTTGCGGTATGGTAACCAATGCCTTTGAATAAATTTCAAAAATCCTCTAGGGTGAAAGGTACCACTCTATAAAACTTCACAGTTAAACACGTTTCTAGTTTAAGATGCATTTGCGCTGCATGAATAAGTACTAATTATATAACATTTGCTGCAGAGAGAGAAAAAAAAAACTCGATGGAACGTAACATTGGCCTTCCGAAAGGACCTAAGATGTAGTCTCAGAAAAAAACTGCATTTATCCTCTTATGTCTTGTTATTCTGCAAAGGAGAAATTTTCTTTTGCGTCATTATCGCAAATCCTTTTTAAAAGGGAGAACTTCCATAGGATTTTTGTACCTACTTATGTCCTCATCTTGGACCTGTAAATTACAATAAATCGCTTGGAGTTTGCATAGGTAAAAACACAGATCCAGACTTTATCCAATCTAGGCTACATGTCTGTGTTGTTCATCAGTCTGTAATACAGAGGTTTCTGCAGTTCCCCTTCCTGTCAGCATTATGTACTTCCTATAACCGGTCAACTTTGGATTTATGATGCATTTTCATACTCAAATGATACTTGATAATTGAAACATGTTGCTTTTGTCACCTGCACTCGATTCACAATCGTCTTCTTCATTCGTAGATTAACTAGATCTCTTTCCTTATAAAAGCAGATTGTTTTGGGTAGAGTTTTGTTTTCGGATTCCTGCTGAATATTCAAGTAGTTTTGTGACAGCAGCGATATTGCCGTTTAATACATTATTACTTCCTTCATTGGGAACATCACACCCTTTTTTCTCTGCTTTATTTTCTTATTTGGTTGCAGAGATATCCAGAGGCCGAAATGGTATAAACGTACATTTCCGGTGGCATGCTTTACATGGCGATTTCACCCACAAGATGATTAGCAGAAAATATCAGTCACGCTAGCGTAACTCTTGAACTAACCTTCTGCGTTCTATCATATTTTCTACTTCAATCAATATTGTATGTTCAGTATCTTAAAACAGCTGTAATGGACGGTTTAGTTAAGCTGAGTTAAACTGCTTAAGAAAATTTCATTCAAATATTGAAAAAGTTACAAATTATAATGAAGTCGCACATTAGGTGTTTCTTACTTTGAAATCCATATGGTTTGTAAAATTTTATAAAACAGACTACTTCTTGAACATTTTATCGCATATTCCATGCCTTCCGATCTAACATGAATCAAATAATATAGGCTTTCAGAATATACGTTACTTTTGTTTATGAGCACGTTTTTAGTAAAACTGCACGAAGTTCAAAATTTTATGCAGCCCTACTGCGAAAGCAGTTCCAATTAGTAATTTCTTAATGTACAGGAAAACTTTCAGAAAAAAAATTCCGTTCCATGATATGTAGGATAACTCCTGAAAAAAAATATTGTCAAACCAATATAGCATAAATATATATCACGGAAAACAAAGAACTAAGATTTAGAAGTTCAATACACTTAAATTTAATTAAATGTAAAATTTAGAATTTTAGCAGGTAGATAACGATGATTTGAAGCCAAAACTTCTAATTTCCTTCTAACGCAAAAATTGCATTTTTGAAGATCGTATTCGAAACGTTCACATGAGTAGAGAAAAATAAACACTCCAATTATTAGATAATATATTATTAGATATAAATTTTAATTCGTAAGCTATCAGGTCTGAGAATGGATAATTTTGGTTTGACTAACTAGACTATAAGAAACATTTTTCTCATAGAACAACGTTACGAAAAATACGCATTAAAGTTTATAAAATTTAATAAACATTTTTATATGATTAAATTTATCGTAGTCTGAAAACTTATTCAGTTAATTCATTTCTGAAACTTTAACTATAGATCTTCTGCCAACTATTCAAGGTACCTTTTCCGAAACAATCCGCGTAGCCTTCTCAAGCCAGAATGCTATTAATTGAGTCAAGGGTAATGTAGCTGAAGCGCATCAAGGTTTCTCAGTATTATAAGTAAGCATTTTTGACATACTTTATGAAGTTAAGTAAAATGAAATTCCTTCATATCCTATCCTCAATAACTTTACTCACAAGTAACCTATAAACACATGCAAATTATAGTCTTTTCTTCGGCTCTTTGCTTCGATCCCTTCGTGCAAAGTGAAGTGCATAATGCGTGCTTTCTCTAGTGATTATCATTCATTAAATTATTTTAATTATGATGAAATTTTCTACTTCCTCTCTCCTTGAGTCTTAAATTAATCAAAGATCTCGTTGCAAAGGGGTTTCTGGGAGAATTAAGAACTCACCAAGTTATTTATAGACCTCATCATACCGTTTGATAGTTCTTTTCTTTATTACCCTCTGTCTGAATACCAGAATTCATTACATACTGAACGGCTAATGCATGTAGAACGTGGATAATTATTCGTTTGTTAAAACGGATAAATAAGGCGACGTAAGCTACGTTTTAAAATTATAGCACTTTTTAGTTGTAGAAATAATTTTTGTGGAAGGAAATACAATCAAATTTTTGCAATTTAATTAGTATTTTGTATCTTATTCCAAATTGTTTTTATTTTATGTATTATTGGTGAAAACGATTGAAATGTTACTTTCTTTCTTTTCCTTTCGCCGTCGACAGAACAGCTAGCTGGTCCACTAGATTAAGTGTTCATCAACCTCTTGAGCCAGTTACTAAATGTTCACTCAAGTATTACCCTCTTTGTTATTATTTCAGGCATATGAAGCTAAGTCTGAGATAACTTTGGCAAACACTGTGCATTTGTATGAAAGAAGATGATTCAAAATGACAAACACATTGAATAGCGGCAGTATATATATATATATATATATATGCGGAATTTGCACTTACGTTTTGTTTGATATAGGTGTAAGATGTAAATATTTACGTAGTATGTACGGTAATATTAAGAAAGAAGTGTGAAGGCAAATGTTATTATTTATGTACTAAATTATTTATTTCGTTTTGCAAAATAAAAGTGTGCAGTTACAGCCTGATCTTGCGTAGCATTTATCATCTTCAAATAGAGATCAAGATATCACTTTCATTGTCTTTAAGCTTATAGGTTACTAATTGCAATGAATTACACTATCTGTCATTTGTGGAAGTATTTCGAAACACTTAAACTAAATGGACCATTTATCTTTTAATGTTTAGTAAAATATTTTCATATTGTGCTAACAATAACATTTTCAGCAATCATGTTATAATCTTATATCAGTTTGTCCATAAAGAATTGGAGCAATAAACACATCCGTACTGAATAGCCTAGGGAGATGTGAATTACTTATCTCTTATCCAGAACCTTATAAATATTGTATTGGATTTAGATTTACTATCTTGTAGATATTTATTCTTCTTTATGCGCTATGCCAGAAACAAGGCTGATAGTATTAATAATATTTTGGGCTGCATACCGTTGCTAAGAAATGAAATGCAATGTGAGGAAGGAAAAAAGGGAATAAATTTTCATAAATATAAAATGATTATTTACAAATTTAAATTAATATAACTGTTATTTATAAACAGCCTTCATTTCCTGTTTTCTGAGCATTTTTGGTGTTCACTTGTGCATCATTGTTTTATTTATACTTACGTTAAGAAATCAATAAAGGTTCTAGTATTAAGAAAAAACGTAAATGAAACATGAAGAACCTACTATCAAATGCAAACAGCAGCAACATGTTCACAAATAGTAGCAATGAATTGAAGCAATATCTGTAGCCCGAAAGTTTTGCAATTTCTCAATTTTTCCTAAACTTTAGATTTGCAAAATATTCTAATTATAGAAGCAAAATGTCTGTATTCAAACGTTTATAAACGTTTAGACGCAAAGGGAGTTAAACTGACTTCTGTCTAGTAGAAGAATCTAGATTTAGAGCATCTGTTTTCTAATTTTCTCGATTTTGAGAACTCGTGGAATAAAATATATTTTATTGCTATAACTGGTATTTTTTATTCACTTATTTATTTATTTTGTGAAGTGTGAAAACTCCAACTATCTTGAGAAAAGTAAATGCCAAGAAAGCAATGAACATATTTCAATACTGTGTGTTCTTTATATGGAAAATGAAAACGAAATCGTAGTTTCATTGTAATTTTATTCATAAAAGCAAATGCAGTTTATATTATTGTAGGTAAGCAGTAGTAATATATGCAAAATATTATTAAGTTAATATAAAAACAAAATATTATTAATTTATGATGTTCAAATTTGCATTTCCACATGAAGTTCCAAAATTATTTTCAAGTTTTGATTCTGACATTGAACATCACTGATCTGCAATAGTCTGTGTGACAAACAGAGTGAAAAGTTTTCTGTGAACAAAGTAAATCACTTAAATGTGTACATTACAATTAATTTTGCTGGGGGGGGGGAGAATGAAAGAATTGCAACGCCTTTTCTGTTGTGTATGGAAACAAACATATTAATAAAAGTTTCGAACAGCAATGGATGATGCAATTAATTAATTTTCTAAACCAAATATATATTAATATTTGCATTTAAAATAAGAAATTTTCATTAACTTGGTCTTTTCGTTATTTTATTAATTAATATTAATCATGTTATCTCAAAACTGCCGTCTTCTCAAAATGTCTTCAAACTAAAAGAAGTTTGAAACAGGTGCTTACTAATTCAACTAAACGTAAATGTTTAAAAAGCAAATTTTAACTTTGGAAGTTAATATTTAATAAATTATAAAGGAATATAAGTATTAATTAATTTTAATGTCAAACTAGGAAAAAGTAACATTACAAGGAACCAGAATATTAGCATCGAGAAAAACCGATGTAGATAAACATTGTTCACTTGAGATCGTATGCTGTAAAAACCTCTTTCAGATACAATTAGATAGGCCCACCAGCGGCCGAGCGGTAAAGTCCCTGAACACTGGTAGTTCGGTCCGAGGATCGAATCCCGCGAACGGGCTGGCTGCATGGGTGCTTGCGTGGCTTTCTCCATGAGTAACGCGCTAATATGAGCCAGTTTTCCTTAAAAAGCCATCCATGAATCCATCACTCTCCTCCGTGTAGTGCCTGAGGCCGTAACACGTAAAATAGTAATAATAATGAAAGAATTAGGTAATTCATTTTATTGATCGCGAAGGATTAATTAAATCTTTCGGTCAATTTTATATTAGTTTGCATAGTATATCCATTTAGAAAAACATTTCTTTAACTATAGAGATTGCAGATTTTCTTTTCACACCCTGCCTCTACTAGAAAGAAAACTAACTTCATTTCAGAAAGATATATTATACAGGAAATGAAACACCTCTGTCTGAAGTCCAGTTCAGTTCTTACTATTTTGCAACAGTACAAACTGAAACTCTCGTCCTTCTGCACTTTATTTAATTAAGTATTTCTCACCATTAAGTTTCAGGATAAATCAGTCTTTGCATTATTAAGCTTTTGAACTATGTTGAGTAACAAACTTCCTTCATTAAGCATCCCTTCATTAAACATAATCACGGTCTAGTTAACATTAAGTATCTCTCTTAGCTTACGTCAACATACTTTCAAAGTTGGCTTTCTCTCTTACTTAACTTTCATTCAACACTTCTCACTTATTTGAATGAATCAAACCTTTCCGTTACGAATTATTTTGATCCCAATTAGTGTCCAAGTGGCTGCAGTTTAGAAACACTAAACACTTCACCAAGGGTATAGTTCCTTAAGGTTGAATGAGCTGCTGCTTAAGGGTTTACTGCTGTAAAATGCAAATATGAGCCAGTTTCTCTCAGAAAATTCTCTATTAAATCCTCCCTTTCCAAAGGAAAAGAGCCTTAACCATTTTTATTGTAATTAAATAATCCAATCCAATTATTTCTGATTCTAAAATTATCTGATGAAAGAGTACTTAAGTCTTCGAACCATAAAGTGTGCTGATTTTTATGCAGTAGCTTTAATGCATTGGCCACTAAGTATGAGATAAGAATTACTATTTCAGGTTACAACAATCCGTATTCTAGCATGACATTTTTTAACATTTTGAGAAAAAGTGCATTACATGTTTAGAGAAAACTAGATAACATGATTTTACTAGATAACATGATTTTGTAGTTTAAAACAAGCATTATTATGCAGCATATGTAGCGGAGATATACGTCAAATTTGAAATAAGTTAAATAATACGTGCAATACGACTTAGGTTATATTTCTGCACTCTTTTCTCAATAAAAACTTAAAATGCTCCAACCTTTTAGCATTGTTTTTAATCCTATTAGTCTGAAATTACGTTTCAATTAACGATTGATTTTAAAAACAATTATTTTTCAGTTACATATCAACAAACAAAAGCAAAACAAACTTTAAAATCTCCTTACTAACTGAGTTTAAAATAAATTTGTTTTTTTTTAAAAATTTAGTCATTTTAAAATGAGTTTCTAATTCACTATTTGATTTGAGCATTTTATAAGCATTTGATAAGGGATTCTGCAGCGATTCATTGAAAGAAATTGAACAACATCATATATATTTATTCGGATCTAGACTAACTGCATTTAATTTATTGTAGATTTAAAAAAGAAACTTACAAAAAAAAAAAAAAAAACCCTCAAGAATTACATGCGTTGAAAACAGTGTTTTTTTTTCAGCTTAATATAATTAGCAGGCTTAATCGGAGGGGGTGATGAGTACTATGAAACACTTCTCTAGCTTATTTCATTTCTGTCAGGTACAAAATTAGATTTTGAATTATGAATTCCTTTGCTCTTATAAATTTTAGAAGCAAAAAAAAAAAACCGTTTGGCAACTGTCCCATTTTAGTCGAATTTAAACGATAAGAGTAATTCATCAACAGTAACAAAGACGTACAATTCAAATATAGAAAGGAAATTCTCTGAGGAGAGGGCTTTAAGTGTCTTTGTATTAAAGAAACGAGACCTTTACCTGTATGTAGCCTTTACCACGGGTGATTCATATACGAAAGTAGTATTTACACATGAGTATCGTGAAACACAAATTTATGAACGAAAATATCGCTCACGGTAACAGGTATTTTTCTATTTACGAAACTAGACTTCTTAGCCTCTAAAACGGTATTTCAAATATATAAGTAGTTTTTACAAATGGGTATCATAAAAGTACTAGGAAGTCATAACTTTTCAGCGCACTCATTAGACACGTAAATTGCTTCAGGTTTTCATTCTCTTCGTTTTTAAAAGTTCAGAATATTATTAAATGCTCTCGAGGAGTATTTTACCTTGTACGGAGATATAGATGTTTATAAATATATAAGACTAACATATTCAGCTACACTAAATAAAATAATGTGAGATTAGAATGAATTAGGTTAGACTACTACTCTGAATAAAAACTAATCGATACTTAAAATTTAACAAAAGGAATAACCTTAATAAATTTGGTAGGATGAACACTAATATAATAGTTCAAATTATTTATTACTTCAAATATAAAGATCCATGACTTAATCAATAATTAGCATTGTGTCCTAGGAATGTTTAGAGCACAACAAAATAGTCCAGATGTAGATCCAGTCGAAAATATGTGATTAGTCGCTAAAGAAAACTGAGGCAAAGGAGAATAACCAAACGAGTGAATTCTATCTAAGACTTTATTTGAATATGGTGGCATGATATAAATATTAAACAAAGTATGATGTGTACACCACATGACTTCCTTATACGCCCTATTAAATTATGCGCATTTTTGTTGCACTTCATTTAACCTTATTTCCTCGAATTATTCTGTTTTAATTAACCATATCACAAGGCAAGTTGAAAATGACAGAAAACTTCCAAATTTTGAAATTAAATATCCCGGTTAATTTTTGTCGAACGGGTGTCAAACTTCCTCTAATTCTATTTTTTTATAGCGAGTATAAAACTTTCCCATAAATGAGTACAGGAAATGGGAGACCGCATAGTTAGATTTCGTATTTTCAAAAATGAATTTATTTTAATTTGACATTGCCGAAACATAAATATTTTCGTTATTTAAAACACTTCTATAATTGGAAGTATGTGACTACGATTAAATATTGAGAAAATAAAGGCTGCGCAAGGACTTTTAAACAGGGTAAGGGGTGGGTATATATATATATATATATATATATACATATAATTAAAGAAAGGAGAACAAACTAAAAAAACTAAGCGGAAGCATTAAGAATTTTCTTTTTACCTTATATAGTGCTCAACTAGATGTTATAGCAGTCCAATACAGACAATTTCAACGTTCTACGGCTAATCGTTTTTGGGTTAAGCAATATACATACATACATGCATACGTATGTACAGACGTCGGGAAAAAGTCCATTTAATTCCACTTTAAATCCATTTTAAAATCCCTTTTGAAAAAAGTCCAATGTTCTGTCCGTAAGACGTCACGTATACAAATCGTCCTTTTGGAGCGTCCAAAATGGAAAATGAAATTATTTTGAAATATGATACTCGAAATTTTTCGAGATTACAGTACGTCCTTTACTTTGCAAATTCTTTACTTTGCAAATTCTTAATTACATGAGCAAGCAAACATATAAAAACTGTCAGAAAAGTAGACGGTTTTCATATTAAATGTTAAATTGTCAGAATATTGAAATATTTAGCAAACTAAATTTAACAATTTTAAAGCTTTCTGTTTTCGCATTAAATAATTTTTCCAAGTCTATTGTTTTAAAAAATAAGTTAAAATTTAAGCTTGCATATCTTCTAAAGAAGGGCCGACAATAAACTAATATAAAAAGGCATGTGTTACCATGGTAAAAGAAAGTATGGATATACGAATATAACTTCCAGTTATTATGCCATCAATTCACTCTTTATCTTCAAAACTCTTGCCCACAACTTATTGTTATAACTAAAACATATTGCAAATCTGAAGAATGTTTTAAGGAGACGTTTTGAAAAATTTGTGCAATTCTTGGTATTCATGTTTCACTTAATGTATCCACCGTTCTAAGATTAATTTAAAAATTTGGGGAATCTGGTTCAGTTATCGATAACACAAACTGTACTGCGTTCTGGTATGTGCTGTCGGCCGAAAATAGTGCAGCCGTTAGTGAGAATATCGATAAAAATCCAGAAACACACACGTCATTCTTTTCAACGCCTTGATATTAGCAGAAAGATTTTGTAACGAAATCTCATTATAAATATTTACCTCCGCCCTTATACATGAAAAAACGAAGCACCAACAGAGAGCCACTGTTTGGAGCAGATTACGGGTTGAGTGTGTAGTCTTTAGCCGCCCAAATCTTGCGACTTGACGCTATGCAATTTGTTCCTGTTGGGATTTGTAAAGTCCAAGATCTATGCTATAAAACCACAAATAATTCCTGAATTGGAAACATAAATTAAATTCGTTATTGCTGTAATGAAGCCAACAGACTTGGGGAAAGCATTCCAAACATTTGATCAATTGGGTCGTGGTATGTCAGCACAGCCGAGATGAGTTTCATTTTAAAACTAAATTAGGCATACCCGATGGGCCACCGTTTAGAAACAAAACGATAAAGTTATGATTTGGATGCTGTGATTCGGAATTAAAAACTAACTTCAACATTTTTAGAGTCTATTATATTTTATGAAGCAGGAAACATGAAAAGGTAACTATGCCCGCACTGGAATTCGAGCTAAGTGTTTTCTAATTGCTAGCTGGACATTCTAATCACTAACGCTATAAGGTATTTCTTCCACTTCCCTAGCGTGCCTTCGTGGTGTAACGATAGCACGCTGGGCCGGTATTCCAGAGGTCCATGGTTCGATTCCCGGCGAAGGCAGTTGCTAATTTTTCTTCTTGCCTGCTTCCAAAAAATGCTAATGACTCTACAAGTGGCGCCCGAACTAAAAGGGTTGTGGATGATGATTCTCCGCACCCAGGATTTGGCGACTAGGTCCCATAAAACCCTAATCGCCCTTTAAAAAGTGGAGTATATAAGGTATTTCTCCCACTTCCCTAGCGTGCCTTCGTGGTGTAAAGGTAGCACGCTGGGCCGGTATTCCAGAGGTGGTACGATTCCAGGCGAAGGAGGTTGCTAATTTTTCATCTTGTCTGCTTACGCACCGAAAGAATGAAAGGCAGAATGCACTAATTACTTACACGCTTTTGCTCTTGGTGAAGAATTTTCTAGTTAAGGTCAATTATTATCTAACTATTAACTTGACAAATCATGTCCTCGCCGATACTCGAACCTCGGACCTCTTGATTACACGCCGAGCTTGCTGACCATTACACCACGAAGGCCTACTAATAAGAAATACCTTATATATTCCCCCTATTAAAAGGGGACTGGGGTTTAGGGGACCCCATCCTGGTAGTAGAGAATCATCAATATATGTATATAAAATATACGGCATTAAAAATGGTTTCGGTCATATTGAAAAAGCAATTGCTATGGAAATTAGATTTGTGGAAAATTTGCAAGGGAATAATTACCTGTAACATGCAACAGAACGTATAATTTCAGCTTCATGGTTTCAGTGTTTAGTTTCGTGTAGCGAATTTTACATCGTTTGTTTTTAATAATTACTTTTTTAACTTTTCGCGCAATCGCGTAAAATCAGTCAGACAATGAGCTTCTTTCTGATTAAATGCATACCGGAATCTCTTAAAACGTTATAGAGCTAACAGGATTTCCATAGTAGTATTTACCGAAAACATGCATTTATTTCCAATGTTCAAGGTGAAAGGTAATGAATTCAAAAAATAGGAGGAAGTTATAAGAAAAGCAAACTGTGAAAGAGCTCTTTCTTTTCTGCACTTGCACAATTTATCACTCGAAAATCGTTGAACAGATCAATAATAAAGAAAACTGCATAAAACTATCATTATTTTCGTATTTTCATGCAAAACTTTTTATAAGTGTTCTTTTGATCGAAGAATAACAGCTTTCACGGTTCCCCTGAACATTTTACTTTCTTCGCATCATAGGAGAGAAAGAAATCTTAAAAGTTCTAACGTTAAACCTCTTCTCTAAACGTAGGGTATCAAGATATAGAAGTATTCAGATACAAAACTACCATTCTTTCCAAGAAATAACTAGAAATACATCTTTTCCCAAAAGAATATTTACGATTTGACTCAAAAAATGAATAGTTTAAACAATTTTAAATATTTTGTAGGTTCAAAGAAACGTATCCACGGCTTTTTGATATAAAAGCAAGCAGACTCTCTCACGTAACTTTCACTATCAATTACAATCGATATAAAATATTTAGAATAATTTATTTCATCATTGCCTTTTAGAAAAAATAAGATTATAACCAAGATATGAGGAAGTGCAGAAGTAGGAAAATG
Organism: Stegodyphus dumicola; assembly: GCF_044657685.1. NCBI lineage: Eukaryota > Metazoa > Arthropoda > Arachnida > Araneae > Eresidae > Stegodyphus > Stegodyphus dumicola. The sequence continues at coordinate 108,091,548 of NC_140781.1, read as the reverse complement.
TAAAACGATTTAGATTACAGTAAAAAACTGTAAGAGATAACTATTTCTCACACTGACAATCAGCAAGAACAGTAATTGTGCTATTCTCTGTTCACCGATGCACATAATGAAAGTCACTGGAAATCATCGACTCAAACATTTAATTTACTAAGCACCTGAATAGCACTGATGAAATTGATGCTTTTGAAACATAAAACGGATATTAAAAAATACGTTTATATGAAAAATTTAGTAAAATGAATGTAAAGGTATTTTGCAAATATAACGTCAATAGTTACAAGTACTCTAAGATTAATTTCATATATAATTTTAATCACATTCATTTTTCATTGTTTTATTATGAGTAGCTGACAATTCCTTTTCAGTTATTAACAGTTATTTCCCCGAGTTTATATCATTAGCCAAGATGGCGCTTACTTTGCAAATGGAAGGTACAGTTGTACAAATGCCCACATTACAACTGATCTTTCTGAACAATGATTTGGCTTATGACTGATCGTTGTTGAATATGATCGTGAAGCTGCGATACCAGAAACTAACATCAAACATTTACTAATATCAAAATATATATAGTACTCAAACATTCCTCTTAAAAACGAGAAAGCACAAAATGTAAATGCAGTAACTTTGGGTTAATCATTTGGAATATTTCATAGGAATATACATCCGAGAATCAGCTAAAGTCAAATATGCTTTAGAATTTTCACGTTTATTCTACTTCGTGAGCTGGTCTAAATCTAGTTTCCCGAAACGAAATGGGAAACGTGCAATTGAAATATGTAGAATTTGCAACAGGTTATGAAATATCCACGTTTCCCATTTCACATTATCATAATACCAGTAAACTTGTGTACATGTTTGCTGGATTTTGAAGTGTGATCCTTTACTGCGATAGAGTGCCATTATTATGGGTATCAGTGTTCATGTGATCAGTAAGGTATTTATAGCTTGCAGTAATATGTCTGGATAATACATTTTCAAATCAAATTCATTGAAAGGAAGTAGGAATTATGGCATTTGGAAACTTCAATAAACATTTCGCTCTTTGTAAAACATAGTAAATAATCACAAGTAATTGCAACATACCGAGTAATCGCAATCAGTTGTTCAATCGGGTAGTTTCAATCTCATCTTTTTGAGAGGAAACAAATTTAATGAGTAACTCTTATAATAAATTTTAGCATCTGTGCATTTTCCCAATCTTTATAAACTTCTGAGATCATCAACGGCTTTTTTTCTATGTGGTTAAAGCCTGAAAATTTTAGTTAATTATTTTAAGTTTAATTAGATGAATAATTTTAAAGAAACCGATATGAATAGAAATTTGAAGGGATTTCTTCTAACTTTTAATATTTGTGTTTTAACGTAGCATGAAAATTCAAGGTATCCAGACATCTTTGAAAATTGTTATTAACTCACTCGTGGAGTAGACCAAACAGTAAAATGGCAATTATATTGAATATAGCCGAATTGAAAACTTACCGAATTTCCAATCTCATTCAATACAAAACGAATATATTATTTTATCTTTTCTAACTACCATGGATAATAAACTTTCTCCATCTGTGGTGAATATAATACCTTTCGTATAGAAATACGTAACTGAAGTAATTTAAAACATTTTATTGGCAGTCAAGGAAATCCAGCTTAAGTTAAATAAATTGAAAATAAGAAAGAGAACCTAGGCCATGAAAATTTCGAAATGTTTTCTCTCTTTTAGTAAGCCATATGTAATCGATTTTAACTGAAACTTTCCAGTCATTTATTTCCAGGCTTCGCTTCACCTGCTATATGAGGAAGATAAATCATATGTACTCACTTTTTATACAGAATTACCAAGATACTGCAAGTAAAGGCAAATTTTGAAGAAATTTTTTAACTTGAAAGTTTTCAAAGGAGGAAAGGCAGGCATGTCTCTAAAGCTTCACCTTTACAAAAACAACTTTTTTGCACTACATGACTGATCTAATATCGTGCACTGTTTGGAAACACATTAACTATTTATCACCTTAAACAGGCTAAGGTCTCAAGTTGCTTATTTAAATTGCGATGCTATAAACATATTCTAAAATCTTCAAAAATAATTTCTATTGAATAATTTTACTCATATTACCGGCTGTATATTTTTAATTATAACAAAATACTTAAAGTATTTGATTATTTGATCATTATTAATTTCTGATAATACACAGGCTGTGCTATTTCAGAGAACTTAATCTGCAATTGGTTTTGGTTTGGTTTATTTAATTATGGCAAAGCACACTAGGGCTATCTGCCTAAGAGGAGGAATACCTTCGGGGAGAACTTTCTAAGGGAAACTGGCTCGTATACACGTTACACATGGGGAAAACCACGAAAACGCTCATGCAGCCAGCCCGTTCGCGGGATTCGAACCTCGGATCGAACTACCAATGTTCAGCGACTTTACCGCTCGGCAACTGGTGGGCCCTTAATCTGTAAAGTATAGCAATTCTCTTCATTGCTTCTGCTTGAGAACCCCAAATTCGCTTTCGTATAGAATGAAGGTGTCAAAGAAAGTGAGAAGAATAGAAATTCGCTTTCATATAGAAGGAAACTGACTTCAGTAATTTCTAACTTATGCAAATAAACTGTTCTCTTGAAATATGTTGATACCCTTCCGTTTCTTTCTTAAATTCCTTTAAATGAGTTTTAAACTACATTTTATATTTGATTTCCGTAAGTTTGACCAAGCTATGTTTTCCTAATAAAACCCTCCCTTTCTTCATTTACTGAACTCTTACTCGACTTCGATTCATTTTGTATAGATCATTTGAGTTTCATTCTTCATTATACACTTATATTAGGCTGAAATATTTCCTTTTTAATTACGTTTATTTCACTTCTATATTGGAAATATATGTTATTTTCCTAATTGGGTTTTCTCGGCGTTTCACTCTTAATCCCTCAGAGTGGGATATGCAGGGTGACAGCAGTTTTTGTTCCGTTTCGCGTTAAACAACGCAGGTTTACTGCCTTGGTAACAGATTATGTTCCGCCACCTACAATCATGACAATGGAGAAGGGAGTGAGCTGAGAGACAGAATCACCCCCTGTCGAGACAAAGTGCCCAAGCAAGTTTGCTGAAGCTCGCCATTTCAAGCGAGGACAGTCGTAACAATGGTTGCACCTCCTTTGCCAAAGGTAAGTTCGCTTTTAAAACATATATACAGTTATTTCTTAATAGAAATATCTTAAGCATTATAAATTATAGTCTCATAGTTAGATTTATGTGTAAAAAATTGAAGGATGTAATCAAAAGTAGTTTTAATTTGTATCTATGAATTTGCTTTGCAGTGTAACGCTGTAACGTAGTTTTATTTATAGCATACTGCTAACACGATAAAAGCTATATACATGGATGGTACTTTTTGTAAACATTTCTTAAAATTATTTTTAATTTTGTACAATTTGCACAACACTATCGATTTTAATTATTTAAATTCAGTTTTGCATGCATTTTTAATTCAAATAAGGAAAACAGAGGTAAAAAAAAGTCCATACTGTAGTTTTAATTTTTTATAACATAAGTGAGCAAATTATTTGGTAGGATTGCAGCATGTCAGCAAGAAATAAAAATCGTATGCTTTACTGGAATTCTCTGGTGAAGTCGTATCGTTTTCAACTAATAGTACTTTTTAATAGATTTTTTGTTTTAATTTTTAGATTTTTAATGTCATTTTTGTCATGTCATTTTATTGCCATATTTTTAGTGTCATATTGTCCATTTATATATGTATGTACATATATTTTTTAATAAAAAGTTTTTCATGCATTGCTTGTTTTCATTTATACTTAAATTACTTTGTTCATGGAAATTATTATAATTCTGCAGGTATGTTAATGATTTCTACTTAGTTTTAATCAATAAAAAAAATACATAAGAATTTTCGGCAGAATTATGAAAAATGAATTTTTATCTTACGCATGTGAGCTAATCCATATTATTTAACTTTAAAATTTACTTTATTCTTTGCATATGAGACTTGGAATTAGAATTAGCATATATAAAAATAATTTATAGTCTAAAAATATATGTAAACATTTATTCACCTGTAATGATTAATGTATAGAAATTTGTACGCATAAAACTTCGCAAAAGTAAAAAGCGTTATAAGCTAACTGAAGATTTTAAGCTTTATTCTTAATTTGGAGTAATAGGTTAATTAATTTTAAGCTCTTCATAATTTTGTAATAAGAAATATAAACATTTCTTTCTCAACATTTTGTGCAATATATGAAGTTAAAAACAATAGCTTGATAGTATTTTATGGTTACTTATTTTCTGAATCTCATACATTGCGAATAAAGCTGAATAATTTTCATGTAAGAGAAATTAAATTTACATTTTTTTCTTATTTCAATACATATTTTTTGAATAACAAATTTTTATGCTTATTAAGCTCAAGTAGACAAACTACGAGTAACATCAATTCACAAATTGTATTAAAATATTCATTTATAAGTAGCATTTTAGGAAGTTAAATCTAGCAGATTATAATACAGATTTACTGAGACATATATATATGATCAGCTGTTTTAACACATTCAAATTTTCATGATTATAAAATTTTTCAAGAAATATTTTTAATAAATTAATTTTCGACTATTATGATTATTTAAAGGAACATTTAGCTTACATGATTGCATGTTCTAATCTTGTGAATGAAAGCTATGAATAATCATAGTTTGTTTTTTAAAATTAAAATATGTATACAAATTCAGAATGTATATCACTATACATAGTTTTTAAAATTTATTTTATGAAACTTGTAAAGACATTATTTATTTTTCTGGAAGCAGACAAGATGAAAAATATGCAACTGCCTTCGCAGAGAATCGAACCGCGGATCTCTGGAATACGCGCCCAGCGTGCAGACCACCACACCACTAAGGCATGCCAAGAAAGGCGGGAGAAATACCTTATAAACTAAGCATTTTTAATTTATCAAATCAAATTTTGAAAATTTCTGCTTTAGAAATAACAGAAGCTCCTAGTTTCCTTTTTTAAACAATACTTGCAATCAGGCAAGCTTCTCAAAGACGTTTCCACAGTGGTAATTCTACACAGACAATTTCTTTGCAAACTAACGTCCATTTATAAAAACTAGAATAAAATTGTTGTAAAATTCTTAAACGAACAATATAGAGGATGCTTTTGTCAAATATATTTTAAGTTATTTGCGTCTAAAGGAGATTTATTCCAGTTTGAATGTTGTGGTTCGAATGTCCAATATTATAGTTCGGACCTTCAAGATAATACAAATGTTAGTAGCAAGTCACCAATTTTTTTAAATGATCTCTTGAACATGAAAAGGAAAAATATGAAAACATTAAAAGTAAAAATATGAAAGCAAGAAAAGTATTATATCTGCAATCAAAACACAATTATTTTAAACGAATCTCTAAAGCTTTAAACTGAAATGCATGTTTATCCCATTATCCTAATTACATCTCTTTCATCTGCCTTAAAATATTTTTTAACCATAAAGCGTAATGATTTATTTTTATTAAGAAAAGAAATAAATAAAATATTCATGATAAAAGAGAATTATTATTGTATTCTTAAAATAATTTCCATTTAATCATTTAAAGAAATGTCAACATTCATTTTTAAAGCACGTTTAATTTGTCATTAGGTATTTGAAGAGCAATAAAACATTTTTTTCCTTATCCACCTTTTAGTTTAAATAGATTAATAAACTTACCATTTCGTGGAATGTAACTACTTTCATAAATTATTAATATCCTTTATCTTAATTATTAAATCAGCCGTATAATTTAATTAATCATAGATGTAAAGCTTTACTTCATTTTTCATTCTGTTAATTAAATCGAATATAACGCATTGTATTTTGTAATTAAAAAAGAAAGAAAAAATTAAATTCACTGTAAATTTCGAAACCAAAACCTTCGATTTGCACTGGGCAAGTCTATTTTAAAATAATTCAAACGAATACTTATTTCCTCCTTACTTTGGGCCAAATATTTTTCTTCCTGAAATATTCTGCTCTGTAGAGACAATTAATTCTTGCATAATCAATTTGCATTTGTACCAATAGTTATTTTTCATTTAGCATAAGCCTGTATAATAAAGCGATAACAAGTGTGCAAATGGAGAGGAATTAACCAATAATGTAAAGAAATTACGCATAATATAATGTAGTATATTTATAATAGTAACGCTGAGTTTCTGTATATAATTATTACCCAATAGCATTTATCAGTTAGAGGAATTACTAAAATTAATGATTTTCTATATTATTAAATAAAAGTAAACAATGCTCTTAGTATTTAATACTAAGAGAGTATTTATACTGAGAAACTGGGGAGTAGCAAGAAAAAATAATACATGCAATTTAGTTCCCTGTGAATAGAAGCAATAAACTATTTTTCTCACAAAATACAAATCACTACATTTTTTAGGATTCTACTTTTAAATTCTTAACTTAAGCTAGAATGCTCTTTTACAGCACAAAGTGCAGAAATGTGTTATTTATGTCTCGTTGCAGAATAAATACATTTCTTATCAGATTCTTAGAATAATTTTTTAATTCATGTGGCCTTACTTACAAACTCGATCTTAAATCTTGCTAGTGAACAGGTTTTAGTTTCATTAAAAATTCATGATCATAAATGATTCATAGGTATTCTGCATTAAAAGAGAGCAAACTTCGCTTAGATAGTTAAAATATCAGAACACTATCAACCTATTTTTCTTAAATTTCTAAGCGTTCGCGAAGAATAAAGTCAACTTCCCACTCATTTCATTAAATGAGGAAAATTCTTTATGCACTCTCTACGTAATTTTAACCGAAATAAAATTTCATAACATTGAATTCTAGAGGAGATTTTGCATATTTTATTTTACACTGGGAATTAGTACCTCTAACTGGATTTGAAAATTGCAGGTACCTTTATAAAATTTCAATTTCGATTAACGTTTGACAAGTCTTATTTTTTTTAAAATAACATCACATTATTAATATCACATGGGAACTAATTCATTTAAAGAAAAAGAATGCTTGAATTTTTTTTACTCAGCTTACTAAAATGCGAATCCATTATTTGTTTCATTGATGAGCCATCGAAGACTGTGGTTTTCTCTAGATTTATAACCTGCCTAAAAATGTTACAATATAAGGATTATAAGAGTTTAAGTTTCTTAGACGGCATTTTAAAACACAAAATTTTAAACATTAAAAAACTAATTCCTAAATGAAATGTTGAATGGAAGACTCCGAAAGCTAATGGATTTCATTCGCCTGATAATCTTCATTTCTCAAATAAGAATGGGAAGAATCTGGAAATCAAGCAAAATTATCACGTGAAATTTCCGAAAGATGGAAAGGAAATGCATCCCTTTTATTTAAGAGGGGAAATAAAGCATTGAAGTGTGCTTACATATCTAGCAGGACGCCGGTTTTTCCAAACCAAATAGAAGGAAGCCGTTTTGAATAACATATAACTTTATTAATGAGCGAATTTGTACAACAATTTATGCAAGTGTAATGTCATTACAAATATGAAAACATTATCACAACGCATTCAAACTACCACTCATCACCATTTTATGAATAACCGGCGTACTATAGTGGTATAACTTTGCTTAGTGAAACCTAAGGTACAGTGAAACAAGGAAGAATCTACTTGTTCTCACAGAAAGGCAACAAAATGTTTAATCTTTCAGTTCTTAAAAAATGTTTGCTATGGAGAAGCTCATTTAAAAGCTATTTTCTTCCTCCTTACCTTCGTCGCATAACTTCAAGCATGTCCCTCTAGTAAAAAAAAAAAGGTCCAGGGTTCGAACCTCAGAGACAGCATAGCAGATTTTCTCGCGTATCTTGTTTCAATAGATCCTGAATGACTCTACTGTGGAGCACAAACTAAAAGGTGGTGAACAATAATTCATTATCACCAGAATTTAACGACCAGTTTCCCTTCCTTTCCAGTTGCTCATAAGTGGTGGTGGTGGTGGTGCTGGTGGAGGAATGTAAGGTATTATTGTTATTCTCAGTGCGTGTCTACTTGGCATAATTGTAAGCTCTTCCGGATGGCAGGTAGGAGGTCTGGAGTTTGAATCCCGTCGATGGCACTACATTTTCCCGTCTACTGCACCGAGATAAAATGCTCAATAGTCTTACATAAGCGCACAATTTTTGGTCTCGTTATTTCATATTTACGTTTGAAAGTTCTTGCCATAAATTATGTTTCAGTTAAGTGTCATTTTAATCTCAGTTACCAACTAAATTAATTGTAAACTGTGTAAATAAGAAAGGCTTCAAAATACATTTTAAATATTTATATTTGATTTCAAAATATTGAAAACAATATTTAATTGCCATACATCGCATATAGGAGTACTTTTATAATTACGTGATGTAATTTAGTAAAATCATTTACTGCAGGTAAACATATATTTTGAAACATTAAAACATTACTGACCCATGGAAACTCATTTCTAAGGAGTTCTCAAATTCCGTCCCTATCGATCCGTTTTAATATCGCGTTTCAAAGTTAAGGTTCAAACGCACATTTCTAAATTAATTTATTATTTTAAATATCTATTTTACCTATTTGCTTGTAGAGTCATTAGGTTTATTGGAAGCAGAAAAGATGAAAAATATGCAACCGCTTTCGCCGGGAATCGAACCACGGACCTCTGGAATACCGGCCCAGCGTGCAGAACCACTACACCACGAAGGACGCTAGGAAAGTGGGAGAAATACCTTATATACTCCCCTTTTTAAAGGGCGACTAGTGTTTTAGGGGACCTCGTCGCCAAATCCTGGGTGCGGAGAATCATTATCCACAACCCTTTTAGTTCGGGCGCCACTTGTAGAGTCATTTGGTTTTTTTGGAGGCCGGGGAGGTGAAAAATTAACAACGCCCTCGCCGGGAATCGAACCACGGATCTCTGGAATACCGGCCCAGCGTGCTACCGTTACACCACGAAGGCACTTTAGGGAAGTGGGAGAAATACCTTATATGCCAGTTTTAACTCATAGAATCAGTCTCATGTTGTACATTTTTTGCCATGTTCTGTCTTACTTCTGGTAATGAATTTAGCAATAAATGATTATTTGAAAAAATATTCATTCATCTAAAAATAATCTTATTTGTGAAGAACAAAATACACAGTTGAAATTGTGCGCAATTAGAAATAAAATGGAAGAAAGTACAATCAGTTTGCAATTATCGCAGCAAAGCATAGAAATTCTATTCTCTGGCACATCGAAATACATTATCCAAAGCAGAAAGGAATGAGAAAGGTTATTTGACTTCTTATCCGAATAAAAGTGAATAGAATATTCTCCCTTTATCATTTCTGCGAATGGCAGGTGGTATTATTTTATTTTACAATCTAATATGCCTAAAGTGGGTTGAGAAATATTTGTTTGATAATTTGTATAGAAAGTTAATGAAGATCATTAGATTTGAATTCAAATAAACCAGTTATTTTTTTTGTCCTAGCAAGGTTTACAAAGATATCCAATACATCTTGACGTCGCTTTTATGCAAATCTGTAACTTACCAGATCTTAACAGTAGCTTTAAATTAAGAACTAGTACATATATATTGGGTCATATAAAAAGCTCTCCGCGGTTTTCTGCCTCTAGATAATGTTGATGTCTATATATCCGGCAAAACTCACCCGATTGTTTAAAACGAACATGTGCTTAAGCGATGACATTCAGCTTCCGTTGTTTGTAAAGATAGTTTTCTGATTCGCTGCTCATGTAAAACGTGATATTGATTTGAAAGTGAGTGAAATATCTGAAGAAATATGCTATGTGATACTTTTTTACTATAAAAAAGGCAATAACGCTGCAAAAAGATGCCGAAACAGTTGTGAAGTGTTCGGTGAGAATGCTGTGGTGAACGAAGGACCCAGGACTGGTTTACTCGATTCCGTTCCGGAAATTTCGATGTGAAAGATGCACATCTCTCTGGTCGGCCAGTCACTGAAAACGTCGATGAAATTTCGCGACTGGTGGAGCAAGACCGGCACGCAAGCCGTCAGGAAATAGCGGAGGCACTAAACATCAACCATACAACAGTTTGGAATCATTTGAAATGTTTTTGTGAGCAGGCTACAAAAAGAAGCTTGATGTTTGGTTGTTACATGAAACGATTTGAAGCAATCATTACTGGCGATGAAAAATGGGTGAAATACGAGAATATCAAACTCAATAAATCATGGTCAAAAGCTGGTGACACCCCACAAACGACTTCAAAGCCTGGATTGTCGGCAACCAAGGTTATGTTGAGTTTTTTTTGGGGGGGGGACTGGAAAAGAATTGACCATTATGAGCTGCTGCAACCTGACAAAACCATCGCCCAGTACTGCGCACAACACGACCGCTCGAACGAAGCAATCCAGAAAGAGCGACCAGAATTGTCCGACAGAAAGGGAGTTGTAATCCATCATGACAATGCGAGGCCATACACATCTGTGATGACTCGCAACAAATTGACTGAACTTTTTGGGAAGTTTTGATGCATCCACCGTATATCTCAGACCTTGCACCGTCTGACTACGATTTTTTTCAGTCTCTGTAAATCTCTCTTGATGGTAAAAAATAGCCGACCGAAGCGCCACTGAAATTCTTTTTGCCAATTTTTCAACGATAAACCACAGAAGTTCTACACCGATGGAATCATGAAGCTTTTTATTTTGTTTTCAGACTTATTTATTTATATCTTTTTCATTATTTTATATTCTTTTCTAATTCTAACAGCTGTTTGTAAAAATGATGTAAACAAGTCATGATTGTAGGCATGATCTATATACTAGGAATAAGTTGTTTCTAGCCGCCACAATTTATAATGTCATGATAAATTTTTACATGAAAATAACAATGTAATGCTAGACAATAATGTAATTTCTGAAAATCAATTAACACAAAACATACGTTACAGCACATAATGAATCGTCAAAATTGGGCTGTTAAAATTTCAGCACAACTTTACAACAGTACATAAATGTAAGCTTTGTAAACAATTTTATCGTTCTTAATTAATTCTGATAGTAAACAGATCATGTTTACAAAAATGATTTGTAACGTGGGAACATCACGCCTGTTTCTAATGCAATATGTAATGTCCTGAAACATGTTGCCTGTACCCACTATAATAGATAACATCTTAAAAATAGGCACCTGCACAACTATGTATATCGCAATGTATATCATGTAATTTAATCCCTTTTACTTGAGCTAATTCAACGCTGAAAGGTAGGAGTACCGTTGACGCCGCCGCCGGTGGCAGTACTTGTAGTGTTCACTGGAGTCACAATTTCCATCACGACTCAAGGAATGATGCCAGAATGTTGTTAGTTTTCTAGCTAGTGTGTGGGGCTAATACCTACTTACTTAGGGTAAATGTTAGGTGGCCCCCCTCATTTCTACATAACATAAGGTCATATATAATAATGATCAATAAGTACTTGATTTAATTTGATTTTCAATAAATAAAATATTTGTTAAAAAATGTACCAAAACCTCGGAGACCTTTTTATATGGCCCAATACTTAAATTTCAACTCATTTACTATGTATATAAATATCAAATTTATATTGTATGACTTTGAAAATGTCTGAAAAATAGGAGGAAGATTAGGCTTAGCTTCGTACTGCTGAAGTAAAATAGAAATTGAAGAAGAGTTTAGTGTCTTTCTTTTTCTTTCTCTCATGCATACACTCAGAAGCACACTAGTCACACTAAAAGAAATCTTGAAGCTAATCTCTTAAACAAGAAAATAGTTGAGTTCTTATACTCCTACATTTTGTTATATTTTAGATTAAATATGTTACAAAACAATCTGCATGATCATGAAGCTCTGATTTTAACTAGAGATTAAATCAGGTGTCTACCTCACTTATCATCTAGCTAGCTCAGATTTCAGTAAAAATATGGTGTTACTTAATTTCCAAAGTGAGTTTTCTACAAGAAATTCTCACTGTAAAATAACAGACACAGAAGTAAAAGCACCTTAAATTTATTTTACCTCACCACTTGTGAGGTATTAAATTAAAGCATGAAAACCTAAAGTTACCAGCTAAATGGACCCGCTTAAAACGGAAAACTTTCTTTCACAGTTGTCATTAATTCAACAATTTAATTTTAACTTGACTAGAGGTTACAAGTTTAATTTATTAACAAATATTTTATTTGTTTAGACCGCAACAAAAATCAAATCTAACACTCAAATCAAAATATATTTTATTTTCAGTCTACAATATCCACATGAAGACCAGCAACTTTAATCGGCAACCCAACAGACTTTAATCGGCAAAGTATCAGTGGACAATTGGACAAAAATCTTACAATCACAGTCGAAATTCCCTATACTTAACTTTTATATAGTAAAATTGCTTGCTATTCAAATTTACATAAATTTTGGATGAGCAAATCTAGCAGTGAAAAGAGGCAAAAAGGAAAGAAGAATTAAATAAAAGAAAGGAAGGAAAGCTTAAAATAAAAATGCCACCAGCACTACTTGCTTTTAATTACGGGCGGGTCATATCCTAGGGTAAATACAACATCGGTGACCTTCATTTCTCAGATACTCTGAAATATTTTTACCAAAGCGTTACTATCAACACTAAACGTTTTTAAGTAGATTAAAACTGCAATTTCTTGATTTTTCTGCACAGTCAAAAAATATATAATAGTTTAAAAGTTTTAATAACTGAAATAAATAAGCTATTAAAGCAATACAGCTGTTCGATACTTTTTGAACTATCCATCAATATTCGTTTAAGCTTCATGAAAATCGTTTTTTAACCTTGCTTTGCTTCAGTCATTCTTTAGACATCAAAATAAAATTAAATATTTAATTTCAGAACTAAATTAAGCTTTTAACATCATGTAATTTTTTCCATCAACGAAGTTATTTTATTCTTGCTTAAAATCTCCGTTTCGTATCTTCAACTGTACTTTAATTTTTTCTCTCCTTAAACAAAGTTCCTTGAAAATTTAATGCTCTTCTTTGCTCCCTCTCTTTGCATATTCTGGAACTCTATGAGAGGTAATAAGATTCAGCTCTCTTAATCTTTCATGAAAATAATTAAATTCGTAAAATTTCTTTATCTCCAGATTAAGCTCGCTCGACTTAATTACATCTTTCTGAGATTTTTTTTAAACCAAATATTTTACAGACTATTTCTTAATTCGGACAATATAAAGCCATTATTATGGCTAGGTCTGATATTCATTTTGATACACTTTCTGTATTTTTGTTACGCTTATATCGAATTACCTTTTGACATTTAGGAATAATTTAATTTGATGTATGGATCATTTCAGATTAAAACTCAAAATCACTTGAGGGTATATTATTTCAATATGCATATGTAGGTAATCTCCCTAAGAAGAGGGATGACTTCATAGAGGGCTTCCTAAGGAAAACTGACTCGTATCCATGTTGCACATAAGGGAAAACAAGAAAACTAATCATGCATTGTGCCCGTTCACCTGGGCTCAACTCCGCGGGTAAACTACCAGTTTCCCTATTTAACCATTCAATTACTGGTGGAACCAAGATAAATTGAAATAGTCAAAGTATGACTATGAATATTGTATTGCGCTTTCAGTTTCTAATATCGAAAAACTTACTTTATTTGTGAAAATGTTTTTAGGTTATAAATATTTTTGCAAAATTCTTAAAATATTATTTTAGGAATTATTTTCAGTATGATAGCATTCCTAAATTTATCTACTTGAAAAAGTTTAGAATACTTTTACAATCTACTTGAAAATGTTTAGAATACAATAATCAATATGAATACCATAGAACTTAAATCGGAATTCAATTCAATAAAATTAAAATAACATGTCTTTGAGTATCTTCTGACGTATACTAACCGATGCATTACATATCATAAAGAACCAAAATGTTACAATTATATAAATACATTATCATGATGTTTGATTCAATTTACAGGGAAAAGTGAGATCTGTAATTGTGAGTTATCATGGTTTTAATATGAGAAATACTTAAATGTGCAATTTATTAAATTCATTTCGAACGCTCTGAAACATAGTATATTAGCTATATCTTCGGAAAAAAGTTATTATTTGCCATTTTTTTGTTTGTATCAATATGAATATGCACATGCGAAGATAGATATATAATGGATAAGGAAATAAACACATGATTTATGTACGCACAAGAAGAATACAGTATAATATTAATTATTAATTCTTACAGATCCAAGTACAGCCAAAAATCTGAACAGTAATTAAATCGTCTTCAAAGCAGAATTTTATTTAATCCATTATTCATATCTTTTTTCTATCCCTTACTCTTTGTATATACATATATACAGGGTGATTATAATTAAAGTTTAAGTTTCAAAACGCTATAAAAAAGAACCACTGATGAAAATGATGTGAAATTTGAAAGGAATGTTATTGAAAAAGGCGGAAAGCATATGGCAGAAGGAAAATTTTAGTTTCAAAAGTTAGCAACAGATGGCGCTGTAAGCGGCAGAATCACGACGAGAAACGAGAAATGATTCGTAAAACAATGGCTAAGGTGGAAGTTACACATTAAAACGCATTGACAAATTAGAATTGTTGAATAATTTTATTTGCATGACTGTACATATCACATCGAAAGGGACAAATCGGTTTCAAGAGTTTTGCGGCGACATACCGCATAAGAACCATTCATCAAAGAAGTTCGGAACTGTCGCGAGACTGGCGCAAAACATGTTCAATATGGTGTCCACCGTTGTGTGCAACAAGTTGAAAGTGACAAACAGCATGTTCCACAACGGATCGCAGTGTCTCCGGGGTGATGTTCAGAATGTGTTGCGAAATGCGTGCCTTTAATTCCGCTAAATTTGCAATTGGAGCACGGAACACAACATCCTTCAGATACTCCCACAGCCAGAAATCACACGGAGTAAGATCAGGCGATCGGGATGGCCAGGATGTAGGGAAATGACGGCTGATAATTCGAGCATTTCCGAAATGGCGCCTCAGCAGCTGTTTCACGGGATGTGCAATGTGCGGAGGAGCGCCATCTTGCATAAAAATGATTTCATCCACACATCCATGCTGTTGCAGACCTGGAATCACGTGGTTGCACAAAAGAGACGCATACCTCTGACCAGTGACGGTTGCGGTAACAGGAACGGAAGCACCCGTTTGCTCGAAAAAATATGGTTGTAGGATGAATGATGCCGTAAAGCCACACCATACCGTGACCCTTTCAGGATGAAGTGGTACGGGGTGCGTTGCCAGTGGATTTTCTGTTGCCCATATTCGACAATTCTGGGTATTCACGTATCCTGTCAGATGGAAATGGGCTTCATCTGTCCACAAAATTTTCCACGGCCATTCATTATCCACTTCCATGCGAGCCAGGAATTCTAACGCAAACGTCTCCCTAGCTGTCAGGTCAGACGGAAGCAACTCCTGCACATGGCCAATTTTGTACGGATAGCATTGCAGAATGTTTCGCACAATTTTCAGCACTGTGCTCATAGGCCTGTCCAATGTTCGGACAATTCCTCGTGCACTGCACGGTTGCACACCACCGGCCGACCCCTCCTGTAATGCTGTGGCCACTTCTTCAACTACCGTCGAATGCACTCGTTTTCTCCCTCTACCAGATTGCACATCAAACGAACTTGTCGTTTCGAATTTTTGCATCATTTTCTTTAGACCTACGACACTCATTGGACCAACGCCTTCTTTTATACCCTTCAGTGTCCTGAATTTTTGCAGAGCTACTCTTGACAATCATCATTCTTGTAATACAGCTTTACCAGCAGAGCGCGGTCCTGCAGTGAAACACCCATGGCGAACGTCTGAGACGCGAAATGAGGAACAGCCTGGTACCTGGTGGCTTTATAACACTGAAATTTAACTAACATTTTAATTTAAGTCTTCTTTCGCTTGCAGCGCCATCTGTTTCTAACTTTTGAAACTAAATTTTTTCTTCTGCCATACGCTTTCCGCCTTCTTCAATAACATTCCTTTCAAATTTGACGTCATTTTCATGAGTGGTTCTTTTTTTATAGCGGTTTGAAACTTTAATTATAATCACCCTGTATATATATATATACAGAGAGAGAGAGAGAGATGGGGGAAACGGAGAAAGAATTGCTTTACAGCTTTTGAAATCTACAATATTCACTTACTTTGAATAAAAATTAAGTTGCATTAAATATTAATGGCCTAAGGCATCAGATATGTGAGTTCTATATCAAAATCAAAGGCATCAGATTTAGCAGCTAGATAAAATATTTTTCTGCATAAGAATCGAACAAGATCTTATGTATTATTAACAAGTTTGCATTCTTTTGTAGTTCGTCTTAGGACGAAAACTTCTGGCAGCAGCTGCTTCTTGTTTCACAGACTGAATACACAGGAACGAATATATGATGATTTAGCCATATAACAGTTTGGGAAAGAAGAAAATGTACCAATAATCTAACGAGTTTCTTTCTCTTCCTAAATGTCTTTTTAATTCTTATTCCAATATAAGGATCTGAATATTACTTAATAAACTGAGAATAAAAATTATACAGTAAATAAAAGCATAGTCTTAATCACATCTCCAAATACTTCGTAAGCTAAATTGCTCACAGATTTTACTTGTTTACAAAAATTTCGCCCAACTTACGCCTCCAGGAGGAATTTGCCAATTTATGTTATCATTTTTGATAAAAGTGTACCTTTTTCAAAATGTATCATTATTTCTCGGGTAAACTTGGTTCGAAATGTTTGTTTGACAGCTTGTGAAGTATTCACATTATTTAAAAAAAGTGCATTATAGACTTTTATTATTCTTGTTTACAGGCCAACAAGTTTAAGTAACACAAGTCAACATTTAAACTATAGTCAATGTCTTCGAGATAAATTAGCCTTTATGACCATCAAATTAGTTTCTACATAGCTCTAACATCCATTCCAATAAAGAGATTTCTTCAGTGAATTGAAATTGGGGAAAATTTAAAACAAGAATAAAACAATGCAGAGACATAAAATGAACACGAAAAAAGACAAAGAAAGCAGAAGAAGATTTTGAGTTTTTAACAATAACTTAAACAAGGAAAACGAAAACAGTAATATTTTCATTAAAGACTATTAGAAAAATGTTTTTGAACTGAAATTAAAAGATGAAAAATGAATGAAATAGTTTTTGTGTTTAAAACTAATAAATATGTTTCTGCACTAAAAATTAAAAGAAGGAAAAAGAACACGACAACTTTGTAAAGACATTAGGTTATTTAGAAGGAAGAGATGTGAAAAATGAGCAATGCCGTCGCCGGGACTCTAACCACGGACCTCTGGAATCCACGGACTGGACAAAAGCGAATAAGCAGTTTGTGCCTAATACAATATTTGTTTCGTGGTATTTTTGACTTTGTATTGCTTGCGCTTCTGTTTAAGCAGACTTATCTGTGTCTTCTTAGCGAATAAACTATAGTCCTCCTGTCATCTTTAAATGTTTCCTTTTCAGTCATAACCACTAGTATCGCAAAGTTATGAAGACTCATTCTAGTTACAGAAACTGAGTTCATTAAAACTTCTCTCGAAATTTATTTAAATTCTTTCTTTGATTTTCAGGAAGTATGTAGAACATAAAATCAAAATCTAAATAATTGAAAAATAATGGTTTCTATATACTAAGGGTGTGTACGTAAAAATCAATTTCCAAATATTTTGTATATAGCCCAAAGTAGCCGAGGAGTGCATTTATCTACTACAGAAACGTAGATTAAGCAAAGATCAAAGAGATGCCATATTCTGTCCCTTGTAGTGAACTAACATGTAATATATTAACTTAAGATTAAGCGTCATTAATTCTTCCCTACAAAGGTATCTAATTTCATATCAATCTGATTTCGATCCCGCTGTGTGGCACACGAGCCTAAGCTTCGAGAAGCAGCTGTAGTGCTTCAATTGCGGCAAGTCATTGTGAATAGCTCAGTGAAATGAATTGCATTAAGTTATAGATCATGCCTTTGTATTCTGAGAAAACCGTGTTTAGGATATACACTATTTAATATTCCATTTTAAAATAAATTCGAACTTAAAGAATTAAGCCCTAGCTTGGTAGAATTAGTATAATTTTCTTTAAATCCCTTTTCCTGTTAAGGTTTAAATGCAATTCTTCCATTCTTTTGCATATCTGAATGTGCAAGTTTTTGATATGGTATAAAAATACTGTCTTTTATGGACGGTGAATACTGATCTTTGGCGCCACAGAGATTCTCTCAAAGCCATTATTTTATTCCTCTGTAATAACTCGATGGAAATTTCATTTCATAGCCGGTTATGCGTCTTTTCTTTTTTCAAATATTTGAGTTTAGCAGATATGATATCTTTAAAAGGCAAAAACAAATAATGTTTAATGAACACAATAATAATACCCTTTGCTGAATTTTTTTGTTAAATTCAGCTGCCATAATGAAGCAGATGATTTCAAAATGAGTGCATTCAATTTTTAAAAAATAATAATTGTTTGAATTCAGACTTCTGTAATTTACTAGAAAGTATTTCCCTCTGCTTGTATCAGGACGTCTGAAATGCATTTGATTGTATTTAATTTTATATATTTATTATTTTTAATTAACAAGAAATAGAAAATCTGGTTTAAAACCAATTTGTATTCTTCAAGATTTTAAAGATCCTTTGTTAACAATGTTAGAAAAATGGTTAGAATAAACAAAAAATTGACAAACCTCCGATGTTTTCTTTTGCTCTATACCTAGTCGAATTCGGCACGAAGCAAGAGCAGTGAAAAGAAAAAATGTTAATATGTGTAATCCTGCTTCCCTTAAGCAGATAGCTCTTGTGTGCTTTGCCGTAATCTAAATGATCCAGTCTAATCCGATTCGTCATGCAATCCTGATATATTGCTAAATTAACGAATAATGATAGTTGGCTAAAGAAACTAATATTCAAGGATTCTTTTAGTTCGGTCAAGCTATTGACCAATTTTTTGCTAGTCAAGCTGTTTTTAAGAAGCTAAATTACAGAAATGACTTAAATCTGGCTGACACTGGCAAAGCACGAAAAGGCAATATACTCATGGAAGGAAATCCTTTGTGGAGGCCTCTCTAAAGAAAACATGCTCGTATCTATACATCACACATTTGAAAACTAGGAAACCATCCATGCAGCCATTTCGTTTGCTGGGATTTGAGACCGGAGTGAACTTTCTGTTCAGTGCTCCAATCTGCCATGGTGAGTCAGAGAAATGGCTTAATTCGGCTGAACAACTACATTTATTATTCAATGAGGGAAGTGATTTAGTAATAGAGAACATATTTTATTCATTTTTATTTCCAATGAAGATTTCAAGATCCTAGTTATCTGCATATAAATGCATTTGTGTAGCACTTGCATTTTATTAAAATCGTCAGTTGAAGGAACGTTTATAAAATTTATTTTACCTTCTGTTTACAGTTAAATTTAATAACTCTCCTATTTTACCTTTTATTCTCAGACATGTATTCGTTCGAACCAGAAAGTTAAGTAAGTATAAAGCACGCTCCAGAAGGTTCAATTCAAATGACAGTTAACTACAACTCGTAATGTACGAAGAGAATCGCTTCTTCGCTGATAACTTCTGTGAGATCTAGCCAGTTGCCAGAAAATAAAATCGTTGAATCGAATCCCGTGCCATGTTAACTGTAAAGTCACGCATTCTTTTAGCTGTAAGGTAAGGATCAAAGCTAGATGTCTTGCTTTATGATTAATAGTTTTTTAATAATTGTATGTCGGTAAGAGGTCAGGCTGTCTGTATATTTGAAGTTTAATGTCGACAAGAATCAACATTTTAAAATTGTGTATTTTGTCTTAAAAAATGCAGAATTACAATTGGTAGCTACGTTTGGTAGATATTACAAAAAAGTAAGGAAATATCTTGTTTTCCCATGAGTATTCTGGTGATATTGAGGATTGAACACTTGAGTATTGCAACAGACAGCCGGCTCTTAATTTTTCTTCAAGAACTTATATCCATTTCACCACACAAAAGAATTAAAGACTCAGGTGATCATTTCTCGTCGTGCATTAACAGCCTCATATATCATTTTTAAATTATGTTACACAACACTTTACAACGTATTACATAACACTTGTTATTATCTTTAAACAATATCACTTTTAAATTTTGTTTAACCTTACGGATAACATTTTAAGCCAAAAATCAATACTCTTCTTTATTTTTACTCATCTTTCTACCATAAAACAATCAATTCACTAAGCCTCATTTCTTCACTTTTTAAATCCGTTAAAATTGGCATTATGCGCAGTATTCTCCAATGCTTTAATATCCGCTATTAAAATCAAATTAAATGTAACTTCTATTGTTGTGCTCTTAAAAACCGTCAAGGTGTACATAGCCTCTCAATCCGTTCTGACATTTTAAAATAAGCACTGAGCTGAAATAACAGCGTACATTTTACGCTGATGTGCACTAAAATAATCATCAGTGATAAGTCAAAAACAATCGCTGTGACGTTTAACTAGCGGTCTTTCTGGAAAGTGCGTTCGAAAACCGGCACGAAGTTTTATCGTATATCAATAATGACATGATCGTTATGAGGTTTGAAGTAGTTCTTCCAGTTTCCAGCTAGTATCAAATAAAATCTATTTCGTTCCGCCGATGAAACTTTATGAAAGTTTTTCAAAGTTTTATTAAGCTATTTTTCAATTACCTACACTTCTATAAATACGAAAATGTTAGTTTAGGGCAAGATAAGTTGCTTTCTCCCGGGTGACGAGATAGTTTGTAGCTTATAAACCTTTGAGATAACAGATTTCATTTAAGGCAGAAGCTATTTTATAGAAACTAGGTGGAGTTTCTTGAAAAGAAACTGCCTTTGTTACTCAGTATTGCATATGAAATTTTTGGGTTACCGAATTTACTTGCTAATTATGTGTATCACAAGATACAAGAATTCGGCGATTGGGTCCCCTTATTCCCAGTAGTCGTACTTTAAAAGAAGCGTATATAAGGTATTTCTTCGCTCCTTCCAGCATTCGTTGGTGATTAACGGTATCCCAACCGGCACGTATTCGAAAGGTGCAGGTTCGAGTCCCGGTGAGGACATTGTCCAACATCTATACTGCTTTAAAAAACATTAATGCCTCTACAAAGTATAATTTCAAACTCTGAACATGTGAATAAAGAGCCAGTAAGAAGTAACATTTTTATATAAATTTAAGCAATAACATGAATAATATATAATGATTGATTTCCCCCCTAATGCAGGACAAAGATAGCCTCTTCTTGATCTTTCTGAAAACAAGCGCCAGTGGCTAAAGCCATTTATTGGTTTACTGCTGAAAGAACTCGAGTTGATTCCGTGAAGCTGTTAAAGCCAAATATTTGTCCAATAAATTAGTTAAGCAAATCATTTAATTCAGTTTGTTTTGAAATAAGTCAAAATGCTTTTCTTCCATAAAAGGGTAGTTTTTTCATGTTTTCGTCAACATCTGGAAATTTATTTCATTGTAAATATTGTTAAAGATGAGTAATAAAGACATGTTTTATTAATGACTTAAATAAAGTGTCTATAAATAAAGCGTGCGTCAATGAAGTCCATATAACATTATCTTACATTTACAGGTGATGTTTTAAAATAAAAACGCAACTAATATAGAGAGATGTAATAACGTGAAGAAAGGAAAGCTTTTGTGTCCACCAGACCTAAAGTGTTAGAAGGATTGTCACAAAGGATCTGAAAGAGCATAGGCTTTCATATCTATAACGTAGAAGCACATGCGGACTCACTGGACAACCAAGCATGGGAATTTATTTCATTGAATTAATTTATAAGCTCATATAGAGAGTTTTTATGATGAACGAGCAAATAAATTTAAGTGTGATTTATTCACATTAGACTAAACGACTTTGTCAGACTAAATGAAAAGAAAAGTAATAGGCTTTATAATTGAATTTGATAAATTTTAGCGAATGTGAAACTTTTACGAAACCAAGTTCATATGTTTATGAGATGTTCTTGATAACTTTGTCTGAATGAAAATTGAAAGTATTTCCTAGAGAGCAAATTCAATAAGCGATAGACGTATAAATGCGAAAACATGGAAACAAAACAAAAGCAATAAGAATCGCAGTCTAGAATCTTTAATTTCCTGTATTTCTGTGCAATCCTAGGTTGCAAAATTGAATTATAAGTACGGGGAATGCTCCTTTGAATAAATGCGAAATATATATTATATCCAAGGAAATCAGACCATACGCAATAATTTCAGTACAGGTTGTTTTTTGCCAGGAAGGAATTTTGATTTCAAATTCATATGGACAATTTCACTTGACTTGTATAATAAAACAGTTGAAATTCTTAACTGTACTTAAGCATTTTAATAAGAGCTCTCTTTCCTGTACTGAAACAAAATTAACGTTACAAAATATTTAATATATCCCCTTTTCCACATTACTTATTCTTTAAAGTTCTTGTAAAACTGAAAGTTATCCCTTACTTCAAGCTTCTGTGCTCTTCAAATCGTATAATGTTCCATAATAACAAAATCTTACAAATATTCATGATCGAGAAAATCGTCTTTCCTGTATTAAAAGTCTTAGAATAAATTGCTCCGAAATAAAATTTTGGATTTCTCCCAACCAACTTTCACATTTCATGAAATGATAAAAATACGTTATTGATATTTAAAAGCTACGATTATGTAGATTATTATTTTGTGTTGCACAAAAAACATTACCTTGTAAACTGTTCAATGATATTCTATATTTTTCAAATATGTCTGGACAGTTGGACACAAATGTACGTAACCTGATATTTTTGACTTCGTATTTTCAGGTCTCCGTACTTGAATTTATGTAAATTTTTATTTCGATAACAAAAAATTATTCTTCTCGCAGTACAAATTAATTACAGACAAGGAATACATACAATTGCAAGCTTTAACAATCACACCTTTGACCATGCATTTATACAGTCTAGGGAGATCACGCAACAGAATATCAGCTATCAGCTACTGGAAGAAAAACTCATTATGCATATTATTCAGCTATCCAAAATTAAGCATTATTGTAAGAACTTAACCATCGTTAGTCAATAACACAATTATTTTTTCAATCAAAAAGATGCATACATTGTAATCTATAATAAAGTCATTCAACGCCGGCAATATATACTGTGGTGAAATATAAGCAATGATGTTCTATCTGAACAAACACTGACAGAAAACAAAATCCGAATATCAATAAAAAAATAATGGAGAGTAATAAAATTTCGGCAATGCATGTTTCTAGGTAACATATTTATTTTATTAAATTCAAATATGAAAGAAGAATCAATTCAAATATGAAATGCTGGTACATTAATAAACGGTGTAACGGTTAAAATTTTGAATGCAAGCATACAAACGTTGCATGCAATGTGTCGTACAGGTGCCGGATGTCAGTTTTTGTGGGATGGAGTTCCATGCTTTTTGCACTTGATAGATGACAGGGACGGTTAATAATGGTTGTGAATGATGCTGGAGTTGTCGTCCAATGATATCCCACACGTTCTCGAATAGAGAAAGGTCTAGTGATCTAGCAGGCCAATGCAACATGTCAACACTCTATAAAGCATGTTGAGTTACATGCGCAATGAGGGTGAGTATTATCCTATTAGAAAACACCCCCTTGAATGTTGTTCATGAATGGCAGCAGAAGAGGTTAAATCTCCAGACTTACGTACGAATTTGTAGTCAGTGCGGGTGGGATAACCATGAGAGTGCTCCTGCTGTCATACGAAATTGCTCCCCAGACCGTAACCCTAAGTGTAGGTCCAGTATGCCTACTCACGAAATTTACAGCGCGTATTTAAAGCAAACCTGATTTGCATGTTAATAGTGGCACACTTAGGCGCTCAGTGCGAAATTTGAATAGACGTTATCTTTCAGATGTATAAACACGCCTACTAAATTTCCTTTACCTAGCACAATTATTTCTTGGTGTTGGGATTTTTTTTTTCTGTTAGTGTATATCGGGAAAGGCACAGTGTAAGGGCTATAAGATTTTAAACATCAGTAACAAGTGGATGCAAAGACTAACTTAATGTACATAGTATCCCTAAATAAAGACGCCAAATCCCGGCAAAACACTACATATAGTTCATAAAACTCTTCTAGGGTAAATAACTCAAAATAAAGAAGAAGTTAACCTTCCGAAACTACATTTAATTTTTTCGAAAAAAACCTTATATCACAAACAGGCCAAAAGCAAGCAAAAACTTTCCCTGGCCGCCCAGCTGGCATCGTGATTAGTTACGCTGACTGCATCTACCGTTGGGTCAGATTTCGAATCCCAGAGAAGGCATAGATGTTTGTAAGCATATATTGCCTGTGCGGCAAGGTGGCGCTCAAAATATATACCGAGGCGAAAGGTCCTCTCAAGAAGTCGGTGGTACGGAACGAAGGATGGAGATCCTCATAACGCCCTTCGGGGAGTTCTGTCCAAAATTGTGGCGGAACTGAACAGTTAGTGAGGCAGGAATGTAACTGCAGGATCAATGGTGAATTTTCTAATATCCCGCTGACTTCTACGTGTATTTATATATTCAACTTACAGCGTCTTCATGCTTCGAAAATTCAGTTATCGAGGATCCACATGCTTATGAGATGCAGGGGTTCGTCACAGGACACCGAGCAGCAAAAAGATGTGGCTACAACCTCTACATCCTTTTGTTATTATCCTTAAATGTTCCTCAACTCGCTAACTTCATGTTTTCCGTTATATGCTCATAATTCACTATTTCCTTATCTGCGGCCGTAGTCTACACTCCCGTATTGTAGCAACTCTGTTCTGAGATATTTTGCATGCATGATAGTGGCATGCGTCTATAATGAGTTGTTTCTTTAATTAATTTTATGTTTGACTTTTAGAAAACAGTCTTAATATTTTAGAATTCACCTGAACACAGCTATAACGATTATGTACAATACATAAATCCTTTACGTAAGCAAAGTGATATGTTTTCTCGAAACAATTAACTGTAGTTTCGGAAAGTTAAATTCTTCCTTATTTTGAGTTATTTACCCAAGAAGAGTTTTGTGAACTATATGTACTCCCTTATTTCCGAAACCGACTCTAATTTATAAAATTTCTAACATATTTCAAATTTCAAATAAAATACAATTAATTTCTATTGTCAAGGTTGTGAGAAATACAGTATTTGAGAGCTGGATGAGTACCTGCGATGTATTAAACTTTGAACTTAATTTTCAATTCTTGTAGCGGTTTTCGTTAATATAGTTACTAAAGCTGAAAACGTTGAGCTAATCTTGTAAACGATTTTATGATTGTCATCCTGTGTCTGTATTCCAGTTATTAATCATTTTCTCATCTGATCAAATGGAAAATTGGGGTCCAAAGAAAATCGAGTTATGTGATGCATTTAAGTCGTTAACTGGAAACAACAGCTTTTGCTATAAATTTCGTTAAGAAATAAGTAAAAGAACTGCAATTGTTTGTTAAAAAAATTGAATAGATTGAATCAGTCGGTCCTGCACAGTAAGCATTTCTTCCACTTCAGTGAAATATAGATCATTTTATTTCTGGTAAAATAAGCACTGGTGGGATAAATTATTAATTATTTTATGCTTTTTATAGGCATAAATGTCGCTTATAACATGTATTATATTCACACACACACACCTAACTTTACGTCGAAATACCCTCTTACATTTCGATTTAAATTTAGTTATTTCCCTTTTCTATCCTAAGAATAGTAATAGACTTATACAACATCTTTCTGAATTGCGTCATTTCAAAACTAATCCTTGTCATATTATTCTTATGCTCGTGACGCATGTATTTACTGTAACGGCAAAAGGAAAACTGAAGTTTTTATCTTCTTTTTTTACGATCTTCTTCTCTCTTTGCCCCTGTTCTGCTAATGTCACGTCCGTTGCTTCTGTTTTATCATCAGTTGCATTTGTATTTAAATTTGAAACTTGTAGATGAATTTCTGTATTGTGTATTGCTTAACATAGTATGCTGCGATAAAAGTAACCTGTGAAAGCTTCATCATACGTCTACTTCTTTATGCCTCTTCTAAGTCATCATCTCTCAATTTTCTCTTTATTGCGAAATAAACGAAATTCGTACAAGTATGCATATATGTACATACACACTTGCATATCTGTCGGATAAAAAATATATAAATAAAAATTATAACTTTAATTTGTAATAGCTCTTTAACTGTCTAATTTAATTTGGATCTTTTACTTTCCATCCTTTACGTAGCATTTCATACTTCCTTGGCGATGCAGATGACTTTGCAAACCAACACTTATAGTACAAGCTAAAACTCAGAGCTTTTTTTAACTAAGTTTCCATCTTGGAGTATGTGACATTTCGCCGTTCGCTTCACTCCTGACAACTTACTGCTGCCTGATGTCTTGAAAATTATATATTTTAAATGTAAGGTACTGATTTAGTTCTTCCAAAACAGGCGCTACTGGCCCAGTTTGTTTGTGTGTGCTTTAAAATTGTGTGTCAACCCGACCAAAAAAGGAAATATTAAATTCGGCCACGTCTGCAAGTTTCTTTTTCTTTTATGTATTAAGAGCGCATCTATATGACGCAAAAATTTAAAAAAAATATTTCATTAATCCATGTCTTATAAATGTCCTCTGTAAAGCTCAGTTTTTTCCCTTTATAATGTTAATGCAGTAGAATAAATTCCTTAAGCACATGAAAAGCGATTGCTATGTTTACAGTTCTCCACCGCGTAAAAAACTAAGTGTTTCTTTCCACATAAAACAAATCTGCGTGAAGTAATCCCAAAAAACCAAACTCCGGTTATCCAGATCGCTCATTCTTCTTTCATGTCCATTTAAAATTAGTTTATTTTCGTGTTTTTAAGTTTTTCATTGATTGCAGTAATACTGGAAGTTTAAAAAATACTTAATTCATACACTCTTGAAAATCTTTTAAATTAATTGAGATAAATGGGTATGACATCTTTTTGGCTTACAATTTAATATATTTTATTATAGCAAAACAAGAATACATTGCGGTTACACATTCATCTCATTTAATTCAGTAATATTTCATCACATATCAATATCATATTTCCATACAGTATTTAAAGACACATTGATTATAAAGAAAAATGAAGAAATACATATTCTGTTCTCTTTTTACATCGCGAATCACTGCGTTACTTATCATACCCGTATTTTCTGTAAGCAAATTAAAATATTGTGCGGACGTTTTGTCTATCTTTATAAGCATAGCAATTTTTAGTCTTCCAGTATTCAGAATAACTGCACTCATTCACTTTTTATTATTTTTATTAATCATTTTGGCGTGCGGGATTCTTGAGCAAAACGCTGTCTCGAGTCTAAAGCGTAGTATATGTACTCAATTAAGATGCCACTAAAAGTGAAGCTTTTTGTTATGACTGTGAAGAGCAAAATTGATATTAAGGATAAAAAACATATCAAATCGAAGTTAAACTTTTAGATGAATATGCAATTATAATGCCAAAAATTTCAAATGTACAGGAAAATTCTTAATCTACTTCAAAATTGTTCCATTTATTTCTTTTATAACTGTCTTTACATACACAGAGAAAAAGGAGATGCAATAAAAGCTTCCCTTTGTGTTCCTATATTAATTAAGTATTTGCTCTGAAAAATAATATTCCGATATTTAAATTTATCAATTATCTGAATGACTGAGGTTATAATTTATCTGGAAATCGGATATCAAACAAAAATAAACTTCCCTTAGTCTTATTTGTTCTGTATTGGGAGAGTCATTTCCAAGGCATTTGTATTTTTTGTATCTATGCGCACCTCTTCCAAATATTCGAACTGATCATAAGCTTATTTCTTTTTATGGTAACATTATGTAGGTTTAACGAAGTTGAAATTCAGTATTCGTTGTTTTAGATCATGTTTAACGTCTTTTCGATAGACAAAACCCACAGCTGTTGTATTAAGTAAAATTTTCTTTGTTACCATCTCATTTCCGGAAAAGTCTCATTAGCCACGGAACAAAGTTTCGCATATACACGTATAAATTAGATGAAAATTAATGTTTTGCATTGCGCAATCTTTATTGGGAGTATTTTTTATTTTCAGTTACAAAATAATATCCCTTGAAAAACAATGTTTATTACTAATAAATTTATATACAAATTGCTTTCTTAAAATACGCTATAAACAGGCAGAAGACATATTGATAAAGAAGAATTCTTTAAGTAAAGACATAACGAATACAATAAATTTATATTACAATAAGTTTCTAACTTTAATTTTTTTTTAAATTTCAAAATTAAAATTAATTTTACTTCAAAGACATTTTTTACTATCCTTAATAATTTGCAACCATTTTTTCACATTACGTTACATTTAGCATTTTTACAATTTTTTACACATTTTTACAATACTTCACAGTTAGCAAAAATTTGTTTACAACAGTACACACATTTTACATTACTTAAAAGTTTACAGAATAGGTTTTTAAAATAGATCTAACAGATAGCAGCTCAATACTCAACTTTACCTTATATTAGCGCCCTCTATTTACAAAGTTAGAAGAAACACACTACTTAACATCACTTAGGTTGGCATGCTGCTCCACTCTCGAAATGCAAATGGTAAGTTAAATTAAAACTTACTATTTACTTGCCTTTTTAGTATTATTTTAGTATTATTTATGTATTTTTTATAAATAGTATCCAGTTTCTTTTTGATTTATTTGCATAATTCATGTCGGAGACGTTTTTCTGTAGGCAAGAGTTTCTAAATTACTTTGGTTTTCTACAAAAATGGTTTTCTACTCTTAATTGACTTTAATTTTTATTTCTCTAAATTCCCCTTCTTTAAATTTCTTTTTAGTAATTTGGTTTTACTTTTAGTTTTGAATTTTCCTTTTACCCTTGCCTACATGGATGACGAAACACGAATTGAATAATTGAAGAGTTAGGTTGAGGCAACTTTCCCTTGATAAGTCTGTCTCCTGCCTGCACAACAATTATTCACTTATGCATTTTTTTAAATTTTTAGGATTAAAAAATTTATTGGAATTATATATTTATTCATAGATTTTGATACTTGCACTTTATTTACATATGCTCTCAGAATTTAAATGATATTGTAGATTAGTTCGAGCAATAATTAATCATTTATTTGTAATTAATTTTCATTTAAAATTTAATTAATTTTAAATTTGCGTTTTACGAATAGAGAATGTTTGTTAAATTATATACATATTTGCATATATATATATATATAATATGGATATATATATATCCATATTATTACGCCTAACATGAACTTTAAAGAGTGCTGCTATGAATATTAAAATTATAACAGCCTTTCGTACATCAACGAAAATGATTATTTTAATTTCCTTATTTAATATTTATATATATATCTTTATTTTTGTATGTTTATATATAAATATATATAAACTAATACTAGAAAACGTTCTTTTTTGGAGAGCATTTTATTTTAGAATTAATCAAGTGATATTTAATTCCTACCAATAAATATGCTCAAAGAAGACACCAAAATACCCAGCTGCAAGTTTAGAAATATCAAATTTACATTCATCACAAAAAGAAAAAGTGTGATCTGGAAAGCGCAAGGTGGCGGGTTGTCTGTTTATTCAGTGGCATCGTTTGATTTTTCGGCGTGAAAATAAACAGGTTAAGTCACTTGTCACCCGTGATTTTTTGTGAATCACGTGACAGTGACATAATCTTTACGCTACTGCACAGATGAACTGAAGGGTAGAAAAATTGTTAACAAATTGACAACATATAAAGCTTTTCATGCAGAGAACTTTTTATTTATTTTCCAATAACAGCATGAATGAACAATATATTTTAAAGTTAATATTTTGCTTACTACATTTTTAAAACATTTTTATGTGTTTATTTTTAAATATGTATCGAAATGCTCTTTTCGCCATTTAAAATTTGCTTTCGTTCGAATATTCACTCAAACATGATGAAATGTCATTAAGCTAACATATGTTACTCGTCAATAAAACCTTAAAATTATTGTTTCTCTCTTCCTAGTACCTACTTTTATTCTTTTTTATGTATCTTTGTTTTCTGAATTTCTGCAAACCATTATTTGCTAGCAAAATAACGAATATGATTTGATGCTAATTTTATTTTTCAAACTTCTCTGTAATTTTAACCAAAGCCCCTTAGAAGATATTTCTATAATATAATAAATGAAGTAAATGAAATCATATGGGAATTTCTAGAGCTATACACATTTTAACGATAGAAAAGGTGATTTCTGATTGGTTATTAATGCTCAGTGATGAAACAGGTGCTCATAATACATATCAACAATTTAGTTTTGTGTGAAATACATTATAATAAGAAATATTAGCTAAGTGCCCAGATCATTTCTCTCCCAGATAAAAGAAACATAAAAATAATTCTTTCAATTCTTTATTATAATGGCAGATGAAAATGACCGAAACAGTTCATAATGTTACTTATTAAATAGCACTCTTCCGCCTCTTTTAAATCTAAAAATCGCAATAAAGCGTAAAATCACTCTTTAAATCAGTACACTGTTACACATAAGGGAAACACAAATAAATTCAAATTAAAATAGGATCCCTTTACTTCCCTTCAGAATCATCTGTCACGTGATGTTTGCAAAGGATTTAAAGTATTTCTTAGCATTAATCATTCATCATCTACTTAGATACCAGCAATGTTCCCTTTGCTTTGTTGTAATCAATTATGGGCTTAAACGAAAGATTTCAAAGCTAATGCTTTGCAAAATTCAGTTTCTGAACAAAGCATTAATTTAATTGCTAATTTATTCATTGTTACATTTTGTTTCCAACGATTGTTTTACATATTTATGCGTATTTTTCTATTTCAGAATAGTACTCCATTTTCGAATAATGTTTTTATCATAAAGTATCATTAGAATTTCGGTCGCGAAGGAAAGTTATATAATACTAATAATAGTAATAATAATAACGTCATTCAACTTAATTAAAAATCTCATTATAAGGTATTTCTCTCGCCTTCTTGGCATGCCTTCGTGGTGTGGTGGTCTGTACACTGGGCGCGTATTCCAGAGGTTCGCGGCTCGAATCCCGGCGAAGGCGTTTCTAATTTATCATCTCTCCGGCCTCAAAATTGCCTAATGTCTCTACAGTGGGGGCGGAACTAAAAGGGTTGTGGATGATGCTTCTCCTCACCCATTATTTGGCGATTGGGTACCCTGCACTTTAAAAGGGGGAGTATGTAAGATATTTTTTCCGCCTTCTTGGCATACCCTCGTGGTGTGGTGGGCTGCACGCTAGGCGCATATTCCAGAGGTCCGCGGTTCGATTCCTGGCGAAGGCGTTTCTAATTTTTCAATCTCTCTTGCTCCCAATTCCTAATGTCTCTACATCATAATGAATTTTCACTAATTCTAAAAGCGAATCATAAATAAATAACAATCTTCCTGTTAATAAACAATGCATAATAATTTTACATATCCCTAGAAACAGAAAAAAAAAAGATGGATCGCCTCTTCAAGCCTGAGAATGCAATAATAGAAATACAGTAAGAAATAGAAACTTGCATTGACGAAATAAAGAAAGCCTAGCAGACGCATTCACAAAGCCTAGCAGACGCATTCACAGAAACACTTCACTTTTAAGATTCCTTCGACAAAACGAATTACGGATCATCCTCTGTTATGATAAGAAACCACAACGTGTAGCGCTTAAGAAAACATTTTAACCTTCCTCACTAAAATTCACAGTGATATGTAAATGAAATCAAAATTTAGATCTATGCCAATCTGCAGTTTCTTTCACTTGCTGCGAAACTCAGTGCATTAGAATAACTTATTTAATCAAATACGAGCATTTATGGCTACAAAAAGGTTTAATGCTTAAGAATGTTTTTTCACTCGAGAGGTTTATGAAATAAAGTTAAAAAGTGAAAGAAATACTAAAAAAAGTGTCTTGCATCGGGAGACGTTTTCTTTATCACGAAAATGAAGATGATTGTGATAAAAGGATGGACGAAAATGAAGATGAAATATATATATATATATATATATATATATATTACATTTTATGCGTCAGTTTTACAGCTCCAAAATTTCATATAATATATAAGGTGAAATCTTCTCATCTCTAATGAGATTTTTCTTTCCTCTTAATATTAATCTTAGCCTCATTCAGTTTATTAAAGGTCTTTCATTTTGTTGTAGAAGTATTCAAGCTGTCGGAATTGTGAGTAAAAATAATATAAACCATGCATGTAGAATGACTCATAAGAAAGGTGGATTGTGAACACGGAATTTCTTGAAGTCAGTTTTATTTCTAGCTCGTTTTTCAATGCATCGTTAAAGCGACGCACATCCTGCCGCGCATTTATCTCACGGTAATTAATAATTGTTTCCCTTTGCTACCAAAATGTGGTGGTGTCATCTTCAACAACAGATTTCCTTTTTCTTAATGAAAAAAAAAAAAAAAAAAAAACCTTTGAAGTTAGGGGCATTAAAAACAATTACTACTCATTCCAAATAATTGTTATTTTAGCTGAGAATAAGTTTTGATTCTTGGTAATTAATAAGAAACGTTTTTTAATAAACGGAATTATAAGTAAATGTTAACGGAATTATAAGTAAATCCAACAATTTTAAAAGCCAAGCAACGGTTTTTTAAAAGTGTTTGCCGAACATACTTTTCTTTTAAATCGTATTAAGAGTACCTTCTTAAAAGACAAATCACCTATGATAAGTAGGTCACGTGACATGAAAGACTTCCTTTATGCTTCAAGAACGTTTTAGCCCGAAGGGCGTTACTCCAGAAGGGCTATTAATTTCGTTTTGGCATTTTGCTTTGATTCACTTTTCAGACTGTTGCCACCAAGTATTACAGCCCTGTATTATATTTAAAGAACTGCATAAACGTATGTATGTTTCTCGCATTGTGGTAAAACAACGGTGCCTAGAGCCATCACATTTGGAATAACTCCCCGAATATGGGCATTTGGAAGCCCTAATTGGAATTTGTTTTATTATCTATTTCATATTTTGTCAGACATTAAAGAAATTTTAATTAAGAAAACTCAACGATTTCAAAGCGAGGAAAGGCAACGCTGTACGGAAACATTTTTATCTCCAGCGCGCGAGACTATGTAGCGGGAATTATAAAAATATGCTCATTTAGAAATTATTTTGCGATATTGCTGTTGAATTGAATTTCATGGTTTAGGTGCGAAGAACATGATATTTAATAAATAAAGATAACACGCAAAGGGTTAAGAAAAACTCCTTCGGGTCTAATGTAAATTCTGAAAGCTTTCATATTTTCTTTTGAAATAATTTTAAAGCGAAAACGATGCTAATGATTGTAATAATGATTCTGATTTGAGTAAAGAATTTTGTCATAGCTCGGCTCAACGAAAGGAAGGAAACATACCCAAAAGGATAAAAGACTACATATTTTTCCAAAATATTGTATTATGTGACATATGTCATTGGACTCTATTATGTGACAACTGGGTAATCAATTTTCTGACCGTCATATACGCATATTATCAGAGGAAATTATTTTCTATATGATGCTGCGGATATCCAAAGCTTCTTTCAATTTTTGTTTCAATGTTGTTAATTCTATTCTGCCGCCCAACCGGTATAGTGGTTAGTGTCACTGACGGCCGTGCCGAAAGGCCCGGGTCTGAATCCCGGAGAAGGCATGGATGGTTGTAAATGTATAGTGTCGGTGCGGCATGGCGGCACTCCAAATATGAGGCGAGCCGAAAGTCCTCTCGTGTGGTTTGGTGGAAGGAGAGAGGGGTGGGAGGACCCTCGAACTTGTCCCCCCGAGGTGGTCTCCATCAAAATTGGGGGCGGAACTGAGACAAATCGCACTGTCACATGTTAGGTGCTCAAGGCTATTGCTAACGAAAG
The DNA here is from genome assembly GCF_044657685.1 of Stegodyphus dumicola. Classification (NCBI taxonomy): domain Eukaryota; kingdom Metazoa; phylum Arthropoda; class Arachnida; order Araneae; family Eresidae; genus Stegodyphus; species Stegodyphus dumicola. The sequence continues at coordinate 108,057,610 of NC_140781.1, read as the reverse complement.
GCGTAATCTTGCGCTCCTTGCCACGACGAATTTTGTGGGCTCGGGCTGACTACGTAAGACAAGTGAGCATAAACAACAACAACAGTTCCATTCTAATGCCACCACTTTGCAACAAACTGAAAAAATTAATAAAACAATTATTGCTACACTACATTGTAATATTTATTTTTATTAAGACAGCTTTCTTTTACTTCCTCCTTTTCTTGCCTACGCATTTCTACGAGAATGAGTTTTCAGTTTCACGCTAAGCAAATTAGGGGAGAAATTACTGTTTAGGCTGAGGTTTGAGGTACTTCAGTTAGAGCTAGAAAGCTAGAGAGATGGAAAGAGCGCACTATGCTTTTCGGCAAAGTTGCTGTACACAAATCTTGCTAGTTTACGGCCACTTTTATTACGTTTCTGTTAGGCTACGCCCGTAGTTTTTAGATAAGAGCAAACGACGCGGTAACAACTCTGCGCAGCTTAGGCTGTGAGTTCTATTTAGTCTTAGTTTAATTTTAAATTTTCTATTTTAAGCCAAAAATGGACTTCCTGTACGCCCAAGAAAGGCCATCTGTAAATATAATTGAGTTAGAATAAAAGTGTATTTAAACCCATCTTTGGAGTTGTTACTTACACGACAAGAATTAGTCTCTACACAGTTCGACTAGGTTCTAGCAATTAAAGGGCTTAATTTCAGCTAGAACATTACAACCTTTGTTTAACCGATAAAAAAAAGAGAAGTAATGATAAAAATGAAATACAACATAGGTTGGCTTAGGTTGTTTTCTACAACGCTTTCTGCCTTGAATGACTGCCTTCATTGTTTCTCTGGAAAAACCTGGTTCTTGTTCGCGTTATTCATTAAAATCTGCAATTAAATTAAGGAAGGCTGATATATTATTTAAATATGATGACGTGATCCTACATAAAATATATGCTGCACTTTCTTGATCTCCTTTTATCACAGAGGGTGAAAAATAATACCATTCATAAAATCAAGTGTTGTAACATTTATTTTTCCTAAATCAGTTACAATTCCATTTCTTACTATGTTGCCCTTTTTAATGCAAATACGTTTTAGTGAGCTGAAATAAATGTTTACAAGTTAAGTAGAATTTTCTGTAAGAAAGGTTTTACAGTTGCCCGCATGATCAAATTGGTTTTGAGCAGGCGCTGTTATTTCGTCCTAAGATCTATCACTTAATCAAGTCAATTCATTCAAATGTCATTACCACAAAAAAATATTCAGAGTTCTATGTTAGGTTTCGAGAAAGGTTCAAGAGTTAGGTTCAAGAAATCGTAGGTAATGTTAAAAGTATGCCAGATTCTAATGAGATGAGTGATGTCAACACCGTGTAATTTGAATGCCATATTCTGTGTTTTTATGTAAATTATTTAAAAATCTTCAGATGGTAATATATGAAGCGGCAGAATTTTTCAAATTTACGAGATACTTATCTTGTCAGGGAAATAATACTAATGAACATTTATCTATTAGATGTTTGATGATCAAAGATGGTAAGACGCTGCTGTATATTTGTGCTTACCTTCAATGCAAAAAAGAGAATTTGCACTATATTCAGTTTCAAACTTTTACGGAATATTTACGAACATTTTTGGTTTCTCGTTTAGTTACATGAAAATGTTTGCTGCTAATTCAATATAAAATGTTAGCTTGAGCACATTAAATCGGACACTTTAATATACACTGAAGTAATAATTGTCTAAATATATGTGGCAAGTGAGAACACTATAAGTACATATTTCTGCAAAATGTTGCCATTTTCTGTGTCACTGTATAAGGTATTTCTCCCACCTTCCTAGCGTGCCTTCGTGGTGTAGTGATTCCGTACGCTGGGCCGGTATTCCAGAAGTCCGTGGTTCGATTCCCGGCGAGGGCATTGCTAATTTTTCATCCTGCCTGCTTCCAAAAATATCTAATGTCTCTACAGTGTGATCAATTTATTTACACAAATTGACGAAACACAGACCTTTGCTGACAGGCAAACACAAAAATAGTTCTAAGTATATGCAAACCCAAGTAACCGTTATCAAGTTATTGTAATGCAAAATGTTCAATAAACTTAATTTATGTTGTGGTTTTTCAAGAATAAGAGACATTGCAGCATTCCATGGTAAGCTTTGGTTTGACGCTGGCACATAAAAAGGTACAAGGCTCACTTCTGATAACTTAATATTTCTCTGTACTCTAAGCATAGTTGCATTTCCATTATTTTTATTCAAATATTAAATACATTTGTAAGTGACCAAAAGATATAAGAAACATAATAAAGATCTTGTTTAAATCAATGAAATGAAATCACAGCTCATGATGTTAAAAATTATACTTTAAACAGCTTTATGTAGCATAAAATAACCTATCTAGCTCTAGACAAGAGAAATATAATTTCGATGGGCTCTCACTGAGTTACTTGTAATTATCAATCAAACTGCTTGGGATAACTAGAGACGATACTCAGGTATTTGCTGAACAGAAAGTCATAATGCTAAATAGTTACCTTATAGTAGAACAATGTGTTTTCAATCCTAGTCTTTAGTTAAATAGTCAAGCAGTCATACCGCTCCCACAATTAAAGTTAACATCACTTGCTTTCACATAAATTATTCTCTTAATTCACTCACATAACCCTTATCCTGTAAGTGAAGTAAGATTTAAGAATCGAATGTGGTCAACGTATCATCTCCCGCCAATTCCATATTTCAAATAACAATGAGTTTCATGTAAAGCATTATTCCAGTTACTCGTTTGTAAACAAAATTAATTTTTTTGTTCTAATAAACAGAAATGTCTATAATACGCAGTTTTGAATTGTATTTTATTAGGTATAAGGGGCCAAGAGTAAAAATTGATTTTTTTTAATTTGTACCAACATAATCAAATGTTGAGTAACATAAAATTTAATTGATTTGAAATTAAAGAAAATTAAGTGTTTATAATATATTTAAAATTAATGCTGTGAAACGAATATCATAATTTATTTTTTTCTATGTTTTTTCCTATAGTTCTGCAAATCTAAATTCAGTTTCATCTCCATGTATATCCCGGCGATATTTAGATACCAGTAAACAATGCTCATTCTATTGCAACAGTATGCTATGGTTCATATATGCAACAAATATGCTATGTTGATTGCTGCAAAATTGTTGTGGATTTCAAGTAAATTACCACTTCCGGTTGTTCGTTGAAAAATGTTATGTTCTTCAAGTAACACTTGCGGTTGGCCAGGTTGACCCAAAATCTAATCAACTTTTCATATGGAGGCATTACACAAGAGGGAAATTTTTGGAAGTTTGATATAAACTTTATCGTGGAGGGAAAAAAATCATCACATACATATACACAGACAGGCAGACATCATTGTAAAAGTAAGAAAAACGTGTTGTGGGACCCTAATTCGTGTTTATTCACTGAAAACTCATTATCCAATTTTTGGACAGGAAATATTACCTCCTTTATCTAGGTATATAAGTTGGCAGGAGATAAAAAGGAAACTAGAAGCAGTTCCAGTTAAAACTATAACAGCTTAAATAATAATAATGAGTTTCGCAATTACTGATACTCTGAGATAGGTGTTAAAAATGTGTTTAAAAAATAAATCTTATTTAAAAGCACGTGGTTAATAAGGTACTTACGTATTATCGGTAAAATGCTGAACTCTAATAGATTGGTCCGGTTTTCGATTCCCGGAGAACGGACTGGCTTCATGGACGTTCTCGCGGTTTTCCCCATATGTAACGTGAATAGGAGCCAGTTTCCCTTAGAAAGTCCTCCACGAAAGTATCCCTCTCCTTAGGCAAATAGTGCTCGTGTGCTTTGCCGTAATCAAGTAAACCAAACCAAACCAAACCAAACAACTACCTTAGTAGAAGTCGCTAAATTTTGAGAAGTCGACAGACTTTGAATACCGTGGGCATAACAGTTCATTAAGCAATCATATCCATCAGTCCGAAAGTTCTCCGAATCATCTTTTTCTACTGTACAAAATCGCCAAAACTGGGACAAGATGATTGCGTTAATACGTAAGTACCGTTAACAAGCATAGAAATTCTTAGCTAAATTGTAAACTTCTAACACAGAAACCTCCTCAGTTTTTAACGTAACTGCTTACTGGAAAGAGATAAAAATATCAGAAAATTCTTACATAGTGATTAAAGGAAGTGTAAGATACTTAAACAATAACCAATTCAAAACGTCATTAGCAAGACTTGAAATCTATAGAAATTTAATACCATTTTCTCTTCTCAGGTAAAAAACATCGATATTTAGTATTAATATAGAAATTTAATATAATTAATATAGAATAAACGGATATACAGAATAATATTAATATAGAAATTTGCTGTTAATGAAAATTTAACAGAATTAATATTAAAAATGTAATCTATTTTCTCCCTTCTTACTGCGTGCCTTTATTGTGTAACTGGATGTCAGTCATCTATCAATCACTTCGCGTTGATCGCAGTTTGAATTCCGGCAAGGGCTTTTGCACATTTTTCACATCTCTGGCCACGAAATAAATTACCTAATAGTCTCTTCAAATTAACAAAATGAATAGTTTAATGTAGGAATTTTACAGAAGTATTTCTTGGTGTATGAAATGAACAGTTCAAGTCCAATAAATCAAACAGCTTATATAATATAACTTATAATAGAGGACCTGAACCAGTACTGCATTTGATTAATAGCTAAAGCTATTGTAAATAAAAAGTTTTCCATTTACCACCTGGCGTTTTCTCTCAAAACTCCAGTTAGCGGATAATGAGAATGTAAGGTTAAAGTACTCATTCGAAAAGTATTTTTTAATACAAGAAAGTTTAAGCAACTACCAGTTGTACCACTTAAAGAGCATGTTTATATCCGTCTCTAAATTATTTTTCGCGTTAGCTAATTTACGTCTTCTGGTGTGAGTTCTTGTGCGTGCCGTATAAGAAGAGAAACATCATAGTAAAAAATTAAGAGTAACTAGCTTTAAATGAACATTATAACATAAAAAAATAAGTAAAGATATAGCGTAATAAAAGGATAATTTTTCAGTGTAAATATAGCTCATCAGTGTCTCTTCAGCTGTTATTAATTTTCCAGATGTCTTCTAAAAAAACACCATTTGAGGACAAAGATATGTATCTCTGTGTTATTTCTCCTCAAATTAAAGAAACATAGAAAATTATGTTTCGTGTTACGAAAGACAGCATTAAGTACCTTACTTTTAAAAGTTCTTGCAGTTTTAGTAGAAGCAGAGGCGAGAGTGCGTAATTCCTCATTCAGAAAAGTGTAATTTTTCCTTCAATGATGAACAGCCTCTTTCAAACGCCTTTTTTCGCTCTCTAAAAGCAAAGTAAAAACGAAGAACGGAAATGTTCTTCAAAACTTCAACAGTAGATCATAAGGAGTTGAAAAGCAGAGGAGGATCGTAATGACTGTTATGTCGTAACTTGCGCCAAAGTTGAAAGATTTCGTTCAAGACGCGTCACCTTATTCCTTTTATTGCACTTACTAAACGACAAGTGCAGGTAGAAAATTTACCACTACTTGCTTTGAATGGCGGAATTTCGTGCGGGATGAAATTTAGCTCTTGAGAAAAAGAAACATTCGTTACAATATTTTTAGATTTCCACAGAAATCTTCAATGGAAAACTTTTCTTTTTTTTGAATGCGGAAGTCCGTCTGTCAAACCACATTCACGAGCAGGACAAACTTTTAGCGTGTGAAGAAATATTCAATAATATAAAAGATGTTAAATATATTTGATGTAACAGTTACGATGAACTATGGGAGTAGGTTACTGTGTTAATTGGTATTTTAAAATACTTTTCCTCTTTTGTTTCCTTCACGTTCTGAAAAGCGATTTATTTCCATAATTTTGTTTTAGATTACATTTTCAGTTTGAAATACATTGCATGCTTGTGTTTATTGAGGTATCCAGTATTATTAACTGCCTCAGATATTTCGACTTAGAAAACTCGTAAACTTTTATGATGCAATAAATTGCCTTAAGCGCTTTAATTCTGTAATTTAACTAATTGCATTTACATCTTTTAGAAATGTAAAATCATTATAAATTTGTAGATTATGAAATTCTTACCATATTTAATTTAATCAAAAAATTAACATGAATATGGAGCTGAGAGATATATTTTATAATTTTCTCTGAAAAAATAATTCCTATTTCACTCTGATTTTGCTTGGAACATATCCTACTAATTGAATCATTCTTATACGCATTTCTTTTACCCTGATTTCTAGTTATTACTGAATACTGGTCCTTTATCACATTCCAAGTAAGAGTGATACAGGTTTCAGTTCATTTAATAAAACGTATGTTGTATTTAATTGGAAGAAAACTAACTGTCTGTAGTTAATTAATTACAGCGTCCACATACATACACACACACACACCACACACACACACATATATATATTATCAGGTTCAATGTTTCTTCTAACCTTCTTCGGAAACATACAATGACCTGACTAGGAACAGAGAGCTTACTAAAGCTATGTTCACTAATTGTAGTAAGTAGACAGGATACAGACGAAGGGTATACAAGACCCTTTATTTTTCTTTATATACAATGACTTCCGTACTTCGGAATACAATGACCCTCCACTCGGGGTCTAACGTAAAAGGTATAAAAATAAAACTAAACTCTAATTTAACTTTAGAATAAGATTGGCCTTATAATAACAGGAAGCGTATGTAGCACAGAGACTGTGAACACTACAATACGTTTAATTTATCAAGAGGATTAAAACCTCTGGCCTGGAAGGCAAATAGCAACTGCGTAACTTCTAAGGTAAGCGGCCTGCTTCGAACTCACTGCTTCCTCTCTCTCTCTTGGCAAAAAGGCCACACTTAAATACTTGGCGTTCGCCAGACAACTTTGCATAAACTCCTTCACGCTTATAATTCTGGCCGGAAGTAGAAAATAAGAAGTGATAGTAAAGATTTAAAATAAAATAAACGTTAGTAAAACTTAAGATCCTTACATACTTCCCGCCAGAGTTAATTTGTTTGAAACTGAGGTCTAAAACGACCTTGTTGAAAACTTTTAGCTCTAGAAACTAACGCGAGGCCAACCTTTTACAATCATAACTTAGCTAGAAACTAGAAAATTTAAAAGAAAGAAATTTGTTACAATAGCAGCTCCCGGGATATACAACAATCTCTTTTTTTTTTTCATCTGTACTGCATCTAAACAGGAGCTTTATTCAATTCTGGTTCCTTCCAGAGATCTGGAAGGAAAACTAGTTTAATGAAATGTTACAGAATGACATTGCAAATAACATATAGAATATACTTCTCTTAACATTCTTATTTCATTCATGACTATTTTAATTATCTCTCCCCGTGCTCTCTGACATGTGTTGTAAAAACACCAAACACGAATGTGTTTCTGTCTACGTGTGCCACACTTCCTCCTACAATCAAAACACTAACGTGTTAAAATTCAACATACGAGACCTCTTAACACACCCTACTTTTCAACTCTAAACCCTGAGGTACTATTCTAAAAGTGGCTAACTCTAAAGTGTAGCGTCAGAGAGCCTAACTACATCATTCAACCTCTAACACATATTCGCCATGATTTAGTCTTTACAGTCACACGAATAACAAATTTTTAACATTACTTTCACTTTTACCATATCACGGTATTTCTTAACATTTAAAATAACAGTTCACATTGTATATAAGAACATATCAACATGCCGTTAATTTTACACATTTGAAAACATACATTAGTAGTACATTGTTAACTTCTATTCTTTTCAAAGCAAGTGCCAATTCTTTCTACATTGAAATAATACTACATTTCAAAAAGTCTTTCAGACTAAAACTTCTTTCTTGCTAGAATGTTTTAAATAAAATTTATACAATAACTTTTTACAATATTTAAGTATTTACGTATTCCTATTATATGTCAACTTTAGTTTTACGCGCGAGTAATTGAAAAACATAATACCAAAATCGGTAACAACTCATTTCTCGCCTTTTTGGCGATAAAGGTAGACCTCACATGAGGTAAAACTTCTTGAAATCTGCCACTTGCAGTAAGAATGAAAGATTAACTTAAGTTTGTAAAGTAACATAAAATTTTACTTATCTTTGTAATATTCAGACATCCTTTTCTGGGCCCAGTCTTTAAAGGTATAGCTGATAGTAGCTTGGTTGATCCTCCTTCTTGTACGGGCTCGCCCTTCAGTGCTTTCCTCTGGAAGCTTCCGTTTTTCACCAGTACGGCCACCCTTGAACACCTTCCTTTTGTGCTCTGCTTGTGGTCTTGGCCGTTTGAAGGCAGCTGGTCTTGGTGGAACCGGGAAACTTCTGTCGTGATCCTGCTTGGACCTCGTTGTTGCCCGTTCAAATTTTTCTTGTACTTTTTCCTCCGCCGCTGATGGCCCTTCCGCAGTTCGGCGACTTTTGCTGCGGAGAGTTCTGTCGGATGAGTCAATCTTCCGTTTCACAGCCGGGTTATAGTTGCCGTCCTTTCTCCCGGTCCTTTCCACATACGTCGTCCTTCTCCCTTCTTCATTCTGGGGGTGTTCCTGCACTCTGTTTTCTGGACAATGGAACGGCTTCTTTTTCTTTTTACCTTCAGTTTTTCCGCGGGGCAATTTTCTTTTCACTTGCTTCTGTCTCTCATTGGCTTGCCCTTGTACTTGTCGTTTTCCCACCTCTGGAACTTGTACCTGCGGTGTCTGCCGTACCGGATCCTGCAAAAGATCTGAAAAGATTTTCATTTTATTACGATCGAAGTAGGGTTTAATTTGATCAATATTTGCGGAACAGGTTTCACCATTTCTTGCCTTTAACACTACAACAGCGTGAGTTATTTTTTCTATAACATATGGTCCTTCAAAGCGTGGAAAAAATTTGGCAGTTTTATCTTCTGGTGCTGAAGAAAGTGAATGCTTGATTTTTAAAACTTCATCCCCTACTTTATAAGTTACTCCCCGTCGTTTCAGATCATAGTATAACTTCTGTTTTCTTTGTGCTACTTCCGTATTCTTTTTTGCTTCTTTTATTAGTTTTTCTATATCACCCATTTTAAATTCTGGGGCTCTTTGTTGCACATAAAATAGTTTATCTAACGGTGTTATAACCTTTCTGCCTAGAAATAACTCAGCAGGAGTTTTGCCCGTTGTATCATGTTTTGCGGTCCTAAGGGCGAAAGCAAATTCATTGACATAGTTATCCCAGCTTTTATGAAAATTTTTAACATAACTACGGATAATTTTCACTATATTTCTGTTGACCCGTTCCGCTATATTTCATTGCGGCCGATACGGGACCATTTTTAAATGACGTATGCCCAGTTTTTGGCACATGTCTTCAAATATATTACTTACAAATTGAGGACCATTATCCGATATAACTTTTAGGGGCGCCCCGTATTTTAAAATATATTTATTTAAAATAGAATCAGTAACTAATTTCGCGGAGGCTCGTTTTAAGGGAACAATTTCGGTCCATTTACTAAAATGATCAACCATAACAAGGAGATAGCGACTTTTGTTTAACTGACTTTTTGGGAAAGGGCCCAATAAATCGATGCCGATTATTTCAATTGGAAATTCGGATTTAATACTATTTAGAAACCCGACCGGGCGGAAATTAATATAATTAACGGCTTGACATGTTGGGCAGGACTGGACATACGCCCTTGTTAACTTTTGCAGTTCAGGAAAGTAGACTGCCTCGCGTACGCGTTGGATAGTTTTTCGAATACCAGCATCAGAAGCTAAAGGGCTGTCATGGAGCTCTTGCAGGATATTTAATCTAAGACTAGCTGGGATAACAGGTCGAAATTCGTTGTTGGAATTCGTAGTTTTTGTGTAGAATAATAGACCATCTATTAGTTCGTAATGGGCCGCCCTATTTCTTATCGCCACAATATCTTGGTGGCTAAAATTTTCAGGATCCTTCAAATACTCATAAATACTTCCAAACTCAGGATCCTTACCCAGTTCGGTTATTACAGTGTCTCGGGAATTTATTGTACACGCTGTCAGCATTGCAACTTTTACGGTATTACCCTGTTCGTCTAATTTAATTCGTGATAGGGCATCTGCTACGATATTTTCCTTTCCGGGGGTATGCTTGATTACCAGATTATATTCTTGCAGCTTGAGTGCCCATCTTATTAACCTTGGGGATAAATTTTTCCCTGAGTACAATCTAGTTACCGCCGCATGATCAGAATATACTGTTATCGGCGCCTTTCCAAAATAGACTCGGAACTTTTGCACTGCTAACAGAACTGCAAGTGCCTCTCTCTCGGTCGCGGAATAGTTTCTTTGTGTTTGATTTAAAGTTCGGCTAAAAAATGCCACGGGCTGCTGATTTTGCGAAAGTACCGCTCCTACCGCATAATCCGAAGCATCCGCTGAAATTTCTAAATTTTCATCCTTTTCAGGAAATTTCAACACAGGGGCTTGCGTTAATGCTTGTTTTAATTTTTCGAAAGCACTATTGGCTTCAGCCGTCCACGAGAATCTTGCCTTTTTCCTTTTTAATTTTAACAATGGCTCAGCGATAGCCGCAAAATCTTTTATAAAGGACCTATAATATGAACAAAGTCCTAGAAAAGAAGAGAGCTTCTTTGCCGTGTTTGGAGTCGGATACTTTTGTACAGCGATTATTTTTGATTCGTCTGTCTCGATTCCTTTTTGAGATATTTTGTAACCTAAATATTTTAATTCAGGGGCTGCAAATTTGCACTTTTCGACATTAACTTTTAGACCGGCCTCATTTAATAAAGAAAACACCTGTCTTAAATCCTGTATATGTTGGTCGAGATTATCACTAGTAATAATGATATCGTCTAAATAGATAAATGTGGACTTTCCAAGAACAGGTCTTAACACAATGTCCATGCATCGCTGAAATGTTGCTGGGGCGCCTGAAAGGCCAAACGGCATACGCAAATATGCATAAGTGCCAGACTTGGTTATAAAAGCAGTCTTAGGCACGTCCTCAGGCCTGACCCCTATTTGAAAATAACCATTCGTTAAGTCTAAAGTCGTCATAAATTTGGTTGATTTTATGTTCCTTAAAATTTCTTCTATGATCGGTAACGGATATACCGGATATTTCGTTATGGAATTTAATTTACGGTAATCAATAGCGAATCTCCACCTTTTTGGATGCTCCAAAGGATAATCATTATTTTTCTTACATAAAACCACCGGACTAGCATAACTACTTGAGATAGGCGTTATGATCTTTTTACGTAGCATATCGGTAATATGCCATTCTATAATTTTTTCCTTATTCTTATCATACCGGTATGGTTTTTGACGAACCGGCAATGCATCTCCGGTGTCAATACTATGGTTGGTAACCTGAGTAAATCCTGGAATATCACTAAATAAGGAAGCAAATTCACTTACCACTTGTCGGATTCTATCTTGCTCGTCATTAGGCAGGTGGTCAAGATTTAACCTTGGCGGTTCAACCTTTTCTACACGCACTGGTTTCATCGTCAGCTTAAGGGACGCTGCATTAAAATCCAGTGTAGCTTGTGCGTCTGAAAGAAAGTCTATTCCTAGGATTAAATTTGCTTGCAAATTCTTTACTATAAAAAACATCACCTTTACTTGTTCGTCCTTGATACGGATGTACAAAGGTACTTTACCTACGCACTTACATTGTTCTCCTTGCGCCGCTAATACTGTTGTATTATCCGCATTATATATGCGGTATTTGCGAAAATACTTTCTAAAAAAGACTTCTGCCACACAGGAACACTGCGCGCCGGTATCCAGGAGTGCGGTGGCCGGGATATTATTTACCAAGACTTCAATCTTCGGAAGAGTTAAATTTTTCACCATTACTGTATTTAACTTGTAGGAAGAGGGGTTTTCGTGGCCTTCAGATTTCCGCACCCTCTCGTCAGCAGAAATCCGTTTTAGTTTAAATTATTTTTCCTTTCGGTGCTTTCCTTCTTTCTCCACTGGCCTTGAGACTTTTTTCCTGGGTTGCTATTGAACTGTCGACGTTCGCCGGCTGTTTTTGAATGCTCGGGTTTCCTTGCCCACTGATTCGCTTTTTCTCCGTAGCCATGTGCTTGAGTTTGCTGTAGTCTTGGCGTACCAAATTGGTTTCGCTGTTGATATTGGCGTCTTCTTTCGACGTCCGCCGTTCTTGTACTTTCAAACTGCATTGCTAGCTCAAATGACTTTTCCAGTGTAGTCGGATTTCGTAATTCAATAAAGTCTTGCACTTGGGGTAGTAACCTCGGCAAAATCACTTGAATTATTTCAGGGTCCGGACGGTTTCCATACAAGAGCTTGAAAACGTGAATTTTTCTTAAAATAAAGCTCGAGAGGTTTTCCATTCTTTGTTGATATATACTGAAAAGTTCTGTTTCTAATTTCGCACGATCCCTTACAACAGGGAAGGCTTTTAGTAGGGCAGTCTTGAAATTTTCGTAAGTATAGGTGCGACTTCCTGCTTGACCCAAGAGACTTCTGCCGATACATTTGAACCAGTTAAGCGCTTGGCCCCTCAAAACGCTGGTAGCTAAGGTAACTTTTTGAAACTCGTGCACGGGGTAGAGCATGAAGTGGTCATCCAATTTTTCCAAAAAACTGGTTACCTGTGAGTTTCCATTAAACGTTGCTTCTGGTTTCATCGAAGCGCGCATGGTCTGGACGATGTACCCAAATCCTTCCAGAGCGGCAGCTGGCATTTCTGGATTCTGAGCCGTTTCTGCAGGCAGCACAGGTTCTTCTTGAAATTCGGCCATGGTTATTCTTCGTCGGGCGCCACTATCAGGTTCAATGTTTCTTCTAACCTTCTTCGGAAACATACAATGACCTGACTAGGAACAGAGAGCTTACTAAAGCTATGTTCACTAATTGTAGTAAGTAGATAGGATACAGACGAAGGGTATACAAGACCCTTTATTTTTCTTTATATACAATGACTTCCGTACTTCGGAATACAATGACCCTCCACTCGGGGTCTAACGTAAAAGGTATAAAAATAAAACTAAACTCTAATTTAACTTTAGAATAAGATTGGCCTTATAATAACAGGAAGCGTATGTAGCACAGAGACTGTGAACACTACAATACGTTTAATTTATCAAGAGGATTAAAACCTCTGGCCTGGAAAGCAAATAGCAACTGCGTAACTTCTAAGGTAAGCGGCCTGCTTCGAACTCACTGCTTCCTCTCTCTCTCTTGGCAAAAAGGCCACACTTAAATACTTGGCGTTCGCCAGACAACTTTGCATAAACTCCTTCACGCTTATAATTCTGGCCGGAAGTAGAAAATAAGAAGTGATAGTAAAGATTTAAAATAAAATAAACGTTAGTAAAACTTAAGATCCTTACAATATATATATATACATATATATAATATATATATGTATATAAACCAATAATTCATAATAATTAATCATAAAAAAACTTTCTCCAAGGAACAGAAATTCAGTTTAAAACCATGCATGAAAACACTTTTCAGTCATATATATGTGTGTGTGTGTGAATCATTACTTGCATATTTTTGGCAAATTTATCACCTTTCAATCCATATTATTGTCTGAAACTAGAAGATTACATAAGAGTAAAATGCATTAGAGTATTTGATACTCTTTAGAATTAATGGGTAGCTAACCAAATTATTATGCAAATACTACAAAGGGTTGGAAGCGGTAGTATATTTAGAATGATGGTCTTCGTAAAAAAGAGGTTTTCTCTAGATAGAACTGTTTCGTATTCACTAAACAGGTGGATACAATTGCAAAACTCCTATGAAACCAATACTTCAAAGTATAGAAAATGAGCCAAGATAAACTTATGTTTTACATTTTTCCCATATTTGGGTCTATTACTTTCCACGTATTCATGAGGTTTAGGCTGATTTTCCAAAATCTGCTAAAACTATCAAAATTATTTATGTTTTCGTAAATCGAAGCTATGAATCGATAAATCAAAAAATGGGAATTCCGCGTGATTCGATTTATGGCTGCTTAACTAAACCAAAGGTTTTCTGTAAAGGAGAGGTCAGTTAAAATAAAATTTTGATGTCACATCTTATGCTGCATTTTTTAGATAATTTAAATGCTTTGCTTGACGACAGAAATTTTATTTCATATTTTTTGATCAATGCGGTCTGAGTTTGCTTTCATCAACTGGTCATCTTTCAACTTTATTTCAATATTTGGCATAATTAACACGGAATGTCAAAATATATCGTATCTCGACTTTCCAAATTGATGGCGTTAGATTTAAAATGTCTGCTGTAAATGATGTTCGAATTTATGCTAAGAGGGGTGTTGACCAAATGCACTGCTACTCTGCTAGAAGATTATCTTCAGAGATTTGATGAATTTGGCAATCGAAATTGGTCTCACGAGTTGGATTTAACCAAGTCTAAATGCGTGTTTGACTAGAGTACGGATTATGTTATAGATCTAAATATCGACTGATACCTTGTTTGTTGAGATGGCTAATTAAAGTGTCTCTAACAAATATTGATTGTGAATATCAGTTCAGTTTCGCTTTAAGGTAGCTTTCTACAGCTAATTAGCTTTTGCAAAGAAGTTGCTACATGGTGACTCTATAAATAAATATCGCGCGCAAGATTTGGTCAATAATTTGAATAGAGAGTTGGCCGTTTGGAGAAAAGTGTTATCATGCTAATGAGCCGGAATATTGCAAGGTATAGCCTTTTTATTTAAATTTTACACTAATGTAACTGTGAATGTATGTGCAAATAATATTTAGTCGCCTAGCCTAGCCCTTTCAAATACATTAGAATAGAAACATATATCCACCCATAGCTATAATAATACAGACTGGTAAATATGAAGGAGATTAACAATTATGGAGAATATATGACATTAATTGAAATACAAAATTCAGATGTAAATTATGTGTATACATCAGTAATACATCAAATGTTGCAATGAGTATTGCTAATATTTAATAAAAGACATAAAATTTGTAACGCTCTATTATGTTAATCTAATAAGTTATTTTATATTTCGTATCTTTAGCTGAGGTCTTTATATTGTAAGACAGAACGTGTTCTGCCTCTCTAGGCTACGTTATTAGGTTGCTAGCTCAGATCAGATTTGTAGTCTTTGGTCTTGCACTATAATTGCCCATATCTGAATATCTACGCCAGTTAAAGTTGGGAGCTAACTTCGTGTTAACTTGAATTTTGTAGTCGCCGACCATTGACTAGCTTATTTTAAATTTGAACTTACTGTTATTTTAAGTTAACTCTGCACAAGTGTTTGGCTGAATTGTAAGCACAACAAGTTCATTTTATGTTCAAGCTCTGGTTTAATAAAATGGTTTGGTTTAAAACCTTCTCAAGACTCTGTCGTTAACTTTAAGATTTAGCGTTAATTCGCTTTCAGTATATCTAGAGTTTGGTACCAGTTTATTACAGCTAAGAGGATTACCAAATTTTGTAAATTATCTAATTATCTAACAGTGAGAATTTATATAAGATCATAAATTAGATTATAACCTTAAAATTATTCTTGTTTCAAGTTATAATATTCATTAGCAGCTTATTTTTAGCGAGTAATCTTCATAAATATTTTATTTTAAGCAAATAACATTCGTTAGTAACTTATTTTTAACAAAACAACAGATATGCTTAAAAGAAATCATGAATCCTGACATGAAAATTTTTGGAGTTTCGATTTGAAAATTTCCTGCATCTATTTCCTATTACAAGAAAAGAGAGAGGAAAATACATTTTTGGTGTAACTCAGAAAGAAAATATTTAAATTTTATGTATTGTTTGATATGGAACAAATGGTGAGATTCGAAATTGCCTGAAAAATTCTAAACGAAAAGTCCATATCTGCACTTAACATAACAAGAACTGATGTATAACTTTAAAACAAGTTCGAATAAAATGTTTAACTTTCAATATGAAGAAAATCTGCCACTTCCATTCTAAACAAAATCTGCCACATCCAGTTCAAAACAAACCGAGCTTTGCTATTGATTCTTTGTTTCTTGTCTATAGAGAGACAGAAACTTTTATTTCATATTAAGTTGGAAGTGATGTTTTGCAGTCCGTGAATAGGTTTTATTGGTATATTTCAAGCAGTGCAGATTTATTTTTGGATCAGAATTCCTTCCTTTTTTATTGTAGCAGGAAATAAAGTAAAAAATTAGAAATGCATTCATTTGTCTGAATGTAAAAGAAAAATACTTCATTATTCATTTTGATTTCCTGTATTTGATGCCGCTTACCTTCAAAGCATCAATTATTGAAATGATTATTTTAATTTTACATGCATTATCGGTAACAGTGCGCCTCATTAATCGGTTGTAATGACCCGAAGAACATGATTTAGAGTGTAATTCGAGACCATTTAATATTCGCGTCAAATTTCATGTGAAGACTTGAGCTGGAATTAATTGTAGAGGCTGAGAGATAGCAGTCGTTAATTCCGCTTCTCCGTTTGTGCAGTGGCCCATGCTCCAGATGTAGAATACAGATGTCTTCAGCCTCACGACTCTTTTGCTACAGTATACATGCATCTATATCTGTGTCTAATCCCGCCTGTCTCATTTTGCAGTAAAGCCCAAACGTGTCAAGTAAAGGGGAGTATGATTTCTGTAGCACAATTCCTAGCAAGATATTCGAATTTTGAATCCAGGTTGAGACATGATTTGCCATTCCATTAATCTACTAACAATTAAGGATTACTACATCATCGTAAATGTTATTCGCAATTTAATTAACATGTTATAAATAGGAACACATACAGCAACGGTTGCTATCAAGAACACTAGTAAGATGCATTACGCTTTTTCCATTCAAACTTCTGACCTAATCAGCAAGTTGCTGATTATTTAGGTTTGTTTTCGGGTTGTATTCATGCAGCCTGTAAATTCAAAACCAGTGCGTTTTTATAATAGACGTGCTCTAATGTTTCGGAATCCAGCTCATTGTCAGTTATTTGAATGTCGTTTGAGTTCCATTTTAAAAGAATAAACTGCAAGATATAAATAGGGCAACGCACTTTTGCATGCTTTTTCATACTCAAAATAGCCCAACATCTTTAACTGTTTAAGTATTAATTTCAGTGCACAAATGCGTGATACATGATATAGAAGTCACTTATGATGTGTACGTGATATAGTACTCCCCTCTATTAAAGACAAATCACTTGAATACCTCTCACGAACTGAAGCTATGCAATTTTTAAATAAGCATATAAAAGCTATATAAGTGATAAATGATACGGATGTTTGTCACGATTATCTTAACAAATAACTTACTTAAGAAAATTCCTGTGATTTCTTTAAAAGATCTTCATTTGGAAAATTATTAAACAACGCTTTCCCTTAGCACAGCGGTTTCTCAAATTTTTGTCTAACGTGTACCATCTAAACAAAACCTGGAAACGCTTTAGTACCACCCCCCACTACAAAGTACACCCCCACTATAAAATAAGATGAACAAGATACCGTGAACCCTGTTATTAGGATCAACTCTCATAGATGACCAAATTTAAATGTGATCAATATTTCTGAAAGGGTAAACATAAGTATTAATAAATATTAAATCCTTCTCTGTAGCGACCACTCGTAAATCAAATTGCCAAATTTTCGGTTTCAACCTAAAATATCTCAAGTACTTTGCATACGTCAAGAAATTTATCTCCAACGAATAAACATTATTTCTTAGTGGAAAACAGTTTTTTTAATATTTCTGAAAAAAACCTGATCGTATCTTTATACTAGTTTAATGCTATTTACTGCATAGGCTGGTTAAAACCTGCAGTTTTTAAATAAATCATTACGCTCCTGTTTTTATTAATTCTTTTGTTTCCTGTCTGTGTGATTGATAAAGTATAATAGTTCAAGTGGCATAATAGTAGCTCATTTCTATTTTAAGGTTGTTGAAAGGCATCGCGATTATTTCGAAATTGAGAATTTATTGCATGTATACAGTGCAGAAATATGTGTGAACTTTATTTCAAACTAGCCGCTCGTGCGACCAGCTGCCGAAAACATTTATAAAGGAAAATATATCTAATGATTTTAATTAGTCCAGCTAGCGTGATTTTGAGTGTTGCCGTGACTAATCTCATTTAATCTCTGACCTAATCAGAACAAGGCCACAAATGTTATAGCGGCAAAGTGTGCAAGACTATGTTTGTCGTTGGCATGAACCTTGAGTACCTATAACTGACAGGTTGACTTTGCCCACATTCACTCAGTTTTGACAGACAGCAGTCCGGGGAACAGGTCGGAGGGTTTTCCATCCCTCTTTTCCTAACACTAAGCCACTCGAGAGAACTCGGTTCACCGTACATTTTGAGTAACTCATACCGCATAGAAACTACTCATTTACAAAAACTCATGCTCCGGGACTCAGATCGGAACCCTTCGGTGCAGCAGTTAGCGTCATTAACCATTATCCCGTCTAGGCGGCAGAATAACTTCATGAATTTAGCTAATAATTAGTAATAACAAAGATGGAGAATTGCGTTTATTGCTTAAAGCCGCTTGGTTTATTTAGCAGTCGCAGAAAAATTAAATCTGAAAGAAAAATTAACTATTTTATGCTTTGGGAATGGCATCTCACTGGCGCATGGAAGATAAAAAAATATTTCATTTGAGCGTTGGCGACACATATCATTTAAGATGTTGAATTTTATGATTAAATCTGAATCTAAATGGCTTAATTGCCAAGTGACAGAATACTTCTTTAAATCGCTGTGTTTCTTATTAAATTCGAAAACAATATCTTACGCTTTGCTAAGTAGTAACGCATGGCTTGTAAACCATCGAGTTTCTAATCAAAATATCACTAAATTCACATAAAATATGAAACAAATGAAAAATCTAAATTTAAAAATTTGGCTCCAAAATGCACATGTGCAGGTGATGGACTATATTGATATGACTATATTTGGGGGTTCTTGATGTCTCCATTCGTTCGTGAAACATACATGCATATGCAGATTATTCATTATTTAATAGCATAGATAACATAAATTCTAAATGCTTAATCTTAGAGCAAATCAAAGAAATGGAAGAATTCAGTTAAAAGGAAAAAAACGGAATTAGAAGTCACTGAAAATAGTGTTGTGGTTGCATTGAAAAGGAAGTTTAAAATATGTAAAAGAGTATCATAGATGGTTTAAAGACACAAACTGAATAATGCTTAAATCTACATCATATTATTTAATATTAAAAGAAAGTAATTGACCAAGAAAAGGAAAATCGAGTAGAGAGATTTGATTGACTGGAGGTTTCTTAAAAAATCAATTTTTAGAGACATTTGGTTTTTTTTAAGGTGGAGATGTGAAAAATTTGCAGTATCCTAACCGGGACTCTAGCCTGAATCTGACGAATATGCTCCGAGTGTGCTACTATTACACCACGAAGGCATGCGAAAAAAGGAGAGCGAAAATATCTTATATACTCCCCCTTTTAAAGGGGATTGGAGATTCGGGAACCCAATCGCCAAACCCCGATGGTGACTAATTATCGCCCGCCACCTTTTAGTTAGGGCGCCACTGTAGATACATTAGCTTTTTTTTTTTTTTTTTTTTTTTTTTTTTTTTTTTTAAGCAAGAGCTGTGAAATTGTACAATCGAACCTGGACCTCTCTAATACTCGCCAAGTGTACTAATAATTTCCCCTTTGATTCAACAGATTGAATCTGAAAAGTTATCAATATAGGAGGAAGCAAATTATTAATTTTTTTTATCTGAAGTGGGATGATTGTCAGAAAATAGTCTTTCTATCTTAACTAGAATTTTATCAGCAATAAGATCTATTTTGGTTTGGTGCTAATGCAATACATATTATATATTCTATTTTGCAGCCAAATTTTAAAACATAACTCTGTGTTAGATTGCTTAAATTTAAAAGCTGACTTCAATATCAGTTTGTTGATGGAGGAATTCTACCTGCTGTTCTGGTAAAAGTAGCTTATGCAAAATGATTTTAAGTATGATTTACCAGCTCTTTAGCATTATAAGTTAAAATTCTTACTTGTTAGAACTGTGTTCTCCGAAACATAATTAAAAACGGAATGAAACTATTTAAAAAATATTACTAGTTATACACTTGTTCATGCAGTAAAGACCTTTCTAAGCTCATGGTTAATGCATCAAAAGGAAATAATAAAATGATCGTTTGGAAAGCAGAATCTATTGAGTTTTTTTCGGATCAAACGTAGAAGATAAATGAAAGCTATTATTAGGTCTTCCGTAATTAGAAATGACCTAGAAACAGTTCCAGGATACTTGAAATTGTTAGACATAACGATACACTACAACAAAATCGAAAACCAGTTAAAAATTAAACAAGTAAATTTATTAACATGAAAGTCACACTGAAGAACTACAAAAGCAATCCCAGTTCTCGATGTTATGTAGCATACATTGTACGATGGATACGAATGCCGTTATTTGTTAGTAATCCTACCTGTTTGTCAATCCCTGTTTGGTATTTTTTATTTAACAATCAAGTATTGTTAATGAAAAAATACCAAACAGGGAATGGCTTCAAAAACATTGCAAAGTTGGTTGGCCTCTTTTAAAGCTCTAGCTTTAAATTCTGCTTCTTCTATATAACTTAATAGTCTTTCATCACTTTCAGAACTTTCGCCGTTATAGAACTTTAATAAACTCAGAATAAAAAATCATTCAGAAAGCAACGTAATAGTTAACTTTTATTGATAAGAATAATTTTGACGATATTCCATATCTACGCGATAATTCTTTAAATTGCGGCACCATGCAAGTAGACAATCTCACAAATAAATTATTGACAATGTTAGTAAAATTTGAAAGATTTCATAATTTAACAAATTACCAAACCATCTTGAATGCTTGGCTATCATAAACTGAGCTTGACATTAGAAGCCTGTTTAGCGAATAATCACAAAGTACTACAAAGTCAAGAAAAATGTGTAAAGGACCTTTTATTAACTCAAAAGGTAGTGAATAAATTAAAATTAAATGAAGTTAAGCCTAATAGTTTCACAGGTTAATTATCGCGCAAGTTAGAATAACTCAACGCACACAGAAATCTAATCACTAGAAAATCAAAGATAGCATCGTGGTATTCAGGCAGGCAGACAACGCTCTGATTTCACCTTCCCAAACCTTCCTTTAAATACTAACTTATTTTTACCTCGTTAATATAAACACGCGCTAGTTTAATTGCATTCTGGCAAGAAAGTGTGAGTCGAAAGCAAGAGCGATAAAAAACTACTTCAACATACAATAATAGTTGAGTAAATTAAATAAATCCCCACAACTTATCTGAGCTATATTTTAATGATCAATATCGAAAATCTGCTATGTAATAATTTAACACGATATTTAATGAAAATGGCTACATGTATTAAAGTACAAATAATATCGAATCAAAAGCCTCCTTAAAAGAAGTTGCTGTCATATTTATTTCATATGCCAAAAAAAATTCTTAAATATCGTAAGCAACAAGCAAATAAAAAAACAACCTCTATATTCACAATATTTAAGCATGAGGAAGCAAACTACAAAGAAACTAAGATAGAAAATACAACAATTCAGCTCGGAGCTATTCTCAAAACTGGTATGGAAAATAGCAATGTTTTTCAAGCAAAGGGATTCTCGAAAAGCTGTGGTATTATTTATGAGCTCCTCACTCCCAGAAAAAGGATTGCATGCATACAGTAAGCCATGTCGCTTTTTAAATTCATGGTATATGGTTCAATGTACTACAAACTGATAGAAGCATGGCGGAAAGCAAACGTGTGTGCTTAATACTGAAGGAAACCGTGATGTTTGCACTAAGGTAAATCAATAATAGCCGACAATATCCGAAAATGGGTAGTTACAACTATCAAACCTTTAACCTTGCAGAACGAAGGAATTTGTGAGAACTGTTTTGATTACAGTTATATATAACACACGATTTTATGCACTCAAACTGAAATTAAAATTCAGCGTTTCCATATTTTACGGACACACTGGAATTATTACAGAATAAAAAGCTTAAGTTTCAGACTTGAAGCACTACAGAGAGCTTCAAGAGCTGAGAACGTGCTATAATTTGTAGTTATTTGTTAGATAGTTGATACGAAACATTGACGAAAAATCTTCCTGGAGCAAAAACTTTTATTCCCAGAAAATTATTCATTTATATATAAGTAAAACTAAAGCCTTGAAATTAAATACTAAGAGTAAATGCGCTGATGGTTTTATTTTCATCTGACGTATCATAAGGCTAACTTCACTGAGAATTTTCCGAAGCCAGGAAAATCAAAGAGCTTAAAAAACTATCTTTACGTATTTTAAATTAAATTAGAACTCACGCGTGAACTCATTCATCAAATTCCTGAAAAGCCTCATGAGAATGTTTAGTATTAGCAATTTGAAAATAGAATTTTAAAAAAAATTTCAGTGATTTAAAAATTTTAAATATTTTTTATCAGAATTATTATTAAAATCAGGACCACTCTTTGCTGCATAATTTCAGACATTTCATTCGACGCAATACGCCTGTCAAAACTAATGATCTATTAAATAGGAGCTAAAAGAATTCATAAGCATTTGAAAGAAATGAAGTAGTTTTCTTGCAAATACTGGAGACAGTGGAAATTCTATAAAGTAATCCTATGAAAGTACCAAGTTTACAGTCAGTGTTATCTGTTAATACTCAAAACTAACTAATAATAGGAAGGAAAAATAAAAGAGAATTTAGTCGCGCCGGTCACATGAAAAGCGTAGCTTATCGCCATTTTCAAAGCTTTGCTGAAATGGAATATGCAATGTTTTATCAAAGTTGCGAGTTATTTTAATACGCGCTCAAAAATGAAACTGAAACAAAAATGAAAATACTCATGGGTGCGAGAAAGTTCTGCATTAAAATCCATAAATAGAAAGTATTATTTTGTTGGACATGGAGTTGCAGAAAGTTATTCAAAAACTTTTAATAAGCTGCGGTTGAATGATATCGAAGTGAATTTTAATTGAAATTCCCGCTAAAGAAAAATTTTAAATGTGTAGAATTAATGTAGCGAAATAAACAAGTTATACCCTGACAAGGTATTCTCACAGCAGAAAAAAAGATAGTGTTTATCCAGAAAAAAGGGCTATACGAACTGGTGTGTTTTAACTATGATTAAAGAGATCTCTTATTTAAAAAATAGCACTTCTATCTAAATCATCTAAGCAACTTTGTGCACACCAGTGGTTGACTGGTTGAAACGGCTGAATAGTGGTAGTTCGACCTCTGTGAATTCGAAGCCAGGTGAACGCGGTGGCTGCATGGTTGGTTTTCGTGGTTTTCTTCCCTCAAGTTTAATGTGAATACGAGTAAGTTCCCCTCAGAAAGTCCTCCATGAAGGCATGTCTTCTCTTAGAAAGATAGATCCCTGCCTTATTCAGATAACTTAACCTCATCTATGCAACTCAGATTCATTGCTTAAAAAGCGAGTTTCTGTTCAGCAAAGGAAGGTGAAATAATGACATAGAGAAAAAATACAATACCTGTTATATTTATACGCATATTATTTTAACGCCATGTTTGTTAGAAACATATATCGTGTTTTTATTTATCTGTAAGGACAATATCTAAAATGGTGTTGCTGTGTTGTAGACTAATCTCACTTTTCCGACCTAATCAGAGCAAGCCCAAGGTATTTATCGTGGCAAGGTTATACAAGACTGCGTCTGTAGGTGGAAAGAGTCATACGGGTGACAATTCGACTTTGCTTATTACCGCCCCAACTTTGAAGAAGCGCATCCCGGGGTACGGGTCCGAGGATCTCCCAGCCCCTCTTTTTCCTACCACCAACCCCTCAAGAGGACTTCCGGCTCACCGTATACTTTTTAGTGTTTCCATGCCGCACAGACAGTATACATTTACAAATATCCATGCCTTTCCGCGATTTAAGACCGGTCATTTCTTTATGGAAGTTAGCTTCACTAACCACTTTCTCGTCTGGCGGCTCTAAAATGGTTCACCTTTCTAGTGGTTGAGCGGTTAAGACCGCTGAATGCTTGTAGTTCGTCCTGGGTTCGCTTCAAGGCAGACGAGCTGATTGCATGGTTGGTTTTTTTCGTTCTCCCCATGTGTAACTTGAATAGGAACCAATTTCCGTTATAAAGTCCTCCATGAACACTTCCCTTCCCATACGCAAATTGCTTTTGTGACATTTGCCATATTTCAGTAAGCTAAAATGATCCAATATATCTGCTTCTAAAAATTTAATTACGAAAATCATTAATTTCTTACCATTTAAATTCTCTTTAGACCCATTGCGAACACTTAAAGACGGAGCTGCACGTAGCTTGAAAGTGATCTGCTTCAGCTTTATCATGTAATCAACTACTGAAATAGCTTAATTTTTCATATGCAAATTCAATAAATATATTCCTTTACTAAAAGTTCATAACTTAGTCTGAATTAAGCTTTTAGAAAGATTCAGTGAAATAATCTGGGTGGTTATTAGTAATTATTCATGATTTCAGAGCTTACACAATCCATATTTTCAAAGCTGCTATAAAGATTTAATCAATTAAACTTTTTATAGCCTAGCATTTTTAATTATTTATAATTGTATAAATTACAATATTTAATTTTAGTTTACTTCGAGATGAGACAGATTTTTTCTTTCTTATTACAAAATACCTCGCACCCATTCCAAATTTACGTAAAAAGAGCACCGCTTTGAGAAAAATAGGTTAAGCTGCAGCCAAACCGTGGCCCTGTAATAACTGGTTTTAAAACCACTTGCGCTACGACTAAACGTCACGGTTGCGGTGCCGTGCGCTATAATATAACAAGCGGTAAAGTGTCTCATTTACGCCGCTCCCCGTCTGCGAGTGCAATCCAGAGCTGTAACTCGAGAAATAAACAATCTCGTTGTTAGGCGGTGTATGCACCACGTTATTTTCATTTTTGCGATAAATGCCTATAGACCTGGTGTTCACGTCGCTCACGGTTTGAGACAAAAGCATCTCGACGTGCGTGGCACGTCTTTTTAGCGCAAGTGGTTAACTTTTACTAATACCGATACAGCTGCATATCTTGTTCGTTCTCTTATACGTTGGTTTTAAGCAATGCAGTATTCAGAAGAAATCGGCAGTCATATTTAACGTTTCAACGACTCTGGTAGCCTTTTCCTTCCTTTTTAATATATTAGTGAAATCGGTTTTCCCACTTTTCACTTACTGCGCTCGGATTTTCCTAAAAAGAACTACTTGCGTTTAAGATCTGTCTCTGTTATTCGACATAAACTAAATTAAATCCTACAATAAATCTGGTGAATTCTTGCATATGCGTAAATAAATTACAAGCACAGAAGAAGGGTGAAAGTAACCTTTTATTAAATTTTAATAATTAACAGAAAGGCGCCATCTTCGTGTTTTACAATGGCACGTCAACTTGCAGTGAAACTGAAACGTAGAATAATTCAAGTCAAAATCTAAAACAAAGTAGTGCTATATTAGCACGTTAAATTACGCCTAACAGGTTGGCTCACAAAAACCTAACAAGCGCGATGATAGTCCGGACTGGCCAGAAAGCTTATTAGCGTAACATCGAAACAACAACGAAACGTGCGCTGGCTAGCGAAAACATGCTCTGAATAAACTCAGAGATTCACCCGTTTAAATACTCACTTCACTTAACTTTAAATTTACATCCTGGCGAGAAAATGTGAGGGGAAGTTGAGAAGTTCAGTAAAGGTCTCAAAATAAATTTGTTATGAAAAATAAGGGAAACCCTAGAGCGTGTTTAAAAATGGGAATTTCACAGTGAGCAGCCTGGACCTTTCTAGCGTATTCTGAACTTCTATCTCATAATCAAGATCCTCGTACCCGTTACACATAATCGTTTCAATGTCATTAAGGTAATCCAAGCTTCCTTTTCAGCTTCGTTCACGTTTTTGATCTAATATTAATCTGAAATTTTGTCCGACGAAAGCACTTTAATTTAGCTTGTTATCTGATTTATTTCTGATCCGATCTGATTATCAACTTTTATTCTTTTATTCAGTACCTTCATAAGCTACTTCATGAGCCCGGTTTTATACAAAATGTTATTAAAAACTCTCACATTTCTGACATATATTTGAAATATACTTAAAAAAACGAAAAAAATTCACTTCAGGTAACAATAAACTAATATGACTAATGAAAAACTATTTGAACAATTTAAAAGCATTTTCTCATGCAAGATGAGGTCCCACGTTTGATTTCAAAATAAAACAATAAGCAATCTTAGCAACATATATGTACTGAAAAGTAAACTTGAAAGCGAAGTTGAATGTAACTCCAATATTAAGAGATGTGTAAGAAAGATTTCCTTTGGTTTTCATTGCAATATAATATCTAAAGAAAAGATTTATTAAACAAGGCACATATGGTGTTCTATTACGTTTTAGCATATCTTATGACTTGCATAATTTATTACGTTCACTGCTGTAAAGCAATAAAAATTGGAAAGTAAAATGCCCATTGTGGAACGGCAACAGCTGGAAGCTCCTATTGCCCCACCATGTAGAAAACGAAAAAGAATACAAAAGAATTGCCATTTTTTGATCGTTTTTCTCTTTGGAATTAAGATACCTACACAAGAAAAATATCATTTATTCTGTACGCAGGTCAGAACCCAAGCATTTCACGATAAAATATCCTGTTCTGCACTTTCATGCTGAAAATAGTTTCCTTAACAGTTTTAACTCTTATAGCTCTTCGACTGCGCTCAAATAATATCATCAGACCCGTCAGCTGATGTTTCTCTAGCAACCATGTACAAATTGCTATAGAAAAGTAATGTTTCTGCATTCCCAAAGACTGAAATCTGTTTTCTGTTGGCTAAGTGCTCCTGTTTCCAGAGCACTAAGCAACACTTATTACCCGTAATTCGAGTTCATTTGAGAGTATATTTAATTCCTTATTTAAGTAGTCAGTTCTCCTTCCATTACCATTTCAAATGTTTATATACCCGTTAAAACGCCTAAATATTCACTTACTTCTGTTCTCAATAGTCTTTGTTTCTTGACTTTCTCTTCATTCTAAAAAGGGATAAGACAATATTGTGAATTTTCTAAAAAGATAAAATTTACTGTATACAATGCATGCATATAAAGGCATGCCAGAAGTATTCTTTCATATTAACATCGGCTTCATAAAATACTTATTAATTGATATAAAATGTTTCAGATTTTCAGCACATGTTAAAATTCATATTTCCACTTTTGCGACATTTTCTCACATTTTCACATTTTAGCAATTAAGAAAGCTTTTTGTTTTCATTTCCGTAGAAATCATTCTTTGAAAAAACTGTACATTTCATTGATCCAGAAGAAACAAATAACTTTGTATATCAGATACAAAGTAGATATCTGATATCTGATACACAAGTTAAATTCTGTGCCTAAAAACAGCAATCTTTTTTACATTTGCGGTTCTTGTGATATCATACGTAAATTTATCAGAAACTATATCAGTCTTGCTATTTAAGAATGTAAATACCGTTGAGGTTCTAATGCGGAGCAGAATTCTAAAACCAAGATCAGTTATAATTGAGTCTTAACCATTAAGCTTTAGAATAGTCAATAAATCCGAAGCTTAATTTTAACTGACTAGGAAAATGTGAGTGGCGACTGTCATTTCTTTGCTTCAAATGTCTGTATTAAAGGCAGATGCGAATTAAAAATAAGTATGGGCCAGGAGGTTAGTGCTTTTAGCTGATGAAATCTTAGAACCATTGAATATCCTTCATGAAAATGGGAAAGACGTTGCATCACTTAGGTATAAAATATTAAATGCGGTGTTTACGTTTGCTCAGATTTTTATTTGTTTAGTAATGTGATCCAGCGGATATCTTTTCCTGATAGGTTTTATTATTTTCGCTCCAAATGGGCGATGACTGCAATTATCTCACTTGACATCCAATATGAGTCGTTGACAAAAAGGGTGTGAGGAAGATGGAAATTTTAATGGAGGAAAATAAGCTGTAAGATCATGTCGTGCGAGAAAAAGTAATTGGCTTCATAAGTAGAGATAAAAGGTTGTTAACTAAGCTCCTACATGTGGTAAGAATCACGATTCTTCCAATTAGCTTTCACCTTTCAAAGTTAATAGGTACCGCGTGAGAAGGTAGGTAATATTACACGCACAAATTATCTGCGAAGAAACATAGCTCAGACGAATCATTTTATATGTGTTGATCTTCATAATCTAGGGATAACCATTATTTTTTCTTCATGAATGCCAACGAATAACATAAGATAAAACCAGAGCTTAACACCTTTCACACCAATATTTTCCTAACGACGGATTACTTGTATTAATTAAAATGGGTGGAAAAATTTAAAAAGCATGAGTATTATTTGAACTTAATATGCCTGTTATATCTTAATTCAGGAAGCGAAGTTTTCAACAATAATACTTATTCCTTTATGTAGTGCAAACAGCGGTTAATTAAAAACATATGAATTTAGTCCGAATATAATAGATGAGAAAACGTTTCATAACATTTCATAAATTTGAAACTGAAGACTTCAATGAATAAGTTTAATATCTTTCAGAAAATCTCTTTTTTTTACACTGTGTGTGAATTACTGATGTTCGTTTTTTTTTTTTTTTTTTTTTTTTTTTTTTGCATAAATACTCTTACTTTGAAAATGCGAAACGAACGCTAAGAAGGCAGTAGCGGACACACAGAATGCATCAGAGAGGCACAGATGACAGAGGCGTATACACTACCTACTTCAGAGACTAAAATCATTTAGTATATCAGGTCATAAATATTTTGACGAATAATATGGTGGCAAATGTTAAAATTAGGATATTTTTTGGTTACATGTTATGATATCGTATAAGATGAAGAATTATTATTACACTAGCATGGTAAGTGTCCTAATATTGAGACAGCGGTATTAACTAAGACAAATCATGTAAGGTATTTCTCCCGCCTTCTTAGCGTGCTTGCGTAGTGTAGCTGTCAGCACTCAAGGCGCGTATTGAAGAGGTCAGTGGTTCGATTCCCGAAGAAGGCGTTGCTCATTTATCGCTTCTTCCTGTTTCAAAAATGACCTAAATTCTCTACAATGGCGCTCGAACTAAAAGGGTGGTGGATGATGATTTTTCATACCCAGGATTTGGCGATTGGGTTCCCTAAAAAGATCACCAATTGCCCTTCAAAAGGAAGAGTATATAAGGTATTTCTCTCGCCTTCGTAGTGTAGTGGTCAGCACGGTGGGTGCGTATTTCAGAGGTCCATGGTTTGATTCCCGTCGAAGGCGTTGCTAATTTATCAGACCTTCCTGTTTCAAAAATGACTTAATGTCTCTACAATCAATAGACTGATAATATAGGCATGATATATTATCAGTCTATTGATTGTAGAGACATTAGGTCATTTTTGAAACTTGATTACGAAACTGATCCATTATCAATATATCGTATCCAGGATATCTATTTTTCTGTGATTCAATTTACATTTATTATCCCTACACAGTTCTCAGAGGAGTGCGTATAATTAAATATGTCTTAATATTATATGAACAACAAATAATTAATGGTGAATCAAGTTTTATTCCTTCCTAAAACAAGTAGTTATTGCAAATCTTCTTGACGCTTATCAGGCAATACATTTATTTTCGAGACCTTAAAATGGGAAACATCAATTTTTTAAGAACGTAATGAAGTCATTTATGAATCTTAAAATGCGAAATGAGTTACCTGAAAGTAATTCCAGATTTCCATCTCATACAGGACAAACAATGATTCTGTAAGCGTCTTTTTATTAACACCTATGGCCGACAAGAAGAATGGGAGAACAACAAACAGCAGTTCATATAATTTTTTCATCGATAGAATGCCAATTATATATTGAAAATAAATTCATTTGGTTTCACACTTATTATGTAATGCACAATAAATCATGAAGGAGCATTTGAATAATTTATTGCGAAATAAAATATTATATTACGAAACTTTAACGCAACTGCATTCTCTCCAAAGCGTCTGCCTTTAAAATTGCTCGTTAAAGTATGGTGGAAATAACGTTAAGAATTTCTAGCATACAACTAACGCAGAAAACGAGAGCCTGGTATATAAAGAAAAATTGTTATACAACAAGAAAAATTGTCTTTTGAAACTAGAATTTTGTAACAGGATAAATGCTTTATAAGATATTTTCTCCCTCCTTTCCGCATGCCTTCGTGGTGTAATTGAAAATATATTCGACGCGTATCCGAGAGGCCCAGGTGTAGAATCTCGGAGAGGGCATTTCAAATTTTTCACTTCTATTTCTTTAGAACAGCCTGATGACTCTACAGCTTAACATGTACCATAACTATACAGTAAAAAAAAAGCTTTAATTCATTAAGTTACTTTTTCCTACTGTAGTTTACTCTACATTTACAGAAACATAATAAAATGAAACGAACACTCAGTACACCTGTAGTGTTTTATGTTTATCTATGATGTACTTTCAATAACACGATTGACAGTTACACTTTGATTTTTGTAAGCAATGATTTCAACAATCCTCAGTAATTTCCATAACAATAATATTTATATCAGTTAAAAGGGCTCATGCTAAGTAAGGAAAATAAAAGTTTTACATCTGAAATAAAAAGACTTTTTGTCTGCATATGCACAGGCTTAACTCTCCTTTCATTTGCTCCATCTCCATCTGTGTGCTCCAAGAGCGTAAGATTTGTTATTTGAATTACAGAGAGGACACAGTTTCTTTCTCACGTTTATCTGTTTTCTTTCCAGACGTCTACAGTCTTTGAAAACTAGCCTTCAATTTAATCATCTCATTAGAGGAAACGAAACAGGAAACTGAAAACAACAGTAACAACTTAACATTCGCCGCTCTTCTTTGAATGTAGATTTCATATAAACAGAGGAGCCCTAGCTAACATAGTTTATTTTCTAATAAGCTTAATACTGTAAATTGATCAATTAAAATAATAAATTTAAAAGTCTACTAAACTTTTAAATGGATAGAGGAAATCCTTGTTTGTTTTTAAATATTAAAGAAGAGGATAAAATGCCTTTAGGTGTGTCTTTTATGTCTTCAAACCTTTTCCGATATCCTCTCTCAACTTTAATAGCCCTCATCTAGCTATAGGACTCTAAGCATGTTAAAGTGACAGATTTTTAGATTTATAAAAGTACATACAGCTGGAAAGTTTTGTCTTAATTTCAGATACTTTTACCGAAATCTGTACTTTATTTTAACCTAAATATTGTATCATATAACCGCATTCATAACCGGACATTTTTAACATGAAAAATAATATGAATACGTTTTACGTTTCGAAAGATTATGTAAAATGGCAACCAAAAAACAAGAACAAATAAATGTATCAAGATTTTAAAAAAATAGGCAGTGTGGTTAGTACTAAAACAATTTTGTAATACATAAACATAGATAGCAATATGTCAATCCCGTTAATTCTATTATAGAAATATATAATAGAAAAATGTAAATAATTCCAATTTAAAGCCAGTTATTTCAACGATCTTCAAATTTATTTTGAGGACATCATTCTTAAGGAAAGAATTTAAGAGAACTGATAAACATCAGTATATTTTTATGACAAATATAGCTGCATATAGTTCTCTAAAAACTGGTAGGAAAATTATTCATTTCCTTTAAATTAAATAATAATTCAATAAAACGAGTGTATGTTAATCTAATCATGAATAAATTGAAACAACCATTTGGTGGACTTTACATGAAGCATGATCTTGGAAAACAAAGCTATGAAAAACGCTTGGTTTGTAAAAACATGATACATAACGCAAATGTTGGTTTGATACATTAGAGTTGAAAGCTTCATATTTTACCACACAACACTTCAAGATTGCTTAAAAAATAACGAACGTGATCCCAGTGCCTATCACTGTGAATATAACATTAATTAGGATTTCATTTTCCTCCGAAACAAAGCTATTTATGTAAATCAATAGGAGGGGGTAAAGCAGTTCTTTGAATGGGTATCATTTTCTTTAAGAACATCAAGCTTTTTCAAAATGAATTATTGAACGCCTAATTTAATGATGCACATTTTTCAGAGGCAGATTGAAAGAAAAGTGAATCGTGGATCCTAAATGCGAAAATAATATTTTATTCAATAAGCAGTTTCTGAGAAAATCAGTAAATAAATGACTTATGATGAAGTACGAAATCTACATATAAAGAATATGTACGAAGAGAAATGAAAACAATTCCTATTCCGAATTCTTTACTCAGTTCGGTACTTTTTCATTGTAAATTTTAAGAGAAGAAAATTAAATACCATAGAGCTTATCATATTTTCGTTTAATCTTCATGTAATGTATTAGAATCAAGTAAGCTAGGCAACACATTGCGTTGTCGTTCTTCTAAATAAAAGGCATCTTAAAATTTATTGCAACTCCAACAAAAACATTTATTAAACTTTACTAATATGCAGATAAAAATCATACATCATAACTACACACTTAACGGCTCTGAGCCCTTTGTTAGCGATATATATTTCACACATATTCAACTGTCACAAAATATTCTACTGAAATATGCCAAAGCGTAAGTTTCCCGCGATTATCTCACTTGTCATAACACACACAGTATAATAAGAGAACAGAAACTTCAAGTTCATTTTTAGTATTTCATTACCATCATGTCACATTGTAATGATTACTAGGTTTTTCGGAACGACAGACATGAAAATTCAGCGATGTCTTCTCCAGGATTCGGACCGCGAATCTTCCAGTGCTAGCTGAATGTTCTACCACTTACAACATGGAAGTACGTATGGGGAATGGATACTTTCCAATACGTACCCCCATACTTATTCCCCACAATTTGAATTATGTTAAGAGTTATTGAACCTTTCGTAACAGGAACTTCTTTTCTTACCAATAAGATCAACAAATCTTGTATTTCCATTTATTTCTCATCTAACAGTCTTTACAGAAACACGAGCATGCTCAATAAGTTATTGAATTAAGTGTCTCAGAATGAAGTTACTAGATACGACTATTATTTCGGCATTGCCTTCTGAAGAGTAGCTATGTGAATCCTTCCTTACTTGCCATAAAGTATATACTTCCATCCTATCAGCATTTTCAAAGAATTAGTAAATGTTATTTCTGAAGCAATCTCATTCTGGGAAAAAATTCTGACTTATTAAAGCTGAATTTGTAAAAAGGATTAATTTCAGAATTTTTTCTTCGGACTTGCCGTTATCCCTTACATTTTACTTAAACTAATACAGTTCTAGGTTTGTATATAACGTTTCCTAAGCTTCGCACACTGTGATGCCTTTTTTTAAGTTATTATTTTTGTTATTAACACCAAGAATAACGCTTTTGTAAAAGAATTCCTCACTTCCTTAAAATGGTAGTTCAGATTTTAGAAATACCTACAGACGTGAAGATATTACAAATGTATTCTTCATGCCTTATAAAATTCAACAGATTTCCAAGTAAATAACTCATGTATAATTTTGAAGTTTCAAAAATGTTACTTTCATCAAACATTAATAATATATTCTTTTAAATGATGCCAAGAACAACTGGGCTATTTCTTTTAAAATATGAATATGCTTTCCAAATCTGATTTATTATTTATTTTTATATTTCCAAAACATGCAATTTTCATTTATATTCCTTTACTGATATTAATGAGGAATATTTTACAAACTTCTAACTCGATATTACTTCTAATTACATTAAATAAATTGTTATCCCTTAGTATTTCATTTCCATGTTAAATTTTTATCCCGGTCACAAAACTGTGGAAAGTACGTTATTTTTACATTACATTCTTTTGGGGTCCTTTCTCTTTTTTTAAATTTTATTTCGGGAGCGAATTTTCGTAATCAAATCTCTTGAATAATGTACTGCAATGAGGAATCAATCACAGCAAATCGCCATAGACTTCTCAAGTCTATAATCTTCAAAAATGCTGATAATGGCTAGAGCCTGGCTGACCGGAAGACCTTACTGAGGTGAGTAATCTTTTATATTCTTGAAACTGTATTATTCTCTTTCATTTGCTCCCATCAGTTAGTATTCTATCAATCGGAAACACGTCCTACCATCCTAAGCTAAAAAATAATCTCTTAGAAATGAAATAAAAGTTCTGTTTTTCTCGCATTTTGTTTTCTATTTCTAGCATAAAATACATTTTCTTTGAACTCCGTAAAAATTCAAAAGAGGAGAAATAATTGTGGAAATCGTATTTGAATATATTCAGCAATAAAACTGATAAACCTGAGAATGGATCTTCACGATTTAAACATAAAAATGATGGCATGCTCTTAATATTATATTCATAAATGTGGATTTTAAAATGTACATTCGCAAAATGCTAAAATTGAAAATTACATGAATGCCAGGAGAACGAAATATTTTATATTTTACAGCTTCAAAAACTATTTACGCTGCATTTAAAAACACTCTTTAGTGAGGAAAAGAATTAAACTTTAGAAAACAATTTACTTCGGCATGATTTAACTTGAACGAGTACATTTATAGCAAAATGGAAAAAAATTGTTAATAGCTTTAGATTTCGTGCAAAAGAAGCAAAGAACGTTTTGTATATAAGACGAGAAAAGATAGACATCTTATTCCTTTTTGATGCATTATTACCTCCCATGTGTTCAGATTAATATTCAATAGTTAAAACGGCACCTTTTTCATTGCTCCAGCTATCCTTACTCCATAAACTGTAAAGATGAATCTTAGGTTCCATAACATAGTACAAAAAATACACTTACCACAGCTAAAACAGTTTTTAACCAATATTTCATATCTTTCTAAGAAGCCTTTAAGCACAGTCAGCATTCTCAGGATTATCATCTCTGTCTCATCCACATAGCAGCTTTAGAGAAATTTTATTTGTTAGCGAAGAACTAGTAGGCTTTCAAAGAGGCATCCTATCCACTCAAAACCTGCACAATACGATAAACCAGATTTATTACTTCGGTGGGATGACACGTAATGTTTTCTGGGAAAATGAATCATCTCTGTGGGCATAAATATCACATAACATAACATAAACCTATATCCTCCTCCATACACCGGATCTAATTGCAAAAGTATTGTGCTTCGAAAGCTTTAATTTGATGATTCATTTTATTTGTTTTCCAAAACATAAACATTACTGTAATGGGTCGTGGCTATTGCGTTAGGTCAAGGTAATCTTTGTCCTAGTATCATCCTTCTTTTCTGATGGATTTGGTCCCTTTTAGTCTATACAATGTAGCATATAGAATACTGAAGATTAATTTTGCTTCATACAACGTCTTGCCATATAATCGAAACACTGATAGAGTCAAAACAATGACAATTCTTTTGTCATATAGTCACTATAAAACCTATTCTCTCAGCAGCTATTCCTTACCAACTTTTATGCTTCAATTAGAAGTATGGGTGGAATTATTTGCGTTATTACACAATGCTCACAGTCTTGTAGTTGTAATACTAGAAATAATTATGTCAATAAGTCAAGATCAAAATAATTTTTATACACTGAAATATAAAGATACATGTGTTAAATACAGAT
The DNA here is from genome assembly GCF_044657685.1 of Stegodyphus dumicola. Classification (NCBI taxonomy): domain Eukaryota; kingdom Metazoa; phylum Arthropoda; class Arachnida; order Araneae; family Eresidae; genus Stegodyphus; species Stegodyphus dumicola. The sequence continues at coordinate 108,022,084 of NC_140781.1, read as the reverse complement.
TCGCATTTAAATTTTAAAAAGAGAGAAGTAATAATTATTCATTACTTAGCCATACAACAGCACGCTTTAACTATCGTAAACCTATATCACCCTTCATACACTACATTTATTATTCAGATCTTAACGAATATCTTGTTTCAACTAAATGATGCTGCATTAAGTCTAATTTCAGCAAAATATCACTGAAAACGAAATGACATTTATGCTCCAGCTTTCAAACTACAATTAAAAATAAGTAAATAAATTAAACATTTTATGCCACGCATCAGTTTCTTGAGATAACGCCTTTATAAATAATTATAAAGAGTCACATATTGTTTAAATTTGCTGCAATGAATCTGATAATTGAATTTTTATTTCGATGCGTTGAAAGGGTAAATGTATTTAAAACTTCAAACTGAAGTATGCATCGAAAAACTAAAATGGAAATTCCTCTAAATAAAAGCATAACACAGGGGAAAAATGTGTATTCGTAAAAATTATTTTGCGATATAAATTTGTAAATATAGTCATAAACAATTACATATTTAAAGATTGTGATCATCAAGAATAACATTGTGATTAAATTATATGTTTAAGGCTTGTGCTTGCAGAAAGCACCATTGTATAATTGTTTAGAGTAAAATATATTGAATTGTAGAATATACTTTACTCTAAACATGGTAGAATGGGCTTCATTATGACACTAGATTTTAAGAGTCTTAACTACTTAATACAATGTATTCTTAATGGAAAACATAAAACCTACTATTGTTTCCAAACTCCAAACACAAACTTACCTATCTTTATTTTAGGAACATCAAATTATTCAAAAACAAGAGGTAAAAATTTTTAAAATTTAAAGAACATGAAGGGCTACTCGAGTTAATTACAATTTAGATAAGCAATAAATAATAATAATATAGAAGTTAATATAAATAGTCATTAAAAGGCTTTGTAAAAAATAAAGTGAACTTAAGGGTGAACCAGAATGGCACGCCATATTCAGAGTTCGGCATTATCGAACTACACGAAACGTTCTCGTTTCGACATCCGTACTCTTAGCACAAGATTTCCTTCGGCAGCAGTGTTGTGTGCCAACACTGCTGTAACTTAAAGAACAGTCATGCAAAACAGCTAAGCGTTTATATTTTAACAACTAACAGTTGGATAGAAGTATCCATGCCGTTAATGATATGCCCTTAATCTTTTCCTTATTTGTGACGCAATTATTACACAGCGTAATTCTTAATATTAACTTATGTTTCCCTTTTAAATTAATAAAGTAAAAATTCTAAATAATAATATCTACTTTGTAATTTTTTTTCTTGGCACAATTACTGTATCGTTTTAACACTGGAGTATAATGATTGGAATACGTTCACAACTTTCAGTATACAGTGGAATAGCTATAAATTCCTGATTGTTATTCTCAAGATTCATGACCATTCTTATTTGTAAAATATCTTTCGATTGTATAATTTTGTAATTATAGTTCTTGATTTCTGATTTTTTCTTGCATGGATTACGCTAAAGTTTGCACGAAAGTACAACAAGGTTATTTGCCATGAAATTAATGGTTTTCTAATATTCAAATTACACATATTACATTAAAATTGCTAAAAATGCATCCACTCCATTTCAGTTTGAATCGAAATTAAGGTAAAAATATTCTTAAACATTTATATTATATATGGCCACTGTTGTATCACCTTTCTCCTTCGGTTCTAAATACAGAATTTATTTTGTGCTAGAAATTACATGAACAGTACAGTTTTATAATGTTTCTGATTTGCTTTCTTTATACTGAATGAGAACTATAAATTTTTAATTACTCATATTTTTGTACACTCGTTTACAATCTTTTGAATTCAGCTTTCCCATAAAGATGTTGTCTGTCTTAATTCAAATGCTAAGAAAATTTCACAGATTCTCCGTATCTAAATAAAGGTTCAGCTAACGGATATTTTCTCGTATTAATTGATATTAGAAGAAACTAAATAAAACTGACGCAGTCGAGTATTCGAGCCATACAGCGATTACACGCATTTCATTTTTATAAAAGCTTACAGAAGAGATTTATATTTGCATTTCATAAGCTCATTGTTTTTTGTTTTTAATGCATGGTATTCTTAATATTAATGCATTGTTTTCTAAACAACATTTTCTATAAAATATTTCCCGGAATAGTACAAAATGGGCAAATTTATGAACGTGCTTCGCGAATGTCTAGAAATTACTTTTCGCAATAAATTGCTACTATTTCTGTCTTTGAGACAAAATATTTTTAAAAATCATGTTGCATTAGTGAGAAAAGCTTGATTTATGATTAAATTCTAGACTTTGAATTACGATAGCTTTATCTGAAATTGTTTTCCATTCTGTCAAGTGATATTTATTTAAGCATGTCGAGTTATCATTTGCAATTCGGAGAATTGAAATTTATAAAGTTCAGCTTAGTTTAGATGATATCTGTCGTATAATATATGAATACGTCTTATGGGAATGAGCAAATGACAGCTCTCAGAGAATTCTCATCGATTCTTAGATGGTTGAGGTATTGATTTACCTAACTGGAGTAAGATCCTTTACATAGAGAAGATCAATGCAGCAGGGAGACATTTGAATGCAACGAGAGATTTTCTACAAGTCAAGTAATTTGCCGAATTGTTTTCCCAATATATTACAGACTTTCCTGCTACCTTAATACATAAATATTGCACATTTAATTTTTTTAAGTGAAAAATATGTAAATTGTATGAAAAAACCGAATAAAAATATTAACAATTTTGAGAGTTTAGTGCATTTTGATTCACTCTTATATGCAGCAACATCAATATTGCAATAATTATTCTAATGCGTTACATTCTTCTTGCAACTGAAAAAACTAGAATACTTAAAATTTCCTTTTTAATTTTTGCGATCAAAGAAAGTGTTCATGGAACTCAGAGTACATTAGGACCTACATTTGGATTTAAAAGAAACCGTAATGATATCGCAAACTCTTAAATTAATTAGACGAAGTTTTAAAAAAAGTAAGGAAAGAAACTAAAGCAAAGGCAAAATATGAGTAAATAATGTAGATGTCGTCCTAACGTTCTATAATTGAATTCGCTGTTCGAAAAAATACTTTTATGTAAAACGAAGAAGAATGCATACATAAAAAGAACTACTGAAAGTCTTTTGAATATTTTTTCTCTTACTTTAAGTAAATGTCATTAAATTACGTAATGACTCTTCATCTTGTTTAGTTTAACAATGAAACGCGTTTGGTTTAAGGCAAATCATATGCAAACTTAGCTTTCTTATAATTTGCTTCTTATGAGCTGAAGCAGATAACATTTGCCTTAATGAAAATAATCCTAATTCTAATTCTTGTGATTTGAAAGTGCTTTTTCTAATACTTGCTCATTTTATTTATTTATTTGCATAAGGACTCACGTTTTGTTATCTTCACCATATTCCTATTCAATCACTTTTTTCTCATTCCCATAATGATACTGCAGGCCTGACCATTCAAGCTAAATAAACAAAAAAATTTATCTGAAAATAGATAAAGATAAGACAATAGAGACAAAGACAAAACGAAAATGTTTCCACGCATTTTTTTATAATATAAACGTTCATTTTACTTGCTTTGCACGTGACGCTGTCATTTCGCCTGCTACTTATTTAAAATTTTCACATTGTTCTATGTCTTAAAATTAGAAATTAAAATTAATGACCTAAAACTGCAATAGTCTATTACAGTACAAGTGAAAGAACTGACGGTTTCGCGCACTCGTGTATCGGATTTGAGCAATGCTTAAGGAGTCCGACAAAATTTTCGTAAATATTATGGGGTCCAGTAGTCGGTAAAATACTCAGTGATAAAAAGGTGTCGCGACTGAAAAAAGTTTAAGAAGCCCTGCTCTGAAAGAATAATAACTGATGACGTGATACTGCACGATGCTTACTTATTATATGCACCCTAGAAACATATATGTATAGTATTCTGCTTCTGTCAGTCAGTATACAAAAATTGGGTGACAACCTACCCTGCCATTTTGTGTATTCTGCTGCCAGTGGATGGCTATCTTGGCTATTATTTGTGGACACTAATTTTCCCATCAGGCTCACAAATCTGCGTGTACTCATATCTAAAACTAACAAGAATGCATATACATAATGCATCCATACAATTTTAAATACTTATGAAAATATTAGATAACTATTTGACTCTCCAACAAATTATACAACACTATTTTATTATCGTTGAATTTTAGAGACTGCCAGAAATTATTTATGATTTTGAATTTAGTCAACTTGTAGGGTTACTCTCCTTGCTTAAATTAGAGCGCTGGCTTCTACTGAAACTGTCGATAAACTTCTACTGAAACTGACTTATCGTTCCATCTATATAAGTAAGATTCAGAAGAAGGTTTAAACGAGCCTTTTCCTTTAAACTTTAAACTTAACAATGCACAGCATGTGTTTACAAATAAATCTCCGCTAGCTTCGGGAATTTCAAAAAACATGAAATGTGAATTAAGATTTGAATGTAATTTAATACTAAAAAATCGTAACTGCAAAAACTTAGCAAATATTCGCTTCACTCCAACTATATACACGAGTAATAACTCAGCTGGGGAAATGCTAAATCCGGATAACGTAATTCCCATAAATGGTAACGGGATTAGTATATAAGTCTGTGTCGTTGCCAAAGCTCTCTCTCTCTAATTTTGAAAAATTTACAAACATTACCTAAATTTCATTCGGGCGAAAGCTAACTAAAATAGATCTAAGAGTATAGTTAGAACTTTAATCCTTACAAATTAAAAATTTAATTAAAATATTCGAAATATTAGACAACAACGAATTAAATCACAAGAAATTTTTAATTAGGATAAAATCACTAAAATAGTAATTCCATCTGACATTTCTATCAACTAAAACCAGTGTTTTCAAGTTTAATTATGACAGAGTGCTCTTAAGAACACAAATTAATCATGTCGAGACATTAGGTTATTTGGAAGAAGGAGACACGAAAAACGATCAGTGCCTTCACCGGGACTCGAACCTCGGACCTCTCGAAACGCGCCGAGTGTGCTGCTGACCATTACACCACGAAGACTTCCTAAGAAGGCGGAAGAAATACCTTATAATCATAAATGTCTCTTTGCTAAAGACGGTCTGCTTGTCAGAAGCAATACGTGTCTGGCTTAAGAGACACGCTATATGTTTATTGATGAAAAAAAAAAAAACGTACAACAAGGAATATGAGACATCTAATAAAATCCTAAAAGTTGTTCCATGGATGACACGGTTACCAGAACGACCAAGAAGAAAAACTGAAACCATTAAAGATATTTTGATAAATTTTTAATTTTATTTCCTATAACTGGGTATTTTAGAGGAAATATGAACTACATGAAATGGAGTACTTAATAAGGGAAAATATCATCTTCATTAATTTGTAACTGATGGCTCTTTTAACCTCCAGGTAAAAACTGGCCCATAGACAGACAATGTACAAGAGAACAACAATCTACTTAAAGTAGTTATCTCAATTCAAAGTAAAGGTAAAATGAAAGTGAGTGAATATTGAAGACTTTATTTAAACTTTTAACGGACTTTATTTTATTAAAATGTTTCAATTAGGAACTAAAAGTTTCGCTTCAATCAAATTATAACCCTTTTCAAATATAAGTACACGGAATCATTTAAAAAAAAGACAGTTTGTCATAGAATTATTCATTTTACAGTACGAAAGCTCACATCTTTATAGTCCATAATTAATTTAGAATAATATTATTTCCATCACTATGCATTCAATTCGTTTGATATTATCTAATCAAAGCATAGCGTACATTAAAATTTCATGTGCTGCTACCATATGCACGCTTTGGAATCTCATTTTATCTTTATATCAAAATAAATATATGCTGTGGAATTTCTTTTTATGTTTATATCAAAGTATTGGATCTCAAAACAACGTTTTGGGGTCTGAATATAAAATGAAGCATTGCAAAAAAATTAATAAGCGAAACCTGGATTGCATAAAAGAGACTGCAAGCCCCTAAACTTGCACCGAACTTGAACCTGCATTGCTATGTGATACAATACTTAAACCCCTTCTAACTGTAATGCTTTGCACTTGCTCTTTAAATCATGAATCTTAATACTAACTTGGAGTAAAAAAGAAAATTGTCCTATCACGGGACAACAAGTGTGCCAAATAAATCTGTCCTTTACCATTATATGAAATTATTATATCTGACAAAAAAAATCTGTGTTGTGTATAGAAAAAGCAGAAAATGCGTTTGCAAAACTATATGACTTTTACAATAACATCAGGATGCTAACTGGTTTTTGAAACTTTTAATGTACTATATTACACACACGGGCCAATGAATTAGAAGCCCAAGATCAATATTTTACTGGACCACATTTTGCACGGATAACTGCTTTGATTCGTTTGGGCATCAGTCTACATGCTTCTGGAGTGCATGCATTATTTCTTTATTTGGAATTAATATTTAAATTCTCTTTCCTTTCTGAATGTAGTAAAAAATACTCGAATTGCCAAATTTGTGTTATTATAATGATTTTTAAGGGTAAAATTAATTTTTTCTAAACTTATTTATATCCATTTATATATATTTATACAAGTTACCTTTTTCAAATCCGGCCCACCAGCGGCCGAGCGGTAAAGATGCTGAACATTGGTAGTTCGTTCCGAGGTTCGAATCCCGCGAACGGGCTGGCTGCATGGGCGTTTTCATGGTTTTCCCCGTGTGTAACGTGTATACGAGCCAATTTTCCTTAGAAAGAAAGAAATTTTCCTAGAAAGTCCTCCACGAAGGCATTCCTCCCCTTAGGCAGATAGCCCTTGTGTGCTTTGCCCTAATTAAATAATCCAAGCCTTTTTCAAATCCCTCTTTTCCAACAAAATCTTAGTTCGCATTTATTTTATATTTAAGTGTTAAGGAAAGTAACAATAATTGAGACTAAAAAGAACAAAATTCTTTTACGCATGTTCGTTATGGTTGGAGTGTTAAATAGTTTTAGTTTTGGAAATAATTATTCAGTTTTATTCATACGAAATCCCAATTCCGCATTCAAAATAGGGTCTTAAGTGCAGTCTGAGCAATCCAAGATCCTAACAAAGTAAACTTGACTTAATTTATCAAATTCACAAACACTGCCCTATGGGTATCATTTACTTTCACTCTATTGTTTATCATTTACTTCGCTAATTAATGGCAATGTCCTGAATTCAATAAGATCAGGATTAAATTTTAAAAGTACGTCAACAAAATTGAGCTATTAATTATTAAGCAAATTAAAGGTTAAAAAGAATAATTGCATGATAGCGAATAGATAACAACACTGGTATTCACCGCATACAAGTATTAATTTTACAATAGTTTAGGGTTGACATTAGCCAGAAAATTTTAAAAGGCAGGAACGGAGTAAATAGATATTTTACCGCTTTCTCCCAAAATAAATTGAAAGGACACAGCTTCGCAAAAATTTCATACATATTCCTTTAAAAGGCAAGCTGGAATTTATTTTTTAGATAAAACAGTTCATGAATTTATAAGGAAGATTAAATCCATTCTTTTTCATGAGGCGTAAAAGAATATTCTAGATTACAGGACATATAAAACGAAATAATTTTTGTTTTTGCAATTTGCAGTTAAATCCTGCTGTTCGAAAACAACTCCTTTATCATCGCCTATACTGTATTCATTGATATCCGTGTTCTTTTGTTATGAATTTTCAAATGAAGAAGATACGAGGTCTTTTCTTCTCATGATAGTTACGGTTCATTATTCTTATCATAGTAAAATACATTCGTGTCTATATAATGCGCTCAAATATATTGGCTTTAAGAAACTTAGTGGAATAAAGCTTTCATATTTAATATTTTAACATTTCGTTATAAATTTCGAAATCTAATATTAATAAGACTGTTATTAGCAATAATAATAGTTGGGAATAAATAACATCTAATTGGTATCGGAATAGGATCACGCTCATTAGTAAATATGTTTTCAAAAGTTTGACAATATGTGAATAATAAATATGATAGGTGTAGATTTAAAAATATGTGAAAAACCATTAATTTTAACATTTGCTTTTTTTTAAAATTGTAACAGTATAAATATTGAAGTGAGTAAAATAAAGAAACGGAGCTTTGTCAATATTTAAAATGGTTTGGCGAAGATACTCATCAAATTTTCGCAGAAATTTGAGTTTGTAGAGACATTAGGTATTTTTTTGAAGCAGGAGTGATGAAAATGGGGCAACGCCTTCGCAGGGAATTGAACCACTGACCTCTAGAATACACGCCCATCGTGCAGACCACTACACCGCGAAGACACGCTAAGAAGGCGAGAGAATACCTTATATACTCCCCTTTTAAAGGGCGACTGGGGTTTTAGGGGTCCCAGGCGCCAAATCCCGGTGGTGAAGAATCATCATTCATCATCTTTTTGTTCGGGCGCCACTGTAGAGACATTAGGTTTTTCTTTAAGCAGGAGTGATGAAAAATGAGCAAAGCCTTCGCCGGCAATCGAAACACTGACCTCTGGAATACGCGCCCAGAGTGCAGACCACTGCACCACGAAGGCACGCTAGGAAGGCAGGAGTATACTTTATAAGTTAAGTGGTATTTAAAATAGTTTGGTAAAGAAATTTATGAATCCTTATCATAATTTTTTATAATCTAGTCCCATTTGCCTTCTTTCTACAAGATCTGAAATTTGTAATGAATTTTCATTTATTTTTAAGGGAATTAATTAAACATTAGTTAAAACTTGTCACCCAGTCTTTTCAGGTCGGATGTGCTCGTTATTGTATAGCTTTCTATCGTCATTTTCAAATTTTGTTTCCTTTCATACAGCTGTAACGTCCTATCTTTTCTTTTGGATAGAAAGATTTTAAACTAAAATTTATATCCCGCTGCTCTATCAAACAAATGTCAAATATCCAGAATTTGATTTCATGCTTCTCAATCTAGCAACAACCAGATTTGTAGAGTTTTGGATTATAGCTCAAAATCTAAACTTCATGGCTACATATTTCTGGACTACATCGTAATGTAAATGAGAATAAAAATTTTGAGTCTACATATGCTAAGTACGATGGGTATTATTTAAAAGGAAAATATAAAAATTGAACTTAATAATCATCTCTAGAAGATATGTTTCCGCTGCAGATTTGCATAAATTAAATAAGAGGAGACCTGGAAAATAATCTTAACTATTTTTTATATTTTAATTTATACACTTGTGCTTATTTATTGCTTATACGCGTATGCATATAAAAGTATAAAAAACTAGGACGACGTAAAATGCAGAGATGCTATATTCAATACTTGGTGAGGAAGTTAAAATAATTTCATGCGAAAGAAATTAATTAGTCTGTATACGACGTAAAATGCAGAGATCCTATATTCAATACTTGGTGAGGAAGTTAAAATAATTTCATGCGAAGGAAATTAATTAGTCTGTATTCGAAATGTAAAATAAAATTTGGATAAAACAAAAGTTTATAAAGAACTGATAAAAATTAAAGTAAAATAAGAATTAAAAAACGAAAAAATGTATTAGATTTAACATCACAAAAAAAATTTAAGAAGACAATCTATTATTTGCCAAGGACACAGGTGTTGTTGGAGCTTAGTTTGGCATGTTTTACAAAATCCTCACTCAAGTGATACGTATCAATAAAAAGATTGTTTAGGAATAGAGGAACATTAATCTGTTATACTGGATTTTATTTAAGTTGCTCATACAGAATGAAATAAGATATTTTATTCAGATGCATTATTTTTTTGCTTCCTAGAAATTCTTTTCTTGGCGATTAGAAAAAGGTTTATAATAACTAGATCAAATTAAATATTACAGAAGAATAAGCTTTATAAATATAGCTGACAGCAATTAACAAAAAGTAACTTCAAGGTTGTCAAAAGTGTACCACATCAAAAGATACTTTTTAAAGACGAAAGGCTTTTCCTGTCTCTTTAGAGCATGTCTTCGCCGTGTGTTACACGTCCGGTCAGAAACTGAGAGGACCAGAGTTCGCATCTCGGCGAGGGCATTGAGCAGATCTTGATGTTTCCCGGCTTCGAGAAAAATCTAAACGTCTCTGCAAATGACTCCCAAACTAAAATGTAGTCAACGAGAATTTGTCAGAACCAGAATTTGGCTACTGAATCCCAGACTGCCCAGTCGCCTTTTAGGTGTGAGGAAATGTAAGCAATTTTCTTCTTCCTTTACGTGTGCCATTGTGATATATATGGAAAGAATATACCCCAGAAGTCGGAAAATCTAGAACTCAAGTCCCGGTGAGGGAACTGCATAGCACTAAATTAGATTCTTGAGACCGTAACGAAAGGTAGTTGTCTAAAAAATAAATTTTACTCACAACTAAAGCAAACATTATCTATTATTTTTATATAATAAACTCAACGAAGCCATGGAAAATAAAAACATTTTACGATTTAAGTATGAGAGTATTAAATAATTCAGTTAATAAAATAAGAAAAGACATAACAAAACAAGAAACGAATTATAAATTTCTCTGAAAAGTAAACTTACAGTAAAGACACATTTGCGGACATTTCTGGTTATGATGTAAGACAGCAAGGATGATATTCATAATTATTTTACTTGCATCGAAATTATTCTTCTCAAAAATGAAAGTGTAAATTATATTCTAGAATTTAGTTTCATGATTCCTGTTTATTATGCTTTAGGTTTATTATCCTCTAATTATGTAGAAAGTCACACAAATATTAATTTAAAATCATTTAATCTAAATTTCAAATCAGTATGTACTTCACAGTACATCACTGGAAGTAAATTAATGAACACAAGGTAACAGTAACAAAAGTAAATGCAGGAATTTCCATGAACTATCCCATGTTTATAATATCAATTTCAAGCAAAATGTGTGTAAAAATTAGGCGGATGTGATTTCATTAAGACATAGTATGGCCAGCGTGGCGTAAAACAACTCTGCAAGGAAAACTTTAAAATTGTAAACAAAGAAACAACAAATATTGTCCATTTATTTCAAAATTAACAATATTAGATTCTTGTGGACTGTTATTATCATGGACACATTATTTATCACATGTAACTTGAATTCTGAAACACAAACGTTGCTTGCTTAAAGAAAATGCCAGTTCTTAGCGACTGAAAGTAATGCCAAATCTTTCTGTAGCAACTGCAAGAAAAAGCAGTAATATGTCTAAAGGAGGGAAAAAATCACAATAATCACAATTAAACATGTTTAAATTATACTATGCTATTGATATATCCCACTGAAATACGTATGCGGGAGTACTTAAAACACAAGGTAAGAGCAAACAAGGCTTCTCTGAAAGATGAACCCTAAGTACAATTTTGTTGAATAATAAAGCCTAAATTAATTAACTGTCATTCAATTAAACGCACATTTTAAAAGTTAGTCAGGTATTTTATATTAATTAACCAGTTGTTATGACTTTACGATAATTTTCCCTTTTGATATTCCTCACCAGGATGCAAATTAGTTGTGTGTATTTAAGCTGAGGGATTTGAATGTTTAGATTAGAGCTTGTGGCAGCTAAGTCTTGCTGTCATTCACCTCTCGCCAGCTCTGCTTAAAGGTTTAGTTAGGCTTCAACATCTTGCTAGCTGATGCTCTAAAATACGCGTTGGTAATTATCTGAGATAGCTTAAGTAATATATCTTATGTGTAGTCTTAGATTAAGTTGCCTAAATTTATACCTGCAAGTAGTGGAAGTTTCGTCTATAGCCTACGTTGTACCTCTTCAATTCAACTCAAGATTAAATTAAAAGGTTATTTTGACATTCTTCATTATTTATGATTTTTTAAGACGTAGCAATAGCTTGCTATCAGTCTAGTAGGGTTTGCAGGACTTTAGCTTCCAGTTGCAACAGAACAGTATAGGTTTACAAAACCTTCTTGAACGTTTTCATATTCGTCCTGGTGCTTTCACATTGAAAAGACTTTTCAGTGCTAGAAGAAGAACAAATTAGATAATCCGGGCGTTCTTCACTATATGACGTAACATTTTCCAAGAAAATATATCGTAAGAGAAGAAAAATGACTAAATGCGATCACGACAAAGATATAAATTTTTACATGGCGGAGTTTTGAGTTTTATTTTATCTAAAATACAATAACTTTAATTTAAAATTTATTTTTCTCATAGCTGATATTTATGCATTATTTTCTGACTTCAAAAATGATACCTCAAATTATTATGATCACATTTTTTAGAAATTGTGCATGGTATATCACTATTTTGTTTCTTAGTGCATATACTAAACTAAATCTGACTACGTAAGTTCTTTACTAATAGCGGCTCTCTTTTTTGAGTTACAGTATATTCCAAAAATCTTTCAATTATGCTTCCATTGTCTTTAAAATTTTGTTTATTAAAATATCATTGAAATAAGATTCCAAGCAGTAGAAGAAAGTATGTATTATATTTTAGTAATGCTGTTTCTCAAATGAATGTCAATCTTTCTCATATATAATTTTTGAAATGCGCAGTGGCCTCGCCGGAACTCGAACCTGGACTTCTCGGATGCGCGCTGAGTCTGCTACCGTTATACCACGAAGGCGTGCTGGGAGGAGGAAGAAAATACTTTATAACCTAATATACCAAATTTAACAACGTTAAATAGCAAAATAAAAAAACACCTCATAATTTCCTAATATTTTTCTTTTAAAAAAGCCTCACATTGTTTTGAGAAGCTATCCGATATTACTCAGAAAAAGGAAAGTTACACGGTTTATCTGGGGTTAATTAAGTTAAACTAAATAAGCATTTAAAGCACAAGCAATAAGCATTTAAAGGCACAGCATTTAAGTTGCTGTTAAAATTTAAGTTCCCCCCTCAAGTGATTGCTTCATGAAATGACGAAAAATAATTGCTCAGGAAATCAAAAACCGTTAAGGAAATATACCTGTCAATTCACAGCATTTCGAAAATTAAAAAAGCTTTCAAATGTAATCGAAATGTTTTATGATTACTTTTTATATCCTTCAGCTTAAGAAACGCCTTTTTCCTTCAAGAATTCAATATTTCATAGCTCATTCAGGTATTTTTCATTTTTATCATGCAAAAAGTACGGAATGTAGAATTTTTAAAGAGGAAGAAGTCTGAATTCTGCTTCTTAAGTAGAAAATGAGTACTGCAGATAGCCAGACACACAGGAATGTATCAAACGAATTTTGTGCTGCTAAACGAAGCTGCGTTTTCAGTTTTAAAAAATGTCATGTTAAAAAAAAAAAAAAAAAAGAAGAAGAAGAAAAAAAAGAATATTAGATGAGGTCACTAAATGTGGTATTTTTTTACTAATAATTACACTAAATTATATTAGGAATTATTATTTTTTTCATATTTATGATGCTAAAATGTTCTCATTGTCTTTTAAAACATCTTTTTCATCTCTACTGTTATGAAATTCGATTCGAGTGTATAAATTCAGAATTTAAAATTTTAAGAGCATAAATTCCCAAACCTCCACAACTAAATTATAAATAATAAAACTAACGAGCAGAATTTTCTACGTTTTAGCTTAATTAATTTAAAATTAATTCCGTGAGCAATTCCGATCACTTTTATCCTCCCAATCGGAATTACGAAGTGAAAACTATAATTGCCTCTCTATCGCTTAAACTAATTTCCATATTTAATTTATCTTTACCTAAACCTTAGAAATTTTTATTTTACCTATTACATTATTCAGTTCAGAATATCTTGCACGATATATGCAAACATACTAAGCCGTGCTTTCTTTTACTGATTAAAAAAATGCACATAAATGAGCTTACTGTTAAGCACAGAAGGTTCGATAGCAACTGACGACGAACAAATAGCATAAAATTATCTCTGGAAATTTTACTTCGCTTAAGAATACTAACTACAAGGTCGCATCAGAAAATTATTCTAAGTAAAGCAATTTTTAGCGTGGTGGAATGAATTAACGAGGTTTCAGAAAACGTCTAATGAACCGATCTTAAGACCGTTTTCTTGAGTTTAATGCAAGTTTTAAGACTTGATATTAATACTTTCGTATTATATTAAGCCTTCTTCATTAAATAAGAATACTTTTTAACCACATTTTGTCGTGTTTAAGCTAGTATATTGTAGGTAGTACTGTAAATATTCTGTGGTTACATGGACAAAAATAATTTAGTTACTGTAAGTAACATAACGGCCATTCTTTTATGGCGTCATTTTCAGTTTGACTATTTTAGCTAGAAAAGTATTTTAATTATGTACGCAGTCTCAGCTTTATTGAATACCGGAGTTTATGAATGTTTCATGGCTTTAAAATAAATGGTATAGTAGAAGAAACACACTTTGAAGACAATTTAATGTTTCTTCTTTTCAAATAGTCTGAAAGTTTATCTGAGGTGAACTAATTTAAATATTTGAATAATATCTTCCGTTAACTCACTATCGATATTGTAAAACTATCGAAATTTTTATTATTGACCTTAAAATGACCTCTGTAACTGTGTTAAGAAATATATAGTTGGTCTTTCATTGAGTAGTTTCCTTGATTGTTTAATGAGTAAACAACTTTTATTGGGTGACATTATTTTGTTTGAGTCTTCTTCAGGCGAAGAGAGAATATTTTTACTTTTATCTGAAAGGAATAGAGTTATGTAAAATCTAAGTTCTTTCCACTAATTTTTGCATATTACTTAGGCGTATTTTGTTTTCATATACTTTTTCTGCTGATTAAACAAGAGTTTAAGTCTTCAATTTGAAGAATTCCACATAGTAAGGTTATCTATTATCAATAATTCAAGTACGTATATTCCAAGTATTCACGATCGGCGAATGTGTTTAAGGAATATCGTTCTTTTCTATTAGATAAAAGATAGCGATTCAGTATGTTCTGTGTCTGCAATTTAGTTAGTTCATGTAACTAGTACGCTAAACATCTTACATCTGCTTGTGAGCTTGCAGGATATCATAATAATCAAACCATATAATTATTTTGCCTATACTGTGGATCCTAATTCCGTTCATTCATACCAAGATGGAAGTTAGTTAAGAGTATAAATCTATTTATCGGTTTATCTTCGCAAGCCGCATTTGCTTCGTGAAATATTTAAGACAAAACCAAGCTTAATAGGCGTATTTAATGCTTTAGGTTTTGCATTTAATTCTTTAGTTTGAGTGGAGTCTTTGTTCTACTTTTCCTTTAAGCAGCGTCTTTTAAATTATGGTACTGCAAGGTTTACATAACAGTTAGGATGACCTGTTAATAAACAATTTCATTTAAAACTTTCAATTGGATTTGTATTTACTACGCTATGAAAGAACGACAGGATGATAAGGCATATGTCCTAACTTACGGTTCAGGAGTTTGGAGTGAAAGTAATGTAGAACGGTACAAATTAATTATGGAGAATTCAATCAAATTATACATCAACATATTCGAAAACTATATCTATTTTTATTTCCACAGTCGAGTGCGTTTAGTAAAATCTGCGCGTATCCAGCTCATGCAATATAACAATAAATATCATAAAAGTTATTTGCTCTTTTCATAATTGTGGTTCTGTTTTCTTGACTAATATTTTTTATTAATTCCTTTTGAAATAACAGCGATGTAAAGGCCTCAAGAAATAGTGTAACTAATGAACAAATTGAGTCAAGAACTAAAAATATAATGAGAGGTCTTGCGCATTTCTTATATCGTACGCTATAAGTAAATATAGCCAAAAAACCAAGTAAAAAATTAAAGAAAATATATTTCGGTTTATAGCGGAGGCATGCAATAAATTAATTAGAAAGAATTTTCAACCTCTCCTGATCCTTTATTGGAAGTAATTGCAAATATACAGCAATTTTGCATTATTATTAATGCTTCTTAAACAATATATATAAATACACAAGCTTAAAATGCATGTCTGTGGAGACTTGTCAAAATTCTATATTCTGAATCTTGTCAAAATTCTATTTTCTGATTACATCCAGATGAAAATTCCTTAAAAAGAAATTTCTTTAGCCCTCTTTTGCTAAAAAATGAAAGTTTGCATTTTTAACGCTTCCTTGAAGTTTTATATCGGAATTCGATAATGCATTTTCTGGAAGTTAATCTCCTGCCTCGAACCAAGTGGGAAAGATTGTTAAGAAATGCAGTTTTTCCTTTAAGACGCGCCGTTAGTAACTGAAAAATATTAAAAGAAACAATTTTAATAGTGGAAGATGTTAAACATTACTCAATATCTATACTTAATAAGAAATTAGATAATTTGGAGAACATGAATACCCAAGTGACGAAAGAGGCATGCAATCAGAACCATCAATCATGTTTTCAAAAAATTTGAATATATAAATTATTCTTCGATTAGGGAAGTTTGTGGAATAGCATAAAGCTATTTTGAACCTGAATGGCCGGACATGCCATTCAGTTACACCACGAAGGCACGAGGTGAGAAGAGAGAAAATACTTTATTTACTCTCCATTTTTATGAACGACAAAGGATGAGGGGACACAATCGTCAAATCCTGGTGGTAACGAACTACAGCCCACCAATGTTTAGTTCGGTCGTCACATATAGAGTCATTGGGCTTACCAATCAATACAATAGATGTGAAAAATGTGAAATGTCTTAGCCGAGATTCGGGCACCAGACCTTCCGATTGCTAGCTAGAAGTGTTATCTAGTTACACCACGAAGGCATTCGGTAAGGAAGGAGAAAGTAGCTTATAAAATTATGAATGGATTAAATTGAAAGGGATTTGAAATATATGGCATTTTTAAATTTGATTTTAAAATTATTTGTGCCTTGCTTCTTTGATACGGTAACTTAACTACCTGGTTATCTTTACTGGGGTGTAAAATTTTTCAAAGGCTCTTTGTTTATGAGGAATGGAAAACACTTTTACAGTTCAGCAACAGGAGTGCTTAATAAGTTATTCAGCAAAGAAAATATCTGAATTGTGAATAACATTAAAATGTATTTTTTTAAATTGCACTGCACAGTTTTTTGCATTAAAATACTGTGTTATTAAAATGCTGTTAAGAAAAGCAACTTAAATGTTTAGAAGTATTTAATGGTTCCATTTGATAAACAGGTTTTACTGCTAGGCTTACACAACTTTTTCATATTACTTATATTTCATTAATTTAAAATTAAATATTTTAATAAAATTTAAAACTTTTGATAATAAAACATTTCCTAACTTCTCTCTCTACTTTTATGTTGTTACGGTAGCTAGATTACAGCAAATGTGTTTACGAAAAATCGTAAAAACTTCAAATATAACTCTTTCGTCAACACACTACAAACAGATTTCTCATGTTAAATGTTAACATATAAATCCTTTCAGATGATTCTCCTTGCTTGCTTCACTTACTTTAACTGTTATTAAGACATAAGGCAGAGGAATAACTTATTTAAAATTATCGAATTAATAACATTTACATAAGCTAACCAAAGATGATGCAGTTTCGACTTTTATTTTTCTTTTTCGTAGGCAGTGAATCATTTCGATATTGTCACTGTACGAAATCTCATAAGCTGAATTTATTTATGTTTAAAATTTTAGTAATGTTAATTTTTTTTCTTTTTTATTATCAGCTATTTACGTAAATTATATAAGTACTGCAAACAGGGAGATTTTTTTTACATTGATTTGGCATGTACAGGTTTTAGAATACACCCAGTTCAAAGATGTTCTTTCGGATAATGACTTTTTTTTGGGGGGGGGGTGTATATATTAACATTCAATATTTATTATGTCACCATCGGAAGTACCCTATTCCAATTAAATTAGATTGAGAGTAATGCATTATTTGACTCATGACATCATCTGAAAATTGAATTTGCATAATAGCATATTACACGTCATAAGGAATATGATGGGTCATTGTAATGCATGAAAAATGCCAAAGAAACTAAGTAAAATTCAATACCTGTACCACAACTGACTACGCAATCATAGAAGCATATGATATATATACCCATATGATATATGGAATTACCATTTGGGTCAGCAAAAATAAAAACAAGTAAATCATTATTTTGAGCAAAATGAATTATTTTGAGCAGTATGGAACTCCCATAAAAATTTCGACAGAAAAATGAACTAATTCTCTCTCATTATATCAGCAACAATGGCTGCATCACTCTTGCCATTGTTGCTGATATCAGCACTGTTGCCACTCGGAAAAATTAGGGCGAAAATTAGCGTTTTAAGCATTTTTAATTAATACATCTTATTTTTTTTTTTTGGAAAGAAGTGACCGTCGACCTTTTCTAGAACCCAGAAAAGTTTGGTGATGATAGCTATAGCAGTGATTGAGTCATTAGCGAACAAACGCACATACTTTCTTCTTTATATATACAGATTAATTAATTTTCAAATAATTTTATTTTGAGTTATTTATATATATGACATTTTGTGGTTTCCACATCATGTCATTTAACAGAAATTAGAAGTAATCTAAATAATAATCATTCATTAACTTCCTAAATCAAATTATTTGTTAAACGAATGCTTGAAATAAATGAGGTAACTCGTAAAGTTTTAAAAATAAGTAATTTCGATAATATTTATAAATGTTTCCAAATAGAAACATGGGCAGATTAAGTCATGTTAAGCGTTGCTCTATATTGCAGGCTTTATGCGTTTCTGAGAAATAATTTAGAAACTCATGCACCAAAAATACTAAATTAAAAATTGCCCACCTAAGTTATTACAAATGATTAAAGATGCGTTAAATATGTAAAGACAAAATAATTATCCCGTTCAGTTTATTTCACTAATTTTTCGAAAAACTAATTGCCTGAGTTGTCTTAAAAAGAATAACAGTCTTAAAGTGCACCAAAATATTCCGAATTTTTTCATTTGGTGGAAATTTTCTATTTCAGTTTCGAGTAGCAATGACTTTAAACAGGTGCCTGCATTCCCATGTTAATTCTCTCGCAATTTCTACAAGCTTCCTAAATTCAGAAGCAGAAAAACTTATTTTTCGAAAATTTATCTTCGCAAAAGAAATACCAGAAACAAAAAAGTGTATTACAGGTTTTTTTCTTAACGTTAAAGCTCTGGAGTTTAAATATTCTGCGCTTGAGACTGTTTAAAATTGTTTGAACCCAATATTACCTTCTGTACGTTTAAACACTTCTTTAATTTTAAAAAGGGGAGGTCTTGCAATCTCAACTTATCAATATGCGTACATTTTAATAAGTGAGTCTATTATAATAAGAAAAAAAATCATATCTTTGGCACTTTTTACAACGGCTGCAGGCCCTACTTATATAATTCAAAAGCAATTTTGAAATTCTTCCGTGATATTTAATTTTACAAGGCATATTTAAGTACTTCGAGCTATGTTTTGACTTTACTTTCAAGCACTGCTTAGTTTCACAAAGTTATCGAATGAACAGATATATTAAAATATTTAGGAGTTGTGCTTTCAAGATCAACTTTCAAATGAGAAAGTTTAGTAAGTTAAGTGTTTTCAGATCAAAGCATAGGATCTCATTTCTCATTTTTTACACAAAATTAGGATACATTTGTTCTATAATTTCGGTCGTTTTAGAAATTAAACTGTGTGTTAAACTAACTTTTAAACTAAATACCTTTCATTAGTGTATAAGCAATGTTGCTTTAATCAACGTAAGTTTAACAATTAAAAAAAACATATTTAAAGTGTTAACAGTTTTAAACTATCTGTATATTTCCCAACTTTAGGAAAAGGTAATTTTGAATAAGCGAAGTTGCTGTTATGCCTTATGCATTGCTGTTCTTATTATGATTACGCACCTTATGATGCTATGTCCTATCACGTATTTTGATGCTTCGTAGCACAATATGTTTCAGCAATGTGTTAAGATTAAGAATATCTTTCCCCGATTAGAATATGTTATCAACTTTTTGTTGTATCTGATTTGAGCGTGGCGTATGCTAAAATTTAATATTGCGTAACCAAACTCTTATTGTGCCTTCATGCTATTCGTCTTAAATTTTATTGCCAGTTTCTTAAACATGAAATTCATTAGCAGTGCAAAATTTAAATAGGAAGGCTTAATTACTTAGAATTCGTTATTTTTCTTCTCGTTGAATTCGGTTGTAATGAGCACCAAGGGACTCACAAAATTTCTTTGTTACATACATTACTTAATCTTATCTTGCTGAGCAAAATTTTTATGGGAATACGAGTAAATTACAATCATTAACGCTTTTTCTTAATATAAACCTTTTTTTCTTATTCCTGGGCTGGTTATATTCGAGTCTGAGAGTATTTTATGCTTTTAACCATCAGTGTCCAATAATAAAAGAGGTTTTGCCTTTTGTTTCTCTATTGCATGTTACACTAATTATCATATTTTATTTTCTTATGGTTAGGAATAATATTTATAATACTTTAAAAACCTCAAACAATGATTTTTTGAACACAGAATTCTAGAAGCCTTAACATGCAGTCCATCATTTCTTATATCCGCTTATTCTCTGGCAAATGCAGAAATAGTGTGGAAGCTCCTCATACATGTCTTTTTCTTTTAAATTTCCGTTACAAACAGTGAAATCGTACTATAATTGAGAAATTCGAAGTACGTTTATAAGGATTTTATAGTTATTAATCCGTTATATGTTGTTTTTATCTTTACTTAGACATTTACTGTCGTCAGCTCCCACTACAATGTAAATTAGTTCACATATAAATTAATAGAGTTTTTGAGATTAAGAGAGAGCTTCTAGTTTTCAAACTGACTGTTTTCAAACTAGCTTCGCCCAGCCAAAGCTTACAATAATAATTTTCCTGCCTTTATACTTTGGCTGCTTAAGTTTTAATTTGACATATAGGAGAAGCGATGCCTTTGTAAAGTTAATTGCCAGAGGCATGCAAGTCGTTAAGTCCTAATAAAATGATTTATTTTTAAACATAAATGGGGAGTTATTGTCACTGGAAGAGTGGCAATGAGTGATACGTTTATGTGACTATCTACACGGAGGCAGAATTTATCTCTGAGATAAATAGATTGCTTACATGATTACAGAATGGTAACTCGAACAATTACATAGAAACGTTGATTGGTGAGTAATATTCAAGGAATTACAGCGATTTTCTCATGTATATACTTACACACGTTCTCATACTTGCACAATAAATATCTGGAAATAATAAAAGTGCTCTTTACCGTTTCATATTATGCGTAACAATTAAGAGACTCGTTGGTGGGATGCGTTTGATGAACATTACCGAGGAAGTTTCTTATGTACTCTAAATTTCATTCAAAGACTAACTCTAGCGAAAATTGTGATAATGACTGTTTCCTATCAACCCCTTTCACAAGTGATGCGCCATTCTACTGGGTAAGCAATTAAGATTAAAATTCATTTTTAACTGTGTTTCATTTGTTTGTTTTCCAGCGAATGGATAACGGCATTTTTAATTTGAAAGGTACGATGTTCGCGTTACAATTTCATGCAGAAATCCTACGTCTTATTTTTATATTCGCAAAGTAAAAATTTTAATTCGCATACTAATGATACTTATTCCTGTCTGCACAAATAATAACCTGAATTATAATGCATTAGACCTGGGGTTGACAGCATTGCCTTGCCGAGGGTGGTACGAAGAACCAGTAATGGCTCGCTGAATGAATCGAAATATAGTGATTATTATTTCCCAAATTTTTTACTTTAAGAATATCATCTTTTTTAATCTCTTTCAAACACAAGCTGAAAATATATGGAAGTTATGTGAGGTTTTATTTCTGTAAACTCTACAAAAATTTTTAATAACGAGTATTATTGTTTCAAAATAACTGTAATTTGCTGTTTGAAGGAATTTTTATTTGCTCTGTTGTCGTGTTTTGAGGCAACTTATACATGTGAATAAATTTTCTCGCCCGTAAAAGGTGCTTTGAATCCGCAGAGAAGTTACCTAACATATGCGCATTCAGAAACCTGCGTAGAGATGAACTAATGCGGGTATGATATTGAATTATTAACAAGGACAAGGTTCTCTTTAATCTATTAAAGACTCGGATCACTATTAATTAATGATTACTCAAATTAAAATTTCTATAATGTGATTGTGCGTGATTTATGTGATTTTGTTCTTCGACGTTTCATAACAGTGAACATTATTATAAATTTTCAAAGCGATGTGTTCAGAACTTAATTTTTGGAAAAAATGGACTTTTTTCCTATTTATATTAAAATGTTGACTCACGAACAAAGAACGTAACACCTGTTTCATTTATTGGAAATATTTTAATACAGTGCCACATTGTATTTCAGTGGTTGTTAGATATAAAAATACGATGAATCTGCAAGCTAAATTACAGGATTTTGAAATATTTTTGGGCCAACAAATTTGGAATATTGTTTCAACACAACATTACGAATCGTTTACTGAGCTCTATATCAAAATTTTCTTAGTACTATTTCACATCATTTTATTGAATTTTAATTAATAGAATATTTCTGCTTTATGAATATTTTGTCTTAAATTACAAAACTTTAATTTAGAAAACTGTCTAAAACCTAAAAGAGTATGTAAATTTTCTAAAAGTTAGCATAAGACTGTAATCATTATATCTTGTACTATTTGAAATATGGACTAAATAACACATAACATGCCTTTGAGGCTCAAAAGAAAAGCTTAGCACATATCAGAAAATTTTTAATCTCTGATCAAATGCAGAACAAATCGTGAAAGTGTATTTAATTGTACACAGCATAATAAGAGATTTTGCACAATGTGTTTCCACTTGCATGGGTCAGAAAGAGTTACGCACTCACTCAATGTAAATGCATTTTAGTAGTAGTTTCTTCATATTATGCGTTATGCTATTAAATGTTAAACTTCCACCTAAACAAGGTAACGGAAAAACCAGTGTCATAGCTGCTACTTACGCTTAACAGCATGTCTAATGAAACATTTCCATGAATTTTCATTTTCTGGTTATCTGACTGATTGATATCACATATTACGCGATATATAAAATATTATGCGAAAACCAGTTCTTCGCGAAAAAACTACGAAGGGCACAGCTTTAAGAGAAACATTTTCATTTTAATTGCAAAATCTCCGTCGTAGCTAGTCGCCACATCGGCTCCAGCGAAAGATATTTTGGCTCGGAAAGCTCCATTGGTAGGGAAAAAAACAGCTCGTTCCTCGTAAAAGTTTCTCCTAGTGTCACTGTCGAGCAATGTTCCATTCTTTCTCACTTCTTAGATAGAAGCATAACTACCAAATGAATAGGCCAAATAAAAATATTTACTAACATGCCTATCTAGCAGAATGGAGATGAACATAAATAAAACGTCTTCTGTATTGAGAGTGGAATAACAGCTTCCCAACCCAAGTTCAAATTAAATCAAATCTAATTCACAATATCAGAAATTCTAGTTATGCCTCCCCTCCCTCCTCGACTAATCACTCCAGATGAAACATAGTAAGCAAATCTTTGCCGGCAAGCTGCTGCAAACAGTAAGTAACAGCTAACCTAAGCTAACTAGATGCTCTCACATAAACTTAGAAACTAACTCCTTATTTATACTTTAACCTAATTTGCACTCTGATGGAAGTTGGCAAAGGTAGAAGTATAAAAAGATCCAAAATGAAAAGATAACTAGTTAATTAAATACGATCGGTGGCAAAAAAATTACTTTTGGTTCCTTGTGTTAAGACATCGTTAAAACATCGTTAAGACAGGAAAATATGATATCTTAAAAGGAAACAAATGATACATTTTCTAGTCTAAAAAAAAAACAGAATTTGAAACGTTAAGTATTCAAAACATAAGAAAAATCTTAAAACTTTCAGTTGAACATAAAAAACATAAAGCTCAAAGACTGGTAGGAGATGCGTTAATAACAAAATTTGTAATTGACTTCTGAAAGGCGTCTTGTTTATATTCGCAACAAATTGGCAATAATAAACGAGTAGCATAATAAACGAAGCATAAAAAATCAATGATCTCGGAAGTAAGAGGGAAAAAAATGAATAAAACTTTTTCAAAATTAGTAAGGAAAAAAACATTATTCAATAAGAAAAGTATTTTTTACACTCATGCATTCAAGTAAGGGAAAAAAGTATGAATAGATTTGATGGTTTCAGTAAAAGGCAACTTCAATATTTTCCAAATGACTTTCTTTTAAACTTCAAACTCTCTTACATTTCATTACAGCACTTCATATCTCGTTAACATGATATTAAGAAACGTTTAAAGAGAAAGTGCACAGAAACACTTTATAAAAATACAGCAATGATAAATAACAAAGTTCCTTACATTTTCAAACATTTATAATGGAATAGCAATAAATAGTCATGTTTACTTATGCTTTCTGAATAATACTTTAATTTTAATTTTTATTTTAGCCATTTTTTGAAAAAACTGTGGTGTTTAACATCATTTGGGAAGAAAGCTTAATCTAAAAGATGTCGCCATTTAAATAATCTCTACACAAAATACTGCAAATAAGAAATGACTTTCGTGACACTAATGAGAGAAAAGTTCTAAGCAAAAGAAGTAGTATTTAACGCAGTAGCAGACGGGAAAGTTAATGGCTTTCATTAAACAAAAGATACTTAACCAGATTCCAGAAAAGATTGCTTTAATCCAACTTACAGTTGCGTGACACTTAGCTTTTCATCTAACGTTTTACTGATGGCACCTGCGTTATCGACCTTGTCCTTTCTAAACTAGCATCGGTTTTTAAAACTAGTAAAAAATGCCCATTTCAAAAAACAGAGAAAAATACATTCTTGTATAGAAAGAATTCAACTGTTTGGGACTTTTATAGTTTGACAATATTTTACGAATTAACGAGCTCTGAAATATTTCAATAAAAATAATCAGTTAAAAAATTACATACTATGAGAAAAGACGCAGAATTTAGAAGTTAGATTCCTTGAAACTCTGGCTGAGCAATTTAAAGCCTAACCGAAATTGGGACCTTCAGATTACCACTTGTTATACTGACACCGCAGAGCGCATGAACAGGTATGCATTTTTATTACTTGCATTCCCCCTTTTCCCCTAAACCTCTTGGAATAACTCAGTTGTCGTCTAATAAATTATTCTCCACCATTTTAATTCGAAGATGTGGTGTACTACATACCACTACTAAATATTTCTATAGTTGTGTAGAAGAAAGGAATTTGGAGTGAAGAATCATACAAAATTGAGCGTTATTTTTTTATCTGGAACCCAGCTCAAGGCTTTCGAATTACTTTACTAACTTGATGTGCTGACAATTGACAATAAGAAAAGTACACAAGCAGAATATCTTTTAGTCCCATGAGTGATTGCAGATAATAGGGGAAAATGTCATCAGATGCAGAAACAAACACTATAAAATCAGATTGGCAATTTTTAATTTTTTTTTCATTCTACATCAGTCTGTACAAGCAGCGAAAATTGAGAAGACTAACCATCAGGGAGAGATCTTTTTTTCGTCAGAATTTCTTTTTCGTCTATCTGTCAGGAATATTTTTTACTTGAACCATTGAAATACATTTTTAATTAGCTCCACGGGGAATTAAAAGACATTATTTTTCAAATTTGTGTTCATATTTTCTGTTATTCCAATTAGTGAAATGCAGTATTTTTAAAAAGTAAAATTTATTGCAAAAAATATATGACGCTACTGCCTTGTCTTTCGTCATCACGCGCCCCTCCTCCCCACCTTTTGTTTCCACAGTGTCATAAAAAGTACCATTTTGAATGAAATAAATTTATCAATGATTAAATTTTAACGCTATTTTAATAGTTTCAGCTTACAATAGTTAAAATGAGTGCCAAAAAATAAATAAAATTAGTGTACATAATTTTATTTTATTTTCAAGTATCTAATTTTTATTGTAGTATATAAGGGATCTATTCTTTATGGCCTCTTATACTCACAATTACATGCTTTAAAACAACAACTCGATCTCTTCTTTATTTTTATTATATTTCCATTTTTCTGTCTGTACTTTTCTTCTTTCTTCCAGACTCTCGTAACATAGTAAAATTCCACTTATATCACATAAAAATTGTTTATCTTCGTGTTTCGTATGACACATTTGCTTGTACACGTGTGGTATGAATGTATATTCACACCCTCTTTACTGCTTGCGCATATCAGCTGATCAGCGTTCTTTTACATTTCGAAACTTTTCAGACTTTTAATTCTTCAATAAAATAGACTTTAAAAGTATGTTTTCAACATAAAATGAAAAGCTAACAAAATCCAACAACGAAAAATCAGCACAGCAAACCACTCCGTTATTCCTTTTTATTTGCATAAATGCATCAGCATGTAAATTTTAGAAGGGAGAATACTGAATATAAAAAATAAACAGCATCATATTATCTCATGAATATAGAAAATATTTCATTAAAGGGCAAATCTGCTTGTATAGATCAAAAATGTAGTAACAGAAACTTTTGAAACGCCTAATATTTTTATCTGAATATCTTTCCTATTTAGAAACTTTTTTTTTCAAGATTTTTTTATAAATGTAAAGTTAGGTATGAAATGTTACTAAATTTCTGTGACATGCTTAAAACTGAAATATGTGGAAATTATAATGGAGAACTTTCAAGTATTTCATCTTCGCTGCAAATGGGAAAAGTTTTCCGCATTTTATTAGAGTCTTTCATCTTTTTTTCAGTTCATGTAATTGTTATTTTGTTTCAAAAGACGACTGAGAAGAAAGATATCTTAGTGATAAATTATTCAAAATCATAGTTCTCAAACATTACATGCAGGTAGCATTTATTCACATTATTGGATTAAGAAGAAATATGTATATTAAATGCTAAATGTCCATCATCTGTTAAAGTAAATATGTTTAAGACCACGAAATAAGAATAAATTTGAAGTTAAGATCTTAAAACACTCCATTTGTCTTGACTTATGATATCTAGCTTGAAATTTTATTTAAATCAACGAGTATTCAACGACTATTTTCGACTCAAAGATATCTTAGTGATAAATTATTCACAACCATAGTTCTCAAACATCACATGCAGGTAGCATTTATTCACATTATTGGATTAAGAAGAAATATGTATATTAAATGCTAAATGTCCATCATCTGTTTTAAAGTAAATATGTTTAAGACCACGAAATAAGAATAAATTTGAAGTTAAGATCTTAAAACACTCCATTTGTCTTGATTTATGATATCTAGCTTGAAATTTTATTTAAATCAAAATACGTACAATCTACTCTGTAGCGGTTCTTCAGGGATTTACTTCCATCAAACTGATGAAATAGTCTAAGCCTAGTAACCAAGGTACTGGATTACGTTGAATACCTTATGGCCATGACGGGCTCGTAAGACTTAGCTTTCATATTAAATGTGCCTTTATCATGCTTTAAGATATTTTTTCCGGCTACTCATTATACTATGCGCAAACACTACTCAAATAGAAGAATTTTAGCAAACGATGTTTAAGATTTGAATTAGATGACATTTACAATTTTCTTGGTCAGTCACAACCTACCATAAGACCTGTGTATAGACAAATTTGTCCTCTAATTTGTGCTACAGGATTTAAGGCATTAGCTCCTACATCTGTATTTTCGCAGCCGCATTACTTTCACAAAAGCTGTTCAATATTTTTGCCTCACCAGTCGGTTGCTTTGCGCTTTAAGTCGCGATGCTTTGGCAGTTTGGAGGGAATTTTAATCTATGCGATGAAACGTCTTAGCTGACTGAAGATTTCTTGATTTCTAAGGGTCTAGTTTCACTTGGAAACTTACCGTTTCTCCTGGGCCGATAGCCTTCATCATAATCAGCCAAGCCCAACACTTTGCCCATCACATACGTTAAAGACACAATTTTAACGAAGTATCATGTTTCCCAACAAACACACATTTGTGACCAAAGTTTAAAAGAAAAACAATTTTAAAGATTTTACAATTCATATGATCTCTTTTTAATTACGCCCACCAGCGGCCGAGCGGTAAAGTCGCTGAACATTGGTAGTTCGGTCCGAGGTTCGAATCCTGCGAAAGGTCTGGCTGCATGGGCGTTTTCGTGATTTTCCCCGTGTGTAACGTGTATACGAGCGAGTTTGCCTTAAAAAGTCCTCCACGAAGGCATCCCTTCCCTTGGCAGATAGCCCTAGTATGTTTTGCCATAATTAAATAAACCAAACCAAACCTATTTTTATTTACTCTTAATGTATAATCAATTTGTGGCAAACATTTCACTTTATTTAACCTTCTTTTGAGAAATTCCTACTTTTACTGGAATAGATTTTTAATTTTGTTTTTGTACGCAAGTACTTGTTTGTGATGTCAAGGTCAAGATTTAAAGAGACCGGAAGTGTTTTTTATTTTTTACGAAAAGATAAAGTACTTCCCTTCAAAAAGGAAAAAGTTTCGCTTTCAAAAAGAAAAGGTGCTCACAGGTGCTATTTTATTCAGCCCCCTAGTAAGTTTCCTGATTGTTTTTTCGTGTAAGTATTTGTTCAAAAATCTAATTTTTATTACTTTAACTATTTAAAATTTCATGATTTATTATGAAAAATTTACATATATTTTTAACTTCATCCATTTTTAAAATTTTTTTATGATTTGTCTGCGTAGTAGTCCAAAAAACACACAATTTTTATTCGTTTATTACTTTAAGTATTCAAATTTTTATGTAAGTTGTTCTCATCACTTTTCAAACGTCATCTTGTGGTCAAAAAATTATTAATTTATATTCATTTTTACGAGCCCTCATTTTTTTAAGTAATTCATTTTTAAGCCAATTTTATTAGGAAATTTGAATCTCCCTCAAAGTTCCAGTTTGAAAGTTTGAGCCGGTAAACAAGTGGGAATTTTGAAAATTACCGAAACTGCTAATTTTAGGTATATCTTTTTAATTCTTTATTGTTTTACATGCGCTTTTATGAGAAAAAATTACATTTTCTTTTTAACTTCTTCAAAGTGTCCTAACTGGATCATTTAATAACTACTGCTCTTACATTTACACATGTAATAGCAACTTAACTCCTCTTTCAATAGGCATTGGGGATGTTATTTTCTCTTAAACTAATGTACATTGAAACGTAAATTTGCACAAACTTTTCATCGCAGCGTATTTTCTTTTGTTTCTCCACACACCAGCTGCGAAACGGTTGAGTCGCTGTTCTGTGTTAGTTCGATTCGGGTTTCGATTTCCGAAGATTGGGCTGGCTGCATGGTTTTTTTGTGCATTTCTTAATGTGTAACGTGTATATTAGCCAGTATCCTTTAGAAAGTCCACCACGAAAGTATCCCTCCTTATAGGCAGATAGCGCTCGAATGCTTTTCCATAACCAAATCAAAAATAACTTTAGTTTTCCATGCTACCTCATTCTTCGCAAAACCTAGACTTATTTTAATTGTAATATGACATTAAATTTAAGCCTAAACTTTATATAAATGATAATAAGGTATGACATCATTTTTATGAATTTAAATACATGTTGGATGTATTAGAAAATGGATATTTGAATATATAATTAGTTCTAACTCAAATCGTTTCCTAGATGAAAATATATCTTCACGGTAAATTTTTTATGATAGCTTACGTAAAAACTTCATTAACAAAGATAAACGAAAAATAGTCATAATTATTTTCGCAACTGTAAGATATACAACAGGCAACTTAGTTTTTGTTAATTTTCTTAAGTAAAGATTTGAAATTAAATTGTTAAACGCAGATTAGTTTAAGGCGTTTTGCATTCCTTTCTAGCATAGCTTTTACTTGTAAGAATTTAATTTTGGCTAAAAAATATGTTTTCGCCATGGATAAATTCAGAAAACTCTAGCTAGTAATCACAAATAGAATTTGTTTCAAAATTTAAAGCTTTCGTGATTTTTTGAAGTTGTAAACCTTTGCCAAAAGAGCTTAAGATATCTATCGAACAAATAATTTCTTTACTAAATGAGCTACCACGAACTTCTCTTTTCTAAATATAGTTATCAGACTACTTGTTTAGATGTACATGAAAGCAAAGAATAATGCTTTAGTTATAGTTTATACCTTAAATTTTTGATTCGATAACTCTAACGTTTTCAGTGAGTATTTACAAAAAGGAAGAGAGACCTTAACGTTAAAAACAGAACAATATTTTGCCTGGGTTATAATTCAAAGACTGTTCTATGAAACCTCAAAAGTGTACAAGTTTTATAAACAGTATAATGTTCACTGTATCGTCTGAATTGTAAACGTTATAACCAGAAGAAGACCACGTTTGTCCGTTTCTTTCTTTTACATCAAAATTATTAATTTATAATGAAAAATGATGAGTTTATTTTGTTGGCCAATTTGTACGTACACCTTTCACCTTTTGAGCCACCTTTACGATCTTCTTTCATTTTTCTTTGATTTCAGTGCTACAGCACAAAGGGTTATTATTCTCAAGAAACAGGACCAAGCTCGCCAGTTGGTATGCATCATGAAAACTCTAAGTTTTTGAAAATAGTTTAAGAGATAGCTTTGGACTTTCCCTATCATTAATCAGTAATATAACGAAGCGCTCACAAAGAAATATGAGCTAATAAAATCTCAGTTAACTCCGAAAACGAATTTTATTTCTTTTAGAAATCAGAGTTTTGAGAACGAACAGAGAGGAAATATGATAAATTAAATCGAGCTCAAGCAGTTACCGATCTCGTTTTCTGAAAACTGGATAAAAAAACTACTTCTTGCAGTAATTACTCAAAAAAGCAAATATTTTCTTAAATAATTATTTTGTTTAAAAGTTGTTGTTTATTTTGTATAAAGTTGTTGTTTCCTTCAATTAATAGAGAAAAGATAAATAGTAAGTTCATCAGTATCTCTCTGCTTCCTTTACT
The DNA here is from genome assembly GCF_044657685.1 of Stegodyphus dumicola. Lineage (NCBI taxonomy): Eukaryota > Metazoa > Arthropoda > Arachnida > Araneae > Eresidae > Stegodyphus > Stegodyphus dumicola. The sequence goes on along the minus strand of NC_140781.1, from coordinate 107,991,276 downwards.
TAAATTTTGCTTTTATTTTTTTTTTAATCCTTCCGTATATTAATCAGTTTCCAGGCTACTTTTGCGAGCTGTTCATATTAAATACATGCATAGGTATTCCGTTTCCTATTTAAAAAAAAGCCCATTGTTTCCAAGATGTACCATGTATATTCAGGATAACGCACAATTTAATAATTTTTCCTAATTTTTCCTTCTCCATTTCACAGCTATTTTTCTTGTAGAAACATGTTATATTCCATATAAAGTTGCAAGAGCTTAATGTCTTTCCTCCGCCTACACATTCACCTAGCTAAGCATATATTCTACGCATTCTTAAATTGTAATATATTGTAAAATTTAAGAACTTATCACATTCATATCATCATTTTGTGATTTTTCACAATTTGAGGCAAGAATATTTCATTAATATCTGATTAAATCAGAAATTCATTTCTGAAGAATTTCAAAGAAAGAATTTCCTGCCGGCATTTTATTCTTGACTTTGTGTTTCGAGAAATTTATTGGAGTTCCAATTAGTCTTACCTTCTCCGAAATTTTAAATAGTAAATGCGCGAAGTGCTTATCTACCTTACGTGTGTGAATGCGTTGAGTAATTCAGGTTCAGCGGTATTTTTGTAAATCGTTCAGCGCTGTCAACAGCTGTGCTAAATGGATTACAGTAGTATTTTAAGTTAAGCGTTTTTTGTAACGTTATCTAAATTCTCACTGACTTAATCGGTCCGACCTCAACTTACAAGGTGGGAAGCTTTTTTCCCCTTCTTTTGCTGCATCACACTTAAATGGACATTTCCATTTGCTTGTAGCCATGTGACAACTTCTAATCCAACTTTTTAAAATATCATTTGCAAACTTTTATTAACTATTTTCGTCGTCATTTTATATTTTTTATTGCAAATACTATTTAGATTAAACTAAGTACTTAGGCAGTCAGCGGCTTTACATATTCAAACGCCATCCTTCTGAACACTTGAAAAATGTTAGCGTATGTAATACATTTACTCCATTTTAGAATGAGTTCCGGTTTCTCTTTCGATGATTTTATTCATATTAATTTTCATAATGTTTTAATACTAGTTGTTTTAATGTGTCATTTTTCTTGATACTAGTTGTTAATACTATTCTTAATACTTAATTTTTCACTTGTCTTAATACTAGTTGAAGTTTTAGTTCCTGCTCCAGTTCTATCTAAGCCTCACTGTATTTCCTATACTGAATTTCCATTGCGCAAATCGCTACCTGCTTTTGAAACTATTTCACTGTGTATAATAGGAAAACAAGCGCATGGTGATTTTCTCACTGCATGGTATTTTGTTTTTAATACTTCCATACTGAATTTAATCCTGTTGTGTTTTTAATTTCTTTCAAGCACTTCTTTCTCTTAAAACGCTTTTTATATTATACCTATCAGTTTTATTTTTGCCAAATCAAATATTTTTCAGCATACATTCTTATATTTGCAATACTGAATCCATCTATAAAGAACTCAGCATCATAAATAGACTGAAATAATAGGACTTACAAAACTGCCATGCATACTCAACTTTTATAGTGACTGAAATACAGACTTACAAAGTACCAAACATACATCAGTATATTTTAGGAATACCACTAGTAACAGACTAACCCACGAGATCACAAGCGTCTCAAGAATCCTTTCTATATAGTTTCAAACGCAAAATACTGGGTCCATATTATAAAGCTACAAAAAGTTTCACAAAAAAACTCGACGCTTTCTTGACCTACAAATGAAACAAGAACTTCTGCAAGTAACGAACGAGCTGATGACACTCGGTTTCTCCAATCTGCGTCCAGCACAAATACAGATGCAATAAAGACACAATTCGCAGTAAAATCATCAGAGCTAAAATACCGTACTAGAAAAATTCATTTTGAAACAGTCAAACACTCCACGACAGCCCTACTAATCTATTCCAATAAAAACCAAACGAGAGATTAACTCCAACAAGAACTATCACAACTTTCACCGCAACAGAATCTCGGAGCCAGTTTTCCAACTGTCCCCAGAATTTCAGAGTGAAATTATTGAGCTGTATGCCACACAAAGTCGAATCTTCAAAACTAGAAATTTCCCTAAAATAGGCTAGAGCTGCAAAACTGATGAACTCAAAAATTTTAGTCCAACGAACTTGAGGTGCACAAACACTATATGCTAGCTGCAATACTGAAAAAAAAATAGAGTACATTTTAACGACAGAATACAATCTTGCCCATCACACACAATAAAAGAACTCCGGCTGTAGTCTTACAACCTACAGCCGGAGTTCAAATATAAGTCGAATGCTCCTTACAAATATTTCAAATACTCATGCAAAGCAAGAAGCTTCTTTTTGAATGGCATACATAGAGAATCACAGAACATTTAGGAATCAACCATTGTTTCAGGTGCCATCAGGTAAGAACTGGGCTATGCACGGCTAGAACTCAAGAACAGAATCTCCTGCACCTACTCCTCAGGACCACATAAAATGCCCCAATACCAAACATAATACACAAAAAGCGTTAATACCAACCACCGTACAAAGAACAATTACAGCATCGAACATCCAGCACTAACTATATAATAACCCCGCTGTCACAACTACGTTACAGAGCAACAACGCATAACAATGTATTAATAATTTTTCACTTACAAGCAACGAAAAAGAATATCAAATGAATTCAGAGCAACCTTCAAAGGAAGAAAGAGTAGCCAATAACTACTTGATAACATTTGCACGAGATTGTGACACATATTTTATTGTGATTCAAAAACTATAAGCAAGAGATGGCAAAAATGATCGATGCAATGGACCATCTTTCAGCATTCAGCTCGTTCTTCAGGCATCCTTCATGATCTCCTTTAATCCACAATGTCCCCTTGTTATCAAGATCTCAAGAGACTGCGTCGCAGTTCTGCAAATATTACAAAATCTAAAAATGGTTATTGCCTTCGCCTATCCCACTACCATATACATAGCAAACACAGAAAATGCACAAACACTTCTCTCCATCTGTTTTCAAAATATTGACATGTAGCAAGCTCCTTGTGAAGCTAAGCCTACACTTCTCCAAAAGGACAAGAACTTGAAAATTGCATTTACGCCAACGGACTGGTCATACAGAATGCAACAAGTACAGCACCAAAACTGAAAACGGCAAGTGCTGGTCAGAAATCTGACACTGACAACCTTGCAAGCCAACAATATCATTAAAAAACTGGAAAGTCATGGAAAATACGGAACGTAGCAAAGAAATCTGATTATAAGTACATCACGTACAGCATATCAAGCTCAATCACAGTAGCCACTGTTAGAAGCTTCAAATTTCACGAAAATGAAGTAAAAAATCTCAAACAAATTTCACAACAAATACCAAGCAAAGAAATATGCCTTTCTGAAGACTTACCTGAGGAATCTAGTAGATATGAACTCACAAAACATGTATAATAACAAGAGTAGGACGACCTGTGGGCGTTACCTGTGTAATTCATGGTTAAGTCTCTTGTGCCCCAACCACTTTTACTACCTATCGGCCTGCCTAACGTAATAAAGTACACAGAAGTGCTCTTTGAATACAAAGTAACCCTTCTCACCAAAATAAGCAACATTCAGGAAAACATCCTAAGTCTAAAATAGTTACTATTTCAATCTATTGGATAAGAGATCTCTGAGAACATCAATACAAATGTGAAGCTCTGGCATGAAAACTAAAAAATATAGAACAGTATGATTGACGTGAACTCCTTCTGCAAAAACTAAGAAAAGAAAGGGCTATTTCTTAGCGTATGCTTGGAAAAGCTAAGCTACAAAGCTGGAAAGAATTCTGTACCCTGACCACAGAAATACAGGTTACAGGTGAAATATTGCGGATGATTTTGAATGTTGAAAAAAACAGATTATTGATACCTAAAGAAGAAGCTTGCAGTCTAGTGACTAATTTAATGTTTCTTTTCATTTACTCATTGACAAACACTTCTAAACCAATACAGATAAAATTCTGCAGTAAGCGCCTTATATAAAAATTATGCATTTTTTTTTTTTTTTTTTTTTTTTTTTTTTTGTGTGTGTGTGTGTTGTTATGATGAGAAGAGAAACAGCGACATCGTGTATATTTAGCAAGAGAGACAGACAGCGAATACTGTGTGTTTAATTTAATCCCCTTTAAAAGTGACTCGGTTTTGGTTTACTATGGGTTAGTCTGCTTCATATTTATGTGTTACTATTTAAGCTTCTAAATTCATTATTGGCTGACACCGTATATAAGTAGCAAATTTCTAACTTTTATTTGCTTTGACTAAGCTAATTCTTTCAATTCTTGATTTAAATTTAAGCATTCCTCCCTTCTGTTCTAAAAATAATAATGGTTGTAATAAATCACCCTAACCTCCATCAGTTTCAAATTAGTCATGTGACTTTTACATAACGCTAATGACGCAGATAGCAAACTGAACTCTAAACAGGCATTAGCACTATTGCAAAGTAAAACCCAAATTACTTAGAAACCAACGTACATTTGATAACATATTACATTTGGTTTTCAGTTTCCGTCCTACCAATGCAATATTGCTCCTCCTTTCTTCAAAACTATAAAAAGTTATATAACAGACATTCACTGCGTCAATGTATCTGTGCTAGTATCGAAATGTTATCCAACGAGAAAAGATATATTTATTCAGAAGTGATTGAGAGTTTTTTCTTTATATCAACAACATCTATCTTCAAAATTCCAAATTATTTCATATTGCATATATTATTTTTATATATATATTAATACACATATTACTTTTTTCTATAAAACTTTTCTAGGTTCTTAAAACCAAAGTAGCACTATATAAATTCAATGATTTCTTGCAATAATATTTCAAGTATTTTATATATCAAAAGTCTGAGCTCAATTAATTATTTCCATTATAAATATATAATTTGTAATTAGATTATAAGGCATTTTTTCCCTCAATTCCGCATGCCTTCGTGGTCTAACTAAAAGCATACTCGACGCACATTTGGGAGTTGTAGCATTCGAATCTCGGCAAGGGCTCTGCACATTTTTCATATCTCCATCAGCATTAAAACACCTAGACTCTACAAACTAACATTTGTATTTTAGTTAATTTTTAAAAAATAACATAAACTTAAAACAAGTGCAGACGTGTTATTTTTGAAACAAACATAGCTACGTTACGCTGCTGTGTCAAATAAAAGAGTTGCTACCATGTGAAACGTGTAATGTGAAACGTGTGTGTGTGACGCGTGTGAAACTGTACTATAACTGAATTCTATAAAGGGAATTATGAATAATCAGCTTGTCGGAACATTATTCAGCGTGTTTTTCAGTAGCTTGCAGAAAACATGGGATGTCTGATAATGCACACATTATGTCTCATTAACATTCCTGAAATTCATGATATACAACCTACTGCCTAAAACACTCTCAGAATGTTTGAATCGATTCTACAATAAGTGCTTCTATAACTGTGTAACTAACAAACGAACAAACCCACAAGTAACGTTTCATTTTTACATATAAATAAGGATTATGTCAACAACATTTGCATGTGGATTTCTTCGAAAAGTTGCAGCTCTTATTTTTAACTCTGCAGAAGTTGCCAAATTATAATATTGAGAGGAAATGGTGAAAATATTTCAGATTATGAGAGCGTGATCAATATATATGATAATGTAGTTCTCTCTCTGTATATCATTATTTGCAAAAGGTATATAAAATGTTGTTTTAAAATACTATTTCCCTATAGCATGGAGAAAAAATTAGATTTGTTTTTATTATGGATATTCATGCTACATTTTATTTTGTTTTACATTCAGTTTTTAAAATGAATTCAAAAGTGATAATTTTGAGTTTCTGGAATGTATATTATTCATGTTATAAGGTGTTTCTCCCACCTTCTTGGCAAGCTTTCGTGGTGTGGTGGTCTGCACGCTCAGCGCGGTTGAGAATCCGCGGTTCGATTCCCGGCGAAGGCGTTGCATATTTTTCATCTTTCCTGCTTCCGAAAAATACCTAAGATCTGTACAAGGTTAAAATAAAAAAATAGCTTTATGAGACTGTTATTCAGAAAATTATTTCTTCTGCAAGATAGTTTTGATTTTTGAGAAGTGTATTTTATTCATACTAAAAGTAGGAATTAAAATGTAGAGTATGGATACCGTAAAAGATTAAGTATCGGGTTACAAAAGAAATGGAAGTAAGACGTTCTGTGTCAGAAGAACTCATGTCTTCAATCTCAACTCGTTAAAGCAATTCTTAGCTTTAAATCATTATCGATTTTCTTTTTTCTCTTAGGAATAACGAATTGAGGTGTAATTTTCGAACATTTGTTTGCTTTTGTATAACAGTGGTATGATCCTAGAAAAACTAAAGCATTTTACTCTTGTGAGGAAATTTAATTTATAGACTTCAATGAAATAGTTTAATAAATCTTTCTATATAAAATCTAAATCTGCTAAATATTATTTGCATCATTAAACTTAATTATTGATATCTTGGTGAATTATTTTCGTCAATACTACAAATTACTAAATTCCGAGTTCGAGACATCTCTGACCGTTTGATTAAATCAGAAAACACTGAAACGTGTACATAACTTCTTTTACGGGTTCTCATATGATGTACTTAAAAAGCAGACTGTTCAAATGTTTTTAATAATTTTCTTCGTTTTATAAAATTTATGACATAAGATCGAAAGAAAAATTCTTAGTTCTAGTTCTGCATAACTATTTGATGTATATTTAAAGCATAAGAAACAGGAACTAGAGTTTCAAAGGCAAAAGAAATAACTTTAGAAAACTAGGCGAGTATAAAAGTAAGCATTTCTTTAAGTGTAAATATAAATTTGCAAGAAATGGTACTCAATCAAAATATGACAATGAAACGAAACGAATAGAAATGAATACCCCTGTTAAAAATTCAAAGAAATCTTGATAATGTAAAATTTGGTTTAACTTAGCCTCCTTACGCTGCCTAACCTTATCTTGCTCATATGAAGTCTCGCCACCTCAAACTTAATCGAAATAAACACTGAGCTTCAGTTAGCAAATACATAGGTAAAATGTAATTAAACACTTTACTTTTTATTATTCATACATTTTGCAATAAAACTGAAAAATTAACAGAAGCTGTCTACTACTACACGCAGTGTTAAAATCAACGCAAAGTATCGAAGCTCAAGACACAAGCAAAATTGATGCCTACTTACTTCGACTTCACTACAATTCAACTTTGTGAGCTGTAGTGGAACCTATTACAAAACTATAAACTATGCCTAACACTAACTATGAGCACATAGATAAATCACTCCCCAAAACTCCACGGCAGCAGATGGTAAATGTGTTTGCAAGACATAGCTGACTCGCAGGATAAACACATCACTAACATCGCCAAATCATGTTGTCTAAATTCTAATTTCACTCGCTCTTCAAGCATAACCTTATTTGCAGTGTGATGAAGACGAAAGGGAAAATAAAAAAAGACAAAAAAATTAACATAAAATAACTGGTTAACTGAATAAATCTTCCGACATAAATCGAAAAACGATAGTTTAACTCAAAATATGTTTTAAATAAAATAATCAAGTAAACAGTTATCAACCATTAACATGCAAAATCTCATTTAACTCACTTCTCTGAAAATATTATTGCTTGAGCGTAAGAAACGCTTCGGCAAAACGAAATAAATAATATAAAATATTTATGCTGTTGCATTTGGATGAAATAAGGAAATGGATAATATGTTTGTCACTTTTCATGAATTGTTAGCACTCCAGATCGAAATCGTTACATCAAGGTATGAACTTTAAATTGTTTTCTAAAATGAAAAAATGAGATTATTTATAATACAGCTGCAAAATATTTTATAATTAACCTTTTCCGTTCAGATATATTTCTCTTCCAAAGAGGTTTTAGATAATAATAAAATTTATACTCCAAAAGTGTCAAAATTTATAGATACATTCTTACACAATTTTTCATGTAATTGGAAAGTAAGTAGACTAATCGACAAAGCTAGAAGTAAACATTTCCTTTAAAGAATGAATAAACAAGGGAATATTTAATATTTTCAAATTCTTCTGCTTCCATTGTTTATTGTTTCCAGTGTCTGCTAATAAGTGTCCTGCTAGTAAGAAAGCTGAAACACGGTGTAACCATCTGGACATAACATCTGTGCTTACCTTGAAAATTACGTCCCTAGGAGACAACCTTGCTGCGCTTAATTTTTTTTTTCAATTTAGACAAGTCTATTCCGATCGTTACCACCGATAAAACATTTCTATATCATTATCTGCAATAGGTTTGATTGCTAATTCAAGTTAAACGGAATTAACTATCAAACTGCATCTGTTTAAATATCTTGCTCTGACAATTTTTTTTATGTAACAAATTTCGTCTAAGTTTAAGTAATATCTAGTGCACAAACATGAAGTAAAACCTAATTAAAAGGTTTTCTCGACTACTGTTCGTAATTTGTCAAACTTAAAATTAATGAACAACACGCACCGCTCCTTAAGGGGTTCAATAATTTAATTATTTAAATCGATGATTAAGGAATTTAGATTTCCATTACTAACTCGTCTCCAGCTAATAGAACCTAAACTTGTTAGTAGGTACAAAATCATTCTCTACGCTATATGTTGGTTAAGGTAGGTGGCTCCTTCTTTCACACTAATAGATTTTTGCGTCGTTGCCGCAGTACTCTTTTAAGCCGCAGATTTACTAGTTATTTAAAATTAAGCTAAAATGTATTTTGGTGAAAGAAGGCTAAGTAAAAAATCAAAAGGTATAGAAAAGAACTAACCAAAAATTAAGGTAGGTCAAATAAATTTTACAAAATAAAGCAAGTTACCATTGTTTGAAAGCTTTTGTCTTCGTCTTACGCCGTACTGGAAGTAATACATATCATGTAAACTATCAAGGAGATCGCGCGTTTCTTCTTGAATTGTCGTGAAGGGATTCTTTCTTCAATTCTGGGGAAACAGCAAAAGCACATTCTCAGAAACGACCCTAAGTCAATCGCTACTAAATAGAAATTTCTGCACAGTAATTCAATTACTGAAGTCATCTTTATTATCATTGCTAGACTTAAAATTAATGAACTTAAAATTAATGAACAGACTCTTAAATCACCTACGTAATGCTGATCTAGCACGTTATCTCTTTTTAGCACGTTATCTCTTTCTAGAGTGAAGGTGAAATTATGATTACATCGTTTACAAACGTCAAGGGCAATAGGTACTGCTGATGATTATAAACTATCTATCTACGTATACTTTGCGTCAACTCTATAGGACTGGATGAACAGTTTTGAAATACTGTACCTTAAGCAAATTAGTAACGAACCGTAAAAATCGCGAATGAAGTCAGTAAGGATATTTCGATGCAAACTTAGTCTCTCTTTTGCTTAATGCCATCAAAACATTTCAAATCCAAAGTGATAGATCGAAATAATTCATACATAATAATAAGAAAATAAAATTAATGACCTTTAAATAGTATACAACCATCAGCGATTTAGGCAAAGAAATATTATTAAAATACTAATTTATCTATTGCAGAAGGATAAATTAAAATTCATTTTTTCGTGAATGTGTACTCTGCAAGTTTATCGATAGGTCATTTACTTGAAATAAAAATTCTTTTGATCCTTTTATGATGAATTAGTTGTTTGCTTAATATGATGAATACTTGGTTCTAGGATAAGGAGCCTTTTGGGATAATATTCATTTAATTCTCCATACATAAATGAAGTTAAGAGTAAGAAGTAATGATCCTGAGGTAAATATAATATCAAAATATATATAAATTTTGATATTATAAAATATACATTTTGACACTGTAATAAAGGGCCCTGGGCGAATTTATAACATCAGTTAAATATCTACCTATTTATTAAAATTCAAAAAATAATTTTTTTCGTCAGAAAGGGACTGGCGTTTTTGATAGTGAACTTTAAATAACAGTTTGCCTTTTTTTAATCACATTTATTTATACACACCAAGCTGCATTTTCATAGCTTTTACATTTACAGTTAGAATTCCTTATATTTTTCTAGAAGCTTAACTTTCTATAATGTAAAATCTCCAGAAAATTTCGGGATATTTTATAGGAGCTTTTAACAGATTTTTTTCAAAGGACAATCACTCGAGCAAATATCCTTTTAGAATGTCGTGAGAAAAGTAAAATGAAAAGGAAATAGCGACGTTTCTCAAGTTAAAATTTTGTATGCTTGGGCCAAACTAATAGCAAAAAACTCATCTTATCAAACAACTTCGGAGCGCATAGAAAGCAATAAGTTTTGGAACAGAAAGAGAAGTAAATACCACGAGATGAGGTCGTTAAAACGTACCGAAGGTTATACGAAAAAGCTCTCTCCCCTCCTCACCTCCAGCTACGTAGCTCCGTAGTGCAGAACTTAAAAATGTTCAAAAGGAAAAGTAGTTTAGAAGAAATTTTCTTTTGTTGCAGCCAAAGAAATAAAATTCTCGACTATTTAGCAAAATGTAAGAATTCTCTTTTTATTCAACAGACAAAGTTCTTAGTTAATTTGATTTTGACTTTAAAGAAAAAGCACATGGAAAAATACTTGACAGTTTTAAATTAGTAAATTTCATACATAATTTCATACATTTTCATTCATTTCATAGAAAGTACTTCAGTTAATTGAATATTATCTTTTTCAGCAAAATGCTGCTTCATAATTTTACATTAGAACTTTTCTATTGTAGCCTTGCTTCTGTTCTTCTAACATCACACAACCTCTGCATACTACTGTCGCAAATTATTTCGCAGCTTTGCTAGGAAAATGCATTATAAAAATTCAAAAAATCTTCAGATATGAAAATACATCTAACTACTGAAAGTCTTCGCAATGGGTGCTGTTGATGTATGTGTAATTTTCACCTTCCTTGACTTCGTGGTGTAAGTGGTGGCAGATCCGGCTAGCAATCTGATAATTCGTTGATCAAATCCCGGCGAGAGTATAGCTTAGGAAAAGACTAATACTTCTACATAGATAAGAGAGTCGAAATATGAAACATTTTTCACACTGTTAGTAACAGAAAGTTTCGAAAATAAAATAAGTAAAACCTTTTTAGTGTATTATCACTTTACGTGAGGTCTATTGAATAATAATTTGCTTTTAAATAATAAAGTGGAAATAATAATTTGCAGTTTGCTTTGAAATCAGTCTCATAAAAATAATCACATAAGTTAGAGCAGAAAATGAAAGCAAAAGACTTCTGAATATGTTACGAGTAAAAATTGAGCAAATGTATCAATTTCTTGAGTCTTCTTGTTTTGCCTGAAGACACTGAATAAATATATTACTTTCAGAAAAAGTTGCTTTCCTTTCACCAAAGGAAATCCTTTAATTTATTTACCAATAAATGAAAAACTGCCTCGATATATTTGTAAATATCAAGTTGGGCTTATAAGACTAATATAGGTTTCAGAAAGACGGTAAAGTAGCATCTTATAGCGTGGTAAGTACGGTGTATATAAATAATATGTAAAAAGGAGAGAATTCTTTCTAATGCGAAAATTCGTTTTCGTGGTTTTCCCCATGTGTAACGTGTATACGAGCCAGTTTCCCTTAGAAAGTCCTCCACGAAGGCATCCCTCCTCTTAGGCAGATAGCCCTAGTGTGCTTTGCCATAATTAAATAAACCAAACCTAATGCGAAAATTAAATGGAAATACAGTATACAAAATGCAAACATATTACATTTTGTTATAAGACTAAAACATATTGTTTCTTCCTTCTCTCTTTAAAGCAGATAGTACTGTGGACAAATCACTAAGCATTTGTTGACAGTGCAGGTTTGCAGGTTTTCTGTAGTACACTCTCCTTACACACACACTTACATAGACAACACACTTACATAGAAGTCGACAATAAAAAATATGCGTAAAGGAATGCTTTTTTTTTTTTTTTTTTTTTGAATAAAAATATTTTTCATACAATTGAGTCAGAAATTTGCTTTGCACATTTTGAAAATGCGAATAAAGAATGTATTGAAATAAAAACTAAATTACAATTTGACAACGAATATCAAAGTTAAATGAATAAACCGATTGCTGAAAATTTAACTAACATAAGTACATCTTTTAATATATCAATTATGTGAATGACATCTGAATTCTTTATTTCTAGTGAAAACATATTATGATTTCTTTTAAACTACAGCCGCCTTGAGCAATATTTTTATTACCATTTCAATAATCCAGGGAATTTTAAGTGAAAATAAGTACTCATTTGTTTAACGAAAAACAATATTGATATACATTAAAGTTTTATTCAGAATTTTCTAGATCCAATTTGTCCAGTTCCCATTTTAATTACTTAATTTTTCTCTTCACTTAACCGACTCGAAGCATGTAACGTACACGTCTCAGATTCATTGGTTTCCTAGAACCTGTGCTTAACGAAGGAGATAACTGGAATCTTCACAGTCGATTGACTGCGAGATTTCAAATTAAATTCACAGAAGCGATGATGCTTGGAGGCACTGTTAATTTATCACAGAGCATAAATAAATTTTGAACATGATTGCATCCGTTGTAGAGACATTCCTCAATCTAAAGGCCGTGTTTCCAGATAATAAGCAAGCATTCTTTAAGACTGAGTATTTTCTGTAAGTTTATGGACATAGAATAAAAGTAAAGTTGCTTTTGGGCAGGATAAACGTTTAAGAAAACCGTCATATAGTTGTTAGCATGCAAAAGAAACCAGAAAAACTCCATGCAGCAAATTTAATTTTGTCCTGTGATGAAGCTCAAAACATCGATAAATGGTTTAGTTAGTTGATTGTCTAATAAATATGCATTTAACAATATTTATCTAGTAACTAATTTGTTTGAAACAGAAGTGAAAAACATCAATCGAGATAATTTTTAGGAAAGGTGTTTCTCTACTTTTATGCATCTTTGTATTTCTGTTACGCGCGATGTATATTTCAGTGAAAGATAATTATAATGATTATAATTATGATTTCCTTGATTTTTAAGAGTTCGATTATTTTATCTATTTCCGTCGCAAAAAAACGTAACTTAATCGTCTATGTGAGACTAATAATAGGTTAAAAAAATTTTTTCTCAAGTGTTCCTTTTTCTAGGCCTTGTAAATTACTTTACATAAGCAAAAATATATTAGGTAAATAAAAAAGCATATATTTATAATTTTCCCTATAGATTAAAGAATATATCATTTTTTCTGAAAAATATTTTAATTACCATATGAAACTTTCGGCTATTTATATTTGCAAGTACGATCGATTTATGTGATATTTTCTACTTCTTTTAAACTTATTCTATTTGACATAATTTTCGCAAGCAGACGTTTAATAAAAATTTTAATTTAACTTGACGTTTTTCCTTCTTGCTGGGCATAACAAAAAGGGGATTTGTGTAACATTTACTAGTTTAATAGATGTGAGAATTTATTTTGAGTGGTACCTCTATCCCTCTAGGTTTTTTGATATTTCCTCATATAGTTAATCATAACTGATTACATATATAGTTTAATATTACATTATTTATAACAACTAGATCTATATCCTAAATGCTTAAAATCAACTGGAACGCAATTTAGCAGCTTGTTAAACGACGTGAGTTTCTACTTTTTAAAAACGTTCTGCAATTTGAAAAAAAAGTGCCTTGAGGTAAAATAATCACGAACGTTGTGTTTGCAAATTTTGTAGTTAGAAATACGATTATGAGTACTTTGGTACCATAAATTTGTGCTTTTTAAAATAGAGTAATGTGTCTTTTCTTACATACAAAAATCTTTGAAGCTTTGATAAATTGCTTAAAATTATTTGCGAGATTTTACTTGATCTTTAACTTATATAATTAATCCAGTAATCCCAACAGACTAAAAGTGAATTATCGCTATGTCTGAAGAAATTATGTGGTGAGAAGTTTTAAATAACATTTTTATTTAAACAGAGTTTAGAACATAAACGCACACTCTTGTGCTATAACATCAGCCATAGTTCGTAGTCATGCAACTAAAAGAACAGTCAAGTTCAAGTTAAATGTGAAACATTAGTCAAAGACTTCATAATTTAAATATTACTAAAAGCTGGCTCAGTAATTCTACCGAAGCGTCAAAATCAAAATTTCGGCAGCGATATAATTCAAAGCTGAATAATTACAACTATCAGAAACAGTATCAGTTTACGTGTGGTTCGGTACGTATAAGCAATTTTCAGTTACCTGCTCGATAGGTATAATTTTGTATCATTTATCTAAAAACTATCATCTGTCCTTCAAGTTCGAAAATAAAATCTCGCAAGTAATGTGCCTTTATATTACTAGCCCTTTAACCCTAGCAATACAGTATAGAGAATGTATATACTGAAGAAAAACTGTGATCAGATTGGATTCAAAATTCTCTCCGCATTTCCAGAAAAATGAATTAATGTGAAAATTTTCATTATAATATTTCATGTTTTATCTCGAACGTTACACACACGTTTTATCTCGAATTCTTGAATACAATGGAAATGTATTATCGTTACAGCAATAGATGTCAAAAAATTCAAAATCTCTGTAAGCAGCCTTTCAATAGAATGTAATAATATCTAGCGACCTGCAAAATGTTATACCATCAGTAATCGGAGCTGCAAATACAGTCTTTTTTCCCATGAAGCTGTAATCTATTTCCTCTCTCTTTGCTTTCTTTCCGTTTTCTGAAAACTTGTTTTCATTGGAGTAGACATATTATACAACACAATGTATGCTGTTACTCTGTTTCGATCAGAAATGAAGTATCAATCTTCAACAGTATTATTGACTTGGTTGTTGACGAACAAAGTAAGGATATGAAAGGTACAAATAAAGTGTTATAATGCAAAGGTATTAAAGTCTTGAAATAAATTCTTGGTTTTAGTATACAATTCATTTTGCAGTCTGTATACAATTCATTTTACAAACTGAATGAGAAGTACTTAATCTGAGTGTTAAATAAAAAATAAGCCAGTAAATCTGAAATTATCTTAAAATTATAAATGCTTGTGTACCTGCAAGTTAAATTTATGAAGATCTTCATCTGTCAAACGCAAGTTATTCAAAGCACTCTGGATCAATTTTAATAATTTATTTTAATATTATGTGGTTATAATTAAAGTTACCCTATTTAGATCTATGTAGAGCCGATTCTAATGGACCTATTTCGTTGAAACGTCATATATACGTTATATGGAGCACAAGAGAAAGAAAATTGCAATAAAAATTAATAGTGCTAATTTCGATCACCAGGTGAGAAGGGAGAGCATGAAGAAAAAATAAAATTTTACAATTCGCAATAAATTCTCTTTCCTTCTTCCATTTTTATGTCAGTCTTTTCACACACATCATGCAAAATATTTTCCATGAAATTATCAACCTGTAATGTATAATATAACTTCCTATATCTCCAAATAAAATAAAGCAAAAACATTTAAATGTAATAACTGGAAATTATTTTTCTATCACAAATATCCTCCTTTAATTACTAATTCTTGCTGTTTCTAATTAAATTGTAATTCACCTTATTTAAAGGCAGTATTTCAACTTCACTACGAATCCTTTTATTTACCTGTAAAATTTCACAAGTAAAAACAGAGGCAGCAAACAAGGACAAAATTCAGCAACAAGGAAATGAAAAACACATGTGAAATATAGACATGTAAGTTTCAAAAATTTGATTATAGGTTTCTCGGGGACGTTTAGTTACTATCAGTAATACATTATTTCTCGGATATACGGAGTAGCGATTAGAGAAGCCTACTGTGGTACCGAAGGACCCGGGTTCGAATCTCGGAGAAGACATGGATGCTTGTAAATGTATAGTGTCGGTGCGGCATGGCGGCACTCTAAGTATGCGGTGAACCGAAAGTTCTCTAGTGTGGTTTGTTAGAATGGTGAGTCACTCCCGGCTTCCCCAGAGATGCTCTCACTCAAAATTGGGGTGGAACATAAGAAGTCCAATCTCTCTTTAGAGTAGGTTCTGACAACCGTTGTTCCATGTTATATGGATAAGATTATAAGGTATTTCTCCCGGCTTCCTAGAGTGCCTTCGTGGTGTAGTGGTTCTGCACGCTGGGCCCGTATTCCAGAGGTCCGTGGTTTGATTCCCGGCGAAGGCGTTGCAAAGTTTTCATCTTTCCTGCTTCCAAAAAAACCTAATGTCTCTACAGTGGCGCCCGAACTAAAAGGATTGTGTATATGATGACACTCCACACCCATTCTTTGGCGGTTGGGTCCCCTAAAAGCCCCAGTCACCCTTTAAAAGGGGGAGTATATAAGGTATTTCTCCCGCCATCCTAGCGTGCCTTCGTGGTGTAGTAGTTCTGCACGCTGGGCCGGTATTCCAGAGGTGTGTGGTTCGATTCCCGGCGAAAGCGGTTGCTAATTTTTCATCTTTTCGACTTTTCCAATTAACCTAATGTATCTACAAGACAACAACAATACATTGTTTTTCCTTGTCCGAATTTTCTTTCTTTGGAGTGTCTTTTTAGTTTTAAGCAACAAAACCAAAACTTCCCTTTTTTTTTTAAGAATTACTGACTGACTAAATGTGAAGAACACCACACCAGTGCAATACCGTAATCTATCAGAATACAGACCTTAGTGCTAGACATCATTGATGACATTTACATTTGACAACCCCTTTGAACAAAAGAAGCATATTTAATACTAAGAATAGAAAATAGTAAGGAAAACGAAATTAAATGTTATTATATTCTGTTAGAGAATGTCGCAAATTTTAATAATCTAATGATTTTCATTCTTGATATTTTTAAAGAGCATGACAAAAATTTAGTAATATATTCATTTTGATTTTTGATTTTTGTTCTTTCTAAGAAAAAGTAGATGGAAATTATTTTATTTCATTGTTTTAATTAGATACGTGACTTTTATTATTAAAGAAAATCTTGCAATTCCAAATAATAAAACTCTAGGGACATAAAATTTCGTTCATCTACTACAATGTTCAAAATATTCGGAGCTCTGTTGATTTTTCATCTTTAATAAAAATGTCCGTAATTGTTAATGAAGAACATCACAATTTTTTTTAAACATATTTTGTATCGATGTGCGAATTTAATTGTAAGTACATTTTTTTGACTTCGGTGATGAAAACTGTAAAAAATAATCTGAAATAAAATTCAGTTTTATTTCTCTTCATAAAAAATTCCTCCCTTGCCGTTTTTTACTCGAAGCTAAATATCATTTATCTTGTTTTTGAAATATATTCCTATGCCGTTTGCATTTTTTTTTTTTTTATGAAATAGCAAGCTTTCACGCTAGATAAAATACGGGAAATCTCCAAGGAACATATATAATTCCGTTAGTCTTTTACTTAAGAGAAATCTTATAAGTTTTGACATTTGAGTTCTGCATTTTTTTCTTTTCTATTGACGACAAAATCTGTGTATATCTGTTGCACCAATTTTAAATATTTTCATCCTTTTCTGTGTCATTGTTGAAATTAAATTTTCTTGTATCTGCATTTCCCGCCCACGTACTGCTATAGTTTTGAATTTTGTTTTTCTTGTAATAAGCGTTAAAGGTCCCTAGTCTCCACCATCACAGACATCATCTATTTCTGCAATTCGGAAAACAATTCAGGGCCACCCACTACATTAACATTTCTCATGTTTATATCTGATAATAAGATATATGTTAATATAAAAAAATTTCTGAAATGATAATATATAAATTACGCGAAGCACTTTATTTTTGAGGATTTTTATACTTTTATTTAGCGATTTTATACATCTTTGCATTTACAAAATAAATAACGATTACAAATGATTTTAAAATAAATTTATTTCCTGTACCTTTCTGATTATCAAAATAAAGCTGATAATATTCTAATTAAGTTCGAGCGATTTTGCACTCTAGACATCCCACGAAGACATACCATAATCAATTCATTTGTACTGCTTTATTAAAAATAGAAAGAAAAATGTGAATCAAATTTATGTGATTGAGACAAAATTCTTTATCGAGCAACGTAAAAACACATTGAAAAAAGCTTAATTTATTGATTCACTTTTGTTCCCGAATACGAAAAGCAATTACCTGAGTTCTTTCAAAAAAACAATTAAATAAAGATTTTTCGTTTTCATATTTCTTTCAGCTGAATACATAAGTTAACCTTTCGTAGTGGGGGGGGGGCAAAATGTGAGGCTTTGACGGCGGAAATTCCAATTAATTACGACATTGTTTTTACACTATGTTATTCTCGACGACGAACAAAAAATAAGCAAAAGGAAAAATTCAGAGATTTAATTTATGAAACTGAGTTTCTGATGTCTGTTGCTGTAACATCAGTTTTTCCCGAAGAAACAATGAATAAAATATTTGTCACTTATAAGTAAATTTTTGTATCATTTATATTTAAATCGCTTAATGCACTCATATCAAATCTATAAACGATATATTCATATTATCAATGTCCACTGTATTCGATTACCTTATACCGTCAGGTTTTTTCGAAGCAGAAGATATGATAAATGTCGTCGCCTGGACTCGAACCTGAACCTCTCAAATCGGACCGAGTGTGGTACCGTTACACCATGAATCCATGCTGAAAGGAGGAAAAAATACCTTATAAACTTTTATATTAAATCTTTAAACTTTACAGAGTTAATTCTGAAAATATTTATATTAAATACCTATGTAATGGACAGAATACAAATATATACTATGTAAAGGAAAGAATTGCTGAATACTTTCATTTCAATTATGTGTTTTAATAGTTTTTCATAAAATAATATGTTTTCTTACTCTTCATTTAAAGTTATTCAGTTTTCTTACACTTCACTTATGCTTTTCTCTCTCTATTTAAACACTTCGTATCTCTAATTAAGATACAATAATACATCGAACAAGTATTAATTAAGAAGTCAAACAACAAAAATCAGCGTTATATTTTCAAATTTTCAAAGTGAAAATTTGAAAATATAACGTTGATTTTTGTTGTTTGACTTCTAAATTAATACTTCGTATCTCTGTATGAATTAAAATCTATTAATCTCTACACGTAAACTATTTGTCAATACGGAGTGTCAAAGTATAGATTATGCTGTATTTATTTGCATGTGAAAGAGTATGAAAACTGCATTACTGTGTTCGATGAGACTATTATCGGAAAGGGGCTTATCGTTAGTTTTAAGGTTGTTGATAATTAGGTAATCCTAAGAAATGTTTCCTTTTTAAAAACAAGAGGAAAGAAAGATTGGATTTATTACAATTCAAATCTAACATCTAAA
The DNA here is from genome assembly GCF_044657685.1 of Stegodyphus dumicola. NCBI lineage: Eukaryota > Metazoa > Arthropoda > Arachnida > Araneae > Eresidae > Stegodyphus > Stegodyphus dumicola. Next base: position 107,972,004 of record NC_140781.1, on the reverse strand, counting down.
GCAGCCCTAGTAATAGAAATTGCAATATATTTTTCTTCATTTCGCAGTAAAACGAAATAGGCTTATAACTGTGGATTACGTTTTTCTTTCAGCAAGAAATAAAATCAATATTAAACATTTCCATTCTCAAAAGCGAACGTAGAAAGGAATCTCGAAATACATTGCAAAAACTTTAAACTCTTAAAATTAAAATTATTAAACCATCGCTATTAAGCTTTGGAGACATAGAAAAAATTAATATAGCAGGGTACTTAAATGCTATTCAGAGAACTAGTTTGCATTTTTTATAACGAAACAAAATTATTAGAGCCTAATGTTTTAAAATTTTCTGTAACTGTTTAATTAGCTCTAGATGGAGCATATGTATTTCCAAGCTGAATTATGGCTTCGTATGCCCAGTCGCCCACCAGCGGCTGAGCGGTAAAGTCGCTGAACACTGGTAGTTCGGTCCGAGGTTCGAATCCCGCGAACGGGCTGTCTGCATGGGCGTTTTCGTAGTTTTTCCCATGTGTAGCGTGTATAAGAGTCAGTTTCTCTTAGAAAGTCCTCCACGAAGGCATCCCTTCCCCTAGGCAGATGGCCCCAGTGTGCTTTGCCGTAATTAAATAAACCAAACCGTATCGCCCTGTCCTAGTCTCCCAGAGAAATAGTTACGAACTCAGAAGAAGGTTTAAAATAAACTTTTTATTATAACTTTACAACTTACACAATCGTGAAATTACGGAACAATCTATCGCTTCTTACGGGACTCAGCAGAATGTAAGAGTTAAAATAAAAACTTAGTAATTTTATTGCCGTGCAGTTCGCACAGCGAAATCCATTTCTAAGCTTCTCTCTAATCACGCGAGTAAATGCGGCTAACAGAAGCCTAAAGGTAAATGTAAATGCTGGGCGAAGATGGATCGAAAAGTTTTAGTTGTCGTTGCCAAAAGTTCTCCCTTAATTTCAAAATTTCTGTTCTTATATATGATAGCTAACTTGCATTCTGGTGGGAGCCAACAAAAGCACAAGTGGCACTAAGTTTAAAATAATAAGGTAAACGGTTAATAAACATAAAACCCTGCAACTGCTTTACTTTGTCTTAAATAAGATACTTCTTCTCGTCTGTAAAGTGTCCTTGTTAATAAAAGAGCGGGATTCTTTCATCGTGTATTTCTACTGAAGTTTCCTATTCAACTGGAAGTAATCAAGGTAACTATAGTATTTCTTTGTATATTACAATGATCGAGGACTTCCGTTCATATACTATATTTTCAGATCTTGAAGTCATTTGAGATGGTAAAATGATTAACGAAAGTTGAATTTACTGCCATCTGGGTCCGGGTTTCATTCCCCAGACAATGACTTCCGTTGCTTAAGAGCTTTGCGAAAAGATGGGATTTAAAGCCTGTGATCCAGAAACCTCCTCACGAAGTTTGTAATAACAGAACAGGAGTTCCAGTGCTTTGAATTCCACTCTTTGCGTTGCTCTCCTTCTGATTAAAACAGCGATGGAGCTTATGCAATTGTGTGTTTTAACTGAATTAAATAATCCATTCCAACGCATTTTAGAGCTTGACTATCAATTCAAGTTCATTATTTATGCGATATAAAATACATTATTTTTCTCAAACTTTCTAAGTTAATTTAAAATATGTTATCATACTCAATGCAATTGTTTTGTTTTTTAAGGCTTACTCTGTTAAAGCACTTAACCTAATACAGTTAGAAAATTTTTTAAACGTGTTTGTAGGACTTTAGTTGGACTTCGAAAATTTAAAAATTATGTAATAAATCCCGAGTTTAAATTAAGCATTTTATAACTAGATGCCAAAAACTTTTTATTTTTAATGCAGCTGTTGTTCTTAATCCATGGCCTCAGCCTTTACGATATTAGTAACACATTTATGTTGTACAGTGATTTAAAGATATCATGTATCAAGTTATAAAGAAAACGGTTTCCTAAAAGAATGTTGTCTCTAAATAAATTTATATTCTGCCAAGCATACATGTTTTGAGTTTTAAAATCATGCGTTATTTTCCTGCTTGAAAAGTGGAATAAGCATTTACATTATTAGCTATTAAAATCCAAAAGAAAAAACCATATATATGAAACACTAGTAGGTTTTCTCAAATCGAAAGATCTATGATTTTGTTTCAGCATTTTCTATGTTACAACTTCGTGTGAAAGTTAGCAGGTGAGTCTTCCTGCTTGTCCAAAAATAAAGAATGAATTCCCCTCTTTTTTTTTTCCAAAAAGAAGCAGAATTCGTTTTAGATTGTTGATTGTTTTCCTACTTGCCGTCTATTTAAAGGACAATTTATTTTTAACCAAGTCAAATATGCGTTATTTTATTGATTCTAAAGAAATTCCACTTCGCTAAGAATTAAAAAATAAACACTGTAACTTCTCAGTTACGCAAGAATGAGGCATTCACAATTTTGTGAGAAGAATTCTTTTATTAGATGTATGTACACATTAATAAAAATTTAATAAAACTTCATCTTATACCGACAGGTACGGGTAGAAAGGAAATAAGCACCAGAATTTCTCCATTTGTCGCACAGGTACAGTCCTTTAATACTTACTGTACAGTTCCTTCACAATTTGAGGGAGGGCAGCCCTAGGGCTGTCCGAGGGTCTTCCCTACCATAACCTCTCGGAAGGATTTTCGGCTCGCCGTGTATTTTGAGTGTGTATTTACCGCGCACCACTATACGCTTACAAACAACCTTCTCTGGTATTTAAAAGCGGGCCCATTGGTGCGGCAACCAGAGTCACTAAGCACTACACCGGCTGGGCGGCCTATTTATATAGACACGGATTATAGTTGTATTTTAGAGAAGCATAGCTAAGCATTTCCTTTTTTAAAAAAATAAGCAAAAGAAAAATCTAAGGCTTAAAGCTCCTTTCGTTCAAAAATGGATGACGTGCCAGTTTGAATTTTCATCACATCTTCCCAAAAGTCATATCGTTATAGAAGTTCATAGCAATCACTGCAGAAAGGCCACTTGTAAAGACAGGCCACAAAAATAGATTTACTACATACGTATAAAATATAGCCTGTTTTCTACCAATACAGTAAACTTCAGAAGAGAGAGAGAAAGGGGAAAAGTTTCCATCACGTGGATAAGGTTTCATTTCTAAACGGCGAAATGTTGAATGTGGGTGCCGGATCTATGATGGAAAGAACTATTCAAGCGAGAAGCCCCAGAAGGTAATCGAGGCGGCAACATTTCTTTCCCCATTCAAGTAACCAAGGATGATGGTAAAAATGATTTCCTTTCGAAAGGGAATTTCGAGATTAAATAGTAATTTAAAAGAAAAACGTAAAACAGGAAAAGTTTCTGTTAAATGTTTTGATTTAGAAAATTGTTAATGCGTCTTTGACACTGGAGTTCAAGATAAATAAGAACGTTATTGTCTACATTAACTAAAGTAAAAAATACATAAATTTTTGCTAATTTACGTGTATCCACATATATTATTTATCATAAAATACAGTCTTATATTCTACCGATACAGTTTTTACATGCAACTAGAAATATTTCCTTGCAAATTTGGCACTGAGATACAAGCTCACAGTCTCATGTTTTCTGATATGAACTTTAACAAAAGACTTCTAAAGAAGAGCATAAGCTTGAGTGTTTACTTAAAACACTAAGCACTCATATCATGTTCTCGTGATATTGACATTTAATGTAATTAAAGCACTTTCTAGTAACTTTCCAAATTCTCATATCTTATCGGAACTTCTGCCATCTTATCAGATGCTTTTCAAGCGAAAACGCTTTACTAGAGAAAAATACGATGAGAAAATAACGTTATTTTAATAAAAGATAACATCATAAAGTCTCAGAAATGACACATCTTTTGTTTTGCATAAGCGAAACTGACAGCATATTAAAAATTTGCTAGGCGAATTTTTAATATGCTGTCATTTAAGGAGTTACGTCATTTAGGAAATTACGAAAGTAAAGTTACATAAACGTAAAAGAACTTTCATTCAGGTAAGAAATCTGGATTTTTCTTTTAATATATGGATATTACAAAGTAGGAAATGTTATGCACATTCATGTTTTATTTTTGGTAATTATAAATTCTATTGAGAAATTAAAACGCCATGCAAAACATTGAATTTTCTTCTTAAAAGCCCTCGCATTTCCTTTCCAAGAACTTTCATTCAAACATTGTCTAAAATTGGACAATAGTTGTATAATAGAGATTTTGCATGTAAAATTTCAGATTATCGTTAATGCATCAGGAAAACACGCACATGTTAAACAGAAGGCAGTTTTATAATGATCAAATCTGACTCAGACATGGCCAGACGGTTTTTTCCATTAAAATATCTTATTCCGAAATTTCGTGATTACTTATTCTTTCATAAGGAAATCGAGCAGTTCGATGGAAATTGCAGAGGAATATATTTGTGAGTTCATTAGTATTGTGTTCCTACTCTCTCTGAAAAAACATATCTGGAGGAAATGGTATCGGATAATGTTAAAGAAGAAAATAATCTTCAATACGAAACCCACAGTTCTCACATCAAAGGAAAAGTCCAAATTTGACTTCCAAGACTTTGTTTTTATCAAAGTTATAAAGAGTAATATGTGTCCTTTCACTGATAATATAATTAGTGACAAGCTTACTTGCTGAAGAAAACAAGTGATAGATGTCAATGGACTCTTAAGTTAAAAAATTTATAATTAGGAATAGTCTATCAATAAATAAATATCAGTAAATAAAATCTTTAAATACATAAATAAGTAATTAATAAATGCCTTCACAGTTTTATAATAATAGTATTTCTTTATCATAATATTTATATTTTATCTCATAAGATAAGTAATCTTAAGAGACATTATTCATATCTTTTTCTATAAATAATTCTATCTCACAAGGTACATAATTTACTTCCTCTATAAATCTTTTTTTCTAAGCTGAAATTTGAAAACACAAATAAACTGGCAAAATAAACCTAAAGCAGAAAACGTAGAGGGAAAGTACCTTTGGACTGCAATACATTCCCACCTGACACATAACGGTAATTTTAACAATGTGTTCTGTTGACATGTGCAGTCCATATTTCACAGCAACTACATAAAAGAAAAATATTAATCTGATTCGTATCAGATTTCTCTCAACTTGCTTTATGATTCAGCATAGAATACTATTATATACAAGGATTAATATTTTCATAAATAAAGTCTATTTTTTGTGTTAATAGTTCTTAAATTTTATAAAGCAAATTTTCTTGATGTTAAGATTAAGTCAGCTGTGGATTACATATAAGAATATTTTAAAGATTAAAGATTAATAGAATAATGTCAGACACCTGCGTGCCTGATCACAGGGTCCTATCCCAAGTTGAAGGCAGTTGAAATTTCGAGAGCTTGCCGGACAATAACTTAAGGAGTATGAGAATTTGTCAAAAGACTAAAGGTAAGTGCAAATCAGATGGGGCAAGCATTATAATACACAAGTAGATAGAGATCAGAAAATATATGTATACAGAGAAAATAAAGCAGCATATGGAAACAACAATTTGGGAATTTTTAAAAAAAAAGTAGCCATAGGTTGTTTGCTGTTACTCGGATTAATATAATCATAGCTACAGATCTTAGTTCCGGAGTTATTAATCTTCCACCGATTTTTCACAGAAATATCTTGCTAGGTGTGTCCTGAATTTAACACCTTTTAATTATTCATGGATTATGTTGCCCCTAATAAAACAGGAAGAGTTAGAAATTTGCCTCAGAACAATTTTCTTCGCACGTGGCACGTTGCTGTTTCAATCCATTAGTTTTTCAGGAAAACGCTGAGACTGAACACGCATAGCACAACACGGGACGCGGAATTAATTTATAAATGAGTAGCTTATTATCAGTTCACAGAACGCTGTTTCAAAAAACTAAGAAATAGAGTTTAGCTTTACATATATTACCCCTAAACCTACACTTTACATTAACCTAAACTTTACATCTATTACCCCGAAACTTCGGGATAATAGATGTAAAGTGTAGGTTCATCAGAGAAGATTAGAGAGGATCTAAGGTAAGAGATTTGTTTAGCCCAGGGCAGAGTGGTTCCACAAAGATGGAGATTTTTGTTAATTTTCTTTTTTCGTAAGCAAAATAGCCACTGTTTTGTCTACAATAATCATAAACTTAAAATTCTTTAGCCTAGAGTCAAGTGTTTAGATGTGATTTTGCACATGTTGGATGCAGGACTAAGAAGTGCACTTTCAGCAAGGATCGCTGTGTCATCAGCATGCATTGTAAGTGTTGTAGGGTGTGTGTGAAATATCGTTCACATACATATTGAATGACATGGGTCCTAGCAAGTATCCTTGTGGGACAACGGCTTGCCTAGCACGTCGGCTGGAATATGTACCAGAGTTGAGAACAATATGTCTACCTGTCAGGTAATATTTAACCATGTTGTAATATAATCTGGAAAACCCAGATTGTGTATTTTGTATATGAATGCATCCAGGCATAGATGATCTAAAGCTTTGGCAACATAGAGAATGATGCTACCTGTGACCTTTTTAATTTGCAAATTGTGTTGGATTAATAGTGGCAGTTTCCCATGCTGTCGAGAAAAGTTGCCATTTTAGAATCATGTTGAAGCTTGAATATCAGCTTGGTGGGGAACATCTTAATGATTTTATTAGACACATGGTCAGCTCCTGACCTTTTTCTGTTCTTGATCTTTTTAATGTACTCAAGGATTTCCGAAGACAGAACTGGGACAATGTTTCATTTGCATGCGTTTGTTATGTGGTTTGAGTGGAAATTAGAAACTAAATATTCTGTTGTTGTATCGTGAATGTTATTAGTGCGAACTGAAATTCTAGATACTTGGCTTGGGCCTTTAAAGGACGAAATTTTGTTCTGGTATTTCTTGTATTTGGAGAGGGTCTTCGATATGGAGTTGTCATCCGTGGAGAGAGAACTGAGGTAATTAGCTCAGCTGAGTTCTGTCTGGGCTATGGTAATAGACTTGACAGCATTGACTGTACGAAAGCTGTGGAATTATAACAGGGTAATGGAGAATGAAGTGTTTGATAAGAATTGCAATGCCAGCTCTAGACCTCAGTCCGGTAAGTAGTCTACTATTTCTATATATGTTATAGTTCGGATCAAAGATGGAGATATCTGAACTAAGCTTGTGCCCTTGTAGGAACATCAGATCAGGAGAATACTCATAATTTATAAAATCCGAAAGTACATTTATATTACGAGACAATCCATTAGCGTTCCATTCAGTAACACATAAAGATTTATACTGCTTGCTAGGCAGTATGTACAATATTTTCAGAACAAAATACTTCTTCGAGAATAGAGAATCGTATAAATAGTTTATCAATAGCATTTTCAGGTCCTTGAAGTTCAGGAAATTTGGTAGTTATTTTCTCCAATATCTTAAGAGCTGTGAACTTGTTGTTTAGTTCAATGAAAAATTTTCAGTGACCGTGAAACCCCCGAATATCGAATTTCCAGTACGTCAGTTGGTAGTTTCTCTCTGATTCTGTAGAACACTTGCATATGACAAGTTCGGAAAAGTATCATCAAATATGGTGTCTTAAATACCAGTCTTTTCATTGAGATAGTTTACACGAACAGGCTTAGCATTTGGTCTTGTTGGTTTGGAATCGTGGACATCCAACATGTCCAAATTATAGGCAGTTACAAAATTTAACATTTTCAACATGCTCTGTGATACATTCACAACTTTGTGCGTCCCGACACACTTCGCGCACCTGGGCTTGCGTTTACATACATTCAAGGAATAGTTGAATAGAGAAATTTACAACTGTGGCATTTTATAACACCCCCTTCACGTTGTAAGCAGTAACAGCTATGTTAAACTACAAAATGTTACACATTTCATAAATCCGCTCATCATCCCGTTCATTAATAATCTGAATTTGAAACAGGAGCATAGGACCTCTGGTTTTCATTCTACACATTTGAGAAAATTTTTATTTCCTTCTACGGGAGCAAAAGAAGTACTGTAATCACAAAAATTTCGGGTATCACATTTCAACAGAAATATCCATTTTGACCATTCCCTAATCCATTTGGCTGATTTTTGTGTACGTGTGTATGTACTTACTAAAAACGGTTAGTCGTAGAATGTTGTAAATTTATATATGGGAGTACTCTAACATCTAGTTGCCCATCTCACCCTCTCACTGCAATCGGCACAACCAGACATACCATATATATATATATATATGTGTGTGTGTGTGTGTGTGTGTGTGTGTGTGTGTGCCCACCCCTTTACCCGGCTTAAAAGCCCTTACGCGATCTTTATTTTCGCAATAACTGGCCGTAGTCATATACTTCCAATTACATCGAGTTTAAAGTGTTTTAAATAACGAACATATTCATATTTTGACAATGACAAATTAAAAAAGAAATTCCTTTTCGACAAATAACGAAATCCAACTTTTAATGTAGTCTCCCGGTTTCTATACTTATATTTTAGTGTATTTTATACTAGTTATGAAAATGTTTTGCCTTCACATTTTTGTCAATAGTCTCCAATGTTTTCTAATTAAGAGGTCAAAACAAATTTTTTAAATAAATTTATGCTTACAACTTCCAAAAATAAGGCTAACAAGCACAATCATCTAATGCTGAGTTGTGGATCAAATCGCGAAAGCAACCCTGGTTAATAAAAGTGTAGTTGGCAAGGAAAAAATAACGAAAGTAACACATTATTTTAAATCAACCAAGTTTGTTTATTGAACCAATAAATTCTTTTTAGAAACAAATTAAGATGAAATATATATATATAAATCACTGGCAAGTAATTTCCATTAGGATGTAATAAATACAGCACTAAAATTACACTTTTCAAAACACAATTAATATGAACTAAATCCATAAAGGATGCTGCACATTAAAAATGCTTCATTTTTCTCTTCTCCAGCATCAGAAAATCTAATATCTATACAGTGGCGCCCGAGCTAAAAAAGTGTGGTGTATAATAATTCTTCTCCACCAGGATTTGGCGATTGGGTCTCCTAATCGCAAGTCGCCCTTTAAAATGGAGAGTATCTTTCTGCATGCTTTTGTAATAGCACAATCGGCGCGTATTCGATAGGTCCAGGCTCAAATCCTGGCGAGGACATTGGTCATTTTTCACGTCTCCTGCTTTAAAAAAAAACATTCATGTCTCTACAATGTAGAAAAAAATTCATTAATTCATACTGTACTTAATTATTAAATCCTTACTATGCTGAATTATCAAGTGCTTAAATGTTATTGTTACGAATTTGGTATTTAAAAAGCTAATGTTAGTTCAATTATAAATTAAATGGTTTTATTTCTCGCGCAGTGCAGCGCGTGACGAATATTAAAAGAAAGCTAAGCCGGAAAAATTAAAAATACAAGAGCGCGTGCGTTAAATAAATAAATATCTCTTTTTGATTTCGAGAAAGTGCTGGAAAATTCTAGCGCGTGATTTTAAAATCTTATAAAAGGAGGAAAACATCTCAGTTTGTAGTAGTTGCTTAATTTGTTGTTGTTTAGAAAACTACTGTTGTTGATGGTAGCGAATTCGCGGATTAGCGTTCTTTAGCTGTTTTGAATTACGTTCTATTGGACATTTGAGTAGTTAAAAGAAAACTACTGTGAGATATTGTAATACTGCGTGATAATTTGAGAAAATTTAAGCATTTTTGTTGTGATAATAATAAATTTTTGTTCATTTTTCATCGGACTTGTGCATTCATTTAGTAACGAATCCGTACGCACGCAACAATTTTTGGTGTCAGGAGTGGGGTTTGAATGCCAATCACAAGAGCGATGGAAGAACAGTTAAAACAATTCATGGTAGCCTTTGCTACATTTAAAGAAGAAATGAAAGACTCTGTTAAAGAAGAAATTAGGTCCGTTAAAGAAGAAATGAAGTTGGGCCAGGAATCTGTTAAAGACGAAATGAAAGCCGTTCAAGCTGGTCAAGAAAAGATTGAAGCAGGTCAAGAAGAAATGAAAAGAGAGATTACCTGCATAATAGAAAATAAATTTGAAGCTATGGAATGCAGAATTGACACAGTTGAAAATAAAGTTGGACTAATTGAAGAAAGAGTTTCTTCGGTGAAAGAAGAAATAGAAGAAAGAGTTTCTTCTGTAAAAGAACATATAGAAGGGAGAGTTTCTGCTGTGGAGGAACGAATTGAAGGAAGAGTTTGTGCCGTCCAATACCAAATCGAACAACAAATTGATGAGAGAGTTTCTGCAGTTGCCAAAGAAATGGATACTTTAAAGAAATTCGTAGCGTCGGCAGGGAGCAGGAGTGATGATTTTAAATTCTTACCAATGCCTGCTCGTCCACCTCTGAAGCTATCCACATATGATGGGAAGACCTCCTGGCAGGTGTATAAGACACAATTTTCTATCGTGGCGGATGCGAATGGATGGGATTCCCAAGCTAAGGCCTGTCATCTCGCCGCTTCTCTAAGAGCCGACGCAGCGGATATCCTTCAGACTCTTCCCGAAAACAAAAGGTTAGATTTCGAAGCTCTGTCCGGCGCCTTGGAGTTGCGCTTTGGGGAGAAGTGTTTAAAAGACTACAGCAGGCTCCAATTAAAATCTCGTCAACAGAAGCCTACCGAAACACTTCAGGAGCTCGCCGCGGATGTTGAAAGGCTGTCCCATCTCGCCTTTTCGGAATGCCCGACAGAAACAAGGGAAATCCTGTCCTTGCAATACTTTATCGACGGCATCCGAGATACTGAAATACAGAAAGCTCTACGAATGGCGGATGTAAAAGATTTAAAAAGTGCTCTAGTGTGCGCCATGAAATTTGAGGCAGCCCAGCAAGCCACTCGTCGAGACCGCCACCCAGTCAGAGCTGCTCAAGTCCAGGAGCCAGGGGATCAAGTCACCGCTCGACTTGACGATTTAACTAGACAACTGAACGCCTTGAGACGGAATATTGGTGAGAAGAAACCGACCGTTAAGTGCTGGAACTGCGGTGCTGAAGGACACATACGACGAAACTGCAAAACACCCTAGGGTACTGATGTTAAGACCGCTTCTAACAAGCAGCAGGGAAACTAATTAGTGGCCATCTCGCGGGGCGGAGGTTGCCAGATAATGAAAAGCCCCCGTTTAAAGCGCTTCAGATTTCTGCAATGAGAGGCGGCAGTAATGGACTTTTCATAATAGGACATATTAATGGAGTTCCGTGCAATATGACTATAGATACAGGAGCCAACGTCACCATCATCCAAAAAGATTTGGCTCAACAACTAGGAAACAAACTTATCTGGACGCCGCCCTGCGTTACCCTCCAGACTGTGTCCGGTGAGAAGATCGACATCGACGGAAAAGTAAATGTTAACATCACGTTTGGAAGTGCCGCTTACCATCACACGACATATGTAGCAGAGATCACTGATTCTTGCATACTCGGATTGGACTTTCTAAGGAAATACAATTTTTCCTTGGATTTTAAAAATAACGAATTGCATTCTACATCTGAGGACATAGCGTTATTTCTCGTTAATGATGAAGAAGTTAAATCTGTCCATAAAATCATAGCACAAGACAATATCACAATACCGGCAAGAACAGAAATTTTACTTCCTGGATCCATAGCCGAAAATAGAAATTTCCGCTACGGCATCATAGAATATCCCAATAACTGTAATATCCCAAAAGGAGTACTAGTAGCCTCAACACTCGTCGACCTATCCAGAACGGTTATCCCGGTGAGAGTCGCCAATGTAAGTGAAAAGTCGAGAGTTATTAAGAAAGGTGAAGTGGTTACAACATGTACTCCAGTAACCAGCGTTGAAAGAAAGAGTAACATCCCAAAATATGTGTCCTCAGAGAGCATTACATCGGAGTTATTGCAGAATGCACAATTAAACGATAAAGAGAAAAATGCTGCCGATCGCGTCATTAAAGATCTTCAAGTTGTTTTCTCCCGCTCGTCTTCTGACGTGGGTCGAACTAGTTTGACACAACATAGAATAGATACTGGTGATCATCCCCCGATCAAGCAACATCCAAGACGTCTACCGTTTGCTAAACAGGAAGAGGTGCGAACACTGTTAAAAGATATGGAAGAAGGCGATGTCATCGAGCCTTCAGCGAGTCCATGGGCATCTCCCATCGTTCTCGTCAGAAAGAAAGACGGCTCAACAAGATTTTGCGTTGACTATCGCCGGTTGAATGAGGTTACGAAGAAAGACAGTTACCCTCTTCCTAGAATTGATGACATTCTAGACACTCTTTCTGGAAGCAAGTGGTTCTCAACACTTGATTTAAAGAGTGGGTATTGGCAGGTAGAAATCCATCCTGATGACCGAGAAAAGACGGCATTTACTACGGGACAAGGACTTTGGCAGTTCAAAGTGATGCCGTTTGGACTGTGTAATGCGCCGGCAACATTCGAACGTCTTATGGAGACTGTTTTGAAAGGCCTTTCCTACGAAGCCTGTCTGATATAACTGGACGATATCATCATCATCGGAAAGAGTTTTGAAGAGCATCTAGAAAATCTTAGAAAGGTGCTTCAGAAACTCAAAGAGGCCAATCTGAAGCTGACTCCCGCTAAATGCAAATTGTTTCGAAAGGAAGTGACTTACCTGGGACATGTCATCTCCGCAGAAGGTGTGCGCACGGATCCTGAAAAGGTATCAGCGGTTAAATCCTGGACGCGTCCCGAAAATGTCCATCAGCTGAGAAGCTTCCTAGGGCTTTGCACCTACTATAGGAGATTCGTGAAGAAGTTTTCTTCCATCGCAAGACCACTTCACAAGCTGACAGAGAGCAAGCAAAGATTCTTGTGGACAAAGGAATGCGAGGATGCATTTAACAACTTAAAGGAAGCTTTAACATCTGCTCCAATCCTGACGTATCCTCAGCTCGACAGACCATTTATTCTCGACACCGACGCGAGCAATGAAAGTGTCGGTGCTGTTTTATCCCAAGAAATAGACGGCCAAGAACGTGTAGTAGCTTACTGGAGCAAGTGCCTGTCTAAACCGGAGAGGAATTACTGTGTCACAAGGAAAGAGTTGCTCACCATAGTCAAAGCTGTAGAACATTTCCATCATTATCTATACGGGAGAAAATTCCTCCTCCGCACGGACCATGCCTCATTGGCCTGGCTTTTAAATTTCAAAAATCCTGAGGGTCAAATAGCCAGGTGGATACAGAGACTCCAAGAATATGACATCACTATCCATCATCGTAAGGGATCATCACACGGAAACGCCGACGCCCTGTCTAGAAGACCTTGCCAAGAAAGCTGCCGATATTGTTCCAGGGTGGAAGCGAAATACGAGGTGCTGACTCCGGTCGCAAGACAAATTACATCAACATCGGCTGATCGAGACCCGTGGAGTGATGATGAAGTCAGGAAAGACCAGCTGGAAGACCGCGACATTAAACCCATACTTGATTTAATAGAGTCATCAAACAGAAAACCTACATGGCAGGACATTTCTATCTGTAGTCCTACAACAAAACAATATTGGGCACTCTGGGATTCACTTCACATTCGAAACGGCGTCTTATACCGGAAATTCGAGTCGGATGATGGGAAGACGTTCCGATGGCAACTGATACTTCCAAGATCCCGGATTCCTGATGTCCTCAAAGAACTACATAACAGCCCTACAGGAGGTCACTTTGGAATTATGAAGACCTTACAGAGAGTTCGTGAGCGCTTTTACTGGAATAATGCAAAGAATGACGTGCAAAAGTGGTGCCGATCTTGCGATGCCTGTGCAGGTCGGAAAGGACCGAGGAAACGCAGCCGAGGCAGAGTGCAACGTTACAACGTAGGTGCGCCTTTTGAACGTATCGCCTTTGACATCCTGGGACCTCTGCCACGAACTTCTGATGGCAACAAATACATACTCGTTGTCATTGATTACTTCACCAAGTGGCCTGAAGCTTATCCTATTCCTGATCAAGAGGCAGTCACAGTAGCTGAGGTAATGATACAGCACTGGATTTCCAGGTTCGGAGTGCCTCTTCAGTTACATTCCGATCAGGGAAGGAATTTTGCCTCGGCAGTAATCAAAGAACTATGCAAACTACTCGGCATTGACAAAACTCAAACGACGCCATTGCATCCCCAGTCGGACGGCATGGTAGAGAGGTTCAATCGAACCATCCTTAATAACCTCTCATTAGTGGTTTCCAGAAACCAACAGGACTGGGACAAGAAATTACCACTCTTTTTACTGGCTTACCGCAGTGCTGTCCACGAGACTACCGGCTATTCTCCATCACAGATGCTCTTCGGTCGTGACCTTCGTCTGCCTTGTGATCTATTGTTTGGCCGCCCTCCGGATGCTCCTTCATCGTCTGAGGAATATATTCAAGATCTCCAGGCCCGGTTTGAAGTGATGCACAATTTTGCACGAGAGCGAGTCAACTTGGCGACGGAGAAGATGAAGACCCGATACGACACAAGAGCTACTGAACATCAATTCCACGAAGGAGACAAGGTGTGGTTGTGGAATCCGACTCGACGGAAAGGACTTTGTCCGAAATTACAGTCACCTTGGGATGGGCCGTACACAGTCCTAAACAGGCTGAATGACGTCGTGGTTCGGATTCGTAAGTCTTCGAACTCTAAACCTAAAGTCGTTCATTACGACAGGTTAGCTCATTACTATGGCCATAGTACGTAATGTAAATAATTGTAAATAGTATCAGACCATGGTCCTTTTTGTTTATAAATGTGTATTTGATTTGATTTGTATTTAGTATTTGATTTGTATTTAGTATTTGATTTGTATTTAGTATTTGATTTGTATTTAGTATTTGTTTTGTATTTAGTATTTGATAGCATTTGATTTGTTTAAGTTAGTTATTGCATTTATTGTTTATATTGTTTGATATTGTAATGTAATGTTTATGCCTCAGTTGCATTTATGCCACAGTTGTAAGTTTAGCTTCCTGTCCAGGGATTGTACTGCCCGGGACGTGCAGTCCTTGGGAAGGGGGCAGTGTTACGAATTTGGTATTTAAAAAGCTAATGTTAGTTCAATTATAAATTAAATGGTTTTATTTCTCGCGCAGTGCAGCGCGTGACGAATATTAAAAGAAAGCTAAGCCGGAAAAATTAAAAATACAAGAGCGCGTGCGTTAAATAAATAAATATCTCTTTTTGATTTCGAGAAAGTGCTGGAAAATTCTAGCGCGTGATTTTAAAATCTTATAAAAGGAGGAAAACATCTCAGTTTGTAGTAGTTGCTTAATTTGTTGTTGTTTAGAAAACTACTGTTGTTGATTGTAGCGAATTCGCGGATTAGCGTTCTTTAGCTGTTTTGAATTACGTTCTATTGGACATTTGAGTAGTTAAAAGAAAACTACTGTGAGATATTGTAATACTGCGTGATAATTTGAGAAAATTTAAGCATTTTTGTTGTGATAATAATAAATTTTTGTTCATTTTTCATCGGACTTGTGCATTCATTTAGTAACGAATCCGTACACACGCAACATTATCTTTATTTCATCTTAAAAGTCCAATGTTTCCCATTGGTTAAGGTAGCTACTATATAGTTTTAATTATTAGCTGTTATATATTCAAGAGTCGCGAGAAAATTCATTTAGAAATTTTCTTATGCCCACAGGCTTGTCTGATTAAACTTAATTTAGAAACCGGTCAAAATTACTGAAGTATAAACAAGTTTTTTTCCATGTTACCCATTACACGAATAGTTCCAGATCTAAGTTATCATTTTCATGTTCACTGAAAAAATGACTAACCTGCAGCATAACTATTGTCAGATTGGAAGGTTTTTGTTACTTCTGAAGGTATACGGGGAATTGTTTACTATATTGGGTAAAAGAAGTTCCAGTCTTTTTTCATCTTCCACTCAATAACGATTGAATCGGCTTTGCAAGCAAATTACTCGATGCTGGCCTATACGGCCATCCTTACGCCTTAATCGTACACGTCTGAATGACTAGTCAGTGTCTTACTGTATAACAATAGATCTGAGAAACTTGACTAACGTTTTGGCGTTTAGCTTTTATTATCAGTTCATAAAAGAGTATTTTTCCCTCAGTATCCCGAAGGAATGTGGAGATAGCTTCTTTGTCAAGTTCTAAGGGTAATACCGAAAGCTTTATTTTGTTGATATAAGGAGAAATGAAAAGAAAAATGTTATCAATCTAATTGCTATTCCGAAATGATTCGTATACTGCTCATAGAGTTTGATTTTAGTTGTAGAGTCATTAGAATTTTTGAAGCAGGAGACGTAAAAAATGAGCAATGTCCTCTCCAGGACTCGAACCTGGAACTCTCAAATATGCGCCGAGTGTGCTACCGTTAGATCACGAAGACATGCTGGAAGGAGGAAGAAAGTATCTCATATACTCCCCCTTTTAAAGGTCGACTGGGGAGCAGGAGGCCCAGTCGCCACATCATGATGGTGACAAATTATCGTCCACAACCTTTTAGTTCGGGCGCCACTGTTGAGTCATGAGGTTATTTTGAAGCAGGAAACATGAAAAATGAGCAATGCCCTCGTCGGGACAGAGTGTGCTGCCGTTACACCACGAAGGTATGCTGGAAAGAGGGAGAAAATCCTTATATAGTTTTTAACCCTAAAGCACTCGTGTGTATTTATGAGTAAATACTCATCCGAAACCAAATGTCAAGAAATATAGTACAATTAGTATAATTACCTGGTTAAGAGCAAAAAAAAGTATTTTATATGCATCAGAGGAATCTATTTTAGTCCTGATTGAAACAGAGTTAGATTGAAACAAACTAGCAAATTCCAATGAATTGATACATTTTGTATCACTTTAATTACATCTTACTTATTTTCGTGATTGTTACGTGGATTCTTTTCGGTAATATTTATTGCCAAGAAGAAATATATTTGAACATAAATAATTATTTACTCTGCACAGAATATTTTAAAAGATGTTATAATGCTTAGGTTTGTTGTATTTTCATAATGGAATATATTGACTGAGAAATAAAATTGCTCCTACACCAATAAATCACCCCCAAGAAAGGAAAATAAGAAAATGACCCTGAAATATTTTTCATTTATATCTAGTAAATGATCTTGAAACGCAGTCTGACAGCTAGAGACACTGGGGGATGTGCTCACTTGTTTATTCGGAATTCTTTCTGTCTGGATGTACTCGTAGTTTTCATCCCAGCATTTATGCTACAATACATTAAGGAGAATCAAATGTGTTCGGATTATTGTTTTATTTTAACTAAAGACTGAAGGAAGGCTCTATTTATAAGGCATAATTAAATGGGATAATTCGACGTGTAAGACAAAAAGCTATTAGAAGAATATATTTTATGGTAAATTTATACCATTATAATCAATTTAACGGTTAATCATAACCGTTAAATTTGGAAAGGCAGATACAAAATGGAAACTCAGGTTTTTTTCCAAAAGATTTTCAGAGATTTCAGTTTTACTCATTTCATTTCGAGGATTCATTCCATGTTTAAGCGTTTCGTTTGATGGATTTCATGTTTCCACGTCTAACTGACAAAAATATTTTTTGAGAGATGGTTACAAAAAATTACGTATAATCTCAACATGAATATTTAACTATGTTAAAATCCCAGGGGAAAGCCAAATATTTAAATGAATTATCTATTGCCAGACAAGTTGTTGAAAGTCATAGCTTCGATATTTTGTTTAAAAGTCAATCAATCTGCCAATCCTATAATAACTATATGAAAACGTGTCTATTTTTCTTCTATAAAATCGATCCTTTAATCCTCCTGTCGCACTTGGTCATATACGTCAGGTTCCCATTTATAAATATGAAATGTCTACTTTCAGAACCAAAATTAGGTGAAAGAAACTAATTCACATTTCTTTTGATTTTCCTATTAAAGCAATATGTAATTTAGTGTAATTTCCTGCGCTAAAAAAACTGGAAAGAGAGCAACAGCTTCAGAATTTGAAGTTTATGTAATTCTCCACGATATAGAAACTATTGTTTCTCAAACTTAATTCTGCTTAATTAAGGTTTGTAATCGAAACCAAACCTTGGTCTTCCGTTAAAAAAAGAGAATTTTAAGCACGACATGGTCCAGAACTGCATTGTAAATCAAAACAAATGACAAAAATAAATAGAAGGAAAATTTCTGGGAAACGTTCTGGTCCTTAGTGATACTTAAAGGAGCACAAAACGTTTATTCGGAGAAGCATGATAGTACCCTCAGTAAGGTGAAGGAATCACATAGTTCAATTAAGAATCAGCAAGAGGTGCGAAATAAAATGTCGTAAGTTAAATATTAATGGAAAATTTACATAACAAAATGTATTTAGAGGATAAAATTTCGAGAGTGTCATCAGGTTTCGAAACCAGACAACACAGGAATTTTTTTAGTAGGAGTATTTTATAAATAACTAAACCTTGCGTAGAGACTGTAAATTAAAATTTATGAGGCTTACAACAAGCATGGAGTTCAACAGATTAAATCTTTTATGACAAAACAATAACCCTCACTCTGCCAGTATGAAATACATAAATTGATAAATTAGTTTCTTAAAGTAATGAAAATGTGTTTGTTATGCAAGTTAGCATAAAAAACAATCACGCAGTGCTCACTGTAAATGATCTGCTCAGCTCATTCAAAGTTTTAATCCCGTTCCATTTGATGCCAATCGACTTTAAGCTACAGAAGTGAATTTGCCTTTTCTTTGAGTTTAAAATTTTGCTATATTAACGGCAAATACTATATAAGACGTTGTTAGCTAAATACAAAATATATTAATAGATGCAGTATATTTATTTTTGAAAAACAAAACTGAAAAATGCAGTATATAAGTTGTCACTGGACATTTGTTTTGTGACATTATTTCGGAATCTCCCCACATTAAAAATTTGATAACCGAAAACTTTTAGTGTTCTTTAATTACTAACCTCTTACTTTCGGAAACGAAAACATCTGAAAATGCGACTATATATATCCTTTTGCAATACCTTATCAACACCATTAAGAAAATTAATGTACAACTGAATATATCGACCTCATGTATTCGGAAGATTGCTCGGAGGAAGTCCCCATTCAAAGAAAAGCAATAACTTAGAAACTGCTCGAGGGATTTAACATTCCACGCGATAATTTTCTTAAGTTCGGTCTACTATTTCAAAAACGTGAATTAAAATCGACGCAACGTTCTTTACTTAGATGTTCATTATCCTAGACAATTTCACTGTTTAAGCAGTTAAACACTATAAGATGCAAACTCATAACTCAATAAGAGCTAGTCTTAAAAAGAAATTTTTCTTTTATCTTTACTCACGCAAAATATAACTGTGAAATTAAAGCATTTTAAGAAGTGTAAGAGTCTCCATTTAGCTTCCATCAGTAAGTATGTGTTTCATAAATGCGCATATTTTCTGAAATGAGCAACTTAAAAGAATCCAACACTCTATCGCTAAAATATGTAGAAGAATGCAACATTTATAGCAATATGTTATAATTTGAAGCGTTTTATTTTACTTCCTATTAAACAGGTAATTCAATTACAAACAAGTGAGTTAAGTGACACATTATATCTACAATAAGCTACATATTAATGTAATATTAACGTAATTTCATTAAATCATCGTAATATAGGAAGTGAAACTGAAAATCTTCTATCTTATTCATATTACCCGTAGTGATATTTCATGATATTGACTGGTCATGTTTCAAAGAATATTTTTCTAATATAACATTCTTTCACAACTTAGAACAAATTTTTAAGCACTTTTTATTTGCATATATGTAAAAATCTTTAAAAAATAAGATATCGAGAAATATTTGATCTGAAAAATAATGAAGAATAATGTATGATGATGACAGAGGAAAATTTTGAACCAAGATAAAATAATAAATTTTAATTGTTATTTATTTAATTAATTTTATTTCTAGTGAAACGAGTATATATAGATAAGAACGTGCTAAAAGAACGAGATCTTTCGATAATGTTACGCAACAGATAACGAAACTGTAAACATCTTTGTGTTTTTTCTGCATAAGAATGTTTGCTTGTATGCCTACTATATGATACCTAATTAAATTTTTATCTTTATATACTAATAGATTTTTTGAAAATATGTTAGTATTGCAGTTTAGTAATTTAACTGCATAAATTGCTTTTAATTTATGTTTACTAATGAGCGTTTATGAAATTAGGCAAAAATACAGTTTCTAATTCATTGAAGCTAAGCCTTACTCAACTATTTATTTTTATTTTCTATATTTCAATAATAGATACCACAAATAAATATTACGAAATAAACTCCGACATAGGTAATGTTTTTAGTAAAATTATATTTTATACTTAAAATAGCCAAATAGCCTTGATTTAAGTTATATTGTTTATTATCGCTAATATTGGTAAATACATAAAAATATTTTCCAAAATCCTATTAGTGACACGAGTTAATTAGATTTACTGGATAAACGAAAAATTTGCATGAGAGTAATTAACAATACCTCAGTAAAAAAAGACCTTTCCTCTACTTATAGGTTAACAAATAAATAGTTTTATCCATTAAAGGCAAAATGTGATATACAGGTCTTCTATTCATAGAACTTAATAATCTATTTTTAAGGATGGATTCTTTAAGCAGTGATATGAAGAAGAAACGGGGGAGAAATTCACAAAGAGTCATCACTTTTCGATTTACATCTTACCTTTATGGCCATCGAGGTACTCACCTCTAATACAAACAACCATCCAATGCTTAATCTTAATCAGTTAAACAGTCCATCTTCGTTGCGGAGACGTAGCCTGAAAATGTAATTTTCATCCTTTTCATGATATTGAGTAATTGCTTGCATTGTTAGTAACATATTAACTAAGTACAAGGCAAATCAGCCCAGAAGTCTGTATTTCAATTATTATTGATTTGTTCACGATTATTGTGCCTCAGTATCATTATACCAATCATAGTTGCATATCATTCTGCCGCATTAATTATATGATACCTTTTTTCATGCAGTTACTTTTAATAATATGCCGATCATAATTCTCAGTGATGCGTAAAGCATCATAATTTAAGCAAAATCTCTTTTTCGCGAATAAGATTATTTTAGAAGAGTTTACTTTTTAATCATTAGTTAATCTTGCAAAAAAGGTAATTTACAGAATGCTTGAAAGCTGTAGACAAAACAAAAAATAATTCTCTGAATTGGAAATCAAATGAAACAGAAGAACGCAAAAATACATACCCTCTTTTTTTTTTTTTTTTTTTTCATTCTTCTTTTGCCGTCAATTTGCTAGATCAAAGAATGAAGTATGTTACTACTTGTAAATTAACAATCATAAGAATGTTTAAATGGAGATAACATGTCAAAGGAGATAACATGCCTATTATATTCTGAAGCACATTTAGGTATATGATGGTCGAAAATAAATAGCTTTTATGGAAAGGAGGAAGGAATCGCATTTAATATCCCATTCAATTCTGACTGACGTTAGTTTTCAAAGTAAAGTCATTCTATGACATTATATTGATCGAGATCTAAACGGTTTTAAATTTAAGAAAAGTTTCAAATCTATGGAAAAACATCTTAGTTTTACATATAAATAAATTAACCAAATCTATAAAATTAGTGTTCAACATGTGCTCTTAAATTTTAACAAAAGAAAAGAAAGTATCAGTTCAAGCTAAAAAGAAATAACAAAAATCAAAACATTTATTTTTTTTTTTTTTGTAAATTTGCTTTTTTGTCAATTTGCATTGCATTTCTCTGAAATAGTTTTTCTCCTGTGTCTTCCATTAATTTGTTTATTTAAATGTAAACTTTAAGTTTTCCTTAATTGAATAACTTTGTTGCAAATATTACATTTCCCATTATATTTTTAAAATTGTTTTCGTTTACTTTTTTTGATATTTTATATTGCCTTACTTCAACGAATGTTAGTAATTAGTTTATAAGCTTTACCACTTTTATATTTTCAGCTACATAATATTAGCATGATTAAAGAGCTATGAAGGTTGTTAATTATATACTACTGACACAGTTATATATGAAATAAACTCATACATAAAAGAACTGTGTAACCATATAGTACAGAGTATTGCATAACTCTGTGTGATGTTATATATGTTACCGGCAATATTTGAAACGCAGAGATTCTATAGAATAACTAGGAATTTTATAGAATGCCTAGAGATTTTAGGCAATGTATGAAAATAGAGAATTATTATATACGTTACCTAGGCATTCTATATAATGACAAAGGCTCTTTAGGCAAGTATGAAAAAAAGGTGACGATAAGACTGTAATTTAAAAGACGTTCATTCTTCAAAAATAGAAAGGTTATTTTGAAAAAATAATGAAAGACTGATATTGTCAAACTTTTATTCAAAATGCGTAAAACAAATTAGTGAGAAGATCTTGGTACACCATAACAAATTTGTGTTCTGTATCTGGCTAAGACTGGAAATCAATAAGATCTACCTGACAAATGGAAATTAAATTCAGATGTTTCAAACATTGTGTCACGTTCTCCGTGTTCTGTAGCCAAATGAGTTTCATGAAGTACGTGAAATACCTGTGTGAAGTACATGAAATGTCCATGACGTAATACTGTATTGTACTGATACCTTCTTTTACAGGATAAATGAGTTTTCTTTTGTTATCCACATCATAGCGATTCAGCAATCAGTAATCCCGGTCATTTTGGCTATTTTACACCATTTATTAACTTTTGGTAAGTAGTTTCGGCAGTTCGAAATGAATCTGAGATTACTTCATATTTTGCCGATTTGTCATTTGACATTCTGTAGAATACCTAGGCAATGTGTGAAAAGTTTAATCGTTTCATACATTGGGGAGGGGATGCCATCCAGTTTTCAGAATCCTCTAAAATGCCTTAATTAGAATGCCGGATTTTATACTTTGCCGGTAACATAATATAAGAAATAGTAGTTCTCGCTTTATTCCGCTTTGTTTCCGCTTTATTCCTTATTTCATTTTACTTTATTCTTTTAATTTTTCACTGATATACACTCGATCGGCAAACGCAGAGTCTATTTACAGGAAAGAACTATGCATTATGCATTTTAAGTATCTGTGCAGCCTCAAGCTGTTAATGTTGAAAATGAAGCAAAACAGCAAACTGAGGTGCAAAAGTTAGGATATTTCTTTAATTAAAGTTACAATACACATAATTTACGCATAATATTTATAGCGAAGATAAAATTTATGTAAAATATAGGTCTTAATTATGCATATATTTTCTTTAGTACTGAAGTACCGGAAGAGAACAGGGAGAAAAATACAATCTTTTGATGATTTGGGCTGATGTCTTTGGTGGT
Source organism: Stegodyphus dumicola (assembly GCF_044657685.1). Lineage (NCBI taxonomy): Eukaryota > Metazoa > Arthropoda > Arachnida > Araneae > Eresidae > Stegodyphus > Stegodyphus dumicola. The sequence goes on along the minus strand of NC_140781.1, from coordinate 107,948,715 downwards.
GAACTGTTGATATATTAGTTTATCCTTCAATGTTATTGCCATTCAGCATAACTACTTCCTAACATTCCATCTTTGCGTCTTTTGGTCTTTTGCCATCTAATTTGATCACACACCAAAAATTCACAAAAAACTGGAATTATCAACAAGCTTTTCGGAACTGGAATATCTTCTAGCTTCGGAATGATTTATACATTTTGAAAGATTCGTGTCATAGAAATAATTCATGTCTGCTTTCAGCCTTTATGTAACATTTATTTTTTGTAACAAGTGTTAAACAACTTAAAATTATCTAATCAAACTGATTAAAACATATTTTTTGCCATTTTCTTCAAACTGTTTTAACATTAAAGGAAATGTTTTCAAAGCTCTTTTTTCAGGTGCAGCTTCTATCTTTGTAGTGTATATTAAGTGCAAACGTTGAGCAATTACATGTCTGCTGGGCTTAATTTATCAGATTCTTTAGATACTCCTCGTGTTAATGATTGCTTACTAGTTATTTAGATATGTTTACACGAAAGCAAACTGGTAACATACTGTAATGTGTGGCTGAATAAAACTGCAATTACTGAAAGGAAAGAAATTGCATTTTAATTCATTTCTGTAATGTATGTAAATGTTTTGTTAATTTTCGCTTTATCTTATCTGTGCTACTCATTCAATTCGAAACATTTTGATATACGAAATATGCGTCGTTTAATCGCGTGAACATGACTGCAATACGAGTGAGACGAAAATAAAACGTATAATAAAATAAGACGAAATTCAGATATCCTTACAAACTGGTCGCATTATTCAAAGGTTTCTTTTCTATTTATACCAATGGGGGAAAATCATCTTTTTTTTTATCTTGCTGCCTTTATTGCTTGCCTTTATTGACAAAAACATATAGTTTTTGTGTGTAAAGAATCAAACCCTTAAAGAAATAGATACATGCAAATTAAGACCAATCCTACATTTATTCAATTATTATGTACATTTTTGCTCCTAGAATAGATTCGGTTGTAGCCTCGAGAAACTGCTATTTTTATTTTTTTATTTAATTATTTTTTATGATGTGTTTTTAGATGAAGAAATTAGGTAAGGTAGCCTCGAGAAACTGCTATTTTTATTTTTTTATTTAATTATTTTTTATGATGTGTTTTTAGATGAAGAAATTCAAATGTGATTTTTTTCAACAGTGTCCGTGTGTGAAAGCTGTTTTTGGCTAATAGGTTTAAGTTAAAAAATTCTGTAAATGTAGATTTTAATATTAACATCTTATTGAAAAGCTAAAGTTAATATTACCCTCAAGAATAGTTTCTGCACATTTAAAGGCGAAATAATTATGTCATCTTTATGCAAAATTTTCGTTCTAAATGCGATTGCATTTAGAACGAAATTGCAATTAATTTGCTCACATATATTCCTTCATACAAAAATATAATACGATTGTAAATTTAAACACCATCCGTATACCTGCGAGAATGTACTACATTGCGCATTATTTTGCCAGTAGAACGCTACATTTTCTGCCACAATAGCATTTTCACTATTATAAATATTTCAATTTCAGTTCATATAATGTGCGATGTTATTAGTCATATGTGCGATATTATTAGTCAAAATTAATACTAAATGTCATCCCCATGGCAGCATAATTTAAGTGAATTAAGTGACATTACAGGCATATCTTAATGAACTAAAATCAGCATTAAGCTCAGAACTTATACTGCTACCATATATGCATATTTAAGAATTTCTATGTTGTTAGTGTACTTTCCTAAATTCTTATTAAAAGTTTTGCAGGTACTAATACTTGGCATTTTAGTTTACAAAAGCAGTTCAACATTTCTAGATTTAAACATTCAATCAACTTAAAAAAAGTCTATTACCATTAAATTTCTGTGGACGTTTCGATTTTGTTTCCTAAATTATTGCCTAAAATTTGTAATATAAAAAATTATTTACCGTTTAAGTAGGGGCTCGTGTTTTAAATACTCGTGCCATCGTATTACGTACAGTGAACATCAGAAAAGTCCATTCCGAATAGAGAAAATAAACATTTACTGATTCAAATAACAAATGAACTTGCAGCTTTTTTTTACAGTTACTTTGTTTACAGTATGAATATAAACACTTAAGTCTAGAACAAAAGTTCTCAGCCAGGAGGAAATTTCTTAATTTCCGGACGGAGGAATGTGGTTTTATTTAGTTATAAAGCATTTAGTTTTAGTTTATGAATATGAGAAACTACTTTTATTCAAGTTTTGGAATTTACCAACATTTTCTATATTTTTTGTAGTTTAATTTTAAAAAATACTGTAAAAGAAAGTTCTAATCTAAATAAATGTATGCATGAATCATGTATTTTTCAGGTTTGGGAAAGGAAGAAGGAAAGGTCTTCTGTCAGTGGCGAAAGGGGTGCCTGGAGCACGAAAGGTTGAGGAACACTTATCTAGACACAGAACTAAGCGAATTCTGAATTAGGTAACTCTGATTATTATATTTAATGTACAGTAGATTTACTTTAATTTCAATTAATTACTTTTTTATGCTTGTACATGTTACAGGCCCTTTTTTCCTGAAATAAAAAAACTTAGACATTTTATAGGTTTTTGTTTCCCAATTCAGTAACACCGGAAAATGAATTAAATTCTTGCATTCGTTTCTGGCATTAGTTCAAAACTTCGTTGCTTTCTAGTGCACACTGCATATTTATTTGTGTATTATATTTACTGTAGTTTAGCGTAGTTTTAGGCATTTTAGTTTACAAAAGCAGTTCAACATTTCTAGATTTAAACATTCAATCAACTTAAAAAAAGCCTATTACCATTAAATTTCTGGGGACGTTTCGATCTTGTTTCCTAAATTATTGCCTAAAGTTTGTAATATAAAAAATTATTTACCGTTTAAGTAGGGACTCGTGTTTTAAATACTCGTGCCATCGTATTACGTACAGTGAACATCAGAAAAGTCCATTCCGAATAGAGAAAATAAACATTTACTGATTCAAATAACAAATGAACTTGCAGCTTTTTTTTACAGTTACTTTGTTTACAGTATGAATATAAACACTTAAGTCTAGAACAAAAGTTCTCAGCCAGGAGGAAATTTCTTAATTTCCGGACGGAGGAATGTGGTTTTATTTAGTTATAAAGCATTTAGTTTTAGTTTATGAATATGAGAAACTACTTTTATTCAAGTTTTGGAATTTACCAACATTTTCTATATTTTTTGTAGTTTAATTTAAAAAATACGGTAAAAGAAAGTTCTAATCTAAATAAATGTATGCATGAATCATGTATTTTTCAGGTTTGGGAAAGGAAGAAGGAAAGGTCTTCTGTCAGTGGCGAAAGGGGTGCCTGGAGCACGAAAGGTTGAGGAACACTTATCTAGACACAGAACTAAGCGAATTCTGAATTAGGTAACTCTGATTATTATATTTAATGTACAGTAGATTTACTTTAATTTCAATTAATTACTTTTTTATGCTTCTACATGTTACAGGCCCTTTTTTCCTGAAATAAAAAAACTTAGACATTTTACAGGTTTTGTTTCCCAATTCAGTAACACCGGAAAATGAATTAAATTCTTGCATTCGTTTCTGGCATTAGTTCAAAACTTCGTTGCTTTCTAGTGCACACTGCATATTTATTTGTGTATTATATTTACTGTAGTTTAGCGTAGTTTTAGGCATTTTAGTTTACAAAAGCAGTTCAACATTTCTAGATTTAAACATTCAATCAACTTAAAAAAAGCCTATTACCATTAAATTTCTGGGGACGTTTCGATCTTGTTTCCTAAATTATTGCCTAAAGTTTGTAATATAAAAAATTATTTACCGTTTAAGTAGGGACTCGTGTTTTAAATACTCGTGCCATCGTATTACGTACAGTGAACATCAGAAAAGTCCATTCGGAATAGAGACAATAAACATTTACTGATTCAAATAACAAATGAACTTGCAGCTTTTTTTACAGTTACTTTCTTTACACTCTGAATATAAACACTTAAGTCTAGAACAAAAGTTCTCAGCCAGGAGGAACTTTCTTAATTTCCGGACGGAGGAATGTGGTTTTATTTAGTTATAAAGCATTTAGTTTTAGTTTATGAATATGAAAAACTACTTTTATTCAAGTTTTGGAATTTACCAACATTTTCTATAGTTTTTGTAGTTTAATTTAAAAAATACGGTAAAAGAAAGTTCTAATCTAAATAAATGTATGCATGAATCATGTATTTTTCAAGTTTGGGAAAGGAAGAAGGAAAGGTCTTCTGTCGGTGGTAAAAGGGGTGCCTGTGGCAAGAAAGGTTGAAGAACACTTATCTAGACAGAACTAACTGAATTCTGAATTAGGTAACTCTGATTATTATGTTTAATATACAGTAGATTTACTTTAATTTCAATTAATTATTTTTTTATGCTTCTAGATGTTACAGGCCCATATTTTTTTTATCTTTAATTTTATTTTGAACGATATCCTGAGACTGTTATATCCTAACTGATGTATTCAAATAAAAAAAAATCAGTGAATTAAAGAAACCAAAATGCTGTGAAAATACCACACAGAAAGGTGTTTCAGAAAGGCAAAATTCTGAATAATAAACTTCTCTTCTTTTTGCCCTATCAACCAAGGAAACAATGCGAAATAACTAAAACCAAAAGAAAACAAATATTACTGATTGTAAAGCATGTATCTTTTCATGTAAAGAAAATATACAAATTGTTACAGTTTGTATCTTTTCATGTAAAGAAAATATACAAATTGTTACAGTTTGCTTGGCAACTTACTTCTGTAGCCGACCTATACTGGACAAGAAATTATATTGTAGAGACATTAGGTATAGTTTTGGAAGCAAGGAAGATGAAAAATAGCAAACGCCTTCGCCGGGAATCGAACCACGAACCTCTGGAATACCGGCCCAGTGTGCAGAACCACTACACCACGAAGGACGCTTGGAAAGCGGGAGAAATACCTTGTAATATTAGAGACATTTATGGAGCTAAAGTTATTTCCTTGAAGATATTTAGGTGAAAAAGCATATACGAGAATAATGCTATATCTTCCTTCTTTGCAACTCTTCCTTGATTCTCTGGAAACATGTCCTATCAAAAGTAGCAGTTCATTTCATCTTTAGTCTAAAAAGAGAAAGAAATTTGAAACATGAAACGGTTCAGCTCTTAAATACAAGGAACATGTAAATAAAATGTTGAGGAATTTTTTTCAAAAGAGTTTTTAATTGTTATATAGAAATATATAGGCTAAGTAAGTTTGTTCGCAGTACGGAACATGAAAAATTAAACTATACCTTCCCTACAATTATAATCACTGATTTTCCAGTTTACTGGCTGAAAATGCTAATCACTATTGCCACAAGAACATGCACGGGGAAAGCGATAATTCCTTACAATCTGCCACCCACTTGAAGCACGTCGAGAAAAAGGTCCAAGATTCAGTCAAACAAATCCAGATTGTCACTAATTATCGTCCACTATATTTTAGTTAGGGTTTAGCTGTGTAGATCGTTATTTTTTTTTTCATAACTGTATAAGGTGTTTCTGCCACCTTCTTGGCATGCCTTCGTGGTGTGGTGGTCTGCACGCTGGGCGCGTATTCCAGAGGTCCGCAGTTCGATTTCCGGCGAAGGCGTTGCTAATTTTTCATCTTGCCTGCTTCCAAAAATACCTAATTTCTCTACAGTGGCGCCCGAACTAAAAGGGTTTTGGATGATGGTTCTCTAGACCCAGGATTTGGAGATTGGGCGATTTGGCGTATACTTAGTGATTATTTAATTATTTCACTTTGCAAGTTAATATCTGGCCTAGATTCTAAACAATGTGTTAAAAATATATCAGATGCACATTAACTTTCATGTTGAAGATTGTATTAGTAAAACACATTTTCAATTAAATCTATTGTATTAAATAAATTTTTTCTAAGTTGAAGTTTATATGCAAATCAAATTTATGAGCTTTCCAAATATGAATTTGAACAAAATTTCTCTATTTGCCTCTTATACTGTTTCTGAATGCTTATTTCAGTCTTAAAAACTGCTGAAACAAACTGGCTTACCGGAGCAGGAAACATGAAAAATCGGGAATCGAACTACGAAACTTCCACTTGCTAACTTGATAAGTTAAGAATTTGTGCCACAAAAGCATGCACGAGGGAACATGATTGTCTTTTTGCATTTAAAAAAAGGTCAAACAGCAGCTTACTTATCCATCAAAGAATTTTTGTTAGCATTGCAGATCCCAAGTATTTTTGCTGTAAATGCTACGTAAATTTCTAAAAGAGATTTAAGAAAAAATAAAATTGTTCGCAATATCTTGGATTTCTTTAAATTGGAGAAGAAAAGCATTACATGTGTTAAAAAGAATGGATGACCTCAACAGCTTTTAAATTCATGTTGAAGGCTAGTAGAAATTGCTTGCATTTTGTTGATTAAATTGAAAGCTGTGTGCAGCTAAGTCTCCACAGATTCCAGAATGTTCCCCAATTTAGTATCAAGAAGGCCCCGAACAATCTAACAAAATCTGTTAAAAATGAAAGTTGCAGAAATAGTTTACTAAATTTCAGGTACTCATTAATCAGAGGTTTATCTTGATTCCTTAAAGAGTTGAATTCAGTTATCAGTGCAACACCATCAATAAACCATTATTAATGCAACACACTATTTATATCACAGATATTTTTTCACTATGTTTTCGAAATTATAGTCTAGACAGATATTTCTGAACTGCTGGCGTTTCGAAATTATTCAGAATTTATAAAGCCTTTAGTATAAGATTTTAAGCTTTGGCTTGAGTTTAATTTGCTTCATTCAGTCTTTGTTGGTGGAAATGAAAGCAGTTCGGAGTCGACATTTTGATCTGTAATCTTTCCGGTGAGCACATTAATTACACGATTGCTGATATTCTTCAGCTCTTATTATTGATTCATTATTATACTTTAACATAACCATTATTCACCTGTCGTAATCTATATAGCGCTATTTCAGCCTTTTTTCTGCACTTAATTATTTAATATTTTTTAATATTTAATTAATATTTTTTCTTGAAGGCATTTTTTTTCCTTGACGGCATTTAATATTTTTTGACGGCTTTATTTTAAGTTTCACTTCATTTTATGAAAACCAAACTCGTGCGAAACCTCATGAAACGCTTTTTAAATTTCACGTGATTTATGAAATCATTTACAATAATTTTTATCTAAATATAAGGTGGGTTTCATAAAAATGGAAATACCTGGTTTTGAATAATGTGTGAGATTCTTTTTCATTTATAAAATTAATAATTAGTAAATTCCCGGCGCAGTCAGTGTAAGTTACCGTAGCATAATACAGTAAAATATAACGCAAAATGCTTATTGGTAGTAGTTCAGATAGATCAGGAAAATTATCTGAAACAGTAGGGAAAAGAGAAACCGAACTGAAACGCACTACATACTAACTTTTAACCTGGAGAAAGTTTCTTCCGTTTCTCACTATACTATTGTTTTTATCAGTGATAGAAATTAGTAAATTTTTTCCAAAAATGAAGTATTTGCACTTCATTTTCTAATCATATTCTCTGAAAAAGTTTGAAATAAATAAAGAAATGACTGATAAACGGAACCGTTAAGATTTCAGGAATTTGTTTACCAAAACCATTTTTATATCATTCCTATCCATGAAAAGTTTATGTTTAATCAATAACACGCATTATGCAAGTTTATAGGACTAAAGCATTTTCCTAGGGAAATCATTCACACCTTTTTGGCTAAGATTTCGTTAATATTCAATTTAAAATGTTAGAAGGTCATCTAAAATTTCGTAGAGCAGTCTTAATAAAACTTGTGCGTTATTCCTAATTAAAATAAATCGTAGTTAAGCTTTCATTCATAGCCTGTTTAATTTTCTAATTAACTCATCAACCATAGAGAAAGCTCTGGCAATCTTAATGGTATTATAAAGAATAAAAAACAAATATATTTCTCTTATGTAAGCCCAGCCTCTAAATTAGCAGAATAATAAACTCTTAAAGTAAGAAAAAACATAAACTAAATTAAGATGGTATCGTTGAAATAATTTTAAAAAAGCGTTGGAACATGACCGTAAATTGATGCTCATAAGTTTATTAATATATTAAAAAAATTCGAGAATTTCACGTGACCAGCAGTTTGAAAGTTTAAATTCTAATTAGATTGAATTTTAAATCCCTTTTAAGTGTTGAAGCTGAAAAACTCAAAATAATAGCAATAAAGGAATAAAAGTTAGAACTGTTATAAAATATTTAATTAAGGATTTTAATAACAAGTGGGAACAGTTAAAGAATTTAATTAAAAAATACATCTCTGAATAACGATCAAAGAAAATTTACTGTGCTTTGCGCACAAAAGAAATTTGGAAATAACTTCAAAAAGTGATTTTTTGGAAATAACCTCAGAAAAGGATAAAACTTAATTAAAATTCCCCAAATCTATGTTTGAAATTTTTCTGCTCGTATTGCATATCTTCAATACAATAAGCTCCTTATTTCTGGAGAGAAGTTAAATCCAGATGCTGTTCGCACATTTTTTAGACTATTTTCATTTGTATTTACAGAAATATTTTACGAATAATTTTTGGTTTTAAATGTTCCATTTGATAATCCTTAACCTTTACTATCTTCACCGTAATTTCCAGGAAAATGAAGCCTTTTTTTAGTATCGAAAGAGGTATTTTATCCCAATCCTTTTGAACAGCTTTCTAGAATCCAAGGAGTGCTGTAGTCGACTTTTCGACAATTCGCTTTTTAAAACTCCAAAAGTACAAATATCCATAGATGATGTATCAGGAAATATAGCAGGAATATGAGTGAAGATTATGGCTTTGATACTCGTTTACTGTTACATTTTTTGCAGAAAATTCACAGTAGAGTTTTACGTGCGGCTGCTTGATTTGTCTTGATGCAGTTCTACTAATTGATACTGTGGTTCTTCTGATTGATACTGTGGGTAAACAGAAGGTTTCTCACATTTGGAAAACTGGGCATAAAATGTGTTCCTGACAATATTTGGAGTTGGGCTTAACACTTTTCTGCTTTCTTTTTAATTTTAATTAGCGTTATATGAGGAAGCCAGCAAGAGTCATAAATCTCATTCAAAAACTTTCTTTAGATTCTTTGAACCATGTTCTGAGATTTTTTCTTCTCCTTGAAGATAATAAATGGATCTCTTTTTATTGCAGTTATTTAAATATACCGAAGATTCATCTATTGTTGCAACATTTTTTTTTTTTTCATTTTTGTCCGAGTTACTGTTTCTCATAGAGAATTCTGAAGCACGTTCTTGTTTCGGTGATACGTCGTGGAGAAAGACGATGTACATTATACATTTTCGCCTTTTTAAGATTCAAATCAGCATTAATTGCTTTGTTTACAGCTGAAACTGAGCATTTTAATGATTATGCAACTCTCCTTTGACTTCGTGGGTTTTCTTTTAACATTAAAGATCTTACCTTTGCAACATTCGAAACATTTCGTTTTTAGTCCAAAGGCGTAATTTGCTCTGAAGGACTATTAGTTTCGTTTTGGCACTTTGCGTCGAAACCTTTAAAAGGCTGTATCACTTTTCAAATCTTTGCCACCATATATTATCACCCTGTGTTATATTTAAAGAAATTAAATAATGAAAAATGTGCATAAATGTACGTATGCTTCTCGCATTGTGATAAAACACAGGTACTACAGCCATCAAAATTTGAATAACGTAATCTTCCATATAATATGGTATATGGAAGCCCTAATTTGAATTTGAAATTTGTTTTATTATTGATTTCAGATTTGTAACATTTCAACGAATTTTTGATTAAAAACCTAGACAATTTCAAAGAGAGCAATGGCAACACTGTGCGAAAAGAAAAACATTCTTATCGCCAGCGCGGAAGACTCTGTATTGGAAATTCTAAATATATGTTCAATTTAAAATTAATTTGCGATATTGCTGTTGAACTGAATTTTATAGTTTGAATACGTAGAACGTAATATTTAATAAATAAAGGTAACACACAAAACGTTAAAAAAGCGCCCCTTTGGACGTAATTTAAAATCTGAAACCTTTCAGATTTTTTTGTTATTTTTTTTAATTCTTTATATATATATATATGTGATGTACCAGCTTTAGTCGTAGCTTAAATTATCAGACGATAAGTTTTAAAAAAAACAGGATCAATTTATTATTATTATTCAGGAGAAATAGAAGTTACAAAATCAGATATCCGAAGTAAATAAAAAGAATTACTAATAACTTTTTGTATGAAGTTTACTGCATCGTGACATTTAATTAAAAGCCCCGATATTCCTTTTGTGAGTCCTTTTATAGCATCTGGAAAGGCGGAGCTTCCAAGAAATGACGTCAGCCTCGTTAGCTAATCCAGTTCGCTTTAAATATTTCCAGAACATTCTATAACTGTACGTGTAGAAAGGCGGGAAAAACAACTTGACTACGGGGCTGTGAATTTAATTCCACGTACTTTCAAATAAGAGAACGTCGCCATTAAAAAATGAAAAGAACATATAGTTAGAATTTTAAGTGTGTTCTTGACTATGGAATTTTATTATTACAAATATATATATTGAATATTTTTCTCCTTGAAGCCCAACATTGACTTTTTTTCATTTCTTATCGACAAAATTATCTACCGTTGCTTTATATACCGAAAAATCACGGCTTTCACGTCATTTTTTAATAACTAGATACGAATAATTTTCTTCGGGAAGAGCACAAACATAACCTTCAAAAACATAGCTTTCAAGAACTGATTTTCACCTCAAGTTCTTTTGCACAATAAAGCTTAAAAAAAATAAAAAATTTAGTTTCCTGGAACTATTTTTATAATACTTCTCTTAAGAGAAATATAAAATAATACTGTTGAGTAAGTGGATCGGGATTTTTTTGGATTTAACAGCAAAGCCCTTAGAGGTTATCAGCGGAAAATCAAGGATGGCTTCACGGAGGAACTTTTTTAAACGAAACTAGCTCATAGGCAAACCAGGGCAAAAATAACACGGTTGAGTCAAACATCACACAGCCTTAAGCATTTGAGATCCAAATAGAATTATCTCCTTTCAGATAAAATTATCTCCCTTTTTTTACTCTCCAATTAAAGTTTGTTAGTTTGGACTTTCTGAATAAAATAAAGTAATGAATGGATTGGAATTGCACAATGAGAACGATGCTCTTTCCAGTTCGCTCATAATTCAACCGACTTATTGCAACAAATATGGTTTGAATATTTTTATGAATTTATAAAAAAAATATTTAGGAAAATCACCTCCTTTCGTGCATAATCTAAGCGTGGAAAATTACGTTTCGATAAGTTTCCGTAAAATCTCTCACTCAGAAAGCAAACAACTTTATGCTCTTAATTTGAATCATTATATAAATCAGCTCAAAATTGTATACTTAATTGAAATTTTCTTCTGCTTTTATATTTACCCACAATTAAATTACTCTATCATTTCAGTTTATGCTATTAGCAGACGTTCAAATCAACACTCTTACTGTTCACCATCAATAATTATTAAAATATATGGCTGGAAATGAAACTTGTTCGATTAAAGAGTAGATAAACAGTACCATAATTCGAATGTTTTAAACGCCAATATAAAACAAATGATAATTTCATGCATATAAATATTTTCAAAATGTATACATGTTACTGTTCATTACCTCAAGGAATCAATTAAGCATTCTATCATCATGCTGGAGTGTTAAAAAAATGCTAAAATCAAACAGTTTTAAAATAGCTTGTCGTTTGTACTTCACTCAAATGAAAACCATCCCAAAACGCTTTCTTTTCTAGAAACTTTACTTTCAAAATTTACTTGGGAGGACGAGGTACAATTAACACAAAATTATTTTCACTTAATAAAGCTTACACTTTCGTTTCTTCTAAACAAAGCCCTAATTATGTTCATTAATACTTTTAAAACGAGCTGCGGAATCTTAACAGCTGCAGCGCTTAATTATAAACGTATCTCCCGTCCGCTAAACTTAAGCCTTGCATTTGCCATTTAACAGCCACAAAATACTGATGCTCAGACTGCTTTAGTTTAAAGTGCATTGCATGCACGAGGTGAAGACAGAACTTCAAAAAAACGGTACAATGCATCTTAATTTTTAAAGAAATTTTTATAAATTATTCAAACCTTGATTAGCGCAAGTAGAAAATTTGATATAAATACTGATTTAGGTCTAACATATTTGAATAAGAGTTAATATTTCTTCCCCCTTGGCCTTGAATTTCAGTCGTCTCTCCTTCCTTGAGTTATAAAATCTTTTTCTGGCTTATATGGGACTACGAGGCTAGAAAAATGAGGTCTTATCGAGCATCAAAAAATAAACCTCTTATGATAACTGTAATAAATTAAAATCTGTGGTTTAAATTGTTACAGTTATTAAACTAGAAGCGTACAAAAGGAGGCCTTTTAGGCAAACTCTGCCTTTCAAATCTGCTTAAGGATCATCCCATGTTTGCAAAATAACAGTTTTAGAAATTATGTATGAAGTACATAACCAATTTTTTATGTCTTTATGAAATTCCAATTGGACATGTTGCATTAAATTAGGATTTGTGTGTGTGTGTGTACAAACTAATCAAACAGTCTTACTAAGCATTGGGAAAAAAACCATAAAAGAATTTTAAAGAGAAAAAGGTACTAAATGAAATGAATACGTTACCAAATTCTCTGCTTAAGAACTCCTTAACTTACCGCTTAATTAACCTTCCAGCAAGCGCGCTGGGCAATTTTTATATGAGCGCGTGTGCGTCGTATTTTTTACGACATCCGTTGTATTACCGTTTTTGGCACGAAAAACGACAGAAATGAGTGAATATTGATAATAAATGTGTTAGGAAATAAAATATTAATCTTATTATTGCAAAATGCAAATGATATCACATTCAAATATAAGTAAATTATTTTTAAGTTCTTATGTTAGTGAGATGGAAATGCAATGATGTATTTCATTATAAAAAATTTTAAATTTATTATTAGTTAATTTTAATATTCATCAAAGGCAAGTATAGACAAATAAAAAAGGAAAACATTTTGTTAGGAAAAAAAGTAAGTTTACCATTACTTACTTCTGCAAGGAAATTTACTTCTTACTGGCTACAAAAACGCACTTTAAACTATATATTTTTATTTATTTTTAAAAAATAGAAATGAAAGAAAATAAGGAATGGAAATCGCTATTGTTCTCCCATCCAAAGGTTTCCTTGTCTTCCTTTTCTTCATCAGATAATTCTTGAAGAATGCGAGCAAAATCAGCTGGTTGCACATATTTTTTTGCCATGAAAATCGATATAAAATTTACAAAGCCAAATGTATTCAAATTAAAATAATATACTGCAATTAATAACACAAAATTAAAAAATATTTGAGAAAAAAATATTTTCCGAATTTTCACCATGAGCACGCGCGTGTCGTAAACTTTACGAAAAAGCTACCACGTAGCACAAAAGCCCAGTTAAAAAAAGTCAAATGATTTCCTATTGACACATTCCATGCTGTGGGGAAGGGTAAAAAGGAGGAATAGAAATGACCTTCAGACTTCTCAGCTTCGATATGCGAAAAATGTGCATTAAAAACTGAATTTGTCGTAAATTTTGCGCATACGCGCGTGCTGAAAGCTAACTACTGCTCTTACGTTTCACAGATAATTAGGAGTTTTGAAGCCAGGAAACAAGAAAAATCAAACCTTCCCTCAAACGGATTCGAAACACGGATCTACTAACACTAGCTGGACTTACTATCAACACGACAGAACATACCGGGAATACAATAGGCAATTGGGACAGAGGCGAAAGCACCAGTTCACCAAATTCAGGTGATGAAGTATTATCGTCTTCCACACTGTAGAGACATACTGGTCTTTTTACGCAGAGAAACTTGAAACCTCAACCATGCGCTCAGCCAGAGCTCGAACCACGGATCTTTCAAGGCTAACTGGACGTGCTAAATCACTTACACAAGGGAAGCATGAAAGGTTAGGGGGGAAGGGGTATAATTTTTGAATTTCTTCCTTTCTAACTGTGATTGAATTCCTTTTCTCAATTGAGCTTTTGAAGAAGCAAAACATTTTATGTACTGAATTTGTTTATTGAATAATGTTTATTAAGTTAGTTTGAACATAAATATAGGCTTCAGTTAGAATATTCTTTAAGTGTTTAAATTATTAATCCAGAATTTCCATCGCATCAATAAATGCAAATAATCAAGCAAAATATTTCCTGTTTACAAATATTTTAATCTAAATATAAATACAGTACTTGTTTAGTTAAATATTATAAACTATTTCCACAGTTATTATAAATTATTTCACTTGTTATAGGGTAAGATTGATTAAATCTTCATAATACATGTATCTATCACGTTCAATATACATATGAAGTAGTTTGAACATGTATATGAAATATTTTTCCGAGGAAAAAGTAGTTCTTAGAATGTCACGTTAGGTGCAGGGACATGTTTAACCGCAGATTTCCCAAAACTGCCATTAGAAAGGGATATTTTCTTAATTTTAATGATAAAATGCCCCTGATACTTTATACTTTGATTTATTTATATTCAATATATTGCCTTACTTTGTTGGGCGTATTTTAAGAAGCATGTATATATGCTTTCTTAAAGATGTCACAAAAATATTCTAGGCCTTGTATTATTTATATTAAAAATTAAAAGTATTCTAGGTCGTCTTTAATATATTTTGGCCTTGTTTGTCAAAATACTGGGGAGCTGAAGGTCGATAGTAGGAAAAGAAAGATGGGAGACGCTCGGACTCATCGCTTTGCGGAATTCTTCAAAACTGGAATGTACCTGAGTAACGTCAGACATTTCCTCCTGTAAGGTTTCTAAGGCCCATGCCAATGACAGACGCAACCCTGCTCTCCTAGCCACGATAAAATCTGTAAATCTGATCTGAGGTTATTGTGAAATAGGTGAGTTAAATCACAACAACAGCAATAACCACAATAAAAATCAGTTTCAAAAATATCATTGTTGAATTAAATTTTAAAAAAAGTAATAGAGAAGAAAGCACAGTAAAATTTTACAAATTCCTTGTAATCAGTATATGATATCCTTTACTCATATCAATAGGACTATTCACCTAAACATAAAACTTCATTTAACCAGATGTTAAGAAAACTAGATACGAGTGCTTGCGCGGTTTACGCCGAACCCTAAAATGACGCAAGGGCCTTCTTATTCAAGCATAAATGAAGTTATAATCCTTTCCCATATATCTGGAGCGTTTCTCTTCCTAGTGTATCGATCGCTGCAACTGTGATGATGGCCCAGATCATTACCTTTTTAATCGCCCATCGAGAGTCACATAGCATCTTAAAACTCATCCGAGGTGCATAAGAGTGCTTGTGGAAACAACTTGAAGCAGGAAAGGAAAACATTACATGCATTGTACAGTACTTTCCATTTGAGTTCATAACTCTTATAAACTTGGTAAGTAATGTCAGCTTTCACTAGACTTAAGAAATCATATTTCGTAAGTGTCTTTTGTTCTCTTATGATTAAGTCTCATAAGAAAGAGCCCAAACTTGGATAATAAATCCGTTTCAAAATCACATGCTGATTCCACACAATAAGTACGAACGATTCACCTAAAATTAATTTCTGAATCCCTTTAAATTCAGGAATAAATTAATAAATTAATATGTTTTATTGTCAAAAGCAAAATTTTTCGAGACGATCTGCATATTTTCCCAGTAGTTTGCATTTTGTTTCCTACTTCCGAAGGTTTCTCTGCTTTACCGAAAATACTTCATGAACGTTTCATCAGTTTGCAGTCAAGTTATTAAAGTTTTCTTGCTTTGATCATTTTAATGGCTGTTCAAGAGTTAACTGTGCATGTTTACACAAAAGCAAATTTATGTCGTAGTAGAATTTGAGTTTGTGATACAAACTGCAGTTACTTACCATTGTCGAACTTGTACTTGGTAATTTAGTGCAGTAACTGTAGCTGCCATACTTTGCATAGCTGGTTGTTTAATAGTGTGATGCATATGATTCATAATCAGCATAATGAATGTCATATGAAATGCGTATTTTTTGTATTGAGTGAAAATGTAAAACAAATAATATCATTCTCAGAATTCTTTGCTTTTATGAAAACATTTTTCAACGACTAACGTTACATCGCCTACATTGCTGCGTGCGTACGGGTTCGTAATAGACTTAATGCACAAGTCCGATAAAAGGTTAATAAATGTTATTCATTAAAAAAAATATATAACAGAACGCTGGAACTTTCATCAGAGATATTGGTACAATTGTTCGCAATATCACGCAACATAATCAGTAGTTATCCTTCAAACTACTAGAACGTTAAATAGAATGCAATCCACAGTGAATTCAAAGAGAAAGCTAATTCGATCAACAAAAACAACAGCAGCTAACTAAACAACTGAGCTGAGATATCTATCTCCGGCTTGGTCGCTAGAGAGGTCTAGTAATTACTTTGCTTTTCGAGATTTCTGGAAACCAACAAGAGGATGGAATTACGGTTACAGCTAACACAGTAGTCAATTACATTTATACAATTTCAATACAAATAAAAGAGATATCCATTTATTCAACGCTAATTGCCATGTGCTCATGTATTTACTTTTCGGCGTAGCTCATGTATTTACTTTTTCGGCGTAGTTACTTTTTCGGCTTAAAGTTTATCACGCGCTGCATTGCACGGGGAAATCAAATAATTTTAATTATACTTCCACTAAAATTATATATCTAAATACAACATTCCTAACAATATTTAACCTCTCAAAAGGTTATTAAGTTAATACATACTGAAAGCAAATATATATATATCATTTTTGCATGAGCTTGTATGAAACGGAGCAAACTCTGAATGCTTCTCAGTCTTTCTGTTGTACTCACTGACCATCTAGAATATGAAATGAATGTTAATTTGTAATAAATAAAATAATTTATAACAAACAAAAAATTTAAATGTGAGAATCATTCGTAGTAATTCCTGTTACTATTTCCATATAACCAATGCATGCGTGAAATTTTAGCGTGTGAAGTATGGAGCGCGTCTGAAAAAGCTTTCATTTCTCAATCAATACCTGTAACTTAAAATTGGTAACTTTAAATATTATTTACTTTTCACACTCTTGCATTCATTTAACAAAATAAAACTGTTATTAAAACTGAAAATTTTAAAAAACATATTCCCTATTCAAGAGATTCGCATTAAATGTAAGGCATTAACTTATTCTAGAGTTGCCGCAAATTTAACTCGCTTAACTCAGATTATAGTGTAACAAAGTAGAGGACGAAATTATCCTTCAGCGATGTAATGGAATCCGATGGCAAAATGATCTCGGGACCATTTTGCCTTGAATTATGGCTACTATTAACTATGCCTTCGTGTCTATAATAACCCTTGCCAAACTGTCGTCTAAATTGTCCAATTAAGAGCATAAAGTACTGACTTTTAAACATTTACTTCAATAGAGAAGTGCTAACAATATGTTATTAAAAACGCAATAAATAATAGTGTTTGCATTGCAAGCACTTTACCAAAAATACAAATTTTGACCCCAGATCGGAAACTATAATTTCTTCCACACCAGTATAAGTTAAGTAACCGTTTAAGTCGAGGGATCATTTTAGGAACCTGTTGACTAGGTACATATTAAGATACCGTGCGAATCTATTCATTTATTATTTTATATTTTAGTTCCAGTAATCAGTCACTTAAGGTTCATTTGAAGCAGCATTTTAAAAATATGGAAGATTACAAAATAATATCGCAGTTTCAAAAATCGTTATGTTTTATGATTTTAAATGCCTTATTTGTAGCAAAGCAGCTCTTAATAATGCTTTACCCTTATATATTTCTAGATGAGGATATTTAAATATAAATTTATTTTTCAAATGCGTTAGAAATTCGAGGTTGGGAAACATTACTTGCTAGTACTGCAAGTCCACGCATGATTCTGCAAATTTTATAATATTACTTACCTCCATTGTGTGTCCATCCAATGACCTCCATTGTGTTAAATTCAGTAGAGCTTCCCTGAATAAATACGCAGGTGAAAGCTTGGGGCTTAAGCCCTGGTCACTTGTTAATACTTTCTCAATGGCATCTTAAACTCTATCACTCGTTGGTTGCATTTTTTTTCTGTAAAGTCAAGCACGAAATCAAAGTGGGATTGCGAAATGCTATACATAATGGCGTTAATTTAAAAAAAAGGGAAGAGTTAATAATGATAACAGGCATACGCTAATTTTAGTCCTTTCCCGAACTGCAATACTTTCCAAGTGTGGTGCACAATGGCGTTAATTTAAAGAACGTGAAAGTTAATAATGAGAACAAGTATACTCTAACGTTTTTTCATTTTTCGAACTCAGTTTACATGCCAGAAAATTTTGGGGAGGGTGTGTTGATTACTCTTTTCAATAAGACTTAATTACTCTTTTCAACGAAAGTGTTATCTCTCAGAGACAACAAAAAAAAAAAAAAAAAAAAAAAAAAAAAAAAAAAAAAAAATGGGAAAATGCATATAAGATATTTTCTCTCTCCTTTTTGCATGCCTTCGCAGTATAATTTTATGCATACTTGACACGTGTTCGAGTCCCGGATAGGGTACTATTCATTTTTCATGTCTCCTGCTTCAAAATAACCTAATGACTCTACAGTGGCGCCCAAACTAAAATAATGATAATTTGTCACCGCCAGGATTTGGCGATTGGGTCCCCTTATCCCCAGGAGCCCTTTAAAAGGGAAAATATATCAGGTAATTTTCCCTTTTTTTCCGCATGCCTTTGCGGTGAAACAGGAAGCATACTCTACGGGCATTCGTGAGGTCCAGAGTTCGAGTCCCGGTGAAGGCGCTGCTTGTTTTTCATGTCTCATATTTCACAATAACCGAATGCATCTACAAGCATGTTTGATATATTAATTTTTAATTAGTTAATAGGTGCTTTTACCAATCTAAATCATTAAACACAAGTTACATGCTCATGCGAATATATATATATATATATATATATATATATGCCACATATGAGAATTATTCGTTATTATTGCAGTTATTTGGCAGGTGGTTATTTTAACTTTAAACGGCATTTCGCACATTCATCACACTTGATATCATGTAATTTTATCTCTAGTTCTTTCTCATTTAAATATTAATACCAAAATTATTACTCTTATTTTCATTCGGACGCACTTCCATGCATAAATTGCGAATATAAGCTTTAAATTGCAATAAGTTTCGCAACTATAAAATTTGTGCGTCATGACTGTTAGTGAGACTTAGCTAACCTATAATATCAGATAAAGTCTACGAATTTTACTGTGGGCAAAACGCAAGGATTGCTGCGGTCTTTCCTTTAGGCTTTGGCACATTTTATCCCCCTCCCGACAGTGCGAACTCTTCCAGTTCTGTCCTCGTTTCTCAGACTATCTCATTTACTCCAGTGGCAGGGCACCTTACCAGCATCTGAGGAAATAAAAATATGTTGAACGCTGGAGCCTGAATCAATTAACATAACTAAAGAAGCAGAAAGCCAGTCAAATGTACAAGACAGAATGTAATAGAAGAAGTGCTAATACATTGTGATAATGAAGTTTATACTGTAAAATTTGCAGAGTCATTAGAATTTTTATGCTGGAGGTATGAAAAATATGCAGTGCTCTCGTCGGAACTTGAGCTTGGACCTCTAGAATACTCCCTAAGTGTGCTACTGTTAGAGCACGAAAGCATTGAGAAAGAAGAGAGAATATACCTTATATACTCCTTCTTTTAAAGGGCGACTGGGAATAAGGGGACCCAATCGCCAAATCCTGGTGGTGAAGAATCATCATCTACCACCTTTTAATTCGGGTGCCACTGTGGAGTCATTAGAATTTTTTATGCTGGAGGTGTGAAGATTGTGCAATGTAATTGCCGAGACTCGAATTTGGACATCTGGAATACGCTCCGAGTGTGCTACCTTTACACCCCAAAAGCATGCGGAAAGGAGGGAGAATATACCTTATAATATCAGTCATATACATGTTATATACATTTCTAAACATTATGCAGTTACAAATAAGAATACAAGAAGGAAGTACATAATAGAAATAAAACATTTTCTTCCATTATACTGATACAGGAAACAATCAATAAACAATTCTCTATGCTATTGTTCAGCATTGAATGAATTGAAATACAGATATAGATTATATGCCTAATTTGTTATCTATGCGAATAGATACAGACGCTATACATATTGAAAGGAGTGAGTCTTGACACTAGTACGGTTCAGCAAGCGGGCTGAAGGTTCCGTCCGCAATTTTATAACGTAAAATTTCATTCTCTGTGCAAGCTGAAGAACTTTCTTTAGATTAAAATATCATGCCTTGGCACGGAAATCATTTAAGTATGTAATCCAAGTAATGTCAACAAATGTCATGTACTATGCAGTGTTTGATATTTTATAATCCCGAATTTTCGAGTTTTGAGTTTTAATATGAATCAGATACCCTTCAGGTAGCAAATGGCAACAACAGCAGAACACTGTCTGTATTAAAAAATAATCCCTTAAAAAAGATCATTGCATTTCCTTTGGATATAAAAACTACAAAACTATAGAGGAAGTATTGTCTTTTTATCTTGTATTGCATTTAGTGGAATTTGAAAATCATTTCAAGGTGTTTACTTACCAAAAGAAAAATTAAAGTATATTGTACATGGCATTTCATTTTCTTTGTATCTCATGTTCAATGCATAATTCCTTTAAATTTGGAAACTCCAAACCATTCTTTAAGATATTCCCATAAAATGCTTCAGATACAACTTCATGACAATGACGCTTGAAATAATTCATCAATCATCTGAAAGACGGAGATGTAGCAAAATAAATGTTTAAATCGGCTTCAACACGTTCAGAATAAATATTTGTTTTATATATTTTTAAAGTCTTAATTCTCAGAGATTTTCTATCACGAATATTTCTTCTTTTCATATAAAGAAAATAAAATTGCGAGGAAAAAAATGCATTGCATTCTTTTTGCATAGGATGTCAGGAAGAAATCTGCCTCTTTCTTTAGTTGTATCAATTTAAAAACATCTTAGAATATTCTTTAAGAAAAGCAGAGTAAAGGATATTGATAAACATAGTAACGAGTCGCATACTGAGTGAAAGTGAATGCGGTGATCGATTTAAGATATTGGGGAGCGCAGAAAAATTTGCATGCGAAGAAAAATGAAAATTTTTATTTTTGTTCAAAAACTAAAACAAACAGACAATTGCTTACACTACCGAAAGAGTTTATCAAATTTATTTTTCTTAAGATGTAAAAAAATATTTTTATTTATTGACTCTTGTTCAATTTAAAATGTAATGACTTGAGTTTTAGCATTCTTCCGAATAGGAAGTGCTGCAATATAGGAACCGCGTAATAAATCCTTCGTAGAGCAGTAGCTGGAAGGTATATAAGATGATATTATAAGTACTTAATGTATTGTGAAGAGAGAAAATTTATAATTAAAAAAAAAACTTTGCTAAGGATTTGACGCTAGAAAGAAACTAAAATTAATTTTTGCGTCCGGTACTTTTCCCCCCAAAAACTAAGTTTAATATGCGTAACGCGAATATTATTATCTATTTATTAGATATTTATTGATTATTTGTTGATTATTTATTTATTAGATATTCAACTGACAAATAGAGAGTAGAGAACACACTGTTATCCATGAATCAAATACTTATCATCAACTAAAATTGATGAAGCAATTAGAATAGAAACATTATAAAAATGTTTACTTAAAGCTAACAATGCTTTAAATTCAGTTCCATAGTTATATACGATTGGAGAGAAATATTCCAATGTAGAAATTAATTTGGACAAAAATGCAACCTTGGATTTTAAATCTAAGCCAGTCTAAGGTTTTCTACCTATTTTTAATTAGTTTTCTATGCTCAATTAAATTGCCTGTCTTTAATATAATGCGTTTTACAACCGCAATATGTTTAAATATAGAATTTCCAAAAATATACAGGTTTATAAATGGCCGAAATATATAGACACTGCCAAAACAGATAGGCTTTTAAGTGGAAATGAAATAGCAGGTAGAAATAACAAGTTAACAAAAGTGTCCTTTGTACTCCATTGGATGTCGAGAAGCTGAAGCCTTTGGACATTAATTTAGTGGTTCTCTTAGTCGGGTAGCTTAATTTATTCGATGCCACTTGTCATCGAATAAACTACCCAACTATATAGCACGAAAGGGCTATAAGGCACGGGGAACAAATAAAATTATTTTATTCTCTAAATTTTGAAATAGATTATTTTTAATTCTGTCAAAACGTAATAAAGCTGCCCGTTTGACATGTTGCCTTCTGACACTGATTTCAAGTAGATTTTCTAGTAGATGAAATATCTGCCACAAAAATCCTTTTAACTGTTCGCTATAACATTAAATTTTATCGTATTATTCTGAAATGCATACCTGTTTCAAAATATAATCATATCGTAGAGGCATTAGGTATTTTGGAAGCAGGAAAGATGCAAAATGGCAACGCCTTCTCCGGGAATCGAACCACGGACCTCTGGAATACCGGCTAAGCGTGCAGAACCACTACACCACGAAGGCAAGCTAGGAAGGCGGGGGAAATGCCTTATAATATACAGAGCACAAAATCAGTTATTAAAATTCAGTTTATGTAAAAAAGGAAGATTACTTCATTTTTCGTATTTTAATTATTTAAAAAACATTTTTAAGTTAATTCTTTAAATATGATTTTGTATTCCTTCTCTGCTGCGGCTCTGAAAATAGGGATAAAAGTACTGAATTTTCACGATAAAGACACTACAGCTCTTAAAGTAACTTAAGCCAAATTTTAATAATAACAAGGCTACATATGTTTGTAGGGGAATAACACATTTCGTATTGAATCAAATTTAAATAACATCTCAGCGTATTCTTCCCAAATACTTCATAAAAATTTAATCTTATTTGCCTACATATTTCTTTACAAAATATATTCTTCATTGAAAAGTTATTTCTAAACTGAAATGTTGTTTATGAATACTTCTCCGGAGATAAACTGAATTGTAATCTCTGAATTTGCTTCGAAGCAAATTAAATTTCCAAAAAGAAATTTACGAAATTGAAAGACCTTTCAAATCTCTCGCTTCAGCATGGTTATTGGAGCCACCAAAGGAGGGAAGGAATTATCCTCATAACTGACGTAGGTTTCGTCTTTGATAAAGTATCTTATTTCCATTCTTTCCATATTTTAAATGTAAACAATTTCTAAATTTTATCGAAGAACTCGATTTTGTTAATAGCTTTTGTGGTTACTCGATGGATAGATTTTGAATGCAGAATGAAATTCTAAACCTATAAAAGAGGCTAAATGATAAAAGATATAACTGTTTACATTTCCATATTTAATTTTTAATATCGGATTGTTCCATAAACTGAAATATTAAATGTTAGGCACATGAACTAGAGAGAAATATATCGGATATATTATAAAATATAATTATTTTTAATTTTTCTATATGGTGTAATAGATAAAATTAGAATATTCATAAAATCGTTATTTGCTGGACAGGACATTTTGGGTTAACTGCATGTACCTTTCGTGTAGTTTACCTCAGAGGTGGAAAAATTGGTTCATTTTCTTAGATTACGAATATTTTATGACAGCCAATTTGCGGACAGACAATGCAATTAAAGAATTTTTGGAAGTACAAGTTAGGATTTTTTGGCGTTATTACGTATTATTTTATTAATTGATCAGAAACTAAATATAAATACCTCTATCAAGTTATTTCTAAAAAAGGTTATATGATTTTTTAAGTCAGAAATTTAGTTTTTTTACGTTAAATTAAGTTGAAATAATTTACAAATAACTTCATACAGGTTTTTATGCGTTTCCCATACTACTCAGTTTAACCAAATATTTACGTTTATTCAGACAACTTTAAAACGTTAGACATGCCACAGTTCCTAGTATAAAATGGGATTCAAATAAATGGTTTATAAATGGGTGCAACTGGTGTCATGTAAAAGAACAAACAATGGTAAAAGTAAAACTTGACTCGTTTACTAAAACGAAGTGAAAACGAAATATAAGTGGTTTTGTTTTAAGTTCAATTTTTTATGCCAAAATATTCTCGTAATTATTACAATTCTGAAACGATGTCTAGAATTGTTATAATTATGATTTATTACAATTTTTTAATTAATTAAGATTTTTTTAATTAATTAAGATTACCCGATTTAGACAGTTTAAATACCATTCTATACTGACTTTAAATTCCATGACTGTCTTTATATTTATTTCTGTGTTCTGTGTGTATCTTTCAGTTTTGTCTGAATACAATGCAAGCAATAACTACAAAAGATTAAAATATATCACAAGTAAGTTTTATGTTACAGATCGCTGAAACTCAAAAAACTTCTTTTGAATATTAAGCAACTGGAAGCAAGACAAATTCAAAATAATTTCTCTCTGAAACTACCTATTTTCTAGAGACTTTAAATAATAACTGAAGCTGCATAGGAAAAGAATTTGCTTAAGCATACAAGAACCTAATTTTCATATTTATTATGAAAAATTACGAATTGTAAAAATTCAAGTCCATTTTCATACTTGGAATAAGCTTGCCACTTAAATGGGAGAATCGTTAGTAAATCTGACTGTCGTAATGAAGGCCCCGGGTTCGAATCCCGAAGAAGGCATGGATGTAATTTGTGCGTTCCTTCAAAGAAGGCAATGATTACCACTTATTAGGTGCCTCCATAACAAAGAGACAACAGCTTCCGGCAATGGCCAATACCTATAAACGGCTAGAGTTCGCCATTGAAAAAAAACTTGGAATAAGAACAAAATGATAAGCATGCATTTCGTTCATATGTTAGATCAGATTTCAACAAAGAGCTGTTTACATTATTTATATCTCATTAACTGCAAGCATACCTTATCTTATGATGAATTATTGAGACGGTTGTTGGAAGGGAAAGTAGAAGCGTTAGGTCGATTATCGTTCATTATCATATTGAAAAATTCGAGATTTGTCCTCAGTATGAGAGCTAGTTAAAAGTGGAGACCGTCTAATCTACAAGAAGCCATTCATAATGCTAAACTGCAAAGCTAAGCTTTGTGTTTATTCAACTGGGCTTACAAACACACGATTTATTTTCATACTTGATGCCGCGGTAGTAAGTAAACTTTATGTGATTTCATAGTATTTCCAACTACTCTATTAACACTGAATGCACTTTGTTTATTCTCCAGTGCTAAGTTGAGAACATTTATGAAAAATTTACTGAAATTATTTTTTGGATTTTCTGTGGTTAATAATTTATTTCAGTTATCTCCTGAATAGAAATCAATTTAAAAATAATTTGCTTCCAGCAAAATAATAATATATTTCTATTACTTACTTTATATTGATGTTTTCAGGCCCTTCCGACTTATTTTAAGTTCCATGACGTATAGTCCCAAAGATTTAATATAATTTAACTAAAATTTCAAAACAAGCATTTGAAAATTTATAACTGACTTTACAGAGAATACCGTAACAAATACTCAGTATTAATAAAATTTATGTGAGTAACGCTAGTCTTATTTCCAAATAAACATCGGTGCAAAAGAATGTATGACATTTTCCATTCATTATAATTCATACTTTTCCTTTCGTTACATGGCAGTGCAGTAGAAAACATTAAAACATGTATTGGTAAAATTTTAGCTGTTAACTGAATTTGGATGGAAACTCATTAAAAAAAGCAGGAAAACTATGAGCTTTCATATATCTGGGAGCGACTGGAACGCGTTTACAATAGTGTCGATCTCCAGGCAACCAGTCCCGTTTGGCGGCAAAACTGTCATCTACTTTTTCTAGCTTGGAGTATCATAAAAATAAAAAACAAATATTTAAAAAAAATAATAAGTCTCACCCAGAATTAAACACGAAAACTTCAGTATGTCTGAGCGATGTGTTAACCACTGCCTACAAGAATACGGAGAAAAGCGGTTAAACTATGACTAAAATTTATAACTTAACTTTTATGAAGAAAAAACGGGGTGAAAAAAGGAATTATTTTTTAACACAGGGATGATTAACCTGATAGCAAGATCTAGTCTTCCGCGAACGAGACGCTCCCAGTCTTGAAAAAAGAAGCTCTCTAACAATGTATAAAGAGATGTGTGTTCTGTTGTTGTTGTGACTTATCTCACTTGTCTGATAGTAACAGAAGAACAAGCCTACGAAATTCGTGGCAAGGAGAGCAAGATTGCTTTCGCCGTTGGCAACAGCCTTGAGCACCATACAGGTGACAGAACGACTTCTGTCATTTCCACCCCCAATTTTCATGGAAAGCACCCGAGGGATGAGTCCAAGGGTCTCCCACCCCTCTTCACCTACCATCAACCTCTCGAGAGGACTTTCGCCTCACCGCATATTTAGAGGGCTCTCATGACGCACGGACACCCTACATTTAAAAATATTCATGCTTTCTCCGGAGCTCGAACCTGG
The DNA here is from genome assembly GCF_044657685.1 of Stegodyphus dumicola. Classification (NCBI taxonomy): domain Eukaryota; kingdom Metazoa; phylum Arthropoda; class Arachnida; order Araneae; family Eresidae; genus Stegodyphus; species Stegodyphus dumicola. Next base: position 107,922,199 of record NC_140781.1, on the reverse strand, counting down.
ACCTTTGTTACTGCAGTAGGCTTCCCTAACTCTACACCATCTAGGTGTGTTAAACTGTAAACAGATACGTGAAACAAGATCGGCTTTCACTTTATTTCATCGGCTTAAAATGTAGAGATAAAATTAACATACAAAGCTATGTTGTTTCTAGATATGGAAATTTGACTCATTTTTACTCTTTTTTCATCTCTGTATTTTCGTTTGTTCAATGAATAATTTATTTAGTTTAACTGATGTTTAGTATTACTTAAAACTGATGCTTAGTGTTACCTAATGTAAATTAGATATTTACTAGTATTACCTAATGCCTAATTGATCGAATTTCAATCTGAAAAAAAAAAACGAAAATCTTTTTTACTTTCTTTCGGTGATCTCTTTGCAGTGCCATAAATTTGAATTACGGTTCAATTATTACTAAAGTTTCCGTTATGAAAAACTGTTATCATAATATATGAAATTCAAATGATCATTTGAAAATAATCGACATATTAAATTTCCTTTAATAACTTCCAGTAGATCAGACGGTCTTTTGCAAATGTTTAGAAATATTTTCTCCAGATTTGATTAATCGTAACAAAGCGCGATTTACTCGGTACGTTTAGAGTTAGTGCAAAGTAATGCACATTAAAATAGAATGTATGTATGTACGTATGTATGTACATAAAATTGTGAGATTATCGTTCCTGGAAATGTAAAGTAAAAATCTATTGTAATGCATTGAAGATTTTTATCATTTAAAGACACACTAAACAAATTAATTAATTATTGTTGCTTCCATGAAAAATGCTGACTTTTCAAAGGGTATTATTAGCCTTTTTCAATAGAATCGTCAACAATTAAGTGTTTCGTCTTCCTAGCCTACTTGACAGAAATTAGATTTAATAGAATTTCTAAATTCAATTTTAATTCAATTTAAGTCAATCTAAGTCTCAAGTAGAATAGAAAAATACCTCGACACGATTCTGATCCCTAACTGAAATTCTAGAAAAAACACTTGAATTTGTTTTAAAATATTACTTTCAATAAATCAAAAAGACCTAACAAAATTTAATTTATACCTAAAAAAACTTATTTACAAAAAAAAAAAAAAAAAAAAAGAACTTTAGATTTAAAATTTTCTCCTGCAATTCCTTTACTTTTGTTGATTCTAAGCAAAGAGGAACTTGAAACGTCAGCCTTTTATTCATGGAATCAGCAATAATTTATTTACTATTTTAATAACGTATCTTTAACTGACAAAAATCTAGAATGCATAACAATAGTTTTTTATTACAATAGACTTTTACTCCACTTTTTCCGGGATGATAATTTCACCATTTTATAAACTTAATTAATTTTAGCTGCATGATCATTAAGTTTTGGTTCTGAAAGTCAACTTTCGCACAATTATATAATGATTTCTACATACGTACTTTGAAAAATCAAACTTTCCAATTAACAAAAAGAACATATCAAAAAGCACAAAATAAGGAATTTGAGAACGGTAAAGAAAGTCAGAAGATCCTTCTATAAAATTTTTATTTTAAAAGTTCTGAAATATTTTAAATTAAATTTAATGAAATATTTTTAATTAATTTTTTCATTAAATTTAATAAAACATTATTAACTTTTATTTAACTATTCTCTGATTTTCTGTAGTATTTCAAAATTCCTTGGTTTATGCTTTATGATATGTACTCTTGGTTACTTGAAAATTTGAATTTTAAAGTATGTACACTGACAGTTCCGTTCTATTGGGCGGATTGACGACATTCAATTTGCGTTTTTCACGTCATGAAAGTGCGACTTAGGATATGTATTAGATTTATATATAGCATTGTTCTAATATAGGTATTATAGGTATTTTGGCACAAAATCGGACTTTTTCTGAAATGACATGTCTTTTAAATTATGAAAAACTGCCAAGTTTTGTAAAAATCGCACGAGTAGTTTCTAAAAAAGTAGCTCTTAAAAATTTAGCTCCTCTATGTTAATTAAATTTGCTATATATTCAATAACATCTCTTTTGTTATTAAACTTACTTGATTTCTTTTTCCAGAATTCGAAATTTAAGCTAAATCCAAATATAATTAGTACATTGTTTATGATTTATTTTTAAAATATGTATTTTTAAATATTTTTTATAAATTTTTCGAAACCATTTTTGTATTATAACCTATAAAATTTTAACATCATCTTAAAGTAAGTGAATTTCAAAAATAATAGAGTAATAATATAGAGTTTTTTTATTCAAAATTTCCTATGATATACGTGAATATTTTGGCGGGTTTTGAAATTTGGCGTATTTAATACGTATAAGTGATAATAACGAAAATGTGGCTTACGCACTTTGTTAAAACTATTTGAAAGAATGAACACGGGTCCTTTTTTCCTCTCGTACATTAATGTAAAAAAAAAGAAAGTAAGTAGGTTACTATAAAGTAAAAATTCCACCAAGTGGAATTATTCTTGTCAGAAACTGAAAAAATATACGTAATAAGATAGGTATAAGATAAATATTTGAATTTCTCCGTAAATTTTGTACCAAATTTTACAAAATTTAATATTAAGTATAATTTGAGTCGTAGAATCGAAATACGGGAAAAAATTGCCATGTGATTTCAGAAAAAGTAAAAGTTTGTGTCAAAATACCTATATTAAAATAATGCTACATATAAATCTAATATATATTCTAAGTCGCGCTTTCGAGACATGAAAAACAGAATTTGAATTTCGTCAATCAACTGGAGATGCAGAACTGCCCTATTTTTCCCCTCAGTGTAGTACATAGAAATTATTACCTTTTAATTGATCACGCGTTTGCTTTTAGTTATATTTCATTTGGAATGATTAAACAATTTTTAATTCGGTTATTAAATTAATTATTTTTTCTGATTAATATATATATGTAATGTTTTAATTTTGGCGGGAGATAAAAAAAGTCACGTTCTTGTCATGGCCGAAAATGCTGCTGCGTAGATGAATGGAAATTGCGACGTAAAGGAATACCTGATGGAATTTTAGAAGACGCACGACCAATTGATAGTTAAACATCATTTATTTTTGAATGACGAATTTCTTAGCACTTATCTTCATAACCGGTAGAAGATTAGGGGTGCTAAACGCGCTCCCTAATTTTAGACACGCAATTAGATTTTAAATAATGGCGAATAGAAAGCACAGGCTGAGCTACATGCTGTCAGCAGGTAGGCGAAGAGGCGAAAAAGAGAGAGACTACGCAGTTAGTAGCTATTTAAACTAGGAAGGTGAAAAAAGTATAGCTAGGCTGTAAATGGTTAATTTTAGGTTGTTAGGTAACGTGGAAAGATCTCGAATTTGGGAGAACAGACGAACTTAGAAGAAGAACACCAAATTTAGATTAGTTAATTTTGAGGTCGCCAATCATTTCAAGCGCAGCTATTGTATTTTGTTATACTTTACACACACACACATATATATATATATAATGCATCTTTTAAGAACTTGCTATAATGCTATATTTGCTATTTTAAATCATTTTTTATAGAATAAGCTTTTATTTGAAACTTATAATAATTAATGAACTGAAAGGAGCAAGTTAATTATCATACAGTTTAATAGAAAGAAGAGCTTGTTTAATTCTCTTGACAAAATTAATCTACAATTGTATATCACGAATAATAAAAGCATGAGGCGCTCTTGATAAATTCAATAAGATAATAGCTTCTGAGAGTGCAGTTCTATTATTAATTTTGTTATTTAAGAGCTTACCCTTTTATTATTCGTAATACGGAACTGCTGATGAACTTTGTAAAGATATTTAATCAATCTCTTATTCCCATTAAACTACAGAATAAATTATTTTTGTCCTTTCAGTTGATTAAATATTTTATGAGTTTCAAATAAAAGCTTACTTTACAAAATGTTTTAATTTTTTTCTTTCAAGTTTCTCCTTTTTAGTATCATTTATAAGTGAAATTGTGTAACTGAAAACTCATTTTTCAACAGCGCTTAAAAATTATTTTACTACAACCATTCTCTTGAATGAAATAGTGGAAATGTGATTTTTAAAAATTTCACACACACACACACAAAAAAAAACAGAAATTGTATTAAAAATTTCATATAAATTTTATTTAAAAGATATTTTCCCAGCATACTTGAAGGTACAAATGCTAAACTTCTTATTCATCTAGATGTTTCAATACAGGTTTACCTTCAGGTAATGAAAAGCCTAAAACTAATTCTCTCTTATAAACCAAGACATCATAAAGAGCGTATAAAGTATAATTAGTGCAGACTGCACAAACAAAAAAGGGCCTCCTCTCTCAATCGATACACTCGAGTTTATTTTACGCTTTATGAGTTACCCGTTATTTATTTGAAGTACCTCATTTCTGGCATTTAGTTTTTTTTTTTTTTTTTTTTTTTGGGGGGGGTGATGAAAGCTGAGGTTAAAATGGTTTTAATTTGTCTAAGTTTATGTTTAAAACACAGGACATATTTTGTTTTAATATAAAAGTGTAATGTAAAGCATAAATAACAATCGTATTTAATAAATAACTGCGGTAGCAATAAAATGCTAAGTTACATTCGTTGGCTTCCATTAACCAAAATTTTACCTTTTAATGATTATTTGTGGGTAACTTTAAACTGTTTAGATAATTTTAATGTTAAAATATTAGACCGTGTTACTCTTCTCTAGAACAAAAATATAGTGCAGTCCGAGATTCAAATACCGGCGAATGGGTTCGTTTCATGGGCGTGTTTCGCTAGTGTAACGTGTATAGGAACCAGTTACCCTCAGAAAGTCCTCCACGAAGGCATTATTTCCCTTACACAGATAGCCCTCGAGTTTAAATAAACCAAAACGCACTAAACCACATATAATAGTAAACTTTGATACCAAAATTAATGGCAACTAAAACATATTTTCGCGTTTTCTGCTCGAAAGTTAGAGCTGATAGTTTGTTATCAAGCTCTATTATTGATAACGGTAAAAGGCATAGAAATATAGAAATACAGCCTAATCTGAACTCATACGATTTAATGAACGACACCTCCTATTAAATACATAAAATCAGTTGAAATTAAAAATAAATTTTCTTGTAAATTGTACATAGATAAAAAAATCGAGAACTATTAAGTAACAGCCTAACCATGTACTTTTGAAGTCATAATTTATACTTTCGAAAGGCACAGAGTTTGGTGTAAATAATCTGAGATACCTTCAGAATTTAAACACAAATAATGATTTAGCATTGTAAACTGTTCCATACTTGGCTTCTCACATCAAGAACTTACAAATACAACTCAGTTTATTTCATTTTCCGGCTGCAAATAGAGGAACATTTATAAAAATGATTTTAAGCATTCTTTAATATTACTGTCTCTTAAAAAAGATTACATATAAATTTTAAAATATGTTGTTATTAATTATAAAACATAATTCTATTTCATGCTATTTTAAAAGTGGTAATTTTCATAATTTCTTACCTTTAAATGAAGAAATTCCACAAAAATATACATCTGAATAGCATGTTAAATCTTATATTAAACAATATCTTCATTGGTCTAACCAAATATATATGAACATATACACAAAGGTCGGTTTTCACTAGCATCAATAAAGACAGATGTTTTTTGTAATACTTTGAGGCTCACTATAGATTTACGTCTACAGTGGAAGCATAATTAAATAATAACAGCAATGTTATCAGTATAATAAGTCTCCGTGAGATTAGTCATCTGAGTATGAAGTGTTTCTACAAAGGTAACAAATTCAGTGTAATAACCCACTGATTATGGTTGTATTTAGTTATCTGAGTGAAAGCATTTTCATTCTCTCTGCTACTAAGCATTGCGTATATGTATTATACACACACGCATGATATAATATAATTATACCATAACAGAGATGCTGTGGGATAATATTATGCCGTGCTGTAGGACTTATATTAGGCACTTAATGCTTAAGTTGCTGTACAGTTTATATTAGGCATTTAGTGTAATTAAAGAACTATAATGAAGAAATACGAGTAGTTATTTAATAAACCTATAGCAGAAGCATTTATAGTTAATGATCTTTGGAAAGCTATAGTTATTAAAAATAAAAGTAGGAATAAAAATAATAAAAACTGTCCAAGAAATAAATTAAAACCATTTTTTGAACTAAAACAACAGTACCCTGCAATGAATATAATATTGTTTTTATTTGTTTAATTTTTGGTGTTGATGCAACGTGCTAGTCGACCAAATTTGACGCAATTATAGATGGTGTAAGTGAAACATAAATTTCAATGGGTGCCTTCCTTGAGCTTTAATAGACGAACAGGGCTTGTCAGCTTATGACATATGAGAGAAAACATACGATGGATAACAGGTTATTAACTTCAATGGCGTATATTTAAATGATAACTGCTGGGTTATTTCAGTAGAATCTGCTTAGCAATTATATTTAGGTCGGTGGGTTCTTGGCTTCGTAATAAATGCTATCCGGGATGCTCTGCTAGGTTTCTACTCCCATTCTAATCTTAGTTATATTCTGTACCAAGATTCCGTGCTTCAAATCTCCACACCATGCTCGAGAGAATCACGGCTACTGGCCACGCTACGTCGATAACCATGACGTAGTGTTGAACTACTGCAGTGTTGAACTACTGCAAAGGGGAATGCAAATTTCCCCAAAAATTTTCAACATGGGTGGACGTATTTGTAAGCGGGTGCTCAAATATGCGCACTCGGAATTTTGAAGTAATTTAAGATATTAATCTCTTTAAACGTGACTCTGAATAACAAATTTAATTAATAACTGGAATTGAAAAAAATAGCATGTGATTAAATACTACTTCATAACCAAACATTTTAGTATACAAGGAAATAACAGAAAAAATTAAAGCCTATTTTATCAAGATGGGTAAAATCTCAAAGTAAGATTTAATTCTATTAGGATACAAAACGGTAAACAATAATAGTTGCTTATGAGCGTGATAAACACACGTTCTTGTCTGTGCATGTCAAAAGTGGCATCAGATAACTGTTGTAAGAAAAAGTTACAGTATGCATTCAAAAGTAAAATGCAAAATAACGTAAATAAAGACAAAGCAAGTAAGATTAAATATAAATTTTCGGAGAAAAATCATTATGTCTATAAATCCAATAGGAAAATTACTGACGCGCAGAATTTACACATTTTGATCTATATATTAGAGTATAAAAATGAGAAAAAATGATACGGTGTTATCATGAAAGAAAATTAGTGATAACAAGAAAGAATTCTTCAAACGGAACAAAGCTATTTTTGAGTTGATTATTTGAAATAAACTCAATAAAAATCTCTTTTAAAGGGGACATCATTTTTTGTTTTACAGGGAAAAAATCCAAATACAGTATTTAAAATTATGAGATAGGGCAGTGATAAATTTGTAAAATATAATATATTGTATAAAAGAAAACTTATTGTTTGTGATAATTTTGCCTTCTGCCTTTGTGACATGTCCAGTTCCTTAAAAGTTAGTTATCAAAGAAAATGAAATTCTGGCCTGCTTTAACAGGTATTAACGTAAAATACCTTCCTACCTAAGGACTACGAGTGTAGCTATTCTACAAAATAAGATGCATAATAGACAGAAAATACCAGTTACAAATAATAAGAGTAAACTTATTTATCAGTTTTTTAATTAAATTCTTAAAAGCGAAATGATATAGGTATGCAAAGCCAAAAGAAAATTTACAAATTATTTACGTCTCTAGAAGAACAGAACTTGCTACTACTAACAGAAATGCACTTGTAAAAAAAAACTTTCAAAAGATGTTTAACAATATAGATTTCCTATTAGGTTACTTTTCTATTACCTCTTACAGTGATGTTATTACTGCCTATATCTTATGTGGCAGCGATCGAACAATTTATGTTCTATAACTTCCTCAATTACAATAATATAAATGAGGTCAAATATTGGATTTTAGTTTTTCTGTTCAGTAAGCTGTCTCGTTGAAGGGTAGTAGACACCAAACACTGGTAATTCGACCTGGCTTCGATTCTAGGAGATACGTCTGCCTGTATAAAGATTTCATGGCTCTTCTCGTGGGTAAGCTGAATATAGATTAGTTTTCTCAGAACATCCTCTATCAAGTAATCGTTGCCTCAGGCTCATGTCGCTCTCGAACTATCCTATTTCAGGTAACCGAATAACCTCTTCAATAATCATTAACAATCTGAATGAAGGTACAGTCATGATAAAATGCTAGGTGCAAAACACTAAAGGGAAGTAATTAAACCTTGCACAAAAGGGAACAATAATTAGTGTTTGTTATTTAAAAAAGTCTTATGGTGCGTACCATAACTGAAAAACAGTTGCTTCAATTTGACAGAAAGAGCAAATTCTAAATGACATCCTCAAGAGAGATTCAAATGAAATAGAATCATTACCGATGTAATAGAGCTCTTTTCGATTTTTAAGAAAAGGAAATGTTTCCTACAACAGAAGATCGTAATTTCAGAGGAAAAGTAAAGTGCTTGTTTAAATTCAAAATCATTTACTAACCTACCTCTCAGTAGTCATCTGAGACCCAAATACGTATACATAGAGTGTTCAGGCTCCTGGTACATTTAAAAGACAAATGTCTTTAATGGAGAAGGCCATAAAGAAGGAAATAATTGCCCACTCCAGGGAATTCTTCATCGCGCTCCTTCAATTATAGTAATGATTTTGATTGCATTAGACTATATGTTGAAAGGCTCTGTTAAAATAAGCGTGAAAGCTTAACGAACTGTTAATAATTTCCAGAAACTCAGTCAACAGACATATTTTCTCAAACTAAGCACAAGTCTTGCAAGAAAATAATGCTGTGATTAATTTTCATTCGGTTTTATTACACCTCAATGCATTTTAAATACTTTATATTCAGCATTTCTCATTAAAGACTATTTTTTTCGTTGAGAAATATTGCATTGGAGAAAATTCACGTAACATACTCATACAATCTTTATATATACAATCTTTATATCTACATTTTCATTTTCTCGCAAACTGTAATTGTAAAGTTCAATCATGTTTTGCTTTTAAAATCTATCAAAAAAATTAACAATTAAAACGTTACGTCTTAACAAATGAATTTGAAAAGATAAATGTCCAACAGACTACGTAACTGATAATTAAAATTAAAGTGAAAGATCTGAGCTTCTAAAACTTCTGTTTAATATCGATTCTTGTTTCCAAGATGTAAATTATTTACATGTCAGTTACTTCACAGAAAATAATAATATCATGAAATTTGATTAGAAGTTTGCATATTTTAGGGAAATAGTTAAACATAATTCATAATATTATCAAAGTAAGTAGTCTTTTTTTATCATTCTAAATAAAATTTAACTTTATTAAACAACTTTTTTTACTCCTGAACTCAAAAATATTTTAAATTTGTTTTAATCACTTGCAGAATTTGTCATAAATGGGAAGTTAAAAAACAGATCACCGAGAAGAGAATGTAATTACAGTGCAAGGCAGTGGTTGATTGCATTTTAAGTTATAAATTATATTAAGGTTTTTCGAAGTCATTTCTTACACTTTAAATTGTTATGAAACTTTGTTTTCTCAACTAAAAGGTTTTGTGTAAATCATTTTGCCGTGTACTTGTTATGCTACGTCACGGTACAGCAACCTTTAATATACCAAGAGCATGGAGTCATTCCATAATCATTTATAACCCTTCTTTGTAATCTTATGTTTTCTAGCAAAAGCTCTCCCTGTTGTTGGACAATTTTTCCTAAATGACTAGAAAAAAGTTAGTTTTAATGCAAAGAATCAGCTCTTAGAGACTTATAACAACCTAAATTGTCCTGAGAATGTTCAACTGTATCGTGATCTCATAACAGAATTGGAATCCATTTGTTAAATACTGTGATCTTTAAGTTAATGGTTGACTACTGCCATTTCATGTAATTTGTTATTATCATCCATTCAAAAATGAATACCTACAACGGCCTTAATCGATTTCATATATTGATCTGGATCTTAGTCCGATACTTTAGAACAGTTCCCGGATAAGAGTGAGGCACTTCTTTACCCTTCTTTTGAAACTTGAGTTTGAGGAGCGCCGAATCAGTGGTGAAAAATTAAGAGTTTGTTATAAAAATGAAATTATGATTGTTAATTTTTAAGCAGGTGAAGAAATTAAGCTATAGTAATTTAAGCAATAAAACTTTATTAAAAATAATTTTAAAAATAAATTCTTGACGTTGAGTTGTTTTCAATAATCATCTTTCCGAACTTCTTATTATGTCAGTTTGATGTTTCTCAGTCAGTTTATGGCTCAATATGGGACTGTCAATGCAATAAAAAGCAAGATTATTTTAAGTATGAATAATTTGACTTATATTATGAACATTCTGTTTTAAATATTGCATGACTTCATTCCCTTTTTAATACCTGCTGTGGGTTCCAAATAACTTAGCTTTGTCAATTTTTATGAAATTAAGGTGTAACGCTTAGTCAGTGTGGTGAGTTATCAACACCAGAATATTTTACTACCAAACAAACAGAAACAGAATTAAAACACATCAAATTTGTTTTCCCTCACCACCTGTGAGTGTTTAAATAAAACTATATGAACAGAAAATTAACAGCAAACTTGAACCTGGGTTTAACACAAAACGTCACATCCAAAATGGACACAAATTTAACAATTTTAATCTAATCTAGGCAGAGACTTCAAGATTATCTAGACTTCAGCAAAGATTCAAACACACATTTACCAAAATGGGATCTAACTTCAATCTATGGTATTCAAAGTTAGTGTCGCCAGCAGATTTAGCACAGCAGGTGACAGGTGACGGAGAGCACGGGCACTGTCCCTTTACCATAATGGTTAATCGGTATAAGCACCGTGCTCCCCAAAGTCTAGAGCAGAGCCGATTGATGAGGTCCCACGAGCGCCCCGCACCCGGAACCGAAGCCCAACGTCCGGACCATCCAGAGGACAGTACAACAGACCAAAAGCGCCCTCCAGACAAACTCAACCAAAGCCCGGGCATTTATTGAACACAAAAGCAAGAATACATGCCCATACAAGGGCTCATAATTGCACAGCAATTAAAACAATATGTATAACTTGAGAATAATGACATAATTAAGAATAAACAAATAAAAGAAATTAAAGTTAATAAAAATAGAATAATATATATACATAACAGTGACAAAATAGTAATAATACAATATACAATAATCAAACGTGTCACAGTATTAGGGATCCAAAGGAGAATAAAATTGTGATAAGATGAAACTAAAATTTGTAATGCCTACATATTGAACTAACCAAGAGGACATAAAAACAGAAATTGTAAAATGGCAACGTATTAACCATAAAACAAAATTAGGTATATCAGGCAACAATAACGGGCATTGCTGGAAGGATCAAATGCAATAAGAAGAAAATGATACAAGATAATATAAGAATTCAAAAGATACATAATCAGCAGCACCAGCAAGTGATAAATCTGAATGACAAAAATATAAAGTACATGGAACAAAATATATGTGATATAGTGCATTTACAGTAAATAAACATCATAGGAGAAATAAAAAGGACTTAAAATAACGTCCCAGTACGTATAATATTTCTTATATTAAATACAGTAAAATTATAGATATACCTAAACATCAAAGTATAATGAATGTTTCAGAAATTAAAATCAGTATATGGAGCAACCTCTAGCCTAAATTCTTTCGATATTCTAGTTTGATTTTCTCTGAAAGGAGAGTTGCATCAGATGCCTTTACTTCTCTTTCCTCTATTTTCAATATTTCGGGAAATGCTACTGGTAACATTTCCTCAGAAATATTGATTATTTAAAAAATCCTTTTATTAGGCAAAACGGCAGCCTTATTTTGGAGTAAATTTTAAATACATTTATTTTGACGTAAATTTAAAGTTTTGTAACTTTATCGATTTCAAGGGCATCAGAGTCCTCCTCTTCAGGAGCATAAAAACAGTGAAAAGCGATCAGCAGAAAAGTGATCGGCTATATTCTGAGATTCAGTTACGGTTCTTCTGCTAACTCTTCTTCCTATGCACTTATGATAATGACGTGCAACCCAGAAGGGAAACTGTAGGTTGCCTATGGACCTACTTCCACAGCCTGCTGATGGCATTACTACTTATATTAATCATTTGACTGTTTTAGCTCGTTAAAGGTTCATTTCAATTCAAAAATGTGTTCTCCATCTTAATAAATCAGGTAAATGATTTATCTGAGACATCCTACTTACGAATTCAAACAAAAAATGTCGATATATATTAAGATTTTCGAATTAAGCTATTTATGCGAAGGAGTATAATCTAATCTCAGTTTCTCTAAGCATCTTGTTTATCAGAATAATTAGTGATAACTTCGCATTATTTAGATAGTAAATATCGTATATTCGGGCCTTAACGCTCACTTTCAAGACAAGAAATAAGATCGAAATTTACAGGTGCAGGTTATATGCCAGATATAAAAGGAAAAGATGAGGATATAAAAATTAAATTTCCCCATGTACATAAATGCTGTTTATTTAAAAGAAATGACATATCATATGAACTTAAAAATGCTCATTATCGGATAAGACGAAACGTTCGTCATATTTGTCTTCCGGTATATCTTCAGGCAAATGATCAAATTTTGTTTCACCATCACCATCACTATTGTTCTCACCCATAAATAAATAATCATCTTCAGTTCATTCAAGATTGTTAAATATAATATATTTTTAATGATTCTTGAATGATGTCGGGTTTAATTTCGTTTCATGCTTTAATAAGGTATGTTCCTTCCTTCCAGCATGCCTTCGTGGTGTAACGGTAGCACGCTCAGTGCGTATTCGAGAGGTCCAGGTTCGAGTCCTGGCGAGAGTATTGCTCATTTTTCACATCTCCTGCTTCAAAATAGTCTAATGTTTCTACAGAGGCGCCCGAACTAAATGTTGGTGGACAATAATTCAGCGTCACCAGGATTAAGAACTAGGGTCCCTAATCCCCAGTCGCCATTTTAAAGTGGGGAGTATATAAATTATTTTGTCTCTCCTTCCAGCATGCCTTCGTCGTGTAACTGTAGTATGCTCGGCAAGTATTCGGGATGTGCAGGTTCTAGTCCCGGGGAGGGCTCAATTTTCATGTCTCCTGCTTCAAAATAGGCTGGCTAATGATTCTACAATTTTATTATCCACTGATACGCTCTTTCTAATCTGGCTTGACTCATTTGGCCTCTTTTTTAAAGTCCCCTTCTAACATCCACGTATTCCACTGTCGTTTTAAATGCCTTTGAGTGGTTTATTGATACACCCATCTAAAGGCCAAAATAGCGTTAATCCGCATGGAATAACTGCCATGTCCTGTATTATACGTTTTCAACAATTTCTTCGTATTATCCGCTAGACGGGATCTGAGCATGTCCCAAATTAAAAGACTTCAGACTGGATTCAATGGGACGCTTTTCCAAACATATTAATTCCACAATTTCACACATTTTCTCGTGAACATGATTTAAAACATTATTTGGGAAATTACATTTTGGCATCATTTTTCTTTAAAAAGTAACCATGGGTTTTAATTTTGTACCATCCGCTAAGCAACAAACTGTACGGTGACATAAGATGTTTGTTTCTATGATAAGAGATGACCTATTATTTCTATGTGAACATATTTTGTTCCTTTCACATCAATCGTTTTACTTTCTATCATATCAAACATTACTGGGGTTTCAGCCATATTTCTAATATTGTGACAGTAAATAATTTTGGGGCCTTCGTAGGTCAGTAACATACTTCTGGAAACTTATCAATTTGTTGCCCAAAACTTCCGGAAGCCTTTGAGAAACTTTTATTTTTCCTTGTAGAACTAAAGTATCCCGTACTAAAAATTGAGTACACCAACTCAAAGTTGCTTTAAAGTTTTCACTTCCACTTGCACTTTTTTTTTTTTTTTTTTGTTCACTTTAAGGAAAATATACATTCACTCTTTCTCATTACAGTTAATCCCTTCTGGTGATTTTCTAGGACACATTTCGAGACAATTTCTTCTTGAAAGGGCCACTTCGTTACTCCTTAAGGAAAGCGCACTTATTCTTTGGCATATTAATTATTATAATTTCATTTTTCTTCCACTCACTTATGGATTCAAACATCGTTGTTGTAACAATATTTCCATTTCTTTCGCATTTAAAACCAGTAGTGTGTTTGCATTGTTTGGTGGGAGCAACATTTACTACTAAAAGAAACCTAGATGAACTGCATTTCAACTAAAGTAGAAATCACGGCTTCAAATTTCTACAGAAAACGAAAGCGTCTGCCTCCTAATTCCGCTAACTCATTCGGGTCGGAAGGGCATTCTTACCTCACATTATGCTCCTTTCTCGAAACTATACCTACAACCTACCCTCTTTGCAGAATTATTTACTCCCTCAAACATTTCCCCACACACACACATATTGTTTCCTTTGTCGCTTGTCAATTCAATGTACCATTATTCGAAAGCCTTGGGAAAAACTTTTATTGAATGACTTCGGAAAAAAAGAGCACTGCACGTTACCTTCCAATTTAGCAAAAGAGAGAAAAATCTAATTATGAAACCAAATAAGTATACAGAGCTCAAAGAAGAGTACTATACTCTCTCATACATCATTTAAAAATGCAGTGTTTATTAAATGCCTTAAACTTTCATTTCTGAAGTGGAATTCTTTTGGAAATAATTCATGAGCACTAAAATGTTAAAACTTGCAATACACTGTATTCAGCAACTGCATCTAATTATAAATATTAATTCAAAAGATTTTTCAAAATCATTGCAAAAAAAAATAAAGTGAATATGGAAAGTTTCACATAAAAAATCAATAAAATAAGCCGCTATAAATAAATAAAAAATGAACCTCTTCTAAAGAAAAGAACTACGCAAGGCTTCTATAGCTACAATAATCTTCCTTTGCATTTTCCAAGGACACGATTTGCTGTTTTATTCTCATTACGAAGCTTTTGAGCTATCATTTCTCAGATATAGTACAATAAGAGGGAGAGGTAGCATAATAAATCTATTAAAAACAGAGGGTAAAAGCAATAACCTGAAAAACGCAAATTTTTTCTATCCCCAAATTAACTACCGTTAAAAAGACTATATTTTCATGTAAAATTGTAGTACAAATAGTTTTGCTTATTTCGATATACCAAATTTTTACCGTAACTTAGTATATAAGAATTAGCATTCTTTTTTCTGCACACCGCAATATATTATTATTATTATTTTTGCTATTATTAATTTTATATATTAGCTGTCAATCTAGCTTTAAATATATACATACACTGACGAGCCCAAGCATTATGACCATATCCACATTTTTCAATGAACACTTTGACGTGCAGGACATGATTAAGTGGGAATTACGTGGTTTGGTTTATTTAATTATGGCAAAGCACACTAGGGCTATATGCCTAAGGAGAGGGATGCCTTCGTGGAGGACTTTCTAAGGGAAACTGGCTCGTATACACGTTACACATGGGGAAAACAACGAAACCGCCCATGCAGCCAGCCCGTTCGCGGGTTTCGAACCTCGGACCGAACTACCAGTGTTCAGCGACTTTACCGCTGGCGGCCGGGAATTACGTGATTAAGTGGGAATGGTATTTAACAGAGGGCAAATTGTAATGACCCGAAGACTCAGAACGAACATCTCCGAAACTGCACGACTGATAGGTTGTTCACGATCAGCCGTTGTTAGTATTTACACAAAGTGCAAAAATAACGGTGAAACCAGCAATAGATGCCAAGGTGTTGGACGTTCTACCCTCATCAAAGAAAGAGGACGTTGGAGAATGTCCCGCTTGGTACGGCAAAATCGGAGCCCGACAGTGGCTGAGCTAACAGGCCAGTCAATGGAGGTCTAAGTACAAGTGTTTCGGAACACACAGTTCAGTGGGCACTGTTTTAATATGCGCCTGCGTAGCAGACGTCCCACTTGTGTGCCTCTGTTGACCGAGCTCCATTGTCAACTACGCCTACAGTGGGCCGGGGAACATCGAAACTGGACCATCGGAAAGTAGAAGACAGCCTGGTCGAATGAATCAGGATTTCTCATTCATTACGTCGATGATTGTGTCAGGGTATGCCGTCTTCCAGGCAAACAGCTGCTTTCCCTGTACAACAGGACATACACAGGCTGATGCTGGCGGTATTATGCTTTGGGGGACGTTCTCGTGGGCCCCTCCGGGACCCTTAATTGTGGTAGAACAGCCCATGAAAGCTGCAGACTATCTCAACAAAACTGTGGATCAATTGCGCCTTACATTGCGTCTGTCTTCTCAACTGAAAATAGAATCATCCAGAAGGACAACACCCCATGTCACTAGGCTGAAATTGTGTCAGAGTCGTTCAAAGAGCATAAGGATGAATTCGAATTAATGTCCTGCCCACCTAATATGACGGATCTTAACTCGACAGATGGAGCGGCAACTCAGAGCTCAAACACCACCATGTCGGAATATCTCGATTTTGTGTGGCCGCTGCTTAGACATTTGATAAAATTCTCCAGTCATCTACCAAGAACTTATGGCATCCATGCCAAAGAGAGTTTCAGCTGCTTTGCAGGCCAAAGGTCGCGAAACATATTAGTGAGTAGGTGGTCATAACGTTTTGGCTCTTCTGTGTATATAAACAAGAACCTGAAAATTTCAAAATTAAAATGATTAAAGTCACGCAGTATGCTGCAAAATGAATTAAATAATCAACCGATAATAATTAAATAAAAAATCGTGGTTAATTAGCTATTAGAAAAAACACAAATCAAAACTGAAACGAAAAGAAAATATTTAAGGAATTTTTCCAAAATATCTCTACCAAACATTCATCTTCAAACGCTATAGTTCACTCTTGGCTGTAGTACGAGTTATAGCCTTTAGCCTAAAGTGACTGTGGAGTTAACAAACACACATGAATTGTAAAATATTAACTTAGCTTCCTTTTTTCACTACTTGTGATTTAAAATTAAAGTAATATAGACAAAATCTAAGTCTCCTTGATTTTCAACTACTGGCTGGAACGTATAGAAATTTAACTGGCTACGGTACCAGCGAACCTTCTCAAAGCCACAAATAGGCCTCCACTCAGACCACATACTCTAAATTAAAAACACAGTTACCATCCTGGCCTAACATTCGGCAATATTCGTAATAAAATAGCGACTTCTGATAAAAAGTAAGATCGGTGGGTGAAAAACCAGCCTAACGTCTCTACTACAAGTCATGCAATTACAATTCTTTCTCTAAGCTTAGCCGTTTGCCATAATATCTGCATAAACCTCTGGACTGAGTGAGTGATGAAACGGACCATAAACAAAAAGTGGAGAATAATCTTCTAAGCGTTAATATAACTCAAAATAAAATATTGTAATTGTATAAGATATAAAATACAGCAGTGGAAGGTACCTTAAAGTATCATTTTTAAATTATTAATATAATTCCCTCGAGAGGTTATTACCGTTGCCTTACTCTGAAGTTAAATGTAAAAGATGATCTATTTAAGCTTAGCCGCTTGCCATAAAATCTGCGTAAACCTCTGTACTGAGCAAGTGATGAAACGGACCTTAAAGAAAACGTGGAAAATAATCCTTTAAAGATTGATGTAACTCAAAATACAATATTGTAATTGTACAAGGTATAAAATGCAGCACTGAAAGGTACCTTAAAGTATCATTTTTAAGGTATTAATATAATTCCCTCAAGAGGTAATTACCGTCGCCTTACTCTGAAGTTAAATGTAAAAGATGATCTATTTAATAGTAGAAACTTTAAATGAGTATAATGTAAACAGTAAATATACTGCAAAAGAAGAAGATATATACAATAGAAAGAAATTAAGGATTTCTTTTTCTAAGTGATGCATTATACATCTACTTCCTTCTTCAAAAGAAACATCTTTGCACAGGCTTTAGTCATTTTAATTTTGTCTGACGCCTATAAAAAAATCTGATGTAATTGTGCCCTTTTCTATTTAAGCTTCGTTATATAAGCAAGTTTTGATCTCAGCTTTCTTATTTTGCTCTAAAAGCAGTGAAAAACATGAACAAATTTCGCAATTACTATTTCAATTTATTTCAAACGCCTCTTAGTCAAAGGATATATAAGAATATTTTAGTTTACCTGGAATTTATCTAAACCTATCTGTGGCTGAGTGAGTGAGACAGCTATGTGGTAATTCGATCCGGATCTGACTTCCTAAGAACGGGCTGGCTGAGTGGGGTTTCTTCATTTTACCTACAGGTAAAGTGAATAAAAGCTACTTTAAATTGTCAAGTGCTTTACGAAAATATTCCTCGTAGAGCAGACATCCCTCACTTACTTTTCCTCAATCAGTTAAACATAAAATTTAACCAATGAATAATTTCTTTGATTCAAAAATCACTTCAGATGGTATCTGCTGTGCAGCCAAAATAGAAGCATTTGTCAAAAATGAAAACAAAAGTGTGCAAACATGAACATCTCGCAGATACTACGGGATTATGTAAATAATATAAATGGGAAAGTTGCAACTGTAAACCGACTATTTTATGTGTCTCTAAGTAGCGAACTGAGAGCGCGTTCATTGGAAATCAATAGCACAACCCGTAATGCCATCTTCGCAAAAGAGGTATGAAATAGCTGCTTCAGAAAGGTTGGCAAATGCCGTTATTCATTTTCATCAGACTTGTCGCCAGTCTGAAATAGCGTGCAGGAATTACTCATTGGTGCGGTTTGTTTCAATCAACCGCTGTAAGCACGTCGTCCGTTTTGATAAGTATTCGAGAAACTAATTTATTCATTTTAGTTTGAAGCCATTTGTTATGATTATTAATGAACTCTAGGCAAAAATTTCTCTTCATTTAAATTCCTGGCAACGAATTTCGAGTATATAATGAATAAAGACAGAATTTTCAAATATATGGCCGAGCAAAATTTGAAGAATTTTAGATTTAGGTATTTGTGTAATATGTCATATCCGATGTCTGAGTTTTAGGAAATGCTTCAGCTAGTTTATATATCTACATTAATGTACTTAAGTGGGATGAATTTGAAAATGGTCGTATGCATTAAATAACGGTTAAGGATTCATTTCAATGCTTTGGTATGACGCATAAAATTATTCATCCGAAAAGGCGAATAATTTTACGTTTCCTGCCTGTTTGTGAATCAACTCTAATAAATATCAGAGTAAACTTTGCATGCATATAAATGAAGTCGAAGCTTTGGATGCGGAATTTATGCACATGACGTAATTGCTTCAATCAAAGCTTTAGTCTGGTACCTTTTTAGAAAAATTTGTGTAAGTTCTTGTATGTGATGATCCATAACAAAATTAGCTTTTTCTAGTAATCTACTTTTTTAATCCCTTACTGCTATCTTTTCCTTATATAATTTTTTAAATGTTTTTTATATTTTATTTATTAGAGAAAGAAGTCTGCTGAATATAAAAACTGAATTAATTAACTATGTTACTTTAAATTTAAATTTTACACTTCAACGTAACGCCTAATTTAGACTACGCATTTGTCAAGCAAATTATTGTCGGCTTCATGCAAAAGAGAACCAACACTAGTTTGAAATACGTATCTCAAATCCCTAGAAAACGAAACTTTAATGCTTGATCTATAAAATTATTAATTTGCTATCTATGTTATGAAATGAAAACATAATTACAGACTTCAAAATATTGCAAATTATGTTTTGTACAAAACTAATATCTCAGTCATCGATGCTTTCAATGAACTTGACGGAAAATTCTCCCTCAG
This sequence comes from Stegodyphus dumicola, assembly GCF_044657685.1. Classification (NCBI taxonomy): domain Eukaryota; kingdom Metazoa; phylum Arthropoda; class Arachnida; order Araneae; family Eresidae; genus Stegodyphus; species Stegodyphus dumicola. The sequence continues at coordinate 107,902,455 of NC_140781.1, read as the reverse complement.
CGAGCTTCAAAAATGTTCACATCAAACAAATATTTTTGTGCAAACAACTGGTGTAGAAAATTCAAATCTTGAATTCTATCACCTTAGTTATTTAGAGCAATAAACTGCAAACGAAAAGCATTTCAATTAATTTTCAAAGGCATGAATAAATATCTGACGGAATATGATTCCAGACACAATTCTTAAAGCTGCGATCACATATTTTGCAGCTCTTTTAGTTCATCACAGTTAAAAGCTTAACCTTTGTCAAACTTATTTGGCAAAAATGAGAAACAAAAATTAAAGAAATAATTTATATTCAGATCATAATACGTAATTCGATTGAGGCTTTCAGCAACAAAGGTCTGTATAGAAAATCGCATAGGTATAGACGCTTAATTTGCACCAATAAGAGAATTTACTATATAAACAGATTCCTCAAAATTTCTTCCACTAGAAAAATTAAGTGAAACAAATTAGACATTTAAACAGAACAAAACCAAAATGTCGAGTATTTCAGAACAAAGTGTCAAATGTTTTAAACAAGAGCTAAATTAGCCTTTATGAATACATATCGCCCTACGGAAGCGATGAGTTCTTCAGAAAACCTAAAATTCTTTAATCTTAAAAATTAAGTCAAATTTTCTATTTAACATCTCTATTAATTCTACTATCTAAAGTATCTAGTATCCGGACTTAAATATGAAATGTGTCAAAGTATATTTTACTAATTGAACAAAGATTCTCTTTTGCAGTAAGTACTTCTAACTTCTCAGAAATAATAATATATGTTTATAAAAGGTAATGTATCATTTGTTTAAAATAAATTTAATTTGATTGCACGTTAAATATGATATGTATATAATGAAATACAAACTTAGAAAGGAAACGGATAATACGAAATTAATACGGTCCTTACGAAGGGCTATTATTCCGAAGTATTCCTTAGTAACGTTTTCACACTATGTAAGATACCAATTTAATATAAGCAAATCAACAACTGCTGATTATCCCTTCCGCTGAAATCCTTTCCTTCTCCCTGGCCTGACTTACATACGGTGTATCATTTTTATCGTACTGACTTACGTACAGTACATCGTACAGTATATCGCCAGTTTTAACTAATCTGTCATTTATTCAAAAAGTAATCTTATATTTCTCTGTATTTCGCGTTATATGATTAAGCCAGAATGAAAGGACTGGTTTAGATTCGTATAAATCAACTAATTAAACGAAAATGTTAAACTCGTAATAACATTACAAGTTTACCATTATTATGGTACTTTGCACCTTTCGTTCATTTATGTTAGACCAGTGAAACAGCTTATGTTTGAAAAGTTTTATCTGTCGATCAACAATGAGTGAGTGATAACAGATATACCTGAACTCAGATAAAATTCGCGAAATGATTAAATAGAAAAGTTATTTTGCAACGATCGGGTTAGATGATGTTGGAAAAAAAATAAGTAAATATATTACTGCACTAGATAAAGTAAGGATGGTGCATAGTTTTGTTGTTTTGGCCTTCGAAAATTCATCCTATGTCTTTATTCCAGAACAATGCAAAGTTGTAAATGACAGTTTTCTCACTCGTTTTGCCATCAATGACTAGTTATGGATGCAATGTTGTGACCGTTAAGCGATAGCAGTAAACAATCGATGGCATAACACCATTTATCATGTCTGTGAATGTGCTCAAATAGCAGTCGTACATGAGCAATGTTTTAGTACCTCCAGCTGAAGAAAAAACATGTATCATTCCGAAACTTTCTTGCTAAAAATATAAATTTTGAGAAATACGTAGAAAACGATAATAAAAATGTGATTAATACATACGAAATGTCATCCTAAGTTAAAAGTGATCTATGTGTGGTGGGATCTTTATGTATCATGTTTTGTATCACTTATGTGGTATCAAAAGTAAGAGCTTTTACGTTATCTATGAGTATATATTTAATATATAAATGGTCTTAAGGAGGCTTTTGTTCACCGCGTTTTATACCGCGGGTATAACTGCTGATACAATGGTCAAATTTTGGCAGCTGGAGCTTAAATCTATAAAGAAGTTTAAAATATATATGTGTTTTTTTATAACTGGCTGCAACAAAATGTTAGAAACGCTGCTGGCAATCAATGCGTTACTAAAATGTGTCGTTACATAGCGAACATGAACAGCATTTATACACTTCACTTATACAAGGTGCATTTCAATTTATAAAATTATCCTTAATTATAAATTCTAATTCTATTCTTATAAAGCAAATAGACTTATAAGCTTCACTGTTAGTCTTTAATCTGTTTTATTATTATTATACTGAATAACCAGTTATTTCATGATTTAAATTTTTACTGTCACTTCTCTTTCCCTTCCCTACAAGAATGCAAATGAGTTATAGAATATATAAGATAAGAATTCCAGATTGTAAGACAGAGCATGTATCTGACTCCCGAGGCCACGTTACTAGATTTAGCTAGCTCAGATAAGATTGTATTATTCGCCTTTCCATTATTGCTGCTGACCATTTAAATTGCTACGAGGATGAGGCGTTTGAACCAACTCTGCGTTAAATCCCTTGTGTAGCCTTTGGTACTAGTTTTTAATATTGAATTTTACTGTTACTTTAAGTTGCATAGCCACAAGTGGTTGGCTGATTTGTTAGCACAAGTGATGCATTTATGTTTCAGTTCTAATTTAATAAAAAGGTTTGTTTTAAAACCTTCTTGAGACTGGAAAAAAGGGCAGTTTTTTTTCAGACGAAGCCACTCCATGTCTGTTAGGAGTTTGGACTTAGTTTATGCAAGCAAAGAACATCTAACTGTACACATTAAATAAACACTTCAAAGGTATCAAGAAAAAAATATCATGCATGCAATTTGATTTACGAAACAAAATTTTAGCATTAAAGTGTCTATAAAAATTGGTAAAGTGTCAAAACTTAAATAATTTCCCTTGTTTAAAGCTTTCCATTTTTCTTCTTCAGCATTCAATAAAAGAATAGTTGTTGTATTTTATTATGGCAAAGCACACTAGGGCTATCTGCCTAAGGGGAGGGATGCCTTCAAGGAGGACTTTCTGAGGGAAACTGGCTCGTATACACGTTACACATGGGGAAAACCACGAAAACACCCATGCAGCCAGCCCGTTCGCGGGATTCGAACGTCGAACCGAACTACCAGTGTTCAGCGACTCTACCGCTCGGCCCCTGGTGGGCCCAATAAAAGAATAGAGATGTATGCTAAAAATACAGTCCTCATTGCCCGCGTTTTGCGAAGAGTATGCATAAATTTAATACCATTAAAATTAATATTTGAAGCATTTAGTATCATGTTGCCTTAAAAGGAGGAAATTCTAAACAGAGGATATAACGGAAAATGCAACGTTTCTCACAAGCATTACTTATTTAATCATGAAGGGTAACTTCGAAACATGAAACAAAACGAAAGAAGGCGATATTGGACTTTTGCACAGGAGGTGGAACTCCATACGCATTACAATTCCTGTAGGTGTGTATCTCTAAGCTTTTCTTCAAAGTCAGTGAATAACATGGAGCGGCAGGTTACTAAATTCTATTCTAAAATTAATCAATTCTTTCAGGAGATAGGTAGCATGATATTTTTCCCTCGGTTAATCAAAGAGCCCTTAGCGTCAAAAAATGAGCAAGAAATGTGAACTAATATCTTTGTATGATTAGACCGTAGGCTAACAAAAACTGGCCAGAAAATCCACCAGGAATCTCCAAGATAAACAGGCAGTCATCTAGTGAGCAAACAGGAAAATAAAAAAATAATAAAAAAAAAACCAGAAAAGCTCGTCATCTATGAGCCATCCTTCTGCAGCCCTCTCTAAAGAGATGGAGAAGAGAAAACTAGAATGTCACCTCCAAAAACCACAAAGAAGAAGAAAAATTACTCCTAGAATGCTTAAAAGGCAAAATGAAAGGAGAGATCAGTTCATAGATGCGGATAAAAGGTTTCTGATCTCAATTAGGATCAAAAGGTAGGGATTTAAAGCCCACAATGAAAAACACAGTAAGAAATAAAAGCGCTGATTTTAATTATAATTGCTCTCAATTGGACCACATCTCAGGATCGAATTTCTACCATTTCAGTTATGTCTTGTATTAAATTCTCTCAGGCCTGTTCAAAATTTAAAAGAACAACTTTACAACATAGAAAGAGGATATTTAGTTTATAAGAAATTTCTTCCATCCTTTCCGCATAGTTCGTAATTAGAAGTATACTCGACACATATTGCAGTGGTCCAGGGTTCGAGCCCTGGCGAGGGTACTGCTCATTCTTCTTGTCTCCTGCTTCAAAATGACCTAAAAATTCTATAAGGGATACCCGAGCTCGAAAGGTGGTGGACGATAATTCGTCACTACGAGGATTTAGCAATTAAGTTCCCTCATCCCTGTCGCCCTTTAAAAGGGAGAATATGCAAGCTATTTTCTCTCTCCTTTCCGCATGTTTTCGTAGTGTAACTAGAGGCACGCTCAACGCGTGTTCCAGAGGTCCAGGATTCGATTCTCGGCAACGGCACTGCACGTTTTTCACGTCTCCTGCTTCAAAATAACCTAATGACGCTACAGATTTATGTAAAAGTTTGTAGAAAACGCACTTTGAGATAGACGAAGTTAAAGAACGACATAAAGAAAGAGAAAAGAGTTCTTTGTATGTGTCATATACGCTAACCTTGCTTTTAAATTAATTTTATGAAAAATGCATTTAAACATGCTATAAAGTAAGTGCATTTAAAATGTTCTGCACATTATATTTTTATTTCAGAAAATAATTTTATTCCTTAGAAATTACGTTTAAATGTTCCTGTAAAGTAAAATAACGGGTGTTGTTAAATGGACAAAAGAAAGAATTTTTCAATATTGTTCTACAATACCTTGTGTACATTTTCAGACGTGTATTGGAGAGTTCGATAAAATGACATCTGTTTGGCATCTGGTTGAAACGTGTTCTAGTTTTAATTACTTTCGTATCATCAGCTACCATTTTATTTGTAATTGATAGAATATCATTATTTTTTATTATTCCTTATAAAAAACTTGCAGCACTTTCTGTAGATTTACATATATCACATATGAATACATTGTAACAAACATAAAATTATACTAGAAGGCATTTAAAAAAAAACTAATACTCATTTTTAATACTTTACCATAAAAGTTGTTTTTACGTTTCTTAAAATCTTCATTTTATCTTAACTACTTAAATTTAGTAGTACTTTTTGTTTGAGATATTTCGAATTATGATGCAGATATTTCATTTACTACTATAAGCAATGTGCTATTCGAAATATATGTAGAAAATAATACATTTTTGTATGATACATTTTTCATGTACATGTGTAGAGGCTTTAGGGGTTTTTGATGTTGGATAAGTGAAAATGAGCCAGGACACAAACCTGCACCTCTAGAATACGCACTACAGTTACACCACGAAGGCATGCAGAAAAGACGGAGAAACTACCTTATATACTCCCCCTCTTAAAGGGCAACTGGGGGGTTAGAGAACCCAATCGCCAAATCCTGGTGGTGAATATCATCATCCACCACCTTTTGGTTTTTAGTTTGGGAACCACTGTAGAGTCATTAGAAGTTTTTGGAGGCAGGATAAATGAAAATGCACAATGCCTTCGCCAGGACTCCAACCTGGACCTCTCGAATACGCACTCTGTTACCGTTACACTACGAAGACATATATAAAGGAGAGAGAAAATACCTTATACATGTTTTCATATATATATATACACTCTTCTATATTTTCTATTGTTTTATTTCATTGCATTATTTATCACCTTAAACGTTTTTCTTTAACATTATCTGAAATTTATCAGCAACTTCCAAAAATCAATAAATGCTTTTGCTACAAAATATTCTTTATTGTCACAGCATCAACAAACTACGGATAAAAGCAGAATCTAAACCTCTCAAAGTAAATGCATTAGTATAATGTGACACTGCTAAAACTGAAACCTTCTAGTCGTTTTAGATTTTGGAAAGTGTTTTCTTCTGTGTATGTACTGCTTTGAGCTCAAAAATAAAACTCATTTAATATTAGAATATAATAGGGTGAGCTTCCGTACTTTAGAATAAAAATGCAATTTTGAAATTAAACAAAGTTGCAGCACATGCAGTAATTTCAGTTAATAATTAAGGTGTATGTTAAATTTAAGGCTGCATACATATAGTTTAGAAACAGGTGAGACAAAGTCTGACACCAGGTTTTAGTAGATTATTTCTCTCTTCCGTGAACCCTCAAGTTGAGAACTTTTCGTTTCATTTACTACTTTCAAAATGATTTCGCTGCAAAGCTTGAATGTTCTAGAAAGCAATTTGATTTGAAACACTCAAATGCTTTATAAACGAATAAATCATTCGGTCAGATTAGTCTACTTTAACATAAAAGAACTGCACATATATTGCACGAAGTAGCGTTTTAAAAATTATGGAAACAGTGCTGTTATGCTCTGTTTTGTTATTTGAAAACATATTTAAATACAGACTTCAAATCAAAATCTTTTCTCAATCAAAATACTTCATGTAAAATTGTTCGGCATATTTCAAAAAGCGCTGTTTTGGAAGGCCCATTGCATAATCTTCTTTGAGAAGCTTTCTTACCATCTTCTGGTAGAAACCTTGTCCAATAAATGTGCTATCCTCCAGCATTAAGAATGAATCACTATTTGGGGGATCTCAATGGCGTACCCAAATAAAACTCAGTTCTTCTCTATGAAAATATTACAGAAAGTGACCGTGTTTTTTAAAACCGCCTCGATCGTTACAGCGATTAGAGACACTGTAACGATCCGGAGAATCCGGATGAATTCCGGAGAATGCATGGATAGAATGGTGTCTGCTTGATATGGGGCACTTAAAATACTGGATACTCAAAAGACCCTATGGTTTGGTGGTATAAGAAAAGGGGCGAGAGACACAGAAAATTCCTCAGGATTTCTCCGTTAAACTGGGGCAGAACTGTGCAGGCACAGGTTGAAGAAAAGTCAGCACCTTTGCATTCCTACAGGTATATATTATGCATCGCCGGACCTTGCTAACTGCTAAGCTTCCGCCCCAATTTTGAAGGACAACACCTGGGGAGGAGGGTCCAAGGGCCTCCCACCTAGTGCGATGGGACTATACATGTACGACCGACGGTGAAATTCTGTTATTCCGCTCATTTTCCTGTGTTTTTCACGGCGATCAAGCCAAACCTTTAGATTGTTGAAGTTTGGTGCGAGTTTCCATTACTTTCAGTAAAAAATAATATTTCTGTATTATCTCTCACCCACGTAAAAGAAAATTTCCTCGTGAATCACTAGAAACAAAATGTGAATAAATGCGGTATTTTTTTTCAGTATATAAGTGTTAATTGTGCCGTTCATTATTCCTTCCTAAGGGTGATATGAAGTTACAAGTGTTACTATCTACGACTGCTTTCGAGGTCAAACAGTATCAAAAAGTATATCAAGTAGTACAGTACTACGAACAGACAAGCAGTATGCATTAAGAAGCTGGATGTTCTGCATTACTCCATCTTCGCGAGAAAGCTTAACACAGTTCACTTTATCTACCTAATTATCTGATTAAAATAGGCATATAGCGTCCCCGCTCTCCTACATTTTCATATTAACCTTTTTCCAAATAGGAATACTCCAAATTTGAGAGTGATACAAGTATTTAATAAAGGAATAATTTATTTGTCAAGTTAAGATTAAATTTATTTCTGCAAGTAATTATATTTTCGTATTTCGATTTCAACGATGACACAGTCGCTGATAATTGTGTGAGAAAATTCTGTATCATTTATTAATCGGAAATCCTATGATTAAGTCAACTTATCGAATTAAATACTATTTTTGGAACTTGAACATTATCCTGTTGTAAATCCCTAGACAATAGGCGAAATTGCATCTAATGTTTCCGTGATAGGTACAGTAAATACGGCCTAATCCCTTGTCACGACGCGACAAGAACCCTTGAGAATTATATAATCCTTACGCGAACTGAAAGGGATTTGTTCCCAGATACTCTTCTCCAACGCAGATGCTTAGAAAATAAACTCCGATCTCGTAGAATCTGAAACAAATCTGTTCTCTGATTTCCTTCTACTTGAAGTGAGATAAATTCTGCTTCTCAAATCTTCGATATTAGTTGCAAATCTTTTCTTTTTAGCAAATTCAGTAAGATGTTAGCGGTTTTAAATAATTTCAAAGAATCGTATACTCTAATTTGAGTTCTCTAATTCTTCAATCAATTCTGTTTCATGTGTCCCATTATGACCCTACACCTTGAACTACGGATTAAGTTGGTATATATCATTCGACTAAGACTGATAGGATATTAAGAAGTTTCCATAATAACCTTGCTAAAAGTTCATTGATGCCTTATTCATAATGTTATTTCTGTTTTTAATCTGATAAAGAGAATGAAGAATTGTGAAATATGCTTGCAGAACTCATTTGAATACATTAATTATTTTCATAGGTATTAGGTTCTTTTGAGTAAAGTGATTAATTATATAACCTTATTTACGTAGGTCAACATACGTAGATTTGTAACTTCGTTTAGATATCAAGTCTGTGAAACAGCTTCTAAATTATTAAACATGTAACTTTTTTAAACAGCTAATTTTGCAAAACTGCAAACTGACATGCGCGTGATCATTAAACAGCAAAAATATTAATTAATAAATTTTAATGCTTATTTATTTTTGCTCCGTATTTGGATGCTGGTTGCAACAAGTTAACTTACGACAAGTAAAATTTAAGCACCTCATTACTAAACCTTAATACAAATGAGAGCACCCTTCAACTGTGGGCACTATAATAATATAGAGAGGTGAGTAACAGCGATGACCTGGTGTGATATTATTAACTAATCTAAATTTTGTGTTGTGTAGTATAAATTTAGAATAATTGGTAAATTAATTTTGAATAATTGTTAAGTGATACATAATAACGTTAATTAAGTTAAAATTAAATCAATTGACTACACAATATATGTTTGTTTACTGAATAGAAAAAGGGTGTGAAGCAAAACTGGATGAAGAATCAGACATAGTATTGGCATCAGCACTTAGTTAAGTTCTATTTCAAAATAACATTTTTGCTTAAAAGCTGAGAGGTTTCAAAGTCCAAGTGTAAAGTATTGTCTATGAGAAACTGAATAACTAAACGTGCCCCATACTGAGAAAAAAGTGGGGTATCAGTAATTAAAAATTCTGTGACTAAACTTTGTTTTTGAAATTCTACAACTAAATTAATTTTTTGTGTTTATGAGTAATTTCTGTGCAGCTATGCCTTTTAAATATATGTTGCAATTATTCAAAGAAATTTTGTTAACTAAACATTTAATGTACCTTCAAATTTAATTCAATAATGTTGACAATTGAACCTGAGTTTAATAAAAATTTTAGTTTTTCTCCAAAATAGAATTTTCTATAAGCATAGACTCCTCCTTGTGGAAACTACAAAAACAGATGGTACCTCCAAAAGGGCTTCAAGGGACGAACTGGAATCTAATTTCTCCCCACCCTTAGCTAGTTTAAATTAAAGTTAGTAGCTTGGGGATTAAAAGTACTAGTAGTCGCGTTTGAGTTAACCTGAGTGTTTGAGACAGCTGGTGTTGTGGTGTGAGAACTGCGTCGAGCCGTTTGATTAACTCTCTGTCTCTGCTGACCTGCTCTTATCCGTTGGTTAGGTATAATATTAGCATAGCAGGCTCTGCTAGCATGTCCAAATCTATTACAACGATAACAACGAGGGTGTAACGATCTCATTTCAGGATTCTGTGACAACAGGGATTTCACCTGAATTTCTAATGATTCCATCATCTTAGTAAGCTAAGCTATGTTCTCCTGCTGCAACTTAATAGCTGTAGCGAGCTCTGTGGTAGATGCTGTAGTCTGTTCAATACATTTTTCGGGTAATGCCTTCAAAGTGTGAACTGACCTAACCTCTGCAGCTTGGGAATCATTACTAGCGTTACAATCATTACTCCCATATATCTGCTTCTATAATTTAATGAAAATCTCACACATCTAAACAGTGAAAACTTTCCTTACGTAAAGTATGGTACAAGTGTATTTTTATGCAGGGTTATTTTGACTCCATTTTTCACTTCAATTGTATTAAATTTATTTATGTATTAAATTTAATTTCATGAAAGTCTCCTGCATTTACCGTTATCTTAAAACTTTTGTTTCGCTAAACCTGTAAATTCCAAAAATAAATCTTTTTTTATCAAACATTTGCTTTATGAATAATGTCTTATGTGAGAAAGTATAAAAAATATTCAGCGGTTTCAGATAGTCGAAATTATAAGCGCTCTTGCTACTGTCTAAAATAAGGTAAACTATTTTATACTTGCAACATAAGTGGTTTTCTTTATTGCTTTGTTTATAATCTACTTAAGTTCACTTTCCTGCACTTTCTCTTTTTACAATGACCCCTTGTTTATCCCCCCATTTCATTAGACTAAGCAGCGATTGGACGATTGGATTGAAATATTGAAGTAATGAAAAATTAAATTTTGTTTAGTTACAAACTAACGCAATTAATCAGAGAAAAGGATAAGTACGGGTATTTAAAAGGAAAAAAAATTAGCTGATCTTCGTATTAACCTTTCTGACTAAGCACTTAATCATTATGTAATATCAAGTTATAATCATAGTTCTGTTCTATAAAACATAAAAGGGTATATTTTCTCATATCTTAGAGCATTTTATGATGAAATATCCTCTGTTACCTTAAAAATATTTTCTTTCACCTTTTTTCACCTCAAGATATCTGTAATCATTTAAAAGTTATAACCTTTCTTTAGTACTTCGAAATAAGATTGAAATCTTGATCTTAGGAGCATAAATCTCATTGCTCTAAAACTAATAAAGAGAAAAGTTGTCTCTGGATCACTGAATTACCGACTCAGCTTACCGGCTCTTTGGAGTTACGAATCAAGCGAATTTCGATTGCTCTTTAGCTTTCCACCGCAGAGAAATCTATGACACAAGTTTAGATTTTTTTCCGCTTACGATTTATTTTTTAATGCCGGGATAAAAATGCAGTGGTCCCCTACGAGTAAGTTCTGTCAGCTCTTTATTTATTGGCTAATTGTAATTATTTTTTTATTTTGTTTTGCAGGTTCCTGCTTCCGCTAAAATTGAGCTTGATTTTCAAGGAACGTTGCAGAAGAAGATTGCATTGAAATCGAAAGGTCATTCTAGAGAGTTATTCTAGCGCAGTATGTATCACTTATTTCTTCATATAGTAAATTTTCTTCACTTACTTTTTCATTCAGTGAGCGTATTTTATTTGTTTCCTCGTATGGTAAATACATCTAACACGGTGCTTACATACAGAAACTGATTAAATTGTCTTTCCGTAAAACAGGGAGAAATCTTTCCGAAAGTGAAGCTTTATATTGTTTACTTGCAACTTAGTGATTAGTTCTCAAAGCAAATGCACTGACGGAAAAGGGTGTCTTTTTATTTCAGTTTTTGTCACTACATTTTGCTACGTAATTCAAAAAAAAGCATTTTCTCCCCAAATGATTGTAATTAGTGAGCGCACGAATGAGTATCTAAAGGCAACGCCACATTCGACGTTATACCTACAAGCAAAGATGGACTATGCATGTCGTTGTGTCGTAGTCCAAATCATAGGCAAGACCTAACCGTTAGTGATTATAGCGCCTTTGGAGAAAACAGTCATTTTTTAAATCTCTTTATCTGAAAACCCTCTGGACAGCCTGGATTTAGTATAAGAAGAAGTAAGGGTCCCTCAGGTTCTAAAATCTAATTATTCTTCATTTAATTTTGGATGCAGTTTAAACATGATAGCTCTTATCTACTTTCCTTCAACAAAACAATTCCGTCTTATTTAAAAAGAAAGTATTTAAAATATTATAGCGAAAAAAACTAGAAAATGCAGACAACGTTATATATATGTATTTATATCTATATATATAAGCAGCCAAGATTTTAGATCTTTTTTTCATAATATTTAGAAAATAACAAAGAATTGATTTTCTTTTCAGGAATTATCACGAAGCAATTCCAAACATTAAATTCGCTATTTTCAAAAATTTTCAGTCTTAAAACTCGAACTAAACATTTCATTTTCTTTAAATAACATCTATGGAATTTATTTGATGGTGTAGTATATTTCTGTATGTAGCGACATTAATTATTTTTTGGAAGCAGGCAAGATGAAAAATTAGCAACCGCCTTCGCCGGGAATCGAACCAAGGACCTCTGGAATACCGGCCCAGTGTGCAGAACCACTACACCACGAATGCACGCTAGGAAGGTGGGAGAAGTACCTTATATTTATTCAAAACATACTTCATTCTGTTCCCTTTACGAATTCTTTCTTTCTCTCTGACTCTCTCAGAAGTAGCTACATTTAGCTACATTGAATCCTCGAGTAACTTGTGACAGGTAAAATTTAAATCCAGGTTAAATGCAAATTTAAACGACCATACATGAAAAAAATTCAAAAGAAATTTGCAATGATTTGTATTCTACCCGCCTAAAATTTAAATATTCAGTTACAGTAATATTGGATCCTAACTCTTGAATCATTGGATAATCCAGTCTTTAGAACTAGACATTTAAACATAGATCAGTATTTCACACTAAACGGAAGTTAAAACAGCGTTTAATGTAATTGTAGACTGAAAGGATAAATTTAAATACAGCAAACGTACAAAGAAATAATAGGGCATATATTTATTGGCCTACAATATTTTTAATGGTTGTTTCAATTTCTGGGATTTGATATAGTTTTCATATGGTAGAAATGCATGTTATTATGAAATGTAAAATTGTAGAAGAAAGAGCAAGTTCAGATGGCCACAGATTTATGTAAAATCCTTCAGATCTCAAGGGCGACTGACATAGTCCTCCCTTCATCAGAAATGGAAAATATTTTACTTCTGAAGAAGATATTTTTCTTTCGGCCCTGCAAAAGAAGGACCTAAGTCAATCGTCCTGAAAATCGGTAAAGTTTTATTATAAAATTTACACTGATCTAAAGTTTTTGGCTACCTTTAATATCCAGCACTTTCCATTACAGACCTACTCATGTTGAAATGAAGCACATAGGAGCCATTTCCTGTAAAACTACCTCCACTATGGTATTCGCAAGTTCGTCAGATAAACCTTATGTGATTTGTGCCATAATTAACTAAAAAGCTTTTAAAAGGAAAAGAGATAATTAAAGATGTATTTTAAATTTTTATCAACTATGGTGTTACAATTTTACTCTTTGAACCAGACAACAGATGCTGGAGTATTATTAAATATCTGCCAAAATATGTGGCACGCTTTAATTTTTACTGTTATTTAAATATAATTCTTAGTAAAAAATACTTTACTTGAAATGAAACTATCTCAACAAATATACAGATGACACAGTTTAAAATCTGATCTGTATTAAATAACCAATGTTAATTCCCTCCTCTTAAAGTCAGTCCTGGCGTAATATCCAAACCTACATGTAGAAGTTTATTTTAACACAAAACATTTTTCCTTTTCACTGTCCGTCGTTTAAAATTAAATCCGTTTATACTTGAAATTTTGGCAAGGAAACTTTCTGCACTTACCAAGTACTTATTTATATCTCAAAATTTCACTGAATATCCTTTACCGTTCAATACAAATAAGCAATAATTTAGAAAATGGAGCTTTTATCCTATTTCTGAACAAATTTCACGGTTTCAAACACATTTTCATATAGATGTTTACAGAAATAATAATTAGAATAATACCAATTATTGTATTTGGAATTTTCCAAGTTGCTAATAATTCTTAACTTTCGTTCGAGGGATTGTGAGCATTTAATGACCATATCAATGCCTCATAATTAGTATAATAAATTTACATGTATGTTATATGAGAGTTGGCATAAAATAACAACATTTATCATTGAAAATATCTGACGATACAGAGACATATAATAACTTCAATAGTTAGATAGACAACATAGTAACTTCAAAATTTCTAGCTTAAAGCATACAGGCATACATCAGTTGCATGACAGTCAGTAAAATGTGTGTATTTATACAATTAATGATTCAAATTTTACCAGATTATTATAAGCAAGAAGGAAAACGTAAATATAAAGCATTGCTTCAAATACTGTTATAACGTCTCGTCTGCTTTCTGTTATAAACTAAGCTCGACATTAGAAGACTGTTTAGAGAATAATTCCTAAGTACCTACATGAGGAAGAGTGTCAGAGGAAGGGTGTAAAGAACCTTTTATTAACTCAAATAAATTTCACATATGGCACCAACTCGTGCTTACAAAAACCAACAATTTGGCTTAACTCAAAAGGTAAAGAATAACTTAAAACTGAATGAAGTTAAGGTAACCTAACGGCTTCACAGTTTAAATATCGCACAAGCTGGCTGTGACTCGTAAAGTCGGCGTAAAGAAGCCTAATGTCAAGAAACCTCGACACCACAGAAATATAATCCCTAGAAATTCGAAGATAGCAACGTGGGCTTCACACAGACAGAACACGCTCTGATTTTACCTTCCAAATCTTCCCTTAAATACAAACTTACATCTACTTCATTTGAATACAAATGCGTTACACCATTTGCATTCTGGTAAGAAATGTGAGTTAGAAGCAAGAGCGATAATAAAGTCGCTTAAATATTTATTTTATAAATGTTAATTAAATTAAAGAAATCTGCACACTTGTCATTTATTAAAGCAATTAAATTTGCAGTATATAGCACACGTAATTAGGAGCGTAAATTTAGTCCAGTTCAGGATGCTTCCGAGGAAGCTATCACATAACGCCAAATCTGTGCATGTGATTGAAAATGAATCTGTGATTGCTTTCACCTGTTGAATCTTTGCACGATTTATTCATTTTCAGCTGGGCCTTGTCCATTGTGGCATGGACGGTTACAGCCGAAACCATCGCTGCAAAAACGCCGCGAAGAAAATAACGGCACGGACGGGTATGACAAAACAGATTACTTAACATAGGGAGAACCGTTGTTTTCGAAAACTAAAAATATTTTGACATTCATTCTCTTAAATTTAAAACAAATACAGATTTTTAAGAACTATTCGGTCTTTATCAAGAATCAAGCTTCGAGAAAGTTTTCTATACACCATGTTTCCTATTCCAAATTCACAAACTGGTTGTTGCCACATTTCGCCATGACTGTCTTAGTTCTCATTTGTTTCTTATAGACTGAAAAACTTTCCTGGTTGTTGTCTTGTAAATCTGAACAAACAACAAACATTGCTATAATCAGCTTTTGCTCTGCACTCAGTTGTTTTAAATATAAATGTAGAAAAATATTGAGAAACTGGAAAACAAACATATTTGTCAATCACCTGGCATTTGAAAATAAGGTAAAATAATATAAGATGATTTCACATCATTATAAATTCTCATTTTTCGAAAGTGCTTTTATAAGAACAAAAGTGATTAGACTTTAAAGCACCCCCTTCCCGAAATAACTAATTGATATACTGAAAGAATTTGATAAAAAATTGTTAATTTTCTAAATAAGTATGTTATTTAGAAAAATTAAATGCATTTAAAGTAAAATTATTTAAAACCATTTTCTTTTAAGTTAAACATTAAGCGATAAATTATTTTCTGTGCATATCAGATAAATGTTGTATACAGAAGGGCATATTGTCAAAAGAAAAAAAACATCGTTTTATATTCCAGTCACTATGCGATGTTTTCCGTAGCAGAATATTTTCGTATCACTTTTCCATCCTTTTTTCCAAACCTTTTAAATATCGCATTTCACGGAGTTTCTTTGACAGATGAAAAATGATATCAGCACCAACATTCAAGATCGTTGCAGCCTGATTAAATTCCTCTTTACCACTGAGAAAATTAAACGTCACTGGCTCAGAAATTCAACCCCAAATTAATCAGTTCTCATTTCTTATGTTAAGTATTCCTTTGTGTGACAGCATTGAAATCCATAAGATTTAGCTTGTAGCGTAACTTTTGTTTTGTTTGATCTTGTTAAAGGGTTTTAATTAATTTCTTAGCTTTAACAACGTATTCAATTTTCTCTACTTTCGACTAATAAGAGATACGAGAGATTTCCAGAACAGTACAGTCCTTAAAAAATCCAAGTAAGATTTATGTTGCTTGATGAAAATTTCGAAAGCAGTTGAGAAAATATGGAGCATACAAGCTTTACGTTTTGAATAACATTACATGTATTTCTCCAATCTGAGAATAAAATCTGAATTTATACATAGAGAAATTAAACAAACCTCCCTTCGCTTCCGATTTTAAAAACAGGGAATGTTGAACCCTTATGTTGTTAAGCAAGAAAAATTTAAAATATCAACAAAGATATTTTTAAAACTAAAATTTAGTAGCTCGAGTAGAAATATTTACTGTAACTACTGTTTTTGAAGATAATATACAGCACTTAGCAAAGGTTTAAAGTGTTCTAGAACATTCATCGCTTAAAACATACCTTACTTAAACTTTGCAACGAAAAAATAATTGACTTTAAAATTTTGAGGCATGATAATTCTTCAAAATTTTTAAAGGCGCTTGTTTTCAAACCACCATACGTATAATATGTTTTAGTTTCTGTAACACCATTAATCACATGCTATCCCAAATATATCTAAGCGTTGTAATCTTAAGTACACTTAAGGTATAACTCAGCCATGTTCGGAAAACGGTGGCTACTCCACAAGGATGCTGAATGTATTGTTAAACTGCATCAAGCATGTACCTTTTTGGTTCTCCAAAATTCATCTCTGTTTTCTGGATGTCTTTACTTTAGGTATTTTGTGAGGTCTGCTTAGTATGTCATAAAAGTTTAAAAGTGCTTAAATCCAGCAAGCACGGAGCACCAGAATGATGCTTATTGAAACAATTCTACTATGTCGCCTATGCATAAAACCTAGCGATAACTGGGTACGTTACATTCATAAAGATGTGAAAATAGTCTGCAGTGACGTCTATGCAAGGCGCTCAGATCAAATGACACTCAAAATTCATTTCCTTCCTCATCATAATACAGTCCAATCGAAACGAAATCAACCAACACTATGACAGAGCCAGCATGGACTAGGGCAGTACCTTGCTGAAACGATGAAACCTTAGTTCCAAGCTGTCTCCCTCACATAAGAACATATTTCTCGGTTTCATTGTAGGTAAAAATAATATTCATTTGATAACACCACATGGCGTCAGACATCAACGTTTCAGTAACGGTGTCCCAGATTCTTTGACTTAAATAAGGGGCACTATTCATTGCCTTTGTAATAAATAATGATATTTCTGTTGGCTGACGATTACCAAACCCCCATAAAATGCAAACTTCTTCAACCGCTTGAGAGGTTCCAGCATTCGCTTGGGATGATATCTGATCGCCTTCTTTTAACGATAGTGAACCTTTTACAGATACCACTTATATTCTTCTTGCATCACTTTTACTCTCCTAAGTTTACAAATACTGCTTAAGGTTTTTCGGGGCCTACTCATATGAGTCTACGGTAAATTGTGGGACTGTAGAAGTGATGAAAGAAAAGTAAATGGGCGAGATTTTCGAATTACTCTTTTCTATGCAGTTCACGAAAATCCAAAATAAATGCTTGACCAGAGACTGAATGCCACATCTCCTTGGCCTAATAATCTGTCTGCTATTAAATTGTGATGATTCGTTCACCTGATCCATTCTATCAAACGTGCACTAAAATACAGTTGCCAGGCCTCACAGTATTTCTTGATTTATCCGTCATTTGACTGCAAAATTTTCTGTCGAAGGGAAATCAATTAGAAAAGTAAAGTAAGATTATAACTAAAAATTTAAAGTTAAATTATACATAGATACATTTTAAGCTAAGTTTCGTTCTGTTTTTCGTATTCTTAATTTAAATGTTCGTTTCTACAAAGATAAAAAACATTCTAGTTTGAACAAGCGTTGAAGGATTGATAGAATTTAAATTAAAGAATGACATTTTTGCCTTTCTCGGTGACATCGAGAAGAGTACATAAGTTCATGTTGTGGCATTTACTAATTCATTTTTGCGATTAAATTAAACCCGATCAATTATGATTCGTCGAAATTATGACTATGCATTCGTGCCTGTGATAAATTGCATGAAAACTATTCCATGAAATACGTTCGGGGGATAGATGATATTCATTACAGTAAAATAGATAGTAGTTACAAATAATTTGTCAGAAGAATGTGTATAAATTACGTTTTAATGGCGATTTTTAACTCAGTATTCTTCGTCTTACTAAGCTTTCACCAAGACGGTATAAAATTCCTCCTACAAATATCTGCTAGAAATTTTACATGTCATATTTAATGGATATATAACAATAACCTTGTCAATTGAGTGCATCCTTTTGACACACGAGCTTATATTACGGATTAAATATTCGTAAAGACAGAAAGAGTTTTTCTTCTCAATATTACCTGAACCTGAAAACTTTTATGTCGTATCAAATTTTAGCCTTTATGCGTTTACCATTTCGCATTTGTGCATTCGGTTTGCTGCTTGAATTTTGCTGGCGATAGATGTCATGAATCTAGTTTTAAGTAATTATATATAAATCGGTTTATTTCATAAAATCATTCATTTATAATTAAATAACGAATACATAAAACAAGACTAATTAGAGTCAAAACTGTTAAGTAAATTTGACTTCGAAGTCCTTCCTCCCTCCTTAACGTTTTCAAATGTATCTCATATCCTCCAATACTCCAGCTACCTCTATATTTTAAGCTTATTTACTGAACTCGATGGAGAATAATTCGCTAAGGTTACTGTCCGAAGAAAGGTATACCCACCGTAGAGGATATTCTAAGAGGTAATGGATTTTCGTTATTTTTTACACGAGAGAAAACTACAAAAACACGCATGCAATCAGCTCGATAGAGCATTTAATGCATGCAGTATACAAAGAATGTGTTAATCTAACAGTTTAAGCGATGGTAAGATTTCTGATCGTGTTACTAATAATGCAGTTGTGTTTTTGGAAGGCAAATATTTGACATGAGCTTGGAAGATGATCACATAATGGCGCCTTGAACCTTTCGCCCCAGTTAATTCAAGTGTCTCTTTTAATGTTTCATCTATATGCAAGGTGGTTTTAAAATCCACTTACGTAAAGTTAATTAATTTAAAAAGTATAAAAAGTACTGCTGAAGGAGAATAGTTATATTTTGTTGTGGTTTTAAACATCACGTGCAATTTTTTTTTACACTTGACATTCACTATCAGACAATAATTTTGCAATCTGTCCAAAAGACATAAACTGAAATACCACTGGGATTTTATAGCATTTTTTATTCGTATGACATAATATTACTTATTATAATACTATAAAACTGAATCCTTCAACCTTTCCTTCATTTTTGTAAGATAATAATGACGAAAGGTATTTTATTTTGAAGCAGAAATTGTTTTGATTGGTTCATCTTCATATTTGGAGTTGAGAATTACTAACTTCTCCCTTCTGCTGAACATTTAATTTGTTGCTTTCTCTTAAATAACGTGCGTGAGTGATTCAATGATTAAAAAAAAGCATGTTCTATTTTATTTATTTCTATGTATAAATACGGCTGAAGTTATGTAATTTATGTTTTAATTCTTTACATATTGTTATTGACGTAAGAATGAAAAGATGTATTTTTAATGATTAAATTATTATTAAATAAAGATTACGAAATGTTGCTTCTCATTGTTTCAAATAAGTTTTTTAGTTAAGTCTACTGAATTATCATTATCTTGACGCAGGAAAGCATCAAAAACTATATTTTGTTTATACAGTTAATGCAAATCTTCTGTCGTAATTATCTGTTGATTGAATCTGAAAATTAACAAACTTGTAAAATTTACGAATTGTCCATACATTCAATAAAAATTCATTGCAGATTTAGAAAATAATAAAAAAAATATGTGTATTATATATATAAGATCCTAACTTTTATTTTTAGCCCAAAACCAGGGACTATTGTTTTCGTTTTGTGATTTTGCGCCGAATCACTTTGAATGTCCGTTTCACTTTTCAAACTATCGTCACCAAACATTATAGCCCTGTATTATATTTGAAGAAATTAAATAATGAAGAATATGCATAAATGTATGTATGTTTCTCGCATTGTGGTAAAACAACGGTACCTAGAACAATCAAATTTTGAATGTCGTAATCCTACTGCGAATATGGGTACCTGGAATCCCAAGTTTGAAATTTGGAATTTGTTTTATTATCGATTTCATATTTTGTAAGACTTTAACGAATTTTTGATTAACAAACTCAGAGCAATGGCAACGCTGTACGGAAAAACATTTTTATCTCCAGCCCATGAGACTCTGCATCCGAAATTCTAAAGATATGCTCAATTTAAAATTATTTTGCGATATTGCTCTTGAACTGAATTTCATGGTTTAAGTGCGAAGAATATGATATTTAATAAATAACGGTAATACACGAAATTTTTAAAAAACGCTCCTTTGGACGTAATTTAAAATCTGAAACCTTTTAGATTTTCATTTCCTTCTCTTATTTTTTATTATTTTTATATTCAAAACTTTAGGTTTAGATGCAGATAGCAGGTTAACTGAAATAACGTAAAGTGTAGTTGAATGCAACTTCTTTGTATACTATTACTGAAGATTCTTAAATGATATATCTGTAAGTTTAACTTTGCCCAACTACAGGCTTTAATTTCAACATAATTTTATTTTTAAGAACAAAACGCAGAATCATCTTCTAAGACCAAATTATGCTAAATCTGACGCAATTTCTCTGACAAAGCACAGAGCGCGAGGATCTTGTTTTTTAAGAAATGTGTATATTTGAAAGTTTATTTAAAGTTGTAGGCAATAAAATAAAAACTGATTCTTAAGTGAGAAACCGTTTACTTTTATCAGAAGAAACATTCAAATTTAATTAATATATTATACACATTTGACATGCAAATACAAATAATAATATAAAGAACTAATTTCTTTTGAAATACCTAACTTTAATGCTTCTTCGTCGTGTTTGTGTGTCGCTTAAATGGAAAACGTTTACAAATTATGCTAAATTTATATGAACTTCACTGCAGCTCTACTTATTTATAACTGCAACAGAAAATCAAGCATGAATAAAGTAAAATTTTTAAGCCTCCCTATTTATGACCAAAGCTGGAACAAGAAGTACTTTTTTTTTAAGTTCACAATATTTCTGAGCGTGAAACAAAGAAATACATTTAAAGGCTAAGAAAGATAATATATACGATACTTTATTTTCTTCAAGCCTGAATTTTACGGTAAATGGTTTCAGCCCAATCTCTTTCAAAGAAGATGCATTCTTTCTCCATTTCATACAACCACTATCAATTCTGTATATAAGATAGGACATAACATAGGCGCATTTGAAACGTATATTCCTCAAATAAACTATGCGAAACAAAAACCAAAATTTATAGCTTTTATATAAGCTACTGTTAATGACCACTTTACGAATAATATAAAACCAAATTTGGAAATAAAATGAACAAAATAATCTATTTAGTAAGTTTCTGCAGTTTCGCTTTTCGGAAAATTGACCTTTTACTTGAATGCTATGAAATTGCTTCAGTGACATCTAAATGATAGTTAACTTAGCTAATGAACTAGCTTAAATTAAACGTTTTCATAACGAATTCTTTATTTAAAAAAATTAAAACTGAAAATAAACTTTCCTTAAAACTATCATGTTCTACTCAATAATATAAGACACCTAAACATTGGTTATTTACTTCAGATTAAACATTTTCATAGAAAAAATACTTCTTTCAGCAAAGTTCTATAAAATTATTTTAAGCTGAACTTTTTGAGAGAAACTCTAGATATTTACTTTTTTTAAATTTGAACCTAAATATCTTACACTCAGCAACACACCATGTTTAATTAGACGTACTGGAATTCAGAGGGTTTTACAGTGTATCTGAAAGTTACGTAAAGTGTTCTCATTTAAGCATTATTTATTATTCCTCTTATAAAATTTAAACCTGGGCATAGACTCATTTCTAATAAATCGCTTTAAACATTATGAATAACACTGTATGCTCATGAGGTGTTAATTATCTGAAAAACAAAAAGCGCCAACGAAATTCAGTAGAAATAAAGGAATAAATTTTCTACATACATTGTTCCTTTTTTTCTTTTGCCTATTCAGCCACTTACTTATTTTTCCCTTCAAATATTACTTGAGTACAAGGTTTGACATGATATAAAAGATTAATAAGAATAAAGAGTTAAGTCAAGAACAACTTGCTGTGACTTATGTTACCTTTTTTTCTCTTCTTTTCCTGTTTGCTTTATAAAGTGCAGATAACAAGAATAAGCAGCAGATGTTTCTGAATATAAATATCTAAAGAATAGGTACCCTTTATTTGAACTTTATATTAAAACACTTATGTTTGTAAATCCCTGATCAGTTTTCATATTTGAAAGCCATTTTTATTTTTATAATATTAAATCTATTTTATAAGGTTAACACTTTTTTGAAAGCTCGAGAACTGCTAGAAATGTTCATTTTTATTTAAGAATAATGTGTTTGTGCTTAGATAATATATGATTTATTATAAGTGAATTATTAACTTTCAACCAGAAAACGTATAGATAATGCAACTTAGAAGTATGCTGTAAGATCAAATCATAATTGAAATGGATTTGATTAGAATGAAATATCAAGATGAAACATTAATTAAAAGGCTCAGTTGAAAGGAGAGGAATCTTAGCTTACAAATCTACGAATCTTACCTTACAAGAGAATGTAAGGCATGAAATTCTTTCTCATAGAAATGGAATATTCAAAATTTGTACCAAAATGAATGCGATACTTAAAATATATTGTGACACAAATACATTAGCACTTTCAAGCTATTTTAAATGAAAACAATGTATAAAATCTATTTGTTGGAAATTTGAATTAGTGTACATAAGAGCTGTATGATGCATAATTATGATAAAACTTTGTGGCGTATTAAAGATACCACAGAATTTTTAATGTGTGCTTCAATCAAATGAATTGTACAGACTTTTGTTTTCGTTGCTAAAGCTCACTTATCTGACCTTTTAGTCAGTCCAAGCCCACGAAATTCCTCGTGGCAAGGAACGCAAGTTTACGCCTGACGTTGGCAACAGCGTTGAGCACATTACAGGTGATAGTACGATTTAGCTCAATTCCACCCCCAGTTTTGATGGAGAGCATTCCGGGCGGACAGGTCCGAGGGTCTCCTACCACCAACCTCTCCAGAGGACTTTCGGATAGCCGCATATTTATAGTGGTCCCATGCCGCACAGACACTATATACTTGCAAACATCCATGCCTTCTCCGGGATTCGAACCTGGGCCCTTCGGCAAGGCAGTCTGCTACGCTAACAACTATACCGGTAGGGCAACGTAAATCCCTTTCACATCTGATATGCCATGCCCCACTGAAAAACGTACTGCCGTGGTTACAATGAAATAAAACAAAAGATTTCAATTAAGTAGTTGATATTTATTACATTCCCTTTAAAATATCCCTTAATGATTGTAATACGCATATATCAAGTTTTTTTTTTCAATCCTATAAACGAGTTTTAAAGTCACTTTGTAAAATTACTTTCAGGACTCATAGAATTTGGTTATATTGCACCAATAGACTCAAAGTGGTAACCACGGAAATGCAAATTTCAAAATGCAAATAAAACTGAAGTATCGCGGTACCATATCAGGAGAAATATTTTTAATCGAAATGGATAAATTACCAGAATGTGCTTCATCTTCGAGGTATTCTCTGCCTTTCTTAAGCATGTCTTCCTTAAGGTGTTTTTGTTAAAGGCTTTTTCTTAACATGTGAAAAGGTTTTGTAGCAAGAGTTTTATTGAAACAAAATATGCAATGCTAGCTCTTTACCAATTACATTAGCTTGTGCAATGCCCTCGTCGGGATTCGAACCCTGGACCTCTCGAATACGTGTCGAGTACGCTTCGGAACGGAGAGAGAAAATACCTTATATACTCCCCTTTTTAAAGAGCGACTAGGGATTAGGGGGCCCATTCGCCAAATCTTGATTGTGACGAATTATCGTCCACCACTTTAGATCGAGCGCCAGTTGTAGGCATTCATTAGGAGCCATTAGGAATTTTGATGCTGAAATGATGAAAAATGTGCAGTCTCCTCGCAGGGACTCGAACCCTGGACCTCACGAATACGCGTCGATTATGCTTTCAGTTACACCACGAAGGCATGCGGAGAGGAGGGAGAAAATACCTTATAAACTATTTTAAGAAACAGCCAACGCAAAAATTCTGTATTCATTAGAAATTTGTTTGCAAACAGTGAAAAGAACGAAAATACTGATCGTCACCAGATGGCAAAGAAAGTCGTAACAGCTTCTATAGAAACATTGTAAGCGATTTTTTGAACATGAGTATTTTAAATAAATATTCCAATAATAGTAATTCATTGTTTTGCAAACTACTAGTAAATGTATACGTTATTATGTGTTTTCCGACAAAAAGTATCACTTCAAATGTCTTCCTTAAATGTTTTCAGCTTTTATATCTCTTGGTTTCAAATATTCTTAAATATCATGTGAAATCGAATTGGGTTGGGGAAAGATTTGGGAAAATTTCATGGGCTACCATAAGCTTCATCGATATAGTTCTTGCTTCTACGGCAAATTGTTAATGTTCTGTCTAAAGTAAGAACCGTGTACTTCTAACTATTGAAATGACAGGGCAAATTATTAATTGAAATATCATGAAGTATACAGAATGTGTTCTATTATCACAGAATGTATGATAACGCTATTTTATACAACATCAATGAACTTTACCACACTGTTCTCTCACCTAGAATTACTAGAAAACCAATAATCATATTCAGTTATAGTATAGAGACATTAGATAAATTTGAAATATGAAAGATGAAAAATGAGCAAACGCCTTCGCCGGGACCTCTGAAATACGCACCCAACGTGCAGACCATCACACCACGAAGGCATGGCAAGAAGGCGGGAGAAATGCCTTATAATGTCATTTACATGTATTGTTAATGCTGAACGAAGTTAATTAGATATGCGATCTGATCTGCAAAGAAAACATCCTGGACTTCTTTCGCCTAAATTTATTCCGGAATAAAGAAATTAACTTCGCATAAGCAGAAGACGTTGTACATCATGCAATATCTATGTCCATGTTAAGTATAAGTAACTGTAATATATATATATATATATATATATAACCTTCATGTACTCTATATAAGCGACAAGTTGTAATCATTAAAATATTTATGTAAAAGTTTGTAATTTTCAAGCTTGGGCACACAAAATAATTTTAGAGTTGAATGTAATAATGCGCATATCGGATGCATATATAAGGATAGGGCTGAACTTTAATTGTTGGAAAAGGTTAGGTATTTAAACAAAACGTTCAGTACACTCGAACTATACAAAAATGAATTTCTTTCAAACTATTTCGACTTTTCAGTGCAATCTAAATTAATTAATTAACATCACATAAATCTAAATTAATTAAGATCACGTTTAGAATTAACCAAGACATAAGCGTGCAATTGTTTCTTGGCTCCGCATCATTATTCTAAACTTCGTTCATAATTAACAATTACGACTTCACTGAAGAAATTTTCTTATGATCCTTCAGCAGGTATAATCATTTGTGCGCATAAAATCAATCCCTGCAGTCAAAAATGATTGTAGGGCTTTGAAAGTCATGAATAAATAAGCAAAGTAATTTATTTTTGCGGCTTAATTTCCTCGATTTGCTAAACTCTTTACGGCAAGATTCTAAAAGACACCTATTTTTAGTGCAAGATGGATTCAGATATTAACTTATAATTTCATTATCCAAACATCAGCTTTCAACATAATTTAAGTTATGTACTCGTTTATCCATGCAATTAACACTTCGCAAGGACTTTTCTTTATTATGCTATTAAATTCCATTTAATTTATAACTGATCACAAACTCCATTTCTGCTGATATATCACGATGCATAATAGTGCTTAGTTGTGAGCCACGACAGCAGTTCCTTTGATCACGAGAAACTAAACAGTAGAACTCATAAACCAAGTTCCTCTCTCTTTCTTGAAAGAAATAAATAAGGTTAATCTTTACGGTTTCTGGCGTGTAAAACAAATATGGCGATTCCTTTCAAGTAGTTTCTATTTATGGCTCTTTCATTTAGAAAGAAAGACCTGGTCTGTTTTGCTATTTTTTAACCAATGCAACAACCACGGCTGCTCAAAATAAATAAATTTATTTTTTGTTTAGGATCAAAAGCAGTCTCCGTAGTGCAGAACATTACTTCTGCAGTAACATTTTACCTCTGATTCTGAAATGCGTATGTGACGCCGTACCTTAGAAATTATAGTCAAACTTTCTATAATGAAATTCGTGTTCAACTTTTCGACCTATTCTATCTAGCTTTGTTTTTAAAACCTTAACGCATATTTTTTTATCATTCCGGAGTTAGAAGTGCGCAACTGAATGAAAATTCAAGTTCACAAACTTCGTGCGTTAGAAAAAAAGCTGTGTAAATCTTCGCGATTTATATTGTCCTTCTTTTCTAAACAATTATTTCTACAAACACCTCTCATTAAAAATTAATTTGCGGAGACAAATAAAGAATAACAAGTCATCAATTTCTTTTATTCAAACTGTCTTACAGGTTAAAACATTTTACGAAAACATAAAAAACAGCATTTTTGTTATTAAATCTCTCAGCATACTAAACGCAGTTTTAAGACTAAAATAATCAAATAGTTTCAAGAGAAACATTTTCTTTATTTTCCTTAAGCGTAGTGATTTCTGGTCTGAAAGGAATCTCTTATTGAAAATGCTTACGACGCCATAAACAAATAACAAAATGCGCTGCAGTTAATAGATTTTTTTTTTTTTTTTTTTTTTGAAAAAATGTTCAAAGTCAAGAAATACAGCCAAACTCTTTTAAAGACCTAAAACAAATTTTGTAGAGAGTGCTGTATTATCTTTAATGTTTGTTTGCATATGATTGCTTTCACCGAATGTCTTAAGTTCTAAAGTTATCTTTGGCATTTTGAGTAAATTATCTTCCTAATATTAAGAAACCGTTAAGAGAGGAATGAGTTTGTGACTATAAGATTAACAAAGTATAATTTATTCTTAAACTTATATGTCTTGCTTTGTTATTTTATTATTACAAAGGTTATAGATTCATTAGATTATTTTGATGTTGGAGACGTGAAAAATGAGCAATTCCCTCGCCGGGACTCAAACCTAGACCTCTCGAATACGCACCGAGTGTGCTAACCGTTACACCACGATTAACATAAATCTACATAATTCGATTTAACCTAGCAGGTTGACTCAGAAATCTATACAGGCACGATAATAATTTCGGCGGCAAGAATACGAAGCCGAGATTCAAAGTTCATCAAGAATTAACAACGCTACCTCTCAACAGTGAAACCCCACTGTAGCTAAACTTTACGCTACTTCAGTTTAAAATACATTCTCGATCACGCTAGCTGATTTACATACTGGCGAGCAAACGGGCGGAAAGAAAAGACAGAAAAGGCTGGCAAATTAAAATAAATATTAGTAAAAGTAATAGAACCCTAAAAACTTTCTTTAGGAAAGGTTAACCAAACAGGATCTTAATCTTACAGCCAGTTTAAAGATAAGTATACTCTTAAGCAAATAACTTCTTTCAGAAACAAAAATCTTTTCCTGTTTTTATAGTTTTATTAGTTGTAAGTCACACACCCGGCATCTCTTGCTTCACGCGAGTCCTCACGACTAACGGAGTAGTTAAGACCGCTGAGTACCGGTAGTTCGATGCGGGTTAGGAGCAGTATATTGGCTTTAAGAGAATTTATAACTTGGTCTTTCCATTTCCTTCATCCCCATATATTTACCAGATACCCACCATCTACTAAAATGATCATTCAGGCTGTATTGCTTATTTTCAGTTTTACAAACTGTAGTTAGTTGATCCTCACTGTTAAATATTTTGAACTTTTCTCACGAACACGCATGAACTAGTTATTGTACTGAACTGTTTGCTAAGTTACATCGGACGTTCAGTGACGTATGGATATTAAAGATTCTTTTATCTTCAAAATTCGCAATTCTTCTAGCTAGGCAGATGCCATGGTACAATGAGGTCGCACTAACCCACCATCTGTTGCTAATCAATGCAGCAAACAATTGTTTATTTAATTTTCAAATCAAACAATGCTTGCATGCAACACGACTGGATTTTCAATTTTTTTCATTATAGTAAAGCTCTATAAGAATAGAAATACTTCATTGAGAAACTGAGCTACATAAGAAAGACGATAGCACTTCTTGAGAATATTGTTAATTTTTATACCAAAGTTGCAATCAGTAAAAATGTTTTTAATGCCGTGGATCGTGTACTTCTATGGATGTTTTGTAATTAATGGTTTCTAAATTTGGCTCAAGAAAAAAGAAAATGAAGAATAAAAATGTGAAAAATCGTATATCATTTCACTAGAAATGGAGTTCGAAACCTTCCAGTTGCTAACTTGGATTCATAACCATTACACCACACGTATACGTAGCTATAATGCTTTTAATTACTTATAAAACATTCACAAGAATACATTTTAAGTTATTAAATAAAAATACAAAAAATGTAAGTATGCAATGCCGATAATAATATAATTCAGAGATAACGTTCGAATCATTCATTCTCAAAAATAATATCTAAAAAAATATTTTGAAGCACAGAGAAAATTTTGGTAACCAAATCAGGGCCTAAACCTGTGGCATAAATATGAAAAATGCATTAATAATAACTCGGAAGTAACATTTTAGATTCTTCCACTCGAAATATTCAGATGGGCCCAATAAATATTTATTTAGAAGAAAATCCATTAAGTTAAACGCAACACTTTCAATCCTCAAATCTAGAATGTATGAACGGGCACTTAGAGGACGCTTTGGCTGTTTTTGGAAAAAGGCCGAGAAAAAGAAGTTTTCGCTAAACTCTCTAAACCTCCATCCAAGAATCTCGCTAAACCTTTGCTTAAGATGCTCTGAAACCTGCTAAAACAACCGGAATAAGGAAAAGGAGGAAAAGAAGAAGTCAAATGGAGGAAAAAGAAATCAATTTCTATTTTAAGCAAGCACTTTTAAAATGGAAATGTTCAAAAGTGCAGAAATTTACGCAAGCGAGATTTTCTAGTAACGCATGTACTATTACTTTCTTACACCAGAAAACATGCTCTGCTATGTTTTCTTCTTTATACACGGAAAGTTCGTTTCGGTAACCATTTTTAACAACATTTATTAGGAAATAAAATTAGCATTTAGACTTAAATTTTACACACATAATCAATGACTGCTGTACATTACATATGCGTTTAGTGATTTTTCTCAAATTCATCGTAAGCAACAGGACATCAGAGGAGGTTATGAAAAAGATTTTCATGGTACAGTTGTTTTAGATTGGAAACCATTATTATTAAAAATAAATCTCACTCAAATGTTCATTCAGTAAGTCTTGTTTTTAAATATGACAGGAGAGTTAATGTGTTAATCCTGTAGGTTATATGATTGATATAAATAATTACTTCTAAGCTGATCTATAAAGTCAATCGACTTTGTTAAGAAATAGTTCAAGGGTGAAATTTAATCAAGAAGCTCTAAATTTAAATGTCTGTCTCCTTTACTTCTCGTTTCCAACACAACACTCTCTACGTGCACGCAAATATATAAGTATTATTTAAAGAAATGCAACAGCCGTCTACCTATAGGGATAGAGTATCTGATTAAGTTTTCTGCTACACGTTCTTGCCTGTGTTTAGCTAAGAGTAAAGCAAATACTTATCCAAGCGTCTAATACCATTCCAGTAAGCAGAAAGCACGCTCAAACTTTACTAATTTAAAAAAAGTGAACTAATGAATTTTAGGCCCATTAACTATCCTTTCGACAGGATCCGAGTACTGAAGTTGACATATACTAAGTTTCTGTTACTGTAATTTTGAGTTTCGGTTTTATAAGTTATTTCGAATCCGTTAAGTTGTAGTATTAATTCTATGTATCTATCTACCAGAACTGGATAATACTGAGCATTTTATTTTGGTTTAACTTAGTTAAACTTTGTTTCAATTAGATAATTATTTTTCTGTCTACTTTGTCTAGTACTTTACAACAGTTTCATTCGAAGAATGATTTATACAGTTTTGATACTTTTCGTCCCTTAGAACTTTAACTGCACTCACTATCCTTTAGTTATCTCTGACATTTTACATACCTTCCTGTGAATGCAAGTATTCGTTTCATTCCTGGGTAAAAGAACTTATTTCACCAGAAGAAAAACCATCTTTCGGAGGCGACTACGTTTTGCTATTTTTTGACTTTGCCACGTGTTGATGTCTTACTTCAAATCTCCTCCTAAGATATTAAAAACTCTTTTCATGTATGAAAAATGACCGGCGTTCTTTAAGCGGAATGATTTCTTCAACTAATTCTCCCTATTTAAGTTTTTGTACATGCAGTTTTTAGGAGGATGAAAATGGATACCTACATAGTCTCATAATCTTCAGTACAGGACATCCTTGTATTCGAACTCACACGGACTGTATCAAATTGATGAATGTTTCTAATTTATTTTTATTAATATTTATATAGCCAGTTCAATAGATTGAAATAGCTACTAGTAGATAAATAAACGCTTGCGCCTTAGTTGCATTCCTGTTTGGCACTACAGTATAAAGTACAATTGTTATTTTATTTTCTGGAAATACGTTAAGAAACATTTATTTTCATCATTCCTTAAATTTCGGGTAATTAGAAATGCTGTACAATTTATCCAGAGATTCATTTCAATTCTGTCGACAAAGTAATGGCAAATGTCTCATTTCATTTGTCAATCTGGAAAGGAGAGACGATTTCTGTGTTAACTTTACTATAACAGTACTAAAGAGCGGCTTTAAGTATTTACAGTGGAGAAGCCAAATTATTTATTTATTACCACCTTTAGCCTAATATTATGTGTGATCATCCACATCAAACTACCAGTGTTCAGTTTGCTCACTCTTGCCACAGGCGGATCTTTTCGTCCCTTGAAAGAATTTTTTTTAGCTCTCTATTTATACTACTTTATGTGTGCCTTATGCTTCTACTCTATAGTTATCTTTGGCGTCTGCTAGAAACTACCCCTAAGTTTCTACTTTGATCCAGCTTTCTGGTATGATATCTAACATAAATGGCTTGCTTAAGATTAAAAAGAATGTTCTTTTCGATCAGAAAACATCAAGGTATGCAAGATAGCGGACTTATTTTGAGTATCTCAATTCGTAAAACACATGATTTTCATCAGTTCAGTCTTTGGTTGAATGCTCAGTTAGTTATAAACTACTTCAATTTAACTAATGAGATATTTACTCTGAGGAATGTATTGCTTGAATGAAAATTACATCTGAAGACTCTTCTTTTGAAAAAAGATACTTAAATTTTAGAATTTACGTCCAATATAAAACTTTTAAGAAGATGGGAATTAACCACACCCAAATCAGTTCCTATTTTTATGAAAGTAAAGCTTGATTAAGTTCTTATTTGTGTGAGGATATATGTACTTTGTATATCTCACTTCTTTCTACAAACTTATAAATTAAGTCTTAAAATTAAACGATTAGCTAAGCAAAGCACAAGATTAAAATTTATAGAACATAACTTGCACATACCTTGTTTTATGAGAAGAAGCTAGTTTCAAATTTCTGAACATTTTTACTAACATGTCAACATATAAATGTTAATTTGCTTCATTGCTTTGTTCTTTGGCTTGTACAATGTGAATTTCGTTTAGGTTTTGTAAAATACATATAATTTAGACATGCAGAAATTTGTTTTAAATATTTTTGTATGTAGATAAACAGAGAATTAAATATAAATATAGATATGATACAGATGAAATATAAATACAGAGTCATTTAAAAAGAACATTTTAAGCTGACTAAAATGAGTTTCCTTTATGTGGTTGGAAAATAAGAAAAATAAAATAAGCAAAAATAGTTTGTAAGTTAAACGTTCATTTAAAGATACTAAAAACGAAACAAAATGCTAATTAAAAGCTATAAAATATTGCAAACTTAGATGTAAAATGTGTAAATGCTGATGGCATAGATGTAGAAACATTGCCTTTCTCACATGTTGATCTATAATAAACAGCAAACTTGGCAGCAGAAACAGATTAAATATAAACTTTTATTCTAAGTGAATTTGTAGCCACAATTCATTCGTGCCTATTTCAAACATTTTTAATTTTTTATATTGTTTGAGGTAAGAAGAGAAGCAGTGTGGGAGGTTCTTAGCGGTAACAGAATCAAAAGCAAAGTACATACAGTTTACATATGCAGATATCCAATATGGAAACTTATTTTAAAAACTTTTAAAGGTTTCGGTTTAAGTTCAAAATTAGCTGCGTCATTACTGTTATGTAAAAGTCATACAATATGGATTATTCTAGAAATCACGCAGTCCAGCAAAAGTTATTAAGCAATTGTTAAGTTATAGACCAGAATAGCCATATCTTGTATGCAATTCTTAGTGCATAAGTGGAAAGATAAAAGCAGATATTAAGTCAAATATCTAAAGCCTGAAATGTAACAAAAAAAAGGAGTTCTTAAATATTATTCTTTGTTTTGCATCATTTTTTGCTACCATGTCCTTAGCTTACCAGAGCAACTTGAGCAATAATAATGAAGATTTGACAAGCCTTATCTGAAAGACAACAAATTTTGCGAGATGTAAAATATAGAAATGAAATTAAATGAAATAAGCATTTTCCAAAATGCAATGAAATAAACATTTTCATGTAAAAAAATATCAAAATATATTTTCATAAAACAAAGTAAATAAAATTTAAACATAGAAACCTGCAAACTATTACTCAAACAGGAGAGTATCCCATTATGATTAGAATAAAGGTTTTTCGACAGAATCGTTTTTTGAAAAGTGTAAGACAATCTCTGAAATAAAAACCAAGCAAAGAACCAAAAAATTCAGTTTGACGAGCAGGATAAGCGAATGAACAGAAACATTCTTTCCAAGGATGAAACGTATAAAATTTTTCTATTAAAAGAGCAAACAAATATTATTTCTGCTTAAATGCATACAGAAATTATAATACTTTTATTGTCACAGAAAATCTAAATATTCTCTTAAACTAAGCATAAGGGGGAAAAATCAGTTTGCTAAAGAACATGTTTGGAACTGAACTAATCTAACGTTTTTAACAAAATTACTTAGGGAACCAAATAAATCCAAATAAATCTGTAGAATTATAAATTTATTTTGCAAGTTTTGACGACGATATCGTTTTCAGTTACTAATTATAAGCATTTACAGAAGTGATCTTTCAGACCTTATTACTTTTTATAGAGTCTCAAATAATGTAGTATCTGTAGCCGCTTAGTTGCTCTTTCTTTCATTCGTAGCCATGCGTACAGTATCTCTGAATAGAATACCTCGTTATAGCATACAAGGAAAGAACATTTAAACAATGTATTCAACAATACAGAACGGTTTTTCCTCCTGAATGAAATAATAGTTTTGTTAACGCCCAAACTTAGATCTTTTTTGCATAACACTCAAAAAATCGTATGGTTGCTATAGTAACTGGAAGTTAAAGTCCTGCCAACTCTACTAGACGAACAGCGAATTGTAGCTATATCTTAAAGAACTCATGAAATACAGAGGAAAGTTTAAATTACTTTTTTTTTTTAATTTTACTCTCAAATTTAACATAAAGGCAGAAGTTATGAAAAATTTCGAATTGCTTGTGATATTTTACATTAACAAAACAGAAAATTAAATTCGCACGTCGATAATGTAGTCTACGTCTATACTATACATATAATAAGACATCTCAGATATTTAACTGTGCATAATTAAAAAATCTGCTAAGAGAATGTTAAGGCTGAAACCTCACTTTTAAGCAGAGCTAGAGGAAAGATAGTATCAGCAAGACACGGTTTCCAGAAACTACCTTGTAGAGACATTAGGTTAATTGAAAAAGCCGGAGAGATGAAACATTAGCAACCGCCTTCGCCGGAAATCGAACCACGGACCTCTGGAATACCGGCCCAGCGTGCAGAACCACTACACCACGAAGGCACGTCAAGAAGGTGGGAGAAATACCTTATATACTCTCCCTTTTAAAGGGCGACTGGGGTTTTTAGGGGACCCAATCTCCAAATCTTGGGTGTGGAGAACTCTCATCCAATATCCTTTTAGTTCGGCCGCCACTGTAGAGACAATGGGATTTTAGGAAGTCGTAGAGATGACAAATTAGCAACGCCTTCGCCGGGAATCGAACCAATGACCTCTGGATACCGGCCCAGCGTGCAGAACCATTATACTATGAAGGTATGCTAAGAAGGCGGGAGAAGTACCTTATAACCTGAACTAAAATATCAAAACCCTGGGCTTAAACACACGCAAAGCTAATTTGCATTCTCGCCTCGAACACGTAAAATATAAGTTATAGTAAAGATTTGAATCATAATAACTGGCTAATTAACATAAGACACAACTGCAAACTTGTAAAGCAACTCTCACTCGGTTTCTTACAGATCACGACCCAGTCCTGTCCTGCCTAAGCCGATTTGGGTATAGTGACACAGGCATCTGTGACTTAGTAACCCCAATCACTATATATTTGAATGTCTCTTTACTCAGGACCATCATCTCAAATTACCAACTCTTGAACCCTGGATTTCTTGGTCAGAGAACACGCTTAAGATTGAAAAGTTGCGCAGCTTAGGATTGAAAAAGCTCACGCAAGCTTTATCTAATTTTATGAATTTTGCATCATTGTTTTTATTAGTTATTATTATCTACTTTTATGTAATATTATGCACTTTACGTAATTTTCATATTTTGTGTTATCGCGTATGCATTGCGAGTTATTATGTAGGTTATGCATGTTACTAAACATTTTATATTGTAGTTTTCTTATTTTGTATTTTATTTATTTTTCCCTTTATATTACGTGCGTTGTATCATAATTCCTATGCACATGTGCAAATTTGTTCTAAAGTACTTTGCTGACGCGTACTACTTTTAAGTTTCTAACGCGGTTTTTAATGTATCTTGATATTAAGTAAATATCTATAACGAACATGATAATGTTCGATTTAAAAATAGGCATAACTATATGTGCCGGTTTGTACATGCAGAAAACTGAAATTAATGACACTGATTACTGTTGGTGTGAAACACTGCAAAATCTATGCATGTAATTTTTGTGCTCTTTTACGTATCTATGTTATTGTTTTTCTTCTTATGCTTATATCTCTTTTTTTTTCTTTTCTAAATAAAATTTCCCCACTGAGGAGACATTCATTCATTTCCACATGGCTCAACCTAGAGCGGATGTCATCTTCGTCTAATTCTACATCTAAAATAGTCTCTCTACTGTTTCCACATTCACTGCCATTCTTTTTTCCCAAATCGACTGTAGCAAATGTCAATAACAATAGAAATACGTACACACACATACACATATGGTATATATGGCTTGACTGGCTTGAAATAAAAATTTATGAATAAAATAACTTGATTAAAATTGAATAGCTCTTCTTTCCCAGTAAGTAAAAAATTATTTAACATTTCGATACAAAGAAAGCGCTTCATAGAGACACGCCTTGACAGAAGAGAAAAATTAAGAAAATTTATCATCTCTATATTGTGGCTCCCTTCATCCTTCCTGTAGTCTCCATGGTGAGTTCCCTGAGAATTATCGAGCGAGAAAAGGAGAATGTGATAATATGGTGGGAAAGGCTTTGAGATATATCCTGCAACTCACCTAAAGTGGAAGAGTAGAATTCTAAGCAGAAATTTCGGGGCTACCACAAAAGTACATTGCTGTCTGAAATCAGAGTAACTTTCAGAAACTGCTTAGTCCTTATTCAGTTTAGTGCAGAAATAAGACAGCATCTGAAGCACTCTCAAAAATGCACAATTTATGTTAAATATTTATTTAACTCCCACGTCTGAGGCACGAAAACTTCATCTACATATATACATATATATGATTTGTTTGTCAAAATCATTATCAAACTTCAGCAAAGTTGAACTTTGCTTAAGATGATTAAACGTTTACAATGAACTAAAGTTGCTTATCACTATGCATGAGAATAATTATGACCATAAAATTAAAAGAAAAGTAAGCTCGCATAATAAGATGGTGACATGGCGTTAAATGTTTTGCATGCCTCGTAAAGAACTTACATAACGTTCACGCTAAACAATGCGAAACTTAATGATGCTTATATAAATGCTATACGTGAAGATTAAAGTTCTACAAAGTAACAGAAGGAGAAGCAGATCTCAAATTTGACTTTGGGATGCATGCCTGAGAAGTAACTGTCAAAAATGAAGAATGTTGTTAATTTTTACGAAATGCCAAAATCAACGTCAAATAGACATTTACTTAAGAACAAAAGTTTTGGATCATGTTTTAAGACAAATCTTGGTGAAAAGCAAAGATTATTCTGAGTACCAATTTTAGTGTAACCATATGACGCACGAGAAAAGTACACAATCTTCTGAGAAAATGAAGAAAAGAAAAGTAAGTTCATTAATTAAGCCGCATAGGAATTTTGGTCCACTAATAAAATTACGGCCTAGTGTAACAGCAGCGTATTCGGTGCGTATTCGAGAGGTCCAGGTTAGAGTCCCGGCAAGGACCGTTCTCATTTTTGAAGTCTACCGCATCAGAAAAACCTTATGATTCTACAACACTATATATCCAAATCATAAAAATTGGTTAATTGACATAAAATACCTTATATTTTGACATTAATAATTTTGTTTATGTCTCTATTCTTCACATTTTTATTTGGTAAAAGATAACGACTTGCTTCGAAAAATGTGCCTTGGCATTAAAGGATTTTTTCATACATCCCTTGCCTTTTAGTTGCTTTCGTATTCCATTTCAACTTTTATATCACATTGTAGATCATGTCTGTCAAAATTATCATACCCACCTCTAAATCTGTATTAATCTGTAAATATGCGCATTATTTATTTCCTTAAGATATATTCCCTGTTAAACATCTTAGAGCATTCAAAGATCGTCTTATCGTCTAAGAGCATTTCAAAATGCAAACTGCAAAAATAAAAAGGGTTTCTCATATGAACGTAACAGAGACAATATGTTCTTCGTAATATTTTTTCATAAAATTATTACAAAATAGACTTTTCTATAAACTGATCATTTATAAACTATTAGTTTAAAGTAACATTTTATTTTTGTTTTTAGGGACTATAATAATAAATAATCTCTACAGAAAAGAACAAGAAAGTACAACGACAGACTCGAAATTGCAGAGAATAAAATTTAATACAGTTTAGCGAATGGTGTTCCAAAAGAATGCATTAAAATAGCGCCTAAATCATGAGAATATAAATAGAAACGCTCTTGCAAGCCAAAAATGGGTATAAAAGTCTATTCCCAAAGTTACTTTCTTGAAATAGAAAATGGCTCAGTACAACACGTATGAGGGACTACAAGAAAATGGCTTCAAAAATTATTTTTTTAAAATCCATTTCCATCTAAAAAGACTTTTTTATTGATTCTCTTATCGATTAACTTACTTGTAAAATGAAGCCTGTGATAAATGACTGGCACTGCTTTCCTACCGAAGTTTCTTAAACTAAATTCTTATCACATATTCTTGAAGCCCTATAAACGACTGAAGATTCAATTTTAATGAATGCAGTAAAAATAAGTTCTTTACTTTTTCAGATAAAATCACTAAAGTGTCAAAATTTTAAATCTTTCAAAATGGGCTACCCTAGCTTGTTGGCCGTTTTGACACATAAAAGTTCATTTTCCTTGAAAATAAAGACAGGTCTTTCAAGATAAAGACAGGTATGTGAATCCCCATTTATTTAAAATAAATAAATTAGTAAATATGTAATTTTCAGAGTGATAAACATGATTAAATAAAAGTGGAACACTCTAATTTATTCGTAATTTATAATATTCTACCTCGTTTAAATAATTTTTTTCTGGTAAAATGCGCTTTGTACTGTGCTGAATATACACATATTCTGCTCATCTCTCACCAAAACTCTATAATTCGATGCATGTTATATCATATATCTGGGAAAAGAATATTCTGCTGTGCTAGAGTGTGTGTGATGATTTACATGTTAGATTTTTAAATTCAGTTTTATAATTTGCATGAAATTCAGATGAGGTAGAGAATAATACGAACACTTTAGAAATATGAGAAATTCTTTATAAGAGAATATTCTTTAAGTGAGAGATGGACTACCCTTTGAGTGAGGTATAAACATTATATGCTATTTGATATTGATGTATAAAGGTCGTGCCTAACATTTAAGGGAATGCAAAGCCTTTCCTGTTGCAGAATAATCTCCAAAATACGAAAGCGCAACTGGAGGGGAATTTGAGGACAAAGTTAGCATTCCATCTATTCATACTACAAATATTAATTTATGTTCAAGTCAGGGGCAGGGTATCTTAGGCAAAATATTGCACTTCATCTTCGTCTTCCTCAAGCCATGTTTGAACACCCCTACCAGTATGGATAGTACTTTTAATATCTTGTAAAAACGTCCCCTCTAGTGGAAATAAAGTGTAAACATGAACATGATCTGCTAGAATGCTTCAACAGTAAATCGGATTTTATCTCCGCATGCAGAATTACAAGTGAGCCGAGGATGAGCTAAGATAACATTAATAAGGAATTACCTTTTTCTTCACAATCAGGGTGAGGTAGGCAGGCTTAAACGCTTCTCTGGGCGTTCTCGAGACATATAAGCTTCCAGTGGTCGTTAATTAAACAGTCCGGGTGCCTTGTTGTTATTGTTGTAGCATCAAGCCTTAGTGAGCCCTGCATCATAAACATAATTTAAAATCACTGCATGTTGTCACCAACGGTTTACGAATCCCCATTCTGACATAAATTTTCACAGCATGGAGTTTCCTTTTAACAGTTTTGTTTGCAACAGGACTTAGAGGTGAGTATTCATTTCGCATGTTATCTGGTGCACCAACTGCTTGTACTTTCGGAGCACTATGTTCTTTAACATTCGTCCATACATTTTTGCAGATGCTATTTTATTTTGTACCCCTTTTGAATGTATGCTAATTAAAATAAGTAGTTTCTTACTGACACATCTTTTAAAAAGCCTCTTTAACAATCATTTAGAAATTTAATGTTCTATAGAAATTTCTTTATTATCTTTTTAAGACCTTTTACCATTTACTCTAAAACCCAACAAAGGATGTGTCAAAAATATGGCTTTCCGTTTGATCGTATCCTCTGATTACAACTATGAGAAGTGAGACTGTGAATTTCAAAGGTCAAGATCTTAACCTGGAGAACAATACGCAATAACCCGATACCAACCGCATTAGTTTCTTTACATCAATCTACTTGCCGTTTTTAACGCTGCAACTGTCCTTCCGATGTCACCTTACATTGTCTTACCTGTACTATTGAAACTCCTTCCAGGTGAGTTTGTTTTCTGGATGATTCTGTGTAATAAGCAGACGTTAACCCCACTTATCGACAGTCCAACACTAACAACGCTGCATTAAAATCATGCTACAATTTTAAGCCCGGCTACCATTCTGATACTCAGTTCCCACGCTGCAACTGTAACATACTGTTGCATGCACAGTACCATCTTTTCTAATAATATGAGTTCGAGTACATGACTCTTATTTGAAATAACTTCAGTAAGTAGAATGAAAGTTTAATAATATGTTTCAAATTAAAATACGATTCGCTATTTCCATCAACAATATGTAGTCACACATTAAATTTTTTACAAATATATAGCCATATTTCTGACACAATTTTTGTATTCAACAAAACGTTAACACAGTTTTGTAATTAGTAAGGTATTCTAAATCGCAAAAAGGTATTACTAAAATAACTTAAACTGCTTTTAAGCTGTAAATTAACGCAAATCTTGTTTCATTGCCCGTTGAAGAGTTTTACATCTATGCAAAACATTATGAAAACAGGTAGCCTAACTGGGAGATACCTTCATGGAGGAGGTTTTGATGAAAGCTGGCTGTTATTCACGTTACACATGGGGAAAACCTACTAAAACCAATCAAACAGGCATCTCGTTGGACTTGGATCAAACCCAAACGAGGTCGAACTGCCAGTATTCAGCGATCTTAAAGATTTGGCTGCTGGTGAGGCCAGTTCAGTACAAATCTTCCCAGCCTTTCTTTGGAGGTGTAAACTCAGTTATGGCTGGCTTTCTCTCAAATCTGATTTTAGTGTCTTTCAAATGCCCAGGTTTCAAGACGTATTTTAAAGGGAATAATTTGTTTATCATCTTTAAAATGGTCCTAAAATTAGCATCATTGGAGAGATCTACCACTTCTTGATATTAGGATAAGTGGGATGCCCCTGCTTACCATGTGACTTTACCTCCTGTCACTTCTTCACTAATGCACAAATGCATTTTCTATATTTAAATTCCTCTTAATCATAAAGTAAAACAAATCAGCCCCGCTTTAATTCCTTAATAACGTATGACGATATTCACATGCTGTTCGTAATGCAGGACTGAGATCATCACTCGGACTTTCAATGTACGTGGCTTTTATAATGGGAATCTTTGCTGTAATTTACACTAAAAAGCAAATGAACAATAATTATAAATGCAGTCCTTTGACTCTTTTGATATCAAAAGGCACTGTGTATGAGCTTAAATACTTCCAGGAGATATATCAGTCAGAAGCATGGTGTTGTACTATTTAAAAAAAGAGTAGCATAAAAATGTAAAACATTTAATAATATTTGCCAATGTGATCTCTTTAATCCATATCTCATAAGTATAAGTCTTCACTTTAAAGTTAAAAAACTGGAATCCTTCAGTTAACATGGTATTGAAACAGAGTTATTTTTAAAATGCATTATTATAGGTTTATAAGTTTCATTAACTTTTCTTGAATAAGCTATCTTGAAGTTTAACATTTTCAATTTCCTACGTACAACAGTTTAATACGTAATGCATCTATAAGACTGGCCTTATGCATGCAAAATAGTAGCATTTTAAGAAGCAATGCAAATTTAATTCTCTTGTATAATCCTAAT
Source organism: Stegodyphus dumicola (assembly GCF_044657685.1). Lineage (NCBI taxonomy): Eukaryota > Metazoa > Arthropoda > Arachnida > Araneae > Eresidae > Stegodyphus > Stegodyphus dumicola. The sequence continues at coordinate 107,861,340 of NC_140781.1, read as the reverse complement.
ACCGTGGTAATTAATTTCTACTGAGGCCCTTTTTCGAAGATTTAGGTGCGCATAAATTTGTTCTCTGTAGAGCCACCATTTAAACATTTCATACGTTCATCCTTTAATTTGCTAGATGAAGGTGAAACGCTCATGAAAATGAAGGAATAGGGAACTAGGAGTTTTTTGTGTTAATTCTTTATTACTTAATCTTGTAAGTCAACGGCTGTCTGATTTACTTTCCTTTGAAACATAACATTGCATTCAGGTTTCATATATTTATTTGAAAGCATCATAATACATAGAAATAAGTTAAGGAAAACACAAATATTTTTACGCCTGACTATCGTAATTTCTTCCGCGCATTGCCTTGAGGCATTTCAAATACACTATATAGAGATTTATAGAACTTCAAAAATACACGTTCGCCTGTAAATATATAATGGTCAAAAACATACGAAATATTTTTTTCACATTTTTTCAGTGAAATGCTATTTTGGAAAAAAACGACAATAAAGCTTTCTTGAATTTAAAAATAATAGATTTTTCTCTATTATCCGAGGAAGAGAACTGCAGAAGATTAAACAAATAACGAATGGCTAAAATTTGTTAAATACTGTAATCAGCAGAAGAGCTGTCTGATTCGAGCACTAGAACATGTATTTATTTTCTCAGAGATTTAATTGATTCAGCTTTACTCTGAACCCCGGATGCAGATGATGCCTCAAGTGAGAATCACATCAGCCTGCATAGCAATGAGCTGACAGGATCTCCGCGGACGGTGGCGAAGAAAGGTATAAGCCGTACTCACCCGATCTGAGTCCGTGTGGCTATGAGATTTTCGTCGAAATGAAAGAACCACTATGGACTGATTCATTGCAAAATTAAAATAGATCAAATATAATAAAGGGAAGGTTATCCGCGCTTTAGGGACAATGCTATGAAACATCAGCAGAAATGGAAGTTCTTATGGTGTGACGCCTTCCAGAATTTTGACAGAAGGCTGTAGACATGTCAGTGATTATACTGAGGTTCTGGATATGTTTGTACCTATGGATAAAAGCTTTTCATAACTTGTAGGATCTTATTTGTGTAGAAGTTTAAATCAGTGCCTTTCAGATACTACTAGACTGACAAGCGGATTATCGCTTCGCTTTATAACATGAAAAAGACCTGAGAATGTTAAAATAACCTTTTTCGTTAAAGGTTTAAATTAAATAGAAGAGATCACTTGTGCGAATAAATAACTTCCATTTGCCTATATTTGAAATAACGTAAGTGCTTCGTGTCAAACATACACAATTAAATATGCATTGGAGTCATTTCCTTATTTTAGAAATTTCGAAAGAAAGGGGTGTACAGATTATTTGCGATTACCTGCATCTGTACCAATTTGCTCAGGCAGTTTAAACATCACTCCTAAGCTTAGAACAGATTTATTCATTTTCTAACGCCTTAAATTATTTATCGCAGAGTGGTTGGGTAACACTTAGTACCTTTAAATATTGACTTTAAAAATTAATGCATTTCGCGTTATTCACCAGATACAACTAAATACATTTTGACTTTAAAATAAGAGAGCAGAGAAGACATATTTTTTTTAATGCAGCAGTAATTAAATCATGTAGTTAATCAATCCTTTAAGTAATTTTCAATCACTGAAGGCTTCTATAATCGTTTTTCATCAAATGTGTGACACCTGGTTAATTAAATCTCCTCCAATGTACTTAAATAATTCTACGCTATAATACTTAACTTTTTTCTTTAAATTACACACGTTTCTCTCGCTGTGGAATTCTTAAGCTAGCCGTAAATATCGGCTCATTATAAAATATTTTTTACAAGGATCATAAGAAACGAGTTTGTTCAGCTTTACTTTGCTCATAGCAAGTCGCAAACAATCAATTAAAAATAAAAAAATTATTAAATAAAATCAATGTTGTGACAACTAAAATCTAAATACCCGCTTTAAATCTGCAAACACAAGACTTGAGATACTGCACGTACTTACACAGCGCAGTCTACTACTCTTAATTATGATATTCTTAGTTTTTTAACATTCTGCAAATAAACTTGAAGAAAATGTCCGCTATTATTAGAGATTAACACCATTGTGTTTACTCCATCTGTTCTCTTCAGATAAACGGTTTTTGTGCTCACCAAAAGGGAGAGAGAAAAAATCAATTTAAAGGAATGAGTAATGAAGTAAAAATACAACAAAAGTATCTTAAATATATTTTGAAGCCGTTACACAAAACTTATTTCTCATTTATTAGTATATTTTTAACAATTCTCTATGCAGAACTTCTGTAAAGACTTATTTAAACCAATTATTTTTAGATTCATCTATTTTAATTACTGCCTGAGTAGAGATAACTTCTAAAACACGTTTTAAGCTAAAATATAGTATATTATTACTATTATTTATTTTAAATATGTTTTCCTCGTGCACTTATGATTTCTTGACTCGAAGCCACAAACATTAAAATAAACAAATTTAAAATAATTACATAGTAATTACGTAATGACCTAATTGAGATCATATTTATGAATGGGCAATACACATGACATTGTCAAAGATTATGTGCTCCATTATAGAGTTAGTGAAATTATTTTATTCATGAAAGAGAATATAAATACAGTGCACGGGTATTCTCAAGTAAGAATATACCAAAATATACTACGTATAGTTTGGTACTTTATAATAATTTTAATATTCTTCTGACTGTAAGATAACGAATATAAAATGCAAAAAATTGTAAATTTTTAAATGCAGCTGAATTTGGTAAATAAACATCCCATACAGTATCTTATTGTGAACACAACTAAGATATACATAACAATTTTTAAAAAATAAACATTCATCTTGAATTATAACTATTTAGAATTATCTTGCAAAATTAGTTTTCATTAGATTATTTTAATAATATAAGATGCAGAAATTTGCAGTTCGTTAAAAATGAATTTTGAAAATTATCTTCCAGACTTTTCTGAACAATGTATGGTAAATATGTCTGCACATTTATTATGATGAAAATTATAAATATGGAGCATTTAAATACCTAGTAAACAAGTAACTAGAAATACATGGTAAATATGTACACGCAAATCATAAATTATTTTATTGTTATCATTCGTAATAAAACCTTTACTTTCGAAATTCCGAGCTATATTTTCTTTCCCATGTTTCTTAATTTAAAGATCGAAATGCCATTTCTCAGAAATGTGAATATATACTAAATTAAAGGAACAAGGTGGGGAAAGTAAGCTCGTCTAATTCAATTTCATTAAACTCTCAAACCTAAAGCAAAGATGGAAGTTTAATTTCAACATCGTACATTTGCAAATGCAAGTGTAATATATTTCAGTATTTAATCACAAAAGCTTTTAGTTATTGATAAAAAGCGAAAAATGTTCGATATCTGTGTAAGATAAATGTTCCTACCCCAAAGATAATTTAATATAAATAAATCTACACCAACTTGTATAAACAACAATTTTATAAGACTAAAATACTTAATAATTGCTCTCAATTAAATTTAAAATATAAAGCTGCGCGAAATATAAAACATTTCGTTGCCGTAGAGAAGTATATACCATTTTCTAAGGATTCCAGTTTTAACACCAGAAGTGTAAAACGTTTAATTATACTTATAATGATATTCTAAAATTTTTACAACGTCTTACGAAATGAACAGACTAATTTAGAACTTGATTTTATGTATGCAATCTTTTAATTAATAATCTAATAAAGAAAATAACGGAAGATTAAGCTGAAGTTGCTTTTATCAGAAAATAAATGTGCTCTTATCCAAGCCATATTTAAAGCTACTCAGTGCATTTCAGTGCTTCAGTTATGTAGTTATTACTCTGTCAGTTTTTAAGTTTTATTTCGAGGGAGAAAACCCGCTTTTATTGCACTGCAAAAAACTTTAGAAAGTCTACACTAGATACCAATTATCTTTACTTGAAAATCGAAGTATTCTTTTAGTTTTTATAACTTATAATAATGTACTCGAATCATTAATAAATAAAAGTAGTTCTGATGTAAAATTCTATTTTACGTCCCCCCCAAGCCTGAGTGGATAAAATTCCTGAAAACTATCAGTTCGTGTTGAGTTTAGTGTCGGGGAACAGACTACTAAAGATTCTTAGGGTTTCACCCATGTACTATAATATGAATACAAGCCATTTTGTCTTAGAATATTCCTCCACGTTGGTATTCCTCTTAAGGTCCCTATTCCTTATATGACTTTCTGTATTCAATTAATTGGCTATCTAGTTATCGCTTCCGTGTTACCTATGCTCAGTAACTCAAAAAAGCTTACATTTCTATTATCACATACGCAAATCCAAACAAAAGCAAAAGGGAACTAAAAGTAATATCCATCTATTCATCGTTAGAAATCAAAATACATTTTTCTTCGAGAAACGGATATCTTCTACATCTCAAATAAAGCTTCCCAGCCGATGGGATTATTCTTACAATTCTGATGTCAGTCGCAGATATTGATGGTAACAGTTACCTGATATATTGATAGCAACATTGATATTTGATTATTTGTATGAGCAGCAAACCTTTTTTCTACTTCATATGCACATTTTTACTGGATCTAGAATTCTTAAACTTGGGCTTTTTTCCATTTTATCTGAAGTAAAGGGCAATAAATCTTAAAAGACATGCATTAGTATGATAAGCAGTAATTCCTTTGGCCTTCTTTGCTTTATATTTCCTTTCTTCGCCATCTTAAAATTCTTCTGCCGTTCATAGGCTTTCTACGAATCTTTTTCAGAACATCTATACTTGAGTAACTAAATATCAAATCCCGATTGCGTTTGAACGCATATATGTGAACGACAGTTATCCTTTAAAGATATCCGTTTAAATAGTTAAAAAAAATCCTTAGAACCTAAAAACAATGCATTTGAAAATTTTTGAAACATTTAGTTGTGGATAAAGCCCTAATTAACAGATAGTTTTAGATTCACAGCTAAAGTCATTCCTAATTTGATCTCGGAATCCTAAACATTACATGTGCTTGTTTATTTCTTTACGTAGACTTCTAGTTAGCTGATCGTTACACTGGTTTCTCCTTAGAAAATTATCTGAAGTCTTATATCTCACGCCCATTAATACTGCTAGTCAATAAAATTTGTTTCATAACACCCATACGAAGAAAAGTAGTAGTACTTCTACATCCAAGGAAACCTGCTGAAATGTTTATTCCACTACTGGTCCTTTCAACTACAAAACTTTGATTTCAAAAATTTTAACACAGATGCATATGTATTTTATTTGCACATATGCATTTTAAAATGAAAATTAGTATCATGTGTCATCTACTGCTGAAGTAAACGTTGTTCACATGATGTAAAAGTCTTTATGCTAAAATACGCTGAATTGTTAGAAGCTCAAATTTTTTAACCCTAAAACAATTAATGTTTTGGCTCTCTCAGTATCTTTTATACACAGAAGTAAAAACGGTTAGGGATATCGTATAAAATTAGAAAATGCATATGCTATATTTATCGAATATGAATTTATAGAATATAACATTTATAGTAAAATACTTCTATAAATATAGTAACAGAAATTAATAACTTATAGGAAAAGTAAGCTCTCTGTATTTAGAAAGATTTCATTTGTGATACTTCAGAATTTTGAAATATATTTAATAAAAATATTAAATTGCAATACGTTCATTAGCGTAATGTCAAGTGCGAAACATAAAATCATTAAAATTATATGGTGTCCGCCGATAACATCGCGGCAAATACATCGCGGACGAAAACGTCGCGGAGAAAACAACGCAAGGCGAAAACGTCGTGCTACAGAACATCGTGGGAGAAAACATCGCAAAGGGAAAAACATCGCAGTTCTAAAACATCGTGGTACAAAATATCGTCGTCGAAAATAAAGCGGTTCAAAAACTTCGCAGTTTAAAAACATCGTCGTCGAAAATATCGTGGTAAAAAATAAAGTATCTACAAATCATCGCATGACGATAACATCGCAGACATGCTTTTTTCAGGCTTTAATAACTGTAAATGGATATTCCCATAATGATTTATGAGCGCAAGATGGAACGAAGGATAATTTTTACTTTCATATTTTTTATTAACTAATAAATTTTTAAGAAGGAAACTTAAGCATAGAAAATTAATGCAACTTATAGCACTTAATAGAATTTTAACTAACAAACTAACAAAGTAATATATATAGTAGTAACAAAGTAATATATATAGTAACAAAGTAATATTAATAGTTAACTAACAAAGGTCATTAATAAATCATTTTTATAAAGTTTTTACTGGTAATTTTTTCTGAAAAGTATTATCTAAAAAAGATTAGAAAAAGGAAGGTAAGTAACTGCATGACCTTACTTTTAAAAAAATTGCTAAGTTAATTTTGAGATTATTTTCTTCATTTTTGATAATCTAATACACTTATAGAGAAAATTATTTCTTGTTTTGTTTCAGTTTATTCTTAAAATGACATTAAAATTTTCATGCACAGCGTGCAGTCAGTTACTTGAATGCTGATTTTTTAGTTATGAAGAAAGTCAGCTATATAATATTTCAGTAGGTTTTATATTTATTAGATTATGCCAAAGCACACTACGGCTATCTTCTTAAGGGGTGGGATTCCTTTGTGGAGTACATTCTCAGGAACTGGTTCACATGCACATTATACTTTAGGAAAATCACGAAAATCTTCATGCAGCTTTTTTTTTTTTTTTTTTTTTTTTTTAGAAATAATGTATACTTGCAGTGAACATTCTTGGTGACTATCTCCCTCTAAGACGAACAGTGTTTTTGAGAACAATAAACATTGGTTTTAATCATTACGCAAGTTCACCACATTCACTCAAGGTTAAAAAGAATGGAATTTTGAGTAGTCGCTTTAAATAGGATTGCTTACATTTACATTTATATTTAGACCGCCTAGACGGTATAGTGGTTTGAGTCGCCGGGCTGCGATACCAAAGATCCCGGGTTCGAACCTCGGAGAAGGCAGGATTGTAACTGTCCTTCATAGGAGGCAAATGTGGCCCACCTATAATTAGGTGCCTCCGTAATAAAGTGAATATCACTTAGTAGTGGCCAAACTGAAGTCCGCTGAGGGCCGCTATTGGTAGAAGAAAACTTTTATATTAAGACATTTCTTATACGCACTTAAGAGTATTTTATTTAAATTTTCATATACATTTTACTCGAAAATTTTGTAATTACTTATTGAACTTACAGTGACAAACTTCCTAAGACAATTTTAATGTTTCTCTTTTGTGTTTCTTAATTTTCAGAATATCTAAATTTATGCACTCCAGAAATCTGTAGCGAAATTAAAATTAATATTTCTGAGAGAGAGTCTACTTTGTGGCGATTCTTTGTCCTAAGAATTCTTTACCTTTGAAGTATAGTATTTTTTAATGTGCTGTAGTTTATTACAACTTTTAGTGTGTTGGTTGTGATTCATACTATGTATTAATACTTGTATATACTCGAAACATATGCTTTATTTGAAGTAATGGATTGCACAGACTTTCTCTTTTTTGTTCCTTTTATTGTTGCAACATGTTTAATTCTTATGTAGTGGTGATGATGTGGGAGTGTGAGAAGCTGTATATAGTCCTTATTTATTTTAAATATTGTCCTCATTCATTTCTGTAGTCTTTATTATGTTGCACATTGTCCTTATATTTTTTGGTAATAACCATGGTTTCTTACTGATCCTGTGACTCAATTATTTTAATGCATGTTATATATTAGTGCATATTTCCCACTAAACATATATTATAAAACTCTATTAATATACGTCTTCAACATATTAAACATGTTTTGGATATAAGAAACACAATTAATTCAAATAGACTCATGATTCTGTGAGTTTTTATGAGCAAAAATTATAATTTTAAGTGTGATATAGTGCAGAATATCAAAAACAAGGATGTGCAAGTTGTCAAAATATAAAATCTTTAAATGAAAGGGAAAATACTTTTTTTGAGGACTTTACGTTACATTTAACAAATGGCATTTGGAGAAGATGATTTTACTGGTTGAAATCTGAATAACTAAATACTGAAAATTTATAAAACATCTTAAATTGTTTAACCCTTTCAATCACAATTTATTTGTTTCAAGTGACTTGATTTTTTTATGCCTTCTTGGTAATTATCACAAATGACACAAATCACACTAACAAAAATTGACAGTCTGTCACTAAGCCTCTATAAGATGATGCGCGCAACAATTTTGTAATGGGGATGTTAAAAATGATGCCTGCTACCAGTGGGACATCAACTATGTAGTAAATTAATGCGTTTAATTATCTCTAGGTTTCTTTAAACATCTACTGGGACTTAACCCATTGGGACTGAAAGAGTTAAGGGAGAGACTTAAATGCTGTACTTCACCGCACTTAAAATTTTCAGAATATTGATTTATGAGTTTTTTACAAAAGTTCATTTTTTAATAAATGATTACATTTCATATTCAGTTATTCATAAAATGAAATTTTTTCTTTCATTAATAGTGGTAGTATATATTTGTTTCGAAAGAGAAGTGAGAATTAGGATTTGCCTGGGAATTGTAGCAATCTGTATGCAAGATGAAAGCAATTAAGAACTTTTCGGGAAACTAACGCTTGAAGGTCTTAGTTTTGAGTATTGAGTTGAAAAACAAGCTAAGTGGCTGAACTCAGGGGAGGGCGGATGAATTACAGCTATTTATACTATTGGGGAGAGTCAACCATTAGTTAACATCCGTGAGAACGGGTGTTTTGTTCAAGCCTTACTCCAGGGTCCTGTCCCCTCTGGCCGCTGAAGGCTATTTGGTTAATAAAAGACAGCTGAAAATTTCGGTCATTACTGATGATAGATAGTCCATGTACAGACAGAAATAGCATTTCTTAACTTCTTAGTATTTGTGTGTTTTACATCTACCATGCAGTTTAAAAAGAGAACCCAGAAAAGTTTAGAGTTCAAACGTGTTTAGATCGCCCTTCCTTGTTTGTTTTTGAAAAAAGGCCCTTTGCCTCTTTTGCATATAAATATTCATACATACAGATTTATTTAATTAATATATAATTTCATCAATGAATTATATTAAAAATATAGATTTAATTAACATTTTTTCTTTCTTTTTTGGCCTAAGTTCAACGATACGAATAATGAATAATCCAAAATTTTAAACTTTTTCCAATAAAATTACATATCTACGTAGTTCGATTAAGGAGGCGAAACTCTACGATTATACGTATGATAAAAATATCATAAATTCAAACTTTGTCGCTGAGAATGGAAAATATTTAAAATCTGAGGAACAAGATTTTCCAAAATTAAGTAATTTTTTTAATTATATAAACATTAAGCAGTGTCTTTTCAGAACTGTGCATTATGCATTTATTTATTTGTTTTTAATTTCTTTATTATTAAATACTTCTTCAGACCAATAAGAGAAATATACAAATTTTCCCGAAATATGTTTTAATCTGTCAAAACAACTTTAAAAATTTGGTGTCCGGTCTTTAAACACAAAAATTATAAAATTTCCTTTTACGATTTAATGTATTTAAGGAATAAAACTTTAGTTTATGTAAATAATGAGAATAATATAAATACGAAGAAATGAAAAAATATAAGTGCTTTACAAGTAAATGAAATTGGTATAATGCTTTTAAAAGTACTGTGGTTTTTTTTTTCCAGTTCCGCTTTCCGAAATGTTTCATTAATTCCCCTTTCTTCCGATTGCTCAACAAACGCCCACACGACTGTCTTCCTTTATGTCTCGTGTTCACAACGTCTATTCCTGTACGATTAAATCTACATAATAACAGGACCGAGTAATTCTAAATTAAAATGTAATCTTTAAAAAAAATTATACAAAATAAAATTTAGAATTGTACACACCCCCTTAAAGAATAAAATATCATATATTTCACATCTACGGCCTAGAAACAGCATCTACAGCTTTACGGACTGGGAATATCATTTTACGGATTATTATTAACTAGGAGTATGATATACGGCTTTACTAATTGGGAATATGATTTGGCCTTTACGACGAACTGTTAAAAAAATAATCGACGTAACGTCTACATTGATAAGCATAATGCACAATGTTCCAAAGACCTAGTTTAAATTTATATGTGATTATCCACATAACACAATCGTATGATTAATTCTATTCACTTTAAGTATCTTTTATAGAATATTTCACATTTAGTACATTTGTATAACATATTTCATTAAATGTAAGGCAACTTTCTTATGTAAAAGCTAAATAATGTTCATTAATTTTAAAAGTTATATAAACTTGTGGTGATATTTATGATATGACACTAAATAGTTTGCTATAAGATTTGAAAAAATAAGAAAATAGCCATACATTTTCTAGAAACATTTAATTTTTTTCTGGAAACATGTTTACTGGAACATTTTTTCCAGGATAATTTTTCTGGGACATTTTTTTTAACACCGTGCGTAATAACACTGCGTAATAACAGTACCGTGTGCAATAAATTTTCGTAATGATAATTTTTTATGAAATAATACAGTTGTCCATTTATCCGCACTTCCTGTTATCTGAGGTAATCCACATTACCTTAAATGATTGAATTCCACACATATGATAAGAAAACCTAATTAAACAAAACTTAATTAAAAGACTTAATTACTAAAAAACCTACATAAAATATTTATCAGGACAGAGAATAATGCATATTAATTAATTAATTTTCAGGTTTAAATAACACTGTCTTTCATGTTATTTTTTCCCGTGCAATTCCCGTCTGAGAAGTAGCTGAGTACTTCTTTCTCTTCATCATTGTCTCGGTCCTGTTATTATGTAAGAAGTATTTAAATTCTTTATAAAAATGCGCTAAAAATAAAAATTGTTTGCAAATAAACGCATTGCACAATTTACATACTACATTTACATATAAATATATATGTAAACATCATGTCTAGAATTAAATTGCACACTTTCGACACGCACATTTCGTTTCCATAAAGAGTGTAATCTCTTATCATATGTTTCTATGTTTACACAATAGGCTAGGTTGTTTAAATATGGCAAGGCACACAAAGGCTATCAAGCTTAGAGAAAGGATGCCTGCGATGAGGGCTTTCTCGATACCAACCACGAAGCCAGCCTCTTTGCCTGAAATGGCACTGCGTTCAAACTCCTAGCATTCAGCGATTTTAACCATTCGACCACTAATAGGGGTCATGATTACAGTAAGATTAAAGATTATAATTTATAAATTCGAATGCTTTGCGAAACGTTCGTTCATATAAAATTAAATGTGAAACAAAAACAAAAAAATTCAATAAAAAAGGAAAATGCGGCAAAAAACGTGCAGAGTGACTTTTAGATTTAAAGCTCATAGCTCATTTCTGATTTTCCTGGTAGACTCAATCTTAAGTTTCTCAAGTAAATGGTTTTCTTATAGTCTTATAGTATGACAGTGGCTGTGATCTACATGCATCTGGTACTCGCTGCTCGACAATATGTGGATAAATATCGATAGAGACCTCGAGATACGTAATTAATAAAGTACTTCTGATAAAACTCAACATTCAGATCATTACAATAGACCAGTTGTACAAAAAAATATGACACGGAAGGCTTTTTACCACTTTACTTAGAGTATAATATGCTTATATAAGACATCTCTATAACTAAAACTTGGATGTTGGATTGCTGTATTTTTTACTCTTTTTATTTTAATTCTACACAGATATTTTTATTCTAACTAGACTCATCTCTCTTTCTATCTTCATTTTACTTCTAATTGTTTTATCATAAAATTTCAGTCTAATTATTTTAAGATTCAATTACTATCTGATATTTGATTTAAAGATCTTTTTCTTTGGGTTTGAACCAATTTAAAATAATTAAATAATTTATTCCGATTTCAAAACTCTGTTTACTAGCTTTTCTCAGTAAAGATGCTAATATTCGTTACCTGAAAGGAACCTCGAGTTTAATTTTTATTAAATTTTTAATCTGTTCCAGCACTATATACAAAAACTGCTCATTAGTTTTAAACTAGCAATAATGACTCCAGATACACTAAAATAAATCAAATTGTAACTTGCTTAGCTGACATTTTTCAGTTCACAGAAATTTTCCTGGTGTTCAACTACTAATAAACATATACTAACTGTGTTCAATAATAGAACACCTGCTTATTTTTACTTAACAAACTGTAAAACGTCATTTGAGCCTGAAGGGGAAACAGGTGGCTCCTGCCTCGAGAAAACCATTGTTTGACAATAGGTAAATAATGTATGTCTGATGCTCTAAGTCTTAGTTGTACCTGAAACTCGGAAACTTAACTGCATTTTCTGTCAGAGAAGCCAACATGCCGTTACACTATATCATCAGCCAAAAGAACCGTAAACAACTTATGGTGAAAGGATACATCTATAATTTTGAACGTGCTAGTGCTGAGAAAAGTATTTGGAAATGTGTAGAGTTATTTACTTGTAAGTGTAAAGGGCGAATTCACACTCAAGATGATAATATCATTCTTGAAAAATCTCACGGGCATCCTCCAAATGCTGGCAAAATTACAAAAGCGAAAGAGATTATGAGTTCAATTAAAGAGCGTGCGGTAACAACGCAAGAATCGACACATTCTTTAGCAGCAGTTGGTACAATTGGTCTTCCTTGTGCTGTTTCGGGGCATATACCACCAGTGGAAAATATTAAAAAAATTATCAGATATGCTCGACACGGAGAAATGCCATTGCATAATCCTAGATGTCTTGAAGAATTAGTAATCCCAGAACAGTTTTCAAAAACAATAAAAGAAGAGAAATTTTTGCTGTATGACAGTGGACTGCAGACAGACAGAATTCTAATTTTTTCGACCCTCAGAAATCTGGACTTCATGGCTGAATGTCCGAACTGGTTTGCTGATGGAACTTTTAAAGCAACACCACCGCTTTTTAGTCAGATTTATACAATCCATGGTGTTAAATATGATAATGTGATACCTTCAGTGTATGTATTAATGCCAAACAAACGCGAAGAAACATACAATAGAGTGTTTACGGTGATAAAATCTTTGAAACCGAATCTGCAGCCCAAAACTGTAATGACTGATTTTGAAAAGGCTGCCATAAATGCCTTTAAAAATTCCTTTCCGAATATCATTCAGAGAGGATGTTTTTTTCATTTAAGTCAGTGTGTGTATTGAAAGATTCAGTCTGCAGGTTTGCAAAGTAAATATGAAACTGATCTGAATTTCGTTTTGGAAATCTCTCAACTTGCAGCTTTGGCTTTCGTTCCCACTTCAGATGTCATTGAAGCATTTGAACAATTAATATCATCTACTTATTTTGTAAATAATATGAACATCATTCAACCAATCATAAATTATTTTGAAGACACAGGGATTGGTAGATTTACTCGTCGTGGACAACGTCGCAGACCAGTGTTTGACATCCCTCTTTGGAACTGTTATGATGCTGTAAAAGATAAAGTTCCAAGGACAAATAATGCGGTTGAAGGATGGCATCGCAGATTCAACGAACTTATGAACGGATGCCATCCAACAATCTGGAAATTTATTGATTGCTTAAAAAAGGAACAAAATTTAAATTCTATAAAAATTGAACAATACATTGCAGGTCACCATCCACCAGTAAGAAGAAAAGTTTACAGAGATACATCTCTCAGAATTTAAAAGATTGTAAATGATTATTTACAAAATAAGTAGATGATATTAATTGTTCAAATGCTTCAATGATCGGCCTATTTTAGACTATTTAAGGGGAATAGCCTACAATTTTCAACTGCAGGTGTAAATTTTTTATACATTAATTAATGAGGATGTTTAATGTCTGATATAATTATACATGTTTTTATTACTACAGCTTTAACATGAGTCGTAATTACATTATATTTTCTGAAAAATATTAGGCGATCTTTTATGCTCTTAGAGTTGATATTTACAATTATACTAGCTTTCATGAATATATGTAAATGACATTTTACTCCATATAATGTGTTTTATTTAAGCCTCTTTGGTATACACTCTTTGGTAGTATAAATCAAATTTTATTTTATCAGAGAAATTATGAACGACAAATGATGATGCCTAGTTCGTTTAAATATCATTTATTAACTGAAACGGTATGCGAAGCTAAAATTTATTGGAGATTTGGTATTAACAATAACGATATTTTTGAAAAATTCCTATCAATTAAAATTTTATTTCGTTTCATTTTTCATTAATTCATGTTTGTGTGAGAAAATGACTTTAGAGTATTTGTTTACAGTGGATAAATTTTTATCTCAATAAGCTATCTATATTTTAATAAAATTCAGTAAATTTAATACCATTGTGGATGCATATAAGACGAAATTTTCAATTTCTATTCCTTACTGAAATCATCCTGATCAGGCAGCTTAATGTTAAAGAATACGTTTAAGAGTCATTTTTAACTCGTAAAGCAATGGGAGATATATTTACTTAATTTTATCTCAAATACTAATAAGATTAGACTTTTAATGGCTTTTCTTGTAACTTACTTTGATATATCAAACTTATATACGTGGCCCTTAAAACTTATATACTTATATATGTAAGCCCCTTTTGTCTTTCTGAAAGATTCTTAAAAGAAAAAACTTTTTCATATATGACACCATTATGTTTTGAGACAATACGGTATTTTATTGCGTATTTCTGCATATTTAAAAGGGGGAAAATTTGAAAACTGAGGTAAGAGATTTGCTTTTAAATCCCTAGTCATTTCAATTTTGATCAATACTGATTATATAACATAATTTTAAAAATAATTTATTATATGACAGTAATGTAAATTTAACGTTAAAAATCCTTAACAGCAGTTTTTCATTTGCTAAATATAGAATGATATATAAATGGAAATTTTATTTGATAAATATGAAAGGTATTTTAGAGAGTTTCGTGTTTCTCTGCAATGGGTAACACTATAAATATCGGTCTTTTGCTACAAAAATACATTCTCAAAATATGCTTATGGTTTTCCATGTATAGCTTAATTGAAAATATTTATGAAGCAATATTAAATATTAGTTCTAACTTAGGCGGAAATTTCTGCTATGTTTACAGTTTTCTCGCGCTCCTAATTTTTTAAATGTATACAATGAAGTATTTATTATTTAATTAATTTTTTATAACTGCATTAATAGATGGTACATTATTTGCAAAGTTTTGACATGATATCACCTTTTTTACGAAATGAAGGAAAGTAAAATTATTGTTTATTCTTAAGCTACAAATTTTGAACAAGGCTGACATATCTACGCTAAATTTTATAATGGTGCCATAAATATTTTTCATTATTCAATAACAACTATAAATTTTTATAATTACTTAAAAATAGTAAAAGAATGGATTATAAAGCACTGTGTTTAATAAAAATAATATAATATTAAGAATGGCAATTTTTGATTAAAATATAGATTCAAAATATTATTTCCTGACGCACTGCAAAATCTGAAAGTAACACAGTCTATTGTAAACGAATTTTTCAGGATGCACTTTTGGATATAATTTGATCTGAGAAATAAACATTAATACAAGGTAATTCAACAAACAATTTCTATACTGCTTCATAAAATAGATGACTTATGATGGAAGTCTTCTTTTATAAAATACTGTGGTTTAATGTTGCAAACGAAGTTTCAGCTTAAGTTTGGAAATTAATATAGAGGGAAAGTTAAAAAGAGTCTTTCAAAACTAACAAGTTAGCATATGAATAGCATTAGGGAAGAATATAAAACACATTTCAGTATACATTCAGTATTTATTTCACAATAAGGAAACATTTTTCACTATATAAATAGCATAAGGAAATACTTTTTCAGTATATGAATGTAAAAAAAACTTTTCAGTATATATCCAGTACTTATTTCAGTATAAAAAAACCCATTTGATTATGTAAATAGCATAGGGAAAGAATTTTTCAGCATATGATTCATATATTAATATATCGATTTCTTTAAAAAACATTATCATTTAAGAACTAATCAATAGAAAAAATGTAAATAAACAAAAAGTAAACATATTTAATTAAAATAAAACTTTAACAAACATTCTCTATTCGTAAAAAGCAAATTTAAAGTTAATTAAATTTTTAAATTATGAAATTTAATTGCAAACAAATAAATGATTAATTATTGTTGCGAACTAATCTACAATATCATTTAAATTCTGAGAGCATATATAAATTACGTGAAAGTATCAAAATCCATGAATAAATATATAATTCCAAAAAATTTTTTAATCGTAAAAAAAATTTAAAAATGTATAAGGGAATAATTGTTGAGCAGGCAGAAGACAAACTTATCAAGGGAAGTTGCCTCCAAACCTAACTCTTCAATTATTCAATTCGTGTTTCGTCATCCATGTATTCAGAATTTAAATGATATTGCAGATTAGTTCGCAGCAATAATTAATCATTCATTTGTTTACAATTAAATTTCATAATTTAAAATTTAATTAAGTTTTAATTTACTTTTTACGAATAGAGAATGTTTTTTAAATTCAAATTTCATTACTTAAATCAATGCGGAAGAGAATTATTTAAATTTAATTTAACTTAATGTTTATTAAAAGTAAAACTATTATTTAACTAAAATATTTATTCTTTTTAATTAAAATAAAAATGTATTTTTTATTCACGAGAGATGCCTTTGACAAGAATTTTTATGCCGGTTATGGAACTTGAAGGGCATCAAAAGAACTTTTGAAATCTGCACTGAGATTGAACTTATTGAGATCTGTAGTTTTCAAAGCTTTATTTTTTTATATGAGATAAGGTTGGTTTGGTTTGTTTAAAAAAAAAAATCTAAAATGAGAAAAGATATGTATTTTTTTTACTTTTCAAACGAAAATATCAAATGCACCTCAGCTGACTACCTCCTATCCAACCTTTTTCACATTTTAAATGATTTTTAAAATTATTTGGATGATTACTCCAGGAACCAAACCTTTTTTAGTAAGATCGGTCAAAAGTACGCAGTTTGTCTAGTAATTTAATGAAAAAAAAAGAAAAAAGAAAAAGAAAGACATGAAAGAAAAATAAGATATTTACACCAGTTTTTTTTTAAATAATATTGTAATTATTTAGTAAAATCTTACCTTCTTCTATAATGCATACCACATTACTTCATTTTGTTTAAATTGTAGAATTTTTCAGATAAATTCTACAATTTAAACAAAATGAAGTATATATTAGATATTAAAGTTAAGTAAAAATTTCAAATTACCTTCGAATGCCACTTCCAGATACTTTTACAACAGGTAAACGAGTAAACAAAAAGTTAACATTTCTAGTCTCCTCTCCTGAAATTAAGCTCATACTCTATACATAACTGTAAATAAATTAAATGAATATTGTAGAAAAAGTAGAAATCTTCTTCATTAAAATTTCTGAATTTATGTGTTCATTGATACTGTACTATCAAAAATGCAAATTGTGTGTCTTTCAAATTGCAAATTCATAGATATGCAAGAAATTCATATTATATTTAATTGTAGGGAGTTATGAAACTAGCATTATTTTCAGTCATAAATGTAAAGACCTACATTCATTTAAGTCAATCAGAGTTTTACGTCTGCTTTCTAAACATTTGTCAATAAAATAATATAACTCAAATTTTTTTTGTATACAAATCAGAAAGACCTTACACAGAGATGTAACCAGATAGCCATTATCTATACTGTTTTAATGATTTGAAGCATCATAATATGCATTTTTGTAAGACTCATTTGATAACACTGTAGTTAGCTA
Organism: Stegodyphus dumicola; assembly: GCF_044657685.1. NCBI lineage: Eukaryota > Metazoa > Arthropoda > Arachnida > Araneae > Eresidae > Stegodyphus > Stegodyphus dumicola. Next base: position 107,843,569 of record NC_140781.1, on the reverse strand, counting down.
GGTCATTAGTGAAAGAATCATAGATGACTCAATGCTAAAGAAAAAGATGCAAGAATTCTGAATACAGTTGAGAAAATTCATAATTATCTGATTATTTTATAATTCTACATTTCCTATGAGCTATAATTTTATTGCAATTCTTACCCATTACAATTAGGAATATATTAATCCTAGAAGCATTTGACATTCATTTAATAGAAATTCAAAACAATTTAGAGAAACTACTATTTTCTACTTTTATATATGTATTAGTTTTCAATAACAAGAGGATTTCCCAAAAATTTTGGTCCAGTTTAATGCAAAATTAGAGCACAAAATTTAAATCATATTTTTCGTATCAATTCATTTTATGATGAAACTGAAACATTCGAAGTTTATTGCAAAAGTTGCCTTCAAGAAGCAAAATGATTGTGTCACAGTATCAATGCGAATTCGTAAATATTACTAAAATGCATTACTATAATATGTAATATAATAAGGACTAGTAAATACAGACAATATACAAAACTAATAAGGACTATATGTAGTCCTCTTAACACGCACCATCACCACTACACTTTATATAAAAATTAGTCATATTTTAACAATAAAACGAAAAAAAGTTTTTTTTTTTTTGAGCAATCCAGCACTCAAAAAAGCATGTGATTCGATTTTATACAAGTATATAGTATGAATCATAGCCAACATGCTAATTAAGCCTTACGTGAATATTAAAAAGAACACATATCAAAGTATAAAAATGGGTAACTCCATGAAGTTATAAATTTATATGCAACATTTTGTTCTTTTTGTTACATGCAGATGCAATAATGAACATCGTACTAGAGTTTTTATGGCTGGGAAAAGAGATAGAGAAGCTTTTTTTCCCTCCCTGTGGAGTGTAAGAGGAAGAAAATGTTTAACGTTGAGGTAAAGAAATAAAGCAATTAGTATAGTTGTTGTTTACAGTGGTGCACATAGATAAACTGAATTCTACATTTACCTAATAACACACCTCTCATTGACTTAGCTATTTCACAGTATATCTTTGCTTATCATTGTGAACTGAGAAACTAAAACTACAGTTAATTACAGATTAAAAAAAGCAATAAGATTTGTAAAATTATTAAAACAAAAAGATAATTTTGTTTGATTTAAAACGTAAACTATGGAACTTAACATGCATTCTTTCAACATATCTTTTTCCAATAGTTTAATGCCTAGACGCACTAAATACTTTCATTTTTTTTTAAACAATTTCTTTCTGGATACTTTAATTAAAAAAAATCATGCACGAAGCGAACAGGATTTTAAAATTTAATTATGATTGATATTCAAAATCATATGTTTCTAAAGCATATATGATTCATAAATATGTATTCATATGATTCATATGATTCATAAAAATATATATATATTTTTTTATGATTTATATTATATTTTCTTATTCCAAACAATTTGTCACATAAATACAAAAAGAAATTGTACTTGAAACGTTTCAGTCAGTGAAAAGAAAAGACAATATAAAATATGTACAGTTTTTATCCTTGAAATCTATATAAAGGAAATTCGATTAAGTTTTTATTTCACTAAATTTTATCTTTAATTAAAAATCTACAAGAAAAATTAGTCGCTTCAAAGTTGCTAGGCAAATAATCGCTACAAAATAGAATATCACTCAGAAATATTAATTTTAATTTCGCTACAGATTTTTGGCGAGCATAATTTAAGATATTCTGAAAATTAAGAAATACCGAAGAAAACATTCAAAATTGTCTTAGAAAGTTGGCCACTGTAAGTTCAACAAGTAACTACAAAATTTTCAAATAAAATGTATATGAAAAATTAAATAATACTTTTAAAGTGCTAAATAAGAAATGTCTAAATCTAAAAGTAAATGTAAGCAATCCTATTTAAAGCGACTACTCAAAATTCCATATCTGTTTAATCTTGAGAGAATGTGGTGAACTTGCGTAATGATTAAAAACCAATGTTTATTATTCTCAAAAACACTGTTCGTCTTAGAGGGAGATAGTCACCAAGAATGTTCACTGCAAGTATACATTATTTCTAAAAAAAAAAAAAAAAAAAGCTGCAAGAAGATTTTCGTGATTTTCCTAAAGTATAATGTGCATGTGAACCAGTTCCTGAGAATGTACTCCACAAAGGAATCCCACCCCTTAAGAAGATAGCCGTAGAATGCTTTGGCATAATCTAATAAACATAAAACCTACTGAAATATTATATAGCTGACTTTCTTCATAACTAAAAAATCAGCATTCAAGTAACTGACTGCACGCTGTGCATGAAAATTTTAATGTCATTTTAAGAATAAACTGAAACAAAACAAGAAATAATTTTCTCTATAAGTGTATTAGATTATCAAAAATGAAGAAAATAATCTCAAAATTAACTTAGCAATTTTTTTAAAAGTAAGGTCATGCAGTTACTTACCTTCCTTTTTCTAATGTTTTTTAGATAATACTTTTCATAAAAAATTACCAGTAAAATCTTTATAAAAATGATTTATTAATGACCTTTGTTAGTTAACTATGTCGGTTTAAAATTCTATTAAGTGCTATAAGTTGCATTAATTTTCTATGCTTAAGTCTCCTTCTTACTTTTTCAGCTAAAATTTATTAGTTAATAAAAAATATGAAAGTAAAAATTATCCTTCTTTCCAACTTGCGCTCACAAATCATTACGGGAATATCCATTTGCAGTTATTAAAGCCTGAAAAAAGCATGTCTGCGATGTTATCGTCATGCGATGATTTGTAGATACTTTATTTTTTACCACGATATTTTCGACGACGAGGTTTTTAAACCGCGATGTTTTTGAACCGCTTTATTTTCGAAGACGATATTTTGTACGACGATGTTTTAGAACTGCGATGTTTTCTCTTTGCGATGTTTTCTCCCACGATGTTTTGTAGCACGACGTTTTCGCCTTGCGTTGTTTTCTCCGCGACGTTTTCGTCCGCGATGTTTTTGCCGCGATGTTTTCGGCTGTAACCAATTATATAGTGCATTAGAATGACTAACATTAGTTGCATTAGAACGACTAACATCAGTTGTTGACTAGCATGATGAGCTTGCGACGTAAACAGCGTGTATAAGAAAGCAAAATTGTGAATAAATTCTAGTTCCATGTGACAGTTTTGCCTACTTCAAGGGACAATCCGAAAATAGAGATTTTCAGATATAATTTTCAACTTAAATAATATTGATTCGCTTATTTTTCGAATGGGGATGCTGTTACAAAACTGACAAATATTTTTTTTTCCTCATTGGCGGGCATTATCCTTTTTTCAGCATTGGCCATTCCTAAGGTCAGAAATGCTGGCCATTTTATTGGGGAGGCGACTAACTGGCGGCCACAGTTACCTCCTATGAGGGAACAGACCATTTACATCCATGCCTTCTCCGGGATTCGAATCGGTATCGCAGACGGCTTCCCTAACCACTATACCGTCTGGGCAGCAGCAAACAAATCATAAAGGAGAGGCATTTTTGTTTCGCATTTATTTAAGCAGAAGATCTGAAATTGATCCCTTCAATATGCTATGAAATGAGGAATTTGGGCGGTATACCTTAGCGTGTCCCGTTACACAGACTTTATAGATTTTTTAAACAGGAAACGTGGAAAAAAATTTACGGCACTCTCGGATCTCGGTGCTATCAGGATGGGCTAACTATTTGCGCCATAAGGTATTTCTTCTGCTTTCGTTTTGTAGTGGTCAGCAAACTCGACGAATGTTCGAGAAGTCCGTAATTCGAGTCCCGGCGAGAGCACTGCTCATTTTTCATATCTTCTGCTTCAAAATAACCTAATGTCTCTACAGCACCATGAGCGCAAGAATGAGAGAATGAAATTATTGCTTACATTCTCCCTCTCACTTCAGAGGCAACTGGAAACAATTACGAGATCCATCCGACAAATATAAATTGCAAGACTTCCAACACACTTAACTCGAGCGCCGTTATAGAGACTCATTAATCTTTCGATGCTAGTAAAAAGAAACATCAACTGTGTCTTGCCAGAGTATCAATTAAGGATCTTTCGATGGAACATAGAACATGCACGAGAGAAAGGCAGTAGTTCTCCACAAAGTAACAAAGGTTTGGTTTGATTTTATGAGATTACGGCAAAGCCTCTAGGTCTATCTGCCTAAGAGAATGAATGCCTTCGTGAAGGATTTCTAAGGAAAACTGGTTCGTATACACGTTACACATGAGGAAAATTACGAAACCGCCCATGCAACCAGTTCGTTTGAGTGATTGGAACCTCGGACAGAACTATCAGTGTTCAGCGATTTTTACCGCTCTGTCGCTGGTGGACCAGAGTGACAAAAGAACGCACCTGAAATAGCCGACACTCTGTCAGGTATATTGCTGCAGAAGCACATTGAAGCAGTGCAACTACATAAAATACTACGAATCGTGGAATAGCTGGCCGCATTTTTCTCATTTTATGGCAAACTACATATATCTTCAGATTCACGTACTCTTACGGACTCACCAAATTATTCTAAGACACTTTCACCTCAGGTAGTCTTATTATGCAATCGTTTCTTCCACTGATTCTCATAACACTGCTTCAAGCGTGTATTTGCATTTGTAACAATCTGTCCGTCTTCACATACTTGTGAAGAATTATGTACTTGATCTTCTGTCTTACAGACCAAAAACATTTTTAGCAATACATACATCTTCGGGTATCATAACGTTTAGCTAATTCAAGGAGTACGATTATACGCAGCAACATCTGGTCTCACTCAGTGCTTTCTCATGTACCTAATATTATTTCTCTAGAGAGATTGTATGAAAGATAGAAAAGTTTTATTTTTCCTATTACAAATTTAATTTGTTATGTAAGTGTGAAATGAAGTTAAAAATTTTCTCATATTAACTTATTTTTTTCTTCCTTTTTTTTATATTTGTTATTTTAATTAAACTGTTTTCACGGTAATTCCTTTGAATATTTTTAACCTTTTAAAAAGTAGTAACCTGCGCTCTTCACCGGGAATAGTTTATGGTTATTATGCTTTTTGATGTTTATTTGGAAAGACTCATGTTGTTTTCCTAAACTGAGTATCCGTAGAGCATGATTGCATAATATTATTCTACGCTTCTCTTTTGCACAACTGAAAGATAATCGAAAAGTATGAATTCTCTTATCAAAATCATTAGCTTTTTCCATAGTGAACAACTGTGACCATGATTAATACAGTATAGATTATGAAAGGAAAGTTACAATTAGTCTGCAGTTATATACATGCTGGATTTTTCTCTCCTTTCTGTTAATTATACTCTTTCATCGATTACTTATTGCAAGCTAAATTTCGTATGGTAATCTAATTCTGTCATTCTTTGCTACTGTTAGGGATTGCCTCTTTTTACTGCTTTGTTTTAAGCAGAATTGTTTTTTCAGTTCATTTTAGAAACATGAAGTACTTAAAACTAGAAACAAGAGTTTGCAACCGTAGTAGTGTGCTCTTTCCAAGGATTAGACTTCATTATGTTTCATTGACGTATGCAATTCATACACCAAGTTTTAAACGTAATCATATTCTAATAATCTAATAATATATGTGATTGATATACCAAAGTTTGGATACATTTATCTCGGCTTCCTTTTTATTCAGTATGGATTGGTTCAGAAGTGACAGAGTTAGATTACCATACGAAATCTAGCTTGCAACATAGCGTTGCACAGATGATGCCGTACATTAAACAAAGTATGAATAATCATCAAAAATTATTATCCTCATTATTTAGAATCTTAGAAAACTAATAATTCCGGTTTAGTTTCTGTTTTTCCTACTCATTTATTATTCGTACCTTTCGTAGTCGTTTTGTGAACCTGCAGATTGCTTCATTTTAACGTCTTCCAGATTCTAAATTTTCTAAAATATGATTATCATTAATTCAGATACTTCCCTTTAAATTTAATATACCGTATATACCAGCGTATAACGCGCACTTTTAGTGCAAAAAAATAAGACCGAAATTTGCAGGTGCGCATTATACGCCGGAAATCAGCATGCAAAAAATTAGATTAATAATTACCTTATGCTATTTATTTAAAAAAAATGACATACCTTATGAACTTAAAAACTTTCATTATCGGATAATTTGAGAAGTTCGTAATGCGCTTCTTCCATTATATCTTCAGACACATCAGCGAATTCTATTCCATCTTCACTATCATTGTTACTCTGATCCATAAATAAGTAATCCTCATTCGTTTCATATTTCACTAACACCAAAGTTCCTTTTTGCTGTATGATTTACCATTTTCTTTCTCAAACTGAATGACTTTGTATTTGAAACCAGCTGTATTGCTTCGTTCGGAGGGAACCATATTTACTACTAAGAGGAGCATTAGATCAATTGTATTTCAGATAACACAAATGCGATTTACTAAAACTTTCAATGTTCACTTCAGAATCAAGGCTTCAAATGACAACAGAGAGAAAAAACTCTGGCTTCTAATTCTGTGAATTCTTTCCGGTCGGAAGCACATTCTTACCTCAAATTATGTCCCCCCTTTTTTCGAAACTCTATAATAATATTATTGTTCACACCTACATTGAATACAACCCACCCTCTATACAGAATTATTTACTCCCACAAACATTTCCCTACACATATATTGTTTACTTATCGCTTGTTACTTCAGTATACCACTGTTCGAACGCGTAGCTAAAATCTTCGAATGAAGGACTTCTAAAGATAACAGCATCGCACATGTATCTTTCAGGTTTCTTCGTAAAGAAAAGGGTGCACGTTATATGGAGAATATACCTAAAATATAATAAATGTAGTTTGAAGTAATAGGTGCTGGTTATTTGCCGGAATATGAGGTACCTGTTTTTTACTTCATTTACGACCTCATTTTTTTTTTCAGATATTAGCATCTCATTGCTTCATTTGTGCGGCTTATTTTAATATTTAGTCGGAAGTTTATGTTTCTGATCACGCAGTTTGGTTTTGGAACTGCAAATAATTATGCGATCCATAATTATGAAAAAAACAAGAATATTTTAGTGCAATACGGTAGATTGCAATCAAACACAAGCAAGAATTTTAGTAATTAACTCCTTTCTACCTCTAGAGCCTGTTGAGGTTTACTTTCTTTGTAATTTGTTTACTCTGTTTATTTGCTGTTTCAAGAGAGGCAATTAATTCTGCGAGACATAATTTCCTAGTTTTGCTCTATGGATATGTATTTTGAATGGCGTGTCTTTCATTGGAAACAAATTTACAAGGATTCCCGATTTCAGAGGTAGACGTTTTGCCTCATTCAATCTCTTTTCTAATTCAGAAGGTGCAACACAATAAAGCTTAACATTAATCAAACAGAAAATACCTCGTTTAGACAGAATCCCTATAGGCTACCTCATCATTTATTCTACGAAAGGAACCAGAAAATCAATGAAACCTTCGAACATGGCACTACAAAGGAACGTAAATCTTTTTTTGTTCCAGCAACATTCTTTCTGCGCCTGTTCATTTACGTGAGATAGTTACATTCACATTTTAAAGAAGTAACTGAGCATCATTTTCTAATATGCTGCTATTTTTTCAGTACGCAACATGAATTGAATAACTTTCTGGAAATCTTATTTAAAAAACTGCAGAATGTAATTATCTCTGGGAAATACTTTTAGCAATCAGTGCAAAGCATTATGAATTAAGAGAACCGGTTAAATGGAAATAAAGTGTTGAAGATGAAAAATGTCTATTAATTATTAGTCTTTCAACGTCTTGTCACTGACACATTACAGTGCATTATATTATGTTACCAGGGTATTTATTTACACTCAAAGGGCTAGGCAAATTGCCAGCTCTCACTGGCGACGTTTTTCGGCGTTACGTAATGTTTTGAGTTTAACTTTCAAATTAAAACAGCATATCGCCTAACTACTCGAGAGGGCAATAAACAGGATCCTTAATGATTTATGTCTTTTTTTTTCTTTGTAATACATCTAATATAATTTATAATGCATCTGGTTCATGTCATTTTAATACATCTAACTAATGTGTCTTAACGTTAACACTGTTGCTGGTATAAATTAATAAGCTTCTATAATCATATTACTTACAGCGATATAGAATAATCGTTCATAACCCACTTATCAATGAATTTTTAAACATGCTGTTACAAAATTTATGTGGATAACTGGCTAGAAAAATTAAACAGCAGATTAACGTAGCACTGTATCTGTCGGATGGGTATAAAAAATTCTCCAAAATACCTTAATTCTTTCATTTTAGCACGAAGTTAAATCGAGCTGCGCTGCTACCAAATTTCTGTCTCTTATTTAATTAAGCCGATGGTTTAATAAACTACTAATTCTACAGTATAATGCATACATAATATTTTCAGTTTACATTTTAACTCATAACACTACATTGCTAGCGGTTTAAAACATAGCGATTTAAAATAAATGTAGGAATTTTATAGTATTATAGCTTAATAACAATCATCCGTTATAACCGTTACTTACAATTATTACTAACCCTTAGCTATAACTGTTATAAAACCAGACGTTATACGTTTCCGTTACATTAATTATTAGAATTAACTCATTCGTATCTCTAAATGTTCTTTGAAACATTATTTTTGCGCTCTCTATACATTCGAAATGAAATGAAGTTTGACTTCGTAACCATACAGAAATTTTCTCAAACCTCTCAAAACTTTCTTCAGGATGTTTTTTTTTTTTTTTTTTTTTTTTTTTTTCTTCTATCCAGATACATAATGCGTGAGACGAATGTGTTCTTATGTTGCATCTTATTTTAAGTGCTTTTGGTAATATTTCTATCCCTTTTTATGTTAATTTTATTTCATTTGATTTACTTTATGGTGTTGCATAAAACTCTCCATTGTATGTTTGTACTAGCTTCTATGTCATAGTTGCTAAAATTATTTATTTAAAGCTGCGCTGTAAAACGTTGTTAATAATGTGTTATTTCTAAAGACTCAGGAGCAAATAATTAGTTATAATATATTTGAGAGAAAGCGTAAACATGTAAATAATTGAGCTTATTAGAACATCCAAAGAATACGTGAAAAGGGCAGCTGTTCTTGTCTATACGGCAAATTGAGAAGACTGATTACCAATCCTATACAGATTTCGGATTAAGGCACTGTAGATTGTTTCTGTAATATCTTTGTAGAATAAGGGCACTTAAAAACCATCCATGCGAAAGTCCATTTGAGAGGCTGCTGGTAAGAGAAGAAGAGTACAGTAGTCTTAGATTCTATATGTTATTGTGCTCTAAATTAGAAACAGCGTAAAGCTGGTTACGTTTAAAACCCATGCTCAACATTTATGCCTAGCAACATAAGCACTCTCTGCCCGCGGAATAATATCAAATATTAATATGTATGAAATTACGAATAATTATTCCATAAACCGTCCATAATCTTGCTACACTTTACATTAGTAACAACGAAAAGATGAACGATTAGCAGGATGAAACATCTGTAGTCTTCTAAAAATAAAGTAAAATATTGCTTACAAAGAACAAAGCAGTTCTGGATTGACCCATAGGAAAATGTCATTCTTTCTGTATATGTAGCATAGATAATAAATTCAAAATAAAGTAACTAAAAGTAAATTAAAAAGCCTATTATACATTACACAAAAGATCATAAATTAAACTGAATTATGTTATATACAACGATGAAGTTTAATAGAGATTTTTAAAAAAAACATGTATTATTATCTCTCCTTGGCATTAGAAATTAACGGTTCTAGTTGTCTTGCGTCGCACCACATCAGAACAAATATAATGTTTCATTAACTTCAAATTAGAAGCGAATGCTAGCGGCATACGTCATTTAGTTGAAATGCAACATATTTAGCTCAAAAATATGATATATTTAAACTCGTATATGTTTTATGCCTGTGAATGTTGCTCTTACAATTTGTTCAATACAAATTATGAATAATTGAATGAAGTTAGGAGTACCTGAATTATGGAAATATCTGGAAGGAAAGTTTTAGTTTTAAGCATTTGAGCTTTTAAACATTTCTCTGTTCACATTTTATTTCACTTTCAGTATCATGAAATAAAAATACTTGGACTGCTGAATAGGTCTCTGTTTCTCTAAAATTGTTTTAAACGACTTTATTATAATGTCTACATAATAAATCTGAATCTGAAGAACATTTCAACTTAACTAGCTGTTAATATACTGCATTTGAAGTGCGTTAATGCGTCATGTAAATTTAAAACTTTAAATCTAGCTTTTGGAATTCAAGTAGTTGTGTTTTCCTCTTACCAGTGCAATGTTTCGTCTCTTCTTTTCCCATAATTACTGTGTAAGAGAAAAAGCAATCATTTGACAACCCCCCCCCAACTCCAAAAATTAAAATATGTTAATTTACCATATTCATGTTACCATAAATAACCTTTCCACTTTATACAGTAGTATCCTACCAGCACTTATAATAAGTAATGCTTCGAGATAAATAATTATAAATTATATTTTCAAGCAAAACTTACGAAACCTTTCAAGCAAAACCATGTGGATATGTATCAAAGTTCTTTAAAATAATGAGAGATATTTCTTTATATGCTTGCGGGAGATAATGCCTTGCTAATGTTAGATGAGCATCCAACACAAATTCATTGTTTTTTCCGACAAAACATAATGTAATCTGTAATATATCAATTCCTCTTTTTTTGTGTCTGTAATATTGTCGGGAAACATCTCTCTTCAAAATATGGTATGTAATAAAATATTGTTATGGAAGTATTCTTTAAGTTTACCATTTCCCAGTTGCTTTCAGCTTTCAATTTCTATTTACCGCGTTTAATGTTTAAGTTGGATTTCTGAAAAATAAAGCTCTGTTAAGTGGGATTATACTGTAATAAGTTCTGTTTTCAAAAATGGTGTCACATACAAGGAAATTTCTCCTTTCAGATTCAAATTACCATTCACATTACCCTTCTTCTAATTTATAAATTTTTGTTTTTTTTAACTGCATGAAGAAATTTCTGAAATCTGTCTATGAAATTTACACCGCTTTTGCTGTTAATGAATTCAAAACACATTTCACTGTAAAATAAATAATCTGGGATAGATACGAGTAGCTGTTTCAGATATAGGTTAGCATTACCTGTATTTCAAACAATTCCTGATACAGATTTTGCTTGAAAGTTTGAAATAATATTTTTTAAACTATCTGCCGCTCTTAAAATGTGATAAAAAAATTTACAGGTTTTGCATAGTTATGAAAAAGACATCGAAACATATCGTTGCAGCATCATTAACCGCTAATTTTAAAATATGGGCAGTGAGAGGTGCAAACTCTGCTCTCGTATTAATTTCTAAAAAAAAGGAGAAACTTTTTCTCCCTTTTATGTCAGCCCCATTATCTGAGTTTCGGCCTTTTTCATTTTGATAAAAATTTTTAGCTGAAGAATGAATTCTTTTAATCCTCTACTTACGTTACCTTGAAATTTATAAAAAGGGACTTCTAATTTCCATTTTTTTCTCTTAATGCTTCTCTCTGTTGCTTCATTAAAAACGAAAATTTCTACATTGAGTATAATGGCTGTTGCTGGCTATATTTTGAGGCACTTTCTAGAATTAAAAAGTGTTACTTACTAATACATTGCTAATATTTTTGCTGCCATACTATATCAAAGTAACAATTTTTAAATTGTGTGACATGATTCTTTTGCTGAATTACAATTTGAAGTTCAGGGTGTTTATAAAGTCTCTATACATTTTTGCTTAAGCAGGCTTTATTCTGAAATAAAGGTTATTTACATGAAAATTCAACATAATAGAACACTAAATTAATACAATTCAATGTGACCCCCCCCAGAGTTTTAGGGACAATTGTCACCGTATCAGTACACTCTGGACCGCCTTATGTAAACTCGTTTGTGTAATTTCAGCTACTGCCAGTCTTCACTAGGTACACTTTGAATTTGACAAAACCCCATACGAAAAGGTCCAGGGGAGTTAAGTCTGGTGATCGTGGACCCCAAAGCCGTTGAGAGCCACGACCAATCCACCTATCAGCAAAACTGTCATTAAGAAAATTACACACAGTAATCTCAAAATATAGAGGTGCCCATTCTGTTGGTAGATAATACACTGACTGCCAATAAGTATTTGGACACCTGTGATAGAAAAGAAAAAATAACTTTATTCAAAATCAATAGTTGGTAGAGCCTCCACGAGAGGTAATTACAACGTGGACCCTCCGGGGCATACTTTCCACAAGTCTTTGTACGACAGCTAGTGGTATTTTCTTCCACTAGGCTTGGAGAAGACATAGAAGTTCCTTCACCGATTTTGCACGGGTAGTGCACCCCTGAATTCGGCAATGCAACTCGTCCCAGAGGTTCTCGATAGGGTTCAGGTCTAGACTGGCATATGCTTGAAGCCGAGGACTACGCAGCTCGGAAAGTCATTTGATATGATATGTTGGAAGCTGTCAGGTCTATACTGTGGGCAGGCCAGTCCATTCGATGAACTCCATTGGCACCAGTGGCCCTGGTTAACGTCGAAACATGACAACTGGCATTGTCGTCCTGAAAGTAACAGAGGTCCAACCTGTAAAACTGCCACAACGTAGGAAGCACATTGTCATCCAAAATAGTGAAGTAGGCATCGGAGTTGCGCTTACCATGAATGGGGACCAACTGTCCCAGCCCATACCAGGAGAAACACCCCCAGACCATAATTCCACCTCCGCCGAACTTGACTTTTGGCACAATGAATTCTGGCAGGAGATGTTCTCCAGGTAGACGCCAGACCCAGACCCTGCCATCCGAACGGTAAAGGGTGAACCTTGATTCGTCACTCCAAAGAACCCGTTTCCACTGATCTACGGTCCAATTTCGATGTGCTTTGCACCACATTAACCGAGCAGCGCGGTTGGACTTTGTGATGAAAGGCTTATGGGTAGCAGCACGACCATGAAAACCAAGCAGATGTGCTTTCTTACGGATGGTATTCATTGAAATAATACTCCCGGATGCCTGTTGAAACTCCTCGAGGATGAGGCCCATCGGTTAGGTGCGGTTCTTCCGAATTTCTCTGGACAGCACTCGTCGGTCTCTATTTCCCAGTTTCGTCGGTCTGCCGACTCGGAGCACATTCCGACGATCACCACTCACCTTCCACTTCTTAATCACATAGGCCACTGTCGATTTTGGGTACTTCAGATCGCTGGATATGTCCCTTAAAGATCGGCCACATTTTTGATACCCGATAATTATACCTTTCTCGAAATCAGAGAGCTCCGAACTGCGAGGCATCTTGCATGGGACTAAAGCCGATGCTGTTTCCTACACGATATACCGTATTTATGCGAATCTAATGCGCCATCGAATCTAATGCCCATCCCCATTTTAAAACTTTAAATAATAAAAAAATTGTTTGTCGGCGAATGTAATGCGCATCAATGGTATGAGGAATTTATTGAATCTTATTTTATACAACAATGGATTTGTATATAAACTATCAATCAATGGTATGATAATTTTATTTAAATTTAGATACCATATTTTATACAACAATGGATTTATACATAAAGTAACAGAACATAGAATTAACCTATTAGTGGGCTATTGTTATGTGAAACAATCATTGTTAATTACCACTACCGTATATACGGTACATATCGTAAAGTATGAACATGAAATAAATGGTAACATTTCTATCTAGCTAACAGTTTCTACAATCAGTGATTAATAGTAAACGTCTTTATTCACTATTTTGATGATAACGTTTTTAGTCCCCTTCTCCGTAATGGTGTAGTTACGAGGCATATCAAACCAAATTGGCGTCTCGTCAGCGTTGCCAATTTGCCCCATTGAAAAATTCTTTTCCTTCCGAAGTGTGATGACATTTCGCTAAAATGTTAGTAGTTTTCCCTCAAAATCTGCAGGAAGCTTTTGGCATATTGTTGTACGGCGTCTTAGAAATAAGCCCATCCGCTTCATAAACCGATCCACCCATCGACGGCTAGCTTTAAACTCTCGTTTCGGTATTCCAAGAACTTCAGCCTCCTCTTTTGCTTTATTTCTTATAGTGTCGCTAGTCACAGGTTGTCCATTCTTCCTCCTTTCACGTACAAATTCCAAAACCTTTTCTTCAATTTTAGGGTGTCTTCCTTTGCGAAGGCCAGTGAATTTCTTTCTACTAGTTTTAGTTGCAAACAGTGCCAATTTCTGTTGCCGCCACAAGCGAACATTGCTCTCAGCTACGTTGAACTCTCTCCCAGCCTTTCTATTGCCATTTCTTTCAGGATAAAGAATTACTTTACGTTTGAAAGTAGCGTCATATGACATTCTTCTCTGCTTGCCCTCCATTTCGTGACTACGTACTCTGCAGTATGCAATAATGTGTCAACGATAAATGTAACGGTAAATGTAGTCGAGAAAAACAGTAATCAATTGTTGCGATTTAAATTCGGTTGACGCCATCGGTGAACTACTGACGTCATCGGCGAACTTTGACTCGAATCTAATGCGCCATCGAATCTAATGCGCACCCCAATTTTGAGTACTACATTTGGCCAAAAACGATGCGCATTAGATTCGCGTAAATACGGTATATACTGGTGGAGTCCGTGACGTACCTTAGGACCGCAGATATCGTCATTTGCATAGGTGTCCAAATACTTATTGGTAGTCAGTGTAGTATAAATAATGCCATCTGATACTAGCTGTGGCTTAAGATATTGTTGCAACGTATCGAGATAAATTTCTCTAGTGATGGTCGTTTCAGCAAACATGAAAAGTCTATAGAGCTTAGACTTCCATAGAGTCCATAAAGCTTAGAATGTATTCCAATCCATACCTGAACTTTAGGTCTGTCTCGCTAAAATTCATATAACACGTTTGGTTGTTCATTAACCAGAATTGGCAATTATGTCCATTAATATGGCCGCTGAGATGAAATGTGGCTTAGTCGCTAAAGAGAACATTCTTCATCAAGTTTTCATTCTCGACAGCTTCCAACATATCATATCAAATGACTTTCCGAGCTGCGTAGTCCTCGGCTTCAAGCATATGCACAGTTTTAATCTGGTAGGCATGCTTGTTTAAATGACAGCATATAGTTTTCGAAACAATAGTATGCGAAATACCGATTTCTTGGCCGAGTCTTCGTGAAGATGCCTGAGGGCTACGCGTAATCGCTCCTTGTACGCTTTCCTCAACTTGTGGCGTTACCGAAGGTCTTCCAGAACGGTCTTCATCTTTAACACTACCAGTTCGCTTGAATTTGTTTATCAAAGTTTTAATAGCTGTTCTGGTAGGAGCTTGTTTTCTGAATTTGCGGGCGAAGTCCTCCTGCGCCTGTTGATACGTTAATTCACGTATACGGGCACAAAACAATGGCAATTCTTTCCTCTGTTGACAGTATTATTTTAGGTCGCCTACAAAGAAATTAGAATTAAAATATATTTGTCAAAATGTGTAGAGACTTATAAACACTCTGTATATTGTTTAAGTCGAAATTTGAAAGAATACTTCTTCTATACTCTCCCTCACTTTTGCAGGGTATTACTTTCCTATCAATTCTTTGTTTTCAAGTTTTTCTTCCCTTCAGTAGTTGACTTGGCAATAAAAAGTAGAGAAAAAATGCAAAAGTACGTTATTGGTATTATAGTGTCTTGCTGCCCTTCTTTATTTGAAAATTTGTTTTATTTCTTTAGCAAAATGGTCGAAAACTTTCTTGGCAGCATTTGTTGGAATTAATCGGAACCATTCGTTATTTAGCCTTCCCATTACCGGGACCTTTCCCAGGGCGCACCGCAAAGTTTTGACCGATACTGCACCAACGAAAAAGGAAAAAAAAACACACACTTACTTCCAAATCTTTTACTTGAACTATATATCAACACTTCGGTTTTAGGCTATCAAACGTCTCTTCTAACCATCCTACCAGTCCAGAAAAACTCGTCGTTCAAATTTCCTTCGAGATTCTCAGCCTAATATGGCCTGATTTGTGCTTTGCGGCCGATGCCCCTGATTTAATTACTGAATAGTTGTAAATGAAGTATTAAATTTTATTTTTTATGATTTAGGAAAAGTTAACATATATTCGTTTGGCATTGCTCCTCGAAGGAATTCCGAGTTATTTTGGTTAATGTTAAATACCACAACTCGGCAGAGACGAATTAAGATCCGATAAATAATCGCTGTTTATTATAAAGTAGGAAAGACTGACTTGATGAATTCTCTAATTATTGTTTATTACCAAGCAAAGCTATTAACTAAACTAATAATTGTTTATTACTTTCATATTTATTACATTATTTGATTTGCTTTTAAATTTGTTTTGTTGGTGGGAGACAATAGGAATATTTCACCTGAAGAAGGCGATAGTATTTGCATCTTTGAAAGTGCTTCTGCTGTAATAAAATCTGTACTAGTTACCGTTGTTTTTCTTAGAGTCTGGTTTATTGGTGTTTAAATTTCTCTAGTTTGAAAGTAAAATTTGGAATTTTAGCGCACTCAGACAAAAGTTTTGTCCATTTTCAGCTAGTATATTAAGTATATTATATGCATCAATGCTATTATTTAATTTCCACGTCTATTCATTGAATTGCAGCATAAAATTCAATATTTTTTTGGTTTTATGATACTTACAAATTTCAAAATTTGTAAAAAGTATTATTTTAAAAAATTTAAAAATCATATAATTTTGGCATTAGTTTACATAATAATAATATTTAATACTAATTCAGAAATCAAACAACAAAAATCAGCGTTATATTTACAAAATTTTCACAGGACTAGTTTCGATGGTTTTACCGAACCATCATCTTCAGCTGCAAAACCGCAAATGAATAAGATAGGAAATAATGATTAGATAAGATAAGAAAGCCTGGACAAGAATAAGCAAGTGGCGCCATCTGTTGGCGAAACCAGAACTAAAACATAATTTCTCTAAAAGCCAAAGGCAAATTTGGATTGGAATTAGGATCGTTAACTAGAACAGAAAGATTTTTATGAATGTGAAATGCCTCTAGAAAATCCAGTTCTCCAATGGAAGATGTTTTTCAATAATTTTGGCAGCAGAAAAATTGAAAGTGTGATTTTCGGGCCAACAATGTTGAGCAACAGAAGACTTCTGTGTTTCCTTTTTTCTAACATATGCCTCATGTTCTTTGACGCGAAATTTTAAGGCTCTCTTACTTTGGCCAATGTAAATTAAACCACACTGGCAAGGAATCCTATAAATACCCCAGGAATTCATATCCGGAATGGGGTCCTTGAGTATAGAAGTTGGAATTTTATTGATGGGAGAATAAACAACCCGAAAGTTAAATTTCTGCAAAATATGTGCAACTTTATAGCTAATTGATGGAAAGAAGGGAATGACAACAGAATTTTTATAATCTCCTAAAATAAGAGTGTGGCTTTTAGTGTGTTGAGATGAAAATTTTTTAACTGCTTGATTAATAATGTTGAGTGAAAAGCCCCTTTCAATAGCTATTGCTTTTAAATAATTTAGTTCTTCATCAAGGGCTAGTTTGGAGGAGCAAACTTGAAGAGCACGGAAAACATAGGAATAAAATGAAGCTAACTTTTGTTTAGTCGGATGACATGATTTAAAGTGTGGTGGAAGGCAAACCGATGAAGGTTTACGGTAAACTGTAGTACTGAAGTTGGATGTGTTACGTGTGACCAGAATGTCGAGAAACGGAAGAGAATTGCAAGTCTCGAGTTCAAAAGTGAACTGAATAGCAGGATCAATAGAATTCATTGTTAAAAGAACTTTATTTAAATCATCTTTATTACCTTCAAACAGGGTAAAAGTATCGTCTACGTAGCGGAACCATGCCGGGAAGTTTAAAGTTTCAAACAATTGTGATTCATAATAATGCATGTAGATATCAGCCAGGATGGGACTGAGGGGGCTTCCCATGGCTAATCCCTCAGTTTGCTTGTAATATTTATTTTGGAAAACAAAATGTGTTTGTTTCAAACAGAGTTGAGTGAGAGAAATTAGCTCATCAATTTCGATGCAAGAGGCATTTCACATTCATAAAAATCTTTCTGTTCTAGTTAACGATCCTAATTCCAATCCAAATTTGCCTTTGGCTTTTAGAGAAATTATGTTTTAGTTCTGGTTTCGCCAACAGATGGCGCCACTTGCTTATTCTTGTCCAGGCTTTCTTATCTTATCTAATCATTATTTCCTATCTTGTTCATTTGCGGTTTTGCAGCTGAAGATGATGGTTCGGTAAAACCATCGAAACTAGTCCTGTGAAAATTTTGTAAATATAACGCTGATTTTTGTTGTTTGATTTCTGAATTAGTATTTATTCGGCGTGTTATTGTGTCTTAATTATAGAAGCCCCAAACAGGCTTACATTTTGCTTTCTTTTTTGCACGTGGTGTGTGGCCGCCATTTTGTGATTGTAGGAGTTTCGGTGAATACATTTTTGCAATTTTCAAGTTATGTTTATGTTTTGTACATATTGTGCTTTGCTTGTCTGATTTCATGCATTTTGCTTACAAACGTTTTGTTTTCTATTCATTTCAGTGAGGGAATTTTCTGCTGTTTTGTGTGTACTTTATTATTGCTCAGTTAATTTAATTTGATTTTCTGCATTGTTTATCATGCCTTCATCCGTTAATCGTTTCACTAAATTACGCCTGAAACGGCAAAAATTCCTGAATAATCTTCACTTTTTACTTAAATGTAAATGTAAAAAATTGATCCCCAATTTTATTCAAATCAAATCTAATCAAAAACCTTCGAGTCGCGTTTCAAGAATTCTGTTAAATTGCAAGCTTGCCTTACTTCGGTCCGTGATAAGGGATACACGTCAACAATTGTCCAAAATTGAACATGAACTCTATAAGCTTCATCTGGAACTCGCTAAATCATATCCAAAATTCACTGCCCTTGAACAAAAGTCTTGGTCTAGAACGGAGAATGCAGTTAACCGTCATAAAAACACCCTTGCAGTTAAATTCGAAAAACTTCTTTTACAGTCTTCCAGTTCAAGTAGTTCAAAAAATCTTCCCATTGTAAACATCAAGCCAATAGTTAATATTTCTAATGTTAGTCTTTCAGAAGAACAAGAGAGAATTCTAAAATATAATTTTAACTTCTCACAAACCTGTGAACCGTCGATTCCAAAGATTTTGGTTCCTATCGAAAAAGCTTTCAAGTTCAGTAAAGTTTCAGATTCACAGAAAGAAATGATTAGGCATCTTATCGCTCATAATGTGAAATTCAATAATAAACCTTTGAAACCAAATCTAACTGCGAGAGAAAGAGCTACAATGCGTGAAATTCATTCTAACCCGGATATTATCATTTCAAAGGCCGACAAAGGTGGCCAGATAGTCGTCATGGATAAGAACACTTACATCGATGGTGTCACTAAACTCTTAAACGAAGGACCATATAATCCGATCCCTAAAGATCCTTCACCTTCGGACTTATCCAAAATAAAAACTGCGATCAAATCTTCGCAAATCATTTCAAGCAACTTAAAACATTCGCTTATCCCATCTGTTGCGAATTGTGCCAGATTATATGCTCTTCCCAAAATTCATAAAAGTGGTATTCCTTTCCGCCCTATTGTATCAAATTTAGGTACTGCCTCGTATCCATTAGCTAAATATTTAGTTTCTAGATTTTCCACTCTATTAGACAATAACATTTACACCATAAAAAATTCAATAGACTTTGTAAAAAAGTTTAAAAACATTTCTCCTAGTAATTTACTCATGGTTTCTTTTGATGTAAAATCATTATTCACCAATGTCCCAGTGAAGGGTGCATTAAGATGTCTAGAAACTAGACTTCGCGAATTTCATTTCTCTTGCATCGAAATTGATGAGCTAATTTCTCTCACTCAACTCTGTTTGAAACAAACACATTTTGTTTTCCAAAATAAATATTACAAGCAAACTGAGGGATTAGCCATGGGAAGCCCCCTCAGTCCCATCCTGGCTGATATCTACATGCATTATTATGAATCAAAATTGTTTGAAACTTTAAACTTCCCGGTATGGTTCCGCTACGTAGACGATACTTTTACCCTGTTTGAAGGTAATAAAGATGATTTAAATAAAGTTCTTTCAACAAAGAATTCTATTGATCCTGCTATTCAGTTCACTTTTGAACTCGAGACTTGCAATTCTCTTCCGTTTCTCGACATTCTGGTCACACGTAACACATCCAACTTCAGTACTACAGTTTACCGTAAACCTTCATCGGTTTGCCTTCCACCACACTTTAAATCATGTCATCCGACTAAACAAAAGTTAGCTTCATTTTATTCCTATGTTTTCCGTGCTCTTCAAGTTTGCTCCTCCAAACTAGCCCTTGATGAAGAACTAAATTATTTAAAAGCAATAGCTATTGACAGGGGCTTTTCACCCAACATTATTAATCAAGCAGTTAAAAAATTTTCATCTCAACACACTAAAAGCCACACTCTTATTTTAGGAGATTATAAAAATTCTGTTGTCATTCCCTTCTTTCCATCAATTAGCTATAAAGTTGCACATATTTTGCAGAAATTTAACTTTCGGGTTGTTTATTCTCCCATCAATAAAATTCCAACTTCTATACTCAAGGACCCCATTCCGGATATGAATTCCTGGGGTATTTATAGGATTCCTTGCCAGTGTGGTTTAATTTACATTGGCCAAAGTAAGAGAGCCTTAAAATTTCGCGTCAAAGAACATGAGGCATATGTTAGAAAAAAGGAAACACAGAAGTCTTCTGTTGCTCAACATTGTTGGCCCGAAAATCACACTTTCAATTTTTCTGCTGCCAAAATTATTGAAAAACATCTTCCATTGGAGAACTGGATTTTCTAGAGGCATTTCACATTCATAAAAATCTTTCTGTTCTAGTTAACGATCCTAATTCCAAATTCCAATCCAAATTTGCCTTTGGCTTTTAGAGAAATTATGTTTTAGTTCTGGTTTCGCCAACAGATGGCGCCACTTGCTTATTCTTGTCCAGGCTTTCTTATCTTATCTAATCATTATTTCCTATCTTGTTCATTTGCGGTTTTGCAGCTGAAGATGATGGTTCGGTAAAACCATCGAAACTAGTCCTGTGAAAATTTTGTAAATATAACGCTGATTTTTGTTGTTTGATTTCTGAATTAGTATTTATTCGGCGTGTTATTGTGTCTTAATAATATTTAAGTTCAATCAGATATGTGCGCATATCCGTGTACGAGTAACTAAAATACCTAAAACGTATTTTACGTTATCAGATATTTTCTCTCTCCTTGCCTCATGCCTTCTTGGCGTAATTGGAAGCATACTCGGCGAGTATTTGAGAGGTCCAGGGCGCTGCATATTTTCACCTCTCCTGCTTCATAGGAACCTAACTATTCTACAGTGGCGAACTAAAAGGTGGTGAATAATAATTCGTCTCCACCAGGATATGGCGATTGGGTCCCTTATTCGCCAGACGCCCTTTAAAAGCAAGAGTATGTAAGATATTTACTCCCTTCTTCCAGGATCCCTTCGTGGTCTAACGGTAGCCCACTAGGGCGTATTCGATAAGTCCAGGTTCGAGTCCCGACGAGGGCACTGCTCATTTTTAATCCCTTATGCTTCAAAATAACCTAATGACTCTGCAACTTATTTATTTCGTTATGTGTGTATAAGGCTTATTTCAAAGCAAGCTGTTGGCTGTACGGTATATTTTCCCCCTTTCCCCGTACATTAAATAAATAGAATTATTGCTCGAAATTTTTTAGAAACACATTCTTCCGAACCATATATTTTTTGTGTACTATATGGTTCGGAAGAATGTTACGACTGAAAATGCTACGAAGGTTAAAAGTAGTTTCCAGAAGTGAAATTTAGTAAAAATTTACTTCGTAGGAGGTATTCCCTCAGTAGAGATGCTATTCAGACTTCAAAACTACTACTACTAAAACATCTTTTCTTTGAAGAAAATTTTAAATGTAGTTTCTTAATCGTTAATGACTTGCTCATATTCTCTTCTTTCGAGAGTATCTTTTTTTCTTAAACTGCACCGTTGAAGTGTTATTGCCCATACATGAGTTGTATTTGATTAAACGAAAACCCAGTTCCCAAGATTGTTTCTAAAGCTCATGATAATAAACTTAGTCGCAACTTGCTTTCTACAAATGCTTTTAATTATAAAAAGCTAGTTGATAACTTTAAAAAACGTTTTGATGTTTTTCATTTTTTACTTTTTGTGTGTGAGTGTATGCGTGTGCAACACAAATTATATGTTTAAAAATTTTTTGCTAGTACAGTATACATCAAACTCACAGCGCTAAAAAAATATAATTTAAAATAAATGATCGTATGAATGGAAAATAAAGATATATCCTCTGATGTTACTCAGAAAACTTTCAAGCGTAGCTGTTTATATAAAAAAATGTCAGATAGCATACTTTCATGAAAGAAACTTAGGATTCGTCTCGTGATCTTAACAGATATCAAGATAGATGTTTTCTGATCGTATGACCATGTTATCAAATACTTTCCGCTCCTAATTTCATTCTAAGAGGCTTTTCACTAATTAAAACCAATTTGTGTATTTTAAGCTCAATTATTCCACCTTTAACAAAAGAGGAAAGGAGGAAACGCATATTCAACTCAGTACCACAAATACACATTAGGTCAAATGAGGAAACATTTTTCCTTTCTACGAGAAGGGCATCTATTCTAATCATCATGACATGCCTTCTTGACTTCTTAAAACTAAAGAAATGGTGTTTTCAGCCATGCTTTTCTCTACTCATGCTCAGGTAGAGCGATGCCAATTTAATTTTTGTAAAGCTGGTGTTTAAATTGTTATAGGATAATTTTTATCGCTGTACAACACATAGTGAAAGTCATGTCTTCAAGTAGTCTTTTATCATCAGGTATATCTATTGATAAGCCAATTAAAAAGTATTTATTATTTACCTTAAAACTGTTCTTATGCAAGATCATTCTGTCTTACAAATATATTCTGAAACTTATTTTCTCTACATTATCAGATTGTTTCAAAATTTTGGCAGTCACCTCTAAAAATATATCATATATCATATGTTCCCAGAACCTCAAGCTAACAAAGATATTCCAATGAGTTCAGCTTGTCATTTGCATTAAAACGATTTTACTTCTAAAATCCTCCCTTTAGCAATATAAACATCGAAATAATTCCGTATTTAAAAAGAAATTGGAAATGAATATTTGATTAAATGCACATATTTGTTCAATTAGGTTATTTAATATTCAGTAAGTGGTTAATTGGAGGTTTATTGTTGGTTTCGTTACATCATAAAAATGATATTTTTAGCTTAACTGTTGATTACTCATTGAACATAATGATATGAAGTAATCGAAATTAAGCTTTACACAACACGTATATAAATAATTATCTATAAAAATTGTTTAATACAAATTTTTGAAACTGTAAAAAGCATTTACTAGGGCACAGAGTGATATGTTATCAACTAAAATTTACATGACAATTTACAAAGGTTATTCGTTTATCAATCTAATAGAAGACTACTGCGCTTAACAACAGGCCTTACTGCTCTTGCAACTACGCTTAAAATTTAATACTTCAGTTTTGTTATGACAGTGGAAAACATACTCGTACAGTAGAGGGCAATTTTAAAGGAAAATTGTTTTACTTATTAGGTAAATAACAGACACGCAATAAATATCATTTATTTGTAAGACAGGTGATACTGAAAATAGAAACAAAATTATGCATAAAAGGAAGAATATGTATATATATATATACATAAGTTTTGAAATAATTCTGCCGCACAAAGTGTAGTCAGTGCAGTAATCTCACAATCTCTTTGAGTGTGCATTTTTTTTAATCTTTGCTTCAGGAAATAAAGTAAAAAATGTATTCAATATGAAGGAAAATGTCACATACTCTATGCGCACTGTGGTTAGCAAATCCAGCCAGCCAGTGAAGGATTCCGTGGTTCGAATCCCGTTGGCAACACCGTTGATTTTTCGCTTTCCTATTTCTGAAAACTCTATACCATACACATATCTTTCAGTAAAATTCTTTGATAGGCATTCCTCTATATAATTTAAAAAGTATTTTGAAACATATCTTTGCGAAGAACATATTTTTTAGATCATGCTTATATCAATAAATCACTCACTCAGTCAAATAATTTGATTCGCATTCGTAAGGAGAAAATATTCGATTTCATTCACAGACTAGGAATAAGAGTGTATACAGAACTCGAATAATGAGATTTCACATTCAAATTCCAACCCGTGTCTCGGTCTTTGCATTTACGTCCGGTTAACATAAAATCTTTCTTGGATTAAGGGAGTGTTTTGGCTGTAAGTCATAACACCCGGTTCTGTTAAGTAAGAAAAAATCCGGAGGCGGTTACTGGATTCGAATAAGGAAGGAAATAAATTCCTCGCACAGCAGACGAAACGTGTCTGGTTTTAAATCTTCACTTAGATCTTTAAATCTTTACTATAAACGATCTTTTATAAAATATAATAGTTAAGAAATGCCTTTGATTACAACTTAAGACTAAAAGTTCATAATAAATATGATTATATGGAATTTTGTCCTTCCTTTCTGCGTACCTTCGTGGAATCACTGGAAGCACATCTGGCTAACAATCAAAAAAGTCCTATGTCGGAATCTTGACGAGGTCATTTCTGATTTATCCTATTTTGTGATCTGATAAACACCTAATGTTTCTACAAGGTTATTGCATAAAGTTTTTGCATAACTTACAAAAGTTACAACATTTAACAGAGATTTGCTTTAAAAAATAGACATAATGTTTGTTTTTTGCAATATCGATATAATAAATGAAGCCACATGTACATTATACCTATGTCATTAGGTGTAATGTATATTACACCAAATGATGTTAATTGCAATGTATGTTTGTATGGTTACTGTTGATTTTTCCGATAATAATCCTATGTGTTATATCCGCTCCTACGTGTTTTGGACTTAAACGGCCACGCTGGAACTGGAATAGGACCGGAACTGGACTGGAACAAGACGGGAACTGGAACAGGACTGGATCCGCAACAAGACGGGCACCGGAACAGGGCGGAAACCGGAATCTCTCATCTCCTGGCTTCTCCCCGGGCAGGTCTATTCTGGCTCGAACTAAAAGGAACTGCGGTGCCACTAAGGAAAGCACCTCCTTTTATTGCCGGCGGTTGCCGTTACTACAGGCGACTATGCAAATATTTAACAGTTACTCTAACAAGCAACCATACAACGAAAACTCGTGTTATTCTTGTAGGGAACTTCTAACACATTATATAAGAATTAACGATGATAGCACTTAAACAAGAGAAATATCGATCAGAAACAGCTGGAGACAAAAGGAACAAAGTTCGAGGTACTGCGTGCCGCCATGCATCTGGTGCACAAATAGAGATGATTAAAACAATGTTAAACTTTCTAGCACTCTCATTGAATAAGATAATTATTCAAGTATGTGAGCTTAGGAACTTTTTAATTTGCAATGAAACGTTCAAATTTTCTCTCAGAGAAACTAATAATTGTCTTTCTTTAATACGTATGAATAATAATGCCTCTCAATCTATTCTGGCAAACGTTCATGATCTTTAACATATGAAACCATCCTAAACTTCAGTCATTTTTAGTAAGCTACGATAGAAACTTTTAATCTCCTTTTTAAGTTGGTCTTAATTTTCTTATGCATGTTGTATTCATATTGATAACTCGGCATTTATTTTAGGGTACTAAATACGTTTAAGCAGTTACGTTGAATTTTATTTATTGAGGCGCAACTTTTTGAATTCCATTTGCAAGAACTACATTGATCTACAAACTTTTATCAACGAAGACTCCAGGCATTTAGGTAACAAAATGAAAACATTTCTTCCACTTTCTCTAAGAAGAGTTAGATTTTTCTAATATAGTTCTAATCTAAATTAAAAGTTTTGTTTTCTTTTAAATTATATTAATCTCTGTGTGCAATGCCAAAAGCAAATCTGAATATTGCAGAAATAATTCACAAGAATACGAAAACTAGGCGAAACCTCTTTTGTATCATTATCAACTTACGGATACATAAGATATTTCTCCCGCTTTCCTGGCGCGCCTTTCTGGTGTAGTGGTTCTGCAAGCTGGGCCGGTATTCCAGAGGTCCGTGGTTCGATTCCCAGCGAAGGCGGTTGCTAATTTTTCATCTCTCCGGCTTCGAATTAACCTAATGTCTCTACAAAATTAGTTGTTATATCTGAATATACTTTGGTTTTTCCTACAATCTATCTTACGGAGCAAGGGTGAATTTATCGAGACAATTATCTTAACTTATTTATTCCTTTGGTGTTACAGTTCTTTGCATGTACAGTGTAATGAGAAATGAAAGATATTAAATTTATAACAAATGTCGATTATTAAAGTACAGAGCAGAATGTATTTTAAGATCATCCCCATATACATATATATTGAATTCTACGGTGCATTGAATTTACTAACGGACAAACCACAAACAATGCAACACTATTTTAAGCTTTTAATAATTGAATAGAAAAAGCTTTTAAGCTTTTAATAAAAAATAGAAAGAACACAAATATTAAAAATGACGTATTAAAACCCCGCTGAACACGCTATAAATAATTTGCTGTCATCCACAGAAAAGATGATTATAGCAGTATATGCTTAAAGTGCTTTTATTAACATGTAGTCTGCTATAAGAAGATGAATTTTCAAGCACATTTTAATTAACATGAAGTCCACCATAAAAAAGCAATCACAGCTGCATAATGCAGTATTTAATTAAACTGTGGCCCGCTCTAAGATAAGAAACGATTAACACATACATCAAACATCATACCATTGAATTATTATATAACCATACGAAATGGTAATGATGAAATTAAATGGCATTAAATGGTTTAATGATTTTAAATGAAATTATATGGTATCTACAAGAAAAGTGACCATTTCAACACGCTGCTTTAACAACCTCACACTAAATCTAAATTATGAGATTTTTATTATCCCAAAGCAACTCCTCATGGTAGAACAAACAACTCAAGATCTAAATATTCGATTTTATTATTACGGTAAAGCACGCTAGGGCTATCTGCCTAAACAAATAATGCTTTCATGGAGGTTTTTCAAAGGAAACTTTGCTCTTATTCACGTTACACAGAGAAAACAGCAATCTTTCTATGCAGCGAACCCAATCTCTGGAATCTAAACCTGATTCAAATTACTACCATGCAGCTGTTTAACCCCTCGTGAGCCGCTAATAAACTTAAAATTTCAAAAATATTCGCTAAATTCTTCTTGTCGTAATGTCGGTTGTAATCCAAACACTCAATGGAAGTGAAAGAGAATCTTTAATTACACTTATACATTTGTAATAGTAACTAAACAAGAAGCCAACTAAATTTTTAAAATGAAGTTAAATTTCTTCATGCTCATCTTTTTTCAGTCTCTAGTTTACCTGCCAAGAAAACCTGTGCTTTTCAATGAATACTATTACGGCAATTTTTCATGCCCCTCCCGAATATCCAACTAAATGTCCGCCTTTAATCAATGACAGAGCTTTAAATGTGACTTTGGTTGCGTAGATGTAATAAATCAAGCAAAGAGCAATTTTAATTGATTTATTGCCTTTAAAAATAATTCTTGTTACATGAAAGTGAGGTAAAGAGATATTTCCTGTCAAAGAAAGCAGAAAGGAAAGCTCAGCTCACGCAACACTAGCTTTAACAGACTAAGAGTTACCATCAGTTTCTGAAATCAGAAAACTTTCTGATGTAATCGTAATCTGAAGTATTCGTAATCTGTATTAAATATATATGTTTCTATGTATATATAGATAGATAGATTTTATAGAAACTAAAATCTATGTCCAGAGGTTCAGCTTTGTTAACAGTTTCACTTCTTCGTTTAGACTAAATATCTTGTAAACTTAATTTAAAACAAAATGTAAGTTTTAACTTTTTCTTTTACTCTTATTTCTCAATTTTTTCCTTCTATCAGGACTTGTCGTACTGTCATGTGTTTCGAGAAGAGAGAAAACAGAAAAATAAAACTTCTTAGCTATAACTGGAGATATTAAATCTCAAAATTTAAATTTATTCTTTAGTTACTTTACGTGCATAAATCAGATGGTTTGTAAAGGCACAAACTTAGAATATGGATAGCTTAACTAATTTAATCGAGGTTAATGAGACTGCTTTTAGTCGACAAATTGACTACTGACCTCAACATTTAGCATAATAATTTATCAAATCCGCTAATGGACTTTTATTCAATCGGTCTAATGTAACAAATTTCTCAATACCCCATGCATCATAAATATCGATTAACCATTCGTGATCATCTGTGACCTTCTAAGCATTCTAATCAGTTATGCCGCATATAGACGTTTTTCAGTTGTAAACTGATATCATTTCTTCGTTAAACCATTTTGTAATAAGTACTACATGACCATTTCTACAATCTATTTCTACATTTTTACATTCCATTTGTTACGTGTTATTTTATAATCGTATGCATGTGGCTGATAAAATGAGCACACATATCGCTTATGTTCTTGTTAAATTTTTAGCTCGTATGAGAAAACTGCTTTTTAAAGCACGGAATATCATCAGCTACGAAAATGCAGCTTGAAATAGTTAAAAAATCGTTCAATTAAATTTGACTTTAATGTTTTAGGAAAAATAGTACTAAATATGATCTTTAGTACTTTTGAAAACGATGCTTTATTCATTTTTGCACACAGAGAGGTTAAAAAAAAACACAGTTTCATTTTCTTGCAAAATGGCTATTTTTAGAGTGCGAAACCTTGCTCCAAGCCTTATGTCTGAAAGAAGAAGGAAGATTGGAAAGAAAGAACAAAAACATCGCAAACTTAATTACGTTTAATATATTATTTGAATATAAATATCCTCCATTCCTGCACCAAATTGAGCAATTTGTGGTTACCTAGTGGTTAGAAATGGCGTTTGTCGTATCGATGGGTCCATGCTCGAATCATGGAAAATGCTTGGATGTAAATGTATAGTGTCTTGGCGACATAGTCGCATTTAAAATACATGGCTAAGCCGAAATTTCTCTCATCTTGCCATGCATTCTTCTACCAGAAAGTATATTACTATCTTGTTGGTAGGAAAAAAATGAGTGGGAGACTATCAGAGCCGTTCTCTTGCGATTTTTGTTTGCAAAACCGCACAAAGTTAGGCAAAGTCTTATTGTCACATATATAGTATTTAAGGTTCATGCCAACAACAGACGCAATCTTGCGGTCCTTTTCATCATAAAACTCGCAGATTTGTTCTGATTAAGTCAGGCCAGAAAGCTAAGTCGCAACAAAAAAAGTGTGCAAGGATCTTTCGTGTTACTCTGTTCATATCCCGGTGTCCAAACATGAGCCTTCGTAAACATTTTGAATATTTTTGGGGGGATACAGGAGGGAAATCCATCAAAGGTGCAAAGTAAGTGCCACCTCTACACACCACACAATAAAACTTTCTATAGTATGTTATTGAAGTAAAAAAGCTTCGAGATGGGCAAAAATGCTGATTTACAGGTTGAGATCAGAAAGTTCGCTCACCTATGAACCGGTTCTCTTTTTCGACTGACCTTTCGCTAACAATATTCTTTATAAATAAGATAAATAATGAGAAGTGGAACAAGAGCGATTTGAGAGGATGGAAGGAAAGAGCGAAAGACTTGAAGACTGGGGTGAGTTGAATCGGCTCAACCAAACCTTTCACTTCCTTGACTGATTTCGACTGTAATTAAAAGATTCCCTAAAATATGCAAAAAATTAACACAAAGCTCGGGAATAAATAAATTTTTAAAAAGCTGAAAAGTGATAAAACTTAAACATACCTTTTACATGGGATTATGAACATTTCTATCTACCCTAAAATGGGAATGGAACTTTAATGATGGGCTTCCAACAAGAGCTCTTGGTGACTGGACTCTTAAACGAGGTACCGCTCAGTTTTGTCGAATCGCCTTCGAGTAAAATTAACCGGTTCTTTGAATCAGTGGTAGAGCGGATAGCCCATTATCTAGTCACGTTTCACGTTTACTGTCAAACTGAACTTATTGTCAAAATGCGCCTTATTAATGCCGCAACATACATATAGTGGATCTACATCTTCACTTGTCTAATAATAAAAGCTACACGAAAAAGTTGTATTCCAAGGGTTCTCAAAGAGAGCGATTTCTCCCCTAGTGGAACTTCCTAGTTTCAGGGGGTAATGTGGTCAACCTTTTATTTACCTGTTAAGTATTCAGTTTTAGTTTATAAATATCGAATCGAATACTCAAGTTTTGGTATTTATCAACAGCTTATAAGGTATTTCTTCTGCCTTCTTAGCGTGTCTTCGTGGTGTAGTGGTCTGCACGCTGAGCGCGTACTCCAGAGGTCCGTGGTTCGTTTCCCGGCGAAGGCGTTGCTCATTTTTCATCTCTCCTGCTTCCAAAAAAATACCTAATGTCTCTACAACCTTTTATACTTTTTCTTGTTTAATTTATAAAACTCATTAAAATCATCTAAATTTAAATAAATGTACATGTATTTTTAGAGCTTGGGAAAAGAGGGTTGATTAATGATCGTCTAATAGTGGTGAAAGAGTTGCATGGGGCACAAAATGTTGAGAACTATTACTCTAGCTATTGACTGCCAGATGGTGTCCTGTTTAAGGCTAGAATCAACAGTTATCAGACATTAGTACCAGTGCAGTGTTAAAGTTGTACAAAAATTTATAATTAGAATATTGTCAAAAAATACCTCAAGATGTCTAAATAATTTTAAAACAAAATATATTTTAGAAAAACTTACCAAATTTGTGAATTTCATATTATTCGTACTGTTCACTATTTATAAAGTCTTGGTCCAATTTAAGGCGAATGATTGGTTTTCTACCCTGTATCCAAAGCGTTTTCGTAGAGCGTGTGAAATGCGCATTTTCTCTGTATTGAAACAAAAATTACGTTAAAGAGCGATCTAATTCTTCCAAGAGAATTTCGAATTTTAATTAGGAAAAGTCCTTCTAATAAATGAATGCCTTGCTTTAATTAAGTTATGATTCCTTCATTAGTGAGATTCCACAGCTTTTATAGTTGCCAGCGTGCATGAAGTATTCGATACACTGTAAGAGCTTTATTCTTCATTTAATCACATACGAGGAACGTTTTCTGAATATCAGAAGGAAATTTTCAATTCTATTCCCTACAATCTTTTGTACCGTAGATACAGGAGTTATCCATTTCGACTGTAAAAACTGTTTTTCTTTATTTTCATTTTAGCTTAGATTAAATGTACATTTCTTCTAAGTAATCGAATTACAGCTTATGGAGGGGAAGTAACATCTGAAATAGCAATTTGGTCAGTTAAAGGTTAAAAGAAAGACAAAAGAGCTCTTCTGCAGAACGTCTATTCAATGAAAAATGTATATCATAGAGATTTTACGTAAAGTTTTATGCTTCATATGTTTATTATGCAAATTTTGTTCCTCGGGAAAGAACTCTTTTTTATAAAATCACGATAGCCCAGGAAAAAATGGCAATACCATTATTCTAAACAGCAGTGGAAAGCTCTGCTGTCATCGATCCAAGTTTTTACTCTCGCCTTTGTTTTTTATGAGAAACAAATTAGCATTTTGGCTTATCTTTAGTTACCATTTTATGAATATTTGCACTTTTCGCTTACTATTACATACTGATATTTCTCGGATGACATTAAAATCATTCATGTTGTATGATAGATCTTAGTGGTTTAGTTTATTGCAGCATGATAAATACGTCTTTCATTTTCTAACGTCAAAGTTTACGCTTTTCCGTACAGAACGGTTAATGATCTGAATTTAATGCATTCAGGTTACGACATTTTATATTTTTTTAATTTCTTGAAGACCTAGCTTCAAATTTCTGTAAAGCTTTCCATAATTTTCCCTGTATTCACACATTAACCTAACCCTTTTAATCTTTAATTGAGCAGTATTTATATCTTCAGTTTCTTATATTTTTTAAGAAGGTCCATCTTCTTCAGTAGTAACTGTATTTAAATCTCGCAGCTTTAAAGAAATTTACATTTCTTTGCTATTGCACCGTTTTCGTTCTATTATTATTTTAATGATATAGCAAATTTTACTTTACTGTCTTCACGTGAATTACTATTAGTACTGTGTTTATACTTAATCTATTATTTAATCAAATATATTGACAAATTCTTGATTTCATTTTCACAAGTTTTCTGGCTTTATATAAATGCTTCATTATGATGTCTTCAACTACTTATGTATTACTTATACTTAATCTATGTATTATCAACTTGATACGTAATCTACGTATTATATATTATTTAATTAAATATACTGACAAATTTATTACTTCATTTTTACCAAGTTTTCTGGCTTTATATCAACACTTTATTATGATATTTTCAACTACTTTTATTTACTTTTTATTATTTCTGTACTCCATTATTTAAAAAAGGAAAACGGCTTAAAATTTTCAACCAGTTTTTCTCTTTTTTATTTAATCTGCGTCGCCTTTTTATCTACCTCATCTATTAATTTCCTTAACGGATATCACAATTTTGTTCTAGTTTCTTCAGAAACCCATTACTCATTTTATATGTCACTTTCTTCGAAAAGTTTAAATTTTCATAAATACTGCAGATCTTTTCGTTTGATTTTTTAATGAATGAAAATCAAAAATCTTTTAGAATGAGTATTTAGTATGAGTACAGAAATACTGTATATGAGTAACATTTAGTATGAGTAGAGAAAATGATATTTAGTTCGATTATGTATGAGTGCAGAAGGGTTTTTAATTATGAGTACAGAAGCACTTTCAGTATTGTAAGGTTTGATTGTAATTAGCTAATTATGTTAACATTTCAGCTTTTATATACGTCTTCCTACGCCAACTTCCATCAGAATGCAAATTAATGTAAAGTATAAATAAGCGTCAGATTTCAAAGTTTATCGGAATGTGTTTCTGCGCTTAGATTGTCTGTTACACTGCAGCTGTGGCAATAACCTTGTAGGCAAAGTTTTCCTTGCTGTTCATGAATGATTAGTCAGGAGAAGACAAAGTTTAAGGTAGGCTTTCGCTAATATTATAGTCTATCTTCCACTTAACTTGAATTTATGTTGAAAACTGTTTGCCTGCAAGCTAGTGGGGGTTCTGTGTCTGATACTTTTCAGTCAGTGTAACCATCAAGTAGACGTGCTAATAAATTTTGATACAGATTTTGTATTTAATTTGCTAGTTTTAGTAGAATTATAATTAAAATTGCTTTATTTCCCCGTGCAATGCAACGCGTGACGAGTTTAGGAGAAAGCTACGCGGAAAAAGCAAAAATATAGGAGCACACGCATTTAACATTTAATAAATAGATATCTCATAATTGTACTATTATGCTTTCCAGATGTTGTTTACTTAGTTGTTGTATGATTGTAGCGAATCCACGGTGAGATCGGATTAGCTTTCTCTGTGTTTTGGATTGTGTTCTATTTAACGTTTTAGTAGTTTAAAATATAACTACTGTGAGATATTGTGATATTATACTAATATTTTTGAGGAAACACTTAGCGTTTCGTTAAATTTCTTGTGATAAGAATGAACTTTATTGACGGTTAATCAGACTTGTGCTTTCAATCTATTACGAACCCGTACGCAAGCAACAATATTTTCAGGCATTAGATTAAATGACTTTCCGCGAACGTTTTTGAATGAGCAAGTAATAAAAATGGGAGAAATAAAGTTTATCTAAAACTCAGATTAATTTCTTATTGAAGTAAAGCAAGTAACATAAGCTTTTTTGGTATTAAGGACACATGAATTTCTGCATCATAGAGAATCCTTTCAGGAGATAATCAGGTTAAAACCTAGCTACATATTCAAACGAAAACATCTCTGACAATACTAGATAAATTATTCCGTAAATTTAAAACCGTAATACTCCATTTTAGGATCGGCCAGCGCTCATTATAACTTTAACTACAAATATCTGCGAGTAAAAGATTCAAATTTTTAAGACATAAAAGTTATATTTCTAGCTTTAAGCTAAATTTCTATTTCGTCCACCCCAGATTCAGATCGCTGTTTCCTTTTGAAATACTAGAATGAGCATTCAAGTAAAACATTAGATAAGAATTTCATTAAATCTATTCGAAGCTACTACGCTAATAATTACAGTACAAAGGACACTCGCAACATGCAAGTAACAGGTATCATCATTAAGTTTTGATCTAGGTGAACAACGGAGCGTTATCAAAGACTCTGTTGAACTCTATGAAACTCCTTATTACCCATTCTATATCAGAAAATACGAAAAAGAGAATTCCGTTATTTCTCCTTAGCTGACTCCGCAGCATCTAAATATGCGACTCATTACTCTTGAGTATTCTCTGTTTAGAAGAGAAAATGAACGCTAGACAACGGATTAAAGAAACCTTAAATAGTTTTCTCTTACTCTGGAATACATCAGCAAATCTCTTCGATAAAATTCTGGACCAAAAGTATCTTGTATACTCTTTATTGTTGTTTATTTCAAGATATAACATTATACTTTCCAGAAGAATTAAAAGGAAAATTTATCTCAATCAAGTCTTGAGTAACATGGTTAATTTTGAATGAAAATATACTACAAAATCGCGTAACTCTAGTAACATTGTGTAACTATTACCGTAACAGCTTGTGTACAAGAACCACATTATCCACCGTTGATCATAAATAAGTAATATCTGTCGTAAAGATGTTAAGACAAAACCTTTCCGTCAGTTTCTGGTCTTTTTCAAGAACAAGTACATATTCTCATGAAAAGTATTCCATTATATACTTTTTTTTCAATTTGTCCAACTTTATTTTCAACTGTGTCATTTCTGCCTTCTGTAGCTTCAAATTTATTTTCTATTATGCAGGTAATTTCTCTTTTCATTTCTTCTTGACGTGCTTCAATCTTTTCTTGACCAGCTTGAACGGCTTTCATTTCGTCCTTAACGGATTCCTAGCCCAATTTCATTTCTTCCTAAACGGAGTTGACGGCCCCTTCCATCTTTTCTTGGAAAGCAGCAAATGCAGTCATCATTTGCCTGAATTGTTCTTCCATCGCTCTTGTTATTGGCATTCAAACCCCACTCCTGACACCAAAAATTGTTGCGTGCGTACGGGTTCGTTATGAAATGAATGCACAAGTCCGATGAAAAATGAACAAAAATTTATTATTATCACAACAAAAAATGCTTAAATTTTCTCAAATTATCATGTAGTATTACAATATCTCACAGTAGTTATCTTTTAACTACTCAAATGTCTAATAGAACGTAATTCAAAACAGCTAAAGAACG
Organism: Stegodyphus dumicola; assembly: GCF_044657685.1. Taxonomy (NCBI): domain Eukaryota; kingdom Metazoa; phylum Arthropoda; class Arachnida; order Araneae; family Eresidae; genus Stegodyphus; species Stegodyphus dumicola. Next base: position 107,808,269 of record NC_140781.1, on the reverse strand, counting down.
CTAATCCGCGAATTCGCTACAATCAACAAGAGCAGTTTTTCTAAACAACAACAAACTAAGCAACTACTACAAACTGAGATGTTTTCCTCCTTTTATAAGATTTTAAAATCACGCGCTAGAATTTTCCAGTACTTTCTCGAAATCAAAAAGAGATATTTATTTATTTAATGCACGCGCTCTTGTATTTTCAATTTTCCGGCTTAGCTTTCTTTTAATATTCGTCACGCGCTGCACTGCGCGAGAAACAAAACCACTTAATTTATAATTGAACTAACATTAGCTTTTTAAATACCAAATGCGTAACAATATATTTCCTGAAGAATTTTGAGCTTATTAATCAATCAAAGAAAATAACAAATATATCAATGTTGCATCCTCCACCAGGTTGGAAACGAGATTGAATTTCCAGTTTACTCTGTCGCATCTAATGCTTCCGTTTCTTCCTTCGCTTCGTCCCCCCCCTTTTTTTTTTTTTTTTTTTTTTTTTTTTTTTTGAATACAGAATTCCTTTGAGTCATTTATAACAACCGAGCCAATTATGATACTAAAAGTTGCGGACATCAATTTCTAAACTATGCGAATATCATATTATATTTGTTTTCATATTCTATTAAAACTTTTAATAAATTATGTTAAAAATTAGTTTATCTTCAATGTGAAGTTTGCACGTTTCAAACTATGTAAATCTTGAAATATCAGTAGTGTAACTTAATCTCATCTAGCAAAAACGATTGTACTAAACTATCACAAATAGCATTTCACATTAATAAAATCAGCTACCGAAATTTTAGCATAATATGTGGATCATAAAGCCTCCAGATTCTTGTTCATTTTGACCAATACTAAACTGTATATAAAGTAAATTTTTATAAAATTAGAAATGGTATACGTTTTGTATCAATGCTTCAAACCTCTAGAATGTTAGTTAGGAACAGGTAGATATTATTTTTTATAGACCTGTTGTTCTTTTTGGTAATCTCTTTAACGATTTCCTGTATAATTCTAAATTACAGTCTTCTTAGCTCTTTTTATTATTTAAAATATCCGCTTTTATAATGAGACAAAATAAAATAAATAACCCCTTGAACTTTAGAATAGCTGCATATTATCATTTCAGGAAATGCTTAGTATTTATAATATTTAGGAATAAGTAGCGTAGTTTACTGGAGTTTTAGAAGGCGGAGTTTAAAATTTTACATTATTTTCGAGTTTTACAAAATGACTAAAGCTTTCTTTCACTATTTTGTAGATATATTAAACAGTACAGAATTTTTCCCTTTAAATTTTTAAAAGCTAAAACTTGCTTTCGCAGAAGCAAGTGCACGCAAGTAGTTTAGTCACGCTCAGTTAAAACTAGTTAAAATAATACAGGAAATAAATTGTGATGTATGAATAAGTATGGCCTTTGCCTTTAGTTTCTTGTTAGAATGATTCGAGAAAGCTCAGTTGATCAAGAAACAAAAGACATTGGCAAATCTGTTTTCGTTTTTGCACTCGAACAATTAGCAAAACCTTTGGGAAAAAATTTAATCAAATTTACTGAGAAACAGAAAACTTTTCGCATTTAAGTTAAAATTGTATTACTGTATATGAGTAGTATTACTAATTTACCTGTAGTATATTAATTATTTATTAACTTATGCTTATATAATATATACTGCCTAGAAGAAATACACTAGAATTCTTAATACAATTTCTTAAAAATCAGAATGACAGAATTTAAGAAATGTATGCTCATTATGCGTTTAAACATCATCATCTGATATGAATCTATATTCAGATTCTATGGTACAGATAACATTTTTGCACGATCAATAGAACTTCAATCAGACTCTTAATTTTCAAAACGATTCATCGTTAATAGATGCGGGCCGATTGAATTTTGCCAGTTTTTAAAACATTATTGCAAACTAAGCGCCATAACTGCGTATTAAAATCATTTTCGTTGTAACTAACGCAAATACGATAACCACGTAAAATGTGCTTGCTTAATTAAGGCCTGTAATGTCTATAACAATTTACAAAACTTATTTCGCCTTTCGAAATGATTTCTTCAATATTTTATTTAAATGTTAAAAGCATCGCATATATTTATTCCTTGCAAACACAAAATGCAAATATGTTTTAAATTAAAATAATAGAAAAACTCATTCTTTGAAGCCCAGTGGCAGAAAGTCACTGCAGTGGCATAAGGAATGTTGATAAAACGCGTATTGAAAAAGAAGAAGCGAGGAGCCGATGACGCACTTCTATATACCATCGGCCCAATTGTCATTCCGTATATGGCAGCTATTCGAAAAGTCTCCAAGTTTTATACTTATCTACCGGCAGAAGCGTTTCTTTTTTTCTTTACTCAAAAACATGCATTTTGTAATAAATCAGTTATTGCTCCTACTGTCAATCAAAATGGATTTAAAATTTTCTGTACATTCGTACTCCTAGCGGCGGGGAGACAGATCAATATCTTGCAAACGCAATCTTTATATTTTTATTTTAGGTTTACACTTTCTCTTTATTTAAGAATTTCGTTCAGAATTCATTTAATGTTCCAAACATTTTCTCTTCTTTCCTTAAAACTTTCCGCGTTGTACGTATATTTCTTAATTTATCATTAATGTTCTTATGATGCATTCACATGACAGATAAAATATTAACTCATATTAAGGATATCCTATGTTATTTAAATATAACAAAGTACAGGAAGGTTATTTACCTAACAGAAAGGATTCCTTCGTTTAGGAATTTCTATGAAATCTGTAAATTATTTGCATTACACTTGGGGAAAGCCACAAAAACCAACATTACAACCAGCTATTCTCCTGTGTTCGAACCCTTTTCCAAATTAAGGGCATGTAATAAATATACACATTAAAATGTTGTTCGAGAAAAATATACGTACCGTATTACAAGTAGAAATTGCATTTGTCGTTAAGCTATAAAAATATTTAAATGACAGCATTCAAGAAAGTCTTTAAATTTTAACCATTTTTGTTATTATAGCAAATTTCCAAAATTTTTATCATAAATTTGTGAATAAAATTCATCATCAAATACAGAAATTGTAAAAAAATTCTTAATATTATCATGATGATTTTTTATTTTTGCTAAAATCGTGCATAACCCTTAATTTTAATTTCTATTGAAATATTTATATTTTTTTCTAATGTTAAAAACAGAATTTAAGAAAAAAAAAGATATTTAGGATAAATTAACATGTACCTATTGCTAACGAAACAATTCATTTAATTATCGTCTTTTTTATTATAATAAAAATAAATGTGTTTTAAAGATTAAATAAATAGAGAGAGTTAATAAATAGATAGTTGCAGAGATAAAATGGGAATTCTTTAATTCTGATTTAAATACATGTGTTTCAGAGTAATATTTCTACAAATCTGATACTGTTGCCTTAAAAAAGTCTTCGAAAGTTATATAGAAGATAACATTATCAATATCAGAAGAATGTGTCATAAATTAATTAACGCGGGCAAAAGCGTACTTTACGCTTATAAATAGAAAACTGCTATTAATTTAACATTAAATTATTATTTTTAAAATGTATATGTGGACTTAAATTATGTGAAATCAAGAAAGGTGTAAAATGTTTTTGCAGATAATAAACATAAGTTTATTTTCTAATATTCAGCTGCTTAAATTAAGGAAATGAATTTTGATAATATTCATATAATCCAGTTTTAAAAGGATAATTTATTTCATAAATTTTAAAATCTTATACAAATCTTAACATTTATTTGAGAGAGAAAGAATTTGAGTAATAATAATGAGGATGAAAATTATCATAACTTCAACAATGAAAATACCAAATAGTGATATTGATGGAAATTTAAGTATTGATCTGTCTGTTAAATATATAAATATAAATGTTATAAAGCCAACACACAAAGAGTTATTCTTCCCTCTGATTTACTTCTTACTCTTACTTCAACAATAAAATTGGCAGCTCACATAAAATACAAAATACTACTATTAATGTGTTTGTTAAAGAAATAATTTTTATAAATCGGATTATACAATGCAGTGATCTTCAAATATTATGGACTTCAGGAGCTCCTAAAAATATAATTTTTGTTTCTGGAAACCCTAAAACTGCATTTGTTTTGTGTAATCCTTAAACCTATAATTTTTAGCAAAAAAAACCTCTGCAATCCTCAGAAAAATATATTTTAAAGACATCGAAAATGCATCAATGTTGCGTGCACTTAATGTGAAATCAGAAAAGATAATCATTATTTTATTACTGTAATTATAACATTGAAATTGACTTATAAAAACAGGTTTACTTTAATTTAAGATAGTAATACCAACAGAAGTTAATAAATAGTTGGTTGAAACGAACATTTTCCGCCAAACAACGTTATTACTAAAATTAGAAAAGAAAAAACATGAAAGTACTGCCTTTAGCGCAGGTAGCCGATTTGTCTTCTGCTTTCGGTGAACAAAATACTCGATAAGCTGATAACAAGATGAGTTTACTGCTTCGTGGTAAGTAAAGGAATTGTTAGTCCAAACCAATTCCGGTTTCGGATGGGGAAATCGTGTGATACGGCCCACCACGCAATTACAGCACGATTGTCAAAGCTTATAACCTCTACACGCTGTGTAATCTCACTCGATGTAGCAGGCGCATTTGATAGCGTATGATGACCGGCAGTAAGTGACAGTAGCTAGAGCTACCCACTGAAGCTGGCTGTGCTGAAAATACCTTCAATTTAATAAAGAGCTATTTGAGCGACAAAATCCTAGTTTATGAAAGCAATATTTGTTATTAAGAGTGCAAGATCAATAGAGGATGTCCGCAAGGTTCATGCAGCATCCTTTTATTCTGCTTCGTTCTATCCTTCAGTCCTTCCTTATATCCTTCTGTTCTGGAATTTGATAGCAGAATCTACTTAAAGTTAGAAATATCTGTTGGAGTTATTATACAGACCTATGCAGATGATCTTCTGTTGATCATCTCGGGTTTCAGTAGAGCGATCATTGAAAATAATGCCAAAAAGGCAATTGATATAATAAAGTCATGGAGTGAGCGCTATAAATTCACGTTTAATCCAAATAAAATGAGTGTCATGACTATTAAAAGGACAATAAAATAAAAGGTAGTAGGACACCTACCATCAAATGGGAAATAAATCCCCCACCTAGTGTGGAATCCTTGCGGTACCTTGGAGTGGTGTGGGATTCCCACTTGGCCTTTTATGGGACACCTAGACGGGGTGGGTAAAACTCATTTGGAAATGAATTTAAAACTCATAAGAACCGCCAGATTGTTGTACTCTAACTGCCCAGCCTTATTAAAATCTATGTATTTTGGAGCCATACAGAGGTATGCACTATTTGGTATCAATGCGTGAGGATCACGCCTCTCAAACTGCAAATTTAGAGAACGGCTCACCATTATACACAGACCCTTTCCAAGGTTCTAAATGAGATTAAGGAACAATCTCGTAATAGTGCCTGGTAACCACTTTCCGATCCCCCAGAAGTCGATCCTTGGCGAGAACATCCGTCCATGAAATTGGTGATGTCGTTCAACTTTAAAAAACCTAGAGGGGACGAAATGGAAATCTACACAAATGGTTCAAGGCTCGAGAGACGCGTTGGTGCGGCCTTCGTAGTACTGTCTATGGCGGGAAGATCTACGAAGAAAGGTACAGTTTGGGATACTTTAGCACAGTCTTCCAGGCATAGCTCTTTGCAATAAAGAAGGCTGTCGAGTGGTGTGTGCAATTCCGAAGGGGAAAATTTGTATGAACAGTATTTATCATTTCATATGGTTGAAATAAAATGGATCAAGGCGCAAGTAGACTAGTACGAAAACGAATTAGCCGATGATTGTGCGAAACGTGACATCTTAAGGGATGAAATTGAGAAACGTTTTCCTATCCCTTTCACGAGATTTATATGGAGTCTGAGAATTTTAGTTCTCCGTGATTGGCAGACTCAGTGGGAGTCGTCAGACACTAGATGATTAACGTTCCAGACTATAAATAAAGTAAGCTATATGGTAGCATTTCTATCAACTATCTCTTAACAAGTCATGGCAGATCTTCCGCACTACTTCGAGAGAGCTGGTTTGTGTTCATTTAAGAGTTGTGGCTGTAGCCGAGGAGAAAGAAATAATCTTCATTATTTAGTAGAATGCGAATTTACTCAAAGTACCCGAAGAAATTTACATTTCGATCGGTAAAATCTAAATACCTTATTGCCGAACACTAACCTATTAAACTCTTAATATTCACGTAATTGTAATGGGATGACTCTCCAGACCAATCTATGCAAGCGCAAGTTGTGCCTTCTGTTAAATTTCAGTTTTAATAAAATGGCTTATTTAAAACCTTCATGGAATCATTCATGGGATCCATCTCCTCCCTCACAGTTAAAAAAGGCCGTCTTGGAAAAGCAGACCGAAAAATTTCAAATTGTATGGGATCACGGTGCCAATAGGATGACGAACATATCACTTTATGCTAAAAATTTTAACTTAATGTCTTGCAGCCATTCCACGGCTGAGACATTTTATAACAGGCCATAATCCATTTCCTGCATACATCCATAAGTTCAACATCTCAGAGACAAACATCTGCGTCTTTGGAATTGAAAGTTTCCCAGAACATTACATTTTCCACTGCCCATTGACAGACGCCAACCAACCAACTACGACACAGTATATAAAAAATTTATAATGCAAAATTACATGGAAATTAAAAAAAAAAAAATTTAAAAGTATCAACATAATAGCAGCAATGGGGCAAGATGTATGTCAGCCAAGCTAAATTAAGATAATCACTACGCTACCATCTCATAGCGGATTTTGTTTTATTTTATTTATTTTATTTTTTTTTAATTTTTGTTTTTTTTTTTTCCATAATCTTCTGAACTTTCTCAGCAGTGGCAATGCTTATATCAGTGGAACATTACTAACAAATGTACATTCTTAAAAACAGTTAAAACTTTAATATGTAAATTGATGCTGTATGTAACTATTGCATGTTATGTTTATTTTATGGTATATGTATATATGTTACATTTTATAATTCTATGAGCAAATATCAGATGATACTCTGTACCACATGTACCTTCGGATAAAGAGAGCGTAGGACTTGTTTACCTATGTTAGACATCAGGTGTCCCCGCCCTCAGCTACTGTCGTATTTCCGCAGATGGAGCGATAACTCGCTTGACTGTCTAATAGGATTTGAAGGACAATTAAGTTAGTATTACACAAGCTAGGACCCTATAATTACTTTACCAGAGAATGAAAAATCATTTAAGTTTACTGATTTTTGGATAATTTTATCAACACATCTTTGAAATTACATCAGTAATGCTGTTATAATAACTTTCTGCAAATTAATGAATGAAAGAAAGAACATAATTACCAACGAAGATAAATAATGTTAAGAAATAGGTGTTCTTTACTTGAATCCAAAGTTAAGAAATAGCTAGAAATCGTTTGAATTGTAGTGCTTCAAAATAAAAACTTCTAAACTTGTACAAAGTGAAAATAGTACTCAAATATTTTACACAGTATTTAAAGGAAAGTTAGTTTGTTCAAGCAACAAATTCATTAAATATTAGGCTTATTACTATATTATACTAGTGCTCTTTGTTATGTACTAAAGTTAACGTGAAAATATGACGATTCCTTGAAAGTGATCAGTAGTTCCTGAAAGGCAACTTAAAAGTTTCCTTGCGGCGATAATTTATTTTAAGCAGTGTCTTCGCTTATGCCAGTCACACTACTAGATTTGTACGCGAACCCTTTCAGTCACTGGCCATGAAGACTAATTGTTCAATCTTCTTTAATTATGCGACTTTACGGAACAATTTACTCAATTTGGCAGGATACTCGAGAAGACGATCACCCGTTTTTTTTTTGTTTGTTTGTTTGTTTGTTTGTTTGTTTTTTTGTTCTTCTTTTCATGCCATTTGTCTTGTTGTAGTGGACTAATTCTACAAATTACTCCGGCTCAGGCAAACTATGCGCGTTTTGGTACTTGGTAAGTTTTATTCAAATTTTGTGTTTAAGTCTCCGTTTACTAGCATATTCATACTGATTATGGGAGCAACTAATTAAGGAGATGTTGTAATATTTGAAATATTCAAATGTTTCATGTCAAGAACAGCAGTTAGCTGTTTCACAATAGGAATTTATTTTCAATAAAGCTACTTGATTATATTTTTAAAAATAGTCTCAGATTAAGTATTTAAGAGTTAAAAAGTAATTTGTTCCCAGTTTTCAGATGTGAAACTCTCTTCCAAAACAAAAATAAAAGACCTTTGAGTGAAGTAATGCAATTAATTAGAAGCATTGCCTGCATTCCTTTCGAATATAAATTAACGTGCTTTATGAACTAATTTCAAATGAAAAATTCATTGAGACACTGAGAAACATGCTAATTACCGCCTTCTTCCCGTATTTAACAACTGTCATGCAAAGATACTTAGTCTAATTCTTTGGAAACGTTTCTCACCGTTAAGTGGGTTGCAAATCATACTGATCGCTCTTCAAGTTGCATTTGCTAAAATTTTGCTTTATTTTTTAAAAGCTCTTTTGAAACCTAGACATTTTGTTTGCACATATATTTATGTACGCTTACATGAGTCGATATTGCTGCAGGACTGGCTACGGTACTATTGCTGCTACTGCAAAATTATCGAGTCAAAATGCAATACTCCAGCCATTTTTCCCTTAAATTGCATTTTACAACACTTTTCTCTAGAGTTACTGAGACTGATTCATTTTTAGAAGTCTAAGTTTTTGGTACATTTTATTTCGTTGCCGTTATTTTGATTTGTAGCAATTTTAGTTACTACTGATAATTTTTTCCTTATCTGCGAGGAAAGAAGCAAACTTTTAAAATGAAATTTAATTAAATAAAATCCTTCCTACTTATACTTCCTCTCAAGAGTTATTGATATTTCATGTTATTATATTTTAAACTTAGTACTGATATTTGATTTAACATCGAATTTATACGTAAAGGACTCCAAGTTTTGAATTGTGGTACACTTAAGCAAAATAAATTGGAATTCTTGCCATCCAGTAACGAAACTCAGTTTAAATAATAAATTTAATAGATAATTTAAGCCTTACAAAATTTTTAACGTAAGCCTTCATAGGCCGAAATTTAATTAAAGGGAGAAGGCGTTTGTGGCAGAAGAAGCAGAGAGAAAAATATTCAGTTCGCCGCTGTGACTGCTTTGCAAGAGATTTGAATACTGAATAATCAGTTATCTACCCCCCCCTTTTCCAAGTCTTTTGCTCATGCAACAGAATTCGCTGAGAACAACGAGTTCATAAGCAGGAAGCTATCTCATGCCATTCATAAAGGCCTCTATTTTGCTCTTAGAAATGCGTCAGCTTTAAATGACTTGCATCTCATTATTTCATATGGCGAGAAGAATTCAAGAGCATTGTAACATGAGAGCACCCATCTTGGGTAGAATGCGACTAACCTGCTTCTGTGTTGACTCATTCGCATAGAAATCCAATACTTTGAGCAAGGTGGCACTTGGGACGAGAGCAGTAGAAAATCGATCCCCCTAGCAGACGCTCATTCGGTTTTGCTCAGGCTATGGCGCCCGCTAATTTCTTTAACCACGATCACCAGTTGAAAAGAGTCACTGCCAATATTTAGAGGAGAAAGTCTAATATACCTAGATATTTCCTAGCCTTTGTTTTCACTCTCAAAGAAGGATAACACCCCAAAATGTCGGAATTGTTACATCTCTTTTCATAAAATTTTAAACATTTCTTAGGAAAATAAGTGAGTTTAAAAAAGAGATTTCAGTTTATTCCTGTATGCCCATTAGTTTCAAAAGATATCTTTCATTCTAAAAAAAAAAATAAATGAAAATTTTGGAAAAAAATTAAATAAAAAGAAAAGAAAATATTGTGATTATGGTTCGATTGTTGTTTAAAAAATTGAATTGATACACAAAATTGAAATTTGTATTTTAGATTATAAACTTTTAAGCAGTTTTAATGCTTTTAAAAACTATTTCGTGCTTTTAATTTCACTCTATAAATTTTTATTTCATTATTCTGCATTTAGATATCTTTGATTACACGTTTTAAACTATTTTCATTTTTCCAATTGATTTTGTTTGCAGTTTATTTCTTACATCCCTGATAGCTAAATTTTACTGATATATTTCGGTATTTGATATCTATGATCTTATCCAGTTTACTCCTATACTGATTAAATTTATAAGTAACAGAATGAAAAAGCCATTAGCGAACTCATTTGGAAAATTCTGTTGTTCTCTTTTTATACTTGTTCCTTGTAAGCGAAATAAAACTGTGTACAAAAATCAAGCATAGAATTACATCAGAAGTCCGCACAAAATAATTTATAATCTCAATTAATTTGCTTTTCTTCTACATACCCTTTTTTAAATAACTTACATTTATTTTAAAACTTCTGTTATTTCAGCAATTCAAAAAATGAATTCATTATAACTGTCACTGTCATCAGTACAGCTTTAACTGTAAAGTGGACGTCTTTACTCGAGAAAAACCTATATTTGAAAAAGGGCGGCTTTATAAAGGCATACTTAGACTATTTTAAAGTTGAGATTTGAGTGAGATATAAGGCATTTGCTTGCCAGTTTTTCCCTCTTCTCATACGAATTTTAAAGCTTTTAAACAGAGCACACTAAAAGGCGCACATAAAGACACATTAATATATATGTATTTCACAGGATTTATCAATTTCAATAATATTCATTTAACTTATACGAAATACTTTTCCATTTATGAATATATTTTACATTGTTAGCATAAATCGAGAGTTTCTAAATCATACTGAAATCTAGGAGGAAAAGTACGCGAAGGAGGAGAAATATGCAAGCAAATATGTAATACTTGTTCGATAATTACTATTACAACTTAAAGACCTGACAAAGTATAAAAAAAATTTTTTTTGTTTAAATTTTTTAAACAAAAAGTCATTTGTTTTTTAAGTAGATTACAGTTTAAAACTTGAAAAGATTTTAAGCTATACAGTTACGAAATTCCCAATATTTAAAGAATTAATTCTCAAAAGTTTTAGATTATGTTTAAAATGAATTTTCAAAATTGCGAAGGCCAGGGGTTAGAAAAGTGCTGCTATATTATTTTATCCTGAATTAAGACCACATACAGACTTTTGGATTTATTTCATAAATAAAAGATGTAATTATCGAAGATGGTGCTGAACATCTTTTCCCTTGACTGATTACGTATGAGATTTGTTGCAAATACTTCCCCTTAACTGAAGTGGCAATAATAGCTATTTCTTCTGGCCACGAAATTGGTGTAATGAAGGCGGTAAAACGTTTTTCGTAGTAAATAATGCCCTTTTTAGTGCGTCGTTATAATGTGTGTATTTTTCCAAACTTTATGCAGTTTATAAAAATCTTTATTTGTAAATAATAAATTAAATAACTAGGAAATCGCATATCAATCAGTAATTAATTCCTTGAAAACCATTTTTCTGTAAATAAAAGCACACCGAGCAATTAGTATTAGCAGATAAGAAAACGTATAACTAAAAATTGATTCCATGTCGTTTTAAGGTTAACGTAATTAATTTTCATAAACACATTAAACGAAAAAGAAAAATATCAAAATATTAATGCTTTCTTCCGTTTCTTAGCATGCTCTTTAAAAAAGAAAATATATCTAATCATCTCAACAATGTAATCTTTTCTTTGAATAAATAAATATATATATATATATATATACACACACACACACACACACATATATATATATATATATGTGTGTGTGTGTGTGTGTGTGTGTGATGATACAATCTAGTTCCTTGCAGTAATTTGATATGAAATGAGTGCTTGACTAGGGAAGACATTATTTTTGCAGTCACGAGTGGATTGAGGTTAGAAGACACCGAAAATATCAATAACGTAGTAGAAGATGCGGAGAACTTTTGAAGAATCACAAAATCACTTTATTATATAAATATCTCTTTATCACTTGTTGATTGCCCTATGGCATGGCACATCACAATGGGGCCAATTCGAAACCCATAATTTTGATAATGAAGCATTACATTTTTTTAAAAGCAGTCAAGCAAGAGACGCTCTACTAGCAAGCGTTGGCAAAGAGAGAGGAAGGTAGTTGCATTACATCGGTGTTTATAGTAACGTTTTTCGTTAATCTGACTGGCTAAAACTTATAGACAATGGAGAAGTTTAAGATGACATAATGCGGAATTAGGGTCCAGATATGACGCAGTTTTGAGAAAATTATTACTATAGAAGGAAGTATCCAAATTAAAAATGAGCAATTAAGAAGCTTTTTAAATTATAATTTTGATTTACATAGTTTTTATCTTACATACCCTCCGCCTCCTTCAAAGACAGGCTTGACGTCAGAAAAGCGTTTTTAAAAGAAAGCAACAGCAAAACAAGGGAAATACAGTGTAAAAAATCATAAACTTTTGATCTAAATATTTTTTTAAATAACAAAATCTTGTACATATTATTTTTAACAATAAATGCAAATTGAAAATTTGAAATTCTGCAAGTTCATTTCTAATACTAGACGAATATTCTAATTTGGCAAATACTGTAACGAATGCCCGATTTTTTTAAGAAATAACTGGAAGAGTTCACAGTTATTAAAATCTCTGCTTGAATATCATAATCATGATCATAATATTTTGCAGTCCTTAGCTTAAAAGGTCTTTCGTAAAAAATGTTGTAGCACATATAACACCAAAAGTTTCTTTTACATAATCATAAATCTTCTATTAAAATTAATTATTTAACACCTATAAAATAATCCACATTCCTTAGTTGTAAAGCAATCTACAATGCAGCTTAGAACTTAATTAACATAGAAAAATAACAAAATTCAATGTAATAATAAAACAAACTTTGATAAAATTGGGCAAGTCCTCTACGATGCAAATTAGCATTGCAGCATACTGATGGTTGTGGGATGCTTAATTATAATAGAATCTAAAAATCTCCGTTCCTTAAAAAAGGTAATTGGCCTTTAGTATTGTGTAGTTATCAAAGTTTGCATTTATAACTTATGACCAAAAATTCCTCAAATTAGTTAATTGAAATAAAAAAAAATACAAAAATTAAAGATATATAAAATTTTACACTGCCTTAAAATAACAATACGAACCATATAATTTTGTGAATGTGAAATAAGAAAATGAAAAACTTCATAATTGTACTTGTTTAGGGAAGGCTTTTAAAAAATTTCAGATATAAAAATTTTAAATATATCTATTAATTACGTTACAAAATCACAAGAAATTTCAAAACATAATGTAATTAATTTTTCATTTGAAACATAATTTGAAATAATATTGCAAAAATTATGCTGTATATTATTATCGATATTTCTAATTTACTGATTTTGTACAAACTGGAAGACCTCAGAGCTTTCTCTTAATACAAACATTTCCATCTGTTAGGTGTGGTGTGGTGTATTTAATTATAGCAAAGCACACGAGGGCTATCTGCCTAAGGGGAAGGATGCCTTCGTGGAGGACTTTCTAAGGGAAACTGGCTCGTATACACGTTACACACCATCTGTTAGAAGAATCCACGTGAATGAATTTGTATATGAATTTTCACCAGTGGTTAAAGGAAGACTCGCAGCAGTTATTTATAAAAGCCTCCGTTCCTTGTTTAAAGGCAACTGTCTTTTTTGAACTGCACTATAACATATAAAAAAATTAATCACACTCTATTATATTAAAATAGTAATAATAATAATAATAATAATAATATACGAAAAAAGTGAAAACTTCAGAGTTTATCTGAATATATAATCATCCGTAATTTTAAAATTGGTTAGCATAATCCCATTACTCATATTTTTATATGTTATTATATAGAATCTATGGATATTCTTTGGTAACACACAAATTTACGTCGAAGACGAAGAAGTGAATTCTCGCTATTGTTATTTTAAAAATAAATACTGCAGAAGAAAGGTTTTAAGTAACTTTAAATTAAAATGAACATATGCACTCACCTGGTGCTCATAAATTACTACCACTTGTGGCTGACTTAAAATAACAAAAGAAAATACAGAAAATCAGAATGTAAAGCTCATTAAATTTTGAGATAACTATCGACTGGCTACTTAGCATAGACTAACGCTAAATCAGCTAGCGTTAGTTTTATCAGGTTCATTGTTCCTTCTAACCTTCTTCGGGAACATACAAGGACCTGACTCGGAACAGAGAGCTTACTAAAGCTATGTTCACTAATTGTGGTAAGTAGACAGGATACAGACGAAGGGTATACAAAACCCTTTATTTTTCTCTATATACAATAACTTCCGTACTTCGGAATACACTGACCCGCCACTTGGGGTCTAACGTAAAAGTATAAAAATAAAACTAAACTCTAATTTAACTTTAGAATAATACACGTGGAAGATTGGCCTTATAATAACAGGAAGCGTATGTAGCACAGAGACTGTGAACACTACAATACGTTTGAATTTATCAAGAGGATTAAAACCTCTGGCCTGGAAGGCAAACAGCAACTGCGTAACTTCTAAGATAAGCGGCCTGCTTTAACTCACTGCTTCCTCTCTCTCGCTTGGCAAAAGGCCACAACTTAAATATTTGGCGTTCGCCAAACAAACTTTGCATAAAAACCTTCACGCTTATAATTCTGGCCGGAAGTAGAAAATAAGAAGTGATAGTAAAGATTTAAAATAAAATAAACGTTAGTAAAACTTAAGATCCTTACATACTTCCCGCCAGAGTTAATTAGTTTGAAACTGAGGTCTAAAACGACCTTGCTGAAAACTTTTAGCTCTAGAATCTAACGCGAGGCCAATCTTTTACAAACATTTTTCGCTAGAAACTAGAAATTTAAAAGAAAGAAATTTGTTTTTACAATAGCAGCTCCCAGGACACAATTTTTTATCTGTACTGCATCTAAACAGGAGCTTTTATTCAAATCTGGTTCCTTCCAGAGATCTGGAAGGAAAACTAGTTTAATGAAATGTTACACAATGAAATGGCAAGTAACATATACAATTATACTGCTCTTAACATTCTTATTTCATTCATGACTATTTTAATTATCTCTCCCCGTGCTCTCTGACATGTGTTGTAAAAGAACACCAAACACGAATGTGTTTCTGTCTACGTGTGCCACAGTTCCTCCTACAATCAAAACACTAACGTGTTAAAATTCAACATAACGAGACCTCTTAACACACCCTAATTTCAACTCTAAACCCTGAGGTACTATTCTAAAAGTGGCTAACTCTAAAGTGTAGCGTCAGAGAGCCTAACTACATCATTCAACCTTTAACACATATTCGCCATGATTTAGTCTTTACAGTCACACGAATAACAAATTTTTAACATTACTTTCACTTTTACCATATCACGGTATTTCTTAACATTTAAAATAACAGTTCACATTGTATATAAGAACATATCAACATGCCGTTAATTTTACACATTTGAAAACATACATTAGTAGTACCTTGTTAACTTCTATTCTTTTCAAAGCAAGTGCCAATTCTTTCTACATTGAAATAATACATTTCAAAAAGTCTTTCAGACTAAAACTTCTCTCTTGCTAGAATGTTTTAAATAAAATTTATACAATAACTTTTTACAGTATTTAAGTCTTTACACAACGCTATTATACATCAAATTTAGTTTTACGCGCGAGTAATTGAAAAACATAATAAGAAAATCGGTCACAACTCATTCCTCGCCCTTTTGGCGATAAAGGTACACCTCGCATGAGGTAAAACTTCTTGAAATCTGCCACTTGCAGTAAGAATGAAAGATTAACTTAAGTTTGCAAAGTAACATAAAATTTTACTTATCTTTGTAATATTCGGACATCCTTTTCTGGGCCCAGTCTTTAAAGGTACTGCAGATAGTAGTTTGATTTATCCTCCTTCTTGTACGGGCTCGCCCTTCAGTGCTTTCCTCTGGAAGCTTCCTTTTTTCACCAGTTCGGCCACCCTTGAATATCTTCTTTTTCTCCTCTGCTTGTGGGCTTGGCCGTTTGATGGCAGCTGGTCTTGGCGGAACCGGGAAAATTCTGTCGTGTTCCTGCTTGGACCTCGTTGCTGGCCGTTCAAATTTTCCTTGTAACTTTTCCTCCGCCGCTGATGGCCCTTCCGTAGTTCGGCGACTTTTGCTGCTGAGAGTTCTGTCGGACGAGTAGATCTTCCGTTTTAAAGCCGGGTTATAGTTGCCGTCATTTCTCCTGGTTCTCTTCACATACGTCGTCCTTCTCCCTTCTTCATTCTGGGGGTGTTCGTGAACTCTCTTTTCTGGACGGTGGAACGGCTTCTTTTTCTTGTTACCTTCAATTTTTCCGCGGGGCAATTTTCTTTTCACTTGCTTCTGTCTCTCATTGGCTTGCCCTTGTACTTGTCGTTTTTCCACCTCTGGAGCTTGTACCTGCGGTGTCTGCCGTGCCGGATCCTGCAAAAGATCTGAAAAGATTTGCATTTTATTACGATCGAAGTAGGGCTTGATTTGATCAATGTTTTCGGAACAGGTTTCACCATTTCTGGCTTTTAACACTACAACAGCGTGAGTTATTTTTTCTATAACATATGGTCCTTCAAATCGTGGGAAAAATTTGGCAGTTTTATCTTCTGGTGCTGAAGAAAGTGAATGCTTAATTTTTAAAACTTCATCCCCTACTTTATAAGTTACTCCCCGTCGTTTCAAATCATAATATAGCTTCTGTTTTCTTTGTGCTACTTCCGTATTCTTTTTTTGCTTCTTTTATTAGTTTTTCTATATCACCCATTTTAAATTCTGGGGCTCTTTGTTGCACATAAAATAATTTATCTAACGGTGTTATAATCTTTCTGCCTAGAAATAACTCAGCAGGAGTTTTGCCCATTGTATCATGTTTTGCGGTCCTAAGAGCGAAAGCAAATTCATTGACATAGTTATCCCAGCTTTTATGACAATTTTTAACATAACTACGGATAATTTTCACTATATTTCTATTGACCCGTTCCGCTATATTTGATTGCGGTCGATACGGGACCATTTTTAAATGATGTATGCCCAGTTTTTGGCACATGTCTTCAAATATATTACTTACAAATTGAGGACCATTATCCGATATAACTTTTAGGGGCGCCGCGTATTTTAAAATATATTTATTTAAAATAGAATCAGTAACTAATTTCGCGGAGGCTCGTTTTAAGGGAACGATTTCGGTCCATTTACGAAAATGATCAACCATAACAAGGAGATAGCGACTTTTATTTAACTGACTTTTTTAGAAAGGGCCCAATAAATCGATGCCAATTATTTCATTTGGAAATTCGGATTTAATACTATTTAGAAACCCGGCCGGGCGGAAATTAATATAATTAACTGCTTGACATGTTGGGCAGGACTGGACATACGCCCTTGTTAACTTTTGCAGTTCAGGAAAGTAGACTGCCTCGCGTACGCGTTGGATAGTTTTTCGAATACCAGCATGAGAAGCTAAAGGGCTGTCATGGAGCTCCTGCAGGATATTTAATCTAAGACTAGCTGGGATAACAGGTCGAAATTCGTTGTTGGAATTCGTAGTTTTTGTATAGAATAATAGACCATCTATTAGTTCGTAATGGGCCGCCCTATTTCTTATCGCCACAATATATTGGTGGCTAAAATTTTCAGGATCCTTCAAATACTCATAAATGCTTCCAAACTCAGGATCCTTACCCAGTTCGGTTATTACAGTTTCTCGGGAATTTATTGTACACGCTGTAAGCATTGCCATCTTTACGGTATTGCCTTGTTCGTCTATTTTAATCCTTGATAGGGCATCTGCTACGATATTTTCCTTTCCAGGGGTATGCTTGATTACCAGATTATATTCTTGCAGCTTGAGTGCCCATCTTATTAACCTTGGGGATAAATTTTTTCCTGAGTACAATCTAGTTACCGCCGCATGATCAGAGTACACTGTTATCGGCGCCTTTCCAAAATAGACTCTGAACTTTTGCACTGCTAACAGAACTGCAAGTGCCTCTCTCTCGGTCGCGGAATAGTTTCTTTGTGTTTGATTTAAAGTTCGGCTAAAAAATGCCACGGGCTGCTGATTTTGCGAAAGTACCGCTCCTACCGCATAATCCGAAGCATCCGCTGAAATTTCTAAATTCTCATCCTTTTCAGGAAATTTCAACACAGGGGCTTGCGTTAATGCTTGTTTTAATTTTTCGAAAGCACTATTGGCTTCGGCCGTCCACGAGAATCTTGCCTTTTTCCTTTTTAATTTTAACAATGGCTCAGCGATAGCCGCAAAATCTTTTATAAAGGACCTATAATATGAACAAAGTCCTAGAAAAGAAGAGAGTTTCTTTGCCGTGTTTGGAGTCGGATACTTTTGTACAGCGATTATTTTTGATTCATCTGTCTCGATCCCTTTTTGAGATATTTTGTAACCTAAATATTTTAATTCAGGGGCTGCAAATTTGCACTTTTCGACATTAACTTTTAGACCGGCCTCATTTAATAAAGAAAACACCTGTCTTAAATCCTGTACATGTTGGTCGAGATTATCACTAGTAATAATATCATCTAAATAGATAAATGTGGACTTTCCAAGAACAGGTCTTAACACAATGTCCATGCATCGCTGAAATGTTGCTGGAGCCCCTGAAAGGCCAAACGGCATACGCAAAAATGCATAAGTGCCAGACTTGGTTATAAAAGCAGTCTTAGGCACGTCCTCAGGCCTCACCCCTATTTGAAAATAACCAGTCGTTAAGTCTAAAGTCGTCATAAATTTGGTTGATTTTATGTTGCTTAAAATTTCTTCTATGATCGGTAACGGATATACCGGATATTTCGTTATGGAATTTAATTTACGGTAATCAATAGCGAATCTCCATCTTTTTGGATGTGTCAAAGGATAGTCATTATTTTTCTTACATAAAACCACCGGGCTAGCATAACTACTTGAGATGGGCCTTATGATCTTTTTACGTAGCATATCGGTAATATGCCATTCTATAATTTTTTCCTTATTCTTATCATACCGGTATGGTTTTTGGCGAACTGGAATTGCATCTCCGGTGTCAATACTATGGTTAGTAGCCTGAGTAAATCCTGGAATATCACTAAATAAGGAAGCAAATTCACTTACCACTTGTCGGATTCTATCTTGCTCGTCATTAGGCAGGTGGTCAAGATTTAACCTTGGCGGTTCAGCCTTTTCTACACACACTGGTTTCATTGTCAGCTTAAGGGACGCTTCATTAAAATCCAGTGTAGCTTGTGCGTCTGAAAGAAAATCTATTCCTAAGATTAAATGTGCTTGCAGATTCTTTACTATAAAAAACATCACCTTTACTTGTTCGTCCTTGATACGGATAGACAAAGGTACTTTACGTACGCACTTACATTTTTCTCCTTGCGCCGCTAATACTGTCGTATTATCCGCATTATATATGCGGTATTTGCGAAAATACTTCCTAAAAAACTCTTCTGCCACACAAGAAGACTGCGCGCCGGTATCCAGGAGTGCGGTGGCTGGGATATTATTCACCAAGACTTCAATCTTCGGAAGAGTCAAATTTTTCACCATTACTGTATTTAACTTGTAGGAAGAGGGGTTTTCGTGGCCTTCGGATTTCCGCACCCTCTCGTCAGCAGAAATCCGTTTTAGTTTAAATTATTTTTCCTTTCCTTGCTTTCCTTCTTTTTCCACTGGCCTTGAGACTTTTTTCCTGGGTTGCTATTGAACTGTCGACGTTCGCCGGCTGTTTTTGAATGCTCGGGTTTCCTTGCCCACTGATTCGCTTTGCCTCCGTAGCCGTGTGTTTGAGTTTGCTGTAGTCTTGGCGTACCAAATTGGTTTCGCTGTTGATATTGGCGTCTTCTTTCGACGTCCGCCGTTCTTCTACTTTCAAACTGGTTTGCTAGCTCAAATAACTTTTCCAGTGTAGTCGGATTTCTTAATTCAATAAAGTCTTGCACTTGGGGCAGCAACCTCGGCAAAATCACTTGAATTATTTCAGGATCCGGACGGTTTCCATACAAGAGCTTGAAAACGTGAATTTTTCTTAAAATAAAGCTCGAGAGGTTTTCGATTCTTTGTTGATATATACTGAAAAGTTCCGTTTCTAATTTCGCACGATCCCTTACAACAGGGAAGGCTTTTAGTAGGGCAGTCTTGAAATTTTCGTAAGTTTAGGTGGGACTTCCGGCTTGACCCAAGAGACTTCTGCCTATACATTTGAACCAGTTAAGCGCTTGGCCCCTCAAAGCGCTGGTAGCTAAGGTAACTTTTTGAAACTCGTGCACGGGGTAGAGCATGAAGTGGGCATCCAATTTTTCCAAAAAACTGGTTACCGGTGAGTTTCCATTAAACGTTGCTTCTGGTTTCATCGAAGCGCGCATGGTCTGGACGATGTAACCGAATCCTTCCAGGGCGGCAGCTGGCATTTCTGGATTCTGAGCCTTTTCTGCAGGCAGCACAGGTTCTTCTTGAAACTCGGCCATGGTTATTCTTCTTCGTTGGGCGCCACTATCAGGGTCAATGTTCCTTCTAACCTTCTTCGGGAACATACAAGGACCTGACTCGGAACAGAGAGCTTACTAAAGCTATGTTCACTAATTGTGGTAAGTAGACAGGATACAGACGAAGGGTATACAAAACCCTTTATTTTTCTCTATATACAATATCTTCCGTACTTCGGAATACACTGACCCGCCACTTGGGGTCTAACGTAAAAGTATAAAAATAAAACTAAACTCTAATTTAACTTTAGAATAATACACGTGGAAGATTGGCCTTATAATAACAGGAAGCGTATGTAGCACAGAGACTGTGAACACTACAATACGTTTGAATTTATCAAGAGGATTAAAACCTCTGGCCTGGAAGGCAAACAGCAACTGCGTAACTTCTAAGATAAGCGGCCTGCTTTGACTCACTGCTTCCTCTCTCTCGCTTGGCAAAAGGCCACAACTTAAATATTTGGCGTTCGCCAGACAAACTTTGCATAAAAACCTTCACGCTTATAATTCTGGCCGGAAGTAGAAAATAAGAAATGATAGTAAAGATTTAAAATAAAATAAACGTTAGTAAAACTTAAGATCCTTACAGTTTATGCTGATTTCGTTACAGCAAAGCCGAGAAATATCAGTACGAACTGAAAGTGTGTGGAACACCGACTAGAGAGCTTGTTTTAAAGTCGCAGCATTTTTGAACTCTTGACATGCAGCTTAAGTACTGCTTCTGAAACTCGTTGAAATTTGAATACTACGTCATTACAAAATTTACATTCGGGCAGGAAACTGAAATCAGAAGGAAAAGGAAAGAAAAATAAAAATAATTGGTTAGAATAAAATAAATCCTTACAATTACACTATTCTATATCAAAAAATTTAATGTCTTCTATAGTAATACTCAAAATCACTGTTTATCATGTTCTATACTAATTTTTCAAAATTATTTTATTCAATTAAAATTTCTTATCAACAATTCAAAATCTTCAACTTAAATTCAAAAATATAATTAATTATCTTAATATCCTTCTCTTAAAATAGTTAAACTACCTCGCTGCTTAAATTTTCTCACATAATTACGAATAGTTAAATCTTTTGATACCGCAAAATTTTAATTCTGTATTTTCATCAAACAAGGCTACAATTTAAGATACAATAACATGTCGAGCAAGTATTGATTTAGAAATCAATGAATAGTTAAATCTTTTGATACCGCAAAATTTTAATTCTGTATTTTCATCAAACAAGGCTATAAATTAAGATACAATAACATGTCGAACAAGTATTGATTTAGAAATCAAACAACAAAAATCAGCGTTATATTTTCAAATTTTCACAATGAAAATTTGAAAATATAACGCTGATTGTTGTTGTTTGATTTCGAAATTAATGCTACAATTTTTTTAAATAATTCAATATAGTAATAATAAGTTAAAATTTAAGAATCGGACCAATTAACATCGATTATTCGTAATATCTTCACGATTAGAGAACGCAGAAGGGAACTAATCTTCTAGCGCACAGTTTAAGCATTGATTTGATTTCAGTCCCGCACTGGCGAAGAAAAAACGTTAAGTTATTCACAAAAGAGGACGAATGAAGCTACGCATTTCGGTGACCTTCAAAACATTAAAACGATTGGGAACGTTGGCACTTTGGAAACACTCGTCAAATCATTTTATAATAAAAAGAAGATGGATTAATTTTAACGGCTGGAACTAGGTTGCATTTTTAAGCACTCGCCAGCAAATCTGTGATTCTAGTTGAATTTCGTTGCACTTATTAAGTTACCGAATATGCTGGGTTAAATTTCGAAGAATGCATTTTCCCTTTAAATATTTAAAATTGTAGCACACTTGTTGTGGAATGATTCAGTGTAGATGACTAGATGATTCCTAGCTGCGCACGCAGAAAGGCCGAGCCGTAGATGTTTTGAGGATTAGAACTGGCGTCATTAGCACATGAAGGCATTAACTAATTCTCTTCGACAATCATTGCTCCAGTTTCTATGATAATACTTCGGTGAAGCACGGGTACACATCCTGATTGACTAAAATTGTACTTGAAATAAAAAATTAAAGCCACAAAATCTAAAATTCATGTTAGATAAATCATTTGTATGATCAACCTATGTCTAGAAAATTTGGAAAACAGAAGTTACCATTGCCCCACGATAATAATTTAGAGAAACATTTTAAGACAAAAATAAGCCAGATTTAAAAAAAATCAAATTTGGAATTAAAATTATTTTAATTTAATTTGAAGGGGAGAGAATTTTGACTGCATAGAATGCTAATCCATAATGAATAGAAAACTTGGCAATTCAGGCAAATTAAATTCCAGATTTATTTGTGACCACAGTTTACTTGGCACTCTAGTTGTGCCTATTTTCAGAACATTTACATTTTTGAATACTATTACGATAGGAAGAAAACACTGCGAAATTGCATCCAAGCAGCATAGAGGGTGAAGCTGAAAGTACTCAGTTATCCAACAGGGAAGCTCACCAAGAGGAAGATTTGGTTAAGGTCAGAAATTTAGTTCCCAAAATTTTGAGTTCAGGTTCTGAAACGGATACGTGATTGGCGTTACGCCAGTCATGTGACATACATCGATCTAGAAACTATGCAGTTCTAGAAAGCTATTACTACGTAGAAAGAACCCGAATTAAAAAAGCAATTAAGAGGCCTTTTTAGATTATAATTTTTGCTTTTATACTTTTTATCGCACGTATATATATATATATATTCATTATAAGAATATATATATATATATATACTATACATACATATATCAATTTTCTTCTTATAAAAGGTATTCTTTATACATAAAATGAGTATCTCAATATATGAAATTATCTTCTTTCCATTTCAGACTAGCTGTTGAAAAATTGTTTTCTGCTAAAGAGAAGAGCTGCTTGTAAATTCTTCAACGCCACTCCATCATATAATTCTTCGATTCAACGTCATCAAATCATTCTTCACCTCCTTCCCCACCCATCAAGAGAGTTTTTTACTTTAGCTAAATAGGTATGTTATTTAATCACTACGTAATTTTTTAAAAATTTATTGTATAATGACAGCTTTAAATGACAGATGTATTATCCAAATCTCATTTAGCAATTTTTTTTAATAACTCGTTAACATAAATATTGCTGGAATTCATGAACATCTGAACTGATATGTTACGATCTTACTTATCATCACATCCAAAAACAAGAATAGTTCATTATTATTACCACTGCATTCGCATTACGATCATGCATTGCATCGTTATTAGAATAACAATGCTAGAAAGAAACATAATGCCAGTAAATAATAAGTTAATCGAATCACAATAAACGATTCAATTAATCATTCTTTTCCTGCTATGAATGACATGAAACGTCTTTTAAATTCAAGTGCTTTTAAAACATTACAGCACAATTTATACAAAAGGCAAACAATGGAGTTTTATTTTTATTCGCTTTGAAAACTATAATCGAATTTAAACAGATGGATTGGCTCAATTATACGAGGGTCAGTCAAAACGTTAGTTGCACTACCTGAGAAAACAAAACAGGAGCAAAATTTTACAATAACTTTATTTATATCTTAAAGTTCTATTCAAAATGTACTTTTCAACGTAATTACCTTCATTGTTTAAGTTGATTCTTTTTCTATATGACATTAAATCGTTCGAGTTTTCATATTCTTAACAATTCATCTTTTTATCTGATTTAAAAACTCCGTAAATTCTATTTTGATAATATAGGTGAACACTGTTAAAGCATTCCTTTGATTCTGCAGATGATCTGTAATTTAAGACGAAACTTCTTTGTCCAGAACCACACTTTTTTCATGCAGAAAATCTTTATAACTA
This sequence comes from Stegodyphus dumicola, assembly GCF_044657685.1. Classification (NCBI taxonomy): domain Eukaryota; kingdom Metazoa; phylum Arthropoda; class Arachnida; order Araneae; family Eresidae; genus Stegodyphus; species Stegodyphus dumicola. The sequence goes on along the minus strand of NC_140781.1, from coordinate 107,783,898 downwards.
GAAATAAAAATCCAAATTGTTCTGTCTATAATTACAAAATTAATTTATAGTACTTCATTGATGAGTACGAAAATGAATGTAACATTCAAGATCTTACGAATCTTACTGATGTCACATGAATCACCCACATGAATCTTACTTGTATATGAAGAAATCATACATGTGAAAAATAATATTTAAAATTTGTACTTTTCAATAGTTTCTATAAATTTTCTGCTATACTTTAAGAATTAAATTACTGCAAAAGTTCAATGTTTTCCATACAGAACTCTGGAATTGTGTAATTTTAATTGAAAAAACTGGGATACACATATTTTGTTACCTTACAGATTAGCCATTTTGAAGATCAACTGAAAAGTAGGTTTTTGCCCCGATATTAAAATTTTGTCCAGTAATCAATCCGAATTGCTAACCGTGATTTTGAAAGCTTTAAAAGCAAATTTTTACTTAAAAATAACGAGAAGAGACTGAAAAAAAGCAAATGCTAGCTATTCTCCTTAATTTGGGAAAGAAAAATGACGTTTAGAAATGTGCCTCTTTCGCTAATGATGTTACCAACTTGAAGGTTTTAAATGGCATGACATAGAAAATATAACTGCAATTATTAGAAAGAGTAGACAATTTCGTCTTTCTGCTGTTCAAAATACTACCATTCTTATCGTAAAAAGAGAAAGATTATTTAAAAAATCTTTGAATATTACAATTTTATCTTTCTATTGTTCCAAATACTACCACTTTTATCCTAAAAAGATAAATATTACAATAGAGTTTTGTTACTAAAAACAAAATCTGAAATACTAATAATAAATTATTATTTCTGAAACATTCCAAGTATATCAAAATTATGAAACTTCCACTAGAATCAGTTGGTATGGATGCTTCCATTGAACGACTATAAAGTTTTTATGCTGTGAAATATTGAGTGCTATGAAATGTTCTTCTGTTTAACACATATCACATTTTTGTCCTGGTTAAATAAAATATATCATACACATTTCTAACAAATGAAGATGAGAAATTGTCATTTATTGCTCGACAATTTGATGATTTTTTATCATATATCATTAATTGGGCTTCATTAAAATTCTTTGCAATTATGCATGAATTTTAAGGTACCATCTAAAACAGAATCTATCTTGATGACGTTTAGAAATTTTGGAACATTGTATAAGAAGTACTTTTGTAAACTTATTGTTGCCAAACACCATTCTTTCTTACATAGACCAGAATATTTTGATTAAAATTTCTAGAGCAGATTCTACGTTACTCTCAAAACCACTTTTACTGCTAGTATATTATGCATCTTGAATCTAGTACGAGATATGGGAACTCATGTCCCGATGAACGGCTGTAGTACTTATTTTAGTCGCTAATTTCACCATTTTAAAAATTAAGGAAGGGTGGGTACTAGAGTATAATAAATCATACTTAGCAATTAAAATACATTGCTTCATATATAATTTTGCAATTTTCAATGCTGTCGAAAATATTCAGGACGTTTATATTCCTGTTAAATAAGGTACATTACTCGCACATTAATGTAGGAATTAAACCCATACATTTCCGAAAGTTGTATAAAATGCACCATAACATCCTACTTTCAGAGTCTTTAGATCATTGTACAGCCATTGATTTTATTTCGTTTGTAGGTTATGTATTCATAATTCCTTCATATTTCTAAGCTTAGTGAACAGTACAGTGATGTGCTGTAACTATGAAGTGAAATATAGTTAAAATTCACTGAACATTTAAACAGAGAATCTAAAATATACATTAACATTTCAAGCAGCTTAAAGGTAAGTATAACGCATTAATCGATGGTTCGCATGACATCCTACATTTCACAGTAGTGTTTCTCAATGCTTCCTAATACAGGGATTATTTAAATAGTTATTTATAGCTTGATTACAAAATAATAATATGTTTTGTCGAATTAATAAATGAATGAGAAATATTAAAATGAAAATTAATGAGTTAAATAATAATGATTTTTGCCATTATATTTATTCGAAAATAAACATACATATATATATATATAAAGAAAGAGAGCATTTTGTAAAAATGTGAAAACAAGGCCAGTTCTGACCTCGCGTATTTCTGTTTTTTTCACCAGTTGTTCAAAGAATACATAGAAGCTTATACTATCAAAAACAATAAAATGTTTATTCATTTAATTTAAACAATAGCAACTTTATTAATTTAGAAGTCAAACAATGAATTCAGCGTTATATTTGCAAATTTTCACAGGACTAGTTTCGATGGTTTTATCGAAACGTCAACCTCAGCTACCAAAGTGCAAAGAGCCATTTGCAAGGAGCCATGTATATATAATTAAGCTAAAAATAAAAATTAGATCATTAAAGAGTACTACATTCTAACAGGAAATACACAATAATTCTATTTTAATCGAAACAATTAATATTTATCCAAAATATTTAAAACTTAATGAAAACAATTCCAGTAATTACGAAACGCAGTTGCTAACACCATTATCAACCATATTCTGAGAATTAAAAATATTCTGATTAATATTAAAAACATTCTGAGAATTAAAAATATTTGCATTACAGTTGAAGACATTAATCAGGAAATTCAGTGCCTAAAAATTAGACATATTATTAAACAAATTCCCCCTTAATTTTACTTATTTTTATTAACTTACTTATCCAAAAGTTATGCCTTAGGTTGTTTCAACACCTTAGGTCGAAACACGTACGGTGTCACCAGTCTATTTAATGTGACACATATTTCCCTCTGACCGTAATTTCTGAACTCCTGCGGTGTTGAGGATACTAATTTTACTAACGTTTCTTTCTGGCTATTTTTAAACTTATTGTGCTTTCTCCCTTTTCAGATAATTTAAAAGTTTTAAGTTCTTGATCAACGAATTCCCATACGTGTACAGCGTTATTGAGCTAACAATTTTATAGCAGATGGCACAAGATTTCAAACACTCCCATTGCTTCTTGCTTCTGCTTTTGACAGATATTTTACAGAAATTAGAGATGTGCTTCAAATAGATGACAAGCTTCAGAGATGTGCTTGTTCATAATAAAATATTTACCCAGTACTTAGAAGACTAATTGTTACATCATGATTAAACAAGAATTTTATGAATGTTCTGTTCCATTTTTTCCATAAATATTGCATAAAGATTTTACTTTCTGATCAGTAAAACCCAAAACGAGAGTACCCACATATTTGTTTTTTAACGATCTACACCTTCCATTTTTCTTCAACTAATACAAGTGCAAAATTTGTCCACAGTACTTTCATCTATTATTCGACTACCCAATCTCTATAGTTTCTAACACACTCTAAGCGTTCTATTACTTTAGGATTACGTGGGAATGTTTACTTGGCTGCAAGTTCTCCAAATAATCCATTTTCACAGAATCTCCTTGAACAGAAGAGATAAACAGTTTTCCATTTTCTGAATGAGATTTGTTAATTCTGGAGTTGTATTTGCCTCTCTCAGTGTGTGTGTGCGATTATAGCAAAGCCTCGAGGGTTATCTGCCTAAAGGGAGGAATGCCTTCGTGGAGGACTTTTTTACGGGAAACTGGCTCGTATACACGTTACACATGGGGAAAACCACGAAAACGCACGCCCATGCAGCCAGCCCGTTCGCGAGATTCGAACCTCGGACCGAACTACCAGTGTTCAGCGACTTTACCGCTCGGCCGCCGGTGGGTGCCTTTCTGAGACTATTTAATCGAAGAAATATAACATTATCATTCTTGAACTATTTCAGATGTTCTTTTATTCTTGTTTTAAATTTCTGCTCTTTCTTGTCAGCATCTTTCAAAGGGTTATTTCTCCTCTGTTTAGCAGACTTTCCAGTGAACGTAGCATTTGAATTACTTCAAATTGTTATATTGCAAACTTATTCAATCAAAATAAATGTATGGAAAAATTAAATTGAAAATTGTTATATTGACGAATTAAGAAAAACAATTTAGTTGCTTTCAAATTTTCATAAATAAAAATCATCAAACATTGTTTCTTAAATCTCAGATGTAAGGGTGAGGAGATGCAGCAATTACGTTTTGTTACTTACCTTAAATCGGGTTACAAATATCTGGGATTCAAAAAAAAAAAAAAAAAAAAAAAAAACAAATTTAAATACAAGTAAAATTATAAAGAAAATGAAAAGTTTGTTTTCTCACTTTTATGTACTTTGGTATTGCTAATATTTGTATAAGTATGAGATTCACATTCACAGGTATATTGTACATTTAGAGGTATGTTCAGAGGTACTTCTTAGAGTACGTTTATATATAAATTAGATATTCTTATATATTTCTCGGTTTATGAGCATTTAAAAAATCAAATATAAGTTATTTCAAATTGCATGTTTAAATAAGCACATTCGATAATTACAAGTTTTTAAAAACATTATGTTTATTCATTTAAGTAGATACTAAATTGCTTCATAGTCTACAACACGGAATATGAGCATTTTTGCCGTCAAAATATCTGTAACCTGAAAATAATTAGTTTTTTAAAAAAGTACGTTTACCTCCACTTTATTATTCTCGCTTTTCTTCACACTGATAAACTGAAAAGCTAGAAAAAGTGCTAATCTCACAGTTTAGTTAGCTCGCAGTGCTAGTCTCACAGTTTAGCTCTCGCCTTATCTCTACAGTGACTATGGCACACAGCCAACAAACAAATCGTTTTTATTTAAAGTAAATTTCTGTAAATTTCAAATTACAATTTCATTAAGGGAAATATTTGCACCATATACATAATCAAAGACTTCATCCTTAGTCTCAGCCACTTCTTATGAAACAAAATAATAGCAGTAAATGTGAATTTGCTTTAATTTAAAAATTCCTTTCTTAATGTACATTCTCTTTCATTACCTAAAATGTGTTCCTATTTAAAGTTTTATCAATTTCATGAAAATATCTCACTTCGACACTAAACGAATTTTCGATTAAACCTGTGCTGCAACATCCGAAAATCGTATTTCAGCCAAATTAGAAGGAGCATAAGCCATTAGCATTTTTATAGCCGCACAGAATAATGGATCTCTTTTTCAATTCAGAGCAGAAATTGAAAAATAAAGTTTGGCAAAATTTTATTTTTCAATTTTCATTGTACCGAGTATCAAATATTCATTCGATCAGTTTCATTAATGAAATTTCTGCTTCACGGCTGACTAAATGGAGTGAGAAAAAAATCCTTCACGTCGTAATTTTTGAAAGGTAACTACGAAATATTTCATTTACGGAAAAACATTAGAGGATATATTTGCAGGCGAGTATGCGAGAGCAAATTTATTTTCATACAAGAAAAATCCCATGGAAAACAGTCTGAGATACACTTTTATTCTTAATTTCTTAGATACTGTAATTTCCATAAGAAAGCTCTGTTCTCTACACTAAATATGGAAAAGGCTACATTTTGAAACTATATGTTTTAATTCCTTGGGTTCTTTAGATCCTTATTGTTACAAATTAACGAGGCTAGCTTAATAAATGCTGATTAATTTCAGCGTTTATTCTTCCTCAGAAAATAAGTCATCGTAACCATAATGGATTTTTTAAAAATACTTACGTCGTAATCAATATTCTAAGCTTTTGTTACCACTTAACGTTATGCAAAAATGCTGCTAAATTGGTTTCCTTTGTGTAGTCCTTTCTAAAATTAAGAATCGATTATTCATAAATCTTTCACCACGAAATTAGTTTACTTGTACTTAGTTTACTCATAGGTACAGTTTTGTTAAGCCCCCTAGATCATCATTTTCGCACATTACAAGGCTTCCTTGTGATTTTTACAATGCAAACAAATAAAGTTAGACACGTTTTCTTGGATTAACTTACTTTCATACTCAAAATACTTTTCACAAAATGTGCGTTGTCAGCATCTTTCTTAGCACATCATATTTTATATGTAATGGAGCTTTCTTTCGGTTTTTAAATGCTTAAAAATAAAATTAGGCAAGATTCTTACCATCACACTTTATAAAACAAAGAGCACAATAAAACTCATTTGAATGCAAAGTGATCGAAACCGTATTTCTCGTGATTAGTTTACATCATTGTTCCAAGAACCAAAAACAGAGTCGTGGTAAAACAGTAAAATATTGGTGATTCGTATATTGAGTGAAATTAGCATTTTTAGTTAACTACACCAAGGAATTTTTGTCACATTGATCTAACTATGAAGTTGCCACACAACTTCAGGTAATTAAAGTATGCGATACGTTATAACATTTAAGAGGTTTTTTTAAGTAGCTAAGTATCTTCGTCAAACTCACAACCCTCAAACGTTACCTTAAAGCTATGTTTAGAGTAATCGCCTGAAGCTTAAACTGATTCGAAAAGCGAAAGCACAAATACACAAGCACGTAAAATCTGATTTTATTTTTAGCTCACAGCTTGCGAGTTCTAAAATAAAATAAATGCAAAACGAAAATACGTGTTCTTGATTTTGCATTCAGTAGCTGAAACGTACAAATCAACTCGAAACAATGCCACAATTTTGGTATTTCTATTCAAGTCTACAACACTCGTGAAACGGACAACCTAATATAAATCAAGATAAACTTACCAACCTGAACTAATATTTGGCTATCTCCTCCCGCTCGAGCAGTTGCTTTCCTGACACAAGGCACGCGTCGCAGCCAAAAATACAGCCATTCTTTCTAAAACCGGTCGTCCGGCTGTGATTAATACTCTTAGCTTACACTACCCCGCTTACCAATCATATCTGCATAAATATCTGGAATAAGCAAGCAAATGATAAAATGATGCATAAAGGAAAGATTTAAAATAAACGTTTTTACTGTTAGTTAAACTCAAATTAAATGTTACATTAAAATGTTCTAGACGCATTCAATAGGAAAAAAAAACTATGTTTTAAGAAAATCTCAAGACACTTATATTAGACATTAAGAATATACACTAAATTTTCGTTGGTAAATGCGCTTACATAAAACCTAAACCTTAAAATGTTATTTAATAAGTATGCGAAGTTTAACAAAATAAGTAGCTTTTAACTATTTAGTGCGAGTATATATTATTTAGTGTGAATGTGTATAATCTAGATATGTTGTAAATTAATAAAACCAATGAACTGAAGGTAAGCATATAAATTTATTTTTTTAATGTTTCTAATTTTTGGAAATAAAACTAAACGGAAAATCTTAGACATGCTTTATTATGGGAAACATTTTAAAAAAATCAGTAAGTGAGAATATATATATTTCAGAGATAAACACTGGCTTATTGCTGTTCTAAAAATGCTATTCAAATATTTTCGATTAATGTTTCAAGTATGTGCATATATTTTAATTAGAAGTCAAACGAAAATCGCTTAAATCCCTCTCATAAGAATAATAATAAGAAGGGGAAAATAAAAAATAATTAATATACTACTAAAAGGTTTCCAGTAAAACAAAATTTTAAATTTGTGTTTAATGAAAAACAAATTCAAGAATATTTTCTTAAAAATTCACTTATATTTATTAAAATTTTAAAATATTCCTAGACCTAGTAATGAATTATCTAACTGTCGAGACAAAAAGAGGATTTTCAAAAACGTGCACGATAATTCAGATAAATTCCTCGGAATGATAGACTATAATCTAGATACAGCTCTCCTGTTGTTGCAGTTGTTATAATTCTAACCGTTTCTATTAGAACAAAAAAGATAAAAACGTTTAAAGGTTTCTTAAATTATAATTCGAAAGATTAGAATTTCGAAAAAAGCACAAGCTTCAATCTTTCCAATCTCGAATCTATTTCAAACGCTGTTGGATTCAAACATTTAAGGATGCAAATTTCCAAGCCTAATTTAAACTTTTTTCTTGCACCTTAAACGTGCTTCCTGCTGTATGAAGCTTCATACAAAAGAATTAAGCCTTTTATAAAACAGGGGCTTTAACTAAACAGATTAGAAGAATACTCAAATCTAGTAAAAAATGAACTAACATAATATAAGGTTAATTAACAGATTAGAGTAGATACTATGCTTTATAGAAAAAAATCAGAAATTTAACTATATTACAAAATCATTTTTTTATTTCGAAGTCTTCTCATTTCGTTTTAAAGTTAGCGGACTCGGAGACTTTTCGAAGTATTAAGCATTCTTTAAAATTGTTGTCTTAAAAATTCAGGTTAAGTTGCGTAAATTATTATTTCATAGACTTAAGTACCAGTTAGGGTTGAAGAAGACTACTTTGTTTTTAATTTGAGAAAATCCGCTTTAATTCGAGTCTAAAATACAGTCTGAAAAGTCCGAACTCAGAAACTTCTAATAGATCTCTACATTAATATTATTAATTTATTTCGAAGCAGGTTATCACTAGTTGCTTTAATAAACATTTTGTTAGGATTTATATTTGCATACTTAAATAAAAATTGAAATTGAGCTTTTCATTAAAATTAGGTATTTAATATTGTATGAGAACAAATATATGCTTTGTCGGTAAAAGTCCTTACGCAGTCTTTATTTAGCAACCGTTGGTAAATGACTACCGATGGATGTTGGTCTACGAATATGTTTCTAATGACAAACATTCAAATTATAATATATTTCAGTTTTTAAAAACTCAATTTTACAAAAATTACGAAATTTAACATTTTATTCATATCGGCCATTTTAGTTAGATTCAGTAAAAGTTTATATTCATTCTAAAAAAAACAAAACACACTTACATAAAATCTAAACCTTAAAGTGAAATTTAATAAGTATACGAAGTGAGTGAAAAAACAATCCTCTTTTCAATTCGCCCATAGAACAAACCATAATGGTCATCTCAGATTCTGTCAAACTTGATATAAATGTCAAAACAAAAGTGGGGAGTAGATCTATCGATTTTCACACAGAATCCGAGTAAATGATGCAAAACTCATCGAATTCGATATCAAAAAATCCTATTCTTAGTTCATTGTTACCTTTGTCCTTTCGGAATGAAACCCTTCTGAAATTAAACTGTACAAGTCGAAAGTCTAAATTCATAGCAATTCCAGCTTCGTCTTTCCTTATTACCTCTTCCGGTACCATCACTTTGAACTACTATCTTTCCAGCAGAATTTCAAAACATTACCAAAGCAGTTACGTTACCAAATATCCTAGACATCCAAAGTTATTCTCTTAATTTTAGTGGAAATATCCCGAATCATTTTATCCGAAACATGGTTACGACGACGTTTTATTTCCATTATACTCCATCAGAAGGTCATTAGAAAGTCCTAAAAATCACAAACTTCAGCTAAAAGTTATAACCAACTTTAATTAACATTTAGAAAAAGGAAAGCACATCTCGCAAGATGTTAAATATCTAAACATTATTACACACAAGAGCCGACGTCGACGCCGGCCACGAACAGGCAAAAAAAAAGGAGAGACTTTAGTAGTAAATCTCGGCAAAAAGTTCAAGTTTCATCCTCGCGCTATGACGAGCATTTATGCATATTGCTCAGCAAAGATGAATGTTGCCACTCTCTATAATGAGGATTTCCGTCATATGGTATTAAACGTAGTACTATAAATCTACATCGCATATTTATTTATTTATTTCAATTCTGAAATAATGGCAGAGCCGAACCGTCTGGTATAAGCCGAATTAATACCCCTTTTTATATTCTTGCTCGTGTGCAGATTCGTAATAGATTGAATGCACAAAAAATTGATTATAGTTTGCTAAAGTTTGTTTTACGTAAAGAAACACTTCACAGTTCTCGAACATTCCACAAAAATAGTCGTACAACGCATCACAGTCTCACAGAGTACATCAGTAGATACACTTCAAACTACTAAGGACATTAAACTCAAGGCAATATAAAGCGCATCTAAACAGCGAAGCTAATCCGGAGATATCTCAGTACTCCGAGCTCATGCGGAACTAACAACTGAGCACAGATGCTCTCTCCGATCTTATACAGGATGCTCTCTCCGACTACCTGGCGCGAGAAATGTCTAGTACTTCTCGAAATTACTGGAAGGCATATGATGTTACAGTTATTCAATTTCAATACCTAATACCGTAATACTGGTACCGAACCCAAATGTCGCGAAAATGGTTGCCAAGTTTGGCGACTTGTGGTGATTTCTCACCAAATTTGCCGACAAAAATTAGTCGTAAAACTAAGTGAAGTCTTGCCAATTTAGCGAGATGTCCCTTTACTCAATATTAAATAGACTTGCTCCTGTATTCTTATTTTTCTGGCAGAGCATCGTCTCTTTAGTTTTCATGTTACATCATACAGAATTAAATAGAACAGTTTCACATATAATATCACTCAGATTATTTATATATGGACAAAATTCATATCAATATGAATTAAATTTTTAAATTTTACTGATGTTCATCTTTTAACTTGATTTCTGCCCATAATAAGAGAAGCCTGTTTGGATAACAAATCTGATTGTATTTAAGTTAATTAGCTTTTTTTTTTTTTTTCTTTCTAACTGTTTTAAAGTTTGGTTGTTGTATGATAAACAATTATTCCTCTACAGCCGCATAACCGTTATCGCTCCCTTCGTTAAAAAAGTTCATTAAGTTCTTCTGGCAGTCAAAATGTGGAGAATTAAACATTCGAATTTTGAGAAATCGATGAAAAGCGTTTGATGCAATCAAAAACTTTATTTTTATTATAATTTCCAAAATTTACACGTCGTTACATCAAACTTTAACATAAAATCTAAAATATTTTATCCTGGCAACTGTCAAAAGAAGAGTAAGCCTATTAAAAGCAACTTTTACGGCTTGATAGGAAGTATTACCATGGAAACGGTTATTTAGCAGGATGAAAGATACGATGTATGGAATGCAGTTTCGTTCAGAACAGAGAGTAAAACGATGCGAGAGGGGACACATTCTTTGCTAACATATACGAAAGTTTAAATTTTACCTTTTAGATAAAATTAAATCTTTCATTTCAACAATACCATGTTTTGCTTTCTGCGCATCCTTAAATACTACTGACCGTGATTAAAAGGGAAAACTTATACAAACACGCAAGGAAGTAAAATATATTCTTCTACGAAATGCACGAGTAATACCTACAAAAGAAAACTAAGTACAACTATAGATTTATAACGTAAGTTATTTTTAGTTGAAACACAAAACTGCACTGTATAATGCGCTCTGTTTTGAAAACTACTTGCAGAGTAAAAAGTGGTTTACACTTATCGGATGACTGTTAGTTGGTGGATATTTTATAGTGCGGCAATCAAAAGATTGTAATGCACAGTACGTAGAGGTATCAAATGAATAATTGCTAAATGAAATATATATATATATAGGTTTCAAAGGATACATTGCAAAGTGAAACATATATGCATGTACTTATTTATTTATTTATTTATTTATACACTACTCGTCAAATTTAAAGAACAACATAAAAAATATGTGCATATTAAAGTTTTCAACTCATGTCCAATGGCGTAATTATTTATGGTAACTAACTGCAAAGAACGCAGAACTGGACTTCTTCGTATATCTTAGAGCATGAAATGCGCAAATTACATAATTAATAACGTATGATATGGATACATGTTGAAATTCGGTAGTGAAATGATTAATGTTAGTTATTGTTGGAATTGTTTAATGTTGGTTAATGTTGTTTCTTATAATCAGTTATTAGATAGCTTGGTCAAGGGCGGCTAAGAACAACTTCGTCGCATCTGAAAACTGTTTCTGTCATTGTCGGCTCGAAGAAACCGTAAAGCGACTACATAAGAGTTGGTTTTAGATTTCAAAATCGCACAGAAACTCAAATTAGCCGCTCTAAGTATAGATATAGCCTGAAGTGCGCTTTTTAAATGTGTTTTAATTTGAAGGGAGCGAAGAACATGCAGTTTGCCTTCCTTTATTCAGGAACAATCCCGCTTTCATGAAAGCGGTTTCATGGTTTGCGATTAATCATCAAAATGTCCGCACTAAGCTGCATATCTTTGGTGAAGGTTATGTAACCAATCACAGCTATGTGAACGAAGTCTCGGAACCCATGGAAGGCTGCTGGATCAGATATTTTGTTAATGAATGACAGTGCTCATACGCATCAAGTATCTATTGTGTCCGAACGCTTAGGAACAAAAGATATCACTCTAATGGGTTAGCCAGCTTACTCACCATATTTGAACCCAATTGCAAATGTGTATGATGGCTTAGTTTGCCCAAATGTTTATTGGACCTTACAGAATCTGAAATGTCTATTTTCAGAAGAGTGACAGGCATGCCCAGCACTTTATTGACAGATTGTTAAATTCTATAAAATCAAGATGTGAGACTTGCATTTTTGTCAGATGTGGCCATTCGCCATATTAAAGAAAGTTTTATTGTAAAGGAAGTATTATTGTATTAGCCATCATTTTTGGATAAGCAACAGTTAAGTTTCATTTCGGTCAATATCCCTTACTTTTGACTCATAGTGGGTAAATAGCATATAATATGTAATCAATGTACACTCATGTCCATAAATTAAGGATAATTCGGAGTCACGCGGAAATCGAACTCTAAAATAAATATATCACCTGTAAAATCACTACACACATCTTCAAGAATCATATGCAAATTTCAGGAAGTAACCAGATGACACCGATGGTACGTCACAATGACGAGAGTGTAAGAAAGTGATATAGAAGGAATACAGGCAAAGAAGTAAAATTTTTCGCAGGCGCTTTATAAGCATTTCAGTGCAATAACCGAATAGTTATGACACAAAGGACGCATTTGGATGATTTTTTACGTGGTAGAATTATCGACCGTCTGGTATGTGGGCGTACCCAACTGGAAGTATCAGACGAACTTGGAATTGCCCAGAGTGTCATCTCCAGGCTTTGGCAACGATTCCACGATGATAGTAATGTGAGTAGACGTTACAGCACAGCTCGACCCAGAGTTACAACGCCGAATGAGGACCAGTATTTGGCAGTTACTGCTAAACGAAACAGGTGGATCACAGCCTCAGACCTGTCTCGTCAGCTCTTTTCAACCACTGGTACGGCAATTTCAAGGCAGACGGTGTACAGACGCTTAGAGCAGATTGGTCTATATGCTCGTAGACCTGTCAGATGCGTTCCACTTACTGCAACTCACTGTCGCCTGCGGTTAGCCTGGAGTAGAGAGCATGCATTATGGACACCGCAGCAGTGGGCTTGTGTGATGTTTTCCGACGAGTCCAGGTTTAACTTCCAGTCTGATTCTCGCCGGGCTTTCATATGGAGAGCTCCAGGTACCCGTTACCACCAAGAAAACATCATTGAACGACACCGTTACGGTGGTGCAGAACTGACCTGCATGTTCAAACTGGAACCATGACAGGCCAAATCTATCGGGATGTCATTCTGGAATAACATGTACGTTTGTTTCGGGCGCCATGGGCACACAATTTGTGTTTATGGATGCCAACGCCCGTCCTCACCGCGCAAACATCGTAAGCGAATGCCTTCAGTCGGAGGATATCACCCGTTTGGACTGATCAGCATTCTCACCGGACTTGAATACAGTAAAGCACGTGTGGTACATGCTTGGCCGACGAGTTGCAGCCCGTCAACCTCCTCTTAGATGTCTACCGGAACTTCGGAGAGCATTGCTTTTTGAGTGGTGTAATATCCCCCAAGATCAGATCGATAATTTGATACTCAGCATGCCTAGGCGTTGTACGGACTGTATTGGATCGTCTAGGAGACATACAATGTATTAACAATCATACCAACCATGTAATATTGGTTTTTTTGTAAATAGGTTTTTTTTTTTTTTTTTTTTTTTTTTTTTTTTTTTTTTCCCTGTAATTTTGTAATTTGCTCCAGGGAGGAAAAATCGCTAATTTTTTTAATAATACCAAACATATAGCATCTTTTTTTTTGCTGTTTACCTTTTGTTTAATAAATAAGCTTTACAAATAAGTCAAATTTGTTTTGCTTCTAACTCTTCCATTGCCTGATTTTGCATTATCCTTAATTTAGGGACATGAGTGTATATACGTATATGTGGTATGCCTGTATGTATATATTTTACGAATGAATGTATGTATGCAATGCATACATGTACAAGTATAAATGTATGCATGTATGTAGGTAGGTACGTACGCACATATGTATGTGTATGTGTATGTGTATGTATATATGCATATATGCATGTACGTATGCATTATGTATATCTTTTTCAGTTACATAGTCTTTAATTGCATTTAACACTCAATTAATCCATGATTTTATTGCGTATTTTAATCTAAAAATTAAATAGTAGTTTACTTAAATCAATTATTTCAAAATTCCTTAGTTAAACTATAAAATGTTTAATAAAAAGCAAAGCACCAAAATTTGATCTTTTTCAATAATGATCTAACATAAAAGTTAAAGAAACAAAATTCTGAAGATAAGGACAACTGAAAGATGAAACTACCAATTCAGCAGTTACTGATGGCTGAGCGAATAGTAGCAGACCCGTAAACGCCTTTCTTAACGATTTCTTCCAAATATCAGGTCTAGGCTTTACGCTCCTAATCTTGTTGTTGAGTTTTACATCCCTGAGGATAAAATCATTCAATAAAAATAAGATAGTTTGCATTATGACATTCTGAATGTGTAGGATATATATTAAATGCTTTGAATATTCAAATTATACATTTTCCACCATAGGCATAGGTTTTGAACATTTTATATAATCTTAAATTATGCTTCTAAATTTCATCCCTTTAGCCCTTAATTTCATTTCGTTCTAATTTCTCAAGTCAGAAAAATTATAAAAATCACTAAAGATGAATTTCTAGTTATAACTTCCTCATTACCCTAGACGAGGCCCACCAGCGGCCGAGCGGTAAAGACGCTGAACACTGGTAGTTCGGTCCGAGGTTCGAATCCCGCGAACGGGCTGGCTGCATGAGCGTTTTCGTGGTTTTCCCCATGCGTAACGTGTATACGAGCCAGTTTCCCTTAGAAAGTGCTCCACGAAGGTATCCGTCCCTTTAGGCAGAGAGTCCTCGTGTGCTTTGCCATAATTCAATAATCCAATCTATTACCGTGGATGATTTAAACAGTATTACAAATAACAGGCTTCATGCTATTTGCAAAAATAAACAACTGAGTGGTAAATTTAATTAAACCTGATGTAAACGATAAATATTTAGATTTTATAATAACAAACATTTAATTTCACTCATTTCTCGGCCAAATTCATGGTAAATCAAGCAGACTTTTATTATCGTGTTTAGAAACCTAATCATCGTAGCATTCTTGTTATTGTTCAGTGTACGTGGGCCTACGGATGAATTTTACGAACCCAAAGCATTATACATAAGCTTATTTTATGACAGTATTGCGGAAATCTGGATTTTCGCCGAGGCTCTTTTCAATCCGAGCGAAATGTGTCAACGGTTGTCAACCCCTGCCAAAAAGGGATACGTTTCTTGATCTATCGTATGGCTCTGTCAGAACCTCAAAATCTTTACAAATAAATGTACTTTGAGATTGAATTTCACGTAGGCATTTCATAAATCCTTAGACTTCTGAATGGACAGTGTAAGCCCATTTCCGCTGAATTTGAGATTATGTAAATGGTTTAGAGAATGCAATGTTTTCTTTACTTCTGTACATGAAATTGTGGTATTCGTTTAAAAATACCTTACATAAAATATATGCAGCAAAAGTAATTTTGAAAAATGTAGTACTTGTTGTTTGGTAAAGTTAATTGATTAATGCAAAGCCCATGAAGGCTATCTGCCTAAAGAGAGGGCTTCATTCTTGAAAGATTTTTCTGAAAGGCACTTCTAAAAAAATATGGGTAATATTTACTTTGCGCATTAAAAAAACCACCAAACCTCTCATGTAGTTAGCCCATTCACCACGATTTGAATCCGGGTCAAACTAACAATATTCAGATTTTTTATTTGCTCAGCCATTGACAGGTTTATTTATTTATTAGAATGTTATAAGGCTATTTTTAGCGACGTTCAAAAATTAATAAAAAAATTAATAAAAATAACAATGGTCACACTATCTACGAAATGTGTTGGTGATAAATGATTCAGAATCAAAATGTAATGTAAAACAACGTGACGTAAAGTCCCAAAATTTTAAAAGGCTTCACTAAAAAACATTTCCAATGTTAAAATTATACAGACATAAACTTACTTGAAGTTTGAATCCATATTATCTGATTATATTTAAGTTTCTTTTTTTTATTCTGTGTGTTTAAAGCAAATTAATCCACTCTAGTTATTTATTTCATGAAATGAAACTGCCGCGAAACTTAGACGCCTGATCTACCCTTTAGTAAGTCTCTGATATGTAAAATAATATTTTCCAATAGTGCTTTTAATGACCTAACACTGTTTTAGAAAATCTATGGTAAATAAATAACATGAAAAAATATTAAAATTTTCATTTCATACGTTCTACCAAAAATTCGATTAATAAAAAAAGTGTGCTAAACTATTTATTCTTTTAAGTAACTTTAATTTTAAAACCCTAACGCTTTTATAAACAAAAATCATAGTGCAGTCGAAGCAAAGTTAATACTCCACTTCAAGTGCTTTGCTTTTGTAAATTACTTTAGTAAGCTATATTTGCAGTTAATGCATCCTACTTTGACGACGTTAATGCATCCTACTTTAAAGGGTTACTTAATGCTTGTCAAACAGCCAGCTTCATTGAATCAATAAAACAATCAAGCTATATTAAAGATTTTGCTGGAAACCAATCATTTTGCTAAATTAGGATATTTTTCATTGCAGTTAAATGATCGTTTTGACAGGCTATGTACCTAAGGATATTAAAGGAAATAATTTTCATAGCTTACAAATCAAAACACATAATAATAGAAAGCATATATGCTTGTAATGATTATCTTGCAAGAAAGCGTTGAAGTTCGTAATCTGTATATGGAGTAAAAACTATCTACTTATATAAATGACTGCATAATCATTGAACATATAACAGTTTTAAGTTTAATATTAGTTATTGTAAAAACTACTAAATAAAGTATCTAAATTTGAATTTTATAAAAGTGAAATCACCCGTTATTAAAAAATAAATTGCATCACAAATTGTTAGGCTTTCCTTATTAATTGAAAAATACTCAACTTTTTGAAACGCAGTTCACACATACTAGTGTTCAATATGTTTATTTTTATACGCTTACCTTGTGTTCATAAATTGAACACGGAAATTTATACTGAGCCATTATCATGTATTGTTAGATTGAATTCAATTGAGAAAGCCTATTCTAACAAATTAATTTGAAATATTTAGGCGTAATTAAACAGCTACACATATTGAATCAGGTAATGCGCAAAGCAAAAAATTCAGCATTTTTAGGAAATGGAAACTGTACAGCATCGTTAATTGCGCACTCCCTCATCTTAGATTTCATCTAACAAAACAAACATTCAGCACCTACCGACAGTTAACAGTTTGGGCTTTATTTAGCAATCGAATAAAATATTTACTGCGCCATCGCGCGTTCCTTTTCAGCAACCGGCGACCCGCTTAATTTTAATACATTTTCTTCTAACAAAAATCCAAACATCCACAAGAACTAAATCCTTTTGAAATTGCAGTCAAGTAGTCAAGATTAGAAGAGCCGAATTACATGAATCTAATTTCCATTTCCTACTTTTAATTTTAAATGAAAATTTTTAGCAATTTCCCTTTAAGTGAGTTTTAGCCTAAAATAAATTGATTTTTAGCTTAAGAGAGGAAAACTTTAGTTAGTGTGTTTTTCTATGCACTTTTGCAAGGAAAAATAATTACACCTCGCTTTGATGATGACGCAGTTTAGAAATAAAAGATTTAGCAGGAATTAATGGTTGAAAAGAGAGAACGTTTCCTCTTTTCGGATGCAGATAAATAAGCTCAAATCCATTAGAAGATAATGTCTTATAGTAATAACAGGGGAAATTAAACAATTTATGGCAGGTAGTTGAAAGCTCTAACAGATGAATAAAAATATATTTAAATTTGTGTTTCGAACACTTTGCGTTTTGAAATGCATGTATTAGCAACGATTTATTCACTCAATAATTGCAACATTAAATATACAGTAAACGTCATGAGATTTTTAAATCTATAATAATGCTTATGTATAAACAACAACGCGTATTAATAACGCGCATTAATTAGTATATAATAATACAATTTTGTAATTTTATATAATAATGCAATGAATATTTTAGAATTTTAAAGGAAATGTATTAAATGTATACATTCATATGCACTAAGTAGGAAACAACAGTAATAATTTCTTAAAACATTAAAATGTTGCTCCAAATTACGTGAAAGAGCACTTTTCTTTCTAAGCCAAGAACAGATGACTAAAGATTTATACCTGAACCTCAGTAGCTTAATAAATTTGAATTTCATCTATTATATAAAAAATAAAGCGTTATTTGTTTTTTGGAAAAGAAAATTTATGACCTTTATAATGTTTGAATGTTCTAATATAGGCAAATACGAAAGGAAGGGTATTTTAAATGTAAAACATTATTAACGACATTTTAAGTTGCGATGTCTGTATTATTAATCAGCATGAGTTAAAGCTCAAATATGTATCAAGAAACAACAACAGAAAAAGCGATTTGTGATTGAAAAAGAAAGTTACAAAGTGTGGTGTTGTGTGTGACAATTCCTATTTAACTAGATACCTACAAGTATCAAATAAATTTACATGTGCCCAATAGTTGCTGGCCTGAAATCGATATATCTAGTACATTGCGTTGAAAGCTTAATAAAATACTTCACTTACCCATAAACATGTCAAAAGGACTTCAGAGAACAACTTGTTTGCTCAATCTCACTTTATTGAATTAATTATTAACATGCAATCTGGATTAAATAATTAACTTGAGAACATAGTACACAAATACAATAACACTGGAAACAGACGAACACTAGGAAACAGAAGAACATGAATACGGGAAAACGGAAGAACGGTAAGACGGCGCCGTTTCAGGCTGTATCCTCTTTTGAAAACGGAAGTACGGTAAGACGGCGCCGTTTCACTCCTTCTTTTCCATCAAAAAGAAACATCATTCCATGAGTGTAAGATATGCGAGCCGAAGTCAGCAAAAAAAGAGGAAAAACCCGTTTGGGGACGGGTGTTTATGTGCACGTGCAGTTTTGCGATTGAGATTAATGTTACGATAGTGTCCATGCTGATAATCTGCGTGGTGTGAGAAATTTCCATTCTCACAAAAAAGCACTAAGTAAGTCAATTAAAAATGTATGAAATCCGTATGCTAAAAACGATACGGCTTTGTCATGTACTAGAGACCAATCCTTGTTTGAAACTGACATTTCAACACAATTAATTAAATCGTATACCCAGTGAAGTTTTCGCTTAAGAGAAAAACCTTTTATCAGAATAGCAGCTGCTCTCCAGGTGAATTAAATTTCAAATACAAGGAATTTACAAGTTTTGTCTTTTTATAAAGTGCCTACTTTAATTAATAAATATACTGAAAGGTACATTTTAAAATTTTGTGATTGGAAGAACAAAAGGCCAGAAGAGAGAATCAAATATATTTGATATGGGAATTAATTCTCTTGCCGACAATGAATGTATCTTATTCCTGCAGCGTTCTAAAAGTGGATAATGGTGTACAGGATAACAAAGTTGCAGAAGTCTCCATTAAGCAGCTAATGATGCTAGATTTTGGAGAAAAATATATGAACTCTATATACCAAAGACAGACGGGGTATTGTCCCTGTCATACACCAGAGTCCTATCCTCTTTTGAAACCGCCATTAGGACACAATTAATTAAATCGGATGTACAATGATACTTCTATTATAGAATAAACTACATGTGTAAAATCTTCTAACAGAATAACAACTGCTCTCCTGGTTTGTTAATGAAGTTTGTGATACAAGGAATCTAGAAAGCTATTTGTTTGTAGGATTCTTAATTAATAAATGTATAGAAACTATGAAATGTATGAAATTAATAAAGTATAAAAAGGGGAATTTTAATGTCAGTGATCAAAAAACCAAAGAGCAACTGATCTGAAAATAAATTCTCTTGACAAACATTACAGGATTTTCTGCAGCTCTTAGAAGAATAAAAATTGAAATGGACAGGGAAACGCAAACATGGCAAATATTTCACTGCATGTAGTCTTACATTTCCTCAAATTCAACCTACAACTTCTTGAAATCATCTTGTGAAATATGCCAAATTGTACTAGCATAATGCAGTTAATATACACAGTTACATAATTTATAACACTGAATGTAATTATTAGTTTGAAGAAATTCCTCAGAACCCCTTAAAATTCCTTTCCGGGTATTATTCTCCATTTATTTTTTCTGGCCTACTCTCTAGTCCTTTTACATATTGTGCCGATTATAAAACATTTATTCTTCTTCTTTTCATTTCTATTATAATAACCTAGTTATTGATTAAGTAATTCAGTTCAATGTTTTTTATGTAAAGCGATGTTCGTACACATGACGTAAAGCGAGTTAAACAACAACTTCAGACAAAAGTGTCATTTCTTACTAAGCTAACAAGATTATATTTTTCTTACCATGTTATTATTTACATCTGCTTTTTACTCACGCAGCTTTCGACTTCTGTGATCAAAACAGAAAGTATCTTCTGTGATAATGCAACAATATCGTTGTTCAGTCATAATCTGTCACATCAATAAAATTTTTAAATTCATTACTCTGTACTGCTACTACCGTAATTTACAGGTATCAGATGAATTTATAGTTTTTGTGATAAGATCTGTTCTGCACTTTTTCGGTGAATATTAAATGTTGCATTATTTTCGTCTTTATTTCAGAATGCAATATATTTTCATCTGATGACATTTCGTAAAATTCCCTTCCTTCGTAAATATATCTTCCATGACCTGTTAGTATGAATTAAAATCTGAATTCGATTATGTTAAATATATTTACAGCACGTTCTCTTGATTAAATAAATGGTATTAACTATAAGCTTTTCGTATTTATTACTCGTTAACAATACTTACATTCTCAAATTTTATTATTATTATTTCTTTTTTCTCAGGAGTAAAGTCTTAGAATCTTATTAACAAAGGATTTAGAGCTCTGACCTATTCACCGACCTTATAAAAATTCCCGGACTTTTATTTTGTAACGTTTTATTGTAATACATCAAAAAATTAATTTGTAATTAAAATGTTCCTTCAATATACATTTAAAAAATACAGTTTGAATATACAGTGTACTTCACTATAGTAAATGAAGCTGCATTTTCTTTCGTGCGTGTTACAAATGGTTTTCAGTTTTGTAAAATTGCATCATTTTAGTCTTTGGAATTAGAAAACACACCTGTTGTCAAAGTGGATTGTCAAAGCTAAAACTCTGAATGCAACCCTTAATTCTTTCAGACGATTTCCGAAAAAGAAATTATTTAAAAAAATATTTAACGGTAAATTACTTAAACATTATGAAACAACAGAAATTATACTAAACAAGAAAACACTCATATATAAAATACATAAAATTTTGTATTTCTATATTTTCCAGGAAGAAAGTGCTAACACAGAAGTTTTGAATTCCATTTACATATGGAGAGTACTTTGAAAAAGCTTCGAAAAACTAGAGATATACCATTACCCGAAAACAGATTTAATTGTGCAACAGAGTTTTTCTGGAAGTAAAAAATAATATTAAGTCAGGGAAAGTAAGAATCGTTGCTTGAAACGCCTTCCGTACCGGCTAGTATTTTTATATTTCAATCAGTTGTACGTGATTTATGAAACAGAAAAAATAATTTGAACTCAAGATACATTAAACATGCAATAGCGGAATAAAAATTCAAATCAGTTTCGGTTCGTCACTTTGCATAATAATTAGCAAATGTAATGACAGGATAATAAAATGTGCCCACAAATGAAAATTTTAATTTCAAGAATTTATTCCCAATCTGCTGTCTCCTCAGTAAAGAAACCAAGAACTTTTAAAAACTAATATACAGAATAATACTATTGCTGTTCCATTTTATTTTCTTCTGCTTAAAATAAAGGCAGAAAAGGAAGAGTATTAAATTTAAGATAAAACTAAAGTATCTCAGTAAATTAGCTCTTGAACGCTTTAAACAATTTTTAGTTTGGTCTCCGTGATTTCCCTATAATCAGAGAACAAACGGACGTCTACCTATCATCAGCATTATAATCACTGATATTCAGTCTGCATTGGATGATCTAAACTGCTGTACGTATTAATATCAAGAGATTTATAAACTGATATTGAGTTATATTTATAATCTTTTGAAAGGATTTGAAATATAATTTTCTAAACATAATTATGTAATCATTCAAGTATGTCTGTTATTTGTTTCATCCTCTTTTTACGAAAATTATCGTTTTGGGTTTAAAGGTATACACTTTTCTCTCTAGGACACAATATTTTCTCTAGGATAGTTTTTTTGTTGCGTAACATAATTACTTTCGATTAAATTTTGAAATGACAAAAAATGCTAAACTTTTTTCATTTAGTTATTTTATAAGTACTATTTTGAACCCTCTTTTACTTTTTTGTTACTATGTTCCGAAACAGGATTATTTTGAGGCATACGTGGCCTAAAATCAGAAATGATAGCTATCTTAACAAATACGTGAACATCACTTTTCCGCCTTCCTGTTCAAAGAATTCCTTAAAGGAAGAATTTTAATAAATTCAACTTTTACTCTTCAGAAAAGAAAGTTCGGATAAGCTTTATATTTTTGAAACACCCTGTTAATTACGTTCAGTCTAAAAAATAATTTTGAATGCGCATATTTTGATGAGAAGAAACATGTATTGTATCTCTTCCTTTTAGGCACTTTTACCGCAAACGTCATATCTTAGCTTTCAGATATTTGAGTGGCCTTTCCAAATATGGTGTTCATTTGGTAGAAAAAGTGAGCAAAATCAAGCAAATGAGTATCTGACTCGCTGTTCCAAAAAAAAAATTATTACGTACTAAACTGATTATTTTGTTTCTGTCCCAAAAATAAATACAGAATTTCTCAAAAATAATTGTGAATTTTTTTCAGAATGCTGAGTTGCTAGTTTGGTCCTATAAAAGACGTGATGGCATATAAATTCCATAACAACATCCACATTGGTAACTTACATCTTCCTTTTAGAAGCACCATGGCTTGCTCATGAATTATTCTCTAAGAGCAAAATAAAAATCTGCTAAGGCTGATAAAGAAATAGTTGAAAAGGAAAGATAGAAGGAAAAAAGACGGGAAAAAAGAATAATAAATAGGAAATGCTCAAATCTCCTGAGTACATCCAGTAGATTATGAACGTATTCTCGCGTATAATTATAGATTTAAATACTTTGAAAATAAAATTTTGAAACTTATCACTACGTTTCTGCAAAGTGAATGTTTTCGAGGTATCTATACATTTTCATATAAAAACATGCATATGAAACTGCTAAACATTTTCTCCTTTCGCTGTTAACTGCAAAATTAGGGCGCGCGCAAAATCTATGTACAACTATATTACGTTTGCTACATATACTTTATGTTTTAAACTGATGACATATATTACCTCTAAAACAATTTGTAATCATATGAGACTTCTCACTGTATATCAGACCATTTCAACAAAAGTTCCAACTGTTATGTTTATATAAGGAGGATTTAGCCAAAGCTAGATGCACGCTGAAGGCGGTATCGTGAGGCACAATTTGTCACTCCGTGCTGTTCTTAAACTTTGGCATACATTTCTCAAAAATAACGATTGGTGTCACCAAGCTTCAGTAATAATTTCATTATAAATATGGACCGTCTTTATGAATTCATCTATTCAACCCGAAAACACCATGCACATTTTCAGAGAAAGAACCATTGGACGTTACAAAATCATACTGAGGTTATTAAAAGAATATAAGCCATAATTTGAAAGTACTTCTTGTAATAGTTTTATTCCCTTATTTCCTGAGTAGTTTGCTCATATAAACGAGTTATGTAAATATCATTCAGATGCATGAAATAGTTTTGTTTTATTCAGGATATTTTATATATTTATTTTTTGAAGCTTAGATTACATGTCCAAACAAGTTTAATGATGTTTTTGTTACAAGTTCTTTGTCAGGTAGTATTTTCATTTTAATTACTGATAATTTTTATTTCCAACATTCATCATTTCCCAGTACTCCCTGAGAAGCCGTATCAAAACGACTGCGCTGCATCATTAAATAAAATCCATTAAAGCTTTATAGATTAGATAACTGAAGGTTAGTTATTTATCCAGATTCATTTCCAAGCAGATGGTTTATAATTTTTTCGCTGAATAATGTTTCCTCTGTGTTCTTCTTTGTGTGGTATAAATGTGAGATCGTTGTCTTTCACAAACATTTCACAGAAGTTAATGCGTTTCCACACAGTAGATAGATTTTTATTCATTTTTATAATAAAATTGCTTCAATTTTCTTTTCATCTGGAGAATTTTAATATTCAAAAATTATCCCATCTCACCTTGGCAATACGAATGCACTGAAACTTAGTAATAAATTTTAGCCTGATCTTGTAAAACGTAGTGCTTTGAGAATGAATCATACCAAAGATAGAACATTTAACTCTTGTTTTTCTAAGCTATTTACTAGAACTCGAACATATACGAGATAACCATTCTGAAAATATTCAGAAAACTTTCAAGTTCCAAAACAGTCAGCTTAAATAAACTACTCGTCTAAATGCTTCTAGCTGAAGTTATATGTATATCAATGGGCTTTATATGTATATGAATGGGCTGAAGTTATATGCACATCAATTAGCTTTGGCTCCCAAATACTAATGCATCAATAGAAATAAACTGATTGTCTGTCACACGTAAGATGAAACGTCTAGGATCTTAACGTTAATTCTCAAATATCAATACACAAACAAGCACGATGCTTTTAAAAGGGCGCTGTGCGGGCTGACATTAACATAATAAAGTGTAGCTTATTTTTAACATACAAATTAGTTGTCGTTTACAAACTTAATTAAAGTAGCAGCAAATATTCGAATATTTCAACAGGAAAGGCTATAAACGTTTGTTTCCCTGTGTTTAATTTATGATTACGTACGTTTAATATTCGAATATTTCAAAAGGAAATGTTATAAACGTTTGTTTTCCTGTGTGTAATTTATGATTACGTAAGCATTCCATTTTTCTATAAATTAATGTATTGCAGCAACATATCGATCTAGTTAACAGTTTATTCAAGCTTTTTACAGGTTACATTATTAAGATTCATTAGGAATAATGCAATTTAATGGATTTCTTTTCACATTTAAGGTATTATTATTATTAGGCAGGAAAAAATACAAGTATATTTTCATAAATTGAGAATGGTAATGAAAATTAGTTTAGATGCTTTTAGTATGGCATATGGCTTTCTCACATCAACCATGCAAAAATGATAAAAAAAACTGCATTTCTGTACAACTAAAAACAAATCATGGGGGAATGACGTGATGGAAATAAAGTGAAATATTTAACTAAATGAAAATAGAAGTGATTTGCAGACATTTGGAAAACTGTCGTTTCTATCACAATTTGTTGGTCTAATATTTGATGTAACGTTTTTTACGCAATATACATTATTTTTCTTGAAATAAATAAGTATAATGTGTAAAGGTATGTATAAGCAAATTTTCAAAATTTATAAAGATTGTACTTAAATATAATTCGTAAATAATTTCTGATATAATCTTATTTCTTGGATACCTTGTAAAGATATTTCGGCCTCTTTTTTCATTTCTCTTACTATTGACGAAAAGCTATAAATTCAAAATTCAGAAGATCAAATTAACTGAATACATTCTTTCGAAAATCACAATCTCAATTATCACTGTTTCAATAAAATCATTTCCTTTGGAATCTCCTAATTTTAAGAGTCGACGTCAGACGTTCAGGTAAGTTTAACTGTAGTTTTTCTTTTAACTTAATTCTTTCTAGGTATAATTTGTTTTCATTCTCTAAGTCAGGTTAAAAAACGATTTTTTCAAACGAAATTGTAGAGTTTTCTAATCCTTTGGGCAACCTTTACAGCTGTAAAATGATGGTTAATTTTTAAATCATGAAATATATATCATCTGCTGTATCCTGATGAGCTAGCAATCATAGCTCTCTGAAGATTAATAAATGTCAGGATTAAACAAAATAAATGAAGAAAGGTGCCAAAAGATGTTAAAACATATGTTGCAAAATTTTATAATCCTCACTCATTGTACTGCAGAATACGTAATTACTATGTGCTTATACAAATATTAAGTTAAAACATTTGGTACTTACGTATTATCCTGTCGACCGTGAAAGTTAACATCAAACCTTGAAAGTTGCATTGAACCACGAAACCCAGCATCGAACTATGAAAGTCGACAGATATCCCTCTAGATTTAATTGTCGTTCCTGTGTAATTCTGAGTGGCACTTCTCTCTGGAACTCTTGCAATAAAACCTTTGACGGTCTTTTTTCACAATCCACTAAATAGCCATGGCTGCGTAAGTATTCGACCCTCTTTTTTTTTTCCGCTTCGTGGAAAGGCTTTCGTCAATTTCTACTATTTTGTTAGGCGCTTCGAGTTTTTTGAGAGCTCTGTTTAGAACCTTGAGAATACAAACTTACCGCAGGTAATTGTTCCAGTCTATTACTGCTTTGTTGGCCACATCCAGCCGCCCTTCTCTCCATTCAACAGACGTTAATTCTCTCGACTAGCTGTAAATAAATCTGAGTGCAGTCACAAATGTACTCTACAGCTCTCGAACTCTTTTTTTTTTTTTTTTTTTTCAAAAATATGGCAATAAGAGTTAATTTATATTCATTCAGGAAAACAAAAGGTGGCTTACTGAAAATTAATCGATGTTAAATCAAACGAAAGAGCAGACCTTATGAGAGTACTGTGACGTCACGCTTATCTATAACTGACGCTAA
Source organism: Stegodyphus dumicola (assembly GCF_044657685.1). Taxonomy (NCBI): domain Eukaryota; kingdom Metazoa; phylum Arthropoda; class Arachnida; order Araneae; family Eresidae; genus Stegodyphus; species Stegodyphus dumicola. Next base: position 107,757,045 of record NC_140781.1, on the reverse strand, counting down.
ATCACTTTGCTCGGCAGCAGAGTCACGATAGGCAAGATAATAGTTAAGTACCAATCATTATTTGTAAAATGTATAACTTACACGAAAGTTCTATTACTCAGGGCAAATTTTACTTTCAAGCCGTCTGCTTCAGTCCATTAACTGGTGAAATAAATGCTTTGAAGGAACGAGCGTTCTACTTTTGGGCTACACTGAAGTGTATTTATTTCACTCTCAAATAGGGAAATGTCTTTAAATGGTCGTAACTTACACATACTTTCTCGTTCTTGGTTTGCTTCTCATAATTAATTATGTTAATATTTGTCTTATTGTATTATGCGGTGTATTGGCAGCTGTACAATGCGACGTGTTCGTGTTTTGCTTCCCAACCAAGTCGATCTTCATTATTAACGTTCCGCTCCACATTAATTAATATTATTTCTGAAGTTGTCCAAATCACGTGAAGTCTGAGTTCATAGGGTTGGAATTAACGGAATCCTGTACAATGCACCAGTTTCAACGAAATTGTTTTCATTATGCTGATAAACATTTAATGCACATTCTTTTAGTAAGATAAGGAAACCAAATGCAATAGAATTCTAAATTAGATGCAATAATTAGAAAAATTCTGATTTTGTTTTAATCAATTGACTAAATACTGATTTATCATTTATTGCAATGGAAGTGAAGGATTCTCGCCCTCCCCCAATGCTTCACATTTTATAAAAGTTATGTAAAACTAAAATAGTGTTAACTATTTTAACTAAAACGGTATTCACTAAGTGCATAAATATGCAATTCATATTCAAGAAAAAATTTCTCCTCATTTGCTGACAAAATATAAAATGACTTTATCAAAAGATTAGAAGAGAGTAACTAACTGTAGTTATCTTGCATTTTAGTACAGAAGAATTACTTCCATAAAAAAAAGACGTAACAAAATTTACTTAGCATGTTTTTGAAAGAAACGCACTTGTTATGGGTATGCAATGATTCATAGAAGAGCAGTACTTGGTTCGATGTTGCCTTTCTGTTAGTGTTTGTAGGTTATACAGGGTGTTTCATAGATCATGGGACAAACTTGGAGGGGGGATGGAGCGTACTAAAACATGCATTTTTTATAGGAATGTAGGGTCTAAAGTGACGGGTTAAGGCAGGAACCCAAAAAAACGACACAAGAGGAAAATATGTTTATGTTCAAAATCAACGCAAAGTGCTTCTTTGTAGCAATACAGTATTCACAATAAATCTTCAAAATTGCAACTACAAGCAGTAATACATGCTTGGTAATGTCGCAGAGGGGATTGATGAACATTTTGAAAAACGACAGGCATTTCGTGCACGCTTGCAGCCGCAATGGATAGTCGTGCGACGACGTTCTCAAATGAGTCAACAGGAGTCTCGTAAATGATGCTCTTCAGATGGCCCCATAGAAAAAAAATCCAAGCTGGATAAATCTGGCGAACGGGCTGGCCATCGAACGGCTCCACCACGGCCAATCCATCGGCCCGGAAATGTCCCATCCAAGTAATTGCGGGCCCGCACGAACGACAGCCGGAACATCCTGCAGCAATTCCGGTAGCACCTCTTTCAGAAAGATGATAACATAAACCATTTGCACGTGCAGTAAAAGGTATGGGCCTATGAAGTAGTCGTTAACAATACCCGCCCACACATTCACAGAGAAGCGGGTTTGGAATGCATGTGGACATGTGCCGTGTGGATTATGAGTTGCCCACACGTGCATGTTGTGGCTATTGAAGATGCCGCCCTGTGAGAACGTTATCTCGTCCGTGAGTAGCACATCCGATGGTAAATCCTCCTGCGTCGCACACTGCTGCAAGAACTAATGACAGAAATGAGCTCGAAGAGGGTAATCTGTCTCTTGCAAGGCTTGGACTCTCTGCAAATGGTATTGTTGCAAACCATTTTCATGCAATACTCTCCAAACGGTAACGGGGGAATGACTCAACTGTAGACGACGAGCAATAGCTCTTGTATTTGTCTGAGGTGATTCATGCTCAATGTTCAAGATGGATTCTTCAATGCGAGGTTATCGTGCACTTCTTCTTCCACTCCTAGTGTAAGAGGTGGCTTCAAATGACCCGTTTTCACACAGAGACCAATGCAACCTCTCGAACATTGTGTGCTTCGGCATACGCCTGTTCGGAAATCGTTCCTGGTACAACCGTAGCGCTGCTCTGCCGTTCCCATTAGCAGCACCAGCATTTTTCCCTGTGCGTAAACTCACTCATCACGCTCGACATCAGAGTTGCGAATGATCCTCTGATGCTTCAGATCGTGGTTTTTCCGGCTCATTACCGCCCTCTACCGCTGCATTGCCAGCTCGCAGTAGTTCCTATTACTGTTAGTGTTCCCTTTCTTGAACATTTATTGTGAATACTGTATTGCTGCAAAGAAGCACTTTGCGTTAATTTTGTACATAAACACATTTTCCTCTCGTGTCGTTTTTTTGAGTTCCTGCCTTAACCCGTCACTTTAGACCCTACATTCCTATACAAAAAATGCATGTTTTAGTACGCTCCACCATCCCTCCAAGTTTGTTCCATGATCTATGAAACACCCTGTATATACATACATTTTCCCAGTATTGTAAGTGTTGACATATAGTTCCGTAATTTAACATTTTAAACTGTTGAATTAATGTGATTCAAATTAATATTATTAAATTAATGCTTTTAATATGAAAAGATAATAAAGTATTGAACTTTATCACAGTTTCAAAAGCAGTTTTACTTGTCCAAAAACAAAAAACACCTAGTTCAAATGAATGAAGTTTTTCTGATTCGGATGATTTTGCATAAATAACTCAAATCAGCCATGATATGTCAGAATTACACATAATTTTTAACACATAATTTATAAGTATTTTACACATATTTATAAGTATAATTTGTCAACATTTCTGTTCGCGAAACCAAATTCAAATACTGGTTTAACGATATACTATTATAAAATTATTAAATTATTAAGTGAAACATATTAAATGACCTGCTTCGCATACATTATTTTTCTCGAAAGAGTAAACATATACTAGAAACTAAAATCAAACTGTTTCTCAGGAAAGCTGAAATCAATTTGCAAAAGAATAAATTCCTTTAAAGATGCTGAAAACGAGAATTTATAATCCTACGCTTCTATTGCAGAAATATGAGTAATCCATTATCATTTTAATAGCAGATGAAATCTAATTTAAACTGGTTGCTAGCAAGTATTTGAGATAGTGTTTAGCACAAATATACAGTTAGCGAGAAATTCCATTTAAATCATCTAATGAACATTAACTTACATGTAGTAATCCGCGTTTGTGGGAAATTTCTCCTGACGCATATCTAAAACCGAACATTCACGAAACTCACGTCCGCATATGTCATATTACTATCGAATTTGCGTGACCGCTTTGATGTGATTTAAATTGGATTCGCTTAGCTTCAAATGTACTTTGGAGAATAGCGAATAGAAAAGTGCAGTTTTTTACGCACAAAATTGAATATGCAGTTACAATACATTGATTAAAGGAATTTAAAGAAACTTGAGCAACATATTATTATAATTTATTATGCAGCATCATTATTTAAGGTAAATGTATTTCAACCTGTTTAATTACGTAAATATCATTTTTAAAGAAGAAAAGTGGGATTTAAAACAAAAACACTTTAAAAATGACACCATTCTTTCAGACATACCTGGCTAAGATTATGTATTATAAGCAAATACGTATATATTTTCACATGCATTTTACATCTTTCTTATTTGTATTTGCAAATAAATATCCCCAATATATAAATCACAAAAGCTACCGTAAATTTAAAAAAGAAAACAATAAAAATACGCTTGCAAAAATACACCCATTCTTGCAAATCTGGAAATAATTCTATAGTCCTAACACTTCGTGAAAATTTACAGCAAGAATAAATTTAATGCCTCAAACGCCCCAGGTTATTTTTTTAAGTCAAATATTTTAATCCATAGACTTACATTATATTTTGCAATATAATTCACACTATGGTTTATTATCGCAAAGTCGCTAGAGCTATCTGCCTAAGGGGATGGATTCATTCGTGGAGGATTTTCTAAGCGAAACTGGCTCATATTCACACTTACACATAGGAAAAACTATGAAATTGCCCATTCAACCAGCCTATTCACCTGGATTCGAACCCAAGTCGGAACTACCAGTGTTCAGCGATTTTGCCTCTCGGCAGCTGGTGGGCCTAATTCGCACTATCAAACCCATCAGTAACGATAGTTTTAGCCTTTTTTATGGAAGTGAATTTTTAGTTAAAAAATAATAAATATTAATTGTAAACCTCACAATTAACATTTTATAAAACGGCCTATTTCAGCCTTGTTTACCATGATATGTGCTTAAAATATTAAGGTCTAAATTTAAAACTTTTTATTCATAGTAATCTCACATACAGTTCTAGTGCAAATTATATTCACATTTTGATGATAAAATGTAGTTTTGAGGACAAAAATTAATTCATATGGGGAATTACCTAGACATTTTAATTACTGCTGCAATGTATTCTTGATGAAACTTAGAAGCTTTCTTTCTAAACATAAAGACAAGCAAACCCTTTATACAATTATAACCTAAAATTATGTAATTGATGGCGAGATTCATTTCGGGTTTTTTATCTCATTGGAAGCAATGCATTCTAAAAAGAACGCACATCAATTTATAATCTTTTCAAACATATTACTAGTACATATCTAATTACTAAAAATTATCTAATTACTAATTACTAAATATAATTAATATCTAATTACTAAATTTGACCAAACTACAGTATGTTTTTTGTTCCTTATAGACATTTTTTTCTCAAAGCTTAATCTTTAGACAAATAACCAAGCCCATGAAATCACATTCAATGAACATCTATAAAACCCACAAACCATGAAACCTTGGTAAGATATGAACCCAGCTTAATCTTTCTATAAAGCAAACAGCTTTATTGCATATTTAACAGTTTGCGATTGCAAGGCCTAATTTACCTTTTATGTTTCTTCCAATATTAAATTCGTCTCGTATAACGAAACAAATATATATATATATATATATATATATGTTTTGAGATGCTTTTATTGTCAGCGTATTATAACGATTTTTCTAAAACAAAGTACACGAGGGTAACGCAGAGGACTGTCTAAAGAGAAAGTTTCTAAGATTACTTACTTCTTTGTGGGAAATAAAAGCACACATACAGTACTCCCATTTGCCGAGATTTAAACCTGAATCAAACTACTTGTACTCAGCGAGCTTATTCAGCACTCATTAGTGGGCAAGTAAGTCTGATTGCAATAATTTCCTAAGAACGTTTGTTTTTACCTAGTATTAGCGAACTTTTATGTAATTTCGATTCCATCTTACTAAAAATATTAATGAAGAAAAATTTAATATTTTATTATAGTTATTTTTAAGCAATATTTATTTACTAATGCTAGTCCCTGTATTTATCATTTTTCGATATGATTAGCATTGACGAATATTGGTATTTTTGGACTCTCTGAGATGAGTCATCTTAAAATTAGGGGCAAATGTTCAATTAAATTCAAAATTTTAATCATTTTTTTTTCAAGTCCTTTTGTATCAACAATTTCATTTTATTGTTTTGTTTCAAAAATAGAATAATTCAGAAAAACAGAATTTATATCTTATTTTCCTCTTTACATTAAAATTAGAAGAGGAAAAAGAAACTAAGGTACCGAGTTTCATAACCTGTCTAGCAACAACTGTAGTTTTTGAAGAAGAAATGACGATAAATGAAATCAAGTTTACATTTTTGGAGGAAATTAAATATTTATATTAAAGGACAAATACTCAGTTTATGCATTCTTTTTAACATCAAAGAAAAATGAAGTTAACCAAACATTATGCAAAAAAAAATGGAGGAAGAAACTGATAATACGTTTGCATTTTTATTTTTAGCGGTAAAATCGCTGAACACTGGTAGTTCGGTCCGAGGTTCGAATCCCGCGAACGGGCTGGCTGCATGGGTGTTTTCGTGGTTTTCCCCATGTGTAACGTGTATACGAGCTAGTTTTCCTTAGAACGTCCTCCACGAAGGCATCCCTTCCCTTAGGCAGATAGCCCTCGAGGCTTTGCCGTAAGTAAATAACCTAACCTTAAATTTCCTAATACCATGTCAATGGATTTTTCAGAAACTAACTGGTGTTAGCAACATAGTGTTTCCTAGACAAGTTTAATCTATGCAGTTCATAAGTGTAAATCGTTCTCGATGTATTATTTCCACCAATTAATATTAAAATGCAGTGTATAGTATTAACTATACTCTATGGCATGTATGTAAACAGTGTGTACTGGCTAAGCATAATTATGGTATGCATAGTACAATGCATACTATATTTATGTAAACAGTGTCTACTACAGAACTAGGAAATCGCAGAGCTTCTGAGAATAAATCAGTGTTATTATTATTCTCTCAGTTCAGCTAGACTGTTAAAAATCCAAAACTCTGTTGACCCTTTTCTAAAAATTAAAGCGGGAATCACGTGATAAAAAATTAATTACTGCTTATTGCGGTAAGATAATAATGCAAATGAGTCAATTCTTATTTAAATAACTTTATTGCATAATAAATTTATATATGCATAGTATTAGTGTAGTTTACGTATTAAGTTGAGCCAAACATAAACTGAGGAGGCTCTGTCCTGACCTGGAAGACGGCTGCATAAGATTATGAATCGAAATCATACAGTTCCCGAATAGCACAAAAAATTAAAATTGTATTGCTTTTAAACTATCAGAACTATTTCTTATTTATTATTTTAAACATAATGTTTTAAACAATGCGTTTGTATTTCAGAATTTACAGTTAAGAATTATCATTTCTTTTTTAAATAATTTCTTATATTTGGTAGCTAATTTAGAGCCCGTTCTAGTGGTTCACCTGACGTATGGGCTTCACGTGTCTCACACTTGTCCCGGTCCTTGGTTTCAGAATATTTGAATGCGAGTAACTTTCTCTTAAAAATTCGTTTGTTAAGGCATCTTAATTCACCAACACCCAAACTGCAGAATCTCTTAACTCTTGTTATTCTACCTGGGTTTAAATCCCGGAGAACATGCATGAGAGTTTCCGTAGCGATCCGCCTGTAAAATATGAATTTAAAAATCAAAGTTACTCTTAAAAACGTCTTCCAGAAAGCTCACCCTCCCATTATGCAAATAGCATTGAGCGTTTTGCTATATTCTAAATAACTTAACCTATTTCCTGCGTAGATAACTCCAGACTGCTTTGTAACCACTCATTTACCAACTCTTCTAGAAAACATTCAGAAGTTGTGAATGGGATGGCACATCATTTTACATGAAGTACGAAATGCAAAACATGCGGGTTTATGAAGTAACGAATGTTTCTATCTCAAAGAGCCCCGCCTTCCAATGGGACCGCCATATCATTAATTAATTTATAAAAATCAACAATCAAAACTTCTGTCTTAACGTAAGGAAGCCCGTGAAAGTTCAAATAAAAAGAGCCTCCGGTTCATAAATCTGCTAATATTTTGCCTTTCTTTCTAATTCGAAATAATATTGCTGCGCTGTAGGTAAGCATAATTCTGAGTATCAGCCGTAATAGTTCGAAAACAGAGCCACGTATTCAGGATTCTGACTTGCGGCGCCATCTAGTGGACATAATTACAATTAAAAACCGAATTTTTACGCATTGCTGTGCTAGTTGCGTTACATTTTAAGATTAGTTCTTTTTTACCATACATTATAAATTTGTTATAAATTCACTGAAATACAAGTTTACCATAATTATAAATTCACTGCAGTACAAGGTTTTTAGAACCTTACTGTTTCTTGAATTACAATGTACATGTGTATGGTAGGTGTGTTTTCACATAATGTAAGATATGTTTCATGAAATAACGTAACTTGGCGCAAGGTTTAGTGCGTTTAATGCAGTCGTGGCCACCTGATTAGTGAAATAATACTTATGCAGCATATAGAAGCAAAATTCTTTATTACTGCGCCTAATATTATTCTTTAATACATGACATTTACGAAGTTTTACGCATTGTTTATATTTAGATATTTCTATTGAAATGTTTCCTCTTATCATGTATTTGTTACCTTTACGATTTTTTTTAGTTAAAATCAACTAATTAAGTAAGTTTCGTTCATTTTCTATGAACCATGAGGTTAAAAAAAATGCGTCAAATTGCTTTTTTTTAATTTAATAATTATTATTATATAGAAATGCATAAATATGATAAATATGTGAATGTTTTAATTATCAAGTGCAAAATTTGCAAAAAGAGTCGCATACTTTTGAATACAAAAATGTAACTTGAGGAATAAAAATGCAAAACACATTTTTACTTAAGACAAAATAAGAATCGCATATACTAACATTAAAGTGATTTTTTTTCGTTTATAGCTGTAAATTTGTGTACTTATATACTATTTAGAGGCTTGAGATTAAGGCAAAACGCCGAAAGGCATCTGCCAAAAGTGGGATGCTTTTTTCTCAGGAGGACGTTTTTTGAAAACTTACCTCATATTCATGTTACACATGGAGAAAATCTCATATAACCCTTCACTACAGGTTCCGCAACACTAGTAACCTCACCCCTGATCGGCCGTACATGTACAGAGAATAACAACTGTAGGTCCAACATTGACTTGAGATAAATGAAGAAGTGTAAAATAAATTTAGCGGTTTTAGATCACTAAAGTTCAGAATTTATTCTTTTGGTTGTCTTCATTTTTTCTGTTTCTTATTCCCTTAAGTGTGAAACCGCTTCGGTTAAAATTTATCTTCTCTTTCTCGTGTTTCACTTCATTTTGTTAATTCTGTATAGTTAGGTATAAGCCTTTTGTTAAATAATTAAAAATAAGAAAAAGGTTTATATATATATATATATGTGTGTGTGTGTGTAGATATATATATGCGCATATATACATATATCATGCTGTGAGTTTCATAATCATCTGTGGAAAAAAAAAAAAAAAAACTAAGATTCGGTAAGAACGATTTTTATGTTCCACTAACATCTAAATCTGATCACAACTTCGAAATAAATTACATAAAAGAACATAATAGGATATTAGAAAATTTTAAATTATATGTTTTCTTGCACATTCTTTTGCTTGCATATAAACTGATATTTCAGGGACATGTCAACTTTCATTTACTTTTGATTATTTCCTCATTTAGCCTAAAAGAATCTCTGTTTTTATACCTGTCTTTATTCTATGTAAACGTTTATATTGCAAGATAGTAATATGCATGTCTGTATGCTCCTTATATGAGTCTGAGTGCGAAAAAGAATACATATTATCATCATCAATTTTAGAAAATTAGACGATGCATAATGAAAGCCAAAAGCTATCGTTAAACTTTCAACTAAATGATAAACATAAAAACTTCTCTGAAAATATTAGCTGAATTATGTATTTGTAATATATACCTTATTCCTTTTTCCGAAGGCCCACCAGCGGCCGAGCGGTAAAGTCGCTGAACACTGGTAGTTCGGTCCGAGGTTCGAATCCCGCGAACGGGCTGGCTGCATGGGTGTTTTCGTGGTTTTCCCCATGTGTAACGTGTATACGAGCCAGTTTGCCTTAGAAAGTCTTCCACGAAGGCCTCCTTCCCTTTAGGCAGATAGCCCTAGTGTGCTTTGCCATAATTAAATACACCACCATCACACCTTTTTCCGAATTTAACTGGATGCATATTATTTGCTAAAGTTATTTAATATTTTATATGAATTACGAATTAATCTAGGTAAATAAATGTTAGTATCCCAAAGAACGGATGGAGTACATAAGTTGCTCCAAATAAATATTTTGTTTAAAGAATTTACTTAAACACTTTTACCTCTGTTATAAATTTTTGCTTAAAATATTTAAAGCAAAGTTGTAAAATGTCGAAAAACCTACACTATGCGTAAGAATGAATGTAAAATAAAATAAATTGTAAGTTGAGAAAGCAGATGCAAAATCCGAAGGGCAAAGGGGCAAAGATTGAATTTTATTTTATATAAATAATATTTTTTTAGTATATCTACAAATTTCTGGTCTGATCTGGTCGATTCAGTTTCCAACAAATGATTTGACCTATATCTTTATTAGAATTGAATTAAAAGTACTTGCATGACCGTGTATTTGCATTTTCCTTATATATTGCAACTCGCTTGATAAGTACCGTCTTACAGAAATAGATAAATAATATTTAGGGCAGTTAAAAAAATATTCTGCCAAACTTCAATGCCGGTTTGAGCGCTTGGATAATTTTTATTATTTTTGGTTCTTCAATTTTATATTTTCCTTAACATTTAAAAAATAGGGAAAATAGTTTTGTTTTCATTTAACGAATTTTGGGGATAAACAAGTGTATATAGAATAACACACGCAGAATTCTTAATTTTACAAGCTCACCACCTTCATATCAGCTTACTACTTCTATATATCGATCTTTATCTTTCTAGCACGCATATCGATTTTCATCATGAAAAGGGCTTGACTAAGTCTTTTCTGAACCGTTAAAAGTTTAACTGTTTTTATTTATCCCATAGAGCACTTAAGTTTACTAGAATTCTCAAACGAAACAACATTTTGTATTCTTACCGAGGGGCTTTTAAAACAGCTCATACTATAAAAATGCCCATCGTCAAATGCAAAATCACCCCAAAGCGGCATAGGGAATTTTTATTTTCATAACCATTAAATGATATCATACTTTTCAATTTCTTTTAACTGCTGTTTAGAATTTAAATAATTGTTAGATGCCAAGGTTACTTTATGGATCAGATAACAGTTGCGCCTCTTATCAGTTACCCAAAATTTTGCAAAGAAAGTGTTATGAAAAATCAAGGAAATTAACGAAACTGGAAGTTATCATATTTGCTTTATAGGAATAACAGGATGCATGAAGGCACTCGAAAATACTCTTGTTTCATTTAAATCAGATGCTTGAAAACTAAAGAGAAGCAGAGATAAGAAGAAAAAACAGTTTATTAAATGGAAAATGTTATGTACACTTGTAAAAGTAACTAATTATTTCGTAAAACAAACACAGATGTAGGCAGAAAATTTCCCAGGGAAAGTGAGGCAATGATTGAAGAAAAATAAAACAATTTTTTTATATAATTTTTTTATTTGCGAGGTTTCACGAGTATATTACAGAATAGAGTATTTCATCAGTACGAAGTTACATATATTATACCTGCATCAATAAAAAGACACTTATTTTACTTGAATTTGGGAGCAAATCTGCATCAATAAAGAAAACACTTATTTTACTCGATTTCGGAAGCAAGTGCATCGTCTGACCCGACCCACCTTCCACACACACAGGGAAATAAACTATCACTTCTGAAACGAATTCAAAACGTTACGAACTGCACGAACAGTGTAAGTGTTTATAAAAGTTATTGATTAGTTATGTCACAGATTTCCCAAGTATATGTACTATTAGAAAACTGAATAAAGACAAAAAAAAACGGTATTGTTTCACTAAAGATTCTAATGACAAACGGATGAAACTTTTACCCTGAATTAAACAATTATCTTTGACAATATCGTTTTTCCTTATTGTTAAATGGTATGCAAATGTTTATTTTGTATCGACGCCTGCAGTTTATAGCGCAAGAAGTGTATTTTTATCAATAAAAACAATAAAGAAGTACATATGACTAATGAGATGTATGTCTAACATTATCAGCTAGCAGTTTTAGTAACAATATAAAAAAAAGATGTTTATATATCATTTTAACTCTCTTAGTTTGGTAATTAATGTATACTTTTAACCTGAAAGTTAAAATTAAAGATCAGACGGCTTCACCGCTGAAACCTAGCAGTTTGCTTGACTACATGAGCAATGAAACGGCAGCATTTGCTTCGTAAAGTGGATGATAAATAGTTAGTGCATGGAATGACGTAACTTTACGAAAAACATAATACTAAGCTAAGGATATTTCTAAGGATAAACAGAAAGAATGAGTGCAATTGAATTTTTTTTTTTTTTTTTTTTTTTTTTTTTTTTGTTATGCTCTTTACAATCTAAATAAATATTTGACAAAAGCATATCGAACTTACCTTGTTCGATTTTTTTTGCTAATTTAAACCCAATTTTTAGAAGTGCTTTTTTTCTTTAAAAAAAATGAACAGCTTCAGTTTTATACTAATACATAGAACCTGAACCTCAATAAGGAATTCGTGCTGTAAATTAAGGTTGAAAAAAGCAAGAAATAAAAAACTAATAAAAGTGAAAATATTCAAATCCATTACAGTACTTCGTAGCTTCATGTGAAGATGTAATGAAAAATTCAAATGGTTTTTAAAGAAAAATTTTCGAATTTTGGATAATGTAAAATAAATGCCAAGCAGGCACCTTAAGACTGTTAATCTTGGTTTTAAATAATAATAGATATATACTGACTCACATTAATTACATTTTGAAACAACGGTTAAAAATGAAAAGAAAAGTCTGCATCCGAAATTTGTATACATGTATATAATAAAAGCACATGGAAATTTGTTTCTTAGTGTCGATGACCGTATTGAAGTGATGCGTTTGGTACGTGATGAAGTTAATGATTTGATGCAACAGGTGTTACTCAATTTTACTGATAAATCAAAAAATTTACATAATTAGCATAAGCCATTCTGAGAGATACTTGTGTTCTCCTATAAAGCAGAAAATTATTTCAGAAGAAATTCCAAAACATTTACCTCAGTTAATCTAGATTTCGCTGTTTGCTAATAGGATCACTTTCGATTGTTTTGTTATATCCATTTAGATGGAAAACGCCACATAAATTCAAGATAAATAATTCTGCAACTGTTACCTGGCTGCATATAATATACAAAAAATAGAAATATTCATAGCCGAACAACTACTGGTAATTCCGAAATCTACATTTTATTGCATGAAAATCTGGTAAAATTATTATTGCAAAAGATGTGAGTTAATAAAATTCTACCATAAACCTAAAGAAATAAATTTTAAAAGAAACTTTTTAACTAAAAACTCCTCTGGTTGAACATGTTGCTCACGTATCCTAAAATAAAACGTTTCACTAGCATTATCTTTCGATTTCTGTAATCAAAAGTTTGTTATTTGTATAGTCAACTTAATCAGTTTGTTGTGATCTTCAAAATATGCTTTTGAAATGAGATAAATTGTTGTCAGTTATGCGAGATTTAAATTTGAGTAACTATCTGAATTATCTCTTTCTGTAAACAATAGTTTTACTTTAACTGCTACTTCATTGAAGCGTGCTTGAAAAAGAGATATGAAATTCAATCGTTTTAACTTAACAATGCCCATTATAACTTCAATAAAACAAAAATTAATATGAGTGTGCCTAAACAGAAAACGTAATTATACTATAAACCTTGAACGCCTCTTTAAATATTTGCAGTGTATCATAAGGGTTAATACATTAACACATCGGTGTCAAATAATTTCAGCATAGCTTAAACTTGCTAGTAAAAATAACTATATTTCCTTGAGAGAATTCCATCTAAATTTATCATAATTAACGATTCACGTTGAATAGTATGTATAATTGTAATTTAATATTAATTACCTAATTCTATAAACTGAAAATTAAACAATAACACGAAGGGAATTTTAAATTGAAGCTGGCATTTTACTAATCATTGCACGGCAATATGCCTTTTGCTTTTCTCGGGTGACTTGACATGAAGATTAGTGGTTTGGAATAAAGATTACGTTTTGAAAAAGTTCTTCAATAACTAAAAACTTTCGAAACATATAAAGACTCACTCATTCCCTGAAAAAATGTAAATATCAAGTAAACTTATCTCCTTGTAAAATAAATAACACATTCGTTCAGCTAATAATAATAATACATTATTTTTGAAGTACTGAATATTTTTGGTTTACATGAAAAGAGTAAAGGAGAGGTAAACAGTGTCCTATTTCTTTTCGGGGGGGGGACATTTTAAACCTACGTGCCTTAATTTGATACTTAATAATACCCAAAGCTTCCCAAAGTAATTTACCACTTACTTACAAACTTACTCACGTCTATTGCGTACTTACGTCTACACACTTATCAAAAATTTGAAAAGCTTTATTGTTTTTTAAATAATAAACATAACTGGTTCAACTATTAATAAAAACGGCAATCAATATTTTAATAATCCAGTTTTATTAGAATTAAAAATTAGTATGCACCCTCATAATCTTGACAAATCAAAATACTTAAAAAATTAAAATTATCATTCTGCATTTAAAGAAAAGTGGCAGTTTTCTCGGTTTTAAGTATCAATCCACTTGTACGTTTCATATTAATATTTTTTGACAATTTATATGACTGTACTTTCATAATTCAATCATAATAAAGTCTGAAATTAGTTTTAACAAGCAGCCTTGTGGGCTAAAGTATATTTTGCAAGCATGAAATGGTAACTAGATCTACTTGGATGTTAGGCTTGCGACTTCTCTCAAAGGCGTGAGCACAACAGGGAAAAAGTATAAAGCCCTTTTGTTTTATCGCAAATAAGAAACAAATGGCACGGTCTTACGTGTTCACAACTAAAACATCGTCCACTTGTGGTGAGAACTTAAACGATAGCAATAAATTTAAACTTAAAAGATCTAGTGTTAGATCACACAATTTAATTTAAGCTAACAGGCGCCTCAGAAACTTACACCGGCAAAATACTAACTTAAACGGCCGGACTGCGTAGCCGCTACTAAAATTAACAGCTGGACAACAGAAGAGCAAACGTGCGCTTCAATAGCGAAATCACGCTTTGTCTAACCTTTTCGTTCCAACAGTTTAAATACTCGCGTTCACCTACTTCATTTACATCCTGTCGAGGAAATGCGAGGGGAAATAAGATAATTCAAGAAAGGCTCAAAATTTAAAATAACTGTTAATAAAACTAAACAGAACCCTATAGTCCAACTTCAAAGTGCTCATTTGTGTCAGTGAAATGAATTGAATACCGCAATTCCCCCTCTTTTTTAATTAATTTTATCATACGAAAATCAAGAGGTGAAAACTGTGGGAGTTGTTTAATCTCCGAAAACCGCGGTTACAATAAGAATGCAACAAATGAAAAGTATTCATGCATAAACTACTGGTACCTATCACAATATTATTTCTTTAAAAGAAAGCTACATTCCTATAGCAATACATAGTAATATTAAGATTACAATATCCACCCACAAAACTGCTGGAGTTTTATTTAATTTTTTTTTTTTTCGTTGAGGTTTAATTTTACACATTCCAAACTATCTCTGATTGTAGTCTGACCTCTAGGAAGGGAGTAAGTAAGTGGCATTCTGAAAATATTTTTCTTGTTTTGCTCGGAAGTGAAAAAATTAGTTTTAAAACTATTCGAATTATTGTTTCAAATTAACATTCAGTCAATGTTTAGGTTTTTTTTTTTTTTTTTTTTTTTCAATTTCTTTAGTCGGAAATGGTAAAACAGGCAAAAGTGAGGATTATCTACCTAGTGGGGAGGTCTTGTGGGGACCATCCTAAGGAACCTGGCTCGTTTTCACTTTGCACAAGGAAAAAACCAACTAATGTTGGAAATGTATTTAAAATTAAATTTGATTCTAGTTAGTTCTACGTTAATTATTGCTTGCATTGATTAATTCTAAAATCTACTTATCCGTGTATGTGTCTAATCATTTAAAAAATTTGCTTATAAAAAAACCTTTCTTATTATTTCAGCTCTCGACTTCAAAAAATTTCTAAAATATTTTGAACTTTAACATAACCGTAGTTCACGATTTCTTTTATTTTCCATGATTCCATATTTTCCGTGGTTCCATATTTTCCAAATAAATTCTATTACAAACATTTGCCAGTCATTGGTACATGGCTTTCTTTTGCGACAAAAACTCAAATGCTGAAGAATCCATACCGTATAAGTAGTTTTAGAATTCCAAGAGCTATTCGAGAGATTCTGATTATTTTTATTTTATTGTGGGAGTTGGAAGAGCTGACCCTTTTTCGTTATTGATGAAAATCACAACGAACGAATTAATAACTTGTGATTTTAATACCTTGTGAAAAATTTCATCACATGAAACAGTTCTTTTTTTTTTTTTTTTTTTCCTCTTAATCTCTCACTAAACTAACAGCTCCTAAATAATGTTTCGCGTTTATCATCTGAAATGATAATCAAGAATCGGCAAACTAAACTACACTATTGACTAAAGTTTTACTAGAATCAAACTTCTGCGAACATAGTTTGATACGATTTCAAATTACTTATCAAGTTTTCCTCGATTTCAAATCAGTTATGAAGCTTTCCTCCTAGGAGAAAGCAATATAACAGACGCAGTCCTGAAAGCGGTGCTATCATTAGTTCTGTTGATTAAAAAGCAAAATGCTCGAATTCGTCTTCTGAATATACTTCTACTTGATTCTGTGTGTGATGTGCATTTCATTCTTATTCTAATTGCTAAAGATTCTTGATTCAAAAACATTCCTAAAAGAAGACACTTTCTATTTCATTTATTAACTGTCAGTTATTATTAGCTATCCGTCCTGTTTATTATTTACTGTCTATCATTTATTATCTGTCTTCTTCATTAATGTAAAACAATTAATTTAATTAGCAAAATACAATGATAAAGAATACTGGATGTTTTTTAACTATCTAAACGATTAAGACACAATAACACGCCGAACAAATACTAATCAGAAGTCAAACAACAAAAATCAGCGTTATATTTTCAAATTTTCACAGGACTAGTTTTGACGGTTTTACCGAACCACCATCCTCAGCTGCAAAAGCGCAAATGTTAAATATCTAAGCGATATTAGTAACGGTTTTAGTTAAGTAATTTATAACTTATTCTTGTCCTTCCTTTCTCATGCCTTCCTGGTGTAACAATAGTACACTCGGCGCCTATTCGAGAGGGCCAGGTTCGAGTCACGGCGAGGACATTGCACATTTTCCTCACTCCTGCTTCAAACAAATCCTAATGACGCTGCAAATTTTTTTAAATTTTATTTTGCATTCTGACTTCAGCGCTGTAAAAAGCTATTTTTGGAATTATTAATCTATCATGTAACTGCCAACGTAAACCACCAGCACTCCAAAATCATTCTTAAAGGGACAGTTAGCTAGCGGTATAAATTTGCGAATCATTTCTTTCGAGAAACATATCTCTCTTGCTTCAGATTGAAGATCAGTCATTTCAATTAACCATAATTACATTCCTATCTAATGCAGTTAAATTTATTATGAGAACTTCCCATTCTTGAATGGATGAATATTTCATTAAGTTTGCTCAGTTAATTTCTTGGAATGCAGTTCACATAAATAATTATCCATAGTAAACATGCATAATTTAAATATCAGGGAAACAATTAAAAATGTGTTTAATTTCAAGAAAGGTAATAAAATTTTATTAAATAGTTCCTAAATTCTTCATTTTTCACTCCTGTATAATTACGCTATCAATAGTAATTGAAATTTTTGCTAAACGTTAACTTTCAGATCTTTTAAAGTCAATGAATTTCTAAAATGCTACTAAAGCTGTTTTGTTTGTAAAAGATGTCGTTTGCGGAAAAAAGTTGAATCAATGAATAAATAATGAATTGCCATTTAATACGCTAACTCAGAATTTGTTTGCTTTTTCTGAAGTTCAAGAGGCTAGAGACATTACATTAGATAGTTACACAACAAATGAAAATATTTTGCATTATACGCTTTGATACGTTTTTTGAAAAGACCCTTTTTGTTCACTTACCTAAAGGATTATCAATCTTATTTGATAATTAATGCAATTTATTGCGCATCTAATGCCTTTCTCTTTGAAAAGCGAGAAAACATTCTTTGAAGTTATTATGCCTCATTAATCTTCGAAAAGCAATTTGGAAAGAAAAAGTGGCTCTCATTTTTCACATAAGAAATGAATTTCTTGTTTAAGAAACTCATTTTATTAATTCAAGTTTAAAACGATAATCTGAATGGTCTTCAGATTACAAGGAAGAGTGTTACTTTTCTATTGATTTAAAACCGAAGATAATTACCATGTTAAACTGTAGACTTCTAAAAATATTTAAAAATATAATTTTTCTTTGAGAAGTGCTGTAATGCTTTACTTATGTTAATATACAGTATTTCTTATAAATATTTTAAGAATTCAATGGACCCATGATATCTGCAATAGGTTGTGTTAAACAAAGAGTTTTGTACTGTTAATTAAATTTGCTTCCTATTAAATAAAAAAGTTTAAAAAATTTTCATTGCCAATTTTTAATTAGAATTACCTACACTACTTTTATCTAGAATTACCTACAAAATTTTATGTAGTTCAAAACATATTATGTCCTATTTTTATGTTGCGCATAGATCTCCAAGATAGGGCCTAAATAACTCGCATGGACATCCTGATCTTTTAACCCTTAAATGCATGTAGTTGGCATTTGGCAACATACTCATATTTAGTCACGTAAATCATATCAAAACACAAATTTTAGCTTACTGCATAGTGTGACCAATTGGATACATACTGTTTACGTATATAGTTTTGAAAGTTTCAATGTAGTGGCACCAGTAACGGTGTAACGGTCATTATTGTGAGCTGATGTGTAGGGTGTGAACATTATTTGTACTCACAAATTTTTGATTTTGTGTTTGTTGTTATTTTGATGTATTCAAAGTTTTAAAATTGTTTGAATAAATTTATAAGATATGTATTATTGCATAAAATTGTTATTACACATTTGCTTACCATAGTTTTTTTGTAAAAGTTAATAATATTTTTTCAAAAATTGAAATAAAAACTTAGTTTAGATTTTTATTAGTATTTTGTCTATTTTATTTTATATCAGTTTTAATGTATTTTAACTTAATTAAAAATGAAAGATAAAAATAAAAATTCATGCATTTAAGGGTTACACTATTATATCTTCCACTCCCAAACTACCATGAAAATTGCCCCACTAACGGCCCATTGATTAAGACTATTGAATGCTGGGAGTTTGACCTGGACTCGATACCGGACGAACGAGCTGGCTATATGGTTGGTTTCTTTTTATTTTTCCCATGTGTAACATAAATACGATTAAGTTTTCCTTAAAAAGTCCTCTATGAATGTATCTCACTCTCTAAGCAATTAGCCCTCCTGTATATTGCCATTTTCAGATAACTCAGCCTACTATGAAAATTGTAAATTACTAATATATAAATAAATCACCTTCGGAAAGTGTAATATGTTTACTTACTGGAGTATTTTTCAGAATAAATTTTGAAGAATAACATAAATGGTTATGCTATAATAGCATCTATAGTTTTGTCAGGAAAAACATCAATATGTAAATTTTCTTGATATTCATCTTTGCTTCATTTTAGTGCGCAAAAACGACACTGAGATCAGCTGTAATTCTGTTGCATAATAACTTCAATAGTTTCTGCGTAAGAATGAAACATCTACTTTGGCTTAAAGTATTTTCACAGAAAATACCAAAGAAGAATAAAAACGTTCTCCAAAGGCAAATATTGAGTTATCTCTCCCAGAAACTGTCGGAGATTCATCCCAAACGCAGCAGACTTGGAAACGTTAGCTATTTTTTTTTTTTTTTTTTTTTTTTTTTTTAGATACTAGAATAATTCAAGAGTTTAATGCTCCAAGAATTTTTCTCAGTGATAGTTGGAAGAAAAAGGCTTTGTATGCTGTAAAAGTATCTGGTGAATTATCTGTTATGATATAAAAGACATTGTAATGGAGGAATTTGTCATTTATTTGGAACTCGTTTCTTGAATTCTAAACTGAGCGATTTTCGTTCTAAGGTACTTCAAAGAAACGTCGATTTAAGGGAAACTATTGCATGCAATTTTAAAAATAACATTGTAAAACAGATATCATTTTTCTATTTGTTCTTGATTCGTTTCCATGGAAAACTTTGCAGACGAAATTGATTCCCATTCCCTGGTAGAAAGGTAACAAACAGCACAAGGAATCGAACCGGAAATTCAGCAGTCCGAACTTACATGTCGAAAAATGTACTTTCCATTTTATCTTTCAGTCGTGCAGTGTTTTATATTAATTTCCTTTTGAGGTAGGAAATTTGCCTTTCACAAATCTACACTTAAGAAAGCTCTTTGAATTTGTTTTTTATTTCAATGATTAGACATAAACTGAAACAAAAATAATCGACTTTTTTTAAAATATAAAGAAACTTCTGTTCAGTCTTTCGCATAAAAGTTTCTAATTCTGATCATAAAAAGTTTATTTTTCTGATTATTACAAATTAACGCCTTAGATGTCTAACTAATACATGTCTTCATAACACGATACGTTCCCCTGTCATTTTAGACGAAAAGAATTTTTTTAAAAAAATTTTTATTATATTTGACTTATTTTTGAACAGATACAGCTTTTAAGAAATTATATAACATGGTTGCAAAAATATCCTTCTGCGTTACTATAAATAGTAATATTTGAGTAATATATTGTATAACGAATATTCAATTAAATAATTATTCATACAAATTTCTAGTAAAAAAAAATGCATGTATTTTCTGAAACAGGTGAGTGAGTGCGTGCGTCGCTGGAAATCTACCGTCTGGCGAAATGTGGCCAAAATAATAATAATAATAATAATCCAGCAATACAGAAATGATTGCAATACTTTGAGCAGCATAATTACTGTGTGACAATTCTGTAAGTTACTTTGCAAGATAAATTATGCACGGATGCCTAATACCATTGGACATCCGTACTGGTGATTCTGCAAACTCCTTTGCAAAATATAAGAAAAATCAGCTAACTCGCTAAAATCCGTGTGGTATGAATACACTACAAGTGCACTTTGCAGACGTGAAAAATATGCAGTGCCGTTCCTGGGACTCTAACCCTGGATCTCTCGAATATGCTTCCAATTACACCGTGAAGGCATGCGGAAAGGAGGGAGGAAGTACCTTATATACCCCCTTTTAAAAGGGAGTAGGGATTAGAGGACCCAAATGCCAAATTCTTATGGTGACAAATTATCATCCACCACCTTTTAGTTCGGGCACCAGTTGTAGAATCATTCGGTTGTCTTTAAGCAAGAGACTTGAAAAATGTGCAGTGCCCTCACCGGGACTTGAGCCCTGGACCTCTCGAATACGCGTCGATGAAAGATTATATCAGCAAATAAATGCACTGTGATCTAACACTTGAAACCAATTCGTAAGTATTTGCATATCGTATCTGCTATATACTACACTGCTTACTGTTCCAACATAATGCCTTCTTGTCCAGAAAGGAATTGCGTGTTACTAAATAAAATCAGTTGTTACAAAAGATCCAAATCACAGTCTATGTGCTGTATTTGGACCGGTGAACTTACTTTATGTTGAATCTCTTCTTACTTATATGAATCCTTCATTGGAATTACTTGCTTTTATGCAAACAGAGTCAATTATCGGCAATGACGCAATATTTCATGGTGAGAAAAGATCTCAGTTATTACTGGTATACATGGTTACAGTTTTTCTTACATCCGTTATAAATGAAAGTGCCAGATTATATTATTAAAATAAAATGCTTTAAACTTCCATCTTAATAATTACTGCATTGGAAATTTTCTACTGTAATACCCAAACTCACTTCTCCTGCTTCATCCTTTCAGCGTTAGTAAAAGTCACAAATAATCGCAAAGAGCGAATCCTATAACAAATATTTAGAAGTTCTTAATTATATTTATGCTAAACTTTCAAAAATGTTTTACAAAATGCTTATTCTGTCATTTTAATTTATTTTGTAACACGTTTTACAACAAAATATTCTATTATTGTAATATATTCTATTATTTTAAATATATTCTATTATTGTAAATTTCGATTACATCTGTAATCGTAAAATGTGAATAAAAAACAAATTGTGTAAAATTTCAAATAACATTTTTCGAAGTTTCTCGACGAAACTTTGTACACTGACGAAGCATCTAGAATCTATTGACAGACTATAAGGCAAATTATTATAGGAAAACACAGTATTTTACACATCTTTTTAAAAATTAATTTTCCATTTCATATTTTTCAGTTTAAAACAGACTGAATTTTTAACAATAAATTATAAATTGAGTCAATAATAAGCATATTTGCAAAATTTCTCGCTAAAAACCAAAAGGAATTCAAAAAAAAAAAAAAAAAAAAGATTTTTAATGTCGAAATTACTTTTAAGTAATGTCCAGGTTGGAAAGTAAATTCAAACTAATGGAAAATAAAAGGGAAAAAATATGCGCGCAGTTTATCGGTTATTTATGTATATCGTAAAGCCCAAGATAAATCGAGCCCAAACCAAGTGACATATCCATGTTCGGTTCCGCTTATCCTGAGCCACGTTAAATAATAATATCACCTTACAGTTCGTCTGTTCTTCATTTTCTTCCAGTTCCGTTTATCTTGGGCCACTCTGTATATGTATCAATACTATGAATACATAAAATTCACAGTTAGAATTGCAAATTATTAAATAGGAGTTTTATGCTTACATTTTTCTCACTAAATTTTGAGTATATGTGTGCAATCATATCACTTAAATAGGAAGAGATGTGTAGCCATAGAAATCTTACAGGAGTTAAAAACCATCTAAAATCTGATTTCTCCTGAAAACTGTTACTGTATTTTTTATATAAACATTTACGTATATGTAGAAAAGATATTTTCACACATGGTAAATCGGGTATGAAGGAAAATGTGTTTTTCACTTATTGCTATATTTAGACATTATTCTGGAGTTTGAATTAATATAGTTATTTTTCGCTGTATCAAAACACAGGCCAGAAAGCATTTTTATCAGCCATCATAAATTAAAGTGATAAGTTATAATACTCAAATACATAAATGTTTTTTTCCTAAGAAGAAAACTCACCGGTATATACATAATATGTCACTATGCAATTTGAAAAACGCATGTATGCGATAATTTGTAGGTACTTTATTTTTTACCACGATATTTTCGACGGCGATATTTTTAAACTGCGAAGTTTTTGAACCGCTTTATTTTCGACCACGATATTTTGTATACCATGATATTTTAGAACTGCGATGTTTTGTACCACGATGTTTTCTCCTTGCGTCGTTTTCTCCGCGACATTTTCGTTCGCGATGTTTTTGCCGCGATGTTTTCGGCTGTAACGTATTCGGCTGTAACGCCCGGGGATAATTGAAGATGTCGCCCCTCTCTCTCCTGTTTGCCAAAATCAAGACGGGAAGGGGAAAAAATTTTCCCCCTGGATACTGAGCCCGGAAACGGTTGCCCCTCTAGCTACGCTTCTGAGAAGGTATAGCAGTATCCGTCTCTGTGGCCATCTGTGTACGCCATAGTTAGTCAGTGACGTTCTAGCAGCAGCTTCTTTGATATAAGATAAAATTAGTTTCAATCATATTAAGCATAACACGAATTAGGTGATCCAAGCACCATTTAATCTAACAACTTTTTTTATTTGTTTTAGTATATTACCTGAAATTTATTATATTAGTTATGGAATTTCTTTAGATATTTTATTTGTGCAAAACCACCGCTTCTTATAATCGATAATAATAAGTTCAGGTTCGAGTCCCGGAGAGGACATTGCTCATTTTTCATGTCTTCTGCTTCAAAATAACCTAATGACTCTATAATTGCTTCAAAAAAAATAAATCATCCATCACCACATCAGCAAATCACTGAAAAATATAAATTTAATTACTCTGCTAAAAGGAGTTTGTCATCTTTTCGTGAGAGCCTGTTTGTAAAATTTAATCCCATGAAAAGTTTAAAAGACGTTGGAAAATATAAAAATTACTAATTTTAATAACTAAATAAAGCAATAAAAATATATATTATAAAGATCATATTTCCTAAATATAGCTATTATCCTAGACAATTCCTTATGTGTTTAGGTTTGATCATAAAGCAGAGTATTCAGCAGAATCACTTTCAAATCACTTTCAATAAATTCCGAACGGCGAAGGAATGCCATTAATGTCAAAGATTTCACGTAGCCTGAAGTTAATTTACGCATCTCGGTATTCAGTAGTCACAAAGTTGACATGAATAGGGCTTTAATTATAAAATACTCTAATTGTTATCGAATGAAAATGCACCTGAAACAAAGTATGCCAAATATGTGTGGAATTAAAGCTGTCAATTTGAAGAGTGAACAACGAAGTCCTTACCCGGTAGTTAGTTATTAAATATTTCATTATTTCTCATTATTCATTAATTTAGCAGTTTATGAAAATATATGAGGCATTTCCGTTTTTTTTTTTTTTTTTTTCTTTCTTTCTTAGTCCAAAGGGATTTGAGTCCCCGAAGGACTATTACTTTGGTTTTGGTATTTTGCTTCGGACTTTGGTATAAATGTCGGTTCACTTTTCAAACTGTTGCCACAAAATGTTAGAGTCCTATATTATATTTGAAGAAATTAAATAATGAAAAATCTGCATAAATGTATGTATATTTATCGCATTGTGATAAAACAGTGGTATTTAGAGCCATCTAATTTTGAATGACGTAATCCTACTGCGAATATGGGCATCTGAAATCTCAAATTTGAAATTTGGAATTTGTTTTATTTTCCATTTCATATTTTGTAAAACTTAGTTTGTTAATCCTTTGATTAACAAACTCAAGGATTTAAAAGCGAACAATGGCAACACTCAACGGGGGGGGGGGACCAAAAATCCTTTTTATCTCCAGCGCATCGAACTGTGTATCGGAAATTCTAAAGATATGCTCATTTTAAAATTATTTTGCGACATTGCTATTGAACTAAATTTTATGGTTTAAGTGCAAAGAACATGACATTTAATAAATAAAGGTAACACACAAAACGTTAAAAAAACGCCCCTTTGTACGTAATTTATGAGGTATTTCTCCCACTTCCCTAGCGTGCCTTCATGGTGTAACGGTAGCACGCTGGGCCGGTATTCCAGAGGTCCGTGGTTCGATTCCCGGCGAAGGCGGTTGCATATTTTTCAACTTTTCTACTTCCAATTAACCTAAAGACTCTACAAATTTAAAATCATAAACATTTCAGATTTTTTTAATTGCCAAATCGGCTGATCATCCTTTTCACCTTTTCAATTTAAATTCAATTTGAGAATTAGTACCTCTTTTTCCTACATAAAGCAGTAATGTCTTTTAATCAATCACTTTTCCTTTCTGAAACGAAATTGAAAAAAAAAAAAAACTGCAATTTCCCTTCATTTCATAAATTACATAAGGTCCAGAAAGTGAGCCCAGCTTTTTCAGGCATGAATTTTCTGAACATATTGTAAATTGTATAACAATGAAACTGTGCCTATGAGCAATACTTTATAATATTCTATTCCAAGGTATGGGGCTGTAGCTAAAGTTTTCACCGCCCGGGGATAACTGAAGATGTCGCCCCTCTCTCTCCTGTTTGCCAAAATCAAGACGGGAAGGGGAAAAAATTTTCCCCCTGGATACTGAGCCCGGAAACGGTTGCCCCTCTAGCTACGCTTCTGAGAAGGTATAGCAGTATCCGTCTCTGTGGCCATCTGTGTACGCCATAGTTAGTCAGTGACGTTCTAGCAGCAGCTTCTTTGATATAAGATAAAATTAGTTTCAATCATATTAAGCATAACACGAATTAGGTGATCTAAGCACCATTTAATCTAACAACTTTTTATATTTTTTTTAGTATATTACCTGAAATTTATTATATTAGTTATGGAATTTCTTTAGATATTTTATTTGTGCAAAACCACCGCTTCTTATAATCGATAATAACGGATTTCACCTAATGTATATGTGTTCGAAACACCGTCATGCACTGTGTTTTAAATGCATAACGTGGAACAAAATGATGTGTACAGTAAGTTAATTCTTAATGCAAAAAATAATTTCTAAAAAATAAGCCAGAAGCACCTTCATAACTCTATCAAATATAATTAAAGTGCTTCAATGATTATTTATCATTTAAATTATTTATTACGAGTATCTTCGATTAGCAGCAATATTTATTTTATACATATCATAAAAAAATTATATGAAATTTTCTTTGATGTGCTTACATTTTGAGAAACACTGATATTATCCATTGGGATAATTATTAAAGTTAGTGCATCGTAGGATTAAAATTGTGCTGGAGAGACAAAACTATTACTATTATAAAATCTTTGAAGCAGATTGTTCACGGTTCTCTCTGAAGGTGATAGCAAATGTTAGAAATAATCCATTTTATAAACTTTGGATGTGGCAAAACAACTTTCAGTGTCAGATGTAAATATATTTAAATTAAGATGCAAGTTGCATTAAATTTATTATTGGGTATTACGCATGTCTATTTTGAAGTCACGATACTGAAAAGATGTATACATATTATCTAATATCTTTACATATTATCTAATAAACTGCTACTTTGCCACACAATTACCCAAACGATTTGACAAAGTATTAAGTTTATTTTGTAATTATGTTTTTTATAAATATCTGTAAAAGTATGGCCTTCGAGTGGGGGTGAGACTGAGAACTTCATCTTCTGCAGACATTTGAACACCGGTCCAACACTATACCAAAGTCGGCAACAAACTTTTGATAATTTCATCTTGAAATAGATATTCGAATTTGAACGTCTGATATTCAAGAATAATATTTGACTTACGCCTTAGTTATTGACTTACGCCTGATACGCCATAGTTATTCAGTGACGTTCTAGCAGCACCTACTTTGATATAAGATAAAATTAGTTTAAATCATATTAAGCATAGCACGAATTAGGTGATCCAAGCACCATTTAATCTAACAACTTTTTTATTTCCTGAAATTTCTTATATTAGTTATGGAATTTCTTTAGATATTTTATTTGTGCAAAACCACCGCTTCTTATAATCGATAATAACGGATTTCACCTCATGTATTTTTGTTCAAAAATATCGTCATGCACTGTGTTTTAAATGCATAACGTGGAACAAATAACGTGGATAGCACCGGACGCTTACTTCAGACATTCGTATTATATTTTAATCACTTCTGATTGGATATGTAGGGACTGCTAGTCTTTTCGGAACAAGAAATATTTAAAATTATTCTCTCTAGTGCTCTTATATGGATTCAAATTTCGGAACTTCCATTTGCTAACTAGATGTGTTAATCCCTATATCACGAGAGCGTACATTATATGATAATTCTTTACATTCTCTTCTCCTTAACTGTAACTGAATAGAGGCAAGTCGACCAAATCTAGCTGTAATGAAATATCGTCTGTTACAGTGTAAGTCGGACGCCACTTTAGTGACTATCAAGCTTTTTCAAGAAGAAATAGGAAAGTTGTGTTCTCGCAAAGATGATCTCACAAAGAGGATCTTCCGTTTGTTAGATGGAGTGTTAACCACTTGCAACCCAGTAGTAAGCGGGAAGGAATGCTGCAATTCATTATAGTATTACTTAAAGGCATGGGGAATTTGAAACTAGTCCCGAACGAAAATGGCACTTATTAAAGACATTGCTAGGATTCCTAAATCGCAGCTCAACTGCATACAGTTAAGCATCAGCAAGTAATTTTCAACAAGAAAAGGATAACATGAAATATGTTTATAATTTTAGAGTTTTATTAAATTTTAATTATAATGTTAGAGTTGTTTATGCGTTTATAATTTGTTTTCTAAAGTTCTGAATATAATTTTCAGTTAAAAAATATTTTCTTGATACTGAAAATATTTGAAGAAATAATTGCAAATGATTTATTTTTTTAAAATGTGTAATCTTCATCCGAGCCTTTCATTACTAAGAGCTTTTTAACTAACGCTAAAACGTGATTTAATTTCTTTGAAATTAAGATGATTGTTTTGCTGTTGGAAAATATTTGTGGAAGAGTTTTGGTATAAAAGTAAATTCAGGCATCCATATGTATTTTAACATTTCCTTTATAATCTCTCAGTAGCTTCAGCTCTAATGGGAAGATAAATTTAGGAAAAACAAATATTATACTTCGAAAACTGTAACACCCAGATAAATGCTGGACTACTATATTTTCACTTGAAAGTTTCTGTTTTACTTCTACATAATTTATAGAGCTATAAAGATGTTATTCATAACTTAAGAGTTGCAAATGACATCACTGTTTAACACCTCATATTTTCTTTCTATTGCTTGCTTTTCTTACATACAGAGAAAATATCAGATATATACAGAGAAAATGTCAGAATTAGGAAAACATTCTATATCGAGATTACAGCGGAACTATATATTTTGATAGTTTCTGACTCCAAGCCCTTTTATACTGTCATTTATATGATGCTGTGAATGTTCACGTTTATTTAAATAAGCACGCCTGATGCATAAGTCATAACTAAAAGCAATGGCAAAAGGAAAGAAAGATTTGCATTAAAGTCAACATAAATAAAAGCCCTTAACTTTCTACTAAAACCGAACTGCTGAAAATGTAAAATGTTTTCAAAGAAATATTTAACCTTGGTTGAGTCATCATCACAACCACAATTCAAATTTTTCTCGTTCGATGTTTTTTTCAGTTTTCGTCCTAAGCTGCTATTAAGAGTTGGTTATGAATACTCTAGATACCACTATAAATAATAAAGAATTTAATCAAAATTTGGTGAAACTTTAAACACATTAAAAATCTGTGCTACTAAATTTAAGTATCATTATATTTTAGGTATTAAAGCAAGTAGCCATACTCTTAACATGGCAAATGTTTCTGATAATCAATCTTCAACAGCCCAGCTCTATCTGAGGAAGAGTAGAATCCTTTCGAATAGAGCTTTCTTTTAACTGAAAATGGATATCTTAATCGTGAGCAGAGGTTCTAATTGGTTGAAATGGATAATAGGCATCTGGGCTATCAAACATGCTTTTGTGATGTTGACTTTACACTTCTTAGTGTTTCCAAACGTATTCCAAACTTTTATATATGAGTTTTGTCATGATTTTTAACGGAAGTCTCTAAGAATTCACTTGTTTTGCAGATTTATTTAATCTCAATCATTCCAGATTCAACATAAGGATTTGGAACTTTCTAATACTGTCTTTGCTCTATAAGCTTTTTATTCATAAATATAAGTTGTTATTTATATCGAGAAAAATTGCTGAATGTAAAAATAAGCTTCCTATTAACAAATAAATATATATGTAAAACAAAAATATATACTTTCCTGAAGAATAGAACTCTTAAGCAGAAATTATTTTTTTATAAAAGGCCCACCAGCGGCCAAGCCGCAAAGTCGCTGAACACTGATAATTCGGTCTGGAGCTCGAATTTTGACGAACAGTCTGGCATCATGGGCGCTTTAGTAATTTTCTCCATGTATAACGTGTATACGAGCAATTTTCTCTTCACGAAGGCATGCCTCCTCTTAGGCAGGGAGCTCTAATGTGATTTGCCGTAATCAAATAAACCTCAAATATATATATCTAAACCTTGTGAATAGATAGTGCTTCCAACTGTGTTTATAAAATTTTTTATTTAACTTCCAGAAACAGAGATACAATTTGAATAATGCACTTTGTCTCTTCAAGATCATTCTAACAGTACTAAATTTTGGTATTAAAATTTATGTACGTAAAATAAATTCAGTGTATATGCAGTAAAGGATTCACAAGTTAAATCCATTCTTTTTTAAAACCCACGGCTTTGTAAAAGACGTAGATTTTATCAGACAAGCAGAAAACGAATGTTAAATTTAATTAACTATAGCTGATTACACAATTTGCACAGCTTGCGGTATTTGGAAGAAAAGATTTTAGGAGACGCCGTTTAAATTTTCACGGGTTTTAAGAGTGAATAATTATTTTTATAAGATATAATACAGCAAATGTCTAGTGATGGAATGAAGGCAAAGGTTTGAGCAAATAAAACTGTACATAAAGCAATACTGTAACGAACGCTGCTTATTTCTCAAATTTCAAGAACAAGAGGCTAGAACTGTAGTATTTATTGAATTTTCTTACGTAATTTTTTGCTAGCTTTTCAGCCGCTACGTTCCTAAAAGTTTTGGAACATTTGCATAATTTTTCCCTTACACTACCGTGTATAGTTTTTCCCTCTGAGGGCTAGTTTACTAGTAAACTGTATTCTTTTCTTTTTCTTTTTTATTTTTATTGTGTATTCAATTTGTATGTGCTTTTTTATATTACAATTTCTGTCATTTTGTTTTTGTTTGCATTTATTATTCGTAGTTTGTGCAAATTCTTCATTCAGCTACCCGGACGTGGCAGGTGTTCTCACATTTTAGAAGCTTTCCAAACATGTAATTTAATCTTACTTCTCTTATTTACGCTTTGGCTCATTGCAACCTTATCTACTCCTGATGTGTTCATTCTTTCAACATCTGGACGCTTTATTCGCCCCCTTTCTCCTTTGGTTCTCCGATCTTCTTCTTGAGAACTGCGGTCAAGGCTCATTCATGTGAGGCGCCTCTGGGGCTTTACAAAGTATTGCTCCTGTTGAAAAAGGACCTGTACCTGTTGCCCTTGAAATCGGTAGAGTCTTGACTAACATCTACGCCAAATAGAAGATTTGTAAAAGACGTAGATTTTATCAGATAAGCAGAAAGCAGAAAATTTGTTAATTTCATGTTTTACTTTGGCGTGTTTCTCTTCTGCACTGATTTGCGCTAGTTCGGTGCTTCAGCGGTATTGGTCCAATGATTGCATTTTTCAGATGTGTGAAAAAAACCTTCACTACCAAAATAACCTCTAAAATAAATGTGTTCATAGTTTTCTCTTAATCCGACTGCTTAAATACCGACGCTAAATACAAGGTTGTATTTTTACGATTTTGAATGTATTTCATATTTATATCTTCTTCATTATCTTAAAAAGATATTAACATTTACAAATTATTTAACGAATACAAATAAATATTCATAAACATACAATAAAATAAAACTTCAAATCATTTCGTTATCAATGCTTTGATGCAAAGCAGGAATTTGATTCTTGTTATGAGTATATTATTTTCATCTACAACGTTCATTTCTCTCTCGTTTTTCCCCCAAAGTGATTGTATGCAAATGGATAATGATAATTCGCAATCATGCAATATAATACTGAATTTATAAATATATTAAGCAAATCATTTGATCTCATAAAATTTTCATTAAATATTATGCATAATTAAAAAGCCCAAGAGAGATAAAAATTAAAAAATCCGTATTAGCCAAATAATTGTGGGACTCTTTCGAAGTATTAGATTGATCGTGCCTTGGAGCTTCAAAAGTAGTCAATCATACGACATCATTAATATTTTTAAAATGATAGATTAGCAAGAATATTATCCTTTTAAGAATTGGTTATTTTGTCTATACATTCTATGCTCCTCCCTACCTTCTTCTTTACTACTAACTGCTACTGATTTTAGCTTCTGATCTTCTTCGATACTACTAAAGAGAGAAAGAATTTCTGTCTTACTAGCAAGACGAAAAACAAATACAATCAAGCTCTCGGATGCACGTTCTGCCCATTTTACATGCATTATCCTATTCTCTTTCGTATTTTCTTTCTTTTTCTGATTAGCTTAATTTGATATGTTGTTTTTGGTATCCTAATATTCAGTCATGTTTAATTTGAAAAACATTTTCCCGGAAGTAGCAAATGTGTATATTCGTAACTTTTCTTCAAATCTCATGATATAATATTTTTAAATGGGAGTTTAATTTTGCCATAAATGCAGTCGAATTGGAAACTGTGACTCCAGTCCATGCGTAATACCTATAACATAATTCTGAAGTACACTGTTGGCCATTAAAACTACAACAGGAGTGCGAAATTACTAGAAACAGCTGCCATCCCTGGCAGCTAAAAGGGCATTTACCCCATTAGGCATGGAGTCAAACTGGGCTTCGATGGCAGAAATTGGCAACTCATTCTATGCTGCTTCAAGTCTACGCCATACTTCATCAACCGCATTAGCTGGAGAGGGGTGGCGGGCCAGTCTCTCAGCAACCCATCACCAAATGCTTTCAGTGGGTGGCAGATCTGGAGACCGTGCAGGCCAGGGTAGCAATCGAATACCTTGTGTATCGAGAAACGTCAGAGCACAAAGTGCAACATGTGGTCTTGCATTGTTTTGTTGGGACCTGGCCTTTGAGGGCCTCGAAGATAAGGAACAACCACTGGGCTTAAGATGTCAGAAATGTACCCATCTGCTTTCAAATTACCGTCGATCCGAATTAGAAATGTGCGTGTCGTGTACCCAATGGCTACCCAAACCATCATTGGCAGGGCCCCTGTGCCAATATCAATGCAAGGAGGCGACGTACGATCTCCTCAAACACTCCAGATACGGCCATCAGAGTACTGCACATAGAACCGAGACTCGTTTGAAAAGGCGACATTGCACCACTCCTGTACACAGCTTTGTCGTTTGGCTCACCATAGTCGCCATCTCTCTCTATGTTGCATTATTAAGGGAAGCCGAAGTAAGGATCACCCTTCTGATAGTCCACGCTGCTGGAAAAATTGACCCATCTTACGAACTGATACTGGGCGTGCTGCAAACATGCCCATCTCTTGACTAATGGTCCGTGATGTGGTCCTACGGTTTTGCAGGGCTGACCTCACAATATGTCTGTCCTCTCTAGCGTTAGTCATGGGAGGGCGTTGATATCCTGCATGCCGTTTAGTATGACTCGCAGCGATCCATTGATTCATATTCGAATGCAGTGGTTGGATGTCCACCAGTGCGAGCGGCGATATCACAGAATGATAATCTTCACTTTCGATAGGCAACGATCCTGCCTTTATCGAATTTTGAAACTTGCTGGTAAGCACTTCCTTTTCTTATTCGAGGCATAACACGATATTCTGAACAAACTCCAACCTTACAAAGCACTTTCAGAATGAGAAATTAATTACACCACTTTTCTTTTATGCTGTACTTGAGATGTCTTTCTCCCTCCTGCGTTGTCTAAATGCGCTGAAATACTATTCATTTGCATATCCCAACTTCTTCCTTTCATGTGATTTTGAAGTTTGGCAGATCATTCCTTCCTGGTGCTGCAATTTTAATGTCCAGCAGTGTAGCATGTAATAGTAGCAAGTAACGTTTAATAGTTCTTATATTCTGCCTGTTAAAATGCAAATGCTGTATTCTTATATAGTACAAATATGAATATATGCAGGGTGATTAAAAACATGTGGCAAAAAGCAAAGACAAGAACAGAAGACCGAAATCAGCAGGTTTTTGTAACGGAATGTTTGCGTAGAAACGTCGCATTGAGGTGGTAGAGGGAGTTGTTAACGGGTAGTTAAAAATTCTCTGTTAGTGTAAATCATCATTTCTTGAGCGAATACCGAGCTGTATGAATGGCTTCATGAACTCCGGAGCTCGCCTATATGCATTTTATCTATGACTCTGCAGGCGGAAACTGACCATATGCTCAAAGAAGGTATTCTAAAATCGTTCTCTTTAGCTCCTGAGCCACTGTGCCGTTTTAGGCGCAGCCCATATATTAAATGCATGTCAGCAAAATCTGCATTCATGAAGCAATTAATACTGCTCAAACTTTTCACGAGAGATGACGATCTGTTCCAACAGAATGCTTTTACCTACTGTTCAGTAACGTTGCGTACCATCTCATTTCATGTACAACACACATTCTATTATAAAATCTGATTATTTTTTTCGGGACTTTTAAACTGTTTTTGCATTTTTTGCTTCAAACGTTTTAGGACTACCGTGTTTAGTTGAATTCTAGAGAGATTTTCTTGCCTCCTGGATAATTGTATTATTAGTTTAAATTCTTATTGCCTTCTTCCTCTGTTTTCACTTTTGTGATTTTTCTTGAGTATCACCACTCTCGGTTGAAAATATCTTTCTACTTTCGAAACATTTATTACCATCAAACCATTGTATTCTTTTCGGTAGAGACCTATAAATCTGCCCATTCG
Organism: Stegodyphus dumicola; assembly: GCF_044657685.1. Classification (NCBI taxonomy): domain Eukaryota; kingdom Metazoa; phylum Arthropoda; class Arachnida; order Araneae; family Eresidae; genus Stegodyphus; species Stegodyphus dumicola. The sequence continues at coordinate 107,723,212 of NC_140781.1, read as the reverse complement.
ACCTCTAGCCATATCCTGATGTATACGTATTTTCTGAAACCCTCCTACTTTTAAACTTTACTGCGAGCTCAAATGCAGCCTTGAGCGTGCTCGGGTTTCTTAATTTAAAAAAGCAAAAGCCTTGATTTGCGGCAATAAGCTTCTGCATAGGGTTTTTTCCCATACAATAAATTTAACAATTTCAATTTTCTCAGTATAAACTCCGTTAGTTCTTCGACCTTAATCTGGTATCTGTTAAGCGATTTTGCCTCCAATTTCGCCCTATCTTTCACCACGGGGAAAGCTTTTACCAGGGCGGCTTTAAATACTTAAAGTTTATATTTCTCACTGCTTGGTTCTCCTAATAAAAATTTACCGATTCATCTATACTAGCTTAGTGCTGTCCTTGAAGTGCTCCAATAGCATCAAAAACTGGAAAGTTCATCATGAGACAATGATCTCGGATTATAAAATAATAGCTGATCTTCACTATACATCAACACTATAGGATCTTCACTATAGATCAACAACACATTCATACTAAAACGAAAAAATAAAAGCACAAGCGAAACATTTTTGAGAATAATAACAGAAAACCTGGACCCCCGTACACCGAAAAATCACCGAAGCTAGCACAGGAATAGACGTCAACGAAGTAACTCACCTGTTAACTGCTACAATAAAAGAATGTCAACAAAACCGTAAGGAGGAGGAAGTGAGTAACTTCTTTTGATCAAAAAAGACTGGAGCCCCTGGGCGAAGAAGTCTGTCTTTGCTCCATTGCTTGCAGGTCTTAGCTAAGCATAATGGAACTAACTGCCTTCACGCCTTGGGTGACTCTTCCAGGAGATTACTCTCCCGACGTACTTCGCCCGTTCCGCTCAAGTACACCCCCTCGTCGGCTATGAGCACACTTTGAGGGGACAACAATAACAACACAACATAAAAGACTATTGCGATAACTCCTGCAGAACTACAGGAGAAAGATAGAAGAGCAAAGTAAACTGGTGAACCTCAGAACTTAGAGCGGAACGGAGCAAAACAAAGGCGCTCCAAAGAAAAATGAAAACTTCACAAACAGCTGAAGAAAAACAAACAGCATACCTCAGATTCAACTAACAAGAAGTGAGTTATAAGAGACTAACAATGGAAATTAAAGTTAATTGCTGGCGAAAATTCTGTACTCAAAATAGTGTTCCGCACGATACCATTTACAAAATCTGCACCAATAAAATGTTCAAACCGTCTCAAATAAAACTCCAAGCACATCAATCCAATACTTCCCCAATAATGAGGGCGTGACAATGAAATCACTTAACGATGTGCTAAATGCAGTACTATTAAAAGGTAACCCAGAAGAGGACACTCCAGAAAAGAAGAAAATAAGAAATTATACCAGCCTTCCAAACAAGGAAAATGACCCGTTAATCACAGAAAAGGAGATGAATTCCATTATAAAGAAATTACCAAAAGGAAAAGCGCCTGGACCCGACGGCTTATGTAACATAGTAAATAAAAACTTGTAAATAAAAAATAGTAACTTGTAAGTACAAAATTTCCTTGCATAATTAAAGACCTATTTAACAAATGCCTACAATTAAGAGATTTTCCAGACGGCCTTAAAGTAGACCAAGTTATCCTATTCAGTAAAAAAAACATAAAAGACCCTGAAAGGCAGAGGCATACCGTCGTATAAATCTCTTTCCAGCACTGGGGAAGATATTTGAAAGGACCACAGCAGTTAAAGATTATGACACCATATCCATAAGAACAAGAGCATTAGTAACAATCAGGGCAGCTTCTCGCCAATCAAATGTACAATACAAGCTATAAACATGGCAATAGAGGAAATCCAAAAGAAAAAAGCCAATAACTTACACTCTTCAACTCCCTGTAGTGGCCTGAAGTCACACAGGCACTCAGGGATATCGAATGCCTCCAAAATATCTACAATATTCTTGAAGACTTCCTCAATAACAGAAAAAACATAATCCGACATAATAATAGATTCGTAGAAAGGACACAACAACGCGGCTGCCTACAAGGATCATGCCTAAGTGCTGATCTTTGGAACTTAATGTATAACAAGATCACATCCCATGCATGGCCCTACCATACCAGAGCCATACGACGTTTTTCATCAGCGAAACAAGAGAAATCATGATAAAAAGTGTTAATGAAAGCCTCGACGTCTTCATCAAACTTTGCCAGAAGCAAACACTTTCACTGTCGACAGAAAATTCTCACTCAATAGTCTTCAACAAACCTGAACAATCTATTACAAAAACTCCAAAATTCACCATCAATGGAGAAAGGTTCAAAGTAGTCAAACAGACGGAATTTCTTGGAATCATTATTTACCGCAAATTAAATTGGATACCTCATCTACAATATTTTCCAGACAAAACTGGAACTATCTCCAAAAACTTCAGAAGAATGCAGGGGTTCAACTGAGGGTTGAGCCCGCATTTGCATAAAATTATATTCAATACAGTAATTGAAAAAATTGCTATTTACGGTTGTACATGATTACAACCCGGTTTCCCTTAAAAAGTTCTCCACAAAGGCATATTTTCTCTTAGGCAGGTAATCCATGTGTGTTTTGCCATCTCCAAACACCTTAATCTCTCTAAAGTCATACACTGTTCATTAAAAGCACATTTTTATCAAAAGGAATAAATTAAGTTTGAGGTTTAAAAAAGTAATATTTTTAAATAAGTTGAGCAAAATAGAGAATTTTTATATGAAATCCTAATATTAAGAAAACCGCAATAGTCCGGTTACGAGTAATCATTTCAGCGAGTACAAACATTCAGTCGTAGATATCCATTACACCAAAACAATTTTCCCAACTATCCAATAATACATCCGGAAAGTTTAGGCTTATTTCAAAAGTACATTTTTCCTGAGTTTCCAATTAGAAATACCTACTTCCTTGTTCTTTAATAAACTGATTGATTCTAATCGCAGAGACGACTGGTCGATCTACTTGATTCTGCATGAAATTCAGAACTAACCACATCGAAACTAGAAGCATAATTAAAAACATTTGTCTAGCTTCCTTTAGAATACTTTATTTTTCAAATGCTCCTTTTTCAACTTTCTTTTGATAATTTTATCTTCAAATATTACCAATTTTCTTCTCTTCGCATGTTTTTAACTTCTCAATCTTCTGATTTGATTGCTATTCCATGTGTGACTTCATACGTATCAATTAACGTTCACTGTGGTGAAACTAGAAAACTAGAAACACTTTTCACCAACAAAGCGATCCTCCTTTATTTAAATCGTAATCGGTTATCTATGTTTAAATTCATTACAACACCTAAATTTATACAATTTTCATAGTCTAATCAGTAAAATTTAACTTATTTAATTCACTTAAGTAATTTATAATTGCTTGATTTTTACCCTTATCATGGATTTCCTATGCTAAGCTAACCTGCATTAAAGTCATATTAAGAAATCCTTTCAAAAAATGGTAAATCTGAGAAATGTTAATGTAAGACACAGACGTGAAGTTTGAGGATCTTAGCTTCTGCAGCCCGGGAGGGGAAAAATTATTTTCAATAGGGCAGCCGATTCATACCGACATATAGATTACTCACTAGCATTCAATTTTCGATTGACAAATAGATAGGTGCATAAAACTAAGTACTTAGATCCATTTAAGTAATAAAATATTAATAAAGCAGATAAAAAGTCTACATTTTTGTAATTCTAAATATCACACTGTTCTTTTGCATATATTGAAGAGTTAGCATTCATTCGTATTAGAAACACAGTCTCTCTTACCTTGGGTAAAAGAAGTTATAAAACTTCTGGCTGACTAGGAAATGTAAATGCTATTTGGAGCTTTAAATCATTCTAATTTGTTTTATAGCTCTGCATGTAATGCAGCTTTCCGAGCAGTTAACTATACGCTGAGTGATAACAAAACTTTTATGACTACATAACAAATATACGTATTTATATTTAAGCTTTGTCGTTCTAAAAGGGTTCACAACTGAGTTCTTGTTCACAAGGGATTCCTTCGAAAGCGAATTTATCCGAAGGTCAAAGTGAGCGTTCCGTGCAACCATTACGTTACATCTAGAAGTTTTATGTCTTAAGATTCTAGGTGCTTAAGGAGGCAGCAAAGGCACTGTACTAGTAACTGATGAGAGTAAAAAGGAAGAACATTTTCTGAATCCCTGTATAAATACAAAAAACAAACTCAAACCCAATAAACTGAGTAGCATTCTTCTCTATAGCCTTGCTGTAATTTAAAAACAATGAAGAGGAAGTAGGTAAGTCTTTTGAAAGAAGGTTATGTATTTTTTTTCGTGTTTGTTTACCAAATATGTATCCATCATTCTCAGTAGAAATCTACAAAAAGTGATTTTTCTTGTTAAAGCCGTTTTAAATAATGTACGTGTAAGAACTATTTCTTGGTCTGTTTAAGTTGCATTGATATTGGTTGATGGTAGGAATATGAAACTTGCTTTCGGATTAAATTTGGTGAACAGTGTATTTTAGTTTGTAATCATCTAAGCTTGAGCATTTCGTAAAGTGAGGAGCCCGAGAAGAAAACAGCAATTCAAAATTAAAACAATTATATAGTTTTAATCGAAGTAGCCAAAACAGGTATTGGTAATTATGAGCAGTTGTCCTGCCGTACTACAGAAGAATAACGAAAGTGAACTTCATAGCATCCATAACTTACTCCTCATATTCAGCTAAATTAAAGTGCCGTTTTACGAATGTTAAGAATTAATAGTAGCCATTCTTATGCATATAAATATTTTACTTGTTAACGTTTAATTTTCACTCAGTGAATAGCTACTTATGTAAAATCAAATAATTACATAATACATAATAGTTGGAGTCATTAAGACAGATAGCAAATATTGCTTGCAGTTCTAAGATTGTAATATCTCAATTTACTAACATTCACTAGGTAAAACACTAGGAAGGTAAAACATCTTCCTTTATATTAGGTGACAAATGCTATGAAACAGTTTATGTGTCATCAAAGAATGTGTAGATTTTAATTTGTGTTAAAATACATAATGAAGTTTAGAATCTCTGTTTCTGTGAGATCTCTTCTTTAGGCCTATTGCCCTGGCCATTTGTTTCTCAGGGTGTTTCAAAACGTAAAGAAATTATGCTAGCGAGAGCTGAATGAATGAGGGGGTAAACAGAAGAACTGTTTCACCAGTCCTTGCATAATTTCGAAATTTTCTGTCCTATATAAAATTAACAATATTTTACTATATTTATTTCATAGCCTTACTGGATTTTAATACACAAACCTAAATATTGCCTATTAAAATGTTTAATTCCAAGTAGTAACTAGATACTTGCATAAAATTAGGCTAATCGACTTTCGACTTCGTTCAGATGGCCTTTTTCGAACAAGAGTTCAATTTTTAAAATTATGCTACCGTTTAAGCTATTATACTCTAACTTAAATATAGCTACTGCAAAAATGGTAAACATAATTAGTTTGGGAAATGAGGCAAAGTACAAGAATTTTTTAACTCGGAATAAACTCGAACAGTAAACGCAATATTAAGGATAATAAAGATGATACATAGTCTTTATTGGCTTAATTTTAGATATTTAAGCGCGCGATAAACTAAACTAATTTTGAAATATTCCTCCACTGGTAATAAATACCAAAGTACTAAAAACTGTCATCCGAAACACCAAAATTTAAAAATGCAAGCTGTCAAGGAGAAAACCGTGTAATTTAAGATCTATCAGGCTTGTTTTTAATTTTCTAGTGTGATGTATATATAATAATACTGAAAATCTGCTTGCAAGTTTTGAGAATATTTTATGAACAACATTTTTTATTTCTTCTGTTTGATATGTGCGAAAATCACCAAAAACGTGCATTTTATTCAGAAATCGAATTAGAAATTGTAGGATCTGTTACTCTAAGCTGTCATAAAATGTAACTAGATCTATCTAAGTATTATTTTTTGCGAAGTCCCGCACAACCTGAAAATTAACACAACCAGGAAAAGGGTGTAAAAGACACGTTTACAGTCAATATAAAATATTTAGCAGATGACACGGACTTATGCGCTTACAAAAAAACAGATCACTTGCTGGTGAGAATTTAAAAGATAATGAAACATTAAATTCAAAGGTTAAATAATAGTGCGAGTCTACACAATTCAATTTAAACTAACAGGTTGGCTCAGAAACTTTCACCGGCAAGATTCTAACTCGAAGATTGCGTAGCCGCTAGAAACTAACGAACGTGAGCTCACAATAGCGAAGTCACTCTCTGTCTAAACTTTTCGCTCTATCATTTCATATACTTTCTTTCACCCTTAAGGTGTGAAAGGAAACGCGAGGGTAAGTAAGAGAATTCAGGGAAGACTCACAAAATAAAATAGCTGTTAGTAAAAATAAACAGACTACATCTCTCCCCGCCAGAATTTAACTATCGTCACTAAAAGATTTTAACTAGCCTTGATAAAGATATTTTAATTCTAAACCTAATCCTGAGTCAACCTTCACAGATTTTTGAGTCTTTAGATTAGTTTGTTTTACAGATGAATTTCCTCTTTCTATTACATACTGAGCCTTCTTCTTATACTTGTTTCCTGCTGTCTCCTTCCATACCTGTTGAAAGAAAATAGGTTAGAAAAATATATACACATTTAAGACATTCACATAACTTTTACACAGCTAGATATATGTATTCATTTAATATCACATGGGGGAAATTTCCAGAAAACTTCATACTTAGAATTAAAATAAAACTTAAATACAGTTATAAGGTATTTCTCCCGCCTCCTTAGCATGCCTTCGTGGTGTAGTGGTCAGAACGCTCGACGCGTCTTCGAGAGGTCAGTGGTTCGAATCCCGGAGAGGGCATTGCTTATTTTTCATGTTCGTTGCCGTAGTCCGCCACTGCCCTTCTTGTCCATCGGATCCTTTCGTTTTGTGTGCCACTCTTTTTCCCAAAGCCCCCTTTTTCTGGCGTTGATTCAAGCTTACAGATGCTGGCCGCTCCTAGGGTCTACGTTTCTCGTTGAGCGCAGGACCTGCTAATCTGGTTTACCAAAATAAAATATTCCGCTGCTTCCGCAGCATTATCTTACGCTGGGTAGGTTGCTGGGAAGCCTGTTCTTCCAATGGCCATTGTCGTCGTGGTGTCAACTCTAACGTCCGTTCGATGCCTCCTTTTTCAGTACTTATAATCCAGATAGCAAGTTCCTTGACCTTCGTTGATTGTCCTTCACCCGCTCGCTGTATCTTATAGTTGGTTCTCTTCTACTTCCGTTTCTCGCCGACTTACTCCTCTTTCGTGCTGGCCCCGGGCTGTTCGTGCTGTTTCCTTTGTGATCCTCATGTCCTGAGGCTTTTAACTTCAGTTCTCCAACACTGGCCTCCTTTCTTTTATTTTATAGAATCACCATCTTTGACGCAGAAGGAGAATCTTTAGTCTTTGGTCTTGATGTTTCCTTTCTGCCAAAAGTTGATTTCTGCAAAATATGTTTGAACATTTGTATATCAGCTCGGTCGTAATATTTTTTCACTTGATCCAAGCTCGCAGTAATATTCTCGCTGTTATTTCCTTTTAAGTAACATACAGTACCAGAAATTCTTTGTATAATGAGCGGCCCTTCAAGTTTTAGGCAGAATTTAGCCATCTTTTCTTGTGGAGCGCAAGACAGCAAATGTTTTATTTAAGAATCTTGTCCGCGAAAGAAAGTCGAAGTCGAAAATATCTTTTCCGTCGTAATATAATTTTTGTTTTGCTCTTGCAATATCCGAATTTTTTACAGCCTCATTAATCATTTTCAGAATGTCTCTTAATTTAAATTATGCCTACCTTTTCTGCACAAAAAAAAATTGTTCAAGGGGGGTAACTATTTTGGCTCCTCTCAAATAATTCCGATAGTGTTTTACCGGTAGTGTTGTGTTTGGTTGTTCACAGGGCAAAAGCCAACTCATTGATGCAGTCATCTTAGAGTCGGTGGTACGTTTTCACATAGCTACAAATGATTTCAACAATGTTCGTATTTACGCGCTCGGCTCTAAGGGACCATCTTTAGGTTTAGTATGCCAAACCCTGGACATAGATCTTGAAAAATTTGAGTAATAAACTACGGTCCGTTGTCTTATATAACCCTGAGGGGTGCACCATATGTTAAGATATATTTATTTAGAAAAGAATCAGACTCAAGTTTAGCTGAGGCCTTTTCAAAGGAAACTGTTTCTACATATTTCGAAAAATGATGGACAATGACAAGCAAATATCTATTTTTGTTACTTTCACTTCATGGGCATGAACCTTACAAATCTGTTTCTCTTAATTCATCTGGAAAAATAGCTCTTATGCTATTTAGATACACGGCTGGGCTGTAATTTAAATCGTTAACTAACTGACACGTGTGGCAGGACCGGACATATTCCGTAAAACATTTTTGAAGCTGCCGTACCTTGCATACTCTCTGTACCGTTTTTCTAATTCCAAGATGGGCATCATGCAAATCTTGTAAAATACTGGTTGCGATAACTAATTTTAATTCAGTATTATCATTTCGTCTTTTAGCATAAAAATAAGAGATTAGCAATTATCTCACAATTTGCTCCTTTGTTCCTAATGGCCACTATATCGGGATGTTCAAAATTTTCCGGTTCTTTTAAGTATACATAAATATGATTAAATTCTGGATCAGATTCGGCAGTTTCAAAGGAGTCCAAGATTTTCGACGTTAACGTAGAACATTTTATTTCCTTTCCCTCTTCATCTGATTTTATTCGTGATAAATCATCGTCCACAGCATTGTCTTTTCTGGGCGTATGTTTAGTTATTAAGGTGTATTCTTGTAGTTTTAAGGCCCACCTAATTAATCTTGGGGACATATTTGTTCAGGACTATTATCGATCTGCAGCAGCATAATCCGAATATATAATTACCGGTGCCTTGCCAAAACGTACTCTACATTTCTGCACCGCTTAAAGTATATCCAGCGTTTTTCTCTCTGTAGCCGTGTAGTGTTTGGCTGAGAATTTTGCTAAAATAGGCTACGGGCTGACAACTCTGCATCAGAACAATGCCTGCAGCCTAATCTGAGGCGTCCGTTGAAATTTCAATATTTTCGTCCTCTTAAGGCAAATTTAAAACCGGCAATTGCATTAACTCAGTTTTTAACATTTCAAACGCCATATTAGCGTCAGCTGACCAAGAAAACCGTCCTTTTTCCTCTTAAATTTAAACAGTGGTTTGCCTCCCTGCGCAAAATTTCTTTATAAATGTTGGATACTAAAAATACGTACTAAAAAATACGGTTAATTTCATCGCTATGTTTGGGGGCGGGTAGTTTTTTATTGCAATTGTTTTAGGATCTTCCAGTTTGTATGTCCCTTTGAGAAATTTTATAGCCTAGGTACCTAAGCTCTTTTGCCTCAAATTTCCATTTGGCTGCATTTACTAACTGTGTTTCTTAATAATGTAAAAACTTCCTTTAAATCTCTAATACGGTTATTGATATTGTCACTAGTTACTTTCATAACGTCGAGGTAAAAGTCAATTTTCTGGGAACATGTTTAATATAATATCCACTGTGCGCCGGAAAGTCGCCGCGGCTCCGCACAAGCCGAAAGGCATAAGTGCCTGATTTTATTATTGAACATCCTATTATAATTATTTGAATATACGAGGTAAAATCTAAGGTGCTCATATATTTAGTTGATTTTATCTTCCTTACAATTTCTTCAACTTTAGGCCGTGAATAAACGAGATACTTGGTTAAACTAATTAGCTTTCTGTAGTAAACTGCAGATCGCCATGGTTTTAAATTCGTAGAATGCAAATCATTCTTTTTTCCGCATAACTCTACGGGACTAGTATAGGAACAGCTGCTGGTATTAGTTATTTTATTTTTAACATGTCCTAAATATGCTGTTCCATTAGCTACTCTTTTACCTTTCCAAATCTACAGAGTATCGGTTTACATGGGCCGTTATTCTTTAACTGTATTTTATGTTGCACAAGTTATGTTATTCCCGGTTTATCAGGAAATAAATCAGAAAAATTTCATACCAAGTCTTATAGTTTCTTCTTATCTTCAGTTTGCATATGACCTACATCCAAAGCTGGTGGTTGCACTGCTTCCTCAGGCTTGACTTGCATTTGTAGTCTCTATGTTTCGTCCTGGAAATTCCTTTCAGCTCCAATAGGTTTTTCAGGAATTGCATCCCTAAAATTACTGAGACCTGCAAATTTCTGGCAGTAAAAAAGATAGTCTTTGAGACTCGTTTTTAACTTGGACATTAAACATTGCTTTACATATACACGTGCAATGTTCCCTTTGAGCGCCAATTACTTTGGTATTTTGTAGCTAAGAATCCCCGTATCTAAGAATGCCTCTGTTGGTACACTGTTTAACAAAATCTGAATGACTGGTAAGGCCAAACTTTTTATAATCACAGTATTTAACAAGAGTTTAGAGGGATTTCTATACGAGCGGGGTAATCTCAGCCTCCTTTCATCAGCACCCGGGGTTAGTTTAACAACTGCTTTTCCGCCCCTTGTTTAGTATCTTGTGGGCTATTTGGCCATAGAGCTTTTCCCGCCGTTAAAGTTTCTCTTGTTTTCCGCAGCCCACAAAAAGGCCATATGGAGACGTAAAGTCTGCCAGGAGGTTCGGGCTGCATCCCTCATATCATATCATATCCTGTTTTCTGCTATCGGCCTGCGGAATTATCTTTACGTTCTTTGTCCGTAATCTATCGTACGCGTACTTTCGGCTACCCTCCGACTTAACAGCCAGCTCAAACAACTCCTCCAAGGTGCTGAGGTTTCTCAATTCAATGAAGTTCTGTATATAAGGCAATAATCGGGGCAAAATAATCTGAATGATTTCGCTATCAGGCCTTTTCCGATACAGTAAATTAATGACTTGCATTCTTCTTAAAATAAATTTTGTTAACTCCTCGACTTTCTCTTAATATATACTGTATAACTCAGCTTATAATTTTGCTCTGTGTTTGACCACGGGAAGTGCTTTCACAAGGGCGGTTTTGAATTTTTCAAACGTGTATGTCTCACTGCCCATTTCTCCTAGTAAAAATCTACCGATTCCTTTAAAACAGCTTAAAGCCTGTTCTCATAGGGTGGCATTCACCGTCGTTATCCTTTGCACTTCTGAGACTGGATGCAGCAAATATTGTTGTCCAACTGTTCCAAAAGGTTGGTAACCGATGTTCTTCCATCGAATGCCATAGAGGGTTTCATGGAGGCCCATATTGTATCCACTAAGAAGTTAAAACCTTTCATTGGTTTTACAGAAGCCGGTGGTGTCTGCGACGTTGATGAGGCCAGCGAGAATGTGGGCTGATTTTAGGCAATTTGTCCGGATTTATTCGGGCGCCAAATGTAGGATCCAGTCCACTTAGCTATCATAAATGTGACTAGATCTACCTAAGTATTATTCCTTGCAAAATCTTGCACAGGCCTGAAGATGAAAACAGCCAGAAGAAGGGTTTAAAAGATCCTTTTACTGAATGCAAAATCTTTGACAGGTGGAACGGACTTACGTGGTTACAAAAAACACGGACGGCTTGTGGTGAGAACTTAGAATATAATGTAACACTTAATTTAAATGTAAACAGTATTACGAAACTACGTAATTCACTGTAAACTAACAAACTGACTTAGAAACCTAAACCGGCAGGATACTAATTCGACGGTAAGATTGTGTAGCCTCTATTAAGATTAACAGCTGGTAGAAATTTAAAAACGTGCGCTAACCTTACTTCGTTTATATCCTGGGGAGAAAACGCGAAGGGAAATCAGAGATTTCAGGAAAGGCTCACGAGATAAAATAATAATTAATAAAACTAAACAGAACCATCACAAAATTTTCAATATAATATTACATAATATGTTCATGATTATTGACTTAAAATATCCCGGTTTCTAAATCATTCCTTCTGTTTCTTATTTCAGAATTATTACGTTTTAGCTATCTATGCTTTCCTTTTTGTTCTTCTCATTTTAGAAGAGCTTGATGAGCGCCTTTCGAAAAATCAGTAATTGTAATCATATCTAGTTCGGTGTTATCCTAAGCTGTAAAATGCTCAGGACTTACTTTAAATGCCTCATTTAACTGAAAACGGCATGAAAACCTATCGTTAAATAGATATACTGCGATGTTTACTGAAACATCAATGTACGAGGCTTGAACTAGTCATAAATGTGTCTTGGCTTTACTACAGAATACCACATAGTCATTTATTGATAAGTAACCCTTCTTTCGTACTGGCCATCAATATATAATCCCCATTATTTTATAAAAGTTCTCTTTTTATCTTTATTTTAACACAATTTTCTAACTTCAGCATACTTCATCATGCAGTTATTATTCATTTTTAAAACACCTGGACAATATTCTTCTCAATCTCTTTGTATGATATATTTTACTTTGGAAACATTAAGTTCAAAGTTTCATAAAGGTCTTGTATAGCTCATAAGCCTTTCTTAATTAGTCGTTATATCGATATATAAAGCTATACAAATACAACCTACAGTTAATATACCTGTAACATTTCTAAAGAAACAAAAGTTCCGACAAAAACTACAGAATTTACTGCTGTATATAAAGTAAGACCATAAAGAGAAGTTTGAAATTTCATCAATATATACACAGATCGTATCGTACAACACCAAAGTAGGAACGAAATGTTTAAAAGAGCTGAAATGGCTCTAACTCGACCGCTCTTAAATGAAGTAATATCAGTTTCCTCGGTAGAGATGAAATGTGCAGATAATTTAACAGCACAAACATGTTTCAGTTCCATTCGTTTCAACTAGATCATGATTAGGTTAATTATCATGATTTTTTACGGTGATTAGACGTATTAGGTTTCATAATACAGTAAAATACTAAACTATAACTAAAATATGGTATAAAATAACTTGAGTTAATTAGAAAGGTGAGAAAATTGTAATTATATCTAAATAAAGAAATGAAAACATACAGGAAAATTGTGATCATATATAAATAAAGCAATAAACTCGATTTGTTTTTCCAAGAAGGAAATACGCAGTTAAATAAATCGAAATACATTTCCAAATTCTTTAAGCATATTCTAAAATAATTAAAATAACTGATTTCATAATGAATTGAAATTGAAAAAGTATTCTATTAATTCGGCTTCTAAATATTCTGTGTAACATAAAATTTCTTTTTGCCTTTCTGAAAAATTGCTAAATCTGCATTTCTAGTCAATACACCCAGAAATTAAAAAACAGTTTCTTATACCTATGAATCCATTGTATCAAGAGCTTAGTTATCTTAAACACTTATTTTAAACTAGTAATAATGCAACAAGTGCAGGTTGAAGCTAGGCCAGCACCGCTGTAAGTACTATATATGTAGCGTACATAGCTAACTGGTAAGCCTTCCACTCTAGTTTGAAATTCCAAAACATAACACTCCAGAGAGAGCAGTACGGGAACACCCAGGGAGGGTACGAGGGAAGGAAGCTTGCTACTAGCAACCACTTAAGAGGATTTCGCCTAGTCGTGTATTTTCAATAACTCCTTGCTATACAGACTCTATACGCTTACAAGCATCCATGCTTTCTCTGGAATTCAGGCCCAGGCTCTTCGGTACGGCAGTCAGTCTCACTAGCCACAACTCAGTATCAGCGGCGTAATCGTAGAAGAGTAAGATATACAGCAGGTAATGTTGCATGAAATTCTAAATATATTGAAGTTAGTTTGCATATTGAAGAGCTAATACTCATTCACAGTAGTAATTCAGCCAGTCTCATGTTAAGTAATTAAAGTTATAAATTTGTTTATGTGTATAATAATAACTATTGAATGTCGAATTCGTTTCTGTATGCCTATCACTAAATGTTGCTTATTCTTGTGGTTAAATATGCTGAGTAATAAAGTTCTCCTTCAGTTCCTTTCTACGACTTTATCGCATGAAAATCGCCTTAGAGATGTGATATGAGTTTGCTTTGAGTATCAATCTTTGTTAAATTTATATATTTGTGTACGCAGTAATATAACTGCTTCAAAATTTCTGAGCTGCAAAACTGCATTAAAGAGTTACAGTTTTTTTTATTATTACTTTTTTATTTATTTATTTTTAATATATATTTCCAGTGGCAGATTATGAACAGTTACAGCCAAAAAAAAAAAAGAACAAAGAACATAGAATACAGCAATACAATGAGAAAAAAAACAGCTGTAACAGAATCCATCATATCTAACATATCTCGTGCCTCCCAGTAACGCTCGGCGAGAAAAGTCTTGCGCAGAGCAGGACATTGGGGTAGATGTGCGGCATCCATCACCTCTCCAGAGCTGCACACAATTGCATATCAGAGAAGCAACAATTTTGAATCTATGTAGATGATATTGTAGGCAGTCATGTCCGATGGCAAGGCGGAATTCAGCGACCGCTCTACGCCTTGGACCATTACACAAATTCGGGATAGCACTCTTCCAAGAGAAACACGATGATAGAGATCTTCCTGAGCACGTACTTTGATAGATCTTTTAATAAGGTCCCTAACAGTATGGAAAGGCAAAGGACGAGAAATATTCTGCATGATTAAAACACCCTTTTTTGCCATGAAGTCGGCTTTCTCGTTACCTGGAATCCCACAGTGGGCAGGAACCCACTGGAGAACAACAGTTTTCTCAAGTGAAGCCAGGTTTTGTAGATAATGTCGACAATCCAATATGTCCTGTGATATGGGATTTTTATCTGAAATGATAGCCAGCAGAGCAGCTCGGGAATCACTGAGTATAACAGCTCTTGAGAATTTTTTCAGGTGGCATGGTAGCTGGTACAGAGCTGTGCGAATCGCATCAATTTCACCGTCAATAGTTACAATTAGTTTGCTTATGGGATACTCTGATCCATGAATGTATTGTGTTTCACTTTCCTGGTCCTGGTTATACTATCAAAAATGTAATGATAGTTTTAGTTATTTTCATTATTAGTTAGCTCCACATTCCAGTACTGACTAAAGGGAAATTTTAAATGCAATTTCTTTCATCTGTTAAGACTCTTACTGTTATACATTAACGTAGTGTAATTTTAAGGTGATTAATTAAATCTGATTTTATTTTACTATATTACTATAATGAACAATTAATTTTCTCGTTTAATTTCGTAAGCCTTGGAAGGGAAATTTAGCCATTTTAATAGTCAATAAAAAGCAAATTCTTCTAAGAAATAAACATTTATCAAATTAACGAAGTAATGAAGAAGTATTCCCGTTGATTTTCTGGCGTCCTGATAGGTGGAAACAGAGAAATTAATGATATCCTTCTAATATCATTATGTATTAGACTTAATTAGGAAAAGAACATTAGATTTAGAAAAGCGCTTAATGAGGGTAATAATTTGTTCATCTTTTTATTGTTCCATCCACGCTAACTATTTTAATTTTGCATTAGCACGGGAAAGATGAAGTTAAATGTACCAAAGACAAGTACTTGTTTTAAAAATAATCCTCTTAATTTTATTTATTTTAATCAGTAGTATTTTCATACCTTTCAACCAAATCAACTTGAACATAATACTTATTTTGTTAGTTTGGTTTCTATTTATAACACAATATTAGCTCTTTTATCATTCAAATAATAAAATGATTACAAGCTTTTGTTTTCCTTTTTTTTGCCTTGTCCAAAACAAAAGTAGTTTCATCAGATAATGTTAGTATCTTCTTTTATTCTCCCTTTTATAGTAGTTTATCTGATCGAAATATTGTAGACGATCAAAATGCTTTAATCGCTTGATGTAAGAGTGCTGTAAAATGTCAGGTACAGGCACAAAATATTATTTATATGTAAACACCGATGCATTTACTGCATAGCTGCTTTGCTTAAGAATATGTGGAGCTTTACGAGAGCAAATATAGTTTGACTGTTGCATTAAATACACGATATTTTTATGTGTAAGAAAAAGTAGAGTTTTTCTCACTACACTGACGTAGGAGTAAAATACAACGGGATGTTTCCATCATTGTTGCGATAATTTAAAGCATAATAAAAGTATAATTTAATTGACTAATTTTTTATTGTCTTTTCTAAGTATTTCATGGAAGAACGATTGCTAGAGCCTCAAGGAGGTCAAACTCCTTCTTCCACCCTAATTTTAAGAGAGAGCAACCCCGGGGGTGGTCCGAATGACTCCCATCAATCTCCCCTACCACCAAACCACAAGAGAAGACTTTCGGCTCGCCATATATTTAGAGTACCTGCATAGCGCAAAGACACTATACATTTACAAACACCTTTGCGTCCTCCGGGATTCGAGCCCGGGCCTTTCGGTACCGCAGTAGGTGCTCATAACCACTATACTGTCTGGGCGGCAATTAAGTTATTGATATAATAAAATAAAAATAGTATTTCTGTTTACTTAACTTTTATTCATTTAATCTTTTGAGTAATTTTACGGACCGTATTTAATTAATGTTATAAATAATTATTTATTTATATATATATATATATCATAAGCATTAATTTCTTTAATTCTTTGTTTGTTTTTCTTCACTAGGTCTGAAGTTCTCACTCTGCAATCTCTCAACAAACGGCACGTTTTAGCAACTTCATCTGATCAGACTTTTTGTAACAGATTTTAGTTCTTCAGTTACAAGAATCGTTTCACATTCCAGGTAATTACAAAATTATGAGTAACAAAAAGCAAATAAATAAATAAAATAAAATTTATTCAACTACGTTCGAATTTTATGACACCAATTGCTTTTTTTTACCTTTGTGGGAACATTGATTCTTATACAATTTGAAAAACTCCTCTTCTTAAATTTCAAATTCAATATTTTCTGTATACGCAATCGCTGAGCAGTAGATGGATTTTTTACACTTTTATAATTAATTAATATTCATTCTACCACGTTTTAATGCAGGCGATTAGATAGTTATAACACATTTTAAAATAATGTCACTGATGGCAAATAAGGTAGGGGAGAGTAGCCTAATTTGGACCAATTTTGTATTTTTCACTATATAGAAAGACGGAAGAAGTGCCAATAAAAATTAAATAGTAGAAAATAAACTCACTAAGTGTACCTTCAAAATAAAACCATTTATTAAATTTAAAAAATTATTTATAGCGGTGAAAAATGAATTTAAAAAAATCATGTCATCGGTTCACTTTAGGAAACCGGTTTCCTTATTTGAACCGCTAGTTTCCTAAATTGGACCATAAGCTTTCTTAACGGCAATTACAACAAAAGAACCTTTTAATTGAAGCACTAACTCCAGCACACCGAGTATGTATCCAAGCGTGACATTTCATGCATTGTATCATTTCTTCTTCCTTGATTTCTTCGCATAATATACAAAACCATGAATCACCAGTTCCTTTTTTATGTTTCTGCATTTTGTTAAACTTTGGTCAACTCATTTTTTTAAGTTTTGGTATAACCGCAATTTGTAAGGGCTGCTTGTTATTTTCACCGCTTTCTGGGCTATTGGTGCACCGCGAGAAGACGAAGGGCCAGGTGGATCTGGATTTTTCTTTGCTCGCGATGATATTTTTTCAAGAACTGCCCTAAATCGTTTTTTTCGTTATCACTTCTATCTTCATCATCATCACTACTAGAAGGTGAAACAGGTGTTCTGCAATATTTCTGCAATTAGCTTTTAAAATAAGTTTTAAGCACGCTTACGCATACTTCGTCTTGGAGACGAATGGTTGCCATTCCCGTAAGTTTTCGAAGAGTAGCATTGTAGGGTTAATTATAATTTATCCATGAAAAAAATGTCGTTGCCGAAATTCGGCAGCTGTTTTCCGTCTAACTTGGGAAACTTGAATATTTAATGCTTGATACTCTACAGAAACGTCAAACTAACATAACCTCGCTAAATTATAATTGCAAATTGTAGATAAATAAGCAAGTTTTGTGCTGGTATAATAAAACATGTAATTACTTACGTTTAGACGAATTAACTGCTTTCACACTTATGTCGAAATAACAGATTTTCTTCTTAGCCAAACGAATAACACTTCTCTCAATGTAACCACGAGGCGTTTCTTTACAAACACAATTGCATTAACCTCTTCTACATCTACGTATAACAAAATGCCAATCTCAAATCTCGCAGATATCATTAGTCTTTGTATATCATAGCGGTCCAAATTAGGCTAACTTCCCCTACTATTCATACCACTTTTTTAATAATTTTTGTAAATGAGATATTTAATACAGTACAACTCCAACTATCCGAACTCCGACTATCCGAATCACTTTCAGAATTTTTCAGAATCAACTGAAGAAGAAAATGAAAAGGAGAAAAAGGAAAAAGAAGCTCAGGAAAAGGAAATGAAAGAGACAGGAGAAGATGAGGATGGCGTGTCACTTGAGGAATTAAAAAACATTCTTTTGCAAGTTCCTCTATGTTCAGAAGTTAATACTGAGTATACAGCAGAATGAATGGTGTGTGATTCGTCATATCCTGAGTTTCAAATTCTAAATGATGATGAACTTATTGAAAGTGTGAGAGAAGTAAGTGTCGAGGAAGAAGATAACCTTAATGCCGAAGTTGAAGCAGGTAACGGGAACATCAGCTAATGAAGCGTTTGTTGGCCTTGAAATTGCGCTGAAGTGGATGGAGCGCCAGCCCGAATGCACCCACATGGCAACTTCACCAAGCGGACGCGCGACTTAGCTACCCAAAAATGAATGAAGACAGTCAAACAGCTTACTTTGAACGAGATGTTCAGTAAGCAATGACTTTCAGCACTTGCAAGTACTGTACAGTACGCTATATAACATGTACGCAAGTGTTGCCTTTTCATTTTAATTAATTAAAAGCTTTTTTTCTTCAAAAATAATTTTTCTTCCATTTGCAACATTCAGTAAGCACATATAATAATTCATTAAAGTGTACGTAGACCCTTTCTTTATGGAAAATCCAATTATCCGAATGGGATCCGGTCACAATGAATTCGTATAATTGGAGTTCTACTGTATCTGTATAAATACTACTGTATTCAGTTATACCATTCAGGACATCATTGTTTCGGTGCTTTTTAAACATTCGTGTGTGTTCCTTTATTTCTCCAATCAATATATTTCACATACTTTTGGGCTCCCTCCTTTCGTTTAAATTATTTTTTGCAATGCTCCCAACCATTTTTTGAATGGTATGTGTATTCATATATTTACATAATTTATTTAATGTATTGAATTTTTGCAAGAGTTACTAGAACAAATAATAAACAAAATAATGTTTCAATTTCTTTGTAATAAATATTGCAAGTAAACATGGATATATGATAGTAATAAAAATAATAACTCAATTCGGTACTCTTTGTATCAAACTAATGATAAAAACATCATATGAATTAATAATCGATGGGTAAACTTTATGAAACATTGAGAGTTTATCACTATCAAGATTAAGACTTGTTATCAGAAGGTATAAATCCCATGTTCAGCAATCTATAGGCTATTACATTTTTTATCAAAGGTTAACAAATGGCATTACAATGTTACTTCACTAAATATGATGTTAAGAATCGCATTGTATGAAGAGAGAAATGCCAAATATACTACTGATCTGTACGTTATATGATAAAATTTATCCCATAAACTATCTCTAATCTTACTGCTATTATATTTACGGCAATAAATATGCAACAGTGCAGAGTCATTAGGACCTTTTTTGAAGCAAGAAACTTGAAAAATGTACATTGCCCTCATCGGAACTCGTACCTTTCGAATACGCGGGAGTATGCTTCCAGTTACACTACGATGGCATGCGGAAAGGAAAGAGAAAATACCTTATATACTTCCCCTTTTAAAGGATGACTAGGGATTAGGGGACCCAATCTCCAAATCCTGGTGATGACGAATTATCGCCCATTACCTTTTAGTCTGGGAGCCACTTTTAGTGTCAGTAGGACCAGGGACGCCTCGAATACCCGTCCAATATGCTTCCGATTATACCACGAAGCCATGCGGAAAGGAGGAAGAAAATATCTTATAACAGTACCGCTGACCTTTAACTTAAGCCTAAGATACCTAACATCCCCCAGAAGCTTAACACCTTCTTGAATAATTCTAATGTTCTCAAATGAGTGTACAGTTCTGCTAAGAGATACAGTTTTTAATCCTAGAATCGAATACTCTATTTATGACAGAATAAAAGCTTAGATTTCAATAAAAAGATCAGACAGAGACCAATACTCAGTAGAGACGCATTAAGAATTTTATTTCGGAACAGAAAACTTGAAAAACTAGCAATGCCCTCGCTGGGATTCAAATTGCGGCCGGAGCGTTGTAAGCCGGGCGTGCTTCCAATTACTAAAGGAAGGCATGCAGTATGGCGAGGGAAAAATTAATTACAACTCTAATGGTGAGGTTAGGAAAATTAAATTTAATTCGTTTATTTTATTAAAGAAACTCACTCAAAGATTAGTTGCTTACGTTAAGGGATCTTTTATTACAAAACTTTCAGAGGGAAGCTTCTTTGTTTTTACGATAAATATATAGAAAACCACGAAAGCCTCGTACCAGTAGGCTGCTCTGTTCTGGAAAATCGATGTCATAACTAATTTCTAGTGAAACTGACTAAAAGACATAGATTTCAAGCAAGGAAAAATGGCTAAAAACCAACGCAAATGCCAGAAGTTTCTGCTGCGAAACAGAAACTTCAAAGTGATATATTTATTTCATTCATTGTGAATTCAAGATTTTTCATCTGTTGTAAATAAATGCTATTACAATTAATTTATCCAACCGACTTATGGAAATGACAGCTTAACTGCTCAACCTTCATCGTATCAAATAGCGATTTGGGTGATGTGACAAGTGCAGCTAGATTCTACAAGTAGATCATGTAGGAATACTCTTAATGTAAATAAGACCCAACAGAAAACTTCAGATGTTTATCGCATCGCAGCTACAGTTTATTGTTGTATAAATAAGCTTTGGAGTCTTAATACTCAAGATACATACTCCTAGAAAGCATTTTTTTTTTTTTAATTAATGCCTCTGCTGGATCAAGCAGACTGACAGTGAAAAACTTTTATTCGTGTACTATTCTTCTATTTACAAAAATAACAGAGCCTTTAAATAAACAATATTAGATAAAAGTTTTCTATTTTTCAATAAATAATTCAACTTTCATTTAATTTTAAAAACGAATTCACCAAATGAGCAGTAGCGTGGTGGAGATTCATTTAGATTAAAACCCTACAGCAGTTTCTAAATGCTCTTATTCCGCGCTCAGGGCAATAAATTGCTTGTGAGAGGAAACATTAGCAATGTCACATCCACAGCCTGATCGATAAAGAAACGAATCATATAGCAACAAAAGTAGATATCTTAACCAGAGAAAAGAGAAATCAGATATACAGGATTCCCTGCATTACTTTGGTAACTGTGACATCGAGAAAAATAAAGCTTGAAGATATTTGAAATACAATATAGAATTAAATTGTTTAAAATATCACATTTTTCACTGATAATAAATCCCTCCCTTTTAGCATACGTATATACAAACGATTTAGCACTTAAAATCAAAGAACGGCTTTCTAAGATATATACAAGAAAACTCCTTTTATGTAAAACTAAAATAGACTACTTTAGAACATAAACTATTAAATAAATGCTAACTATTTTATTGTCCTGCATGGGCAATAACTAGAAAAGCATGCTAATTTCTCTGAGCCCTTTTGATTATAAAAGAAAACTAAAGTTTTCAGCCAAGGATTTCTGAAAACCAAGTAATACTAACTCTAGCACCGAACATTAATAAGATAATTGAGGTAGATGTACGATAGACATTTTAAAATTTCACATTTCGTTTTAGCTAAAAACGAAAAGTTACTCCTTGAGTTGTATCAAACGATCTGTACTTTTTTCCCTAATAAATGCATCAGATAAGTTTTGATTGACACTGATATTATACCCAAATTAATTAGGTAATGTATTAATGAATAAAAGTATTTACTCTTAGTCTCTGCAATATGATAACGTTGTTAAAATCTTTTACTCCGGCTGGGATTTGAACTCAGCCGCATATGAACCCAGCCAGGATTTGAAACCAGCCTGCTCGCCTGGTGGAGCAGGACCAGCCACCATTCAACCATTCTTAGAGCAGGAAACTGCTCTTAGGAAACACCATTCTTAGAGCAGGAGGCTGCTGGTTCTTTAGTTCCACCAGACCAGCAGCCAGTTTCGAATATGTTTTATTCTGCAATGACATTCAAGGAATTTCTTCCTTGAACTTGGACCTAAACAGTGACTGAGTAGTTAAGACAACTAAATACTAGAGATTCGAACGCGGTTTGACCCTCCGGCAAATAGGCTGACTACGTGGTTAGTTTTCGTGCCACTTGAGTAACGTGAATACGAGCCAAATTTCTGACGAAATAGAAAAGACGCCTTCGTGAAGGAAACTTTAAGGGTAACTGACGGCTGCTCACTCTACACAAGGGAAAACCCACGAAAACTCCTACGCGGTAAACCTGACGCAGTAAGCCTGTTTGCCAGAATTTAACCCCGGATCTAGTGGCCAAGTTGTTAAGGACGCTGAATAATGGGAATTTGACCCGAAGTCGATCCCAGATGAACTTGCTAGCTGCATGGTTTGTTTCCTCCATGTTTAAAGAGAATATGAGCCAGTTTCCTTAGAAAGTCTTCCACGAAGACATCCCTTCCCTCAGGCAAATAAACACCTCTCGTATGCTTTGCGTTATTCACATAACCTAACACAACCAAACCCTAATCGATTTACCTCTCGATTGCTGATGGGCTCTTTTTCGTACGAAGTTTGAAATAATCAATATTATTTGCTCTTATTTAAATAGAAGTAAATTAAAAGAGATGAAGTCAGCACGCATTCAAACTATTCGACGTTTAGCTTTTCTTCTATCTTTTACGATTCCGCATATCATGAGCTTAAACTTCAGAGAGACAAATTCAAATTGGAAGAGAAACACGCCAATGTAAAATTAGGCAAAAAACATCCTTAGTGCGACGTATATTTTGAAAAAAATCCTGTCGATTTCGATGGCGATCAGAAACACGATTTTCTTCAGGAGCAAAAGATATTTTAGCAAAAATATTTCTGCTTCGGAAGAAGACGGTCTTTGTCCCGAAATCGGCAGTGTTTTATTCAAAATCTAAGCCTAAAAGTTGCTATTTTTCTTAAATTTAAATATAAAAACTTTGAAAACAAAATATAAGATTTATCTTTTAATCCATTTCCTTCAGCATATCAATTTCTTCTCCTTTAGAATTTTCCTGAAACTTTAAGCGTGTAGAAGATCTAGCAAGCATTACAAAGCACATCTTTCATAAAAAATTTAATGAATATCTACGATCTCCATGCATATCTCCCTTAAAAAGTGTCAGGTATTCTGCACCATTCGTGAACTGATTCTACATGAAATGGAAATCAGTCACGTATGAATAGAAGAACAAACACAAAAGAATCCTTGCTACTGTGTTTCAATAACCAAATCTGTTTCGTTATATAGAGTTATAACAAAATTTCATAATGAATCCTTAAATTATATAGAAAGGAGATACTATAAGCGTTTAAAGGTTTATATTGAGAAAACAGGAAATATTTTCTCAAATACGAATCGAAAAATACATTCCGTTTAATAATTTTAAATAAAAATGCAATTTTTACGAGCATGCATGAGGAATAAATATAGCAAATAGTTCAAGCTGAGAAGGAGATCTAAATCTTTCAGAATGTTCACTACTTCATTTTAATGTTGTTATATGAACCAGTTTTTTTTACAAAAGCTCCAAGAGGCTGTAGGAGTTAAACCCATTTGTAGAGTCATTAGGTTATTATGAAGCAGGAGACGAGAAAAATGCGCAATGCTCTGGCCAGGACTCGAACCTGGACCTCTCGAATACGCGCCAAGTGTGCTACCGTTACACCACAAAGGCATGCAGAAAGGAGAAAGAAAATTCCGTATACCCTGAATTCTAGTAGTTCGACACGTATTCAAATCCTGGGCTGGCTGCATAGGCGTTTTCGTGGTTTTCTTTATGTGCAACGAAGATACGAAGGAACTTCCTTTAGAGCGTTCTCTATGAAGGCATCCCTTTCCTTAAACAAATAGCCTTCGCGTGCTTTGCCATGATCAATAAACCAAACCATCCAGTGTTTTATAATGTTCTCTATAATGGCGGACATTCAAGAAATCTAAACATTTTTCTTTAACCATGTTCTATGTCAGCTTCTTATTCATTTTCCTGTGAAACCAACTATTTGTAAATTAATAAATTCAAATTTAAAAGTAATTAACATTAATTTATTTTTTAGCATAATATATACGTAACATGTCTGCAATAGAATCTATTTGTAAACTGAAAACATACTTCAAAAATGCTAGAAAATCTCTCATGATGCCAGTCACTAATCTTTCGAGATCTGTAATAATCGTCTCTTTAGAGAGAAATAAAATGAAATTCTAAACAATTAGCAAATTGTGTCTGTCATAAATATAGCTACTGGGATAACCATGAATAATTTACTGGGAAATGAACTCAGGACAAAATTACCAGCGATTGCTTTTTAGCTATTCGGGTATCGATGGATGCCAAAAAGCTGCCACGAAGGGTCTAACATCGCGCTTCTTCATATAAGGAATCTCAAGCTTTATATAATTTTTAATGAGAGATAACAAAAACAAAAATTTTCTTTTAAAACAGTGGTTCTCAACCTATTTTATCCAATGGGCCGCTTTCATCATTGCTAGAAGATCATCCCCCCTTCCTTTCCAAAACTCGAAAAAGACAGATATATATTTATTTAGGTTTAGATTATTTTTTAACATGTTTTGTAAATTAAATAAGAAAAAGTATAAAGTACTGAAAAAGGTCAAAACTTGAATAAACGTAAACTAAAATTAAATACATAACAGCTAAATAAAATGCTGACCACATTCACTCCCTGAAATTATACAGTCCCCCTCACCTAAGGAGGGGAATGTCCTTTTAATTGAGAACCCCAGTGTTAAAATACACGTCTCCAGATCTCATTCTTTTGTACTAGAACGTGCAATTTGGTGGAGTGGCAAATACGTATTTTTTGTGTTTGATATTCATAAAGTGAACTTCATACCTACAACATTAATTATTTTACGAATGCTACGATGGATAACTTGCTAACACATAGGGCTGCAATTAACAACAGAAGAACTGCTGTGTGAGGTTATACTATGAACGCCTCGTGTGTCGTGACAGACGTGTGTCGAAGCTCAAAACGCTTGATGTTTTTCCCTGAAAACTAAATAATACTCGTAAAACCGGTATCAATAAATTTATTTAGGGAAAATGTTTGCTTTATAGCTCCCTATTCCTTAACGGAATTCGTACAGAGAGTTCAGCCTCATATATAGAGAGAGAAAGTGTTAATTAGTCGATTATTTGAAATACGGCAAAGCACGCGGGAGCTTTCTGCTTAAGGAAAGGAATGCCACTGGAGATGATTTAAAGAATTGGCTCATATAGCTAAAACTCCGTAATTCTTTGAAAACTCAGCAACGAAAACTGTATTTTGATTACACTGCCTATAAATAGGAAGTTAGTTTATTATCGGCAAAGCACGGCAAATATTTATTTCGTTTTTACGCTTACCTGAAAGAAACGTAATTCTTTTCCATTTGGTTTTAGTTCTAAAATCTCCTTTTAATATTTTCAAGTTATTTTCGTTCTTAATAACTAACAGGAAATAAACTTCTTAAAGAAAATCATACTTAATCTGCCAGCAGCAAAATAAGCTCTCAGGAAGTTAATTTTCTTTCTCGGGTCCACACTATCGCATTTTAAACGACCCCTTGCCTTCTGACTTTATATGTGTGTACATTTTCAAATTCATTTCCTTCCAGATATTATACTGCGACTTGGAGCTTTTATATAGAGAAATAAAAACTTTATGTTCTGCATTCTCTTTTTAAATAAAAATCGGCTGTTAAGTATATCTATACATATATAATTCAAAAACTCACTAACCTTAGGTTATTTAACTTAAGAAATTTAACAAAAATGCTTTACATATATGTCAAACTAATTTCTGAGTATTAGTCATATTTCTTCTACAACGTCATGTTTACCTGAGCACAGACATCAAAGAAATTTGCTTTAGAGAGACCGCTGCTTTTGTTTGCCATCTTTAATGTATTCAGAAAAAAAAAGATGTAAATTAAAATTATATTGTAATAATATTTATTTGTTGCTGAATGTAATAAAAACATCTAATAAACAGTTATTGTAATAGTAAGGTATTATATCTCTAAAAATGTCTTTAACCAAATAAATTTAGCAACCACTGTTTCAAGTTCGGTTAGTTTTTTTTAAATGTGTGTGTTCGAAATTTGCATACGCATTTCTTGTCGCGGATTGTTGAAATATGTGTCGTCATATGCATTAATTAAATAGAAATCAGTGGCCAGAGAAAATAGCATTTCTCACATTTTTCTCTATATCTTACTTATTCTACCTCCGTGTTCTTACCTTCATATTATACACTCACTTCCAAAAGTTAAGCACAAAGATGTAACATGCAAAAAAATCAACAAATACTGTTTTGATTGACATAAAATTCGGCAGGAAAGTAGCATATATATTTATGCATAAAACAAAATCAATAATTATGTACAGAAATGTGAAAAATATTAAATTTTTGTAAGTTATCAGATAATGACATACTGGAGACTTAAACAGAATTATGTATAAAGTCAAAATAAACACCATAAAATGAAAAAAAAGGACCTTAATAGGGTATGTGATCCCCATCATCCGTATACAAAGTTTTACACCTTGTGACCATGCTTTCAATTAGGTGGTCTATTCATGCGATGCGTGCGTTGTTATACAACAATTTCAAATTAACTAGAAGTGGACTGTACTAAATATTTTATTCGACAACTTTAATCAAATGCGTGCCATCTTTCAAGCGATGACTTACTACTAACAACAACAGCAATAAAAAATAAAACTGAGTAAGCGTTTACAGGGTTGCTGTAATGAACATCTGCGCCATGCAAGGCGCCAAGAAGAGAAAAAATGACGTAATCTTACAGTTAAATAGTCTTAATGACTTAACATACCCCTTGGCATTGAAGGGTTACTTCCAATAGTTTCGTGCGATAATACTCATAATAACCTACAAAATTGTACAATTACTACCTTATACAATAATGCAATACGAATAACTTCTCTTAATTCAATATAATAATATTCAATTTTCAATACAAAATTTTA
Source organism: Stegodyphus dumicola (assembly GCF_044657685.1). Taxonomy (NCBI): domain Eukaryota; kingdom Metazoa; phylum Arthropoda; class Arachnida; order Araneae; family Eresidae; genus Stegodyphus; species Stegodyphus dumicola. Next base: position 107,695,987 of record NC_140781.1, on the reverse strand, counting down.
TACACAATACAATGTACAATACAAGTTTTATAATAATAAGCTAAGACTTAACTAACTTAGGAAGCTTCTTCTTGAGGTAAAATTGCAATTTTTGTAATTCCACGCTTAATGATGCCCTTTGCTGTCTGTATTTCTACTACTCTAACCTTACCGTCAACTCCAGGAAAAATTCTTGTAATGCGCCCTAACACCCATCTACAGACAGGAAGCTCATCCTCCTTAACTAGTACTAGCATACCTATTTTAATATTCGTTTGTTCTACCTTCCATTTTGAACGCTGTTGTAGTGTGTTTAAATAGTCCCTATGCCAACGATTCCATATCAACTGGACAAATCTGGTAGTTCGTTTCCATCTTGAGAGTCTGTTTTCAGGTATATCAATTAATTCGGGTTCTACTATAGCATTCAAGGGTCTTCCAATGAGAAAATGACCTGGTGTTAATGCCTCTAAATCATTTACATCGGAAGATAAGGGAGTAATAGGGCGAGAATTTAAAACAGAGTCTATCTGAGTTACTACAGTTAATAACTCCTCGAAAGTCAACCTTGCATTACCTACAATCCGCTTTAAGTGGTATTTCACGGATTTTATTCCAGATTCCCATAGTCCACCAAAATTAGGTGTCCGTGGGGGAATAAACTTCCATACTATTCCTTCTTCACCTAAATAATCTGCTAATTTTTTGTCAGGATTTCTAATTAAATTGTTAATTCTTTGCAATTCGGCATTTGCGCCAACGAAGTTTTTTGCGTTGTCTGAGAAAATGATTGAGCATTTTCCGCGCCTAGCAATAAATCTCTTTAAGGCAATAAATGCGTCAGTGGTGAGTTCACTCACTAGTTCGAGATGCATTGCCTTTGTTATAAGGCAAATGAAAAGAGCTAAATATACCTTATGAAGAGTTCCTTTCCTCTGTCCCTTGTATCTAATAAAAAATGGACCGCAAAAATCGGTGCCGACATGATTAAAGGGTGAGCTTGGATTTATGCGCTCTGCAGGCAATGACCCCATAATTTGTTTGATAGTGACTGGTTTATTTTTACTACAAATTATACATTCATGGGTAATCTTTCTAGTTAAATTCCTACCTTGTAATGGCCAAAATTTCTGTCTCATAAAACACAATAATGCTTGCGAACCTACGTGTAAATATTTCTGATGATAATGCTCAGCAATCAGCTTAGTTAGTTTGCATTTAACAGGCAAAATTATTTGATGTTTTTGTGAAAACATTACATTGGCCCCTTGTAATCGGCTTCCTACTCTCATTACATTATTTGCATCCAAAAAAGGGTTCAAAGAAAGTAAATTACTTTTATTATTAATGGGTTTACCTTGTGCGAGGGAGTTGTAATCTGAATAAAAACTACATTTTTGAACCTCTCTTACTAAAAAGGATTCTGCCTCATTTAACTCCTTTGAACTTACTCCTCCTGTTCTTCTCTGCGCTCCTTTCTGTTTTGCACACCTAGAGTTCCAAATGAACCTGAAAATATAACTAACAATACGTAATAATTTTAAATAATTGTTAGTGATATCTAGGACATTATCAATAAATTTTGAAGGCAAAGTGCATAAACAAGCAATGTCAGTTCTTTTTCTCAGTTCATTAGAAAATGTCTCTGTTTTTTCTAATTGTTCAAAGTCAATGTTCTTGTTAGGTATGACACCCTCACTCAAGAATGGAGGACCTTTCCACCACAGATCAGCATCATGCAGCTTGTCAAAATTCAGTCCTCGGGAAATAAGGTCTGCTGGGTTCTCCTCTGAACGCACATAATTCCACTGGCATGTATGTGTTAGCTCTTGGATCTGCAACACTCGATTAGCAACAAAAGTTTTTAGTACATGCGGGGGATTCTGAAGCCATGCTAACACTATGGTTGAGTCACACCACAGACATATCTTGCTGATGTCCAATAAAGGCACCACATTTGCAACAAGCTGTGCTAGCAGTACAGCTGCGCAGAGTTCCAGTCGAGGTACTGTCATCGATTTTAGTGGAGCTACTCTGGACTTGCTGCAAAGCAAATGTGAAGATAAATTATTGTCACTTCTACAGCGTAAATAGATGGCTACTCCGTATGCGTGTTCTGATGCATCTGAAAATCCATGAATTTGTATATCAGAAAAACTATCCTGTAAAACATATCTACTGACTTTCAAATTGTTGATAGATTGCATTGAATCAATAAAAAGTTGCCAATCCTTAATTATCCTTTCGGGTAGCGGATCGTTCCAATCAAGCTTCAATAACCAAAGTCTTTGGATGAAGATTTTTGCTTTTGTTATCCCTGGACCAAGCAGTCCTAATGGATCATAAATGCGAGCAATATCAGACAACACTGTTCTCCTTGTGTAAGTAGTTGGTTTCTTGATGGTTGATTTGTACGAAAAACAATCTATCTTTGGATTCCATAATAATCCTAAAGTTTTGATGCTCTGATCGTCATCGAAATTACTGAAAGAATATTCCTCTTGTCCATCCGGAAACTGCAAAAGATCAGGATGATTAGCACACCATCTGTGCAGACGCATTCCTCCACGTGATAATAGGTTAATCAATTGCGACTGTAATTCTTTAACCTCTATTAGAGTATGGGCTCCTGTGAGTACGTCATCGACATAAAATTCCTTTGTACTATTGGCACTGCTAACGAAAAATTGTTTTTCTCGTCTTCTGCTAATTGATTAAGTGTGCGTGTTGCTAGATATGGTGCGTTGGAAGTACCGTAAGTTATAGTCTTCAGTCTATAGACCTTAACTGGTTCTTCTTCACTACTCTTCCATAAGATGCGTAATAAATCTCTTTGATGTTCTTTAATCAAAATCTGACGATACGTTTTTACAATGTCTGCTGTGAAGGCAATTTTATGCGTTCGAAATCTGCAAATAATATCAAATAGTTCGTCTTGAACTAACCCTCCATTCAGCAGAATATCGTTTAACGAAATTCCACTAGTCGTAGGAGCAGTGGCATCGAACACTACCCTAAGTTTAGTGCTAGGTTTCTCGGGTCTGAAAACCCCATGGTGAGGAAGATAATATGAGAAACTAGAGCTATCCCCTTCATCAATTTCTTCGGAATGGCCTAATTTATTATATTCCTTAATGAAATCTTCGTATAAGTGTTTCATTGCGGGATTGCGAGTGAAGCGTTTAAGTAGATAATTCAGTCTTTTGCTAGCGTTTTCTCTCGATTCGCCTAAAAGGCTAAGTCCTTCCTCCTTAATTGGCATTTCCACTACATATCTGCCATTATCTTGCCTCGTGTGTGTACGAAGAAAGTGCTGTTCACAAAATTCCTCTTCCTGACTTTTCACTTTTTTTGCTTCATTAATACCTTCAATCTCCCAAAACCTTCTCATGTTGTCAGATAAATTATCCCCATTTTCCACAAACCCACAATAATTATCAACACTGCCTTGCTGCGGCATGCGCACTGACCCGCTAACGATGTATCCAAAAATTGACTGATGGAGAATCAGGTCTTGCATATTTATTCTATTTGTTCCCAGTAAATCAAAAAATATTTCGTTAGATAATAAAACATGTAATTGACCAGGTTTATAAAACTCTGGATCAGCTAAACCAATAAGTTGCAACTGCTTAACATCAGGAATGTTTATCTAGCAGGCGTTACGCGAGTTATTTTTGGAACAACAAAAATTTGTAAGGTACGAATAAAATCTCTAGTAGCGTTAGCGATGGTTGCTATAGCTTTTTCCTTAACACACATAACTGTACCATTGATACCTGAAATAGAAGCGTTTATTTTTCTTTTCTTCAAATTCAATAACTCAGCACCTTCTTTAGTAATGAAATTATTTTGAGAACCGGAATCCAGCAAGGCTCTCAGCGAAATAAATTTTCCATCATTACCCTTAACGAAAATAATTGCAGTTGAAAGTAGAACTTGTTTATTAAAAGAACTGGATATATTCAGCGTAGTACCGTTAATGGACTTTGCTTGGTTGGTTTCATTAGTGTCACTAACCTTTTGGCTGCTTGCCATTGGAGTAAATTTATCAACATTTGGAGAAAAATTACTGCTTAATTTATTAGTCTTGTTTGTGATTTGATTCGATGTGCCATTTGCTTTATCGAAATTTTCTTCATTTCGATCAAAATGTAGGAGCGAATTGTGAAATTTCTGACATTTTCTGCATGTATTAGAACTTTTACAGTCCTTGATTGTGTGGACCGAAGATAAACAATTGAAACATAATTTTTTTGTCTTTACAAATTCCAATCGTTTCTTGACTGTTAGATTTAAGAATTGCGCACATTTCAACAATAAATGATCAGCTTTACAATAAGGACAATTTTTTGAATTTTCCGAAAGTGATGTAAGAGCTTTGGTATTAAATGAACGTTTCGATTCCCCATGCGGAGGTTTGTAATGTGATAGGGTGCGAGCGTGTTCCTTCAAAAAACATGTCAGTTGTTTAATCGTTCCTATCTCGTCTTTTTTAAGTGACCTTTCCCACCAACACCGAGTATTTCTATCCAACTTTTCAACTAATAAATAAACAATTAACGTGTCTGAAAATTATTCCACCTTTTGCTCCAATGCTTCCAAGGATCGTAAACATTCATGCACCTTATCGATAAATTTTAAAAGCGACGAAGTAGAATCACTCGTTTGAGGTATAGAAATTAATTTCTTTATGATAGAATTGATCAAATCTTTTTTGTTGCAATAGCGCTCAACCAACAGATTCCATGCTATGTCATAATTCGAATCTGAAATTGGAATGGACTGAATAATATTTAAAGCGTCTGCCTTACACGAATTCTTTAAATATTGCAATTTTTGCGCATTAGTTAATTTGCTATTTTTATGCACAGCTGCGGAAAATAAGTCCTCAAATTCAATCCATTCTTCGATTTTCCCACTAAATATTGGAAGAGACAATTTAGGAAATTTTATATCCGAAACAATTATGTCTTTACTCGAACCGTTTTCATTTGAGCAGCTATTCCTTTGAGAACGGATCTCAGAAATTCTTCTTTTAATTTTCAAATGAATTTCATCGAGATTATCTACTACATTTTCCTTTTCCTTAATGAATTCGTCAGTGTCCTTTTCTTCACAATGTGCAAATAAAGAATCGAAAATGTTACTTAATTCCTTTTTAAATTCTAATATTTTTGATTCGTATAACTCCAATAAGGAAATATCTGCTTCATCCACTGTAGAATTTACCTTATTTCCAAACTTTCTGATACTGCATTTTAAACTCTTTTTGTTAGCTTTAATTGCTTTCAATTCACTCATCATGAACAAATAAATAATTTATCACTTACCGTGATTGCAGATTTCTCGACAGCAACACCGGAAATGAACGATGACACAGTATCCAATCTTAATTGCGTAATCCACACGAAAACGAAAGCATTCCAAACACTCTATATGAAGTTATGCGTAATACAACCAAACGAAAGTATTACAAATGTTCTAAAAGGTTAATTTTAGCAACGATGTCTTTTACCTGTGGCTCGGCGGGCCATAAAGTGTTCATGCGATGCGTGCGTTGTTATACAACAATTTCAAATTAACTAGAAGTGGACTGTACTAAATATTTTATTCGACAACTTTAATCAAATGCGTGCCATCTTTCAAGCGATGACTTACTACTAACAACAACAGCAATAAAAAATAAAACTGAGTAAGCGTTTACAGGGTTGCTGTAATGAACATCTGCGCCATGCAAGGCGCCAAGAAGAGAAAAAATGACGTAATCTTACAGTTAAATAGTCTTAATGACTTAACATACCCCTTGGCATTGAAGGGTTACTTCCAATAGTTTCGTGCGATAATACTCATAATAACCTACAAAATTGTACAATTACTACCTTATACAATAATGCAATACGAATAACTTCTCTTAATTCAATATAATAATATTCAATTTTCAATACAAAATTTTATACACAATACAATGTACAATACAAGTTTTATAATAATAAGCTAAGACTTAACTAACTTAGGAAGCTTCTTCTTGAGGTAAAATTGCAATTTTTGTAATTCCACGCTTAATGATGCCCTTTGCTGTCTGTATTTCTACTACTCTAACCTTACCGTCAACTCCAGGAAAAATTCTTGTAATGCGCCCTAACACCCATCTACAGACAGGAAGCTCATCCTCCTTAACTAGTACTAGCATACCTATTTTAATATTCGTTTGTTCTACCTTCCATTTTGAACGCTGTTGTAGTGTGTTTAAATAGTCCCTATGCCAACGATTCCATATCAACTGGACAAATCTGGTAGTTCGTTTCCATCTTGAGAGTCTGTTTTCAGGTATATCAATTAATTCGGGTTCTACTATAGCATTCAAGGGTCTTCCAATGAGAAAATGACCTGGTGTTAATGCCTCTAAATCATTTACATCGGAAGATAAGGGAGTAATAGGGCGAGAATTTAAAACAGAGTCTATCTGAGTTACTACAGTTAATAACTCCTCGAAAGTCAACCTTGCATTACCTACAATCCGCTTTAAGTGGTATTTCACGGATTTTATTCCAGATTCCCATAGTCCACCAAAATTAGGTGTCCGTGGGGGAATAAACTTCCATACTATTCCTTCTTCACCTAAATAATCTGCTAATTTTTTGTCAGGATTTCTAATTAAATTGTTAATTCTTTGCAATTCGGCATTTGCGCCAACGAAGTTTTTTGCGTTGTCTGAGAAAATGATTGAGCATTTTCCGCGCCTAGCAATAAATCTCTTTAAGGCAATAAATGCGTCAGTGGTGAGTTCACTCACTAGTTCGAGATGCATTGCCTTTGTTATAAGGCAAATGAAAAGAGCTAAATATACCTTATGAAGAGTTCCTTTCCTCTGTCCCTTGTATCTAATAAAAAATGGACCGCAAAAATCGGTGCCGACATGATTAAAGGGTGAGCTTGGATTTATGCGCTCTGCAGGCAATGACCCCATAATTTGTTTGATAGTGACTGGTTTATTTTTACTACAAATTATACATTCATGGGTAATCTTTCTAGTTAAATTCCTACCTTGTAATGGCCAAAATTTCTGTCTCATAAAACACAATAATGCTTGCGAACCTACGTGTAAATATTTCTGATGATAATGCTCAGCAATCAGCTTAGTTAGTTTGCATTTAACAGGCAAAATTATTTGATGTTTTTGTGAAAACATTACATTGGCCCCTTGTAATCGGCTTCCTACTCTCATTACATTATTTGCATCCAAAAAAGGGTTCAAAGAAAGTAAATTACTTTTATTATTAATGGGTTTACCTTGTGCGAGGGAGTTGTAATCTGAATAAAAACTACATTTTTGAACCTCTCTTACTAAAAAGGATTCTGCCTCATTTAACTCCTTTGAACTTACTCCTCCTGTTCTTCTCTGCGCTCCTTTCTGTTTTGCACACCTAGAGTTCCAAATGAACCTGAAAATATAACTAACAATACGTAATAATTTTAAATAATTGTTAGTGATATCTAGGACATTATCAATAAATTTTGAAGGCAAAGTGCATAAACAAGCAATGTCAGTTCTTTTTCTCAGTTCATTAGAAAATGTCTCTGTTTTTTCTAATTGTTCAAAGTCAATGTTCTTGTTAGGTATGACACCCTCACTCAAGAATGGAGGACCTTTCCACCACAGATCAGCATCATGCAGCTTGTCAAAATTCAGTCCTCGGGAAATAAGGTCTGCTGGGTTCTCCTCTGAACGCACATAATTCCACTGGCATGTATGTGTTAGCTCTTGGATCTGCAACACTCGATTAGCAACAAAAGTTTTTAGTACATGCGGGGGATTCTGAAGCCATGCTAACACTATGGTTGAGTCACACCACAGACATATCTTGCTGATGTCCAATAAAGGCACCACATTTGCAACAAGCTGTGCTAGCAGTACAGCTGCGCAGAGTTCCAGTCGAGGTACTGTCATCGATTTTAGTGGAGCTACTCTGGACTTGCTGCAAAGCAAATGTGAAGATAAATTATTGTCACTTCTACAGCGTAAATAGATGGCTACTCCGTATGCGTGTTCTGATGCATCTGAAAATCCATGAATTTGTATATCAGAAAAACTATCCTGTAAAACATATCTACTGACTTTCAAATTGTTGATAGATTGCATTGAATCAATAAAAAGTTGCCAATCCTTAATTATCCTTTCGGGTAGCGGATCGTTCCAATCAAGCTTCAATAACCAAAGTCTTTGGATGAAGATTTTTGCTTTTGTTATCCCTGGACCAAGCAGTCCTAATGGATCATAAATGCGAGCAATATCAGACAACACTGTTCTCCTTGTGTAAGTAGTTGGTTTCTTGATGGTTGATTTGTACGAAAAACAATCTATCTTTGGATTCCATAATAATCCTAAAGTTTTGATGCTCTGATCGTCATCGAAATTACTGAAAGAATATTCCTCTTGTCCATCCGGAAACTGCAAAAGATCAGGATGATTAGCACACCATCTGTGCAGACGCATTCCTCCACGTGATAATAGGTTAATCAATTGCGACTGTAATTCTTTAACCTCTATTAGAGTATGGGCTCCTGTGAGTACGTCATCGACATAAAATTCCTTTGTACTATTGGCACTGCTAACGAAAAATTGTTTTTCTCGTCTTCTGCTAATTGATTAAGTGTGCGTGTTGCTAGATATGGTGCGTTGGAAGTACCGTAAGTTATAGTCTTCAGTCTATAGACCTTAACTGGTTCTTCTTCACTACTCTTCCATAAGATGCGTAATAAATCTCTTTGATGTTCTTTAATCAAAATCTGACGATACGTTTTTACAATGTCTGCTGTGAAGGCAATTTTATGCGTTCGAAATCTGCAAATAATATCAAATAGTTCGTCTTGAACTAACCCTCCATTCAGCAGAATATCGTTTAACGAAATTCCACTAGTCGTAGGAGCAGTGGCATCGAACACTACCCTAAGTTTAGTGCTAGGTTTCTCGGGTCTGAAAACCCCATGGTGAGGAAGATAATATGAGAAACTAGAGCTATCCCCTTCATCAATTTCTTCGGAATGGCCTAATTTATTATATTCCTTAATGAAATCTTCGTATAAGTGTTTCATTGCGGGATTGCGAGTGAAGCGTTTAAGTAGATAATTCAGTCTTTTGCTAGCGTTTTCTCTCGATTCGCCTAAAAGGCTAAGTCCTTCCTCCTTAATTGGCATTTCCACTACATATCTGCCATTATCTTGCCTCGTGTGTGTACGAAGAAAGTGCTGTTCACAAAATTCCTCTTCCTGACTTTTCACTTTTTTTGCTTCATTAATACCTTCAATCTCCCAAAACCTTCTCATGTTGTCAGATAAATTATCCCCATTTTCCACAAACCCACAATAATTATCAACACTGCCTTGCTGCGGCATGCGCACTGACCCGCTAACGATGTATCCAAAAATTGACTGATGGAGAATCAGGTCTTGCATATTTATTCTATTTGTTCCCAGTAAATCAAAAAATATTTCGTTAGATAATAAAACATGTAATTGACCAGGTTTATAAAACTCTGGATCAGCTAAACCAATAAGTTGCAACTGCTTAACATCAGGAATGTTTATCTAGCAGGCGTTACGCGAGTTATTTTTGGAACAACAAAAATTTGTAAGGTACGAATAAAATCTCTAGTAGCGTTAGCGATGGTTGCTATAGCTTTTTCCTTAACACACATAACTGTACCATTGATACCTGAAATAGAAGCGTTTATTTTTCTTTTCTTCAAATTCAATAACTCAGCACCTTCTTTAGTAATGAAATTATTTTGAGAACCGGAATCCAGCAAGGCTCTCAGCGAAATAAATTTTCCATCATTACCCTTAACGAAAATAATTGCAGTTGAAAGTAGAACTTGTTTATTAAAAGAACTGGATATATTCAGCGTAGTACCGTTAATGGACTTTGCTTGGTTGGTTTCATTAGTGTCACTAACCTTTTGGCTGCTTGCCATTGGAGTAAATTTATCAACATTTGGAGAAAAATTACTGCTTAATTTATTAGTCTTGTTTGTGATTTGATTCGATGTGCCATTTGCTTTATCGAAATTTTCTTCATTTCGATCAAAATGTAGGAGCGAATTGTGAAATTTCTGACATTTTCTGCATGTATTAGAACTTTTACAGTCCTTGATTGTGTGGACCGAAGATAAACAATTGAAACATAATTTTTTTGTCTTTACAAATTCCAATCGTTTCTTGACTGTTAGATTTAAGAATTGCGCACATTTCAACAATAAATGATCAGCTTTACAATAAGGACAATTTTTTGAATTTTCCGAAAGTGATGTAAGAGCTTTGGTATTAAATGAACGTTTCGATTCCCCATGCGGAGGTTTGTAATGTGATAGGGTGCGAGCGTGTTCCTTCAAAAAACATGTCAGTTGTTTAATCGTTCCTATCTCGTCTTTTTTAAGTGACCTTTCCCACCAACACCGAGTATTTCTATCCAACTTTTCAACTAATAAATAAACAATTAACGTGTCTGAAAATTATTCCACCTTTTGCTCCAATGCTTCCAAGGATCGTAAACATTCATGCACCTTATCGATAAATTTTAAAAGCGACGAAGTAGAATCACTCGTTTGAGGTATAGAAATTAATTTCTTTATGATAGAATTGATCAAATCTTTTTTGTTGCAATAGCGCTCAACCAACAGATTCCATGCTATGTCATAATTCGAATCTGAAATTGGAATGGACTGAATAATATTTAAAGCGTCTGCCTTACACGAATTCTTTAAATATTGCAATTTTTGCGCATTAGTTAATTTGCTATTTTTATGCACAGCTGCGGAAAATAAGTCCTCAAATTCAATCCATTCTTCGATTTTCCCACTAAATATTGGAAGAGACAATTTAGGAAATTTTATATCCGAAACAATTATGTCTTTACTCGAACCGTTTTCATTTGAGCAGCTATTCCTTTGAGAACGGATCTCAGAAATTCTTCTTTTAATTTTCAAATGAATTTCATCGAGATTATCTACTACATTTTCCTTTTCCTTAATGAATTCGTCAGTGTCCTTTTCTTCACAATGTGCAAATAAAGAATCGAAAATGTTACTTAATTCCTTTTTAAATTCTAATATTTTTGATTCGTATAACTCCAATAAGGAAATATCTGCTTCATCCACTGTAGAATTTACCTTATTTCCAAACTTTCTGATACTGCATTTTAAACTCTTTTTGTTAGCTTTAATTGCTTTCAATTCACTCATCATGAACAAATAAATAATTTATCACTTACCGTGATTGCAGATTTCTCGACAGCAACACCGGAAATGAACGATGACACAGTATCCAATCTTAATTGCGTAATCCACACGAAAACGAAAGCATTCCAAACACTCTATATGAAGTTATGCGTAATACAACCAAACGAAAGTATTACAAATGTTCTAAAAGGTTAATTTTAGCAACGATGTCTTTTACCTGTGGCTCGGCGGGCCATAAAGTGTTCATGCGATGCGTGCGTTGTTATACAACAATTTCAAATTAACTAGAAGTGGACTGTACTAAATATTTTATTCGACAACTTTAATCAAATGCGTGCCATCTTTCAAGCGATGACTTACTACTAACAACAACAGCAATAAAAAATAAAACTGAGTAAGCGTTTACAGGGTTGCTGTAATGAACATCTGCGCCATGCAAGGCGCCAAGAAGAGAAAAAATGACGTAATCTTACAGTTAAATAGTCTTAATGACTTAACATACCCCTTGGCATTGAAGGGTTACTTCCAATAGTTTCGTGCGATAATACTCATAATAACCTACAAAATTGTACAATTACTACCTTATACAATAATGCAATACGAATAACTTCTCTTAATTCAATATAATAATATTCAATTTTCAATACAAAATTTTATACACAATACAATGTACAATACAAGTTTTATAATAATAAGCTAAGACTTAACTAACTTAGGAAGCTTCTTCTTGAGGTAAAATTGCAATTTTTGTAATTCCACGCTTAATGATGCCCTTTGCTGTCTGTATTTCTACTACTCTAACCTTACCGTCAACTCCAGGAAAAATTCTTGTAATGCGCCCTAACACCCATCTACAGACAGGAAGCTCATCCTCCTTAACTAGTACTAGCATACCTATTTTAATATTCGTTTGTTCTACCTTCCATTTTGAACGCTGTTGTAGTGTGTTTAAATAGTCCCTATGCCAACGATTCCATATCAACTGGACAAATCTGGTAGTTCGTTTCCATCTTGAGAGTCTGTTTTCAGGTATATCAATTAATTCGGGTTCTACTATAGCATTCAAGGGTCTTCCAATGAGAAAATGACCTGGTGTTAATGCCTCTAAATCATTTACATCGGAAGATAAGGGAGTAATAGGGCGAGAATTTAAAACAGAGTCTATCTGAGTTACTACAGTTAATAACTCCTCGAAAGTCAACCTTGCATTACCTACAATCCGCTTTAAGTGGTATTTCACGGATTTTATTCCAGATTCCCATAGTCCACCAAAATTAGGTGTCCGTGGGGGAATAAACTTCCATACTATTCCTTCTTCACCTAAATAATCTGCTAATTTTTTGTCAGGATTTCTAATTAAATTGTTAATTCTTTGCAATTCGGCATTTGCGCCAACGAAGTTTTTTGCGTTGTCTGAGAAAATGATTGAGCATTTTCCGCGCCTAGCAATAAATCTCTTTAAGGCAATAAATGCGTCAGTGGTGAGTTCACTCACTAGTTCGAGATGCATTGCCTTTGTTATAAGGCAAATGAAAAGAGCTAAATATACCTTATGAAGAGTTCCTTTCCTCTGTCCCTTGTATCTAATAAAAAATGGACCGCAAAAATCGGTGCCGACATGATTAAAGGGTGAGCTTGGATTTATGCGCTCTGCAGGCAATGACCCCATAATTTGTTTGATAGTGACTGGTTTATTTTTACTACAAATTATACATTCATGGGTAATCTTTCTAGTTAAATTCCTACCTTGTAATGGCCAAAATTTCTGTCTCATAAAACACAATAATGCTTGCGAACCTACGTGTAAATATTTCCGATGATAATGCTCAGCAATCAGCTTAGCCAACTGCTGCAGCGTACAATCTCAGCATGGGTTCTAGGACTTCATCTCGATACCGGACGCTCGTCAAAGAACCCCGTTTAAAGATGTGCAGGTCGGTGCGGTATCCTAACGAAATCCCTGCCCACACCATAATGCTTCCGCCTCGGAATGCGTGATGTTCGGTGATGTTTTGGGACTGATTCCGTGTTCGCTGTTCACGCCATATCCTTATACGCTTGTCAGCTGGCTCCAGAGAAAATCTTGACTCATCAGTAAGCATGACATTGCCCCAGTCAGACACATTCGAATTGACATGTTCCCGGCACTACTGTAATCGTGCCCCTCTTGATTGGACGGATAGAGGAACACAAACTCGAGGTACCGGGCGTACAGTCCACTTATATGTAATCTTCGGCGCACAGTAGCTGCAGATATCGCTTTACCAATGGACGCTGTAACAATAGATGTCACACGTGTGGAGGTCGCTGTGCGATTCCGCTTGGCTACAATAGCAATATATCGATCTTCCGCGGGGGTTGTTACCCTTGGGCGACTGGTTACGGGCCTTCGGACAACTGTCTGTGTGGTTTGGAATTGTTTCCATAAACGTGAAATTACAGAATGATGAACGCCGAAGAAAAGAGCAACATCTGTGATCGACTGTCCTACTTCAATGCGCCCCACAGCACACCAACGATCAGAATCTTCCATTCGTCTTCTGGAAGTCATAGAAACACGCTTGTCTTGAAAACAAATTGTACGAAAGTTTTAAACACCTTCTATCAGCACTTACAGTCAACTTCTGTAACCCTTCATAAAGCTAACTTCTTATAAGACTGCCTTTTTTTCATATTTCTTGACATGAAAGCGCGATTGGCTGTTACCTAACATATTTGTATACTTCCATCTACCTCTGCAGCGAATTGCATCCTCTTCAATTCTGATTGGCTTCCGGAAATTAGCATTTTCCTCTCTGTGCTTAACTTTTGGAAGTGAGTGTATTTCGTCTTATTATGTCTGTTAGAGCTTATCAGAGACGAAAGGGCATCTTCTTCTCCTCTTTTCTTTTCTTTGTATTATGCTTCTATATGGGACTCTTTAGTGGAACCTGTTTTTTACATCAGTTCAATACAAAATATTTATATCATGATAGAAAAGGGAAAATGCTTGATCGTTCTTACTCTATTTTTTAGTGTAGTTCCTGCATGTATGCTTCAGTACGTGCTAGTTTTCGTCTTGAAGATTCCTAATACTCCTGATTCTAGGTTTATACTAATTATAAAGTTCCGTATCTAGATTCTTAGATGGTTCCGATGATGTGTGAGCTAGTATCGGAGCTCTAGAATGATATGTACTAAAGTGCGAGTCCCATCAGTGGCAGAACTGTTGATCTATAAATACTGCAAGTTAGACCCGAGTTTGATCTCAGAGAAACGGGCGAACTGTATAAGGTATTTCTCCCGCCTTCTTGGCATGCCTTCATGGTGTGGTGGTCTGCCCGCTGGGCGCATATTCCAGAGGTCCGCGGTTCGATTCCCAGCGAAGGCGTTGCAAATTTTTCATTTCTCCTGCTTCCAAAAAGTACATGATTCTCTACAGTGACGCCCGAACTAAAAAGGGTATTGGGTGATGATTCTCCACAGCCAGGATTTGACGACTGGATTCCCTGAAACTCCTGTCGCCCTTTAAAAGGGGGAGTATATAAGGTATTTCTCCCGCCTTCTTGGCATGCCTTCGTGATGTGGTGGTCTGCACGCTGAGCGCGTATTCCAGAAGACCACGATTCGGTTCCCGGCGAAGGCGTTGCACATTTTTCATTTCTCTTACTTCCAAAAAATACCTAATGTCTCTACAACTTTATGGTTAGTTTTCGGGATTTTTTTCCATGTGTAACATGAACACAACCAGTTCCCCTTAGAAAGTCCTCTACAACGGTCATTCTTCTCCTTAGGCAGATAGCCCTCCTGTGTTTTGGATCATCCAAATAACATAACAAAAAATGTGAATTTCTTGTTAACACGAGGTTCTAGACTAAAACGCTCCAAAGCCTAAACTTACAAAAATATTGCCATCTGACTCGTGTTATAATAAAATAGAGATTTACGGAAACATTACCAGGAATCATAAACTTCTACAGTGTTATAATAAATGGAGCTTGTTCCAACTACTTATCTAGTACAACTGCAGTTTCTCTAGTTTGCTATCTAAGTGTTCTGCGAGCTGAATTCACCGCCATAATATCTAACCATCAAACAAAGAGTCACAGAATTAAAACACTTTATTCTATCTCACCACTTGTGAATGATTAAATTAAAATATACAAACAGAAAATTTCCAGCCAACCTGGACCCAGATTCAACACAATGCTTTGTTTTAAAAAGATATAAAGTTAAAAATCCAAATCTAACCTATTCAGAAAGTACAAGATGGTGTAGAACATGACAGAATTTCGAATCCACACTTACCGAGCAGGATCTACCTTCAGTCTAAACCAATCTCGGCAGCTCCTATTGGCAGAGCAAAGGAAGCAGGCCAAAACATTCACATTCCTATAAAATTCTACACGTTATAGTAAAATTGCTTGACCTTCAAAACCTGCATAAATTCTGGAATGAGCGAACGTTATGGCGAAAAGAGATAGAATGGAAAGAATTAATATAATTTATGATTCGTTAGTAAACTTAAAACATAAATGACACAGTAACTGCGTTCTAGTTGATATTATGGGACATAAATAGTATACTGTTTTGCAGAAGAATTTTCTTTTAGAAATATAGAATAAAATCAGTTTCTCATGTAACACCACCTCCAGGAGACGTTTCTCTTGCCTGGGATGTTATATTACTATCTAATCAGGAATATGCCATCTATACAGCTGGTTCAAAAACAGAAAATAATTAGATGCTGCTTTCTATGCTTATTCAAACAGCTGGATTAGTGAAGGTGATCCATTTCTCTATTCAAACCTGAGTTCATAGCATTAAGGGAAGTGTGGCATCTAATGTAAATAATAATAAAGTAAATATTCATTCGGATAGCCAAGCCTCCTTTAAAGCTTTTATAAATATAAAGCAACATTAGCTTAAGAATTAAAATATCTTATCATCAAGGATATTTCAAAAGATGAACTTCTATTTTATCGTACTATAAGTCATGTGGACACTTTTGTGACAGAAAACGCTGATATGTAGCCAAAATAGTTACGAGAAACCTAACAAAGACTTCCTTAAGAAAATCCAATTAAAATAATAAATTGAAGCTCCATAAGCTGAGTATAATCGGATGACTGAATAAACAGTGCTATTATTAAATGAAAGAATACTCATACAAGAATTCCTACCGAAATGGCTGATTAAATGATTTAGTTCAAATAGATTTATGAATGAATGCATAGAAATGAAATAAATATCTTTTCCTCACTTTACATAAACGAAATAAAATACTCTTCGTTTCATCACTTTTATCTCATGGAATATTCTAATCTGTCAGCGGAAAGTGAAACAAAATTATTACATTTTCATCAAAGCGGAAACAGAAAACTTTTGAAGCATATCTTAATTTATAGTCACTTAGAAATCATAGTGGCTTACATGCCTTTCATTACGTTGCTTTAACTTCTTTCCTGTTTCCGCAATACTTTTAAATTTTTCCATCAGGAGATAAGAGAAAGGTACCTTAAATAAATAGATAAATAAAGATCATTCAAATAAATTTTTGTCTATATTCATATAAATTAAATGCTATTCGCTAAATTTTAAAATGTTAAATAATTTCTGCAGTATTCATTTCCAGTTATATAGAAAGAGTTTACATTTAAATTATGGAAACCTACTGCAAATTTTTTTAATTGGACGTTTGCTTTGCTGGGACCATATTAAAGCAAAGTAACATTTCATATTATTAAAACCGTTCTTTTTCCCAAAGCTCATAAAACTCTTTGCTATATTTATAAGATCTTTATAATTTGAAGTGGATCTGGGGAATTAATAGTTAAGATATTGAAGTATGTAGTCACCTCCTACTTGATTTAAATGAATACTGAAAGTTTAACTTCATTAAGGGTTTGAGAAGTTATGTAAAAAATTAATTTGACTAGTCTGTAAGGCTTGGACTTTTACTGAAATATAAAATTTGTATTCTGAGGCATTTATTGAGATCTTCCTCAACATTTAAGTTAGTTATGAAATAATTTTATACATATGATTCAGTTCGATTGAAGGTAGCAATGACGAGATTAACCTCGACTAGGTAACGCAATGACGAGGATAAACTAAAACCAGAAATCGTTGCAATAGACATTTAGGCAAACATCCTGCTTTGATACAAACGAACAGGCGGCATGATCAAAAGTTTATAAAAGTTCTAGGATGAATCAAACAGTAATAATTTCTCTGATGGTTACAAAGCGGGGCCCTTTTGAATACTCTTAGAGAGTTAAAAGTCGCAAGTAAACGTTTCAATCGCAACTGTACATCCCATGGCAATTTGGCAAACAAAATTTGCTTGGGAAATGGCGGCAGTGCGATGTCATGCAAGAAAATATTTTTTGTTAACTCTCTTTGTCAGTATAATGTGTACACATTTTCAAACATTTCACGTAACCATTCACTACTCATACTGCATCGTGTTGTTTAGTCTGTAGGGTTGCTATTCATCTAGAAATTAAGTTAATGCCTTGCAGACCCTACTAAATAAGACAGCGAGTTATCGCTATGTCTCAAATATTCACAAAATACTGAAGAAAATTTTATATAACCTTTTATTTTAAGTTTAATTCGAACAGAAGGGAAATACGAGAAAATACATACAAGAAAAAACACCACATGTGGCTATTAAAATTAAGCAAAAATAGACGATAAAATTCATACGCTCTTAACGTAGTCTAAGACTACATATTCAATAAATAACATATAACCTGGCTCAATTATTTTACAGGAGCGTAACATATAAGCTGGCTATATTATTTTACTGGAGCGTACGTTTAAGTTATCGGCTAGCGTGAGAATGCTAAAGCAAGAATATCATTTTTAAATAGAGCTGGCGAGGAGTTCTAAGAGCTCGACGCGATTACCAGAAACTCTCTCTAAGATTCACAATTCCCTGTAAACTCTCAAAGCTAACTTGTATTCTGGTAAGATTAAAGAAGGAAGAAGTTAAAGATAAAAATCATAATTAATTAATTAGCATAAAATACTGTTACGAATTTTGTAAAATGTAACATGAAAAGAAGTGAATGAAGCTCTGCTGGAAAAGCAAGGAGCAAGTCTATTTAACATTGAGGTAAATGCCTATCTCGCTAAACTGGCGAGATATCGCCAAGCTGGCAGGGGTTTTGGCAACTAATTTTTGTCACCACATCTGGCTAGAAATCTTCAAAAGAGGCCAAACTTGGCGATCGTTTTGTTTTGCGACATTTTTCGACATCGATGTTTTGCGACATTTTTACCTGGCTCTTGCATAACTGTATTTGCTATTGTAACTCAATAATTGTATTTGATCCCTATGCAACTGTAACGGATTCGGCCCTTATATGTAACTATAAATGTACATGTCTTCCAGTAATTTAGGGATATGGAAGGTACTAGAGTTTTCTCGGTAGCCAAAAGGAAAACTGTATAAGACCGAAGAGAGCATCAATTCTCAGTTTTTAGTTCAAAATTAGATCTCCGTGCGAGCTTCGTTCTTTACATGCGCTTTGCATCGCGTTCTGTTTTAGGTTCATAGTAGTTTAAAGTCATAACTATTGATTGTGCTCTATCATACTGAGAGGAACTCTGCAAGTACTTTTCCGAAAAGTTCAGAACTGAAAAGTCCTTCTTTTGTGAAAATAAATTTTATCGTTCTATTATCGGTTGTCAGTGCATTCAAACCACTATGACCCCGTGCGCCCTCAGAAATACATTACAAACTAATCAGCAGTATTTGGATCACAATAATTAAAATAAAGTGCCAACATTTCTTTCCGTGAGTAATAATGGTGAAGGTTCATTCAGGAATTACCAATTACATGTGTTTGCACTGATATCACGTGTAACAGTTGCTATTTCAGAGTTATAACACCACGTTTTAACAATGGCCAGAAGGAAGTTTTCACACTCCTTTTCGTCTGTAGCAAAGTACTTCAAGGACTGATTCATTCATTCTTTACAAAATATTGGAAATTTAATCCGCGTTCATTTTACTGTATGTTTAAAGACTGTTACATACTATTTCCTGTGCATTTCTATTACATTGAACATCTGAAGCACAGGTATTCGCCTGTTCTCTACAATGTGAGCCTTTATTGCCGTTATGTTCTTTTTCTGTGATTTTCCTATTTGCCTTTTCTGTCCTTAGCGTTTCTATCGTCGAAATACTTTCCTGTTGAAACCTGTTTGTCCTTTGTTACCCGTTTCCATTTGTCGGCTGTTTTTGATCAGTTTTAGCATGAATTTCTAGTCTTAAATGGTCTGCATACACCGAAACACTTAACCGAGAGTTTTCACTCAATTCTAGATCCTTTTCGATGAATACCTCTTTCACTATTGTTCGTTTTTCTACAGTAACATAAAGTATTAAAGCTGCTGTAAAACGATCTTTTTTGAACTACTTATATGTACGATTATTTTCAGTCGGAAGAAAACCTGTTGATTATAGTAAGATAAATAAGTGATACTCGAATTAATCATACTAGAAAAGAAACCATTTATTATTACAGTTTCTCATCTCCGAAAAGGATCCTAATAATTTCAAATGTTTGCCTTGACGTTTTCATTACTATTCGCCTTATTTTGAGGACTTTTCTCTGTAACAAAAATGTATGAACATGCATCTTCAATTCTTTTATAAACTAATAAATTTTATTTTGTTTTATAAATGTAAGTGATCTCAAGATTTTAAAGCCTTTAGATTTACAAATTATGAATTGGAATTTTTCACAAATGAGTAGCTGAGTAATACTTTGATTTTTAACCTTGAATAATTAGCTTTAAAAAGAGCGATCTTTTATCAAAAAAGGAGAGATCACATTAGTCTGTGTTCAAAAGGGAAAAGTTTAAAATTAAGAAAAGAAGTAATAACAAGGCATGTTTTAATCACAGGCTGAATTAATTATGGACTAAAGTAATAAATAATTGATAATATAAAGTAAAGCATAAATTAATTCATTATGGACTAAGTTGATGTGAGAATGAAATTGTTAAAATTGAAAGGTTCTAACCTGTGTATTTTTAAGTTACCGTTAAAGTTGAAGAATCTTAAGAACTGGTAAGCGAATAATCGCTTGAGTTCGTGAGACAGAAAATAAAACTTGGGGAAGGGTTAAATACCCTTTATTATTCCAAATCAAGTTTACAGAACTCCTTCTTGGAGTTTTACAATAAAGCCTCCACTCGGGCTCGAACTCAGAAACTAAGAAATTAAACTTAACTAATCTTAACTAGAAAAGATATAGTCGAAGCTATCAAGAATCTAACAGAGTTGGCCCCTTAACGCTAAATAACGGCGAAGCTATCAAAGGCCTAAAGTACGAACGAGCGTAATAATAGTAGCTTAAGAGAGAGTAGCCTAAAAAGGTCGGTGCGCGCTAGTCAGAATCGCTGGTTCTCTCTGACGAAATCAGTAGAACTTCACAGTTAAATACGTCTCTTCATTTGAATTCAAACGCGATTCTAAAAATATGTTCTGGCCGGAAGTTGTAAGCTTGAAATTAAGAAAGGATAGGAAAGTAACTTTAACTCAAATCAACTGTTAGATAAATTAGCTAAATTAACGTAATCCTTACAGTGTTGCCTACCAGACTTTAAATAATCTCAAAATAAGGTGTCACAACGACCTTGTTTAAGACTTTTAAAATCGAAAAACTTACTAACGTTAAAGTAATAATTCTAATTTTTAGCAATAAATAACTTTTCACTTTAAACTTTTGTGTTTAGGGTCAACTTTACAGCAAATCTAAAGCTAAACTAAAACTAGAAATTTGAATTTTACAAATTTTCAATTGGAATAAACAACCATCTGCTTCTCCTTGCGTTTAATTCCGTTATTTATTCTTGGTCCTTCCAATTTATCTGGAAGGAAACAGTATTAGTACTTTTTTTACACAAAAATTTCCATTTTTCTTACAATTACTCCTTTACTGACATCATTTGGCCCTCATACAACTTTCATTCATACTTTAAACTTCCCTTCCCCCGATGCTCTCCAGAAATTGTTCTGAATGTACTTAGGGTACTCATGTTGTGATACCGCGAACAACTAACATTTGTTGAAGTTGACTTACTACACCTGAAAAAACTCCTTGTGTACAAACTCTTTCCTAATTTACTAAGCGAGAGCTTAAATTTAACTTTAAAGTGTTAGCTGGAGAGTCTAACATTAAACACACATATACTAAAACATTCACTTGTTTCATAAATTCACTTGCACTTTGGCTAAAATTTATATTTTGTACAAGTTTAAATTTAAAACACTTTAATACTGATATTTAACATTTCTACTTTGAACATAGACATTTTCAGATATTTACACATCACATTTTAAATTCACTTTACATCAAAAGTCATAGCTGCTTAATTACAAGTTACCATCTTTTCACGAAATCTTAACTTTAAGTTAGCAAAATTTCGCTATTCAAAGAAGTCTTTCCGACTAAAAGATATTCACACTTGAATTCTTGCAACTTACGAGATTTTAAGAAAAATATTTATTACTAGATTCTCGCCAAATTGCGAACACAAAAATCTTTATGTTTAAAATCTATTTACAAATAAGTTCTCGCTATTTGCGAATTAAAACTTTTCTTCTTTCAACAATATTTAGCAACTTACAACTACATGATATAACTTGAATTTTTCAACGTAAAATAAGCAAAGAAATTTTTCACTTATCTTTTCTTTTTCTTTCTTTTTTTTTTTTTTTTTTTTTTTTTTTTTTTTTTTTCAAATCCAGAAAGATTTAGATTATTGCAAACATTAGTTAAATAAATCTTTAAATACTAATTCAGAAGTCAAACAACAAAAATCAGCGTTATATTTACAAAATTTTCACAGGACTAGTTTCGATGGTTTTACCGAACCACCATCCTCAGCTGCAAAACCGCAAATGAACAAGATAGGAAATAATGATTAGATAAGATTGCATACTCAAGGTCCCCCATTCCGGATATGAATTCCTGGGGTATTTATAGGATTCCTTGCCAGTGTAGTTTAATTTACATTGGGCAAACTAAGAGAGTCTTAAAATTTCGCGTCAAGGAACATGAGGCATATGTTAGAAAAAAGAAAACACAGAAGTCTTCTGTTGCTCAACATTGTAGGTCCGAAAATCACACTTTCAATTTTTCTGCTACCAAAATTATTCAAAAAAACATCTTCCATTGGAGAACTGGATTCTCTAGAGGCATTTCACATTCATAAAAATCTTTCTGTTCTAGTTAACGATCCTAATTCCAATCCAACTTTGCCTTCGGCCTTTAAAGAAATTATGTTTTAGTTCTGGTTTCACCAACAGATGGCGCCACTTGCTTATTCTTGTTCAGGCTTTCTTATCTTATCTAATCATTACTTCCTATCTTGTTCATTTGCGGTTTTGCAGCTGAGGATGGTGGTTCGGTAAAACCATCGAAACTAGTCCTGTGAAAATTTTGTAAATATAACGCTGATTTTTGTTGTTTGACTTCTGAATTAGTATTTATTCGGCGTGTTATTGTGTCTTAAATCCTTAAATGTTATCCATTCTGTTAAATTTCCGCTAAATGGGGGTAATTTTGGTAACTTTAAACTTTCAGAGATTGATTCGGCTGGTTTGTCGCTATTTGCATTTACGACCTTGTCGATCTTTAACTTATGAATAATTTTTAAGTGAACCTCCTTAATTTTCTCTAAAATCGACTGTTCTTCCTCAACGAAAGTGTTTAAATTATCATCATCACAATTTATATAAATTCGACTTGGAGAATCCTGATAAAACAGAATTGCTCAAATGTTGGGTATCTTAGTAATTCCAGCCTTCTTCTCCGACTTCGATGATTCGTGCCGTTTCCGCCATTCCTTTTCCTTTCTTGCCCTTTGTTGATGAACCTAGGGTTTTTCCGGGACGGTTGCGGGTTTTGAAACTGAAGTTTCCTCTTAACCTCTGGCGGGGCCATTCGTTCTTCCGGGTCTTTCATCTTCCGCTTTGACCTCTTTCTTGCTAGTCTGGCACGGCTGTATCGACTGGTCTTTTATTTCTTGTCTTCCTCCAATCTGGTCCTCCTTGATCCTCCCTAGTGGTCGTTGCCGCGGGAAAACGTAGCTTTCTTTCGTTGATTCCGCACGTCGTTGAATTTGTTGTCTCGCTGGAACCTCCTCAGCGAGCCTTGTTTTCTTCGCCGCCGGTACTGGTGTTTCTCTTGAATCCTCTATTTGGGTGTGTTCGTCCGTAGGCCTTATTTTCCTCCGTTTCGCTGAGCCTGAACCTTTTCCTGATTGAATCTGCTTGGCCGGTGATTGTTCCGGTTTCTCCGTCTGCTTCATTTTTGCTGTTGGGGGACTCCAGCTCGGCTTCTGACTTGGAGGAATTCTTTGTTTACTTCCCGGATCCTGCAATAAATCCTGTAAAACCTGAAAATCATTACGACTGTAATAAGGTTTAATCTGATTAATATTTCTAACCACTTGCTGTCCATTTTCGGCCTTTAAATAAAAAGTAGCTTCCTTTATTCTCTCCACTATATACGGCCCTTCAAACATGGGCTCAAATTTGGCAACCCTGTTTTATGGGTGAGGAAGATAATGAGTGTTTTACTTTTAATACTTTCTGCCCCACTGTATATTCCATTTCCCTTCTATTTATATAGTAATAGAACTTCTGTTTCTGCCTTGCTATATTAAAGTTTTTAATTGCTTCATCGATAATTCTCTGTATTTATTTTAACTTGAATTCTACTTGCCTTTTCTGTACAAAAAACAGCTTATCTAAAGGCTTTAAAAGCTTTCTTTCTAAAAATAACTCTGCGGGGGTCTTTTGTGTAGTATCATGAGCTGCTGTTCTCAAGGCAAAACCTAACTCATTGACACATGATTCTTTGACTCATTGACACATGATTCATGTGATAATTCTTTATGTATCCTCTAATATTTTTTGCAATATTCTTATTTACGCATTCCTCAATATTCGATTGCGGTCAATATGGTACCATTTTTAGATGGCGTATGCCAAGTCCTGTGCAAAGATTTTTAAATATAGTGCTAACAGATTGTTTGCCATTATTTTATATTATTTTTTATTGAGGCCCCGTATTTTAAAATATGCTTATTTAAAAATGAATCTGCGACTGTTTTAGCTGAAGCTTGTTTAAGAGGGACTATTTCTACCCATTTTGAAAAATGATCAACTATTGTTAACAAATATCTATTTTTACTTATTTTTGTTCTAGGGTAGCCAACCATTTCATTTGGAAAAATGGTCTTTATGTTTTTTAAATACCCGACCGGGCTGTAGTTAACATCATTTACTAACTGGCACAAATGGCACGACCTGACATACGCCGCAACTGCCCTCTGTAACTGCGGAAAATAAACCGCTTCGCGGACCCTCTGTAAGGTTTTTCGAATTCCAAGATTTCCAGTCATCGGGGAGTCATGGAGTTCTGTTAAAATATTTAAACGTAGACTGGATCACTGGACTCTATTCCTTAACTCTCACTTGTTAATTTCGTGTAAAATAGTAGTTCATCAATTATTTCGTAATGCCCCGCCCTCTCGCGAATAGTTGTTAAGTCTACATGTTCAAAATTTCCAAGATCTTTAAGATATGCGTAAATGTCTTTGAATTCAGGATTCTTTCTTAATTCTTCAATAACAGACTCACGGGACTCAATAACTTTCGAAATGAGCATAGAACATTTGACTGTACTCCCCTCCTCATGTACTTTAATTCTTGAAAGGGACATCGGCTACTAAATTTTCTTTTCCAGGCATGTGTTTTGTAATTAAATTAAATTCTTGTAGTTTTAATGTCCACCGTATCAGACGCGGCAATGGATTTTTCCCCAAATACAAGCGACCGACTGCCGCATGGTCCGAATATACTGTTATCCGAGAACTTCCGAAGTATTCCGAGAACGCGAAATTTTTGAACCGCTAATAAAACAGCAAGCATTTCTCGCTCGGTTGCCGAGTAGTTGAGTTAAGAGTTTTTGAAAAAAAAAAGCTATCGGCTGCCCTTTTTGGGAAAGAACCGCACCAATTGCGTAATCGGATGCATTCGCAGCAATCTTTAGATCTTGTTCCCCTTCTGGGAATTTGAGGATTAGGGCATTAATTAGGGCATTTTTTAGTTGTTCAAAAGCCGTGTTCGCTCGGCTGTCCAAGAAAATCTCGTTTTCTATCTTTTAAGCACCAAAAGAGGCTCGACAATTTTCGCAAAGTCCTTAATAAATACCCTATAATAGGAACACAAGCCCAAAACTGAAGATAATTTCTTAGCCGTGTTTGGGGGAGGGTAGCTGTTAATTGCTAATATCTGGAAATTGTCGGTCTCGATACCCTTGCTTGAAATCTTGTACCCAAGGTATCACAACTTCTTGGCAGCAAACTTGCATTTCTTCGGGTTTATTTTGAAACCGGCCTCATTAAGCAGGGCAAAACCTTCCTCCAAATGCTTAATGTGTTCGTCTATCGTTTTGCAGATGAGTATTATGTCATCCAGGTAAATTATTGTACTTTTACCCAAAACTGGCCTGAAAACTATATCCATGGCTTTTTGAAATGTAGCCGGGGCTTCGCTTAAACCAAATGGCATTCTCAAGAAGGCATAGATACCTGACTTTGTTATAAACGCTTTCTTTTCGACTTCTTCGATTTTACAGCGATTTGAAAATAACCAGACGTTAGGTCTAACGTTGTTATGAATTTAATAGAGCGAATTTTTCTGATGATTTCATCAATTATGTTTAGAGGATACGTAGGATATTTTGTTATGCTGTTAATTTTGCGATAATCAACTGCAAACCTGTACGCGTCCGGGTGCTCGGGTGGTAGCCCATTTTTCTTTCTGCAAAGGACCACCGGACTTGCGCAGGGACTAGTGTTCGCCACAGCGATTTTATTTTTAACATCTTCTGTGTGTGATGTTCCAGAATCTGTTCTTTGACTCTATCATACCGGTAAGGTTTAGATCGGATTGGAGGGGTATTCTCCGTATCAATAGAGTGAGTCACAACCGGACAGAAGCCCGGTTTCTCATGAAATAAAAAAATAAATTTTCTTACCAATTTTTCAATCTATTTCTTTCTCTTCGGATTTCAGGTGGTCTAGGCTTATTTCTGGTATAGCCCCTTCCTCTTCTGTAATATTGTTAAAGATGTAATATTGCGTTTAACATTGTGAGGAAAATCAACATAATCAGTTTTACTGAGAATATTGATTAATTTTTGAGGAATTTCGCAAAAGGCGCAACGATATTCTCTTTTAAAAATTAAATAAATTGATCAAGTAAATTTGTTTAACTTTGAGATCCCGTACGTTTTGCTGCCATAAAATGGTAACTAGATCACTTAAGTATTGGCCTTGTGACTTCTCGCACAAGCATGAAGATAAACACAACCAACGAAAGGGGGTAAAAGATGGTGTTATTGATCACAAACTTTCTAGCAGAAAGCACGAATTTATTTGTGTACGAAACAGCACCGACTACTTGCGGTGAGAACTTGAAAGTTAATTTAGCAATAAATTTAAAGATAAAGATGTAGTGCCGGATTATACAATTCAACATATTCTAACAGGCTGACTCAGAAACCTACACCGGCACTATACTAACTAGACGGCAAGGATGCGTTGCCTCTACTAAGATTAACAGCTGGAGAAAAACTAGCAAACGTGCACTTTCACTAGCGAAATAACGGTTGGTCTAACAGTTTCGTTCCAATAGTTTGTAGAGTCATTAGGATTTTTGTAGAGTCATTAGGAAGCAAGACACGTGAAAAATGTGCAATGCCCTTGCCGAGACTCGAACCTGGAGCTCTCGAATACGCGCTGAGTGTGCTACCGTTACACCACGAAGGCATGCTGGAGAAGGAGGGAGGGAACTACCTTATTATAAGTTTAAATCACGTTCACCTACTTCAAATACATCCTGACGAGGAAATGCAAATGGAAATACGAGAATTCAAGAAAGGCTAACAAATTAAAATAACTATTATTAAAACTAAATAGAAATTTACATAACTATCCTTTTCTTTTTTTATCAAAAAAGTTCTGAAAATCTGTTTCTTACATTTCCTGATTGTCGAGCTATTTCTTATTTTCTAATATGAAACGTAAAATTTAATGGTTATCAAAATTTCTATTGAAACATACTTACTTCAACACAGTGAGCTGTATTGCAGTCATTTCAGTGCACTGTGTTATTCCTTTTTAGCATTCGTTAAGAGAATCGTTGAAATAAATATACGAATTGGATGCATGATTAAAATAACAGCAATTAAAATAAACTTGTAAATTTTACTTTTACTTTTCATCTCATATGATGCATTTAGCTTATTATTCGATCTTATACTAATTATCTCAAAAATTTTCTTTCTTTATACAGATTCTTCTACACAAGTATTTTCTTAACAAGTTAAACTATACCAAGTTCAGAGTACTTTCAAATTTTTTGGACCTGAATTCCTACTTTTCTACGTGGACATCATGGTTACTCCATCTGCAGATGCACTTAGCACTTCTACTACTACGGCACAATCTTTGACATCATTAGATTTTAATGACTTTAATGTTACTGTTGGTTTAGTTGGCGAAGTTCGGGTAGAAAAACCACCATATTCTATTTTTGAAATGATTCTCATTGCCATAGTAGCTGGAATCCTGAGCATCATTACTGTAATTGGAAACATAATGGTTATGATATCGTTTAAAATGGACAAGCAGCTTCAGACAATCAGCAATTATTTTCTCCTGAGTTTAGCTGTAGCAGATTTTTCAATAGGACTTATTTCAATGCCTTTGTTTACAATGTATTTGTTAATTGGTACTTGGCCTCTTGGTGATTTCGTATGTGATACTTGGTTAGCATTTGATTACCTTAACAGTAACGCATCCGTACTTAATTTATTAATTATCAGCTTCGATCGATATTTTTCTGTTACAAGGCCCTTGACATACAGAGCTCTTCGTACGACACGAAGAGCAGCATTTATGATTGCATCCGCTTGGGTCATTTCTCTCATGCTCTGGCCTCCTTGGATCTATGCTTGGCCTTACATAGAAGGTAGAAGAACGGTGAAGAAAAATCACTGCTATATTCAGTTTCTGGAAACTAATTCGTATGTTACTTTTGGCACCGCTTTAGCAGCTTTCTACGTTCCTGTTACGGTGATGTGCATTTTGTATTGGAGAATATGGAGAGAAACAAAGCAAAGGCAAAAGGATTTGACTCATCTGCAAGCTGGCAAGAAAGAAGACAGTCGAAAATCTACATCAAGTGATGATCCTCCTGATAATGCAGAAGTAACTAGAAAAGCCGAAGAAGCGAGAAGATTGCGTACGGATTCTTGCGTTTTGGAAGATACTTTGGAAACAACATATGTACCAACATCTCTCTGTGTTGAGACTTCAAAGTATCTTCCTAAAAATAAAGAATCGAAACGACTCAAGATGACCGAACTGCTGCGAGCTTGGTGCAAAATCGACCGAGAAGGCGATCCCCAAGAAGAAGAAAGTACTAGTCATGAGTCTCCAGTCACAACCCCAGGTTCTCTCGAAACACCCATGCAGGCCTGTTCTCGAACAGCTTCCATGAGTTTCAGACTTGACCACCGAATTCCATTGCAATCTCAATCTGTTTCTACGGTATCAGCATCTTCACAGAAAGCTAATGATCAGGCAATTCCCATGACAGAAAGAAATGGCCAAAGACTACTTGAATCATCTGCTTCGGAATGGAAACGACAAGTAACGGGCATGTCGCCAAGACTTGCTACTACTCCAATCGTACAGCCCCCCGAACCCACTTCAGCAGCAAGCACCAGTGTAATATCACCTCTTTCAACCACAGCAGCATCACTTGAAACTTCGCAGCCACCCATTAATTCTCAAGATTCAGTATATACTATATTAATACGTCTTCCACCGAAGTCAGCTGCTGTGGAGGGAGAACCCCAGGCTTCAATTAAAATGATCATAGAAGATGAAGAAACGAGTGAAAATGCCATACAGTCTATACAAGAAGGTGATTCTGCGGATGCTAAAACTCCTAATGAACCAGGAACAACTGATTCTTTGGTAACAGCAACTGACACTGCTGTAGATTCAATAAGGCTTCCTCTGAACACAAAGTTGGTTCATAAGCAAGTGGCGAAGCACAGAGCACCTAAAAAGAAGCGCAAGCAACAAGAAAGGAAGCAAGAAATGAAAGCTGCTAAAACGCTAAGCGCTATTCTCTTTGCATTTACTGTAACGTGGACCCCCTACAACGTTTTAGTCCTTTACAAAACCCTCTCTAACTGCGACGATGATGATTGCATTACTCCAGGTCTCTGGAATTTTGCATATTACCTGTGCTACATCAACAGCACCGTTAATCCTTTCTGTTATGCATTGTGCAACGCAAATTTCAGAAGAACATACACCAGAATTTTATCATGCAAATGGCACAACAAAAAAAAAACTTTAGATAATCGCGGATATTTTACTTAATTCTACATTTTTACGTGTGTTTGTAATCAGTGTGCTGGATAAACGTACATTTGTCTTGATTTTTAAATATGCATTTAAAAGAACTTCTGTGTGTTTGCATCACTTTATTAAAGCATATAGATTACTCGTAGTGACATGTAGTGACACGATATACTTCTAAAAAAATTTTAATTGCATGTTAAATTTAATGTATGTCTATGCACTATGTGACTTCTTTACGCAATTATTTACTTATCTAGCTAATTATGTAAAACTGGAACTAAAATGTACACCTATGTATATATACACAGTGCTTCTGAAAAGAAACCGAATTTTTTTTTTTTTTTTTTTTTTTTTTTGAATAAATTGCAAAATAACATATTTTTTGCCAAATTCAAACTTTTAACTCAAAATTTGCTCTTTTTGCATCAGTACAATGGCTTGTACGCTAAACTAAACTAATCAAATGCATGGACAGGTTTTTGCAACTCTGTCTTTTGAATGATCTCGCTGAACCCTCATAAGGGGGGGGGGCTCTAGTATCGTTACTGTAACGATTTTTATTTACTGTCGTATTTCGTAAAACAGAATATAATGTAATAATATCTTATCTGGTGAATAGGGCAGGTCCTGGATAACGTAAACTTATTTTATGCCAAGATTATTTTGCGAGCAGGAGTATTTGCATGCAATGTACCAGCGTCTTGGCTCTCTGTATTCTCCTCTAATATTTTCTTCCACGCACACTCCATAATATGCAAACAGTACTACCCGGGACAATTTGATCTACTGAAGCGAACTGGTAATAAAAGATTTTTAACAGGAAAAACAAATTAGTATTTTTTTATTTCTGGAAACTCCGCTTTTCCTGTTATGCGCGCTTGTTTATTCATTTGTTCTCGATGACCATCCAGATCTTCATAATTACTTTAAATGCTTCACTTTAAATGCATTTTCCCAACACCAGTGTAGAGAGTAGGGGCTTTATGTTTTCGCGTTTCAGCAACGTCTTTGCTATATTCATCATTCATCACGTGTCTTCTCTTAGCTTGAAGGAAACTATTGAGTGGTCAATCTTCCTTTTATTTAAAATTTTAGCCAAAATGACATAAACTAAAACTCTCTATATGCCAAATTCTTGAACAAGTATTCGGCGTTGGACCGATAGTGATAATTCTGCCTACATTTTCTATTAGTTCATTGATTATCCCAGCCCATGAAGGAATGGAACTGTATGAGAACGTATATTCGCAATGTATAATTGTAGCCATAAAGCTGGTACACCAATGCAGTTATTCCTGCAGGTATTTTACAGCGTTTGAAACAAAGCTTAATATTCACGAATTGCTCCATTCTGATCTTGCGACAGAATGCCAAAGAACGTAAGTAATTCAACCTGCACTTCACAGAAAATATTTAGCTTATGCTTTTTGCTGATTTTATCATTTTGATGCTAATGTCGTTGCTTAAGTGTTGCACATCAGATTTTCTATGGACTTGCTAATTTCCTGAGAAAAATGTAATTTCGGTTTTCTTTCTAGACTGACAGTGTATATATAACAGGATATGTCATCATAACATGTTACGTATTTATAAACTATGCGTGTCGCTATTATATCTGGTTTCTCATCGTTGAAAAATGAATATTTCTCTCCTGATAAATTTTTCGTAGTGGTTAGGATTAAACTCTAAGTATAACATTGATTTGGATGTGTGTGTGAAATAAAAAATTTGTTTAAACTTGCATTGTCTTCTATCTCTTTCTTTTAATTTCGCAAAGTATTAACAACTTTGGCTTGTGAAGAAGGTAAACGTCTTATTTCGAATACATATATATGTATATGTTTACGAAGTACTAGATAAAATAATGTTCTGGAACTTTAAATATCCATTCAAAATATTCTTTGTCTTGAAAATAATTTGTTGTAGCTTTTAACTTATAAAGTTAAACTCTATTTGATATAATTTGAACTCTATTGTAATAGTCTACACAAAAGAATTCTTCTCGTCCTGTCTTTACCTGTCAATACAGAAGGTTAAGTAAATTCAACAATGTGAGCATACTAAAGTTTCAATCGAACTCCAACTCGAAATTATGAAATTAAAAATTTTACTTTCGCTACTTATGACTGTACAGAAACAATGTTTCTAAGTATTTATGAATCAAAGTTATATTTAAATCCTAGGAAGATGGCTCCGCTATTACAGGATTATTAACGTAATTTTCTTTCAGTAAAAACTTCAGCTAGTACTCAGCTAGCAAGAGCAATAACGACAGGTAATTACCGAAGAGCTTCACTACAGCCTACTGGTATTGCCAAAACGCCCTCCTAAACTTAGATACGAAGCTTCCTCATCACCATAGGGTGGTCGAGTAGACTTAATTGCAGAAGATCAGCACAGATTTCATCAAAGAAGTTATGCGCCAATTAATATTAATATTCCAAACTATCAAATTTCCTGAACCAAGGCCTATCATGTAAAAGATACTGAATATAATAAAAAGAAGAATATTTTTGATAAAATGTAAAACTTCAGTCTGCATAAGAAAGGTTATATAAACTATCCAAAAGATGGACGTAAGTACTGTATACGCAAAGTAATCAGAATAATAAAAAAATATATAATGGTAATTTTAAAACAGGTTTATATCATTAGCCGAAAATATACGTATCTTATTAACTCAAGAAGACTTTTATACTTATAAGTCTAATATGAAAACATATTATATTATATTTAAATGATGTATAATAGCCTGTCATAGATAATATAAATATCCATTCATCAATAAGAACAAAAATGAAACAAATCGACTTTTAGATGCTAAGCTTGAACAATAAATATGTAAAGTCTAACAGTTTATTGCCGGTATAGATCTTAATTCTGCTCAACCAAAAAAAATGCAAAGGAAAATGAAGCATTAATTGAGCTTTTGTTTACGAATTTGTGCAAAACCTAATAGCTGTGAATTTAATTTTTCTCACATGTGCAAGCTAAATAAATTAACTAAGTCCGATCTGGTTTTCGGTATAAGTTCGATAATTTTCCTTCTCCAGTTTCCGAGTTCATCTCCATTAGAATATGCTAGCTACACTACACAGTGCTTTCGTGATTTTTCCCATGTGTAAATCAAATTCCGCCATATATTCCTTTCACCAAAAACCTCCACAAAGTCATCTCTTTGCTTAGCCAAATAATCCTCCCTATTTTATAAAATCAATTAATCAACTAAGCAACTAATATTTCTCACGCTGTTGTTCAAATCCCCATAAAAGCAACAGGCAAGTCACCTAAGAAGTCGTACAAATAGCATATAAAGCATTCAGTCAGCTATTATCTACTTTAAGTACGCTCTCCTCCTGTTATGTATCTACAGTTTTCATATTTCTAGCATTAGTGATATGATACAAAAGAAATGAGGAAAGGAAAAGAAAAATAATTCGAATACTCGCCTAATCAATTAAACATAAAATAACACCTTACTAAAAGAAAAGGTAATTTTTGAAGATTTTTTAATGAAAAGAAAAAAATTGCTTTCCGTATATGGGTGTGACCTATCTGCATGAAAAGAAGCATATTTTTCCAAACTTCGCTCTTAATAGTTACTATTATGTTATACTGATTAAAGTTATCATAAATTATAAATCAGATTTAAAGCTGAAATCTTAAGAATTTGAACTTTTAAGGGAATCAAAGTTTTTTCTGGAAGCTCACGTCCTACACTAGTAGAATTTGTTTTTAAAACTCGATTAAAAAGCTATGAAATCTTACTAGGATCTTTTTATTCTTGAAATTACAATGATTTAAAAAAATTTTGAAGTAATAGGAAAATACAATTTGATATTAGCATATCGTATCGCTTAATGTTATCGTTTTTTCACTCTTTCACGTACGTATTTCATTAAACAAGAAAACATATATTTAAAAAATTCTTTTGAGAGATTTGAAATTATGCATTTCTACTGGGAACTTTAAATTCCGTTAAATACGAATCAAGGACCAAACCGTTGCCAAACTTTTTTATGCAAAATTGATCCTATCTATCATATTAAGTTACAAAAAGCTATTATTGAGAAAGATACGAAAAGTATACTGTATCATATTTTATTTATTTAACAAAAAAGGTGGAGTTCATTAACAGAAACACAAAGCCACTCTGCAAAAACAAAATAACTAGATCTTAGAAAAACTCTATAAAATCCAAACAACTAGCTTTAAATATAAAATCTGTATTAATTTTCCTCTTAACTTTTAAATAGCAAAGTAATTTCGCAAAAACAGTAAAAAAAATAATTCCTGTTTTGAGTACCAAGTGTTTTGAATTTATTTATTTTATGTGTAATCAGGAAGAATTTTTTAAGAATATTAGAGACGAAAATTTAGCTTAATCATTTAGATACACATATTTTACCTCCTTTTTAGCATATCTATATGTGAAAACATTTATTAAGCTGAAAAACAAACTAGAGTTCTGAAAAGCAACATTTTACGTGCTTCTTCATTTAAAAGTATCGAAAACATTGAGCTCTAAGAAATAAACTCTGTTATTGATGAGTTAAAATTTTCCTAATAACTACTTCCATAAGAAACACTTTGTGTAATCTAACACAAGATATAGATATAAAAAGATATATAAGAATCTAAAACAAGATATATAATATCCTAAGTGTTTAAATTTAGCTCAAAGTCCTTCAGACCCTTAGACTGTTAAGCAAGTTATCGCTGTGTCTTATGAAGGTTTAAAACAAACCTATTTTATTTTTGTGTTGTATTTAAGCTTCAGTTTAAACAGAAGGCACAACATATGCTTTCAGTTAAAACTTTGCCACTTGCGAGTGTTAAAACAGGCATGAAATTGAATTTCGTAGCCCGAGACTGCAGAAATATGGCCTATCTAAGCTAGCTCAAAACTTTAATGGCGCATTTTAACTTCGGATAGCAAATGGCAAATACCAAAATTTTAAGTGACAGCGCAGGACGGTGTAAAAATAAAGCTGCAAGCTTCGCTGCGAAGCTCTATCTCTAAAACATTTAAAACTCCTTAAACACATTAAATAATCTTTAATCTCATTTGCATCCTGGTGTGGTCTAACGAAAAGAAGTTACTGTAAAGATGCAACTCTCAAAATTTTTAATTAACATAAAATACCTTATATAGATACATTAATCTGTTTTCTACAGGCAATTCCTGGGAATATTTTCGCAGAATATCATGAAGTTTTCACTTTGCTATCTTTCCTTCATACCTAAACGTTTCTACAAAACATAAATAGTAACTGCCAATAATAAGACGATACCTCCTAAAATTGGGAAAAAAAGTTCTGAAAGTTAAAAATTAATACAACATGAACCATATTACAAAATCAAATGAAACGAAACAAGAAATGCAATAGCAAATTATCAAAAATACTTTTTGATTTTTTAATCTGCCCTTTTTTGCATCGGAATAAGATTCTAAAACAACGAAACTTTCATCAAAAAACACGGAGAAATGATAGATTACTGAGTTCGATGAAAATATTTGATATTATATGCCTCTAAGAACTTTAAACGATATTCTTCTGCATTTAAAATTCCCTTGATAGCTACTCTATTTTCTAAGGTGTAATGTAAGTAAAAGCTTCTTATACAGCATTGTCTCGGATTAAAGAACGATAAGGCTACAACTTCAGTAATGAATTGCCTTGAGGTCCATATGTACTCTACACTTCCAATTCAGTACTACGGTCTTCTGGGAATATCTGAAGGCATCATGGGATTATACAAAAAACTATATATATGCATACTCACTTACTGCAAATCATTCTGCCACTTCAGAAACCAGAAGCCTTCTAAAAGGGTAACTAATTCCAATTCTCTTCGTTTCTGAAAGGGTAACTATCTAACGCTCTCACGAATTTTGAAGAACATCTTGCCAAAATTTCAATAACACTGGTATTAAGAAAATATTGTTACGAAATGTAAAGGCGCGGTGAGATGGCTTCCCCGCAAAGCAGTTTTAGGGTTGCCATAAAATAGCAAGGAAGGCAGGATTGCCACATTTGGCGATCAATCGCCCATTTGGCGACATTTGGCGACAAAATTGGCGATATACCATGGACGGTTGGAGAACCTTCTGGAACGAATTCGCACCGCTTTAGTCCAGAATGTTCCCGAACATAAGCCGAAAGCTATATAAACCCTGCTAGTCCGCAGTCAGTAGGTGTGCTTCATCGAGGGGAAGAGTGTCTCTCTCATCGAGAGTGTGTGTGCCTCGTCTAGCGAGTCAATCCCTGCGGAGTCGATCGAGTTGACAGCCGGGCAGCGAGTGCGAGTGAGTCGTCGAGTCCACCGAAGGAGTGTATTGCGGTTAGTGCATCGTCGAGAGAGCGTGTTGAGCTCCGGGAAAGACTGAACTGAAGAGTCAGGAGCCGTGCTCGTGTGTCATCGAGTGCATCGTGAGTTGTAGCGTGGAGAGTCTCGAGAGTACGTGGAGTTCTGAGAACGACCGAGCAGAGGCGGGAGCTGTACTCCGGAAAGCGGAGTCGTCTGCTTTGCAGGAAGCTGTCTCCACCGTGATAGCCTGATAACCTCAAGGCTGTGTCGCTGATCGTGTCAGCGTATTTATAGTAGATCTTCGACGACTGTAAAACATGTTTTGGAGCTGTCCTGATAATACTGGCAAATAAAGTGTGTTTCGTTACTTCATAAAGTTTCGTCGTTATTCACTCCAAATCTACACGAACCCCGTACGAACGTGAAGGAAGGAAATAACGTAACAACTGGTGACAGAAGTAAGAAAAGAAAAACGTAACAATTGGTGTCAGAAGTGGGATTTGCGAGTGAATGCTAGTGACTCGCCTGCAGAGGAAAGGCATGGCGGAAGAAACGAAGACTTTGATGGACTTCTTAGCCGAGATGAGAGCTGAAATGAAAGCCGGACTGGCTGAGATAAAAGCTGGATATAAAGAGATGACAACTGAGATCAAAGTCGGACTGAAAGAGATGAAAGCCGGACTGGAGGATAAGAAAGCCCAGCGAGAAGAAATAAATTTTGGCCAAGAAAAAGTACGAGAGCAACTCCAACCGCTGAAAGTGGAGCTTGCAGAAGAAACTGGAGCCATAAAAGAAGATGTGAAAATGACAGTCGTGGCATCTGGAGAATCCAAGGATGAAGAAATGAAAAAAGTAGCTAATGAACTGCCTGAGAAAGATCCAGAAATGAACGATGAAATATCTAACGGGATTAAAGAAAAAGAAAGAAAACATGAAGAAATAAAAGACGGGAAAGAAGATTTTGTTTCCCAAGTGCCTGAATAGGAAGAACGTGAAAATGAGATTGTCAAGTTCATCGAAACTGATAGTAAAGTTACGAAGTCGCAGGCAGCAAGTGTTGAAATATCTGAAAGTGCATGTGATGCAGAGATGGGAGAAGCCCATGTGCAGCTTAAGCAGTGCGCTCCAGTATTGCAAGAACATTCACCCACTTGGCAAACTATGTGTGTGCCTCATAGTGCAGGTTTTACAGACAAGGACTTGATTCTAAACCCGGATACTTCTGCTTGTAAAGGATCGAATTCTATTCGCAACACTGGTGCAAACATCGGAACTGGTTCCCAGAAAACGGGGGAAAATAAGCATGTATCAATTCCTAAAAATATCCAGGTGAACTGTATGCCTGCTGAGAATTAATTAGAGAGTGGTGAACAAACTTTTTCAGATCTTTTTGTGGATGGAAAGTTTCAAAGAACTGAATCTTCATACTGTGATATGCAAAACATAAATATATCTGAGAACTGCAGTGGAAAAGTATTTGACCCGGGTATATTTTAATGAAAAGACAAAGACTGAAATTAGACTTTAATTTGATATTAGATTTTAGATTTAATTAGAGATTAGATTTAATTTTAGATTTTAATTGAGACTTTAATTTGTATAATATAAAACTGTTATGCGTTTAATTTGTGTATATGACTTGTACATACTGTAAATATCTGTTTCTTTAGTTATGTTATTTATTTATATCTTATGTTTGTTTCAAAACGATTTGATTGTATCGAATTAGGCTTCTGACCAAGGGTTGTACTGCCCGGGACGTGCAGTCCTTGGGAGGGGGCAGTGTTACGAAATGTAAATGTAATGGTGAGATGGCTTCCCCGCAAAGCAGTTTTAGGGTTGTCATAAAATAGCAAGGAGGGCAGGATTGCCCCATTTGGCGATCAATCGCCCATTTGGCGACATTTGGCGACAAAATTGGCGATATACCATGGACGGTTGGAGAACCTTCTGGAACGAATTCGCACCGGTTTAGTCCAGAATGTTCCCGAACACAAGCCGAAAGCTATATATACTCTGCTAGTCCGCAGTCAGTAGGTGTGCTTCATCGAGGGGAAGAGTGTCTCTCTCATCGAGAGTGTGTGTGCCTCGTCTAGCGAGTCAATCCCTGCGGAGTCGATCGAGTTGACAGCCGGGCAGCGAGTGCGAGTGAGTCGTCGAGTCCACCGAAGGAGTGTATTGCGGTTAGTGCATCGTCGAGAGAGCGTGTTGAGCTCCGGGAAAGACTGAACTGAAGAGTCAGGAGCCGTGCTCGTGTGTCATCGAGTGCATCGTGAGTTGTAGCGTGGAGAGTCTCGAGAGTACGTGGAGTTCTGAGAACGACCGAGCAGAGGCGGGAGCTGTACTCCGGAAAGCGGAGTCGTCTGCTTTGCAGGAAGCTGTCTCCACCGTGATAGCCTGATAACCTCAAGGCTGTGTCGCTGATCGTGTCAGCGTATTTATAGTAGATCTTCGACGACTGTAAAACATGTTTTGGAGCTGTCCTGATAATACTGGCAAATAAAGTGTGTTTCGTTACTTCATAAAGTTTCGTCGTTATTCACTCCAAATCTACACGAACCCCGTACGAACGTGAAGGAAGGAAATAACGTAACAACTGGTGACAGAAGTAAGAAAAGAAAAACGTAACAATTGGTGTCAGAAGTGGGATTTGCGAGTGAATGCTAGTGACTCGCCTGCAGAGGAAAGGCATGGCGGAAGAAACGAAGACTTTGATGGACTTCTTAGCCGAGATGAGAGCTGAAATGAAAGCCGGACTGGCTGAGATAAAAGCTGGATATAAAGAGATGACAACTGAGATCAAAGTCGGACTGAAAGAGATGAAAGCCGGACTGGAGGATAAGAAAGCCCAGCGAGAAGAAATAAATTTTGGCCAAGAAAAAGTACGAGAGCAACTCCAACCGCTGAAAGTGGAGCTTGCAGAAGAAACTGGAGCCATAAAAGAAGATGTGAAAATGACAGTCGTGGCATCTGGAGAATCCAAGGATGAAGAAATGAAAAAAGTAGCTAATGAACTGCCTGAGAAAGATCCAGAAATGAACGATGAAATATCTAACGGGATTAAAGAAAAAGAAAGAAAACATGAAGAAATAAAAGACGGGAAAGAAGATTTTGTTTCCCAAGTGCCTGAATAGGAAGAACGTGAAAATGAGATTGTCAAGTTCATCGAAACTGATAGTAAAGTTACGAAGTCGCAGGCAGCAAGTGTTGAAATATCTGAAAGTGCATGTGATGCAGAGATGGGAGAAGCCCATGTGCAGCTTAAGCAGTGCGCTCCAGTATTGCAAGAACATTCACCCACTTGGCAAACTATGTGTGTGCCTCATAGTGCAGGTTTTACAGACAAGGACTTGATTCTAAACCCGGATACTTCTGCTTGTAAAGGATCGAATTCTATTCGCAACACTGGTGCAAACATCGGAACTGGTTCCCAGAAAACGGGGGAAAATAAGCATGTATCAATTCCTAAAAATATCCAGGTGAACTGTATGCCTGCTGAGAATTAATTAGAGAGTGGTGAACAAACTTTTTCAGATCTTTTTGTGGATGGAAAGTTTCAAAGAACTGAATCTTCATACTGTGATATGCAAAACATAAATATATCTGAGAACTGCAGTGGAAAAGTATTTGACCCGGGTATATTTTAATGAAAAGACAAAGACTGAAATTAGACTTTAATTTGATATTAGATTTTAGATTTAATTAGAGATTAGATTTAATTTTAGATTTTAATTGAGACTTTAATTTGTATAATATAAAACTGTTATGCGTTTAATTTGTGTATATGACTTGTACATACTGTAAATATCTGTTTCTTTAGTTATGTTATTTATTTATATCTTATGTTTGTTTCAAAACGATTTGATTGTATCGAATTAGGCTTCTGCCCGGGACGTGCAGTCCTTGGGAGGGGGCAGTGTTACGAAATGTAAATGTAATGGTGAGATGGCTTCCCCGCAAAGCAGTTTTAGGGTTGTCATAAAATAGCAAGGAGGGCAGGATTGCCCCATTTGGCGATCAATCGCCCATTTGGCGACATTTGGCGACAAAATTGGCGATATACCATGGACGGTTGGAGAACCTTCTGGAACGAATTCGCACCGGTTTAGTCCAGAATGTTCCCGAACACAAGCCGAAAGCTATATATACTCTGCTAGTCCGCAGTCAGTAGGTGTGCTTCATCGAGGGGAAGAGTGTCTCTCTCATCGAGAGTGTGTGTGCCTCGTCTAGCGAGTCAATCCCTGCGGAGTCGATCGAGTTGACAGCCGGGCAGCGAGTGCGAGTGGGTCGTCGTATCCACCGAAAGAGTGTATTGCGGTTAGTGCATCGTCGAGAGAGCGTGCTGAGCTCCGGGAAAGACTGAACCGAAGAGTCAAGAGCCGTGCTCGTGTGTCGTCGAGTGCATCGTGAGTTGTAGCGTGGAGAGTCTCGAGAATACGTGGAGTTCCGAGAACGACCGAGCAGAGTCGGGAGCTGTACTCCGGAAAGCAGAGTTTGCTGCTTTGCAGGAAACTGTCTCCACCGCGATAGCCTGATAACCTGAAGGCTGTGTCGCTGATCGTGTCAGCGTATTTATAGTAGATTTTCGACGACTGTAAAACGTGTTTTGGAGCTGTCCTGATAATACTGGCAAATAAAGTGTGTTTCGATACTTCATAAAGTGTCGTCGTTATTCACTCCAAATCTACACGAACCCCGTACGAACGTGAAGGAAGGAAATAACGTAACAACTGGTGTCAGAAGTAAGAAAAGAAAAACGTAACAATATTCTGATTTTGAATATTTACCGTCACATACCAGAATTAAAACCGTCAGATAAA
Organism: Stegodyphus dumicola; assembly: GCF_044657685.1. Classification (NCBI taxonomy): domain Eukaryota; kingdom Metazoa; phylum Arthropoda; class Arachnida; order Araneae; family Eresidae; genus Stegodyphus; species Stegodyphus dumicola. The sequence continues at coordinate 107,655,180 of NC_140781.1, read as the reverse complement.
AGTGCAGGCAGTAAAGATTTAAAGCATCATTAGTATAAAGTTCTACTAAAACAACTCGAAATTCTCATACACCTTGTTTTTTAACTTCAAGCAATTAAATGATACACGTTTCGACAGTTCTGTTTCTGAACCTCTAGCGCTTTAGAACCTGCTTTCTTTCTGATGCTATAAGTTTTCGCATATTTCTGCTTTAATGTTACTGGTCTTTTTCTTTTTTATCGTTTCCTTCAAATTTGAGCCTAAAAGCGGCTGAACACTAGTTTAAGGTTCAAATCCTGGCAAACGGTCTGGCTGCATAGCCGTTTTCGTGTTTTTCCCTGTGTTTAACGTGCATGCGAGCCAGGTTCCCTTTGAAAATCATCCACGAAGGCATCCCTCCTCTTAGGCAGATAGCCTTCGAGTGCTTTGCCATAAATAAACCAAATCAAACCTTCAATCCTGCACTGAGAACTTTAGTAAGAAAGAATTATTTGATACGCTAAAAGTTTTTACAAACAGAAAATTTTGTCTTGTTATAGTGCTATTCCTTCCTTTCATTCTTGATATTTTTGTTCTAATAATAGTAATCTTTTTTAACAAGTTTTTTTCATAATCTGCCTATCAATGGCAAATTATGAAAGTTTCACTATGAATAGGCATTAGTTAATTTTATTATTTTGGATTCTGTGTTCATTAACATTTTAAAATGCTCCTATTTTTCCCATCATTTTAGTTCTTCCTCATTCAGCCGTGCTAGAGATAAATATTTAAACAAATATCTTTGATGTGTTAAAAATAGATATCACATCTAGTCATCTCTTCATCTTTAAAACCTTCAGAACTTTACTAATATAATATAAAGCTCTTACTCTCAAATGTTACTTGAGTTCTTCAGTATTTTAATTATAACTCTGTGAGGTATATCCTAAGTTTATAACAGTTATTTTTAGTTTTATTCACCTTATCAGGGTCAAAGTTCCTTCTAACCTTCTTCGGGAACATACAAGGACCTGACTCGGAACAGAGAGCTTACTAAAGCTATGTTCACTAATTGTGGTAAGTAGACAGGATACAGACGAAGGGTATACAAAACCCTTTATTTTTCTCTATATACAATAACTTCCGTACTTCGGAATACAATGACCCGCCACTCGGGGTCTAACGCAAAAGTATAAAAATAAAACTAAACTCTAATTTAACTTTAGAATAATACACGTGGAAGATTGGCCTTATAATAACAGGAAGCGTATGTAGCACAGAGACTGTGAACACTACAATACGTTTAATTTATCAAGAGGATTAAATCCTCTGGCCTGGAAGGCAAACAGCAACTGCGTAACTTCTAAGGTAAGCGGCCTGCGTTGACTCACTGCTTCCTCTCTCTCTTGCTTGGCAAAAAACCACAACTTAAGTACTTGGCGTTCGCCAGACAAACTTTGCATAAAATCCTCCACGCTTATAATTCTGGCCGGAAGTAGAAAATAAGAAGTGATAGTAAAGATTTAAAATAAAATAAACGTTAGTAAAACTTAAGATCCTTACATACTTCCCGCCAGAGTTGATTAGTTTGAAACTGAGGTCTAAAACGACCTTGTTGAAAATTTTTAGCTCTAGAATCTAACGCGAGGCCAATCTTTTACAAAATATAACTTCGCTAGAAACTAGAAAATTTAAAAGAAAGAAATTTGTTACAATAACAACTCCCAGGATATACAACAATCTTTTTTTTTTCATCTGTACTGCATCTAAACAGGAGCTTTTATTCAATTCTGGTTCCTTCCGGAGATCTGGAAGGAAAACTAGTTTAATGAAATGTTACACAATGACATGGCAAGTAACATATACAATTATACTGCTCTTTAACATTCTTATTTCATTCATGACTATTTTAATTATCTCTCCCCGTGCTCTCTGACATGTGTTGTAAAAGAACACCAAACACGAATGTGTTTCTGTCTACGTGTGCCACACTTCCTCCTACAATCAAAACACTAACGTGTTAAAATTCAACATAACGAGACCTCTTAACATACCCTAATTTCAACTCTAAACCCTGAGGTACTATTCTAAAAGTGGCTAACTCTAAAGTGTAGCGTCAGAGAGCCTAACTACATCATTCAACCTTTAACACATATTCGCCATGATTTAGTCTTCACAGTCACACGAATAACAAATTTTTAACATTACTTTCACTTTTACCATATCACGGTATTTCTTAACATTTAAAATAAAAGAACATATCAACATGCCGTTAATATTACAGATTTGAAAACATACATTAGTAGTACATTGTTAACTTCTATTCTTTTCAAAGCAAGTGCCAATTCTTTCTACATTGAAATAATACATTTCAAAAAGTCTTTCAGACTAAAACTTCTCTCTTGCTAGAATGTTTTAAATAAAATTTATACAATAACTTTTTACAATATTTAAGGTTTACACAACGCTATTATACATCAACTTTAGTTTTACGCACGAGTAATTGAAAAACATAATACGAAAATCGGTCACAACTCATTTCTCGCCCTTTTGGCGATAAAGGTAGACCTCGCATGAGGTAAAACTTCTTGAAATCTGCCACTTGCAGTAAGAATGAAAGATTAACTTAAGTTTGCAAAGTAACATAAAATTTTACTTATCTTTGTAATATTCGGACATCCTTTTCTGGGCCCAGTCTTTAAAGGTACTGCAGATAGTAGTTTGATTTATCCTCCTTCTTGTACGGGCTCGCCCTTCAGTGCTTTCCTCTGGAAGCTTCCGTTTTTCACCAGTTCGGCCACCCTTGAACACCTTCCTTTTCTCCTCTGCTTGTGGTCTTGGCCGTTTGAAGGCAGCTGGTCTTGGCGGAACCGGGAAACTTCTGTCGTGATCCTGCTTGGACCTCGTTGTTGGCCGTTCAAATTTTCCTTGTACCTTTTCCTCCGCCGCTGAAGGCCCTTCCGCAGTTCGGCGACTTTTGCTGCGGAGAGTTCTGTCGGATGAGTAGATCTTCCGTTTTAAAGCCGGGTTATAGTTGCCGTCATTTCTCCTGGTCCTCTTCACATACGTCGTCCTTCTCCCTTCTTCATTCTGGGGGTGTTCGTGAACTCTGTTTTCTGGACGGTGGAACGGCTTCTTTTTCTTGTTACCTTCAATTTTTCCGCGGGGCAATTTTCTTTTCACTTGCTTCTGTCTCTCATTGGCTTGCCCTTGTACTTGTCGTTTTTCCACATCTGGAACTTGTACCTGCGGTGTCTGCCGTGCCGGATCCTGCAAAAGATCTGAAAAGATTTGCATTTTAAAAGGATCGAAGTAGGGCTTGATTTGATCAATGTTTGCGGAACAGGTTTCACCATTTCTGGCTTTTAACACTACAACAGCGTGAGTTATTTTTTCTATAACATATGGTCCTTCAAATCGTGGAAAAAATTTGGCAGTTTTATCTTCTGGTGCTGAAGAAAGTGAATGCTTAATTTTTAAAACTTCATTCCCTACTTTATAAGTTATTCCCCGTCGTTTCAAATCATAATATAGCTTCTGTTTTCTTTGTGCTACTTCCGTATTCTTTTTTGCTTCTTTTATTAGTTTTTCTATATCACCCATTTTAAATTCTGGGGCTCTTTGTTGCACATAAAATAATTTATCTAACGGTGTTATAATCTTTCTGCCTAGAAATAACTCAGCAGGAGTTTTGCCCGTTGTATCATGTTTTGCGGTCCTAAGGGCGAAAGCAAATTCATTGACATAGTTATCCCAGCTTTTATGAAAATTTTTAACATAACTACGGATAATTTTCACTATATTTCTGTTGACCCGTTCCGCTATATTTCATTGCGGCCGATACGGGACCATTTTTAAATGACGTATGCCCAGTTTTTGGCACATGTCTTCAAATATATTACTTACAAATTGAGGACCATTATCCGATATAACTTTTAGGGGCGCCCCGTATTTTAAAATATATTTATTTAAAATAGAATCAGTAACTAATTTCGCGGAGGCTCGTTTTAAGGGAACAATTTCGGTCCATTTACAAAAATGATCAACCATAACAAGGAGATAGCGACTTTTATTTAACTGACTTTTTGGGAAAGGGCCCAATAAATCGATGCCAATTATTTCATTTGGAAATTCGGATTTAATACTATTGAGAAACCCGGCCGGGCGGAAATTAATATAATTAAGTGCTTGACATGTTGGGCAGGACTGGACATACGCCCTTGTTAACTTTTGCAGTTCAGGAAAGTAGACTGCCTCGCGTACGCGTTGGATAGTTTTTCGAATACCAGCATGAGAAGCTAAAGGGCTGTCATGGAGCTCCTGCAGGATATTTAATCTAAGACTAGCTGGGATAACAGGTCGAAATTCGTTGTTGGAATTCGTAGTTTATGTATAAACTAATAGACCATCTATTAGTTCGTAATGGGCCGCCATATTTCTTATCGCCACAATATCTTGGTGGTTAAAATTTTCAGGATCCTTCAAATACTCATAAATACTTCCAAACTCAGGATCCTTACCCAGTTCGGTTATTACAGTTTCTCGGGAATTTATTGTACACGCTGTAAGCATTGCCATCTTTACGGTATTGCCTTGTTCGTCTATTTTAATCCTTGATAGGGCATCTGCTATGATATTTTCCTTTCCAGGGGTATGCTTGATGACCAGATTATATTCTTGCAGCTTGAGTGCCCATCTTATTAACCTTGGGGATAAATTTTTCCCTGAGTATAATCTAGTTACCGCCGCATGATCAGAGTATACTGTTATCGGCGCCTTTCCAAAATAGACTCGGAACTTTTGCACTGCTAACAGAACTGCAAGTGCCTCTCTCTCGGTCGCGGAATAGTTTCTTTGTGTTTGATTTAAAGTTCGGCTAAAAAATGCCACGGGCTGCTGATTTTGCGAAAGTACCGCTCCTACCGCATAATCCGAAGCATCCGCTGAAATTTCTAAATTTTCATCCTTTTCAGGAAATTTCAACACAGGGGCTTGCGTTAATGCTTGTTTTAATTTTTCGAAAGCACTCATGGCTTCGGCCGTCCACGAGAATCTTGCCTTTTTCCTTTTTAATTTTAACAATGGCTCAGCGATAGCCGCAAAATCTTTTATAAAGGACCTATAATATGAACAAAGTCCTAAAAAAGAAGAGAGCTTCTTTGCCGTGTTTGGAGTCGGATACTTTTGTACAGCGATTATTTTTGATTCATCTGTCTCGATCCCTTTTTGAGATATTTTGTAACCTAAATATTTTAATTCAGGGGCTGCAAATTTGCACTTTTCGACATTAACTTTTAGACCGGCCTCATTTAATAAAGAAAACACCTGTCTTAAATCCTGTACATGTAGGTCGAGCTTATCACTACTAATAATGATATCGTCTAAATAGATAAATGTGGACTTTCCAAGCACAGGTCTTAACACAATGTCCATGCATCGCTGAAATGTTGCCGGGGCGCCTGAAAGGCCAAACGGCATACGCAAAAATGCATAAGTGCCAGACTTGGTTATAAAAGCAGTCTTAGGCACGTCCTCAGGCCTCACCCCTATTTGAAAATAACCAGTCGTTAAGTCTAAAGTCGTCATAAATTTGGTTGATTTTATGTTCCTTAAAATTTCTTCTATGATCGGTAACGGATATACCGGATATTTCGTTATGGAATTTAATTTACGGTAATCAATAGCGAATCTCCACCTTTTTGGATGCTCCAAAGGATAGTCATTATTTTTCTTACATAAAACCACCGGGCTAGCATAACTACTTGAGATGGGCGTTATGATCTTTTTACGTAGCATATCGGTAATATGCCATTCTATAATTTTTTCCTTATTCTTATCATACCGGTATGGTTTTTGACGAACTGGCAATGCATCTCCGGTGTCAATACTATGGTTAGTAACCTGAGTAAATCCTGGAATATCACTAAATAACGAAGCAAATTCACTTACCACTTGTCGGATTCTATCTTGCTCGTCATTAGGCAGGTGGTCAAGATTTAACCTTGGCGGTTCAGCCTTTTCTACACGCACTGGTTTCATTGTCAGCTTAAGGGACGCTTCATTAAAATCCAGTGTAGCTTGTGCGTCTGAAAGAAAATCTATTCCTAAGATCAAATGTGCTTGCAGATTCTTTACTATAAAAAACATCACCTTGTTCGTCCTTGATACGGATATACAAAGGTACTTTACCTACGCACTTACATTTTTCTCCTAGCGCCGGTAATACTGTCGTATATAGTTTTTTAGAAAGTATTTTCGCAAATACCGCATATATAATGCGGTATTTGCGAAAATACTTTCTAAAAAACTCTTCTGCCACACAGGAACACTGCGCGCCGGTATCCAGGAGTGCGGTGGCCGGGATATTATTCACCAAGACTTCAATCTCCGGAAGAGTCAAATTTTTCACCATTACTGTATTTAACTTGTAGGAAGAGGGGTTTTCGTGGCCTTCGGATTTCCGCACCCTCTCGTCCGCAGAAATCCGTTTTAGTTTAAATTATTTTTCCTTTCCGTGCTTTCGTTCTTTTTCCACTGGCCTTGAGACTTTTTTCCGGGGTTGCTATTGAACTGTCGACGTTCGCCGGCTGTTTTTGAATGCTCGGGTTTCCTTGCCCACTCATTCGCTTTTTCTCCGTAGCCATGTGCTTGAGTTTGTTGTAGTCTTGGCGTACCAAATTGGTTTCGCTGTTGATATTGGCGTCTTCTTTCGACGTCCGCCGTTCTTCTACTTTCAAACTGGATTGCTAGCTCAAATAACTTTTCCAGTGTAGTCGGATTTCTTAATTCAATAAAGTCTTGCACTTGGGGCAGTAACCTCGGCAAAATCACTTGAATTATTTCAGGATCCGGACGGTTTCCATACAAGAGCTTGAAAACGTGAATTTTTCTTAAAATAAAGCTCGAGAGGTTTTCGATTCTTTGTTGATATATACTAAAAAGTTCCGTTTCTAATTTCGCACGATCCCTTACAACAGGGAAGGCTTTTAGTAGGGTAGTCTTGAAATTTTCGTAAGTATAGGTGGGACTTCCTGCTTGACCCAAGAGACTTCTGCCTATACATTTGAACCAGTTAAGCGCTTGGCCCCTCAAAGCGCTGGTAGCTAAGGTAACTTTTTGAAACTCGTGCACGGGGTAGAGCATGAAGTGGTCATCCAATTTTTCCAAAAAACTGGTTACCGGTGAGTTTCCATTAAACGTTGCTTCTGGTTTCATCGAAGCGCGCATGGTATGGACGATGTAACCGAATCCTTCCAGGGCGGCAGCTGGCATTTCTGGATTCTGAGCCGTTTCTGCAGGCAGCACAGGTTCTTCTTGAAACTCGGCCATGGTTTTCTTCTTCGTTGGGCGCCACTATCAGGGTCAAAGTTCCTTCTAACCTTCTTCGGGAACATACAAGGACCTGACTCGGAACAGAGAGCTTACTAAAGCTATGTTCACTAATTGTGGTAAGTAGACAGGATACAGACGAAGGGTATACAAAACCCTTTATTTTTCTCTATATACAATAACTTCCGTACTTCGGAATACAATGACCCGCCACTCGGGGTCTAACGTAAAATTATAAAAATAAAACTAAACTCTAATTTAACTTTAGAATAATACACGTGGAAGATTGGCCTTATAATAACAGGAAGCGTATGTAGCACAGAGACTGTGAACACTACAATAGGTTTAATTTATCAAGAGGATTAAATCCTCTGGCCTGGAAGGCAAACAGCAACTGCGTAACTTCTAAGGTAAGCGGCCTGCGTTGACACACTGCTTCCTCTCTCTCTTGCTTGGCAAAAAACCACAACTTAAGTACTTGGCGTTCGCCAGACAAACTTTGCATAAAATCCTTCACGTTTATAATTCTGGCCGGAAGTAGAAAATAAGAAGTGATAGTAAAGATTTAAAATAAAATAAACGTTAGTAAAACTTAAGATCCTTACAACCTTTCCTATCTCTACTAGCTTCAGCTTACATTTCCTTACCCGAATGAGTTTTTAGAATCGCGTTTTAAATGCAAATGAGTAGCAAAGTAGTATTTTAGTCGAAGTTCCATTGACTTCGAGAGAGAGAATTAGATTTCCTGAATAGCGCGCGTTTGCCTTTTGGCTACGTCCGTCTAAGCTGTTACAATGCTCGGCCGTATTATGCTCGGCCTTTGATAGCTTCGCTATTTAATTTAATACTAGCTTATAAGTTATGTTAGCTTCGGCTAAATCTCTTTAGTTAGCCATTAGTTAGTTCTTATTTCTTCTATTTTTTATTTTAAGCCCAAGTGGAGGCTTTATTGTACGTCCTGAGAAAGGAGCCGTCTGGCAATCTTTATTTTGGATAATAAAGGGTAACTAACCCTGCTTGAGTTTACGTTTCTATTTTTGGACTTAAGCGATTATTCGCTTAGTAGTTCACTAGGTTCCTCAACACTTAGTTAATAGATAAATGTGAGGATCCCTACAACTCTAACCAGATTATACTGGTATTTAAAAATATCTTTTATTGCACAAAAGTACCAACTTCTCAAAAACTCTTAAATAAAATTGAATGAATTTGAGTTTATATACAGCTTCTGAACGCAAACACAAACTGAGAAATTGAATATGAATGCGTATGTCACAGAACTAAACAATGAAATAAATAGAATTGAAACAAAATGTGACAGCATAATTTTAGGAATGATTAACCCCTCAGAGATAAATGCAGACTTCTTACATTAATGGAGAATATGATCTTCCCTTGCTCATATGCACATGCCACATCGCAATTTAATGCTCTCAATAATGGGGTTAATTGACCTTTGGAAGAGTACGTTCTTCTTTATCAATGCGATTTCCGTGGCACTTAAAATCTGTGAGAATAGAATTTCGATGAACAAAGTTATTCCATGGGTATTGTACAGATAAGTGTGGCTTGGCATTCAAATCAGGCGTTTCAGCTGGTCTGTTTATTCGCTTTAAATTTTCTGTAACCAAGTTTACTGGATATAGACGAGTTTCAACATTGGTTTAAAGCATGTGAGACCCTTGCGCACATCTGTAAAACTTCCCATTAGGACAGTAGAACTTCATATTGACACCATTGTTCTACTACTGATTTTCTATTGAAGACGAGTAGGTAATTACGTGCACTGAACATTATTTTTTCTCACACCATCACATATGCAACGTCGAATATTTCATGTTCCTGACATACTTCAGATATAAAAGTCTTTAAATCAATTGTCATTTCAAATAATAATTGCTGAGGCCCATTGTGTTGAACCTAGCTATGATATTCTCTGAACCAGTTCAAGTAGTCTCTCTTTGAAGTGAGGTCAGTGAAACATAACTCGTTGACTCTCATAAAGGCCTTTTTCATTAAGCCTTCTGTAAAAACTTTCAGAAGCCGTAGCTTTTTTCTACTACCTTGTTATGGCTTAAAGAAAGTTCATGGCCTTTTAAATTGTTTTCAGAAAGTAACTACTTTCTCGTGAAACATTCGGTCATCTTGCAGCTATCATAGGTGTCCCTCCTACTTCTAAACTAGTTCTCCACCTCAGAGACTATTCTAGAAGATAATTTAGCTCATAAAGAAGCTGTTTTGATTCTATGAACACTGAAATCAGTCTTAATCACAGAAAATCGCGGGAAACCATATTTTAGGTGAAGTACGTATCAAATCATATCGCTGTTTGCGTTTCAAGAAAAGCCTGATTAAATCTGATTAGCTAATAAATAAGGGTGTCTATCTCTTATTCCATGAAAATTAAATTAGTTAATTGATAAAATATCGTTAATTTTAGATATTTAAAATTTTTACCAGTGTAATAGTAGTATAAAAATGTGAAAAGGTATTTTCTTGAATTAAATTCACATTTCCAGTTTTATAATAAAAGTTTAAAAGCGAAGTATGGCTACAGTCTTAATCTACTCTCCTATGTGTGAACTTAGAGTGTGACTATATCAAGAATATATGTAATGATTCAAAGCGCAGACCGCTTAATGGACAATGAGTAAGTGTCATTGTAAATTAGGCACTATTAATAAAATAGGAATACAAGACTCTTACACAAGTTTTACACACTTACGCGAGTTGTTCCAACAAGTCTTCAATGAGTTTGAATTAAATTCTGGCCCTAAATAAAAATTTTAAATATAACCTTCTTTCTACTACAGCTCACTCATTTTCGATAATAATTATCTTTCAGAACTTTGTTTACGTTATCTGTTAGAATACAAAAATATCAAGACAGCAAGAGAAGAGTAGATAAAGAAAAACTGATGTTCAGTGGAGCTCATAATCGCTAAGATCTGAATTATACTTCAGCAGTGACAAAATGTAAAAAGAAGATATGTTGCTTCAACGTTAACCAAAGAAAATATTAAATTTTGAAAAAAAAATTATTCATATTAAAGCTAGTAACTTCCCATTCCTTAGAAAATAACAAAAGAATCCAGTTCTTAGTATCAAATTAAAAAAATCTAAGGCACTTAAGGAATTTGCTGCAAAACAATTCAGTCTAATAGTTTTAATTCAGGCATTTAACTAAAATTGCTGGGAATGTTATAGTCTTTTTACGATATGCGTCTGAAACATTTTCCAGATTTTATTAATTTTATTAGAACACATAAAATGTTTTTTCATCGAAATATTTTAGTAATAAAATCAGTGGGAATTTCATGAACACAGTGCTAAATAGAGTAAATCAGAAAAACAATTCATTCACATTGTATGAATAGCATTAGAAATCTGAGGACATTTCTCAGTACCTTTCTTTTTAGAAAATATAGCTGGGGCTGCCTTAAGACCCCTTAAATAATCTCAGTTGCAGGTGCGCCAGATTTTAGATGGCAGAAATATAGATAAAAGATAGATTTAATTTCCAGCTGAAACAATATTTCTTTGTTTTAAAATTTTGAAATTTTGAGTGCATTTAAATTCCAGTTCAACAGTAGATACACGATAATCTCAAAACAGAGCAGCATATAATTATAATTCTGGTCTACTAATCGATCTTTTTATAAGGCGATAACAAAGGAAGGCACCGCTTTCCGCTTTGCCAAACTGTCTTGTATATATGTTACGGTGAAACACGAAATCTGGAGAATGTCGACTTTCACCGGTGTATGTCAACATTCACATAGTCGCTTGGTGTATGTCCGAAATATTTTCCAAATACTCTTATTTCTGACTTACACCGGTGAATGTCGACATTCACCATGTACTAATGGTGAATGTTGAACATATAAGAATATTATATTTCCTTCTCCGTAATTCATTCGCGAAAAAACGCACTTGAGACTCAGAATACGAACTTAAGAACATAAGAACTTAAAACACACAGTACATTCAAAATGAGAAAGGAAAATAATAGAAGTTACAAACTTACCAAATTATGTGATTCAAATATTATTTATTGCAACAACTTAAACTATTATGACACTTTGAATTGCACAAGAGGCCCTTGCTTTTACAACTGCATTTACTTGTGGAACACTTCCTTTTGGAATGGCAGCGTGTACATATACTCCTCTCTTTTCGACCTACACCAGAACATATCTGTGATTGTCAACATACACCAGTGAGGGTCCGAATGTACAAGAATGTAAAGAAATATTCGATCTTTCACCGACGTATTTGGTGAATGTTGACATTCTCCAGTGAAAGTCGACATTCTCCAATTTCGGTCTTTCACGGTAACATATATAATACGAGTTACGTGGAAGAATGCATTATTTGGGCGTGATTGTAAGCGAAGTGACAGCACATGAAATATAAAATTAACTTCTGTAGTTTGTGACAAAAGTATGGTTTAGATACTTTTCAACTGCAGAAAATAGAAGAAGAAAAGTCCTTGAAATTGGAACAGCATAGTATTTCTCAACATGCAATCGACTCAATAGATCCAGGAACGTAATCAGTTACTGTAGCAAAAATGTAGAGCTGTTTTAGTTCAAAAATGACCGACAGATATTTTTTATATAAATCTGGTTGGTTAATTTAATTAAGGCAAATCATTCGAATGCTACTTTCTAAGGAATGAATACCTTTACGGTAGGTTTTTTTAAGGAAAATTGGCCCCTATTTATGTTGCTCGTGGGAAAGAATAGGAAAACACCCATGTAGCTAACCCTTAAGAACGAATTAACCAGTGTTCAACGAGCTTAGTCTCTCAGTCACTGATGGGCCTATAATAAATACATCGTCATCCAGTTTTTAAAAGATGAAGCATGTTCAGAAACAAAGTGTCTTGCTTATTGTTATCATTGCAAATATTTCAATTCTAATTGTAGCTCTCCGAAAGATATAGGTATGGAGTTGTGCAACAATTCTTGAAGTTCTCTAATCTTGAACCATCAATCAGCTATATAAAGCGTAAGTGCAAATGGAAAGTACTGGTTCTTGAGATGCCAGAGCTCAGAACTAACCAATAAAGTAACACAAGATCAAGTGAATAAGGTAGGATAAAGGAATCTAGTTTTACGGAATCCTGCTTTAAGATTCAATTCAGAACAGCTGATAATTCCAGCTGTTATAAACTTTCTAGAATAATTTGCATAAATGACCAAAGATATGCGTTAGCAAAGAAGTTGAAAAGAATATAATTACAGTTATTTCTAACAGAATTACCTCTATCAGAAAAGGTGGATATTCAGATACACATCTTTTTCAGTAACTCTAGTTATCACAACTATAGTAGTCGCAAAGAACAGTTTAGTATGATTTATAAAAGTGGCTGCTACGTTCTCTAAAAGTGTAACCACTGAAGAACACTCTTTTTTTTTAATTTTATCAAATTGGAAATACTACTAGAAAAGAATTTACTAAATTGTGTCCCATAGATTCCCATGTGATACCTTTTGCAAATAATCATGGCCAGTCATACAATTATGAAAACTGCTTGAAAAATAGTGACATATCATTTCGTATTCTACAAAAAAAAACAAGAAATTCTCGTTTAAACTTACCTTGTTCTCGTAATGTAAATTTGTTTCTTAGTAATGCAGTACAATCTTCAGTATTTGCGCTAAGTTTTTCTGATGTGATCCGATCCAAAGAATGTTTACTTTATTTTCTTCTCTATGAAGCGCTTATTAATTCTGATCAGTTATGTATGCTTGATACTGCAACTTTTTTTTTTTGAAGCAAATGAAGCTCAAGCATTTAAAGCGGTAAAGGTCTTATATACTAACTTAACTATATAATTCATGCCTTAGATAAATTTTTTAAAAACTTTTAAGACGACCTCCCATGTTTTGTAGAAATATCCAATCTCCTAAAGTCTATTACGGAAATTAAATTTTCTTTGCATCTTATAATCTCCTACAGTATTCTTTACCAGGTCAATAAAATTAAGAAATAGTTCAACAGGACAACATACAATTAGATATTATAGCCAATCATATAAATAAAAAGCTAAAGAATTACTACAGGATACAGGGCCAATGGTTTTAAATATCTGAGGAAAACGCATGAGAACTGATTTCAGTCTCAAGGGTATTATTTCAATTTAGAGTTATTAAGCATATAATATGTAAAGCTGTGAAAAGACAGTTTTTTTTTCGAAAAGTAGGAATGAAACCATTTTAAGGTTCAAACATTTTCTACGAATAAATGTCTTCAGTGTTGTAATACAGGTTATTGTTATATCTTTGAAACAATGAATGGAACTTGTGGCAATCTAATGTTCGACTGCGTGCGCAGCCAATCCACGTCATGTGGTTTATGTAAAAACTGCTAGCGCGGCAATGAACTAGCTCACTTCGCCCTTAGCTGGAGCATAGGATGTTTGAATTTTAGTTTAGTAGATTTTGTTATTTCGTTCCGTTATTTCAGTTGCGTTTAAAGTTATGGTGTGTGTGAATAAAGGTTATGTTTAAGGAAAAGGAGTCATGTCAATTCAAGGATATACACCAAGCACATAACCACCACGCCACCATAAAAGGGTGACCCGGCGTCAACGACCATAAAATGGCGATCCGGCTACTCGCATGAAGCTTATACTGGTTGTTCGTTTAAGAGTTTGGTTCCAGAACTTTTGTGTTTTTTCCCTTCAGCCGCTGACATGGAGAAAACAGCAGCCGTCAAGATTCCAATTTACAATCCAATTGACCCGGCATTGTGGTTTGCTATGTGTGAAGCAACTTTTGCTTTAGCCGCACCCAAGCCTATTACGGATTAGAAGACAAAATTTAACTACTGCGTCGCTCATTTGCCGCCGGAAATTGCTGCGTTGGTTAGAGATATCATTCTCCGGGAACGTACAGATGCTTCTTACGAAGACCTCAAAGCTGCTATTACGGAACGCTGTGGAGAAAGCAGTACGAGTGAAATACGGAAATTACTCACCGGCGAGCAACTTGGAGATAGGAAGCCATCAAAACTTCTTCGTGTAATGACTAGGCGGGCTGAAAAATACAATGTGCCTGACTCTTTGTTACTAGAATTATTCATGCATCAGATGCCTCCAAATGTCCAGTCTATTCTAGCGTCGGTTGAGCCGTTCGATTCATTGAAAGCCGCCAGTATCGCGGATAGAATATTGGAAGTTACACCCACTCAGGTAAGCGAAGTTTCTTCTCGTGTATCTCTCAATGTCTCTGAGAATTCTAAATTGGATTCCCTGCTGGAGGAAGTGTGCAAATTGCTTAGCGAGGTTTTGTCTACGACGATCACGCAGTGTTTCCAAAAATCCCTATAATATGAAGCGAAGCCCTTCAGCTAAAGCTGCTTCGAAGTGTTCCTATTGTTGGTATCATCATAATTTTAGTGACAAACCTAAAACGTGTGTTCCACCGTCTACATTCCAGGGAAACGTACCAGGGAAAGTGTAGTGGCGACATGCGCTTTACCCTCTGAGTCTCGTCGCCTTTTCATTAGAGACAGGAAATCGAATAGAATATTTTTGTGCGACACTGGCTCAGACGTCAGTCTTCTTTCAGCAGCCAGACAGGAAGCGCGTCAAACACCTGTTATGACGTTTTCTGCAGCAAATGGTACCCCTATTCCAGTTCATGGACAAAAAGCATTAAGTATTGACCTTGGACTTCGTCGTAATTTTAATTTTACTTTTTATGTGTGTAAAGTGTCAACAAATATTATTGGATCTGATTTCTTGCATTATCAGGTTCAATGTTCCGTCTTACTTTCTTCGGGAACATGCAAGGACCTGACTCGGAACAGAGAGCTTACTAAAGCTATGTTCAATCACTGTGGGAAGTAGACAGGATACACAAGAAGGGTATACAAAACCCTTTATTTTTCCCTATTTACAATAACTTCCGTACTTCGGAGTACACAGACCCACTACTTGTGGTTTAAACGTAAAAATATAAAAATAAAACTAAACTCTAATTTAACTTTAAAATAATAAACGTGGAAGATTGGCCTTATATTAACAGGAAGCCGTATGTAGTACAGAGAACTGTGAACACTACAATACGTTTAAAAATTATCAAGAGGATTAAAACCTCTAGCCTGGAAGGCAACCAGCAACTGAGTAAAACTTCTAAGGTAAGCGGCCTGCTTCGACTCACTGCTTCCTCTCTTTCGCTTGGCAAAAAACCACAACTTAAGTACTTGGCGTTCGCCAGACAAACTTTGCATAAAATACATTAACGCTTATAATTCTGGCCGGAAGTAGAAAATAAGAAGTGATAGTAAAGATTTAAAATAAAATAAACGTTAGTAAAACTTAAGATCCTTACATACTTCCCGCCAGAGTTAATTAGTTTGAAACTGAGGTCTAAAACGACCTTGTTGAAAACTTTTAGCTCTAGAATCTAACGCGAGGCCAATCTTTTACAAACATTTTTCTCTAGAAACTAGAAATTTAAAAGAAAGAAATTTGTTTTTACAATAGCAGCTCCCAGGACACACAATGTTTTTCATCTGTACTGCATCTAAACAGGAGCTTTTATTCAAATCTGGTTCCTTCCAGAGATCTGGAAGGAAAACTAGTTTAATGAAATGTTACACAATGAAATGGCAAGTAACATGTATAATTATATTTCTCTTAACATTCTTATTTCATTCATAACTATTTTAGTTATCTCTCCCCGTGCTCTCTGACATGTGTTGTAAAAGAACGCCAAACACGAATGTGTTTATGTCTATGTGTTCAACACTTCCTCCTACAATCAAAACACTAACGTGTTAAAATTCAACATACCAAGACCTCGTAACACACCCTAATTTCAACTCTAAACCCTGAGGTACTATTCTGAAAGTGGCTAACTCTGAAGTGTAGCGTCAGAGAGCCTAACTACATCATTCAACCTTTAACACATATTCACCATGATTTAGTCTTTTTACAGTCACGCGAATAAAAAAATTTTTAATATTACTTTCATTTTTACCATATCACGGTATTTCTTAACATTTAAAATAACAGTTCACATTGTATATAAGAACGTATTAACATGCCGTCAATTTTAAACATTTGAAAACATACATTAGTAGTACATTGTTAACTTCTATTGTTTTCAAAGCAAGTGCCAATTCTTTCTACATTGAAATAATACATTTCAAAAAGTCTTTCAGACTAAAACTTCTTTCTTGCCAGAATGTTTTAAATAATATTTATACAATAACTTTTTACACTATTTAAGTCTTTACACAACGCTATTATACATCAACTTTAGTTTTACGCGCGAGTAATTGAAAAACATAATACCAAAATCGGTAACAACTCATTTCTCGTCCTTTTGGCGATAAAGGTAGACCTCGCATGAGGTAAAACTTCTTGAAATCTGCCACTTGCAGTAAGAATGAAAGATTAACTTAAATTTGTAAAGTAACATAAAATTTTACTTATCTTTGTGATATTCGGACATTCTTTTCTGGGCCCAGTCCTGAAAGGTAGTGCAGATTGTTGTTCGATTTATCCTCCCTCTTGTACGGGCTCGCCCTTCAGTGCCTTCCTCTAGATGCTTTCTTTTTTCTCCAGTTCGGTCACCCTTGAATACCTTCTTTTTCGCCTCTGCCTGTGGTCTTGGCCGTTTGATGGCAGCTGGTCTTGGCGGAACCGGGAAACTTCTTTCGTGTTCCTGCTTGGACCTCGTTGCTGGCCGTTCAAATTTTCCTTGTAACTTTTCCTCCGCCGCTGATGGCCCTTCCGCAGTTCGGCGACATTTGCTGCGGAGAGTCCTGTCGGATGAGTAGATCTTCCGTTTTAGAGCCGGGTTATAGTTGGCGTCATTTCTCCTGGCTCTCTTTGCATACGTCGTCCTTCTCCCTTCTTCATTCTGGGGGTGTTCGTGAGCTCTCTTTTCTGGACGGTGGAACGGCTTCTTTTTCTTGTTACCTTCAATTTTTCCGCGAGGAAACTTCCTTTTCACTTGCTCCTGCCTCTTAATGGCTTGCCCTTGTACTTGTCGTTTTTCCACCTCTGGAGCTTGTGCCTGCGGTGTCTGCCGTGCCGGATCCTGCAAAAGATCTTTGAAAATTTTCATTTTATTACGATCATAGTTTGGTTTGATTTGATGAATGTTTGCGGAGCAGGTTTCACCATTTCTAGCTTTTAACACTACTACAGCATGAGTTATTTTTTCTATGACATATGGTCCTTCAAATCGTGGAAAAAAAATTTGGCAGTTTTATCTTCTGGTGCTGAAGAAAGTGAATGCTTAATATTTAAAACTTCATCCCCTACTTTATAAGTTACTCCCCGTCGTTTCAAGTCATAATATAGTTTTTGTTTTCTCTGTGCTACTTCCGTATTCTTTTTTGCTTCTTTAGTTAGTTTTTCTATATCACCCATTTTAAATTCTGGGGCTCTTTGTTGCACATAAAATAATTTATCTAACGGCGTTATAATCTTTCTGCCTAAAAATAACTCAGCAGGAGTTTTGCCCGTTGTATCATGTTTTGCGGTCCTAAGGGCGAAAGCAAATTCATTGACATAGTTATCCCAGCTTTTATGAAAATTTTTAACATAACTACGGATAATTTTCACTATATTTCTGTTGACCCGTTCCGCTATATTTGATTGCGGCCGATACGGGACCATTTTTAAATGACGTATGCCCAGTTTTTGGCACATGTCTTCAAATACATTACTTACAAATTGAGGACCATTATCCGATATAACTTTTAGGGGCGCCCCGTATTTTAAAATATATTTATTTAAAATAGAATCAGTAACTAATTTCGCGGAGGCTCGTTTTAAGGGAACAATTTCGGTCCATTTACTAAAATGATCAACCATAACAAGGAGATAGCGACTTTTATTTAACTGACTTTTTGGGAAAGGGCCCAATAAATCAATGCCAATTATTTCATTTGGAAATTCGGATTTAATACTATTTAGAAACCCGGCCGGGCGGAAATTAATATAATTAACTGCTTGACATGTTGGGCAGGACTGGACATACGCCCTTGTTAACTTCTGCAGTTCAGGAAAATAGACTGCCTCGCGTACGCGTTGGATAGTTTTTCGAATACCAGCATGAGAAGCTAAAGGGCTGTCATGGAGCTCCTGCAGGATATTTAATCTAAGACTAGCTGGGATAACAGGTCGAAATTGGTTGTTGGAATTCGTAGTTTTTGTATAGAATAATAGACCATCTATTAGTTCGTAATGGGCCGCCCTATTTCTTATCGCCACAATATCTTGGTGGCTAAAATTTTCAGGATCCTTTAAATACTCATAAATGCTTCCAAACTCAGGATCCTTACCCAGTTCGGTTATTACAGTTTCTCGGGAATTTATTGTACATGCTGTGAGCATTGCCACCTTTACGGTATTACCTTCTTCATCTATTTTAATTCTGGATAGGGCATCTGCTACGATATTTTCCTTTCCGGGGGTATGCTTGATTACCAGATTATATACTTGTAGCTTGAGTGCCCATCTTATTAACCTTGGGGATAAGTTTTTCCCTGAGTACAATCTAGTTACCGCCGCATGATCAGAGTACGCTGTTATTGGCGCCTTTCCAAAATAGACTCGGAACTTTTGCACTGCTAACAGAACTGCAAGTGCCTCTCTCTCGGTCGCGGAATAGTTTCTTTGTGTTTGATTTAAAGTTCGGCTAAAAAATGCCACGGGCTGTTAATTTTTCGAAATTACCGCTCCTACCGCATAATCCGAAGCATCCGCTGAAATTTCTAAATTCTCATCCTTTTCAGGAAATTTCAACACAGGGGCTTGCGTTAATGCTTGTTTTAATTTTTCGAAAGCACTATTGGCTTCGGCCGTCCACGAGAATCTTGCCTTTTTCCTTTTTAATTTTAACAATGGTTCAGCAATAGCTGCAAAATTTTTTATAAAGGACCTATAATATGAACAAAGTCCTAGAAAAGAAGAGAGCTTCTTTGCCGTGTTTGGAGTCGGATACTTTTGTACAGCGATTATTTTGGATTCGTCTGTCTCTATTTCTTTCTGAGATATCTTGTAACATAAATATTTTAATTCAGGGGCTGCAAATTTGCACTTTTCGACATTAACTTTTAGACCGGCCTCATTTAATAAAGAAAACACCTGTCTTAAATCCTGTACATGTTGGTCGAGATTATCACTAGTAATAATGATATCGTCTAAATAGATAAATGTGGACTTTCCAAGAACAGGTCTTAACACAATGTCCATACATCGCTGAAATGTTGCCGGCGCCCCTGAAAGGCCAAACGGCATACGCAAAAATGCATAAGTGCCAGACTTGGTTATAAAAGCAGTCTTAGGCACGTCCTCAGGCCTGATCCCTATTTGAAAATAACCATTCGTTAAGTCTAAAGTTGTCATAAATTTGGTTGATTTTATGTTCCTTAAAATTTCTTCTATGATCGGTAACGGATATACCGGATATTTCGTTATGGAATTTAATTTACGGTAATCAATAGCGAATCTCCACCTTTTTGGATGCTCCAAAGGATAATCATTATTTTTCTTACATAAAACCACCGGACTAGCATAACTACTTGAGATAGGCGTTACGATCTTTTTACGTAGCATATCGGTAATATGCCATTCTATAATTTTTTTCTTATTCTTGTCATACCGGTATGCTTTGTGGTGAACTGGCATTGAATCTCCGGTGTCAATACTATGGTTAGTAACCTGAGTAAATCCTGGAATATCACTAAATAACGAAGCAAATTCACTTACCACTTGTCGGATTCTGTCTTGCTCGTCATTAGGCAGGTGGTCAAGATTTAACATCGGCGATTCAGCCTTTTCTGCACGAACTGGTTTCATCGTCAGCTTAAGGGACGCTTCATTAAAATCCAGCGTTGCTTGTGCCTCTGAAAGAAAATCTATTCCTAAAATTATATGTGCTTGCAGATTCTTTACTATAAAAAACATCACCTTTACTTGTTCGTCCTTGATACGGATATACAAAGGTACTTTACCTACGCACTTACATTTTTCTCCTTGCGCCGCTAACACTGTCGTATTATCCGAATTATATATGCGGTATTTCCGAAAATACTTCCTAAAAAAATCTTCTGCCACACAGGAACACTGCGCGCCTGTATCCAGGAGTGCGGTGGCTGGGATATCATTCACCAACACTTCAATCTTCGGAAGAGTCAAATTTTTCACCATTACTGTATTTAACTTGAAGGAAGAGGGGTTTTCTTGGCCTTCGGATTTCCGCACCCTCCCGTCAGCAGAAATCCGTTTTAGTTTAACTTATTTTTCATTTCCGTGCTTTCCTTCTTTTTCCCCTGGCCTTGAGACTTTTTTCCTGGATTGCTATTGAACTGTCGACGTTCGCCGGCTGTTTTTGAATGCTCGGGTTTCCTTGCCTACTGATTCGCTTTGCTTCCGTAGCCGTGTGCTTGAGTTTGCTGTAGTCTTGGCGCACCAAATTGGTTTCGCTGTTGATATTGGCGTCTTCTTTCAATGTCCGCCGTTCTTCTACTTTCAAACTGGATTGCTAGCTCAAATAACTTTTCCAGTGTAGTCGGATTTCTTAATTCAATAAAGTCTTGCACTTGGGGCAGTAACCTCGGCAAAATCACTTGAAATATCTCAGGATCCGGACGGTTTCCATACAAGAGTTTGAAGACGTGAATTTTTCTTAAAATAAAGCTTGAGAGATTTTCGATTCTTTGCTGATATATACTAAAAAGTTCCGTTTCTAATTTCGCACGATCCCTTACAACATGGAAGGCTTTTACTAGGGCAGTCTTGAAATTCTCGTAAGTATAGGTGGGACTTCCTGCTTGACCCAAGAGACTTCTGCCTATACATTTGAACCAGTTAAGCGCTTGGCCCCTCAAAGCGCTGGTAGCTAAGGTAACTTTTCGAAATTCGTGCACGGGGTAGAGCATGAAGTGGTCATCCAATTTTTCCAAAAAACTGGTTACCGGTGAGTTTCCATTAAATGTTGCTTCTGGTTTCATCGAAGCGCGCATGGTCTGGACGATGTAACCAAATCCTTCCAGGGCGGCAGCTGGCATTTCTGGATTCTGAGCCGCTTCTGCAGGCAGCACAGTTCTTCTTGAAACTCGGCCATGTTTATTCTTCTTCGTTGGGCGCCACTATCAGGTTCAATGTTCCGTCTTACTTTCTTCGGGAACATGCAAGGACCTGACTCGGAACAGAGAGCTTACTAAAGCTATGTTCAATCACTGTGGGAAGTAGACAGGATACACAAGAAGGGTATACAAAACCCTTTATTTTTCTCTATTTACAATAACTTCCGTACTTCGGAGTACACAGACCCACTACTTGTGGTCTAAACGTAAAAATATAAAAATAAAACTAAACTCTAATTTAACTTTAAAATAATAAACGTGGAAGATTGGCCTTATATTAACAGGAAGCCGTATGTAGTACAGAGAACTGTGAACACTACAATACGTTTAAAAATTATCAAGAGGATTAAAACCTCTAGCCTGGAAGGCAACCAGCAACTGAGTAAAACTTCTAAGGTAAGCGGCCTGCTTCGACTCACTGCTTCCTCTCTTTCGCTTGGCAAAAAACCACAACTTAAGTACTTGGCGTTCGCCAGACAAACTTTGCATAAAATACATTAACGCTTGTAATTCTGGCCGGAAGTAGAAAATAAGAAGTGATAGTAAAGATTTAAAATAAAATAAACGTTAGTAAAACTTAAGATCCTTACAGCATTATTTTGATTTATTACCTGATTTAAGGAACAAAAAACTTGTTAATTTAAAAACACATTTAAAAATTAATTGCAGTGTAATTAACACATATTTATATTCTGTTAAAACAATTATTACAAATTAAATTTATGATAAATTACTGTCTAACTATCCTTCACTGTGAAAGCTTCCTGATCTCAATGAGACTGTTAAGCATAATACTATGCATAATACTATGCGTTTCATTGAAACCATTGGTCCTCCTGTTTCATGTAAGCCAAGGAGATTAACTCCAGATAGATTAGAAATTGCTAAGCATGAAATTCAGAAAATGATCAATTTAGGTCACATGAGACCCTCCAAAATTAATTACTCCTCTCCTCTTCACATAGTGTCAAAAAAAGGCACAAACGAATTGAGACCTGTGGGAGATTTTCGGAGGTTAAACGCTCAGACAGTGAGGGATAAGTTTCTTTTTCCCAATATTTGCGATTTTGCAGCGGAGTTACATGGAACAAAGGTATTTTCGCGATTAGATTTGGTTAAAGCATATCACCAAATTCTAATTAATCCCTCTGATACCCATAAAACGGCTATTGCCACTCCTTTTGGACTTTTTGAGAGCACAAGAATGCAATTTTATAGTGGCGTCGTGTTCATTTTCCTAAAAACTAATTACTGTAATATGATTAAAGTTTTCTCTCTTGTGGTTTGCTGCAAATGTTACAGTGTATAGATATTTGATTAATTTTTTTTGCATACGTGTTTGA
The DNA here is from genome assembly GCF_044657685.1 of Stegodyphus dumicola. Lineage (NCBI taxonomy): Eukaryota > Metazoa > Arthropoda > Arachnida > Araneae > Eresidae > Stegodyphus > Stegodyphus dumicola. The sequence continues at coordinate 107,632,426 of NC_140781.1, read as the reverse complement.
GAGTTATATAAAATGTTTATTAACTTTTCATTATTTTTGTTTAACTAAGTTATGCATTGTATGGGTATATATTCCAATCAGAATTGTAAATGTATTATTACTATTCATATATTTGTATTTCTTTTGTACGTACAATTTTAAAGTATAACTGTTATTTGAATGTGCATAGCTTAAATTGGAAATTTACAGCCAACCTCTTTTGTGTCGTGACTGTGTCACTGGGGGGATACTCTGTGGCAATCTAATGTTCGACTGCGTGCGCAGCCAATCCACGTCATGTGGTTTATGTAAAAACTGCTAGCGCGGCAGTGAACTAGCGCACTTCGCCCTTAGCTGGAGCATAGGATGTTTGAATTTTAGTTTAGTAGATTTTGTTATTTCGTTCCGTTATTTCAGTTGCGTTTAAAGTTATGGTGTGTGTGAATAAAGGTTATGTTTAAGGAAAAGAAGTCATGTCAATTCAAGGATATACACCAAGCACATAACCACCAAGCCACTATATACTCATTAACCATTGTTCTGATATGTTCCTTGTTATTTTGACATAAGAAATTGACAATAAACAAAAATTTTTTATACAGTAGATGGAGATACTAATGGCTTAACGAATAAGACTATGCAATACCAGTTTATAAGGTTTTATGTTAATTAACTAATTATCTTATTGGTTTACCTGAAGTTTCACTTGTACTTTCTTCAGCTCCCACCAGAATGCAAATTAGTTAAGAATAAATTAAAATAATAAGGTAAATAAGAAAAGTAAGGTTGCAATAAAGAAAACAATATAATTGCAATAAAGATATATTATAATAGTATATCTATTACAATAATATATGCTTATAATAATAAGGAAAATAAGGTTGCAAAGTATAAATAAGCGCAGAGTTGTTGATTTTCGGAAGGGAGCTTTCTGCGACATAGGCTCACCGTCAACTCCATCTCTCTTCCCTCGTAATTTAACTGAATTTAATGGTTTGCATTTTCACATTCTCTTAGAACATTCTCTTAGACTTCAACATTTTTTCTGAATTACTCGTAAACTGCGGCGTTTATGTCCCTGTTATGTATGAAAGTTTTGTCTATTCATCATGTTGGAGTTTTAATAAGGAGGATTTATTTTAAATCTTCACTTCGAGTTTGGGATGCCTGTAATTAAAAAGCAGATGAAACAAGAAATAGTCTGTCTCCACAGTTCTAATAGGTTTCCCACTTTAAAAGTGTTTGAGAACCGTACGCGTTAATTCGTTGGGAGTTCCATTTCTAATGAACGAGTTAGGTGCATGTGGCTTTCGTGCTTTCCTTACGTGTAACGTATAACGTCATGGTCACGGCATCATTTGATTTGTAGCCAGGGCACCACTTATTTTTAAGTGATTTTTGAACACACAGGCAAAACAAACAACAGAAAGCAGAATTTTAAAAGAGACCCAATAACTGGAATTTTCAGGGGAAACCCATGTAATCATTCAACTTTAAAACTTAAATAACTTGATAAAGCTCAGTTTAAGTGATAATACTAGATATTATTTTATTTTGATCATTAGAAGCTGTTGCCACTTTCTATTCTAAACTAATTCCCATTTCTATATCTATAATTAAACTCTAGATCATGAAGAGATTTTCATGTGATTTCTTGAAGCTGACATGGGATAACTTTTACTTAGAAGTGGCTGAAATATTATTCTTATTGTAATTAAGCCTCTACTTCCGCTGTATATTGCAGTTCTTGCGAGATTTGCAAACAATGGTATGCCAATATCTGCCCAACGGTATCAACAGTTTTATGAAGGTTGCTAGCTCAAATCAAAGCAAAAATCTTCATAACACCACCAATACGTAAGTCTTATATTCTGGTTACTCAATCAAATTATGATCATGTCAAAAGTACAGAAATCACTCCACCTTTGTTCAAAATGCCTTTTTAATGTCTCCTTTAGGTCAAAATCATGAACATAAGTAAACTTAACAAAGCCAGTTCAAAGGCTGGTTACCAATTGGAATATGTCTGCATGTTACATAATTGTGCTAACTCTGTGATCCCTGTTACTTTTTATTACAAAAAGTCAGCATAAGATCGCAGACTGTACATCTCATAATACGGTCAGGTGTTTCACGAATTTTGTTGATCCTTTACATTTTGTAAAGAACCTTCTCAAATAAATTTAAAGCTTGGTTAAACAAAAACTAAACTTTTCTGTACAACGCTGTATCTAGTCGCTCAATAACTACAGCTTGGCTATATATCTTATTAAACATGAACTGCTTCATTACCAGACTATGCTGATTTGGTGATGAATCTTTAGAACCTCTTCAGTACAAAGTCTGCATGTTAAATACTTCTATATTGCATTTGAGGCATGAATAGTAGTAGTCTACCATTTTCTTTTTATGCAGCACCATCATTAAGTCATCATTTTAAAATGCAGTGCCGTAGACGTCTACACACTCTTCGATTCTGTTTAATACCCGAAACACAATGTTAGACAGCTCACGACGGCTTCTTTTAATTTCATATTAGTGTGATAATAGATTAATGCATTTAATTGCTTTTAATCTTGTATAATAAAAAGTTTTTGAAATCCCTTCTTGATTTGATACTTGTGTTTTGTTCATAAATTATTTTTTTAATTTCGTTCATAAATTATTTTTTATTTTCCTTAATTTCGAAAGGAATAACATGATGAGATAAATTTCTAGCACCTTTATCGAGAACATCACTCTTTGTGCAAAATATTTATTCTCAAATATGCAGATGGGCAAAGAGCCAAATGTTAGATATGCCTTCCTTTCATTTATAATAATATGACTGTGTAGGATTGAATTCCATTTGCTTAATCTATCTAATCTTCCTAAGTTGTCAAACGAATTGTTGCCCCACTTTTCACTGGCAGTAATAGAGCATTCAGTAACTACAGCAATATAAACAAAGATTTATTTTGAGTTTTAACTTGTAGTGCAGAGCTAAAATAACTAAGAAAATTATCCTCCGCTTCTTGACAGGCAACAACAATTTAAAGTATTTACAGAACAAAACGTAAATTTAGATCCTAGAAAGCTGGATCTGCTCTTCCAATATTATTAGCGAAATTTTCAATTAGAGAAAACTCTCCAACTCGTAGCAGTAGCGCTGCGGCGGATAATCACAGCGGAGTTTCGCAACAGCCGACTGATGTTGCCATAACGCTCTCTAAGCTTAGATTCTCCCTTCTATTTAAAACTTCCTCATTTACGTAGTATGGTCGCAAAGTTCTCCCGAAAGCTTCCCTTCCCTGAGGAAAATAGCTATTCCCTGAGGGAAATAGCTCTCATACCTGCCATAATCCATATAATCCATTTCAATCCTTGTATTAAATTATTGTAGCGTTTGAAAGTTCAGCCTCAACACTTTCTGTGCAAACTTTTGTCCTAGCCAGTTTACTAATAACAAGGTTATAGGCTGGTGATATTATCTTTCTTCACATATTCCAAAATATATGGAATTAAGAAAACATTTCTTATGAAATGTTGCGTGCTCTAGAATTTTAGCTATCTAATTCGCATTCCTAGCAATTATAAAGAATGCAAATCTAGTTTTTAAAACGTTACCCAACTTACTTAATGTGTAAAGTAACATTAAGTAAGTACAACTTACTTAATGTATCTTATATTAAATGTGTCCATGGGATTTGCGTGAATTTCATTGTCATTTAACAAAATATTCAATGTATCAACCAGTGTAATGTAGCTGAAAAATCCGTAAAAGAGAAAGTACGGCACACAAAATATTTTAAAGGAATATAATAGGCATACCCACAATTATTCAGCATACTAATTTAATGAAATCCAGACAAACCCAGTTAGTTCAGAATAAATTTGATATGAATTTTAGATATATACAGTACCCGTTGCTTATTAAAGTTACTTCCGTTCCAAACGTATTTGTGTTAATTAAGCGGTGAAAACGTGAGTTGCAAAGTGCGATATAAGTTTTAAACTTTTCAAGTAAAATAATAACTAATCCATCAATTAATCCTAGCATAACAATCAAAAATCAATCCTAAAACTATATTATTTACGCAATTTTTAAATTCTTTTCTAATTTTTTATAAAAATATTATTATATTGATGAAATTTTATATTACATATAATTAAGATTATGATGAAATCTTATCTTATTAAATATAATTAAGATTATGATGAAAACTTATCTTTCACAAACAGCAATTCTATCTGCATTTGTTTCATATTATTCAACAACGGTGTTTCACCTATATTCTAAATTTCGTAAAGCTGCTGGGTAACTTTCTTAATCCTCGCCTTTTAGTTCAAGAATTTTTCTTAGAATTTTCAGTGCTTTTCTAGATACAAATGATGATGGCATGTCATCCCTATTTTCTGTATCACTTTCGCAGTCACTTTTTACCAGTTTGTTTAACACAGTGCTCCATACATGGTCAGTTTTTGCACACATTGTCTCAGTATTGTTGTGAACTAACACATATTCTAAATATATATATAAATATATATGTAAGTTGTAACAAAATATGGTAGCTTTTTTAAAAAATAATTGGCGACCTCAAAATTAACATTCTAAATTTCGTGCCCCTAAATTCATCTCTTCTCACATGTTCCAGATTTTTCTATCTTACGTAACGTTTTAATGCAGATGCCTCTTGTCCAATCAAATTAATTGTAAACCAAAACCCTGAACTGAAACTTTTCCACTTCCAACCTTCTTCCTCTGAAAGTACTATAACTCTCGCCCTTTTCCGCATAAGCTCTCCTTCCGGCAAGATGTTTTTTATGTATGCTGCTGCCGCTTACATGCTTAAAACGACGTCATACTAAAAATGCAACTTACTGTATTCAAATATAATTAGGAAACATCTGGTCTTAGAAAGGATGATTTGATATGCGTAAAAATATAACGATTGTGATTTTTCAAGATAAATTGTGCTAAATTGCGTCATCATGCTTTCCAATCTGGCCACTTTCAACCCACTACACTGTAAAAAAAAATCTGTTAAGTTACTAAGAAAAGTTGTGGAAACTGGGATGCCATGGATTATTTGAGTAATCAAAACAGGAATATTCTTAGTAACTTTACAAAGATTATAACTGTAATGGTTACAGATGTTTTACATGTAATGTTACAAGAAGTTATTCTGTAGGCATAACAAAGTTTTTGTATGTTGATTACCGAAGCATATGTCTGTAAAGGTTACAGATCAAAGATCTGTAATGTTACAGGAAATTATCGTGTAAGTATAACATGGTTTTCATATGTGATTTACCAATGTAAACATCTGTAAAGATTACAGGAAATAATAGTGTAAGTAGATCGTAATTTTTGAATGTGAATTACTAAAGGGAAATTTGTAGATTACTAGTGTTCTGCTTGTAAGGTTATTGCAAGTGATTATGTAAGAACATGTATTTTCATGTGAAATTTTAAAGGATATATATGTAAAAGTTGCAGATAATTTACTTAAAAGTTCTTCCAAATAATTATGCATATAGAACATATTTGTCTTATACAAAATACAAAAATGATGTATTCTCAAATATTAAATATTTTGATTGTAATATTACTATAAATAATTACACATGTAGAACATATGTTTTATGTGAAATGTCTACAGCTACTGCTTGTAACAAAATATGCTGCATTTATTTATTTCTGGGGAAAGGGAAGTTATGTAACTTTAAATATTATTAAGTTTTTTTTAAGGAAAAATACCTTAGATTTTCTAAAAGATATACAACATTTTCTTTCAAAATATTCCCAATGTTAAAAAGAAGCTCAAATTTTATGTTTTTCTTACATCTGCATTACTTTCCTTTATTGAATTTTAAGACATCTCAAAGTTACATATGCATCATGAAATAGCTGGAAAAAAAACTTGTGTATTAGACTTAATGGTTTTTTGGCAATAAATTAGTAATGTTCTAGAATTCCTCCGCTGAACAATGGTAGTTCGGTCCGAGGTTCAAATCCCGCGAATGGGCTGGTTGTATGGGTATTTTCATGGTTTTCTCCGTGTGTAACATGTATATAAGTCAGTTTCCCTTCGAAAGTCCTCCACAAAGGCATTTCTCCGCTTAGGCAGATAGTCCTAGTGTGCTTTCCCATACTTAAATAAACTAAACCAAATCATTCTCCTTATACCCAACAGTGTAATCTAAAGAGACTGCAACTGGATATGATTACAGTAAAAAAATATTTTAATGAAATTGTTTCAATAAACAATTCTAAATATTTTTTCAAATTCTAAAAAAAATACTGATGTAACTCAACAATGAACTTAAATTCAGTTATCACAAGCTATCCAAAATTATTTCCTTGCTTAATTGCATTATTCATTTAAATTACAACATATAATTCTTTTAGGCATAAATGCTTTTTAATCTCTTCTGCTACTAACCATTAATTGAAATAATAGATTAATTAATCGGACAGTTGTACAGGCATTTTCCCAGATTTAAAACTTTATTAATAAATTACATTCTTCTCATTCAATACAAAATTGAAGAATTAGTTAGTCCTAAATTTAATTTTTCAAGTATTCCTTCTACTAAAACATTTATTGCCTACAGGCAGCCAGACAGTAAGCTGAACACTAGCATTTGGCTCTAGATTTAAATCCTAGAGAATGGGCTGCCTGTGTAAATGTTTGTGTAACATGAAGTTTTCCTTAAAATATTCCTTTCCTTGGACAGATGGCCCTCTCTTGCTTTGTCACATTTCAAATAATCAATTCAAGCATTTAATGTAGGTATGACTTCACAACTTCGTCCCAAATTCTAACTGAAAAATTGAACAGAATCCCCTGATACTGTGTCTATAATACATGATGAATACAGAATGATCTTAAAAATTTAAGGAAGAAAATATAACGTATTTGGAAATGCCTTGATCCTATAATTATATTTTTCTCTGCTATGCCTAGAAAATTAAGAAAAGTAGACTTAAGAATGTAAAAACTGAAGATAAAGAATTCAGCATTAATAATTGATATGATAGTAGTAATAAACTAAAAATTTTTTAATGAAAAATTGATAGTGCATAATGGCTCCTTAAAATTTTAATTTTCTATCCTACTATTAATGGAACTAATTTATCAGTATAATCAAAATGACTCAGATTTTCTTTCTTTAACTGATGTCAAAAATACGATGATTATTTCAAAATTCCTGTGGATGATTTAATTGTTCTCAAAATTTTCTATTCATTTATTAAATGCTTCAGATTAATGTTTTTGTTATCATTATTTCAAACCACTTTTTAAATCTTCGGGAAAAATGTTTAAATCTTCATTCAACAAAATTATATTTTTAAATAGATTTTTATGGAATAAAAAATTCTGTAAGATAATATTCATTCACACAAGATATTAACTTAGTATTTGCTCATTACTTTACAAGTATTCGATGAAGCCTTTTAGTGTAACATACAGGTTACATAAGGAACCATTTCATTTTAATGTAATATTCCATAATCATATAGTTTATTTAAAAAAATATCATATTTTGAAAATATTGGATATTGCAATGCATTTCACTCCTAACATATACAGCTAGCGTGAAGATCTATAATTAACAGTAAATATAATTCATAATAATGAATTTCGTTATGTATAACTACATCTTGCAAGATTAAATTTAGTTGACAAAAACTATTAAAGATAATATAAAAGATCTATTTGGTTCCAGCAATTTAATGCAGAAATGAAAATACTTTTAATACCATATATTAGTGGTTCTCAACCATTTTACCTTTACTAGATCATGCCTCTCCTTACCCAACTTGAAAAATAGATATACACTTATTTTGATTTTATTATATTTTAACGTTTTTATAAATTAAATAAGAAAAAGGTATGGAAAATGTTGATATATACAAAAACAGATCTTATATTTAAAATACACAGAAAAAAAATGACTTATGCTACAATGAATCTTCTATTGTAGATCTTGAAAATTGTACATACTGTGAAAAATGAATGTGACAAACAAAAATTGATTTAATTTTGCACACAATTCTTTTACATGCATATCAGGGAACACTGGGGGGGGGGACTCTTTATTCCAATACACAGAATATAGAAACAAAAATAGGTTTATTTTTATTTGAAAACTATCCAAAAGGAAAATAAAATAAAAAAATAGGTAAAATTTATATTATTGTTATTTTTAATTAATCATAGTTGTGAAGGTGCAGTCCTCTTCTTCTTAGGATTCAAAGCATGGCTCCTAAATAAAGAAAAAATCACATTCGTTAGAAGTACATAACATATTCTAAATTTGTTATGTGACATTTTAATTCAGAATCTCTTCATAATAATTGCATGCACTTGCACATATTCCAAATGATTTAAATCTTTTTTAAAATTAAATAATTAAATTGCAAACAAGATTCCTTTTGGTCCTTTCATGAAATCATAAATTGCATGTATCATCCATTTTGAAGCAAAAGCAGTACAAATTTAAATAATTCATTTTGCAGAAAATAATTTGAGGTTTATTAGATATTTACTATATTTATTTGTAATATAAAATAAATCTGTAAAGTAGTTTTAATAATGATCAGATTTTTTAAAAGATTAATTTCTCTAGAAATTGAAATGTACTAAGGTAGCACTTCTCAATCTGTGGATCATACAGCTTGCCGTCGTGGTCCTCCGAAGTTTCCAAAGGAGACAAAAAAATTTAGTTGAAAAATCTCAGAGTTTAAAAAGTTACATATGACAATCATCTATCACCTTTTCTCGTAAGATAGACATTTTATGAAATTTATTATTGGTTACCCTACTTACAGACTTCCCACTCAGTCTTAGCAGTAAAAGATGGATTTAAAGCACTATAACTGTGGTACTTACCACCATATATCCAAATATACTATCATATATCCTCTAAGACTGTGATCTTACCATCATATATCCAAATATAGAAGAGCCATGCAAGAATTACAAATCATCCTTCTCATTAATAATCTTGAAATATTAGAAATATAACTTTTCTTCAATGGACTTAATTATAAAATATAACGGATTTTAATTATATATTAAAAATATAAGTGTGCTAGTAGTAATATATGCTAAAAAATTGCTTTCGAAGAGAACAGCAGCAAGGTGATTCACAAATTATGATAATTCACATAATCTCTATTCGAAAAAAGTTTGAGAAACGCTGAAACAGGAGAATAATTAAATTATGGTTAATACTGGTAATTTCAGCCGTATGCTTTAAGCTTGATGATCAACATTAAAAAATTCTCAGAAAGTGTTAAATCAAAAACTACTTTTCCACATAATATGAACTTATACGTAACAGCATTTAATACTTAGCTCACTGGCAAAATATACAAAATTTTGAAATGCAAGTATATATATAAGGCCAATAATATAGTTATCAATGAACATCAATTAATGCATGAACTTCAAAACTTACACAATTAACAAACACATGAACAATGATGTTACATGCATTCATCCTCTGAATTAACTAGTCAGTTTGGGTATTTTCTATCTTAGATGTCGCAAAAATTGATCGTGGATTTAATATTTTAAATGTTCCTCTCATAGACATTTTAATACTTGTATTTTTTACATAGAGTGTCATCTTTAGTTTTACAGATATTCATTTGTTCACTTATTACGATTAAGTTTTACAGACAGAACGGATGATACCTGATTACATTAAGTGGTATTTAAGACAGAAACTTACTTACTGGTACTTAACATAGTTGCTAGAAAAATATTACATAGTGAAAGACAGGGTACAAAGTCAGAATCTGAAAACTTATTGACTTACACTAAGCTATTTAATGCTTGAAATATTTATGATTAGATAATATCTTTTACATCATCAATATCTAACAATGTTATGATACACTTTAAGTATACAGTAAAACCTCTCTATAACCTTCCATAATTTTGTACAATTTTGATATTTAATGGAGGTGGTTACTTCACAAAGCATGATTCTCAGTGATAATTAATATCAATGTTTGTATCACCAGAATACTTGACATAGTCACTTAAAGAGGTATAGTTGCTAAGGAGGGTTTTTCTGTACTTCAAACAATGGTTTGCATATTTTAAAAAGTATATTTTTCTGACACTGTTATTTAAAAAGTGTATAACTCCTTCTACTCTTAAGCATAAAAATTTGGTATTTTTATGCTTAAGAGTCATTCATTTAGTTGTAACTTACAGGAAGATATCTTAAATGCCTAAAATGTTTTAATTTGTGAAAAACAGCAGTTAGAGTATATTGAAGGGTGCTCCCTGTATTATCAAAGGAGCGCAAGTTTGTGCAATTCTCTGATGTTTTCTTAAGTGAAAATAGGTCGATGTGTACATGGATAAAGTGAAGGGAGTGCGCGATGCCAAGTTTGTACAATTCGCAGATTTTTTTTAAGTGAAAATAGGTAGATGTGTACATGGATACCGAGTATATGCAATCTCTTGTCTTCGTGTAGCGGCGGTTTTTGGCACACAAATCGTCGCTACACAAGTCAAAATAACATGGTCAAAGAATTGCACAAACTCGGTATCCATGTACTGCCAAAAATCGCCAATTTTTACCAAGGGACACCCATAAATATGCTTTTACCAAAACAAGCTTTAAGGCATACTGTCAATTACATTTTAAATTGCAGTGATTTTTCAACACTAGTTCAAATACTCTAAGCATATGTTTGCATAAGTTACATAACTTTTGCATCAGCAAAATTTATAACTTAGCAAATATGAACTATGAAAAAAAATCTCTGAGCTTACCTTGACCCTTGGATTTACTAAATCTATGACACTTTTAACGCCAAAGAAATTCGATGACCGAAAATACGAGATCAGTTATTTAATCTGGTTTTAAAATGGGTCATTTTAAGTTTGGCTATATCAACAACTTATATTACTCAGTATTGTTGGATAGTGAATTTGTGATTCTTTTTCATTCTTGAAATATATACACATGACAGAATTGGAATAAAAATTTTAGGTTTTTCAGATGAACTCATAGATTGAACTAATTTGTTGAATTTTATCAAGTAGTTCTTAAAAATACAATCAACGATTAATTAAAACCAACTGCAATTCAAATGGATACTCTTTGTCAAAAAGGAGCAGTAGAACTTATTTTAAACATTCAGCAATAAATAGTTTTCTGAATATATTTTTTAGCGTAACGGCAGTTTCAAACATAATAAAGAGAACAACATTCATTCTAATGAGGATAATTTTGAAAATAATTCACATTAAAATATATCTCAAAGAGATTTTTAAATGAAAAGATGACACAAAAGAATTATTCTCAAAAAATACATGTTATCTCAGATATAGAAGAAATTTGGCATTGAGCTGAGTATTGAAATTAATATATGCAACTGACGTATCATTACTTAAATTTCCATGGTTTGATATTGAATGCTGTAACTATTAAATATTAGCAAATGCATTTTATAATGAACTTTGCACCAAAATATATAGAAAATTTATAGTAAATTTATATGTAAATTTACATTGTAAGTACTAGAATGAATGTTGTACCATTTTATTAATATTTTACTTTTCAACAAGCATAAAGAAAAAAATAGAATTTTTTTTCTTTAATGTTCCTAGTATGTTACATCATAGTTAAAAATATGTCAAAGTCATGGCATTTCGATTATTGCCTTTTGTAAATGTTGTTTATAATGTAACTTAATAGATGCTTTATAAGTTGGTAAAGACTGTCCTGGATTAAAACTATCTTTAACACAAAAAATAGTATACATTGAATACTTTTACAAATATGTAATTGCTATCCGACTATATAATCTTTTAAGGAGAACTTATCGCATGTATTAATGAAATAATATTCCATTTTTAATGTATGTTAAGTTATTTTGTCGAATTTTTTAAATATATTACATTTATTTTTTTCTTTTTCGTTGAGATTAATAATAACATACATAGTGTAATAATGCTCTGAAAAATATTCTAAAGCAGTTCACGCTGGGATTAATGATAACATGTATGGAATAATAATGTTACATCCATCTGTCAACAAAATGAAAAATATGAATATTCTAACGCGATATGTTTTAAAAGATACATAAATATTTAACATGAGAAATTATTATACTATAGATAGAACATTAATATTAAGCTTATTTGTTTTTAAACTAACATATTAACAAATTTGTTTCTGTTTATAAATATGAGCAGTTTAACTGCAGACACCTGCAGATGTAACGAATAAAAGTTGTTATTTTACTAAATGGAACACATGCTCTGTGATTTGAACTCTAAGAATAATTCAACACAGGTTTATTTAGGAGCATTAGAATTATAAGCTAAACATTAAAAGAATTTAATTATAGATAGTGTAAAGAACATAACAAATACATTACATAAAATTAGTAAAATACACGTCAAACACTATTTCGAACTTACCTCGACCATAGCAAAAATAATGGCTAACATGGCGACTATCGTTCCCGCTAAAACGCTGTTTTTCCACCTTCTTCCTGATTGGTTCTTCTCTGTCAGCCGTTTTAAGCGACGTGATCACACGCTACGGACAAAATCCAAGCAAAACTTCTTGAAAAATTCCTGTCGAGTTTACAGTTTCGTTTGGTTCTGTGTTCGTTGCAGGTATTTCCTTCGTAATTGTTCGCATTTCTGTAACTATACAAGACTTTTGTCTGTAAACTTCGAGGTTTTTTTTACAGTGTACGGTCTTCTCGGTCATCTACGCAGTATCTAAGCTGTTAAAAGTTCCACTGTCTTCATCTACGCATTTTAAAATCATTACATATTTATAAAAAGTCAAGAGACAGGATTAACCTGCTGCAAGGTTTCCCAATGGTCTTCGAACTCTGCTGCCTCAAACTTCCAGTGAATCTCGTTTCCGGTGTGTGATTTTACGGCATATTCTAAAAGTGCTTTGAAATCATCGAGTATCTGTAAGTTCAAAATCGAAAGGTATTTCGAATCAAGGTCAGTGCCGCAACGTAGTGAAATATGGTTAATGGTTCTTGCTCGCTTCGAATATTAACAATGTTTATGCATTTCCAATCATCGCGTAAAAAGAAAATTAAACATCCAAAGTGCTTTGAAGGTCAGCAACCTCATCAGTGAAATTTGAAATGCCAAATAGTATTTTGTGCCTTTTTGCGTGTTCAGTACTTTATTCAGCCAATTCTTCATATTCAACGAATGCAATATTATCAAAAGTCATCAAATGTGGTAGTGAAGTGGTATGAAGTTCCAAATGAAGCAAATTGCGTTTTTAAATGACATTGTATTATTAGTAATTTTGCATTTATAAGTAATTGCATTGTTTTACGATTTATTGATGGTAATATTTTACTTAAATCATTTTAAAATCAAAGTTAATAATTCAAAAATTTTATGATTTATTTAAGATGTATTTATGTATTTCTGAATTGGAAAAGAAAAATTACTGAATTTGATAAAAATTAGGTAAAGAATTTGAAGGTTTTACTTAGGGAAGGTTTTTAATATTATTAATATTTTTGTATTATTGTTTAAATTTCTTTGAATTTATATTTTTTAATTTTTATTGTATTTTACGAATGAAATTATTGTTTGAAATTTTTTAATTGTTGGTATTTCTTTAATATCTTGAAAATAAACGTTGAAGGATCTCACCTTATGAAAAAATACATTTTTTTATTAAATCTAAGTATTTTTCTATTTTTTCATAAAATAGAGTGTGTTTTTAATTTTTATAATGGAATGACAGCAGTTCGAAAAAGGCCAGTTGGCTCTATCGAAAGAACGGATGCCTTTTCTACAGTAACTTCTAATTTGGTAAATCTTTTGGCCACTGGGAAAGAATAAACACCAGTTTACTCAACTGATAAACCAATATGATGGATATGCTGGTATATAGAGAAAGTTGTAGAGTCTTCAAATTTTGTAACGAATAAATACATTTTAAATGTCTTAATAATAGTGAAAATTTTGAAATTTGTTGTGTTTATGAATGATGTGTTACAAAATTTTTATATTTTAAAATGCCTTCCCTAAAAAACATAATTAAATAACATGAAAGTTGGCATCTTAATTTGTATTATAATAGAAATATTTTCATCAATAAAAATTGTAAATACTTTTATTTGAACATTTACTTTTCGAGAAAATTTGAACTTTTACCACGTGAACTATCAAGAACTTTACAAAATTTCATTGGACATTCTTTACCTCAGAACTCTAAAATATGCTATTGTTTTAAAATAATATAGTGATAAAATTAATAATTCTGTAAGGATTATGTTAATTTTATTAACAGTTAAATTTTAAGTTCCTTTCCTGTCAAATTCTTAACTTCAACTTACTACTTCTGGCCAGAACGTAGTTTTAGAATCATTCTGAATACTTAATGAGGAGGAGTGGTATTTAAACCGCGAAGTCTGCTTGCAGAGTTAGGGCTGGTAGGATAGTAGTGATTTGCTGCTTGCTCGCGGTGGTGAGTTTTTCCTCGCTCTTGATTGCCGTTACTCTGCTAACTGCTCGCATATTTCTGCACTTGTTGGCACATACAGAAGGTTTGTTCCCGTTGAACCTTGTGGTCTGGGGACTGTAAAAGGTCCTTGCGTGCCCTATTTCTTGCCTGGCTCTAATTTTCTTGATTTGGACTTGATCTGGAAAATGTCAATTATTCAGCAAATTGTGGATCGCTTTCATGCACTGACTTCCAGGAATGATAGCCTGACCCCCTATGAGCAAGTTGAATTGGCATTCCTGAACAGATTTATGGATATAATACATAACACGGAAAGAGATTTGGCCTCTCAATCTGAGTCTAACCATTCTAACGATGTGGATTCAAGCATGGAATGGATTACCCCCAGCCACAGTGTTAAACGGCCGCTCAGCCCTGAAAAGTCAGCCGAATTGGATTTGAAAAACAAATGCCATGTGCTAACTCAGCTTCCTCCCGAAAAAGCTCATACCCATCGTACTGAACGGAGTATTCACTCAACTACCCAAGGCGATGTTGCAGTAAAACGCAGGATGAAACCGAGGGCGGCAAAAGCTGATGATTCATCCAAAAAGCCGAATGAAATCTCCTCCACAAACCCATCTAAAGTACCGACCAGTAGCCACGCTAAAGTGGCGCCATCTAGTGAATCCTCCGAGAAGCCGGCTGCAAGTACGTCCCTGACGGAAAGCATGTTGCGGCCTATCGGAAATACAGATGAGGTCACGTGCCCGGCTGGGCAAATAAGTGATGCTCATGTATCTGAAGAATTTAAGTTTCCGAAAAGAAGTTCGAAGCTGCCGCCGATTGTCATTAAGGATTCAAACTGGAAATGGAAAGATATTACTGATCTATTGGATAACTCCGGCTACAGTGAATTTAATGCAAAGATGAAAGCCGTAGATGAATTTGAAATCAAAGTCAATTGCAGTGAGACTTATCGTAACATCACGGACCTCCTTGACGACAAAAAGATTAAATTTCATTCATATCAGCTTGCTGAAGATTAAAACATCAAAGTCGTCATTCGTAGTCTTCCGATTGACACCCCAGTTACGGATATCCAAGATGCTCTCATTGCAGAAGGATAAGCTGTTAAAAAGGCTGTACAAATGTCTCGCCGAAAAGGTCCTGAAATTGCCCCCATGCTTCTATTTCTGATCTTGCTAGAAAGGAATGAGAAAACCAAGGACATTTTTAATAATCTAAGGTATCTTATGAGGCTAAAGATAACAGTTGAAAGATACAGACGTAGACGCGGTATCACGCAGTGCTTCCGATGCCAAGACTTTTACCACGCTCAAAGTCAATGCCGTCACGCACCACGGTGTGTCAAATGTGGTCAGAGGCATGAGTCTCGTGACTGCACCAAGCCCAAGGATGTGCCACCAAAGGGCTGTCATTGCGGACTTCCTCATACTGCCAGTTTTAAAGGTTGTTCGTTCTACCCCAAGCCTCGCTCATCCTTTGTGCAAAAAGGCATATCATATGCAGATAGAGTAGTCAACAATAGTAATGCTACTCCCCCACAGATGGCGCCACAAGCAACCTTCCCACAACTCAGTGAGCATCAAGCAAAGCTCGACGAAGCTAATGCGGTAATTCAAAAGCTCACAACAGCCATCTCTAAGTTTGCTGATGTAGAGAAGGCACTTCCTACCGCCTCTATGATAGAGGACACAGTCAGGCCAGCTTGCCCCAACCATGGATAATCCCACCTCCCGGCAAAGTTCTCCTGTTAAAATCCTGCTCTGGAACGCGCAGAACGTTACCTCCAAGATACCGGAACTTCATGAATTTATCCAGCAAAATGACGTAGACATCTGCTTAATTACAGAAACCCATGCTAACCCTTCGCACTCCTTAAGGATAGCCAATTATTTAAGCTACCGTAGTGACAGACTCCACCACCGTGGTGGCGGAGTGCTCATTTATGTTAAAAGAACATTTGATTCATATCTGAAAAGTGCAGAAAATTGTGATGGAATGGAAAGTGTTAAAGTGATGGTGAATCTACCAAAACATTGGGGATGTCACTTTCTGTGCGATGTATAACCGCCCTGGGAACAAGCTCAGTGCTGAAATTCTGGATAGACTTATTAACTCAGACTTCCCCACTATTCTAGGTGGCGATTTAAACGCCAAGCATCTCGACTGGGGATGCCGCAACTCGAATTATAATGGACACATAGTGCATGATTTTGTGTGTAATTACCCTGTCTTTCTGCATGTGCCGGATGAGCCTACCTATAGGCCAAACATACTCAACCATCGGCCTGACATTCTGGATATTTTTATTACGACGTTCAATATTCCTATGGCTATTACGGTAACATGTGACATGTCTTCTGATCATGTACCTGTGCTTGCTTACCTTGGAGTGGAAAATGCTAAGAACCTACCGCCAATTAAGCATAATGATTGGAATCTTTATCATAATACTTTGATGACCACTGATTTTAATTGTGACTCGTTACAAAGCACTACGGATATTGAACGTGCTATAACAGACTTTACTTCGTACCTGCATTCTGCTAAGTCCCTAGCTACGACTGAGGTTGACCGTGTCAGACATGAGCACACGCTTCCTGCCAACATTCGCGAAATAATCTGCTTTCGAAATCATCTCCGAAAGGAATTTAATCTCACCTGGGATCCTGCTATCAAAACTCAAATTAACAGGCTTAATAGGAAGATCAAGCAAAAGATTCAGGACCATCGTTCTAGCTTATGGCAGGATAAGATGGAAAAGATCAACGACGAACCTGGCGCCATCTGGCGTCATACAAGGACACTAAAACGCCCCTGCTCTGCCAGAAAACCGCTTAAACGCGATAACGGATTTGCTTACTCCGATCAAGACAAAGCGGAACTTTTTGCGGAACACCTTTCTAAACAGTTCATTCCAAATTCCTTCCCCTCAGATCATAGTTCGGACATTCAAGTTCATTACCTTAACGATCAATGGCTGCACTCCCCTTCTACGGAACCTTCTATCAAACTAACCACGCCGCACGAAGTGCAGAACATTATTAAGGGACTTAAATTAAAGAAAGCTCCAGGAAAGGACAAGATCACGAACCAGATGCTGAAAAACATGCCTTTTAAGACCGTATGCAAATTAACAGGCATTCTCAATGCATGTTTGTATCAAAATTATTTCCCGCTTTTCTGGAAGCAAGTAAGCATCCTGATGATTCCTAAGCCAGGGAAAACACAGGATTACCCGGCAAACTTTAGACCCATCAGCCTGCTGTCCTCCATAAGCAAGATCCTGGAACGTATTATTTATCTCAGAATGCAAGGAAACTTGGACTTTCTCGTTG
The DNA here is from genome assembly GCF_044657685.1 of Stegodyphus dumicola. NCBI lineage: Eukaryota > Metazoa > Arthropoda > Arachnida > Araneae > Eresidae > Stegodyphus > Stegodyphus dumicola. Next base: position 107,614,625 of record NC_140781.1, on the reverse strand, counting down.
ATCACCAGCACGGTTTCCGGAAAGGACTTTCGACCACAACGCAGTTAGTCAGGCTCACGGAGTTCATCGGCGCGGCTATGCACAACAGAATGAGTGTTGCTATCCTGATGCTAGACGTGGCAAAGGCTTTTGACCGCGTCTGGCATCCAGGGCTAATCTATAAGCTAATTCATCTCGGTTTCTCCAGAAATCTGATACTCATTATCAAGTCCTTCCTTGAAAATAGAACTTACACCGTTGGAGTTGGAAATGCAACTTCATGTGTCAAAAATATTTACGCAGGTATTCCTCAAGGGTCAATTTTAGGCCCGCTTTTTTACATCATCTATACCAACGATTTCCCTTGCTTTTCCGAGGATACAAATGTTCTCGCAGCCAGCTACGCTGATGATACAGCGATAGCCACCAAGTCTCTAAACCCAGAGTATGCCTTGTCAAGAATTCAGGCCAAAATCCCTGCTATTGAGGGGTGGTGCAGTCGCTGGAGAACGTGCATTCAGCCAGAAAAGTCCAAGATTCTACTCATTCGAAATCGCAGACAGAGGAAATGGGTCAGAACTGAGGTTAAACTTTTTGGCAAAATCATCCCTACAGTTGATAAAGCTAATTACCTGGGAGTTACCCTTAACAAGAACTACAATTGGAAGGATCATATGCTTAGAGTAAGCGGAAAAGCACACGGGATCATTTTCAGGCTTTTCCCTCTCCTAAAGAATGAAAACCTCACCCTCAGACTGAAAAAGAGGATTTATGAAACTGTAATCCGACCCATTCTCACGTATGCTTCCCCAGCCTGGGCAAACTACAAAGCAAACGAAATTAGCAAACTCCAAGTGCTTCAAAATAAGGTGCTAAGAATCATCACAAAAGCTCCTTACTATGTTCGGAATAGGACTCTCCACTCCGACTTGAAAATAGATACTATTCAGGACTACCTCAGCAGAATAAACAACAACTTTTTTAATAATATTATCAATGTGAATCCCGCTAATTTCACGGACATTCTTATCTACGAAATCCTGGCTGAAGACAAAAGCCCATTTGCCACCCACCTCTTAAGTTCAGAATTCTAAGTTCCAGTTTTCTGGTTTTCAAGCAGCATCGATCGGGGTCAGTTTCTGGGAGGGTGACCTCCCACGTGACTGGCTCCGACGAATGAACAGCTAGTATTCGGGCTATCTTACACAGATCATCCGAAGTTTCTTTCTCCGGCCCCTGCTTGGCGGATTCCATCCAAGATGTAGCAGTACAGGAGCAAAGTGCTTCTTTTTCTCTTTTTCTCTCTCCAGCACACTTCTACCTCCACGAGAGAAAATTTCTTTCGGGTTTCTACTCTGTCAGGCCCCACATGGGATCACATCAGGAACTGGCAAGAGCAGGACTTTAATTTCCTGCTGAAAGCCAGTATAACAGCAAAGTTCCATGCAGAGTTAGAGAGAATCAGAGTTTCTGATTTGCGCGTGTCTGCCTTTTGGCTATTCTCTCTCTCAAAGCTGTTATTACACTCCGCCGTACTCAGGCCCTTGATAAGCTTCGTAGTCAAATAGAGTTAAGGGGCCAACTCGATTAGAATCTTGATAGCTTCGGCTATATTTCTTTAGTTAATCTTAATTTTAGTTTAATTTTTATTCTCTTAAGTTCAAGCCCAAGTGTCTGCTTTGATTGTACACTCCAAGACAGAGTTTTGTTAAATCTTATTGGAATAATAAAGGGTTAGTTACCCTTCCATCTTTTTGTTTCTTGTTACACGAACTTAAGCGACTATTCGCTAGCTAGTTCTTAAGATTCGTCACTTTCTACAGTAACTGAGAAATACACTAGTGAGAATCTTACAATTCAAAATTTTATGACTTTCAATGAAATGTCATATTGACTTTTAGACAAAACATTATTGTCTAAAATTTTATGACAATAATGTTTTGTCTAAAAGTTAATATGTTTCGTATTTTCACAATTATATCTTTCACATTTTGCTGCTCTAATGTTTTTTCCACCCAGCTCGCCCAGCCTTCTTTTGAAGGGGGATATGTAAGATATAACAAAATATGATAGCTGTTTTAAAAAAATAATTGGCGACCTCAAAATTAATATTCTAAATTTGGTGATCTGCCCCTAAATTCATCTCTTCTCACAGGTTCCAGACTTTTCTATCTTACGTAACGTTTTAATGCAGATGCCTCTTGTCCAATCAAATTAATTGGAAACCAAAACTCGGAACTGAAACTTTCCCACTCTCAACCTTCTTCCTCTGAAAGTACTGTAACTCTCGCCCTTTTCCGCATGAGCTCTCATGCCGGCAAGATGCTTTTTATGTATGCTGCTGCCGCTTATTTGCTTAAAACGACGTTGTACTAAAAATGCAACGTACTGTATTTAAATACAATTAGGAAACATCTTGTCTGAAAAAGGATGATTTTATACTACTATAGGAGACTCATGAAGGATTTTTCTTCCATCGCAAGAACCCTTCATAAACTGACAGAGATCAAGCAAACGTTTCTGTGGACAAACGTATGTGAGGATGCATTTAACAACCTGTAGGAAGCTTTAACATCTGCTTCAATCCTGATGTAACCTCAGCTTGACAAACAATTTATTTATTCTCCACACGGATACGAGCAATGAAAGTATATGGGCTGTTTTGTCCTAAGAACGTCTTGGCCTACTTGAAAAAGTGCCTATCTAAACCGGAGAGGAATTACTGTGTCATTAGAAAAAGTTGCTCGCCATAATTAAAGCCGTACAACATTTCCATCATTGTCTCTACGGCAGAAAATTCCTCCTCCGCACGGATCATGCATATTTGACCTGGCTTTTAAATTTCAAGAAACCTGAATACCAAATAGCCAAATGGATACAGAGACTCCAGGAAAATAAAATCACTATCCATCATCGGAAGGGATCATCACACGGAAACGCCGAAGCCCTGTCTTGGAGACCTTGCCCAGAAAACCGCCGATATTGTTCCAAGGTCGAAGCGAAATACGAGTTGCTTAATCCAGTCGTACGATAAATCCCAACATCAACATCAGCTGATCGAGTCCCATGAACTGATGACGAAGTCAGGAAAGAGAAACCCAATACTTTATTGAGTTTTCACAACATTAACGAGAGAGCAGAAGCTCATCATCTCAAATGAGAAAATTTAAGCGCTGAACGTAGAAGCTTTCCCGTACAAAACTCCACATTTCAGCAGATCTGCACAGCAGCACTTAATCTCGGACACAGTACTTTGCTGACTTCTTTTGTTTCTTATCTCTAAAACCCTTTTTTATTATACCTGTTTTTATTGTGTGATGCAGATTTATATCACTGTGTCCTTAAAAGGAAACTCTGACCATTATGTCTTTGATAACCTGAGTATGGTAAAATACCTTTTGAAAAGACCCTACAAACTAGTGAGCATGGGTTAATAATACACCATATAATATAAATACGAAAATTCACAAAATTATTATGCTAAGAATCATTTTGCAATGTCGAGGTCAATAGTCTCTCCTTCTTTTTGTCATTGACCCTAACAATGTTAAGACCTGTTACTAGCACAATAATCAGAATAATATGTCTTCGTATTTATATTTCTTTCAATAAGCTTCAATTGTAACACTCCATCATTTATACAATTCAGCATATATCCACTGGTACTGTAACCCATAGTACTTCCTTCAGTATTGCATTGGCAATTCAAAGTGCATTGAACCTTTTCCAAGACGACCAATCTCGGTTCAGGCGATAGTAGTGAATCTCTCAGAAAAGATGAAAATCGCGGATGAAGCCAGTTTCCCTAGGAAAAGGCATCCCCTGTCTTAGGCATATAGTCCTCGTGAGCTTTGTTTTACTCAGTTAAACAAACAAACTATTGGTGATAGCAAAATTATTCATCAACACTGTAAATTTAATGCGATTCGAAGCTCTTGAAGTTTGTTAAGAAAAATACTGAAGTAGATGTGACATATATTGCAAAATACTTTCTTTCTTCTAGTCAGCTTAAAGTTCTTTTCCGCTGTTTTAAGTTCGTGCCAATGCCGATACCTGACTGCAAACCTATTTGTACGAGTTTATTTTAGTTCCAAAAAAAAACGTTTTACTTGTATTCCACGCAGTATTTATTTTATTCTCATCCATACTGTAACGTACTTCTTTCATGTGTTCAAGTATACCCACTAAAATCTTCTTAATTAATCCATTTACGTATTCTAATGGACAGGCGACTACTGTCAGTACTGTCATAATAATCATTGCACGACTTCCATACTGAAATTGAAAAGTTATAATAATTCTATGATAAGCGCTTGTGATTTACTAAATGAATTAAGACGAATAATAAATCAACATTAATTACATTCCGTCAATGTTCAAGTCACGCATGGACGCCACTTCAACATTCCTTGTTTCCAAATACCAAATGCCTAATCAAAGAATTGAAAAATTAGTATAAACATACAAGAACATGAGGAATTATTTAAACAGTAATGTATGACAAACTACTCTATGCCGAAAAGGGCGAAATTAATAATGCAGAATTTATTTTACTTCTGTTTTTGACAGAAAAAAAGTTTGCTCTTTTATCATTAATTTGAGAATTAAATCTTTATAGATTTGTTTAATGCAAAAAATATTTTAACTTGTGATTAAGAAATTTGTTGGTCGCTTTCATACATATTTGATGCTCTCAGTTTGGTTAGAGAAAGGTCTTCTTATATGGCAATAAAATACTGTAAAGATTTTTAATTATTAATATTTTCAGAAATATTGGTTATGCTCAGAAGTAATCGTCTATGGAAGGTAGCTTTGTAATGTTAAACTTAAACTGGCTTAATCTAAAACCTGTAGAAATAAAAATATCTAAAAATTTATTGTTGACTTCAGCTTGAAGTACAGAACTAGACTAATGAACATAAACTTATTTTCGCTCCTTGCAAGAGTAGGAAATAACACGGAATTCAACTTATTTACAGTTCACAAGTTAAATTATCTATGGACCTGGCTCAATTAACTTCTCGAATTAAAACTCACTAACTGGTAGAAAATATCGCTCCCGTAGGAAACAACTAGAGGAAATCTTTATGCCCGCTGACTTTGCACGCCTCACTTCTTTAACTTAGGTTCTTAGTCTTATTTCATTTCCTCTCATTTACATATTCTAAGAGAGCAGATGAAACATAGGAGTATTTAATTCAGAAGTCAAACAACAAAAATCAGCGTTAATTTTCAAAATTTTCACAGGACTAGTTTCGATGGTTTTACCGAACCACCATCCTCAGCTGCAAAACCGCAAATCAAAACCGCCATTTGCGGTTTTGCAGCGGAGGATGGTGGTTCGGTAAAACCATCGAAACTAGTCCTGTGAAAATTTTGAAAATTAACGCTGATTTTTGTTGTTTGACTTCTGAATTAGTACTTATTCGGCGTGTTATTGTGTCTTAATTATAGGAGTATTTATTGAACAGATTTTTAGCAAATGCAAAAACGTGTTAATTAAAATAAACCTTCGAGACTCGATGAAAGAGTTCACTATAACATGCTCCTTTCGTTGTTTTATATCTTGTATTACGTTCCTTTCTAGTCATTAACATGTTACTATCTGCTTTCATAGTATCTTATTATCATTCTTATCCTTGTGTTCGATAAACATAACTGGTATATCTGGAAGTGCTGCATGTAACTGGGAGAGTGGTTAAGCATAACCCATAACTGCAGTAATTTAAAAGATAATATGTGGTATTGTATGTGTACTAGTAGTGTGTAACGTGATATTGCACCATACATGTAATCATGTGTGAATATAATTACAGTCACACGGGGTTTTGCAGTTCCCATTTATATGCAAAGGTCTGTAAGGTATTTTGTGTTCATTAAAAAATTTTTATTATTTGAACCTTTACTACTATAACTTCTTCTTTCAATTAGTCCTTACCAGAATGCGAATTAGATTGAAGAGTATTTAAGGAGAATACTCTGAATGCTTTTGATATAGAATTAACTTTATTTTCTACCGTCCATCTCTGCCTATTAATAATATTACAGCTTTAGGCATTTGCCAATCGACGCTCCAGTAAGGATTCTCCATTTAATAACGCTCCATTAAAGTTCTGTGCAAGCTTAGTTAGGTCAAATTTGTACAGTCTCTAGATACGATATTTCTAAATTAGGAATTCAGCTTTCTGTTACTTTACTATCTGTAAGTTGCGAAGTTTTGTTTGTAAGCACAAACGGTGTTTCCTGTTTAAATTCAAGTTAAGTAAAAGGTTGTTTAAAAACTTCATAGATCTTTGTTATACTCCCTTTAGATGCGATAAATCGCTTGTCAGTCTACTAGGGTTTGAAAGATACTTGAGTTAATATTACACAATCAAATCTTTATAGAACCCTTAAATAAGCAGGCTTCTGTACTGTTTTAGTTAACATTAACTGATTATTTTTAATGTTAATTCTGTGCTATCTTTCTATTCGCTTCCAATCAGCCTTCATTTCAATATAAATTAAGCCATCTGCAAAAGCATTAATATGAATGTTTTAGTTATGCTGGCAACTTTTGCTGTTTGCTTTACATAGCTATCATCTTATCTTTGCGCTTGCTAAGTGGCTGGTAAAGAAGCCATGAGTGTAAATTAATCCTCAATTAAAGATACTTAACTCTGGTTAGACTTTCGAACCCGAAGATTATAGCTTGGTTCTGTATCTGTTAATTAAAACTCTTTACTTTAAGTCACTTTCTCGCGAGCGGGGAGACGGGAACTAAATTGTTTTAATTTTAGTTTGAAACTTTTTACAACTTGTATAATAAAGTTTCAAGTTTTAAGGAAGGTTTTAGCGATAATCTTATCCGTAGGGCTTGAAAATGTGACTTATAATGCATATTGCTTACAATTAAACGTAATTGATTCTAGTGGGATTATTGAAGCCGAAGATTCGAGCTATGTTCCGCTTGTGTTAATTAAAGCTTTTCAGTTTGCTTTGAAAATAGGCAGCACAGGCAAAAAGAAACTGTTTGTAATTTTAGTTTGGTGGTGTGTATTTAATTATGGCAAAGCACACTAGGGCTATCTGCCTAAGAGGAGGGATGCCTTCGTGGAGGACTTTCTAAGGGAAACTGGCTCGTATACACGTTACACATGGGGAAAACCACGAAAACACCCATGCAGCCAGCCCGTTCGCGTGATTCGAACCTCAGACCGAACTACCAGTGTTCAGCGACTTTACCGCTCGGCCGCTGGTGGGCGTAATTTTAGTTTGAAACTTATTGCAAGTTGTATGATATACTTTTAATGTTTTAGTTATTTTTGGGGTAATTATTTTCTACAGGCAGAGCACTAGACGCTTCCTCGTTAGTTAGCTCAGCTAAATGAAGTTTCAGAATTATTAAAACCTTACACTGCCGCCAAGCTATTGAATTGGAATTAGCCGTACAGTGGCATGGAATTGTATGGATGGTGCTGCTTCACACTGGACCTACTGGTAGTCTTGTATTTACTTCACTTAATGTGGAGCCAAGAGAGATGGCCGTAAACCTTATGGGAGAATTCATGCATTGGATCAGGGCTGATACTCAATCATTAAGTAGTTTTTATGTTACCTATTGTATTTTAGAGAAATTTTAGAGAGTCACATTGTGTTTCTCCCGGTGTCAAAACTGCTGAAAGTTTAATAGACGTTTCCTCATTTAAGAGACAAACATTGACATGAAATAAACGTATTGAAAAATGCTTCTACATACAGCTAATTGCTAAGTACAGTATTGCTAATTTATCATCATTGTTAGGTCTTAATATATTTTTGAATTGGTTTTTACGCTAAAACCTCCACAACATGACACCTTTGGGAAATGCATGACAAGTTCGACATATTATTTTGGAATGAAGTATAAATACCCTACTATGCAGATTACTCTTTGTTTGAAAGCTCAAGCAAGACTTTTAAAGCAAAACATATTCAAGAACTCCTTCGCAGAGCAACTAGAAATTCATGCAAAGTGAAAAATATTTTAGAGTAAGAGATAAAACGTTAAAAGTTTAGCACTTCTTACGTTTTGTCTCTTTTGCACCTCAAATGTGAGAATACATTTGCCTAAAATTTGAAGAACCACGTGTAACAGACAGTATTTTAGTCAACGGAACGTACGAAAGCGATATTTGAAAAGGAAAATTGGTGTAATTATTGTAAGAAGAAAGACAAGTCTTTCTTGAAAGAAATTTAAAATCTCCAGCAGAAAATCTGCAAGTTTAAATATCACCTAATAGGACTAAACGATAATGTTAAACATTTTGTGGTTCTTGCTCGCTGAAGTAGGATAGAAGACAATAAATCCACAAAGCCGGAAAATCAGCAACGAAGAGAGAGGAGATACAGTTGAACCAAAGCTTGATATATGCAAGGGCAAACTGAGTATATGCCTCGGAAGTCCCTTTTTATATGGACCTCCAAATCTTCCTACAAAATTTAAATATGAATATTTTTTTTTAATTTTTAGTTTTAAAAGAAGCTAGAAAAAAGAACAAAATGTTAGACTTTGTTTTCAGTTTTTCATGAGTTTCTTTAAAACCGAACCTTTCTCTAGCGCTCTCGTTGGTAAAAGATATTGTTTAATAGTAACATAATTTTATATTAAAGAAGGAATAGCAGGTTTCTGTTTTGTGGTGGAAAAATGCACAGAAATTCTATTACTTTAGGATAAGAAGATATAAAATATTTTAACACTTTATTTTGCTTATAAATTTAGATATTAATTTGCTAGACAATTTAAACGCATTGATCTGGTATTAAATCTGCAGTTAAACTAATTGAGGTTTGCAATCAGTGAAAAACGTTTTAGGTTCATCTATTATTCCAGGTTCTTTTGGAAAAAAAAAAAAGAATCTGATATAAAATGAGCTTATATTTTGAATATCACGAATTAATCTGAAGACATAAAAGCGACGCACACAAAAGAGATTAAATGCGTTTTCTGTTAAATTTAAAGGAAAAATATTGAATCTTGAATTATTGGATTATCTTATGAAATACTTTACATAATTAGCATTAATTATGCCTGCTACGTTGAAAAAAAATTTTGTTGAAGTGCTTCGTAAGACGTTATGCCCAACACCTCCAATTTTGTACATCAGTCCTTGAATAAAACCAGAAACTGGGCCATAAATAGCAATAAATACCGTTCTAAAATTAGGACTCAGCAGTCAGTGACTCTCAGTATTATACAAAGAAATTGTACTGGATGTGGCTTTAAGTCAGCTGCATCAAGAATTCAGCAGAGCATGAGTTACAGAGCATCATCAAGATGGAAGGAGAGAAGGAAAAGCCGAGACAGGATAATTTTATGGATGTGGTACGACTAAATGATCTAGAACTGGGGTTCTCAACCGGTGGTACGCAAGAGAAAATAAGTGGTACACAAAGATGCAAAGTATTTTAACTAATAAATTCAAAAATTAAAACCCTAACATTCCGATTGAGGTTTTCTATAACACTCAGAAAATTTATGCGATCTAAGCTTTGTTCAAGAGTGGTGGTTGTAGTAGTACTTTGTAGTGGTTGTACTAAAAGTTTTCAATTTTTCTTTAGATGGTACGCGTTAGTCAAAAGGCTGAGAACCCTGATCTAGAAACACATTAAAAGAAGAAATGGAAGAGTCCAGATGGCGCAAATCGTGATATATTCCGAAGAAGAATCAGGATTTGTATCGTTAATAGATAGCTGGAACTGGAAAGAAACCATCATCGATGCATGAGAAAATTTCCTGATTACACCCATTTGTATCAAAGCTAAGTGAAACTTTCAGTATTCTTACAAACAGTAATTTTGTTCTAAAAATTCCAATTTTAACAGGTTTTTTTTTTTACCTCTAGAAAGGATTCAAACAATTATTGCGAATTTTCATAGTTGTTTTAAGGAAATGCATTAAGACTCCTTTCAAAAGAAAGGGATAAATTACTTTTTTAAATTATTGGCCATGAAATCTATCACGTCCTGTTTAATTTCTTCCTTTTCATTTGTACATGTTTTTCTCAGAATTTCCTTTTAAAAACTGATTTTCTTAATTTTACTGAGGTATTTAGTATTTTATTCTGTTATGGACTTTAAAATTCTAACATCCTAAAATGTACCCATTAAAAAGATCTGAAATTTTGACCAGTTATGAAACAAACTCTTCAAGCAGATTCAGAGCAAGAATGATAAAAAAAGAATTAGTTACTCGACGTTCTAGTAGTTTATTTTAAAGTTAACGACATTTTATAAGCTTTTACTTAATTCATTCACGGTGTTTGTGACTATGGTAAAAACTTTATCAATCGATTTTTAGTCTATTTCCTTGATAAGATATGAAGTTCAAATATTGCGTACAGACTCAGAGTGGATGAAAATGAAGCAATTTCGTATTACGTTCGTATTACGTTTTTCAAAACTTAAAGTTGAAGCGGTTTTTCGCACATATCTTCGTTAAGGCAGAAACCAAACATTTCCAAATTTCATTTTTTTGCAACGTCACATAAAAAAAATTTTTTTAAACTTCTAAGTGAAATTTTAACGTTATAGCTTTATTTTCACGTCTGGATTTTTTTCTATCGTTTAGCCGTTTAGCGAAACAGAATTCTTGGGGGAAAAGAGTAATTATTCAGTGTTGAGATTCGATTTTTGAATTGAATAGTTTGATTGACGACATGTCATTGAGACAAAGAAGATGAAAGTAAAAAAAAATAAAGAAAAGTTGTGATAAAATAAGTTTGTTTTTAAAACACATAATATGATAATAGAAGGGAAAAAAAGAATTTAACATGTACTTTAACAGGAAAAAGAAATTAAATAATTTTCTTTAAAAAATTCATCTACAAATCACGCATAAGAAAAGCAAGCACACCTAAACAACGAAATCTAATATTCTAATTTCATTGTATAATTCAGTATAATCTATTGCCTACATAAATTTATCAAGTTCGCGTCACGCTCTTAATTTTTGTGATATAAAATTGCAGATGCATTATTCAATCTCTTGTCCTAATAAGCTATATGATAAATTATTTTTCTCCTTTTACTTCATTAATTTTTATGAGTTTTAAATAAAAGCTCACGTAACAAACTTTTTACACCTCCTAGAATTATTTTTTCTTCTACAATTTAATATGCGTTGCTTAGACGAAAGATTGCTTTTTTGGCTGAAGGAAATTTATGTGCTTCTTCATAAGTGCAACATTAATCTTACTAACATTCGCGTACCTAGAGCGACGATATCTTTAAATTTTGCTTTGGAGGCAATATTCGTGTTTTTATTTGTAGAGTATTTCTTATATAAATAAACGCAAATAAACTTATTCGTATCTCTTTATATACTTTTGTATCACGTATACAGTACCATCTAATGCTGCTTTGAACGCTATTACATTCCCAGATATGTTATGTAGAAGTCAGGGAGCCACCTAATATTTATTCTTAGTAGATATTAGCCCCACACACTAACTAGAAAATTAACAACATTCCGGCATCTTTCCTCGAGTCGTGATGGAAGTTGTGACTCCAGCTAGCACTACAAGTTCTGCCACCGCCAGCAGCATCAACGGAACTCCTGAATTTCAGCATTAAATTAGCTCAAGTAAAACGGATTGCATTACATGCGATACACATCACGTTGCGATATACATCACATTGCGATATACATCACATTGCGATATGCATAGTTGTACAGGTGAATGTTTTAAGATGTTTTCTATTGTAGTGGGTACAGGCATCATGTTTCAAAACATTATATATTGTAGTAGAAATAGGCGTGATGTTCCCACGTTGCAAATCATTTTTGCAAACATGATCTGCTTACGTCAGTGTTTACTATCAGAATTAAGTTACAACTAAAACATTGTTTGCAAAGCCTTACGTTTAAATACTATTGTAAAGTTGTGCTGAAACTTTAGCAGCTCAATTTTGACGATTCATTATGTGCTGTAACGTATGTTTTTGTGATAACTGATTTTCAAAAATTACATTATTATCTAGCAGTACATTGTTATTTACATGTAATGATTGATCATGACATTAGGAATTGTGGTGGCTAGAAGCAACTTATTTCTAGTTTATAGATCATGTTTACAATCATGACTTGTTTACATCATCATTTACAATCAGTAGTAAAAATTTAAAAAGAATATAAAATAATAATAAAAAGGGCATAAATAAACAAGTTTGAAAACATATGGGGAAAAAATAGCTTCATCTGCATACTTATGCGTACTATGTACTTTTAGATATATCTGCATACATATGCTGATACATTACCAACTTATTTTTGTCAGGTCATTGTATGCAATTTCGTGTGTTTTTACAATAATTAGTTTACAAGAATTAAATTTCGTGATACATTACACTTTTAATACTTTACCAACTCAGCGCTGGCAATTTATTATATGTGTTCACTTTTCAGGTGATGTTACATTATGTTACATAGAAATGTAGGGAATCATCTATTATTTACCCGAAGTAAATAGATAGCAGCCCCTTACCCTACCTTGTGAGTGACTTATATTGTACTTCATACGGTTTGCGATGCTTATATCTTTCCTGTAAAGGTACGCACGGGTACATTATATCTGCATTTAATTGCTTTGTTTCGCTGTTGCTGGAGCATTTCTTTGAAGGTTAAATTACAACACAGCTCTTGACTCCTAGCAGCCAAAAGTCAATAACCTTCGTAATTTTATTCCTCAAATGCTTATTCTTTACTGCATGTCTTAGAAATGGGAATAAATCCTCTTCTGAATTTGGATTCTTTAGATGAAGGGAATATGTAAACGAGTAGGAAAATAGATAATGTTCGGGATGACCCTTTTTACCACATGCACAGGAGTCTGATGAAGAGAGATTTTTTGCATAGATATACGTGAGAAGGGGGCCGTGCCCCGTGATAAACCACATGGTATGTCTGGAGAGATGGATGGGAGGAGAGTCAACTTTGGGGAAGAGGTTGTAAACTTTTCTGCCTATATTTGCAGTGTCCCACCATTGTTGCCATAATTCTTTAGTTGTGATTTGTAGTTTTAGTTTAAGGTGAGAAGATGGCCAGGGAATGCTTATTTTGTTGACATTTATTCCCTGTGCTGTCTCCAGATTATAAAAAAGTGTTGGCTTTGGGCATTGGAGGACTTTCCAAGAATTTCCTGAGCTAATGATTATCTATTAGAGTTCGCGAGTGCATGCATTGCAGAGGTCTCTCTGCATAGATGTACGTCCTTAGAAAATGATGATGTATGCTTACGTTGATTGCCTACAAAATCGCGAACGTATTCAACTGAAAAACGCTATTCTCTTTGTCAAGTTGGGACTTGAAGTCTTTTGTATCATGACCATTGAGTTAGATTTTTATAGCACATCCTTTTCCGTTGTTTATGCCAGAACCATCAGTGTAGATCTTCGGAAATAATGTTTGGTGTGTATTCTGCTTTATGCATATTGTGATATTCTTTTGGTTAGATAGGTGTCTTTCATATGGATGGGTCGGTAAGGTGTAGGATCTGGCAGCTGCTATCTCATTTTTAATTTTTCATTCTTTTCTTAGGTGAAGAACTGAAGCCTTTGCATGTTCCTGCTCCGAAACTAAGAACAGGGGGATGCTGCTGATGAGCTGAAACAGTGAGGCATTTGAGTTTGTTCTGTAAGCTCGGGAGCTATCAATGCCATCATTTCGCTGACACTACAGTGAGCAATCAGTTGCACATCAGCTATGTTGTTTACTAGAATTAAGTGAATTGCGCAATGCAGTATGTGCGGTTTCGCCATTTGCCCTGCTCCGAAGAATTAGGAACATTTTACCTCCAATTCAACATGCAGTAAATTCTTGTTCGCCATGTGAATGGAACACGTTAGAAGAACCGGCTTTCGCCAACGGTCGAACCTGCCCTTGTTAGTGGGGCTTTACTGAGTATGAAAATTCTGTCTGGAGAGCTACGGCACACATTCCACCCTTAAACGGTCCTACCAGGATCCACTACACTGAAACTAAGAAACAGAGCTGGTGCCAGGGCAACCAGTGCAGTCGGGTCGAACGGCAGAATTTAGGGGCTGCAAAAATTTTAAAATTTATGAAGAAACTGGGCGGCAGAGTTAATATTGCAGAATTTGCACCAGGCGGCAAAACTCCTAGTGCTAGACCTGCTGAATATTCAGTACAACCAAACGCAACATGATGTAGCAGATACGCTACACTAATTCATACCAAATTCACACGCAAACAATACAAGTTCAATACTTCCTTCTGAAACCTACGGCTATATCAGGAAAATAAATAAAACAAAGAACCCTGATCGTAACAAAATTACCATTAAAATGGTAAATAGTTTCCCACGAAGACTGTATTTCTGCTGAAGAAAATAACATTATTCTGGAACATGAATACTTCCCATCCCCCTGTAAAACGGTGGTCATCTTGCCGATAATTAAGCCAAACAATCCTGCTTTTTCGTCTACATGCTACCTTCCAATCTTCTGTTAGTAAGGTCACCGAGGCGGTAATACTGGCAAGACTCAGCACCATCATCAACACCAACAAAATCAACATTCTACAACAGTTTGTCTTTCGTCTAAACTTATCAACTACTCACCAGCTTTACAGCGAGGTCGAACTGATTTCTGAGGGGCCTACACGAAAAGTAGTCACCGCTGGAGTTTTCCTTGATACAAAAAGCCTTTAACAGGATCTGAATGGAGGGTTTCATTCACAAATTACGCACCCTGAGATTCCCAGGCGGCATCACAAACATCAATTCCTACCTAAAAGGTAACAATTTTGTCGTTCGCACTTTAAATCCACAGTAATTATTTTCACCAAAAAAGACAATCACTTGCAATCTTGGCATATATGAAACCATGTTTCTATGGGCAGGACGATTCACTTATCTCTGGTGATCAAGACCATAACCTTTCATGGTCCCCATATATACACTCTATTATCCAGCAGTTCTTAGCATGTAAAACGGAACTCTACCCCTAAACAAAAACAGGGAAACCCCTGCGCGAAACAGCTTTCTTTTGTTAACAAGTTACTCATATACAGCTCTCTTGCGTACCATGCTTTGTTACGTCCATCCATTCTGGACGTTCTAATCGCAAACAGTTACAAAAATGCTCAGAACTGCACCTTGAGATAAATATAGAAATATGTCAGAAACAATAAAATATACATTAACTACAATAAATACGTCAGAAATAATAAAATTCACAAAACTGGAGAAACTGGATTTTACCCACCTACGTGCCTACTATCATTTTATGTCACACAAATTTCATTTTTGCCTCCGGTAATATAACAGTAACATTATCCTAATATATAACTACTACTCTCCAGAAAATTTCAAAAGACCTACGGCTCTTCTCAATAACCTAATGTAGATACCGTGTCGCTTATGTAACTTTGTTTGATTATTATCTTAATGTATTTTTCAGTTGCATAGTTTGATCTCAATTATCTTAGTGTGCCGTGTTATTTCTTCTTCAAGAGCTCTTCATACATGCGGTTTTTATAATGGACCTGCGTGCTTGACTCGAGCATTTTAATTCACCATGCTAATGAACTATCATAGTAATGAACTAATTCTGATATTTAGTAGTTTATACTTAATTCACTCGGACCTTTGAATAATTATTAATTTTGCAATCAGTTTCGATAGAGTTTGTGCTCCGTGCCCTAGTCTTTTGATGATTAGACCATTCAGCTCCCTGTGTGCTATTTTTATTTTTCCTGAGGTTTAAATAAAAATTGTGTACGATACAATGATACTGGGCATGTAGCTGGGTAATACGCAGTTCTCATGATTTCTTATTTTTTTTTCTGATATACTATAGGCAACTAGATCAGGATGCAGTTCTGAGCTTATAAGTACACCTGTTATGAATCCTCAGTTGATACAACGTAGTAAAGTGAGGATAAAATCTTATTAATATTCCAAAGATGTTTTACTGAACTACAAAAAAAAAAAAAAAAAAAAAAAAAAAAAGAAGAAGAAGAAGAAGAAGAAGAAGAAGATCACCGTATCAACACCAAATATAGTTTTATTCACCAACTCAGAAGTAGTCAGAACTCATCTATCTATTTTTGAAAACAAATTGAATTCCAAAGATAAAAACTGTTCCCAAAACGATAATACAATAATATGGAAAGTAAACATTTATAATTATTAAAATATTTGTGAGTTACAGTGGCGGGCAAAATTGTGGCCACTTTTGGAAATTTTTATGTTTTTGAACTTTGTATGCTTATAGAAAATGTTACGTTTCACAAAATGCAAACTTGTATATATCATTTTAAAGAAAATTTATTACTGAATTCAATACAAAACACAAAATTCAATTATTTGCAATACAAAAAAGTTATATGTACTTTAATATAAATAAAAAACACAGTTATGGAGTGGTTTGTAATGTCTAGCTTTCCTGGCCAATCACTGTTCTTGTTCTGAGAACCAATCAAATGTTAGTAACTGCCAGTAGAAGCTGACATCATGTTTACACTTGAAGCAATTCATTATTTTGCTTTGTTCTGTAGAAGGAGGACCTGTTTCTTATACACTGCAATTACAAGTAGGAATTTTTGTAACAATTTTTAATATTTAGTCAAGAAGCAATGACATCAAATAAAAGAGTCGATTGAACACCTAGAAAGAGATTTAATATTATTATGTTACGAGAAAGTGGTCTTTCCTATGCTGAAGTTGCAAGACAGGTGGGTGGTTTAGTGACTACATCTGGAGTCCGAAAGTTTTGCTTACGATATCAGGAGACAAATTCAATAAATAAACGAAGAAGGAAAAGGCGGAAAAGGGTGCACCACATCTATTGATGACAGAAAAATAAAAAGACTATGTCTCCAAGATAGAAAAATGTCATCAGCTGCCATCAGAAGTGATCTGAATGGTGCTGGTGTTTCTGTCAGTTCAAGAACAGTCAGGAGGAGATTAACAGATTGTGGACTGAGAGGTAAAATTCCACGAAAAAAGTCTTATCTTAATTTTCAGCAACGAAAAAAAAAGACTACAGTGGGCAAAGGAACACATTAATTGAACAGATGATCAGTAGTCACAAGTTATATGGAGTGATGAAACTAAGATATCGTTATTCGGTACTGATGGGCGAAAATATGTAAGACGTAGAATAGGAGAAAAGCTACATCCTGACTGCATTCAAGCAACTGTGAAGAACCCAGTTAGTGTTACCATTTGGTCGTGCATGTCAGCAGATGGTATTGGTCGCCTTCATGTCATCGATGGGACACTGAATGCCAGAAAATACATTGACACTATTCTAGAACCAAAACTTCTACCTTCCATCAGAGATCTCTTTCCCAACAATGCTTCGTTTATTTTTCAGCAGGATTCTGCTCCTTGCCACACGGCCAAAATATCGAAAGAGTGGTTTCGTACAAAGAGCATTAAATTGTTGTCATGGCCAGGAAACAGTCCTGACCTCAATCCTATCGAAAATTTGTGGCACCGTTTGAAAACTCTTGTCCGAATGAGTCGCCCATCAAATAAAAGGGAACTAATTGAGGCTATAATTGTTTCCTGGCATCATGTAATAACGAAAGAAGAGCTTGAAACTCTTGTCATCTCAATGAAACGTCGATGTGAAGCTGTAATCAAAAATAAAAGGTACCCTCTACTAAGCACTGATAACTCACTGCAATCATCACTATCTAATGTATATCGATAACTATTATCGTTTAACTTTTTTTGTATTGCAAATAAGTGAATTTTGTGTTTTGTATTGAATTCAGTAATAAATTCTCTTTAAAATGATATATACAAGTTTGCATTTTGTGAAACGTAACGTTTTCTATAAGCATACAAAGTTCAAAAACATAAAAATTTCCAAAAGTGTCCACAATTTTGGCCACCACTGTACTTTAAATCTAATCATTTACATTTTATGCCGTTGCATTCACTCTCCTTTCAATAACGCACGTTACGTTAGAAAGATTGGAATAAGTAATGGTGCTTATCATCAAAATAATAACAAAATTAATGTATAAATAAAACATCAGTTTTTGAATTGCAACAGTGTCTTAAGATTACTACCAGTTGGGGATTGTCTTAAAGCTGATTTGATTTTAGGTTGAGCCACAGTTATTTTGGCTTGAATTTCAATCGGCGTAGGCGTATTATCTACACAATTAGGACTCGTAGGTTTCTCTTGTTCAGGGATTTGTTGTGGTAGAATATATGCTGGCTTCGATCTGTCTATCGATACATTTACATCTTTATTCTTTATCTTAAGAGAAAAATACTATGGTGAAGATTGATAACCAAATACGAACCTTCATGTGGGGGTTCGAGTTGCTTCTGAACTCTGTCAATCCGAATAAAAACATGAGAAGCTGATTGTAAATCTTTATGCACAAATAATTTAGGGATACCTTTCTGTTGCATTTTCTTCGGCCGAATTACTTCCATATACTTTTGTAATTTATGTATAAAAGTTCCAGGTGCAGTGTGACTAATTTTCTCTTCAAAAAATTCTCCGGGAAGTTTAATATTTTCTCCATATGTCATTTCCACTATTGTATAGTTAGTATCGTTGTGGAATGACGTTCGTAGGCATAAAAAAACCGTTGGAAATGTTTCACTCACAATTATTGGAGTGAAACATTTTTATTTTTATTTATTTATGTTTATTTGTTATTATTTTATTGTTATGGGCTCTTAAAGCAGCCTTTGTTGATGTGTGGATGTGTAGGTGTTACCATTTGATTGCGGTAATGGATCAACAAGATCAATGTGTACTTCTCGAAATCTTTCTGATGGCTTTTGATACTCGCCAATTATTGATTTCGTATGCCGGGATATTTTAGATGTTTGACATGGAATACAAGATTTCGCCCAATGCTGAACATCTTTTATGATATTTGACCAAATAATTTTTGAACAGATTAATTTTATTTTTGATTTGATTCGAGAATGGGATAATCCATAAAACTGATAGAATATTTTCATTCGATAACTCTTGGGTATATAGGGTCTAACATGCTGTGTTGAAGTATGGATGGGGAAAGGAAACTGTTTAAAGTCGAATTTGTAGATTTCTGCAATGTCTTAAATTCATCATCTCTCTGTTGTTCTTCGGCAATTTCATCATAATTAATTAAGGCAATTTCTTCGATTCTGTATAAGGCTCTTATAAAGGCTATCTCTAGTAGCTCTAATTCTGGATAATGTGTCCGCTACTACGTTATTCTCTCCTGTAATGTATCTAATATCTGTTGTAAATTTTAAAATGTGTTGGAGTTGCCTAATTTGTCTTAGGCTGCGTTCAGACGGTGGCATAAAGGCCATAGAGGCATAGCCATAAGGTCATACGCCGGAGCAATTTGGCTTCCGTGAGCAGCTATCTACAACAAAGCAATTAGTGAGAATCACTGAATTTGTGGGCCAAGCACTCCACTTGAATTTAAATACAGCTATCCTCATGCTAGATGTGGCGAAAGGTTTCGACCGCGTCTGGCATGAGGGACTAATTTTCAAGCTGATCGATCAAAATTTTGAAAGAGAAATGGTCTTTGTGCTTCTTTCATTTATTTACATCAGAACTTTTAGGGTCTCTGTAGGAGACACGCTCTTCTCCGTGAGATATATGCAAAGCGGTATTCAACAGGGCCGATTCTTTATTTATATTATGTGGCTGACTTCCCGAAAATCCACTACAGTAATAGCACAATTCTAGCATGCTATGCTGACGACACTGCTCTTGCAGTTAGGTCAGCAAATATTAATCATGCAATCAAAAAACTGAAAGATAATGTTCCGTTCATTGAAGATTGGTTAAAGCGCTGGAAAGTACGAATTAACGCACAAGAATAGCAGCTCCTCATTGTGAAAAAGATTGTCAGTAAAGCTAAATACTTTAGTGTCACAATTAACAGCCGGCTAACTTGGAATACTCATATCCAAAACGTCCGAAATGCAACCAATGCCACGTCTGCTTACAGCTGTGACAAGCTGTCACGCCCCTTTCACCATCAGCTCCTGCCCTCTTGGACCTACGGTTCGGACTCAGTTTACCTTCTGCGCTCTTTGTGCAATCATTTGATGACAGCCCGAACAACTCATGCATTTAGCTTGTTAATCAAGGCAAAAGAGGAACTTGGAACTCATAAGGTCATAAAATACGGGTCATAAATATGTTTTATGCTCAATCATTAAATACATTTTACTGTGTTGCCAGCTGTTTGTATGCATCTACTTTGTATGCATCTAATCATTTGCCTGTATAAGCCGCACCCCTGAATTTCATATGTTTTTTCTGGAAAAAAAGGGGATTACACTCGAGAGAATATACTACAAAGTAAACACCAACTTTCACGACTTTTTGTGGATAATTCTGCAAACTGGTACGTTTATATCACATAAGTAATTCAAATTAAACTCTGCTCTGCTTTGAGATGTCATAGATGTAAGTTTCATCCACGTCTATTGTCAGAAGTAATTACTTTTAATGATTTTGCATTTGCTGACAGATTATGACAATGCTTCACTCACTGGCAGACATGCATATTAAAGCATCAAAAAGAGTTTGATTTTAAAGTATGCTGGCATTTCTTTTTACGACCAATATTTCAAAAGTAATTTCACATTGACAAATTTTTGGTACCCAAGTCTTCAAATACAACAAAATTATAAACATTCATACCTTATCCAGGAATTTCTACCAGAGAAATAGCATGAATTTAATGATCAAATTTCCATTGAAATGATATTAACAATGAGTGGATAATAATAACAAATACTATTCATTAAATTATAATCCATGTTATGAATTATGTGTGCTATTCAGTTTCATTAAAAGTAAATTCCTTTCATGGAGAAAGTAATTAAAAAGCAGAGATCAACAGGAGACAAAACTGTCTAGACTGTTGACTGTTGTTTTAAGGATATTTCACTAAAATGTTTCCTTCTTCGACTTCATAAGAGCATTTTCTCAAAAGATTATTTTTTTATTACTTATACAAAGCTTACACCATTCAATTGACTATTGTGACTATTCTTAAATAAGTCAAAATAATTTTTTCTTTTTTTTTCAAAGTAACCTGCTGTTTTTTTTTTTTTTTTTTTTTTTTTTTTGACACTAAAAATAGTGTCAAAAAAAACAGCAGGTTCTTGATATTGATTTGATGTTTTAATAAAATTAATTCATAAAGTTTGTTTGGAAAGAAAATCAGCATTTGAAGCAAATTAGCAATACAATATTTCCAGCTTTCTCAATAAATTTATTCTGAAATACAAAAATAATTAACAGGAAGAAAATTATAGTAATAATTTATACAAAAATAATAAGTAGAAAGAAAGTAATAATAATAATTTACACAGAAAAAATAAAATTTTTGTAAGCATGAATTTTTTAAAGAATTTCAAATTGTTGTAAGACTAACCATTTTTGCCCTTTATGCCCCCGTCTGAACTCAGCCTTAGAGATGCTCTATCGGGTTTGGGGGAAAATGCACATATTAAGGGTTTGTGGTCAGTATACACTATGAATTTTCGTCCTGCTAAACAAAGGTTTGAAATATTTAATAGAAAGATAAATCACGAAGTTCATGAAATACTGTAATTTTGCTGTGTTACGTTAAGGTTCTTGGAAAAAAATCCGATTGGTTTCCATCTACCATTTTCAAATTGTTGCAAAACTGAACCGACTGCCGAATCCGAAGCATCTGTGAGCAGCGAAAAAGATAAGTCTGGATCGGGGTGCGAGAGAAGAGCAACATTCGCTATAGCTTGTTTACATATTTCAAATTTCTCAATGGCCTCATCCGTCCAAGTTATTTTCCTATTATCTCTTTTCTTTGCGTCTTTTAAGTAGTCTTGTAAAACAGCTTGGGCACTAATGGCGTTTTTCAAAAAACGACTGTAGGAATTAACCATTCCGCCAAAGGTTCGTAGCTGATGAACAGTGTCAGGCAATTTAATTTTAAGAATAGCTTTAACTTTGTCAGGAATAGGTTTTCATCCCTCGCGTGTAATTAGAAATCCTAAAAATGCCAATTTATTAACTCCAAAGACAGATTTGAAAATACAGTCTCAATCCATATTTTTGCAATCTATTCAAAAACTAATTGTAAATGCTCTTCGTGTAAAAGGAATACCATATCAACACTAAATATAATTTTATTCACCAACTCAGAAGTAATCAGAACACATTTATCTATTTTTAAAAACAAACTGGATTCCAAAGATAGAAACTGTTGCCAAAACGATAACACAATAATATGCAAAGTAAACCTTTATAATTATTAAAATATTTGTGAGTTACTTTCAAACTAATTATATATGCCGTTATAAGTTATTTGTAACTGTTTGTAATTGATGAGGCAGAAGTATGCGCATATTGGGCAGGCTAATAAAACATGAGATGCAAGCCGGTTTTGTATATGCCCTTTAATGTCAAATCGATAAGTACAAGGTATTTTACTTATTTTGGACTTTCAGCTTTTCGAGATGGCGGCACAATGTCACGTGCTCTTATCTGCGAATGGTATTTTGTATCTTGTATTTTAATTCTTATTTTCCCGCATCTTTTGCAAGACTAAGAAATGCTATATTTGGTGAAGAAATGCTATATCTGACTATGAAATGCTTTTCCAGGCCTGTGATGTCCTGCGTCGTCCTTCTTTCCCTCACGAACACTTCACCATCACATGACCTACGAGCCTTATTTCATAGAACCAGAACACATTGTACCAACTGATGATGATGATAAAGATCGTGTTTTATTCTCGAGTACCAAATATCTTTTTTACTCGTCTTCTGATAAACAATCTAGGAAAAAAAGAAAGGAGAACAGTATAGTAGAAGGTGTGGAAGGGGTGAGAACAAAATCTGGTCTTCTCTAGCGGCGGCGAATGGGGGGTGAGGTCAGTGACGTTACAAGATGAAGTAGCGGGTGTAAACCGCAGAGTCAGTTAAGCGTGAATGAGTCAGTTATGGTATTATTTGTTATGTGGGCAGGATGTCACAGGGATAACGATGTTTTTCCCTGGGGTGCGGGGAGTGTCTGAGAGTGCTAATAAGGCTATTACTGTGGGAATGTACTGGGTGAAAGAAGTTGACCGCTAAGCGTTTAATATAATCTTGCATAGGTTCTATTTGAAGGTCTCTGTAAATGTAAGTGTTTGGAATACACCAAAGAGCATTGATAATTTCTCTTAAGATTTTATTTTGTAGAACCTGTAATTGTTTAATATTGGTTTTAGCTGCATGTCCTCAGATCAGAGATGCATTAAGGAGGGCAGGACGAAGTAAGGAGCGGTAAAAATTAATTTGTTAGTTGTAGATAAGTTGCTTCTTCTACCAAGAAGAGGTGGCATAGTTGCTGAGGTGATTTTAAATATTAGTGCTACTGAGCGGAAGTGGGTTCTGAAGGTAAGTTTTTGATCCAGGGTGGTGTCTAGTTTTTGATCCAGGATCTTCGTCAAATATTTCAGGGGGTGGAGGGTAATAGTTTATGTTTCCCTTACGAAAAATTATTGCCTTGGTTTTATCAGTGTTAATTTTAATCCTCCAAAGGGTGAGCCATTTTTCCAGTTTTATGTGATAGTTTTGGAGTTGGTTTCTTAAGGCGGTTGCTGTGGAAGCTTTAGTAAGTATGGCGGTGTCATCGGCAAAGAGTGCAAGATGAACAGAAAGGTCTTTAGAGATGTCTTGCGTATAAATGTTAAAAAGATACGGCGAAAGTGCTGACCCCTGTGGAACACCAGCTTTGATTACTCTAGTGGTATAGTAAGCAGTTCCAATTTTGATTCGGAATATTATGTTGCTGAGAAAAGAGGCACTTAAGCGAATAAAATGATCTGGAAAATTTAGTGATTAATTTGTAAATGACGCCGCGATGCCATACCCCGTCAAAAGCCTTCGCGATATCGAGGAGTATGGCACCGGTCGGAAGAAGTTGTAGCCTTCAGTGATAATGCTGATAACTCTTAGAAGTTCGTGGCAAGTGCTATGATGATTGCGAAATCCAAATTGTTCTTCTGGGAGAAAACTCCTGGGAGGATGAATTCTTTGGATGTGGAAAAGTAGAATTTTCACTGTAACTTTAGAAAGATAGCTCAGTAAACTGATAGGGGGATAGTTCTGAGGGAAGGTGGGATTTTGTTTCGGTTTAGCCAAAACCATTATTATATAGCTTGCTTCCACGGGCTAGGAAAATGAGCGAATTTGATAATGTTATTGATAATCTTAATTAGGCAGGTGATAGCGTTGATAGAGAGATGTTTCAGTGCTTTGGTCGCCATCGTGCCCTGGGGCTTTCTTCGTCTGTAAGGAGCGCTGATGATGATGGCTATGATTGCTGGGGTTGTCAGGAAACTGAAGTTGCACGGAGCAGGTGTATTAAAGAAGTTGTTGACCACCAGGTCGACCTTTTGAATATGGTTACTGTCGTACGGAGTGGTATTAAGAGTGAATGTATCTCCATATAGTCCGCAAAAGATTTAGCTTTATCTTCTTCTGTATATGAAATTCCACTATGTCCATGGATACTTAGGATTGGTTTATACAGTTTCTTGAATTTGCGGGAAATGTCAAATAGGGAATTATCCTCTATAGACAGTTTATTTAAGAAAGTGATCCGTTTTTGGTTTTCGAAGTTCTTGATTCTTCTGTTGATTTCTTTTTGCATTGAGTTTAATTCACGTTTCAGTTGTGGATCCCTGGTGTTTGCCATCTTTTACGGAGTCTGTTTTTATCTTTAATACTACTTCTTATATCAGCAGGCAGGGGGGGGGGAAGACTTGTTCACGTAAAATGTATTGGTGGCTTCCCTTAATGCAGAATTGATGCAGTTGGTAAATTTTGAGACTTCTTATTCTAATTCTTCTTTATTGTTGATGCATGGATTTCCTTGAATGGAGTTATTCAGAATTTCTGAGTATTTGATCCAATTTGTAACTCCGATGCTTCTGTCTAGTGAGGGTGGGCATTTATTAATGGGGATTTCAAGTAGAATGGGGTTGTGGTCGGAAGAGAGGAGTAGGATTGCAGAAATATTGCATCTGTTAGTAATGTTAGTTGAGAGGAAGAAGTCAATTGTGGTGGCGCTATTGTATCCTTAATAGGTGGGCTCGTCTGGGGCGTGAATATTATAATTATTTGATTAAATGAAATTGAAAATGTGATTTCCTTTGCTGTTAGCAGGTCCCCGGGTTTCCAGCACCGGTGTTTAGCGTTAAAGTCCCTCCGATAATGGTAGAAGTATTAGATTTTAGGAGGTGAATCAATTCTTGTGCGCTGTGTTTGTTATTTGGTGGGATGTAAACATTAGAAATTTTGAATTTTTTATGTTCTATTGTATTACTTTCGCAAGTGGTGCTGGGATTAGAAATTCGAGAATGTTTTATGCTCCTTTTAACAAATGTGATAATACCGCCGCCTCTTCCAGGCTCCCGATCCGTTCGGTAGGTGTTATAATTAGCATAAACTACTTTGAGTGCTGGTTTAAGGTAAGTCTCTTGTATGAGTATTACGTCAGGTTCAATTTCTATAATGAGGTTAGATAATTCATCTTTTTTATGGTAAAAACCGTTTCCGTTCCAAGAGAGGATTTTTATGTTGCACTTGTTGCTGAAGTTGTTGGAATTAAAGATGATTCCTATTTCTTCTATTACTTTGACTAGTACGATTATTTTGTCAAGAGGTAATTTCTTAGTTTTTATGTTTTTAAGAGCTTGTATCACTATTGTCCAGATTGTTTTTAGTGAAGGGAGGTCGAAGAGGTCTGACAGGAAGGATTCTGCTGTGCTGGTAGTTTCTTCTGTAAGATTTTCTTTTTGAATGGAGGTTTGAGGGAGATTTTCATTACTATTGTTTGACGTTAGCGGAGAAGAGTCTTGACTTCTGTTAGTCCAGGGATTGATTGCTGGTGGAGGGCTGGGTTGGAATTGAACTTGTTTGTTTTTTGGTCTGGGCGGACAATTAGCGAAGTTAGCCGGATGAGGACCTTTGTAGTGATAACAAATGGCTGGTTGGTCGCGGCTATGGGTGCATTCTATAGGTTTATTACTGCCTCCGCAACGGACACATATCCAGTCTCTGGTGCAGAGCAAGGAGCTGTGAAAAACTCCCTGGCTTCTGTAGCATTGTGAAGGGCCGTGTTTCTCGAATAATGATTCTACTGATACGTTCATATAACCAATGCGTTTAATTTTGAATACTTCCTTATTTTCTTCTGATTTTGGTATATGTACTAAGAATAGCGGCATTCGCTTGTTTCCTCTTCTGATTTTGGTATATGTACTAAGAATAGCGGCATTCGCTTGTTTTCTCTTCTGTTTCTTAATAATGTAATAAAGTTAACCTGGAATTCTTTGTCAAATAATTCTTGAGTGATGGTTTGGGGATCAGTGTAATGGGTAAGCCTCTTATTAAAACTTTTAAAACCTTCTCTTCGAGTAATAAGTAGGTGTGGGCCTTAAGCTCTTTTTCTTTTACTATTTTACGAATGAATCGATGTGAGTCTGGGTCTGCTGTATTTCGAGGCGGCGTCCTTTTAAGGTGCCAGTTATCTCTTTTCCGGTTTGCTTGTTTAAGTTTTTTAAGAATACATCCGTTTTTGGGACGTTATGTACGACAATAATAGGTACTTTTCCATTTCTGTTCGTTTTGGGGTTGGAGTTTGGTTTTCTATTTGCGGGAGCGGTGTCACTCTTGTTTGGTTGGTCTTTTGGGGTGGTAGTTAGCTCAGTGGCTGGTTCATCTTCGTTGTCCAAATGCATGTAGTCTATTTGGTTCTCTAATTGTTTATATCGATTACTGGTTTTAGAGGAAGGCCCCTCATCGGATTTAGGGTCCGTTTGTCTCTTCCGCAACTTTCTTTTTCTCTGTTCTTTGAAACCACTGGTGGATTGAAGTGTGTCACAGAAGTTTTTAATCTCTTCAAACCGTTTAGCGAGTTTATCGTTTCAGGCTTGTAATTCGTTTATTTTTACATTGGCCATCTCGTTTTCCTGCATACGCAGTTGATTAATTGCTTTTACAAGGAGAAAGTTTAGTTCTTTTTTATCACTAGCGGACAAAATCACATTTGGTTCGTTTCTGATATCTTAGATATCTCCCACGAAGGATCTGCTAGTTTCAACGTCATTAGATAAAGTAATTTTGTGACTTAATATTTAGAGAACGTTGATCATTAAGATGTCCCGTGTGAGGATTTTCTAAGTTTGGAGGTGAATTCTCCATGTTTGTTTAGTTTATATTTGTATTTTTTGTGTCATATTCAATGATCATGTGATGTAAAAAAGTTTGGAATAGAAAAGTCTCTGCTAGAGGCCGTACCCGAAGGTACCCTATCAGCACGGTGAATAAAAAGAATCAGAAGAAAGAATAAAATACGACCTGTTTTTCCCCAGCGAAAAAGGATGCAGTAGTGGAGGTAAGGAGACACTTCTGGCTAGGCGAAAGCAAAAGAAGGACCAACACAAAGTCGGTGAGGCGAGGTCGATGAACTCGATTCAGCAGCGGGGTAGTAACAACGTCAAGGACACGGGGAGCGAAGTGATAAGACGTCTAGCTCGTACACTGCTCTAGCTCGAAATGCTGTACCAACAGTGGGATATCTCCGGCTTAAAGCGGAACTTCGAAGTTGGAACTTGGTTTTGTATGCGAGCAACTTGTTGTCAACGAGATGGGCAGGAGACTCCTAATTTAAGAAATAGAAGATCTCATCTTAAGCATTGTGCAGTATATCCGCTATTATATAGAAGGACAGCTAGCACTGAACTGTCGTCTCCTTAAGAGTGAATTTTGAGAAGCAAGGATGTAGCCTTTTGGCAATAGATGGCGTTGACCGTTGCACCTGTTTTCTGACATCAGAATAACGGGTTGCTACCTTTGGCAGGATTCTCGCCGAGGTGAAAATGAAATTTTTTGCGAAAGAGAGTTGACGCTAAAGATCCGGGTAACCATAGAAACACCGCATTAGGATTTAAATAACACAACCCCTTAAGCTAAGAATACCATCTGGAATACTTTAGAATGGAAATAGACTTCATAGGGGGTCTACAGGCTTTTTTCAAAGCAGAAAGGATATACATTCAGTGATCGTCTTTCACTTGTGCAATGTTAAACGCTGTAATGAATTAATACTTTCTATTCGTTCATTGCCTTCTGTAGATTTAGTAAATTTCATTTCCAATATTTAAAAATGCTGATTCGCTTTTCGATAAGATTATAAACTCTAGGATAACAATTATTAATAATTAAAGCTATCTTTCTTTCTTTCCTTTCCCCCCCCTTTTTTTTTCCCTTGTGTTGCATTGGTAATATTTTTATTTTTGTCTTATTTAAGAATTTTGATTTGCCTATTCTGCATCGGACATTATAAAATTTTTACAACATTAAAAAGTAGTAGGAGCTGTAAAATAAAAATATAACTCAATCGTTTTATAGTCAAATTTTTTGTGTGATAACATAAGGCGACCACCTCTTATAATGACCAGTCTATCTGAAAATATATATAAAACATTGCTTTTAAACAATCGTCTTCATAGAAAACCAAATCTATTAGACATGTTGAAGATCGCCTTAGAAAAGCTATAATCTATTCTGTAAATTTCTTCAATTTAAATTATATTTGGCATAGCTAGAACGTTTGCAGCCCGGTGCGGACTCCGAGTGTATCCGCCTAGGCAGTCTTTGAATTTGTCTCTCCTCTTGGTAT
The DNA here is from genome assembly GCF_044657685.1 of Stegodyphus dumicola. Classification (NCBI taxonomy): domain Eukaryota; kingdom Metazoa; phylum Arthropoda; class Arachnida; order Araneae; family Eresidae; genus Stegodyphus; species Stegodyphus dumicola. The sequence goes on along the minus strand of NC_140781.1, from coordinate 107,585,951 downwards.
AAGCAAATGACTGAGTACAATGATAAAAGTACTTTAAAAATCTAACTTTAATTCTAAAAAAAAATTTTAATTTCATCATTTTAAAATTTAAAAACAAACAAACATTTAAGACACAATAACACGCCAAATAAATACTAATTCAGAAGTCAAACAACAAAAATCAGCGTTATATTTACAAAATTTTTTTGTAAATATAACGCTGATTTTTGTTGTTTGACTTCTGAATTAGTAAACAAACATTTGTTTGGAAACCACCTATTATAGAGTACTATGCTGATAGTACAGAACTATTTCTTAAATACAAAATTAATCATTTGTTGTTCTAAAATGATTTTTTTAAGAAACTCTTATCACAACTAGAAACACAATTGTGAAAAAATTCTCAGCAGTAAAAAATTGCATTATCTGAAGAACTGTGTTTTAGAACAAATAGTAAAACGTCAATAGGACCGAACTTTCATATTCCCGTTTCGCTTTCTCTAGTAATAATAACGGAAATAAAACTTTGAAACACTTCTCTCTAACTGAGAGAATACTTCCTTATTAACCTTTTGATAGTCCTCAACCGAGCTCAGCTCATATTCCTGTTACGCACTGCAGTGGGCGCAAATAAACGCAACTCGTATTACAAATTGACGTCTGAGAGATATCGCTCATATTTGGGAAGAAAGAATTGCTTTTGCTTAATCTCGCTACCCCCTCCCGTAGGTTTAATGCACCGAGAATACATTTTAGTTGATATTCGTAATTTTCAAATTGTGAATGAATAAAAATGGTATTAAGAGTGCGTAGCTGTTAAAATCTCGCGGTGAATGTTGGTTGTGCATTAGCACTGAAGGCGTAATGAGTACGTTTCCTCAAGCACAGAATTAAAGAATCATAAGTCAAAAAAATTAACTACGAAATCTTTATTTAATAAAATAGGATAATTTTGCTTAACTTAAGCATAACAAAAGTAATAATCTTCATAGACATTAAAAAACACTGAAGTATCGAAAAGGGAGATAACTTACATAGAATCATCATCAGTCCTAAATCACCAGGCTTACCTATTTTAGGCAATAAGAAAAAAGAATACAGGAACATACTTTGCCATCGTACCTGAAAAGAGAAAGTACTAACTAATTAGACCTTTGGCCGTGGTACACGTAGCTAAGCTTGAGAATCGAATACTTTGCATTGCACACGAACTTTACTTTCTCTCGCCAATATATATCTTGGCGCACGTTCGTTTCGTATGCCTTTCGAGTTTCATTATGCAAAATACCTACATTTATGCTAACATTGCCCCTGTTTTGCTAATGAAACTCATACCATTTGTAATTCATTCCTGCAGAACTGAAATTTAGCTTAAGGAATTGGTTTAGTCATAATATCAGCAACCATTTTCTCTGTTGAAAGATAAGCAAGTTTTACTATTCCTTTGTTATTCAAGTCATATATGATGAACTTTTGTATCAATATGTTTTGTGCGCAAACTGAATTTTTCAGATTCTACAAGTTTTATAGTAGACTAATTATCTTCAAATACCTTTATCGGTAGAGTTTGGGGTAGATTGAAATCTTCTGTTAATTTTGATAGCCATAATAGTTCTTGCGTAGCTTGCGATAGTGCAACATATTCAGCTTCTGCTGAGGATAAAGAAACACGAGTTTGTTTTCTTGAAAACCGCGAAATACAGTTTCTTCCTAATAAAATAACACTTCTTAATGTAGATTTTTTATCTTCAATATCTTGTCCCCAATCAGCATCTGAATAAACTGTAATATTAGGTTCTTCACTCGACGAAATTTGTAAGGATAGATTCTTTGTCGTGTTTAAGTATCTAATGATTCTTTTAACAGCATTCCAGTCCTTTTGACGTGGATTATTACACCTTCTGCTGAGTATGTGAGATGAAGCTGTGATATCTGGTCTTGTGATAGACGATATGTACAAAAGACTTCCAATAGCTTGGCGAAATTTATCATTTGAAGTTAGGAGATTTTCTTCCTTGTTTAGGTTATAATAGTTTGTTTCCATTGGTGTGCTAGCGGATTTCGCTTCTTCAAGTTGAAATTGCTTGACAAGTTGATTTATTTTATTTTTCTGTGATAAGAGATAACTTCCATCTTCCTTGCGATTTATTTCCATGCCTAAGAAATATTTAGCTTCACCAAGATGCGTTATTTGGTAACGTTTCTTTAAATCATTAATTGTTTGAAGAATTAGTCCTTCTTCTGTAGAACTTATTAGGATGTCATCAACATACACTATTAAATTAATTCTTTTATCATGAACCACTTTTGTGAAAAGACATTAATTGTTTGAAGAATTAGTCCTTCTTCTGTAGAACTTATTAGGATGTCATCAACATACACTATTAAATTAATTCTTTTATCATGAACCACTTTTGTGAAAAGACACGGATCTGCTTTGCTTTGACTGAACGCAAGATTCTTCAATGTATTTTCAATTTCTGCATTCCAGCACCTAGCTGCTTGTTTGAGACCATAAATCGACTTCTGTAATTTACAAACTTAATGTCTTTCTTCCGGAATCACGAATCCTTCTGGTTGTTCCATATATATTTCTTCATTTAAGTTGCCATACAAAAAGGCTGTTTTAACATCTAGTTGATGTACCTTGGCATTATTATACGCTGCCCATGCTAAGAAAACTCTTATCGTAGTGTGTTTCACTACTGGTGAAAATGTTTCATCATAATCACTGCCGTATTTTTGAGTAAATCCTTTGGCTACTAAGCGTGCTTTGTATTTTATATTTTTACCAGTTTCATCATATTTTGTCTTAAACACCCATTTGCTGCCTACTGCATGTTTTCCTGGTGGTAATTCTGTAAGTGTATAGGTTTCATTTTCTTTTAGAGAATGTATTTCTTCTTGAATAGCCTTGATCCAAGCTTCTTGTTCACGTTTTGGTAAGTTTAGAATTTCTTCAAAGCTTTCTGAATCTTTATTTTTAGGTAAGATTAATTCTTCGTCTTCTGCTTTATAAGAGAATCTTTCCGGTGGGACCTCTTTGGTTGATCTGCTAGAAACCCTTCTTTCTACATTTTCTTCACATTTAATTAACTCTTCAGAACTTTTTGAATCTTCTGTAAAATCATCGCCAAGAGATGTTTCTTCATTATTTTCTTCATCTTCTTGCGAGTTATTGAAATGAATTAATTCTAAATCTTCAGCATTATTTTCTGCATGTTTGTCAGATAAAGACGCGTTTTCTGAAAATTTAACAGTTCTACTTACTATTATTTTTCTTCCACCTACATAAATCCTGTATCCCTTACTTCGTAAATCGTATCCCACGAATATTCCTTCTTCAGCTCTGTTGTCGAATTTAGGCCGTTTCTGTTTGTTGACGTAATAAAATGCTTTACAGCCAAATACTCGTAAGTGACTTAAGTTTGGTTTTCTACCATTCCACAATTCATATGGTGTTCTATCTGTGGCTTTAGTTGGTAACCTGTTTTGAAGATATGCAGCAGTAGCAGCTGCTTCAGCCTAGAATCCTTTCGATAATTTAGAGTTTATTAGCATAGCTTTTGTCATTTCTATTAAAGAGCGATTTTTCCTTTCTGCGACGCCGTTCTGTGCCGGACAATAAGGAACCGAAGTTTCATGAAAAATGCCGAGTTTCTTTAAATAATTTTCAGTAGTTTCGTTACAGTGTTCTGTACCGTTGTCGGATCTGAGAACCTTTATTTTTTTTCTAAATTTATTTGTTGTCGATGCAACATACTGTTTAAGTTTGTCGAATACTTCATCTTTTGAAGTAATAAAATAAATTTGAGTATAACGAGAATAGTCATTAATGAAAGTTACGAAATATCTTTTCCCTCCTAAGCTGTTGACTTCAATTGGCCCACACACATCTGTGTGCACTAAATCTAGTGGATTTTTAAATCTAAAACTATTTTTGGGATAAGATTTTCCAGTTAGTTTCGCTTTTACACAAGTAGAACATTCCACACTATGAGTGCATTTGCCAAGTTTAATGCCGTCTGCCAAATCATTTTTCTGCAGTGTTTTTATGGCATCTATATTTCTGTGGCCTAATCATTGATGCCATTTTAGTATACAGTTCGTATTAGAACATGAAATATCATTAGCTAAGTATGCTTTCTCGCCAATTGAGTTTTACGGTCAATTTATATAAACCTTGCTGAGCGTTGCCGTCGGCTACGAGTATATTGTTACGCTTTATGTAACACTTATTACTATCAAATGTAACAATGCAACCTTTATTCGTAACAGATTGAACAGAAAGTAAATTACTATCTAAACCTGGTACATACAATATATTTTCTAACTTTATTTGTGTAACCTGACCCTTTGAGTTTTGGAACTTTAAAATAACCTTCACCAATACCATAAGAATTTAATTTAGCACCATTGGCTACAGTTACTATTTGTTTATTAGAGTCATTTAACTGAGAGAAAAAATTCTTATCACTCGTCATATGAGTTGAGGCTCCTGATTTATTTTCGCTTTTACTTTTTAAAGCAACTGAATCGTATTTTTGAACTTTCTTAGTTTCCACACGTCTACAATACCCATCTATAAGTTTGTTTTTAACATATTCTAGCGAGAATTCAGCTTCCGATTTACTTTCTATTACAGTTATTAAGGAGTTGTATGAATTTGGTAAAGAACATAGTAATATTGCTATTAAGTTATTTTCTTTAATTTCTTCACCTATACTACGCAGCTTTTCAGCCAATTCTAATACTCCTCTGATATGTTCCTGCATTTTAGAACTTTCATTATATCTAATGGAATATAGTTTTCTAAGAAGAAATAACTTATTTGTTAAATTTACACGTTCATGGACACATTTTAACTTCTGCCAAACTTCTTTTGCAGATTTACTATGTAAAACATGGATAATTTGCGAATCTGAAATATTTAAGCATATTAAAGCTTTGGCTTTACGTTCATTCTTTAACCAAATATCAGAAACAGTTTCCGGTTTTTCTTCGAATACAACATCATCTAAACCTTCTTTCATTAGAAGTTGTTCTATTTTAAATTTCCACACTGAATAATTTTCATCTGTTAACTTTTCTATACAAACTGATTCTTTTAGAATAGGCATAATTATTCGTTACAATTATTCTTTTAAACTTTCTAACTAGTATTTTCAACAAAGAGTTTTAACACTTTATGCCCCTGGAATCTTACAACATTACGAAATTTCAATTTTAGAATTTCGTTTAGAAGCATTTCCACAAGGCTATTGCCTTAATCAGTCTCATAATCTTTTGTTGGTTGTGCATTAGCACTGAAGGCGTAATGAGTACGTTTCCTCAAACACAGAATTAAAGAATCATAAGTCAAAAAAATTAACTACGAAATCTTTATTTAATAAAATAGGATAATTTTGCTTAACTTAAGCATAACAAAAGTAATAATCTTCATAGACATTAAAAAACACTGAAGTATCGAAAAGGGAGATAACTTACATAGAATCATCATCAGTCCTAAATCACCAGGCTTACCTATTTTAGACAATAAGAAAAAAGAATACAGGAACATACTTTGCCATCGTACCTGAAAAGAGAAAGTACTAACTAATTAGACCTTTGGCCGTGGTACACGTACATAAGGTGAGAATCAAATACTTTGCATTGCACACGAACTTTACTTTCTCTCGCCAATATATATCTTGGCGCACGTTCGTTTCGTATGCCTTTCGAGTTTCATTATGCAAAATACCTACATTTATGCTAACAGTGATTCCTTTGGATACTAATCTACATAAAAAATTATTTCCTTCTTAAATTAATTTCATAAAGTCGGTCAAAATCATTTTGTTCTTTATTTGCTTGAAAGATCCACAGGACTAACCTCCATCAAATATTATTTCACATGATATTGGCGCCTCCAAATTATGTCGTCTGTGGCGAACCAGCCTCCTCTAGCTACGCTACTGTGTCTGACATCACATGAATTAAAGAAATGAAAATGAAATTTTCGTAATTAAAACCCTTAATTAACTTTATAAGAAAAATACAAAGAAAATGGAAGCAAATTATCCGAATAAAAATGTGTATATATAAATTGTAAGACATATGAATACATTGTAAATTTAAGTTCTGATTACTGCATTTCAACTCTTTATTAGCACTTGGAAGTAGGTCTTACAATTTTTACTCATATGTAAAAATTAAAACTCGGTTCTTTTTAAAATAGGAAACGTTGCTAAGCCACGTGCTATAATACATATGATAAGGAACTCGCTGACCAATTATCTATTGATATGCAATACACATGAACTTATGCACCATAAAGAATATAAGGAGCAGCTTTGCAAATCATGCATTAGCTTCAAATTTTTACCAGTATAAAAACTATTTATTGTTAAGATCCATTAGCGGCCCACGGTAATATTGCTGAAAACAGCTAGATCAACTCCATTTCACATCCCGGCGAATGAGCTGTCTGTATAGGAGTTTTTCGTTGTTCCCTTCCCAAGAAAAGATGTATACTTTTATAACGTGTAAAAGTACAACCAGGATCTCTTGAAGCGAGCCTGGGAACAATAGCAAAATTGGACTGGTTTTATAGAGGGAAAAAAAGTATTAAAAAATGGTATGACATATTGTTTCGTATATGCTACTTTTTGGAAGTATAAATGAGATCATAAAGATATTTTCGATTTCATAAAGATTCCAAAGATTTATATAATACCTTCTTTATTTAGAGAATCAGTAACTGAAATTGAAAATGGTACTTGCATAAGTGTGTGTGTGTGTGTGATTATGGCAAAGCCTCGAGGGCTATCTGCCTAAGGGAAGGGATGCCTTCGTGGAGGACTTTCTAAGGGAAACTGGCTCGTATACACGTTACACATGGTGAAAACCACGAAAACGCCCATGCAGCCAGCCCGTTCGCGGGATTCGAACCTCGGACCGAATTACCAGTGTTCAGCGACTCTACCGCTCGGCCGCTGGTGGGCCCCGGTACTTGCATAAGAGTGCCGATAATCAGTTTCAAGGAGAAACTGAGCTTCAGTTTGTGCAGGTTACCTCTTGTTGTGGCACCGTTATGAAGGCATCCCAATTTGATTGCATCCTCGCTTCATGATAAAGTTCATTGAATTACCTAAAACAAATTATAGTTCAGCATTCTAACCGTTACGTAGCCAGAGACTGTTCCCGTCACCGGGGGAACTTTAAATATATTTCCTCGAAAATTCATTCTTCAAAAAAATAGCGAGCTATTTTTTTACGTTTTCAAAAGTTTATTGAGGTCATTATGTTTTAATTGAAAATGATTCATGCAGGCTTTATTATGTTAAATAAAATGAATTTTAAAATAAATCTTTCATGCGATAGCAAAAAACGTGTAGAACTATGAGGCGTAAGTTTTCACATTTTTTTCATAGTACGCACCTTAAAATATATTAATTTAACAATAAATAAAAAATACTGTACTCAGAAAAATAATCTGAAAACTAACAGCCTCATGAGTAGCCGAAAGATTAAACCCCTGAATACTGGGAGTTCGATCCCAGGCTAATGGGTTAGCTGCAAAGTTGGTTTTCAAAGTTTTCTCCTTATGTTAAGTGAATATGAGCCACTTTCCCTTAAAGGCATCTCTCCTACTAGGCAGATAGCTCTTGCGTGCTTTGCTATATCTGTATAACCCAACCTGAAAAATAGCAACAAAAGAGAATAAAGTATGAAATCTCCTTATACAAATATCTCATTCTTTTATAATCGTTTAGAAGTACCATACAAAATATTCTGCGCCAATGAAATTATTAGAATGTATTCTTTTTTAATACTAACAGAAGTGGTTGAAAAGGATACGACATTTTGAAAGAGAACACTTTTGAAAGTAACTCTTTACCAAAAAAAGTAGGTGATTTTCAATCCTGTGTTCAATCGAAAACTTGTTGTAAATGCATTGTGCAGGACCTCCACAAAAGTCAGTAAACGTTTGCAACCACCTGGTGGCCCTCAACAAAAGTTCGTTTACTCATTCCTTTTTTTGAAAATTCCCCCTTTTGAAAATTTGTCTCCATGTGACTAAGTTTTCTTTCAAAAATTAAACATACCTGCTGAAGGAGTTTTTATTTTGATAATGAAGAGATTCAAAGAACTAAAACATGCGTGTTTAGAAAAGAAGGGTATCTGCGAGAATCGTCTCGTTCGTTATCTAATCACGAACTTCCACGCAAGAGTTTTGTATTTCGAATAATATTCATTAATATCAGTTCTCAATATTGATGCTTTCCTTGCTAATTGCTCCGGGTGAATTTCTATGTTATGTGCTTTTCCATGTTAATTGCTCAATTTTTACTCAAAGTGATCTCATTAAAGATAATAGCTTCTAAAAGAATTCTCGACTTACTTATAAATCGTTTTCTATCTTTCTTCACGATCTTTTCGATGACACAAAGAACTTAAACCTATTTTCAAAAACATTTTGTGTTTTTTAACTTAAAATTACGGGCCTATTAATCTCTTTAAGCTATATTTCAACTATTAAGAGTAACTGTTTTAAATTTTATACCAGAGTCTATCAAACGAAACAGCATCATCTAGTGCATCCACCTTGCTTTTAGCACGCAGAGCAATTCCCGCCGTCAGTTACTGTCAATAGAAAGCTCATTTAGAAAGACTTATCCTTAGTTTCAAAGTGCACCTCTTTTCCTAGATATCTCCGCCCGGATATAGTAATGATGTCTTATCTTCAAAACTATTAATAAATTTAAATACATAACCCACAATTGGCCCGAGTTGGTGAGATCATGGGACACTGGTAGTTTAACTGAAGTTCGAATTCCAGCGAAAGGTTTGGCTTTTCGTGATTCCCTCTATGTGTAATGTGAACATAAGTCTGCTTTCTTTAGAAAATTATGTTTAAAGATTTCTTTCTTCCACTAATCCAGAGTTTCTGTGGTCGCGGGACCTGCAGTAGGGGGGTCGTCAAAAATTTAGCAATTTTGGTATTTCTTTAACTTATTATAACAATTTTACAATTACCAAATACTTTTAAATAATGTACCAGAAAATACATAAAGATAAGACAATACAGACAAAGAAAAAACGAAAACGTTTCGAAGCATGTTTTTTTAATAATAGAAACTTTCATTTTACTTTAAAAATTAAAGTCAATGACCTAAAACTGCAATAGTATATACAAGTGAAGAAACTGATAGCTTCACTCACGCGTGTGTCGGGTTTGCGCAATGCTTATGAGGTCCCGCAAAGTGTTCGTAAGTATTAGGGGGTCCTCATGCCCAAAACGTTTACGAAACCCTGCATTAATTAAAAAGTGATTTCCCATATTCCACTAAACAAATAAATTTCCATATCGTTATCACATCAGTTCATTCCGGTCCCAATGAAAGTATTACTTTCACCTTGGCTTAGCATCTTTCAGTATCAAGGCCATTCAAATTGAAGCTCAATTCATTACTTGCACATTATCTAAGTAACACATTCATTCATATTACTTCTCAAAAGTATGCATTAGTATCAGTAGCGTAGCTAGAAGTCTAGAGCCCCTATGCAAAAACTTTTCTTGAGCCCACTCCCCAAAATGTAGATACTCAAAAAATAAATACACTCATGTCCATAAATTAAGGATAATGCAAAATCAGGCAAAGGAAGAGTTAGAAGCAAAACAAATTTGACTTATTTGTAAAGCTTATCTATTAAACAAAAGGTAAAGAGCAAAAAGAGATGCTATATGTTTGATATTATTAAAAAAATTAGCGATTTTGTCTCCCTGGAGCAAATTACAAAAAAAAACCTATTTACAAAAAACCAATATTACATGGTTGGTATGATTGTTAATACATTGTATGTCTCCCAGACGATGCAATACAGTCCGTACAACGCCTAGGCATGCTGAGTATCAAATTATCGATCTGATCTTGGGGGATATTACACCACTCAAAAAGCAATGCTCTCCGAAGTTCCGGTAGGTATGTAGGAGGAGGTTGACGGGCTGCAACTCGTCGGCCAAGCATGTACCACACGTGCTTTACTGTATTCAAGTCCGGTGAGAATGCTGACCAGTCCAAACGGGTGATATCCTCCGACTGAAGGCATTTGCTTACGATGTTTGTACGTTGAGGACGGGCGTTGTCATCCATAAACACAAATTGTGCGCCCATGGCGCCCCGAAACAAACGTACATGTTGTTCCAGAATGACGTCCAGATAGATTTGGCTTGTCACGGTTCCAATTTGAACATGCAGGTCCGTTCTGGAACCCAGAATAATTCCACCCCAAACGAGCACTCCTGCACCACCGTAACGGTGTCGTTCAATGATGTTTTCTTGGTGGTAACAGGTACCTGGAGCTCTCAATATGAAAGTCCGGCAAGAATCAGACTGCAAGCTAAACCTGGACTCCTCGGAAAACATCACACAAGCCCACTGTTGCGGTGTCCACAATGCATGCTCTCTACTCCAGGCTAACCGCAGGCGACAGTGAGTTGCAGTAAGTGGAACGCATCTGACAGGTCTACCAGCATGTAGACCAATCTGCCCTAAGCGTCTGTGCACGGTCTGCCTTGAAATTGTCGTACCAGTGGCTGAAGAAAGCTGACGAGACAGGTCTGAGACTGTGCTCCGCCTGTTTCTTTTGGCAGTAACTGCCAAATACCGGTCTTCATTCGGCGTTGTAACTCTGGGGCGACCTGTGCTGTAACGTCTACTCACATTACCATCATCTTGGAATCGTTGCCAAAGCCTGGAGATGACACTCTGGGCAATTCCAAGTTCGTTTGATTCTTCCAGTTGGGTACGCCCACATTCCAGACGGCCGATAATTCTACCACGTAAAAAAATCATCCAAATGCGTCCTTTGTGTCATAACTATTCGGTTATTGCACTGAAATGCTTATAAAGCGCCTGCGAACAATTTTACTTCTTTGCCTGTATTCCTTATATATCACTCTCTTACACTCTGGTCATTGTGACGTACCATGTGTCATCTGGTTACTTCCTGAAATTTGCATATGATTCTTGAAGATGTGTGTAGTGATTTTACAGGGGATATATTTATTTTAGAGTTCGATTTCCGGGTGACTCCGAATTATCCTTAATTTTTGGACATGAGTGTAAATAAATAAATAAATAAATAAAGATTTTAGATTTTAACGGCCATGCAGAAGGGTTTTTTACGCTCTCGCGCTGAGTGCGCAGTCTACGGGTCTGCTGTCGCATTCCTGCTAACCGGACTTTTTTTTTTACTTTTTATTATTAAGCATCGTTTTCTTCGCATTTACGCCACATACAGTTCAACACCAAAATCACAAAATCACACAAAAAAGCAGCACGTGTTTAGAACCCCTGATGCAGCGTTAAGTGTTGGAGTACATTTTTATATTCGTTTCAGTTTTTTCCCAGTTCATTATATCAATATTCAGTTTTCTCAACAAGATGGCTACCTTTTTTTGTGTGTGTATGTGTATGTGTCTTTTCATTATTAACATTTTATGTGTTTCATTTATTATTTAAGTAGGTATCACATTCATCTCACTTACGTAAAATTCAGTTCAACAACAAAATCACAATATATTTAAAAACAGTATATTTTTAGAATTCCAGGTAGAGTGTTTGAATTTGCCATACATACTGATCAGTGCATTATAAATTGAAAACGGAATATTTCGCTACAAGTTCTATTTTTACCTGAACTGCCCCTTCATCCCCTTAGGGTACCTCATGGAGGTAGGAAGTAAGATCCAAGTTCCAAGTTCCACTTTATGCCGCGATTAGCACGTAAGATTACGTGCTGTGTTCCGGCAGTCATAAGATAGTTGCTTCGAGGAGCGCTGAAAGTAGAGAATTACATGAGCTGGGCGGTGCAGGATTGCGAAGGTGTAGAAGGGGGTGTGACCAGCGTCACGTGAGCACGAGAAGACATCTGAATGGTGCAGTGCAGTGTACATTATATGCGATAAAATACAAAATACAAGTGAAAATATAAGTTTAAAAATGCAAAATGATAAGTAGAAGACAATTTCTTGATTAAATAATCACTATTTACATATTTATAAATCGCAGAAAAGTAATAATAGTTCTAGAAATTAGAAATACATCATACAACGCAGGTCACGTGGGAGGTCACCCTCCCAAGTCCTGGCTCTGAATGCTGCTGCATCTGTGAAGATAGAATATGTGCAGTCAGACTTTGAGAAAAACAAACAATATTTAAATTGGAAAGTTCTAATTGCTATTTAGCATGAATGCAGCGAAAGGACGGAGATGTCTATCTTCGTCCAGTATTTCATATTGAAACAAGTTGAATTTATCTAGGTGCTCACAGTCTTTAGCTTTCCTAAAGAAGTTCTTGTTTGTTTTGCGAAGGAAATTGTCCATGGTCTCAATTTTAAGGTCCTTGTGCAAAACATCGCTCCGTACAAAGTAATGGGCGTTGGTAATGAGTCTTAAGAAGCGATTTTGAATTACTTGTAGCTTCTTTAAATCAGACGCTGACACCGTGGCCCAGACTGGTGAGGCATAGGTCATTATTGGTCGTAAAATCGACAGGTAGATGAGTCTCTTTTTCTCTAAGCTAAGTTTGGAGAAGCGTCCTAACATGGGATATAGGCTTTTAATGACATAGATCGTTTTTTGTCTAACGTGATTGACATGATTAGTCCAAGTCATTTTACTGTTTAAAATCACACCAAGGTATTTTGCTTGAGTTACAATAGGGATAGGTTCGTTGAAAAGAATAAGCTGATTTCTGAGATTATTTTTCTTTTCCTCCTGTGAATGATAAGAAGCTGGGATTTAGAGGCATTAATTTGCACTTTCCAGTTCTTACACCATTCCTCGATGAGCGGGATGTGATCTTGGAGTTTACGGACAGCGTGATTCACATTAGCAGACTTTACTGCTAATGCAGTATCGTCTGCATAGCACGCTAAGATGGAATTATTGCTGTGAAGAACAGTTGGAAAGTCCGAAGCATAAAACAGGTAAAAGATAGGTCCTAAAACGCTTCCTTGTGGAATTCCACTGAGTATTGGTCGTTCGGAGGAGTAGGAACCGTGTACGGTCACTTTGAATTTTCTGCAGGTGATGAAGGATAGGATAATAAGTACCAGTTCTCTTTCAAAATTGAAGTCGATGAGTTTGGAGATGAGACCCTCATGCCAGACGCGGTCGAATGCCTTCGCCACATCTAACATGAGGATAGCAACATTTTGTTTACAGTGCAGAGCTGATCCGATAAATTCGGTCAATCTAACAAGTTGTTTTGTAGTCGAAAGCTGGGCTCTGAATCCAAATTGTTCAGGCGGTAGTAAGGTGAGATAGGTTTTCATTCTAGCAAGCAGAATCCTTTCAAAAACTTTACTCAGACTTAGAAGAAGGCTAATTGGGCGAAAGCCATCAGGATGCAGTTGATTTTTCCCCGGTTTGGGAATCATGATAATTTTAGCTATCTTCCAAGAGCTAGGGTAGTACGAGTTAGTGATGCATGCATTAAAAATGCTAGTTATTTTAGCAATGATGTTCCTGGGTAGATGCTTGAGGGTGTTATTCGTAATGCAGTCAATTCCCGGAGCTTTTTTAGGGTGGAGTTTTCTGATGATTTCGGACACTTCTGTGGGACTAGTGAGATTTCTAATATTTCTAGCAGTAGGAGCAGAAAGCCAGTCCTTAATTTTAAGAAGCGTATCCTTTTCAAAGTCTGGGTTTTCGGGCCAAACATTAGGGAGAAATTGAATTTGGAGATGTGTCGCGAATAAGTCAGCTTTTTTTTTGGTTGGTAATTGCGACGGAGTTGTTATAATGTAGGGGACGATTGCTTGAATAATTAGTTTTCATGTTTTTAATTAAAGACCAGAAGGAACCATCTTTTGTGCTGAGATTAATCATTTTATCCACCCAAAGTTCTTCCTTGTACTGTTTGATAGCTTTACTGATCTTTTTATTGATTTTATTATAATCTCTTTTAATAGCCGGGTCCCATGTCACATGATAGGATTTCCTAAGTCTATTTCTCTGTCTCATCATTTCTCTTATAAATTTTGGCAGACGATACAACTTTTCACTAGTAGCAATTTTTTCACTAGCTTCAGCATAGGCAGCTTGAATATGTGAAGTGAGCGAGTCAACTGCAGAGTCTATTCCGTTATTAGTACACAAATGATCAAAATGAATAATTCTATTTTTCAAAAGATTTTCGAATAAGCACCAATCAGTTAAAGTTCTATATTTAGTACTGTCCTGCTTAGAGATACCAAGCGTTGCAATAAAAGGCAGGTGATCAGATGTCATCTCGTGCATAGCATTAATTTGCATCGGCATAGTCATAGTAGTGAGAAGAATATCCAGAATGTCCGATCTTTCAATTCTGCTTGGACGGTAAGTATATTCATTCGGTGCATGTATAGCTATCGGATGGTTTAAAATATAGTCATAAAGTATTTTACCATTTAAATTACTTCGTCGACAGCTCCACGCAGAATGCTTGGCGTTTAAGTCACCCGCTAAAATCACAGGGGTGTCACATGGAAGGAGCGTATCCAGTATCGAGTCGCTGAGTCTGCTGTTGGAAGAGAAGTAAGAGAAGAGGCAAAGAATATTTATAGACATAGACGTTCTTTGGGAGAGGTTCTAACCGGTTTTCCCCTTTCACTGCTTTAAAGCAGTGCGAAACCTTCGTAGACACCAAAATATACAGTTCTTTTTCTATAATTTTATTTCAGAGCCCTAAGTATGTGAAAAGAATGCATTTTTAAGCAACATTTCATTTTGAACGAAATAAAATGCTGTACCTTTTTCCAGAACAGTTTGCTCAGAACAATTTAATTTGAATGAAATATTTTCACAAGTTTTCGAAGAAAAAAAATTAAGGTAATTCGATTTTATTCGGTTAAAGATTATAAAAATTAAGATCAAAGTTTATTGTATTATTAATATTAAAATTACGCATTATTTCTTTTCTATTTACAAAGCTTCTTCCTAAAATATTTTGTCAAATGTGAGATGATTTTTTACCTCCTGAGGCTTCATTAAATCGAAAATCTGAGTCAATTTCTAATTAATGCTCTCTTCGGTTCATTTCAAATTAGAGTACCTTTTATTTTTAATAGTGAAATATGTTAAATATTGGTGCTGATTTCCATGTACACTGCTCAAAAAAAAAAAGTGGGACAGTGCTATATCTCCCGTTCTACTGGGCCGATTGACAAAATTCAAACTACGTTTTTCATGTCTCGAAAGCGCGACTTAGGATATATATTAGATTTATATATAGTACTATTCTAACATAGGTATTTTGACACAAAATCGGACTTTTTCTGAAATAACATACCAATTTTTTTACATATTTCGATTCTACGACTCAAATTATGCCAGAATACCAAGTTTTGTAAAAATCGTACGAATAGTTTTTAAAATATTAGCTCTCAAAATTTTAGCTCCTCAATGTTAATTGAATTTGGCAAATATTTATTAATATCTCTTTTTTTATTAAACTTTTTTGATTTTTTCTCTCACATTTCGAAATTTTGGTTCATTCCAAATAAAATTTACCCATTTTTTGCGTTTTATTTTTTAAATTTCTATTTTTAAATAATTTTTATAGATTTTTCGAAAAACATTTTGAATTATAACCTATAAAATTTTTACCATCATCTTAAAGTAGGTGTATTTTTAAGCATATCTGCAAAATATTAGACTTTTTTATTCAAAATTTTCTAAGATATACACGAATTTACATAATTTCGCGTTTTGAAATTTGGCACCTTTTTTTTGAGCGATAATAACGCCAGATGTGGTCTATGGATTTTTGTTACACTGAATTGCCACAGCTATTTTTAACCTTAAACTTCAAGTAAAATTTTACGGAGAATTAATTATATGACATTTTTTCCCTCAATGACGCGTAATAAATATTTATTAATACTATATGAAAGGCTATTTTTTAAATTATAGATGATATTATTCAAATTTTTAACTATTTTTTTTTAATTTCTCTCGTATCTTTTCTTTTTTAAAAAAATTTAAGAGTAAGTTTTTGTAAGAGTAAATTTTTACCTTCGGCGTTTTATCGTCTGCTACTTTACTTCGTTTAAATCGAATTGTCTAAAACTGAGAATTTTCGTTTGATATTTATTTGAATTTTATGACATTAACTGCATAATTTATTTCTAAACAAACTGTTGCTTTTGAAGTGGCTGAAAGAGCGGCTGATACTATTATCCATATTTTTAAAGCACGATATATTTTTATAGAAACATAATATTTAGAATAATCATTTTTTATAAAAGTCAAATTAGGATATAAACATACAACCCTCTAGAGACTGAATTAATGGAAGTTCAATGGTTATGTAGAAATGATCTGCAGCTACTTAATGGCTAGATAAGTCAGCAGATTCTGTGGACAAGTAAGAATAATTATATAAACGACACCAACATTCTGGATTCAATAAACAACGAGGATACGATGTTTACTAAATGAATTTAAGAAGTTTTAAAACATAAAAAATCAACTCATTTTTTTTTTCCTAAAATGTATTTTTGTGCGTAGCGTATTTTCATTATATCCTTAAAATTCTAATTTAAAATGTAATTGTCAAGAACTGAATCCTAATCATCAGTAATATAATAAGTAATTATTACGGTTATTAATAAATCCTTCTTATAAAGTAATTGCAAATATTTCAAAAAACTTTCTGTCTGAATGCAAACATTTTTCTATGCAAATATTTTTAATTTTATATTAATCAAGATTGCACACCATATTACTTATTTCCACTTCAATTCTTACCGTCAGTTCTAGTAGAATTTACAAATCAATTATATTTAATTAAGGATTGGATTGGATTATTTAATTATGGCAAAGCACACGAGGGCTATCTGCCTAAAGGGAGGGATGCCTTGGTGGAGGACTTTCTAAGGGAAATTGGCTCGTATACACGTTACACATGGGGAAAACCATGAAACCGCCCATGCGGCCAGCCCGTTCGCGGGATTCGAAACTCGAACTGAACTACCAGTGTTCAGCGTCTTTACCGCTCGGCCGTTGGTGGGCTGTTTAATTAAGGAATGACCATCTAAGTTAAGAAACAGCGTACCGTAACAACATTTCAATTATTGGTTCCGTATCTTTCATGTTACTCCCGATTGGCTAGCTACATGATTTTTAATGAGTATTCGGATTTTACCAGCAACTTCACTTGGAAATCGCGCTTAAACTATGTTAGTTGGTTATTTGAACATAGAAAGAACATGGGAGCTATTTGATTAAGATGCTTTCATAGAGAATCTTTGTAAAGAGAACCTATCTTTTCTTTTTCAAATGCTAGGCAACTGATGAGGCTCCAATTAAATCTCCAATTTAATATTTTATTTGTAAATATTTAAAATATTGTTGTATTCTTTGACACAAAAAGCAGAATTTAAGTTTTGTTAACTCGTTAGTAAACTACCAAGCCGTAGTGCAAATGAATATTCAATATCTTTGGCAATAATTGTATTCACTTAATATTCTTGGAATATGAGCTAAAGAAGGAACGTTCTCGGAAGATTAAAGAAGTGTTTAAATCCAGTGATATTAGGTTTGTCTTACAAGCTCAGGATCAAAACGATTCTGCAATTGCCCGAGTAGTTGACTTGTAAATGGATGTGAATTAAGCAGATGACTTTTAATCTTACGTTATTCAGCCAGAAAACGTATTCCAAATGTTTTGTATTGCATGACAATGCATCTTTTCATTATTCAATAACCAGTCGGAGAACCGCTTGTGTTCGGAAAATAAGTATGTATATTCAATCGTCCTGCATGTTCTTCAAATTTGTCTTCTTGTAATTTTTTTTCTTTCTCAAAAACTAAAGTTGCCTCTCAAAGGAAAGTTTTTTGACATTGAAGAGACAAAATTAATATGACATCTACTTTTAGAGGCATGTCAAAAACAGATCTCTACAAACCTTCTCTTCCATTACATGTTGTGCAGTCAGACAAAAAGTTACATCAGCGTAAATTCTATAATCTATTTTTATTACACTCTGATTACTTTATTAACATACAGTGAATATATACTAAATCTTTTACTTTAGCTTAAGTAATTCGGAATTTTTGACGGAATTGTTGTCGAAACTAGGACTTAGAAGATAGGTCAAATTAAATACGAGTATTTCGATAACCCAGTAAATTCAAGTTCGAAATTTCAATATTTTATTTTCGGAAGGAGGGGAAATGTTTTCAGTTTTGGTCCATTATACTAAGTATATTTGCTTCGATTTTTTATTTTTCCATAAAAGCGAAAATTTTACGCATGGTATACATATAACGCATAGCTTCAAATTAAAATTTAATAATATACAGAGTGGTTATAATTAAAGTTCCACATTGAAACGGTCATAAAAGGAAAACTACTGGATCAAATGTTATCAAACTTGGAAATCGTGTAAAGGAGGTCATGGTAATTTATTTTCCGCGAAAAAAAGGAAGTTCGAAACCTCACCACCAGGGGGGAATGGCGCTGTATGCAATATTGTTAAACGAAATATGGGTCGGAATCTAACTTAACCTTTTGTTAAACGGGTTTAATATGTTGTATACCCTTAAGAAACTTTGAAGTAGGCAAATTACCATTTAAAGACGTTAAATTCGATAAATGTTGAGTGCGCCATCCCTGTAAGTGAGAATTTCGTCCGTGAAAACCACGAATTAGCGATTAGAAAATGTGAGATCGCAAATCATTCTCACAAGTGCGTACAATCTGGAAATCGTTTTCTTACAGATCGCTAATTTGTAATTTTTTAAGCCTGAATTCGGCACTAAAACATGAAGATACTGATTCAAAACGCTTTTAATCGATTTGGGCCAAAGAAATCTCTCATGTTATCTATCTAGTTCCATTGCATTCTCCTACTGCATTCTATTGCATAACAGTCATTTCACACCGTTTACTGTTGAATGACAGCTAGTTTTATAACTGAACCATTTTTTTCTGAAGAGCAGTCGACAGCTGGACCACTGCGATTGCAGCTCACTTAGAGCCAATATTAAAATGTTTCGTTATACATGAACTGCAGTAACGTGGCATTTTAGATACTACGATTTTTTTGCAGGGCTGGGCACCACCTCAAGAGTGTCGCATAGTTACTTAGGCGACATTTCACGAATGAACGTCTTATAGGCCAACACTTCCCCTCTTCCCACCAGAGATCAACCTCTGTGACTTTTGTCTATGAGGTTATCTCAAAAGCACTGTTTATGGTGATAATCTAAACAATTTGGCAGAAATGAAAAATGTGATACACTGATAACATTCCTCCTGATATGCTATGTGTAACGTGTATACGAGCCAGTTTCCCTTAAAAAGTCCTCCACGAAGGCATCCCTCCCTTAAGGCAGATAGCCCTCGCGTGCTTTGCCGTAATCTAATAAACCAAACCAAAACCAAACCTGATATGCTAAGAGCTGCTGTTGAGAATGCAGTAACATGATTTAACTTGCTTTCGGAAAATGCTGGACGCTACATTGAACATGCTTTGTAACACGTTTCGGAAAATATTAAACACATTTTAAACAGATGTTTTCGTGTCTTATTTCATTTAACAATATTGTATACAGCGCCATTTTTCCCCTGATGGTGAGTTTTTGAACTCTTCTTTTTTTCCGCCGAAAATAAATTCTCATAACCTCCTTTACACGATTCCCAAGTTTGATAACATTTGGTCCGGTAGTTTTCCTTTTATGACCATTTTAAAGTGGAACTTTAATAATAACCACCAGGTAAAATAAGCTTTAAAAGTCTGACAGTTTGGTTCAAGTCCCAACTTTAAAAAATATATATATAAATATAAATTTTTATATTAATTCTCTTAGAAAGCATGTTTTAAGAAGCTAATTTTTCTCTCGCGTTATAGATTGTATAAAAAAACATGATCTTTAATATGATTTAGATTGTTTCAGCCGATATAAGAATCGGGTTACTCTGTGGTACAGAATAAACCCTGCTGGACTGTTTTATTTCTTTGTCATTTAGCAAAAATCTTTTAATTAAAATATTTATCCTTTGGACTTCGCTTTAAACTTTATTTATAGCTAAAATGACTAGAAAATGAAAAGCTGTCTTTAGCTGAAACGCAATTCATATAATTGATATTTTAAAAAATTGACAAGAATGCAAAATGTATGGAAGTCTAGCAGTCGAAAAATCTTAATTTTCTTGTGTGAGCACTGAAAATAACTGTAGAAGGAAAGAAGAAAATTAGGGAGAAAAGTAAGCAAAAATTTGCAGGGAAATTTGGCTGTCAGACGTACCAAGATGTTCAAAAAGTTGGACGCTTTCGAATATACTTTCAGGATACTTCAAAGAATTTAGGTGTTCAAAGAGAAAACACTTGGACGAGTACACCAGCAAATACCATCAATTGAGCTTGTGTTAACAGAAAAGACAAAACGATATCATTGCAGATTAAAGTGAAGAGCGACTGGTTTTAAACTATATGGTTGTGTAAATTACGTTATAGAACATCATATCGTATCATAAATGGTGAATCCCATGATTTCCTCAGTCGAATTATTTGAAGATTCAGGAGTTTATCCAGTGATGTATGTGGATGTCACTTAAAGATGTTTTTTTTTTCCCCTTCCTGATGAAACAGCGGCCGAGCGGTAAAGTCGCTGAACACTGGTAGTTCGGTCCGAGGTTCGAATCCCGCGAATGGGCTGGCTGCATGGGCGTTTTCGTGGTTTTCCCCATGTGTAACGTGCATGCGAGCCAGTTTCCCTTAGAAAGTCCTCCAGGAAGGCATCCCTCCCCTTAGGCAGATAGCCGTAGTGAGCTTTGTCATAATAAAATAAACCAAAACCTTTTGATGAAACCAGTCTTTCCTTTCATCTCACAGCTTCAAAATGTTTAGCCTCTAAAGACTGATAAAGGCTCTGACGAAATACTTCGTGAAGAACTTTCTAAGGGAAACCAGCTGTAATACGCGGTACACATGAGAAAATCCACGAAAACGCCCATGAAACCAGCCCGTTTACTGGGGTTCGAACCCCGGAGTGAACTACCAGTGTTCAGCAACTTTACCGCTCGGCCGTTTGTGAGCCTTTATGAAATGGAAGGCGATAACTTTATTTAAAATGATTGTCAGAAATACCAAAATGTTTCGAAAAGTTGGATACTTTTCAATATAGTTTCAGAATGCTTAAAGAAATAGAGAAGAAAAATAAATTTTTTCGTAAAATTTAGAATTCGTATTTTTTTAATTTAAAACTTTTCAATCTTATGATATTTGATTCTTGCGATTTCAAAAATAAAATATTTGACTAAAATATGAATAACATTTTAAGAAATCAAATGTAGGATAAAATTGTGTAAAGCAATGGGCACAATGATAAAACTGTTTAAAGCAGTGTATGCAAGTCATCCTAAGTTAAAATATCGGTTATACATCTCTCTTATTTATATATATTTTTTTCTGAACGGAACATTGAAAGGCGTGTTAACTGTGCTTTACTGTATTTTCTCTTTTAATATATGCAGTTTTCAAACGCATCGTAGTCTGGGTTACAAAGTATTCTTCCGAAAGAAAAGCAATTCAAATAAATAAAATCAAATTCTGGAAAATTTATATTAATAAATATATTTAAAATGCTCAGTTCGAAGGAATAAATAGAAAATAAAAAAAAAAAATTATCTGAAGAGGCAATGCAACACAAACAATTAAAATAAAAGTATAAAAATTCAAAAACTACCTAAAATAATAACTATGACAAAAATTGCAATCTTGATTGACTATACATAATATTGCTTCATTTTTTAAAACAACTAATTCATCGAAATTTACAAATACCTTGCATTTTCATACTGCGAGGTAATCCAAAAGGTACCAATATGCTAAGTATATATTTATATATCGATTAATAACATTGATGATGCTTATTTCATTGTCTTGAAACTCTTTCAGAAATAACAAACCACTACTCAAGAATATACATTTTTTTTTTCTTTCCTTATTATGTGTTTTGCCCTTAGGCACTACATGGAAAGGGAGGGATTCCCCGTGGAGATCTTTTTTTAAGGGAAACTGGCTCGTATCCACGTTACACATGGGAAAACCAGAAAACGCCCATGCAGCCAGCCCGTTCGCCGGGACTCGAACCCCGGACCGAACTACCAGTGTTTAGCGGCTTTTACCGCTCGGCCGCAGGTGGGCCAAGTATATGCATTAAATAACAAAGATTTTTCATTCATAATTTTGTATTACATTTAGTCATCAATTAAACAAGTTGCTAAATAAAATTTTAAGAAAGGGAGACAGAACTTTATTTTTTCATTTAGTTAACCCAAAGTGATTATTTTTTAGTTATATAAAAATAAAATTATAACATGTGGATGACAAAACATGTATTTTATTTAAAACATTTTGGTGTTTGTAACATAAATTAAAAGTATCGAATCAAGCGTATCGAAAGACGTGTACAATTTTAAAGTTACCGCAAAATCGCTATCCCAAGTTATCGAAAAATAACCAAGATGTGATTTTTGCGGAAAATTTCACTAAACTATAGAAATTTCTATTATTCATTCAACAATGAATGTTTGTTTTATGCTGAAGTGTCCCTCTTTTCGATTTGTATGAAACTGTCCTGTGTGGAAATACTCTGAAAGCGCTGTAAAGGAAGCTCTGGATGTAAACAAAAAATCTAGAGACCAAAGCCTGGGAGTAGTGCTTCACTCGTAGCACTCGGCCCCTCCTTTCATTCTTACCTGCATGGGGTACCTATAAGTGGCATTTAGAGATAAGCAAAAACGCTTTCCCTTACGGTAAAATCTGCTTTCTTTGCCCTTTCCTCCTCTTCCAAAAGGAGTAATAGATTGACAACCTTCCTCTTCCAAAGGAGTAATAGATTGACAACTGATATACTTTTTACAGCTGTGTAAAATATCTAAACCATAGAGAGGAAAGTATTTTTTTGCATAAACTGAGAACTGACCTACAGAAATCGCTTTTATGCAATTCTTTTCATTTTGCGCGCATACTGGAAGAGAAGCAAACAATAAAATTATAGTTGAGACAAACCTATTATAATTTTGTGTCATTTTTTTATAATTTTTGTGTAATTTTTATATTTATCTAATTTTCATTCGTTATGCGTTCAAGGATTGCAGTTTATATCCATCTTTTCTCCTTCCTCTTTTCCACTCCCTTTTTTTTTTTTTTTAAGCGGCCGAGAAGTAGTCTCTGAACAGTGGTAGTTCGGTCCGAGGTTCGAATCCTGCGAACGGGCTGGCTGCTTGGGTGTTTTCGTGGTTTTCCCCATGTGTAACGTGTATATGAGCCAGTTTCCCTTAAAATGTCCTCCCCAAAGGCATCCCTCCTTTTAGGCAAATAGCCCTCGATGCTTTGCCGTAATTAAATAACCTAACCTAAACTTTCCACTCTTTTTTGTGTAATGTGGTTGTATCGTTAAATTAACTTTCAATTATTAAATTTCATCCACTTCGGAGCATACAGAATGAAAATAGCCTAGGATTTGAACTCTGAAATCCTTTTAAACTTTTATATACTCCCTTCATTATCGAACTTAAACCAGCAATCTCTGTTGGAAGCTCTCGAGTGTGCTTTGTAGTACTTGCAGTGTTCTGGATCTGCCGCTGTGGACCACTTTGGACTTTTGAGCGGATATGATTGTCTTAGTACCTATTTATCTCGATTTTAACTGAATAATTCCCCTGAATACGTGATGTATGACTCCAGAAAAGGCATGACTGGTGCTTATCTGGACGAGTGTTATGCACTAAATATTTTTTATTGCGTTGTTAAAAGTATTGGAGAGCTCGTCGCCTAATGACCTGATGGTCAATAGCCTGCCATTTGTTTAACAATTAAAACAATTTTCAAGACCCGTTCGTGGCCAAACGTTAAAATAGCTGAAAATTGATAGATCGACCATTGTTCAAATCCCCAAAGAAGTTCCTGTATGGGAGTTTTAACATGTATGGGAGTTTAAAACAATTTTCAAGACCCGTTCGCGGCCAAACGTTAAAATAGCTGAAAATTGATAGATCGACCATTGTTCAAATCCCCAAAGAAGTTCCTGTATGGGAGTTTTCGTGATTTTTCTCACGCGTAATGTGGATATGAGCCAGTTCCGCTTAGAAAGCTTCTCATGAAGACATTCCTTTCTTTAGGCAAACAGCTTTCGTATGCATTGCCGTAACCAAAATAATCCAGTCCAAAGCAATGTTTAAAAGCTACAAACAGAACAAGAAACAGTTTCAATTAAAGATGCCAGGGTTTTAATTGGAATAACATTAATGAAGTTTAAAAAATTATTCTGAACCGATAACAAATTGCTCCTTTTAGCTTTTTGTTATTATGCCACCATATATTTTATATATGTTTTTCATCCTTCATCACGTGATCATCAATTACTCCAAATATACGAAGCCGTAAAACGCAACAATATCTTAAAAAATTTGACGATAACGTAGGAAAATTCCTGTTCACACCTATTTACATCTAATACCTACAGCGACAAGCCGAAATGATCATTGAAATTTAAGTAAACATGCTTACCTAGGTAAAGACCTTTCATCTGCTTTACCATTAATTATTATTTGATGATTTACAATCAAAGAGCTGACAAAGCAGACAAAATACCTACAAAAGTAAAGTTGTTATCCATTGTTTGAATTCTTCCGCAAGACCCACTTTTTTACAGAGCTAATTTCCGCAAATTTTAAGGATTTTTCGTAATTTTGCAACATAATTAATAAAAAAATCACGGATTTTTCTGATTTATATTGAAGTTTCGAGATGGTTTCCACTGTTTAAATGCTTTTAATATTTGCCGGCATCCTTGAACAACCGATGATGCTAACAGATACCAATTAAAAAACAATCTGTGGGGAGTATAACGTATTACATTATACTATTAGCTTAAATCAAGATCTTGATCTCTTGTAACGATTCTATTAACACTGGCAAAGCTTGATTGTTTGAAAATAAATATAACTTAATGAGTCGTTATCTAACAGATTCTTTGAAAGAAAGTGTAAGTGAAAATCCTCGGCTGCGAAATATTCGCCGAATTTCACGATTTATCTCTCGAGATGTTCCTTAATTTCCAATTATGCCATCCTTCCGGCGATGAAATAACTTATACTACATAATGCAAGAAAAAATATTGAAATATTGAAGCGGAAAAATTTACTTTAATGAATCTTTATATAAAATAACACACTATATCTAATATTTGAAGACTTTTTTTTAAATCCGTTTTAGTTATACTTAATTCAATACATTCAATGAAGTGCCGAGCTAATATATAATGAGATTATTAAAAAATATGAGTATAATCTGAACGCATTCTTTTTCTGTGATTAAATTCTATAAATTACTCCATGTAAATATCAGTTCAGCATTCAGGATTTTACATATAATGGTTCAAAATTGGTAACCGAGGCAGTTTTAAAGATATCCCTAACGCTCTATGAAAAAATATCGAATGATCTTTCCACGTTCTCGCATAACACTTAGCTGATATTTATTAATAGTATTAGTCAAATAACTAATCATTTGAATTATATTTAGCGGAGAGGCAAACATTGCTCTTAAGAAATTTTTCGTTGAATGCACTAACTCGTTATGGTTTCCAGACTCTGCAGATGGCTATTGAAAGCGTTCAACGTTTTGTTATCTTGATTGGCTAATGAATTCAACGTTTTGTCCTCCTAAATTGCTTTTGCAGCGGGTTACATACATTCGAAACCTGTTCAACTCTGCAGACGAAGACGATCTACAACACAGGCGTGAAAAAATTCGCCAAATTTCCTACTTGGCGAAAGATGCAATGACGTTACCGAAACCTTTAGGTTCGCAAAGTATTTGAATATAATCGTGGAATATGTGCACAATTTGTGCTGTAGAAATAACATTTTGATGAATGAAACGTGTCATGGTGAATCTGTAAATGTTACTTCGTTTCCTAAGATAAAAATATTAACCATTTTAATGCAGAAAAATTAAATATTACCCCAAAATGAAAATTGACTATCCGCTGAAATGGAGTTGTTGCGCCCTCTATTTTACAATATTGATACTAATCGAAAAAATGCTAAAAAAAAAACAAAAGTGATATTCGGCATGTATTTATTTATAACACGATAAAGTATGCTATTTTTTTAATTCAGCAGAATGTCGAGGATGTATTCTATGTAGCAGCAGACTTGTTCAGTACGGCACTGCATTTTTTATGAGATAATAAAGGGCTAAATTTGCTTATGTTGAACGAATATGCAGACATTTGTCAACAAATCGCCTTAATGAAATAGATCTGACGTGGAAGATGCTTATGTCATTTAACTGGTTTATACCTGCAGATTTCTGTTCTTTTGGAATTGGTAGTACGAGTAATTATATGTATAACGAAATAATTGTAACTTTAAAACCCTTAAAAGTAAGTGGAAATAAAGCTAGCAATTTATGTTCAACTGTCAGACCAACAAATCATAGTCCGCCAGCATACCATCACTTGTAGGAAAAAAAGCTTTTATTATAAATGAAAACAAGAGGAAAATTAAGTTATTTGAGTTTACTTCCAAAGTTATGGCAAATGAATCATGCAAACATTATGTTTCTGTTTATTAACCATGAAAAGATAGGGCTTTATAAGTTTCAACGTATAAAATAATTTAGTTTTTATATTTGTCTAGTATAAAATACGTATATCTTTTTGATATTTCTAAAATTAATTTAAAGTCTGATTTTTGTTTATAGGGGAGCATTTTGTTATCATTGCAAATAGTTGAGATCACTCTCTAATATCCTTCGCAAATCATTTGACACTGAAAAAGATGCACAGCCACACAGACTGCACCAAGGCTTAGGGGCGAATTCAACTGCAACGCTCTGATAAATTGCAAATGTTAGCTCGCAAGAGGCGTTCCTGCTATCGTCTGCTAAAGGGGCGAATTCAAGTGCAACGCTCTGATAAATTGCAAATGTTAGCTCGCAAGAGGCGTTCCCGCTATCGTCTGCTAAAGTCGAATTCAAGTGCAACGCTTTACCGCTCTGGTAACTGATGACGTCAAAATTGCAATGGGGAGCTGGTTTGCTCTCGTGCCAGGAGAGCTTGTCCGATAAACTACATCAATATCCAATGAGACTGCGTGTCGATGTAAACAAAAAACATCAGTTCCCATGATTTCTCTGAGCTTATGGTCAAGTGTTTACTGCGTTGTAGTGTGGTGTAACGAATTGTTCCAGTCCTGAAAACGAAAGAAATATATTTCTTTTAATGTGTACAACATGTATTTAATGTGTACAACTTTATTTACTTTATCCTATAGAAAATTCCCTCCAAAGTAAACTACAGCAACAGGTGTGTGTAAAATATATTTTACTTTTCAGACAAAAATCCTTGCTTTTTCAAATATAAACCACATTTTTTTCCCATTTTCAAATTACAGCATTTGGTTTTAATTCTTCTAATAGTAAGTTTAATTTACAATTCAAATTTGTGTTATATTTTTATTGTTTAATGCAGATGCATGATTCTTCAGTGACAGTAGGCATGTTTACCATATGAAAATTCACTAGTTCTTGAATTACATAGTAATTAATAAGCCCATCTATCTACAAGCAGATAAGCCTGCTGAACACCGCTATCCCAGTCTCTCTTTAAATCCAGGTGAAAAAGCTGGCTGCATGAGTGTTTTCTTCATTTTTTCAATGTATAACATGAATACTAAGTTTTACTTAGTCTTCCACGCAGGCATTCCTTCCCTTAGACATTCATTATGTGATGAAACAGTTAAGAGCAATTTTTAGATTTATATTGTACATCGTTGGGAAAATATAAAAATGAAATTAAAGGTATTTCAATGTAATACAATAAATAAAAAATTATATGAAACCCTGATAATTCTAATGTGATATTAATGTAATATATACATCCAGAGTAAAGGTTAATTTATAAATTATGCTTTGTGTTCTGCTCATTATATTGTGCATTTACAGTACACTTTCTGCCTCTTAAGTGACAGTTTGGACCTATTCTCATTTGATATCAGTTATGTTCAGATTTATTTATTTCATAAAATTTCAAAAAACAATTTTTGGCTATTAAAAGCTACAAGTGCAGAAACAAAAGCTTAATTTCTTTACTGTAACTGTGTCATGCTTCTCTGCTGATAATGAAAGTCGTTTTTTAATAAGATTTCTTTCATTGCATATATTAATTATATCTTTTACCATACTGGTTGCCATCTTTCATTGTGCATCTTCAATATTTTTTGGTACTTAACGTATTAACACAAACACCTGGATCAGTTTGGTGGTCTTTATAAATGAAAAGAGAAAAATACTTATCAGGAGAAGTACGTTGTTTTTGCAGCTTGCTTTTAGCATAACCAAACTATCAATATTTATCTAAGTTGGCAAAATGTTATCAACATATCAAAGGAAAAACGGTTGATCTTTACAATATGGTAACTGGTAGTTTGGCGACATTTTGGAGGCGATAAAGACTTTGGTAATAATGTGAGCAGTACTCAGTTCCGATTACGCATTATTTTGTGTGAGGGAAATGAGAGATCATGGGATGTGTCATGTGATATTAATAGACGAATTACGGTTCTTTAATCGGAAAAGGAGGGAAATCGGGAAAAAATCTGGAAATTTTGTATTTGGTTTATTCTGTGTTGTGTAAAACAGTGTTCATGAATTTTTGGATCCCATGGCCGTAACTAAAGAAAAGTTTATCGGACACGTAATCAAGATTCTGAAGAAGATGAGGTAAGTTAGTATTTTTAATTATTTGAGGATATTATTTTTATGCATTGTTCTAAATGTAAGGTGGAAGTAAAGGAATTTGGTATTATTGGGAAAATTGTTATTAGCAATGATTTAGTTTAAAGTAATTAGGATTGTAAGGTAATTTTTATTAATTTAATGTATGTGCTCATTTATATTTTAAGTAGTGTTTTTGAATTTAATTATATTTTAATTAAATGATAGTTATTTTGTGAATTTTATGTTTGTAGGAATTTGGTATACGTTTCAGTTGAAGTAAACGTGCATGGAAATAATTTAAATCTGACACTAAGTATTTGTAATGGTTGCGGTATGAATTCGTTGGTGACGTTTATAATATAATAGATGATTTAGAGGTAAAAGTTTTTGGATATTTTATTTATTTTATATGTGGAAATGTTCATATTTGGAAAGGGTAAATACTTTTTCGCGATTAGGTAATTTCATATATGTTCTTTTTACTGGGTTTAAAGATTGAGAAAATTGTCATGTATTTTCGTGAAATTTTTCTAATTTATGAGAAAAAAGCAGTGTACATGGATATAGTGAAGAGTGTGTGCAATGCCATTTTTGTGCAATTCTGGGATGTTTTTTTAAGAAAAAATAAGTCGGCGTGTACATGGTTTATGTGTATGTGTTATTTTGAAAAACGCGTAAGGAGTATGGTATTGTGCACTTTTTCCCAATTTTGCAGTGAATATTTGTCATGATTAAGCAGTTTTGTTAGATAAAATTTCTAGCATAAGTGTAATTCGGCTAGTAGATTGTTGGAAGAAGTGTTCAGTAGATAAAAAGAAAAGAAACATGTCTTCGGCGTCGGGAAAAAAAAAAATAGAGGGTTGCTGTAGGAGAGTTGGTCGCCAAATTTTCGCCAAAAAAACGCCAAGTTACCATAATGTAAAGATCAACCGAAAAAAGCAGTGTACATGGATATAGTGAAGAGTGTGCGCAATGCCATTTTTGTGCAATTCTGGGATGTTTTTTTAAGTAAAAATAAGTCGCCGTGTACATGGTTTATGTGTATGTGTTATTTTGAAAAACGCGTAAGGAGTATGGTATTGTGCACTTTTTCCCAATTTTGCAGTGAATATTTGTCATGATTAAGCAGTTTTGTTTGATAAAATTTCTAGCATAAGTGTAATTCGGCTAGTAGATTGTTGGAAGAAGTGTTCAGTAGATAAAAAGAAAAGAAACATGTCTTTACTTCGTGAAGACAAAATGGCGGCGGGGAAAAAAAAATAGAGGGTTGCTGTAGGAGAGTTGGTCGCCAAATTTTCGCCAAAAAAACGCTAAGTTACCATAATGTAAAGATCAACCGAAAAAACATTTAACAAATTTTAAAATACTAATTTCAATTATTAAATAAAAATTATATGATAGTTTAAAAAAAAATACATTTTCCACAAATTTTTTGTCTAATTTTTTAGCACTTGTGCCAAGTGATCTGTTTTCACTTTAAAAAAAAAAAAAATCAGAGAATTACATAAACTTGATACTGCATGCCTTGTCTATGTACCAAATTCATCTCATAGTTGTTTCCATTTGAAATTTTTGTACTAAAATGTTCTATTCCTGCAGAACTATTAACACAGCTTCGTCTTTTGATGGTAAGCTCCACAAGCAGTATTTTAAATCTGAAATTAATCTAAAACAACTATTCGTATCTAAAATCCATTGGAACTTGAAATACAACATAAGAAACACATATGAAAATGGTAACATTGCTTGAATGAAAAATTGTCATGAGCATGTTACCTGAAAACTTTTGATACATAATCGTTGTCAGAGTTTGGCACATTTTTGAAAATTTGGTAACTTTTATTAAGCTGGTTTCAATAATATGCAAATATCTTTTATTCTTATGATTGCTTCATTGTATACTTTTTCCCTTTCCCTAGAGTGCAGTACAATACCACAAGTTTTCCAGCCAAATGCGGTATGCATTTCAAGTTTCTATACATTTATATAAATTTTAAGAGAGTAAAATATTGACAAAAACTGCATTAAGTTTTCAACTCTTGTTTTGTTTTTCATTAAAAATTTGCTACCATTATGTATAATTCATTTTTTTTAATGTAAATGTTTTTAAGTATTTGTAGGATAAAGGCAAATTACACTTATTCATTCTTTCTTTGATATAATACATGTAGCTCTTTACCTGAAATTAATGTTTGTCAAATTGTTGTGCATAAATTAGAAGTATGCATGTTTCTCTTAAGTCAGTTATGTTTCAGGAACTATCTTTAATGAATTGTATAGAAAATTGTGGACGAGGTGTTAGGTGTACAGGAACGTGGTATATTATAAACATGTATAGTATCTCATAGTATATAAACTCATAACTTTGATTATGCAGTATGCTTTGTATATTATTTCTGAAAGCATGTATATTTCAATCAAGATTGTTGAGTAAACTTTTCTTGCTTTATGCTATCTCTGAAAGCATGTATATTTCAGTCAAGATTGTTGAGTAAATTGTGCTTATTTTATGCTTTTTTCTTTTTTACATTAGAAAATTCCACACCTTTATCACGAGGAAATCTGCAATGGCATTTAGGAATGACAAGTTTGTATCTATTACATAAAATCTAATGTTTTCTGCATTCTTCTTTTCCTTTTCCTCCCAACAGGAAAACTTTAATGGTATAAATCAGCGGTTTTCAACCTTTTGACTGTAGTGTACCATCTAAGCAAAAACTGAAAAACATTAAGACTACCACTAATTTTACAATGATTATTTTTCAATTCCTCAATAGAAATATTAAAAACATATATATATATATATATTGCCATTTGCACACTCTTTGTATTAAATATGTACACATAAAGAACTATTAGATTAAAAACTGATGATTACTTAATTATCAAAATTAATTTAATTAAATTAATTATTCACTTGATTATCAAAATTTCAGTTATAATACTTTAATATTTAATTTCTTTATGTCTGCTCTTATTTCATTTAATGGTAAATTAGGTTCCACTTTTAATTTTGATGAGTATTTATATTTCAAATTTAACATGGAAAAAATCATTTTTCACACAAACAGGTTGTGCGAAAAGACAATACAAATTTGATAGCTTTATTTGAAATGCCTTTAAATTCTTTTTTTCGGTTCAGCCAAAAGTTAACAAGTGTGTCATTTTCCAAATCTTCAAGTCAATTTCGATCAAAGGAAATTTCTATGAACTATTCTTTTCTTTATGAGATTTTTGAATTTCATAGTTAAAAATATTTTGTTTCTTTGCATACCACCGGCTGAGAACCGCTGGTATAAATTAATTATAACAGATGTAAATTAATATTTCTCATACAAAAGAGTTATTTCAATTCTTTATTGCGAACATTATATACAAAGTATGTCTTTTATTAACAACAAGATTTTAAGAATTTAAAATAATAATCATTAAATCCTCTTGATCTATAAACAGTCTTAAAAATTATAAAGGGAAAAAAATTGAAAGTTAAAGAAATCAATATTATGAATTGTTCCTTTTTAGAGAAGTTTCATTGTTTAATTAATTATAAAAAGTGTTTTACATTATGAAATATAAAAATTAAGAATATTTGAATTTGAATGAATATTTTAAAATTTTCCCTCAGATAGAAGCTCAACTATTCGAAGCAGGAGACCGAAGAGAAAAAAGGAAGAGAGATGATATTACAGCTGCAGAAAAGGAAATAATTAAAACGCAGAAGAATATATTAATGTACTGTGTGAAATATGTGACTTGTATAAGCAATCAGTTGCAAATCAGTCTGCTGTCATAGAAAATCAAAATATAATTATTAATTTATTAAAAAAATAAATCATGCATTTCAAATATTACAGTGTTTTCATTCTTGTATGTATTTCTGCAGTGTGGGACTCATATTTTAATTGTAAAATTTACTACTTTCTTAATTTTATAAAATTTTGTGATTATAAAAATTATTTAAAAGAAATTCACAGATCCATTATATGACATAAACATTATAATAATTCTAATACCACTATTATAAGTCTCGTGAAAATATTTATGCATTTTACACAGCAATCTTTTTCCTGGAAGAAAATGGTAATAAGACCTGTAAGAATCTTTAGTCAATGTATTACAAATTTTAATTTTCAGATATAACACGAAATGAATTAAATTGTTTTTCAATTATGTTAATAAGTTATATGAATGAGATGTGGTATTAAAAATTTCATTTCTTTTTATCATTGAAGAAATAACATTCGATATCCTACAGCTCCATAACAACGGCAGATAAAATTGACATTATAAT
Source organism: Stegodyphus dumicola (assembly GCF_044657685.1). NCBI lineage: Eukaryota > Metazoa > Arthropoda > Arachnida > Araneae > Eresidae > Stegodyphus > Stegodyphus dumicola. The sequence continues at coordinate 107,552,910 of NC_140781.1, read as the reverse complement.
TTCGAAGTTCTAAAAATACAGAGATGACAACTATTAAAGTATGGCTAATGTCTAGTTTACAATAACAATGTTGAGTCGCGTACTAAAAATTAAGTGAATCAAACTGTATTTATTTTCCCCCTTCTCTTTTTTTGGCTGAAAAACAATTTATTATACACTCATGATTTTACTTAAATGTATTTCTTTTAATGGCAAACCCACTGAGGTAAGTATGCAGTAAGTTATTATAGTGAATGCGTAATGATGATATAAATCTAAATTCAGCAAACAATCTTTCCCTTACTTTAATGTTTTAAAATCTAGAATTAAAAGAAAAATGTATGTTCTTTAAATAATACAAGAGGATATGGAGGCATAAATCATAGGCTGTTTATTCTTTACATGTTATGCTAATCAGGAATTGGAGCAAAACCCTGCTTAATTGAAGAATACGCTCACAGGAATGGTGGAGGAAAATTGAACTGTCCAATATTTGTTTTGCCCACCCCCAAGACATAAACAGTGTAGAGTGAAATAATTGTTTTTAGGAAATACATTTAAATATCTTTGACAGAATATGTCAGTTTTAATTTATACTATAATAAATAAGCATGAAGTTCTTATGCTATTAAATGTGTATTGTCACATGGAAATTTTCTATCTTGTCCCACGGAAGGGGACGAAAGGGAAACATTTGACTTTTTGGAAGAAACTGAATTTCGGTGCAGTAAATCTTATTGCTAAGTTTAAGATAAATTAAGTGCAATGCTAATTTATAGTGACTTACTATTGTAAATCATGACTGGCATACCCAACACTAAAATACATATATATCAAGCCTATTAAGTTATTTCTGGTAGTCAAGAGTTTTTAAACATAAATGATGGAAACAAGAAATTCAGAGGGAAGAACAATAATGATAAAAGTTGTCAGTATGCATTTGAAACCAGGACTAATAAAATTATTTAGGATTATTAATATAAATTAAAATCATTTAGGGTTGTGCATTTAGTTACAGGTTTAAATATAAACCATGGCTTGTGGGTCCCCAAGAATATATTATGAAAGTAATTTTTTTCATAATATATTCTTTATTATCCATTAAGGGGGTTTCACCTTTGCCAGAGGTTCATTGTTGCCCACTTTGGGTTTTTATTATCGAGTTTCAAAATTTAAAGATAATTCATTGTGCAATGCAATTTCAACATGCACTGACTGAAAACTTTCTGAAGGTACCAACTCATCATCTTCAAACACATCAATCTCAGGATTTTCAACACAATACCTTAAGCATATATTATGTAAAATGGCCACCAGATATGACCATTTTACATATTTTGCTTTGTGAATACAATAGTGTTCCACCAGTATCGTGCAGTACCCTAAATCTTGATTTGATCTCTATAGCTGCACGAACTTTTCTGTGCTTCTCATTATAGAGATATTCCCGTGATAAAATGGAAATATAATCCACTATCTCCCAAAGATATGCACGATGCAACAAAATACTATCTAGATTTTGTTTCAGTCCACTCCATATAAATGCATCATGAGTATTGCCTGGTCATTGTCCTATAGCATAGAGAACCCTCAGACCAGCATTCCATACCTAGAAAAACATAAATCCTAAGTCAAAAGAAAGTTTCATTTGAAATTTTAATATACAGATTTTTAACATTAAATATAGTTGATATATTAATAAATCAGTCTTTTTAAGGAGTTTACTTTCCTTTTTAACAAAAATATGTCACTGTTTTTTCATTATTAAAAAATATGCAATAAAACGTTAAAACAAACACACACACACACACACAAAAAAAAAAAACATTACAGCTACCCTTTTTTTTATTAAATTGTAGTAATTATAGTAAATAGGTGATTCTAAAATTTATTTAATATTTTGTATTATTTAATATCTATACTTCACTATAATTATAGTATAGATAGCTTTTTGTTATTATTATTTGAATAATAATGAAACATTTTTGCAGTAATTTGAAATGACTATAATATTATACTTATTATCATATATTTCTTACCTTTTCACCATTAATGGAAAATTTATTTTTTCGGTTAATGAAGACAAAACAAAAATTAATATCACCACACTCGCAACATCTGTGGTTTCATTTGTATGTAACCCAAAATAATTCTTGGTAAGCTAGGTAGAATCACATTTGTGATTGCACTCCAGTTCTTTTACAGCTTTTCGAAAGAATTAACATCTACTGTATGTGGAAATAGCGAACAAAACAGTAAGAAATTGGAACAATTACCTGTGGACAACTTGTATTCATAGCATTCTAAAATGAACTTTTAGTAAAATTTGACCGCAAATAAAACAGTAGTAATGAAAGAATGTTTTTTCACGAAGTGGGTCCAATACTTTCACAGCAGGGTTATTTCATGTATTCTGCAGAGAGACTGTTGTATGGTTTGTTGTAACTGCTGTATACAAATGTCTGGCTCAGAATTCCACAGCAGTAATTAGCACAAATTTCATGGTTGATGGTATAATATGGAGGTACCAAAAATTAGTATTATCACAGTAACTGCAAGATGGCTTATATTTCTAAAACTCAGTTAACACATTTCATGCAGAAAGAAAATATTATCCAGTTTCATACTTAAATCAAGGTCACTGAAATGTGGTAAAAGCAATCTGCTTAAGAAAACAGATGCCTCTGTAGAGGACTTTCTATGGAAAACTGGCTTTCATTACCATTATACATGGGAAAAACCAATGTCATGTAATTTAATAATCTATTAGTACAGTAAATACATTTAATTTCTTTGTATTTATTTATGTCATGCTGCTTTTCGTGTAATTTAGTATGATAACCTTGTAAGGATCTTAAGTTTTACTAACGTTTATTTTATTTTAAATCTTTACTATCACTTCTTATTTTCTACTTCCGGCCGGAATTATAAGCGTGAAGGAGTTTATGCAAAGTTGTCTGGCGAACGCCAAGTATTTAAGTGTGGCCTTTTTGCCAAGCAGAAGAGAGGAAGCCGTGAGTTCGAAGCAGGCCGCTTACCTTAGAAGTTACGCAGTTGCTACTTTGCCTTCCAGGCCAGAGGTTTTAATCCTCTTGATAAATTAAACGTATTGTAGTGTTCACAGTCTCTGTGCTACATACGCTTTCTGTTATTATAAGGCCAATCTTATTCTAAAGTTAAATTAGAGTTTAGTTTTATTTTGATATCTTTTAAGTTAGACCCCGAGTGGAGGGTCATTGTGTTCCGAAGTACGGAAGTCATTGTATATAAAGAAAAAATAAAGGGTTTTGTATACCCTTCGTCTGTATCCTGTCTACTTACTACAATTAGTGAACATAGCTTTAGTAAGCTCTCTGTTCTAGTCAGGTCATTGTATGTTTCCGAAGAAGGTTAGAAGAAACATTGAACCTGATAGTGGCGCCCGACGAAGAATAACCATGGCCGAGTTTCAAGAAGAACCCGTGCTGCCTGCAGAAACAGCTCAGAATCCAGAAATGCCAGCTGCCGCCCTGGAAGGATTTGGGTATATTGTCCAGACCATGCGCGCTTCGCTGAAACCAGAAGCAACGTTTAATGGAAACTCACAGGTAACCAGTTTTTTGGAAAAATTGGATGACCACTTCATGCTCTACCCCGTGCACGAGTTTCAAAAAGTTACTTTAGCTACCAGCGCTTTGAGGGGCCAAGCGCTTAACTGGTTCAAATGTATCGGCAGAAGTCTCTTGGGTCAAGCAGGAAGTCCCACCTATACTTACGAGAATTTCAAGACTGCCCTACTAAAAGCCTTCCCTGTTGTAAGGGATCGTGCGAAATTAGAAACAGAACTTTTCAGTATATATCAACAAAGAATAGAAAACATCTCGAGCTTTATTTTAAGAAAAATTCACGTTTTCAAGCTCTTGTATGGAAACCGTCCGGATCCTGAAATAATTCAAGTGATTTTACCGAGGTTACTACCCCAAGTGCAAGACTTTATTGAATTGAGAAATCCGACTACACTGGAAAAATTATTTGAGCTAGCAATCCAGTTTGAAAGTAGAAGAACGGCGGACGTCGAAAGAAGACGCCAATATCAACAGCGAAACCAATTTGGTACGCCAAGACTACAGCAAACTCAAGCACATGGCTACGGAGAAAAAGCGAATAAGTGGGCAAGGAAACCCGAGCATTCAAAAACAGCCGGCGAACGTCGACAGTTCAATAGCAACCCAGGAAAAAAGTCTCAAGGCCAGTGGAGAAAGAAGGAAAGCACCGAAAGGAAAAATAATTTTAACTAAAACGGATTTCTGCTGACGAGAGGGTGCGGAAATCCGAAGGCCACGAAAACCCCTCTTCCTACAAGTTAAATACAGTAATGGTGAAAAATTTAACTCTTCCGAAGATTGAAGTCTTGGTAAATAATATCCCGGCCACCGCACTCCTGGATACCGGCGCGCAGTGTTCCTGTGTGGCAGAAGTCTTTTTTAGAAAGTATTTTCGCAAATACCGCATATATAATGCGGATAATACAACAGTATTAGCGGCGCAAGGAGAACAATGTAAGTGCGTAGGTAAAGTACCTTTGTACATCCGTATCAAGGACGAACAAGTAAAGGTGATGTTTTTTATAGTAAAAAATTTGCAAGCACACTTAATACTAGGAATAGACTTTCTTTCAGACGCACAAGCTACACTGGATTTTAATGAAGCGTCTCTTAAGCTGACGATGAAACCAGTGCGTGTAGAAAAGGTTGAACCGCCAAGGTTAAATCTCGACCACCTGCCTAATGACGAGCAAGATAGAATCCGACAAGTGGTAAGTGAATTTGCTTCCTTATTTAGTGATATTCCAGGATTTACCCAGGTTACTAACCATAGTATTGACACCGGAGATGCATTGCCGGTTCGTCAAAAACCATACCGGTATGATAAGAATAAGAAAAAAATTATAGAATGGCATATTACCGATATGCTACGTAAAAAGATCGTAACGCCTATCTCAAGTAGTTATGCTAGTCCGGTGGTTTTATGTAAGAAAAATAATGATTATCCTTTGGAGCATCCAAAAAGGTGGAGATTCGCTATTGATTACCGTAAATTAAATTCCATAACGAAATATCCGGTATATCCGTTACCGATTATAGAAGAAATTTTAAGGAACATAAAATCAACCAAATTTATGACAACTTTAGACTTAACGAATGGTTATTTTCAAATAGGGATCAGGCCTGAGGACGTGCCTAAGACTGCTTTTATAACCAAGTCTGGCACTTATGCATTTTTGCGAATGCCGTTTGGCCTTTCAGGCGCCCCAGCAACATTTCAGCGATGCATGGACATTGTGTTAAGACCTGTTCTCGGAAAGTCCACATTTATCTATTTAGACGATATCATTATTACTAGTGATAATCTAGACCAACATGTACAGGATTTAAGACAGGTGTTTTCTTTATTAAATGAGGCCGGTCTAAAAGTTAATGTCGAAAAATGCAAATTTGCAGCCCCTGAATTAAAATATTTAGGTTACAAAATATCGCAAAAAGGGATCGAGACAGATGAATCAAAAATAATCGCTGTACAAAAGTATCCGACTCCAAACACGGCAAAGAAGCTCTCTTCTTTTCTAGGACTTTGTTCATATTATAGGTCCTTTATAAAAGATTTTGCGGCTACCGCTGAGCCATTGTTAAAATTAAAAAGGAAAAAGGCAAGATTCTCGTGGACGGCCGAAGCCAATAGTGCTTTCGAAAAATTAAAACAAGCATTAACGCAAGCCCCTGTGTTGAAATTTCCTGAAAAGGATGAAAATTTAGAAATTTCAGCGGATGCTTCGGATTATGCGGTAGGAGCGGTACTTTCGCAAAATCAGCAGCCAGTGGCATTTTTTAGCCGAACTTTAAATCAAACACAAAGAAACTATTCCGCGACCGAGAGAGAGGCACTTGCAGTTCTGTTAGCAGTGCAAAAGTTCCGAGTCTATTTTGGAAAGGCGCCGATAACAGTATATTCTGATCATGCGGCGGTAACTAGATTGTACTCTGGAAAAAATTTATCCCCAAGGTTAATAAGATGGGCACTCAAGCTGCAAGAATATAATCTGGTAATCAAGCATACCCCCGGAAAGCAAAATATCGTAGCAGATGCCCTGTCACGAATTAAATTAGACGAACAGGGTAATACCGTAAAAGTTGCAATGCTGACAGCGTGTACAGTAAATTCCCGAGAAACTGTAATAACCGAACTGGGTAAGGATCCTGAGTTTGGAAGTATTTATGAGTATTTGAAGGATCCTGAAAATTTTAGCCACCAAGATATTGTGGCGATAAGAAATAGGGCGGCCCATTACGAACTAATAGATGGTCTATTATTTTATACAAAAACTACGAATTCCAACAACGAATTTCGACCTGTTATCCCAGCTAGTCTTAGATTAAATATCCTGCAAGAGCTCCATGACAGCCCTTTAGCTTCTCATGCTGGTATTCGAAAAACTACTCAACGCGTACGCGAGGCAGTCTACTTTCCTGAACTGCAAAAGTTAACAAGGGCGTATGTCCAGTCCTGCCCAACATGTCAAGCCGTTAATTATATTAATTTCCGCCCGGCCGGGTTTCTAAATAGTATTAAATCCGAATTTCCAAATGAAATAATCGGCATCGATTTATTGGGCCCTTTCCCAAAAAGTCAGTTAAACAAAAGTCGCTATCTCCTTGTTATAGTTGATCATTTTAGTAAATGGACCGAAATTGTTCCCTTAAAACGAGCCTCCTCGAAATTAGTTACCGATTTTATTTTAAATAAATATATTTTAAAATACGGGGCGCCCCTAAAAGTTATATCGGATAATGGTCCTCAATTTGTAAGTAATATATTTGAAGACATGTGCCAAAAACTGGGCATACGTCATTTAAAAATGGTCCCGTATCGGCCGCAATCAAATATAGCGGAACGGGTCAACAGAAATATAGTGAAAATTATCCGTAGTTATGTTAAAAATTTTCATAAAAGCTGGGATAACTATGTCAATGAATTTGCTTTCGCCCTTAGGACCGCAAAACATGATACAACGGGCAAAACTCCTGCTGAGTTATTTCTAGGCAGAAAGGTTATAACACCGTTAGATAAACTATTTTATGTGCAACAAAGAGCCCCAGAATTTAAAATGGGTGATATAGAAAAACTAATAAAAGAAGCAAAAAAGAATACGGAAGTAGCACAAAGAAAACAAAAATTGTATTATGACTTGAAACGACGGGGAGTAACTTATAAAGTAGGGGATGAAGTACTAAAAATTAAGCATTCACTTTCTTCAGCACCAGAAGATAAAACTGCCAAATTTTTTCCACGCTTTGAAGGACCATATGTTATAGAAAAAATAACTCACGCTGTTGTAGTGTTAAAGGCAAGAAATGGTGAAACCTGTTCCGCAAACATTGACCAGATAAAACCATTCTATGACCGTAATAAAATGCAAATCTTTTCAGATCTTTTGCAGGATCCGGTACGGCAGACACCGCAGGCACAAGTTCCAGAGGTGGGAAAACGACAAGTACAAGGGCAAGCCAATGAGAGACAGAAGCAAGTGAAAAGAAAATTGCCCCGCGGAAAAATTGAAGGTACAAAGAAAAAGAAGCCGTTCCACCGTCCAAAAAACAGAGTTCACAAACACCCCCAGAATGAAGAAGGGAGAAGGACGACGTATGTGGAAAAGACCGGGAGAAAGGACGGCAACTATAACCCGGCTGTGAAACGGAAGATTGACTCATCCGACAGAACTCTCCGCAGCAAAAGTCGCCGAACTGCGGAAGGGCCATCAGCGGCGGAGGAAAAAGTACAAGAAAAATTTGAACGGCCAACAACGAGGTCCAAGCAGGATCACGACAGAAGTTTCCCGGTTCCACCAAGACCAGCTGCCTTCAAACGGCCAAGACCACAAGCAGAGGACAGAAGGAAGATGTTCAAGGGTGGCCGTAGTGGTGAAAAACGGAAGCTTCCAGAGGAAAGCACTGAAGGGCGAGCTCGTACAAGAAGGAGGATCAACCAAGCTACGGTCTGCAGCACCTTTAAAGACTGGGCCCAGAAAAGGATGTCTGAATATTACAAAGATAAGTAAAATTTTATGTTACTTTACAAACTTAAGTTAATCTTTCATTCTTACTGGAAGTGGCAGATTTCAAGAAGTTTTACCTCATGCGAGGTCTACCTTTATCGCCAAAAGGGCGAGAAATGAGTTGTGACCGATTTTCTTATTATGTTTTTCAATTACTCGCGCGTAAAACTAAAGTTGATGTATAATAGCGTTGTGTAAAGACTTAAATATTGTAAAAAGTTATTGTATAAATTTTATTTAAAACATTCTAACAAGAAAGAAGTTTTAGTCTGAAAGACTTTTTGAAATGTAGTATTATTTCAATGTAGAAAGAATTGGCACTTGCTTTGAAAAGAATAGAAGTTAACAATGTACTACTAATGTATGTTTTCAAATGTGTAAAATTAACGGCATCTTGATATGTTCTTGTATACATGTGAACTGTTATTTTGAATGTTTAGAAATACCGTGATATGGTAAAAGTGAAAGTAATGTTAAAAAAATTTGTTATTCGTGTGACTGTAAAGATTAAATCATGGTGAATATGTGTTAAAGGTTGAATGATGTAGTTAGGCTCTCTGACGCTACACTTTAGAGTTAGCCACTTTCAGAATAGTACCTCAGGGTCTAGAGTTGAAATTAGGGTTATTTAAGAGGTCTCGTATGTTGAATTTTAACACGTTAGTGTTTTGATTGTAGGAGGAAGTGTTGAACACATAGACAGAAACACATTCGTGTTTGGTGTTTTTACAACACATGTCAGAGAGCACGGGGAGAGATAATTAAAATAGTCATGAATGAAATAAGAATGTTAAGAAAAGTATATTCTATATGTTATTTACAATGTCATTCTGTAACATTTCATTAAACTAGTTTTCCTTCCAGATCTCTGGAAGGAACCAGAATTGAATAAAGCTCCTGTTTTGATGCAGTACAGATGAAAAAGAAAAAAGATTGTTGTATATTCCGGGAGCTGCTATTGTAACAAATTTCTTTCTTTTAAAATTTTCTAGTTTCTAGCTAAGTTACGATTGTAAAAGTTTGGCCTCGCGTTAGTTTCTAGAGCTAAAAGTTTTCAACAAGGTCGTTTTAGACCTCAGTTTCAAACTAATTAACTCTGGCGGGAAGTATGTAAGGATCTTAAGTTTTACTAACGTTTATTTTATTTTAAATCTTTACTATCACTTCTTATTTTCTACTTCCGGCCGGAATTATAAGCGTGAAGGAGTTTATGCAAAGTTGTCTGGCGAACGCCAAGTATTTAAGTGTGGCCTTTTTGCCAAGCAGAAGAGAGGAAGCCGTGAGTTCGAAGCAGGCCGCTTACCTTAGAAGTTACGCAGTTCCTACTTTGCCTTCCAGGCCAGAGGTTTTAATCCTCTTGATAAATTAAACGTATTGTAGTGTTCACAGTCTCTGTGCCACATACGCTTTCTGTTATTATAAGGCCAATCTTATTCTAAAGTTAAATTAGAGTTTAGTTTTATTTTGATATCTTTTAAGTTAGACCCCGAGTGGAGGGTCATTGTGTTCCGAAGTACGGAAGTCATTGTATATAAAGAAAAAATAAAGGGTTTTGTATACCCTTCGTCTGTATCCTGTCTACTTACTACAATTAGTGAACATAGCTTTAGTAAGCTCTCTGTTCTAGTCAGGCCATTGTATGTTTGCGAAGAAGGTTAGAAGAAACATAGAACCTGATAACCTTATAGGTTTATTTAATTCTGATCATGGTCTACGGAAGTAAGGTAAGTCATCATGTTATTAATAGTTATGTGAAAGTCTGCAATAACTTTTCATATCATAAGAGATTTATGAATGTGTATATAACTTACATGTGTAGTTATTATGCAAGATCTATAGAAAGTATCCAAAATTACCATGACATTAATCACACTGTACGAACAGACAAGACATTATACATTAGGAGAAAATTAACTAATATTTTGGGGGATGAAATACTATTTTATACATGGGAACTGTTTAAACAGCTGAGAAAAATTCATGGTTTTTCTCCCTACAGTTACAGAATATATATATATATATATATATATTGTTTCATAAGAATAAAAAGTAAAGTTAAATTTAAATAATTCTGATGTGCCATTGCTGCAAAGAATGAAATTTGAATTTAACAAATATTCTCTATTCATATAAAGTTAATTTAAATTATGAAATTTTAATTGCATACATATCAAAGATTAATTATTGCTGCAAACTAATTTACTATATCACTGAAATTCTGAGAGCATATGTAAATTAAATGCACGTATCTAAAACCATGAAAAAATATATAATATTCCAAAAAACTAATCCCAAATATATACATATATATATATATATCAAAGACAGGCATATGCATAATTTCTGTTAGAAAAACAATTTCTCCGAGATTACGTTTTAGAGTAATTAAAACAATAAATTAATGGTGATATTATTACTGAATTCCAAAATTCGCAGTATTTAATGATTTCGATCATTACTACGAAAAAAAACGGGATGAAAAAGAAAGAATCCTGATACAATAACATTAAAAATTTGTGTGTTTACGTATAAAAATATATAATATTCTCAAATAGGTCATTTAAGCATAGTCTATGATTCGGAAACATTTCCAGAAGTATTTCAGTTTTCATAATCTGAAGTAAAAACAAACCTGCTTTTGCAGAGAATATCTATTGGCAGTTGCCTTCAGAAAAGGTTTCAATTCATTGAAGCAAACCGATTTAATCTGAATCAACTGATGAATTCACGCTCCACCATTTCAAAAGCATTACGACTGTCTCTTAAATGCCAAGGGATTCGATCAGCATTTCTCCGATTTCTTAAACGTCTGAGCAAAATCACTTCAGCCATCTTGTTTACAGTCGCTGTTAAGAGTTTGCGGCAGGTCAGGAGTAGCCGCAAAATTCCTCTATGGTAGTGACGTATTTTCAGTAGGCGTGTCCGAAAAGCGTTGCACTTGAATTCGGTTTTGCAATGCAAGTGCGATTACCATGACAAGCGTTGCACTTGAATTCGCCCCAGAGTCGAATTCAAGTGCAACGCTTTACCGCTCTGGTAACTGATGACGTCAAAATTGCAATGGGGAGCTGGTTTGCTCTCGTGCCAGGACGGTTATTCTACGCTACGAGAGTCGACAGCAAGTTGTGGGCCGCCAGATGTCGCTGCTAGTAAAAAACAGGTCTGCCCGACATCCTATATTCTCTGAGTACGGAAGTTGTCGAAAGCGCGTGAAAAAGTGTTGCCGCGCCGTCAATCAGGGTTGTGCAGTTGACGTACTAAGTAGACAATGTCTTTGTATGTGTTTTCGCTGCTGATTTTTTCATATTCAAACGAAGAATACGGTCGTAGATCTCTGAATCGGTGGCGAATTTATAGAAAATATAATGATGCTTTTGCTCTGCCAAAAGATGTTTTCATTGCGTATTTCAGATTGCCAAAATTTATAGTTATTTTAATTTGTGATGAACTGAGAGAGTATTTGGAGCCACATTCAGAAAACAAGAACGCAATTTCTACTGAAAGAAAAGTTATACTATTCCAGAAATTATAGATATAAATTGTAATTGTATGCTTTAAAAATGTAGAAGATGATAAGTTTATCAAGCACACAAACTTTCTTTATTTAACACACATCCGATAAGCTTCTACTCGATTTATGTACAGCAAGAATTACGTTTACTTTAAAATCTAACAGTTGAATACCTTACCAATAATACTGTGAACACAAAAAGGAATGTCGTTCATTATTACGCAAAATTCACACTACTGTAAAATAAAAATTTTAAAAAAAATTATAAAACTATAAAATAGCTTTATAATATCTTTTTCAGTAGCTGTACTACTACTAATGTGATACTTTCAAAAATAAGTTTTAGCTCAGAGGGGCTATTAATTATTAATTTCGTTTTGCCATTTTGTGGCGTTTCACTTTTCAAATCGTTGCCACCAAGTATTATCGCACTCTATTATATTTAAAGAAATTAAATAATGAGGAATCTGCAGAATGTATGAATGTTTCTCGCACAGTGATAAAACAACGCTACCTAGTGCCATGAAATTCTGAATAACGTAATCCTCCATCCTAATATAGGTATCTGGAGGCCCAAATTTGGAACTGAGAATTTGTTTTATTATCTATTTCATATTTTGTAAAGCATTTATGAGTTTTTGATTAAGAAACCCAACGATTTCAAAGCGAGCAATAGCAACATTGTACAGAAAAAAACATTTTCATCTCTAGCGCGGGAGATTATGTATCGGAAATTCTAAACATATGCTTTTTTTTTAATTATATGATATTGCTGTTGAATTGAATTTTATGGTTTAAGTGCGGAAAACATGATATTTAATAAATAAAGATAACACGCAAAACGTTAAATAATGGCCCTTTGGAAGTAATATAAAATCTGAAGGCTTTCAGATTTATTTATTATTATTATTATTTTGTGTGTAATTTTATTACGTTTTAAAACTGGTTTCTAAGTGAGGACTTTCTAAGGGAAACTGGCTCGTATACAAGTTACACATGTGGAAAGCCACAAAAACGCCGGCTAGCTCGTTCCCGGGATTCAAACCTCGGACCAAACTACCTGCGTTCTGCTACACTACCGCTCGGCAGCTGGTGGGCTTGTTAGTAGAATTATACTGCATTATTATTGTATTATGCTATAAAGTAACAATGCTATAAGACTGAGGGTTTATTCATTGAATATTACTTTTGTAACCTATTATAGTATTAAAAAATCATTGTTTCTTTGCAAATTTAACAACAACAAAAAACAAAAAAAAACTGTTTATAGCATTCTCATTTTTATATTGTAAAAGAGATATTGATTATTATTAGTTTTCTATTTAAAATGTGTCGAAACGCTTGTTTGACAAGGACTTCAACTGCAAGAGACCTACACTGATTATTTTTACTTTAGTACTTACACTGTGAAAATATTACTATATTTTAATTATTTTCACAGAATAAAATCTTTTGAGAAGGAAGAATATTTAAACTGAGCAGTTTTTATATATATATAAAATTCAAGTAACAGCAATGTAATATTAAAAAAAAAAAGGTGTTAGTAATTGTGTGACAAAAATTGCAAAACGAATTAATCACACATACAGGATAGTTTAATTTTGGTTATATATTTTATATTGAAAAAATATTTTCTTTCATGTTAATTATAGAATAAATTATTTAAAATAAACCATTTTGATGCGTGTGTGATAGTTGAATGCAGCAGCAATCGGCCATACTGTAATAGCGAATGAATTTTATTTCTTTTCCTGAAAGAAATAATTTTCATAGTAAAAGAAAATAAAAAAAAGGGAAGAAATATTAAGAAAGAAATATTTTCTTTCTAATTTATTATGTAAAGAAATATTTTTCCAAAAGTAACTGCAAAATAAATTGCGGGAAAACAGTTTTAATGTAAGCATGGGAAAAAAAAAAAAAAAAAAAAAAAACTTAGTTTGCTATTAGATTGTAATGCAAATTAATCATATTATAAATTTAAATGATTAAATTTATTTCTAAAAGGATTTGAAGTAAGCTTAATTCATTTACTTTTATCTATTTGCCATTGCTTTTGTGGTATCCCATATCACTCTTTATTTCTAAGATCTAAATTCCTGAGTTAAGTTTCCCCTTAAAAAACGGAATTTTCCTTCACATAACACAGCAGCATATTCCGCTGCGTGTTGGTCATAATACTGTTTTGTGCAATTTTTTTCGAACAACAAATGCAGCGTGTGAGTTAGTGAAATAATGGGAGAATATTCCTAGAACTTCAGCCAGCGCGCGCTAAATTTCGTCACTCGTCTGTACTGCGATTGGTCTAAAGCTCCTTGAAGCCTTGTCCCCTTTCAGTAAAGTTAAATGGACCCACCCGCCCACCAACTGAGGACCACAGAATGGCTTTCTCCGATAAGTTGTTGATAGCTGTCCATACCGGTTTCTTTGAGTCAATATTGTTCGCTTAAGTTGTAGACAGATCCAGTGATCATAGAATAGGCGTCCAGCATTCCATACCTAGAAAAACATAAATCCTAAGTCAAAAGAAAGTTTCATCTGAAATTTTAATATACAGATTTTTAACATTAAATATAGTTGATATATTAATAAATCAGTCTTTTTAAGGAGTTTACTTTCCTTTTTAACAAAAATATGTCACTGTTTTTTCATTATTAAAAAATATGCAATAAAACGTTAAAACAAACACACACACACACACAAAAAAAAAAAAACATTACAGCTACCCTTTTTTTATTAAATTGTAGTAATTATAGTAAATAGGTGATTCTAAAATTTATTTAATATTTTGTATTATTTAATATCTATACTTCACTATAATTATAGTATAGATAGCTTTTTGTTATTATTATTTGAATAATAATGAAACATTCTTGCAGTAATTTGAAATGACTATAATATTATACTTATTATCATATATTTCTTACCTTTTCACCATTAATGGAAAATTTATTTTTTCGGTTAATGAAGACAAAACAAAAATTAATATCACCACACTCGCAACATCTGTGGTTTCATTTGTATGTAACCCAAAATAATTCTTGGTAAGCTAGGTAGAATCACATTTGTGATTGCACTCCAGTTCTTTTACAGCTTTTCGAAAGAATTAACATCTACTGTATGTGGAAATAGCGAACAAAACAGAAAGAAATTGGAAAAATTACCTGTGGACAACTTGTATTCATAGCATTCTAAAATGAGCTTTTAGTAAAATTTGACCGCAAATAAAACAGTAGTAATGAAAGAATGTTTTTTCACGAAGTGGGTCCAATACTTTCACAGCAGGGTTATTTCATGTATTCTGCAGAGAGACTGTTGCATGGTTTGTTGTAACTGCTGTATACAAATGCCTGGCTCAGAATTCCACAGCAGTAATTAGCACAAATTTCATGGTTGATGGTATAATATGGAGGTACCAAAAATTAGTATTATCACAGTAACTGCAAGATGGCTTATATTTCTAAAACTCAGTTAACACATTTCATGCAGAAAGGAAATATTATCCAGTTTCATACTTAAATCAAGGTCACTGAAATGTGGTAAAAACAATCTGCTTAAGAAAACAGAAGCCTCTGTAGAGGACTTTCTATGGAAAACTGGCTTTCATTACCATTATACATGGGCAAAACCAATGTCATGTAATTTAATAATCTATTAGTACAGTAAATACATTTAATTTCTTTGTATTTATTTATGTCATGCTGCTTTTCGTGTAATTTAGTATGATAACCTTATAAGTTTATTTAATTCTGATCATGGTCTACGGAAGTAAGGTAAGTCATCAAGTTATTAATAGTTATGTGAAAGTCTGCAATAACTTTTCATATCATAGGAGATTTATGAATGTGTATATAACTTACATGTGTAGTTATTATGCAAGATCTATAGAAAGTATCCAAAATTACCATGACATTAATCACACTGTACGAACAGGCAAGACATTATACATTAGGAGAAAATTAACTAATATTTTGGGGGATGAAATACTATTTTATACATGGGAACTGTTTAAACAGCTGAGAAAAATTCATGGTTTTTCTCCCTACAGTTACAGAATATATATATATATATATATTGTTTCATAAGAATAAAAAGTAAAGTTAAATTTAAATAATTCTGATGTGCCATTGCTGCAAAGAATGAAATTTGAATTTAACAAATATTCTCTATTCATATAAAGTTAATTTAAATTATGAAATTTTAATTGCATACATATCAAAGATTAATTATTGCTGCAAACTAATTTACTATATCACTGAAATTCTGAGAGCATATGTAAATTAAATGCACGTATCTAAAACCATGAAAAAATATATAATATTCCAAAAAACTAATTCCAAATATATACATATATATATACATCTCAAAGACAGGCATATGCATAATTTCTGTTAGAAAAACAATTTCTCCGAGATTACGTTTTAGAGTAATTAAAACAATAAATTAATGGTGATATTATTATTACTGAATTCCAAAATTCGCAGTAATTAACGATTTCGATCATTACTACGAAAAAAAAACGGGATGAAAAAGAAAGAATCCTGATACAATAACATTAAAAATTTGTGTGTTTACGTATAAAAATATATAATATTCTCAAATAGGTCATTTAAGCATAGTCTATGATTCGGAAACATTTCCAGAAGTATTTCAGTTTTCATAATCTGAAGTAAAAACAAACCTGCTTTTGCATAGAATATCCATTGGCAGTTGCCTTCAGAAAAGGTTTCAATTCATTGAAGCAAACCGATTTAATCTGAATCAACTGATGAATTCACGCTCCACCATTTCAAAAGCATTACGACTGTCTCTTAAATGCCAAGGGATTCGATCAGCATTTCTCCGATTTCTTAAACGTCTGAGCAAAATCACTTCAGCCATCTTGTTTACAGTCGCTGTTATAAGAGTTTACGGCAGGTCAGGAGTAGCCGCAAAATTCCTCTATGGTAGTGACGTATTTTCAGTAGGCGTGTCCGAAAAGCGTTGCACTTGAATTCGGTTTTGCAATGCAAGTGCGATTACCATGACAAGCGTTGCACTTGAATTCGCCCCAGAGTCGAATTCAAGTGCAACGCTTTACCGCTCTGGTAACTGATGACGTCAAAATTGCAATGGGGAGCTGGTTTGCTGTCGTGCCAGGACGGTTATTCTACGAGAGTCGACAGCAAGTTGTGGGCCGCCAGATGTCGCTGCTAGTAAAAAACAGGTCTGCCCGAAATCCTATATTCTCTGAGTACGGAAGTTGTCGAAAGCGCGTGAAAAAGTGTTGCCGCGCCGTCAATCAGGGTTGTGCAGTTGACGTACTAAGTAGACAATGGCTTTGTATGTGTTTTCGCTGCTGATTTTTTCATATTTAAACGAAGAATACGGTCGTAGATCTCTGAATCGGTGGCGAATTTATAGAAAATATAATGATGCTTTTGCTCTGCCAAAAGATGTTTTCATTGCGTATTTCAGATTGCCAAAATTTATAGTTATTTTAATTTGCGATGAACTGAGAGAGTATTTGGAGCCACATTCAGAAAACAAGAACGCAATTTCTACTGAAAGAAAAGTTATACTATTCCAGAAATTATAGATATAAATTGTAATTGTATGCTTTAAAAATGTAGAAGATGATAAGTTTATCAAGCACACAAACTTTCTTTATTTAACACACATCCGATAAGCTTCTACTCGATTTATGTACAGCAAGAATTACGTTTACTTTAAAATCTAACAGTTGAATACCTTACCAATAATACTGTGAACACAAAAAGGAATGTCGTTCATTATTACGCAAAATTCACACTACTGTAAAATAAAAATTTTAAAAAAAATTATAAAACTATAAAATAGCTTTATAATATCTTTTTCAGTAGCTGTACTACTACTAATGTGATACTTTCAAAAATAAGTTTTAGCTCAGAGGGGCTATTAATTATTAATTTCGTTTTGCCATTTTGTGGCGTTTCACTTTTCAAATCGTTGCCACCAAGTATTATCGCACTCTATTATATTTAAAGAAATTAAATAATGAGGAATCTGCAGAATGTATGAATGTTTCTCGCACAGTGATAAAACAACGCTACCTAGTGCCATGAAATTCTGAATAACGTAATCCTCCATCCTAATATAGGCATCTGGAGGCCCAAATTTGGAACTGAGAATTTGTTTTATTATCTATTTCATATTTTGTAAAGCATTTATGAGTTTTTGATTAAGAAACCCAACAATTTCAAAGCGAGCAATAGCAACATTGTACAGAAAAAAACATTTTCATCTCTAGCGCGGGAGATTATGTATCGGAAATTCTAAACATATGCTTTTTTTTTTTAATTATATGATATTGCTGTTGAATTGAATTTTATGGTTTAAGTGCGGAAAACATGATATTTAATAAATAAAGATAACACGCAAAACGTTAAATAATGGCCCTTTGGAAGTAATATAAAATCTGAAGGCTTTCAGATTTATTTATTATTATTATTATTTTGTGTGTAATTTTATTACGTTTTAAAACTGGTTTCTAAGTGAGGACTTTCTAAGGGAAACTGGCTCGTATACAAGTTACACATGTGGAAAGCCACAAAAACGCCGGCTAGCTCGTTCCCGGGATTCAAACCTCGGACCAAACTACCTGCGTTCAGCTACACTACCGCTCGGCAGCTGGTGGGCTTGTTAGTAGAATTATACTGTATTATTATTGTATTATGCTATAAAGTAACAATGCTATAAGACTAAGGGTTTATTCATGGAATAGTACTTTTGTAACCTATTATAGTATTAAAAAATCATTGTTTCTTTGCAAATTTAACAACAAAAAAAAACTGTTTATAGCATTCTCATTTTTATATTGTAAAAGAGATATTGATTATTATTAGTTTTCTATTTAAAATGTATCGAAACGCTTGTTTGACAAGGACTTCAACTGCAAGAGACCTACACTGATTATTTTTACTTTAGTACTTACACTGTGAAAATATTACTATATTTTAATTATTTTCACAGAATAAAATCTTTTGAGAAGGAAGAATATTTAAACTGAGCAGTTTTTATATATATATAAAATTCAAGTAACAGCAATGTAATATTAAAAAAAAAAGGTGTTAGTAATTGTGTGACAAAAATTGCAAAACGAATTAATCACACATACAGGATAGATTAGTTTAATTTTGGTTATATATTTTATATTGAAAAAATATTTTCTTTCATGTTAATTATAGAATAAATTATTTAAAATAAACCATTTTGATGCGTGTGTGATAGTTGAATGCAGCAGCAATCGGCCATACTGTAATAGCGAATGAATTTTATTTCTTTTCCTGAAAGAAATAATTTTCATAGTAAAAGAAAATAAAAAAAAGGGAAGAAATATTAAGAAAGAAATATTTTCTTCCTAATTTATTATGTAAAGAAATATTTTTCCAATAGTAACTGTAAAATAAATTGCGGGAAAACAGTTTTAATGTAAGCATGGGAAAAAAAAAAAAAAAAACTTAGTTTGCTATTAGATTGTAATGCAAATTAATCATATTATAAATTTAAATGATTAAAATTTATTTCTAAAAGGATTTGAAGTAAGCTTAATTCATTTACTTTTATCTATTTGCCATTGCTTTTGTGGTATCCCATATCACTCTTTATTTCTAAGATCTAAATTCCTGAGTTAAGTTTCCCCTTACAAAACGGAATTTTCCTTCACATAACACAGCAGCATATTCCGCTGCGTGTTGGTCATAATACTGTTTTGTGCAATTTTTTTCGAACAACAAATGCAGCGTGTGAGTTAGTGAAATAATGGGAGAATATTCCTAGAACTTCAGCCAGCGCGCGCTAAATTTCGTCACTCGTCTGTACTGCGATTGGTCTAAAGCTCCTTGAAGCCTTGTCCCCTTTCAGTAAAGTTAAATGGACCCACCCGCCCACCAACTGAGGACCACAGAATGGCTTTCTCCGATAAGTTGTTGATAGCTGTCCATACCGGTTTCTTTGAGTCAATATTGTTCGCTTAAGTTGTAGACAGATCCAATGATCATAGAATAGGCGTCCAGCATTCCATACCTAGAAAAACATAAATCCTAAGTCAAAAGAAAGTTTCATCTGAAATTTTAACATACAGATTTTTAACATTAAACATAGTTGATATATTAATAAATCAGTCTTTTTAAGGAGTTTACTTTCCTTTTTAACAAAAATATGTCACTGTTTTTTCATTATTAAAAAATATGCAATAAAACGTTAAAACAAACACACACACACACACACAAAAAAAAAAAAATTACAGCTACCCTTTTTTTATTAAATTGTAGTAATTATAGTAAATAGGTGATTCTAAAATTTATTTAATATTTTGTATTATTTAATATCTATACTTCACTATAATTATAGTATAGATAGCTTTTTGTTATTATTATTTGAATAATAATGAAACATTCTTGCAGTAATTTGAAATGACTATAATATTATACTTATTATCATATATTTCTTACCTTTTCACCATTAATGGAAAATTTATTTTTTCGGTTAATGAAGACAAAACAGAAATTAATATCACCACACTCGCAACATCTGTGGTTTCATTTGTATGTAACCCAAAATAATTCTTGGTAAGCTAGGTAGAATCACATTTGTGATTGCACTCCAGTTCTTTTACAGCTTTTCGAAAGAATTAACATCTACTGTATGTGGAAATAGCGAACAAAACAGTAAGAAATTGGAACAATTACCTGTGGACAACTTGTATTCATAGTATTCTAAAATGAGCTTTTAGTAAAATTTGACCGCAAATAAAACAGTAGTAATGAAAGAATATTTTTTCACGAAGTGGGTCCAATACTTTAACAGCAGGGTTATTTCATGTATTCTGCAGAGAGACTGTTGTATGGTTTGTTGTAACTGCTGTATACAAATGTCTGGCTCAGAATTCCACAGCAGTAATTAGCACAAATTTCATGGTTGATGGTATAATATGGAGGTACCAAAAATTAGTATTATCACAGTAACTGCAAGATGGCTTATATTTCTAAAACTCAGTTAACACATTTCATGCAGAAAGAAAATATTATCCAGTTTCATACTTAAATCAAGGTCACTGAAATGTGGTAAAAGCAATCTGCTTAAGAAAACAGATGCCTCTGTAGAGGACTTTCTATGGAAAACTGGCTTTCATTACCATTATACATGGGCAAAACCAATGTCATGTAATTTAATAATCTATTAGTACAGTAAATACATTTAATTTCTTTGTATTTATTTATGTCATGCTGCTTTTCGTGTAATTTAGTATGATAACCTTATAAGTTTATTTAATTCTGATCATGGTCTACGGAAGTAAGGTAAGTCATCAAGTTATTAATAGTTATGTGAAAGTCTGCAATAACTTTTCATATCATAGGAGATTTATGAATGTGTATATAACTTACATGTGTAGTTATTATGCAAGATCTATAGAAAGTATCCAAAATTACCATGACATTAATCACACTGTACGAACAGGCAAGACATTATACATTAGGAGAAAATTAACTAATATTTTGGGGGATGAAATACTATTTTATACATGGGAACTGTTTAAACAGCTGAGAAAAATTCATGGTTTTTCCCCCTACAGTTACAGAATATATATATATATATTGTTTCATAAGAATAAAAAGTAAAGTTAAATTTAAATAATTCTGATGTGCCATTGCTGCAAAGAATGAAATTTGAATTTAACAAATATTCTCTATTCATATAAAGTTAATTTAAATTATGAAATTTTAATTGCATACATATCAAAGATTAATTATTGCTGCAAACTAATTTACTATATCACTGAAATTCTGAGAGCATATGTAAATTAAATGCACGTATCTAAAACCATGAAAAAATATATAATATTCCAAAAAACTAATCCCAAATATATACATATATATATATATATCTCAAAGACAGGCATATGCATAATTTCTGTTAGAAAAACAATTTCTCCGAGATTACGTTTTAGAGTAATTAAAACAATAAATTAATGGTGATATTATTAATGAATTCCAAAATTCGCAGTAATTAACGATTTCGATCATTACTACGAAAAAAAACGGGATGAAAAAGAAAGAATCCTGATACAACAACATTGAAAATTTGTGTGTTTACGTATAAAAATATCTAATATTCTCAAATAGGTCATTTAAGCATAGTCTATGATTCGGAAACATTTTCAGAAGTATTTCAGTTTTCATAATCTGAAGTAAAAACAAACCTGCTTTTGCAGAGAATATCCATTGGCAGTTGCCTTCAGAAAAGGTTTCAATTCATTGAAGCAAACCGATTTAATCTGAATCAACTGATGAATTCACGCTCCACCATTTCAAAAGCATTACGACTGTCTCTTAAATGCCAAGGGATTCGATCAGCATTTCTCCGATTTCTTAAAAGTCTGAGCAAAATCACCTCACCCATCTTGTTTACAGTCGCTGTTAAGAGTTTGCGGCAGGTCAGGAGTAGCCGCAAATTCTTCTATGGTAGTGACGTATTTTCAGTAGGCGTGTCCGAAAAGCGTTGCACTTGAATTCGGTTTTGAATGCAAGTGCGATTACCATGACAAGCGTTGCACTTGAATTCGCCCCTTAATTCAATTACTAGTTTCTTAATGTTAACATCAATGAAATTTAGAATACAAATGAAAGTGAAGAGAAACACACCTGTGTAATATTAAAATTAGTCAAAAAAGCAACTTTGGTTTTGAGTTTCATTCAAAATCTATGCCACAGTAAGACTCTTTTTTTTTTCTTAATAATTTTAGAATGTCTTTGAATATCTGCAATGCAAATACTGCACAGAGGTCAAAATCTGCATTATTTAAACTTTTATTGTTTAAGATTTCCTAAAAACAGTTATTTAATAATTTTAAAAAATTCTTCAGTATGTAAAATTTAATTTCTTTAAGTAATATTTTTACTTTAATCTCTTTAAGTAATATTTTTACTCCAATGTCGTGGAAACAGATATAGAAATTTTAGATCACGGCGGTGTATTAATATACTAATTACATCTTTGATAGGGGATACTAAATTATTTTTTGGCCCAGTACAGCCGATAGAAATATTTTGAAAATTTTTCACTGAAATAGTACATGATCTGAAGCTATCTACTATATAAATAATTAAAAAATAAGGTGTATACTCTGAATTACCTTTAAATTAGAATAAATAGTTGTAATGCGTACAATTCAGAATAGCGCATGTCTAGATGAAAGCAGGAATTAAAATCGAGATCAAATAGCTGGTGTTTATGTGTGAAAAAAAAAGGTGAGATAGCTTAAAATTTCCATGCTTTCCTTCTAATTAAAATATTTTTACTAATAAGAAATCAACAATTTCTGACTACTATGGATTAATCGTTTTTAAACTTTGCAGAATTCGTTTTTGGTACTTTTCCGATCTTTGTAAACATCGCAAAGTGTAGCAGAATTGTAGCGCCGTCTCGCGGTCAGTACGAATATCACGCAGGCAACCGAAAACCACACTGGCAGGCCTTGCACAGACTAAGAACATGTTCCCAAAAAGTACTATATTCTTTTTTTTTAGCTATGATTCAACTGATTATTTTAAATTTCTGTTTAGCTTGCATAACCTAATGTAAAACATAAATTACTGTAAAGAGTACAAAATTCTTCTGGAAGCTATTGCAGCTTAATCAAAACACGCATAATTTGTTAAGTAGCTTAATACGATAAAAGTAAGAATAATTTTCAACTTCGCTTCGGTAAAATGCCCTAAATTTGGGTTTGTTTTATTTTTTCCTGTACGATGTTAATGATAGTACTCATTGAAATAACATACTAATCTTTGACATTGTTAGACAGAAAAGAACTGCGCATGCGTTGTCGTATGTTTCTGTCCTATTTTCAACCTAACAGCTGAACAAAACTTCTAACGGGACAAGTAGTGTGGATTTGTGACTTAAATTGATCCCGAGTTGTGCAATAAGAAAAATAGGGCAATCGAAGAGTTGCATGTTGTTGCAAAAATTTTTTTAGTGCAGGTATCGACTCAACTCGACTGATTAGTTTAGAAATTCAGCCATACCAAATGTCTGCGAGATCATATCTAATACCATATGCTGATCGGCCAAGATTCAGATCATGTTTACTTTGTAAAAGAAGTTGACATATAATTCGTTATGTTTCTTTGGACTATGATATAAAATATAATTATATATGATGGTATATAAAACAATTTAATTGTTTCAGTGTTCCTGTGTTGCTATCTGAATGACAGCTGTCAAGTAAGTTCCTAACTTTTTTTCCTCTCTATCCTTTCCTGCTGTGTTTGTAAACTTTGGCCGTCTTTCAGATGATCTAAAAATAGAGAAAGAACTTGAAAACACTAACTGTTTTTCTTACCCATCTCTTTTGCGCAACTTTTTAGAATTACTTTTAATTCTCTGTTTTGATGTTCTCTTGTTAAGAGATTATATTAAGATGATCGACCCGTTGTATAATTTTGTATCCTTTCGACAAAGTTTGAAAATTAATGATTTTAAGCTACTACAATAGTTTTTTTTTTTTTTTTTTTTTTTTTTTTTTACGTGCAGTGATGTAAATTTTTCCAAACCAGCAAATTCTTTCCAACATTGTATATAATTGGTGTCTTTAAATAAGAAAATATGATGCAATCGGGGAGTACCTTTTGTTTTAGGTAGCTCGTTGTGAACTAAAAAGGTGAATAATATTTTCAAGACTTTTAGAGTTCTTATTATAAAATTTTATGCAGTTAATTAATATTGGATGACTTGGGAAAATTTCCATAAAGTTTAATTGGATTGAATCCTGATATTAGGAACAATGCCATGCAGTGCTATCAATGTTGTATAATGCTGCATAAATATCATGATGAAAATGTACCAGTTTGTAGCGATAACTCAATGAATTAAATATAATTAAATAAAATGGTATTTAAGTATTTCAGTTAATTTGATGTAAGTTATTGCTCCAGAGTAGCATTCTAAATGTATTGGATATTATTAGTTATACACTTGTTTTTAAAAAAATCTTTTCATTTTGTTTGTCTCTTTTAATCGTAGTTGGCAACGGTCTTTATTAGCTGTTCAGGTTGATTAGACTCGTCTGTGGATTTTGTGTTTCTTTTTAAATTTATGTGAACTGGTGATGTACATATTGTATTTCCTCATATATTTTTCCCTCTAACTTTTTAACACCAAGTTAAAAAAGTTTTAAAATATTTGCATAATTTTCCCCTTCTTCAGTGCATTTAGAGCTCCCATTAATTGTAAAATGGATTCGTCCACATAGTGATCATTTTCGTCTCCTAACAAAGACGAACCCTCAGAAACTATGTGCAAAGGTCACGTCAAATCTTTTTCATCTGACTGTTGAACTTTATACCAGCCTAGTGCAAGAACCGGATCATCACAGTGAAGCAAACATGAAATAACATTCAGCTTATGATATTGTTGAATCAACTGCACTTTTACCTTCTCTATTTATTTATGGATGATCTGAGGCCTAAGGAGTAGCAGAGACAACAGTAGGAACAGGTGAGATTTAAGTTACAGGAAAGTAGAAATAAAGATATACAGTCAAAAGTTGTTAATCCAGACACCCATAATCCGGAATGATCTATAATTCGGACCTCAAAGCTACAAACTTTCTGCACATGCGTCAATGCATAATTTGTTCACGCATGCGCATGGGCGTTTACACATGCGCGTAATACTTTTACGCATGCGCATATGACGTTTACGCATGCGTGTTTAATGTATAACGGACGGTATAAGCGAAGCTAAAATTATCTAATTATCTATTTCAGTTAATGTTGCAGATTGCATTGTTCCTTAATCTTCGAATTGGATCTGGCTTATTATTTTTTGCAGACTGTTAGAGCAATTTTATAAAAGTAAGCTTGAACTTTCAATTATGTCAAATAGAATTTCCAATATATATTTACTAATATGTAAAGGATCTACAAAGCGAAAGTATGTTTCGATGTCCATCAAACAAAAAGTAGAATTGCTGCAAAAAAATGGATAAAGGCATATCCTTTGTTTCTGTAACGTTCCGAAATCTGTTTATCAATTTCATGCTGCTGTGCTAGGGGGAGGGACGTCGTGGCGCGCAATGAACTGGAAGTTGATCTGTCGGCACTGTCCTTATCTTCAAGGCAGATGTTTTTATTTTATTCAGCTTATAATTCCTTACTAAATGTAGTATTTCATCTCGATGTATTCTGTCTATGCTATGATTTTAATCAAATTCCTCGTCATTATGAATATCACGAGTACACATCAAATAGTTTTCTGGTTGCAATTTTCTAATTTCGACTATGCGTAATGTATGCTTTACGCATGCGCGTGTTGGAAAGAAATGTTTAATAAAGTAAACAAAAAAAATATAAGGCCTTTTTTTTTTTTTTTTTTTTTTTTATTTTTTATTTTGATACCCTTTAGATCATAATTGCTCGTTATTTCATATTTTTAATTTTATAATTTCTGCATGCCATCTTACCAGATTTAAACTGATGATTTATAATTCGGAATCCCCGAAGTCCCGACGAGTCCGGATTAAAGACTTTTGACTGTATTATTAAATGCTGTAATGTTAATATTACTATGTATTGTAATTGGAATGTATGTTCCTTTTAAAGAAATAATATTGTGGGTAAAAATATATTTACGGGTACCCCTTGGCAATTTTTGGCAGTACATGGATACCGAGTTTGAGCATTTCTTTGACTTCTTACTTTGTTTACTTTTTTTGTAAAAATCGCCCAAAATAACAAGACAAAGAATTGCATAAACTCGGTATCCATGTACACATCGACCTATTTTCGTTTAAAAAAAATCAGAGAATTGTACAAACTTGCGATTGCACACTCCCTTGACTTTATCCATGTACACATTGACCTATTTTCACTTGAAAAAACATCAGTGAATTGTACAAACTAGGCATTGTACACTCCCATTGTACACATCGAACTATATTCACTTAAAAAGTGAAAGGAGCAGCCAACAAAAAAAATATATATATAATCTCAATAAACTACATTTTAAATCAAACAATGAAATAGCATAAAAAAAGGAAATTCATCTTTGCACAACACAAAGGTAATATCCTTATTTACTAGTTAACATGTCTTCAGTCGAACAAAATTCCTTAACAGCATCTAAAAACCTCTGAAAATTATCTGAACTAGAATCTGTATACTGGCGTAGCCACATTAATTCACAAAAAAAGAGTAAAAAATATCCTCCATAGTGCCGTTCCAACGTTCGACCATATGCATTTTCTTCCTACAAACAGGACACTTAATAATGGCTACTAAGTAAACCTTCATTTACACAGCAGTCAAGTAATGCACTTTTCCCCTTTCCTTCCAAATCGTACAGAAACTTCAATTTAATCTTACCACATTCAGCTATTTTACCATCTAAACCACAAAACAAGCAATATACTTCCTAACCAACACACACACAAGCCCTTACGAATTTACTGCAATCATACAACTGATTACGTCATAATAGGTGTTCCGTAACATACAATGGAAGCGCTTCCACAAAGGATCCGTTAGATGTAAACATTGCCAAAAATGGCGATAATAGTTCAAAGCTGATAACTCGGTGAATTTGCTTGTCAGAGGTATCAACCTGGTTTCTACAAGCACTTAGAGATTGTGTTCTCGTCTGTTTAGGGCTACATTTTGCTGCTGGCTAGAGGTGCATCACTACCAGATGGAGGTGGTGAAAATATGGCAGGGGTGAATGATAATTGATAGCAAAGCTGTTTAGAATAGTATAGCTGGGGTCTTATGTAAATCTTAAAAGACTTTAAACACGCAGAACCATAGGGTGCACGACTCGTAAAACATTATGATTAAGCATAATGAGTAAAGCATTTATAAGTCATTTCAGATACAACATTTTGAGAAGTATTTCATTTGCCTTTTTCGGTTGATCTTTACAATATGGTAACTGGTAGTTTGGCGACATTTTGGAGGCGATAAAGACTTTGGTAATAATGTGAGCAGTACTCAGTTCCGATTACGCATTATTTTGTGTGAGGGAAATGAGAGATCATGGGATGTGTCATGTGATATTAATGGACAAATTACGGCTCTTTAATCGGAAAAGGGGGGAAATCGGGAAAAAATCTGGAAATTTTGTATTTGGCTTTATTCTGTGTTGTGTGAAACAGTGTTCGTGAATTTTTGGATTCCATGGCCGTACCTAAAGTGAATTTGAAATGGGTATTTATGTATGTATTAATTTAATGTATGTGCTCATTTATATTTTAAGTAGTGTTTTTGAATTTAATTATATTTTAATTAAATGATAGTTATTTTGTGAATTTTATGTTTGTAGGAATTTGGTATATGTTTCAGTTGAAGTAAACGTGCATGGAAATAATTTAAATATCTGACACTAAGTATTTGTAATGGTTGCGGTATGAATTCGTTGGTGACGTGTATAATGTAATAGATGATTTAGAGGTAAAAGTTTTTGGATATTTTATTTATTTTATATGTGGAAATGTTCATATTTGGAAAGGGTAAATACTTTTTCGCAATCAGGTAATTTCATATATGTTCTTTTTACCGGGTTTAAAGTTTGAGAAAATTGTCATGTATTTTCGTGAAATTTTTCTAATCTATGAGAAAAAAGCAGCGTACATGGATATAGTGAAGAGTGTGCGCAATGCCATTTTTGTGCAATTCTGGGATGTTTTTTTAAGTAAAAATAAGTCGGCGTGTACATGGTTTAGTGATATTTTAATTAAATGATAGTTATTTTGTGAATTTTATGTTTGTAGGAATTTGGTACACGTTTAAGTTGAAGTAAACGTGCATGGAAATAATTTAAATTTTTGATACTAAGTATTTGTAATGCTTGCGGTATGAATTCGTTGGTGACGTGTATAATGTAATAGATGATTTAGAGGTAAAAGTTTTTGGATATTTTATTTATTTTATATGTGGAAATGTTCATATTTGGAAAGGGTAAATACTTTTTCGCGATCAGGTAATTTCATATATGTTCTTTTTACCGGGTTTAAAGATTGAGAAAATTGTCATGTATTTTCGTGAAATTTTTCTAATTTATGAGAAAAAAGCAGTGTACATGGATATAGTGAAGAGTGTGCGCAATGCCATTTTTGTGCAATACTGGGATGTTTTTTTAAGTAAAAATAAGTCGGCGTGTACATGGTTTATGTGTATGTGTTATTTTGAAAAACGCGTAAGGAGTATGGTATTGTGCACTTTTTCCCAATTTTGCAGTGAATATTTGTCATGATTAAGCAGTTTTGTTAGATAAAATTTCTAGCATAAGTGTAATTCGGCTAGTAGATTGTTGGAAGAAGTGTTCAGTAGATAAAAAGAAAAGAAACATGTCTTTACTTCGTGAAGACAAAATGGCGGCAGGGAAAAAAAATAGAGGGTTGCTGTAGGAGAGTTGGTCGCCAAATTTTCGCCAAAAAAACGCCAAGTTACCATAATGTAAAGATCAACCCCTTTTTCATACATATGGCTGCATCATTGAGAAGAAAATATGATGAAGTGGGCCGCAATAATGCATTTCAAATTATTAGATTTTTATTTTTATTACTGTTATTTTTACCTAAAATAATAAGAATTAAATTAGTTTTTATATACTTAAAAATTTGATATATTTTTAATGCATTTTAACAATTACTTTTCAGAGGATGCTAGGTGTTTATATGCATTAGAGATGATTAGAATAAAATAAAAAGTATTATTGGTTCTCTGAGATGACAAAATAGTTTTATGTGTTCCCAGGGGCATCAAAGTTAATAAACCACTGCTTTGAGTAATTAAAGTTTAAATGACTCTTGAAAGGTAAAATGTAGAATGTTCTTATAGTTTATTTACAATGCTACTATAAAGGGTTTGAATATTATTGAAGATTCTAGGCATTGTCAAATTTATTATGAAAAAGACAGTTGTTTCAAAATAAAATGTTTTAAGGTATCAGCAAGTAAATTAAAAAAAAAAACTTTGAAAAATTGCTTGTGTAAAATGAATGTTTTAAATGTATTATTTAGTAATGAATCCATTAATCTATTATATGTACAGTAGTACTAATTATTAAACATGATTTTGAGGATATTGATAAGCAAAGCACTTAAATGAAAAAGATACTTTTACATATACTAAAAATATTAGTATTCTGTATGAATGACAGAGAATATATGTAATGAATAATACCATGGCCAAATACCTACATAAACAAAAAAAAAAAAAAAAGTATTCTCTACCTCGACACTTCAAAAAGTAATCCTTCTATGCAGTACATAGTTAATTTCTGATTACATGATATTGCAAGCATTTTCTTCAGGTTTTTCTTACAAGTGATCAAGACCATTAAATACTAGTAGTTTAATCTGGGTTCAGATCATGGTTAAAGGGCTGGCTACATCATTGATTTTTGTGGTTTTCCTCATATGTAATGCAAATGCAAGCCAGTTTTCATTAGAAAGTTGTTCATAAAGGTATCCTTCTTCAGGTCGATAGCCGGTATGCTTTGCGATATTCAAATAACCTAATCTTTCCTTCGAATTCTACATTGACATATTTTATATCTGTTGTAAGCAGGTCAAGCAATACAATTGCTGAATACTGATAGTTTGACCCAAGTTTAAATCTTCAGTATTCAATATCTTGAGCCATCACACTGTCATGCCCACTAAAGTTATTATTGCTTCGCATAACGACAATCTCACTTGACCATGTTATCCACTTTGTCAAAACTAATATATTAGTTACAGCCTCTTTAAAGACTCTCACTATAACAGAGATTTAAAATGATCTTTCTTAGAATACAAATAGGTTTGTGAATGTCTGGCAACAATTCATGAATTTTCACGCAAAGCATTTATGAGTCATTTCAGATACAACATTTTGAGAAGTATTTCATTTGCCTTTTCCATATATATGGCTGCATCATTCAGAAGAAAATTATGTTGCCATGTTTAATTTCATCAGGCCTGATGAAAAGGCTAGAATACTGGAATTGCTAGTTTTTTCCCACATCTGTTATAAGCAGAAATAATTTCAATGTATCCTGGAACTGAAATTATCCTAGGGTATATATTAATTTGTCAACAGCATTGGTTACTAATTCAGAAGTCAAACAATATTTCATAAATGTAAATGAAAATATTGCTTTTTCCATTCTCACTTTGGATATTCTAAATTGCACTAATGTATACAGCATTGAATTGTGTCCATTTTAAGGTAAATCTGCAGAAGATCCTTTCTTTCAAGTTTCCAAACATCTTTTCAGAGTAGGACTTTCTTCTTCCCAAAGTGAAATGTGTGTCAATATAAGTCATTTGAACTGATTAAGGCATGGCATCTAGTCATCACTTTGGCATTCATGCTTGTTTCATTATTTTATGGTGGCAATTATTTTGCTATTTACTTTTTAAGTGTTTTTAATGTGTTATTAAAAATATTTGTTATATATACATTTACAAAACATTAAATTTAACAGAGATGTAAAAGTGAAGCAGCAATTATGATTCCATTTCTCAACTTTGTTTATGTAAGGGAATAATAATAAATTCAACAGAGATTTAAGCAAAGACCTTTATTTCCATTCTTGTAATTGCTTATTGTAAATTCTTATTGATCCGAGCCAAAATTTTTGATTGTGTTAGCATCAAACTGGATGTTTCTACATATGAATAAAAGACAAGGATTGTTTTCCTGTAGCATACCAGCATAGGTTTCTGAAAGGGGGGGAAAAGTCCTTTACAGGACCATACTAATTTACTAAAAAGAGATATGAAGTATGCTAAGCATAAGTATTTCTATATACACATTAAGTATATGCTTTATCATGATTAACCAATTAATATTATGTCTTTTCCTGCTAACTTTAATTTATACACATTTAATATGTTTCTTTAAATTTATATGCTTTAAATGTCATGGTTAACCTGTTTATTTTACTTCTATATGCTAAGTATCTTATAACTTGACTGTGCACCACTAAAATCATGGCTTCCATATGCTAAATATCTTGCAACCTAACTATACATTGCTAAAATCCTGCCCGATTAGTTGTTGGCAAGCTTGGCAAGTAAATACGCACTGCTGCCAATGGATCCTTTGTGAAAGAAAACCCCATTCCGGTAAAGTGTAGAATCGCCCACTTATTTGTTTGACGCTTAGGAATATCAGCGGTGAGTAAAACGCATACATGAACTTGTAAAAACAGAAGGCAAAAGTTCTCTTTTGCAGTCGCGCAGAGATGATATTCTTAATGCGCAAAGAGGAGAGCTCGAAGCGCCGAAGAAATGTGGGAGGGAGGATAGCCCCACAACTTTTTAAGTGAAAATAGGTCGATATGTACATGGATAAAGTTGATGGAGTGCGCAGTACCATTTTTGTGCAATTCTAGGATTTTTTTTTAAAGTGAAAATAGGCCAATGTGTACATGGATACTGAGTATGTGCAATTCTTAAAAACGCGCCAAGCAGTGGGTGATTCTGCACTCCCCCCCATTCAACTACTCAGGCTAACATAAATGAAACAACAATTTCACGATAATACCAGGGGTACATTTCTCTCTACTCTAAGCATATTGTGATCATTACCAGTGGTTTACTCTATAACTACTTTTGATTTGTTATGTTCTTATTATAACTGCATCCTTCGAAAATTAAATTATTCACATAATTTCCCCTTTTCTATTTTTGGACCATAAAATTAGTAAAAAAAAAGGAGGGATATGGTGCTTCATAATCTTGAGTAATTTTAAAAGTTGTATTGTTTCTCTGTTGATTAGTACTAACTGTCGGGTATGTCAAATAATATAACAAATCATTTGAGCCACAATAAAATAGTACTTCTTTTTGCTTTTTTGATTTTTTTTAATCGAATGGCGAACACTTTCTTTTTTTCAGCATTGGCCACTGCGAAGTGGTGGCTATTTTATTGTGGAGGCATCTAACAGGTGGCCACTTTTACTTCCTGTGAGGGGACAGACAATCTACTATCAAGCCATCTCCCGGAATTCGAACCCCGGCCCTTCGGTATTGCATTCGGCTTCCCTAACCACTATACTGTCTATTCGGCACTTTTTCAATTATATTGAATCAATCATCTGTCAATAAAATATTTTATATTTTACCAAAAATTTGATTTTGTTTGACTCAGCTGTTATTCCTGTATTTTGAACCAACTTCACTTTAAGACAATTTTTATCTTCCTGCTTATTGTAAATAAGTCCTGTGCACAGATCCGAGTAGGTCATTATTTTCAGTAGAAGTCATTATGTGCCATATTAGGCATGAAAAAATTTGTCATCCACAGGATTTCCCAGTTTCTGACCAAATTACATATGATTTATATTTTTATTAATATAATAGCAATCCACATCATAAATATATAAATTGTGTTTCATATAGTGGTATATAATATGTTTAGGAAAAGTTAAGCTTTTTCTGAGTTAAATGAAAATAAAAAAATTATTTTTTCATTTGATCTGCAGTTCTGTAACTACAAGCTTATTCAGTCTTTTATAAATTAACATAAAAACAGTTGCCTTCTAAACTCCCTTGATATCTCAAAACTGAATCTTTCTTTGAAAAGAATCACAGGCTTAATAGATATATTTAGTTGCTTTAAATGTGGATTAAATTCATTGGAAAATATTATATAGTAATATTTTTTCATCTTCATTACATATCTTCTGCTTCGTATTCTTCAGTATACAGTTCATACATTTTTTAACATTTAGGTCTTGATTTAAATATTTTTGGCTTCGACTGTGAACTCATGTTTATCAACTAGTGAAGAGTCCATGAGTATAATCAGTAGGGTGCAAGTGGTGCACTTGCACCCCCTAAACATCTTAATTCTTACTTTTCCTTTTTTTTAATATTAACCAGCACAATATAATGAAAAGTTTACTAATTTTCTTATTAGTTTGTTTAGCTATTTCTTTCTCTGTGCAAAAGCTCCTAGTTGTACATTTTAGTCTTATTCTAATTTAAAATATCTCACAGTTTGTCATGCGAGTAACTAATAGCCAGCTGGTCATCAGGTTTCAAGGTATTAAGTATTTGGTTATTATTCCTAATTAATATAATAGTTCTGTAATTTATAATTATATTTAAAATTTAATAGTTGTAATTTTCCATTTGACATCATTGTCTATTAGTCTTCATAGACAAATGAGCATTATTTGCTAATTCCCTTCAGCCTAAATAGAGACCTTTGAAAAAAAGAAGTGATGATGTCATTTGAAAGCCTCAAATTTCTTTCTTAGGCTAGTGAGAAGGGGCAAAGAAATTATTTACAATCTCCCACCTTTTACCAATTCCAGTCATTGTGGTATTTTGATTATAGAGTTTAGCAAAGCAGTTAGTGTTGTTAATAAACCAAACATTGTAAAATATGGGCAATAAAAATGCATTGATTGATGTTGACGAGGATCACACCTTTGAGCAGTTGAAGGTGGCAGGCAGGGTGAACTCTACGCATTTTCCCACCCATTGCGATCTCTGCCATTCCTAAATTCTGCTGACCAGCATCTTCCTAAATTATAAACAGTTTGTTGCTCTTAAATTTTACTGCAGTGTACCTCTCCTAAATCCTGAAAAGGTACTTTCGCATTATCCACAAAGTGCTCCCATAAAATCACCGAACATTGGCGATTAGTTTCGCCAACCTAAAATATGAAAAATAGCATCAATTTCTAAAAATTAGCAGTGCATTAAACAGCAACACATTAATGAATTTAAAAAGGCTGATTAAACAAAAAATTACATAAAACAAACGTCCATAACGAAACACTGAACATTTCATAAAACAGTAACAAATTAACTAAACTAAAAAGCAATAAATATCCATAATAAGACACTTATCTTTCTGTTTCCTTGTCCCATGTACAGAGCAGCATTTTTTTAACTTAAGAAAAAGGATCACTGAATTGCAGAATTCTCTTAATCGCAGAGCAGCTTGGCACGGCTATCCATTCTCACATTGACCTATCGTAGATTTTTTTTAAAAAACTAAGATAATTGTAGTATTCTCGGCATTGCAGAGCAACTCAGCACTGATCTCCTTGTACACGTCGACCTGCTTTATATTTAAAACAATTAGAGAATTGCATTTATTTGGTAAAAAAACAATTATCGCAGTCAGAAACCGCAAATAAACCCTCCAGTTTCATAATGGCAGGCAACCATTAGTGGGCTGCCAACTAAAGTATATTTTTGCTGTAGCCTTGGTTGCCTACTTTGGCGACATACTGCTTTGCCTAGTGATTCTTCTCTTCACTGGGCAGATAATTCTAAAGTAACTCTAAAAATTCTGCCATCCCTAATTTTAGAGCTTGGTGCTCCTCTAAATTCTAAAATTTTTTGTCGCCTCTAAATTTTGACTCTTGATGATGGCATACCAGTTGTTCTGCTCTGGCACTTTACCTATGGGGAGTTAGTATTTTTCTATCTTACCTAAACAATAAGTTAACTCCTAGTGTTGCCATGTCTAATTGCCATCTTACTATATTTAAACCTGACAATCAAAAATCCAGTTTGTGTGTTGGACTTTGTACTGTGTGAAAATAATGCTCTTTATTTCTGTTTTTCAGTTGTCAGCAGTCAGTCAGTCTAAAACTAGCTTAGTAAAATGATTCAATACAGTTTAGTATGACTACTTATTTTTGTGTTATAAATGATACAGTGATTATAAGAAAATATTTTAGAGATAATTTTTTTTTTTTCCTAATTAACTATCCCCTTTGCGACGGCATGTTGCTGAACTAAAAATCCTCTGCAGACGGGTGTGTCATATATGCATCAGTCCCAAATACCGCTAGTAGCCGAGTGATGCATTGGCATAACACACCATCTCCAAGGTTAATTCCACTAAGTGGCATGCCGTCTGGTAAGAGGATTAGTAGCTGATGCATGTATGATACACCCGTCCTGAAGAGGTTAACCAAGGCTGGCATAATGTGAGTCTTTTGGGTAAGGCATCTTAGCGCTGCTGCATAGAGTTACTCAGAACAAATGTCAGTTATTGTTTGGAAAGCCCATTTAAGAGAGTTTGATGCCCTCAAACAGTATTTTTTCAGGGGCTCCTGATGCTCATTTTCCTTATTTTTAGTGATAAAAAAAAGCACTGCATTGAAACAAAGTTACCTAAACTTGGATTGTGGGCTTAGGCCATAGAGCAGTCTGAAAATACATGCATATATCTTAGGCCAATGGGCTTTATAATAAATCAATACTGTACTTAAGTGAGATATGGCAGAACTTACTAATTTTAGCATAAATTGAGATGATTTATGTAGTCAAAGATGTTCTTAAAAAATGTATATAGAGTAAAAAAAAATGTATATATAGAGTGTTTATTTTATTTAATTTATGCACATATTACTAACTTTGCTAACTGTAAATAAGAAAGCTGAGAGCAGCAAGGTTATTTAATGTTTTCCCTCTTTTGGTTCTCTCTCTTTTTTTAGCCCAGAAGGGCTATTAATTTCGTTTTGCATTTTGTGTAGATTCACTCTAAATGTCGGTTCACTTTTCAAATTGTTGCCACTAAATATTAGAGCCCTGTATTATATTTAAAGAAATTAAATAATAAAGAATCTGCATAAATGTATGTGTGTTTCTCGCATTGTGATAAAACAACAGTACTTAGAACCATCAAATTTTGAATAACGTACATTTCCACCTGAATATGGGCATCTGGAAGCCCGAATTTGGAATTTGTTTTATTATCTTTTTCATATTTTGTAAAATTTTAACGAATTTCAAACTCGATGATTTCAAAGCGAACAACTGCAACACTGTACAGAAAAGGAAAAAAAAAAAAAAACATTTTTATCTCCAGCGCGCAAGACTGTGTATCAGAAATTCTAAAGATATGCTCATTTTAAAATTATTTTGCAATGTTGCTGTTGAACTGAATTTTATGGTTTGAGTGCAAAGAATATGATATTTAATAAATAAAGGTAATACACAAAATGTTAAAAAAATGCCTCTTTGGGCGTAATGTAAAATCTGAATGCTTTCAGATTTATATATATATTTGTTTGTGTGTGTCTATGTATGTATTACAGCAACTGAACATTTGATTTCATTTATTTATTTATTTTTGAAACAGATGGATGTTAGAAGAATTTTTTTTCCCCATCTTTACCTCCCAAAAAATGTTTGAAAAATCTCAATTAAAAAAACTTGTAAAAAAACCTTTACCATGCAGAGCAAAGAAAAATTACCTGCAGAAAAAAAGTTTATCCTTTTTGATTCCACACCAGCATTGAAAAGTAGCAAACTTCTTAGTGATGCTATAAACATTCACAAGCTCATTGGCAATTAATTTTCTCCGAGCTAATGTGCAAAAGGCAGCAGCCATTTTTAAAATGGCAGTGCTCAAAGAATTCCATACAAGAGCAATCAATCGGTGACATTTAGAAGCAAGAAACAATCATAAAACACTTTATCATCTAGAAAATCCCCCCTTTTTTTTTTTTTTTTTCTTTTTTGTGCTGGGTTTCTCCCTATGTGCACAGTGAACTGTTTTCGATTAAAAAACATCAGAGGATTGCACAAACTCTGCATCCATGCAACTTCAGCCTTCCACCATGGCCAGAATAAATGCATACCTGGGTTGCCAGGTAGACAGGTAACTCCTTTGGCGATACACTGCTGTGCCTCATGAATAATTTCTTGCGACATTTTTGGGGGGCTACGAATAATAAGAGTATACCAAAAGTTTTACTTTATAATAATTTAAATGAATTAAAAAAAAATCTTAATTTAATCAAAATTGAAATTTTAACTTGTAGTTCTGTACGTGATTGAAACTTTTCTGTCGGAAATCTTTTGCTTTATCTTTTATGAATTCTTTTTGGTCTTCTCTTGCAAATTCTTTTTCTGTATTAAATTTTATTTACCTGTTATTTCATTTTGAGATCTGATTTGATTATCTGAATGTGTATAACGATTATAAATCAAACTTTGTATGAAAAATTTTAATCTATAATTTTTTAAGAAACTGAATTACTTTCTTGCTATTTTTCAGCATATAAAAACATTTATACAAATCCAGATGATAATATTAAAAAACTCCAATTAAGGCAATTTATGAGTAGTATGTATTTTCAATATAATCATGAAATTTCATAATATATATTTTATTTCTGATTGATAAGTTCAATTGGTACTTTCTTACTTTCTGTACGCACATAAAAAAGCCATAACAAAGTACTGAGGAGGTAGTCTATCATATTGCAGAAAAAATATTTATGTGGCAACCCATGTATGCATATAGTGCACATATTTCTGAGTGCATGTGGATTTGCACTTTCGAAATTCAGTTATCGTATTTCTTATTATTTGTTGTTGCTTATGCTCACTTGTCTGACGTAGTCAGCCCACGAAATCCCTCGTGGCAAGGAGCGCTAGATTACGCCTGCCATTGGCAACAACCTTGAGTACCATTCAGGTGACAGTACAATTTAACTCAGTTCCGCCCCTAATTTTGATGGAGAGCACACGAGGACTTTTAGCTGACCGCATATTTAGAGTGCTGCCGTGCCACACCGACATTATACACTTACAAACATCCATGCCTTCTTTGGAATTCAAACCTGGGCCCTTCAGCACAGCAGTCAATGACGCGAACCACTGTACCAGTTGGGTGGCTTCTTATTAGTGTTTCTTTTTTGCTTTGAGTACATTGAAGTGTCAACTGTTGTGGCGGATGTGCAATGTGCAATTCATTGACTGACTTTTAGTGAAAACAGATATGGTTGTGTTATATTGTGTAGGACAGAAGAAAAGAAAGGAAAAAAAAAAAAAAATTGTGGAAGGATCTCTTGGGGGGAAAAAAAGCATTTTGTTTATTAGCTCAAAGGGCTATTAATTTCATTTTGCCATTTTGCGTTGGTTTACTATAAAAGTCTGAATCACTTTTCAAATTGTTGTCTCCAAATATTAGAGCCTTGCATTATATTTGAAGAAATTAAATAATGAAGGATCTGCACGAATGTATATATGTTTTTCGCATTGTAAAAAAGCAATGGCATATAAAGACATCAAATTTTGAGTAACATAGTCCTCCGCTTGAGTATGGGCATCTGGAATTCCAAATTTGTAATCTGTACTATTATCTATTTCATATTTTGTAAAACTGTAACAAATTTTTTGGTAACAAACTCAATGATTTCAAAGCATGCCATTAACATCGTTTGCATCTTCAAGCACGGATATTTTATGTGCGAGGTTTCTTCCTTTGTGATGTTGCTGTTGAATTGAATTTTATGGTTTTAAGTATAAAGAACATCATATTTAATAAATAAAGGTAACATACAAAATGTTTAAAAAAAAAAAAAAAACATTGGGCATAATATAAAATCTGAAAGCTTTCAGATTTTTTATTTTTGTTTTTAATTAGTTTTTCATTTTTAATGAGTGGGAATAAAATAATTGACATTGGATGCATCATTTAAATAGATGTAAAGATATCTAAATAAATGTTTTTCTCTAGAGTCATCAGTGAGTTCGCAAGTGCTCTCCAAAATTGGCAATGATTTCGCAATGGCCATTTTGAAATGATGCATTTTAATATTTTTTTTTTTTTTTTTTTTTTTTTCCAAATGCTCTGGTGTAAGACAGCTTATATAATGCTTTAGCTCTAACCAGTAGAAATTAAATTAAAATTTAAACCTATTCATTCTGAGTGAGGACTTTATCTTGGAAACATTGCATTTTGCTTCCTGCTTTTCTTGCTAACTAACCTGCTGCTTTGTCTGTCATCAAAATTATAACACAGGAGCAGACATGCCTTTTGTGCCAAGTATTTGTGCCTGCAAATGTCAACAATGAAAAGGAATATTTAATTTGACCATGACTGCAACTACTTCTGTCTGCCTCTACATCACAACTATACCATTTTTTAAAGTATTACACATATATATGTAATATAAATGAAAAACGTTTAGTCATATTCAGTAAATTTTAAAATTCACCTAATTTTAAAGTTTATCTTTACTATATATTTATATATTGCTTACCACTGGTAGCCACAGATAGCCGCTCTCCATAGCTACCCACATGTATGTAATAGTTTAGGTAGAAGATGATATGAATTCACTTTTTAGTCATTGCCAAGATGTTTTAGAGAGATGTAGCTTGTACCCAAATAAAATACGTAATAGGTGGATGGCAATCACAGTTACTTGTAATTTCAGATAGATGAGACATTTCACTAAAGAAGGCATGAATTATTTTACAGTTGGAGCTGAGATGGTGATGGCGTTACAATGTATAATGACATAGTTGTAATCAAATGGGGCCATGCTGACAATTAAACACATTTTATTTCTTGAACAAGAACAATTATTTAGGAACCACTCAGCACCATGTCTGCAATCTGCACCCCACAATTTTTTATAAAACTCAATTGCGTTTTTAGAATGATAGATGAAAACTGAAGAGCGGTGAACAAATGCTTGCTATGCAACAGAAGGTAGGAAAAAGAGAGTGCATATTGAGTAGCTGAAGTATGTATAAGCTATGAATCCTTTGTTTGCATTCTTAACAGCGATTGGCCAAGAGTTTACAGCATTGCGGATTACAGCAGAAGAAATGATGCATTCCAGAGAGGGCTTTAAGGGGCAGTATTTAAATTAAAATTAGGAATGAAAAGGTCTGTTTTTTCAATTAAGTTAGTAAGTTTGTTTGTCTTTCATATTTCATATGTTACATGTATGTTTATACAGTAGTGTCTCCTTTGTTCGACATAAATGGTCAACCAAAATGTCAATAGGGAAGTGTTAAGAAAAAGAACTATTAAACATCAAACCCTGTGATAATTTTAACACTGTGAGCCTAATTATCATGTTTTACAGCAGAAATATTAATAAAACAGCTTCCACTTACAACACAAAAATTTATTTGAAGTTATATAAATGCTGTTTCTGGTACTGAAATCCGACAAGGTGTATTTGGCATTCATTACTTACCTTACAAGTTGATAACTCACCATTCCAAGTATAATCACCAAGGAGGTGCTTCATATAGTCTGAGCAAACTGTAGAAGAAAAGGTCTGTATGCTTTGTGAATATAGGGTAGAGGATCCTCGAGATACATACTTGACCAGCATATCGGAAGCAATTTTGGGTGATTGATTAATTCTGTCACAAGCTGACAAGATCTTTCTAGTACTAGCATCCCATCAAGAAGAGAAATGTTGTAATCCAATGTGATTGTCTTACTTCCTTAAAATGCTTAAAACGAGCTGCTTCCTGTAATAATGCCTCAGGCTTTTGATCATGCCTTGGTACATAGGTTACAACATTATTGAAACATTTCTTAATCAAGAATAGAATCCTGCACTTTATAGCAGAAGGTTCTTCAGCCCATTTTTGTAACTCTTCTTCAAACAGTTTTCATGTCACCCATGTCTAACAATTAGCTATAGGAAATGAAAAGCTTTCACATTTCTTCAGCATTTCGCCTTTTGTGATTTTCCAGTCACTGAAAGCCTATAATGCTCAGTACTATTCTTATTCATCATCGCCATCGTTATCCTTCACCATTTGGCCTCAGCTGCTGAGAGCTTTTGCCGATCTTTCTTAGTTGCCATTAACAATTCGCTTATAAGTTACAAATAAGGCAAACCTAATATGTTTACCATCACCCAGAGGTGTAAAAATTTTCACGACCTAAGTCTGGCATTCATAGCCGTGGCAAGAGGCAAAAGTAAAAGTTCAGAGTTCTTTAAAGGGTCATATTCAATCTATTAAACTAAAGTTTACTTTTCTAACTTGGGAAATAGTCACTAAAGATAACACTTTTTAGCGTAAGTTCTAAGAGAGCACTTTTGGTGTCACGTGATCCTAGAAGTGAAACATTTTAAGCTTGCAATTGATAAAGTTCACATAATAAATAAACCTTGACATTTGACTTCCAATCAGTTAAGCTTTGGAAATATCACACAAAGTCCAGTTCTTTGAAATTAAATTGAGCACAGTTCTAATATAAGTTTTAGTGTCACTCTACGGTACTAACTTGCTATTTGTTGAGGGTAGCTCACAGGGAGGGGGGGGCTTGAGTATCTTAGGAGTACTTGGAAACACAGAACTTCTTGGTGAGAATGATTTAATACATGTGATTTAGCAATTTAAATAAGTAAAATAAATATTTAAACGCAAAGTCCTTATCCTGCTTTGCCAGGGAAACCAAAGTCTATACCTGCTTTGGCAGGTTCACAAACACAACACTTACACAAAACGCAATATTTAGGAGAGTAAAAATAGATGAAATAAATATTTACATATTTACAGTCACCAAATTTACAGTCACCAAGAAGGATTGTGATGTATTGATCTCTGTCTTTTAACCATGCGTTCAAGGCTGGGGTCATAATTGATAAGGTTTCTGATCAAATCATATGTTGAGTTTTTAAACTTTCGGAAAAGATGTTCCTGTTGTTTTAGAATATACTCATTCTTTTAGAGGTGGGCTCACATGTGTCTTGGAAAATTTTTGTTTAGGAAACCGAGAAAAATAGGGATAAAGGTGAAAGAAAAGTAACATAAAGGGGATTTCTTTATGGATGTAATGTGTATCCTAACATCTTAAGCATGGATGATTTTAAGAGTTTGTAATTTTTTTGTTAAAACTTGGAGTAATTTTGAAAGACAAAAATGCATAAATAAATAAAAGCTATTGATATAGCTCATTACGTCTGATTTTCGTACCTTTGGGGGCTCACTGTAGCAGTATAAAATAGCGTAGTTCGAATTGTCAGTCCAAACAAGTTTCGATATCATTACTTCATTACTTATTTTATAGAAATATATATATTATATGTAATCTGTAGATTGGTGCATATAGATTATTCCAAGGAATGGAATTTAAGTAAAATTTTAATTAAACAACTTTTGAAGAACATGTTTTATGTTATCAGCATACAGAGTAAGTATGAAATTAAGTACAGTAGTTAGGGAAAATGAATAGCTGTTTGCAATTAATTTATTGGAAAAAGAGCAAATGTACAATCCATATTAAAGTAAGTAAAAGGAAGGGAAAAGAATTAGCAAATACAAGTATAAGTAAAAGGAAATAGAAGTGACTTGATAATAAGTAAATTAGTAACTAAGTATCAATACAAGTTACTACACTAAAAAAAACTAGCAAACAAAAATAAAAGTACTAGTAAATACAAGCACACAATAAGTTAAAATATATACTTAGTTGTTTGATAGCTTATTATGAGTTAAATTTATCTGCAGGAAATTAATTAAATAATATAGGTTTGGTTTCT
Organism: Stegodyphus dumicola; assembly: GCF_044657685.1. Taxonomy (NCBI): domain Eukaryota; kingdom Metazoa; phylum Arthropoda; class Arachnida; order Araneae; family Eresidae; genus Stegodyphus; species Stegodyphus dumicola. The sequence continues at coordinate 107,510,041 of NC_140781.1, read as the reverse complement.
TGCGCTTCAAGTTAAAATTAAATAAACCAGTATGAATGCAGTTGCCTCACTTATCTGATTAGAATCCCTAAAATATTCTTTGCAGATAGCAATGTTATTTCATAAGCCCTCTGCCGCCCCCCCCCAGAAAAGGTGAGTAAGTGAATAAACAAGATCTGAAGATTTTACTGTCATCTATCAAACCCTCATTCATTTATTTATTTAGAATCGTTTAGCTATACCACAACTTCTTATTTAAAAACTTTTGTTTAAGTTGACTTTCTAAATTTACAGTAGACATTGATGAATGTGATCATAGTTAATGTTATCATTCATATAGTAAAATCAAATTTCCAAAGCCACACCTGTTTGTATATGAAAATATGGATAATATACCACTCGTGATCAATAATTTGGTTAATATAATCAAAATATTTCAGAATATTTTTTTTTTTTTTTTTTTTCTTTTTTAAAAACTCCAAGTCACCAAATGTTTCAAAATTGATTTTACAAGTTCCTGAGTGAGAGAGAAATATCATCAAGTAGAGATTAGGTCACCAAATACTTAGTTTCAATTTTAATCAATTATTAAAAATTAGCCCCCTCCCCCCCCCCAAAAAAAAACTTTGCTTGAAGTAGATTTTCAGTAACTCTATCAGTTTTGAGGGTAATCAGGCACAGGTCCCTGTTCTTCAAGACCAAAACAATCTCTGCAGGATGTTTTTTTTTTTCAATGAAAACAGCTATGCAAACTAAGATTACCTTTTTGCCTAGTTTTAAATTTTACATTGGCAGGTTCATTAACAATGAGGTATGCTCTGTGAGTATTAAGATTAAGGATACAGTATCAGTTAAATAATTTCCAGAAATGTTATGAAGAATTCATAAATGAACTTTTGCATTAAAGACATTATGAACAGTTCATAAAGAATTTTTTCTTAATTACAATGTTGTGAAAAGTAACTATTTGTATATGTTTCTAGTTTCATTGGATTTATTAAATTCCGTTGTTATTTTTAAATATATTTTTTCTTGTCCTTTAATGTTACCAAAATAGCCATGGACAAACTGATCACATTAAACAGCCCCCACGATAAAATGCTTTCATTCTTCTCTGTTACCAAAAGTTTTTTTTTTTTTTAAATTATTATGATGACATTTCATATCTACAAATATTTTTGCAGGCATTAAATTTCTTCTTACATTTTTATATTTCAGATATTTTCTCTCCTGTGCTTTTAAATATATCAGGCCCATTTATTAGGATTATAACTTCTTTTCGTTATAATTGATTTTTTTTTTTTTTTTTTTGGTTTGTTTGGTAATGTTTTTACTCTTAAAACAGATGAGAAATCTGAAGAAATATTTAATTTCTGACAAGCTGTCATCTTGAAGAATTGTATGATTCATCATTTTTCACATAATTATTTTTAATACATCTTGATAAGACAGTATTTTCTCTCTCTCTTTTTTCCGAAAAACAACTCACTAAAACTTTTTTTTAGTACTCTGAAAGTGTTATTTAACTCTTAAGTAGTTATGAATGCAACTGACAAGCCCAACATTTACTGATTTTACTCTTTTTATGATAAAAATAAACTGTTTCCCATTATTATCTAATACATGCTATTGTATTAAAAAATTACTTTTTTCTAAATTCTTAGGCTCACCAGTTACTGAAGAGATTAAAATTAGTGAATACAGCCAGCTTGACCAAAGCTCTCCATGAAGGCATCTTTTCCCTTAGGCAGATAGCCATTGTTGCTTTGCTATAGCTGATGTAATAAACTAACCTTGTCTATATTTGAATCACATTGTTGCTCTGATTTTCATTAGAATAGGCAATTAATAACATTGGCATCTGAAATAAATTATTTGGTAATCAGTTTCCAAAAGAATTGTTATTGGTGCTGTCAAATCTAATTACTAAGGAAATTTATTTTGAATATTAAAAAGAGTCATTTGAAAAAGTTCAGAATATAGAATTAATCAGTTTGGCATGAAAAATGGGTCAATTGGGAAACTGAAAAAAGAGTTATGTAGTGGATGAGAATAAGAAATTGGTAAATGCAAAACAATTGATAAAAAAGAATAAGAATAAATGCATGTTTAATGTTTAAGCTTATGAAACAACAAAGTAGACTTTTTTGTTGCTTAGGCTGTTATTGACAGATAAAGTGTGATTAGTGGTCCTTTATTGCATATTGCATGTAATATTTGTACTTATTTGTACATGTGAATCTATAGAAAAATAATTGTTATATTTCTAGGACACTGTGTGTTTACCTGCAACAAATGGATTCGTTTGTTGGCCTTTTTGATCCTGACATTCAGGATGAAACTGGATCCTATATTACATCTTTTCCTGATTTTCTGCCACCTGAAGCTGCTGAAGGAAATGTTGAGTATAAACTTAAGCTTGTCAAGCCCTCCAAAAGTCGTTTTGAACATTTGGTTACTCAAATGAAATGGAGGTTGAGGGAAGGTAATTTTAAATTTTCTTTTAAATAAAATCAATAACCAACCTTTGTTTGAGTTCTGATTTTGTTTGTCATGTAAATCATGAGTAAAATGGAAAATAATAAAAAAAAAATGGTGAATGATGATGAAATTGTATTTACAAGTCAGAAGTTACTTCGGCTGAGTATGCGGCTACATGCTGTGTAAACTTCCAATTCACAATGAAATTTTACATGCTGAAGTTGCAAATGCTTCTACTTTTACAACTGCAATCTGTTTCTGATATAAGCAGCCCTTAACCCTTTAACTGTCAAGTTATTTTGATGATTTGGGTACACAAATTGTCAAATTTTTTTATTGGAAAAATCAAATGTTTAGTACAAAATAAAATATACTTAAGTAGTTAAAAATTGATATTTTGAAGTGCATGGGTAAAATTTTTAAAGTTTTGTAGCCACTGCGCCTTTCTCCTTCTTCTCTTCTAATTCTTTCTTGCTCCTTTTTTTCTCTCTCAAGCCTCGTTGAAGTGATATTTTCTAACAGGCCTTTCACTAGTTCGTCCTCATAGGATTCATTTCCCATAATCAGCTGTCTTAAATCCAATATCCTAAGTTCAGGGCTAACTTTTTCCCCTAACTCTTCAGCCAAGGATTTAAGATCCTCTTACCTAACTTTTGCTAAGAATGCCATGATATAACCAAAATTATGATCCTAACAATTTTAGCTCCCTCACACTACAGATACATACAATTGATTTAAACAGATATCATTTTCACAAGAGAGAGTAAAAATTAAACTTTTATAATTTTTTCACAACCTATTTTACAGATGTTAGACAAAAACAAGACAGTTTACGCTATAATATGCACATTATGCATTCAAAAATAAAAATAAAAACAAAAATTGTCTACTTGAGGACGTATGAAACTACAAATAATATTATCCTCTGAAAAGCTTTAAATTCAGTTGCGTAAAACACACTTGCTTATGATAATACAATATACTTTCCTCAAAATTTGGGATATGTTAAAATATGCATTCAGAAATACAATAAATTACACAATACCTATCCATATGCTAGTAATTAACATTAATATGACAACAGTTAAAAGGAAAGATACTGGGGGGTTTTATCATTCCTCTTTTACTCCTTCAATAGAAAAAAAAATTTCTCAGTTCTTACACAAATAAAAGTTTGACACACCTTAACAGAAATTCTAATATTTATAACATTCAAAACGTCTTAGAAATGATATGTCAGAATGCCACCTAACATTAAAACCTTCAAGTTACCGTAATTCTACTCTTTTACACAATCCAATATATAAGTTTAATTTAAGCACAACACATTAACATTTCAGATATTAAAAAAAAATCTATTAACACAGGTTTAAATTCTAAATTTTATACTTTCTTATTGTAACATAAAACCCAAAAAGCACATTTCTTTAAGCTTTACAGGAACAAGTTGACTTAAAACAGTTATGTGAACTTACATACTGATTTACAGAAATAAATTAAATTACTTTACTGCCTCAATATAAAAATCCAAGGTACTTACCCGTCTGGATTGGAGAGTTGAAATGGTTGTGATGTAACTTCGCTTCTCACAATTTAAGATTTTATGGGCACTGATGATCCAGGCACCTATAACGCACACACACAAGATCTGTTGATCTAAATTTTCTCGATCACAAGGGTGGTCACCCACATATCACTTTTTCAATACTCTACACATCACAATGATCTGATGATCTTCGGACAATGATTGTCCCACACGCTCACTGCGGTAAATTTTCTCGAACACAAAGATGATCGCACAAGTAACACCTTTATCACCACGCTTAAAGATGAGCTTATTTCAGGAGACTGTCGTTCCTCTTTTCTGGACTGATGTCCGTAACTTCTTCGTGGATTCTATTCCCCACTTCGAAGAGCTGTAAATCACTTTTCGAATGGATGTTCGTAAATTCGTGCTGCACTTCAGAGCCTGGCGGTCTGTACTATCTGCAAACACTTGATGATGTTGGGACAATGGCTGTTCTACAAACTCGAGATGAATTTCAGACTCGGACGGTCTGCAATCTCTGCATGGATTTTCTTATCTCCCCACTTCGAAGAGCTGTAATCACTTTTTCGAACTGATATTCGTAACTTTTCGTGCTGCACTTCAGAACCTGACGGTCTGTAATATCTGCAAAACACTATTGATATCCGGACAATGACTGTCCCACAATCTTGAGATGAAATTTTAGAGCCTGACGGTCTGTAATTTCTGCATGGATTTTCTCATCTGAACCGCTGCCACCATTTATTATAGCTGTAACGTCAGGACACCCGTGTCGGGTGAAAGAAAGACAGGTTGTCTTTTAAATTATTTATTTGATAAACTAAAATAGATTTCTTGATTAAAACATAAAAATAAACTGATCATTACAGCCCTAAATCATACAATATCCGCTAAATATGAAAAAAAAGTTAATTATTTTCTAGAAAATAAATAAATAAATAAAAGTGAATATCTATTAATAGTTCAGTAATTCAGTCTTGTGTGGTACAACTGGAAACACTTTTCCAAGCACAAACCAACTCCACAATCACTACACCAGAATCGTGTTTCCTTCCTTTTTTCCCATTTTTATTCTTTTCCGAACAACACACTTTGCACTGTCTTGTAGGCTCATGTTTCGCAGGAGTAGGAGGAATATGGGGAATAAAATGTTGTTCCGTAAGACGGGCAGGGTTATCTATTATAGGTGGACTGCCAACATTCTTTTGTCCAGAAGCTGCATCATCATATTTATGTAAAAGCTCTTCTACAACTGGAATTCGAAATTCTAAAAATGTAATACATTTCCCAACTACGTTTTTATAGAGCAAATATGAGTTCCAGAGTACCTTGTCTAGTAAATGTAAAAATATCTTTTCATAATATTTTTTCTGACGTTTTCGCATTGTTGGATGAAAGGATATTTCCTGATCACTGCGATCTACACCACCCATAGTTAGACTGTAGTCAGAAACAATCTTCGGCTTGAGTATATCTTCATTTTTTTTATTTTTGAGGTTGACCATGGAAGATCATGAATACTGCTCATCAAACACACATCCTTCATCTTCTGTTGAAGAATCTAAATCATCTATATAACGTTTCAAAGAACTGGACACCAAAAAGATCCCGTGCACTTTGAACAAAAAGATACAACAAAAAGATCCCGTGCACTTTGAACCAAAGAACTTATAACTTCTAACCTTTGAAATCTTCAGTATAGTGCTGTCATCTATTGAATTGAGCGCACATTAACTTTTCCCGAGATACAGTCGAGTTTGACAAGGAGATGAAGCCGAAATAAACTTCTCCCGATTTTTTATTCGAGTCTAGCAATACGATGCACTCAAAATTACCCCGAGTAATACTCGGGCGTGACATTTTCGAACACCGGTGCTAATCTCGGGCATGACAGTTAAAAGGTTAATTTCTAGAATTAGAAGTGCCGAAGCCCAATGGAAAACTATCAGGAAAGAGGAACAAGAATAAATAAATAAAATGACAAATAACATCATTAATAATTAAATAATTAAAAATTTAATAAGGGATTTTAATATAATTTTGATTGCTAAAATTAAAAGTTTTAACATCAAATTTCTATTGAAATTGTTGTTCAGTTACATAAAAGAAGTGCAGGGGCCTTCTTATTTTGTGTTGTGGTGTGCTCTAGCTAGAACTATGATTTATCCCAAAAAACTAAAAAGTACCAGAGCTGGTCTCTGGTGGGCTCGGCACAGTTTAAGCTGTGGATATAAGATAATTTTTTAGTATATTTCCAGTTTTACTCACTTGAGTTTTCAGAGATGAAGGCTTTTATGTTGCAACAGATAAATTGCAATCACAATTTTGTAGTTTACAGGGGGAAAACAGATAGTTAGAGAATCGAAAAGAACTGATACTCCCCGTCTAATCAAAAAACTAAAAAATCTTGATGGAATTTTAAAGCATAAAGAATTCCCTAAAGTGATATTGGCATAACTGACAGCTCTTCTGCTAAAACCAGGAGACTACTGAATTTTTATCACATCGCCAAGTCTTTCAATAGATCACTGAATCTAATGATTTTTAATTGTTCAGCTTTTACTAAAGAAAATGTTAATTTCCAGCAACAAATGAAATAAACTGAAATAGTACAAATTACCTTTCCCTGCCCATAGTAATTTTTAGCATAATATTTCTTTTAAATTTTATTTTATCTGAATTGTCTTAAACTGCTGTAGAAATTTATGTAATATTTGTACTTAATTGTAATATGTGGTACATACTAAGTTTATTCATAATGTGTGTTTTATGTGCATTGATTGTTCATATTATTTTCATTATATTTAAAAGCGTTTTGATAAATCTTCCTTACTCAGGATTTTCTCGGTATAAAAGCAAAAGGAAGTTACAAAATAAAATTAACCAAAGAACATAAAATTTACATCTAATTAAATATTCATATATTTTAGCTCTCTCGGGTTTTCTCTCTCTACTTCTCAGTTCTCTCGGAACCTGTATGTAGCCACAGGAGCCCGTGTAAAAAGGATGACTGTTTCCAAAAGACTGAATGAGAGAGGGTTGTTTACCAGAAGACCGGCTGTTTGCGTCCCCTTCATGTCTACGGAAAGGAAAGTCCAATTAGCATGGTGCACGCAGCATAGAGAAATAAGTACGGAGCAATGCGCGACCGTTCTGTTCACCGGTGAGCCTCGTTTCAGCCTAAACACCGATTTTCGCCATACTTTCATATGGATAGAACCAGGGACCCGGTACCTACCCTCCAATGTCTGCAAAATCAACAATTATGGCAGTGTAATTGTCTGGGCAGGCATCATGTTAGATGGTCGCACACTCTCCATGTCTTTGACAGAGCTGTGACTGCTGTGAGGTATAGGGATGAGATCTTGGAGCCCTATGTTTGCCTTTTCCAGGGTGCAGTGGGCCCCGAGTTAATCTTACAGGACGATAACATGAGGCCACATAAAGCTCTTCTGTTCGACAAATTTCTCGTGAGGATATTCGTCGGAGGGATTGGCCAGCCAGGTCTTCAGACTTCAACCATATAGAGCATGTCTGGGATGCTCTGGGGGGCAATCGCAACTTGCAACCCCCCTCCGAGAACCATTCAGGAACTGAAAACAACGTTGCTGAATGAGTGGGTCCAATTGCCACAGGCACTGATAAACTGCCTTATTTCCAGTATGACATCACGCTGTGAGGCCTGTATGGCTGTAAGAGGGGACCATATCTCCTATTAACCCATTTCTTTTGTGTCTTCTGCAACCGCTGTTTCCGACCTTCAGACTTCCATGAGTGACACACGAACATGTGTGTGTATTATAACTGTTGAATGTTTATTTTGTTTGTGTTATATCAACCTATGTTCACACCAAATTTTATTAAAATCTGTCCAGTAGTTCTGGAGATCATAGATCAAGTATGAAAATTATCTTAATTTATTTCACCAGTGTAGTTTGCTATGAGTTTAACACTTCCTCCATATGCCGATACTTTTTATTTTCTTGTCCTTTGGTCATCTTGTGCTTGGGACATTGCAAACTACTTGCAAAAGTAAGTAGTGTAATGAAAACGGTATTTGAGATCCAATGTTTGATCAGCACAAAATTCACACAATGCTTTGCATTCTGTTGGAGTTTCACCCCATAAATTTTCAATTCTGAAGCGCAGTATTTAATTTTCTATAGTCACAGTATAGTTCTATAGTTCTATACTTCAAGTGTCTAAAAACGTCATTTCAGATACTTGTGGTTTAAAATGCCTTACTCTAGAGAACTTAAGTGAATACAGTACAAAGTCCGGATTTGTCGGGACTTCGGCAATTCCTCATTTGGGATTTTTCTGGATATTAGATCATCAGTTTAAATCTATTAAGATGACACGTAAACATTATAAAATTAAAAATAGGAAATAGTGATATATGAAATTATGAAGTATTTAAGGGAATCAAAATTTACAAAAAAAAAGGGGTGCTCAATATTTGTTTTAAACATTTTGTTCAGTGTAAGTTGCTAAATTTTCTTTGTTTCTCTGCTAATACTTGCTCTTTAATTCTATAGATAGACACTATTCCTTCTCCATTTACAAAGTTCTACTGTTGAAGTCCTGTAATTGCTGCATCGAGAATTCCCACTAAATTGTTAACCTCCTGACGTACAAATAAAATACACGTCAATGTGCCCAAAGAATACCATTTAATTTGGCTCGCTCAACTGTGGATACTCATGTGCAAGCTTAGAAACAGAACACTTTATTTTCAAATTTACCTAGCTATATAACATTCAATAAGGTTGATATATAATGTTAATATACAGTAATTAAGTAATACTTTAAAATAATAATTTAGTAGTTCTGTAAAGTATGACACATCTCAAAACATTTCGGAATAAGTAGTGGAACTAGACATGTTTTGCACTGCTATGTTGTTTCACTTCTTTATATTGTTTTCTGTACGCATGGCATCTCTTTGTAGAAAGTTTTTTTTTTTTTTTTTCGCAGGTATATGTTTGGGAAAATGTGCTCAATATTTTGCTTGTAACCAAGTTGGGCATTCACTTTGCAATAGTCTGCTGCGTGTCGGATAATTCAGAAGGGACAAATTACAGAGCATATCTTCTGCAATATTCAATTGAAAATTCACAATCAGTTGCTTTTGTGAAGTAGGCAACTTTGAATATAAGACATACGCGTTATAAAGAGCTATATCAAGCATTTAAAAGAAAATTTTCTTGTATCCTTTTACACACTTTTGCATGACGGAAACATGCAAGACATTGGTCTTGCCTGTCGACACCTCTTATTGCATGATTGTACTCCACAACATAGGTTGGTTTCAACACAGTTTCCTTTTCACCTCCCTTCTTTCTTCTTATTTTCCCCGTATCAACCATTTCTACTTTTAAGTGTTTCGTGCTTATTCTATACACATATTTCTGTGTAAGGGCAGAATACCTCTACATGATAGTGTTCTTACTTCTTTTTTTAGCTTATACGATGCCAGCTTCTTTGGCATATTTTTCTGATTTTTTCTCACCGCTCCAACAATATTTGTATTTTTTCAAGCAAAATTTTTGATAAATTAGGAGAAGAATACCAATTATCTAAGAACATGATATATCTTTTCTCTAAAATGGGTTCAGCTAATTGCGTGACTACACTTTTCAGTACAAGTTCATCACTTCCTCAATATTTGTCTTATTGTGTGTAAATTTTAAGTCAAAAACAATGCCTAGATTTACATAATTTATAAAATTTAATTCCAAATCTATCTCATTTGGATGCTATGAATTGTATGTAATTTAGCCACCCTCTGAATTTCATTAGGGATTCAAACAGTTAAAAAATATAATAATATACTGCATGGCATTCACCAAAGACAATTCTTGATGTCTTAGAGACATCAAAGTCTACACTGGCACATGAAATGAATGTCTCTCGGCTGTCATTCTGTGTCATGGGGTTAATCAAAATTTATCATTCTCAGTAACCTCTATGTCACTTTCTTTATAATAAGTAGCTATATTTTCTGGATTTAGAACCTTGCTATATAGATTTTGCCGTCCATTAGTTAATTGATGATTAAGACATTAACATTGCAAGGAAATATTTCTGCTGTATGATCTTCATTTATTACTTCTCCATATTTTTTTAAAAACTCCATTACCTGGAAAGTTTTACTTTTTCATTTGTGAAATCTGAATGCCTCAAATTCTCAGCAGTCATCATAAAGCTAGTATTTGCTATACATTATTGATGATGTATAGCAAATGCTAGCTTTTATCATACATTATTACAATTATATATTATTGGCTAGCATTTGCTATACATTATTGGTTAACTCCACTGCTAAATATTGAGATCTGTGACTTAATTTGCTTCTTCTGCTTGCTGACAAAGTTAAGCCTGAATAATATTAGTTATTTATTAAGGCCCGTTTCCACTGATGCGTTGCGGTGTCTGTGCGTTTCTCCAATCAGCGAGCGGCTTCACTTTGATTGACATCTGCAATCCGGTCAATGTGCGGTGATGGATGACATATGGATGGAGTTCAATAATGTTCAACTTCTATCCGTATGTCTGGGGATGCATTGGGGTCACGTGGTAAAAAAAGGAGCAATCAGGTGTAGTCACCAAAAATTAATGGCGGCAGAAGTAGCGATGAATGCTCGCTTAGGTAAATAATGTTTTGCTAAAAAATACTTATTTCTTAATTAACATTATAGCGAGAAATCTGCGTGCTGAAAAAGACAGCAATCAGCTGAATTTAGTTAAAAAAAGATAAGAAAAATAAGATAACTGCAACTACAGTACTTGTTTGCAGATAAAATCAGGCGTTCAACAAAATCAGTGGCAAAAATTATAATTCCAAGTCCATGAAATAGCAAAATTTGTCCTGACAATTATTTCCTAGTTCTGCATACTCATTTACCTTTAATGAAAATGAATGTCTGACTATATCAAACTGCTATAGCAAATTAGATATGATTAAAAGATTTGTTATTTTTTTCTTTTGAAACAGGTAAAAACTAAAAACATTAATTATAAATTAAATTTGATAGCCTTTTAAATATTCCACTGCATTAAAGAGTATGTTAAATTTGTATTTCCCTTTATAAATGTATCTTTTTTGCTAACATATATTTGTAAGCACATGAAATATATTTTTAGCAACCCGTTTAATTTCAATCGATGCGCCACTTTAAAAGATAATGTTTTTTGTAAAAAATGTACTAGAAGCTGAAGAACAAACTCTGGTGAATTTTTCAGACAATAGCTCACTGAAATAGGACCAAAAAATTTAGTTTTAAGAATTGATTTATTTGATAGTGTATATAAGCCAAAATATGCATGCGACTCCTGTGTAATGCTAGCTTAGTGGTAAAGCTCACGGCAACAATGTTTACAATGGGGGTCGTGAGTTCGAATCCCATACGCTTTTTGCACCCTGTCTGCAACTTTCTTAGCTTTTTGTTCCAATTTGATCTATATTCATGTTTTATAATTTATTTCTATTATTATTTGCGTTAAATATATTGTTTTATTTTTGCTCTTATTTATTTAAATTTCCTCCCGTAAAAATGTTTGAAAATTATATAATACTAATTTAAATATTGAAACATATATATTTGTATTTAATGAACATTCTCTATTAGTAAAAAGCAAATTTAAAGTTAATTAAATTTAAATGAAATTTAATGCAAACAAATAAATGATTAATTATTGCTGCGAACTAATCTACAATATCATTTAAATTCTGAGAGCATATGTAAATCAAGTGCAAGTATCAAAATCCATGAATAAATATATAATTCCAAAAATTTATTAATCCTAAAAAATTTATAAAAATGCATAAGTGAATAATAGGATAGATTATTAATCCTGAAAAAATTATAAAAATGCATAAGTGAATAATAGGATAGCTTATTAATCCTAAAAAATTTATAAAAATGCATAAATGAATAACAGGATATATTAATCCTAAAAATTTATAAAAATGCATAAGTGAATAATAGGATAGCTTATTAATCCTAAAAAATTTATAAAAATGCATAAATGAATAACAGGATATATTAATCCTAAAAATTTATAAAAATGCATAAGTGAATAATAGGATAAATAAATTTTTAATAATCTATCCTATTATTCACTTATGCATTTTTATAAATTTTTTAGGATTATATATTTTTGGAAATATATTTATTCATGGATTTTGATACTTGCACTTGATTTACATATGCTCTCAGAATTTAAATGATATTGTAGATTAGTTCGTAGCAATAATTAATCATTTATTTGTTTGTATTAAATTACATTTAAATTTAATTAACTTTAAATTGCTTTTTACGAATAGAAAATGTTTGTTAAATTCAAATTTCATTCCTTACAGCAATGGCACAAGAGAATTATTTAAAGTTAATTTATTTTGAAACCCTGTAGATATATACAGTCAGAAGTCGTTAATTCGGACACCCATAATCTGGACCTCAAAGCTACAAACTTTCTGCGCATGCATCAACGCGATGCATGCGCAGTAGATGTTTACGACTGTGAATATGCGCGTGCGCAAAATACGTTTACGAATGTGCGTTTAATGTATAACAGACGGTATAAGCTAAGCTAAAATTATCTAATTCAGTTAATGTTGCAGATTGCGTTGTTCCTTAATCTTCGAATTGGATTCGGCTTATTACTTTTTGCAGACTGTTAGAGCAGTTTTATAAAAGTAAGCTTGAACTTTCGATTATGTCAAATAGAATTTCTGATATATATTTACTAATATGTAAAGGATCTACAAAGCGAAAGTATGTTTCAAAGTCCATTGAACAAAAAGTGGAATTGCTGCAAAAAATAGATAAAGGCATATCCTTTGTTTATCTAAACTTTAACGTTTGTTTATCTGAACTTTGTTTATCTTTAACGCTGCGGCGCGCAATGAATCTGAAGTTGATCTGTCAGAACTATCCTCATCTTCAGGGCAGATGTTTTTATTTTATTTGGCTTATAATTCCTTACTAAATGTAGTATTTCATCTCGATGTACTCCGTCTTTGATATGATTTAAATCAAATTCCTTGTCATTATAATTCTCTTCCAATAGCAAAGAAAGTGACAGAGGTATTGAAAACGAAAAAATTTCAATTGACAAATTAGTTGGTATTCTCGACACAGCAATTATAGGACTTGAACAGCGGAACTTTATAACTGAACAAGAAATTATGTCCGTTTATAGAATTAAAGAGAATGTATTATCACATAAAAGAACGAAGCAACTTAAACAACTTACATTGAAAGAAATGTTTAATAAAGTAAACAAATAAATATTAAGCTTTTTTTTTTTTTGTAAATTTTGATACCCTTTAGATCATAATTGTTCTTTATTTCATAAATTACGGTTTCATATTTTTAATTTTATAATTTCTGCATGCCATCTTACCAGATTTAAACTGATGATCTATAATCCGAAAAAAATCGATAATCCGGAATCGCCGAAGTCCCGACGAGTCCGGATTAATGACTTTTAACTGTATATACATTTTCGTTTCACTTTTATGTGAATGTGTATATACATGTGCACAGACTTTGGGATGTTTACGACTCTAAACTTTCATTATCAATTAACATGAGACAGTATTAATGCCCTAAACATTTTTTAACAAAAAATTACTATAATAATTGGTTTTAAATTCAGTCGTCTCCAGCAGAAGCGCAGGAATATTATTATTAATTATTATTAATTAAATATTTCCATTTTCTTTACCTAATGTGTGTATATATAAAGAAACTTCTATAAAAAGAGATATGAATTAAAAATGTTTAAATTAAAAATAATATTTTATGGATTATGCATAAAATATAACTGCCCATAGTGCATTTTAAAACAAACGAGATTTCTAATAAATTATCCAGCTATGACCGTGAAGTCAGCGGTATACAACCATAGCAAATTTTGTGTAAATATTGTGAACCTTTCTTTACAGTTGCTCTGTGTTTTTAAAGTACCAACTATTTTTTAATTCCTTTAATTTTTTTATTTTATTTATTTATTTGTTCATTTCTTAACTAACAGTACATTTTAGTTTTAATAATATATATATTATTTCATTAATATTTAAGGCTTCTAGAAACGCAAAAAAAAAAAAAAAAAAAAATTAATTTACTTCAGCTTCTATGGAATTAGTGATGTTCAAAATATGCATTATAACCTTACTTATCTAAAAATTGCTAGCATACTTTACTTTCACAGTTCATAAGCAGAAATAAAAATTTCCAATAACATGGAAATTTAGTAAACTAAACTTTTCTGCGTTTTACGTCAGGATCCATATCAAATCCAAAACAAACAATACTCGCTTAAGCGGGAAAAATTCAGATGTTCAGCGTCGTAACTCGCGAACTGCTTGTTTGGCGCCAAAATATTACAGTGATTCCTAGCGATGGAAAATGAAAATATTCTACAGATACGCTGCAGTGGAAACGCTTGTACAGATGCCGTAGGCATGTTTTCAATTTACGCAACGTGTTCGTACGCAGTAGTGGAAACGAGGCTTTATTCTTATGCCTATTTCCTGCACATGCTTAAGGCTTACCTGAGTCTCAAATAAATAAATTTCTATATATACTGAAGGCTTACCAAGAGCTGGTGCTAGAAATTTTGTGGCTCGATGCAGTTCTGCAGGTACGAAATTCTGCTGCCAAGCGCCTCCCTAAATTCTAAAACTTATGCATCTCAATTCCTTCCATAAATTCTAATAATTTTTTCTGGCCCCTAAAAAAAATCAGTTATTCTCAATTCAAAAACAATAAATGTAATTCTTTGTGTATGGAAAGAAATTTCTGTTTAATTTTTTTTTTTTTTTTTTTTTTTTTTTTGTCAATACACTCAATATTTAGTAGCGGAGTTAGCTGAAGTGTGTTATCATTGCCAAACATAATGTCAACATAAAAGATTACCATGCTGTTTGGTATTCAGTTACAAATATTTTTTAATTTATTTATTTGTCAAATGCCAGTTACATTGGAATATAGGCCATTAAACTCCTTGCCTGCCAATAGCGCTGAAATCTACAAGAAAAAATTTTCAGTGTTAGTATTTTTTTTTAATGGTTAGACATCACTGTGTGAGTCATAGCTTAAGCAGCAATGTGTTGATAGTCGTGATGATGAAAGCCAAAAATAATGATTTGCCAGGTTGGCATCAGTGCTGAAATGAAATTAAGAATTTGGATTCTTCATATGTTTTATTATGAAAAAATATCAAATGTGCAAGCATAACGCATACGTAATAAAAGATTGGTAAAATAAATAATGAAAAAAACTAAAAGGTTGCTGATCATCCAGAAGTCCGGATTTTAGATTTAGGGTATTGAACGTCCAGATTTGGGGCTTTGTACTGTGTTTGCTGTTGTTTTAGATCTTCAAATGTAAAATAATATATACAACTCTTAATAACAAATAAGTTAGCTGCCATTTAAGAGTACCAAATTGCCATGTTTCACATTACAAATGATTTTTCGAAGCATTTTACATGTGGTTTTACACTTTGCTACATCTCAAAAATGTATGATGATGAACATTATACTTTTTTTTTTTTTTTTTTCAAATTTAATTCTTCTTTTATTATTTTATTCACAATAAAGTCTGGCATTTTAATGACTGATGCTATCCTGTATTGAGTAGGTGGGTCCTCTTTCAAAGCATAGATTTTTAAAATGCTCTTTGATGTATGAACTTTTTTTCATAAACATTATGATGTTTTAGTTCATTGTGATTGTTATCCTCCTTGTTATGAATGATACTGTCTACCATACCCTTTTATTTCTTAAAATTATAATTTCTACATCTTTATGTTAAAAAACAAAGTCCTATTTCTTTGGAAAGTGAAAAAACATGGGTTTCTATCCAAAATTTATTACCAGAGTTGGATTTATAAGTCCATTCACTATTAGGGCAAAAATACTAATGCAGAAAATTCGGCAACTTGGATTAGATTGGGATGATCCGTAACCATTGGACTTTGAAAACAGAATGAAAAAATGGATTAATGAACTGTCAGCGATTCAGGATGTAAACATTCTGCGACATTACTTCCGAAAGACTAGCAAGTCTGAATTGAGAGATATTCAAATGCATTGCTTTACCGACGCAAGTCAGAAGGCATATGGAGCTGTGATATACCTGCGATACGTCACGACGGACAGTGAAATAGGAAGTAGTTTTGTCATTTCCAAAACCAGAGTAGCTCCACTGAAGAAGCTGTCCCTTCCAAGATTAGAGCTGATGGGGGTGCTCATCAGAGCAAGATTAACCTCGAATGTCAAAGAACAGTTAGAGAAAAGACTCCAGCTGAATGTATATTTTTGGTCACACTCTTCTGTTACGTTACATTGGATAAAGGGCGATTTAAATAAATGGAAGCCATTCATCCAACATCGAGTAATGGAAATATGAGAGAAAACATCACCTGAGTCGTGGAATTATTGCCCTGGAGATGAAAATCCAGCTGATATGCTGACCAGAGAACAAAGAAAAATTCCACGAAAGGAATAACGTTATCTGAACTACGAAATAGTGACATGTGGTGGTATGGACCTAAGTGGCTATTACAGAGCATCGATTCGTGGCCTAAACTTGCAGAATCAGTAAGAGATTTCAAGGATCATGAAGAGCTTGAACTTCGAAGGGGAGCTGTAGTGAACTCAACAGTCACAGGTGAAAATTCCATTGAGAACGAATTCATTAAAAGGTATTCGTCATTCAGCAAATTGATTAGAACTACTGCATGGTGTTTAAGGTTTGCGAACAACTGTAGAACCAATCCACCATTAAGACAAGAAAGTTTTTTGAGTGCTTCTGAACTACAGAATGCAACAAAGGTGCTAGTCAAATGTGTACAACATTCTGAATTTCAACCTGAAATTAAGTGCCTGCAGTCGAAACGATCAGTTCCAAGTAATAGTAAGGTTTTATCCTTAAATGTATTTCTGGATGAAGATGAACTTTTACGAGTTCGTGGGAGACTACGTTACTCCAATCTTTCAGAAGACCACAAACATCAACTTCTTTTACAAAAGACATCATTTCACTGAATTACTCATAGATTATTATCATAAAAAATCTCTTCATTCGGGCGTTCAAACAACACTTTCTCATATTAGACAATTATACTGGATACCTTCCGGACAAGATAGAGTTAGACGCGTTATAAGTAAATGCATGACATGCTTTCGAACAAGGAACCAAACCATAAACCAAATGATGGGAGACTTACCTAGAGATAGAGTTGTAATAACTAGACCATTCAAAAAAATAGGACTGGACTTTGCAGGTCCAGTTATCACCAAGCCTAATTTGAAAAGATCTAGAGTTATGTTTAAATCATACATCGCGATATTTATTTGCTTTAGTACAAAGGCTATTCATCTAGAAGTAGTATCGGATTTGTCTACTGAAGCCTTTCTAGCAAGAGTCATTTTCAGGGTGTAAAATTTTTCAGCCAGCAGATAATATATCATAACGTAAACGTTATTGCTATTCAATATTAATTGTTCTATCAATTTCAGTTACTTGCTTAATCATGATTTTTCAAAAAATATGTGACACCCTATGTGTAGCATAAACAGAAATTTAAAAAATCAAGAAAAATTGCTGTACTGAAATTTTAAAATTGTTGCATCCTGTGTATGTTCTTCATGAAATATGTTAGTGAGTTTTACCTTCCTTATTAAGAGCAAATATATTTTATATTGATTAAAAACTTGCAGTGAAAATCATGCTCTCTTTAATTAGTAGAGCTTACTAATATGATGATGGAAAATACAGAACTGTTCTTAATGGTACTCTTATCCCCAAGAAAAGGGATGTTATGGTTTGGTACCAGCATAATCTTTTATTAAGTACTGATATTTAAGTGCATATTTAAATCCTAGATGGTGAACAGGTTAGCCACCACAGGATTTTTACATTTTCCTGCATGTGACATAGTTAGTCATAGAAATCCCTGCTAAAGCAGCTTGCAGACCTTTATGGCCATAATCAATGTATTTCTTTTCCTTCTATGAAGTGATGCTTTCGGTTCATTTCACTATTATGCTGAAATGCAAACAGTACATTAAAAATTTTATGCTGGGAAATAAGATTCAATTTCTTAAAAATACCTGATTTGATTAATGCATAAGTTTTGTTGTAGATAATAAAAATTATTTTTTAAAACTTATAGAATTTCAAAAAAGTATCTCTTTTCTCTCTTGACACTACTTAATTCCTCAAGTCATATTCAGTTTATAACTTTATTTATTAGCCATTAAAATATTTTTATTTTATAATTTTTACAAAATTGTATGTATCGTATAAGGAAATTCAAACATTTTTAGTGATATTTTTAGTCAAATTATGTGAAATGTTTAATTTATTTTTTATTGTATATAGTACACAGTCCGAAATCTGAACTCGACGGGACTTCGGTGATTCCGGATTTGGGATTTTACTGGATATTACAAGGGGTGATCAAATGAAAAGGTACGAAATGACACGGGTACAAATGTAGACTTTATTCAAAATATACATCATAGACCTGAGCACAACGATCCCACTGATGAACAAGCCGCAGGATTCCTTGTTGCCTAATTCCTGTAGGCGTGACAAGATCCAGTCCTTCACAGCGTCCTTGAGTATGTCGTCCGAGTTGAAGCGTTTCCCTTTCAGGTGTTTCTTTAGTGGACCAAACACATGGAAATTGCAGGGCGACATGTCCAGACTGTAGGGCAGATGGTCCAAAGTCTCCCACTTGAAGTTGGCCAGTTCCATGTGTGTGACTCTGGAGACATGTGGGCACGCGTTATCATGGAGCAGAACCACACCCTCTGTGAGCAGCCCCGGTCTTTTGTTCTTTGTGGACCTGCGTAGATGTCGAAGTGTCTCACTACACATTGGAGTTAATAGTTTTTCTGTGCTCGAGGAGTTCCACAAGTAGCCGAACCTTGAACGTCGAAAAAGACGGTGAGCAACACACTGCCTGCTGATGGCACAGCTTTGAACTTTTTAGGGGGAGGTGACGACGTATGCTTCTCCTGCATGCTGTCCCGCTTTGTCTCTGGCTCGTAGTGATGGCACCAGGTCTCATCACCTGTGACGATCCGCTCCATGAAAGCGGGGTCTTCCTGATACCAAAACAAATGTTGCAGTGCTAGCCTGATATGCAGTTCCTTTTGCTGGTCAGTGAGCTGCTTCGGAACCCAAGCGTCACACACCTTCCGATATCGCAACCTGTCATCCACACAGTTCCATAGCTGACATCACAATGTTACACGCCGATCACTTCTCACTAGGTCGTCCACCTTGTCGAGATCGCTCGTGATGACAGTGTTTGCCTGGCCTGGTCATGGGTCATCATCATCCACACTGTCACGGATTGCACGAAAATGGGCACTCCATTTTCTGATAGACTTGTCAGAGACACATTTCTCCCCGTAAACTGTCACCATCCGGCGATAAATAGCTGCCGGTTTCTCACTTTCCGCTGTCAGAAATCGGATAACACCTCGCTGCTCCTCAGTCGTCGAATTTTGCAAAGCGAATGCCATCCTGGCCTCATACGGACTGCTGCATCATTTGGATGCCGCTTTTGATAAGAGCTCTGCTCTCTCCTGCGCATGCGGGCACCGACGCATGCTTTGATCCCAGTCAGAGATTACAATCGCATCCCAAGATGTCTTGCTACATTCTCCCATGGCAGAATATGCAAATATTTAACTGTTACGTTTTTATGTCGTTTCATACCTTTTCATTTGATCACCCCTTGTAGATCATCAGTTTAAATCTAGCAAGATGGCATGTATAAATTATTAAGTTAAAAATATGAAATAATGAAGTATTTATGATCTAAAAGGTATCAAAATTTACAAAAAATAAAAGCTTAAGATTTATTTGTTTACCTTATGAAACATTTCTTTCAATGTAAGCTGTTTAAGTTGCTTCGTTTTTTGTGCTAATACTTTCACTTTAATTCCGTAAACAGACATAATTTTTTGTTTAGTTACATTGTTGAGAAATTGTTGAAAAACTTCGAGAATTCCGACTAACTTGTCAATCAAAATTTTCTCGTCTTCATTAACTTCTTTGTCACTTTCTTCACTATCGGTAGCGGTATTTTCTGGATCTAGAACCATACTACAAATTTTGCCATTCATTGATTGATTGATGATTGAGAAGCATTATCATCACAATGAAAAACTTCTTTTAATAGCATCTTCATTTATTACCACTTCTCTACATTTCTTTACAAAATCTGTTAGTTAGAAAATTTCACTTTTGTTTTGCGATATCCGAAAACCTTTAAAATAGTGGCTATCATCATCAAGTTACTATCCTGCCCTATACATATTTGGCTATGCATCATGAGCTTGGCGACTAATGACAAGTTGTTTCATTAAATTTTATCTTGCTTCTATTGCACACTGAGACAGCTAAGTCTGAATTGTATTAGTTATTTATTATACTTATGTATCATGCACATGCTTAAGGCTTATCAAAGTTCTGAATAAATAAATTTTCACATATACTTATGTCTTATTGAGGGCCGGCGCTAGATATTTTACTGCCTGATGCAGTCTCTGTGGGTCCTAAATTCTGCGACTCGGTGCAGCCATACGAACCCTGGCACTGGTTCTGGGTTTATGTGAATAACAAATCAGTTATTCTTAATTCAAATAGCCCTAAATGTAATCTTAAAATTGATTGATGTAAATGTTTTATTGATGTATTTTTATTTTATAATTTTTACAAAATTGTATGTATCGTTTAAGGAAGTTCAAACATTTTTAGTGATATTTTTAGTCAAATTATGTAAAATGTTTAATTTATTTTTTATTGTATACAGTACACAGTCCGAAATCCAGACTCATAGGGACTTTGGTGATTCCGGATTTGGGATTTTTCCAGATATTAGA
The DNA here is from genome assembly GCF_044657685.1 of Stegodyphus dumicola. Taxonomy (NCBI): domain Eukaryota; kingdom Metazoa; phylum Arthropoda; class Arachnida; order Araneae; family Eresidae; genus Stegodyphus; species Stegodyphus dumicola. Next base: position 107,489,111 of record NC_140781.1, on the reverse strand, counting down.
TCATCAGTTTAAATGTAGCAAAATGGCATGTTAAAAAAAGTTAAAAATATGAAATCGTGATTTATGAAATGAAAGTATTTATGATCTAAAGGGTATCAAAATTTACAAAAAAAAAAAAAAAAAAAAAGCTTAAGATTTATTTGTTTACCTTATTAAACATTTCTTTCAATGTAAGCTGTTTGCTTCGTTTTTTGTGCTAATACTTTCACTTTAATTCCGTAGACAGACATAATCTCTTGTTTAGTTACATTGTTTGGGTCTGTGAGTATCATCAACAAAATCTATTTTTAACATATGGAAAGAAATTTTTCCTTCGTCAACATTTTTAGTGCATTTAACTTAAATCTGTAATCATCGCCAAGCATAATGTCAACATAAAAGGTTACCATACTCCTTTATTATTCAATTACTAACATAAAATAATTGTTTAGGCATCGCTACCTGAGTCATTACTCAAGTTTTCATATGTTGATAAATATGTGGTGATAAAAGGAAAGTAATAAATAATGATTCGCCAGTTTGGCATCAGATCAACGATGTATCTTTGTGGAATGTTCAGTTTGAGGTGTGTGCCAAGCAGATACGCAACAACAGAGCCAAATTACTGATCATACAAATGTATGCTAAAATGATTGTTTCTTCAATAACAAGGACGGCCCACCAGCGGCCGAGCGGTAAAGTCGCTGAACACTGGTAGTTCGGTCCGAGGTTCGAATCCCGTGAACGGGCTGGCTGCATGGGCTTTTTCATGATTTTCCCCATGTGTAACGTGTATACGAGTCAGTTCCCTTAGAAAGTCCTCCACGAAGGCATCCCTCTCTCCTTAGGCAGATAGCCCTAGTGTGCTTTGCCATAATTAAATACATCAACATCAATAACAAGGTATTTTATTTAGTGTCGAAGTGAAATTAAGAATCAGGACTCTCCAGATCTTTCATTATGCGCGGAGGGGGGAATCAAATGCCAATGCATAAAGCCTATGAAAAAAATGTTTTTGGTGGTTTTGAGGTTGGACTTTGTACTTTATTAATGTTAGTCTTGCTTTTCCTACCTTTTAAACTATGTTGATGTTTCAGGTCAAGGTGAAGCAATTTATGCTATTGGAGTTGCAGATGGAGGAACTCTGATTGGTTTAGGTGATGAAGAAATGAAAGAATCTCTTCAAACTCTGTATAAGATGGCAGAGAAACTTGGTGCTGATGTTACAAGTCTTAGTGAGAGAACCGTTGAAGATGAAAGGACTGGAGAAAAAAGAACTGTTGCAGAGGTGAGACAATTGAATTAATTTCATGACCATATTCAATTCCAGACAAATTAATATGCTGAATGTATCAGTCTAATTCAGTGATGTGTTAAAAGTACCTGTTTTATAATTTATTTAACTTACAAATAAATTATGAAGAGTCTATGAAAACTTCTTCAAAGATGACTTTAAGCAACTTGCACAGAATATAGTAGTAGCTCTCGTAATATCCAAAATTAATCAAACTGTGAACTTGCTAGCAAGAATATTGAAGTTTGTGTGAACATTAGTAACTGTAGATTTTTACTAGATTACTCTCTAATAATCATTAATGTCAGTAATAAAATATTGAATGGGAATATAGTATTAGATGGTTACTGAAATTTTTACTCAAAACTGGTTCCTACTACGTGGATGAAATGCATCATTATGATAAGCATTTTTGCTTGCAAGGGAATTTGCTTAGTTGGAAATTAATCAGAAAATTTACTTATTGGTGCATGTTCCAATCCTTATTTTTGTGACTTATTTTTGTGACTAGAAGTGACTTCCTTCCTTATTGTATAGCTCATAATATCTTTCTCTCCATTAATGCATTGAAAAATATCAGTTGTATGTTTACATTCAGCAAGGACATTAGTGATATTAGATGTTAATAATAAGAAGCTAAAGAAAACATAACAAAAATATATATGTGTATTTTGTGGAATATAAAACTATAGAATTTTTCTTTTGCTATTTTACCAAAATCATATGAATTACAAAATATGGAAAAATTATGTCAGTAGTAAAATATTGAATGGAAATATAGTATTAAGGCCCGTCTACACAGAGTGATTTCGTCAGCCGACAATATCTGAGATAGCTCGCCTGTCCACATGGAACGATTTTCTCGTTAGTACAGAAATTCACTCAGCCAATCACTGTGAAAGGAAGTGTTTCTGCCCTCTACAGCGTCACACTGTCTACGATTTGTAAACAAAACTTACAGTGTTGTCAAAATAATGGATGACTATTTTACTTTAAATTGTTACTATAGATACAATTTTGAACTTAGCTACTGCTGCAGAAGGGGAGGAAAAGAAAAATGCATTTGGACCAAAAATTGGGTCAAACGACGAAAAATTCATGGTGCCTTCGTAATACCATGCTCCGGGAGTTGCGTATTGAAGAATGATGTTTTTTTCCCTTACTTTTTTCTTTAGATTTTTAATGTGAGTAAATTGAATTCTTGTTTGATTTAAATTTTTGTCATGACTTAAAATTTTTAGGATATTTCAACTTCTTAAACAGCTCCTCTAATAACCTTGAAAAAATTACACATTATTACAGTTTTTTTTTTTTTTTTTTTAATTTATATGAAATAACTGTAGAAATTATTTTTGTCTTCCAGTTCCTCGTCCGAAAAATTTCTGATGATCAACATTCATTGGAACTAAGAGTTGCAGTTCTTGGTAGTTCTGATGTTGGTAAGAGTACTTTGCTAGGGGTCCTAACTCAAGGAGAGAAAGATAATGGACATGGCAGTGCTCGCCTGAACTTGTTTCGTCACCTTCATGAAATTCAAAGTGGTAGGACGAGCAGCATCAGTCATGAAATTTTAGGATTTGACTCTAAAGGCAGTGCAATGACATACAGTACTTGCAGGACAGCTGAAGAAATCTGTGACAGTTCCAAAAAACTTATAACATTTATTGATCTAGCTGGTCATCAGAAATATTTGAAGACAACAGTGTTTGGACTAACAGGTTTGAGTGTCATGTTTCTTTATTAACTGTAGATTTATTTATCCAAACAGTTGTATTTCGATAAGTTTACAATGAAAACACAATTAGCACAAAAATGCATGAAAGAACTTCTTAAGCAATTTTATTGTTTTTTTTTTTTTTTTTTTTTTTTTTTTTTAGTTACAGTTATATCCATTAGCTAACTATGTTCTAAGGAATCTAGATTTTAGTGATCTTCCTCTAAATTATCAGTCTCATAGGTCAGTTGATCTGTAATGTTAATACTTAACTGTAACTGTGATCTGTAATGTTAATAACTTATGAATATAAAAAAACTACCCTTCTAAAACAAGAATGAACATCATCCAAAGTTTGGGGGAAATTATGCCCTGAACTGTATTTAGAAAATGTGCCTACTGTATTTTAATTTGACGGAGAAAAAACTGCATTTGAAATTGTTTTCAATGTAAACCAACTGATCACAAGAAAATTTTGCTTCTGAAGGATTACTGTTTACTTCCAGTGCAGCCATTAACTGACATTCAAATCCACTTATCAAGTGAAAATGGTATTATAGCTATGTAGTTAATCAAGTGAAAATGATAGTCTCAAATAAGACTAAATATATAACAATCAAGTAAAAATGGTGTTTGAATGCAGATGCAGCAGACAGGTTTCTCATGAATAAGCTTCTGTGTGCAGTTGAGGTTAGCTTAACCAGGTCTGATTGCAGCTTTGGAGAACAGTGTTACTTCTTGCCTGGAAGAATGGTAAGTTTTAATTTGTATGATAGTCATGCAAAATGAAATCATTCCACTTTGCTTTTCTCATAAAACAACTGTTACTGAGGACTTTTGCAAAAAATCAAATGATAAACTATCACTTCAGCATGAATAGTTACCTGATTATGGCCGAAAACATCACGGATAAACCAATGCTAGGTGAAAACGTCGCAGTGCAATACATCATGGGAGAAAAGAAAGCAGAGAAAATATCATGGTCGAAAGTAAAGTGGTTAAAAAAAACTTTGCAGTTTCAAAACATTGTCGTTGAAAATATTGTAGTATAAATTAAAGTACCTACAAATCATCACATGCCGATACCATCGCACACATACATTTTTCAAATCCCATACTGACATATTATATAACTGACTTTCGTCATAACTAACCAATCGGAATCCAAAACGTTGATTTCACGTTACACATGAAAACATTAACGACACTTTAAGAAAAACAAAATATAATTTTCAGTAAAACAATATCAGATTAACAAATGTGAAAGAAAATAATTTTATAATTAACTAAGCAATTTTTATAGAGGTAACTTCATGCAGTTATTTTTTTATCTTCCTTTTTCTAAGCATTTTTAGACTGTATTCTTCATACAAAAAGTATCAGTAAAACTTTATAAAAAAAAGGTTAATTTATTAATGACCTTTATTATTTAACTATGTAAATTTAAAATCCTCTTAAGTGCTGTAATTTTCATTAATTTTCAACTCATTTTCAGTTTTTAAGTTTCCTTCTTATTTTTTTGGCAAAAATTTATTAGTTCATTCAAAAATATGAAATATAAAATTAAAAGAATCCCTCTTTCCTTCCTGCACTCCCAAATCATTATGCAAACATGCATTTACAACTTTTAAAACGTGAAAATGCATAAAGGCCTGAAACACCTGTATGTTTAATGTTATCATCACACGATGATTTGTAGGTACTTTATTTTTTTATAATGATATTTTCGATGATGATGTTTTTAAACCACAAAGTTTTTTAACCACTTTATTTTCGACAGCGATATTTTGTACGACGATATTTTAGAACTGTGATGTTTTCTCTTTGCTTTCTTTTCTTCCAAGTTTTTTGTACTTCAACGTTTTCATCCAGGATGTTTTCGGCGGACACCCAGTTACCCAGGTCTCAAACAGTAGAATTTCTGAAGGTGCAATTACTAAAGACAGAGCTGTATGGAGATCATTATCATCGACATCCAAAATTTTTTGGATGTTGATCCTGTATCCAATGGCATATGTTAGTTTCTCTGTCCAGTAGCAGTTCATGGAATAAAATCCCTGAACACTGATATAGTCATCCTTTCCCTTAGGCAGTCTGCCACCATATGCTTTGCCTTAATTAACAGAAATTAAACTATTATTGATTTTCCCTTAAAAATGCTGTTCCACATTTGTCTTCTAGCAGTGCATAATACTTATAACCAGCACCCAGATTTTTATGACCTAAAATTGACTGAAAATGCCTTAAATAAAAAAATCTCCAAAATAATTAATATGAAAATTGGCACAACTGACAAACATTAACAAATGGATTGAAACCCTAACAGTTACACATATCTGTCACTTGAATTTTATTTTGTGTAAATTTTCAACCTTATACAAATGTATTACAATTGCATTGAATTATTAAATGCTTCTTGCTGTTTTCAAAAATGAAAAATCTTTTGTTATCTCTGTATGTTTTTATATTGAGCTAGAAAAGTTCAAGCTAAAGAGCCAAGAAAGGTTAGTATAGAAAAATTCACAGAAGTGACATTCATACATTGTGGATAAGTGTGTTGTAATAGATATGACTAACAAGTTACGTAATCCATTTTCTGTAGGCAGGCAGCTCTGCCTGTCTAGTAAAAATGACTTCATAGGAGATGGAACAGCGTTATTTCAACAGTATATGTATTTTTCAGTTTGATTACTAGAATGTGCTCTATAGTGCCCCCAAAATGCTCTAAAAATTTTTGAAAAGGCTTTAAAAGAAGAAAATACTGAAAAAATCCAAAACAAGGAAAAAATGTGTTATAAGGTATTTCTCCCACTTTCCTAGCATCCTTCGTGGTGTAGTGGTTCTGCACACTGAGCCGGTATTTCAGAGGTCCGTGGTTCAATTCCCGGCGAAGGCGGTTGTTAATTTTTCATCTCTCTTGCCTCTCAAAAAATCCTAATGCCTCTACAGTGGCGCCCGAACTAAAAGGGTTGTGGATGATGATTCTCCACACCCAGGATTTGGCGACTAGGTCCCCCTAAAACCCTAGTCGCTCTTTAAAAAGGGGAGTATATAAGGTATTTCTCCCACTTTCCTAGCGTCCTTCATGGTGTAGTGGTTCTGCACACTGAGCCGGTATTTCAGAGGTCCGTGGTTCGATTCCCGGCGAAGGCGGTTGTTAATTTTTCATCTCTCTTGCCTCTCAAAAAATCCTAATGCCTCTATAGTGTATGTCATCAAAGTTCAGGCCTTGCTGATATCACTCAACATTCTTGATAATAAATTAATTTTTCATCTTTTAAAAGGACACAGGTGTAATCAAACAGATTAGCATAATAAAGTGTCATATCCAAAAAATCTCATAATTTTATGTATTTTTGTGCTAAGAGTGTTATTTTACATCACACAGTCTCTGAAATGTAAATTTTTTTAGATGTATGTTGAGCTTTGGTTCTTTGTAATACATGGTGCAGCAAATTTCTCATGTTTTAAAGATTATAAAAAAAAAAAAAAAAACATAGTAAATGCTATGTAGAATTTTATTTTCTGGTCAAAAGTGTAGAAATTATAATTTATTTTTATTTGGTGTTAAAGATATTTAGATGGTCATCTTCATTCATGATTTACATTTGCAACAAATTTTAAAAACTTCCCTTCCCCAGTGAGTGATTCCTAGTATTAGCATTGCAGTTTTTTTTTTATGTAAAACAAACATGATTTATCAAAGATTCTTGATCAGTGCTTTTAGACCTCAGCTTTCAGGTAGTCCAAAAAAGAGCTACAGGAGGTATTATTAAATGAACCAGCAGGCCATCTAACATCAGGTCATAAAGAGATTGAGTGTCCTAGAATGTTTTCATAAAGTTTTCATTGAACCGTACTTAATACTATAACCACATCTCTACCTTTCTCAGTTCGTAAATTTCACTTCCAGACATATAGTAGCATCTCAAGATACTGAAACTGTTTAGCTTTCATTTTTAAAAAGATAAGGCCATGAACGGCAATTTCTTAACAACAGGCCAAACAACAACATAGCAGTTCTGTAGTGGTGTTTTAGGTTGATAATAAGGATTCTATTCTGGCCATTAATGAAAGTGTTTTTTTTTTTTTTTTTTTTTTTTTTTTTGTTGCAAAAGCAAAAAAATTGTTACAATACATAAAATGTATCAGAGACCAGTTAGCTATTATTACAAATATTTATTAGACAGTACAACAACAACATCACAAGAAAATTTTGCTTCTGAAGGATTACTGTTTACTTCCAGTGCAGCCATTAACTGACATTCAAATCCACTTATCAAGTGAAAATGGTATTATAGCTATGTAGTTAATCAAGTGAAAATGATAGTCTCAAATAAGACTAAATATATAACAATCAAGTAAAAATGGTGTTTGAATGCAGATGCAGCAGACAGGTTTCTCATGAATAAGCTTCTGTGTGCAGTTGAGGTTAGCTTAACCAGGTCTGATTGCAGCTTTGGAGAACAGTGTTACTTCTTGCCTGGAAGAATGGTAAGTTTTAATTTGTATGATAGTCATGCAAAATGAAATCATTCCACTTTGCTTTTCTCATAAAACAACTGTTACTGAGGACATGATTTTTTGCAAAAAAACTTTTAAAACTTTTACTAAACTATCACTTCAGCATGAATAGTTACCTGATTACGGCCGAAAACATCACGGATAAACCAATGCTAGGTGAAAACGTCGCAGTGCAAAACATCATGGGAGAAAAGAAAGCAGAGAAAATATCATGGTCGAAAGTAAAGTGGTTAAAAAAAACTTTGCAGTTTAAAAACATTGTCGTTGAAAACAACAAATGAAAACATATAATGCTAACTATAATAAGTAGGATGGAATAAGTTTTTATTCATATAAAATTATTGCATATGATTTTGCCAATTGTATTTAATAGGTAGGTATTTACCTTCAGCACTTACCCAAAGAACATGTAACAGAATATTTGTCTGAGATGGGTCAAAGAAGCATTAGTCTTTGAAACAGATGAAGGTGAAATATTCGCACTGCTTGAATTTTTAGTAACTAACTAGGATATTCAGATTATGCCTTCCAGTCTTCAGCTAGTCCAGATCTGCTTGTTGCTTCACCATCACTAGTTTTTTGAATTTCTGGAAGTTCTATGATCATAATATTTGGCTGTAGTGTGTGAATATCCTCATCATAGCATTAGAGGATCTATTCTTGATCTAAAAATGAATGAGTATCATGGTCAACATTTTTTCCCATCCTTCTTCTGTCATTAATAGGTCTAAGTTCCATAGGAATTTGTCTCCATTCTCCATAAGAATTTTTTTTTTTTTTTTTTGCTGTTAAAAGGTTCTGTGCTTTCCTTCTGTGTGCTTAATTCCATCTTTAACAGTCTTCATTTTTGTGAAGTAAACAACAAATGAAACAAACAAAAATACTGTGACAAATACTCACCATCACTATTTAATATGAAAGTACACTAAACTTGAGTATCCTTGACAACATGTTAAATATCAGATTCAGTCTTTTCTATTGTGTGATATGTAGAATACATCAGGGGTTAAATTAACCATCATTTTAAACATAGCACCAAAAGCATGTAAATAGAATATACAGTACAAAGTCCGTAATCCAGACTCGTCGGGACTTCGGCCATTCCGGATTAGGGGTTTTTCCGGATTATAGATCGTCCATTTAAATCTGGTAAGATCGCATTCAGAAATTATACAATTAAAAATATGAAACCGTAATGTAGGAAATAAAGATCAATTATGATCTAAAGGGTATCAAAATTTACACAAAGAAAAGCTTAATATTTATTTGTTTACTTTATTAAACATTTCTTTCAATGTAAGTTGTTTAAGTCGCTTCGCTTTTTTTGCTAATACTTTCTTTTTAATTCTATAAACAGACATAATTTCTTGTTCAGTTACAAAGTTCCACTATTCACATCCTGTAATTGCTGTGTCGAGAATACCGACTAACTTGTCAATCAAAATTTTTTCATTTTCAATAACCTCCCTGTCACTTTCTTCACTATTGGAAGTGGTATTTTCTGGATCTAGAACCATACTACAGATTTCACGTCCGTTAATTGATTGATGATTGGGGCATTATCATCGCAATGGAAAACTTCTGTTATATCATCTTCATTTATTACCGCTTCTCCACATTTTTTTACAAAATCTTGAAAATTTCACCTTTAGTTTGCGATGCCCGAAAACCTTCAAATTTGCGGCTATCATCTTCATCGTCCTCCCCATGAAATTGAAATATGGTAGCTGGTCATAAATTATGCCAAGCATTTTTTAACATATCTGGAAACACATCATCCCAAAATCTTGTGATTCTCCACACAGCAGATTTTATGCTAAAAAATTTAAAACATCTTGAATAGTCTTGCTATTTTATATTTGCATTTCAGCACGTGCTTTATTCCCATATCCATAGGCTGAATGATGGACGTACAATAACCACATTTGGAGGGAAGAATAATATGGATACATTATCTTTCACTAAAACTTTAAGTGAAGTATGGGTCGAACAGTTGTCAACAATCAGGACTATTTCTGAGTCATCGGGTAAACCAACCGAATTCAAATGTCGCCGAGCCTCGGGTATAAAATGATTTTCAAACCAATCATTCATCAACGCTTGTGTCATCCATGCTCTTTTATTTGTGTGATATATAATAGGAAAAATCGTTACTCCTTTAAATGCTCGAGGTCGTGCATGTATTCCGATTACAAAAAGTTTGCACTTGTGCATACCTGCGCAGTTGTGCACGCTAAAATTGTTAGTCTCGCTTTGGAATCTTTGACACCAGTTGGAGCCTTTTCTGTAGAGGTTGCCAAGGTATTTCACGGTACATATTGCCAGAAAAAAAAAACAGTTTCATCAGCGTTGTAAATTTGTTCTGGAGATAATTGTTCTCTATTAATGAGTTCAATGAATTCATCTGCAAATTGTCCAGCAGCTTCAGTATCAGCTGAAGACTTTTTCACCTGAAATTTTTAATTGTCTTATACCATGGCGGTTTTTTAATTTGGTTAACCAACCTGTCGAATATGTGCACTCAGTGTTTAGTTCATTTCTTCATGAAATATTTTGGCTTGAGCCAATTAGCATTGGACCTGTCAATGGCACGCCCTCACTGCGATGCTGTCTGACCCATTCAATCATCACTTTGTCATTATCGTCACTTTTAGCATAACGAACCCTTTTCTGTTATTCATTGCAAGTGGGGTGTCGAAATCCACAAAAAATTCAAAAAGTTCAATCAAATTCTTTTTCTTTTTGCTTATGTCATATACAGTTGACTTTCCAATATCTTACTCCTCGCATAAGTTTGAGGCGGATATGCCTTTATGCATTTTTTGCAGCAATTTCCCTTTTTGTTCGATGGACATCGAAACATGCTTTTGCTTTGTAGATCCTTTGGCAGCTCCAGAATTGGAAAAATGTTTTTTTTTTTTTTTTTTTTTTTTTTTTTTTTTTTTTTTTTGACACAATCGAAAGTTCAAGCTTAATTTTTATAAAATTGCTCGAACAGTCTTCAAAAAATAATAAGCCGGATCCAATTAGAAGGTTAAGGAACAACACAATCTGCAACATTAACAATGCCTTAGAACCAGTAAAGATAATTTTAGCCTAGCTTATACCGTCCGTTATACATTAAATGTGAATGCATAAAGCATACCAAAAAAAAAGTTTGTGACTTTGAGGTCCGGATAATGGACGTCCTAATTACGGGCTTTGTACTGTATTAAGAAGTTAATTTTGCATAAAATCTCTCTCTCTCTCTCAATATATATATATATATATATATATATAATTTTCACAACTGTTTGTCATCAGTTAATAAATAAATTAGAATAATTTAAGATTAATTTTTTCTCCATAAATGCCATTCAATGATATTCTTTCATTATGTACTAGTGTATAACTTTCTTTAACTTAAAATTTTGTTAAGTTTGGGTGCCAAAAGAATTTTCACACATATAATTTATAACTTTCCAAATGCTGAAAATATATTCTCATGAAGTTTTATGACTTTAAAAGTATACAAAAAATTCATTAAACTAGAAATGTTTTTTATTTATGTAAATAATGTTTGGCTCTGTGCCAATACTGAAGACTGTGAGACTGTGATACGATCTCTTATTTTAAAAACTTTCATCAACACTTTTCATGACAGTTTGCATAGAAATGTTCCATCTCTTAATCTGTTAACATCAGAAACCTTTTCTGGAACTGATATTTTACTTTTAGTTAAATAAAAATGCTAACATCCTGCTTTTCTATTTACACTTTTTTATTTTTTTTATTACAAGTACAAAATTTTCCTAATTAAATGTCTAAGGATATATAAAAAGTTGGAATTTGTATGTTTCATGCAGCATCAATTTTTTTAAATTTATTTAAGAAGGTCTGTGCATGAAAAATTGCATCATTTAAAACATATGTAATTAGAAATATATATTTTTATGACCAGCAGTTGTGAAAACAAAGGCCAGCTACAAACTTATATGGGTATGGTGTGTGTTATGAGACTCTACCTGAATTTTGTTCATTCAGTCGGTCCATTATAAGAAACGTAAAGAGAGATTTATAATTAAGTAATACGGGCAATCCACCCAGTTAATTCACTATAAAACAGGCAATCCACCTTAATGCAAAATTGTGGTGCATTTTTTTTTAATTCTAAAAACATAAAAACAATACAGTGTTGCCAAACCGTAAAATTTAACCTTTAAAGAAATTACATTTATACAACCGTTGAGTTGCTCGTGACATCTCCTACCTTTTGATTTATGGTGAGTGGAACATAATCAAAATACAATATACTTAATAACAAGGCTAAACAGTGCTTAGTATAATCATAAAAGGGAAAAACTAATTAAAACGCGAAGGTTTTACAATAGTTCTACCACATCTAGTTTTAATTATCTTATCAGGAGGTTTAAAGTAAATTTCTTTACAAGCAGGAATGTTAAATTGGTTTTGTTTAGGTAAAAATCAAGTTCTCGTCGTCCATCATTTCCAAAGGATACAATCGTTGCACAGGACGGAGCAATTCACCTGCAGCTGTTTTCACCTTTGCCACTGTAACATAATTATCTTGACTCTGGAATAGTTCAATAACTCGACCCAATGGCCAGTCCAATCTTTTTTTGTTGTCACTTCCCACAAGTACCACATCTCCTAAATATATTTGTCTTCAAGTAGCTTTATTATCTCTGGACTGAATTAGGAGACTCAAATATTCATCTCTAAATCTTTTTCTGAGATATTGCTGTAATTTCTGTTGATGTCTATATCTCTTAGTGATATTGACTTCATCTATATGGTCCAAGTCCAGAACTCTCACCGTTCTTATATCCTGAATGAACATTGAGGGTGTTAAAGGCATTAAATCTTCAGGATCTTCAGACAAATAATTTAACGCTCTTGCATTGATTATAGATTCAGTATCACAGAGAATGGTACACAGTTCCTCATATCTCAAGCAAGCTGTTCCTAATATTCTTCTCAAAATTTTCTTAACCATCTGAATAATATGCTCCCTGTCACTATACATAGTTTTTGGTCATCCACATCTAGCTATGAACCTTCTGAAGCCCAACAAAAAATCGTAAGTGGAAAGTCCTTGTATCAGTTAAAGATGTATAACCCTATAAACGGCACAGGTGAATAAAAGTATCCAACTTTTCTTTCCATCCTTTAGATAAAGAGGTCCAGATAAGTCTACTCCAGGTACTTCAAAAACCAGAGCATCTCGGATCATATCTTCAGGCAGTGGGGCTGGAACTGTTCCGATTTTTTTTGCGTTATATCTTTTGCATCAAATGCATTTTCGATTACCCTTTTAACTGTTTTGTGTCCTCTTAAAATCCAAAAGCGTTGATAAATATCTGTCAAAACAATTTGAACTCCAGCGTGGGAAAGTACTGTATGTCTTTTGAAAATTAACTTTTCTACAATTTGATGATCAGGAAGTAAAAGTATGGGACATACGAAATAATATGTATCATCTCTTTGAAGGATTTTTTGTCTTAAGTCTCATTAAACCTTCTTTATCAGTGAAAATGCAAAGAGTTTTCAACTTTGATTTTGTAGATTCGTTTTGGAAAGATTCTTTCTCAGCCTTTTCTCAGCTGCTTCTATTTCCTGAACAGATAATTCTTCCTTCGGTTTGTGATCGGAATTTCTAGAATTATGAATCCAAGCTATCTGCCGAATAATTCTCGAATATTTAGAAAAACGAACAAGTACCATTTTTCGTTAGGAGCAATTGAGGTAACTAAGGCAGTTATGCCCTTTTTTCTTTCTTTAGAAATGTCTTCCATATTTTATTTAATTTCAGAGACAGGCCAATTTTCTTCAGGCTGTTTAAGCCACGGTGGACCCTCCTACCATCTCACTCTGAGCAAAACTCCAGCGGAATATCCTTTGAATGGAAGATCAGCCGGATTGTCGCTTCCTGGAATATGCTTCCATTGTTCCTTTGATGTTTAATTTATTATTTCCTTCACTTGATTATTTACAAATGTTGCCCAGTTATCTTCATGCTTGATCCAGAACATAACGGTAGAGGAGTCAGTATAACAGGTTCTTGATATTCCCTTTAAATCCATTGCTTCTTTCACTGTTGCAGTGAGAAGAGCTCCGATCAAGTATGCTAACAATTCTAATCGAGGCATCGTTATCTTTGTTAAAGGAGCCACTCTACTTTTAGCTTCAATGAAATGAACCTTTATCCCTTTCTCACATTCGCTTCGTAGTAATACGATTGTGCTATAGGCGGACTTGCTCGCGTCACAAAAATATGAAAACTCAATTTTTCTTCAGTGACATTGCTTTGGACATATCTTGGAATTTTGATCTCTGTCAATGATGTAAATCTTCAAGCCATTTATTGAACTCCAGGCGAATATCTTCTAGACAGATTTCATCCCAACCAATCTTCAGATTTCAGCTATTCTGTATTAACAGTTTCAAACGCGTCGTTACTGGACACAGAATTCCTATAGGATCGAAGATGCTGTGAACTGTCGAAAGAATATATCTTCTGGTAGTGGGTTTTTGCTTGAACACAATTTTTTTCAAGATCACAAAACAGAACATCTTTAGTTTTATCCTATAATAATTCAAGAACAGGGACAAGTTTTTTTTTTTTTTTTTTTTTTTTACATTCTTCAACTGTTAGACTGGAATGCTCCAATCTCTTAAATCAAAACAACCTGTAGCCATAATCTGTTTTGCTTCAAAAATGAATTTTTTAAGTTGATCTTGAATAGTTACCGAAGTTATGCAGTTTTCCACATAGAATGCATTCCTCAGCTTTTCCACAGTTTCAGGAAAATGGCTTTCATTTTGTCCCAAATGGTAATCTAGAAGGGCTGCTCATAAGTCCAAACACTACTCGTCAGTGACGATAAATTTTTTGTTTTCTTTCCTTATAATCTTCCCACCATATAAATCTAAAAAAATCTTTGTCTATTTCAGTTTGGTCACAGATATCTGTAAAAAGGCCTTTTTTGTATCTGAAACTACACCAATTTCTTTCTGACGAAATCTCATAAGTAATGGAGGAATTTTTTCTATAAGATTTGGTCCTGTTTCTAGACAGTCATTGAGCGAAAGTGAGTTCTTACTTCTGCACGAAGCATCAACTATAGGACATACCTTCGTAGTAGAATTTCCTTTAAAAATACCTCTATGAGGCAAATGATGACAAGGATTTCCCAATTCACTATCTGGTACTTCTTCAATGATAGTTTCCTGTAACCATTCCTTAAATACAGCTTCATAGTCATTTTATTTTCCTTCTTTAAGAAGTTTCTGAGTAGTAGTTATGCATCTTTTTTCAGCTATATCTTTGTTTTTACTTAACGTCTCGCATTTCTCTAACCAAGGTAGTTTGACGATGTAACGGCCGTTTTCATCTCTCTGAACGGTTTTTTGAAAATGCTGAAAAAGGGAACATTCTGTTTCTTCTTTAGTTCTTGTTTCAGTAGGATCCTTTATACCTATAGTATCTTAATTTCCGCAAATCAGCCACAGAAGAATTTTTAATCAGTAAAGATGTCACTACGTAGGATGAAGTCATCGTCAAACTTTTCTTCAGACATGTTTCCCATGATAACTCATCCTAAATAAGTTTCACATGCAATCAAATTGGATTTCAAAGTACATATTCTTCCTGTAAGTGTATTACCACAATAATCTGCACCTATTAATAGATCAATATCAGAACAACCTTCTCCATAGTCAGTGAGCCAAATTTTATTTCCTCTTAACTTTTCCTTATAAAGGTCTCTTCTCAACCGAGGAATGTTACCACAAATGATCTGCTGATCCAGAACCTTTATGTTACAGTCCCCTTTCAAAGATATCAGGTTAATGTCATAAACATAATGCTTCCTTTTTTCAGTTGTAATTCCCCCAAATAGAGAGTGAATTAAGATTCTCATTTCTGTAGGCTTTAAACCTAGTTTCTTAGCTGTTTCTTTAAGAATGTAAGAATATTGTGAGCCAGTGTTAATGTATACATGTACTTAAAGCTCTTTCCCTTTAGTCTTCAGTTTCCCTTGTAATGTTTGAAGCAATATTTCATCAGAAGTGCATAAGTTAGACGAACTAACATCAGACGACAATGTCTTCTCAAGTTCCTGTATGCCACCTTTCATCTTATTTCCAGGGAGTTCTGGGCACATCAAAATCGAATGTTTTTTACTACAAAGAACACATTTGATGTTGGACTTGCAAAATTTAGAACAATGTCCAATTTGTAAACAGATAAAACAGGCCTTTTCGTTTTTTAAAATTTCTTGTTTTACATGAAACTTGAGTTTATCTGCAGAAAAGCAATCTTTACTTTCGTGCAATTTGTCACAAAATATACAAACATTTTTTTCTTTTATTCTCTGTTGTTCCCGCAAACAAATCTGCTGCCATCGGTGGATTACTTGGAACAGAACGCTGTATTTTTTCCTTCTGAAATTTGTGTTTTTTACTAACAAATCCCTTTGCTAAATGAATATGTTCTTTCCCTTCAACTTCAGCTTTCAGGAACAATAATAAATTTCTTAATTTCTCCCCATAAGCATTTTCTTCAGAAGAATCGAATTTGGTGTTAACTGTAGGGTTTCTTAACCAAACTCTAAAAATGTCTTCCGGAATACACAATTCTACAAGAGGGAAAAGTATAGCTAAATATGTATAGGTTACAGCCAAAAACATCATGGACGAAAACAACGCAAGGCGAAAACGTCTTGCTACAAAACATCGTGGGAGAAAACATCGCAAAGAGAAGACATCGCAGTTCTAAAAAATCGTGGTACAAATCATCGTCGTCGAAAATAAAGCGGTTCCGCGGACGAAAACAACGCAAGGCAAAAACGTCGTGCTACAAAACATCGTGGGAGAAAACATCGCAAAGAGAAGACATTGCAGTTCTGAAACATCGTGGTACAAATCATCGTCGTCAAAAATAAAGCGGTTCAAGAACTTCGCAGCTTAAAAACATCATCGTTGAAAATATCGTGGTAAAAAATAAAGTATCTACAAATCATCGCATGACGATAATATTGCAGACATGCTTTATTCAGGCTTTAGCGTGGCATTTTTACTTTCATATTTTTTATTAATTAATAAATTTTTTGCTGAGAAAATAAGAAGGAAACTCAAACATAGAAAATTAATGCAACTTATAGCACTAAATGGAATTTTAAACCGACATAGTTAACTAACAAAGACCATTAATAAATCATTTTTTATAAAGTTTTTAATGGTAATTTTTCATGAGAAGTACAATCTATAAGTTGCATTTAATTTTCTATGCTTAAGTTTCCTTCTTACTTTTACAGAAAAATTTATTAGTTAATAAAAAAATTTGAAAGTAAAAATTATCTTTCTTTACATCTTGCGCTCCCAAATCATTATGGGAATATCCATTTATAATTATTAAAAACCTGAAAAAAGCATGTCTGTGATGTTATCGTTATGTGATGATTTGTAGATACTTTATTTTTTACCACGATATTTTCGCTGACGATGTTTTTAAACTGCGAAGTTTTTTAACCGCTTTATTTTCGATGACAATGTTTTAGAACTGCGATGTTTTCTCCCACGATGTTTTGTAGCACAACATTTTCACCTTGCGTTGTTTTCGTCCGCGATGTTATCGGCGGACACCTATGTATCGGATGTTAAGCCTATCAACTCCAACGCTCTTAGATGTGATTCTAATTTATCATATAATTTTGATGTGTCTAATTTTCTTTTTTCTTCGGTAACATTTTTTACAACAAGATTTTAAAGTTTGTGTATATAAAATTCAATTAGTAATTCCTCCCTGCCGAATCTTGGAATTTAAACGTTCAATAGCTTTATCATAATTTTCACATGTCGGTGGGTAACTATCGATAATATCGCGAGCTCTAGAGCCTTCAGTCATACATTCAATTAAATATTGAAATTTATCTTCTTTCGCAATATTTTCATTATATTCTTCTATTATCACGTACTCGTTTTGATACTTTTTATCATCTTTATCTTCTAATAATAAAGAGCTTATTTCCTGATCTATTTCAGTTAGCTGACAATAAATTCTACGTAAATTAGCAAAGTTAGATCTAATGCTCTCTTCTTTAACATTATCTGCCATTAATAAGTCATTCAAACCATTAAAACACTTTGTGAAGTTAGCTCTTATAGGAAAGCATTTTTTAACAAGTAATTCCATTTTCAGAATAATAGGTAACTCAAAATAACGTACCTTTAATATCGCATCCAGGTCACCATGTTACGAGACTCTACATGAATTTTGTTCATTCAGTCAGTACTCCATTAAAAGAAACTTAAAGAGAGATTTATAATTAAGTAATATGGGCAATCCACCCAATTAATTCACTATAAAACAGGCAATCTACCTTAATGCAAAATCATTGTGCATTTTTTTAAATTCTAAAAACATAAAAATGTTACAATGTTGCCAAACCATAAAATTTAACCTTTAAAAAAATTACATTTATACAACCATTGAGTTACTGGCAACAGTGTGTGTATGTACATATGTGTATATTGACCGTAACAGTTAATAGGAAGTTTTGGTTAGTCTATATTTTAGGGTGCCCCTTGGATTATTGCCAAGTTATTGTTTCATTTATGGTAACCTGAGTAGTTGAATGTTATAAAAACCCTATTATGACATGATTGTGATGAATTTGACTGATGAGAAAGCATTCGTAAGGGCTTATTTCTGTGTTGGATGTGAGTTAGGAAGTATGTTGCTAATTTTGTGCTGTACACTGTAAAATGGCTGTGTGTGATGAGATTAATGTGAAGTTTCTGTATGATTTGGAATGAAAGGGAAAAAAGGATCAATTGACTGGTGTGTAAATGCAGGTTTACTTAGTAGTCATCATCAGTGTCCTGTTTGTATGAAGGAAATGCCTATGGTCGAATGTAAAGATTGTTTATATGGCTTTGAATGGGTTTGTCACAAAAAAGGCTCATGCAAGAAATGCCACCGACAGTCAAGCACTACGGAGGATATTGTTGACTCTTATTTTTGTGAATATATGTAGTAATGGCAGTAAGCATATTCAAGTTGAGATAATTTTTAAAAGTTTTTGGATGCTGTTAAGGAAATTTGTTTGCTATAGACTGAAGACAGAAATTTCTGATAAGTCGAAATTTCCTTTTTGTAGTGCATATATACGATAATATGAAATTTCCTTTTTTTATGTTATTTCATTGTGTGATTTAAAATGCAGTTTATTGAGCTTTCATTGGCTGCAGATTTTGTTCAGTTTTGGTGATGAGTAACTTTGTTTTAACATTATATGATGTCATCATTCTCCTGATTTTTTTAAGTGAAAATAGATCGATGTGTACATGGACAAAATCAAGGGAGTGCGCCGATTTTGTGCAATTCTTTGACTTGTTATTTTGGTTTTGTGTAATGGACATCTTGAATCTTGAAATTGTGCTTTGCTGGGCAATCACCAATTTTGGCCCTGAGGCACACTGAAATATATTTTTACCGAAGCTTTGATTACTTTTAGCATTTAATATATCTAGACAATCGAACTGTGCTGCATCATTTATAAGCAGACTAGCATAAGCAAGAATATAACTTTAACACTAAGAACATCATATTGAAGCTTCATTGTGTAAATCATCATACTGTAACTTCATAGATAATTTAAGAATTCATTCAGTGTGCTTACCAGCTGAAAGTTAGGAAATATCAAAATGAAAATGAAGAAGAAACGTTGCTGAGAAATCAAACAGCTATGCTTGGAAACACAAAAAGACTGCAGTGACTCAGTATGATAAACACAGTGTGATTGATGATTAAAATTAAATAGATAAGTAGGAAAGGAAAGTTATCATATTGTAGATTTTAGGAATTCCAGTGCTGATTGTATGTATGTACCTCCAGGAAATCTTTTAATTTAAGCCTCACGAAGAAAAGAGCTTTTGTGAACTGAGCATTTGCTCCATGTGAGGCAAGACTCCAGCTTTAGGTGATAGCTTGATATCCAGGAGACATGAAATTGTTGGCTGTATGAGAAAAAAATTTGCTTCCTCTAAGGGAAAGGATTGCGTATCAGCTGCTGCAATAAGTGTGATTAAAAATGGCTGCCAAATATTGAATGAAGATTGAAAAAACGGCATTTTTAACATCTTATCATTTGTAAGAATAAAATGGCTTTCAGCTTATTCACAAGAATTCTTCCATAGTCTATAAACGGGAAAGTTTTGTATTGCAATGCAAAACCTTCACAGGCCTTCAAAAAAGGTGGCACAGACAGTAATTTTAAGGAACTCTTTCATCAAATGCAAAATGTGCACCTATTGAAGCCACAACAAAAGCTCAAAGTAATAAGTTGCTTGCTGTCAGATAGCTTGCAATAATACCAGAAATCACATATTATAGGATGCAGAACTTTGGAATTCGATTTCAGATGCATATTATGAATGAGACCTCTGCCTAAGCGAAGTGTTTGTTTTCAGTAATTTTAAAAACATAATACAGCATAAAAATTAAAAGCAGAAAAGTGATTCTGTACTAGTTATGTAATATTTGGTTATTAGGAAAATCTTTTGTTAATTACAACAAAGCTGCAAATGCTGATAAATTTTATTTAAAAGTGTCCAGTTTATTAGTCAGTAATATGTTAATTTAATTTGAAAGATAAGCTTTGTCAAATGGCAGCATTTTGAAAAATCAGCTGTTTGCAAGAGCATTTAGAAAATAAATTGAATATCTTATGTTTCAAGCCATGACAACACTGCTGAAGGCATGTGAATTATGCCTAATGCTTGATTTATTGGCTCGTACTGTTCTTTCTTTATCCATCAATTTCTAAGGCACAACCTTGTCTATTCATTTTATTTTGCATGGATGTGAGTTTTTTACCTGAAAACAAGGCACTTTCTTCAAGGTATAAATAAAAAAAAAAAAGAATAGTATATATCATGTTTTTATTAACCTTGAAGATTTGTGACTTTTCTCTTTTCCCTCTCTGCACCCTGTATTATAGTTCAAGCAGTTTATGAAAATTTTCTTCTGCTTGTAATATTTCCATTTTAGATGCTCCTGTTCTCCCCTAAATCAATATGTTATATGCTTTGGTTCTATGGAAAATACCTTTTAAATAATATGCTCAATTTTTAAAACTTTACAGGTCATTCACCTCATTTTGCAGTACTGGTAGTAAGTGCGGTTAGTGGGCTTTCTGGCATTGCAAAAGAGCATCTTGGTCTAGCCACAGTGGTTGACATACCAATTGTTGTTGTCATAAACAAAATTGATCTTGCAACTGCTGTTTGTCTTCAGAGAACTTTATCTCAGTTGGAAAATCTTCTTGAAACTCCTAGCTATCAAAAAGTCAGTATTATAGTATAAAATAGTAAATAATGAATAAATTAATATCAGTAAACATTCTCTAGCCAAAAAAAAAAAAAAAAAAAAGACGCACCCATGAATGCCATCCAAATAGAACAAAGTTGGCATACAAGTATTCTGGTACTGAATATAGAAATGATTAAAAAAAATCAAGGCCACTTTCTGGATGTGGCCGACTACATTTCATGGAAAGCATGCATCAATAAGAATGTATCAAAAGTAAATCTCAGGTGCAAGGGCAATTCTAATAATGTACCAGTGGATTGCTATTGCATGAAGTTTTTATGACTATAAAGATGCTATTTTCAGGTTTTGTTAATACAAGCAAATCATTGTGAAGGATTATGTGACAAGACTTCTTTCATTAGTTTATCACACGTCTTGTAGGTCAAAGCTAAGTAGCAGTCCAACAATATAAAACCTTGTAAACTGCAGAAAGCAAAATCTCTTGGTATGCATTCATTGGGTTATCAGGGAAATGACCTTAAATGTTGTAGGGAAACTATTGCGAGAATTGCATAAACATAATTTCTTTGCAAGTTCAGTGAGCCACGGAAACTATTGCGAGAATTGCATAAACATGATTTCTTTGCAAGTTCAGTGAGCCACTTATTTGCCTATTAATGATCAGTGGATATCTTTGCCACTGTAGGAGATGATGCCCAGTAATGCATTATGGCTTACCTAGAGTTTCCTTGATTTCCACTGTCTAATATATTTTCTGTGTTTCTACCAACACCTTGCATTTTTTAAATCTCCTGACCTCCCCCTCTTTTTTGAGGGGGGTTCATATTTTTTCGATTTTACATGTTGAGGTGCATCTGTATACTTTGAAAAACATTTGCAAATTAGCTAGCAATTGTTGTATCTGGCATATTATAGTTCATCATACTGTGTGTAAACTACAGTTCACAGATGATATCTAATGCATGCCAAATAATCTCTTATATTAGTGAATTAGCTAGTCATTCCTGTATCTGGCATATTATACTTCATCATACTGTGTGTAAACTGCAGTTCACAGATGATATCTAATGCATGCCAAATAATCTCTTATATTAAAGCCGGAGGTGACAGTATATCCTGTTGACTTCTTTCAATGCTGTTAGGTGTTTAATTTGAATAAGCAGATTATGCTGCTTTGGTGTCATAATTTCTTCTTCCCACTCTTTTTGATTGTATTGCATATGCCAATATTCACAAAGCTTGGATGTTACTTTCTGAGTGCGTCTTTTTTATTATTATTATTGAGCAAACTAATGTGAAAATATTATCATTAGTTACTTGTAAATAATGCAATATTAAATAAATTTGACCATTTGAAATTTTTCTTTTGTTGTATTAGCAAATTTATGTGGCACTCAGTTCTAGTAGAAAAAAAGGTTAATTATTGTTAAATTTTCTTTTAAATGTGGTAGTATGTTATGCAGGATACCACAAAGGTCTCCATTTGTAAGAACATAGCTAGCTCATGAGCTTTTAGTGCAACAAAGCTTCTATGATTAGGTGAATTATGAAATAACAAAGCATAATTGATTAGAGTAATAATGATTTTTTTTTTTTTTTTTTTTTTTTTTTTTTTTTATGTTAACTTTATTGCTCTTAACAGCCAATTATATATCTGTATATATATGGAGACTTTTGAACCATCTTGTATTAAATACATAAAAAGCAAAATTTTGAGGAGTGCAACTCATATATTTTGAAATTTTATGTTTTTCCATGGATCATGAATTCACATTAGTTAATGTTAAATAAGTAATTTTAAAAAATTCTTATAGCAGCTCTTGTGTTTGATTAATATCTGTAAGTGGCCACTTGTGTGATATTTTAATATCTGAGTACTGGTGGTTAGTGCTATGTTGTAGTAATGTTAATAAAAAATGTTGTAGTAATAGAAGTTAGTGGCTTGATTATATCAAATTAGGAAAGAAAGGTTTCAGATGCAACAAAGAAAACAGTTCTAGTTTGAAAGGAAGTGAAAATTAATTTTTGAATATTGAAAGCACCAAAATTAACTCATGTACCAGTATAGTCATCAGCTAGTTTACTGCAGTAATACTGAGGACAAAATCATGGTTAATCCAAAGCCATTTAAAAAAACACGTGAAAGAGGAATAGCCCCTATTATATTAAGCAGAAAATATTATTACCAATTTGACTATGTATTCAAGCAGTTTTATCTAAAGCATAAGTTCATTTATTTGTGTAAATTAACTCAGTATTCAAAACAAAAATACGTTGTGATTAATGCATGAATAAGCACCATTAAAAATGTAGTCTAACTTATAGTTAAAGAACAGTGTTTTCAAGAGAGCTTGAACAATATTTAGTTTCAACCTTGTATAAAAAAAAGCCAGAATTTTCTTTTGGGCAATGTGTATATATTTCACATCGTGTAAAATGAAGTTAAATACTGCTGTGGAAAAACAGTTTGTAAACTATGACATTTCCCACTATCCCATAGAGTTTCTGATTTGTATTTTTCAAAAAAACAAGATATATGGTAAATGCTTGTTTTTTGTATGTTTCAGCATATAACTGCTTTCTATTAATTTTCATAATACTTAGTATTATGATTTTTATTAAAATTATTTACGTTTATTATTAGTAGTATTATACTAATCTTGCATATTATGCTTTTGATCGCATGATAAAGTTTTTACCCTGGAAATGAATTTGCTTTTTTTCAAATGTAAGAATATGAATAATGCAATTCATATTTCATGTTCTTGAAAATAAGAAAATTGTATGTTGTAGGATCTTCTATGTATACACTGTTTTTTAAACATAAAACCTAAATAAATCATTTATCATTTCCAATATACACTATTCATTAAAGATGTGTGATTCTATGTATACACTGTTTTAAACATAAAACCTAAATAAGTCATTTATCATTTCCAATATACTATTCATTAAAGATGTGTGATTCTATTTGATTCCCCCCCCTAAACTAAGGATCTGTAGAATATTTTGAGTTTTTATTTGCATATAAATTTATGTAAGAGGAATATGCATTTGTGCATACTGTCTTTTGAGTTAAGAGTTTGTTTGACTTCTGAATTAGTGTCTTTTGAGTTCTTTGAAAATTTTTAATCTATTGATGACAAGGGTTTGACTTTAGTTACATATTATCAAGGTAGCGTAAATCTGCAGTGCATTTTTTTGTCATTAACAGAGAAATTATTTAAAATAAAAACAAGGGTTTGAAACATTCAAAACTGGATTGAATTGGAACAGATTATTAATGGACTGATTGTTTTCTCCCATATGCAGAAGCATCACAGGGATCACTTTAGCACAAGTAAGAAAACTATGAAAACCTTGTGTAAACATCCTGTTCTGCCATTGGTTGTACAATTCAAGACTACTAACATTTTATGTCGTTAGTCATTCAGAAAATGATTGGCCATCTGATTTTGAAGCTTTTCTGTTAATCAGTCAGATATCTCATATTAAGATAAATGTAGAGTGTGTAATTACATTCCAGTAAAGTATACATGTAATATATGTTGTATATTATATGTATATTTTACTGGTATGTATTATATGTATATTTTTGTTGTAATATATGTTGAATATTTTTTCTTCCCGAAAATTTTTGTTTTTGGGGAATTTGGGTTAATTATGTTTTCCTTTTTTACTTTCTAAGATTGACGTGTTAATCTTGTTAGAATCTTTAAAATTGCAATTGCTGTAGATTCCAGATTATCTTGTGTAATACAGTACAAAGCCTGTAATCCGGACGTCCATTATCCGGAATGATCTATAATCCGGACCTCAAAGCCACAAACTTACACGTGCGCTTTTAATGTGCACGTCTGCTACGCATGCGCGTAAAGTGTTTACTCGTGCGCACTTCCAATAGTGAAGAAAATGACAGAGAGGTTATTGAATACGAAAAAATTTCGATTGACATGTTAGCCGGCATTCTTAACACAGCAATTACAGGACTTGAACAGTGGAACTTTGTAACTGAACAAGAAATTATGTCTGTTTATAGAATGAAAGAGAAAGTATTAGCAAAAAAAGCGAAGCAACTTAAACAACTTATATTGAAAGAAATGTTTAATAAAGTAAACAAATAAGTATTAAGCT
Organism: Stegodyphus dumicola; assembly: GCF_044657685.1. NCBI lineage: Eukaryota > Metazoa > Arthropoda > Arachnida > Araneae > Eresidae > Stegodyphus > Stegodyphus dumicola. Next base: position 107,464,130 of record NC_140781.1, on the reverse strand, counting down.
TTTTTTGTGTGTGTGTAAATTTTGATACTCTTTAGATCATAATTGCTCTTTATTTCATAAATTATGGTTTCATATTTTTAATTGTATAATTTCTGCATGCCATCTTACCAGATTTAAATTGATGATCTATAATCCGGAAAAATCCCTAATCCTGAATCGCCGAAGTCCTGACAAGTCCGGATTACAGACTTTGTACTGTATCAAGGATAACATTCACAGTTAATCCGACAGCAGTTAAAAAACAAGTTAAAAAAAAAGACTGCTTTTATTTGCATTGCTATTGTATTCTAATAGGAATAAGTTTTGAACAAAAATTTATAGCTGTATGCTTAATTATTTTAATATTTAGTAATTTATTTTTAATAAATGATTTAACAGTGCAGTTAAAGCGCAACTGACCTGAAGGCTCAGGAAATGCCAGATTCTGGATGCGCAAAAATTCCAGATAGCTGAGCATATAACAATTGTAATTGAGGGTAAAAGCAAGAGAAGAAATTTTCAGTCTAAAATTCAGTCAGTAAAAAACAGTCATTTTATTTGTTACTAACTTGAATATCAAAATCCTCCAATTAAAATTATATAAGACATTGGGAGGGGACATGAATTTCAAATATAAAAGCTGACATATTTTGTAGCCCTTAACAGTAGAACATCTTATCTGATTGTGAAAATGTGCTGAACGAGAAAGTTGGGGAATATATCGGCAAAATTATGCCATTCATTCCAGCAGAATTTCGATGCTACAGATTGTTCTTTATATAACATACACTCTTTCGCAAAAAAAATCGAAGCACCATGAAGGAATTGGTTGTTTTTGATGAAATAAAATATGTGTATAGCTCATACACAGATAATAAAGTGATTAAAAAATCAAGGTCATAGTACCTGTTCATGGCTCAAAATCAGCCATTGAGTGTTCAAATTAGTAGTTGGTCGAACTGACCCTAGCGGCAGTGCATGTTTGAATTCGTCGAGGCAAGGAGTAGTAGAGGTTTCTAATGTCATCCTGCGACACATTCTGCCAGGCATTCGTCAGTGGTCGCTCAAGATCTGCGATATTTTTTGGTGACCGAATCTGGCGGCCCACCATGTCCATGAAAAGCTTGATTGGTGAAAGGTCAGATGACCTTGTTGGCCAAGGAAGAGTATCAACCGCACGAAGACAGTCCAGAGATATGTGAGCGGTATGTGGCCTAGCATTGTCAAACAAAGGATGATTGTAATCGCTGTCCCTGTTCTCTCCAGACATGAACATGTTTGTTATCTGCTTCAAGAGTGAAGCGGGATTCATCGCTGAACACTTTACGATGCCAGTCTGATGGCAGCCATGATGATCGGCTGCAAGACCACTATAGACGACTCCGCCGTTGTTGTGGGGTGAAAGGCAAACATCTTAAAGGCCTCTGTGAGCGTAACTCAGACAAGCACCGCGAGATGGTGGACGGTACCACGGGAGGTATAGACATGGCTGTAGTGCGTTGAATAGTGAACAATGATACCGTTGGGACGGTTCGGGCCTGGCGAATAATCATCCTATCTTGTTTTGTATTTGTGCTCCTTGGCCTTCCAGAGCCTTCATTTCATCAGCAATTTCCTTGTAGCAACCATTGCTGCCAACATCTTTGCACAGCATTGTCTGTACGCTGCAGGTGGCGGCCTGTTGCTCGGTATGACCACTCAGCTTCACGCAACCCTACAATGCGACCACGTTCAAAGTCGTTTAGTTGTCTGTAAGGTCTTCGATATCATCGTAATGGCATCTTTAGTTGCTTCTTCATGGAATTACAATGGCAGCAACAAAAAAAGATAAATTTTCCACCTCTGTTACTGGTTTTATACTTTGTGAATTGCACAATAGAAGTGCTAGCTATGATCGCGATTCCTGTTCATTTTCCTTGAAACTTTGATCATATGCATGTTCAATTAGGATCTTTTTGCATACCAATTTTCGTCACGATCGCAAAAGTTCTTCATTGTGCTTCGATTTTTTTTTCAAAAGATTATATATAAATTAAGAATATAGCATATAAAAATTTAAATCACTTATCATAATTTTCATGTTACATCACCATTCAGTACTATTCCGTTTTGAGGGCCGTAAAAAAATTGCAGCGAAAATGTATGCACCAAAGAGCCAAATCTAGCAAATGCGCCCACTTAACAGCATGCCAAATCTAGTGTACATGCTGATTTCAAATTGCATTAAGTTTAGATAGTTCTAGATTTCTTAACCCCTTAACGCATTTGCCCGTGTCTCACACGGGCGAAAGTTTCCGGCAAATTTGCACATGCCCGTGTCTCACACGGGCGCCCTTGTATCTCGCGTTATTTTATTTCTAATGCTTGTCTGAGATCCGTTCCAGTAAAAATAAATAGGCTAGATTATAATTAAACTTATTTGACATAGATGGCACCACTATTCAGCATTTTTCTTGTGTAAACCACGTGGCGCATTTTGATGATTAGCCATAAGTTTGCTAGGAATTCTTTGCTATAAAGTAGTCGTTTGGTGTGGAAAAGATAATATATCCATTTTTATTACGTAAATATAATAAAAGTAAGCAGTTAAATGCAAATTATATTACTAAGTGTTTTTGTAATTTAAAAAAAGTTATCTGATAATGAGCGACTCTGACGATGACAATTTTGAATATGCCAATTTATCAGACAGTTTCAGCGATGAGAGTGATGATTTCTTGAGTGATGGAAGTGAATCGGAAGATAATGACAACGAGATTTTGGATATAGCAAGGAATTGGTATCAAATTAGTATAAATCAACCAAACGTTGCACCACCGAGATTTCGATTTGAAGCTAACCCTGGCATGATTATGCAAGAAAAAAAATAGGTGATTTTTTGACCGAAAATTAGAAATTAATGTGTGCCTTGAGGGGTTAAGACGCCATTGAAATACTAGTTTAATTGTTAATTCCTTTTTTGATAATGCTATGGATTTAACAATTTGGGAATGGCCCAGTGATGAAAAGTCTGCAGTAGAATTTTTTCAAAGAAAGCATTGTTCATTGTAGAAAATTATGTTTGAACAACCAACGAGATGAAATTATGCTTTTATAGATAACTCGGTAGCGAAATAGCGAAGCAGGAATCCATTCAATCATGTTTAGCCTTTTTTTATATAAATTATAATAATGATCTGGAATAGTTTTTTACTCTTATTCTTCCATTCAGTTATATCTAGCCATTTTATATAAATTATAATAATAAAAAAGTATTATATGAAATTAACCTTTCATCTAAATTAAAACAATAATCTTAGATAGTTCTTTACTATTATATTTCCTTTACTGCATTAGGGTTGCCGCTATTATTTTTGGCAGCACTGGCATCAACAATAGTTTGGCGATTTTTTACGATCCTCAAAATACAATAGTACCCACTATTCTTTATCTATTTTCAAATAAAGCCACACATTGTGCCTTTTTGATGCCAGGATCCTGTAACTTACTGCATGCTTTCACATGAAAGAAGGCCCCAAATATTAATCATCTTTTTTCATTAGTGGTGAAAAAATAGGATTTGTATCCTTTGTTACAAAAATTAAATTGCTGCATACAGAATTAATTGGATTTACATAAAACCAAGCCAAAATTCTTATGATTCATCATGCATATCTATTTTTGTTCTAAGTCTCTGTATATGATGACAATGTATATGTCTAATAACAAGCTCTATAATTGTGTTACAAATCTCACATTTACTTAATTTTTTGGGGGGGGGATTTTTTTTCCCTGAAATTCTAAAATATTCCAGTTACTGGAATGCTGAATAGTTGGGCTTTTTAGGTATTGTTGTGCATAAAAGCAATTCCTAGGGTAATGTGACATTATCTACAATTACTTCTGTTATGTGCATTTTCTTCTTCTTTTTATATTTCAGCAGAAATTTTGCTTTATTCTCCTATGGTTTATAATAGTAATTTTTCCATCATTACTTACGGCACTTAACTTTTTTTTTTCAAGCAAAACTTTCAAACAAGGTGCAACCAGTGTGGCTGCCCTGGGTGGCAGAATTTAAGAGCAATAAAATTTCAGAATTTCGGAAGGCAGTGGACAGCAGGATTTAGATTGCAGGGACAAAAGTCTAGCTCCAGACCGTGGGCTTGATTAATCAAGAGTTATTAATTGTAGTGCAAAAAATGGATAATTTCTTTCTGAAATTTGTCAGTTATTTTACAATTCTTAACATTTATCAAATGAAAAAATATAAAATTTATTGAATAATTTCCAAACAAAAAATAGCCCACCAGCGGTCGAGTGGTAAAGTCGCTGAACACTGGTAGTTTGGTCCGAGGTTCGAATCCCACAAACAGGCTGGCTGCATGGGCGTTTTCATGGTTTTCCCCATGTGTAACGTGTATACGAGCCAGTTTCCCTTAGAAAGTCCTCCACGAAGGCATCCCTCCCCTTTAGGCAGATAGCCCTAGTGTGCTTTGCCATAATTAAATACATCACACCACCAAACAAAAAATATTATCAACCGATAAATATGTGGGTCAGAAAATGATTGACACAATGTCGCTATTACATGATGTGACAGGGAAACAAGTGAAATAGACGCAGGTTTGTGTGAGCGTGATTTTGTTGAAAAATGTATAAATGGAAATGGAGAGTAAGTAATGTTTAATAATCTTTCCTTTTCTCTGAAATGTTCCATTTCTCTTTCCAGCAATCATAATAGAAATCCTTGATTTTTACCAATAACAATTCTTTTTTATGCATGAATATTGAATGCATCCTCAGCATTACTCAAAGCAGCCTCTTTGGGCAGCATGTTGGCCCTCTCATTGCCTATAACACCAATATGGCCTTTCCCCAGTTCATTTTCACTTCATGTATTTTCTCAAATTTTACAAGATCTTATATATATGAGCTCAAAATGTTAGTGTTATGAGCATCTCCTAGTGCTTCCAAACCAGATAACCAGTCTGTATATATATATATACAGTATATATATATATAGACTAGTTAGGCTAATTTACCATTTTCCGCTTACTTTTTTATCTTTTTTATCTGATTTTGTTTTTTTAATGTTTTACCTGTTAAATGGTTTGATTTTCATATGTATTAATTTTTTTAAAACGTGTTGAACTTTTTGGAGCAACAGCTCCTGGTAACTTTTAGGTGAGCTTACTACAATTTCTAATTTACTTATTTTGCAGCATATTGCTCAAGATGTTTTCTAGACCAAATTGGTCATTCAGTATTGTAATAACTACCTTGCTTGATATATATATATACATATATTAATTGAAAAAGAAAATGTAAAGCGAACAGTAATTAGACGAAAGACCTATCTGGTCTCAAAAACTTTTGCGCATAATGCTGCAAAAAGATTTGAAAGAATAGTAGTAGATGGGAACATTGCAGCAACCTTGCTAAAAAGTTACCAGGAGCTGTAGCTCCACGAAATGTTGTAACATAGTACTACATAGACAATAAGAAATTTGCCTGGTAAAACTGAAAAAACTGTATAAGCACGAAAAAATTGCCAAATTTTAGTGCTGGATATATATATATATATATATATTGATATATGTTTTTACAGTTGGGTTTCTATCAATCCATTTAAGAGCAAATATGATAGCAGCCAATTTGGCTTTAAAAAAAAAAAAAAAAAAAACACGAATTTTAAGGTTCAAGTTCAATTTTGCTATAGTCTGTTTTTGTACCGAACAAGTAACCCACATTTGCTGCACCAATTCCATTGTCATAACCCAAACCGTCAGTAAATATATCCAATTCTCGTATGCAAATATTTGGTCTGTGATATTCCACTGCATGTTTGTGATCATTTGAAATATATTTAGGGAAAAGAAACATTTTGAAGAGGAGTATCTAAAATTTTTAAGTTCTAAAGTTTAATTTAGGACTGACTGATTGCAAAATCACTACTGACAAGGGAGACAGTATGTAAATAGCATGCTTTTGCAAAGTTGTAATATTGAAAGAAAATTACTATACTTAATTTGTCATTAAATTTAGATTTTTAGTTTGAGAAATCATAAAATTTAAAATAAAATTCAAGAACTGTGTTTGTTTTTTTCTCTAATAATAGTCATTTAGTAGTTAATAGTTGTATGCAGTAACTAACATTTGGGTAAAAATTGACTACTTGAAGCAGCATTCATGTATATGACTTATCTGCTATTTGGTGTTTCTTATTTACTAAAGTAAATGGAACTTTGAAGATTTATAACTGTATTTAAGATGGTTACTCTCATGTTAAAATCATATATGAATTTTAAAAGACACTTTATTTTTTAAAAAAAATCCTCTTCCACATAAATGTGTACACTGCATGACCATTTTCCATAGTCTTGTCCCCAGTTCTATGTTTGATTACAATTAAATTCTGTAATCTTGACACGCCACATCCATCCCCCTTTATTACAAGTTAAATCTGTTTAGGGGTACTGGATTTCTTGTGGACTTATGCAAAGTTTGTGGCATAGCTGGTGTCTTTGGTGACCTGGTTGTATCAGCAGCAGGTCCGGTGAGTGAAGCTCCCTGTAAAACCCTGGTCTCAGAAGATCATACCGACTCATCTATCTGGTTGCTGTTATCTTTGGATGGTTCTGGGACTCCTCTCTTATCATCTTCTTTGAATATTGCAAGAGCTAAAGGATGATATAGGCAGCCGTCATCATTAATGGTTCCTCCATCACGCATCTGGTCAACATGTTGTCGCCATAGCTGATCGTCTGCATTTATAATGAAATGTAGCTGTCCATCGTCGGTTTGGATGTTCCAACATCTCCGTCGCCTGTCACCCTGCCGATAATTTCTTACTGTCGCTTTATCCCAACCCTAAATCCCTGGTCTGCAAGTCCCGGTTCCTTTTTTAACTCTATCTTCCACCCTCCTTTTAAGATCTGGTCTCAATAAGACAATTCTTGTTTGAATTTCCCTCTTCGACATTGGTATTGCAGGTCTCTGTAGAGTATTTAAGTTTGAAGGCTTTCTGTATACTCAGAGTTTCCAGATAACTTTGCATGGCTCTTAAGGATTGTTTTCCTGTAAACACTTACTGTTCAGCCAACCCAATACTAGATGGCATAAATGGTACTGTGGTTTTATATTTGATTTTGTTACTCACATCCCCCCCATTTATATCTCCTTATATCCTAAACTCATGTGACATGAATTGTAGCATCTTTTCACTCACTAACAATATTGGTAATACGAATTGTGCAAAAAAGTTTCATGAGCATTCTACTATTTTGAAAGCCAACCTTGATTTCATTGGGTAGTCTTCCAGCCATTTTGAGTGAGCATCAACGATTATCAAAGACATATGTTCAAAAATAGTCCTGCATAATCGATGTGCATGTGTTCCATTGGAGCGCTCAGGTACTCCCAATTACGAGCCTTTACCTTCGGAGGATCTAATTTATGTTTTGTGCATTCAAAACAGTTTTTAAAAGTACTTCCTTGTCTATACCATTCCAAAACACGTAAAATCTAGCAGTTGCATTCATCTTTACAGTCCCTAAATGTCCGTGGTGCAACTCTTTTTAACACACTCTCCGGTATTGTTTTGGAATAAAACGCATTGCCCATACATTATACAGCCATTTTGGAGACTAAACTCCATCTCTCTTCCTTTCAATTCACCACCACTTTCAAGTATTTGTAGCAGAGGACTGAGTTATGCAATTAATATTAAATTGGAATGACTGTAAGGCCAAAAGGTAGTGTAGGAATCCAGTTGCTGCCAAAACTGGCATGTCTCTCTTTGATCCGAAAATTGCAGTAAGTTTTATGAGCTGTATTTAATGTAAATTTCCTGTATTTTAAGTAGAGAAAAAAAATTTTTTTGTTCCCTAAACGATTGACATGATTGACAAAGCTTCTTTATCAGTTTGAGAATTTCCCCCCCCCCCAATTTCAGCGAGTGTTTTAGAGGCATATGTAACTAGTCTTTCAGTTCCATCAGGGAGTTAGTGGAAAAATACTCATTTTTCACATCTCCGGCTTCGAAATAGCCTAATATCTCTACAAAGGGAAAGAAATATGATGAAACAGTTTACTAAATCTTTTCTGAAAATTATTCTTTTAGTTTGACCTTTCTGTTGTCTTTCTAAGACAGTCTCTTAAGAATTTTAAATAATTTTTATCTTTTGAGGAGAATGTTGGAGAAAATTAATGTTGATAATGCTCAGTGCAACTACTGACACATCAAAGAGGTGTCTCATACAGAGGCTATTCTTGACAATCAGCAGTGCATCAGATCTTTTATTTATAGCCGATATTACTAAAGCTCATCAGTGAAAGAAACTGAATCATGTAAAAAGTTAATTTGCATTAATTACGTTTGGAAGAAGGTATTACTTTATGCTATAAACAAAGTAAAATAAATGTGTTTTTAATGCTTATGCAGTCCTTTCTAATATCCTGAATAAAAATCTTTATCAGTTGCAAAATTTCTAATTTTATTTTATTTGTATGTTCTTTGTCAAAAATAAAATGTAATACAGTCAAAAGTCTTAGACTTGTCGGGACTTCAGCGATTCCGGATTATAGATCATCAGTTTAAATCTGGTAAGATAGCATGCAGAAATTATAAAATTAAAAATATGAAACCGTAATTTATGAAATAAAGAGCAGTTATAATCTAAAGGGTATCAAAATTTACATAAAAAAACCTTAATATTTATTTATTTACTTTATCAAACATTTCTTTCAACGTGCGCATGCGTAAAGCATACATTACACATAGTCGAAATTAGAAAATTGCAACCAGAAAAGTATTTGATGTGTATTCGTGATATTTATAATGACGAGGAAACTGATTTAAATTATATCAGAGTACATCGAGATAAAACACTACATTTAGTGAGGAATTATAAGCCAAATAAAATAAAAACATCTGCCCTGAAGATGAGGATAGTGCTGACAGATCAACTTCCAGTTCATTGCGCGTTGCGACGTCCCCCCTCCTTTCCGCAGAGCAGCGTGAAACTGATAAACAGATTTCGGAATGGTTAGAGAAAGAACACTTTCTTCATGCCTTTATCAATTTTTTGCAGCAGTTCCACTTCTTGTTTAATGGACATCGAAACATGATTTCGCTTTGCAGACACTTTGGCAGCTCCAGCATCGGAAATTCTATTTGACATAATCGAAAGTTCAAGCTTACTGTTATAAAATTGCTCTAACAGTCTGCAAAATTAATAATCCGGATCCAATTCGAAGATTAAGGAATAACGCAATCTGCAACATTAACTGAAATAGATAATTTTAGCTTAGCTTATACCGTCCGTTATACATTAAATGTGCATGCACACATGCATATGCGCATGCGTAAATGTATTATGCACGTTCACACACGCATATGCGCATGTGTAAAGGTATTACGCGCATGCGCATGCATGAACGCATAATGTGTTTACTCATGCGCAGAAAGTTTGTGGCTTTGAGGTCTGGATTATAGATCATTCCGGAATGTGGGTGTCCAGATTAACGACTTTTGACTATTGTAATGATAAAATTTTACTGCTGCTTTCTCTAATTCTCTGGCATTTGTTCTTACAGTAATATACTGATTTTAATATTGTTACGAAAGGTACAGTCGCTGCAGTTTTAGGGTTGCCATAATATAGCAAGGAAGGCAGGATTGCCACATTTCGCGAGAAACCACCCATTTGGCGATATTTCGTGACGAAATTGGCGATCTGCCATGGATGGAGGGAGAACCTTCTGGAACGAATTCTTACCGGTTTAGCCCAGAATATTCTCGAACGCAAAGCAAAAGCTAGAGTTAACAGCCAGGCAACGAGTGCCGAGTGGGTCATTAAGTGCACTGAAAGAGTCTCGTAGTGTATCGCGGTTAGTGCATCGTCAAGAGAGCGTGTTGAGCTCCGGGAACGACTGATCTGAAGAGTCGGGAGCTGTGCTCTGTGTGTCGTCGAGTGCATCGCGAGTTGTAGTGTGGAGAATCTCGAGAGTTCATGGAGTTCCGAGAACGACCAAGCAGAGTCGGGAGCTGTACTCTAGTGCTTTGCTGTGAAGCTATCTCCACTGTGATAGCTAATAACCTGGAGGCTGTGTCGCTAATCGTGTCAACGTGTTTATAGTAGTTCATCGATGACTGTAAACGTGTTTTGGAGATGTCCTGACAATACTGGCCAATAAAGTGTGTTTCGATACTTCACCAAGTAGTGTCATCATTATTCACTCCAAATCCATACGAACCCCGTACAAGCGTGAGGGAAGAAAATAGCGTAACAAATGGTGTCAGAAAGGAAAAACGCAACAATATTCTGATATTCTTTTTGTTTATTCTATTTTGCAATAAAAAAAAAAGTAGTGGAGAAACAAATGCCAGAGCTTTTAAAACTGAATTTCATTTCAGTTGAGTTTCAGTTTCATTCAACAGTATTAAGGATTCAGTTTTATGAGTTGAATGAAAGGAAGCTGAAGTAGTTATATATTCTTTTATGTTTTAACCACAAACTTTGGAGATATCAGATTGCAATCTAAAATACTCAGACTTTAAATTAATTAGTTCCCCCAAATCCTGATCACTTTCAGCTTTTTTCGTCCTCGGAGGATGATGTCCATGATAAATGCATTTATTTTGTGTTGCCTTTTGTAGTATATATTTTAAATAATAACTAGTAATTAATAATTATTAACTCAGCAAAATTCAAAAGATGAATTTGAAAGGAAATATTTTTATTATTATTCAATTTTCAAGTGATAAAAACCTGATTAAACATAAAATGTTTCATGGTTGCACTCTCTGCTGACACGTTTTATCATGTACTAAATTCAAATTCTTGATCTTGGATCTAGCACCTAACTATCTTAAATTCTTCAGAAACACGATTTCTATCAAATTTTTCATCATTACGTCATTTCAGAAAAACTTCGTGTTTCTCTGATGTCTTATAATGTGTTTTTAATGAGCAGAATAAATATATTTAATATCTTTTTAACCACAAAAATATTGGACTTAAAATATGGGATTAATAAGCCGAGTTAGCAGACTCAAAGGATTTCAACTCTTAGCTAATTCATTCCTAAACAAAAAAATAAATAAAATAAAATAAAACAGTTAAAATAAAAGTTAGAAGTTCATTTAGTGAAATTTCTTAACACTAAGTTGAAATTAATATCAAATTTAAAGTATGAGTACCTCTGAAATGGTTTGCACGATTTTTATAAAACTTGGTACTTTGGCATATTTTTTCGGCAGAGAATTGTAAAATGGAAAAAATAAAACAGACAATATCTTTTCAGAAAAAATCTGATTTTCTGTTGAAGTATGTTAAGCTATTGCAGTGCTATATGTCAATCTAAAATACACTTGTTTTGAAATATCATAATGATATACTTAACTCCAAAATGCATTTGTGTTTGAAATATCACAGTGATTTAACTCCAAAATGCATTTGTGTTCAGAATTCTCTTAATAATATTATTAATATTATTAAGAGAATAAATGTGTTTTTATAATTAATATTATTATTTCTCAAAAAAACTGACCTTGCAAGATGGCACCTAAAATAAGACCAGTTGGGGAATATAGTCACCTATAATAGATATGCTGTACATCTGAGTAGGCACTCCATTGGCCAAGCAACGAAACAAAACCTTGGCTCAAATTTTAGCAAACAGGCTGGCTGTATGATAGTTTTTGTATTTTCCCTCGTGTGCAACATGAATATGAGGTAGTTTCTCTGAAAAAGGCCCCTCACAAAGCCATTGCTTTCCTTGGGCAGATAGCCCTTATTTGTGGTTTGCCATATTCTAAATATTCCAGTCCTGTTTCCTCTGTCCTGTGAGTAGTCAAGAAGCCTTTGTCAAACCTGCCAGCGAAGGGAAGTCAGGTCCAAGGTTGATGTTCTCTGTCTGCATCATGCCAAAAGCCCTTCTTTTTGTAAGAGAATGAACAGGACTTGGACAACATGTCTGCTTCCAAAAAAAAAAAAAAGCCCTCTCTCGTGTTGCCTTGGAAGAACAGTCGCAGCATATAGCTTATCAGAGAGCCATCAGAGCATTGCAGCAGTAGTGGCTGTAGAACTCCTATGACACCCTTCTGAATGTCGCTTATTTCAATTTTCATTCAGCATTGTGACTCTTGCCAGTGCTGTCTGGATATGGGTCTCGTTCCTGGAAACTGTTTTCACAAATTGTAGTTAATGTTGTGTGTTACAATGACCTTGCTTGCAACTTGCACTTTTGAATGCCTTTCTTTCAGTCTGCCAGTGGTTCTTCACCTCATTCCATCATGCAAATATTCATGATTACTCATTCTGTCACACTACTTTAAAAATGTAAGAGAATTTTGTCATAAAAAAAGTGTGTAATTATTGCCGGTCTTTGTGAATGAAGTACAAATGGTACAACAAGCCACTTTTTATACCTACTACTGTTGCAGTGGTATTTTTACAGGTATGAATATGATTATGTATCCAATACTAGGATTATTGCTCAGAGCTATTTTCAAGTTTTGATTAGTGTTTTCTGAGGAATATTTTAAATATCTATTTTCTTAATTCTCAAAGCCGGTGTATGTTCTGAGTTGGGTTTTTGAGTTTAAACTCATGAAAAATGCAGGTAGAATTTTGTCAGTCATTAGTCAGCTGGCTAAAATAAGAGATGTGAAACTTTCTTTTTTTTTTTTTTTTTTTTTTCCGTTAACAACCTATGTAGTCATACGTAGTGACAACCTCACAACTTACGTAGTGATAAGTTATATATATTTATTTAATGAGTTAGATACTTTTTTTTCCAGGTACCCTTCCAAGTAAATAATGAAGATGATGCATTAACTGCTGCAAGCTCATTTGCTTCTGATAAAATAGCTCCAATTTTCTCAGTTTCTTGTGTTACTGGAAAGGGTTTAGATTTGCTTTACACATTTTTAAATGTATTGCCACCTACCATTAATCAAAAAGATAGAGAGTACCTCATGCAACAACCTGCAGAATTTCAGGTATTTATAAGGGATTTCTTCTCTTTTAATTTAATATTTACATTTTTCCATTCCACATATATACAGTGGTGGGCAAAATTGTGGACACTTTTGGAAATTTTTATGTTTTTGAAATTTGTATGCTTATAAAAAAACGTTACATTTTACAAAATGCAAACTTGTATATATCATTTTAAAGAAAATTTCTTACTGAATTCAATACAAAAGACAAAATTCAATTATTTGCAATACAAAAAATGTTAAACGATAATAGTTATTGATATACATTAGATAGTGATGATTGTAGTGAGTTATCAGTACTTAGTAGGGTACCCTTTATTTTTGAGTACAGCTTCACATCAACGTTTCATTGAGCTGACAAGAGTTTTAAGCTCTTCTTTAGTTATTACATGATGCCCCGAAACAAGGGCGCCTCATTCGGAGGAGAGTTTTCAAACGATGCCACAAATTTTCGATAGGATTGAGGTCAGGACTGTTTCCTGGCCATGACAACAATTTAATGCTCTTTGTATGAAACCACTTTTTCGATATTTTGGCCATGTGGCAAGGCGCAGAATCCTGCTGAAAAATAAATGAAGCATTGTTGGGAAAGAGATCTCTGATGGGAGGTGTAATTTTTGGTTCTAGAATAGTGTCAATGTATTTTCTGGCATTCAGTGTCCCATCGATGACATGAAGGCAACCAATACCATCTGCTGACATGCATGACCAAATGATAACACTAACTGGGTTCTTCACAGTTGCTTGAATGCAGTCAGGATGTAGCTCTTCTCCTATTCTATGTCTTACATATTTTCGCCCATCAGTACCGAATAACGATATCTTAGTTTCATTACTCCATATAACTTGTGACCACTGATCATCTGTCCAATTAATGTGTTCCTTTGCCCACTGTAGTCTTTTTTTCGTTGCTGAAAATTAAGATAAGGCTTTTTTCGTGGAATTCTACCTCTCAGTCCAACATCTGATAATCTTCTCCTGATTGTTCTTGAACTGACAGAAACACCAGCATCATTTAGATCACTTCTGATGGCTGCTGATGACATTTTTCTATCTTGGAGACATAGTCTTTTTATTCTTCAATCATCAATAGATGTGGTGCACCTTTTACAGCCTTTTCCTTCTTTGTTTTTTATTTAATTTGTCTCCTGATATCGTAAACAAAACTTTCGGACTCCAGATGTAGTCACTGAACCACCCACCTATCTTGCAATTTCAGCACATGAAAGACCACTTTCTCGTAACACAATAATATTACATCTCTTTCTAGGTGTCTAATCTACTCTTTTATTTGATGTCATTGCTTCTTGACTAAATATTAAAAATTGTTACAAAAATTCCTACTTGTAATTGCAGTGTATAAGAAACAGGTCCTCCTTCTACAAAACAAAGCAAAATAATGAATTGTTTCAAGTGTGAACATGATATCGGCTTCTACTGGCAGTTACTAACATTTGATTGGTTCTCAGAACAAAAACAAGGATTGGCCAGGAAAGCTAGACATTACAAACCACTTCATAACTGTTTTTTTTTTATTATTATTTATATTAAAGTACATATAACTTTTTTTTTTTTGTATTGCAAATAATTGAATTTTTGTTTTGTATTGAATTCGGCCCACGAGCAGCCAAGCGGTAAAGTCGCTAAACACTGGTAGTTCGGTCCGAGGTTCGAATCTCGCGAACGGCTGGCTGCATGGGCGTTTTCATGGTTTTCCTCATGTGTAACGTGTATACGAGCCAGTTTCCCTTAGAAAGTCCTCCATGAAGGCGTCCCTCCCCTTAGGCAGATAGCCCTCATGTGCTTTGCCACAATTAAGTACACCAGTGTATTGAATCCAGTAATAAATTCTTTTTAAAATTATATATACAAGTTTGCATTTTGCGAAACGTAACATTTTCTATAAGCATACAAAGTTCAAAAACATAAAAATTTCCAAAAGTGTCCACAATTTTGGTCCACCACTGTAGTTATCTTTGACCATAAATGAGCTCTGGTGCAAAATCTGTTACTTTTATGCCCTAAAATTTCATTCCATTCATTTCACTTTCATTTTACCAATGTGCATAGTTGTGAAAAAGAAAGAAATTAGTTTCATTCTTGATTTTGATTGATAAATATGTTCATGTGATTTTAAATGCTAAAATTGTTTATTCACTTCTTTTAAACTATTTTAGTGTAAAATTATTTTCTCACTTTTACTTTTGAATTAAGTTACTATATAAATTAAATAGGTGTCTTTTTAGAATTTCTCAACTTTTTATGGCTATAATTATTATTTAAAATGTAAAATTGCTTACGTTGTATTACTGCCATATGTTTCCTTATAAGGATTACTGATTGACACTTATTATATATATATGTGTGTGTGTGTGTGTGAGAGAGAGAGAGATAAATTCTGTAAATATCTTGATGAGATAGCAGCATCAATACATAAGATGACATACACAGACTGATATGTGGCCAGATTCAATATAATTTCATTGCTGCATAAAACAGTTCTAGAGATGCCACATTGATTCACATATCATTATATGGGTGCAATATGCACCACAAAAATTTGTATAGCTCACGTACCTTTAGACAATGGACGATGTGAAGTAGCAGGCAATACATTGTAGCAGTAGCGAAGCGGAGTTGGAAAAAGGGAAGTGTATTTAGCGTCGGCGATATTTAGAGTGCTGGTGTTTCGTTAAAATTTTGATCTGTGATTGGAAAAGAGCTGTCGCATTGCAAGATTGCATAAGATGGCATGATAGATTGATTAATTTTAAGATGACATACTTTAGATTCATTGGGACAGGAAGGGGAAGTACCCACATTAAAATGAGGAATAAAAATGACTATTCCCAAATTAAAGTTAATAGTTTTATTTCATAATTTTATATCTTACATATTTATACTCTTAATGATGAAAATTAAATTTCTACAGTGAAAATGATGTTAGCATACACTGTTCTCTCAGAGCTTTTTATATTATTATATATTATTTTATATTAACTTTCTCAGAGCTTTTATATGCTCTCAGAGCTTATATATTTCTACAGAGCATACACTGTCCTCTCAGAGCTTTTTATTATATATACCTTTTTTAAGCTGTCATTCTCATGAGCTATAATTCTATCTGGTTTGCCTTTTCTCCTCTTCCCTCTGTTTCAGTAATTCACCGTTCTGGAAAAGAAAGTAGGGAACAAGAACTTTGTAAATTGAGCTGGCAAAGTAAATGAGCCTTTGACAAAAACTGTGATAGGGCTTGTATATACTGGTATGGATTTGGTATTTAAATAGCTAATGTTAGTAGAATTATAAATTAAATTGTTTTATTCCCTGTGCAGTGCAGGGGCTCACCAGCGGCCGAGCGGTAAAGTCCCTGAACACTGGTAGTTCGGTCCGAGGTTCGAATCCCGTGAGCAGGCTGGCTGCATGGGCGTTTTCGTTGTTTTCCCCATGTGTAATGTGTATACGAGCCAGTTTCCCTTAGAAAGTCATCCACGAAGGCATCCCTCCCCTTAGGCAAATAGCCCTCGAGGCTTTGCCATAATCACACACACAATCACCCTGTGCAGTGCAGTGCGTGACAAATATTAAAAGAAAGCTAAACTGCAAAATTAAAAATACAAGAGCACGTGCATTTAACATTTAATAAATAAATATCTCTTTTCGATTTTGAGAAATTGCTAGAACAATTTTGTGCCTTCTTTAAATAGCTTATGAAAAGGAGGAAAACCTCTCAATTCAGTCAGTTAGTTGTTTAAAGAGTTTGTTTAGAAAACTGCTCTTGTTGACTGTAGCGAATTCACAGATTAGCTTTCCCTAGCTATTTTTGAATTAAGTTCTGTTGAACGTTTGAGTAGTTAAAAGATAACTACTGTGATATATTGTAATACTGTACAAATATCTGAAGAAATTTAAGCATTTTGTTTTATTTTTTGTAATAATAATAAATTTTGTTCATTTTTCATCAGACTTGTGCATTCAGTTACTAAGAAACCTGTACACACACAACATTACTAATGTAGTTTTAAGTGCATATCTATCATATTAAGAGCAATAGTCATGGTATTGTTGCATTTTTCCAGTTTATGTAATAATTGTCTTCTAGTGTGCAGGAATATGTATAGTTTCAAGTTCTCTGACAGTTAATTTCTTAACCTTTTTTATAAAATCTCTTACTCATACTCTTACTTTTCTCTGATAAACTTTTGTTAAATAATAAATTAGATTTGGGCATAGAATGAGTTTTACGTATTGATTGTGAGAGACTGAAGTTTGAAAACAGTTATATTTTTAATGTATTCTTTTGTTCAAAAGAGAAAACAGACAAAGAAGATTTCAACAATGGGCTACAGTCTTTCACAAATATTAAATATGTTTAACTACAAGTATATTCAAATTAGCGGATCCTATAAGCATGAAGAGACAATTGTTCTCTAAAAATATCTCGTGTAGCTTTCCTTTGTAAAAGTTGATTTGTATTGTTCTGCACTGTTACCAAAAATGAATCCCATATACAAAAGCAGCTAGAAGGAAACAAGTACCATTTATATTTATTGTTGCTATGCATAATAGGGGAGCTATGACTAAAGATTTTGGTAACTTCCAAATACTTGAGCATGTAGATGTTTTCAAGAAACTTATAAATGGGGTTTTAATGAATTTCTTTATAGCTGACAGTCAAATGTAACTATTATGAGTTCCATAATACACCTTACTTTGGGGAATACATATGTCTGATTTCATAAAATAAAAAGAACCTCCTTTTCATTATAATTTTTTCAATCTAAGCATCTGAAAAATTTGTATGAAATGTGAAATCATTGCAGAATGAGTTGTATATTTTTGTTTATAGGCGTTCATTTAAGTAAAGTATCAATTAGATGGCTATCTGAAATTTTCTAATATGATATTCATTTATATGTTATTGTTATGATTATTTTAACTTTCAGGTGGATGAAACTTTTCATGTTCCAGATGTTGGAATAGTCGTATCTGGATTATTAACTAGTGGAGTAATTCATGAAGGAGATAATTTGCTTGTTGGGCCATCTGACAGTGGAAAATTTTCTCCTGCTAAAGTTTTATCTCTTCATAGGCACAAAGTTCCAAGTCGAGTAGTTCGAGCATGCGAAAGTGCAACATTAGCCCTTTCTAGTCAAACTGAGATTAGTTTTCGTAAAGGTATGGTTCTAATTAGCCAGCATGTAAGGCCACCAGTATGTTATTTTTTCCAGGCGAAGATACAAGTACTTTTTCATTCTTCTAATATTTGTGCAGGTTTTCAAGCATCCATTCACATAGGAAATATACGACAGACTGTTACAATTCTTGGCATTATGGGTAAATCTAGTCTGTCTCTAAATGAAACTGCATCTGTAATTTTTAAATTTATTCAGCGCCCTGAGTGTGTTCATCCAGGTTCTAAACTCTTACTACGTGTTGGACAAACAAAAGCTATTGGCCGAGTAACTCAAGTCTTTCTTCTTGGTGATAATTTACCCTTAAAAGTTTCACCTATTTATCGTAGCTACTATTAATAGAAAGTTATTTTATCTTCAATAATGCTTTAAAAAATTACATTTTATATATATTTTAATGCTTTTCCCTTTGCCTGTTGTACACTTTATTAAAATTATTCTGTAAAACTATTAAAACAATGCTGCTGTGTTCCTGTTTAGAATGTGTCCTGAGTGATCACTGAAGACAGCAGCAAAAACCAGATTTTATTCTGTTATACATGTATGAATCAAGTTCACCAGTATCAGCAATGCAAGATAGCTCAAGTATCTTTTAAAATTTCAGAAATGGCTAGAATATGATCATTTGACAATCATAACATAAATATTAATAACTCAGATGTCGAAAACGTTTTAAAATACACTTAGGGTATCAAAAAGAGGTCCATTTTCTAAGCCATTAACTTCAATCTGAGCAACCATTGTTGTTCTGCTGTTGTTTTTAACCAACATTTTCGCAAATACTTAGTAACTCTCTACAGTGAACCTTGTTGACCATGCCATGTCTACCTGTTTTAACGAGAATCACAAATTCCTGAGCCTTTTTATTGCTAAGTACCTGTAATGTCATTAACTGAAATATTGAAGTTCTTTTAGGAAAAACTAGATGTATCAAGTATCTAGTAGTATCGAGGTTTTGTACCACCTCCTGCGTATACTGCGAGCTAGACTGGGTTCAACTTAATTTAAAAATCTGCATGTTCACCTGTAAAAGAAGTATCGAGAAGCCATTGAAAGTTTGGAAGTTGTTTAAGTATTATAGCTTGTCTTGACAAATATCACCAAATCTTTTAAGCAAGATCTCTCTAATTATAATGGGGCTATTTATATTTACTACAATATATTTATATTTACTCATTGTATTAAGCAATTCATGTGATATCTATGATAAAATATTTAATAATTGAAAGAATAATTGTGTAATTTACATGGCATTTTTATATAACAATATTTTTATTATTTACATCATTTTGTAAATAATGTAATCGTTTTTCTATGAATATCTGAATTAATTGCTCTTATGAAAGCAAATGCAATACTTGTTTAAAATTAATGCTTTCTAATGGGTTGTTGTAAATAATGTAATTGTTTCTATAATAATATGAATTAATTATTCTTATGAAAGCAAATGCAATACTCGATTAAAATTAATGCTTTCTAATGTGTTTGCATTAAGTGCTTAGCTGTGTGCTTTTAGAAATCGTTTACTTTTCTTTGTAATTTTAACACTCGTAAGTAGCCTGGAATTCTCATTGTATTAAGAGTAGAATTCCAATAATCAGCGAATTCCTGTAATCCATGGTTATTTTTGTATATAAACAAACAAAATGTCAATTTTTAAAAAATTCAGCATGATAAATTTGGCAATATTTTTTTCTTATATAAATATGCAAATAAATTTTGAACAAAAAATACACTGTTTTTATAACATATTAGTTGAAAAAAAGAATTTTATTAATTTTTCAAATTTAGAATTTTTTGCTCGTATACCAGTGGTCTTTTTATATTAAAAGTGTATCATGACTCAACAATTTTTTCTTTTATACAAATCATTAACTGTGGATGTGTATTTTGTTGTCTTTTTAAATTAATTTTGACTTTGTAAAAGAAATATATTTCTCCTCAAATTTTCAAGCATTGAGTGACTTAATCTGTAAAATTTGTAATTCATGTAATCAGAGAATGTGGATTATCAGAATTCTGTATTAACACTAATATGTGTGTTGTCATTTTGATGCTGAAGTGTGTTTATCAGTTTGTTACTTCTAATTTTTGTCTTAATTGATTTACTTCTGCCTGTGGCTCATTTTAGGAAACTGCTTGACAGACTTCCCCTGAAGCTTTTTGGTGACTATTCTGTAACTCTTCACCATTTAATTAAAAAAAAGTGAACTCAAATGTGTTAAGGTTTTAAAAAACTGGATTTTATCATTTAATCTGATTTACTTTTAATGTAGTTCAACAAAGAGAAAATTTATTTTAAATGACTTCATGTTTTAAGCCTTTGCATGGTTTTATATTTGCAGCTAATCCTGAGACTTTTACTTCATTGTGTTGTCAGGGCTGTTGTCAGGGCATTGATTTTTTAATTATCCATTTTATTATTTATTTTAGTATTTTATTTTATATACAGTCAAAAGTCGTTAATTCGAACACCCATAATCCGGAAAGATCTATAATCCGGACTTCAAAGCTACAAACTTTCTGCGCATGCGTCAAACGACCTTTCGGGCTGCAAATACGCGTGTGCGTGTGAGCAAAATACGTTTACGAATGCGTGTTTAATGTATAACGGACGGTATAAGCTAAGCTAAAATTATCTAATTCAGTTAATGTTGCAGATTGCGTTGTTCCTTAATCTTTGAATTGGATTCTGTTTATTATTTTTTGCAGACTGTGAACTGTACTCAGGAGCTGGTTGACTTTGTATTTAATAACAAAGATTATCATCACAAAGATATTTACTTTATTATACATTTATTAATCATTTTGTTGCTGTAGAGGAACGATCTGGCTCCAAAACATTTTAAATTCTCAATCACAAAGCTGTAAGATCTGTTACAGCAAGTACACAAAAGAAAAGAATACTGAATTCAAATTACGTAGGTCGAGAGTATAACGCGCTAGCAGCGCCTCCTGTCGGGAGCTCTTAATCACTACTGAACATACTCCCGACCTTGAAACCTTACGGGTTTCAAAATATTATTACAATTAGTATACACTATTTTAAAGCACAATATAATAACAAACAATTGTAAGCAATAGCAATACAATGGTTAAATTTTAAAGACACATTAAATCATAAATGCAATATAAACACTATAAAGAAACACATTACAATATACAATACATAAATCTAATTACAATTCACAGGAAGAACACAAATGTCTCTCACATTTCTTTTTAACATTTTACCACCTGGTAATACTATGTTAATCACTCGAACTTTTTTATCTTTTCCAAAAATTATTTCTGCAATTCTACCTGTTAACCATTTTGTACTGGGCATATGCTCATCCTTGACTAACACAAGTGAACCCACCTTAACATTATCTTTAGCAAACATCCATTTACTACGTTGTTGAAGGTTATTTAAATAGTCTCTCTTCCATAACTTCCAAATTTGTTGACTATATTTCTTTATTTTTTGCCACTTTGAGAGCCTATTTTCTGGTATCTCAACAAGTTGGGGTTCAGCTATTGATGTTAAAGGCCTCCCTATGAGAAAATGCCTGGGGGACAAGGTTTCAAAATTATCAAACTCGGATGATAAGGGAGTAAGAGGTCTGGAATTTAATACGCTTTCAATTTCTAGAATTACAGTGAGAAATTCTTCAAGAAACAGATGAGCATTGCCAATAATTCGTTTCAAGTGAAACTTAAAAGATTTCACCCCGGCTTCCCAAAGACCGCCAAAGTTTGGTGATTTAGGAAGGATAAACCTCCACTCAATGTTTTCACTTAGCAGGTATTTAGTCAGTGTTTCATCTGGGTGTTTAACCAATTTATGCAATTTTCTGAGCTCAATGCTTGCACCCACATAATTCTTTGCATTGTCACTGAATAATTTCGCACATTTACCCCTGCGACTAAAAAATCGTTTCAAACAAGCTATAAAGGCATCTGAAGTAAGATCAGAGACAAAATCTAAATGGATGGCTTTGGTGCTTAAGCATACAAATATGCACACATAAACTTTGTTTAGTTTACCCTTACGCTGATTTTTAAATTTAATGTGGAATGGTCCACAAAAGTCAGTTCCAACATTACTAAATGGGTAAGAAGGTGTTACTCGTTCTTTGGGCAGATCACCCATTATCTGAGTCTCAAAAACAGGTTTGTTTTTAAAACAAGTTATACATTGAAAAACAACTTTACGACAAACATTTCTGCCATTTAAGACCCAAAATTTACGTCGAACATGATACAATAATGCATTTGAACCAACATGCAAATATTTTAAATGATAATATCTCACAATTATTAAAGTTAATGGATGCTTATCTGGCAGAACAATTGGATTTTTCTCATATGTACTGAGGTCAGAATGTTTCAGTCTGCCTCCAACCCTTAAAACATTGTCTTTATCTAAAAAACAGTTTAAAGATTTTACCTTGCTGTTGCTGGGCACTGAGGCACCTCTCTCAAGATGTTTAATTTCATCTACAAACTCACCTTGTTGGATTGACCTAAATAAATAGATTTCCGCTCTTCTCAACTCGCTAAATGTAAGGTGACCTGTAAGCTTTTCATTTCTAACATTATTGATAAATCTAAATACATAGCACATAACATGAACAATAGTTAAATAATTATTACTCAAGGAAAGAATATCATCAACTATAGAACTATGATTTAAAACAGTAAAGGCAATTGGAGAATGATCATTAGAGTCATCAGTTTTCTTTAGTTCATCAGAAAAGTCATTTAATGAAATTAGAATGTCATTATTGTCTACCGGAACATCAGTCTTTTCTCTCAAAAATTGGGGTCCATGCCACCAAATGTCACTGTTCAATAAAATGTCAGCACTGACTCCCCTGCTGAGGAGATCAGCTGGATTTTGCTTCCCAGGGCAGTGTGCCCAGGCACTGGTATCACTTAAACTCTGTATTTCGTTAACTCTATTGGCAACAAATGATTTCCATCGTTTCGTAGATCCTTTAATCCAATAGAGAGTTATTTTTGAATCCGTCCAAAAGAACACTAAGGAGGGCTTTTTTAAATCCACTGTTTTCTTGACTTTACTCGCTAGTCGGGCGGCAAGCAAAGCACCGAGTAATTCTAGTCTCGGAAGAGTGATTTTCCTTAGTGGCGTCACTCGACTCTTGCTAACCAATAAATTCACTTCGATGTTATTATCCTTCACAACTCTTGCATAAATAGCAGCACCGTAAGCCTTTTGGCTAGCATCGCAGAAGCAGTGTAGTTCTAAGATATCGGTTGGCACTTGTATATTTAAATTGAGCACGTTTCTAGGAACTCGTAACTCTGAAAGATCAGGAACTTCGGAGCACCACTGAAGCCATGTTTTTTGTATATCTACAGGTATTTCTTCATCCCAAGAAATTTTCTTCATCCATAAGACTTGTAGAATGAACTTTGCACGAATAGTAAACGGCGAAAGCAACCCAAGCGGATCAAAAATCCTTCCAATTGTACGTAGTAGGAATCGTTTGGTACTTTCGTTTTTAGACAGACTATTCACTAGGCTCTGCTTTCCCAATATTAGAGAATCTTCAGGAGGATTCCATGACAGTCCCAAAACTTTAATAGTGCTGACTTGTGGCTGTGTATTGAAACCTTCACGTGTCCAAAACTGCATCAATGTATTGTCATTCGTAGTCCATTTTCGTAGCAACATGCTAGCTTGGCTCATAATTGATGTAGCTTGAGTGGAGATCTCAAAAGCATCCGACACATTATCAGCTCCAGAAATAAAATCATCCACCTACAAACAGCGGTCTAAGCATTCTGTTGTATTCGGGAATTCTTCAGAGTGCTTTCTCAGGTGAGTTTTCAAAGTAGCAGTCAAAAGGAATGGACTGCTCGTAACACCAAAAAGAACACGATTAAATCTGTAAACTTGAATTTTACCATTTTCTTCCCACAGAAAACGAACTGCATCTCTGTCCTTTTCGGCTAATAAAATTTGTAGGAAAGCTTTCTCTATGTCTGAAGTAAAGGCGACTTTGTTTAATCTGAAATTAACAAGAATGTCGAATATGTTCGAATTCAGGTTTGGCCCTGACCACAGGCAATCATTTAGACTTAAATGCTTAAAGTTATGACTGGAACTTGCATCAAATACTATTCTCATTTTTGTAGTTGCACTTTCCTCTCTAAAAACTGGTTGATGTGGCAAATAGAACACAGGTTTATCAACAGGTTCTTTAGGACATCTAACTTTCTCTATAATATTCTTATTTTCATAGACTTTTAAAGTTTCAATATACTGCAAATGAAGATTTGGATCTTTTTGAAGTCTACGCATAAGTAAATTAAGTCTGTTTTTAGCAACGATGAAGTTATTATTGAGCTCTCCCCAATCTCTTTTCCACGGTAATTGAACCTCATACCGGTTATCTTTAAAACGAACAGTTTTTTCAAATGTTTCTAAAGATTGATCCATCTCATTTTCACTGGGATCATCTTTAATTCCTATAGACTCAAGTTGCCAAAATTTTTTAATTTCATTTTCTATACCACTATAATTATTAATTAATCCACAATGAACTGCTCGCGTATTTTCAGTCTCTGAACCTAAAATGCTGCCAGTGGCTATAAAGCCAAAAACAGAATTTTGAAATCTTAGCTCTGAATTGGGCACTTCAACTTGACCGAATTTTAAGATCTGATAAAACACCTCCACGCCTAATAATGCATCAATTTTTCCTCTTTTATAAAAGTTTGGATCAGCAAACTTAATGTTTTGAGGAAAATGTTCAGTCGGAACTTCTATATTATTTATTGGTATGGAGTCCGAGATTTTAGGCACGCACAAAAATTCTAAACTCATTTCAAAGTCAATACCGTTTGAAATAGAAGCACATACTTTAGAATTAATATTTATTCTCGTGTTATTTAATCCAGAAACCGCAACAGATATTTTTTCTCTTTTAATGGCTAACGAATTAGCACATTCAATCGTTAAGAATGACGTCATCGAACCTACATCACACAAAGCGCGAACTGATTTTAATTCACCGTAGCGATCTCTTATTAAAATATTCGCAGTTGAAAGTAAAACATTTTTGGTCTGACGCATTCCGTTTACAGCTGTGCCGGCGAAACTACTTTCTTTATTGGTAGAAGAAGAGTCATAAACAAATTTTTCAGCATTCGGATTGAGACTGACGGGTCGGCTTCTCCCCCCCCCACTTCCGGCTTTGAAATATGAGCACTTTCGGATTTATTTTGTTTTTCATTTTCGAAATGTAATAGCGTTGAATGCTTTCGTGAACATTTTTGACATCGATAATTAGACGAACACGTTCGAACGGAATGGTTTTTCAAACAATTAAAACAAAGCTTATTTCTTTTCACGAATTCACACCTGTCATTGACAGAAAGATTTATAAATTCCGGACACTTATATAATGAATGTAATTCTTCACCACGGCACTTTATGCACTTCAAATTTATGTTTTTCGTATTAGAAGTGGATATCATACTCGTAAGTTTATGTGGAGAATTATTACTCTTTTTTACCTCCTTTATTTTACTATTTTGAAGCGTTCTCGCTTGGCTTTGTAAAAACGAAAGTAATTGTTCAATCGTACCAAATTCTTACGAGTTTTTTAATTCCTTTTCCCACCAGTATCGAGTCGATTTATCAAACTTATCCACTATCAAATATACAATCATTATTTCCGATAAGTTTTCTACTTTGTAGTTTAAAATATTTAAAGTTCGAATACACTCGTTCGTTACATCAATTAAATTTAGAATAGAACTAGATGTCTCGCTAATACTCGGCTGATTCAAAAGCTTTTTTATTATAGCATTTAAAAGCTCACGTTTATTCGAATACCTATCTTCTAAAAGTTTCCAAGCTATATCGAAATTTGTATCCGAAATAGAAATAGACTGTATTACTCTCAGAGCTTCGTCCTTACAACTAGCTTTTAAATATTGCAATCTCATTGCGTTACTCGAAATAGATTTGTTTTCTATTACACTAGCTTTAAACATATCTTTAAACATTATCCAATTCTCTATTTTACCATTGAATGTCGGTACCGATAGCGTCGGTAATTTAACATCCGAAAACACATTTGAATTATTTTTACTCGGCACAGGAGAAACAGAATGTTCAGAATTCATCTTATTTTTTACTACTGCTAATTTACGTTTAATCATCAATAACAACTCATCAACAATATCATCTGTATCTTCTTTATCCTTAATAAAGTTATCCAATTCTTCGGGTTTACATGTTTCGAAAATTGAATAAAATACAGATTTAAGTTCGTTAGAAATCTCATTAGTTTTGGTTTCAAATAGCTGCAACGCAACTGAATCTGAAACATCTAATGACGAAACAACTTTATCTTTATGCTTCGTCAGTGAACTTTTTAACACTCTTTTTCTAGTTTTTAGAGCTTCCATATTTATAACAGTTATACTCTTCAAATTTAATAGAGATTAAAATGGGAGAGCTCACCTTCGATTCTCGATGGACCACTTGAACTGTACTCAGGAGCTGGTTGACTTTGTATTTAATAACAAAGATTATCATCACAAAGATATTTACTTTATTATACATTTATTAATCATTTTGTTGCTGTAGATCTGGCTCCAAAACATTTTAAATTCTTAATCACAAAGCTGTAAGATCTATTACAGCAAGTACACAAAAGAAAAGAATACTGAATTCAAATTACGTAGGTCGAGAGTATAACGCGCTAGCAGCGCCTCCTGTCGGCAGCTCTTAATCACTACTGAGCAATTTTATAAAAGTAAGCTTGAACTTTCGATTATGTCAAATAGAATTTCTGATATATATTTACTAATATGTAAAGGATCTACAAAGTGAAAATATGTTTCGAAGTCCATTAAACAAAAAGTGGAATTGCTGCAAAAAATGGATAAAGGCATATCCTTTGTTTCTCTAAACTTTAACATTTGTTTATCTAAACTTTGTTTATTTTTAACGCCGCGGCGCGCAATGAATTGGAAGTTGATCTGTCAGCACTATCCTTATCTTCAGGACAGATGTTTTTATTTTATTTGGCTCATTATTCGATCTTTGATATGATATAAATCAAATTCCTCGTCATTATAATTCACTTCCAATAGAAAAGAAAGTGACAGAGGTTATTGAAAACGAAAAAATTTCGATTGACAAATTAGTCGGTATTCTCGACACAGCAATTATAGGACTTGAACAGTGGAACTTTGTAACTGAAGAAGAAATTATGTCTGTTTATAGAATTAAAGAGAATGTATTATCACATAAGAAACGAAGCAACTTAAACAACTTACATTGAAAGAAATGTTTAATAAAGTAAAGAAATAAATATTAAGCTTTTTTTGTGTAAATTTTGATACCCTTTAGATCATAATTGTTCTGTATTTCATAAATTACGGTTTCATATTTTTAACTTTATAATTTCTGCATGCCATCTTACCAGATTTAAACTGATGATCTATAATCCAGAAAAATCGATAATCCGGAATCGCCGAAGTCCCGACGAGTCCGGATTAATGACTTTTGACTGTACTAACACCGTGCATCCTATTTTATATGTGTTTGGTGCATAGCCATTAAGGTGAAATGCCTTAATGGCTATGCACCAAATACCACTACATCCACTATCTCTCTAGTCTTAGTCACATAAAAGGGTTTTAAACCACTATAATTGTAGTGTTTCTTGCCATCCTTTTTCTGCATATCTGGTGCCACATCTGTAATACTGGTAGTTTGGTCCGAGCTGCCTTAGCATTTTCGTGGTTTTCCCCATGTTTAATGTGTGTGAGAGCCATTTCCCTTAGAAAGTCCTCCATGAAGGCATCCTTTTCTTTAGGCAGATAGCCCTAGCATGCTTTTCCTTAATCAAATGAACCAAACCAACCCATATCTGCAACCCAGTGGGAGACCATACCAAGACATCACAATGCACCAAAGTATTGAACCTTCTTTTCATGTGTACATAACTTATCTGACTCTAATAGTATTAGAGATGCATCAAAATGCCATGTACTTATTGTATAAACTGTACCTTGTTAAAAGAAAGGCATATTTCTGTATTAAATTTTTTTATTTGTATTTTCCTAAATGACGATGGCAGAAATTTTAGATTCCATCTATTTTAAAATCCAAGCAAATCAGGTTCAAAAATTCAAATAAGTATACAGTCACAAGATAGGATTAAAATAGAGCATAGAAATTGTCAAATGATGTAGAAATAGTGTAGATTAAGTCATCAAACAGCTTCAGTTTGATTTAAGTCAACCATGTATAAAGGAAACCCATTTTCCCAGTTTTTGGAAGATCAACTGGGCTAACCATTGTAACTGGGCCAAATTCCAACTCAGCATTTCTTAAACTTTTGGATAAATGGAATCGTCTTTAATGCCCATTTTTATCATGAACCCTCTTATTTGTTTCAGAAGTTTCGTTTTAATGCAAAATTGTGTAAATGGATCATTTGCAACCAAAATGTTAATTATTTCAAATAATAATTTTTATTTCCTACAAAAAAGAATTTCAAAATTAACCCTAAAATTCTTAAAATAACATATTCAAAAGGACTTTTAAATGAGGTAATAATAATTTAAATGGGGTAAGGGGTACTTCTTTTTTCTTCATCATAGATATACTTAATATTAGGCTTTCCAGATGAAAGTTGAATTCATGTCAGGTTCAGTCTCAAGTCTGTTATGGTATGGTATTTATTTTTTGTCAATGCATAAGTTGAGAACCCTGTTTTGCACATACATGTAGATGCAAATGGTAAGGGCCAACACAGCCTTATGTGACAGTTAAGTATATTCATATTTTAAACTGTACTGGAATTCTGCTTACAGCATTGTTAGAACAAAGCCTCAGTTGTTATCTTTCTTTCGTAGTTTGTAACTGTAAGAGTGGTAACCATCTGATCTTTGTTGTAGTTTGCTGTAGTTTTACAGATTTTGAAAATAAATATGATGCTTTGGAATATTAGATGTAAGGTTGTTTTATTTTAAGTTTCTTAGGAGAAAGGAGAATGGTTAGTTCTTGCAAATCTCAAACAATTTGGTGACGACGACAGACGATACTGGTAAAACAAGTCAAGGTAATTTTATTGGTTTTACCGAATTTAATTTTATTTGACTTTATTGAATTTATTTTTATTGAAATGGAATCGTTAATTGAGAAATGAAAGACTGTCAGAGCGTCTTTTATGGAAACAATTAATGCAATTTTGCAGGAATTAGAAAAGGAAATTCCTGATGAAAAATCTGTGAAAAACGATACTTGTTACTTTAGAATGTTTATCTGTTGAACTTAATGCATTTGATACTCAAATATTGAATTCAAAATTTTCTTCAAATGATCAATTTGGAAGTGAATGGACAAAAGTTGAAGAATACAAAGAAAATTAGATTTAATACGAGTAGAAACGGAATTACTCTTCAATCACCAAATAACACAATCCATTGGCAGTGTGCTGCCGAATTTGAATAAACGGAAACTGGAATTGCCTAAAATACAGTTAAAACAATTCGGTGGCATAATTAACGATTGGTTACCATTTTGTGGACAATTTCAGCGAATACGTGAAGATAAAGAAATTAAAAACAAGGATAAGATGCATTATCTCATTCAAGCGACCATACCCAGTACGAGACCACGTGATATTGTAAACAGCTTCCTTGCAACTGCCCAAAATTATGAAAAAGTAATAAAAAGCTTAAGAAACGGGTTCAGCAGTGAAGAATTGTTGTTATAATTTTATGTTCGGGAATTATTAGGTCTGATTATTAAAAATGTTGCTGATCAAAAGGGAAAATGCGGTGTATTAGAACTGTGTGACAAATTATAGTCATATTTATATTCGTTGGAGTCAGTAGGAATGACAAGCAACAAATACACTGCAATGCTGTTTCCACTCATGGAATCCTGCATTCTAGAGGAAATTTTACAAGTTTGGCTTAAAAATCATGCGTCGATAATCACAGCAGAAAATTCTCACTCTGAGAAATTGAAACAATTATTATTGTTTTTAAAGAATGGAGTGGAAGGAGAGCAGAGAATTTCTTTGGCGAAAGCTGGATTTGAATTAATTGATTCGGTTGCAAAGAAAGTAGAAGAGCTAAGTACTAGGGTGAACATTTCGTTCCCACAGCAAATAATTTATTCTCAGGCCATGATAAGGCAACCAATTATAGTGAAAATAATTCTTACATATTTTGTGAGAAAAATCATGAAAGTCGACATTGCTTCATTGCTCAGAAGATGACTCCAAGTCAAAAGGAGGGTTGCTTCTTCTGCCTCAAAATTGAACACAGGGCCAAGCAATGCAAGACTGATGTATGATGTTTGATATGCTCGAAAAGACATTGAGGTATCATATATCTGGATTTGCACACCAATTAAAAGAGTAATTATGTTGAAAAGAATAAAGAAGAGGAAACACAAAACGTATCACTTGCAAGCACCAGTTTCCTAGATGAAGTGTTGTTTCAAACACTACTAATTAATATCGATATCGATGCAAACAAAAAGCAGAAGACACTAAGGGTACTTATCCACACAGGATCGCAACGTTCATACATATTAAAGGAGACTGCTGTAGACATAAGGTGCCACGCAATTGGATCTGAATCTTTAATTCATGCACTTTTTGGAGGAGTAACAATAAAGGAAGAAGTTCACACCAGCTTCCTAGATGAAATGTTGTTTCAAACACTACTAATTAATATCAATATCGATGCAAACAAAAAGCAGAAGACAGTAAGGGCACTTATCAACACAGGATCGCAACATTCATACGTATTAAAGGAGACTGCTGTAAACATAAGGTGCCATGCAATTGGATCTGAATCTTTAATTCATGCACTTTTTGGAGGAGTAACAATAAAGGAAGAAGTTCACAAATGCAACAAAGTTAACATTAGGAAGCCTAAGAGGTGATATTTCTAGATGATTACTCTTGTTGGAACATTCAAAGATTTGTGGACCAGTAGTCAGTTTGCAGCCTGGACCATGGACAAAGGCAGAAAAATATCCATACATCTGATGTAGGAAGAAAGAATTTGAAAATAC
This sequence comes from Stegodyphus dumicola, assembly GCF_044657685.1. NCBI lineage: Eukaryota > Metazoa > Arthropoda > Arachnida > Araneae > Eresidae > Stegodyphus > Stegodyphus dumicola. The sequence continues at coordinate 107,432,899 of NC_140781.1, read as the reverse complement.
AAGTTCTTATTGGAGCTGACATTGCAGGTGCACTGTTAACCGAAAGAATTCAGAAATTAGAAAATGGGCTGACTACTGTGGAATCACTACTTGGATGGACAATCATGGGAAAGACAAAAGATAACGTTTCAGAAAGAAACTTCTTGTCCATGTCATCAACAATAATGTCCATGTTGAATCACAGCAGTGACATAGAAAACTTGGGGGAAGCTAGAAGCACTGAAAATTACAGATGCTAAAGAAAATAAAACTGATTCAGAGTAAGAAGAAGCAGTGTGGGATCACTTTCACAAGACTCTGAAGGGGGTGGACGATCGATATGAAGTCAGTTTACCTTAGAGCAGCGATAAAGAAGCTTTACCGAGTAACAAAGAAATTGCTGGAAAACAATTGATTTCCACAAAAAAAGCTCACGTTGAAATATAAATTTGAAACACACAATGCAGTGTTCAAAGAGGGGCTCAAATCTGGAGTAATAGAAGAAGTACCAGAAGAACAGGAATGAGTTAACTATCATTATCTTCCCCACAGACCGGTCTTCAGAGATAACTGTATACCAGCAGTAAGGCCTGTATTTGATGCTTCATGCAAGCAAAAGGATTTTCTGTCACATAACGACTGTTTAGCAAAAGGTCAAAATTTAATTGAATTAATACCTAGATTGCTTCTTGAATTGAGGCAAGGAAAAATAGGGATTATCTCAGTTATTAAAAGAGCTTTTCTTCAGATATCTGTTCAAAGAAATTATCGTGATTTCCTAAGATTCTTGTGGTGGAAAAACTCTGAGCAAAAGGAAATAAGAAAATTTTGCAATTGCAATGTAGTTTTCAGACTAAACTGCAGTCCGATTGTTTTAGGAGCAGTGATCAACTCTCATTTACACCAGTGTGAACTTTCTTTGAAGGAAGTGGCTACAAAAACGAAAAATTCCTTCTATGTTGACAACTGTATCACTTCAGTGAATTCAAATGAAGAAGCAGGATACTTTATTGTAAAATCAACTCAGTTAATGGCGAGTGCTAGCTTTGACTTAAGAGGGTGGGAATAAACAGAACTGAGCAGTGAAAAATCTACAATGGGCGAACCATTGAAAGTACTTGATCTTCTGTGGGATAAATATGAAGCTTCTTTGTTTTGTGACATCCCTAATGTCGACTTAATTTATCTCTCAGTGACAAGAAAAAACATACTATCAATTGTACGGAGAGTTTTTGATGCAATAGGTTTCACCTGCCCTGATACACTCCTTCCAAAGTTTTACTTACAAAAGATCTGGGAAACTAAATTGAGCTGGGATGCGGAGCTACCTGAAGATATCAAAAGAAAATTCTTGAAATGGTTCAAAGAATTGCCCTTGTTATCATCTATGAAGATTCTCAGACTAGTTCCACTGACAGAAGGAAAGTCTTTTAGTTTGCATACGTTTGTCAATGCTTCATAGGGATCTTACGCAAGTGCAATATATTTGAGAAGTCAAAATAAAGAAGTTAAAGTGACTCTACTGCAAGCCAAAGCACCTTTAAAAAAATTAATATACCATGACTTGTCTTATTGGAGTGTGATTACCCTCATTTCTCAAGAAGAACCTTAAGGTCAAAATTTTAAAGGATGCAAGATTTAAATATCATAATGATATTACTTGCAATTCAAAATCAAAATATAAACATGAACTGGATGAAAAGTGAGAAAAATCACTGTTGAAAAAAAAATGTAAGGTTTGATTTTTAAATACCCTAATTTTTAAATTTTTAAATACCAAAAGTTATGTCATCTAAATTCAAAATTATTAACACAAAATTGCTTTGTGGTGACATGCATAGTGAACACAAACACTTCCAATCTGAAGTCTTCTTGCCTTCATGGAGTAAAGTACTCAGAAGTTCTGCTATTTTTAAATAAACAGATTTAACATAATTTCTTGCTGATGGCATGAGGGAAAATAAAAGTTTCTCGCAACCAGATAATTTCTGTGTTTGTGATGTCTTTCATATCTATATTAAAAATAACAGTTATGGATTGAGTGAAAGAGAACAATTAATTGAACTCTCGAATGAAGCAGGACTTGAAATTCCAAAAAGAAGGTATGGTTAATTTTTTAATATCATTGCCAGTGAAAACGGAGTATAGCGAACTGCAAACTGCTATTTTGTTATTTATGATTGAGTTACTTCTACATATCTGTGTAAGAAAAGGTTTTTATCACCAACTCAAATAAAAATGCCAGAATTGACTTCATGTAAGTGCCGATTTCAGACTTGAGCTTATCAGCATACATTCAAACATAGAACACTTGTGCAAAAATTGGCAGGCTGATCAATTTCATAAATGTGAGTACCAACATTTATTTAATTTTTAATTAATAAGATAAAAATTATCCAAACTCTAATAGCCTTGAATTATTAAAAACAAATATTAATGTTTTCTATTAACTTAATTATTTCATTCAAAATTAAATGAATTTTAATTAATTGTATTTAAAAAATGTAAGTATATTGGTTGTGTATATGCTGAAAAGTATCTTTTAAAAGGAATAAGAGTAAGGTTGTATGCAGAACTTTCTAATATACAGAAAGTGGTCTCCTTTTGATAAAGTTTGAGAAATGCTGATTTAATATTTTATACAGTACTTATTTTTTAGAAAAACTAACAGAATTAGCTTTACTTAAATAAACTGAAGAGTAGTTATGTTATAGATAAAGAGAAGAATTTATAGAAATGTTGGCCGTTTTATTGTTAAAAATTGTATTATTTTAAAGTGCTTGAAAGTGTGACACTATTTTCTCATTTAATATAAGTATACATTCTCAGAAAAAATTTGTATTATGTATGTAGTTGTTTCAAATGCTGTACAAATGGATTGTAAATTCTGTCAAATCTTAGTCTGTAAAATGAGTTAAATTTTAATTTTTGGTTAATTTATTAGTGGTTCATCATATCCATGGCATTTGCCTTGTAAAAAGAGGACAAGCTATCAAATTATTTTCAGCATTATTTAACTCGATTATATAATGCATGAAGATGAAGCTTCTTCAATAAATAAATAACAAATAATAACAATTCTGCTGTGTGAAAGTAGTTATAATTGAAGTTTTACAGCATTTTATATCCATTTTAGCGTATCTTCTTTTTTTTAACATGAATAAAGTTTTATTTTTTAACTCCCTAAGCAAATTTTATCAAAAATCTACATCAGGTTTATATTCCCTAATATTAATATAGTTTTTTATTTGAATTTACGAATTTGTATTTGTTTCATGTTCTTGTGCTCATTCTTAAATGTATTGGGTCATCTTAAAGTTCTGCAGTTTTTCAGATTGAAGTGCATTTTTCCCCTCATTATTTTATTACTACTGATAAGGAGTGACTGTCATCAAAGTGGATATTTAAATACAGACTTATCTGCTCATGTTTTCAAATCCTAGCATGTGTTGTATCATAATTTTTGTTTCATTAAAGTGCTAAGAATGGAGAATCTGGAACTTCTTTTTTTCTTCATACTGTTCTCTTTTATTTTTAAAAAAGAAGAAATTCTGGACAGGCTGCTTATAAAATTTGTTCTGTATATGAATGAAGTGCTGTTTGTGATGATACAGTTCGAAGGTGGTTTGAAAAGTTCAGGGGCAGAAATTTCAGCCTCTAAGATGGTATCCCTTCTGGATGACCATCTTCTATAAGCAAGGACCTGTCAAAAGAAGCTAATGCTGTAAATCCATGTTATACAATTCAAGAAGAATCTGGTAGTCTGTCTTCTTCAAATGATCATGCTCCAATAGGTAGAGTGCATGATCATTTGAAGAAGACTGGATATCTAAGCCACTATGATGTATAGGGGCCCCATACATTAACAGAGCAGACTATACAGCGTGGTGCAAAAGTACCTTCCCGATTTTAAATTAAAAAGTGTATGAAAAGTTAAGTAAAATTATATTTTGAAACTCGTAATACAAAATATGTTTCTTGAAGTTTTTATTTACAAAAAATTATGTCCACTTTTGCAATGACAAATTGTGAGCTCTTTTTAGCACATCTTCAATCTCTGTGCTCTTCCTGCCCTCCTTGCATCTTCTACTGGTCCTATCTCTTCAAATTTGGCCACATGTTGCAATATCCTATGTTTAGAAGGAGCATATTTGGCATTAAAATGTCGTTGAAAGTTTCTCTGAGTATCAATAGCGCTTCTTCTGTTTTCCAAATGAAAAAGTTATGATCTTTAGCCTTTCTGCAAGCATACATCACCCCATATCGAAACTCCCGAGCATTTAATATAACCTAAAAAAGAGGAACTCAATAAATATTAATTCCGGAAAGAATTATTAAAATTAAAAATTGTGAAGGTACTTTTGCACCAGCCTGTACGTGGCTCAAGTTTGGCATGTGATTTTTTACTGAAACAAAATAAAGATGCTTTTTTTAAATGACTCATCGCTGGAGATGATAAATGTATGCAATAATATTACAAGAAAAGCATCACAAAGTAAGCCAAAATAACCTCCCTTAGTAACATCGAGATGGGGCCTCCATCCCAAAAAGCAATGCTTTGTGTATGGTTGGACTTCAAAGGAACTGTATACCATGAATTTTTGCCACCAAATCAGGCAATATATTTGGAAAAATACTATTCCCAAATGGCAGTTTTTAAAAGCCAGAATCGAAGCAAAGTTTCAAGCCGACCAGTTGTTGATGTGTTGTCTTTCATCATGATAATACTCAGCTGCACATTTGGAGCCAGGCAGACTTATTGAATAAGGCTGGGATAATATGAATCACCATCATATTCATCAGAATGTGCATCCTTGGATTTTCATTTGTTCAGATCACTTCAAAATTCTTTGAATGCAATAAAGTTAAATTCTTTGGAGACAGTCAAACAGTACCTCATAATTTCTTTATAATTATAGTGAATAACTTTTTTTAAAAGGCATTTTCCCACTGGCAGAGAAATTGCAAGTCATAGAATAAAATGTAAAATTGTGCACATACAAGTTAAAATTTCGGATATTTTTGTATTGCTTCAGTTGTACATATCAAAAAATAACAGAACTTTATGGATGACCCAATACTTATAAATTATATGCCTAGAAATATCTGAAAAAAGCTGCAACACCTCATATGCATGATAAGCCATACTACAGACTTATGAGAATGATTACAGTGAAGAATATTAAGAATTACAAATTATCTTTATCAGAATCAGTTGAATCTTTTTTAGCTTTTTGTGAATTATTTTTCATAGCTTTTCAGATATTTCCATGGATTTTTTTATGATGTTGAGAATATACTGAAAGATATTTTCAACTTTTTAGCTTTGTGAGATTATGAATTTCTTCAGGATCAGAATTTTATTTTCCAGACTGAAGTATACATGCTTCTGTAAAAATTATTGAAATGTTCTATTTAAGAAGCTATTATTACAACTGAAATGCTTTTTGCATTATCAGTACCAGAAATACTCTATGTTCTGACACTGATTTGTGATACAGGCTATCACAAATCATAAGTTGGTGTTTGATTCTCTAAATCATGGAATTGCACAATCCAGCAGCCGCAAATCTGTTGACCTTCATGTGTAGATGATGTTCAGTACTTTTTATAGCTTTTAACTCATAAATGGTGTTGTGAGATCCTCTTTAATTGCACACAAATTCAAATTAGCCCTTCAATGAAGCCTTAACTTGAAACTTAATTTCTAAAATAAAAAATACTTGACTCTTAATAGTTTTGAATATAAATACAGAAGTTTTTAATTTAAATGCATTATAAAAGTATTTTTTAATATTGTTTCTTTTCATATTTATTAAAAGGCCAATAAAATGGCTAAAGGAAGTTCGCCAGTAGATGACAATGTTTTTTGTATATATGTTTAAACTGCAACATTATTTTCTATTTCTAGATCAATTAGTTCACTTTTTCCATTAATAATTATTATTTTGAAAATTCTGTGTATTTATCACTTAAGCAATCCAGTGTGGTTTTATGGATTATCATAATTTTTTCTTATTGTGCTGAAATCCAGGATGTAGGAATTATGACCTGATTTAATTGACAGACTGAATTTTTTAATTTCAAACGTGGAGTTGAACTTAAAATTCTAAAAATTCTAAAATTCTTTGTTGTATAATTTTTTTAAAAATGGCCAGAGAAAGTAAATTTAGAATATAATCAGACAAAACAAGGTTCCGCATAAAAAAAAAGTTACAGAATTTTTAAAGAAGTTAATTCAAATTGGAGGAGAAAGATGCCAGTGTAATATTTTAAATTAGGCAAAAGAGCAACTTTGAATTGGCATAGGTTTTGAATAAAATTTCTGAACATAAGCCGAGAGTGCCCTTTTTTCTTCAAAAATTTACCCATGTTTCAAAACTAAAATGCGAATGCATAAGCGAAATGAAAGAAAAAATCCGATAACATTCAAACATCTCGCGATGAGAGCGAAACTGTTGCCAAGCAGGTAAAAGGTGTGGAATATTATCCTATTAAATTGCTGTAAAGTAAAATGCCAATGATGATGGATTTATTAACTTTAATAACCCTTTCTAAAGCTAGCACATTAGCACATTTTTTCGATTCATCTGTGGTCTTGTATACGATCTGTGGTATCTTTGCCAGTCTTAATTGTTTGTTTCATTTTATTTTGCATATTTCTTTGATGTCTCAAACTCAAATTGCATCAAAGCCAAATGCTGGATCTGAAGACATTTGATGGGCCAGAACATTTTTTCAACAAAATTTAAAAACATGTTTAACAATAAATAAATAATATTTTAATTTCAGTTACTGAATATTTATCAAAACATGCATAAATAATAACACAAAGAAAAATTCGAATTTACTTTTGTTTTCTATCTGATGTCTAAAGGTTGGTACCTGCAAGAAATTTCTATTGGTTATACTTTGTAATTGAAACAGTATTAAATTTTAGACTGACATTTGTTTCAGGTAATTCCAACATGTTGAATTAACTTTTAAATAACTTAAACTTAACTGGAACTTTCAGAATGTCGAAGTGCCACTAGCTGTCAGCTTGCAACTATATTTATTGACTCTACCAACATAAGAAATTTCCTATTAGTATGCTAGTCACATGCCTAATGTGATAAAGTCCCAACCTATTCATTATATCTTTCGTGATGTTGTTGTTTCCTTCAGTAGCATTCGCAAACATAAACTCAGTCCATATCGTTTGACTCTTAAAATTATATGCACCGTATTTGCAACAAATACATAATTAAAATGTTAACGAGTTTGTGACCACTGCTTCAAGTAAATACATAGTGCATATTCACTAAAATCTCTATAGATATAATTTCATCTTGAGTTTCTGCACATTTAATGCATCATGTAACATTCACATATATTTTTAATATGAGAAGAATCATTTTTACTTGGTGTAGCTGCAATAGTGTAACTCAATCAGGTAATGAATTGGATTGTGATATTTTTGCTTAACTTTCATATGCAGATTTTCATACTAAACTACATAGGTATGAGCAAGTCAATTTATAAATGTGAATTCATTTTATGTCAATCTAAATGTACAGAAATATTATACTACTGAAATAGGTAAAGTTGATTCACAATCATAGCTTCATATTGTACTGATAACAACAATATGAAGAACTCTTGAGAACTGTTGTGAAAAAAAAATTTCCAGCTTTGTGAAATCGTGGCGGAGGGCGTTAACAAATGATAATCAGTTTGACTCTGAATGGCTAATTTCAAGTGGTAGTCCAAGCAATGCACAGTTTGCTTAGGTACTGTTCATACTACACAGTCTTATCTATAAATAAGGGCATAGGTAAAACATGACTAAAAAATACTTATCATTGCCTAGGCAACTGCACTTCTTAGTAATATGTTCACTTTAAACTGTGATGCAGCATCACATTTTAGTGGCACACCAATTGCTAAGTGATTTTTAGGAATTCTCATGCCGGATTATTCCATTCTTCCTTTAAAGCACAGATCAGGTTTTGCCTACCCCCTCCCTTAAAGATCTTAAAGTGAATCCGTTTCTTCCCATAATATTCCCACATGTGCTCAGTGCTGTGTGTTATGTGCCCAAAAATTATGTGTTGGAAACGCCAGTTGATTTGATAGCATTCCTCGCTCTCTAGTAAATTTTCAGTTGCTAGGGTACAATGTCATGATGCGTTATCAGCCATGAAAAAAATGCTTCACCAGCGGTACCGCAGAACAAAAGAACATGACATTCATTATTTAACAATAATATTACTTGTCATGGCTTTAAACTTCAACTCAGAGGAATTAGATAATTCAATGTATGTACTTCTGAAGCGGAGAAAATATTTACTCCTTAAAAGTTCCGTTTTATTACTTTAGTATGTTTTTTTTTTTTTTTTTTTTTTTTTCCGAAAACATATTAATACTAATGAATTAGCTACGCAATGCGATATAAATGACGCTACAGATTAAAATTCCGTATCCTCAAAATCCCTTCTTCATTTCCCAGAAAGGAAGACCCAGATATGAGCAAAAGGGAGAACTTGTATTTCTAGACGCTTCCAATTTTACCTAGCCATCTGTTGTTATATACCATATCTCGGGCGTCTGTGCCAGTCTCATAGTTTGTGCCATTTTATATTTTGTCTCAAGAATGAGCGGGAACAGAAATTCTCGTATGGCAAATTTCAAATTGCAGATGATTTCTTCGGTAAACGGAATGGGAGTTCAAAAAATATAGTTAGTTGGAATTGTATGTGTAATAGACCACGTTTGCTGAAAATTCTAGCAACAGTATGGCTGCGGAGCATTTCTCTTAACCAAAAAACAAGTTCGAGAGTGGAGAAAAAGACTTCTTGAATTAACGGAGATGTCAAAATCCAAAATGTGGTCAGTTTTTAACTTAGCCGGACGCAAATTTTGTCATCATCAGATTTTTCGCTTTGACGACGACGCAGCAAACCAGCAATATAAATAATTTCGAAAATAAAATAAAACGAGCAATCATTTTTGCAAAACCATAAACTCGTTCCATTTTAAATATTTTTTTTTAATGAACTGAAGAATTAAAAATGTGCTATATTTGGTGGTTTGTCGCTTGCGCCTAACGGAAAGTACCTATATTTTTTGCAAGATAGATAAGCGATCCGTATAAATTCTCTAAATTTAGCTTTAGAAAAAGTTCCAAAACTTCTCGTCTTATACACGGAAATTTACGGTATTCATTTTAAAAGTGATCCAGCATATGTCCCTTCCATTTAGGAACAAAAGTTGGCATATATTTTGAATAAAACTGTCAATCCGGATGATGATCAGACTTAGTTCGTCTTCTCCAGCACTTTTGATCTGAAGATGAGAACTATCTTACATTGATTAGATGATAAATTGATTACATGATTTTTAAGTTTTAAAAAAGTATATATATATATATGTAAGATAACAATGTATGAATCAGAATTATAATATAACTATAAACATTAATTCTTCCTCTCTATTCTAAAATCGTAATAACTTATCTGCATTGCGTCATTCAAATTAATCATGCGATCTTACGTAACCGTTAATACCAGATGCCTCTTGACGACCAATCACCGAATTGTAAACCAAAACTTTTCTCTTCGCGTGCTTCCATCTTTCATAAGTACGCACTTCAGCTTTCGCTCTCTACTGTGCTAAGATGTAATTTCGCTGGCTTGCTGTCTATCCCAACAATATCAAAAATGTAAATCTTCTGTGGAAAGGCACGACTAGAGTGCCAAGTGATTGTGGGGAAATAAAAATGGAATTAAAACTGCTTCGACTGCCAAGTTCTTTAAATACTACGCAATCAAAATTCTTCTTCAGTATGGGTCTAATCACGCATCTACAGTGTTCCGTTTTTTCCTTTGCTCTTATTATGACATATATATATATATATATATATATATATTTAATCAGTATTTCATGCGAGGTGATGTGGTCTTAAAAATAAGCTGAAATGTCATGGAATTTTTTTTTTTTCATTTATTTTCATTGTAATGTAAAATAATAACTCTGTGAAACTGAAAAGTTCATAATTTAATACGTGTGCAGTATTACATACCATGTTTATTCGGTGACATTTGTACCACTCTTGTGCATTGATAATGTTTTTAATTCTTTGCATTTATAATGTGAGGAAATTTTTATGGTAATGAACTAATGTATTTTAACTTTTTACAATTTTCTGCTTTATTACTTCTCATATTTTTAATGCTTTATGGCGGTTCATTTGAAATATGACTTATGAAATTCTTATTAAATGTTAAAAGTTCTATGCCAGATTAAGTATTAATAATTGGCAAAATCCAGCCCTCTTGATACAGGTGTCAATATAAAAGGCCCAGTGTGTTTTGGAGAGAACAGATATATGCAACTTTTCTTCATACGTAATTATGTGTAATAAATAAATCAGATCTAGTAAAGTGCAGAGTAGGAAACCGATTAATTTTTTTTATCAAGTACTGATTTTGCGTAGGGGCAGAAATATGTAGCTGTGAATGAATTTCACCAGAATTACATACATACGTATTCTAAAGAAGCAGGGAGGCCATTTGGTTTTCTGATGCATTGAGCCATTTCAAGTAATGCAGAACAGGTTCGATATTGCCAATCATTAATACAGTATTGTTATATTTCCAGTTTACCCCCCCCCTCAAAAACTGAGTTTTTTACGTTTACATCTTTTCCATGTCTTTTAGCTTCAGGATTTTATTCTTTATTTTCTAACATCCTTTTCCTTTCCAGAAAAGATTCCAAATATTAATAATACTTGTATAAAAATCTTAAAAGGCATGTGTATTGTCATATTATAGAAAAGTGTGATGATCTTTGTGTGAAATATTTGTACATAGATATTTAAAAAAATGATTCATTAGATTTAATTTTAACCGCTTAATTTGCCTGAATGTGTCATATCTGTGATCTAATTGTGTATTTCATTGGAAAAATCAGCGAAATTAAAGCGCTTCTTATTTTGTGAGTGAATATTTTTATTTACAAGTATCAGAAGTCTCCCTTAGAAAACTGATAAAATATTTTATTGCATTTTTAATATTTTATTTCTGATCGTTTTGTTGTGCCACAGGCAAAATCTACATAGAGTTACTGTGAGAAATTTACAAAATACATCAAATCTGAAAATCGTCTGTTCAAAGCCCCCTTTTAAAAATACAATTTTTATTCTCCTAAAAATTTGCAGTTACATGGATACTTCATTACTATAGTATAAAAAAGTAATTGACGCCTGTTTGATCAAATTGTTAACCACATTTTTCCCTTTTAATCAGTATACGCACAGCAAAATCCACAATATAGAATTAAGTTTCATGTATAGAAGGACTTTAAGGATAATGATTATTAAATTATGTTGGGAATTTGAAATTGATCTTAGTGATTAAACCTAGTTATCTAATTGCTGTTGCTTAACCTTTTTGTTTGTCGGATTATCGTCTTCACTAAGAAGTCTTAACTATACGTCAGTAACACAGGCAGAAGGCGAAATTTAAGCTGTATTAAACTACTAGTTGTAGCTATAGCTTAACATTTAAACTACTAGTTGTAGCTATAGCTTAAAATTAACAAAATACTTGCCAACTCTATTTGTGGAGTTTAAAAAAATATTTAAATCGATTGAACACCTAATATAGATTTAGCCTATTTAACTCAGTTCTAGTGATGAAGATACTAACAGATGCAAATTCTCTCACTAAGGCTAAATGAAGAAATAGAAGACACGGAAAAGAATTAAATGAAAATAATGTGTTAGTTAAAATAAGCTTGTCCATTAGTACGCTAATTCCCCGGTAAAAGTTCTCAAATGACTTTTATAGAGAATTACCAGTTATAAAGCTTTTCTTAAGAAACCCAGCTTTGCAGTGAAAATTCAAAACTTTGTAGTCTTGTAGAATTTTTCGATGTCGGGAACTGAAGAAATGCGCAATGCCGTCGCCAGGATTCGAGCTCCGGACCTCTCGAATTCGCGTCGAACGTGCTGTCAATTAGACTACAAAGGCATGCGGAATGGTGGAAGGAAATGCCTTATGCACGTTCCCTTTTAAAGGGCAACTAGGATTGAGGGGACCCAATCGCCCAATCCTTGTTGTGACGAATTATCGTCCACTATCTTTTACTTCGGGCGCCATTTGTAGACTCTTGTAGAATTTTTCGATATCGGAAAACTCAGTCCACAATGCCCTCGCCGGGATTCCAACTTCAGACCTCCCGAATACGCGTCGAGCGTGCTTCCAGTTACACTACGAAAGCATGCAGAAAGGTAGGAAGAAATACCTTATAACTGAAATTATAGTTTTACGTTTTTGCGATTGTAGACCATAGGTTAAGTCTTGGCAAAGTCATATGCTATATCAATTCTCAGTCACGTCTTTCCAAATGAACGGAAAAACTATTTAATGTAATTTTGATTTGGATACTTTTAACATAGATCATTACAGTTCAAATTCACTTCCAAATGTTCATTTATTACTTGACTCTGAATTTGAAAAAAAAAAAAAAAAAAAAAAAATTACTATCAGCTTGGTAATGTGTGTGTAAATTATATAGAAAAATTATTCTTCCTGCTTACTCAACTATGGGCTGTTACTTTAAAATATCTACTCAGAAGACTTTGCTGCCCTTCCGCATACGCTATCTTAACGCGTCTGGTTGTCACCGCAGAGCACTTATTTTCTCCACTTCATTTGAAAGAGTGTAGCTCAAATTAGCCTTTATTCACGCGCTTTTCATGAAGCGAAATACGCTAGACGAAATAGTGTGGAGGAAAAACATTAGGCCACTCGAACCATCTGCTGCAGTTGTCGTTCCTATGGTTATGAAGCAAGTCGGACGAAGAGAAATGACCTTGAAGCTCCTGGTTTAAAGTAATAAACTATAACATTGGTTCGGGCTGGATGCTGCATGTTCACCAACCTCCTAAATCAGCAACTGTATCCCAATGTCCTTCAAAGTTGAAAGTTGGAGTACCAAATTAATTTCTATGGCAAATAGCTTAAATGCTGCACTGCGCTTTTAAATTAAGTACATCTTTATAAACATGTTTACGTGATACAAATACATGACTAAGAAATACCTTTTTCGTACTTAATACTTTCTAGTAACAACATTATTTCTTAATGTACATTATTTCTTAAGTACCATTATTCCTCAACATTATTTCTCCAGTACTTACAGTTGCTGATAACAACACATCCTTTTCCTTCCCCAAAAAAGATTCCAAATATTAATAATATTTGTATAGAAATCTTTAAGGCATGTGTATTGTCATATCATAAAAAAATGTGATAATCTTTGTGAGAAATATTTGTACATTGGTATTTAAAAAAAAAAAAAAAAAAAAAGATTTATTAGATTTAATTTTAACTGCTTAATTTGCCTGAAAGTGTCATATCTGTGATCTGATTCTGAACTTGGCAGATATGCATGACTACTTATAATTTTAACACCATTACAGACAGACAAAGTAGACAGGTGTTGTTTTGCACCCGCTAAGTCTTTCTGCACCGATGGGCGAAAAATTAAGCATAGGTGCGAAGGAAAGGTATATAGAAAGAGGGCACAATTTCGGGTTTCAGAGGAGAGTAAAAAGGAACTTCGTATTGTTTTTACGAGTTCAAAAGGCCTGGAAGAAAAGTTGGGACAAAATAAATTTAAAAATAAATGGCCCATAGTGATTTAGAGAAGAAAGGAAAGGATTTAAAAAAGAAAAAGAAATGGTCCTCGAGAGGAAAAGGAAGAGAAAAAGAAAATTTCTTGGTATGCTATTGCGTCCATGAGTATGTGTTTCGGGGGATGGTGGAACTACGTGATGAGTGGGTAAGGAATTAGATAAATAAATGATTTTAAAATTTTGTGTTCAGTAGCAAAACAGCGAAGTCAAGTTAAGAGTAAACCTATAGCTGCTTGTGATCCGAAACAGTAAGTAGGAAGAAAGGGAGATTGCAATACGAAACATTCTAATATGGAATCAGAATGTGTAGTATTTGATATAGTTGCAGTGTGTATAATAGCTCATTTCTAATTTTAAATCCTCATTTGAAGTCGAAACGCAAACTTAAGAATTTGTGATACATAAATTCATATAGAAGGAAACAGACTTTGCTTCCTTTCCAGTTGGGCATATCCCCGGTTCAGGGCAAAACAGTTCGCTTATTATTACGATTGATTAGCACTGTTGCGCTATCCCAGGGTAAAAAATGTTGACGGTTTTCGATCGCATACGAGCTTCAGAAGTAAATTCATAGAACGATAGCAATTCTTTAATAATCAATAGCATTTCGTAAGCAGGGTATTATGTAAAAGTGACTATAATGTGTCATTCAATGGTGTATCCCTAAATATAGGCCAACAGATATATAGATATCCCTATATAGGCCAACAGAGGCAAATAGCCAAGTGACCTGCATAAACTACTAGCCAAAAAGGTAAGAACTTGCGAATACTGTAATGTGTGTATTGAGAATACGGCAAAGCACACTAGGGCTATCTTCCTAAGGGGATGGATGCCTTCGTGGAGGACTTTCTAAAAGAAAGTGGCTCGTATAACACGTTACATATGGGGAAAACGGCGAATACTGTAATGAAAAGGTTAGTTGCAGAGCAAATCAAACTGACAATAGAATAATAGCAAATAAGAAAACCTAAGCTTAGTCAGTGACGTTTTTCCTAATCCAAAACTTGTAACTATCTTGGTGGTTCAGTTTGTACGTAATAGGCGATGAAAGGTCAGTTTTGAACAGATCAACAAATAAATTTATTTACATGATTACTGAAATAAAGTGTAGTATTAATTGTGCCGTTAGTTATTAGGGCCTGCGACTCCCTTACAAGCATTCTTATTCATAGTTGAGCAATTCTACACTGAATAACTAGGCGGGGTACAGCGCCCTCTATAGGCGTTTCTCAACATAGTCAAACCAAAGAACTTTTAAGTGATTAAATTCTATTTCTAACATGAGCAAATTTATTCACAATAGGTATTTCAGCATCAATAATTGTGATACTGGGGACTGTCCTGTTCCTCTGGGTGTTTCCTTGGTTATTTTTTATGACTATAATGCCAGAGCAAAGCTTACACCAAGTTTTATTGAGGAAGAATTTTCCAATTTAATATGACTGATGGAAATTTAAGGCAACCCCTGTATGACGCAACTAAGACAGTTCGTACACTTGGAGGTCTCAAGACTCCTCTGCTGATCACAACTGGAAGATCTGTGAAACCCGGCAAACTTAATCCACCGTCTTGCCACATGGCAATTTTCAGACGAATGATGCCATTTCTGGCAATTGTGACACAAGCACACTTATTTTTTGGAGATATATTTTTCAACTTTGATAGAAAGACATAAGATTAATCATACTATATTTTCATTCAAACTTAGGATTAGCTGAGCTTGAAAGAGCGGCATGGACGCTTTGGTTTTATATTTAGTCAATTGCACAACCTTGTGCCTTTTAAAACCTTTCTTATTTAAAGCTTCAGAAACAATGTTTTTATCTGAATTGGAGGCTAAACTCCTAGGGAAAATATTTAGAGGTTTCTTACGTCTAGGAGTAACAACATAATGCTCGATACTTTGATCCAGAAAGAACTGGCTTTGTCTCTATGATCATGCTCATCAGTGGGTAAAATTTTGAAAAATGCGCCACTCAGGTGGCAAGCAAGTTGCGCTCAGGTGGTTCATCAGATAAATGTTTAAGAAATGCATAAAATGTTATTCCATTCCTGGTTTTAACCATAATAGGTGGTACTTTCAGAGATTTCAACTGCTGCCGTTTATAGATCACATCATTAATATCATCAGCATTATCAACAGCATCATTATTATAATTTATCATTAGTATATTAGCCCACCAGCGGCCGAGCGGTAAAGACGCTGAACACTGGTAGTTCGGTCCGAGGTTCGAATCCCGCGAACAGGCTGGCTGCATGGACGTTTTCGTGGTTTTCCCCATGTGTAACGTGTATACGAGCCAGTTTCCCTTAGAAAGTCCTCCACGAAAGGCATCCCTCCCCTTAGGCAGATAGCCCTAGTGTGCTTTGCCATAATTAAATACACTACACATTAGTATATTAACATTAGAAGAGGTATTAGACATAATTGTCTGACTATTATGGTCAACACAAGTATCTTTAACATTTAAGAACAAATTTATTTTGCAAAGCTAGTTTTAGGTTAAATTAATCTCATTTTCTTGGTAGTTTTGCTAGATTTTTTGAAAGACATATTAACATTTTAGTTTTATCAAAATCATTAAGATCCCTTTTTCTCTTATTTTTAACAACGGAATTACGCTTGGGTTTATTGCATCTACTTGTCAATAAAAAATCGCTGTTACCTAAGAGTGCTTTACCACACTCATCCTTAGCCCATATATGAATGGTTGTACTTACAGACTCACTAGGAATAATCGTCAAACCCCTTACTATTGAATTGTTTGAAGGATTCACTGAGCGAAACCAGATTATCAATGCACTCTTTTAAACAGTTAATAGCGGTGTCCACGGTCAGGAGTGTCGATTTTGGAAATATCCAATTTCGTAAGTTTATCACGATTTTTCCGTTCAAGCAGATCAAAATTCAAAAGTTCCCACAATCAACAAAATCATTAATACCATTATCAGCGCAGGGTTCATTTTCCAAATGCATATGCATGGCAATGTAGCTGTTCGAGGTTCATGTCCCGGTTTAGCGTCCCCTTTTACATTAACAAAAATCATAGACAGCCTGTTTATAGTCCTTGCCAAGGCTTAAATTCACCCGAAGCCCAGTTCCATTCTTAGTTTTCGAATGAAATTGCACTGGGGAACTATTTGTAACACAGTTTCTGTTGAGTTCAATTTTTGAGCTGTCTTAGAGTTAAATAAGCATGCTGATTTCAAAACTGTAGTAAGTTTTTTTCTACCACGTTATGTTTTTTCTCTACACCCTATGTGAATGTGATCATTGTTCGCCCTGTCGCTTCTGTGTCGCTCTGATATAGTGAGCGTATTCTGACGTAGAGTCTGAGTTCTTCTTGTATACAAAGTTAGCAGTGTTTAATTTTTATTTGCTATACATGAACTCAAACCTGTCTTTATGTCTGTCTCTGCTAGATCGCGTCGTAAGAGCTTAAACAGCCCCGTTTCGTTTTGTTATATATATGTGGCAGTTTTACGATTCTCAGTGAAAAGTTAAACTGTTATATATATTGACTCGTCAAACATAGATAAATTACTGTTTATTTATAAGATTAAACTAGATTACTTATACATAAGAGAGACACTGATGCTACATAGTCGGCGGCAAGTGACGAGAGTGACGCAGCACAATTACCATGCACTTGACTAGCTACAGTAAAGTTAGAGGCACTGCCATCTATCTGCTAGCACAGTAACAAATATCTAACATGCCCTTTTTATATATTGAACAAGACTAGTGCATGTTACTAAATTAGTTCAATAATTATTTTAAGTGATTACTTACTTAGCAGTTAACTTAAAACATTTTAACATTAAATTATTATTTAACAGTTGACTTTAGAGAACTTACCAAAATTACATACCTTGATGACCCACTTAAATCTTTAAAATTAGGATTTACTAGTTAAACTAATATTTTAGACTTCTAAACAAGTCATTAAATTCCGTTATTAGTCTATAAAGTATAATTTTATGACATCAATAAGTTCTCCCTAATTGTCTCTAGATCGAAGAGGTTTTATTCTATTTCTGCTTGATCGTCTTAACACTGGTTCAGTTGACATATTTCCTGAAATTTGAGAATGTTTAGAATGCATCTAAGGAAAAGGAAAGTAGAATTACTTTCCTTTTCCTTAGATGGATTCTACGCATCATCACCTACAAGAACAGGTTGATCCATTGTTGAGTGACCAAGTCCAAACAAATCTTCTGCTGTTCTGTTATACTCTGTAGTTTTACACATAGACTTATCTTTACGAATGTGATGTCGGTTTCTCCTATACACAGTTACATCATTCGCTTTTATGACATAAGATCTTGGTTGAGGACCTATCTTCATCATCATACTCTCTTTCCAAGGCCCTTTGAACCACACTTTATCATTTTCGTGCAATTTTGGAAGCTGGGTTGCATGCTTACTGGCATATTTCTTTTGCGTCATCTGCCTTCTTTCTAAGGCTTTGCTTGCACCTTTTATTTGAAATCTTGGTTGCAATGTTTTAGGGTGTGATGGCAGAAAATATATCAGTCTTCTTCCCATTAATAATTCAGCTGGGAATGGCAAATCTTTTGTAGATTGAATTCTATAATCTAGCAAAACAATATGCAAGTCTTTTCCTTCTTCCAAAGCTTTGTTCAGAGACTTCATGAGAGTTTGGACAGATCTTTCAATTTGCCCATTTACTCTAAGAAAATGTGGTGATATGATGTTACCCCACTCTTCAAGAAATTTTCGCAATGCTTCCGAGTTGTATAGTGGTCCACCATCAGTGATGAGCTTCTCTGGTATTCCATGTGTTTCAAAATCGACTTCATAACTGTCATTACAGCTTGAGCTGTTATACTTTTAAGAGTTTTCAGCTCTACATATTTTGAAAAGTAGTCTATCTTTAACAGATATTGTCCTTTCAGGTGAAAGAAATCGCAGGCAACTTTTTGCCAGGGTCTCTCAGGTAGATCACAGTCTAAAAGAACTTCTTTCTGATTAGCCTGTTGATATTTCTGACGTATCTCACATTTAGAAACATATTCTTCCACATCTTTCTTGATTTTAGTCCAGTAAAAATATTCTCTAACTTTACCAGAAACTATACCTTTGTGAAACACATGCAGTTTTTTTCATAATTTCTTTCCTAAGAGATGCTGGCACAACTAGTCGTTGTCCTCGACAAATTATTCCATCCTTTGTCGTAAAAAGCTCTTCTTTGCAATGTCAGTAAGGTTGCGCTGCTGGCCTTGTTTTGCTTCTTTCTGGTCATCCATTTTTTATGTGAAATAACATATCTTCCAAGTAACGGTCCTTTTCTGTCATTTTTACGATTCCCTGCTATTTTGTTAGAGAGGCTTCTGTTAATAGACTTACATTAACAGTAGGTTCTTGGCTAAAGGTGTCAACATTTCACTGTGCTCTGGACAGGCATCAGCTATTAGTGTTTGGTATCAGCTGAGAAATACTTGGCGACAGAGCAGAATCTTGGATAATAGCGCATGCGCCACCAGAATTGGCGCTGAAATATATTCTGTGAGAAACTTAATTTTTGGTTGTACATTCGAAGTTGTGATGCATATGTTACGCTGTAAAAAAGAAACCTAGCGCCAGAGTGTCGCTTTGGAAAATAAATGTATTGAAAGTTAGAGTGTGTTATTTTCTGTAATCTGTGTGGTGTTATTTTATTGTAATATATAGCTATCGACGGGAAATAGAATAAGTCAAGTATTTTTGCCCGGTCAGAGCCGGAGCAGCTAATGAAATTTATGAGACTGTGATATTACTTTCGGTTTTATGAAACGAAGGATTACTTTGGATACTTCCAGATTGAGGTTTTGTAGAAACAAAAGGGTAAGTACTCTCCCCCTTTTCGAAGCTCGTTGTACCTTTTTGAAGCTCTTTATTTGTTTATTGACTTTTGCTAATTAAAACGTCTCTAAAGGAGATATTAAAGAAAAAACGTACATTGAAAACACAGTTAACAAAGTTAAAACAAAACGATGCGGACGAAAATGTCCAAAGAAGTGACTTGGAAGTACTGAAAAATAAGTTTAAAGTGCTTGAGACAGAGATAAATTCCAATTTCGATTCTTTGTTCGGATTATGTACTGAAGAAAGTATTGATGCGTATGTAAAAGAGAAAGAAGAGATTGACGATATTCTCTTAGATGTAGAAGTCGAATTAAATCGTAAATTAGTTAAACTTTTCAAAGAAATTAAATAGGAGCCTTCAGTTTGCACGAATACCGAGAACAATATTAAATTACCCAAAAATTACTTTGCCAACGTTTTCGGGTAACTTACATGAGTGGCTTTCATTTAAAGATATATTTTTAGCCAGTGTTGATTCAAATCCTAATTTAACAGATGCAGTCAAATTACAGTATTTAAAATCTGCGCTAAAAGGAGATGCTTATCGTATTGTGCAGTCAATATCCATAGTTGACTCTAATTATAAATTAGCCTTTTCATTGCTCGAAGAAAGGTTCTTTAATCACCGCGAACAAGTGTATGCTCATCTGAAACGATTTATGAATATGCATCCTATGCAAAATGAGTCTGCATCAGCAATATTAAACTTAATTGACATTACAAATGAATGCGTGAGATCATTAGAAGTTTTAAATCAGAGTGTTAAAGTGTTTTCTTCCAATGTATTTGCATACATTTTAGGGCAAAAATTAGATCCTAACACCAAAATATGGTGGGAAAGAAAATTAGAGAAAGAGAATTTGCCTAATTTAACAGATCTTACAGAATTTCTTAAAGATCATGCAAGAACTCTCAACGCTTCAAATAGTGTGACTAATACAAAAAACGTTACACATAGAGTTACTGCTGTCGTTTCTAATGCAAATGAAAAGCATATACAGAATTCGTGTAGATTATTATAATTTGAGCAATCACAAGCTTTTTAGTTGTCCTAATTTTCAGAAATTAAATGTAAAAGAAAGGGTAGAATTTGTGAAAAAACAGAATTTATGTTTTTGTTGTTTTAATTTGCACAGTCTGAAAAATTGCCGTTCTAATTACTTGTGCAAGAAGTGTAAGAAAAAACGTAGCTTTCTCTTATGTTATCAAAACGAAAATAATTCCGTTGGTACCACAGTAGAATGAGCAGACACTTCAGATCAGGAGTTGGGTGATCAAAACAGCAATGCGTTAAATATACATGCACCTGCATTTCAAGCTAAAACTCCAAACGAAACCTTTACAGTCACTACGGGTACTAATAGTGGGAAAAACGTGATTTTATCAACTTCCTTTGTATTCATTGAGACTAATGATGAAACTTTAATTAAGGTGAAAGCGTTATGTGATAGTGGAAGTGTTTCTTGTTTTTGTTCTACTGAATTAGCGGATATACTTAATTTAAAAAGGGAAAGGACAAATATTTCGGTCTGCAGTATATCAGGTATTTCAACTACAATAAAAAGAAAAACAGTTGCCCTATCTGTAATCAGGAACAAACTTATAAAAGGAAACTAGAGGTTTTCGTAATTTCAAAAATAGCAGGTTTAACTCCCGCAAAGTTTATCGATGTTAGTAACCTTGTCATTCCTGAGAAGGTGAATTTAGCGGATCCGGAATTTTATAAACCAGAGAAAGTAAACCTGTTGCTCGGCGCGTAAGTTTTTTTATATGTTACAAGCGGGTAAAATCTACGTTCCTCACACAGGCTTGATATTACAAAATAGTGTGTTTGGATATATAGTTAGTGGAAATATAAATGATTCACGGAGAATTAATTTATCGTATTGTGGGTTAATAAATGATAATTCAGAGAGTGAATTGAAAATGTTTTTCGAACTAGAATCATTAGGAGTTAAAGATGATCCTTATTGTCATTAGGAAGACAAAGCATTGGAAATATTTAATAAGACAGTTTGTTTTAAAGCTGGTTGCTACGAGGTTACTTTACCCTGGAAAAGGAACTGGAGTGAATTAGCTGATAATTACCGTGTAGCGGAAAATAGATTAAAAACTCTTGCAAAGCGAATGAATTATGCAAAACATTGTTTTCTACATATAGTAAAATATTAGATGATTATCTCAAGCAAGGTATTGAGAAAGCGTCAGTTGGGAAGCCGGGGTTAAATCATTTAATAGTCATTTGAAGAGAGTTATTGGTAATCAGTGCTTAACATTAGACGAATTTTTAACTGTTTTAACAGTAATTTAAGTAGTATTGAGCTCAAGACCACTTACTCCAATTTCAGCTGATTACAACAATTTTGAAACTTTGACCCCAGGTCACTTTTTGGTTGGTAGACCTATCACAACTCTTGCTGAGCCAGATTTATCCAACATAAATGAAAACAGGCTTTCTAAATGGCAAAGAATCACTAAGTATACACACAAAATTTGGAAATTATGGAAACGTGATTATCTTAATAATTTCCAAGAACGTCACAAGTGGAAATTTTTAAAGGAAGACGTTCAGTTGGGAACTCTTCTATTAATAAAAGATGAAAATTTGCTTTCAACCAAATGATTAGTGGGTATAATAGCTGAGTTTTTTCATGGTAGAGATAACAAAATAAGAGTAGTAACTGTAAGATTGCCTAATCAACATTTGCAAAAACGAAATGTTCGAGATATATGTATACTTCCTGTAGAATGATTGTTTATTTCTATTATAAACAGGCATTTGTTGTAATGAATAGAATGTATAATCGATATTGTGATTTGTTATTGTGATGTAATTTATTGTAGTGCCAATATATTTACATTTATTGGAATATTAGCTTTGAAATTGTTAATTTCAACGCCGTGAGTGTTTTTTATTAGTTGAGAAATACTTGGCGACAGAGCAGAATCTTGGATAATAGCGCATGCGCCACCAGAATTAGCGCTTAAATATATTCTGTGAGAAACTTGATTTTTTGTTGTACATTCGAAGTTGTGATGCATATGTTACGCTGTAAGAAAGAAACCTAGCGCCAGATTGTCGCTATGGAAAATAAATGTATTGAAATTTAGAGTGTGTTATTTTCTGTAATCTGTGGGGTGTTATTATATAGCTATCAACGGGAAATAGAATAAGTCAATTCAATTAGCAATTCTTTTCTTGAGACATATTACAATTTCAAATCATACCTGTTCAGTTTGAGGAGCATTTTCTGAAGACAAGATGAGATTGTATCATAAGGTTTCTTACTAAGGGCTAGTAAAGGTTTGTAATCAATCTGCACTGTTACATGTCTTCCGTACGATAGAAGTTGAAATGTTCTAATCTATATACAACTGCTAAGAGTTCTTTTCAATCTGCGTATACCTTTCCTGCGTTTCTGTCAATGATGCTGATCCAAAAGCCACAAGTTGATTATTTTGTACGAGAACCGCTCCAAATCCATATTTACTGGCGTCTACTGATACAGTTACAGGTTTGCTTTCATCAAAAACTGTAAACATGGGGCTTGCACAATCATCTGTTTTAGTTAGTCTCTTTGGAAGATTTCATCCCATAACCATTCACTGTCTTTTCTCAAAAGTTGCCTTAACGTATGAGTTAGCCTTGACAATTGAGGTGTGAAGTTCGCTAAGTACGTCGCCATTCCTAGAAATCGCTGCAAGTCTTCTCGGCCTTTTGATTCTGCAAACTTTCAATCGCTTGGATCTTTAGATCAGGTGCAATGCCTTTATCAGACAGTACATGTCCTAAATAAGTCACAGAGGTCGGAGATAGCTGTGTCTTCTCGATGTTAAATTTTAGATCAGCACTTCTGGCACTCGTAAGTATCTTCCGCAACAACTTGCAATGTTCTTCGATAGACGACGAACCTAGGGCTAAATCATCAAAATATGGATTTATCTCGTTCTCGTTGCTAAAAATCTCCTCCATAGCCCTTTGAAATTCCTTAGGTGCATTTTTCAGACCGAAAGGAAAAACCTAAAATCTGAATCTTTCCCAGATTGTTGTAAATTTTGTCAACTATGATGACTCCTCATCAAGCGGTAGTTGCCAAAATCCATTCTTGGCATCCAAAATGGTCAATATTTTATATCCTTGGAGTTTTGTCATAAGGTCTGCTGTAGGAATTGGATAGTGAGGTTTTTGAATAGCCTCATTAAGCTGCCTTGGATCTAGACAAATTCTCAATTTTTTTGCCTTATTTATCACAACCATGTTGCTCACCCATTCTGTAGGATCATCAACTTTGGCTATGATGCCAGTTTCAACCATTCTGTTTAGCTCCCGCTTTACTTTTTCATGCAAAGCAAGTGGCACTTTACGTGGTGCTTCAACATGAGGTGTGAAATTTTCTTTTATTTTTATCTTTACTTTGCGATTTAGTTTTCCCACACCAGTAAACACATCTGCAAATTCCTGTATCACTTGCTCTAGTGTCTCAACATTTTGTTTCTTTTCCTGCTTGACTTGATGCACCCTTTCAATCAGACCCAAGCCTTGGCAAGCCTGAAGACCCAAAATAGGAGATAACTCCAGAGTGGTTGCCAGAAATTTGAGAGTTTTTGTCAATTTTTTAGTTTTACATGTAAGGTAACACTCACCTAGTATTGGTACTTGGTAGTCACTATAATCCAGTACTGGTTGTTTATTTTTCTTAATTATTGGTTTCTATCTCCACTTTAACAATTCACTCTTGGATATAATATTAACTTGAGCTCCATTGTCTAATTTGAATTTCAATTCGTTCTTCTTTACAGTGATCTTTTGGTACCAGACTGATGCTTTATTTGAATCCATCGCTTCCACATTTTTTACTTCCCCTAGGTAAATACATGGAGGTAGGAAAGGGAGGAGGGGCCAACCCGCGCTAAAAGTGAAGCACTGCTTTGAGGCTTGGGTCACCAGATGGGGTGTTCTTTGTTTACATTCAGAAGCTCGCTTGACAAGATTCTGATAGTATTTCGACACACGACAGTTCCATAGAAATCGAAAAAGGGACACTTTCGCATGAAAGAAACATTCATAGTGGGATGGATAATAGCAATTTGTATAGTTTAGTGACATTTACGCAAAAATCACATCTTGGTTATTTTTCGATAACTAACAACAGCGATTTTGATTATGAATTTGTTTTATAAAATTATAAGCTGTTGCACTACAAAAATATAGATTTTAAGAAAAATGTTATGCTTAAAGAATGAAAAATACCTTACGGTACATTTAAAATTGTATACGTCTTTCGATACCCTTGATAGAGTATTCGTTACTTTTATTTTATTTTCCAAACGTCAAAATGTTTTAAATAAAACAAATTTTTTTCACATCCATATATTATTGTAACATGTACCTTTCAAAATTTTTTAGAGGAGAGGCTTTACTGTTGCTCATTTTAAACCCATCGTTTTAATTTTATATATCTGAAAAATAATCACTTTGGGCTTACACGTTTTATAAATATAAAATTATGTACTTTAAAATAATTTTAATTAGGCACATAGGTCAGATTAAATAGAGTAACGCATGCAAGGGCTATCTGCCTAAAGAGAGAGATACCATCGTGGAAGAATTTTGAAGAAAAACTGACCTTTGAGTGGGTATTAAAAATAATACTTATAATTTTCATTCAAATTATATTCATATATATTTTTTATGTAAAACTTTCGCGTGTATGCTAAATTAGTGTAAATTACTTTACACGAAAAATATAGTTAATGCACAGAAATTAAAGATTTGCACATGCCGGAAATGAAAAATAGGAAATATGTATGGGTATTTATGCATGTGCTTGCAAAAAGCATGTATCTGCCTTTGACAAAATACTTAAATATTCATTAAATTATTTTAAATTGAAATGAAGAATTTATTCACTTATAAACAACTGTGAAAGTACTGTGAAGAAATCTAATTATTAAATGTATCTAATTTATAATGATTATAAATGTTATCTAAATATATAATAACCTTAATATTGAATTGTAAACATAAATTGAAATCCTGTTGACAAATACGTTATAAAACTATTTAAGCAAGAATTGTTCGTATTGGAAAGCAATCTGTTAAAAGGTATTGTAAAGCAAATGCTATGAGATGCGCACTTAAGAACGTAATAAAGAGTTTTGGAATATGTATTGTTGAAATGAAGGGTAAAAAAAAATCTGATAAGTATAATTAAAAGAATTATTCCCCTTACATTTTATAAGAACTCAGTTACAAGTTTTAAATAATACTTAAAAAAAAAAAAAAAACTTATTTTATTCCCTTTCAGAAATGTTCAGAGAAAGTCAAGTACTATTTAATACTTATTTAATTATTAGGAATTAGCGAAATACTTTATAACGTTGCGCGCCTCTAACTAGCACGCAACCTAGAGGTGACTGTGAAAGCTTGTATCAACCACAGAGTCTTATAAAGGGTTTAAGTCCCTTTTTATTCAACGTACTAAATTACAATTGCGTCCTCTTGACGCTTACAAACTGTGCCAACTAGGCAGTCAAATAAAAATAAAAACCTGAAAAGAAAGTAAAGACAATATTCTAACTACGAGGCTCTCTAAAATAACTAACTCACCGCGTTTTACAAAATACCGCCGCTAATTCAGCAGACTTGAAGCTCACTGGAACAATTGCAACTACTTCCCGCCAAGCACATAGGCCGCAACGCGGGGTTCTTTAATTCTCGATTTCTACCTCCGCGCTCGCGAAGTAAGAATAACTCTCTCACCGAACTTGTTTCCTTCTATTTAAATCATACTACTTCCGCTGATAATTTGAATGCTTGCGCGTTCTACTCAAATTTACATATTCTGGCATTGGCAGTTCCAGGGGAAAGTAAGGATTGACAGGAAAGATAGTTTAAACTTAAAATAAATGTTAGTTAAAGTAAATATAAACCCTACATTTGCCGCTGCCAGAATTTGGAAAACTTGGAAGCAGGTCCTACAAACGACCTGTTGTAAGTTTATCTAATTCTGAACTAACTGGCGAAAGCCTCGTTTACACAAAAAAAAATCTTATGTAACAATTAAAATTCTGTTAGTCGTTACAAAGCTTTCTTCTTACAGCAACTTTTCCTGGACTTCATCAATCAATCTTGGTCTTTCCTTCCAGCATCTGGAAGGAATAAGTATCAGTATCTTTCTACATACATTATAATTTACACTTTCTTGACACAATAAATTTTTGTTTTTAACGTTTCGTTTTTCTTAGTTATTGCTTACTTCACATTCATTCAATTTTTCAAGCATTAATTTAACTTTACCCTGGCTCTCCACCGTGTGTGGTGTCAAACGGGAATATTCGTGTTTTAGTCTTACAACACTTCCCCTAACCACCATGATTTATTAGAATTCAACAACCAAATAGACACACCTTACTCGACATTCTACAACTCAATGAGCTACTTTAATATTCTTAAAAATTCAAATGTAGGTGGAGAACCCTAGGAAACACATTCATTCTAACTTCCCCCTCATTCATCTTTAAACATGCAGGCTTTCGCTCTAAAGCATGACTTTACAGTTTAATACTTAAATTTTGACTTCATTGCTTTTAAGCATTCACTTTTAGCATCTACAATTTTATGCTTCTAGACTAAATTCTACTTTTACATAACATGCAAGTATTTACATACATTTACAAAAGTTTAATACATATGCTTTTTACAATTTACCATAAAATGAATAAGAGAAAATAAATTTTTACTTTACTCATTCTTCGCCAAGCTGGCGGCACTGGAACTAAAATTCTTATTAGTACAAGAATACGAAGTTATTTTTATCTACGGCCAAATTTTGGCTTTAACATAACAGAATTAGTCTTTCGACCAACAGAAAATGCTTGTTTTTAGCTTTTACACTTAAAGAAAATAATACTTTTGCCTTAGCTAAATAAAGTAAAACAAAACTAAGTCTCAACCGAGACATATTGACTTTCATCAAAACATAGAACTTCGTACTTATGCATAACATTTCGGAACAAAAGAGAAAAAAAATTTATAGAAGGTTTTAACTTATCTTTGAGTTTTCGATGCTTGAAACTCCGTCATCCGTTTTTGACAAAATTGATCCCAAGTTAGAGGTGTTATGGATGTCAATCTTCTCCTTATTGATCTCCGATTGTCGTCCCCGTTGTTCTTTCTTTTGCGTCCTCTACATGCTGGCCTCTTGACGGAGTAATCGTCTGGTTGTTGGCCTTTGCGTTTCTGCCTGGGACGGCTGGTCTTGACGTCCTCCGGTCTGGAGTCCTTCTTGAATTTCTTCTGTTCGTCGTATTTTTGTGCCTCCTGTTGGCGTTTCAGTTTCCGGAACGGCGGCCTTGCTGGCACCTGACTCTGTGGCCGTGTGCGCGTTCTCCTTGATGTGTAATTTCTCCTGCCATCTTTTATAGGTGGTGTTTTCGTCTTTACCACGGTTTCTTTACCCGGTTCATCTGTATTTTTGTTTTTCTTAAACGCCGGAGTTTGAAAATCCTTTTTTTCTTTTTGATACCGACGTCCGGGTTGTAGAAGTGCTAGGTCTCTCTTCAGTTCTCCGTTTCTTGGGTGGTGGAATAGTTGTTGCAGTCTCTGGCCCTTCTATTTCGTTTAGACTTGAGTCCTGCAAGAAACTTTTAAGGATTTCAAAATCATTTGGATTATAGTATTTTTTCACCTGGTCGGGACTTGCTTTACAGATTTCCCCTCTCTCGTTTTTAAGATATAAGACTACTCCTTTGATTTCCTGAATTACATAGGGGCCTTCAAACTTTGGAGCTAGCTTTGCCATAAAATTGTCTGGGGCACTTGATAAAGAAAATTTCCGTTTCAATACTTTATCCCCAACTTTAAACTCTGCTTCACGGCGTTTTCTATCATAATAAATTTTCTGCCTATTTCTTGCCGTATCCGAAGTTTTAAGCGCCTGATCAATTAGCTTTTGCACGTCCTTTTGTCTAAATTCCTGCTCTCTTTGTTGCACAAAGAATAATTTATCTAAAGGCGTAATTAACTTTCTGCCCAAAAATAATTCTGCTGGAGTTTTTCCCGTAGTATCATGATGTGCCGTTCTTAAAGCATAAGCTAATTCATTTATGTAGCCATCCCAGCGCTTGTGATGTGTGCTAACGTAACTGCGAATTATTTTTACAATGTTTTTATTAACTCTTTCTGCTATGTTAGCCTGTGGTCTATACGGAACCATTTTGATATGGCGTATATCAAGTCCATTGCATATGTTTTCAAATATTTGACTAATGAATTGTTTTCCGTTATCGCTAATGACTTTTATCGGTGCACCGTATTTTAAAATGTATCTGTGTAAGAATGCATCTGCGACTGTTTTGGCTGACGCGCGTTTAAGTGGAACAATTTCTATCCATTTTGAAAAATGATCTACTATTACTAAAAGAAAACGATTTTTATTTAATTCGCTCTGGGGGAAGGGACCAAGGAGATCTATGCCTAAAATTTCATTCGGAAATGTAGCGGGAATGCTATTTAAGTACCCGGCCGGGCTGTAATTAATATCATTTATTAACTGACATTGATTGCAGGACCTGACATACGCCGTTACTATTTTGTATAATTGCGGGAAATATACCGCCTCGCGTACCCTTTTTAAAGTCTTTCTGACCCCGAGGTGGCCCGCTGTTTTTTTTTTTTTTTTTTTTTTTTTCGTGCAACTCCTTCAAAATGCTTAATCGAAGCGAGGCTGGGATGACTGGCTTATACTCAAGATTTTCGTTCGTTGTTTTCGTATAGAATAATAAATTATCTATTATTTCATAGTTTTTTGCTCTATTTCTTATCGCATCGATATCTGTGTGCTCAAAGCTTTAGGGGTCTTTCAAATAAGCATAGATATTTCCAAATTCAGGATCAGCTTTCAGTTCAGTAATAACCGTATCTCTAGAATCTAAAATTTTTGAAGTCAACACAGCGCATTCAAGTTCATTACCTTCATCGTCCAGTTTTATACGAGAAAGTGCGTCAGCTACATTGTTTTCCTTACCCGGTTTATATTTTATTGTGATATTATATTCTTGGAGTTTTAAAGCCCATCTTATTAACCTGGGCGTTAGGTTTTTTCCCGAGTAAAGTCTACCAACAGCCGCATGATCCGAAAAGACTGTTACTGGCGATTTGCCGAAATAAACTCGAAATTTGTGTACAGCCATTAATACGGCTAATGTTTCTCTTTCTGTAGCTGTATAATTCCTTTGTGTTTGATTCAATGTTTTACTAAAAAATGCCAGCGGATGGTTATTTTGCATAAGAACCGCACCCACCGCATAGTCTGATGCATCTGCCGCAATTTCCAGGTTTTCATCCCCCTCAGGGAATTTTAAAACAGGGGCATTAATAAGCGCTTCTTTTAATCTTTCAAAAGCTGTGTTCGCTTCCGCTGTCCACGTAAATTTACTCTTTCTTCTTTTGATTACTAAGAGTGGTTCAACAATATTAGCGAAATCTTTTATGAAAGATCGATAGTAAGAACATAGTCCAAGGAAAGACGAAAGTTTCTTGGCGGTGTTGGGCGGTGGGAAATTCTTAATAGCTTTTATTTTTGAATCTTGCGTTTCTATACCCTTTTGCGAAATTTTATAACCGAGATATTTAAGTTCTTTAGTTGCGAACTTGCATTTTGAGGCGTTAATTGTAAGACCGGCCTCTTTTAATAATTTAAAAACTTGTTCGAGGTCATTAATGTGTTGTTCCAACGTATTACTCGTTATAATTATATCATCTAGATAAATTAAGGTTGATTTTCCTAGGACAGGCTTTAGAACAATGTCCATAGCTCTCTGGAATGTTGATGGGGCCCCACACAACCCAAAAGGCATGCGTAAAAATGCATAAGTGCCCGATTTTGTTATAAACGCGGTTTTATGTATATCTTCGGGTGTCTCATAGCTATTTGATAGTAGCCAGACGTTAAGTCCAAAGTAGACATATATCTCGTCGATTTGATCTGTCTAATGATCTCGTCTATAACCGGCAAAGGGTAAACTGGGAATTTAGTTATGCTATTTAGTTTTCTATAATCGATAGCAAACCTCCAAGCCCTTTTATCCGAAGGAGGAAACTCGTTCTTTTTCCTACATAGTACGACTGGACTCGCGTATTCACTATTTATGGGCGTTATTATTTTATTCTTTAACATCTCCTGAATATGTTCTTCGATGATTACGTCTTTTTGTTTGTCATAGCGGTAAGGTTTAGTCCTACAAGGTTTTTCGGCATTTAATTGAATCTTGTGAGTCACGATCTGACAGTTTCCCGGTTTTTCTGAAAACAAATGAGAAAAATTACTCACCACTTGCTGTATTGCTTTACTTTCCTGGTCATTCAAATGGCTAAGGTCCAATTCAGGTGTCTCCGCAGGTTCCACCACCCTCTGGTCCATCTCCAGCACCACGGAACTATCCTGAAAATCCAATTTGGCCCTCGCGGCCCTTAAAAAGTCCATACCTAAAATAAGAGAGTGTTGGAGGTCCTTCACCACAAAAATTAATACCTTGAGATTTTCCTCTTTTATCTGTAAGTTTAATGATACTTTCCCGATGCAGTGACATGTTTTTCCTTGCGCCGCTATAATTTCCGTATTTCTGGTTTTAAAGAGTCGTATCCTATAAAAATTCTTTTTGAAGAACTTTTCACTCATGAAATTTCCTTCTGCTCCTGTATCGATGAGGGCTTCTACTGGTACATCGCCAACCAGGACTTGCATAATTGGTAGCTGTGAGTTTTTTACGATGACTGTATTTAGATATCTATTTGAGGGTTTTTCTAAAACTTCCGGGGTCTGGACCCTCCCTTTCACAGGCCCCTCTAGTCGTTTAAAGCTTTCCTTTCAATCTGTGTCTTCTGGGTACGCGGATGCTTATTTTCAAATTTTCTTTTTGGGCCTTGCCCTTCAAGTTTCGATGCGTTAGCTTGATAGTTCTTTTCCCCATATGAGCGATTTCCATTTCTTGTTTCCTCCTTCCTTCTGGTACTTTGAGAATATGTTTCCCCTCTCACTCTTTCCGCGATTCTGCGATTTTGAAACTTCACCGCCAATTCGAAAAGTTCCTGCAATGTGGTTGGGTTTCTAATTTCAAAGTAGTCTTGGACAGCGGGTAACAATCTTGGTAATATTATTTCAATAATCTCCGCATCGGGTTTCTTGCCGTACAGCATATCCGTTAGCTTGATTTTTCGTAAAATAAAGTCCGTCAATTGTGCTGTATCCCGTTGATAGAAACTATATAGCTCGGCTTCCAGCCGTGCGCGATCTTTCACTATGGGGAAGGCCTTTACTAACGATTTTTTGAAATTTTCAAATGTATACGTCGGGCTTCCAAATTCACCTAGTAGAAATTTTCCTATATTTTTCCACCATAGCGCGGCCTGTCCTCTTAGTGCTGATGTGGCAATAGCAACTTTTTGTCTTTCAGGCACAGGATAGAGCTGAAAGTGATTTTCTATACCTTCTAAAAATACGGACACCGAATTTTTTCCGTCGAAATAGACGTTTGGCTTGATTGATGCTCTCAAAGTCTGGACCAGGTATCCAAATCCTTCTAACTGCGTTGTCATTTCTTGGTGTTGTCCAGCGGCTTCCATCCAGTTTTCGGCCATTTCAGTTCGATAAGTGTTCGGGCGCCAATATAACGTTGCGCGCCTCTAACTAGCACGCAACCTAGAGGTGACTGTGAAAGCTTGTATCAACCACAGAGTCTTATAAAGGGTTTAAGTCCCTTTTTATTCAACGTACTAAATTACAATTGCGTCCTCTTGACGCTTACAAACTGTGCCAACTAGGCAGTCAAATAAAAATAAAAACCTGAAAAGAAAGTAAAGACAATATTCTAACTACGAGGCTCTCTAAAATAACTAACTCACTGCGTTTTACAAAATACCGCCGCTAATTCAGCAGACTTGAAGCTCACTGGAACAATTGCAACTACTTCCCGCCAAGCACATAGGCCGCAACGCGGGGTTCTTTAATTCTCGATTTCTACCTCCGCGCTCGCGAAGTAAGAATAACTCTCTCACCGAACTTGTTTCCTTCTATTTAAATCATACTACTTCCGCTGATAATTTGAATGCTTGCGCGTTCTACTCAAATTTACATATTCTGGCATTGGCAGTTCCAGGGAAAAGTAAGGATTGACAGGAAAGATAGTTTAAACTTAAAATAAATGTTAGTTAAAGTAAATATAAACCCTACAACTTATTTAAAGTATTTCGCTAATTCCTAATAATTCTCTAATTTAAAATGAACCGAATAGAGCATTAATTATAAATTGACTTGCATTTTTTGATTTAAAAGATGCTTCAGAAGCCAAAAAATCATGTCATACTTAAGAAAGTATTTTAGGAAGAAGCTCTATAAATAAAAAAGAAATAATGCATAATTTTAATATTAATAATACAATAAACTTTGATCTTAGTTTTTGTACCTTAACCGAATAAAATCGAATTACCTTAATTTTTTTTTCTAATGTAATTAACGAAAACTTGTGAAAATATTTCATTCAAATTAAACCATTCTGAGAAAACTGTCCTGTGAAAATTATAGCATTTAATTCCGTTCAGAATGAAATGTTGTTTAAAAATATGTTGTTTTCACATACTTAGGACTCTGAAGTGTTGTAGAAAAAGAAAATATATACATTTATATGTATATTTACGACGTAATTACAAAATATTTACATCCGAACGCGTCAAATCCCATAGAACTCAATGGTAAATGACCCAATGTTTTGGTCACCGCGTAGGGATCGCCGGTGCTTCAGAGCAGGGTACGGGAGAAACCTGTTTAGGGCGACTCCATCTTACTTCCTACCTCCATGTTACCTGATAAACTCCGAGTCGCTACCTTCCGTACGTTCAACGGCGTACACTCTCTGTTTTGCTTTGGCGCGACACATTTCCGCTCAGTAAGTTTTCCTACCGCACTTTCGGCAGACCGTTCCGAGCGCAGCGCACTTCTTTGGCTCATATTTGCTCCCATATCGCTTGCACTCTTTTGCTTGCGGTATTAGTGCGATGTTTGTTTTTATCAGGGCGTCTACGAAGATTTTGTTCTCACTCATTTCAGTGTCTTTTGCTTTGCTATGTTCGGCCACTTTGCATTCACTGATGATATTTTGTAGCGTCTTTCTCGCTCTATTTGTCTCTCGTATTAGCCGTTCCTGTACCGCTTTATCTGAGAGGTCTGGCACTATTTTATCGCGCAGCATTCTATCTGCCCATAGTTGCAATCTACTATTGCACATCGTAGCCTTGAATAAAAGTCTGTGAATTTCTCTCCTTTCTCTTGCTTTATTTCCAGAAACTTGAATGATGCGTAAATCTCATTTTGATAATCTTCGAAATATTTGTTGAATTCTTGTAGCACTTGTTTCAAGGACACGTCACTGCTGCCCGCTTCTGGCTTCAAATCAAACGACCGATATTGCTTTTCTAATTCTTCACCACAAACATATCGAAAAAGCGCAGTTTTTGTGTTTTTCGACCTTTTGACTATATCTTAGTGCCCCGATATAGTTCTGGAAGTCTTCCTTCCTGTGTCTCCAAGCTTTAGAAGGGTTCGGTCCAGCATCAAACGGTGACAATGTGGGTATGTGCCATTCTGATTCCAAGAATTTTCAGATGCACGTAATCCTTAAAATATTAATTTATGCATTAAATTCGTAAGCAGGGTTAATTCTGACATCATGTTATATATGTTGACTTGTCAAACGTAGATAAATTGCTGTTTATTTATAAGATTAAACGAGAGTACTTATATTCATAAGAGAGACATTGATGCTACATAGTCGGCGACAAGTGACGAGAGTGATGCAGCCTAATTACCATGCATTTGCCTAGCTATAGTAAGGTTAGAGGCACTGCTATCTATCGGCTAGCACAGTACCAAATATCTAACATTTTTCAGGCAAGCCTATTTTGCGTACTTTAAAGTGAAAACTGGTGATCAAGATAAATCATGGGCCCCTCACAAAATGTGTCGATAGTTTACGGATGTGGATGAAGGGAACACGTTCTAAATTTCCATTTGATATACCTATTATTTGGCGAGAGTCCAAAGCTCACTCGAATGATTGTTACTTTTGTATAGTGAAAATATTGTATAATGTAAATATCAGAATACAACAAGAAAACTAAATGTAAAATACAGTATCCTAGTACCCAGTGCCTCACTCAACTGAACTCTCAATGCCAGTTTTCAAAGAATTACCGTCATTGGAAATACAGGAATACGATTTTGGAGAATATCGAATAGACCCCAATGATAAAGATGAGTGTCCGTTCGTAACAGTTTTGACCAACATTATTTGAATTACACTGCTGGCCATTAAAATTGTAGCACCAGGAAGAATCTGCCGAACGTCAAAATCACCTGAAAGGAAGAAGAGATTGAGCTATGCAAATGATTAGTGTTTCAGCGCATTTAGACGAGGCTGGAGGGAGAAACGACATCTGAAGCACTGTATAAAAGAAAAGTTGTATAGTGGATTTCTCATCCGGAAAGCGCTTTATAAGGTTAGGGTTTCCTCAGAATATCATGTTATGCCTCGAATAATAAGAAGAAATCCTTTCCAGCAACTATCGGAATTCGATAGAGGCAGGATCGTTGCTTATTGAAAATGTGGATTATCGTTCCACGATATTGCCTGTTGCACTGGTCGAAGTACAACCATTGTCATGCGAATATAGAATTAATGGGTTGCCGAGGGTCATACTGAACGCAATGCAGAAACTCAACGCTCTCTCCTGACTAACGCCCGAGAGGACAGACAGATTGTGAGGTCAGCACAGAAAAACTGTACAACCACATCACGGACTATTAGACAGGAAATGTGCATGTTTGCAGCAGACCCAGTATCCGCTCGTACGGTGCGTCAACGTTTGCAGCAGCGCTGACTATCAGCACGGTGACCATTAATTCTTCTTCGCTTGAACAGTGTAGAGAGAGACGGCGAATCTGGTGCGCCGAACGACAAAGCTGGATACAGGAGTGGCGCATTGTCATCTTTTGCTTGCATTAGATCTTTTGCTTGCATCTGCTTGCATTCGATATCGGTATAGGGGCCCTTCACCTGGCGTCATGTTTTGTGCAGCCATTGGGTACACGACAGGCACATCTCTGGTTCGGATCGACGGTAATTTGAACACAGATCTGTACGTTTCTGACTTCTTACGTCTAGTGGTTGTGCAGAAATCACCACCAGCTACAACAGTGGAGATCCAGACAGTGTTTCTCATCACACTGTGCAACGTTCATTGCTTCGTATGGACTTACGAAGCCGGACGCCGAGGTCCTCCGGCTTCGTAAGTTCTAAAATGGAAGCATGTCTCTGCACTGAGGGCGCATCATCGCCAGCTGCTTCTGCAAAGTGCCAAGAAACATCGGAATTGGACATTAGAAGAATGGAAAAAAGTTCCACGGTCCGACGAATCAAGTTTTCTGATTCATCACATTGACGGGCGTGTGCTAATATGCCGATTTAGAAACGAAACCCTAGCTCCTGGATGCACAATTGGACGGAGACAAGCAGGTGGTGGGTTGTTATGTTGTGGACAATGTTTTCATGAAGCACATTACGACCCATAATCCCCACAGAACAATCCCTGACCTCTGTGCGCTACGTGAACGTCGTTGCAGACCAGGTTCGCCCATTCGTGACAACAGTATTTCCAATGGGGAGGATGGCGTTTACCAACAAGATAATGCACCATGTCATAAGTATCGAATCGTCATAGAATAGTTGGAAGAACATTGCAGTGACCTTCAGGTGAATTTGATGGCCAAGTCATGTCTTGGCCATCAAATTCACCTGGCGTTAATCGAATAGAGCATTTGTGGTCCCACCGGGAAAACTAAATTCGTGCTGCCAAGCTACCCTCTCGCAATATGCGGGAATTGCAAGACCAGTTAGTGAGCGCTTGGGTACCAGATACCTCAGACTACCTATCAGCACCTTGTATAGTCAACGACACGTCGAGTGCTGGCAGTTTTGAGGGCAAAAGGTTGCGGCCCTACATGTTATTAACAGGGTGGTTGTTTATGTACGCACTAATGTACACTATTCGAATCACGAATGTCGCTGCCTACGCATCTAACTATGAATCTAATGACGTATCTAAATACCACATCTAAATTTCTGCAAGCGGTGGTTCAGCTATAATTCTATGATCAAATACTCAATCTAGTTTTAAAAGATTTATTAAAATACTAAAATTAATCTAATCTAGAATCTAGAACCGAATCTAATGTTACATCTCAGGAGCAGCGTTCTAGCTGCGTCATAACAAATCGAAAGTCAAGTTCTCACTGATGCCATTCTGAGGCAGAGAAAAGTTTGTTTCTAATCAAACCGGAACTTCGGCATAGTGAAAGTTTCTAGTCAAACCGGAACATCCCGGCCCCCGTTGGACAATTGTCCGACATCATTTGGAAATGGGAGTGGACTGATATTGGAGACGGCTCGGCGAAAGATTCCATCTGAAGTTCTGACGTCTACGACTCGTACTAGTCCATTTGGACCAGGAAAGGTTTCCTCGATGCGAGCTAGTGTCCACTTCATGGGTGTCTTGATTTTATCCTTTAACAAGACTAGTTGTCCTGCCTTGAGATTGGATCTCACTTGATTCCATTTTGATCGGTTCTGCAAATGATTAAGATATTCCACGTTCCAACGGTTCCAGAAATCAGCTCTAAGTTTTTGAATTAAGTCTATCTAGAAGACAAGGTCAAAGAATCTACAGAATCGTTCTGTTCTGGTATCGACAAAAGTGGAGCTCCTATTAGGAAATGACCTGGAGTCAAATGCTGAAGATCTGTTGAATCAGGCGAAATAGGTGATAGAGGTCGAGAGTTCAAGCAGGCTTCTATTTGTGTAATTAATGTGTACAGCTCTTCAAAGTTTAAAATTGTCGTTTTCGCGACCTTTGTGAAAATTCTCTTCATTGATTTTATATTAGCCTCCCATAATCCGCCAAAATGCGGGGAAAGAAGGAGGAATAAATCTCCATGTTATACCTTCTTCGGAACTAAAGCGCTGAATAGGATCCGATCTACAAATTCTAAAGAGTTTATCAAGAGCATTCTTCGTTCCCTTCAAGTTCGTAGCGTTATCACTCCAAACAATGGATAGTTTAGATCGTCTGGCAATAAACCTTCTAAGGCATGCTAGAAATGCTTCAGTAGACAAATCCGATACTACTTCTAGATGAATAGCCTTTGTACTAAAGCAAATAAATATCGCGATGTATGATTTAAACGTAACTCTAGATCTTTTCAAATTAGGCTTGGTGATAACTGGACCTGCAAAGTCCACTCCTATTTTTTCGAATGGTCTAGTTATTACAACTCTATCTCTAGGTAAGTCTCCCATCATTTGGTTTATGGTTTGGTTCCTTGTTCGAAAGCACGTCATGCATTTACTTATAACGCGTCTAACTCTATCTTGTCCGGAAGGTATCCAGTATAATTGTCTAATAAGAGAAAGTGTTGTTTTAACGCCCGAATGAAGAGATTTTTTATGATAATAATCTATGAGTAATTCAGTGAAATGATGTCTTTTGGGTAAAAGAAGTTGATGTTTCTGGCCTTCTAAAAGATTGGAGAAACGTAGTCTCCCACCAACTCGTAAAAGTTCATCTTCATCCAGAAATACATTTAAGGATAAAACCTTACTATTACTTGGAACTGATCGTTTCGACTGCAGGCACTTAATTTCAGGTTGAAATTCAGAATGTTGTACACATTTGACTAGCACCTTTGTTGCATTCTTTAGCTCAGAAGCACTCAAAAAACTTTCTTTTCTTAATGATGGATTGGTTCTACAGTTGTTCGAAAACCTTAAACACCACGCAGTAGTTCTAATCAATTTGCTGAATGACGAATACCTTTTAATGAATTCGTTCTCAATGGAATTTTCACCTGTGACTGTTGAGTTCACTACAGCTCCCCTTCGAAGTTCAAGCTCTTCATTATCTTTGAAATCTCTTCCTGATTCTGCAAGTTTAGGCCACGAATCGATGCTCTGTAATAGCCACTTAGATCCATACCACCACATGTCACTATTTCGTAGTTCAGATAACGCTATTACTTTCGTGGAATTTGTCCTTGTTCCTCTGGTCAGCATATCAGCCGGATTTCCATCTCCAGGGCAATAATTCCAGGACTCAGGTGATGTTTTCTCTCGTATTTCCATTACTCGATGTTGGATGAATGGCTTCCATTTATTTAAATCGCCCTTTATCCAATGTAACGTAACAGAAGAGTCTGACCAAAAATATACATTCATCTGGAGTCTTTTCTCTAACTGTTCTTTCACATTTGAGGCTAATCTTGCTCCGATGAGCGCCCCCATCAGCTCTAATCTTGGAAGGGACAGCTTCTTCAGTGGAGCTACTCTGGTTTTGGAAATGGCAAAACTACTTCCTATTTCACTGTCCGTCGTGACGTATCGCAGGTATATCACAGCTCCATATGCATTCTGACTTGCGTCGTTAAAGCAATGCATTTGAATATCTCTCAATTCAGACTTGTTAGTCTTTCGGAAGAAATGTCGCGGAATGTTTACATCCTGAATCGCTGACAGTTCATTAATCCATTTTTTCATTCTGTTTTCAAAGTCCAATAGTAACAGATCATCCCAATCTTCTCCAAGTTGCCGAATTTCCTGCATTAGTATTTTTGCCCTAATAGTGAATGGACTTATAAATCTAATGGGATCGTAAAGCTTTCCAATGGTTTTAAGAACTTCTCTTTTTGTCATTAGATTTGTTTTTCCTTGATTAGTTAGATTTTGTAATTCTATCTTCAGAAGGTCTTCCTTGTAATTCCATTTATATCCCAATACCTTCTGTTCCAGAACTTTCTGGATTTCACCATTTTCGTATTCGTCAAAACCTTCCTGCAGATTCCCACAATTTGTTTTCCATTTTCGCATGTTGAAACCAGCAGCCTTCAAAATATATCTAATATCTTCATATATGAGTTTGGCTTCGTTTTCGTCTTCATTCCCACCTATTAAATCGTCTACGTATAAACATTCGTTCAATAGTCAAACTGCTTTCTGGTTTGTTTCTTTAAAGGTATTTATGTGATGTTTGATAGTAGCGGCATGCAAAAATGGGCTGGATGTGGCTCCAAACAAAACGCGAGTCATCCTAAGTATTTTCGTGTTAGGATGGGAAACATCCTTATCTGTAAGGTTATTTGCCCACAAAAATCTTACAGCATCCCTATCTTCAGGTGACAGATAAATCTGGAGAAAGGCTTGTTCAATGTCGGCAGTAAATGCTATGCTATGTGTACGAAATTGTATTAATATCTCTAACAATGATGGATTTAAATTAGGACCGGAATAGAGACAATCGTTTAAAGAGTATTCATTTTTCGAATGGCTGGATGCATCAAATACAATTCTCACGGGTTTGTCAGGTCGAATAACTGGCTGGTGAGGCATGTAATAAATTCTTCCTGTTTCTTCAGAACTTGGATCAATTTCCTCAGCTATACCCATTTTTAAATGCTGTTCTATAACTGAGTGATACTGCTGATGAAGCAGTGGATCATTTCTCAACTTTTTAACCAGTTTATTAAAGCGAACTTCTGCATTTACGTAATTCGTTTTTAATTCAGACGAATGTTCATTCCAAGGGAGTTTAGCCTCATATCGCTTTTCTTTAAATTTGATAGTTCTGTTAAAATTCTCTAAAATGTCATTATTTATTTTACTAATTTCCTTCCCTTGTTCTATTCCTAATGTTTCCAATTCCCAAAACTGCTTTAACTGTGTTGAGACCAATTTGTCATCAACAATAATGTCCATGTTTAACAATTTACCGTTTGAATCAGTCCGGCCTTGAAGGCACCATCCAAATATTGTTTCGGAAGCTATGAGTTTATTTTTAAAACGTTTAAGTCTACCAGTTATTACTTCATGATAGCAATCTGCTCCGATCAAAACAGCAATATTTTTTTCACTGAATTCACAAGAATCAGCTAATTGTAATCCTATTAACTCTTTGTTAATTTTGGAAACTGGGATATCAGGGAAAGCTAAATTAGTTGCACATATTTGGTTAGTTTCTAAAGCTTCAATTTCTATATTTAGGGATGGTTCACTTCTGTTTTCTAGTTTGACTTTAACAACATTGTAAGTTTGTTCTGTTGCCTGGTTAACCCCAAAGGCAAATACGGACAAAGTCTCCTTTCGAATAACAGGTAATTTACACTTCTCTGAAATGTCCCGAATTATAAAACTTCTCATCGATCCATCGTCTAATAGAATAAGAACTGGTTCTAAATTATCTTTCTCAGAAAATGGACGTATCATCACAGTACACGTTTGTAGCAATGTACTGCGGAAAGTTTCGGTTTTTAATTGACTAATCTGAACATCTTCTTTACTGGATGGAATTGTCGACACGACCTTGTTTTCCTCCGATTTGGTTTCGAGTTGGAAACGAATAGACCTATTGTGTTTTTTATTACATATTTCGCACATTTTTCTTTCCTTACACCGCTTAATTTTATGCTGAGATTTTAGACACAAAAAACATCGGGCTTGAGATTTTAAAATATTTCTTTTCTCCTCCACGGTTTCAATTTCGCAGCGCTCCAAATCGTGTAGTTCGTCACAATATATGCATCTACTCGTAGCGACTGGAGCAATATATTCATACGTTTTAGGCGAATTTTTTTCAAACTGTTTACTGCGCTTGTTGTTTACATTATCGTGAGCGGAGTGGAGAGGATCGTTTGATTTATGCCTTCAGTTATGAATCATTCCCGCTTGGTGTTTTGTTTTTGTTTCTCTACTTTCATTTAACTGCGTAGCTCTTTCGCGGCTTTCTATTTCTTTACGAATAAATTCCATTAATTCGTTAACGTTCCATGTTTGGTCACTGTTTCTACTGCGACTGTATTCTAATGTTATCTCTGATGGAATTAATTTTAACAATATTGGGCAAAGTAAACTACCGTAAGTTTCTGATACGACGTTCATTGACTTTAAGCATCTAATTTGAGTTTCACACTGATCATATAAATTCCTAAGATTTTCTATATCCCTTACATTTCTAACAGGGGAAAGATTTAACAGTTTATTCATGTGAGCATTTATTACCAAATCTTTTCTCCCAAACCTGTTAATTAACAGTTCTATAGCTGAATCGTAGTTCTCATTTGTAAGCGAAAGTCCGGAAACGGCATTATAAGCTACCCCACCTAGTAATGACTTTAAGTAACTGAACTTATTTACTTTCGATAATGAGTCATTGTTATGGATAGCTGCCTCGAATTGACTCCAAAATTCCTGCCAATTGCTAGAATCACCAAAAAATTTAGCGATAGCCAATTTTGGAAGGCGAATAAATTTATTATTTTCAAGTTTGGAATCTATAGCGGTATCATTATGAATGTTCATACTTTCCTTATCCGAATTTTCGAGTTTGTGTAATTCTCTCAATTCTTTTCTTGCTCTAAATTGCCACAGTTGGATTTTTTCTTCATATTCTAGAGCGGGTGAAACTTCAAGTTCAAATTCATCCTCTGGGACCTTCAAATCCTGTTCTATTTGAGTGTTTAAATCACTCAGAGTTTTTGCCTTTTCGTTTAATATGTTTAAAGTTTCTTCTATTACATTTATACTAACGTCATTTTTGCTTAATTCTGTCTCAATTTTCTTTAGTACCTTGGACACTGCGGTCCTTAATACTTTGCGTTTCGATTTAAGCTTAGCGACAGGATCTTCCATAATTACTTTAAAATAGAAAACTTATCCTACCTGTTTGCAGGCTTCGCACACTTCACACCGTGCAATCCATATTTACGAATCCATATTTTCGAATATTAGCCGGCTTCCCGGCATGTAGCACCAAAAAATGTTTATGTACGCACTAATGTACACTATTCGAATCACGAATGTCGCTGCCTACGCATCTTACTATGAATCTAATGACACATCTAAATTTCTGCAAGCGTTGGTTCAGCTATAATTCTATGATCAAATACTCAATCGAGTTTTAAAAGATTTATTAAAATACTAAAATTAATCTAATCTAGAATCGAATCTAATGTTACATCTCAGGAGCAGCGTTCTAGCTGCGTCATAACAAATCGAAAGTCAAGTTCTCACTGTTGCCATTCTGAGGCAGAGAAAAGTTTGTTTCTAATCAAACCGGAACTTCGGCATAGTGAAAGTTTCTAGTCAAACCGGAACAGTGGTCATAATGTAATAGCTCTTCGGTGTATATTACACATGGGGAAAAACACGAAAACGCCTATGCAGCCAGCCCGTTCGCCTGAATTCTAACCCAGGGCCGAATTACCAGTAATCAGCGACACTGCTCCGCCGTTGGTCTGCCCAGAGCTCGTGAGAAGCATTAGATGCAATCGAACTGGCTGCCAAGATCTGACCTGAAACCTGGTGATCCGAGCATTCTACATCAGCCACTTGTCGACAAAAAGAATATTATATTTCCACCTCTACGTATA
This sequence comes from Stegodyphus dumicola, assembly GCF_044657685.1. Taxonomy (NCBI): domain Eukaryota; kingdom Metazoa; phylum Arthropoda; class Arachnida; order Araneae; family Eresidae; genus Stegodyphus; species Stegodyphus dumicola. Next base: position 107,389,839 of record NC_140781.1, on the reverse strand, counting down.
AAACTGTGTCTCACAAAGCAATTTGTTAAAGCTTTTCCAATTCAAGGAGACTGTTTCAGGTATCTCATTTCGCCATTTCATAACCTGTCATTTGAAAAAATAAAGGCCGCCCGCAAAGCGGGTTTAGGGTTGCCAGAAAATTGCAAGGAAAGGCAGTTGTACCAGATTTCGCTCAAATTCGTCCATTTGGCGACAAAATTTGCGATATGTCATAGACGGAGTGAGAACATTCTAGAACGAATTCTTAACGGTTTGCCCCAATGTTCTCGAAGGCACGTCAAAAGCTAAATAAACGCTACTTGCACGTGGATTAGTGTATCGTGAGTTTTATCGTGAAGAGTATCTTTAGTGTGTTAAGGTCCGAGAGCGATCGATTGAGTCGGGAGCGGTATTTAGTGTTTTTCTGTGAAGCTGTCTTCACCGTTATAGCCTGAATGCTGCGTTCCTGATTGTTTCAGCGTGTTGGTCGTAGTTTTTCAACGACTGTGAACATGTTTCTGGAACTGTCCTGAGTAATATATTGGCTAATAAATTGTTTTGATCCTTCATCATGTGTTGTTATAAATGACTCCAAATCCCCGAACTCGTAGAACATAAAAATATGCATATTTTATGTGACTTTTGACACAAAAGAGGATATCCTGTAGCTTAATGAGTTCACGGCAACGAATAAAATGAGCCCAAGTATTGCAATTTATTATTTAACTCTTTATTGTTAATTTAATCGCAATTTTTATCTGCTTGCATTCCGTTTAATTTTAATTATTTATTTTTGTTCACCTGATTTGCAAATTTCCATAGTGCTTAATCAGTTCTAGCTTTAGAAGTGGCCTGTGTAAGCCTACCACTTACCAAATCTGACTTAACTAGTCGTATTGTCTTTGTTATTCAGCGGCGCTACCCTAGCGCGCTATGTAGATTTTCAACCGCACCATCTTTTCAATAATCCTGGGAAGAGAATCCATACTATTATTTTGATTTTGATCATCTTCGCTGGTTGAGTTTCTACTGGAGGGATTACATTTGTGTTCTCAATTATGAGTGAGATATCTTCCTTCTAAGGAAGCCTATTAAACTGATCGCAATTTGCGAATGCATTTCCGCACACCATCTTTACTTTTCAAATATGCAAAGGATGCGTGTATGGCAAATGTAAAGTCTGACAAGGTTTGCTCGCTATGTTGTGAGGATCCGAGTATAAGGAGCGCTTAATTTTCGTTACTTGATCCGTTACTTTAAAATTTCTGTTCACACCATTTCTTTCCTACAACACCTGCCTGATCTTAAATGGTTTTCAAACGGCCGCGCGAGATATTTGTAGCACTTTCTGGTTCTCGAAATTACTGGAAAGCAATAAAAGGATGAAATTACGGTTACCGTTAATAACATTTATTCAGTTTCAATACAAATTACCGAGATACCCATTTACTCAATGTTAAATGCATGTGCTCCTGTATTCTTACTTTTCTGGCATATCTTTTTCTTAAAAATTTGTCTCGCGCTTCATTACACAGAAAAAATACAACAATTTCAGTTATAACTCTACTAAAATTACCTATCTAAATACAAAATTCGTAACATAGCCCTCTTTCCAAGAACTGCACGTCCCGGACAGTACGATCCCTAGACAGGAAGCCATACTTACAACTAAAGCATCAATGCAATAATAAATATTACAATACAGTAACAAACAACATAAACAATAATTATAGTAAATAACTTAAAACAAATCAAATACTAAATCAATAAATGAGTGCACAAATTTAGAAATTTAGAAACAAATAGGACCATGCTCTTATACCATTTACTTTATTATACGTCGTTACGACGTTGCCGCGCTACTTGGGTGTGTTCAGGACTTAATTTCTAAAAGTAGAAGTGCCGGAGCCCTATGGAAGACTGTCAGGAAAGAGTAACAAGACTAAATAAATAAATAAAATGACTATTAAAATTATTAACCCTTCAATGCATGATTTTTTATATTTTTACCAAAAAAATTTTTTTTTTCATTATGGTCATGGTTTGAATAAATATTGAAAAATATTAAAAAAATTATTTAACACTTTTTATTGGTCATTGTTGTAAATTTTAGGTTTGATGTATATATGCATCGTTATGCGTTTAGCACTAAAATGTAAACCACATGAAAAAAAATCATTTGCAATTATATAATTAAAAAATATTGGCATAAAATACTTAAATATTTATTGTTTTTAGAAGATGATTTATTGTTTAATTAAACTTTTATTGAAACTTAATTCTATTTAATCATGATCAGACTTTATGAAAACTTTATAAATGTTTAGACTTTATAAATTATGATGAAAATTTAAATAAAAATGACATATTGAATATTTTGTACATGTACACTTATTGTGCAATTAATGTTGTATGGAAAATTTTGAAACAATTTCTATTCTTATTTAGACAAGCTACTGTGCATTTTTCACGTCCAATAAATATTTGGAATTTGCAATTTGGCATTTTAAAACCAGTGCGATTTTTGTTCCATGTGGGAACATGTTGAATTTTACCCTGTTGGACGCAAGTTGGAAGAATGTTTGATGCAGAGCCTCTCTGCCTTTTCACAATGTAATCATTTTGTAAAAGACTGCGCGATCTTCCACACTTAGAAACTGAATTTTCACCCATTTCGTACAGTTCAACTCAACCCGAAAGGCGGCCAAGTATAGCAAATCCTTGGGGTTGTCTCCATTCTATAGTGACACTCTTTTCTACAGCATCCACACATTTATGACCGCAATGTCTAAGAAGTGGTAAAAAAGTAACACTTTCTTGATCTCAGAGTTATTTTGTATTTTCTTATGTGGCTATCCAGCAAATCAACGCCCCCATATGTTTGTTGTATTGTTTTATAACATTTGGGTAATCCACAGTAACTGTCCCTTTTTTTCTTGCTATCGAATCTAGGTATTTGTTCAATGGGATGTTTCTCAGCAAACGTAGACAACAGGAGCATATTCTTCTCTTCTTTCCACAATAAATTGCGTATTTCAGTTCCACCACAGTTTGCAACGTATTCAATGCTTGTTCCCCTCAACTCTTTCTTCAGTTGCTCATCTCTTGCAACCTGGAATTCTGTTCCTAAACACTGTTCCCAAACAAAGAATGCCCTCATCCGCTACATAATTCATTACGTCAATTGAAGTATAAAAGCTGTAGAAATACAATTTGAAGTTTTGATTTCGAGGAATCTCTCTAGAAAGTCTAATCACAATACTTCCACTGGCGTCCAGTCCTGTCTCATTTGCTAAGCAATTGTGAGGTAGATTTTCTTGGCCTGAGTATACATCAAACTTGTGAGCAAATCCATCGAATTACTCACAAATGAACATAAATAAAAAAAGGTCAAAGGAATTTTCAGGACAAACGAACAATATACATACTACATAATTAGAGACAAAATAAAATATTTTGACTCTAAATAACAACAATGCATGCAAATATCGAGTGGGTATTGCTGATATAAAAATAAGCATGAAATAAAAGGTATTATGAAGTCTTATAATTAAAATTCCACTCTAAATTTTAACCTGATTCTTATATGCATCAAACTGCCCTCTAAAGTGAAGCCTAATCATAAATGCATAGTGATGCATATATGAACCAAACAGAAAAAATTTAAATATTTCATTTTAAAACAATTCCTTGGCTAAATCTTTACACAGAAATGAGAAGTGCATACCTTCAGCTATATAGAATAAAATTTTTAAGCCTCTAATATCGAATTTATGAATAACACAAAGCTAGCTTGACTCTCGGAAAAACAGAAATGAATTCTGTGTTCTTGGCACTAATGAAATACAGCGTGCAGTTTTATTTTGCCTCCTATTCGGGAAAAGAACAGCTAAACATTGATTAGATATATTAAGATAAAAATCAGCCCAGTAAACCGTTTGCATTGTAATTTTTTTAATGCTAAATTCAGTAAAGATTAGTATGATTCATATATGCATCACCATGCATTGAAGGGTTAATAATTAAAAAATTAAATAGTTAATGAGTATCAAATTAATTAATAATTATTTAATTGTTATAAAAATCAATATTTATTAATGATTATTTAGTTTATAATCATTATTTAATTAATGCACACTTAATTTATTATTATTTATTAAAATAATTAAACTATTAAAATTAAATAAAATGTAAAGAGATAAATAACAATTTAATAAGCGATTTTTTTTATATAGTTTTATTGCTAAAAGTAAAATTTTCTAGATCAAATTTCTACTGAAATAATTGTTCAGTTACATAAAAAAAGTGTCGGATCTTTCTGATTTAGGGCTCCGGTGCGCTAAGGCTATAATTGGAATATGTCCCTAAAACTAAGAAGTACCGGAGCTGCGCTCCAGTGGGCTCAGGCGCAATTTGAGCTCTGACCGTGTTATTATTACTTCGCTGTTGATCTCTAACTCCAAAATGGGTAGACGTAAAGGAGGTAACGTGCACAAACTTAAAGATCAATTTCTCCCTTGAAACTGATTATGGGAATCCTTATGCAAGTTCGATTTTCATTTCAGTTACTGTCATTAATTAAACAAGGTATTATATTACATTGTGTCATACAGTTTTTTAATCCTTTTTTTCTTCATTTATAAAAACAGTCCAATTTTGCTAATGTTAAACGCTTCGCTACAAGAGATCCTAGTTTACTTTTACACGTTATAAGCTATATAAATTTTTTCTTGGAAAAAGGGAGGGGGCAGGAACCATGAAAAACTCCCATGCAGACAGCTCATTCGCCGGGATATGAACTGGAGTTGACCTAGCTGTTTTCAGCAATATTACTGTGGACAGCTGATGGATCTTAGCAATAGTTTTGATACTGGTAAAAATTTGAAGCTAATGCAGGATTTCCAACACTGCTACTTATATTCTTTATGGTGCATAAGTTGATGTATATTGCATATCAATAGATAATTGGTCAGCGAGTGCCTTATCATAGGTATTACAGTACGTGGCTTAGCAACGTTTCCTATTCTGAAAAGAGTTCAGTTTTAATTTTCTTATCGGAGTAAAAATAGTAAGACCTACTTCAAGTGCTAATAAAGAGCCGAAATACAGAAATCAGAACTTAAATTTACAATGTATTCACATATCTTATAACTCACAGACATACATTTTTATTCAAATAATTTGCTTCCATTTTCTTTTTATTTTTCTTATAAATTAAAGCTTTTATTTATATACGAAAATTTCTTCTTCATTCCTTTAATTCATGTGATCTTAGACAAAGTAGCGTAGCTAGATGGGGCTGGTCCGCTACGGACGTATAATTTGGAGGAGTCAATTTAATGTGAAATAGTATTTGATGGAGGTTAGTCCCATGGATAGTTCAGGCAAATAAAGAACAATACGATTCTGAATTACCGTATGAAATTAATTTGAGAAGAAAAATATAATTTTCTGTAGATCAGTATCCAAAGAAATCACCGCAAGATTTCAGCAGTTACGCACTCTTATACCATTTTTATTAATTCAAATCTTGAAAATGGCGCGTATTAACTAGATTGTGATTTCTGTGAATTAAACCTACGGGGGTTAGCGAGATTAAGCAAGTCTTTCTTTCCAAATACGAAAGATATCTGTCAGACATAAATTTGTAATGCGAGCTGCGTTCGTTTGCGCCCACTGCGGTGCGTAACGTGAAGATAAGCTGATCTCGTTGAGCACTATCAAAAGGTTAATAAGGAAGAATTCCTCAGTTAGAGGGAAGTGTTTCAAAGTTTTATTTCAGTTAATATTGCTAAAGAAAACGAAACAGGAATGTGGAAGGTGGATCTTGATGACATTTTGTTATTTGTTCTAAAATACAGATTCAGATAATGTAATCCTGCTGAGAATGTTTTTCACAATTGCTTTGTTTCTAGTTGTGATAAGAGTTTTTAAATAAAAATTATTTTAGAACTACAAATGTTTAATTTTGCATTTAAGAAATAGTTCTGTGTTATCAGAATATTACTTTGTAATAGGTGGCTTTGCAAAAAAATTTAATAATAACACAACTTTAAAATGATGGAATTAAAATATTTTTCTTCAGAAGAAAAAGGTAGATTTTTAATTTATTTTCTTCTATGTCATTTTTGCATTCAGTCATTTGCTTAGACCAAGAGGAGCGACAAATTCAAAGACTGCCTAAGCGGACACACTCAGGGTTCGCCCCGGGCGGCAAATGTTCTAGCTATGCAGACATAATATATGAATATATATATCACCTTTAATCACTGATTTAGCATTTAAATTGAAGAAATTTACAGGACAGAATATAGCCTTTCTAAGGCAATCTTCAACATGTCCAAAAGGTTTGGTTTTCTACGACGACGATTGGTTAAAAACAATGATATTTAAAACAATGTTTTATGTATATGTTCAGAAAGACTGGTCGTTTTAAGAGGAGGTCGTCTTAAGTTATCACACAAAAAATTTGACTATAAAACGATTGAACGATATTTTTATTTTACCTCTCCGACTACTTTTAATGTGGTAAAAATTTTAAAATGTCCGACGCTCAATGAGCAAATCAAAATTCCTAAATAAGACAAGAATAAAAATATTAGCAATGCAACACAGGGACAAAAAAAAGATAGTTTTAATTATTAATAATTGCTGTCCTAGAGTTTATAATCTTATCGAAAAACCGAATTAGCGTTTTTAAATATTGCAAATGAAATTTACTAAATTTACAGAAGGCAAGAAGGCAATGAACGAACAGAAAGTATTAATTCATTACGAGCGTAACATTGCAAAATTTCTAAGAAGATCACTGAATGTACATCCTTTCTGCTTTGAAACAAGCCAATAGACTTCCTACGAAGTCCTTTTCCATTCTCCAGTATTCCAGATGGTGTTTATAGCTTAAGGGGCCGTGTTATTTAATGTATTAAAGAACCTTGTTTAAATCCTAATGCGGTGTTGCTATGGTTACCACGGGTCATTAGCAATATCTTTGGCAAAAAATTCCATTTTTAACCTCCGCGAGAATGCTGCCAAGGGTAACAACCCGTAATTCTAATGTCAAAAATCCAGTGTAACGGTCAGCGCCATCTATTGCCAAAAGGCTGCATTCATGTTTCTCAAAATTTACTTTTAAAAGCAGTCGTCACCGCCTCCATTTTGAATTTTAACTATTACTGTTGAAACCCAGAAAGGATAAACGGTTTGTATAATTTTGGATACTACGATAAGAGACTTTAGCTATCTTCAAAAACCATCCAGTTATTCTATTTCGAGAGAATGTGGACTAGTAGTCCCAATGACTACTTTTACTGGAAAATGATTTTGAGGAATAATAGTACTATTTCTTCATTCATTTGTATGTATTTTTTCTTAGTCAAATACTGAAATTTTGAATTTTCTTTTAAGATAAAAAATTATGAAATTATGCTAACTGTTTTTAGTACTTTTCCGTTTTGCCGGCACAGGCGATGAAGTCACCAATAATGGTATAAACGATGCCGAATGGAATATCCTCGCTAGTAACCTTTTACGCCTTATTTTCAAAACATTTCGCAGCCATTTCTTATCAGATTAATTGTTTCTTTCAATACTGCATACAGTTACATAGAATTTTTACGAGGTAGTTCAATTGTATGCCCTAAGGCCATTCGCGGGCAGTAATTAAGTCAATTAGGATGCAATCACACCTCTCACCCGATGGCGAAAATATAGAAAAGGCAAAGTCAAGGGTTAAATTCATCAATTCTAATGAGAATGCACTAGCGAAGTAAAGCACTGCGGTTTTACATAATTTCTGAGTAAGCTATTCTTAAGAATTGAAATAATTCTTGCATTTAAACTTTAATTCCAAATTAAGATTTCACTTGAAATTAATGTAGATAATTATTGAGAGAATTAGATTTTTGTAACGTAGTTTACTTGAGGTCACGTGGGGATCACTTGGGGTCACGTGATATGAACCGGAGAATCAGCATGTTTTACCATGAAAGCATTGTAAATTCTTAAATTGTCTTTTTGAAAATTTATTGGTTTTTTACAAAATTTGAAACGCCATTAAAAAAAATAAAATAAAATTTCTTGCAACTAACATTTGTCTACATTTTTTATGTGTATAGTGTGTGTTGTCGCCAATAAAGTCTGCTTGGCGAGATTTGCCCCGGCGAAACGGAAAAATACCCTGTTTTTTATAGAAACTATTTCTTTCATTTATTATAATCTGTTTTCTTTCATTTATATTATGTCATTCGTCATTTATTTATTCGTATTATTTTATTTTATTGTTCACTGTGCCTGGTAACATTTAACTTTGTTTGCCATTCATCATTTTAAAACTAAAGATATGTATGTAATTATTCAATTATATTATCGGTTATTATAGTAAAATAGCAGGTAAAATAGTTTATGAAAAATGCGACTGTTTGGGACTTAGAGGAGACGTTGATCTGGTTTGGTTTATTTGATTATGGCAAAGCACTCAAGGGCTAGTTGCCTAAAAGGAGGAATACCTTCGTGGGTGACTTTCCAAGGGAAATTGCCTCGTTACACACGGGGGAAACCACGAAAATGTCCATGCAGCTGACACGTTCGCTGGGATTCAAACCCCGGTCGATCTACCAGTGTTGAGCGACTTTCTCACTTGGCTGTTGTTGAGACCCAAGGCGACGTTGCATGCGTTTCAGCTCCCAGAATTAATGACATCACTATATGGTTGCTACTATGTAGTGAGCCTTCCACAAGACCTTTGGTCCTTCTAATTTTAAGCCACTATATTACATAAAATAAGATGGCAACATACGATGTAATTGTTGTTTTTGTTCTTCATATGTAAAGAAATCTGTCAAAGCGTAAATATAATGGATGTATGGTTTGAATTTGATAAAATAAGGTAGCATGGACATTCAAACCAAATAATTGCTTCGCTAGTCCATGCTTAAAAGAAGCTTTATAGTTTAAGAACTATGCTCATTTTATCCGATTACATGTATCATGTCGTCCAAGAGGTGAGATTCTGTTTTTAAGCCTACTAATTTTGACGGTTTCCTGTGCGGTACAAGAGATAAGAACTTTTTGGTTAGCGTTTCAATTTCTGTTGTTAAGTTTACACAGTGCAATGTTAAGGAACTGTGGAATAAATTATGTCCATAGCTTCGGAAGGTTTTTTTTTTTTTTTTTTTTCCCCGCACGCATGCCAAGATGAGAATTAAAACACTGAATGTGTATGTAAAGCATAATTAGTAGGGATAATGTATATTATTAAAATTAACTTCATGGTGCCATAACTCACATTAACTCTTAAAACTTATTTTTGATGACTGCACTGTATGGATTTCCGCTACATATCATGTTAAAGTATTCTTTTATGAAAATTTTACGGTTGTGTGAAAATCAGTTATAACTTTCTCTTCTCATAAATAATCTTGAAACGACTAATTGAAGCTGTGTGTAAAGTTGTTATTTCGAACAGTGTTGAGAATTGGGTTTTGTGTTATTTCTTTTTGTAATCTATTCAAACTCACCGTTGTTTTCTGTGCCGGTAAAAATTGATAAGTAATTGATGAATGAGAAATAAAGTTGAGAATAACCGATGAATTATCTATGAATTGATTCATTGTGAAGAAATGAATATTATTCTCATAAAAAGCGTTGGTATTTCTTTTATGACTGTTTTTTAGAATAATCTATGGATTGCTTGTATGGTTAGTAGCTTTCTATGAGAAGATATGTAGTGTAACTATTATATCTACAAGTTTTTATAAAAGTTAGATTTTATATGTAGTCTAAATTTTTAGGGGGAAAGAAAGTATTTTTATAAATCATAAAACTAGTTAAACTAGTGTGGGATATGAGTTAAAAGTGCTTGAAATTTAAATTTTATCTAGTTTAGTATAAAAATAGCATTATTTGCATATATATTAGATTTGGCAGATTTTTCCCAAAGTAAGTAAAACCACTGGTCATAACCAAGCTGTAGAGGAAAATTATTTTAAAATTTATTCAAAGGTTTCATAACAGTTATTAAAGATTACATTCTTTCCACTTCAACTTACCTTTACCATGAAGTAGTCTATAGCAGAAAAACATTTTAGTTGCTATTTCAAAATCCAAAGAATTTCCCAGATTAATGTGAAGAAATGAAAATCTGAAGAATGTTCTTTCAAACCTAGCAGTTCTTATTGATAGAATCATCATTATGCAAACAACAGTTTGAAATCCTCATTTGCATTTGTTTTCTTTAAACTACATCACGATGTAGAAGTTAAAACATTCTGTAAGACTTTATTAAGAAAATAGCTAATTTTTGCTAGCAAAGCAGAGGTTATGAAAGCAAAGCATATGGAAATGTAAGTCTATCATGAAGTAATGTTCTAGCCTTTTCTTGCTCCTCACTGGACAGTTCTGATTTCATATATGTTGATTGAAGCACATAGCATATGGTATTGAGCTATTTTCTGGCTGAATCCATATTTTATCACTTTCTCATAATTTCTAGGAGATTAACATGAGCTATTCATGCTGATCACATTTCAAAAGAATTTGCAATATAGTTTCATCATATTTCTGGGTTTTATCCTGTGTAGCAGCAGTAAGTGTTTTACTTCATTAATAAAGAATACCATTTTTCTCAACTACTACTTCTTCATCTTTATCATCTTCATGATTTTCAAGTATTTTTTTAACTAATATGTACTAATAGAACTTTTCTTACTAATGATAATAAGTAACATATTAGACTGTTCCGCTTGTAATTCTGGTATTTGTGGTTTTAGCATTTGGGTATTTCTTAAGTCAAACACATTTGTGATGATTTAACAGGTTTTTAACCAGTTGTTTTCTAATAGAAGTTGTAAGCTTGTCTTATTAAAGTGATCATATAGTTAAAAGGTGCTTGCTGGTAGAGAATAGAATATTATAACTGTAAAAGAACTTTCCAATAGCCTCATGTAAGATCTGTTTGTTCTTTGGAGCTTGTTTTAATAACAGTCTCACACGCTTGATGTGTTGAGAGCCTTTCTTGTTCTTGTTCGTGTTCGTTTCCTCCTAGTTAAGGAAAATATTTTCCAGCAATAAGTAAATTTTATTGATTGATTGAAACTTAAATTGTGCAACTTCTATCCCTTTTTCCATTGTGATTTTCAGAATAATCTTTCTTTTAAATTTTTTTTTCATCTGAACTGTATTTTTTTCCTTTTTAATGAGCTTTTTCTTATTAAATTTCATTTTATATGCCTTATTTTAATCTGCTGCAGACATTTGTAGATTTTTATATGAAGATTCAACTAGTATTTAATCAGTTAATATTTGTATTTATTTTACTTCATTATGTAGTACATTACCAAGTTTGTTGTGATAAATGTTATGTACATTAATTATTAATTATATTTTCATTGGTTTTAAAAGTGCTTCAATAAATTAAAGCTTTTTTTCCCAGTTTGGAATTTTCTCAGTGTTACAAAATGAAAATAGCCAGATAGCATAAAATTAAGAATATCTAATTAAATACTGATATATTTTGCACCAGAATTATATTACAAATAATTTAACAACTTGAATTATGCATCATAATGTGAATTTCAGTCAGTCAGGAGTTCGTTTGAGAGGTCACTGCTGCACAGCATAAAAAAACTCCCAGTTTGTCTTCTCACGAAAATCTCCAGATTTCAGGATTGGGTTGATCTTTGGATTATAGTAACTTGGCGATTTTTTGGCGACCAACTCTGCTACAGCAACCCTCTATTTTTTTTTCGCCGCCATTTTGTCTTCACGAAGTAAAGACATGTTTCTTTTCTTTTTATTTACTGAACACTTTTTCCAACAATCTACTAGCCGAATTACACTTATGCTAGAAATTTTATGTAACAAAACTGCTTAATCATGACAAATATTAACTGCAAAATTGGGAAAAAGTGCACAATCGCAAACTCCTTGCGCGTTTTTCAGAATAGCACATACACATAAACCATTTACACGTCAACTTATTTTTACTTAAAAAGACATCCCAGAATTGCACAAAAATGGCATTGCACACACTCTTAACTTTATCCATCTACACTGCTATTTTTTCATAAATTACAAAAATTTGCACGAAAATGCAAAACAATTCTGTGAATCTTTAAACTCGGTAAAAAGCACATATATGAAATTACCTGATCGCGAAAAAGTATTTACCCTTTCCAAGGATGAACATTTCCACGTATAAAATAAATCAAATATCCAAAAACTTTTACCTCTAAATTATCTATTATATTATAAACGTCACCAATGAATTCATACCGCAAACATTACAAATGGTTACAAATACTTAGTGTCAAATATTTAAATTCTTTCCATGCATGTTTACTTCGACTGAAATGTATACCAAATTCCTACAAACATAAAATTCACAAAATAACTATCATTTAATTAAAATATCACTAAACCACGTACACGTCGACTTATTTTTACTTAAAAAAAAATCCCAGAATTGCACAAAAATGGCATTGCGCACACTCTTCACTATATCCATGTACACTGCTATTTTCTCATAAATTAGAAAAATTTATTTTCTCATAAATTAGAAAAATTTCACGAAAATGCATGAAAATTTTGTGAATCTTTAAATCCGGTAAAAAGAACATATATGAAATTACCTGATCGTGAAAAAGTATATACTCTTTTCAAAGATGAACATTTCCACGTATAAAATAAATAAAATATCCAAAAACTTTTACCTCTAAATTATCTATTATATTATAAACGTCACCAACGAATTCATACCGCAAACATTACAAATGGTTACAAATACTTAGTGTCAAATATTTAAATTATTTCCATGCACGTTTACTTCGACTGAAACGTATACCTACAAACATAAAATTCACAAAATAACTATCATTTAATTAAAATATCACTAAACCACGTACACGTCGACTTATTTTTACTTAAAAAAAAATCCCAGAATTGCACAAAAATGGCATTGCACACACTCTTCACTATATCCATGTACACTGCTATTTTCTCATAAATTAGAAAAATTTCACGAAAATGCATGAAAATTTTGTGAATCTTTAAATCCGGTAAAAAGAACATATAAATTACCTGATCGTGAAAAAGTATATACCCTTTTCAAAGATGAACATTTCCACGTATAAAATAAATAAAATATCCAAAAACTTTTACCTCTAAATTATCTATTATATAATAAACGTCACCAACGAATTCTTACCTCAAGCATTACAAATGGTGACAAATATGTCAAATATTTAAATTATTTCCATGAACGTTTACTTCCACTGAAACGTATACCAAATTCCTACAAACATATAATTCACAAAATAACTATCATTTAATTAAAATATAATTAAATTCAAAAACACTACTTAAAATATAAATAAGCACATACATTAAATTAATAAAAATTAGCTTACAATCCTAATCACTTCTAAATCATTGCTAATAACAATTTTACAATAATACCATATTACTTTATTTACTCCTTACATTTAGAACAATGCATAAAAATAATATCCTCAAATAATTAAAAATACTAACTTACCTAATCTTCTTCAGAATCTTGATTACGTGGCCGATAAACTTTTCTTATTTCCTCCGCTAAATAAAAAGCAAGCGTATGTGCGCCTGTTTCAGGATCTTTAAAATCATACTTATAGCAAGGTACCAGGTAAAATAAATAACTTAATAAAACATCTTTACTTCTATCTCGCACAACCTTAAAAAAACACTTATTACTACCCCTTTCAATCCCACTAAATACCCATTTCGAATTCACTTTAGTTAGGGCCATGGGATCCAAAAATTAACCAACACTGTTTTACACAATACAGAATAAAGCTAAATACAAAATTTCCAGATTTTTTCCAGATTTTCCCCCTTTTCCGATTAAAGAACTATAATACGTCCATTAATGTCACATGACATATATCATGATCTCTCATTTCCCTCACACAAAATAATGCATAATCGGAACTGAGTACTTCTCACATTATTACCAAAGTCCTAGGTAGTAACCTTTATCGCCTCCAAAATGTCGCCAAACTACCAGTTACCATATTCCAAAGATCAGCCCAGGATTGATAGCAGTGGTATATGTTATATCTAATATGATATGATCATACCAAATATCACTGCAAATATGGATTTGTGGACATTTTTAGAAGATTAGATTTATAATTTTGTTCCCTTAGAATAGAGAAGTGAACCTGCATGAAAGGTCAGCTGACATAGTAAATAGATGTAAAGGTGAATAACTGTATTGTTTGTCTCATGAAATGCATATTTAAATGTTTCAAAAGCATTATTCTGACAACCAAATTTTCCAGCTATGTTCATATTGCCCATTTGTGTATGAATTCCACTTACTGCTTGTTTATTGCTTCTGCTGGGTGATAACTCCACATGTAATTCTTGTAAAGATGAATAACTATATTATTTGCCTAATGAAGTGAATATTTAAATGTTTCAAAGGTATTATTCTGACAACCAAAGTTTTCAGGCATGTGCATATTGCACATTTGTGTCTTAATTCTACTTACTGCTTCTTGGACTAATAATGCCCCTCCAGTTCATTGCTTCTACTGGGTGATACATCCGCATTGAGAAACTGTGATATTGACCCAAGTTGGACTTCAAGTATTTCATCTGCTATATGAAGCTTTTCAAACCCAGATTATACAGGATCATGCTGCAGTCGTGTACATCAAACTTTAAAAATATTTTAGAAATTACAAAATGGATATTAATGGCAAATTATTTCAGTGGATGACAACCCTATATTATTACGAGAAATACTTTTTTTTCAAATTTCAGTTGAAGTTTAAGCTTTTAGCTTTAAGAAGTGTTTGTTCAGTCAAAATGGAAATGAGTTTTTTCCAGGCAGAAGGAATTTTTATGATTGAGTGTTACTTTGCCATGCATTTTTTTCGTACGTATTTTTGAAGATTCACTTTCTGAATAGATTTCAATGAGCCGCTGTTTCAGTTTGGAGTATTTATCACAATCACGTCCGGGTCACCACTTTTGGTGGTCGTGTGTGCTTTAATGCATGATATAATTAAAGAAAATAAGAGTAGACAATCTCCTATAACAAAAGAATATATTAAGTACTAAATTACAATTTAAATTACATTGCAGAGATCAACGCAGAGCTCGGAACACAGTTCATGCTACCGTCGCGTACAGTTGTCTGACGAGAAGTCTGAGTGAGTAATGACGTCGCTTTGCTGCTCCGATTAAGAACTGGATTTTACACGTGGCACCATCTCATGAATAGAAGTTGAAGTATCTGTCGGAATGCCACAGTATTCCCCCCCCCAAGTACCATCGGTACGTTATAAGTACTTCGGGTTAAATTTAACCTTTCTTCCAGATCTGGTAGTTTTAGGTTGCTCTTTAACGGGATGTAAGCTTTCTTCCGGGAGTGATGTTGATGAGGAAGTTGTTGGATCTTGCATTAGAAATGCTGGTTTGAGACGATCGATTCCAATCACTGATTGTTTGCCATTGCAGATGATGGTGAAATGTTTCGGTGTTCGTTTGACAACTTTGAATGGACCATCATATGAAGGTGTTAAAGTTGGCTTAATTGCATCGTTGCACACGAATACGTGCGAAGATGTCTCAAACGCAGGATGTACAAAATAGCTTGGCTGGTTATGCGAAGATGCTGGAGTTGGCGAGATATTGCTCATGGTCTCACGTAAACGTTGAAGGAATGTTGGAGGGTCAATAACTGGAGTAGATTCTGGGTGAAAGAATTCACCTGGCAGACGGAGGGTTGCACCATATAACATTTCGGCACAAGTGCTACCAACGTCTTCTTTGAATGCTGTGCGAAGACCAAGCAAGACTAGGGGTAAGGCTTCTGTCCAGTGTGTGCTACTGTGGCACTTCAGACCTTGTTTGAGAGATCGGTGAAAGCATTCCACCATCCCATTTCCAGATGGATGGTATGGTGTTGTGCGAATATGGCGAATGCCAAGAAGAGAGGTGAGGGATGCGAACAAGTGACATTGAAATTGTCGGCCTTGGTCAGTAGTGATGGTGGTAGGCATGCCAAATCTTGAAAGCCACTGGGAGATGAATGCTCGAGCTACAGTTTCAGCGGATATATTTTCAATAGGAATGGCTTCAGGCCATCTTGTGTACCGATCAATACAAGTGAGGAGATAAGTGTAACCATTTGAAGGAGGCAATGGGCCAACCAAGTCTAAGTGCACATGATCAAAGCGTCTTGCTGGAAGGTTAAATTGTTGAATGGGGCTGTGAGTGTGACGGGATACTTTACACCATTGACATCTAATACATGAACGAGTCCATTCTGTGATGTCTTGATTCATTGCTGGCCAGACAAATCTGTCTGCGATCAGCTTTTTGGTGGCACGGATTCCAGGATGTGCCAAATTGTGCAAGGCATTAAACACTTCATGTCTAAAATTGACAGGAATATAGGGATGTATTCTATTGTTCTCTATGTCACAGTAAATTTTAAGCGTTGGATCAACGTGCAGCGGTTGTAACTGAAGGGAGGTTTGTGGATTTGAGATTAGGTTCTTGAGTTCCTCATCATGCAATTGAGCTTTTGCAATTTCAGAGAAATCTGGGGTAGTGAGGTTGATATTGTTTACCCGAGACAAGGCATCAGCGACACAATTATCAGTACCAGAGACATATCTGATATCTGTACTAAACTGGGCGATGAAATCCAGATGTCGAAGCTGACGAGGAGAACATGAGTCAGAGTTTTTCCTAAAAGCGAAGGTTAATGGTCGATGATCGGTGAAAATGATGAAGTCGTGTCCTTCCAAGTTGTGCCGGAAGTATTTAACAGCACAGTACACAGCAAGTAGCTCCCTGTCATATGTGCTGTATTTCCTTTCTGCAGTAGTAAGTTTTCTGGAGAAGAATGCCATTGGGGAAAGTCCTTTAGTGGTATGGGCTTGAAGCACTGCTCCTATGGCCGTGTCAGATGCATCTACCATTATAGAGAGCTGATCACTAGGTGAGTGATAAGAAAGTGTGGCTGCATTTGCCAGATCGTGTTTGCATTGCACGAATGCTGCAGATGCGGATTCAGTCCAAGGGACAGCTCGTTGATCGTCTTTTTTTTGCTATTCTTCAGAAACTCATGTAGGCAGGCTTGTGTTTTTGCGGCATTTGGCAGAAAGCGTCGGTAGAAATTTAACATTGCTAGAAAACGCTTCAGTTCAGAGATGGTTTTGGGCTGAGGTAGGTAGTTAATTGCTTTGACTCTTTCCGGTAAAGGTTTAACTCCATTCTGGGTGATAAGACATCCAAGAAAGGAAACTGAGGGTTGACCAAGTACATATTTGGATGGATTTAGTTTTAATCCATGATCTTTAAGGCGAGTGAAAATCTGACCTAGATGTTGAAAATGTTCTTCCGCATCTGTAGATGCAACCAGGATATCATCAAAATATGGGATGCAGAAATCGAGGCCAGACAGTACTTGGTGTATGAAACGCTGAAATGTTTGGCCAGCATTGCGAAGGCCAAATGGCATATATAAGTACTCAAAGAGACCAAATGGTGTAGTCACTGCGGTCTTGGCACATCTTCAGCATGCACTGGGATCTGATGATATGCTCTGGCAAGATCAAGGGTAGAAAATATGTTTGTTCCATGAAAAAGATGGGTACAGTCTTGGATACGTGGGACTGGATATCTGTGAGGGACTGTGACAGCATTAAGTCGACGATAATCTCCACAAGGCCGCCAGTCACCATTAGACTTTTTAACCATGTGAAGTGGACTGGCCCAATGACTTTTAGATGGGCGAATGGTTCCCTGTGCTAGCATGAATTCAAATTCTTTGCGAGCAGCTTTTAGCATCTCTGGAGAAAAATCTCTGGCTTGGAAAATACAGGTGGGCCATGTGTTTCAATGTGATGATACACTTCTGGCTGATGAGTATGCTGACCTGATTTGGATGGGTTTAAAATGTCAGGGAATTCTGCTAATAACCGATGAAACCGTGTGCTGCCCGATACAACACTTATGTTGGTAGGTACGTTCGATATGTGAGAAGCTTGGCCCTGTGATGTCAGCTGGGTTGTAGCATCAATTAAGCAATTATTCTTGACATCCACTAGAAGGTGGAAATGTGTCAAGAAGTCGACAGCAATAATTGCTTGAGTTACATCCGCAATAATAAAAGGCCAGTTGAAAGTCCGGCGCAAGTTTAAATCAAGTGTCAATAGTTTGGTGCCGTAGGTTGCAATTTGGGTACCATTGGCTGCATACAGTACAAGTTTATTAAGTTGGTGAGCATTTGTTTTAGTTCTCGGGAGCACTGATATGTCAGCTCCAGTATCTACTAGAAAACATAACTGAGTTGAACGATCAGCCAGTACTATTCTGTCGATGTGGCGGACATTCTGTTGGCCAGCAGAAGACCGCCCATTTAGTTTCCCGCTTGTTCAAAAGTGCATGGAGGGGCACACCTGCGAGCTTGCGCGCCAAAATTCATATGATAAAAACAAATGCCACTTGTGAGTTCTTTGTACTGCATTCGAGTATTGTGACGAGATCGACTCCTGCTTCGGGCACGAAATTTATTACGTGGGCCCTGATTTGATCGATTGTATCTCCGTGAAGCATGAAGACTTGTAGAGAGTTCAGATACTTTTTTGGTCAATTCAGCCACTTGTTGTTCGAGGGATGAACTGGAAGGTGCAGCATTAGCAGCACTGACATAAGCTGGAGTAACAAGTTCATTAATATTGTCAGCCATTGCTGCTAAACAGGTTAGATCTTCATTGGAAGCAGCAAGAATTATTTGTATGTTATTAGGGAGACACGAAAGCCATAGTGACTTCAACAAGTCGTCACTAAAAAGGCTTCCTGCCAGATCACGCATTCGTGACAGCAAGTGTGAAGGTCGCTGATCTCCAAGTTCAAGTCCTTGTAGTAAAGTACGTATTTTTGAAGATTCACTTTCTGAATAGATTTCAATGAGCCGCTGTTTCAGTTTGGAGTATTTATCACAATCACATCCGGGTCACCACTTTTGGTGGTCGTGTGTGCTTAATGCATGATATAATTAAAGAAAATAAGAGTAGACAATCTCCTATAACAAAAGAATATATTAAGTACTAAATTACAATTTAAATTACATTGCAGAGATCAACGCAGAGCTCGGAACACAGTTCATGCTACCGTCGCGTACAGTTGTCTGACGAGAAGTCTGAGTGAGTAATGACGTCGCTTTGCTGCTCCGATTAAGAACTGGATTTTACACGTGGCGCCATCTCATGAATAGAAGTTGAAGTATCTGTCGGAACGCCACATATATACCAAATTCAATTAACATGGAGGAGCTAAAATTTTGAGAGCTTATTTTTTAAAAACCTACTCATGTGATTTTTACAAAACCTGGCACTTAGGCATAATTTGAGTCGTAGAAAGGAAATATGGACAGAAATTGATATGTTATTTCAGAAAAAGTCCAATTTTATGTCAAAATACCTGTGTTAGAACAATGCTATATATAAATCTAATATATATCCTAAGTCATGCTTTCGAGACATGAAACACTCAAGTGGAATTTCATCAATTGGCCCAGTAGAACAGGAGATATAGAACTGTCCTTTCCTTTTATCCCTTGTGAGTGTACTGCAAAAGATATTCAGTAAATTTTAAGTATGGTGTGATACTTGTGGGATGGTGAAGCACTATAAATAAAGTGATTGCATGATTCTTTTGAAGTAGAATATGAAAAAATGTATTTCACATTTAGAATGCGAGCCTAGTAAAATTTGAGTTTTCAGGTCATTTATTTTATTGGTATCTTTAAATTTAAATTTGTGCTGTTTATGGACAGATAAGAGTAAAATGCCACACTTCAGCCTATTCATTAGAAGGCCTTCTAATGGAGGCCATTCACCCTCCATTAGAAGGAGTAAATTCAATTCCCCATTTCTTTGAAATTTTATCAGCTTTCAGCAACTCTCTCTTAATCTCCTAACATGTGTTGTGTTAACACGTTTAAATTCATGTTATCACATGTGTTATAACTGTGAGCACAGTTTTCTCTAAATGCAATATATTTCTTAAAAAGCTACCAAAAGGTATAGTTTAGCTAAATTCAGGTGATTTTTGCCATGCTGTCACCCACTTGGGTTTGAAGGTCGACATGACTGTAAAGGACATGGATGGATGGACAGCTATGGACAAAGGTCCGCTATAAATCCCCCCCTCAACGATTGAATTCTCATGCGTGTGGGTTATCCATCCCTGTTGTTTTGAGGAGTTTAGTATTTCAATGAAATGAGTTTTTGGCTATCTCTAGAGTTTAGGAATTACTATGTATGAGATTTACATGTTTTCAGGAAAGCAGAGGGTTATAGCATTTTTTAAAGAGCAATGCAGTTTTTAGAATTTTGATTTGAATTGCATTTTGGTTTTATGAAACTTATATATTTTGATTTTATACCAAGGCCCCAGAGGCTATTTTATCTTACTTTAGTCTCTATTGACTTAGAGCTCGAATTTTAAGTTAATCTACTTTACAAAGATGAAGAATTTATGTAATTTAATTCAACTGCAGTCATTATCTTCTAAATTTCAGATCTTAAGAAAGTTTTTAAAATATTTACTCTGTCACCAGTTTTTCAGCTGTTTGAGAGGAATTTCTAATTATTCTTGCAAATAGTTCTTGCAAACAAAAAACAGCATAATAAATATATACAGTCAAAAGTCGTTAATCCGGACTCATCGGTACTTCGGCGATTCCGGATTATCGATTTTTCCGGATTATAGATCATCAGTTTAAATCTCGTAAGATGGCATGCAAAAATTCTAAAATTAAAAATATGAAACCGTAATTTATGAAATAAAGACCAATTATGATCTAAAGGGTATCAAAATTTACAAAAACAAAAAAAAAAAAAAAAAAAGCTTAATATTTATTTGTTTACTTTATTAAACATTTCTTTCAATGTAAGTTGTTTAAGTTGCTTCGTTTTATGTGATAATACTTTCTCTTTAATTCTATAAACAGACATAATTTCTTGTTCAGTTACAAAGTTCCGCTGTTCAAGTCCCGTTAATTGCTGTGCCGAGAATACCGACTAACTTGTCAATCGAAATTTTTTCGTTTTCACTAACCTCTCTGTCACATTCTTCATGTTTTTATCCATTTTTTGCAGTAAATCCACTTTTTGTTTGTTGGACATCGAAACATACTTTCGTTTTGTAGATCCTTTGGAAGTTCCAGCATTGGAAATTCTATTTGACATAATCGAAAGTTCAAGTTTACTTTTA
Organism: Stegodyphus dumicola; assembly: GCF_044657685.1. Taxonomy (NCBI): domain Eukaryota; kingdom Metazoa; phylum Arthropoda; class Arachnida; order Araneae; family Eresidae; genus Stegodyphus; species Stegodyphus dumicola. The sequence goes on along the minus strand of NC_140781.1, from coordinate 107,368,581 downwards.
TAAAATTGCTCTTACAGTCTGCAAAAAATGATAAGCGGGATCCAATTCGAAGATTAAGGAACAACGTAATCATTAACATTAACTGAAATAGATAATTAGATAATTTTAGCTTATATCGTCCGTTATAGATTAAACGCGCAGGTGAAAACGTATTCTGCACTTGCTCACACGCATATGCACAGTAGTCAAGGTCTTACGCGCACGCGTAAAACGCCTGTGCGCATGCGCAGAAAGTTTTTAGCTTTGAGGTCCGGATTATGGGTGTCCGAATTAACGACTTTTGACTGTATTTAACATACCATGAACAGTTGTGGAGTATAAGAACTTTTTTATAAATTTTAATTTTGAGAAACTCTTCTCTCCGTTTTCCACATTTATTAGCAAAGAAAGCAAGATTTGGTGCAAAATCTAATGTTGGAATTAATTTTAAAACTTTAGTTTGGTTTATCTTTTTACCTTTTTACAATGCTTTCCTTTTTACCTGATAAAGCTGAAACTGGCACTATTTTATCTGCTAGATTAAGCATGCTTGTGTCACCTGATTCTTCAGTAAACTTTATTTCCAGTTTTTTTAAAGTATTTAATTTATACATTTTTAGGGGTGTCTTTTAAATCATATATGTTGTACAAAAACTGAAAATAATTGCTGTGGGTACTCATTTTAAATTTAATATGCATTCCAATGCTTGATCTGTTGTAAAAAATAAAACTATCTTGCATTTGAATTTAGGATCATCCACCAGATAATATCATGCTTCATAATCAGAATTAATATTTCTTCATCAAACTCTGTAATCTGGCTGTGTCAGTTCAAATTTAGCCGAGATATGAATCTCATCCGCCAGTTCTCTTATGTCACGTAGTATTTCATTAAATGCTGCATCCGATCGAATATCCTTAAAAAAAAAAAAAAAAAAATCTTTACAGTTTTTAAAAAATTCTCTAGCAGATGGTTGCTTACTTATTGGATCTACGATTTTGTACCAAATAGTAATGGAGCACAGGCACTAACTTAGGCGTTTACGCGTGCACGTAAGACCTTTACGACTGCGCATATGCGTGTGCGCACAAGTGCAGAATACGTTTTCGCCTGCACGTTTAATGTGTAACGGACCGTATAAGCTAAAATTATCTATTTCAGTTAATGTTGATGATTGCGTTGTACCTTAATCTTCGAATTGGATGCGGCTTATTATTTTTTGCAGACTGTAAGAGCAATGTTATAAAAGTAAACTTGAACATTCGATTATGTCAAATAGAATTTCTGATGCTGGAGCTCCCAAAGGATCTACAAAACGAAAGTATGTTTCGATTTCCATCAAACAAAAAGTGAAATTGCTGCAAAAAATGGATAAAGACATGAAGAAGGTGACAAAGAGGTTAGTGAAAACGAAAAAATTTCGATTGACAAGTTAGTCGGTATTCTCGACACAGCAATTACGGGACTTGAACAGCGGAACTTTGTAACTGAACAAGAAATGATGTCTGTTTATAGAATTAAAGAGAAAGTATTATCACATAAAACGAAGCAACTTAAACAACTTACATTCAAAGAAATGTTTAATAAAGTAAACAAATAAATATTAAGCTTTTTTATTGGTAAATTTTGATACCCTTGAGATCATAATTGTTCTTTATTTCATACGTTACGGTTTCATATTTTTAATTTTAGAATTTCTGCATGCCATGTTATGAGATTTAAACGGATGATCTATAATCCGGAAAAATCGATAATCCGGAATCGCCGAAGTCCCAACATGTCCGGATTAACGACTTTTGACTGTACTCTTATAAACTTTTTGATATCTTGACTCCAAAGGCCATTTTTAATATTTTTTGGAAAGAAATTTATTTTGACCATTAATTTAAACCATTGGACCATTGTAGTCTATGTTGTTTTTAATCTTTTTCCCAAGCATAAACTGACAGCCAACAAAAATGATCTAAAAATGAATTAATAAAATTTTTTTCTATAGCATGCAGACTTTTTCAAACTGTGTATGAATATAAAATATTTATTTTACTCATCTCCATAATTTCACAACACTGCTTATTCTCAGTATCATTAGTTGCATAAAAAAACTCAATTTTGTATGCACTTATCCTTAATGTAGTAATAGCATAAACTAAAACAATAGAATTGCTGTTTTTTCATTTATAAGAGGGCAATGAAAATCCTATTCAAACAAGCATATCTATGTTCCATTGGTTGTCCATATAATTGTTACTACATATCACTATCCAGTGCATTCTTTCTTTTTAAAAAAAAAGGACCAGTATGTTACAAATTTTACTTGCACTGGTTGGCATTTCAATTAAATAATAGTAATATGCATATATGAAATAACTATATGATAGGCGTTCAAGCTATAAAGAAATATATTTTGTAAAATAATTTTATAAAAAAATTTTTTCTAATAAAAGAATTTTACAAATTTGAGCCAAAATACTTCGCTCAAAATTTTCCACCCTGGACAGGGGTCTGGTTTGTCTGGCCATAGGGCCATTTCTGCAGTAAATGTTACAGTCAGTCAAACTCTAGGATTTTTATTTTAGTTACATAATCTGAGCTGTATCTCTAGGAGCTCTAATCATACTATTATACTTTCGAACCTTCATATTGTTATTCATTTGTTGTTTATTGTTTTGTATAGTACAATAAACAACATTATTTTTTGAGGAATCTCCATTTTTATACTAATAAACATAATTTTGGGTATTAGTTTTTCTCTAACTAGTAATGTACAAATAAAATTAAAAGTTTTTTTTTTTTTTTTTTTTTTTTTGTCATTTTTTATGATACAGTCCCTACTGTGTTCAGTGCAGTGTGTCCACAGTTCAGTAAGTTTTAAAAAGACTGACAATCACCTCTTTTATTTATTTGTCTGTATTTTACTTAATGGCAGTGAATTCCTGTTTGTGCTGTCCATTTGTAATTAACCTGCTGAAACAATACACAATTTGGATAACTTGCTTGGTCTTCCTTTCCATGCGGGGTTTCCAAAAGGTGGCTGTTTTGGCTTCATCTGTGTGATGAGCTTATGTGTATTGATGCCATAATGAAAGAATATTCAAATTCCACCAGTCTGTATTGATTTTTATTGCTGTAATAATGTTGCGTTTTAATGTTCCTTCGTATATTGCAGGAATATGCCAAAAGGCTTGATATCTGCATTTGCATAACATTTGAAAGTTTGCAGGAAGTTTGTTGAAATGATTATTAATAAACAGTTAACTTAAGTTAGCACTGGAAATTTCATTACAGTTTTCAAGTACACTTTTAGATAATGAAAAATATTGTCCCAGCTATTCAGCTGAGCTGAAATGAGGAAAGGAAGAAAATTGAGGATATTGGGGGAAGACTGACTGAGTTAGCCCGAGGGACTCTGGAAGTGATTAGTGAGGCAACAAAGTTGCAGAAACTACCGAAAATAAATCTTATTATAAAGCATTACAATTCATACCATATTTTCCAAATATTAAAATTGTAGCAATCATGTCAATTTTAAGGACTTTAATGAAAAAGTAAAAATTAATAATTCTGTCCAAGCTCATAAAAAAAATTCTGGGAAATGTAATAGTTTGCTGATCTAAATCTGTAATGGTATTTAGAAAAGTTTATTATATTGGGACTGTTGTAAAGTGGTAGCTCAATTTTGAAAATTCATTTCAATACAAATTTAAGTTATGTTTAAAGAAATGGTATGTATTTATGGCTGTTTATGATATGATAAATAGGAATAGAGAAATTAATTGAAATTCTGCATTTGTTAAATATTCACTAAATAATTATAAAATAATATCCAAAACTGTGCAAAATGAAAAATGACTTTATTTAATTTCTTTAAATATTTATTGTAAAACTTTTAATTATCTAGTGGTTCTTTCTTTCATCTTAAATGGAGTTCCTGAAAAATTTCTGTTGTCCAGAAGGCCTATTAAAATTTTAGACGCAGTTTTTAAAAAAAATACAAGAAATTCTCATTTTTGGCACATTTCTGTAAAACATTTAAAAATAAATTCTGCTTTTTGAGCATTTTTACTTTTATATGTTTTGTTTAATATAGCCTATTCCTAAACATCTTTATTTTTTTTTTAATATAACACCAATCTCTACTAGAGTAATAACTCTTTGTAGCAATATTTGATGTTAGTAAAATTCTAATAGATTTCTTTATTTTTTAAAACATACTGTAAGTTTAAAAAACTAAATATATAAAATAAAAATTTAAATTAAAAAAAAAATATGAGTTTTTTTTTTTTTTTTTTTTTTTTAGAAACCCTAGAGCTTTCCTTGTTCTTAGTATTGAACATAAAGCAAACTGCCTAACATTTGAAAAGTAGGAAAATTCTTGTCACTTACAACCTTTGCTTATCAGTGAATTTAACTTTGTACTCATTATTTTCATAATGATGCTATAAGTTTAACTTTTTAAAATGCAGTAAATAAATCTCAAAGTTGACAATTTAATGAAGTGAATAGTTATAAACAATTGAACTGAAATGATTTTCTTAATAAAGGGTTATGACAGTTAATAAACTGTAATAAAATGTTTTTGAACATGCAAGTAATTTAATTCATGAAATTTTTTTTGTCAGCACATTCTAAGAAGCAAATATCTCTCAAGTCATATCTGATATGTACTTAATAAGTTTTAATTTAATTGTATGTAGCTACAGTAGAACCTTTAATTATTTCATTCAGCTAAGGTCTTTATCTACCAAGCCAGTAGTCAGTCTGAAGAAACAGTAAAAACATGTTTTCCCATGTTTGTTCCATATAACAAAATTTAGTAGCATTTTAAAATTTTATCAGTGGTTTGATTTTTATGCCTTTCTTCCTAGTTAATGGGACATTTAATGGCCTTCCTTTTGTGCATTATGTTACAAAAATGTGTCTGACGTGTGATAAAGATGAAAGCAATGCTGGTAATTCATAGATCTTTTACAAAGGATAAAACGTTGATGTTTTGGAGTGGATAAATATAAAAAACAGCAAACTAAATTTTCAGTTTACAGTGACAAAGAAATCATTTGTAGTGAAGTTCTGGAGAATGTTGAAAATTGCAATGAACTGAGGATGAAAAAGAAACGGAAAAATGTTAAAATTTGCCATTTTGGCTTTGGTTTTATTTTGCGTATGGTGAAGCAGGTATGGGGTCTTTTCCTAAGGAGAGTGATTCTTTCATGAAAGACTTTAAGGGGGCACTTAGCTTGTATAGATGTCACATATAGGTAGGAAAAACCATATAGCTAGTTTGTTAGCTGAGATTTGAAACTTGACAAACTACTAATATTCAGAGGTTTTTACTGCTCGGTCACTACTAGGTGTTGAAGTCTGCAGCATAGTTGTTTAACCTTTTGGCTGTTGTATATCTACCTTCAGGCTCCAAAGCTCTTCTAAGTTCCAGTCATATGTCTGCTGTCAGCCACTGCGGTAAAGAACCATACTAATCTTATACAGGGTGGTTGCCCCACCCTATATTAAATCAACAAGCTTCATAGTCTTGCATGTTATGTATTATTTTTTGTCAATGAAAATTAATTCTAACCAGCATGGATACCTATGTATAAAGTTAATACGATTGCAAAGGAGGACATCCTGATGCTTCTTTGTATCTTACATTGATCAAAATGTAGCTTGCCAGTGCAGTGATGGATCGAGTTATAGGACTATCAAAAAAAATTATGAGGCCTTTTTTATAAATAAATAAATATCTAATTAAAAGTGTATAAAAATTTGATAAAACTGCAAAATTTGCTTACATTTTGATGGAAATTGTTTATTCTAGTTTTTTTTCATAAATATTTTTGTAATGAAATAAAATCTGATATGGAGAATTTAGTAAACCAAAGAAGTTTGTTAAAATGTTAATGCTAGTACTTTTGCAGTTATTTTTCGAATTCCAAATAAACAATTTTAGAAAAACTTGTTGAAAGAAAAATTACCATGATTTAACATTTAGTCTCTGATAAATGAGTTTTCGATTATGCAATATGATTATGGTCCCATTTGCCTTGGGTAGTGGAGGTACTATATAATTTGATTCATTTTATTCATTGTGAACTAGATAGAACACTCATGTTAAAGGACTGATTGCTTGTGTTTAATAAGTAAACAGATAAAGAAATTTAACATAAAAATTAGCTCAAATAAAAGCAAAAATTTATTGACTGCAAAACTGCAGTCAATAAATTTAGTTGAAGTTAAATCCAACTTTATCAACCCCCTCCCCCCCAAAAAAAATTCATAATATAACACATTTTTTAGATTATATATATATATATATTTAACTGTTTTTCTGCAGTGATAGTTTTGTGTAATGCATGTGTATTTAGTGACATTAAAAGAGTATCTTTGCATTTATTTAATTTAAAATGGTAGGTTAATTTTTATATTTTTCCTTGTTTTCTGTATTTTATACCGATGAAAGCTTAAGGATTTTTACTATGCAATGTAATTTCATCATATGTTTAACCCTTTGAAGGGCACTGGTATATAATATATAATAGATGTTTGTCAATTTTTTAACCTCTTAAAAATGCTAATTTTTCTACACCAAAAGCTGTAATCACAAGTTCGCACTGTTTTCTTTTAATTCTAAATGGCGGCACTACCCTATAAATGCTCAATATTTTGCAGTTGTGAAATTAATATACCTCTTTGAAAGGTATCATGTTTGAATATTCATAAATTCCATTGGAGTATAGGAAAAAATTCACAATCTTCAAATATATGATGCACACGTGCTGAACCTTTTATTTTTACTGCATTTCATTCAAAACTGATAATTAAAAGATGATTATGTATATATTTTTAATACCGGTACATAATATGTACTGGCGCCTTTACTGAGGATACCTCGCCAATAGATGGCAGCACCAGGCTTCTCCTTCTCTACTCAGTGAGATGACAGAATTTCTTTACATTATAATAGTTTATGATGTAATAATTTATTTATGATTAATTTGCAAGTTCTTTAGGATGCAGTATTATTTTCATGAGGGTATGGGAAGTTTACTGAACCTGTCCTAGAACTGAATACAAGTATATTAGTTTCTGTTTATTCCTTGTTTACACCACTCAAGTTTCTCATTTGTCTCTATTTAGCTAAAATTTTAATTTTTGCACGAGAAAGACTCGTCTGGCTTCAAAAAACGTTACACTACTGTAGGGGTTAAATGTAGCATTGTTAGCCCCAAACACACCTGTTATTTCGTGTTTTCCAAAATCCTAGAATGCTGTGGAAATGGAAAGAGTGACGGATAATAAATTTGTCACACAGGGGTCATGCCATCTTTACAAAGGGACTGTGATAATATCACACAGAGGGAAAGCTCTAAATGTACGGGAAATTGAAATTCACTTTAGGTTCATTTCTTAGTGCAATGGAAAAACTGCTGATTTGAAAGCATGCTTTTATTCTTCAAGTCTTTGTTAATTTCAGATGGAATACAAGAAACATTTTCCCTCTGGGTTAGGGTACAAGTACATGGTTTAGTCTTCACAGCTATTGAAAGGAGGGAAATATTTCTAAAGCCAGTTTTAGATGCAAAACATTTATTTATCTTTGGAAATGGAAAAAATGGGGCAAATATTTGAGTTTTAAAATTTTGATAGAAATAACAGCTTTGAAGTGTATCAAATAATAAAATTTTCTAACAGCTTTTCTTCTTGAACAAAACGATATATTGCAAACTATATTTACAAAAAATTAAAAAGGGCCCCTTACTGGGCCTGATAATCGAAAGTGTATGTGTGTGTGTGTGTGGGGGGGTGATTCTTGCTATCATAGCATGAAGCATACTCTTTCTACATAGTACCTAAAGCATAAAATATAATAACTTTAAAAATATAACATAATTTTAATTTTTTTTTTTAATTTTTCGCCTGAGTAACATCTTGTAACATTATACTAGCTCAATTACAGCATGATACGATTTCCGCATGCAGTAATACATTCATATTTGCTAAAATTTTTCATAAAATAATTATATTGAATTTAATTCACTTTTAAAATCTCTTTACCCATATTTTACAGAAGTATATTCATCTGGGTGGTATCATCAAAGTGCGAAAAACATAAATTTTATTTTCTAATTTTAAATTTCTAGCAAAATTTTAAAAGTTTTTTGCCTTCAGACTTACTTAACTGTACTCAAGCACCCATCTGTATAGATGCACATCAAAAGTTCACAGAAATAGATGAAGAAACAAAAATTAACAATTGCGGATAACTACCTGGGAAAAAAATGTCATAGAGGGGCACCGGTATAAAATGTATACCAGCCCTTCAAAATTCAGGATTTCACTCTAAATTTTTTTTAAGTCTCAATTTTGTGTCCTAAGGGTCTATAAGTTACAGTTCATTCAAAATTGTACCACAATTTAAATTATTTTATATACCACCCCTCAAAGGGTTAAAAGAAAGATTAGAATTTAACTGTAGTTAGTATGTTGTTTTGGATTATTGACATCATATTTATTTCTCTGATTATAACATAACTTTTAATTTGATAGTGAGTTAAAGAAATTAAGTGAAGAAAGTTTGACGCGGCAGCCTGAAGAAGTATTTGATATCATATGCAAATTAGGTGAAGGGTAAGAAAGCTTTAATACTGTTTTTTATTATTACCATATATGTATTTTAAACATCATATTAAAGAACAAGTAATTTTTGTATTTCTTTTTTCATTATAGGAGCTATGGCAGTGTATACAAAGCTCTTCACAAGGAGTCTGGTCAAGTCTTGGCTATCAAACAAGTACCTGTTGATACGGATCTTCAGGAAATCATCAAAGAAATTTCAATTATGCAACAGTGTGACAGTCCATATGTGGTCAAATATTATGGAAGTTACTTTAAAGGCACAGATTTATGGGTTAGTATAATTTATTCTATCCAGGGTTTAATTTTTTTAATTAACAGTGCCATAGTCCTAGTGAAGACTAATATGGAAAGCTTATTAAAATAATAAATTAACGAGATAGATAAAAAGTTATAGAATAAATAGGAAATACTTAAGAATGATTTAAAATATCAAGATATTTAAAAATGAATTAAAATACAGTTTCATTTAAAAATACCAGTGCATTGCTATGGTAGCTTGTTGCTGAATTAAACCCTGATTCTGTTCACAGATAAATATGACGGAAATATTACGTCATTGAAATATTTAACATTTTCATAACTATATATGTGTTTTTATAATAAATAGCCTTGTTTGTAGCTGTATTTAATGCATAAAAAACCTTTTAGATTGTTATGGAATATTGCGGTGGTGGATCTGTTTCGGATATAATGCGCCTAAGGAAGAAAACAGTATGTAAAGCTACAACATTGTTTTTTTCTTGTCTTTATTTTTAATATGTAAAACCTGATTGATGTTAAATGCAGACTGCTGCTTTTATCATATTTCTTCTAAACCTTTTATAAATATTTGTCTCATTTATAGCTCATGGAAGAAGAAATTGCAACTATTCTATGTGATACTCTTAAAGGACTTGAATATTTGCATTATAGAAGAAAAATACACAGGGATATTAAAGCTGGCAATATTTTGCTAAATACGGAAGGTCATGCGAAATTAGCTGACTTTGGAGTTGCGGGACAGCTGACTGTTAGTATTTTGAAATTTGTTTTAACCTAGAGCTTTTTATTTGCCTTTGTTAGCTTTTTATTTCATGTGAAAGAAAGCTACATATGTTTTATAAATGAAGTAATTTAAATCACTTAACTGAAATATTTATTGAATTTTGTAAAGTGAAACTTGTTATTAAGAGGCATTGCTAATATATCTAAATACTGATATATTAATGTTTTCTCATTTACCACAGTTGAAATTACTAAATTGATTTACCACAGTTAAAATTACTAATGGTAATGTGAAAAAAAGATCTAGTTTTTATTACTATTATTATTTTTTTATTTTGAAGAAATTTCTCTAATGTTTGTGTAATTACCTTTTAGGATACAATGGCTAAGCGAAATACTGTGATTGGTACTCCTTTTTGGATGGCACCAGAAGTCATTCAAGAAATAGGTTATGATTGTGTTGCAGATATATGGAGTCTTGGAATAACAGCACTGGAAATGGCAGAAGGAAAGCCCCCATATGGAGATATACATCCTATGAGGGTATGTGTTCAGTGTTTTCCTTTAATCACTTTTATATGATACTAAATAAATGTAAATATAAACCCAACCTTCAAAATAGTAGCTGGCAAAATGTATATGATGGAAAAAATTTTTTAAATAGAGTCAGAATTTTGCTTAGAACTAGTGAAATACTGTACCAACAGAAGTGTAAAGTATTGATATTGTATTTCACTAGGACTTGTAAGCAGTTGTACTATTATATGATCTTCTACATCAAGTCTTGTTAATGCTCTTTTTTAGTGCTTTGCTTAAATCCTGTTCTCGTTAATTCTCTTGAAAAAAAAAGAGAAAAAAAGGGTCAGAGATGATTAATCAACTTGTTATTATTTATATGTTGACTATAATAGATATCATTATTTGAGTTTAATGTCATTTGTTTAAGAGGACCGGCATCCTGAGTAACATCGTAAAGAAATGTCTTTTAGACACCCAGATGTCTGCGAAATTCTACGTTTTTGTGACATATGGAAAGATATTGATTTCAGGTCTTTACCATCATTTCCTTTTATGCAATGATGTCACTTTCTCTCCTTTGCATACCACATTCTCATCGCAAAAACATAGGATATTAAGCTGTAATGACGTCACATAGCCATGTTTTGTTTTTGGAATCTACCCTTTTTTTGGTGAAATTCGAGTGCTAAAAAGGTATGCTACAAAACTAATACCCTATTAGTTCTGTAATTGTTTGAGATTGTAGCAAAGGCTTATTATAATCCCTTTTTGTAAATATAGTCTATTTCATTGATCCACTGCATTTGTTAAGATATTATTTAATTTTTTAGTTCACTGTTTTTCTAAATTCTGACATGTATTTACTTGTTATTCAGAATATCTGAATAAAGTGCATATTTAATACTCACTCTGTCCCAAATTAGTTGCTATAATTGAATACTTTTGTACTGATGATTATTGGTATTGATGATTTTATGATTTTGTTTGAACATTTTTCATAGATTTCGGAGTGCTGTGGTATCAGTCAACATTTACTTACCAAGCATTCCCTCCTTAAATCAATACCAAATCAGTTTAAACAAATTCAGGTTTAGCACTCTAAACCCTTTCACAGTGGTGTGTTGCTAAACTAAAAACCCTCCGCAGATGGGTATGTCATATATGCATGCATCAGTCTCAAATGTCACTAGCAGCTGGGTGCTGCACTTGCATTAATTTTTCAGATGTGTCTGGCATATATGCACTCTCAAACATACATGTTCTTTTATAGAATTTTTTTAAATAACTAGATGGCCCTTCGTGTCCATTACAATTAGCTTATATGACCATATACATTGTTGACCTTGTGTCCGCAAAGTACTTTCTGATTCTGGTTATTTGTTTAGTTGTACAACCAGATGATATAATGTAAACAAAACCCAGCTGATGCACAGTTGGCTTCATATGATGGACATTGAACAGTTTCTGGTGCTTCAGATTTTTTTTTTTTTTCCTGTGGGAATATCAGGAGTGGAGCTGTGCTTTTTAGGAACTCCAGTTTATATTCAGTTTGCATCTTCTTTCGATAGCAGACATAAGTTTTTTTGCACCGGTTAAGAGAGTTAAACTAATAAGAGAAAGAAGTTTTTAACAGGAGAAGAGTATATTCGAATTGTAAAGCCCATGAGTGACTATTTTGACAATAAAAACTCTAGATTTTAAGTGAGAATAGCAATTTTGATACCGTAATTTCCTCCGAGACTGAATTGGAAGTTTGTTTTGCTTTCACTTCACAATCCAGCAGAACAGTGGCTACTCCCGTCGTGAACTCGGTATGTTAAGTGTAATTGAAGCTTATGAATATATGGCAATTGCAGAAGTAAACTTAATGCAAAGTTATGTGAAAGAAATTGATTTTTTTCACCATTTTTTCAAAATCAAATGAACATAATAAATGAAGATAATAGATGAAGAAACTAGTAATTTCTATGAACAAAAGATGAGTGAAAATCCATCTTCATCCAAAATCAACATTCTCCTCTAGATGTGCCTAAAATGAGGGAATTCCTAGGATTAATTATTCTGCTGGGATGGAATTAAAACGTTTGATCTGAAAATGTGTTTCATAACTAATGAAATGCTAGTGACTAGATTATGACAGTCTCCTTTCTGAATCATTTTTGCTATAATATTTGATCATATATTTTATTATTTTTTACGTATGTTTAGATATAGATTTAAGTAAATTTTTTACAACATTTCATCAAGATGAGTCAAATCTTTTATTTTGCATTTAGATTTTAATTTTTAATTATTTTTTTTATTTATGATTATATTACTGTTAGAAATCATTACAGAAAAAATCAAAACAATTCATAAAAAAAAGCTGATGCATATATGATACACCCTTCGTGAAGGGGTTAAGCCATGCCCCATTTTGTAAGGTCTCTTTCACCAGTAATCACATAAAACAATCCTCTATTTAATGAATTGTGAATTCATTATGAAGAAAAAGATTTTTCTGGTATACTGGCGGTAGACTCCCATTTTGTGTAAATTTGCTTTAAAAAAATTGTCCCAAAATAAGTGCTACATTTGTGGAAAGTAAAAAACGGGAATGCAAATACCAAGTTGAAATAATTTTAATTGCAAATAAAGCAATTTTGATTGATATTTAAGGAATTTCTTGTAACTTCGAGATTACATGCCAGATTTCAAGGAAGAAGATTTTGAGGACGAAGGTTTTCCTTATTGAGATGGATTATTTTGTATGAGTGTGGTATGCCTCTGCCTGACATCGTAATGTTTCCCATACATGTTTGTAAAGTTAAAAATACATTGTCAATCTTTTTTACTCCTATATTTTGAAGAGCGACTTCAACAGCATCAATTAAGTTGGCAATATTCTTTGTGAGCATCTGATGTTGCAATGACTATATTGAATTAAAACACCACAGATCAAGTACATTTAAATCTGGACTATTCGGAGGTTGACATTGCAGTTGCAGATTTCATCCATCTTTTAAACATTCTTCTGTGATACTGAGGTCATTCACGTCCAAAATGAGATTTGGCACTCTCCTGTTGTATGTATATAGGACTCGATTTTTCAATACTTGGAAATTTTTTATGTATAACCCATCACATCTTTTATAATCATTTTTCAGGTTTCTTCTTTGTCAACAACTTCTACAACTTTTGTCACAACAGTTCCTTTTTCACGATTTTTTAAGTTTCTTTTTGCATTTTCTGAATAAACAGAAGGCCGTATTCCAGTTTTTCCATCAAATATTTCTTTTCTGTTGGAGTCCCATTTTGGCCTTTCCACCCCTACTGTAAACATTACTTTGGTAATAAACCTTTTGCAATATTTCAAAGCTTTAGCTTTATCTACGGTGATCGAAAACAAATTATTAGTTTTTGTAATATAAAACCATTTTTTATCGATATGACTATGATCCAACATTTCGGAAAAGCATTCATTGGTTTGAACACACTGTAAACAAAATCAAATTCTGTTGAGCTATTTTTTTCTGTTAGACTTAGCCTGATGGTGGATGGAATATGCTTCAAATTTGTTCTGTCCTCGAGAATCGTGTGTAATGTTGATTTAGGAAATACTAAAGTACTAACAGCGCATGATAAACTCTGCAGTGATTGTCTTAGTTTTATTGGGACGATTTTGATTTAGCTCAGTTGCTAAGAAAAATCTTTTTATCTTTTTTTTTTTTTCCCAACCGCATTTACCATTTTTTTGTGAACTTTTACTTTGTAAATTTTATCATCATTTATTTTTGATGTCTTTGTTTGCTTCCACATACGGAATATTGTGCTACGATGAACATTAAATTTCATCACTGCAGCATTCATTGCACCATGGTTTAGTTTATCATTTTTCAAATGTTGCAGTAAAAATTACAGTACAGCATTATGCTCTTTATTATTCATTTCCTTCTTTACTGTATTTTCAAAATTATTATTCATAATTAGAATTATCATCTCTTTTTTTATTAGGTCGAGTCACATTATTTCTTATTCTCATTACTTCACATTCAAGTTAACATTGCTTAGTATACTGCGTTATATTCATTGTTGTACGTAGTATAATTTTCCTGACGTCGATCTACTAAACTGCATCAGAAGTTATTTATGACTCCATCTACTTAAAATGAGGCAACTAATTTGGGACGGAATTTTTGACCTAACTGTAACAACTAATTTGGGACAGAGGCAGTATAAAACTGCATATTTTAAACTGCTAAACAGATAAGAATTATTTATAAATTAATGAACCTAAATAAAAGCTGCAGACATCTTCAGATCTTCCAGTATGCAATATAATTGACCTAATAATATAAGCATCATTGTAACTGTTAACTGCTGGATTATAATTGCTTCTGTATATAAAAACTTATAAAGTTTATAAAATAGATTTCACATGAATCCTCTTTCCTTCAGCCATCTGTTATGAAATTAAAAATTCTATAAAGTTATCATATGGTAAAGTTTTGGCTACAAAGTTATATAAAAGCACTCTCCTTATAAATCTGAGTATAGTAAAATATCTGTTTATTTCTGCTGAACATACATTTGTTTTATTTGTATGTATTGAGTTTTTAATATTTTTCATTTAAACAAACACTACATTTTGACTGTTATTCAAATTCTCTGTCCTTTTGTCCTATGTTTTCTCACAATATGAATTGTCTGCAGCTTTTATTATTTTAATTATCTGCTTCTGTGGGAACTTAACATAAATTTTCAATGTTTGTCATTTTCAATGTATACCAGAGTTTTATTAATTAATGACACTTAAAAAGTATTCCTATGATAATCAAATATAATCGAATTCCGCAAGTTTTGTTATTAATTTATATTCACATATCATACTATATAAATAACAGTATTAACATACAAACGAAAAGGATTTTCCAGTGCTGCTTTTCTCCTTTTTAGGTAGGTTTTTTAAACAGAAATATTACAGAAAGTGTAAAACTGAAAATCCCTTTCTATTGAATTTTAATCTAAAGGAATAGCCATTAGTTGAACTGAATAACCTCTTTTGAATTTTAGTGTGAAGGAATAACCTTTAATGTTACTATTATGCAACATTAAAGGTTATTACAAAATTCAGAGTATCCAACATTTCAGATTTTCTGTAAATCATTTATTGAATCCAAAATCCACAAGAAAATTCCGAAACTACGAATGAAACGTCATCTTCCATTCGTAGCTTACAAATTAAAAATTATCTTTTATTATGATAAATCTTATCAATTAATATGAAAAGCATATAAAATTAAATCTGCACAATTGTAAAATTCAGAAAAAATGATTCACCCATGAGCGCGCGTGCTGGGTCCAGTGAACCCGGCCGATTAAAGAAACCTTTCTGAAAACGCCCCTATTTTCCCCGAGTGGTTATAATTCAGTGTAGTCTCCAAGGTCATCCTCTTTATGTTTCTGAAGTTTTTTGCCGGAAATTCTATTCGAAGTTTTGTTTTAATCGGATCGGGTTTTTCAGACCCAGCACGCCATTTGCATTGCTGTAAGATAGTTCATTTGTGGTAGCACAGAAAACTGCAAACATGTGACCTAATTTATCCTATAAGGAAGAAATGTTACGTTTGCAAAAATTATTTGATGTATCAACTGTTGACTCCATTGAAGAAACTGATGATGAAAGTTATAATGAATTTTTTAGTTCTCATGACACTGATTCAGAAATCGAGATGCATTACGAAAATGAGAATGACATTTATTGCTTTATTGGAAAAGACAAAAAAACCCAATGTTAAAAAGAAAGTCTAAAGCTGATATTAGAACTCCTGCTCCATAATATTATTACTAAATTGCCTGGAAACATTGGTAAGGCAAAATATATGTAGACTACAAATGAATCGTGGGAAATTTTGCTAAGTGAACAAATGTTGCTGAAAGTCGTCAGTTATGCAAATATTTATATTGCATCTATTTCTGACAGCTTTCAAAGAGAGAGAGATGCTCATAACACAACTCTAATGGAAATTCACACTTTTAGAGGTCTTTTATATTTTTGTGACATAAGTTATCTCATGTAAATGTGCGGGATTTACTGGCAGTAGACAAAACCGGCTTGGAAATTTTCTACAAAACTATGTCCTACAAATGTTTTCTTTTTTTATAAAGATGTTTTCGTTTTGATCACATAGGAACTCACGTCATCAAGAACGAATCAGATAAACTTACACCAATAAGAGTTTTTTGAAGATTTTGTAAATATGTGCTAGAAATGTTACACTCTTGGTGAGTTCATAACAATTAATGAAAAACTTGAAGCCTTATGAGGAAGATGTTCTTTCAAGCAGTATATTCCTAATAAACCTGAATAATAATTCATGAATAACCTGAATAATAATATAATGAATTCCTAATAAATTCTATATTAATGTAATACGTTTTTCTATTCCTTTAAAAAATTTTATTTCATAGAAATTAAATTTTTAATTTTTATAGTTTGCATATTTTTTAAGTTTGATTATAAAATTTTGGCATAAATGTAACACTTTTACCTGAAGAGTAACAGTTTTTTCTTCAAAAAAACAGGAACTGGGTCTTTTGAACACAGGGCCCGCGCTCTTGTAACTCAAAAGAGCGCACATGCTCCCGGGTTAATATGCTTTATTGATATGGTTCTTATAAACATACTTACAAAATCTTCAGCAGCCTGCTTTGAATATGTTTTCTCATAAATCTTTTTAATTTCATTTACAAGCAGCAAAGCTAGAACTCCTATTTATCATATAAAGCTAGGAAAACCAGCATGAAGGTGCAGTATTTTCAGGAAATTCAAATGAAGAATGTCCAGTTAACTTATGCTTATTCCATTGTCAGTAGGCAAATTCAAACTACTTTCAAAGAATTAAGCATGCAATAAAAATTATAATATTAAATGATAAAGTAAGATATAGCATGCAGCAGATAATAAATATCAATACAAAATGAGAAATATGAGCTTTATTAGTTTTTCTTCAAATGTATAAAGGGCCCACCAGCGGCCGAGCGGTAAAGTCGCTGAACACTGGTAGTTCGGTTCGAGGTTCGAATCCCACGAACGGGCTGTCTGCATGGGCGTTTTCGTGGTTTTCCCCATGTGTAACGTGTATACGAGTCAGTTTCCTTTAGAAAGTCCTCCACGAAGGCATCCCTCTCCTTAGGCAGATAGCTCTCGAGGCTTTGCCATAATCACACACACACACAATTCAAATGTATAAAATAGATACAGTTTATTTTTGAGGGCGTATTTTAACATCTTACAAAAGCTTGACTATTACATAATTTTGGAACGTTTTCTTGCTGTATTTTAAAAAACTTTTATTATGACACTTTCTAAACTTACAAACAGCAGAATTTGTACTGCATATGTAACCACAGTGCACATATCATAAGCACAAATTTTTAATTAAATCACCAAGAAAGAAATATTTAAAATTAAAACCTTACAGAATTTTTACATTTCTCGAGTCAATTAGCTATTGATCAATTTTCTTGCAATGCGCTTTTATTCAAGGAAACACTTTCAAAATACACAAATCTAGGGTTGAGACATACACATAATGATAGGATGTGTATTTATGATAGGATACATAAATAGCTATTAAATTCGCTTTCAAGTTTTAACAACAATATTCCTTTGATAATAAAGTCTTACAAATGCAACATATCATTGTGAAAAATACAAATACCTAAGTATACCAAGTTAATTTCATTTTTAAAAGCAGCACAATTCCAGTTAGATGGTAAATATCTTTAATGAAAAATACATAAAATTTTTTATGTAAAGTTTTCATACAGTGAAAAATATAAAAAATACCATTGTAATGTATGCATGTGCACATTCATGTAAGCATACGTTAATGCAACACTATTTGTATATCATATGTTAATAATAAGAATTAAGGCAACTTTAATTATGAAATTTTATACAAAACAAATTATAACTTTTCATAATTTTATGATAAAATTTCAACTTTTTTTTTAATGAAATACAGTCAAAAGTCGTTAATCCGGACTCCTCGGGACTTCGGCGATTCCAGATTATTGATTTTTCCTGATTATAGATCATCAGTTTAAATCTGGTAAGATGGCATGCAGAAATTATAAAATTAAAAATATGAAACCGTAATTTATGAAATAAAGAACAATTATGATCTAAGGGTATCAAAATTTGCAAAACAAAAAAGCTTAATATTTATTTGTTTCCTTTATTAAACATTTCTTTCAATGTAAGTTGTTTAAGTCGCTTCGTTTTATGTGATAATACTTTCTCTTTAATTCTATAAACAGACATAATTTCTTCTTCAGTTACAAAGTTCCGCTGTTCAAGTCCTATAATTGCTGTGTCGAGAATACCGACTAATTTGTCAATCGAAATTTTTTTTTTTTTTTTTATCTACCAGTGTTCAGCAACTTTACCGCTCGGCCGCTGGTGGGCCCTTTTTCAATAACCTCTGTGTCACTTTTTTCACTATCGGAAGCGAATTATAATGACGAGGAATTTGATTTAAATCATATCAAGGACAAAGTACATCAAGATGAAATACTACATTTAGTAAGGAATTATAAGCCAAATAAAATAAAAACATCTGCCCTGAAGATAAGGATAGTGCTGACAGATTAACTTCCAATTCATTGTGTGCCGTGGCGTTCCCCCCCTCCCCCGGCCACAGAGCAGCGTGAAATTGATTAACAGGTTTCGGAATGGTTAAGTAAACAAAGGATTATGCCTTTATCTATTTTTTGCAGCAGTTCCACTTTTTGTTTAATGGACTTCAAAACATACGAGGGTTGGAACTTTAATAGTGGCAACTATTTATTTACAAGGAATACAAAAGTGATTTATGTCACCATGTTTTACAGTCCTTCAATTTAGTCGCCAGCATTGTGTACAACCTGTTTCCAACGATGTGGAAGTCGCAGAATACCTGTAGCAGCGCCTGTTTTGTTGATAGTTTGAATGGACCAGTCTACTGCCGCAAGAATCTCAGGAACAGTTTGGAAGCGAGTGCCACGAAGTGGTTCCTTCATCTTAGGAATTAAGTCATAGTCACAAGGGCTTAGATCTGGGGAGTATGGTGGATGGTAAAGCACTTCCCTGCCCCATCGCTTGAACAAATCAGTCACAGCTTGCCCTGCCTGCGGCCGAGCATTGTCATGCAAAATGAGAGGAGCGCTCTGCAGAAAGTGTCGCCATTTTTTTCTCAAAGCTGGTCGGAGATTGTTCTCCAAAAATGAGCAGTAATACTGCACAGTGATGGTCTGCTGTGGGGGAACGGTATGCGTTAGGATGACACCATCACAGTCGTACACGAGAATCACCATAACTTTCACATTGCTGGGGTTCTGACGAAATTTCGAACTTCGTGGTGACCTGTGATGACACCATTCGTTTGATTGGCGTTTCAGTTATGGCTGGTACGATCGGGCCCAAGTCTCATCCAGCGTAATGATACAGCGTAAAAAAGCACCTCCTTCACGCTCATAGCGCTCCAGGTGGGTTCGGGCAGCATCGTATTGTAGCCATTTCTGCATTTCCGTCAATTGATGTGGAACCCATCGTGAAGCAATTTTTCACATGGACAGGCGTTCCTTCAGAATGTGCAGCACAGTCGTATGCGCTAATCCTTTTTGTCCGGCCAGCTGACAAATGGTTTGGCGGCAATCACTGTCCATTAGTGCGGCAACAGCTTGCACGTCTGCATCGCTGACACTCGGACGACCTGGCCGCAGCATGTTTGCCGCGTTTTGGCGTCCTTCATTGAATGCTTTCACCCATCTTGCTACGGTTCTGTAAGGCAATGCAAATTCCCCGCAAGCCTCTTGAAGCCCTTGATGACACTGTCGTGCTGTACGACCTCTGGCACATTCAATTTTTATCCAACATCGTTCTTGTTTTGAAAACATCCTGACAACACTTACTTTAGACCGCAAGCTAATACAAGGATTCATTCTTCGCGTCACTCCGCATGCGCGTGACGTAGGCAGGACGAGTCTTTTTACTGAGAGGTAAGGTAGGTATGTAATTCACGTGTGGTGTACTCGATATTCTTTGGTTTTGTTGCATAACGTTTTTTCAGCTGTGTTGCCACTATTTCCAACCCTCGTACTTTCGCTTTGTAGATCCTTTACATATTAGTAAATCTATCTCGGAAATTCTATATGACATAATCGAAAGTTCAAGCTTACTTTTATAAAATTGCTCTAACAGTCTACAAAAAATAATAAGCCAGATCCAATTCGAAGATTAAGGAACAACACAATCTGCAACATTAACTGAATTAGATAATTTTAGCTTAGCTTATCGTCCGTTATACATTAAACGTGCATGCGTAAACGTATTATGCGCATGCGCACACGCATATTCGCAGCCGTAAAGGCCTTACGCGCATGCATCAACGCGACGCATGCGCAGAAAGTTTGTAGCTTTGAGGTCCGGATTATGGGTGTCCGAATTAACGACTTTTGACTGTATATAAATAATCCTTTTATTACCCTTAAATTAATACTATCCTCTTAAAGTAAACATTCTCTTCTGATATATTTGCATCCAAAAACCACCAAATGTGAGGAATTTTCTTTGATATCCCAAGCATAACACCTAAATAAATACGAAAGACGGCATAATTTTAACACATTAAAGGTGGGGGGGGGGAGGATCTTGACAAAAGTATGGCGACTGCTTCGCCTCGTTTTTCATCCTAGAGCAGGCGATATTTTGTATAATCATAAAAAAAATTTAGACTTAAAAAAGTTTATTTAAACTCTTGAAACTACAAGAAATATTAAAAAAGAACTAAACACTAATTACAAAAAATGTTTCAAAGTACATATTTATGTGAAGAATCTAGTATTTTTTATGATTGTGATAATGTTGATAACGCCACGGTGAAGAGGTGCATTGCAAAACTTGCATTTGAAGCAAGTCAACTTTCTTTTTTTATGTGCCACACAAACTACGCAGTTTCGTTGGGCATTTAACTTTTTTGCCTTTATTTTCTATCCGAATTAATTTGTGCTTTTTGATGTCTAGCAAAAGACGTCCAGGTGGATCAATTTTATATCGTGGAGTCCGTGGTGCTGAGTTCGATGTACCAGGTTGTGGCTCTTCAATGTCCATCAAATCGTCTGCATATATATCTTTATTTTCACGTGAAACCATATTGAAGGATTTCAAAATTTACTGTAAGTAAAATTTGAACAACCGAACAGCTTCAAACCACAAAACATACTAAATACAAATGTAAAGTAGCACATAGGTTGCACAATGTGGTTGCAATCCACATTGCGCAATCCATGCGCTAGCTACAGTCGGGATAAATGCGCAAGCTACAGTCGAGATAAATGTGCAAGCTACATTCGAGATATATCATAGTACTATGACTCCCGCCTTTAAGCTACAGTCGAGATAAATCGTAGTACTACGACTCCCGCCTTTAAGCTACAGTCGAGATAAATCGTACTACTACGACTCCCACCTTTAAGCTACAGTCGAGATAAATCGTACTACTACGACTCCCACCTTTAATGTGTTAATTGCATTGACAGTATATTTATAAAATATATAGCATTAGCAAATCTTTTAAAAAATTTTATGAAGAGACATTTATTCATAAACGGGATGTAATATAAATAAAACAAAATTTCTTACCTGTGCTCATAATAAAAGCTAAAAACTAAATCCTGATTACCATAAAGCAGCAAATGCCCATACAAGTTACTAATATATTACAAACTAAATATGTTCAGAATTATATCAATTACATATACTGCTAAAAGATAAAAAACTGTAAACGATATCATAGAAATGCACATGCTTAGTTGGCAAGAAATAATTTACACTATATTATATACTATATTGTAAATTGGAGCTAAATTATTAGGTATAACTTAGCAACAACAGTAATAATTAAAATCCTTTAAAAATTATCAGTAGATTAAAGATTTTGATGACAAGGCTTTGCACACTTATCAGTTTTCATAGTATATATGACTGGTCATTTGAAATACTACAAGTCATCGAAAACAAGCTTTGTGAGAATGAGTGTTTGGATTTCATGAAATCTCCAAGAAGCATGAATACTTGAGATGTACTAAAAGCACATTTATTTCACACACAAAACTCAGGTGCAAAATTAACAAGTTTCAACATGTATTTCATTACGAATATGGCAGAAGTTATAGCATTTCAGTTTCAGTCTTTATTTTGGCGAGGACATTTAACATAAGGCTTGCAGTTGCTTGTGTGACTTTTTCCTTGAGTTGGTCAAGATTAGTCAACGATGCTTTATGGAAAAAAATCTAGTATAATAAGGCCATGGGAGCAAGTCCACTTTTAGAAATCCACCACCTTGGAAATAAGGATTTTATTCATCCTGCACAAGACACAAAAAGCGAGTTTGTGCTTGATTTGTTAAAAAAAAATGTGCCAAAATAAATTTCATCCCATATTCAATTCAGAATAAACCAAATGCAAAAACCAGAAGTACAGTAGCAGGCTGCAAGAGAAAGAGAGGTAAAACCAGGACCCTCTGGATACAAGGCCACGACATGTTTCCCAGGAGCAGCTGTGATGTCAGTGTTAGTAGGGATAGCATTTCACTCAACTCTTCCCACTGAGGCATGTGGTAGGTGGATTTTCGGAGTTTTGGCGGTCACTAGGCATTTGTTAGAACAGTCGACATTCTCTTTCAGTTTTTAGATATTTTAAGACTTCCACTTTCACATTATTTATTCTTCAAATTTTTAATATGGTTTACACGTGCTGTATATCCAACTGCAAAGGCAGCTACCCAAATGGTCCAAAAGTACAGGTTTTCTCTTTTTCCGATAGAGAAACAATTGTTAAACAAATGGATAAATGTGATTCATAGAAACAATTCCAAGCTAATGAAATTTTCGAATGTTAAGTGCTTTTTATTTTAATGAATGAGTTTATGCTTATCTGTGCTTAAAAACTGCTTCTGTGTTAAATATATTATAATTATCATAAATTAAAGCGAGTACATACATTTATAGAAAGAAACATATTTAATCTTATTGTAAGCATAATAGTGATTATATGAATGTGATGACTTAATCAAACTATTAATTAAATTTATGGCAGATTGAATTGTTTATCATTATGCTAATCATTCAATTTTTAGCAGATGGCCTTATTTATCATCATGCTAGTCACTTAATTTTTAGTAAATGGCATTATTTACTGAGTTAAGTAAATTGAACAAATGTATGACTTAAAATTAGGATTAGATAAAATGTAGGACTAATAAAAATTTGAAATTTTAAATACAATTTGTATGTTGCAAAATGCTTGCATTTAAATACCTCAATACATTTGTCACAGCAACAGTGTATTTATTAAAATCTGAAGACCTTGAAGTCTCCAAATCTGAAGACCTTGAAGTCTCAAAATCAGAAGACCTTGAAGTCTCCAAATCTGAAGACCTTGAAGTCTCAAAATCAGAAGACCTTGAAGTCTCAAAATCTGAAGATTTTGAAAAGACATGATCTCTGTACTTAATGACAATTTTGTTTCTAATATTAATGTGAAAAAATACACTATTTAAATTTATGTGAGTTAATGTCTGATATTCTTAAAATTCACTTAATACAACGTCAGGCATTAAAAATGAAATTTTACAAAATGTTGTATTTAATTCTAGCTTAGATAATTAAATCCGATAATAATAATCTTTGCATACAAGTGTTTTGACGATAATAAATATATAATTTATATGATAATGATGAAGCGCATAAAGCAAATTTTCTTATTATGTTTTAATTTTTCAATTTAATTAATTCATATAATTTTTTGTGCAAAATCGAATATATTGTCATACACATATATGCATGCATGTACATGTATAAGTTTAAAAGTGTCGTTAGGTCCAACTAATCACAGAAGACCTGAATTTTACCAAGTAAATTAATACATGAACTACATTAAAGCAAAAATCTAAGATACTATATATATACGTAAGTTAAATGTTATGTGTAAATCGAATGTAAAGTGCTGTCTTAAAAGAATTTAAACTGTAGTCTTTACGAAATATTATGGCATACATTTTTATTTGATGAAATGCAGTAAATGATGAAAAAGTAATATCATTCACCATTTATAGACCAGTTTTGAATAATTCTGAATTGACTGCAAAGTTAATTTCGATGATTTTCTTCTTTCTCTTCTTTTCCTCTGTTCGAACAATCCTTCCTCTGTGAGTTGACTGGATTGTAAATAAGCGTGTTCATATTATCTAAAGTATTTCTGTATTAATTGTTTAGAATTGTAATGTATAATTTAGTGCATCTTAAGGGCATTATATTTTAGTAGTTTTATTCGACAGTAATAATGCAATGATAATTGTCTTTTTCATTTGTTGTGTTCAATATCCCAGTTTAGGATTTGTTATACTTGCATTCCACATAATACTGCTAAATCATGTTATAAAATTTCCATGTAGAGATCTGAGGTTTGCTATTTAGATCTATATCAGACATCTATCAGAGGTTTGATATTTAGAATGCAATATAATATGTAATTCTCTCTGTACAACTAATGTCTCATAATTATGAAAACTTATTTATATCATTGCAAGCTATTTATATCAAGCAAGAAATTATCATATTTTGTTATTTTTTCAGATATGAGTATTTATTATTATTTGGCAACATATGTCAAAAATAAGATATATTACTTATACTTGTCAAAGATATTTTTTAGTCAAGGCATAAATTGTGGTAAGAATAATTACTACGAGCCTTGACCAATAAACATCTTTGATTAATTTTGTCTTCAATTAATGATTCCAGGGAAAATAGCTTCCTAATTTAAATAAGTTAGGACATATCTTAATCTTTTAGGATCTATATCCTGTCATCATGTCTTAAATCGTCTTTCTGTTTAATTATTGCATACAAATAAAATTCCGTTTCATTAAGTGTGAAGTTTCTTTCGTTAACAAGAGGTTCTCAGCAATTAAATTTGGTAAAATCAGTAATGATAACTTTTAATGGAATTAAAAAGTTCTAGTTATTCGTATCAAAAACATTTTAAAAATAAAAATCTTGGTTCTTCATATTCTAATGAAAACAAGGTATTTCTCAGATTCATAAATGATGAGAATTAAATATGAAAATTGAAGTTAAACTTATTTATAAGCCTGTCAAATGGATGAAAGGATCCCTACTGCAGTGACATCATGAACTGTGCGCAGTGGCCTTGAGTTACGTTTCAGGGAGTGTTGGTAAAATGTGGAAAAAACAAGAATTTTAAATTTGTTATCTTAGTAGTATAAAAGTAATGCTGATGAACTATGAAGAGAAGTTAGAATGACCACGTCTAAAAGCAGTCATATCACAACGTTTCATTAATGTCAACAAATTGCTAAGTGCAGCAGCAGATATTTTGTGCTTTCACTGCATTGTAAAAACATCAAAAAAGTTTCCACTATCTTTATTGTCAATTTCTGAGATGTCGTGCTACTTGGGTTACTGATAGTTTAGTTTTTTTTAAGAGGAAGAAAATGTTTGGATCGGTTTATTTTGTAACCTTTATTTTGAGAATATTAGTGCAGTTAAGAAATTTTCTAGATTGTTGTAGAAGATATTTTGTAAAAGAAATCTTTTTCCCTTTATGTTGTTCCATATATGCCTTAAATTTTTCAAAGTCATGTTTTCATAGGAATTTTTTAATGTGCTAATTAATAATATATCTTTTAAAAAACTTATTTCAGGCTATATTCATGATACCTACAAAGCCGCCACCATCTTTTCGGGATCCAGATAGATGGTCATCTGAATTTATAGATTTTGTGTCTAGGTGCCTAGTTAAAAATCCAGATGAGCGAGCTTCTGCTTCAGAACTGTTGCAGGTTAGTCCCTTTTGCAGTTCACAGTTAATTTAAGAGTTTTGCCAAGGAAGAAGTGGTGAAAGGAAAACAGAAGCCATAAGTTATGAGCAGCGTCTAATGTTCATTTCCAAATAACTTGATGTGTGTGTGGATATATTAGGTACCTGTTTTGTAACCAAAGGGGAAAAAAGTTATACAAATTAGTTACTTGGTAATTGACTGGAAAAAATAAAATTTTTACGTGCAAATCTAAACAGTTAGCATCAGTATGTGAAAGAAGTTATAACTTCTTTTGCAGACTATTATTTGGGATTATTGATAATTGCTTGTAGCTAATTATCTTCTGTTTTGTGTATGTATATTAAATAATTATTATTGTATAATTATTATTTGTTATTAATATTTAGTGTTGATGTATATATTGGTTGATTCTAAATTACTTTTACAAATTAAGAGGGGTGATAGTACTCACAGAGTTGCCAACGCTCCCGATTTTCGACCGCTCTCCCGCCAACCCGATTTACAATATATTTCTCCCGACTTTTTCTTATTCTTAAAATTTCTCATGATTTTTATGGAACTTGGCTTAATACTTTGTTATATGAACAAAAGAAGTGATTCTGGACATCTGAAAGCAATTGAATTTTCTCTAGATTATATCTAAAACAAAACCTTGCGAATTAGATAACTTCTGCTTTGTGAGTGAGAGCATGTACGTATCCAGAAATGTCATTCTCCAGTTCTCCAATGGGCATCGTGCTCCACTGCGTGGCACCTGGCATCATATATTAACCAATGAGGACAGAGCAAGCTGTTATTTGGATGTTCTTTAGTTATTTCGGTCATTTTGTCTTGAGTTGGTGTGAGTACACGTGCCTTCGGAAAATAGTTTTAGAAATTATCATCTATTGTTATGTCTGCGAGAAAGGTGAAATACTCGTGTACGTTTCAAAAATCGTACACAGTTGACTTTCCTTCCATTATTTCCTCAAGGAAATGTGATAAATTTGCGATGTGTACCGCCTGTCATTGCTATTTTTCGATTTCGCATGGTGGAAGGGCGAATGTTCTCAAGCATGTGCGTACACAAAAACACAAGGACAACATGAGTTGTTTTGGAAAAAAAAAAAAAAAAAACGAAAAATTAAATTTTTCTTTGGAAACAAAGGACCAAAAAGTTATTAATGCAGAATGTCTGTTCTCTTCCTTTTTACTGGAGCACAACCTACCACTGAATGCATCGGATCACGCTGCAGCTTTATTTAGAAAAATGTTTCCCGATAATGAAATCGCAAAGAAATACTCAAGTGCAAGAACCAAAACATGTGCAATTGTTAAAGAAATGGATTTGAAAAATAAATCTTTAGTTATTGATTGCATTAAAACAGCTCTGTTCTGCCTCTCTACGGATGAAAGCAATAAAACCGATTCAAAACTGTATCCAATTGTTGTTTCTTTTTTTAATCCAGAGTCTTCAGAAAATGAGTACAGTTTACTTTCTGTCTGCACTTTAGAAGGACATTTGACAGGCTTTACTATAGCACAGCTAATTATTAAAACTTTAAAAGAAAATGCAATCGCCCTGGATAATTGCTTAGCACTTGGTGCAGATAATGCACCAGTATTGGTAGGCTTGAAGACTGGTGTTGCAGGCATCTTGAGAAATTAAAATTCAGATTTTCAGATTATGAGGTGCACCTGTCACCTCTTAAATTTAGCAGCTGAAAAAGGGGCAGCTTCTTTACCAATAAATGTGGATGACCACATTGTTGATATTTACTATTATCTTGAAAGGAGTTCTAAAAGGAAGGAAAAATTGAAACATTTCCAACAGCTGCATAACAGCAGTTTACAATTAGAAAACTTGGATGAAGTTATAAAATCAGCTGGGATTGACACCCAGTGGAGTTTAATTGGAAAACTGAAAGATGCTGATGGAATTTTAAAATATAGTGAACTGTCTAGAATTATCTTGGCCGTCTTGACAGTTCCCCATAGTAATGCAGAGTGTGAGAGGATTTTCAGTGTTGTTGCGAAACCGAGGACTAAATTTAGATCTAAAATTAGTGATGACACATTAGAAAAACTTTTATTAGTGAAAGCAGGCGTACGGGGCAATTGCTATGAACAAAATTATGAAGTTTCTTAAAGAAATCAAAATCTGCCACTGTTTATAACATTTGTACGAAAAATGATTAAAGTTTTTGTTTCGTTTTGTTTTCTTAAACGATGCAAGTAATAAAAATGTTTCTTATGTGTAAGGTATTTTTGTGTTGCTTGCATTTAAGAATTAGTTACTATTTAAAGTTGATTCATTATTAAAAACTATATTTTCACCATTTAAAAAGTCTTTTTAACTTTGTGAAAACCCTCCTGATTTTTGAGTGTCATAGGTTGACAAGTATGTACTCATCCAGATGAGCAATAATTACCATAGGGCATAGGGTCACGTTCCACTCTGAGAGGCAGAAAAGAAGAATATTAGAAGTAACAGTGTTGGGAGAGCAAATGAATGAGACCAAATGTTGCACAATGAATAGTGAAAACCTCGCAGAGAGTGCACAAAATGAATAAAACCGAAAACTTGGCATTCGAGTGTTAATTAGAGCTGAGACTTGATGGATAACACTCAATTGCACATTGCAAATAATTGTAACAAGTTAATTATCTAAATTATTAGGGGAAAATTATCTATTGGAGGGAAAACTACTTTGATTCAAGTATTAAGGTAGCAGTTGTTTTTCTCTTAGCCATCTTCTATCCTGTCTTCCTGGACTTACTCTGCTGTGCTCATTCTACTTGAAGCACCCTTCTATGGGATACGAAGTTTTGACAGCCAGAACGCATACCGAGCTTTTCATGCTAATCTCAGCATGCAACAGACATTGGAGTTGGTTGATAATATTCAGCCCTTGATTACATAATTAACTTGTTGCGAGGTTGAGACCTTGCCAACTGTTGTAAGTTTAGAATTCTAATATTCTTCTTTTCTGCCTCTCAGAGTGGAAGCAACCCTATGTTCTATGGTAATTATTGCTCATCTGGAGGAATACTATTACCCCTCTTAATTTGTGAAAGTAATTTACGATCACCCTGTATAGTTTTAAGATATATTGATGCTTTTGATGACCTCTGGAATAGCAGTTTTGAGCCCAGCGATGGTTTCAGGGTTATTTGTGTAAACTTTGTCTTTTATATTGCCTCACAAAAGTGAGTCACAAGGGTTGAGATCATGAGAATATGGTGGCCAAGCAGTTTCCATTCCAGTAGCCTGTAAGTTACCCCAAAAGCAGGTTGTGCTTTCCAAAGTGCTTCTAGGATTTCAAAGACTGTGGGTCTAATGCGGTAGTGTATGAACCACATCTTCTCGAAATCTGGGTCACCTTGGATAGAAGGATGAGATCATTTTCTAAAATTTAACATAATATTCAGCAGTCACCATGCCTGCAATGAATATTGCATGGATTATTAAATTTTTTATGGAAAGAGCTGCAGATCTTGAACAACAATTTGTTGCAAAATCTTAAGTTGATTCCAATCTGTTTTGAAGCTTGTCTGATTGGGCAATGATGAAACACAGTTTATGTTTTCTCATTATTTTCAGACTTGCTCGACAAACAACATTGTCATCACAAACACTACCAGTTTTCTTGAACTTCTTAATCAGATTTTGGTTTCTCATAACACTTAACCCATTAACCGCCAAAACTACAAGGAATGTTTCTTTTCTCATGAAAATAATAAAAAAAATATTAAATTAAGCATTTATAACATAAATTACATTGAAAATTTAAAAAATGCTCTTACCTGTGGAAAACGCGAGTGTTGCGTTTGCGCAACGTCAGCGGAATAAGACTACGGATGTTTAGTGAGTAGGATTGTACTCGTGTGATGTTTCTTTTGAGTGGAGCGCAGGATTACTTTTTAGCTGTATAACGTTTTATAAATCTACAAATCACTTTACTTGTAATTAATTTAATATTAAAATATACATTATATTTCTTTTACAAATACAGAGTATTTCAATTGAAAGATTCGAGCATGAAAAGCTTGATTACAATCATGATATAAAGCTACATTGCATACTCTGCATCTATAAACAGTCTGGCTATGGTACTCTTTACAACAAAGTCTTTTGTTATCAACGGACTTTACGATAAAATGTCTACTATCTCCATGCAATGGTTTTGAATTTACTAGGTCTTCCTGTTGCTGATCTATTTATGGCTAATTCTACACTCTCAATAGGAGTTTGCAAAAGGAATAATGCATTCTCGCATCTGAAATCTAAAAGAGACTTTATATTTGCAGTAGTAAAAAGTTTTAGATACGGTCTCACCTCATATAATTTATCAGTATTGTCAATTTGACTATTGCCAAATGCAAATTCTGCTTCATATTCCTGTACTGCAAACGTGATATCAATTCTCGTACAACAGGAACAGAAATGTCCTTATCAAAAGACCAATACATTTTTTTTTTTTGAGGTAAAGAATAATATCCTACAAGCAATACTATTCCTATAAATCTTCTCATATAGGCTTCAGATGCAATAAAAACTGTTTTTTTTCCCCTCTGAGCGTATATATTTATCTGTTCAACAAGAAGAGAGTAAATGTCTAAACCAAAACGAAAATCAAAAATCTGTGCATTAGTTTTACCTTGCATTTTGTCTTTTATAATTTCTCTTCTATCTCTTTCTTCTTGTTCTTCCTGAGACATAACTAACAGTTCCTTTTTTTATCCACTTCAAGATTTCAATCTTCTGCTTTTTAAACTTTTTAGTATGACTATAACTGCTTTTAGAAGGCTGAAACTTAACTTCTTATGAGAATTTCAACTTTCCCAGCAGTATTTAGTAAAATATCATTATTTAAAACATTGCCATTCCTTTCTTCTTCGTCACTAGTTTCTGCAATTTCTGGGGAAACAACAAGAATATCAGTTTCATTCTGGTCATTATTAACATTATCATCATCTGTTTCTTCATCAAAAAATCTTTGAAGGCCTTCTTCTAATATAAGGTACCTCGTTCTAGGCATTTTTGAACAACCAGAACATCGAAAGGAATGAGTGAAAAAGGAGATTGACTACCCATTTCCTGCTGACGTCGCGTCAGCGCAACACCTGTTTTGCCTTGCTTCCCAACACAAATATAAACATCTGATGGATGTAATGTTCTGATAAACGGTGACCATGACTAAAAATAGATCACTCATAAAGACGGCGATTCTTTCGTTAAATATTTTCAGAAAAATTAATCGGTTGAAAATTTTGCATAAATTTTGTTTAAAGTATGAGATTAATTATTATAAACAAAAGAATTGTTGAAGGCAAATATTTTTTTACAGAAATAATGTTCATAATATTCCCTACACAAAATCATCTGCTGGTATAAAATATCTTAGGTAGTTATATTTATATACGCATTTATTTTGACCGTTGCGTCAACGCAACACCAGCGGCTAATGAGTTAAACCAGTTTTTTTCAGCTTGTACTTCGCCACAAATTTCCTTTGAGCTGTAGTTGTGCTATTATTGCTTGAATAGCAGGCCTTGACAATGAATATATGTTCAGAAACATCATATTTGGATGTTTTCAGTGAAAATGAACAGTACTCATGTTCAGACAAATTCCCAACATGCCCTGCATTCATCCACCAAGTTTTATCTGAATCATGCCAGTCGTTCAAAAGTCATCAAGTGTTTTCCCCATACAGCTGAATAATTGTGACAGTGTATATTCTTTTCATGCAAATAGTTTCTTCAATTGAATTTTCAGAAAGGTGTCTTTTAGTATATAAAAACTTGATTAGAAATTATTATCTTAATTCTTATGGTATGATTTAAACTAGTTATCTTAATTGAGAATAAAATTATAGAGATTAGTTTCATGGAAGGTTGGTTATACAGGAGTTTAGAAGAAAAATCTAGACATTGCTCGGAAAAGTAATGCAATTTTATATTTCTTAGTTGTTTCTTTGTATTTTGTGGTACATGCATTGAATTATTCAGTTATTTAATTTGATAACCTTTTCATCATGTTTGGCCAGGCTAGTTAGGAAATTAAAAACTGGATTTTAATAGGAACCCTGAATTTGAAAAAAAAAAAAAAATAGTGAGCCCTTTCTGGTTGCATTTGTTAATTTATAAGAATGATAAGCAATCCTTGTCATTAATTCTGTTTAGTAATTCCATTTTCAGCTTGGATTATGTATGAAAGTAAAAAAGAAATATTTTACAAAAGTATAGCAATTGTAGCTTTATGTGAAACTCTGATTTGATGATGAACTCTGTCACAAATGTTATTAAATTTTCACTAGATTTCAGCCTTTCCTAAAAGGATGATCTAATAATCTTTGAAAAGGAGGCTATGTGTGCTTTTGTTATGAGTGCATCACATAAATTTATTCAAAGACAGGAAACTGTGTGTTTTGTTTTATTTTTGATTTCATGTTTGTTGACTAACTTGAAAACCGTTAGTATCTTTCTCACAGAATACCCCATAAAAGCTTTTTGAAATCTGTTATTTCAGTATTTTTTTTTTTTTTTTTTTTTTTTCTCTGAGTGGATAAAACATGGCTAAAAAATGTGTCTTATGGTTTCTAAGAAAATGGTGAATAGAAAATAATTATATAGCATAATGTGCAAAGATAATGAACTTTATTTCAAATATTTATTAGAAATATAAGAGCTAATTAAAATAAATTAATTTACCTACATTATGTTCAAAAAGGTATTAATGTTAGTTTTTATTTATGTGATTTACAATGTATATTTTAAAGTACACTAGGGCTATCTGTCTGAGGGTATGGACTTTGTGGACAATTTTCGTATATAAACTGGCTGATTAAGAAAACCTCAAAAACTCCCATTTTACCAGCTGATTTGCCAGGGTTAAACATTGAATCAGACTAGTAGTGCTTACCAACCTTAGCCTTTTAGCTGTTAAATGGCATGTTATTTACAAGTGCATGCTTATTATATTCAAATTATAAGAGTTCTAATTTGATAAAAAAGTAATTTTGAGCCTGCTGTAGAAAGCAAGAAAGCTTTCTACAGCAGGCTAGATAGATCCTATTAATAAACATTGATTAATGTTTAAATAGCTAAAGCAGTGGAAAACTGTTAATATATTTTGCATTCCATTTGCAGCAGTTCAACCAGCAGGCTGCCTGTATGAAATTTTGTGGCTTTTTTTTGTCTTCTGTAATCTAAAACCAATCAGTTTCCTTAATTTTTCTAAGAAGTATTTGCTTGGTTTCTTTGATTATGGCAAAGTACATGAAGACTATCTGCCTAGGGAAAGGAATGCCTTTGTATAGTACTTTCTCAGAAAAACTGGCTCATATTCAAATCATAAAATCTGGCTACCTTCTTTTATGAAATCTGGTGGATGAAGACATGAATGAGAATATCTGATGTGGTTTGTGGTGTAAGGTTGCTATCAATGGCATGCTTAGTTTCCATCTTATTAACAGAATCCAGCTTTCGCATTGTCTCTTGATTAAGAAAGCAAAGGTTTGACCTTAAGCTGTTGGTAAAAGCTACGGAATATGATAGCTTTCTTTGGTTGTCAGAAGTCATGATTGGCTTATAACACAGCTAAATATAAAAGTATTTGAACTAATTTACTACTGTGTATTTCATCCTTTCCTTGTGATAAATGCTAATAAAATCTGCACATGTCTGTTTGTTTGTAACATCATCTTCTCCAGAACAGCAGAGAGTTGAGTTTCGAGAGAGATACACACAGATTCCAAAAATTCGTAGGAAGCCATTTCGACCATTCTTATCTTCATATGACTTTGATCAGCTGAGATATTAATTAAGAAACTGAAAATGCTAATTTTCACACCTTGGGAGTTGCTTTTTTCATTCAACTTCACTGCTGTTTGGCATGCTGCATTGAAGCCCGTACAAGGTTGAATTTTAAAATCTTTTGTAAACAGAGGTCGAGTAAAATTTTTTATGGAATAGAATTTAAAAATTTTGCTTGATCACAGCCTGCTCCTCTGGTGGGCTTGCCACCTGGTTATATGTATATATATTGTAAGACAGAAAGCATCAAGCTTATCGTTTTTTTAGTTACTCAAAACGACCATAGTTGTTTGTTTCAAAAGGAATTCTTGAAGTGACTTCATTGAACATGCTAATGCTCTCTTCCTTATGAAATGCTTTTCTGTATTATGAATTTTAAACATATGCAGCTCATAAGAATGATTTATAGTTTATAAAAATTATTATCTCCGAAAATGTGCAGTAGTGGAAATCAGTTTCTTTTCAGCGATAAATATTACTGAGTAAATGTGTGGAGTTGTTTCAGCTGGAAAATTATTTTCTTATGAAACTATGCACCTTTTTTAGTGCTTTCATTTGGAAGGTGGAGGGGTAATAATTACATTTTTATATCATTTTTGTATATGTATTTTTAAAGTGTCAACTGAAATACTTAACATTTAAGAGCAGTTATTTATTCTCAGTTCATTGTGCTTACAAAATCTAGATTCTAAGTTCTAAGGCATTCAAATATGACCTAAAGTTTTGGATTTTTCATGCACTGATTACAGTGATACCAAAAATGACCTTGGATATTCTGACCATCATATGTTGTGCCTATGATAATGAGTGGGTAATACCTTGATTCATGTAATAAGAGATTATAGTTAAGTTTTTATTGGAAATATAAAGGGGTGTCCCTTTGTTGAAATCTAAAGCTCCCTGATTTTGATCAGTCTTTACAGATAATGAAGAATACATTTTTATAAGCGAACTCTCTCTGGCAAAATGGGACAGGCTGCAATATTCTCATTATAGCTCCCAGTATCAGCACAGCAGTGTGAGAGTAGACTTGTTTTGCAAGTTTGTAGCAGCTATTCTCTTTTTTCAGTTATGCCATTCGTCAAGTCATGTTTGAATGTCCTGATGTGTAAAATATTTTTTGAGCATTTTGCCCCCCTTAATTTATATTTATGCCATTTTCAGCATGAATATATCAGAAATGCCAAACCTGTGACAATCCTTCAGCAGATGATTGCAGAAGCTAGAGAAATTCAAGAAAATGAAACGTATCGGAGAGACAGGATAAATAATTTGGAATTTGTGAGTAACAGTCTTTATATATTAACAAATATTATATATGTATTTATGTTAACTTAATAACAGCTGTTTTTAACAGAATGATTCAAAATTTCCTGTTCTGATTTTAAAGGGTAGGTTTGGCATACACCATTTGTTTGGAAACATATATCCGAAAACAATACTTGTAGGAGGTAGAGGGTGGCACTGTTAGGCAGTAAATTAGGTGAGCATTCTGAGTCATTAAATTGAGTAGGATGCATTTCTGCATGAATGAAGGAAACAGCTGTTATGTTATTTATTTGTGAGTAATGTAACAGCCATATTGCTGCATTTAAACAGAAATAGGTGAAGCATCATATATTTTGAATAGTTCCAAAACATGTGCATGTCCCATCATCAAATGCTTGTGTATTGTAATGTAACAGCCATATTGTTGCATTTAAACAGAAATAGGTGAAGCATCATATATTTTGAATAGTTCCAAAACATGTGCATGTCCCATCATCAAATGCTTGTGTATTTTTAGAAAACTGTCAGGAATGAAGGACCTGCACACTTGCATGTGAAGATATAGTTGTAGTCCAACCTGAATGTAGTAAAAAGTATATTAATTGATTTACATGATATTTGATGTTTCAGATTGGAATCCTTGGGAAATATTATACAAAGAATGCTTATATCCCTTTCACATGCAATGGAGGTAGTTATTGGAGGCAGTGTCTTGAAGTCACACTGAAGTGTTGTGAAGATGGGCTTTCCAGGGTGAATTTTCTTCTCTGGTCAAGCTTCTATCTTGCTTGAGGGTGTTTAAAGTTCACAGTGTGTTTATAGGGAATATGACAACCCAGGGTATACATACTCTAGTGCTTTGCAGTAATGCTTCATTATCAGTGTTTCGGAGAAAAATACTGCATGCTATTTCTGAAGGTGTTGACAGTCAGTATAAGGTTTCAGCAAACAAGGATTTACATTTTTACATTGATGTGTGAGACTATCCGAATAGAACTTTTTTGGCATGATAAATTAACTGAGGAAGATCTGTTGCTTGGCCACTATGATCAGCCAGTATACATGCTATTGCTTTCTTCTGAGTTTAACTTACAGACCATGTCCCTGAGATATTCATTAAATCTGTTGCTGATCTTGCTGCACATCATTGAATCAGCTGGTTACATTGCCAGAGACATGTTTGGTAATCCAAGTATTGACATTCTGACATGGGTAGTGCTTCTGATGGGAAGTACTTTAAGCACCTTATGAGCATTACATGCCTTACAACAGCTTATAAACATTTTCTAGGAAATGTCTTGTAATGCAGTCTGTGATTCTTTACTTTTTATTTTACTTAGAACTCCTCTGTGTTGTCTTTGTAAATGAATAAATACTTGTAAATGAATGCAATTTGTTGATATATTCTAAGTATCCTTTAAAAGTTTGTTCAGGAAGTTTTAAATTATACTGTTTGACATTCCATAGTTTTCAGCAGTTGTGTTTAAATCTATCTGTGGCCAATAATTGTTTTGACTAAGAATTACAGTTGATTTTAATAAATTTTTTAAGAAAATGTTTGAAGTGATATTTTATGAAAATTAATTGCTTTTAATGTGGGAAAAAATGTTCTGTGTTACCCCGTATTTTACAGAGTGGTTATAATTAAAGTTCCACCTTGAAATGGTCATAAAAGGAAAACTACTGGACCAAGTGTTATCAAACTTGGTATCATGTAAAGGAGGTCATGGGAATTTATTTTCTGCAGGGAAAAAAGTTTAAAAATCTCACCACCAGGAGGGAAAGGGTGATATGCAATATTGCTAAATGAAATAAGGGTCGGAATGTAACTTAACCTATTGTTACAGGGGCTTAATATGCTGCATATCCTTAAGAAACAGTGACTTAAACAAAATTGCCATTTTAAGGTGTTAAAGGCGATAAAAGTTGGGTGCGCCATCTGTGTAGCAGAGAAATGTTTCTGTAGAAACCCCAAATTAGAGATTAGAAAATGTGAGATTGCAAATCAGTAGCAAAAGTGTGCGCACTCTGGAAATCGTTTTCCTACAGATTGCTAATTTGGGATTTTTGAAGACTGAAATTTAACGATACTCCTGCAAGAGAATCTTTTGCTTTGAATTTCTTGCATGGATGGAAGTGGACACACATTGCCCATGGAACATTTTGTGGACAGATAGGCCCATTTTAGTCTAATTGGTGATCCCAAGTAGCATGGTAATGTCGTAACGACGTCAAACTGGTCGCGTTTTGTTTAGTGCAAACTGGTCGCGAGTCATGTTACAAAAACGTTGCAATATGTCATCTTTAAGACGCCCAGATGTCCGCAAAACTCGACTGTTTTGCAACTGTTGCAAAGACGTCTTTATTACGTCTTTGCAGATGATGTTTTTGTTACACAGATGTTGTTATTGCATCTTTCGCAGGTGATATTTTGATTGTGAAAGCATCGTATCATGACGTCTTAACAACGCCTAAATGTTTGCAGAATTCTACCTTTTTGCAACAGTTGTGAAAATGTTGTTATTATGTCCTTGTGTTATACATTGATTTATGCAGAAAAATAAGCTTAATAATTAATATATTTTTCTTCTTTTTTAAAATTTTGTATTCCTTGTATTTATCTAAAGTTTAAATATTTTATCATTTCCTGAAAAACCAAAAGATAATACAATTTTTTGTCTTTAGACTAAATATGCATAATTAATAATAAAGCCTTATTTTCAGAACTTTTAAACTATAGTTTTTAAATTTCTCTTTAGACTAAATATGCATAATTAATAATAGCCTTAATTAAGTGAGAGTAATTATGAAAGTGTTTATTATAAATATATAACATTAATAGTAGTTTTTAAGTAAATAAAACTCAATCAGACATAAATAAAAGTAAAGATATATATGTGGGTAAAAAAAAGAGTGTTTATGATAACAACATTATCACATTTATTTCTTTTAAATCTCAGAGACTTTGAAAATTGCCCCTGTCATGATAGAAAGTGGTTCTTAAGGTAACGTAATCAGTATTTTACCTGACCTCAAAGTATAAATTTTTTCATATTTCAAAGTAAAAAATATAACCAGTAACTTCTATATCGCCAAGATATATGCAAATGAAAGACTATATAAAGTAGTTAATAAATCTGATCAAAAATATTTCATACAAAAATATACCCAAATCTAATAACCAAAAAAAAAAACTTCCCATATTTATGTCTAAAAGGAAATAATAACCTAACAAACAACATGCATTCCAGCACTATTTAAGAAAAAAACATGAATTAGTAGTGTTTGACAGTACAAATAGCAGAAGGAAGGTAACAGAACTAAAATTTCCAATTAATAAAATAATATTTGATTTTTTTAAATAGTAAGCAACTAAAAGTGCAATAATTATGGATTGCAGTATGTACTAGTAATGCTGATGGTTCTTAACACCATTTCTTTTGATTATATGTTAATGTATTTACTTATTTTTAGTTTCCACACTTTAGAATAGTGGTAGATTACAATGATTATTTCATGCACTCTTTATAATCAATAACTTTCCTTTTGTTACTGTACAGAAATAATTTAAATAACATAGTATAAAATAGTAAGCTAAGTATGCTAAAGTAAGCTCTTCGTTAAATAGCACACGATGAAAATTTTTGTTTCTATTTATTATGAATTTCTTTGTTATCACAAGCACATAAAAAGTAAGCGAAGAAAATAGAATATACTTAAATTTGATAAAAAATAAAACCTTCTTTCCAACATTCATTTATTGAGATAATCTAATAAACATACATAAAGGCAATATTTAAAAAAAACATGAAATGCACAATGTTTGGAAGAATAGATACCAAACGAAAAGTAGTAAATTTGCAATTTGCAATCAATAAAAAATATTTAGTGTTTTTTAATATTACACAATTAAATATCACATAATTATAGATTACAATACAGTACAAAGTCCGAAATCCGAACGTCCATTATCCAGAATGATCCAAAATCTGGACCTCAAAGCCATAAACTTTTTTTTTATGCTTTACACATGCGCATTTGATTTGCCTTCCATAATAAAACATGTGGAGATTCTCATTTAAAATTCCAATTCTTAATTTCACTTAGGCACTAAACAAAATACCTCATTATGGAAAAACAGTCATGTAAGCATACATTTTTTAGATTAAAATTTTGGCTCCATAGCTGAGTATCTGCTTGGCATACATCTCAAACATTCCATTCCATTTACCACTGTTATACTGGGCCTAGCCTGGGGGAATTTGCAGGCTTTTTGCCAGTTGTCTTCATAAATGGCATCCTAGAAGTAAATATATGTATAAAGGTGTCACAGAGACAAAATGTGAATAATAAAAAGAAAGGTGGCACATTGCCACTGTAGAATTTTACATCTTGGGGTGGTGTAACATATAATTCGAGTACAAGATGAGTTTACATACATTAAGAAGATACTAAAGATAATTTCAAATAGCAAAAAACATAGTTCCTCAGACGAAAGTTCCGATTAATGAGTCTTGATTAACAT
This sequence comes from Stegodyphus dumicola, assembly GCF_044657685.1. Taxonomy (NCBI): domain Eukaryota; kingdom Metazoa; phylum Arthropoda; class Arachnida; order Araneae; family Eresidae; genus Stegodyphus; species Stegodyphus dumicola. The sequence goes on along the minus strand of NC_140781.1, from coordinate 107,328,986 downwards.
TCCAGCATGTGCTCTCGGCAATTTTACGTGAGCACGCATGAGTCTTATTTTTTAAGACATCCGTTATTTTACCGTTTTTGGCACGAAAAATGACAGAAATGAGTGAATAAATTTGTTAAGAAATAAAATATAAATCTTATTATTAATCTTATTATTGCAAAACATAAATATCATATTCAAATATAAGTAAATTATTTTTAAGTTCTTTTGTTAGTGAAATGAAAATGCAATGATGTATTTTATTATAGAAAATTTTAAATTTATTATTTAATAATTATATTTTAAAATTGAAGCTAATTTCAATATTCACCAAAGACAAGTATAGACAATAAAAAAGGAAAACACGTTGGTAGGAAAAAAAGGAAGTTTACAATTACTTACTTCTGCAAGGAATTTTACTTCATACTGGTTACAAAAACGCACTTTAAACTAACATTAATGTTTTTATTTATTTCTAAAAAATAGAAATAAAAGAAAATAAGGAATGGAAATCGCTATTGTTCTCCCATCAAAAGGTTTCCTTTTCTTCATCAGATAATTCTTGAAGAATCTGAGCAAAATCAGCTGTTTGCACATATTTTTTTGCCATGAAAACCGATATAAAATTTACAGAGCCAAATGTATTAAAATTAAAATAATACTTGGCAATTAATAACACAAAATTAAAAAATATTTGAGGAAAAAATATTCTCCGAATTTTAAAACACAACCATGTGCGTGTCGTAAATTTTATGAAAACGCTGCCACGTGGCACAAAAGCCCAGTTAAAAAAGAAAAAAGTCAAATGACTTCCTGTTGGCACATTCCATGATGTGGGGAAGGGTATAAAGGAGGAATAGAAATAACTTGAAGATGTCTCGGCTTCGATATTCAAAAAATGTGTTTTAAAAACTGAATTTGTTGTAAATTTTGTTCATATACACGCATGCTGGAAGGTTAAATATAAGATGTACAGTATTTATGTAAGAGAATCAAAGTCCATTTGGGAGCCTCGTCATGTGATGACAGAGTCCATGCCATTGGCTGTGGACTGAAATCTTGAATAATTACAATTTAAAAAAGAACTAAGATTTTATAATAAGAAAACATATTTTTTTGAAGGATGTAAGAGTCCCTAGTTAGTATATACAGTAAAAATTTCAATGAAAAAGTCCATATCAGTGCTGAAATATAATAAAAAACGTGAGCACTGGGGTGAGCTTTGTTAGTGGAAAGTTCATTAATCACAGAGTGCTCAGAATGATGCTGACCTGGCGAGTCATTATTTATTATATTTTGCTTTCATCATTGCATGTTTATCAATACATGACAGCTTCAGTAATAACTCATGCGGTGATGTCTAAACTTTTTTTTATATTAGTAAGTGAATAACAAGCATATGGCAATCTTTTATGCTAACATTACGCTTGGCGATGATCATAGACTTTTAAATGCTCTAAGAAATGTTGACAAGGAAAATTTAAATAAAATTATATTTTCATATGCTAAAAATAGATTTTGTTAATGAAACTCATAGGCCAAAAGATTACATTTAGTGCTATTTGAATTAAGAATATCTGATATGTTATTCACCATAAACCCAGAAGCGGCTGTATTTAGGGAAGACAAAATTTTTGGAATTTGGGCAGGCACCGGGATTAAGGGATGAGAAGTATTTTTTGATTTAGGGTAAGCACTGGGATGCAAAGTTTTAGGTGTAGTGAAAATTTAGAACTTAGGAAGGCATTTTGTAGCAGAATTTAGGACCCGTAGAGACTGCACCAGGCGGTATTTAGCGCTGGCCCTAGATAAAGATAAAATTATTTATTCAGGACTCAAATTAGTTTTAAGCATGTGCAAGAAATAAACGTAGGTATAGTAAATAACTAAACTAATTCAATTTAGGCTTAATTCAGTATGCAATAGGAGCAAAAGAAAATTTAATGAAACAACTTGGCTTTCGTCGCCAATCTTGTGATACCCAGCCAATAATGTATAACAAATGTTTAAGCTAGACTAAAATTATCTTTACTGATTCTAAGGCATTTCGTTAATGTAGCGGACTGCGCTGCTCACTAATCTTCTAGTTTGATCCACCTTATTATTTTTTGTAGACTGTTGTTATTACAGCAATTTTATAAAAGCTAAGCTTGAATTTTCTACTATGTCGAAAAGAGTTTCCAATTCTAGAGCTCCCAAGGGATCTACAAAGCGAAACCATGTTTCGATGTCCATTAAACATATAGTGGAATTGCTGCAAAAAAATTTATAAAGGCATATCCGAGAAGTATGGCATTGGAAAGTCAACTGTATATGACAAAAGAAAAAAGAACTTTTTGAATTTTTGTGGAAGCTACTTAAACAACTTACATTGAAAGAAATGTTTAATAAAGTAAACAAATAAATATTAAGCTTTTTTTTTTTTTGTAAATTTTGATACCCTTTAGATCATAATTGTTCTTTGTTTCATAAATTACGATTTCAGATTTTTAATTGTATAATTTCTGCATGCCATATTACCAGATTTAAATTGGTGATCTAATATCCGGAAAATTCCCAAATCCGAAATCGCCGAAGTCCCGACGAGTCCGGATTTCGGACTTTGTACAATATTTCATAGAAATGCTAATGTCTCTAACACTGTTTTTTTTTTTTTGTATCCTACATTTCATACACTGTTTAAAATCATTAACCTTTTCTGCATACTATACAAAAGACATATTATAGAATGTGCATTATTAATTTTAATGTATTGCTTTTTGTTATTATATATATCTAATTCATCTTCAGCAGTCATATTAAGTACTGGTACCAGTCCAAAAATTTCTTTGTATTCTGAAAATAATGAACATACCAGAACAGCTTGAATTGTTGCTTCTGTATTGATTGCATTTTCAGCAAAACTGGAAAGTGCCTTAAAATTGTATGCTATTTTTGGTTTTATATGAATTAATTCTGAGAAACAGCCTTTCAATATGAACACAATAATCGATTAATATGAATGATATACAATATAGCTCTTAGGACGTTATAGTCGAAGCACAACGTTAATCAGGGTATCCAAATATTGCACCGCTGGAACCACAGAGATTGGAGAACCCCACCTTATAACTTTTTAATCACCAGAAACACATAAAACACCAAAACACAACAGTATTTCACGAACACTATATTCACGATTAGCATTGTAGCATTTCTTGTACAGCAGATAATCATAAACAAAATAAGCACAAATTCTGCATTCTCTTGATGATTTCTCCTCAATTCAGAGGCTTCCAAACAGGAGCTCACAGTAATGGAACTTCACTCGCTGAAGGCAGTTGAACAGAACAATGGGAAAATTTACAATGCTTTCTTTGATTGACAGTGCATTACATTTACTTTTAATGTAAGCAATATTATTTATATCAGCCATTGCTTGATTCAATTTCAAACTTGAAGTAAGTCTTTTCAAATGCCTTACAGATGGCATCTTTACCCAAAGACTTGAAAATTTCTAGAATCTGAATTAATTCCGCAGTTGTTCGAATTTGGAAGGTAGCCAAAGCGCGCAGGTCTCGAGATGTTCGTTTATATCAGCATCCAGTAAATAATGTACAGGTCTGCTTCTCCTTCCGCCATATATATAGGACAGCCGTAAATTCGTCCTTACTTAAAAAATAAGAAATAAAGTCATATTTCAGTAGTGAAATAGTTGCTAACATGTGATTTGCAATGATTTCGGAAATATGATTTTTTTAGTGTATAAAATGCATAACTTAATAACTTATTTTATAGATTACTTTCATTTTTAAATATTTTTTTATAATATTTATAAAAAATATTTTAAGTATTAATTATTTTAACAAAATTTTAAACAAATATTTAGCATCTAATTTTAGTACTAATTAAATTTAATAAATCAAAAGTATTAATATTAAATTTACATTTCATTAGATGAATCTACCTTAGATTAATGTATTTAGATAAAATAAAGTAATGAAAGAAAGTAAATCTTATGTGAACATCCAGATTCTTGAAAGGGCAGATTTAATCTCTTTTCATTCTAAAAGTAATGCTGATGAACTATAAAAAATATGCTAAAACGACCACGTCTAAAAGTGGTCATATCATGACGTTTCAGTGGCGTCGACAAAATGCCAAGATGCAACGGCAAATATTTTTTGTCTTCACAATGTTGTAAAGACGTAAAAGTTACCACAACCACTTTGCAACCTCTTGGACTAGTTTGCAACATCGGGTGCTACTTGGGATGTCAACACCCATAACTGCAGAGTTTGAGCCAAACAAATCACTCATGTAATCTACCCTGTTCCATTGCATTATCCTAGAGTCACCATTTGGTGTGATATGACAGCTAGTTTCATAGTTGGAGCATTTTTCTTTGAAGAGCAGTCGAAAGCTGCACTGGTTGCATTCATTGTGACTGCAGCTCACTTAGTGTTAAGACGTTTTGTGGTATCTGAACTGCAGCAATGTGGCATTTTAGACACTAAATTTTTTATGCAGGATGGGGCTGAACTGCACCTTGGTACATGTGTCACACAGTTATGTAGGCAGTATTTCACAAATGAGCAGGTTATAGGCCAACACTTCTCCACTTCTTGGCCACTCTGGTCACCAGACCTCAACGTCTGTGACTTAACTCTGTGACTATAACTAACGTCTGTGACTATGGGGTTATCTCAAAAGCACGGTTTATGATGATATGTAAACAATTGGTCGAATTGAGACATGCGATACACCAACGTGACCGTAACATTCCTCCTGATATGCTGAGAATGCAGTAATACAATTTAACTTTCTTTTGAAAAATGGTGGATGCCACTTTGAACATGCTTTGTAACACATTTCAGAACTGATTAAACACATTTTAAAGCAATGTTTTTGTGTCTTTTTTGTTTAACAATATTGCATACAGCACCATTTCCCCCTAGTGATGACTTTTTTAATCTCTTTTTGGCAGACAATTAATTTCCATGATCTCCTTTACACAATTATTAAGTTTGATAACATTTGGTCCAGTAGTTTTCCTTTTCAAATAGGAACTTTATAACCACCCTGTTTATAGTCATAATTATGTTGTATTTTGATTTTACCTGTATATTTCTTCACATTAAAAATTTTTATGAATTCATATTTTGTGTTTTGATCCCTCCTTACTTTCAAATGAAAAATCAAGTTGATATCATTGTAAGTCTTCCTTTATTGCTGTATCTCAACTGAAGAGTGGCATATCAAATGTGAAATTTATCTCACCATTTCTTTCAGTGATATTAGTAAAGACTTCTGTTTTCTCTGTGGGGAAATTTCACTTGCATTATTATTTTCGTAAAATTGGTAATATTTATAAACAAATTTGGTTAGCGGCATGTGAGTAAATATATTCTTGTATGTATTGGGGATTCTGTCATCGGTGTTTATTCTGTTTCATCCTAAATTTTATTTTTTTCTCAGAAAGATTATTATCTTATTTTTATTTGGATATCAGATAAATTAATTAGGATGATGTGTTAAAGGGAAAACATTTCGTGAATAGCATATGACATTGATTGATAAAAATATAGCCAAAATCCTCAAATGGGATATGAAGAAGAGAATGATTACTCAGTATATTGCATGCTGCATAAAACAACGATAAGAATTGACAATAACCGAGAAGTTTAACTAATGCAGTATGCTAGTATTACAAAGCAGAGGAATGCATGTTAGATGAAAGACTTTTCATTGATAGTTGATTCACATTGCAGAAAATCAAGGCATCGATCTAGATTTTAAATAATGTTAGGGAAGTTAGTGAAGATGGTAAAGTGTGCCAGGCTGACCTTTTATGAGCCATCCATGTAGCTGTAAATAATTATTCCTTTTTGTTGTATGGCTGTCTTAAAGCAACTTACATCCTAAATTTTATTTTTTTAAACTGTTAATAGTTATAAATAAATTCTGAGGAGAGGGTGTGAATAAATATGTATGTTGGACAAATTTGACAAAATTAGAAAAATTCCCCAATTTGTCTTAGTCACAAGGAATGCAGATAAGTTTGTTGAATGTTTCTTGTGCAATATCTTATATTGACTTGGTCCATAGTTCATCACACAGGTAACTGATAAATTCTGCAAGGAATCAAATCTCGATTTTTCACTGTACTGTTTGATAATTAGCAGAACTTGAAATTTGTTGATTATATATTTGCAGTATTGGAATTCAAAACTTGGGAAAGATGTATTGGTAGTGAACTGCTGGGCCATATTAGGCATGAACATTTCAGCAAGCATAAAATTCATATTGAAATCATGCAATAGTACCTTGGATTATTTGCTGACAGGAACATATGATTCCATTGTTAATAAAGCTGTACTTCTGTTATTAGATAAGAAAATGAAGCAGATTAACAATTTTGAATTGCATAGTTTTGGCATTTCTAATTTTCACAATATCCACACTGCTGGAAAATTAAAATTATTTACAAATATAATAAATTTTCTAAACAAATTCCATTCCAGGTTTTGCTAAATTTTCATTAGGTAAAGATTTTATGGAGACTAGAGAATTTAAGAAGGAACTATATTTTTGATGAAGCAATTATTAGTTTTCTCTTGTAAAGATGTGTAACATAACTCTAGATTTGTTATCATCATCAAAAATATATTTTTAGAAAATCCTGCTAGGAAAGGAAGTAGATTTGTGAAAAGTAACTTTTATGGAAATACAGCTAAAATTTGAAAAGTTCTATTTATGCCATTGTGTCCATTATTATCTGTTTAATGTTGATTTTGTGTCTGAACAGTTTCTAAAAATTTTACAAGAAAATTCAACTCTCATGCATATCTTGTTAGTCAAATAATCAAAATTATTGATAAAGCCAATGAGTCATGCATTTTGTTAATGAAAATGCTCTTCAAGAAAACACTGGAAGGATTACTTGTTAATATAAAAGAAGCTGTGAATGTTAAAAATATTGATATTGCAGGGTTCGTACGGTCCTTAAAAGTCCTTAATTTTTTCAAAAATGATTTTTGGTCCTTAATTTTGGCCAAAATTAATAAACGGTCCTTAATTTTGCTCATTTGACATTTCTTATCATTTCTAATGATTGCCATTCTATGTGTGAATTGCGATTTCTCGTGAATATGGAATTAAAATTGCACTGCTCTTAACCAATCTGTTGGCGGATTTGCGTTGCAAACGATAAAAAAAAAAACAATTAGCTACCCGAACGAAAGTATCGGTGTCTGATTGGCTATTCACCCAATCTTTCGAAACAGGTGTTATCCATAAATTTAGGCAGATTGTGACGAAAGCGTGAAGCCGGAAGTTCTTTAAGAGGTGAAAGTGATGATGAAGGTGCTCGAGAAAAAAAAGGGGGGTCTGAAAATATTTGCCAAAATTAGAGCAATCCCAACCTGGAAGGCCATAACCTTTCCGACGCCAATAGGAACGAGATGCCTTGAAAGTGCATTTTCAATAAACTGTGGCTTCATCAAGCTGACTACAAAGACTGGATATTGATGGATGACAATCCTTATAAAGCTAAATGTGGTCTTTGTCTGAAACAAATTGAAATTTCTATAATGGGAGAATCAGCGCTGAAAATTCACATGAAAATTAAGTTTTGTTTTATCATTTCAATTTGTTTTTACACGGTTTTGCTTAGCTTAATTTCTGTGTTTGTTTCAATTAAGCCATAAATTAATTTTTTATCACCTTCTACGGAGTTTATTCTCTTTTGCACATACTATATGTATGGGATATCGGGATTATGAGTTTATTTCTGCAGAGGGTCTGTTATCGATTTCGCGGGAAATCTGTTGGCTCCATTTCGATTTTAGGTTGCCAAGGGCAAATTCGGTAACGCTAGCCGAGAAAAAGTGAAGTTTGGAAATACGTTTTGAAGCTTCAATAGACAATTAAGTATTTGGTTTAATCCTATGCTGTTGATAGTAATGCATTATTTTTGCTAATGGCGATACAAATATTAGTTGAAAACAACTAACTAATTAAAAAATTTTTAATATTTTTAAAGCTGAAAACAACTAATTGAAACTAATTTTCCTGAATTAACTAGACGCAAAATTAACTTTCATGAATTACTAAAGTTATTGGGTAGAAGTTTAACTGAAAATATACATTCCGTATTATATATATTTATACAGTACAAAGTCCGAGGTCGGAACTTCGGCGATCCCAGATTTGAGATTTTTACGGATATTAGATCATTTTAAATCTAGTAAGATGGCACGTAGAAATTATAAAATTGAAAATATGAAATCGTGATTAATGAAATAATGAAGCATTTATGATTTAAAGGCTATCAAAATTTACAAAAGAAAAGAGCTTAATATTTATATGTTTACTTTATTAAACATTTCTCTCAATGTGAGGTGTTTGATTTGTTTTCTCTGCTGATACTTTAGACTAATACTATAGACCTATAATTTCTTGTTGAGTTATTAAGTGCCATTGTTCAAGTCCTGTAATTGCTGTGTCGAGAATTCCGAATAACTTGTCAATCAAAATTTTTTCTCATTCATTAACCTCTCTGTTACTTTCTTCACTATCGGTAGCTGTATTTTCACTTTGTTCACTATCGGTAGCTGTATTTTCTGGATTTAGAACTATACTACAAATTTCGCCCTCTGTTAATTGATTGATGATTGGTCATTGATTGATTCATTGTCATCGCAATGAAAAACTTCTGTTTAACTTCCCTAAATTCTGCCGCCTGGTGTGGCCATGCGAGCTCTGGCGCTGGTTCTGGCTTTATGTGAATAACAAATCAGTTATTCTTAATTCAAATAGCACTAAATATAATCGTTTGTCCTATGAGTATCATTAACAAAATCTATTTTTAGCATAAGGAAAGAAATTTCTGTTAAATCTCCCCTTGTCAACATTTTACCGCATTAAACTTAAATCTGTAATCGGATAATACTCTGTTATTTGGCGTCGCTGCATGAGTCATCACTCAAGTTGTCATCCGTTGATAAACATGCGGTGATGAAAGCAAAATACAATAAATAATGATTTGCAATTTTGGCATTAAGGATATAAAATATTAGTTGCTGTAAAATTAACAAATGTTTCGGTATGAGATTATGCCAAGCAGATACGCAGCTATGGAATCAAGTTACTAATCACACAAATTTATGCTAAAATAATTATTTCTTCAATAATTAGATATTTTATTTAGCGCCAAACTGAGATTAAGAATCGGGATTTCCGGCATGTTTTTTTATGATGAGGGAAAAAAAATCTAATGCGCATGCGTAAAGCATACCCCTTCCCTCCAAAAAAGCCCTAAAAAATTGGTTGGTGGTGGCTTTGAGGTCCGGATTTTAGATCATTCCAGATATTGGATGTCCGGATCTCGGAATTTGTTCTGTATATATATATATATATAGTAAAAAATGTATATTTTCAGTATACATTTCTTATTATATATATATATACATTATATACATATATATGCGATACTTAATTTTACTAATGCCTTGCATGTAATGCCCCTTTTAGCTGCAAAACATCTTTCCTTTCTCAACGGCAGAGTTTCTTCTAACAGTATCATGAATTTTGTCAGTATCATGAAGTTAGAAGAACCATCTACTTCCGGAAAAGATGTAACTGCTAATTCAACATCAATAAGTGTAGAAAATAATAAAATCAATTCTTTCCTTTTCAAATCTGAAGTTACAGATGCAGAAATATTGTGGGCTTTTAATTGCATCAAAACCCACTATTCTTTTAAATCGTGCAATGATATTGGGCCGTTATTCACTAAAATGTTCCCGGATAGTTCCATTGCAAAATAGTTTTCATGTGGTGAAAAGGAATGTGCTTATATCTGTTATTTTGGTCTTGGCCCTTATTTTAAAACTTTTTTACTAAAGCATTGTAAAAATGCTGAGTTTTTTACATTACTATTTGATAGACTCTTAATCTGACAAATCAAAAGAAGCAACTAGATATGTATGTGAAGTACTGGCATCACGAAAATAAGGTCAGAACTCAGTACCTTACTTTTGCATTTATAGGGCATGCAACAAGTGAAATTATTTTATCCAAATTTTATGAATGTGTTGAAAAGCTAGACTTGTCAAAACTCTTACAAATATCAATGGATGGTCCTGCAGTAAACTGGAAATTTTATGATTTATTGCAACAGGACTTGACAAAGGAATATAACATTCAATGCTTGACATTAGGGACATGCCGTTTACACATTCTTAACAATGCTTTCAAGCATAGGATGTCATCCACTGGCTGAGACATTCCATCATTCTTATCCTCCTTATATTGGATTTTTAAAGATTCTCCTGCAAGACATGAAGCTTTATTAAGTATATCTGGCTTAAAAAAGCTACCTGTGAAGTTCTGCTTTTACCGATGGTTGCAAAATGTCCCAACAGTTGAAAGAGCCATTGAAATATGGGATGACTTGCCACTGTACATTAAAGAAGTTGAAATGGGGAAGTTTAAAAAAAATTCATCGAAATCCTTCTCAAATATTTTGGAGGCAACTAAAGATAAAACATTTCTTATAAAATTAAATTTTTTTCTCTCTCTGTCGAAAATATTATTGCCTTTCCTTTAATATTATCAAAGTGATAAACCACTTATTCCATTTTTTGCTGAAGATATCTTAAAACTTGTAAATGATTGCCTTCAGCACTTTAAAATTTTGAAACTAGAATATTCAAAAATAAGTAAAACAGAAAATCTTTATAAATTTAATTTTAATGATCCAAATTGTTATAATGATAAAAGTAAAGTTTATTTGGGATTCATTGCTGAGCAGTTAATGAATGATAAATGCTGCAAGAAGGACATTTCACAATCAGTTATTTTAATCTGCAAAATATTCTTACATTGTGATTATAATAGTAGTTGACTGTGTTTAAATAAATATCAAGTAAGTTAAATAATAATCATGTAAATCTCTAAGATAGTGACTGTTATTAGTGTAAAATACACTTATACATGTTTTTAAAGAAATTATGTTCCGAATTTAATGTTATCTTCTTCATAACTTGTAAGGAGTTAGTTTAATTTTCAAAATTGTTTTGTGGTAAGTATTAAAGTGAGTTTAATAATAGTGCATAATACACACTTCTGTTAGTTTCTTAAAGTGAAATTACAAGCATGAAGTCGGTTGTATGGATAATTGCTTTATTCTATTCGTTTTTTTGTTTGCTGATAGGTCCTTAATTTTTTCTTTGATGGTCCTTAAAAGTCCTTAATTTTCATGTAAGGAAATGTGTACGAACCATGGAGGTAGGAAGTAAGATGGAGTCGCCCTAAAAAAGTTTCTCCGTACCCTGCTCTGAAGCACCGGCGATCCCTACGTGGTGACCAAAACATTGGGTCATTTACCATTGAAATCTATGGGATTTGACGCGTTCGGGTGTAAATATTTTGTAATTACGTCGCAAATATACATATAAATGTATATATTTTCTTTTTCTACAACACTTCAGAGTCCTAAGTATGTGAAAACAACATATTTTTAAACAACATTTCATTCTGAATGGAATTAAATGCTATACTTTTTACAGGACAGTTTTCTCAGAATAGTTTAATTTGAATGAAATATTTTCACAAGTTTTCGTTAATTACATTAGAAAAAAAAATTAAGGTAATTCGATTTTATTCGGTTAAGGTACAAAAATTAAGATCAAAGTTTATTGTATTATTAATATTAAAATTATGCATCATTTCTTTTCTATTTATAGAGCTTCTTCCTAAAATACTTTCTTAAATAATACATGATTTTTTGGTTTCTGAGGCATCTTTTAAATCGAAAAATGTAAGTCAATTTATAATTAATGCTCTAGTCGGTTCATTTTAAATTAGAGAATTATTAGGAATTAGCGAAATACTTTAAATAAGTATTTCCTAATAATTAAATAGGTATTCCTAATAATTAAATAGGTATTAAATAGCATTTGACTTTCTCTGAACATTTCTGAAAGGGAATAAAATAAGTTTTTTTTTTTTTTTAAGTATTATTTAAAACTTGTAACTGAGTTATTATAAAATGTAAGGGGAATAATTCTTTTAATTATACTTATCAGATTTTTTTTTTACTCTTCATTTCAACAATACATATTCCAAAACTCTTTATTACGTTCTTAAGTGCACATCTCAAAACATTTGCTTTACAATACCTTTTAACAGATTGCTTTCCAATACGAACAATTCTTGCTTAAATAGTTTTATAACGTATTTGTCAACAGGATTTCAATTTATGTTTACAATTCAATATTAAGGTTATTATATATTTAGATAACATTTATAATCATTATAATTAGATACATTGAATCATTAGATTTCTTCACAGTACTTTCACAATTGTTTCACAATTGTCCGTCGATTACCCTATTTTCAAATTTTGAATAAGCTGTCTTGATGATGTAGCACGTTCGCATGGTCACATCATCTTGACCGCACATGGTACTTCCGCCAAATTCGCAAATGTATCCCTCTTCTGTTCTACACATTTGTGTAAAACTGTACATAATTTTACACAAATGTGTGATTCCAAATCAAGAGAAACCTAACTTGTCGGCATATCTGTGTGTATATTTATTAATTTTGATGAGGATTGCAGCATTTGATGGTAATTTTATTTTTAGTTAACCCAAATAAGAAAAACGTGTAAGCCCAAAGTGATTATTTTTCAGATATATAAAATTAAAACGATGGGTTTAAAATGAGCAGCAGTAAAGCCTCTGCTCTAAAAAATTTTAAAAGGTACATGTTACAATAATATATGGATGTGAAAAAAATTTGTTTTATTTAAAACATTTAGATGTTTGGAAAATAAAATAAAAGTAGCGAATACTCTATCAAGGGTATCGAAAGACGTATACAATTTTAAATGTACCGTAAGGTATTTTTCATTCTTTAAGCATAACATTTTTCTTAAAATCTATATTTTTGTAGTGCAACAACTTATAATTTTATAAAACAAATTCATAATCAAAATGGCTGTTGTTATCGAAAAATAACCAAGATGTGAGTTTTGCGTAAATGTCAGTAAACTATACAAATTGCTATTATCCATCACACTACGAATGTTTCTTTCATGCGAGAGTGTGCCTTTTTCGATTTCTATGGAACTGTCATGTGTCGAAATACTATCAGAATCTTGTCAAGCGAGCTTCTGAATGTAAACAAAGAACACCCCCTCTGGTGACCCAAGCTTCAAAGCAGTGCTTCACTTCTAGCGTGGAATGGCCCCTCCTCCCTTTCCTACCTCCATGGTATGAACCCTGTATTGGGAACAATAACTCAAGCCCTTTTTTTATCTCTTTCCCTCCTGAATTAGAGATAAAAGTTTTGTCTGATGCATATCTTTACTACATACCTCTAAGAAGAGTAGTTTTTAGAAATAAACTGCTGCTGTATTTATAAATTTTCTCTACTTATAAGGAAGGAACAAGTAAAATACGCAATATTCATTGGTAAGATGGTAAGCAAATTTCTTACCCCCAGTTATACTGTGAATAAACTCGTGTTTTAAAATATGTAAGTAAAAATAATTTTCTGATGGCCTTTTTTAGCTACAACTTTATTCTTAATAATTAATTTTTGATTTCATTCATTTAACAGTATTATTAATAAATAGATGTACCACTTTTTAGTATTTTTCTATAATAGACTCCTAAGGACTTTCAATAAGGTAAACCATTACACAAATTGATAGTTATTATCACTAGTAACTGTCTTCTCTCAAGCTTATAATTATTATCACCAGTGTGTGTCTTCTATAACATGAGCACTTCCACAGAAGATCAGAACTGCCTGAAATATTGGTGATCCTAAATGGGTTTACTGTATGAAAAGCTGATGGTTTTGTTAAATATGTTACCATTTTGTTTCATTTAGTAGTTAATAGTAGCTTAATGTATAAGTAAAGCATAAAGAAGTTATCTTGTTTGTTTGATTAAAAATCTAAAAGTATAGATGTAGCATCCTCAATGTTTCTTCTTCATCTTATCTTTAATTTCTGTACATTTTAATTTTCGTATGATGGCAACATAGGACTGTTGCCCAGCAACAACTGGTAGATTTTTTTTTTTTTATTTGATTTGATAGAAAATAAACAAGTAGTGTTCTTTTTCTCAAGTCATTGGGTCATCTGATTTTATTCATTTAAAGAGTTAAAAATGTACTACAGGTAAAAGATTAACATTAAATATTCACTTCAAGTAGTTAACAGAAATTTAATGTATAAGTAAAGCATAAAGAATTTATCTTGTTTGTACGATTAAAAAATTTAAATGCATAAATGAAATCTTAATAATTTGAATGCGTTGTTTACATTACTTTATTCTTACCATTTAATTCCTATAAACCACATTATATTTAATTAGAGCAAGTATATTACATTGAAAAATAACTTAGATTCAAATTTAAATTCCAGATTTTTCTTTTTGCAGGATGATGATGAAGTCGACTCTAGAACTATGGTTGAGTTCATGGGAGACTCAGGCACATTAGTGCCAAGCAATAATGAATCTGGCACAATGATTGCTCATAGTGATAGTAATACTCTAGTAGCAAATAGTGATATTGAATCAGATCTAGGTACTCTTGTAATCAATAGTGATGGAGAAGATGATGATTCTACTATGAAAAGTGAGATTCATAAACCACTTAAAACATTTCTTTATTAATTATTATTAAGAATTCAGAATTATGCATTCATGCATTTTATTGTTTTTAGGGCATGATACAGCTCCTCCTGGTGAAAAGAAAGAAAATTACCGTCCATATTTCTTGGATCATTTTGATAAGAAAGAAAAGGAACAGCAGCACAGAAATGAGCTTTGTCTAAATAATATCTCCACACCTCTGCCTCATACAGGAACACCCCATCCAAATCATTTTCAACAAAATGCTTTAAAATCAAACTCGCAGAATAAACTCTCACAAACACCTGAAAGGCGGTTTTCTAATCATTTGCAGCGACAACTCAGTCAGATTAGTAGTGTTGGGCCCTCTGCTGTTTTACATGAACCAGCCAAATTTCAACGTTCTTTTACTGAAGGTGATTTTGATTTTGTAAGTATAACTTTTAAAATATTTCTTGAAGATGCTACAATTAGTTCATATTTAACCTTACATAGATTAAAAATCCCATGGAAGTGCTTACTTTTTGCATTTGAAAATATTAATATTTTATGTATATCTGATAAAAGCAACTATTCAGATTGCTTAAATTTACTAATTAAATCCATACTCCTATTAAAATAGTACTTTCATGTAATTGTTACGTTGAGAATGATTCAATCCATGCTCAAGAATGAAATGTGATGAAAAATCCATACAAAATCTTTATCGCATTATTTATATATTTAGAAGTATCTGGCTCTTGCTTTGGCCTTCTTGCTTTCTAATGCTTCTGAGTTATAGATTTAAAGTAGTGAAGTGCAGATCATGTGTTTAAATGTTCTTTGTCAATGGGTTGTCCAGAGTCCCAAACAAAATATACTGGAGAATTGAGTGTTATGTAAACAGATAAATATTAAAGTAATCATGTCTAGTCAAAAGGTGGAATGATACCATGGCTGTAGCACAAGAATTTAGGATATTACATTCTTTGTCCAGTAGACTTTGCCAAGCCGTTTCTTTAGCTTTTATGTGCAAATCTTGCTCAATTCTATATTTATCAATCTCTTAACAAAATGAAAGTTCTTAAAATTTCTGGATTTTGAGGGCAGCCGTTCCTTTCATTGCCAGGAAATCTGAACTCTCATTTACTTCTTAACAATGAGCAGGGACCCACTCTAATGCTGTTGAGTCGGTAAGAGCATTTAAAAGATTCTGGCAGTAATGAGTCACAAGTTCTAAAGAAACTGAATGAATGATCTAGAGGTTAAGAAGATACAGGCTTTGAAGAGGACCTATGTTAGTAAATCCATCACTAATGCATATAAATTGCCGTCAGTATATATCTGAATGCACTGATTTTCAAGAAAATAGCTCTCAATCTATTGTGTCTCTCAACCAAATTTTTATTATGTAAACAATATGTTACATTTTCATTGCATGCTGCATATTTTTGTTCCACTTGCCCATATGACTTACTTCTATATTTTTTTATTATCCACACCTCCACTGAAAAGTAGCAAAACCCATTGGGATTTTAGGGAGTATTTGAAAACTCATTGATTTGCCAAGCTAATGCACGAAAGGCAACAGCCATTTCCAAAATGGCACCACACTTAAGAATTCCATACAAGAGGTGTTAATCAATAAAATTAAAAGTCAGATTACTTCTCCTTATTCTCAATGTATTTTACTTTGAAGAAGAAATCTAGTAGATAAGAGTGCTGAAAGGTGGTAGTTCTTTATAGTTCAACTCCTGGCGCATGAGCTTGCTGCTTGGAGTTTTTATGGTTGTCTTCATTTATAACATAAATATGAGTCAGTTGAACTTAGAAAGTCTTCCATGAAGGTATCAGAGGTAGATAATAGTCAGGCCTAGGCCAGACGACAGTTGAGTATACTGCTATAATCAACTAACCAACCATCCTGAAGAGTAATGAGGGCACACAGATTTCCATCAAATGTTTGTTGTAGGGCAGTTTACATCGTGAAGGATTGTGGAGAAAAGTCATAAAAAATAGATGCTCTGATCTGCAGATCTATCACCAGAGCTGCATAATCACCCATATGTACACAGATAAAGTCCTACATCTCAGAGTAAGGCTAAGAGTCTGTAGCCAGTAGACTATAGTTTTCAAATTCATTCTGATAAATTAACAGCTTGAAGGTATTTGTGATTTAATTTGCCAGTGAGCATTCTGCAGTTCACTGTTTTTATTCTGATGAACATGTAATTTGCTGTTGAAAGGCAGCTAGCTATTCTTGCAAATAGCTCATCATTAACATTCTTTTTGGTGAAACAGCATAAATTTCTTTTTCAGATTTTGGTCTCATGAATTTTGTGAGACATTGTAGTCAATTTGTCTAAATTTTCATCACTTACAAGAGAACTATTTTTTTTTATAAAATCAGGCTATTTATCCAGCCATAAAGGTTTTAGCTCTTTTTTCCGGAAAGTCATTTGTAGATATACTTCATTTTCTGCTAAAGCTGACTTAGCTGATAATTTCCTTGTTCTAATCCAGTAACCAGACGCTGAATTTATTTATTTTCATTTTCTTTGAAAATATTTAAAAGTCTGTCACTATATAATATGTATTAGGCTTAGTGTCTTTAATAATGCCCCATATATTTTCAGCATCGAGCTGGGATAGTAAATAACTGAATATAGCTTCTTCACTGGTGATTATTTTTTAAACTGGGCTTCACTTGGTGAAAACAAATATCCGGTTATTTTTGACAAATTAAATGGATTTTTAATGCTTACTTTATTTGCTTCAGCATCCATTAATGTAGTTGTTTCTGTTTTGCTTTCTGTAGTCATATTAAATAAAGTTGAATGTTACGGTTTGCCAGTTGTTCGTTCTTAGCTGATACTACGTAATAAAATGCAGATAAAGGCTAACTACCACAACGGGTATTTTACTGAACTACAAAGAACATTGCTATATTAATATCAAATCTTTTATTTTTCAACTCTGGTTGCAAAACTAATTTTTTTCTCTTAAAAACAAAACATTGGATTCTAAAACAAAATCAGTATTGCCACAAAAAGATAATACAGTAATATGCAAAATGAACATTTATAATTATCTGAATATTTGTGAGTTACTTTTAAATTATTTACATTTTATGCCGTTACATTTACACATTTTATAATGTTATAACTGTTTTTTTTTTTTTTCAGAATAATGGAGGTGCTGTAATTTATCTTTTTTGTAATCATGTATCACTCTGTAGACATGATTTGGTAACATTCTGTAGCTGACTTTTTACAACAGAACTGGAAGTAAATGATGGTTCTAATCTGGTAGCATGGCAATTTCATTTCAGACATCTTGTACTTAATGATAACGATATTTTTTTTATAAATTTTCGCATCACAGTGTTCTAAAGCAATTCTCTTTGAAATGCCAAAAATAGTTTGACAAAATATGGCTAAACATGCCAACGGGAACTGTCTGCGCAGAGCAGATTTGCAGTGGCGGGATACTTTCGTTAAAACCCGATACATTTAAAATTAAGATTTCAAGGGGGTAATGCATCTCTGTCTTATAAAAGTCAGTGTATTTCATAGGCCTTATCCGTTTATGAAAGCGTGCAAAACATGAAAAATTGGCAGAAATGTTGCCAGTCATTCCTGCAAAAGTTTAAAGGAACATCCCCCCCAAAATGAAATGTATGCCCCCAAAATTATAAGTTTTGTGGGTAAATCACCAATAATTATAACAGTATTATTTATTTAAAAGAGATCTACATTGTAATTAGAATACATAATAATATTATCATTATAATCTCTAAGATATATTCATTTATACTTGAATGTATTTTGAAATCTCCTTGCTCTTATTGTGGTCCATTGTTACTTTCTAGACTTAAAATCCTTTAATGCTGCATAAATGGTTGTTTGCTACAGCTTGCAATTTGTTGACGTTGTTACCGTTCTCATTATATTCATGATTGTTCAGTCCTTCCCATGTGTAATGATCTTCAGAACCATTAAGACCATTAGATATCCTCATTTTCTTAAAGCTTTTCACTATTACTGCTTCATTAATCAGAGCCCATGCATCCAAATTTCACAAGAAGATCTATTAGATAAAAACAATCACTTCATGGACAAAACCAACTTAAAATTTAGAACTCATTTCCAAATACCTTGAGGAAAGGGAAGATTATGTGAATATTTAAAATATTTTCAGTACCTTGTACTAAAAAATTGGGGGAGGGGGAATATGTGAGTAAATACAATACAGTACAAAGTCCGAGCAATGAGTCCGGATTTGGGATTTTTCCGAATCATCAGTTTATAGTTTGTAAGATAGCATGTAGAAATTATAAAATTAGAAATATGAAATCGTGATTTATGAAATAATGAAGCTTTTATCATCTAAAGGGTAAGTAAGGTAACAAAATTTACCCCCCCCCCAAAAAAACTGGATCTTTATTTGTTTACTTTATTAAACATTTCTTTCAGTCGTTTCTCTTCAATTCTGTAGACAGACATAATTTCTTATTCAGATAAAAAGTTTCATTGTGCAAGTTCTGTAATTGCTGTGTCAAGAATTCTGACTAACTTGTCAATTGAAAATTTTTTTCGTTTTCAGTAATCCCTGTCACTTTCTTCACCATCGTTAGCGGTATTTTCTGAATCTAGAACCATACTAGAGATTTCACCATCTGTTCATTGATTATTGGAGCATTGTCATCACAATAAAAAACTTCTCTTATATCATCGTCATTTATTACCGATTCTCCACATTTTTTTAACTCTCCAAGCGTTACGGGTTCAGCTCGAAAATTTCAAAGTTCCTCAAAATGTGATGAATAAGTGGTATTTTCTTGATTTTAATTAAAAAATTACTCTTTCATTTTGTACCTTGAATCCTTTTCTTCCAATATACACCCAAACCGAATAAAAAGTTCTTTAATTGGGAAATTGAACCTTTGGTTTACGATATCCGAAAACCTTAACATTTGTGGCTATCATGTTCATCAACCTGAATATGAAATATGCTAGCTGGCCATAAATTATGCCAAGCAGTTTTTAAAGTATCTGAAGACACATCCTCGCACGATTTTGCGATTCTCCACAAAGCAGATTTTACGCTAAAATGCTTCGAAAAATTTTTAATAGTCTTCCCATTATTCAAGAAATTTAACATGGATTTTAAAAATTCTACTTAATATTTGCATTTCAGCATGTGCACTATTCCAATATCCATAGGCTGAATGATTGACACAATTTGGAGGAAAGAATATGGATACATTATATCTTTCACTAAAACTCTAAGTGAAGTATGAGCTGATCAGTTGTCTACAGTCAAGACGATTTTTGCATTATCATGTAAACCAATCGAATTCTACCGAGCCTCATTTTGTGGTACATATTGCCAGAAAAGACCAGCTTCATCAACATTGTAAATTTGTTCTGGAGATAACTTTTAACTATTAATGAGTTCAATGTATTCATTTGCAAATAGTTCTGTATCATTTTAACCTGAAATTCTGAATTGCCTTATACCAAGGCGATTTTTAAATTTGGTTAACCAACCTGTCGAATATGTGCACTCAGTTTTTAAGTTCATTTCTTTGTGAAATATTTTAGCGTGCGCCATTATCATTTGACCCGTCAATGGTACGCCCTCGCTGCGATGCTGTCTTATCCATTAAATTATCATTATTTTTGTTGTATTCAATTATCATCTTCACTTCTAGCATAACGAATAATTTTCCTGTTATTCGTTGTGAGCAGAGTGTCATAATCCACAAAAAATTAAAAAAGGTCCTTTTTCTGTTATGTCATACAGTTGACAGTTATGTCATATACAGTTCCACTTCTTGTTTAATGGACATTGAAACATGCTTTCACTTTATAGATTCTATTGTAGCTCCAGAATTAGAAACTCTTTTCAACATTATCGAAAGTTGAAACTTTAACTTTCATCAGATTACTATAATAAAAACAGCCTGCAAAAAGTGATTAATATTAGAGATATAAAATATTAGTAGGTGTAAAATCAACAATCCCAAACATTCTATCTAGAATAATGTGATTAAGATGTATACCAAGCAGATACGCAACTACAGAGCCAAATTATCATTCACACAAATTTATGCTAAATTATTGTTTCTTCAATAATGGGGTATTTATTTAGTGCCGGAGGGAAATTTAAGAATCGGGACTCTCCACATGTTTTATCTATAAGGGGAAAAAATCAAATGTGCATGCATAAAGCATTTTAAAAAAAGGTTGTTGGCGGTTTTGAGGTCTGGATTTTAGATCATTCCGGATATTGGATGTCTGTATCTCAAAGTTTGTACTATATTTCGTTGAAAAATTTTTGGGCTG
Source organism: Stegodyphus dumicola (assembly GCF_044657685.1). Lineage (NCBI taxonomy): Eukaryota > Metazoa > Arthropoda > Arachnida > Araneae > Eresidae > Stegodyphus > Stegodyphus dumicola. The sequence continues at coordinate 107,308,042 of NC_140781.1, read as the reverse complement.
ATCTTTGGAATATGGTAAGAGGTAGTTTGGCGAAATTTTGGAGGCGATAAAGGTTACTACCTAGGACTTTGGTAATAATGTGAAAAGCACTCAGTTCCGATTACGCATTATTTTGTGTGAGGGAAATAAGAGATCATAAGATGTGTCATGTGACATTAATGGACGAATTACAGTTCTTTAATCGGAAAGGGGGGGTAAATTTGGAAAAATTATTTTGTGTTAAGCTTCATTGTGTGTTGTGTGAAATAGTGTTGATTAATTTTCGGATTGCATGGCGCTATGTAAAGTGAATTCTAAATTTTTAATACGTAATAATTAATAAGTTGACTACTGGATTTCGGATTTAGAAATTAGCAGTAGTACTGCAGCCGATTGGAATGTGTTGGGAAGTGTGCGTGCCACGTAATGAAGATTCTGAAGAAGATTAGGTAAGTTAGTATTTTTAATCATTTGAGGATATTATTTTTATGCATTGTTCTAAATGTAAGGAGTAAATAAATTAAAATGGTATTATTGGAAAATTGTTATTAGCAATGATTTAGTTTAAAGTAATTAGGATTGTAATCTAATTTTTATTAATTTAATGTATGTGCTTATTTATATTTTAAGTAGTGTTTTTTAATTTAATGATCGTGATTTTGTGAGAGTATTTTGGAATACGTTTGAGTAGTATACGTTGAGTATTTTCATGCATTTTCTTGAAATTTTTCTAATTTATGAGAAAAAAGCAGTGTACATGGATATAGTGAAGAGTGCGCAGTGCCATTTTTGTGCAATTCTGGGATTCTTTTTAAGTAAAAATAAGTCGACGTGTACATGGTTTAGTGATATTTTAATTAAATGATAGTTATTTTGTGAATTTTATGTTTGTAGGAATTTGGTATACGTTTCAGTTGAAGTAAACGTGTATGGAAATAATTTAAATATTTGACACTAAGTATTTGTAACTATTTTTAATGTTTGTGTATAAATTCGTTGCTGACGTTTATATTATAATAGATAATTTAGAGGTAAAAGTGTTGGGATATTTTATTTATTTTATACTTGGAAATGTTCATTCTTGGAAAAAGTATATACTTTTTCGCGATCAAGTAATTTCATATATGTTCATTTTACCGGATTTAAAGATTCACAAAATTTTCATGCATTTTCGTGAAATTTTTCTAATTTATGACAAAAAAGCAGTGTACATGGATATAGTGAAGAGTGTGCACAATGCCATTTTTGTGCAATTCTGGGATGTTTTTTTTAAGTAAAAATAAGTCGACGTGTACATGGTTTAGTGATATTTTAATTAAATGATAGTTATTTTGTGAATTTTATGTTTGTAGGAATTTGGTATGCATTTCAGTTGAGGTAAACGTGTATGGAAATAATTTAAATATTTGACACTAAGTATTTGTAACTATTTTTAACGTTTGCGTATAAATTCGTTGGTGACGTTTATAATATAATAGATAATTTAGAGGTAAAAGCTTTTGGATATTTTATTTATTTTATACGTGGAAATGTTCATCCTTGGAAAGGGTATATACTTTTTCGCGATCAGGTAATTTCATATATGTGCTTTTTACCGAGTTTAAAGATTCACAAAATTTTCCTGCATTTTCGTGCAAATTTTTGTAATTTATGAGAAAATAGCAGTGTAGATGGATAAAGTTAAGAGTGTGTACAATGCCATTTTTGTGCAATTCTGGGATGTTTTTTTAAGTAAAAATAAGTCGACGTGTAAATGGTTTATGTGTATGTGCTATTCTGAAAAACGCGCAAGGAGTTTGCGATTGTGCACTTTTTCCCAATTTTGCAGTTAATATTTGTCATGATTAAGCAGTTTTGTTACATAAAATTTCTAGCATAAGTGTCATTCGGCTAGTAGATTGTTGGAAAAAGTGTTGAGTAAATAAAAGAAAAGAAATATGTCTTTACTTCGTGAAGACAAAATGGGGGCGGGAAAAAAAGTAGAGGGTTGCTGTAGTAGATTTGGTCGCCAAATTTTCGCCAAAAAAATCGCCAAGTTACCATAATCCAAAGATCAACCAATTCTTGCTTTGCAACTTGGTAATGAGTAAATTTTCTAATGCTTGTGAAGTGAAAATACAGGGTAGCCCAACATTACTTCATGCATGACAAGTAATGTTGAACTTTTGTGCTAGCTCTGTAATTTTATAGATTAATACATAAAATGTATTTAAATAAATGCCATTGAAATATGTTTCTGGATTTTGTTTTGTTCATGAAGGCTGATAAATTTTATGTACCTAATTTATAGGTAATATTGGTCACATAAATAAAAGAACAGTAGTTACTTTGGTTTTTGAGTTTAATATTAGATGTGATAAATATTTATTTGCTGTGCTTTTTTTTTTTTTTTTTTTTTTTTTTTTTTTTTTTTTTTTTATGTTTTGTTGTCATTTTGTTAATATTAATTAAAATAAAAAAGAGTAAGGGAAGTTATTTAAAAACTTGTATATTTAGTATTCAGATAACATGTTTAGTAATAGCAGATTTATTGTTTCAGCTAAAATTCTTAAGTTATGATGAACTAAGTAAGCGCATGGCAAGCTTAGACTCAGAAATGGAGAGAGAAATTGAAGAGCTAAGGCGCCGTTATCAAGCCAAACGACAACCAATTTTAGATGCCATAGATGCCAAGAAAAAAAGGCAACAAAATTTTTGAGTGCTATATTTTTTGAAATTGCAAGACAAAAGAACCTTGCTTTTTAGTGTGGCATGCTTGACTAAATGGCTGTTATCTAAAGCCTTTGCCTTGTGATGGGATTTGTGATATATTATAAAAACACGCCTGCCTGAAAATCTTATATCATTGAGAAAGCTGCTGGCAGGAAATTGGAAAATTTATCAAATGCCACAATCATATAAAATAATCCTATTAAAAGTTTAAAGAAACTTGGAATTTATTTGTTTATGCTTTTGTAGGTTTTAACTTTGACAACTTTGACAAATAATGATGCTGTGAAAATTGTGTAACATGTAAGGCATATGTAGTTAACTAAAATATGTACATCCAAACCAATGGTACAACAGTTGAATGAGTTCAAATATGAACTCAATAAATACAAATTGTAAGTTAATGTCTGTTGCAAACTTGAAAGGTGGTGCTTGTCACTAGTCAGTTTTAAAATGTTATATTGCAGTAGTTCCTACTGGAACCAAGTGCCAGGCATGATGATAGATTTATTGTTCCTGAAAAGTTTTTACTAAATTATGTTTATTATATCTTGAGTGAAATTTCTAATCAGTAATGCCAAGAATGGTCTTGCATTATGAGAAAATAAAGATTTTATCTGGTGTGTTATAGTTACTTTCTCCATATGTTATTCTATGCTTCAGATTATAAGTTTTTGTTTCATTGTCATAAATATTCAAACCTAAAAAAAATTTAAAAAATAAACTTTATAAATGTAATTCAGTGATGTCTGTGCAGTAATTTATTGCTTTATATTTTCGTAAATCTCTCTTTTGCCAGTTAAGCTTCCTTCTTTTCCTAAAATCATGTGGAACTATTTTATTGTGTATCTTACAATTGCTTACATTAGTGATGGAATGGTTATTTTTGTTATTTCTTTCATTTTGAGTAAATAAAATCAACAACTATGCCGTAAAATGATGAAAAGTAGTGTGAAATATTTTCTGTTTTCATCATAATCAGTTATGTTAAAATCAGTGTAGTAAATTTCAAAATATATGTGTTTGTAGCTATGAAAACATAGAGATTTTAGATTTTTTAATATTTTTAAATACTTAGCTTCGTGAATTTTTGTCCCAACAAATGCATTGCTTTGATCAAGATAAAGGGGCTTAGATTGAGGAAATGAAACAAGTGGTTTAATCAGTTTTGTTTATGAAGCTTAAAATTCATTGGTGTTTAATAATATGACTGGTTAATGAGTTCAAAAGTAATGTATTTAAAAAATTATTTCTGTATATTGTTTATTGCATAAATACTTCCTTATATTTACTGTATGAATGTTTTTCATATCAAATTTACTGAGGTCAGGAAATCATCTATTTTGTGAGAAGAAAATTGGGTGTTTTAACGTTTTTTTCTGTAGCCTGCAATCGGAAAAGCTTTGTAAAAACAGTCAAAATATCTAGTTTTCATATTTACAAAACACTGTCTTGGTATTCCTAAAATGTAATGTATGTGAATCAGTTTCTTTTATATTTACTTTTTTCAGTTATCTGCTGTTTCAGCAAGAAATGTAAAGGTTTTTTTTTTAAACTTTGATAGATTTAATCTTAAAAAAATATTTCAAGATAATTATTAGTGGCAAACATTTTCAACAGTAAATATTAATGTGCCAAGCTCTTGGTATTCTGCTTGTCCATACAATATTCATATATGTTTGCAATAATTTTGAAAATTCATAAATATTAATTGCATGATATATATGCATGTTGTTATCCCAAACAAGAGAAGAAATGAGACCTTAGTTGCCATTTATCTTGTTATATATTTGTACCTGTCTAGTATCTTTGAAGAAAATTATTGAATCAATACTGGCTAGAAGAAATTTATCTGTTCTATTTCAAATTAAGAGCTTCAGTTTTTAGATGCTTTGGGGTTCCTGACACTGTCTGAAGTCTTGAGTTCTTGACACTTGTTATGGACAAATTTGATAAACAGAAAATAGCAGTAGAAAAAAATTGTTAGCAAAAGTCTCAGTTTTTTGGGTCAAGTGTATTTGGCTAGAGAGGAAAAAACTCTGCTAAAACATATTTGTAGAATATGTGTTAGTGGGATTTTTTTTATTATTATTATTATTATTATTTATTTTTATTTTGGAATATTTTTAGGCATTTCATCCTTTTCCTGCTTTTTAAAATCAAAGATCCAGATCTGTACGATTTGTAGAATTTAAAAAAAATTCTGTAGTATTCAAGTTGTTTAAAAATATGGGATCAGCTCTCATTAAAAGTAAGAATTATTTATTTTTCATGTTATTTTGTACAGTAGCATATGTAAATAATGCCTCAAGTCACAGTTTTATGCCAAAGTTCTCATTATTTTGTAATATTCATTTTAAAAAATGCTGTACAGTTTTTCAGTATAATAATCTTAGAAAATATGTTTTCTGTTGCATTAATGTAAGAGAGCACCTCCATTTGGGCTGGTCTTGAAAATGGCTTCCTGAAATAGGATTTATTTTTGTTCATTTTATGTGTTCATTGCTGTTTTACTTACTATAAAATGCAATATGTGATTTGATTGTGCATTTCATATTGTTATGAAGTCCACTGTATAATTTTTACCTCAATTTCATTATATTTTTGATTTTATGAAGTTGCTTATTAACGTTGGAGTAACCACAAAATATGTGGGTGGCAAGTCCAGGCATTTGCTGTCTTCGCAGCTACTGCCACATATTAGTAAGGATGGGAAGAGGGGTGCTTCAATATGAAGTTGGTCAGAAATGACTTTGAGGGTTGAACTCAGGTCTCCTGCAAACCTAATATCATACTGCCAGGCAAAAGTGTGCTTCAACTTGTCCTGCTGATATTTGGATCTATTTCCTGGAGTGGGCCCTGAATGGTCATCAAGACTGCCTCACAGTCATAAGCTGTATGTGATATGCTGCCTCCTTGCACACAACCAGCTGCATCACAGTAACATCAACTAGATGCTAACACTCCAGTCCACAGTCCAATGGTGGAACACATGCCGACAGATCGAAGTTTGCCATTAGGTTAAAATGTCCTGAAGTTGAGTGGGCTTGCTCATTGTTTGTACTGCTATATATATGCTGTCTATTAAATGAAGGCACTGTAAGAAGGCTTTGTGGTAGGTTTGCTTGTCACACAGAAAAGACCACTTCAGATCCTCGTATTTGTAAAAGAACTCTTGTGCAGTCGCTTGGACAATCAGAATTGTCATTCAGTGGATCACATGTTCTGTCTTCAACATGAGCAGAAGAACAAGATGACATTGATTTTCTCTTGTGCTATCTGTCATGAACAAGTGCAACCAACATTGATCAATAAACAGTTGGTTTTGACTGCCAAATATAGATGACACATGAGACTGAGATCTGGATTTTAATGGCAGCAAAACAACTTTCCTCCAGCTTCCATATGTGCAAATATTTCTTTTTAATGATTTTATTAAAGTGAATGTCTTGGAGGACTTCATTTGTTGGGAAAGTAAGACGTATTAACAATGTAGATTATTTTTTTTTAATTCAGTTTAGAATACTCTGTGAACCCTATATAAACATGCATTTTGTTTTCTTTTAGAAATTCATGTAAATTATTGTTTTAAGTTTGCAATGAAGATTGTTTTATAAGCGGAGCCCTAAATATACAAATAATTGAGACAGTAGAACGTTGTTTTATTCTGTATTCTTTTCCTAGCTGTGAACATGATGATGACATAGTTGTTTTCAAGAACTTTTGTGTTATATTCATTTAAATATAAACTAGTTTTCCGTGATAAAAAGTCCTACCCAAAGAGCAGTCTCCAGCAAATAGCTTTTAAGATCATTGTCGTTATTTTTTAAAATTTTCCAAGCAGCGTAAGCTTTATCTTAAAGTTTGTTTTTGTTTTTGTTTTTTTGTTTAGGTTTATTAGAATATTTTTAATTAGGTAAACTGAAAGTATAATAGAAGTATCTTGCAAGAATAAAAGTATCTTGCATAAGTGCTTTATTAAAAAGTAATGAAACTTTAAATTCTGTTTTGTTTTATTCTTCATAATTCATTATATAATTTTTCTCTTGTTTGTTTACCTAAAGTTTAACATGTCTTCTGTTTCTGATATTGCTTTTCGTGGTTTTTTTCTCCTATATCTGTACCTTTGGGAATTTCAATGTAAGAAAGTTTTTAAATTATATTTATTGCATCTCTGTTATGCGAGCATTGTGTTAAGGTATGAAACTTTTGTCATTTAAAGTGATTTACAAGAATACACTTATCGTTTTGATTTCTTTTAAGTATATAATATGAAGTAAAGATTCTGAATATTCTGCCTATAATGCCTGCCTAGTCAAATAGTTATCAACTAGAAAAAATTTAAACTGTAATACTTTGTAAATATTTTGCAGAAATGTTATTTTAATTATATACATGTTTATTTCACAGATTTAGTTATGTTTAATTAAACAAGTATTTTTATAAATTTGTGCTGACTTTTGCACACTTTTTTTATTTGATCAATTAAAGCATTTCTCTGATCTTTCAAAGATCTTATACATAGAATCTTCTGCCTTTCATATGTATGAAAGAATTTTTTTGAGTATGGCTTGTTGCATAAATTATTCCATCAAGTTTTTTAAAACCCATGTAATTCTGCTTAATATCTCGTCGCTATTATCTTCATAATAATGTTTTATATTCAAAATTTAGTTATTTTATTTGCTAAAATATGTAGAAAAATTGAAAAAAATCTTATTAACAGGAGAGGGGTTTTAAAAAATGAAGTTTACTTAATTGTAGTTCTTCCATGAATCTATCAATGCAAAATTTCCTGTTTGATTTAAAAGCTGTAATCTGTATTCACTGCAGGTCATTTTAAGCTGGAAATCTGCAATGTGGTAATAGAAGGGATATATATATATATCATTTCTGTAAAGTTCATATATTATACATTTTCTGTGAAGTGGCTTATTGTACTGTGCTTAGTTTTATAAATGCTGTGCTTTGATCTCCCTGCTCATTATTGAGCATTGTATTAGTAGTCTGATGTCATGTGAGTTTGTAAATGCAGCCATACTTCTGAAAAAATTTGCATGGGATTGCAGTTGCCTTTGTTAAACCACACATAGATATCCGCAGTAAATAACCATAGTGTGCTTTTGACCTTATTAAATAATCCAATCCCTGATTAGTATTCTTTCATATTCTTGTTGGTCATATCCTAATATATAGTGTCTCCCACACCTGTTCCTAGGAAGGCTATAGAATGTTTGTAAGCATTTAAAACTGAATTAAAATCATTCAAGATCGAATACCTAAATCATAAAATATCTAGTCATTCTGTTGCAATGAATTAAAAGAAAGCCACCTAGCACTAATGTTTTGCAAAAAAATGCATGTTTAACCATTCCTTCCTTACCCTCAGAAAAATTAAAACTGAAAATACATTTCTTTTTGTTCCATGAAGGGATTGCTAGCAGACAATTTCATAAGAAAATACTTCACAAAGAGGGACCAACATTTGCTGTGTAATTTATAAGGGCTGTGAAGTATAAGCAGTAGCATAATAACAATCCAAATCTGATGACATAGTTTTTTTTAATTGTTCAGTGTTTGCATTTTTTCATTGAATCAGTCTTGGAGGATTCTAAATACTTATACAGCTTTCCAAAATAAAAGGGGAGATTTCTGATGCTTAAAAAAAAAATTAAGCATGCAGTAAGGTATTTATTATTAAGATCATTTGCATAGTAGTAATAGAAGAAAAGTATTCACTATTAAAATGGATGCCTTTAATTAATTGTATACGAGACCAGAGATTTCACATTTAACATATAAGTCATCTGGCACAAAATTCAGAGTGATAGGTTGTTTATTAATTATCACAGTTAAGTTTATCAAAATATTCATGCCATTCAATTGAAAGCTTGGTTCTTAGAACTGTGTAATCTGTTTAATTTTTTGTGGTTTATTTTGAAATGTTCGCATTATGTAATCCCCCTTTTTTTCCTTCAGTTTTTAGTTTTTTCACACTATTACTTTCCTTATCAAAAGGTCTTGATATGTTGCAAAAATATTCTCATTTGTTTTTCTATTAACTTGCTCTCTTTTTTCTTTCACCTGTTAGTAAAACTTTTCAGTGGACAATACAAAATAATTGTGTAGTTATTGAAGATGGAAGTTGTAATGAAAATTTTGAGCAAGTTAATTTTATTGTTTCCATTTCATTGCTGAAGGCTTACTTTAATGAAATCTTGTTTCGGTGATATAACTAGCCTGCAGCATTTGAATTTTCATAGCTTTCTCCAAGTGTAATGTGTATAATTAATTATTTCCTTAGGAATCTTTCACTTAGATGTCTGTTTAGGCAGATTATGATCAGGTGTATTGTTATAACAAATAATCTGATTTTAACCCAGTTTTGATAGTTTCCCCTTCTTAAAAATTTAGAAAACTATGTGTCCTTTTGTATCAATTCATTATGAAGTAAAAGAACTGAGAGATGTACTAAAATTCATTTAATGTAAGATCTTTACATTAAAACTTCACTTCTCAAGCTGTAATTTGAAAATACTAATATAAATAAAAATTTCGTATGTGAATACTCAAATTTTTGGTACACTGAACAACCAGAAAGTTTTCGTCCCCCCTCTCCTTTACTAGAAACAGAGAATAAACCATTACCAACCAGTTGCAACTGGTTTTGCATCTTTAATATAAGCTTAGATTCAAAATGTCTGGTACTTAGAAGCAGTTATAGACATTCATGTAGATTAATTTCTGCATTTACTGTCTCCTAATGAATGAAATGTTTCTGAAAGTATAAACATATCCACTCTAGCATTTCATAAAATAATCTATTTCACAATCTTTTCATATCCATATTTCTAAGAGCCATATATATTCTGGAGTCAATTATATTTTTATTGGCATAATGTTTAACAAAGGTCATCATTCTCATTACTTTTAGTAAGTGTTGAAATTTGAATCTTTGTTTGGTGGTAATTTAAATGGAAATGTTAAGGGGAAATTTTAGACAAGCAATGGCTTTTGCTTTCCTCACATGTAAAAAATTTTACCAGCTGAATAATTTACTCCAGAAGGAATAAATCCAAATTTAAGAGACGAGCAATGTCTTTTGTGTTGTTCATATGTAAAAAATTCTACCACTGAATAATTTACTCCAGAGGGAATTCTTTTGTTGAAATGCTTTGATGATTTTTGTCTAAATTAACCCTAATCATTGGTCAAATTCTCACGAACTGTTTAAGCTTCTATTGACATGCACCCTTACTCTTCGAAATACTTTACATGTTTGTATCTTATGGATTTTTTTGCTGATCCCCTAGCCATTTTAATTGCATTAATTATTCCCACTTTACCTCTTTTTAAATTGGAACAGATTTTAAACCATTATTATCAAGTGATATATTATTTCAAGCATAGCGATGGCTTGAAATTAAAGACAGGAAATTCTTTACTATGTGTGCCCTTTTATCAGCTTGTGTAAGAAGCTCCTTTTTAATAGTAAATTTATTTACAAAACAAACTTTATTACTGTGCTTTTGTTTGAAAATGGCATCTGGAATTCTTGTGTGAAATTATATAAATCCTACATTAACTGCCAACTGTAAAATTTCTTAACTTCCGTATCATATACTATTTTTACTAACATTGCTGGGGAAAAAAAAGATTTTTCCTCTTGATTTCTAAGTTAAACGGTAGGTGACATTATTACAGTTATAATATTCAGGGTGAAGTTAACTTGGGAAACATAAAGTGTTGTGCATTCATCAAATGATATATTTGATAAATATAATTTAGCAGAAAAGTAATACCAGTATTGTGTTTTTTATTTCTTTTATGCAACTGTTTAGCTGCTTACTTCTGGAAAAAATTTAATGGTGATCATTCATTTTTCCAAGTACAGAGCAGTAAGTAAAGTGGATTGGAAATTTTGCATAGTACTGAATGAACATCCAAATAGTGGGGCATCAATTTCTAGAGTGTTAAATACCAAGAAATTCATAAAGAGAAAACTAAATCTTATTCAGCTTTCCTCTGGAGTTCTCTGGTTTTGCCATGGAGAAGGCATAGTTGGTTTTGAAATGCTGTTTAGATGTACTATGTGATTTCAGTTATCTCTGTCTTAAATTTATTTACCTGTTTTGTGCAGCAGAAACAATTTAAACAACAGGATTTCATTTTCTCGTGTATAATACAGCTTGTATTTTTCTCTTGTATGAACAATTTGTATTTCTTTAAAAATTTTAATTTCAATTCAAATTTTAATTAATGCATATCATTTTTATGTGCATAAGATGAATCGGATAAAAATAGCTTTGTTTATTCTTTTCAAGGTTTGAATTTTAACACAGAAATTCATTAAATATATTTTTTTTTAACATTATTTACGATTTTTCATACTCTTTTGCTTTGTTGTAAGCAAACTATATGCAGGTACCCAGAAATCAAGCATTTTAGATTATTGTTTTCAGAATTCTTTTTATAGGCGTCAAAAATTAAATTGCTCTAATTTGTGTATGTGAGGAAATAAATTTTTTATGTTAAACATTTGCAATCATTTCATAAGCTCATTTTCCTTACCTTGTATTTTATCAGTTTTACAAGGTGTGCCTTGAGTAACTGTGTCCAGTGCCAGAAGTATATATATTTTGTGAAATATAGTAAACTTAACTAAAGTCACCAGTATAGTGAGTGAATAGTTTAGAAATTTATGCAAGTACCAAATTATTTTATTATTTGGTGCTTGAAATGTACTTTTTTATGGGAACTACTGAATTGGACCATTCATCAATTTAATACCTTTTTTAATACAGGAATAATTGCTTAAAATTTTTTTAATGTTGAAATTATTTTTAGTTGATACACAAGGATAATAATAGTTAGATTTTTTTAAGGATTACTTTTTATTATATAATTCTTTATTTGAGTATTTCATTGCTGCTTTCATGAAAAACTGTTTATTTCATATTTTTAACAAAACATTTTGAAACATATACGTAACCATGGTAGTTTATCTACTCATAATACTTTAGAATTTAGGATAAATCTTAGCAAGCAGGTCTTTGTTGACATGTATTAAAAAATTTTTACTTGTTATTTCTGAATGTAACTTGGTAATTAATTGTTGAATAATGCACTTTTGATATATATTAAATGAATGATTGTATTATAATTGGCTATGTATTGTGTGGGAAAAAATACTGAAATATTTGATTGAATTGAAATACAGTTATTTTAAATGCTGCATTTCTTTCTTTCAGTGACTTCTTTGTATTTCTGCAATTCATACATTTTTTGGCATTTTTATAAAGCTGAATTTTTCATATTAAAGTATTTGGATTATATATTAAGAATAGTAATACTTTGTTAAATTAATGCATGTTTTTAACTTCCATAATGTAATTGAAATTTCGTCATTTAAGAAACAAAATTTGTATGATTCAACATCTAAGCCAAAGTGTTTATACTGTTGCACAGGTAGATTTCCTCTTATGTTCAGGGTTCATTCTAGCATTTTAAAAGGATGAATTACAATCTTTGAAAAAATGCTAAATTTCACTTTGCTAAAAGTATTTTAATATTTATTTAATTGACTGTCTTGAAGCTGCATTTATTTGATATGGAAGGTTTCATCTATAGTTGTTTTTAGTTTTTCATTAAAATAATAAATTATTAGTAAAACTTTGAGGAATGTAAGAAGTTGTTATACTCAAATTCATGAATGTTATGCAGCACAAGCTTTTTTTCTTGCAGCAGTTTATTCTATTTTAAGCTATAAATTTATAATTTTTTCATATGGGAAATTAAGAAAAGTATATTATTTGTTTATTTTCGAGAATAGACTTATTTGATATAAGGTATATGTAACTTCAATATGAAGTATTTAAAGTGCATTACATACATATGTTAACACATTTCTCAATATTTGTGTATCAATGAAAGTACTAAAGGCAGCTAAATATTTGAATTTTTATAACAGAATGAAGTTGCAATCCCCCCTCATTTTGATTTTATGATTATATAAACCGAAAAAAATAAGCCTTTGGTCATTAGAAAAGATAAACATTTGCAGTTTTATTTTATTGATGTGCATTTAAGTCCCCCCTCCCAAACAGAAGTTTGGGAGCAAACCTACATTGAGCTACTACTGAGTCGGGATTATTTTGCCAAGCATATTGCTTGCTTTGCATCTCTATCATATTATAATTCTTGCATTTCATACTTTTCATTGTGCAGAAAATAGGCTAATTAATATGGGGCGAGCACAAAACCAGTCCCTGATCAGTCCTTTTGAAAGGATATTTCTTTAATACCCTAAGAGCTATCTGGTCCAAATGTTAACACTAGTTACATGAACTAGGAAAAAAAAAAAAATCTGGTGATATCGATTAGAATTGCAAATATTTGTGCATGTCACCTGTGAAGTGGTAAGCATTGAGATGATAATCTAGCTCTAACCTTACATCTTGAAGGTGTGTGTCTGATGTGATGCAGCTGCATGGATGCAATCCTGATGATCATTCAAGCTTGTGAGTGGTGGAGGTACATAGACCTTGCCCTTAACAAGCCCCCAAAAGTAAAAGTCTCAAGTGGTTAAGCCTGGTGATCCTAGGATGATCTCTTGCAAAAATTATTATTGGGTCCAGCTCATCCTATCCATCAGGTTGGAAAATAAAGCTGTTGTTCTGTCTTGTTCAGAAAGCTATATACAAATCACAGCACTGCATGTTTGGCAAGTTCTAGTGCATACCAGCTTTTTTTACTGTGCAGTAAATGCTATTTTTGATGTGACTCTAGTTGCCTAAGGCAAAACTAGTAATTCTTAAGAAAGATATGAAAATATTTTCAGTTAATTGTGCATCATGCAAAATTTCATGGAAATATTCCAGTAACTATGTAACATCTTGAAATCAGGGACTGTTTGTGTGCACCCTGCAATCGTTTAATTGCTTCTAATTGTTCAGTGGTGATATATTTTTTACCTAATTTTTCAGAACACTGTTATTTAATTTTTTTGTTGTTAAAATAATCCTAATGAGTTTCTGTTTTCAAAATATTAAAAAATATGATTTGCATTCAGTTAAATTGCATTTGTGTAGTGTACAGATTGTTAACCTTTGCAATATTTCAAACATTTTCAAGAAGTTTGTATTGAATCTAAGGCTCTTAATAATCTTACAATTTCCTATAAGTGTTCAAACAAAAGGAAAAGTCATAGTTCATTTATTGTAAATTTAAAACTAGAACTGAAGAGAGGATCTATCTTAGAGAGAAAACTTGTTAAATGCTGTGATAGGCAGATTGTTGTTTCTCAGACTATAAGCTAAAATATGAATCCAAACAAACATATTTGATGGAAATAAAAAATCTTACTTCACTACATACACTTAATAGTGAGAAGGCGAAAGAGCTTCATTGCTGTAGAAATTATAGTATGTGTAGAATGAAATATAACTTTTAAATGCAAGGCAAAATCAAAATATTAAAATGACTTTTTTCATTGCAGTGGACTAGAACTAAATCCACAATATATGAAAGTAATGGCTGTGTGCAGCATATGGGCCAATCAGTAGCTGAATAGTAAAAATCTCTGAACATTGGTAGTTTTGCTCAATCTGGGTTAAAATAGTTGTGAACAGGCTGTCTACAAGAGTTTTCATAGTTTTCTCCATATGTAACTTGATTACGAGCCAGTTCTTGAAAAGTCTTCCATAAAATGTCTTAAAAGTCCAGAAGCATCTTTTTCCTTAGATAGTCTTCACATGCTCTACTATAACCAAAATAATCTAATGTACAGCGTACTCAGTTAAACAGAACACTTCGGATTTTTCCACTCTTTCCTTTTATTTGTCAGAAGAATATGTATGCTCAGAAACATATTTTGTATCAGCTGTGAAGGAGCAATTGTCTGTCTTGAAACATATTTCAGAATGTCATCTCTTGCTGTTTTTCAGCAAAGGGAATGGATCCGGCCCTTTTGTCTTTTATATATGTATAATTTTTTGCTTTACATTGCATATTATGACCTGTGTTGTTTTCTTCTTTTTTTAGTTCAAGCTGATGTGTTGCTTTTTTTTTTTTTTTTTTTTGTTTGTTTGTTTGTTTCCTGTTGAATGAATATTGTATGCGACGTATGATTATTGAAGTGGGGCAGAAATTATCAATTGATGTTGTAAGTATTATCTTTCAAAATATATATGAGCTGCATTACAAATCAGGAAGAAATTGTAGAAAATTATTCATAGGTTTAAATCTAATTTTCAAACGTTGATGATGTGTGGTGAATCATTCAATATATATGAATACTTTTACTGTTGTAAATTTATCTAATCCTCTTCAGGACCAGCACTGTTTGTTCCTCATACTGAGTTTTGTTTTAAGCAAATTTAATGAAAGCATAATTATTCATCAGTTGATACATTTTTAGAAATTGTATACAACACTGACTGAAATCTTAAGAAACTTTTTGGAAGCTAAGAATATGTAAAAATAGTTTTAGCATGAAGGAAATGCTAAGAGAGTGTATAATTTTATACTGTAAATCAAATAAAATTTTAGATATTTATTGTGAAAATAAGTATTTTTGTGAGATAATACCTTACTATGTTATAATTAAAAGCATAATTCAACCTTTAACAATCTGCCGATAATAATTTGATGAATGAGAGTAAATGAGCGCAGGTTCCTTAAAAAATAGTTGAGCTTGGAAGCTGAGATGGGAGGAGTAAAAAAGGTAGGTGCCTGAATGCAGTACAGGAAATGATTAGATTCATTGATGTGTATGTTCGCGAAGAAATGTGTAAACAATTGTATAATTGAAGAATTTACATGACAACAGCTCGTACATGTGTTGTTGCCATGTGACCTTGTTGTCTAACAGCCATCTATATTTGGTTGTTGGAACCCATTGTTATTGGAGAACACTTTGGATTTGTTAATTGTGATGTTTGGCAGTTAATGACACCAGTTAGGGATTGCTGTGGTGTTAAAGTGGAGGTTCATTTTTCAATCCTCCAGTGCTGCAACATAAAACCCCAAGCAGTTGAGCCAAAAGAGCTCCTCAAAATAAACATTGAGGAAGCCATGTCTTTTTGTGGAAAATGAAGTCACTACAGCATAATGAGGCCTCTGATCATGCACATAGCATATGGTCTTGGGTAATAGTAATTTAGTAATATCTGATAATCAACTTTTTGCTAGCAGGTAATGATAGCACAAATGCTTAAGTTTACCTGAAGAATTTTTCATTAATCATTGAGGTAATTTTTAGGAGTTCCAGCTTAAGGTCTCTCTGAAGCACTTATGAAGTGGAGTGCTCCTTTGTAATTGTCAAAAACTGGTTCTAAAGCATTTAAAGTGGGGTAATTCCTTGTCAGAAATAGAAGTCCAGGCTGGAGACACAAATAATAATCTGGCATATAACAGCTAAGAAAATATGCTCTCCCCAAGATTTAATTGCGAGTTCTTATTCAGAATTGGCTTGATTGACATGCTGTAAGCCTTGCTTTTGACTCTGTTTACCTGATTTTTTTTACATAAAGAATGTGTTAATTATCACTCTTATAGTTAGGCGGCCTTGACTTCTGAAATGATATTGCTGACAGTCTCTTTTTGTTTGTATTTTCTTATTAGAAATAGACATTATGGAGATGTTAGTCATCAGTTTATGGGATTTCCTTCATTAGTCTGGCTATCACATAGTCTGAGTGTCTTGATTTTGATGGAAAGTCAGTCTCATGTGTCTAGCATGTGGTTAAGACAATGTCTGTCATAACCATAACAGGAGAAATCATGAATATAAAACTGATGTCATGAATATAAAACTGATGATGAGTATGTGTCATTTCTGTGGTTTAAAAATTCTATTTTTTATGTTGTCAAAAACTTGTGAAAATTATTTTTAAATTGTCCATTATAAAAATCTAATGATTGCACAAAAATACATATTTCCCGAATAAATGCTCTGTGTTGTGTAATCCTTTCAAATAACTTGCCATGTAAAGAAATAAGATCTATTAGCACACAAAAATATCTGCAAATTGTAGTTTCTTTCTAGGTTTCAGGATGAGTAAAATGTTAGCTTTTTTCCAAACAACTGGGATATGGGAGTAAAAATGACAAGCCTTGAAATTGCTGCAAATTTTGGCAGTTTTGAAAATTAATGAGCATGTTATTCTATATAAAAATTAAATAAATATTATCATAATAACTATCCCTATAGCATAAATATTATCAATCTCTGGAGCTCTGCTGCTATTTGTTTACTTTAATGTAGAGTTGATTTCAGGCAGAGTAATGAATTTAGGGCAATTTTTATTATAGGTGCTTGTAACCAGTTCTTAACTTCTTGTTTGATTAGATCCTCAGACTTGGGATAAGATGGTTGAACATTGAGAATGACTGTTATTTGAGATAATTTGCTAAAGTTTGTCTTTCTCTTCTTCATATATGTGTCCAAATGCTTGTTATTGTATTTGGAAATTATCATACATCTGAAAATGCCTAAAAAGAACCACCCCTTAAACAGACTAATATTATCATTCTTTCTCTTTGGCCAACCAGTGGCCAAATGGTTAAGGCCCTTGAATACTGGGAGTTTGACCTGGTCTCAATCCCATGTGAATAAGCTGGCTGCAAGGTTGGTTTTTCATGGTTTTTCCCATGAAAAACCAACCTGTAGTGTGCATATGTGCCAGTTTCCCATAGAAAGTCCTCCATGAAGATATCCATACCGTTAGGCAGTAGCCCTTGTGTGTTTTGTGATAGTCAAATAACCTAAACATAAATGTTTATTAATGAGAATTGAGTTGACATTCATAGCAACAAAAGGCTTCCATTAAATAAAATCTTGAGAAATTAAAATCTTTCACATAAAAGGTAGTGTCGTTATTCTTTTATTATTTCATGTGAGTTATATATCTACTAAGCAAATGCAATACCAAATGCATGAGATGGTATTAGTCCGATTCATGATTTTTTGTCTAAATCGATATCTGGTTTACAAATTCTAAGAAGGTTAACACCTGAGGATGATCTGAAGTAAATGCATTCTGTTCAGAGAGGGCTATTAGAAAATCTGTCAAAGAGATAAAATGTTAAGTATTTTCATCTATCTGTTGCTAATGTGAGCTATGTAGGCAAGTACTTCCAGAAATAGAGATCATGAAGAAAGCTGAAAATATACCAATGTCCTGCTATTCCTCTGTTATTAGGCCCGCCAATGGCTGATTAGTAAAACTACTGAACACTGATAGTTCGTCTTGAGTTTAAATCTGGCTGCATGGAAGTTTTCATGGTTGTACCAACGTTTAACATGACTCTGAGCCAGTTTCCTTAAGAAAAGACCTATGCAAAGGCATCCCTTCCTCTGGGCTGATAGTCCACATGCTTTGCCATTAACCAAATAACCTAACTTACTGTTATTAATACAACTGCATCCCCAGTCTTGTTGCTTGACGTTATAGTCCCTTCCTATAGCATGTATAACATGAATACAAGCCAGTTGTATTTCCATATTTGCAGAGGTTCACAAAGCTTTTATGTGCCTCATATACCTTAGTATTACTCATACCCTTCAATTAAGGGAAAATTACTTTTCACATATATTGCTGTCTCTCCTCCATGAAACCTATAAAGGCAGAAATTGAAATGGTAATATTAATTGCAGAGTCCACATATTTTCCGATAATAAAATGTCAATCTTCATAGGAGAACAGCTTAAAATAAGCGTATTGTTCATGATATCTTGGAGGAATTTTGCTATGCTTGACTCAGATGAGTAGTCTATCTGTTCTTGAAGTTTTTCATTGTCTCTTATAGAAACCAGAGCAATGAGGACACTGAGAGCTTCTTTAGCTTCATTCAGTTTGTCACTTACTCTAATTTAATTTGAATGCTTAATTTGAGATCATTAAAAATCATCCTTTTAGAGTGCATATTGATGGAAGAAACTTTATTCTCTAGGCGAATGCTTTTCAGCCGGTCGTGTGATCTGACAGGTGGCATGCTGTGGGAGGTTATTTAGGCTTAATGTTATCTCTGGACCCATGCCCATCTGCCCACTCGGGAGGGTACTTGTGTGAAAACTGGGCATTTGAAAGGCCTGGCAATGAAGGTATTGTAAGATGACTTAATTTTTCAGTATAAATACTTTTTGTGCTCATGTAATAAAAACTTTGAGACATTTTCATTTATAATCATCCTGCATTTCCACAATAGAATGATTACCATCATACTCATAACACTGATTGTAAATGTGAGTTTTCTTTTATTGCATTTTTTTTTTTTTTTTTTTTTTTTTTTTGTAACTAAATCACCGATTTACATATCTTGGTCTAAACTAATCTGGCTATTTGTAGTGATTGGAAATTTCTTTTACTTCTGGAGACTGCATTAACATTATTGGAGTCTTAAATCCTGATCGTCATTGTTCTATGCACTTCCAAAAGTCGTAATTTCAATTCTAGTGTCAAAATCCCATCCTTTTGCCTTTCACTATGAGAAAAGCATTATTTGAGTTACATTTGAGATTCTAATTTCCAGTATTTCTCTTGGGTCTATCAGTTTTATCTCTTGAACTAACCATTATGAGTATTTTTTTTAAATCAAGTATCAAAACACTTGCATTTGTTAAAAATGGCCAAACTCATTTGTCATTTAGCTATCTCACCATCAAAGAAATTTTTATCCTTGTTGCACCCCTGGGAGTAACCTGTGAGAAGGCCCATGTTAAGTTCAGGATTGCATGTTTAAATCCCTTATGCAGGATTTAAGCATGCATTCTAGTGTTAGGACTAGCAGTCTCCACTAACTACAATACCGTCCAAGGCAACATCATTATGAGAAAGATATTTTGTAAGATAGCTTGTGCAGTAAACTATCTTAAGACCAATAATGGATGAATCAGGGGAAAATGTATTGTTCAGATTTTTAACTTCGCTAATTTTCTTGTCCTTTGTGTTCATGTTTGATCAGATAGCCTGGCTCAGTAAAAGTAGGCGGCCAGTGTAACTCTGATTAAAAATCTGGTTATAACCACGTGCAGTGCTGATAAGGACCACATGTTTCTGAGACTCCTTCCCCTTTATTTTTCTTCTTTCTAGGTATTTCTTTCTCCTGATGAGGAGGGACCTTTAGCTGCCCTCGAAATCGATTGAGTGTTTCAATATACTTACACTAAATACAAGGTTGTTTTTATGATTTTGATTATTTAAGTTATGTTTAAACATTTGGTCTAAAAGTTTTAATTGGAAAATATACATCCAGATCAATTAAATTTGGTATTGGAAATTAACGTATGCCTGAAGCACAGGATATGTCTATAGTGATATAAGCCTAGTAACTTGATGTAACGTCTTTTTGACTTTAACTAAAATAAATTGCTTCTGACATAAACATGATGCATTCTAGAAAGTTACAGCTTTGGTGTTATTAGTGACAGAGGGGCATTAAAATTTTCAAATTAGATTATTTATTAAAAGGTAATCATGCTTAGATTTCAGCTTAAGCAGAACATGAATATACACCTGTGTCTAAAAAAAAAAAAAAAAAAAAAAAAAAAACATTGAATAGTCGTACAGTAACAGCAGATTTCATTAGTCAAGTAGAGGACTGATTGAAATGATTCCTTCATCTATTTAAATTTGCTAACTTAGGTCCAAGACGCTTGATCAACGTTTTCTCTGTTAATTACCTTTGCTATAGGCCAATCTGTAGTTTCCTTGTTGCTATTTGTAGCCAGTTAACCACCAACAGTTGAGTGCTAAATTGTTGAACACTGGTAGTTTGGCCTTAGTTCAATTCCAGGCAAGCAGGCTGGCTGCATGGTGTGTTTTCATGGTTTTTCTCATTTGTAACATACCTTCAAACAAGTACTACAAACTTTTCTACCTTAGAAAAGCCTCCACAAAGGTAGATGGCCATAGCACGCTTTGCCATAATCAAATAAACCATATCAATCTTCTAAGTTTTATTTATTCTAAAATCAATCTTCTTCAATGGGATGGTAAATTTTGAAGTAGCTGGGAGAAGGAGGAATATGAACAATACCTGTGAAATTTTATTAATTGCAGCAGTATCTATGGTTTGAAACAAGATGGTTCCTAAATTGCTATGACAATCAAGAGGTAGATTATTCTTCCTAAAAATATTTCCCAACTAAAGTTTTTTAGTTTGAAAGTTTAGTTGTGAACTGATGTAAAATGCAGCTTCATTCTGTAAGTCAGTGTTAGTGAAAAGAATAATTATTATTAATCCTTTAATTATTAGAATCAAATCTTATTCACAGTCTTCTGAAACAGCATTCTGAACTTATTTAGCTTCAATTCTTTAGTTTTTATATGTATTAACTTAAGAAGCAGGTTTTTTTTTGCCTTCCTGCAAAATGTATCTAGAATGAATCCTGTTGCATTTCTTTCAAATGAGCAAACTGAAGTGAAGATGTAGAAATTCTGTTCAATTCTCTTACATCTGCAAAAACAAGACATTTTAGCTTGTATAGGTTATATAGATAATAAAGATGCTGTCAGTTATTTGTGCCTTTCTTTTTAAATTCAGGTTGTCAGGTTGATTAAATGCCTTTCATCATATGAAGAGATATATTTCCAATATTACTGAAATATTTTTGTATTTTTTGTGCTGTTGTGAAAGTAATTTCAGAATTTTCATTTATTGGCTATTAGATTAAAAGCCTATGAAATGTTAAGGATAGCTGGTTAAATATAGACATATCATAAAATGATTTTATTTAGAGGCATATTACATTTATTTTTCATTTATGATACAAATGTTCTGTACCAGTGTATGATAACTGCACAAGTTTTAGCAAAGAACAAATTTATGAAATGTATAAAATAAACTATACTAATGAAAGTTATATAATATTTTATTTGTTTTCCTGTTTCATATGTTTAACTTTTCTAATTATTTCATTGCAGGCCATCATAAACAGTTTTAAGTAACTCAAAAATTATTGTGTGTGTATTTATTTTTCTCTATTTTTAAACTGAAAAATCATTGATTTAAGTTATTATTTTAATTATATGTATTAGAGTTGTCATGTTTTAAATGCTTTTGAACATTCAGAATATAAATATATATTTGAAAGGTATATAGTCATGGTTTAAAATGCATTAGGAAATATTACATAATCTTATGCATTACTGCATAACTAAAACATTTCACAGTTGTTATAATCTCGTATTTCAGATATCTGCAGATTATTTGCATATATTTGTAACAGTAAATATGATATTCCTGTATGTGTGTGAGTGTGTGACAACTTCAATGAATGATAACTTGTTATTCAAGTAAAATACTAGAATTAATGAAGAAAAGCCAATTTCAATAATGCTATTTTTATATATATCTGTTTCTGATGTTAATCTAGTAGCATCAGTGAAAAGTACTGAAAGTGACTTGATATTTCTAATTCTGCGAACATTGCATTTTGAATGTGAATAAATTATAGGATTTTAATATTTATTAGGAAAAGCATCAATGTAAATGAAGTAAATGTAAAAAGAATAATTAGTTTGATTTTTACACCGTATTTAAGATTACAAATCTGTTGTGAATTGATATGTTGTCATACATAAAAACTCAGCAATTTTTGCATTGTTTTATAATGTCTGTGAATCAGTTTCTGTCCCTTCCAGGTGCAATAATTATCCTCGAATTTATTTCTCAAATCTGTTGTATTCTAAAATATGGTTAAATGGATTTTTAGTATTGTACTATTTTTGAAATTGTTTTAATTTACTAATGTGTAAAACAAAAGCTTGGCAATCAAGTTAGAAAGGAGTTAAACACACCTTTCTGACAATCTGTATATAAATATATATTGTAGTATGGTTTTAACTATATTATTGTCTCACTAGCAATAAATAACATAAAGCTTTAAAAGAATTTTACTCAGCCAGAGGTATGAAATATTTATTTGTTGTTATTTCCATTTATGTTGGCAGGTAGAATGATTTTAAGATACCAGTTTTTGTGGGTTAAGATAATACTTTTTCAAAAAAACTTCTGCATCATACAGTGATGGTCAAAAGTCATTTACTAGCTACTGGATAAAATAATTTTGGTCAATTTCTTTCATTTACTAATGTTTAGTAGTAAAAGAGTTATTGTATAAATGGAAAACTAATGCATATATAAGAATTTTCTGCCAATCTAAACTACTTCAGAGATTATTAGTTTAATAACTGTTAATACTATTTAGTCATGGAATAACTATTAATAGTATTTAAAGGATTTAGTAATGGAAAAGCAGATCACACATGCATAAAATAATAATTTTTTATTGCTATTACTTAGTTCGTCTGGAATTAAAGTTATGAATCGAAAACTGAATGCATGATGAATAAAGAACCATGCTTGTTTAAAATCATAGCACTTCTGTTGGCATTTTATAAATTTTCTGTAGCAGTTTAATTTTGATGTCATAATTTCAGCTGCAGATCCATTCATTGCATTTTTAGATATTGTCTGGTCTTAAAGCACATTGGTGTCTTTAATTTCTTCTAAAAATTTGTTATATGGTTAGTAAAAGCCATAAAGTTTTATTCTTTTATCTGTGGTGCTGTTAGTTTGGATTTGCTTGGGTTTGATACTCTGCACCCTGTTTGGATGCATGGTTGGTTTTCCAGTTTAACTTAGAAAGTTCTCCACTAAGGCATTCACTGTCATAGGTAGGCTTTGCCATAGTCAAATAAACTAACCCAATCTCTCCTTTGTGTGAACCAATCTGTTACCAGCTTTTGTAGGTAGCAACATTGTCATCCTAAGAGATAAAATTCTGTAAACCTTGTGTGTCATACTGAAGGTATATTTCTTATAGCTTTTCATTTGATCAGGTCTCTTTCCTTTCCAATCTATAATTAAGTGCCATGTGTGGACATTTCAGCCAGTTCTTATTTCTCAATGGTTTTTGAGGTCCTATGCTATTTGATACCTTAATGCTAATGAATGCCAACTATAAGAATTTCATCTCCACATCCACTCAACATGTTTTGCTCCCTGTTTCTCCAAAATTAGTTTTCATAATGTAATATTGTACAGGACCATGAGTTATTACTGGCATATTTGACAGCAGTTTCTTGTAAAATGATACGTTTTTTTTTTTTTTTTTTTTTTTTTTTTCCCCCCGAATTAAAAGGTGGGTATGATTTGTGTAGATCTTAAAGCATTGATATATTGTGAGAAACATGGGTGCTATATAGGTGGCCAAGCAAATTACTAATTGAACTGACAAAAGAGTACAATTTTTGTAATAGTAGAACAGATTTCAGAGTAAGTAAATGTATAGAGATTTATATTTATGCATGTTTTATTTTCTAAGTTTATTCATAAACCTTCTTATTTATTTTTTCATGAAGCTTTGAATTCTATAACAGTTTCTTCATTTATTATGTTATATATAACTATAACCAACACATAATATTTCTTAAAATGGGGGACGGGGTATTCTTATCAGGTTTCTGGTCCAGTACTTTTGGCCAATGCTGTTTTAATGTGTGTAACATGAAAATACAGTTAACTCATCAACATGATAATGAAAAACTTTTTGTGAGGTTTAATAAAAATTATTTTCCAAATGTTCATTATTTCTGCTTCATCTCACTGAATAAATTGTTTTTTTTACCAAAAATCAGTCTTAACCTTTAAGAGACGGGGCAGTTTGGGAAGGTTTCACTTAAAAAGACGGGAAATCCAAATGCATTTCCACCCTCCTTTTAGCTGCCATTGTAAAGGAAAACTACTACTCTTTTGCAACTTTTCCTGTAGGTCACCTTTGTTAATTTTCAGGTAAAAGACTAGGGAATAATATAAAAGAATTTGTTGAATTTGTTCTCTTTTCTGCTGTTCATCGCGAAGGTCATCTCGCATAAGTGGCAAGGGAGGTTATTCGGACAATGACTGTCTCCGCACCCTGAAGGATGGGGGGGGGAATTCTCTGGCCGTCTCTTTGAGACACTGCAGCTCTGGCTGATTCTTAGGCCACCCGTCTTTTAAAGGTTAAATCATGTACCCATCAAAGGGAAAATTATTAATTACAATATGTATACTTTTAAAAAGGAAAATAAGGTTTTATGTCTGATGTAAGATGGGTTTGTAATATCATGACTAATTCTTGCGTAATTAACATATGCACAAGTGGTGAATTCTTTCATTTTTCTGATACTGATCAAAGAAATTCAAAAGCTAATTGTCCTAGCCTTATGTCATGAAGACCAGAATAACTGTTATAAAATGTATTTCAAAATATATGTGTTTTGGGGAAACTGTTCTAGTTTAAAAAATTTACCTGTTAAAAAGTTGCTTAATACCAAATTTTTAAGACCTTCATTCCGTATTTATGTGTATATGTTAGATGTAATTTTGCTTACTTACTTCCAGGCATAATTTATTACGTGTTTTACTAACTTGTATGATTTTGTGCTGTTTCTAAATTACTGTGAAAATGAAAAACTGCAAAATTTGTTGGAATCTATATCATGTCATTACTGTTGAGATGAGAGGCGCCGCTATTACTGGGTTAATCGGCTAACAATGGCCGGTTTTAGTGTTTCGCGTTTGCTCCTTCAGTATTTTATTGCTAGAATTTTTTATTTTTACATGCAATACAATTCAACATATAATACCTAGTAGTTTCACATACATCTCCATTAAATTGTTTCGAATAACAGGCAGGTAGCCCTTGCTTACTTTGCCCAAGTTAAATAATTTGAATTCAGCTACTTTCCTAAATGTTAAATATGTTTTGAATAACAGGCAGGTAGCCCTTGCTTACTTTGCCTAAATCAAATAATTCGAATTCAGCTACTTTCCTAAATGTTAAATAGTATGAAAACTTCCCTTTATTACTTTAGGATTATTTGGATACATTTTTTTCCTCAACTTTTTGTCTGCAACAAATTTAAACCAAACAGGTTTACATTCACACTGCATAGAATTCGTTTACTATTTTATCTATCAAACCATCTCCAATAAATAAGTTGGCAACTTTATTTGTACTTTGAGGAGCATTTAGAAAGTTTTACACCTTAATCAATATAAACACGCTTCTTAGTTAGTTTGATTTTTTAATTTTATTTTGCCCACCAGTGATATGAATTTCTATTTTGTTCCCGTCAGCAGGAGATTCCATGTTATGGATTATTAACTTTCATTTCTTTGTTTACAGTGTATCATCATATCACTGTTGTATTAATAATTTGATGAGATTCTTTTTCGACGTTAGAAAAAATTTTAGAATATATTTGTTTCATAACCACTTTTAATTTATCAAAATAATTAAACATTGCAAAAATCACAAATTAATGGTCAACTTCCAATTTTTGATCAACTGTGTGTTCTGTGTGACAGTATTCTTGTGGGAATCTAAAAGTAGTTTACATATAACGTTCAGATCTACATCAGTGGCTATCCGAAACAGTATATGTTAGAGATGATACAAGGAAAAAGCTATCTGCGGAAGAGTAGGTAAACCATCATGGAATTTATTTTCTAAGAAAACTTAGTTGATGTCCATACTGCTCATGCAAGGAATTAAACTATCAGTGTTCAGCTGTCTTATCCACTTTGTTATTGGAGTGCCAGCTTTTTGAAATAACTGAATTGGGAAAGGGCATTTTTTAAATAGCATTCAGCAATCTACCAGCGGCCGAATGAATAAAATCGTTGAACACAATTTCATCCCTAATTTGGCTTCCGGCTACTAAAAATGGCTGCCTCCATGGAATTTTCGCGATTGTCCCCATGTGTAACGAAAATAAGAGCTAGTCATCCATGGAAGCATCCCTTTCAAATCA
This sequence comes from Stegodyphus dumicola, assembly GCF_044657685.1. Taxonomy (NCBI): domain Eukaryota; kingdom Metazoa; phylum Arthropoda; class Arachnida; order Araneae; family Eresidae; genus Stegodyphus; species Stegodyphus dumicola. The sequence goes on along the minus strand of NC_140781.1, from coordinate 107,281,550 downwards.
GATAGTTCTAGAATGCTATGTCACCATACATAGGTCGTTCGATAAAAAATGAAAAAGACTTTTTTTTCCCATTCGACAAATATGATTTTTACTCTTTTATGTCTTTTTCATAATGATTGTTTTCTGAGTAGTTATAAGTAATTCTATAAACATTTAATATCCAGTCATCAAACGTGCTATATGCCATTTTCAACATCTCCGTATAACAAAAACGTTTCCACTGTGTAGTGGGAGTGACACCCTTCTTTTAGAACATCACCAACAAGTCGGTTCCTTGTAAGTAAATTATGTATATGTGTGAAGTATTTTTTAAATCTGCGGTAATTGCATTCAAAACACATTTCTAATACACTGCTCCACAGCATTTAGGGAATATTATTATTTTGGACATAAACTGCAGGTAATGAAGGTGATTGATATATAATCTATAGGTGTTGTAAGATGTGAAAAGAGAAAAGCATCGAGTAAGGAATAATTAAATTGTATTGACGATATTTGTCAGTAAACAAAAAAAAAAAAATGCACAATTTGTGCATATTATACAAACAAGCAAAATATGTGATTTCTCGGATGAGCTTCAATAAGGGTTATGTATGGTTTCTCTTGATCAAAAGCAATTTCACACATTTACGAGGCATGTAATAAATAAGGGACTAGGGTATTCTCTCCCACTTCTGTGGATGAGAGCTTTTCGCTTTCTAGGGGTGATACCCTTTTCCCTAGAATGTCTCAAACATGCGCTATCGGCTTCATATCTAGGGAAATGCTGGCCAATCCATTTGATGAATTCCTTTGTTGAAAAGGAAATTGTCCTGGCATTATCACCCATGAGAATCCTCGATTCCTGTAGCATCAAGGAGGCCCACCAGCGGCCGAGCGGGAAAGTCGCTGAACATTGGTAGTTTGGTCCGAGGTTCGAATCTCGCGAACGGGTTGGCTGCATGGGCATTTTTGTGGTTTTTCCCATGTGTAACATGTATAGGAGTAAGTTCCTCTTAGAAAGTCATCCACAAAGGCATCCCTCCTCTTAGGCAGATAGCCCTCGAGACTTTTCCATAATAAAATATACCAATACCTCTAGCATAAAGGACAACAATATTTCATCCCTATATCGCTGAGCCCTTAATTCTCCGTTTCTGATAATGTGTAGTTGGGTGCGGTCATCAATTCCACCTATGCCAAATCGGACATTTTCATGCACAGTTGCACGATTATTCCATCTACCAGATTCTTTCCAGATGAGAATCCGCTTGTTGTCAGGTTGTATATTAAAGCGGGACACTTCCATGAAGAGCACGTTGCTCCATTCAGCTCATCCCCATCTAAAATGCTCCTATGCACATCTTCTATGGGCAGCATGGCAGTCCTGTGTTAACGAAACACAAGCCATAGATCTGCGAACATATAAACCCACATTGTGGAGTCGGTTTCAAACAGTTTGCGTCAAAACTCTGGTACCAGTAGCCCTCTGAAAGTACTGCTGCAAGAAAGTGACTTCATAGTGCTGTTTTTTTTTTTTTTTCCTTAGTGTTAAATACCGGTACTCATTTTGTGTTATTGCAGGCGTATGTCCTTTTCCTGATCTTCAGTGATTATTTCCAGTTTCCAAAAACCGATTCCAAAGTCTGGAAATGACATTTTGAGAAACTTCTAAAACTTCCGCTACAACTGATTGCGTTTGACCCGCCTCTAAACGACCGATGACACTCCAGGCTACCGATTCACTTAAGTGATTTTGCTGACACATCGTATTCACTGTTACAAAACATTCAATGCATGTCAGTTGTTTTTAATCTCCTACAGAAGGAAGGCTGCAGATCACTTTTTACTCTTTATCTAAAACGCTTAGTTTTCGATGTCACAAATTTGCATATATATTCTCAACTATAATTAAAATATAACATCACTCTCACTCTCAGTTTTCTGCATAACTTCTGTTATTATCTCTACACTTTTCCCAACATTTGGGCCCCACGTGACATTAAAAGTAAAACATAGTATATGATGTAAATTGCACATAAATCCTTCGACTTCATTTGATTAATGAGTTCAGACAAATTATAGTTCGAAGGTGTTAAGTTTGGGCTTCAGGGAGGATGCTTAGGTTTTGTCCAGTGAACCTTCAGCGATTTTTGTTGTTTTACACTAGCTGTATGGAGCCATTTTTCAAGTAAATGGACGATGTTCTGCCTTTTACTTTCACGAAAAACTAATTGTACGCTGTTCAGAAAGGAAATCGACTTCCTCCAAAACATCTTCCTCCAAAATGGTAAGAACTTTGCCAACTAAATAACCTAATTTTGCTTTCAGTGAAGCAGTTTCTCTGAAGCCAAACCATGTGGGACCGCTTAGTTTCCGAAATGCAGTGGTACAATTAATATCCATCTCAGGTTAAAATGCATTCTAAAATTCATAGCAATTCAAATGTCTGACAAGTTTATCGTATTGCATCCTTTTGATTATCATTCAAGATTCCAGGCACCGATCTTACCATGATTTTCTGAAAATTCAGCTTATTCCAAATGATAAACTGCTCTCTTCCATAATTTATGCCTGTTTTCTCGCTAATTTCGTGAACTCTTATTTTTCGGTCATTAAATTTAGTCAAATTTCTCTCATATTACACTTGTTTTCTGCAAGCGAGTATAAATCCAATTTCTGTAACTTCACAGCCATTTTAAAGCATCTTGTGCTGTCTGCATTCTCAAGGCCCCTGTAGGATGTCATTATCTAAAAAATTACTTTTACAGATGAAAGCGATTTTTTTTTATTGTAATTCCTTCTTATTCAAGGAAAGTTTTTGAAATAAAAGGCAACCAAAAACAGATAATCGCTAATTTAGGTTTAGGAGGAAGTTTCTTTTGTAACTCACCGCGACGTCGTTCAGTCTGTTACATGAAAGAGCCATTCCCAGAAGTGCTTCGTTGCTTGCGGCCACCTAACAGATCTGACCAGATGTTTCCAGACCAGAGTTTATTGCAGTCACATCTGCTTTTCTTCCTTCAACCCCTGTGCATTGCTTTGACCTCGTATTTTGTCTTCATTCTCTCACCCACTGTGGTGAACCGATTTTTTTTTTTTTTTTTTTTTTTTTTTTTTGGATGCCCCAAGGTGAGTAGAGAAACAAGATTATGCTCTTCCTAAAGCTCGAGTTCAGTGACGTCCCTTAATTCATCGCTGATATTTCTGCTTTTCTAACATATATTCAAACTTTACCAAAAAAAAAAAAAAATATTCATGCAATTGGAAGTATACACTAGCAATGCGAAAGCTCGCAGGAACCAAGATGTTTTTAAGATACTGATAAAAATGGTCCAAAAATGTTTTTTTAGATTTCAGAGATATAGAATGAGCTTGGATTTAATGTAATATTTCTTCATTGCTATTTGAAATATACATTCTTATGTGTGTAACTGCACTGCACATAAAATTAGCACCAAAGTAATTTTGCCCATAAGAATTCTAATGTCAAAAATTGCTTGCTGCATATCTTAGAAATTAGTTCTAGAAAATAGTAAAAATAACCTATATCTGTCATGTTATGTACATCATGAAAGTATCTTATTATGAACTGAAAAGCAGTTGTAATATTTGTATCATCTATCGTTATATTGCACTGTAGGAATATTAACAACGAGCATACACGCCATCTATTGCCTAACCAAACATATGACTACTCCTTTAGATCACTGTTTCTGTTATTAGGTAGCTAACTCGTTTTTCCATTGGTAGTGAATTTTCGTTGTTGAACAGTATTTGAAGCTACAGTGTACAATCAATCGAGTTATCATTACGCAGTGTATTGTGCTTCTTGAAGTTGATGAACATGAGTATTATTCCAATAACATGGGGGGGGGGCTCACCAGCGGCCGAGCGGTAAAGTCGCTGAACATTAGTTCAGTCCGAGGTTCGAATTCCACGAACGGCCTGACTGCATGGGCGTTTTAGCGGGTTTCCCCATTTGTAGCGAGTATACGAGCCAGTTTCTCTTAGAAAGTCCTCCACAAAGGCATCTCTCTCCTTAGGCAGATAGTCCTCAAGGTTTTGCCGTAATTACATAAATCAAACCAATATGATAGTGCTATTTGTCATGTATCCAGTGAAATCAGGCAAGCTTTATGCGGGCTTTTCGGAAACAGTATCATTTCTAAAGGATTAAGCCGTAACCAGCGGCCTAGCTGCAAAGTCGCTGAGCACTGGTAGTTCGACCTTGATTTGAATCTAGGTGAACAGGCTGGCTACATGGGCGTTTTTGTAGTTCCTCCCCCCATGTGTAACGTGGATACGAGTCAGTTTCCACTAGAAAGTCCTCCACGAAGGCATAATTCTCCATAGTACATCAGGGTTAGCATTCGCGTGCTTTGTCCTAAAAAAGTATGAAAGAGTAGGTATAATATAGGGGTTCGGAGCCATGTGGCGCTCACAGACGACGCACAAGGGGGGGAGGAGCCCGTGTGGGTTGATACGTCACCAACTACGGACGCGTCGCAATCCTGTTCGTGACGTCATCACGCATTATCACCTCGGATTATCTTGCTATTGCTACGTCAGCCGCATTTTTCATTCTGTTTGTGTTGTAATCAGCTTTCATGTCCGCACTTATCCATTGACGTAGAACTCCCCGCTGCTCTGATGTCATACTAAATCCGCAACCTGATTGCAGCATGCAGAAACATGTTAGAATTTCTAGAACATTCTATTTAGTTCACCAATGGGCACTACAGGGCAGTAGTGTCCCCTTGCCGCTTTTCGATTGGTTCTCGTGGATCCTGAACAAGTTATTAACCATTATTTTTAATTGATTATACTATTTGACTTAATAATTAATATAGTTAATTAAAAAGTTCACCTATTTACATGTAAATTTCACTTATTTGTCCATCTATGGCATGGGAAACGTGGACCATAACACAAAGCTGTGCTTTTATCTCATGAATCATATTATTTGATCTTATCTATCCGATCGTATCTATCCTCTTTGTTCATCTTTGTGCAGCCGAAACCAGCATGAGACTGATGGATTGCACATAGAGAATTCTGTTCCAACTTGCTCAGAACTTTGTACATCCTCGATAATGAATGAATTCATAACTTTAAATTTATTTTATTTCTATTTTAGGTTAAGATATTTTAAATTTCTCATTTCTTTATCTTACAAACATAATTTACGTATTTTTCTTTTCTACTCGCCGTTAAATTAAATGTACTAATTTTCACACTATATTTTTTATATACAAACATAAGATTTTCTTTTTTTTCCCACCATTTTTAAGTTTTACGTTCTTTACCCCCTGCGTTTAACGTGCAAAAGTAATAGATTTTATAAAAGTAATATGTTTTCACAATTTTAATTTTTTTTTTCTCTTTTTATTTTACAAAAGGTTTTTCCTCTTCAGTTTAATCTTTCCTTTCCGTGTTTTACATTCTTCACTTTATTTGTTTACAAAAGCTGTACTTATTTTCTTACGATTTTTTCTTTCTTTTTTACGAACTCGGTCTTTTTTCCTATATTTTACTTCAAGAAGTCATTTTTAATTTTTCTTTTATATAAAAGTATTTTTTGTAATTCTTTGAAGAATTTTCTTCTCCCATTTCTTCTTTCTTTTTATTTTCCTCTTAAGGTTTTTCTTAATGTTTTAAATACTTATTGATGTTACACCTCCATTTCTCGAAGCGTAAAGTTACATATATATTTCTCTGTCTATGAAATTTAAGCTGGAACTTACACGCATATAATTTCCCTCTAGAGGCTTTCATGGATAATATTTTCTGCAAATTTAAACCAATAAGTACGATGTTCCTTCCATATAGCTTACTTAGCATATTATATTTCTTCTTATTTTTTACGCTACTAATACTTAAAATATACAAAACTTTCTCTTCTAACGTATTATACTAACTCTTTGAAACACTGTACTAAAACGTCGCGAATTCTCTTTTACACATCTCATTCTTGTTCAAAGGATTCACGAAATGTGTCAAAAAATGTAAATTTTTAACTTTCTATTTTCCATTTAGACATTTTGCCTTACATTTAATCTTTATCATGTTTCTAAAACATATCCCTGTTAATATTTCTGATTCTTCTTTTTTAATAATAATAATTAATTTAATTAAAATAAATACAGACTTATACGGATTTTTCAAAGGTCTACTGACTTTGAATTAAACCTTCTAATTCAGAAATAGTAAATTTTCACAACATAAAATCTACTTGAACTAATATATGGACATCTCTAGCCAGTTTAGTTCAAATACATACGAAACAATATGAAATTTCTTATTATTGTCTACCCAAGTTTAATACGTACCAACAGCATTTCATTTCTTATTATTTTACCCTACAGACATTACATGAATATATTCAGAACACTCCTTTTTATTGAGCAGGAGGTTTCAGATATATTACTAACACAGATTGACTCTTTGAAATATTTTACAAAAATATCTGGGATTTTCTTGTACACATTGTATTTAAATCACCGAACATACGTTAAATTTTGATTTCTATCACGTGAAAACTTCACTCGGATTCTTAATGTGATCCCACCATTTACCGCAGACCTTCATAAACACTGCTATATCTGAACTTAACACAGCCTTATTTTTTTAACAAGCTACAGAATGTTTAACTACAGATAAGAATATCCACATTGTAATGTAATATTTTAAATTCACTATAGAGCCATATTTGTGTAAAACATGTAAAACGAAAGGATGTTTGGACATGGAATTAATGTTCAGTCACGGAAGTGAAACTTTGTCATCTTTTTCCCTACTTTGAATATAAAAATTTCTCAGCTCGGAATATTTTTTTCAAAGAGTATGATCATTATTTTTACAAGTCTCAAAGCTTTTTAATATGTTCCTTCTAACTTAAGATATGCATTTCAAATTGACAAACACTGAACTCTTACAGCTTTTTGAGGATGATTTTTAAGTTATGATACATAGCAAATAAAATCCTAGATAACAGGGAATATTGACTTGAATTCCCAAATAATAATACAACTTCAATATATTCAATTTAACTTAAGATACGCATTTCAAACAGGCATTACTTTACTTAAGCTCTTTAAGTACATCCGATATTTAATTTTTCACAGATATGAGAAACATTTTTGCATAAATACCATACAAAACATATAATATTGACATGAACTCCATATTATGGTTAAACATTGGTAATTTAAATGAACCTTTAATACATTTTAGTGTGAATTAATCTTAAAAAGAAAAATTCAAATGCAAGTATTCAAACAGAAATGCTTCACAAATTTACATATTAAGCAAATATTCAAGAGAATACCTATATATCTAGAGATATTATTTACACTAGTTGGTAATGTAATTTATTAGAGCAGTCGCAGACGTATATGAGAGGTATGCAATATCCATGAAAAAAACTTACTGCCAAGTCAAAGAGCAATAGTGAAATATAACATATAAGAAGGGGAAAAAATGTCTAAATATGGAAAACATGAACAAGGAATGAATACTTTTTCTGAAAATATCTCGAATGGGATAAGTCAGGGGTAAGAACCTTAACCAGTTTCAGGAATAGGGCCTGAAAACTAATGAAGTATTTTTAATCATATTTTAGTCTATAATGCATTTATTTATACTAAAATATTCTGTTTGAAGACTATATTCTACACTTAGAAGGAATTTGATAAATCAGAATGATTTCATTTTCTGAAGATTCATGTTCAGAAATATTACAACTCAAAAGAAAAAAAAAAGGTTAGAGCAAGAATGAAGTATACTGTAACCAATAAAAAATGTTTTTCTTTCTAAAAAAATTAAAGTAAAACTTTCTCGACCTAAAAAAATCTAAATGAATTTTTTTCGACTTTTCAAAATCAAAGTGTAAACTTTTCCCCTTACACTTTGAATTTAACATGGGTTTCCCATAGACAAAATAAAAGTGGAGATTTTTCTCCCTAAAAAAATTAAAGTGAAACTTTTTCCACCTAAAAAAATCTAAATGAAATTTTTTCGACTTTTTAAAATTAAAGTGTAACTTTTTCCCCCTTACATTTTAAAATTAACATGGGTTTTACCACAGTCGAAATAACAGTGGTGATGTTTCGTCTTAAAAAATTAAAGTGAAATTTTTCCAACTCAGAAAAGCAAACTGCTTCATTTGAGCCCTAACGGAAACTGCAGTGAGCAATTTTCGCCTTAAAAAAACAAACATATTCAGATATTATCATCAAGGTTTTCTACTCAGATATATTTTTCTGCTTTTCATACCATTACATTTCCAATGAAATTTGATTCATAGCCGGTTAGTTAAATGTTTATTATTTTTTCTTCGCATCCGAATGCATTTCATGTCTCACATAGGCTCATTACAACCAAGTTAGAAGTTAAGTTACTTCCTGAAATACTGTACATTTCATTCCGGAAAATATCTTCATTTTGAATCCTCTAATTTTTCTTTTTTTCCTGCATGCCAAGTAAATTTTGTGCATAAAGTTTTCAGTTTCGATGGAAGTTATTTACGGATGACTATAGTGTTATCGTATTTCCATAAACCTTTTGAAAACTTTGAGTATTACCAATTTTTAACGTTACGGCAACTGCAAATCATTGAATTTTCAAATATTTTCTTATTTATCTTTTACATTGCCTTGTAAAGATTTTGGAATAAATTTTTATTAAATAGTTATATTGTTTGATTTAATAACGTTTTGTACGTTTGGAAGATTTAACTTCAATAACACTACCACGCTGAATCAGAAAATTAAGAAAGGAAATGTAATTTTTCATCTTAGTATACTATGGGAATAGAGACTGTTAACCCACCTCATACAGAATATTTTCTCGAAGTTACCAAGAATCACTGACTTGCACTGTCATAGATTCTTCTCATGTAGTCTATTTCTTTCTTAAAAGAAGTTTATATACTAATTTCATTTGACATTCATGAGAAACATCAGCACCTTGATTTAAATGACTAGGAAACTAAGAACCATTGTTTTGTAAATATGTTTCTATTTGACTCAAATGTTTCTTCTTTATCATATTCTAAGTGAACAACTAACCGTATATAAGTAATATATTGCATTGATGAACCAGTGTTATATTTTAACTTATTAAGTGACTATGAGAAGAAAGTCATGTTTTCCCCTAAATGCTCATTTTCAAGTAGAATTTTACTAACGCACACATGTGTTTATTGCAGTTTTTGATAAAATCTCAAAGGCTGAAATGAGTGTTTCATTACCAAATTTGTACTTTCCGACTTCATTTTACTGAAACGGAAACATTCATAAGTTATTGCGAAGAAACATTTGTACATGTTGTGCTTTTTGATTAATTTTCATACCACCTGATTATCTTTGAAAATTTGTTTCCTAGTCCAGTGCTAATATATTGCTAATTTTCGCTTTTTCAGTGTCTTTCGTATGTGACAAAAACTCAGTTTACAACCTTTTCTTACTTCTTAACACCTTGCATTGCATTGCTGAACCGGGGCCATGCTTTCATTTTTATTACATATCATGCAAATATTATAAAAAAAGGCACATTTTTTCCTTCTGTTAGCACAATTTGAACGAACATTTTACTATTACAGAGACTTTAGTAAAATCTCAACGTTAAACTGAATTTTTCATTACTAATTTTGAAGATTCTGGATATATCCTACTTAAACGTTCATAACTGGTTAGCAAAATAGTTTATACATGTACTCCGTTGTACTCTTGGTTAATTTTAAATTGTGTTTCATCTGTAACACTTTATTTCTAATGAAGTATCGAAATGATTATTATTTACTATCTGCTTTTTGCAAAGAATTTCGTAGACACATGTGTTCAATACAGAAAAATTTTCTAACTTATCAGTATTATTACCAAAATAGAATGCAAAACTTCCCTAAAAATGTGTACATTTATTTCTTTAAAAACGCGTACCGAATACCCACATTTAATAATTTAATGAGTATTTTCCTATATCAGAACGACAATTTTTAAATAATGTCATGTTCCATAAAATTTATGAATTTGTAATGTCGTTGGCTTTTTGCAAACGCTTTGAGAGAGTGTGCTCTCGATACTCTTTTAAACACTTGGAAACTGTTTTATCTTTGTTATTGGGAACTATTTTATATTTGTTGTTGATATATGCCAATGGATTCTCGATACATTTTCTCTTGGTTTATCTTCAGCTTATGAGTTATTTAAATACTTAAAAATATATTTGTAGATCATTTATATTGACACTTGTGATAGAATTCGTGGATGTGTTTTCGTCTTCTTATTATTAATAGGAAAAATTAAAGTTACGTGAGAGATTTAGAATACTGAAGTTCAAATGAATGTTAAATACTGGGAACAAATCCGGCATTCTGCCATAATTGACTAATATTCTGAATAATAAAATTTTAAGAAAACATTAATTTCATTCATGTGAATAAAATAAAAACATTCCCATAGTATGCTAAGATGAAAAATTACATTTCCTTTCTTAATTTTCTGATTCAGCGTGGTAGTGTTATTGAAGCTAAATCTTCCAAACGTGCAAAACGTTATTAAATCAAACAATATAACTATTTAATAAAAATTTATTCCAAAATCTTTACAAGGCAATGTAAAAGATAAATAAGAAAATATTTGAAAATTCAATGATTTGCAGTGGCCGTAACGTTAAAAATTGGTAATACTCAAAGTTTTCAAAAGGTTTATGGAAACACGATAACACTATAGTCATCCGTAAATAACTTCCATCGAAACTGAAAACTTTATGCACAAAATTTACTTGGAATGCAAGAAAAAAAGAAAAATTAGAGGATTCAAAATGAAGATACTTTCCGGAATGAAATGTACAGTATTTCAGGAAGTAACTTAACTTCTAACTTGGTTGTAATGAGCCTATGTGAGACATGAAATGCATTCGGATGCGAAGAAAAAATAATAAACATTTAACTAACCGGCTATGAATCAAATTTCATTGGAAATGTAATGGTATGAAAAGCAGAAAAATATATCTGAGTAGAAAACCTTGATGATAATATCTGAATATGTTTGTTTTTTTAAGGCGAAAATTGCTCACTGCAGTTTCCGTTAGGGCTCAAATGAAGCAGTTTGCTATTCTGAGTTGGAAAAATTTCACTTTAATTTTTTAAGACGAAACATCACCACTGTTATTTCGACTGTGGTAAAACCCATGTTAATTTTAAAATGTAAGGGGGGGAAAGTTACACTTTAATTTTTTAAAAGTCGAAAAAATTTCATTTAGATTTTTTTAGGTGGAAAAAGTTTCAATTTAATTTTTTTAGGGAGAAAAATCTCCACTTTTATTTTGTCTATGGGAAACCCATGTTAAATTTAAAGTGTAAGGGGAAAAGTTTACACTTTGATTTTGAAAAGTCGAAAAAAATTCATTTAGATTTTTTTAGGTCGAAAAAGTTTTACTTTAATTTTTTTAGAAAGAAAAACATTTTTTATTGGTTACAGTATACTTCATTCTTGCTCTAACCTTTTTTTTTTCTTTTGAGTTGTAATATTTCTGAACATGAATCTTCAGAAAATGAAATCATTCTGATTTATCAAATTCCTTCTAAGTGTAGAATATAGTCTTCAAACAAAATATTTTAGTATAAATAAATGCATTATAGACTAAAATATGATTAAAAATACTTCATTAGTTTTCAGGCCCTATTCCTGAAACTGGTTAAGGTTCTTACCCCTGACTTATCCCATTCGAGATATTTTCAGAAAAAATATTCATTCCTTGTTCATGTTTTCCATATTTAGACATTTTTTCCCCTTCTTATATGTTATATTTCACTATTGCTCTTTGACTTGGCAGTAAGTTTTTTTCATGGATATTGCATACCTCTCATATACGTCTGCGACTGCTCTAATAAATTACATTACCAACTATTGTAAATAATATCTCTAGATATATAGGTATTCTCTTGAATATTTGCTTAATATGTAAATTTGTGAAGCATTTCTGTTTGAATACTTGCATTTGAATTTTTCTTTTTAAGATTAATTCACACTAAAATGTATTAAAGGTTCATTTAAATTACCAATGTTTAACCATAATATGGAGTTCATGTCAATATTATATGTTTTGTATGGTATTTATGCAAAAATGTTTCTCATATCTGTGAAAAATTAAATATCGGATGTACTTAAAGAGCTTAAGTAAAGTAATGCCTGTTTGAAATGCGTATCTTAAGTTAAATTGAATATATTGAAGTTGTATTATTATTTGGGAATTCAAGTCAATATTCCCTGTTATCTAGGATTTTATTTGCTATGTATCATAACTTAAAAATCATCCTCAAAAAGCTGTAAGAGTTCAGTGTTTGTCAATTTGAAATGCATATCTTAAGTTAGAAGGAACATATTAAAAAGCTTTGAGACTTGTAAAAATAATGATCATACTCTTTGAAAAAAATATTCCGAGCTGAGAAATTTTTATATTCAAAGTAGGGAAAAAGATGACAAAGTTTCACTTCCGTGACTGAACATTAATTCCATGTCCAAACATCCTTTCGTTTTACATGTTTTACACAAATATGGCTCTATAGTGAATTTAAAATATTACATTACAATGTGGATATTCTTATCTGTAGTTAAACATTCTGTAGCTTGTTAAAAAAATAAGGCTGTGTTAAGTTCAGATATAGCAGTGTTTATGAAGGTCTGCGGTAAATGGTGGGATCACATTAAGAATCCGAGTGAAGTTTTCACGTGATAGAAATCAAAATTTAACGTATGTTCGGTGATTTAAATACAATGTGTACAAGAAAATCCCAGATATTTTTGTAAAATATTTCAAAGAGTCAATCTGTGTTAGTAATATATCTGAAACCTCCTGCTCAATAAAAAGGAGTGTTCTGAATATATTCATGTAATGTCTGTAGGGTAAAATAATAAGAAATGAAATGCTGTTGGTACGTATTAAACTTGGGTAGACAATAATAAGAAATTTCATATTGTTTCGTATGTATTTGAACTAAACTGGCTAGAGATTTCCATATATTAGTTCAAGTAGATTTTATGTTGTGAAAATTTACTATTTCTGAATTAGAAGGTTTAATTCAAAGTCAGTAGACCTTTGAAAAATCCGTATAAGTCTGTAATTATTTTTAGGAAAAAAAAAAATGAATCAGAAATATTAACAGGGATATGTTTTAGAAACATGATAAAGGTTAAATGTAAGGCAAAATGTTTAAATGAAAAATAGAAAGTTAAAAATTTACATTTTTTGACACATTTCGTGAATCCTTTGAACAAGAATGAGATGTGTAAAAGAGAATTCGCGACGTTTTAGTATAGTGTTTCAAAGAGTTAGTATAATACGTTAGAAGAGAAAGTTTTGTATATTTTAAGTATTAGTAGCGTAAAAAAATAAGAAGAAATATAATATGCTAAGTAAGCTATATGGAAGGAACATCGTACTTATTAGTTTAAATTTGCAGAAAATATTATCCATGAAAGCCTCTAGAGGGAAATTATATGCGTGTAAGTTCCAGCTTAAATTTCATAGACAGAGAAATATATATATGTAACTTTACGCTTCGAGAAATGGAGGTGTAACATCAATAAGTATTTAAAACATTAAGAAAAACCTTAAGAGGAAAATAAAAAGAAAAAAGAAATGGGAGAAGAAAATTCTTCAAAGAATTACAAAAAATACTTTTATATAAAAGAAAAATTTAAAATGACTTCTTGAAGTAAAATATAGGAAAAAAAGACCGAGTTCGTAAAAAAGAAAGAAAATATCGTAAGAAAATAAGTTCAGCTTTTGTAAACAAATAAAGTGAAGAATGTAAAACACGGAAAGGAAAGATTAAACTGAAGAGGAAAAACCTTTTGTAAAATAAAAAGAGAAAAAAAAAATTAAAATTGTGAAAACATATTACTTTTATAAAATCTATTACTTTTGCACGTTAAACGCAGGGGGTAAAGAACGTAAAACTTAAAAATGGTGGGAAAAAAAAGAAAATCTTATGTTTGTATATAAAAAATATAGTGTGAAAATTAGTACATTTAATTTAACGGCGAGTAGAAAAGAAAAATACGTAAATTATGTTTGTAAGATAAAGAAATGAGAAATTTAAAATATCTTAACCTAAAATAGAAATAAAATAAATTTAAAGTTATGAATTCATTCATTATCGAGGATGTACAAAGTTCTGAGCAAGTTGGAACAGAATTCTCTATGTGCAATCCATCAGTCTCATGCTGGTTTCGGCTGCACAAAGATGAACAAAGAGGATAGATACGATCGGATAGATAAGATCAAATAATATGATTCATGAGATAAAAGCACAGCTTTGTGTTATCGTCCACGTTTCTCATGCCATAGATGGACAAATAAGTAAAATTTACATGTAAATAGGTGAACTTTTTAATTAACTATATTAATTATTAAGTCAAATAGTATAATCAATTGAAAATAATGGTTAATAACTTGTTCAGGATCCACGAGAACCAATCGAAAAGCGGCAAGGGGACACTACTGCCCTCTAGCGCCCATTGGTGAACTAAATAGAATGTTCTAGAAATTCTAACATGTATCTGCATGCTGCAATCAGGTTGCGGATTTAGTATGACATTAGAGTAGCGGGGAGTTCTACGTCAGTGGATAACTGCGGACATGAAACCGGATTACAACACAAACAGAATGAAACATGCGGGTGACGTAGCAATAGCAAGATAATCCGAGGTGATAATGCGTGATGACGTCACGAACAGGATGCGACGCGTCCGTAGTTGGTGACGTATCAACCCACACGGGCTCCTCCGTAAACTTCCTCCCCCCCTTGTCCGTCGTCTGTGAGCGCCACATAGCTCCAAACCCCCATATTATATCTACTTGAAAGGATTGCAACTCTGTATTCATCTAATTTATTGCCCGCAGATATTTTCTTGTGGCGGTTAAATGTCTATACAAATAATCCGTATACACTGGAGGATCTAAAGAGGAACATTAGGGAGGTGGTTAACAACATTAGTGTATAGATGGCTGTACAGTGTGTCCTTAAACATGGCAAAAGGAGCATGCGCATGCATTATTGAACAGAACTGCCATTTCGAGCATATGTTGGAAAGCCATGGTTTGCTGTCGCATTAGTACGCTATAAGGCAATAAAAATTAATAAGTGTTGCATGTCTCGTAGTTTGGGCTTTACATGCTTTTTGTTCTATGCAGTTGCTTACCTGATCTACTTTCCGACCACCCTGTATGTTCTATGTTGTAGCGGTTACTGCTTGTTCTGTAGCTTTTAAGTACATTTTTTCTAGTTGCAAAGATTTCAGAAGAAAACAAAATGCTTAGTTTCTGAAGAAACATTCAAGAGGTTCATATCCACATAAAGGCACAATGAAACATATTTACCTTAACGATCATATTAATTTCGAATTACATAAATTCAAGGCAAAGATCTCTCATTTTCTCAGCTGATAGCTGCAGCATTTAAATTATAAAATTACTTCAGTAATACATATAAAGATTAGTAATTCATTTTACTTCGGAATATATCATTTCTGACCTATATCTTTTAAACTGCTTAGGGAATGATGCAGAAAATATTGCCGGTCACGGGTAGCAGCTGACATGACAACTGCCACGCAGTAACGTGAATGCCATTTTCTATCCATTGTGATTATCAGAATAAAAGCTGATACTGCAAGTTCCTGAGTTCAGTATGGATGACAAATGAAGGCACGGTCCGTCTCATTCCCATTATGTATTTCGATGGACATTCTTTTGTCGATCCGAAGCCCATCTTTTGAGTATTTATTTTGCTATTTCCGGATCGACGGTTGCACTTCTTCCTGCTGGGTCTTTAATAGATCAAGTCGTAACTTTACCACGGATTTCCATGCAGCCGCCTACATGGACCATTCCACTTCACCACAGATATACTTTGATAAAAAGAAATTATAGATCCATTTATTGACTCAACATGCTCTAATGCACGGCTGTCCAACTTGCGGCCCGCCAGTGCATTTTACTATGAAAAAATTTATGTTTCTAAATTATTATTATTAATATTAAAAATATTTTACTATGTGAAAATTTAAATCTAATTTGAATTTAAAGTAGGTACTATTTAGTTTGCGTAACTTCACTTAACCTGGCTGAATACAGTAGCAATCCGTTTAACGTCTGATGATGGTTGGCTCAACGTTGGCGCCACATATTATATTTGTGGTTGGTTATTGTTTATCTACGGTTGACGCACGTGATGCGCACACTACCCTGCGCTATTTGGTTGATTCATGCAATCGTGCGAGTGCAGGCTTGTCTGGAATTTGTTGAGGAGTGACTGTGCTATAATATTATTAACTTAATTTCATATTTATTTATTAATTAAAATAATTATTGAATATGAGTGCTACTAATAAAAGCAAAATAAAACTCGAAAATCGAGAATTTCAAGATCGCTGGGTGATAGATTAAGTGTTTGGAATGTTTACAAATCATAGCTGTGTGTAAAGAATATAACTCGAAGCGCCATTATCTTTCCATGCATGAAACAAAGTATCATTTGACACGCGAGACATGAAAAAAGTGAAAAAAATGAAAAAGCAACTGGATCATCAAACGATTTATTTTAATCAAGAACCAAAATTTCAAGAAGCATCTGTAGCTGCATCGTTTGAAGTTTGTTTAGAAATAGTAAAGGCAAAGAAGCCATTTTGGGATGGAGAATTCATTAAAAAATGTGCCATAAAAATGGCTCAAGCATTTAATGACAACGAAATGGTAAGAAAATTTCAAACAGTATCACTTTCTCACCAGACTGTAAGCCGACGTGTAAACGAGATTAGCATGCATGTCACTGATAAATTAGAAAACCTAATCAATAGTTGCTGCTATTTTTCGGTAGCATTGGATGAAAGCACAGACATTTCCGATACAAGTCAAATGCTTATCTTTATAAGAACTGTAAATGAAAACTATAATTATTCAGAAGAACTTTTAAAATTACAATCATTACACGGAACAACAAAAGGTGAAGATATTTACAAACAATTAAAATGTTCAGTAGAGCAGTATGGCGGATTTGACAAGTGCACTGCTATTGTAACCGACGGTGCTAAAGCTATGACGGGCAAAAATATTGGGCTCCCGGGACTTTTGCAAAAAGAAAGAATAACATGTCGTATGTTACACTGTATTATCCATCAGGAGGCAGCATGTGGTTTATCCCTACAACTAAAAGACGTAATTGACAAGGTTTGCAAAATTACTAGTTTAATTCGCGGCGGAAATCGTTCTCTTACACACCGAAAATTTAAAACATTTTTGGATGAATTGGAAACTGAGTATGAAGATCTGCTTTTACATAGTAACGTTCGTTGATTAAGCGCTGGAAAGTGCTTAAAGAGATTCTCTACACTTCGAAAAGAAGTTCATCTTTTTCTCACAGAAATTGCCGTCGATTAAAATTTGACAGCAAATTTAGTTGATAAAATTTTTATTTATTTACTTGCTTTCCTAACGAACATTACAAATTATTTAAATATTTTGAATAAATCCTTGCAAGGACAAGATCGAAATGTGTGTTACCTTTATAAATATGTTACTGGATTTAGAAACAAATTAAAATTGTTAAGGTTTAATTTGGAGCAAAATAATTTATTTCATTTTGAATCTTGCAAAGAGATCTATGAAGGAATGTAATATAGAAGCGAATTTTAAAATATTTCTACCAAAATTGGATATGCTAATTACAGATTTCAATGAAAGATTTTCTCAATTTGATGATCTTAAGCCGTCTGTTGATTTACTTTCTGATCCAATTAATATTGATATCAACTCCATTGATCTTAAATATCAAATAGAATTATGCGACTTGCGGGCTGACCCATTTTTTACATCTCGTGGAGTAACTGGAATAGAAATATTTAAATTTTTAGATAAAGAGAAATATCAAAAATTGAGAGATTTTGGACTTCAAATTGTATCAGTGTTCAGAAGTACTTATATCTGCGAGCGTGCATACTCCGATATGAAATATATAAAGTCAAAATATAGAAACAGTTTGAAAGAAATAATTAGACTTGCCACAACAAATATTGATGTGGACATAAAAGATATTGTTGCTAACAATTACGGCCACAATGTTCTTATTAATATATTACGAATATTTTAGTTTTCTTTTTAGTATAAATCATTTTTTTAAATTAACACTGACTTTTCATTTATCAACCTTCTTGGCCCCCGAAATGTTTGGTGAAGAAAATATGGCCCCCGGGCTATGATAAGTTGGACAGCGCTGCTCTAATGCATCTTAGATTCATAAATTGACAGTGAAAATTAACATTTTACGGTATACTATCTTTTTCTTAAGTATTTCTTCATTACAGTTTCTTAATGTTATAACTCTTATCTAAAATAGTAGAAATTTCTAATTGAGTTCTTTTGGTTTTCTACCTTAATTTTCATCCTTTTCCGGCGCAGATGGTAACGTATGACAAATCAATCTATCGCTTGCGCCTGTGCTACGATGTAAAAGCTATAGAAAAAGAAACTGAAATTAGCTACTCAGTGCTATTTCAGACGTATTATAAAATTTTACTTTGGAAAGTACGGAAGGTACAACCTCGTTTGCAGTATAGAACAAGGTAATCTCGATATCTTTAGTCTTAATTACAATATCTTTCGTGGCGACCATTTTTATACATGACGACTTCTGAAAGTGAGCAATATTTTTTAAACAAGCAAGGATATTAATAATTATATTCTCTAAGATAAATATTCCCTGACCAGATCGTGACCATCAAATTTCTAATTTTGCTATCAAATTAAAATATTTTATGCACTAAATCTATAAAGAACTAAATTCTTAATACGAAAGCAATAATTTTCAGCGTAGTAGTTAAATCACTCCTAAATCATTAGTTTTATTCCTTTTCAACGTGGCACGATTTGTCAAGCAGATTTTATTCTGTTTTGTCCTTAACTGATTCATCCTATTCATTTACTGTTTAGATTAATTTTTCAGTTCTTGTCTCCGTAGCTCCATGTTCATGTGACATCTATGGCACGTAAAGATATCGTTAGCGATGATGTTCAGTTTCTTGTCCTAATACAACTAGTAGATTAGGTTAATTGAATATGACAAATCACTCAAGGGCTGTCTGCCTATAGGAAGAAATCCCTTCGTGGAGGAGATTCTAACAGAAATTGGCTCGTAGTCACTTACATACAGGAAAAACCAACCATGCGGACAGCCCGTTAGCCTGGAATCGAACCCGGGTCGAACTTCAACATTCAACGCTCTTAACCACTGGTGGGACATAATACAGCTAATAAACCACAGACTTTAATATCAGTATCGGACAGAAAATATTATTACATTACTTATGGATTCAGTACAGTAATGTAAATGAAATGAAATAAGAAATGAATGTAGTACTCAATGTATGAATAATACGTGATTCAGTAGAATATGTCGACGCTCAATGATCAGTTGAAGAAATTCTCTTCGGTGGATGTACCGTATATACCCGCGTATAAGTCGAGATATTTTGGACAAAAAAAAGACTTCAAAGTGGGGGGGGGGGGTCGACTTATACGCGGGGCCATAAAAAATTAAAAGAATCGGAAGTTCAAAAATTTCTTTATATAATGCAGTTGTTTTCTTCCCGCACTCAAATTGGACAAGATGTTTGGAACAAAATACCCTCTGAAATGATTATAAAATCATTTAAAAAATGTTTTATTAGCAACGAACTAGACGGCACGAAAGATGATGATGTTTTTGAAAGTGAAAATGACGACGAAGGCTCTAGTAGTGATTGTAACAATACAGAGTTCGCGACTGAAAATATGTATGGCGAGCCAATGACGACAGAATAGTTCTATGAAATGTTTGGCGAATCTGACTATGTGTATGTGTGATTATGGCAAAGCCTCAAGGGCTATCTGCCTAAGAGGAGGGATGCCTTCGTGGAGGACTTTCTAAGGGGAACTGGCTCGTATACACGTTACACATGGGGAAAACCACGAAAACGCCCATTCGCGGGATTCGAACCTCGGACCCAACTACCAGTGTTCAGCGTCTTTACCGCTCGGCCGCTGGTTGGCACGAATCGGACGTTGAAGCATTTTGATTTTGTTTATTTACCAAGGTATTTTTTATCGTATATTTACTTTTTTTTTCTCAGATGATTTTGAATAAATGTAGTACTTTAAAAAAAAATTTCGAAGTTTCTCGATCGATTTCGGAAGTGGGGGGTCGACTTATACGTGGGTTTCTTATTTTCTACGAATTTTTTATGTCGAAGTGGGAGGTCGACTTATACGCGGGTATATACGGTAATTGAATACTTGAAAGAAGCGTAGAACAGCAGGGATGGGAACATGATAAAGAATTCTTCCCCATCTCCTAAAATTTCAAGTCAACTGTGGATTATATGAAATCACAAATTATAAATGTATTACCAACTTTAAATGAAGTCTTACAGCTAGGTTCAAAGGTGTTAGCATCGAACGCGAACGTGAAACAAAGAACGTTAAATTGGAGCTGACTGACAAAGATATTTTTGAAATAGCATATCAACGGCCTATATTTCTAACGAATTGGAAGACTCTCTTATTGGAGGGGGGGAAGGAACTGAGAAATCCTGTCAGTTCTATTAGAAGATTCAGTACATGTCAATGTAAGAAATGTATATTAATTGCTTTTAGATGAAGCAATGTTAAGCAATCTTTGTTATGTAAACGAGTTAAGATAATTAAATCTTAATTTAATAGATAATACGATGGTTGATTTGCTTTATGAATTTCAAGTTATTTCAGAAGAGGAAATGATTAAGTAAAAAGCAAAATCAAGTATAGGTAGATTTATGTAGGCTTCAGTTAAAAAAAAAAAAAAAAAAAAAAAGGTTTTTTGCTCCTGAGGGAAAATATATATATATATATATATATATATATATATTCACTTACAGAATATCGGAAAATTAAGCATAAAATAAATTTTCTCACGAGGTTTTATTTTTATTTCTTCATTTTTTGCTGTATTATTGGCTACTAACTTTTGCAATTAATTCATAATTTATATTTAATTAATTCATTAGTTGAAAACTTTCATAATTTAATAAACTGATATCGCAATTTTACTTCAGTATTTTTCTTTAAAAGACGTCAATAGCTTCGAATAAGGTAAATCTAAAATGGAAAACTGCTAACCGTCATTACTGATAGTTATC
Organism: Stegodyphus dumicola; assembly: GCF_044657685.1. NCBI lineage: Eukaryota > Metazoa > Arthropoda > Arachnida > Araneae > Eresidae > Stegodyphus > Stegodyphus dumicola. The sequence continues at coordinate 107,260,356 of NC_140781.1, read as the reverse complement.
TTCTGTTAGGAGACCACATCACTTCGAACCGTTGGTTAGACAGGTTTCCCAGTACAGTCTTAAATACTTCTTCTTAGCAACAAAAAATATTCAGAGCATACATTAATGAAAAGTTTCCTTTTTCATAACGTGTTTATGAGTTTCAGATGGGAACCGCTTTTAACTTTTAGGGTGTAAGGAGTTAAAGGCATTTCTCTTATGTAATGCAACGGTGAGCGTATTAGTTCGGGGTATGTAATGGTCGGTAAGTCGAAGATCACGAATTCGACACCAAGGTAGAACATGAACAATGTTTTCAACTATTCATCACTTCTAAACTCATCGTCGTCTTCACAACTGACGTCTAAATTAAAATAAGAGGCAAGGATTCATCACTATGGTGTTAGTCGACTGGGACATGTCTTCCCCCCTGGCAGTCACTTTCAGGACTCAGGATATGTGAGGGATTAAAAGACATTCCTCCCACATGCCCTTGGTGTAACGATCAGCTCACTGAACTGGTAATTTAAGGGTCTCGACTCCGGGTGAAAGGAGGGTTGATTTTCCATCGATTCCTCTCTCCCAAACCAATCTTTATCTTTCACAGTCAATATTCAGTGGGATATTTCGCTGTAGGATAACGTAAAACTGTGGTAGCATATTTACACTACAGATTTATTGCGTTCATCCTGGGAAAAAAGTATTCGAGATTGTCTATTATGACTGTCTACTATTAGGAATAAAATAAATTGCGGGAAGTTTCTCCGACCTTGAATAGATTGACTTGGTTTGGTTTACGGTTCTCTTTAAGCACGCAAGGGCTATCTGCCTAAAGGGAAGGATACCTTCGTTGAAAACATTGTAAGAGAAACTGGCTCGTATCCACGTTACATATGGGGAAAACCAAGAAAACACTCATGCAGCTATCCGCTTGGAATCAGAAACAGGTCAAACTACCACTATTCAGCGATTTTACCGCTTGGCCGCTGATAGGCCCATTGAATACATACCTCTGCATTTAAACCACTTTAAAGCTAAGAAGATTCAATGTTAATCTAGCAATTGAAGCAAAATACTATGAGCTTTTTCATGGTGTCCCTTCCCTACGATGATCACCTTGGGAAATGACCAGCATTTCTGGGACCGCCAAAATGTCTAATTTCGTGGTCACGCTAAAATATTTTGTAAACAAGCCATTAGTTATTTTCAAATTTTATATAATAATTAAACTACTGTGGAAAACAGTAAAGTTAATCGTTTCTAAATAAAAATTTCATCCTTTCTCAGCTTGTGGGTATTTATCATAGAAGTTTGATTCGCCGGTCATAACACAACCCTCTTTACATGATTCACCGCATTCCTAAATTGTTTATTATGCGTTTTTAGTTTCCCGTTCGCCTAATTAGTATAGTTTAACAAATTAATATTCATACTGTGCAGTCGTTTGGTTTTTTTGAAACAAGAAACATGAAAAAGTGTGCAGTGTCGTCGCCGGTAGCGAACTCCAGGTTTCCCGATTGCTAGCCGGACGTGCTTTCAAGTTACACCACGAAGCACGCGGTAATGAGGGAGAAAATACCTTTTAAAATGGCATCAGACAATTCATTTCTGTTTCTGAAGAGAGTGCAGTTGGTCGCATTTATTATGAAGTTGACAGTTCAGTACATATAATGTGTACGGTTTTTTTTATATTTAATTTCGTAATTATTTAACCCTACATTAAAATATTTTAATAACCATAAATTAAGATGCTGCAAAACAAATAATAAAAGCATGACAGTAAAAATACGCTTGAAAAATACTTGAAATGCTTGTTGACATTCTGCCGCTAAAGAAACTGACAGAAAAATAAGATAAACGGTCGATAGTAATAAGATGGTGAAATTATTTTATGAAGTTTAATCTGTTTTTATAAGAGATTAACCAAAACAGAAAATAAAAGAAGCAGACTTCATCACATAAATATACAAGATTTATGAAAGTCAAATGAAAGTGAGCCAATGCGAATATATGACAAACAGAGTACTTTATTTAAAGGTAGTCTCCATGAACATTGAGACATTTATCCCATTGACAAATGAGTCGCGTGATCCCCGTCTCATAAAACTCCTTGGGCTGTCGATTCAAAAAGTCTGTAACCGACTCCTTCACGGCGTCGTCCGACACGAATCTGGTACCCTTGAGATGTTTTTTCAGTTTCCCGAAAATGTGAAAGTCGCATGGCGACAAATCTGGGCTGTATGGAGGATGTTGCAGCGTGTCCCACTTGAACTTTGCCAGTTGTGTCTTAACCACATCAGCGACGTGGGGACGAGTATTGTCGTGTAGCAAGATCACACCATTCGTCAATCTTCCAGGTCGTTTGTTCTTGATTGCGACACGCAGCCGATCCAGCGTTGCACAATATCGTGAACTATTGATAGTCTCTCCACGTTTAGCAAATTCAATCAGTAATGGCCCCTGACGATCGAAAAAAAAAAAGTCAATAGCACCTTTCCCGAGGAAATGACAGCCTTTGCTTTCTTCGGGGGTGGTGAATTCAAATGTTTCCACTGTAAGCTTTGCCGGCGTGTTTCAGGTTCGTAGTGGTGGCACCATGATTCGTCTCCAGTCACAATTGCAGACAAGAAGTCGTCACCCTCATTGTGATACCGGATGAGATGAGTCAAAGCAGCGCCGAACCTCTCCGTCTTCTGGCGGTCGTTCAAAATCTTGGGCATCCATTGAGCACACAAAAGCCGATAACCGAGATGATCATGAATTATGGTGTGAACCGAACCGTGACTGATGTTCACACGCTCTGCCAGTTCATCGATGCTTATCCTTCGTTCTTGTCTAATCAGCTCATCAACCTGTGCAATTATGTCGGGGGTGATTGCAAGGTGGCTTTGGCCCGGTCTTGGATCGTCTTTGCAACTTTCACGTCCTTCTCTGAACCGTTTGCTCCAACGCTTCACAGTGGCCAATGCGATGCAATGTTCACCGTACACAGCAGTCATACGGCGACTAATTTCATGTTGGGAAACACCTTCAGCTGTCAAAAACCTGACCACACCACGCTGTTCCTCTTTTGGAGCGTCCATTATGTCACACTACCGTCTTCAACCCAGTGTAAGAGCGCCTTAAAGAACTTTAACCTCACACTTTCGCGCCACTTTCGTAAATGAAGGCTGTCTCTGTGCTACGCGCATGCGCCGCAGATGATGGACCGAACCATTCTTGCTGAGGAGGGGTTGGCTCACTTTCATTTGAATCGCCCTTATAATTAACAACTTAATACAGGTAGTGAGTGTTTTTGAAATAACTAAACAAAGTTTATTATAAATTTTTCATTTTTTTAATTGCTTTAAGCATAAGATCGTTTTTTGTTATTTTATCATTCATTTACGTTATTAAAAATTATTCATTTACATCCTTAAAATTAACCATTACATTTATTATTCATTTACGTTATTAAAATTAAGTATAAGGTGCAACTTTTTCTTCTCCCCAACGCTGCTTATTTTTCTAAACAGTTCGTAATTTTAGTAATGTAACCGCATTAAACAGATATAACCGCATTTCTAGTTCAGCATTTTCTTTCGCAGATTCCTGAAGCATTGAATGCGGTTTATTCATTATGCATATCGACCATCTTCTTTAATATAACCGATTAAACCAAAATCATCTGAATCCGTGGATGCTTATCTTAGAGAAGTTTCATTGTATTTATGATTTTTTAAGTAAAATTTGGTTGATTTGATGGAAGTTGTAAAGTTTCCTTTCAGTGACGTAGAGACTGGAAGGGAGAGGATAATTCTATTTATATTTTATAAAATTTGTTATCAAATCATTTTATCATTTAAATATTACTTATATTCACAGGATAAGTGCAAGTTATTCATTAATTTAATATTTTTTAAAGGAAAGTGGATTCATTGGCATTATATTTTCTACTTAGTTTTGGCAACTGTAAAAGTAGATTTCAAATTTTGGTTTGAAAAACAAATACTTGATAGGTATCGGCTAAAAGAACAAAAATAGGAGAAACTTCTATTAGTACGTGAGCGATGTAAATAATACATTAATTAATGCAAAACAGTGTCCCTTTTATTTAGTAGTGTCTGCAACATATCTGCCTATCTATCTCTTAATCTATTTATTCAGTCTGTTCGTATAAATGTGCAGCTAATTGTCTACTTACCTATCTATCTACGTAACTGTACATGCCTACTACGATGAAGATGTTAAAAGAACCGAGAATTATAGGATGAGGCAACAGAAGCGTAAACTGTGTGTGGGTAGAATGAGAAACAGAAGGAAATTAATTTAGTTACTTTTGGAAATTATTCATTATGTGTAAAAAATATTGATATTTATGGCTTGGGTTTCAAAAGTGTTATTAGCAATAACTCCTTCGAGATAAAAGATAAGTAATAATATTTAAAACAAGTCTAAAAATTAAATATTTTCTTTTCAAAAATAATGACGTAATTGTTATAAAAAGAAATCCCGTATTGGTAATAAATAATTATTTGCTTCGTAATAAATAAAAAAAACTGATATCTTATCAATATCTAATATTTTAATTATTATAATCTCGATTTATCTCGAAATAAATTAATGGGTTGGGCTATTTGAATTTGACAAAGCACACAAGGACTATCTGCCTAAGTGGAGGGATGCCTTCGTGGAGGACTTTCTGAGGAAAACTGACTCGTATTCACGTTACATATGGGGAAAACTACGAAAATGAGCCTTTCAACCAGCCCGATCGCCTGGTTTCAGACAGAGGGCGAACTGTCAGTATTCAGCTGTCTAACCGCTTGGCCACTGGTGAGGCGAAAATTAGAAATGTTACAGTTGAGATTAAGACTCGCATTAAAGTTTTCGGAAAAAGGAAATATGTCATAGACCAGAAGTAAAGAAATTGTTTCTGATGGCTATGTATTTATTTGATCATGAAGAGTTAACAAATTAATTTAACATAATTATGAAGAATATCTGAAGTAACATAATTACTCATTAATGCTAATAATTTCATTAAAATAGTTGGTTGAGTATTAATTTTTAAAATTACGCGTTTAATATTTTTAATGCATTTTCTTTCTTTCGAATGATACTGAGAAAAATATCCTCATAATTAAAAAATCCTAATATAGGCTTGAGAAATTCATATCTTAGTACTTAGTTAAATCATTCCCAGGGTCATAGTCGAAATCTTGAATCGGCTTTTTATAGTATGAGTTAGCGATGATCGCTGGTCTGTTTTTCCCGTATGTTATCTGAGCAACTTTTTCTTTTACTTTCATTAACACACTTAATTTGATATTCTGCTAATGATATTGTTTTTAACAATCCAGTGATTAGTAATGTCTGTCATTTTGAAATTTTTATTCATCGAGTACAGTTAAAAAAGATATGGAGAAAGTATTCTATTCGCATTTAGTAAAATACAAGTAGTGACTTGATTTGAAAACACGACAACAAAGTAAACTATATTAATGAGAGTAATTCAAAATTTCTGGATGATGGAGATTATTTTCGGAAACTGCACGATAAATAAGAGCAGAAACAAATATATTATTAATAAAGAAGATGTGAAGAAAAATTAATGCGAAACACTGCATTGTCAGCCAATACGAAATTTTTGCTTTTTATGCGTCGAGTTTCTTAGGAATGACAGCAGTGCTGAAATCATTTATTCCAATCATTGTTGAACAGATCTTCAACTACTTTCAAATTCATGAATATTTCATGCGCAGAACAATGCGCATGAACAATGTTTTACTCCTCATTTCCGGGGGGGGGGAAATGCAAATGCTGGCTATTGTTAAAGGACACTTCACATATCAATGTACCACTACATTAAATGTTAGATTTAACATTTCAGAGCCACGCTTCTTATCATTTAGCGACCCTGTTTTATTTAATCGTCTCTTCCTATCCCGTGCAATATTTCTTCACACGAGCTAATTTCTATTTGTGTTCTTCGAGGAGCAAACGGGTCACTAAATCTGGGCCGTTCTGTTGACGGGATGCTCCTTCGCTTTCTAACATTATTTGTGTCGAATTTTTCCTCTAGATCTGTTTGCATCATTGGGTTGATTGCACAGTAGCCCAATATTAGCAATATCCAAACATATAAAATAATTTTTAAAAATTAATCCTTTTTTGGATATGTGGCAATGACAGAATATTTTCCTCCCCTTACAAAATACAGAAACGCCATACGGGGCAATCATTGTATTCTGAGAAGGGCATAGTCAGGTATTTTTTTAGATTACAATTTGCCTTTGTTTGACACAGAGTATTCCAGAAGATTTGCGAATCAAGAATACGATGATAATTCAAAAGAGGCAGTTGTTTTTACTAAGAATTTTATTTCCAGCTAGTGATGATTACTATAATAAAAAATACTCATTTTCTTACATTTAATAGGCCCATCAATAACGGAAGGAATAAAACAGATGAACACTGGCAGTTACCATTGCGCTTAGTTCTCTACAAAGAGGCTAGTGCACGACGTTTTTTCATATAATGAGAGTATTTCCTTTAAAAAGTCTTCCACAAACGCAGTCCTCCTAATTATGACAGATAGCCATTTTACTCTCTTTATAACAAATTTCTATTTAACAATTCTTAACCTACATTTTATATAGCGTTCAATAAAGCGTCTCATAACTTATGTATTTTCTCGCATGAGATGTAAAACTAGATAGTTATGTGCTTGTAAGTAGGTAGATTATGTTACTTTCAAGCCACAGGGATCAGAGATCCCAGAAGGCGGAGCTTACTGAGGCGCTCCCAGACGGGTGTACTCCATCTGCGCTAATGAAAATCCCCCTGGTCGAGCTATAGTCCAACTGCGCCAATCAAAATTTCTTCCCCCTGCTGCCTACAGGGTTACAATTTAACTTTTCGAAGCCAACTGTAGCCAAGAGGAAAATAAAAATAAATAAATAGAATTACATATCACAAGAACAAGTAAAAAATATCTAACAAGCAGACTAATTACTTGAATAACAGTAATAAATGCGAGAAATAACAAAGAAAATAAAAGGTATTTGTAAACATACACATTAGTATTACAAACATATTTCATTTATTATAATAATATCATAAATTAAATAATTATAAAACATACAAATTATATTTTTAATAAATTACATCAACAATAGTCAAGATGTCTGAACTAGACTGGAAAATTTAATAGAGTTCACTAGCGTGCAAAAAATTATTCCATATCAAAGTGTGTTAAAGCGTGCTAAAAATATTTTTTGTTAATTAAAGTAATCATGTAAATGTTTGCAGAAATTAAATTTAAAAAAAGCTTCATGAAATCTATTATAACAACATTACTATCCATTTGGAACACTGACGTATAAATTGTAAATAAATTAAAATTATTATGCTAAGAAGTTTTTTCTATAATTTATCTAGAAGAAAGGAATTAGATAAACAATACTGCAAATTAATATAATCAATCAGGCCTCTCAATAAATAAAAGTTTATTTTTTAACCAAAAATTAAAAATCGTTTGAGTAATATACTTGGAAATAACTGAACGTATAATTAATTAGAAATGTATAATTAAATTAATAACAAGCTAATTAACAGTAACATTAAGCTTAATTTCATTCAATCTAAAACAAGCAATCGACCAGGAGCTCCGCATAACTGAAGTTTTAATGCTATTTTACGCAGATTTGCGTATAAAATAAAAGTTGCACTTGTGAAACAAGTGAATAATGTACTGATAGTCAACAGGAATTAAAATACAGTGGTTAAAAATATAACTACTTGTCAGAAGGTATGCAAAGTTGCCATGGCTAGAGAAATTGAATGATTATAGAAAACTCATAAAGTTAAGCGCTACAGTGTGAAAAGAAAATTCTGGAATAAACATGTTAAAAAAATTAGATGGAGAAATAATCCTTAATTTATTGATATCCATATAAACTCTATGCTTTTGGAAAAATGTTACATATAATTTGCACCGAGGTATCAATCGCTGAAACAGAGTTAATTTCTTTCCTTATTTTTTCTTATTAGAGGAATTCGTAAAAAGATATGCTAAGGTAAAGGTGAAAATTTTTGCGATATTTTTAAAGAATAAATTTAAAAAGTATTTTTACTTCATTAACTGAATTTTTTACACAGTAAATAAGTACAAAAAAAGAAAGAGCTGGGGGATCACTGGGACTAGAAACTCGAGTCAAACTACCAATGTTTAGTGATTTTTCCGCTTAATCATACGACCTTTCGAAATTAGGCTGAACAATATATTAAAGAAAATAGAAGATACAGCACACGTAAGAACAAAAATGGGCTGAATTAGAGATTTACATGTTTGGTGAATGAGTTAAACTTACCTGTATGCCATTATGAAATGTTAGGAATGTGGCATAAAAGCATGAGTGAAGAAGGCAATGGCAATCTAAATCATTGTAATCTAAATGTATAACATTATCAGTATCCGCCATTAATTTCAGTACTGCAGAAAAAATTATAAATGAATTATATTATAAATCACATGAACTCTGCATTATAAATTACAACAGTTAGAAATATTATTAGCGTGATTTAGCAACCATCTTTGTTAACAAATAATTTCAAGTAATTAATTTTACAAATAATTCAGCCTGAAACTAGGTTAGAAACTAAGCTACATGCTGAAGATTAAGCTTTGCCAAGGTGTTAACGTCTTCTATTAACTAGAGTTGTGATGCAAGAATTTGTAAAAATTATCATTTATATATAAATTGGCATAAATACAATACAAAGTATATAAATTCTACATACATGAAAACTGGAGTACGGTGCAACAATATGTGAAAAAGAAATAGATTAAAAGGGAACTGAAAGCGGCCGAGCGGTAAAGACGCTGGACACTGGTAGCTCGGTCCGAGGTTCGAATCCCGCGAACGGGCTGGCTGCATGGGTGTTTTCGTGGTTTTTTTTTCATGTGTAACGTGTATATGAGTCAGTTTCCCTTAGAAAGTCCTCCACGAAGTCATCCCTCCCTTTAGGTAGATAGCCCTCGTGTGCTTTGCCATAATTGAATAATCCAAAAGGGAACTGAAAATCCCAGAATATGGATACAAGGGAGTTTGAATTTTTTTGGTTAATTATTAAAATTCTGCTGACGCTCATAATTATTAATTTATCAATTAAATGTGTATTAGAAATTAAATGTATGCCAAAGTACATCAGGTGGAAAACAGAATAAATATTTAAACGTTTCTAGTATTAAAATATGGAATTTGTAACAAAGTTAAATAACCTTAAAATAACTTCAATGACTAAAAATGGAAAGCTTAATACGGAAATATAGTGCAATAATATTAGTGTGAATTTAGAACGACTTAAGAAGTCCAATTTTTAGATTTAATAAAGAGAATTTTTTTAATTAAATTAGAACTGTTTACCTAAAATGGCAAATTTGAAAGTTAAAACCATTCTGCTACCTAAGAAGATTTGTTAATATTTATCTAGACAAGAAACTTATTTAAGGTGCGCTACAAATGCAATATTTGATATAATATTGCATATATACATAATCATATGTATCACTTTTGTGTATGTCATTAATCTATCAATTTTATTATTCAAGACTGATATATATATATCAGCGACTAAAATCTACAACTTGGAAAGTTTTTAATTCTTACAGAGAATAAAAAAGATCTGGCTTATCATTCTTTTAAACATCATAAAACTTTAAAATGAGTGTAAAAGAAATGCATTTTTACTTTAGCACACACCAGACTTTAAATTAATATTTGTTTTGTACGCTCAATTTTTTACAATATTGATAAACCAAAATAGAGGCTTGCAGTCTCAATAAAATGCCCCATTAATGGCGAAAAATGACTTTTTGTAGCACCCAATCTTCTTGGGAATTCAAGTTCTTAGAAAGAGGGGACAGGAAAAAGTCTCGCAGTTCGTCTATTAGATAAGAAGGGGGGAGAGGATCTTCGATCAAATTTCGCACAGTTCGTACCCTACCTCCCAGACCATGGAGGTAGGAAAGGAAGGAGGGGCCAGTCGGCACTAGAAGTGAAGCACTACTTTGAAGCATGGGTCACCAGATGGGGCGTTCTTTGTTTACATTCAGAAGCTCGCTTGACAAGGTTCTGATAGTATTTCGACACACGACAGTTCTATACAAATCGAAAAAGGGACACTTTCGCATGAAAGAAACATTCGTAGTGTGATGGATAATAGCAATTTGTATAGTTTAGTGACATTTACGCAAAAATCACATCTTGGTTATTTTTCGATAACTAACAACAGCGCGATTTTGATTATGAATTTGTTTTATAAAATTCTAAGCTGTTGAACTACAAAAATATAGATTTTAAGAAAAATGTTATGCTTAAAGAATGAAAAATACCTTACGGTACATTTAAAATTGTATACATCTTTCGATACCCTTGATAGAGTATTCGCTACTTTTATTTTATTTTCCAAACGCCAAAATGTTTTAAATAAAACGAATTTTTTTCACATCCATATATTATTGTTGCATATTATTGCAAAAAGCATGTATCTGCCTTTGACAAAATACATAAATATTCATTAAATTATTTATAAATGTATTTGAAATGAATAATTTATTCACTTATAAACAACTGTGAAAGTACTGTGAAGAAATCTAATTATTAAATGTATCTAATTCATGATTATAAATGTTATCTAAATATATAATAACTTTAATATTGAATTGTAAGCATAAATTGAAATCCTGTTGACAAATACGTTATAAAACTATTTAAGCACGAATTGTTCGTATTGGAAAGCAATCTGTTAAAAGGTATTGTAAAGCAAATGCTATGAGATGCGCACTTAAAGAAAGTAATAAAGAGTTTTGGAATATGGTATTGTTGAAATGATAGGTAAAAAAAAATCTCATAAGTATAATTAAAAGTAAGACACAATAATTAAGACACAATAACACGCCGAATAAATACTAATTCAGAAGTAAAACAACAAAAATCAGCGTTATACTTACAAAATTTTCACAGGACTAGTTTCGATGGTTTTACCGAACCATCATCTTCAGCTGCAAAACCGCAAATGAACAAGATAGGAAATAATGATTAGATAAGATAAGAAAGCCTGGACAAGAATAAGCAAGTGGCCCCATCTGTTGGCGAAACCAGAACTAAAACATAATTTCTCTAAAAGCCGAAGGCAAATTTGGATTGGAATTAGGATCGTTAACTAGAACAGAAAGATTTTTATGAATGTGAAATGCCTCTAGAAAATCCAGTTCTCCAATGGAAGATGTTTTTTGAATAATTTTGGCAGCAGAAAAATTGAAAGTGTGATTTTCGGACCAACAATGTTGAGCAACAGAAGACTTCTGTGTTTCCTTTTTTCTAACATATGCCTCATGTTCTTTGACGCGAAATTTTAAGGCTCTCTTAATTTGGCCAATGTAAATTAAACCACACTGGCAAGGAATCCTATAAATACCCCAGGAATTCATATCCGGAATGGGGTCCTTGAGTATGGAACTCGGAAATTTATTGATGGGAGAATAAACAACCCGAAAGTTAAATTTCTGCAAAATATGTGCAACTTTATAGCTAATTGATGGAAAAAAGGGAATGACAACAGAATTTTTATAATCTCCTAAAACAAGAGTGTGGCTTTTAGTGTGTTGAGATGAAAATTTTTTAACTGCTTGATTAATAATGTTGGGTGAAAAGCCCCTGTCAATAGCTATTGCTTTTAAATAATTTAGTTCTTCATCAAGGGCTAGTTTGGAGGAGCAAACTTGAAGAGCACGGAAAACATAGGAATAAAATGAAGCTAACTTTTGTTTAGCCGGATGACATGATTTAAAGTGTGGTGGAAGGCAAACCGATGAAGGTTTACGGTAAACTGTAGTACTGAAGTTGGATGTGTTACGTGTGACCAGAATGTCGAGAAACGGAAGAGAATTGCAAGTCTCAAGTTCAAAAGTGAACTGAATAGCAGGATCAATAGAATTCATTGTTGAAAGAACTTTATTTAAATCATCTTTATTACCTTCAAACAGGGTAAAAGTATCGTCTACGTAGCGGAACCATGCCGGGAAGTTTAAAGTTTCAAACAATTTTGATTCATAATAATGCATGTAGATATCAGTCAGGATGGGACTGAGGGGGCTTCCCATGGCTAATCCCTCAGTTTGCTTGTAATATTTATTTTGGAAAACAAAATGTGTTTGTTTCAAACAGAGTTGGGTAAGAGAAATTAGCTCATCAATTTCGATGCAAGAGAAATGAAATTCGCGAAGTCTGGTTTCTAGACATCTTAAAGCACCCTCCACTGGGACATTGGTGAATAATGATTTTACATCAAAAGAAACCATGAGTAAATTACTAGGAGAAATGTTTTTAACCTTTTTTACAAACTCTATTGAATTTTTTATGGTGTAAATGTTATTGTCTAATAGAGTGGAAAATCTAGAAACTAAATATTTAGCTAATGGATACGAGGCAGTACCTAAATTTGATACAATAGGGCGGAAAGAAATACCACTTTTATGAATTTTGGGAAGAGCATATAATCTGGCACAATTCGCAACAGATGGGATAAGCGAATGTTTTAAGTTGCTTGAAATGATTTGCGAAGATTTGATCGCAGTTTTTATTTTGTATAAGTCCGAAGGTGAAGGATCTTTAGGGATCGGATTATATGGTCCTTCGTTTAAGAGTTTAGTGACACCATCGATGTAAGTGTTCTTATCCATGACGACAATCTCCTCCAAACTAGATTCAAGTTTGCTCCTCCAAACTAGCCCTTGATGAAGAACTAAATTATTTAAAAGCAATAGCTATTGACAGGGGCTTTTCACCCAACATTATTAATCAAGCAGTTAAAAAATTTTCATCTCAACACACTAAAAGCCACACTCTTGTTTTAGGAGATTATAAAAATTCTGTTGTCATTCCCTTCTTTCCATCAATTAGCTATAAAGTTGCACATATTTTGCAGAAATTTAACTTTCGGGTTGTTTATTCTCCCATCAATAAAATTCCGAGTTCCATACTCAAGGACCCCATTCCGGATATGAATTCCTGGGGTATTTATAGGATTCCTTGCCAGTGTGGTTTAATTTACATTGGCCAAACTAAGAGAGCCTTAAAATTTCGCGTCAAAGAACATGAGGCATATGTTAGAAAAAAGGAAACACAGAAGTCTTCTGTTGCTCAACATTGTTGGTCCGAAAATCACACTTTCAATTTTTCTGCTGCCAAAATTATTCAAAAAACATCTTCCATTGGAGAACTGGATTTTCTAGAGGCATTTCACATTCATAAAAATCTTTCTGTTCTAGTTAACGATCCTAATTCCAATCCAAATTTGCCTTCGGCTTTTAGAGAAATTATGTTTTAGTTCTGGTTTCGCCAACAGATGGGGCCACTTGCTTATTCTTGTCCAGGCTTTCTTATCTTATCTAATCATTATTTCCTATCTTGTTCATTTGCGGTTTTGCAGCTGAAGATGATGGTTCGGTAAAACCATCGAAACTAGTCCTGTGAAAATTTTGTAAATATAACGCTGATTTTTGTTGTTTTACTTCTGAATTAGTATAATTAAAAGAATTATTCCCCTTACATTTTATAATAACTCAGTTACAAGTTTTAAATAATACTTAAAAAAAAAAAAACTCATTTTATTCCCTTTTAGAAATGTTCAGAGAAAGTCAAGTACTATTTAAAGTATTCCGCTAATTCCTAATAATTCTCTAATTTAAAATGAACCGAATAGAGCATTAATTATAAATTGGCTTACATTTTTCGATTTAAAAGAAGCCTCAGAAGCCAAAAAGTCATGTCATATTTAAGAAAGTATTTTAGGAAGAAGCTCTATAAATAGAAAAGAAATAATGCATAATTTTAATATTAATAATACAATAAACTTTGATCTTAATTTTTGTACCTTAACCGAATAAAATCGAATTACCTTAATTTTTTTTTCTAATGTAATTAACGAAAACTTGTGAAAATATTTCATTCAAATTAAACCATTCTGAGAAAACTGTCCTGTGAAAAGTATAGCATTTAATTCCGTTCAGAATGAAATGTTGTTTAAAAATATGTTGTTTTCATATACTTAGGACTCTGAAGTGTTGTAGAAAAAGAAAATATATACATTTATATGTATATTTACGACGTAATTACAAAATATTTACATCCGTTCGGATCCCATTGAACTTATGGCTGTTGTGATGGATGCCATTTTTGATTGCACGTTGAATGTTAACGAAATCTGACTCGGTAATATTAACATTTATATTTAATTCTAGGACGATATGTATTTTAACATATATTCACTTATACACAATCACATTGCATGTAGTTACAAGATGAGCATTTTTACAGTTCGCAAGTCCGCATGAGTAAAAATCAAGAAAGTCATATTACAGCTACGATAACATCACGGAGGGAAAGAGAGGTGAGTGCGTGCTTCACCGACGGCAGCCAGGAACCGAGTAACCAGTTCGAATTTTCCTCTAGAGAGGAAGAGGGAGAAAGCTGGTAGCGCCCTCTCTCGGGGCAGCGGACAAATAATAATAATAAAGAGTTCTCCACAATATTCCCCCCCCCCGAGTACCAAAGGTACGATGAAAAAAATCAGTTCACAAATATCTGGTCTTGAAGCGCACACGTCTTCCCGATCGTGTGACGACTGGTGGAGCACTGGGAGGAAGCGTAAGGTCGGTCGAAGGAGGAGTATCCGGAGTAGCAGTTGGATCCGGGGAGTCAGGAAGATCGCTGGTCACAGGAACCTGAGTGTTTGAAGCTTCGAAGAAAGCAGACTTCAGACGACCTATGCTCAGGACGGTTTCCTTGTCGCGCACGAGAACGGTGAAATGCTTATTGTTACGTGCACAGACCTTGAAGGGTCCCTCGTATGGAGGAGTGAGTGGTGGTTTTACCACGTCGTTTCGCACAAACACGTGAGTGCAAGTGCTCAGTGCGTGGTGCACGAAAGGGGCAGATTTGTTGTGGCACGAAGTAGGAGTCGCAGACAGCTTCTTCATCGCCTCTCGGAAAGTCTGGACAAAGGATGCTGGATCGACTGGAGCAGAGGATGGCTGAAAGAACTCAGATGGTAATCGAAGGGGTGTGCCGTAGACAAGTTCAGCGGATGTACCTGCGAGGTCTTGCTTGAAAGAAGAACGCAAACCAAGAAGCACAAGAGGAAGTGAAGTAGTCTAACGGGTGTCATTACGGCACTTCAGGGCTGCTTTCAGGTCGCGATGTAAGCGTTCCACTAAGCCGTTGGCGGAAGGATGGTATGGTGAAGTGCGAATTCGGCGTATTCCAAGCATAGATGTCAGAGTAGCGAAAAGGTGTGACTGGAATTGTCGACCTTGATCAGTAGTCACAACTGATGGTACACCAAATCGTGCAATCCAACCGGTGATGAATTGTCAAGCCACAGAGTCAGCAGAGTTGTCCTGAATGGGAAAGGCTTCAGGCCAACGAGTAAATTTGTCAATGCAGGTTATCAGGTTCAATGTTCCGTCTTACTTTCTTTGAGAACATGCAAGGACCTGACTCGGAACAGGGAGCTTACTAAAGCTATGTTCAATAGCTGTGGGAAGTAGACAAGATACACAGGAAGGGTATACAAAACCCTTTATTTTTCACTCTTTACAATAATTTCCGTACTTCGGAATACAGAGACCAACTACTTGTGGTCTGAACGTAAGAATATAAAACTATAACTAAACTCTAACTTAAATTTGGAATAATAAACGTGGAAGATTGGCCGTATATTAACAGGAAGCCGTATGTAGTACAGAGAACTGTTAACACTACAATACGTTTAAAAATTATCACGAGGATTAAACCTCTGGCCTGGAAGGCAACCAGCAACTGAGTAAACTTCTAAGGTAAGCGGCCTGCTTCGATTAACTCCTTCCTCTCTCTCGCTTGGCAAAAAGCCACAAATTAAGTACTTGGCGTTCGCCAGACAAATTTTGCATAAATAAGTTAACGCTTTTAATTCTGGCCGGAAGTAGAAAATAAGAAGTGATAGTAAAGATTTAAAATAAAATAAACGTTAGTAAAACTTAAGATCCTTACATACTTCCCGCCAGAGTTAATTAGTTTGAAACTGAGGTCTAAAACGACCTTGTTGAAAACCTTTAGCTCTAGAATCTAACGCGAGGCCAATCTTTTACAAACATTTCTCACTAGAAACTAGAAATTAAAAAAAAAAAAAAAAAAATTGTTTTTACAATAGCAGCTCCATGGACACCCAACTTTTTCATCTGTACTGCATCTAAACAAGAGCTTTTATTCAAATCTGGTTCCTTCCAGAGATCTGGAAGGAAAACTAGTTTAATGAAATGTTACACAATGAAATGGCAAGTAACATGCATATTTATATTTCTCTTAACATTCTTATTTCATTCATGACTATTTTAATTATCTCTCCCCGTGCTCTCTGACATGTGTTGGAAAAGAACACCAAACACGAATGTGTTTATGTATACGTGTTCAACACTGCCTCCTACAATCAAAACACTAACGTGTTAAAATTCAACATGAGAAGACCTCTTAACACACCCTATCTTCAACTCTAAACCCTGAGGTACTATTCTGAAAGTGGCTAACTCTGAAGTGTAGCGTCAGAGAGACTAACTACATTCATTCAACCTTTAACACATATTCACCATAATTTGGTCTTTTTACAGTCACACGAATAAGTTTAAAATTTTTGGCATTACTTTCACTTTTACCATATCACAGTATTTCTTAACATTTAAAATAACAGTTCACATTGTATATAAGAACATATTAACATGCCGTTAATTTTACGCATTTTAAAACATACATTAGTAGTACATTGTTAACTTCTATTCTTTTCAAAGCAAGTGCCAATTCTTCTACATTGAAATACTACATTTCAAAAAGTCTTTCAGACTAAAACTTCTTTCTTGCCAGAATGTTTTAAATAAAATTTTTACAATAAATTTTACAATATTTAAGTATTTACGTATTCCTATTATATGTCAACTTTAGTTTTACGCGCGAGTAATTGAAAAACATAATACCAAAATCGGTAACAACTCATTTCTCGCCTTTTTGGCGATAAAGGTAGACCTCACATGAGGTAAAACTTCTTGAAATCTGCCACTTGCAGTAAGAATGAAAGATTAACTTAAGTTTGCAAAGTAACATAAAATTTAGTTATCTTTGTGATATTCGGACATTCTTTTCTGAGCCCAGTCCTGGAAGGTAGCGCAGATTCTCGTTTGATTTATCCTCCTTCTTGTACGGGCTCGCCCTTCAGTGCTTTCCTCTAGAAGCTTTCTTTTTTCTCCAGTTCGGTCACCCTTGAATACCTTCTTTTTCGCCTCTGCCTGTGGTCTTGGCCGTTTGATGGCAGCTGGTCTTGGCGGAACCGGGACACTTTCGCGTTCCTGCTTGGACCTCGTTGCTGGCCGTTCAAATTTTCCTTGTATCTTTTCCTCCGCCGCTGGTGGCCCTTCCGCAGTTCGGCGACATTTGCTGCGGAGAGTCCTGTCCGATGAGTAGATCTTCCGTTTGGCAGCCGGGTTATAGTTGCCGTTATTTCTCCTGGCTTTCTTTTCATTCGTCGTACTTCTCCCTTCTTCATTCCGGGGGTGTTCGTGAGCTCTCTTTTCTGGACGGTGGAACGGCTTCTTTTTCTTGTTACCTTCAATTTTCCAACGGGGAAACTTTCTTTTCAATTGCTCCTGCCTCCTACTGGCTTGTCCTTGTGCTTGACGTTGTTCCACCTCTGGAGCTTGTGCCTGCCGTGTCTGCCGTGCCGGATCCTGCAAAAGATCTTTGAAAATTTTCATTTTATTACGATCATAGTAGGGTTTTATTTGATCAATATTTGCGGAGCACGTTTCACCATTTCTGGCTTTTAACACCACTACAGCGTGAGTTATTTTTTCTATGACATATGGTCCTTCAAATCGTGGAAAAAATTTGGCAGTTTTATCTTCTGGTGCTGAAGAAAGTGAATGCTTAATTTTTAACACTTCATCCCCTACTTTATAAGTTACTCCCCGTCGTTTCAAATCATAATAAAGCTTCTGTTTTCTCTGTGCTGCTTCAATATTCTTTTTTGCTTCTTTAATTAATTTTTCTATATCACCCATTTTAAATTCTGGGGCTCTTTGTTGCACATAAAATAGTAATTTATCTAACGGCGTTATAATTTTTCTGCCTAAAAATAACTCAGCAGGAGTTGTGCCCGTTGTATCATGTTTTGCGGTCCTAAGGGCGAAAGCAAATTCATTGACATAGTTATCCCAGCTTTTATGAAAATTTTTAACATAACTACGGATAATTTTCACTATATTTCTATTGACCCGTTCCGCTATATTTGATTGCGGCCGATACGGGACCATTTTTAAATGACGTATGCCCAGTTTTTGGCACATGTCTTCAAATACATTACTTACAAATTGAGGACCATTATCCGATATAACTTTTAGAGGCGCCCCGTATTTTAAAATATATTTATTTAAAATAGAATCAGTAACTAATTTCGCGGAGGCTCGTTTTAAGGGAACAATTTCGGTCCACTTACTAAAATGATCAACCATAACAAGGAGATAGCGACTTTTATTTAACTGACTTTTTGGGAAAGGGCCCAATAAATCGATGCCAATTATTTCATTTGGAAATTCGGATTTAATAATATTTAGAAACCCGGCCGGGCGGAAATTAATATAATTAACTGCTTGACATGTTGGGCAGGACTGGACATACGCCCTTGTTAACTTTTGCAGTTCAGGAAAATAGACTGCCTCGCGTACGCGTTGTATAGTTTTTCGAATACCAGCATGAGAAGCTAAAGGGCTGTCATGCAACTCCTGCAGGATATTTAATCTAAGACTAGCTGGGATAACAGGTCGAAATTCGTTGTTGGAATTCGTAGTTTTTGTATAAAATAATAGACCATCTATTAGTTCGTAATGGGCCGCCCTATTTCTTATCGCCACAATATCTTGGTGGCTAAAATTTTCAGGATCCTTTAAATACTCATAAATGCTTCTAAACTCAGGATTCTTACCCAGTTCGGTTATTACAGTTTCTCGGGAATTTATTGTACAGGCTGTGAGCATTGCCACCTTTACAGTATTACCTTCTTCATCTATTTTAATTCTGGATAGGGCATCTGCTACGATATTTTCCTTTCCGGGAGTATGCTTGATTACCAGATTATATTCTTGTAGCTTGAGTGCCCATCTTATTAACCTTGGGGATAAGTTTTTCCCTGAGTACAATCTAGTTACCGCCGCATGATCAAAGTACACTGTTATTGGCGCCTTTCCAAAATAGACTCGGAACTTTTGCACTGCTAACAGAACTGCAAGTGCCTCTCTCTCGGTCGCGGAATAGTTTCTTTGTGTTTGATTTAAAGTTCGGCTAAAAAATGCCACGGGCTGCTGATTTTGTGAAAGTACCGCTCCTACCGCATAATCCGAAGCATCCGCTGAAATTTCTAAATTCTCATCCTTTTCAGGAAATTTCAACACAGGGGCTTGCGTTAATGCTTGCTTTAATTTTTCGAACGCACTATTGGCTTCGGCCGTCCACGAGAATCTTGCCTTTCTCCTTTTTAATTTTAACAATGGTTCAGCAATAGCTGCAAAATCTTTTATAAAGGACCTATAATATGGACAAAGTCCTAGAAAAGAAGAGAGCTTCTTCGCCGTGTTTGGAGTCGGATACTTTTGTACAGCAATTATTTTTTATTCGTCTGTCTCGATTCCTTTCTGAGATATTTTGTAACCTAAATATTTTAATTCAGGGGCTGCAAATTTGCTCTTTTCGACATTAACTTTTAGACCGGCCTCATTTAATAAAGAAAACACCTGTCTTAAATCCTGTACATGTTGGTCGAGATTATCACTAGTAATAATGATATCGTCTAAACAGATAAATGTGGAGATTCCAAGAACAGGCCTTAACACAATGTCCATACATCGCTGAAATGTTGCCGGTGCCCCTGAAATGCCAAACGGCATACGCAGAAATGCATAAGTGCCAGACTTGGTTATAAAAGCAGTCTTAGGCACGTCCTCAGGCCTAACCCCTATTTGAAAATAACCAGTCGTTAAGTCAAAAGTCGTCATATATTTGGTCGATGTTATGTTCCTTAGAATTTCTTCAATAATAGGTAACGAATATACCGGATATTTAGTTATGGAGTTTAATTTACGGTAGTCAATCGCGAATCTCCACCTTTTTGGATGTGTCAATAGATAGTCATTATTTGTCTTACATAACACCACCGGGCTAGCATAACTACTTGAGATGGGCGTTATGATCTTTTTACGTAGCATATCGGTGATATGCCATTCTATAATTTTTTCCTTATTCTTATCATACCGGTATGCTTTGTGGCGAACTGGCATTGAATCTCCGGTGTCAATACTATGGTTAGTAACCTGAGTAAATCCTGGAATATCACTAAATAACGAAGCAAATTCACTTACCACTTGTCGGATTCTTCGTTGCTCTTCATTAGGCAGGTGGTCAAGGTTTAACATCGGCGGTTCAGCCTTTTCTTCTCGAACTGGTTTCATCGTCAGCTTAAGGGACGCTTCATTAAAATCCAGCGTTGCTTGTGCCTCTGAAAGAAAATCTATTCCTAAGATAATATGTGCTTGCAGATTCTTTACTATGAAAAACATAACCTTTACTTGTTCGTCCTTGATACGGATGTATAGTGGTAATTTACCTATGCACTTACATCTTTCTCCTTGCGCCGCTAACACTGTCGTATTATCCGAATTATATATGCGATATTTACGAAAATACTTCCTAAAAAAATCTTCTGCCACACAGGAACACTGCGCGCCTGTATCCAGGAGTGCGGTGGCTGGGATATTATTCACCAACACTTCAATCTTCGGAAGAGTCAAATTTTTCACCATTACTGTATTTAACTTGAAGGAAGAGGGGTTTTCTTGGCCTTCGGATTTCCGCACCCTCCCGTTAGCAGAAATCCGTTTTAGTTTGAATCCTTTTTTGTTTCCATGCTTTCCTTCTTTTTCCACTGGCCTTGAGACTTTTTTCCTGGGTTGCTATTGAACTGTCGACGTTCGCCGGCTGTTTTTGAATGCTCGGGTTTCCCTGCCCACTGATTCGCTTTGCTTCCGTAACCGTGTGCTTGACTTTGCTGTGGTCTTGGCCAAGGAGGTTAGAATAGAAGGAGGGAAGGTTCAGCTCAAACGGTGAAGCTTGGCGGCCATCTTCCTGTTATCACCGTGACTTGTGCAAGGAAATCTGTCATTGCAACATTTTTTTCTTTTCTTTTTGAAGTATGTCAGCTTGTATTGCATATGGATGCACAAATAGATTCTCGAAAAAAATTCCGGGCATTATTTTTCACACGTAAGTATCAATTTTCTTTTTTATGTAATATGACAACTATATAAAAAAATATTACAATGTCATGTGGTTTTCTTTCCAGATGTGAAAAAAAAGGACTTAAAATAAGTTATTTAATATAACTATAATCAAAATATATTAAATACATTTTAATGTTTCTGTTTATAGCTGGTATCTTCGTTCCTTAAGATACAATGCTATATGGTAGGATTTAAATTGTATAATTTGAACGTTTTAGTTAATTCGTTTTATAACTTTCATGAAAAGTAAGAAATCAATTGTTACTATTTTTATTAATTGTAAAGGTGTTAAATAAAGCAATGCTTTTCTTTATATATTAATTATTATTCATTTTTTTAAGTTAAGATAAACTGTTCTGTTGTTAAAAATTTTTGCATAAACTTACAAATTTCTGGGCAGTATAGTGATAAAATTAAGTAAAATATTTACACAATTGAACATGTGGAAAGATGTATCCAAAAACTTATATAGGTGTATTTCTGTAATTCAACTTAATTAAAAGCAGTTTCTTTGAGATTAATAAATATGAAATGCGCATAAACTGAAATCAATGAATTCACATAAATCCGTTTTATTTTATTAAGATTTATTTTCTAACCTAAGCAAATCCGTGAAATATGCAGAAACATCATTTTTTAAAGGCTTTAATGTTATGCGCATGCATTTAGATTTCGAACTATTTCTTAATAATTTGCTGTACATAGTAAATTATGGATATCATCTTTATTACTTTAAAACAAAAATTCAACAATAGCGAGGGATTTCATTATAAATTTAACATATTTTTACTGGAAAATAAATGCACGGAACAGCTTAGAAACACGTACATGTCACTGCCGTAATGCAATGTTTTGAAGTCACAAACATGGACGCCGCTTGTTCGGCGGAGTTTCATTCCCCGATAGTGGAGGAAACTACGAACCCTCCCTCCTTCTATTCTAACCTCCTTGGTCTTGGCGCACCAAATTGGTTTCGTTGTTGATATTGGCGTCTTCTTTCAATGTCCGCCGTTCTTCTACTTTCAAACTGGATTGCTAGCTCAAATAATTTTTCCAGTGTAGTCGGATTCCTTAATTCAATAAAGTCTTGCACTTGGGGAAGTAACCTCGGCAAAATCACTTGAATTATCTCAGGATCCGGACGGTTTCCATACAAGAGCTTGAAAACGTGAATTTTTCTTAAAATAAAGCTTGAGAGATTTTCGATTCTTTGCTGATATATGCTGAAAAGTTCAGTTTCTAATTTCGTACGATCCCTTACGACAGGGAAGGCTTTTACTAGGGCAGTCTTGAAATTCTCGTAAGTATAGGTGGGACTTCCTGCTTGACCCAAGAGACTTCTGCCTATACATTTGAACCAGTTAAGCGCTTGGCCCCTCAAAGCGCTGGTAGCTAAGGTAACTTTTTGAAACTCGTGCACGGGGTAGAGCATGAAGTGGTCATCCAATTTTTCCAAAAAACTGGTTACCGGTGAGTTTCCATTAAATGTTGCTTCTGGTTTCATCGAAGCGCGCATGGTCTGGACGATGTAACCAAATCCTTCCAGGGCGGCAGCTGGCATTTCTGGATTCTGAGCCGCTTCTGCAGGCAGCACAGGTTCTTCTTGAAACTCGGCCATGGTTATTCTTCTTCGTTGGGCGCCACTATCAGGTTCAGTGTTCCGCCTTACTTTCTTTGGGAACATGCAAGGACCTGACTCGGAACAGGGAGCTTACTAAAGCTATGTTCAATAACTGTGGGAAGTAGACAAGATACACAGGAAGGGTATACAAAACCCTTTATTTTTCACTCTTTACAATAATTTCCGTACTTCGGAATACAGAGACCAACTACTTGTGGTCTGAACGTAAGAATATAAAACTATAACTAAACTCTAACTTAAATTTGGAATAATAAACGTGGAAGATTGGCCGTATATTAACAGGAAGCCGTATGTAGTACAGAGAACTGTTAACACTACAATACGTTTAAAAATTATCACGAGGATTAAACCTCTGGCCTGGAAGGCAACCAGCAACTGAGTCAACTTCTAAGGTAAGCGGCCTGCTTCGATTAACTCCTTCCTCTCTCTCGCTTGGCAAAAAGCCACAACTTAAGTACTTGGCGTTCGCCAGACAAATTTTGCATAAATAAGTTAACGCTTTTAATTCTGGCCGGAAGTAGAAAATAAGAAGTGATAGTAAAGATTTAAAATAAAATAAACGTTAGTAAAACTTAAGATCCTTACAAGGTGAGTAGATATCGATAACCGTCAGATGGTGGCAGACGACCGACGATGTCTATATGGACATGGTCGAATCGTTCGGATGGCATCGCAATTTTTTCCAAAGGGCTATGTGTGTGTCGAGTAACCTTTGAACGTTGGCACATGATGCAGGAACGAGTCCAGTTGGCAATGTCTTTTAGCATGGATGGCCAAACGAATCTTTCTTGTATGAGCTTTTTGGAAGCCCGGATACCTGGGTGCGATAGGTTGTGAAAACAGTCAAAAACTTTTTTCCTGAACTCAAGTGGTACATACGGTCGCAGTCTGTTGTTGGAGGTATCGCACAATAGTTGGAGGTCCCGAGTAAGTTGTAATGACTGGAATTTCAGCGAGCAGTTTGGGTCTTCACTCAGACGTTTTAACTCCTCATCAGTGGCTTGCGAGTGAGCAATAAGCGTGAAATCCAGTGGTGCATTGGCATCGATGCCCTGAATACGTGAGAGAGTATCCGCGACGACATTGCTGAAACCTGATATATGCTGAATATCAGTGCTGAATTGAGCTATATAATTTAAATACCGAATTTGTCTCGGGGAAGCAGAATTTGATTTTGATGTGAATGCATAAGTTAGAGGTCGGTGATCAGTAAATATAGTGAAGTGTTGACCTTCAAGTTTATGCCTGAAATACTTAATAGCTGCGTAAATAGCTAATAATTCTCTGTCATACGTGCTGTATTTTTGTTCTGTAGGGGACAGCTTCCGTGAGAAAAATCCTAGTGGCTGGTAGTCATTAGAATATCGAACGTTTAAGACAGCTCCGATGGAAATGTCAGAAGCGTCGACCTTAACACTCAGCTTTTAGTTAGGAGAGTGATAGGAGAGAGTTGCAGAATTACTAAGGTCGTGTTTACATTTTTCAAATGCCTGATTAAGTTAGTCGTTCCTAGAACAGGGCGTTTATCATTTTTACGTGAGTCTTTTAAGAGTTCATTCATTGAAGCTTGGGTCTCGGCTGCCTTTGGTAAGAAGCGGCGATAAAAGTTTATCATGGCTAAAAAACGTCTGAGCTCGACAATAGTGGTAGGTTTTGGGAAGTCGGCAATTGCTTTTGTTTCCTCAGGCAGGGGTTTTACACCTGAGGCAGTAATGAGGCACCCTAAAAATGGAACAGATGGTTTTCCGAGTACACGTTTGTTAGGGTTTAATGTCAAACCATGTTTATTGAAACGATCAAACACTTGACGAAGATGACGGATGTGCTCTTTTTCGCTAGTCGATGCAATAAGGATGTCGTCAAAATAAGGGATGCAAAAATCCAATCCAAATAAAACTTCATGTATATAAAACGTTGGAAAGTTTGGCCTGAATTTCGTAAACCAAACGGCATAGCCAAAAATTCAAAAAGACCAAAAGGGGTTGTGACGGCAGTTTTCGGAATTTCTGCAGGGTTAACAGGAATTTGATGATAGGCACGTGCTAAATCAAGTGTTGAGAATATGTTCTTTCCTGAAAACATTTGAGTGCAATCCTGAATATGGGGTACGGGATAGCGATCCGGAATTGTAATGGCATTTAAGCGACGATAATCCCCGCACGGTCACCAGTCGCCATTAGCCTTACGAACCATGTGCAGGGATCTTGCCCAAGGACTTTTTGAAGGCTGAATGATGCCTTTTGATAGGAGAAAATCAAACTCTTGACGTGCAGCTTGAAGTAATTCTGGAGATAATCTTCTAGGTTTGGAGAAAATAGGAGGTCCTTTAGTTTCAATGTGATGGAAAATCGTTGACATTGGTGGCCTCTCAAAAGTTTGCGAAGGATTCGTCAAGCTAGGGTAATCGGCAAGGATTTTGTCAAATTTTGAGTTACCCATCAAAACATGAATGCTAGTACTGAGCGGGTTCACATTAGGAAGTCTACCGCAAAAATATAGTTTTGTTTGTCCATCAATTAAACGGTTGTTTTTAACGTCTATGAGTAAGTTGAACTTTGTGAGAAAGTCAACACCTATGATGGGTTGATTGACGTCTGCCAGGATAAAAGGCCAAGTAAATGAGCGACGTAAGTTTAAATTGATGGTCAAAAGTTTGGTGCCATACGTTGCAATTTTAGTACCGTTAGCGGCAAAGAGTTCCAATGCAGCTGGTACTTTGGCATGCTGACTATAACTCTTGGGAATGACAGATAAATCGGCTCCGGTGTCAATTAAAAAAGTCAGCTTTGAGGATGAATCGGCCAAAAGAATTCGATTGATGTGGCGGTCGAAACGTTGGCCGGCAAGCGATCGCCGATCTAGTTTTCCGACTGCCGGAAATTGCACGGAGAAACACATTTTCGTGCCTTGGAACCAAAATTAGTATGGGAGAAACAGATGTTGTTGCACGGTTCTTTATACTGTCGATAGCGTCCACTAGATCTATGACGCCTACTGTTGCGTTGGGAATAGTCTCTTCGTTCACAGGAACGCTCACGGCTGTTTTTGAGGGCTAGCGAAAGTTCATTTACCTGCTTTGTCAGCTCTGCAACTTGCTGTTCAATGGAAGAGGTAGATGCCGTAACAGCACTATTTATGTGCGGGAGAGTTGTGAGATCTGTAATTTTATCAGCTACAACTGCTAGTTTTGGAAGATCATCACTTAAGGCAGCAAGAATACTTTGTGTATTTTGCGGGAGACGAGATATCCATAGAGATTTCAACAAAGGTTCTTCAACGGTCTCTCCAGCGAGTTTTCGCATACGGCAAAGTAATTGTGACGGGCGTTGATCGCCAAGTTCTAGCCCTTGAAGAAGTGTACATATCTTTGACTCCTCACTTTGTAAGGATCTTAAGTTTTACTAACGTTTATTTTATTTTAAATCTTTACTATCACTTCTTATTTTCTACTTCCGGCCAGAATTATAAGCGTTAAGGATTTTATGCAAAGTTTGTCTGGCGAACGCCAAGTATTTAAGTGTGGCCTTTTTGCCAAGCAGAAGAGAGGAAGCAGTGAGTTCGAAGGAGGCCGCTTACCTTAGAAGTTACGCAGTTGCTACTTTGCCTTCCAGGCCAGAGGTTTTAATCCTCTTGATAAATTAAACGTATTGTAGTGTTCACAGTCTCTGTGCTACATACGCTTCCTGTTATTATAAGGCCAATCTTATTCTAAAGTTAAATTAGAGTTTAGTTTTATTTCTATATCTTTTACGTTAGACCCCGAGTGGAGGATCATTGTATTCCGAAGTACGGAAGTCATTGTATATAAAGAAAAATAAAGGGTTTTGTATACCCTTCGTCTGTATCCTGTCTACTTACTACAATTAGTGAACATAGCTTTAGTAAGCTCTCTGTTCTAGTCAGGTCATTGTATGTTTCCGAAGAAGGTTAGAAGAAACATTGAACCTGATAACTTTCAGAATGCAATTCAATTAAGCGTGTTTTTAGTGTATCATAGTTGCCAGTCACAGGTGGGTGTAAAACGATATCACAAACGCTGTTGAGGATATCAGATTTGATTGCAGATATCACATGATTGAATTTCGTGGAGTCAACAGTGATTCCGGCGATATCAAACTGGGCCTCTAGTTGTGCAAACCACAAAGTAGGGCTGACCTTCCAAAATGGGGGAGGTTTGATGGAAACACGTGAAATATTAAGATCGTCTGCGATGGGTTGTGGTGGAGCCATGATTCACAAAAACAAATATATATTGCCAATATGACACAAATAAATACACAATAATCAGTCACTAATAAGTTCACATACGACACTAGTGCAAAATAAATAAAGTTAATGTAAACATTAACGTGAGAGAAACACTTTTGCAGGTAAGCTATCCGAATATAAGCATAAGTAATAATAAGAATTTCCGTGGCTTACCTCCGTATTATACGAGAAATATTTGCTCAGTCAGCAGCAGATTCAGCACAACACAATTCACTTATAGGAAAAATATTCCGAAAAAACTTATTTTATGATATGTAACCACGTTGTACGATTTATATGGGGATCACTTCAAAGCACTTTGACAATTTGCATGAGACACATGATAATTCACAAGCACATTGTTAAGCAGGCACAACTGTTTTTCACACTATATTGCTGATGACACGAAAATAATGATGGATTACGCTAGTAGTTTGCATGAACAGAAATCATTTTCACTTCATAGCACATTATAATCACAGAACTTGAGGATGCAAGCAGGTTACAGGAGGCACGTGTTCACTAACTTGACGAGTCACCATTTATGGCTGTTGTGATGGATGCCATTTTTGATTGCACGTTGAATGTTAACGAAATCTGACTCGGTAATATTAACATTTATATTTAATTCTAGGACGATATATATTTTAACATATATTCACTTATACACAATCACATTGCATGTAGTTACAAAATGAGCATTTTTACAGTTCGCAAGTCCGCATGAGTAAAAATCAAGAAAGTCATATTACAGCTACGTTAACATCACGGAGGGAAAGAGAGGTGAGTGCGTGCTTCACCGACTGCAGCCAGGAACCGAGTAACCAGTTCGAATTTTCCTCCAGAGAGGAAGAGGGAGAAAGCTGGTAGCGCCCTCTCTCGGGGCAACGGACAAATAATAATAATAAAGAGTTCTCCACAAACTCAATGGTAAATGACCCAATGTTTTGGTCACCACGTAGGGATCGCCGGTGCTTCAGAGCAGGGTACGGGAGAAACTTGTTTAGGGCAACTCCATCTTACTTCCTACCTCCATGTCCCAGACAATGGGGCTGCGCACAGGGGGGAGGAATTTACGGAGGAGCACGTGCGGGTTGCTACGTCACCAACTACGCACGAGTCGCATCACATTCGTGACGTTATCCCGGATTATCTTGCTATTGCTACGTCAGCCGCATGTTTCATCCTGTTTATGTTGTAATCCGGTTTCCTGTTGGCGCTTATCCATTAACGCAAATCCGCCACGTGATTGCAACATGATAGAAGTTTCTAGTGCTTTCTTTGTAGTTCAGCAACGGCCACTAGAAGACCCACGGCTCTTTCTGATAAGTTCTCGTGGATCCAGGCTAAGTTATTAACCATTATTTTTAATTAATTATACTATTTGACTTAGTATAGTAGCATTTAATGAAAACAGTTCTTGTATTTGTCCATCTGTAGCATTGGAAACGTGGACGATAACACAAAGCTATGCTTTTGTCTTATGAATCCTAATATTTGACCGTGTCCATCCTCTTTGTGCAGCGGAAACCAGCATGAGGCTGATGGATTGTCCATACAGCAATTCTGTTCCAAACCTTCGTACATCCCCGATGACGAACGAACTTATAACTTTAAATTTATTTTGTTTCTGTGTTAGGTTAAGATATTTTAAATTTCTCTGTCCCTTATCTTACAAACATAATTTATGTAATTTTCTACGTCATTCGTTTTAATTAATACGTTTTTTACGTCATTTCTTACCGTTCAATTAAATTTACTAATTCTCACTCGATATTTTTTATATACAAACATAAGATTTCCTTTTCTTTCCAAGTTTTTAAGTTTTACATTCCGTCCCCCTACGTTTAAATTGCAAAAGTAATATATTTTATAAAAGTAATACTTTTCATAATTTTAATTTTTTCTCTTTTTATTTTACATTTTTTTTGTTTTTTTTTTTTTTTTTTTTTTTTGTTTTTTCAGTTTCATTTTTTTTCCATTTTTTTTACATTTTTCACATTATTTATTTTACAAAAGTTATATTTATTTTAATATGATTAAATTTTTTTTTTATAAACTTAGTCTTTTTTCTTTCTATATTTTACTTAAATGTAATTTTTAATTTTTCTTTTTTATAAAAAAGTACTTTTTTTAAAATTCTTTAAAGAATTTTTTTTTCCTCTTAACGTTTTCCTTGTTTTAAATACTTATTGATGTTACACCTGTTTACCAAAAATTTAATATATATTTCTCTGTCTAGGAAATTGAAGCTGGAATTTACACGCATATAATTTCCCTCTAGAGGCTTTCACGGATAATATTTTCTGTAAATTTAAACCAATAAGTATGATGTTCATTCTATATAGTTAAATTAGTATATTACATTTCTTACTTTTTTTTTACACTACTAAAGATAAAAAAAACTTTCTCTTCTAATCTATTACAATATGTTACTAACACTTTGACAGGTGATATTCCGAACTTTCTCTTCTAATGTATTATGCTAACATTTTGAAACACTATACAAAACATTGCGGACTCTCTTTTACACATCTTACTTTATTCAAAGGATTCACGAAACGTGTAAAAAAATGTAAATTTTAAACTTTCTATCTTCCATTTCCCCTTATATTTAACTTTTATTATGTTTTTAAAACATATCCCTGTTAATATTTCTGATTCCTTTTTTTCCTAAAAAAAAATAGACTTATACGGAATTTTTAAAGACTTTGAATTAAACCTTATAATTCAGAAATAATAAATTTTCATGACATAAAATCTACTTAAACTGATATATGGACATGTCTAGCCAGTTTCGTTCAAATACATACGAAAAAATACGAAATTTCTTATTATTGTCTACTCCAGTGTAATACGTACCAACAGCATTTCATTTCTTATTATTTTACACTACAGACATTTACAAGAATATATTCAGAACACTTATTTTTACTGAGCAGGAAAATTAGTTCATATTACTAACACAAGATTGACTCTTTGAAATATTTTACAAAAATATCTTGGATATTCTTGTATATATCGTATTTAAATCACCAAACTTACGGGCCCACCAGCGGCCGGGCGGTAAAGTCGCTGAACACTGGTAGTTCGGTTCGAGGTTCGAATCCCGCGGACTGCATGGGTGTTTTCGTGGTTTTCCCCATGTGTAACGTGTATACGAGCCAGTTTCCCTTAGAAAGTCCTCCACGAAGGCATCCCTCCCCTTAGGCAGATAGCCCTAGTGTGCTTTGCCATAATTAAATACACACACCACCAAACATACGCTAAACCTTAATTTCCATCATGTGAAAAAGTAATTCGGATTCTTAATATGATCCCACCATTTACCGCAGATCTTCATAAACACTGCTATATTTGAACTTAACACAGCCTTAATTGTTTAACAAGCTACAGAATTTTTAACTACAGAGAAGAATATCCACATTGTAATGTAATATTTTAAATTAAAAAAATAGCCATGTTTGTGCAAAACATCTAAAATGAAAGGACGTCTATAATACACATGGAATTAATATTCAGTCACGGAAGTGAAACTTTGTCATCTTTTTCCCACTTAGAATATAAAAATTTCTCAGCTTGGAATATTTTTTTTTAAATAGTATCATCATTATTTTAACAAGTCTAAAAGCTTTTTAATATATTTCTTCTAACTTAAGATATTCATTTCAAATTGAAAAACACTGAACTCTTACAACATTTTGAGAATGATTTTTAAGTTATGATACATAGCAAATAAAATCCTGCATAGCAGGAAATATTGACATGAATTCAAATAATAATCAAACTTAACTTCAATATATTCAATTTAACTGAAGATACGCATTTCAAACTGACACTACTTTACTTAGAGTTCTTACAGCTCTTTGAGTACATCTGATTATTAATTTTTCACAGATATGAGAAACATTTTTGCATAAATACCATACAAAACATATAATATTGACATGAACTCCATATGATGGTTCAACATCGGTAACTTAAATAAACTTTTAATACATTTTAGTACGAGTTTATTTAAAAAAGAAAAATTACAATACAAGTATTCAAACAGAAATGCTTCACAAATTTCAGATAAAAAGGAACGAAATGAACCTAATTGATAATAACGGAAAAGCATACAAAAGACTATGAAAAAAGATGCATTCGTGCAAGACATTCCAAGGCCCTACTTAGCACATGGGCTGCATTTTTACTTTTCAGATTAAGCAAACTTTCAAGATAATACCTATATATCTAGAGATATTATCTACACTAGTTGGTAACCTAATTTATTAGAACAGTCTCAGACGTATAGGGGAGGTATGCAATACCCATGAAAAAACTTCCTCCCAAGCCAAAAAGCAATAGTGAAATACAGCATGTAAGAAGGAAAAAAAATGTCAGATTTCCAACAAAATTAGTATCTGAGTATGGAAAACATGAACAAGAAATGAATATTTTTTCTGAAAATGTCCCGAATGGGATAAGACAGGGATAAGAACCTTAACCAGTTTCAGGAATAGAGCATGAAAAATAATGAAGTGTTTTTAATGTTATTTTTGTTTATAATGCATTTACTTATACGTTTGAGGACTGTATTCTACACTTTGAAGGAATTTGATAAATCAGAGTGATTTCGTTTTCTGAAGGTTCAAGTTCAGAAATATTATAACTCAAAAGCAAAAAGGTTAGAACGATAATGAAGTATATCGTAACCAATAAAAAATGAAACCTAAAACAATTAAAGTGAAACTTTTTCCACCTAAAAAAATCTAAATGAAGCATTTTCGACTTTTTAAAATCAAAGTGTAACTTTTCCCCTTTACATTTTGAATTTAACATGGATTTTCCCATAGACAAAATAAAAGTGGAGATTTTACTCCCTAAAAAAATAAAAGTGAAACTTTTTCGACCTAAAAAAATCTAAATGAATTTTTTCCACTTTTTAAAATCAAAGTAACATGGGTTTTTCCATAGACAAAATAAAAGTGGAGATTTTTCTCCCTAAAAAAATCTAAATGAATTTTTTTCAACATTTTAAAATCAAAGTGTACCTTTTACCCCTTGCATTTTTAAATTAATATGGGTTTTCCCATAGACAAAAGTGGAGATTTTTCTTCCTAAAAAATTTAAAGTAAAACTTTTTCGACCTAAAAAAATCTAAATGAATTCTTTTCAACTTTTTAATTTCAAAGTGTAATTTTTCTAACTACATTTCCTTCGCTGGAACCACTTTATGGAAAATATGGGAATATTAAACGAAAATGAAGCCCAGCGCTAAGGACGTGCATCGAATTTCCCAAAAAAGACATAATTTTTTCATCAAGTACCGTTAAGTGCGAATTACCAATGTTCTCCCTTATTTAGACACTCGACCATCGATGGACCTATTATCTAAGAATGAGTTTAAATTACATAGCAAAATATCTAAATCAAAGGTTAAGAATGAGTTTAAATTACATAGCAAAATATCTAAATCAAAGGTATAATTTTCTGTAATACTTTACTTCTAAAATAATACTTAGGTTGTTTACACGACTTTCAAGGCGTTTCTCTATAATGGACATTAATATTGGCCTATATTAAAACCTAAGTGAATAGTATTTAGTTTAATTCATCGGCTTTCTCATCGTTCTAGGTTAAGAAAAACATTAAAGTAAAAAATTCGTGCAGTTACAGATTTTCATTTTAAAAAGATGAGACGGGAAAATTTGCGTAAACGCGATTAGAATCTACGTTTGTGCTAAACAGTTCATAGACAGAAGGCCCGTTTTACGTAAACGGGTATACAGGGCTTCAAAAAGTTGCACAATTTAGTATCTCTCGAAGGGTTTGTCTCTGATTCATGGTTCAAGTTTAAGAAATGAATTAAATGAAATAGGCTTTCACACAATGACAATTTTGGGTACATGGTACCATTTAGCAAAACTAACAAAAATCATTAACACGAGAATTAGGGATGTTAATAGTAATATCTATAGAGTAATTGAAAAACACAATTAGCGTTACCTTTACTAACAAAAATATTAATAAATAAGTAGTCATCCTCATGTTACAGAATACTTTTTTTTTTTAATTAGCGGATATTGTTCGTTCATTTTTTTCTTCTGCCCAGAAAAATCACTTCTGTTCGTACTTACGAAAATTTGTTGCAACATAATCCACTGAGCCATTAATTAAAAAAAAAGAACATCAACTTACTACAGGTACTATCTCAACTCGCAAGAGTTTAGATAACCTGGAAACTTTACTCACAAATTGTCGCCATTCGACTTCTAAGTTTGTTACAAGTGTCTCATATCAACGGAGTCGCAAGTATGAAAAAGGGAATGAATTCAAGGGGGGACCAAATCAATTTCAACTTTTTATTTTCAGATACACTTTTTTCCGCTCTAACGAAAGTTTTTTTTTTTTTTTTTTTTCTTCTCTTTCAAACAATGTGTACCGAAGCCAAACGACAGTCATGAAACAAAAACCGATTTTGCAACTTTTCACCTTTGTTTCCTTCAAATTAGTGTTTGTTATCAATCTCTTTTTTTAATACACGTTTAGTGAAAAGCAAAATTAGATTCTTTCCTCGCGGAGCACATTTCATAAAAACTTGGCTGCAATCGGGAAAATACATACTGCTCGTCAAAATTACAGGATACTGAAATAAATACAATTTAACTGCTACAGAAGCATAATTTAACACAAATTTCTGTTTTTGCCAGTTGATTAATCTCAAAATGTTGAATTTAAAGTCGAATTTATGTAAATTTATAAAGGATCTCTTCTGTTTTTCATCATATTTTATATATATATATGGTGCATGCCATCTCTCACAGAAATGTAAACTTTACAACATGATTTCACAGAATTTAACAAACTATCGATTAAATCTCGCAGAATTATATATCGCTTCTGAAAATGGACATTTCAAATCTTGTAAGGTCCGGAGAGGCATTTGACGTGCAGAATTTGGACGAATTCAGGCATTCTAAAATTTGCAATCGGTCCTGCTGACGATCGCTTTGTGTTGCTACGTGCAAGACGCTGTAGATCACTAATAGCATGACAGCTGGCGTCACATCTCTGTTGCTGCAGGACGACCCATTTTTCTCCAAAATGTGTGGCGTTGACTGAATGAAGGTGGATCGCTCGCCTCTGTGGTTCGTGTTCCTTTATCTTCACTGCATGTCAGAAGGCGGTTGAACTGGGACCGTGAACATCGCAGTTGAACACCAGAGCAATTGAGGTCACCCAATCTTTACGAATGAGTCTCGATTTAACATCCAGAACGATTTCTCGAAGAGCAATGATATGACGAGAGCCAGGTGACAGGTGAATGCAGGGCCCGGACACCCGGACGGCTTAATATGACAAATCGGGTGTCGTCCGGTACCCGCACCTATTTAGAACAACACAACCCTGGCGACTTCCTGAAAGGGCTGCATCGGAAATATATTAATTGAGAATATGTGGTATTGACGTGGCCAAACAAGGGCGTGTGCATATATATGCTTCAGTATACAATTAATAAAAAGTTTCATACATAGGTACATTGGTGGTATAGGTACATTGGATACATATGTATATTGGTCTAAGGGGTTAATGAGATAGGCAAACAATAAACACTTATACATTAAAAGAAATGAAACACTGACGCAACTGGCGCAATAATGCAGAAGATGACAATTAATGAATACACGTAATCGTGTGTCATCCTATATGACTATACATAAACTACTAGAAATGATATGCATAAACACATACAAATGATGGCGATAAATGAAAACACATAATCATACATTATTCTACTGGACTATACACACATCAATAAAAATGATACATACACACCTATACGTTGACAGAAATGATACACTGAGAATGAAAATTGTGTATCAGTGTGAACGATGACAATTAAAGGTTACACATATTCGTGTATTACCTTACTTGGCTATACATATATATTAGTACAAATGATACACTTAAAGACTTATACATTAATGGAAATGAAATACTGAAAATGGCACTTATACATTATACGATAGATGAAGAATAATGGTAACACGTAATCGTGTATCATCCTAAGTGGCTATACATACAGTAATAGAAATGATACACTTATACATTAATATACATTTACATAAAGGATAGGGTTGTGGTTAAGCCGAATAACACAAGTCCTGGCCTAATGCTTGCAGTCTGTCCATAATACTTTTGAGTTTTTTAAGTACCGCTGGTTGGCGAATGAAGAATCTTTTATAGGCTGGATCTGTGTTGTAAAACGGCATGTGCCACTCTCGTGTTAGTGGGCAGAAGGTGACATAATGGTCCGGGCTATCTGGCTGGCCACACACACAGATGTTGGTGTTTGTTATTCTTCGCTCTAGAAAATAATCGGGGAATGGACCATGACCCGTTATAAATCTGGTGATGTGTGGCTGAGATATCTGTCTCTCAAGGCTGACTTTGTGAGCGAATTCGTAGGTCCTTCTTCCTTGCGGAATAGAATTCCACTCTTCCTGCCATTGCTTGAGTGCGGCGTTTAGAACAGCCTTCTTTACATAGAATTTTGGTAATTTTATTGCCAGTTGTTCCGCATCGAGATTGCTCGCGGCTTCTTTGGCTAGTAAATCTGCCTCCTCATTCCCCTGGTGTCCAGCGTGTGCTTTAATCCAGAAGATGAGGATGCGTCCTTCGTACTGGTGCAGGGTTTGCTGAATGCGCCCTATGATGGGCGACCTGTGAAAAGGATTCCGAATTGCATGAATTGCTGACAGGCTGTCGGTGTGTATTTCTGCGGTGGAGTAGCTAAATTGACTCGCTGCTAGGATTGCCTGGCGTATGGCTTCGGCTTCCGTCTGAAAGACCGAGTTGCCTGCGCCCAGAAAGCCTTTCCAAGACCTTAAGGTGCTTCCATTTCGTTTGATGGTATAGCTACAGCCTGTCGTTCCATTCACCTGGGAGCCATCTGTATAAATCTTAAGGGCATTAGAGTGATCGTTGTTGTCTTCAAGCATCGTTGTATAAGCATGGACATTCTTGCAGAAAAGGGCCGGGTGTACTTCCGCAACTTGTAGATTGCTCTCAAAGTCCTCCGGTGAGAAATGGAGGTTCTGGTATTGAGCAGGTTGCTTAAGGAGAGTAACTT
Source organism: Stegodyphus dumicola (assembly GCF_044657685.1). Taxonomy (NCBI): domain Eukaryota; kingdom Metazoa; phylum Arthropoda; class Arachnida; order Araneae; family Eresidae; genus Stegodyphus; species Stegodyphus dumicola. The sequence continues at coordinate 107,223,972 of NC_140781.1, read as the reverse complement.
TTGCAATGACCGCTTCCATTTGGGCCCGTATGTGCAGTGGAATAAGTCCAGCCAGCACTGTAGCTGCTGCAGTCGCTGTGGTCCTGTAGGCCCTCGTGATGGCCAAAACAAATGGGTGTTGAACGCTGTTCAAAATTTGTTGCTTCCTTGTAGTCATTGGAAGTGCCCATATGGCCGCTCCATAGATAAGTATTTTTTCTACCACTGTGCTGTATATTATCTTTAGGATGTGGGGCCGGAGCTCCCAGTATGAGCCTTGCATGCCCTTTATTCGGGAGGCTATTCTATGAGCTTTAATGCGTTGAGCTCGCAAATGAGGGAGCCAGGAGAGTTTTTCATCGATTAATAAGCCGAGAAGCTTTAGTTCTTTCACTCGTTTTACTCTCTTTTGTCTAAGGTTAATACATGGATTGCGAAGGAGTGTCTGGCCAGGTTTATGGAATATTATGTATTTCGACTTGAGCTCCGAGATTCGTAGCTTCTTTTGGTTGCAGAGCATGTCAAACTGCGAGATAACGTCATTGCAGCGGGCTTCGAGAACGTGCCTGCTGTGTCCTCTGACGATGAATGTAGCATCATCTGCAAATGCAAATGCCTTCGCTCCTTCCGGCCACTGAGTGCACAAGATCGAATTGAAAGTCATGTTCCATAGGACAGGACCAGCGCATGATCCCTGTGGACAGCCCCTGGTCTGTTGTCTGGTAATGATTCCTCCGTCGTGCACAACTATGAATTTTCTGTTGCTGAGGTAACTTTTAAAAAACTGTAAAAGATTGTTTGGAATATCAGCTGTGTGCAGGGCTTCGAGCACAGCAGGCCACCACAGGGAATCAAATGCACTTTGGAGATCTAAACTTAGTACTGCTACGTGTTGATTGTTACTGCGAGCTTCCGTGATTTCTTTCTGAAGAAGATCAAGGGCATGGACCGTTGATATGCTTTCCCTGAAACCGAATTGTACCTGCGACAAGAATTTTTTCCGGGTGAGGTGATGCTTTAGTCTGGTGACTGCAAGTTTTTCTAAAACCTTCCCCATTGCCGACAACAAGCATATCGGGCGGAAGGAGGTAGGGTCATTCGGATGCTTCTCAGGTTTGGCAAAGAGGACTACTTGCCCCGTTTTGAATGCCACTGGAAAATACCTGTGCTCCAGCAATTTGTTGAAATACTTGCAAAGGAATCCGGGTTTTGCCTTGTGTACAGCTTTGACTATGCTGTAATCAAGCGAGTCAGGGCCTGGTGCTTTTCGCTTGGGCAGAATACGCATAGCGTTGACTTCCGGATCCTGAAAGGGAGGATCGTCAGTTGCCGTCGTGAAGAGCTGGTATGCCAGGTGAGAATTTTCTGTGAATTCCTCCTGACTGTCGTTGGGAAAGACTGCATCCAGGATTTTGGAGAGTACTGCCTCCTTTGTAGTCTCTTGCTCGGGTGGTGAACTGTCAAAAAGGCGAAGTTGTGGCGGTCTAAAGACACTACCTCGTGCTATTTTGAATAGCGCACCATAAATATCGGTGTTATTAGTGCAAAAGTTTCTCCAACACGCAAGCTTTGCATTAAGAATTGCTCTTTTATATTCCGCTTGCGCCTTTCGGTATGAGATGCTGAGTGCCAGCCTAGCTTCCTGGTCGTATTCTGCTTTCATGCGCCTTCTCATTGCGCGTGTTTTACTGCGCTGCGCTCGGAGATCTTTCGTCCACCAGTTCGGCATATGCAGCGTTTTCCGTGCTTCAGGGAAAAAGTACTGTAGCAGATGTCCTGTATTGTGGAGATCAGAGAGCTGGTGAACGACTCCAGGTCCTGGGATGTAGTGCATGCTGTGAGATCTTCCTCTGCGCTTCTAAGGGGAAAACGAACTTTGTTTACGAATTGTGCAGTCTTCCCGTTGTAAGCTTATAGCGCTTGAGGGTCATTCTCGTATGTGGATGGCAAATATTGTAAGTAATATACAAATGATCAGAGTTGGATGGTAAGTCTTGCACCGTCCATTGTTGGATAAATGGGGCCAATGAAGCTGAGGTCAAGGTTAGATCAAGCCAACCCCTACCATGAACCGTTTCATACGTTGGAGGACTGTCTTCAGTGTTGTGCAAAGTTAAATCATTGCTGGCCACGAAATCTCCTATGGTTCTCCCTCTTGCGTCTGTGCTTGGGTAGTTCCAAACTTTCGAGTGCGCATTAAAGTCACCTGCAAGCAGATGTGACGCACTGGGATATTGTACAAGTTCTCTGAATTAGTTCCAAGGAGTGTGTCATGTCTTCAGATGGTGAAAGGTAAACATCCGTGATAAGCACATTGATGTTTAATGTCTCTACAGCTATAGTTATTACATCGCGTGAGGCTAGAACGATGGTGGGAGACCATTTCTGTTGGCAGCATATTATTGCCGTTCGCGGGCCTTCGGCAGTATTGCCCTGAAATACAGTCCACGAGAGAGGAAAATCGGACACTCTGTTGTCGTAAAGGTAAGGTTCCTGGGCTAAGATGAAGTCTGTTTCCGTTTCCATGGCGTACTGAATGACTTGCGCCGTTGCTGCTCTAGCTCTTTGCAGGTTAATCTGAACTATGTTTAGTGCACTTTGGTCAATGTGTCGTATGTTGAAATCAGTCATTGGATCTGCTCGTGTAGGGAAATGACCAACAGACGTGTCTTGCGTCTGGGCGTTGACATTATTGTCTGTGTTAATATTCCGTGGCATCTCTGACTCGTTTTGCTGTTCTCTGATACTCAGGACAGGCATGGTGGTAAGCTAGGTGCCTGGTATCGTACTGCATTCCGTGCTTATGATTTGCGTCCCCACAATTGATGCATGCTGGTTTTCGTGCGTGACAGTCTCGCACGTGGTGTGGACCTGCACAGTACGCGCAGTACTGGTATTTGCAAGGACACGAGACTTGTAGGTAGCCAAGCTGTTGACATTTAAAGCAGCGCTTGATCCCGAGATATTCGCGGATGGTGTGTGCATGCCATCCTGTGTATAAATGTCTGATTCGGAGAGCTGCTGCGAAGCTATGCGGGTCACATTCAAAGACCCATTTGACGTTCTTTTCCTTGCGTTCCTTGAGCTTGAAGAGCGGTCTAAAGGTGTTTCTTGGGGCTGCCGTGGCTGTACTGAGTTCATCCACGAGTTCCTCTGGCTTCGTGTCCTCTGCAACATTGTGTACTGTACAACGTGGCTTTCGTCTTGCAGGGTGTTGAAAGTCTGCCGGAATTTCCGCTCTTGTAATTGTGCCTCCAGGAGTGTGAGGTCATCCGAGGATTTGCAGAACACCTCGAAGCCGCCCTTCTTGTGCACTACAATCTTTCCCACAGCCACTGGAAGTTTAGAAATCGGCGCCTTTGCGCGTAATTCTTCTCTTAGCTCAATGTGTGAAATGTTCTTCTTTGGCGCAATCAGAAAGCTGGGCTGTTTGGTCTGTCTTAATGAGGGACTTCTTTGTTTGAGGATTTCAGCAAAGGTAGGATGAGGAGGAGAAATATGAGATGCTTCTTGCAGTGTGTCTGAGTTAACAGCAACTTCTGCGTTCTTAGTAACCACGTGATCCGTATTGGTTGAGGCTTCCTTGATCTGTGGTGATACCCTACAGAAGGGACCTTCTAGTGCCAGAGACTTAAGGGCCTGTAGTGTTTCCAGTAAGCTACTCCGTATGTATAAGGGAAGCAGAGGTTTCCCTCCTCGTTTTACTTGCGCTATACGAGTGCACTCTGCGTGCAATGTTTCAATCTTTTCTTCGTGAGACACGACACTGGAATTTACTAGAGAATCGAGGTTGGGTGTATTTAGAACTGCAGAGGTATCTGTATTAATCATTGTCAGCCGAATTTACACTAAATCACTGAAAAGTAGCACTGCGAAGATCTGTGTTACTGTCACTAGATCAGAGTTCGTCAATAGGCCACTAATTCGCTAGGTCATTAATCACTTACTTTCACCAGGTAATGAGTACTTACGCTGCTTCACAGTTCCGAGTGGCACATGTGCAAGGTAGGAGAGTGTTAAGTAAAGGCACAAATCACAGTGTCACACGAAATTACTAAATATAACACATATGTATACTAAAATATAGCACATATACTACAATATATACACTATAATAATACACACCACAGCACAAATACTATAACGTATATACTATTATTATAAACCAAATATTACAATGCGTGTACAGAGGTTATATATAGATGTATATTATTATATATCTATACTAAACACCATAGCACTAATACTACATTATACATATTATTATAATACTATAGTATAAACCAAAAAAATAGCAGCTTGTAGTAGTTATTATTTTAATATGAAGTTTCTTTTAAGTTAAGTTAGTATGCCTTTCTTACATTATATATATATGTATAGACAACTGAATTTAAATTGCAAAATTTAAGTGTCTACTGAATATTCCCCGGTTCAAATTAAAGATAAGAAAAAAAAAAAAAAAAAAGAGAGAACTAGCGTTGTTATGTTTAGCGAAATATAAGGGAATCAGTTATATCTAATTAAAGCTTGTCTAATTAATTAGGATGAATGCAGACAATGACAGTTAATATGCAGAATTACAATAAAAAGCGTACAGTTACATAATCTAAGGCAATACAATTAAATATAAGTGCGTGCAATGAAAGCGCTGCCAACAGTTAGCGTGCACGGGTACAAGGTGACAAGTAAATGAGAAGTGAATGGAATTTACAGAAAACTCATTAATTTCCGTCACAAATGCTAAATGTACGGAACTGAATGCTGTGAAGAAACCAGCCACAGAGCCTATTTTTCATACAATGTATACAATACACAGAATAATTGCATATACAGAAATAAAATCTAAACGAACTTAACAAGATGGCTATCAGTAAACAAACGAACTTCTACAATAGATGGCTATCAGTAAATAAGCACAAACAAAAATTTACAGGAAGATGAAATTAAATAAGTATAAAAATTATAATAATGATGATAAAGTAATAAAAAAATAAATAGAATAGAATAAAAGTTAAATGCACAGTGAAAAACTAGAGCAGGGTTAAAAATTTGGGTGTACTAAAGGCTGGCTAATTACCGTGCAGCTAAGTTCAAATTGTAAACAAAAGCACGTGCAAGACTTCTAGCAACTGCACTCTACTCTGCGCGCATGCGCTAGAAGAGCTTGACAAGGAGTATATTAAAGAACCTTGGAGTTGTCCGACAAGTTCAAAAGGCGACCTGTCCTGCTGGACCGACCCTTCACCACTGTGTCGTAAAAACGAGCCGGGTGAGGATACCGGGGAAAGAACAAGGTCACACAGGAAAATTGCAATTAAATCTTACGGCGCTCAGTCACTAATTAAGCTAGCAGGACGAATGATACACTAAAAGAAAGGTAATCTAAAAGCCTACCTTATCGTCTAAGAATGGTGTCGATATTCCCACTTAGACCGGAGATAAGGGCAGATTAATCCAGAAGTATGGCACTTTTATGTCGCACGATAAAAACACTGTAATAAATCGCACAAACACTTCACAATCACAGCACTGGTATCAATGAAGAGATCATATCTTCCACTTTCCAATGGTACTAGGATTGAAATTGGATGCCTGTAGGTGCCAGAGAAATCTTAATAGATGTAAACACCACAAAACGGCACTTCACGGAGACACGGTAACCCTCAGCAGATATCACGAGATCGCGATACGAACAATGACTTCTGCTTTAAAGACTTAATTAATCCACCACTAATAAACGGAATCGCTCCAGATGTATATCAAATTGCTCAGCTTTTGAAGAACTTTAAATTGATATAACTCTTGTGTAAAGTATATCAAAACTAACTTAAAATAATAAGGCGAAAAGCGAGCTCGCGAAAACACGTCGTACAGCGTTAACGGGGTGCAAAAGACTGGGTATATGACGAGAGCCAGGGAGCCGCTATCGGACGTTAAATATCATCGAAAGAGACCATTACAGAGGAGGAGGCTTACTTATATGGGCTGTGATATCAACATCAACGGGCGGCCGCACAGTCTACGTGATTCCTGGTGGTTTCGTTACAGACGTCCGATATCGCGATGAAATTCTGCACCCTCTTGCACGTACTTTTATCGCTGCGATGGATACCGACGCGATATTTATGGACGATAACGCCCACCCACATAAAGCTCGAGTGTTGCGCAGTTATTTGGAGAGAGAAACAATTTACATCTGCCGTGGCCTGCTAGACCAGCGGACATGAATCCCGCAGTTTAAGTGTGGGACATGTTGGGATAACGAATGCCAGGTCGCAGTATGCCGTCAGGCACTCTTCACGAGCTCCGACTTGCATTACTACATGAATTGGCGCTACTGCCAGCTTGCCTCGGCGTTGTCAAGTATGCATTTCAGCTAGAGTGTATCACATCCGTTATTAGCGTTATGTTTCCATTGCACATACTTTCGACTCTTTTGGTCTTTCGGGGCCCACCATCGGCCGAGCGGTAAAGTCGCTGAACACTGGTAGTTCGGTCCGAGGTTCGAATCCCGCGAACGGGCTGGCTGCATGGGCGTTTTCGTGGTTTTCCCCATGTGTAACGTGTATACGAGCCAGTTTCCCTTAGAAAGTCCTCCACGAAGGCATCCCTCCTCTTAGGCAGATAGCCCTCGAGGCTTTGCCATACTCACACACACACACACTTTTGGTCTTTCGCGATGTGATGAACTCAATACACGTGCTTTTTTTTTTTATATATTTGATTTACTGTTCGCTATGTGCTATAGTAATGCCACACCAGCCTCTTGACTCAATTTCACGTGTATCCATCAGATAGTTTGTTTTATTTCGTGTTTTCCCTTTGTTATTTTTTGAAGAGGAGTTTAAGCCCACTTTGAATATATCATCTCTGTTAAAAGCCCAATACAGTGAAACCTCGGTTCACAAACTTAATTCGTTCCTAAAGGCCGTTCTTAAACCGAAACAATTTTCTCCATTGGAATTAGTGGAGTCATTCATTCCTGAACCACAAATGATTGTTTATTTAAGCTTTATAACAGTACTCTGCGTACAAGTTCATAACCTAAATTCCATCGAAACCTAAAAAAATCATCAGATGGGTAAATACGTAATGTTGTAGGAAATTTCAGTGCGTAGATACCGAGATGTTGATCCATAATGAAGAGCAAACTTGGCGGATTAAATATTCATCTTTACTTCAATAAACATTTGCAGCCACAAATACTGCCACATTAATCGTGCATGCTCCAGAACAGTTACATTAGAAGAAAATACTTAACGAGAACAAAGGTAGAAGCAAAAGTGCACAGTTATCCAATATAGCAGCTTACTAAGAGAAAGTTTCAGTTAAGTTTCGATTTAGCTACGTCACCAGCGTTATCTAAGTATGGATCGATCCAGAAATATCCAGAAATAATTTGTTTCACTCAGAATTTGCTCAATGTAATTTGTTGTTGTCTACATATTAAAATGTTTCTAAAGTGAGACATGGCACTGTCTTTTGCTATAGCTTGCTACTGTTTTATCGGGGGTAATACTGTTATGTAACAATTACAGAATTATACACAGTTGACAAACTTATACGATTTTGCGGATCAGAGAAGGAGGACAGTTTTTTTAAGCCCAAAGGGTGTTAGCCCAGAAGGGTTATTAATTTCGTTTTGGCATTTTGCGTCGAAAATTTTAAATGTCCGTTTCACTTTTCAAATTGTTGCCACCAAATATTATTGCCCTGTGTTATATTTAAAGAAATTAAATAATGAAGAATCTGCATAAATGTATGTGTGTACGTATGTTTCTTGCATTGTGATAAAACAACGTTACCTATAGCCATCAAATTTTGAATAACGTACTTTTCCACCCGAATATGGGCCCCTGGAAGCCCAAATTTGGAATTTGTTTTATTATCTGCTTCATATTTTGTAAAGCATTTATGAGTTTCTGATTAAGAAAATCAACGATTTCAAAGCGAGCAACGGCAACACTGTACGGGGGAAAAAAATTTAATCTCCAGCGCGCGAGACTGTGTATCGGAAATTCTACAGATATGTTCTTTTAAATATTTTGTGATATTGCTGTTGAATTGAATTTTATAGTTTAAGTACGAAGAACATGATATTTAATAAATAAAGGTAACACACAAAACGTTAAAAAACCGTCCCTTTGGACGTAATATAAAATCAAAGCTTTCAGATTTTTTCTCTTTTTTTTTCCCCCTGGAGACAATTCTTCCACAATCGTCTTTTGTTGATGCTTCTGAGAAGAGGTTGCAGTTCTTGCTTGTTGAGCTTATTTTTATGGTTTTCTAGTAACATTTTGGAGTCTTTACTGTTAAACGTCTTGGCCAATGCTTTTGCCTAGGGACACAATATCATGCACAGAGGAAAAAGCCTAAATTCTCAAAGTTTCTGCCTGCACCCAGTCTTGCCACAATTTCCTCCAGGCCGAAGCCATGATACTGCATATCATTTGCTCCCAGGCTTTGCTAATGACAGTTAAGCAATAGAAAACATTATAATGTTGTTTACATTATAAGCAGGTCTGAGTGTTAAATTATGTAGCACTGGCTACCTCCAAATATCTCTGAAAAATCATATGTTGCAGACCTGAGTGTCGTAGATCGAGATATCGTACGCCGAGTTTTTTTTTGGCCAGGTAAATTTGTTCATGAAGGGAGGCATTCGTGATCCGAGGTTCCATTGTATTTCTGAACTTCAGATAGTACCGACCATGCAAGGATCAGCTAATGGTTGAAAACTATGATTATTATTTTAAGAGATTAAAGGAAATTATTGAATACATTTTAAAGTAAACTATTCTCTTTAATAATATCAAAATTAATAATCAGTGACTTCCCAATATCTAAAAAGAGGTACATAATGAGTAGAAATATACTGATGACAGTGCCACTCAAAGCAATACCGACGCATTTATTTACCTTAAAAAATGCAGGTTAACGAAATTGACTTTCAAAGACTACAGAATCTGAAAAATTTTAACGAATAATTTTGGTAGTAAAAGTTAATGAATATAAAGCATACTGGTGAATTTTAAATTTAACATAAGTAAGCCAGAAAAATAAGATTTACACAAAATCCTAGAGCGGATGGTTGAAAAATATCTGCGTAATACAGAAATATTTGATAACAGTTAGTCAAAAACTTCTCAGTTTAAGAGATTTGTTAGATGAACGGCGCAGGAACACTAACCAGTTTGTACAGAGCTGTTTTAAAACATCCATTAGAATAGACTGCATTAAGCAGTTATCAGTTTAATTTGGAAATATTGGAGATATTTTTGCAACACCCACTGATACTTCCGAAATTAAACATAATTGCACAATCTTCGAGGCAATTATATCTATGAACGAATAAAAATTCAGATTGCCAGAATTCAGTATCTATTTTGACCTTCAAAGGATAATTTAATTAATGATTATTTATCATTAATTAAGTGATAATTTAATTAATGATTATTTATCTATAATACTTTTATATGACTATTTAGTCCGGTTGCTCAACTTCAAGTCACAAAACCAGGTCACACACATCCACAAGAGAAGATTTGCTGTAGTAAATTACCGATCTCTACTGAGAAGACCTTTCCCTTTGTCAATATATGAATGACTTCACAAATACTTTAAAATGGTAATTTTATCAAACTGCATATGTGGGCGCGTATAGAAGGAATTTTTATGCATCGATTTGGGTAACCACTTACAATACAGATTCCATTCTTTTAATCATTTGTAAAGTAGATTGTTCACATACTGAACATAATCGAAAAAGAAAAAAAAAATGTCTTATGCAGGTAAACATTTTATAAGGTAAGTACTCAAGTGTGTATTAATCAAAAATTATTTAACTACTTCAGTTATTTTCAATATTTTAATACGTATCAGAAAATATCAACAGTAATCACAGATACTTGAAATCTACATTTCAAATTCTATTATTAAAAATAAAACTAAAGGAACACGAATGAAAGCTAAGAAAATGTTACACTATGAAAATAATTAAATATAAATTAAACTGTATCAAGAATATGTATTACGAACATTTCGACAAAACTGGATGCATTACAAATATTTGATCAAAAATATTTTCAAAAAGGCACAAATCAATACTGCATCATTCTAGATAAAAATTTTCCAGAATGTTCATCAAAATTCAAAGCATTGAAATTTTATTTTGCAGAAATAATCAACACCCTGGAAGATTTAAAAATTTAAATATAAAAGCATTTGCATGAAGTGGACGTCTTATGGATACATTTTTGAGCTTAAACTACCCGCAAAACACAGGCAGTAATAGTACCCACAATATGACTGCAGATATTCGCGTTGAAAGATGAATTTTAGATTACGTGACCGTGAGAATAACGAAAAACAGTTTTTAGGTCCATTTCATGAAACGCTAGTTCAGACAGCAGTCCTCAGTTTAAGTAATATAAAAATATAACAAATCTTTGCATTATAATCACATAAAATACATAACATGAATTTACACTAATATAAAGCAAAATTAAATTTTTAAAGCAGAATTGGTAATATAAGAATAAAATGTTTTAAAAATAATTCCACAGAGCTGCGCGCGCTGTATATAAATATCACATGGAAAAAAAAAAAAAAAAAAAAAAAAAAACTTTCAAACTGTATAGCAGTTTCTTCGAAATATGAGCAAAAGAATATAGGACTTAAGCATTTTGAACTCCAAAGCTCTTCAGCATACCTAAAGCTTAAACCTTTTCAGTCTGCCTGTTATAACTCATGAAAGATCAGTAATGTTATCGAGTTTCATAACGTGTCCTTAAAGGAGCAAAAACTCTTTCTTTGTAAGTAAGAATGGCTGCTCGAGCTCCTACCCAGGAATGAGGCCCTTCCAACCTATACTGGTATGGAAGACATGGGCCCATTACGCATGTCCATGTTAGCCTTGGGTCTCTGAGCAACAGTTTGCGAAAATTCGGTTTTACGCCAATTATTTCAGCTAACTCATCCATGTAAGGAATACCATAAACCTGCATACAGTTCCTCGCACTGGAATGAAGAAGTTTGGTTTCATTTTCTGTATTCAAAGTAATGTCATTAATGATGTCGCCTTTATCTGGGAAAGAAACTTTGTTGTTCAAAACGGCTGCGAACCACCTAGCTTGCATTTCACATACTGGAAATACACCACCAAAGACTTGCGTCATGCCTATGATGGCCATTGAAGGCACAGATAAATGCGGTGGAAATACATGTTTATATAACGGAACATGATCTCCAATTACTTGAAAAATTATATCGTTCAGAAAAGGAACTTTTAATTGGTAGCCTGTTGCCATGATCACGATATCAACATTTACGATTTCGTTGTCGCCACGAAACACAACACCTTTTTCTGTAAAGTACTTAATTGCTCCTTTCAGAATGATATCGCCACTTAAAATTTTACTGGCAAGGTGATCGTTAATTGTCGGGCGTTTCGTAAGAAATCTGTGAGGAGGTTTCAAGTGATAAGTATTATGATTGAAACGTTTGTTAACTTGTTTTTCCAAAAACCAAAAGACCAACTTCCGAGGCAGTTTCTGGAATGCTGTACTGACGATTCTTCGATTGAAACTTAAATCTGCAGGAAGTCCTTTTGAGCCTGGTCTTTGAACAACCCACGTTCCTTGCCTAGAACTTAAGTACACCTAAAAAGATAAAATTATTTATCATTAGAGACTAAATTTTTGTTCATTAATAATCATTCTAATTGTTGCATATAATTATACTTCAATTTAGTTAAGGCAAATAATTGTCGCAAAAGTCTTAATTCTTGAAGAAGATTGAATGCTGGAATGATAAACATGTGAACCTTTGCGACATCAACTAATACTAATCAGAAAGGAGGGAGTGCAGGCTACACTGAGGCCACTTTATTTACCTAATTACAATCTCTGCGAGTTACCAAAACATTCTGACATAGTCCGGAATGTTAGCTTTATACACGCGCAGCTTTTCGCCGCATTAGATAAGCGGATATTCGGATCGTCATATGTTACCTAATAAGTGTAGAGCAAATTCAAACTTATAAGTCACATACGACGCTTGTCAGAACGATAATTGTGTAAGAACTGCCTCGCACTACGAAACAAATTGTCGATGTAAGTTTTCCATGGGAGACGGTATAATTGGGTTTATAAATTTTGAATAGGTTTCGCGGACAATATGGAGAAAAATATCTGTCAAGAGTCCAAGTACCAAAGCACTACATACATTGTTCTCATATGAGCCAGAATGATCAGATCGAGGTCTCAATGCACTGTAGATAACATCGGCGGTCGGAATACTCAAAGTCCTTTGCTTTGTCACATGAAGGATCGTGCGAAAAACTCAACAGTTAAGGTCATATTTGATTGCCACTATATTATACTGGAAAATACCTAAAAGATCGTGTGCAAAACAACAAGTTCTCTTTCAAAAATTCAGTCCAGTTCTCAGTAAAGTTAAAATTAAAAAAAAAAAAAAAAATCCTTGTATAGATGCTATATCAAAGTTTGCGTTTGTGTGATTATGGCAAAGCCTCGAGGGCTATCTGTCTAAGGGGAGGGATGCCTCCGTGGAGGACTTTCTAAGGGAACTGGCTCGTATACACGTTACACATGGGGAAAACAACGAAAGCGCCCATGCAGCCAGCCCGTTCGCGGGATTCGAACCTCGAACCGAACTACCAGTGTTCAGCAACTTTACCGCTCGGCCGCTGGTGAGCTGCTATATCAGAGAAATACGAAAATCAGTTTGCGTATGGATGTCACATGCTCTGTTTTTTTCTTCTTATGAGAAATTAGTATATTTATTATTTTCATGAAACACTTTTACATCAATTATACAGATGAAGTCCCGCAATCAATTTTTACACATTCCAAAGTTGCATATATTAATCCATATTAAATATTGTACCTGTATACTTTATATTGCAACAATTAATTCGCATTTTTGAAATAAATTTTTTAAAACATCGAATAACTATTTTCCGGCGAATTTTTAACTTAAAAAATATGGTAATATTGTATACTGAAACTTAAAAATGATTTAGTATATACAAATATTAATAATGAAATAATAAATATTTAAAATAATGAAAATACTTAGTAAAAAGCGAATTAACAATTTGAATGCATGTTAAATTTCGTTTTGCGCCTAAGATTTCCTTTCCATAAATCATTTTGAGTCATAAAGGACTAATTAATCAAAGGAATTTTAATTTCATTGCGTATTTTCAACAGGTTTGTTTAACCGACTATGGCACAGGACGCGAGAGCTATTTATTTTCAATACGTTGTTAATATGTGATACAGTTTTTCATGTCTTTTACCTGTGGTTCACTTATGTTTCTGCTATATAGTTTGAAAGCACGGCAAAAAGACAATGAGGATTATTTGCTTCTTGTGCATGCCTGCACGAAGGATTTTCTAAGCTGTCTCGCATTCACGTTCCGCTTGAGAAACACAGAGACAGCCCATGGACTTAACACATTCAACCTTCGGAGATTTTAGTTGAGCCCTCAAACCTTTGCCTTTAGTGATTTTATCTTCTTAGTTACTGGTAAGCTTGAGAGACAGAGCCAGAGAGAAAAGACAGAGAAAAGGCTGTGCCACAAATCCTTAATGCATAAGGATCACAAGCACTAATTTAACACGTACTATCTTTTTCTTCATGATGGAATATCAATAGAAAATACCTTTTCCTTCAGACAGTCGCAGATTACATTTTAATAAAACAGTTTTATTGCTTATTATTTTAGCATAAGCACAAAATGTTAATAAGCTTTAGAAATATTATTTCATGAAAAATTCTAAAATTTTGGTAAAAAGATTCAAGAGTTTAAGTTAAGTTACCAAGCGAGCTGTATTTCATAGTAATAAAGTCAATACTGAGATAGAGAAATGCTTTTCAACGTGCCACCGCTGCAGAAGACTTGGATTTTCTTGCTTTCGAAGTATGACAGAGAATCTTGGATTATCAGTTTACGAAGAAGATGGCTCGCTTAAGAATTTTGTCAACTAATTATCTGTATTGTGGAAAGATGAAGCACGACCTTAAGTCCCACGACATAGCTAATCCGCTACATTCAGGAATCGCGTGTAAAAAGAATTACTATTAAATGACTTTTATACCTTCGTCCATTTGTTGTTTTTATATTTACTGACATGGACGATTATAATAATGATCTGGATTCCTCTTGGCTCACAAGTGACTTGGTAACACTGGTATTTTAAATCCTAGGGAAAGAGGTTTCAGTTTTTCCACTATCTGTAACGCGAATATTTTCTCCTAGAATGCCCTTCATGAACACATTCCTTCCGAAGCCCTCACGAGCTTCGCCTTAATAGAAACTAACTAGCCAACAAATAAAAAAAGGAGTACTTTTTTTAATGCACGCTAAAAGGACATTACCATAAAATAATTATAAAACCAAACTTATGAAAAATAAGAATTCGAAGGAAATATTAAAGCCCAATATAACGATATCAGAAATTTTTTATGACAATCATCGTCAGTGAAGAACTGTAGTTAAGCGTTGTGACCACCTTACAGGATCCATGCAAGAATCCTCATAACACAAAGTGATGATATTTGCGGCTGCCAAGGTCACTATACTATGCAGTTTGTTTCTTCCTCTGGGGACACTCGAAAACATAGGCCACGGTTAACTGACAAAATTATAGATCCAATTCGGGAAGAAATCGCAGCAATACCTGAAAAAACGGCAAAGACAGCTATGCAGAAATTAGTATATACAGCATTATAGTTCCCCAGTGTATATAGCATGAAGGCAAGAATTTGGAAGACATCACTTTTAAGACAGAATAATATATAATTCGACTACAGTGCGAACATAAGTGTTGATGTTATTAAACAACATCCTATACTGCAAAGCGATCACTTGAATAAAGTGATAATAAAATAATTCCGGATATGTGCTCCGTCTGCTTGTATTATAATGAAAATGTATAGAGAATCTGCATTGCCCTTTTCCCTTTCATATTGAGGGTTTACGTTCCACTGGAAAAATATACGTCCTACTAGAAAAGTCCAGTGGGACGCAGTATAATGGATTTCGCTAAAATTGCTGCGACTTTGAAATTATAAAATTAGAAACATTTGAGATACAACAGCGTTCGGAATTTGGTAGAATTCTGTAGATGCCTTCAAGGTACTCGTATTCTATATCTCCAACGCCGTTTTTTTTTTTAAAGCTTTTTTTTTTCCAAGTTATTTTAAGAAAAATCTCGGTAAATTCAATGTGATAAAATGCACGCAATTTTATAACGAATAATTGATAATCTCTCTTTTTGTTCTGAATCACAGCATTATAATGCATATTATTATGCAAAAATAAGTAAAACTTTATAATTGATGAACGAATTTTGTAGAGCTCATAAGAAATCTTTTGCAGGGATTGTTGCATGAAATGTGCGACGCAGGAAATCCATCTACAGTCGAGTACAGATACTCCAATTTAATAAACGATTTTCATTCACGGACATTTTTTGAATTCCCGAGCGTCGAAGTAGGAGATAAATGCATTTCCATTTTGAGAACACTTCCTGATAGCAGACAAAAGCCTTGTTCTCATCAAGAGTCCGTTAATAGGAGGTTCGGCTATATGTGAAGAAAAACCATGTAAAAATTTTACTGGAACGGTTATTCGAATGCGGCACAAGAGCTATCTGCTTAAAGGAAGAAATGCTTTCGTGGAAGACTTTCTAAGAAAAACTGGCTTATATTGGCGTTACATATGAGGAGAACAAAGAAAACAAACCATCCCGTTCGCGAGGGCTCGAACGCATTTAAATATATCTGTATTCAACTGTCTTAACCACTCGGCCACAGGGTGGAGCTTAATTTGAACGCTTAGCTTACGAAGTATCGGGGCATTTTATTTCAAAAGACAACAAGCATGTGATATTTATGAAAAGTCATTTGTTCGTTTAACAAAGTTATAACAGCTGTTTCAAAATCACAGGTATATAAATGACGGAGGTGAAATTACGAAGCCATTTCATCAGGGTAACTCTACTTATTTAAGCTCAGAAGACATTCATAAACATATATATAATAATTTAGCCTTGGAGTTATCCTACATAAAATATGAATGTTTTATTTTTATACAAATTACCATTCAAGGAAAACTTTTATACTGTATACAAAACTAGGCAAATTCAATTTGGTTCACATGCAGATTTAGCCAAGCTTAATAGCGCAAATTTTTATTCGACCAATTTGTGTACAAGCCTAACATCAAATTAAATTTTTCCAGAATTATCACAATGGCTTCTCTGATGAGATAGTGGAATGCTTCGTTCCCTTCAAACATTTAAACTAATTATGAAGCATTGTAAAGCTAAGGAATTTAATATTTACATATGCGATATATTTAATATGAGAAACTGTCTAAAACTGTAACATTCTCTCAAGTATACATAGTTAAAATAGCAAAACGACGTAATAAACAGAAAAATGCAAAATAAAACTTGAGTCATGGGGGGGGGAAACAAAATTGAAACTAGCCCATTGTTCCATACGCGGGAAGTAATTTTTCGTTGAAGTAAAGTGACTTAATTCTATATATATATATATACCTAAGAATAAATAAAAATTTCAATGTAACGTAAGTAGCATTTCATATATAGTTAAAAAAAACGCATAAACGAAACAAATTATTTTCAAAGCTTTTACTCCATCAAGCCATGGGAAAAAAAAAAAAAAAAAAAAAAAAAAAAGAAATTGACTGAGTAATTTGAAGATGCTAAAACAGGAGACCGTTAGCATTTTTAAATTATTTAGTTTAAATGACAATGGTTAACGGAATTATTTTCGATGCAGCCAGCCCGTTCGCCGAGATTAGAACTCCGGACCGAACTACCAGTATTCAGCGACTTTACCACTCGGTACCTCGAATAAAGAAAGACTTGCTAGCGATACTTCCAGTTGTAGAACTTCCAATTTTTATCTTGTCTTTCATGTTATGTACCAAAGTTTGAATAGTATTAACTTTTTGATGACACTAGAATTATCAATCAATAATATAACAACTGACTCCAAAAAATGTTAATTTTCGGAGACTACTAATAAAAAATACTGCTCTGCAATTTTTAACTACCTAAAATTACATGTTACAGATTTTATCTAAATTAAGTATTTTGATCTCAGTCAGAGTTTCATAACGTTCTTGTTAATTATAATTATCATATTTAAGATAAAGAAAGACAACATGAAGAAAGTACCTGTTTTATGGAATTAAAAATGCGCAAAAGCTCATACACTGATTATGAAATGACTCAAAATTCAAGGCCTTAGGACCCATCAGTTGCTAGCAATTGCACACTGAATGTTCAAATCAGTAACTGGTGAATGTTCAAATCAGTAACTGGTGAAACTCACCCTGTCGGTGATTAATGTTTGTAAACGTTCAGGTAAGGAGTGATAAAAATTCCTAATCTCCTCCTCTGATACATTCGGCCAGGCATTCCTTAATTGTTGCTCCAGATCTGTGACATTTTGGGGTGCCCGAATCTGGCGGTCTACCATAATATCCCATACATATTCGATTGGCGAAAGGTCTGGTGACCTTACTAGAAAAGGAAGAGCATCAAAGACTCGAAAACAGTCCAGAAATATGAGAGCGTATGGGGTCGTTGCACCAGTCCTTCGTGTGGAATTTTAAAGGAATTGACACCTCTTTATTTAACAAATAGTCAGTATTCGATCCGTTTTGTTTTTGCTCTTCAAGAAAAGTTTTTCATGGATATCTGCTGTTTTGTTATGCCTTCAGATTTTACCAGAAGCTGTATTTAGATCGCTATGGGTAGAAACTTCCCACAGGTAATTGTTCCAATGTACTATTACTGTTTTGTCGGCCATTATCAGTTGACCATATTAGTTCCGCTATTAAACGCTTTTTATGGTACTATCTTACAACTACCATATTAAAATAATCCACTGCTTGCTTTTCTGTAGAAGGCACATTCTAAATTTTAATCATATTTGTTTCCAAAATGAAAAACAAAATCACAGCAATAACAGTTAATTCATATCTTTGTTCATAAAAATAAAACCTGAGGTCAGTCAAGTTTACATCAACAAAAGCGCAGCTGTTATGATTAAGTTGGCATGTCACACTATCCTGTTGGAAAACTACTCCTTGAAGTATAACGCAAACGGCCGCAGGATATCATTAACATACTGTTGAGCTGTTAAAGATGTATGAATGATCTGCTGTTGTAAAAGATAGCACCTTACACTACCACACGCCTCTAATGGGCGGCATTTATTTCACAGAGACTTAAGCCATTACCCCTGTAATGGCTTAAGTCTCTGTGAAATAAAGGCTGACTTGGACCCCTGGCCCCTCCCCACAAGGACCCAAGGGTTATCTACTCTAAGACTGAAGCGGTTCGGCTGGTAGCCATGATGATCGGCTATGACACCACTCCAGACGACTACGTCGATGCTATGGGGTTAAAAAAAGCAGTCGTCTTTAAAGGTTGTTGTGAGGCAACCCTGCTTCAGCCAAGCGCCGTGAGATGGCGGAAAGTGCCACGAAAGAAGCTGCAGAACGTCGGACAGCAGACAATGATGCCGTTGGAGTAATTCGGGCCTGTTGCAGAATTATCCGATCTTGTTTCGCATTCATGCATCTTCGCCTTCCACAGCCTTGATTCCGCCTATAAGTACCTTGCAGCAAACATTGTAGCCAGCACCTTTGTACAGTCGTGTCCGCATTGTGCAAGTGGTCGGATTCCCTTAGTCCGTATCGGTTCTGAGTCGGCTGTTAGTTGCCCGCCGAAACCGGTCGCTCCGAGCTTAGTCCCCGGCGCGTCGCGCAGTTGAGGCATTCCACGGGAAGGCCCCCCGACGCTGGTCCGGACCGCTTTCCCGGCCAGTCTCGCCCAGTCCCGGTGCAGTACCACTCCCGCTTCGGACTCCAGCCCGGTGGCTTATTGCTTGGTATGGCCAACTCGCTTCACGCATCTCTACTGACCATGTTCGAAGTCGTCGAATAAGTTGTTTATAAAGTCTTCGAGAACATCGTAACGGGATTATTGGTTGTGTTTCCAGGGAACTTCAAAGGCCACATCGAATAAAGATAAATCGTCCACAATTGTTACCTGCTTTATACGATGCTAGCTGCGAAGTAGAAATGAGCGCTATGCCCGAATTCTCACTGGCCTTGAAAATTTAATCATTTGCATACTTGGTAAGATAGAATTATAATGCAAAATTTCACAATGATCGGATTGTTTTTTAAGGGTGACCCTTAAAAAAAAAAAAAAAAAAAAAAAAAAAAAAAAAAAAAAAGAGTATGTGCTATGAAACAAATCAACTCGAAGTAAACTTTAAAATCTGTACCACTAACCAGAAGTCAATAAGTAACTAACAGATTTTCAGCAAATTGTTAAGATTCCAGCCAGCCATTAGATTTTCAACATGTCCTGCCAACGTTAGTGTTCCAGTTCAACAAATACAATAAATTTCATAAATATACTTAAAGGTTTTATATGAAACTTCTTAACAAGCTGTTCGTAATGTAAAATTTCCTCTTATTTTTGGGCTGAATACATTTAATTTTAGTTGGGAGTGAGTTATAAGGTATTTCTTCCGCCTTCTTAGCCCACCTTCGCGGTGTAATGGCCAGCACATTCGGTGCGTATTCGAGAGGTCCGAGGTTAGAGTCCCAGCGAGGGCACTAAACGTTTTTCATGTCTCGTGCTTCAAAATAACCTAATGTCTCTGCAGTGGCGCCCGAACTAAAGAAAAGGTGGTGGATGATGATTCTCCAGCACCAGGATTTGGCAACTGGATCCCCTAATTCCCAGTCGCCCTTTAAAAGGGGGAGAATATAAGGTATTTCTCCCGCCTTCTTAGCATGCCTTTGTGATGCAACGCCCAACACACTCGGCGCGTATTCGAGAGGTCCGAGGAGTCCCGGCGACGGCACTGCACATTTTCATGTCTCCTGCTTCAAAATAACCTGATGTCTCTACAGAGTATCCGGTACTACTTCATTCAAATATTTTCATATTCATATATATATAAAAATTGCTATTAAATACATTCATTCGTACGGTTGTTGAAGAAAATATTGCTTTCACCACAGATTACAAAATAAATGACTGTAGTATATAACAATCCATTGTCCTCAGAGATCAAGAAAATTTGAAATAAATGACAAAAATTAACGGTACGATTTTGAGCAGATTAATTGTTATAGTTTCGACTGGTATTACTCAAATTCTGCAAGAGTGATTAATTTTGCATCCAACACATTTTATAAGTCTTCACAGTTTAAGAAACAACGGTACATTGGAAACAACATAACCACCGGCCGACGACGGGGTAACTGCATTGGGTATTGGCGTGACTTCTTTAAATTATTTCAAAACGTCATCATGGAGTTAGACATGTCAAAGCATGATGCTTTTTAAATACGGTAAAATATAAAACTTGCGCATCTTGAAAACTAAAAGAAACTTTCATCGGATTCATCGTATCGTAATTGTCACTTCAAGATGCACATAAAAGGACAGCTAAAAACATGCACATAAAAAGGCCCGGCTAGAATTTAATTTGCATTTCAGCTAATGAAAAATTCGCCATATTAATGGCCTGCTTTCTTGATTTAATGAAAGTTTTTCTTTGCAACTGAAAATATTTTCATAATTATACTCAATATTTGAATTTTTAAATCTGTTCTAAGAGAGTTCTGCGTATGTTATTAAACTAAAAAATACGAGTACAAGAAATTTAAGTGAAGGACATTTTATTATTATTTTTTTAAATTTTAATCACTGACCCTTGTGACCTTTTTCTGTCATTACTGAATTGCCATTTGCACATTCGTTACACTAGTAATATATAATCATTACTTTTTAGCAATAAATTCGAATTATAAACTTGAACGTATAAATTACCTCATAAGAATACGATATACTTACACATTATTACATTTTGAAGTAAAAATGAGGTCGAAAAATATAGTGAAAAAATAAATCAATGAGGAATAAGAGAAAGTTTTAAAAAATATATTCGATATTTGCTGCTATTAAATTTCCTGCCATTTACCGTTAAATTTTGAATTGCTAGTTAATATACCAGTTTAAAAATATGAATTTCTAGAATGTTCTTTACTCGCTAAGGTAAGATCTTCACATTTTCAGTATCTTACGTGACATCCCATAATGTCCGTCACACAACATTTTAAGATTAAATAGAGATTTTAGTAACATTCATGTTAAGACGATATATGAAAAATGCAGAATGTAAACAATATTTAAAAGAAAAATCTGGGAAACAGGTTTTAGAATCCATAACATAACTTCTGTCCTCCCTCCCCGAAAAAAAAGGTAAATATTTTTCTTACCTCTTTAATACACTACTACTTCAAGAATACAGTGTATTTGATAACAGTGCTTATATAACGATCTAAAAATGTTAACAAGTATTAATGTTCCATAAAGGACAAGCATACTGCAGTTGATACAGTAAAAATATTAGTTCTACTAAAACAAATTATTGTTTCACACTCAAGGAAGATGCAAAAGACCGAAGAAATTAACTGTAACTGGCTTGGAAATTAGTTTATTTGAGAATATAAAAGCACAGTACAAAATATAAAATCTCCCCATACGGATAAAAAGAGTGTTTATTTTAGGACACACAAAGTTGATAAGTTATGCACAAAGCATAGAATAATTAAAAATTGCACATAACTTACCTGTTCAGCAACAGTAGACAAATACACGGCAGCATCAGCCCCAGAATTCCCTGCCCCAACGACAAGTACTCGTTGGTCTTTGAAAGGTTCGGCATTCTTTATGTTATGGGTATGCAGAATTTTACCCTTGAAAGTTTCCAAGGAATTGAAGTTAGGAATTCTCGGAAATCCATATCGTCCAACACAAACAGCCACACCATCAAAAACCTCTACTAGTAATCTATTTTTAGCATAATCCTTTATGGTAACCTCCCATCGTCCAGTTCTGTAGTTGTCAGCTGTTGGCAAAACTCTTATAACTTCATGTCTGTACTTAATATGTCTTAAAAGATCAAACGCTTCAGCATATTTATCTAGATATTTTAGAACATATTTGTGCGACATGAAATTTGGAAATGAATTTGGAGGAGGAAAATCACTAAAGGCCATTAACTCCTTGCTGATGTTCGATACAGTGCAATTCATGACTGATCCAACTCCTTCGATCTCTTCTTCGCGGTACTTCCATAGTCCTCCTAAGTTGTCAGTTTTTTCATAACAAACAACATAGAAGCCTTCTTCCTTTAAGCTTTTAATTGTGGTTAAACCACTTGCTCCAGCGCCTATAACAGCAACAAGTTTTGCTTGAGTCATTGTGTCTTATCCATCAGTTCAGGAAGCCGGAAAATTTCTCAGATATAAGCATCTAAAAAAGAAATTAAAAATTAAAATCTATTAACTAAGTTTTCAAGCCATATTCACAATTACAAATCACACATCTCTTCAAAGAGAAGTAGTTATGAAATGTTTGCTAAGTGCTCCCCCCCCCAAAAAAAAAAGTTTGATGTGGGCACTGCTCGATTCTTGCATAACGGTCATAGAATGTAAACTATTTGGTTTATATAAGTATCGTTAGACATTCAACTCAACTTTAATGAATCGAGTGGTAAATAAATCTGCTGACATAATTACTAATTGATTGTACAGATAAAAAAGTTAAGATTGTGTTAGTTTGAGAAAAAAATAAGAAGTAAACTCGCACAGCAACGTAAACTCCGATTACGGTCCGTGAAATTTCGTGAAGCATAACGATTTTAGAAATGACAGTGCGGCAGGTAAAGTTTCGAACAAATAATCAACAACAAGCATGCACAGAATGGTTCTAATTTTCCATTAAAATTATGGACTTAAAAAAAAACACACAAGGTTTATCCAAGTGAAAAACAGGAACTCAGTTGTGATGGAAGATAACCTAATAAAAGAACATTCATGCAACTAATATTGATGAGAAAATCGAGAAAGCACCTCTTTTTCACTACCAAGTTCATTTATTATTGAAGAGGAAAGATTTTAAGCTATTGTCCCATCTACAGACAATAATTAGCCAGTTTTAAAACCTATTCTTTTCTTGCTTGTGAGTTATGTCATGCTAATCGACTATTCGAGTGCAAAGATCGTGCCAGGTAGAAGAAAATATATCAGCTCGTGACAGAAGATAAAGGAATCACGTGATTGTATTCAAATGCATCTATTTTGTCCCACGGCTTTGAAAGAAATGCTTGCGCAATTTCTTTCTTGAGTTTCGTTGCGTAGCTGACAGATAAAGTGTAAACATCATTTAGTTTTCTAACTAGATTTAGACAGGTTCATTACTCACTGCTTCAATTCAGAAACTCATTGGAAGTTATGAGAAGATCGATACTTCATGCATTCGACAATGATCTAAAACAATTTTAAGTTCAGCAAGGCCATCGAGCAGTCGCTATATTATGTTGAAAGCCTAAATTTAATACATTTCAAGAGTTTTGAGGAATTTGCTAGCAAAACACATTAAATGTTAGATTGTTCGATTCGAAAATATGCATTTTGAATTAATTCAGACATCTGGACCCCTCCCTTGAGTTAATCACCCATGTTATCCTAAATTGCTTCCTCAATTATGCTTCAGATGAAGCGGTCTATTTTATACGAGATGCTTTATGCTTGCTGTTCACCAAATGAGTGCTATCGCTATAATTGGTGGATTCACGAGTTTTTCAAGATGCCGTCTTTATTTTGAATCGCTTGATTCCCAAGTACATTCAAACTTAATTATTTTATCCAAAACTAAGAGCAACTTCGAGCTGCTTTCCGCGATTTATTTTTGAATGTAGTATTTTTTCCTGCAGCTCCATATAGCCCGTTTCTGGCGGATCAACCTCCCCCAGCCAAAAAAAGCAACCAAGGGATCATATAAGCGAACTTTTTACGCCTCTCATATTAAAGCAAACATGATGAAATGTAAATCTTGAAGCGACACGCACGATACGATGAATCCGACGAAAGTTTTTTTTTTTTTTTTTTTTTTTTTTTTTAGTATGCTTCATTACTTTACAAGGTTTAAATGCTAAGTATTATTAGAACACAATTTCACAACTTTGCAAACTATTAATTACAGACAACAAAAATTTCAGTCAGTACACAAATGCCGATATATACACACAAAGAGTAAGAGTTTTTGCTTGAAATATTAGAACTTAGGGCTAATGTATTCAGAGCTTTAAAATCCTTCGAAAACTCCATAGGATTAATTAAATTAAAGGATAAGAATGCTAAACGAAAATTTTCGATGCGGTTGTGAAAGAACTAAAATGTTACTTAAAAAAAGGCTAATCACTAAAAAGAATTTAAATGTTATTTATAAATTACCTTTTACACGTTGATTTTGATTTATGCAACACCTTTCATTAATGGCGATGCATTTTCTGCATCATATCTAGCAGAAACAGATGAAAAGCAGAAGACAGCTTCCAAAATTTTTTTTCTCATAAATTCTATAAATCACGTCTAAAATAATTGAATATCTTTATAAATCATACTGCATAGAAACAGAAAAAATCAAATACTCATAAAGAAAGGTGTTATGCAGTCACGTTTTGCTTTGGACTCCCCCAACCAAATAATGATTGAGGAATGATGATTATGACAAACGTTTTTTCTGCTTCAATTTTCATTCGTTTCAAATGCACTTGACAGCTAAAAATGTTCCAAAGGTAGTATTTGATAATTCGTATTTTGTAACATATTTACAAAGTACTGATTTCCCAATTCATTTGAATAAAAAAAAATAGTTCATTATGGCTAATGGACTAAGAAACGATTAGAATTAAGAAATATCAATAAAAACATGTCTCAAAATACTTTTCAAACGTTTCATAAACAGAATTAAATTATCACTGAATTGTAAAGGTATCACGATATAGATAATATTTTCACATATCTAAGGATTTACCAAACTGGTTTTCTATGAGTGAATCTAATGAAAAGCAAATAATTTATAGAAAAATTAAAGAAACCTTTTTCGAAAACATACGCTTTTGAAGTTTAATAGCTTACAGAACTAATATTCTTTAGTACTAAACCGAAAAGCAAACAGTACTAGGGAAATTTAATTTAAAATAACCAGTTTAGTATATTAAAATTAGTAACACATTTTATTTATGTGTGAACTATATTAATATATAAACTACATAATACGTAAATTAAACTAATAAACGAGAAAAATTATTTCTCTCGAGGGGGGATGTTATTTTAAATGAACGAATTGTACACCTCTAATATCAGTTTAATATAAAAGCCTGAAAAACTATAAAAAGTATATGTTATGTATGAGACTTAAAACAAAATGAACAAGTATACTGAGAGATAAATCGTCGAATAAGAATATCTTCAGAACAGGTGGCACTCTATGATTTTATATTTCACGACAGAAGTAACTTGCCCCGACTCTGTAAGCGTCACTATGGAG
Organism: Stegodyphus dumicola; assembly: GCF_044657685.1. Taxonomy (NCBI): domain Eukaryota; kingdom Metazoa; phylum Arthropoda; class Arachnida; order Araneae; family Eresidae; genus Stegodyphus; species Stegodyphus dumicola. Next base: position 107,198,497 of record NC_140781.1, on the reverse strand, counting down.
CAACGATAATTCACTGGTGATCAGCTTTCTAAATACCGTTAATAAACAACTTGGAAGCGTTGTGTCACGAACGATGACCTGGGCAGGGTCATTGTCCGAGAAATCACATTTAATTCGTTAGTTATCCATTTATCTGAATTTCTGTATGCTGAACTTTTAAGATTATCAAAAATTAGTTGTTTGTGAGAATCTTTTCAAGAAACAATTTTCGCAGGCAGAGAGCAATTGATAGGTAACAAGAAATTTTGAAATACAATACTTCTGATATTAATCTTCAACAGAATGAAACAACGCTTTTAATATCCGTTTAGTCATGCAGTTTGTGTTTGTCGCACAGTTTTGCACCTGCTAATTAAAAAAAAAAAGTAATTTAGAAAATGTGAGTTTAAATGTAAATTTTTGCGAGGAAAAAGAGGTGACAAAGTTAAGAAATTCTTCGGAAAATATCGTGGTAAAAATTCTAAGAAATCTAGATTTTACAATCGTGAGAGAAAGCAGAGACCTATAATGATCTAAACAATGATAGGGATAATTCGCAGATAGGGGAAATTCGTCGATAACCTTACCTTATAAGATGTTTTCTCCTTTCTGCATGCCTTCGTGGTATAACGGTAGCACAATTGGCACGTATTCGAGAGGTCCAGGTTCGAGTCCCGGCGAAAACATCGCTCATTTTTCGTGTTTCCTACTTTAGAAATCCTAATGACTCTACAACCTGATCGCGCTTATCTACTACAGTAAACCCCCGTAAACACGAATCTGAAGGGACCGAAAAATCAAGAGTTCATGCTAAAAGCATTCGTGTTAACCGGAGACTTAAATTTTATTTTTGGAATAATTTTTTCTACATATTAATCCTTTGCAGTATATAGATACACACGTAATAGAGTATATGATGTATATCTTAATAGAAAACTTCTTTAATTACCGTACTGCAACTTGAAAAAATATAATCATTGATTATTTTCTAGTGAAACATTACTGTATATTTGCTGTCGTAGACGATAACGAAAATGTCTGGTAATTTCACGGCCAGCTGCACTCATGGCTTCCGCAAAACTAGCGGTAAATTCGGAAGTTGCAGCAAAACATTCTAAAGTGTCCAAGGCGTTAATACTTCCTTGCTGGTGTGCAGAATGATGATATCATCCTCACTTTCATTTGATGACATTTCTTGCACCTGAGTCACAACTGCTTATATACATGAGATTCCACTGCAGCATACACGGTAACATCATCTGTACTAACAAAGTGCTCAGAACTAACACTAGTGTTAGCAACATCTTGTAGAATATTCTATTCGTCAGGTGAACTGATATCGTTGCCACTCTCTAACCCACCAACATGATTTACGCCTTTATGTCTCTAGGTTGTTTTAAAACAGTTCTGTATGTGTCGTGAAGCCACGGATTTACAGGATGCGACGGTAACTTTTATAGCATCATGCACACTCCAAGTTGTCATTTCCGTCTCCATTTCAGCAGCGCGAATTGCAGTTCTCACAAGTCGCTTGCGATAATACCTCTTCATAACAGCAATAATGTCTTGATCCACAGGCTGAAGACGACTTGTTGCACTTGGGAAGGAAAAGTGAAACTTTATATTTGTTAAGTTCAGATCTTGTATTTCATGGGCTGTACAACTTCCAATGTCATATGAACATGCATATTTTCATTTCATTCACAAATGCCATTTGGACAATAGACATGCCTATTTATATTTATTGACTGTTAAAATGAAGCTATTTCTGAAATAATGAACTGTCGGTTTAAGCTTTCTTATGATGAGAGTAGATGCAAGTTAAAGTACTGTTATGTTTTTATTAAAACAGCGTGGTTTCTCGGATTTACTGATCACCCATGGACGGTGTCTATCACTGCCGTCTGCATTATGTACAAAGACAATAGTTAAACGCTGTTTTCTGAGTGTTCCACCATGGCACTTATCACCTTTTATTCCGAGGGTACAACTTGGGAAAGTCCAGTTTCGTCCATACTATAGACACAACGAGGTATACTTTTCTCTCACTTAGTCAAATTCATATAACCAATTGTTTGCTTCTTCATGAACTTTATTCGCTTCATCATAAATCCCTAATGATGAAACTATCTCTTTTGGAACAGGTACAGCGAATCAGCGGAATAACTGAAATGTTGAATGTCTGCATCTTTTTGCAATCTCGTTTGCTTTGGACTTAATTCTAGGTCCACGTAAAGGTACACTGGATATATCAATTGGTATACAGTATGACTGAACTACTCTAGAAGTAAAGTGTCGACATCTTCTTACTTAGCACAGAAGTCGCTTAGATTTGTTCTAGTTTTAGAAAGAATAGAAGATACTAACTCTCCCCAATGACCAATGGCAGAAGAAGACAGGAAGTAATTTTGAATTATTCAAGATTTAACATCAGGCTTACGAGTTAACTTTTAAAGCACATGTGAGCTCAGAATTGCATTTAATGCTCATTATTGACATGGTGATCGCGAATGTCGAGCAGTGTTGCTCGTGCTAGCTATGTTTTAAAGAATACGGCATATTCTACGAGGTTTTCACGGGACGAAACATTTTTGAACGAAGCTCTAGCAGAGGAACAGGAAAAAATATGAAAAACTTTGGAAGTCCGTGTTAAAAAAGTCTATTGACGCAACGGACTAAAAAACAGTTCGCAATTCGTGCTAACCGATAAAACTTTATATGAGATCATGTAGAACATAGCCAGGATCGAAATTTTGTTTATGTTAACCGAGCGTATCCCTTCAGAGAGTTCGTGTTAAAGGTGATTTACTGTATAAGATACTCCATAGGAATGCACAAAACATTAGAATGAAGAATTAAAGGGCAAAAACCAATCTTAATGGAGGTAGGGGGTCGATAGATAACTTAACACTTAAAGAATGGGCCACGTAGAATTACGTTTGTTTGCAACATCTTTATTATGCTGCGCTAGCTTTTCATTTTTATGCATACTGGATTTATTTCTTTTTAAAAATAGTTGTAGTACTATCTGTTGGTTGAACATAGTGAACAGTTTTGCTTTTTAGGTAGTTTTTTCAGTAATTTTGTTAATCGTTAAAATGGAAAGCACGAAGGAGTTTTCTGCGACAGAAGCGGACATATGTGAGGAAATTTATGCAGTTAAATTATCCAATGTAGGAATTGAAAATGAATCAGAAAACGGTAAGCAAAACAAGATATATATATGTCAATTCTGTCCGGTTCCACTTTATAAGGGAGAATGTTTTATAAAATATCATACTAGTAAGAAACACTAGACATGCAAATAAATAACGTCGTAAACTTTAAATTCTTTAAAGCGCTAATGTTATCAAAAATTAGAGCTGATTTAATAAAACTGAAACGCTTTAAAACCATATATATGTGTGTTTATTTAATTCTCTCTAAAATGCTCGCAAACCAAGAAAGAAAAGGAAAAAACAACTCGTCTGTTAAGTGAAGATGATCCACTCTAGTAGAACGGTGTCAAACACAAGGGTACCTCGGCTCGAAGCCCTATCCTCTGTAGAACATGCTTACATTTCAAATAGATGGCAAAAATAACTAGAAAAAGATATATATAGTTTATATATGCTTTTAGCAAGAAAACAAATTTTCGTAATATTCCTTACACATCAACCCCATATACAAAATATTTGATAATTCCCGGGATAATTTTTGTTTAAATATTTTTATAACTTAAATAAAGAGATCGGAATAATACAGAGTACAGAAGATTACAAATATATTTCAGGATACATTATAAAATGAAAGGTAATTAAGGCGAGAGCTGTACAGAATCTGTCGGGTAATATCAATGTGGCTATATTTTCTGAAAATCAAGATTTTCGAAATGTAATACTATAAGGCAAAACAGGCAACAAATTAAAAAAAGATACTTCCGCCCCATTTTATTCATTAATGAAGCAAATACGAGTTATTTTTCTATAGAAATGGCATATGCCGGAGCGGAAAGGGGAATACGAAGAAAATCTTCAGAGTTTTCAACATTAAATAATCATTTTCCTCTTTTTTAAAACATATTTTTATTCTTAGACAGGATACTGTCTTCAAGGTAAAAAACTCAAAATGTTATGGATGTAATCGTACGAAAATTTTTCATAACAGACATAACTTTCTTGGAATCTGTTCAGAGCTGCTTTTCAAGATATTTTTAAACGTAACTGCAGACAGTTTTGATTTTACCATTCCTCACCTCCACGAGACTAAGCAGACACAACTGCGACTTTACCAACACGCAATATGACATCAAAGGGGAATATATTTTCATCCTTCGATGAGCACGAACAATTTTTCTCGTACTCGATAATTTACAGCATTCAAAGCAAAAATTTTATTCTAGCACATGCAGCCATAACTTCTACAAGATTTTGTACCATGTTTTGCGCCTAACAGTCCATAACTACGATTATGACTTGTCGGAATTAATGGAGTTTTAATATATTTACTTCGATATATAAAATGGAATTACTCATTTAACGCAACAAAGTTCCCATTTCTAGCCTTTAAATACATAAATTATCGGATAAAAACACAGTGGAATAAACACTGCGTTAATATATTTGAATGCATCGAGAAAAAACTTAGATCAAGAAGAAAATTTCTTAAGTTTTTCAAACTTTGTAAAATGAACACTTTACAAAGTTAAGTTGAAAAGTTACTTTTCAAACAAAGTAAAAATTTGATTTTTGAAATTACATATAAAGCAGCTGCTAAGCGTTTGATGGATTTCTAAGAACACTTTATATTAGCGATTTTATTATTATTAGAAGAATCAGAGTCAACAGCTGGTTCATTACATCAGTGATTTGACTGGAATGGCATAGAAATTAGCTCTCACTACATAATTAATCTTATTCCGTTTTTCGGATAATAAAAGATCAATGAAAGCTTCAGAGAATTCCATCTGTTCCGATAGTTTTGTTTAACTTCGGCGAAGTGCGTGACATGTCTCATTCTGCTGAGAATCTGCCAATCAGAGGCTGAGTGATTAAAACCACAGAAACTCAGTACTTCGATCTGCGTTCGGAACTTTTCCTGCTTTATGCGGCTAAATCGAGCCCGATCCCACCCCCAGCTGGTCATTTCATATGTTGGAAACTGACGTTTATATGTTATGAGTGAACAGTATGGTGGTGAATTCACAGGACTAGAACTACCATTTCTGTGGTGGTCCGTCCAAGCTCGAAAAGGACGATAAGGCTACTGTCAAGTCTGTCTTGGACTGTGCCATCAGTACACAATTTTATTTATATGAAATCTGGAGTTGGAGCGTAATTCGTGTACTGGCAACTAAAGCCTAGGTCTGAGCTCCTTTTTGTCATGTCATGCGCTCGAAACTCGACTAACGGGTTGGTTGCAAGGGTGTTTTTGCAATTTTTTCCATGTCCCTCGCGAATACGAAACAGTTTCTCTAAGAAAGTCTTCCCTAAACCATCCTTCCTCTCAAGGAGCTAGCCTTCGTGTGCTTTGCCGTATCCAAATAAGCCATTGGGTGTCGACTGCATGACAAGGATTTAATTTTTTAGCTACTTGGCCAGAGATGCTACAGAATGTACGGAAGAAGCAACTTTAATACCTGAATTTAAATTATTGTAAAATACATAGGCACATATTTGCATAAAATCAGAGTCATGCTCAACGGAATTCGAAACTCAAAAGCGTAACATTAAGCTACGTTCTCTAAAACTGCTTATATCTACTCAGTTAACAAACAATGAATCTCGGACTTACTTTCTTATGCATAAAAATAACTAATCGGAAAAAAAGTCCACACTCTTTCAGTGAGTTAACTGCAACGAAATGTTATTATTTAACATATCCCGCAACTCAAACTCAGGATTTACTTATAAGGGGATGAAACTTGTAAAAAAGTAGTTCGAACCTTTCAAATCCCGGCGAACAAGTTGGCTGCATGAGCGGTTTGTTGTTCCTTCTTTCCATGTATAACACGAATTCAAGAGAGTTTCTCTTAGAAAGTTTCGACTGAAGGCATCGTTTCCTTAGGCAGATAGCCTTCATGTGCTTTGTTATATTCAATTAAGCAGATTTACTTAGAAAAATGTGTGTAAAAGAATTACCTTATTTTATAAGAATTATTGAAATTTACTGCAGAAAACCTATCGTCTGTCTTACTAAATGTGAACAAAAGAAGGAAATCTACACTCATGTCCATAAATTAAGGATAACTCGGAGTCACGCGGAAATCGAACTCTAAATATATCACCTGTAAAATCACTACACACATCTTCAAGAATCATATGCAAATTTCAGGAAGTAACCTGATGACACCGACGGTACGTCACAATGACAAGAGTGTAAGAGAGTTTTATATAAGGAATACAGCCAAAGAAGTAAAATTGTTCGCAGGCGCTTTATAAGCATTTCAGTGCAATAACCGAATAGTTATGACACAAAGGACGCATTTGGATGATTTTTTACGTGGTAGAATTATCGGCCGTCTGGAATGTGGGCGTACCCAACTGGAAGTATCAAACGAACTTGGAATTGCCCAGAGTGTCATCTCCAGGCTTTGGCAACGATTCCAAGATAACGGTAATGTGAGTAGACGTTGGAGCACAGGTCGCCCCAGAGTTACAACGCCGAATGAGGACCGGTATTCGGCAGTTACTGCCAAAAGAAACAGGCGGAGCACAGCCTCAGACCTGTCTCGTCAGCTCTCTTCAACCACTGGTACGACAATTTCAAGGCAGATCGTGTACAGACGCTTAGGGCAGATTGGTCTATATGCTCATAGACCTGTCAGATGCGTTCCACTTACTGCAACTCACTGTCGCCTGGGGTTAGCCTGGAGTAGAGAGCATGTATTGTGGACACCGCAACAGTGGGCTTGTGAGATGTTTCCCGACGAGTCCAGATTTTGCTTACAGTCTGATTCTCGCCGGACTTTCATATGACGAGCTCCAGGTACCCGTTACCACCAAGAAAACAACATTGAACGACACCGTTACGGTGGTGCAGGAGTGCTCGTTTGGGGTGGAATTATTCTGGATTCCAGAACTGACCTGCATGTTCAAATTGGAACCATGACAAGCCAAATCTATCGGGACGTCATTCTGGAACAACACGTACGTTTGTTTCGGGGCGCCATGGGCGCACAATTTGTGTTTATGGATGACAACGCCCGTCCTCACCGTGCAAACATCGTAAGCGAATGCCTTCAATCGGAGGATATCACCCGTATGGACTGGCCAGCATTCTCACCGGACTTGAATCCAGTAGAGCACGTGTGGGACATGCTTGGCCGACGAGTTGCAGTCCGTCAACCTCCCCCTACATGTCTACCGGAACTTTGGAGAGCATTGCATTTTGAGTGGTGTAATATCCCCCAAGATCAGATCGATAATTTGATACTCAGCATGCCTAGGCGTTGTACGGACTGTATTACATCGTCTGGGAGACATACAATGTATTAACAATCATACCAACCATGTAATATTGGTTTTTTTGTAAATAGTTTTTTTTTTTTTTTTTTTTTTTTTTTTTTTTTTTTTGTAATTTGCTCCAGGGAGTAAAAATCGCTAATTTTTTTTAATAATATCAAACATATAGCATCTTTATTTGCTCTTTACCTTTTGTTTAATAAATAAGCTTTACAAATAAGTCAAATTTGTTTTGCTTCTAACTCTTCCTTTGCCTGATTTTGCATTATGCTTAATTTATGGACATGAGTGTAATTGACGCAGCATATGAACAATACGTGACACTGACAGCACTACCGTCATCAGTGGTGTAAAATATCGTAGAGGACTAATTATTTTGTAAGAACTGTAACTAAACTTTCAGAAAATTCGAGCCAGCATTCAGTTAATTGCCATTTATATGGCATCTTGTAGATCTTAGTTTTAATTCAGAAAGGAAGTATTTCGGCTGAAATTAAATGACAAGAGAAGAAAGGTCAATATGATGACCATCTAAAGTTCCATTTCAACGATCACTACGCTGGTATAAATACGCATAGTACAAATCTGCGCTTGTACACATCTTTCTTAGTGACGACCTTTTCTTAACGTTAATTCTCTTAACTGCGGTATACATAACTAGATTTAGGAGGAAATGGAATAGAGTATTCACCATTTATCCTGAATTTAAGTGGGAACATTCTTATCGGGTCGGAGTTTAAATTTAGCGGTACATTAATGGGGCAACCGCTCTTTCTTCGTTAATTTATGATTATGATTTCAACAAAAATTCTCTGTTTTTATAAATTTTGCACCTATGACCTATGCTTAAAATGTTAAGCCTTGGCTGTGCTTTGTTACACGGAAAAACTCTCCGGTTCTCCATATAACAAAGCGCAGTCAAACCGCATGGAGCGATTTTCCTTTTGGGAAGATAATAGAAAAATAAGAAATATCAACGGTGTGCGCGCAAAGATACATTTTCAAAAAGCCTTCAAAGGTAAACGAAATATAAAGCTATTCTTCTGTAAAAGATCAAAAGGGAATACAAGAGAAAAAAATGTAAATGAGATAGTTTACTTTGCGAAATCAGTAAAATGACACTTAAAAAAAAAAAAAAAAGAGAGAGAGAGAGAAAACAGATGCTACTTACAAAGCAAATGAATGTTCCAGAGCCCAAGTATATCCATAACTGAAATAACTTTAAAACAAAGGCTTTAAAAGAATGGTGAAAGATAAATATTTCACACCTCTAATTTAAACAAGTTACTTGTCAAGCATTTGAAGAATTCAAAACAGGTTAGAAAGAGGGTAGTTATTACACTAGAAATATACTATATAGAATTAAGTACACTGCAGATTAGATTATATGCAAGCCGAAGAAAGAAGAGATACAACACGATAAGGAAACAAAAAAGCAAGAGACTTGTTAGCAATCACTGACTATGCACAATTAGGATCATTCGTCTTCAGGGCTGCCAAGGAAAATGTAAAATACATGTGATGACAGAGCTGAAGATAGTATTGCTTCAGAGATAGAAGTTCTAAATATTCTTCCTAAAGCGGAACTTCCGAAACAATGATAAGATATTGAGTCAATTTACGTTATAGCATGCATCAGTTCAACAAATGCATCCTGCGCATGTGCCATTAACTATAATCAGGCATCGTCGTAAAGAAATGAACATTTACACCAAAATGATTATATAAATATAAGTACAGAATGGAAGTCATTCGGCGTTATCTATATCCAAATCTTTATTTTCTTTACAGACCTTTAATGTAGCCGCATTTAAGTACTACGCATACACTAAGAAAACACCTCCAAAACTCAGTTCATGCTGATTATATGGTGCGCTCTTAAATAAATATCAGATATTATGAATATAAACAAGTTTAAGAACAAAGCTTTTGCTTTCATGCTTGACTAGAAAAGGAAAAGCCTCTTAACATGTTTCCCATCAGGATGTTGCACTTTGCACGCAAGGAGACAAAAGCAAATAACTTTACTACCAATCAGATATCTCTGCTATATATTAACAAGTAAGCATTAGCAAAGAACGCATTCGAAAACATGACATATGAACACAAACAAAAAAAGCCATACAGAAAAATGGCATTTATAGTATCGAAGACTGCTTATTATGTTTTTAAACTGACTGAGATATAAATAAAACTTGGCAAAAAGCTATATTCAGTAACGTGCATATCATAAAAAAAGGATAAACTAAACTCTCGGCTCTCCTCCATTATCCTTCAAAGGCTACTATTTTTATGAAATGGTATCTAGATAATTTATTAGAATCAAATGTATATTTACATGTTACCGGCAATGTAAATGAAATGCCGAGCTTGTACAGAATACCTAAGCATTTTATAGAATGCCTAACGTTTTTAAGCAAAATATGAAATATGAGAATTATTATATGCTTTCCCTAAGCAATGTATACAATACCTAGGCATTCTATACAAAGACAAAGCTATTTAGGCAAAGTATGAAAAAAGGTCAAGATAAGGCTATTACTTAAGACGTGCATTTCTCAAAAATACAAATGTTTTGAAAAAATAATGAAAGAGTGCCATTAAAAAACTTTTATTCAAAATATGTTCACAGTTGCACAAAACAAAATTTGCGCCTTTTATTACGGAAAATAGTATACGATAATTTATTAAGGAAAATAATGTATGATAATTTATTAAGGAAAATAATGTACGATAATTTATTAAGGAAAATAATGTACGATAACACAAAAAGGCAGTGCAATGAACCAGATTATGGATACATCTCCGTGTTTCTTTTCTAAACATTAATATCAGCTGAAAAACCTTGTGCTTACACTGGTGATGTACGGTTGATCTAATTCACTATGGCTTTCTAAGAAATTAAGAAACTGTCATTGCATACTCGTATATTAATGACTTGTCAGTTTTCCCATGAAGAGCTGAAAACCAAACAGACAACAGGGAAAAGTTATCCTACTTAATTTGTTAAATTCCAAGCCAATAAAAGCACGGTGCAGGGATTTTACTGACATACTCGGCATAGATTTTTTTCGACACGCAAATGAGCCCTCAAACCTTTGTAAGTCTACAACTAATGATTTTTACTCAATTTTCTTCCTTCTCTCTGCCAAAAATTATCGATATAAACGTTCTAAAGTTACATAATTGGTTAATCGATTAGAGTAAGAAGTGCGAGGACTATTTGCCTAAAAGGAGGCTTAGTGAAAGACCTTTTGATAGAAGCTGACTCACATTAAATTACACATAAGGAAAAACCACGAAAACGCCCACGCAGTTAACTCGCTCACCGGGTCGAACTAGCGATCTTATCCATTTATAAATTAGAAAAATGGTATCAAGTGAGAACAAGCGCGATATGGTAACAAAATAAGCAACAGTCTGAAGGGGTGACATTTATAGGACCGACACTGCATAGGATTGACAATGACATACGATCGACAATAAAATAAAATTTTGATAACGTAATAATGAGTAAAAAGATTAATGCACATATGTCAGCATCACAAAACTGTCAACGAATACGAATTACAATGCCTAATATTTACATGGCATGACACGCCACGTTTACATGGAATGAGACGCCGTGCAATAGGCATTGCATAATATAGCCAGCGATTATAATTAGCAATATCATATAAACAAGAAAGGAAGAATTTAATAAAATTCTTACATTTTAGAGCACCTGCATGAGATGACAGAGGCATAAAATCGAAACGAAACCGGTTTTTGAGCTGCCTTGTCAATTTTGTGTCGGCAGAAAGGCTGTCGATTCTATGCAATTATCAGTATTTTGTCGTATTCCCGTCTACACGCAACACTATCTTCTACAATTCGGACTACTAGAAGAAATACGGACGCGAGATTCCGAACTAAAAGTTTCGTTACTTAAGTAGTACTCTGAGGGATTTTATAATAGTTATTGTTCTCTCATCCCATGAAAGTATACATGATACTGAACAGTATAATATTTTTCAATTTTTATTTATATTTGAAGCTCCCATAAGGACAAGTTTCAAAGGGCATTTTGGGCGTTGAGAGAGAAAATCTCCGAACGATTAGAGTTAAGTATCCGAATACCTTATACTTGAAAGAAAGGAAAATGCACACCGTAAATGTTCAAATGCTGCGTAGAGTATACTTAACGTTTTTAGTGTCCTACTACGCGCAATTATCAACTAAGCTTCATGTTATTTGTGTATATTATAACACCTTATAACATAGCATTGGCTATTATCTGCAGTAACTCTAAAAAGAATGTAGAACACAAGGATACAGAGCAAACTATGGTAAAACTACGTAATTCTCTCACACTGCGCTTCAGATGAATACCAATACCGAATTTTTAATTGCGATTTTTCAAATATTTTGCAGCAGTACTTTTAGTGAATGTTTCAAACATAACGAATTCATGTTTGCATTTTTAAGCTTTCGTATAAAGTTTAAGCTTGTCAATATGACTTATTTTTCCCACAGAATAATCAAACCAATAATGTCTCATCCAAATGGTTAAGATTATTGAATATTAGAATTTCGATCTGGGTTCGATCCCAGGCGACCGGGCTGTCTGCATGGTTGGTTTTCGCAGTTTTACCCATTGTAATAATAATAATACGAGCCAGCTTCCCTTAGAAAGTCCTGCACGAAGGCATCCCCCTCTTAGGCAGAGAGCCCTTGCGTGCTTGGGCATATTCAAATAACCTAACCTGAAACCAGCAATTCTTAAAGATTAAAATGGATATTTAGACAATACGAATGCAATTCCGTTAGCAGCAATCTGTTAGCATACGAGCTGAACGAATTAAATATAAAATCCATACTGTTGTTCGCCAAAATGTTTAACTAAGTTATTTATAACTATAATTTATTTGAAAGCTAAAATATACCGCAAAAGTGTTTTAAGAATTGTGAAATCCAGAATTATTTATTTACAGACATATCATTCATATTTAACACCATTTCAAAGCTCATAATATAGAAAAACGACTTTGTTTGAGACGTTGTTGTGACTTCTCACTTGTGTGATAGTAACATCAGAACAAGCCCACGAAATTCATCGTCGCAAGGAGTGCAAAGATTTCGTCTGTCATTGGCAAGAGCCCTGAGCACCATACACGTGAAGGTATTTGACTTTGCTCAGTTCGGGCCCCAATTTTGAAGAAGAGCACCCTGGAGGGGGACAGGTCCAAAGGTCTCTCAACCCTCTTCCCTTACCACTAATCTCTCGCGAAGACTTTTCCTCGCCGCATATTTAAAATGCATCTATGGCACTATTACATATATAAACATCTATGCCTTCTCCGGGATTTGAATTCGAGCCCTTCGGTACGGCAGTCAGCGTCGCTAATGACTATCCTGGTTGGGCGGCTTGTTTGAGATGTTTTCTGTTGTAAAAGAAACATTGCCCAAATTTGTTCACTATTTTTCCTTTTTTTTATTCGGAAACCAATTTTTAGAAAACTGTTTCCAATGAACTTTACACATAATTTACGTGCTTTTCAAAGAATTCTACTTTTAAGAGTCTAGAAACCGGTGTAAACTTAGATAACATGATACTGCTACATCAAAATTTGAACATACACATACACACACATACACACACACACACACACACACACAAAAAAAAAAAAAAAAAAAAATTCTAAGAGCTTAAGTGAACTACTTTAAAGCCATACAAATGCAAGATAAACTGTAGTCTACACGCCAAGGTTTTGTCAATAAATCAATGAAGATAAAGTTACGTGAGTGCATTTAACGGCACATGTCATTTTTATCACAAAATATTTATATTTCACTTTCAAAGCTATTTTGATTTATAAGAAAAAAAAAAAAAAGCTTTAAAGTAGCGGCTTTTATGTGCATGTTAAGACATTATTGATGAGTACTCATTTTATGAGAAAGCCTTTACCTTCGAATTACTACTGAACTAAAATATGAAGGAAGGGAAGAGGGAAAAGGAAAGATCTGTTTCTAAACTCTGGAAAAGAAAAAATTAAGAGTGTACGACAAAAAAAATCTGACAGTTTCCTAACTATATTAGTATTGAAGGAGACATACGTAGACGATTGGCAGAATACAATAGATTAACTTTACACTCTCTACATAGTACATCTAATATTTATCTGGCCAGCTCAAGTTTCATACTTACTTCGCACATCTCATTAGCAATTTATATTTTACAAGCTAAAAATGATATTGCAGCAAAACAGTCCTGATGAAACTGATGATTATCTTAATTATAACCTCGTTTACTCAAAACTGGCCCTAATATATTGTGTGGTTCAGCACTTTTTGAGAATAGTTTTTAAGAGAAAAAAACGACATTTTTATGCAAAAAAAAAAACCTTGTTATTTAAAACAATTTTTTAAAACCAAAACCAATTATAAATCCATTACAATTAATTATACACATACCATATCAAGAAGGGGGGATGAAATTTAAACAACTGAAGAGAAAATCTGTCATCACGACCAACGACTCATGACTATTAATTGTCAAATTCAAAATAGAGGAACGCATCCCAAAAATAAATCTAAAGAGAGTTATACTTTCGACTGCGAGTGAATTTCCTTTTATTCCTGTAGCTTATGCTATAAACATAAAAACCAATCACAAGTTCGAGCAGTACCTAAAATACATACTATAACGATCATCAGTGGAATCTCCGTGCTGATCTTAAGACCTGTGGCACTACCGACGAACTGCTAATATACCAAACATTATTATTTAATGCTAGTGAACTGTGGCACTACTGACGAACTGCTTATATAGCAAACATTATTATTTAATACTACATTCGCTTCACTGTTTCACCCTTCCCTTCACTGTTTCATGGAAAAAGTGAAGCGAAGGACAATCACTACATTTTCGTTACCAAATACACGCAAATACTCTACCTGAAGAAGAAAATATGGCCTGTGAGGCCTTAATTACACAACAGAAATACTTATTTACCTTAGTTTCCTATAAAACTTGATCACGTTAAACTGTTTGTTAAAGCTTTGTGCAAAAACGTTACGGATTCTAAAAGAAACTTATAGGCGCCAGGTTCAGCCGAAATCCAGAAGCGGTACTTTCCAGTTTAAATCGCAATTCCAGCCTCATAGCACGGAACATTAAATAAGACGAGCTCTGGTACTTTCGTGTACAATTGAATTGCAGTATGAGCAGAAAATTCTGCTATTACTGGCAGCATTTTATTTAGAAGGTAATAAAACTGGTATTGATATCAGATACTGAATGCATATTTTACAAACAAAAATGTGTGAAATTTTGAGCAGTTGTAGAAGAAAATCCCCATATCGAAATGAGATCCTTTCAGGAAGAGAAAATTTGGTACCCACCTGATCAAGAAAGTTTCGGCTGAACTCATCTGACTTCGGTGATGGATTAGAGCAGAAAACGCGAATGAAGTTTTATTTAACTGCGACGATGTATGTCTCGTTACTTTTAATTTACTCAATTTTACATTTGTCATTCGGTTTTAAAAATATCAAGTTATCAATTTACTTATTTTTTATTTACTATTTTATTTAATTTTTAGGATATTTAGTTTCATTTATTATAATTTTACTTGCTTCTCATTTATTTAACTACTTTATTTAATTTTTACGATATTATTATTAAATTTTGAATTAATGTCATTTTATATGTCATTATTTTAATTTCAATCATTAATATTTATATTATTACATTTTATTTAACTTTAATTATTTATTATTATTCCATTTGTTTATTTTTGTTCACTGCTCTTGATGACCTTCAATAGAGCTCCGCACTTTTAATTTTAAAACCCTGTTATAAACATTTATTTGCCCTCTGTTATTTAAAATTATTCATCATAATTATGTAAAGAGAATTAATATCCTCATAGCTAAATATAACTTAAATATGTTCTCTGTTGTTATATAATACGAGTTGCTATATAATATGTTCTTTGTTGTAGATCATATAACCAGTCAAGTACTACATATCTGAAGTGTACTTTTGACAAGTTATTTCCCTGCGCATTACCTTTTTTATCCTTGGCCGAATTTCGTTATCTTCAGTCCACAGACTTTATATGTTAATAGATGATATGCCATAAAAAAAAAGGAAGCTGTTTAAACGAGCTGCAATTCTCAAACCAGTCTTAGGGTAAAATAATCATTTTATTTTAAAACTAACATCTCGCCCACATTTGTTCGCTACAGATCAAAGTAAGAGATTAAAAGAAAAAAAAAAAAAAAAAAAAGGCAGGACAGCACATTCCAATCCGTTGACGGGTTCCCTTCTTTCGTCGAAAGGTGAAGGGAAAGAAAATTAGGGAAAGTAATACGACTTGCCCCATTCCCTATTCAGCACTATATCTACTTATTGAAAAACCTGCGTCGCCGGTTTCTTACGTCTGATATTAAGACACAAGAGATGCCCGAACTTCTCTCTCTGACTTCATTTCTTTCTATGAGCAAGTTGGTTTCTGTAGTTAAAATACGATTAGACATGCTTCGGTTGATTTAGCTGCATTCATTAAGCTTGGATCTCTGTTCTGGATCTTACTAAAAAGGTGACAGTGTACGCCTGCTCCAACTTCAAAATTAGTATTAAAAATAAATAAAATTTGTAAAAAAAAAAAAATCTGAAAAATTTAGATTGCAGTCTAACACCTTAAAGAAGAGTTTATTATTATCATTTTAATTTAAACGTACAAAAAGAGGAAAAATCATACAAATAATTCGATTCTCTTATTAAGAATAAGATCTACATTTGACAACTCATAAAACTAAATCTGTAAAAATTAAAACCCTACTCAAAACGAATTTCATTTTTTAAAACTACGACGTTTGTTTCTGCATTTCGTTTTTGTAAGTAAAATGGTATGAAAAAAAATCGAAATATTAAAAAGACAGTTTTAATCTTAACGTGTTACACTTCTAGTATCTCGTACTCTGTTACAGAACACTAATCACAACTGGAAAAATGTACTGAAATTGAAAATTAATTTACTGTATTAAGGATCTTAGTTTGAGCACTTCTGCCCTAATTTCATTGAATAATTGATTTGAAATCAATCACTCGCACTAAAAAACATTCCCTAATTTATAAATTTTCAAACAGCATTAATTTTGAAAGCTTGTGGGATTACTCATATTATATACACAATATAGCAAAGATTCACTTCTGTTTATTATATTTATAAGAATAGTTTTGAATTTTGCAAAGATTGCATTGTTTTCTATGTTTCTCATGTTTATTACGATTACTTTGAGTTCTATTTCATTAATATAGCAAAGATTCACTTCTGTTTCTTATATTTATGAAAATAGTTTTGAATTAACATGCATGATCGCGAGGGTGTTTTACTCAAGTATAATAAAATGTTTACTACTTAATTTGGCTGTATTAACTCGAGATTCCTAAAAAATCAATTAACGAAAACGATTCATTCAATATGAATTCTTCATAAATGCTCTACTTAATTTGACTATAATAGCTCGAGATTTCTAAAAAAAACCATTAACTTAACGAAACTACTTCCTTTTAAATTCATTTCTTTAATCTCACCAACTGGATTAAAACTCGACCACAATTTCGGCCTTGACTAATATTGTCAGTTTGGTATCATCATTCTTACTTGACTAAAAGACGGAACACCTTCGCATTTATTAATTATTGTTCATTGAACGGGGGTTGGTTTGTTACCCTTGTCAACCTTAAGTCAACCAATTTCCGATCAATGACGATAATTACTTGGCTCATTAATTTTCATTTTCAAAGTTTGAAATTCTATTTTTCATGATTTAAATTCAAGTGCCTTTAATTTTTTTTTTTCCGAATTAAATTTCATACTTCTGGGTTACTTCATTTAGATACATCCTACTAAATTTATATTAGGAGATAATAATATTCAATATTTTAGTAAATTAATTATTATTAATCTTACTTTGCAACTATTGTGCAAGTATTAAGAAATTTATTTCAATTTTAATGAATTTCAGTTCATTAATTATATATATACATATGTCTGCGTGTGTGTTATCGGATGCCAAGCGCCGCGCCAGTGAACCTCAGGTTCGAAAACCAGACAAGATATAGATAGTAATTAAGGTAAAATAACACTCCGAACAAATATTAATTTAGTGCACTTTGGGCAGCTGAGGCTGATGGTTCGGTAAACATCATCGAAACTAGTCCTGTGAAAATTTGCAAATATAACGCTGATTTTTTGATTTCTAAATTAATATATAGATAGTACTTATGTGTGTAGCATCTTTGTAGAATAGAGGCACTTACAATTAATCAGTTCTAGAGTCATATCTACAGGCTGGTAGTGAAGGCAGAAAAATACAAGAAAGTAGTTCGATGAAAATAGAGATGGAATTTAAATAAATTGCCTTACGTAATCCAAACACAATGCAAAACACGATTCAACTCAATACATAACAGAGTACAAAAATTGTTTTGAAGAATACACTAATGATACACATCTCGACTCAATCTTCTTCAGCATACTAATGATGCCGTACGATTGAACAACTTTTAAAACTGAAGTTCAGTTTGCTGTTAATTTCAATAAAAACACTTACTGTATTTTGATACAATCGTTTTTCATGAAACAGGTACTAGACTATGGTTTTGAAAATTGTTAATGCACACTCTTCAAAGCTATTACTATATTATAGATAAAAGTTTATAACAAGGTAATGCCTTCAAACATATATTAAAGATGATAATAATGTAGGACACGACCTCTTAACAGATACAGACGATTAAATAAAATGATTTTAAGCTCTTTCATAGAATTTTAATTTTCTTAAAAAACAGTTAAACCCGCTTTTGTCGAAGGGCTATTGAATGTTATCGTAAAATCAGGGAATCGTTTTACTGAATTTTATATATTATATGTAACATTAAACGTTAAAACGTATTGTACTTAATCAATTATGCTGGCTTTTCATGCTTTACATACACACAGCAAAGTCGTTACTTTGCAGGCTAATTTTTTGTTGCTTTTATGCAATTAAAGCCAGACTGATGCAAAATTTTTAATCGAGGCTGATTTCGTTTAGGTTTATTTGACTATGGCAACCCCCCCGGGGGTCGACGTAGAGAACTCTGCGAAGCTACTGGCTAGGATCTGTACCTAGGCAGTCTCGGCCACGGGGGTATAAAATCACGAGCCTGGCGGTTCCAGAGCCCGGGGTTGGGTCATTTGTATGGCTGGACCCCGGGGGAAAGGCGTAAGACGTATACCAGTGGTTCTGTAGCTTGGTGTGGGACGGCACCGAGTTTGCTAGGTAATGTCCTGATGGGACGCGCTGCCCGTGTAGTACTGGATGGAGCATTTAACGACCGGTCAAGTCCATCAGGTTTTCAGGTCACGCCTCCGTCGAAAAGCCGAGAACAGGGAGTGGTGACCCCTCGGGCCCGGCCCAGTAAGCGGAGGATTTTTGGAGTCTGAGGATAAGATCCGGTGTGGGACCCGGTTCCTCAGACATTAAGGATTAGTTTAAAACTCCTAAGTGGTTTTTGTAAAATTGGGCTGAGGCTAAGTTCTGGATTTGTGCCCCACGACTCCAGCCCATAGAGTCGAATTCGTTTTTGTGGCCTACCTGCCACGACCTCCCCCTGCCTGATATGGGGGTTCACAGTAGGTCGATTCCCTCAGTTGCGTCACTGTTCGCAGGAGAGGTGTATAAATGTTGGTTGACTATGGCAAAGCACTCGTGGGCTACTTCACTAAATGAAACGATGTCTTCGTGGAGGACTTTCTGAGGGATAATTGGCTCATTCCACTTTACATGAAAACTACGAAAACGCCCATGCACCTTGCAGTCAACGCAGGTCAAACAAACCGATGTTTTACCGCTCGGCCTTTAGTAAGCCATTAAAACGAGGCTCTCTCCGCATTTACGAAAATATGTAAGACTACAGGCCTATGAAAAAATTAAGGTACGGTAATGACCGTTTTTAATTTAGGTCTGCTTTTACACTTTCAGTTGGCGCACTCAACTGCATGGTACAACGAGAAATATCAAGTTCCAGTTAAGGTTGAAAACTTTTTATAGAAGTACTCAAACGCTTTATAGTTCTGAAATTACAGAGGTACGTTCAGTTGGGCAAAGCACACAAATGTTATTCGTCTTAGCAGGGATACTCTCATAATGAGTGTTAAAAGGGAAGGTACTACGAATGTAACCTTAAATCAAATATGAATAGCAGTTTAAAAGAAAAGTGGCTAATAATTTTAAGAAACAATGAAAAAAGGTTAGGTTATCTGAACATGGCAACGCACACGAGGGCTATCCGTCTTTAAGGGAAGAGATGACTTCATACAGGAATTTCCAAAGGAAACTAAAATTCACGTTACACATGCGCAACACCGCAAAAACCAACCAAGCAGCCAGCCCGTTCGCCTCAGTTCGAGAACTACCAGCATTCAGTGGTCTTAACCACTTGGCTACTGGTGAGGCAAACATTGGAAAAAACCTGCATGCGTACCATAGAGAAACGAGGATTAGTGACTCATCAACATAAATATATTTACTCAAAATGAGAAGACATTAAGAGATATTTTAATGGGAATTCCTGTTTCTTAATAACATCAAAAAAGAACACATGTTAACATAAAAATCAAACATTATTAATTTTAATATCAAATACAGATTTACTGCAAAAGCATCAAGGACCTAATAACAATATCGTCTAACTAATACTTAACTATACGCATTTCATCAAATGAAGGTGAAAATACCGAGATAACATAATTATCTCATGATTATTAAAAACAGATACTATTGTGTTTTCTTTAGTATTATGTGTAAAAGGTATTTTTAATGAAATCCGAAATTCCTCGGCGAATAAACCAGAAGTGCTGAGGGATATAATTTTGCATATTCCAAACAGCAGATTTCAGCAGAATTAATGTAATTTTCGATTTTGTCTTAAAAGAAAATTAAAATTTCAAAAATTGTTCTTAGTCTTATAAGATTCATTTACATAGTAACGCTATTAAAGTTCCGACTAATCAAAGCTACAGGAGACGACTTTAACAGAAACAAAACGCCCGCTAGCTTGAAGGTAAAAATAACAGCTTCTCAACACAAATTCAAAGTAATACACTGACGTTCGCAGTATTAGCAAAGCCTTGGCTTTTTGACTAATCACACGCAAAGAAGAAACTGACGAAGTAGAAGTGCACTAAAACCAAAATAATAAGATAACTGGTTAACTGAAATAAAATCTTACAAATTTATAATAATAATTGTTCTTTGGTTCAGGAACATCGTCCAGAATAAATTATTATTCTAACATGATTAAGCTTTGTGTTACACGATTGTTCTCACATGCACTACTTTGCTAATACGATCAAGATTTTCAAGAAATGATACTTACACAAAAACATATCCGGCACCTCGTATTAATACATAAAATTGTATGCTACATATCCACTTCATATTTGACCTAGAACTTCTTGACCAAAGCTATATTAGTAACACTTGAAACTTGAGCTAGACGGAAGAAAAGCTCAACCTTCAGTACTTGAATCTGAAAGGCCAACAAGTAATCTTCATTACCGGCAGGAAAAGGGAATGACCATGGCACATATTTTACATCGCTTCCTCTAACTCCTACAGAAAAATTTACCTTTCATTCCTTCCCACAATGATCTGCACAATAAATCTAAAAATGCGGAACTTTGTTTCCCCGATACTATTTCAAGAGTTAGTCAGCATTTTGGATAATTCAGAAATTATTCTGGATTTACAGGGATTGCAACAGGTACGAATATGAAAAAAATTCGCATTTTGGGTTACTTGGGTTTCTGTAGCAGTATGTATTTACCAGTCAAGAATGGGAGTTAGTTTTTCTTATATTTTATTTAATAGGGTTAAATACCCTATTAAATAAATTTTGAATACATACAGCTGAAATTGAATTTATATACAGTGAAAATCGTTTAACACGAAACAGAGGGGACTGAAATATTTTTTTCGTGTTAAAGAATATTGGAAAAATATATATTCAGCAAAACTAAGCTTATTAGAGTACATTTTGTTTTGCGCATATGTATGTAAGAAATGTATTTAAGAAAAATCAATTAAACAAAAACATCCACAAGAACTTAATGAAATTTAATACAAAAGTTTCAAGTTTTATGTGAAACAAAACAGTTATTGAGTTTTGGGGAAATAATCTGATATTTTTCTTTGCATTGTTTTTTTTAGCATCAAACCTGTTAACAAATTGTTCAATATCGTTCAACTTTGTTATTTATTTCACCATTGGAATGTACGTCTAAATAACTGCGCATACTTTTCCTGATGTTCCTTATTTTGGATGACAAGAGACCGGGAGCTGCATTATTCATTTCCTTTTCGTCGTCGCAGTCTGCATCAATGATATTTGAGTTTTGAACAAACTTCAAAATGTCTTTGTATGCCATAATTGGGGCTGTACAACACATTATCATCGTCTACTGCAACGAATTCTTCGAATAATACAGTAGGATAATACAATAATACAGAAACTTTCTCAAACATTTCATTAAGTTTCGGCTCAGTTTCAATATTCTCCTTCTCCATTTTTTTGGAGCCAAAGAATCTGATACTTTTGAGAATCGTGCATAACGAAAACAATTTTCAATCGTCTTTGGAGTCGCTGAATTCCATGCAGAGTGCAACATATGAAGAGATTGGTTCATATGTTGCCCTCTACCATGTCTCTAACTCACAGATTTTTACTCACACTGCGACGCACTCGTCACCGAATTTCAAAGCCAACTGATGAGACATGAAATGTTTGTGTGGCATTTGTAGGGGTAGAGGATGAAAGTAGATTAGATAAATAAAACTGGCTTGTGTCACAGGCTATTCCGAGTATATTTCAAAAACCAAGTTAGCTTCCTTTCTACGAAACATGTGAAACCACCTCTATTTCATTCCACACCCCTCTTAAATCTAGCTTGCGAGGCCGGTGTTTTCCGTATTTTGTTCATCCCCAGAAAGGAAATCTTTTCGTGTTAAATTTCGTGTAAGAGAAATTAGTTAAACAGTCGACTTCCGATTAACTAGGTTAACTAAAAATTACGGTTAATCCGAGGACAGCTAAAAGCACAGGAAAGAGGCATAACATATTAGAAATAAGAAAAAAAAATTGTCATCGACAAGTTATCTGCATTTTCATGCAGTATAATCTACAGCAGGTTTTTTTAAACTGTGGGTCGTGACCCACAGAGAGGTCGCGCGACCTACAGCATTGGGCCGCCAGAAATTTCAGTAATTTTGATATTTCTTTAGCTTAATATAATAATTTTACAATTACCAAATATTTTTACACAATGTATCTGAAAATAGATAAAGATAAGACAATACAGACAAAGAAAAAAACGAAAACGTTTCGACGCATTCTTTTTATAATATAAACTTTCATTTTCCTTGCTTCATTTCGATTGTTACGTATTTAAAATTTTCACATTGTTCTAGGTCTTAAAATTAGAAATTAAAGTTAATGACCTAAAACTGCAATAGTATATTACTGTATAAGTGAAAAAATTGACAATTTCACTCCCTCGTGTGTCGGATTTGCACAATACTTATGGGGTACCACAAAATTTTTGTAAATATTATGGGGTCCTGGGGGGTAGCGAAAAAATCTCAGTGATAAAAGGGGGTAGAGACTGAAAAAAGTTTAAGAAACCCTGGTCTACCGAATAAGTTAATTTCGTTTAGCAAATTAAATATATATTCAAAACAAAATGAACATCGTAAATATAACAGATAAAAAATCTTCATTAAAAATAAAGAAATCAAGTTAAAAATGACACTAAAGAGTAATATTTAAAAGGTAATCTAAACAATGTCACTGAAATGAAACTCGCGTAACAGTCGATTAGAACCTTTTGCTTGCTAGCAGACATCTGGTATTGCATACTGCTGTTATTCCACATGTGTTTCTTTTCCTGCTTGTATTTTCGGTACACAATTTTGTTTTCAGCTGGTGGTTTGTAAAAGTAATTTTTCCATCATTCCGCAATAAACAAACTTAACTTTTTTTAGAGTTCGGTTAATTGGGATCTAGTTGAACTAAGGTAAGCACACAACCCTTTCTATTTCAATTAAAGACAAAGATATTAATTTTTATTTATCCAAACCATAAAACTGAGCACATAACTCTTGCTCTTATTTTTATTTCACTAAGATCGAACAAAGATTTCTTTTCTCCGCCCCCCCGTTTTTTTTAAATTTCAGTTAAAAATGCATAGCTTATCTCTATTTACACTAAAAGGCAATTTTATATTGAAGTAAAAAAGTGCTGAAATTACCAACCAAATACATTCTATAATTAAACTTAATTAAAAATTAAAAATGTATAAATTAATTAACAAATAAACTTAATTTTACTTTAACAAGCAAGAACAAATGGAAGCGATCAACGGGAGTTCTCTTGTACTTCGAAACATGCGTATTTACTCACACAGGTTTTTACAAACTCGTGCATAATTAACCAAAGCAGTAAAATTATCGCGATGCCAATGCCCGTTATTATTTTAATGAACTTTATGAGATTTCCGAAGATGAAATAAATCTATTTGAAATTTTTAATATAATTCTTATATTATCTTTTTTATTTAAATAATTCTTTTATTCTCCGTTAAAATTTTCACAATACAACGCAAAATTAATCCTATTCCAAAATCCAAGACGAATTGTCCTGGATGGTAGGGTGTCTAGCAAGGGCTGACACCTAGTTCGTATACCATCGTGTGGGTTCAAACTCCGTGTTGCTTGGTTGATTGTATACTTCTTTTCCGCTTCTCCTGTGTTATTTTGTTAGTTATATTGGTCTAAACTCTGTGGTGTACTATAGTCAATGCTCTTAGTTGTTAAGACGGACGGGTGATGAGGCGGACGGGTGTTAAGACGGACGGGTGATGAGGCAGACGGGTGTTAAGACGGACGGTGATGAGACGTACGAGTTCGCCCACTTCCGCCAAATTTTTGAAACGTCAAGTATGACTTTTAAACTTAAAAAAAAAAAAAGCTGGATACAGAATTATCCAGTTTTGAACTTCTAGAATACAAGGAAAAGTCATTTCCCAAAGTTAAGTAAAATCGTTCTCCTCTGCCTGGCAATGGTGAATGATCTTTTTTCTAAACACGTACTTCAAGGCTGCATTATACATTCAAAACATTTTGGATGAATAACTATTTAGCAAGAATTTTCTTTGTCACATGATGTAAAACAGCGAATTACCACGTATCTCTTTGGGGTTACCATATAATCCTCCATTACAAATGATGGTTGATGATAGGGGATTTGATGCTGATAGTTGTTTGGTTGTACAATTTTTATCGAAATGTAGGAAAAAATGGTGCGCTTTCTTTTCGATGGTAAAACAGGTAGAAGTATTGTTTGAAACAGATGTTCGTCCGGAACGAATGGATGGGTGATAACAGCCTTAATGAAAAATTTGTGAATAGTTTTGATGTATAAAAACTCCACCCAATTTTTATTTTAGATAACGGCGATAAATACGTTTCCTCAATATGACTGGTTTATAAACATAAATTCCATTTCGAAAATACATTATTTTTACTTAGTAACATAATAGTTATTTGTATTATTGCTTTCTTTCTAGTTTAAAACACCTCTCGCCTTCCTAAATGTTAATGAAAAACCTCGACCACGAAATTTTTTGCAAAAATATTAAGTTCCAGTTATTTTCACTACGTACACACTTAACTGCTTTTCAAGTTTTGCTCTTTTTTTTTTCAGCGATAATATGACTGTTTTAACTACAGCATCTGAATTGCATCTGTGTTTTTAAATTCCTTATTGTACTAACTTTCATCTGATACTTTTCCAATGAAAGACCTCATTTCTGATATTTGAATTTATTCAATTAGAAATGAAACAAACACACTCCAGAAAGTCTGGATAAATAATAAAATTTTCATAACATGCAAATCTAACCTTAAATATTTAATTCGCTGTCAAAGAATTTTCCTTTATACATATCGCAACAGTTAAGAATTAATCCAATTCGATAAAATACGCAAGACTTAGTAGAAAAGCTTAAAACTTTGGAGCATGACTCATTTTGAGTTGATCCATATCTCATGCCACTCGATCTGAAACTTTGCTTTCCATAAAATAAA
Source organism: Stegodyphus dumicola (assembly GCF_044657685.1). Taxonomy (NCBI): domain Eukaryota; kingdom Metazoa; phylum Arthropoda; class Arachnida; order Araneae; family Eresidae; genus Stegodyphus; species Stegodyphus dumicola. The sequence continues at coordinate 107,172,896 of NC_140781.1, read as the reverse complement.
CAGATACCAGTTATCAGTTCTCTTCATAATTATCACTCAGAGGAAAGTATGTCACTATGCACCGACTTGAAAGTGCAAAAAAGAGCAGAACACTTTTTTTGACACAAGAAAAATAACTTTCCTGAGGATAAAGGAAATTTAAATAAATAAATTAAAGATAAAATTTAATAGCCTGTTTTGAATATGTTACCAAAATGCTCCAGTGCTCCTGAAATCTTTAAATTCAATTAGATGAAAGATTCTGGAACATATTTTATGCCAAATTAGTGTTGAGTCGAGCTCAAAAAAATATGTATTATATAGTGATAGTTTACATTCCAGTTCAGATTTTACCTAGTAGCGCGGGCGGGTCGCAAAATATTTTTCTGCTCATTTGCCTCAAATATGATATAAATACAGTAGTACTTTCCAATAAGGGCACCCACTGGACCAGACGTTTTGTCCCATAAATAGAGGTGTCCCTTATTAAGATGTAAATACGTGCCTAATTCAAAGGGACTGGGACCAAGAGAATTGTCACTTAAATAGTATTCCTTGGAAAAATCCCTCAACTGGCTGTCGTCTTTTGAATGAAAATAAATCATTCAACAGCTTTTCAAACGTAAGGATGTATAAGAGATTTTAATGCAATTTACTTATTTTTGAGATTCAAATAATATTGGCAAATAAAAGAAATCAGAACTTTGGTGTTTTAAGTCATTTCATCAGGTCATAAACTCAGTTTTTAAACCAAAACAAGCAAAACTTGCCTATTATGGTTAACAAACTAAGTTGTAACTCGATAAAACAATTTTGGTAAAACTAAGAACGAACAGCATTTACAAGATATGTTGTTTAACTAAGTCTTCGGAGTATTCGGTCACTGTCGGTGTATTTAATTATGGAAAAGCACACTAGGGCTATCTGCCTAAGGGGAGGGATGCCTTCGTGGAGGACTTTCTAAGGGTGTGTGTGTGTGTGTGTGTGAGTATGGCAAAGCCTCGAGGGCTATCTGCCTAAGAGGATGGATGCCTTCGTGGAGGACTTTCTAAGGGAAACTGGCTCGTATACACGTTACACATGGGGAAAACCACGAAAACACCCATGCAGCCAGCCCGTTTGCGGGATTCGAACCTCGGACCGAACTACCAGTGTTCAGCGACTTTACCGCTCGGCCGCTGGTGGGCCTTCGGTCACTGTCATCGATTACACTTTTTCTTTCGTTAAAAAAAATAAATAACTGAAATTTCTGTTCAATATAAGTTTAAAAAAACCACATTCATCTTTCCCGAAGTTCCATATCAAGCGCCTGGACAATCTGAATCACGCCCCAGTGGCTTTACTTAAAAGTTCGCAGTCATTATGATATCAGTTGCAGAACTTGACTGAAAAATGTGCACAGACATTTCGTTAAAATTAGGAAGCCTTATCCTATACATAGTATAGTTCCATAATAAATGTTTCTGATTAATATGTTTAACTAATATTTTTATTTGCACAAGTTTTTTTAAATTTCGATCAATTTTATTAACAGCATATAAAAACCTATTTTAGCGGCTGTTCCATTAAATGCTGATGTAATCTAGAAGTGTTATGTATGTATGTGCGTTAAATACTGTTAAAGGAGAAAAGATCAGACAGGGTGATTAAAAAAAATTTTTTTTACGACCACTCCGACCCACTAAAATCTTTTAATGACTATTGTATTATGTCATCGTAATTTAAAGGTAACTAATTAAAAAAGGGAGCAAAGAATATTTAAGTAAGGCTAAGATTTTAGGCAACGCCAAAGGAGGAAGAATTTGGTTTTAGTCGGCAGTTAGAGTATTTTCCTTAAATATGAACTTGTCATTTTAAAAAAAAAAGAAAAAAAAAAAAAATGCTTCAATTGCATTGTCTAACATTTTCGAAAAAAAATCTTTACAATTCAGAACATACTGCACTGCTACCTAACATGCAGAGAAAGCCCCCTTCCCTAAAAAAAAAAAAAAAAAAAAAAAAAAAAAAAAAAACAGCCCAAGCCCCCCTTCTTCCCTCAAAAATAGAAAGTGGCGGAAGGAAAATATTAGACGCACACTTTTATAATACAAAATCTCGATGCATTCTTCTTAACCCATATGATATAATATGCTCATGAGCAGAAAAATCATAATTCCAGCTTCTGACTAAAATTCTCGTTCATTTCATACGTCAGATGCTTTCAGGAAACTAGAAGTTCAAGGTAAAAAAAGGTTCCTCTCTTATGCGCATGATTGGAATGATTACTCTCCGTCAGTAAACGTTTTCCGTCTTGTAACTTAGCTGATGAAACATCCTTCACCGCAAAATAGGCAACATCCGCTATTATCGGCAATGAAAAACTATCAGTTGATTGTCAAAAACCTGACACCTTGCCAAGCTATCAGCGAGTAACCTGATGAGAAATCATAGCATTTGTGCGATGGAAGTTGTATGTCGTTTTCCCAAAATAGCCGTTCAGTTTGAAAATATTAATGAACACAATAAAATTTCAGGCACGTCAGAAATAACAGGGTTATGGCACAAATCACTTGTGAATTGTTATGTTTTCGCTTGCATGGGATGTATGTTAAAGCAGATAGATCTCAGGTAATAGGCGGCTTCAGATATTGTCAAGCTAGCAATCGGGATGACCTGACCTCATATAAATCGAATGACAATTTATGTTAAAATGAATTTTACGTAAAAAGTGTGCGTCATGGTAAAATCAAATCTTGCTCACATATCAACAAAAAAAAATTTTTTATAAACAATTCTTAAATATATTATCAGGTATTCCTTAAAATAATTAATCACAACTTTATATGAACATTTATTGTTAGATTATTTTTTATTATGACAGAATTCAGTAGCATTATCTACCTTCATGAATTTGATGCCATTATAGAAGGTATCCTAATAGGTTATTTGAACAAAGGTAAAGCATACGAGAACTAGCTACCCGAGAAAGGGATTTCTTCGTAGAGGACTGAGAGAAACTGGTCGTATTTACGTTATACATGGGGAAAATCACGAAAACATCTACGCAGGTAGCCCCCACCTGGATTAGAACTCACTCGTATTTATGTTGCTAGCCTGGCCACGCCACGGACCGAGTTTGTTAAGACCACTAAATGCAGGAAATTCGACCTGGGTTCGATCTCAGATGGACGGGCTGGCTGCATGATTGGTTTTCCCCATGTGTAACGTGAATACGAGATAGTGTCCTTAGAAAGTCCTTCACGAATACATCTTCTCTTAGGAGATAGCCCTAATATATACTACAGATTTTATTTAGCCACGTATTTTATAAAACGACTGAAAAACAACCAATAGTACTTTTATGGAAATTAATATTATCGATATATCATGTTTGGAAAGTAAATGAGAAACAATTTAAAGTAATTATAACTTTTCTCTACAGCTCTAGGTGCTCTTAAAACCCGTTGGTAATTATCCTGCACGCAAGGGTTATCTGCTTGAAGAGAGTGAAGGATGCCTGGGTGGAAGATTTTCTAAGGGAAACTGGCTCGCATTCACGTTACACATTGGGGCGGGGGCATGAAAATCAGCCACGCAGCCAGCCCGTTCGCATGGGATCAATCACAGATTGAAGTCCCAGCGTTCAATGATATTAACCACTTCGCTACTGATGGGACAATACATCACAAGGACAACGTTGATTGCAGAAAAAGGTACTTTTGGCTCGTCTGAATAACATGTATGGAAGAGGCTCGCAATATTAATACTGATATCATGAAATGAGCTAATGAAATTGTATAAAATATCAAATAAGTTTCTAGTATCGGATGACTTAAAATAATTACAATATTTACTTGAGATGAACACATTAGTATATGAAAAAGTCTTCGTTTCGGATATTATGTACAATCAATGTTATATTCTTCGTTCTATTTAAGATTCATGAATATATAATCTTTTTTGAGATACAGCAATGTAATTAATTGCTTCTCAGTCTCTCGCGGGGGGGGGGGTAAACCAAAGTTGCTCGAATTTATGTTGCGTCCGGCCATTCATGTATGCTGCCGTTAACTGAACTAATAAACACCGTCCTTTCAGAAATGTTCAAAAATTACAAAAACACGAAAAATACGAATTTTCTATATATTATGTTTGATAAAATAAGCAAATTTCTTTACATTTTATTAAAAATGTTATAGAGTTAAATACTATACAAACTAATGCGAATACCTAATTTGCATTAATATGAATCAATTTCAACACGAACACGGATTTCTATTTTGAATTAATATTTATTACATAGTTATCTATGTACAATGATAATATGAAAATGGTCAAACTTTTAATGATAAAATATGATCAATTTAGAAAATAAACATGCAGTGGTATTCCTATTACACCTAATAAAAGAAGACTTATTTAAAAAAAAAAAAAAAAGAAAAAAAGAAAAAGAAAGAAAGAAAAAATTAGCGGAGAGCAAAACCAGTTAAAAGACCAAACTGGAAGAGAACCAATTTGATTGATCCTGAAGAAGAAGGATGTGTCTCTGATAGCCCTCGAAGTCGGCAGTTTCATTCAAAATGCACGCTACACTGAGATAACTGTTTTGCCTAATTTCGGCTAAAAATTTTTTTGCGGAGGGCCCTTTGAATATCTTCCCCATTTTAAACTTAGATTATTCCAGCCTCTATAATAAGCCGTCGTTGTTATTTTTTAAACACTCGGGTTTGTTATATTAGTTGCCTTTTAGTCGATTATGGCACAGCATGCGAGGTCTATCAGCTTAAAGGAGGAATGCCTTCGTGGAGAACTTTCGAAGGGAAACTGAATCACATTACCCATGGAATAAACAACCTCCGAGAACTAGAAGGCGGTGAGAATAAAGGAATGAATTAAACGTCAAACTGTACACAAAAGTCCGCATTTCAAATAAATCATCTCAAACAACTCTAGCCCAGAAACAGCCGAATGGGTAAGAATTGTTGAATTATAGTTTAATCCGAGTGTAATCCCGGTTGGATGTGGGCGTTTTTGTGTTCTTTCACGAGTGTAAAGCGAAAACGAAGAAGTTGACGTTAAAACATCCTCCATGAAGGCATATAAACATTCGGGTGATTTTCCATAGCTGATTGACAAATAAATTCAAAGGAGGCGGAAAAAAGCAACTGAAAACGCTCGATTGGTTTTATCCTTATCACATAAACATTGGATGTACATTATTACATTTAGACCCATAAAGCTATAATGAATTTAATTAAAATTCTCTTAATGATATAGGCTAGTGTTAAGAGGCAATGGATTATCTGCTCTCAATCTGCTTTTACAGATACAGGCGAGAGATTACAGGATTAAAATAAGTGCATGATTGAAATAAAATCTACGCTTAAATTTAAAAAAAAAAAAAAAAAAAAAAAAACCTGATGCATTCTTACTTTTAATCGTATAAATACCCTTAATTCGGAGATTTTGATACTTAACAAGATTTTCGTGATTACTGAATTAAGTCCGTATGACTCAGAGTTGCAACTCAGATTGATCCATCAATTTGCACTGAATATGATAGAAAATAAGAAAATAAAGATCACTACACTGAACGTACAAGTAAAATATTCAGATAAGTAAAATATTCATCAGATTCAATATTAAATTAACACGCTTTTTAATAAATGCTAAAAACGAAAAAAAAAAATAGATTTAATAAGACAAAAAATTAATCTTTGATGACAATAATAAAAATATTTTCTATTTAAAATAAATGTTAATTCTTAAACTTTCAAAAGAATGCGTTATCAGTAATTACAAGAAAACAAATTGGAATCATATTTTGTAATTAAAACATTACCACAAGTCAAACGAAACTAACTTACATGCGTCTTCCTCTGAACTTTTAAGACTTCTAAGGCGATGCAGAAAGGGATTACCTTTTTATTGAATATATATATCAGTGGGTTTTAAGAAATAAATGATTTTTGACCAAGTTCCCGTCAAGTGACGTCAGCCTACAAAAATTCCCTATGCTGAGGACTTTTACATGTATTTTTACTGACGTTTTAAGCATCACTGATTCATTAGGAAGTTGCGGAAATGACGCATGCGCCGTTTCTAAAGCTTCAAGGAATGATGCGATGTTTGTAAACAAAGATGTGGAAACGCTAATTTTTAATTACAGCTCTTCTCTCTTTTCTTAGAACAGGTTCAGTAATTGAAAATGAATATACACAGTAAGGGGGAGGAAGTGAAAAATCAGACAAAGCGCGAAATTTCCTAACTGTAATTATTGAACAAACAGGCAATGCATCGTTTTGCAAGAAGAGGAATTCTGCATAACTAGCATAGGGTAAGAAGTCAACACAAGCAAGATGCGCAAAAATTTGCTAAAGCCCTATTTTCTAAACAGTACTGATAATTTGAATCTGAAGCTTTCAAAAATTTTTATAGCACTAAAATTATTTTTAATAGCCTTAAAAACCTTTTTCTTTGAAAAAATAATAATTAAAACTTAAAAACAAAAGATAGCGAAACATACAATACATATAATAAATTCATGTTCTGTTCAAAATGCATTTGACTTGCAAAAGACGACTTACCCCATTTTTTGGACGATGTTTGGTTGGTTACGGAAAAAGAACAGAAAGCTATCAAACCTACGCATAGTGATTCCATCGTGCAAGAATTTTTAAGGAAATATGGCTCGTATTCACGTTACATATTAGGATGGTTCGAAAAAAGGCAATTTTATTATCTTAATTACTGCACATATTAAACTAATTCTAATTAGCTTCTAATTTCTATTGCTTTAAACCTTCATACACTGTTAACTTTTCTTACCTTGTCTAGCATACATTTCGTGCTGCTTCTAGTTTTAATGCACAGTTACTCTTCCTTTAATTCTTAATCCCATTTAATTTTTTTCAGAAGTCTGTAAATTAAATTACTGAATTCGCCTTATTTTTATAAGTATGTAATATACTGTAAACCAAAGAGGAAATGATTTCATCACGGATAATTTTATTAGCAGCGTTGAAAAATTCGAATTTAATATTTCCAACGATAATAAATGAAATAACATTCATGAAAACAAATTTATTACATAATATTTACCGATAGCGACAGTAGTAGTACTAGCGAGATAATAGAAGCAAAGAATATTCTGTTTATTTAATAATGATAATGAAAAAGGTGAACGCTATATTTAGTCCGAGAATGGAGGATGGTTACAATATCACACAAACTGATAATGAAATTCCCCGCAACTAACACTTTTCCAAAGCTTCCGAGCTTTCAGATACTCCATTTTATAAGACCTTTCACAATTTTCAAGCTGCTTTTTACAAACTAACAGATAACGTAAAGAAACAACTAAACCAAACAACAAACTAAAAATGTTAAGCGGAAAAAGTGCACGATTTCTTTTCATAGCAAAAAATATTTATAGATTCTTTAGCATTAAAATTCAAAGGAAGCTATGAAATTGTTTTAAGAATCAAAAAGTGAATCTTCTATTACCGCTTCCTAAACTGAAATCATATGGCGACAGAAGATGAAGTAGGGCGACTTTGTCATTCAAAGAACATCAGAGAACACCAGAACATCCGAAGAACATCACAGCCAGAAGCCAAATACCAGTTACCAACAACAAACTTTCGACGCTGAATATGCAGTACTTTTTCCTACTAAACATTGGCTCTAGAAGAGCTGGAGGCCCAATAGCGGCCGAGCGGTACAAGTCGCTGAACACTGGTAGTTCAATCCGGGATTCGAATCCCGGCCAACAGGCTGGCTGCATGGCCTTTTCCGCTGTTTTCCCCATGTGTAACATGGATACGAACCAGTTTCCCTTATAGAGTCCTCCCCGAAGGCATCCTTTCAATTAGACAGATAGCCCTTGTGTGCTTTGCCTAATCAAAAGAGCTGGATTAACTATTAAGCAAAATAAGCGCGTGTTTAAGACAAAGAAGGTAAGCACCAAAAAAGTCCTTTGGGGCTCAAGAAAAGGGGACAACACAAAAAATTTACTATTGCTGGTTTTACTGTGTGGAATGTACAATGCAGCTAAGACCGACAGAGAAGGAATGGTGAGGGAAGCATAAATGTGTATAGGGGTAACCAAACTCTTCCTTTAAAGGTCTTAATCCGGTTCTGGATACTAGCAGCAAGCCACGTCTAATAATAGACACGGTTTTTGATTTTAAAATTCCGATAGATATAGTAACAGTCAATTAATATTAAGTATTGAAGAATCAACCCTATGAAACACAATTTTGATTTAACAATCTTTAGCGAATATCCCACTCTCTAAAGTAACGCAATTTATTTTAATCTAACAAGATTAAAAATGTCGATTTTTATTAAAATCTCCATTTAAATTTAACTCCAAAGAAATACTCTCACGTAAGAAAAAATATGCTTAAAATTTACATTAATAGACGCCTCTTTTATACTTACATTTTTCGAATTTACTCGAATTAAGTCTGAAAATAAAAATGGCAACATAGGACTTTCAATAGCCTTGATCTTTAGTCTCATACCATGTTTGAAACTAAAAGTGTTAAGTTGCTTAATAAAAAAGAGGGGAGGGGGAAATTTCTTTCGTTTTGTTCCTTGAAAATATAGAACCAATTTTCTTTCTCCAAAAGTATAGTGCTATAGTATCCAAAAGTATAGTGCTTTTTTTTTTTTTAAAGCACTATACTTTTTTTACATTTCTCTCTCCCCTAGAAATCCTTTGCCTCTTTCCCGCGTAAAAATGGAATTAGATGTAAAAATATGAATTTGCTTTTAAAAGTTCATACCCCTTAACTTTATCTGCAGTTATAAATGGCGTTTATTCATCCAATGTTACGGATGGGAAGTTTACAGCCGTCCAAATTATCCCTCCATTTCTTTAAAAACCTACTTAAATGCTATTAATTTAAATATTTTATGTGAAAAAGTACATCTATGCTTGAGAAATAAAACTTCCTATGTAATTAGTTTTAGTTTCGCGAAGTAAAACCACTGTTTTCTGCCCAAAATTGCATAAATGGCGGAAAGCAACTATTTGAATCACTTTCTTTAACCTTGTAGATAACTGAATTGTTATCGCGCATGCAACCTGGATTATCGCGATTTCATGTGTTTACTCGGATCGCGATGACGTCAGGATCCAAAATTCTTCAATTAGTTACATTCTGTATCTGAAAACAACGCAATCAAAATGTTTACATGTTTATTTAAAATACTGAGGGGTATATAGAATGAGAATGTTGATCATCCGGGAGAGGACTTTACTGGAGAAAAATGAAACTTATGCCCAAAATAGTCGAAGACTATAATTAATTCAACGAAAACTATTACAATTGAAAGTACTCTATTACAAATGAAAACTATTACATTCCAATTGAAAGAAGAAGAGTAACACATAATGGCATTATCCTCCTTTTAAATATAAAAATAATTTTCTTATTTAAGCTTTAAATGATACGGTGAAAAACTGGTAGGTTGGATCCTATACTTCCTAGGAATTGAAATGATATACCAGATATTTTCTGCTACAGCACAACATGCACAAGCAATTTTTCTAGAAAGATATACGCCAACTTTGATACTTCCAAACAAGAAAATACTTTCATCATTAGCTCATTAGGTCTTATCCTTTTATACAGCAGCCTCACCTGCGGCCGAGTGGTAAAATCTCTGAATACTGTAGTTTCAACTTGGGTTCGATTCCAGGCGAACGGGCTGGTTGCATGGGCGGATTCGTGATTTTTCCTATGTGTAATGTGTATACGAGCCAGTTTTCCTTAAAAAGTCCTACCCGAAGGCATTCCTCCTCTTAGGCAGATAGCCCTAGTGTGCTTTGGCATAATCAATTAAACCAAAAAAAAAAAAAAGAAAGAAAGAAAAAAAACCTTTAGACAGCAAACTTGCGCCAAAGAATTTTTTTTTTTCCGAAAGATAATGCGTTAACATTGCTTATTAGACATCATTAAATCAAATGTGTTGTTCTTAAATGACAATGTTATTGTTCACAAAGTAAGTAATATCAATAAAAAGTTTTTTAAGTCATCATTCCCTTTCGTTCTTTGTTTTACTGTGGATATTTTTCTTAGGTTTAGAAAAATTTTACCATAACTGAAATGAGTTGATGATAAAAGTAAGTTTCCTAGCTGGAAGTACCAAGCTGACGGCGTGTCTTTCTAGAGAAAATTGTTTGGCGCATGTTGTCCTAAAACGGAAAAGGTTAGGTTTAGATTAAGGTTAAGTTTGTATTTAAACAGAGTTCTTCCACTCATTTTTTGCAGTCTTCAATCGGGATTATATTTCATAGTGTGATTAACGTGTCATTATTTTCTTGAATAACGGCATTTGTGGGAGACTGCGGCAGGGGGTACACTACAGGCATTTTTCACAGACAAAACTAGCCCCGATTTAAATATCGCAGTATACGAGTGATTGATTAAAAATCGACTGTTCATATCATATTCCTACTTGCAGACTTATCTCCTTTTATAAATGCAACAAATTCTCTGAAATATGTGCACGATGACACTAGATTAATATTTACAAAGTACGCGGTCTGCCTAACTGGCTACCCACATGCGGTGCCCAGGTTTTCCGACGAGTAACGTGAATATGAGTTAGTTTCTCTTAAAAAGGCCTCCGAACGAGCCTTCCTTCTGAGGCTCGTATACTTTGTCTTAATCAACCAATCAATTTTTCTAATTAAAGCTGCTGTAAGATTTGACAACAAAGTCTGCAAAGACTCAGCATATGCAACATTTGGAAGAAACTGCTTTCACGAATTTTGAGTAGTTAAATTACGTATCTAGGTTCTGTGAGATTTCCTTCCTTTTGGAGAAGTTGACTTACACGCACCTTAGCACATAACTCAATTTTTCCCTATTGGCGTAAAAAATTGCGGCCCACCAATGCTTCTGGAAAAATATGCTTCAAGAGAAAATTCTCCGTTGTGTTTCACATTCGTCGGTGTGATACCAGCAAAAATCTCTGCCAATTGCGCCCACTAGTACTCGAGCGGTAAGACCGCTAAGCATTGATAGTTGGATCACGATTCAAATTTCGACTGACCGCATAGGATTTTTCGTAGTTTTTCTTCATATGTAACGCTAACGCCAATACAAGCCAGTCTCCCCTGCAAAATCCTCCCCGAAAACATACCTTCCCTTGCGCAGTTAACCCTTGCGTATTCTACCATAATTAAGTCCAATCTACATTACTGCAAGCTTCTAACCTGAAAGATCACGTAGCTACTTTTGTGAAGTTGTGTACGCTCTTTTACTTCCTAATTTACAATCAATCGATTTCAGGGCAACAACGTAGCAAAACATTCATAATGATACAAGTAATCACATAGCACAGCTATAGAAAAGCTAGAATACCGTCATAATAAATAAACTAATTTTAGAATAGTCTAATCGGTCGGAGAATCGAACAGAAAATACTATTTATTGATTTATTTATAAATTTTATTATTACACACATGGTACTAAATGAATGAATTTTATTTTGCTAACAGTTATGAAAACTCCAGAATTTCGTCGTAGTATCAATTTTATGATTTAAAATTCTTAAAATGGCAGTAAACTCAAATATAAAAAGAATATCAAACATACTATTATCGCATTTCGCCACGTATTTTTCCCTTATTTTTCATTAATTTTATCGTACGAAAATCGAAAGGGGTAAAATTATGCGAATGATTTAATTTCCGAAGGACGCAGTTACAGCAAGAACGTAACAAATGAAAATTAGTTATGGATAAAGTACTGGTAATTATCACAATACTATTAAAAGAAACCTACATTCCATTAAGAACATACAGTAATATTAGCATTACAATACACAATAAGATATCTCCATTTCCTGTATATTCTCCTCCAATATAACTTGAATCTCGGCAATTCTTATTTTTTTCTCTGCTACTCCTTAGGCCTCAGATCAATCATAATTAGAGAACGTGAATGTGCCGCTGATTCAACGGAATCATCGACTGAATATCAGTTCATGCTTGCTTCGTTTGACTGGTCAGTTTGTATTAGGCTAGCTAAAAAGTTCAGCAGTTAGAAGGGAAAGGTTCACCGTGACCTTCGCAGGTAGTTTCCGAGGGTTTGTCTTTGTTAGTAAGAAGAAAACAATCACTACGTGGATGAACCCATTTTAAAATTTGGGGGAGTTCATTCTCTGAATGCATTCAGGAAGAGGAAAATTACGCGACTATTTTTAAAACTTGGCGCTAAAAAGCTATTGGAAGGAAGACCCACGAGGAAATACGGTATTTTATTTTGTAAATACCACACTTTTAATCACGTTTCCGTTTTAAAAAAACCTGCAACTGAAAAATTAGTTGCATTCGTCACAGACTCGAAAAATTAATACTAAAAATCACTTTGCTTTAAAAGCAAAATGTTTTATTTACCTGAATCTACAGAAACATCTCTATATTTTAAACGTGTGAACTTCTATCCAGCTGAGTGTTTCATTCAGCGCTACTGAGAAACAAGGAAGGGAAACTGAAAATGAAATTAACAGATCCACGGCTTTGTTCAGTACTTTTGAAATCATAATCTAGCATATTCTGGGTCAACGAACTAACAAGTCCCTTTTTCTGTTTATCCAGCGTGACTCATCTATAGACGGAAGTGCGACCTAAGCAGGTAATTATGAGACTAACCTTTAAAAGTTTGATCTGTGGGAGAAGGGATGAAAAAGAACAAAAGATAAATTACCACAAGATAAATCCAAATCCTGAAAGCCTCGTTAGTGTTAGATCGACTTATTTTCAGAAAAAGATGAAAAAAACTGTTTACTTTTCCCTAGAACTCACGATATAAATGCTACGTACTCCGATCACGTCTTTTCCTGATAAAGCATGTTTATGATCGACAGTGAATGAGTCATCAGCGTGGTGTCTATGAATATATTCGAGCATTTCACAGAAAGAAAACGTCATAACTCTGATATCAGTTCTAATAGGCTAAATTTGAAATCGCAGCAGAATGACTATGCCAGCGTAAAAACTACAAATGATACATCATATGCAAATTTAAAATGTTGCTAATTTTTTATTTCGCAACATTCGGACAGTCTATTTTGCTATTTTCTTTATCACTTAATTTATCTTTTTAACATTATTGCACATGAACATTTGATGAACATCAATCCCGCAACCTAATCATCTAATTTTAAATATTAACGAAACCTCCATTTCGTATGCTAAACTAATTCTGCATATAACAATAACTTTCTATAAGCTAACTTAAAAAACCACTAAAAAATAAAATATGCCACAAATTTAATTTAATCGTATGTTTGCTACAAATTTAAACTGCAGTAATTTTCACTACGTGCTAAAACTGCATCGAGGGAAGTGAACATTTATTTAAACAACAAAGATCTCTAATTAAATTACCCCTTTTATAAATTCATAAGGCGAATTATTCCATAGTTCAAAATTTTATTAGTAAAGAAATGTATCTGAAGTCCTCATTTCCATCTGTAAAACTCTAGGTATTATAACTCTTATTCACATCTTTCTCTGTAGATCATAGTATTTGAGATTTCGCATACTTTCGAGGTATTCCTTTTTATTTGAACAAAAGTTTCACAGTTCAGTATGCAAGAATTTCAATTCAAAGAACCATAATAAACTTTAAATAATACCCTCAAAATAAAAAAAATAAATAAAAAAAAAAAAAGCCAACATAAGAGTGGACTGAACTAGAGCTTTCTAAGGAAAACTGGCTCATATTCATGTTCAGCGAAAACATCTATGCAGCCACCCCATTTGCAAACTTTTTAACCAAAGTCAAACTAACAGTATTCAGCGGTCTTATCTACTAAGTCGCCGAAGGGTAGCAAATGGATAAGACCGCTAAGCAGTAGTTGCACGGCCAAGATTGAAACGGTGGCGAACGGACTGTCTGCTTGAGCATTTCCTGGTTTTCCACATGTGAAACACGTGAATATATGAATTTTCCTAGAAGTTCGCCACGAAAGCATCCTATCCCTAATCCAAATACACTTGTGCACTCTGATGTGACGTTCAACCAATATTCTTATCATTAGCCGGCGCCTCCACCTAGATAAAGATGTTCATACAGTGCCTATGAGAAAACTTTCAAGACAATATCAAAAATAGCATCATTTATGTTAAGACAAGTGAAGTAAAACACATTATTTGCGATGTTTAACAAAGTGTTACAACAAAACAGCATCAAATAGAATTAAAGGAAATAAACTTACAAAAGTAATAAAAGGGAATAAAAAACGAGGCTGCGTATATTATTTGGGGGGGGTGAAAAATAATTTACATGCCTTACATTTAATATATAATAAACCTATACTATAAAAATATTGCAATAAAAAGGGAAAACTGTATCTCAAATAATTCTAGTTTGTCTGTTATGCTAAGTCTATATTTCTTATGGCGACCGAAATATCATTTTTAAATAACCAAATCCCTTAGCCATTATAGAAATTTAAGCTAAAACCATCATTTCTACCGAACACATCAAATTATTATTCTCAGTAAAACGAATCTGTTTGTTCGTTTGATTACTTCACACACGCAACAGTTAAAAAACAGCAAATCCGTTCTGTTAGACTTTGAAAGAGCAGAGAAGAATCCCCCTAGAATTAAAACTTGTAGGGCGCCGATTTTAAATGATTCAAATGAACATTTTAAATATTATTCGGATTTAGAATATTTGTGCCGGATTCAGTTTCACACAACTATATGGGCTTCCTTAACAGAATATTTGTCGTTCCCCGTATGTATAACGTCAGCACGGATTAGTTTCGCTTAGAAATTCCTCCTACAGGAGGAATAATACAGGAGATACCGTAGAGAGCGCTTTGCGGTAATAAAATAATATAAGAATCAATGCAAAAACTATGCCTTACGTAAGACTTGAATCCAAACGTAGAAGTGCCGACATATTTATTTTTTAATGAGGTTTCCGGTTAGCAATTCAGTTTTTAATATTGAGACAATACAAGTATGGCTTTTAACATCTAGAAACATTGACTCACTGTAAGTTTTCAAGATTTCTTATCACATTAGTCATCGTTATCACAAATACCACGTATCACGAAAACCCACAGCTATGTCTCATAGCATAGCAAGCACTTTAACACTTTAAACGAATACATACTTTGTCAAATGACGCTTGTTAGGAGAATAAAAGGTAAATGCAAGATATTTACAGCAATTAATGATTATGAAAAATAAGGAAAAGGCCAAATTAGATTAATAAGAAATAAATTTTTGAAAATTTTCTTTTCAAAAAGATGTAAGCGTAAATAAAATTTATGATAATTCCAAAACAAAATGGGATATTTAAGGTTAAAAGTACGCCTCGTGTTAATGTAACAGGAGATGGACATGTAGTCAACTAATTAGATATTAAATTTAGATTTAGACTATAAAAGAAATAAATACGAATTTGGAAAATTTCAAAATATAATCGGATAACTAATGCTAAAAGTTTGCCTCACTGTTAATGTTTAACAAGTGATGTTTAACATGTCGTCAGCGGACATGCAGAATATGGATGCTAATATTTACGGCGTTTAATGAAATGCACTAGAGAAGTAAATACAGTAAAGAGATCAAATTCGCAACAAGTTTATGGCTTCCTTTAAGGTGCATATGTTTGTGTTGCACAATTAGGCGCATGTCACCCATCTATTAAAACGTATCTAGAATAAGGACAATTATTTTTGTGTTAATGCCGCCACAAAAAACACCGACAATTAACGTTCAGCTACTGAAAGGAGAGACTCGAAAAATCAACACAATGTTGCAAACTTGGGACAAATAACACCTGTCACCCAATCTAGGGTTAAATGCCGTAGATTCTAATCTATAAATGGATCTAGAAAAAGGGGTTGTCACTTTGAAGGAGAAACTTTTGTTCAGAATGTTGGGATTACAGTGTGCAACATTCGTCGCAGATGTTTCTGCTGGGCTTACCAAGAGCGAATAGCAAAGGTTTAATTCAGGACAGCTTGTTCCAGTTAGGCTCGGAGTGACCGTTCTGGTGCCGTATATGCAGATACTTTTTTTTTTTTTTTTTTTTTTTTGAACGGCGAGCATTTTTTTTTTTATAATCTTAAATTTTCTAAAACTTCTTTCATATTAAGCAATGGTAACCAGCAACGTTAAAAATATGTTGAACACAGTTTCCGAATTCCCACTCAACTGAAATAAACTGCGTTCTCTAATTATCGTAAAAGACCTTATTTGGTTTAGCGACTAGAATTATTGAAATAGTGTGGTTTTTAAACTAGATATTTCTGAAGGAGCATTTACATCATTTGGATATTTCGGTACTTACGGAAAATCCCGTCGACCGATTTTGCCTATTAAAGAAAAGACACAAAACTACGCGATTTTTCGCCAAAAATGAAAAAGTAGTCTTCAAACGCACTGGGTTTGGTTGTAACCTTGATTACATGTGTTAGTTATTATTCTTGTGTACAGACTCCTTTTTCCTCCCTCTATCACGCATTTTCGAACAGCGTTGCCAGAAATTTTTCAACTGAAGTAGCAAAAGTAGACTAAAAAAGTCGCAAATGACGTCAGAGATCATGAGATTTTTGTGAAGTCATAAGTACGCATGCTCACATAACCTCTGACGTCATCACAAATTTACAGTTTATTGATTCTGTAATTTACAGACTGTATTCGATTGTTAAGTCTTTTTAATTGCGTATCTTAGCTTTAACGAAAATTTTAAAACTGTGTTGCTCATTTTCAATTGTTTAAACATCCATTTCTTTTTAAAATTAATTCTCATTTAATTTAGGTTTCTGTTCTTAAATTAATTTGCGGATATCCCTTCTTAAGAGATTCCTCACGTTTAGACAGTTAGCGCTTTTGTACCATATTGTAAAGATCAACCAAATTTTTTTTTTTTTTTTTTTGGATTTTTTTAGTTTACGGGAACGTACGCGAAGACTATCTGCCTACATGGGGAGTAATGCCTTTGTGGATGGCCTTTTTTAAAGGAAATTGGCTTATGTTCACGTTACACACAGGGTTTGGTTTATTTGATTATGGCAAAGCACGCTAGAGCAACTTCCTAAGGAAAAGGATGCTTCATGGTAGGCTCTGTATGGGAAACTAGCTCATTATCCATGTAACACATGGCGAAAACGCCGATGCAGCCAGTCCGTTCATCTGTAAACGAACCTAAGTCGAACTACCACTGTTCAGCGACTTTACCGCTAATATCCCATACAGCTAGCCCGTTGGTCGGGATTCGAATTACCAGAGTTCAGCGATCTTACCTCTCGGCCGCTAGTGGGCTTGCGAGATTTTGCACAGTATTTTCTTCTACACCCCAGGGCAAGGTTGCAGAAAATAGAGTCGTTTAAATATCTCCTTCTAATAAGTTTTTTAGAATTCGCTATCAAAAGGAATGTAAAATATTGGTTGTAATCCTACTAACGTTTGAAAAACAGTTACAAAACTCAGTTGTTGATGTGCGAAGCTGGAGTTGGCCAAAGTGATTTATCTGAAGTCATAGTCTCATTTTGACTTGAGATAATATCGCAAGCAATTAAAGTTACTTAAAAACTAATTAATATCAAAGGATTTATTTACGCAATTTTAATAATATATTTCTTAAAATAATCTCACAAAAAGTATTTATAAAGAATGGCAATGTATGCATGAAGAGTAACAGATTTTTACTTTGCAAATTCCTTTTTCATATCTCCTTATGTTTAAGAAGTGAATATGAATAGATAAACAACGTTAGCTTGAGTAAAATCAGTTCCATACCTATTTTAAACACTTCAAGATAGTGAATGTGTTCAAACTAATGCCAAAATAACATAAATAAAACATACACAAAAGAACTACACAGCCAGACTTAATGACATCTCAGACGAAAACTTGCCAACGGCAGTCAAATTTAGTAGGGAACTTGGAAACCCTTCTCTCTTCCCGTGAGAGTATTGCCAACTGTTTGATACATAAATGTTGTTTAGTAATGAAAACTTAATTTTTCTGCTCTGAACTCGGCAGTCATGCCCACATGATCCGGGACAGATGGAGGGACTAAAAAGTAAGTCTCGCATTTTCTCGCTATTTTAAAGCTAAAAAACTAAAGTGCATTTTCCGCACGGTGCTACAAGACAAATTTATGCCATGCAGAAATATTTCGGAAAAGAAGCAGGTATGAAATTAAAGCATACAGAAGATCTTTAATTATTATAATATATCCGGTAGCCAGGGGTACGGAATCTTATTCGTTCTCTGTCAAACAACTACTATTAATGCTTTGTTGGCATATTTACATCGTTTATGCAAGCGGCAGCATCTAAAAACACGTGCTAATTGATGTTAAGCTTTATAGTTTTACACCAGAATCAGATTTCAGTTACTTGAAATTGTAAAACAATTATTCGTCTTTAGTAACATATTCTAGTGCGACAAACTATTCGTATAGTAAATAGGTACAAAAGTTCAAAGACATACAAAGTAAATTTTATCAAACTTCAAAATAATATGTACCATTTTATTGTGTCCTTTACACAGCACGCAATTTAAGCAAATTTCTTAATAATTATAATAAAAGCTTTTAAATAAATTCCAAATCATAGATAAGCAATATGCATACTAATTTGACCGCTTTTCCCGCTCTTTTCATGCGTGTTTAAGCAATAATAAGTTTCAAGGAGCATTTTTAAACAGTTTCCGTGACAGATGTTAACCACATGAACTTACTCGCGATTATTTACAGTCACAAATGCTGTCTTATAATATATGCATAGAGATTTATTTCTAATATTCTGAGAAATGTTGTAAAAAATGAAGGATTAAAAAAAATGGGTCCTGAATTAAAAAACAAAGATTAAATCAAATACAAGGGGAAAAGGTTGTAGGTTGTATTGTTTTACTGTTCACATCTAAAGGTTTAAATTTCAAAATACGTTTTGAAAATCCTTTTCTTTATTTGTTTTTGTCTTTTCAGAATTCAGACCGTTGTAAACTATGACATAATTCTTCCTAAACATAAGCATAGAACTCAAAACTGGGAAATATTTTAATAAGCTAATTTCATATGATCTAGAATATGAAACTTTCTCAAACAATATTTCTTGTTCAAAGTCCCACTTACTGGTAACAATATTTTAAATATTAAGACATAAAAGAAACTCAAAAGTAAACAAGCATTTATAAACAATTATTCCAAAGTAAACAATCATTTCTAAACGATAATATTAATTCTTATCTCCCCCCTTTTAACACTGTTTACAAAATACCAATACACATGATTTTCTTGAAGTTCGAAACTATATACGTCTATTTCCTATGAATAAAGTAAGGGAAAATAGAACACATAAGAAAGTTGATAAGCTTGACATTTGTTAACTGCCTTATTTAAATTTAATAATAAGTAAATGAAACTCTAACGAAGCTGCAATCGTCGATAATTTCTTGGTTATTTGTGCTAATTTTTATCTTGAACTATTTATTTGTTTACTGCTTCTGTAATAGGTGTAAGTAGCGATTTCTTTAACGAAGAAAAAGTAATTTTAGAATATATATTCAGAATTTAACATTTGCATGATCCAGTTTCTCTAACAAAATAATGGGCTAACAAAAAAATGAAAATGACTAGTTGCTTGGAAGAATAATTTTGTCATTTGAAACTTTTAACTTATTTCATTCACTTGACTATACACAAAAACGGATAGCATATATTCATTCTACAAGCTTCATTCAAAAATAAAATAAAAATATGTTAAAGAGGTAAAATTCTAAAACGATACCTCAAGACACCATGTTTCTTGTCAGCTGAGTAGTGCCACAAACATTCACGTGAAGAAAAATGTGCGTCCGTCCATTCCTAAACACGCGTTTCAGCAGCGAGGTAAATGCAGCCTTAAACAAGACAAAAGTAAAGCAGCCCAGTTTCAGGCTAAGTTTCATGTCCTTTTTGTAAGGTGCTGCCACCTGGTATTAAATTAGAGAACTATTGTTGACTGAGAGTATTATTAATGCAGTAAATTGTGGGAGACTAGAAACTGGGGGCGGGGACTATATTTTCTTCATTCAGTTTTTTCTTTTGGGGGGGGGGGGATTTTTTAAACATTATACTAATTTCTTGTCTTTTGTATAAATATTTTTTCTTTTATTCTTAATTTTTTATCAATTATACTTCTTGGCATGAAATAAAAGATTTTAGCGACAAATCTCAAAACTGAATCTCCTAAACATATTTTAATCAGTTTAATATTTAAATTATTATATTTGAATTTTTCATACCGTTTCGCCCTACCATTAATGTGGGTGTAATATTTATGAACTATATGTAAAAAATACGATTTACAGCAACAACTGATAAAGAGTAGAACTTAATGCCAACAATATTTTAGAAGTCTTAATTGCAATATATGAGTTGAAAATTACATTAAATGTATACAAATATTTCATAATAACTTAACTCATTATACAAAACAAATATAAATTATGATAGCACTTGCAAACATTGCAAATGTTTTTAAATATTTTCCCATATTTATACACCACAGCCTTTAATTATTAAGACCTTTTTATTTTAACGGAAGTCTCATGAGTGCAATATAATTCAGTTTATTAACGTTATATGTCTCAAGTATCGATGTTATTCAATTTTTTTTTTTAAAAAATCGGTTCACTACCTAAATAAATTATAAAATACATTAGTAGATAGCCATGAACTGACTAATAAATATTCCAATTCATTTTTAACGAACATTTTGGTGAAGTGAAATATTTTAGGAATCTAACCCGAAATTTGGTGAGAGGGAGGGAAAAAAATTATAATTAGTTTGCTAATTTTTTTTTTTTATTATTTTTTTTTTACCTTCTGAAGAAGGACCTGCGTCTGATCGCCCTTGAAATTCTTAAAAAATCTATGATAAGCAAAGACTGCTAATAAACCTAATTTCAAACATTACACAAAATTATCTTAAATTATGCTTGCATATTCGTCTTCATTTTCCGTATGATGATCATTGTATCGTTATTTAAAAGAAAATTTAAATTAAAAAAAGTAAAATAAAATAAACCTATTAAAGACAGACATGTGTGTAAAATTTTGGGAACTTTCGGACTAACTCTTATTTTGTTATGGCATTCAAACCTGTATCCTACATTATCAACTGTACGAAAAGCTTTCAGATGTTACTCTGTGTCAGAGCCTACTTGAACACCTTATTTGAACAAAGGTTCAATCTACATTTCAAATCTTAAATTACTCTTAACAATTTTTGTATTCTTGTTAGTATTTTCGTTTGAGATATTTTGACTAGACAGTGAAGTTGCGAACTTAGTTTCCCAAACAATTTGACGTTTTTGTTCTGTATCATTGTAGAAAGTAGCAGGAATAAATTATTGTTAATATTTAATTTTAGAGAGGAAAACGAGAATATATATATATATATATATATATATATATATAATTTTGATGTAACTCAATTAGGCATTGTTTTAAATTTTCAACGACAGAGGGCGAGACATGCTTCTGAGCAGTTTGTTCTGGTTGCTTTACTGCAATAGGTTTCATACAGAAGTAAAAAAAGAATTTTTACTTCTGTATAAAATATATTGCCACAGTTACCCAACCTTGTTTAACTCACTGTTGTTTACGACAAAATTTTCATATTACTTTAAACGCTAAGGTGCATTAATAGTTACTGGATGTGATGGATCCTATGCACTACCTCAAAAGATTAATTGAGAAGTGTGTATTAATGTCAAATCATTAGCTTTTTAGTCTGTTAAAACTCATAGTATTCCTCCCCATCAATCACTCTTTCCAAAAAAATTCTAAATTATTTTTTAAACATTAATTGAAAGATTTTTTTTATCTCTTTTCTTTCCCTCCCCTTTTTTTGGTTGCAAATAAATTACACCAAGGAGTCTTTTCATAACTACCGTTCCCCAACCTGTAGAACTGAGTGAGCCTGAATAATGAACAATCACTCATGGGGAGCTGGATCATGCACGTGCTTAGGGTATCGAGAAAAAGGGTGCACCACGAAAATGTGCTCAGGTATTTAGGAAAATAGAGGGGCACCAAAATATTTCCTATTGCTAGTCGTGCTTAGGTATCGAGAAAAGGGTGCACCATGAAATAGTCCTCAGGTATTCAGGAAAGGGGGCACGGTTCCTATTAAGGGGGCACAGTTTCTATTGCCAGTTTCACCATGAAATGTAAGATGTAGATAAACCAAAACCACGAGAGAGAACGAATGAAGAAATAAACTGGCGTAAACACATGTGAGAGCAGCAAAATCTTTTAGTGCTTTAAGGGCCTCGAAAAGTCTTAATCAAACTCTTCAGTCATTCGAAGGTCACAGAGCAGTTACATATTTAAAACCCAAGAATCAGTTTTCAGTTTGTGGTATATCCAATGTTAGAGTGAGAAAATACGCGATATATCGGAGTTTGACAAAATATGACACGGCGCCTAGAACCCAGAATATTTGAAGAAGCGCGGGGTGTGGACAGCTAGCTCATGGGCTTTGTCAGGATTAAGTATAAAAAGTAATGTGAAGAGCAGGAAACAAATGACGGATCATTGATTACAGATCATTAATAAATACCTTTTTTCATCGACTACAAATCAGTGAAGACCTCAAGGGCTTCAAGATAAAAGCATGATAAATCATCTTCAGCTCTAAAAGTGGTAAACAGGGAAATGTTTCACAACTCATATTTCATTCAGCACTTATTACAGGGCAGCAAAGTCCTAGTACAGCTCAACATGAATTATACTTTGTTGATGGCAACTCACTAAAGAATCGCAAGATCGTGAAAAATGGATTGCTGATAAACGGAAAGCAGATCTACTACTTTCCTGAAGACTTATAGTACCTTTTTCAAAGCAGATGCGTCTTTTAGATGCCCGGTAGATCACGTACACTGCTCGCTATTAAAATCGCTACCTCATGAAGGCGGCATATAACAATTGTCAAATTTCCGTGAAAGGTATTGCTTGCCAGGATATGCAAATATCTATTCCAGATCTCGCACACAAAGCAGGTATGAGTAAAGTTCTCTACTGGGTGTAAATGTGTAAATATAAATAATGTATACATTTGGTACATTTGGAAATCATATCTGAATTTTGGTTGCTAGTGCAAAGGTCGTGTAAGAAAAGGAAACTCCTACCAGCACGTATCGGAGTTCGATCGCGGCAGGATCGTGGTCTATAGGGACTGCGGTTTATCATACCGCTGTATTTCTGCTAGCTTTGGTAAGGATCCCATGACTGTCAGGCTAATATAGAATAGTCAGGTCTAGGAGGGCCACACTAAATAGTGTGCAGGAACTAATGCCACTAACGTCCAAAAGGACAGATGTTGTCCTCTTGGTCTTGCGGGGTCGTACAGCCACGTCACATATCCTGAGTCAGAAACTTGATTCGTGTGCAGGGCAATAAGTATACGCACGAACAGTGCGAAGATATCTGCACCACCACACACTAACAACATGGCGACAATTGCTGCAAATTTCATTGATGCTTCCAGCAAAGGCAGGTGCGCCTAGGTGCAATAAACGACGACATAGGACTAGCACAATGTCGTCTTTTCAGACGACTCCCAGTTCTGCGAAGATGGACCCATCAATGTAGGGAGGCATCAATGTGAAGAATGCACTTTGTTAGCCTGCATTCGTTGTCTTCATACGCATACAGCACGTGGCGTGGTGGTAAAGGGTGATATTGGTGCACATCCCGGTCACATCTTGTTCACATAGCCGGTAATGCGGCCAACAGCCGATACATTTCTAACGTGTACAGACCCGTGGCTGTGCCCTATCTTCAATATCAGCATGACATCATCTTTTAACAAGGTAATGCACACGCATGTTGCCTGAGCTATTCTAACCTTCCTCGATAAAGGAAGTACTGGAAGTATACCGACTGGGCGGCGGCCCGACTGCTCGCCGGGCCGCCGCCCAGTCGGTATAGTGCTTAGTGACGTTGACTGCTGTACCGACAGGCTTGGGTTTGAATCTGGGATAAGGCATGAATGTTTTAAGCGTAAAGTATATGTGCGGCAAAGGCACATTCAAAATACACGGCGAGCCGAAAGCCTTTTCGAGAGATTGTGGTAGGGGAAGAGGGATGGGAGACCCTCATACTACCCCCAGGTCTCCCACAAAACTGGGCGAAGCAACACCATTAATGCGCTGAGACTGCCCTGCCCAGAGCACTTTCCAGATCTTTCACTCACTAAGGACATGTGGTGAGGGGCGCTGAAATACTGGCACGTCACCACTTGCCATCTACTACAATTGATGAACTCTTGTATGGAGTTGAAGCCGTATGGAATGAATTATCTGTATCTGTCATCAAAACTCAGTTCTACTGGATGCCCAGCCGAATTACAGCCGTTATGGCTTCTCTATGTACTGAATTCTACCCGCTGTGTACCCTAAAGCATCAGCAAATTCAGTTATTTCTTTCCTTGCATTATACTTCATATGTGGTGATTTTATGGATATGTATCACTGCTTTCGGCCTGTGAGAACGTATCAATTTTTGCTCCGTGTTTCGTGTGCTACAGATGATAGAAAACTCATTATCTGACGTGTCCTTTTGTGCTCATTAGTTGAAGTCTTCAAGCATATGAGGATACCAAGTTTATGATTCTGTGACTATTCAGATAGAAGATATGGTCTTTTTCGTGATCACCATATAATCACATATGGTGCTTCTTCACTAACTGCTTTATTTTTTGTAATAGTGCCTTTCAGGGATTTTTGATAGTTCAACTGCTAGAGTGTGTTCGACAGTTTCTTCCAATTTCATAGATGTATAAGGGTGTTCAAATGAAAAGGTACTGTGATAAGGTGGCATAAAGGTTCTTTGTCTAGGATGAGTGATTTTAGAGTGCAATAATTTTAATATTAGTGGTGAAATCTTGTGCCTTTGTTAATGATTCCGGTTGCAGCCTTAAAGGTCGCTCCAACGGACAAAGAGATAAAAGAAGTCTTTTCAACAGGGTCAGGAGATGAACACTTTGTTATGTATGAGTGAAAGAATCTTTTCCCCCGGGAGTTCAGAGCAAGTAAACACATGGAGACATATAAGGTGGTTTACTGAGAAGAGAGGAAAACATTCCTGTTTAGAGCTATGGGCATGCTGGCCTGCTAAGAACGATCATTCCTCGTGCATAATGCATTAGAGTATTTTTCCTGTAACAAAATTCTGAAATTATTGGACTGAATATACCCAAGTCCCATAATGTCAAGTTCTAGGCAATGTCCGGTTTATACGTCAGAACTACATTCCCAGCTACAAAATTTGTTCTCTTGATTATTTATTTTGAATTGCTTCAACTGGTATTATTAAGCTTAATAATAACATTGATTTTTGCCTCCGTTTTGCTTTAATAAAAATGATTGTGAATTGGAATCTATATTATGTGATTTTACTAATATTATAGTTATTACCAAAACGGAAGCAAATTTGTATTGTATTTTGTAAGGAATTTAATTATGAACATATTAGTTTGCATTATTTTGATTGATTTATTTCATTATGGATCTATTATGGGCTCATTCTGGCTGCGTTTCTTGACTTAGTAATACTGGAATTCAAGAATTAAGTTCATAGCAATTCATGGCCCAATTATAGATGCATTTTTGAACTATAAATTTTGACCCTGGAATGTAATTAATTTAGTATTGTGAAACATTAGAACAACTGGAATTCATGAAATGTTATGGGCCCATTAAGGACAGCTTGCTTGTGGACTCTTTATGAACACTCTGCTCGTAAACATTATTGTTGTATTATGTCATTGTATATTATTGTATTACATTTGTATTTCTCATCAGACTCAAAAGACTTAATAGGACTCATAAGACTCATAGGACAATCGATCAACAGCAGGAATAAGAAAATTCTTATTGAATTATGATATTATATATAATATATATATATATATATATATATATATATAAATGTTGTATGATCTTAAATTCACTTAGTGCGAAATTGAGTTTACTACTTGCGCAATAGCTGCAAAGTAAGTTAATAATAATTTATTTACTAAATAAATATTGATTATATTATCTCCTAAGATTAATTTTAGTAGAATTATCTAAAAAGAGTGAATCCATAGCTAGTAAGTTTAATTCCGAAAATTGTTTATGAATTATTTGTAGCACTATGAGAAAAGTTGTCAGTATAATAAAACTTATTATAGTATTATTCTTACTTATTTAGTATTATTCTCACTTGATTATGATATTATGTATATATGGATTATTTGTAGCACTACGTGTAAATTTGTCAACATAACAAACGTTGCTATTGTAACTATTTCTTTCTGCTAGCGAATAATAGAGATTTTCCTTCCTCTGATCGGGCATTGTTCCGTTTGCTCACTACCTTAGGTCGGAAGCCTATTTAGGGGTTAAAATAAAATAAAATAAAATACTTTATATGCGCAATAAATAAGTTTCTGCTGTTTGCTTTCTTTCCTGGTATCGAATTTTAATGGTCAGCAGTAAATTGTATAAAGAACAATCGTAATAGCTTAACTGCAAATTTAGCAGAGTTTCTCTCATTGCATATAAAAGTAAACTAGAAGAAAAGATATGCTTTTAATTTTACGATATATCTTATTGAATAAAGCAGAAATCAAGAGTTATGTGATAGAACTGGTCTTCGAAAATAGTGTCTGACAATTAGCATAAGATAACTAAATGGTCGTGAAATATAAGCATTCGTAAACTATTCCAAAGTTTAAGTTCGCGTAGGAGCAGCTTACTTCAAACGGGAAAACTTACTACCACTTTATTTTATAAATTCACTAATTTCGCAACAATGTACTAAATATAAGTATTGGGAGTCGTGGGAAGAAATCAAATAAAGTTATTCTGACTTTTTAGCTTTCATTCGATTATTAATATTTCCAGAAACAATCAAAGCATCTTAAATGCAGTTGAGTAACATAAATGTTGACGTTCATTATTCAAGCAATAAAAGAAATTATTTACATTAAAAGAAAAAACTGATGTAAGAATCTTATAGGATTCAAGAACATACAGACAAAGAGATGAGGATAATCTCTGATATACGGAAATGTATGAGAACCTTTATCTAAGACCCATATCCAGAAAAATTTTAATAACAAGGACCGTAACTTCAAAAATGAAAAATTTTGGTACTTTATCAAACTTAATTAAAACCTTGGAAAATATACAAAATAAAATTCAGTTTAAAAAGATAAGTGGGTTGTTCTGTCATTAAGATGAGCGACTAAAAAGAAGGAACATAGAATGAAAGGAAATGTTAAAAGAAATATAGATAGTTTTAAGATCGCTCAGTTGGGGGGGGGGGAAATTGTAATAAAATTAGGGGGGAAGTGGAATGAAATTAATGAAGTTGAAAACAAAAAAATATCTTTTATTTTTTTATTTCAGTAAGTGCTGTTAGTACTTAGAATATATGATATGCTTTAGTTAGGTAAGTTTTAACTTGCAAATATTAATCTACTGCAGCAAGATACTAAATGTAACGGGGGAGACGTATTAAATTTGACAGAATCCATTTGCAGGCACTCAAATTTTGTTTTGTTTTAACTACATTAAAAATTTCAAAGCATTATTGTTTCTTTTCCGAGTTAAATCTGAAGAAACATGAATAACAGTTTCAAACTATTTTTATGCTTTTAGATGTCAGCATCTGTGGATGACAGAAAAGGCAATCACTTGAAATTTTTAACAAGAGAATGCCTTCGAATTTTTTTAATGAACTCAGATTATTAAATAAAAAAACTGGAAAAGACATAGCATTTAGTTAATAAGGAATAGTACTTATTAATAAGAAAAATATATACCTAGATGTCCCGTTAATCGTGTTTGAACAAATTAATAAATGCTATAAGTGTTATTCAATATTTAATTAGACCAATCCGTATCTCTTAGAGGTATCAAATAGTTTCAATCACCAAAGTGACGTATTATGAATAAAATTATAAAATCATTATTAAATTAGCGGCAGTCAAATAACTTCCCAGCAGAAAATCCAATCCTAAATTTCTGGAGATATTTATGCTAATTTGGATATTTCAGCTTTTGTACGTTACATTTGCAGTCGTTTCCCATGGAGCAGCGAGTGTTGATTGAAAGTAAAGCTTCAATAAGAATAGCTAAGGAGTAGAATTATTTGGATTACTGCAAAGCATTGAGGCGTATCTGCCTGAATAAGCCTTCGTGGATAAATATCTGAGCGAAAGGATTCTAATTTATGTTACCATGGAGGACACCACGAAAAGTCCCACGCAATAAGCCCATTCATTGAGATTTGAACCTAGTCGAACTACCACTGCTTAGCGATTTTACCGCTCGGCTGCTCGCCTAAGAACAGCTAAAAATTATGGGAAATAAAGTAAAGTCTGAACTAAATAAGTATAGGTAATTCAAATAGAATGCGATGTGAAAGATTATTTAAAGTAAAGTTGTAAGGTACTTTACCCTGCTTTCTGCATGCCTTCGTGGTGTAACGGTAGCACACTCGGCAGATATTTGAGAGGTCTAGGTTCGAGTCCCGGCTAGGGCATTGC
This sequence comes from Stegodyphus dumicola, assembly GCF_044657685.1. NCBI lineage: Eukaryota > Metazoa > Arthropoda > Arachnida > Araneae > Eresidae > Stegodyphus > Stegodyphus dumicola. The sequence continues at coordinate 107,144,351 of NC_140781.1, read as the reverse complement.
TCATTTTTTACATCTCCTGCTTAAAAAATCCTAATGATAGTGGCGCCCGAACTAAAAGGTGGTGGATGATGATTCTTTACCACCAGGATTTGGTGATTGGGTCCTTTAATCTCCAGTCGCCCTTCAAAAGGAGGAGTATATAAGGTATTTTTTCCGCTTTCCTAGCGTGCCTCGGCGTGTATTCGAGAGGCCTAGGTTCGAGTTCCGGTGAGGCCATTGCTCATTTTTTACATCTCATGCTTTAAAAAAATCCTAATGACTCTACAAAGTACATATTTTACATAACAAGCTTTCATGGATTTTCCTAATCTTTCTGACTCATTTCACTGCACACAAAGCACAACTGTTAGAAAAATAATAGAAAGGTAAGAATAATCAAGATTAGTAATTTCTGTAAAACCTTCAATCTAAAAAAACCTGCAGTTAAATTAAATTTAAACCTGTTATCAAGCAATGCAGAAGGTGCTTCTTAGAGATACATAAAAGAATAAAAAGTGAAACGAAACAGCCAGATATGATGAGTTATATCCATCTAAATGGATTTTACCATTGCTATATTACATTTATTATAAATACGTTCATGCCTTCAGAAGTTTTTTATCCGTACTTCAACTGTGTACCAAATGCTGGATGCTTAAAGGAAAACATTTAAGTTTCTTATGAAACTTAATTCAGGTATTTGAAATAAGCATTCGTTATAGATACCACATTAATAATATAACGTTTGAATGGAAGTTGCAGATTTCAAATCTGTGGTAAAAGGAATAAAAGTGTTGCCAGTTACTCGTATTTCGTCTATAATCATTCATAAAATGAACTTAATCTAAGATGACCCCAGCTTCGAAATAGTAAACTGAATCGTTATGTTTATACAGATCACTTCACATCGTCAACCATGCGTTTAATGTTTGGTAAGTCACCCGTTGAATGAAAATTTGACTGTTGACTTCCGCATCTGATTAAGTATATGTTTAAAAAATAATCCTTTCAAACTTTAAAAATATAGTTTTATAAATAGCACATATGATATTTCAAGTAAGATTCGTTGGAATGTATAACACATTAAAGTCCATAGTTGCTAATAACTAAGTAGTTAACTGTAAGAGCCTAGGGACTGTAACCTTACTAAATTTTACATTACTAACAATTTGGTAAATTTGCCAGCTAAAACCCCTTAGCCGCTAGTGAGCCGTTTCCCCTCTAGAATGTTCTCCGTGAAGGTATCCATCCATTAGGCAGATAGTCCTTGAAAACTTTACCATCGTAATTAACTTTTAATGAGTATCAAAACTGCTGTTCCAAGAGACTGCCCCTGAAGATAAAAGTCTTCCTAATGTTTAAAAGTGTGTTACAAATTAGGTTACTAATAAAGAACAAAATATTAACTTGACAGGCTATGAAAGAATTTTTGCATATTTATTTATTTATAGTTTTCTACTATCAAAAATCTTACCTTAGGGTACAGAGAAGGTCATACAATCTTGAGAGCAACATGAATATAACATGACATGTATTTGGCCTTGACCTGTAACAGGACAACAAACAAGAATAAACTGTTGCAGACTTTCGTGATCAGATTTTACATTAAAAACAACCAGAATGAAAACTTGTGGCCAGTTTCATCGAAAAAGTCAACATATTTCAAGGAAAAATAAATCATAGCGTAGGGATAAGCCATATCAATTTGATATAAGACCACGATTTTATACATCAGTCACGATCACACGTAGATCGCGAAGCAAAATGATTAGTCATCTTTTGCAGTGCCAAACAGTTTACTGATTCGCGTATGAATCTGAAAGTCTCTTACTGGTATATCATAAAATATATAAATTTTAAGAATAATAACATTTTACTTAAAATATTTCACAAAAAAGTTTAAAATGAACAATGCATTACATATTTTTTAAATTGTGATATATTACTATAACTAGATGAACTTACACGCAAACTTGGAACTAAAAACTTGATTTCTTTTCCGATAGTTCCAAATTTTTTAGCATTATTGTCGAAGTAGTTTGCTAGCTATTAGAAGTAATTTGCTAGCTGTGTCACAAATATTCCTTGATTGTGAATCCACCTGTTACTTAGTTCAGCGAAATAATTACGAAACGAAGCAGCTTATTATGAAGTCAGAGAGCATATAAAAATGATAATAATTACATCTTTACTGTCATTTGTCGTATTGAAACAAAAATTAATAATGATTGCTGAAAGCTTCTGGTAGGACAGAAAGAATTATGATTTCTCAGCCTGTTCTTAAAAATTAGATTTTCTAATCAAAATTTGGATGGGTATGCTCGGCTTATAAGCTCTTTAAAAGAGCAGCGGCTTTCAAAAGTAATCACAATTCAGTCTTACTTGATACAAATTTCATAAGAATATTCTATGTATAGGCACAGGATGAGCACAAATTTGCGTGTATTTTTTGAAAAACCAATATCAGTACAATTTAATTGCCTACTCTTAGATTTGGATGTAGACTGTGCCTCTTTTGTATAAAGCACTCCATTTTTGAATGAAGTACGTAGTTCAATATCTGATCCCAATATTTTACTACTGAATATTTCAGAAATAACTTAAATGTATATTTTGTTTCGTAAAGGAAACGAAACTTTAAGCTGCTATTTTATCATCAATGAGTTAGTTCTATATAGCCGTAGGTTATTTACTATTGAAGCTGTCACTCACGAACTTCTTATTCTTAATGGTTCGGTGCCTTTATACTGTCATTTATGCATTTGTAGCGGAATTGGTCACGATTCATTGGCTAAAATTGACGAAAGGTTAACTTACTACTCCAGCTTTCTCTTTTTTTTTTTTTTCAATATTGTAAAATATGCTTTCACCACTGAAGTTTTCTTCGACTCTTGAAATTCTCCTTAGACTGCTAGATGTCTTTGCCTTCTAGTGGCTGATTGATTAAAACCATTAAACATGGTTGTTCGACCCAAGTTCAGATCCCAGGGAACGAGTTAGCTGCATTGCAGGTTTCTGTGTACCATGAATAGAAAACAGTGTCCCCTTAGAAAGTCCTCCTACTTCTTAGACAGATAAACAGAGTGTGTTTTTTCCCGTCCAAATAATTCACTCTAAACCAAGCCAGATAGCGTTATTGAATCAAAGAATTGATATATTTCCGTCGTGTGTATATGCCATTTTAGTTACGTCTGCCTCAATAGTCTTCGAGAAGTTAATACATTAGCTATTTACTTCCCGAAATTCGGTAATAAACATATGAGAAATTTTTATATGAATTCGAGACTGATTGGAAAAAATAAATATAAGTATTCACAATGAAGTAATGAGATTAAGTTATTTATTTATTTATTTTTATCTAGAGTATAAAAAAAAGTAGTAAAAGCTATTTAAGCATGGTAACCCATTGCTTGTCGTGATTCCCGTTTGGGGTTTTCCGTCCGCATCCAACTGGTGAGACCCCGTTTGTTTACAGTTGATATATTGCAGTTCGAAATGTTTACCTGAATTTAATTTCATGTTTGCGGTTTTAGTGTACTGTTGTTTTTTTATCTGGATGAATGTAACTGACAATTCATAACATGAAGCAGAGAAAATGTGCAGTGTGTGAAATAAATGTTAGGAACTAATGTGGTAAACGCCATGTTGGACTCTGAAGTCAGAAACTGAACTCTGACAGAAGACTTTGAGCAAGGGTATAAAAATATTTTCTGAACTACCATGTTTCCCAAACGGGAATCTGTAAAAATTTCATGATTCTTAATAATGACTTTATGGCATAAAAGAAACCTATTTCTAATATAAAATTTAATTAAAACGATTTGCCAGTTAGTGAACTAAGTACTATTACAATTATTTCTTGATGTAGAAATGAAGATGTGAAGATAATTGAAAACTGTTTTCTTTAAAAACAGTATTCTGTTTAAGAATGAAGTTTTCTCTCTTTCTTTCCTTTGTGGAAATCATTATTCTACTTTTTTATTGCATTAAGAAAAAGCAAAATTTTCCACTCTCTATAATTTTGTTTTAATTTGCACTGGTATTCTGTAATACGTAGAGTATTTATTTTATTTATTTATTTATCACTACTGAGCAGGCTTTTGACCTGAGGTTTATACCAAACAAAATAGTGCCTGCTCAGCGGGAAATCGAGTGCAATCCAGCAGCCGTCACCACCAGGTTTTTCTTTAACAGAATCAGAGAGAGAGCACATATAGTAGCAGTATTTCATAAACAAAGACAATCTGCATTCATTTGCTACATATAATTCAGAGTTATAAGTTGATACTTAGTAATCATAAACAAAACAAAACAAATATAAAAAAGGAATTAAAAAATTATATAATAAATGAAGAAAGAAATAATATATATATACTAGAAATAAATGTAAATATAAATAATAAATAAATAAATAAAAGGTTTATACAACGATTACTTAGCTAGTTGGATGGGTATAAATATCGCTATCGAATGAGTACTTAGCTAGTTGATGATTATGAATATCTTTCTTTACAGAATTGTAATATTTTAGCCAGTTTAGTAAAAGCTCCTTTAGTTTTTAATAGGTGTGAAGTCCATTGTTCCCAGTATTGATCAGATGGCTTGGTGAAGTGGAAAAGGTTTCATAAGACAACAGGAAAAGGCATAATGATCCTGAGTTCCTTGCTAGCTACATTCACAAGTGTCCAGTTCTGTAACACCAAATCGATGAAGATATGTTATGAAAGGTCCATGGCCTGAAAGAAAGGTTGTCAATGCAGAGGGAAATGTAAGCATCTTAGCAGAGACATGGGGACAAAAAAGAAAAGTTCGTCTTCCCGTTGGTTGCATTATTCCATTTGGATTGCCAGTGATTTATTAAGTGCTTGTAAGAAAGGAACTTGACAAGGGCAAGGGATGTTCCGGCAAGTTCGTGCCAGTTGCTACTTGCTTGGCAAGTTCGTCAGCAAGCTCATTGCCAACTATGCCCGTATGTGCTGGAACCCAGTATAACAACCGTGGACGAAATTCTGACATTATGTTGAGGAGTAATTTTTGAATTTCAATGACTAGCGGATTTCTGTAATTTATGCCACCAATTGCTTTCAAACTAGATAGAGAGTCACTGCATGTATGGACTTGTGTATCGAATCTATAGGAGAGCTGAACAGCTTTCTTTACTGCCGTTAATTCGGCTTGAAATATTGAGTTATGATTACTTAATCTTCTTTTCCAAGTGTTTTTCACGATATCATTCAGCATATATTCAGCATTCTGTTTCAGTATGCGAACCATCTGTATAAATGGCGATCCCACAAATTCGCAACTGAGGCGACCTAGAGCAAGTATAAGAATCGAGGTCATTATAGAAGGAGTGACAAAGATAATCTTCTTTCCCAAATGTCTACTTAATCTTCTTTTCCAAGTGTGTTTCACGATATCATTCAGCATATATTCAGCATTCTGCTTCAGTACGCGAACCACCTGTATAAATGACTATCCCAAGAATTCGCAACTGAGGCGGCCTAGAGCAAATATAAGAATCGAGGTCATTATAGAAGGAGTGACAAAGATAATCTGAATTTTTTGTCTTGTAGTCCAAAGCTGAAAAGTGAACGTTCCATAGCTTTTCTGTCGTAATACACAGGAATGTATTGCTTCTCGCTCCACAGTTAGGTCGAAAGAAGGAATATCGGTTAGTACCTACAGGGCTGCTGTCAAGTTGTGCGGTACCCCCTACTGATTTGCAGAAGGGGTATCCTTTTGTATGGAGAGAAGTTGACGGCGTTCATGTTTAGTTAAAGAAGTTGCCCAGATACCAGCACAGTACAAAATGATTCTTTCTGTGACTGTCTGATGCCAAAATTTTAGTAAGGAAGAAGAGACACCCCAGGTTTTTAGCTGTGGTCCGCATCATGTTATTATTCAAAATTCCAATTCTATTTTTAATATTTTTCAGGTGCAGCAGCCAAGAAAGTCTGGAGTCAATTGGGAAAGCTAGAATTGATACGTAGAATATTTATAAGAGATCTAGAAAAGTGGAGTTAAACGTAGATGCGAAAATGCCATGTAATTACTTTTAGCGCAACAAGTAATTAACCCCAAAATTTACAAATTTTAGTCGCAAACAGTATGCACAATATACAATTCTCTTCATTTTTCAGAGAAACAAATGAACAAATCATTTCATTCATAACAACAGCTGATTTAAGTTAAAATGCATAATCTGAACTAACTGTAAACAAAATCTATCGTCTTTTCGTATACTGAATGGCGTAAGGTAAAGAAAAGGAATATATTATATTTCCGCATGCTGCCTATACGCGGTCAAGTCATAAATTTCGAACCCCTTTTTTTCATGGGGGAAGCTGAAAAAGAAGGAATAATCCTGCTTGGAGTCGTGAGAAAATGTAGGGGTCATTTAAACATCTAACTTCACTGCATTCAGTTTTACACAGAGGAAAATACAAATTGAATTCTTCGAATGAATGCTATTTTGTACAATGTAAACGACTAAATTACTGAACGATATTATTGAACGATAAACTGTAAGGCAAATAACATCTTTTTTTTAAAGCCATAGGAGTAGAAAGACAGATATTTATTACATCAATGAATCCTTAAATTATATATATCTATGTATAGTATATACAAATGGAACAAAATATAGAACAAGGTATAAAATATCAAAGAACAATATCTTTAATATACAGTGTTCATTAACATAAATATATTTATGTAATATCAATATAAATGGTTAGTTAGGTTTCGTACATATATAATTTATTTTTATATTTTGAATTTTTTGTATGATCTTCAGTATTGTATACGTATTTGAAGTTTAATTTTACTTGTTCTTCTTTTGGGTTACGACTTTAAGTGAGAAAGAATTATTAAGACCTTCGTAGGGATTAAATTACATATAATCAATTAATATCCGACTTTTCCTTTCTTTTAATAATTATATAATATACTATTTAAGTGTACATAAAAATACAGCAGTTTTTTAAGCTACTTATTTATATATATATATTGTTTGGTCTTTTTTTTTTTTTTTTTTTTTTTTTTTTATTATTATTATTATTATTATTATTATTATTATTATTATTATAGCAAAGCACTCGACGTGTATTTGCCTAAGGGTAAGGATGCCTCGGTGGAGAACTTTACTTTCTAAGCAAAGCTGACTCGTATACACGTTACACATGGAGAAAACCACGAAAACGACAATACAGACATCCCGTTCACCGGGATTTGAATCCCGTATCGACCTACCAGTGTTCAACGACTTTACTACTCAGCCGCTAGTAAGCCACACACATCCACACATATACATTAAATCATATTTACATGTCTTTTAGAAAGTGTAATTGAGTGCAATTAAATCATAAAGAGTTATAAAATATTCTACGGAATTAGTTCGCTTCGTGGACTTTTTGTAAACTTCAACAAATTTCTTAAAGAGAATTTCAATGCTAATACCATTTCCAAGCTGCTTGTGTACCTTTTCTGCTTTGAATTAATATATTTAGAGAATTATTTCACCTGATTATAGCTGAAAATGCAGTTTTTTTATTGAAGAATTTAAGGATAAGAACAGAATTAACTCCTTTTCTTATTATTCTTGAAGCATTTAAAAAAATGGCACATTAATACGGTCACTGAACTACAGTGAGCTATGAAAATCTTAACAACGGTTTCGTACTTTAATCATATGAAAACAAAGTATCAGAATCTAATTAAATGTTTCACTTCTTAGAAAAATAGAAAATACAAATATTTGTGAATAAAAAGAAAATATCTTTAGAAAATATAAAATTAAAATTTACAAAAATATAAGAATTGCAAAATGTTGCAGAAATTACATAAAATAGCGAATAAACTTATTCGGCACAAGCTCGCTAAATGTAAAACAGATTGTACAGTCAGAGAGCTCCCCTTGTCACAGAAATATCATCATCAGGTTCATGGGGTTTAAAGTTTATTCAGACTAGAAGTTCAGTGAGTAACATGTATTTTCCTCTGAATGAATAAACTAGCCCCCCAAGAAAGGGGAGCACTTGAAAATGAGATGCAAATTTAATAAATGGATTGAACGAACCCTCCTACAGCCTACCACTGTGTGTAAGCATTTTCGTGGATTTCTTTAAGTTATGTAAATATGAGCCCAATTTCCCCAGAAAATTCTTCATGAAATCATGCCTAGTCAGCACTCATATGCTTTGCCATATTCAGTTAAATAAGCACACAGAATCATTCTTAAGATGATTAAGTAATTAATTTCATATTAGGTGATACGAAGATTTTCAAAAACTAGGATACTTTCTGTAAACAATTAGTGCTGTTCAACTGGAATTGGATTGGATTATTTGTTTATAGTAGTGCTTTCCAGCCTCGTGACTTACATGCATGTATTGCTCAAGAGGAAAAAAGGAAATTCCTGGCCGAAAATAATGTAATAATGAAATGTTAATAAACAAATAAATAAATAAATAAATAAAAAATCTGAAAGGTTTCAGATTTTAAATTACGGTGTTTTTAAGGGGCGTTTATTTAACGTTTTGTGTGTTACCTTTATTTATTAAATATCATGTTCTACGTACTCAAACCAAAAAATTCAGTTCAACAGCAATATTGCAAAATAATTTCAAAATGAGCATATCTTTAAACCTTCCGATACAGAATCTCGCGCGCTGGAGATAAAAATATATATATATTTTTTTTCGTGCAGTGTTGCCATTGCTCGCTTTGAAATCGCTTAGATTTTTAATCAAAATTCGTTGAAGTGTTACAAAATATGAAATCGATAATAAAACAAATTTCAAATTCATATTAGGTCTTCCACATGCCCATATTCTATGGAAGATTACGTTATTCAAATTTTGATGGCTCTACTGTAGGTACCGCTGTTTTACCACAATGTGAGAAACGCATTCCTACATTCATGCAGATTCTTCATTATTTAATTTCTATACATATAATACAGGGCGATAATATTTAGTGGCAACAATTTGAAAAGTGAAACAACCCTTATCGTGAATCGGCGCAAAATGCCAAAATAAATTTAATAATCCTTCTGGGCAAATTGCACCTTTGGACTAATAATCATTAAATTCATTTGATAATTTTAGTTTAATTTGCAATTATAAAGAGGTATATGTTGTTAATAATCCAAAAAGTGCATAGTAATAATATTAAACTGTTTAATAATACATATAAAAGAGCATTTCAAAAACTTTTCGCATCCTATGTAACTTGTCTCCATTACAGTGAAGAACAGAAAAGAATTCTGTAGCTCCATTCAAGTTTTTATTCCTGATATACTGATACTGAATGAGACCTAGAAATACTTTTCTTTTAAAATACATCTCTTCTTATGATCCCTAATGCAGCCGTTTACTTTCCCCTTCCGTAATTCCATTGGAGGTAAGAAAGACCTACCTCCATGCGTAATTCACGTCAGTCTCCCGCTCTTGACCGCGTTTGCTACGCCACCATATTTCCCACTAACGAATTCAATTTGCACTTCAGTCTTTTGTACAGAGAGGGGTAACGTTTGCTGGGGTGTCTTCGCGCACAGTGGAACTTCTGAAGGGGGGGAGAAGAAAGAAATCACTATATATTCTGAATCTTGTGTATGTCAGAATCGGAGATATAAAAGTATGTACTACATTCACTCGCATATTTTCCCCTGTCGCTTGTTTTTTCCCATAGCTTTTAAGTATAAGCTTCCGAAAATTTTGCACGTAATTTTCTCCTTTGGGTGTATGGGCTCTGATTGATAAAGCAATAATAGACCCCCCAAACGGTATAGTGGTTAGGGAAGCCTGTCTGCGATACCGAAGGGCCCAGGTTCGAATCCTGGAGAAGGCATGGGTGTAAAAAGTGTCTGTCCCTTCATAGGGGTAACGGTGGCTGCCTATTAGGCGCCTCTACAATAAAATGGTCACCAGTTCTGGCCTTATGAGTGGCCAATGCCGTTATAGACATGTGCCCGCCATTGGGAAAAAATAAAGCAATAATAGTGAGAAGGTTAAAGAAAACCGGGATATCTAATGTTTCGTTAGTTCTGAAGATCATTCCACATGACATGTGACATGACATTCCAAATGAACGGTATGAAGACGATGATAATGATGATGATGGGCAACAATAAGCAAGCTATAGCAGACGACACAGACAACAGTTCCAGCAGCATTAATTGGTTTGAGACCTAGGAAATAGCAGTGAACATAAATTACAGCGTATCAGGTTCTACGTAGAGAGATGTATAAATGAAGGTATCTTGTTAGATTATTTTAATATTACTATTAATACGTATTCTTATTGGAATGTAGGTTTCATTTTAATAAATAATATTGTGATAATTACGAATAGTTTATCTATGAGTACTTTTCATTTGTTGTGTTCTTACTGCAATCGTGCCTTTCGGAAATTTACTTATTCGCATAATTTCCCCCTCTCGATTTTCGTACGATAAAATTAGAAGGGGAAGAAAAAAAAAAAAAAAAAAAAAAAAAAAAAAAAAGGAGGATAGGGGATACGAGAGTAAATACGGTATTTTTCTACTTATATAAATTAGCTACCACCCAAACGTGTTTGTTTAAATGAATGCAACAAAGCGCAGCCTGTGCTTTCGCAGAGCTAATTGAAATTAGCTCATATTTACAGTACAATTTTCAGCTGTTTCACTTTTTATTTGGGTGAAATCAAGAGATGATTTCATAATCTTCACTTAACTCGTAATATAATAATACTTGACTCGTTTTATCCTTTTGAGAAACATCAAAGATGCTATACGATATCATGGAAAAATATTTTGTTTTCCTTATTTGCTAGAAAACGTTCTTCTTACTTCTTTTCCAAAAATTTCTATAAATTCGTTCTGAGTAATAGACAGCACATCAGAAAGAGATTATAATTATTATTTCAAAGATAATTATTAGAATAAAATTAATTAAGTTACAATAGCATCGCTTACTAATTATAGACGAAAAATATGGGCATAATTAATATCCGCACGAAAATTAACACCCAGTGCAAATAATAAAAATTGATAATGAATTATTTTTTAATGCGCTCATAAGTTATTTGCAGATTTTATATGCATCGCTCAAAAAAGAATGTATAGGAACAATGTAACCAAGGCTTTGGCTATGATTCATAAACCGTTTGGGATAGTAATGCCTTTGGCACTAGTTCATTGGTGCATTTCCATGCAGCATAACCTAAAAGGTTAAAAGCCCCAAACTCATGATCAAACCGTTCCACATGTTCAAAGTTACGATAACAATATAAAATTATACTGATGAAAATTTTTTAAGGTGCGAGACAAAAAAGGTTAAACCACAACAAGTTTTAAAGTAAAACTAAAACACTGATTCATATTGATTAAAACGTGACCTGGTGTTTGTAATTTAAGAATACTGTTACATTCATTACCTTGGCTACGTCTTTTTCCCCCTCTTTGTAAAAAGACGACTAAATAGTTGCCAATGATGATGCCTCTGGAGGCGGAATCTCTTATCTTCAACGAAGAGCTTTGCACGAAGTTGTTAATTTTCTCTTATTTTCACCTAGTCATTCTTGTGGGTTGGCAAATACACACCTTTAGAAACAAATTCACTTGTATATAAGACTAAAGTTGCATATAGTGCAAACAGAAAGAAGTACAGAAAAGATACAAGAAACCAATCCCATATTTTAAGCACCTAAAAATCTGAAACAGAACTCATTCGATATAAAACGTTAAAATTTCGTGTACGTGAAAGGGAAAAAAAACTTGTCTTTTTCATAAATTAAATTAAAATGCTCTGTGACAGAATAGTCACTTTTCATGCGCCAGATGCGGACTGCCGGCTTTATCAAATAACACAGCGCTGAACTATATAAGTACAAGCAATACATAAATATCTTTTCAATGGTTTTTGATTACTATCCATTGGATATACATGTGGTCACAGATTTGAAAAGCTAATGATGCATCAAACATTTTAAGAGAGGAAAAAATATATTTGTGCAATGTGTATTGAATGCACGTTGTGTTTCTGAGATGCAGCCGCCGCGATGTAAGCATCTTAGCTATGTGGTTTTTTTTTTTTATTTTTTTTTATCTTGCTTTTAAAAATTTTAATTGCCGTGCGACAGGAAAAAGTAACGGTTTTTATTAAATTTGCATTTTTATTTTAGTTGTAAACATAATTGTTAAAAGTTAATAATTAATTAAGAAATAAAAATTATTTAGCATTAGTAAAAGAATTGTCCAATAATAAAGTTGTGTTTCTTTTAAAAAGATATTGTGACAGCAAATCGTCCTCTTCTTCCCCATGTATTTATGTCACTCCCTCACGCACCTTTAAAATTCGTATTCCACTAAAGGAAAATGTTTAAAATATGGAACAATTTACGTATAAACTTTACCTGGGATGCCCTTGAATAAATTTTAATTTTTGATTTTCGTTTCCATTTTTAATTCGTTTTCATATGGTTGTGTTAAGGAATATTCTTTGATATCGCCAAGAGATGGCGTTAGGAGTCCATCTATTGGCTTACTTAACCTTTCCCCTTCTGAACACGTGACTTGAAAAAATATTCTTCTTCTTGAAGGTAGAATTTCGATGCACTACGCAATAGAATTCGATTTAGATATTAGCTGGAATTCACTTATTGCCTTTTGAGCCTTAAATATTCGATTCAGGCATTTTAGCCAACATTGTATATATGTAAATATTAAGCTTAATTAAAATTTATGAAAAACCCTCCAGGCCATGCATCTCGTCTTTTGGATTATGAGTGATTCGACTTTGATCTAGAACTTTCGTTACATAATGGTGCATCGGCCCCAGAAAAGAATCTGATTAATTTGAAAATTTGTGTTTTTCGCCTTTTGGATTTTCGCCTTTGTAAGCGAAGACTTCTCACGGTAAGTGTCCTTTGATAATTTATTAAAATGGAATAGAAGACACTAATTAAGAATCGAGCACATATACGTGCTTCTGTAACTCAAATTATTAAAAATGTAGATGTGTATTTAAAAGAAGAAAAACAAGAAGAGTTAGAAAATTGTTTGGAATTGTTAAATAGTAAAGAAACGGAACTACATGATTTAAATGAAAAAATACAAATTTTGATTGAAGATGAATCAAAATTAGATTCAGATATTAACACTTCTATGGAATATAACGATAAAATAATAATAGCGAAGTCTAAAATCAATCGTTATTTAAGGAAATACAATACTCAAAATATCAACACGAATTTAAATAATTCATCTACAGAAGTTGAAACCAAAAGACAGATTGAAGGCAATGTGAAATCGCCCAAACTGTTAATTCACAAATTTTCCGGAGATTATAACGATTGGATGAATTTTTGGAATTCATTCAAGGTCACTATTCATGACAATGTTACACTTTCGAAGATAGAAAAATTTAATTATTTGAGAACTTATTTATGTGGAAACGCAGCATCAGCCATAGAAGGTCTCTCAATCTCAGAGGCTAATTATGACTCTGCTATAGACATTCTTAAAAATAAATTCGGTCAAAGTGACCTTATTATCAATACACACATTTCTAATCTCTTAAATTTAAATCCCGTTCAAAGTTCAAGTGAAGTGGCAAAATTGCGAAAACTTTATGATACAATTAACGTTCAAGTCAGAAGCCTTTTAGCATTCGGTGTGAAACCAGAAACATATTCCAACATGTTTATTCCAATTTTGATGAAAATTGTCCCGGACGATATAACTTTAGAATTTCATCGTACAAATACTGAAAATCCTTCAACCTATGATTTAAACAAATTTCTAGACTTTTTCCGATTAGAAATAGAATCGCGAGAAAAGATTAATTCGTTATCCTTTCCACGCAAGTCAAACCCGGAAATGAAAGGTAATTAACAGATATCCACCGTCGCCGAAACATAAACAAACTGTCACCACACATGAATTTATGGCAGCCGCGTCATCAAATGGAAACTGCATTTTTTGTTTTCAAAACCATGACTCAGAGTCCTGTTTATGCCTTACAGTTAATGAGAAGAGAGATATTTTGAAAAAACAAGCGCGTTGTTTTCTTTGTTTGGCCGCTAAACACAAAATCTCACAGTGCCGACAACGCCAAACTAAAGTTTGTAAAATTTGCAAAGGTAAACATTCAGAAGCCACATGTTTTAAATCCAGTTCGATAGTTAAAAATACACCAAGTGATAAAAAGGATAGTATATCAATTTCGAAAAATGATACACAAACTAAGGAACAGAAAGAAGAAATTGTTGCGGCCGTTTCACATAATGCAAATAATACAATTCTTTTACAGACTTGCACGATAAAAGTTAAAACAGCTAAGGAAAAGGTGTTTGCCAGACTTCTCTTGGATAGTGGAAGTATGAAAAGTTTTTGTGCTCGCGAGTTAGCGGACAGATTAAACCTCGAAGTCATAAGAAAAGAAAAACTGACTGTCTACACTTTTGGGAATACTTCTCCCATCCAAAAAAAATTATGACGTAGTTAAATTAACTTTAGAACATAGAAGTTCTCCCGATTCTAGAATAGAAGTTGAATTATTAGTAACTGATCATATATCAGGTACAGATATTCCACCTCCTAAATCAGAAGAAATTAAGCAAAACAGACAATTAAAAAATTTGATGCTCGCAGATTTTCCCGATTGTAAAAAACCCATTGCCATTCTAATTGGTGCAGATTATTATTACAACATAGAAATGGGACACGTTAAATACTTAAGCAAAAATCTTGTTGCAGTGGAAACTATTTTCGGCTGGTGCCTACATGGACGAAAAGGTAATGATGATGTCTCCTTAGCTTTCAATGTAGTTGTAGGGGAAGATTTGATTTCCAAACAAATAACAAAATTTTGGGACTTGGAAAACTCAGGACTTATTGATAAGAGGGAAAACTTGGATTCAACTGGAAATGAAGTCGTCGAATATTTCGAATCAAATATAACATATGAAAATTCTCGCTATAAAGTTAGATTGCCTTGGAAACATGACACATCAAATCTAAATAATAATAGGGAAATCGCAGAACAAAGATTTCATCGACTTAGAAAACGATTTAAAAAAGATCCTAATCTATTTTCCGAGTACAGGAACGTATTAAGAGATCAGTTAAAACAAAATATTATGGAACCAGTTTCAGAAATTTCAAATGAAGAGGATGTCGTGTTTTACTTGCCACATAGGGAAGTTATACGCGAGGATCGAGCTACAAGTAAATTACGTATTGTTTATGATGCATCATGGCATGCCCCAGGATCCATTTCTTTAAATGACTGTCTACATGTTGGGCCAAATTTATACCCTGAAATATTCGAAATATTGTTAAGATTTCGGTATAATCTAATAGCCTTCACCGCAGATATAAAACAAGCCTTTTTACAGATTCTCATACATGAAAAAGATCGAGACGCAACCAGGTTTCTGTTTTCCGATTTCCCTAATGATGAAACCGTTTCTCCTGACATAAATAGGTTCACTAGAGTTTTATTCGGAATAAATAGTAGTCCATTTCTATTCGCCGCTACCATTAAACATCATCTGAAAAATTATAATAAACTTTATCCTACAACGGTTAACTTTTTGAATGAGAACGTATATGTAGATGATGTGATTGGAAGCCAACCAACGATCAACGAAGCATTAACTACGAGTCTAGAATCGGTCCAAATGTTTAAGGAAGCAAGCATGCAGCTTCACAAATGGCATAGTAACTCGAGACAATTACATGAATTGTGGGTAAAAAAGGGTATCGTTCCAGATGAAAATCCTGAAGATTTTAATAGAGAAAATTTCCCATTGAAAATCTTAGGTATGGCATGGGATAATTCAAAGGACTTACTGTATTTTGATGTTCGGAACTTATTGTCTTTCACATCTAAACCAATAGAAACAAAACGATTTCTTCTACAAGTGTTGGGTCGGATATTCGATCCGATTGGAATTTTAGGACCTTTCACTGTTAGAATAAAGTGCTTAATACAGAAGATTTGGTTGTCACAAATAGATTGGGATGAACCGTTACCTGAAGATTTGTCCTCTGAATGGAGAAAGTGGTGTGAAGAACTACCTCAAATGGCTGAATTCTCCATCTCTCGTTACCTTTTCATGCACTCGAACACTAATGTTGAAAATCTCGAACTACATTGCTTTTCAGATGCAAGCGTCAAAGCCTATGGTACAGTCGCATATTTACGTTTCACGACAGAAAATAAAGAAATCAAAACGGCCTTTGTCTCTTCTAAAAATAGGGTAGCCCCACTAAAATCCCTTACTTTACCGAGGTTAGAATTAATGGGGGCATTGTTATCAGTTAAGTTAGTCAGCAATATTCTGAAAGCACTGAAATTGAGAATTCCGTGCTATTTTTGGACAGACTCAACAATTACTTATTTTTGGATCCAGAAACAACCTGAAGCCTTCAAACCCTTTGTCAGGAATCGTGTCGAAGAAATACAAAAATTGAGTTCACCTCAAGATTGGCATTATTGCCCAGGTGTCGACAACCCTGCAGATCTCGTATCTCGGGGAACGAAGATTTCCAAGTTAATAAATGAGACCATTTGGACGCAAGGTCCCCAATGGCTTCAACTCCCTCACGAACTTTGGCCAAGATTAGATATTAAAGAAACAATAGATGAAAACAAGCTGGAATACCGAAAGAGATCCGGTGATATACATCAACTTGAATGTACAATCGAAAAAGGTGCAGATGATTTTTTCGACATATCAAAATATAGCAAATTACAGAAGGTGTTGAGAGTCACTGCTTGGACAACACGTTTCATTAGAAAATTAAGAAAAACTAGCGACATTCAAGGAACTCTCACAGCTGAAGAGTTACGAGAAGCAGAAAATTTCTGGATAAGATCAGAGCAAAAGAAGTTTTTTGCCGAAGAATATAAATCCCTCAAAGAAGGTAATTCAGTTGCAAAACATTCTCCTTTGTATAATTTTCTTCCTTACATTGATGAAAAGGAAATCATGAGGTTGAGAGGAAGACTGGAATTTTCTGACTTCTCACTAGATAAGAAACATCCAATAATCTTACCTAAAAATTCTCGACTAACTATTCTGATTGTATGCAAAAAACATGAGAAGATAATGCATGGAGGAATTGCTGCGACTTTAGCTAAAGTCAGATCACGCTTCTGGATTCCTAAAGGACGACAGTTAGTCAAAAAAGCATTAAAAGGTTGTATAATATGCCAAACATATTTAACTAAACCAGCAGACCAGATGACAGCACCTTTACCAAAGGATAGAATCCAAGAATCACCTCCATTTGCAGTCTGTGGAATTGATTTCGCCGGACCAGTTTACGTAAAGAATTCTAAAGACATTCGAAAATCCTATATTGTTTTGTTCGTTTGTGCAGTAACCCGAGCTGTACACTTAGAACTTGTATCAGATATGTCAACAGAATCCTTTTTACTTGCATTTCGCAGATTTTTGAGCAGAAGAGGAAACTGCGTAATCATCTACTCTGACAACGCCAAGACCTTTAAGAGGACAAAGAAAGAACTTGAGAATTTTTCAAAAGTTTTAAAAGATGACAAATTCAAGAATTTCATTGCCAAAGAAAGAATCCATTGGAAATTTATAATCGAACGAGCCCCATGGTGGGGAGGGTTTTATGAGAGACTTGTTAGATCTGTTAAAGAATGTTTAAGAAAAATCGTAGGAAAAGCATTGTTGACTTTCGAAGAAATGTCTACACTACTTGTCGAAGTGGAGTCAGTTCTTAATTCACGACCTCTAAGTTACGTTTACAACGACAATGACGAGCCGCAACCGTTGACTCCAATGCACTTCTTAAACATTGGACAAACTGATTTGAAGTATCCTTTGACCTTTGCTAGAATCATCGGTAGCGAAACGACTAGAGAAACGCTATTAAAAAGAAAGCGTTATCAAGAATTGCTGTTAAAACAGTTGTGGTGGAAATGGAAGCAACAATATTTATTAGATCTTAGAACTGCCCATTTCTTGAAGAATCCGCAACTTTAACCAGAACTAAAAGTAGGAGATGTTGTTTTAGTCGAAGGAGATAATAAAAACAAACTGTTATGGAAACTTGGTAGAATCATAAAAATTATTCCTGGACGTGATGGTAAAGTCCGATCATTCGAATTAAAAACTGGTAATGAGACTTTAAAACGTACTGTTCAACATCTATATCCTCTTGAACTTTAACGATTTAGTTACGTTTTATTTTTTTTCTTTTTTTGTCTATTAATGATTAAATTGAATATCGTTAGTTAAGTTTGTTCAGTTAAGTGGAAATTATTTTAAAATTTAGTTCATTTATTAGTTATAACATTTATTATTTGATACCTGTATTGGAATTGAAGTGTGTGACTAATTAGTATTTTTTAATATTTTTATAGAATAGTCATTTATGTACTTGATTGTATGTATAACTGAGTTGGATGAACTCTTGTCAGAGTTCAGGTGGGGAGTGTGTTAAGGAATATTCTTTGATATCGCCAAGAGATGGCGTTAGGAGTCCATCTATTGGCTTACTTAACCTTTCCCCTTCTGAACACGTGACTTGAAAAAATATTCTTCTTCTTGAAGGTAGAATTTCGATGCACTACGCAATAGAATTAGATATTAGCTGGAACTATTCAGTTATTGCCTTTTGAGCCTTAAATATTCGATTCAGGCATTTTAGCCAACATTGTATATATGTAAATATTAAGTTTAATTAAAATTTATGGAAAACCCTCCAGGCCATGCATCTCGTCTTTTGGATTATGAGTGATTCGAGTTTGATCTAGAACTTTCGTTACAGTTGCCCATGAAAAATCTTCATACTTGGTAAGGAATAAAGTTGATCGTTTTTCTATGAATATTTTTTATGTATGTCATTTTTACTGTTATAAATTCCTCATCCATAATGCTTTGAATATTCCTTTTGTCTTATTAATTCTCCGTTTCACATTAGATTCTAAATATTTTTGTGACCTAGTGGCAGAGTGGATAAGATGGCTGAAAACTGGTAATTCGGTTACTGAATGGACTGGTTACATATTCTTTGTGATTTTTTCCATGTTTAATGCGAATACGAACCGTTAGAAAGTCCCTTTGGTAAATAAGGGAGAGATGAGGAGATATGTCACCGAGATTATTTGATCCTTATAAGATGGCTTAAAGAAATAATCGTTTAAATAATGATAATGATTTACTTGCTAATGTGTTAAATTAGTCATGCTTGAAGCAATAAATCAAATCGTTTTCTTACGGTTTTTATTAGAAATACTAAATCACATTATTATCAGCAAAATAAATCAAAATATTTTTTAAAGGATTTGCTCTTTTTCCACAAGGACGGATATCTATAAACTACCGATTTATCGGCCGAACAAGTTCAGTACCACTTGAGATACCGAACTTATAAATCTTGCAATTTGATCAACTGGGAATCTGCTAAATGCCTTTTCAATGAATAATACACAGAGAGCTACATTCAAAGCACCAAGCATTTTTTTTTTTTACAAGAACACAGCTTATATGACCAAATGTTTCCGTGAATCACTGCTTAATATTGTTATCATTTCTAATGAGTTAGTCTAGAACTAACTCACTGGGTTCTAGTTTTCTGCAGAATTGCTCATAAATATTTAACACTTAGTCCTAATTTTATTAAAATAATGTTAAATTATTTTCGAGATAAGAATATCCCCCTCCACAAAAAAACTAACTATAAAACAAAGTTATCTTATAATGCGGCTTCAATTACTGTTTACAAAATTTAGAAAACAAATCTCAAACTTTATTTCAACTAACAGTGCCCCAAATCTCTTTTTTAGCAATTATCTATACGAGAAAAAATTGATATTTTGGAGAATTTAGAATTTAAAACAAATGAAGAAAGTTTAGCTCAAGAAAAAAAAAAGCATTTCAAAGCGAAATTTCATTTTTATGCTTTGTTTTATTAACAACCCTATTTACTGTCATGCAACGCAAGGAAAGAGAATTTAATACAATAAAAATAAACTTCAATATATTTGGATATTTTTATCATTTTATACATGTGCCAATTTATGCAAGTAAATATTGGCCATTTTTATCATTTTATACATTAATTAATATAAAAGTTTATAAAATATCAGTTTGATATATATGATATGATGCTTCCAAACAATTTTAAAAGAATAAAATTTAAAGTTTAAAAGAACGAAATTTAAATTTTAAAACAATAAAATTCAAATAAAATCTGACTTAGTAATGAAATAATTTTCAATAGAATAATAATAGAAGATAATAATTTTATCGGTCATTTGCCACAGAACATCTTAAACAAACACAGAGAATGCACAGGATAGCACACATAGACAAATGAAAATCATAATACGTCGTTCATGACATTTCAGAAACAGGTTACGTCTTTTAGCTATAGTTTTATAAGGAAAGCTGAATTAGAAATCGCATAAAACAACAGCTAAGAAAAAGTACCAGATGATAGGCAACAAAAACAATAACTTTATAATAAGACCCTGATTTATTAAACGCTTCTTTGGGATCACTATCTTTTGTCCAGGTCTCTGAAATGGAGTGTAAACTCTTTCCTTATATGTTAAGATGGCATCTCTAGCTCCTGGCCATGAGTTTGGACCTTGAAGCCTGTACTGATACGGAAGAGATGGTCCAGTAAAAATAGCCCAAAATAATTTTGGGTCAGTTATTGCTAATTTCAATAGATTTGGCTTGACCCCGATCTCAGCACCGAGTTCATCTTGATATCCAATGAAATCAACTTGCAAAGTATGTCTTGGAGAGTCCACAAACCTCTTCCGAATGAAATCCAATTTCTTTTTGATATCAGCCATCATCACTTCTTTTGAAGGTAAGCTGTGTTTACCACTCATAACTCTAGCAGTCCACCTACACTGCATTTCACCAACTGGAAACCCAGGGCCAGATGGTTGTATGAGCCCAAGAATTGCTAAAGTAGGATGAGGTAAGTGGGGTGGATATATGAACTTATACAGCTGGACTTTGTTATCCACGACACGAAGGGTATCATCATCTAGAAATGGAAATTGTATTTTGTATCCTGTAGCCAATACAATAGCGTCGACTTCAGTTTCCTCCTAAAGAAGAAAAAAATAAATTAAAATATAAATGAGTTAATTATAATACACACACAGAAATATTATATATATAAGTAAATCACACTTAATACTACATTCTTACTGAATTCTGTGTAAAACAGATTTTATTTGACGAACCTGCGCATTTAAAAATATTTTTTTTTTTCATTGTATGTGCTAATTTTGTTTTATTTTTCATCTCTATGATACTATTCTCTCTATTTTACATTCGTTGAACATAGCGAAAGAAAGTTTTGAAGAAAACTGTTATTTAAAATTATTATTATCAAGTTTCTATATTTTGAATCATAGTTAGAAATCTTTGCCCATTTATTTCTTTTAAAATGCTGCCATGCATTCATTTTTAGTGTGCCTTTAAAAAGAAGGAAATTGTAAACTTTCTTATCTATCGCTTGGATCTGCACAGAAGTCGTCTTTTCCTAATATCTGTTCTTTAGACCTTTCTTACTGTGTATTCAAGTCTAAAGTTCGCTATTTTGGTCAGTTCTTCTCGTTTTGTGCATTTAACTAAGTAGGCTTTTGATAAATATAGGCTTTTCATCTATTTTACAATATTTTTGTATATGTGAGTACATACGGGGTGCCCTAGAAAATATGCGATAGAATTATATCATATATTCGGAAGGCTGGAAGATACTGAATACTCGTCGCGTATTCGAGAGGTCCAGGGTTCGAGTCCCGGCGAGGACACTGCACGTTTTTCACGTCTCCTGTTTATTTAAAAAAAAAAGGCTAATGACTCTACAGGTTGAAATACGAGTCCAGGAATCAAGTCTGCATATTTTTCACGTCTCCTGTAGTAAAAAAAAAAAAAAAACCACTAATGACTCTACAGGTTAAAATATGAGATATCTGCAACTTTTTGTGGAAGGGAGAGAAACGTCGTGCGTGTTTCTTTCAGTGGTAAATCTGGTGGAAAATTGTTCGATGCAGGTTGTCTGTCTAAAACAGAGTACAGCGCTCTTAGATGGCATTCCGCATGTCTATAGGTTTAGTGTGTGTGCCCAATTGAAACGCTCTTTGTTAACGCTTTTTTTTTTTAATAAACTTAATCCCTTTGCTAAGGAGATCATATCTTAATTACCTTTATGTTAATGCTCAAGGAAAAGACATTCGCATATTGATAATTCTAGTATGGCGCGCCGCTTTAAGTTTTAGGAATAATATATTTCTCTAATTATTGAGAACAATATGTTTTTACTGTTCGAAAATTAAGAGTTTTCAAAATAAATGCACAAAGTTATAAATAATGAAACCATAAATTACCACATTAATAGTTCATACAATGCTTTTTTCCCTTTAAATTTTTCAGTGCTAAATTATGAAAATAACCAACGAAATAAAATGAAGGAAAAGAGAGAGAGAATAGGTAATGTTACCTGACCGATTGACAACACTTATTTAGGCTCCTTTTATAAACTTAACCATTATCTACTTATGAAATTGCAGTGTTAAACAGAATATCCAAATATGTATCGTAAATTTTTAATTAATCAGAGGATTTACGAGGGATAATATTAGCATTTTCATATTTTTAGTTATTACTGAGTGCAAATTGCAATGTTTACCAGAAAATTTCAGCTACTTGTAGGATGGCGCATATTGCAATTTATCACTTTTAGTTCAGGTGTACCCAACTGAAAGTGAAATGCACATGCGCATGTGTGGCGTACTTATACCCATGGAAAACTAGAAGTCAGTCAAAGAGTATACCACAGATATGTGCAGTTGAAGACTGCGGAAGGGTAAGCCTTCAGAACAGGTTTTATCACAAACAATCAGTGGGTATTGCTACGGAATAGTGAGGACTGGCGGAATTATAAAGCAAGGGAGAATTGGAAGACACAATTTGGTTCTAACTGGTAAGCACAAGTATGGCTGTACTCCAACAACATTCCACAGGGCATGCTGAAACACGTCATGGGAGCCCTCTCGTATCATTTCAAACTGTACATCTAAGAAGAAGGATAGTATTTGGAACACATTTATTTTCGAGGTTCATTGATGATACTATTATCCATAGTATCATCCATAGTAAATACCCATGCGTATATTATTATTTTACAGTCATATAAAGTTACTACAAGCACACATTTCTTTCAGTTGTTATTTAAAGTTGGCAGATATAACATGCACCTTTCTGCATAATACATAAAAGATACCTACTTCTTCGCCCTGAAATATAACCCCAGTCTTCGTAATACGTTTAATAGCTCCTCGAGTCACAACGGTTCCACTCAGTAATTTAATTGGCAAAGTGTCGCTGACAGTCGGATGCTGACTCCAGATTCTGTGCTTTGGTTTTAGGTTATACAAGGCATGGTTAAATCTTTCGTTGATCTGTTTCTCAGAGTAATAGCATACAAGGCTGTATGGTAGAAATTTTTGCATCAAAATCACATAGCGACGAACAAATACTGCATCAAATGGATGCCCTTTTGGACCTACTCTTGGTAGAACCCATGCACCACGACGGCTGCTCAAATAAACCTGAAAAAAAAAATATTATGAACATTAAAATACATTTATAATTGCATTTTAATTTACTAATGTGTATGCAGTGTTTACAAAAATATTACATTTAAGTATGTAGTTGGTATTTCAGGTAAGTAGATGATTCAGAACCGTCTTAATGCATGGGCACTTGCCCCGACGTCCCCAAAGCATAGCAGCCTCATGCCATATGTCAGTTGATTTGCCATTAATAGATTGGTAGTTGTCGTAAGGGTCCGAGCACACTGATTGTTAAGACGGCACTGAGGTGATTAGCATTTGGTGGAAGTCTATTTCGGAGGCTCAGCCTTTACGAAAGACTTTTTAAAGAAAACTGGCTAACTTATGGTTAAAACATATTGAGTGTTTAAGGTTTATGCAGAAAACCATTGAATTGTATTCAGTTTTTCCCCCTCCAAAAATGTTATTCTAGAAAGAACTATTAGTACTCACTATTGTTCTTTTCAGTTGAAGTGAGTCAGTCGTATGTTAATGATCAAGATAAACAGCTAAGCCAGAAGCAAAGAGACAAACGATTGGGCAAGTTAAAAGAGATAAATAGAATTCTTGTCTTGGACAGCTGAAAAACTGTTAAGGAAAATGGCTCAAACAAAATCTATAAAATCAGGGAAAAAGGAAGATAAAAACAAGTTTTAAAGACATTAAATTACAAGGAAAGATAAACATTAACTACAACGAAACGATAGAAAACTACAAGGAAAACACCTGATATTATCTATTAACCCCCCTAAAGTGCTAATAAATCATAGATTAAGAAGTTTGAAGAACGACGGGGGAAAAAGAGATTGTTAGAATTGTTAACAGCACTTCGGAAGACATTTATGAATATGAAAATCTTCAAGGAAATCTAATTCATCAACAGAAGCTTTTACTTTAAACCATTTCAGCCGAAGATGTGATCAGAAGCTCAACTAATGATGATTAAGAGGATATGAGGATACGATCAAGAGATCAACTACTGATATATAATAGATGATTACCCCTCTTGGAACATAAATTACATGTTTCTCCTTAATGCGCAAATTTAAAGCTCGTTTAGTGTGAAAAAAAAAAAAAAAAAAAAAAGACTTGAAAATTAAACTTCTGTAAAATATGCGCAGTTTATAATTCATAGAAAGGAAGAGACGGATCAGAACTATGTTTCGAAGACTGCTCAGAAAGAAAAATTTTGTTTCTTAATATAAATGGAAACTTTTTAATTACTTGATCGAGGTTATTATGGAAAAGGCCTCTACCGATAGAAACGGCTCTTATACAAATAAGTTTCTGACAAGCAGCAGATTTAAAGAAGCATACACCTTCAGAATACTGAAAAGAAAAGTGTAAAGCGAAATCGTCCTTTGTTAAGCAAACAGGATTTTTAACATTGGGGAGTAGGCAAAATTAGAAAAAGTTTCGATACAGTCAAAAAATGTAGCACTATAGTTGAGTTTTTACTAACAAGTTAAGTTGAATTTATACCTTTCCTTTCATTTTCGTCCCTGATTAGCTCATTACAGAAAATTTATGCAGATGTTAATGACAAGCAGTTTAGTATAAAGTTATAAAAAATTCGTAAGCGTAGTTGAATATGTAGATAACGCTTGGCTAACGCCCATCACGCTTGCCTCTTAGCCAAGCCGCTACTTGAGAGTAGAAATTTTGGTCAGTAAGCTAAGATTTTTGTTACCAATCCATAGCTTGTAGCTTCTGTTAGAAAGTGTTTTCATTTGTAATTTATCATACTGTTAACGGCCTATTCGTTTCATTGCCAAGTCACAGCGAATGGTAATTTTGTGATGTAATATTTTACTTTGTCCCTCATGAGTGGTGAGGTAGAAGAAACTCAAGTTAGATATTTGTATTTGCTTGATTTCAGCATTTGGTTAAACTAGCTGTGATAATTCGCCAAGTAACTTTTAGAAAACATTATAAGGACAGGAGGTGAACTTGAGATAGCTTAGATGTCCTCTTATAAGTTTTACAGCAGTACTTAAAGTAGATTCATTGAGTAACTACGATGTTAAGGAAGGAAAACAAGCTAGATGATTCGAGTTTAAGTGAATTAAACGGCAAAATTAATGCATTCAGAATAACTTAAATTTTAGTTAAATCCATCATAGAGGAAAAAAAGTGGGGAAATCAGATTGAAAAATTAATTTTTAAAATTTCAGGATCAAACTAATGCCCCAGGCAGAATGAGATCGAAAAAAACTCCCCCATGATCAATCTTCTGTTTAGAAAAATAGAAATTTTTAAAAAGCAAAGTGTGCTTACTTAAAGAAACGTTTAGTGAGAGAAGTTAATTATCCAGTTTCAATGCATGAAGAAGGAAATTCTTTCATTTCAGATTCGGATTCTTCTGCACTGATTATAAGCATTCTACATCATCCATGATAAATTGTCAGGTGACATATTTATAAGTTTAAGGACAAACTGAAGCAAATTTTAAGTAAAATTTAAGTAAATTTTAAGTAGTATTATTCTACAACAATAAAAAAAATCTAGTAAATAGATGCTGACTAATGGACAGCAAGCAATATTCAAATTAGAAACAGCGGACCAAAATAGTACGCCAGTTTTGTAAGTTTACGAAAAGCATAATATAGACTACCACAATTAGCAGCATCTGGGGAAAGAATTTTTTTGTTCACGAGCAGGAAGACTATGTGGTAACTGAACTGCGGTTTTTAATTCAAAGGATTAATTTATTGTTTGTTTGATCATGAATGCCAAGAAAGAGATGCCTTCATCACTAGCTAACGTAAGCTGGTTAGTTTTCACATCACACGTTGAAAAATCCATGAAATCTCCAAGCAAGCCAACCCGCTCGCAATTTGTATTGAACCCCAGTAGAGTTACCAGTGCTTGATGGTCGTCAATTATGCTCGCTGAGATTTCTACTCAGAGGACTTCGGATCTGACGGAAAAGCAAACATGCACTAAGTTAAGATCCCTTCGGGCAGGCAGCGCGGAGAATCAATGTTCGATCAACTTTTCCTTCTTATCTTAGCGCAGCAAGAAAGCTCGAATGCATGTCGAACTCCCTTTTCCCTCTTAATATAAAGTTTTATGGGTACTATCCCGTAGTTGCCTTCGTTTGCCGGAATAAGTAAATATATTATTTAGTTATATGCCGGGGTTCGTTTTAGATAGGGTCATAGAAGAGTCCTGTATAGTGTAACAAGTATTTATTAACAGGTTTAAGTTACACACGGACATTACATTTAAGGAAATTACAGAGCAAGAGTCTGGTACAACCTATCAAGTGGGACATTTAACTTTTACTGAAGTACTTCTCTGGTTACTCAACAGAGGGCAGCCTTGTTGTCACAGTTAGTCCAACAGTTTATTAAAGGTTAAAGGATTGGTTACAGTTAGTTATTTAGTCGGCTGTATTTTAAACAGATCATAGGATGAAGGTTTCTTAAATTGAGACACTGGACCAGCATTTAAGAATTTACTGATCCCTTTAATAACTATCTTGCCATCTTAAACAGCTGTGAATATCATGACATCCAGATTAGAAAACAAATTCTCGTAAAATAACTTTTTCGATGACAATATGAATGAAAAATAAAGACAATGCTTTTACTAATTTTTGAAAGCAGTTAAGAAAGACAGGTAAACCCATGTCAGAAAATTGCCTCAATCACATTGTTACAAGAATGATTTTTTTGCCTATGGGTGACTAAATGGATGAAGAAAAACTAAATACTGCAAGTTATTTTTTAAGATAAATGAAGCATAGCAAATCCAGCTCAAATGGTCTTTATCTTTTCTATTTACTTCCTCGTACGAAGTAAAAAGGAAGTATTGTAATCGCGAAAAGTTTCAGGCAGCATATTTCAACGAAAATATCCATTTTGACCGCTATCGAATGCAATTTAACGATGTTTTTGCGTCATATCTGTACGTAAGGACAGAATAAAATACTCTTTTCCTTCAAAAAAATTATAAAACTGCTTTAAAATTAATTCTGAAGAGAATTTTTCGTGGCGTTTGTACGTACGTTCGTGCGTATCTCGCATAACTCAAAAACGAGTAGCCTCAGAACGTTGAAATTTTGTATATAGGACTGCTATAACATGTAGATGTGCACCTCGTATTTTGGTTGCAATCGGCCGCACCAAACGTATATAAATATATTTATATATATATCCACTCTATTACCTGGCTCAGTGATCTCAGTTTCTTTACTCTTATATGTTTGTAAATTGTACATTTTTTGCTTCAAAAATGATTGAATTATGTTGTTTTTATCTTCCGGTTAAGGATTTTATGCCTTTAGTAAATCTGTGTGCAATATTTTTAGAATTATCAGCAATTTTAAAGTTGTTTAATTGCCGCTAAGCCTGTTTTAATGGCGGCCATTGATGTTTACATTTGAAACAGGAGACTAGTGGATTTGTTGCCAATCTAGAGAAACCTAGCTTCGCAACAACAAAGATAACGCATTCATTTATTATTGCCAA
Source organism: Stegodyphus dumicola (assembly GCF_044657685.1). Classification (NCBI taxonomy): domain Eukaryota; kingdom Metazoa; phylum Arthropoda; class Arachnida; order Araneae; family Eresidae; genus Stegodyphus; species Stegodyphus dumicola. Next base: position 107,116,285 of record NC_140781.1, on the reverse strand, counting down.
TTAAATCATGCTTAATTCTTTCTGGAATTTTTTCGAGGAAATAAGCGTTTGAGATTTACTTCGTAATTTTTAATATAGATATTTTGAGTTTTTATGTATTTTTGCCTTCTCGCGAAGTGAGAACTGAATTAATTAAATGAGAAATACTCAATCGTCTGTGAAAAACTGTTTCTTTTTTGTTTTGTTTTCTTAATTTCTTTTATACATAGTTCTAGCTTTATTATAGTATTTGAATAGAACATGTGGCAACGATTATATAACTTTTTAAATGATATACATTTTGTGCATTCTGAGTTATAATATGAATGAAATATAATACTCTTAAGTAAACCTAGTGCCAAAGTGTCGCTATGGTAAATAAAGTGAATTTTAAAGAATGCATTTATTCTATTGTGGTTTATGCGCTGTCGGCGAAGTAGGTTTAATTCACTCTAATAAGTTTAAATAAAATGCAAGAAAAAATGCGTATAATTTAATATTCCGTACAAGGAAGTTGTTAAGAATCTATGATAATTATTTAGGAAGATCAAATTAGATTCAACATTTCAAACTTAACAATTTTTATTTCATCTTCACCTCCAAACCACACACGTGCACACTCGCGCGCGTTCGACGACTGACTCTTTCCTTGAGAATCTTGGGATAGAATTTTGTGGTCTGTAATCATGTGCTGCCATCTCTCGGCTGTTCTGGGGTTAAATTGGTATGATATTTTTTTAGACTTTTTTAAATAAGATAAACCACAACAAGAGTATCCCCCCAGTGAACAAGCGAAGGTCGGAACTTTATCATTTTCACTGAACAAAAGCCTCTTATCTACGCCTTTAAGCAAAATCCAGAGAAGTGCAGTCCGCGCCAATGGCGTCAACTTGATTTCATTTCTCAGTTTAGCACTGACATTCGTCATGCCAGTGGTGTTAATAATAGCGTTGCAGATGCATTATCCAGAATTGAGATAAACAACATCTCAAATTCCTCATTTCTTGATTTTGAAGCATTTAGTCATGCTCAGAAAGCTGATGATTTACAAAATCTGCAAAACAGCAATCATTCACTAGAAATAAAGTCCATGCCCAGCCCAGTGTCAGCAACAGAACTCATCTGTGATGTATCAACCGGAATTCCAAGATAAACCACAACAAAGTCATGTGGTGTACACATCAGATTTTTTTTAATTAGGAGAATATAATAAATATATTCACTATAATCTTATCGGGTTAACAAATTTTAGAGGAAAAACGAGGAATTTAGCTGTAAAAATTCAAACAAATATTTTATTAAAAAAGTGTGATCTAACTTTCTTCCAGAGTTTTCAACACGCATTTTCCCAATTTATAAATAAAGCTTCTTTGAATATTCGGGCTAAAAGGGACGCAGCTTTTTCAAACCTTTCCTGAAGTGCTTTTCAGCTTTGAAATTATCGGTTGCACATACGGCACTTCAGCGATAAGAAAAGGAGAAATCGGAGGTCGAGTGAGAATTACTCCGTTGTGACTTTTTTCAGATTGTGAGGCAGAACAGTTATATATAATCAGGCACTTAAAAAATTTAATCCTGAATAAATCGCTTTTTTTTCCTGAATGATTTACCATATCAGATAAGTGGGAAAAAAGTCGCTTGTGTTTTTTAACGCCCGAGAAGAAAATTCCAACACTAGGGAAAATAACAAAAGTCATTAATGATGACGAATAATTTCTTGATATCAGAATAATGGAAAGATTTAACAAAAGATAAAAAATTCACGCAAGTCAACTTAATAAACAGCATATAATTAAGCGCACTGCAATGATATTCAAATGCGGTCTCAATAATATTTATCGACCATCGCGTACTACAAGAGAGTATCGTAATAGGGCCCACCTTGTACAGCTTTCTGTTAATTAACCAGTTATTATGATCTGAACTTTAACTTATTATGTCCGTATTACTCATCAAAATGCAGATTAGTTGTGTATTTAGGCAGATGATTTGAATGTCTTAGAGTGAAAGCTTCTGGCAGCCTCGCGTTGAAGTTAAGTACTGTCACCAGCTCTTCCAAAGTTCTTCCGTCTTTAGCATCTTGTTAGCCGACGCTGCAAATATGCATTGTTAATTATTTTAAGTAGTCTATTTTGTGTGTAGTCTCAGACCATGTTAACTACATTTGAATTTGAATTCATGCTATTTTTAACTATCTGCAAGTAGCAGGGGGTTCATTTGCAGCACAAGTAGTGCCTTCTGTTAATTTAACGAGTTAAATAAAAAGGTTATTTCAATCTTCGTACGATTTTGTAATTGCATCACACTAAAGCGATAACTCGCTTTCCAGTCTTGTAGGCTTTGCAGGACTCTGAAATAAGCTTCTATACAAGCAGTACCCTATAACTCAAAAGAAAAATTGTTCCACCACGCATAATGTAATATTTATATTGTTTTTTAAAACTTTTATTTATAATTGAGAAAAGCGAAAATAGAATGGCATATCGTTTAACAGATACAGGTAGAAGTGAACGGAACACCAGAATTTCACCATTGATCGTACCGCTATAATTTCATCGCACTAAGTGTGCAGTTCCGACCCACTTTTAACTGCGACCTCACTGAGAGACGGATTTGAAGATCCCTCACCCCTTTCCCTACCAGCAAACCACTCGAAAGGACTTTCGGCTCGCCACTATTTTAAGTGCATCCATGCTGCACAGCTACTATACCCTTACAAACATCCTTGCCTTTTCCGGGATTCGAACCCGGCCCAACAATAAGGTCCGGTGACTATAACAATTTTGCTTAAAAATGAAAAATATAAAAATGTTACATAGAGTGTCATTATCCAAACATTTAGAGTACTACCGCTCATTGCTCAAAGCTTTTAAATAATTTGTATCACTGGTTTAAATTATATTACGATTTACGCTAGTAGTCACAAATATAGTTTTCTGGTTTCTTCTCTCCACAGTAAACTTTGTGGCGCATTTGGAAGAGGATTTACATCCGAACCGTAGTTCTCAGATGTTTCCGAAATGTGAGGAGAAATTTGCACCATGTGTATTGCTTGCTTTCTGAAAAAAGCATATTACTAAAGATATTATGTAGCCCTCGTATTTGTCAATCACTAGAAAAACTGGGTTTTTCTAGAGGTGTGTTGGCTTGATTGGCAAAATGTGCCTGCCAGTAAAGGAACAGAAATGACATCTAACAGGTGAACAGATCCATTCTTAGAACAGCTCTACACCAGCTCAGAAAGTCCTCTACGTTCAAGTAGTTGTGTCATCCATTAGAAAACTTAATATGGGAAGAATGTAATGTCCCGAAGCACTTGCAACGGCAATAAACTGCGGCATTTCTCTCTTTTTCCTGACTAGTTCGAGATCTTATCTGCTTCGTTTTTTTTTTTTTTTTTGGCTGCGAAACTTCTTGCAGATCTATGAATTATGTTTATGCCAGTCTCTCATCCACGTTTTAGATTCTGGTTGGTTGAAGAGTATGAAAATTTTATCTTTATTGGATAAAAGCTGGATATAGGATCATAAGTACGCTACAAGATTTTATAATTTTCAGCCCATTTACCACTAATTAAAGTTAAAAATTAGTAAATCAGCTTTTTTTTAAACTAATACTGATGGAAAAGGTCATATTTTTCAAAGATATAAACATGTAGTTGAAAAATGACTTTTTACTATTTATGAAACAGCATGATAACCGGTACTGAAAAAGGAAAAAAAAACCTAAAATCTGATATCTTTCAAATCAAGGCAACAATTTGAGGATTGAATCTAAGTTAAAAAAAAAAATAGTGAATTCATTTTTCTCAATGCTTTTACCTAAAATCTGAGATCTCTTAAATTAAGGCAACCATTTGAAGATTGAATCTAAGCAGCATAAGTGGAAAAAAATAATTTTATACAAAATGAGAATGATTAATAACATTAAAAAGAGAAGTAAACATAAAAATAAGCATCGGTACACGAAAGAAATGTCTTTATTCAACTACAAGGCAAGGTATAAAATGCATAACCTGGTTAAGTTAATGTAACGCCCAAAATTTACACTTCAAATACCAAGATACTCTATGGCACGAAATTTTTCATGATGAAAAACATTAAGAGACTTTGAAATAATATGTAGATCGAAAAACTGAAGAGATATCGGTTTCTAAACATTGATATAACGGTATAGTAAAAATAACAGAAAATGAGAGGGGGGAAGCACTTGTAAAAGAAAAAAAACGTCATTACAGATAGATCTCACAATGTTGATATGACCATTTTGTTATGAAGGACAGGCTGCATACGGCCAACGAGGTAAACAACAACGTGCACGGCCCATATTCTCTAGAATATTAAGTATTTTTCTCATAATGCTTTCTTCAAAGTCACTCAGCCTCTAGGAATTATTCTTGTAGTCCTAGGAATTATTCTCGTAGTCCTTGGATTTCAGAAATTCTCAGAGCCAGAAGTTTATAAATCAGGGAAGCCTGCAGGTTACGTGAAAGGAAAAGTATCCAAACAATTAAGATACAATAACAGGCTGAACAAGTATTAATTTAGAAGTCAAACAACAAAAATCAGCGTTATATTTTCAGATTTTCACAGAACAACCTTCGATGGTTCGGTATTGCGCTTTTGCAGCTGAGGATGATGGTTCGGTAAAACCATCGAAGCTAGTCCTGTGAAAATTTGAAAACATAACGCTGATTTTTGTTGTTTGACTTCTAAATTAATATCAATACAGTATCAAATACATAACTTGTGGTTATGGAACTGCATGTGTGTAACCTGCGTATGAATACTTTTCGAAAAAACAATCGTTCAGGAAGTAACCAACTATTACACCAATATATACAGCCACTTTGGCATCCTGCAGTGACGCGCGTAGCAAATAATTGAGAATGATGTAGGGTCAGTAAACAGAATTTTTGTTTAGCTTCAAAGTCAAGATGAAATGTGTCTTGCCAATCCATAACGTTCAAAATGGAAAATCTTAATCTTCCATGCGCCGTTTCAGAAATTCAGGAAGAAAAATCTGCTGGGCTACGGGATCCCGTCCTATAACATTTGCACCCAGTGACAGAGGTAGATGAACATATGACGTATTCATCTCAGAACTTTAGCACTGTGGCCGTGAATAGATTAAGATCTGTCCATGCATCTTGTATTAATAGCTTGAAGAATCTTGGTGACGATTGCTGTATCCAGCGTATTAGATCATATCGCCTTCGGTCGTGTATTTACGGACTAAATCGCAGTTTATCTGGACTCATAGCTTAAGTTATATAAGCAGTGAAACTGGCGTAACGCTCTCCAGCTTTGAAGTCTTTAGTTTAAACACAGCTTCAGGAGCTCGCACCTTTACTTAACCAGCGCCCAGACAGTGGGAAAACTTTGTTCCGCTCCATACATGCTTTCATGCTACGGCAAGTGTTCTACAGCCTCGTCCACGAATTTGAACGGATGTTCAATCTCTTATATAGTGTTCGCTTGCTTTTTATTGTTTTAATACTTCTATTCTATTCTTCTTTTGTATACAGACCGTTCCAACATCTTACGCTGCTTTTCGTCACGCAAAATCTCATTATCATGAAATCCCGGCGTTTCTGTTGTACGTTTTCGCTGTGCTGTTAAGTTAACTGCAATAGTGATATGTGTTCAACAACAACAATTTAGGCTTCCCTGCCCCGTGAACTAAATCACACTACAGGTTTACTCGCCCTTTGGGCACGTCGTGGAGGTTCAACCTCCACTATTACCCTCCAGAGGAGCAGCGCACCACCAGGAATTCACCAGGCAGCACCGGTCGTCTAATGCTCCTACCAGTCGCATGGGCGAGCCCGTCGCAGTGGGCCGTTACCCAGCAAACCGGGGGGAACCAAGCCCTCCGGCTACGGTTCCACACCGCTCAGGACATGCCAGTCCCCGAGGCCGGCCAATAAGTGACCTTTCCCAGGGGCTTCAGAACCACCAAGTTCATAAATTTTATCCCCCGTGGCCGAGACTGCCTAGGTACAGATCCTAGCCAGTAGCTTCGCAGAGTTCTCTACGTCGACCCCCGGGGGGAGTGATATGTGTTCTTTCTCTATTTTTGTACACCGCAAATGCATTTCATCTATCCTGCCAAAACTGAATTCTTTGTTCCCTGCGTTCTCTAGGTGCCATTTAATTGATTAAGCTACTCTTTGATCACTTTAAACTTATCGAGTACTTAAAATTTAAAAAAAAAAAAAAAAAAAAAAAATTGTTTGGGAACATTCATGTAAAATTATTTGTGTCCTACTAGTAAGTACGACTAATTATTAGCATTTCATTTATCACAATCTTTTTTTTTTTTTTTTTTTTTTTTTTTTTCAGTAACTCCATTCATTCGAAATTCTGAACATTTTACAACTGTATAATAATTTTCAAAATTAAAGTACGCCATCTGTTACAATAAAGTTTTCCATTGCTCTGATTGTTGAAAGACAAGGCCATGCTTGCAAGTAAAACTCTGAACTTAAAATCGCAAAGCTCTTTTTCATATCTTTATTGCCGAATGTTTTTCCTTCCCTTACTTAAATAGTTTAAATTTACCAAATTTTGAATGTTGAGGTAGAAAATATTACATTTCAGTATATCCTCCATGCAGAAATACTTTAGATACTCTCACGCTAGTACCGATATGTTCACACTTTGCTATTATTAACCCTAGCTGGTTGCATTACGATGTACAGGGAATATAAGGATATACTCTCTGGCGCTTTTTACAATATGAAATAATTCCTTTGTGCTTCGTTGTGTTTCTTTCGATGATAGCAAAATCTCTGCCACAAAGAAAAAAATTATCTTCACTTTCAATAAATTTGTCAGTAAATTTCTTAAAGTGTCTAAAAACTACTAAAAGTACCAACAGGAACAACAATATGCAGGATTTCTGGCGAGCAGTTGACTAACTAGACTATTATTTATTCTTTAGCACAGAAAGCTTCATTTAACCCTCTGACCGTGGGTTAAATTCATAAAAGCCTTTAAAAAAATCCATACCTTTTCTTCTTACGAAACTGATCGCATTTGAAATCCCAGTTTTCGCCGACGCGATAAGAACGTTCCCCGCATTTACTCGTATTCAGGATAAAAGGTTAATGCGTTAGTCATGGATTCCACGTTCACAGGGTTAGTGCTGTAAGAAGACATGGAGCAATTTTCATCCCCGCTCATAGTTGCTATAGGCATTTTTACAAGTACATTCACTAGCGTGGCTTCCTTAGCTTACTGCTCTTGATTATTCGCCGAAAAAGAAATATTAAGATTAAAACACGAGATATTAGATAGACATAGGCACATATGTGTATTATATCCGAAAAAATGTCAAAAATGAGAGTTTTGGACCTTCAGCTTCCTAGCTTATCAAAACTTCAAACATTCATGTAGAAATTTAGGAATCTATACTATTAAAATCTGTGTGCCTCTGTCTGTTTGTGTGTTTGTAACATCATCTCCTCGGGAACGGCTGGGTGTAGAGCTTAGCGGAAGGTACCGTTGGATTCAGAATTCCCGTGGCTCGCCATATTGACCATCGGCATCTTCGTGCGACTTTAATTAGGCGAGATATTAATTAAAAACTGCTTTTTCCCCTACGTTTCCCTACGTTTTGCACTTTCTTTCACCCCTTTTCCCTGTTTTAGGGATTTGGCCGAGTGCCAAATTCGTTTTTCTCGAATATCTGCGGAACGGCGCCGAGTTGGAATTCGAAACGCATATCCCCGTATTCGAAAAAAATCGACAAATCCATCGATACCGGTCCCATCTTCGTACGACAATAATCGGCGGAGTTATTAATTAAAAACTGCGAAAACGTTATTTCATTTTTCGGAGTGGCAACCGTCTCGGAATTAGCTGAGATAAAATTGCTTTTTCGAAAGCGCCGGGGGGATGACAATTGCTTCCGCTCGAGATTTGTGCTGGCGAAAGGTCACGCGTCAATTTCTTTTTTCTTAAATATCTATGGAACGGCGCTGAGTTGGAATTCGAGGTAGGTGTCTGCGGATTCCAAAAAATTCTACGAATCCAATGATACCATTCTCATCTTCGTAGGACGTTAATCAGCTGAGATATTAATTAAAAACTGTGAAAACGCTAATTTTCGGGCTCATTTTTCCGATTGCAACAGTTTCTTGAATCGCCGCAGATACAAATCAAGGTTATATTCTAAAGTTGAATAAAGCACGCGATTGCATGTTACCTAACTGTATTTTAAAAATATTTCGTTAATGTAGGCATTTTAAATAAACAGCTGCTTTTCACAATTTTTTTTTAATTTCAGGTTAGGATGATTGTCACGTTAATTCTTTTATTGATATTGAATAAAAGTTATTATATTACATTAAATTTAAATGATGACGTTCTTGAAGTTGTACAACTTTAATCAGCTGGGATATTAATTAAAAAATCTGAAAAAGCTATTTTTTAAAAATATGTTGTTATTTTTAATAATAAATTTGATTTTTTGGAATTATATATTTTTTATGTTATTAGATACGTGCACTTAATTTAGATATTATCTTTGAATGCAAATGATATTTTAAATAAGTTCGCACCAATAAAAATTAAATTCACCCTTTTTTTTTTTTTTTTTTTAGATTAAAGATTTTTCTTTGCTTCTTTGAGATGGTATACGGTAACTTTCGAATCCCGGTGAGCAGGCAGGCTACACTCATGTTTTCTGTGATTTTACGCATATCTGTTGTGTATGCAGTGTCTTCTGGATGCATAAATGAATAAAGCTGAACTCTGGTAGTTCGGTCCTAATTTCGAATCCCGGCGAACGGGCTGGGTCCATGGGTGTTTGCGTGATTTTACGCATGTGCCTCGTGTACGCAGCATCTTCTGGATGCATAAGTGAATAAAGCGGCCGAAATTCGCTCAAAACCTCTGATTACTGGTAGTTCGGTCCAACTTTCGAATCCAAGCGACCGTGTTGGCTCAATGTGTGTTTCCGGGATTTTTCGCATGTGTAACGTGTATGCGGTATCTTCTGCATGCATACTTGAATAAAGCGGGAGCAGCCCGCGCAAAACTACAGAACACTGGTAGTTCGGTCCAACTTTCGAATTCCGGGGTACTGTACATAAAATTTGGTCGCATACGTGAATACAGCGCGCGGATACCGGGTAAAACCGCTGAACACTGGTAGTTCGGTCAAACATTCGAATCTCTGCGAGCGGGCTGGTTGCATGGGTGTTTTCCTGATTTTCCGCATGTGTATAGTGTATAAAGTGATTTCTGGATGCATATGTGATAAAAGTGGGCGCAGCCTGCTCAAAACCTCTTAACGCTGGTAGTTCGATCCAACTTTCGGTGTCGGCGAACGAGCTGTCTCCCCGAGTGTTTCTTGCTTTAACTCATGTGTATCGTTTATGCAGTATCCTCTCCATGCTTATGTGTATAAAGCGGGCGCAGCCCGCTCCACAAAATCGCTGAACACTGGTATTTCGGTCCTACTTTCGAATTCCGGGGTACTGTATATAAAATTTGGATGCATACGTGAATACAGCGCGCAGATACCGGGTAAAACCGCTGAACACTGGTAGTTCGCTCAAACTTTCGAATCTCGGCGAGCGGGCTGGCTGCATGGGTGTTTTCGTGATTGTTCGCATGTGTATCATTTATAAAGTATCTCATGGATGCATACGTGAATAAAGCGGGCACAGAATACTGGTAATGCGGTAATTTCGAATCCCGACGAACTGGCTGGCTCCATGGGTGTTTTCGTGATTTTACGCATGTGTATAGTGTATGGAGTATCTTCTGGGTGTATATGTGAATAAAGCGGGCAGAGCCCGCGCAAAGCCACATAACACTGGTAATTCGGTCCAACTTTCGAATACCGGCGAACAGGCAGGCTCCATGTTTATTTTCGTGATTTTACGCATGTGTATCATTTATGCACCATCTTCAGCATGCATACGTGAATAAAGCGGGCACAGCACGCGCAAAATCGCTGAAAAATTGTATTTCGGTCCAACTTTCGAATCGGCAGCGGGCTGGCTGGAGGGGTGTTTTCGTGATTTTACGCATGTGTACGGTGTACGCAGTATCTTTTGCATGCACACGTGAACACTGTTTTGGGCGGGCTCCCGCCCAAAAGCGCTGAACACTGGTATTTCGGTCCAAATTTCGAATACCCGCGAAAGGGCTGGAAGCATGGGTGTTTTCGTGATTTTCCGCATATGTATAGTGTATGCGGTAACTTCTGGATGCATAGGTGAAAAAAGCGGGGGAAGCCCGCGGAATGCCGCTAAAAAATGGTAGTTCGGTTCAACTTTTCAATACCGGCCAAATTTAACATAGGATATCTTTTAAAAACGAACAATGATAAGCGGGCTTCAGCCCGCTCAGCTGGCGGGCTTGCCCGCTAGTAAATATATGAAATTTTGCAAACTTTCGTAGCATATAATACCAAAAATTAGTAGAAGGAAATCAAAAATTTTTGTAAATGAGTTTATAAAAAGGTTTGCTCCTGCACCGTGAAAAAAATGCCAGCTTTTAATAATAAAATCCTGTTGTACCTCCTATCCGCCAACGAAGAGAAATTTTGGAAGAAATTAGAAAACGATTAAAAAACTTATCTATGACGAATTACTTGAAAAATAGTTGATAATAGGATTACACAAAAACATTCATAAAACACAGCTATGGAGTTTTCGATGCTTACGTCCTAGGTTTAGCTTCAGTATGCTAAAATTTTGAAACCTTATCCTAGCCTTAAAAAAAATAATTCCCATCACCTCAAAAAATCAAAAAAACTCATTAACGAACTCACTCGTATGAATCATTACAGTCATATTTTTGATTTCGCACGATAAGTGCAGTAAGATTTAATAAAAGTGAACGAGCAGAGTTGAAACAGTGAATGGGTATAATAAAGTGCAATTTAGTAAAACAAAATAAATAAGACTCTAAGCTACTACCAAATCCTGTTTAATGCTTTGCAGGCATAGTAATTGTAATGATGAAAATCTGATGCTTGACTTACTCGACCTTGAACATCTGCCCTTTTCGAGAATATTTACGTAGGAAAACCCAGATAAATCTTCATTTAATTATTCTTGTTAAAAGAAATTTTTTCTCTAAAGTAAAGAAATTTAAGGTAATCTGTATACGTTGAAATGACCAATTCTGATGAAAAATCACATTTTGCTTTATTGTTTTTTATTCGTTACAGCCTATCTTTAGCTTTACAAAACAAGTTTGTTTTCATGTGTGAGCACTTAAAATCGCAAACAGTAGCCATTTAAAGGGCTGGATATCTGTTAGGAATTAATTTAAGGAGAAAATTTTTGAAATTGTATTTTCAATAAGGTTTTTGAGACAATAATTTAGAAACTAGATGCATTTTAACATGGATATATTGCCCAATTCAATATCGTGTTGGCCACAGGTTTTGAAACAATTCGCTAACTAATGCCTTTATTGATAAGCTTCAAAATTATTACAGAATTGCAATTCACAGCAATTGCCAATAATTTGAAGTGTACTGGCACTTGCTGCGGAATACTTTACATACACAGCCATTTGCCTCTGTAGTGTCCTGCCGGCTTTAATATCTAGCGCTGTTTTCAGCAAGCTGCAGCTATTACAACAAAATGCAGGAATAACTCCAAACGAAGCCAATAATAATAATACAAGCATATGAAACTGTGTTATCAAAATTTATTGGTGAAATGCATACATGGGAGAACATATAAAGCAAGCAAAGAGCTGAAAGTGTTCTATGACAGTTCATCCCGAAAGACACTTTTGTTGATCAACAGACCCTAAATTTATGGATATAAAAACCTGTTATGTAAATCAAAAAGAGGTTCTAAAGTGTCATTTGATGTTCTTAAAAACTTTTTACATTCATCCTAGCGGTTACACATTGGAAGCACTTTCTAAAACTGGAAGATGAACAAATTATAGAATTTGTACTCAGAATCTTGGTTAAAACTTGCCAGCCGGAAAAAATAGAATGGTCAAAAGGCTAAATATAAAGAGGAAAAAATGGCTAAATATAATCATAAGGAGAGTATAACTTATAAATCTGGGAAGTTTTAGGCATGTTAGTGCATTTCTTCCTTTTTATTTCAGTATAGATACAATAATATGAATTAAAAGATTGTTGTTTGCGGATAATTTCCTCGTTTTAGAACGATAACTCAAAATATTATTATCATGCTTTTATGAAACGCTGTGTGCTTTGTCGTTATATTGCTTTCTAGTTAGTGCATATACTAAAAGAAATTAGACTGCGTGATTAATTTTATAATAATGGTCTGTTTTTTGAGTTATTGCACGGTTAATATGCCCGAAAGTATCGTAATTATTGTTCTATCATGCCTAATTTTTTATCACAATATCTATTAAATAACAGCACAAATACTAGAAGAAAGCATACGATTTATTTTAGTGCTATTGTTGCTTAAGTAATTCTTAATGTTTTTACAGAAGCACTTTTTAAAGCTTTGAAAAATATCCCTTATTTTCCATATTTAATTAACAGTTTTGTTAAATAACAATGATTTTTTTCAAAAATTGACAGTCTAACTCTTAGGAAAAACATTACAATATACATTACCATTACGTGCATTTTATTCATGCAATACTTGTTTAAACAGTCAGGAATGTTTGAAGAACCAATTAGGCATACTACAAGAGGTATTAGTATACTGTATTTAAGATGCTTTTGGGTTATGATTGTGATTACGGTAAAGTCTCGAGAGCTATCTGCTTAAGGGGAGGGATGCCTTCGTGGAGGACTTTCTGGTTTTTTTGGTAAGGAAACTGGCTCGTATACACGTTACATATGGGGAAAACCACGAAAACGCCCATGCAGCCAGCCCATTCGGGATATTCGAACCCCCGACCGACCTACCAGTGTTAGGCGACTTTACCGCTCAACCGCTGGTGTTCCGTTTTTAAGTTGCTTACCTGAAGTAAAAACGACAGTTTTTATGACAGTTTTTTTAGTATGTTAATTTGAATCGTACTTTCTATATTTACTTACTTTTTTGGCGACGGCACTCAATTCCACAGCAGCATCCATACCAGAATTCCCGACACCCACGACAACAACTCGCATATCTTCAAAGCCGTCAACTTTCTTTAAACTGTGTGTATGTAGGATTTTGCCTTGGAAGTCCTCTTGTCCAGGGAAAACAGGCTCATTCGGGTAGACATGGTGGCCAATGCAAACGCAGACACAATCGAAAACTTCACTCACTAATTCTCCCGTTTTAGTATTTTTATTCGTTACTTTCCAGCGACCAGTTTCCTAGAACAGAAAAATAGTTGACTACGATTTCAAGTTATTAACGTACCTTTCTTCTACAGTTGAAAAACTGTAAATGTAATAACTTAAAAACAATTCTAACTTTGCATACAGTCAAACTTCAGGAAATAATCGACATATTCATATTTTCAAAAATTTCGAGAACATTGATTGAAATATTAGCAAAATTCTTTGGCAGAATGTTTTACACAAATTTTCAAATGAAGTAACAAATGAGCTTCATTTCTGACTAAAATATTTCAAATGAGCTTCATTTCTGACTAAAATCTTTCAAATGAGCTTCATTTCTAACTAAGATATACCGCTCATTTAAAGAAAAACTAGCTCAAAAGTTAAATAAGAGATTATTGCTTCTGAACGTAGAGAATAATTCTTAATATTATTTTATCATAAAATGAAATTTTCATCCATTTACGCTTTTCTAAGAAAGATGCTTGATTTGGTTGATTTTAATTAGAGTGATTGGTTTCAATTGGTTGATTACGGCAAAGCACTCGAGGGATATCTGACTAAGGAGAGGGACACCTTCGTGGAGAACTTTCTAAGGGAAACGCGGAAACAATATCCGGTTAGGTTATTTCTATTTGGCAAAGAACATAAGGGCTATCTGCTTAAAGGGAGAGATACGTAGCATCGTTGAGCACTTTCCAAGGAAAACTGTGACCTCTTTAATTTACACACGGGGAATACCGCGAAAAAGATTCCATGAAGCTAGTCCTTTCGCCTCAGTTCGAGCACAGATTGAACTGCCAGTATTCACTAGCCGTTTCTTAACCACTCGGCTGCTGGTTGAGTTCGATAAAATAAAGAAAAAAGTGAAATTTGGAGGGTAAAAAAAGAGAGGTGGTCAGTTTTCAGTCTCAATGGTTTAACGATATTTTTGTTCGCCAATGGCCAAGTGGTTAAAAAGGCTCCGTTATGTTCATTTGATTATGACAAAATTTCATTTGAACATGGGAAAGCCCACGATGAATAATGAAGTCAATGATATTTTTAAATTATATTTCACAATATACTTCTTTTAAAATTTATACGCATGGTTGGTTTGGTTTGATTTATTACGGAAAAGCACGCTAGGGCTATCTTCCTAAGGAAAGGGATGCCTCTGTGAAGGACTTTCTAAGGTAAACTGGCTCGTATACACGTTACACATGGGGAAAATCACGAAAACGCCCATGCAGCTAGCCCGTTCGCTGGATTCGAACCCAGATCAGAACTACCAGTGTTCAGCGATTTTACCGCTTGGCCACTGGTGGGCTTTATACGCATGTTTTCGTACGAACACAATCCTACATTCGTATATTACAATCACATATTATACTACATTAACTTTATGTTTCATTCAATTGTTTAGCGTTCACTGAAAGATTCAGGGCTAAACAGTTTTATATTAATATTAGGCCTATTCGTGCTAAAAAGCCATCATAGTTTACTTCTAACTAAATCCTTATAGTTTTAGCTTAAATACCACTGTTTTTGCTACCTTGGTGGGTTACAAAAAGCAGTGACATAAATAATTGCAGTTAGAAATGCTGACTAACATCCCACAAAAACATTTAATCTATATTTATGAGCTTATCAAACTTTTCTTTCTTGAGATAAGCTTCTTACAAATCTGATACAAAGATTTGTAAGAAGATTTGTTTTCTTACAAAGTTCTTAATAACGTAATGATTTTGAGCTTCTTACGTAACTTAAAAGGTCATTTAGAAGAGACCGCGATTATTCAAATCGACACGAAAGGAAAAATGCCTTACATTTCCTGCAACAATTATTTCACGATCGAAAAACCTTTTGAAATCTTTTACGTATCAGGAGTACAAAATTTGACCCTGAAAAAAACCCGTTTTCTTTGTTCGATCTAACTGAACGAAAATTTTACATTTCTTTAAACAGAATAACTGACAAGGTCGCGAAAAGTGCTGTGTTTACTCGGAGTCCTGGCATTAGCCAAGGAGGCTGGTCTCATAAATAAAGATAGACTGACGCGCCTGTACTTATCATTCGTCACAGACGTTACGATAATAGAATGACTGCGTCCAGCTTCATTGCAACTTTTATCTTATTAGGCATGTCGCAGGCTGGAGTCGACAATACGCCAAGATTTCATATCCGTCTACCCCTACCATTTATCCCTATTAACCATTTTACTAACAAGTACACTTTCAGAGCGAGAATTTTAAACGACCTTTTCGAGAAGACAAGACTATCATGTACGTCCATTTCTAACCCCTCAAACCTTCTGTGTACAACTGACCACCACAAGCGGCAAGTCGCCTACAGCTTTATAAGTAACAAAATTTCGCAATCGGGATGGAGCTTTTAAAGTTGAAACATGCTGTTATTTCTGTCACAAAGTAGACAGTGTAATTGTTAATTTCCTTCTAATTCATTGATTTTCAATGTGAAGGGGGGTGCTTCCCAAGGGAGGTGCGGCGATATCTAAAGGAGGGCGCCAGTGGGCCAAGAGACAGTCCACCGCCCGCGCACATGGCACCCCCGCATCACCCCACCGTATCTCCTAGTAGAGGTGTCAAATACAGGGGCCCTACCCCTTGAAGAATAATTGACTTTTGACATAAATAAAGATAGACTTAATTTTAAGGCAAATAACCTGTTAAAGATAAACTTTTAATTTTTTTAAATAAATAAATTTAGTGGGTTTAGGAAGTTCAAAGGTTCTGAAAAATAAGTGGAGATATTTAAGCAGAATATTATCAGAAGTTAGAGGCCTTAGGCCGTCGAGCTAGTGGATAGTTGACAGAAGTAAATTATAACAGGTAATGAGAATCAAGGGTACTTTGAATCCAATGTGAATACATGGTGCACAATGCATAATAATAATTATACAGAGAATGCAATGCATAAAAACTAAAAAGAAAATACAATAAACCAAGAATACAATGCGTACATACAACTACATATTCCAAATATTAAAAATGGCCAGAGGCCAGTTGATGTTATTTAAGCCATTTAAAGTCGTAATCACATATTTTAATGACAGGGTTGTTTATCTGTCTTCGTCTCTCATGAAAACTTTTGGCAAGATTATAATAGTATATTCTTAAAAGAACCAAACCCAAATTTGGTTATCTGACGTAGAACACTGTTTTGAAAAACTTATAGCTTTTTACGGTTAGATTTTCAGGCATGCCCAAACTGGACTTGAGTACGCAGTTGAGGACGCAGAATGGATTTATAAATGAGTAACTTGTTATCTATAGATAAAACACTGTTTCGAGCAAGTAAGGAGAAGAGTCAGGCTTTAGGCACTCGGAACTTCTGGATAATATAGATATGATGTGTGGGGACCATGTAAGAGTATTATTGAGGATCCCGATCCCGCCGTGCTGCGCTCGAGTCTTAGTGGGCCTCAATTCACTCAGTATCTATCACGCAAGCAGTGCAGTTATGCGAACTTTTGATGCGAAAATAAACTGTCAACTTATTTTTTTTTACTTCGTCATGACATCATCTAAAAAACGCAAATACGACGATGATTATTAAATTAAATATGAATTTGTTGTTATACAAAAAAAAATTTTCTCGGCGAGCTGTAATGTGTTATTCGTTAAGAAGTATTGAGCAGTTGATACCACGAAGCCTTCTCGTCTGGAACGACATTTGTCAACAAAATATAAAGTGTTTAAAGACAAGCCGAAGGAGGTTTTTTCCCACAAAGTGTGCACGTTTGAAACGGATGCAATTGGATAACATTTGCTTTGCGGAGTCATCTGAAAAAACGCTCGAAGCTTCGTAAGAGAAGCGCCTTTACTTATCATCATTACTAAGTCCGAGAAAAGTCATAATTATCGAAGAAAAACCCGTCAAGCAAGTTGAAAGCAGCTGATATTGTTCTTGGACCAAAACATAAAGAAAAACTTCTACAGATACTGCTTTCTAACAACACTGTGAAACCTTGCATTGATGCTATGGCCGAAGATATAAAGAATCAATTAGTGCATGCTGTGAAAGAATCGCGTTTTCCCGCAATTTAGCCGGATGAGAGTACAGATGTTGCAAAATGGTGTCAACTGTTAGTTTACATTCGATATATGCAAAATAAAAAATTCAAAGACGAACTGCTGTTTTCTACAGAGTTAAAAACTATTTCCAATGCAATGCATATAATGACAACACTCCCTGAATTCTATTATAAATATGAACTGCCATGTCAAACGCTGACAGGCGAATGCACAAACGGCGCTCCATCATTCTTTGGGTTTCGCTCAGGATTCGTACTGATGGTCAGAGAAAAAAGTTCCAGTATTTCTGCTATTCACTGTGTTATACACCGTCAAGCCTTTGCAGCGAAAACACTTCCAAAAGTACTCAATGATGTCTTAAAATTATGCTTCAAAATTATCAATCAAGTTAAAAAGAGGCGTTAAATACTGGACTTTTTACTGTCCTCTATGAAGATTTGGGAGCAGGATATAGAGCACCGTTATTTGGGTTATAACCGAAAACATCGCGGACAAAAATGTCGCGGAGAAAGCGTCCTGGTACTTCGCAGTTTGAAAACATCGTCGTCAGAAATATCGTGGTAAAAAATAAAGTACCTACAAATCATCGCATGTTGATAACATCGCACACATGCGTTTATTAAATCCCATACTGACATATTATGTAACTGACTTTCGTCGTAACTAACAAATCGACATAAAAAAAAAAAAAAAAAACTGATTGCATGCTATACATGAAAATGTTAACGACACTTTAAGAATAATCAGAAACAAAATAAAATATAATTTTCACTACAAAAATATCGGATTAACAAACGTGAAAGAAAATAATTTGATAATTAACCAAGCAATTTTTATAGAGGTAACCTTATGCAGTTATTTATCTTCCATTTTCTAAGCACTTTTAGACTGTATTTTTCATAAAAAATTACCAATAAATATTTATAAAAAAGTTTAATTTATTAATGACCTTTGTTAGTTTACTATGTAAATTTAAAATTCTATTAGTTGCATTAATTTTCTACTCATTCTCAATTTTTAAATGCTTAAGTTTCCTTCTTAATTTTTCAGCAAAAAATTTATTACTTCATTCAAAAATATGAAATATAGAAATAAAAGAATCCCTCTTTCCTTCTTGCGCTCCCAAATCATTATGAGAAAATGCATTTACAACTTTTAAAACCTGAAGACGCATGTGTGCGATGTTATTGTCATGCGATGATTTTGTGGGTACTTTATTTTTTACCACGATATTTTCGACTACGATGTTTTTAAACTTCGAAGTTTTAGAACCGCTTTGTTTTCAGCCACGATATTTTGTACCACCGCTGTTTTAGAACTGCGATGTTTTCTCTTTGCTTTCTTGTCTCCCACGATGTTTTGTACCACGACGTTTTCACCCTGCGTTGTTTTCTCCGCGACGTTTTCGTCCGCGATGTTTTCGGCGGACACCGTGATTTCATACTGAAGTACGCTGGCTTCCAAGAGGAAATATGTTAGCAAGATTATTTGAACGTCGAGATGACGTTCAGTTTTTGGAAATTCAAAATCAAACTAAATTGTATTTGGAATTAATAAAGGCAAATGTTCAAGCTATATTAGCTTAGATATCTTCGATTCGTTCAACTCACTGAACTTGAAATTACAAGGTGGTTTGGTTTATCTGATTGCCGTAAAGCACTCGAGGGTTATCTGCCTAAAAGGGATGCCTTCGTGGAGGACTTTGTAAGGGAAACTGGCTCATATAAACGTTACACATGGGGAAAAAACGCCTGTTCGCAGGATTTGAATCTCGCACCGAACTACCAGTGTTCAGCGACTTAACCACTCGGCTGCTGGTGGACGCAAATTAAAGGTGAAGATTCGAATATAATTTATCATTGGAATGCCCTCATAGCGTATATTGATAAGTTGTAACTCTAAGAACGCAAAATTTTAGCCTACAGTTATTTTGTTTTCCCAAATTATTTGGAACCCTAGAAAAAACACGCTTTAAGGAAGATTTTCAGGTTTGGCTTGGTTTATTTGATTATGGCAAAGAACACAAGTGCTAACTACCTAAGGGGAGAGATGCCCTCGACGAGGACTTTCCAAGGGAAGATTGCTCGTATAGACGTCACACAGGAACAAAACCATGAACACGCTCATGCAGCCAGCCCGTTCACAGGCTACTACCAATCTTCAGCAAATTTAACCCTCGGCCGCTGGTGGCTCTAGAAGACTTTAGGATACTGATTCTAAGAATAAAATATCAAATCATTTGCAGCTTCTCACTGACGAATGCAAACGTTACTTCCCTCACTCATGTGATAATAACATTTATAGTCTGACGACGGTTCCTTTTCAGGTTGACATAGATGTACTGTCAGAAACACTACAAGAGCAAGCTTTAGTAATTGAAAACGATTTTTCAGCCAAATATAACTGAGAAGGTGATTAAGCCATTATTTCGGATAAAATACACTACCCAACATTGAAAATGCTACACCAAGAAGGAGTGGCTAGAAAGTGATGAAACTCGGCAAACTGAGAGAGGCAGCAATGAACAATAAATGATCTTTATTTCGAAATGATATGCATAATACACAGCGAGAAAAGCGTCGGCTTAATAGATTGTAGGACCACCTTGGACAGCAGTTCAAGAAATAGTATATCTAGGTACAATATCGATAAACTATGCATGTCCTAAAGAAAGGCTCTCCATTACCTGTCCATCATTTGCCACAGTACATCTTCAGAACGTGGCAATGGCAGGCTCTGCAAATGGCTACCAACGTTGGCTGCACGTTGAACACGTTGCAGAACACTTTGGCTGATGCGACCAGTGTGTGGTCGGACGTTATCCTGTTGATAAAGAGCATTGGACACTCCTTGATAATAGGGAAGTGTCACCAGCTGCAGCACATCATCCACGTACCGTTGTGCCATGATGGTGCCCTGAATACGAACTAGAGGTGACCTGGAATCGTAGCAATTGCGCCCCAAACCATATACCGTGTTGTCGCGCGGTAGGGCGATCCACAACTACAGCCAGCTTGGACTGTCCGCACATCAACGCCACACTCGTTAGCAGAGACTATCATTGGAGAAACAAAAGTGTGACTCATCTGAGAACATGACCCTGTGACATTCCGTCGTCCACATCGCTCGAGCCGGGCACGATTGTAGACGTTGGAGTCTACGATGTAGGGTGAATGGCAGTCCTCTTAACGGAGGCCACGGGTGCAGACCAGTAACCACCATTCGATGGCAAATGGTTCTGGTTGATATGGGAACATCCAGGGTGTCTTGAACATAATGCAGAATGGAGGTAGAAGTGGCCTACGGATGCGCCACCGCTTGCTCACGTCATCACACGTGCTCAATCCACGCGTGATGACGTCACCCTGGCTGAATCGGCACCCCTCGAACTTGCAACATTTCTTTGTTCCATCCATTGTCGCCGTCGCTATAGCCGGTCTTCTGTGGATGCGTCCAGGTGTGTGTCAGCTGAGATTTGCGTATGGACTAACTTTCCCTTCTCAGTCCGATCACCATGCCTCTTGTAAAATCGTCGGTGTGCTGGAACTGCCTCCCTTGACGACGGCCTGGCATTCTCTGCTATTACAGGTGTCCTCTGAGACAAGAACACATTTTTCAGAATGATTTCCGTAGCAGAAATAACGGCAAGAAAACTGAGCATTTTACAAGTTCCTTTCCTTATATCTTCTTCAACGTGCGCTGAAGAGCTGCCCGTTTCGCATAATTCGCATAACTCGGTGACGTGCATCTAACCCTGAAATTTGCATAATTTTCGGGTCACTTCTTGGTGTTGCATTTTCAAAATCGGGCAGTGTATCTCTGAGTTCATACGGTTTTCATTCTTTTTAACAAAACTTGCTACAAATGGTAAGAGCTCTTTACGAAGATAATCTTGATGCTTTTGACATGATATTAAAAGAAAACGCTTTTTAAAAGAATGTTCCATTGTTTTTCTAAACAAACAAGCATTGAAGAAATAATGCGATTTTTTTACGCCTTTATTTTTCAAAATTTAAGTAAACAAAGTTCTTTTTATTAGAAAATATATTGTCCTTCATCCTCAGCTAGTTCCTAAGAGTTAAGATGGGTTTTGATTCACCAAGGCTCGCAGAACGTGCTTGTCGAACTTTGCAGGTCTCCCAGGAAAACGCTCGTCTTCTAGGGTGTAGGCTGTAGTTTCGAGTTAGAATTTCTGGGAACACCGTTAACACTGACTTACGCTTATTGTCCGATCTCCGTATATTGCATAATTATTCCGATTAATAATTTAATTGGGCTCATAATGCCAAATATGGTTTTTTGTCACTTACTTCCATAGCTCTGAAAAAAATAAGTGTTAAAAATCGAACTCTTCAAAACTCGCATTAAGAATAAGGTAAAATTACTACCAGAAAGTTGATGCAGGTATTTTATTACGCCTCCGTGCTACTTTTAATTCAGTTGAAAAACATATCACTAATGGAATGTTTCAATACTTACTTGTTTAGTAAGCTGAAATTTTTTCATAGTTTTCAGTATACAGGGTGCACGGGAAAGAAGCAATGAAAAAGAAAAACATATATATTAAACGTCAGTGTGTTTATCGCATTATGATTTTATATAGCTGGAAAAAAATGTTCAAAGCAGGTTAGTACACTTCTCTATATGAGCACCATTTTTAGCTTGAGCTATGTCTAGGCGTCATTTTTTCTCATTCGACACATTCTAAAGCATCACTGGTGCGAGCAGACTCACTGTTCTATCGTCTCCGTAATTCGGGCACAAGCATTTGATTCACTCTTTCCCTTACAAGCCCACCAGCGGCCGAGCGGTAAAGTCGCTGAACACTGGTAGTTCGGTCCGAGGTTCGAATCCCGCGAACGGGCTGGCTGCATGGGCGTTTTCGTGGTTTTCCCCATGTGTAACGTGTATACGAGCCAGTTTCCCTTAGAAAGTCCTCCACGAAGGCATCCCTCCTCTTAGGCAGATAGCCCTCGAGGCTTTGCCATACTCACACACACACACACACACTTTCCCTTACAAACTGCCACAGAAAGCAATCTAAAGTGGTTAAGTTTCCTTCCGCGCCTGTCTTTTGAATCCCCAAAACTAAGTTCTTTCCAACTTTGTAAACCACAATGCGATAACTACACTGATTTCGGATATATGTATGGCTCTTTCTCATTACGTTTTTCTTAGACTCTCAGTACTCTCTTAAGCAGTAAAACTGCCGTTTCTCTACCAGAGATCCAAGGAGGTCCTATATTTTCAAAGAAATCTGGAAATGATCCCTTTCAACTGATACCGAGGACAAAAAGAATAGCTTGTGGCATTCAAAACACAGTGCCGATGCATTTCTGCTACTGAATAAGAAGGTACATGCATAACTCCTCGAAGGATTTTTAATATTTTAATGCTGAAATTAACGCCAATATAACACTGAAAATAATTACTACCAAAGTTGTAAACTTCATCTTTACTTGTTTTGTTAAATGTAACTGAGTTCTTAAGCAGGAATCAAATTAAGAGATGTGAAAAGAAAGTATCTGCTTTCTAATTCTAAACTAGTATAACTGGAACCATGAAGGAACAGGCAGTTTTTCAATCTTTCCTGAACGCCTACCAACATTATGAAACCGTTTTCCAAATTTTTAAACATGCCTCGAGCTCTGTTTTATACAAGAATTTAAATAAAATTTAAATTAAATGAAAGTAGACTATGCAAACTTTATTTAATATACAGCAAAGATATTTAGTGTCTACCTTAAATGCTCTCCAATGCAAAAATATTTTTAATGATACAGTATATTTAGGATACATTATAAGATTACATCTGTATTTTGAGTTACATAAACATACCTATTGCTTAATCTTTCATGGATATCATTGCTTCCAATTCTGTACAGAATGAACGCAATAGTTGTTGCGTTCTTCTATTCTTCTGACACTAGTTGTTGCATTATTTTTTCTTCCTTCACGTTCGTACGGGGTTCGTATGGATTTGGAGTGAATAACGACGACACTACTTGATGAAGTATCGAAACACACTTTATTGGCCAGTATTGTCAGGACAGATCCAAAACACGTTCACAGTCGTCGATGAACTACTATAAACACACTGACACGATCAGCGACACAGCCTCCAGGTTATCAGGCTATCACGGTGGAGACAGCTTCACGGCAAAGCACTAAAGTACAGCTCCCGACTCTGGTTGGTCGTTCTCGGAACTTCATGTACTCTCGAGACTCTCCACGCTACAACTCGCGATGCACTCGACGACACTCAGAGCACAGCTCGCGACTCTTCGGTTCAGTCGTTCCCGGAGCTCAACACGCTCTCTCGACGATGCCACTAACCGCGATACACTAACAGACTCCTTCGGTGAACTCGACGACCCACTCGGCATTCGCTGCCCAGCTGTCAACGATCGACCCCGCAGGGATTCACTCGCTAGACGAGACACCAATTCAATACTGACTATCTCGCACTCTAGACGAGGCACTCTCACTCGCCCTCTCGACGAGGCACACTCTCAATGACTGACTACCAGCTCGGTAGACGAGGCACACACAATCTCGCACTCGACGAGGAACACTCACTGACTCTCCGCGTACCAGTAGGGTTTATATAGTTTTTGGCTTGTCTTCGAGAACATTCTGGGCTAAACCGGTAAGAATTCGTTCCAGAAGGTTCTCCATCCGTCCATGGCATATTGCCAATTTTGTCGCCAAATGGGTGATTTCTCGCCAAATGTGGCAACCCTGTCTTACCTTGCTATTTTATGGCAACCCTTAACCTACTTTGCGGGAAAGCTATCTCACAGCGCTTGTACATTTCGTAACAATATCATTACTTCCAATTCTGTACAGAATGAACGCAGCAGAGAATGATGTACCAATTATCATCAAAGAAATTTAAAAGTTTGTTGAATAACTGTTTACGGTAAAGCCCGCAAAGGCTATCTCTAAGACCAGACAGGATAGGTGTGCTTTCTTGGAGGACTTTGATTCAGAACATACATTTTCGAACTAACTCGCACTATATTCGCCGCGAATGATGGCACTTAAAAAATAAAGGCAATACTTTTAAGGTGTTAGGTTATTTTAACTTTTGTTATATATATATCTTACTTATATTAGGTATTTAGATAAGAAATTGAAAAATATATTATTCATTCATTACCTCATAATCATCTGCTTTTTCAATCTTCACTGTTTGGTGATTGTAACGAATATGACGAAGGCAGTCAAACTTAGTTGCCAAAGTTTTTATGTACTCATACATTAAAGTATGGTGCATATAATTGGGGTATTCTGCTGGTGGTGGACAATCACTAGCAGCTCCTAGTTCTTTGCTGGTGTTGATGATTGTTGTCTTCATTACAGAAGCAAGGCCGTCGACATCATCATCATGATACCTCCACAACCCTCCCAAATGGTCTGTTCTTTCAAAGCAAACTGGTTCTAGGCCTTCCTCTTTTAGCGCCTTTACGGCTCCTAAACCGCAAGGTCCAGCTCCTATGACTGCAACTCGTTTTGCTTCAGACATGATTAAGTCTGAAATGAAACAATGAAAAGCTCAATAGAAAATACACAAAATATCACAGTACATAATACAAATCAATAATGAACATTTTCGCATTACACTTTCACCTTGAAGGAATAACTATCAAGGCAGAGTTTATTTTCATAATCTATAAGTTGGAAAGGATATAAACAAAAATTTTCTTTCATGTGAATGCTTTTAGTTACAGTTTGCAAAATTTCTTATATAAGCTCATTTTCTAAACCCATGCGGTAAAACGTTATGAGTGAAAGCATTTATAGTCTCCTACGGCACTATCTCTTAAAATGCGACTTTTCAAAGCAGCTGTAAAAAGTATCTGTACTTATATTTTATAGCTCAACTGCCTTAGTAGAAGTCGCCAAATATCCTAAACGCGCCAAACTCTGCTAAACATGCGTATGACAGTTCTTCGGTTTTAATAAGCAATGTTGCTATTTTCATATCTGTTCTTATTGCAGTATTATAAGTTTCACCGCTTATATAAACAAATACTAATATTTTTTTTGTCTTAATCGCAATTTTAAAATTTGCGGTCGTAGGTCTTGTCTGCAGTGGTAGAAATAAGAATAAAATTTCTTCACCAGGGTTGCGTTTTGCCGCAAAATAGCTAATATGAGCAATTGCTCTTGAATCTACTCTTAAAGCGATTGCCATAAAATTTTCCACCAGAATGAAACCATAAAAACCTCCTTATAAAGTAGTGTTTTGACAGATTTTTTCATGTAAAATAATAATAAGTACTCTTCTGTTATCGGGACCGGATTCAGAAACGTATATATTAAGACATAAGAAAACGTATATATGTATGGTTATATGTGTTCATGCATATATGTACGTACGCATATATGTGTGTATACACACACACAATATACGCACATACAAACATACACATCTGCATTGATACATACATACAAAAGTGCATGGATACAAACATACACAAGTGCATGGATACATACATACACAAGTGCATGGATACATACATACACATGTGCATGGGTACATACATACACATGTGCATGGGTACATACATACACATGTGCATGGGTACATACATACACATGTGCATGGGTACATACATACACATGTGCATGGGTACATACATACACATGTGCATGGGTACATACATACACATGTGCATAGATACATACATACACCTCTGAATCCGGTCCCGATAGCAGAAAATTACCTAATAGTAATTACACATAATAAATGTACGCATGCATTAATTTTTTCCCCAATTATGAGCCATCATTCTTAGTCTTCTATAAAAAAGTCGCCAAATTGCGCAAAAGTGGTTGTGCTAATGAGTTCCAGTTATCACTGATAAAGCAAAGAAAAGTAAACACATTTACAGCCACTGCACAGGGTAATGAGTTGATTAAATCGATTCAACAGTTTTTTTATACTGTTTCTTCGTCAACCAGAACATATAGAGTGAAATCCCGGTTATTTATCTCCGATTTTTGCCAGACCCTGTCTAAAAGAAAAGTAAGAGTTTATTTAATTACCTTACCGAACGGTAAATATAATTGCTATCAGAACCCATCAGCGTCAAATAAAACTGTCTGCGGAAAATCGGAAAATACATGCAAAAGTCTGCCTTCCCCTAGGGCACATACCCTTGTGTGCTTTGCTATATTCAAATTACCAACCTCAACTATATTATAAACATGTTATTTACTGTAACTATGAATTGCGAACAATGCATTGTGAAAAGTATAGCAATCTTGCATTCACAAATAATTTTTTTAACTGCATCATAGCAATATATAAAATGAATTGTAACCTTCATGTGCAAATTAAATTAAGAGTAATTGTTATGATCTCGGAACAGTATATTGAGCTGAACCGTACGCTAGTGTTGCAGTATTAATTATACTTCACAGTGTAATTAGCAAAATTTTTTATAGAATAGGTACTGTTAAAGGAACCTTATAAATGAATCACTATATTATAATTAGTTGTAACATTATTTGAGAATTCATTCTGTCGTGGATGTCGTCAGCAGCTGCTCATCGATACTACTGTTGACAGAACTCACTGAGACAGAATGCCTCTACATATTGACTAGCTGCCCTGTTGATAGAGAAATGTGAAATGTTCACTTAAAATACAAAAAGGAAAGTGCGTGGGCTAAAAGCAGTGACAGCAGATGATGTCAGAGTAATTGAAAATTGTTTTTATCCACAATATTTGAATTAATTCGTAATTTGGAATATATAAACAAATTATATTAAATCCTCTACTGAAAGTAAATTGCTCAATTTTAAAAATACAGACTTTAATTTTCTCTTTCACATTGACTCCTATCGAAATATAAATACTGGTTGAAGTAAGGCCGGCACCTGTGCATCCATTTACGCATATTAGTATCGCTGGACCTTATTAACTGCCAAGCTTCCGCCCCACACTGCCAAGCTTCCGACAGACACAGCTATAAGAAAAGTTAGCGGTTGTCGGCCAAGGAAAGCAACGGTGACTGATGACTGATATATCACTTTGCAGGCGAAAAGAGATCGAAACCAAACAGAGAGCAACATCGCTCAGCAGTTGCGTACGGCGACCGGATGAGAGGTGTTCCATTTTGTGACCAGATGACTTCACATGGTCTGCTGGCCCGCCGTCGTGTACGCTGTATACAATTGACAGTAGTCTGAAAACGATTCTTGGCGCTGGTTGCCATGAACAGAAGTGAGGACGCGCTTTCATTCCAATAACGTCAGGAAAAGAGACCGTTTGGGTTGTCCTGGCGTGCTTGTATGGGAAGGCATAATGACGAACGGTAGGGCGGAGGTTTTCGACACAGGTTTACTTACCGGAGATCGTTACCGTAATGAAGTTATTCTCTCCCACATGCGCCTTTTCTGGAGTGTCATTGGTCTCGACCATGACAATGTGCGGTATGGGTTGGCCTGCGTACTACCCTGGTACCTTTAATTCCAATGAACATGCGTGTGTTACTTGAGGGAGGTGTCTTGCGGCATGATGTTACTCTCTGGAAAACACCAGAAAACTGAAGATGCTCTTTGAGGAAAGGGAACTCTTACCCCAAGAATTGGAAGAAAATTTGGTGCTGAGTATCGACAGACAGTGGAACACAATCATTGCAATTAGGTGGAGGTCATATCTCTTACTAAGGCTCTTTGGTTTGTAGTTCTCTGTCTTATCCAGTTAGGTTTTTTTATACCAACATCATTGTGTGAATAAAACCTTTTCCTATTTGTTCCGTACTGTATACGTCCTATTCATTTTTTTGCTACTATACTTTCCTCATTATTTAAGTAGCAATTTGTGCTTCTGTAGTATGAATTTCTTGTCTCCCAGTTGAAGTTTGCTGGAATTAAGGCAAAAATCGGGAGAACTGCTTAAGTTTTGTAAGTAAATTGTTAATAATATTTTTCTGTTGATTATAATGTGGGTTATTTCTCTTTCCTATACTTTTTAAGCGTCCTTGCATTAAATAAGATCTTGAATTAACTGAGGACGCCATCTTCACTTATCCGGTTAATTGCTTCTGTTTTGGATTGGTTTTATTAATTATGGCAAAGCACTCGAGGGCTATCTGTCTAAGGGAAGGGGTGCCTTCGTGAAAGAATTTCTAAGGGAAACTGGATCGCACCCGCAATACAAAGGGAAAAAGTCACGAAAACGTTCATGCAGCCAGCCTTGTAATGTATTTTGCAGTAACTGACAAAACAGATAATCTTCTTAGTAAAACATAAATTTTATTTTTAGTTTACGGAGATAGATAATTTGTATACAATTCTTAAGTGGCAAAATTTTCATACATCTACTAGCTGGTCAAACTTCAGAATAACAATTTTCAAACAATTTCTTCTGTTGCTGAGCAACAGTTACATCATACAAATATGACTTCAATAATTAATACAGTTATTTGTTAAATAACAAGATATTACAACCTGTTCGCAGGGATTCGTAAGGTCTAAGCACCAGTGTTTAGCGGCTGGCCACTGGTGGGGCCCGGTTAATCGAGAGTTAATTTAACAAAAGCTGAGCATAACGACACTTAAAGGTAAGGAGGGTTCTAAAAGACATTACGCAGCACCATCTATGAGGAAAAGAAAGGAAGCAACTTAGGAAGGAGAAAGCTACTGAGGAAAACAGAAAAAAAAAAAAAAAAATCGAATAACAAATTAAGCTACTCAAAATCAGGAAAAGTGTGATACGAATTCAAATAATAAAGAAAATAAGGAAAAATTTTATGACAAGAGAAAGCTTCGAAGAAATTAAATTTGTCAAATTAAAATATGTTTTGAATAATTTCAGCAGAAGAAAATTTTAGCAGATAATTAAGAGATCCAACAATATGAACCAAACCCAAGTTTCTCACGAGTTTGATGCAACAATTTAAAAACTGTCTGGTTTGATTATTTTTTAATAAGCCAAGTTAATTGGTGGAAAATGATGCCATGATTTCTTTAAAAATTCATACTTAGATTTGGATCTATAAAGGCATAACTGTGTTAGTAGTGAATAGATTAAAAAGTAGTTTTCAATTAAATTTATGCAAAATATTCGTGAAGTAATTAATAAAAGGAAGGAAAGGAATAGCAATCAAATTACTACGATCAACATGGAAAAGAAGTTTTCTTTCTTCTTCTTTTTTTTTTTAATAGCAAGAGGACAAATGCCTTTTTTATAACAAGCAGAATTTAATTCCTAGCTCATGTTCAAACATTCTCTCAAAAGTTTTAATGATTTAAGTAAAAATTTAAATGCCTTTTTGAAGAGCCTTTTCGTAATTTAGTGAGCAAATCATAATCATATAACATATACTTCTTACATATATATCAGCTGACATATAATAAATTACGCTATTATGAACAGC
Organism: Stegodyphus dumicola; assembly: GCF_044657685.1. NCBI lineage: Eukaryota > Metazoa > Arthropoda > Arachnida > Araneae > Eresidae > Stegodyphus > Stegodyphus dumicola. The sequence continues at coordinate 107,086,626 of NC_140781.1, read as the reverse complement.
ATTATTAAGAACATATAAAATTTAAAGTCAAAGATTTAAAAAACAACATACTATTTCTACAAAAAATATTATTTTTAAACATAATGTTTTAAAATTTAAAAAACAATTAACAGTTTAACAAATAATATATTTTATACGACAAATGGTAATATTTGACATCAATACAATTTTTTTTATATCTTACATAAAAAGATTACCTTAAAATTATATAAGAAAACACAAATCACTTTAAGGCAACCTATTAAAGCTGTTAAAATTTAGCATACTGTTTTTCCATCTTTAAAAAGCAAACTAAGAAGATGACGCATATTTGCTGAAATAATTTATGATTTAATTTTAGATAAAATTAGTAATAGAATTTTAATAAGTAAATATATTTCAATCTATTTTAAGCGACTCAGATTTAGTAAGAAGATACATTACTAGTTTCTTTGTTTCCCGTAAGTGTTCTTTTCTTGTGCATTCACGCATATCACAAAAATGAACAGGGAAATTAAGAATCGTCTAAATAACAGCCCTTTATCAAGGATCAAAGTACACAACAAGATATAAAAAAATTTATCAGAAAGATTAGATATATTCATATTTTTATTAGCCTACTCATTATGCAAACTTTATCATGACACTAAATTTAGGCAATATAAAAGGAAATACATAAAAAAGAAAATAATTTTTAGGAATTTGAGCTTTACGTTATGTAAAAAAAAAAAAAGAAAAAGAAAAAAAAAAAGAAAAAAAAAAAAAAAAAAGGCATAATGATAAGACACGTATAAATGTTCTATTTTTAGTAATAAATATCGTACAATTAGCGTGAGTATCCTATAACAGGACTTAAAATTGCATTATTTTATTTGTTTATTAATTAAATCTGACACACTTCAATTATTTGATCACGCCAAAGTGTACTAGGATTATCTGTTTAAAGGAAAGCATGCCTTCGTACAGATCTTTCTAAGGAAAACTGACTTGTGTTTAAGTTACGCACAGGAAAAACCATGAAGCAGCACATGTAATCAGTCCATTAGCTAGGATTCGAATCCAATGTCGAACTATCAGAGTTCAGTGGGCTTATCCACTCCGGCACTAACGTATTTAAAGCAAATGAAAAAGTTAGCTTCATGTCGGTTTATTTTAAAGAAAGAAACAGCAAGAAAAGTAGCCATTATTGAAACCTAATGCATAAAAAACTAAGTAGCTACATTCTGAAATGAAAAGCAGTAATCTTTTCTAAGGAAAAGGATTTTTAAGATCGATCCACATTTAAGGCAACATATACATATTTATATAAGCAAGCACTTTTTTTTTAACCATACAGTTCAATTTTATTTACATTTCATAAAAAGCAAGACTAGATAACAGAAAAGAATAAAAATTAAATTCAAGTCATTGGAAGAAGTAATAAGAAAGAGACTGAGCGATTAAGTTGTTATTCTTCATCAGAAAGCAGACAACAGTTTTATCACAATCTGCCACTTTTCCAAATTCATTTTTGATTAATTTTCTAAAAATTAAGCTAATAAGAAATAATTACAGAATTTCTTAATCAGAAATGAATCTGTCTAGAATCAAAAAATGCCAGTTTTTTAAAACAAAAGAAAACAATAATAATAGTAAGAAATAAAATAATTGGTAGCAATATCTAATTAAAAGTACTAAGTAAAACCTTTCAGCTAGACCAAAATTTCAACTACTAAAATCAAAGTGCACAACTATATCCTGAAGCTATTTTAAAACAAAAATACCTTAAACATAATTAAAACACAACAGAGTTATGCAAAACGCAAGTACAAATTCATCATTATAAAAACATATCAAAGTAAGAAAATGAAGAAAAACTAAAAATTTATTTTTTACTTTTACCGAAACTCTCAATTATCAAGTCAGAACGGAGAAGGTAAACTTTTGCGAAGTCGAGTTACAAAGAAAAAATATATAGTACAGTAAAATGGCAACAGTTTACTTTCTCTATATTGGCTGTATAGTTTAGAGCTTTGGTACGTTAAAAAACTTCGGTCTTCATGTTCTTTTTTTTTTTAATTTTTATTTAGTTTGATAATTTGACATTTTTTACAATGAATTTTTATTTGTGTTCAGCATAATTTTGCTCTATTTATAACCTCGCTAAAGGTATTTATTAATTTTGTTTTAAACACAGAATGAGGCGATAGAGCTTCTTTAGTTTTCTTTGGTCAGTATTACACTTTGATGATATCAGTTTAATTGAAACTTGTACTGGTTCTTATACTGGAAGTTCTAACCTGGTACCTTTAATTACTACTGCTGCCAATTACTTACTTTGTTTTGTTTTAGAAAACATTTTTGCGACTAAAGTGCCATGTTCCTCTCGATTTCCCATGATGTCTTTGTTTGAAATTTCAGGGCAGGTTTATTTCTGGTTGCAAATTTTGGAAATTATTGCTTATGCGATTAAAACTCCAAGTAAAAAAAAAAAAAAAATGGTGAAAAGTAATCAAAATTCATACATAAATGGGTTGCTTGCTCCCTGATGACGAATAGCAACTTTAGCTTTCCATCTCTTTCTTATTATTCGGCCCACCAGCGGCCGAGCGGTAAAGTCGCTGAACACTGGTAGTTCGGTCCGAGGTTCGAATCCCGCGAACGGGCTGGCTGCATGGGCGTTTTCGTGGTTTTCCCCATGTGTAACGTGTATACGAGCCAGTTTCCCTTAGAAAGTCCTCCACGAAAGGCATCCCTCCCCTTAGGCAGATAGCCCTCGTGTGCTTTGCCATAATTAAATACACACATTTTCTTATTATTCCTTCCAATACTTTTAAGTGAGTTTCAGTCTTTTCTTTTCCTTTTGTTTTTGCTATCTAGGCTTGCTCTCCATGTAAAACTAAAGTAAACTAAACTAACTACCTGTACTTCCAAAGTAAACTAACTTTCGGTAAATAAAATTTAAAAATTTCTAAAAACACAAGACAAAAACTTCCACATTTTTCTATAGCAGCAATTAGCGCGCAATTAATGAAAGGAAAAATTCACTTGTTTTCTTCTATTTCCTGAATTATGTATATATGTATCTATTTAATATTAGATTATTAAGTATATTACCTCCTCGGAAATAAAGTAATTAAATTAGAATTCTATTGTAATGAATTTACTTATTAACATATTTAAAACTGACCAGTTAAAATTGAATAATTAAATGCGAAAGTGCAACCACCAAACTAAGTAATTATCGTTCTTGACCGGAAATTAGTTGACGTTTCATGGGAAATAAACTAATTTCTGATCAATTAAACAATAATTAATAGATGCGAAAGTGTTTCGTCTTTTTCGTTCGTTTTTCTTTCTTAATTTATCAGAAATTAACTTGTTCCCCTTGAAAAGTAAACTAACTTCCGGTTAATAACGATAATTACTTAGCTTGTTAGTTGCACTTTCGCATTTAATTATTCAAGTATTTAATTATTAAACATGCTAATGAGTAAATTTATTATAATAGAATTCTAACTACACTACTTTATTTTCCAAGGAGATAATATATTCAATAATCTGCTATTTTCTAGTAAAAACATTAGGCTAATCTTTGGAATATGGTAACAGGTAGATTGGCGACATTTTGGTAAGGCGATAAAGGTTACTAGCTAGGACTTAAACAGTGTACATGGATAAAGTCAAGAGTGTGCGCAATGCCATTTTTGTGCAATTCTGGAATTTTTTTTAAGTGAAAATAGGTCGACGTGTACATGGATACCGTGTTTGTGCAATTCTTAAAAACGCGGCAAGCAGTTTGCGATTCTGCACTTTCTCCCAATTTCGCACCTAATCTTCGTCATGATTAAGCACTTTTGTTCCATAAAAGTTCTAGGATAAGCGTAATTCGGCTAGCAGATTGTTGGAAAAAAAATGTTGAGTAAAAGAAAAAAAAAAAAAAAATGCCTTTACTTCGTGAAAACAAAATGGCGTCCAAACAAAAACTAGCAGATTGCTGTAGCAGGGTTGGTCGCCAAATTTTCGCCAAAAAATCGCCAAGTTACCATAATCCAAAGATTAACCAAAAATTATTTTATTACTTAGAAGCTTTCGCGCAAATAATAGGCAATTTATTCTAATAAATACCTTGTTTATTTATTTGTATAATCCTACGAAAATTTTTTTGCAACAAAAGTATCCGAATATATATATATATATATATATGCAAGATGGAGAATACCTATATTAAAATTTAAATATTAAGTCTAATTTTTCAGTTTAGTTATTTCACCTTTTTGCTTCCTTGTACGAAGTATTGTAATTGCCCAAAATTTCGGATATCATATTTCAACGAAAATATCCATTTTGACCGCTCTCCAATCCATGTGAACGATGTTTTTGCTCGACATGTGCATTTACGGACACTTTTTTCCATAACTAACTATAAAATGGATTCAGAAGAGAACTTTTCGTGACGTCGGTACGTATCTCGCATAACTCAAAAACGATTAGCCGTAGAACATTGAATTTTTGTATATGGGACTGCTATAACATGGAATTGTGCACCTCCCGTTTTCGTCGAAATCGGCCACACCAAACATATTTACAATTTATTTACTAGTAGATTATTGAATATATTATCTCCTATACCCACTTTGTTATCCCGCTCAGACAACTCAGTTTTTTTATTCTTATGTGGTGGTGAATTGTGCATTTTTTGCTTTAAAAGTGATTGAATTACGTTGTTCTTATGTTTCTGTTAAGGTTTTTACGCCTTTAGTTAATCTGCAAGCAGTAGTTGTAGAATTATCAACAATTTAAAAGCTTAAGTGGCACTAGGCCTAACGAGGTTACCATTTGTTTACATTTGAAACTTGGTATAATGGCGAATTAAGTCAATTGGTACACGAACTTTAGTGTCTTTTCCCTCAGTGGGACCAAAACGTAACTTTCAGTTTTGCGCACCGAAAATTTCATCTTCCTGTCCGCTGGCCGAATTGTTTGTTTTTGCTTGGAAACTAATTTTAATTGTAAAAATTGTTTCTTTTAATAGTCTTTAACTGAATTTGGTGTTTTATGTTTTTCTGCGTTTTACAATTTTTAATGAAGATGTTTTGAGTTTTTATGTATTTTTGCCTTGCCGCGAAGTGAATTAACTAAATGAGAAATATGAATGAAATGAAATGAATGAAATTCAAGGAAATAAGTTTAAATGAAATGCAGCAAAAAATGTGTGTAATTTAATAGGTTGTACAAGGAAGTCGTGTGGTGTCCATATCAGATATCCTATCCTGAAAAATATAACAGGCTTAGAATAAATCTCTTTAACTAAAATCTTAATTAGCCAATAGGAATAAAATCAAACTATAGATGTGTAGTACGTCCGGAAAAGAAATGATGAAAAAGAACGACACATATATCCAAAATAAGTGTGTTGATTGCAATGGAGTTTACATAAATGAAAAGAATTAGTCGGAAAGTTTTAAGTAGTACACTTCTATTTGTGAGCGCGATTTGTAGCTCGGGCTATGCCTAGATGATACTCTTCCTCTCCCTCCGCCACAGGTTCGAAAACATCACTGGTGTGAAGAGTCCTACTGCTGCCGTAATTTGGGCACGAAAATCTGCAACATCGACCACAAGCATTCCATACTCTCCTTCCTTCACAAGCACCCACAAGAAGAAATTTTACCCATTAGTTCTGGGACCGTAAAGCTAGAAGTTTCCCGTTAAGTTACTCATTTACAAACCACATTGCGTCCTATGCTTTGTTATGCAGTCTTAGACTAAGGGCATATTCATGTACTACCAACAGATAGCAATTATAAAAGCTCCCAAACTTGCCTCCAGAGACTGATCTTCGACACTCCGAGGTATGTTCGGAACAACAAAATTTATCTACGCGCTATCTGTCACCTGTACAACTTTCATAAAAGTCTCAGAGAAAATAGCAATTCCATCATCCCAATTTATAATTATGATTACTAATCGCCAGATAATCCAAGCTGTCGATGACCATATTAAGCAATAATATGTGAAACACTCGCAATCGACATTATGTTTCTGCATTTTGTACGGATTATTTTGCCACATTACTGTATTCTAGGACAGCCTTCTATATCAACATTGCCTGCAATTTTCCCACTTACTCTATATATGGTTGCGTATCATGCGGTAAGACCAGTCTGATTCTGTGAATGTCTCATGTGAACTCTACCCAAGAAAGTTTAGACTACTATATCTCCCCGAGTCTAAACTCTTATCTACACCAGTTTCCAGCTCGCGCATTTTTTTCTTGCTTGCTGTTTTGATAATATGATGCAGGTTATCTTTATTACATAAAATACGTTGATACAAAGATGTAAAAAAGCATAAATATAATCGGTCAAGAACGGATGCGTAGATCACACCGATTTGGCTTAATATTTTGTCAAAGAAAGTTTTGTCAAAAATGAAAAAAGTGCTCAACCAGCCACGCTTGCTGCTACATCTGAATGAATCGGTTTCATCGTTAACCTTATGTCCGTGCATAGAAAACAGTTTATATATATATATATATATATATATATATATATATATATATATATATTCATATTAGAATGCTCTGTTGCACGTTGAATGTTTTTAGGTGCTAGATTAGTCCTTTCCATTCCCTTACGCACGCCGGTTTTTGCAATGTAAAGAGAGATGAGAATTCTGCTTTCTCCTTATTTGTATGCCAATCCATTTTTAAGTCGATATTGCATGAACCATGAATCTAAAGATTTAGCCTTGAATGTCACAAGGAGTGTGACGTGTGCGGCTCAGTGAAGTAAGATTGTTGAAGACACATAATGTAATTCAGTCTGAAGCTCGAAATTTCTCTGAGGTGATAACGTAGCAGGAAAGTAAAGAAATGAAACTATTCTCTCTTAACCAACAGTTATTTGTGTGGCTTGAGACAATTTCAAGGCCACTACGAGCTAATGTAAAAGTCATCAATTAAGAAGCAATGTCATGCCATCCCCAGGAACCCCATGCAAACAAAATGAATGAAATGTACAAATATAAAAATAAAATAAGAGCAGAAAGAATAATGACGGAGCACGCGAAACTAACCGCTTAGCAAGCCACTATGCATTGAATAATAAAAAGTGCTTGTTTTAATGTGCCCTATCACTGATTAAAATTTGTTCAATTAATTTTGCAGCACCAGTATAAACACAAACACAGTCACATCATGCAACTCCGATAATTCGAAACGTTTATGCCTTACCAAAGTACCACTTCATCATTCTATGCTATTGTTGCGTGCGTATTGGTTCGTAATAGATTGAATGCACACAGGCCCGATGATAGGTTCATAAAATTTATTTTACCAAAAGAAACACTTAACAGTTTTGGACATTCCCACAAAAATAATCGTACAACTTTTCACAGTATCACAGAGTACAAACAGTAGCTATAATTCAAACTACTAAGAACAGCAAACACAACGCTATGCAAAGTGAATCGAAAGAGGAAGCTCACACAGTGATATCTTAGCGCTCCGAAATTACGTTGACCTAAACAGCTAACAATGACTCACAGCAGAGGCTCTCCCTGTCTTATATAGTTTTCATCTGGCGGCCAAGATATTTCTAATACTTCTCGAAATTTATTGGAATGCATATGAAGGCTGGATACGCTTACCGCTAAATATGAAATCAATTACAGTTATTCAGTTATAATACCTATTACGGTGATACACGGACTACACCACAATTTCGCCAAATGGTCACCAAGTTTCGAGATTTTTCGCCAAATTAGTCGTAAAAAGCATTGCAAGCTTGGCATACGACAATCTCACGTATTTATTGCACCAAAATCATATACCTACGTACGAAATGTGTAACACTATCAAAAATTGTAATTTTTCTCAGCGTATTGTTGATCTTGTTTAATCAATTATTAAAATACTGAGGAATTTAAAAAAATAGTGAATATTTCATTAGAATTTGCATTTAAAAACAATGATTATTTTACAAACACCTGTTTCCGTGAAGTAATTTGAACTCTGCAATTGGTCATTTCTAAAGCTTACGCCTTAAACAAGCTCTTTTGTGTACATGATACTGAAATTGAAAACTGACAGATCTGAAAAAGGTACTAAATAGTGATGCTGGTATTTATTCTTTTAACAACAAAGTATGAAAGTTATAACAAAAGGTAACGAATTCAGATTTTAAAATATGCATAAGCCAAAAAAAAAAAAAAAAAAAAAAAAAAAAAAAACAAGAATATAAGTAGTAGTATTATGACAGGTTGTTAAAATCACAGTATAAGAGAAACTGCTCCCACTATTCAAATCAGAATGCAAAAGAAAAAGAGCCTCATTTACTCCTTCACTAGCTACCTCAAAAAATAAATTTAAATGAGCAATACTTTTAAAGTGATTATTTCATGGCATAAAAATTAAACTGCCGAAATTTCCCTCGTTTTTTAATATAAAAAAATAATCGCTTCTTTTTATAAAACTTTTATTTTTAACCGAAAACAGTTACTGGGCAGGAAGAAAAGGGTTTTTGAACTTTGGAAGTTTGAAATGAGATTCATTATCATAATGATAGTTTCCAGTATCAACCTTTTCGATTTAGAACAGTGATTGGGTCTTATCTATAATAACTGGATCCATAAAAGTCATTGGGTGGTAGATTTTACCAAGCTTCAGAAGAATATGAGATTATTTACTATTTCATAACTTTCTGCTAGTTCAAAAGCAAACTACGAATAATACTATAATAGTAACACAGGTTATATTCGTTCAGTTCGTTGGTATATGTCCATCTTAACAACAATGCATAAGCATTGTTTAATGTGTAAAATTTTTAAACGGGACCTAAAAATCACGAAACCCAATGGTCACAAGCACTTGATTTTAGACAGAGTTGTTTCATTAAATAAAAAAATAAAAAAAAAAAAAAAAAACTTTAGTACATATAGTAGGTCAACAGTCTGACATTGCAATAAATTCTCGATCCTTTAAATTACATTTTAAAGCATTAAAATATCAGAAATTTCAAAAGCAATTATAAGAAACGAATTTTTCATTAGAACTGAACTTTACTGAGAAGCGTTCAGGAAAGTGCTGATTTCCAGATATTACAGACTGAGGAATTACTTTAAAAAAATTGTAACATAGAAAATTCTCAAGCAAAATCTCTTTTTCATCTCATTTGAAATATTTACTTTGCAACAACAGTTTGCGAGCTGTACGATTTTAGAGTCAGTTAGTGAACTGGTTCAAAGTTAGCCAAAGTCAAGTGAAACATCATACTCTTAAACCTTAAAATTCTTTTTAGTAATCCTCACACCAAGTTTAATAACACTAAAATTTAAAGTCAAAAATCAAATTCAATGAAATTCCAAACTGAAAGAACATAAACGGTTCGTTGTAGAGATAATGAAGAAATAACGATAAATAAATTAGACAAAGTAAAATTACATAAAGCGATACCGTTATCAATAACTTAGTTGAAATATGTGCGCAATCTTTTAAGTCATTACTTTTTAAGCAATTAGTGAGAGATAATTCGAAAAGACTAATTCACATCAAATTTACCCACAAAGAAAAAAGGCAGAAATAAGTCCTGTACACGACTGTGAACGGTCGACTTATCGCTTCATCCGGTGATGAGACTGGTTTTGCTTGACACTACCTTATTAAAAATACACTCGTCAAGCAAAATTCGAAAAATCACGATAAACTGGCTAAAAGTAGTTCGAAATTCTGAAAATTTTGGGTATGTTTTAAATAAAAACAAGTTGTATCGAGCAGCATTATGCCAAACAGTGGTGCTATCATCGCTTTATATAAATACGATACAGCGCAAAATCAACTCTTTCGGAGATACGGTCTGTCATACGGTCTTCTTGACGTGGGTTCTGGATATATATTTACTACTTAACGTGGATATGAACATAATGTAGGCGTATCACATGACACACATTTAATAGCACGAACACTTTGTTATCACACGAACAAAAGAAATATTCTTAAAAAACTCTACTAAAAATAGAACCATATTTATCATTACGGTGACACACAGCATGTTGCTTTCCTTCCAAGTCACGTGAGAGAGAGAGAGACGACGCGCGCCGTCCGGCTAAAATGCGCATGCGTGGTCATCAAGCCATCACAATCGCTAATCAACGGACGAAGGTATATGAAACAGTTTCGAGATCGTCAAAATGTAAAAATAAATTCGAGGCGACATTTGCCAGAAAAATCGCTTTATAGAGAAAAATTTAAAATATTAAAGGAAAAAAGGATAAATGAAAATTGAATAATGAAGAACAACTGAATAGTGAACAACAACTCGAATACATGCGAACTGAATATCGCTGACCAATCATAGGCCGATTAGAAGCAGGTCTAAGACAGTCTTACGTTAAAACATGATTAATTATAGACCGTTCCGTGCCAAGCCGGTTGTGAAACCAATTTATAACTCATTCAGCCTCTGGAAGACCTACTGAAGGTAACCAGTTCTGTAGGTGACCAGTATTTGAGCCATCGTGCACGTCCCAACAGGACTGCAACTCCATTCTCAGCTTAGATCCGCGCTTATTTATACTATAGGACAGTATCAGCCACGACAGCACGCAGAAAGCTACATGAAAGAGGTTCTGTATGCTAGGCAACTGGCATTGTGCGTCCCGCTTACCTCCCACCACCAGAGGGAGCATTAAAATTAGGCACATAGTCATGTAAACTGGACTAAAAATCAGTGGTTTGTTCTTTTCACTGATAAGTCCCACTTTCCTTTGCAGAATGATTCGCGACGTGTTTACATATGGAGAGAGCCAAATACTCGATATCTTCTGTCTAACATACGGGAAAGTATACTGGAGGTAGTAATATTATATGAGAAAGAGTATATTTAAGTGGGCGCATAGATCTGTACATGCTGCCTCGTGAAACTCAGATGCTCAATGCAGAAATCGACATACTGGATTCTATCATTTGTTCATATGCTGCTGCCATTGGTAATAACTTCATGTTGCAAGTAAATAATGTCCTTCCCTCACACTGCTCGCTTCGTGCACCGATTACATGAAGGAGAAACTGTAGTCCAAATAGTACAATCAGCAAGCTTCCCCTTCTGACCTTATTCCCAGAGCATGTGTTGCAAGTCCGAATTTAGGGGATTTTATGTTCCTGTTGATATTACAAAATTCAAATAGCCTGTATAATATTTTCTTGTGTTTTTAAGTTACAAGTCATATAAAAAATATTATCACCAAACTTCGTCCATCTTGCTCGCATGATTTTTGAGTTATCAGTTTTCCGTTTGTTGCTTAACTTTTGGTAATTTGTGAATTTTGCGTTCTAATTTTCGTTAACATTCTAAATATCATCCCAGTGGATGGAGGATTATTAAAACGAGGAATAAGTTAGTTAATTAAAACACATATAGCTAATAAATTGTGTTTACATACAACTTCTCATAAGTGGATCCAAAAGGATTGGCTGCTAAGAGGTACTGAGTGACATGAAAAAGCACGAGCAATGTCATAAGCATTTATTGATTACTTTAGCCTAGCCTTGCTAATTTTGTAAATATTTACTTAAGAAACTTCGTTTCCCAAATCCTCAGATTTTATCCAGAAAATAAATTTTAATTTAAAACTTAAAATACAGACAAACCTCAAAATGAAAATAAGAGTTCTTGCAAGTTAAAGCCGGCAGCCTTGGCCGTCACCTTGTCAGTGTTTTTCCATAGAAAGTACGGTTATAATCAAGAAAATTATTCGTCTGAAAAGGAAGATCTTATCACGCGATAATTGAAAACACTAATGCAATTGAACTGCGTGAATGGCGTTAAAATTATATACGATAATTTAAAAAATCGATGGAGGGGAACCTTGCTTTATCCTTCAACTGAATTTCAAAAGACAACTGTTTGATTTTTTAATAAAAAGGCAGTCTCATTTATTTTCTAAGCATTATTATTTTTTCCCTGTTTGCGTATTGCTTCCTTATTACCTTTTTTCTTAAACATAGAGGTAATTTCGTTTCTTAAACATTGCCTTATTATTTTAAATGGAGGTAATAATATCCTTTGTGAATTTACAATCTATTTAATTATGTCAACACCTCGAGGTGTATCTGCCGACGGAATGATATTTTTGTGGAGGCTTTTCAAAGGGTCACATTCACGCTATATATGAGAAGGCCACGAGAACACCATGCTACCAACCTGTTCACTCCAGGAACTGAAGCCGAGACTTAACACTGGATTTATCCGTTCGGCAACTATTGGACTTCTGTCAATGGAGACAGACATAGCTCGAAATAACAGTCTCCACCGTAAAATGTTCTCAGAACTTGTTGGTTATCCGGTATTCATCGATACTTCGCTATAAATAGCGATCTCTTCTATGGTTCTTGCAAGTATTCAGCATTTGGCAGAGATGTTTTGGATGCTTCTACTAAGTTTTGGACTCTTCTGCTGTGGTTTCTTTTTCTTGTTAATGGTCGCTTTGGTGGGTTGAAGGAGAATGGAGATGGTTTCTTTCTTTTTTATTTCAAAATCAACTTCTGCAACGCATGTGAAGATCAACAAAATGAAGGAATAAACCATAGCGTCGTACAGCTCCTCATCAGTTTTCTTATTTATTAGAGTCCATAGAGAAGCAGTAGAAAACTACAAAAAGTATTAATCTGTCTAATGTCATTCTGAATACGACTGGAAACAATACACGCCGTAAATAAATAAACTAAGAAGAAAAAACAGATTTCATTACCAAAGGACCCCAACACATTGTTTGCGATGTATCGGAGAATACAGGATATTCAACAAATACTATTTACTCTTAATGTTCAATATATTTAAAGAAAAGTCGAGACAGATTAGCACGTAATATTAATAATTCAGACGCACTTTTCAAATTGGCATGAAATCATACAAGAGTTTATTTAGTAACTTCTTTCAAATCTGTACAGCAAGGGCTGTTTATTACTTTTTTTTAACATCTTTCTACAAGCTCTTCATTATTTGCCACTCTAAGAAGCAGTATTGAAATTAATGAACATTCCTAAAAAAATTTTGTAACTATTCTTCTATTTAAAGAACTACAGAAATTAATTTTGTCTTTGTTTTCACAATTTTTTTAATGTTTCGAAATCAGGGTTTAATTTCTTTTGTATTTAGATAACTTGCAGCTCGAATTTTAAAGGAAATCAGAAATATAAGTACATTTTACATTAATGAAAAATCACCCAGAATTTAAATTGCCTTTAAAATAAAACTATGAAGAAACGCAGCATCATTAATTTCCGGTCAACGGTGAGGAAAACTGCATTCACGTGTTTTGTTCTGAATGCAAATACCCTAACCCAGAAATAAAGCAGTCAGTTGCGAAAGGACTCAGTTCAGGGTCACTAGTTGCAGGTTTACGTGCGTCTAATTTTTTTTTTTTCTTTTTTTTCTTTTCCGATACAGATGATGCCTCAAGCAAGCAAATTTAGCTAAGTAATCTCTTTAGTTCCTACCATTTTGCAGAGAGTACTTACCAAATTTAAGTTATGTAAGTATAAAACAATGGAGTAAAAGGAAGCATCTACACAATCTATCCCATTTTAATCATTTACGTAACGAAACGCACATAATGTTTTCCTTATATTCCGTTTACCTATTATTAAGGCGGAAAATCTAATTATCAGAAGAGGAAACAATTCGTGGAACATTTTATGGGGGTGGGAGGGGGTGCTTGTTTCCATTTAAGAATATTCATAGCTAGCTCACACATATTCCTTCACGTATGAATTTATTTGTACTGAGCATTTATAAATCGAATCTCTCCAGTATCATTAAATAATTACGAAGTAATTTAATTTTGAATTTTGATTTTATTTAAAATTTTCCCCTGGTTTTCTGATTAAGCAATTTAAAAGAAATTAAAATTTATCAAAACACCCATCCGTGTTAAATAACAACAGAATGTATTTTTACTGAAGCTAATTATTTTAAGTAATTCAAATAATATTTTTATTATTGTTCCTAATGGGAACTCTGGATGTAAACAAGTGTGCATAATTGAAGCATCCAAAAGCATGTAAAGGAAAATATTAAGTGTTATGTCTCCTAAATATGTAGAACAATAATTTTGCATCTGGGGTTAAGACACTTATATTTTAACAAATCTTTAAAATGAATTAACCGAGCCGTCAGTATGCTTAAGTAATTGTAAGGCGATTATCTTAACAAGTATAAAAATTTTCTACATTAGGTAAAATACAGTTGTTACTTTTCGGGAGACAGTGAAATTTTGTGCGCGCTTAAGAATGTCATAGTAGCTCTCGCATTTCACACAGAAGTATGAAAATTGGTACATTGTAATTTGGAAGCTCTATATTACTTAATTAGAAGCTATACCTTAAATCAGTCTGATTTTTGACAGTATACTCGTTTGTTCAAGCGAGAAATGTTACAAATGTAACATTTATCTAGAGCGTTGTCTAAGAAAATTAAATAATATATCTCTGCCATTATATTTTGAATAAAAATTACAGTAATGGGTAACTTATATGGTCTCCACAAAGCTAAAAGTCCAGTTAGCAAAATATAATAACTTTGCACCGCTTAACAACATGCACCCTTTAATAACTAAAACACCTTTGTCTGCAAAATTCTTAAAGATATTATAAAACAAATTAGCTGACGTAGGGCACTTTTAAATTCATATTTTCGGAAATTAAAAGTTTCGTGATGTTTCTTCTGAACTTTAGCTAAATCTTAGGAACTATGGAATGAAAATTGCAATTTATTAAGATATATGAACACGTACTGCGATAAACAGCACTAGTTAGTGGACCCCCGAGGAATCATCGAACCCCGAGGAATTATTTAATTTGTTTATAATTCACTGAATTTTTCGCTTAAATATTTTTTAACGATTTGCATTTTAATTATTACAGTATAAATATGCATCATCAATCTGTTGTCAATATGCTAACATTTTAGCAATTGTATATTTTGGGCTGCGGTGACCATATAAAAAGCTGCATTTCGTATTTTCAGAGGAGTTTTATCCTTATTTCTGAAAGTGTCCATATAAAATTCCCATAATAAATATTTGAGAAAATATTTCGAGAAACTTCGAGCATTTGGAATTATATGTTTCAGATCAGCCTTTACGAAATAAAACCTGTAGCAACTTTCTTCTAATAATTTATACATTATAAACAATAATCGTAACAAATTTCTTTAATAATATTCTATGTTATGAAAATTTAAATAGTTAAAACAGAAGAAATTAAAACAGAAGAAATTACATTAATTAAACAGAAATTAAAACAGAAGAAATTACATTTAAGCATTTCAGTTTAAAATCTTTTTAAATGCTAGCTATACTCACAAAAGCATCTTAGCATATGCCACAACCAGTGTTTAAATTGCGCGGGAGCAAATATCGGTAAATCTCAGTTTGGTCCACCAGCGTCCGAATTGTAAAGCCGCTGAAACACTGGTAGTTCGGTTCGGGGTTCGAATTCCGGCGAACGGGCTGGCTGCAAGGGCGTTTTCGTTGCTTTCCCTATGCGTAACGTGTACACGAGCCAGTTCTCCTTAGAAAGTGCTCCACGAAGGCATTCTTTGCCTTAGGCAGATAGCCATCGTGTGCTTTGGCGTGATCAAACCAACGTCTCAGGTTTTCAGATAAATCTTAATTCTAGCTGAAGCGCAACGCCCAGTTCTTTCCAGAGGGTTATTTTTTATGTAACTGAACAAAAACTTCAATAGATATTATTTTTCTTTTTTTTTAATCTCGAAAATTTTATTATAATAATAATTAAGCCTTAAAAATCGACTGTAACTTCTGAATGCATGGCTGCTTTTCAATGAGACACCAACCCTTGTACGAAGATTGAAATGTCAAAGAAAATTCCTCACCCACCTATCAAAGGCTTTTATCTCCAGGAAAATTCAATCAGTTTATGATAGCGCTAGAAATCCTTCCTTCGCAAAAGCGCTAGAATTGATCATCCTGGTCCCGCACGTCCAACGATAGCGATTTCCCTACTCTTGGATTCAGGGAAAGGGGATTTCTTCTATTATATTTTGTTTGACAGCCAGAAAAATATAGGCAGGAGATCGTGGTCGGAAAGTGTAGGACTCTTCTCTCTTTGTTTTCATACCTACGTATCTCCGTTTAAATTTCCCAACATACTTTCATACTCTTTTAAGTTATCTAAAAAGCTCAGTTAATATCACCCAAGGGCTTTATTTCTAAAATTAGAAGTGCCGGAGACTATGGAAGGGTATCAGGAGAGGGTAAAAAAATTAAATTATCTTCTCTTCTCACTAGTGATGTTTTAACCATTTAATCGGTTTTCACAGCCTACGGGGAAAAGAATAGCCTTTGTTTCTATCATCCCTTACAATATATTGTATATTCAGAGGATTGAATCCCAGCGCAATATATTGTATATTAAGGGCGCTTAAACTTAGCCAGAGGCCGCTTGAGATATTTTCTAGTTTTTGATTGAAATTGTAATTCCAGCCGAAGCCCTAAATAAGAAGAGGTTCGGTACCTTATTTTAACTATTTATACTTAATTTAATAATTACTAAATGTTTATTTATCTCTTTAAATTTTATTGAATTTTAATTTAACTTTTATTTATTTATTTTTTTACCTTCTCCTGATACCCTTCCATAGTATCCGGCACTTCTAATTTTAGAAATAAAGCCTTTGGGTGATATTAAATGAGCTTTTTAGATAACTTAAATTTCAGCCGTAGTAATTAGGCGAATTCACTTCTTTATCATATCATGGCCAAACTGTTACTCTTTCAACTTTAAATGCGATTTCATTTGTTTCGCGCAATTTTATTTCTGAAATTAATTTGAAAAAGAATTCTACTTTTTACATACAGTAATTTAATGTTTTAAATTACGTTAAACGCATAATTTTAAACAGTTTAAACCGTGCATTAATCGTAATGATCATATTAGCATAATCGTATTAGCTTTAATCGGAAAAAAAAAATCTCATTTGATGACCCACTTCTCATCTAATGAGCTAAGTAACTAAATGGTTCAAGGCTATGTTTAATTTTGTCACACTTTGTGCGCGAGAAAATGAATGATTATTTTTATCAAAATATACCGGTAAATTGAAAAACTGCTTGCTTGGTTTAGTTTAGTTTAGTTTCTATGATTACCGTAAAGCACGCGAGGGTTATTTTCCTAAGGGGGAGGGATGCCTTTGTGGAGTACTTTCTAAGGGAAACTGGCTCGTATTCACGTTACACATGACAAACTTCTCGAAACTGAAAATTTTCGAACATTTTTCGCCTCTTGAACTGCATTTTCTCAGCAGTGCGCACTAATCTATCTCATGTATTAATTCTGTTAAAAATAAAACTGTTAATTCTATTTTGCAAACTACTGCATTATTCTTCACTCAAATGATAAGTATTTGAGAATATTGAAAAGACCGCAATAATTTTTTTATTTCACTTTACTACTATTAAAATTATTCCACAATTATAATCAGAAATTAAAAAATAAATAGATAAAAAAAATCGAAAACCAAAAAAATGCTAATTTTTATAACGCAAAAACATGCTTTCCCGAATATAATGCAACAACATGAATTATATATTTATGCTAATAAATAAATTTTAAAAATGTTATTTTGCTTCAATTATTTCGTTTTAATTAAAAACTATTTTCTATCTTTCAAGTTGTACAGAAATCTATGCGGATGTTAGAAAACTAGTTGTCCTCTTAAATACCTTTAAATTCAATCATGCGGCTCTTACTGACATACAATTTAGCCACCTGTCATATAATAACACTGAAAAAATTCAAAATGCTTCATATAAAAATATAATGCCAGTTTAATGAAATAAAATAAATCTTTGTTATAGTTTTCAATGAGGTCTCTAAATCACGACGAATTTAATTTTGTATGTGATTTGGTAAATAAACATAATACAAGAATATATATCTGTTGGCCGAAAATAATTGAATTCAAATTAAGAAGTTTACCATATCGGATTCGGTTTATTTTGGGCCACCTGATACAAAGAGATGTAACACTGTTTAATTGTTATGCATGACAGAGAAATACCGTTCTCATATTCTATAAAATTAGATGCCTTAGTAGATATGAATGTACATTTTCTACATTTAACATCTGCTGCATGATTCTGAGAAAAGTTAAATTTTAAGCTAGATTTAGAGCTGCATATGAAACAATTATTGATGGCATACTTAGAAATATAATCACAGCTTTACTAGCCAAAAATTTATGTCGAAGCCCTTAAGATTAATTTACAGTTTGATTTGAATGGAAGGCTACTTATAAGCATTCAAAGACCATGCTAGAGTTACAAAAATTAATTTTTGTTTCAAATTATATGAAAAAGCATTTTTTCAATACAGTTCAGCAGAAATAATATCAGTAAATAATATATTCAGAGGTTCTGCGATCATCCATTCTTTAAGCATTAACCATTGGGGACTTTGTAATCGACGACTGTCTTTGGAACAGTCCGTTTACAACAGTAAATTACAAAATGTTCCTTTCAGTATTTAGTATCACATGCACTGTTAACACGTCATCTGAAGTTAATGATGTTTGAATTTTAAAATATGCTTAATATAAAATATTAAGGGCAAAAATTACTAAATTTAAAAATAAAAACAGCAGAACTAAGACAGTTAAAAAATACATTGCTGAATAACACACAACACCACCTCCTCCAAAAAGTGTATGAATTTAAAACCTACTCACTGTCAATCAACGAAGACTGTCTTGCAAACCCAGCTCAACAAGTGTGTCTTTTAAGTTTTTGCTTCAGGTTACATAAACAACTTTGACATTGAAATCATCTTATGTTTTATATTGTGCTGCCATCTATTGGCTGTAGTTGACGCGTCGAAAATAATGCCTAAATATACGCATTCGAAAATTGGAATTGCCAGTTTGGCTTTTCTAAAGCAAAACTGCAGAAATTCGGCTTGTTTTTGCAGTTAATTATTGTCCAGGAAGTCATTGGACTTTTTTGCTCACTTATGGCATCTCAACATATTGAAATTATTTTTATCAAAACCATCTGCATTTTTTACAAACTATAAATATTTCTATCAAAATGATTCCTATGTTTTTTGAGGGAGGGTAAAAGAGCACTGTGACTGCAGCTATAAGAGGAAATATCTTTATCAAAATCCAGAATCCGGTTTGTCACTCCAAAATTGTTAGCTTCCGAAGCATCTGTCAAGATGCGATTCACTGTAAAAACGAGAAACAAAATGCATTTGATTCTTCTTGGTGCTATTAAAATCCAATTGCCAAGTGGTATTCTCATACTAAATGCTCTAAACAATGTGCCAGCCATTGGCCAAGTAGCTAAAACTAAGAAATGCTGATCAAATCGCCCCGGAGTACATACTTGAAGATTGAGCGGGTTGGCTGTGTGTAATTTTGCGATTTTTCTCGTGTTCACTGTAAATATGTGCCCGTTACCTTAGAAAGGCCTTCCATGAAGGCATCCCTATCCACAGATAGAGAGGCCTTCCATGAAGGCATCCCTATCCACAGATAGAGATGCGTCCATGCGCATATAGTCTTAGGAAAGGGATGCCTTCAAGATTTAATTCCTATAATTAGAAGTGGCGAAGAAGGTCGATAAGCATAGTGAGCAAAAATAAGTAAAATGATAATTAATGAAACAATAAATAATGAGCAATTAAATTTAAGATAGGAGTAAAGAACTAAATAAATATATTAGTAAATTAAGCTAAATTAATGGTAATGTTTAATTATTTTCTAGGACTGTTAGGAACCAGCTCTATAACAGAGTACTGGAACTCATTTTATTTGGGGCTCCAAATGGAATTACGATTTCGCTCAAAATCTGAGTACACTGGAGCCGGGCTCCGCTTAAATTTAAGTTCTGGAAGCCTTCACGAGGATTGTCATATCATCCGATCTCTATATTCAGAAACGGCAAGGCTTCACACCTGACAGGATTTTCCTGTGCAGACTTTATTAATTTCAGTAAG
This sequence comes from Stegodyphus dumicola, assembly GCF_044657685.1. Lineage (NCBI taxonomy): Eukaryota > Metazoa > Arthropoda > Arachnida > Araneae > Eresidae > Stegodyphus > Stegodyphus dumicola. Next base: position 107,066,648 of record NC_140781.1, on the reverse strand, counting down.
ACTGGCAGAACAATCAGTAAGGATGATATATTACCCAGTTTCCATGTGATTACAATATAAAAGTTATGTTTGATTAACTTATTTTTACTGCTTTTTATTATTACTGTTTGGCTTAAATAAAACTTTCAGCCTGGTTACAATATCAAAATTTGAATACATTCGTTAACACATTTTAGGGATATTTAAAAATAGATTTCTGAAATCTAGCAAACAGAATTCATGAGTAAAGAGATTACATATTTTGCACTTCGTATTACGATAGTCATTTAAGTTTCACTGTGTAAGGATCTTGTGTCGCAGGTTTACACAAATTTCTTAAAAAACATGATTTTAGATAAAGCTACGCTTTATGAAACGCTGAAGACTGAATTTGGCCAATTAATTAATAGCAAAATTTGAGGTGCAGTTCTTCCATTAAATAATGTGCCACTTAGATAATAAAATTTATTCTGTTATTTTATGATGCTAATGATTCAATGTTTCAAAAATCAGCGCAGTACTGAGCCTGTCTTCATATGCCCTCATCTTTATATTCTTAACACTCCAGATGAAGCTACTGCACAAAATTTCTGTGAAAGACATTGTATTTCAAGATTATTCGAAGTTGTGGAATATGAACCACAATTATAAGTAGACAATTAAAAGTGTGACATTTATGAAAAGATAAGACCCTTTCCTTGCATTCGAAGAATATTTTTACTTGATATCAGTCTGACACAATTCTCTAATCATAGGGAGAAACATTCTGTCCATATGCCTTTGAATCCATAGCCTCTTCATTTGGAATCGAGCTTGAACTCAATTTTAATTTACCTTATTTTATAAAATCAAACCAGAAAACCAAGTTTAAAAAAATTAACTGAAAAACAGATTAAAATAACGTCACCTTTAAATTAAAATCTTTGTTACAACTTGAAAACAATACTAAAAAACATCAACTGAAAAACAGATTAAAATAACGTCACCTTTAAATTAAAATCTCTGTTACAGCTTGAAAACAATACTAAAAAATTTCAAAAGAAACTAGGTTAAAATAACAAAAACGCAGAATTTGTCATTCACATATCCACAGTGAAAGGTGAAAACTTGAAGAAACATTATGCAACAAGCAGTCCACGTGAGTAACACGTACTTTGTAGCACATGCTGGAAACGTTTCGAAGAGTATCACTGTTTTTCGTTACAATGTACATTTTAAATCACGGTTGTTACGCACACTATTTTAATACGCCATGTAGAAAGTACTTCGTAGCACTTGTTAGAAACCCTTCGAAAAGTATCAGTGTTGCACATTGAAATGTGAGTTCTAAGAAGTCGTGTAGAATGTTTTAAATGCGCGTAACACAGGCATAAAATGAACGACATATCCTCTGAACGTTCCGGTGCTGTTAGGGGCGTGAGTAACACGTGCGTTTATAGCACATGTCAGAAACATTTCGAAAAACCTCAGTGTTGTAAGTTAAAATGTACATTCTAAAAACATGGTTGTAATGCACCCACTTTAGCACACCATGTAAAACGTACATGCTGAGAACGTTTCGAATGAAAGAAAAGTACCAGTGCTGTATGTTGAAATGTACGTTCAAAGGAAAGTGTTGTAACATGCACCTCTTTAGTACGTCACGTAGAGCTTATTTTATAACACAGTCAGGGAAGGTTTCGAAAAGTACCAATGGCGTACGTTGAAATATACGTTCTGAAGAACACGGTCGTAAAAACATGTCACATGCCACATATCTACTGATTTTGGGCTTTTTAAACAACAGGGCAGCTTGTGACTTTGTTCTGTTATATTCCAGAATTTTAACTATATTTTGAGGTATTCAATTCCTAGAAAGGAAAACAAAATCCCTAAATAATATTATTATTGCTATGCTATTATTAAGCACCATGGAAAAGAAACCAGTGTGATAAATACCTTTATAGTTTAATGAATCACTTCAGATTTCCACTTAATCATCTGCAGTTTTATTCAACTGAAAAATCCAAATAGTTTCAATTACCAGCTTTCTTCTTCCAGATCCGTCAACAATTTTTGAATTTCAGTTCATGCTTTTTTTAATAAATTCCATTCGAATGACGATGCGATACTTATCGCTTTTAGTACTTCATTTTATGCAGAATGAATCTGCAAATTATTTAGGAACTAAATTTAAATAGGGTTCAGAATACAGCAATTTCAGACTGGGAATAGGTGATCTACTATAAAATAAACCCGAAACAGGGAAAAAAAACTTAAATTTTAAGAACCTAAAGCACGTTATTAATCACAGTATGCGAGGAAGCAGTTATGAACTGACTGTGAACTCTGTTGACTACTAATAAAAATCATATGTAGAGATGATGCAAAGACACTGTATGAAACAATGAAGGATACTATGAACACACAGTAAGTAATCAACTTAGTCTCTTCCCATATGGTGATTACTCTCACAATGTAGTTTCTTATTCAAAGGCTTCTATTGACTCAGGATTATTTCAGATATCTAAGGTTCGACAGTAGTTAAATTCTAACCCCTCTTTGCGATCTTCAAGTCTGTCAATGAATTTAAATCTGTGAGATATTTTGTCCGTCCTCACCGCATGCCTTCATGGTGTAACTGTCCTTCATGTCCAACTAGCATCGAGAGTTCTGGAGTTCAAATGTCGGCAACAGCATTGCTCATTATTTTTGTTTCCCATTCAATTAAACCTAATGACGCGACAAATTTACACAATATTCATGTGTGCATCGAAGAAGGAATAATTTAAGTATGCTCATAATCAGCGTTTCTGTATATGTTTGTTATGTTTTTAATATACATTTCTGTTCTTGAAAATAAGACGAATTGTAACACTGTAATGATGAATATACACTGTAATGATTTTTAAGAAAAGGAAGTCCAACTAGGACGAGAGTGGTTAAAACTGTTCAATAATACTAGTACGACTGATATATATACTACATCCGATTCACTGTGGTAAAAACAAAATGACTGCAGTGATGTTTTCATCTCTGCAGTAAGAGTAGTGAGTCAGCATCTCTTAAACCTGTATAAAAATATTCCCGTAGGCAGATAATTCTTATATAATTTTAGATAACTACTTACCTATTTACTACCTAAAAAGTGGATAGGATTCAGTTTTCCTTGCAAAGCCCACGCTTTAGTGGGCTTTGCCATAGTGAATAACACCAAAACAACATAATCATAGCTATTAGACGCAAGATTCGAATTACAAGTGGTCCAATTCTGGCCAAATGGATAAGATGATGAAAATAAGCAATTCGACGCGGGTTCAAATTTTAGTGAGCCACAGCAGTGGCTGAGTGCTTAAAACCGCTGAATAGTGTTAGTTCGATCTGGGTGAACCCAAGCAAAACAACTATGCCAGGTTTTCCCTGTGGGTAACACTGAATACAAGGAAGCTTTCCTTAAAAAGTCCTTCCCGAAAGCATCCTTTCAGTTGAATAGATAGTCTCCGTGCGCTTTACCATTTTCGAATAATAAATCAATTAATCAAATTTGGGCTTAAAAATGAGCCGGATGGGGGTTTCGTTGTTTTCCTAATCCATAACATAAATATAAACTACATTTTCGAAAAGTCCTTTACGAATGCATTCCTCCCTTTAGGTTGTAGCTTTCGACGGCACTGGTTCAAACAATTAACCATAACCAAACTAATGAAAGAATAGACCCTCGTAATAAAAATCCACTTATATGTAGTAGTTTCCCAGGATAAAATCTTTAGCACACTTGATGATATTTGATTTTCCCCACTACAAACCGAGAGAAATATGATAAAACAATGACTTTAAACTTCAGTTCGCGTGTTCATAATCTGTTTAATATTTTATGTCTGAATTATAAAGAAATAAACATCAATGGAAAGCCTAGCACCGGGAACTTCCATGTTGCCGTATTACTACTGTAAGAAATTATGATTAGGAAAAATTAGATGACGCTTTCCTAAATTTTGCCGTATTGCTACTGTAAGAAATTATGATTAGGAAATATTAGATGATGCTTTCCTAAATTTTGCAGTAATAATTCTATAAATGCTAAGCATTCCCAAGAAAAATGCATTCATAAGGAATTTCTTTATTAATACTTTCAAACTTGGTATTGTTTTCATGGGAACATGTGGCTTTTTGCCCATTTTAATTATAAAAATTGACATTGTTTTCATACGTAAATAAGGCTTTTTAGTTAAAAATTCGACATTGCTTTTGAGCGAACATAAGGCTTTTTAAATTGTGCTCTCAAACCTGCGACTAGAGTCCATAATTGCATTTTAAATCGATAACCTTTTGCGTTCATCTGTGGAAAATATAATCCATTCCCATTTTATAATTGCAGTCTATTGTTATTAAGAGCATTTCTTTCGGATACATACAGGAACAGAAAATACTATTAATCGTAAGTTTTCCATGTATTTTTTCTCACCTTGCCAATTAAAGTGTTTGTAAGAGAAAAACATTGCGTGAAGGTTCACATGGGTCAGAGTTGAATCAAACGCAAAGAACAAGAACAGGTTACGCTTCCGCACTTTCCCCTCCTTGTCCTAAGAATTGTTCTGGAAAGATAAAGGGTGGGAAAAAAAAAAAAAAAAAAAGACTTAGAAGGAAAGATGCTTTAAATTTTCCTGTTGCTATGACCCCGAGGTAAGTTAAGGGTGAAAGTTTGGACATTGTCGTTACTTTTAGAGATGCTATAACGGAGCGGTTCTACGGGTTTCATTTCAGGGAATAATATGTTTTTTGAAGCACTGAAAGAAGAATTCCAGAAGAATGCATGATATTTCACTTGAAATCAAACGTAGTGTCTGTTTGAATTAATGTTTCTTTGATTAAAATTTTAAACAACAGGAATCAGCGGTAGTCTTCTTTGAAACGGCGTATATTTTTAATTATTAGGTGTTATTCGGATATATGTTTAAATTAATGTTCCTTTGGTTAGCGGCACGAGGTAAAAATTTAGAGAAGAGAATGTAGTAGCATAATGGGGTGAGGAGAAAAAGAAAAATAAACATTGAATCTCCCTTCGAATATCAAAATATATACTTAAATGGTATATTAACATTCAATAAAGTTTGTATTATTACTTGTATATTTCCCCTCCTAGTATATCCCCACAGATTTTTCATGATATGATTTAGAAACTTCTGACATTTGATACTAATACGCAAAGTTTGGATGGGTAGCAAAGTATAATGCATTTAACAATCAATGACTTTCACTGACTCCTTTGAAATGCAGAGAATACAGAAATAAGTACGGGCTTTTAAAAATCCGTTCCATATGAGTTTTTAAATCCGCCAATTTCGTCTTTTTTAACTCTTTACCTCAAAAATAGTATAGACACTATAATTTTCCTTGCCTTATTTTTAAAAGTTACAACTGATAGAACTAAGTGAGTGTTACTTGAATAAATAAGGTATAATTATATACTTAAACTTTCAGAATATTAAGAACCATAACCTGATTACTTTTCGCTATTTCTTCGATACTTATATCTTACTCGCTATTACTTGTACTATCTGCGGTACATATACCATATTTAATTTGTCGGGCAGAAGGGTAGTCAGCAGTAACCATCTGACAGACAACGTTTTGCAGCTGGCACAGTTGTTTAATAAACTTTTGATTATTTTGAACTTTTCTCAATTAATACCATCAATGTTATCTTTACTAAAGAACTACAATACAGCGCTAAGTAAAAATTAGTGCTGACCACAGATTCTGAAGCTACAAAACATACGATGCAGAAGCTTGGCAAATAAAAATCAATAAATATTTCATCCACATTTAACGCAAATGATTTTTTTTTTTTTTTTTTCCCTTACATTTCCTTTGAATGTATTACAAATAAGAAGAATAATTGTCCTTTTTGTTAGAGGGTAAAATGAACGTAGAAACTTACAAATAACAACTGCTCAGAAGAAAAAAAAAAAAAATAATATTTCTTCTTTCTTTTTAGAAGCATATGTAAAGATGATATATTTGCCATATTGAGATTAAGAAAATGCTAGCCATAGTTAATTTTAATATTTATCCGTTCCTAGGCATTTATCTGTTCCGAAAAAAATTAAGATTTTACTTGCGCGAATTTATTCTTGCATAGTTTATTTTTTAAATGTTTGAGTTTTGCTAGGAAAGTTCACGTTCCGATGTTCAGTGCTTTGTTGAAATGCCTAGATATTTTTATTTCGTTTTACAGATATCCGATTTCATTTTACTTATTTTAATTTCCTGTCTTTATTTAAAACTTTACATTGTATGGAGGGGGATTTTTCTGATAAAAGTATCTGAAAAGAATATGAATAAGACTGAAACCTTTTATATTTGTGAGACTGGCCCCCGCGAATGCGTTATAATAACAAAGAAAATGGATAACAAAGAAAAATGTGAAAACAAATTTAAAATAATATTTTTCTTTCTTCTCTCTTTTTACTTCCTTGTACGAAGTAAAAAGGAAGTATTGTAAACGCGAAAAATATCGGGTATCATATTTCAACGAAAATATCCATTTTGACCGCTATCGAATGCAATTTAATGATGTTTTTGCTTGACAACTGTACGTAAGGACAGAATAAAGGACTCTATCTCCCCCCCCAAAAAAAAAATTATAAAGCTGATTTAAAATAAATTCTGAAGAGATTTTTTCGTGGCGTCTGTACGTACGTACGTATCTCGCATAACTCAAAAAAGAGTAGCCTCAGAACGATGAAATTTTGTACTACATAGGGGACTGCTATAACATGTAGATGTGCACCTTGTATTTTGGTTGCAAATGGCAACCAAACTAGGTTATATCCACTCTATATATATCCACTCTGAGTATAAAAATCCACTCTGTTACTCGGCTCAATGAGTTCAATTATACATACATATATATATATACACTTCGTTACTCGGCTCAATGAGTTCAATTTCTTTATTCTTATATGTTTGTAAATTGTGCATTTTTTGCTTTAAAAATGATTGAATTATGTTCTGAGTTCTGGTTAAGATTTTTATGCCTTTAGTTAACCTGCATACAATAATTGCGGAATTATCAACAATTTAAAATTTTTTAAGTGCGGCTAAGGTTAATTTTTGATTACCGTGGCAGCCATGCTTGTTTACATTTGAAACATAGCAGAATAGTGGATTTGTTGCCAAGCTAGAGAAACTAAACTTCGCAACAACAAATTAACGTCTTCTTTTATTATTTCGAATTAAATTACGCTTAATTCATTCTGGAATTATCATTTATTTTATTAGCTTGTTTTGGCGTAGAAACTGTAATTTTAATAGTAAAAACTGTTTTTTTAATTGTTTTAACTCTATTTGGCGTTTTATGTTTTTCTATATCTTTCAAATTTTAATGAAAATATTTTGAATTTTCATGTAGTTTTGCCTTGCCGCGAAGTGAGAACTGAATTAATTAGTAGCGCATGCGCATTAGGTAAGCGGCTTTGAATCGTCTGCGAAAAACTGTTTCTTTTTTATTTGTTTAATTTCTTTTATAACTGGTTTTAGATTTATTATAGTATTTGAATAGAACTTGTGGGAATTCTTCAGATGATAGAATTTTTGTGTACTCTGAGTTATAAAATGAATGTTAATGCTGTTAAGTGAACATAGCGCCGAAGTATCGCTAAGGTAAATAAGTACAGTGCACGTTAAAGAGTGCATTTATTCTATTCTGATTTATGCGCTATCCACGAAGTAGATTTAATTCAAAATTAGTTAGCTGTTAATTCAATATGTTTAAATGAAATGCAGGAAAATTGTATATAATTTAATACTTCGTACGAGGCAGTCATGTGGTGTACACATCAGATTTTTTTTTTTGTTTTTTTTTTGTTCAGTTTTTTTCAGTTTTACGTCAGAAATGCCGGTAACTTATTTCTTTCTATTCTGGGGCTGTTACCTTACACAGATGATGTACCGTTCATGCTGCCTGCTGAGTGCTGCTATTCTATTAAATATAAGAGATTTATCTTCCACGCAACATAATAAATAGTCAGTCCTCTCGTATTTATACTCTATGTAATTAATATAGATAACTTTCGAATTTTGACTGTAGCTGCGTAAAATAAGAGATTTAAAAGTAACTGTATTTCTTAATAAATGATGTCTTTAATTTTAATGATATATATTTTATTCATATATTAATACAAAATTCTTTTAATTGTCATCATTTATAATATATTCAACTGGCAATTTTTATGAATATTCCCACTATCATTTTAATTAATAAAAGTTGCTTTTAACTTGACATGTTATGCAGTTCCATGAAAAATAATCGTTTGATTTTATTTTCTTTCTTTCACAGTATGTTGACTTCGTTAGCGAAAATAATTCATTATCTGAATAAGAATACCTGAATATAAGAATATCTGAATAAGAATTGATATTGGCTTGTAAAGTTTCTTTGTGGGTAAAAATAAAGTTAATTTTCTAGACTTTCTTATTCATCAGGTTATATTGCTTTTAAAACTTCTACTTATTATTTCTGCAATAGCAAGATCATTTTTAACTATCACATTTCTTAATTTCTATTATGTAAATTAGTGTTTGAAAGATTCTGCTGTTGAAAAATGCTGGGTCAACCACATTTTATTAGAAGGATAACACATTTTTATAGACTTAAGAGGCTCATACACCTTAAACCTCTTATGATCTTCTTATATGTGACTGTTTCAAGAATTTGAATATTTTATTTATTTTAAAAGCAATTACTTTCAACTTTTTGCAGACTACATAATATAGCTGCTTTGGAAACTAACATTCGTTTGTGTTGCCGCAAATATTTTTGTAATTTAATCCGCTTTGTGACAAAATGTTTCGTCATGTTTCCACCTTGCGCGCATGATATTTTAAAAATGGCTAATGGTACATACTTGAAATTTGAGGGATACGGGCACTATTTTCTAACTGAACCAAAAATATGATGAATATTTTAATATTAAACAATTTCTTGCACGAAAACATTACAGATTTTTTTTAATAAAATACATTTTGTAAACTCAAATCCAAATAAAATAAAATTTTAACATGATTCTTGGAAAATTCTTGGATTGATTCTTGGAATTTTTGGTCCACAGTAGTTTCCAACTTCTGTGGAATTTTTGGTTCCTCCAACTTCCCAATGATTCGACCTCGGGTAAAAGCATCCAGATGTCGTCTAACAGATTGATTTTTCGCCATTTCTCGCTGAGGCAGCAACTCGGTGTGATTTTAACTGCTATACGGCGTGCAATCTCTTTGCCAGAAATACTGATCTTACACCGACAACATGCTTTATACTACTCAGACACTTCCCCATTACGTCTACCTGCATATCTGCGCATGTGCTACCGTACATCACCTTACTTAATCTCCTGATTGGTCTTTCTGTCCGCTCTGCCTCTTCGTTCAGCTGATATGCTAATTTTTCGACTTGGTCCTTAATTTTTGCACACCAGTGTATAAAAATATTTTTGGAAATACAAACTTTCTGATTAATATTTCAGAAAGCAGCTATATTATGTAGTCAGCTGTTGGAAGGAAAGTTGGAAGAAATTTTTTGTAAAATAAATAAGTTATCTCAATTCTTGCAACAGTCACATATTCGAAGATCTTAGGGTTTTGAGGTGTATGAGTCCTCTTAAGATGGTATTCTTTTTGAGATATCGAGATTCTCCCTCCCCATGGCATTATGCATTCTATTTGTATATTTAATCTCTTAGATTTTAAACATTTCTGAACGTGCAATTGAATTTTATATTTTACAATTTTGGAGAAATATTAGAGATGTTTCTTAATAGTTTTTTACCACTAGAGCAAAAACTGGGCATACAGAAGTGAAATCTTTTTTCATATTACATATCATAGTAATAGGGATGAGGGATTTAGTCGTAATTGACAATTTAGTAATGCAGCTAAAAATAGAATAAAGCGATATTAGTGTTGCCCTTTCCCATTGCTTTGCGATGCGATTCTGAAAGCATAGCTTGATGGCTATAAGCACTTAGATGTCGAGTATTTTTTTTTTTTTTTTTTTTTTTTTTTTTTTTTTGGTGATATGAGGAAGTATCTGTTTATTTTAGTTTAATATTTGGATCGTACTGCTGAATAAGTTTGTGGCTTTTGAATAGTATTGTTTGCCCTTTCTTACGTTGGCTTTTGCCGTCCTTTTAAGCATAAGTGTTAAATTTCCGTAAGAGCTACCTGAAGATCTGTCATAGCTATTTTTGAATTTAGAGAAACTAGTAATTCGTATACCGCCGGTGTAAATACCAGTTATTTTATTGAAAGGGTCTAAGAAGTCTTTGACAGATGGATGGCGGCGTAGTGAATTTAACGGCGATGTGATGACTAACCTTATGATTTCCTGTTTGAGCATGGGATCGCAGTCAGTTTCAGGAAAGCTTTGGAAGGTCAGATAATTCAGCATCATCTTTACGAGATTGGCAAGAGGGCACTTAAGCATCTGCCATCTCATGATAATACTGCTAAGAAGACAAACATATTTAATTCTTGTCAGAAGGTGAATTACTTCTCTACAGTTTCGTTGTAATAATTTCAGAAAACCAGGCAAGTATCCAAGCTACCCGAAATGCTGTAGAACAATAAGCCTATCGTCAAAAATTTTTGTTTGTTTAATACATTATAACAAACACTTGAAGGATATTTGCTGAAGAGAAGATGTCTTGGACAAAGATTTTCTACGGGTAAATGGCTCTTAATCCCATGGTTGCAATTTTGTATGCCTCGTAATGTACTTAATTTCGAATTGTGTGAAACCAGTGTTTTGAGGACTTATTCATTCGGCCGTCAGTGGGCAAAATATATTTAAAAAGTTTTAATTCACCATATCGATAATTCCATCTAGTGCAGCAACATATCAATCAGTTTTGGGTTCAAGATGGTGAACATAATATCATCCCGTAAGTGTAAGGAACGGTAGAAAGACTGCGAAAAGTTCTTTTTTAACTGACTTCATGAAGTCAAAATCTCGCATTTAAGGTTATAAGGTATAGCTCCCGCCTTCTAATTATGCCTTCGTGGTATAGTGGTTAGCACGCTCGACGCGTATTCGAGAGGTCCGCGGTTCGAGTCCCGGCAAGGGCATTGCTCATTTTTCATCTCTCCTCCTTTCAAAAATACCTAATGTTTCTACAGTGGTGCCCAAACTAAAAGATGGTGAATGATGATTATTCACCACCTTTTAAAAGGGGGGGGTATATAAGGTATATCTCCCGTATTCTAAACATGCCCTCGTAGTGTAGTGGTCAGCACACTCGAAGCGTATTCGAGAAGTCCGTGGTTTCTAGTCCCGGCGAGGGCATTGCTCATTTTTCATCTTCCTGCTTTCAAAAAGTAACTCATGTCTCTACAAGGTTAATTCGAAAACTCACACATGTGGGCTTTTCTTACCTCAGCCATGTAGTTAATTATATGGAAAATCATGCGAATGGAGGGCTGTTGAAAGAAACAAATTTCATTCTGATTCAAAATCTAACTATTCTAATTATTTTAAAGGCTCTATATTGTGCACAATTCTGTTTATTCTCTTCATTAATGATTTCTGTACCATGCTCATGTATGCTTGCCTTCATACGGATTAGGAAAATGGACTGTATTTCGGTGATGAGTTTTTCGCAATGCGGGTATATATGTTGCCCATTGAATCGCCGAAATTTAAGTCCATGTTTCCGCAAAGTGGAGAAAACTTGTTTTCAAGCTATCCACCAAAGCATTAACCATTCCATTAAAAGTGAACAAAAGTCGTCTGTCCGATCAACTGGGATCAATTAAACTATGTGCAACTGGCTGTAGGAACATTCATTTTCGTTTTGTTCCCTAAGTGTAATATCAATATAAGCCAGTTTCCCATAGAAAATCATCCGCGGAGACATTTCTTCCCTTAGGCAAACAGCCTTATTGTCCTTTGCTATAAGCCAATAAATCCCAAATTTGTGTTCATGCTGCAGCAGCATTTTCGTACTGCTAGGTTTCGGTCGCACATGATTTTGATGGGTTAATCATCCTCTAGTTCCTTCTAGCACTGTTTTTACCTCATAAAAGTAAGAAAATGGTGCGGTGAGAGCTCCTGAAAAGAAGCAACACCTAGGGCTACGTACTGCCTTAATCTGATCCTGAAATTAAAATTTTGTTAGCAATAATCTGGAGAGCCATGAAGACAAGCTCAGAGCAGCGATGGAAATAGAATCAGATTCTTAGCTTAGTAAAATTTTTCAGAAGCAGAAATAATAATCGAAAGAGGAGGCATTACTTTCTCTTTCCATAGAGTATGAGGCCCACCAGCGGCCGAGCGGTAAAGTCGCTGAACACTCGTAGTTCGGTTCGAGGTTCGAACCCGCGAACGGGCTGGCGTTTTCGTGGTTTTCCCCACGTGTAACGTGTATACGAGCCAGTTTCTCTTAGGAAGTCCTCCACGAAGGCATCCCTCCGATTAGGCAGATAGCCCTAGAGGCTTTGCCATAATCACACACACCCATAGAGTATGATGTTAATAGACAATATTTTCATATGGGGGGAGGAATAAATAATTTCGTAAAATCCTGTAGAATAAAAACAGAATTATAATCATTAAATATGAAACTGTTTTAAAAAATGTAAGTCTTATTAAGATATAAATTGCATTTTTAAAGCCATAAAGTTTCTGTTTCAGGCAGTTTAAAGAGTGCTAAATTTTATATAAACCCTTTAATGGTTGTGAATGAATTCAACTCTCATTCCAGTTCCGCACCACAATGGGCAGAAACGAACGAGCTCGCATTAGAAATTTATGACTGACAAGTATGGCACGTGTTTGGGAAGAAAGAATTCCTTAATCTCGCAAACACGGATGGGTTAATTTTCACGCGTATATGAATGATTAGGAAAGAAGTTCACACGTTTGTTTTTAGAAAAGAAGATACCGCTTCATGCCGATATGAATTCGCTTCTTACATCATTAAAAAAAAGCAGTTCATTGCTTTGGGAGCCTGGGCCCAAAACAGAAATTTTTTCTTACATTTTCAATAGATCTTCGAGAACAAAGGTAGGACTACGTTGATTTTTATAGTTCTTTTATTATGTTCATTTCAAAGAGGAAGCGAGAATAAAAACACAAGAAATTTCGTTATTACTGTGTCGTACTTATTAGCAGAAAAAGGTTTTCGGTTTCTATTGAAGCGGAAAGATATGGATTTGACTATTTGTTACTTAAAGCAGTTATTGGCGTCACTAATTAAAACTGGGGAATAACTAAATAAAATAAAATAAATGAGTTAAAACCTGAGAAATTAAGTGTAAATTGAGCTGCTTAATTATTATTATTTATTTTTCTGTTTCGCAGAGAAATGGTTATGTATTTTGTTGCTTAATTCTCTGAAAAAATTAATCGCGTCGGCAGTCTTGTAAATCTCGCGATTCTTGCAGATTACTCATTTGGATCAAAGATAAAGTAGGCTGTTTTTGCGACAAAGCATTTTGGAGTCTGCCTGCCTTATTGTTTCAAAGATTACTCTCAAGCAGTGATTTTTTTTTTTTTTTTTTTTTTTTATGGCGGGCACTAACCATTTTAGGCTTTTGCCGCTACTAAAACCAGAAGCGGTTGTTATTTTATGATGAACGCACGTAATAGGCGGCCACTGTTTCCGAAGGGACAGACAATTTACATCCATGGTCTTCTCCGGGATTGGAATCCGGGCTCTTTGGTGGTTAGTCAGAGTCACTGACCACTAGAACTAACAGGCAGGAGGACATTTAATTTCCTCCCGGTCTGTCCTTCAAGAGAATTAACCACTACAGGCAGAGCAATGACACATTTCCTGACGGCGCATGGCCCTTTCGCAGCCTATCTGTTTCGCTTCGGATTGCACCACACAAACTAATGCATATGCGGCTCAACAGGTACCATCGATCACTATATGTTCGAGGAATGAAATCACCAAAGACCTACATTTCAGACCGTACACAGCTGAAAAGGCCCAGGTATGGCTGAAACAACTCCAAAAGCGTAAGCTACTACGAAACAAGCTTAAAACTCTTATAGACTACCTGGCAATGAACTGCAAAAATCTTAAAAAAAAAAAAAAAAAAAAAAAAAAAAAAAAAAATTCAGCACAGTTAAAAATATTCAGCGCTGTGGTTATTAGAGACTCTGTCAGTCTTGACAGAGTCTCTAATAACCACAGGTTACAAATACCTACCTTCCGAAGCAACTTTATAAACTCAGCAACAAATTTATTTGATTTTTAATTAAATTTTAATATTCTATAAATATTTTTGGCTAGGCTTAGCGATAACAGAATGCTGCACCAGTTGAGTACAAATGCTGATAATCATATAACAGGCGATACAGCAACTCAGCTGGTGGTAAGTAAGTAAGTCACTAACCACCTTCCCGTCTATGCGGCTCAGGCAGTGATGTAAATGGAGTGTACTCGAAGCATTCCTAATGGAGTATCTGTACGGTTTAAACAGCGCGGTCACTAAACGTGTTACAGTTTGTCTGCATTATTTGGATTTAAACTATACTCATTCACCTTGCAAGTAATACCGACAGGTCGTAGGTACCAAACTGCCAAAAGCGAAATGATCTTTGTTCACCAGAAACGAGATTATTCCTGATCAATTAGAATTATTTATTATTGCAGGCACAATTTACAGTTTCAACATGCTGTTAGAACTTCCATATTCTGTTGTAAGTAGTTGCAAGAAAATTGTTCTCAAGGTTGAAAGAAAGACAGCTGAAATATATATCAGAAAAAAGTTTGTTTGTGACGTATGAAATTTAATTTTTTAGCAGTTAAAATTAGTTTCATTACAAGTAACTTACCAGTTAAAATTAGTTTCATTACAAGTAACTTACCAGTTAAGAACTTTTCTTGATAAAATATTATTTATGACACTTTTTTTGGTAAACGCATAAGGTTTATTGAATGCTAGTCATTTTCTTAAATCTTCTTAAGTGAAAAAGTCCTAAACACTTTATTATTAGGTTATTTTCTCGATAACCGCAGATATTCGTTATGCTATGGCAGAACTACAGAGAATAAAGTATTTAAATCCTGCTTTCAGCAAGATATGCAGAAAGTAAAGCTTACTTTGCTCACGCAATACAAAGAACACGTTGTTATTTAAAAGTAAGTAAAATACTTTTAGACATTTTGAAAGTCTTGGTACTGAAAACTACTTGTTCACTGTTAAAAAAAGAAAAAACCTGGTTTCGAGAAAATGATGAAAGAAAATGATGGACTTCTAAGAAACCCATTTAGTTCGTTGAATATTTCAATTTTTGTTTTTAATTTTAATTTTTAGAACTTTTCTTAATTTTTACTGATATTGGTTTAAATTCGTTATAAGTTAATACCGAATGATGATGCTTCATTTAATGCTCGGAAAAATGTTTTCTTATTATAAGACTCAGATTAAAATAATTAATTAAAATAAAACTCTTCTACTCAGCAGTGGCCTATCTAGAGCTTTTAAAAAAATCGTAAAAACAAAACATTTTTATTTTCAATGAAAATAATCTGTTCTTTACTGTTTCTAACCGAGGAAACATGTGGTCTTGCATTATCTTGCTGAAAGATGGTGTTTGCTAAGTCGAAGATGAGTCATAGCCACTGAACGTAAGATGTCAGATATGTACCGATCTGAGTTCAAATTAGCGTCCATCGGAACTAGAGATGTGCGTGTCGTGTATCCAATACTGCCCAAGCCATCACACTAGGTGCAGAGTCCTTATGCCGATATCGAATACAAGCAGGCGACGCGCAGTCTCCTCGGAGCCTCCAGACACGTATACGGCCTGGACGTATACGTATACGGACATCAGAATACTGCAGCACACAGAACCGGGGCTTGCCTGAAACTCGTTGTGCCCCACCCCCGTATCCAGCTTTGTCGTTTGGCGCACCAGAGTCGTCGTCTCTCTATGCTTGCAATGTCAAGAGAAGCCGAAGTAATGGTCGCCGTGCTGATACTTCACGCAGCTGCAAACGCCGACGCACCGCACAAGCGGACCAGAAGACCTGGTGCGCTACTAAGAGCACTCACGTAATTTTGATAAAACTCTTTACTCTTAATTTATGCATTTAAAATATTCGCAATTGTCCTAAAATTTGCTTCGTTGCTTTTCTATCGCCTTTTATTTAAGTTTAAAAACATTTATTAATAATTTAGTACAGTATTAAAATCAACGCTTAATTTGAACATTGACCTTATAAGGTATTTCTCCCGCTTTCTTAGCATGCCTTCGTGCTGTGGTGGTCTGCACGCAGCGCGCGTATTCCAGAGGTCCGTGGTTCGATTCCCGGCGAAGGCGTTGCTAATTTTTCATCTTGCCTGCTTCCAAAAAATACGTAATGTCTCTACAACCTCACCCGTTACTTGGTGCAATATTGATATGAGAATGAGCTAAGTTCTACCAATTGAAATAACAAATTTTATTCCAAAACAATTTTTCTAAACATTCATATGAAAATAATGTATGGCAAAACACAGTCAAAAGAATTGAGGTTTCACATTTTTTCTTTGTTAATAAAGCATAAACGGATTAACTAAGAATAGAATAACATAAATAGTAATTACAATAATTATGATATTGAATTAGCATATTTTAGTCACGACTGCGGAAAATGCATTTTCATCAAGCGTAACCTTTAATTATGGCACAAAAGCAGAGGTGCTTGATAGTTGACAAACTTAATGTGAAGAAAGAAAAATCCTTTACGTAAAAAGGGAAAAAGTACTTATAACAGAATACAAACACAAAACACACACACACACAAAATGTACCAGGTATATTCTTAAAATATAACTAGAAACTTGTACTTTCTGAGGTCTTTGAACTTTTAAAAATTACAAACAATTTCTAACAACATACATTTTGAAAGCATGCTCAGTTTAAAAGAACGACATTTTCCTATACATAAAATTACACAAAACATTTTCCATATTATCACTTAACGTAACTTTCCTACATTTAAAAAATTTAATGTACTTCAGAGTTTGATAAGTGTTATCATGCAGACGCGTAGCTAGAAGGGGTGTGTCCTGGGCACTCCTTCATCATCGCATTATGTCAAAAATATAACAATTTAAAAAGCTTCTAATACATAAAAATTATTAATGTACATATGCATATCTATCATCAGAAACTGTTTTTAAAGTTTGGCGTAAATCAGAGAATTATTTTAATTTTAGCACGAGTTCGATTGATTAGCAAGGGTTTCATTCCCGATCTTTAGAGAAAAAAAGAAAAGATATCTTTTTTTTCTAGTCCACTACCTTTAGGGTCAGCGAAAATATAATCGCTTTCATAATTCTTAGGGGTCTCAAACCTCTCGCTCTTCTGTAGTTATCTTAAAAATTAAGCATTAGGAAATTTAGTTTGATCACTCACCAATTAAAAGAATACTTTAGAAGTGAAAAGGGAATCATATTATAGCATAATATTTGGCTAGTTACTTTTTGCTGTATTAAACCATCAATTATATCAATAAACATAATAAACGTACAAAAATTTTGTTACTTTACGATTAACTGTAGATTAAGCGTATGGGTGGCAGGTGTCTACGGAGCGCGCATAACGCAGGGTTAAGTAAACAATGCAAGTTTCATTTATTTTAGCCTTCTAAATTTTTTTGTAATCAAATTTCTAAAATATTTATCTTTTTCTTAACTTTCATCTGATATATATATATATATATATATATTAAATAAGTGTAATTTCTTGAAATTCATTCAGGCATCTATTCTCACGTTACAGACTTTTTTTTACTAAATTTAACAATATGAAGTAATAATATTCAATTCAATGCCTTTTTGAGGCTTAACCAATAAAATCTTCAAAATCCGAAGTATAGCTAAAATATCACTCGCATTCGTCTGTGTAAGAAAGAAATTTTTTAAAGTTGCTAAAATCTCAAAAAACATTTCGCGTATAATTTGCGTCGGAATTTGTACTAAATATTGGCACCGTAACATTATCTCACACGTAATATTCTGTCAGTTCTGGCCTTCGTAAGTCATGGGTAACTTTTAAAATGTATTAGCAAATAGCAAATGCAGTGAACACATCAGCTTTAAACTCTTCAAATTTCTATGTAAGAGTCGAATTCACTTTAAAGAAATTTTGTACACATTTCGAAAGAATACGAATGACAACAAAACGGTCTCTCTTCTTTTTGTTATCATACAATAATTTCTTTTTTGAACTGCATACTAAATTTCATTCATTAAGTTAGTAATTTACAATCACAGATTAGCATTAATCTTGAACAAATGATGGATGCAGATGGGATTCGGATCTCTCTTCTTTAAGCTGATCAATGGTTCAACGGCTAAAGCCGTGAAACTGTGGTAGTTCGGCTCCATTTCTATTCTCGTCACTGAAAGGTTTGACTGCATGAGTTTTCCAGAATTTTCTTCATATAGAATGTATACATGTGTGTATGGTTGCTCTGTTGCTTAGTTTTAAAAATATGCACGGTTGCACATGAAGTTATATGTAAATCAAAGCGCTCTGCTATTATTTATTAGAGATATAGTTACACTAGGTTAGATTATTTGAATATAACAAAGCCGCCGCAAGGGCTGTCTGCCTAAGAAGAGGGATGTATTTATGGAAGACGCTTTGAATGAAAAAGGCTTGCATTCAAGTTACACATGGGGAAAACCACGAAAATCAACCATGCAGCCAGCCAGTTCAAACCAGGTCGAACTACGAATATTCAGTTGCCTTAACCACTCAGCCACTCGTGGAGCCAAGAAATACAGTCATCAGTCGCTGTAGTTCAGAAAACTCTTCGGTTAATTGAATTATTCCGACTTCTCTTCTCTCCGAGGGAAACAAAATTTTTGCATTTTTTACCTCATACTTCCTTCCTTGAACGCTGTACAGTTAATTGTTTAGTCATAATTACTTAACATTTTAGGATTGAGTTTTCATCAATGCAGAAAGTCAGCTTTACTATTATAATTTTGAAAATAATATATTTTACTCGTTTATTTCACAGGGCAACAAAGCAATGTAGGAATTTTTACGAAAACAAAAAGAAAATGATAAGAAAAATATTGTTATTGTTTTCTGAGTTAAACAATGTCTGACTGTTAGTAATAATATAGCGCTTATGAATTAATAAATCTGAAGTTATTCGGTAGTGATAGATCTGGTGGAGCTTTGCTAGCTGACGTTAATGATACACAAACCAAAGACTTCTTTTTATACATTCTTTTTATTTGAAATAAATCATTCTAACTCTTTATCCAAATAGTATTTTTGCCAGTAATAATTTTACCTTAAATTCTGAGAATCTTTAAAAAAAAGCAGCTTAAAGGAAAAGAGACTATCATTGATTTTGTTTGTTTATTTTAACTCATATAGGTATATACTTTCATATGAAATTATTTATATTAATACCTTTTGTACTTTTTGAACAAGGAGTTTGATCTCATTAATTGTATGAAACAATAAAATAAAAGTAATACGTAATTAATAGTACAATTTTTATTCATCATTCCTTTATTTCTGTATAAGAAATTAATAATAGGTTGTAAGTTAAAATAATAAGTTTAAAGTTTCGGAAAATTATAGCTTTCCCAATTTACTCGAAATTTCCTTCAATATTTTTAATAAAATGTTTAAAATGTGAATATTCTTAAAATATTATTGCAAATAAAAATTATACGGTGGTAAAATCGTAAAATGTGTTAATGCTTATAACCTTTCTTCAGAATAGGTTTGGTTTTGGTTTGTGTGGTTACAGCAAAACCTTGAGAGTTATCTGCCTAAGGGAAGGGTTGCCTTCGCAGGATAGTTTCTAAACCTTCAGAATGGGAACATCAGGGTATTAGTTCAAATGATGTAGTAACGGAAACACTCATTTAAAGAGAGATTAACTCTGTATATGGCAATGCATTAAAATATAAAATTTAAAAAATTCCTATTAATTAAACTAAATTTAGTCAATTAACTATGATTTAAAATTTAAATAGAAATTTTGATTTTTTAACGAAGGTTTGAATTTAAATCAGGTATTTTATTACGTAAAAAAATTGTCCTGTTTTGGAGAAATTTCATTTCAACAAATGGGAACCCCTAAATTCAGGGCTGGCTTAACCCCCGTAATGTACGCATAAAACACATGTACACCAGCAGCCAGTGCACCACAGTTCTGCACGTTAAAATTTAAAAAAAAAAAAAAAAAAGTGTTTATGATCAGAAACTACGTACAGATGTTTTTAACTGATTTTTATATAAATTTAATTTATGATTTCCTTTACAATATTAGCAAAAAATTTCTTTTTTAAAACCATTAAACAAATAAAAAAAATCTTTCATTATTTTGGGCTTAGATTAAGCGTAACTAATTTCTGCTAGTGTAGTTATCCAGAACCAGAAGACAATGAAAGCTAATGCAAGTTTGATAGGGAAACCCTGAAATTTTCGCTTAGTCTTATTGTATCCTTCTTTTCTAAGAGGAGCTTGTATTCGTTCTTTATAGGTAAGTATAGCTTTCCGAGCTCCAGGCCACTTATGTGGACCTTGTAATCTATACTGGTAGGGCAATGAGGGCCCTAGCCATAACGCCCAAAATAGTTCTTGATCTGTGAAAAATATTTTTAGTAAATTTGGCTTTGCTCCAAACTTAGATGTTAAGTCATCCAAATATTCTATATAATCAACCCTGGTTGTTAATCTGTCGGATATTTTATATCTTTTGCGATTCATTTCATAAGTATTTCTTACATCAGCCATCATTTCCTTTGGGCTGGGAAGTTTTACTTTTCCACTGATTAAAAGGGATGCCCATCTACATTGTGCTTCACCTAAAGGATATCCAGGACCTAAAGGCAATATAAATCCGATAATTGCTAATGTTGGATGAGGTAATTGTACTGGGAACATGCATTTGTACAGATTAAGACAGTCTCCATCTTTTGTGATTATTCCTTCTTGGAGGACAGGGAATTTCCATTCATAGCCTGTTGCCATTATAACAGTGTCTGCTTCCGTGACCTTCGTTTCACCTTCAAAAATTACACCATTCTCAGTGAAAGTTTTAATATTATTCTTAACGATAACATGGCCAGATATGATTTTAGTGGGCAAAGCATCACTCAAGACAGGATCTTGAGCGAATATAGAATGCGGAGGTCGAAGACCGTATAGGGAATGGTTGAATTTCAATCTCTGTAATATACCCTCAAAATACCAACTAGTCCAAGAAATAGGTATGAGTCTCATAATAAAATCTGACCAACGTCTGAGGTAACACATGTCAAAAGGAAGGCCATAGGGACCTAATCTTGGAAGAATCCATCCGCCGCTGCCAGAGCTGAGATAAACCTGAAAAAAAAAAAAAAAAAAAAAAAAAAAAAAAAAAGGCGGGTTACAGTATTGTCCAAAATGACAAAAATACAATGCTGTCACACTGAAGAATATTTAAAATTTTGTGTCTTCATTTTCAAAAAAAAGTAAAAGGTAGGTAAGCAGGAATTATCATAAAAACTGATGGATTTCGAAGCTTTTTATACTACTAAATGAAAATTAGACTGCTGGTGTAAGAAATGTTAGATGCATATATAATAAATGTAACTTACTAATCTACATTATTCTAATGCCTTTATCCGTAAGAGAATTTTAATTTTTTCACTGAACAAGCAAAATGTATTGAAAATGCTGAAATATTCTCTAGTTTGTCCAGCAAAACATTTTTACAATTATTATTACGGTACATAAATAAATTTCAATTTCTAAAAACAAAACTTTTAATATTATCATAGTGTGATTAGATCAAATGAATGGGAAGGATTTTTGTTTTAATGTCTTTTTATTTATTTAATTTGGTCATATATTAACAATAAATAAATAAATTTATTTTAAAATAATACAAAAGAAAACTGTATTTGAGGCGAAAATAATATCATATTTTATCTATGTTTAGCTGGGGACGTAATAACTTGATCATTTTCAGTGAAAATATTAAGCATATTCTGCGCTGTCTCGCAAAAGTTGAATGCGATTCAAATTTGCATCCACTATATATTTAATTGGGATGATTCCTACTATCTGTTTTCTTGGAGATAACAAATGTTAACATAACAAATGTCGGCAATATTCCAAATATTGGAATAACTTAACTCAAAAGCGATTTCCATCTCGAACTAAATCAAACTGTTTTCTTTGCTAAAAGTCCCTTACTTGACTTTTTTATTTAAAAATATTTTTTATTAAAAAATTTAAAAACATGCTCAAGCGAACGTTTTGAAGAATGTTGTCGTTGATTTTAAATTAAAATAGTTTTGTTAAGACTTCCATAATGTGTTTCGAATATCTTCAGCGAAGGTCAGCTGTTAAGAGTTTGAAACAGGAGAATCCATTAAAATCTGGTCTTTATTTTGCGAACTATCTGTCATTATTCTTTTATAGGAATAATTCTAACATGTGGTTATCCATGGATCAGTTCTATCTAGGATTGCAGGATTGAAGCATTGAGACCAGCACATTAGATTACTTGTCAGATGCAATCCTTAAGCATTTCACCAACTTTCTGATCAACAGCTACTACAAAAATAAGAAAGTTGTTATCTGCTGGTACCAGTGAGGTAATCATTTGGCATACGACTTAGGTAGAAGCGCAGTGTAGCCTTTTGAATGAATTAAGATTTGTCCTAGAATCAGAAAATAAAATTTTAAGAGCCTGAAGAGGAAAAGGAGGAGATAAACAGTCAAAAAAGTCATTGAGCTCATGTCTTTAATTCTGGCAATGTAACTATACGGCCTGAATTTTCTTTAGGGCAGGCTATCGATATGATGTCACCATTGACCTTCATATATTCAGAATGGGTTATTGTTACTGTAGAAACATACGGCAATCAAGTCCTCGAATGTGCCACAAACTATGTTGCAGCAAGGAGTCCATGTTTTCTTTTTGGCAGACAATAAACCTCTTCCATAACAGAATATGGCTGATGAGTTTGGTATGGTTTGGTTTATTGAGATTACGGCAAAGCACACTAGGGCTAAGGGGAAAGATGCCTTCGTGGAGTACTTTCTAAGGCAAACTGGCTCGTATACATGTTACACATGAGGAAAACCACGAAAACGCCCATGCAGTCAGCCCGTTCGCGGGATTCGAACCTCGGACCGAACTACCAGTATTCAGCGACTTTACCGCTCGGACGCTGGTGGGCCATGGCTGATGGGAGAACACGTTTACTGCTTTTATTCAGCAATAAGCGCATTCTCCGGACCTCAAAGCACGTGTCAAAATTATGGGAAGCTATACTCCATATTCAGCTCGTTTGTTTTGTTTGTACAGCATGTAAAATGTTTTCTTCGAATGCACTAAATGTGCAGTAAGCACTTAAAGGGTTAAAATTCAGTATCTGCCGCTTATTAAACTGACCGGTTAATAAACTCAGCCGCTAACTACGTTCTAATTTCCAGGAACCAAAACAGGTACATACTAATCAATAGAAAAGCGCCTTTTATTAAACTCATCTCCGCCGCTTATCAAACTCTAATTAGCTAAAGACTGGTTCTTAACTGTCAGAATATATCATTTGAACCTACCAAAGCTTTTCTTAGTGCATTCATTTAACGTATTGTGGACCGCCGCTTTACCATTCAGGTATGTAATACTTTAACAAAACGGGTTAAACTGAAAATTTCCTGCCGGTCACTGTATAAGGTATTTCTACCGACTTCTTGGTATGCCTTCGTAGTGTAGTGGTCTGCACACTGGTCTCGTATTCCAGAGGTCCGTGGTTCGATTCCCGGGGAGGGCGTTGCTCATTTTTTATCTTCCTGCTTCCAAAAAAAGTACCTAATGTCTCTACAACTATGCGAGACATTGTTTTCAGAATTCTTCTGCGAACTGGACTTCAGAAAACAGACTTTTCTTACCTTAAGGTTAACCAAAAAAAAAAAAAAAATCCTCTAGAGACACTGTAAATGAATGAGGGTTCCCATATTTCCATAAGGAGCTATGCCCATATTTTTCACCACATTATTTAAAGTTTCAAATTATTTTTTTGAAAACATTATGCATAGAATTTACCTAAAACATTTCTATTTTAAGTTTTTAAACTTTTTTTCAAGTCATGCTTTTACGTTTAACGCATTCATTTCAAATTTGCTGATAAGGTAGTCTTGTTCATATTTCTGCTACATTCCACTGCTTTCTTTTCTTATTGTCTGATTATATATGGAAAATTACCTATTTATTATTATTTTTGTCTTTGTTTGTGATATGTTAAGTTTTTATTTTCAAGGTATTATCTACACCTAGTCCATTGCGACACTAGGAAGTGCAATTTCTTTTTAACATTTTGACTGAGTAAGTTTCTATTTCAAAGTTCCTATACCTATTTTTTCCATAAAAATTGTTACTGTTACTTTGAATTTAGCATTTAAACTTTCAATTTAATGTTATTAGATATTTAGCATTAACGTTTTGTTATTTAGAACAGATTTTCTAAAATTAGTATAATACATCATTTTGTAATGCATTTTTTTAATTGAATATTTAAATTCCTTGCGCACCACGTAGTAATGTAATGTACTAGTAGTTTTGTAATGTAAAAGTAGACCATTTTCAGTAAGATTCTGTTCCTCTTCCAAAGTATCACAATATCATTTTTTTTTTTTTATTTGAGGTAATAAAATTTTAAAACTTTCGAGAAATTTTAAAATCCTTTGGAATTTTTTTTCAGAAACAGAACTTTGCTCCGAATACCTGTGCATAGTGTACTAATAAGGCGTAATTTAATATTAAAATTTTCATTCGTATTATATCTTCATTTGAAGTATTATTTCTAATTCTTAGGTTCTTTTTTTAATATGATAAAATGCATGCCACATCGGAGCAGTTTATATCTTGATGAATGCTTTATTTGAAATTCCACTCATGTTTAAATTAAAAGGTTTATTTGCAATATCCTCTTAAAGTTTGGTTTCAGCATTCATCCAGTATAAATCAGAAGCGAGGTTCTGTTGATAATTCTTTTGCTCCTTAAAAAAGATCCTAAAGATTATCAATTTATTTTTATTTTTGTTCAATTTTTATACTAATTGTCTTTAATTTTTTTCATTTACTTCCATCATTAATTTTGTAGTTTGGGAATTATCATGTAAGCTTCTTTTGCATTAGATAGGTATAAAATAAAATGTTACTGTAACGCTTTACTTTAGGATTCGTATATCTTTCCTAAATAACAATCGGAATTGAATATATAAACGAAATTTTATTGCAGCTTCAAGAGATAACAGCTTTTACAAATCAAGATATCAGATCTGGAAAGAATATAATCAAGTCGGTTTTAAAAATGTAAACTGTGATCAGAATGCCATTACCTCGGAGTTGTAGACAAATTATAGACGTATTAAATCTCTGACAGAGCAAAAGAAAAATAAAATTACATTAGTCTCTTAACTCACGGACAGTTACTCACGGTCTTTTACACATACCTCAACGAAAGGCAGGAACGACCATCAGAACCCACCTGAAAAGTCGGTCCCTAGGTCCTGAAAATTTTACCGCTTTAAAAAGTACCAAATGTTGACAGATTGGAAATACACTTTCAAACATTGCCAGTTTAGAGGAAAAGATTTGTCGCTAAAAAGAAAAAAAAACTTGGCGAACTTCAGTAGCACATATTTGTAATCCTACTTTAAGCTATATGCACAACTTCAGTGTCAGTAACATTATTCACTTAGAAGTAGAAATACTACAAAGTAACAGAACCGTGAGGTATATTCAACTACTAAAAATTACCATAAGTTAAAGAAAAGTTTTGCAACAAATAAACACAAAATTACCACACACACACACACACACATACACACACACACACACAAAAAAAAAAAAAAAAAAAAAGCATCATTGTTAATCGGAAGGGCTTTAAAAATGTCGCATGTAAACAAGCTCTGTATTAAAGGATAGATTTCTGCGCTGTCGGAAGACAAATACTCCTATTCCAAATTGAAAAACGCTTTGAAATTAATCATATAAAAATTTTAAGTGCAAAATAAGCAACATTGTTAATTGGAAGGGGAAAATCCGTATTTCTACATGCAAAGGAGACTCCAAACGCAGTCGCCGACGCAGCGGGGGGGGGGGGGAAGTTTGCCGAGACGCAGAAATCAAGTTCAGAGCCTTTAAACACAACTGTAGCAACAATTAATAGAATAACAAACCAAGATTCAAAACTTTAAAAAATGTTATGTTAACCAGGTTTTGTCAAGATATGTACAATACAGAGCAATTTGTGGAACCGTATATGGAAACTATTTAACAGAAGATAAATGGAAATGCATTGTGACCGTTGATAAACTATGGGTTTACCAAAATGGCTGCAACAAAGAAGGGTCTATTTATTATCGGAAACGAAGAGGAAAAGTGTATAAACCTGTTTTCGTCATTGTTAAGAAAGTTTCGATAAGGGGCTTATGATTGTAGCGGGATTCTATTACAAGGGGAAATTAAAAATAATAACAGCGGAAAAAATAATAAAATCAACATAATATCAAGAGAAAGTTTCATGCCATGTATTTACATAAGAAATTCCATTTCATTATCCCAATGTTTTCAAAGAGGGAAATTTCATTAAGCCAAAGCAACAAGTCGTACTTCAAAAAGTACCACTGAGTTCCTTGAAAAAATGAAGACTGAAACAGGTATGCATGTATACATTTTCAATACATCCCTGCGAAGTACCCTGATGTTTCATCTGTGGACTACTGTGTCTTTCATCTCTTGAAAAGAGCTGTAGAGCTGGTTCTAAACGCAAAGCCACCGCAGTTCATGAACTTTGGAAAGTAGTAAAAGAGGAATGAAAAATGATAACCCTGTAAATTTCACGAAAAGCTTTCTGTTATGAAAATCACGATGTAGACTTATAATCCAAACATAAAAGCTGTTAGATCCAATATTTAAAAAAATATTCTTTAAGTTTTAAACACTAATTAAACGGCCATGAAATTATTCTAAAAATGTTATAAGGTATTTTCTTCGCCTTTCAAGCATGGCTTCGTGGTGTAACGGTTAGCATACTCGGCGCGTATTCAAGAGGTCCAGGCTCGAGTCCCGCCGAGAGCGTTGTTCATTTTTCAAGTCTCCCGCATAAAAATAACCTAATGTCTCTACAATGAGTAAACCCCGTTTGTAGAAAGAGACTAAAATGATTAAATTATTATTTATTATTTATAGCTACGAAATGATTAAAAATATATTACACATATATCCTTCAGACATATTTCGATTCTTTAAATTCAAAGTTTGTGAAGTTCTAAAATTTTACTCTATACCTACAAGAAACGATCAGATTTAAGTTACCTGTTCGGCAAACGTGCATGCCTCTGTCGCAGCATCTACTCCAGAACATCCTAAGCCAACAACAACAACTCTTTCATTTTTGAACGATTCATATGTCTTCAGTTGTTTAGTATGCAAGATACGACCTTTGAACTTTTCTTGATCAGGAAAGTGGGGCATTTTGGGATATCCAAACTGTCCAGAACAAATCATCACCGCATCATAAGTATCCGTGGAAACTTTATTTGCCACCAAATCTTTTACTTTAACGATCCATTTGCCAGTTACATCATAATCTTCCGCCTGCCGAACACTAATAACTTCGTGATTAAATTTCATGTGTCGGAGGACGTCAAAATGGTTTGCATAGTCTTGAATCAATTTATAGATTCTCTTATGAGTTAGATAGTTTGGGTTATCTGTAGGCGGAGGATAATCACTCAGGGCTGACATTTCCTTGCTGTTGTTAGCCACTGTGCAGGATGTCACGGACGCCAGACCTATAGAAAAGTGCGTGATATATAGAACTCATTATATATCATTTCATAAAATCATAGAACGTCTATATATATATATATATAAAATGAAAAACAAATTAAATTAATAAGTTTAAAATACATTCCACATTCAATTCGGAACAAACCATTTTAGTAATTTATACTCTTCGCTGCATCGTCATCGAAGGTTTGGCATAACGAAAGAAATAAATACATTAGCCTGTTTATGAACTAACAAAAACACAAATTAAAAATTAGAGTTTAATACTTAAAATAATCTCAAAAAAATAATCAAAGCAATCTGTATCTTTATCAGTGTAACCCGTATTTATTTTCCATTATTACCACCACTTGTTACTGCTGTTAGTGCTCAAATGAATTAAGTTTTGAAATGCTCTTTACTTTATATATATATATGACTACTGTCATATAAATACTATATTTTCTGTATATTTTATATTGTTACGAAATTCCCAACTGCGGTAAGATAGCTTGCCCGCAAAGCGGGTTTAGGGTTGCCAGAAAACGACAAAGAAGGGCAGGGTTACCAGGTTTGGCGGGAAGTCGCTCGTTTGGCTACAAAATTGGCGATATACTATAGACGGGGCGAGAACATTCTAGAACTAATTCTTACTGGTTTACCCCCCCTCCCTGATACAAATGTTGTGTTCTACGATTTCGCGAACTTAGAGTGATTGATGACAACGCTTGATGCAGAATCAAAACACAATTTATTCGACAGTATTACTCAGCAAAGTTCAAAAACAATTTTACAGTCGTCAAAAAGACTATGTTAAACACGCTGAAACAATCAGCAACACAGCCTTCAGGCTACAACGGTGAAGCTAGCTTCACGGCAAAGCACTAAAGTACAGATTCCGACTCTGTCGATCGGTCTCAAGCTAATCTCTTAACTTAAAGGACTCAAAATACTTTTCATGATAAATCTCAGAATACACTCATAATAAACTGCTACTTCGCGTACAAGTGGAGTTTATATTACTTTTGACCTACCTTCGAGAACATTCTGGGGCAAATCTGTAAGAATTCGTTCTAGAATGTTCTCGCTCCGTCTATGGTATAACGGCAATTTTGTCGCCAAATATTGACAAATGGGCGATTTTGCGCCATATCTGGAAATCCTGCATTTCTTTGCCTTTTTCTGGCACCCCTAAACCCTAAAGGACTGTTGCCACTACTACGTTATTAAAGCGTTTCGTATGCGTTTCACCAATCAACGAGCGAATTCATTTGGATTGACATCCGCAAACCGGTCGGTCTGCGGTGGCGGACGACGCACGGATGAAGTTCAACAATGTTCAACTTCTATCCGTACGTTTGCGGAAGAGTTGGGGTCCCGTGGTAAAAAAGGAGCAATTAGGTGTAGTCACGAAAAATTAATGGCGACAGAAGTAGCGATGAACGCTGGATCAGGGAAAGAACATTATAGCGAGAAATCTGCGTACTGAAAAAGACAGCAATCAACGGAATTTAGTTAAAAAATCGAAAAGAAAAATAATATAACTGCAACTATAGTACTAATTCACAGAGAGCAGTGACTACTGTCAAGAAAATCTGGTGCAAAAAGTATAATTCCAAGTCCATGAAATAGCAAAATTTATCCTGAAAATTATTTTCTAGTTCTGCATACACATTTGCTTTTAATGAAAGTGAACGTCTGACTATATCAAACTGCTATAGCAAATTAGATAAGGCATTAAAAGATTTTTTTTTTTTCTTTTGAAACAGGTAAAAACAAATAACGTTATTTATAAATTAAATCTGATAACCTTTTAAATATTCTACTGCATTAAAAGTACGTTAAATTTGTATTTCTCTATTCATAAATATACCTTTTTGGCTAACACATATTTGTAAGCACATCTTTCACTTGGAATATATTTTTAGCAGTCCGTCTGATTTCAATCGGAACGCCACTTTAAAATCATGTTTTTGTATGAAATACCCTACAAGTTGAAGAACAAACTCTGGTGGATCTTTTAGTCGATAGCACACTGAAATAACAACACTCTGTTTTCAGCTTTCTTATCTCCGTCTCCAAATTTGATTTTTATTTGTGTTTTATAATTTCTTTCCAGTATTATGTGCATTAAATATAATGTTTTATTTATGCTCTTATTTATTTAAATGTTCTCTGCAAGAATTTATTTTAAAGGTTATAATATTATACGAATTTGAAACCTACTCCCTATATATACATATATATACTTTCACTACCAATTAACATGAGACAGTATTAATGCCCTATAATTTTTAATAAAACATTAAAAAAATTATTATAATAATTGTTTTAAAATTCAGTCCTCACGAGGCAGTCAGCGTATACAAGCATAGCAAATTTTGTGTAAATATTGTGAACCCTTCTTTACAGTACTCTGTTTTTGGTATTTTTATTTGTTTTGCAGTAACAGTACATTTTAGTTTTCATTATGTATTATTTCATTAATATTTAAGGCTTCTAGAAACGCAAAGAAATTTTTAAAAATTACTTCAGCTTCTTTGCAATTAGAGATGTTCCCAATATGCATTATAATCTTGCTTATCTAAAAATTGCTAACGTGTTTTACTTTAACAGTTCATAAGCAGAAATAAAAATTTCCAATAACATCGAATTTAAGTATCTTAAGAGTCCGGATCCCGTAAGTTAAATACAGAGACATCTGGTGGCAATGAATGCAATTGACCACCGAACTTCCGTACGCAATAAATCCAAAGCAATAGTGAAAAAACGGTCGTCCGTCTGCGTTTCTCCCATGGAGGGTAGGAAGTAAGACCTCCATGGTTTCTCCCAATTTCTTACCTCCATGCTTTCTCCCAATGATGCTTCGCTTTCGCAACGGACTAATAAAAACAGGGTTCAAACCGGGAACGCTATTTTACCACAGCTGGGTATTTCGCAACACTATGGATAGAAATTTGTCTTTGTCTGGTTTAGATTTAATAACATAAACACTATATCAGTTACATATACATTTATTTTAAGTTATATTTTAATACAGTGCTCTTAAGTTCTGCCAAGTAATTTTGATAATTTTGAGAGGTTTGTAAAGGCTACTGAAAATTTTATTTTCGAATGGGTGACGTGAAAAATATGCAATGTCTTGGCCAGGATTCGAACTCAGGACCTTCCGTTGCTAGCCGGACATAGTTTAAAATAATACTACGAAGGCAAGAGGTAAGTAGAGAGAAAATACCTGACAGGTTAAGGTGTTCTAATGAAATAAACATTTCCAAATGCATTTTATTTTCCCTTTCTGAAAGAAACACTAGAGCTACATCTGTCACATTCGAAAGATGATATAAGAAGGGGTTTAGCACCAACGAGAAAAGGAAATTGCCTAGTAGTTCAATCTCGAGCAGCAAGCGAGACGTATACAAAAGCAGTACAAGAGTGTATTATTTTTATGTGTAATGCTCTATTTTATTAGGCTGGTAGTTTTTTTATTTTAGAAATTTTAAATTTTGAAATACAGTATATTTTTAAAATTACTTTTATACAATTAACGTTAAAGAGCTGTAATGAGTTTACATATACAGCTAGGTCTACAGTTTTTGCTATGTAATATGAAATCTAAATTAAATAAACACAATCTTTACTTTAAAAGTAATCTAATAAGCTAGTTAATAATAGTCTATTTATAAATAATCTGGCTTTTAAAAATAATCGAATAAAATGTACAAACAGTTTTGTGGAAGTCACATAAGTATGAGATTTATAAAGACCTAATTCTAGTATTTCATAGCGCTCACATTCAGAAGTTTTATTAAATACTCAGAAAAAGGAGTGCGGAATTGGAAAATGTAGTTACAGTCTGTAAGAAACTTTCAAACAATTATCGTTGCAATTGATAGTATACAGTAAGCATGATTCTGCTAGTATTTTAATCTGTATAATCTGTTATTTAGTGACGGTCAGTTATTGTAAAAGTTATAAGGAGTTATCAAACTTCATCTGCCTTGTAGGTATAGTGTAAGTGGAAAGTACATTAAGCTAGCAAATGGGAGATCCATGGTTCGAATTCTCGCGAAGGTCCAAGTAATTTATCGTGTTTTCTGCTTCCAAAAAACTTAAGACTTTACAAGTAGCGCTTGAATTAGCAATATGGTGAACGATAATTCGTCACTAACTGGAAGTAGACGACTGGATCTCGTAATTCTCGCCCGTCGATTGTCGCGGGGAAACCTATAAGAAATTAAACATTCCCACATGCGTGCTCTTGTGGTGTAAATAGTACATCGAGAAAACGTGGAGAAGATACGAGGTGTGAATCCCTCTACTGGACAATTAATTTATGACGGTTCCTGCTTTCAAAAATCCTTATGATCTTTACAAGATACTTGCTAAATAGTGGATTTGTATAAATGGCTGGAATTTGCTAAAAGTAGATTTGGATAAATGGCTGGAAGTGAAGACTATAGTTTCAAGATACTTATTCAATGTAAATTCAGTATAAATATACTGAATATTTAAAACATTTTGTCGCAGTTGTATCTATGTTTATGAAGAAGTTCCTGAGGAAAGACTGCTAGATTAGTTAATTATGGCAAAGTCTGGAGACCTCTTTAACTCTCAAGAAAGCCCACTAACGGCCTAGTTGTTAAAACTGCTGAACACTGGTTATTCGATCTGGGTTCATTATAAGGTATTTCTTGCATATTCCAGAGGTCCGTGGTTCGATTCCTGGCAAAGGCGTTGCTCATTTCCCATCTTTCCAGTCTCAGAAAATACCTAATGTCTCTACATCGTATTACAGCGAATGAGCTGGTTATTTTCCATGTGTAAAGTAGAAAGAGCCAGTTTCTCTTTTAAAGTCCTTCATTAATCTGCCATTATGTTTTTCCATATTCAAATGACCAATAAACTAACAAACTTTCACGAATATTGCTTTCGCTGAAAACATTCCAAACAACCTATGAGGCTGGCATTTATTTCATATATAGAAAAAAACTACAAAACGCTTTTACTAACAATTCGTTTAATGGCAAAACTCGGACAAAACCAGTGGCGAACATGGAACGAAAGGTTCACTCTAACCTATACTTCCGGCACACTCTCTTTAAACGTAGGTTATGTTAACTATAAAAAGACAATTAATGATCGGGAGCCCTTTAGAAGGCGGAGGTTTTCTTATTTGCGCCTGCGCAACACCATCCACCTCCTCCGGACGAAGCTACCAGAGTTTGACAAGAGAGGATTTTGGAGCTAGCAGTTTGTTGGAAGCAACCAGAGTTTCTGTAAAGCTAAGGCCATTTATGAGTCACTCTTGAGGGAATAAATATTGAGACTTGTATAACAATACTTACCTTCAACATCATCTTCATGGTATCTCCAAGTGCCTCCACTAAATTGAGTCTTTTCAAAACATACGCCTTCTATACCTTCTTCCTTCAGACACTTTATACAACATATTCCACAGACTCCTCCTCCGACCACTGCAACTTTTATAGCCTTTTTCTTTTCCATATTTAGTTGTTCTAGGTAAAAAAGGAAAGAATTTATTTTCCTTTGCCAATCATAATTGTATATTTGATAGAATATCACATGGAATACATTACCTTAATGTAATAGCAAAGAATTTTAATGTTACTGGAACAAGTTACTGAATATAAAACAGATTTAGATGGCTAAAGGAATGATAAAAAATGATCTTAAAAGCATAAATAAATATTCAAAACTGGATAATTCTAGCCGAAAGTAGAAATATCTTGGATAAGCGTTCTAAAGAAGGCGCTGGTCCACAATGGGCTGCCGGGCCTTTCATGATGATGATTAAAGGATATTAAAATATATACCACTAGAAATACCACGTTAGGGAATATATTAACAAATAGAGTGGAAACTGAAAATTTTATTCTATTTTGGAGCAACGAAAACTGCTTCAGTAGATGGAGATGCATGCTCTGAGCGCTTCATTGAAGAAAAACGAAATTACAATATAATCCTAAAATATTTGCCTAATTACTTAAATTATCCCGAGAGCAGTATACCTTATGAGCCAAACTTGGTAATTTAAGAAAAATATTACTATATGTTACCATTCTTAGTGTTTAGGAGAATTTCAGAAAAAAACGTTGTAATCCACGAGCTAAGAAAGAGAGGGCAAGATGTATCAGTTTTAACTCATCATACTAAGACAAATGTTTAGCTAAATACTTAAGTTCTAAACACCATTGTCCGAAGTTAAATCAAGTCAACAAACACATTTTACTTGGAGATAACAGAGAAATTGGACAAAACGTACTAATTGGCAATACTTTTTCATGCAAGTGGATTAACATATGACACGTAACTAGTTCGCGGAAGTTGCTTTTTTAATTGTCACGACACAATGCTAAAGTAACAACGGAAAGAATAAACGAATAACAATGAACTGTTGATTGTTTATGATAATTGATAATTTCAGAGATAAATGCTAATGGAATTCAAAGCAGTAACAATTTACATATAATTAGTTTATACTATTTTAAATAAATTGCGTACTTTATATGATCCTCACATTCAATCAAAGAATTACAGGTAACATGTAATACTACGCCATAGCCAAACTGTAGTTTATTATTAAGTAATTGTAGTTAGGCTGGATACTAATTCCGAATTTTTAATAACACCACATCTTAATAATATTATAAAAGATCTTTTAACCCTTAATTTGACTTTGTCCCTTTGGACATCTACTTTTGGATGATATTTAAAGTCTAAATATATGCAAAAAGTGTTGCAAAATTAAGTCAGTTTAGAAATTTAGACTCAGTCAAACATCTCTTGGGTTTCTACTAAAACTAATAAAGTTATTGCAACTTAAAAGTCAAATAGTAACCGTCAATTAAAAAACTTTAGATTTAGTCAAGATATGGCTTTTGTCAAAATTTAGGTTTATATAAAGTGCTGCTGAAAGTAAATTCTTTTACTCCTGGAAATATCCCTTCTTTTCGTTTTGATAATTAATTTCACACACCATTTAAATTTTAATCCCTGTCAATAAGTTATAGCTG
Organism: Stegodyphus dumicola; assembly: GCF_044657685.1. NCBI lineage: Eukaryota > Metazoa > Arthropoda > Arachnida > Araneae > Eresidae > Stegodyphus > Stegodyphus dumicola. Next base: position 107,031,850 of record NC_140781.1, on the reverse strand, counting down.
AACAGCAGCGAAAGATTGTTACAATACTAAGGTCATTATCAATAGATTCTGTAATTTAACCCTTTTCGAGCTTTCTTCTTAACTTCTCTTATTTTGTCATTACATAAACGTCTTAAGAAAATGTTAAGTAAAAAAGGCTGTTAAAAGGCTAACCGATTATGAAGATAAAATGTCTTAATATGATAGTACTGAATTTAATTTTTCATATACCTACCTACATACACTGTGTCCACAAAAGCCCGTACCCTGCCTTTATTTCCACAGCCGCTGATCGTAGACCTATACTTCAAATTGCAAAAATGTTTTAAAAGAAGAAAAAAAATCATGTTTTGACATTTTTAAAGAAATCAGATTTGTAAAATTTATGAAATCTAACTTTTTCAGCAATCCTCCGATCCCTATACTTATATTTAGGAAAGTTATAAAAAGTAACACACAAAATGGTTGATTTCCGTACGACAAAGATTAACTGAGATATTTGGAACTAAAGTCGGATCATATTAAGGGGCAGTACATAAATTGAAGACAGAAATATTTGCACGTATAGTAATTCAAAATAAAATGTCAGTTTAGAAAAAGGCTTTTGATAATAAGAGATTAAGTGACGACGATTTACTGTGAAAAGTACTGATCAATATAATTTTTTTCAAAATGGTGATCCTATTCATAGAATTTTAGAGAATTCGTTTTCTAGAATATACTGGCAGTATTCACTGGCAGAGCCGTGCCAAGATATTTTTTCACCTGAGGCAAAAAGGTAAATTTGCGCCCCTATCTATCTCTCTCTATATATCTCTCTCTATATATATATCAAAATAACTATATTTATATTAAACAAAAGTAAATGTATTAAAAAGGCACGGTGGCGTAGTGGCTAGCGCGTCTCTCAGCAGCACCACAGGTCCGGGGTTCGAATCCAGGGCTGGGCAAGGTCGACTCAGCCTTTCATCCCTCGATTTCCATCTCTTGAGTCGATAAAATGAGTACCAAGTTAGCTTGGGGACTAAACACGGGTCCTGCGACAAGCTGACTACTTTTCAGGGCATATGCTTACGCACCCCGGGGCCCACGGTCAAGAAAGCAGATTTCGGGGCACTGCAGGCCTTGGCCCATTAGGGCTGTTTGCGCCCCTGGGTTTAAATGCATTAAATCAAAATATCATAAATATTATAGCATAATTATACCATAATTCTTAAAGTACTTTTTAATCGTTTTTAATAAAGTCATAAAAATAAAACAGCCAATTATTTATAACTTTCAAAAGGAAATGTTTAAAAATTCTTTTTTGATAAATAAAAAATAACATGGAAATGCACATTGCATTAATTTCCAGATTTTTCTTGCAATTCTTCCTATTGTTTTATTAATTTAAGTTTGCTGAAGCTTTTTTCCCCTAATAATAACTGACAAATTTAAAAACATAATTAAAGGAATTTTCGAATTCTTATGGCGAGTTTGGCGCCCCTCCTAGTGATTCACCTGAGGCAAGTGCCTCACTTGCCTCACCCTTGTCCCGGCTCTGTTCACTGGCATTTCAGTATTTGCACGTAGCCAACTCGTAATATTATTTGCATTAATTAAAAAGTGAAAATGTTTGCAGTTTTATGCATTTTTACGATAACCAGATTACTACGAGTCTAAAGTAATAAAACGTCATGAGAATATTAATAACATATTTCTAAACTTTGAAAACTTATAAATTACTTTTGATAAAACTTTTTTGGTGTAACAAACATAACAAAATATTAATTAAAGACACTAGCAAATCACAGTATCAATGAAGGGCATTTAAGCGGGGAAAAACTCAAAGTCGACTTATTTTAATTTATTTATCAACTGACCATTCAATGCAAATAGAATATGACGTCAAAAATAGCAAATTTTAAATTTTGAAATTAAATATTTCGGTCAATTTTTGCGGCACGGGAGTCAAACTTTTTGTGTTTTATTTTTTATAGCGACTACAAAATTTTTCTGAATATAAGTATAGGGATAGGATGGAACGTATAATAAGTTAGACTTTGTAATGTTTACAAACTTGATTTCTTTAAATTTATTCAAATTTATGGCAAATCATAAGTATTTGTGCCATTTAAAGCATTTTTGTAATTGGAAGTATATGGTACTGCGACCAACGGTTGCACAAATATTTGCCTGTAAGAATTTCCGTGGACACGGTATGTAATTTAACTATCCGCAGCAATGACTGTGACGTGTGACCAGAATGTCGAGAAACGGAAGAGAATTGCAAGTCTCAAGTTCAAAAGTGAACTGAATAGCAGGATCAATAGAATTCATTGTTGAAAGAACTTTATTTAAATCATCTTTATTACCTTCAAACAGGGTAAAAGTATCGTCTACGTAGCGGAACCATGCCGGGAAGTTTAAAGTTTCAAACAATTTTGATTCATAATAATGCATGTAGATATCAGCCAGGATGGGACTGAGGGGGCTTCCCATGGCTAATCCCTCAGTTTGCTTGTAATATTTATTTTGGAAAACAAAATGTGTTTGTTTCAAACAGAGTTGAGTGAGAGAAATTAGCTCATCAATTTCGATGCAAGAGAAATGAAATTCGCGAAGTCTGGTTTCTAGACATCTTAATGCACCCTCCACTGGGACATTGGTGAATAATGATTTTACATCAAAAGAAACCATGAGTAAATTACTAGGAGAAATGTTTTTAACCTTTTTTACAAACTCTATTGAATTTTTTATGGTGTAAATGTTATTGTCTAATAGAGTGGAAAATCTAGAAACTAAATATTTAGCTAATGGATACGAGGCAGTACCTAAATTTGATACAATAGGGCGGAAAGGAATACCACTTTTATGAATTTTGGGAAGATCATATAATCTGGCACAATTCGCAACAGATGGGATAAGCGAATGTTTTAAGTTGCTTGAAATGATTTGCGAAGATTTGATCGCAGTTTTTATTTTGTATAAGTCCGAAGGTGAAGGATCTTTAGGGATCGGATTATATGGTCCTTCGTTTAAGAGTTTAGTGACACCATCGATGTAAGTGTTCTTATCCATGACGACTATCTGGCCACCTTTGTCGGCCTTTGAAATGATAATATCCGGGTTAGAATGAATTTCACGCATTGTAGCTCTTTCTCTCGCAGTTAGATTTGGTTTCAAAGGTTTATTATTGAATTTCACATTATGAGCGATAAGATGCCTAATCATTTCTTTTTGTGAATCTGAAACTTTACTGAACTTGAAAGCTTTTTCGATAGGAGCCAAAATCTTTGGAATCGAGGGTTTACAGGTTTGTGAGAAGTTAAAATTATATTTTAGAATTCTCTCTTGTTCTTCTGAAAGACTAACATTAGAAATATTAACTATTGGCTTGATGTTTACAATGGGAAGATTTTTTGAACTACTTGAACTGGAAGACTGTAAAAGAAGTTTTTCGAATTTAACTGCAAGGGTGTTTTTATGACGGTTAACTGCATTCTCCGTTCTAGACCAAGACTTTTGTTCAAGAGCAGTGAATTTTGGATATGATTTAGCGAGTTCCAGATGAAGCTTATAGAGTTCATGTTCAATTTTGGACAATTGTTGACGTGTATCCCTTATCCAAAACCTTCGGACTTATCCAAAATAAAAACTGCGATCAAATCTTCGCAAATCATTTCAAGCAACTTAAAACATTCGCTTTTCCCATCTGTTGCGAATTGTGCCAGATTATATGCTCTTCCCAAAATTCATAAAAGTGGTATTCCTTTCCGCCCTATTGTATCAAATTTAGGTACTGCCTCGTATCCATTAGCTAAATATTTAGTTTCTAGATTTTCCACTCTATTAGACAATAACATTTACACCATAAAAAATTCAATAGAGTTTGTAAATAAGGTTAAAAACATTTCTCCTAGTAATTTACTCATGGTTTCTTTTGATGTAAAATCATTATTCACCAATGTCCCAGTGGAGGGTGCATTAAGATGTCTAGAAACCAGACTTCGCGAATTTCATTTCTCTTGCATCGAAATTGATGAGCTAATTTCTCTCACTCAACTCTGTTTGAAACAAACACATTTTGTTTTCCAAAATAAATATTACAAGCAAACTGAGGGATTAGCCATGGGAAGCCCCCTCAGTCCCATCCTGGCTGATATCTACATGCATTATTATGAATCAAAATTGTTTGAAACTTTAAACTTCCCGGCATGGTTCCGCTACGTAGACGATACTTTTACCCTGTTTGAAGGTAATAAAGATGATTTAAATAAAGTTCTTTCAACAATGAATTCTATTGATCCTGCTATTCAGTTCACTTTTGAACTTGAGACTTGCAATTCTCTTCCGTTTCTCGACATTCTGGTCACACGTAACACATCCAACTTCAGTACTACGGTTTACCGTAAACCTTCATCGGTTTGCCTTCCACCACACTTTAAATCATGTCATCCGACTAAACAAAAGTTAGCTTCATTTTATTCCTATGTTTTCCGTGCTCTTCAAGTTTGCTCCTCCAAACTAGCCTTTGATGAAGAACTAAATTATTTAAAAGCAATAGCTATTGACAGGGGCTTTTCACCCAACATTATTAATCAAGCAGTTAAAAAATTTTCATCTCAACACACTAAAAGCCACACTCTTATTTTAGGAGATTATAAAAATTCTATTGTCATTCCCTTCTTTCCATCAATTAGCTATAAAGTTGCACATATTTTGCAGAAATTTAACTTTCGGGTTGTTTATTCTCCCATCAATAAAATTCCAACTTCTATACTCAAGGACCCCATTCCGGATATGAATTCCTGGGGTATTTATAGGATTCCTTGCCAGTGTGGTTTAATTTACATTGGCCAAACTAAGAGAGCCTTAAAATTTCGCGTCAAAGAACATGAGGCATATGTTAGAAAAAAGGAAACACAGAAGTCTTCTGTTGCTCAACATTGTTGGTCCGAAAATCACACTTTCAATTTTTCTGCTGCCAAAATTATTCAAAAAACATCTTCCATTGGAGAACTGGATTTTCTAGAGGCATTTCACATTCATAAAAATCTTTCTGTTCTAGTTAACGATCCTAATTCCAATCCAAATTTGCCTTCGGCTTTTAGAGAAATTATGTTTTAGTTCTGGTTTCGCCAACAGATGGGGCCACTTGCTTATTCTTGTCCAGGCTTTCTTATCTTATCTAATCATTATTTCCTATCTTGTTCATTTGCGGTTTTGCAGCTGAAGATGATGGTTCGGTAAAACCATCGAAACTAGTCCTGTGAAAATTTTGTAAATATAACGCTGATTTTTGTTGTTTGACTTCTGAATTAGTAATATCTTATAATTTTTTTTATCTCAGGAAGTTTTTAAAATGGCTATATCAAATAACAAAGATATATTTCATGTATATTTCCTTAGGCTTAGCGAGCTTGCAAAACACCCAGGAGAGACAGCAAAACACCGTCCTTACTTACTTATTTCACCTCCATTTTCTGTTGATTTTCTCTCTTGAAAATCGAGAGGGGGAAATACACGTTGCTTATTATTTCTGAGGAGATAACGTAAATGATAAACATAACGCATTAAATAAATATGGCACACATAAAGACGCAGTAATATTATTAGGTTACAAGTTGTAGAGACATTAGGTAATTTTTAGAAAAGCCGGAGAGATGAAAATTTAGTATTCCAGCAGGGAGTATTCCAGCCGCGGCGCAGGCACTGGGATTTGTGCGTAAATATATGTGGGGACTACTTTGGAGATAATGAAGATCAGACTGAACACTGAGGTAACGTTTAAAAATTCGTTTGTCTACTCTAGTTTCATTATTATCAACTTAATAAATATCAAACTTACATTTATAAAGTGATGTATATGTTACCGCCTATGTATGAAATGCCGGCACTCTATAGAATACCTAAGCATTTTATCGAGTGCCGGGCATTTTTAGGCAAAGTATGAAATATGAGAATTGTTATATACTTAGCCTAGGTATTGTATATAAAACTTAGGTATTCTGCAGAATGACAAATGCTATTTAGGAAACGTATGAAAAAAAGGTCGTGATAAGGCTTGCATTCCTCAAATTTGAAACACTTGCATTTATCAAAAATGCAGATGTTATTTTGAAAAAATAATGAACGAGTGCCTTTTTTTTCCCAAAATGCGTAAAGAAAAATGAAAGCTATCCAAAACAAAATAATTTATCCCCTTCTTACTAAAGAAAACAATACATAAAAATGTATGAAGTATATGGAATTGTGGAATGGGTGTATCAAATGTATAGATTATTTATGAATGTATTAAATGTATGGATATTCGAAATGAATCGGAGATGTGCTTCATACTTTGCCGATTAGTTATTTGGCATTCTATGAGCGAAAAGGAACGAAATGTTAATCCTTTCATATACTGCCAGCCAGTTTTCGGCATTCTATAGAACGCCTAGATATTCTATAGAATGCTGGCTTTCATATATTGCCGATAGTATATATGTAAATAGCTTAATACCATTGAAACAAGGGAATAAACTTTCAAGCAGAAAGGAAATATCAATGAATAAATATAAAAGAGTACCTTAATTACATGAAAAACAGTATTTAAGTACTGAATTGTGGACTGCAGTATTTCTTATCGTTGGTAACATATGCCCTCTCTCACTAGATGTACCTTACTTAAAACGAAGAAAATTGTTTTTTACTTTAAATCGCAGAAATTTTTTTTTCTGTTAAATCCAACACTGTAAACTGTAAGCGAATTATTAAATTTTTACAACTGTTTGCTACCTAAAGAAGGAACTGGTGTGAGAAATTTAATTTTAGAGGGAGAAGTATGATCAGTTGACATCATGCAAAGGTTTGGATTTAGACTGTGGCTTGAACACAGGACTTCCTCATCCGCGAATAATTCCGTTACAGAAGGCGGTAGTCCCCTTTTCTTAGTGATATTTAACTATTTGTTGATTAGTAGCTACCTCATATTTTACAAATAAACTGAATTTTTATTTAAATTGAGGAAAGTCATAATGTAACTCAACGTCAGATGCCGCACTGTTTGGTGGTACATTTTATTCAAGGGTCGAAGTGGGAGTCGATGATCAACGAGTTGATTCCTTCTTAACTAATCATAGAGTTTTTACTCATTTCTTAATTAATGCCTAACTGCATATTTTAAAACTCCTCTACCTGAGACATTGTAACAGAAAGTATCTCTGTAAATATCACGAAAGTTGGAATGATAATTTCTATTTTTTGAGTTATTTATCCATGCACACCACTAAACAAGCGATATTTCGTTTGTTACTTTGCTAAGTTTTCCATCGTTATAAACATGATGTTTCAAATGAAGATTTAGTACCACGTTTAGAAAGATGCTGTTTTGGATTTTACATCCATTTGAGTAGAATATATTGAAAACTGAATTATCTTGCAGAGAGATATGATTGAAATGGAGGAAAATCTTAGAGCTAAAATTTATTTGCACGATCTAAATGACGTAAAATAATTCAGAACAGTGCATGTATTCGAAAGGATTACACAAACCGTAAGTAAGCAGAAAAAGTTGGCTACTTTTTTCGCAGACCTCATCCAACTTAAGCAGGTTTGAATCATGTTAGTACTTTACTCATTAAATCTTAATCTAAATTATAAGGTATTTCTCCCGCTTTCCAAGCGTCCTTCGTGGTGTAATGGCTTTCCAAGCGTCCTTCGGGGTGTAGTGGTTCTGCACGCTGGGCCGGTATTCCAGAGGTCCGTGGTTCGATTCCCGGCGAAAGTTTTCATTTTGGCTGCTTCCAAAAAATATCCTAATGTCTCTACAGTGGCGCCCGAACTAAAAAAGGGTTGTGGATGATGATTCTCCCCACCCAGGATTTGACGACTAGGTACCCTAAAACCCTAGTCGCCCTTTAAAAAGGGGAGTATATAAAGTATTTCTCCCGATTTCCAAGCGTCCTTCGTGGTGTAGTGGTTCTGCACGCTGCGCCGGTATTCCAGAGGTCGTGGTTCGATTCCCGGTGAAGGCGTTGTTAATTTTTCATCTTGGCTGCTTCCAAAAAAATATCCTAATGTCTCTACAAAATAATTTGAATTTAGGGACTGTGAAGAACACAGAATTAATCTCACATAGATTTTATTCACAGAGAGATTATGACATACCTTTCATGTTCAGTCTCATTAGGGTTTATGTTTGTATGAAATAATAATTAAATACAAGATATTTGTTCTTTATATTATTATTAGTAATTATCCTTCGCTACAAGATATTCATAATGTGCCTACATAAGCGTAAATTGCACTGAATTTCTTCTGTTTTGCTATAAAATGTTGATTTTATTAAATTTTATTTATCTGCATTAGAATTTGGCTTTTATAGTAGAAAGTCTATGAAGAAAAATTATTAATGAAGTATTCGGAAGAAAATGACAGATTGCAGTCATTGGAATAAAAATTTATTCAGTGTTCGAATTACTTTTAATCCATAAGTTTCTCTTATTGACGAATCCTAAGTAAACTTAACAAGTCCAGATTTGCTATTCATAGACCTTGGATAATGTATTTATTATTGTATGTTAATTGAACAGTGAATTTACATAGTTTTAAGAATATTACGAACCAGAAATATTTTTGGTAAATTTGAGATTATGGACTACTTTTAATAAAATCTGAATATTACATGGAGGAAACAAAGAAAAGAAAGAAAGAACAAGAACCAAAATTTGCTTGCTGCCTACTACTTCACAGCAATACAATTTGGTACTTTTAAAATCATATAGCATATAAGAACATCACAAATAAAAATACTTTCATAAAAATCTCACAGGTAGTGAAAACGGCGAAGTTTCGAGACATGGTTTCATATGCTGAGTGCTTGAATTGAGTTCCGAAAATGTGTAAATTGATTATACATAAATTTGAAGGTATTGTAAAGAAACCAATATAATTTACACTGTACAACCAGCTGCTATCCATGTGCCTTAAATTAATGATATTTTTGAATTATATTAATGCGAATTATGAAACTGATAAAAAATGATGATACGCTGGAAAAGCAATTTAAGTTTGAAAACAATATGAAATCATATAGACAGTAATTTTTAGATTCCTGAAGACCAAAGAAAGGAAAATTGCAGTTAATACTCATAAATTTAAAAAAAAAAGGCCACCGATTTTTTAGTAAATGTATTTGTATAATCTAAAATTTATTATGCAAATTTTAAGATTTTTTTGTTTGTATAGGTAAGCAATATGTTTGACAGTAAGTAAAGTCAAACTTGAAACAAAGTAAGTACGTAACAATTTTAATTTTGCAACTTTATATTTTTAAATAAAAGAAATTAAAACTTCACTTGATTAAGTTATACATATAATTTCAAAGAAGTTACATAAAGAAAGTAAAACTTCAGCAAGCATTACATTTAACAGCTTTGTATACTAACACAGCTCATTTACAATTTAAATCTGTTGCAATTTAAGTACAAAAACTATTCTTTGCAGCTCTCCTGTTCTGCAGCAAATGTGACGTAACACCTCACTTGATATTAAACAAAGAAAAATACAACACACACAGGCATGAATCTGTAAATGCTAGCTTTCGGACATTTATATTAAGAAAAATATTTTTTCTCCATTTCATAAAACAAATACGAAAATAAATAAATAAAATTTACATTAAAATCGTGCAGTTTAATATAGAATCAACATTAAACATTCAACAAATAACATTTTTTATTTATAAATACAAAAGAATATGAGGAAAACGAAAAAAATTTATATGTACTATGTTTATATTTACCTTGTTTGTGTTAGTCAGTCATGGTCAGGCAACCCTTGAACGGACACAGTATCACGGTAGTTGAAAAGAATGTTGGTTTTTAAGAGAGCCACTCATCAGAATAACAAGTTTGCTAACCAGAGCAGGTGAATGCAGCGACATCTTGCGTAACGAACAAGAATTGTTATCAGAACATGATCTTCAAATCAGTTACCTTCATCTCCATCTTCCTGATTGCAGTTGGTGCTTTTATCTTCCTTAAAGCTGCTCTCAGCGTTTAATAAAAACAATTTTTTGGGAAGCAAATTTATTTGAGAATTAAGTTTAGAATTTCTTTGGTTGATAAGAAAAGAAATATATATATACTTTTTAATTCGATTAGTTTTGATATTGTGTTAAACCTCTTATACACGGTAGCAATTATTATATTATAGAGGAATTGCCTTACTTTTATTCCAATTTACTATTTAATTTAGATGCTTTAGGTTTATTCTACTTATACTATTCTTGAGTTTTATTTTGACTTATTTCATCCTTTGTTTAAAGTATAAACTTGTATATATATATATATATGAATGTGTGTGGGTGTGAGTGTATTAATTAAATACAAATTAATCAAATAGAACATCTAAAAAAATTTATACACTGATAGCTAGACAAGAGACAAATTTTTTACACTCGGCCCCTTCAAGCATTTCTTAACTTTTATCGACCCCTCTAATTACTATGACAGGGCAAGAAAAAACTACTAATATGACATATTGTTTATAGCGCAGGGCTTTTTTTAAGTAACGCCATCGTAATCTTGAAAAATTTACGTATTCAACATTTGTCAAAAATTATGAAAATGCTCTCTGAATTATAAATACCAGTTTTATGGAATTCGGAAAAAAATATTCCGACCCAACTAAAAAACTTGTCCGCTACTGTATTAAATTAAAATAATGATTTAATGAAAAAGACTCCCATCGGAAGAAATCTCTTATGCTACTTTAACTTCTTTTCCATCACATATTAAGAAAATACACTGAATCAAAAAACTGTGACACCATTACAGTATATTAACCCTGAATAAACTCCTTCAGAGTAAGGGGTTTAATTTTATAACATCATTACCTTGACTTCGTTTCGATTCCCTCTGAATTGCATATCCACCCTGAGAGGGCTATATCAACCTCTTTGGAGATTTTTGACTTGGACCAGATATTCCCAACCATTTTAAAAGAATGGTTTTCTTCATTTCCCCCTTACATTTTTCTCTATAATAGACAGCATACAACATAATCATAATGCAAATAATTTCACGTAAATAAAGGGTAACAATTAGACTAAGAATATGAACAAAAATTTTGAAGAAAAGTGCTTTTTAGATTTATATTTTATTATTTTTTGTACTATTATTATTTTTTAATTTCACAACTATAAAGAAGTTTTCAGAAACAAAATCCTAGATTCTATTTGCACAAAAGTTCGATTTTAATTAATGCAATGGCTTCTTTGATGTATTGATGCAATTTTTGAGTAACTGCAAAATTTTCAGTAACGCGAAGGGTAATTCTTTGCAGTTGAGCCAGCGTACCGCCGTGTGAAGAAGGAAATTTAAGTAAATTTCATCACTATTTTCACACAATTGAGCAAAAAATGATCATTGAATCCTTTGATAATATAAAGCTATCACATAAACCTTGGTATTGATATTAGCTTGATAGTATTTATTGTTTTTATGCATAGCTTTAAAACATCAAACTAATCCTGACTATTTTTAGTAACTACAGGGTGGGCCAAGTAAGACCTACCAATGTTAAACACAAATAACTTTTTTATTTTTTGATATAATTATTTTTTTCTTTTTATAGGTTATAATTGAATTCTTGGAAATTCATTATGGAACCATACAGTTGTAGGATTCTCCACTGTGTAACTCTAAGTTACCGTTGAAAGTGAAGAATCTTAAGAACTTATAAGCGAATAATCGCTTGAGTTCGTGTGACAGGAAACAACAAGACAGAAGGGTAAAATAACCCTTTACTATTCCAATCAAGGTTTAACAGAACTCCGTCTTGGAGTTGTACAATAAAGCCGACACTTGGGCTTCAACTTAAGAGACTAAGGATTAAACTAAACTAATTTTAACTAAAGGAGATATAGCCGAAGCTATCAAAGTTCTAACAGAGTTGGCCCCTTAATGCTAATTGACTGCGAAGCTATCAAGGGCCTAAAGTACGGCCGAGCTTACGAGAGAGTAGCCTAAAAAGGCGGACGCGTGCAGCCAGAATATCTGGTATCTCTCTCACTAAGACTGTAGAACTTTGCGGTTAAATACCGCTCTTCCTCATTAGCATTCAGACGTGATTCTAAAACTACGTTCTGGCCGGAAGTGGTAAGCTTAAGAATCGATAGGAAAATTAAGAATCGATAGGAAAGGAAGTTTAATTCAAAATTTATCTGTTAATAAAATTAACATAATCCTTACACAGTACAAAACAACGCGTTAAAATTATCGAGTTTTTCTATTCTTGCCAACGATCAATTGTTATGACGCAGCGTAAATATCAGCAATCTTTTAATTATGACCAATAGAGTTATCGGCTCATATTTCTTCGAGAATGAGGCTGGAACGCCGGAAATGATTTCCGGAGTTTCTTACAGAACAATGGTTGAAAACTTTTTGCGTCCAATCGCGGAGCAGAATCCTCTTTTTTATGGAGATATTTAAAAGACAAAGTGTATGTTAATATACTAGAGAATTCTAGACAGCTGAAGCAAAATGTTTGAGACGAAATACTGTACCTTCAACCAGAAACATTACGTGGTGTAATGGAAAACGCGTTAAAAAGAGCCAATCTCTGTATCGAGAAAAATGGTGGACATTTGTCTGATGTAATATTTCATACATAATTTACATAAAATATATTTAATGTATAAAAAAGTTAATCAAAATAAATTATTATTGCAAGAGTTATCGGTGTTTAACATTAGTACGTCTTATTTGGCCCACCCTGTATTTGTTGCTTATATATATATATATATATATATAAATGAACAGTCCGAATATTAGGTATCTTATTTTTGAGATAACACTAAAATGCTTCGATATTTTCAAACCATTATTGGAGCAACATCACAAGAAGCTGCATTAATGTTGGACTGTGGAATGCCAAACTACTGGAAAATGTTTCCGAAGCAATGAACCAAACTACTAGAAAATGTTTTGAAAACAATGAAATATATCTTCTCCTTTTGCTCGTGTTTGGAGAGGATTGGAGGAAAACTCCTCTATTCTTTTATATTCAATAAACAATTAACTATGGTTTATGTGAGGACAATTTTATTAGTAATTTTTTTGTATTCAGCTATATTTTGATTATGACAATTAATCGACTGTTGGTACATATACCTCCAGCTCTAGACCTCCAGTTGACCTGTTCATCATTATTGACTCCCTTCAAAATTTCATAGCCCTCCCCCCAGTAAGTCAGGAGCGCTCCTTTAGGAGCCCCAGAGTTAGACCGAAGTTCAAATTTAAAGAAGGCGCTTTAGACGAAGTCCAGTATGTAGGTGAGTGCACTGTAATTAATATACGCAATATATGCCAGGCAAAGCAGGCATACATTAAATATGGACTTGGATAATTCTAAATGAAATAAAGATTATCTGTCATTCAATTCAAACAGTAGAGTTCCAGCCTTTATTTCTTTTCTCTCTTATTATTTCTCTTAATCAATAATTAGAGACTACTAATTATCATTCTAAATTTTGGCAAATACATTTAAGCAAATTGATAAGAGAATGTCTTTAATTTTCTAAATTTTCACAATGGGACCAAACAAAACTTTATGAAAGATTCTGCTTAGAAATTGCAACTAAAGTTTTACAAATAAAAATTTAGTATTAGGCAAGCAAAATATTTCCCAATGATTTTACACAGAAATAAATTATAACCTGAAAAATATACCCGCAAATACATTTTATATTTGGAAAGGAAAAAATATTAAGGAATTTCAGAGAGCTGCCAATGCATTTCAACAGCATTCGAACAGCTAATTCTCGATTACTATTAATTTCTTTAATTTCCCTCATAAACAATATTTAATATATAATTTTTTCTCATTTTTAAACTTTTTAAATGTATCTCTCTCTGCTTATTCTCATAAATCACCTTTACATCAGTAACGTTCTTTACTTGTAACCATAAACTCATCCGACTGAGTAAGTATAATTAGAGATAATCCGTCAGAGAAGAAATTACTTAATTTAAAAGCGTTGAAAATTGATAACTGTAGATATTTAAGTCATAAAACCAAGCGTGTAATATCATATCCCGAAAGAAAAAAAAAATAAAGTCTTGAATTAAATGGAAAAGAAAGAAAAATAAATCCCTCTTTCTTATCTTAAGAAGGATAAAAATAAATTATAAATTGAGCAGTTTTATTCTTTATTTTACATTGTTTATTATGAGTTTTTAATTAAAAAATATAGCAGATGCAATGTTTTTAGAGTATAGTCAGTTTTACTGGAGCTTAGGCGGCACTATATTTATGTGCGGCAATATGTAAAGTTTATGTGCCTTGATTCGAAGTTATAGTTTAGCTAAGCATATTAGTAAATTCACAACCAAATATAGTAAATGAAGATAATCTTAGTGTGATTAGCGGACTGATTAACTAGTATTAAAAGCATGTTCCAGCAGCGGATAAGTACTCAATTCACTTTTTATGAAAGGTATGCAATGTGTGGCTAAGCTGAGCTAGGATGTTCTACAGAAGTGTATCACTGAAAGGCATTACAGGGCGGAAATTCAACCTTGAATTATTCCAATTTATTTTTTAACAGACATTTCAAGGCAAGCCAAAGGAAGATGTAAAAACTCCTAGATTTCAAATTAAGTATTGCTTTTAATGTTAATATCCGTTTATACTTTGTTGAGCAAGTTTGTGAATTAAACTGAAGATAAGAACGCGTTGCTGCAGTATGTAAACATAAAACTGAATCGGTGATCAGAAGGAAGGTGTTGCTTTGGATTGTTTAGACATTACCTATACAGGATACTGACGCACTAGAGAAATAGAAGTGTAGGCCCGTCTTAGAATTGGCTGCGTAAGCAGAGAAAACCTTTTTTATGATGTTAATTTGTTCAATCAAGACCATATTGAAAACTTGTGACCCTGATAATCCCTTCTTTCTCTTTACGCGTTTTCAGGTATATTATAACGTTGCTTGCGTAAGGGTTCGTAACAGATTGAATGCATAAGTCTGATAAAAAGTTAATAAAATTTATTCTTATCACAAGACATATAACAAAACACTGGAATTCTCCTCAGAGATATTCTTACAAGTGTACACAATATCAGGCACTAATAATCAGTAGAACGCAAATACGTTAAACAGAACTCAATACCACCAACAGCTATACTTTAAACTACTAAAACGTTAAAATACAAATCAATTCAAAGAGGAAGCTAATTCTGTTCGAGCGGAACTAAAACAAATCGCTGTAACAGTAACTAGGAAACTGAGCTGAGGTGTCTCTCTCCGGCTTTTTAAAAATTTCAATCGGTCGCGAGAGATTTCTAGTAATTTCTTTGCTTCTCGAGATTTCTGTAAAGGAGAAGAGTAGAATTACGGTTACAGCTAACACAGTAGTTCATTACATTTGCTCAAACTAAATATAAATTACAGAGATAAACTTTTATTCAATGTTAAATGCACGTGCTCTTATATTTTCCCTTTTTCGGCTTAGTTTTCTCTTAAAATTTATAACCTGCTGCATTGCACGGGGAAATAAAACAGTTTTAATTATAATTATGTTAACATTAGGTATCTAAATACAAAATTCCTAACAATAATAAGAAAGCGATACGAAAAAGAAAAAAAAAGCCTGCTTTTGTGGCATTAGAGCACAGCAAAGCTTTCAACATTGGACTCGTATTATCATTATGTAACTTAAATGTCACACATATAAATTTGTGTTTTCCTGTGGGTAATCTGAATTTTTATGGAAATTACACTGCTCCAGAAATTTAAAATTTATACTTCTATGTCTTTTATAAAATTAAGCAGTGTGACTGAACTACGTATAGTAAAATGCCTAAATTTTATCTTATTATCTAAAATTTTGGCTATGTTAATGTTTTATTCAAAGTGACGCATGCGTAAGAAAGTGTTAATCTCCGATATTTATGCAAATGAGCAAACCGTTTACCTTTATGGTGAATTATCTCTTTTTTGGGCCGTGGGCTACACATACTAATTTTTTATGCTTCATAACCTTAACTATTCAACCAACAAAAAATAGTTACGATTATGATAATTAACCATTTTGGGCCTTGGGTTACACAGACTAACTTTTAAGCATTAGAACCGTATCTATTCAACCAACAAGGGGCAGGAAAACAAATTGACAGGGTCTGCCACTTCCTGCTCCGAATTAAGTAGCAACGTTTTGAATCTCCATAGTAAACTAAATTTCTTAAACATTATTTAAAAGTCTTAACACGTGAAACATATATCCAGGTTTCCCAGCTCAAAGAGAAATGTAATTAATGAGTTCCAAAACTCTCGTATCTATATGCCAGGAATAATGATCAGGAATGTAGAAATATAAACTTTCATTAATATTTGAAAATAATCAAGCGTATCAAGCTGGAAGATGAGTATTTATTTTTTTTAATTTAGTATATACTTTAAATTTTTATAATTTTCGTATAATTTAGTTGATGATTAGCAGAAATGAAGTGCTGTATAAACGTTATAAGGTATTTCCCCCATCCTTCCGGCCTGCCTTCGTAGTGTAACGGTAGCACTCTCGCCTCGTATTTGAGTGGTCTAGGTTCAAGTCCCATCGAAGGCATTACACATTTTTTCCCATTTTCTGATTCACAAATAACGTAATGACTCTATGAATGGCGTCTGAACTAAAAGGTGGGGGACATTAATTCATCACCACTAGGATTAGGTGACTGGGACCCCTAAATCCCAGTCGCAATTTAAAAGTAGGAGTTTATAAGGTATTTTGTGTCTCCTTCCAGCAAGCCTTCGTGGTGTAACGGTAGCACACTCGGCGCGTATTCGAGAGATCCTGGCTCAATACCCAGTGACAGCATCACACATTTTTCATATATGCTGCTTCAAAAATAACCTAATGACTCTACAAATGGCGTCCGAACTAAAAAGTAGTGGACAATAATTTATCACCACTAGGATTAGGTGATTGGGTCTCTTAATCCCCAGTCGCTCTCTAAAAGGGAGAGTTTTTAAAGTATTTTCTCCCTCCTTCTAGCATGCCTTCGTGGTGTAACGGTAGCACACTCAGCGCGTATTCGAGAGGTCCTGGTTCAAGACCGGGTGACGGCATTGCACATTTTTTCCCATTTGCTGTTTCAAAAATAACCTAATGAGTCTAACAATGAGTAATAAACAGAAATGAAATGCTTTGTAAATGTCTAATGTTTAAAAATTGCTCAAAGGAACTTATGGCATATTTGGTAATTTCTGAAAAAATTTTAAAATGGTCAAAATGGTTGTTAAAGGATAAAAGGTAGAAAAATATAAAGTTAGTTGTTTTCGGAGAGACTGGGGATACTTGATTACTAAGGATAGTTAATCCGTGAGGAAAAAAGTACGAAAACCAATTAGTAGAGTTTTGAAAACCTAGCAACACATGTAACGTCCTGCAAACCATCGTGACATCTATTTACAGAAACAGCCAAACGCGAAACTATTTTCAATCCTTTTAATTTATCATTACAAGTGATATTTTAAATGTGCATATTCAACTTTAGTAAAGTTTTTTATAATTTTAATCTTAAGGAATTTAATTGTCTATTATTTTAAAATATAGACTTTTGTTGTGCTAATATAGCTTCTATAACGATCTAGATTTGTTGTGCTAATATAACTTCTATAACAATCTAGATTTCCCCCCCTCTAAAATCTAAAATAAACTTCTGCCTAAAAAATATAGTGGAGATACTTGGCCCCCCTCTTCTAAAGGTACATGATCCTAGGAATCAAATTGTATCCATAAACAAGTTTCATATAATGCAGACATAACTACTTAGGTTTTTATTAGGACTGAAGCAATTTCACATGAAATGCAACCTATGTAATAATATAAATTTTAATCCATATAATGGGTATAAACATATCTGTTTGAATATTCATGAAATGCTTGAATATGAATGATTTTGTTACAGTCAGATTCTCAGAGAAAATAAAAGTTGTTCATTTTGTTGGTTAAAAAGACGAAATTTAGACTTTCAAATATAATATATCAATAAAGTTACATCAGGAATTATATGAATGAAATGGTAAAGAAAATATCTCCTAATTACTGATGTATCATGTTTCCAAGTTTCACTCACTACTTTTATTAGTATGACTGATTTTTTTTTTCTAATTGTTTCATCTTAAAAAACTAAACAAATACTTTAAATTTATATTTTTTCATAATTTAAGTTATATATTTGTGAAAAAAGCTGTATTTCTAACTTTTATACAGATTAATTAAGCTACATTTTAAGTAAAAAGAATGATTTCAGATCTATGCTCTAGCCATAACTAAGAAAAAAAGTTGCAATGATCATTGTTTATACAATTTATTAAATTCTAATTGGTATGTAATTAAATACGCAAGCCTAACTTTTTAAAAGGCTTTACCGGAAGTCACTGTTCCTAACGAATGAATCAAGTAGTAATTGAAGTGGAGATATATGATAATTTTTTCTGAAAGACTGAAATTTTAATTTAATTGAAGTATGATTGTTAGTTTTTTTATTAGGAATCATTTTCTGAAAAGAAGAGACACATCAATTATTCTCTTAAAAGATTTTTTTAAATGTTAATTTGTATCAAAGAAAGAAAAAACAGAAACTGTGAAGAAAGAATTACCATCTTCATCCTCTTCCTAACTTCAACATTCTTCTTTCAAATTTTCTCATCTTCCTAATCCTTCTCAGAAAATGCAAAGTAGACGAAGAGTTTAAAGCAATCGATTGGATTTGGATTAGGGTAAAGCACAATAATGAATTTAAGGAAAATTGACGTGTATTCTTGTTAAAATTATAAAAAAAAAAAAAAAAAAAACCCTCCCATGCGACCAGCCTGTTTGGCCAGGATGTGAACTTGAATTGAACTACCAGTATACAGTAGTTTTCCCGCGTGGGCACTAATCGGTGAAGAAGTTCGAAGTAGAAAATGACAGATATATCCTCCCGATTCTTCGAGATTTTTCTTGACGTGTTTAAGGCTGTAGCATTTAATTTGTTTATAGCTGTTTGAATGTTGGGTAAATTGACTTGAGTTGTTCTGATATAAATAGAATTAGGAAATTTTGTTTGGCTGCTGGATATTTGAAATAACAGGTTTTAATCAAGCAAGAAAGTCTCTATTTACTTGAACCTTAACAGCCTAAGCTTTAATTTACTTTGTTAAGATTCTAGCTAAATTAACTTTACTTTGCTAGCTAGATCTTTACTTGAACTATGAGGCGACTATTCGCTGAGCTCAAACTGTGTCAATAACACGACGTACGAAGGGTGAAAAGACCCCTTTATTCAACTCAAGGAAGAATTTATAGTCGGCACTTCCGGTGCTTACAGCCAGTACGAGTCAGTTTTCCTTCAAAATTTCTTCACGAAGATGCCTTTCTAAAGCAGATAACCTTGGTATAATTTGCTTTTAAAGTTATACACCTAAGTGTTTATTAACTTTCAGTTTCCCATTATAGGCAGAACAGGAGTGATACAGGGAGCAGATTATTATTTCAGGTAGCAACTACCTAAAATGAGGGGAGAACAGGTCTTGATCTCCTGTTTTGTTTTTTAATTTCTTTTCAGTTAGTTATACACATGTTTTAGAAAAGAAAGAATTACTTACAATGTATAGCAGAGGGAAAGAAAAATATCTTAAAGGACTAAATCTCAGGAAAAAGAAGGTATTTCAATATTTTTAAAACATTCTTGATAAAAAAATACTTCAAGCTTTCAATACATCTTTCATTCGTAACTGTAGTATAATTAATAAAATCTGAATAGTTAAAGAGTTGCTTTTTTACATTCATCTGCTTGAGAAAGTAAACTGTAAAACCGTTTTTTTAACGAAATTTATCTTATTCAGAAAATATTACCTTAAGAGTAAAACCATTTGTAAACCATTTGCACGAATTAAGCTTCGCTTTCAGCATATCTAGATGTTAAATAGCTGAATATTTGCACACAATACTCTCTTTTCTTATAAAGGACGTTATTAGGTTCATTTGCGATAATGGACCTAGTAATGCATAATGTCGAGAAAAGTTACTTGACACTACAATAAACAGCTGCTACTAAATATTTCGCCAATTGAGGTTATGATACATACATATCAGGAAACTAGTTTTTGCCTGCCTTATACAATAGCTTAAACAACTGAGATAAACAACTCTGCTTGCCTCTAAATGAGAACTTACAGGCCACGTTTGAGGATATGAGGTCAAGTTCTTTCCAAAAGGGACTTCGTTAGCAAGTTGCTCGGTAAAATAGAATTAAAAAAATGCGATCATCTTATTTTATTACACAAGTAAATTTCTGGGAAAAAAATGCAATTAGGAAGATTTCCAGCTTCTGTATTTCATCAATTCTTTACAGAAAACTGAATTTTGTATTAACGTTTAACCTTGAGAAGTGTATACTTTAATGCTAAGTTTTATAAATGCGTTAAAATATGAAGTTCTTAGAAGTTTATCTTTTTTTGAACTCATCAAAGTAGAGTCGATGTATCACGTGTATTTTGATTTTCATAATGGGCCTAAAGTAAGAGTTTCAGAGCAACAGTCCGTTGTATCAGCAAAAGAAAGAGCAGAGTTTTGTTATAAATACGGAGTTAATATTTATAAATTTTGTAATGCATCGAAAATTATATTTTTCTTTTTGAGAATTTCGGGAGATTATTAAATAATTTCTCTTCACCGAAATAAATTAAAGTCATGAAATAATTACACTTTAATTTATTTTGATTAGATTTACCTAAGGCACGTTTAGTAATAAATAATATCTTTCTTGGTTTCTTTACCTTATAAAGACAAAAATAAAGTGTATATTATTAAGCGAAAATAGTTTTCATGCTCCTCCTTAAGTGTAACAGTATTATCCTAATTAACTTTA
This sequence comes from Stegodyphus dumicola, assembly GCF_044657685.1. NCBI lineage: Eukaryota > Metazoa > Arthropoda > Arachnida > Araneae > Eresidae > Stegodyphus > Stegodyphus dumicola. Next base: position 107,010,985 of record NC_140781.1, on the reverse strand, counting down.
ATTCGGAACACTATCAAATTCATTAATCAAAAAGAAACTACTTAAATCTAACTACAGTGTTCACATTTTAAACCTTAGCAGAACCTTAAATAAATAAATCAATGTTCTAAAGAATGATAAGTCACTTATTTCAGAAAGAATCTCAAAATGCCATATGCAGTAAAATTAACTGCGGTAGAACAGTTTTAGATATCTCATTTTTTTCGGATATTCATGGTAAAACTTGTTTCCATAAAAAGTAGAATATTTACATACATATTATTTTTCATATATTTTTGACCATAATTTTTCACATATTATTTTTGAACATTTTCACGTATTATTTTTGACAATAATGTGACTTTTGAATATTAATTTGAATAAAATAGACTTTGTAATTTCCATTAAAAATTTTTTATTTATTTAAATCTCATAAAATTATAGGGTATTTCTCCCTCCTTCTTAGCATGCCTTCGTGGTGTGGTGGTCTTCATGCGCATTCCAGAGGTCCGTGGTTCGATTCCCGGCGAAGATGTTGCTCATTTTTCATCTTTCATGCTTCCAAAAAATCCTAATGTCTCTACAAAAGTTAATATATTTCCATAATTGCAAAAAAGAAAAATTTTAATTTTGTGATACAAAAGGCGCTCTTCGACATTTCTTCTGCCAACTTAGATGTCAAAAAAGTGCGATTACTTCTAAAATAGTAAAAATTCAAAAATTCATTCTCCAAGAATTATTTTTATTTTTTGAAATGTTTAGTGCTTCCGTTTCCGATAGTAGAGAAATCCTCTAACAAAACATAAATTTTAATTGACAAAAAGTTATAAGGAATTCCCTCTTTCCTTAGCGCCTTACCAGTGACCAAGTGGTTAAAAGTGCTGTATATCGTAGTTCGTTCGGTCAAACTCACCAAAACAGGCGTGCTGTATGGCTGGTTTTGTAGCTTTCCCCGTGTGTGAGGCGAGTACGAGTCAGTTTCCCTTAGAAAATCCTCCAAGAAAGCATTCTCCTCTTAGGCAGTGAGCCATTGTGTACTTTGCCATATTTAAATAACCTAACCGCACCTAGCTTCCTTCCTTGACACGTGCTTTTGTGGTGTAGTTAGAACGGAAGTAGAGTTAGATGATCTGCTCCGAGACTGATTTAAAGAACCGATTCTCTTTAGTGAGTGAATTCATTCTATTTCAGTTAACGGAGTTATACACTGATGAAATAAATTAAGAGAATTTGCATATTTTATCGAATTGCATGAAAAAACTGAAGTGAAGGGAAAGCCACTGCTTCTAGATAAAAATGCAAATCTTGTACGGCAAATACGTAAGCGTACACGTGTGTGCAGGTGGAGCCAGCAGAAAAACAGGCTTTATAAGCGCGTGGAGGGTAAGACGAATTGCGTTCGCTCGCACACCTCGGCGAATTTCTTGGTGTTATCCTGCAGCAATCGGTTAAATTCGCATCGGAACATTAAAATTGAGCAAAGACCAAAGTTTTAGATGATGGACTGAAGTGGCGAATTGTGGGGAGGCTAGAGGCAGACCAATCGCAAGTTGAGATATACAGAGAGTTTAATTTAACGCCCAGCGTCGTGTGTAACCTATGGAAACAGTTCCAGGATACTGGATCCATCGAGAGAAAGCATGGGTAAGGTCGTCCAAGAGCCACGACGGCCAGAGAAGATCGCTATTTGTCCATTTTAGCGAGGCGTAACAGAGGGGCTACAGCTTCTCAGTTCCCTCGGGACCTGTATGCAGCCACAGGAACCCGTGTAACAAGGGTTACTGTTTCCAAAAGACTGAATGAGAGAGGGCCATAAGACCGGATGTTTGCGGACAGGAGAATCCGACTGGCATGTTGCAGGCAGCTTAGTGATTGGAGTACGGAGCAATGGGCAACCGTTCTGTTCACCAACGAGTCCTGTTTCAGCCTAAACACCGATTCTCGCCGTACTTTCATATGGAGAGAGCCAGGGACCCGCTACCTACCCTTCAATGTCCGCAAAATCAACAATTATGGCGGTGTAACGGTCTGGGCAGGCATTATGTTGGATGGCCGCACACCCCTCCACGTCTTTGACAGAGGCTCTGTGACTGGTGTGATGCATAGGGATGAGGTCTTGGAGCCCTATGTTTGCCTTTTTCGGGGTTCAGTGGACCCCGAGTTCATCTTATAGGACGATAACGGGAGGCCACATAGAGCTCTTCTGGTCCACGAATTTCTCGAGAGTGAGAATATTCGCCGAATGGATTGGGCACCCAGGTCTCGAGACCTCAACCCTATAGAGCATGTTTAGGACGCTTTGGTGGGGGCAACTCGCAAACCCCTCCGAGAACCATCCAGGAACTGAAAATGAGTGGGACCAATTGCCACAGACACTGATAAACTGCCTTATTTCCAGTATGACATTACGCTGCGAGGCCTGTATGGCTGTAAGAAGGGACTATACCCTCTATTAAACCATTTCTTTTGTGTCTTCTGCAACCACTGTTTCAGACCTTCAGACTCCCATGAGTGTTACACACGAACATGTGTGTCTATTATAACTGTTGAATGTTTATTTTGTTTGTATTTTATCAACCTATGTTAACACCAAATTTTATTAAAATTTGTCCAGTAGTTCTGGAGATCGTAGATTCAAATATGAAAATTCTCTTAATTTCTTACACTAGTGTAACTCTTTTACAATTCATTGAGAGCTTTTGTTGGAAGCGGGCCATGAATGCAGATCTGCTATTCGTTAACAAAGTGATTCACTTTACTAAGAGAACTTATGCCTGATTGGCGTAAAAAGGTCGGAGCTGTTCTCTATCGATAAATCCGCAGCATTAATTATTCCAAAGCCAGGCACCAACCCAACACGGAAACCCTGTATCAAGCTACAGCAAACCAATATCAAGATCGTTTCTGAGCTCAAATACCTCGGGATTATCTGGGATCGAGGCCTGACGTGGATCCCCCATCTTCAGTACATACGCAGCAAAACAAACGCATTAGCCAGAAAAGCCAAACTTTTCCTTGGAATCAACTGGGGTCAGAATCCTCATATTAACAAAATCCTGTACACAACCGTCATAGAACGCATCTGCTTGTATGCCGCAACAATCTGGGCAAATCCAATGCAGGGCAGAAAGCAAAAACAGCTACTCACTGTCCAGCGTCCTTTCGCGCTTATGATATGCAAAGGTTTTCGAACCACTGCGACATCCGCAGCACTAACACTAGCCGGCATCCCTCCCCTTTATCACAGAGCCACGCAGGAAGCAGCGACCACCAGGATACTACAACTCAGACAAGATGCCACCTTTAATGGACACACCTTCAGCCCCACCTCCTACGAACACCTAAGGCATCACAGCAGACAACATCCAGGTGACAAAGGAAAAGGAGTCATCATCAGCATCCCAAAAGCTCCCTCTTCAAATATCACAAGCGCTCATCCTGTCTACTATACGGACGGCTCTTAGCAGGACGCAGGAGTCGGCAGCGCCTTCCTTCTTACCCACCATAATGAAGTCATCACAAGCTGGAAGGGCCATCTCCAACCACATAATAGCATCTTCCAAGCTGAGGCACTCGCCATCCTGAAGGCCATAGCACACGCTGCACGCTTCAACTACCGCTCACCCATAATCTGCACTGACAGCCAGTCAACACTACATGCCATAAAAAATCACAGACATACATCATCAATCATCAAAGACATTCAAAGTCTACTGCAGCAGCATCGTTCCAACCCAGCAAGACTCATATGGGTGAAGGCCCATGTGGGCCTTGCTGGCAATGAAGCTGCAGATGCCCTAGCCAACGAGGCAGCCACCAACCATGAGGCCATAGAAGTGAACCTACCAGCTCCATCCTCCTACCTCAAGTCACAGCTCACACGAGCAACCATTACATCCTGGCAACGCGACTGGGACAGCTGCGACACGGGGCGTCGCGCTCACATTTTTCTACCAAAAGTCTCAACTAGCCGACTCTGCTCCATACCGCCGCTTACCAGGTTTATAACAGGGCATGGGCCTTTTCCCACGTACTACCACAGACATGGCATATCCACCACAGACATCTGCATATGCGGACAAGAAGGCAACCCTATCCACTACCTGTTCGCATGCCCTCTTACCTCGGCCATGCACCTTCCAGAGCCTACCACCGATCTCGATGCCTTTCTCCGTTTCACGGTTAAAAACCGTGCAGTGGTGAATAAAATTTGCCAAATGGTTAACTACCTAGCCACACAGGGTCAAGACGTCTGTCACCCGACTTAAAACGTCCATCGCCGTTCTTCACAGAAGTCCTCAACCGCAGTATACTGAGTGCCTGTGCTAACTGAGCTACGCTAATTGTGCTATAATCTGTGCAACAAACGTGCATAACGGACCTAGCGCATCATATGTTAATTTTTTTAAGCATGATATATGTCATGCATGTTTACATCCCTGTTTATTACATATGTGCACTATGTATAGTAATTTAAGTGTTGGGGTATAGTGTTTTATATCTTAAGCGCATGCGTTTTGTTCATCTGTGTATTTTGTTTTCAGCATTGCGTTATATGTGTTTATCACAGCATATTTATTTTATGTGTATGTCCAATGTGTATCGCACTATATGCATCTGTCACTGAATAAGTATTTGCCTCAATGGCAGCACTGAATGTACATTACTATTGCTTCTGTATTGCGCTCGTAATATACTCATGTCTTCGAATTATAACTTATGTGTCACGCATATCGTCTCCTGCATATCTGCATTTTGCTTCTTGTACCTTTTGTATATTTTGCGCATATGAGTACTGCACTACAGTATACGTGTATATGTAATTATTATTGTAAATTGCAAGATTGCAATAATTGCCAGACTGCAATTTATCGCCAGATTGAAATGTGCGCCTGTGTATGAAATAACCAAACTTTGGAAATTGCCATTTGATTTGTAATTATGCTATTGCAACAACACTGTGCGCGGAAAATGCTTATATTTGATTTTAATACGTAATGTGTACATTGTAATGTTTAATTATGTGTAATTATGTTTGCTTGGGTGTTTTAATTATGTTGATGTAATGTTTAATTATGAGTATAATGAAATTTGCGTAATGTGTTTTAATGCGCAATGTATGTAACATGTTTATATCTCTGTTACTTATGTGCAATGGGTATAGTATTTTATGTGTCGGTGTATAGTATTTTGTATATTAAGCACACGCGTTTTGCGCATCTGTGTATTGCGATTTGTATCAATTGTGCACGAGTCTTGCTTTACATATGCTTATCACAGCATATTGTATTTTATGTATGTCTACTACGTATCGCATCATATGTATACCCTGTACAAGTACTTGCCTCTATGGCGGCACTGCTCGTACGCTACTATTGCTGCTGTACTGCGCGCGTAAATGCTAATGCATTAATTTATTACTTATGCGTTATGCATATCATTTCCTGCGTTTTGTACCTTTTGTATCTTTTGTGCTTATGAGTATTGCATTACATTTGCTTATTATTGCACTTTATATCATTGTATATTGCATTACTTCTATTGCACATCGTATTACCTCTATGGCTGCACTGATTGTACACTATTATTGCTACTGCACTGTGCGCGTAATATGCTAATATTTCCGATTATTACATATGTGTCCTGCGTAAAGTGTTCTGTGTATTTGTGTATTGCGTTATGTAAATTATATGCATATGAATTCTGCACTATATGTGATTATTACTGTATTACTGTATATTATATTACCTCCGCTGCATATTGCATTGCATCCTGTGTCCTACGTACTGCATCCCATGTATCTGTGTACTGCGTCTGGTATCAATTGTGCATATGAGTACAGCATAATATGTGTTTATTATTGTATATTGTATTACCTCTATTGCATATTGTATTACCTCTACAGCCACATTGATTGTACACTACTATCGTACACTACTAACTGCACTGCGCGCGTTAACATGCTAATATCTCAGATTATCACTCATGTGTCCTGCGTAATGTGTACTGTGTACATGTGCACTGCGTTACGTATCTTCTGAGCATGTGAGTATTGCATTATATGCGTTTATTATTGCATATTGTGTCACTGTACATTGTATTACCTCAATTGCATATTGTATTGTGTATTGTATTAAGTGTTTTTGTGTACCTTCTCAAGTGTCTTTAAGTGTTTAGGTGTCTACGTGTCTGAAGCGTCTTAGGTGTTTGAATGTTATAGGTGTTTTTAGTATTCATGTATTCTTTTTATTTATTTATTTATTTATTTATTTATGTGCACATTTCATGTGTGTTTATGCTCTGTTTAATGTACAAACAAGACTGTCCCACCCACAAATGTACATCAAATTTCAATGTAGCCCAATGTCGCCCTTGTATGGCCATGTTTAATCTGAATGGAACATCAATAAGCTCCAGGTGAGGCCTTGTGCGGCTCCAGGGAGTTGTTGCATCTGGTTAGTGGAAGGCGTGGGACATATGCCTGCTTACCCCTGTTAAACACCAGGCGTCCCCGTCCTCCGTCACCTGTCACCTGTTGTTGGATTTGTGTCAGAGAGCTCGATTTCTATTTTAGGGGAGAAAATAATTTTTATCCTCCCGTGTTAAAGGTGAGTTTAATTTTTATCAGTTCCCAACTTTTTGAAGAAATTGTTTTCTGAGTTCTGAGTAGAAAGAAAGTTTTAGGAAATTCCCAAAACTACTACTTGAACGAAATCAGTTTGATTGATTTAATTCGTCCGATCCCAATCTTCGTTTGATTCATTTTTCGCTCCAGCCTCGCTAATCGGTTCCAATACCATTGCTCGTTCAATTCCTTGCGCTCTTCGCTCCACCTGAGTAAATGCTCTTGATTCCTCCATCGTTCTGGATCTTTTTGATCAAAGTTATTAAGCGGTGAGTTATAAGAAAGAATCAATTCATTTTCAGTGAGCGAATGGCTCTGATCCCATTCCATTAAGGAACGGTTTTGCGCATCTCTAATCGAGACTTCCGGAGTTCAAATCTCGTCAAAGGGACTGCTGATATTCCTTATTTCCTGCTCCAAAATAAATCTAAGAATTCTATAGATCATGTTCAAAACAGAGTTTTCACAATTTTTTTCCGCTTACAGTTAGATATAAAAAGATCACTTGTGACAATACAAAATATGTATTAACTATTTAATAATAAGCAAATAAAAAGGAATTTATTTAAAAGAATGAATGTGGCATACTTCTGCGTTATTGATTCATCCATAGTTTACTCAAACGTTTCAATCAAGCAGAATTTCGGTTAAATGAATTTTGGTTAAAAGGAATTTTATCTTATCATTTGAAAACTCTAAATGCAGTAATTATAATAATACAAGCCAAATATTTTATTCCTAGATATCTTACCATATGTCTGGAGTATCCAGAGTTTAATTTTCATTACGGATTTAAATAAAACTTTTCCACGTTAAAGAGATACACTTCTTTAATTTCATATATTTCTACAGTTAAAATTTCGGTTATAATTGCCAATGCATGACATACCGAAACACACTACTTAATTGCTGCTCTTCTACAACTTGCAGAAACTTATATCCAAGACACCAACCTGGCGAATCATTATTCATTACTTTGCTTTCATCTCCACACTTTGGTATTCAGTAACTTACGCTTGAGAATGGCTCACGCGGAGATGACAAAATATATATTTTTTTTAATATTAGTTACCGAATACCAAACAGTGACATTTGTTTAAAACTAAAAACAACAAATATAATAGATGAAAGTACTTATTTTCAGTTACTCTCTTATTTAGGCAATTATTCATTCGGCAAATTTTAAGTGAAATAAGAGATTGAAAAAAGTCTCTTATTTCAGTTAAAATTTTTCACCGATGCTTCTCGAAGCTAAAAGAAGCACCACAGAAAGCAATTTGGAAAACATTGCTATACTGCGAATAATACCGAAATGCTGAAAAAGCAGCATGAAGAATTAATTCCTTTCCGTAAGTTACTTTATTTGCATTTAAGCATCAAAGAGAGTATGCTAATGCTGTTTTAATTTTTGATGCATAAAAGCTGCACTGGACTTCACTGACTATGTTGTCTTTTTCTCGTCTGCTATTGGAATTTCATCTTGTAAAGTCTAGCTCTTTTAAGGAGCATACACTATAAACTTTAAACAGACTATTGAAGAATTATCTTCTAGCCTTGTGAAACAAAGCAAAAGTCAGAAGAAGGGTGCATAAGACTCTTTTATTCGAACACAAACTTAACAATTACCTAGCATAAGTTTAAGCCAAGCACTTCTGGCTTAACAGAAAATACGTAACGATGAAAAAAATTCAAAATGTGATAGACTAGCCTAACGGCTCGCAGGATAATGTAACGCGCAGGCAAGGCTCTGGTTTGTAGGAAAACCGGCGAGACAAATGTTCAAATGGCTAGAAGCACTCAGCGCCACTAAATCAAGTCGCTAATAATCGCGGCACAACGTGACCTGGAATAGACACATATGCTCTAAAACTAACTTCCGAAACTCTTTCTCAAATAGCATTTCTTTCTACCTTAATCTGAATAAACGCTTGCTATCTCATTTACATCCTGTCATGAAAAGCGTGGTTAAAAAAAAGAGTAATAGGAAAGTAGTAAAATTTAAAATGAACTATTAGTTAAAAATAAATAGATAAACCTCACAATCTAATTATTTTAGGAAGTGCGTCAAAGTCATGCATGAATCACAAGCATGTCATACAGGGGTCACAACAAATCATAACAAAGAGTATTTGCCCGCAAGGAAATTTTCTGCATTTGCATGCTATACTGTTGGACGTCTTATCGGATTGCTCTGTCTTGAATTTTAATCTTAATTAATGCTATTTTGGAGAGTTTTTATTCAAATTCTTACTTTATTTGAGCATGCTAAGCTTATTTTACATAATCTAAGCTGGTCGAGGAGCTTTTTTTTTAGCATACGTGGTTTTCTGCTAGTAGTAATAAAATAGGAACTGAGGTTGAATTATTGTTAAATAACAGGTAATTTAAAAAAGTGGTAATTTTTCTGTTGTGAATAATTGTCTCTCTAATTATGTAACGATATTAATAGTTATTAATCAGATCATTTTAATCAAAACCAAGTAATATAGTCGCATAAATGCAGTCTTATGAGATTTCAACATGGCTATCAATTGCCAAAAGAATAAACAAAGAGAAAAGTGTAAAAGGTAACAGAACTTCAAAAAATAGCTAAGACTTCCTTTTTTTGTTTTTATTAAAAGCAGTAATCGGAATACATTCCCGAATTCGCAAAAATTATGCTTGCTGTTAAAAATCTATGATTCAAAATTACAGCTTTTAAATAAAGTCATAATTTTTCGTTAATATGTGCAATAAGTACAAATAAAACAGTGTGCTTAGTTGGGTGGAAGCCGTTCACATAGAATGACGAAGAGGATCTGATTAGTAACTGCTAACATCATATAACTTGCCAATTAGTAAACTAAAAGATTGTTGAAGAACAAAAATTCTTCCTTTCTTGTTCTGAAAGGAAATATGTGAAAGCTTTTGATCCCAATTATGATTCTTCAAGGAAAACTGCAATTATTATGAATATTTCGTTTTAATCTTATACCCTAGCAACATGAAACGTGGTCTAAAACTGCAGCATTTTTTGCGCTATTTGTATAATATTTATAACTTTTTAAAATTATCAGTATGATATTTTCAAATCAAAATATAAACTGCAGACCCTTAGCCGCTGAATTACACAGAAACCTTTACGCAAGTTAGTGAACCAATTATTCATTCGGCTTTCATGCAAATTATATGGTAATGAATATAACCAGATAATATCTGCAACTATTTAAAGCTGCTGCTGGCATATTATCAAGTAGATAACATGTAGAGTCATTAGGTTTTTTTTACGTGGGAGATGTGAAAAATGAGCAATGCTCTCGCCGGGACTCGAACTTGGACCTCTCGAATACGTTCCGAGTGTGCTAACCGTTACACAACGAAAGAATGCTGGAAGCAGGGAGAAAATACCTTATATACTCCTCCTTTTAAAGAGCGACTGGAGGTTAGGGAATTTAATCGCCAAATCCTGGTGGTGAAGAATGATTATCCACCAGCTTTTAATTCGGGCGCCATCTTAGAGTCATTACGCATTTTTTTATGCGGAAGAGGACATGAAGGATGTGCAATGCCCTAGCCGGGACTCGAACCTGGACCTCTCGAAAACGCGCCAAGTGTGCTACCGTTACACTACGAAAGCATGCAGAAAGGAGGGAGAAAATACGTGATAAACACTTGCTTTAGTAATGGCGAGAACAAATAGTCTTCCAGAGTCTGAAAATGAACTCATTGTGGGTTTACCTCTTACTCGGGTAACGATTTGAAAAAATGTGAAATTGGCAGAATTTTCTAAAAGTGACGTAACTAAAGTCTCAGATGCAAGAAGAATGATAAATATTACTCGTTTAAATTACAAAATTAATGTATAAAAATAATAAGTGATAATAGAGATCGATAGCATCTGATAAGGCTCTTGAAGAGCAACAGAACTTCAAATACACATCATTTAATATTTATTATTTTACAGCTATGTTATATCCTACTTTTTGCATAATGTCAATATGTTAATAAATACGGTATTCATAATCTTTTCTGTTAATAGAACTGTTACATAAGTTCTGAGATAATGTCGAATAAAACATGTGAATTATAATTTAATAATAAATTAGAGTCTAATAAATCGAGTTTGAAGTATTTTCTAGTAAATCTACCAATCTAAAGGTTGTTTTTTCCCTAAATTAAAATTTTGTAATATCATATTTCTCTCCGAAGTAGATTACAATAAATGTCGAATAGTTTGTTCGATTATGAAGAGGCACGTGCTGGCTTTCTGTCTAAGGCCGGTGGAAGCTTTTGTAAAGAACTTTCTAAGGGCAGCTGGATCGTATATACGTTACATAAGAGGAAAGCCAAGGAAATGCCATGAAACCAGCGCATTCGCCGAGACGTAAGCCAGATCAAAATAACGAAATTCAGTGGTCTTATACACCCCTGCCATTGATAAGCTGCAGGGCCTAATAGATTTGTACCACGGTTAATAACGACTACTGAGATACATGACACGATGAGGAACTTAAATTGTAAGATGCACTCATATATGTAAGAATTCGTATATGCTTTATGCATTGAGAACAGATTCACGTAAATATAAAAGTCTTGAGTACCGTTAAAAACTGCTGAAGACAAAACCAACATCATTCCGCAGAATCAGATGAAACGAAGAGAAATAAAATGAAATAAAACTATATACAATTAATACCTATAGAAAGCTTTATCCTTCAGTGCAATACTATGTAATATGAAACTCACGAAATAATGTAATAGAAGTGAAAATAAGTAAACTAAAGATAACAATTTCTCATTAATTAATTAATAAAATTAATGATGAATAAATAATAAATTTTTACATAGTTAATCTACAAGACAACAGTACTACAACTGAAAAAGAATAGCCACTAAAACTCCTTAGAACATTTTTTTTCCAATGGTGTGCTCTAGAAGTCCGGAAGCAGTGGTCTCTTTATTATGGAGGTATCTAACAGGTGGGCCATCGTTGCCTTCTATGATAGGACGGATAAATTACATCCATGCCTTCTCCGGGATTCGAACTCGCGCCCATCGGTACGGCAGTCAGGGTCGTTAACCACTTTAGCGTTCTAGCATTCTCTAGAACTTATAGCAGAGAAATACGAGAAACAGACACATCCATACGACACCACCTAGGAGAGAGAAATAACATCACATTAAGCGTGGAAAAAGAAGCAAACGAAAAAAAAAGGTCCCCTAGTTCTATACAGACGGTTACGGTTTTGAAGAAGGTAAAGGCAGCACAATCAAAATCTACTTAGGCTTCAACTCAACAACTGAACGAAAATTCCGCTTATACCAACAAAACAGAGTGCTCCTAGAAGCAATACAATGCAGCCTCACAGACTCATTAAAAATATCACATATTTTCGCAGACAGATTTTCATCGATGCCCGTCATAGCGAACCCGTAACCACAGACCAAAATTAATTTAAGAAATAAGAAAAAGATCTTCAGCATCACAAAATCAAAATTTTTCTGTCACTCTGCTGAAAGCACATGCAGGGGCAAAAGGCAAAGAGGAAGCTGACGTCCAAGCCAAAGAAGTAGCTAGGGGTCAAAACGCTTTCCCACACCTCTTACTCTACCACAACCTCTCGAGAGAACTTTTGTCTCGCCGTATAGTTAGAGTGCCCCCCATGCCGCACGGATACTATACATTTACAAACATCCATGCCTTCTCCGGGATTCGAACCCGCGCCTTTCGGTAATTTGCCTTCTAGTAGGCTTCCTGATGGGCGGCCCCCTTCACCAGTTTCGAGATTAAGCCATTATTTCTTGCAGTAGCAACCTCTAGAACGAGATTTCGGCTTGTTGTGTATTTTGAATGCTTCCTTTCCACACAAATACGCTTACAAGCGTCCATGCTTTCTTCGGGATTCGAGGCCTGGCCCATCAGTCTGGTAGTCCGCTTCACTGACCTCCATACCGGCTGGGCAACAGAAGAGTAGGGAAGCGTTTAGCAACTGATATTAAAATTTCCCTTCTGAATTCTGCACTTTAAATACATTAACTAATTTGGCTTCTAGTAGGAGCCGACAAAAGTAGAAGAGACATTAAAGGCAAAATTATAAGTCAACCGATTAATGGACTTAAACCTTACAAAATCAGTATTTTAAACGATATTTGATACGAATTTTAACATGCTGTTAGGGGCATTTTGTGACTTACAAAGCATTTCGCATAAAGTCTTTTCTTTGACAGTCTTTTAGAAATAGTTTTTTGTGTGTAACCCTCTCCAAGCAAGACAGGCTAACGAACCGTTTCTTGCATAAAGTGCACTTTCCATCAGTAAATTCTATTATTTAAATTCAATTGTTTTTACTGCACATATATGTCGATATATACACTTTCTTTTCACTAGCTCAATTCAAAATTCAGATAAAGAATGGCTTTAATGTTTTTCACAGAGACTTCCCTTCTCATATATGCGAGTTAGATCAAATGAGTTAAAATGCCTTTACCTTTCCCGAAGTTGGACAAATCGAATACCATAAATGGGAATCTGAGATCCCATTAAAAAAGACTTCTGGGAAAACTACTCGTTCGCTTCATCGCACAAGGATAGAAAAGTAAACAGAATCATCTTCCGAATAAAAATAAAAAAAAATAAATAAATAAATCAAATAATATTGCAGCTGTCAATTTCCAGCACTACAAGGTATAAAACAGATTATTATTGGTGATAGAAATAAAAACTGCAATGTTTTGTGTACCTTGATTTTCCACTTGTCAAAACCCAGAAACAGGAAGGAAAATTTCATTGTCTAATATCTAGCTCTGCGTGACTATTTTCATGTCGTATAGTTTAATAATAATAATTTATAATAATTTACTACCATTAGAAAACAAAAAAAAAAAAAAATGCCATATTTTGCAAAAGTCTGAGTTAACCAAAAAAAAAAAAGCTCTTTCATAGTTATTCGATTTGGATAGCTAAATTAAATCAAACTCACTCAATTCCTAACAATTTTATTTAAATTGAATCATAGTGAAATAATTTTTCGAAGCCGTTAAAATAGACTAATAAAGAATTTTTTCACCGCAGCATTTAATGTCTAGAGTTATTTATTCTTTCAGCTGAGATAATTGTATAAATATCTTTTAAAGTGAGAGATTTTAATTATCATTTTGGATAGAACATGCAGCTTTAATTATTCAAAAGTTCAAAATTAATTATTGTTGATCTGAGCTGCGATTAATATACCCTCATTTGTTTTCCAGTTTAAAGTTGATATTGTCATCAACTTTCCAGTTTAAAGTTAATATTGTCGTTAACTAGAAAATAGTATAAATTTTCTTTTCATAAATAAGAGTTAAATTACTCCCTTCGAAATTACTGCTGATATGCAATGACATAGAAAATAATCAATTAATTAAGCACCAGTTTGCGTGTTTCACTGAAAATGTTTATTGTTTTGCATTTTTAATCGAAGAATCAGCCGACCGAATTATTCAACGCACGAAAGCAGAAGGGGAAAGTTAAAGCTTTCTCTCCACTCCACATTTGCTTCAGCTTGACCATAAAGACCTGATTCCATTTATATGCTCTGGTAAAAATTAAATTTCAGTTCTTAAAAACAACGGAATATTTGAAAACGACAATAAATGTATAGGCTTTCGCAAAAATTTAAATTTCAGCTCTTAAAAACAACAGAATGTTTGAAAACGACAATATAGGCTAAATTCGCAAAAATTAAACTGGAGATAGCCAAGTCCTGAGTTATGAGAACTTCCTTTCCAAGAACGCAAATAAAAATGTACGTTTCCCTAAGCTTCGCCATACTTTGCCAACAGAATCATTTCTTATGCATATAAGCATGAATTATTGATATTGAAAACGTCGTTTTTTACTCAAAGAATCATTAAAATAAGCATACCCTCGCTTAAGAAGAAATGACAAGAAAAAGTACTAAGTTACTCAAGTCATACATACGCATATGCTTTCTTCCTTTTTTAGTTCCGTAATTATCTTTACTATTTTTGCTCCTTGCATAACTTCACTGAATATACTCAAAACGTATAACAAAGTTCTGACAATTGTCCTTCACAAGGAAAGTAAACATACTATTAAGTTACAAAGTTTAGTCTTCTTTGCTAACATAAACTAAGTTCAAACTAACAGACTTAGAGCGAATTATCGCTTCGTCAGAAAAAAACTACAAATTCCTAAGAAGGTTTAACAGACCTTTTTCTTGAATCAAAACTGGAACATAAATGCATAAATAGTGCTAACAGATCAGCCAACCGCTTGCGGCGATGTAACTTAAAGTAATAGTAAATTCAGATTTAAAACTTAGCAGCTAAGAACTACGCAAATGATTTAACGCGAAGTTGGATCAAACGTGTCACTGGCATAACAATTTAAATGTTGGCAACTATGCAAAGCCGAAGAATGCAATCTTATTTGAGCCAGCTAACCTAGTAACGTGTCCTCGAGAGGCAGAAACAGACTCTGTCTTAAAATCTAACAACCTCAGCTTCCATACTCAATCTAATCTGCATTCCGGCGAGGAAACGGAAAGGAAAACTGACAGTAAAGATCCAAAACATAAAATAACTGGTTGATGAAAACTTATAGTAACTTTACAATGTGATTTAATATTTGTTCATATTTAATTAGCTGTTAGTGTAAAAGAAATTGTAGGAAAACGAAGTAAAATGTTGTAAATACAGTTGAGGAGACGATTAATTTTTTTTAACGGAACATTCTTCTTCTTCAATGGCTCGACAGTCCTGGATGGGCCTTGGCCTTCTCCAGAAATCTCTACTCTTGGCAACCGTTTTCCAGTTTTTAACCCTTAAAATATTAAAATCGTTTTCGACAGAGTCAATCCATCTTAGCTGCGGTCTGCCCCGAGGTCTATTTCCCATGGGCTTTGCCAGAAAGATTTTCTTATAGCAACAATCTTCATTCATTCTAACCAGATGGCCAGCCCATTTTAGTCTCTTTAATTTGACGAATTTTACAATATCAGGTTGTTTGTAAAACGAAACATTCAGTCCTTTTTATTCTGTTATGTTGACGGAAGGCAATAAAGAAAGCTTTAAAAATAGAAGTCTCTCTCTCTAATCTTCTACCCGCTCTTCCATTCGATAAAAATTAAAATAAAAATTAAAATAAAAAATAAAAAAAAAAAAATTAAGTCAGTTATAATACTACAATGGCTGCCAGCATTGCAAAGCACATAAAAACTATAATGGTACCCATGGACAGGTTCGTAGCTATTTTACTTCCATACTTTTAAATAATAAACAGAAATTAGTGTTACTTAAAAATTTTTTAAAGCATTTACATATTAGTTAGAGTACTGGGAAAAATAGGAAGGGAAGTATCTCCATATTAGTCTACATTTGCATCACATTAAGAAGAGAATATTGTAAAATTTTCTGTGTATCAAGTCAGCATATGACAGAGATTAACAAGAAACTGTAGAAAATAAGAAAATTTGTCTTTAATCTGTTAAAAGTAATGTTTTTGAATTTATAAAAGTAAGTAAGAATTGATTTCATTGAAGATTTTCAATATTTTCATGATCTAAAGTTGTCTGCAATGTATTAAGGCTTTCACCGAAATATATAATTTTAAATAATGATTCAAAAGATTACTTTCAGTTTCAGCAATGATGTTTTGTTAATAAAATAAATATTGTTTTTGGTAGATGAAATAAAGGAGAACGAACAATTTTCTGTAACTAAAGTTAAATCACTAATATCACTAAAGTTAAATATTGGTGAAGTTAAATGATATTAACTTCACCAATATTTAACTTTAGTGATATTAGTTTGATTTGATATGTTATTTAAAAGAATAAATTCTACTAACTACTACAACAAATTATAAATATCTTTAGGAATTAAAGGAAGTAGTTTTGGGACGTTTTCTTGCCGTTTAATGGTCAGCACAGCAGTCAAATAGTCTGAAGGTCTGAACTTTGACTCGGACAAAATTATGGTTAAATTTTTATAAAAATTCTTGTTCAAAACTCCTCTCTCTATATATATGTCAAACAATAACCTAATTAAAATTTCCGAAGATCTTACATGGAAAGTGTAGTTTGATATCTTTAAAGTTTTAAACAATGTTTCTGTACTGTTATAGGAAAATTTGCTATTTACCTTATACATTTTATTGAAATGTAAACTTTATTTTTGAATCAACATTAAATCATAAAAAATTTAATATATTTAATGTGATTTTTATAACTTTATTCATTTGTTTTAATTTTTACATTTTATTTAAAAAAAATTATTCATATAATACACAGGAAACTAGTTGATTAGTTGAACTAGGTAACGATGAACTGACAACTAAATTTTACCTATTTATAAAATTTGAATAAAGAAGTAAAAACATGATTACGCATGTTGTACCGTTAGGATGAAATGGCACCTTAAGATTTATAAAACATTAGTTATGAAATAGTAAAGTTCTTATGGTAATTCTTGATTAGAGAAAAAAGAAGTGGTTCACCTGGTTTTCAAAGTACATTTTCATAGAATGTTATGTTATGTAATTATATATAATACACATTAATGTAACGTTTTAAGAAAACATATTTTTCAAGTTGATTGTTGAAGAAAATCATCAAATCTCACAGTTACGCAGAATTAAAAGTAATTATGATTACAAAATGCAAGATAACCTTTTTTACATGCACATATCAATCTACTGCCTTGTAAAAATCTACATCTAAAATTTTCCTCTGGCAGTCTCAATTTTTTATCACAAAAATAAAATAATAATAATGAAAAAGAAATATGTAATAAATGACTGTTTTTTTAAAGACAGATTGTAAAGTGGATGTAAAAGGAATTCAAAGAGGATTTTTTCGTGGCCTCTGTAAGTACACTGCGAAAAAAAGGGGGGGACAGTTTTATATCTCCTATTCTACTCGGTGATTGATGATATTCAACTTTTTCATGTTTTTCTTGTCTCGATAGCGCGACTTAGAATATGTATTAGATTTATATATAGCATTGCTCTAATGTAGGTATTTTGACACAAAATCGGACTTTTTCTAAAATCACATACCAATAAATCGCACGAGTAAAAATTGCATGAGTAGTTTTTAAAAAATTAGCTCTCAAAATTTTAGCTCGTCAATGTTAGTTGAGTTTGGTATACATTTATTAATTTCCTTTTTTTTTATTAAACTTATTTGATTCTTCCTTTCACATTTCGAAATTTATGTTCATTCCAAATAAAATTCATCCATTTTTATGACCTATTTTTAAAATTTGTATTTTAAAATAATTTTTATAAATTTTTCAAAAAAAAATTTGAATTATAATCTATAAATTTTTACCATCATCTTAAAGTAGACGTATTTCTAAGCATACCTGCAAAAAAATTAGTTTTTTATTCAAAATTTGCTAAGATATACGTGAATTTATATACTGATGCGTTTTGAAGTTTGGCATATTTGTTGAAAGCGATATAACATTAAATGTGGTTTAGAGACTTTGATAAAATTATTTGAAACTAACAACGATGTGACTTTTTTTCCGCTCATACACAATGTAAAAAGATAAGAAAGAGGTGCCTTTTTTTCCGCTTCGGCATAATGGAAGGGAAAGAAAACTTGGTTGCTATATATTAAGAAGTGCGCCAAGTGAATTATTCTTGGCGCAAATTGAAAACATTGCGCCAATATAAATTTTTGAATTACTTTGTAAATTTCGCACCAAATTTTACAAAATTTAATATCTAGGCATAATTTTTGAGTCGTAGAATCGAAATAGGGAAAAAAATTGGTATGTTATTTCAGACAAAGTCTGATTTTGTGTCAAAATACCTATGTTATAACCAATGCTCCACATAAATCTATTATATATCCTAAGTCGTGCTTTCGAGACATGAAAAACGCAATTTGAATTTTGTCAATCGCCCTAGTAGAACGGTAGAGAGATTGTAGAACTGTCTTTTTTTTTTTTTCTCAGTGTACGTACGTACGCTTGTATGTATGCATCTCGCGTATGTAACTCGTGTAGCCACAGAACGTTAAAATTTTGTATCTGGGACTGCAATAATATCTAGTTGTGCATCTCTCTTTTTTGTTGCAATTGGCTGTATTAAACCAGCCCCCTTACCCGGCATTTAATATTGCAACCGTTGGTCGTAGTCATATATTTCCAGTTACAGAAGTGTTTTAAAGGGTGAAAATATTCATATTTTGAAAGTGTCAAACTAAAAAAAAAAAAAAAAAAAAAAAAAAAAAAAAAAAAAAAAAAATTAATAAATATCGAAATCTAACTTTTAATACGGTCTCCCGATTCCTATAATTATATTTGAGAAAGTTTTATACTAGCTATGGAAAAATAAAATCCCTTACGGCAAAAACTGACCGGGATATTTAATTTCAAACTCTGTATTTTTTTATGTCATTTTCAACTTGCCTGAAGTATCGCATAATAAAGTAAGAATAATTCGAGAAAGTAAGTTTAAATGAAGTGCAGCAAAGAACGTGTATTTTACTAGGCAGTACAAGGAAGTCATGCTGTGCCCACATAAGATTTTTTTGAATAAGAAGTAAATATATGTTTGTAATAAGTCTCCTTGTAAGACGTCATATTTATTTTCATAATTGCCATTACTTATTTCGAAAATATTAAACTCATTCTCATACTCTTAAGATTTCATTTCAACTGCTGTATACTCAATAACACGATAAGACTATTTATTCTGTGACAGTTTTAATCACGTAATCGTTGCATTATAAGGTATTTCTCCCGCCTTCTTGGCATGCCTTCGTGGTGTGGTGGTCTGCACGCTGAGCGCGTAATTAAGAGGTCCGTGGTTCGATTCCCGACGAAGGCGCTTGCTCTTTTATTATTTTTCCTGCTTCCAAATAATCCTAATGTCTCTACAACATATTATTTTAATGCTCGCGTACTGTTGAGGAAATGCAACAGAAACAGCAAAATATAGCAATCTAACGTAAACACTTGAAAAGAAAATGTAGCCCTTTCTTGTAACATTGTTATTAAAGTTGCTTCAGAAAATGTGATGTGAATTTCAATAAATTGCAGAAAGCTTCAAAAGTCATACTTTTCAGTTATATTACGCTCCTATAATCTCATTGTCAAAAATTGTTTTCCAATTATAAACTTTTCAAGCCTTATTATAGGTACGAGTCTCATAATTTTACTGACTTTTTTTAATGGACACTGGTCTTTGTTGCTTTGGTGAAATTAGTTGTAAGAATTTGTGAAATTTAAGATACAAATGTTGGAATTTCAGACCAGATAGGTAGATAATATTAAATTTAGAATATTCAGTATCAAAAAGGGGCCCACCAGCGGCCGAGCGGTAAAGACGCTGAACACTGGTAGTTCGGTCCGAGGTTCGAGTCCCGCGAACGGGCTGGCTGCATGGGCGTTTTCGTGGTTTTCCCCATGTGTAACGTGTATACGAGCCAGTTTCCCTTAGAAAGTCCTCCACGAAAGGCATCCCTCCCCTTAGGCAGATAGCCCTAGTGCGCTTTGCCATAATTAAATACGCACGCACAGTATCAAAAAGAAGATTAAGAAACGTGCAATCATCTTTAGCCAATCATCAGTTAAAATGGCATAAAAAGATGAGCTGCCCAGTGTAAAAAAATAGTTATTTGATTTTATATTTTTAATTTAGTTTTAATAAAATATGCACTTGGAACACTTTCTGAATACTCTTATAACGTAGGAACTGAATAACAAGTCACAGTCGATTGCACATTCAGCATTCGAAAACCACATGTAATTTCTGTTTCAAGATGTTTCCAAATTTTCTCTCATATATTCAAGCTTGGCTGGGTACGCAAAAACAACTTTCGCAATACCCAATTGTTCTGTAACAGAAGTTAGAAGCTGCAGGTCGCAAGTATGTATCGCTAAGCAACTGAAACAAGCAAGAAATGGCTTTTTTGCAGGCAAGACGAAAAAATTAAATACATCAAGAATAAATTAATGATATAATAATTCAAAATCTCGGTTTCTAAATATTTCAATGAATTCTATCTTTTTTATAAAGAAGCAAATAAAAAAAAACTAAAAAAAACTCTAAAATATTAAGTTCTTATAAAAAATGTTTCTAATTACAAGGAAAAGGATCTTCGTATAGTAACTACTAAGGAATGTTATAGGTTTAAAAATAAAGTAACCATTAGCAAAAGAAATAATCATTTTACAGTACTAATTGTGTCAACGTGATTTAAGATTGTTACAATTTTCTGAAAGGTAATGCAATAATATATTTAATTTATGCCTCAGATGGGAACTTTTCAGAATCCGCAGGAACCATTTCATTGAATTATTGGAGTTTTGCTCAATTTGTGGTCTGCTGCGCCCTTGTACTATAAAAAGAAAGTGATCTGCGTACGCTTAAGCTTGGGTGTATGTTACTTCATCAAATAATGTTAAGGTCTCGTTTGCTACTAAATTGCAAATTGTTGGTCCTAAACAGGAGCCTTGAGGGCAACGTCTTGTTATATTGTAGTTGACATTCGTCGTAAATTGTAATGATCTGTTTTTTCAGTAGTACTGTACGAGAAAAAAAATTCTCTTGGGGATATTGAGTCGTTTCAAGGATTGCACACATGTCTGACTAACGTATAGAATCAAAGGCTGATTGCATATCAAGAGAGATAATCAGAGAAGGAAATTTTTGTTCTCCATTTTTATCCGACACTTCCCGCAACATTGGAAACCATGGTCCACTGATTTATTTGTCATAAAGCCAGACTGGTTTCAATGAATAATATTTTTATCGAAATCAAAATGTAGTCTTGATAAAATAAGTTTTTTCAACAGTTTTCCAAGAGCTAGTGGTAAGAAAATCGGATGGTAAGAAAAGAGCCATTCTGAGGTTTGTTCTTTTTAAGGAAGAGTACAATTTCTGCCTGTTTTAATAGGGTTTTAAAAGAGCCTGTCTTCCAACAAGAGTCAATGAATGCTTTAAGTATGTTCAGATCTGCAGTAAAAATCCATTTGAGTTTGACATCATCAAAGCCATCAGGACCTTTTTAATATTTAAATTCTTAATGATATTTTTTGTTTCTGATATTGTTGGAGAAGATGGTGGTAATGGAAGATTAAGAGTATCTTCTCTTTCGGAAAAACTTCGTTGTTCTGAAGAAAGGTTTTCGGATAAACTAACCTTTGATACTGACAAAAAACTTTGTCAGAATTTTCTAAACAACTTCGAAAGATGTATAAGCACCTGGAAAACCGGATTACAGGTATATGACTTTATTATGGGCAATCTTAAAAGCTTCACCAAACATTTCTGCTGTGTTGACGCAAAAATTGCGCTAACTATTCTGTTTTGCTTGCCTTACATTGCATTTGTAGGTGTTTTTTGCTAAGCAGTTTTAATTGAGCTCTTTAATCAGGGGCCTACATGCGCTGCATTTACGTCTCATAGCTCTAACTCTACAGACATTATAGACAGCGCTTGGTTCGAACTTTGTTTGGCCTCCATATACTGCGTTGAAACATTTGTTCTCACTTTAATGTGTAACTTCGGGTCCCACTCGTAAAAAGAACCCCCATCTACTCTATCGGTGAAAACAGACAGCCGCAATACTATCAAAGCCAGTAACCGACGTCTTATACAGTTTCTGTCGGAAGACGTGACTTCAATGAACGCACTCTTGGTTTTGGATCTCATCGTGATCTGAACATAAACGCCTCTGAGACTGTCATAACTGAACTTAGGGTTTCATGAAATTTTTGTGAACATTTCATAATTCGTTACTCATTTCGCTAACTTATTTGTTACTCAATAACGATTCATTACTCATTTGGTGAAATGGGTAAGGAGAATTTTTTCAGTTTAAATAAGGGTTTTTAATGAATTACGGGTTTATAAATGGTTTCAAAGGAATTAATTAAATTTTTATTTCCTTTCGTGTGCCATATTAATGCAATAGTATCATAAATGATAAGAGAGATTTTAGATTTCAAATAAGTGGGCATAACTAGTTCTTGAAATACCTTATGAGCTATTAATACCTAAGATTCCATTCTCCGTTCTGGTTATGCTAAGCCATAATCAGATACGAAAACGTTTAGCCAGAGTTGTTTAGAAAAACTTCCGTATTTATACCATTTTTTTTTTTTTTTCTAAACATATGTTATTTTTCTATAAAACAAAATGTAGATATTTTAAATGGCACAAAATTGTTGTGTTTCCTTTTGGATAACAACTTCCATCAGCGAACACAGCTATTTGAACTATTTAAAAATAATAGATATGCATTTTTATATAATAGTTTTAATTACCAAGACACATGTGAAACGAAATTCCAGCAAGGCGGCCAGTATGGCATTGAGAGTTTTTGTATTAATTTTTAATGCTTTAACAAGAGTCTTTCTGTAGAAGTTTCGGTGATATCTTCTGGTAATAAAATATAATACTTTAACGATATCAGAAAGCATAGACTTTACCACGTCTTAGAAAAATTGCCAAACTAATCGTAATAATTATAAAACGATTATCTTCATCCAGCTACTAAAACAAAGATGATATAAATGAAATATAATACAGTAAAAGAAAAAGCTTTATACAGGAATAATGATGTTAACAATGATGAATGCAATGATAATAATAATAAAAATAAAATTTGCTCCAGAAGCGATTCCATTAATTGCAATTTAAACATATAGTTTCAGGTACTGTGCGTTTTTGTAATTTTATGTTTATGAAATTTTTCTGAAGCATTACTGATGAATTATCAGAAATTCTGTAACATACTTGTTTCGAAATATCTTGTTTAAAACTGACTGATATTTCGTTACCTAAACTCATTTATGGAATAAACTGCATAGTAGTGAACATGACAATGAAGCGACTTCCTTTTGAATTTATATTTCTAGTTCTAGAGTAAACCAGCAATTTATATCTAAGAAGTTACCTAGGAAAATAGGTTTAAATTCACGGTCCATTTTGTACCTTAATATTTTTCATTTAATTACATGAAATGCATTATTTTAATTTGTTTATACTAGTCTGCATATATTTGGAGCATGAAAATGTTTCAGGCAACAAATATTTCATTTTTAAAGCAATAATGAAAATTTTAGAAATACTTATTATTACAGAATTCAGAAATACTTGGCATTCATATTCTAACTGCAGAATAAAAAATTGTCCAATAGAATGATACTTATAACAACTAACTATCCAAAACTTTTTCAAGCAGATTAGGCAACAAGCAATTACTAAATACCAGAGAAGTTAGGCTTATTTGCTGTTTTATCATTTTTTTTTTTTTTTTTTTTTTTTTTTTTTTTTTTTTTTGTGTGTGTGTGTGTGTGTGTGTGAATTAAGCATAAATATTTTTAGTTTAGTTAGAACTAAACATAAATATTTTTCCTTATACTAAAACAGTACTTAAGGATTAGTTAATTATTTAAGATATCAAAGGTTTGGTTTATTTAATTACGGCAAAGCACTCGAGGGATATCTGTTGAAGGAGAGGAATGCCTTCGTGTAGGACTTTCTAACGGAAACTGGCTCGTGTACACTTAACGTATACAGAAAACCCACGAAAACGCCCATGCGACTATCCTTTTTGCCGGATTCTAGCCCCGGAACGCATCACCAGAGTTCAGCGACTTTGCCGCTCGAGCGCTGATGGTCTTTTAAGATATCGAAGGATTAGCTGACAAAATTCCTGGTTTGATTTGCTCGAAGTATTATTTTTCTCTAGAAAACATGCAAATAATGCAATAAAATTTGTTCATTTGTCTTATTTGTACTGTTAAGAGATACTAAGTAATAGTTTCAAACTGACGTTAATCGGTAATCTTCAAACTAGTGGCCGCTGAAGCAATTTTACACTTACTTGCGAATATATTTCCAGCAAATTACATTACTATGACAAGAATTTTAAGAAAAGGATTTAATGCTTAAATGATTTAGCATCCAATTTTAAATTACATTTATTATCATCAGAAACAAACTTAAGTAACGCCCCAGAAAATCTACAAGTGAAACTAATTACGTTACATTGTGATATCAATCTTACTCAAAGATTTGAAGATACAGATTTTTTTTTTTTTTTTTCTTTTTTTTTGTACTTTGTGATAAATTCCCCTCGGTTAAGATTTTTTTTTGCAATAAAAATAATCGCTTTGCTTGGGAATACATTTGTATGCGAACAGTATTTACCGCAATTTAAGATTAATAAATTTAAGAAAAGAATCAAATTGACCATGAGTATTGACAGTTCATGATGAAGATAGTTTCCAGTACTTTTTTTCCAAAGTTACAAACTTTATCAAAATCGAAATGGCAGGAGGTGTTGTAGCTGAAAGCTGTAGTAACAAATGAAGAAGCTTTTAATTATTTACATACAAATATACCTATTTTTTCTCTATGCGTGAAAGAAAAATTTACCGAATAGAAGCATGAGAATAGGTTATTATTATTTATTTTCAAATTATGTTCAACTTGGAAAGTTATTGTAATTTGTTTATTTTAGTTTACTTTAAAAGTAAGTTATTTAGTGGTTAATTCCACACATTAGAATTATTTGAAATAAATGTGAATCTGAAAATTTAATATTTGGCTGTCAGTGAGTTTGAATTACAAAGTGTTACTAAAAGAAATTTGCAGATATTAACCTTCAGGTTTCATACAGAAAATAAATATAAATTGGAATTTTTTCCTTTTATTACTACTGTTTGTATTTGTTTTGATAGATATTTAGCAAATAAAATTTTTAACTTGATTAAAAAATTTTGTTTTGTGAGAAGAAAACTCAACTCATTAGCTGCTTTCAGATCGCGCATTCGGCCGCATGCAATTATATTTTGAGACCATTGATTTAAAGAACTCGAAAAACTATGATAAAAATTCCATCTCAAGCTCATTCCATCAAATTCATCTCAACAATTTATTGCCACGTATACCAACCGAAATCCAATCACATAAAATTTGGTTGTCTTAAGTCCACCATCTAATACTACGCCCAAGTATAAATTTGTGAAACAGGCGAATATATTCTCCATTTCTTTAAAACAGAGAAGTCCCGAAATCACCAGAATCAAATTATCAAAAGACAACCCTTTGAATAGCTAAGTACCGTTCGAAATGTTTTATACTTAAACGGTTTATTAGAGTAAAATAAAGCCTTTTATTAAATTACATAAATAGTCATTGAACTGAGGTTACTGCTGAATAAGTTATAATGTATATGAATTCGATAAGTTAATAAATAACACTGTAAGCTTATTTTTTTAATTAACTACATACATGATTAAAACGTGATTGGTTTGGTTAATTTGATTATGGCGAAACATCCAGGGCTATCTGCCTAAGGGGAGTACTCCTTCGTGGAGGACTTTCTGAGGGAAACTGGCTCGTATACACGTTACACATGGGGAAAACTACAAAAACGTAAATGCAGCCAGCCGTTCTTCGAAACTCGAACCCCGGACCGAACTACCCAATGTTAAGCTACTTTACCGTGCGGTTGCTGATGGGCCTGTTAAAAAAGTGGACTTACTAAGTATGCATTGAGTAATCCCTTAAGTTTCATGGTAATTAATTTGTCATTAAAACATCTAGCTTTCTGTCATACGTTTTCTAATGAATTGCCGAAATAATATCGGAATGGAATTTCCTACTAGTAATGAGCAATTGTTAACCCGTCACAAATAAAACCAGCAATTGTGGTAACATTTCTAAAATCTCAGCTATTTGCTTGCAGTCACGTTTGGGAATCCACATTTAGTAACATTTTACTTCTGCTACGTTGTCTAATACCTACTTAATTTTACTTACTATTATTTATTCGTTTCTGTTGCCAGAAATTTGTCTTCATTTTTAAATTCTCTATTTAAATTTCAGAGCATACTGGTTTAAAAATTTAGAAAACATATAGTGAACAACGGTAATCGGAGTAAATAAATTCAACAGACTGTAGCTTTACTTAGTTATATTATTTTGAAAATAGTTTTGAATAAAGACATCATGTGAAAACAGCTGACCATAGTTCAGCAAGGTAAGTTACACTAACTGGTTTCTGTCATTTTCAAAAGCCTACGTAACTGTTCATTTTCCGGAAAATCTCTGAATGAGATAGAAAACACATTTATTGAAAGGGTTTCCTGATAACAATCTCTTTCTCTCGTTTAAATCTGGGTTGAACAATATTGTTCTACAGGAGCTAATCCACGCGGTGGATACATATCTGACAAATATCCTCAAGCAAAAATGTTATTCGTAGCACAAAATGTTTCATCCGCATGAGGGAAAAAATAAGGAAATGAAACGCACAATCACCTCTTTCTTCATATAGTTTCATGTCACGTGGGCTTTTCGGCCAACCGAAGAAGGCCTGGTTGCATCAGGGTCGCAGAAAACTTCGAAGACTCAAATCTTCACAGGTTCGAGATTAGAAGTGAATGAACCAGGTCAAGTCCACTCTAATCCACGTGTTTGCCACACATGTCTTCAAGGTGTGTTTTGTTGCGCTCAGCCAGTTTCATGCTCACGGATGAAACGGATTCTCGAATGGCTGCCGTCTCAGATGCGGTCAAAAGGGGAGAATGACGTTAATTACGAAGGAGAAAGTATGTGCTAAAGGTCTTTAAAGGGAGATATTTTTTTCTTTAAAGTTTCTTTTAAAGGTCACGTTGAATATCTGTATATCAGGCAAGAAATAAAAAAAATTCTTGCCTGATAAACAGTCACAGTACTAATTAGTGCTGATATTTTTCTTCTTAATTTCGCAAAGAGTTTAGCACCGAAGGTGCTATCAATAAAAACTAGGATGGAACTACAAAGAGATCTCTAATTTGCTCTTTACTTCAAGCCCGTAATTCCCAAAATGTGTACATTAATTTATACCAGATTGGAGACAAATTATTCAGGCCACGAAAAGTTTTTAAGTGCTTAGGAATATAGTGCTTGAATAAAAGAAAACCTTTTATGCATGATTGAACAGCTCATTAATATTATTATGCACTTTTTTCGATTATTAATAACGTATGTCTACTTATAATTGCGAATTAAATTATAATTATAAGAATATTTCATTGATTATATCTATTTGTTTATTAGCATTTCATTATTACATTATTTTCGTCTAAGAATTTCCTTCCCCCTCCGAGCATTATATACATATAGGTCACGAGGCTAAAATCTTAGGAAACACTGCTATAAACGAATAATCCGACCTAATTCTAGCTGAACAGCACTAATTAGTACTGTGACTGTTTATGAAAAGTATCTTAGTTTTTAAAAGGGTTTTTATTATCCAATGTGAAATTAATTACTTATTCATGTAAAAAATAAGGAGGGTTTATGTGTTTGTTTAACTGAATATAGAAGTGTATGAGGGCTAACTGACAAAGGTATGCTTTCGTGTAGAATTTCCTAGGGAAAATAGGCTCATATTTACGTTGCGCTTAAGGACAAGCATGAGCATGCTTACACGTAGTGGTAAGCTGTGGAGAGAGGGGGGGTCGTGCGATCATTTTTTTAAATTTACCTCTAATTTCCAAGTCTATTGTTCTCTTTCTTTGCTAGTTTATTCATTAAAAAAAAGTTTAAATGTATGTTAATTTGAACGACATTTAAACTCGATCAACAATATTTCTGTGACAAGAGAAGCTTTTTGACTCCATAAGCTATTTTAGATTTAGCGACACTACCCTTAAATGGAAAAACTTTAAGAAAATTAGTCCTTATATGTAAAAAATGTTTTTTAAAAGTCTAATAAACTTTTTTAAAAAACTTTTTTAAAAGTTTAATATAGCTTGGGTTATATCCTCCTAGAAGATCAGCTGATATAAAAGAAAAAAATAATGTGAGGCAGCTTGTCCCTTATAAATTGATTCGCTATTTTGTGTAATTTCTGCAGTATTTTATTATGCTTACTTTTTTTTGTCAATTTAAGTTCTATTTCCTTTATTCTTTTAAAGATAGTTTCTTGTTTGTTCACAGCTATTTGTATTTTTCTAAGAAGTGAAACATTTAATTAGACTCTAATACTTGGTTTCCATGAGATAAGTACAAGCCCTTTGTTAAAATTTTCATAACTTACTACAGATTACACAGCCAGCCCATTCAAGAGGTTTGAAACTGGGAATGACTTGCCAGGTTGATCATTCCATTCATTGGTGTTATTGACTTGAAAACAGTGAGTCTGAGTAAAAAGGGAAATATGTTTCGTAAGTATAAAGGCTATAATAAACATATTTTCTCACTAATAATTTTAAAATATAATTTTGACCGCTGCATGAAGCTCATTTTGAAAGATTTATTCATTATGAACATAAATATACATTTTCAGTAATTTGCAATATGTGTATAATGAAAATTATATATTACCTATTCTATAATTTCAATGTGCATATATTGCAAATTACAAAGGGAATAACATATTATATATGTATCTGTAATTATGAGAATAAGTATTATTTCTTATGAATGCAATAAGGCTTGAAAAAGTGTTTAAATAGGAGTTAAATATTTTTTTCTTCAAATAAATATTAGAACAGAATGCCTATCAGTTTTTCATCGACTATCAGCGTCTATGCTTATCAACAAATGATAACATCATGGGTTCAAATTCCATTCAGAGTCTTTAACATGATTAATGAAATTTTCCCAAATATCATCAAATAATTAACTTTATTTTTTATTTTTTCCTATTATAATAGTTTATTATTGCTTATCCGTACAAAAACAGAGCTAATTAAAAAGTAAGCTTTTTATTAGTATAGTACATAAACATCGATAATAAAGTATCTTTAACCACAGATTTATAGTTAAGAATAATGGCTCCATTGTTCTGTAGTATATAGAAATAATTTGAAAATTAAATCCGATAATCTCTTTAGATGGCTTTGCAATCGGAAAAATGAAAATATAAGATTCTTTAGGGATTTTTGGATTTAACCTTCAAATTATTACAATATTCATATCAGAAATTGAAGAGTATCAGTATTGAGATTCTCTTTAAGAAATATGATGAAGCTTACAAATATCTTCAAAACGAAATTCTTCCATATATAATTATGTACCTTATATATACCTTATATAATTATATATAACTCTTTATCATTAAATTACTTTGAGTAACTCTTCATCAGCGCAATGTAAATATAATTTAATGATATGCGTCAATATGTACATTATATATATATATAGATAGATAGGTTACAGAGATTGACTACTTAAAAGATGTAATAATTTTACTTACACAAGAATTTAAAAAATAATTTTTTTCACAATTTATTAGTTTTTTCTTAAAAAAGCTGGAATTAAATATCATATTGTTACAAATTTTGCATTTAGTTAGATGTTTTTAATAGAATTATAATTAATTTTTTTTTTCCCTGTGTAGTGCAGCGCGTGAAGACTTTTAAGAGAAAGCTACGCCGAAGAAATAAAAATACAATGTGCATTTAAACATTAAATAAAAGTTTATCTCGGTAATATATATTTAATTTGAATAAATGTAATTGACTACTATGTTAACTGTAACCGTAATTCTATTCTTTTTGCTTTCCAGAAATTGACGGAACTATCTCTCGTGGCAGATTTAAAAAGCTATAATAGCCGGAGAGAAACATCTCAGCTCAGTTTTTAAATAACTGTTGTTGTTGATCGTAGCGAATTCGCGGTGTGATCGGATTAGCTTTCTCTGCACTTTGGATTGCGTTATATATATAACGTTTTAGTAGTTTAAAATATAACTATTGCGTTATATTGTGTGATATTGTACGAATATCTGTGAGGAAAAACCCAGCGTTTTGTTATATTTCTTGTGACAAGAATAAATTTTATTAACTTTTTAGCGGACTTGTTCATTCAATCCGTTACGGACTCGTACGCAAACAATATTTAATATTTAAACTAACAAGTTATGACAAGCTTATCTGAAACCGAAAGGAGGGTGAGAAAGGATGTTTTGTTAGAATTAAAGATTTCTGTATTTTGTATTTAACCTGCAAGTTTTTCTGTATATACTTTTGGCCTCTGTCCTTTTAATAACAAGGCGCGTTATTTTTCAAAGTCTTAAATTAGCCATTTAAATGAAGACCTTTTTCTGTAAAACTCTGCAGTTTCCTTTTCCTTGACGTTTAGCCAGAAATAATTATAAGTTTATTAGTTTTTACTCTGAGCTTTTTTTTCATTTTTAGCATTTTGATGTCCAGAATATTGCCAAAGACAATAAAGAATTCTCTCCAACTACAACCCCTCCAGTTCAATTTAGATTTAGATTTTCTTGTTCCATAGTTATTCAGAAATCTTCTTTGTTTAATTTTGTCGCCAATTCAAAATCTACTCATAGCGAAACAGTTACTTAAACTCTCCCACTTTAAATGTGGCAGTCCAAGGAGTTCTTAGCATGCTGCAGCGCACCTACCTCCATAATGAATAGGACAATATATAGCAGGAGTTTTAAGTGTAAGTAATAATAAAAATTAATTTTGGTTGATGCAAAAATCTATATCTTGATTAGACCATTTAAATGTGTTTTAATTGTATCTATTAAGTAACTTTGTAAAGTATTTCTCCCGCCTTCTTCGCATGCGTTCGTGGTGTGGTGGTCTGTACGCTCAGCGCGTAATTGAGGAGTCTATGGTTCGATTCCCGGCGAAGGCGTTGCATATTTTTCATCTTTCCTGTTTCCAAAATACCTAATGTCTCTACAACTTTTGCTTTGTAACTATTGATTATTATTTAAGTTTTACGTATTGTTACAGATTTTGTATTTATTTAGCTCTTTTTAGTAGAACTGTAATTAAAACTTTTTTTTTTTTTTTCCTTAGTAATGCAGCGTGTCACGAGTTCTAAGAGAAAGCTACGCCGGAAAAGTAAAAATACAGGAGCACGCGCATTTCACATTTAATAAATAGATATCTCGTAATTGTACTCTTTTGCCTTCCAGAAACCTCTTGAAAAGACCAGAATGGCGTGATTTAAAAGCTTATAAAAGCCGGATCAAAACATCTTGGTTCAATTGTTTACTTCGTTTTCGATTGATTGTAGCGAATTCGCGGTGAGATCAAATTAGCTTTCTCTGTGCTTTTGAATTGTGTTCTATTTAACGTTTTAGTAGTTTAAAATATAACTACTGTGTGATATTGTGATATTGTACGAATATCTGTGAAGAAAAATTTCAGCATTTTGTTTTATTTCTTGTCATGAGGATAAATTTTTATTTACTTTTCATCAGACCTTGCGCATTCAATCTATTACGAACCCGTATGTACGCAACAGTATTGTTCAGTATTTTACTACATTCTCTTGTCTCTACATATATTGTCTTACACCCCTTCAGGGAATTTCACATTTGTTGAAAGTAAAAGATTTAAATTTTAACATTACATTGTATTTTTTTTTTTTTTTTTTTTTTTTTTTACATTTTGGCATAGCAGCATCGTTCAAAAATGCGAACTATACGAAACACGGTCTATTGAACTGTTGGTGATTTTATGGAAAGAGACTAATTCCCCTTGAAAAGTCAGGATCTTTCTATGCAGTCAGCAACAATTTTCTTGCAAATTACTTTTAATGTTTTAATATTTTTATAGTTAAAAAATTTTTCATTAAATTTTTACATTTTACAATTTTCGCTTTCCACAATATGCACTAACTTTAATAAGTTTTGCACATTTCAAAATCTTCCTTTTCAATAGATTTTTATGAAAAAAATTAATATTTTCTTTCCATTTCCTAGTAGACAACCAAATTTAATTTAATTATTAACATTTATATATATATACATAAAGAAACAAATTAAGTGGCTAAAAATTAAAAACAAATTTTTATACCCGTCCTGCGCTATAGCTGCAGGATTTAAGTAAAATAGACTCGAAGAATCTAAACTTAAAAGTAAGTTGGAGTCACGATTGCAATTATTAATATCGTTGAGGAAGTGCCTTGCTTTGACTAACACGATTGCAGTTATTAATATTGTGGAGGAATTTGCCTTGCTTTGACTCCAATTTACTTCTAACTTTAGATTCTTTAAGTACCTGTTCATAGTACCTGTTCACGGCTCACAGTCACCCATTGAGTGTTCAAATTAGTAGTTGGTCGAACCACCCTTCCTTGTATTCGTCAAGGCAAGAAGTGGTAGAGGTTCCTAATGTCATCCTGTGACACATTCTGCCACGCATTCATGAGTTGTCGCTCCATATCTGCGATATTTTGTGGTGGCTGAATCTGGCGGCCTACCATGACCCAGACATGCTCGATATGTGAAAGGTCTGGTGACCTTGCTGGGCAAGGAAGAGTAACAACCGCACGGAGATAGTCCAGAGATATGCGAGCGGAATGTGGCTTGGCATTATCCGGTTGAAAAATGGCCCCAGGATGACGTGCCATGAAGGGTAATGCAACCAGCCTCAGGACGGTATCAATATATCGTTGAGTTGTTAAAGATGTACGGAGGATGACTAAAGATGACCTGCTGTCGTAATAAATAGTGCCTCACACCATGACACCAGGGCTTATGGCTGTATGTCTTTATAAAACAAAGGCTGATTGGGACCGCTGGTCCCGTCCTCTCCAGATACGAACACGGTGGTCATCTGCTTCAAGAGTGAAGCGAGATTCATCGCCGAACACTATACGACGCCAGTCTGATGGCTATGGTGATCGGCTGCGACACCACTCCAGACGACTCCGCCGATGTTGTGGGATCAAAGGCAGACGTCTTAAAGGCCTCAGTGAGCGTAACCCCGCCTCAGACAAGCACCGTGAGGTGGTGGATGGTACCACGGGAGGTATAGACGTGGCTGTAGTGCGTTGAATAGTCGACAATGATACCGTTGGGGCGGTTCGGGCCTGGCGAACAATCATCCTATCTTGCCTCTCATTTGTGCTCTTTAGCTTTCCAAAGCCTTCATTTCGTCGGCAGTTTCCTTGTAGCAACCATTGCTGCCAACATCTTTGCACAGCAGTGTCCGTACGCTGCATGTGGCGGTCTATTGCTCGGTATGACCACCCAGCTTCACGCAACCCTACAATGCGACCACGTTCTAAGTCATTTAGTTGTCCGTAAGGTCTTCGATATCATCGTAAACACATTTTTAGTTGCTTCTTTACAGAATTACAATGGCAGCAACAAAAAAGATAAATTTTCCGCCTATGTTACTAGTTTTATACTTTGCGAATTGCGCACTAGAAATGCTCGTATCATCGCAATTTCTGTTCATTTGCCTTGAAACTTTGATCATTTGCATGTTCCATCAAGATGTTTTTGCATACCAAATTTCGTCACGATTGCAAAAGTCCTTCTTGGTGCTTCGATTTTTTTTTTTTTCCAAAAGAGTATACTGCTGCCCATCCAAAATGCAACACGAAAAAAGACAACAGCTATCAAGAAGAAGTTTATTTCGGAGATTACACATAGTGTCAATGTTAATGGATTTGACATACAGTCTTCCTTAAGGTGAGGAAGAAGAAAAAATCAGTAATAAGTGTTGCCTACACGTTTATCAATAGCCGCTGCTACACGCCGCGACACTGAGTGAAAGAGATTTGGAATGCGTTGTTGGGGAATGGCAGTCCATGCTGCCTCTACACGTAACGAAAGTTCATCTGATGTACACTCGGGTATGGCATGCCGGGTTAGGCGTTCTCCAGTCATTGACCAGGCATGTTCGATGGGCGATACAGCTGAAGAACGAGCAGGCCAGATTAGCAATGCAATATGGTGGGCTAAGAAGAAAGCTTGAACATTGAGTGCAACGTATGGTCGCGCATTGTCCTTTTGAAATCTGGCCGCAGATAAGCCGTGCAGGTAAGGAAGGGGAGAGATACAGCATTATCTGGTAAATGTACCGAAAATGCATACTAGGAGGATATGGGAGTGGAATCGAATGCCACGTCATACCATTGCATAATAATGACAATGAGCATAACACAACTGTCGAGCAGCCTCTCTCGACGGTTTTTTTCAAACTCTATTCTCACCATCGTG
Organism: Stegodyphus dumicola; assembly: GCF_044657685.1. Classification (NCBI taxonomy): domain Eukaryota; kingdom Metazoa; phylum Arthropoda; class Arachnida; order Araneae; family Eresidae; genus Stegodyphus; species Stegodyphus dumicola. The sequence goes on along the minus strand of NC_140781.1, from coordinate 106,976,443 downwards.
GTATTGTAGGCAGAAGCATGTTTCGCCCGAAAACACAATGTTATGCTATTCGGATATCCATCTCCGCCATTCAGTACATCATTGCAAACACAAACGCTTATGGTTTAAATTTAAAGGTAAGCAAAGCAATGGCCGCCTAATGAACGGTCCATTACACTGTAAACACATCGAATTGTTCATGCAGGCACTGATTATTATGTTACAGACTGCATTTTTGTGATATGGTTACGGATGTAGCAGTGCACTCCATCAGTTCCATGCGCACAATATACCTCTCTTCCCGTGGAATGGTGCGACGAGACGATTGCAGTTACTCTCATCTGCCATTCATTCTCTCTTAAATGCGCTGATTCTATATTCGTATGACTGTTGCTTAGCAGCGTCCGACATGATGACCGATTTTCTGGAAGGACAACCCGCAATGTCTGTATGCACCGAGCGGGTCTTAGATCTTTGATCTAAACGTAGTCGCGAGCCATTGACTTTGCGGCCTTCACTTCCATAAATGAACTTAGCCCCTAAGGTAACCTTAAAAACATCAAAAAGTCCATTAGAGAGAAAACCTACGCACAGTGTGCTGAGAGTGTACGTACCGTCGTGAGTAGCATTTCTTTGCAAAATTATTAAGCAACTGTATATAGCAATTGAATGGCATAGCTTTTCCACAGGGTGCAATTATACGTAAATAAAATATTGATCAAATGAAGAAAAACTTGAATAGAACACTAATATAGCTTGAACAGTAAAATAAAATATATACAAGTCCCTAGTAGATTTTTCTAAGGTTCGTTAGGGAACGAAACGTATCTTTTTTTCCTAATTTTAAACGGCAATCTTTCATTTCTTTCAGGACTGCAGTCACCCATGATGTGCGCGTGCACTGATATTGTAAACGTTTGCATATTCCATCGCGGTATGCATATGATACAAGTTTCATGTTGTTTGGATGCTTCCTTCATGCACTTTGGATGGCCATCAGTTTATATAAGCAATTTATATGGATAAGCAGCTTATATTTATATATAAGAAGTTCATATATATATAAATATCTTTCGAAATAGAACTTACTAAGTATGGATTCACTCTTTTCAGATCATTCTACTATAATTAATCTTAGGAGATAATATAATCAATATTATTTAGTAAATATATATGTATATATATACGTGCGCGTGTGTGCGTTTAGATATATATATAAATATTAAAAAATAGTTCCCCTTTAATTATAGTTATATATATATATATATATATATAATTATAATTAATATATAAATATATACGTATTAATATATATAATATATATGTATTAATATATATAATATATATGTATATATATACAAACACATTTTAAAGCTACATTTATATATTATATACATATAAGAGCTTATATAAAGGGTTATTAGAAAAAGGTTTGTTCCGATTTCTTGATACGTTTTTATAGCTCGATTGCGTGAAGAATTACGACTTTTTTATGACTTATTTTTTACATTTCCTCTGCTTTTGGCCAGTTTAAGAAGAGTTTATTAAAAACTTAGCCATCCTGGATGGTTTCTCATTCGTTTTAATATGTACAAATTTCCCGTTCTTTTACAGTCTGTCTATCATAAGGAAAGCTCTCGTCACTTATTTTGTAGCTGCCGGTTGCCGTAGAAACGAGCCTTGATCCATTTTCCGTAGGGGTGTCTTGGAGACGAATGATAAACTCTTTCCCCCCCCCCTCAGCCAACTATCGTCAAAAACAGAATAACAATAAAGAAACCCTTGGTTCGCCTCTATTTGAAATATACTAGCCCTGTTGCTATAGCGACCGCAACCCGCCAGACATTGTGGCGAGAGCTATTTTGCTCGTAGGCAAACACTATATTTTTCCCCCTCTTTGAAATGAACATTTTTTATTTCAATTTTGTAATTTTCTTTAATTTGCGTTTTACCAGTTTATTTTGTTATACTGAAAAAATAGGTTTAACCTTCAAATATTAAATACAGCGTTTTCTTTTTATTTTCGATTTTCGAGATTTTGATTTATTATATATGTATATATATGAGCGCGTGTGCGGGTGTGACTTAAAAATGTAACTTAAAAATTTCTGTTTGCTTCGAAACCTAATCAACCATTTATATTGATATTACATAGATATATTCACGTCAATGAACATTGTATTTTTAGGATATTTTTCTTTGACATTTTATACCTTGTTCCATATATATATATATACATATCTTTAAATTCTATATATATATATATATAAGAATTTAAAGGTTTCATATGTGACTAGTACTTATATAATAAAAAGTTGCATCAATGATGTATTTTTCAGCAGTATTAACTATCATCCTTAAGAATGTTCTGTAATCTAGTCTGAGTTATCTTATTCATAAGCCCTGAATTTTAAAAAAATTAAATGTTTACACGGCATTAGAAAATTTACTAAAAACAGCGTCTCGCAATGCATTTGTAATTTGAAAAACTGTCCTTAGACGGGAAAAGGTTGAAAGCCATATTCGTTAAAAGTATTTCTCAGATACACAGATACTCCGTATTCATATAACATAGCATTCGAAATATAAAACTCAATATTTGCAATAGAAATTCACCTATGCAAATACATGGGTCTTTCTGTTACTATGTCATTAAAAAATTTATTTAACGTACAGTTTATCTTTGGCTAATTCATTTTCATAGCACAAAATTGCATTCAATGAAATAATTCAATTTTTCTGCATTTTCCTCTTGATGAAACAGAATGCAGAAAGTTGAATGTTTAATCAGGCCACACTTTTCTTCCGTAAATCCAACAGACAGAATCCCCCCCCATTCGGGAATTTACAACTGGACTGCAACTGAGCAGTATTCCTTGAATGATGCCCACCAGCGGCCGAGCGGTAAAGACGCTGAACACTGGTAGTTCGGTCCGAGGTTCGAATCCCGCGAACGGGCTGGCTGCATGGGCGTTTTCGTGGTTTTCCCCATGTGTAACGTGTATACGAGCCAGTTTCCCTTAGAAAGTCCTCCACGAAGGCATCCTTCCCTTTAGGCAGATAGCCCTCGTGTGCTTTGCCGTAATTAAATAATCCAATCCAATCCAATCCTTGAATGATCTGAGTAATACTAAGAAAGGAAACGTGAAAGTCAGCACAGTGAGATAATTGGAAATCCTTAATGGAGAAAATTTCTCAAATTTGTTCGTAATCAGAAATATGAATGGCAGTACATACGTTTATGTTTGAGACACTAGAGGATGAGAAGAGAAATTATAAATTAATCTTCGCGCTTAAAAAGAACTTACAGTCATAAATTAATGATTTAAACTTTCTTGATTTCTACTAATTTTGTATCTTTCTCTTTAAATGCTTGAATCTGCATCGATGATAGAATTGTAGAGACATTAAGTTATTTTGAAGCAGGAGAGATGAAAAATGAGCAATGTTCTAGCCGGGACTCGAACCACGGGTCTCTCGAATACGCGCCGAATGTGCTGACCATTATACCACGAAGGCATGCTAAGAAGGCGGGAGAGATACCTTATAGAATAATTTAGAAATATTACTATTACAAATACCGAATTTTTATGAAATTATAGTAATTAATTGTAATTTATTATGAAAAAATACTCAGGACTATCTGATTTGAGGAATGTTTTCTTTGTAGACATAAACTAAAAATATCTAACAAAAAAATATATCTCATATTTGCTTTACACTACAGCCGGATTAAACATTAAGCAAAATAAAGGTACCACAAAAGATGATTAGGGACTCAAAAAAAGGGGGAATTACAACATTTTGACATTGCCTGTTTTACCATAAGATCTAAGGCGCAGTTAAACCAAGACCGAAGGAGGAGGTTGTATCGACGTTAAAAACGTTATTGTTTTGGCGTTAGGAACGTCCTTTGTGGAGTTGTCAGAGTGCTGCCGTTAGCGAAACATTAAATCCTTGATTTTCTTTTTAAATTTAACGAATCTGTATACACTGAGCAAATTAAACGATATAAAAGACAAATTGGGACTGTCGCATACACCTGTTATATTCGGACGTAAAAAAATTACTCACATAGTCTTAAAAGTTGCAAATGAAATTGATAGCGCCAGTCCGTAAACTGTTTACTACGTATTTAGAAATAATAAAGTTGCGTTGTTAAATTAACAATCTATTAATTTACTTTTAGTTTAGAAGTTGCATTATGTTAAGGAAAAATACTTCCGCATACAATTATAATCAATCAAAGATACTTCTAAATGTCATGTATTACTAATACAGCTACATAAGCGTTTTCTTACACGAACTTTTATTTATTTCTTATTTGAACCATTATTTACTTCTTCACTTTCTTGGGTAAAGAATATTTGCCAAAGAGAAGTTTAGGATGAACATTTAAATAAACAATTATATTATTATAAAACGAAACGATTGAAAGTAAATATCTAAGACCACTTTTGAAGGAAATAATTTTATTGTCACACAACTAAAAGATTGGATGTATATGTGTCTACGATCAATATTTAAAGAAAGAATTTTTTATTATAAACTCAAACGATTGAATGTACGCGTCTAAGATCAATAGTTAAAAAAAAAAAAAAAAATAATTGCGTTGCTGGTGATGCGAAAGGATTCAAAGTACATCTCCAAGACCAATATTTAAATAAATATTTTTATTACTATAAAACCGAATGATTTAAAGTACCTATCTAAGACCAATATTGAAAGAAATAATTTTATTATTATGAAAAGAAATGACTGAAACTATATGTCTGAGATCAATATTTAAAGAAAGAATTTATGTATTATAAATCCAAACGACTGAATGTACATACCTAAAACTTTAAAGAAATAATTATATAATAAAACCAAATAATTGAAAGTATCTAGGACCAATATTTAAAGAAATAATTTTATTATTATGAAACGAACTATTGAGAGTACATGTCTAAGATAAATTAAAGGAATAGTTTTATTATTAAAATGCCAAATGATTCTATATTAAGTCCGTAATATCTAAAGTTAGAATCCTATTTTAATAAATTTAATAACGCTGCAAATATTTAAAAGAACTATCATTTAAACGCAACATAAACTAAATGCATTTTATTTTATTAATTACATACATTATTAAAAAATAAAATGAGGATTTAAATAATTCAGAAATGCATGCATTGCTTTCAAATTGTTCAGTTTACCAAGGAATTATACATTGATTAACCATGGAAAATAAATGAAAGACCTTGTATTTTTTTCGTGTTATAAGGTATTTCTCCCGCCTTCTTAGCATGTCTTCTTGGTGTAGTGATCAGCATGCTCGGCGCGTATCCGAGAGGTTTGAATCCCTGCGAGGGCACTGCTCATTTTTCACCTTTCCTGTTATAAAAACAACCTAATTTCTCTACAGAGTCACAATGCTTTTGTAACAGCCAATGCTCGAGTCTACGAACAAGATTAATAATAACAATAAACACTTATACATCGATAAATAGGAACACTTAACAATCTGTGCTCAAAAATGAAATAAATAAAGCTTTGCAGTCATGTTTACGAGTACGTTGTCTCATTTTTTCGTGATTAAGTCTATGTTATTAACAGTATACTAATCAAGAATTAATCAAAAGTATTTGCGATGTGTTTTTATGAATGCTATCCCATTAAAAGTTATTTCAATTTATAGATGTAATTTATACATTCAGCAGTAATTTGCAAAAATATTCTATATAGAGATCAGCTTTTCAAATGATGCATTTTATCCATCAAGCATTTTCTTTTTCTTCGTATCCTATCAGACTTCTTGTTTTTCTGGAAAAAAGAAATAAAAAAGGCTGCACGAATACGATTTTTGTAAAAATGCTGAGCACCCAAAACGGACTTTGATCCATAGCTCCTCATCCTTGTTAAAGATCACTGAAATTTATTTAATGATTCGAAATATTACGTTATTTCAAAGATTGTGCAATCAGAATTCAGGTGTTTTTTTGCATTGCAAGCCACATGTTATTTCATACGAGGTAGACCCAGGAAATAGAGTAAACATTTAATAATCCGGTAAGGTCCAGATTTCGATAATGCTAAATTACTATTAAATAAGCTGGACTTTTCAAAATTAAAATCCAATTTTGTAACCATAATTTAACTTGTTGTAAGAAGGCAAAACTTTAAAAAGGCTCTGCACACAGTAACTCTAAAAATATATTTAATGACTGAAAATATACTAGAAGACAAACAAAATATGCAAAATTTATTATTCCTAATCAATTTACGTTCTAGAATCTACCATACTGCTCTTGCATGAAGACTTTTCAAAGTTCGAATATCCACCTTTTTTTAAAGATATAAAGGAGAATAGGAAAATTCATTTTTCTCCACCATTTTGTGGTTATTATGTCGTGTTAATTCCGCAAATATATTTAATGCTTCATCAGCCTTGCATCAAGTAATGTTAATAAAAACCTTCTTCCTAATCACGCTTCACTTTAGCTTGAATTTCCATAACTGGCTCATATTTGGCTTTTTTATTCCAGTCTGCAATTTTCATCTTCAGAAAGTGAGGCAAAAGACAAATTAGTATTGCAAACGAATTAATCATAAGACTTTACTTTCTTCAACAGAACATTCGCTCATTATGATACTCTTAGTAAACAATGATGGACATCCTCAACAACCAATAAGGCGATAAACTTTCTACTCTAGGTGTGCTTTAATGAAGGAACTGTGTGAGCTTCATCCGATGGGAAAGCTTAAAAACTGTGTCATAACAACTCTCTACTGAACACTATATATATATATACTGCGAAAAATTTAATTATTTTTTTATTCTGCGCTAAACATCTGTTAATGTGCTAAATAAATTTATTTCGTCGACCATTTCGTATACAATCTTCTTTCGGATTGCTAAAGACTATGATGATGCTCGACGCTGTCGAGAAGCCAAGGTAAGAAAAATTGCTTCTTTTCCTTACTGTATTAATTTGTTATATAAATATTTACAACATATACTGTCTCTGAATATTGTCAATTGTTTCTCAACTCAATAACACTCCTGTCAGATACACAGGTGCCGGATTATCGGATTTTTTACTACAATTCTTCTTTAAAAATGAAAATAGAACGAGAGAAGGAAGTGAGGAGAGAGGCTTTGTTTGTTTGTTTGTTTTGATTTTATGGAAAGCACATATCTTGGGTACCTTTCCTATATAATCAATCAGAGCAATTTCATACCGGAAACATTGTTTCTGTGCGGTATCATCCTATTTTTTTGCAGCCAGTTCATTTAAAAAGGGGAGCTCCCATTTGCTGGAATTCATTGATAGCAAACCTCTTTCTGTCAAAAAAGTGATCATCCTCTATAATAATCTCTTACTTCAGGAATTTTCAGTTTCAAGTGAGGGAGCATGCAGCATACACTCTTTCATCTGAGCTATTACTTTTTATTCACAAAATTAGAACACTTTTTGATGGAAATTACCTTGTTGACAATAAAGAGTTTCAGAAAACTAACTGCTTTTCGAAATGGACTGCGAGCAAAAGTGCAAAAGTAAAATCTTGTCATCTAGCAAGATAAGTGCCTCAGTGCGGTGGATGCTGGTATGAAATGCATTTTCCCAAAGTTTTTGTTTTCAAATAAAAAGGCTTTGTTTAACTAAGTGATTTCCTTTCATTTTTATAACCAATCGGATACTATCGGGTCAGTCCATAAGTTCATGCGCATTAAGAGTATGTTTAGAATTCACTATGAAGCATTTACTAAAACACTACAATTTTGAACCTGTTGAAACTTGTCATCGTTTGACTAACATATTATTCAGTTCATCACCAACTTTCGTAAATATCGAACGCATTTTAGTACCCATAGAAGATGAATATAGATAATCAGTACAAACGTGCTGTGCTACATTTTTTTATTTTCGTGTGGTGAATCTGCCAGGTTTGCAGCGATAAAAATTAATAGTGTACATGGTGAACACACTATTTGTGTAAGGACTGCCCAGAAATGGTTTAAAAAATTTAAAGTTGGAAAAAGCAGCATTGATGATGAACCCGGCATGATGAACTCAATGGCATAAAAAAGCTGCCCATAAGATGGCAAAACATTGTAGATAATGAAGGAAAATATACAATTGATTAAAATGTTAAATTGTGTTTTTTATATTATTTAAAAATTTACCAAAAAATGAGCACGAATTTATGAACTGACCCAATACTTTCTGCACGGTCTACATAAAAAGAATGCACTTATCACTTCACCTTGAAATATGACAGATCAATATTAATAAGTTTTTATTGTCGTGGTTTACGCATAAAAACTGTTTGCGATAAAAGATTAACACGAAAAATATTTCATAGAACCATAAAAATTAAAGTATTAATGCAAATATAAATTGTTGTAAATTCGTGTAAATATTTTTTTTCTTCAGCTTTTGAGTATTCCTTGTGTTATGTCTTGTTTTTTTTTTTATTTATTCAACTTATTTACTGAGTGCCATTTATTTTTGGAATTCAATTCAGTATTTTTGTATAGCCGAATCAGAGGCTACTTGTTGTGTTTGTAAAGGTTTATTCCGTGTATTATGTTTTAGAGATCTTAATTCTGAACCGATCAGCATTTGAACTCTAAAGCTATCTCAATCAGAATGCGAAATATGGCCAGAAACACACCTGAACGGACTTGGCAACAGATGATTTCTCGCTAACTTGACAACATTCTGGAAGTTTTCGGGAAATGCATTTTTGGAGCCCTATGGCAGCTATTTTTCTAGGAACTTCTAGAAGTGATGAGAAGTATTATAAATACGAAAAAAGTGCAATAATCATATCAAAACATTTATTTTTTAAGGTATAACATTTAATGAAAATTGTTTTTGAGCTTTACGAATTTTTTTATTTTTTTAAAAATAAAAGCTCACTTATATATATTGTAAATTTAAATCTAAACTTCTGATAGCACTCTTTTCTCTATGAAGAAACCTGAAAGATACATGTGTGATGCTGTTATCTTCTGAAGTTATTCAATAGAACATTTTTCGCAGGCTTTCGTACAATGCTGAACTAGCAAATGATAAGAGGAAAAATATGTATATGGGGGAAAGTGCTTGAGGGAGTAAATCTGCAAAAAGGATTGATTGTATTCAATGTAGCTGCGCACAAGAATGTTATTCTAAGGTTTCGAGAGAATGGGGGATATAATTTGGGATACGAATGTACTTCCGACCCGAATGAATTCGCGGAATACGGAGTCGGAAGACTCTCTGTAGTCATTATAAGTCGTGATTCTGAAGTCAACATCGAAAGCTTTTGTAAATCGCATTTCCTTTAACTAAAATGCAGTTCATTTAGCATTCCTTTTAGCAAGTAAATATGGCTCCTACCAAACGGAACAAACATAGTGCTGGTTCCAAATGTAAAGTCATTCAGTTTGCGAAAGAAAATGGAAATCACGCTGCAGCAAGGATGCTCGATACTGGTAAAAGGTCCATACATGAGCGGAAGAAAGAAAGCACAATAATGAATATGCTAAATAATGAATATGATTTTCGGAAAAGGGTAATGAAATGGCCTATCCTAAAAGAAAATGTTGCCAACTGGATCCTAGAAAATCATCAAAATCGCTAGTAACAGCATTTAGGTATATGTAGAAAATAAATTTTTTTATTCTTATCTTTTCCTTATTTTTAAAACTTATCATTTTTATATCCGGGGTATAAAGCGCACCTTTGAATTTCGATCTCTTTTTTTTTTTTTTTTTTTTTTTTTTTTTTTTTTGTGCTAAAAAGTGCGCATTATATGTCGGAATATACGGTATTTTGAAAACTACATTTCTTCGAATTGCTCTTCATTTAATCAGTAGCGTCAATAGTGTAACGATTACGTTCAAGCGTAACTGCAAGTTATTATTTAAAATGATAAACTTTTTATATATTTTGCCTTAACCTATAAACATTTTAATTGTCCTTTCCATGATCCAAAGGTGTAAACAGACAAATGAAATATATTTACTAAATACCGTATAAAATAATGTATAATAATAATAAACTCGCATTAAACGCACTATTATTTTTATTGACATGAATTACAGTTCAAGATATTTTATTAATTTGGCATAGGAACAAGACTAACAGCCCTATTTAAGGCCAACTGAAATCTTTGGGTCATGGAATTAAAAATCTGTGCTTCTGCATAGGCTTTAAAACCTTCTTCTAAAAATTTCGTAAATTTATTCAGAGGTCCTAAGCCAGAAAATTTCATCTGCATGTATCCTACATGCTGGAAAAGGAAATTTTTCAGCGAGGGAGGAATATGCTGTGCTGCGCTTGAGACCTCGATGAATATAACAGTATTCGTGATGTTTGCTTTGGCCTTGATGTTGACCTTGGGCATTTTCCCGTACTTCAGTTTTCCATCATATTCCATCTTCAGGTTATCGAAGGAAATTGTGCAATTGATGCTCTTTGCTCCAAAACTGTAGTAGGGCCCGTTGCACTCAGAGTATCTTCGAGCGTCAGACAAGCCAGTAAGTTTGCCCTTAGTGTAATCAGCTCTGCCTTTCACTTTGCCAATTATAGCTACTTTGTCCTCAAATTCTGTGTGGAAATCTTGCAAAACAGCAGGATCAAGTCTTTGAGCTCTGATTTCATTTCGCAGCGCTGAATTCAAAACGCCATCTATATACTGATTGGCTAAAGGGGATGCCAAAGCCGAACCTGTAAAATAAAATTTTATTATATTTTAGAAATAATTTACATGCATCTAATTATCTACATTAAACCTACTTGAAACATCATGCACATACAGCTTCAAAGCCTGAAATTTCCTTTGCCACATTTTTGACATACTCGCATAATCGTGAAATGTTACATTTTATAGCCGCAAAGCAGTTTTAGAAGTTTAGGAGGAAACAGCAACTGTCATATAAAATCATATGTAATTATCACGATTTCAGACCTAATATATAAGATTATTAATCTCTTATGCTAATATTAGGACCAAGACGTATTGAACGTAATTGTATATAATGGGTTCTAAAAATTATATACATATATACACACGCATCATCACAGAAGTCTACATGCAGTCGTAAAAACACCTTCATTAGCATCAAGAAAATGAAACATAGTTTGTTGAGTTTCAACATAATATTACAAAAATTGATACACTGCATGAAAAATTCTAAATACAAAGAGAAGAAAAACTGCTTTTTTGGTCAAATGAATGAAAAAATAGTATTAATACCTTGGTGGTCAATCTATCACTGCTCGTAACCTTTCTGGCATAGACAGAACGAGATTTGTTGTGTCTATTGTAATTTCAAACCATGCTCGTTGAACTGGTGCCTTTGGACTTTTTTTGCTTGTAATAATATACTGGCAGATCTCTGTTAATCAAGTTCATCTCATATATATTCTATAGGGTTTAAATTTGGTGACAGGGGTGGTGACTGCAGTTGACTGGGTGCTTTATAAAGCCGATATTCCATAACAATCTTAGCACTATGTTTTGGGATCATTATCTTGTTGAAAGACTGCTTCCTAGTCCCAATTTTTCAAAAAATGATAGATTACTTTTGCAATAGTTTCACATGCATGAATCGGTCCATAATGCAATCTATGAAAACTAATTTACCTACTCCAGGCGCTGCCATTGAACCCCAAACCATTACACACTTACGACAATGTTAAACATTTGGTATCAAATATTTCGATTTCATTTCTTCATTATTCCATCGCGAAATCTTTCTTCACAAGCTTCGCTTCTAGAAACACTTAACTTGCTTTTATCACTAAATAGTACTGTTTTTCTTAGAGCTCTGCCATTAAAGCCCGCTAATCGAAGAATTTTATGCACAGTTTCTGGACTGACTTTTTCTTATTATCGTCACTAGATCTTCACTTAATTTTGCATACTTTTTTACTTGAAGTTCGTGTTTCACGACGACTAATTTTCTTTGGACGACCATTTCCGGATTTGTTGGCACGTTTCTCCTTGATTTGTAATTTTTAATTATGGTCTGTACAGTTACACTACTTTTCCCAATAATTTTAGCTATTTCACTACCAGATTTCTTTTAATGCCGCAAGTTTACAATGAGCTACTCTCATTTAAAGAAATTTCTTTCCTTGTATATATTATTTAAACTACGATCACCTTTGAAAAAGAGAATCAAGATTCTGAATTTCACGCATGGTTGAGGTGTCCTTATAAACCCGAAAGGGAAAAAAACAGTCACATATGGAAATTTAGTTAAGAACCAATCAACTGTATGATGACTTTTGTGGGGTTGACCGACTTTTGATGGGCTTTTTTCAATAAATCTGTACATAATTTTCCTATTTATCTTATTTAAGTTGTTATTTTGGGGGAAATATTTTTTATATGAGTAGCACAGTTTTCTATAGTAGTTATGCGCTACTTTGTTAGTTTTTATTCTTCTGTTGCAGTTTTAATGAAATAAGACTTTAAATGTTTACCAATTGCTTTTTTATTATACTATGCATGTATATATAAATATGTAATGCTTTTATGTACTAGTTTAGTAGAAAAGTCGCGCAGTGCTTTCATATAGACCCATGAGTTAAGAATTATTTTGCCGTTTTAAATTTCGAAAATACTTCATACATAATTTAACACTAACTGAAGTCGCTCAGATGGTATAATGGTTAGGGAAGCCTACTACAGTACCGAAGGGCCTGGGTTCGAATCCCGGAGAAGACATGATGTTTGTAAATGTATAATGTCGATGCGGCATGGCGGCACTCTAAATATGCGGCTAGCCGAAAGTCCTCTCATGTGGATTGGTTGAAGGGGAGATCCTCGGAAGCGTCCCCCCCCCGAGATGCTCTCAATCAAAATTGGGGGGTGGGAAATAGAAATCCAACCTCTCTCTGGCAACTATTGTTTCATGTAATATGGACAAGACAACAACAACACTAATTGAAAATATTTCATATAAATTTTATATCTAATTCGATTACAATACCTGACAAGTAGTCAAAATATGAAGCCCTTCGCCTACGGAAAGACAGATTTTGACATAATTAGGGTATAGTTAGGTAATGGTCATGCCTATCATCAACCTTATGGGGTGGGATGCTTTCGGAAAGGACTTTAAAGAAAACTGTTTCGTATTTACGTCTCACATGGGAAAAAGGATAAATTTCCATATTCACTCCGCTTTTGCTGGGATTCGATCACTGACTGAACTTTCAGTATTCAACAGGCTTATTCACTTAACTACTGTAGGGTACTAAGCAAGAGTAGAACATAGAAATATTTGCTATTCCTATTCTTTTGGTGTTTGACTCTCGTTTATACGCTTATAGTATTGTCAAAAAAATTATGAAACGAAAATTTTCTCTTCCCTTACTCTTCTGCGATTTAAATAATTTCTTTCAAATTGGTTGCTAACTGCTTTCTACAAGAGCGCCTCCAGTTAATGTCTACAGTTGAGTTAGTTCTTATTTCTACGGCAAGGCATTTTTCAAAGGGGTGACTTGAAAAACAATAAGTTTGCCATCTTAGTGCACGTAATGGCAAAGTTTCCCGATTCTAGCTTTTACTAAAAGTACTCGTAATGGTATTGTTTTGTCCTTCCCGTAAGGCAACTTTCACCCGAAACAAAGTAAGAACGAAACCTTTCACTTGATTCATCCCTATTTGCAATGTACAAAGCCTGTTACTACACTAACCGCCTCCAGTTAAACATAACGGCGAGACTAGCTCTCGTGACAAACAGTAATTGATCAAGGCAAAAGCATGCCAAAGCTACTTACTTTCTAAAAAAAATTAGTTTCAGCAACACTTTTCAGGCTTTCACGCAACAACAAAAGAAATTTTCATGCTTCAAAAATCCATTTAAATGCGCCATCTGAGAATTTTTGCATAACTTTCAATCAGTTGAGGATTTACGAAGTGGCAGGCCCGCCTCACATGACATTTTGGGGACCCTATAAATCCGTTCTCTACAGTTAACTGGATGTGGTTTATGGTTTGGTTTCATTTATTTGACTATGTCAAAGTTGCCTAAGGGAAAAGATGCCTTCAAGGAGCACTTTCCGAGACAAAATTGGCTCGTATCCACATTATGTATGGGAAAAATCATAAAAACACCCATACAGCCAGGTGATTTACCTGGATTCGGAACCAGGTCGAAATCAGCGTTCGGCGACTTTACCGCTGGACCGCTGGTGAATGCTTAGCTGGAAGTGATTGATCTACAAGAAATAGCATGCTAGATAGAAAACTTCAAGAAAAAGTCTAACCAAATTTTGTAGATGTCTTTAAACATTAAATACATTAAATTAAAATCATACGTTCGGAGAATTACACATCATCAAGCACAAGTAGTCCCAGTGGAAAACATACTTATAAAGATGAAATACTAAGTAAAGTCCGTAAAAAAAATTCATTAATGAATTGCATTGCAGATAATTGCACTTACTGTAGCTGTATCTTGCATTTTGTGAAAGCAATATTTATATATTTAACCTACATAATGACTTAAATTTTAACTCTTGGCCTTTGAAAGCCTATATTGCCAATAAAGAAACTGTTTCAAAATCTATATAGGAACAAATCTAGAGTAATTAACCGTTTTGTAAAAGAAATGATAAAACAGTTAATTAGATTTCATCTGTTGCTCAAAATGGTTCTTAACTTGGACACGGAGCTAGAATATGATGTACGGAATAGTGTTATGTTTTCAACCGACGTGGTAAGCAGAAAGAAAGTCACAGGCAATAAAATATGGAGGCAATAAATATACAATCAGTCTTCTAAAAATCTTTCCCATTCATCATACCCAGGTGAATACCCTTTAAAGTGTTTGGTATGGTTTATTTCACTATGGCAAAGCATCCGAGAGCTAACTACTTAAGGGGGGTTTGTTATGGAAAGTGTCCCCCCACGTATACACGTTACACATGGGGAAAGCAACGAAAACGGCTATGCAGTCAGCCCGTTCGGCGAGATCCGAATTCCGGACAAAAATATCACTTTTCAGCGATTTTAACACTGGACTTCTGCTGATCTCCACTCTTTAAAGGAATTTTACTACATAAAGGCAGCAAATTTCTTTAATAGAAATTATAATTTCTCATGTTCCACGACAAATTAATCTTTAAATAAATAAATTAAATTGGAAAGACATCAAAATTCAACATCAGCGATAAACGATAAATCTCTTGTACACGTAGGCGCCCACCAGCGGCTGAGCGGTAAATTCTTTGAACAGTGATAGTTCGACATGAGTTCAAATCCCGACGGGCGGGCTTGCTGCATGGACATTTTCACTGCTTTAGCCACGCACAAGTTGTGGATACGAGCCAATTTCTCTTAAAACCATCATCTTAAAAGCTTTTCCAAGCAGGCATCCTTTTTCCTAAGAAAATAGCCACAGTGTGCTTAGCCGTAATCAAAGAAATCCAATCCTTCATGCAATGTTGAATGAAACGTTTAATGATTAATTCTTAAAACTCTGAATGTTTTCTTTAGTATTAAGTCTGCATTTATAAACATATGAAGATCATTATAAACTATATTCGCTATCAAGTCGCCCCGTCTACCGGGAAACTGCACCCAAGCAGAGTGACTTCGTGCTAATTATAGGCATGCGTGACGTCATAACGCACCCATATAATCTTTCATTTGATGTAACCCGATTGATTCTTGATAAGCCACTATTTGTTTTTATTCATAAGGGTATATATTAGCTTTTATTGCTTTATTTTTTCCTTGCACTTTGGGAAAAAAAAAAGGCGGGGAAGTTCGATGGCTGTAGAATTACGTGACCGAACTCCGGTTCATTTATAGCTGGTCGAAAGAATTAATATCTGTTATAAAGTGGAAAAAAAAAAAAAAACAGCTGGATATGGCCAACAAAACAGCAATAGATTGGAACAACCACCTGTGGGAAATTTGTACCTATAAAGCGTTCTAAAGAATGCTTTCGGTAAAATCGAAGGGCCTAGCAAAGTAACAGAAGTCGGTGGAAACATTTTTACGAATCACAAAAACGAAGTGGCTCGAATACTTCAGCAACGGCTATTTAGCATAATGAAAGGATACTGATTGTATTTTATTGTTAAGATTTCAAGACAAAAGCATAGCTCAGAAGTCTACATGAATAACTAGTGCAGTTTTGGCGGGATTTCCGCCAATCTTCATAGTGCGATGGTAGCCAATTTTCATTGTCGACGGGATAATATGCAAGTATTTTATGTTTTTATGCACTTTTATTTTAATGCTATTTTAATATTTGCACGAATGCATGATTTATTTAATTGATTATGCCGATTAATGATTGTTTAACTAATTATGGAAAAATTACTCTTGCAGCAAGCAAGGGAAATGTAACGGATTACGCCTTTACTGCACGCAAAGGCTATCTGCCCGAGAAGGCAATCTTTCATGAAAGATTACAAATAAAATTTGAATTCACATTACAGATGGCGAAAATCACGAAAACCCCTTGCAGCCACCATGTTTACCAAGGAACTTACCCGGCTAAACTAATAATATTTAGAGGTAATGGTCAATCTGTGTTATTTATGAACAGTTATTTAAAACCAGCGATCGGGACTGTTATCATTGCATCCTTTAAAATGAAAACTTTTGGAAATACAAGGCTGTATTTTCATTCCTTTTACCAATGTTAAAATTTAGGAAAAAACAGAAATATTTTATACTTCGGATTTCATTCAAGTAAATTATATATTTATCTTCCATACAAAAGGCTATGTTATTTGCCATTTTGTTTTACATTAACATATATATATATATATCCATCTGTAAGCATGAATTCCATTGCGGTTATTCTTTACTGAATTTAAAGCACTACACTGTAAATAGCACAGACTTAACCATTTATGTTTACTCTCAAGTACATTCATTTTTAGCTTTAATTTTTTATAAGAAATGAGCTTTTATGATATATAAATAGGAGATCATATATCCTGTTTAGTTGCTGCAGATTCTTATATATTAAATATGTTTAATTTTTCTTTAAATTAGAAAATGGGGTTTAGAGAAGGAAACTTAAAAGATCAATGCTAAGGTTGATCCCAAATAAAAACTTTCGCTATTTTCATATTTTCGCTGTAATTACATGTTAACAATAATAAAATAGAAACTACGCTCTGATTTCGATGAAAAAAATTAAAATATTTAATCAAAAAAAAAAAAAAAATTCTAACACTTTCATAAATTTTATCAATTTCGAATAGGGTTTTTCCTAAAATTAAAAGTAATAAAGTCCTAAGGTTTGCCGTCAGAAAAGATAAACGAAAATGATTAAATTAATAAATAATAAAATTAAATATTTAACTAATTAAATGACATCGTTAAATAATAAATTAAAACACTGGAGCTAATCTTAATTGGGACTGCGACTGAAATTACGATTTTACAAATACACTAAGAAATACCACAGCCTACGTTCTCTATACTCGAGTAGAATTTAAGCTATAGCTTTAAAGCATTTAAAATATAATTATTAAGTGAATGTTCCAGAAAATATACATAAAATTGAGAAAAAACTGTAAAATAGGTCCAGAAGAGATAAACTGTTGAGATTTTTAATTTAGTTCTGGCTCACAGTTTAGTGTTCTACAACCTTTAAGCTATATGCCAGTTAGGGTAAGTTGCTTTTGTGTCGCCGATTTTATCACATATATACACACACACTACGTAACCAGGTTGAAGGAGAAAATGGAACAGGCAGAATTTCAGTAGCTTATCCAGGTAATTTTATCCTTACAATTGCTAATTAACACAGTTATGCGATAATTAAGGTATCTGAAACTGTCATTATTTGGTGCAAGAAATCATTATCACATTTGTAATGTACTACATTAATTAAAACCGCGTACTCGAATAGGTTTCCAATTTAAGTACGGAGTAGAAGGACCCGGGAGTTATTTCGTCAGTCTTCATTTAAAATTACGTTAAAGGCATAGTTTTTATTCACAGATGATACCTAGAAAAAAGTTTTGTGAAAGTTTTTTTTTCATATTCTTTCAATATACACTAGATAGAATACGCAGAATATGTTCAAATAATAATCTGGAACCCACTTCTCATAAAAGACAAGGAGGCTTAATACAAAAGTATCTGCAAAATAGAAATTTAGAGAGCTTGACAGTCGTTCTAATTTGATTGCCAGTTGGTTTATTATTAATGTCAAATAATATTTCATTATTTGACATTAATGGTCGAGGACACAAGGGCTATATGCGTAAGGGGAAGGATGCCTTCTTAGAAGACTTTCTGTGGGAAACTGGCTGGTATACACGTTACACATGGGAAAAACTACGCCCATGCAGCCAGCCCGTTTACGGAATTTAAACCTCGAACCGAATTACCAGCGTTCAACTACTTTACCGCTCGGCCGCTGGTGGGCCCTAGAAATACATACCAGTAGAAAAGTTTATCCCCCCCCAATATTCTATAGCGAATACAAAAATTACAGTAGTAATAATAAATACAGAGTTCTTTCTTCCAATGGCGAATTTTTGGACGAAATTGGGCAGAATTTTAAAATTCCCCAGAATCTCTGAAGCAGCAATGCATAGCCAAATTTACTTAGATTTGTGTATTTCCAGTTTCCTATTCACATCGATTTAGAAATTAACTATTTTAAACGTTATGTGTTTCTATTTAAATGAACAAAACTATTTGTAGTTTTATGTGTATTCCGATAATTTTAATATATTAACTAACAAAAAGAATTTCTCAGTAATACTGTAATCTAAACTAAATTGATTCGAAAGGAAAAAAACTGCAGTAAATTATACGCACTCGCATTGAAAGCTATTAAGTATACATTAACTGCTAAGTTTCTATAAATGAAATTAAAATGAGCAGAAAAGAAATACAAATTTTATTCACACGAGGCAAACATTTTCGCAGGCAGAATTCTTCCCGCTGCGCTTTAAAAATTATTTTCTTTTAATAGCCTTAGGTAAAGAAAATCTTCTCAAACTATTTCCCGCTATGAACAACATTGCAATCTTTTCTTTAAAATAATTAAAAAAGAGTTGTTTTACGCTTTATCTAGGTTACCTTATATGTATTTACTTATATGCAAGCTGTAACATTTTTTCACCTAAATATTTCCATTTTTGAAAAATGTAAATAACTAAGTTCGAGTCAAGTTGATTAATGAAGCAAAAAAATCGTTAGCCATTTAGATGAGATATTTAGTTATAAACTACGTCTCAGTTTGGAGATATAAATGCATACAATGTGGTCCAAATGTTGCTTTATACAAAGAGATATTGAAATTAACAGACTTTATGAGAGAGACTATTAAACTGAAATATCGTCATCTTATTTTGGGACTATTAAAAGAATATGAAAGCCCAACATAAATTATGGTTGTCGAAAAAATGGAAGAAACTGAATCTGAAAATACATTTCAGAATGAATTCACAAATTTTTTGTCAAATAATGAATCTGGAGGGGGGTGGAAATGCCTTACATATCAAGGGATTATAAGAAAAAACAGTATAATTTAAGCATAGCAAAAGATGTAAAAAATGACGCGTAACTTTAATGTGTCCAAAATAAATTGAACGTTAATTTAGACAGGTAGAAAATTTGTATCATTTTTATTACTGAGAGAAAGAGCTCCAAAAGTCTAAAAGGCTCGGAAAAAAAATTGAAAAAAGAAACAGAGAACTTTAAAATAAATTGGCTTGTGTTCATGTTACCCTTAGTGAAAATCCCTTAAAGTAGCCAGAACTTTCGTCTGGATGTGTTAATGTCCAACTACCTGTGTTTAATGGTCTTTCCGCTGGGTAGCCGGGCAGCATGCATTTCTGAAATTTGTATTTCGATTCAGGTCGCTAATTTCAATTAGTGTAAAATAGGTTACTGCTGTGATTATTCTAACTGCTCCTCATCTGCGCTATGCATTCAATCCATAGTCGACCTATTTATTATCACAAAAAGCGTGTACACTTTTTAATCACTCTTAACTGTGAGACATCTTTCTACAGCAAGATAAATGACTTCCCTCTAGAATTTCCAGTTTTTGTCGTCTTTTCATTTTAAGTTACTGCATACTAACACCCACAATGTGTAGCTTTCGCTTTTTATCGCTTCATTTATCCTATTATTTTCGATGTGTGAATCAATCAGCTTGGCGATATTTTCAAAATTTCAAATTTAAAAAATTTTTTTTTAATTTCAAAAATCGCCATATCATGTCTTTTATTAAAACTTTCGGACCACCTCTTATTTAACATCAACAGCTAAATTTTTCATTGTTATATACCTCTAGCCTCTTCGAGCCGGGTAGCGAAAACGCGCGCTTATCGCTGAAGCCGACAGTGTCTTACGCGAGCGTCTCTCCAGGGCCGGGGGCTTTTTTGCTACTAGGCCTAAATCCATGAAATTTCCGAAGTATCAACGCATTGTTTAATAATGCTCTATAGAGTATTTAAACGGCTTATGCTTTATAAATATTTTATATATAAACTTTAATTACCTTATTTCTTGTTTAAATGCATATTTTACACATTTTATTTTAATTACTCACCATTTTATGAATTTTAACATTATACATCTGAAAACTAAATATATTACTTAAAATTCTCTTTTCGTATGAAAAATTTGAAAACAGGGATCTACACACAGTCCTACGTTACATTCCTTGCACTCGTAATAACTCATTTGCCGTTTTGGAGGATTTTTCCGGGAATGTGAACAAACGAAGCATCGTCGTCTCATTTTCTTATCAGTCTCTTCTGAACAAAGTTTTGGAAAATGTCTTTCAGTTAATCTTTCAGAATTTCAGAATCAATATCTGAAATATTTTGCATCATTTCTGCTATTTCATGCTCTGTTAAACATTTTCGACACTTCGACATTGCAACGGTAAAAACAAAGAATTCACGTCTAACAAGATCTAATTATTTTCTAAAAACTGAACTGCAAACCGAAATACCCAACGCTTTAGAGCAAATAAAACTTCTCTACTTACAGTAAACAACTACCACGTGCGAATAAAGTGCGATTTAAAAAGACGTCATAAATCACGCCATTCGGAAACATTTATTTCCCCGTTTGTTTATATAATCAAAAACACGTGTATGTGAGTCATGCTTCTCTCATTTCGAGTAGAAGGTCTAATTTACATGTATCTGAAACCATATGGACATACAGTGCCATCTTGTGGCAGAAATTATAGTTTTAAAAACGTTCCAAAGAACTGGCACAAATACGTGACAGTCGGTAGAGAATGGAACAATCCTCTGGCACGCCTGCGTGTCGGCCGGTAGGTAAGTGCGTTCGTTGCTGGCACGTATACGTGACAGTCGGCGCGAAGGGGCTAGAAGAGCAAATTCATATGCAATTTTTCAGAAAAATTGGTTTGGTTTATTCGATTATGGCAAAGCACTCGAGGGCTATAGGCCTTAGGGACGGATGCCTTCATCGATGGCTTTCTAAAGGAAACTGGCTCGTATACAATTGGAAAAAATGAGCGTCTAAGCTTGGAAAACTTCCCTTATATATAATTATTATACTCAGACCTAATTCAAAATATTCAGAAATTCATACACAGCGTACTGCAATAAAGTCCTGTGCTTGTGCAGATGCTACGTTGCCCAGTCAAATTTCATTTCTGTTTACAATTAAAACAAATTTTACTTGCATATTTTTATCATTGAAGCCGATTTTTGCCTAATATCAGTTCATTCAAACGAAAAATTCAAGTGACAGACTACTCATTAAAAGCTTCTTTAGTGTTAAGATTGACACTGCGTAACATTTCATGCGCATGTGACTTACACCTCTTACGGAATGGAATATCAAGAGTTATCAGAAAGATATGGGAGGAGATTCTGCTTTGGTGACCGACACAGTATGTGTTATCACATTCTAAAGAGCATTTATTGTTTTGAAAATAAAATTGAACTCTTGAAATTCACATTTAAAATTGAGCACAAACATTCATTTATCTAAGCGTTCGTGTGAGTGATTATGGCAAAGCCTCAAGGGCTATCTGCCTAAGGGAAGGGATGCGCCTTCGTGGAGGACTTTCTAAAGAAACTGGCTCGTATACACGTTACACATGGGAAAAAACACGAAAACGCCCATGCAGCCAGCCCGTTCGCGGTACTCGAACCTCGGACCGAACTACCAGTGTTCAGCGACTTTACCGCTCGGCCGCTGGTGGGCCTTATCTAATCGTTCGAATCGATAGACTGTGACGAAATAAATTTTATTTCCTTTTTCTCTTACTCGTTTCTTCCACTGTTGTGAAAGTAATAAAGAGTGGTTTCGTCTTTCCTTCAGTGTTGACATATCTTGCGATTTTTCGAAAATTTGCTACTTTTCAGAAATTTATGCTCCTGGAATATGTCCATGCGATTTGGGAATTTTTGCGAATTTGTCCGTTCGATTTTGCGAATGCTACACCATCATTTGTTTGTGCTACTTTTTAGTTCCTTAATAAATTTTTGATGAATGATAAAATATGTACATGTTACTATAATAAATATATTAAAATGAATTTATAATAAAAATAATTATCTAGGCTAAAGTAATAGCTAGAACTGTAAAGTTTTGTTCTGTTGTTGCACAACAATACAATACTATTTTACAATATACAATACAACAAAGCCGCTACAATATAACAACACAAACAACAGGACAGCAAAATTGCGACTGTTGTTTGCTAAAGCCTTGAGTGACAGTACGACAGTACGACTTCACTCAGTGACAAGTGACAGTGATACAAGTGACAGTACGACTTCACTCAGTGACAAGTGACAGTACGACTTCACTCAGTTCCGCCCCAATTTTGATGAGCACCCCGGGGGAGTGACGGGTCCGAGGGTCTCTTACCCCTCTTCCCGTGCCACCAACCTCTCGACGGGACTTTCAGCTCGGTATGTATATAGAGTGTATACCTGTATGCCAACAAAGACACTATAAATTTACAAACATGCATGCCTTCTCCAGGATTCGAAACCGGGCCCTTCAGTATCGCAATAGGCTCCCCTAACCACTATACCATCTGGAATAGTGAACACAGCAATAAATTACGCACTGTTCCTCGTGTTTGACTGATTGCTTTGTTTAATATTTTAGAGATCTGCGAGTTAGATTCCAACTATTAAGTCAGGTTATAGCTGCTGTCTTAATTAAAGTACGAATTATGAGTAAAGTGAAAAACTATGCTTAAGTTCATTCATAACTGGTTAGACAGAAGGAAAGTGGATGAGACAAAAATTTATTGCAAGCTATGTATATGTCAACTGAAGGCTTTTTTTTTTTTTTTTTTTTTTTTTTTTTTTTTTTTTTGTTGTTGTTGTTGTTGTTAAAAATAAATCACATATTCAAAGAATCAGTACAACAGTATTAATCCAAGCAACTTAAATGGATATGAACAAATGAACTGAAAAATCATGGCCTAAATTAACTGAGAAT
Organism: Stegodyphus dumicola; assembly: GCF_044657685.1. Classification (NCBI taxonomy): domain Eukaryota; kingdom Metazoa; phylum Arthropoda; class Arachnida; order Araneae; family Eresidae; genus Stegodyphus; species Stegodyphus dumicola. The sequence continues at coordinate 106,953,031 of NC_140781.1, read as the reverse complement.
CAATTAAAAGAATAAACGGAGACTTAAACAATGTAAAATTAGCATTACGTTTTTAAGATTTTCGTGAATCCTAATATGTCTAATCAAAACAACCAAGAATCGAATTACAAATCTGTAATTTAACGCGACACATGGAGACAGTTTGTGATCACGTCAGGCGTCATGTGATCTCATGAGCCTATGAAGTCACTAGCAGTCAACGTAATCTTCGCGTCACCTGTTACTTTGATATTTTTTTATTCTCCCAAAAAATCTCTGGCAGCACTGCTTTCACTAGGAAAAGCACTTCTTACACTGAGAAAATTTTCTTATTATTCTACAATAGATAACTAAGAAACAGAAATGGTCTGCTCGAATTCGTCTTGAGGCTGCTAAACTAGTTTCAATATCATTACGCATTTAACCTAAACTAATAGTTCAGCTTGGCGTTTTTTTTTTAAAAATGCTGTAGAAAGGCTAAAATCAGACATTGCTAAATGAGAACAACACAAATAATACCATAATTAGCCGAAACTATTCCTAAAATGTAGCCGTCCCCCACCATCCAACTGTCGAGCGGTATGAGACAGCTGAACACTGCTAGTTCGATCCGGCCGCAAATCACGGCGAAGGCCTAGCGGCATCGTAGTTTTCGCAACTTTCTCTATATGTAACCTAAATACGAGCCAACTTTCTTTAAAAAATACTCCACGAAGGCAGCTCTACTTTTGGAAAAATAGCCCTCGCATGCTTTGGCCTAATCTAAATCATGCAATAAATCCTACACAAATGATACTGACTACGCAACGAAAGTCTCCTTTTGAATTCAGTACTTTGTACGCAAACAGTAATAGGCTAAATTGAGACAAAGAACTTTTCAGGCACGAGACAGATAATATCAAAAGTCAGTAGTTCATTTCTCTATTTTTTTACGGGCTGGCTTCATAATTTTGGACACTTTCGGGGCTTTCCCCATATCTAACGTGGATACAAACCAGTTTCCCTGAATCGTCCTACATGGAGCATCGATTCCTTTCCGTGTAGTAACTAATGGCGGTGCACGTAATAAATAAAAAAATTAAAACTGTAAGCAGAGTTGACAATTTCTTTTCCGAAATATCGACCTTACATCTTTACTATAGAAATATCAGATAGTCAGTATAATTCCCAAAAGAATAAAGATAAGTTACTGACATTCTAAAATGGAAGTAAATGCCTGTAATACTCTGAATGAGATAAGAAATATCATCTTTGACATTTACATTGCCAGAATTAAACTGTCAAGGTTAAAATCTGGAAGATAAAGTTTAAATGACACCAGAAATTTGAACACTTCTGCTTTATAAGCATATAAAAAAACTCGCTATTTTTTTGGCCGGGGAAGGGTCATATTTGCAGAACATGCGCTACTGATTTCGAGACTGCATTATCACATAGAGAATTAAATACAGATAAGCCATACTTAAAGAAAAGAGTTCAGATTTTGAGTAAGCTCAAATGAATGCAAGAATTCAAATATCTGCCTGCCGTTAAATATTTGAAAAAAAGATACCGCTAAACTTTATTCATGCTCATAACAGCATAAACTTATCAGCGTGAGAAATTTCTTTATTCCCGCTCATAACTGCATATTGCTATCAGCGTGAGAAATTTCTCATCATACTCAATAAGCAATTTTCTTTAAATTTCTAAAGCTATGGGAATTATGAATGACTTTTTCAAGGTTACTTTAGACATGTAAAATGCAATATACACATTAAGCGATAGAAACGCGTTAAATTTATGTATCACCAAATTTTTTCCAACGTATTAAACAATAACTGAGATTCCGTTAAACATTATATCAAATGATAACTAAAACTTCATTTATTTTAAATAAATAAGTCTCATAGTGGGGCCCGTTAGCGGCCGATTGATAAAGCCGGTAAACACCTGTAATTAAGTCTGAGGCCCGAATCCCGCGAACGGCTGCCTGCATGGACGCTTTTGTGGCTTTTCTCATGTGTAACGTGTATACGAACCAGTTTTCCTTAGAAAATCCTCCACGAAGGCATCACTAGGCAGATAGCCCTTGAGGCTTTGCCGTAATTAATTAAGCGAAACCAAACTTCTCACAGTTGTATAACTGAGATATAAATCTAATTCCCTACTTCTTTGTTGAACATATAACATGTAACTAATTTTGAATCAAGAGTAGCGTAACTCGGATAAATTAGTGATGTCAGTTTTGAAAGTTTATCTTTTATATTGTTATAGAGTATGAGACAGACTGGTTGGTTAACTGACCAAGCTAAACCACGTGAACGATATCTACTTACAGGGGAAAGACTTTATTATAAGCTTTTGGAAGTCTAATTGTATTTCATTTGAATTCCCACATCACGTTCAAGTTACATTGCAAACGAAAAGAAAATTAAATTACAAATAATTTTTGGAAGTACTTTCCATGTTGCTATCCTGTAAATCATACGAGGACAGTTTTTTCTTTTGTTTTGTTTTGATTTGTTTTGTTTTGTTTTTTCTGTTTAACTACGCACTTTAAGGTTCAATTACGAAATGTGTCTGAATTTATATCGTAATATTTGTTATGGAATCGTTTTCGTTCAAAAACTCGTTCTAGGAATCTCAGCTAAAACGCTTTAAAGAAGTTATCTTTAATCATCAGTATGGGCTGGAATTTTATGTGTTCATTATACAATTTTTGTAGAAACGAATAACAGTTACTTACTGAAGTGTTAAAAAAATGCTACAGGAATTCATGGGAACAGAGTGGTTCTTTCATTAAAAAAAACTATTTGATGTAATTAATTTTGTTTACGCTCTGTAAAATTACCGTGAATACATTGACTTATCTAAACTTTTTCAAATTTATGTATTCTTTTTTAAACCAGTTATTTTCTGGAGGACGTCATTTTACTAGCATTAGATAAATTTAAATGACAATTATTTATGCATTCGCAGTTTAAACGATGAGTCCGGAAACGATACTTAAATTCATTTCAGAGATTAACAAATTATAAAAAATTTTATTTGTATTCTTTGACGTTGAATGCAGTAAAAACAGATTTTGCGACAAAAAAACTTCATTGGTATTAAACGCTTGATAGCATATCAGAATTATTTAAAGCCCACCAGCGGCTGCTGAATACTGGTAATTTAGACCCGCAGGCTACTTGCAGGGGATTTTTTTGTGGTTTTTCCGTGTCTTAGGTAAATATGAGCCAGTTTCTTTTAAAATGTTCTCCATGGAGGCATCCTTCCCAAGCAGGTAACAATCGCATACTTTGCCGAAATCCAAATAATCTAATCCATGATTATTTAAGTAAATGCATCTATCGCAACTCATATTTTCAGACTGACAAAAGGTAATGTGCCTCTTGATCCATGAATGTTTACCATGTCACTTAAAAAAGTTAGTACTGCAATGTAAAACGTCAACTTTTGTATTTTTTGTAGTTCGGAAGTTCTTAATATTATGCATTCATGAATGCTCTAGATCACACTAGCTTTTGACCCATTCTCAGTCAAAGTGAGATTACAGTGCAGAATATAGTGAGAAAATTATTAATAGTTCACGACCATTTATTTCTCAAAATTAATAGTTTTGCTGTCCCTGACAGTATATTACTTAACACGATATTGACTAGACACCCAGATGGGCTAGTGTTCCAGTTTTGGCCAAGTTAGGGACGTTGTGATATTTTTGCGGAATGGAGGCGCTGATATCTGTGGATTTGAAAACAATGTTTAGAAGTTCACGTTAGGGAATGCTGGATGGATTCGTGTTGTTAGATTTCAATCCCTAAGGTGCTGTCAAAACAGGGATGGAGTTTTGATACATAGATCTCATGTGCTCAGTTAAATTAAATAATCGAATTTAAGCCATCTTTAGAAACAATCTTTTAGAGTAACTTAACTCAGCAAGAAATTCTTAAAATGTACCTGTGCTCTAGAGCAGAGTCGAGGATGTGCGAAACCATATCGGAATGCTAGAAATCTACTAAACCAGGAAAGCAGTAAAATTAGCCTGGAAGATGTATTAGTAATGTCATTATGGAAACGAAAACTTATACTTCCATTATAGTTGACATGTTTTTCTGTCACGTGCGACATTTGGCAAAAAAATATTTTAAAATAAACCTTAAAGGAAGACTGTAAAAAATTATTTAAATACCACTAATTATGATAGTAACTAGGTATGAACTCTGATAGTATATATAAAATTTTATAGTGATTTCCCTATTTTACAGCGTCAATCAATTATAGCACAGACCAAGTTAAAGCAACAGTTCAGAAAAATAATAACGGCATCAAGAACCAAACAGAAATAATTCAAGATTTAAACAAAAAATTAAATCATCCTTAAAAAAATAATAGCATGAAAGTGTCATTTATCTAGAATATCAATGAATGATAAATTATAAAATGCTACTGATACAATTAATAATAATAATAATTAGTATAACTGATCATAGAAAATTACTTTTTGCCTTTCATTTAACGAATGCAATTCCTCGATAGAAGGGACAACTTGTTTACCGGATATCTAGAACTCACAAGAAATCACTATCGCTCAGCGTGAAATTTTACTCTATATTCATAGATCAATATGTATTTTATCAACAAGAATTAAAAATATTCTAATAATCTGTGTTTGCACTAATGCAATGATTGAACAAATTACAATGCATCATGTCTTAACTCAGACTCAGCTTGTACTCAAACACAGATTACAGCCTATAATAGACATTGATTAACAGAACTCTTGCGTATTTCTAAAATACTCTTAACAAAGCTCCTTAGTAAGTCTCTCGTAAACAAGCATCAGTTATTAATGTGTACTTTATGTTTAACGTCTGTTGATGATGTTTGCAGATAGGTGGTGTGTGTATTTAATTATGGCAAAGCACACTAGGGCTATCTGCCTAAGAGGAGGGATGCCTTCGTGGAGGACTTTCTAAGGGAAACTAGCTCGTATACACGTTACACATGGGGAAAACCACGAAAACGCCCATGCAGCCAACCCGTTCGCGGGATTCGAACCTCTGACCGAACTACCAGTGTCCAGCGACTTTACCGCTCGGCCGCTGGTGGGCCTTGTTTGCAGATAGGACAAACATGATTTTGTCTCGGTGATTATTTTGAATGCCTTCTGATTCATACCACAAACAGCGTTTTTAAAATAAGTTTGCTTTTTTTCTTTTATTATGGCAAACCGCATGAAGGAGATCTATCTAAGGAAAGCGATATTTCATGTATTACGTTAAGAGTTAGAGGTTAGCTTATTTGAATATTGCAAAAATTCACAAAGCAAGACCTTCATCTTAGAACACAGCATTTTTACTAGTTTCTAAAATTTTATAAATGATTTGATGGCTCCTTGGAACTCGAGTCTCCTCACGCTTGTGACATGCGAGATCTCAGATCCTAATCGGACGATAAAAATATTTTCCTAAAGAATAGGATGATTTTCATGAAGGGCTTTCTGAGAGAAAATAGGTCTTATTTGAGGTTAAACGTGGGGAAAACCTTGAAATTCCTTTACTGCCAGCAGTTTGGCATGAATTTGAACCTGGGCAAAGTTGCAATATTATTCAGAGGTCTTACATACTCTGCCATTGACAGGTATACATTTACAAGAAAAAATAAACACTGCGTTTTATTGTCAACCAAAGATCCTGAGAAACTTACCTGCTACAAGCAAAACCGTTATGAATGTACGCAACATTTTCCAGTGGCAGTCCTTGAGTTCCTGAAAAAGCACAAAATATTTTTATTTACATCAGATGGGCATACAAAATTTATAGACAAATTTTGTCTATTTGGGTAAATATGATGTAATAAAAGAAAAAATGGTTTTAACACATATCTCGAAAATGTTCGAAAGATGATTTGTCTTAACAATTTTTTGATTTTCTTCATAGATAAAATTTCAATATCTAGTAAACACTGCATTGTGTTATTCTTCTTGTTACAGCAAAGATTTTCAAAAAATTTAACTAGCGCAGCATACCAAACAGGGAAAATAAAGTCGCTAAATCGCACAATCGCTTCAAAAACTGAGTATTAAGACTATGTTCGAGAGGTGAGTTACTGAAATTTTTGACATTCTGTTATTTTTAAAGTAATGATTTTCAAAATAATGTTTCTTAAGTCAATATTTGCATTATTGTCATTGCTAAAATGAGAAAAGGTAAATAAAAAGCGGACACATTCATATAAGTTTTGGGAGCTTTAAAGTATCTTTTCCTTTTTTTCTTTTTCTTGTCAAATGAATATGAAATGGTTAATGAAATAAAAAAAGCAAATTTTGAATAACGTAGTGCTCTAGATGACGAAATATTATTTTGCTATATTTTTTTCATTTACAATTATTTATTTTGTTTGTATAAACAGTAACGGTAAGAATATTCATATTTTAATGATAACAAGTTAGATATTTTAATAAACGTTTCCGAGCTTTTATTCTTATCAGATTTTTGTGAAACATGTTCCGATCTAAAAATTTACAAGATGCGTTTCTAAATTTCCTGTCTTTAACTTTCTTCTAAACTACTTTTCGCGGTACAACGATGTGCTGTAATGCAATAGTTGAAAATTTCTGACTTTGCATAATCACTTTGGGCTTAAATGTCAAGAAATGTTTGTTCTCCTTACAAATAATGGAAAATAAAACAAATCACATTTATTTTTACATTTAGCATTTATTATTTATTATCCTTATACGTGAAGTGAATATAAAACATGAAAATCTCAAATGAACATACATAAATAATCGTACAATGACTGATATGAAAATAATCAATTAAAACGAAACGCAGAATGTAAATAAAATGTTGTACAAAATACTTACCTCGTCTAAACTGCGAAGATATTGTCTGGAAGAACTGTATCAGTATCTGCTACTTTTATCCTTTTGGAAGAGCGGCGCATGAGCAATTAAGAAGGTAATCTTACTGATAAAATACTATATCCCCATTTCAAAGGAAACAGAAATATTCAGTAACACTCATTTTCTTCTGATAAAAGGAACAAAAAAAAAAAAAAAAACATATGGCAAATTCTGAACAGTTGCAATATTTGCTCGGTATCAATAAATGTCGAAGTCCGGATTCAGAAGATAGATTATTTTAAAGATATCAATTTTTTATTTATTTATTTTTTTTTTTAAATCCGTGGAAACTAGAATTTTCTAAAAATTAGAAAGCTTATTTTTTAGTAAACGTTTAGAAGTACGACTAAGATTTATTTATTAAGCTTGTCAATAAGATTAGCAATACAATTCAAAATGCTTCAGTGTTTTTTATTTATTATGTCAGATACTTTTAGAAGGCACTGGCATCCGTCATTCTTAATACATTTATAACACACTGGTCCACAGTAGGAGATTTCCTATCCTGCTCTTACCAGTTTCTTAATGAGTCCCAAACGGGCCTGGCGAAGGTAAAAAACATCAGGGACGTATTATTTTTAATAAATAAGTTTGGGTAAATAAATACGGCTTTCCAACGTCTGAGTAGTAAAACCGCTTACCAATGGTAGTTCGACCCGGGTTCAAATCCCAGTGATTGAGATGGCTTTATGAGTTTTCCGATGTGTAACATGAACTAGTTCCCTTAAAATGTTCTCCACGAAGGCACCCGTTCTCTTAAGCTGATAGCCCCCGCGTGACTTCCCATAACGTAATAATCCTAAGCTTTACATAAATACATCTAAATACAAACAAAGAATACCTGCCTAAGGAAGGAGGAAAACTTCGTCGAGGACATTCCAAGGAAAACTGGCTCACATTTGCTAATAAATTATAGAATTAACGTTTTGTACAAAATTTCTTTCCAAAATACGAAAATTATTATTTGATAACACAGGCATAAGTAATTTTCGGAACGACTGATATATTGTACTGAAACGATTAAAAAAATTTATTAATCTATTTTAAATACGAACTATTAAATAATATGAAACTTAAGCTTTAAAAATTTTGATCTGGAGTAAATATCACTAAGCATTTATCGTTTCCCATTTGATATTTCTTCTTCCTAAAATACTTTCTCAAATATGACATAATTTTTTAGCTTCTGGGGCATCTTTTAAATCGAAAAATTTAAGTGAATTTATAATTAATGCTCTATTCAGTCCATTTCAAATTAGAACACCTTTTTTTTAATAGCGAAATACGTAAAAAAGGACTTAACTTTCTCTGAATATTTCTCAAAGGGAATAAGAAAAGGATTTTTTTTAAATAATTTTTTAAAACTTATAACAGAATTATTATAAAATGTAAGGGGAATAATTCTTTTACTCTTAATTTCAACAATACATATTCCACAATCAATACATATTCATACAATATAATGCATATTCTATATTACAATACCTTTTAACAGATTGCTTTCCAGTACGAATAATTCTTGATTAAATAGTTTTATAAACGCATTTTGTCAACATATTTCAGTTTATGTTTACAACTCAAAGTTAAGGTTATTATATATTTAGATAATATTCATAATCATTATAAATTTAATACATTTAGTAATTAGATTTCTTCACAGTAATTATCACAGTATCCGTCTTCTGTTCCTCACATCTGTATGACACTGTACATAATTTTACACAAATGTGTGGTTACAAATCAAGAAAAAGTTAACTTATTGGCATATCTGTGTGTATATGTATTAATTTTGACGAGGATTGCAGCATTTTGTGGTAATTTTACTTTTCAATTAACCCTGATAAGTAGAAAGTGTAAACATAAAGTGATTATTTTTCAGTTATATAAAAATAAAATGACGAGTTTAATATAAGTAACTATATTGTCTTTTCTCTAAAAGCCTACCAGCGGCCGAGCGGTAAAGTCGCTGAACACTGGTAGTTCAGTCCGAGGTTCGAATCCCGCGAACGGGCTCGCTACATGGGCGTTTTTGTGGTTTTCCCTATCCAGTTTTCTTTAGAAAGTCGTCCACGAAGGCATCTCTTCCCTTAGGCAGATAGCCCTAGTGTGCTTTGCCATAATTAAATAAACCAAACCTCTCCTCTAAAAATTCTTAAGAAGTACATGTTACAATAATATATGGATGACAAAAAAAATTATTTTATTTGAAACATTTTTGCCTTTGGAACATAAAATAAAAGTAACGAATATTCTATCAAGGGTACCGAAAGACGTATACAATTTTAAAGGTACCGTAAGGTATTTTTCATTCTTTAATTTCATAATATTTTTGTAGTTCAACAGCTTAGAGTTTTATAAAACAAATTCATAATCAAAATCGCTGTTGTTAGTTATCGAAAAATATTCAAGAGGTGATTTTTACATAAATGTCACTAAACTATACAAATTGCTATTATCCATCACACAATGTATGTTTCTTTTATGCGGAAGTGTCTCGTTTTTCGATTTGTATGGAACTGTCATGATGGACGGAAGCTTCGGAGCAACTTTTCACTCTTAGTGCTGAGCTGGCCACTCCTTCCTTTCTTACCTCCATGAGCCCTCTGCTGGGAGAGTGGAGAGGAGGGAGTGGGAGGTGCAGTGTGCACTTCGACGGGTGCGATGAATTTTCGGACGAATAGGATTTTAATGAAACGGCTTTGCCACGTTTATACCCAGACATTTAATCAGTGGAGTCTAGCTAGAAAATTATTTTTGCCTAATTATTTGAATCAAATTGCACATCTGATTTCAGTTCAGATTTCAGTCCTGTCCCACAGTGGCCGAGCTGACCAAGTTCAAGGCACTAGTTCCTTCGCTCCACTCTCCTACCAAAAATATTTATGCAAATTCTTGCTTTTCCAACAATAAGGAGCATAATATAAAAAGATATCCAGAACTCGAAACATGAATCAGATACCTGCATATCATAACAGATGCCCAGTTTTTTGTATGGAATACGTGTCTTCATGATGACCTCAAAGTAGAACCCTTTGCAAAGTTCTTACACAAGATTAATAAGCAATTCCATCACAGCACAAAAGATTGCATGAATCATATTAATCTCTTCAACTATAAAAGTCTGCAAGAAGATCAGCACTTGCGCCTTTTCACAGCTTTTATATTAAACGAAAAAACAAAATTTTCTACATAGGATTTAAAATTATTACAACTTCATATCGTGCAAGCATTCTAAATATTTTCCTAATTTTTGTAAGGCTTTTTGCTATTTTAGCATGGCATATACTTGTAAATAGTGGCCTATTTTCTGGGGAAAATATATATTTTATGTTTTATGTATTATTTAATTCTGTTAAATGTTTTTCACATCCCTCACGTGACTAAGGAGTCGCCAACTTGCATCCTGTACTCTGGACCCACTCAAACATTTTGTACTTGCATCGCTCCTGGAAGCACATATGTTACGATAGCCGGTATACAACTTGCATCCTTAGCAAGCTAGACGCGGCGACAGAGGCAACTGGAACTGGAAACATAAATATTTACATGAATAATTTATACCTTCTTTAACAATAGGTGTTATCATAATTATTTAAAAAGAAATCAGAGCGGTAAACTTCAGATTTAAATACTGAAAATAGGAAAAACACAAACCAGAACTTTGAGGTTCTTTTAAATTTTTGTCGGGTACTTACGTATTATGCCATCAACCGTGAAACCATCCCCAAGCAGCGTGATTTAGAGCCAGTTATGGACAAGCGTAACGTAACAAAACACTCATAACGCTTGCCCTTTCGTTTGATGTATCTCCGATCTAACTTTAGTTTTTATGAACAAGGATATATATGAACAAGGATATATATGAACAAGGATAACTCTTGCTGCTGTTTTTCTTCTTTGCATGTTAAAAAAAAAAAAAAAAAAATGATTACGATTTGGGACCCGCTTTCAATAGAACAACAAGTAGTGGACTAGTTTTAAAGTTTTGGTGTCCTACCGTCAAAAAAGCCTCTGAATATGGCCGACAAAACGGTAATAGATCGGAACATTTACCTGCGGAAAAGTTGTACTAATAGCGTTCTAAGCAAAGCTTCCCGCAAAATCTGGGGGCTTAGCCTTTCGAAGAAGCTCAAAAATGAGGCGGGTTGAATGTTGATTGTTTATTAAATAAAGAGGCATCAGTTCCTTCAAAAAAATTCGATGGTAACGAACTTTCACGGTCGATGGACTAAAACATAAGTACATTTTATCATGTACTAAACGAAAATCCCAAACTTAATATTCCAAAATTATCATAAAAATTAATATAATAGTTTTATCTCTTTTGAATATACGTTCTTTACGTTATTTCCTTTACACTCTCTAAGTATTCCAATTAAATACACTTCAAATGATAAGATCCCACCAATCGCCCGATGGGATAAAACAGTTGAATAATGGTAGTCTGGCCTGAATGGGTTGGCTAATGCTTAGACGTTTTCATGGTTTTTACTTGTGAAACGTAAATACGCCCCAGTTTCCCCGCTAAGATGACATCCCTATCTTCAGACAAACAGTAAAGCAAGCAAACATCTACTAAAATTTGAATTTAAAATATTAATTAAAAATTAATATTTTAAATTTCAAATTTCGAAACGTAACTGAAGATTAAAGAAACTGTTCGGTTTCCCTTAATATATTGATTCTTAGCTGTAAAATGGAATAAAACAAGGGCTGTTTTCTCTGCATGTAAGGCTCTTACCTGAAAAGGAATTTAATACGAATTAAAAAATCAAATATAGCTGCAGTTTGTGTTTGTGTGTGAATCATTCTAGTTACAGAATTCACTGTCTGTAGACACTAGTGCAGAACAAGCATAAGGTACTGTGAAATATTTTATATTAATCAATATTCCTGACCATTCTAAATTCTTCTGAAAAAATTTAATATAATATATTAAACAAATATTAGCATACACTATCATAGAATCTAAATAGTAAGTCCATTTTTCTGCCGCAGAGAATATTTACGAGCCAAATAAGAAACTGCTTTTTTATTCAAAGATAAGTTTATATCCTGAAAAGTCAGCTCTCTATCAAACAATAGTTGCTTCAAATATTTCAAGTATGATAATCAGTATCTGAATAAAATTTTATTTTCTGACGTGTTTATCGATCAATATTGGATGACGATAGTTTCTAATATACCTGCAGAAAACGTGACACCGATAATCTGAAGTATTGTAATCTACAATTCTGAATTGCAAGTTTATGACAGTGAAGTGAAAGCAAGTCAGAAATTCATATTGCTCTTTCTTATCTTAACAATACAACAGGCTGACTTTTGCGTAAAAATGAACTTTCAGCCTGCTGCTTTAGATTAAAATCATCTCCTGAAATATACGAATATGCCAAATTTCTTAAGCCTTCAGCTGGTATGGAACAGTTCCTATGAACTCGAGCCTAATGACTTTCTTATTTGCCTGAGCAGTATCGTCCTTAATTATCTGCAGTGATACTGCCAGTATTTAATTATAATGTAAAATTACTAACAAGTTCCAGAATAGCATTTTATGTGCGAATGAAGAGTAAGTATTCGCAGGAATTATAATTTTATCGTTGGGCTCAGGAGAACATTCTAAGAAAAACTTGCTAGTAGCCACATTACACATGAAGAAAACCACAAAAACGCCCATGAGGCCAGTCTTTTGTTCTCTGGTACTCGAATATCGGTGAACTTGTTTTCAGTTGATATAAGGTATTAGTAACGTTAACTTTTTCTGTTATCTAAAGCTTAATCAAATCAACGCAAACATGCATATTTTCTTTCCATTTTATGATTTTAAATTTTAAATAAAGGGATACGTAATGAAAATAAATGGAGTAATTTCGCAGATCTTAAAAGAAAATAATTTAACATTAAAAACAGTAAATCGCTATCTACTCCTACTCATGGCCCCATCAGCGACAGAGTGGTTGAAACCGCTAAGACCTGGGTTTCGAAGCCAGATGAACGGGCTGGCTACACGCTTGGCTTTCGTAGTTTTCTGCATGTGCACCATGACTGGAATGCAGCTTCCCTTACGGTCCTCCCATGAAGGCACCGCTCCCCTTAACTGATAACTGATAACTCTCGTGTGCTTTGCCATATTCAAGAGAAGCCTAACCTAACCTAATGTAACGTATAAGCGGGAAGTACATATAGAATATTCATGGAAAATTGCCAAACAAATATAATATCTCATTCCTCGTCAAATAAAAAAACTTGAAAACTATTGTCTGGGTTGGAAATAAAGGTATATACTATATATATATTTAACCAATGTTGAAAGTTGGGAACATTTTACAGAATTGCATTAGTGACAGTAAGTGAAGAGTTACGCCATTTATAAACAGTTAACGTTTACTATTGTTACTCTTCCATGCTTCTTAACGTGAGTGACATTCAACCGCTCACACCATTCTGGGTATTAGTTTCGCCTCCGAGTTTAAATTGCAGTTTCAAATGTTAAGCACTGACAAATTTGAATGGATAACTCATATTAGAAAACGTTGTTTTGGTACTGATAGTTATGTAATGACAACAACTGTCTATAACATTATTATTTCCAAAGCTGGTAAAGGTGGATAGATCGTTGTCATGAACAAACAAACATGCATTGATGAAGTAATGAAACTGATAAATGAAGGAACTTTTATTGCTCGGTACCTAAAGATACTTCAGCTTCTGACCTTGCGAAAACTAAAATAGTTATTAAGTCTTCCCATATAACTCAGTCCCCTCCCCTCCAGACTTCTCTACAGTTTAAAAAAAATCGCTCGTTTCACCTCTTGTTAGGTTTCATGCTCTTCTCGAAGTTAAAAAAAAATTGGAATTCCTTTCCGCTCTTATAATTTTTAATTTATGAACAGCATCATACATTTTAGCCAAAATGTTAGTTTCTAGATTTTCCTTACCTTTACTTTACAATAATATTTACGCTATAAAATATTCTTTTGAAGTCGTTGACAAACTTAATGATCTTTCTGCCCAGCGCTCAGGTATATTTCCTTTCTTTTCATTTTAAATTACTGTTTACTAATGTTCCAATTGAGACAGCATTACAATGTCTTGAAACTAGACTTCGAGAATTCCATTTCATACATACTAAAACTGAGGAGTTAAATCCTCTCACTAAAGTTTCTTTTGAGTTAAACCAACTTCGTTGTCCAAAATAATTATTATCGCCAAATTGAAGAGTTAGCTATAGGTAACTCCTCTGTCTAGTACTTGCTGACATTTACATGCACTACATTGAGGTCAAATTTTTTGAAAAACTATCATGCCGACTCTGCATTCGCTATGTAAATGACACCTTCGAGCTTTTTAATGGTAATAAAGGAGATTAAACCCAAATTCTATCTGTCATGAATTCGTCTGATCCAGCCATTAGTTTCCCTCTTAATATTGAATCTGACAATTCCCTTCCTTTCCTTGATATTCTAACTATTCGCAGTGACGCTGATTTTCAGCACCACTGTTTACCATAAACATTTTTCGGTTAATTCAGCTTCTCATGCTAAATTATGTCAACTAGCTAAACAAGCAATCGCTTCTTTGTACTCTTATGTACCTACTATATCATGCTATTGGTTCTTGGGAAGCGTTTCTTTCTAGTGAACTTAATTATTTGAAATCGGTTTTCAGGAGTAAAAGATTTTTTCCATGTTCATTGATAAAACCTTTCGCCATCAAACAAACCATTGTCAAAGAAGTTATGCTGCTGTTATAAACGACATTAATAACCTTGCCGTCATTTCATTTCATCCTTCTGTTAGTTATCTAATTGCATGGATTCTCTAGAAGTTCAACTTTCAGGTCGTTTTTTCACTTATCAACAAAATTCGTTGTTCGATTGTTAAAGATCCCAACTTTCACTTTAATTTTTAGGCTACTTATAGCATATCTTATCACTACGATTTGAGGTATATCGGTCAAACTAAAACAGAGTTAAAACTTGTCGTCAAGGAACACGAATGTTATGTTCGAAAACGAGAAATAAACAAATCTCATTTAATGAAAATTATCAATAAAGCTTGCTTCTTCAGTTGTTGAATTGGATTTGCTTGAAACTTCTCACATTTAAAATAAAAAGCCTTCATTAGTTAATGACATACATTTCAGTCCAGTCCTTAACGCTTTTAGAATTATTATATCTTAATTCTTCCTATTTCATTACTATTTCTTTCGACAATTGTTACGCTCGTGTTCACTTTACTCCTCCATTTCAGTCGATATATATTCAATTTGTTCTCGAAAGCAGCAGTCGATCGAGGTGAAATTTGCATAATACATAAAGCTACATATGGTAGGATATGAAAATTATTAGTATTGCAGAGCATATGCATTTAATCGACGCTTGTAACGCCATCTGGAATTAGCACGAAAGCGAAGAGAGAAGGACATTTTCAATACGGAAAATGTGTTTCACCTTCGTCATTATAATAGTTAGCGAAGCTGGCTACCATACAGACGGGCCTGGGTTTGTATCCTGGAGGAAACATGGATGTTTATAAGTTTATAGAATCTCTGCGGCATGGGGGCACTTAAAATACTAGCCAACCTAAAACTCTAATGTGTGTTTAGCTGGTAATCGAAGAGGGGTTAGAGCAACACCTCCTAACAGAAGAAAGCCAGGACACTGGATTATGACGTCACGAGTAGTCGTCTGAGTCGAAACTCCGAGAAGATAAAGAAACGAAATAGGCTACCCGCTAGTTCCGTACCAACACCTCCTTCATACATTTCCATTTCTTGTGCTTCTTCATCCACTCAAAAATGCAAGTCACACACCTGTAAAACAAAATATTTTAAAATTAACTTGTTGTGATTACAATAGTTGCATTTATGTTAATATTTAGTAACAGAAGTCAAAGAGCCCTATGATTTAAATGAGTACTTTGATAAATAAATACCAATTAAAAAGCCAGTAATATGATTTCAGTTACATATATAATTTTCTTAAGTGATCTGCAATACCTAGAATGCTAATCATGTTCATTACAGCATTATTTGCATTTAAAGAAATTTATATAATTGAGATAATTGTTTATAAGTGTTATAAGTGATGTGTTGAGTATCGATTATAATCAATAACCTTAATTATGTTGATACCAAACTTATCATCATTATTATACATCATTATGAAAATTTTAAAATGAAACCTATTATCATCATTTGGTAGTTACTTAGCATATAAATTATGATGAATTTGGAACAATTACAAAACCTGCCTGCACATTATAGTAGAAAGCATTTACAAGTTATTGGCTTTTATGTAACTACTAAATTTATAATTCTTCCTGTTTTATGGAACTTTATTTCATTCATATTTAGTTTTATTCAAATGAAGAATTAAAGAAAGTTAATATTACAATTTTCATGATTAAAATTTTTCACTTTGAAGAAAAATATTTCTTAGAAATAATTAAAAACAGGCGAGATTAAAATCTTTTAACCATAAACATTTTATCAACAGATTAAAATATAATAACGAAAACATAAACAGCACAGATGTGCCACTAAAAGATTAAAAAGTTGATAGAGACACAAAACATAAAAAATGCAACAAAAATCGAACTTACTTCGATATGTTTAGTAAGCTGAAAGCCATCTTTCCTTCCTAGACTCCTTATCCATTTAAGTTTCAGTTCAGGCTCAGATGAAAAGTAAAACACAGCAACGTTTGGGCCATATTTAAAATTTCCATAACAAGTGGTTACAGCACATTTATGAAGCATCCTATAAAATTATAAAATCACATGTTTGTCGCTAACGCAAATAATCGCGCCATGTTTGTCGCTAACCTACGGGGCTTTGAGATTGTTGGAAGAAGCGAGGTAGCTCAGACGACTACCTGTGATGTCAGAGCTTCCTCTCGCTTCAGTGTCCTGGCTTTCTTCTGTTAGAAGGTGTTGGTTAGAGACCCCCAGATCATCCTCCCCGGGCCCATCGAAATTGAGGCGAAGCTGCGCAATTAGTGAGGTGGGACTATACGTGTACTACCATGTGGCCATATTCTGGTACCTCGCACACTTATGCCTGCACTTATAGCTGACTAAATGCATGGCGTAATCTCCAAATAAGAAGTCAGAGCGTACAGTACCTTATATCCCAATGTGATTAGTGGGTGAATAATAACATACCATGACTGCGGTCTATTATACAGTCAAGTTTCCACTGGCATTAATTAAAATTCAACCACTGTCATTAGATTATAGAACCGACTAGTCTAGAAAGATCATGGGCATATTCAAACTAAGTACCAGTGCCCAGAAGGACTAACACTTTCCGTGAATGGTCCTTACGGAATATACAGCTACATCGCGCGCTCTAGCGAAGTATTTAACACTCGTAGTGTGGCAGAGTGTGTCTGCACGTACGATGAGAGTCGTCTTGAGTCTCACGAGCTGATTATATAGAGATCATTGATTTACCTAGCTTTAATGATACAGCACAGGCGTCTTCGAATTCAGTGATGAGAATCGACATGGACGCATGAATGGTAGCAGATCCTCTTCCCAGACAAATTTCACTTCCTACATGCAACATCGTGAGAGACATGTGCCATCATGGAGAGCGCTCATTGCATAAAGCAATTACTTATACACCAAGAATTATAGTATGTAGTGCGAATGGATACGAGTTCAGTTTGATACGCATATCTATCACTCTGACCCGTCAGCATTTCATCAGAGATGTCTTAAATCATGAGGTCGTTCTTCATTAGCAATCTAGAGCCACCTTTCAAATACAACAGTTTGCGACTACACACTGCACTCAGTCTCTGACTCTTTTTCGACATATGGGTGACGGGTGGAAGCAGATGTGGACATCTTCTAGTCACCAGGCTGGACAGGTGTAGCTACAGTCTACAGAAAGAAGCATCAATATGGAACACAGACTGGAACCTTTGACTTGCTACTTTGGTTACTCCCCCACGATGATGATATCACATAGTCGAAAGTTTGCTTACATTCAGCAATCTTGAAAAGTGTTAAGCCTCGTTTCCATTAGTTCGTTTTAAACACATAGCGTCATTGGGAGAAACGCCTACGCAGATGAACGACCATTTACACTACTACGTTAGATTTGAGCTCACGGAAGTTCGGTGGTTAGTTGCATTCATTGCCACCAGATGTCTCTGTATTTAACTTACGGGACTCTTAACATACTTAAATTCGATGTTATCGGAAAATTTTATTTCTGCTTATGAACTATGAAAGTAAAGCATGTTAGCAATTTTTAGATAAGTAAGATTATAATGCATATTATGAACATCTCTAGTTGCATAGAAGCTGAAGTAATTTTTAAAAATTTCTTGTGTTTCTAGAAGCTTTAAGTATTAATGAAATAATATATAAAACTAAAATGTACTGTTACTGCAAAACAAATAAAAAGTGAAACAGATTAAAAATACCTAGTGCTTAAAATACAGAGCATCTGTAAAGAAAGGCGACTGCACTTACGCAGTTATATTTTATGCATAATCCATAAAATATTATTTTTCATTTATAAGTTTTAAATTCATGTCTTCTTTTATAGAATAAGTTATAAAGGTAAGCTTTTTTCTCTCTTTATATATATATATATATATATATATATGTAAGAAAAATAAAGAATATGTAAAAGATGAAATTAGCAGCGTAAATTAGTTTCCCTTCTATATTCTAAAAATAGCAACATCTATTTGCACAACGTCATTTCGAGAAAAATCTATGTCAGATGAGTCTTATGTAATTCCATTGATGTTAACTGAACTAAAACTCAAGCAGCCAATAGTAATTTTACAGCAATATTAACTATCCAATCAAAATGCTTTGAGAGCCAAAACTAACTCAGTTTGACTTAAGATATCATCCTGAACATTACGCACATTCTTTCTACACTTTGCCTGTAGTCTGTCTGATTCTTCTTTTTTGCAGCAAATCTATCAAAAATATAAGCCCTTTGGAACAGGCACATTTAATGTGCCGACTTGTGTGTAACCGCAACATGTTGCTGAAAATAAAACTGAAGATTTAATCTGCCTTCGCCTCCAATTTCCTAGTCATTATGGATCAACACTTCTACGCAATCAAAATTCCTTCTCCTGAATATATTACATATATACATAAGGTAAAGAAGATGGAAATATCTAATTAATAAATTAACTTTTTACACGCCAATGTTCCATAAATGGAACATCAAATTTAAAATTTTATAAAAAACACAATTTTATTAATATTGCTTTGTATAAATTATTACATGGAGAGTAAATATGGATTGATGTTTTAGTAGCAATATAATTCTTCTAAAAGAAAAATTATCTTGATAAAAAAATTCATTATTTCACCTTTTTTCCTTCTTTTCTAAGAGCAAAATTCAAAAATTCATATAAAATTAAAAATTCAACATGTTTTTAAAACTCGATGAGGATATTTAAAAAGGATCATTTTATGCATAGACCGTAAGTTATCATAGAAAGATGATTATTATTTTTTACTATGAGGTAAGAAATGTGGATGTTCCAGAAAGGGAACATTGGCGTGTAAAGGTATATTTTTTAACATGATGAAATTACTTTGATTGCTGTGAATAGAGGCATGGAGAAAGATTTTCCAACTGTGAAAGTTCCAGTAAGTGTGGAAAACAGACGTTTATGACTGTCTGTTTTAGACTCCCGTATATCCCCCCCTCTCCTTTCACACATTTCCATAAGGGTTTGAAGTGAGTTACAGCTACTAGAGAAAAGCAGGTGGCGTTTCTGGATAGGCTAGACGCTAGAGGTTGTTTATGACTCAGTGAAAAAGATGTATATTTTGGAATGTGGATTTCATTATTTTCCCATTGTTTGCATTTTTTTTTTTTTTTTTTTTTTTTTTTTCCAGTTCGTGAAAATACGCTACGCTGATAAGATGGCTCATTCAAAACCATTTCAGTCTATTGAAGAAGCATTGGTATATTTTTATACATTATCAGATGATGAAGAGTGTATTGATATTTGTCAACTGCCTCCAAAAGAAACTGGATGTTTGACAGATGAGGAAGATGTAACTGAAGATATATTTTAGCCTGTTCTGTCAGCGGATGTATGTGGAAAAATCGAAATTTCTAATAAAATAGATGATGAAATATCTCAAGATTCATTCCATCCTCAAGAACCTTCATCTTCAAAGGGAAGGAAGAATTTTAAGCGAAAGAGAAAAACAGAGAACATTGGTGGGGGAAAAATTTAAATTTTAACAAAATGCTAAAAACTGGCAGCATTGAAAATATTTGCGAAGTGTTTCCTGAACTAGTTACTTTATCTCCAGTTGAAATTTTTTACAAATGCCTAACTAGAGAATATTTGCTGCATTTAGCAAATATGACAGGTCTTTACGGAATGCAGAAAGGAGAAGTTTTAGCAGTAGACGAAAACGATATTGGACAGTTTTTTGGATTACTGTTGTTTAGTGGGTATCATGGAGTACCCGGCGAAGATTTATACTGGAGCATTCAAGAAAATTTATCTGTCCTAGTAGTTTCTTCTATAATGCCAAGAAGTAGATTTCGAAAACTGAAAAAATACTTTCATATTATAAATAATCAAGTGGCATTAGGAGATAAAACAGGAAAAGTTTCTCCTTTTTATGAAGAACTGGAAAAAAACTTTCAACAGTTCGGCATCTTCCATTCCTGCAGTGTGAATTTTTGTATGGAGATTATTTGTTACTTATTTCTACAACTCTTTTCCTTGTTTCAGTATAAACTGCTAACAATTAATGTAGAATTCTTTTATAAATTTTTGCTTATCAACTATGTAATTTTTGCTTTAATTTATTACGAAAGCTTTTTTCTGTGGAAGCTTCATATCTTCTCCTAAGAAATTTTGGTGGAGTAGCTTTGCGGTAATAAAGGTGTAGGCCCTATTTTTCTGCTTAATCTATGTTACTTCCGAATAACATTGGCAAATTCACTTGCTAATGCTGAAAAAGTGAAGACAAGAATGAAGCTTCGAATTAGAATGCCGATAATCATGTTTTACAAAAATCATGTAAAAAAACTGTTTCCCACCAATGTTCCATTTATGGAACATGTTATAAATCATTAAAAATATTGTTTATCTTTTTTCATAATTCTTATATTTGAGTTTTAAATCGATTTTTCACAACAAAACGTTTACTTTACTTTCGCATCATAGTTTGGCGTGTAAAAGGTTAATACACTTCAGCTGGAAAGCAATTATTATAATTGTAATCCTACGGCTCTTAAGTGCACTACCTAGCGGCTGTCGGAGGGAATGACGGCCTGAAAGACAATAGCCTTTCAGTCAGTGTATTGGAGTCATGTATTAAACATGGTGTTCTGCCCAGAGATTTATTTTGTAACTTCAATGTTTAATGTCCTTAAGTGTAATGTTTTTTAATAGTGTTTCAGAATCGAAACTAATTAAAACTCAGGTGGTCTTTTGTTTAGTTAGTATTCCTTTAATTCTATTTAACTGTTAACCCGAACAGACTTAGAATTATAGCGTCCTGGCCAAAGAAAGTCTATGGAAAGAAGGAAAGGCTCCATAAACGTAATGTAAACCAGTTTGTCTTCTACGCCGCTAGAAAGAACAGGGACAATTCGCCAAGGAATTTCTCCCTTTGTGATGTACCTGGCCAAGATTTTCTACCTTCGCCACATGTGCAGGAAATTGAGGAACACGGGTTAAGATGAATTGTTCTTTGACTTTTCGTGATAATTTAAACTCTAATTTTCGTGCTTTTTTGCTTTACTAGTTGAACTTGTATTATCCATATCGCGGTTTGATGTCTGATTTTATATCTGTCAATATGTAGGAAAAAAATGGAGTCACACAGCTTTAAACTCTTGATAAACATGACCATCGGACCTGTTCGAACTTCGACATCAGCTTCGAGCTTTGGCGCTTTTCGGCGACAGATATTTCACGCATGCGCAGTTGTGTCCCTTTTCGTTCGGAGGGAGCCACTCCTACTGCTGCGAAGCTTTCTTTCTTAACAATATATATTCTTTGTCCTGGTTACAGCTGGCCACCCAGTGCATGACTCGAATGATTTATCCAGTTGAGAAAAAAACATGTTTAAGACTCCAGAATATTGACTCGTATTCTTTTCCAGGTTTTAGGTAATACTTCTACTAGTGAAGTGTCCACTCGAAGATTATTTTGGAAATTGCACGAAGTATCAGTTTCATTTTCACCTGAAGATAACAGAAAAAATTTCAGTTAATATGCAATACAATATTCTAAATATAACATCTTTAATAATTTGGAATGGAATCTGTCATAAAAACGAAACAGAATAAAAATATAGCTATATATATATAAGCTCTAGTTCTTTTCCTTTTAGCAATGTTGCACTTTAAAAATTTATATTGTCTTACATTATTTTAAATATATGATTTTTATTTGAATTTCCTGTGCTTTAATTCTTTTTTCTAATTGCAGATTAATTTTGTTTTCATTGAAAGTGAAAACAAGTAAAATTTTGTTTCAATTCCGAACGAAAAGTTTTTAGAAGGCAAAATGTTATTTTTTTTCTGATTGATATATGTTTCTGGTGTGCATAGTTTTTATAACTGTATTGCTATCTATGAATGAGTTGTATTTTATTTTATGAATAATATTAATGGATATATTTTTTCCTCTTTGAGAATGGAAATGATTAAAAAGTGAAAAAGGCTTTATCTGTATCATTTAAACTGTGCCACTACTGTTTAATTTTTATTCAATAAGAATATTTCTTTTGAATCAGTAATTTAGTTGCTGTTATTCTGAAAGTTATTCTAATACCTGTTGCATTTCTGAATTGTGTGTTTGTAAAATTTTTTTTAATTATTATTTTGTAATATTTGAGAATGGCTTATACATATAATTTGTTTCTCAAAGAGAACTACAGTCAAAATTAATTTCTTGGAGCATTTAGAATTTTGTAGACATCACATGCATTACTAATGGAAGATTTATCAAAGTTAAATTCTATTTTGGGGATTTTAACAAAACAAATGATTGGGAAAAGTAACAATGAAACATTCTCTAATCTCCTAGCAAAATACTCCAAAAGCTTATTGTGTCAGAACACAGCCTACATTTATTATTTTATCTTTAAGAAAGTGTTACTCAATTCAGTTTTGTAGCATCCAACTATTTGAATGTTAGTGCAAGATAACAAAGAACTCGCACATGCCTGTGTTATGTAATTATTCCAATTAAGTGTTGTTGTGAATCACTTTATGCAAGCTTTGTGAAAATTAATAGTTGTTAACTCCTAACATCTAAGTAAATGAATGAGCAATAATAAACAGAAGGGGTTATTCAAAAAAAAAAAAAAAAAAGACATAGGTGTGTTCAGATACCTTTTTCTTCTCAGGAAGGACGAAAGTTGCATGCCATTTTCGCTTTGAGTCACATTTTAATTTTTCCCCGTGGGCTCCAGGCCCACCAGCCAAAAGGTAAAGTCACTGACCACTAGTAACTTGAATACTGGTGAACAGGCTGGCTTCATGAGCATTTCCATGATTTTCCCCATGTGTAACATGTATACAGTACAAAGTCTGTAATCCGGACTCGTCGGGACTTTGGCGATTCCGGATTAGGGGTTTTCCTGGATTACAGGTAATCAATTTAAATTTGGTAAGATGGCATGCAGAAATTATACAATTAAAAATATGAAACCATAATTTATGAAATAAAGAACAATTATGATCTAAAGGATATCAAAATTTATAAAAAAAAGATTAATATTTATTTGTTTATTTTATTAAACATTTCTTTCAATGTAAGTTGTTTAATTTGCTTCGTTTTTTTGTGCTAATACTTCCTCTTTAATTCTATAAACAGACATAATTTCTTGTTCAGTTACAAAGTTCCACTGTACAAGTTCTGTAATTGCTGTGTTGAGAATACCGACTAACTTGTCAATCAAAATTTTTTTTGTTTTCGATAACTTCTCTGTCACTTTCTCCACTATCAGAAGCTTAATTTTTCTAAAATTAATTTTTGCTCTAATAGTCTGCAAAAAATAATAAGCCCGTTTCAATTAGAAGATTAAGGAACAGAGCAATCTGCAACATTAACTGAAATGCCTTAGAATGAGTAAAGATAATTTTAGCCTAGCTTATACCATCTGTTATACATTAAACGTGCATGCGTAAAGCATACAAAAAAAAAGTTTGTGGCTTTGAGGTCCGGATTATAGATCATTCCGGATAATGGGTGCCCGGATTACGGACTTTGTACTGTATAAGGGAGTTTCCTTTAGAAAGCCCTTCAGAAGGCACCCCTCCTCTTAGGCAAATAGCCTTCATGCCTCATGGGTTATATAGAAAATGACCTTTTACATACTGTAGTTATTTAGTCAGTTATTCTACCAGCAACGTACGCAAAAACAAACTGATAAGAGTCAGCCATTTAATGCTCTCCATTAAACAAAATTTTAATTTCCATCACCGTTTAAATTTCTTTTAACCTTATTTAATGTGATAACTGCATGAGGTTATAGATATGCTCAAGCCCCCAGGAAAAGCTTTTAATTTTATTAGTTATTCAACTGCAGTCTTAATTTGTGAAGAATATATCTCTTCCCAGAAGAAACAAGGTAACTGCTCATTTGGCTCTTGGTCAAACCCGAATGGTGAGATTCATTGCCAGATGGGGAAAAAACTGATTAGATGAAAAGCGTATGTGAGCAATAGTTATAAAGATAATTACTGGCAAAAAAGAAGCAAAACTAAACTAGCAAACTTGACAATAAGGAAATATGAAAAAAAAAAAAAAATAGCCTCTGTTGCAGCTTTAACAGAAAAGTCCCTTTTTAAACCAATGCAAATTAATCTGCTAGAGAGCAAGATTGATACACGATTCTCATTTGCTATTGCAAGCAAAAATATGATTCACAGATCTTCATGTAAAACTGTAAAGAAAAAAATCCTGCAATTATGTTGTTTTTCATTAAAAAGGTGCAAGATGAAGGAATATTTTCTTCAGAAATACTTGTTCAGGATACAAGAAATAGCTTAAACAGCCTTTTCAATAAAATCTGTGAATATAATGTTAACTGAATTTTAAAAAACAAACTGCATATTCATTAAATGCAATGGACTTCTGAACTAAGTATGTGAGTGCATACATAGAGTTAGTTAAAGAACACTGTCATGGAAAGCAGTGATTCCCAACTGATGTGCCACGAAAGAACTGCAAGTGCGATGCAAAGTCTAACCTAACTCATCTGACTTATTTGAATATCTAAATGAACTTAATAAAAAAAAAGGCAAGGACTGCCTGAAAATATATTAATTTACACTGTCAAATTAATGAATTAAAAAAAAAGAAAGAAAGAGGAGGGGGAAAAAATAAGCTTTAGAAAATGTGAAAAATGGTACCTTGAAATGGCTAACTCTATTCTGCTGTTTTACGGACTTGATCAAAAAAAAAAAAAAAAAAAAAAAAAACTAACAGAATAGGTAGAGTAACATACATACATGTTTGAGAGAAAGCTCCAAGTGCATTCAAAACTTAATTGTATCTTCATTAGATCACATGGCATTAAATTTAAAGAAAATGTTACTGGAATGCTTATGTATTATAACGCTAAAATATTTTAAAGGATAATTTTATTAACTGAATCTTTAGCATCAAATAAAAGAAATTAATCGAGTTATAGAAATACGTACTTTCATAGTGTGCTATGAAATTATTTACCCTTTAAGGTATGCCAAGAAATTAAGTATAACTGCAAGACGTACTGTGACATGTTAAAAGTCCAGAAGCACTCATTTTAAAATTTTCTTGAAATATAAAAATCAAACAACTTCAGTGCTTCTGTTTGATACAACAAATCTTTCAAAACTATTTAACTGACAGCTTATGTTAAGTCAAATAGATGCTCTCCTCTCCCCAAAAGCAATATCCTGAAGGCTGTGGTGCAAAATCTACACATAACTTTAAAATACAACATAAAAACAAAATATAAAAAATATATTTCTGTACATATTTACACAAACGTTACAGTAACAGATCAAGATTGTGAGAAATATAAATCAGAATATTCTGAACAAGCTTCATTTTCCTGACATTCATTTTCAGAATTTCTTAAACCTGATTGTTTCAATGGCCATGTACTTATTTTCGATCGCACCTCCTAAGATGAACAGAAAAAATTATGTAAGTAATAATTCAAATTACCACACTGTACTGAAATATCAAGCAAAATACTAAAAATTTATGATAAAATAAAATAATAAATAATGAAATTGGTGCTAAGCTAACAGAAATATTAAATTTGTTATAGACTTAGGATATGTAAAATAACAACATTAAAAAAACTTTATTTAAAAAGTACAGTAATAAATTTAAGAAATTTTTTTGGTGACAAGCATATCAAACTTTATACATTTATATAATTTGCATGCTTATATTCACCAAAAAATGAACACCAGAATTTTTGTAATGAATATAAGTAAGTGAAATGCATAAATCATGCCTGCATTATCTTCACTAACATTTCAATGTTAAAATGCTTAGAAAAGTTAAAATCTCTCAAGTGCATTAGAAGCAAGCGAATTTCATAAATCATGCCTGTATTACCTTCACTAACATTTCAATATAAAAGCTTAGAAAAGTTAAAAATCTCTCAAGTACATTTACTGTTTAATATTTTAAAACTGCCACAGCTCAAATACACATAAGAATTATTTGGCCCATATGGACACTGAAAAACACTGCTAAAAATACACAGCAATTTCAAAATACCTTTTTGGGAAATGAAACATATTTTTCATTATGCAGAAGTATTAATATTCACAATTCTCAAATATGGACAAAGGCAATCCCTACGCACAACCACTTGCTACACATCATTCTGTGGAACAGTTTCTGAGTATGTTTGCATTAACCCATTCTTTTTCAAAAAACCATTCGCAAAAAGTGATTGGAAAATGTGTTACACAAGAGGACATTGCTACTGGAAAATTTTACATGTGAATGTGGTACCATGTTTGAATCCCTTCATATTTCACATTGCAGTATTATTCAGTAGGATACTTTGTTCTGAGCAACTGATTAAGCACTCATATCCTGAAAACTTGGCCTCGATCATTGCAGTTGAAACCCATGAATTTTTTATTATGGGGTTATCTCAAGTCTCCAGGTGTATATAGCAGCTCATCATCTGTAGCACAATTAAAATAGTATATACACAGTAAAATTGCTTTCATGGACCTAAATACACTTAACACATTGATGAATGGTATGATCATATACCAGAAGAATATGATTTCATGTGGTGGAGGTATACTGAACATTTAACAATGAGAAGCCCAGTGTACTGAAGCAATTTTATAGCATCTAGGCAATCTTACTTTCACATCCAAAGAGCAGGATAAGAATGCAACATTGTTTGTCAGCATTCCCATCCCCCTTGCTAAAAAAAATCTAAATTCATGGTATGATTTTGATGCAAGCTGCATTTTCATACTATAAATCGTTCATTTTTGTTACAAATTTGTAAACAGTCTTGTGAATTTTACTGCATCCTGAGTAAAGTATACATTTTAATGAAATTCTGGATTTATGTAACATGTATAATGAAAGATATACACTCATGCATAAATAAATACCGTAATTTCTGGAAGAAACGGCGCTGCATTTATGTGTTTAAAACTTAAATTTTCAGCGGGTGCGCCGTTTCTGCACACTAAAAATAAAATATTTCCTATGATGGTCATTGTACATAGTTTGGATGGCCTTGTCATTGTGCATAGACTGGTGCTGTTCCCACACAAAAGACCACTCAGTTGCTTTTTGTGAACGTTATTTTGTTTACATTCTTTCCCTTGAACGGACCTACATGCCTTATTCACCCTAAACAAGATCTCAGAACAATAACATTCTTCCCCCATTCAAATCAACATTCTCATCAGTTTGAATAGTCTCTCTCCTCTGCCATTCGATGAATCTTCCAGAACCCCTCCCCCCCCCCCGCCTTTTCTGCAATTTTTTTCAAAGGCGGACACGACTCCACCTGCTTCGCAATAACAAACTCTGACGTATTTCCCCTTCAGCATGAATAGATTTTTCTTGGCATTCTGCCAGATAAAGACCCATCAGTTTGGGTACAAGTACTTGTTGGATAGTTTTTAAGTAAGAAGGGAACAAATTGGAAATCGAGCAGCAGCTCGAGAGTTTGATGTAGAAGAGAGATGCATTCGACGTTGGAGAACTGAAAAAGAACTTAAAAATATGCCACAAAAGAAACGACCCAAAAGAAGTGGTACTCTAAGGTGGCTGAATCTAGAGGACGACCTTGCAAACTGGATAAAGGAGCAACGAGGAAAGGGAATGGCAATTTCGACTGTAAAAATTAACTTACAAGCAAAGTTTATAGCAAAATGGATGAACATAAATGATTTCAAAGGAGGTGTAGCAGATTTATGAAAAGAAAAAAATATTTCTGTGCATACTAGAACAAGTCAGGCAACAATTACCAATGGACTGGCAGGATAAAAAGGCATCTTTTCTAAAATATGCGACAGATATTATTGACAAAAAAAAAAAACTTCTTCGGTCACAGATAATAAATATGGATGAAACGCCGTTAGCTTTCGACTCTCCTGCAAACAGAACTGGAAACTGGTGCAAAAACTGTATCTGTGCTTACGACAGGGCATGAAAGAACGTCATTTACATGTGTGTTAGCTTGTGCCGCAAAGGGTGGCAAGCTAAAGCTGATGATCATTTTTAAACGAAAGACTAAAGGGGATTCCTTTCGAAGGGAGATTTTCCTAATGACGTAATTATTTGTGCAAACGAGAACGGCTGGATGTGCGAAACAATCATGCATCAGTGGCTACAAAAAGTTTGGCAGCGTTGTATGGGATCTTATTTCCAACCAAAAGGGTTATTCATAATGGATTCCATGTGTGCTCATTTACTTGAGTCAGTGAAAACCAAATAATGTCAAAAATTGTCTACGATTGAAACAATAATTCCTGGTGGTTTGACAAAAATCTTACAACCATTAGATTTGTCAGGTAATAAATCCTTCAAAGCTGAAGTCCGAAAGCGGTGGGAGTGTTGGATGAGTGAAGGATTGCATACATATACCAAAAGCGGTAAAATGCATTTTGGTATACCTCAAAACATCATCAATTATTTTCATTCAAAGATATTTTCACACAAAATTCAGTAAAGAAGCATCACAACAGTGGACAAATCAAACAGTGGGTAAAGCAGTTTTAGGACATGGGCTGCTTGTGAAACAAAACAAGCCCAGGATGAAGAGCAGCCAGAATTGGAGTAGGTGAAAAATTCATGAAACATTTTTACTGTCCCACAAAATAAACGCCTTGTGCAAATTCTGAACTCATTCTGCCTGATGTAATGGTGTGGCATGTATTGTAATGGTGCGGCGTGTATTACGGAAATGTCTACAATTCCAGTCATACACCTTTCACGCGGTGCAGGTATTGAAAACGTTCCGAGGAACCATTGTGTAAAAGCTTTCTGTGAGAATATGCAAAATAAGATGGAAGTAAGTGGTTTCATGAATATACTTGTGTTTACAGATGAAGCCACTTTTCACACTTCTGGCAAAGTTATCTCCATAATTTATAATTTTGAGGCACAGAAAATCCACATGGTGTAATGGAACATGTGCATGACAATACATAGGTGAACATTTTCTGTGCCATTTCCAATAGTTTTTCCTACAATAGTAATTTCAGATCCTTCTTTCTTCATGGAAGAATCGATTAACGGCTGCATTTACCAAGATATGCTATCAGAGTGGTTGTTCCCTCAGCTGGAGCAAGTGGTTCCTGGCATCATTCAGCAGCAAGAATGATGCTCTACTATACTGGCATAAAAATGTACACTAGCACATGAACGATAGTCTACCCCATTGCTTATTGGGTTTGGCCCAATGCAGCAGATTAATTGCGGTGGGTCAAACAATATACTATTGCTTTGTTGGGCATCGAGATCCCCAGATCTAAACCCTTCGTGATTTCTTCCTATCAGGTTTTGTCAAAGTGTTCATGTCTTCATTTCCCAGGACTTAACAGCAACCGAAGCAGAGAATAACTGAAGTGCTCGAATCACTAAGAAAGGATATTCTATCACGAGTGTGGGAGGCACAGGAATGCCACATAGTTATTTGCCATGTCATTGATGGGACACACAAAGAACATGCATAGAAACTTGAATAACTATAGTTTCACTGTAAATTTGATTTATCAAAATTAAGTAATTACAACATTCACAAGTATGCTTTCTTTTGTCCCATTCATTCAATATGAAACACCCTATACTTCAGCTGTGTTCTGTGCATCCTCTTTTGCTGCTTGCTCTGCCTTGAATAACTCGCATCTCTGCTTGCTGGCCGTCTTCTTCATTTAAAATGTAACTGTATTGTGGATGGCTGTTGCACCCATAATCACATATGAAGTATACATTGTGCCTCTCCCTATTCTAACTTTAATAAGAACAACTTTCTATTTTGACATGTAGTGTTTCACTTCCCTCAATGAATGTTTCTATGGTTAATTGGTTATAGCAAACCACATGAGAGTTATATTGCCATGCACGATTAGTAGGCTTTTCATGATTTGCCATTGTTAATATTTGGGCAAAGCGGATAGATGATGGTAAAACCAACAGTAGATGCCAAGAGTGTTGGACATCTACGAATCATCAAAGATAAAGGACATCACAGACTGTCTCACTTGGTACAAAAAAATCGGCACCAGATTGTGACTCAGCTGAGAGCCCAATATAGCTCAGGTCTGAGTGCAAGTGTTCTGGAACATGCAATTCACCGGAACTGTCTGATATGGGACTGCACAGCAGACATCCCACTCGTGTGCCTCTGTTGACCAAGCGTCATTGTCAACTACACATATAGTGGACCTGAGAACATCGAGATTGGGCCATGGATTAGTGGAAGACAGTTGCCTTGTCAGATGAATCACTAATTCTCATTCATGATGTCAATGGTCATGTCAGGGTATGCTGTCTTTCAGGTGAATAGCTGCTTCTCCCTGTACAGAAGGTCATACACAGGCTGGTGGTGGCTGGCAGTATGTTTTGTGGGACATTCTCATTGGCAGCTGTGGGAGCCTTAGTCATGGTGGAACAGACCACGAAAGCTGCGGACTCCCTGAACATAACTGCGGATCAGTTGCATCCTTATATGGCATCTGTCCTTCTGGCTAGAAATGGAATCTTCCAGCAGGACAGTGTTCCATGTCAGAAGGCTTAAATTGTGTTGGAGTGGTTCAAGGAAGACAAGAATGAATTCCAATTAATGTCCTGGCCACCTAACTTACCGGATCTTAACCCATTTGGGATGTCATGGAGTGGCAACTCAGAGCTCAATCACCACAATGTCAGAGTATCTTGACTTTCCATGCCTAGACAATAGGTATAGCCTGTCTTTAGTCATCTATCAAGAACTCGTGGCATCTATGCCAAGGCAAGTTGCAGCTGTTCTGCAGGACAAAGGTCGCACAATGCATTATTGAGAAGATGGTCATGTCTTGGCTCTTCAATGAAGTTTTATTGGTGTGGTGAAAACAGTAACAGCTGTTTTTAAGTGTTAAAAGACTTTGTAATGCAATAAAAATTTTAAAAAGTATACCTTATAGAATATGTATGAATTAAAAATTCATAAAAGTAACAACATTATATGTAAAGAAAATCTGATAGCTAAGAGCCTTCAGAAATAATTTAAGTCAATTTTTACACACACACACACACACACAAAAAAAAAAAAAAAAAAAAAAAAAAAAAAAAAAAAAAAAGATAAAAGAAATAAAAGCAATACCCATAAATATTCATCTTTGGATTCTGATACACTTTCCAATCCACCTGGCATGCTTTCACCATTATTGTGCCACCTGTAAAGTTTAAGATCGACTCAGTATGAAACACGTGACAGCAATGTCAGTTCTGATAATTCAAATTTTGTAGCTGATAAATAAAATAGTTAATCGATAAGACAATAATTATAATAGTGTACGATTTATAAACCAATTGTATACATATGTCTAATGCCATATTATTCTGCATCATTACTGAAAGAATGAATGAATTAATGAATAAAACTATCATGAAATGATTTTAAATTATAATAGTGTACAATTTATAAACCAATTGTATGCATATGTCTAATATCATATATGCCATATTATTCTGCATCATTACTGAAAGAATGAATGAATTAATGAATAAAATTATGATTTTAAATCATCATAATAATTACTACAATACTTAAGAAATCTAATCTTTACTAAGAAATATTTGCAATACTCATAATTGCAGAATCATGTTTCAAAGAAAATAATTAACCTTGAAGCATGTTGAAATGAAATTACTCAACTTCAAATAAGCCAGGAAATTATTCAATTTCTAATAAGCCAGTTTCAGTCATATTTCAGTACTTGTACAGTTAACTCGACTGATTGAACAGACTCTTCAGATGTCTTGCAGAAAAATCACTAGCTCTAGCTATTATGTTCTAGAATACTTTACACTTATTTAATTTAGATATGAAAACAGTGCACAATCTCCTTGAATGTTAAAATCGTACTTAATTATCATAGTGGATATTTCTTAAAAATATATGACAATAAATTTACACGTATTTCTTCACAGAACAGAATTTTGAATGACTAGCCTAATATTCAGATCTTATATGAAAAATGCATCTTAAAAACAAGTTTTTTGTCTCCACTGTTACTAAAAACAATTTCTAAATTTTAAGCTGCTTCTTTCAAGGCTAACTGGATTTGACTTATCAATATGTTTCTTCATATAAAATGTGTTATTAGTGGATTACTTCAATGAAAACAATATTTGTTTTAATACAATTGCAAATAGTAGAGCATATAAGGTAAAAGAAAGCTACATTCTAATTTTCAAACACCAAAAAAATAATATTTATCATAAATTACAATTTACGTAATTTTTTAATAAATTCACCCCTTGCCACCCCTGATATATTGTAAGCCTGACAACAGCACGTCTTATGTTTCAAATTTAAATCACAGCACTGAAAGGAACTCCATAAAAATACACCAATTTGGTATTTTTTATTACACATTATTGCAGAATAATTTTTTAAAGAACTAGATAAGATGCATTACATAAAAATTCAAGATAATGGATCAAATAATAATAAGGAATAAGTCATCAAAAGTAAGTGCTACTCTATTCTGAGATCAGTCAAATACAATAAAATATAGAAACAAAAAAGGACAATTTTTTTAACAGTACAAGTTTGTCAAGAATATGATATTAAAAAAGGCATACAAGAACAACTTTTTCCATTGAAGAGTCTTCACCTGTCTGATATTACTTAGAATTATCATTATATGTTTTTTATACAATCTATTATTCCGAAAAGAAGCAGAAAAAGAATATATCAAATCAGAAGTAGCTAATTTTGTTAAGTGATTTTGCACAACTTTGCACAGAACCCCATATTTTTTAAATGCAAAATTACATACAATTAAAAAAGTTAAAGCAATTTTTAAACTGCAAAAATTTAACATAAATTTTTTTTTCAACAGCAAATATCTTGCAGAATTTTTCTCTCATCTGCCCATTAGAAGACCCACGAGCAGCCAAGAAACATCTGACATACCTTTTTTGATCTCTCTCCTAGGCATAGATGCATAAAAAGTCTGTCCATATGTCCTGCAAGCAACACTAGAAATAACTGCTATAAAATACTCTGGGCCCTTATGGATTCATAAGTACACAGATAGGTCAGGTATCAGTAACAACAACAGAGCCAGCTTTTACTCCCTCCTTGCCAAATCAATGACAAATTTTGACAGGGATTATGACTGTGAGGGAGGCAGCAAATGCCCTCACCTGGACATCAAACAAAAAAGTAGTCTTCCTGTTGGACTCAATAGCTGCAATAAAAGCAATTATGAAGACAGAACCCTATGAAGAATAACTTGTAACCTAGTGCCAGGAAAAACTCCTCAAACTAAGGAGAAAACAGATATTCATATAGAATGTAGTCCTGGGGCACTGTGACATCACAGGAAATGAACAGGCAGACAGACTGGCAAAGGAAGGATGCTCTATGCCTCTGCCAACGCACTCCCAACATACATAATACGGAGAAAAATTACATCAACAGTCAAGAAAGACCATGGATAACATATGGAGGGTAGTTGCTGTTAGTAAAAAATGGGAAACAATCTCAAGATCCCTCCCAACAATACGCCTCAAGACGTTGCTGTGGCCATCTTCAGACTGACTACAGACCACAACTACCAGCAGAGCCATTTCCATAAAATCAGCATTGTCAGCTCTTCCATATCCCCCTTATGTAACTCAGCAGAATGGAACTCTTATCATCTCCACACACCTGCAATGCCCTGGAGGTGGAAACCTCCAGAACAGGGAAGACGGAAGGATGGGCACGGCTATACAGGATGGTGCGGTATAAAATGGCTGACATGCAAAAGACAAGCATTGGCTGAAGAACAGAATTTGTTTCATTTTTAGAATAACTATGGATTTTTGTGGTTTTTGCCTCAAAATGTAAAGCTTTTTCTCTAAGACCTATGACAAGCTAGGGCTGAATTTTGGCCAACCTTAAATTAGCATGTTTCTCAATCATGGATTTAATGCAAGTTATGATATCATAATTAATAAAAGTTATTTAACAAAGATTCAGGTAAGTTGGTTGCTAAACTGCTACCCAAAAGTATAAACATCAAATATATATTGTTTGTGTTAAATGAACAATATATATAATGAGGAAGAAAAAGTAAACAAATCTACAGGGTGATTTTTTGTGCCATTTTTTGGTATCACCACCATTTCTGACAGCTAATAATCCTTTTTTTTCATTCCAAAAGCAAAAAGGAATGTCAAACAATCTGTAGCACGAGAATCACATCCAGAGAGAAACTCACCACTCAACTGCTTTAACCTCTTGGTTATCGAGATAGCAAAGCAATCAAATGGCACTATATGGTAGAAAATCAATGGATTTCAGAAAGAATATTTTAATATCTGCAATAAAATTTTCAAGTTAAAAGTGCTTTAAGTTGTTTGCACATTCTAAAAATTCTTTTGGGAAATGCAAAAGGTTAATTTGGGGCCCTAATATAATTATGGCAAACATTTGATGCCTGTCTTACCAGGCAAAATATTTTTTGAAAACTTTCAAAGGGAAATTGGCTCATATTTATACTACATAAAGACCTTTCAGTGGAAACTGATTCCAGGACAACAATGCTATCTGACTTTTAACTACTAGTTACTGACTAGACTTTCAAATTAGAAACAGATCAATTAACAATGCAGATATACCTGCTTGATAATGAGGTCAGTATATTTCTGTTAAATGATCTGTTCATACTAGAGGACTCAGTTTCTGGTCCATGGACAGATGACCCTTCATCACTGGAACTTCCTGTTTCACAAACTGCAGAGTTCCATCTGAAAATACATAAGACAAGAAAGATAAGAAACATATAAATATCTGCATTAAAACAGTACAATCAGTATTACAGTTTGGTGGTAACAATATAAAACTATTCAAGTTGACTAAAAATAAGTTTAATATCTGAAACTACTCAATTAACATGTTTGGTAGATATCATTTTGTGCTTAAACATCCCAACGTTATGGGTTTGGCCTTGAAATTTTGAAGTTCCCCAAAAAACTGCCGCGGCGTGCAATGAATTGGAAGCTGATCTGTCAGCACTATCCTTATCTTCAGGGCAGATGTTTTTATTTTATTTGGCTTATAATTCCTTACTAAATGTAGTATTTCATCTCGATACTTATAATGTAGTATTTCATCTCGTATTATGCTTTGAAAGCTATCAAAATTTAGATGATTTTCATTGGTGAGAACAGATATATGAGCTACATATGAGAAAGGATCTTCCTGCCATTCTGAACTTCATATGTGATTTAGTTGAGAAAATTGAAAACCTTACTTACTCATCTTTACACTTGGCGGCGCGGCGTGCAATGAATTGGAAGTTGATCTGTCAGCACTATCCTTATCTTTAGGGCAGATGTTTTTATTTTATTTGGCTTATAATTCCTTACTAAATGTAGTATTTCATCTCAATGTACTCCGTCTTTGATATGATTTAAATCAAGTTCCTCGTCATTATAATTTGCTTCCGATAGCGAAGAAAGTGACACAGAGGTTATTGAAAACGAAAAAATTTCGATTGACAAATTAGTTGGTATTCTCGACACAGCAATTATAGGACTTGAACAGCGGAACTTTGTAACTAAACAAGACATTATGTCTGTTTAATAGAATTAAAGAGAAAGTATTATCACATGAAACGAAGCAACTTAAACAATTTACATTCAAAGAAATGTTTAATAAAGTAAACAAATAAATATTAAGCTTTTTCTTTTTGTAAATTTTGATACCCTTTAGATCATAATTGTTCTTTATTTCATAAATTACAGTTTCATATTTTTAATTTTGTAATTTCTGCATGCCATCTTACCATATTTAAACTGATGATCTATAATCCAGAAAAATCGATAATCCGGAATCGCTGAAGTCCTGACGAGTCCGGATCAACGACTTTTGACTGTATTATGCTTTGAAAGCTATCAAAATTTAGATGATTTTCATTGGTGAGAACAGATATATGAGCTACATATGAGAAAGGATCATCCTGCCATTCTGAACTTCATATGTGATTTAGTTGAGAAAATTGAAAACCATACTTACTCATCTTTACACTTGGCATATACTTGGCATATCTTTGAGCAATACATAGATATTTATTTTGTATCCTGATTGATCTGACTATTCTCTCCTATTCTGGTTGCTTTTGTGTTACCTTTTATCTTATTCATATTTTTCTTTCTGTCTGCTCTGTTTGTACATGCAAATCGGTATCAGTATCGATTACATGACACATACAACCGAGATGTATGGGACTGTGCCAGAAACACATTAGCTACAGCATGGGATGCTCTAGGTTGGCTGTGGCTTGGCTATGAAGTAGGTGGTAGAGAGAGCATTCCAGATTCTAAAGAGGGTGGTGCATTACTTATTTTCTATCATGAAGCAATTCCACTTGACTATTATTACATAATTTATTAAGACTATCCTGATTAAAAAAGATGTACAAAATCTGTGGAAGATAATTTTCTTTTCAAAATACCAGGTTGAAATTTGTTAATGGATGTGTGGGCTATTTATTTGTAGGTTCTTTTCAACTATGCATCCAGTATTTAAAAGGAGGGCATCTTGTTGCCTTAGCACCTGGTGGAGTTCTTGAAGCTAAGTTTGGTAATGAAGAATATCGATTTCACAAAAGTAGCTTTAGAGACAGAAGTACCAATAATTCCAATTTCTATACAGAATTTACGAGAAGCTTTTATATCTGTAAAGACTGGCAGTCATTGGTTAAGAAAAGTATATGAAAAGACTCGTCTGCCTGTGGTTTCAATTTATGGTGGATTTCCTGTAAAATTAAGAACCTATGTTGTTCCACATATTCCAAATGACCCAAATTTAACTCCTGAAGAATTAGCTGCCAAGACTGCTCAGGAAATTAAGAACATGACTAATATGTATCAAAGAATTCCAGGCAGTATGTTGATTGCCATTGTTGACAGAGTTTATGAAAAGCCAAAAGAAGAAAACTGTGTAAATATGTGATGTTCATATTGAACAAAGTGTGTATATTCTTAAAATCATGCTAAAACTTACTTTGCCATATACTCATTTCTAATAAATAGGCACAAGGTATAAATCC
Source organism: Stegodyphus dumicola (assembly GCF_044657685.1). Lineage (NCBI taxonomy): Eukaryota > Metazoa > Arthropoda > Arachnida > Araneae > Eresidae > Stegodyphus > Stegodyphus dumicola. The sequence continues at coordinate 106,915,383 of NC_140781.1, read as the reverse complement.
CTTACATTTTATATTATTCATCTATATTTAAGCACTTCAACTGATCTAATGATATTCTGAACTGATGTATTTTATTTTGAAACATCATTATACAATGCCAATGTGATAAACTACTGGTAAAAATTAGCTTACAATCCAAACTGGAAATATAATGGGAGGACAAAAATTTCAATTTATAATCAGGCTAAAGAAGTTTCGGGTATAATAATGGTGATCTGAAATCTTTATCTGACAAATTTTCTTTATTACTAGCTACTAAATAACTAATAGATTCTTATTATTCTCAACAAGGCTTTTACTTAATCAAAAAAAAATATGACGGCTTTCTGCCAAGGAAAGGGTGCCTTTGTAAAGAATTTTGGGAAAACTGGCTTATATTCATGTTACACATGGCTTATATATTTGAGCTCTGTTCCAATTTGATGAACAAACTGGCAGCATCAGTGTCCAGTTTGTCCATCAAATTGGAACAGAGCTCAAAATACCAGTGTTCAATGGTCTTGTGCAGTTAGCCACTAGTGGGCTGAGTGCACTATACAGAAATCTGATATAAAAGTTTTTCAAAACACATTATTGGTGATACAAACTGACACCACTGCACATTACAGACAAATTTAAATATAAAAAAATGGAGTTATCTATGCATCTAAATAACAAGAAGATATAACTGCACTGAAACAGAATGAATGATACCTTAAAAGCACGACAAACTATTTTTAAAAAGCAAAAATGGAAAGCAGAAACACTGATGCAAATTCATAACTCATTCCCTCAGATTAAGAGATAATTATGTGCAAAAAATGGTGAAATAGGTCAATGCTAATATCCTAACATCCTTATTTTCCAGTAAATGTTTGCTTAATATTTAAAAATCATTAAAAGGAAAAGTGTGGCATTCATATGCAGTCAGATTTTTCATGTGACCTGGATAAGCTCTGGTATCAGTACGTGATACCTACTACTAGTACTTATATTTTTAGAAGTATTAGTTATTTTCAAAAGGGACGGTCACCGTGAGAGAATTCTTTCTATACTAATGCAGTAATTCCAAGTTTCAACCACATAAACAGATTCAATAAGGTGAAGGCAGTCCCTCATAGCATATTATTCCAAAGCATGTGTAAGAAAGCAGTGAACAAGCAAGAAGGTCAACATGTTGATCATGTGTTGTTTTAACAATGCTGCGCACTTGACCACCTATTCATCATATTTTTGAAAATTTATACTTTCAATAAAAACAAAAAATATCACAAGTAGACTATACCAGATATTTCTACTTGTATAAAAATATCTTTCTTTTCAATGCCGCACAAGACATGTGATGTGACAAATATATAATTTTGATGGCATTGTGTTCTTCCTTTAGATAGATTATGATCAGTTCATTAATTTATTGCATTCATCAACATTAAAAAATATAACATAATGCAATTAATTTTAGCATCCATGCTCTCAAACTGTATATTAACTACAGCAAAATATGCATTGTTGTTCTTACCTATGCATTAAAAAAAATCTTGAAACCAAACTTTCTTCAGTGAAAATCATAACATGCCACTATTTGGACCTTTTGAACAATTTTTAAGGAAAAGGCTTATGACATTTCAGTCACAGTGAAATCCTTAAAATTGTTAAAAATGAGTATTTAAATTTGAATAACTTTCCTAAATTAATTATGTTACAGCACAGCTTGGTAACTACATTGAAGCTGCACATATGCTATATAAAGCATATGAATTTTCTGTTTACAATAAATATTAACTTATGGTTATCAATATCATATTTTTATGACATTAACAGAAATACTTGTCTTCCATATATATAAAATCTAAATAGCAAATGACAAAGTGAACGACTTAAGATTATGCAATAAGCAACAGTCATATTTATACCATTAAAACTCAAAAGACTAGAGGTTCTTAAACACTAAGGAATTTTTTGGTCTCAGGTAGACTTGATTCAACTTCAGATTCATACAATCAAATCGTCACAAAAAGCTTACAGCGAAGAACAGTCAAGTAATCATTTGACCCAAAATGACTGAATTTTTTTAATTTAGACATTATTTGATCACAACGAAGTCAACAGAAATGTTCATTTATTTATTTATATTTATTAAATTATAACATATTTCGTCCGCCTTCTTAGCATGCCCTGGTTGTGCAGTGGTCAGCACGCTCGACACAAATTCGAGAGGTTCATGGTTCGCGTCTCGGCAAGAGCATTGCTCATTTTTCATTTCTTCTGCTTCAAAATAACCTAATGCCTCTACAAAATATATTTTAAATATTATTAAATATAAATGTTTATATTAATAATTCGCAAATTAGTAAACAAATTTATTAAATACAATTAAGCTTAAATTTAACTGCACATGTATACCACATTAAAATTTAGAAAACCAGTTTTATGTTCTACATATTATTTAGAACGCACCATCTGGGAGAAAACTTGGCAAGGGATGAATGATGCTCAACTGCATAATGACAAAAGGAGAGTACAGCAATAAAGTTTGAGAACCATTGCTCTACACAGTTTATTATTGTTCAAAATAAAGTTTACGAAACTTGCATTCGATTCCAAAAGAGTCTGCACTGTCACCAATATACAATGAAATGAAATCCAATTTGAGATTTTACTATTTGATAAATATCTGATACTGAGGAAAGAACCTTGTGAATAAATTTAACTGGTTCATAATAGCTTTAAACATGCGAAAACTATCAGAACACCTGTGACCATTTTGCCCATTTTCCTGCAAGGAATTAAGTACCTAGTATGAAATTACCAGTCTTTCATGGCTTTGGTCATTCAGTGACTAGCAGGCACAACATAAACAGTTCTCATTTTTATGATATTTACAAGTTTTCCTTTACCTTCAACTTCTCCAAGTTCTTTATGATATTTACAATTTTCAAGAGAAAAAGTTCACATTACAGATTTTAACATTTCATTTTACTCTTAATTTGAGCATTTGTTATACATCTTTAAAATAAGCTCAATTATCAAAAATTATACAGACAGTATAAAATAACTTTAAAATTAGGGCACAGTTAAAGTTCTTATTACAACTGCGAGTTATAAAAAAACCATGACATTATACTAAAACATGTGTGTCAAATTCAAATACTCAAAATCAGCATTAAAAGTACAAAAATATAAGTATGAAAAATTAAAATCTTTGTACTTCATTTTTAACTTTTGGTACTTTGATATAAGTCACATCTCTATTAGTCTAACATTATTATCATTTTACAGGAAACCAACACAGTTCAGGAAATAAATAGGCAATTTAAGTTTATTATTAATTCCTAACTTCAAAACTTTCTTCTAATAGGATTTCAGTTACACAAAAATATCTCCATAGCCTACTTAAAAATTATATTTTAAAATCAAGAACTATACACAGTACTAACTGCAATTAAGCTATTTTTAACAGCAGTTTTAGAAAAGTACTGAAGGAAAAAAATGATAAATAAGCTAAAATTTAATGACACATTACTTTTGAAGTTCTTTATTTTCCCACTGAGCAAGAAGTTTATTGTTCCCTTCCAAAGGCTTCTTCACGACATCAGAACTTGATGGTAAACCAAAGCAATTCATGTTATCTACTCTCCAAATCCATGAATCATATCCTAAAGCAATGTCTCTAGGTCCTTTGGACCATGAATGATTTGCATTAAAATTTCTAGAAACTGAAGTGGAGCCTTTTGGTATTAAACGATACATTTGTTCAGTAGGAGCATAAGAAAAATAATTTTGGTCTGAACTATTCAACTTGTTACTTGATTGTTGCACAGGAACACAGGATAAAAGATTAATTACTTCATCCAAACCCGTATTTGTGGATACTGAATTCTGGTAGTCTGAAACAAAAAAAAAAAAAAAAAAAAGATTTACTAACTGACTAAACAGAAATAGTTCCAGTTTTTGAGTAACATATTATCAAATTTCAAAACATTCATTTCAATCAATTTCATGAAGAATCAAACAGCACTATAAAGTACATATCATCATATAAATCTTATCACTATATGGTAAGAAATATTTATGTAGCCATACAAAAAAAAAAAAAAAAAAAAAAAATTAAGGTTCTATAAAACTGCTATGGAACACTGTTTCCTGCTTTAAAAATTAAACACTAATTAGCTCACTCTCCCCATTCAAAGCATAAATATGGAAACATTTATGCTGGTAATAATGGTGCAACAGCTGGGTACTTGGACTTGAGTTCCAACCCCCATCAAGAAATAGTCCATCAGAAAATGTCAACAACTTTGCAGTAATATATAAAAGATGCAGAGATGTTTGAATTTGTATTGGAATCGAGAGAGGTGGGTGCTTAGTAGATTTTCATCAATGACATAAGTACAAAGGGTGCAGCAAAAGGAGATAAAGCTTGGTGCAAAAGTTCTGCAAAATCTCTTGAAAACACGAATTTGGAGCATATAATCACATTTTAAAATTAATTTGAATTCCATCTAATATATTAAATAATTAATAAATTATACACCATGTCAAATTTTATATAGAATTTAAATCTTTTAACCACTTTAAAGGAATGGTATTACAGTATAAAGTCTGTAATCCGGACATCCATTATCCAGACTTCAAAGCCACAAATGTTTTTTTTTTTTTTTTTTTTTTTTTTTTTGTATGCTTTATGCATGCGCGTAATGCGTTTAAGCATGCACGTTTAATGTTAAGTATGCACGTTTAATGTTTACACATATGTGCGTTTAGCACAAAAAATGAAGCAACTTAAAAAATTTACATTGAAAGAAATGTTTAATAAAGTAAACAAATAAATATTAAGCTTTTTCTTTTTGTAAATTTTGATACCCTTTAGAATTGTTCTTTATTTCATAAATTACGGTTTCATATTTTTAATTGTATAATTTCTGCATACCATCTTACCAGATTTAAATTGATCTATAATCCAGAAAAACCCTTAATCCGGAATCGCCGAAGTCCCGACGAGTACGGATTACGGACTTTGAACTGTATTTGAAAAACTGTGAAAGGAAAATAAGCTCATAAAAAGCACAGTTAAACAATAAAAAGTTTAGTTTCTTGCTTAACTCTATATGATAATTCTGAATTTCTTTTACATTATTTTAAAGAACATTAATTACGCATGATAAAATATCAAAAAGTGTAACAAAAGAACACCTTGCCATCAAACTACTATGACGTTTAGCTGTTAACATTCAACAATTAGTAAATGCAGTAATAATATCAGTTTAACTATATATTTGGAAAATCACCATAGAAACAAAAAGTAATACAAAATTAGCAAAATCTCATGAATTTATTTTTAAAAGATTATTTTGATAGTTATGAAAACTTGAGATATAAGTGGCAGACAAGCTGTTCACTTAAGGTGGACTGTAAATAAAAGACTGACTGAAAATGGCTTAAGAGCCCAAAAGCTTGTGAAGAAACTTTTCTTTCATGAAAAACTGAGACTCAAGTGACTACAATGGCTACATGATCATAGCATTGCCTGTAGATCGATAATGGTGTCAAATTATTTAGAGTGAATTATTTAGAGTGAAATGTTGATAAATCAACATTTCCTTTGATACCTAATACAGAAATCACATTTATATAATGCTATTATTTTAAAAGATTTAAACCAAATCGTAATACAGCTATAGTAAAGCATCCTACTGTAATTATGACATGGAGCTGTATCTTGGCATATGGAGTGGGCAGACTATGTACTGTAGAAGGAAAAATTAATGCAGGCCAATATATTTATATGCTTGAAAGAAAAATTCTTTTTTCAATTTTTAGGATCTTTCGAAGCAATGTTTACATCTTTCAAGATGATAACACACCATGCTATTGAGCATGACCAATAGATAGATGGCTTTCTTTTCTTAGATGGTAATTTCGTGAGATACTGCCAAGCTGGCACTGGCGACATTTTGTTCCAGTCCCTGTATCACTGTAATAGGTTTTGTAATTGATCACTATATTAGCTGTAACTGTAACTTGACTCTCATATGGCCTTCAAGTCATTTTGTGAAAAAGAAAATACCAGAAATATCTCGGCAGCCAAGCGAAAACTATATAAGGCTAGAGACAGCATCTGCTCTCAGTTTTTGTTGTTAGCCGTTAGCTCGGCATGAATTCCCACAACTATCTCCAGTTTAGCTTCACTCTTTAGTTGCACTCTGTTGCGCTTAACATTCGTAGTAATTTGCATGTAACTACCGATTCTACTCTGTGATATTGTCAAGCATTGTAAGACTACTTTTGTGGAAAGTTCCAGACCTCTGAAGTGTTTCTTGTGATAAAATACATTTTATCAACCAATCACTGAAGCTGCGTGCATTCAATCTATTATGAACCCATATGCATGTAACAATATCACAATAATGTTATTTTAAATATTAAAAATATTTTGAATTTTCTGTTAAAATCATCTTTAAAGTATTAAATTATTAATAGTAGCATTTAAATTAACTTTTAAAATGTCATTAAATACATGAAATAGATACTTTCATGAAGTTTTACGGAACTTCTGCACCAAAAGTGAATATTTCACTACAGTAAGGCTGCTATCACACGTCGGTTTGTTTCGAAAGAACAACTGTTTGGAACAATTTTTCTGCTTTGTCACAACAGCCAATCACCACAGCTCGCTTTGGGGTTAACACAGGGGAAACTGGTTCTCCATTACAAACAAGCTAACAGCATTCGGCGCTGATAGCTGATTGGTTGAAAATGAACAACTTGCAACTTTTTTCGAAAGGAAGGAAAAAGTCGCACGTCTTTCTTTCAACAGTAAACCAGGCAGAAAAATTGTCCGAAACAGTTGTTCGTGCGAAACAAACGCCGTGTGATATGGGCTTAACAAACACTGTTAGTCTCTCAGGTGTTCGATATGCACAAAACACAAATGGTTTCGAAGGTGTTCAAAACATCCACTATCAATTCTGACACATTCTCAAAATCTCTCAGCTATGTTACAACAGAAATTCATAGGTCAAGATATGTGCTGTTCATTCTTTGCTGCCAAAAAAAAAAAAAAAAAAAAAAAAAAAAAAAAAAAACAATTTAAGCAGAGTACACAGAATTCTTTAAAATATTATCTCTTTCACAAAACCCCCAGAAAACAAGATTCATAGATGTAATGCATGGGAAGCATGGAGGATAATAATGTCACAGAATCCAGACCCATCCTTGGGATTACTTCATTAAAGAAATTGTGCACAAGATAAATGCTATTAGGTGATATCCTCTCCTACTAAAGAAATACCTCATGATTGTTTGGCAAACCTTGTCTTCTAAAACATATACATTGAAGAGCCATTACTTTATGACCACCCTGTTAATATCATGTAGGACCAACTTTAGCCCTCAAAACTGTCAGCACCTGGCATGCCATTGACTTCACAAGGTACCAATATGTAGTCTGAGGTATGTTGGTACCAAGCACTAACCAACTGGTCCTGCAATTTACACTCATTGCGAGGGTGTAGCGTGGCAGCACGAATTTGGTTTTCCAGGTGGTACCACAACATTCTACTGGATTAATGTCATGTGAATTTGGAGGCCAAGATATGACTTGAAAGTCACTGGAATGTTCCTCAAACCACTCCCTGGTGATTTGACCCTTATGACATGGTGCATTATCCTGTTGGTAACCTCCGGCCGGAAATACTGTTGTCATAAATGGGTTAAACTGGTCTACAACAACGTTCACATAGAGCACAGACATCAGAGATTGTCCTATGGGGGATTACGGGTCTTAATGTACTCCATTAAAACATTGCCCACACCATTATACCCCCACTACTGGCTTGTCTCTATCCAACTGTGCATCTGGGAGCCACGATTTTGTTCGGAAATCGGCATATTATTAGTACACACCCATGGATGTGATGGACCAGAAAACATGATTCATTGGACCATGCAACTGTCTTCCATTCTTCTAATGTCGAGTATATTATATATTTCAGTTTCCCTCCATGGACCCACAGTATCAAATGTGATAAGGGAGCTAAGTGTCACTGGTGGCCCATCATATCATATTTGACACATTGAAACAGAATGTTTGATTTCAAACTTTAAATGCAGATAAATTATGTAACAGTTTTGAGAATTCTTGTTGAATAGAATATCTTGAGCATTAGTCTCGTTATGAATATTAATGAGCTATGAATAGTATTTATTATTTTACTCTGCCAATGTAAAACAAAGAGAGCTTACAATGCATATTTAGAATTTAGAAATGCATTACTGATGGTCTCATCAATCATATAAAATCTACTGTAATGCAAATGGTTTAATTTATTGAGCTTTGGAAGAACTTTTGTGTACACCCATATCATGTATTGGTGATATTGATATATGATAACTGTCGAAGTTTTAAAATACAATTTCATCGCATTGACATTGTGCAATTATTTTGATAGCTTTTTATACTTTAGTCTCTTACTATATATCCCCTTTCCTTGCTCTGTAACATTACTCTCATATCATTAACTTAAAAGACAAGGTAGGCCTAAAGGGCTGTATGAAACAAAATGACTAGGAACTTTTGGTCAGAAGGACAGTTAAAATTTGCTACCTATACAGACACGGCAAATATCTTCCCCACCTTTTTGCACCATATCAGAGATTAAGGGAAAAAAATCATTATGCAAAATAAACTATTTTAACTAGCTTATAAACGGTATAGATACAAACCTTGCTCTGATGTTTGCACAGGTGTAACAAATTTAGATTCAGTACAGTCTGTTGATGACCACACAGCAGGAGTTGGAGACCATGTCGAAACTTTATCTGAATTGCCAGGTATATTTTGAGAACCAAAATGTGAATAAAATGGCATATCCCCAGCAGTTGGCACAGGTGAAGTATAAAAATGACTTTGTGTATTATCCGAATCACTTACTTTTGATACTCCAACTTTGCAAAACAGCTGGGAAAAATGTTTTTTTATATTTGCATTTAAATTTGCATTGATAGAGATTTTAGAAGGATTTCTGTCAGGAGATCTCCACTGTAGACTATGTCGAAAGGAATCGCTGTTGAAATTCTTGGATAATTTAGATAATGATTTCCAAGTACTCCATGAAAACTGTGCTTGAAGTTCTATAAAAGAGCACAGACAAGTCCCAATAACCTAAAAAGTAAGTTAAGCATTCACCTGTTAGACTTATTGAAACAATGTCACTTCATAATTATGAAAATTTACAAGATCTTGAAAGGTTTATTAAAAATCATTAACTAGCAAAGAACTACTAAAAAATAAAATTTTAAATTGCACATAATTAAAAAATATATACATCCTAGTTTACTTTTACATCAAATGTTAATAAAACATAAAAACAAACTAAAAATAAAAATCATGAAAGAAACAAAAAATGGAATTTTTGTGACTCACATTTACCTACAAATTTTGGACAATTACTAAATTAGGTTATCAATAGGTAATTAAATTAGGCTTAATTAGGTTATTATTTATTTAAAAAATTTTACTTGCCACTTTTTGAAAACATGCTAAAAATTAGAAAATCAAAAATTTCATAGAATTACAATGCAGAGATTATTTGAATCCCGTGATTGTTGCAGGTGGCTCTTCTGACAAACACCCATAACAGACAACATACGACTGATTTAATTCTCCCCCTTGCCCTAGTTTGCATGCAATTTTCAGACTGGCTATGGGTGGTTTAGACAATTTATTAGTGACCGCATCCATTATTCGCAACTAGCCCAAATATATACTGCACATTTTATCAAAATTTCAATTGTGGAAAAACAAGCATGCAGCTTACATTTACAACCTCACAAAAATGATTTTATTTCCCAATATTGTATGCAGTTAAAAATGAGTTGATTTCTCATTCTGGAATAACAATATAACGATAGCATTTTAAGAAACTCGCCACACTGTTAAGGTACTGGTAATGTTACCCAACAACAGCATTGTTGAAACTGTTAGCATTTTTCACAATGTAATCTTGCATTTTATCCCGAACAAAACAGAATAAAGTCATATAAATACAGAACCAGGCACATGCATGCAATTATCATCAGTTGGATTGAAAACGCATGTATAATTGACAAAAAATGCCACCAAATCAATCATTTGTGTGCTATTTCTTATTATGTCTTAAGTAAGGCCTATTGTTGCAGCGCATTGTATTCCAGCTGCATTATAATGTGTAAAATTAAATGAAATTGTTTTCTATAAAGAACAAGAATTTTAATAACAAATAATGAAGAAACATGTGTTTAACTGAATAGAATATAATGATAAAACTGGAATATAACAATAAAGCTCTTATTTGGACAGTTTTTATTACAGATACTACCAATAATCTGTTGGAATGCAACTAGATTGATTTATTGGACATTGAAATAACTTTTACATACACCAAAGTTTTTGTAAACACCACAAGTACTGGTGGTAGTTGAGAATATATCCAGATATTATAGATTCATAGATTTCATACATTTTATAATAGTTAAATTGTATGGATGTTGTGCAATTGTTTAGATATCTCTTTCTTTAGATTTCTTTATTATCTATCCCCTCTTTCTCCACCCTAATATTACTTCTAGACAGTATTAATATCTAATAAACAGAATAGGCATACAGAGCCTCCATCATAGAAATTTATTCTAAAAAGAGTCCCACAAATAGAAAAGTTTCGGAACCACCGTGCTAAGATATTCATTTCATTTTTCATTCGGCCAAGATGTTTGTTCATTTAGATATCGTAACAGATGAAAAACTTTTTGCTTGCAGTTCTTGCTGCTAAATATGTTTCAAATAAATGCACCAAATTTTGATTTTAAGAAGATACTTGAATTTCCCATTTTCCATGAAGTATGTATTACATCAGAGGAAATTAAAGCAACACTCCAGTTCAATGCTCATTTTACAATGTGGTTATGATTATAATGCTACAAGTAAAAAGATATCATTTGTTTTAAGCCGAATTTTTTAATACCAACATTTTTTTAATTTTTCGTATGAATCGTTTCTGCATTTTTCTATAAGAAATGATATATGCTAATAGTTAGAAATCATATATAAATGTGAGTATAGACATATTTAACTTGCCACATGTACCTGAAAACTCTCTGCTATAGTATCATCTAAATCTGCTTCCCCAGATCTCATTTCTAAGGTATTCAAGATTTCTTGTAACATCATCAATGTTTCTGTTTTAACGGCAGCACTTGCACCAGCTGTAGCTTTACTTACTTCTTCCCAAACAGAAAGAAACTGTTGTGAAATACCGCGATATGCAGGCACATCTTGGACAGCATGAAAAAGATTTCTTGCTAACAAAGATCCTGCTCCACATAGAGAATTTAATGCCTATAGAAGCAAAGAAATTTAAACAAGGAAATTTAGAATGAAAGGGAAAAAAAAGTTTTGCCAACAATGTACACATAAACAAGCAATGCCTTAAAGCAAAATCTTAATATGTTTGTTCTGTGTAAATGCAATGCTACATTTCACAAAAGTCCATTAGAATATATTACACTACAGTCAAAAGTCGTTAATCCGGACTCGTCGGGACTTCGGCGATTCCGGATTATCGATTTTTCCGGATTATAGATCATCAGTTTAAATCTCGTAAGATGGCATGCAGAAATTCTAAAATTAAAAATATGAAACCGTAATTTATGAAATAAAGAACAATTATGATCTAAAGGGTATCAAAATTTGCAAAAAGAAAAAGCTTAATATTTATTTGTTTACTTTATTAAACATTTCTTTCAATGTAAGTTGTTTAAGTTTTGCTTCGTTTCATGTGATAATACTTTCTTTTTAATTCTATTAAACAGATATAATTTCTTGTTCAGTTACAAAGTTCCGCCGTTCAAGTCCTATAATTGCTGTGTCAAGAACAGCTACTAATTTGTCAATCGAAATTTTTTTGTTTTCAATAACCTCTGTCACTTTTCTTCGCTATCGGAAGCGAATTATAATGACGAGGAACTTGTTTTAAATCATATCAAAGACGGAGCATATCGAGATGAAATACTACATTTGGTAAGGAATTATAAGCCAAATAAAATAAAAACATCTGCGCTGAAGATAAGGATAGTGCTGACAAATCAACTTCCAATTCATTAGGCGCCCGCCGCCGAGCAGCGTGAAATTGATAAACAGATTTCGGATTTCAAAACATACTTTCGCTTTAGATCCTTTACATATTAACAAATATATATCGAAAATTCTATTTGATATAATCGAAAGTTTAAGCTTACTTGTATAAAATTGCTCTTACAGTCTGCAAAAAATAATAAGCCGGATGCAATTCGAAAATTAAGGAACAACGCAATCATCAACATTAACTGAAATAGATAATTAGATAATTTTAGCTTATACGTCCATTATACATAAAATGCGCACGCGAAAACGTATTCTGCACTTGCGCACACTCATATGCGCAGTCGTAAAAGGTCTTACGCGCACGCGTGAACGCCTCTGCGCATGTGTCAACGTGGCGCATGCGCAGAAAGTTTTTAGTTTTGATGTCCGGATTATAGATCATTCCGAATTATGGGTGTCCGAATTAACGACTTTTGACTGTATATATAAAAAAGGCCAATGTTACTTAACTAAGCAATCTCTCACTTGTTCTCTTTACCATTGGGTTAAATGCACTACAGCCAAGGGATACTGGTAAAAGGATTCTTCAAATCTGAATATGCAGAATTTTTTCTACCATTTTGAATAATTATCAGTAGGAAAATGATACATCATTGTTATCAATACATATTTTTAGCAGAAATAAACAAGAGGAAATCTGCAGAGATTTGAATATTTAATTAATTCAGAAATTTACAACAGAGTGATCACCTCACAAAAGGAAATTTCCTTGTGTAATGAATACTCAGTTGTTTTTAAACAAGGTTTAGCTACAAAATATTTAAATTTTAAACAATAAACTGGTACTTATGTACTACAACCATCTTAGTGCAATTTGGTGATTTTTTATAAATGAAAAAGTAAAAGTTACATAGCATGTGAAAGTTGGTGGTTTTTGCACCTTCATTTTTAGAAAGGTTCCCAAACTATCAATATTTATAGTGAGTTTGATAAACAATATCAACATAGGAAAAGAAAATATACTTTAGCAATTTAAAATAAATTTGAATTATTAAGTAACAATTATACCATACATTAAAAAAATACATTCTTCTTCAAAATCTATTTCTTTCTTTCTTTTTTTTTTTTTTTTTTTTTTTTTTTTTGAATTGTAGAGATACAGCTTTGTGCAATCTTTGACAAAGCGGCTAGCTAGAATCCTCATTGTTCAATTTAGAAAATTTTCAGCAAAATTCTGTATTGCTGCTGAAATTTTATTGTAGTTTTTTCCATTACTGCCAAATTCCACAAGCACATATTTTAAAACTAAGTTTGAAGCAAAAAATATCATGATTTGTGTATGATAACCATTGGAACTTGGAATACAATAAAATACACTGGTTATCATAAATTAAGGAAAAATCACAAAAATAGCGATAACTCCCTCAAAAATAAGCCAAACCGTGTAAAATTTGAATATGTTGCGAAGTAAGAGTAGCTAAGTAAAAATGCAATATGCAAATTAGTGGCGCTGCACTTGGAATACATCATATGCGAGGAGAATAAAAGTCCATGTTTGAGAGCAAGCCCACATATTTCATTGCGATAGTGACATCGGAAATCTGAGATAGCCAATTCGTAACAATGAATTCCGGGCATCATTTTCCTGCAGAACTACGATGGAAAGCCATTGGGAGACTAGAGGCAGGACAAAGTAAAACAGAAGTGGCCAGATGGATAAATGTGAGTACTTCTGTGGTTCACAGACTTTAGAGGCGATTTCAAACCACAGATTCAGCCTCTAGGTGGTTCAGCCAAGGACAGCCAACTGCTACAACGAGCGCTAATGACCGATATTTGACATTATGTGCATGCAGGAATAGAATCACTACTTCGACTCTTCTTAGATCCTCCCTTGCTGCAGCCACTGGAGGGTTGGTGTCAACGTCAACTGTGCATAGAAGGCTTCACGATGGTGGTCTGTATGCAAGACGACCAACCATTTGCGTGCCGCTCATGTCACGTCATAGGAGGGACCATTTCCAGTAGACACGACAACATGTCCACTGGACGCTTGATTGGTGGAGGGCTGTTCTCTTTACAGACGAGTCCAGGTTTAGTCTAGAAAGCGATAGTACGCGTTATTTGATATGGAGAGAACCTGGAACCCGTTATCATCCGTTAAAGAGATGCATACAGAAGAGGCAGTGTCTGTGTTTGGGGTGGCATCTCTTTGGGTGGACGCACAGACCTCCATGTCTTTCCAATGGAAACCGTGAATGCTCCGGTTTATAGAGATGACATCCTTGATGCTTATGTGCACCCATGTGCTGGGGCAATAGGTGATGCTTTCCTGTTACAGGACGATAAACTCAAGACCACACAGGGCTCGCACTGTAGATGATTATCTTCAACAGGAAACAATTATGCGCATGGAGTGGCCAGCTCGATCCCCGAACTTGAATCCTATCGAGCACGTTTGGGATGATTTAGAGAGATGTCTAGCTGCTCTCAGTCTGCCTCCTCAGACCCTTGCTTCCTATGGAACTGATAGACCGCATAATTGAAAGCATCACGCATCACTATATGTGCTGTATTGCCTCTAGAGGCGACCATATTCCATACTGAATGTACTTTTCCTAGAGCAAACTGACACCTTCGATTTGTTCATTTTATACATGTGCTAATTTCTATACTACCATAATTGTCTGGTAATTTATTTTTATGTTATTTGATACCTTACTATGTGTTGTATATTGTGGGTAAGTTTCATACAACTCTACATGTAACTTTTTCAGTAATCGTGATTTTTGTGATTTTTCCTTAATTTATGATAACCAATGTAGAATGCATACAAAAATGGTGGCTTTGCTAGACTGAAACGATTGTTATGAGCCCGGTTGCCGGAAGAATGGTTATGCCCGTGGTTGCCAGATTTTGGCACTTTCTGAAAATTTGGCTACTTCTACAAAGACAGTTGCGATAGTACGTAAGTACCTATAAATTTACTTATTGTTGAAAACAATAGTTCAATGATCATAGTTAAGTACTGCTTGCATCTACTGTTGTAGAAAACAATCATTTTAATAGTCTGAAATTAAATACAAATTACATGTGATAATTATTATGACAACTAATAATTTAAATATTCTATCCATAGAATATATCAGGATATGAATACATATATAATAATAATGCATATTTATATATGAAAGAATACATCATTATGAAATTGTACATAGATTTGTAGAAAATAAATGTTACAAAGTATTAATCTTTTCTATTGCACTTTTATATTTAAAAACAAACAATCTTTATTTTACTATAAATATTGTTAAATTAAATAAAACTGAAAAATGCCGATATATTTTACAATAAATTTTTTTAAATGAAAGATTCATTAGATTTTTTTATTTACTTATTGCTCTAGTCAATGTGATTAATAAGTGTTTAAGTGTTGTAGTCTTTCCTCCCCTTCACATTTTGAATAGAAAAATTGAAATTTGGGACCTGCCTTCAATAACATCGCATGCAGTGCTGGAGTATTTTTAAGATTACAGGATCCTGCCATCAAGAGAAGTGAGCATTAATAGGCATGGTATGCAACTTTATTTGAAAATGAATAAACAATGAATCTGATGCAATGTGAAAAATTTAAATATGTTTTTAATGTTATATCCATAACTTATAGCTCTTGATTATCTAATTAAACACAGAATGATGATGCAATATGGCAGCCATAAATAACTGGTGTATCCTGCCATCTTTAATTATTGACAGAAATAAGATAAAATGCTTTACTTTCATATGTTTAAGACCTACAGAAATACATCGGCTTTCACATCTGAACTGTATTTTTTTCTGAAATCTTATGCAATGTTAAAAGTATGACATTCAAGCTGTGATATATGATGACAAGTAAAGTTCCTGTTTTTATAATTTCAGACTGGGAAATTTCATTTGTCTTTTCTACAATTAACTACAATTTGGTTAAGATGTCATATACAGCCCGGGATACATGTGGTAGCCAAATGTGGCAATACTTTGCATTGGATGGTTTAGTTGAGATTTTGTTTGTATTGCAACCATTTTTACATTCAAACTTTTGTGGGAAATGTGGTTTTAATTCATCATAGTGGTTTTTTGGTTATATGTTGAGAAATGGCATATAGTTCCATGAAGGAAATTGTGGAGAGATATCAGCCACATGCTTTACAGCAAGGGTGGCCAAAGTGCGGCTCACAAGCTTGATATGGCTCTCACAGGCAATTTGTGCGGCTCATGCATATAAAATATATGTATGAAATATCTTAAACTAAAACTATTCAGTGTCCAAAAGGAATTAATTAATTAGTTTAGATTCTTTTTACAAAGTTATCAGGGATTTCTTTCTATTTAAAACCTCCTCCACTACTTCTATAATGATGTAAATATGAACTTGTGCCTTTTAGAAATTCTAGATGCGGCTCTCGGACATTCCTGAATTCAAACGTGCAGCTCTTACTGACATGAAGTTTGGCCAACCCTACTTTAGAATGTATTCAAGCTAGATTTAGTTCAAGAAGATATGTTGTTGGAGTTATTAATGAAGCGTATGTTCATGGTTCTCTTCATGCTGAGAGAAGAGAATTTTTGTGGTTTTTATGGAATACAGGATTTTTAAAACTGAACCTGACATGTGAGAAGTGTGGCTCTGATATGAAGATTCAGAAAAAAAATTGTATTTCTGATGGATTGATGTGGATTTGCACAAACATTGTTGAGGGTAATGAATGTGGTTCTGACCGAAGTTTGAGTTTTGGATCCCGGTTTTCCTGCAGTAAGTTGACTTTAGAGGAAATTCTTAATCTAGCGTTTGAAATTTTGAACATTAGAAAGGCATCTGATATAGTCATGGCATTTGAGTTTACACGCTTTGTGCAACTACTGTAGTTTTATTAATGAAAGTATATTGGATTATATACTATGTGATATGTCTGTCCTTACATGTTTTTGTTTGAAATTAATAATTTGCTTCTTTGGGAACTATTTTGAATGGTAAGTGAATTTGCTTTTTTATTGTTTTAATTTTGTAGAGAGTTATCTTAATTGTTGCACTGCTTTAATTTTGTGCTGTCATTTTTTAAATTTTTGAATTTATTTATGTTGAAATTTTTTTGAATTTTTTGTTGTTATTTTAGTTTAAATGGCTCTAGTGTAGAGCTGGGTGCCCGTTCGGTTGGCGACAAATTTTGTTCAATTTTGGTGAGGAAACCACATTTCTGGTTATCATGATTGTTTTAACTTGGTTTTAACTTCCTACTTTTTTAAAGTTAAAATAGATTGATGTGTACATAGACGAAGTCAAGGCAGTGCACAATGCTGAGCTTGTGCAATTCTCTTATTTTTAAGGGAAAATAGATCAATGTGTACATGGACACCTAGTTTGCGTAATTCTTTGACTTCTTCTTTTGGTTTTGTGTAGTGGCCATCTTGAAATTAACCTTCCTGGCACTGATCTTAACGTCAAAAAAGAATCTGGGGGGGGGGGGGGACAAGGAGTACCCTATTGTAAACTTTTACCATTTAAATTTGCCTTCAAACATTTTTGGCTAGAAACTTCACGCTTTTACTTATCTAAATTATTTTCTTTTTATTTCGGACGTTTAGCATAAATCATGCGAGAAAATGTGGTTTTCGTACATATGACAAATGCATTTCCTCAAATATTTAAGTTTGAAAAATGTAAATAAAAAATTTAGCTACCTAAAAATCGTTTAGTTTCTCACCTGCCAACGCAGTCCGTATACGACAGCTGTTCCTACAATTTTTACACACTCAGTTATCCAGAACTTTTACTTATTTGGCACTTCCCAAGCTTTCCTGATAGTTTAGATTTCACTGTAAAAGCATGAAGGATTCGGATTTTACTGTACATATATTTTTACCAATGGCATAGCTTGATTGAGCAGCTGAGGGGCATTTTGTTTCATATAGTAACATCCAGGCAGCTACAACAGAGAAGATTTGAAAATAGCTATTCGAGAGGAATGGAACAATGCTGAAATCTCTGTAATTTAAGATCAAGCAGATTTGATATCAAGAATCTGAGCAATTAGAAATGCCCAAGAAAATAGCAACCCAAGAAAATAGCACTCATAACTCAACTTTCAAAAAAATTAAAGGAATATGGAGTATATTAATATTTTTTGAACCCATCAAAGGCGGAAGTTATCTATTTAGTTATTTTTCTGTTTAGTTTTATTTATCAGTCATTTCACTTTTTCAATACTTAGTATGTTCAAATGAAAATTTCTGATATATTCTTCTTACATTTGAATTTATTGCCTTTTAACAAACATCACTTATTATTTACAATGTTTGATGTCCAAAAATTGTTCACATTCACTATACACTAAAAGAAGTCATACAATTACATACCTGAATGTAGGAGCAGCACAGGTCTAAACAGTTACATATATCATTCATGAGGCTATGAGTATCAAACTGTTGAAAAGATGGTTTCGTGGAGGCAGAAACAGGAAATGGCATTTCACGATCTTGATGAACAGATGGTTTTGTACTAAAATTGAAATGTCTACGCAGATTGGCCATAACTTCAACCCAAAAATCACTACTTGATTATGAACATGGACATTAAAGGAATTTTCATTTCAGAAAACAGGTCAAATTTGTACCTATTAAATATACATATATATATCATTAGCTATACATTGTAATTATTCAAGCACATGCATCTATAATATAAATTTAAATCAGTGATACATGTATTTTTTCTTTCATTTATACATGGTTCTACATATTTTGGATGTAGCTACCCAGATGGTGTAGTTTAGGGGAGCCGACCGAGATACTGAAGGCCCTGGTTTCGAATCCTGGAGAAGGCATGTATGTAGATTGTCTGTCCCTGCATAGGAATAATGGAGGCTGCCTATTAGGTGGCTCCATAATAAAATGACCACCATGTTTGGCCTTAGTAGTGGCGAAAGCCTAAAAATGGCTATCGCCCACCATTAGAAAAATTTAAAAAAACATATTTTAGATGTTGTATATGAAAAAAGAAATTTCATACGATTTAGAATTAATAAACATGATATTACAGAAATGCATATATATTATCCAATTTTGGTTGCAGTAGATTGCAGGGTGCCCCTTGGATTATCACTAAATTGTTGTTTCATTTATCACCAAATTGTTGTTTCATTATGGTAACTTGGGCAGTTGAATTTTATGGAAACCCTATTATGATGTAATGGGTTGCATGATTGGGGTGAATTTGAATGATGGGACGGATTTGAGTTTGGATAAGAAGTGTGTTGTTCTTTTGTGGTTTACACGGTAAAATGGCTGAATGTTGTAAGATTAAGTTTCAGTTCAATTTGGAACGAAAGGGGAAAAAAGCACTGATTGACTGATGTGCAAATGAAGGTTTACTTAGTTGCCATTATAAGTGTTGTTTGTAGGAAGAAAATGCGTATGGTCAAACGTCGGAGGATACCTGACCTACGAAGGATATGTTTTACTCTTACTTTTGTGAATTTATGTGGCGATGCCAGCATACAGATTCTAGTTCATGTAATTTTAGGAAGTTTTTGGATGCTGTTAAGGAATTTTGTTTGACTGAAGACAGGAAAATTTGTAAGTATGGTAAGTGGATATTTCTTTGTGTAGTGCTAAGATGAATTACCTTTTATTTTATGTTAGTTCATTGTTTGATTTAAAATGTAGTTCACTGAGATTATATATTTTTTGTTGACTGCTCCTTTGACTTTTTAAGTGAATATAGATCAATGTGTACATGGACAAAGTCAAGGGAGCGCGCAATGCCTAGTTTGTGCAATTCTCTGATTTTTTTTTTTCAGTAAATATAGGTCGATATGTACATGGATACCAAATTTGTGCAATTCTTTGACTTGTTTAGCGGATTTGGATTTATTTGGGATTTTTGCGCCAAAATTCGCCGCTACAGAAAGCCAAAGTAGCAAGCCAAAGAATTGCACAAACTCGTGGCCCATGTACCGCCAAAAATCGCCAAGGGGCACCCATAAGTATATTTTTACCCCCAATTTTTATACTCGGTTTCAAATACTTACTTAGAATTGTAAAACATTTTATAGCCTCGAAATTTCACAACAAATTAATAAAAGTAGAAAGCAAATTGATTCCTCTTACCTTGTATCCAGCACAGCATCAAGTGAGATCATAGCTAATTAACTTTTAATCCAAAAAAGGTTGTAGACGGAAATTGTAAGTGAAACACATACTTTATTAATACATGAAAATAGATTAAGATTCGTTAGTATTGAGATATGTATATCGAAAGGGAGTTATATAAAAGAGAGTGTCATATTACTGTCCTTTCCTGAAAGGTGTGAGAAAAAGTGAGTTTAAAGAATAAGTGAGTTACACAATTAACTCCTTAGCAGGATGTCCAGATTACACAGTTTATCGCGTTATTGGTGACAGTCCATCACTATTTGCATATCAACACCCCTGCTTGATGGGCAAGATCGCCATTTGCAGCGATTCTCGAACACAGGTTTGCCTAGTAGTTTGGTGAGTAGATCCGCAATCATGTCAGAGCTTCTGCAGTAGTCTAGGCTCAGGATCCCGTTTTGTTGAAGTTCCTGCAAGTAGTGGTATTTGACATCTATATGTTTTGTTCTGGAGCTATTTTTCTCCATCTGTGATAGTTTGATACATGACTTGTTATCATCATAGAGAGTAATCAGCAGATTTTGTTTTAGTCCTAGATCTTTAAGCAAATTTAACAGCCATTGCACTTCTTGTGCTGTATTAGCTGCTGAAATACAGTCTGCTTCTGTTGAAGATAGTGCAATACAGTTTTGCCTTTTGGTGCTCCATGAAATGAAGTTTTTTCGTAGCTTGAATATGTATCCATTGTACCATGGATTTTCTTGTTGTTCTGTCATTTGCCCAATCTGCATCTGAATATGCAGTTAGTACAGGTTCTTGAATTTTGTTAAAGAACAAATTAAAGTCTTTAGTTGTATACAAGTATCGAATGACTTTCTTGACAGCATTCCAATCTATATTCCAAGGTTTTTCGTTTCTTCTACTCAATAGATTGATGGCGCATGCTATATCTGTTTTGCTGATTGTTGCAATATATAATAATGCCCCTACTGCTTGTCTATATTCTGTATTATCCTCTAGAAGATCATCTTCAGTTTCTAATTTGCAGTAGTTAGTTTCTATTGGCGTATATGTTGGTTTTTCATTTTTAAGTTCAAATTCTTGAACTATTTCTTCGATTTTATTCTTTTGGTTTATGGCAAAGGTTCCATCTTTAAATCTTTTGATGTTTATGCCGAGGCAGTAGGTGACTTCTCCTAGGTTTTTGATTTCCAATTTAGCATTTAGTTGTTGGATTGTTTCCCTTACATCTTCTCTTTCACTTCCTATAAGCATATCATCTACATATAATATTGCACATGTAAATTTTCCATAGATGTTTTTGAAAAAGAAGCATTGTTTTTATTAGTTTGTAGAGTTGTATACAGTCAAAAGTCATTAATTCGGACACCCGTAATCCGGAATGATCTATAATCTGGACCTCAAAGCTAAAATCTTTCTGCGCATGCGCCGCATTGATGCATGCGCATAGGCGTTTTACTCGTGCGCGCAAGACATTTACGACTGCGCATATGCGTCTGTGCAAGTGCAGAATACGTTTTCGCGTGCGCGTTTAATGTATAACGAACGGTATAAGCTAAAATTATCTAATTATCTATTTCAGTTAATGTTGATAATTGCGTTGTTCCTTAATCTTCGAATTGGATCCGGCTTATTATTTTTTGCAGACTGTAAGAGCAATTTTCTAAAAGTAAGCTTGAACTTTCGATTATGTCAAATAGAATTTCCGATGCTGGAGCTCCCAAAGGATCTAGAAAACGAAAGTATGTTTCAATGTCCATCAAACAAAAACTAATTGCTACAAAAAATGGATAAAAGCATATCCTTTGTTTATCTAACCGTTCCGAAATCTGTTTATCAATTTCACGCTGCTCTGCGCGGGGAGGGGGGGGGACGTCGCGGCGCGCAATGAACTGGAAGTTGATCTGTCAACACTATCGTTATCTTCAGGGCAGATGTTTTTATTTTATTCGGCTTATAATTCCTTACTAAATGTAGTATTTAATTTCGATGTACTCCGTCTTTATACGATTTAAATCAAATTCCTCGTCATTATAAATATCACGAATACAAATCAAATAGTTTTCTGGTTGCAATTTTCTAATTTCGGCTATGCGTAAGGTATGCTTTACGCATCCGCGCGTTGAAAGAAATGTTTAATAAAGTAAACAAATAAATATTAGGCTTCTTTTTTGGTAAATTTTGATACCCTTTAGATCATAATTGCTCATTATTTTATAAATTACGGTTTCATATTTTTAATTTTATAATTTCTGCATGCCATCTTACCAGATTTAAACTGATGATCTATAATCCGGAAAAATCGATAATCCGGAATCACCGAAGTCCCGACGAGTCCGGATTAAAGACTTTTGACTGTATTTTACTACAGGAGCAAAGGTTTCATCATAGTCAGATCCAAACTTCTGGTTAAATCCTTTTGCGACTAATCTGGCTTTGTATCTTTCAATTTTTCCTTCTGCACTGAGCTTGGTTTTGAAAGACCATTTACATCCTATTGGTTTTCTTCCTTTTGGTAAATCAACTAATTTCCAAGTGTTGTTTTCTTCTAGTGAATTAATTTCTTCTCGAACAGCTGTTGCCCATTTTCTTTTTTATTTCCTTCCTAAGTTTGAACTTCCTTCCAGGTTTTGGGTTCGGAGGAGATTGGATATTTTGCATGGAATCCGTAGCGATCAGGAGGTTTACCTTTTGTGACTCAGTTTGATCTTCCAAGTTCCAAAGATTCTTATTCAGATTCTGATATTTCGCCTTCTTCGGGTTCTTCTCTATTTTTATTTCTTCCTGTTATAACGTTGCGCGCCTCCAACTTGCACGCAACCAAGAGGTGACTGTGAAAACTTGTATAAAAGATAGAGCCTTGTGAAGGGTTTAAGTCCCTTTTTATTCAACGTAATAAATTACAATTGCGTTCTCTTGACGCTTACAGATGGTGCCAACTCGGCAGTCAAATAAAAATAATAACCTGAAAAGAAACTAAAGACAAGATTCTAACTACGAGGCTCTCTAAAATAACTAACTCACCGCGTTTTACAATACCGCTGCTAATTCAGCAGACTTGAAGCTCACTGGAACGATTACCACTACTTCCCGCCAAGCACATAGGCCGCAACGCGGGGTTCTTCAATTCTCGCTAACTACCTCCGTGCTCGTGAAGTAAGAATATCACACACCGAACTTGTTTCCTCTCTATTTAAATCAGAATACTTCCGCTGATAATTTGAATCCTTGCGCGTTCTACTCAAATTTACATATTCTGGCATTGGCAGTTCCAGGGAAAAGTAAGGCTTGACAGGAAAGATAGTTTAAACTTAAAATAAATGTTAGTTAAAATAAATATAAACCCTACATTGTTCTGAGCTTTCTTCCTTAGGATTTTCTTCATCTTGGTTTAAAGAGACGCTTACAGGCTCATTAGTTTGTGTTTTCAATAAATCATGCAGATCGACTTATTATGATTTTGTTTCTAGAGGCTAAAATTCTGTATCCTTTACTTCTGCTCTCGTAGCCGATGAGTATTTCTTCTATAATGGTATCATCAAGTTTATCCCTTTTAGATTTATGGATGTAAGCAAAAGCCTTGCACCAAGAAGTCCTCAGATGAGAGAGGTTGGGTTTCTTGTTGTTCCATAATTCGTATGGCATTTTTGAATTTGGTTTAGTAGGCATACGATTCTGCCTTTTCTAAACAAACATATAAATGGCACATTCTTGGTGAAGGCTCAATTACCTTAATTAATTACCTTAATTTGGTAGAGATTTTGATTGATTTCAAGACCTATTAGACATAGGTCCCTCTTCTTCAGAAGCAAAAAAAAAAATTTGTAAATTTTTATTAAAATCAACACCAACATAAGTTGCTGTTTTGTCCAATTTTAGATTTTACATGGTTGTGTTTCCCTTCCAATTTGATATAGACTTACATTAAAACGTAAAAAGTTTATTTAACATTATGGGGAAACACAATTGGAATTAATAAATCTAGGACATTTTAGAAAATGACATTTTTCATCTTAAATCCTGTCCTTTTATTTCAAATGAAAAATCCTACGAACAGACAATAAATAGCATTATTACAACAAGAAATGGAAAAAAGGTTTAAAAATTTTAATGATTTAGGCTCGAATGTAAATAATGCACCAGAGAATTTGCGTAGGGAGCTAATATAAGAGTGTGCTATAAGAGAAGGATTGTAATTTCTGCTCTAGATCTTAAATTATCCACTACACAGCCAATCTTTACAGCTCTACTCCATAAACAGGTTTGGAAAAGATGTTCTAAATCAGGCCTGAAGCATTGCCATCCTGAACCCATTCTTGGAGAGGCAAACTTTTAATTTTCAGTTCACTAAGGAAAGGAGGAGATTAATATATTGATGTCTTTTTACCTGGCCATCATACTACCTGCCCAGACAGATAGAAATTAAGAACCTGTTTATGGTACCACAGCCAAGACTTAAGTTGTGAGTCAATAGTGCAGATGTCAGCCAGTTTAATAAACCCAGGTCAAATGCTAAATAACAACAATTACAAAATTTCACAATAAGAATAAAAATATATAATACCGGCTGATCTTTGCAATATGGTAACAGGTAGTTTGGCGACATTTTGGAGGCGATAAAGGTTACTACCTAGGACTTTGGTAATAATGTGAGAAGTACTCAGTTCCGATTACGCATTATTTTGTGTGAGGGAAATGAGAGATCATGAGATATGTCATGTGACATTAATGGACCAATTACAGTTCTTTAATCGGGAAAGGGGGTAAATTTGGAAAAATATCAATGAAGCTTAATACAAAATAATACTATATTATTTTGTATTAAGCTTCATTGTGTGTTGTGTGAAATAGTGTTGATTAATTTTTGGATTGCATGGCGCTATCTAAAGATAATTCTAAATTTTTAATGTGTTTATCTGATAATTCAAAAGAACTGGTTGAATGGTGTATGAGTGTAGGTTTAATTGCAGATAAGTATGAATGTCCCAAATGTGGGAATGAAATGAGATTGTGTGAAAGGAAGGATATTACAGATAAGTTTGAATGGCGGTGCAAGAAATCTGGTGAAAATGGACATTTTGTGAAACGGAGTGTAAGGAAGGGTACGTGGTTTGCTGAAAGTAGTTTGAGTATGGGTGAAATTTTATTAATTTCTTATTACTGGGTGAATAGACTGCCAGTTGACTACTGGATTTCGGATTTAGAAATTAGCAGTGGTACTGCAGCCGATTGGAATTCTTTCTGTAGGGAAGTGTGCGTGCCATGTAATGAAGATTCGGAAGAAGATTAGGTAAGTTAGTATTTTTAATCATTTGAGGATATTATTTTTATGCATTGTTCTAAATGCAAGGAGTAAATAAATTAATATGGTATTATTGGAAAATTGTTATTAGCAATGATTTAGTTTAAAGTAATTAGGATTGTAATCTAATTTTTATTAATTTAATGTATGTGCTTATTTATATTTTAAGTAGTGTTTTTTAATTTAATGATCGTGATTTTGCGAGTTATATGTTTGTAGTATTTTGGAATACGTTTGAGTAGTATACGTTGAGTATTTTCATGCATTTTTGTGAAATTTTTCTAATTTATGAGAAAAAAGCAGCGTACATGGATATAGTGAAGAGTGTGTGCAATGCCATTTTTGTGCAATTCTGGGGTGTTTTTTTAAGTAAAAATAAAGCGACGTGTACATGGTTTAGTTATATTTTAATTAAATGATAGTTATTTTGTGAATTTTGTATTTGTAGCAATTTGGTATACGTTTCAGTTGAAGTAAACATGCATGGAAATAATTTAAATATTTAACACAAAGTATTTGTAACCATTTTTAATGTTTATGGTATAAATTCGTTGGTGACATTTATAATATAATAGATAATTTAGAGGTAAAAGTTTTTGGATATTTTATTTATTTTATACATGGAAATGTTCATCCTTGGAAAGGGTATATACTTTTTCGCGATCAGGTAATTTCATATATGTGCTTTTTACCGAGTTTAAAGATTCACAAAATTTTCCTGCATTTTCGTGCAAATTTTTGTAATTTATGAGAAAATAGCAGTGTAGATGGATAAAGTTAAGAGTGTGTACAATGCCATTTTTGTGCAATTCTGGGATGTTTTTTTAAGTAAAAATAAGTCGACGTGTAAATGGTTTATGTGTATGTGCTATTCTGAAAAACGCGCAAGGAGTTTGCGATTGTGCACTTTTTCCCAATTTTGCAGTTAATATTTGTCATGATTAAGCAGTTTTGTTACATAAAATTTCTAGCATAAGTGTCATTCGGCTAGTAGATTGTTGGAAAAAGTGTTGAGTTAATAAAAAGAAAAGAAACATGTCTTTACATCGTGAAGACAAAATGGCGGCGAAAAAAAATAGAGGGTTGCTGTAGCAGAGTTGGTCGCGAAATTTTCGCCAAAAAATCACCAAGTTACCATAATCCAAAGATCAACCATAATACCTTATTTAAAAGTACATTTATATGAGAAATAGTTTTTTTTCCCCCTCCATATGAAAATTGATAAGTCTAAAAAAAAACCTTATTGACTGACGTGCTCCTACAGTCAATTTATGATGAAGACAGGTTTTAAGTCATTTCTCACCAAGGCTACACACTTTAGCCAAATCAAAATGCTACCAAACTACCAAATAGCAAGTAGTCAGAAGAAATAAAAAAGTTTATAATTATTTACATACAAACACACATATTCTTTTTGTAAGTGTCAAAGAAAAACTTGTAAGAAAGAGAACCAGTTGTCATTATTTATTCCCACATTTTGTGCCACTTCGAAAGCTTTCACAGTTTTTTTATTTACAGTTTAAGTAAGTTCATTAGTGGCCAATTTAACATATTAGAATTATTTAAAAAAAATATCAGGCTAAAAAATTTAATAATTAGATGTCAGTATGTTTGAATTAAAAAATGTAACCAACAAAAATTTCTTCCAATTTTCTTTTTAGATTTCAGATAAAAAAAATAAATATAAATTTGAATTCTTTCCTTTGGATTATTATTATTATACATTTATTTATGATTTTATAAATATTTAACAAATGAAATTTAAAACTCACTTTAAAAATTTTTATTTTATTTAAAAACCAAATTTGTCTTGTTAAAAAAATGAAACAATCCTGCCCATCCAGTCATTCCATAAGCAATTTGAGACCATTGCTTTATTATGCTCTAGTATTATTATCTACGACAAAAATTCAATGATCTGCAGGTTCTAAAAATGTTTTTATCAACAGAATACCATGGTTACTATGATAACCTGCAACAATCAAACCATGATCTGGATGGTTTATTTGATTATGAAAAAGTTCACAAGGGCACTCTGCCTGAGTGGGGAAGAAATGCCTTTTTAAGGAAAACTGGATTGTAGCGAAGTTATACATGCGAGAAACCATGAGAAAGACCATGCAGCTAGCCCATTTTCCAGGAACAGAGCCCAGGTCAAACTACCAGTGTTCAGGGATGTCATGCTTTGTTGCTGGTGGGCTCCCATGAATTACAGTAGGATAAAAATTTTTGGCTATAAGACATTATCTATATTTTCAATCTAAGAAAGGTTCAAATGTCAAATTACAGGGGCGTAGCTAGAGGGGGGCATCTGTCCCCGGGTGCAGAAACCAAGGGGCGGAAAACTGATGTTTCGACATTTTAGAATTAAATGTTTTCCATCCTTGGCAACCAATAGGGAGCGCGAAATCTTCAGTTGTCCCTGGGCGCTGAAAACCCTAGCTACGACTCTGCCAAATTACAAAATTTTATTTCTATGAAGAACCACCTTCACTTGATAACTCTGCAAATTTTTATAACAGTTCATTAAAATTTTCTGAACTGACCGAATTATTCAGCATACATCAAATTCCAAGTATGTCTGCATATATTTCAAACTGTAAGAAATACATTATACATAAACTTACAGATAAAACTGAAAAATTCAGTCTATCTGAAAAATACCATAATATTAAAAGTGTCTCGTTTTGCAATAGCAAGAAAATAGACCGACTGAAAATGGTAAATCTAAAATGTATCAAAAATTATTAGCAGCAGTAAACAACATATTTTTCAAATTTAATAAGTGTTTCCATTGCAATTACATAACCACTCCCAATCAAAATTTTAAATATTTATATTTAATACACATATATTTCCTAATTTTTTTAATGATCTCAAGAGAGTGAAGGATTTCGCAGTTTCTGAGTTTAACTAAGTACTCATATTGCGTTAATATGATCCAACGAGGGTGGAAATTGGTGCATGTTGACATTAAAATATAGAACCACTCCCAATTCAAAATACTCTAAACATTAAAAATAAATATTTACCTCACGCTTCTTCTGATGGCTTCAAGAAACAAAAGAATTGGACTTGTGTATATAAAAATCAATTACAAATATTGCATTCATATAAAAAGACGAGTCAAACATGAAATAACGGTACGATTTACAACAAAACCTTGAGAAACATTTAACAAACTTTGCACCCTATTTAAAAATTGCGATTCCTTAAATCGATTCATTTAACGTTGAAGTTTCGATTCTTCTTGGCTGTGTCTACCCGTACGACGTCGGACGTTTAGCTGAAACATGGTAAAAATGCTAAACGTACGACTAGTAGCGCAGAGACACTTTCGTGATTTCTGCGCATCCCGACCAGTCGTAAAGAGATGTTTGTTTACATTTGTGTTGAATTGCTTTTCCGTGTAGTGCTAGAATGTCAAGAAAAAGTTATTTTTTATTTCGTTTGATGACTAATTACTATCATTCTTTGATAGATATCTAAAACATTATATAAAATAAAGAACTTTAAATATATCTAAATATTATTTCTTGTTTTAAATTGCTAATGTTTGATCATTTTATATTGATGCGGAGTTTACACAAATAATCAAAATTTCTTGAAATTCTTATCAACAGATTTAAATAAATCATGCATGCAAGCAGTAAAATCACATTCTTATGAAACGAAATTGAAAAATCGTCTTAAAACCTTGTGTAACTTTTCTGTCATGCGTAGCTAAATATTTCTATAAAATTGCATACAGAAGCATTTATATACATAAAGAGTGTGTTCAGGAGATTAATTCAGAAATGTATGTGCATATGCTTGTATGTACGGATGTAGGTGTTCATGCAGCATATGTATATGTGTGTGTGCACAGATATACATGCATACATACATTTTTGAGTCTGGTCTCGAAAAAAGTCTTGCTGAAAAAGAATGTAAACAAACCTCCCAGCTCCTTAAAAAAAAAGTTTAGAAATTTTTTATCATAATTTTGGTTTCTACAGCAAACTTTTGTGGGTGGGTTTGTTTTAAACTCTTAGAAGAACTCAAATTTTAATATAAAGACGTGAAAATTTTTGACCTTTTGATAGTGTACCTGATGATTTATTAAAACACAATTGACTCTCTTATATTTAATATTGAAAAGAAGGAGGGGGATATGTGCAAAATTATAATAAAGATAATTCTAAGGTATTTTTTATAAATATATGTGACTGATTACACACTCTGAATATAGAAAATAATCTGAATATAAAAAATACAAATGACTTATGCAGTATTTGTTTTATTATCATATCCTGCCCCCATAAGCTCAAAAATAAAACGTTATACAGGAAAGTCATTTTACCTCCAAATATATTTTATGGTATTGAAGTATGATAACAGATGATTATTTTTGTTAGAAAAATTATAATGTTATGAATATTTTCTAAAAAAATATTTTCCTGAAAATAATTATACATTATATTCAAGCATATTTATATATTAATATATATATATTATATTCAAGTAATAGATGACATATTTATATAATTTAAGAAAAATTTATTTAAGAAATCTATTTAAGAAATAAATGGCAGCACTATGTCTTGTCATTAACTTTATCAAAAGAACTTACAGGTTCAGAGCACCTAAGAACTGTACTTCGAATGTCCTTTTCTTTCCCCCCCCCCTTTTTTTTTTTTTTTTTTTTTTTTTTTTTTTTTTTTTCCTGTAAGAGTTTTGCTTTATACTATTTACGGATGTGACATCTAAAAATGCTTGGCCTTTTTTATCCAAATATCTAAATATGGAAATCTGAAATAGTGCAATATATTTGTATGTATATAAAGTAAAATAATAGTAAATTCTACATAAGTACATTATTATTCTAAGATAATGTATTTAAAAGTATTCAGTTTAATGCAAATATTTGAATCAATTTATACATATAAATTTTAAGTGTATGACTTCTGTTGGATGTTTTAAGTAAACAATCAAAAAGATTAACCTTTTTATCAACTTATCTTGCACATATATACATTATTACTTTTTTTTTCCTATAAGAATAAACTTAATCTAATATAATAATCTAAAAATAAATAATACACAACATCTATTAAGGCAGACCATTTTTAGTACAGTAACAAATAATACAAGCAATATAATTTAATACTTTCAGTCGTCAGAGAATGAAGTGAGTTTTGTGAAGCTATTTAATGAACAAATCTGAAAACAATTTTTGATGGTTCTAAAATACAAGTTCTAAAAGAATTAAAATATGTACATGAGATAAATGCCGCTCTTTTTGTTTTAACCCCTTTGAATAAATTTTAACCAATTTGATACTTTTTTTACTTCTTTTCAAAACCTTGAAATACATGAGAAACTGATTTCAGGACCAACACATTTCAAGAAATATTGCTAACTGAAATGAATCAGCACACATGTATGACTTCATCAGAACCATCAGAATGTCTTGTATTACCTTTTGTTAGCATAAATTTAGGTGTTTTACATAATGAAACTCGAAAGGCATACGAAACGAACGGTGCACCAAGATATATATTGGCGAGAGAAAGTAAAGTTCCTGTGCAATGCAGTATATTTGATTTTTCACCCTAGCTACTTGTACCTGGCCAAAGGTCTAATCCAGTAGTACTTTCTTCTCTTTCAAGTACGATGGCAAAGTATGTTCGTGTTTCTCCTTTTTTTATTGCCTAATATAGGTAAGCCTGATGATATTTAGTACTGATGATGATTCTATGTAAGTTATTCTTTTGAATACTTCAATTTTAATGTCTGTGAAGATTATTACTTTATTGTTATCCTTAAGTTAAGCAGAATTATCCTATTTTATTAAATAAAGATTTCGTAGTTAAAATTTTTGACTTATGATTCTTTAATTCTGTGCTTGAGGAAACGTACTCATTACGCCTTCAGTGCTAATGCACAACTAACAAAAGATTATGAGACTGATAAATTGAAATTTTGTAATGTTGTAAGATTCCAGGGGCATAAAGTATTAAAACGCTTTGTTGAAAATACTAGTTACAAAGTTTAAAAGAATAATTGTAACAAATAATGTGTATTCTAAAAGAATCAATTTGTATAGCAAAGTTAACATATGAAAATTATTCAGTGTGGAAATTTAAAATAAAACAACTTCTAATAAAAGAAGGTTTAGATGATGTTGTATTCGAAGAAAAACCGGAAAATGATACTGATATTTGGTTAAAGAATGATCGTAAAGCTAAAGCTTTAATATGTCTAAACATTTCGGATTCGCAAATTATCCATGTTTTACATAGTAAATCTGCAAAAGAAGTTTGGCAAAAGTTAAAATGTGTCCATGAACGTGTAAATTTAACAAATAAGTTATTTCTTCTTAGAAAACTATATTCCATTAGATATAATGAAAGTTCTAAAATGTAGGAACATATCAAAGGAGTACTAGAATTGGCTGAAAAGCTGCGTAGTATAGGTGAAGAAATTAAAGAAAATAACTTAATAGCAATACTACTATGTTCTTTACCAAATTCATACAACTCCTTAATAACTGCAATAGAAAGTAAATCGGAAGCTGAATTGTCGCTAGAATATGTTAAAAACAAATTAATAGATGAGTGTTGTAGACGTGTGGAAACTAAGAAAGTACAAAACTACGATTCATTTGCTTTAAAAAGTAAAAGCGCAAATAAATCAAAGTATAGTACACAATATTGTAATTATTGTAAGAGAAATAACCATACGATAAATGACTGTTTTCATTTAAAACGCAACGCTAATACTTCCCCGAAAACGGATGTAAATAATAGTAAAGTAAGAAATTATTCTCAAAATTATAAAAGTAATGCATGCCAAATAGCAAATACGCAAAGTGTACAAAACATAACAAAACTTAAAGAAAATAAGTATTTTAAAAGTATTGAAACTGAAAATACACAGATTCAGTTTAATCAAGTTCTAAAAGTGGAAAATAAGCATGAAAACACGCAAACGCAAGAATGGGTTATCGACTCGGGAGCCTCAACTCATATGACGAGTGATAAGAATTTTTTCTCTCAGTTAAATGACTCTAATAAACAAATAGTAACTGTAGCCAATGGTGCTAAATTAAATTCTTATGGTATTTGTGAAGGCTATTTTAAAGTTCGAAACTTAAAGGGTCAGGTTACACAAATAAAATTAGAAAATGTATTGTATGTACAGTCTGTCAAAAAAAGTATTTGAACACCGGTACCCATCTTGAAAACGCAAAAATCACTAAATGCTGTTTAACTTTTTTTTAAAAGCCCTAACTGTATAAAACAAAAGTTAATGTAATATCTGTTTTGTTTTCATATCCTTAACCCTTTGCGACACGCATATTTAAAATATATTTTAATCTTTAAAAAAATGCCTTAGAATAAGTCAGATGGACTTACTTAAGTGTCTTTAAGGCTTCAAAAAAATTCTGCGCTTTTATTTTTTACGGGGGAAGGTGGGATACCGTTTGTCCCACCATGCAACTAGCACATGCAACTAGCATATTTGTGTATAGCAGGAAAAAAAATCATATGTGGAATGAATAAACAAAATAAAGCATGCATTCTAAAACATTCATAATAAACACACTAAAATGCATTTTGTACATATTGCATATATGCATGACTTGTAAAATTTTGCATATGCACATTTTGCATATATATATTTTTAATATTTTTAAATTTTAGGAACAAAAGAAAATATTTTCTTGAATATTATTTTAAGATTAAAATTTGATACACATACATATGATACTAAATAAAATATTGAAGTTGGCACTTGATTCACAAACATTTATATATGATTAAAACTGAAAAAAAGTCATTTTTCATGAAACTTTGAAAAACATGTTTCATTCTTTTGTAAGCATAGAGGCACTTCACATGTTTCACACAACCAAAATGTTCGTCGTTCTTCTTTCAATGTGCTACAATATGCACATCTTCTCCTGCTCGTTCTCTTTGGCGTGTGACTTATATTTTTTAGTCTCTTTTCTGGTTGTACGAACGGGTTTTTATTTGAACTGGGGATTTTAGTTTTCTTTTCTGCTTTTCTTGCTTGACCTTCTATCACTGAGAGAAGAAAATCTTTCATTGTGTTTACATCATGATCGGGTTCACGAACAAATGTAAAAAAAAAAAAAAAATCATGTGCCACCATTTCTTGCTTTTGCGGTCTATTTCATGTAGTCCTTTCAGTTGATCAATCAGTCAACATATCCCATGTTCTTATTGTATGAAATAGTGCTGTTTGGGCATAGTACTTTTTTTGTCTTTCCATCTCGTTCTTTTCTATTAATTTCTTTCATTTCAGTTGCCTTTTCCAAGCAAGACAGGATAGAAACAGATCTTTTATCCTTCCATTTTATGCAATAAATTGAATCATCGCTAACTGAAAAGTCTATATATTCTCTTGACATAAATTTGTGAGTAGATACTTCCGATTCATATTAACACTGCCACATGCATAGATGGGTCTGTGTCTTTAAAAAGCGAAACAAATTATAGTTACTTCCCTTTCTTCTTCAGCAATAACTTCAACCTCAGTTATTCTCTCCTGGATTTCAATTTCATCTGAATCAGAACTGACATCTGAAGCATTTGAGTCGCAATCGGATGGCAATTCAGCGAAAAGATCCAAAGCTTCCTGAGTTGTTAATTTTTTTCTAGACATTTTAGCACATCAGAGCATACAACGGATGTAAAAGCGCGCGCAATCACGAAAAAAATAGATGCAAAAAAGAAAAGAAAAATAATCGTGAGTGCTGCCATCTATTGAGCGGAAATTCTAGTGTGTGGTGGGACAAATTTTAACCCACTTATTTCAACTGCAAAATTAATGTTATAAAATATTGAATCCAATTAAGATTTTAGAAAATAAAATACCTTTGAATATTAAAAAGAATCATACATATCCTAAATTGCATACCAAAAGTTTTAAAATATTGAAAAATGCGAGATACATGGATATCACTCTTGTGATCCTATTTTGAATATTTTTTGCTTATAAACTGAAGCCCTGATATAGTAGTGACATCTACTGAGAAAAATAATAACTAAAATAGATTCTTTTTAAAAGATTAGAAAATTTCTAACGGAAATTGCTAACTGAGAAAATAAATATTAATTAGGTGGGACATATATTGACCCACCATGCCGCAAAGGGTTAACTTAACAATGCTGTAACTAGATAACACACTTGTGGCAAATTTAAAAAAGTCCAGTGAGGGAATTGCTTAATTTTTTCTCCCCCCCACACACACAGATTACAAGAGAAATTAGACTAAAGTTGGCCAGTTCCACTAGTGTTAAATTATTTTTTCTAAATATTTTATGTATGTATATATTGATTATTTTAAGTTACTACAAATAATAATTTATTGGTAAATACCAAGTGAGTGTAATTTGTTTCTTATTCGTTAATGTTTCAATATTTAAAAACTTTTTAAAAGTTAAACAAAAAGACAAAATAACAACACAAAATTTCCGTAAAAAAAAAAACAGTATTATTGAGTTCCAATAAATGGGAAGATATACATACATTTTTTTTCATTAAATATAATTCTCAATGACGAAATCAATGAATTATATTAAATATATACACAATTCTAAACTAAAGATAAGGAAAATGACATAAATTCTTCCCACATTTTTCTTCTTCAGTTTTTGTTTCCGTAAAAGAAGATTCTTGTACAACGGTCTGTGTTAATTGTGGTGACGAGTTGTAGGAATTAATGTCCATCATCAAAAAGTCCCAGTCATCAGTGAATGAAATTGTTTGAACATTACTTGTTGTAGGATTGTCGTTTACCTCTCCATGTAGTAAGGCCTCCTGGGTTTCTGTAATACATGAAGGATGCGAAAAAGAAGCTCCTTGTACAACGGTCTACTCTAATTGAGATGACGAGTTATACGATTTAACGTCCATATTATAATCGCTTAGAGAACCCGTCAAAAAGTTCCAATCTTCAACAGGTTTCATTGAAATTAATGCAGAGTCCCCCGATGTAACAGTTTGAGACTGAACGTCATTATAACTTGCTGTAGAATTGTCGCTTACCCCTGCTTGTAATGAGGTACATTGGGTTTGTTTAAAACATAAAGTCTGCTGAAAAGACGATTCTTGTACAACAGTCTGTACTAGTTGTGGTGATGAGTAGTTGTACGATTCAACGTCCGTATTATTATAATCATTTAGAGCACTCACAAAAAAGTCTCAGTCAATAGTCGTTTCGGTTGAAACTAATGCACAGTCACTTGATGTAATGTTTTCAGGCTGAGCATTACTAAAACTCGTGGTAGGATTACCACTTAACTCTGCTTGCAGTGAAGTATCTTGGTTTTTTTTCTAAACACAAAAGTTCTGTTTGGGGAATTTCAGAGTCCGTATAATTAGACATGGTATCTTTTGCCCATGTTTATTCCTCTAGATTAAGTATTATGGAACCATTCATGGGTGTTATGAAATTCTCCGGTAGCAAAATAGTAGTTGAAGATGCTTCAGTACAGGCTGGTTTCTTGACAACAGCAGGAGGGGATGGAAGTGGCTGTTTAAATACTTCTTCTTCCGCTTTCTTTTCTCCTTCTTCCGCCCTCTTGTTGCTCCCCGTTTCTTCATCTGATAAGTACTGATAGAATTCGGATTCTGCTTTTTCAAACAACTTTGCAATTTTCGCTTTTGATTCCGCTTTTTCACTCTTCCTCTTTTTGGGTACCGAGGTTGACGTCCACTTTGCCACTTCGTCTAAATAGGGAGTCGCAGGTGGTTTCTCATAGGGATCGATAGGCTTATCCTTTGAGAGCTCAAATTTCGTGTAACTGTGCGAGTTTTTGAATTTTATGTTCAGCTTCATTTTTATCTGTACTGCTAAAGCAGCAGCACACCTGTCCACCGCGAACAATGTTTTCTGAGTTGTCAAAATTGTATATGCCGTATCTGATGGGATAAGGTATAGCCTATTCGGTTGAAAAATGTACCTTTTAAATTTAAGTTCGTCTACAGGCCTAAACGTTCTATCTAACATAGAGGAATTGTTGGGAGAAGGGCAAAGTTCATTATATACCATAGGGGCTGCAGTTGTTTGATAAATATGTACTTCTCCCTTTTCCGTTCTTCTAAGTCCAAACGTAAAGTAACTTTTGGTTAGAAACATATTGTTCCACCTGAAGCTTGTCCAGGTGTCCGTATATTTCTTTTCCGCACTCTAGGATTTCACAGGTAGACGAAGTTTCAGATCAATTTTGTTCCATTTATAAGGATCACACTCACGAGCTAATCTTGAATCGAGCATAGTCCGTTCAATATTTTGCAAAATTAATTGAGTGGTATCAATTTGTTTGTAGTACAGTTTTCTCTTATCCATGGGTATATGAGGTATAAATGCGCAGCAGTGATCTTTAAAATATTCATCATTAAAGCTGGACAGTCGTTGAAACTCGTCAACGGACTCGATACATTTGGAAGGAAACACATCGCACAACTTCTCCATAATGGCTTTCAATACGTAGCTAGTCAAAGAAGCTCAGCAGGCAATGACTCGTAACGCTTTCTGTCCTCCCGTTTTATACCGTATTTCCAATTTCCAGTTTTGAAACTCCTTCTCAGAAAACTAAATGTATTTCCAATTTCCTGTTTTGAAGCTCTTTCTCAGAAATCGAACTGTATTTTAGTTTCCTGTTTTCAAGCTCCTTCTCCCATTTCCTGTGTTAAAAGTTACTTATCAAACAGGAAGAAAAATGGCTTAAACTTGACCGTTTAACAATTAAACATGTTGTATTGTTTTATTTTTTGGGGGGGGGGAAGATCGGAATAAGTTGAAAAGAAATTTTCATCTTGAGGAAAAATTTCTGAGCCTAAAAAATTTTAAATATTGGCACCGTGACAACAGAAAATTAGAGGAGAGTATAATAATATTCCCTTCTTTTTTTATTAATTAAATTCTTTTATTTTTTTTCCAAAGTGCTGAGAGGAAATAAAAGAATTCTTATTGTAATCTCATGTCATTAATCCATTGTTTTACTCCTAATTGTCGATCATTTAGTTGATTAGGCCGGTCCAATAGATATTCCTTAAGATAACGAAAATAGACGACGGCACCTTGTAAAGCACAATAATTTTTCAATCCTAAATGTTTCAGGCAAGAATATAAATCTGAAGCTAAATTATTCTGACATACATTAATGGACATTAATGATAATGTATTCTCAACATCCCGATCAATTATTTTTTGTAAAAGATTAGCTTTCCAAAATTCTCGCCAATAAATTTTACTATAACCTGCCGTTAAAGAAACGAGAAAGGATTGTAACGCTTTGTAAGGAAGATGGCCCTCATTCCACGAAAATCCGTGTGTAGAATAGGCTAGGTGGAGGTAGGTAGAAACAAAACGTCGTCTCATGGAAGGTGTTAAATCACTCCATGCTTTTGGCGATTTAACGTATACAACTCCTCTGGCATTATCACTCAAGATAAATGCGAGTTCCTTAATTATATACACTTCTAACATATCATGGTAATTTTCATCATTATGTTGGACCAAATCAAAACCTTCTATGTTAAGAACAATGAAGGAATTCATAACAATAAGTTGAGCAGACTGAATCCCAATAAAAGATCCTTTATAAAGGGATAATTTGTGTACCATATATTAATTTTTTTTTCTTTGCAAATGTCATTACTTTAAGCTCAGCTCACTCAAAAAAAAAAAAAAAAAACTCCTTCCTTTCTGCATATTAATTTGATGTCTACACTTTTTGACCTTGGGTTTCTAAAAATAGATTTCCATTCCAAAGTAAAAAGTTTAGACATCAAATTATAATGGGAAAAAGGAAGAGATTTTTTTATTTTTTTTTTCCTACCTGAGAAAATTTTCTCCAGCCGATTTTTTACTTGACCATTTTTTTACATTGTTTACCATTTTGTTTACATTGTTTACCATTTTGTTTACTTGTTTACCGTTCAGATATTTTCCCTTAAAAAAGCTTTCTTTTCTACTCTTCCAAAGGGAACCTCCTTACCCAACCGAGATTATCTCGATTCGTCTCTGGGATTCATTTTTTCCAAGATAACTACCATTGGGTCTTTTCCTTTTCATGCCAAAACCTTTACAAAAATACATTCATTTATTTAAAGAGATAAGATACTGACAAATATTTCTTTATTCCCAGGTTGGGTGAGAAAGGAACCCCCAAAAATGGGTCTTGGAAGGAAGTAGAATGCATTGTTTTTGATAAGAAAATGCACTCATTTCCTTCCAAAACCTATTTTTTGATCTCCTTATCAAACTCTCCAGAATTTTGAATAGGGAAATGAGGAGAACATTTTTACCGTTTCAATAATCCACAGGAGAATAGGAATCCTTTTTGCGTTTTCACCATTTTGGGGACGTAGTAGACCTCCAAATCAATTAGGAAGGAGATGAGAATTGACTTATTTTGTTCCTTAGGATGGTCAGAGCTGAAAGAGATTGCTTACATCTATGTTTTGATCTCATAATGATATGTTTCGGGAAAAAACTAAATGCACATATAATACTATTCAAGGAACGTTTATTTGTTCATATAGGTAGGCAGTATCCAACAGTTCCTAAAAATTTTGGAATTTACAATCTGATTCAGTTTCCATAATAGTAAAATAGGGTTCTCCAGTGACTCTATCTTCATTTATTTGAAGCGGTCTGTTTAACACGTCGTTTAGCCAGTTTGAGAACAAAATTGCGTCTTGGCCCAACTTCTCTAGGAGGCTCTTCAGTTTTGGATACATCAGGAACCTGGTATTTCTTAATATCCTCGTTTGGTACAAGATGGGTTCAGGGGTATTTCCTGTATCCCTGAATGGAAGCGTTTCATTCGAGATAAATTCGTTTAAGACTGATTCTCCTCTGTTACTCAAAAATAGTCGTTTGAGGCAGTTTGAAATGTCCAAAGCTTTAAACCATAAATATCTTTCATTAATGAAGATTGTCACGGGTATATTCTCGAACCTGAAGGGTAAAATTATCGATTTTCTAGTACAGATATCCTCCATGGCAGGACTAAACTCCTGAGTAAATGTAGAACCAAACAGCCCTAGCAGGGGCAATATTTGTGAAAGGAGAAAAAACGAGTCTGCCTATACATTGGATCAAAACATGGCTACAAGCAATCTCTGTTAGCTCAGAAAATTCGAACAATAATATGTTAAAAAAAAAAAAAAGAACCTTCCCTTTCTTCTTTATAATTTGATGTCGACACTTTTTTGACCTTGGGTTTCTAAAAATAGATTTCCATTCCAAAATCAAAACAGTGTAGACATCAAATTATAGTGCAAAAAGAAAGACTATAGATTCTCTCTCAGCTCTCACAAATTTTTTACAGTCGGTGACAGGTTACTAGTTTCTCAATAATCAAATTATCTATATAAAATTTCCACATTTCATTATTCATTCATAGGTTTAGTTGTATACATAGAAAAGGGAGGGTTGAACTCAAAATGTTATTATGACTCTATCGAAGACGTAATTTATAAAATAAAAAGATCCTGTATAGATGTAAAAGAGTTAAATTCAAAATATTTCTCATATCACTTTCCAAGATTGGCTTCACAGCTCTTAAAATAATTTTTTTTAAACGATCTAGTTTCAAAATAGATGATAAAAGGGAACTTAGAATTTAACGGATTTTTCAAAAAAAATATTTTTTATATTACTCCCCATGATTGGCTTGAAGAAGTGATTCAAAATTCAGAATAGATGATAAAAGGGAACTTAGAATTTAACGGGTTTTGTGCAAAAAATATTTCTCATATCACTCTCCAAGATTGGCTTAAAGAAGTGACAAAAAAAAAAAGGTCTGGAAGG
Source organism: Stegodyphus dumicola (assembly GCF_044657685.1). Lineage (NCBI taxonomy): Eukaryota > Metazoa > Arthropoda > Arachnida > Araneae > Eresidae > Stegodyphus > Stegodyphus dumicola. Next base: position 106,874,991 of record NC_140781.1, on the reverse strand, counting down.
AAAAGAGTGCATTTGGAAAAAGATAATCTTTTTCCCAATGCACCCGTTTCCTTCCAGACCCATTTCTTTTGCCTCCTCAGACCTCTCTTTCTCCACCCCCCTCTTAAGAAGAAGGGGTAAGAAAGAGGCTAGTAGTTGAAGTTCCTGAAAAAATTTGGAGGAGGATCAAATTTTTCCATTTCAGAAGTGCACTTCTCCGTGGAAATTTAAAGCCAGAACAATGGTGTCAATTTGTGTCTCCACAACCATTGTTTTAGGTGGATCTGTTTGTGTCTCCACAACCATTGTTTCGGGTACATCTGTTTGATATGCGCCTGTGACATATCTTTTGGTGTGGTCCGTTGTACTTCTCATACCAGGATGGGGCGGTACGTGACGAACACGAACTCCCAAGTTATAAACGGTTATAAATTTGAGTCATTTCCCGGGATACATGAGCCGGTATAACGCTTTTTTGGTTGTCACACGAACAAGTGGTTGTGTCAAAATGGTATATACCCATGCGAGAAGTTGGTCATTACTTGGATTTTTGTCCGCTAGGTACAACATTTCTTCGCTCGTTAGGATATGTCCATCCTCCTTTCTTCCGATATTTTTCAGATCCTTTATCCTTTTATACGTGTGGGGTTTGGGGAAAAATACGGATAAAACATCCAATGTCCGTTTGCTCGATGTTAGGTATCAATGGCAAAATATCCGCCGCATTCCAAAACAGCCTCTCTTCATCTACGTAACAGCGAACGGATACAAATTCATTGTACAAAACACGGAACATTATGTAGTGTGTAGCAGCAGCAGCAGTAATCTCAAAAAAGTATGAAAGAATGACTGACTGACTGACTGTTTGTATATTGCCAGAATGCAGCACATGGCCGCTTGTCCGGCTCCATAAATTGCCATGATATGAAAGAATGTTTTCCACACGCCTTTATATATCAGAAGACCACGTGATATGGGACCTAAAAATAGATTTTCAGTATGCGGGGAGATGGGTAGTTTCTTATAAAGTAAAAAAAGTTTTGACATCAAATTATAATCAACCAAAGGAAGTGTTTTTTTTTTTTTTAATTTAGAATTTTGTATTCAAGGTCCTTTGCTTTTTAAATAATGGGTATATCTGTGATGTATGGGTGACGCCAACCAACGAGATGTATAGAGGGCGCTAACTCTCAGTCTGGAGAGGCGCCAAAGGTTTAGTTTCCAAGAGGGAGACCGACAAAGAGGTCATACGGAAGGCTCGTGGGAGCCATTAATGAAACCGAAATTCACTTTTATTACTTTATATATTTCAGTTATTAGTATTGTAGTTTAGTATTAGTTTTGTGTTTGTAAAATAAATGTTTAAAAATACAAGAAGGTGGAGTTATTTCTCTATGAGGCGGTGGATGAAGAACGGGATGATATCACAATATCTAACCACCTTCTGCAAAGCACAATGATGAAATCCTTTTGTACGATTAGGGCAAGATACCGATTCAATTTCATCATATTTTTTAATTTCTTCTTTCGATCCTGAAATATTATAAACGGGTCTCCCAAGCCATTTTCCCAAGAATAAGCGTTTTCCTTCCCCTCAACAATAAATTGGAAATTGTTTAAATGTCCTACTCAACATGTTTAAAATAAATTGTAAATGGCAATAAGGTATTTCCCCTTCGTACCAAGATAAACCGTGATAGTAATTACTTGCCCAAACGGCTGTTTTCTTTTCTTGGTCATCCATATAATACCATGGAAAAGGAGGTTTAAAAACAAATATTCCTCGACAAGTTCCATTTAAACTACTATATGCTAATTCTTTCACTACGAATTGCATCTTGGAATTGTAAAAACCTTCGAAATCAAGCACAAGGTAGGACATTCTCCTTGATGAAGAATACATCTTTCTTTACTTTTTAGCTAATTACTATATGCTAATTCTTTCACTACGAATTGAATCTTGGAATTTTAAAAACCTTCGAAATCAAGCACAAGGTAAGACATTCTCCTTGAAAAAAAAAAATTATTTGTGGTTCTATGAAAAGATATCCCGTTGCGAATTTGATTTCTAGAAACTGATAAAAAGAACTGGGCGTGGTAAAGTAACCTCAATTTTTATTTTTGGCTTGTTATGAATACTATTCTAGGGTATCACTTCCTCTGATAAGATCATTTCAGCGCATATAAAAGGAGGTGGTCTGCTATTGAAACCTGTTTCTACCAGAAGAGCGCCTTTAAGACGCTACGAACGGGGTCATTGACCGACCTCACCATTCACGCATCACCGGACAGCTTTCAAATCCTTTCCCAGATAAGCGTTCTTATTAAGGAGTAAACTCTTGGGATTTTTTCTTAACTGGCTGTTGGTAAGTGCTTCTTTTGGTAAAATCCTAGTATACGGTGCAGCCTTGGCGCTTTTTTGAAAATTATCGCCAAAACCAAAAATGACCCAAAGAATGTCTATGTATATACTATACACTATATACTATCACTATATACATAGTATATACTGTGTATAACTATATATATTCATTGAATGACCCGTTTACTACTCATCGTATATGTCCTGTTTTTACTGCTCATTATAGAAGTCGCCAAAAGTAGCCAAATCCCGTGTGCACCGGATACTAGGATTAAACCCTTCTTTTTATTTTTATTTTGAATTATTTGTAAAAAATAATTTAATAAAGTTAATAATTTTTAAATAATAATAATTCCTAAATTTAATAATAAGTCTGATCTTTGGAATATGGTAACTGGTAGTTTGGCGACATTTTAGAGGCGATAAAGGTTACTACCTAGGACTTTGGTAATAATGTGAGAAGCACTCAGTTCAGATTACGCATTATTTTGTGTGAGGGAAATGAGAGATCATGAGATATGTCATGTGACATTAATGGACGAATTACAGTTGTTTAATCGGAAAAGGGGGGAAATCTGGAAATTTCGTATTTAGCTTTATTCTGTGTTGTGTGAAACGCGACATTAATGGACGAATTACAATTCTTTAATCGGAAAAGGGGGTTAATTTGGAAAAATTATTTTGTATTAAGCTTCATTGTGTGTTGTGTGAAATAGTGTTGATTAATTTTCGGATTGCATGGCGCTATGTAAAGTGAATTCTAAATTTTTAATGCGTTTATCTGATAATAATAATAAGTTGAGATTGTGTGAAAGGAAGGCTATTACAGTTAAGTTTAAATGGCGGTGCAAGAAATATGGTGAAAATGGACATTTTGTGAAAAGGAGTGTAAGGAAGGGTACGTGGTTTGCTGAAAGTAGTTTGAGTACAGGTGAAATTTTATTAATTTCTTATTACTGGGTGAATAGACTGCCAGTTGACTACTGGATTTAGGATTTAGAAATTAGCAGTAGTACTGCAGCCACGTAATGAAGATTCTGAAGAAGATTAGGTAAGTTAGTATTTTTAATCATTTGAGGATATTATTTTTATGCATTGTTCTAAATGTAAGGAGTAAATAAATTAATGTGGTATTATTGGAAAATTGTTATATCAATGATTTAGTTTAAAGTAATTAGGATTGTAATCTAATTTTTATTAATTTAATGTATGTGCTTATTTATATTTTAAGTAGTGTTTTTTAATTTAATTATATTTTAATTTAATGATCGTGATTTTGTGAGTTATATATTTGTAGTATTTTGGAATACGTTTGAGTAGTATACGTTGAGTATTTTCATGCATTTTCGTGAAATTTTTCTAATTTATGAGAAAAAAGCAGTTTACATGGATATAGTGAAGAGTGTGCGCAATGCCATTTTTGTGCAATTCTGGAATGTTTTTGTAAGTAAAAATAAGTCGACGTGTACATGGTTCAGTGATATTTTAATTAAATGATAGTTATTTTGTGAATTTTATGTTTGTAGGAATTTGGTATACGTTTCAGTTGAAGTAAACGTGTATGGAAATAATTTAAATAGTTGACACTAAGTATTTGTAACTGTTTTTAATGTTTGCGTATAAATTCGTTGCTGACGTTTATAATATAATAGATAATTTAGAGGTAAAAGTTTTTGGATATTTTATTTTATACGTGGAAATGTTCATCCTTGGAAAGAGTATATACTTTTTCGTGATGAGGTAATTTCATATATGTTCTTTTTACCAGATTTAAAGATTCGCAAAATTTTCATGCATTTTCGTAAAATTTTTCTAATTTATGACACAAAAGCAGTTTACATGGATATAGTGAAGAGTGTGCGCAATGCCATTTTTGTGCAATTCTGGAATGTTTTTGTAAGTAAAAATAAGTCGACGTGTACATGGTTTAGTGATATTTTAATTAAATGATAGTTATTTTGTGAATTTTATGTTTGTAGGAATTTGGTATACGTTTCAGTTGAAGTAAACGTGTATGGAAATAATTTAATATTTGACACTAAGTATTTGTAACTATTTTTAATGTTTGCGTATAAATTCGTTAGTGACGTTTATAATATAATGGATAATTTAGAGGTAAAAGCTTTTGGATATTTTATTTATTTTATACGTGGAAATGTTCATCCTTGGAAAGGGTATGTACTTTTTCGCGATCAGGTAATTTCATATATGTGCTTTTTATCGAGTTTAAAGGTTAAGAAAATTTTCGTGCAAATTTTTGTAATTTATGAGAAAATAGCAGTGTAGATGAATAAAGTTAAGAGTGTGTGTGTTGGATGTAGGTTTAATATTTGCATTCCTTTTTTTTTCTTTGTATATTTTATTTCCTCACTGCTTAATTTTATGTTATGATTTTTGCAATAATCTTGTTACTGGCAACGTGCTTTATTTACTATTAAGTTTGTGTGAGTGGCAACAGTTGTTCATGTTTATGTTCCAGAATAGTTCTTAGCCGCACTGCGTTGCAGGCAATTTTTCTCTTAAATATTTCATCTTTTAGAATGGCAATAAAGTTTATTATACAAAGCTGATGCTTTTTAGTTCAAGGCAACTAGTGTGCAATTCTGGGATGTTTTTTTAAGTAAAAATAAGTTGACATGTAAATGGTTTATGTGTATGTGCTATACTGAAAAACGCTCAAGGAGTTTGCGATTATGCACTTTTCCCAATTTTGCAGTTAATATTTGTCATGATTAAGCAATTTTGTTACATAAAATTTCTAGCATCAGTGTAATTCGGCTAGTAGATTGTTGGAAAAAGTGTTGAGTAAATAAAAAGAAAAGAAACATGTCTTTACTTCGTGAAGACAAAATGGCGGCGAAAAAAAAATAGAGAATTGCTGTAGCAGAGTTGGTCGCCAAAAATCGCCAAGTTACCATAATCCAAAGATCAACTAATAATAATTTCATTTAATAATAATTTCTTAATTTTGAATTATTTGTAAAAGTTCTTAAATTTAATAATAATTTCTTAAAGTTAATAATAATTCTTAAATTTAATAATAATTTCTTAATTTTGAATTATTTGTAAAAGTTCTTAAAGTTAATAATAATTCTTAAATTTAATAATAATTTCTTAAAATATTCTTTCTCCCCCTCTCTAGGTTCCTTACCCACGCTTAAAAAAAATAATGTCCAGTCATTGTCATTCGTTCATAGTACTAACGTTAGATGGTTTTCAGCATAAGGCTCCTAACAGTGTTTACAAGTACATTTTGAAAGAACTAGGCTACGTTTCATCTGACCTAAAGCACACAGGGTCCCTTGTAGTTGGTCCTCCTTTTAGTTGGGATGAATTATTCCCGAAAGATAAAAAAACAAACGAATGGCTAACGCGCATGCGACATGGAATACATTGGAATGATGGAGATATTCCATAGGATGACTTAAAAAACATCTTGCAAAATTTAACAAAAAAATTTTCAATATATATACGTAAAAGGTAGCGAAAATGCAAAGGTTTTCTTAGATATATTGGAAAGGGAAATTCATGAAATAACAATTATAAACTATACAAATAGTGATCTATCACCACCTATGAGCAAATGCCCTTTTCATAGTTGTAGTAAAAGGTATTATTTCTGTGCGGGAAACAAAGCTGCAAAGTATTGGACGAGTATTTCCGCAGGAAATTTCGTTGTCCATAAAATATATGCCCCTACTTCGGAAAGGGACAAAAATAATTACTGGGAGGACGATACTACAGGGGACAACTCGTATCCCGATCTTTCAAAATCTACTAACTAGGCGCACGGTACTGCAAGAAACATAATTCCTCCTCCTCGTCTACCTCAAGAAAAATTCTACTGGAATGATACTGCGAGACACATCGTACCTCCTCCTCATCTACCTCAAGAAAAATTCTACTGGAATGATACTGCGAGACACACCATACCGTCTCCTCAACCCGACTCCAAATATCTTGTCAACCAATATTTTCTTCATTTTTAATGTACTATTTCATTTTTTATTATGAATAAATACTGAAAGTATTATTTACCAGATGAATCTATTACTTTTCAAATTCTTGTAATGTGAGGGGAAAAAATCTACAAACAGAACAATTTCTTTCTTTTTTTTACCAAATTCTTACATTTTTAACATACCCTAAACACAAACACATACACAAAAAATTTATGTGTGTAATTTCTTTAATTAAAAGAAGCCATTATTAAACTTGACGCAAAACTACTCATGAGAATTTCTTTAATTAGAAGAGTTAAAGAAGTAACTTTTTGTAAGATTTGAAAAATTGTAAAATTTTGTAAGGTTTGAAAGATGAATCAGGCTTTCCCTATTTTTTAATTCCTTCGATTCTTTTTACTTCTGAGTTGCATGTATGCGCGTTCAGAGGGTAATTTGCTATTCACTTATAACTTAAAAATTGTTATGCGTTCGAAAAATGAGGTTTTTAAACTAGCTTTTTCTCTTTATAACTTTTTTATTGTGATTCCCAAAAGTGTTGACGTTAAATTCTGGAGAGTTTCATTTTTACCAATCTGTAGAATGGCAATCTGACGTGTATTCTGACTTTACACTAATGCGATAACTTTCAGTACACATTAAAGAAGTATATTTTTTTTTGTGAGGGGGGAATCTTAATTATAAATGAATTTATATGATCCCCGAAAGAAAATTCATTTTTTAATTACGCAATTTAGTTATGACAATTCAACTGCATTGAATCATTATATAGTAACATAATACAATTTCACATCCTGCTGTATCATGAGCGGAAAATATACTAATGAAATTTCATAAAGAAGTTAAGCTGTTTCATACTACAGTGTCTCACAAAAGTGATGGGACACTTGTGCTTTACAAAAGGAAACTGTAATAAAATAAATTTGAAAAACAGGTAAAATTTTTTTGTGTGTGTGTGTTTCATACTTAAATTTAGTAACAATTATTACATAAGATACATTTTCTCAAAATATTAATTTAATAAAAATACAATTGCTCAGAACGGAGCAAAAAATGGCTCACATAAGTGATGGGACACCATTAGATACTACTACGTAGTACAATAAAAATATTTTTTTGTGTGTTTTTATTTTTATTCGAAAGCAATTGGCAATAATTTATAAAATCGTCTGCAGTATTTCTCTCCAGTTTGTGTTTTTTAGCTCTGTGCAGCCATGAATGCTAAACGAAAAGAAACTTTGCCTGAAATTCGAAAATTAGTTATTAATTTGCATATTGAACGTGGAAAATCTATTAGAGAAACTGCTGAAACAGTTAACTTGAGTCATTCAACAGTTTTCAATATCATTAAACGATATAAAAAAAATCATGATTCAGGATAAAAGAAGACCTGGCCGACCATCAAAGCTATCCAATGTAATAAAGCGAATTATCGTTCGAAATATTAAAAAAAAATCCAAGAATGAGTGCTCCTAAAGTTCCTGCTGATTTACAAGCATTATATGGAGTAATTGTTAATCCTGAGACTATTAGAAGAGTAATTCGATTTGCTGGATATCACGGTAGAGCAGCCAGGAAAAAATTCTTCGTAAGTGAAAAGAATAGAAAACTCAGACTGGCTTTCACAAAATCCAACATAAATAAAAATTCTGATTACTGGAATGAAGTTATATTTGCTGTTGAGAGTAAATTTAATATATTTGGTTCTGACGGTAGAATCTTGGTGTGGAGAAAACCCAGGGAAGAATTTCGCAAACAGAACTTGGTGCCAACAGTAAAACATAGTGGAGAAGGAGTTATGGAATGGGGGTGTATGTCGTCCGCTGGAGTTGGTAATCTCATTTTTATTGACAGTATAATGGATCAATACAAGTATATTGACATTTTAAATCAAAATTTGAAATCTTCACCACGAAAATTGAACCTTCATAATGATTTTAAATTCTACCAAGACAATGGCCCCAAGCACACTGCTTTGAACGTTAGACTCTAGCGGCTGTATAACTATCCTGAAATAATAAAAACACCACCACAATCTCCAGACTTAAATCCCATAGAGAATATTTGGCAAGTATTGGAATCAAGAATTCGCAAACACACCATTTCTTCAAAGCAACAATTAAAATCGGTGCTTCAAGAAGAATGGGGTAAAATCGCTTCAGAAATCATAAAAAAAAAATTAGTCGAATCCATACCAAAAAGATTAAATCATGTTTTAAAAGGAAATCGAACAAAATATTAAAACCTTCTAAAAAGTAAAATTTTTGGATAAATATTTGATGGAAAAGTAAGTGTCCCATCACATGTGAGCCATTTTTTGCTCTGTTCTAAACAATTGTGTTTTTATTAAATTAATATTTTAATATTTTTAGAAAATGTATGTTATGTAATAATTGTTACTAAATTTAAGTATGAAACATACCCACAAAAAATTTTTACATGTTTTTTTAATTTATTTTACTACAGTTTCCTTTTGTAAAGCACAAGTGTCCCATCACTTTTGTGAGACACTGTCAATGAATCAATTATTCCAATAAAGCTCTATGCAACACCGATTTTATAATGAATGAAATGGATATAGTTTGTGTATGTTTTAAATATCAATAGGAAACGAATTTTGGATCTCTTAAATTATTAAGAAATTTAAATGATATTTTCAAGTATTGGTCAGAAAGAAATTGAACTTGGCTGGAGAAATATGTTTAATTAGTAGTTTGTTTACAATAATTTATTTAGTGTTAATGGAAATCTTTACTACTCATGAGATTTCTCTAATTTGAAAAAAAAGTTGAAATTTGGACATAAGATCTGCTGGAAGACTTTATCCATGAAATTTCCTAAAGCTCTATGCAACACCGATTTTATAATGAATGAAATGGATATAGTTTGTGTATGTTTTAAATATCAATAGGAAACGAATTTTGGATCTCGTAAATTATTAAGGAATTTAAATGATATTTTCAAGTATTGGTCAGAAAGAAATTGAACTTGGCTGGAGAAATATGTTTAATTAGTAGTTTGTTTGTTTACAATAATTTATTTAGTGTTAATGTAACTTGGAAAACATAAATAAATCGAATTTTGGATCTCCTGGATTATTGTTAAGTAATTATTAAGAAATCTGAATGATATTATCAAGTGTCGATGAGAAAGAAATTTAATTATTTTTACTTTATTTGATTGCGGAAATCTTTTATGGTAAGTGTTTTTTTTTTCCTGTTTTGGCATATTACAAAATTTTGTTTAGATTCATTTTTTTAGTGTTAATGTAACTTAGAACAAGGCACTAAAATTCATTTTTTAATTATGCAATTTAGTTATGGCAATTCAACTGCATTAAATCATTATATAGTAACATAATACAATTTCACATCCTGCTGTATCATCTGCAGAAAATATACTAATGAAATTTCATAAAGAATTTAAGCTGTTTCATACTATATGGATCAATTATTCCAATAAAGCTCTATGCAACACCGATTTTATAATGAATAAAATGGATATAGTTTGTGTATGTTTTAAATATCAATAGGAAACGAATTTTGGATCTCGTAAATTATTAAGAAATCTAAATGATATTTTCAAGTATTGGTCAGAAAGAAACTGATCTTGGCTGGAGAAATATGTTTAATTAGTAGTTTTTTGTTTACAATAATTTATTTAGTGTTACTGTAACTTGGAAAACTTTACTACTCATGAGATTTCTCTAATTTGAAAAAAAAGTTGAAATTTGGACATAAGATCTGCTGGAAGACTTTTATCCATGAAATTTCCTAAAGAATTTTGCCATTATATGTTTGTAACATAAATAAATCGAATTTTGGATCTCCTGGATTATTGTTAAGTAATTATTAAGAAATCTGAATGATATTATCAAGTGTCGATGAGAAAGAAATTGAATTATTTTTACTTTATTTGATTGCGGAAATATCTTTTATGGTAAGCGTTTTCTTTTTCTGTTTTGGCATATTACAAAATTTTGTTTAGATTCATTTTTTTAGTGTTAATGTAACTTTAAGGTAAAGATGGGTCTATTTTTTTTTTCACTTATGGATAAAATATAGATAACAGTATGTCATGGGTTAAAACATTTCCGTTAGGGTAAAAGTATAAAAGTGGTTATGAGATTGAAACATTTTAGGGGCGGGGAGTCCATTGGAAAATTCATGAGAGCCTTTTGAATAAGATGCTTTGAAATAGGTAAAAATTAGGTGATTTTGCCAGTTGAGAAAAATTTTTAAAGAGAAGTTTCATTTAAAAGTATCAAACTCTCATAGTAAATTTTACATTAACAAAGTAAACCTTAATACATGAAAAAGGTATGCGCACACGCATATTGGAAGCCGTAAAGGTCTTACGCGCATGCGTCGCGTTGACGCAGAAAGTTTGTAGCTTCGAGGTCCGGATTATGGGTGTCCGAATTAACGACTTTTGACTGTATATACAGCCTACCATGGAATCTGGTGGGTAAGACTGTTGAACATTGATAGTTAGACAAACCCCAAATTATGGTGAACAAATTCGCTCTATGGATGCTTCCGTAGTTTTCCCTATATATAACATGAACAGAGGCAGTTCTTCGTAGAAAGTTATCATGAAGGCATCTTTTTTCCTTCACAGCCCAGCAGGCAAGACAGCTGAGCACTGATAGTTCAGTCCAAGTTCAATTCTCAGGAAACAGATTGGCTGCATGCACGTTTTCATAGATTCTCCCTTGCATAACATGAGTGCAAGACAGTTTCCGTCAGAAAGCCCTCCTTAACAGCATTATTCCATCAAGGAATATACACTAGCATACTTTTCCATAACTTAATAAATCCAAATCTCTTTAGGCAGACAGTTTGTGTCTGAAATCTGAACTATCTCTTTAGGCAGACAGTTTGTGTTTGAAATCTGAACTATAGATATTATGTTATGAACTATAGATATAAGTCTTTTTCCGCATATATATTTAAAAAATACCTCAGAAAATAGAATATTAATTTTTTAATGTTTCTTGTATATTGTTAACCGTATATCTAGAGATTGATAGATAAAAACTATGTAAATCAAAATTCTAATTTAAATTTGTTTTGCCCTTAACTCATCCTTTTAATTTAGGTATTTTCAGTTTCTGTACTAAAAATAGTAACTGCTTATAATAAACCTCTCTGGACTGCGTCATTCCTCTATTAATCCATGTCAAGTGACTTCCTACATACACATTTCTAGTAATGTCTGTCTACATAATGCTGGTGATGTTTTGTAATCCGAAACTTAACCAGCCAATATAATTTTAGAGCGCTATTTATCAATCAGTCAAATAACGTCGAAACTAATTCACTCTGAATTAAGATTTTGTACTGACCACAAAAAACTATATAAATCATTTTGGATTCTTACCTCCCCCCCCCCCACTGTACATTTATTTATGTTGCTCTTAATTTTTAGCTTTCAAAACTTCCTGTACTAACAGCATTTATAAGAATTTTCGGGAATACAGGAGAGATTGTAAATAAATTTAGGTATATCTCACTATGTTTCCGTTAATAATCATTTTTAATATTATTTGAGGACTATTAAGTTTAAAAACACTCTTTAATTTTATGGAAATAAATCTTTTCACATATTCTATCATATAGAAGTTTCATTCATAACATCCCAACTGGAAAAGGCAATTGTAGGTTAAGTTAATTGGTAAGCACCCGTCCATTCCCGAAAGTACATTGTGTATTGCTGAGTCTTGTTAACTAGTAAGCTGCATCTCAGATTTTAATGGAAGATGGCCCTGCGGGTGTTTCGAGGGTCTCCCAACTTCTCTGCAGCGGCAACATTTGTAATCCTGCTGAGCATCTAATGGAACTAATGGAGTGGCAAACACAGGTACTTCATTTCATGCAGCTTCAATTCTATTTTCTGGCCAGTGATGGCATGGCAATCTCCCGGCAACCCATGATAAGATGAGTGAGAGATCTAGACCTAGAGAATATGTTGATCAGGACAACACTCGAACACATTCTGTCTCGAGGAACTTCAGGACAGCACAGGCAACATAAGGTCGTGTATCATCTTGTTGAAAGATGGTGTCACGCAGGCCTTGAAGACGGCACAGCTACGGGCATTAACACATCAAATGTAAAGCCATTTGCCCACATTGCCGGTTATGGGAACAAGACGTAACTAGGATGAAGGCAGAATGGCACCTCATACCAGCACGACAAGTGCTGGGCTCATGTGATTTTCACGAATGCAAGTTGGCAACGTCATTCTCCTCTGTGCCTGGCACACGAATGCGTTCGTATCATGCTGTACGCAGAATGGGTTTCGTGTGAATCATGACATGGTGCACTCCTGTGCCCAGTGTCGTCGATGACGTCCACTGTAGGTGCACCTGTTTCTGTTGTAGCATCATGGGAAGCAGCAACAGTGCTCAACTAGCTGACTGTCCGTGGTGCTGCAGATGTCATCTCACTGCCAGCAACGTTCTCTCGGGTTTTAATGCCCCAAGGACGCTGAGATTTTGCACGGCGTTCAATATGGACCCATTGAATCTCATATTCGACTTACAGTCATGGGATCCCGACCAACACGGACAGCAATGTTGCGGAAGAATGAATTGTAGTCCAAAGAGTCCACGATCTTGCCATGGTCGAATTCCAATGCATAGTAGTAAGAGTTTCTTCTTTTTATAGGGGGCGTAATATAATCTAATCAGAGCAACTAACCCTTAAATACGATTTCTGAATGAAAAACCCGTTTATCAATTTTTCCCCCCATTTACATGCAATGCAGATGGTATTACTCATACATGCTTTGCGCGCATGGGCTGGAATGCTAATTGTTCTTATAACCAGGATACAGTACTTGGGGTTCATGCAAATTTGACATTTATAGCATGTCGCCTTCATGATGTTGCAATTTTAATAGGAGGTAGCGTAATGTTATCAGCTGACAAATAAGTACTGTTGTAAATAAATTGAAATCTATCGTACGTACATACAGATATACATACAGCCTATAACATAGAAATTGACTCATTGAGAAGTTATCCAAATAGGTAGAAATTGTGTATGGCTATACCTTACGATGAAATATGGAAATGATTAACATTTAGTGTTGAATGATTGACAAGCTATGGAGCTCCAGCGGAGCATCCAGATGAAATGGATAACTGTGTCACCACCTCTACACTCCACTGCTCTGCCAACTAAGCTATGGACGGATGGTACATAAAACGGAAGATATTCCACTGATAATGCATAACTTCCATGCGAGTATGGGTCTGTCGATCTAGGTGGACTGTACCAACGTCTCGTAGACGGGTTCGTCAAAAGTATGAGCAGTTGTCACAATTTAATAATAAAGGAATGAGGGTGGCCGCAGGATAGCTAGATATTTGGATCCGAGCGATGCGACCATTCTATGATGTTGGCAGGAATGGGTGAACCATGGTTGTAGAGAGCGTCAAGAATGTAACGGTCGAGCAAAAGCGACGGCAGAACGCAAGGACAAAGTGATCGTCCGAACACGCTTCAAAACCTCAGCCTCTGATGCTTTAATCCGACGTGTAGCCGGAACATCAGTGCAATGACAAGTGATAATTAGACTCTAGGAACGGGGCTGAAGTCACAGAAGGCTACCCATCATCATTGCACACCATTAAGCATGTTTGTGGGGTCGAATACCGGATACCGGATCGAATACCGGATCACAGGTCGAGAGGTATTCGACCTGTGATCTAACAGACTGGAATATAATTAATTGCTTTCAGCGATGAGTCCTGCTTCGAAGTGAGTTCCGACGACTAGCGAAGACATGTCTGGAGACGTTCAGAACAGCAATGCATACTCATCTGGATACTGTCAATGAGACATCCAGGAGCTATGGTATGGGGTGCCATTTCATTTGACAGCCGGCCTCGTTTGGTGCGGCACCCTTATAGCACGGCAGCACTTCGATGAGATTCTAGCCCTTTATTTTTGCCCTTCCTTTCATGGATCTCTGGGCTTACATTTCAGCAGGGTAATGCTCGGACGCACACGGCATGCCTTTCTACTAATTGTTTTCGTGCGTCTCCAACACTTGCCTGGCCGGCGCGATCGTCAAATCTCTCCCCAACTGAGCACGTTTGGGCTCTGAGGAGCCATGTCCGACCCTCCCTGGATGGCGCCGATCTAACTTGCCGGTTTGAAAGCATATGCCAAGGAATCCTCCAGGAGCACATCCGCCAACTCTACGAGTCATTGCCTAACCGAATTAGAGCTTGCATTAGGGCTAAAGATGGGCCATTGCGTTGTTTATTTTGCTTTTGTAGCTATATTTCCTAAATAAAAAATTACCACATGGTCAAAATTCAGTGTAAAACTTCTCATCCTTTTGTAGAACATTTTTCAATACTGATATGTAAAGTTGAAAGCTTTGTGAACTTTCTTCTTCTTGTTGCTTTATTTATACAAGATAATCTATACTGTACAATGATTCTATCTATAACGCATTTTATTTTAGAATTCCATTCCCTTCTCTATATAACATTGTAATTTGTAATTTACTACTCTTGGTATTCTGAATAACTATTTACAAGAAATTACTCTTGGTATTATAAAAATTTCTAAAACTATTAATCTCAATGTTTTTGAAAGAGATAGATTTTTCCCCTCCTTGAATTTTGCATTTACGGTAGAAGAATTTTAAATACGAGTTTAATGCAAGACATACAAAAGTGTCATCAATTACGATAAAGCCGAATTTATTTTACTCAGTGTAAATGAGAGCACATGTCTTATAAATCACAGGTAACCAGTGGCTGAGTGGTAAAAAATCACTGAATACGGGCAGTTCCTATTCCATTTCAGAAGAATTGGGTTGGCTCCATGGGGGTTTTCATGGTTTTCCCTACCTGTACCATGTATATGAGCTAGTTTCCCCGAGAAAGTCCTCCACGATGGCATCCTCCCCTTAGAAAGAGAACTCTAGTTTGCTTTGCTATAATCAACTAAACCCAACCAATTATGACTCACAGTTCAAAATACCTCCAATATATTAAAAATATACCAAGTTTATGAAATGAATTTAGTTACATAATGTGAATGTGCTAATTTCTTATTAACAGTTCCAGATATATACATACCTTAAAATTTTTGATATACTGAGATTTATAATAGCCTGAGATATATCAATAATTACTTTTGTAAAAATTAAATAAGTTTAATTAATAAACTGATCACTAAAATTTTGAAATTCTGTAATAAATACAATTTTTAAAAATAATAAATGATAAGTAAGTAATAAATGAAGGTCCCATTTTGGCAAACGTGCTCTGAAATGAAAATATATTTGAAAGCATAAGACTGTGTATGTAAAATAAAGTGCAACTCATTAGCCAATGGTCTTGTATTTATCTTTTTCTATTATCGGCTGCTCTACGAAACTTTTGCTTCAGCAGAATTCAAATGCCTACATGCCAGAAAGAATGACATTCACGCCTACTGTGACATTTGATGCATGAAACTGAACTAGGTTGAGGTAACAAATTCTGTTTGACTATTAGGATTATCTGGGTTACTTGTAGAAGGCTGACTGCTATCTTGAGGTTTAGATGAAACAAGATGACAACCTTTTTTTACTATTTACATATTTAGTAGAATTTTTTGGAAGTTTTCTTCTGGCAGTTTTAGAAAACCTTTAGGAATACCTTCAGATTATCTTCATTACTACCAGAAAAAGTATCTGGTTTCCTTTTAAGATGCCAGATTTCATTACTTTGTGTACTTAATTTATCTATTGTCAGGAAGTGTGCTATAGAAATAAAAACCCATTCCTTTCATTGCATAACATTAAGAGTTCTCCCCCCCTTTTTTTTGTTAAATATTTTTGGCAGTTTTCAAAGGTGAATTTATGCAAAGATCAATCTATGGAGTAGATTTGTCGAGCCATACATAGTATCCCTTGATTAATGATTCCATACTCTGATCCAATTCTTGTACTACCACTTTGATAGTTTCAATATCTATATAATTCAGTAGTATTCTTCAGTAAATGAAGTATCTATCTTGTTATGAAGTATTCACGCACCGGCTCATTCCAATCAATCTTTCCAAATGGAACAACATCACTCGCTGGCCTTCTAAGGCTGAAACCTGAATGTATATACAAGGTATGTCTTATGAATGTGTACAATTATGATATTTATGAAGGGTACACTTTTAAACTGAATACTTTGCATAATAAGCATTGAGCAAGTTTTTAATTACACACATTATTGGGGGCACATGTATGAATACAAGTCATTTGCAAAATGACACCACAATAGTCTCAATATCACAGCTCAAAGCTGGTAGTTTGACCTAACTGCAATTCTAGGTAAACAGATTGGCTGCATGTGTAATGAGGATACGAGTGAATATCTTTTAGAAAGTCCTCTATGAAAGCATGCTTCTGCTTATGCAAATAGCTCTCACATACTTTGCCATAAACAAATCATGCAGACCAAGCCAAATCAAATTAAAATAAAAATGAAAATCCCAATAAGTCAAACTATTACTAAATAAGTAAATTAAAAAGTATGTAATTTGAGTTTAGCTGTAATTCTGTAAAATGCCCTATGCATTATATGTTTTTTTTTTTTTTTTTTCCAAGAAAGGGGGCAATTAGCTAATCTAGAATCAATATTATTGTTAAACATATTAGTTGAATAACTATATTGCTCTTACATGAGTAACAGATTTTACATGTTTCATTATTTACATGCCTTACAGATTTTTTATGCCTCATTATTTACATAGCTTACAGGTGTTAAATGCCTCATTTTGTTTTTATATAGTAAAAAGGGGGATAATAAATTTCATTGCAAAACATTTTGATAGGTAGTTATGTATATGACTTATGAACTCTATATTCAACTATCATATAAATACTATTTCTAATATACATAAAATTTAATTTTTATTTGCCTCTATAGTCAACTCTCTAAGGTATAATATAGCATGGCTTAAGTAATAATTTTTGCAATACAATGTATTGTGGAATGTGAAACATGAATATAGAAACATATTAAGTGAAAAGAACATAGAGAATAAAATGCCATTTTAATCATAGATATTTACAAGAAATAATGCTTGATATTTATCAGAATTGTTCAGATGAACTTTTACTAACTGCAATACATGTATCACAATGACAAAGAAGTGACTGGCATATACTTTGAAAGCTATTCAGCAAGTCTCTGCTGCAGTGATGCTAATTGGCTGACAAGGTCTGCAGTAGAATCAATCTCTGTTTTGTAAACAAGATCCACTGTCTTTGTAATGCAGGAAGTTTGCATTATCTATTTGTACAATTCATTTATAATAATTCTCAAATATCTTGCTATAATCATAAACAATTACCAAGGACTTCAGTTTACTTAATTAAATTAAATAAATCATGAAGAAAATGCTGCAAAATTTTCACTATCACATTCTGCAAGTTGGAGATGATTTATATTTATGACAATTAAAATAAAAAATGAAACAAACTATTTTTAGTTTATTCTTATAGCATTTAAATCCACTTTTATTAACTCCATCCAGCTTTATTTTATGACATCAGGAAATATTAATTTATTAAAATTTATTGAGACTTCTCAGTTTATAATGCATTATATATATATAAAATACTATAAAGATGAGGAAATGTTTAATGCAAATTACTCTTTCCATTACATAATGCATATGTAACTAAATATGTGTTTAAATACTACAAAATATGTATCCTTCTAGCAGGTTTAATGAAATTTTTATATTTGTACTGCAGTTAAAAAATGAAATACAATACCATTGCATTTTGTCGAATTTTGAACAATTAAGACTTGAGAGCATTACCATGTCTAACAGCACACAAATTTATCGTACACATATTTCTAAAAAGTCATTATTATTTCTAATTCGTACAATAAATACTAAAAATATTAAATGTGCTATAAACTAAATATCAGACTGAGGCTACAAATGTCCCAGAACAAATATACTGCAAATATGTTTAGTCTGCGAACTTAGGTCTGTTTAAGCCAGATATTTCTAGCAAATGTGAAGTAAAACTGCCACTCTATAGGCAAATTTAAAGTTCCTCTGAATTCAAATTACTGTACATAACTATGAATATGATATGAAACCACACATTGACTTATTTTATTGCACTACGATATGAAAGCACACATTGCAAGAAAGAAAGTACAATAAAATGTTTATAGATTACTTGCAATCAATGCACATAAAATAAATACTAAAAAGCTATAGAATAAACCATGTTTGAACATCGATGAGTACAGGGAAGCATAACAAAGCAAATAAAAACAGAAAATAAAGCATTAAATAAATATTTACAGGTGCAACACACTTATTTTTACATATATTATCAATATTTTATATTTTATTCAATTATGTGCTATTTCTAATTTAATACTCTTTGCTTGATAAGCAAACAGCAAACATAATAATATTTTCCGAATACGTATCCCGATCTGCTGCTACGAATAATCCCTTAGCAGGGAAAAAGTATCACGCTGTCCTCCTAGAAGAAGTACGTCATCGGATGACAACCATAACGTGGTCTACCATAATAAGCTGATTCTCCCCGTTTTGGCGTTAAGGCTGTTCTTCGAACCTTATCCATAAACTTCTAATAAATTATGATAAATATATTACTAAATACCATGGATCTATGTTTATTGTCTTTAGTTATTTTAGTTAAAGTAATACAGTCAAAAGTCTTTAATCCGGAATGATCTATAATCCAGACCTCAAAGCTACAAACCTTCTGCGAATGCGTCAAGACATAATGCGTTAACGCATGCACATAATACCTTTACGCATGTGCATAATACATTTACACATGCACGTTAAATGTATAACGGACGGTATAAGCTAAGCTAAAATTATCTAATTATTTATTTCAGTTAATGTTGCAGATTGCGTTGTTCCTTAATCTTCTATTTGAATCCGGCTATTTTTTGCAGACTGTTAGCGCAACTTTATAAAAGTAAGCTTGAACTTTCGATTATGTCAAAAAGAATTTCTGATTCTGGAGCTACTAAAGGATCTACAATGCGAAAGCATGTTTCGCTATCAAACAAAAAGTGGAATTGCTGCAAAAAATGGATAAAGGCATATCCTTTGATTCTCTAACCATTCCGAAATATGTTTATCAATTTCACGCTGCTTTGACGGGAGAGGGGGCAAAGTCCTGACGAGTTCGGATTAAAGACTTTTGACTGTACATATTTTTGTCTGATGTTATAGGTCTTTTGCTGTGTGTCTTAGGATGAAAGCATACATATTGCCTTGTATTCCATGCTAAATACCTTGAATATGAAGCATCTCAACACTATCCATTTCCCCCCACCTCATCATCACATCTATTCAGCCTTACCAAACATACTCACTACATGCAACTGTGAGACACTATTTATTGTAAATGATCACAGCTTCCTCTCCTTTTGACTACACCCATGGACACAATAATATTTTTAGGATATTTTCTACTACTTTTCCTTTTCTTTCTATCCGCGATTTAATTCACATATAGGTCGCACTTTCACACATTAGTATGGCGGATAAAAACTGGTATTTTGGTTTGTGATCTGATTTCGCCCATCCAAAAATGGAGTTGCTTAGCTTTCCCGAAATGTTTGATTTGTTCTAGGAGGCATAAATTCTTGCTGTATTACTGAAGCAGAGAGAATTTTAAAAAGCACATACATCATTTGGCAAAGCACGGAATTTTACATGAAAAACCCAATGCACAAATTTTGGCTTCCTATTGAAGGATAAGTTCTATAGCGTAATAATTGCATGAAATCGAAGGACATTTCATTGTTGAAAAAGGAGAAATAAAATTTTTTAAAAAACATTTCTTGTTCATGAAAAGGAGGAACTGCTGGCTGTTGTAAGTATTGTGTCGCTGTTTTGATTTTAACGTTCACTGATTGTAAACAAATGATTTCATATGTGTTTAACTTGGGATTTCCAAAAAAACTTTGCTATCAAAAGTGTCTTTTTTTTTCCATAAAAATTATTTTGAATCATCATGTACTAAAAATATATTGATCTATATATGCGTTTATTGTATTTATAAATAATAGCACACATAATACATAGCATTATATGTATTAGCATTATATTTTAATTTATACATAATATATATGTATCTATTATATACATAATAGCACTAATTATCAGATGCAATTTTGAGAATATCAACAAGCAAAGCACTTGAAAATGAAAAAAGACACTTGTAATAGAAATATTAGTGTTCTATATGTATTATAGAAAATATATGCAATGAATAATACCATTACCAAACAATTAAAAAAAAAAGAGCAGATTAAGTATTCCCTACCTCAGTACTTGAGAAAGCAATCCTGCCATATAACATGTAGTTAACTTTTGACATAATATTAACAAGCATTTTCCTTAGATTTGTCTGCCCACCAGCGGCCGAGCGGTAAAGACACTGAACACTGGTAGTTCGGTCTGAGGTTCGAATCCCGCGAACGGGCTGGCTGCATGGGCGTTTTCGTGGTTTTCCCCATGTGTAACGTGTATACGAGCCAGTTTCCTTTAGAAAGTCCTCCACGAAAGGCATCCCTCCCTTTAGGCAGATAGCCCTCGTGTGCTTTGCCATAATTAAATACACCAACACCTTAGATTTGTCCTACGAGTGGTTAAAAGTGGTAGTTCAATCTCAGCTCAAATCCGGGTAACCAAGCAGTTTTTTTTTTTTTTTTTTTTTTTTTTTTTTTTTTTTGAATATGAACTAGTTTCCCCTATAAAGTTCTTCATAAAGACATTCTTCTTCAGGCTGATAACCAATGTGCTTAGTCATATTCAAAGACCCTAATCTAACCTTACCTTTCCTTTAGATTCTATATTCACATGTTATATCTTTATCTGTTAAGATTTGTTCATAACAGGACCACCAAGCTCCTACCATTCCAGCAGGAGCATACTCAAAACCATGTGATTTATAACAAAATCGATTATGTTTTCACCTTGCAAACCTTTATAAATGTTTCAAATTTTCTTAAGGATTCTTAATAACCTTATTATTTAGAAATGTGTTTATTGTTGTTTTTATATTAACAAAGCATTTAAATATAAAATATCAATTTTAAAAATAACTGAAGTTTTCTTTTAACCGGTTTTGCTTTTCTAATGCTGTTTCTAATTATTAACTTTATGTCTGAACCAAAAATTTAAGAATAAGTCTATTAAAAATATCAGTGTGATAAGTCTATTAATTACATTGTATGAACTTCATCATCTTTGAATATGAAACACTGAACTAACTCTTTGAATATGAAACATCCTAAATGAAAACACCGAGTCCATTCCAATCTAATACAAGAATAAATTATACATATCAAAATTCACAGTACGAGCTTCTCCATATTATATTACACAAAGATTAGAAACCAAGTCTCCACTTAGGAAATCTTACACTGACATGATGCTCTTGCATTGAAACAGAATTGTAGCAACATAGATGATATAAATTACATTATGCCAAAGAATTATTTAAATTTCCTAAATAAATTATAGCATTTAGAGTAACCAAAGACACACAAAAAAAATTTCAGATTTGTTGTAAAATGTGTGCCATGTCTTTCCCTATGTTATAATAACTTCACACATTATCTACACACTTTCCTGTCAGTCAAGAAGTTTGATGGAAATATTGCCCTTACAAAAATTATTCCGACATATATTTGGAGAAACAAATATTTCTTTTTGAGTTACATGATCAACAGGAACTATACTGATATAGCATATAAAAAACTTTGAAAAATTATATGTTGAAATTTGGGAGAAACTATTTATTTGGTTTGATAATCAACAGATAAAAGTGGTTTATTAAAGATTTCTCAGTGTTATAAGAAACCACCGAGAATTCATGAGTATGTTTTGATATCACGTTTATCCATTATTGGGGCTAACATACATTGTTATCAGTTTTTGTTTGCCAAAAATGGTCGAAGGTTGAGTAAAAATATTAGGAGTTTGAAGATAATCATCAATATACCATAATATCTTTGCAATAGAAATATAGTACGCAACAACCAAAAAAAATTATACTTAATGAATTTTAGTATGCCATAACAGTTTTATGGGAAAATATAACACACCTCTTAGATAAACAACTACAATCATTATATACAACAGCCATTTCATTAAAAAAAGGCATAAATTATATTAATCAGATAAAACTTGTTGTAAGAGCTTCATTATCTGGTTAGAATTCTTAAGCAAACAAGAAACCATTTCAAGTACCATAACACAATTTTCATAAGAGCAATCCCGTTCCATCACAGAATATTAAAAGCACTTTGGTAGAAACAAGAAATTTTACACTAATTTTCCAACCATATTCTAATATTTAGATTGTAGATTTTAAAATTTTATCATTTAAAAAGTACAATTTCATAGAATGCACATTTTTGATTCTTTATTCTTAGGGAAAACATTGTATTTTTAAAGAAATCCAACACTTTCTTTCTTAAAAGTACATAGACTCCAGAATTCTATTGTAATTTATTATGATAAAAAAACTATTTGCCAGTGAAATGACGGTTAACTATAAAATCATAACCATTTGTATGCGCTGTCTTTGGTCGCATGTGTAACAGGAATGCATAAAAAAACCCTAACACTTTTATAAAATGCTGAAACTAGAGGTTAAATATTCAGAAAATACTTAAATATTTAGTATTTGAATGAGGTTGATTGTGTATGCTTCATATAGCTTTGTCCAAAAACAGTGTATTATTCGTATGTAACACAGAATAAAGTATATTAAATTACTGTTGACAATTTCAGTTTCTTGGTGCATATTTCATAGCTGATTATACACATGTAATATTAATGTGTGCCAGTTTTCAATGGAAAGTACTATACAAAGGCATCATCTATACCCTTAGGTATAGATGAGCCTGAGAAAGCTTTGCTGTAATCAAATAAACCAAAACCATTCTGCCTTAGACTATTCATTTAACAACTGCGGCAAAATTTGGTACACTTCTGTTATCAGGACCGAATTCAGAAATGTATGTATGAATGCGTTCACATATGCACGTATGTTTGTGTATAAACACACATATAAAAGTGCATACACACATACATACATTTCTGAATCCAGTCCCTATAACAAAAGAGTACATAGATTTTTCTATATATAAAACATAAAATTTATGTTTTTTTTTAATAAGGAAAAATATTTCTTACATGAATCAGTTGTCATCAACTAATGTCAAGAGCAAGTGAAAAACAAAAGAATAATTATATAGAATTAAGATGTAATGTATATTAAAATTTTTTTTTCTTTTGTGTAACTGTTCTTTTATTCATAGAACTTGTATTCTTTTAAATTCAATTAGTAACAGTTAGAAGTGAACAGTGATTGGCTAAAAATGGATATGTTCTTGTGTGTTTTATGCAGTTCTACTTTTGGTACTTACTCTGCGACATACTGAATTTCATTTTTATTTGGAAACTGATTAAATTAATTGTGATGGTGTGTGCTGAAAAATGGAATTTTGTGAAGAATATTTAATACTTGCGAATAAAAATAGGAATAATTTTAAAGTTTCTACCAACATTTTTTATAATGTTATCAAATGTGACTTTAAAAAATTCCTCTTTTTTATGATAAAATGTGAATTGCATTAAAAGGGTATGATTTTATTTTAATTCCTTTATGAAAATAATTAACCTAAAAGACACACAGATCTCATTAACATACGGAAAACATAATAGTTCTATTAGCAACTCAAAATATATATTGTGATATATTCTATAAAGCAAAATCATATAATACAGAATGATATAAATTAAATATATATAATATATAAAAACTCAATAATGAATAATGATCAGTACTGTATAATAAATGCAAACACACATTATATTACTGTGCTGTGAATAGAAGAATATTTGATTAGAAATTTACCTTTTATATATATTTCATAACATGGAACAGTAGAACATACAGATGACAAGAAGTTATGAAAACATGTTATGCAACTTAAGAAACAACAAGTTCTATGAAATGCCCTTTAAGTTACTGCAATATCATGAGATACCATAAATAATCATAAGACATGATAACATAAGACATATTACCAAGATAAATATAATTTGTTCCTTCTTTTACATCAATAAGTTTTTATTTAAAAATTTAACCAGTGAATGCCAAAACAAATTTAATATCGGTGCCTTTGATGCAAGGTCACACAAAGATAAACTTGATTTAGCAAATTTCTGAAAACATTAAAATCAAAAGTGTTAAATTACAGCAACATCCTGGTAAATTTTAATTCTCACATGAAAACTGAATTAAATTACGAATAAGTGACTAAGCTTGTACAGTTTTTAGAAGATATTTCATGTTCATACACTGGAAATAAATTGCACTTAAATGAAAGAGTTGGAAATATAGTCTGCATGATGCATAAAATATGATCAAATCTATTTGTTAAATACTTAATGCTTACTTTCAGGGATGCAGCTTTATATATTATTCTGAGAAATAACTTGAGATTGTTTATACCAAGTGTTGCAAATCAAAGATATTTTTACCAAAGAATTAATATTATTTTCAGACTTTTTACTATCACACTAAATGTAGAAGCTAGACGATTTGAATATTTCATTTAGCCTCTTCATTTAGCGAATTAAATGTATTTTTAACAGAATTTATTTTTACTTAAGGAAAGAACATGTTGCCTAGCTGCCCGGGTTTCAGCCCAGCTTTAATACAGAAAGCCAAAACACATCAAGTGCCATTGAATGATACAGCATTTTAGAATGTTGCAAGAAATTTAAATGCAATTTCGTGAAAGAGCTATTGCAATTACCTACATATTAAAATTTTGACCAAAAATTCAAGAAAACTAAGATACTCCTTTTTCTTTCGAAGGAATCAAAGTCATATACTAATGTAGGGATGCTCAGCCTATTGTACTATAAAACCTAAACATAGGAATGAAATGTTGTCAGCAATGTGAGATATCCAATACCCAGAAATTCCGTAAATTGTAGAATAGAACCTGCGTCTGAAAACAGACGAAAGGTAGAACATTATTCAAATACTTTGCCTTTAGCCTTGAAGCAGGTGTTCTATATTAAACTGTGTTAATTCACATACAGAATTAGTAATATAATAGCTCAAAATATTTTAAGAACCAAACACACATTAAATAAACATTAAAAAATGTATATACATTTATTAGTGTTACGAGGGTTTATTCTGAAATATTATAAGGTCACTTTCAAAGAAATGATAGAACTTTTCAGTCAGGGAAGGGACATTCTGTCTGGCTGCCCGGGTTCCATCCCAGCTTCTGTTACAAAAGTTTCATAGAAGAATTTTAAAAATCCAGAAACGAAACTTATGAAGAAATTATTGAACATACCTGGTTCTATGATTTATCCATTCTTACAGACATAGTAACTAAATCTTAAATTTGAGGGAGGAGCGAGAGAACTAAACTAAAGTCTTTGAATTAAAGGGTATTATAAATTCATTTTAAATCAAAATTAATTTTGTGAAAATATTACACAAATATGAGGAATATACATTTTTACCATAATGTAATGTACGTTTTGCCCCTTTGAAAATCTGGAGAACTAAGGGGTGAAATATAAGAAAACTGAAAGAATCATTTGGAAAATCTCATCGAGCTTAAATTAGTTTCTAAATTAGATGTTTTGAGTGTATTTAAAATTAGGCTAACTACTTCATTCACTTCAAACCCATTACATAATACTAGTATTTAAGAAAAATGGTAAAAGATTGCAAATATGTTAAATAACAATTCTATTGATCAAGATATGGAAATAACTGATTTTCATCCTAATTAAGATCAAGAATATCACAAAAAGCCATTTGAATAGTCCTAGAACAAAAACATCATGAACAATTAAACTTTTAAAAAGATAAATTCCTGCTTCCAATCTACTTAAAAATGTGAAAGAGGATTTTCAACAATGAACTTGTTAAAATCAATGTTTAGATACAGGATAACAAATCAACATCCCAACGACTGCAAGGATTTAGCCATAACATCGCATGTATCAGAGACAATTTGGCTCCACTAACTTTCTTTACGAGTATACGTTAAATTTTTATTTACATTTCTTTTTTATTCAACACTTAACTTTCAATGGTTTTAACAGAAACAGCACTTGATAGAGAGACTCTAAATTCGGAAAAAACTGAAACAAAATTGGTTTATACCCAGACAGTGCAATTACACTGGCCTGTTGGGAAGAGAAGACCCCGTTGGACATGGAAAATATTAGGCCACACAGAGAGGAAAATGTTTAGCCTCCTCCTCGTAATGCGAAAGGAGGCCACTTGGGAAAAAATTACATCACAGCAGTACTTTTGAAACCACTACGAAGCAACAGAACTCTAACAAATCTCAGACTTCTGATAATTATAGTGTGATTAACAGTTCAACCTCACTTCGAATATTACAATACAATATAGAGAAAGCACCAATTCAGACACTTCAATATGAAATTCAAAACCTACGAAATTAGTGCACAAATGCTACCCTAAACATTAAAACATAATGTGACACGTTCATGTAAAATAAATAACTAGGAAAGCTCCAATATAAAGCAACATGTGAAAAGGGATGGACAAATTATAACATTCAAGTATTTCTAGTGGAAATAAAGTTGATATAAAACAAGACTTACCAGCCACAGATGTCTTTTTGCTCTGCCTTATTCCTCCGTTCTTTTCATCATCGTTCTTTTTCTTACACGATATCATGTTCTGCATTCCAAGAGTGCACAAAAGTGATGACAAATTACACTAGAAGAGGCCAGAAGGGAAAAAAAAAAGGAATCATTAGATTTTAACTACTTTGATATTTAAGAATAATTATACACAAAGAAAAATATCTAATATTGTTTCTTAATATATAAAACTTCAAGAGTCGCCTTCTTTGTTTTAAACTCCAGCAATGTGCTACATTGTTCCTCAAAGCATGACTGCAATCGATAGAAAAGCTGCTTTTCCTAATACGACAGAAGTACAGTAAGCGAAAGGGGTTTTTAATATATGGGTACAACATGAATAATGAAAAAAAAAAAATTAGACAGTTATTACGGATACACAGAATAAAAGGGATAATAATCTTCGAGAAGAGTAAATAATTGAAGCGCTGGTAGAAAGATGGCACCAAAAGACAAAGAGCAGGTAATTTTAAATCACAAATAAACAAAATAAACTTTATTGCTAGCTTTGAAGCAGGTGTTATATATTAAACTATCTTAATTCACACACAGAATTAGTGACATAACAGATCAAAATAGAGTAATCAAACTTGCAATACATTAATATTAAAAGAGCTATACACATATACTTTAAAAGATTTTTTTAAAAAAAGGGCACAAAAACACATCTCTAAAACCAGACTTGGAAGAACATCTTGGAAACAAAAGTCGTATACCATAAAAGAAATATTTCATTCAGAATTTTAACGTAAGAACCGTTTCTAATTTTAAGTTCTCTACTTAGGTACTCTCATCCATGAGAGAGGACAGTTTAGTCCGATATACCAGAAATTATCTTGAAATATTACCAGGTGACTTTAATGTAATTATAGAAATATTTCACTCAGGGAAAGAACATACTGTGTAGCTGCCCGGGTTCGAGCCCAGCTTTAATATAGCAAGCTAAAACACATCAAATGCCATTGAATGATACAGCATTTTGAAATGTTACAAAAAATTTAAATGCAATTTTGTGGAAGAGCTATTGCAATTACCTACATATTAAAATTTTGACCGAAAATTCAAGAAAACTAAGATACTCCTTTTTCATTCGAAGGAATCAAAGTCATATACTAATGTAGGGATGCTCAGCCTATTGTACTATGAAACCTACACATAGGAATGAAATGTTGTCAGCTATGTGAGATGTCCAATACCGAGAAATTCCGTAAATTGTAGAATAGAACCTGCGTCTGAAAACAGACAAAAGGTAGAACATTATTCAAATACTTTACCTTTAGCCTTGAAGCAGGTGTTCTATATTAAACTGTGTTAATTCACATACAGAATTAGTAATATAATAGCTCAAAATATTTTAAGAACCAAACACACATTAAATAAACATTAAAAAATGTATATACATTTATTAGTGTTACGAGGGTTTATTCTGAAATATTATAAGGTCACTTTCAAAGAAATGATAGAACTTTTCAGTCAGGGAAGGGACATTCTGTCTGGCTGCCCGGGTTCCATCCCAGCTTCTGTTACAAAAGTTTCATAGAAGAATTTTAAAAATCCAGAAACGAAACTTATGAAGAAATTATTGAACATACCTGGTTCTATGATTTATCCATTCTTACAGACATAGTAACTAAATCTTAAATTTGAGGGAGGAGCGAGAGAACTAAACTAAAGTCTTTGAATTAAAGGGTATTATAAATTCATTTTAAATCAAAATTAATTTTGTGAAAATATTACACAAATATGAGGAATATACATTTTTACCATAATGTAATGTACGTTTTGCCCCTTTGAAAATCTGGAGAACTAAGGGGTGAAATATAAGAAAACTGAAAGAATCATTTGGAAAATCTCATCGAGCTTAAATTAGTTTCTAAATTAGATGTTTTGAGTGTATTTAAAATTAGGCTAACTACTTCATTCACTTCAAACCCATTACATAATACTAGTATTTAAGAAAAATGGTAAAAGATTGCAAATATGTTAAATAACAATTCTACTGATCTAAAAATGGAAATAACTGATTTTCATCCTAATTAAGATCAAGAATATCACAAAAAGCCATTTGAATAGTCCTAGAACAGAAACATCATGAACAGTTAAACTTTTAAAAAGATAAATTCCTGCTTCCAATCTACTTAAAAATGTGAGAGGATTTTCAACAATGAACTTGTTAAAATCAATGTTTAGATACAGGATAACAAATCAACATCCCAACGACTGCAAGGATTTAACCATAACATCGCATGTATCAGAGGCAAAAAAAAAAAAAAAAAAAAAAAAATTCGCAGAAGAAATGCAGTGTTAAATTTCACATTAAAATACGATTTCCCGGTATTTAACTTTCATCTTGCTGAATTTTTTGTAAATAATACAAAGAGTATACCTTTTCTTTAACATATTATACCACACATTTTTATACTTTGTGTAATGTATTTATAACTGAAATATTAAAAGTGCACTAGATCCTTGTGCTCGCCAAAATTTTATAAACTCATAATTGGCTCCCTTTAAGTTAAAGTTGCACATAACTGCACTAAGGGAAGGAATGCAATTTTATTTCTTTGTCTGTATTTGGTTTCATTTTCATATAAAGAGTTAAAAATAGGGTTATCTAATTTTGTTATCTAGGTAACAAAATTTAAACACACATTTTCAGTAAAAATTACAGAATAAAAGATTTTGTTTCCCTGAAGATGCAACACCTCGCTATTCCAGGTATGGTACAGACTGCATACTGTCAGAAAGAAATTCCTTTCTTAAACAGGGAATCCATATACTTTAATCTGTTTTTACACAAGTACTGTTTATGACTAATGGTCCAAGAGTAAAATACTTTATAGTTAATCCATCTAAATTTTTATTATTTCCGGTCATCTGTATAGACTGTTTATTTATCACGACTAAACTACCAATCTGCATTCTAGATACCTCATATGATTCTTCAAGTCACGTTTCGTAGCCTATCATTTCTAATACAACAGGTACTTGCTGAGTGCAGACTTGTAAAGCGTGATTTCGCGTATAGCAGTACCTTACAGGATTCCATTTAATTTGTCCACTGCTAGAATTTCATTCATACGTGGTTCAACATTCATCCATCAACACCAGAAAGAATTTATCTGCTACTTTAAACAATTTCCATAGACTGAAAATGAAGTTCAAAAAAATCTTACAAATCTCAAATGCAAAGCATTCCGAAGAATTTTCACATATGGAAGATAGAGAAGTCAAACAATAAATCAGAAAATTACAAAAGAAGAATTGGGTACTTATAAAACACCTTGATAATAAAAGCGCTCATTACGAGAAACAGCTTTTAACTGAAGATTAGATGAAGGAATCGTTAAATAACAGAGAAGCAATGTCTGATCTTCTAGCGGAGATGGACACAATTAACAGACAGACAGACAGACAGACAAAGTAGACAGATGTCTTGTTTTGCAGCCGCTAAGTCTTTCTGCTCCGGTGGGCGAAAAATCAAGCATAGGTGCGAAGGAAAGGTATATAGAAAGGGGGGTAATTTCGTATTTGAGGAGAGTAAAAAGAAACTTCGTACATTTTTTACGAGTTCAAAAGGCCAGAAAGAAAAGATGGGACAAAATAAAATTTAAAATAAATGGCCCAGAAATAATAGAGGAAAAAAAAAAAAAAAAAAAGAAAGGGCCTAAAGAAAGAAAAGGAAAAGAAGTAGAAAATATCCTAAAATACGATTGTGTCCATGAGTGTAGTTAAGGAGTTCATCTGCAAAAATTAGTGTCTTTAAGAAGCAAACTTTAGCTAAGTTTAATAAAAAAAATAATAAATGAATGAATTCCTACATGGTAATGTGTATGCCCTAATCTTGAGACCTAACTAGAAAAGACATATATCATCACAGAGATGTACATAATATTTTAACTAAAGTAACATTAACTATTGCCGTTCCCAAAAAATTCATGTATATTTCAGAAAAACAGTAATTGACAAAATCATCAATCCATACACAGTGTGAGAGCATATCAACAAAAATAAATTATACAGTTTATTTTTCTTAAATATTAGTTAAATATAAAATTAATTTATTAATTTAACAGTTGTAATTTATTATAGTACAAGTTTAATAAATTCCGTCACCCTGTATTTATATTTGATCATAATTCCAAGTTTGATACCTGAAAAAAAAAAAGGTCGGGGATCTTAGTTACAAAAATCACAATCTATACTCATCGATGGTCAAGAGATCCCCATTTTTTCCCTCTCAAGAAATTCCTAAGCACAAAGAGGGGGGCCTCAGAAGGGTGTGAATTGCTGATAAGAACGGAGTACTGATAAGGAATGTGGCGTCTCTACGAAATAGTTACGAAGAAAAGAACCACATGACTTGCTACTATTACTAACTATTGTATAATGCTAGAATCTTATGAAAAATAATAAATAAAGAAATTTAATTGCACTCTAGTGATAGAAAAACATACATTGTATAAAGAACAGAATGTTACTTATCTGAATATTCCGTGTCAGGGCCTCTTTTGGATTTCTCGTGTTGATAGTAAGCAGCTAACAAAACATCTGAAGTTTCGAAGAAGCGAAGTTTCCTTTTTTCAATTTGATGAATGAGACATTGCATAGGAAAGGTGAATTAAACTTTTTTAGAGAGTTGAAAATATTTACTGAAACAGTTATTTAAAAAATTTCGGAGCTATGTTTAGACACTGCCTCCAGCTTTCGTCGGACACAATTAACTGGGAAATATATGCTCTTTACAGCGACATGGTTACAGTTGCATCAGTCATTCTTATGAGCAAAAGACATCAGCTTTTTCAAAAAATAATTCTGTCATGTATTTGCCAAGAGAACGAAAACAAGTCCTAAAGAAACTTTCAGAGTGCTTTTCAAAACCAAGTTGAAAGTTAGTCTGCAGAATTTTACTTCGATAATAATAAAACATCTCTGATTTTATTTCAAAATGAATTTTTTTTATCGATTTTAAAGAGATCTTCGCAAATTGGTTCATAAAACTTCACAATATGCCAAAATTGTTCAGATTAGGGACAAAATATAATAAAGTATGCTTAAAACAACTAAGAAAAAGCACATTCTGAGCATCCTTAACAGAAGACAATTTGGCTCCACTAACTTCCTTTACGAGTATACATTAAATTTTTATTTACATTTCTTTTTTATTCAACACTTAACTTTCAATGGTTTTAAGAGAAACAGCAGTTGATAGAGAGACTCTAAATTCGGAAAAAACTGAAACAAAATTGGTTTATACCCAGGCAGTGCAATTACACTGGCCTGTTGGGAAGAGAAGACCCCGTTGGACATGGAAAATATTAGGCCACACAGAGAGGAAAATGTTTAGCCTCCTCCTCGTAATGCGAAAGGAGGCCACTTGGGAAAAAATTACACCACAGCAGTACTTTTGAAACCACTACGAAGCAACAGAACTCTAACAAATCTCAGACTTCTGATAATTATAGTGTGATTAACAGTTCAACCTCACTTCGAATATTACAATACAATATAGAGAAAGCACCAATTTAGACACTTCAATATGAAATTCAAAACCTACGAAATTAATGCGCAAATGCTACCCTAAACATTAAAACATAATGTGACACGTTCATGTAAAATAAATAACTAGTAAAGCTCTAATATAAAGCAACATGTGAAAAGGGATGGACAAATTATAACATTCAAGTATTTCTAGTGGAAATAAAGTTGATATAAAACAAGAATTACCAGCCACAGATGTCTTTTTGCTCTGCATTATTCCTCCGTTCTTTTCATCATCGTTCTTTTTCTTTCACGATATCATGTTCTGCATTCCAAGAGCTCACAAAAGTGATGACAAATTACACTAGAAAAGGCCAAAAGGGGGGAAAAAAAGGAATCATTAGATTTTAACTACTTTGATATTAAAAATTATTATACACAAAGAGAAATATCTAATATTGTTTCTTAATATATAAAACTTCAAGAGTCGCCTTCTTTGTTTTAAACTCCAGCAATGTGCTATATTATTACTAAAAGCATGACTGCAATCAATAGAAAAGCTGATTTTCCTAATACGACAGAAGTACAGTAAGCGAAAGGGATTTTTAATATATGGGTACAACATGAATAATGAAAGAAAAAAAATTAGACAGTTATTACGGATACACAGAATAAAAGGGATAATGATCTTCGAGAAGAGTAAATAATTGCAGCGCTGGTAGAAAGATGGCACCAAAAGACAAAGAGCAGGTAATTTTAAATCACAAATAAACAAAATAAACTTTACTGCTAGCTTTGAAGCAGGTGTTATATATTAAACTATCTTAATTCACACACAGAATTAGTGACATATCAGATCAAAATAGAGTAATCAAACTCGCAATACATTAATATTAAAAGAGCTATACATATACACTTTTAAAGATTTTTTTAAAAAAAGGGCACAAAAACACCTCTCTAAAATCAGACTTGGAAGAACATCTTGGAAACAAAAGTCGTATACCATAAAAGGAATATTTCATGCAGAATTTTAACGTAAGAACCGTTTCTAATTTTAAGTTCTCTACTTAGGTACTCTCATCCATGAGAGAGGACAGCTTAGTCCGATATACCAGAAATTATCTTGAAATATTACCAGGTGACTTTAATGTAATTATAGAAATATTTCACTCAGGGAAAGAACATATTGTGTAGCTGCCCAGGTTCGAGCCCAGCTTTAATATAGCAAGCTAAAACACATCAAATGCCATTGAATGATACAGCATTTTGAAATGTTACAAAAAATTTAAATGCAATTTCGTGGAAGAGCTATTGCAATTACCTACATACTAAAATTTTGACCAAAAATTCAAGAAAACTAAGATACTCCTTTTTCTTTCGAAGGAATAAAAGTCATATACTAATGTAGGGATGCTCAACCTATTGTACTTTAAACCTACACATAGGAATGAAATGTTGTCAGCTATGTGAGATGTCCAATACCGAGAAATTCCGTAAATTGTAGAATAGAACCTGCGTCTGAAAACAGACGAAAGGTAAAACATTATTCAAATACTTTACCTTTAGCCTTGAAGCAGGTGTTCTATATTAAACTGTGTTCATTCACATACAGAATTAGTAATATAATAGCTCAAAATATTTTAAGAACCAAACACGCATTAAATAAACATTAAAAAATCTATATACATTTATTAGTGTTACGAGGGTTTATTCTGAAATATTATAAGGTCACTTTCAAAGAAATGATAGAACTTTTCACTCAGGGAAGGGACATTCTGTCTGGCTGCCCGGGTTGCGTAATGGCAGACCACACATTCAGTTGAACAGTGTTAAGCGAATTTCGCTTACTGCGCATGCTTGATGGTGTACCTTTGGCACGGGAAGAAATATTGGCGACTAAAAGCAACCCTACGCTAGCTCATTCGTGATCTCCATGGCTGTTGAGTGATGTGTACAACTGCAATGTTGTGGAACTTTGTTTATTAGTTATTTTAACGTTCATACTGATTGCACTTGCTTATTTTTCTAATATATGTTTCATTTTAATTTGTCTAACAGTGCGTTTAATAATTGTTACCATATATTGTGCTTAATAATTCGTTATTTAGATGTAATTTGTTTACATGTTGTAATTCTCAGTAATGTAAACTGAATTTTCCCGCTTAGTTTGTTAACGTATATTCGCGCTTTTATTTCTTATTTAAAAGAATTAAATAAACAGCATTAAGGAATTGTAAAATTTCTTCAATGTTATTTGCAAACACTTGCTATATTGTTTACGTATGTCCGTGTTTCTTTGCGTATGTACGAATGTAACGTATGGTAAATTCTGAATTGTTTTTATTCCTTAAAAGTGTAACTAATATATCCTGAATTTCAGTCTTTTTCTGAGCGAAAATTCGTACAGTTCCAAAGTGAAGTGCAGAATTTCATAAGTATAACATCTTACATTTTGAATGCAAACACTGCTTCACATTATTTCGTAATAATTATTTACATCTTCTCCATCTATGCCTGTATCAATTTTTTCATCGGGTTATTTATCAATAATTCCTGGTAAAATTAGAAATATATTATTAGAAAAGGTTTTTCCTGTATCATTTGCAAGGAACAGAAATTTAAAGCGATGAATTATTGGAATGAATTTTAGCCAGCATTTGAAGTTATTTATATTTCTGTTGCATTAAAAATTATTTAAAAGCTGCATAGAAATATTATTTTGAAATGCAAACATTTTAAGTGCCAAAATTAAAAGTATTTAAAAGGTAGCTATTGTCATTGATGATAGATTAATTGACTTGTCAAGGGAAACAAACCAAGACTTCAGTACATAAACAATATATTTTTTATTCTGGGGGGTGAACATTGTTATTAATGGTGATATAATCAAATAAATAACAAATAATCTGCAAGTGAAACGTATTTTACCATTTCTTTGAATTTAGATATTTTTCCGAATATTCCAAGCATTTAAAAGAAATATATTTTACATATTTTGTAACTGTGAATGTATTTGTAGTTCAGGAAGTTCTGAATATCTGCAGAAACATATATTTCGGTTTATGACTTAGCTGGCTTAGTTAAGTTAAGAAATAAATGTTTCTTCAATATTAACAAATGATTATATATTAATAAGAAATTGGTACATTTGTAATTCCCCCAAAAATTCTTTAAGAGTGGCAAATACGTACATAAATTTGATTCCTCCCCAGTATGTGTGACGAGTACGTTCCATTAGACTTCATGATTATTTTGTAACAGCTCTACTTATTGCCAAAATTGGGTCTTTATGCATATATATATGTATAATGCATACAACATACATGCAATTATGATAGCTGTTAATATATCACAATTGACTAAACACTACGAATACTGTTTCTTTTTCAAGACATGTACTCTCAAATGTTTTCATAACAACTTCTGTATTTATTTAGGAAAAATTCTACTGATAAAATACTACACACAGAAATATTTTTAAAATGGTGTTTAAGAATGCTGTTGATTTTTCCGAGACACAGTAACAATTTAACTGGTTATAACCTTAACACAGCAGAGATGTCAAACAGAAAAAGAAATGCTCAAATGCCAAATTAAAATATTTGATCATAAAACAAATGCAATTACAGTTAACTTATTTTCGAACTTGAAGATTGGTTATCAAGTATAAGTTAATGTTTAATAAAAGAATTTCATGAAAACAACCTAAATTTGAAGTACAATGAAAATAGCTTAGTACAATGATTTTGTCAATGTATTCTATATGTTTATTTATGGGAAATTAACAGAATGTAACCTATGTTATGAATTTAAAGGTAATTTTTATTTTAAACTCTCGCTAATTAAATATAAAAAAGTTACAAAAGTCTTGGTAATATATACTGTGTGAGAACTCTGGAAAACTTAAGCGACTTCTCGTTATGTTTTGGAAATTACAACAGAGGTTTGGAATAGGTGTAAAAAAAACCTTTTATAGACTCGGACAAATTAACAGAGTGCACAGCTTGTTCATACAGAATCAGCTAGCATTTATGGCGTAAATCAAAAGTAACGAAATGAATTCACCTCATATGAATACACTCAAAATTAGCATCCTGGCAGGAAAATGGAAAGGAAGAAAGAAAAGCTAATTATCATAAAATAGCTGGTTAATAAAAATAAATGAGAACTCTACAACCTCAATTCACTATTTTAATTTAGCCATTTTCATTTTTATGCAGCCTTTATATCGAAGTATGCATTTGTTTTGGTGTCAATAAACTTAATTCTTTCATTTTTTACCTGATTACATAACATCACATGCAACAGCTGTAAATATGAAAAACACATGCATATATCCAGCAGCATGTTAATTTCTTTTGAATATATGGTGTCTGTCATCTACAAAAGAAAACTGTAAATTAAAAATATAAGATGTGAACATAGGTCTCCTGTTGGATAATATAAGAAAGTCACACTTAAGGTCCTACAAATAATAAAAAATAATAATTAAAAATTAAACATTGTGTAGAGAGTAAAAAGCATAACGCAGAAACTTGTTGAAAAATTAACATGTATATCACTTTTCCGGAATGTTATGGTCAGAATCCCATTCTGTATAATAATATATGCATTTGACATTATTAGGTATTGCTAATTAAATTAACATTTAAATACTTCAATGAAATATTAAGAAAATGAGAAAAATTATGAATACTACTTACTATATGATATGAATTTTTTAAAAGTGAGCTAATTAATAAACAAAGAGCAACATATATAGTTCCATATTCCTTACGCTGAAGTCTACTTCATGCTGATTATATCATCATTAGTTATGAGGGCAGAACATTTGTGGTCTTCACCTTGTAAAATCATGAGGAACATTTTAATAATATAGGAAAATTTCATATAATGGCTAGTAGCTGAACTGAATGAAATGAGTATTTTAAATTCACTAGAAATTTAGGGTCGTGTAATGTTTAAATATTTCAAGTTTTGGAAGAAACTATTTAAAATGTCTTCTTTTTTGGAGGTGGGTTGCTTTAACTGCTTTTGGGCTACAGATTCCAGCCATATAATCTCATAAATAGGATTTAAAGATTAATTTTTTAACCCAGGCAGATCATATTCCTTCATATGAAATTATTGTTCAAAATTTATTCACTGCCTTACTTATTCATTACACACGGTATATTCATATACTAATTAATCATATATTAAAACAATATTCAAATACTAATAATTAAATCCTTAAAAAATGTTCCTCTATTAAAAGGAAAAACATTTTTAAATGTCCAATTGAGCAGTATTTATTTTACCTCAAAATATGTCACTCTTGTATTATTTTTCAAATTCGCTATTAATACATGAATTAAGTAAACTCAAGTATTATTTAGAATTGAGGATTAGTGATATGGGATGTTTAGAATGTTCAGGGTTTTATGGAAAAGTACTACTGAATGGTAAAAAGGTTTATTAAAATTCAAATACAGTAATTCAGTGAAGTAATATACACATATAATTAATATGCACAACAAACAATTAGTATGAAATGCATGACAGAGCAAGAATGAAAACATACATGAATTTACAATAACATAAGTTGCAAAATAAACAGAATACAGGAAAACTCGCATAAATTTACAATAATACGAAACAATTAAGTGTTATAAGTAATAATATTAGTCAGATTTTTCTTTATAGTTAAATCTTCATTTTCATTGCTCTTTTAATATCTTGTGTTGGTGGTTGGCCTGCACGCATTCTTTAAGCGATAATCTCTGTGGCACTTCATCAAACCCTAAATTGTTGAAACAAACATTATCAAATGCTAACTTGTAATGACATTAATACATGCATCATAACAAATACACAATGAATATTAAGAAAATGTGAATGTACCAATATTTCTTGTTTCAGTAGTATCAATTATTGAAATATCATAAAAGAGGAATTAGACATTTTTGATTAAATATTCAATTATTCATCTATCAATTTCAGTGTTATAGTGTGGCACCAGGGTAACTATGCGAGACACACTAATCCCCTCGAAGATTTGTGATTTACAAAATAATTTTGGCAGTAACTTGTAAAGGCTAAATAATATTATCAAAAAGATACAATTCTTAAGTAATTATGTATATTTTGCAGAAATACTTTGGAACTGTTTGAGCTGGTATTCGTGAGAATCCTCGAGTAATTTTTTGAATGCAGAATAGTTTAACTGAGAAACAACAGAATGCAGCCAAATGATATCCCTAAGTATTATTTCATTTCACTTTCTAATGCATGCATAATAGCATTAATTAAGAATTTAATAAAAACATTAAAAATAATTACATGAAGCAAGATCTCTAAAATTTCAAAATTGCATATAAAAATCTAGTTTAATATCTTCAATACATTTTTAACTCATCATATTTTCATAAATTTAACTTTACAATCTAAGACTAATTACAATAAAGCATACTTTATGACACAAGAATATGAACTTCCAGATAATGTGTATCATTTAGTCTGAGATTAAAAACTATGCTAGGAAACATTCTGGAAAACCATATTTAATACGTTTTAAACTATTTTACTTTCCTAGATAATCTCATCAAAATTATTAAATATTCATCAATCTTTTGATCGTCAGTTTCTGTTACCTGCCAGCGAGGTAGAATGTATTCACCAAGACACAAAGAATATGTATTATATACATGTAAAATATAGAAAATACAGTGGCGAC
Source organism: Stegodyphus dumicola (assembly GCF_044657685.1). Taxonomy (NCBI): domain Eukaryota; kingdom Metazoa; phylum Arthropoda; class Arachnida; order Araneae; family Eresidae; genus Stegodyphus; species Stegodyphus dumicola. The sequence goes on along the minus strand of NC_140781.1, from coordinate 106,835,733 downwards.
CAGTACTTTCGAGAACATTCTGGCATGTTATATAATCGCTAGTACACATACTGAATACGTGCCATTTTTCGTCAGACTGCTTTCTTCTACCGCTGCTACAAGACCTTGCAGCTGCTCCTCCCATCTTGTTCTTTCCTTTGTTAAAGCAGATATGACATAAAGTCTAAATTTAATCTTAGTTTAAATCAATATTGAATATATAATTTTGAGAATTTCATCTAAAGGCAAAATGATCTGCTGAGAGAATTGAATAAAGATGTGGGATCTAAAAAGCTAAATCCTTCTTTGTCGTCATTTTGCGACCTTCTATCCAGCCATAACAATGCCTGGCCATACAATGATGTAGTTATATTGTCAAGCTTTGGTCATTCCTGTGCCTGCCAAAATATTACATATACATGTATGAAAATTATTAATATAAGCTACATAATGTAATATTAATAATTTTCATACGTGTATAATTTTCTAATGATTGTTTTGTCACAGTAATTACAATAAAAGTCTGAAATATTGCCATGTCTTGCAAAATATCAACTAAATCTGTACACAAGATAAGAATTTTCCATTAAAAATTTCTGTACAGACCTGATAATCATTATATATACTGCTCTTTGTATAATGTACTGAACTGTAAAGCTCCAGGTATACAAAACATTTCAAGACACTCGATATTTATTCTGTTGCAGAAGCAAACTGTTTATTTTCAATATATATAATAATAAGCAAAGATGATACGTGACAAATCTTTCAGTTCTATAATTTTTATATCTAATATTCAGTGCACTATTATGCTAATAAGCAATCTTTATTCTCAAATCCTTGCATTATATGTTGGTGATTATGGGTGGTCTATTATTCATCTGTTTTCTTATCCGTCATGGCGACTACACTAAGTCTGTTAATCAAAGCTCAAATGTATGCCTGTCTCGTGTAATTTTAAAGAAGATTGAAATATTTAAGATATTTGAAGGAAAGATAGGTTAAATTACATAATAATTATACATACTTTGCCTGTGTGTTTAGAGTCAGACATAATATTCAACAACTAATATGCTTGAAAATGCCCAAGTGGGATTTGAATGGCTTCAATAACATATACTGGAAAATTAAATAAAAGTATTATAAAAATATTGCGCCCATTTGGATGGCTTAAATAATAGTTGTGTAATAAAAGAACATTTTAGGTTTGATATTAACTAATTAATTGTTATTTTTTTTATTTTATCTCTTTGACCTTTAAAATGAAGAGGTATTGTTTCTAGTTGATATTATGTGAAAACCTGAAAAGCAAACAAAAACTACACTAAATCTAAAAATGTTTCCAAAGTTCACACATCTGCAAGAAACTAATAAGGGCAACAATGCCTGATTAACTGAATTTGTTGGCAGATGATGATTCAAATCTGAATATAGAAGACATGTAAACAGTATAAAAGCATATCAAATTTATATCAGTGTAGGAGTCATCATATGTGTGAATGAGTGCGTACTTTAAATTAAGTACAAGTCTTACTCTGAACTATTTAGTATGCTTATACACTAATTTTTGCATTTTCTTAATTCATATTTTTAATTAGCATTATTACAAAATTAAGTAATATCTGTAATAATTGTAACTGAAACAATTGTATTTGAAATTTCACCTCTTTCATAATAGCCACAATTGCCTAGTACATATTCATTAGCAAAGCATACAATTAAGTGCTCCACAGTATTATTAACAGTAAGGATGCTATCACACGTCAGTTTGTTTCGGAAGAATAACTGTCTGGCACAATTTTTCTGCTTTGTCACAACAACCAATTATCATAGATCACTTTGGGGTTAACATGGGAAACTGGTTCCCCATTACAAACAAGCTGATAGTTGATTGATTGAAAACGAACAATTTGCAATTTTTTTAGAAAGGAAGGAAAACGTTGCATGTCTTTCTTTCAATAGTAAACCAGGCAGAAAAATTGTCCGAAACAAGTTGTTCATGTGAAACAAATGCCGTGTGATAAGGGTCTCAGACATCATTACTTACATCTAACATTTCACTTCCAGAAACAAGGGTCAAATTTTTCAGCTGCCATTCACTGTGCCAATGTCTGAAATTAAAAAAATCATTCTATAAAAATCTTTAAAAGGATGATTCAAGTATTGAAAAATCTTAGATCATAACTTGGTCATACACACAAAATATATTATTTTTTATACCAATAAAATAATATGTTGTTCAGTGCTGAATGAATTATTTAACAATAGGAGAGGGTCAATGGTTGTGAAATCACATCATAATAATAAGAGAATTTATAAAAAATGAAATAAGGGGTTTTATTTAAATTTTATTATTTAAGAATAATTATCCTACTAACTTTAATTCATATATTCAACTCTGAAACACACTTTCTACAACTTATCTTTGGCTACTATAGTCTGTGTAGTCAGCTTGACAGATACAGTCAGCAAATGATGATTGACAGTCATAATTGTTATCTTGTCGTCCTGGTACATGTGCAGTACATGTACATGTTTTCCTACAACTTGCATGATTGCATACATACTTTTTCACAGCAGAAATATACAATTTTATGAAGAACTAATTTGCAATAATATATAGTATACATGAAAACAATCCAAGCATACTTTATATTAAAGTGCAATTTTATGTAATCATTGATGAAAATTACATATATCAAAATATACTTTATTGTTGACTTTACTATTACTTTAGGATTATTAAAAATCATCATCAATTCCTACATGCTGTACAATCATCTGCCTTTTAAAAATAGAACTTGTTACATTTAATATTTAAACAGGTTTTTCTATTCAATAGATATTTGATAATATAAGGAGTTAAGTAAATTTGAGCTAATTATATTTTATTTTTACCAATTCTTTACAGTTATACCACAATTCATTACATTATTTTATATTAACTTCAACCAAAACATTTCAGCACATTTTGAGAGTACCTTGCATCAGTTTTAGCTGTAATAAAATTACGCTAATAACTTTCTTCTTGAAGTTTCTCGAAAATGATGTTTCTTTTCGAAAAAATTAAAACAGTAAGGAAACAAATTTCTTAAAACATCTTTCTTAATGCTACATTATATAGAAATTTAGGAAATGTTAAAAAATGTTAATGAACTGTATATGTGTTAAAATACAATATATCACATATTGCACATATAACATATCAAATTTACTGAAATGGGAAAATATATACATACCTGAAAGCAATCTCACAATAGCATTTCGTCTGAAGCTCGCGCTATCCACTGGAGCATCTGCATTTAAGCTACTTCCTTTACCCATTTTGTGCACTCTTCAATCAAATTCAAACTTGATCGTATCGTTCAACTTTCCAGTTGTTGGAGCAGTACAGGAAAAAAATCTAATTTTACACAGTAATTACTTTACATTGCACATATACTCTACAAAGACTTAAACGCCGGATTTGTTTACAATCAGATGGCGGTACAACTACCACATCCCATATTTATCCTCTTTTCAAATCGCGCCAATATAATAATTACGCCAAATTTGTTTCTGGGCATGCGCAATATGCGACATTCGTTTAACACTGTTCAACTCAATGTGCGGTTTGCCATTACGCGCCCGGGTTCCATCCCAGCTTCTGTTACAAAAGTTTCATAGAAGAATTTTAAAAATCCAGAAACAAAACTTATAAAGAAATTATTGAACATACCTGGTTCTATGATTTAGCCATTCTTACAGACATAGTAACTAAATCTTAAATTTGAGGGAGGGGGCGAGAGAACTAAACTAAAGTCTTTGAATTAAAGGGTATTATAAATTCATTTTAAATCAAAATTAATTTTCTGAAAATATTACATAAATATGAGGAATATACATTTTTACCATAATGTAATGTACGTTTTGCCCCTTTGAAAATCTGGAGAACTAAGGGGTGAAATATAAGAAAACTTGAAAGAATCATTTGGAAAATCTCATCGAGCTTAAATTAGTTTCTAAATTAGATGTTTTGAGTGTATTTAAAATTTCACTTCAAACCCATTACATAATACTAGTATTTAAGAAAAATGGTAAAAGATTGCAAATATGTTAAATAACAATTCTATTGATCTAAAAATGGAAATAACTGATTTTCATCCTAATTAAGATCAAGAATATCACAAAAAGCCATTTGAATAGTCCTAGAACAGAAACATCATAAACAGTTAAACTTTTAAAAAGATAAATTCCTGCTTCCAATCTGCTTAAAAATGTGAAAGAGGATTTTCAACAATGAACTTGTTAAAATCAATGTTTAGATACAGGATAACAAATCAACATCCCAACGACTGCAAGGATTTAGCCATAACATCGCATGTATCAGAGGCAAAAAAAAAAAAACTCGCAGAAGAAATGCAGTGTTAAATTTCACATTAAAATACGATTTCCCTGTATTTAACTTTCATCTTGCTGAATTTTTTGTAAATAATACAAAGAGTATACCTTTTCTTTAACATATTATACCACACATTTTTATACTTTGTGTAATGTATTTATAACTGAAATATTAAAAGTGCACTAGATACTTGTGCTCGCCAAGATTTTATAAACTCAAAATTGGCTCCCTTTAAATTAAAGTTGCACATAACTGCACTAAGGGAAGGAATGCAAATTTATTTCTTTGTCTGTATTTGGTTTCATTTTCATATAAAAAGAGTTAAAAATAGGGTTATCTAATTTTGTTATCTAGGTAACAAAATTTAAACACACATTTTCAGTAAAAATTACAGAATAAAAGATTTTGTTTCCCTAAAGATGCAACACCTCGCTATTCCAGGTATGGTACAGACTGCATACTGTCAGAAAGAAATTCCTTTCTTAAACAGGGAATCCATATACTTTAATCTGTTTTTACACAAGTACTGTTTATGACTAATGGTCCAGGAGTAAAATACTTTATATTTAATCCATCTAAATTTTTATTATTTCCGGTCATCTGTATAGACTGTTTATTTATCACGACTAAACTACCAATCTGCATTCTAGATACCTCATATGATTCTTCAAGTCACGTTTCGTAGCCTATCATTTCTAATACAGCAGGTACTTGCTGAGCGCAGACTTGTAAAGCGTGATTTCACGTATAGCAGTAATTTACAGGATCCTATTTAATTTGTCCACTGCTAGAATTTCATTCATATGTGGTTCAACATTCATCCATCACACCAGAAAGAATTTATCTGCTACTTTAAACAATTTCCATAGACTGAAAATGAAGTTTAAAAAAATCGTACAAATCTCAAATGCAAAGCATTCCGAAGAATTTTCACATATGAAAGATAGAGAAGTCAAACAATGAATCAGAAAATTACAAAAGAAGAATTGGGTGCTTCTAAAACCCCTTGATAATAAAAGCGCTCATTACGAGAAACAGCTTTTAACTGAAGATTAGATGAAGGAATCGTTAAATAACAGAGAAGCAATGTCTGATCTTCTAGCGGAGATGGACACAATTAAAGAAAAGAACGGACACTTTAAAAAAGCTACAGACCGACAGACAGACAAAGTAGACAGATGTCTTGTTTTGCACCCGCTAAGTCTTTCTGCACCGATGGGCGAAAAATCAAGCATAGGTGCGAAGGAAAGGTATATAGAAAGAGGGGCAATTTCGTATTTGAGGAGAGTAAAAAGGAACTTCGTACACCTTGTACGAGTTCAAAAGGCCAGGAAGAAAAGATGGGACAAAATAAAATTTAAAATAAATGGCCAAAAATAATAGAGGGAAAAAAAAGAAAAGGGCCTATAGAAAGAAAAGGAAAAGAAGTAGAAAATATCCTAAAATACAATTGTGTCCATGAGTGTAGTTAAAAGGAGAAGAAATTGTCTTCATTTACAATAAATAGTGTCTCACAGGTGTGTTTGTGTAGTGAGTGTGTTTGGTAATGGTGAATAGATGTGTTACTGGGGAAAAAAGAAATATTGACGGTGTTAAAATTCTTCGTATCAAGGTATTTAGCATGGAATATAAAGTAATATGTACGCTTGCATCCTGAGATATCAACAAAGGTCATCAAACAAAAGTATATATTAATTTAACCAAAGTAACTTATGCTACTTTCATTCTCAACATTTTCATACATTTTTCAAAAAGACTAACAACATAGAACCATATACAATATAAGACCACAACCGCATACACCCCCAAAAAAATAAATAAATAAAAAAAATTTTAAAATATATATATATATTTATGTGTGTAAATTACTGAGTATATGTATTAAAAACACAAATTAAACAGTATTTATTAATTTAACTATCATAATTTATTACAAGATTAATTATTTTACTATAATAATTTATTACTAGTTAAATAATGTTAATATAACACAATGAGGCACACTGTTATTTATATAAGCTCATAGTTCTAAAAATTCATTTAAGGCGGTGAAGAATAAACCATCCTTTACATATGGACATTTAACAGATAGCAAAGAACAGTATGAGAAAAAATCGGTGAGGTATAATATTATTTAAAGGCGAAACTATATTCAAGCGATCTAGAAAGAAAAGAGAATCCAGAAGATCCGAGAGGGAAATAGCGCGATGCCGAAATTATCCCTCTCATCCCCCAATTTTCCCTCTCTCGAGATTCCTTAAGGGCTTTGTAAGTGTTGACAGACGTGAACTGATAACGCTGGCGCCTGTTTCGAGTTGATACACAAAGGAAGCCACAAGCAATGGCAATTTCAAGTATTTTTTAATGCTTTAAACTGATGAAAAATTAAGATTTATTGATTTAAAGGCACTTATTTATAGAAATTTGATTTAGTTTAGATGAAAGAAAAGTACTTATCTTAAAATTCCAGGCTTTTGGAGTATATCCTTACATTGTCCGCTGTTTTATTCTCGTCAACATCGGAGCCGAAATTCATTGGAATGATATAGGTTTTGTAGGGGAAAAATAAACATTTTTCAAAGAAATTTAATTGATAATCACCAAGAGGAAAGGAAAAATTTTCACTTTTTTACGGAGCGCAGCGATCGTGCTGCCGCTTGCCTCGGTCTGGAGTAGTATCCGTCAAAAAGAAAAAAACTGAGAAATATGTGCTTTTTACAGCGACATGGTTACAGTTGCATTAGTCATTCTTATAAGCAAAAGAAATCAGCTTTTTCAAAAAATAATTCTGTCATGTATTTGCCAAGAGAACGAAAACAAGTCCTAAAGAAACTTTCAGAGTGCTTTTCAAAACCAAGTTGAAAGTTAGTCTGCAGAATTTTACTTCGATAATAATAAAACATCTCTGATTTTATTTCAAAATGAATTTTTTTTATCGATTTTAAAGAGATCTTCGCAAATTGGTTCATAAAACTTCACAATATGCCAAAACTGTTCAGATTAGGGACAAAATATAATAAAGTATGCTTAAAACAACTAAGAAAAAGCACATTCTGAGCATCCTTAACAGAAGACAATTTGGCTCCACTAACTTCCTTTACGAGTATACATTAAATTTTTATTTACATTTCTTTTTTATTCAACACTTAACTTTCAATGGTTTTAAGAGAAACAGCACTTGATAGAGAGACTCTAAATTCGGAAAAAAACTGAAACAAAATTGGTTTATACCCAGGCAGTGCAATTACACTGGCCTGTTGGGAAGAGAAGACCCCGTTGGACATGGAAAATATTAGGCCACACAGAGAGGAAAATGTTTAGCCTCCTACTCGTAATGCGAAAGGAGGCCACTTGGGAAAAAATTACACCACAGCAGTACTTTTGAAACCACTACGAAGCAACAGAACTCTAACAAATCTCAGACTTCTGATAATTATAGTGTGATTAACAGTTCAGCCTCACTTCGAATATTACAATACAATATAGAGAAAGCACCAATTCAGACACTTCAATATGAAATTCAAAACCTACGAAATTAATGCACAAATGCTACCCTAAACATTAAAACAAAATGTGACACGTTCATGTAAAACAAATAACTAGTAAAGCTCCAATATAAAGCAACATGTGAAAAGGGATGGACAAATTATAACATTCAAGTATTTCTAGTGGAAATAAAGTTGATATAAAACAAGAATTACCAGCCACAGATGTCTTTTTGCTCTGCATTATTCATCCGTTCTTTTTCTTTCACGATATCATGTTCTGCATTCCAAGAGTGCACAAAAATGATCACAAATTACACTAGAAAGGACCAAAAGGAGAAAAAAGGAATCATTAGATTTTAACTACTTTGATATTAAAGAATAATTATACATAAAGAGAAATATCTAATATTGTTTCTTAATACATAAAACTTCAAGAGTCGCCTTCTTTGTTATAAACTCCAGCAATGTGCTACATTGTTACTAAAAGCATGAGTGCAATCGATAGTAAAGCTGATTTTCCTAATACGACAGTAGTACAGTAAGCGAAATGGGTTTTTAATATATGGGTACAACATGAATAATGAAAGAAAAAAAAATTAGACATTTATTACGGATACACAGAATAAAAGGGATAATGATCTTCGAGAAGAGTAAATAATTCCAGCGCTGGTAGAAAGATGGCACCAAAAGACAAAGAGCAGGTAATTTTAAATCACAAATAAACAAAATAAACTTTACTGCTAGCTTTGAAGCAGGTGTTATATATTTGACTATCTTAATTCACACATATAATTAGTGACATAACAGATCAAAATAGAGTAATCAAACTCGCAATACATTAATATTAAAAGAGCTATACATATATACTTTTAAAGATTTTTTAAAAAAAGGGCACAAAAACACCTCTCTAAAATCAGACTTGGAAGAACATCTTGGAAACAAAAGTCGTATACCATAAAAGAAATATTTCATTCAGAATTTTAACGTAAGAACCGTTTCTAATTTTAAGTTCTCTACTTAGGTACTCTCATCCATGAGAGAGGACAGCTTAGTCCGATATACCAGACATTATCTTGAAATATTACCAGGTGACTTTAATGTAATTATAGAAATATTTCACTCACGGAAAGGACATATTGTCTAGCTGCCCGGGTTCGAGCCCAGCTTTAATATAGCAAGCTAAAACACATCAAATGCCATTGAATGATACAGCATTTTGAAATGTTACAAAAAATTTAAATGCAATTTCGTGGAAGAGCTATTGCAATTACCTACATACTAAAATTTTGACCAAAAATTCAAGAAAACTAAGATACTCCTTTTTCTTTCGAAGGAATCAAAGTCATATACTAATGTAGGGATGCTCAACCTATTGTACTATGAAACCTACACATAGGAATGAAATTTTGTCAGCTATGTGAGATTTCCAATACGGAGAAATTCCGTAAATTGTAGAATACAACCTGCGTCTGAAAACAGACGAAAGGTAAAACATTATTCAAATACTTTACCTTTAGCCTTGAAGCAGGTGTTCTATATTAAACTGTGTTAATTCACATACAGAATTAGTAATATAATAGATCAAAATATTTTAAGAACCAAACACGCATTAAACATTAAAAAATCTATATACATTTATTAGTGTTACGAGGGTTTATTCTGAAATATTATAAGGTCACTTTCAAAGAAATGATAGAACTTTTCAGTCAGGGAAGGGACATTCTGTCTGGCTGCCCGGGTTCCATCCCAGCTTCTGTTACAAAAGTTTCATAGAAGAATTTTAAAAATCCAGAAACCAAACTTATGAAGAAATTATTGAACATACCTGGTTCTATGATTTAGCTTTTCTTAGAGACATAGTAACTAAATCTTAAATTTGAGGGAGGGGGCGAGAGAACTAAACTAAAGTCTTTGAATTAAAGGGTATTTTAAATTCATTTTAAATCAAAATTAATTTTCTGAAAATATTACACAAATATGAGGGATATACATTTTTACCATAATGTAATGTACGTTTTGCCCCTTTGAAAATCTGAGAACTAAGGGGTGAAATATAAGAAAACTGAAAGAATCATTTGGAAAATCTCATCGAGCTTAAATTAGTTTCTAAATTAGATGTTTTGAGTGTATTTAAAATTAGGCTAACTACTTCATTCCCTTCAAACCCATTACATAATACTAGTATTTAAGAAAAATGGTAAAAGATTGCAAATATGTTAAATAACAATTCTATTGATCTAGAAATGGAAATAACTGATTTTCATCCTAATTAAGATCAAGAATATCACAAAAAGCCATTTGAATAGTCCTAGAACAGAAACATCATGAACAGTTAAACTTTTAAAAAGATAAATTCCTGCTTCCAATCTGCTTAAAAATGTGAAAGAGGATTTTCAACAATGAACTTGTTAAAATCAATGTTTAGATACAGGATAACAAATCAACATCCCAACGACTGCAAGGATTTAGCCACAACATCGCATGTATCAGAGGCAAAAAAAAAAACTCGCAGAAGAAATGCAGTGTTAAATTTCACATTAAAATACGATTTCCCCGTATTTAACTTTCATCTTGCTGAATTTTTTGTAAATAATACAAAGAGTATACCTTTTCTTTAACATATTATACCACACATTTTTATACTTTGTGTAATGTATTTATAACTGAAATATTAAAAGTGCACTAGATCCTTGTGCTCGCCAAAATTTTATAAACTCAAAATTGGCTCCCTTTAAGTTAAAGTTGCACATAACTGCACTAAGGGAAGGAATGCAATTTTATTTCTTTGTCTGTATTTGGTTTCATTTTCATATAAAAAGAGTTAAAAATAGGGTTATCTAATTTTGTTATCTAGGTAACAAAATTTAAACACACATTTTCAGTAAAAATTACAGAATAAAAGATTTTGTTTCCCTTAAGATGCAACACCTCGCTATTCCAGGTATGGTACAGACTGCATACTGTCAGAAAGAAATTCCTTTCTTAAACAGGGAATCCATATACTTTAATCTGTTTTTACACAAGTACTGTTTATGACTAATGGTCCAGGAGTAAAATACTTTATATTTAATCCATCTAAATTTTTATTATTTCCGGTCATCTGTATAGACTGTTTATTTATCACGACTAAACTACCAATCTGCATTCTAGATACCTCATATGATTCTTCAAGTCACGTTTCGTAGCCTATCATTTCTAATACAACAGGTACTTGCTGAGCGCAGACTTGTAAAGCGTGATTTCGCGTATAGCAGTACCTTACAGGATTCCATTTAATTTGTCCACTGCTAGAATTTCATTCATACGTGGTACAACATTCATCCATCAACAACAGAAAGAATTTATCTGCTACTTTAAACAATTTCCATAGACTGTAAATGAAGTTCAAAAAAATCTTACAAATCTCAAATGTAAAGCATTCCGAAGAATTTTCACATATGGAAGATAGAGAAGTCAAACAATGAATCAGAAAATTACAAAAGAAGAATTGGGTGCTTATAAAACCCCTTGATAATAAAAGCGCTCATTACGAGAAACAGCTTTTAACTGAAGATTAGATGAAGGAATCGTTAAATAACAGAGAAGCAATGTCTGATCTTCTAGTGGAGATGGACACAATTAAAGATTCCGCTGTTATACTGGACTTAGCCTGCGTGGATTGCAGGCTTTTTGCCAGTTGTTGTTTAATAAGGGTTCCTGGAAGTACTAAAAACAGAACAAAGGTGTCGCAGAGACAAGATGTGAAAATAAGGGAAAGTGTAGCACTTTGGCACTTAAGAGTGTAACATCGTGGGGTGGTGTAAAATACAAATCAGATACAAATATGCAAAAAAGTTGAAATGATGAAAGTCAAAAATAAAATATATTTATTCAGAATGAAGTTCCATAATTGAATCTTGGTTAAATATGAGTATTTACAAATATACAATGTTAGCGTAGAAAGTCAAAAGTGGAGCCATGTCATGTGATGGCGAAGAAAACTTGTTTTTTTTTAAAAATATTTGTCATTCAAGTAATGAAAACATATTTTTCTCTGAAGGGCAAGAGTTCCAGTCAATGGATTTCACAAGAGGTTTTCACTAACAGTTCGTGAAATTGCTGCAAAGTCCAAAATTTATGAGCACTGGGCGTGGCATAGGACAGAGTTCATCAGTCTCAGTAGTGCCCAGTTGACAGAAAATATGCAGTTGTAAATAGCTTATTGAGGAATATATACACATTGGATAGAATAAAAATAAGGTTATAAAGTAAAATAATCAGTAAAATATGTACAGATATGTGCAGTCATTTCAGTAGCACTGACTGACTGATTGAGTGATCCAAAGCAGAGATAGAAATTTTCTAAGTCCTAGGTCACGTGTGGGGCCACCCTCCCGAACTGTGGCTTCGAAGGATGCTGCTTGGTTTTGGGAGATTAAGTAGGATGATTATCGTCGGCATTTAATGAAAATGCAGCAAACGGACGTAGAAATTGGTCTTCTGCAAGGATTTCATAGTTTAAGGTTTGAAAAAAGTTTAACTGACTGCAGTTAAATGCTTTTTGAAAAAAGTTTTCGTTGCTCTTGTGCAGGAAATCTTTTAAGGTGTCAATACGTAGATCACTATGCAACACAGAGTTCCTCACATAGTAAGGGGCGTTTGTAGCGATTCTCAAGAATTTATTTTGCACAATTTGCAGTTTATTAATGTCGGCAGGTTTTGCCGCAGTCCATGCAGGAGATGCATATGTGAGGATGGATCTCACAGCAGTCAAGTAGATAAGTCGTTTCTTGCGTAGATCAAGATTGGAGTATTTTCCGAAGATGGGTAGGAGACAATTAATGACTTTCAGGGCTTGATTCCTGACATTGTTAATGTGCGGTGTCCAGGTAAGCTTATCATTAATAGTGACCCCGAGGTATTTGGCCTGGCGAACTATGGGAACAATTTCATTAAACAGGAAAAGGTTGTTATTTACAGGGCGGTTTCGTTTTCTTCTTCTGATGAGCAATAGTTGTGATTTACTTGCATTAATTTTGATCTTCCATTTGCTACACCAGTTTTCGATGGATGGGGTGAAGTTCTGTAGGACTTTGATGGCGTGGTTGAGGTTGGCTGATTTCACGGCAATAGCCGTGTCGTCGGCATAGCAGGCAAGGATGGAGTTGGTAGAGCTAATTTTGGGAAAATCAGCAGCGTAGAAAATATACATTACAGGTCCCAAAACACTGCCTTGAGGGATGCCGCTTTTAATTTTCCTTTCAGTGGAGAGATCATCGTTGACACAGACTTTAAAGTTCCTCTCAGTGATGAACGAGTGAAGGATGCGAAGTAGTTCGGGTTCGAAGTTGTAGCTCATTAGTTTGATAATTAATCCCTCATGCCAGACGCGGTCGAAGGCTTTCGCCACGTCCAACATGAGGATAGCCACATTTTGTCTGTTATGCAGAGCCGAGCCTGCGAATTCGATAATGCGTACCAGTTGTTTAGTAGTAGAGAGATTTCTTCTAAATCCGAATTGCTCCGGAGGAAGTGCATCCAGGTGGTGTTGGATTCTGGAGAGTATGATGCGCTCGAAAATTTTACTGAGGACCGGCAGGAGGCTAATTGGCCTGTAACCATCGGTCTGGGTGTGATTTTTTCCCGGCTTTGGGATCATGGCAATTTTTGCAGTTTTCCATGCGGTAGGAAAATAACAGTTAGTCAGTGCTGCATTAAAGATACTGGTGATTTTGCATATGAAGTTAAGAGGCAGTAATTTAATAGATTGATTAGTAATTCCATCAATTCCTGGAGCTTTTCTGGGCTTGAGTTTCTTCATTATTGTAGATACTTCTGCCGGAGTAGTGAGCGGGATTAGGTTATTAACAATAGGGGAGTTAAGCCATTCTTGAATTTTAATGAGAGTATCATGTTCAAATTTTGCATCACAAGGGGTTAAGTTAGGCGAGAATTGTTCTTCCAAATGTGTAGCGAAAGAGTTCGCTTTTCTTCATTCGTAATGACTGGGTCTCCATTGTGCATAATGGGTCTGTTCGTTGCGTAAGTATTTTTAAAATTTTTGACAATTTTCCAAAGAGAGCCATCCTGAGTATTGAGATTAGAGATTTTTTCTGCCCAGATTTCATTTTTGAAGTTATTAATTTCGTATTTAATTTCTTTGCCAAGTCGATTAATCGCGCTTTTGATTTGCGGGTCCCATGTCAGGTGATACTCTTTGCGGAGCCTATTGCGTTGCCGCATCTTTTCACGTGTGCTCCGGGGGAGGCGAAAAGCATTTTCCTTAGCGCTCAGATGTTCAGTAGCCGAGTATATCTCAGTATATCTCATTGGAGCGGGGAATTTCAAAGGGAACAGACGTCGTGCCGGTCTCGTGCCTGCCACCAATCCGACTGCGATAAGATCTCTGTGCCTGATAAGATCTCCCTGTCCGGCGTTATCTGACTGCGATCTTTCGACTAACTGACTTTCGCTGCCATGAATGCTCAGTAGCCACCGCGTCTTGCAAGATTATGCCTTTAATTGTTGCGACTTTTTATGCCACTGCTTATCATTGACTGCGTTTCTGCGGCGCGTTTTTAATTTATTTTGGTTGCTAATCTATCTAGTTACCCCCAAGCTCACTTAGTTAGAAGTGAGTCAGGGGCCTGATAGATTTCCTCCTGCCCATCCGTCTGCCGGAACGCCGTCGAGCGGGTCCGGTTCCGGGGCGCAGGCTCTTTCTGTTGCTGGGGCGCAGGATCTATGGATTCAAAGCGTCGACATGGATGCGAACCAGACAATTGAAAAACTCATAGAATTTTACAACATACAAATTAGAGAGTTAGAAAAATCGAAACAACTCAATGGATCCTTTACCGAAATTGAGGAGAAATTTCATTCCTTTCTAATCAGCTCACTGGGCATGATTAAGATTCCCAATGAGGAGAACCTTAAAAAGTGCCAAGAGCACATAAACACTCATCATAATCTTGATGTACAAAATGATAATCATTCCTTTTCAGATAACGATAGAGGACGTAGCCCTATCAAGTTACATGATACTTCGTCAAATAACACCGACGATGAAATTACTTTAGACAAAGATATATCTTCGGACGAAGATATAACTTGTAAGCGCAGAGGCGACCAAACTGTTAGAATTAGAAATTCGCACCTTGCGGCAAAAAAGCTGAAACTTAGCATAAAGCATGCTAATTCTTCACAGCCGACCGATAATAAAAATCAAGGGACAAAAAATACTGCTAGTGACCAAACCAACGACAATGCCATGCAACCTATTGCTAAAACCATCAGAGAACAAGAGGATAATCCCATCATGGACACCTCCAACCAGGAAAATGCAAATATCAATCTTGATAATACATCAACCAATTCCAGCAACAAAAATCAGGAAATCAAATCAAATAAACTCCCACCGATTATACTTAGAGAAAACAAATACTCTTATAGCAAAATTAGGAATATCTTTAATCAAAAGCATTTCAAATTTATTGGAAATAGTATTCCTGATGGAATTAAAATTACTACTACAGACCCTGATACCTATAGGGCTATGGTTAGAATTCTTAAAGACCTGGGGGTGGAGCACCACTCTTACATTCTCCCCCAGGACAGAAAACTTAAAGTCGTAATCAAAGGACTTCTTAGAAGTACAGAGACAGATGAAATCCAAGAAGAACTTGAGGAACTAAATTTCAAACCTGAAGAAATCAAACAATTAACCAAAAGAAGGAATGGAGAAGTTACCAAACTTCCCTTATTTCTTATCACTTTACCTAAAGACGAAACCTCCAAAGAAATCTACCAAACCAAGTACTTATGCGGACTTAGGATTAATGTTGAGGAATACAGAGGCAGACAAGGTCCCGTACAATGCTTCAAATGTCAGGGCTTCAACCATACTCAGATTGGTTGTAACTACCAACCCCGTTGCGTCAGGTGTGCAGGATCGCACGAATCTAGAGACTGCCCTGACAAAAATAATAAGGATAAGCCCCTGCTCTGTGCAAACTGCGGCCAGAACCACACTTCTAGTTTCAAAGGGTGTGTTAAGTTCCCCAAACCTAAGCAGGAAAAACAGAAAACATACCAAAGCCGAATCATCGAAGGCAAATCGTATGCGCAAACATTAGCCTCTGGCACTTACAACGAAACTATCAGTGAAGCAAAAAAGATTTTCTCAGACCTAGCGGAACTAGTTTCCATCATCAAAAGCGCAGGATTCCTGCAAATAACACAGCAAATCAAACAGATAAACAATACCAATGAGGAAAAGAAAAAAAAAATAACAATCTTAATAATGGGTCTTAACTCTATCATCAAAGCACCCATACAAATTATGATATGGAACGCTAATAACATCCTTAATAAAATTCTGGAACTTCAAAATTTTCTCCTAACTAAAGATATAGACATTGCGTTAATTACTGAAACGCATGCTAATCCCAGCAAAAGAATAAATATTCCAAACTACCGGTGCTACCGGTGTGACAGACTTAGCCATAAAGGTGGAGGAGTAGCCATTTTTGTCAAAAGCTCTATTCAATCCTGCCTCATCTCAGAAGATAGATCCAATAATCACGAATTAGTAACGGTTTCTGCTTTACTACCTTCTTACGGCACCATCTACCTCAATTCTCTGTACAACCCTCCACATAGCCCTCTAGACGAAGATTTTCTGAAGAACATTTTATGTACCAATAATAACAATATACTGGCCGGAGACCTCAATGCAAAAAATACAGAATGGGCTTGCCGACAGACAAACAGCAATGGCAATATGCTCAAGAATTTCATTACTAACTACCCTGTTTACTTATACGCTCCAGATAACTATACCTACCTCCCTGAGAATGTAAGAGAGGGAGATATTCTCGACATTCTCCTCACCAATATTTCCATACCGATCTTTATCGACTCTACAATAGACCTAACCTCAGATCATATTCCTGTTATTGCTACCCTTGGCACCAACAAAACTGCCAATGAAAAATCTATCAATAAAACTGATTGGAAACGATTCTATGAAATTCTCGAAAATAACCCACCTAAGCTTAATAGCCTCAAAACCACCTATGATATCGAAGTAGCCATTGATATGGTTACTAACAGTATCAAGAATGCCTATAATTCTGCCACACAGAAGATTCCTGCAAACAAATTCCAGGAGATTCTCCCCCATAGCATTAGAACACTGATTAAAGAGAGAAATAAACTCAGGAAACGCTGGAACCGGTCCTGGGACCCTCAAATTAAATCTGACCTCAATAAAATTAACAGAATAATCAAGAAAGATATTACTAACTACAAGGCTGAGCTTTGGCAAAATAAAATTCAAAAATTTAATGAACCTGGAAATGAATTCTGGAGCTTTGCCAAACGCATCAGAATTACTCACACCTGTAATAAGCCCATCAAAAAAGATGACAAAATTGCAATTACCAACAAGAAAAAAGCTACTCTTATGGCGGAACACCTTGAGAATCAATTTACTCCAAATGAAAATCCTTCAGACCCTACCTTCATATATGATGTAAGATACTTTGTTCAAAATTATATCAATAGCCCCACAGCAAAACTCAATACGGATTTTACTAACCCGAAAGAAGTTATAGAAATCATTAAAAGGCTCAAAAATAGAAAAGCTCCAGGTTATGATGAAATCAATAACATTGCAATTAAGAATCTACCACCCAGCACCATCTCAAGGCTTATGAGTATTTATAATGCTTCTCTAAATAAGTCCTACTTCCCCATGAATTGGAAAATAGCTAAAATTATTCTCATTCCTAAACCAGGCAAAGACACCACTTCTCCAGATGGCTACCGACCTATCAGCCTACTGCCCGGACTTGGCAAGATCCTGGAAAGAATTATTCTCAATAGGATGCAGCAGTATATTAGTAGACTTCCTCCTGAGCAGTTTGGATTCAGAAAAACATTATCCACTACGAAACAACTCGTTCGGCTAGTTGAATTTATAGGCAGTGCTCTTCACAACCACCAGAAAGTTGCTTTACTCATGCTTGACGTGGCCAAAGCTTTTGACCGCGTCTAGCATGAGGGGCTTATTTTCAAATTAATCAAGCTAAACTTCTCACCGGATATGACCAAACTCATTTATTCCTTCATCAAAAATAGAAAATTCTACGTTTCTTTTGGACAAGACAAATCAAATTTCAAGTACATCCGTGCCTCTGTTGCTCAAGGATCTATTTTAGGACCCATACTTTATCTCTTTTATGTATCCGACTTCCCAAATCCTGACCATGAAATAAACAGATTCCTTGGCTGCTATGCGGATGATACTGCTCTTGCAGTAAAATCCCTTAGCCCCAACACTGCAATATTAAAACTTCAAACTATGATGCCCTCGATCGAACAATGGTGCAAGCTATGGCGTATTGTTATTAATGCTGAGAAATCTCAGCTTCTTATTATCAGCAGAAACAGAAAGACACATCAAATCCTCACTAATGATCTTAAACTCTTTGACAAAAATATTCCCATAGTCAACAAAGCTAAATATCTTGGAATCACCATTAATCATAGACTTACCTGGACTAACCACATCAAAATAATTAAAGGCAAGGCCTACGGCAATATGAAAAACCTCATGCCTCTACTGGGAAAATACTCAGAGCTAAATCTCAAAAGCAAAAAACATATATATACAGCTATCATCAGGCCCACCCTTTGTTATGCGTCGCCTGCCTGGGCTACTATCAAAGATAAGGAAATTAAACAACTCCAAATTATACAAAATAAGTTTTTAAGACTCATCACAAATGCGCATTTCTACGTCTCAAATGCCACCCTGCACAAGGACCTAAAGATAGACTTCATCAAAGATTTCATTTTGAAGACAAATGAAAAATTTTTCAATAAGGCTCTTAATTGTCCATTCATGAACCAATTTCAAGTTTTTAACTACGCTCCCTTGCCAGAAGATAGAGTTCGCACTTAAGTATTCAATCTGAACTAAATTCTGTGATGCAGATTACATGGGCGGGACAGTTATAGACTATTCAGTGCAATAACAGAACTTAAATATGAAGAATTAACTGTTAAGATCTTAAAAGCGCATTGCGATCTTCATCGTAATAAAGGAGGAGATAACTTAATCATAAACTTGTATTATAAAGCCACTGCTTATAATGAAAGGTTTGTTGCTTATTTTACAATAGCAAAACACATGAAAGTTATCTGACCTGAGGCCCTGGGCGGCCCATCAGTTCAACCAAAATTTCCCGACTTGACATTTCTGTACATATCTGTATATATTTTGCAATTGTTTTCACTTTATATTAACCCAGATTTACATTTACTCCAGCTTTTTATAATTTATTATTTGCCATGTATTACCTTTAATTATATTGTACATATGTATTATACTTAATTTTCTTTATTTTCAGGAACTATATACCTTATGCATGTTTTATCTTTATATATTCCAGAATTACTTTACGCAAGTATTTATGTTTATTCGCTACTTTATCAATTTATGCAAATTTTTATACTATATATTTCTCCTCAATCTTATATATTTTTAGGAAATTATCAGGAAAAGACAATGCTTTCCCACCACCGCGTTTTCCAATAAGTCTGGTTCTCATTCTGTGACGCAGGGTCACCCCCTTTTCTCCTGACCTTTAGTCACCACCACCTAACTGTAAGGAATACCGATTTCAGGTGCCACCACACATCAGGAGCCGGTAAAGCGGCATTCACTAGCTGCACACCGGCCATAACAAAATGGATGGATGGATGGATTCAGTAGCCTCCGTGATCGCCACCTGGATGGACTGCGTTACGTCACTGATTGCTTTATCGATGCCATTTGTGTCATTAAGATTACCTAGAGCCAATTTGCTTGTCACTAAAACGTTTTGGAAAAGAGTCCAATCAACTTTGGTGCGATACTTTCCATTAATTGTCTTTGTGATTCCTAAATATGCCAGTACAGGAAGATGGTCAGAGGAAAGTTCATTTTTCACGTCTAAGACCATAGGAAGTGTCGTTGTGGAAAGTGCAATATCCAGTATGTCTGAAAATTCGATGTGTTCCGGACGATAGGTGAAGTCATCCGGCACATAAATGGAAACTGGATTATTGATAATAAAGTTATGTAAAACTTTGCCATTTAAGTTGGATCTTCGACAGTTCCAAGCAACATTTTTAGCGTTCAAATCTCCAGCTAGAATTGTAGGTAAGTTGGAAGGTAAGAGGTTATTTAAAATTAAATCTGTAAGTTTATTATTAGGAGGATTGTAGCAAGCAGTAAAATACAGTTTGTTGAAAGTAGGTAGTACTACACATACGGTGACAACTTCCATATTAAAGTTTCTTGATACACTAATTAAACATGAAGAAAAGATATTTTTAACATATATACATACACCACCACCACGATGACTAGTCCTATCACATCTGTAGTCTCTAAAGTTTGCAATTTTGAGCCGGTGACACATTTGTGCATGAGTTTCTGTAACTAATGCAATGTCCACATCATGCTATTGAATGAAATGTTGAAATTCTAAAAATTTGGTATTAAGTCCATTTGCATTCCAGATGCAGAGTTTAATTGGGGTAACACTTGTGGGCCGATTGTCCATTATTTGGCTGCCTCTTCGGTGCTATCTTCAGTTGTGTTTTTATCATGTGCTAGTTGTTTAAAAAGTAGGGGTAACCCCGAGTCCTTAATAAGTGCAACGAAAGTTTTCAGTTCATGAAGCACTTGCTTAGCTTCCGTGACACTTTCGGGAGCCAGTC
This sequence comes from Stegodyphus dumicola, assembly GCF_044657685.1. NCBI lineage: Eukaryota > Metazoa > Arthropoda > Arachnida > Araneae > Eresidae > Stegodyphus > Stegodyphus dumicola. Next base: position 106,815,132 of record NC_140781.1, on the reverse strand, counting down.
CTGCAGTGAGTGCACTTGAGTATGATTTGTTGGTAACAAATCTGTCCGCGTAAGATTTTTGCACAGCAGCTTTAGGCTTGGGAAACTTAACACACCCTCTGTAGTTCGCAGTGTGCCCGACTTCATTACAATTGGCACACTTAGGAGGAGTATCCTTGGATTTTGTGCACATAGAGGATTGATGTTTTTCGCCGCATTTAACACAGCGAGCGTCGTGATTACAGTGACTTTGAGCATGGTGGAAGCCCTGACAGCGGAAGCACTGCAGGGGGCCTGCTCTTCCTTTATATCTCTCCACTTCAACCTTCATGCCGAGCATGAATTTTTCGTGATAAATTTCTTTGCTTTTCTCTTTCTTTTCCAGCGTGACTAGAAATAACGGCAAATTAATTATTTCTCCGTCTCGTCGTCTCTTTAGCTGGTCGACTCGTTCAATTTTGTATCCACGATCTGTTAGTTGTTCCGCTATTTCGGCGCAGGTCACGTATGATGGCAAATGTCGGATTACTACTTTCACTAACTTTGACTCCGGGAGTTCAAAGCAGTGGAAGGATATTTTTTCATCTTTCAAAACTTTCACTAGTTGTTTATAAATTGTCGGGTTGTACGCCTGAATTTTAAATCCTCCCTTTATTTGTTGCCCATGATAGTCCTTACATGGGGATAGATTATAACCAGCCAAAATGCCTTGCAACTTAATAAAGTGAAAGGATAAGTCCTTCACAATGATCGGAGGGGTACGTTTCGATGCTGGAATATCCTGATTGGCCGCCGGTTGATCCTCGGCTACTTCCATGGTTTCCGTAGCTGGTTGCTCCGGTGTCTCTACTACTGACGAATCAGCGGGCTCCGTTAGAGCGGGTTTCTTCTGCTTTTTTGGTCGTTTCGTAATGTCTCCTCTTGGTCCAGAATCTGAATCCGAGGTGTCTTCATCTAGAGCTTTATACTTTTTTGAAGCTTCCTCATCAGATCTAGCCGGGCTTGAAGCTCGTCTGACGTTCTGCTTAAACCCTTGCACAGGTTTACCTTGTGGTATAACAGGAAGGATGTTGGGTTTGGGTAACGCTGATGTTCTTTCGTTGTGGATCTCTCTTTCAACGAACATTTTAAGTCGCCGGAAAAACTTCAGATCACTTGCATCCTTTCCAGAAAGCAAGCCATCAGCTTTTTCGATACATTCTAGGTTGGTGATTTCTGCAGCAATAAATTCTATGATGCGGTCCATGTTAAGACTTTCAAAACAGAAAATGAGGCAGCGTAGATCAGAGCAACATTATACCGGCCTACTTTTACTGCGGTATATACTCTGACATGATACAGCAGTAACACGATCAACATAGAGTCGATGCGTCAGAAGACCGTAGTTAAGATATCAAGTATCAAATGCAATCACTGACCGCCTAAGGTACTGGGTCAGCACTTCGATCAGGAGAAAAAGTGCAGTGCGTGCTACTCGCTCGCTGTCTCAGCTTCGAATGACAATTAAAGAAAAAAACACGGGCGGCTAAAACCCGCCGGGAACTGAAGAAATTCAACCAATCAGAATAAGCTACCACCGGAGACTGTTTTTGGCGACCAATTTTTATGCCAGCAATTGAAGGGTTTGTTTTGGATTTATTTTCCGCTCATATTCCTCTTTTCGTATCTTTTGATTACGTCTTTTTCGCATCAATTTATAATAATCTTCTAACTTTTATTGCTATAAAAGACAATGTATTGAATACGGAAAATTCGGTGGATTATCACGTGAAATGTGTAATAAAATTTCTAGCTTGTTCCCGCAAAAAAGGGTGTACGGTGTTGTATCGCAAAAGTTTTATGCTAAATTGTACATTTCACTTTATTTTGTGGGACTGAAAATTACAGAAAGAATTTATTTTTTGATCATCAAGAAAAAAATGCACATGAAAAAGGGCTTATTAATTTGGCCTGTGCAGAAGATGTGTTGCTTTTTTTCTTTCTTTATATATATATATATAAGTATTTATTAGGTACTCAAATTTAGCCAACAAAGCCACATGCAGAATATATATATATATATATTAGAAGATTCCTAAATAATAATAAATAATTTGATCGAACTTTTTCTAAAATGCATTACGTTTTTGTGTGATATTTGATTTTTAAGAAATGTAGCATGTTGAATAAATTGATAGTAAAAATCTCAAATGTACTGTATTTTTGAAAAGGTTAATATGAAATTTTATTAAATTGTTTTGTTTATCTAATAAAATAGGGAATTCTTTCCCAATTTCAAAAGAAGGATGTGTGAAGGATTAATGCATGTAACAAATAGATTTTTAGAAAAATTGTCATTAGCATAACATGAGGAGTGTAAAATGGGAAGATCTTTATAATGTAATATAATGCAGTTGATAATCATCTGAAAAAGAGCCCATGAATGGTAAGACTGCTGAACACTGATAGTTAGGTTTATATCCTAACTATATATTTGGACACCTTTTGCTTAGCTTATCTGGTCTGATGATCTGTATAAAATGGTAAATGAAAAACAAAGTATTTGTACCCAATATTAAGTCTGATCTGCAAACAAGATTACTGTGGCTGCGGAAACTGACATGCCAGTGAAATATATGTGTCATGTAGATATTACACAAAATACATCAGCTAGAGTACTCTTATCAAGCAGTATGGGGACAGGTACCATATAACCAAATATGTACATATCAAACATTTGTTTTTATGTATTTTAAAGTTATAGGCTTCCAATACAATAATAATTTATATTTCTGTAATACTTATGAGTCTTCTCTGAAACATACTTATTTTGCTTAAATCTACTTCCAAAGTACTTTATTTTGATACAACCCATGGTTTAGAAAAATTAATGTTTCTGACATTCAAGAACAGATAAAAGTATGTCATACTTAACTGACAAAAACATATAAAATTAAAGTAAGGCAAAAATAGCAGCTTAACATAAAATCTTGTGTCAGTTTTAAGAAATAACTGACGTAGGTCCCTCTTCTTCAATAAAAATGAAAAAAGGTTTTTATTCCTGGCCTTTTGAAGAACAGATATCAGATAACATTCAAAATTAATAAGAATTATACAAATTCTGCATCATTCTAAGCCTTCTTGATTTATTTTAATCTTGAAATTCATGACCAGACAAATTTTGTGACAACTATATATTTTTGAGAACCTGGGACCACAGGTGGATTTGTTCGAACAGCATTCTAAGTTCTTCAATTACATGCTCGAAATGACTCTGCATGAAAAATTTACAAATTAAATTCGTCAAAAGCTTTAGAAAGTGAAATCTAATGCACTCAGTAAATTTGTTTTTTCCGTGTGAGGAAATCAGCTTTTTCATTACCATCAGTTCTACAATGGAAATGAGCCTGCTTGGCAATTAGTCTGAGTTGAAAGTGTCTTGAAATTTCTAAAGATGTCTGCAAATATAGCTTTGATATATATACAAGTGAAATCTATTTAGCCTATTCTTAGTATCAGTAATATTAGGTGTTTTCAACATTAAATGGGGTACAAAAAGTCCATTATGATATCTTCAGTGATGAGATGTACGAAGTTTGCACGCGTCCTTTGCTCAATTTGTCCTTTGTCCTTTTTGTTTGCTTATTCCAGGGAAAAACGTCTTGCATGTTGTAACCGTACTTTAACATACGTTAAATTTTACATTAAAACATGAAATATAAATAAATTATTTTAGGATTTCCATCGAGATGGTTTTAACATGAAAACTGCTTAATGGAATTCCTAATAGTGTAAAGGAAGGTATAGTTATTATAAAGACTATTAGTATTAATAGAGGTGAAGCTAAGCAGGCTTTAAGCTTAACGAAAAGTGTTTCCACAATAAGACATTCTTTGACTCACATGAAGTTTTAGATTTAAAGACAATGCTAAATGGGGAAACCTTTAGCAGAATAGAAAATTTTTGAAAAATCTCTGCTGGTTCTTAAAACCTTACAAATGATCAACTGATGTGAGAAGAAAAGTGAGGGGCAACTTCTGGCACAAATTGTGCACATCATGAAATTTATTTGCTATTTTATGTAATTTCCATGATATTTCTTATTTAATTTTTTTTCATGCAGAGTTACTATTTGTTTTCCGTTTTTGTAAAAATTAAAACATTTAAAAATTAAACATAATTTGGTATTTTTAATTTTATAAAATAAAGTGTGTGCTCTTTGTTAATATTTTAATAGCTCACCACTAGATATTTTAATCAAAATTTTATCTAGGTTGATAAATTACAATTTAATATATATTGCTCAAAATATCAGATTATGTAGCATAATATGAATATTTTTTAATAAATTTTTAAACTCTGTAAATTTTCTTTTTTAATACTATATTTTAAAATATTTTTTGCACATGGATCATATGGATAATCACAAAATATAACTTGAAGTTCAAAATTTCAAGTGTTTGTTTTCTATGTATAAGTAAGTTGTTTTTATCAATTTAACACTTCATCAGTCATTTCTTAACATATAAATATAGCATTGGTCCCTAGGAACCAACCTTAAACCAAGCAAAATAGAATTGTTATTTAACATGTTAGATATTAGGAAGACATAACATTAATGTAAACCATTGTAAAACAATAAATGATTATTACTAATTATTGTAACTAAATGCACACTTATACTCAGATACAAACCATTTGTCTTAAAGCCGTTTTTGACTCTTATACAACACTGGTATAATAAACTGAATGATGTTAATTTATTAAATCTCCTTGGAGAATAACAATTATAAACAGAGTCCTTTGTGTGCAGTTATTCTGCTACTAAGAACAATTATTCCAGATGAAAAAAAAAAAAAAAAAAAAAAAGAAGAAGAAGTTCCCCAATCAGTTTCAATATAAAGAATAAATTATGATATATCATGTAATGATAACTTCATTCTGGAGCAGACTACAGTGAGAAACTTTCTATAAAATGGTCACAAAATTTTCACACTGAGAAAAATTATTACTATCTTCCATAATTAGTATTCATCATCAGTCGAGTGGATAAGACTAAGAAGCACTAATAGTTTGAACACTGGTAGACAGGCTAGCTGCATGGGATATTTCTCTTGTGCCGCATGAACAGAAGTCATATTCTTTTAAACATATACTTCATGAAAGTCTTCTACCCTTAAGAAGATACTGTTTTCCTGCTTTGCAATAATGAATTAAATAAATTACTACCATTGATACAGAAATTTTTTTAAAAAAGAAAGAAAACACTTATACAATCTCTTACCAATTGAAATATTTTTATGCGTGCTCTAATATGCATAATACAGAATTGTGAAAATTCACCACAATTCCACAATCAGAAATGATAGCAAATTATAGGAACATACGCAGCAGATGTGTAGACTACAATATACAATTTGTTGCTCTTTACAATATAATAATTAGAGGCATCCAATGGTGATAGCTGTTGTTGGAATATTTTATTTGTACAGAAAAAGAAAATGCTTTGGATTTCAAGAAAACTTATACAGAATTTCTGCTAGGGATTAATACATGACATCTGAAATCATAAGCAAGTGGAATTAAAATTGCAGCTTAAAGACTGTGATTTCCTAAAATATAATTACAAACTCTGGAGACTAATGAAGGTGATAAATTACTGCATATTATTCAGAAAAGTCTTGGCAATGAAAGAAAATAATGTACATAGTAACACATACGGTGTAATATAAAGTGTAAAATACCCCACAGATTCATCATGAATAAAAATTACTTGATTATGCTAATGTTCTAAGACTTTAAAAATTACATCTTTATTTTTACATAACACAATGAAATGAAACAGAATTATTTCGATGGAGAATAATGCATAAACAAGTTACGTGTTAATTTTTTCAATTATTTTTTTTCTTTTGGGAGTTACTGGGTTACCTGGGTTATTTTATGAGTTATCCCACATCAGCATTTTAATATACAGATTCTCTGAATAATCATTGTATTTTCTATATTTCAGTAGGAGCTTTTGTTAATGTGATTTTTGCCTACGGAAAAATATACAAAAGAGAAATTTCTAAAAGTTTTAAAAGTAGTTTAAATAAAAGAAAAAAAAAAAAAAGACACATTCTTAAAATATTTTTCTTTATTGAATTTCACGATGTTTAGAGTACATGAAATAATATGAACCTAGATATCAACAAGCATTTTCAAACACACAAAGAGCACAGAAATTTCAGAGTAGGTAATTTTTATCAATTATTATTTTCACCCTTTATTTAAAAGTAAAGAAAAGTTATTTGGTATCGAGTTAGCCAATTGAGTGGAATATAAAGTTGTATTTGTTTTCGAAATTGAGATTTACATACTTCACTTATCGCTTCTACAGTAAATTAAATATTAAATCATATCAGGGCAACACAAAATAACCAAAACAAATGAACTACTTCTACCCAAGAAATACGAACAAGTTACCATAACATTAACAACTGCTTTCTTGTATACCAGTTTTGCACAAAAATTGCGTTTGGCGATTGGAAAATGACGCCAAAAGTTCCTGGCGAAACGGTTGTCTCTGATTGGTTGAATTTCTCCAGTTCCCGGCGGGTTTTAGCCGCCCGTGAAAAAAACAGACAGACAAAGTATACAGATGTCTTGTTTTGCACCCGCTAAGTCTTTCTGCACAGATGGGCGAAAAATCAAGCATAGGTGCGAAGGAAAGGTATATAGAAAGAGGGGCAATTTCGTATTTGAGGAGAGTAAAAAGGAACTTCGTACATCTTGTACGAGTTCAAAAGGCCAGGAAGAAAAGATGGGACAAAATAAAATTTAAAATAAATGGCCCAAAAATAATAGAGGAAAAAAAAAAAAAAAAAAAGGGGGGGCCTATAGAAAGAAAAGGAAAAGAAGTAGAAAATATCCTAAAATACGATTGTGTCCATGAGTGTAGTTAAAAGGAGAAGAAACTGTCTTCATTTACAATAAATAGTGTCTCACAGGTGTGTTTGTGTAGTGAGTGTGTTTGGTAATGGTGAATAGATGTGTTACTGGGGAAACAAATATTGACGGTGTTAAAATGCTTCGTATCAAGGTATTTAGCATGGAATATAAAGTAATATGTACGCTTGCATCCTGAGATATCAACAAAGGTCATCAAACAAAAGTATATATTAATTTAACCAAAGTAACTTATGCTACTTTCATTCTCAACATTTTCATACATTTTTCAAAAAGCAGCAGCAGACTAACAACATAGAACCATATACAATACAAGACCACAACCGCATACACCCAAAAGAAATAAATAAATAAAATAAAAATTATATATATATATTTATGTGTGTAAATTACTGAGTATATGTATTAAAAACACAAATTAAACAGTATTTATTAATTTAACTATCATAATTTATTACAAGATTAATTATTTTACTATCATAATTTATTACTAGTTAAATAATGTTAATATAACACAATGAGGCACACTGTTATTTATATAAGCTCATAGTTCTAAAAATTCATTTAAGGCGGTGAAGAATAAACCATCCCTTACATATGGACATTTAACCGATAGCAAAGAACAGTATGAGAAAAAATCGGTGAGGTATAATATTATTTAAAGGCGAAACTATATTCAAGCTAAGGCTGCTATATAGGTTTAGAGGAGCCTTAATTCAAGCGATCTAGAAAGAAAAGAGAATCCAGAAGATCCGAGAGGGAAATAGCGCGATGCCCAAATTATCCCTCTCATCCCACAATTTTCCCTCTCTCGAGATTCCTTAAGGGTTTGTAAGTGTTGACAGACGTGAACTGATAACGCTGGCGTCTGTTTCGAGTTGATACACAAAGGAAGCCACAAGCAATGGCAATTTCAAGTATTTTTTAATGCTTTAAACTGATGAAAAATTAAGATTTATTGATTTAAAGGCACTTATTTATAGAAATTTGATTTAGTTTAGATGAAAGAAAAGTACTTATCTTAAAATTCCAGGCTTTTGGAGTATATCCTTACATTGTCCGCTGTTTTATTCTCGTCAACATCGGAGCCGAAATTCATTGGAATGATATAGGTTTTGTAGGGAAGAAATAAACATTTTTCAAAGAAATTTAGTTGATAATCACCAAGAGGAAAGGAAAAATTTTCACTTTTTTACGGAGCGCAGCGATCGTGCTGCCGCTTGCCTCGGTCTGGAGTAGTATCCGTCAAAAAGAAAAAAACTGAGAAATATGTGCTTTTTACAGCGACATGGTTACAGTTGCATTAGTCATTCTTATAAGCAAAAGAAATCAGCTTTTTCAAAAAATAATTCTGTCATGTATTTGCCAAGAGAACGAAAACAAGTCCTAAAGAAACTTTCAGAGTGCTTTTCAAAACCAAGTTGAAAGTTAGTCTGCAGAATTTTACTTCGATAATAATAAAACATCTCTGATTTTATTTCAAAATGAATATTTTTTTATCGATTTTAAAGAGATCTTCGCAAATTGGTTCATAAAACTTCACAATATGCCAAAATTGTTCAGATTAGGGACAAAATATAATAAAGTACGCTTAAAACAACTAAGAAAAAGCACATTTTGAGCATCCTTAACAGAAGACAATTTGGCTCCACTAACGTTCTTTACCAGTATACATTAAATTTTTATTTACATTTCTTTTTTATTCGACACTTAACTTTCAATGGTTTTAAGAGAAACAGCAGTTGATAGAGAGACTCTAAATTCGGAAAAAAACTTAAACAAAATTGGTTTATACCCAGGCAGTGCAATTACACTGGCCTGTTGGGAAGAGAAGACCCCGTTGGACATGGAAAATATTAGGCCACACAGAGAGGAAAATGTTTAGCCTCCTACTCGTAATGCGAAAGGAGGCCACTTGGGAAAAAATTACACCACAGCAGTACTTTTGAAACCACTACGAAGCAACAGAACTCTAACAAATCTCAGACTTCTGATAATTATAGTGTGATTAACAGTTCAACCTCACTTCGAATATTACAATACAATATAGAGAAAGCACCAATTCAGACACTTCAATATGAAATTCAAAACCTACGAAATTAATGCACAAATGCTACCCTAAACATTAAAACATAATGTGACACGTTCATGTAAAACAAATAACTAGTAAAGCTCCAATATAAAGCAACATGTGAAAAGGGATGGACAAATTATAACATTCAAGTATTTCTAGTGGAAATAAAGTTGATATAAAACAAGAATTACCAGCCACAGATGTCTTTTTGCTCTGCATTATTCATCCGTTCTTTTTCTTTCACGATATCATGTTCTGCATTCCAAGAGTGCACAAAAATGATCACAAATTACACTAGAAGGGGCCAAAAGGGGAAAAAGAAATCATTAGATATTAACTACTTTGATATTAAAGACTAATTATACACAAAAAGAAATATCTAATATTGTTTCTTAATATATAAAACTTCAAGAGTCGTCTTCTTTGTTTTAAACTCCAGCAATGTGCTACATTGTTACTAAAAGCATGACTGCAATCGATAGAAAAGCTGATTTTCCTAATACGACAGAAGTACAGTAAGCGAAAGGGGTTTTTAATATATGGGTACAACATGAATAATGAAAGAAAAAAAAATAGACAGTTATTACGGATACACAGAATAAAAGGTATAATGATCTTCGAGAAGAGTAAATATTTGCAGCGCTGGTAGAAAGATGGCACCAAAAGACAAAGAGCAGGTAATTTTAAATCACAAATAAACAAAATAAACTTTACTGCTAGCTTTGAAGCAGGTGTTATATCTTAATTCACACACATAATTAGTGACATAACAGATCAAAATAGAGTAATCAAACTCGCAATACATTAATATTAAAAGAGCTATACATATATACTTTTAAAGATTTTTTTAAAAAAAGGGCACAAAAACACCTCTCTAAAACCAGACTTGGAAGAACATCTTGGAAACAAAAGTCGTATACCATAAAAGAAGTATTTCATTCAGAATTTTAACGTAAGAACCGTTTCTAATTTTAAGTTCTCTACTTAGGTACTCTCATCCATGAGAGAGGACAGCTTAGTCCGATATACCAGAAATTATCTTGAAATATTACCAGGTGACTTTAATGTAATTATAGAAATATTTCACTCAGGGAAAGAACATATTGTCTAGCTGCCCGGGTTCGAGCCCAGCTTTAATATAGCAAGCCAAAACACATCAAATGCCATTGAATGATACAGCATTTTGAAATGTTACAAAAAATTTAAATGCAATTTCGTGGAAGAGCTATTGCAATTACCTACATACTAAAATTTTGACCAAAAATTCAAGAAAACTAAGATGCTCCTCTTTCTTTCTAAGGAATCAATCATATACTAATGTAGGGATGCTCAACTTATTGTACTATAAAACCCAAACATAGGAATGAAATTTTGTCAGCTATGTGAGATGTCCAATACCGCGAAATTCCGTAAATTGTAGAATAGAACCTGCGTCTGGAAACAGACGAAACATTATTCAAATAGTTTACTTTTAGCCTTGAAGCAGGTGTTCTCTATTAAACTGTGTTAATTCACATACAGAATTAGTAATAAAATAGCTGGAAATATTGTAAGAACCAAACACGTATTATATAAACATTAAAAAATCTATCTACATTTATTAGTGTTATGAGGGTTTATTCTGAAATATTATAAGGTCACTTTCAAAGAAATGATAGAAATTTTAATAAATATAAACTACAGCATTTCTGGATTCTGAGCCGTTTCTGCAGGCAGCACAGGTTCTTCTTGAAACTCGGCTATGGTTATTCTTCTTCGTTGGGCGCCACTATCAGGATCAATGTTCCGTCTTACCTTCTTCGGGAACATGCAAGGACCTGACTCGGAAAAGAGAGCTTACTAATGCTATGTTCAAAACTGTGGGAAGTAGACAGGATACACAAGAAGGGTATACAAAACCCTTTATTTTTCTCTATTTACAATAACTTCCGTACTTCGGAATACACAGACCCGCTACTTGGGGTCTAACGTAAAAATATAAAAAAAGAACTAAACTCTCATTTAACTTTAAAACAATAAACGTGGAAGATTGGCCTTATATTAACAGGAAGCCGTATGTAGTACAGAGAACTGTGAACACTACAATACTTTTAAAATTTATCAAGAGGATTAAAACCTCTGGCCTGGAAGGCAACAAGCAACTGCGTAACTTCTAAGGTAAGCGGTCTGCTTGGAACTCACTGCTTCCTCTCTCTCGCTTGGCAAAAAGCCACAACTTAAACACTTGGCGTTCGCCAGACAAACTTTGCATAAAAACCTTAACGCTTATAATTCTGGCCGGAAGTAGAAAATAAGAAGTGATAGTAAAGATTTAAAATAAAATAAACGTTAGTAAAACTTAAGATCCTTACACCACAAACGGAAATTTGAGCACTTGCAAACTGTTTCCTTTCGATGATCTCAGAGGGACGACTGCGTAATCTCTGCTTTATCTAGATATTTAGACTTCCAGGATGGCTAGATAATCTAAATATAGGAAGATTAAAGCTGTTATCTTATTCTTGTACCGGGATGATAACGCCTCATATAATATTGCATCGGCTGCTCTATTGTCCTAGAAAACTGGATGACACCCCCTTTCCCTGTTTAGTCTTGCCAGCGACTGCTGCTATCTTTAAAGCTCAACTCCATTGCTGAGCTACTGAGTGGCGTAAAGGGGGTGTATGTTGCGCCGGTCGCAGAGAGGCGCCAAATGGTCTCCAAACAAGATTTTCATCATATCACTGTGTTTTTTTCGGGAAGGAGGGCGCTAAAAAGGTATTTTGCCCCGGGCGCCAGTTATGTTCGCCACTCCACTGGAGCTACTCAGATCTTTTGTTTGCAACACTACAGAAGACACTGCCTCCGACGAGAAGGCATGAAAGTCCGCAAAGCGATCAAAACACCATGGGATTGTTTCGTAGTGATATCAGTGTTATAGCTAGAGACGGGCGAGGGTGGACAACTGTCCCTGGGCGTAGTGTCACGGAAATGCCAAACTGACGAAGTTTTAGAATGAAACAGTTTCCATACTTAGAAAACAGAAGGGTGTATGAAATCTGCAGTTGTCTTTAGGCGCTGAAAACTATAGCCAAGTCTTTAGCCATATTGGATGTCCAGTAATAGATTGCATGCATCTTAGGATGTCACCCACTGTCACCACCACCAGATGATGGAAGTCATTAGCATAGATATCGCATCATCTAAAGACGGCTCTCCAGTGGCCGAGCGTTAAAGCCGATAAATTCGGGCCGGGGATCGAATCCCGGCGAGCAGATTGGCTGCTAACTAAGCGTTTTCATGGTTTCCATATGTGTAACCTATATACAGTCCAATTTCCCTTAGAAAGTCTTTCACGAAGCCATCCCTTTCCTTAGACAGGTAGCCCTCGAATGTTTCGCCATAACTAAATAAACTGAACCCAACTCATCTCTGTAAGAGAAGATATCAGTTCTTCATATCCTGGCGTGGTTGTTTGTGGAAAACCACTACCAGAGTTGGATTAGCCATTAAGGAAAGTAAGCACGTGCTTAGGGCATCAGGTAAAGGCAGCGTTACAAAAAGGTGCTTAAAGATTCAAAGAAAGAGTGCAAAGGGTCCACAAAAATAAAATTCTCACTGCAGATTTTAGAAGATACCTAGTGCACTTAATCCAAGCCCGAGAAAGAGGGAATGATGAGAAAGAGGCGTTATACTATAGATGTATGTGGAGGCAGCAAAATCTTTGAAGTGCTACGGGCATATAAAAGTCTAATTTGGCAATGAGCATTACTAAACATTCAGATAGCTGCTCCCTTTGTTCGAAATGTAATCCAAACTACTGACATGATGTGTATAGTCGCACTTTGGCCTTCTTTCAAACTTCCAGACAAAGTCGTCCAGATATTGTCTATAGAACTGTCACGCTGAGACTACAAATCGATGTTGTTAAAACCGAACGTACCGTGCAGTAGCTTCCGTTCATGTTTTGAGCATACACCATGCTTTATACCCTCTCCTACACCCCATAGATGTCATGCTACGTATATGTGCATGCTGTACAATACCGGACCCTAAGTGATCTCCTAATTGATCTTTATGTTGCATCTTCTTGTTTGTACTAACGTTACATTAATATTCATTTCTCCATTTCATTCTTAATTTTTATTATTTATATAATTGCAGAACTGATCAGCTATCGTGGATGACTTCTTAAATCGCAATATTTTACAGGAGCGGAAGCACGCTATCCACTAGGAAGGTTGGGATTTATGCTACTGACCGGGAAATTCGCTTAGCTACAAATAGGAACTGTGTGCAGCCAAAATAAAATAAGATACTAAGTCACTAATTTTCTCTTTCCTTACCGCTTGGCTTCGTGTTCTAATTAGAAGCACGTTCGGCTGGCAATAGGGAAATCCAGAATGCAAATCCTGGGGCGGTCATTCGCTGATATTTTCTATTTCAAATAAATACCTAAAGGCTCAACCAACTAACCAAGTGGTTCCCAAACTAAAATGTGGTAGACGATAATTCTTCACCACCAGCAGGTGGCGATTAGGTTACCACCTCCCCAACTGCCTTTTAAATGGGCAAGAATGTACGGAATTTTCTTTTTTCTCAACGCATGCTTTCATGATGTAATTAGAAGCACTTCTGGATGGCAGTCTTTAAGCCCAGATTTCGAATCCAGGATAGGTAATTTCTAATTTTTTTTTTTTTTTTGGCTCCTAAATAAACCTAATATTATACATCACCGTTCTATGGTGCTCTACACTCATCTACAATAGCACAATCTCAAATAGAGCTACCAGTGCTTTAATATCGAGATTAGTGTACATAGTGACTCTGAAATTGCAGTTTCGATGGTAATGGTTCAGAAGCACATGTTCTACTGTAGTGTGGATTAGGTTAACATGTCTTTCTGGAGCTGTTTCCAAAGCAGAAGAGTGCTGATCATTCTACAGATTTAAGGCGAATGATAAGGCCTTTACCGAAGCTTATAAGTTGGGTAAATCAATGTCTACATGATATTTTTTCTGATTACATACTTTTTGATTTGTGTCATATGGGGACAAACTGTATACTAGTTTTTATGCCTGCGTTGAATCAGACACTAATTTTTGTTTGCAGCACCACTATAGGGTTTGCAGTCATACCCTGCTACACGACACTTGAACCATTAGCATCTATGTTCACATATTGCTCAACTGATTTATTAGTTATAGCTTATGTGCATACATTTCTTTGTCATATGTGTATGTATTTTAATATGAATCTTTTGTAAAAAAATAAATTAGACTTGCATATATGGATAGGCAAGCTAGTTTGCTATACGAAAAGAAAATAAAATTAAAAACCCTGTTCCTTAGACCATATCAACTGGCTGTTTACCCAATTCACATATATTGCTATAACACCAGATGTTAAATTTAAATCGACCACTTCATTTGAAAGTTATAAAATGGACATTTGTATACTATGTTATCTTTTAGTACATGCTCAGCTGTTGAATTTTTATGGCAAAGGTCCTGAGGGCTATCTGCTTAAAAGAAGAGATGCCCTTCTTTCAGCACTTTTTGAATGAAACTGACTTGTATTCGTATTAAACATAGGGAAAACTGTAAAAACAGAGATGTAGCTAACCCATTTGATAGAATTCAAACCTAAATTGTATCACCAGTATTCTGTGTCTTATCTATTCGAGAACCGACACCGGTGGGTATTCTTCTAAAGCAAGATTTTGGTTTTTGTTTGCATATAGATATTACTTATGCAGTAGATCATTATCAGACATATAAAAATAGTGATATCATTGAATGAAATTAAAAAAAATAATAATTCCATTTTGCTACAAACTTCATACACAGAAAACAAGAGAAATAATGCTTTGAATTTTGCTCATCAGAAGAAGCATTATATAATACAGCCCTTTTGATGAGCACAGTTAATTGGTGTGTATATGTATTTTAATCAGTGAGCTGTTCTAAAAGATTTTTCATGGAATGGTCAGACTTTCTTAATTTCTCAACCAGACTAGCAGCATTGTTCATCTGACATGAGACCTTAAATTGAGATATAAATAATTTTTAAAACAGGGCACATAAATTTCTATATAATGGCTAACATAAATTATATTTTATGTTAGCCATTATATAGAAAACTGGCTAAATAAACAGAAAATCTAAAAAATACAGCCGCCTATTCCACAAACAAAAAAAAGGACAAATAATCTTAAAATGAACTCAATGATTGCAGACTATAGTAATAACAATTTATTCAAAATGAATGTAGATACACTATTTTACTTTTAAATATGTCAAGAAACTTGTAGTGATCATCCAGCTAATTCAGTTTGCTTTTAAAAAAGTGTGCATTGAAATAAATAAATAAATAAATAAAAATAAAAAAAAAAAAAAAACACAAGAATTTAAAGAAAAAAGAACAAGAGCTTTTCATTATTAAAAACTGTTATGACCTAGAAGAAATCTAATCATATCCTTTCACATTACCATCCATGCACACCAATCACATAATCATCCAGCTAGTTGGAGAAACATGGTTTTAGGTAATGAATGTATTTTGCTTTTTTAATTCCCCTGATATGAAACTCAGCCAGATCAGGTTCATGAATTTAATTGTAAAATACGGGTATTGAGAAGCAACTGTCATTGGCGAAGGGCTTGGGCATACTGTAGATGACAGTAGGAATCTGCCCCATAGTTATCCCTATGGGACGGATGGATAGAGGACTAATGTCAATTTCAAAAATATGTCTCTGCAATAATATTTTATTAAATTAATTATGTGAGGTTTGTTTGGTGCATTATGAAAAATGAGCACTATTTATGAACAACTTAAGATACTTAACAGTAAATTATCATCACATACATCACAAAAAAGAAATGTATCTCTTTGAGTGTGCATATAGTGAGCTTGGATATATATATATATATATAAAAGTATATTTTATTTAGTATTATAATATATTATTCCTTTTCATATTTTTACGTTAAATGATAATTCTTAAATAGATAAGAATGAATGAATTTATAAAAACAATCATCTCAACCTTTATAATAAATGACACCTAAAGGTTTTCTCAAAATTTAATACAGTTATTCCCATACATGTTGATTTGGCATCCATAGTTGTTATGGCCAATGTATTATAATGCAAACAACAGAAGAAAAAAATACAAAATGCATTTTAAATGAGAACAGGCCACATCATAATAATCAAAATAATTTGTACTAAAATTCCAATCATAAGCAAAAATATACAAGTATAAAATAAAAAAATAAAAAAAAATATTGTTCTGGCATCAAATACAATACTGCTTACTTTGCTTATAGTACTTAACATTTTATTCAGGGTTAAATTAAAACATCAAAATTCTCAACATTAGAGATACAGAAAATATATTAAAAAAATGTATATGATATTGTATACAATCTCAGCATGCACAATTTATCAATTAAATTTGACTTCCTTTATATGTATTTTTCAAATCATGAGAAACAGTTTTGGGCTGATTTTTGTGATGAAACATTAGAAGATATTTTCCAAGAAGGGATGCTTTAAGGCAAACTGGCTTGCATTCATCACGTGGAAAAATCATGACGACGCTTATGCAGGCAGTCCATTCACCAGGATTCAAGCTATTAGTGTTCAGCTTCTCACCAGCTTGTCCGCTGGCACACAACAGCCTCTTGTAATACATTATCTGCAGACATGAAATCCTTCTGTATTTATAGGAAAAGAAAAAGTTATACATTCAATATTAATTACAAAACCCATTTTCATACATGCCTACTGACAAATTATAAGTAATCCGCAACTCATGATGAGTATTGTTCCAATAGTTCCATCATAAGTTCATACTGATGTAACTCAGGGTCTTAATAAAATTATACCTTGGTATGTTTGATTATATAGTTATGAATAAGGCTTCTGTTTCACATGAAAATAGTTTAAGGAGGGATAAACTTATGTGACATTTATAAACAATTTATTTGCATACATTCACATGAATTTTATAAAATTAATACATATACATCCCTTTCATTAGTTGATAAGAACAAAAATATATACAAAATTCTTTTAGTTAAAATAATGGATAAGTAACTGTTACTTATTTGAAAGAATTACATATTGTAAAATTCAACTTAGTGAAAAATTATTATTCAGGTATGATCAGAATCCTATAAAAACAATGCATGTATGCATAAGCTGTTTATATTTTTCTGTAAAATAAACATTTGATCTGGACAACTGCATACTTTTATTTCAAGATGCTTTTTTAGTTAGGACTACATAATATACACTAATGTTTGTGAAAATCACAACCATGAAGGAATTATGCACTTTGAACCAAACTTACATGAAATGTAAAGTGAGTTAAGACATACAAATGATTAGAATTACAAAGGGATTATGCATGCATGAAATGAGAACTGGCAGTTGTAAAGCACTGTAAAGTTGTGCTGAAATCTGTTTATCATCCTCCGTCTGCAGTGAACATTTAATTTGTGCTCAGTATGCCTCGTCAACAGCAGAGGATGCCATACCAACAAGTTTGAACGAGGCCACATCGTCTGTATGCAAGAGGGTGGACTTTCATATCAAACAATCACAGCCCGCACGCAGCACAATGCCACAACAGTGATGCATGTTTGGAAGAAATGGACAGCGAGAACCAAACAAGGTGAAATCCTGGCAATGGGGCACACAACAGCACAGGACGACAAACACCTCATCTGCATGGCTGTGATGGATTGTAGAGCATCCTCTCGTATGTTAGTACAATATTGGAGCACGGTTACAAGTGTTCGTCAGTGTCTGCTGCAACATGAACTACATGGAAGGGTTCCTCTACGCAGGATTGCCCTGTCGCTGAGTAACAAATGCCTCCGACTTCAGTGAGCACTGCAACTCAGTGCGTGGCGTGCTCTGTGGCAACAAGTTCCTTTCTCCAACAAATCTTGCTACAATCTGGAGTATAATGATGACAGAGTATGCATTATTTGATGCATTCCAGGCACTATATTTTAGGGGAAAAAAAAATGCCTGTGCACAAGCCTTCTTTAAGGTACAACAGGTTTTGCATCTTCCCCAGATATGTTGCTCAATCAGCATGCCTAGGATTTCATCGGTCAGCGACTCGCACGTACAGCTAGTGGGCCACACACTGAAACTGAACTTTCACATCAAGTCAAAGCCATTCCCCAGGATTACATTCAGAACCTATACGATTCAATGCCACGATGTGTACAGGCTCTCGCTCAGCATGACAGAAACCCAAAGTACTGATTTTCCAACTTTCGTTTTTTTTTTTTTTTTTGTTTCTAAATGTGATCGTTTACTTGTATCACTATCGGTAATATGCGGAATAAATTTCATTCATTTCCGACAATTCCTTCATGGTGTTGCATTTTTCACAAACATTAGTGTGTCTACAGCTTCCAGTGCCTGCTCAGCATCCTCTCGTATGTTACTGAAGATAAATGACTAACTGAAGACAATTTTTAATCTCTATTGAAATGCCCGTAATGATTCATTGCTAAGCACAGAATCTTAAATAACACTTGTCACTCCTAGCAATGCCTCATTCTGCCTCTAGTCCACCATCAGAAAACTCCATCAACCTGCTGTGGAGGAAGCTCCCCGTTTATAAAATCATTGCCATCATCTTCAAAGGCAGAATTACAGAGGTTCTGGGAATCCCATATTATCTTTAAATTCTTTCAAAGCTTTTCTCAAGCCTTTTCTTGTACAATGCAATCATAAAATGCTTGTTGAAATTCTACTCAGTATCAACTGTAATCTCCAAATGCGGCTTTATGAATTTGTGTCCATCATCTATACAAATTACACTGACAAAAAAAAAAAAAAAAAAAAAAAAAAAGAAAAGCATTATCTAACTTTTAAAATTACATTATCTTTCGGCTATGCCGAACTGGATGACGAAAGGGGCAATTCTCAGAACCCGCACATTTCCAGGAAACCCGTGTAGCTAGGTTACCATTTTCACTTACTACAAAGACAATGACAAACAATAATCGATTATCGCTCAGATTAGGACCACGTGATCCTTCAGAAGCAGAACTTTCATCTGATTGGTTCATTTCTACCCCGGACAGAGTTTCAGCTGAAACATTTTTGGCAAGGTTTGAAGAAATATCACATAGCCGCTACATTGTTTCTGTAGCTAGGTGGGATTCTTTTTTTTTCTAAGAATCCTCCCATTTAAACCAGTGCTACCAAAAACTTGTTTCTCAGGAAAGTCCCGTCTAGCAGGGACTGTTGATAGAAGTAAACAACCGCTTTAATCAACACTCACTAATAATATAGTAAAATCACAATGACCAAAATTAGCCTCAATCCACTATGTCTAATCCGTTTTCAAAACACATGTTTCACTTTTGTGATAAGAGGAGAGTGGAATGTGGAAATGAACATGAGCTCAGCATAAGAGCGTATAGGTAGTGATCACTTTAGGTTTTCTACAAATGACATTCAGTGGATGAGTTGAATGTTGCCTTTTTTTCCCTCCGAGATAGCTAGATGGTGTTACTAGGTCGCTTAAAGTACAGTCAAAAGTCTTTAATCTGGAATGATCTATAATCCGGACCTCAAAGCTACAAACTTTCTGCACATGTTTAAACGCATGCGCATATGCGTTTAATGTATAATGGACGGTATAAGCTAAGCTAAAATTATCTATTTCAGTTAATGTTGCAGATCGCGTTGTTCCTTATTCTTCTAATTGGATCCGGCTTATTATTTTTTGAAGACTGTTAGAGCAATTTTATAAAAAGGAAGCTTGAACTTTCGATTATGTCAAAAAGAGTTTCCGATTCTGGAGATATCAAAGGATTTACAAGCGAAAGCATGTTTTGATGTCCATGAAACAAAAAGTGGAATTGCTGCAAAAAATGGTTAAAGGCATGAAGAAAGTGACAGAGAGGTGATTTGTTTCTCTAACCATTCCGAAATCTGTTTATCAATTTCGCGCTGCTCTGCGGGAGAGGAGGGGGTACGGTTGATCTGTCAGCACTATTCTCATCTTCAGGGCAGATGTTTTTATTTTATTCGGCTTATAATTCCTCACTAAATGCAGTATTTCATCTCGATGTACTACATTTTTGATATGATTTAAATCAAATTCATCATTATAAATATCACAAATACACATGAAATAGTTTTCTGGTTGCAATTTTCCAATTTGAACTATGCGTAATGTATGCTTTACACATGCGCACGTTGAAAGAAAAGTTTATTAAAGTAAACAAATAAA
Organism: Stegodyphus dumicola; assembly: GCF_044657685.1. Taxonomy (NCBI): domain Eukaryota; kingdom Metazoa; phylum Arthropoda; class Arachnida; order Araneae; family Eresidae; genus Stegodyphus; species Stegodyphus dumicola. The sequence goes on along the minus strand of NC_140781.1, from coordinate 106,794,892 downwards.
TATTAAACTTTTTTTTGTAAATTTTGATACCCTTTAGATCATAATTGCTCTTTATTTCATATTTTTAATTTTATAATTTCTGCATGCCATCTTAAAAGATTTAAACTGATGAGCTATAATACAAAAAAACCGATAATCCGAAATCGCCGAAGAGTCCAAATTAAAGACTTTTGACTGTTTATGATAACCAAATGAGCACCACAGCATTTAATGGGTTAATATATGACATAATTACACAGATTGGAATTTGCTAGCAAGTTTGCCCTTGAAACAGAAAAGAAAATTAAAAATCCTGCTTCAGAAGACATTCCAGCTGGTAACTTTATGAAATTTATATACTACTGTTACGAAATAATTTGATCCAGTTTTGTGAAATTAACAAAATATATGGCATTAATGAACTATACAATCATCTGATGCATATTTTAACTTTGAATGTCAAATGAGAATAGGGATTTTTTTTTTTTTTTTTTTTTTTTTTTGGCACTGTGGCTGATTCTTACCTTTAGTCATAAAGATGGTTATTATGATGCATGTTGCTTTATCGAAGACCTGCCAATGATGGATTACTATATTCCTGCCCCACTTTACAGTGCTGAAATTTATTAAAAATATTTCCCTCATTTTCCACTTTTTTCAATAAATTAATTAGAATGAGCTTTCCTATAGTTTAAAATGTATTTGTTGATGTGGTAATCATTGTCGTACTTACTAAGACAAAATCACATAAATACATACAAAGGTTACATTGAACCTTTCTTCTTGTAATTTTTTACCTTAATGCCAACTTAACACAAGAACTGTTGAAACACAGTGAAGCAAGCTCAAACTGACATTCATTCTATGATTTCAGCTGCATACTCAACTTCTCGCCTACGACTCTGCAGTTGTGCAATTCTAAGATGTTTCTTCAAGTAAAAAATTGGTCGATGTGTACATGGATACCGAGGATGTGTAATTCTTAAAAACGCACCAAGCAGTCGGTGATTTTTCACTGTTTTTCTTGAAGTCCTGTTTTAGATATTTTTGCATGTTTACAGAATTAATTCAAATTTGTAACCGGCGATATGATGAGTCAGCGATTTTCTAAAACACATGAAAACAATCGATTTGGTGACTTGGCAATTTTTTTAAAACTCGCCAATCTGGACCGTAATATCTAGTTTTACCATATTGCTGTTGTGAAAAGACATGTTTGAAGATGAATACAAGTTTAACAATTTAAAAATACTGTAATCCTAAAAACAAATCATATGGACCATGGTAGACAAAAAAATAAGAAAGGCACTGCAAAAGCATATGGTTAGACATGGCCAGAATCTCATAAAAAATAGCAGACATTAGCTTCTTGGCAAAACATACTTTGGCTCAACTTCGATGTTAATGTTTCCGGTTAAGTAGAAGCAACATTAAAACTGGTTTGCAGTAAATGCTGCCAACTGAACACATAACTGAAATATTTCCTGATATTAAGAAAAATATTAATTTGTTCAGCTAGACATTTAGCACCAATGCTCATCCAATACCAACAAAATTATAAATTTGTTCACAGAATGTAATAAGAAATTTGTGTAAATAAGTACATAAGCAGCAACAACAACAACAACAACAAAAGGCACATCAATATCACTGCTACACCATACGACAGAAGTACAGTAAGCGAAAGGGGTTTTTAATATATGGGTACAACATGAATAATGAAAGAAAAAAAAATTAGACAGTTATTATGGATACACAGAATAAAAGGTATAATGATCTTCGAGAAGAGTAAATATTTGCAGCGCTGGTAGAAAGATGGCACCAAAAGACAAAGAGCAGGTAATTTTAAATCACAAATAAACAAAATAAACTATACTGCTAGCTTTGAAGCAGGTGTTATATATTAGACTATCTTAATTCACACACATAATTAGTGACATAACAGATCAAAATAGAGTAATCAAACTCGCAATACATTAATATTAAAAGAGCTATACATATATACTTTTAAAGATTTTTTAAAAAAAGGGCACAAAAACACCTCTCTAAAACCAGACTTGGAAGAACATCTTGGAAACAAAAGTCGTATACCATAAAAGAAATATTTCATTCAGAATTTTAACGTAAGAACCATTTCTAATTTTAAGTTCTCTACTTAGGTACTCTCATCCATGAGAGAGGACAGCTTAGTCCGATATACCAGAAATTATCTTGAAATATTACCAGGTGACTTTAATGTAATTATAGAAATATTTCACTCAGGGAAAGAACATATTGTCTAGCTGCCAGGGTTCGAGCCCAGCTTTAATATAGCAAGCTAAAACACATCAAATGCCATTGAATGATACAGCATTTTAAAATGTTTCAAAAAATTTAAATGCAATTTCGTGGAAGAGCTATTGCAATTACCTACATACTAAAATTTTGACCAAAAATTCAAGAAAACTAAGATACTCCTTTTTCTTTCGAAGGAATCAAAGTCATATACTAATGTAGGGATGCTCAACCTATTGTACTATGAAACCTACACATAGGAATGAAATTTTGTCAGCTATGTGAGATGTCCAATACCGAGAAATTCCGTAAATTGTAGAATAGAACCTGCGTCTGAAAACAGATGAAAGGTAGAACATTATTCAAATACTTTACCTTTAGCCTTGAAGCAGGTGTTCTATATTAAACTGTGTTAATTCACATACAGAATTAGTAATATAATAGCTCAAAATATTTTAAGAACCAAACACGCATTAAATAAACATTAAAAAATCTATATACATTTATTAGTGTTATGAGGGTTTATTCTGAAATATTATAAAGTCACTTTCAAAGAAATGATAGAACTTTTCACTCAGGGAAGGGACATTCTGTCTGGCTGCCCGGGTTCCATCCCAGCTTCTGTTACAAAAGTTTCATAGAAGAATTTTAAAAATCCAGAAACGAAACTTATAAAGAAATTATTGAACATACCTGGTTCTATGATTTAGCCATTCTTACAGACATAGTAACTAAATCTTAAATTTGAGGGAGGGGGCGAGAGAACTAAACTAAAGTCTTTGAATTAAAGGGTATTATAAATTCATTTTAAATCAAAATTAATTTTCTGAAAATATTACACAAATATGAGGAATATACATTTTTACCATAATGTAATGTATGTTTTGCCCCTTTGAAAATCTGGAGAACTAAGGGGTGAAATATAAGAAAACTGAAAGAATCATTTGGAATATCTCATCAAGCTTAAATTAGTTTCTAAATTAGATGTTTTGAGTGTATTTAAAATTAGGCTAACTACTTCATTCACTTCAAACCCATTACATAATACTAGTATTTAAGAAAAATGGTAAAAGATTGCAAATATGTTAAATAACAATTCTATTGATCTAGAAATGGAAATAACTGATTTTCATCCTAATTAAGATCAAGAATATCACAAAAAGCCATTTGAATACTCCTAGAACAGAAACATCATGAACAGTTAAACTTTTAAAAAGATAAATTCCTGCTTCCAATCTACTTAAAAATGTGAAAGAGGATTTTCAACAATGAACTTGTTAAAATCAATGTTTAGATACAGGATAACAAATCAACATCCCAACGACTGCAAGGATTTAGCCATAACATCGCATGTATCAGAGGCAAAAAAAAAAAAAAAAAAAAAAAAAAAAAAAAATCGCAGAAGAAATGCAGTGTAAATTTCACATTAAAATACGATTTCCCTGTATTTAACTTTCATCTTGCTGAATTTTTTGTAAATAATACAAAGAGTATACCTTTTCTTTAACATATACCACACATTTTTATACTTTGTGTAATGTATTTATAACTGAAATATTAAAAGTGCACTAGATACTTGTGCTTGCCAAAATTTTATAAACTCAAAATTGGCTCTCTTTAAGTTAAAGTTGCACATAACTGCACTAAGGGAAGGAATGCAATTTTATTTCTTTGTCTGTATTTGGTTTCATTTTCATATAAAAAGAGTTAAAAATAGGGTTATCTAATTTTGTTATCTAGGTAACAAAATTTAAACACACATTTTCAGTAAAAATTACAGAATAAAAGATTTTGTTTCCCTGAAGATGCAACACCTCGCTATTCCAGGTATGGTACAGACTGCATACTGTCAGAAAGAAATTCCTTTCCTAAACAGGAAATCCATATACTTTAATCTGTTTTTACACAAGTACTGTTTATGACTAATGGTCCAGGAGTAAAATACTTTATAGTTAATCCATCTAAATTTTTATTATTTCCGGTCATCTGTATAGACTGTTTATTTATCACGACTAAACTACCAATCTGCATTCTAGATACCTCATATGATTCTTCAAGTTACGTTTCGTAGCCTATCATTTCTAATACAACAGGTACTTGCTGAGCGCAGACTTGTAAAGCGTGATTTCGCGTATAGCAGTACCTTACAGGATTCCATTTAATTTGTCCACTGCTAGAATTTCATTCATACGTGGTACAACATTCATCCATCAACAACAGAAAGAATTTATCTGCTACTTTAAACAATTTCCATAGACTGTAAATGAAGTTAAAAAAAATTTTACAAATCTCAAATGTAAAGCATTCCGAAGAATTTTCACATATGGAAGATAGAGAAATCAAACAATGAATCAGAAAATTACAAAAGAAGAATTGGGTGCTTATAAAACCACTTGATAATAAAAGTGCTCATTACGAGAAACAGCTTTTAACTGAAGATTAGATGAAGGAATCGTTAAATAACAGAGAAGCAATGTCTGATCAAAGAATTACAGATTCTTTGGTCTGATCTTCTAGGGTCGCCGCTTTTTCGGATGGCCTAGAGTCTCCTTTTCCCATCGATAGAAAGACTTGTGTCAACGATAGGGGAATGGCCGGTTTATCGATTACGAATTTAAAAGTCCGTCTCGTGTATGAACCTTTGTGTTTAGAGGCAAAATGAATTTTGCGAAATCTTGGAGCGAATTTAAAGAAATACTTCGCAGACACGAAGTTTACTACTATGGAAAGTCATTCGATAAAGAGAGTAAGTAATTTTTGAAGATGTAATGAGTAAATAAAAATCCTCTAGAATGTAAATGCTTTCTTTGGTTGTTTAGTTGATATTTGGCCATTTTGTTCCAAAGAACTTATCAGCACTAATTTGTATTAATTTTATTGCGTAAGATCTAGTTGATGTTGCGAGATTCGGTCCAAGTTGAAAAAAGGGTTTATAGACGTTCATATTCATTAATTTTGTTGCATAACGTGTAATAGCATTATGTTTGATTTTTATTTGGTTTCATTGTCAGGTATTGCATGTTTTTTTTTTTTTTTTTTTAATAGCTGATGCTTCACGAAACATTCCGTACTATATTAAACATTAAACAAGATATACCGTGTTAGATTTGAAAATTTTTATTGTTGTTTCTTGAGAAACTCGACAATTGTCTCGATGACTACTATATTTTTCATCCTATTTTAGTGTATGAATGCAGTCTGTTGATTTGAAATATAATCATTTAATAGTCTATAAAGAAAATCCATTCTTTAGTTTTATCATTAACAACATGTTTCAAAATAACCTTATAATAAACACTACCAATTCAAAAAATATTCTGTTTTATTTTCAGGTAATAGTTCACCATAAAATTATAATGCATTGAAATATCAGGAAGTTATAATAATAAAGATATTGAATTTTAGAAAACAGGAAAGTTTTCTGAAATGTATACATATTTCTTTAGTGATGTGATATATATATTTCTTTCGTCAATGAATGCTACTTATCTTGTGTGTAAAATCACATTTCTGTCTATTTTGACTCTTAGCACCAATGGACTAGCAGATAAGATAGCTGAATACTGGATGTTTGATCAAGGTACAAATACTGTTGAATGGATTAGCTGCATGGGAATTTTCCTGTTCTCCTTATATATAAGTGAATACAAGACAGTTTCCCATTAGACCTTCTCAAAGGCATCCCTTTTGCGTAAGGCAGCTAGCTCATTCTATACTTTACCTAGCATATATAATTTTAATATGAGACAAAATGACATAATTTTTTTACATAATAGTTTAATGCTTTTAATATCTCTCTATGTTTGCAGTAGGTGCTGCTTAATGTGATTACATTTGCCCATTTTTGATAATATAAGATGATGAGAAAAGTATCTTTTAAAATAGGAATTGAATTAACTATAAATATAACTAGCCACTTTCTTAACATTTTAATTAGGAAAAATAAAAGTTTGTTTATCAATTGTTTACAGTCTTCATTGCAAAAGTTCATTTGAGTAGTCCATAATGTTTCTGAAATTTATTGGACCAATTCTATACCTATAATCTTAATACTTGGAGGGCATCCTTGTTTAAAGAGATTTTGCCAATGTAAAATCTGAAATTGGGCAAAAACGCAAGTGTATTTTGGCAAAGATGTTTTCAGGAATTTTTACCTCCCTTTTGAAGAAGAGGGAACTGTGCTGAAGCCCTTCCAAATCAATAGCTATTGAAAATTCATATGAAATTAATTTTTTTTTATTTTATTGTTTTGCGCTTTTTTCTAAATGCTTGATTAAAATCATTTTCGTTCTTCAGTTTAAGAAATTTATTGTATAATATTTTGATTATATTAACCAAATTGAGCAAATAAAATTACAGCAAATGATGCATTTTTTATGTTTCCATATATGAAAGAGCAGAACTTAGAAATTCAATAGCAATATACACGACATCAGCTGCAATACATTAAGCAGTGTCTACAGTATGTAGTATATATAGAGACAGTTAAATGTATAATATGTTCATAGAGATCTGTAATTTCTTTCTTTTAAAAATCAAAGTATAATGTTAAATGTATAATATGTTTATAGAGATCTGTAATTTCTTTCTTTTAAAAATCAAAGCTTATCAGATTGTGATCTAAATCAAAATTTTCTTTCCAGTTGAACTAACTCCAGATTTACGATTAAACTGGTTAGATGATATTCCCTATTTCCACTTTGGGCGAAAAACCTATGTTTGCCATCAAGGAAAAGATCTGAATAAACGTCAAAAGGAAAATTATGCTAAAGAAAAAAATGAAAAGGTAAAATAACATTGTTATATTTAAAAATTTATACAAAAATATCACCTCTTGGATTATATATATATGTGTGTGTGTGTGTTTTTTTTTTTCTTTCTTTTAGTGTCAAACTGATCATGCTTTTGGTAAAGCATATTCCAAGAACCAGACAACTAAAAAAGTTAATTGTCCAGCTGTAATTAATGTTACCCGAATGTACAGGATGCCTCAGTTCAAGGGAGAAGTTTATTTAACTTTTTGTTCTAAGATGGTCTTAGTAATTTTAGAGAATTTTTTATTAAGGAAAAAATATAATTCTGTCATGTATGAGCAAGATGTATTGAAGGTATTCTATGATAAAGTATACATACTTTTTGACATAAAAACAAAAGGTATTTTTAGAGTCACAATGTAAAAAAGAGAAATGATTTTTTGTGTCTCTTTATTCAAGATATTTTTCTAAATAGTTTTTTTTTTTTTTTTTTTTTTTTAGCCAAAAGAGGGTTTTTAACAGTAATATTTTCCTAAATAAATAATTCAGTAATTGACATGCAAATAAAATGATGTTTTCAGGCCAGAAATAAAGGCTTTTTATGCTAATTATATTCTAACCAATTTGCTACAAATAGAAATAAGTTGTTCAAAGTGAAGTTTTATTGGTTATGTTTCTTTGAAGAAGTAATTTGATCTATTGTTATAAAAATGGAAGATCCTTTTTACAGCTTTTTTTTAAGGAAAGAAATGACTCCTCTCTCTCTCTTTTTTTTTTTTTTTTTTTTTTTTTTGAATAATTTGCTATGAACAGAAAGTTTTTAAAATTGAACCTTTATCAATAATTAGTTTTAGATGACTGTGCTGGAATTTCTAAATTTTACTGTGATAAATATGTTTAAATTACAGGTAGTGCCAACCCGAAAAAGATATGATATCTCGGAAAATTAAGGAAAAACTAGCCAATAAAGATAGTATTGCTGGTGAAGAAGTTTTCATGTTTAATTTACCTAATAGCCAAGATCATCAAAATCATCTAATGGGTAACATGGCTGCAGTAATAGAACCTAAAGATGTTAGAGTGCGGCATTTCATAGCTTCTAAAGTTAAGAATGGAAAATGCAATGCCACTGTAATTGCAGAGCTATTAGAAGTATACGTTTCAACTGAATTGGGAGAAACTGATAAAACGCGCAGACGATTTTATCCAGAAATGGAGGCAATAAGGAAAATAATAAGCCAAGCAAAATCCGATATTAGAACTAGTAAAATTGACCAGGAAAATACAGAAATGTTAATAAATAGCTGGGATACTTCCAAGTGTTCTGTTTTTTTAGACCATGTACTGAAAATACATATGATGGTACTGAGCCAAATGACTTTACAGATTCAAAACTAAATCTGCTATTTGTATATCAAAGTGAAGAAATGAAAATTTATATGTCTTATATGGTTCTAATCTTTTCTTCTCGACGCGACCTATCGAACTTGTAAGTATGCTCTCCCACTTTATTTTTTAGTTGTCAAAACAAATGTGACCTATCAAATAGTTAGCATAATAATTACACAAAATGAAACAGCCAAAGCATTAGAAGAAGCTCTTATAATTATTAAAAATTGGTCGCCTTTCGTTAGACCAAAATATGGGATGGTTGATTTTGCAATGGAAGAAATTACAAGTTTGGAAAATGTCTTTACAGGAATTAAGGTTTTTATATGTAGTTTCCATCGAGAGCAGGCATGGTCAAGATGGGCTTCTAAGAAAAAGAATGCAGTGGTTCCCAAAGAAGAGCTTTTGTGTAAATTACGTGCTGCCATAGCAAATGCTCCAACTCAAGATGAAATGGTTGCAGCAATAGAGGTATTAAAATCATGGAACCAATATGAAGCTGTGAAAGATTATTTTGAATTAACATGGTTCAAGGAAATTGAGAGATGGGCTTTGGCTTACAAACCAAATGACTTATTCATAAACTCGAACAATAGTGTTGAACGCTTAAATGAGGAACTAAAATATAGATATCTTCAGGGATATAAAAACTGTATGCTGTCTGAAATAATTAAGATCTTGGTTGAAAAATTTCTGCCAGAAAGATATAGAATTTACGTCAGAAAAAATCTGAGTATGCTTTTGCAGGCCAGATTATACAATGAACATGTACCAAATTATTTAATCAATAAGCCAAAATGGTTAATTAATCACATAAAAACAAAATTAAGAGCTGCTGAAGTTTATGTGGGTAGTATAAAAAAAATTTCACATGGCTTTCTTCTGAAACTAAGCATGATGCAGTTTATTCTGTCACGTTTGATGAACAGAAACAACTGTGTCAATGCACATGCTTAGATTTCAGAAGAAACCGACTGCTGTGCAAGCATATTGTGTTTGCTGGCATGAAGTTTCCAGCCTGGAGTTTGGAATGTACTGCAGAATGGCTATTTTCAACACCTATTTTCAAAGTTGATGAAGATTTAGTCTCAAGAAGTATTTCAGGCACCAGAAAACGAAAATATTCATCAACTGAAACTCCTTCAGGTGGAACATCAGATAATTTACCCACCATATCTGAAGAAGCAACGTTGAGTAAAAAAAGAAATTTGATCAATGAGTGCGATGCAAATTACAGATCAATTCGGTCACTCCTTTGGAATTTAGATAGCGAAAATTTACACAATGTAGCCAACTCTTTGAAGGAGATTTTCGAGTCTGCTTCAAAAACAGTTATGCGAGATGAAAATACTGGTCTACCGCTTCAAATTGAAAAAAAAATTAAACTAAAAAAAAGTAAAAGAATTGTCAAGAAGTATGGTCAACTAAACCTCCATCGCCGTAGAAATACCAGAGTTGGAATAAAGGTGGATATACATAAAGAAACCATTTCAGTAGATGGCCAGTAATTAAAATTAGTATAAAACCTAAAGCAGGCTACAAAGAGCCTTTGGCAAAGGTGACACCCCCACCTATGAGTGGATAATAGAGTAATCTCGGGGACCTGCATGGCATGGATACACTAATACTTATTTTCAAATAAAATAATAAATTTCATACTTTTAGGATAATCTTAAATACTGAATATTATCATACTTGAAATACTTTAGTATGTGCATTTATTTTCGGATTCTTCAGAATTTATAGTGAAAAAACTGCTACAACTATATACTATCAAATACCAGATTTCAGACAATTAAAATTGACGATAATTCAAAGTATAACATATAAGTTTTGTACAATTCAATAAACATAATACATGTTATTATTTAGTAATATTTATTTCCTGAACAACTTTATAAACACTTATTTGAGAGTCTTATAATTTATTTCTATTCAATAATGCTGCAGCTGCATTGATTGTCACGATCAAGACATATGAGCAATATAGTATTTAATGCACTCAAAACTGAATCTGGTAAAGACTTATGGCATATTGGTTACCAAATGCATCTAAAGCAAACCAGTATGCAGGGTTAGTTTTACAGGTTCACTTGTTTTCAAATTAGCAACTCTGTAAAAGTTTTACTCTTGGTTGTACTGACACTGCCTGTTCTTTCTCATATCTAATTGTAGTTATTTGGTTGTAATATGCAGTAAAGGTAAGAACACTGGTGTAATATGCTGTAATTTTTATGTTAGATAGCCCAGTTACATGACTACAACATTTTTCCACTACTTTTTTTACACTGTAAACTCGGTTTAGAAAGTTATTTTCCATGATTTTGGGGTGTTGTATAATACATCATATGGAATAACTACAGTTAAATGTATTCATTCAAAAGAGGATATGTTTTCTTGCTGAATCTTTTCCTGTACTTATTGTTTGATTTAATATTTCCAATGTGGTGGATTGACCATCATGGAATCATAGCATCCAGTAGATCTTTCAATATAACTCCATTCAGATATTCACATTTATATTATTGTAAATTAACATAGAAGACAGATTGACAGATATTCTCAGTTCATAGTGCCAAAGTGTTTTTTAATAATGCTAAAATACAATTAAAAAAAAAAAAGATTACTCATGTTATTATGTAGAATTAATGTTAAAATTCCATACAAGAAACAAGCATCGATTAATTGTGTTATATAGAATTAAAGAATAAACAGTCAGGTAGAAATTTATAAATGCATAAAACACAACAAAAGGCAGGGCTGCATTTATTCATCCAGTTCATTGAAAAAGTTGTGGCTTTCCTAGACCCCTACCCCTTGTCGAACATGTAGGTTGTTTTGAATGTTGTCATGAGTAACTAACATAAAATATAATTTTTTCCCCAAATTAGTATGTTATAATTTTTGAATAAAAGAAGAGTGAAATAAGTGGTTATTCTAGCCGAAATAAAGTGTGCGTCGAGTTCCAGTAAAGACCCAAAAATGTCATCTGGGAAAGCTGAGAAAGGGGAAACGAGCTAGCTTTAACCTGAGTCTAGAGATGCATATAATACATACATACAATACATATAAGTGTGAGTAAACTGGTGCACTTAAATTATAACATAAGTCACAAATGTACATTACAGGTAAAGCATGTCAATTTAAATAATATGTGTATTAAGTATGGCCATAGGCCATTTACAATTATTTGGGTCATTCACATTATAATCGTAAACCCTTATAACAGGGTTGTCTTCAAATCTTTAAATTCAGAAAAACTTCTAAAATCGTAATTTTTTCTATAGAAGAATTTCTATCCTCAGAAAAATAAATGTTAAAGAATTGAAATATAAAATTTGTGCATTTTATGCAGAAAGTAAAAAGAAATTCATTATTTCATTATAAATTTAATCATAAACAAAAATCTGCTTAATATTTTTTAACAATAATAAGAGAATTTCAAAGATTATTTCAAGTATTTCATTTTGATGTCCAGTGATATTAAAAATTGTTTTAAATTTTGACTTACAGATGCCCTAGAGGAGTTGCATGGTATCTAAAATTTCTGTGAAACACAGTTTGAAAACCTTCAGACTACTCGAAAACTTCAGATTATGTGAAAAAAGAAATGTAGATGTAAAGAGCAGTGATTAAAAAGTTTTAATGACCAAAATATTTTCATTCCATCAGATTATTTGTGTATTTTGAAGAAGACACAATCAGATAATAAGATCACAAATAGAGGATAAGTTTTTTTTTTTTTTTCTTTTTTTTTTTTTCGGGGGGGGGGGATTATTGCATATACCATACATTTTAACATATAGAATATTCTTGGATTGTCTACTGAAAAAAGTACATAATATACGTAAATTTTAATATATAAGAAGTAATGCAAATATTTCAATAAATGAATGGATAAAAAATGGCCTTCTTAAACAACCTCATGTTTAAATTACTTAGAGGAATTTATGCGAACATGTTTCTGTTGGCATTAATTAAACATTAACAAATGTAGATGAACACAAATTGCATAATGTATTTTAATTGAATATATGTTTTGGAATGAAAAATGTAAACAGCCTTAATATACTTAATAACTCGGATTTGTAATGCATATATTTTTATTTCCAATGGCAGACAAAAGTATTTATACAGACATACTATCAAATAAACACACACAAACAAATATATCACACACTAAATAAACAGAGAATAAGGAAGCCTATTTACTACTGCTTGAACATACTCTAGGCTTCCAGTAACAGCCACAGAGATCCTGTACAAAGAGAGCCATGCATTTTGCAGATGGTGGAGGTTCGTATCTTGGGCTTTTATCACAAAGGACGAATACAGAATTTTTTAATCAAAAAGTTTTGCTGAATAATGACGAGTTAAAATACAAGTTATTATGATGGAATTAGCCTTTGGGTATCGGAAATGAATATGTAGTTGAAGAACGAAGGTTTGCTTTAAATTACAGATTTCTAATACATTAATTTAATTATGTGTTTTAAAAATATCATTTTAATATAATATTTTTCTAATACATTTATTTTATTATCCAAAATTATTTTCTAATTAACAGAAAGATACAGCATAACTTTCAGTGATCCATTGTCAAAAAAAAGGCTTCTTCTGGACAGCTTAATAATAGTACAGTCAAAAGTCGTTAATTCGGACACCCATAATTCGGAATGATCTATAATCCGGACCTCAAAACTAAAAACTTTATGCGCATGCGCCGCGTTGACACATGCGCATAGGCGTTTACGCGTGCGCGTAAGACCTTTTACGACTGCGCATATGAGTGTGCGCAAGTGCAGAATACGTTTTCGCGTGCGCGTTTTATGTATAATGGACGTATAAGCTAAAATTATCTAATTATCTATTTCAGTTAATGTTGATGATTGCGTGGTTCCTTAATTTTCGAATTGGATCCGGCTTATTATTTTTTGCAGACTGTAAGACCAATTTTATAAAAGTAAGCTTAAACTTTCGATTATATCAAATAGAATTTCCGATATATATTCGTTAATATGTAAAGGATCTAAAGCGAAAGTATGGTTTGAAATCCGAAATCTGTTTATCAATTTCACGCTGCTCGGCGGGGGGCGCGTAATGAATTGGAAGTTGATCTGTCAACACTATCCTTATCTTCAGCGCAGATGTTTTTATTTTATTTGGCTTATAATTCCTTACCAAATGTAGTATTTCATCTCGATATGCTCCGTCTTTGATACGATTTAAAACAAGTTCCTCGTCATTATAATTCGCTTTCGATAGCGAAGAAAGTGACAGAGGTTATTGAAAACGAAAAAATTTCGATTGACAAATTAACCGGTGTTCTAGACACAGCAATTATAGGACTTGAACAGCGGAACTTTGTAACTGAACAAGAAATTATGTCTGTTTAATAGAATTAAAGAGAAAGTATTATCACATGAAACGAAGAAAAACTTAAACAACTTACATTGAAAGAAATATTTAATAAAGTAAACAAATAAATATTAAGCTTTTTCTTTATGCAAATTTTGATACCCTTTAGATCATAATTGTTCTTTATTTCATAAATTACGGTTTCATATTTTTAATTTTAGAATTTCTGCATGCGATCTTACGAGATTTAAACTGATGATGTATAATCCGGAATCGCCGAAGTCCCGACGAGTCCGGATTAACGACTTTTGACTGTACAAGGAAATAAGCTTATTTTATGCATGCCTTATGGCATGAGATAATGAATTTCTGAAGTATTTTAAAAACTGTAAAAATATGTACATATACCATAGAAATGATTTTTAACACTAAATAAAATTCAATACGTGCCCATAGTAAGATCAACTTATGAAAGCTTTTTTACCAAACTGGAAATCATTGCATAAGGAGGAAAATTTCCAAAAGCCATTTTTTAATTTTTATAATATGACTAACGATAAGGTTTTGAACTAATAAAGAAAAACAGCTGAATGCTTATATTAGTAACCTTAAATTGCATCAGTATTACAGCGAGTTAATTCTAAATCACAGAACACTTCTGTAAGACAGTCAGACACAGCTGCTACAAAAAATTTTCTATGGAAGTGGTTGTCTTAGGTGATATTTGATGTCAATGTTATTAAATTACCACTTTTGTTATCATCATAGTGTGATATGCATCTCTCTGTGTATACATTTGGAATCTGAAATAATGCATTCAGCATAGCATATATACTTTAGGGATAATTGGGTGTAAAGAAAAGTCAATAAATACAAATTTATTCGCATACAAAAATAATTGTATGGTTAAAATGTACACAAAATGATGAAAATACATAGTTTTTTTATTATTAATTACCAGATATAAACAGCGCATAAATCTTAACACTAAGCAGGATTATAATTTAAAAAGAAATCAATAGCAAACAAAAATCCACAAAATATTAGTTCACTTGAAGCACTACACAAAAGAGAACAAAATGCAAATAAGAAGCAAATTTCTTAAAAGCTAACAATAAAGAAGAGATTAAAATTAGGATGAACTGTCATATTTTTATTGACATAAAACATCAGATGCCACTTGAAATCAAATGTTAAGTGAAGTGGTGCCCCCACCCCAGTATAATTTTTCGATGTAGAGAAATGAAAATCGTAGACAAAACAAAATTTATAAATTTCTTACCTCCAGACATAAGTTTGTGCTGTTTAGTACAAAATTTAAGACACGCATCTCAGCTGTTCGGAGCAAAATTTTAACGCTGTCTTTGCTTAATCATTGTATATGAAACAACACAGTCAGAGAATATTATAGATATTCAAAGAAGGATTCAGTTGGTATTTCTCTAAGATTATATTACATATATAAGAAAGTGCTTGTGTGGTATAGTATTATAATGTTTATAATAACACATTATACTATATTTAATTTTTTTACTAAATCAACCCAAGTTTTAAGGCCCGTTTATTCGTATATATATGCACACACAATTAAGTACACAATATATTAAAATAGATATATCACCTAAAAAAGATATATCCCTATGAACAAAACAAAAATTATGGGTCATTCAAATAAATAAAAATTCAGTGATTCTTTTGCTGTGTTCTACCCTACGTAATTATTACTTTAAATCGTACATATACAATCAGTAGTCTAATATATATTTTACAATCAGGCATTATTACTACTTAGTCAACAATACAGACATATCTAAATTTTCATTATTGTTTACACTCATTACATGCACAATTGCGGTTTTTTATTTTAACAACAGAAATGAACTAAACATATCAATACTCTTGATCATTGTATCAGCAATATGAGCAAGTTTCTGTGTATCATACAGATTTATTCGCATTGCGCCCAGTCTCGTATGCCGCAAAAAAATAAATAAATAAAATAAAATATGAAGGTGAAGGCCCTTTTCCGTTCCGCAAAATTTTCCACAATTCCGCCTAAAACGTAAACAAAGTATCGAGACTTCGTAATCGATTACAAAGTGCAAAGCTATCAGCTAGTCGTCATCGATGGGGAAAGGAGACTCTTGGCCATCCGAAAAAGCGGCGACCATCTTCTAGTGGAGATGGACAGACAGACAGACAGACAAAGTAGACAGATGTCTTGTTTTGCACCCGCTAAGTCTTCCTGCACCGATGGGCGAAAAATCAAGCAACTTCGTACATCTTGTACGAGTTCAAAAGGCCAGGAAGAAAAGATGGGACAAAATAAAATTTAAAATAAATGGCCCAAAAATAATAGAGGAAAAAAGAAAAAAAAAAAAAAAGGGGGGGCCTATAGAAAGAAAAGGAAAAGAAGTAGAAAATATCCTAAAATACGATTGTGTCCATGAGTGTAGTTAAAAGGAGAAGAAACTGTCTTCATTTACAATAAATAGTGTCTCACAGGTGTGTTTGTGTCGTGAGTGTGTTTGGTAATGGTGAATAGATGTGTTTCTGGGGAAAAAACAAATATTGACGGTGTTAAAATGCTTTGTATCAAGGTATTTAGCATGGAATATAAAGTAATATGTACGCTTGCATCCTGAGATATCAACAAAGGTCATCAAACAAAAGTATATATTAATTTAACCAAAGTAACTTATGCTACTTTCATTCTCAACATTTTCATACATTTTTCAAAAAGCAGCAGCAGACTAACAACATAGAACCATATACAATACAAGACCACAACCGCATACACCCAAAAAAATAAATAAATAAAGAAATAAATAAAATAATATATATATATATATATTGTGTGTGTGTGTGTGTAAATTCCTGAGTATATGTATTAAAAACACAAATTAAACAGTATTTATTAATTTAACTATCATAATTTATTACAAGATTAATTATTTTACTATCATAATTTATTACTAGTTAAATAATGTTAATATAACACAATGAGGCACACTGTTATTTATATAAGCTCATAGTTCTAAAAATTCATTTAAGGCAGTGAAGAATAAACCATCCCTTACATATGGACATTTAACAGATAGCAAAGAACAGTATGAGAAAAAATCGGTGAGGTATAATATGATCACAAATTACACTAGAAGGGGCCAAAAGGGGAAAAAAGGAATCATTAGATTTTAACTACTTTGAACGCCGCTCATCCGAAGGCGAAATCAAGTGTTAAATTCATCAATTCTAATGAGAATGCACTAGCGAGGTAAAGCACTACGGTTTTACATAATTTCTGAGTAAGCTATTCGTAGGAATTGAAATAATTCTTGCATTTAAACTTGTATTCCAAATTAAGATTTAACTTGAAATTAATGTAGATAATTACTGAGCGAATTAGATTTTAGTAGCGTAGTTTACGTGAGATGAGATCACTTGGGGTCACGTGATACGAACCGGCGAATCAGAATATTGAACCATAAAATCATAGTAAATTCTTAAATTAATGTCTTTTTACAAATTTATTGTCTTTATTTATTGGCTTTTTACAAAATTTTAAACCATATTAAAATGTTTATGCCTTCAAAATAAAAAAAAAATTCTTAGAATTAACATTTTTTATGTGTATAATGTATGTTGTCGCCAACAAAGTCTGCTTGGCGAGATTTGCGCCGGCGAAACGGAAAAGTACCGTTTCGTGATAATTTTTTCAATTATTTTTTTTCTTTTGGGAGTTACTGGGTTACCTGGGTTATTTTATGAGTTTTCCCACATCAGCATTTTAATATACCGATTCTCTGAAAAATCATTGTATTTTCTATATTTCAGTAGGAGCTTTTGTTAATGTGATTTTTGCCTACGGAAAAATATACAAAAGAGAAATTTCTAAAAGTTTTAAAAGTAGTTTAAATAAAAAAAAAAAAAAAAAAAAAAAAAAAGACACATTCTTAAAATATTTTTCTTTATTGAATTTCACGATGTTTAGAGTACATGAAATAATATGAACCTTGATATCAACAAGCATTTTCAAATACACAAAGAGCACAGAAATTTCACAGTAAGTAATTTTTATCAATTATTATTTTCACCCTTTATTTAAAAGTAAAGAAAAGTTATTGGGTATCGAGTTAGCCAATTGAGTGGAATATAAAGTTGTATTTGTTTTCGAAATTGAGATTTACATACTTCAATTATCACTTCTACAGTAAATTAAATATTAAATCATATCAGGGCAACACAAAATAACCAAAACAAATGAACTACTTCTACCCAAGAAATACGAACAAGTTACCATAACATTAACAACTGCTTTCTTGTTTACCAGTTTTGCACAAAAATTGCGTTTGGCGATTGGAAAATGACGCCAAAAGTTCCTGGCGAAACGGTTGTCTCTGATTGGTTGAATTTCTCCAGTTCCCGGCGGGTTTTAGCCGCCCGTGAAAAAAACAGACAGACAAAGTAGACAGATGTCTTGTTTTGCACCCGCTAAGTCTTTCTGCACCGATGGGCGAAAAATCAAGCATAGGTGCGAAGGAAAGGTATATAGAAAGAGGGGCAATTTCGTATTTGAGGAGAGTAAAAAGGAACTTCGTACATCTTGTACGAGTTCAAAAGGCCAGGAAGAAAAGATGGGACAAAATAAAATTTAAAATAAATGGCCCAAAAATAATAGAGGAAAAAAGAAAAAAAAAAAAAAGGGGGGGGGGCCTATAGAAAGAAAAGGAAAAGAAGTAGAAAATATCCTAAAATACGATTGTGTCCATGAGTGTAGTTAAAAGGAGAAGAAACTGTCTTCATTTACAATAAATAGTGTCTCACAGGTGTGTTTGTGTAGTGAGTGTGTTTGGTAATGGTGAATAGATGTGTTACTGGGGAAACAAATATTGACGGTGTTAAAATGCTTCGTATCAAGGTATTTAGCATGGAATATAAAGTAATATGTACGCTTGCATCCTGAGATATCAACAAAGGTTATCAAACAAAAGTTATATATTAATTTAACCAAAGTAACTTATGCTACTTTCATTCTCAACATTTTCATACATTTTTCAAAAAGCAGCAGCAGACTAACAACATAGAACCATATACAATACAAGACCACAACCGCATACACCCAAAAAAATAAATAAATAAATAAATAAATAAAATAATATATATATATATATATTGTGTGTGTGTGTGTGTGTGTGTGTAAATTCCTGAGTATATGTATTAAAAACACAAATTAAACAGTATTTATTAATTTAACTATCATAATTTATTACAAGATTAATTATTTTACTATCATAATTTATTACTAGTTAAATAATGTTAATATAACACAATGAGGCACACTGTTATTTATATAAGCTCATAGTTCTAAAAATTCATTTAAGGCAGTGA
The DNA here is from genome assembly GCF_044657685.1 of Stegodyphus dumicola. Lineage (NCBI taxonomy): Eukaryota > Metazoa > Arthropoda > Arachnida > Araneae > Eresidae > Stegodyphus > Stegodyphus dumicola. Next base: position 106,775,750 of record NC_140781.1, on the reverse strand, counting down.
AGAATAAACCATCCCTTACATATGGACATTTAACAGATAGCAAAGAACAGTATGAGAAAAAATCGGTGAGGTATAATATGATCACAAATTACACTAGAAGGGGCCAAAAGGGGAAAAAAGGAATCATTAGATTTTAACTACTTTGATATTAAAGAATAATTATACACAAAGAGAAATATCTAATATTGTTTCTTAATATATAAAACTTCAAGAGTCGCCTTCTTTGTTTTAAACTCCAGCAATGTGCTACATTGTTACTAAATGCATGACTGCAATCGATAGAAAAGCTGATTTTCCTAATACGACAGAAGTACAGTAAGCGAAAGTGGTTTTTAATATATGGGTACAACATGAATAATGAAAGAAAAAAAATTAGACAGTTATTACGGAAAAAAAAGTCGTATACCATAAAAGAAATATTTCATTCAGAATTTTAACGTAAGAACCGTTTCTAATTTTAAGTTCTCTACTTAGGTACTCTCATCCATGAGAGAGGACAGCTTAGTCCGATATACCAGAAATTATCTTGAAATATTACCAGGTGACTTTAATGTAATTATAGAAATATTTCACTCAGGGAAAGAACATATTGTCTAGCTGCCCGGGTTCGAGCCCAGCTTTAATATAGCAAGCCAAAACACATCAAATGCCATTGAATGATACATCATTTTGAAATGTTACAAAAAATTTAAATGCAATTTCGTGGAAGAGCTATTGCAATTACCTACATACTAAAATTTTGACCAAAAATTCAAGAAAACTAAGATACTCCTTTTTCTTTCTAAGGAATCAGTCATATACTAATGTAGAGATGCTCAACTTATTGTACTATAAAACCCAAACATAGGAATGAAATTTTGTCAGCTATGTGAGATGTCAAATACCGCGAAATTCCGTAAATTGTAGAATAGAACCTGCGTTTGGAAACAGACGAAACATTATTCAAATAGTTTACTTTTAGCCTTGAAGCAGGTGTTCTCTATTAAACTGTGTTAATTCACATACAGAATTAGTAATAAAATAGCTGGAAATATTGTAAGAACCAAACACGTATTATATAAACATTAAAAATCTATCTACATTTATTAGTGTTATGAGGGTTTATTCTGAAATATTATAAGGTCACTTTCAAAGAAATGATAGAAATTTTAATAAATATAAACTACAGCATTTCTGGATTCTGAGCCGTTTCTGCAGGCAGCACAGGTTCTTCTTGAAACTCGGCCATGGTTATTCTTCTTCGTTGGGGCGCCACTATCAGGATCAATGTTCCGTCTTACCTTCTTCGGGAACATGCAAGGACCTGACTCAGAAAAGAGAGCTTACTAATGCTATGTTCAAAACTGTGGGAAGTAGACAGGATACACAAGAAGGGTATACAAAACCCTTTATTTTTCTCTATTTACAATAACTTCCGTACTTCGGAATACACAGACCCGCTACTTGGGGTCTAACGTAAAAATATAAAAATAGAACTAAACTCTAATTTAACTTTAAAATAATAAACGTGGAAGATTGGCCTTATATTAACAGGAAGCCGTATGTAGTACAGAGAACTGTGAACACTACAATACTTTTAAAATTTATCAAGAGGATTTAAACCTCTGGCCTGGAAGGCAACCAGCAACTGCGTAAAACTTCTAAGGTAAGCGGCCTGCTTCGACTCACTGCTTCCTCTCTGTCGCTTGGCAAAAAGCCACAACTTAAATACTTGGCGTTCGCCAGACAAATTTTGCATAAATACTTTAACGCTTATAATTCTGGCCGGAAGTAGAAAATAAGAAGTGATAGTAAAGATTTAAAATAAAATAAACGTTAGTAAAACTTAAGATCCTTACACCACAAACGGAAATTTGAGCACTTGCAAACTGTTTCCTTTCGATGATCTCAGAGGGACGACTGCATAATCTCTGCTTTATCTAGATATTTAGACTTCCAGGATGGCTAGATAATCTAAATATAGGAAGATTAAAGCTGTTATCTTATTCTTGAACCGGGATGATAACGCCTCATATAATATTGCAGCGGCTGCTCTATTGTGCTAGAAAACTGGATGACACCCCCTTTCCCTGTTTAGTCTTGCCAGCAACTGCTGCTGTCCTTAAAGCTCAACTCCATTGCTGAGCTACTCAGTGGCGTAAAGGGGGTGTATGTTGCGCCGGTCGCAGAGAGGCGCCAAATGGTCTCAACCCAAGATTTTCATCATATCACTGTGTTTTTTTCGGGAAGGATGGCGCTAAAAAGGTATTTTGCCCCGGGCGCCAGTTATGCTCGCCACTCCACTGGAGCTACTCAGATCTTTTGTTTGCAACACTACAGAAGACACTGCCTCCGACGAGAAGGCACGAAAGTCCGCAAAGCGATCAAAACACCATGGGATTGTTTCGTAGTGATATCAGTGTTATAGTTAGAGACGGGCGAGGGTGGACAACTGTCCCTGGGCGTAGTGTCACGGAAATGCCAAACTGACGAAGTTTTAGAATGAAACAGTTTCCATACTTAGAAAACAGAAGGGTGTATGAAATCTGCAGTTGTCTTTAGGCGCTGAAAACTATAGCCAAGTCTTTAGCCATATTGGATGTCCAGTAATAGATTGCATGCATCTTAGGATGTCACCCACTGTCACCACCACCAGATGATGGGAGTCATTAGCATAGATATCGCATCATCTAAAGACGGCTCTCCAGTGGCCGAGCGGTAAAGCCGATAAACTCGGGCCGGGGCTCGAATCCCGGCGAGCAGATTGGCTGCTAACTAAGCGTTTTCATGGTTTCCATATGTGTAACCTATATACAGTCCAATTTCCCTTAGAAAGTCTTTCACGAAGCCATCCTTTTCCTTAGACAGGTAGCCCTCGAATGTTTCGCCATAACTAAATAAACTGAACCCAACTCATCATCTGTAAGAGAAGCTATCAGTTCTTCATATCCTGGCGTGGTTGTTTGTGGAAAACCACTACCAGAGTTGGATTAGCCATTAAAAAAAGTAAGCACGTGCTTAGGGCATCAGGTAAAGGCAGCGTTACAAAAAGGTGCTTAAAGATTCAAAGAAAGAGTGCAAAGGGTCCACAAAAATAAAATTCTCACTGCAGATTTTAGAAGATACCTAGTGCACTTAATCCAAGCCCGAGAAAGAGGGAATGATGAGAAAGAGGCGTTATACTATAGATGTATGTGGAGGCAGCAAAATCTTTGAAGTGCTACGGGCATATAAAAGTCTAATTTGGCAATGAGCATTACTAAACATTCAGATAGCTGCTCCCTTTGTTCGAAATGTAATCCAAACTACTGACATGATGTGTATAGTCGCACTTTGGCCTTCTTTCAAACTTCCAGACAAAGTCGTCCAGATATTGTCTATAGAACTGTCACGCTGAGACTACAAATCGATGTTGTTAAAACCGAATGTACCGTGCAGTAGCTTCCGTTCATGTTTTGAGCATACACCATGCTTTATACCCTCTCCTACACCCCATAGATGTCATGCTACGTATATCTGCATGCTGTACAATACCGGACCCTAAGTGATCTCCTAATTGATCTTTTTGTTGCATCTTCTTGTTTGTACTAACGTTACATTAATTTCTCCATTTCAATCTTAATTTTTATTATTTATATAATTGCAGAACTGATCAGCTATCGTGGATGACTTCTTAAATCGCAATATTTTACAGGAGCGGAAGCACGCTATCCACTAGGAAGATTGGGATTTATGCTACTGACCGGGAAATTCGCTTAGCTACATATAGGAACTGTGTGCAGCCAAAATAAAATAAGATATTAAGTCACTAATTTTCTCTTTCCTTACCGCTTGGCTTCGTGTTCTAATTAGAAGCACGTTCGGCTGGCAATAGGGAAGTCCAGAATGCAAATCCTGGGGCGGTCATTCGCTGATATTTTCTATTTCAAATAAATACCTAAAGGCTCAACCAACTAACCAAGTGGTTCCCAAACTAAAATGTGGTAGACGATAATTCTTCACCACCAGCAGGTGGCGATTAGGTTACCACCTCCCCAACTGCCTTTTAAATGGGGAAGAATGTAAGGAATTTTCTTTTTCTCAACGCATGCTTTCATGATGTAATTAGAAGCACTTCTGGATGGCAGTCTTTATGCCCAGATTTCAAATCCAGGATAGGTCATTTCTAATATTTTTTTTTGGCTCCTAAATAAACCTAATATTATACATCACCGTTGTATGGTGCTCTACACTCATCTACAATAGCACAATCTCAAATAGAGCTACCAGTGCTTTAATATCGAGATTAGTGTACATAGTGACTCTGAAATTGCAGTTTCGATGGTAATGGTTCAGAAGCACATGTTCTACTGTAGTGTGGATTAGGTTAACATGTCTTTCTGGAGCTGTTTCCAAAGCAGAAGAGTGCTGATCATTCTACAGATTTAAGGCGAATGATAAGGCCTTTACCGAAGCTTATAAGTTGGGTAAATCAATGTCTACATGATATTTTTTCTGATTACATACTTTTTGTTTTGTGTCATATGGGGACAAACTGTATACTAGTTTTTATGCCTGCTTTGAATCAGACACTAATTTTTGTTTGCAGCACCACTATAGGGTTTGCAGTCATACCCTGCTACACGACACTTGAACCATTAGCATCTATGTTCACATATTGCTCAACTGATTTATTAGTTATAGCTTATGTGCATACATTTCTTTGTCATATGTGTATGTATTTTAATATGAATCTTTTGTAAAAAATAAATTAGACTTGCATATATGCATAGGCAAGCTAGTTTGCTATACGAAAATAAAATAAAATTAAAAACCCTGTTCCTTAGACCATATCAACTGGCTGTTTACCCAATTCACATATATTGCTATAGCACCAGATGTTAAATTTAAATCGACCACTTCATTTGAAAGTTATAAAATGGACATTTGTATACTATGTTATCTTTTAGTACATGCTCAGCTGTTGAATTTTTATGGCAAAGGTCCTGAGGGCTATCTGCTTAAAAGAAGAGATGCCCTTCTTTGAGCACTTTTTGAATGAAACTGACTTGTATTCGTATTAAACATAGGGAAAACTGTAAAAACGGAGATGTAGCTAACCCATTTGATAGAATTCAAACCTAAATTGTATCACCAGTATTCTGTGTCTTATCTATTCGAGAACCGACACCGGTGGGTATTCTTCTAAAGCAAGATTTTGGTTTTTGTTTGCATATAGATATTACTTATGCAGTAGATCATTATCAGACATATAAAAATAGTGATATCATTGAATGAAATTAAAAAAAATAATAATTCCATTTTGCTACAAACTTCATACACAGAAAACAAGAGAAATAATGCTTTGAATTTTGCTCATCAGAAGAAGCATTATATAATACAGCCCTTTTGATGAGCACAGTTAATTGGTGTGTATATGTATTTTAATCAGTGAGCTGTTCTAAAAGATTTTTCATGGAATGGTCAGACTTTCTTAATTTCTCAACCAGACTAGCAGCATTGTTCATCTGACATGAGACCTTAAATTAAGATATAAATAATTTTTAAAACAGGGCACATAAATTTCTATATAATGGCTAACATAAATTATATTTTATGTTAGCCATTATATAGAAAACTGGCTAAATAAACAGAAAATCTAAAAAATACAGCCGCCTATTCCACAAACATAAAAAAGGACAAATAATCTTAAAATGAACTCAATGATTGCAGACTATAGTAATAACAATTTATTCAAAATGAATGTAGATACACTATTTTACTTTTAAATATGTCAAGAAACTTGTAGTGATCATCCAGCTAATTCAGTTTGCTTTTAAAAAAGTGTGCATTGAAATAAATAAATAAATAAAAATAAATAAAAACACAAGAATTTAAAGAAAAAAGAACAAGAGCTTTTCATTATTAAAAACTGTTATGACCTAGAAGAAATCTAATCATATCCTTTCACATTACCATCCATGCACACCAATCACATAATCATCCCTATCCGAGGGAAGTGGACAGGGAAAACAATTCTGAACTGCCAAAAGGAAAAATTGAACTTACCCTTGTTCATGTTGACATGATGACGCCTGACATTCCCTATTTCTTCAATGTTGTACAACATGGTTAATGTTATATTACTAAGCATGATATGATAACTTACTAATTGTAATTCAGTCTAAAGTAATAGAACAAGAAATTTTAATTAACATGTACTTTAACGAGTGAAATGTTTTGCATGAAACGCTATAGGGCGAAGAAGTACTTGTGCTCAAACTGTAAACAATCGATTTAAAAGAAAGCTTCCAACCTAAAAATTTGACTTGCATGTAATTTTAGCATTATATTATTTGGCATTTAAATTAATAATGAATTTATATTTAAATTAATTATGTTATGCAGGTAAGTGTATGATAGTTAAACATGATATATATGGACGAGAAATGAAAAATTAGAACATTTATTAAGCTATTTGTAATATATGCTAAGTTCTTTTTAAGAAACTTATTTTTCAGAATATAGCACTCATTTTTTTTTTATTAATTAATCAATTTGAACATATATTTTCTATTTTTCCCTGTGTTAGAATTTCAACTTTTTTTTAATGAATCAATTTAAACATACATTTCTTAACTTATTTTTCAATATGCAAGAATTTCAACTCTTTTAATTAATCAATTTAAACATACATTTCTTAACTTTTGTTTCAATATGTAAGAATTTCACCCTTTTTAATTAATAAATTTAAACAAATATTTCTTAACTTATGTTTCAATATGCTAGAATTTCATATTTTTTAATTTATCAATGTAAACATATATTGCAAAATGAAGGTACTTACCCCTAGATGATATTGCTTGTACAATCTTTGTCTTCTTAAATTATGTTATTTATATTTATATAAAAATTTCACTTTTTCACAAGAAAATTTTTATCCAGGTTCTCACAGTTTCACCTTTTCACAAGAATATTTTTATCCAGGTTCTCACAGTTTCATCTTTTCACAAGAAAATTTTTATCTAGTTTCTCACAGTTTTGCAAGAAAATATGTATCCAGTTTCTTTCAGTCATATCTCAAGAAAATATGTATCCAGTTTTGCAAGAAAATATGTATCCAGTCAACAAGTTCACAAGTAACTGTGTATATGATAACCAGGGCTGGAAAGGGGGCATATGTCCGTGGGCACATCATCCAAGGAAAGCCAAAATGATGTTACGAATTTTTAGAGTTGAATGTTTTCCAATTTTGGCCAGTAGTCGGGAGGGGCACAAAATCTTCAGTTGTCCCTGGGCGCTGAAAACAGTAACTATGACTCTGCCGATAACTTATAAAATTTCATTTTTTCACAAGAAAAACTGTTATAGATTCATTCCTTGTTAAAATCCAATGCTTCGTTTCACTGAAGTCTACTCTTATAGATCGAGGCCTGTTCATGAGATCTGAAAAAGAACAATTTTTACAAGCATTTTGAAATTAGAAATGATTCCATTTCCACATCACCTTAAGACTTACACATACTTAAAAAAAGAAAAATCTTTTCTTCTGCTTTTTGACTATTCAATTTAATTGAAGCATTACCAAATTTTGTAAATTAAGAGTTTTTATAATTATATTTAAATCAATTATTTATAAAAAATATTTATGCGGGTATTATCATATAATTTCGTTTAAAAAAATAGGCACTACCTATTTTCACATTACTTGACTTTACATGCAAGTTAAAGTGATTTTTAATTAAATCTAAATTTGATAAAAAAATTAAAAACAGTAAGAAATGTGATTAATGATATTAGTGAAACAAAATAGTTACAAATAATCCCAATTTTTAAGCTAGTATGTGTAAGACTAGGAGATAGGAATCCTGATGCGTTTTTTTTTACGAGGTTTCGCTAGGAGCCATAATCCTCTAATTTTAATGTGCACACATATATTTTATATTACTTACCATTCAGCACCATATTTTGCATTTTTCAGCAGTATTACTTGGCAGTTCACTATTTGGAGTTTTTGTAGAGAAAATATCCATGTTATATATGTTCAGAATACGAGATAAATAAACAAGATTTTAAATTTCATGATCGTTGAGATTTCCTGTGGTGGCAGCAGTTGCTCAGTTCCTTCGCTTTCAGGTGTGGCCCGCATCAGTCGTTTCAACTCGGATGTGTTTCTTGAAAGAAAAACCTGGCTATACCCCCAGGTACTGGGTTTGTCATCCGAGTTGATTTCTCCATCTGCTTCTTCCCTCGTCTAAGTGGCAGCAAAATGTTATTTTTGAAGTCCCTAAACAAAATATCCATATTATGCATATTTAAAATACAAGATAAGTAAACAAGATTTTAAATTTCATGATCATCGAGATTTCCTGCGGTGGCAGCAGTTGCTCAGTTCCTTCGCTTTCAGGTGTGGCCCGTATCAGTCGTTTCAACTCGGATGTGTTTCTTGAAAGAAAAACCTGGCTATACCCCCAGGCACTGGGTTTGTCATCCGAGTTGATTTCTCCATCTGCTTCTTCCCTCGTCTAAGTGGCAGCAAAATGTTATTTTTGAAGTCCCTAAACAAAATATCCATATTATGCATATTCATAATACAAGATAACTAAACAAGGTTACGATAATGAAAACATAAGTTAGCGTATATATAAACACTTTTATTAAATGTTTTAATATTTTTTCCAAAAGTGTTCTTTCTGTTGTTTAGTTTTAATCTTTTGTTAACTACATACTCTTTTTAACTAGAAAATAATAATTGAACATAGTACAAAAATACACAATTACCACAAAAGGGTGGCAAGTTTAAGAAGTTAATAATGTAAGATTGAATCCTTATATTTAAAATAATAAATAAACGGTAAAATTAAAATAATAAACATAGTATGAAAATACATAATTAAAATAAACAGGCTGGAAACATTAAAAGTAATGAATTCACCTGTATATTTTCTGACTGAAGATTCATTTCTTTCCATGATTCATTTATCATTTCTGCAATATTCTTTACCTGAAAGGGGTGATAAATTATCCTTAGCAATAAAATGTTTTCTGGTAAGAAGTAGGCTGGAAACCTTTAAATTAATCAACTCACCTCTATGTTTGTCAATTTATATGTCAAAATTAGTTTTCTTCTTTCTTTTATTTATTTATTTTTTTTTGGATTACCTAATTTGCAATAAATTTTTTTTACTGAAAAATAAGTAGGTAAACTTATACTAATAATAACTAAATAAATTTTACAGTTGCTTTTACTGAAGGAGTAGTATTAAAATAAAGTGAAGCACTAATTTGAAACATAAGCTGTGAATGGTTAAAATTTTGTCTTACCTCTATCATAGTATTTCATGACATTTTGGATCTGCAGCTGTGAAAGAAAGTTTATTTTAATGAAGGAATAACAAAATATATAAAGAATAGCTCTCATGTCAAAATAAAAGTTGAGAATAACTGAAATACACATTTACCTCTTTATGTAAAAGATATGCAACATTTTCGCAACATTTCCATCCTTTTGTTTTCTGGGCTCTGTTTTTTGGTTGAATTCTAAAAGGAAATAAAAAATAACAATTTCATGTAGTGAAAAACAAAAAGGTATTAAATCAAAATTTGTGGACCATCTGAACATTTACACAAATTATAGTAAACAATTTACTTGTATGCTTTTCTTATCATTTATTCCAGTTTTAAAACTTGGTCTGTGTTCCCTTACTCTGAAAAATAAGCACATAGATTATAATGGTATGTAATTTAATATTTAAATGCAATTTTTGTATGTATATATATGTAAATAAATAAATTATGTCAAAAATAAAGTTATAGTTGTTGGTTTTACCCCATTTATCATCATCTTCCTGAATGAATGGTATATCATCATCTTGTCGGGCAGATTTCTTTGGAGGCATCAGGTCCTCAATTCCTTCGCTTTCTGATGTTGGTTCGTCCAACATTTTAAGTTCAAGGCCGACTTTTCCATGGCCTGGACACACAGCTTTAATGTCCTGTAGAAACTGAGCAAGTCTTTCTCCATCATAAGTAAAGGGCTTCAAGCGGAACCGCCTGTAATAATGTACAGCCATGTACTGCGTGCAAATATCATCTGTTCTCTTGCTCTTTATAGACCTCTTAAAAAGTTTGTTTTCACCCTCAAGATCATTTATAGTGTTCTGTTTATCATCGGGATCTACGAATACGCCTGTAAATAAAGGATTAATGAATGTTAAGGATGAAAAAAAAAATGTCACTCATTAAAAAAAAAGACACATATTTACCTTTCTTGTGATTGGTAGTTTTATGTGTTGCTGCCGGAAATAAATTTTCTATCCTTTTATATTGTGGAGCAGAGTCAGTGTATATGAAGGTGGTTTCTGGGTGAATATGACGTTTAATGTAAGGCCACAAATGCCTTTTGCTTTTTCCTTTAACCTTGAAAAATAATCCTTCTTTGTCTTCTCGACAGTAGATGCCTAAAACTACGATGGTCATATTTTTGGTTACCCTGCCGCGGTTGTACTTGCGGCGGGTAAAAAATGTTTCGTCAATTAATATAGATTTTCCTTTACCACCTAACATTCTGCTATGATGAGAGGCAAAAATTTCGCATACCTCACGACAATATGATAAAAAGTCAACAATAGTCTCATTTGCAATTACTGGTAATTTTTGCTTTTCCCTCCATAGCTTTAGCTGCTGATTTATGTAGCTGAAACTGTGATCTAGAACAAAGTACACAGTTATGACTAAAGCTTCCCTTATTGGGATTTTTGTACCTTCGAAAAATGTGTTTTCAATGGGGTTAATCATGCCAGAGCAGTTGTTGCGATTTCTCAGGCTGCAGACCCAACACCATCCCAGCTTTGATTCCTTTCTCTTGTTGCTTCTCATCGGTGCCTGGCACTTGGGGCAAGGTGGTGCCTCATCCTCTCTGGGAAGAAGTCCAGCATCGGTGGCAAACTCAAGTGCAGCTGCCTCTGTATTAATTAAATGCATGTCAGTAATTAAACAGAAATATTTCAGTTTTTCATGCAAAGAAGCCATATTCAAAAAAGTCAGTACAGTGACAGAAATAGTTTAATGAAATTTATTGTTAGAAATTTCAGAAACTTGGCAATTATGCAAAAGTCAAAACTATCAGAAATAAAAAAGTTTAATAAAGATGAAAAGTAATTATAAGTTTAATTAAACAATATTAGTTCATTATAGGAAGATAGAGAAGTGAAAAGTTCAAACTAGAAAGTAGTGTTACAAAAAAAAAAAAAAAAAAAAAAAAAAAAAAAAAAAAAAAAAAGGAAAATAAAAATAATAGTAATGATATGTATCTATGAAAACAAAGTATTAAAACAAATTTCAAGTGAAAAATAATATTAAAAAATGTAATGGATGAAAATAGATTAAAAGTAAACTTAGCTTTGGCAAAGTCCAAACCACGTAAGTACCAAGGTACTGATTTTTTTCAGTACCTGACAGACAGACAGACAGCTGCACGGGCTTAACCGCGGCAAAATATGATCGCGAAAAATCTTCTTTTTTAAATTTATTTAAAATATTTTCAAAAAAAAAAAAAAAAAATTTTACTTTACAAATAGGTGTTTTTCGGTACATATGTTTTTTTAAAACATTTTAAAACAGAGATGCAGAAGAATAATAGGTATTGTTATTTTTGTGTGCAGATATGCGTGCGTGATGAACTAAAAAATGATTTTGAAGGTTTCGTGGCATATTTATCCTCTCAAAAATATGCAACTTGCTCAACTTTTTGATTTTATTAAATTAAATAAGGCCTATCGATTTTTTTCTTTTTTTTTTTTAAGCACTGACAATGAAAGCTGTTATGTTCTATTTTTGCGTTTTTATCCCAAAGCGCGTTAGCCCAGAAGGGCTATTAATTTCGTTTTCGCATTTTGCGTTGAACTGTTTCTACCGAATATTATCGCTGTGTGTTATATTTAAAGATATTTTATAATAAAGAATCAGCATAAATATACGTATGTTTAACGTACATAACATTTATGCAGATACTGTGATAAAACAACGGTACCTACAGCTATGAAATTTTGAATATGTACGTCACCACCCGAATATGGGCATCTGAAAGCTCCAATTTGTAATTTGTTTTATTAACTATTTAACATTTTGTAAAGCATTTATGTGTTTTTGATTAAGAAACTCGACGATTTCTAAGCGAGCAATGGCAACACTGTTCGGCGCAAGACTGTCTATCGGAAATTCTAAAGATATGCTCTTCTTTTAAATGTTTTGTCATATTGCTGCTTAACAGTGGTGTGGTGTATTTAATTATGGCAAAGCACACGAGGGCTATCTGCCTAAGGGGAGGAATGCCTTTCGTGGAGGACTTTCTAAGGGAAACGGGCTCGTATGCACATTACACATGGGGAAAACCACGAAAACACCCATGCAGCCAGCCCGTTCGCGGGATTCGAACCTCGGACCGAACTACCAGTGTTCAGCGACTTTACCGCTCGGCCGCTGGTGGGCTTGCTGCTGCTTAAGAGAGAAGACAGTTGGGATGTACAAAATTTAAAGACCGCATGTCTGTTGATTTTGAAAATTCATTTCCAATGAATTTAACAATTGTTTTCAGTTGGCGAGAGGTTATACATCTCTGTTGTACACTATTATTGGTAACCTTTAATTGTTGGTTATTTGTTACATTTTTTTGTCTTTCATATTGCCCTGGCTGCATTGGAAATTTCGTGGTTTTCCTCGTGTGTATACGAGCCAGTACAATTACACTAATGAATCATATCACTTAAATAATGTGAATAATTATAGAATTATTATATAAGTGTAGAATAATTGGGTTGGTTGTTATGTTCACGAGTTGTGTGTAAATGCGTGGCTTTGTGTGATTATGTCATTAATTAATGAAGGGTTCAGCAGCGGCCTGGCGGAAAAGTGTGTGAGCACTGGTAGTTCATCTCATTACACATATACTAGCTACGCATATATACATTATAGACAGTGGTGTAACTAGAATTCTTGGTCCCGTATGCAAAATAATTTCCTGGGTCCCTAAACCAATAATTTTAATGTGCTTAAAAATAAAAATTAAACTAAAGAAAAAAACGTGAAAAGTAAAAAAAAAAAAAAAAAAAAATCAAGGATTCCTGGAGCCTATGTTTTCATGATTTTTATCACATCTGGATTGTTAAAAAATAAAAGCACGTTCTTAGGGAACCATTTGAAAGTTATGTAATATGAAGAAAGAATAAAAAGGAAAATATTTGCCCTTTGCTAACTGGTGAAATGCAAATTTGCTTTAGTCTGGGTATTTGACGTCAGATGATTTTAATTCTGTAATTTAAGACTTTTTGTGTGCGTGTGTGTGAGTGATAGATAATTGATATTGACAGACAAGATAATTGATAAACGTACAGAAAAAATATTACATCAATAGATAGTACTCTGTGATTTACTCAACTTACAAACATAATTTATGCAATAATATACAAGTAATAAATAAGAACTTTTATGATGTAAATGATACATTTGTTAAATATAAAACATATTTATCATAAACTTCATAAAGAAAACTATTTGAATATACAATTTTAGTAGAAAATATGTAATATTTTTGCTGTCCTTTTAAAAATCCTTTTGGTACACTAAACTACTTGAATACATCATTTTTATAAAAATCCATGAATGCTAAAGATTTTTCCTGTTTCTTTTTAATTTTCCCTCAGCCCGTTCTGCTGTTCTTCTCTAATCCCCCCCCTCAATAAGTGTAATTATAACACTGGTGACCGAAATTCATCATAAAGACAAAAATCTTTTTTATTAAAATTTGCGTCTCCTAACCTTCATTTCCGCAAAATTATTTATCAATTCCTGTACGTACATTTTCAGAGCCATGTCAACTTCAACGCTCAATAGTGATAGGTTTAACAACCGATCTTGTATCATAGTGTTTCTTAAATATGTTTTTATTATTGAAAATGACCTCTCGCTCGTGGCTTTGGTTACAGATAATAAATGATAAATACAATATAAGTTAATTGCACTCCCGATTAACTGCTTGTCATGTCATAGTATTTTACCATTGCTAATTTAGCTAAATCCTTAACGGATTTCAAATTTTGGATATCTGTTCTGAAAGTATTTATAAATAATAAAAGTTGTACTTCCAGTACATTAGCAAAGTCTTATTTATATTTTTCTGTATTTTTGAAACATTATTAATAATTTCCGTATTTGTTAACAATGACAAATACGGAAATTTAAGTTCCAAAAATGAAAACATCACTGCGATTTTTGTTATTCCAGTCGTTCTGTATTTTAACTGAGTATTTAAAATGTCGAGAGCAGCATAAAAAACTGTTACTTTAAAAGACATTTCGGAATTTTCAAGCCTGTTATCCTCACATAACTCATCAATATTTTCTTGTCTTTATTTTCTTCTATTTTTCAAATTTAGTTTCTATGTCCCATTTATTTTATACACAAAAATTTGTATATAAATGTATTTGTATTTTTGTGAATATACAAAAATTGTATATTCAAAACTCTGCTTCTTTCATAATGTCTTCAAACTTCTTTCTCATATCTTGCATATTAATAGAAACGCTTTTTACATGTTGGCGAGCTCCATTCAAGTCGATTGATTTTCGATTGTCGAGTCGATTGATTGATCGATAGATCCTGCAGATACAACGCAGGACGTGTTTGTTTTTAATTTTTTGGCATTTTGCCAGAAATGTTTAATAATTTGTAGTTAAGCTCATCGACACAACGTATATTTCAAGATGAGAACTCACACTCTGTCACATGGATTTTAAAAGTAGTACACATAAATACTTGTTTTATACTTTCCTAAAAAAGTATAACGTTTCTTCATTAGTTAAAATAAAGTTGTATGAAACAAGTTTTGCGTACTTTGCAGAGAAATGCGCAAAACTTCATTTAATGAAAATAGGTTTGTGGTGGATCAAAAAGCAAAAATCAGATAGGAAATGCTGATATATTTTAGGAGCATTAATATTTATGATTATTGTGTCTGCTTTATTTGCATCTTGAAAAACTATTAATGTCTCGGAAATTAATGACCTCAGATTTCCAGTTTTTACGCTGCTTATAAATTAAGCAGTATCAATTTTTTTTAAATCTATCTATCATTAATTTATTAAAGACAAAAATATAAAAACATAAATATAATGTATGGGAACATATATTAACAGAAGCTATTTATGTCTTAGAAAAGTTATGCAGTGGTTCTGAAATGAAAGATAGTAATGTACAAAGGGATTATATGAGTGAAAATCGCTTCATTTATTATTAAAACGTATTAAATAAATTTTTTAATTTGCGAAAATTATTGAAATATTGCACTAACGGGGGAGAATTCTTTTCTGAAATATTCCATTCGTTTGTGTGGTGAAAATAGCAATGTAATTCGCGTTGTACACATAAATACTTGTTTTATACTTTCCTAAAAGAGTATAACGTTTCTTCATAATTAGTTAAAATAAAGTTGTATGAAACAAGTTTTGCGTACTTTGCAGAGAAATGCGCAAAACTTCATTTAATGAAAATAGGTTTGTGGTGGATCAAAAAGCAAAAATCAGATAGGAAATGCTGATATATTTTAGGAGCATTAATATTTATGATTATTGTTTTCTGCTTTATTTGCATCTTGAAAAACTATTAATGTCTCGGAAATTAATGACCTCAGATTTCCAGTTTTTACGCTGCTTATAAATTAAGCAGTATCAATTTTTTTTAAATCTATCTATCATTAATTTATTAAAGACAAAAATATAAAAAAATAAATATAATGTATGGGAACATATATTAACAGAAGCTATTTATGTCTTAGAAAAGTTATGCAGTGGTTCTGAAATGAAAGATAGTAATGTACAAAGGGATTATATGAGTGAAAATCGCTTCATTTATTATTAAAACGTATTAAATAAATTTTTTAATTTGCGAAAATTATTGAAATATTGCAATAACGGGGGAGAATTCTTTTCTGAAATATTCCATTCGTTTGTGTGGTGAAAATAGCAATGTAATTCGCGTTCTTTCAAATGTTCAAATGCAACTTAAAACTATTAGGTCCAACACTGTCATTGATATGCTTAATATTTTCAGTAATTAATTTATCGAAATTTACGAAGTAGTATATACTTTTAGTTGTGTGATACCATTTTTATTATCATTATTATATTATTATTGACGGTTTCACGTACTGAATGCTGTAGAAAGTAAATTAAAAGCAAAAGTAAAGTAAATTGTAAAATTTAATTTCAAATAACAATTAGAAAGGCGTTCTTGCCCTTCGGCTTATTAGTGTAAATAACAGAGACAAAATATATCTGCCTTTAACTTTGCCATTTTGTAATGTCAATCGGACTTCTAAATCCAAACTTTTTCTGTCCCTAACCACAGCAGTACTTTTGAAACCACTACGAAGCAACAGAACTCTAACAAATCTCAGACTTCTGATAATTATAGTGTGATTAACAGTTCAACCTCACTTCGAATATTACAATACAATTTAGAGAAAGCACCAATTCAGACACTTCAATATGAAATTCAAAACCTACGAAATTAATGCACAAATGCTACCCTAAACATTAAAACATAATGTGACACGTTCATGTAAAATAAATAACTAGTAAAGCTCCAATATAAAGCAACATGTGAAAAGGGATGGACAAATTATAACATTCAAGTATTTCTAGTGGAAATAAAGTTGATATAAAACAAGAATTACCAGCCACAGATGTCTTTTTGCTCTGCATTATTCATCCGTTCTTTTTCTTTCACGATATCATGTTCTGCATTCCAAGAGTGCACAAAAATGATCACAAATTACACTAGAAGGGGCCAAAAGGGGAAAAAAGGAATCATTAGATTTTAACTACTTTGATATTAAAGAATAATTATACACAAAGAGAAATATCTAATATTGTTTCTTAATATATAAAACTTCAAGAGTCGCCTTCTTTGTTTTAAACTCCAGCAATGTGCTACATTGTTACTAAAAGCATGACTGCAATCGATAGAAAAGCTGATTTTCCTAATACGACAGAAGTACAGTAAGCGAAAGGGGTTTTTAATATATGGGTACAACATGAATAATGAAAGAAAAAAAATTAGACAGTTATTACGGATACACAGAATAAAAGGGATAATGATCTTCGAGAAGAGTAAATAATTGCAGCGCTGGTAGAAAGATGGCACCAAAAGACAAAGAGCAGGTAATTTTAAATCACAAATAAACAAAATAAACTTTACTGCTAGCTTTGAAGCAGGTGTTATATATTAGACTATCTTAATTCACACACATAATTAGTGACATAACAGATCAAAATAGAGTAACTCGCAATACATTAATATTAAAAGAGCTATACATATATACTTTTAAAGATTTTTTAAAAAAAGGGCACAAAAACACCTCTCCAAAACCAGACTTGGAAGAACATCTTGGAAACAAAAGTCGTATACCATAAAAGAAATATTTCATTCAAGAACCGTTTCTAATTTTAAGTTCTCTACTTAGGTACTCTCATCCATGAGAGAGGACAGCTTAGTCCGATATACCAGAAATTATCTTGAAATATTACCAGGTGACTTTAATGTAATTATAGAAATATTTCACTCAGGGAAAGAACATATTGTCTAGCTGCCCGGGTTCGAGCCCAGCTTTAATATAGCAAGCTAAAACACATCAAATGCCATTGAATGATACAGCATTTTGAAATGTTACAAAAAATTTAAATGCAATTTCATGGAAGAGCTATTGCAATTACCTACATACTAAAATTTTGACCAAAAATTCAAGAAAACTAAGATACTCCTTTTTCTTTCGAAGGAATCAAAGTCATATACTAATGTAGGGATGCTCAACCTATTGTACTATGAAACCTACACATAGGAATGAAATTTTGTCAGCTATGTGAGATGTCCAATGCCGAGAAATTCCGTAAATTGTAGAATAGAACCTGCGTCTGAAAACAGACGAAAGGTAGAACATTATTCAAATACTTTACCTTTAGCCTTGAAGCAGGTGTTCTATATTAAACTGTGTTAATTCACATACAGAATTAGTAATATAATAGCTCAAAATATTTTAAGAACCAAACACGCATTAAATAAACATTAAAAAATCTACATACATTTAATAGTGTTACGAGGGTTTATTCTGAAATATTATAAGGTCACTTTCAAAGAAATGATAGAACTTTTCACTCAGGGAAGGAACATTTTGTCTGGCCGCCTGGGTTCCATCCCAGCTTCTGTTACAAAAGTTTCATAGAAGAATTTTAAAAATCCAGAAACGAAACTTATGAAGAAATTATTGAACATACTTGGTTCTATGATTTAGCCATTCTTACAGACATAGTAACTAAATCTTAAATTTGAGGGAGGGGGCGAGAGAACTAAACTAAAGTCTTTGAATTAAAGGGTATTATAAATTCATTTTAAATCAAAATTAATTTTGTGAAAATATTACACAAATATGAGGAATATACATTTTTACCATAATGTAATGTACGTTTTGCCCCTTTCAAAATCTAGAGAACTAAGGGGTGAAATATAAGAAAACTGAAAGAATCATTTGGAAAATCTCATCGAGCTTAAATTAGTTTCTAAATTAGATGTTTTGAGTGTATTTAAAATTAGGCTAACTACTTCATTCACTTCAAACCCATTACATAATACTAGTATTTAAGAAAAATGGTAAAAGATTGCAAATATGTTAAATAACAATTCTATTGATCAAAAATTAAAATAACTGATTTTCATCCTAATTAAGATCAAGAATATCACAAAAAGCCATTTGAATAGTCCTAGAACAGAAACATCATGAACAGTTAAACTTTTAAAAAGATAAATTCCTGCTTCCAATCTACTTAAAAATGTGAAAGAGGATTTTCAACAATGAACTTGTTAAAATCAGTGTTTAGATACAGGATAACAAATAAACATCCCAACGACTGCAAGGATTTAACCATAACATCGCATGTATCAGAGGCAAAAAATAACTCGCAGAAGAAATGCAGTGTTAAATTTCACATTAAAATACGATTTCCCTGTATTTAACTTTCATCTTGCTGAATTTTTTGTAAATAATACAAAGAGTATACCTTTTCTTTAACATATTATACCACACATTTTTATACTTTGTGTAATGTATTTAAAACCGAAATATTAAAAGTGCACTAGATACTTGTGCTCGCCAAATTTTATAAACTCAAAATTGGCTCCCTTTAAGTTAAAGTTGCACATAACTGCACTAAGAGAAGGAATGCAATTTTATTTCTTTGTCTGTATTTGGTTTCATTTTCATATAAAAAGAGTTAAAAATAGGGTTATCTAATTTTGTTATCTAGGTAACAAAATTTAAACATACATTTTCAGTAAAAATTACAGAATAAAAGATTTTGTTTCCCTGAAGATGCAACACCTCGCTATTCCAGGTATGGTACAGACTGCATACTGTCAGAAAGAAATTCCTTTCTTAAACAGGGAATCCATATACTTTAATCTGTTTTTACACAAGTACTGTTTATGACTAATGGTCCAGGAGTAAAATACTTTATAGTTAATCCATCTAAATTTTTATTATTTCCGGTCATCTGTATAGACTGTTTATTTATCACGACTAAACTACCAATCTGCATTCTAGATACCTCATATGATTCTTCAAGTCACGTTCCGTGGCCTATCATTTCTAATACAACAGGTACTTGCTGAGCGCAGACTTGTAAAGCGTGATTTCGCGTATAGCAGTACCTTACAGGATTGCATTTAATTTGTCCACTGCTAGAATTTCATTCATACGTGGTTCAACATTCATCCATCAACACCAGAAAGAATTTATCTGCTACTTTAAACAATTTCCATAGACTGAAAATGAAGTTAAAAAAAATCTTACAAATCTCAAATGCAAAGCATTCCGAAGAATTTTCACATATGGAAGATAGAGAAGTCAAACAATGAATCAGAAAATTACAAAAGAAGATATGGGTGCTTATAAAACCCCTTGATAATAAAAGCGCTCATTACGAGAAACAGCTTTTAACTGAAGATTAGATGAAGGAATCGTTAAATAACAGAGAAGCAATGTCTGATCTTCTAGTGGAGATGGACACAATTAAAGAGCTACTGAGAAATATGTGCTCTTTACAGCGACATGGTTACAGTTGCATCAGTCATTCTTATAAGCAAAAGACATCAGCTTTTTCAAAAAATAATTCTGTCATGTATTTGCCAAGAGAACGAAAACAAGTCCTAAAGAAACTTTAAGAGTGCTTTTCAAAACCAAGTTGAAAGTTAGTCTGCAGAATTTTACTTCGATAATAATAAAACATCTCTGATTTTATTTCAAAATGAATATTTTTTTATCGATTTTAAAGAGATCTTCGCAAATTGGTTCATAAAACTTCACAATATGCCAAAATTGTTCAGATTAGGGACAAAATATAATAAAGTATGCTTAAAACAACTAAGAAAAAGCACATTTTGAGCATCCTTAACAGAAGACAATTTGGCTCCACTAACTTTCTTTACGAGTATACATTAAATTTTTATTTACATTTCTTTTTTATTCAACACTTAACTTTCAATGGTTTTAAGAGAAACTGCACTTGATAGAAAGACTCTAAATTCGGAAAAAACTGAAACAAAATTGGTTTAAACCCAGGCAGTGCAATTACACTGGCCTGTTGGGAAGACAAGACCCCGTTGGACATGGAAAATATTAGGCCACACAGAGAGGAAAATGTTTAGCCTCCTCCTTGTAATGTGAAAGGAGGCCACTTGGGAAAAAATTACATCACAGCAGTACTTTTGAAACCACTACGAAGCAACAGAACTCTAACAAATCTCAGACTTCTGATAATTATAGTGTGATTAACAGTTCAACCTCACTTCGAATATTACAATACAATATAGAGAAAGCACCAATTCATACACTTCAATATGAAATTCAAAACCTACGAAATTAATGAACAAATGCTACCCTAAACATTAAAACATAATGTGACACGTTCATGTAAAATAAATAACTAGTAAAGCTTCAATATAAAGCAACATGTGAAAAGGGATGGACAAATTATAACATTCAAGTATTTCTAGTGGAAATAAAGTTGATATAAAACAAGAATTACCAGCCACAGATGTCTTTTTGCTCTGCATTATTCATCCGTTCTTTTTCTTTCACGATATCATGTTCTGCATTCCAAGAGTGCACAAAAATGATCACAAATTACACTAGAAGGGGCCAAAAGGGGGAAAAAAGGAATCATTAGATTTTAACTACTTTGATATTAAAGAATAATTATACACAAAGAGAAATATCTAATATTGTTTCTTAATATATAAAACTTCAAGAGTCGCCTTCTTTGTTTTAAACTCCAGCAATGTGCTACTAAAAGCATGATTGCAATCTATAGAAAAGCTGATTTTCCTAATACGACAGAAGTACAGTAAGCGAAAGGGCTTTTTAATATATGGGTACAACACGAATAATGAAAGAAAAAAAATTAGACAGTTATTACGGATACACAGAATAAAAGGGATAATGATCTTCGAGAAGAGTAAATAATTGCAGCGCTCAGGGAAAGAACATATTGTCTAGCTGCCCGGGTTCGAGCCCAGCTTTAATATAGCAAGCCAAAACACATCAAATGCCAAATGAATGATACATCATTTTTAAATGTTACAAAAAATTTTAATGCAATTTCGTGGAAGAGCTATTGCAATTACCTACATACTAAAATTTTGACCAAAAATTCAAGAAAACTAAGATACTCCTTTTTCTTTCTAAGGAATCAGTCATATACTAATGTAGAGATGCTCAACTTATTGTACTATAAAACCCAAACATAGGAATGAAATTTTGTCAGCTATGTGAGATGTCCAATACCGCGAAATTCCGTAAATTGTAGAATAGAACCTGCGTCTGGAAACAGACGAAACATTATTCAAATAGTTTACTTTTAGCCTTGAAGCAGGTGTTCTCTATTAAACTGTGTTAATTCACATACAGAATTAGTAATAAAATAGCTGGAAATATTGTAAGAACCAAACACGTATTATATAAACATTAAAAAATCTATCTACATTTATTAGTGTTACGAGGGTTTATTCTGAAATATTATAAGGTCACTTTCAAAGAAATGATAGAAATTTTAATAAATATAAACTACAGATTTTCTTACCTTCGAAGTTCGAAAATGTAAGGTCATCACATTCAAGTACAATATCGTGCATATCCCCAATATGCTCTCTTAATTGTTGATTACGTTAATGAATTTCTGCCGTAAGATGAACCAATTAAACTACTTCCTATTGATTCGGAACGTACATCATGCACATTACATAAATGGCGAAATAAATTACAACGAAATTAAAAATATCTTTTCGCAAAAAAGAAAATTTCATTTTTAAGAATTAATCTATCCAGAATGAAATAACTTTGTACACAATGCTAGAATATTATGCAAGAGAAACGGCTGGCTTACAATACTGTCAAAAAACTAAAATGGCGGTGGTAAAATTCAGGCTGTGTCTACCCGTACGACTAGCGTCTACATCCCAAAACGGCTGCCTATGAGAGAGGCGATTCTATTATTTTCATCGGGGAGTAGGGGAGTTAGTGACAGCGCCTTAATTGCCGCGTCTAGCGGACAACACACACGGACACCTGCAAGACACCGAAGAACAGCCAGTAGGGGAGTTAGAATGGTTTTCTGAGGAATGCAACGGCAGTGACTTAAGACTTAAGACTTGTAAATCTTTTAAAAGACAACAGCAAATTTTTAAACATTACTGTAAAAAATATCTTCTCTTTTAATTATAATAAATAATGAGATAATGCATGGATGAATTGTTAATTATATGATAACTTTGCATTTATAAAAAGTTTTTAGTAATGAACTATAAATAATATTTTTAATTATCGATGTATTGTTTTTTAAAAGATTTACAAGTCTTAAGCTTGCGTTCTGTTGTGTTAAATATAGTCACTTCATCTTAAATCTTCTGAAGTTTAAATAGATAAACGCGGATTTATAAAGGTAAATTATCTATTTGCCATCTATCAGCAAACCAAAAAAACTGCCTAATATTTCCCTGAAAGTAACCTCAGAAACTAAGGCAATCCACCTTTGCAATTTTCTGAACTTCCTAATGTAAGCAAACATCGCGCACTGCCGCTGGCGTTCCTCAGAAAACCATTCTAATTTCCTTACTCCCCGATGAAAATAATAGAATCGCCTCTCTCATAGGCTGCCGTTTTGGGATGTAGACGCTAGTACCCGTACGACGTCGGACGTTTAGCTGAAACATGGTAAAAATGCTAAACGTACGACTAGTTGCGCAGAGACACTTTCGTGATTTAATATAAAGACGTGAAAATTTTTGACCTTTTGATAGTGTACCTGATGATTTATTAAAAACACAATTGACTCTCTTATATTTAATATTGAAAAGAAGGAGGGGGATATGTACAAAATAATAATAAAGATAATTCTAAGGTATTTTTTATAAATATATGTGACTTCTGAATATAGAAAATAATCGCTTACAAATGACTTATGCAGTATTTGTTTTATTATCATATCCTGTCCTCATAAGCTCAAAAATAAAACTTTATACAGGAAGGTCATTTTACCTCCAAATATATTTTATGGTATTGAAGTATGATAACAGATGATTATTTTTGTTAGAAAAATTATAATGTTATGAATATTTTCCTGAAGATAATTATACATTATATTCAAGCATATTTATATATTAATATATATATATGTAATATTAAAGCACAAAGGAAATAAGACGGAGCAGTGTAGATGCGTGCTTAGATCCATATTGAAGAAGCATTTTGATTGCGTAGTATTTAAAGAACTTGGCAGTCGAGGCAGTTTCAATTCCATTTTTATTTCCAATTGATATTTGTGGCCACAATCACTTGGCACTCTAGTCGTGCCTTTCCACAGAAGATTTACATTTTTGGTATTGTTAAGATAGAAAGCAAGCCAGCGAAATTACATCTTAGAACAGTAGAGTGCAAAAGCTGAAGTGCGTAGTTATGCAAGATGGGGGCACGCGAAGAGAAAAGTTTTGGTTTACAACGACAGTTTCAGTTCTTAATTGTTACGTCATCGGAGTTGCGCGGGCCATAGAATGATCTAGAAATGACGCAATGCAGAGAAGTTATTACGATTTTAGAATAGAGAGGAAGAATTAATGTTTATAGTTATATTATAATTCTGATTCATGCATTTTTATCTTACATATTCCCCCTTTCAAAAAGAAAAAGGCGTAGCGACAGAGAAGCCTTTTTAAAGAAAAAGAGTTAAAGCACAAGCAAATTAAAAAAATATAAATAAATAATAAAATTTTGATCCTGTAAAGTATTATTTATAAATATCAATTTTTTTTTTAAATAGATTCTTAATTTTTAGAGTCCTGTTGAATTTTTCAACATTTCAGTCCAAAAGTCTTTTTGTTTGAGAGTTCACATAATCATAATTCATCAGGGAAGGTTCTTGTTATCGCAGAATATCACAAAAACTTTTACATAATCATTTCTTATAATTCAATGTAATGCACATAAATATTTATGATACTTATTTCTATAGTGATAAATTATAATTTAACATCATAAATAATACGATTAAGATTTTTTGAATTTATGGTTTCACCGTTATCATCTTTCATTTACAATTCCTGATTTTACCAAACTGGAAGCCTCGCAATACTTCTAAACAAACATATCCATCAATAGGGCTGTCCTCTTGAGCTAACCAGTGTGTTCTCTGCACTAGTGGCCCAGGGTGCCTAGACAGTTACTTGAAAAGGCCTCCGTTCCTTGCATTAAGGTAACTGGCCTTTGAGAACTGCATTAATACATTCCATAATATAATAATAATAATAATAATAATAATAAAATTTACATGCATTCATAAAATGAGAGCCTCCAACATTATCTTGCATGAAGAGGGTAAAAGGAACAACTGTACAGAGGTAATTACAGGCCTCTGTTGAAGGAACCAGTACACCCTCATCATACTATACTTAACACACAATAACCCATAAATTTTAACATGCATTTACCATAATTTCATATTACTTATCTGTACTAATTTCACTTATTTTTAACATCTCTATTTTTAGAATAATTATAAAATTCGTATTCAAAATTCTCAACAAAATTTCGAAAACATAAAAACTTATCTTAATATCCTTCCCTATGAATAATTTAAATAGCTTAAAATTCATTACTTAATTTGCTCACACATAATTATGAAAAATTAGAAAAATTAATGAACAAGAATTTCAGATTTTTGTTGTGTAGCGAATTTAATTTAATTAAGTGATTCATAAAAATCAAAATTTTAATTTGTAATTATTCAAAATTTGAGCTACACAAGTTTGGTTATATTCTTTTTGGGCCTATTAATTCTAGTGTAATATATTTTGGCTTTCCGAGTTTACGCGAACTGAGTCTTCATTCTTGTACACGCAAACAATGGATAAGTATTTTTTCCTACGTAATAAACTCAGTTTTTCATGTCAAAAATTAATTTGATTTCTTAGTATTTAATATCATTAGTTGCAGAAAAATTAGCTCTTTAATTTGGCATAACTTTCATTTTTCTAACTTTAATTGCATTTCAGTTATGAGCTTTAATTAGTAGAATTTTCTTCGTTTCGCTTGTGATTTAGTTAAAGGGGGATGAAATGCCTTCTTTCCGGTTGAAAAGTCACTTTTTGCGAGTTTTCAGCGTTCTTTCGTTGGGACCCTTGCAGGGTTGTTGAAATTCCTAATCTCCCCCGGTCGCAGGTGGTGTTTATTTGCCGAGGGTTTGGCGACATGGATTTTCCGTTGAGGTTTCAAAGTAGTGGTTTTGGCGAGTTTGATAACATGAGGGTATGCTGTGGTTGCAACTATTTCAACTTTCGGCGAAAAATGGGTTGCGCCAACTTGGCAGTCCGGCGCTTTCCCTTTTAACGGGTTGTTTTGTGGGACGAGAGCTCTTTTACACTTTTTGCACTTGCTGACACTTCTTTTGCCCTTTGAATTGGCCGGAGGCGACAGCTGACTCCGACGAAGAAAATGGAGCTTCGCCCCGATAGACCTACGGGCCTCTTGACTAAGCGCTGTGAGCGCGGGCCGTAGGTATGGGCATCTATGTCTTCAAAAAAAAATCGAAATTCCTTCATCAGTTTTTGTTGTGTGTGTTTGTGTATCTCAAGAAAAATATACAGAAGTAAATTTCTAGAAAAATGATGCGCACCATTGATTCGTCGCTTCACTCGGAACCAGAGCGTTAATTTACAACCGTTGCTTTTGGAACCTCATTTGCTCATCCTAAAATCTACTAGAACTTCAAGGCTACCGTAATGAATAATTTACAACCGTTGCTTTTGGAACCTCATTCGCTCATCCTAAAATCTACTAGAACTTCAAGGCTACCGTAATGAATCCATACTGTTCTACGAACATTTTTTCCATTGAACAGGCCGCCAGCATTCCTCATGAGCTTCGATGGATTTCTTTTGTTTGATGCTCCTTAACAGATAAGTTCTTTTCTTTTTTTTTTTTTTTTTTTGGTTAATTCTTGGTTAGTTAAATATTATAGATTTCTGCAGTTAAAATGATTGAATTAACTTAATTTGTTAATTTGTTGAACCCTAAATTTTTTTTGTAGTTGATAACTTTATCCTAACTCTACAGAAATCATTTCTCTTTGGTGTATCAATCAAGTAAAAGCATTAAATGGAATAAAGATTTATAACCTTATTAAAATTATTGTAACTTAACTTAATGGTTAAGAAAATTAAGTTCTTCAGGAAATTATTTACTTGAATGTTTTTTTGAATTACTCATTGGTGAGGATGATTTGAAATAGTGCTTGTATTAGAGCATTCTTGTTTCTCAGGACGAACTTGTTTGTAGAATAGTAAATGTGTCATTACTTATCTTTATCCGGTTAAACCATATTTAATTAATCTAAGAAAAAAAAATTAAATAAATAAAATTGTTATGTGCAATAATAGTATTTAAATGATGATATTGAGTGCAATATTAAGCAATAATTTTTGTTGTATTGAGGAATTCTGTGTGAAGTGGAAAGTGTAACTTGTTAAATTTTTTTTATTTTCTCCCCGGGGAGGGTAGTGTTCTTAAATTTATAGTTTATTTTGGTATGTTTTACCAGATTTTCAATATTAAATTTAATAGTAATTACAAGGATGTTAAAAAAAAATAATTACTTGGAAATGTTTGATGTGTAAAACAATAGTTCAAATTTTGTTGAATATATTTTGATATTTTTTTCAACTAATGGATATATATATATATATATATAATTGACATTAATAGTTAAATAAATAAGTTTTTCTAGATCATTCAAAGGTTAAATTTTTGTGTGTGTGCTCATGATTTTCACCCGTCTCATTCTCAAGTTGATTTCAGGGTTAATCCGAAAACACAACGCAAATGTACAGGGCTTATTGATATTAGTATGTTACTGTTGCTAGAAAATTTTAAGTGTTATGTCAACAGAGTAGGAAGCCATAACAATTTAGGTACCATGACTTTGTCATAACATATTCTCAAAACAAATTGCAGAAAATTTTAACCAAAGTTGAGATGAAAACTATAGAATCCTCAGCATATTAAATGATTCAGTTCCTGAGTTAGATTCACACGAATGTAACAATTTTTGAGCTGTTGAAAAAGCAGAAGCGAAAATAATTTTCTGTCGCACATACTTGCAAACACTAACTCGGATCGACCTTGAACCCGCTGTAATGCTTAATTCCTAAACGGTAATTCACTGATGATTTCTTTTTCACTAGGCATTCGAACTTCTCAATTTATCGAGAGATTTCTTTCAATCTGTAAACATCACGCGTAATTATTTTTTTTTGAAGCACTTGCAAAACACCACAGCAGAAGAATGATCTGTTATTTTTTAAACACTGAAAAAACAAACTTGATGATTCACTTCTTTCACATTATCTTGGATTTATCACAAAACGATGATTTGAAGAGCTGAATTAAATTTTCCATTGAGGTTTCAGGCTGCAGGAAACTATCCTGCCGGCTTAATTGTAATATTAAAGCACAAAGGAAATAAGACGGAGCAGTGTAGATGCGTGCTTAGATCCATATTGAAGAAGCATTTTGATTGCGTAGTATTTAAAGAACTTGGCAGTCGAGGCAGTTTCAATTCCGTTTTTATTTCCAATTGATATTTGTGGCCACAATCACTTGGCACTCTAGTCATGCCTTTCCACAGAAGATTTACATTTTTGGTATTGTTAAGATAGAAAGCAAGCCAGCGAAATTACATCTTAGAACAGTAGAGTGCAAAAGCTGAAGTGCGTAGTTATGAAAGATGGGGGCACGCGAAGAGAAAAGATTTGGTTTACAACGACAGTTTCAGTTCTTAATTGTTACGTCATCGGAGTTGCGCGGGCCATAGAATGATCTAGAAATGACGCACTGCAGAGAAGTTATTACGATTTTAGAATAGAGAGGAAGAATTAATGTTTATAGTTATATTATAATTCTGATTCATGCATTTTTATCTTACATATATATTATATTCAAGTAATAGATGACATATTTATATATTCTATTTAAAAATAAATGGCAGCACTATGTCTTATCATTAACTTTATCAAAAGAACTTATAGGTTTAAAGCACCTAATTTCTAGTATAAGAACTGTACTTCAAATGTCCTTTTCTTTTTTTTTTTTTTTTTTTTTTCTTTTTCTGTAAGAGTTTTGCTTTATACTATTTACAGATGTGACATCTAAAAATGCTTGGCCTTTTTTTATCCAAATATCTAAATATGGAAGTCTGAAATAATGCAATATATTTGTATGTATATAGAGTAAAATATTAGTAAATTCTACATAAGTACATTATTATTCTAAGAAAATGTGTTTAAAAATATTCAGTTTAATGCAAATATGTGAATCAATTTATAGTACATATAAATTTTAAGTGTATGACTTCTGTTGGATGTTTTAAGTAAACAATCAAAAAAATTAACATTTTATCAACTTATCTTGCACATATATACATTATTATTTTTTTTTCCTATAAGAATAAACTTAATCTAATATAATAATCTAAAAATAAATAATACACAACATCTATTAAGGCAAACCATTTTTAGTACAGTAACAAATAATACAAGCAATATAATTTAATACTTTCAGTTGTCAGAGAATGAAGTGAGTTTTGTGAAGCTATTTAATGAAAAAATCTGAAAACAATTTTTGATGGTTCTAAAATACAAGTTCTAAAAGAATTAAAATATGTACATGAGATAAATGCCGCTCTTTTTGTTTTAACCCCTTTGAATAAATTTTAACCAATTTGATTCTTTTTTTACTTCTTTTCAAAACCTTGAAATACATGAGAAACTGATTTCAGGACCAACACATTTCAAGAAATATTGCTAACTGCAATGAATCAGCACACATGTATGACTTCATCAGAACCACCAGAATGTCTTGTATTACCTTTATTTATTTATTTAAAGTTACTAATGGATTTATATGGAGAAGAGCTGAGATTTCTAATACAGTTACCACACTGGCATTTTTAATGATCTTTTCACTAATGATTTAAAATCTCTCTATATTTTTTTATTATTTTTCAAATGAAAAGTTTTTGTTCATTTGTTTCCAAAATAACAGCTTCTTCCTTAGTTCAATTATTATTTTTCTTAACTGGTTTGTCTGGTGAACTCGTGTTTTTTTTTTTTTTTTTTTTTTTTTTTTGTGTGTGTGTGTGTGAATACATTAATTCTGTAATTTATGGTTTTCAGTTTTTTAATTTCTCTTTTGAAAAGTTTTCTGCATTTTAACTTAATAGCCTTGAAACTGATGATAAACATTCAAAATCTAACTTCCATTTTAAATTTCAATGTTTACCTGGATTCATAACAAGTGTATTATTTATAAATTATTCAGACAACTTAAGAGGTCTGTGTCTTACACCTTCATAATGGTAGAAAATTTCATTGTACAGCCTATGTACATTTTAGTTTTGTCATGTCATGCCATTTGTGAAATATTCCTTCTCTCTGCTTAATTTTATTCCATATATAGAGATATTCAGTAAGTTTAAGCATAATAAATTTGTAGAAGATAAATGTCTAAAATTCCATTTTCAGTTTCCTATGTAGACTTTTACATTTGCATTTAGTACAGCAATCAATTACGCATTGAATTCCAATATAAAAATATTTTTTATCACAGCCTTCAGATCATTCCTGAACAT
Organism: Stegodyphus dumicola; assembly: GCF_044657685.1. Classification (NCBI taxonomy): domain Eukaryota; kingdom Metazoa; phylum Arthropoda; class Arachnida; order Araneae; family Eresidae; genus Stegodyphus; species Stegodyphus dumicola. The sequence goes on along the minus strand of NC_140781.1, from coordinate 106,745,514 downwards.
CATTCAAATCATCATCAGACTGCAGTATGAAATATGCAAATACTTCTTCTGTTTTTGAAACAAAAAAGAATGATGACAAGTTCTAGTGAACATTGTGCATAGGGTATAAGCTGAAATTATTATTCCTGGAACAGCAATCTGGCAAATTTTAGTCTAGTGTGCTGCAGCGTTTTTATGCATAGCGGAATTTTACTGCTGAGTTTGCTACACAGTTTTATAGTTAATAGGAATTGTATTGGATTATTATGTCAAAAAATGTGAGAACTATGTGTCTAAAAGAAGATATGCCTTTTCAAAGGAACAATATAAGGAAAACTGGCTCTGATTCACTTTATACATGAGGAAAACAGCAAAATCTCCTCTGGAGCCAGCCTATTCGTCAAGATAAAACTCTGAGCGAATTACTAGCATTCAGCGGATTTACCTCTCGGCCGCTGGAGGGCCTAGTACAAGTTGAGTCAACAGGTTGGCGTAATAAACACCTTTTATCATGATATTATGTGACCTATAATCTATAAGCAATGCTCTTCATAAAAAATATTAATTCCGTTTGCTTTCTGGATTCTGAACTTAGCTCTTGTTTATCTATTCTCTTGTTTTGAGATCTGCTCATCAAAACAGAGCAGCAGGTCAATTAAAGAAGGATATGCCTGCAGTGAAATCATCTTCAGTACAATCTCAAGTCATAGTCACGTCTTTAATCCACCTAAAATCCAGTCCCAGTACTTTTCACTATTTGAGCAAAAGTATAATTCCTGTTGGAGTCTAAATTAAGATGAGCTCCGGTATTTCAATTTTCTACTGAACTATTTTCATTAATTAAATTGAATTATCTAATTTTATTTATTAATTTACATTTTATTTTTATTTTTTCTTTATTTTTATCTTTGTTGACGACCTTTCATAGTCCTTCTTCTTTTAGAAATTAAGTACTGACCACAATGCATTGAGGCATAAAATTGAACAGGCACTCGTATAATCCTATGGCAAACATTCCACACTTGCTAGATAATGTGTTTCATATTGAGGACATCGAAGCACTGAGCCTACGCAGGCCAGATAGAGCTTAAGTCACATTATTTTGATCCCTGCAAAGCACGCAAGGGCTTTCTGCCTAAGAACAGGGATGCTTTTGTGGAGCACTTTTTAAAGGTTCGATTTGGTTTGTTTGATTTTAGAAAAGCACTTGAGGGCTATTTGTCTAAAGAAGAGCAAAGATTCTTGATGGCTTCATGATGGACTTTTCGAAGAAAACTAGCTGGCATTCACATTGCGCAAGAGAAAACATTAAAAACTCCCATGCGACCAGTCCGTTCGCTGGAATTTCAAACCAGTCGAACTAACAGTATTCACCAAATTTACTGGTAGGTTTATACTCAACAAGGGACATATTTTTGGAGCAGGTAGGTAGTGTAAGAGTCAGTAAATGACGTAGCCAGTCTTGGGCAATAAGCTATGAGTGGCGTTCTTTATCCTACTGAAATACCGTGCTTGGATTCTTTGTCAGGTATTGGTGTATATTGGTTGAGACAGATAGATTTTCACATGTTATGTCTCATGTGCAAGCAGTAATTAGAATGGTGCATAGCATAGTATAACATCGTCAACGTATTAGACAGTGAGAAATGTGACAACACTGACTAAGAAAGGAATGCAAAAGATACAAAAGCAGATTCGAAATACATCTGTATTCTACTCAAATCAGAAGGTGAATGCCCATATGATAAGGGTAACACAAACGCAATTATCACTAGGGGATATAATCCTACTTAATTGTGATGCAGTCTCTCTACTGTATATTCATGCTCTGTACGAGATCGTCCACGAATTTCTGAGAAATTATGTTCAATTCTTCTTGCAGGGCTGATTACAGCTATGAAAGCATTGAAAGGCACTAGCGACGGGTTGTCAAAAGTCCCCAGACCATACACCATATATTAAGTTGGAGCATACGACAGCCTTCAGAATGCCTACGCTAAGACAGGTGCTATATCTTCACTCCTTAACAAGCTAGCGACAGTTGGTATACCATGAAGTGTAGCACTATTGTTCGCGAAGAATCTTGGAAAAGATGCACGTGAGGAGAAGAACATTAGCACAACTACAGTCAGTAGTGAATTAATCTTCTTCAGATGTATGGAGCTTCATATAGCGACCAAGCATTTCACTTCCACTACCATGATCAATGTTCCGTCTTACCTTCTTCGGGAACATGCAAGGACCTGACTCGGAACAGAGGGCTTACTAAAGCTATGTTCAAAACTGTGGGAAGTAGACAGGATACACAAGAAGGGTATACAAAACCCTTTATTTTTCTCTATTTACAATAATTTCCGTACTTCGGAATACACAGACCCGCTACTTGAGGTCTAACGTAAAAATATAAAAATAGAACTAAATTCTAATTTAACTTTAAAATAATAAACGTGGAAGATTGGTCTTATATTAACAGGAAGCCGTATGTAGTACAGAGAACTGTGAACACTACAATACGTTTAAAATTTATCAAGAGGATTAAAACCCCTGGCCTGGAAGGCAACCAGCAACTGCGTAAAACTTCTCAGGTAAGCGGCCTGCTTCGACTCACTGCTTCCTCTCTCTCGCTTGGCAAAAAGCCACAACTTAAATACTTGGCGTTCGCCAGACAAATTTTGCACAAATACTTTAACGCTTATAATTCTGGCCGGAAGTAGAAAATAAGAAGTGATAGTAAAGATTTAAAATAAAATAAACGTTAGTAAAACTTAAGATCCTTACATACTTCCCGCCAGAGTTAATTACTTTGAAACTGAGGTCTAAAACGAACTTGTTGAAAACTTTTAGCTCTAGAATCTAACGCGAGGCCAATCTTTTATAAACATTTTTCGCTAGAAACTAGAAATTTAAAAGAAAGAAATTTGTTTTTACAATAGCAGCTCCCAGGACACACAATTTTGTTTTCATCTGTACTGCATCTAAACAGGAGCTTTTATTCAAATCTGGTTCCTTCCAGAGATCTGGAAGGAAAACTAGTTTAATGAAATGTTACAAAATGAAATGGCAGGTAACATGTATAATTATATTTCTCTTAACATTCTTATTTCATTCATGACCATTTTAATTCTCTCCCCGTGCTCTCTGACATGTTTTGTAAAAGAACACCAAACACGAATGTGTTTCTGTCTACGTGTTCAACACTTCCTCCTACAATCAAAACACTAACGTGTTAAAATTCAACATACCAAGACCTCGTAACACACCCTAATTTCAACTCTAAACCCTAAGGTACTATTCTGAAAGTGGCTAACTTCTTCATTCTGGGGTTGTTCGCGAGCTCTCTTTTCTGGACGGTGGAACGGCTTCTTTTTCTTGTTACCTTCAATTTTCCCGCGAGGAAACTTTCTTTTCACTTGCTCCTGCCTCTTAATGGCTTGCCCTTGTACTTGTAGTTGTTCCACCTCTGGAGCTTGTGCCTGCGGTGTCTGCCGTGCCGGATCCTGCAAAAGATCTGAAAATATTTGCATTTTATTACGATCATAGTAGGGTTTGATTTGATCAATGTTTGCGGAGCAGGTTTCCCCATTTCTGGCTTTTAACACTACTACAGCGTGAGTTATTTTTTCTATAACATATGGTACTTCAAATCGTGGAAAAAATTTGGCAGTTTTATCTTCTGGTGCTGAAGAAAGTGAATGCTTAATTTTTTATACTTCATCTCCTACATTATAAGTTACTCCCCGTCGTTTCAAATCATAATAGAGCTTCTGTTTTCTTTCTGCTACTTCCGTATTCTTTTTTGCTTCTTTAACTAGTTTTTCTGTATCACCCATTTTAAATTCTGGGGCTCTTTGTTGCACATAAAATAATTTATCTAACGGCGTTATAATCTTTCTGCCTAGAAATAACTCAGCAGGAGTTTTGCCCGTTGTATCATGTTTTGCGGTCCTAAGGGCGAAAGCAAATTCATTGACATAGTTATCCCAGCTTTTATGAAAATTTTTAACATAACTACGGATAATTTTCACTATATTTCTATTGACCCGTTCCGCTATATTTGATTGCGGCCGATACGGGACCATTTTTAAATGACATATGCCCAGTTTTTGGCACATGTCTTCAAATATATTACTTACAAATTGAGGACCATTATCCGATATAACTTTTAGGGGCGCCCCGTATTTTAAAATATATTTATTTAAAATAGAATCAGTAACTAATTTCGCGGAGGCTCGTTTTAAGGGAACAATTTCGGTCCATTTACTAAAATGATCAACCATAACAAGGAGATAGCGACTTTTATTTAACTGACTTTTTGGGAAAGGGCCCAATAAATCGATGCCAATTATTTCATTTGGAAATTCGGATTTAATACTATTTAGAAACCCGGCCGGGCGGAAATTAATATAATTAACTGCTTGACATGTTGGGGAGGACTGGACATACGCCCTTGTTAACTTTTGCAGTTCAGGAAAATAGACTGCCTCGCGTACGCGTTGGATAGATTTTCGAATACCAGCATGAGAAGCTAAAGGGCTGTCATGGAGCTCCTGCAGGATATTTAATCTAAGACTAGCTGGGATAACAGGTCGAAATTCGTTGTTGGAATTTGTAGTTTTTGTATAAAATAATAGACCATCTATTAGTTCGTAATGGGTCGCCCTATTTCTTATTGCCACAATATCTTGGTGGCTAAAATTTTCAGGATCCTTTAAATACTCATAAATGCTTCCAAACTCAGGATCCTTACCCAGTTCGGTTATTACAGTTTCTCGGGAATTTATTGTACATGCTGTGAGCATTGCCACATTTACGGTATTACCTTCTTCATCTATTTTAATTCTGGATAGGGCATCTGCTACGATATTTTCCTTTCCGGGGGTATGCTTGATTACCAGATTATATTCTTGTAGCTTGAGTGCCCATCTTATTAACCTTGGGGATAAGTTTTTCCCTGAGTACAATCTAGTTACCGCCGCATGATCAGAGTACACTGTTATTGGCGCCTTTCCAAAATAGACTCGGAACTTTTGCACTGGTAACAGAACTGCAAGTGCCTCTCTCTCGGTCGCGGAATAGTTTCTTTGTGTTTGATTTAAAGTTCGGCTAAAAAATGCCACGGGCTGCTGATTTTGCGAAAGTACCGCTCCTACCGCATAATCCGAAGCATCCGCTGAAATTTCTAAATTCTCATCCTTTTCAGGAAATTTCAACACAGGGGCTTGCGTTAATGCTTGTTTTAATTTTTCGAAAGCACTATTGGCTTCGGCCGTCCACGAGAATCTTGCCTTTTTCCTTTTTAATTTTAACAATGGCTCAGCGATAGCTGCAAAATCTTTTATAAAGTTCCTATAATATGAACAAAGTCCTAGAAAAGAAGAGAGCTTCTTTGCCGTGTTTGGAGTCGGATACTTTTGTACAGCAATTATTTTTTATTCGTCTGTCTCTTTTCCTTTCTGAGATATCTTGTAACCTAAATATTTTAATTCAGGGGCTGCAAATTTGCACTTTTCGACATTAACTTTTAGACCGGCCTCATTCAATAAAGAAAACACCTGTCTTAAATCCTGTACATGTTGGTCGAGATTATCACTAGTAATAATGATATCGTCTAAATAGATAAATGTGGACTTTCCAAGAACAGGTCTTAACACAATGTCCATACATCGCTGAAATGTTGCCGGGGCCCCTGAAAGGCCGAACGGCATACGCAAAAATGCATAAGTGCCAGACTTGGTTATAAAAGCAGTCTTAGGCACGTCCTCAGGCCTAACCACCATTTGAAAATAACCAGTCGTTAAGTCTAAAGTCGTCATATATTTGGTGGATGTTATGTTCCTTAGAATTTCTTCAATAATAGGTAACGGATATACCGGATATTTAGTTATGGAGTTTAATTTACGGTAATCAATAGCGAATCTCCACATTTTTGGATGTGTCAAAGGATAGTCATTATTTTTCTTACATAAAACCACCGGGCTAGCATAACTACTTGAGATGGGCGTTATGATCTTTTTACGTAGCATATCGGTGATATGCCATTCTATAATTTTTTCCTTATTCTTATCATACCGGTATGCATTGTGGCGAACTGGCATTGAATCTCCGGTGTCAATACTATGGTTAGTAACCTGAGTAAATCCTGGAATATCACTAAATAACGAAGCAAATTCACTTACCACTTGTCGGATTCTTCGCTGTCATTCATTAGGCAGGTGGTCAAGATTTAACATCGGCGGTTCAGCCTTTTCTCCACGAACTGGTTTCATTGTCAGCTTGAGGGACGCTTCATTAAAATCCAGCGTTGCTTGTGCGTCTGAAAGAAAATCTATTCCTAATATTATATGTGCTTGCAGATTCTTTACTATAAAAAACATCACCTTTACTTGTTCGTCCTTGATACGGACATACAGCGGTACTTTACCTATACACTTACATTTTTCTCCTTGCTTACCTATACACTTACATTTTTCTCCTTACTCCGTATTATCCGAATTATATATGCGGTATTTCCGAAAATAGTTCCTAAAAAATTCTTCTGCCACACAGGAACACTGCGCGCCTGTATCCAGGAGTGCGGTGGCTGGGATATTTTTCACCAACACTTCAATCTTCGGAAGAGTCAAATTTTTCACCATTACTATATTTAACTTGAAGGAAGAGGGGTTTTCTTGGCCTTCGGATTTCCGCACCCTCCCGTCAGCAGAAATCCGTTTTAGTTTAACTTATTTTTCATTTCCGTGCTTTCCTTCTTTTTCCACTGGCCTTGAGACTTTTTTCCTGGATTGCTATTGAACTGTCGACGTTCGCCGGCTGTTTTTGAATGCTCGGGTTTCCTTGCCCACTGATTCGCTTTGCTTCCGTAGCCGTGTGCTTGAGTTTGCTGTAGTCTTGGCGCACCAAATTGGTTTCGCTGTTGATATTGGCGTCTTCTTTCAATGTCCGCCGTTCTTCTACTTTCAAACTGGATTGCTAGCTCAAATAACTTTTCCAGTGTAGTCGGATTTCTTAATTCAATAAAGTCTTGCACTTGGGGCAGTAACCTCGGCAAAATCACTTGAATTATCTCAGGATCCGAACGGTTTCCATACAAGAGTTTGAAGACGTGAATTTTTCTTAAAATAAAGCTTGAGAGGTTTTCAATTCTTTGTTGATATATACTAAAAAGTTCCGTTTCTAATTTCGCACGATCCCTTACAACAGGGAAGGCTTTTAGTAGGGCAGTCTTGAAATTCTCGTAAGTATAGGTGGGACTTCCTGCTTGACCCAAGAGACTTCTGCCTATACATTTGAACCAGTTAAGCGCTTGGTCCCTCAAAGCGCTGGTAGCTAAGGTAACTTTTTGAAATTCGTGCACGGGGTAGAGCATGAAGTGGTCATCCAATTTTTCAAAAAAACTGGTTACCGGTGAGTTTCCATTAAATGTTGCTTCTGGTTTCATCGAAGCGCGCATGGTCTGGACGATGTAACCAAATCCTTCCAGGGCGGCAGCTGGCATTTCTGGATTCTGAGCCGTTTCTGCAGGCAGCACAGGTTCTTCTTGAAACTCGGCCATGGTTATTCTTCTTCGTTGGGCGCCACTATCAGGATCAATGTTCCGTCTTACCTTCTTCGGGAACATGCAAGGACCTGACTCGGAACAGAGAGCTTACTAAAGCTATGTTCAAAACTGTGGGAAGTAGACAGGATACACAAGAAGGGTATACAAAACCCTTTATTTTTCTCTATTTACAATAACTTCCGTACTTCGGAATACACAGACCCGCTACTTGGGGTCTAACGTAAAAATATAAAAATAGAACTAAACTCTAATTTAACTTTAAAATAATAAACGTGGAAGATTGGCCTTATATTAACAGGAAGCCGTATGTAGTACAGAGAACTGTGAACATTACAATACGTTTAAAATTTATCAAGAGGATTAAAACCTCTGGCCTGGAAGGCAACCAGCAACTGCGTAAAACTTCTAAGGTAAGCGGCCTGCTTCGACTCACTGCTTCCTCTCTCTCGCTTGGCAAAAAGCCACAACTTAAATACTTGGCGTTCGCCAGACAAATTTTGCATAAATACTTTAACGCTTATAATTCTGGCCGGAAGTAGAAAATAAGAAGTGATAGTAAAGATTTAAAATAAAATAAACGTTAGTAAAACTTAAGATCCTTACACCACAAACGAAAATTTGAGCACTTGCAAACTGTTTCCTTTCGATGATCTCAGAGGGACGACTGCGTAATGTCTGCTTTTTCTAGATGTTTAGACTTCCAGGATGGCTAGATAATCTAAATATAGGAAGATTAAAGCTGTTATCTTATTCTTGAACCGGGATGATAACGCCTCATATAATATTGCAGCGGCTGCTCTATTGTCCTAGAAAACTGGATGACACCCCCTTTCCCTGTTTAGTCTTGCCAGCAACTGCTGCTGTCCTTAAAGCTCAACTCCATTGCTGAGCTACTCAGTGGCGTAAAGGGGGTGTATGTTGCGCCGGTCGCAGAGAGGCGCCAAATGGTCTCCAAACAAGATTTTCATCATATCACTGTGTTTTTTTCGGGAAGGATGGCGCTAAAAAGGTATTTTGCCCCGGGCGCCAGTTATGCTCGCCACTCCACTGGAGCTACTCAGATCTTTTGTTTGCAACACTACAGAAGACACTGCCTCCGACGAGAAGGCACGAAAGTCCGCAAAGCGATCAAAACACCATGGGATTGTTTCGTAGTGATATCAGTGTTATAGTTAGAGACGGGCGAGGGTGGACAACTGTCCCTGGGCGTAGTGTCACGGAAATGCCAAACTGACGAAGTTTTAGAATGAAACAGTTTCCATACTTAGAAAACAGAAGGGTGTATGAAATCTGCAGTTGTCTTTAGGCGCTGAAAACTATAGCCAAGTCTTTAGCCATATTGGATGTCCAGTAATAGATTGCATGCATCTTAGGATGTCACCCACTGTCACCACCACCAGATGATGGGAGTCATTAGCATAGATATCGCATCATCTAAAGACGGCTCTCCAGTGGCCGAGCAGTAAAGGCGATGAACTGGGGCCGGGGCTCGAATCCCGGTGAGCAGATTGGCTGCTAACTAAGCGTTTTCCTGGTTTTCCATATGTGTAACCTATATACAGTCCAATTTCCCTTAGAAAGTCTTTCACGAAGCCATCCCTTTCCTTAGACAGGTAGCCCTCGAATGTTTCGCCATAACTAAACAAACTGAACCCAACTCATCATCTGTAAGAGAAGATATCAGTTCTTCATATCCTGGCGTGGTTGTTTGTGGAAAACCACTACCAGAGTTGGATTAGCCATTAAGGAAAGTAAGCGCGTGCTTAGGGCATCAGGTAAAGGCAGCGTTACAAAAAGGTGCTTAAAGATTCAAAGAAAGAGTGCAAAGGGTCCACAAAAATAAAATTCTCACTGCAGATTTTAGAAGATACCTAGTGCACTTAATCCAAGCCCGAGAAAGAGGGAATGATGAGAAAGAGGTGTTATACTATAGATGTTTGTGGAGGCAGCAAAATCTTTGAAGTGCTACGGGCATATAAAAGTCTAATTTGGCAATGAGCATTACTAAACATTCAGATAGCTGCTCCCTTTGTTCGGAAATTTAATCCAAACTACTGACATGATGTGTATAGTCGCACTTTGGCCTTCTTTCAAACTTCCAGACCAAATCGTCCAGATATTGTCTATAGAACTGTCACGCTGAGACTACAAATCGATGTTGTTAAAACCGAATGTACCGTGCAGTAGCTTCCGTTCATGTTTTGAGCATACACCATGCTTTATACCCTCTCCCACACCCCATAGATGTCATGCTACGTATATGTGCATGCTGTACAATACCGGACCCTAAGTGATCAACTAATTGATCTTTTTGTTGCATCTTCTTGTTTGTACTAACGTTACATTAATTTCTCCATTTCATTCTTAATTTTTATTATTTATATAATTGCAGAACTGATCAGGTATCGTGGATGACTTCTTAAATAGCAATATTTTACAGGAGCGGAAGCACGCTATCCACTAGGAAGGTTGGGATTTATGCTACTGACCGGGAAATTCGCTTAGCTACATATAGGAACTGTGTGCAGCCAAAATAAAATAAGATACTAAGTCACTAATTTTCTCTTTCCTTACCGCTTGGCTTCGTGTTCTAATTAGAAGCACGTTCGGCTGGCAATAGGGAAGTCCAGAATGCAAATCCTGGGGCGGTCATTCGCTGATATTTTCTATTTCAAATAAATACCTAAAGGCTCAACCAACTAACCAAGTGGTTCCCAAACTAAAATGTGGTAGACGATAATTCTTCACCACCAGCAGGTGGCGATTAGGTTACCACCTCCCCAACTGCCTTTTAAATGGGGAAGAATGTACGGAATTTTCTTTTTTCTCAACGCATGCTTTCATGATGTAATTAGAAGCACTTCTGGATGGCAGTCTTTAAGCCCAGATTTCGAATCCAGGATAGGACATTTCTAATATTTTTTTTTTTTTTGGCTCTTAAATAAACCTAATATTATACATCACCGTTCTATGGTGCTCTGCACTCATCTACAATAGCACAATCTCAAATAGAGCTACCAGTGCTTTAATATCGAGATTAGTGTACATAGTGACTCTGAAATTGCAGTTTCGATGGTAATGGTTCAGAGGCACCTGTTCTACTGTAGTGTGGATTAGGTTAACATGTCTTTCTGGAGCTGTTTCCAAAGCAGAAGGGTGCTGATCATTCTACAGATTTAAGGCGAATGATAAGGCCTTTACCAAAGCTTATAAGTTGGGTAAATCAATGTCTACATGATATTTTTTCTGATTACATACTTTTTGTTTTGTGTCATATGGGGACAAACTGTATACTAGTTTTTATGCCTGCTTTGAATCAGACACTAATTTTTGTTTGCAGCACCACTATAGGGTTTGCAGTCATACCCTGCTACACGACACTTGAACCATTAGCATCTATGTTCACATATTGCTCAACTGATTTATTAGTTATAGCTTATGTGCATACATTTCTTTGTCATATGTGTATGTATTTTAATATGAATCTTTTGTAAAAAATAAATTAGACTTGCATATATGCATAGGCAAGCTAGTTTGCTATACGAAAAGAAAATAAAATTAAAAACCCTGTTCCTTAGACCATATCAACTGGCTGTTTACCCAATTCACATATATTGCTATAGCACCAGATGTTAAATTTAAATCGACCACTTCATTTGAAAGTTATAAAATGGACATTTGTATACTATGTTATCTTTTAGTACATGCTCAGCTGTTGAATTTTTATGGCAAAGGTCCTGAGGGCTATCTGCTTAAAAGAAGAGATGCCCTTCTTTGAGCACTTTTTGAATGAAACTGACTTGTATTCGTATTAAACATAGGGAAAACTGTAAAAACAGAGATGTAGCTAACCCATTTGATAGAATTCAAACCTAAATTGTATCACCAGTATTCTGTGTCTTATCTATTCGAGAACCGACACCGGTGGGTATTCTTCTAAAGCAAGATTTTGGTTTATGTTTGCATATAGATATTACTTATGCAGTAGATCATTATCAGACATATAAAAATAGTGATATCATTGAATGAAATTAAAAAAAATAATAATTCCATTTTGCTACAAACTTCATACACAGAAAACAAGAGAAATAATGCTTTGAATTTTGCTCATCAGAAGAAGCATTATATAATACAGCTCTTTTGATGAGCACAGTTAATTGGTGTGTATATGTATTTTAATCAGTGAGCTGTTCTAAAAGATTTTTCATGGAATGGTCAGATTTTCTTAATTTCTCAACCAGACTAGCAGCATTGTTCATCTGACATGAGACCTTAAATTGAGATATAAATAATTTTTAAAACAGGGCACATAAATTTCTATATAATGGCTAACATAAATTATATTTTATGTTAGCCATTATATAGAAAACTGGCTAAATAAACAGAAAATCTAAAAAATACAGCCGCCTATTCCACAAACAAAAAAAAAGGACAAATAATCTTAAAATGAACTCAATGATTGCAGACAATAGTAATAACAATTTATTCAAAATGAATGTAGATACACTATTTTACTTTTAAATATGTCAAGAAACTTGTAGTGATCATCCAGCTAATTCAGTTTGCTTTTAAAAAAGTGTGCATTGAAATAAATAAATATAAAAAAAAAATAAATAAAAAACACAAGAATTTAAAGAAAAAAGAACAAGAGCTTTTCATTATTAAAAACTGTTATGACCTAGAAGAAATCTAATCATATCCTTTCACATTACCATCCATGCACACCAATCACATAATCATCCACCTAGTTGGAGAAAAATGGTTTTAGATAATGAATGTATTTTGCTTTTTTAATTCCCCTGATATGAAACTCAGCCAGATCAGGTTCATGAATTTAATTGTAAAATATGGGTATTGAGAAGCAACTGTTATTGGCGAAGGGCTTGGGCATACTGTAGATGACAGTAGGAATCTGCCCCATAGTTATCCCTATGCGACGGATGGATAGAGGACTAATGTCAATTTCAAAAATATGTCTCTGCAAGAATATTTTATTAAATTAATTATGTGAGGTTTGTTTGGTGCATTATGAAAAATGAGCACTATTTATGAACAACTTAAGATACTTAACAGTAAATTATCATCACATACATCACAAAAAAGAAATGTATCTCTTTGAGTGCGCATATAGTGAGCTTGGATATATATATATATATATAAAAGTATATTTTATTTAGTATTATAATATATTATTCTTTTTCATATTTTTATGTTAAATGATAATTCTTAAATAGATAAAAATGAATGAATTTATAAAAACAATCATCTCAACCTTTATAATAAATGACACCTAAAGGTTTCCTCAAAATTTAATACAGTTATTCCCATACATGTTGATTTGGCATCCATAGTTGTTATGGCCAATCTATTATAATGCAAATAACAGAAGAAAAAAAATACAAAATGCATTTTAAATGAGAACAGGCCACATCATAATAATCAAAATAATTTGTACTAAAATTCCAATCATAAGCAAAAATATACAAGTATAAAATAAAAAATAAAAAAATATATTGTTCTGACATCAAATACAAAACTGCTTACTTTGCTTATAGTACTTAACATTTCATTCAGGGTTAAATTAAAACATCAAAATTCTCAACATTAGAGATACAGAAAATATATTAAAAAAATGTATATGATATAGTATACAATCTCAGCATGCACAATTTATCAATTAAATTTGACTTCCTTTATACGTATTTTTCAAATCATGAGAAACAGTTTTTGGCTGATTTTTGTGATGAAACATTAGAAGATGTTTTCCAAGAAGGGATGCTTTAAGGCAAACTGGATTGCATTCATCACGTGGAAAAATCATGACGACGCTTATGCAGGCAGTCCATTCACCAGGATTCAAGCTATTAGTGTTCAGCTTCTCACCAGCTTGTCCACTGGCACACAACAGCCTCTTGTAATACATTATCTGCAGACATGAAATCCTTCTGTATTTATATGAAAAGAAAAAGTTATACATTCAATATTAATTACAAAACCCATTTTCATACATGCCTACTGACAAATTATAAGTAATCCGCAACTCATGATGAGTATTGTTCCAATAGTTCCATCATAAGTTCATACTGATGTAACTCAGGGTCTTAATAAAATTATACCTTGGTATGTTTTATTATATTGTTATGAATAAGGCTTCTGTTTCACATGAAAATGGTTTAAGGAGGTATAAACTTATGTGACATTTATAAACAATTTATTTGCATACATTCACATGAATTTTATAAAATTAATACATATACATCCCTTTCATTAGTTGATAAGAACAAAAATATATACAAAATTCTTTTAGTTAAAATAATGGATAAGTAACTGTTACTTATTTGAAAGAATTACATATTGTAAAATACAACTTAGTGAAAAATTATTATTCAGGTATGATCAGAATCCTATAAAAACAATGCATGTATGCATAAGCTGTTTATATTTTTCTGTAAAATAAACATTTGATCTGGACAACTGCATACTTTTATTTCAAGATGCTTTTATAGTTAGGACTACCTAATATACACTAATGTTTGTGAAAATCACAACCATGAAGGAATTATGCACTTTGAACCAAACTTACATGAAATGTAAAGTGAGTTAAGACATACAAATGATTAGAATTACAAAGGGATTATGCATGCATGAAATGAGAACTGGCAGTTGTAAAGCACTGTTAAGTTGTGCTGAAATCTGTTTATCATCCTCCGTCTGCAGTGAACATTTCATTTGTGCTCAGTATGCCTCGTCAACAGCAGAGAATGCCATACCAACAAGTTTGAACGAGGCCACATCGTCTGTATGCAAGAGGGTGGACTTTCATATTAAACAATCACAGCCCGCACGCAGCACAATGCCACAACAGTGATGCATGTTTGGAAGAAATGGACAGCGAGAACCAAACAAGGTGAAATCCTGGCAACGGGTCACACAACAGCACAGGACGACAAACACCTCATCTGCATGGCTGTGATGGATTGTAGAGCATCCTCTCGTATGTTAGTACAATATTGGAGCATGGTTACAAGTGTTCGTCAGTGTCTGCTGCAACATGAACTACATGGAAGGGTTCCTCTATGCAGGATTGCCCTGTCGCTGAGTAACAAATGCCTCCGACTTCAGTGAGCACTGCAACTCAGTGCGTGGCGTGCTCTGTGGCAACAAGTTCCTTTCTCCAACAAATCTTGCTACAATCTGGAGTATAATGATGACAGAGTATGCATTATTTGATGCATTCCAGGCACTATATTTTAGGGGAAAAAAAAATGCCTGTGCACAAGCCTTCTTTAAGGTACAACAGGTTTTGCATCTTCCCCAGATATGTTGCTCAATCAGCATGCCTAGGATTTCATCGGTCAGCGACTCGCACGTACAGCTAGTGGGCCACACACTGAAACTGAACTTTCACATCAAGTCAAAGCCATTCCCCAGGATTACATTCAGAACCTATACGATTCAATGCCACGATGTGTACAGGCTCTCGCTCAGCATGACAGAAACCCAAAGTACTGATTTTCCAACTTTCGTTTTTTTTTTTTTTTTGTTTATAAATGTGATCGTTTACTTGTATCACTATCGGTAATATGCGGAATAAATTTCATTCATTTCCGACAATTCCTTCATGGTGTTGCATTTTTCACAAACATTAGTGTGTCTACAGTTTCCAGTGCCTGCTCAGCATCCTCTCGTATGTTACTGAAGATAAATGACTAACTGAAGACAATTTTTAATCTCTATTGAAATGCCCGTAATGATTCATTGCTAAGCACAGAATGTTAAATAACACTTGTCACTCCTAGCAATGCCTCATTCTGCCTCTAGTCCACCATCAGAAAACTCCATCAACCTGCTGTGGAGGAAGCTCCACGTTTATAAAATCATTGCCATCATCTTCAAAGGCAGAATTACAGAGGTTCTGGGAATCCCATATTATCTTTAAATTCTTTCAAAGCTTTTCTCAAGCCTTTTTTTGTACAATGCAATCATAAAATGCTTGTTGAAATTCTACTCAGTATCAACTGTAATCTCCAAATGCGGCTTTATGAATTTGTGTCCATCATCTATACAAATTACACTGACCAAAAAAAAAAAAAAAAAAAAAAAGAAAAGCATTATCTAATTTTTAAAATTACATTATCTTTCGGCTATGCCGAACTGGATGACGAAAGGGGCAATTCTCAGAACCCGCACATTTCCAGGAAACCCGTGTAGCTAGGTTACCATTTTCACTTACTACAAAGACAACGCCAAACAATAATCGATTATCGCTCAGATTGGGACCACGTGATCCTTCAGAAGCAGAACTTTCATCTGATTGGTTCATTTCTACCCCGGACAGAGTTTCAGCTGAAACATTTTTGGCAAGGTTTGAAGAAATATCACATAGCCGCTACATTGTTTCTGTAGCTAGGTGGGATTCTTTTTTTTTTTCTAAGAATCCTCCCATTTAAACCAGTGCTACCAAAAACTTGTTTCTCAGGAAAGTCCCGTCTAGCAGGGACTGTTGATAGAAGTAAACAACCGCTTTAATCAACACTCACTAATAATATAGTAAAATCACAATGACCAAAATTAGCCTCAATCCACTATGTCTAATCCGTTTTCAAAACACATGTTTCACTTTTGTGATAAGAGGAGAGTGGAATGTGGAAATGAACATGAGCTCAGCATAAGAGCGTATAGGTAGTGATCACTTTAGGTTTTCTACAAATGACATTCAGTGGATGAGTTGAATGTTGCCTTTTTTTCCCTCCGAGATAGCTAGATGGTGTTACTAGGTCGCTTAAAGTACAGTCAAAAGTCTTTAATCTGGAATGATCTATAATCCGGACCTCAAAGCTACAAACTTTCTGCACATGTTTAAACGCATGCGCATATGCGTTTAATGTATAATGGACGGTATAAGCTAAGCTAAAATTATCTATTTCAGTTAATGTTGCAGATCGCGTTGTTCCTTATTCTTCTAATTGGATCCGGCTTATTATTTTTTGAAGACTGTTAGAGCAATTTTATAAAAAGGAAGCTTGAACTTTCGATTATGTCAAAAAGAGTTTCCGATTCTGAAGATATCAAAGGATTTACAAGCGAAAGCAGGTTTTGATGTCCATGAAACAAAAAGTGGAATTGCTGCAAAAAATGGTTAAAGGCATGAAGAAAGTGACAGAGAGGTGATTTGTTTCTCTAACCATTCCGAAATCTGTTTATCAATTTCGCGCTGCTCTGCGGGAGAGGAGGGGGTACGTTGCAGCGCACAATGAACTGGAAGTTGATCTGTCAGCACTATCCTCATCTTCAGGGCAGATGTTTTTATTTTATTCGGCTTATAATTCCTCACTAAATGCAGTATTTCATCTCGATGTACTCCGTCTTTGATATGATTTAAATCAAATTCATCATTATAAATATCACGAATACACATGAAATAGTTTTCTGGTTGCAATTTTCTAATTTGAACTATGCGTAATGTATGCTTTACACATGCGCACGTTGAAAGAAAAGTTTATTAAAGTAAACAAATAAATATTAAACTTTTTTTTGTAAATTTTGATACCCTTTAGATCATAATTGCTCTTTATTTCATATTTTTAATTTTATAATTTCTGCATGCCATCTTAAAAGATTTAAACTGATGAGCTATAATACAAAAAAACCGATAATCCGAAATCGCCGAAGAGTCCAAATTAAAGACTTTTGACTGTTTATGATAACCAAATGAGCACCACAGCATTTAATGGGTTAATATATGACATAATTACACAGATTGGAATTTGCTAGCAAGTTTGCCCTTGAAACAGAAAAGAAAATTAAAAATCCTGCTCCAGAGGACATTCCAGCTGGCAACTTTATGAAATTTATATACTACTGTTACGAAATAATTTGATCCAGTTTTGTGAAATTAACAAAATATATGGCATTAATGAACTATACAATCATCTGATGAATATTTTAACTTTGAATGTCAAATCAGAATAGGGATTTTTTTTTTTTTTTTTTTTTTTTTTTTTTTTTTTTGCACTGTGGCTGATTCTTACCTTTAGTCATAAAGATGGTTATTATGATGCATGTTGCTTTATCGAAGACCTGCCCATGATGGATTACTATATTCCTGCCCCACTTTACAGTGCTGAAATTTATTAAAAATATTTCCCTCATTTTCCACTTTTTTCAATAAATGAACTAGAATGAGCTTTCCTATAGTTTAAAATGTATTTGTTGATGTGGTAATCATTGTCTTACTTACAAAGACAAAATCCCATAAATACATACAAAGGTTACATTGAAACTTTCTTCTTGTAATTTTTTACCTTAATACCAACTTAACACAAGAACTTGAAACACAGTGAAGCAAACTCAAACTGACATTCATTCTATGATTTCAGCTGCATACTCAACTTCTCGCCTACAACTCTGCAGTTGTGCAATTCTAAGATGTTTCTTCAAGTAAAAAATTGGTCGATGTGTACATGGATACCGAGGATGTGTAATTCTTAAAAACGCACCAAGCAGTAGGTGATTTTTCATTGTTTTTCTTGAAGTCCTGTTTTAGATATTTTTGCATGTTTACAGAATTAATTCAAATTTGTAACCGGCGATATGATGAGTCAGCGATTTGGCAATTTTTTTAAAACTCGCCAATCTGGACCGTAATATCTAGTTTTACCATACTGCTGTTGTGAAAAGACATGTTTGAAGATGAGTACAAGTTTAACAATTTAAAAATACTGTAATCCTAAAAACAAATCATATGGACCATGGTAGACAAAAAAATAAGAAAGGCACTGCAAAAGCATATGGTTAGACATGGCCAGAAGAATCTCATAAAAAATAGCACACATTAGCTTCTTGGCAAAACATACTTTGGCTCAACTTCGATGTTAATGTTTCTGGTTAAGTAGAAGCAACATTAAAACTGGTTTGCAGTAAATGCTGCCAAATGAACACATAACTGAAATATTTGCTGATATTAAGAAAAATATTAATTTGTTCAGCTAGACATTTAGCCCCAATGCTCATCCAATAACAACAAAATTATAAATTTGTTCACAGAATGTAATAAGAAATTTGTGTAAATAAGTACATAAGCAGGAACAACAACAACAACAAAAGGCACATCAATATCACTGCCATACCATACAATTACGTTTGAATAAGAAAACAGAGTTATGCGCACAGCATTGAAAGAATACCTTTGAAGTACACCATATTCATTTCTTACCCTGAATCGAGCAGAACCACGTAATTATTTAACGTAACCATGTAATTATTTATTTGAAATTTAATAATACATACAAATTATATACATTTAATACACATTTTGTACCGAAATTAAATAATTACAAATATAGTTTTTACTAACCTATACATGCAGAAATTCAGGGAAAAAAGATCGCCAGATCGCATTTACCAGTTTGCTTTAAAAAAATAAATTAACATAAATAATTACAATTGAAAACCTATTCATTTAAGCAAATAATGGATTATAAATTTTAATTTTACCTTACAATCAAGAATGAGAATAGCCACATCACACCCACACCACGCTGCATACAGGCAAGAGAACATTAACTGGGCTGAATAACAAAACAACCATCACAGCAAAAGCTACTGCTTCTTGCTGCAATTTTTAATTTCGCTATAAATAACAGAATAATACTAGAATTGCTTACAATAAGTGTACATAGAATGTTAGGCTTTTGGTATTAATATTACACACTCTAGCTCGGCTGAAGTTAATATGTTAATGTTTCTGGCTAAGCATGTTCAACTAGATGCATTATTAAAGCTGATTTCGGCTCATTTCGGATACCCGGCTCTTGGCTGAATTTGGCGAGTTTTTGGCCACCATCTTGGATTTCAGAAATGCGCCAAAAAGCGCATTTCGAAATCCAAGATGGCGGCCAAATATTGTTTTCCCTATCCGAGGGAAGTGGACAGGGAAAACAATTCTGAACTGCCAAAAGGAAAAATTGAACTTACCCTTGTTCATGTTGACATGATGACGCCTGACATTCCCTATTTCTTCAATGTTGTACAACATAGTTAATGTTATATTACTAAGCATGATATGATAACTTACTAATTGTAATTCAGTCTAAAGTAATAGAACAAGAAATTTTAATTAACATGTACTTTAACGAGTGAAATGTTTTGCATGAAACGCTATAGGGCGAAGAAGTACTTATGCTCAAACTGTAAACAATCGATTTAAAAGAAAGCTTCCAACCTAAAAATTTGACTTGCACGTAATTTCGGCATTATATTATTTGGCATTTAAATTAATAATGAATTTATATTTAAATTAATTATGTTATGCAGGTAAGTGTATGATAGTTAAACATGATAAATATGGATGAGAAATGAAAAATTAGAACATTTATTAAGCTATTTGTAATATATGCTAAGTTCTTTTTAAGAAACTTATTTTTCAGTATATAGCACTCATTTTTTTTATTAATTAATCAATTTGAACATATATTTTCTATTTTTCCCTGTGTTAGAATTTCAACTTTTTTTTAATTAATCAATTTAAACATATATTTCTTAACTTTTGTTTCAATATGTAAGAATTTCACTTTTTTTAATTAATAAATTTAAACAAATATTTCTTAACTTATGTTTCAATATGCTAGAATTTCATATTTTTTAATTTATCAATGTAAACATATATTGCAAAATGAAGGTACTTACCCCTAGATGATATTGCTTGTACAGTCTTTGTCTTCTTAAATTATGTTATTTATATTTATATAAAAATTTCACCTTTTCACAAGAAAATTTTTATCCAGGTTATCACAGTTTCACCTTTTCACAAGAATATTTTTATCCAGGTTCTCACAGTTTCATCTTTTCACAAGAAAATTTTTATCCAGGTTCTCACAGTTTCACCTTTTCACAAGAATATTTTTATCCAGGTTCTCACAGTTTCATCTTTTCACAAGAAAATTTTTATCTAAATTCTCACAGTTTTGCAAGAAAATATGTATCCAGTTTCTCACAGTCAACAAGTTCACAAGTAACTGTGTATATGATAACCAGGGCTGGAAAGGGGGCATATGTCCGTGGGCACATCATCCAAGGAAAGCCAAAATGATGTTACGAATTTTTAGAGTTGAATGTTTTCCATTTTTGGCCAGTAGTCGGGAGGGGCACAAAATCTTCAGATGTCCCTGGGTGCTGAAAACAGTAACTATGACTCTGCCGATAACTTATAAAATTTCATTTTTTCACAAGAAAAACTGTTATAGATTCATTCCTTGTTAAAATCCAATGCTTCGTTTCACTGAAGTCCACTCTTATAGATCGAGGCCTGTTCATCAGATCTGAAAAAGAACAATTTTTACAAGCATTTTGAAATTAGAAATGATTCCATTTCCACATCACCTTAAGACTTACACCTACTTAAAAAAAGAAAAATCTTTTCTTCTGCTTTTTGACTATTCATTTTAATTTAAGCATTACCAAATTTTGTAAATTAGAGTTTTTATAATTATATTTAAATCATTTATAAAAAATATTTATGCGGGTATTATCATATAATTTCGTTTAAAAAATAGGCACTATCTATTTTCACATTACTTGACGTTACATGCAGGTTAAAGTGATTTTTAATTAAATCTAAATTTGATAAAAAAATTACAAACAGTAAGAAATGTGATTAATGATATTAGTGAAACAAAATAGTTACAAATAATCCCAATTTTTAAGCTAGTACGTGTAAGACTAGGAGGTAGGAATCCTGATGCGTTTTTTTTTACAAGGTTTCGCCAGGAGCCATAATCCTCTAATTTTAATGTGTACACATATATTTTATATTACTTTCCATTCAGCACTATATTTTGCATTTTTCAGCAGTATTACTTGGCAGTTCACTATTTGGAGTTTTTTGTAGAGAAAATATCCATGTTATATATGTTCAGAATACGAGATAAATAAACAAGATTTTAAATTTCATGATCGTCGAGATTTCCTGTGGTGGCAGCAGTTGCTCAGTTCCTTCGCTTTCAGGTGTGGCCCGCATCAGTCGTTTCAACTCGGATGTGTTTCTTGAAAGAAAAACTTGGCTATACCCCCAGGTACTGGGTCTGTCATCCGAGTTGATTTCTCCATCTGCTTCTTCCCTCGTCTAAGTGGCAGCAAAATGTTATTTTTGAAGTCCCTAAACAAAATATCCATATTATGCATATTCAAAATACAAGATAAGTAAACAAGATTTTAAATTTCATGATCGTCGAGATTTCCTGCGGTGGCAGCAGTTGCTCAGTTCCTTCGCTTTCAGGTGTGGCCCGCATCAGTCGTTTCAACTCGGATGTGTTTCTTGAAAGAAAAACCTGGCTATACCCCCAGGCACTGGGTTTGTCATCCGAGTTGATTTCTCCATCTGCTTCTTCCCTCGTCTAAGTGGCAGCAAAATGTTATTTTTGAAGTCCCCAAACAAAATATCCATATTATGCATATTCAAAATACAAGATAAGTAAACAAGATTTTAAATTTCATGATCGTCGAGATTTCCTGCGGTGGCAGCAGTTGCTCAGTTCCTTCGCTTTCAGGTGTGGCCCGCATCAGTCGTTTCAACTCGGATGTGTTTCTTGAAAGAAAAACCTGGCTATACCCCCAGGCACTGGGTTTGTCATCCGAGTTGATTTCTCCATCTGCTTCTTCCCTCGTCTAAGTGGCAGCAAAATGTTATTTTTGAAGTCCCTAAACAAAATATCCATATTATGCATATTCATAATACAAGATAACTAAACAAGGTTACGATAATGAAAACATAAGTTAGCGTATATATAAACACTTTTATTAAATGTTTTAATATTTTTTCTAAAAGTGTTCTTTCTGTTGTTTAGTTTTAATCTTTTGTTAACTACATACTCTTTTTAACTAGAAAATAATAATTGAACATAGTACAAAAATACACAATTACCACAAAAGGGTGGCAAGTTTAAGAAGTTAATAATGTAAGATTGAATCCTTATATTTAAAATAATAAATAAACGGTAAAATTAAAATAATAAAAGTAGTATGAAAATACATAATTAAAATAAACAGGCTGGAAACATTAAAAGTAATGAATTCACCTGTATATTTTCTGACTGAAGATTCATTTCTTTCCATGATTCATTTATCATTTCTGCAATATTCTTTACCTGAAAGGGGTGATAAATTATCCTTAACAATAAAATGTTTTCTGGTAAGAAGTAGGCTGGAAACCTTTAAATTAATCAACTCACCTCTATGTTTGTCAATTTATCTGTCAAAATTAGTTTTCTTCTTTCTTTTATTTATTTATTTTTTTTTGGATTACCTAATTTGCAATAAAGTTTTCTTTACTGAAAAATAAGTAGGTAAACTTATCAGGTTCAATGTTCCGTCTTACTTTCTTCGGGAACATGCAAGGACCTGACTCGGAAGAGAGAGCTTACTAAAGCTATGTTCAATAATTGTGGGGAAGTAGACAGGATACACAAGAAGGGTATACAAAACCCTTTATTTTTCTCTATTTACAATAACTTCCGTACTTCGGAAATACACAGACCCGCTAATTGGGGTCAAAACGTAAAAGTATAAAAATAAAACTAAACTCTAATTTAACTTTAAAATAATAGACTTGGAAGATTGGCCTTATATTAACAGGAAGCCGTATGTAGTACAGAGAACTGTGAACACTAGAATACGTTTAAAATTTATCAAGAGGATTAAAACCTCTGGCCTGGAAGGCAACCAGCAACTGCGTAAAACTTCTAAGGTAAGCGGCCTGCTTCGACTCACTGCTTCCTCTCTCTCGCTTGGCGAAAAGCCACAAGTTAAGTACTTGGCGTTCGCCAGACAAAATTTGCATAATTACGTTAACGCTTATAATTCTGGCCGGAAGTAGAAAATAAGAAGTGATAGTAAAGATTTAAAATAAAATAAACGTTAGTAAAACTTAAGATCCTTACATACTTCCCGCCAGAATTAATTAGTTTGAAACTGAGGTCTAAAATGACCTTGTTGAAAACTTTTAGCTCTAGAATCTAACGCGAGGCCAATCTTTTACAAACATTTTTCGCTAGAAACTAGAAATTTAAAAGAAAGAAATTTGTTTTTACAATAGCAGCTCCCAGGACACAATTTTTTCATCTGTACTGCATCTAAACAGGAGCTTTTATTCAAATCTGGTTCCTTCCAGAGATCTGGAAGGAAAACTATTTTAATGAAATGTTACAAAATGAAATGGCAAGTAACATGTATAATTATATTTCTCTTAACATTCTTATTTCATTCATGACTATTTTAATTATCTCTCCCCGTGCTCTCTGACATGTGTTGTAAAAGAACACCAAACACGAATGTGTTTATGTCTATGTGTTCAACACTTCCTCCTACAATCAAAACACTAACGTGTTAAATTCAACATACCAAGACCTCGTAACACACCCTAATTTCAACTCTAAACCCTGAGGTACTATTCTGAAAGTGGCTAACTCTGAAGTGTAGCGTCAGAGAGCCTAACTACATCATTCAACCTTTAACACATATTCACCATGATTTAGTCTTTTTACAGTCACACGAATAAAAAAAAATTTTAACATTACTTTCACTTTTACCATATCACGGTATTTCTTAACATTTAAAATAACAGTTCACATTGTATATAAGAACATATTAACATGCCGTTAATTTTATACATTTGAAAACATACATTAGTAGTACACTGTTAACTTCTATTTTTTTCAAAGCAAGTGCCAATTCTTTCTACATTGAAATAATACATTTCAAAAAGTCTTTCAGACTAAAACTTCTTTCTTGCCAGAATGTTTTAAATAATATTTATACAATAACTTTTTACAATATTTAAGTCTTTACACAACGCTATTATACATCAACTTTAGTTTTACGCGCGAGTAATTGAAAAACATAATACCAAAATCGGTAACAACTCATTTCTCGCCCTTTTGGCGATAAAGGTAGACCTCGCATGAGGTAAAACTTCTTGAAATCTGCCACTTGCAGTAAGAATGAAAGATTAACTTAAGTTTGCAAAGTAACATAAAATTTTACATATCTTTGTGATATTCGGACATTCTTTTCTGGGCCCAGTCCTTAAAGGTAGTGCAGATAGTTGTTTGATTTATCCTCCTTCTTGTACGGGCTCGCCCTTCAGTGCCTTCCTCTAGATGCTTTCTTTTTTCTCCAGTTCGGTCACCCTTGAATACCTTCTTTTTCGCTTCTGCCTGTGGTCTTTTTGGAACCGGGAAACTTCTTTTGTGTTCCTGCTTGGACCTCGTTGCTGGCCGTTTAAATTTTCCTTGTAACTTTCACTCCGCCGCTGATGGCCCTTCCGCAGTTCGACGACATTTGCTGCGGAGAGTCCTGTCGGATGAGTAGATCTTCCGTTTTAGAGCCGGGTTATAGTTGCCGTCATTTCGCCTGGTTCTCTTTGCATACGTCGTCCTTCTCCCTTCTGGGGGTGTTCGTGAACTCTCTTTTCTGGACGGTGGAACGGCTTCTTTTTCTTGCTACCTTCAATTTTTCCGCGGGGAAACTTTCTTTTCACTTGCTCCTGCCTCTTAACGCCTTGCCCTTGTACTTGTCGTTTTTCCACCTCTGGAGTTTGTGCCTGCGGTGTCTGCCGTGCCGGATCCTGCAAAAGATCTGAAAATATTTGCATTTTTTTTACGATCATAGTAGGGTTTGATTTGATCAATGTTTGCGGAGCAGGTTTCCCCATTTCTGGCTTTTAACACTACTACAGCGTGAGTTATTTTTTCTATAACATATGGTCCTTCAAATCGTGGAAAAAATTTGGCAGTTTTATCTTCTGGTGCTGAAGAAAGTGAATGCTTAATTTTTAAAACTTCATCCCCTACTTTATAAGTTACTCCCCGTCGTTTCAAATCATAATAGAGCTTCTGTTTTCTTTGTGCTACTTCCGTATTCTTTTTTGCTTCTTTTATTAGTTTTTCTATATCACCCATTTTAAATTCTGGGGCTCTTTGTTGCACATAAAATAATTTATCTAAGGGCGTTATAATCTTTCTGCCTAAAAATAACTCAGCAGGAGTTTTGCCCGTTGTATCATGTTTTGCGGTCCTAAGGGCGAAAGCAAATTCATTGACATAGTTATCCCAGCTTTTATGAAAATTTGTAACATAACTACGGATAATTTTCACTATATTTTTATTGACCCGTTCCGCTATATTTGATTGCGGCCGATACGGGACCATTTTTAAATGACGTATGCCCAGTTTTTGGCACATGTCTTCAAATATATTACTTACAAATTGAGGACCATTATCCGATATAACTTTTAGGGGCGCCCCGTATTTTAAAATATATTTATTTAAAATAGAATCAGTAACTAATTTCGCGGAGGCTCGTTTTAAGGGAACAATTTTGGTCCATTTACTAAAATGATCAACCATAACAAGGAGATAGCGACTTTTATTTAACTGACTTTTTGGGAAAGGGCCCAATAAATCGATGCCAATTATTTCATTTGGAAATTCGGATTTAATACTATTTAGAAACCCGGCCGGGCGGAAATTAATATAATTAACTGCTTGACATGTTGGGGAGGACTGGACATACGCCCTTGTTAACTTTTGCAGTTCAGGAAAATAGACTGCCTCGCGTACGCGTTGGATAGTTTTTTGAATACCACCATGAGAAGCTAAAGGGCTGTCATGGAGCTCCTGCAGGATATTTAATCTAAGACTAGCTGGGATAACAGGTCGAAATTCGTTGTTGGAATTCGTAGTTTTTGTATAAACTAATAGACCATCTATTAGTACGTAATGGGCCGCCATATTTCTTATCGCCACAATATCTTGGTGGCTAAAATTTTCAGGATCCTTTAAATACTCATAAATGCTTCCAGCCTCAAGATCTTTACCCAGTTCGGTTATTACAGTTTCTCGGGAATTTATTGTACATGCTGTGAGCGTTGCCACCTTTACAGTATTACCTGGTTCATCTATTTTAATTCTTGATAGGGCATCTGCTACGATATTTTCCTTTCCGGGGGTATGCTTGATTACCAGATTATATTCTTGTAGCTTGAGTGCCCATCTTATTAACCTTGGGGATAAGTTTTTCCCTGAGTACAATCTAGTTACCGCCGCATGATCAGAGTACACTGTTATTGGCGCCTTTCCAAAATAGACTCGGAACTTTTGCACTGCTAACAGAACTGCAAGTGCCTCTCTCTCGGTCGCGGAATAGTTTCTTTATGTTTGATTTAAAGTTCGGCTAAAAAATGCCACGGGCTGCTGATTTTGCGAAAGTACCGCTCCTACCCCATAATCCGAAGCATCCGCTGAAATTTCTAAATTCTCATCCTTTTCAGGAAATTTCAACACAGGGGCTTGCGTTAATGCTTGTTTTAATTTTCCGAAAGCACTATTGGCTTCGGCCGTCCACGAGAATCTTGCCTTTTTCCTTTTTAATTTTAACAATGGCTCAGCGATAGCTGCAAAATCTTTTATAAAGTTCCTATAATATGAACAAAGTCCTAGAAAAGAAGAGAGCTTCTTTGCCGTGTTTGGAATCGGATACTTTTGTACAGCAATTATTTTTGATTCGTCTGTCTCTATTCCTTTCTGAGATATCTTGTAACCTAAATATTTTAATTCAGGGGCTGCAAATTTGCACTTTTCGACATTAACTTTTAGACCGGCCTCATTCAATAAAGAAAACACCTGTCTTAAATCCTGTACATGTTGGTCGAGATTATCACTAGTAATAATGATATCGTCTAAATAGATAAATGTGGACTTTCGAAGAACAGGTCTTAACACAATGTCCATACATCGCTGAAATGTTGCCGGGGCCCCTGAAAGGCCGAACGGCATACGCAAAAATGCATAAGTGCCAGACTTGGTTATAAAAGCAGTCTTAGGCACGTCCTCAGGCCTAACCACCATTTGAAAATAACCAGTCGTTAAGTCTAAAGTTGTCATATATTTGGTGGATGTTATGTTCCTTAGAATTTCTTCAATAATAGGTAACGGATATACCGGATATTTAGTTATGGAGTTTAATTTACGGTAATCAATAGCGAATCTCCACATTTTTGGATGTGTCAAAGGATAGTCATTATTTTTCTTACATAAAACCACCGGGCTAGCATAACTACTTGAGATGGGAGTTATGATCTTTTTACGTAGCATATCGGTGATATGTCATTCTATAATTTTTCCTTATTCTTATCATACCGGTATGCTTTGTGGCAAACTGGCATTGAATCTCCGGTGTCAATACTATGGTTAGTAACCTGAGTAAATCCTGGAATATCACTAAATAACGAAGCAAATTCACTTACCACTTGTCGGATTCTTCCTTGCTCGTCATTAGGCAAGTGGTCAAGATTTAACATCGGCGGTTCAGCCTTTTCTGCACAAACTGGTTTCATTGTCAGCTTAAGGGACGCTTCATTAAAATCCAGTGTAGCTTGTGCGTCTGAAAGAAAATCTATTCCTAATATTATATGTTCTTGCAGATTCTTTACTATAAAAAACATCACCTTTACTTGTTCGTCCTTGATACGGACATACAGCGGTACTTTACCTATACACTTACATTTTTCTCCTAGCGCCGCTAACACTGTCGTATTATCCGAATTATATATGCGGTATTTCCGAAAATAGTACCTAAAAAATTCTTCTGCCACACAGGAACACTGCGCGCCTGTATCCAGGAGTGCGGTGGCTGGGATATTTTTCACCAACACTTCAATCTTCGGAAGAGTCAAATTTTTCACCATTACTATATTTAACTTGAAGGAAGAGGGGTTTTCTTGGCCTTCGGATTTCCGCACCCTCTCGTCAGCAGAAATCCGTTTTAGTTTAAATTATTTTTCATTTCCGTGCTTTCCTTCTTTTTCCACTGGCCTTGAGACTTTTTTCCTGGATTGTTATTGAACTGTCGACGTTCGCCGGCTGTTTTTCAATGCTCGGGTTTCCTTGCCCACTGATTCGCTTTGCTTCCGTAGCCGTGTGCTTGAGTTTGCTGTAGTCTTGGCGCACCAAATTGGTTTCGCTGTTGATATTGGCGTCTTCTTTCAAAGTCCACCGTTCTTCTACTTTCAAACTGGGTTGCTAGCTCAAATAACTTTTCCAGTGTAGTCGGATTTCTTAATTCAATAACGTCTTGCACTTGGGGCAGTAACCTCGGCAGAATCACTTGAATTATTTCAGGATCCTTACGGTTTCCATACAAGAGTTTGAAGACGTGAATTTTTCTTAAAATAAAGCTTGAGAGATTTTCGATTTTTTGGTGATATATACTGAAAAGTTCCGTTTCTAATTTTGCACGATCCCTTACCACAGGGAAGGCTTTTACTAGGGCAGTCTTGAAATTCTCGTAAGTATAGGTGGGACTTCCTGCTTGACCCAAGAGACTTCTGCCTATACATTTGAACCAGTTAAGCGCTTGGCCCCTCAAAGCGCTGGTAGCTAAGGTAACTTTTTGAAATTCGTGCACGGGGTAGAACATGAAGTGGTCATCCAATTTTTCCAAAAAACTGGTTACCGGTGAGTTTCCATTAAATGTTGCTTCTGGTTTCATCGAAGCGCACATGGTCTGGACGATGTAACCAAATCCTTTCAGGGCGGCAGCTGGCATTTCTGGATTCTGAGTCGCTTCTGCAGGCAGCACAGGTTCTTCTTGAAACTCGGCCCCATGGTTATTCTTCTTTGTTGGGCGCCACTATCAGGTTCAATGTTCCATCTTACTTTCTTCGGGAACATGCAAGGACCTGACTCGGAACAGAGAGCTTACTAAAGCTATGTTCAAAACTGTGGGAAGTAGACAGGATACACAAGAAGGGTATACAAAACCCTTTATTTTTCTCTATTTACAATAACTTCCGTACTTCGGAAATACACAGACCCGCTACTTGGGGTCAAAACGTAAAAGTATAAAAATAAAACTAAACTCTAATTTAACTTTAAAATAATAGACGTGGAAGATTGGCCTTATATTAACAGGAAGCCGTATGTAGTACAGAGAACTGTGAACACTACAATACGTTTAAAATTTATCAAGAGGATTAAAACCTCTGGCCTTGAAGCCAACCAGCAACTGCGTAAAACTTCTAAGGTAAGCGGCCTGCTTCGACTCACTGCTTCCTCTCTCTCGCTTGGCAAAAAGCCACAACTTAAGTACTTGGCGTTCGCCAGACAAACTTTGCATAATTACGTTAACACTTATAATTCTGGCCGGAGGTAGAAAATAAGAAGTGATAGTAAAGATTTAAAATAAAATAAACGTTAGTAAAACTTAAGATCCTTACAAACTTATACTAATAATAACTAAATAAATTTTACAGTTGCTTTTACTGAAGGAGCAGTATTGAAATAAAGTGAAGCACTAATTTGAAACATAAGCTGTGAATGGTTAAAATTTTGTCTTACCTCCGTCATAGTATTTCATGACATTTTGGATCTGCAGCTGTGAAAGAAAGTTTATTTTAATGAAGGAATAACAAAATATATAAAGAATAGCTCTCATGTCAAAATAAAAGTTGAGAATAACTGAAATACACATTTACCTCTTTATGTAAAAGATATGCAACATTTTCGCAACATTTCCATCCTTTTGTTTTCTGGGCTCTGTTTTTTGGTTGAATTCTAAAAGGAAATAAAAAATAACAATTTCATGTAGTGAAAAACAAAAAGGTATTAAATCAAAATTTGTGGACCATCTGAACATTTACACAAATTATAGTAAACAATTTACTTGTATGCTTTTCTTATCATTTATTCCAGTTTTAAAACTTGGTCTGTGTTCCCTTACTCTGAAAAATAAGCACATAGATTATAATGGTATGTAATTTAATATTTAAATGCAATTTTTATATGTATATATATGTAAATAAATAAATTATGTCAAAAATAAAGTTATATTTGTTGGTTTTACCCCATTTATCATCATCTTCCTGAATGAATGGTATATCATCATCTTGTCGGGCAGATTTCTCTGGAGGCATCAGGTCCTCAATTCCTTCGCTTTCTGATGTTGGTTCGTCCAACATTTTAAGTTCAAGGCCGACTTTTCCATGGCCTGGACACACAGCTTTAATGTCCTGTAGAAACTGAGCAAGTCTTTCTCCATCATAAGTAAAGGGCTTCAAGCGGAACCGCCTGTAATAATGTACAGCCATGTACTGCGTGCGAATATCATCTGTTCTCTTGCTCTTTATAGACCTCTTAAAAAGTTTGTTTTCACCCTCAAGATCATTTATAGTGTTCTGTTTATCATCGGGATCTACAAATACGCCTCTAAATAAAGGATTAATGAATGTTAAGGATGAAAAAAAAAATGTCACTCATTAAAAAAAAAGACACATATTTACCTTTCTTGTGATTGGTAGTTTTATGTGTTGCTGCCGGAAATAAATTTTCTATCCTTTTATATTGTGGAGCAGAGTCAGTGTATATGAAGGTGGTTTCTGGGTGAACATGACGTTTAATGTAAGGCCACAAAGGCCTTTTGCTTTTTCCTTTAACCTTGAAAAATAATCCTTCTTTGTCTTCTCGACAGTAGATGCCTAAAACTACGATGGTCATATTTTTGGTTACCCTGCCGCGGTTGTACTTGCGGCGGGTCAAAAATGTTTCATCAATTAATATAGATTTTCCTTTACCACCTAACATTCTGCTATGATGAGAGGCAAAAATTTCGCATACCTCACGACAATATGATAAAAAGTCAACAATAGTCTCATTTGCAATTACTGGTAATTTTTGCTTTTCCCTCCATAGCTTTAGCTGCTGATTTATGTAGCTGAAACTGTGATCTAGAACAAAGTACACAGTTATGACTAAAGCTTCCCTTATTGGGATTTTTGTACCTTCGAAAAATGTGTTTTCAATGGGGTTAATCATGCCAGAGCAGTTGTTGCGATTTCTCAGGCTGCAGACCCAACACCATCCCAGCTTTGATTCCTTTCTCTTGTTGCTTCTCATCGGTGCCTGGCACTTGGGGCAAGGTGGTGCCTCATCCTCTCTGGGAAGAAGTCCAGCGTCGGTGGCAAACTCGAGTGCAGCTGCCTCTGTATTAATTAAATGCATGTCAGTAATTAAACAGAAATATTTCAGTTTTTCATGCAAAGAAGCCATATTCAAAAAAGTCAGTACAGTGACAGAAATAGTTTAATGAAATTTATTGTTAAAAATTTCAGAAACTTGGCAATTATGCAAAAGTCAAAACTATCAGAAATAAAAAAGTTTAATAAAGATGAAAAGTAATTATAAGTTTAATTAAACAATATTAGTTCATTATAGGAAGATAGAGAAGTGAAAAGTTCAAACTAAAAAGTAGTGTTACAAAAAAAAAAAAAAAAAAAAAAAAAGGAAAATAAAAATAATAGTAATGATATGTATCTATGAAAACAAAGTATTAAAACAAATTTCAAGTGAAAAATAATATTAAAAAATGTAATGGATGAAAATAGATTAAAAGTAAACTTAGCTTTGGCAAAGTCCAAACCACGTAAGTACCGAGGTACTGATTTTTTTCAGTACCTGACAGACAGACAGACAGACAGCTGCACGGGCTTAACCGCGGCAAAATATGATCGCGAAAAATCTTCTTTTTAAAATTTATTTAAAATATTTTCGAAAAAAGAATATTTTACTTTACAAATAAATGTTTTTCGGTACATATGTTTTTTTAAAACATTTTTAAACAGAGATGCAGAAGAATAATAGGTATTGTTATTTTTGTGTGCAGATATGCGTGCGTGATGAACTAAAAAATGATTTTGAAGGTTTCGTGGCATATTTATCCTCTCAAAAATATGCAACTTGCTCAACTTTTCGATTTTATTAAATTAAATAAGGCCTATCGATTTTTTTTTTTTTAAGCACTGACAATGAAAGCTGTTATGTTCTATTTTTGCGTTTTTATCCCAAAGCGCGTAAGCCCAGAAGGGCTATTAATTTCGTTTTCGCATTTTGCGTTGAACTGTTTCTACCGAATATTATCGCTGTGTGTTATATTTAAAGATATTTAATAATAAAGTATCAGCATAAATATACGTATGTTTAACGTACATAACATTTATGCAGATACTGTGATAAAACAACGGTACTTACAGCTATGAAATTTTAATTATGTACGTCACCACCCGAATATGGGCATCTGAAAGCTCAAATTTGTAATTTGTTTTATTAACTATTTAACATTTTGTAAAGCATTTATGTGTTTTTGATTAAGAAACTCGACGATTTCTAAGCGAGCAATGGCAACACTGTTCGGCGCAAGACTGTCTATCGGAAATTCTAAAGATATGCTCTTCTTTTAAATGTTTTGTCATATTGCTGCTTAAGAGAGAAGACAGTTGGGATGTACAAAATTTAAAGACCGCATGTCTGTTGATTTTGAAAATTCATTTCCAATGAATTTAACAATTGTTTTCAGTTGGCGAGAGGTATACATCTCTGTTGTACACTATTATTGGTAACCTTTAATTGTTGGTTATTTGTTACATTTTTTTGTCTTTCATATTGCCCTGGCTGCATTGGAAATTTCGTGGTTTTCCTCGTGCGTATACGAGCCAGTACAATTACACTAATGAATCATATCACTTAAATAATGTGAATAATTATAGAATTATTATATAAGTGTAGAATAATTGGGTTGGTTGTTATGTTCACGAGTTGTGTGTAAATGCGTGGCTTTGTGTGATTATGTAATTAATTAATGAAGATTTCAGCAGCGGCCTGGCGGTAAAGTGTGTGAGCACTGGTAGTTCCGTCCGAAGTTCGAATCCCGCTAATGCGCCGGTTGCTTGTTATGTTCACGAGTTGTGTGTAAATGCGTGGCTTTGTGTGATTATGTCATTAATTAATGAAGGGTTCAGCAGCGGCCTGGCGGAAAAGTGTGTGAGCACTGGTAGTTCATCTCATTACACATATACTAGCTATGCATATATACATTATAGACAGGGGTGTAACTAGAATTCTTGGTCCCGTATGCAAAATAATTTCCTGGGTCCCTAAACCAATAAATTTAATGTGCTTAAAAATAATAATTAAACTAAAGAAAAAAACGTGAAAAGTAAAAAAAAAAAAAAAAAAAATCAAGGATTCCTGGAGCCTATGTTTTCATGATTTTTATCACATCTGGATTAATTGTTAAAAAATAAAAGCACGTTCTTAGGGAACCATTTGAAAGTTATGTAATATGAAGAAAGAATTAAAAGGAAAATATTTCCCCTTTGCTAACTGGTGAAATGCAAATTTGCTTTAGTCTGGGTATTTGACGTCAGATGATTTTAATTCTGTAATTTAAGACTTTTTGTGTGCGTGCGTGTGAGTGATAGATAATTGATATTGACAGACAAGATAATTGATAAACGTACAGAAAAAATATTACATCAATAGATAGTACTCTGTGATTTACTCAACTTACAAACATAATTTATGCAATAATATACAAGTAATAAATAAGAACTTTTATGATGTAAATGATACATTTGTTAAATATAAAACATATTTATCATAAACTTCATATAGAAAACTATTTGAATATATAATTTTAGTAGAAAATATGTAATATTTTTGTTGTCCTTTTAAAAATCCTTTTGGTACACTAAACTACTTGAATACATCATTTTTATAAAAAAAAACATGAATGCTAAAGATTTTTTCATGTTTCTTTTTAATTTTCCCTCAGCCCGTACTGCTGTTCTTCTCTAATCCCCCCCTCAATAAGTGTAATTATAACACTGGTGACCGAAATTCATCATAAAGACAAAAATCTTTTTTATTACAATTTGCGTCTCCTAACCTTCATTTCCGCAAAATTATTTATCAATACCTGGACGTCCATTTTCACAGCCATGTCAACTTCAACGCTCAATAGTGATAGGTTTAACAACCCATCTTGTATCATAGTGTTTCTTAAATATGTTTTTATTATTGAAAATGACCTCTCGCTCGTGGCTTTGGTTACAGATAATAAATGATAAATACAATATAAGTTAATTGCACTCTCGATTAACTGCTTGTCATGTCATAGTATTTTACCATTGCTAATTTAGCTAAATCCTTAACGGATTTCAAATTTTGGATATCTGTTCTGAAAGTATTTATAAATAATAAAAGTTGTACTTCCAGTACATTAGCAAAGTCTTATTTATATTTTTCTGTATTTTTGAAACATTATTAATAATTTCCGTATTTGTTAATGACAAATACGGAAATTTAAGTTCCAAAAATGAAAACATCATTGCGATTTTTGTTATTCCAGTCATTCTGTATTTTAACTGAGTATTTAAAATGTCGAGAGCAGCATAAAAAACTGTTACTTTAAAAGACATTTCGGAATTTTCAAGCCTGTTATCCTCACATAACTCATCAATATTTTCTTGTCTTTATTTTCTTCTATTTTTCAAATTTAGTTTCTATGTCCCATTTATTTTATATACAAAAATTTGTATATAAATGTATTTGTATTTTTGTGAATATACAAAAATTGTATATTCAAAACTCTGCTTCTTTCATAATGTCTTCAAACTTCTTTCTCATATCTTGCATATTAATTGAAATGCTTTTTACATGTTAGTGAGCTCCATTCAAGTCGATTGATTGATTCATAGATCCTGCAGATACAGCGCAGGACGTGTTTGTATTTAATTTTTGGCATTTTGCCAGAAATGTTTAATAATTTGTAGTTAAGCTCATCGACACAACGTATATTTCAAGATGAGAACTCACACTCTGTCACATGGATTTTAAAAGTAGTACACATAAATACTTGTTTTATACTTTCCTAAACAAGTATAATGTTTCTTCATAATTAGTTAAAATAAAGTTGTATGAAACAAGTTTTGCGTACTTTGCAGAGAAATGCGCAAAACTTCATTTAATGAAAATAGGTTTGTGGTGGATCAAAAAGCAAAAATCAGATAGGAAATGCGGATATATTTTAGGAGCATTAATATTTATGATTATTGTTATCTGCTTTATTTGCATCTTGAAAAACTATTAATGTCTCGGAAATTAATGACCTCAGATTTCCAGTTTTTACGCTGCTTATAAATTAAGCAGTATCAATTTTTTTTATCTATCTATCATTAATTTATTAAAGACAAAAATATAAAAAAATAAATATAATGTATGGGAACATATATTAACGGAAGCTATTTATGTCTTAGAAAAGTTATGCAGTGGTTCTGAAATGAAAGATAGTAATGTACAAAGGGATTATATGAGTGAAAATCGCTTCATTTATTATTAAAATGTATTAAATAAATTTTTTAATTTGCGAAAATTATTGAAATATTGCAATAACGGGGGAGAATTCTTTTCTGAAATATTCCATTCGTTTGTGTGGTGAAAATAGCAATGTAATTCGCGTTCTTTCAAATGTTCAAATGCAACTTAAAACTATAGGTCCAACACTGCCATTGATATGCTTAATATTTTCAGTAATTAATTTATCGAAATTTACGAAGTAGTATATACTTTTAGTTGTGTGATACCATTTTTATTATCATTATTATATTATTATTGACGGTTTTACGTACTGAATGCTGTAGAAAGT
Organism: Stegodyphus dumicola; assembly: GCF_044657685.1. NCBI lineage: Eukaryota > Metazoa > Arthropoda > Arachnida > Araneae > Eresidae > Stegodyphus > Stegodyphus dumicola. Next base: position 106,709,447 of record NC_140781.1, on the reverse strand, counting down.
AAATTAAAAGCAAAAGTAAAGTAAATTGTAAAATTTAATTTCAAATAACAATTAGAAAGGCGTTCTTGCCCTTCGGCTTATTAGTGTAAATAACAGAGACAAAATATATCTGCCTTTAACTTTGCCATTTTGTAATGTCAATCGTACTTCTAAATCCAAACTTTTTCTGTCCCTAACCACAGCAGTACTTTTGAAATCACTACGAAGCAACAGAACTCTAACAAATCTCAGACTTCTGATAATTATAGTGTGATTAACAGTTCAACCTCACTTCGAATATTACAATACAATATAGATAAAAAGCACCAATTCAGACACTTCAATATGAAATTCAAAACCTACGTAATTAATGAACAAATGCTACCCTAAACATTAAAACATAATGTGACACGTTCATGTAAAATCAATAACTAGTAAAGCTTCAATATAAAGCAACATGTGAAAAGGGATGGACAAATTATAACATTCAAGTATTTCTAGTGGAAATAAAGTTGATATAAAACAAGAATTACCAGCCACAGATGTCTTTTTGCTCTGCATTATTCATCCGTTCTTTTTCTTTCACGATATCATGTTCTGCATTCCAAGAGTGCACAAAAATGATCACAAATTACACTAGAAGGGGCCAAAAGGGGAAAAAAGGAATCATTAGATTTTAACTACTTTGATATTAAAGAATAATTATACACAAAGAGAAATATCTAATATTGTTTCTTAATATATAAAACTTCAAGAGTCTCCTTCTTTGTTTTAAACTCCACCAATGTGCTACATTGTTACTAAAAGCATGACTGCAATGCAGGTACTCTCATCCATGAGAGAGGACAGCTTAGTCCGATATACCAGAAATTATCTTGAAATATTACCAGGTGACTTTAATGTAATTATAGAAATATTTCACTCAGGGAAAGAACATATTGTCTAGCTGCCAGGGTTCGAGCCCAGCTTTAATATAGCAAGCTAAAACACATCAAATGCCATTGAATGATACAGCATTTTGAAATGTTTCAAAAAATTTAAATGCAATTTCGTGGAAGAGCTATTGCAATTACCTACATACTAAAATTTTGACCAAAAATTCAAGAAAACTAAGATACTCCTTTTTCTTTTGAAGGAATCAAAGTCATATACTAATGTAGGGATGCTCAACCTATTGTACTATGAAACCTACACATAGGAATGAAATTTTGTCAGCTATGTGAGATGTCCAATACCGAGAAATTCCGTAAATTGTAGAATAGAACCTGCGTCTGAAAACAGACGAAAGGTAGAACATTATTCAAATACTTTACCTTTAGCCTTGAAGCAGGTGTTCTATATTAAACTGTGTTAATTCACATACAGAATTAGTAATATAATAGCTCAAAATATTTTAAGAACCAAACATGCATTAAATAAACATTAAAAAATCTATATACATTTATTAGTGTTATGAGGGTTTATTCTGAAATATTATCAGGTCACTTTCAAAGAAATGATAGAACTTTTCACTCAGGGAAGGGACATTCTGTCTGGCTGCCCGGGTTCCATCCCAGCTTCTGTTACAAAAGTTTCATAGAAGAATTTTAAAAATCCAGAAACAAAACTTATGAAGAAATTATTGAACATACCTGGTTCTATGATTTAGCCATTCTTACAGACATAGTAACTAAATCTTAAATTTGAGGGAGGGGGCGAGAGAACTAAACTAAAGTCTTTGAATTAAAGGGTATTATAAATTCATTTTAAATCAAAATTAATTTTCTGAAAATATTACACAAATATGAGGAATATACATTTTTACCATAATGTAATGTACGTTTTGCCCCTTTGAAAATCTGGAGAACTAAGGGGTGAAATATAAGAAAACTGAAAGAATCATTTGGAAAATCTCATCAAGCTTAAATTAGTTTCTAAATTAGATGTTTTGAGTGTATTTAAAATTAGGCTAACTACTTCATTCACTTCAAACCCATTACATAATACTAGTATTTAAGAAAAATGGTAAAAGATTGCAAATATGTTAAATAACAATTCTATTGATCTAGAAATGGAAATAACTGATTTTCATCCTAATTAAGATCAAGAATATCACAAAAAGCCATTTGAATAGTCCTAGAACAGAAACATCATGAACAGTTAAAACTTTTAAAAAGATAAATTCCTGCTTCCAATCTACTTAAAAATGTGAAAGAGGATTTTCAACAATGAACTTGTTAAAATCAATGTTTAGATACAGGATAACAAATCAACATCCCAACGACTGCAAGGATTTAGCCACAACATCGCATGTATCAGAGGCAAAAAAAAAAAAAACTCGCAGAAGAAATGCAGTGTTAAATTTCACATTAAAATACGATTTCCCCGTATTTAACTTTCATCTTGCTGAATTTTTTGTAAATAATACAAAGAGTATACCTTTTCTTTAACATATTATACCACACATTTTTATACTTTGTGTAATGTATTTATAACTGAAATATTAAAAGTGCACTAGATCCTTGTGCTCGCCAAAATTTTATAAACTCAAAATTGGCTCCCTTTAAGTTAAAGTTGCAAATAACTGCACTAAGGGAAGGAATGCAATTTTATTTCTTTGTCTGTATTTGGTTTCATTTTCATATAAAAACAGTTAAAAATAGGGTTATCTAATTTTGTTATCTAGGTAACAAAATTTAAACACACATTTTCAGTAAAAATTACAGAATAAAAGATTTTGTTTCCCTGAAGATGCAACACCTCGCTATTCCAGGTATGGTACAGACTGCATACTGTCAGAAAGAAATTCCTTTCTTAAACAGGGAATCCATATACTTTAATCTGTTTTTACACAAGTACTGTTTATGACTAATGGTCCAGGAGTAAAATACTATTATAGTTAATCCATCTAAATTTTTATTATTTCCGGTCATGTGTATAGACTGTTTATTTATCACGACTAAACTACCAATCTGCATTCTAGATACCTCATATGATTCTTCAAGTTACGTTTCGTAGCCTATCATTTCTAATACAGCAGGTACTTGCTGAGCGCAGACTTGTAAAGCGTGATTTCGCATATAGTAGTACCTTACAGGATTCCATTGAATTTGTAAATTGCTAGAATTTCATTCATACGTGGTACAACATTCATCCATCAACACCAGAAAGAATTTATCTGCTACTTTAAACAATTTCCATAGACTGAAAATGAAGTTAAAAAAAATCTTACAAATCTCAAATGCAAAGCATTCCGAAGAATTTTCACATATGGAAGATAGAGAAGTCAAACAATGAATCAGAAAATTACAAAAGAAGAATTGGGTGCTTATAAAACCCCTTGATAATAAAAGCGCTCATTACGAGAAACAGCTTTTAACTGAAGATTAGATGAAGGAATCGTTAAATAACAGAGAAGCAATGTCTGATCTTCTAGCGGAGATGGACACAATTAAAGAAAAAAACGGACACTTTAAAAGAGCTACTGGGAAATATGTGCTCTTTACAGCGACATGGTTACAGTTGCATCAGTCATTCTTATAAGTAAAAGACATCAGCTTTTTCAAAAAATAATTCTGTCATGTATTCGCCAAGAGAACGAAAACAAGTCCTAAAGAAACTTTCAGAGTGCTTTACAAAACCAAGTTGAAAGTTAGTCTGCAGAATTTTACTTCGATAATAATAAAACATCTATGATTTTATTTCAAAATGAATATTTTTTTATCGATTTTAAAGAGATCTTTGCAAATTGGTTCATAAAACTTCACAATATGCCAAAATTGTTCACATTAGGGACAAAATATAATAAAGTATGCTTAAAACAACTAAGAAAAAGCACATTTTGAGCATTCTTAACAGAAGACAATTTGGCTCCACTAACTTTCTTTACGAGTAGACATTAAATTTTTATTTACATTTCGTTTTTATTCATGACTTAACTTTCAATGGTTTTAAGAGAAACAGCACTTGATAGAGAGACTCTAAATTCGGAAAAAACTAAAACAAAATTGGTTTATACCCAGGCAGTGCAATTACACTGGCCTGTTGGGAAGAGAAGACCCCGTTGGACATGGAAAATATTAGGCCACACAGAGAGGAAAATGTTTAGCCTCCTCCTCGTAATGCGAAAGGAGGCCACTTGGGAAAAAATTACACCACAGCAGTACTTTTGAAACCACTACGAAGCAACAGAACTCTAACAAATCTCAGACTTCTGATAATTATAGTGTGATTAACAGTTCAACCTCACTTCGAATATTACAACACAATATAGAGAAAGCACCAATTCAGACACTTCAATATGAAATTCAAAACCTACGAAATTAATGCACAAATGCTACCCTAAACATTAAAACATAATGTGACACGTTCATGTAAAATAAATAACTAGTAAAGCTCCAATATAAAGCAACATGTGAAAAGGGATGGACAAATTATAACATTCATGTATTTCTAGTGGAAATAAAGTTGATATAAAACAAGAATTACCAGCCACAGATGTCTTTTTGCTCTGCATTATTCATCCGTTCTTTTTCTTTCACGATATCATGTTCTGCATTCCAAGAGTGCACAAAAATGATCACAAATTACACTAGAAGGGGCCAAAAGGGGAAAAAAGGAATCATTAGATTTTAACTACTTTGATATTAAAGAATAATTATACACAAAGAGAAATATCTAATATTTTTTCTTAATATATAAAACTTCAAGAGTCGCCTTCTTTGTTTTAAACTCCAGCAATGTGCTACATTGTTACTAAAAGCATGACTGCAATCGATAGAAAAGCTGATTTTCCTAATACGACAGAAGTACAGTAAGCGAAAGGGGTTTTTAATATATGGGTTCAACATGAATAATGAAAGAAAAAAAAAATTAGACAGTTATTACGGATACGCAGAATAAAAGGGATAATGATCTTCGAGAAGAGTAAATATTTGCAGCGCTGGTAGAAAGATGGCACCAAAAGACAAAGAGCAGGTAATTTTAAATCACAAATAAACAAAATAAACTTTACTGCTAGCTTTGAAGCAGGTGTTATATATTAGACTATCTTAATTCACACACATAATTAGTGACATAACAGATCAAAATAGAGTAATCAAACTCACAATACATTAATATTAAAAGAGCTATACATATATAGATTTTTTTAAAAAAAAGGGCACAAAAACACCTCTCTAAAACCAGACTTGGAAGAACATCTTGGAAACAAAAGTCGTATACCATAAAAGAAATATTTCATTCAGAATTTTAACGTAAGAACTATTTCTAATTTTAAGTTCTCTACTTAGGTACTCTCATCCATGAGAGAGGACAGCTTAGTCCGATATACCAGAAATTATCTTGAAATATTACCAGGTGACTTTAATGTAATTATAGAAATATTTCACTCAGGGAAAGAACATATTGTCTAGCTGCCAGGGTTCGAGCCCAGCTTTAATATAGCAAGCTAAAACACATCAAATGCCATTGAATGATACAGCATTTTGAAATGTTTCAAAAAATTTAAATGCAATTTCGTGGAAGAGCTATTGCAATTACCTACATACTAAAATTTTGACCAAAAATTCAAGAAAACTAAGATACTCCTTTTTCTTTCGAAGGAATCAAAGTCATATACTAATGTAGGGATGCTCAACCTATTGTACTATTAAACCTACACATAGGAATGAAATTTTGTCACCTATGTGAGATGTCCAATACCGAAAAATTCCGTAAATTGTAGAATAGAACCTGCGTCTGAAAACAGACGAAAGGTAGAACATTATTCAAATACTTTACCTTTAGCCTTGAAGCAGGTGTTCTATATTAAACTGTGTTAATTCACATACAGAATTAGTAATATAATAGCTCAAAATATTTTAAGAACCAAACACGCATTAAATAAACATTTAAAAATCTATATACATTTATTAGTGTTATGAGGGTTTATTCTGAAATATTATAAGGTCACTTTCAAAGAAATGATAGAACTTTTCACTCAGGGAAGGGACATTTTGTCTGGCTGCCCGGGTTCCATCCCAGCTTCTGTTACAAAAGTTTCATAGAAGAATTTTAAAAATCCAGAAACGAAACTTATAAAGAAATTATTGAACATACCTGGTTCTATGATTTAGCCATTCTTACAGACATAGTAACTAAATCTTAAATTTGAGGGAGGGGGCGAGAGAACTAAACTAAAGTCTTTGAATTAAAGGGTATTATAAATTCATTTTAAATCAAAATTAATTTTCTGAAAATATTACACAAATATGAGGAATACAGTCAAAAGTCGTTAATTCGGACACCCATAATTCGGAATGATCTATAATCCGGACCTCAAAATTAAAAACTTTCTGCGCATGCGCCGCGTTGACACATGCGCATAGGCGTTTACGCGTGCACGTAAGACCTTTTACGACTGCGCATATGAGTGTGCGCAAGTGCAGAATACGTTTTCGCGTGCGCGTTTTATGTATAATGGACGTATAAGCAAAATAATTATCTATTCCAGTTAATGTTGATTATTGCGTTGTTCCTTAATTTTCAAATTGGATCCGACTTATTACTTTTTGCAGACTGTAAGAGCAATTTTATAAAAGTAAGTTTAAACTTTCGATTATATCAAATAGAATTTCCGATATATATTTGTTAATATGTAAAGGATCTAAAGCGAAAGTATGTTTTGAAATCCGAAATCTGTTTATCAATTTCACGCTGCTCGGCAGGGGGATGAATTGGAAGTTGATCTGTCAGCATTATCCTTATCTTCAGGGCAGATGTTTTTATTTAATTTGGCTTATAATTCCTTATGAAATGTAGTATTTCATCTCGATGTGCTCCGTCTTTGATATGATTTAAAACAAGTTCCTCGTCATTATAATTCGCTTCCGATAGCGAAGAAAGTGACAGAGGTTATTGAAAACGAAAAAATTTCGATTGACAAATTAGTCAGTATTCTCGACACAGCAATTATAGGACTTGAACTGCAGAACTCTGTAACTGAACAAGAAATTATGTCTGTTTAATAGAATTAAAGAGAAAGTATTATCATATGAAACGAAGCAAAACTTAAACAACTTACATTGAAAGAAATGTTTAATAAAGTAAACAAATAAATATTAACCTTTTTCTTTTTGCAAATTTTGATACCCTTTAGATCATAATTGTTCTTTATTTCATAAATTACGGTTCCATACATTTAATTTTAGAATTTCTGCATGCCATGTTACGAGATTTAAACTGATGATCTATAATCCGGAATCGCCGAAGTCCCGACGAGTCCGGATTAACGACTTTTGACAGTATACATTTTTACCATAATATAACGTACGTTTTGCCCCTTTGAAAATCTGGAGAACTAAGGGGTGAAATATAAGAAAACTGAAAGAATCATTTGGAAAATCTCATCGAGCTTAAATTAGTTTCTAAATTAGATGTTTTGAGTGTATTTAAAATTAGGCTAACTACTTCATTCACTTCAAACCCATTACATAATACTAGTATTTAAGAAAAATGGTAAAAGATTGCAAATATGTTAAATAACAATTCTATTGATCTAGAAATGGAAATAACTGATTTTCATCTTAATTAAGATCAAGAATATCACAAAAAGCCATTTGAATAGTCCTAGAACAGAAACATCATGAACAGTTAAAACTTTTAAAAAGATAAATTCCTGCTTCCAATCTACTTAAAAATGTGAAAGAGGATTTTCAACAATGAACTTGTTAAAATCAATGTTTAGATACAGGATAACAAATCAACATCCCAACGACTGCAAGGATTTAGCCACAACATCGCATGTATCAGAGGCAAAAAAAAAAAAAACTCGCAGAAGAAATGCAGTGTTAAATTTCACATTAAAATACGATTTCCCTGTATTTAACTTTCATCTTGCTGAATTTTTTGTAAATAATACAAAGAGTATACCTTTTCTTTAACATATTATACCACACATTTTTATACTTTGTGTAATGTATTTATAACTGAAATATTAAAAGTGCACTAGATACTTGTGCTCGCCAAAATTTTATAAACTGAAAATTGGCTCCCTTTAAGTTAAAGTTGCACATAACTGCACTAAGGGAAGGAATGCAATTTTATTTCTTTTATATAAAAATATATATAAGGTTTCATTTTCATATAAAAAGAGTTAAAAATAGGGTTATCTAATTTTGTTATCTAGGTAACAAAATTTAAACACACATTTTCAGTAAAAATTACAGAATAAAAGATTTTGTTTCCCTTAAGATGCAACACCTCGCTATTCCAGGTATGGTACAGACTGCATACTGTCAGAAAGAAATTCCTTTCTTAATCAGGGAATCCATATACTTTAATCTGTTTTTACACAAGTACTGTTTATGACTAATGGTGCAGGAGTAAAATACTTTATAGTTAATCCATCTAAATATTTATTATTTCCGGTCATCTGTATAGACTGTTTATTTATCACGACTAAACTACCAATCTGCATTCTAGATACCACATATGATTCTTCAAGTTACGTTTCGTAGCCTATCATTTCTAATACAGCAGGTACTTGCTGAGCGCAGACTTGTAAAGCGTGATTTCGCGTATAGCAGTACCTTACAGGATTCCATTTAATTTGTCCACTGCTAGAATCTCAAATGCAAAGCATTCAGAAGAATTTTCACATATGGAAGATAGAGAAGTCAAACAATGAATCAGAAAATTACAAAAGAAGAATTGGCTGCTTATAAAACCCCTTGATAATAAAAGCGCTCATTACGTGAAACAGCTTTTATCTGAAGATTAGATGAAGGAATCGTTAAATAACAGAGAAGCAATGTCTGATCTTCTAGCGGAGATGGACACAATTAAAGAAAAAAACGGACACTTTAAAAGAGCTACTGGGAAATATGTGCTCTTTACAGCGACATGGTTACAGTTGCATCAGTCATTCTTATAAGCAAAAGACATCAGCTTTTTCAAAAAATAATTCTGTCATGTACTTGCCAAGAGAACGAAAACAAGTCCTAAAGAAACTTTCAGAGTGCTTTTCAAAACCAAGTTGAAAGTTGGTCTGCAGAATTTTACTTTGATAATAATAAAACATCTCTGATTTTATTTCAAAATAATTTTTTTTTTTTTATCGATTTTAAAGAGATCTTTGCAAATTAGTTCATAAAACTTCACAATATGCCAAAATTGTTCAGATTAGGGACAAAATATAATAAAGTATGCTTAAAACAACTAAGAAAAAGCACATTTTGAGCATCCTTAACAGAAGACAATTTGGCTCCACTAACTTTCTTTACGAGTAGACATTAAATTTTTATTTACATTTCTTTTTTATTCAACACTTAACTTTCAATGGTTTTAAGAGAAACAGCAGTTGATAGAGAGACTCTAAATTCGGAAAAAACTGAAACAAAATTGGTTTATACCCAGGCAGTGCAATTACACTGGCCTGTTGGGAAGAGAAGACCCCGTTGGACATGGAAAATATTAGGCCACACAGAGAGGAAAATGTTTAGCCTCCTCCTCGTAATGCGAAAGGAGGCCACTTGGGAAAAAATTACATCACAGCAGTACTTTTGAAACCACTACGAAGCAACAGAACTCTTAACAAATCTCAGACTTCTGATAATTATAGTTTGATTAACAGTTCAACCTCACTTCGAATATTACAATACAATATAGAGAAAGCACCAATTCAGACACTTCAATATGAAATTCAAAACCTACGAAATTAATGCACAAATGCTACCCTAAACATTAAAATATAATGTGAAGCATTCATGTAAAATAAATAACTAGTAAAGCTCCAATATAAAGCAAGATGTGAAAAGAGACGTACAAATTATAACATTCAAGCATTTCTAGTGGAAATAAAGTTGATATAAAACAAGAATTACCAGCCACAGATGTCTTTTTGCTCTGCATTATTCATCCGTTCTTTTTCTTTCACGATATCATGTTCTGCATTCCAAGAGTGCACAAAAATGATCACAAATTACACTAGAAGGGGCCAAAAGGGGAAAAAAGGAATCATTAGATTTTAACTAATTTGATATTAAAGAATAATTATACACAAAGAGAAATATCTAATATTGTTTCTTAATATATAAAACTTCAAGAGTCGCCTTCTTTGTTTTAAACTCCAGCTGTGTGCTACATTGTTACTAAAAGCATGACTGCAATCGATAGAAAAGCTGATTTTCCTAATACGACAGAAGTACAGTAAGCGAAAGGGGCTTTTAAGATATGGGTACAACATGAATAATGAAAGAAAAAAAAATTAGACAGTTATTACGGATACACAGAATAAAAGGGATAATGATCTTCGAGAAGAGTAAATATTTGCAGCGCTGGTAGAAAGATGGTCCCAAAAGACAAAGAGCAGGTAATTTTAAATCACAAATAAACAAAATAAACTTTACTGCTAGCTTTGAAGCAGGTGTTATATATTAAACTATCTTAATTCACATACAGACTTAGTGACATAACAGATCAAAATAGATTTTTTAAAAAAAAGGGCACAAAAACACCATTCTAAAAACAGATTTCGAAGACCATCTTGAAAACAAAAGTCATATACCATAAAAGAAATATTTCATTCAGCATTTTAACGTAAAAACCGTTTCTAATTTTAAATTCTCTATTTAGGTACTCTCATCCATGAGAGAGGACAGCTTAGTCCGATGTACAAAAAATTATCCTGAAATATTTCCCGGTCACTTTAATGAAATTATAGAAATATTTCACTCAGGGAAAGAACATATTGTCTAACTGCCCGGGTTCGAGCCCAGCTTTAATATAGCAAGCCAAAACACATCAAATGCCATTGAATGATACATCATTTTGAAATGTTACAAAAAATTTAAATGCAATTTCGTGGAAGAGCTATTGCAATTACCTACATACTAAAATTTTGACCAAAAATTCAAGAAAACTAAGATACTCCTTTTTCTTTCTAAGGAATCAGTCATATACTAATGTAGAGATGCTCAACTTATTGTACTATAAAACCCAAACATAGGAATGAAATTTTGTCAGCTATGTGAGATGTCAAATACCGCGAAATTCCGTAAATTGTAGAATAGAACCTGCGTCTGGAAACAGACGAAACATTATTCAAATAGTTTACTTTTAGCCTTGAAGCAGGTGTTCTCTATTAAACTGTGTTAATTCACATACAGAATTAGTAATAAAATAGCTGGAAATATTGTAAGAACCAAACACGTATTATATAAACATTAAAAAAATCTATCTACATTTATTAGTGTTATGAGGGTTTATTCTGAAATATTATAAGGTCACTTTCAAAGAAATGATAGAAATTTTAATAAATATAAACTACAGATTTTCTTACCTTCGAAGTTCGAAAATCTAAGTTCATCACATTCAAGTACAATATCGTGCATATCCCCCAATATGCTCTCTTAATTGTTGATTAGGTTAATGAATTTCTGCCGTAAGATGAACCAATTAAACTACTTCCTATTGATTCGGAACGTACATCATGCACATTACATAAATGGCGAAATAAATTACAACGAAATTAAAAATATCTTTTCGCAAAAAAAGCAAATTTCATTTTTAAGAATTAATCTATCCAGAATGAAATAACATTGTACACAATGCTAGAATATTATGCTAGAGCAACGGCTGGCATACAATACTGTCAAAAAACTAAAATGGCGGTGGTAAAATTTAGGCTGTGTCTACGCATACGACGTCGGACGTTTAGCTGAAACATGGTAAAAATGCTAAACGTACGACTAGTTGCGCAGAGACACTTTCGTGATTTAATATAAAGACGTGAAAATTTTTGACCTTTTGATAGTGTACCTGATGATTTATTAAAAACACAATTGACTCTCTTATATTTAATATTGAAAAGAAGGAGGGGGATATGTACAAAATAATAATAAAGATAATTCTAAGGTATTTTTTATAAATATATGTGACTTCTGAATATAGAAAATAATCGCTTACAAATGACTTATGCAGTATTTGTTTTATTATCATATCCTGTCCTCATAAGCTCAAAAATAAAACTTTATACAGGAAAGTCATTTTACCTCCAAATATATTTTATGGTATTGAAGTATGATACCAGATGATTATTTTTGTTAGAAAAATTATAATGTTATGAATATTTTCCTGAAGATAATTATACATTATATTCAAGCATATTTATATATTAATATATATATATATATATTATATTCAAGTAATAGATGAAATATTTATATATTCTATTTAAAAATAAATGGCAGCACTATGTCTTATCATTAACTTTATCAAAAGAACTTATAGGTTTAAAGCACCTAATTTCTAGTATAAGAACTGTACTTCAAATGTCCTTTTCTTTTCCCTTTTTTTTTTTCTGTAAGAGTTTTGCTTTATACTATTTACAGATGACATCTAAAAATGCTTGGCCTTTTTTATCCAAATATCTAAATATGGAAGTCTGAAATAATGCAATATATTTGTATGTATATAGAGTAAAATATTAGTAAATTCTATTTAAGTACATTATTATTCTAAGATAATGTGTTTAAAAATATTCAGTTTAATGCAAATATGTGAATTAATTTATACTGTCAAAGTCGTTAATCCGGACTCTTCGGGACTTCGGAATTTCCTGATTATCGATTATTCCGGATTATAGATCATCAGTTTAAATCTCGTAAGATGGCATGCAGAAATTCTAAAATTAAAAGTATGAAACCGTAATTTATGAAATAAAGAACAATTATGATCTAAAGGGTATCAAAATTTGCAAAAAGAAAAAGCTTAATATTTATTTGTTTACTTTATTAAACATTTCTTTCAATGTAAGTTGTTTAAGTTTTGCTTCGTTTCATATGATAATACTTTCTCTTTAATTCTATTAAACAGACATAATTTCTTGTTCAGTTACAGAGTTCTGCAGTTCAAGTCCTATAATTGCTGTGTCGAGAATACTGACTAATTTGTCAATCGAAATTTTTTCGTTTTCAATAACCTCTGTCACTTTCTTCGCTATCCGAAGCGAATTATAATGACGAGGAACTTGTTTTAAATCATATCAAAGACGGAGCACATCGAGATGAAATACTACATTTCATAAGGAATTATAAGCCAAATCAAATAAAAACATCTGCCCTGAAGACAAGGATAGTGCTGACAGATCAACTTCCAATTCATCCCCCCGCCGAGCAGCGTGAAATTGATAAACAGATTTCGGATTTCAAAACATACTTTCGCTTTAGATCCTTTACATATTAACAAATATATATCGGAAATTCTATTTGATATAATCAAAAGTTTAAACTTACTTTTATAAAATTGCTCTTACAGTCTGCAAAAAATAATAAGCCGGATCCAATTCGAAAATTAAGGAACAACGCAATCATCAACATTCACTGAAATAGATAATTTTAGATTAGCTTATACCGTCCATTATACATTAAACGCATATGTGCATGCGTTTAAACATGTGCAGAAAGTTTGTAGCTTATACGAACATTATACATAAAACGCGCACGCGAAAACGTATTCTGCACTTGCGCACACTCATATGCGCAGTCGTAAAAGGTCATACGCGCACGCGCAAACGCCTATGCGCATGTGTCAACGCGGCGCATGCGCAGAAAGTTTTTAATTTTGAGGTCCGGATTATGGATCATTCCGAATTATGGTCGTCCGAATTAACGACTTTTGACTGTACATATAAATTTTAAGTGTATGACTTCTGTTGGATGTTTTAAGTAAACAATCAAAAAAATTAACCTTTTTATCAACTTATCTTGCACATATATACATTATTACTTTTTTTTCCTATAAGAATAAACTTAATCTAATATAATAATCTAAAAATAAATAATACACAACATCTGTTAAGGCAAACCATTTTTAGTACAGTAACAAATAATACAAGCAATATAATTTAATACTTTCAGTTGTCAGAGAATGAAGTGAGTTTCGTGAAGCTATTTAATGAAAAAATCTGAAAACAATTTTTGATGGTTCTAAAATACAAGTTCTAAAAGAATTAAAATATGTACATGAGATAAATGCCGCTCTTTTTGTTTTAACCCCTTTGAATAAATTTTAACCAATTTGATTCTTTTTTTACTTCTTTTCAAAACCTTGAAATACATGAGAAACTGATTTCAGGACCAACACATTTCAAGAAATATTGCTAACTGCAATGAATCAGCACACATGTATGACTTCATCAGAACCACCAGAATGTCTTGTATTACCTTTATTTATTTATTTAAAGTTACTAATGGATTTATATGGAGAAGAGCTGAGATTTCTAATACAGTTACCACACTGGCATTTTTAATGATCTTTTCACTAATGATTTAAAATCTCTCTATATTTTTTTATTATTTTTCAAATGAAAAGTTTTTGTTCATTTGTTTCCAAAATAACAGCTTCTTCCTTAGTTCAATTATTATTTTTCTTAACTGGTTTGTCTGGTGAACTCGTGTTTTTTTTTTTTTTTTTTTTTTTTTTTTTTTTTTGTGTGTGTGTGTGTGTGAATACATTAATTCTGTAATTTATGGTTTTCAGTTTTTTAATTTCTCTTTTGAAAAGTTTTCTGCATTTTAACTTAATAGCCTTGAAACTGATGATAAACATTCAAAATCTAACTTCCATTTTAAATTTCAATGTTTACCTGGATTCATAACAAGTGTATTATTTATAAATTATTCAGACAACTTAAGAGGTCTGTGTCTTACACCTTCATAATGGTAGAAAATTTCATTGTACAGCCTATGTACATTTTAGTTTTGTCATGTCATGCCATTTGTGAAATATTCCTTCTCTCTGCTTAATTTTATTCCATATATAGAGATATTCAGTAAGTTTAAGCATAATAAATTTGTAGAAGATAAATGTCTAAAATTCCATTTTCAGTTTCCTATGTAGACTTTTACATTTGCATTTAGTACAGCAATCAATTACGCATTGAATTCCAATATAAAAATATTTTTTATCACAGCCTTCAGATCATTCCTGAACATCATTCAAATCATCATCAGACTGCAGTATGAAATATGCAAATACTTCTTCTGTTTTTGAAACAAAAAAGAATGATGACAAGTTCTAGTGAACATTGTGCATAGGGTATAAGCTGAAATTATTATTCCTGGAACAGCAATCTGGCAAATTTTAGTCTAGTGTGCTGCAGCGTTTTTATGCATAGCGGAATTTTACTGCTGAGTTTGCTACACAGTTTTATAGTTAATAGGAATTGTATTGGATTATTATGTCAAAAAATGTGAGAACTATGTGTCTAAAAGAAGATATGCTTTTCAAAGGAACAATATAAGGAAAACTGGCTCTGATTCACTTTATACATGAGGAAAACAGCAAAATCTCCTCTGGAGCCAGCCTATTCGTCAAGATAAAACTCTGAGCGAATTACTAGCATTCAGCGGATTTACCTCTCGGCCGCTGGAGGGCCTAGTACAAGTTGAGTCAACAGGTTGGCGTAATAAACACCTTTTATCATGATATTATGTGACCTATAATCTATAAGCAATGCTCTTCATAAAAAATATTAATTCCGTTTGCTTTCTGGATTCTGAACTTAGCTCTTGTTTATCTATTCTCTTGTTTTGAGATCTGCTCATCAAAACAGAGCAGCAGGTCAATTAAAGAAGGATATGCCTGCAGTGAAATCATCTTCAGTACGATCTCAAGTCATAGTCACGTCTTTAATCCACCTAAAATCCAGTCCCAGTACTTTTCACTATTTGAGCAAAAGTATAATTCCTGTTGGAGTCTAAATTAAGATGAGCTCCGGTATTTCAATTTTCTACTGAACTATTTTCATTAATTGAATTGAATTATCTGATTTTATTTATTAATTTACATTTTATTTTTATTTTTTCTTTATTTTTATCTTTGTTGACGACCTTTCATAGTCCTTCTTCTTTTAGAAATTAAGTACTGACCACAATGCATTGAGGCATAAAATTGAACAGGCACTCGTATAATCCTATGGCAAACATTCCACACTTGCTAGATAATGTGTTTCATATTGAGGACATCAAAGCACTGGCCTACGCAGGCCAGATA
Organism: Stegodyphus dumicola; assembly: GCF_044657685.1. NCBI lineage: Eukaryota > Metazoa > Arthropoda > Arachnida > Araneae > Eresidae > Stegodyphus > Stegodyphus dumicola. Next base: position 106,693,454 of record NC_140781.1, on the reverse strand, counting down.
GAGCTTAAGTCACATTATTTTGATCCCTGCAAAGCCCGCAAGGGCTTTCTGCCTAAGAACAGGGATGCTTTTGTGGAGCACTTTTTAAAGGTTCGATTTGGTTTGTTTGATTTTAGAAAAGCACTTGAGGGCTATTTGTCTAAAGAAGAGCAAAGATTCTTGATGGCTTCATGATGGACGTTTCGAAGAAAACTAGCTGGCATTCACATTGCGCAAGAGAAAACATTAAAAACTCCCATGCGACCAGTCCGTTCGCTGGAATTTCAAACCAGTCGAACTAACAGTATTCACCAAATTTACTGGTAGGTTTATACTCAACAAGGGACATATTTTTGGAGCAGGTAGGTAGTGTAAGAGTCAGTAAATGACGTAGCCAGTCTTGGGCAATAAGCTATGAGTGGCGTTCTTTATCCTACTGAAATACCGTGCTTGGATTCTTTGTCAGGTATTGGTGTATATTGGTTGAGACAGATAGATTTTCACATGTTATGTCTCATGTGCAAGCAGTAATTAGAATGGTGCAAAGCATAGTATAACATCGTCAACGTATTAGACAGTGAGAAATGTGACAACACTGACTAAGAAAGGAATGCAAAAGATACAAAAGCAGATTCGAAATACATCTGTATTCTACTCAAATCAGAAGGTGAATGCCCATATGATAAGGGTAACACAAACACAATTATCACTAGGGGATATAATCCTACTTAATTGTGATGCAGTCTCTCTACTGTATATTCATGCTCTGTACGAGATCGTCCACGAATTTCTGAGAAATTATGTTCAATTCTTCTTGCAGGGCTGATTACAGCTATGAAAGCATTGAAAGGCACTAGCGACGGGTTGTCAAAAGTCCCCAGACCATACACCATATATTAAGTTGGAGCATACGACAGCCTTCAGAATGCCTACGCTAAGACAGGTGCTATATCTTCACTCCTTAACAAGCTAGCGACAGTTGGTATACCATGAAGTGTAGCACTATTGTTCGCGAAGAATCTTGGAAAAGATGCACGTGAGGAGAAGAACATTAGCACAACTGCAGTCAGTAGTGAATTAATCTTCTTCAGATGTATGGAGCTTCATACAGCGATCAAGCATTTCACTTCCACAAACGAAAATTTGAGCACTTGCAAACTGTTTCCTTTCGATGATCTCAGAGGGACGACTGCGTAATTTCTGCTTTATCTAGATATTTAGACTTCCAGAATGGCTAGATAATCTAAATATAGGAAGATTAAAACTGTTATCTTATTCTTGAACCGGGATGATAACGCCTCATATAATATTGCAGCGGCTGCTCTATTGTCCAATAAAACTGGATGACACCCCCCTTTCCCTGCTTAGTCTTGCCAACGACTGCTGCTATCCTTAAAGCTCAACTCCATTGCTGAGCTACTCAGTGGCGTAAAGGGGGTGTATGATGCGCCGGTCGCAGAGGGGCGCCAAATGGTCTCCAAACAAGATTTTCATCATATCACTGTGTTTTTTTCGGGAAGGGGGGCGCTAAAAAGGTATTTTGCCCCGGGCGCCAGTTATGCTCGCCACTCCACTGCAGCTACTCAGATCTTTTGTTTGCAACACTACAGAAGACACTGCCTCCGACGAGAAGGCATGAAAGTCCGCAAAGCGATCAAAACACCATGGGATTGTTTCGTAGTGATATCAGTGTTATAGCTAGAGACGGGCAAGGGTGGACAACTGTCCCTGGGCGTAGTGTCACGGAAATGCCAAACTGACGAAGTTTTAGAATGAAACATTTTCCATACTTAGAAAACAGAAGGGTGTAGGAAATCTGCAGTTGTCTTTAGGCGCTGAAAACTATAGCCAAGTCTTTAGCCATATTGGATGTCCAGTAATAGATTGCATGCATCTTAGGATGTCACCCACTGTCACCACCACCAGATGATGGGAGTCATTAGCATAGATATCGCATCTTCTAAAGACGGCTCTCCAGTGGCTGAGCGGTAAAGCCGATAAACTCGGGCCGGGGCTCGAATCCCGGCGAGCAGATTGGCTGCTAACTAAGCGTTTTCATGGTTTCCATATGTGTAACATATATACAGTCCAATTTCCCTTAGAAAGTCTTTCACGAAGCCATCCCTTTCCTTAGACAGGTAGCCCTCGAATGTTTCGCCATGACTAAATAAACTGAACCCAACTCATCATCTGTAAGAGAAGATATCAGTTCTTCATATCCTGGCGTGGTTGTTTGTGGAAAACCACTACCAGAGTTGGATTAGCCATTAAGGAAAGTAAGCACGTGGTTAGGGCATTGTGGTGATGGCGATAAGTAGCGCGCCTTGCGCCCTCCGATAAGTGTGGCAACCTTAGAGGAGAAATTTCTTACGAGTAGCGAGCAGAGCGAAACAGGCAGGCTGTCGGGCAGTGTGCGCGAAGTTCCTAAATAAAGCTTAATTTTTATTGTGCACTATGTCTTGTTAATATTTATATTAATGCAGTAAGAACATAGTCTGTGATATGGAATTTGAGGATTGGTGGTAAAAACATAACAGGAAGTCCAACCATAATGGTAACTCGGACTGTGTTAAATCGTATGAACAGTTCTCAAGCACTTTCGGTTTTGACTACAAGCCATCACTCAAGATCTCCAAACCAGAAGTAATGGATTACATCGGTTTTCGTCCTCCGGATCACAGATGAGTAGTAATTATAGATCATTTTATAATTCTGTTTTCTACTTATCATTTAATTTAATTTTCTTTAGTTAAATTTTTGCTTTTATTTTGGCTTAAAAACCTTGCACAATGTCTGATGTTCATGCCGTCCAAATTCCGGTTTATAACCGATCAGACCCATCTTTATGGTTTATTATGTGTGAAAGTACTTTTGCTCTTGCCACCCCCAAACCTATCACAGAATCCATTACTAAATATAATTATGTAGTTGCTCATCTTCCTCCAGATATTGCATCAATAGCACGGGATTTACTTATGAAACCAGATCCTATTGATCCATATACAAAGCTTAAAACTTAGTTAATAAATCGTGCAGGAGAATCTTCTCAGCAAGAAATTCGCCAATTATTATCTGGAGAGGAATTAGGCTCTCGAAAACCTTCCGATTTGCTTAGAAATATGAAACGTCGAGCAGAATCTTTAAATGTCCCTGATAACTTAATGTTAGAATTATTCCTTCAACGTTTGCCTTCGACTGTTCAGTCTATTTTGGCAGCGATTTCCAATTTAACTGTAGATAAAGCTGCAGAAATTGCCGACAGAATTTTAGAAGTAAATCCAACCCCAGGGACTTGTGCCGTTTCTCGCACAGTCGATCAGTCTCTTGAGGATAAATTATTTAAACAAATAGAAAATTAAACAAACGTATTGATCGCATTTCTCTTTCTTGTGGTCACTCGCCAAATCGCGGAGATCGCAATAAGGAAAGAAGCAATTCCCAAAGGAGAGATTATTCTGTTTGCTGGTATCATAGACGTTTTGGGAAAAAGTGTAGAGATGACAAATGTACAAAACCTTGTTCATGGCAGGGAAACGAAACCAGCAAAGAATAGAGGCGACTTATTCTTTGCCTCAAGTTTCACGTCGCCTGTTCGTTCGTGACCGTAGAACAAACCTTTCATTCTTGGTCGATACCGGCTCTGACGTGTCCTTACTTCCAGCAAATAATTCTCAAAAACGGAATTCGTCCCAACAAACACTTTTCGCTGCTAATTCTTCTACTATTCATGTTTATGGTCAAAAAACACTTTCTTTGGATTTCAAATTAAGACGACAGTTTACATGGACTTTTCTTATAGCAAATGTTAGTACACCCATTCTTGGAGCAGATTTTCTCCATTTCTTTGAATTGGTGCCTGATCTCAGAAACAAATGTCTCAAAGATTTAAAAACGCATTTTAAAACCGTCGGTTGCGTGAAAAATGCAAGCATTTATTCAGTAAAAACTGTATTTAGTGATACACCATATCACAAAATTTTAAAAGAATTTCCTTCAGTTACTAGATTACCAGATCCTAACCAACCTGTTAAACATAACACCGTTCATTATATCATAACTAAAGGTCCACCTGTGGTTGCAAAACCTCGTCGGTTAGCTCCAGATCGCTTAAAAATAGCAAAACAAGAATTTCAAACTATGATGCAATTGGGGCATTTGAGACCTTCGAGCAGCAATTATGCATCCCCACTTCACATGGTTCCAAAAAAGGGAAGTCTGGAATGGAGACCTGTAGGAGATTATCGAGCATTGAACGCTCAAACGATAAAAGACAAATACCCTATTCCATGCTTAGCCGATTTTACTGCTGCATTGCACGGTACTAAAATTTTTAGTCATGTCGACCTGATTAAGGCATACCATCAAATACCAATTAACCCAGCCGACATCCACAAAACCGCCATATGCACACCATTCGGTTTATTCGAAAGTACCCGTATGCAATTCGGCTTATGCAATGCATCCGCGACTTTTCAACGTTTTATAGATGAAGTCACGCGGGATTTAGAAGGCGTTTACGCTTTCGTCGATGACTTGCTCATAGCCTCTAAAGATTCTGAGGAACATTGCAGGCATTTGAAAGCTTTATTTTCCAAACTTCAGGAATATGGACTTTGCATAAATGTTTCAAAATGCACCTTTGGTCAAACGTCTATTGATTTCTTAGGTTTTCACCTTAGTGAAAACGGAATTGAACCTCTTCCTGACAAAGTCAAATGTATTTTAGAATTTCCTCAACCTACCACTCTCACTCAGCTTCGCCGATTTTTAGGCATGTTTAACTTTTACAGATGTTTCATACCTAAAGCAGCACATATTCTTTCTCCTTTAATAAAATTGTTAGAAGGCTATATTAATAAAAAGAAATCTCGTTCTCGTGTTCAGGATTCATCCCCACAATTAAATTGGAACGAGAATGCTGAACAAGCCTTTATTGCTGCCAAAAATGCCATTGCTCAGGCTACCCTTTTGAGACACCCTATTCCCGGAGCCCAGCTAAGCATCTGGGTAGATGCCTCAGACGTCGCAATAGGCGGCACACTTATGCAGTTGTCTCAACAAACATGGGAACCTATAGCATTTTTCTCTATGAAACTCAATAAAAGTCAACAGAAATGGTCCGCGTACGATAGGGAATTATTTTCTATTTATTCTGCAATTAAGAAATTCCGACACATGTTAGAGGGCAGAAATTTTATAATTTATACGGATCAAAAACCGTTAATATACGCTTTTAAACAGAACCCTCATAAATGTTCACCTCGACAATTGCGCCATTTAGATTTTATTTCTCAGTACTCTACTGATATTAGGCATGTGCAAGGTTCAAAAAACGTCGTTGCTGACGCTCTTTCAAGAATCGAAATTGATTCCATAACAAAATCTCCATTTTTGGATTTTAAAAAATTTTCGGAAGCTCAACGGCATGATCCGGAGGTACAAGACCTTCTCAAAAACAACACATCATCTTTGAAACTGGAATTTAAACCGTGCCAATATTCTGATGGTAATATTCTTTGTGACATATCAACGGACATTCCTCGTCCATTTGTTCCGAATTCCTTTCGCAGACTCATCTTTAATCATCTGCATAATCTGTCACATCCAGGAATTGCAGCTACTACGAAGCTTATTTGTTCTCGTTATGTATGGCCCGATATGAAACGTCATATCAAAAATTGGGTGAAATCCTGTGAATCTTGCCAAAAATCGAAAATTACTAGGCATACTAAAGCACCACTGGGCACATTCTCTCTTCCTGATGCACTTTTTTCAGAAATCCATATGGATATCGTCGGACCGTTACCTCCATCAGAAGGCAACGTGTACCTTTTGACTCTAATAGATAGATTCTCCAGATGGCCTGAAGCCATTCCCATCCCGGATATGAAAACGGAAACCATTTGCAGAGCCATCTTCAACTGTTGGATATCTCGTTTTGGCTGCCCATCGATCATAACAACAGACCAAGGTTCTCAAATGAGATCCGCACTTTTTGCAGAATTCACGCGCATTTTGGGTACGAACAGAATCACAACAACAGCCTATCATCCAATGTCAAACGGCATTGTTGAACGATTTCATCGACATTTAAAATCTTCTCTCAAGGCTCACGAGACCAATAACTGGACTGAAACACTACCAGTTGTTATGCTTGGTATTCGGACAGCCGTAAAGGAAGATCTACAGTCATCTTGTGTTGAACTGGTGTACGGCACAACTCTCAAGCTGCCTAGTGATATGATAACGTCATCTAAGATATCTCCGTATGACACACAATTTATCACGAATCTTCGGCATAGAATGCAACAGTTGAATCCAATAGCAACATCTGCACATTGCCAAGAAAAATGTTACGTAAGTGCTACCTTAAAGTCGTGTACGCATGTATACTTACGTGTTGATCGAGTAACGCCACCTCTGTGCCAACCATATACAGGTCCGCATAAAGTTCTTTCTAGAACGGACAAAACTTTCACAATTGATATTAACGGTCTGAAATCTACTGTGTCTATAGACCGTGTGAAACCAGCCTATTTGCTTTCGGACTCTAATTTGCCTGAACTAAAAACAAATAAAGACTTAAAGACAGTTCAGCAGAATAAATCTGCAAACGAACTCTCTAAGACACAAACTGTCACCAGATCGGGAAGACATGTTCACTTCCATAAGAAACTTGCTTCTTACATAACAATTTAAAACATTTTTTTAAAATTCATATCTTAACATATTTCTTGTTATTTCATGTTTATTATATGTGTCAATACCTTGTTATATATTGAATTGCATTTTGATCTTTTCTAATTTTATATTCTAATTTTGTAATCATGTAAAAAATACCCGACAGCACGGATACTCTGAGATAATTTCATAACCTTTGTCGTTCCTTTGAATAGCCATTAAAGGAACTGGGGGGAAACTCTGTGGTGATGGCGATAAGGAGCGCGCCTTGCGCCCTCCGATAAGTGTGGCAACCCTAGAGGAGAAATTTCTTACGAGTAGCGAGCAGAGCGAAACAGGCAGGCTGTCGGGCAGTGTGCGCGAAGTTCCTAAATAAAGCTTAATTTTTATTGTGCACTATGTCTTGTTAATATTTATATTAATGCAGTAAGAACATAATCTGTGATATGGAATTTGAGGATTGGTGGTAAAAACATAACAGGAAATCCAACCATAGCATCAGGTAAAGGCAGCGTTACAAAAAGGTGCTTAAAGATTCAAAGAAAGAGTGCAAAGGGTCCACAAAAATAAAATTCTCACTGCAGATTTTAGAAGATACCTAGTGCACTTAATCCAAGCCCGAGAAAGAGGGAATGATGAGAAAGAGGCGTTATACTATAGATGTATGTGGAGGCAGCAAAATCTTTGAAGTGCTACGGGCATATAAAAGTCTAATTTGGCAATGAGCATTACTAAACATTCAGATAGCTGCTCCCTTTGTTCGAAATGTAATCCAAACTACTGACATGATGTGTATAGTCGCACTTTGGCCTTCTTTCAAACTTCCAGACAAAGTCGTCCAGATATTGTCTATAGAACTGTCACGCTGAGACTACAAATCGATGTTGTTAAAACCGAATGTACCGTGCAGTAGCTTCCGTTCATGTTTTGAGCATACATCATGCTTTATACCCTCTCCTACACCCCATAGATGTCATGCTACGTACATGTGCATGCTGTACAATACCGGACCCTAAGTGATCTCCTAATTGATCTTTTTGTTGCATCTTCTTGTTTGTACTAACGTTACATTAATTTCTCCATTTCATTCTTAATTTTTATTATTTATATAATTGCAGAACTGATCAGCTATCGTGGATGACTTCTTAAATCGCAATATTTTACAGGAGCGGAAGCACGCTATCCACAGGGAAGGTTGGGATTTATGCTACTGACCGGGAAATTCGCTTAGCTACATATAGGAACTGTGTGCAGCCAAAATAAAATAAGATACTAAGTCACTAATTTTCTCTTTCCTTACCGCTTGGCTTCGTGTTCTAATTAGAAGCACGTTCGGCTGGCAATAGGGAAGTCCAGAATGCAAATCCTGGGGCGGTCATTCGCTGATATTTTCTATTTCAAATAAATACCTAAAGGCTCAACCAACTAACCAAGTGGTTCCCAAACTAAAATGTGGTAGACGATAATTCTTCACCACCAGCAGGTGGCGATTAGGTTACCACCTCCCCAACTGCCTTTTAAACGGGGAAGAATGTACGGAATTTTCTTTTTTCTCAACGCATGCTTTCATGATGTAATTAGAAGCACTTCTGGATGGCAATCTTTAAGCCCAGATTTCGAATCCAGGATAGGTCATTTCTAATATTTTTTTTTTTGGCTCCTAAATAAACCTAATATTATACATCACCGTTCTATGGTGCTCTACACTCATCTACAATAGCACAATCTCAAATAGAGCTACCAGTGCTTTAATATCGAGATTAGTGTACATAGTGACTCTGAAATTGCAGTTTCGATGGTAATGGTTCAGAGGCACATGTTCTACTGTAGTGTGGATTAGGTTAACATGTCTTTCTGGAGCTGTTTCCAAAGCAGAAGAGTGCTGATCATTCTACAGATTTAAGGCGAATGATAAGGCCTTTACCGAAGCTTATAAGTTGGGTAAATCAATGTCTACATGATATTTTTTCTGATTACATACTTTTTGTTTTGTGTCATATGGGGACAAACTGTATACTAGTTTTTATGCCTGCTTTGAATCAGACACTAATTTTTGTTTGCAGCACCACTATAGGGTTTGCAGTCATACCCTGCTACACGACACTTGAACCATTAGCATCTATGTTCACATATTGCTCAACTGATTTATTAGTTATAGCTTATGTGCATACATTTCCTTGTCATATGTGTATGTATTTTAATATGAATCTTTTGTAAAAAATAAATTAGACTTGCATATATGCATAGGCAAGCTAGTTTGCTATACGAAAAGAAAATAAAATTAAAAACCCTGTTCCTTAGACCATATCAACTGGCTGTTTACCCAATTCACATATATTGCTATAGCACCAGATGTTAAATTTAAATCGATCACTTCATTTCAAAGTTATAAAATGGACATTTGTATACTATGTTATCTTTTAGTACATGCTCAGCTGTTGAATTTTTATGGCAAAGGTCCTGAGGGCTATCTGCTTAAAAGAAGAGATGCCCTTCTTTGAGCACTTTTTGAATGAAACTGACTTGTAATCATATTAAACATAGGGTAAACTGTAAAAACAGAGATGTAGCTAACCCATTTGATAGAATTCAAACCTAAATTGTATCACCAGTATTCTGTGTCTTATCTATTCGAGAACCGACACCGGTGGGTATTCTTCTAAAGCAAGATTTTGGTTTATGTTTGCATATAGATATTACTTATGCAGTAGATCATTATCAGACATATCAAAATAGTGATATCATTGAATGAAATTAAAAAAAATAATAATTCCATTTTGCTACAAACTTCATACACAGAAAACAAGAGAAATAATGCTTTGAATTTTGCTCATCAGAAGAAGCATTATATAATACAGCACTTTTGATGAGCACAGTTAATTGGTGTGTATATGTATTTTAATCAGTGAGCTGTTCTAAAAGATTTTTCATGGAATGGTCAGACTTTCTTAATTTCTCAACCAGACTAGCAGCATTGTTCATCTGACATGAGACAAACTTAAATTAAGATATACATAATTTTTAAAACAGGGCACATAAATTTCTATATAATGGCTAACATAAATTATATTTTATGTTAGCCATTATATAGAAAACTGGCTAAATAAACAGAAAATCTAAAAAATACAGCCGCCTATTCCACAAACAAAAAAAAGGACAAATAATCTTAAAATGAACTCAATGATTGCAGACTATAGTAATAACAATTTATTCAAAATGAATGTAGATACACTATTTTACTTTTAAATATGTCAAGAAACTTGTAGTGATCATCCAGCTAATTCAGTTTGCTTTTAAAAAAGTGTGCATTGAAATAAATAAATAAATAAATAAATAATAATAAAAAAAAAACACAAGAATTTAAAGAAAAAAGAACAAGAGCTTTTCATTATTAAAAACTGTTATGACCTAGAAGAAATCTAATCATATCCTTTCACATTACCATCCATGCACACCAATCACATAATCATCCAGCTAGTTGGAGAAAAGTGGTTTTAGGTAATGAATGTATTTTGCTTTTTTAATTCCCCTGATATGAAACTCAGCCAGATCAGGTTCATGAATTTAATTGTAAAATACGGGTATTTAGAAGCAACTGTCATTGGCGAAGGGCTTGGGCATACTGTAGATGACAGTAGGAATCTGCCCCATAGTTATCCCTATGGGACGGATGGATAGAGGACTAATGTCAATTTCAAAAATATGTCTCTGCAATAATATTTTATTAAATTAATTATGTGAGGTTTGTTTGGTGCATTATGAAAAATGAGCACTATTTATGAACAACTTAAGATACTTAACAGTAAATTATCATCACATACATCACAAAAAAGAAATGTATCTCTTTGAGTGCGCATATAGTGAGCTTGGATATATATATATATATAAAAGTATATTTTATTTAGTATTATAATATATTATTCTTTTTCATATTTTTATATTAAATGATAATTCTTAAATAGATAAGAATGAATGAATTTATAAAAACAATCATCTCAACCTTTATAATAAATGACACCTAAAGGTTTTCTCAAAATTTAATACAGTTATTCCCATACATGTTGATTTGGCATCCATAGTTGTTATGGCCAATCTATTATAATGCAAATAACAGAAGAAAAAAAAAATACAAAATGCATTTTAAATGAGAACAGGCCACATCATAATAATCAAAATAATTTGTGCTAAAATTCCAATCATAAGCAAAAATATACAAGTATAAAATAAAAAAATAAAAATATTGTTCTGACATCAAATACAAAACTGCTTACTTTGCTTATAGTACTTAACATTTTATTCAGGGTTAAATTAAAACATCAAAATTCTCAACATTAGAGATACAGAAAATATATTAAAAAAATGTATATGATATAGTATACAATCTCAGCATGCACAATTTATCAATTAAATTTGACTTCCTTTATACGTATTTTTCAAATCATGAGAAACAGTTTTTGGCTGATTTTTGTGATGAAACATTAGAAGATATTTTCCAAGAAGGGATGCTTTAAGGCAAACTGGCTTGCATTCATCACGTGGAAAAATCATGACGACGCTTATGCAGGCAGTCCATTCACCAGGATTCAAGCTATTAATGTTCAGCTTCTCACCAGCTTGTCCACTGGCACACAACAGCCTCTTGTAATACATTATCTGCAGACATGAAATCCTTCTATATTTATATGAAAAGAAAAAGTTATACATTCAATATTAATTACAAAACCCATTTTCATACATGTCTACTGACAAATTATAAGTAATCCGCAACTCATGATGAGTATTGTTCCAATAGTTCCATCATAAGTTCATACTGATGTAACTCAGGGTCTTAATAAAATTATACCTTGGTATGTTTGATTATATTGTTATGAATAAGGCTTCTGTTTCAAATGAAAATGGTTTAAGGAGGTATAAACTTATGTGACATTTATAAACAATTTATTTGCATACATTCACATGAATTTTATAAAATTAATACATATACATCCCTTTCATTAGTTGATAAGAACAAAAATATATACAAAATTCTTTTAATTAAAATAATGGATAAGTAACTGTTACTTATTTGAAAGAATTACATATTGTAAAATACAACTTAGTGAAAAATTATTATTCAGGTATGATCAAAATCCTATAAAAACAATGCACGTATGCATAAGCTGTTTATATTTTTCTGTAAAATAAACATTTGATCTCGACAACTGCATACTTTTATTTCAAGATGCTTTTTTAGTTAGGACTACCTAATATACACTAATGTTTGTGAAAATCACAACCATGAAGGAATTATGCACTTTGAACCAAACCTACATGAAATGTAAAGTGAGTTAAGACATACAAATGATTAGAAATACGAAGGGATTATGCATGCATGAAATGAGAACTGGCAGTTGTAAAGGACTGTAAAGTTGTGCTGAAATCTGTTTATCATCCTCCGTCTGCAGTGAACATTTAATTTGTGCTCAGTATGCCTCGTCAACAGCAGAGGATGCCATACCAACAAGTTTGAACGAGGCCACATCGTCTGTATGCAAGAGGGTGGACTTTCATATCAAACAATCACAGCCCGCATGCAGCACAATGCCACAACAGTGATGCATGTTTGGAAGAAATGGACAGCGAGAACCAAACAAGGTGAAATCCTGGCAACGGGTCACACAACAGCACAGGACGACAAACACCTCATCTGCATGGCTGTGATGGATTGTAGAGCATCCTCTCGTATGTTAGTACAATATTGGAGCATGGTTACAAGTGTTCGTCGCTGTCTGCTGCAACATGAACTACATGCAAGGGTTCCTCTACGCAGGATTGCCCTGTCGCTGAGTAACATACGCCTCCGACTTCAGTGAGCACTGCAACTCAGTGCGTGGCGTGCTCTGTGGCAACAAGTTGCTTTCTCCAACAAATCTTACTACAATCTGGAGTATAATGATGACAGAGTATGCATTATTTGATGCATTCCAGGCACTATATTTTAGGGGAAAAAAAAAATGCCTGTGAACAAGCCTTCTTTAAGGTACAACAGGTTTTGCATCTTCCCCAGATATGTTGCTCAATCAGTATGCCTAGGATTTCATGGGTCAGCGACTCGCACGTACAGCTAGTGGGCCACACACTAAAACTGAACTTTCACATCAAGTCAAAGCCATTCCCCAGGATTACACTCAGAACCTATACGATTCAATGCCACGATGTGTACAGGCTCTCGCTCAGCATGACAGAAACCCAAAGTACTGATTTTCCAACTTTCGTTTTTTTTTTTTTTTTTTTGTTTGTAAATGTGATCGTTTACTTGTATCACTATCGGTAATATGCGGAATAAATTTCATTCATTTCCGACAATTCCTTCATGGTGTTGCATTTTTCACAAACATTAGTGTGTCTACAGCTTCCAGTGCCTGTTCAGCATCCTCTCGTATGTTACTGAAGATAAATGACTAACTGAAAACAATTTTTAATCTCTATTGAAATGCCCGTAATGATTCATTGCTAAGCACAGAATGTTAAATAACACTTGTCACTCCTAGCAATGCCTCATTCTGCCTCTAGTCCACCATCAGAAAACTCCATCAACCTGCTGTGGAGGAAGCTCCACGTTTATAAAATTATTTCCATCATCTTCAAAGGCAGAATTACAGAGGTTCTGGGAATCCCATATTATCTTTAAATTCTTTCAAAGCTTTTCTCAAGCCTTTTTTTGTACAATGCAATCATAAAATGCTTGTTGAAATTCTACTCAGTATCAACTGTAATCTCCAAATGCGGCTTTATGAATTTGTGTCCATCATCTATACAAATTACACTGACCAAAAAAAAAAAAAAAAAAAAAAAAAAAGCATTATCTAATTTTTAAAATTACATTATCTTTCGGCTATGCCGAAAGGGGCAATTCTCAGAACCCGCACATTTCCAGGAAACCCGTGTAGCTAGGTTACCATTTTCACTTACTACAAAGACAACGCCAAACAATAATCGATTATCGCTCAGATTGGGACCACGTGATCTTTCAGAAGCAGAACTTTCATCTGATTGGTTCATTTCTACCCCGGACAGAGTTTCAGCTGAAACATTTTTGGCAAGGTTTGAAGAAATATCACATAGCCACTACATTGTTTCTGTAGCTAGGTGGGATTCTTTTTTTTTTTCTAAGAATCCTCCCATTTAAACCAGTGCTACCAAAAACTTGTTTCTCAGGAAAGTCCCGTCTAGCAGGGACTGTTGATAGAAGTAAACAACCGCTTTAATCAACACTCACTAATAATATAGTAAAATCACAATGACCAAAATTAGCCTCAATCCACTATGTCTAATCCGTTTTCAAAACACGTTTCACTTTTGTGATAAGAGGAGAGTGGAATGTGGAAATGAACAAGAGCTCAGCATAAGAGCGTATAGGTAGTGATCACTTTAGGTTTTCTACAAATGACATTCAGTGGATGAGTTGAATGTTGCCTTTTTTCCCCTCCGAGATGGCTAGATGGTGTTACTAGGTGGCTTAAAGTACAGTCAAAAGTCTTTAATCTGGAATGGTCTATAATCCGGACCTCAAAGCTACAAACTTTCTGCACATGTTTAAACGCATGCACATATGCGTTTAATGTATAATGGACGGTATAAGCTAAGCTAAAATTATCTATTTCAGTTAATGTTGCAGATCGTGTTGTTCCTTATTCTTCTAATTGGATCCGGCTTATTATTTTTTGCAGACTGTTAGAGCAATTTTATAAAAAGGAAGCTTGAACTTTCGATTATGTCAAAAAGAGTTTCCGATTCTGGAGATATCAAAGGATTTACAAGCGAAATCATGTTTTGATGTCCATGAAACAAAAAGTGGAATTGCTGCAAAAAATGGTTAAAGGCATGAAGAAAGTGACAGAGAGGTGATTTGTTTCTCTAACTATTCCGAAATCTGTTTATCAATTTTGCGCTGCTCTGCGGGAGAGGAGGGGGTACGTTGCAGCGCACAATGAACTGGAAGTTGATCTGTCAGCACTATCCTCATCTTCAGGGCAGATGTTTTTATTTTATATATTATTATTATAATTCCTCACTAAATGCAGTATTTCATCTCGATGTACTCTGTCTTTGATATGATTTAAATCAAAATCATCATTATAAATATCACGAATACACATGAAATAGTTTTCTGGTTGCAATTTTCTAATTTCAACTATGCGTAATGTATGCTTTACACATGCGCACGTTGAAAGAAAAGTTAATTAAAGTAAACAAATAAATATTAAACTTTTTTTTGTAAATTTTGATACCCTTTAGATCATAACTGCTCTTTATTTCATATTTTTAATTTTATAATTTCTGCATGCCATCTTAAAAGATTTAAACTGATGAGCTATAATACAAAAAAACCGATAATCGGAAATCGCCGAAGAGTCCAAATTAAAGACTTTTGACTGTTTATGATAACCAAATGAGCACCACAGCATTTAATGGGTTAATATATGACATAATTACACAGATTGGAATTTGCTAGCAAGTTTGCCCTTGAAACAGAAAAGAAAATTAAAAATCCTGCTCCAGAGGACATTCCAGCTGGCAACTTTATGAAATTTATATACTACTGTTATAAAATAATTTGATCCAGTTTTGTGAAATTAATAAAATATATGGCATTAATGAACTATATAATCATCTGATGTGTATTTTAACTTTGAATATCAAATCAGAATAGGGATTTTTTTTTTTTTTTTTTTTTTTTTGCACTGTGGCTGATTCTTACCTTTAGTCATAAAGATGATTATTATGATGCATGTTGTTTTATCGAAGACCTGCCCATGATGGATTACTATATTCCTGCCCCACTTTACAGTGCTGAAATTTATTAAAAATATTTCCCTCATTTTCCACTTTTTTCAATAAATTAATTAGAACGAGCTTTCCTATAGTTTAAAATGTATTTGTTGATGTGGTAATCATTGTCTTACTTACAAAGACAAAATCCCATAAATACATACAAAGGTTACATTGAACCTTTCTTCTTGTAATTTTTTACCTTAATGCCAACTTAACACAAGAACTGTTGAAACACAGTGAAGCAAACACAAACTGACATTCATTCTATGATTTCAGCTGCATACTCAACTTCTCGCCTACGACTCTGCAGTTGTGCAATTCTAAGATGTTTCTTCAAGTAAAAAATTGGTCAATGTGTACATGGATACCGAGGATGTGTAATTCTTAAAAACGCACCAAGCAGTCGGTGATTTTTCATTGTTTTTCTTGAAGTCCTGTTTTAGATATTTTTGCATGTTTACAGAATTAATTCAAATTTGTAACCGGCGATATGATGAGTCAGCGATTTTCTAAAACACATGAAAACAATCGATTTGGCGACTTGGCAATTTTTTTAAAACTCGCCAATCTGGACCGTAATATCTAGTTTTACCATATTGCTGTTGTGAAAAGACATGTTTGAAGATGAGTACAAGTTTAACAATTTAAAAATACTGTAATCCTAAAAACAAATCATATGGACCATGGTAGACAAAAAAAAAAAAAAAAAGAAAGGCACTGCAAAAGCATATGGTTAGACATGGCCAGAATCTCATAAAAAATAGCACACATTAGCTTCTTGGCAAAACATACTTTGGCTCAACTTCGATGTTAATGTTTCTGGTTAAGTAGAAGCAACATTAAAACTGGTTTGCAGTAAATGCTGCCAAATGAACACATAACTGAAATATTTGCTGATATTAAGAAAAATATTAATTTGTTCAGCTAGACATTTAGCACCAATGCTCATCCAATAACAACAAAATTATAAATTTGTTCACAGAATGTAATAAGAAATTTGTGTAAATAAGTACATAAGCAGCAGCAACAACAACAACAAAAGGCACATCAATATCACTGCCACACCATACAATTACGTTTGAATAAGAAAACAGAGTTATGCGCACAGCATTGAAAGAATACCTTTGAAGTACACCATATTCATTTCTTACCCTGAATCGAACAGAACCATGTAATTATTTAATCTCCAACTACATTTTGAAATTTAATAATACATACAAATTATATACATTTAATACACATTTTGTACCGCAATTAAATAATTACAAATATAGTTTTCACTAACCTATACATGCAGAAATTCAGGGAAAAAAGATCGCCAGATCGCATTTACCAGTTTGCTTTAAAAAATTGAATTAACATAGATAATTACAATTTAAAACCTATTCATTTAAGCAAATAATGGATTATAAATTTTAATTTTACCTTACAATCAAGAATGAGAATAGCCACATCACACCCACACCACGCTGCATACAGGCAAGAGAACATTAACTGGGCTGAATAACAAAACAACCATCACAGCAAAAGCTACTGCTTCTTGCTGCAATTTTTAATTTCACTACAAATAACAGAATAATACTAGAATTGTTTACAATAAGTGTACATAGAATGTTAGGCTTTTGGTATTAATATTACACACTCTAGCTCGGCTGAAGTTAAGATGTTAATGTTTCTGGCTAAGCATGTTCAACTAGATGCATTATTAAAGCTGATTTCGGCTCATTTCGGATACCCGGCTCTTGACTAAATTTGGCGAGTTTTTGGCCGCCATCTTGGATTTCAGAAATGCGCCAAAAAGCGCATTTCGAAATCCAAGATGGCAGCCAAATATTGTTTTCCCTATCCGAGGGAAGTGGACAGGGAAAACAATTCTGAACTGCCCAAAGGAAAAATTGAACTTACCCTTGTTCATGTTGACATGATGACGCCTGACATTCCCTATTTCTTCAATGTTGTACAACATGGTTAATGTTATATTACTAAGCATGATATGATAACTTACTAATTGTAATTCAGTCTAAAGTAATAGAACAAGAAATTTTAATTAACGTGTACTTTAACGAGTGAAATGTTTTGCATGAATCGCTATAGGGCGAAGAAGTACTTATGCTCAAACTGTAAACAATCGATTTAAAAGAAAGCTTCCAACCTAAAAATTTGACTTGCTTGTAATTTCGGCATTATATTATTTGGCATTTAAATTAATAATGAATTTATATTTAAATTAATTATGTTATGCAGGTAAGTGTATGATAGTTAAACATGATATATATGGATGAGAAATGAAAAATTAGAACATTTATTAAGCTATTTGTAATATATGCTAAGTTCTTTTTAAGAAACTTATTTTTCAGTATATAGCACTCAATTTTTTTTTATTAATTAATCAATTTGAACATATATTTTCTATTTTTCCCTGTGTTAGAATTTCAACTTTTTTTTAATTAATCAATTTAAACATACATTTCTTAACTTATTTTTCAATATGCAAGAATTTCAACTCTTTTAATTAATCAATTTAAACATATATTTCTTAACTTTTGTTTCAATATGTAAGAATTTCACCTTTTTTAATTAATAAATTTAAACAAATATTTCTTATCTTATGTTTCAATATGCTAGAATTTCATATTTTTTAATTTATCAATGTAAACATATATTGCAAAATGAAGGTACTTACCCCTAGATGATATTGCTTGTACAATCTTTGTCTTCTTAAATTATGTTATTTATATTTATAAAAAAATTTCACTTTTTCACAAGAAAATTTTTATCCAGGTTCTCACAGTTTCACCTTTTCACAAGAATATTTTTATCCAGGTTCTCACAGTTTCATCTTTTCACAAGAAAATTTTTATCTAGTTTCTCACAGTTTTGCAAGAAAATATGTATCCAGTTTCTCACAGTCAACAAGTTCACAAGTAATTGTGTATATGATAACCAGGGCTGGAAAGGGGGCATATGTCCGTGGGCACATCATCCAAGGGAAGCCAAAATGATGTTACGAATTTTTAGAGTTGAATGTTTTCCATTTTTGGCCAGTAGTCGGGAGGGGCACAAAATCTTCAGATGTCCCTGGGCGCTGAAAACAGTAACTATGACTCTGCCGATAACTTATAAAATTTCATTTTTTCACAAGAAAAACTGTTATAGATTCATTCCTTGTTAAAATCCAATGCTTCGTTTCACTGAAGTCTACTCTTATAGATCGAGGCCTGTTCATCAGATCTGAAAAAGAACAATTTTTACAAGCATTTTGAAATTAGAAATGATTCCATTTCCACATCACCTTAAGACTTACACATACTTAAAAAAAGAAAAATCTTTTCTTCTGCTTTTTGACTATTCAATTTAATTGAAGCATTACCAAATTTTGTAAATTAAGAGTTTTTATAATTATATTTAAATCAATTATTTATAAAAAATATTTATGCGGGTATTATCATATAATTTCGTTTAAAAAAATAGGCACTACCTATTTTCACATTACTTGACTTTACATGCAAGTTAAAGTGATTTTTAATTAAATCTAAATTTGATAAAAAAATTAAAAACAGTAAGAAATGTGATTAATGATATTAGTGAAACAAAATAGTTACAAATAATCCCAATTTTTAAGCTAGTATGTGTAAGACTAGGAGATAGGAATCCTGATGCGTTTTTTTTTACGAGGTTTCGCTAGGAGCCATAATCCTCTAATTTTAATGTGCACACATATATTTTATATTACTTACCATTCAGCACCATATTTTGCATTTTTCAGCAGTATTACTTGGCAGTTCACTATTTGGAGTTTTTTGTAGAGAAAATATCCATGTTATATATGTTCAGAATACGAGATAAATAAACAAGATTTTAAATTTCATGATCGTCGAGATTTCCTGTGGTGGCAGCAGTTGCTCAGTTCCTTCGCTTTCAGGTGTGGCCCGCATCAGTCGTTTCAACTCGGATGTGTTTCTTGAAAGAAAAACTTGGCTATACCCCCAGGTACTGGGTCTGTCATCCGAGTTGATTTCTCCATCTGCTTCTTCCCTCGTCTAAGTGGCAGCAAAATGTTATTTTTGAAGTCCCTAAACAAAATATCCATATTATGCATATTCAAAATACAAGATAAGTAAACAATATTTTTAATTTCATGATCGTCGAGATTTCCTGCGGTGGCAGCAGTTGCTCAGTTCCTTCGCTTTCAGGTGTGGCCCGCATCAGTCGTTTCAACTCGGATGTGTTTCTTGAAAGAAAAACCTGGCTATACCCCCAGGCACTGGGTTTGTCATCCGAGTTGATTTCTCCATCTGCTTCTTCCCTCGTCTAAGTGGCAGCAAAATGTTATTTTTGAAGTCCCCAAACAAAATATCCATATTATGCATATTCAAAATACAAGATAAGTAAACAAGATTTTAAATTTCATGATCGTCGAGATTTCCTGCAGTGGCAGCAGTTGCTCAGTTCCTTCGCTTTCAGGTGTGGCCCGCATCAGTCGTTTCAACTCGGATGTGTTTCTTGAAAGAAAAACTTGGCTATACCCCCAGGTACTGGGTCTGTCATCCGAGTTGATTTCTCCATCTGCTTCTTCCCTCGTCTAAGTGGCAGCAAAATGTTATTTTTGAAGTCCCTAAACAAAATATCCATATTATGCATATTCAAAATACAAGATAAGTAAACAAGATTTTAAATTTCATGATCGTCGAGATTTCCTGCGGTGGCAGCAGTTGCTCAGTTCCTTCGCTTTCAGGTGTGGCCCGCATCAGTCGTTTCAACTCGGATGTGTTTCTTGAAAGAAAAACCTGGCTATACCCCCAGGTACTGGGTTTGTCATCCGAGTTGATTTCTCCATCTGCTTCTTCCCTCGTCTAAGTGGCAGCAAAATGTTATTTTTGAAGTCCCTAAACAAAATATCCATATTATGCATATTCAAAATACAAGATAAGTAAACAAGATTTTAAATTTCATGATCGTCGAGATTTCCTGCAGTGGCAGCAGTTGCTCAGTTCCTTCGCTTTCAGGTGTGGCCCGTATCAGTCGTTTCAACTCGGATGTGTTTCTTGAAAGAAAAACCTGGCTATACCCCCAGGTACTGGGTTTGTCATCCGAGTTGATTTCTCCATCTGCTTCTTCCCTCGTCTAAGTGGCAGCAAAATGTTATTTTTGAAGTCCCTAAACAAAATATCCATATTATGCATATTCATAATACAAGATAACTAAACAAGGTTACGATAATGAAAACATAAGTTAGTGTATATATAAACACTTTTATTAAATGTTTTAATATTTTTTCTAAGTGTTCTTTCTGTTGTTTAGTTTTAATCTTTTGTTAACTACATATTCTTTTTAACTAGAAAATAATAATTGAACATAGTACAAAAATACACAATTACCACAAAAGGGTGGCAAGTTTAAGAAGTTAATAATGTAAGATTGAATCCTTATATTTAAAATAATATATAAACGGTAAATTTAAAATAATAAACGTAGTATGAAAATACATAATTAAAATAAACAGGCTGGAAACATTAAAAGTAATGAATTCACCTGTATATTTTCTGAATGAAGATTCATTTCTTTCCATGATTCATTTATCATTTCTGCAATATTCTTTACCTGAAAGGGGTGATAAATTATCCTTAACAATAAAATGTTTTCTGGTAAGAAGTAGGCTGGAAACCTTTAAATTAATCAACTCACCTCTATGTTTGTCAATTTATCTGTCAAAATTAGTTTTCTTCTTTCTTTTATTTATTTTTTTTGGATTACCTAATTTGCAATAAATTTTTTTTACTGAAAAATAAGTAGGTAAACTTATACTAATAATAACTAAATAAATTTTACAGTTGCTTTTACTGAAGGAGTAGTATTAAAATAAAGTGAAGCACTAATTTGAAACATAAGCTGTGAATGGTTAAAATTTTGTCTTACCTCTGTCATAGTATTTCATGACATTTTGGATCTGCAGCTGTGAAAGAAAGTTTATTTTAATGAAGGAATAACAAAATATATAAAGAATAGCTCTCATGTCAAAATAAAAGTTGAGAATAACTGAAATACACATTTACCTCTTTATGTAAAAGATATGCAACATTTTCGCAACATTTCCATCCTTTTGTTTTCTGGGCTCTGTTTTTTGGTTGAATTCTAAAAGGAAATAAAAAATAACAATTTCATGTAGTGAAAAACAAAAAGGTATTAAATCAAAATTTGTGGACCATCTGAACATTTACACAAATTATAGTAAACAATTTACTTGTATGCTTTTCTTATCATTTATTCCAGTTTTAAAACTTGGTCTGTGTTCCCTTACTCTGAAAAATAAGCACATAGATTATAATGGTATGTAATTTAATATTTAAATGCAATTTTTGTATGTATATATATGTAAATAAATAAATTATGTCAAAAATAAAGTTATATTTGTTGGTTTTACCCCATTTATCATCATCTTCCTGAATGAATGGTATATCATCATCTTGTCGGGCAGATTTCTTTGGAGGCATCAGGTCCTCAATTCCTTCGCTTTCTGATGTTGGTTCGTCCAACATTTTAAGTTCAAGGCCGACTTTTCCATGGCCTGGACACACAGCTTTAATGTCCTGTAGAAACTGAGCAAGTCTTTCTCCATCATAAGTAAAGGGCTTCAAGCGGAACCGCCTGTAATAATGTACAGCCATGTACTGCGTGCGAATATCATCTGTTCTCTTGCTCTTTATAGACCTCTTAAAAAGTTTGTTTTCACCCTCAAGATCATTTATAGTGTTCTGTTTATCATCGGGATCTACAAATACGCCTCTAAATAAAGGATTAATGAATGTTAAGGATGAAAAAAAAAATGTCACTCATTAAAAAAAAAGACACATATTTACCTTTCTTGTGATTGGTAGTTTTATGTGTTGCTGCCGGAAATAAATTTTCTATCCTTTTATATTGTGGAGCAGAGTCAGTGTATATGAAGGTGGTTTCTGGGTGAACATGACGTTTAATGTAAGGCCACAAACGCCTTTTGCTTTTTCCTTTAACCTTGAAAAATAATCCTTCTTTGTCTTCTCGACAGTAGATGCCTAAAACTACGATGGTCATATTTTTGGTTACCCTGCCGCGGTTGTACTTGCGGCGGGTCAAAAATGTTTCATCAATTAATATAGATTTTCCTTTACCACCTAACATTCTGCTATGATGAGAGGCAAAAATTTCGCATACCTCACGACAATATGATAAAAAGTCAACAATAGTCTCATTTGCAATTACTGGTAATTTTTGCTTTTCCCTCCATAGCTTTAGCTGCTGATTTATGTAGCTGAAACTGTGATCTAGAACAAAGTACACAGTTATGACTAAAGCTTCCCTTATTGGGATTTTTGTACCTTCGAAAAATGTGTTTTCAATGGGGTTAATCATGCCAGAGCAGTTGTTGCGATTTCTCAGGCTGCAGACCCAACACCATCCCAGCTTTGATTCCTTTCTCTTGTTGCTTCTCATCGGTGCCTGGCACTTGGGGCAAGGTGGTGCCTCATCCTCTCTGGGAAGAAGTCCAGCATCCGTGGCAAACTCGAGTGCAGCTGCCTCTGTATTAATTAAATGCATGTCAGTAATTAAACAGAAATATTTCAGTTTTTCATGCAAAGAAGCCATATTAAAAAAAGTCAGTACAGTGACAGAAATAGTTTAAAGAAATTTATTGTTAGAAATTTCAGAAACTTGGCAATTATGCAAAAGTCAAAACTATCAGAAATAAAAAAGTTTAATAAAGATGAAAAGTAATTATAAGTTTAATTAAACAATATTAGTTCATTATAGGAAGATAGAGAAGTGAAAAGTTCAAACTAAAAAGTAGTGTTACAAAAAAAAAAAAAAAAAAAAAAAAAAAAAAAAAAAAAAAAAAAAAGAAGGGGAAAATAAAAATAATAGTAATGATATGTATCTATGAAAACAAAGTATTAAAACAAATTTCAAGTGAAAAATAATATTAAAAAATGTAATGGATGAAAATAGATTAAAAGTAAACTTAGCTTTGGCACAGTCCAAACCACGTAAGTACCGAGGTACTGATTTTTTTTCGGTACCTGACAGACAGACAGACAGCTGCACGGGCTTAACCGCGGCAAAATATGATCGCGAAAAATCTTCTTTTTTAAATTTATTTAAAATATTTTCGAAAAAAAAAAAAATATTTTACTTTACAAATAAATGTTTTTCGGTACATACGTTTTTTTAAAACATTTTTAAACAGAGATGCAGAAGAATAATAGGTATTGTTATTTTTGTGTGCAGATATGCGTGCGTGATGAACTAAAAAATGATTTTGAAGGTTTCGTGGCATATTTATCCTCTCAAAAATATGCAACTTGCTCAACTTTTCGATTTTATTAAATTAAATAAGGCCTATCGATTTTTTTTTTTTAAGCACTGACAATGAAAGCTGTTATGTTCTATTTTTGCGTTTTTATCCCAAAGCGCGTTAGCCCAGAAGGGCTATTAATTTCGTTTTCGCATTTTGCGTTGAACTGTTTCTACCGAATATTATCGCTGTGTGTTATATTTAAAGATATTTAATAATAAAGTATCAGCATAAATATACGTATGTTTAACGTACATAACATTTATGCAGATACTGTGATAAAACAACGGTACCTACAGCTATGAAATTTTGATTATGTACGTCACCACCCGAATATGGGCATCTGAAAGCTCAAATTTGTAATTTGTTTTATTAACTATTTAACATTTTGTAAAGCATTTATGTGTTTTTGATTAAGAAACTCGACGATTTCTAAGCGAGCAATGGCAACACTGTTCGGCGCAAGACTGTCTATCGGAAATTCTAAAGATATGCTCTTCTTTTAAATGTTTTGTCATATTGCTGCTTAAGAGAGAAGACAGTTGGGATGTACAAAATTTAAAGACAGCATGTCTGTTGATTTTGAAAATTCATTTCCAATGAATTTAACAATTGTTTTCAGTTGGCGAGAGGTATACATCTCTGTTGTACACTATTATTGGTAACCTTTAATTGTTGGTTATTTGTTACATTTTTTTGTCTTTCATATTGCCCTGGCTGCATTGGAAATTTCGTGGTTTTCCTCGTGCGTATACGAGCCAGTACAATTACACTAATGAATCATATCACTTAAATAATCTGAATAATTATAGAATTATTATATAAGTGTAGAATAATTGGGTTGGTTGTTATGTTCACGAGTTGTGTGTAAATGCGTGGCTTTGTGTGATTATGTAATTAATTAATGAAGATTTCAGCAGCGGCCTGGAGGTAAAGTGTGTGAGCACTGGTAGTTCTGTCCGAAGTTCGAATCCCGCTAATGCGCCGGTTGCTTGTTATGTTCACGAGTTGTGTGTAAATGCGTGGCTTTGTGTGATTATGTCATTAATTAATGAAGGGTTCAGCAGCGGCCTGGCGGAAAAGTGTGTGAGCACTGGTAGTTCATCTCATTACACATATACTAGCTATGCATATATACATTATAGACAGGGGTGTAACTAGAATTCTTGGTCCCGTATGCAAAATAATTTCCTGGGTCCCTAAACCAATAAATTTAATGTGCTTAAAAATAAAAATTAAACTAAAGAAAAAAACGTGAGAAGTAAAAAAAAAAATCAAGGATTCCTGGAGCCTGTTTTCATGATTTTTATCACATCTGGATTAATTGTTAAAAAATAAAAGCACGTTCTTAGGGAACCATTTGAAAGTTATGTAATATGAAGAAAGAATTAAAAGGAAAATATTTCCCCTTTGCTAACTGGTGAAATGCAAATTTGCTTTAGTCTGGGTATTTGACGTCAGATGATTTTAATTCTGTAATTTAAGACTTTTTGTGTGCGTGCGTGTGAGTGATAGATAATTGATATTGACATACAAGATAATTGATAAACGTACAGAAAAAATATTACATCAATAAATAGTACTCTGTGGTTTACTCAACTTACAAACATAATTTATGCAATAATATACAAGTAACATGATTTTAATTCTGTAATTTAAGACTTTTTGTGTGCGTGCGTGTGAGTGATAGATAATTGATATTGACAGACAAGATAATTGATAAAAGTACAGAAAAAATATTACATCAATAGATAGTACTCTGTGATTTACTCAACTTACAAACATAATTTATGCAATAATATACAAGTAATAAATAAGAACTTTTATGATGTAAATGATACATTTGTTAAATATAAAACATATTTATCATAAACTTCATAAAGAAAATTATTTGAATATACAATTTTAGTAGAAAATATGTAATATTTTTGCTGTCCTTTTAAAAATCCTTTTGGTACACTAAACTACTTGAATACATCATTTTTATAAAAAAACATGAATGCTAAAGATTTTTCCTGTTTCTTTTTAATTTTCCCTCAGCCCGTTCTGCTGTTCTTCTCTAATCCCCCCCCTCAATAAGTGTAATTATAACACTGGTGACCGAAATTCATCATAAAGACAAAAATCTTTTTTATTAAAATTTGCGTCTCCTAACCTTCATTTCCGCAAAATTATTTATCAATACCTGGACGTCCATTTTCAGAGCCATGTCAACTTCAACGCTCAATAGTGATAGGTTTAACAACCGATCTTGTATCATAGTGTTTCTTAAATATGTTTTTATTATTGAAAATGACCTCTCGCTCGTGGCTTTGGTTACAGATAATAAATGATAAATACAATATAAGTTAATTGCACTCCCGATTAACTGCTTGTCATGTCATAGTATTTTACCATTGCTAATTTAGCTAAATCCTTAACGGATTTCAAATTTTGGATATCTGTTCTGAAAGTATTTATAAATAATAAAAGTTGTACTTCCAGTACATTAGCAAAGTCTTATTTATATTTTTTCTGTATTTTTGAAACATTATTAATAATTTCCGTATTTGTTAACAATGACAAATACGGAAATTTAAGTTCCAAAAACGAAAACATCACTGCGATTTTTGTTATTCCAGTCGTTCTGTATTTTAACTGAGTATTTAAAATGTCGAGAGCAGCATAAAAAACTGTTACTTTAAAAGACATTTCGGAATTTTCAAGCCTGTTATCCTCACATAACTCATCAATATTTTCTTGTCTTTATTTTCTTCTATTTTTCAAATTTAGTTTCTATGTCCCATTTATTTTATATACAAAAATTTGTATATAAATGTATTTGTATTTTTGTGAATATACAAAAATTGTATATTCAAAACTCTGCTTCTTTCATAATGTCTTCAAACTTCTTTCTCATATCTTGCATATTAATTGAAACGCTTTTTACATGTTGGCGAGCTCCATTCAAGTCGATTGATTTTCGATTGTCGAGTCGATTGATTGATTGATAGATCCTGCAGATACAACACAGGACGTGTTTGTTTTTAATTTTTTGGCATTTTGCCAGAAATGTTTAATAATTTGTAGTTAAGCTCATCGACACAACGTATATTTCAAGATGAGAACTCACACTCTGTCACATGGATTTTAAAAGTAGTACACATAAATACTTGTTTTATGCTTTCCTAAAAAAGTATAACGTTTCCTCATAATTAGTTAAAATAAAGTTGTATGAAACAAGTTTTGCGTACTTTGCAGAGAAATGCGCAAAACTTCATTTAATGAAAATAGGTTTGTGGTGGATCAAAAAGCAAAAATCAGATAGGAAATGCTGATATATTTTAGGAGCATTAATATTTATGATTATTGTTTTCTGCTTTATTTGCATCTTGAAAAACTATTAATGTCTTGGAAATTAATGACCTCAGATTTCCAGTTTTTACGCTGCTTATAAATTAAGCAGTATCAATTTTTTTTAAATCTATCTATCATTAATTTATTAAAGACAAAAATATAAAAAAATAAATATAATGTATGGGAACATATATTAACAGAAGCTATTTATGTCTTAGAAAAGTTATGCAGTGGTTCTGAAATGAAAGATAGTAATGTACAAAGGGATTATATGAGTGAAAATCGCTTCATTTATTATTAAAACGTATTAAATAAATTTTTTAATTTGCGAAAATTATTGAAATATTGCAATAACGGGGGAGAATTCTTTTCTGAAATATTCCATTCGTTTGTGTGGTGAAAATAGCAATGTAATTCGCGTTCTTTCAAATGTTCAAATGCAACTTAAAACTATTAGGTCCAACGCTGCCATTGATATGCTTAATATTTTCAGTAATTAATTTATCGAAATTTACGAAGTAGTATATACTTTTAGTTGTGTGATACCATTTTTATTATCATTATTATATTATTATTGACGGTTTTACGTACTGAATGCTGTAGAAAGTAAATTAAAAGCAAAAGTAAAGTAAATTGTAAAATTAAATTTCAAATAACAATCAGAAAGGCGTTCTTGCCCTTCGGCTTATTAGTGTAAATAACAGAGACAAAATATATCTGCCTTTAACTTTGCCATTTTGTAATGTCAATCGGACTTCTAAATCCAAACCTTTTCTGTCCCTAACCACAGCAGTACTTTTGAAATCACTACGACGCAACAGAACTCTAACAAATCTCAGACTTCTGATAATTATAGTGTGATTAACAGTTAAACCTCACTTCGAATATTACAATACAATATAGAGAAAGCACCAATTCAGACACTTCAATATGAAATTCAAAACCTACGAAATTAATGCACAAATGCTACCCTAAACATTAAAACATAATGTGACAGGTTCATGTAAAATAAATAACTAGTAAAGCTCCAATATAAAGCAACATGTGAAAAGGGATGAACAAATTATAACATTCAAGTATTTCTAGTGGAAATAAAGTTGATATAAAACAAGAATTACCAGCCACAGATGTCTTTTTGCTCTGCATTATTCATCCGTTCTTTTTCTTTCACGATATCATGTTCTGCATTCCAAGAGTGCACAAAAATGATCACAAATTACACTAGAAGGGGCCAAAAGGGGAAAAAAGGAATCATTAGATTTTAACTACTTTGATATTAAAGAATAATTATACACAAAGAGAAATATCTAATATTGTTTCCTAATATATAAAACTTCAAGAGTCGCCTTCTTTGTTTTAAACTCCAGCAATGTGCTACATTGTTACTAAAAGCATGACTGCAATCGATAGAAAAGCTGATTTTCCTAATACGACAGAAGTACAGTAAGCGAAAGGGGTTTTTAATATATGGGTACAACATGAATAATGAAAGAAAAAAAATTAGACAGTTATTACGGATACACAGAATAAAAGGGATAATGATCTTCGAGAAGAGTAAATAATTGCAGCGCTGGTAGAAAGATGGCACCAAAAGACAAAGAGCAGGTAATTTTAAATCACAAATAAACAAAATAAACTTTACTGCTAGCTTTGAAGCAGGTGTTATATATTAGACTATCTTAATTCACACACATAATTAGTGACATAACAGATCAAAATAGAGTAATCAAACTCGCAATACATTAATATTAAAAGAGCTATACATATATACTTTTAAAGATTTTTTTTAAAAAAAGGGCACAAAAACACCTCTCCAAAACCAGACTTGGAAGAACATCTTGGAAACAAAAGTCGTATACCATAAAAGAAATATTTCATTCAAGAACCGTTTCTAATTTTAAGTTCTCTACTTAGGTACTCTCATCCATGAGAGAGGACAGCTTAGTCCGATATACCAGAAATTATCTTGAAATATTACCAGGTGACTTTAATGTAATTATAGAAATATTTCACTCAGGGAAAGAACATAATGTCTAGCTGCCCGGGTTCGAGCCCAGCTTTAATATAGCAAGCTAAAACACATAAAATGCCATTGAATGATACAGCATTTTGAAATGTTACAAAAAATTTAAATGCAATTTCGTGGAAGAGCTATTGCAATTACCTACATACTAAAATTTTGACCAAAAATTCAAGAAAACTAAGATACTCCTTTTTCTTTCGAAGGAATCAAAGTCATATACTAATGTAGGGATGCTCAACCTATTGTACTATGAAACCTACACATAGGAATGAAATTTTGTCAGCTATGTGAGATGTCCAATGCCGAGAAATTCCGTAAATTGTAGAATAGAACCTGCGTCCGAAAACAGACGAAAGGTAGAACATTATTCAAATACTTTACCTTTAGCCTTGAAGCAGGTGTTCTATATTAAACTGTGTTAATTCACATACAGAATTAGTAATATAATAGCTCAAAATATTTTAAGAACCAAACACGCATTAAATAAACATTAAAAAATCTATATACATTTATTAGTGTTACGAGGGTTTATTCTGAAATATTATAAGGTCACTTTCAAAGAAATGATAGAACTTTTCACTCAGGGAAGGGACATTCTGTCTGGCCGCCTGGGTTCCATCCCAGCTTCTGTTACAAAAGTTTCGTAGAAGAATTTTAAAAATCCAGAAACAAAACTTATGAAGAAATTATTGAACATACCTGGTTCTATGATTTAGCCATTCTTACAGACATAGTAACTAAATCTTAAATTTGAGGGAGGGGGCAAGAGAACTAAACTAAAGTCTTTGAATTAAAGGGTATTATAAATTCATTTTAAATCCAAATTAATTTTCTGAAAATATTATACAAATATGAGGAATATAAATTTTTACCATAATGTAATGTACGTTTTGCCCCTTTCAAAATCTAGAGAACTAAGGGGTGAAATATAAGAAAACTGAAAGAATCATTTGGAAAATCTCATCGAGCTTAAATTAGTTTCTAAATTAGATGTTTTGAGTGTATTTAAAATTAGGCTAACTACTTCATTCACTTCAAACCCATTACATAATACTAGTATTTAAGAAAAATGGTAAAAGATTGCAAATGTGTTAAATAACAATTCTATTGATCAAAAATTGAAATAACTGATTGTCATCCTAATTAAGATCAAGAATATCACAAAAAGCCATTTGAATAGTCCTAGAACAGAAACATCATGAACAGTTAAACTTTTAAAAAGATAAATTCCTGCTTCCAATCTACTTAAAAATGTGAAAGAGGATTTTCAACAATGAACTTGTTAAAATCAGTGTTTAGATACAGGATAACAAATCAACATCCCAACGACTGCAAGGATTTAACCATAACATCGCATGTATCAGAGGCAAAAAATAACTCGCAGAAGAAATGCAGTGTTAAATTTCACATTAAAATACGATTTCCCTGTATTTAACTTTCATCTTGCTGAATTTTTTGTAAATAATACAAAGAGTATACCTTTTCTTTAACATATTATACCACACATTTTTATACTTTGTGTAATGTATTTATAACTGAAATATTAAAAGTGCACTAGATCCTTGTGCTCGCCAAAATTTTATAAACTCATAATTGGCTCCCTTTAAGTTAAAGTTGCACATAACTGCACTAAGGGAAGGAATGCAATTTTATTTCTTTGTCTGTATTTGGTTTCATTTTCATATAAAGAGTTAAAAATAGGGTTATCTAATTTTGTTATCTAGGTAACAAAATTTAAACACACATTTTCAGTAAAAATTACAGAATAAAAGAATTTGTTTCCCTGAAGATGCAACACCTCGCTATTCCAGGTATGGTACAGACTGCATACTGTCAGAAAGAAATTCCTTTCTTAAACAGGGAATCCATATACTTTAATCTGTTTTTACACAAGTACTGTTTATGACTAATGGTCCAAGAGTAAAATACTTTATAGTTAATCCATCTAAATTTTTATTATTTCCGGTCATCTGTATAGACTGTTTATTTATCACGACTAAACTACCAATCTGCATTCTAGATACCTCATATGATTCTTCAAGTCACGTTTCGTAGCCTATCATTTCTAATACAACAGGTACTTGCTGAGTGCAGACTTGTAAAGCGTGATTTCGCGTATAGCAGTACCTTACAGGATTCCATTTAATTTGTCCACTGCTAGAATTTCATTCATACGTGGTTCAACATTCATCCATCAACACCAGAAAGAATTTATCTGCTACTTTAAACAATTTCCATAGACTGAAAATGAAGTTCAAAAAAATCTTACAAATCTCAAATGCAAAGCATTCCGAAGAATTTTCACATATGGAAGATAAAGAAGTCAAACAATGAATCAGAAAATTACAAAAGAAGAATTGGGTGCTTATAAAACCCCTTGATAATAAAAGCGCTCATTACGAGAAACAGCTTTTAACTGAAGATTAGATGAAGGAATCGTTAAATAACAGAGAAGCAATGTCTGATCTTCTAGTGGAGATGGACACAAAAAAAAAAAAAAAAAACGGACACTTTAAAAGAGCTACTGGGAAATATGTGCTCTTTACAGCGACATGGTTACAGTTGCATCAGTCATTCTTATAAGCAAAAGACATCAGCTTTTTCAAAAAATAATTCTATCATGTATTTGCCAAGAGAACGAAAACAAGTCCTAAAGAAACTTTCAGAGTGCTTTTCAAAACCAAGTTGAAAGTTAGTCTGCAGAATTTTACTTCCATAATAATAAAACATCTCTGATTTTATTTCAAAATGAATATTTTTTTATCGATTTTAAAGAGATCTTCGCAAATTGGTTCATAAAACTTCACAATAGGCCAAAATTGTTCAGATTAGGGACAAAATATAAT
The DNA here is from genome assembly GCF_044657685.1 of Stegodyphus dumicola. Taxonomy (NCBI): domain Eukaryota; kingdom Metazoa; phylum Arthropoda; class Arachnida; order Araneae; family Eresidae; genus Stegodyphus; species Stegodyphus dumicola. Next base: position 106,661,446 of record NC_140781.1, on the reverse strand, counting down.
AAAGTATGCTTAAAACAACTAAGAAAAAGCACATTTTGAGCATCCTTAACAGAAGACAATTTGGCTCCACTAACTTTCTTTACGAGTATACATTAAATTTTTATTTACATTTTTTTTTATTCAACACTTAACTTTCAATGGTTTTAAGAGAAACAGCAGTTGATAGAGAGACTCTAAATTCGGAAAAAACTGAAACAAAATTGGTTTATACCCAGGCAGTGCAATTACACTGGCCTGTTGGGAAGAGAAGACCCCGTTGGACATGGAAAATATTAGGCCACACAGAGAGGAAAATGTTTAGCCTCCTCCTCGTAATGCGAAAGGAGGCCACTTGGGAAAAAATTACATCACAGCAGTACTTTTGAAACCACTACGAAGCAACAGAACTCTAACAAATCTCAGACTTCTGATAATTATAGTTTGATTAACAGTTCAACCTCACTTCGAATATTACAATACAATATAGAGAAAGCACCAATTCAGACACTTCAATATGAAATTCAAAACCTACGAAATTAATGCACAAATGCTACCCTAAACATTAAAACATAATGTGACACGTTCATGTAAAATAAATAACTAGTAAAGCTCCAATATAAAGCAACATGTGAAAAGGGATGAACAAATTATAACATTCAAGTATTTCTAGTGGAAATAAAGTTGATATAAAACAAGAATTACCAGCCACAGATGTCTTTTTGCTCTGCATTATTCATCCATTCTTTTTCTTTCACGATATCATGTTCTGCATTCCAAGAGTGCACAAAAATGATCACAAATTACACTAGAATGGGGCCAAAAGGGGGAAAAAAGAAATCATTAGATTTTAACTACTTTGATATTAAAGAATAATTACACACAAAGAGAAATATCTAATATTGTTTCTTAATATATAAAACTTCAACAGTCGCCTTCTTTGTTTTAAACTCCAGCAATGTGCTACATTGTTACTAAAAGCATGACTGCAATCGATAGAAAAGCTGATTTTCCTAATACGACAGAAGTACAGTAAGCGAAAGGGGTTTTTAATATATGGGTACAACATGAATAATGAAAGAAAAAAAAATTAGACAGTTATTACGGACACACAGAATAAAAGGGAGAATGATCTTCGAGAAGAGTAAATAATTGCAGCGCTGGTAGAAAGATGGCACCAAAAGACAAAGAGCAGGTAATTTTAAATCACAAATAATCAAAATAAACTTTACTGCTAGCTTTGAAGCAGGTGTTATATATTAGACTATCTTAATTCACACACATAATTAGTGACATAACAGATTAAAATAGAGTAATCAAACTCGCAAAACATTAATATTAAAAGAGCTATACATATATACTTTTAAAGATTTTTTTAAAAAAAGGGCACAAAAACATCTCTCTAAAATCAGACTTGGAAGAACATCTTGGAAACAAAAGTCGTATACCATAAAAGAAATATTTCATTCAGAAATTTAACGTAAGAACCGTTTCTAATTTTAAGTTCTCTACTTAGGGACCCTCATCCATGAGAGAGGACAGCTTAGTCCGATATACCAGAAATTATCTTGAAATATTACCAGGTGACTTTAATGTAATTATAGAAATATTTGACTCAGGAAAAGAACATATTGTCTAGCTGCCCGGGTTCGAGCCCAGCTTTAATATAGCAAGCTAAAACACATCAAATGCCATTGAATGATACAGCATTTTGAAATGTTACAAAAAATTTAAATGCAATTTCGTGGAAGAGCTATTGCAATTACCTACATACTAAAATTTTGACCAAAAATTCAAGAAAACTAAGATACTCCTTTTTCTTTCGAAGGAATCAAAGTCATATACTAATGAAGGGATTCTCAAACTATTGTACTATGAAACCTACACATAGGAATGAAATTTTGTCAGCTATGTGAGATGTCCAATACGGAGAAATTCCGTAAATTGTAGAATAGAACCTGCGTCTGAAAACAGACGAAAAGTAAAACATTATTCAAATACTTTACCTTTAGCCTCGAAGCAGGTGTTCTATATTAAACTGTATTAATTCACATACAGAATTAGTAATATAATAGCTCAAAATATTTTAAGAACCAAACACGCATTAAATAAACATTTAAAAATCTATATACATTTATTAGTGTTATGAGGGTTTATTCTGAAATATTATAAGGTCACTTTCAAAGAAATGATAGAACTTTTCACTCGGGGAAGGGACATTCTGTCTGGCTGCCCGGGCTCCATCCCAGCTTCTGTTACAAAAGTTTCATAGAAGAATTTTAAAAATCCAGAAACAAAACTTATGAAGAAATTATTGAACATACCTGGTTCTATGATTTAGCCATTCTTACAGACATAGTAACTAAATCTTAAATTTGAGGGAGGGGGCAAGAGAACTAAACTAAAGTCTTTGAATTAAAGGGTATTATAAATTCATTTTAAATCAAAATTAATTTTCTGAAAATATTACACAAATATGAGGAATATACATTTTTACCATAATGTAATGTACGTTTTGCCCCTTTCAAAATCTAGAGAACTAAGGGGTGAAATATAAGAAAACTGAAAGAATCATTTGGAAAATCTCATCGAGCTTAAATTAGTTTCTAAATTAGATGTTTTGAGTGTATTTAAAATTAGGCTAACTACTTCATTCACTTCAAACCCATTACATAATACTAGTATTTAAGAAAAATGGTAAAAGATTGCAAATATGTTAAATAACAATTCTATTGATCTAGAAATGGAAATAACTGATTTTCATCCTAATTAAGATCAAGAATATCACAAAAAGCCATTTGAATAGTCCTAGAACAGAAACATCATGAACAGTTAAACTTTTAAAAAGATAAATTCCTGCTTCCAATCTACTTAAAAATGTGAAAGAGGATTTTCAACAATGAACTTGTTAAAATCAGTGTTTAGATACAGGATAACAAATCAACATCCCAACGACTGCAAGGATTTAACCATAACATCGCATGTATCAGAGGCAAAAAATAACTCGCAGAAGAAATGCAGTGTTAAATTTCACATTAAAATACGATTTCCCTGTATTTAACTTTCATCTTGCTGAATTTTTTGTAAATAATACAAAGAGTATACCTTTTCTTTAACATATTATACCACACATTTTTATACTTTGTGTAATGTATTTATAACTGAAATATTAAAAGTGCACTAGATCCTTGTGCTCGCCAAAATTTTATAAACTCATAATTGGCTCCCTTTAAGTTAAAGTTGCACATAACTGCACTAAGGGAAGGAATGCAATTTTATTTCTTTGTCTGTATTTGGTTTCATTTTCATATAAAGAGTTAAAAATAGGGTTATCTAATTTTGTTATCTAGGTAACAAAATTTAAACACACATTTTCAGTAAAAATTACAGAATAAAAGATTTTGTTTCCCTGAAGATGCAACACCTCGCTATTCCAGGTATGGTACAGACTGCATACTGTCAGAAAGAAATTCCTTTCTTAAACAGGGAATCCATATACTTTAATCTGTTTTTACACAAGTACTGTTTATGACTAATGGTCCAAGAGTAAAATACTTTATAGTTAATCCATCTAAATTTTTATTATTTCCGGTCATCTGTATAGACTGTTTATTTATCACGACTAAACTACCAATCTGCATTCTAGATACCTCATATGATTCTTCAAGTCACGTTTCGTAGCCTATCATTTCTAATACAACAGGTACTTGCTGAGTGCAGACTTGTAAAGCGTGATTTCGCGTATAGCAGTACCTTACAGGATTCCATTTAATTTGTCCACTGCTAGAATTTCATTCATACGTGGTTCAACATTCATCCATCAACACCAGAAAGAATTTATCTGCTACTTTAAACAATTTCCATAGACTGAAAATGAAGTTCAAAAAAATCTTACAAATCTCAAATGCAAAGCATTCCGAAGAATTTTCACATATGGAAGATAAAGAAGTCAAACAATGAATCAGAAAATTACAAAAGAAGAATTGGGTGCTTATAAAACCCCTTGATAATAAAAGCGCTCATTACGAGAAACAGCTTTTAACTGAAGATTAGATGAAGGAATCGTTAAATAACAGAGAAGCAATGTCTGATCTTCTAGTGGAGATGGACACACACACAAAAAAAAAAAAAAAAAAAAAAAAAAAAAAAAAAAAAAAACGGACACTTTAAAAGAGCTACTGGGAAATATGTGCTCTTTACAGCGACATGGTTACAGTTGCATCAGTCATTCTTATAAGCAAAAGACATCAGCTTTTTCAAAAAATAATTCTATCATGTATTTGCCAAGAGAACGAAAACAAGTCCTAAAGAAACTTTCAGAGTGCTTTTCAAAACCAAGTTGAAAGTTAGTCTGCAGAATTTTACTTCGATAATAATAAAACATCTCTGATTTTATTTCAAAATGAATATTTTTTTATCGATTTTAAAGAGATCTTCGCAAATTGGTTCATAAAACTTCACAATATGCCAAAATTGTTCAGATTAGGGACAAAATATAATAAAGTATGCTTAAAACAACTAAGAAAAAGCACATTTTGAGCATCCTTAACAGAAGACAATTTGGCTCCACTAACTTTCTTTACGAGTATACATTAAATTTTTATTTACATTTTTTTTTATTCAACACTTAACTTTCAATGGTTTTAAGAGAAACAGCAGTTGATAGAGAGACTCTAAATTCGGAAAAAACTGAAACAAAATTGGTTTATACCCAGGCAGTGCAATTACACTGGCCTGTTGGGAAGAGAAGACCCCGTTGGACATGGAAAATATTAGGCCACACAGAGAGGAAAATGTTTAGCCTCCTCCTCGTAATGCGAAAGGAGGCCACTTGGGAAAAAATTACATCACAGCAGTACTTTTGAAACCACTACGAAGCAACAGAACTCTAACAAATCTCAGACTTCTGATAATTATAGTTTGATTAACAGTTCAACCTCACTTCGAATATTACAATACAATATAGAGAAAGCACCAATTCAGACACTTCAATATGAAATTCAAAACCTACGAAATTAATGCACAAATGCTACCCTAAACATTAAAACATAATGTGACACGTTCATGTAAAATAAATAACTAGTAAAGCTCCAATATAAAGCAACATGTGAAAGGGATGAACAAATTATAACATTCAAGTATTTCTAGTGGAAATAAAGTTGATATAAAACAAGAATTACCAGCCACAGATGTCTTTTTGCTCTGCATTATTCATCCATTCTTTTTCTTTCACAATATCATGTTCTGCATTCCAAGAGTGCACAAAAATGATCACAAATTACACTAGAAGGGGCCAAAAGGGGGAAAAAAGAAATCATTAGATTTTAACTACTTTGATATTAAAGAATAATTACACACAAAGAGAAATATCTAATATTGTTTCTTAATATATAAAACTTCAACAGTCGCCTTCTTTGTTTTAAACTCCAGCAATGTGCTACATTGTTACTAAATGCATGACTGCAATCGATAGAAAAGCTGATTTTCCTAATACGACAGAAGTACAGTAAGCGAAAGGGGTTTTTAATATATGGGTACAACATGAATAATGAAAGAAAAAAAAATTAGACAGTTATTATGGACACACAGAATAAAAGGGAGAATGATCTTCGAGAAGAGTAAATAATTGCAGCGCTGGTAGAAAGATGGCACCAAAAGACAAAGAGCAGGTAATTTTAAATCACAAATAATCAAAATAAACTTTACTGCTAGCTTTGAAGCAGGTGTTATATATTAGACTATCTTAATTCACACACATAATTAGTGACATAACAGATCAAAATAGAGTAATCAAACTCACAATACATTAATATTAAAAGAGCTATACATATATAGATTTTTTTAAAAAAGAGGGCACAAAAACACCTCTCTAAAACCAGACTTGGAAGAACATCTTGGAAACAAAAGTCGTATACCATAAAAGAAATATTTCATTCAGAATTTTAACGTAAGAACCATTTCTAATTTTAAGTTCTCTACTTAGGTACTCTCATCCATGAGAGAGGACAGCTTAGTCCGATATACCAGAAATTATCTTGAAATATTACCAGGTGACTTTAATGTAATTATAGAAATATTTCACTCAGGGAAAGAACATATTGTCTAGCTGCCAGGGTTCGAGCCCAGCTTTAATATAGCAAGCTAAAACACATCAAATGCCATTGAATGATACAGCATTTTGAAATGTTTCAAAAAATTTAAATGCAATTTCGTGGAAGAGCTATTGCAATTACCTACATACTAAAATTTTGACCAAAAATTCAAGAAAACTAAGATACTCCTTTTTCTTTCGAAGGAATCAAAGTCATATACTAATGAAGGGATTCTCAAACTATTGTACTATGAAACCTACACATAGGAATGAAATTTTGTCAGCTATGTGAGATGTCCAATACGGAGAAATTCCGTAAATTGTAGAATAGAACCTGCGTCTGAAAACAGACGAAAAGTAAAACATTATTCAAATACTTTACCTTTAGCCTCGAAGCAGGTGTTCTATATTAAACTGTATTAATTCACATACAGAATTAGTAATATAATAGCTCAAAATATTTTAAGAACCAAACACGCATTAAATAAACATTTAAAAATCTATATACATTTATTAGTGTTATGAGGGTTTATTCTGAAATATTATAAGGTCACTTTCAAAGAAATGATAGAACTTTTCACTCGGGGAAGGGACATTCTGTCTGGCTGCCCGGGCTCCATCCCAGCTTCTGTTACAAAAGTTTCATAGAAGAATTTTAAAAATCCAGAAACAAAACTTATGAAGAAATTATTGAACATACCTGGTTCTATGATTTAGCCATTCTTACAGACATAGTAACTAAATCTTAAATTTGAGGGAGGGGGCAAGAGAACTAAACTAAAGTCTTTGAATTAAAGGGTATTATAAATTCATTTTAAATCCAAATTAATTTTCTGAAAATATTACACAAATATGAGGAATATAAATTTTTACCATAATGTAATGTACGTTTTGCCCCTTTCAAAATCTAGAGAACTAAGGGGTGAAATATAAGAAAACTGAAAGAATCATTTGGAAAATCTCATCGAGCTTAAATTAGTTTCTAAATTAGATGTTTTGAGTGTATTTAAAATTAGGCTAACTACTTCATTCACTTCAAACCCATTACATAATACTAGTATTTAAGAAAAATGGTAAAAGATTGCAAATATGTTAAATAACAATTCTATTGATCTAGAAATGGAAATAACTGATTTTCATCCTAATTAAGATCAAGAATATCACAAAAAGCCATTTGAATAGTCCTAGAACAGAAACATCATGAACAGTTAAACTTTTAAAAAGATAAATTCCTGCTTCCAATCTACTTAAAAATGTGAAAGAGGATTTTCAACAATGAACTTGTTAAAATCAGTGTTTAGATACAGGATAACAAATCAACATCCCAACGACTGCAAGGATTTAACCATAACATCGCATGTATCAGAGGCAAAAAATAACTCGCAGAAGAAATGCAGTGTTAAATTTCACATTAAAATACGATTTCCCTGTATTTAACTTTCATCTTGCTGAATTTTTTGTAAATAATACAAAGAGTATACCTTTTCTTTAACATATTATACCACACATTTTTATACTTTGTGTAATGTATTTATAACTGAAATATTAAAAGTGCACTAGATCCTTGTGCTCGCCAAAATTTTATAAACTCATAATTGGCTCCCTTTAAGTTAAAGTTGCACATAACTGCACTAAGGGAAGGAATGCAATTTTATTTCTTTGTCTGTATTTGGTTTCATTTTCATATAAAGAGTTAAAAATAGGGTTATCTAATTTTGTTATCTAGGTAACAAAATTTAAACACACATTTTCAGTAAAAATTACAGAATAAAAGATTTTGTTTCCCTGAAGATGCAACACCTCGCTATTCCAGGTATGGTACAGACTGCATACTGTCAGAAAGAAATTCCTTTCTTAAACAGGGAATCCATATACTTTAATCTGTTTTTACACAAGTACTGTTTATGACTAATGGTCCAAGAGTAAAATACTTTATAGTTAATCCATCTAAATTTTTATTATTTCCGGTCATCTGTATAGACTGTTTATTTATCACGACTAAACTACCAATCTGCATTCTAGATACCTCATATGATTCTTCAAGTCACGTTTCGTAGCCTATCATTTCTAATACAACAGGTACTTGCTGAGTGCAGACTTGTAAAGCGTGATTTCGCGTATAGCAGTACCTTACAGGATTCCATTTAATTTGTCCACTGCTAGAATTCATACGTGGTTCAACATTCATCCATCAACACCAGAAAGAATTTATCTGCTACTTTAAACAATTTCCATAGACTGAAAATGAAGTTCAAAAAAATCTTACAAATCTCAAATGCAAAGCATTCCGAAGAATTTTCACATATGGAAGATAAAGAAGTCAAACAATGAATCAGAAAATTACAAAAGAAGAATTGGGTGCTTATAAAACCCCTTGATAATAAAAGCGCTCATTACGAGAAACAGCTTTTAACTGAAGATTAGATGAAGGAATCGTTAAATAACAGAGAAGCAATGTCTGATCTTCTAGTGGAGATGGACACACACACAAAAAAAAAAAAAAAAAAAAAACGGACACTTTAAAAGAGCTACTGGGAAATATGTGCTCTTTACAGCGACATGGTTACAGTTGCATCAGTCATTCTTATAAGCAAAAGACATCAGCTTTTTCAAAAAATAATTCTATCATGTATTTGCCAAGAGAACGAAAACAAGTCCTAAAGAAACTTTCAGAGTGCTTTTCAAAACCAAGTTGAAAGTTAGTCTGCAGAATTTTACTTCAATAATAATAAAACATCTCTGATTTTATTTCAAAATGAATATTTTTTTATCGATTTTAAAGAGATCTTCGCAAATTGGTTCATAAAACTTCACAATATGCCAAAATTGTTCAGATTAGGGACAAAATATAATAAAGTATGCTTAAAACAACTAAGAAAAAGCACATTTTGAGCATCCTTAACAGAAGACAATTTGGCTCCACTAACTTTCTTTACGAGTATACATTAAATTTTTATTTACATTTTTTTTTATTCAACACTTAACTTTCAATGGTTTTAAGAGAAACAGCAGTTGATAGAGAGACTCTAAATTCGGAAAAAACTGAAACAAAATTGGTTTATACCCAGGCAGTGCAATTACACTGGCCTGTTGGGAAGAGAAGACCCCGTTGGACATGGAAAATATTAGGCCACACAGAGAGGAAAATGTTTAGCCTCCTCCTCGTAATGCGAAAGGAGGCCACTTGGGAAAAAATTACATCACAGCAGTACTTTTGAAACCACTACGAAGCAACAGAACTCTAACAAATCTCAGACTTCTGATAATTATAGTTTGATTAACAGTTCAACCTCACTTCGAATATTACAATACAATATAGAGAAAGCACCAATTCAGACACTTCAATATGAAATTCAAAACCTACGAAATTAATGCACAAATGCTACCCTAAACATTAAAACATAATGTGACACGTTCATGTAAAATAAATAACTAGTAAAGCTCCAATATAAAGCAACATGTGAAAAGGGATGAACAAATTATAACATTCAAGTATTTCTAGTGGAAATAAAGTTGATATAAAACAAGAATTACCAGCCACAGATGTCTTTTTGCTCTGCATTATTCATCCATTCTTTTTCTTTCACGATATCATGTTCTGCATTCCAAGAGTGCACAAAAATGATCACAAATTACACTAGAATGGGGCCAAAAGGGGGAAAAAAGAAATCATTAGATTTTAACTACTTTGATATTAAAGAATAATTACACACAAAGAGAAATATCTAATATTGTTTCTTAATATATAAAACTTCAACAGTCGCCTTCTTTGTTTTAAACTCCAGCAATGTGCTACATTGTTACTAAAAGCATGACTGCAATCGATAGAAAAGCTGATTTTCCTAATACGACAGAAGTACAGTAAGCGAAAGGGGTTTTTAATATATGGGTACAACATGAATAATGAAAGAAAAAAAAATTAGACAGTTATTACGGACACACAGAATAAAAGGGAGAATGATCTTCGAGAAGAGTAAATAATTGCAGCGCTGGTAGAAAGATGGCACCAAAAGACAAAGAGCAGGTAATTTTAAATCACAAATAATCAAAATAAACTTTACTGCTAGCTTTGAAGCAGGTGTTATATATTAGACTATCTTAATTCACACACATAATTAGTGACATAACAGATTAAAATAGAGTAATCAAACTCGCAAAACATTAATATTAAAAGAGCTATACATATATACTTTTAAAGATTTTTTTAAAAAAAGGGCACAAAAACACCTCTCTAAAATCAGACTTGGAAGAACATCTTGGAAACAAAAGTCGTATACCATAAAAGAAATATTTCATTCAGAAATTTAACGTAAGAACCGTTTCTAATTTTAAGTTCTCTACTTAGGGACCCTCATCCATGAGAGAGGACAGCTTAGTCCGATATACCAGAAATTATCTTGAAATATTACCAGGTGACTTTAATGTAATTATAGAAATATTTGACTCAGGAAAAGAACATATTGTCTAGCTGCCCGGGTTCGAGCCCAGCTTTAATATAGCAAGCTAAAACACATCAAATGCCATTGAATGATACAGCATTTTGAAATGTTACAAAAAATTTAAATGCAATTTCGTGGAAGAGCTATTGCAATTACCTACATACTAAAATTTTGACCAATAATTCAAGAAAACTAAGATACTCCTTTTTCTTTCGAAGGAATCAAAGTCATATACTAATGAAGGGATTCTCAAACTATTGTACTATGAAACCTACACATAGGAATGAAATTTTGTCAGCTATGTGAGATGTCCAATACGGAGAAATTCCGTAAATTGTAGAATAGAACCTGCGTCTGAAAACAGACGAAAAGTAAAACATTATTCAAATACTTTACCTTTAGCCTCGAAGCAGGTGTTCTATATTAAACTGTATTAATTCACATACAGAATTAGTAATATAATAGCTCAAAATATTTTAAGAACCAAACACGCATTAAATAAACATTTAAAAATCTATATACATTTATTAGTGTTATGAGGGTTTATTCTGAAATATTATAAGGTCACTTTCAAAGAAATGATAGAACTTTTCACTCGGGGAAGGGACATTCTGTCTGGCTGCCCGGGCTCCATCCCAGCTTCTGTTACAAAAGTTTCATAGAAGAATTTTAAAAATCCAGAAACAAAACTTATGAAGAAATTATTGAACATACCTGGTTCTATGATTTAGCCATTCTTACAGACATAGTAACTAAATCTTAAATTTGAGGGAGGGGGCAAGAGAACTAAACTAAAGTCTTTGAATTAAAGGGTATTATAAATTCATTTTAAATCAAAATTAATTTTCTGAAAATATTACACAAATATGAGGAATATAAATTTTTACCATAATGTAATGTACGTTTTGCCCCTTTCAAAATCTAGAGAACTAAGGGGTGAAATATAAGAAAACTGAAAGAATCATTTGGAAAATCTCATCGAGCTTAAATTAGTTTCTAAATTAGATGTTTTGAGTGTATTTAAAATTAGGCTAACTACTTCATTCACTTCAAACCCATTACATAATACTAGTATTTAAGAAAAATGGTAAAAGATTGCAAATATGTTAAATAACAATTCTATTGATCTAGAAATGGAAATAACTGATTTTCATCCTAATTAAGATCAAGAATATCACAAAAAGCCATTTGAATAGTCCTAGAACAGAAACATCATGAACAGTTAAACTTTTAAAAAGATAAATTCCTGCTTCCAATCTACTTAAAAATGTGAAAGAGGATTTTCAACAATGAACTTGTTAAAATCAGTGTTTAGATACAGGATAACAAATCAACATCCCAACGACTGCAAGGATTTAACCATAACATCGCATGTATCAGAGGCAAAAAATAACTCGCAGAAGAAATGCAGTGTTAAATTTCACATTAAAATACGATTTCCCTGTATTTAACTTTCATCTTGCTGAATTTTTTGTAAATAATACAAAGAGTATACCTTTTCTTTAACATATTATACCACACATTTTTATACTTTGTGTAATGTATTTATAACTGAAATATTAAAAGTGCACTAGATCCTTGTGCTCGCCAAAATTTTATAAACTCATAATTGGCTCCCTTTAAGTTAAAGTTGCACATAACTGCACTAAGGGAAGGAATGCAATTTTATTTCTTTGTCTGTATTTGGTTTCATTTTCATATAAAGAGTTAAAAATAGGGTTATCTAATTTTGTTATCTAGGTAACAAAATTTAAACACACATTTTCAGTAAAAATTACAGAATAAAAGATTTTGTTTCCCTGAAGATGCAACACCTCGCTATTCCAGGTATGGTACAGACTGCATACTGTCAGAAAGAAATTCCTTTCTTAAACAGGGAATCCATATACTTTAATCTGTTTTTACACAAGTACTGTTTATGACTAATGGTCCAAGAGTAAAATACTTTATAGTTAATCCATCTAAATTTTTATTATTTCCGGTCATCTGTATAGACTGTTTATTTATCACGACTAAACTACCAATCTGCATTCTAGATACCTCATATGATTCTTCAAGTCACGTTTCGTAGCCTATCATTTCTAATACAACAGGTACTTGCTGAGTGCAGACTTGTAAAGCGTGATTTCGCGTATAGCAGTACCTTACAGGATTCCATTTAATTTGTCCACTGCTAGAATTTCATTCATACGTGGTTCAACATTCATCCATCAACACCAGAAAGAATTTATCTGCTACTTTAAACAATTTCCATAGACTGAAAATGAAGTTCAAAAAAATCTTACAAATCTCAAATGCAAAGCATTCCGAAGAATTTTCACATATGGAAGATAAAGAAGTCAAACAATGAATCAGAAAATTACAAAAGAAGAATTGGGTGCTTATAAAACCCCTTGATAATAAAAGCGCTCATTACGAGAAACAGCTTTTAACTGAAGATTAGATGAAGGAATCGTTAAATAACAGAGAAGCAATGTCTGATCTTCTAGTGGAGATGGACACACACACACACAAAAAAAAAAAAAAAAAAAAAAAAAAAAAAAACCGGACACTTTAAAAGAGCTACTGGGAAATATGTGCTCTTTACAGCGACATGGTTACAGTTGCATCAGTCATTCTTATAAGCAAAAGACATCAGCTTTTTCAAAAAATAATTCTATCATGTATTTGCCAAGAGAACGAAAACAAGTCCTAAAGAAATTTTCAGAGTGCTTTTCAAAACAAAGTTGAAAGTTAGTCTGCAGAATTTTACTTCAATAATAATAAAACATCTCTGATTTTATTTCAAAATGAATATTTTTTTATCGATTTTAAAGAGATCTTCGCAAATTGGTTCATAAAACTTCACAATAGGCCAAAATTGTTCAGATTAGGGACAAAATATAATAAAGTATGCTTAAAACAACTAAGAAAAAGCACATTTTGAGCATCCTTAACAGAAGACAATTTGGCTCCACTAACTTTCTTTACGAGTATACATTAAATTTTTATTTACATTTTTTTTTATTCAACACTTAACTTTCAATGGTTTTAAGAGAAACAGCAGTTGATAGAGAGACTCTAAATTCGGAAAAAACTGAAACAAAATTGGTTTATACCCAGGCAGTGCAATTACACTGGCCTGTTGGGAAGAGAAGACCCCGTTGGACATGGAAAATATTAGGCCACACAGAGAGGAAAATGTTTAGCCTCCTCCTCGTAATGCAAAAGGAGGCCACTTGGGAAAAAATTACATCACAGCAGTACTTTTGAAACCACTACGAAGCAACAGAACTCTAACAAATCTCAGACTTCTGATAATTATAGTTTGATTAACAGTTCAACCTCACTTCGAATATTACAATACAATATAGAGAAAGCACCAATTCAGACACTTCAATATGAAATTCAAAACCTACGAAATTAATGCACAAATGCTACCCTAAACATTAAAACATAATGTGACACGTTCATGTAAAATAAATAACTAGTAAAGCTCCAATATAAAGCAACATGTGAAAAGGGATGAACAAATTATAACATTCAAGTATTTCTAGTGGAAATAAAGTTGATATAAAACAAGAATTACCAGCCACAGATGTCTTTTTGCTCTGCATTATTCATCCATTCTTTTTCTTTCACGATATCATGTTCTGCATTCCAAGAGTGCACAAAAATGATCACAAATTACACTAGAATGGGGCCAAAAGGGGGAAAAAAGAAATCATTAGATTTTAACTACTTTGATATTAAAGAATAATTACACACAAAGAGAAATATCTAATATTGTTTCTTAATATATAAAACTTCAACAGTCGCCTTCTTTGTTTTAAACTCCAGCAATGTGCTACATTGTTACTAAAAGCATGACTGCAATCGATAGAAAAGCTGATTTTCCTAATACGACAGAAGTACAGTAAGCGAAAGGGGTTTTTAATATATGGGTACAACATGAATAATGAAAGAAAAAAAAATTAGACAGTTATTACGGACACACAGAATAAAAGGGAGAATGATCTTCGAGAAGAGTAAATAATTGCAGCGCTGGTAGAAAGATGGCACCAAAAGACAAAGAGCAGGTAATTTTAAATCACAAATAATCAAAATAAACTTTACTGCTAGCTTTGAAGCAGGTGTTATATATTAGACTATCTTAATTCACACACATAATTAGTGACATAACAGATTAAAATAGAGTAATCAAACTCGCAAAACATTAATATTAAAAGAGCTATACATATATACTTTTAAAGATTTTTTTAAAAAAAGGGCACAAAAACACCTCTCTAAAATCAGACTTGGAAGAACATCTTGGAAACAAAAGTCGTATACCATAAAAGAAATATTTCATTCAGAAATTTAACGTAAGAACCGTTTCTAATTTTAAGTTCTCTACTTAGGGACCCTCATCCATGAGAGAGGACAGCTTAGTCCGATATACCAGAAATTATCTTGAAATATTACCAGGTGACTTTAATGTAATTATAGAAATATTTGACTCAGGAAAAGAACATATTGTCTAGCTGCCCGGGTTCGAGCCCAGCTTTAATATAGCAAGCTAAAACACATCAAATGCCATTGAATGATACAGCATTTTGAAATGTTACAAAAAATTTAAATGCAATTTCGTGGAAGAGCTATTGCAATTACCTACATACTAAAATTTTGACCAATAATTCAAGAAAACTAAGATACTCCTTTTTCTTTCGAAGGAATCAAAGTCATATACTAATGAAGGGATTCTCAAACTATTGTACTATGAAACCTACACATAGGAATGAAATTTTGTCAGCTATGTGAGATGTCCAATACGGAGAAATTCCGTAAATTGTAGAATAGAACCTGCGTCTGAAAACAGACGAAAAGTAAAACATTATTCAAATACTTTACCTTTAGCCTCGAAGCAGGTGTTCTATATTAAACTGTATTAATTCACATACAGAATTAGTAATATAATAGCTCAAAATATTTTAAGAACCAAACACGCATTAAATAAACATTTAAAAATCTATATACATTTATTAGTGTTATGAGGGTTTATTCTGAAATATTATAAGGTCACTTTCAAAGAAATGATAGAACTTTTCACTCGGGGAAGGGACATTCTGTCTGGCTGCCCGGGCTCCATCCCAGCTTCTGTTACAAAAGTTTCATAGAAGAATTTTAAAAATCCAGAAACAAAACTTATGAAGAAATTATTGAACATACCTGGTTCTATGATTTAGCCATTCTTACAGACATAGTAACTAAATCTTAAATTTGAGGGAGGGGGCAAGAGAACTAAACTAAAGTCTTTGAATTAAAGGGTATTATAAATTCATTTTAAATCAAAATTAATTTTCTGAAAATATTACACAAATATGAGGAATATACATTTTTACCATAATGTAATGTACGTTTTGCCCCTTTCAAAATCTAGAGAACTAAGGGGTGAAATATAAGAAAACTGAAAGAATCATTTGGAAAATCTCATCGAGCTTAAATTAGTTTCTAAATTAGATGTTTTGAGTGTATTTAAAATTAGGCTAACTACTTCATTCACTTCAAACCCATTACATAATACTAGTATTTAAGAAAAATGGTAAAAGATTGCAAATATGTTAAATAACAATTCTATTGATCTAGAAATGGAAATAACTGATTTTCATCCTAATTAAGATCAAGAATATCACAAAAAGCCATTTGAATAGTCCTAGAACAGAAACATCATGAACAGTTAAAACTTTTAAAAAGATAAATTCCTGCTTCCAATCTACTTAAAAATGTGAAAGAGGATTTTCAACAATGAACTTGTTAAAATCAATGTTTAGATACAGGATAACAAATCAACATCCCAACGACTGCAAGGATTTAGCCACAACATCGCATGTATCAGAGGCAAAAAAAAAAAAAAACTCGCAGAAGAAATGCAGTGTTAAATTTCACATTAAAATACGATTTCCCTGTATTTAACTTTCATCTTGCTGAATTTTTTGTAAATAATACAAAGAGTATACCTTTTCTTTAACATATTATACCACACATTTTTATACTTTGTGTAATGTATTTATAACTGAAATATTAAAAGTGCACTAGATCCTTGTGCTCGCCAAAATTTTATAAACTCATAATTGGCTCCCTTTAAGTTAAAGTTGCACATAACTGCACTAAGGGAAGGAATGCAATTTTATTTCTTTGTCTGTATTTGGTTTCATTTTCATATAAAGAGTTAAAAATAGGGTTATCTAATTTTGTTATCTAGGTAACAAAATTTAAACACACATTTTCAGTAAAAATTACAGAATAAAAGATTTTGTTTCCCTGAAGATGCAACACCTCGCTATTCCAGGTATGGTACAGACTGCATACTGTCAGAAAGAAATTCCTTTCTTAAACAGGGAATCCATATACTTTAATCTGTTTTTACACAAGTACTGTTTATGACTAATGGTCCAAGAGTAAAATACTTTATAGTTAATCCATCTAAATTTTTATTATTTCCGGTCATCTGTATAGACTGTTTATTTATCACGACTAAACTACCAATCTGCATTCTAGATACCTCATATGATTCTTCAAGTCACGTTTCGTAGCCTATCATTTCTAATACAACAGGTACTTGCTGAGTGCAGACTTGTAAAGCGTGATTTCGCGTATAGCAGTACCTTACAGGATTCCATTTAATTTGTCCACTGCTAGAATTTCATTCATACGTGGTTCAACATTCATCCATCAACACCAGAAAGAATTTATCTGCTACTTTAAACAATTTCCATAGACTGAAAATGAAGTTCAAAAAAATCTTACAAATCTCAAATGCAAAGCATTCCGAAGAATTTTCACATATGGAAGATAAAGAAGTCAAACAATGAATCAGAAAATTACAAAAGAAGAATTGGGTGCTTATAAAACCCCTTGATAATAAAAGCGCTCATTACGAGAAACAGCTTTTAACTGAAGATTAGATGAAGGAATCGTTAAATAACAGAGAAGCAATGTCTGATCTTCTAGTGGAGATGGACACACACACACACACACAAAAAAAAAAAAAAAAAAAAAAAAAAAAAAAAAAAAAAAAAAACGGACACTTTAAAAGAGCTACTGGGAAATATGTGCTCTTTACAGCGACATGGTTACAGTTGCATCAGTCATTCTTATAAGCAAAAGACATCAGCTTTTTCAAAAAATAATTCTATCATGTATTTGCCAAGAGAACGAAAACAAGTCCTAAAGAAATTTTCAGAGTGCTTTTCAAAACAAAGTTGAAAGTTAGTCTGCAGAATTTTACTTCAATAATAATAAAACATCTCTGATTTTATTTCAAAATGAATATTTTTTTATCGATTTTAAAGAGATCTTCGCAAATTGGTTCATAAAACTTCACAATAGGCCAAAATTGTTCAGATTAGGGACAAAATATAATAAAGTATGCTTAAAACAACTAAGAAAAAGCACATTTTGAGCATCCTTAACAGAAGACAATTTGGCTCCACTAACTTTCTTTACGAGTATACATTAAATTTTTATTTACATTTTTTTTTATTCAACACTTAACTTTCAATGGTTTTAAGAGAAACAGCAGTTGATAGAGAGACTCTAAATTCGGAAAAAACTGAAACAAAATTGGTTTATACCCAGGCAGTGCAATTACACTGGCCTGTTGGGAAGAGAAGACCCCGTTGGACATGGAAAATATTAGGCCACACAGAGAGGAAAATGTTTAGCCTCCTCCTCGTAATGCGAAAGGAGGCCACTTGGGAAAAAATTACATCACAGCAGTACTTTTGAAACCACTACGAAGCAACAGAACTCTAACAAATCTCAGACTTCTGATAATTATAGTTTGATTAACAGTTCAACCTCACTTCGAATATTACAATACAATATAGAGAAAGCACCAATTCAGACACTTCAATATGAAATTCAAAACCTACGAAATTAATGCACAAATGCTACCCTAAACATTAAAACATAATGTGACACGTTCATGTAAAATAAATAACTAGTAAAGCTCCAATATAAAGCAACATGTGAAAAGGGATGAACAAATTATAACATTCAAGTATTTCTAGTGGAAATAAAGTTGATATAAAACAAGAATTACCAGCCACAGATGTCTTTTTGCTCTGCATTATTCATCCATTCTTTTTCTTTCACGATATCATGTTCTGCATTCCAAGAGTGCACAAAAATGATCACAAATTACACTAGAAGGGGCCAAAAGGGGGAAAAAAGAAATCATTAGATTTTAACTACTTTGATATTAAAGAATAATTACACACAAAGAGAAATATCTAATATTGTTTCTTAATATATAAAACTTCAACAGTCGCCTTCTTTGTTTTAAACTCCAGCAATGTGCTACATTGTTACTAAAAGCATGACTGCAATCGATAGAAAAGCTGATTTTCCTAATACGACAGAAGTACAGTAAGCGAAAGGGGTTTTTAATATATGGGTACAACATGAATAATGAAAGAAAAAAAAATTAGACAGTTATTACGGACACACAGAATAAAAGGGAGAATGATCTTCGAGAAGAGTAAATAATTGCAGCGCTGGTAGAAAGATGGCACCAAAAGACAAAGAGCAGGTAATTTTAAATCACAAATAATCAAAATAAACTTTACTGCTAGCTTTGAAGCAGGTGTTATATATTAGACTATCTTAATTCACACACATAATTAGTGACATAACAGATTAAAATAGAGTAATCAAACTCGCAAAACATTAATATTAAAAGAGCTATACATATATACTTTTAAAGATTTTTTTAAAAAAAGGGCACAAAAACACCTCTCTAAAATCAGACTTGGAAGAACATCTTGGAAACAAAAGTCGTATACCATAAAAGAAATATTTCATTCAGAAATTTAACGTAAGAACCGTTTCTAATTTTAAGTTCTCTACTTAGGGACCCTCATCCATGAGAGAGGACAGCTTAGTCCGATATACCAGAAATTATCTTGAAATATTACCAGGTGACTTTAATGTAATTATAGAAATATTTGACTCAGGAAAAGAACATATTGTCTAGCTGCCCGGGTTCGAGCCCAGCTTTAATATAGCAAGCTAAAACACATCAAATGCCATTGAATGATACAGCATTTTGAAATGTTACAAAAAATTTAAATGCAATTTCGTGGAAGAGCTATTGCAATTACCTACATACTAAAATTTTGACCAATAATTCAAGAAAACTAAGATACTCCTTTTTCTTTCGAAGGAATCAAAGTCATATACTAATGAAGGGATTCTCAAACTATTGTACTATGAAACCTACACATAGGAATGAAATTTTGTCAGCTATGTGAGATGTCCAATACGGAGAAATTCCGTAAATTGTAGAATAGAACCTGCGTCTGAAAACAGACGAAAAGTAAAACATTATTCAAATACTTTACCTTTAGCCTCGAAGCAGGTGTTCTATATTAAACTGTATTAATTCACATACAGAATTAGTAATATAATAGCTCAAAATATTTTAAGAACCAAACACGCATTAAATAAACATTTAAAAATCTATATACATTTATTAGTGTTATGAGGGTTTATTCTGAAATATTATAAGGTCACTTTCAAAGAAATGATAGAACTTTTCACTCGGGGAAGGGACATTCTGTCTGGCTGCCCGGGCTCCATCCCAGCTTCTGTTACAAAAGTTTCATAGAAGAATTTTAAAAATCCAGAAACAAAACTTATGAAGAAATTATTGAACATACCTGGTTCTATGATTTAGCCATTCTTACAGACATAGTAACTAAATCTTAAATTTGAGGGAGGGGGCAAGAGAACTAAACTAAAGTCTTTGAATTAAAGGGTATTATAAATTCATTTTAAATCAAAATTAATTTTCTGAAAATATTACACAAATATGAGGAATATACATTTTTACCATAATGTAATGTACGTTTTGCCCCTTTCAAAATCTAGAGAACTAAGGGGTGAAATATAAGAAAACTGAAAGAATCATTTGGAAAATCTCATCGAGCTTAAATTAGTTTCTAAATTAGATGTTTTGAGTGTATTTAAAATTAGGCTAACTACTTCATTCACTTCAAACCCATTACATAATACTAGTATTTAAGAAAAATGGTAAAAGATTGCAAATATGTTAAATAACAATTCTATTGATCTAGAAATGGAAATAACTGATTTTCATCCTAATTAAGATCAAGAATATCACAAAAAGCCATTTGAATAGTCCTAGAACAGAAACATCATGAACAGTTAAAACTTTTAAAAAGATAAATTCCTGCTTCCAATCTACTTAAAAATGTGAAAGAGGATTTTCAACAATGAACTTGTTAAAATCAATGTTTAGATACAGGATAACAAATCAACATCCCAACGACTGCAAGGATTTAGCCACAACATCGCATGTATCAGAGGCAAAAAAAAAAAAAAAACTCGCAGAAGAAATGCAGTGTTAAATTTCACATTAAAATACGATTTCCCTGTATTTAACTTTCATCTTGCTGAATTTTTTGTAAATAATACAAAGAGTATACCTTTTCTTTAACATATTATACCACACATTTTTATACTTTGTGTAATGTATTTATAACTGAAATATTAAAAGTGCACTAGATCCTTGTGCTCGCCAAAATTTTATAAACTCATAATTGGCTCCCTTTAAGTTAAAGTTGCACATAACTGCACTAAGGGAAGGAATGCAATTTTATTTCTTTGTCTGTATTTGGTTTCATTTTCATATAAAGAGTTAAAAATAGGGTTATCTAATTTTGTTATCTAGGTAACAAAATTTAAACACACATTTTCAGTAAAAATTACAGAATAAAAGATTTTGTTTCCCTGAAGATGCAACACCTCGCTATTCCAGGTATGGTACAGACTGCATACTGTCAGAAAGAAATTCCTTTCTTAAACAGGGAATCCATATACTTTAATCTGTTTTTACACAAGTACTGTTTATGACTAATGGTCCAAGAGTAAAATACTTTATAGTTAATCCATCTAAATTTTTATTATTTCCGGTCATCTGTATAGACTGTTTATTTATCACGACTAAACTACCAATCTGCATTCTAGATACCTCATATGATTCTTCAAGTCACGTTTCGTAGCCTATCATTTCTAATACAACAGGTACTTGCTGAGTGCAGACTTGTAAAGCGTGATTTCGCGTATAGCAGTACCTTACAGGATTCCATTTAATTTGTCCACTGCTAGAATTTCATTCATACGTGGTTCAACATTCATCCATCAACACCAGAAAGAATTTATCTGCTACTTTAAACAATTTCCATAGACTGAAAATGAAGTTCAAAAAAATCTTACAAATCTCAAATGCAAAGCATTCCGAAGAATTTTCACATATGGAAGATAAAGAAGTCAAACAATGAATCAGAAAATTACAAAAGAAGAATTGGGTGCTTATAAAACCCCTTGATAATAAAAGCGCTCATTACGAGAAACAGCTTTTAACTGAAGATTAGATGAAGGAATCGTTAAATAACAGAGAAGCAATGTCTGATCTTCTAGTGGAGATGGACACACACACACACAAAAAAAAAAAAAAAAAAAAAAAAAAAAAAAAAAAACGGACACTTTAAAAGAGCTACTGGGAAATATGTGCTCTTTACAGCGACATGGTTACAGTTGCATCAGTCATTCTTATAAGCAAAAGACATCAGCTTTTTCAAAAAATAATTCTATCATGTATTTGCCAAGAGAACGAAAACAAGTCCTAAAGAAATTTTCAGAGTGCTTTTCAAAACAAAGTTGAAAGTTAGTCTGCAGAATTTTACTTCAATAATAATAAAACATCTCTGATTTTATTTCAAAATGAATATTTTTTTATCGATTTTAAAGAGATCTTCGCAAATTGGTTCATAAAACTTCACAATAGGCCAAAATTGTTCAGATTAGGGACAAAATATAATAAAGTATGCTTAAAACAACTAAGAAAAAGCACATTTTGAGCATCCTTAACAGAAGACAATTTGGCTCCACTAACTTTCTTTACGAGTATACATTAAATTTTTATTTACATTTTTTTTTATTCAACACTTAACTTTCAATGGTTTTAAGAGAAACAGCAGTTGATAGAGAGACTCTAAATTCGGAAAAAACTGAAACAAAATTGGTTTATACCCAGGCAGTGCAATTACACTGGCCTGTTGGGAAGAGAAGACCCCGTTGGACATGGAAAATATTAGGCCACACAGAGAGGAAAATGTTTAGCCTCCTCCTCGTAATGCGAAAGGAGGCCACTTGGGAAAAAATTACATCACAGCAGTACTTTTGAAACCACTACGAAGCAACAGAACTCTAACAAATCTCAGACTTCTGATAATTATAGTTTGATTAACAGTTCAACCTCACTTCGAATATTACAATACAATATAGAGAAAGCACCAATTCAGACACTTCAATATGAAATTCAAAACCTACGAAATTAATGCACAAATGCTACCCTAAACATTAAAACATAATGTGACACGTTCATGTAAAATAAATAACTAGTAAAGCTCCAATATAAAGCAACATGTGAAAAGGGATGAACAAATTATAACATTCAAGTATTTCTAGTGGAAATAAAGTTGATATAAAACAAGAATTACCAGCCACAGATGTCTTTTTGCTCTGCATTATTCATCCATTCTTTTTCTTTCACGATATCATGTTCTGCATTCCAAGAGTGCACAAAAATGATCACAAATTACACTAGAAGGGGCCAAAAGGGGGAAAAAAGAAATCATTAGATTTTAACTACTTTGATATTAAAGAATAATTACACACAAAGAGAAATATCTAATATTGTTTCTTAATATATAAAACTTCAACAGTCGCCTTCTTTGTTTTAAACTCCAGCAATGTGCTACATTGTTACTAAAAGCATGACTGCAATCGATAGAAAAGCTGATTTTCCTAATACGACAGAAGTACAGTAAGCGAAAGGGGTTTTTAATATATGGGTACAACATGAATAATGAAAGAAAAAAAAATTAGACAGTTATTACGGACACACAGAATAAAAGGGAGAATGATCTTCGAGAAGAGTAAATAATTGCAGCGCTGGTGGAAAGATGGCACCAAAAGACAAAGAGCAGGTAATTTTAAATCACAAATAATCAAAATAAACTTTACTGCTAGCTTTGAAGCAGGTGTTATATATTAGACTATCTTAATTCACACACATAATTAGTGACATAACAGATTAAAATAGAGTAATCAAACTCGCAAAACATTAATATTAAAAGAGCTATACATATATACTTTTAAAGATTTTTTTAAAAAAAGGGCACAAAAACACCTCTCTAAAATCAGACTTGGAAGAACATCTTGGAAACAAAAGTCGTATACCATAAAAGAAATATTTCATTCAGAAATTTAACGTAAGAACCGTTTCTAATTTTAAGTTCTCTACTTAGGGACCCTCATCCATGAGAGAGGACAGCTTAGTCCGATATACCAGAAATTATCTTGAAATATTACCAGGTGACTTTAATGTAATTATAGAAATATTTGACTCAGGAAAAGAACATATTGTCTAGCTGCCCGGGTTCGAGCCCAGCTTTAATATAGCAAGCTAAAACACATCAAATGCCATTGAATGATACAGCATTTTGAAATGTTACAAAAAATTTAAATGCAATTTCGTGGAAGAGCTATTGCAATTACCTACATACTAAAATTTTGACCAATAATTCAAGAAAACTAAGATACTCCTTTTTCTTTCGAAGGAATCAAAGTCATATACTAATGAAGGGATTCTCAAACTATTGTACTATGAAACCTACACATAGGAATGAAATTTTGTCAGCTATGTGAGATGTCCAATACGGAGAAATTCCGTAAATTGTAGAATAGAACCTGCGTCTGAAAACAGACGAAAAGTAAAACATTATTCAAATACTTTACCTTTAGCCTCGAAGCAGGTGTTCTATATTAAACTGTATTAATTCACATACAGAATTAGTAATATAATAGCTCAAAATATTTTAAGAACCAAACACGCATTAAATAAACATTTAAAAATCTATATACATTTATTAGTGTTATGAGGGTTTATTCTGAAATATTATAAGGTCACTTTCAAAGAAATGATAGAACTTTTCACTCGGGGAAGGGACATTCTGTCTGGCTGCCCGGGCTCCATCCCAGCTTCTGTTACAAAAGTTTCATAGAAGAATTTTAAAAATCCAGAAACAAAACTTATGAAGAAATTATTGAACATACCTGGTTCTATGATTTAGCCATTCTTACAGACATAGTAACTAAATCTTAAATTTGAGGGAGGGGGCAAGAGAACTAAACTAAAGTCTTTGAATTAAAGGGTATTATAAATTCATTTTAAATCAAAATTAATTTTCTGAAAATATTACACAAATATGAGGAATATACATTTTTACCATAATGTAATGTACGTTTTGCCCCTTTCAAAATCTAGAGAACTAAGGGGTGAAATATAAGAAAACTGAAAGAATCATTTGGAAAATCTCATCGAGCTTAAATTAGTTTCTAAATTAGATGTTTTGAGTGTATTTAAAATTAGGCTAACTACTTCATTCACTTCAAACCCATTACATAATACTAGTATTTAAGAAAAATGGTAAAAGATTGCAAATATGTTAAATAACAATTCTATTGATCTAGAAATGGAAATAACTGATTTTCATCCTAATTAAGATCAAGAATATCACAAAAAGCCATTTGAATAGTCCTAGAACAGAAACATCATGAACAGTTAAAACTTTTAAAAAGATAAATTCCTGCTTCCAATCTACTTAAAAATGTGAAAGAGGATTTTCAACAATGAACTTGTTAAAATCAATGTTTAGATACAGGATAACAAATCAACATCCCAACGACTGCAAGGATTTAGCCACAACATCGCATGTATCAGAGGCAAAAAAAAAAAAAAACTCGCAGAAGAAATGCAGTGTTAAATTTCACATTAAAATACGATTTCCCTGTATTTAACTTTCATCTTGCTGAATTTTTTGTAAATAATACAAAGAGTATACCTTTTCTTTAACATATTATACCACACATTTTTATACTTTGTGTAATGTATTTATAACTGAAATATTAAAAGTGCACTAGATCCTTGTGCTCGCCAAAATTTTATAAACTCATAATTGGCTCCCTTTAAGTTAAAGTTGCACATAACTGCACTAAGGGAAGGAATGCAATTTTATTTCTTTGTCTGTATTTGGTTTCATTTTCATATAAAGAGTTAAAAATAGGGTTATCTAATTTTGTTATCTAGGTAACAAAATTTAAACACACATTTTCAGTAAAAATTACAGAATAAAAGATTTTGTTTCCCTGAAGATGCAACACCTCGCTATTCCAGGTATGGTACAGACTGCATACTGTCAGAAAGAAATTCCTTTCTTAAACAGGGAATCCATATACTTTAATCTGTTTTTACACAAGTACTGTTTATGACTAATGGTCCAAGAGTAAAATACTTTATAGTTAATCCATCTAAATTTTTATTATTTCCGGTCATCTGTATAGACTGTTTATTTATCACGACTAAACTACCAATCTGCATTCTAGATACCTCATATGATTCTTCAAGTCACGTTTCGTAGCCTATCATTTCTAATACAACAGGTACTTGCTGAGTGCAGACTTGTAAAGCGTGATTTCGCGTATAGCAGTACCTTACAGGATTCCATTTAATTTGTCCACTGCTAGAATTTCATTCATACGTGGTTCAACATTCATCCATCAACACCAGAAAGAATTTATCTGCTACTTTAAACAATTTCCATAGACTGAAAATGAAGTTCAAAAAAATCTTACAAATCTCAAATGCAAAGCATTCCGAAGAATTTTCACATATGGAAGATAAAGAAGTCAAACAATGAATCAGAAAATTACAAAAGAAGAATTGGGTGCTTATAAAACCCCTTGATAATAAAAGCGCTCATTACGAGAAACAGCTTTTAACTGAAGATTAGATGAAGGAATCGTTAAATAACAGAGAAGCAATGTCTGATCTTCTAGTGGAGATGGACACACACACACACACACACACACACACACACAAAAAAAAAAAAAAAAAAAAAAAAAAAAAAAAAAAAAAACGGACACTTTAAAAGAGCTACTGGGAAATATGTGCTCTTTACAGCGACATGGTTACAGTTGCATCAGTCATTCTTATAAGCAAAAGACATCAGCTTTTTCAAAAAATAATTCTATCATGTATTTGCCAAGAGAACGAAAACAAGTCCTAAAGAAATTTTCAGAGTGCTTTTCAAAACAAAGTTGAAAGTTAGTCTGCAGAATTTTACTTCAATAATAATAAAACATCTCTGATTTTATTTCAAAATGAATATTTTTTTATCGATTTTAAAGAGATCTTCGCAAATTGGTTCATAAAACTTCACAATATGCCAAAATTGTTCAGATTAGGGACAAAATATAATAAAGTATGCTTAAAACAACTAAGAAAAAGCACATTTTGAGCATCCTTAACAGAAGACAATTTGGCTCCACTAACTTTCTTTACGAGTATACATTAAATTTTTATTTACATTTTTTTTTATTCAACACTTAACTTTCAATGGTTTTAAGAGAAACAGCAGTTGATAGAGAGACTCTAAATTCGGAAAAAACTGAAACAAAATTGGTTTATACCCAGGCAGTGCAATTACACTGGCCTGTTGGGAAGAGAAGACCCCGTTGGACATGGAAAATATTAGGCCACACAGAGAGGAAAATGTTTAGCCTCCTCCTCGTAATGCGAAAGGAGGCCACTTGGGAAAAAATTACATCACAGCAGTACTTTTGAAACCACTACGAAGCAACAGAACTCTAACAAATCTCAGACTTCTGATAATTATAGTTTGATTAACAGTTCAACCTCACTTCGAATATTACAATACAATATAGAGAAAGCACCAATTCAGACACTTCAATATGAAATTCAAAACCTACGAAATTAATGCACAAATGCTACCCTAAACATTAAAACATAATGTGACACGTTCATGTAAAATAAATAACTAGTAAAGCTCCAATATAAAGCAACATGTGAAAAGGGATGAACAAATTATAACATTCAAGTATTTCTAGTGGAAATAAAGTTGATATAAAACAAGAATTACCAGCCACAGATGTCTTTTTGCTCTGCATTATTCATCCATTCTTTTTCTTTCACGATATCATGTTCTGCATTCCAAGAGTGCACAAAAATGATCACAAATTACACTAGAAGGGGCCAAAAGGGGGAAAAAAGAAATCATTAGATTTTAACTACTTTGATATTAAAGAATAATTACACACAAAGAGAAATATCTAATATTGTTTCTTAATATATAAAACTTCAACAGTCGCCTTCTTTGTTTTAAACTCCAGCAATGTGCTACATTGTTACTAAAAGCATGACTGCAATCGATAGAAAAGCTGATTTTCCTAATACGACAGAAGTACAGTAAGCGAAAGGGGTTTTTAATATATGGGTACAACATGAATAATGAAAGAAAAAAAAATTAGACAGTTATTACGGACACACAGAATAAAAGGGAGAATGATCTTCGAGAAGAGTAAATAATTGCAGCGCTGGTAGAAAGATGGCACCAAAAGACAAAGAGCAGGTAATTTTAAATCACAAATAATCAAAATAAACTTTACTGCTAGCTTTGAAGCAGGTGTTATATATTAGACTATCTTAATTCACACACATAATTAGTGACATAACAGATTAAAATAGAGTAATCAAACTCGCAAAACATTAATATTAAAAGAGCTATACATATATACTTTTAAAGATTTTTTTAAAAAAAGGGCACAAAAACACCTCTCTAAAATCAGACTTGGAAGAACATCTTGGAAACAAAAGTCGTATACCATAAAAGAAATATTTCATTCAGAAATTTAACGTAAGAACCGTTTCTAATTTTAAGTTCTCTACTTAGGGACCCTCATCCATGAGAGAGGACAGCTTAGTCCGATATACCAGAAATTATCTTGAAATATTACCAGGTGACTTTAATGTAATTATAGAAATATTTGACTCAGGAAAAGAACATATTGTCTAGCTGCCCGGGTTCGAGCCCAGCTTTAATATAGCAAGCTAAAACACATCAAATGCCATTGAATGATACAGCATTTTGAAATGTTACAAAAAATTTAAATGCAATTTCGTGGAAGAGCTATTGCAATTACCTACATACTAAAATTTTGACCAATAATTCAAGAAAACTAAGATACTCCTTTTTCTTTCGAAGGAATCAAAGTCATATACTAATGAAGGGATTCTCAAACTATTGTACTATGAAACCTACACATAGGAATGAAATTTTGTCAGCTATGTGAGATGTCCAATACGGAGAAATTCCGTAAATTGTAGAATAGAACCTGCGTCTGAAAACAGACGAAAAGTAAAACATTATTCAAATACTTTACCTTTAGCCTCGAAGCAGGTGTTCTATATTAAACTGTATTAATTCACATACAGAATTAGTAATATAATAGCTCAAAATATTTTAAGAACCAAACACGCATTAAATAAACATTTAAAAATCTATATACATTTATTAGTGTTATGAGGGTTTATTCTGAAATATTATAAGGTCACTTTCAAAGAAATGATAGAACTTTTCACTCGGGGAAGGGACATTCTGTCTGGCTGCCCGGGCTCCATCCCAGCTTCTGTTACAAAAGTTTCATAGAAGAATTTTAAAAATCCAGAAACAAAACTTATGAAGAAATTATTGAACATACCTGGTTCTATGATTTAGCCATTCTTACAGACATAGTAACTAAATCTTAAATTTGAGGGAGGGGGCAAGAGAACTAAACTAAAGTCTTTGAATTAAAGGGTATTATAAATTCATTTTAAATCAAAATTAATTTTCTGAAAATATTACACAAATATGAGGAATATACATTTTTACCATAATGTAATGTACGTTTTGCCCCTTTCAAAATCTAGAGAACTAAGGGGTGAAATATAAGAAAACTGAAAGAATCATTTGGAAAATCTCATCGAGCTTAAATTAGTTTCTAAATTAGATGTTTTGAGTGTATTTAAAATTAGGCTAACTACTTCATTCACTTCAAACCCATTACATAATACTAGTATTTAAGAAAAATGGTAAAAGATTGCAAATATGTTAAATAACAATTCTATTGATCTAGAAATGGAAATAACTGATTTTCATCCTAATTAAGATCAAGAATATCACAAAAAGCCATTTGAATAGTCCTAGAACAGAAACATCATGAACAGTTAAAACTTTTAAAAAGATAAATTCCTGCTTCCAATCTACTTAAAAATGTGAAAGAGGATTTTCAACAATGAACTTGTTAAAATCAATGTTTAGATACAGGATAACAAATCAACATCCCAACGACTGCAAGGATTTAGCCACAACATCGCATGTATCAGAGGCAAAAAAAAAAAAAAACTCGCAGAAGAAATGCAGTGTTAAATTTCACATTAAAATACGATTTCCCTGTATTTAACTTTCATCTTGCTGAATTTTTTGTAAATAATACAAAGAGTATACCTTTTCTTTAACATATTATACCACACATTTTTATACTTTGTGTAATGTATTTATAACTGAAATATTAAAAGTGCACTAGATCCTTGTGCTCGCCAAAATTTTATAAACTCATAATTGGCTCCCTTTAAGTTAAAGTTGCACATAACTGCACTAAGGGAAGGAATGCAATTTTATTTCTTTGTCTGTATTTGGTTTCATTTTCATATAAAGAGTTAAAAATAGGGTTATCTAATTTTGTTATCTAGGTAACAAAATTTAAACACACATTTTCAGTAAAAATTACAGAATAAAAGATTTTGTTTCCCTGAAGATGCAACACCTCGCTATTCCAGGTATGGTACAGACTGCATACTGTCAGAAAGAAATTCCTTTCTTAAACAGGGAATCCATATACTTTAATCTGTTTTTACACAAGTACTGTTTATGACTAATGGTCCAAGAGTAAAATACTTTATAGTTAATCCATCTAAATTTTTATTATTTCCGGTCATCTGTATAGACTGTTTATTTATCACGACTAAACTACCAATCTGCATTCTAGATACCTCATATGATTCTTCAAGTCACGTTTCGTAGCCTATCATTTCTAATACAACAGGTACTTGCTGAGTGCAGACTTGTAAAGCGTGATTTCGCGTATAGCAGTACCTTACAGGATTCCATTTAATTTGTCCACTGCTAGAATTTCATTCATACGTGGTTCAACATTCATCCATCAACACCAGAAAGAATTTATCTGCTACTTTAAACAATTTCCATAGACTGAAAATGAAGTTCAAAAAAATCTTACAAATCTCAAATGCAAAGCATTCCGAAGAATTTTCACATATGGAAGATAAAGAAGTCAAACAATGAATCAGAAAATTACAAAAGAAGAATTGGGTGCTTATAAAACCCCTTGATAATAAAAGCGCTCATTACGAGAAACAGCTTTTAACTGAAGATTAGATGAAGGAATCGTTAAATAACAGAGAAGCAATGTCTGATCTTCTAGTGGAGATGGACACACACACACACACAAAAAAAAAAAAAAAAAAAAAAAAAAAAAAAAAAAAACGGACACTTTAAAAGAGCTACTGGGAAATATGTGCTCTTTACAGCGACATGGTTACAGTTGCATCAGTCATTCTTATAAGCAAAAGACATCAGCTTTTTCAAAAAATAATTCTATCATGTATTTGCCAAGAGAACGAAAACAAGTCCTAAAGAAATTTTCAGAGTGCTTTTCAAAACAAAGTTGAAAGTTAGTCTGCAGAATTTTACTTCAATAATAATAAAACATCTCTGATTTTATTTCAAAATGAATATTTTTTTATCGATTTTAAAGAGATCTTCGCAAATTGGTTCATAAAACTTCACAATATGCCAAAATTGTTCAGATTAGGGACAAAATATAATAAAGTATGCTTAAAACAACTAAGAAAAAGCACATTTTGAGCATCCTTAACAGAAGACAATTTGGCTCCACTAACTTTCTTTACGAGTATACATTAAATTTTTATTTACATTTTTTTTTATTCAACACTTAACTTTCAATGGTTTTAAGAGAAACAGCAGTTGATAGAGAGACTCTAAATTCGGAAAAAACTGAAACAAAATTGGTTTATACCCAGGCAGTGCAATTACACTGGCCTGTTGGGAAGAGAAGACCCCGTTGGACATGGAAAATATTAGGCCACACAGAGAGGAAAATGTTTAGCCTCCTCCTCGTAATGCGAAAGGAGGCCACTTGGGAAAAAATTACATCACAGCAGTACTTTTGAAACCACTACGAAGCAACAGAACTCTAACAAATCTCAGACTTCTGATAATTATAGTTTGATTAACAGTTCAACCTCACTTCGAATATTACAATACAATATAGAGAAAGCACCAATTCAGACACTTCAATATGAAATTCAAAACCTACGAAATTAATGCACAAATGCTACCCTAAACATTAAAACATAATGTGACACGTTCATGTAAAATAAATAACTAGTAAAGCTCCAATATAAAGCAACATGTGAAAAGGGATGAACAAATTATAACATTCAAGTATTTC
This sequence comes from Stegodyphus dumicola, assembly GCF_044657685.1. NCBI lineage: Eukaryota > Metazoa > Arthropoda > Arachnida > Araneae > Eresidae > Stegodyphus > Stegodyphus dumicola. Next base: position 106,629,442 of record NC_140781.1, on the reverse strand, counting down.
TAGTGGAAATAAAGTTGATATAAAACAAGAATTACCAGCCACAGATGTCTTTTTGCTCTGCATTATTCATCCATTCTTTTTCTTTCACGATATCATGTTCTGCATTCCAAGAGTGCACAAAAATGATCACAAATTACACTAGAAGGGGCCAAAAGGGGGAAAAAAGAAATCATTAGATTTTAACTACTTTGATATTAAAGAATAATTACACACAAAGAGAAATATCTAATATTGTTTCTTAATATATAAAACTTCAACAGTCGCCTTCTTTGTTTTAAACTCCAGCAATGTGCTACATTGTTACTAAAAGCATGACTGCAATCGATAGAAAAGCTGATTTTCCTAATACGACAGAAGTACAGTAAGCGAAAGGGGTTTTTAATATATGGGTACAACATGAATAATGAAAGAAAAAAAAATTAGACAGTTATTACGGACACACAGAATAAAAGGGAGAATGATCTTCGAGAAGAGTAAATAATTGCAGCGCTGGTAGAAAGATGGCACCAAAAGACAAAGAGCAGGTAATTTTAAATCACAAATAATCAAAATAAACTTTACTGCTAGCTTTGAAGCAGGTGTTATATATTAGACTATCTTAATTCACACACATAATTAGTGACATAACAGATTAAAATAGAGTAATCAAACTCGCAAAACATTAATATTAAAAGAGCTATACATATATACTTTTAAAGATTTTTTTAAAAAAAGGGCACAAAAACACCTCTCTAAAATCAGACTTGGAAGAACATCTTGGAAACAAAAGTCGTATACCATAAAAGAAATATTTCATTCAGAAATTTAACGTAAGAACCGTTTCTAATTTTAAGTTCTCTACTTAGGGACCCTCATCCATGAGAGAGGACAGCTTAGTCCGATATACCAGAAATTATCTTGAAATATTACCAGGTGACTTTAATGTAATTATAGAAATATTTGACTCAGGAAAAGAACATATTGTCTAGCTGCCCGGGTTCGAGCCCAGCTTTAATATAGCAAGCTAAAACACATCAAATGCCATTGAATGATACAGCATTTTGAAATGTTACAAAAAATTTAAATGCAATTTCGTGGAAGAGCTATTGCAATTACCTACATACTAAAATTTTGACCAATAATTCAAGAAAACTAAGATACTCCTTTTTCTTTCGAAGGAATCAAAGTCATATACTAATGAAGGGATTCTCAAACTATTGTACTATGAAACCTACACATAGGAATGAAATTTTGTCAGCTATGTGAGATGTCCAATACGGAGAAATTCCGTAAATTGTAGAATAGAACCTGCGTCTGAAAACAGACGAAAAGTAAAACATTATTCAAATACTTTACCTTTAGCCTCGAAGCAGGTGTTCTATATTAAACTGTATTAATTCACATACAGAATTAGTAATATAATAGCTCAAAATATTTTAAGAACCAAACACGCATTAAATAAACATTTAAAAATCTATATACATTTATTAGTGTTATGAGGGTTTATTCTGAAATATTATAAGGTCACTTTCAAAGAAATGATAGAACTTTTCACTCGGGGAAGGGACATTCTGTCTGGCTGCCCGGGCTCCATCCCAGCTTCTGTTACAAAAGTTTCATAGAAGAATTTTAAAAATCCAGAAACAAAACTTATGAAGAAATTATTGAACATACCTGGTTCTATGATTTAGCCATTCTTACAGACATAGTAACTAAATCTTAAATTTGAGGGAGGGGGCAAGAGAACTAAACTAAAGTCTTTGAATTAAAGGGTATTATAAATTCATTTTAAATCAAAATTAATTTTCTGAAAATATTACACAAATATGAGGAATATACATTTTTACCATAATGTAATGTACGTTTTGCCCCTTTCAAAATCTAGAGAACTAAGGGGTGAAATATAAGAAAACTGAAAGAATCATTTGGAAAATCTCATCGAGCTTAAATTAGTTTCTAAATTAGATGTTTTGAGTGTATTTAAAATTAGGCTAACTACTTCATTCACTTCAAACCCATTACATAATACTAGTATTTAAGAAAAATGGTAAAAGATTGCAAATATGTTAAATAACAATTCTATTGATCTAGAAATGGAAATAACTGATTTTCATCCTAATTAAGATCAAGAATATCACAAAAAGCCATTTGAATAGTCCTAGAACAGAAACATCATGAACAGTTAAACTTTTAAAAAGATAAATTCCTGCTTCCAATCTACTTAAAAATGTGAAAGAGGATTTTCAACAATGAACTTGTTAAAATCAGTGTTTAGATACAGGATAACAAATCAACATCCCAACGACTGCAAGGATTTAACCATAACATCGCATGTATCAGAGGCAAAAAATAACTCGCAGAAGAAATGCAGTGTTAAATTTCACATTAAAATACGATTTCCCTGTATTTAACTTTCATCTTGCTGAATTTTTTGTAAATAATACAAAGAGTATACCTTTTCTTTAACATATTATACCACACATTTTTATACTTTGTGTAATGTATTTATAACTGAAATATTAAAAGTGCACTAGATCCTTGTGCTCGCCAAAATTTTATAAACTCATAATTGGCTCCCTTTAAGTTAAAGTTGCACATAACTGCACTAAGGGAAGGAATGCAATTTTATTTCTTTGTCTGTATTTGGTTTCATTTTCATATAAAGAGTTAAAAATAGGGTTATCTAATTTTGTTATCTAGGTAACAAAATTTAAACACACATTTTCAGTAAAAATTACAGAATAAAAGATTTTGTTTCCCTGAAGATGCAACACCTCGCTATTCCAGGTATGGTACAGACTGCATACTGTCAGAAAGAAATTCCTTTCTTAAACAGGGAATCCATATACTTTAATCTGTTTTTACACAAGTACTGTTTATGACTAATGGTCCAAGAGTAAAATACTTTATAGTTAATCCATCTAAATTTTTATTATTTCCGGTCATCTGTATAGACTGTTTATTTATCACGACTAAACTACCAATCTGCATTCTAGATACCTCATATGATTCTTCAAGTCACGTTTCGTAGCCTATCATTTCTAATACAACAGGTACTTGCTGAGTGCAGACTTGTAAAGCGTGATTTCGCGTATAGCAGTACCTTACAGGATTCCATTTAATTTGTCCACTGCTAGAATTTCATTCATACGTGGTTCAACATTCATCCATCAACACCAGAAAGAATTTATCTGCTACTTTAAACAATTTCCATAGACTGAAAATGAAGTTCAAAAAAATCTTACAAATCTCAAATGCAAAGCATTCCGAAGAATTTTCACATATGGAAGATAAAGAAGTCAAACAATGAATCAGAAAATTACAAAAGAAGAATTGGGTGCTTATAAAACCCCTTGATAATAAAAGCGCTCATTACGAGAAACAGCTTTTAACTGAAGATTAGATGAAGGAATCGTTAAATAACAGAGAAGCAATGTCTGATCTTCTAGTGGAGATGGACACACACACAAAAAAAAAAAAAAAAAAAAAAAAAAAAAAAAAAAAAAAAAAAAACGGACACTTTAAAAGAGCTACTGGGAAATATGTGCTCTTTACAGCGACATGGTTACAGTTGCATCAGTCATTCTTATAAGCAAAAGACATCAGCTTTTTCAAAAAATAATTCTATCATGTATTTGCCAAGAGAACGAAAACAAGTCCTAAAGAAACTTTCAGAGTGCTTTTCAAAACCAAGTTGAAAGTTAGTCTGCAGAATTTTACTTCAATAATAATAAAACATCTCTGATTTTATTTCAAAATGAATATTTTTTTATCGATTTTAAAGAGATCTTCGCAAATTGGTTCATAAAACTTCACAATATGCCAAAATTGTTCAGATTAGGGACAAAATATAATAAAGTATGCTTAAAACAACTAAGAAAAAGCACATTTTGAGCATCCTTAACAGAAGACAATTTGGCTCCACTAACTTTCTTTACGAGTATACATTAAATTTTTATTTACATTTTTTTTTATTCAACACTTAACTTTCAATGGTTTTAAGAGAAACAGCAGTTGATAGAGAGACTCTAAATTCGGAAAAAACTGAAACAAAATTGGTTTATACCCAGGCAGTGCAATTACACTGGCCTGTTGGGAAGAGAAGACCCCGTTGGACATGGAAAATATTAGGCCACACAGAGAGGAAAATGTTTAGCCTCCTCCTCGTAATGCGAAAGGAGGCCACTTGGGAAAAAATTACATCACAGCAGTACTTTTGAAACCACTACGAAGCAACAGAACTCTAACAAATCTCAGACTTCTGATAATTATAGTTTGATTAACAGTTCAACCTCACTTCGAATATTACAATACAATATAGAGAAAGCACCAATTCAGACACTTCAATATGAAATTCAAAACCTACGAAATTAATGCACAAATGCTACCCTAAACATTAAAACATAATGTGACACGTTCATGTAAAATAAATAACTAGTAAAGCTCCAATATAAAGCAACATGTGAAAAGGGATGAACAAATTATAACATTCAAGTATTTCTAGTGGAAATAAAGTTGATATAAAACAAGAATTACCAGCCACAGATGTCTTTTTGCTCTGCATTATTCATCCATTCTTTTTCTTTCACGATATCATGTTCTGCATTCCAAGAGTGCACAAAAATGATCACAAATTACACTAGAAGGGGCCAAAAGGGGGAAAAAAGAAATCATTAGATTTTAACTACTTTGATATTAAAGAATAATTACACACAAAGAGAAATATCTAATATTGTTTCTTAATATATAAAACTTCAACAGTCGCCTTCTTTGTTTTAAACTCCAGCAATGTGCTACATTGTTACTAAAAGCATGACTGCAATCGATAGAAAAGCTGATTTTCCTAATACGACAGAAGTACAGTAAGCGAAAGGGGTTTTTAATATATGGGTACAACATGAATAATGAAAGAAAAAAAAATTAGACAGTTATTACGGACACACAGAATAAAAGGGAGAATGATCTTCGAGAAGAGTAAATAATTGCAGCGCTGGTGGAAAGATGGCACCAAAAGACAAAGAGCAGGTAATTTTAAATCACAAATAATCAAAATAAACTTTACTGCTAGCTTTGAAGCAGGTGTTATATATTAGACTATCTTAATTCACACACATAATTAGTGACATAACAGATTAAAATAGAGTAATCAAACTCGCAAAACATTAATATTAAAAGAGCTATACATATATACTTTTAAAGATTTTTTTAAAAAAAGGGCACAAAAACACCTCTCTAAAATCAGACTTGGAAGAACATCTTGGAAACAAAAGTCGTATACCATAAAAGAAATATTTCATTCAGAAATTTAACGTAAGAACCGTTTCTAATTTTAAGTTCTCTACTTAGGGACCCTCATCCATGAGAGAGGACAGCTTAGTCCGATATACCAGAAATTATCTTGAAATATTACCAGGTGACTTTAATGTAATTATAGAAATATTTGACTCAGGAAAAGAACATATTGTCTAGCTGCCCGGGTTCGAGCCCAGCTTTAATATAGCAAGCTAAAACACATCAAATGCCATTGAATGATACAGCATTTTGAAATGTTACAAAAAATTTAAATGCAATTTCGTGGAAGAGCTATTGCAATTACCTACATACTAAAATTTTGACCAATAATTCAAGAAAACTAAGATACTCCTTTTTCTTTCGAAGGAATCAAAGTCATATACTAATGAAGGGATTCTCAAACTATTGTACTATGAAACCTACACATAGGAATGAAATTTTGTCAGCTATGTGAGATGTCCAATACGGAGAAATTCCGTAAATTGTAGAATAGAACCTGCGTCTGAAAACAGACGAAAAGTAAAACATTATTCAAATACTTTACCTTTAGCCTCGAAGCAGGTGTTCTATATTAAACTGTATTAATTCACATACAGAATTAGTAATATAATAGCTCAAAATATTTTAAGAACCAAACACGCATTAAATAAACATTTAAAAATCTATATACATTTATTAGTGTTATGAGGGTTTATTCTGAAATATTATAAGGTCACTTTCAAAGAAATGATAGAACTTTTCACTCGGGGAAGGGACATTCTGTCTGGCTGCCCGGGCTCCATCCCAGCTTCTGTTACAAAAGTTTCATAGAAGAATTTTAAAAATCCAGAAACAAAACTTATGAAGAAATTATTGAACATACCTGGTTCTATGATTTAGCCATTCTTACAGACATAGTAACTAAATCTTAAATTTGAGGGAGGGGGCAAGAGAACTAAACTAAAGTCTTTGAATTAAAGGGTATTATAAATTCATTTTAAATCAAAATTAATTTTCTGAAAATATTACACAAATATGAGGAATATACATTTTTACCATAATGTAATGTACGTTTTGCCCCTTTCAAAATCTAGAGAACTAAGGGGTGAAATATAAGAAAACTGAAAGAATCATTTGGAAAATCTCATCGAGCTTAAATTAGTTTCTAAATTAGATGTTTTGAGTGTATTTAAAATTAGGCTAACTACTTCATTCACTTCAAACCCATTACATAATACTAGTATTTAAGAAAAATGGTAAAAGATTGCAAATATGTTAAATAACAATTCTATTGATCTAGAAATGGAAATAACTGATTTTCATCCTAATTAAGATCAAGAATATCACAAAAAGCCATTTGAATAGTCCTAGAACAGAAACATCATGAACAGTTAAACTTTTAAAAAGATAAATTCCTGCTTCCAATCTACTTAAAAATGTGAAAGAGGATTTTCAACAATGAACTTGTTAAAATCAGTGTTTAGATACAGGATAACAAATCAACATCCCAACGACTGCAAGGATTTAACCATAACATCGCATGTATCAGAGGCAAAAAATAACTCGCAGAAGAAATGCAGTGTTAAATTTCACATTAAAATACGATTTCCCTGTATTTAACTTTCATCTTGCTGAATTTTTTGTAAATAATACAAAGAGTATACCTTTTCTTTAACATATTATACCACACATTTTTATACTTTGTGTAATGTATTTATAACTGAAATATTAAAAGTGCACTAGATCCTTGTGCTCGCCAAAATTTTATAAACTCATAATTGGCTCCCTTTAAGTTAAAGTTGCACATAACTGCACTAAGGGAAGGAATGCAATTTTATTTCTTTGTCTGTATTTGGTTTCATTTTCATATAAAGAGTTAAAAATAGGGTTATCTAATTTTGTTATCTAGGTAACAAAATTTAAACACACATTTTCAGTAAAAATTACAGAATAAAAGATTTTGTTTCCCTGAAGATGCAACACCTCGCTATTCCAGGTATGGTACAGACTGCATACTGTCAGAAAGAAATTCCTTTCTTAAACAGGGAATCCATATACTTTAATCTGTTTTTACACAAGTACTGTTTATGACTAATGGTCCAAGAGTAAAATACTTTATAGTTAATCCATCTAAATTTTTATTATTTCCGGTCATCTGTATAGACTGTTTATTTATCACGACTAAACTACCAATCTGCATTCTAGATACCTCATATGATTCTTCAAGTCACGTTTCGTAGCCTATCATTTCTAATACAACAGGTACTTGCTGAGTGCAGACTTGTAAAGCGTGATTTCGCGTATAGCAGTACCTTACAGGATTCCATTTAATTTGTCCACTGCTAGAATTTCATTCATACGTGGTTCAACATTCATCCATCAACACCAGAAAGAATTTATCTGCTACTTTAAACAATTTCCATAGACTGAAAATGAAGTTCAAAAAAATCTTACAAATCTCAAATGCAAAGCATTCCGAAGAATTTTCACATATGGAAGATAAAGAAGTCAAACAATGAATCAGAAAATTACAAAAGAAGAATTGGGTGCTTATAAAACCCCTTGATAATAAAAGCGCTCATTACGAGAAACAGCTTTTAACTGAAGATTAGATGAAGGAATCGTTAAATAACAGAGAAGCAATGTCTGATCTTCTAGTGGAGATGGACACACACACACAAAAAAAAAAAAAAAAAAAAAAAAAAAAAAAAAAAAAAAAAAAACGGACACTTTAAAAGAGCTACTGGGAAATATGTGCTCTTTACAGCGACATGGTTACAGTTGCATCAGTCATTCTTATAAGCAAAAGACATCAGCTTTTTCAAAAAATAATTCTATCATGTATTTGCCAAGAGAACGAAAACAAGTCCTAAAGAAACTTTCAGAGTGCTTTTCAAAACCAAGTTGAAAGTTAGTCTGCAGAATTTTACTTCAATAATAATAAAACATCTCTGATTTTATTTCAAAATGAATATTTTTTTATCGATTTTAAAGAGATCTTCGCAAATTGGTTCATAAAACTTCACAATATGCCAAAATTGTTCAGATTAGGGACAAAATATAATAAAGTATGCTTAAAACAACTAAGAAAAAGCACATTTTGAGCATCCTTAACAGAAGACAATTTGGCTCCACTAACTTTCTTTACGAGTATACATTAAATTTTTATTTACATTTTTTTTTATTCAACACTTAACTTTCAATGGTTTTAAGAGAAACAGCAGTTGATAGAGAGACTCTAAATTCGGAAAAAACTGAAACAAAATTGGTTTATACCCAGGCAGTGCAATTACACTGGCCTGTTGGGAAGAGAAGACCCCGTTGGACATGGAAAATATTAGGCCACACAGAGAGGAAAATGTTTAGCCTCCTCCTCGTAATGCGAAAGGAGGCCACTTGGGAAAAAATTACATCACAGCAGTACTTTTGAAACCACTACGAAGCAACAGAACTCTAACAAATCTCAGACTTCTGATAATTATAGTTTGATTAACAGTTCAACCTCACTTCGAATATTACAATACAATATAGAGAAAGCACCAATTCAGACACTTCAATATGAAATTCAAAACCTACGAAATTAATGCACAAATGCTACCCTAAACATTAAAACATAATGTGACACGTTCATGTAAAATAAATAACTAGTAAAGCTCCAATATAAAGCAACATGTGAAAAGGGATGAACAAATTATAACATTCAAGTATTTCTAGTGGAAATAAAGTTGATATAAAACAAGAATTACCAGCCACAGATGTCTTTTTGCTCTGCATTATTCATCCATTCTTTTTCTTTCACGATATCATGTTCTGCATTCCAAGAGTGCACAAAAATGATCACAAATTACACTAGAAGGGGCCAAAAGGGGGAAAAAAGAAATCATTAGATTTTAACTACTTTGATATTAAAGAATAATTACACACAAAGAGAAATATCTAATATTGTTTCTTAATATATAAAACTTCAACAGTCGCCTTCTTTGTTTTAAACTCCAGCAATGTGCTACATTGTTACTAAAAGCATGACTGCAATCGATAGAAAAGCTGATTTTCCTAATACGACAGAAGTACAGTAAGCGAAAGGGGTTTTTAATATATGGGTACAACATGAATAATGAAAGAAAAAAAAATTAGACAGTTATTACGGACACACAGAATAAAAGGGAGAATGATCTTCGAGAAGAGTAAATAATTGCAGCGCTGGTGGAAAGATGGCACCAAAAGACAAAGAGCAGGTAATTTTAAATCACAAATAATCAAAATAAACTTTACTGCTAGCTTTGAAGCAGGTGTTATATATTAGACTATCTTAATTCACACACATAATTAGTGACATAACAGATTAAAATAGAGTAATCAAACTCGCAAAACATTAATATTAAAAGAGCTATACATATATACTTTTAAAGATTTTTTTAAAAAAAGGGCACAAAAACACCTCTCTAAAATCAGACTTGGAAGAACATCTTGGAAACAAAAGTCGTATACCATAAAAGAAATATTTCATTCAGAAATTTAACGTAAGAACCGTTTCTAATTTTAAGTTCTCTACTTAGGGACCCTCATCCATGAGAGAGGACAGCTTAGTCCGATATACCAGAAATTATCTTGAAATATTACCAGGTGACTTTAATGTAATTATAGAAATATTTGACTCAGGAAAAGAACATATTGTCTAGCTGCCCGGGTTCGAGCCCAGCTTTAATATAGCAAGCTAAAACACATCAAATGCCATTGAATGATACAGCATTTTGAAATGTTACAAAAAATTTAAATGCAATTTCGTGGAAGAGCTATTGCAATTACCTACATACTAAAATTTTGACCAATAATTCAAGAAAACTAAGATACTCCTTTTTCTTTCGAAGGAATCAAAGTCATATACTAATGAAGGGATTCTCAAACTATTGTACTATGAAACCTACACATAGGAATGAAATTTTGTCAGCTATGTGAGATGTCCAATACGGAGAAATTCCGTAAATTGTAGAATAGAACCTGCGTCTGAAAACAGACGAAAAGTAAAACATTATTCAAATACTTTACCTTTAGCCTCGAAGCAGGTGTTCTATATTAAACTGTATTAATTCACATACAGAATTAGTAATATAATAGCTCAAAATATTTTAAGAACCAAACACGCATTAAATAAACATTTAAAAATCTATATACATTTATTAGTGTTATGAGGGTTTATTCTGAAATATTATAAGGTCACTTTCAAAGAAATGATAGAACTTTTCACTCGGGGAAGGGACATTCTGTCTGGCTGCCCGGGCTCCATCCCAGCTTCTGTTACAAAAGTTTCATAGAAGAATTTTAAAAATCCAGAAACAAAACTTATGAAGAAATTATTGAACATACCTGGTTCTATGATTTAGCCATTCTTACAGACATAGTAACTAAATCTTAAATTTGAGGGAGGGGGCAAGAGAACTAAACTAAAGTCTTTGAATTAAAGGGTATTATAAATTCATTTTAAATCAAAATTAATTTTCTGAAAATATTACACAAATATGAGGAATATACATTTTTACCATAATGTAATGTACGTTTTGCCCCTTTCAAAATCTAGAGAACTAAGGGGTGAAATATAAGAAAACTGAAAGAATCATTTGGAAAATCTCATTGAGCTTAAATTAGTTTCTAAATTAGATGTTTTGAGTGTATTTAAAATTAGGCTAACTACTTCATTCACTTCAAACCCATTACATAATACTAGCATTTAAGAAAAATGGTAAAAGATTGCAAATATGTTAAATAACAATTCTATTGATCTAGAAATGGAAATAACTGATTTTCATCCTAATTAAGATCAAGAATATCACAAAAAGCCATTTGAATAGTCCTAGAACAGAAACATCATGAACAGTTAAACTTTTAAAAAGATAAATTCCTGCTTCCAATCTACTTAAAAATGTGAAAGAGGATTTTCAACAATGAACTTGTTAAAATCAGTGTTTAGATACAGGATAACAAATCAACATCCCAACGACTGCAAGGATTTAACCATAACATCGCATGTATCAGAGGCAAAAAATAACTCGCAGAAGAAATGCAGTGTTAAATTTCACATTAAAATACGATTTCCCTGTATTTAACTTTCATCTTGCTGAATTTTTTGTAAATAATACAAAGAGTATACCTTTTCTTTAACATATTATACCACACATTTTTATACTTTGTGTAATGTATTTATAACTGAAATATTAAAAGTGCACTAGATCCTTGTGCTCGCCAAAATTTTATAAACTCATAATTGGCTCCCTTTAAGTTAAAGTTGCACATAACTGCACTAAGGGAAGGAATGCAATTTTATTTCTTTGTCTGTATTTGGTTTCATTTTCATATAAAGAGTTAAAAATAGGGTTATCTAATTTTGTTATCTAGGTAACAAAATTTAAACACACATTTTCAGTAAAAATTACAGAATAAAAGATTTTGTTTCCCTGAAGATGCAACACCTCGCTATTCCAGGTATGGTACAGACTGCATACTGTCAGAAAGAAATTCCTTTCTTAAACAGGGAATCCATATACTTTAATCTGTTTTTACACAAGTACTGTTTATGACTAATGGTCCAAGAGTAAAATACTTTATAGTTAATCCATCTAAATTTTTATTATTTCCGGTCATCTGTATAGACTGTTTATTTATCACGACTAAACTACCAATCTGCATTCTAGATACCTCATATGATTCTTCAAGTCACGTTTCGTAGCCTATCATTTCTAATACAACAGGTACTTGCTGAGTGCAGACTTGTAAAGCGTGATTTCGCGTATAGCAGTACCTTACAGGATTCCATTTAATTTGTCCACTGCTAGAATTTCATTCATACGTGGTTCAACATTCATCCATCAACACCAGAAAGAATTTATCTGCTACTTTAAACAATTTCCATAGACTGAAAATGAAGTTCAAAAAAATCTTACAAATCTCAAATGCAAAGCATTCCGAAGAATTTTCACATATGGAAGATAAAGAAGTCAAACAATGAATCAGAAAATTACAAAAGAAGAATTGGGTGCTTATAAAACCCCTTGATAATAAAAGCGCTCATTACGAGAAACAGCTTTTAACTGAAGATTAGATGAAGGAATCGTTAAATAACAGAGAAGCAATGTCTGATCTTCTAGTGGAGATGGACACACACACAAAAAAAAAAAAAAAAAAAAAAAAAAAAAAAAAAAACGGACACTTTAAAAGAGCTACTGGGAAATATGTGCTCTTTACAGCGACATGGTTACAGTTGCATCAGTCATTCTTATAAGCAAAAGACATCAGCTTTTTCAAAAAATAATTCTATCATGTATTTGCCAAGAGAACGAAAACAAGTCCTAAAGAAACTTTCAGAGTGCTTTTCAAAACCAAGTTGAAAGTTAGTCTGCAGAATTTTACTTCAATAATAATAAAACATCTCTGATTTTATTTCAAAATGAATATTTTTTTATCGATTTTAAAGAGATCTTCGCAAATTGGTTCATAAAACTTCACAATATGCCAAAATTGTTCAGATTAGGGACAAAATATAATAAAGTATGCTTAAAACAACTAAGAAAAAGCACATTTTGAGCATCCTTAACAGAAGACAATTTGGCTCCACTAACTTTCTTTACGAGTATACATTAAATTTTTATTTACATTTTTTTTTATTCAACACTTAACTTTCAATGGTTTTAAGAGAAACAGCAGTTGATAGAGAGACTCTAAATTCGGAAAAAACTGAAACAAAATTGGTTTATACCCAGGCAGTGCAATTACACTGGCCTGTTGGGAAGAGAAGACCCCGTTGGACATGGAAAATATTAGGCCACACAGAGAGGAAAATGTTTAGCCTCCTCCTCGTAATGCGAAAGGAGGCCACTTGGGAAAAAATTACATCACAGCAGTACTTTTGAAACCACTACGAAGCAACAGAACTCTAACAAATCTCAGACTTCTGATAATTATAGTTTGATTAACAGTTCAACCTCACTTCGAATATTACAATACAATATAGAGAAAGCACCAATTCAGACACTTCAATATGAAATTCAAAACCTACGAAATTAATGCACAAATGCTACCCTAAACATTAAAACATAATGTGACACGTTCATGTAAAATAAATAACTAGTAAAGCTCCAATATAAAGCAACATGTGAAAAGGGATGAACAAATTATAACATTCAAGTATTTCTAGTGGAAATAAAGTTGATATAAAACAAGAATTACCAGCCACAGATGTCTTTTTGCTCTGCATTATTCATCCATTCTTTTTCTTTCACGATATCATGTTCTGCATTCCAAGAGTGCACAAAAATGATCACAAATTACACTAGAAGGGGCCAAAAGGGGGAAAAAAGAAATCATTAGATTTTAACTACTTTGATATTAAAGAATAATTACACACAAAGAGAAATATCTAATATTGTTTCTTAATATATAAAACTTCAACAGTCGCCTTCTTTGTTTTAAACTCCAGCAATGTGCTACATTGTTACTAAAAGCATGACTGCAATCGATAGAAAAGCTGATTTTCCTAATACGACAGAAGTACAGTAAGCGAAAGGGGTTTTTAATATATGGGTACAACATGAATAATGAAAGAAAAAAAAATTAGACAGTTATTACGGACACACAGAATAAAAGGGAGAATGATCTTCGAGAAGAGTAAATAATTGCAGCGCTGGTGGAAAGATGGCACCAAAAGACAAAGAGCAGGTAATTTTAAATCACAAATAATCAAAATAAACTTTACTGCTAGCTTTGAAGCAGGTGTTATATATTAGACTATCTTAATTCACACACATAATTAGTGACATAACAGATTAAAATAGAGTAATCAAACTCGCAAAACATTAATATTAAAAGAGCTATACATATATACTTTTAAAGATTTTTTTAAAAAAAGGGCACAAAAACACCTCTCTAAAATCAGACTTGGAAGAACATCTTGGAAACAAAAGTCGTATACCATAAAAGAAATATTTCATTCAGAAATTTAACGTAAGAACCGTTTCTAATTTTAAGTTCTCTACTTAGGGACCCTCATCCATGAGAGAGGACAGCTTAGTCCGATATACCAGAAATTATCTTGAAATATTACCAGGTGACTTTAATGTAATTATAGAAATATTTGACTCAGGAAAAGAACATATTGTCTAGCTGCCCGGGTTCGAGCCCAGCTTTAATATAGCAAGCTAAAACACATCAAATGCCATTGAATGATACAGCATTTTGAAATGTTACAAAAAATTTAAATGCAATTTCGTGGAAGAGCTATTGCAATTACCTACATACTAAAATTTTGACCAATAATTCAAGAAAACTAAGATACTCCTTTTTCTTTCGAAGGAATCAAAGTCATATACTAATGAAGGGATTCTCAAACTATTGTACTATGAAACCTACACATAGGAATGAAATTTTGTCAGCTATGTGAGATGTCCAATACGGAGAAATTCCGTAAATTGTAGAATAGAACCTGCGTCTGAAAACAGACGAAAAGTAAAACATTATTCAAATACTTTACCTTTAGCCTCGAAGCAGGTGTTCTATATTAAACTGTATTAATTCACATACAGAATTAGTAATATAATAGCTCAAAATATTTTAAGAACCAAACACGCATTAAATAAACATTTAAAAATCTATATACATTTATTAGTGTTATGAGGGTTTATTCTGAAATATTATAAGGTCACTTTCAAAGAAATGATAGAACTTTTCACTCGGGGAAGGGACATTCTGTCTGGCTGCCCGGGCTCCATCCCAGCTTCTGTTACAAAAGTTTCATAGAAGAATTTTAAAAATCCAGAAACAAAACTTATGAAGAAATTATTGAACATACCTGGTTCTATGATTTAGCCATTCTTACAGACATAGTAACTAAATCTTAAATTTGAGGGAGGGGGCAAGAGAACTAAACTAAAGTCTTTGAATTAAAGGGTATTATAAATTCATTTTAAATCAAAATTAATTTTCTGAAAATATTACACAAATATGAGGAATATACATTTTTACCATAATGTAATGTACGTTTTGCCCCTTTCAAAATCTAGAGAACTAAGGGGTGAAATATAAGAAAACTGAAAGAATCATTTGGAAAATCTCATCGAGCTTAAATTAGTTTCTAAATTAGATGTTTTGAGTGTATTTAAAATTAGGCTAACTACTTCATTCACTTCAAACCCATTACATAATACTAGTATTTAAGAAAAATGGTAAAAGATTGCAAATATGTTAAATAACAATTCTATTGATCTAGAAATGGAAATAACTGATTTTCATCCTAATTAAGATCAAGAATATCACAAAAAGCCATTTGAATAGTCCTAGAACAGAAACATCATGAACAGTTAAACTTTTAAAAAGATAAATTCCTGCTTCCAATCTACTTAAAAATGTGAAAGAGGATTTTCAACAATGAACTTGTTAAAATCAGTGTTTAGATACAGGATAACAAATCAACATCCCAACGACTGCAAGGATTTAACCATAACATCGCATGTATCAGAGGCAAAAAATAACTCGCAGAAGAAATGCAGTGTTAAATTTCACATTAAAATACGATTTCCCTGTATTTAACTTTCATCTTGCTGAATTTTTTGTAAATAATACAAAGAGTATACCTTTTCTTTAACATATTATACCACACATTTTTATACTTTGTGTAATGTATTTATAACTGAAATATTAAAAGTGCACTAGATACTTGTGCTCGCCAAAATTTTATAAACTCAAAATTGGCTCCCTTTAAGTTAAAGTTGCACATAACTGCACTAAGGGAAGGAATGCAATTTTATTTCTTTGTCTGTATTTGGTTTCATTTTCATATAAAAAGAGTTAAAAATAGGGTTATCTAATTTTGTTATCTAGGTAACAAAATTTAAACACACATTTTCAGTAAAAATTACAGAATAAAAGATTTTGTTTCCCTGAAGATGCAACACCTCGCTATTCCAGGTATGGTACAGACTGCATACTGTCAGAAAGAAATTCCTTTCTTAAACAGGGAATCCATATACTTTAATCTGTTTTTACACAAGTACTGTTTATGACTAATGGTCCAAGAGTAAAATACTTTATAGTTAATCCATCTAAATTTTTATTATTTCCGGTCATCTGTATAGACTGTTTATTTATCACGACTAAACTACCAATCTGCATTCTAGATACCTCATATGATTCTTCAAGTCACGTTTCGTAGCCTATCATTTCTAATACAACAGGTACTTGCTGAGTGCAGACTTGTAAAGCGTGATTTCGCGTATAGCAGTACCTTACAGGATTCCATTTAATTTGTCCACTGCTAGAATTTCATTCATACGTGGTTCAACATTCATCCATCAACACCAGAAAGAATTTATCTGCTACTTTAAACAATTTCCATAGACTGAAAATGAAGTTCAAAAAAATCTTACAAATCTCAAATGCAAAGCATTCCGAAGAATTTTCACATATGGAAGATAAAGAAGTCAAACAATGAATCAGAAAATTACAAAAGAAGAATTGGGTGCTTATAAAACCCCTTGATAATAAAAGCGCTCATTACGAGAAACAGCTTTTAACTGAAGATTAGATGAAGGAATCGTTAAATAACAGAGAAGCAATGTCTGATCTTCTAGTGGAGATGGACACACACACAAAAAAAAAAAAAAAAAAAAACGGACACTTTAAAAGAGCTACTGGGAAATATGTGCTCTTTACAGCGACATGGTTACAGTTGCATCAGTCATTCTTATAAGCAAAAGACATCAGCTTTTTCAAAAAATAATTCTATCATGTATTTGCCAAGAGAACGAAAACAAGTCCTAAAGAAACTTTCAGAGTGCTTTTCAAAACCAAGTTGAAAGTTAGTCTGCAGAATTTTACTTCAATAATAATAAAACATCTCTGATTTTATTTCAAAATGAATATTTTTTTATCGATTTTAAAGAGATCTTCGCAAATTGGTTCATAAAACTTCACAATATGCCAAAATTGTTCAGATTAGGGACAAAATATAATAAAGTATGCTTAAAACAACTAAGAAAAAGCACATTTTGAGCATCCTTAACAGAAGACAATTTGGCTCCACTAACTTTCTTTACGAGTATACATTAAATTTTTATTTACATTTTTTTTTATTCAACACTTAACTTTCAATGGTTTTAAGAGAAACAGCAGTTGATAGAGAGACTCTAAATTCGGAAAAAACTGAAACAAAATTGGTTTATACCCAGGCAGTGCAATTACACTGGCCTGTTGGGAAGAGAAGACCCCGTTGGACATGGAAAATATTAGGCCACACAGAGAGGAAAATGTTTAGCCTCCTCCTCGTAATGCGAAAGGAGGCCACTTGGGAAAAAATTACATCACAGCAGTACTTTTGAAACCACTACGAAGCAACAGAACTCTAACAAATCTCAGACTTCTGATAATTATAGTTTGATTAACAGTTCAACCTCACTTCGAATATTACAATACAATATAGAGAAAGCACCAATTCAGACACTTCAATATGAAATTCAAAACCTACGAAATTAATGCACAAATGCTACCCTAAACATTAAAACATAATGTGACACGTTCATGTAAAATAAATAACTAGTAAAGCTCCAATATAAAGCAACATGTGAAAAGGGATGAACAAATTATAACATTCAAGTATTTCTAGTGGAAATAAAGTTGATATAAAACAAGAATTACCAGCCACAGATGTCTTTTTGCTCTGCATTATTCATCCATTCTTTTTCTTTCACGATATCATGTTCTGCATTCCAAGAGTGCACAAAAATGATCACAAATTACACTAGAATGGGGCCAAAAGGGGGAAAAAAGAAATCATTAGATTTTAACTACTTTGATATTAAAGAATAATTACACACAAAGAGAAATATCTAATATTGTTTCTTAATATATAAAACTTCAACAGTCGCCTTCTTTGTTTTAAACTCCAGCAATGTGCTACATTGTTACTAAAAGCATGACTGCAATCGATAGAAAAGCTGATTTTCCTAATACGACAGAAGTACAGTAAGCGAAAGGGGTTTTTAATATATGGGTACAACATGAATAATGAAAGAAAAAAAAATTAGACAGTTATTACGGACACACAGAATAAAAGGGAGAATGATCTTCGAGAAGAGTAAATAATTGCAGCGCTGGTAGAAAGATGGCACCAAAAGACAAAGAGCAGGTAATTTTAAATCACAAATAATCAAAATAAACTTTACTGCTAGCTTTGAAGCAGGTGTTATATATTAGACTATCTTAATTCACACACATAATTAGTGACATAACAGATTAAAATAGAGTAATCAAACTCGCAAAACATTAATATTAAAAGAGCTATACATATATACTTTTAAAGATTTTTTTAAAAAAAGGGCACAAAAACACCTCTCTAAAATCAGACTTGGAAGAACATCTTGGAAACAAAAGTCGTATACCATAAAAGAAATATTTCATTCAGAATTTTAACGTAAGAACCGTTTCTAATTTTAAGTTCTCTACTTAGGGACCCTCATCCATGAGAGAGGACAGCTTAGTCCGATATACCAGAAATTATCTTGAAATATTACCAGGTGACTTTAATGTAATTATAGAAATATTTGACTCAGGAAAAGAACATATTGTCTAGCTGCCCGGGTTCGAGCCCAGCTTTAATATAGCAAGCTAAAACACATCAAATGCCATTGAATGATACAGCATTTTGAAATGTTACAAAAAATTTAAATGCAATTTCGTGGAAGAGCTATTGCAATTACCTACATACTAAAATTTTGACCAATAATTCAAGAAAACTAAGATACTCCTTTTTCTTTCGAAGGAATCAAAGTCATATACTAATGAAGGGATTCTCAAACTATTGTACTATGAAACCTACACATAGGAATGAAATTTTGTCAGCTATGTGAGATGTCCAATACGGAGAAATTCCGTAAATTGTAGAATAGAACCTGCGTCTGAAAACAGACGAAAAGTAAAACATTATTCAAATACTTTACCTTTAGCCTCGAAGCAGGTGTTCTATATTAAACTGTATTAATTCACATACAGAATTAGTAATATAATAGCTCAAAATATTTTAAGAACCAAACACGCATTAAATAAACATTTAAAAATCTATATACATTTATTAGTGTTATGAGGGTTTATTCTGAAATATTATAAGGTCACTTTCAAAGAAATGATAGAACTTTTCACTCGGGGAAGGGACATTCTGTCTGGCTGCCCGGGCTCCATCCCAGCTTCTGTTACAAAAGTTTCATAGAAGAATTTTAAAAATCCAGAAACAAAACTTATGAAGAAATTATTGAACATACCTGGTTCTATGATTTAGCCATTCTTACAGACATAGTAACTAAATCTTAAATTTGAGGGAGGGGGCAAGAGAACTAAACTAAAGTCTTTGAATTAAAGGGTATTATAAATTCATTTTAAATCAAAATTAATTTTCTGAAAATATTACACAAATATGAGGAATATACATTTTTACCATAATGTAATGTACGTTTTGCCCCTTTCAAAATCTAGAGAACTAAGGGGTGAAATATAAGAAAACTGAAAGAATCATTTGGAAAATCTCATCGAGCTTAAATTAGTTTCTAAATTAGATGTTTTGAGTGTATTTAAAATTAGGCTAACTACTTCATTCACTTCAAACCCATTACATAATACTAGCATTTAAGAATAATGGTAAAAGATTGCAAATATGTTAAATAACAATTCTATTGATCTAGAAATGGAAATAACTGATTTTCATCCTAATTAAGATCAAGAATATCACAAAAAGCCATTTGAATAGTCCTAGAACAGAAACATCATGAACAGTTAAACTTTTAAAAAGATAAATTCCTGCTTCCAATCTACTTAAAAATGTGAAAGAGGATTTTCAACAATGAACTTGTTAAAATCAGTGTTTAGATACAGGATAACAAATCAACATCCCAACGACTGCAAGGATTTAACCATAACATCGCATGTATCAGAGGCAAAAAATAACTCGCAGAAGAAATGCAGTGTTAAATTTCACATTAAAATACGATTTCCCTGTATTTAACTTTCATCTTGCCGAATTTTTTGTAAATAATACAAAGAGTATACCTTTTCTTTAACATATTATACCACACATTTTTATACTTTGTGTAATGTATTTATAACTGAAATATTAAAAGTGCACTAGATCCTTGTGCTCGCCAAAATTTTATAAACTCATAATTGGCTCCCTTTAAGTTAAAGTTGCACATAACTGCACTAAGGGAAGGAATGCAATTTTATTTCTTTGTCTGTATTTGGTTTCATTTTCATATAAAGAGTTAAAAATAGGGTTATCTAATTTTGTTATCTAGGTAACAAAATTTAAACACACATTTTCAGTAAAAATTACAGAATAAAAGATTTTGTTTCCCTGAAGATGCAACACCTCGCTATTCCAGGTATGGTACAGACTGCATACTGTCAGAAAGAAATTCCTTTCTTAAACAGGGAATCCATATACTTTAATCTGTTTTTACACAAGTACTGTTTATGACTAATGGTCCAAGAGTAAAATACTTTATAGTTAATCCATCTAAATTTTTATTATTTCCGGTCATCTGTATAGACTGTTTATTTATCACGACTAAACTACCAATCTGCATTCTAGATACCTCATATGATTCTTCAAGTCACGTTTCGTAGCCTATCATTTCTAATACAACAGGTACTTGCTGAGTGCAGACTTGTAAAGCGTGATTTCGCGTATAGCAGTACCTTACAGGATTCCATTTAATTTGTCCACTGCTAGAATTTCATTCATACGTGGTTCAACATTCATCCATCAACACCAGAAAGAATTTATCTGCTACTTTAAACAATTTCCATAGACTGAAAATGAAGTTCAAAAAAATCTTACAAATCTCAAATGCAAAGCATTCCGAAGAATTTTCACATATGGAAGATAAAGAAGTCAAACAATGAATCAGAAAATTACAAAAGAAGAATTGGGTGCTTATAAAACCCCTTGATAATAAAAGCGCTCATTACGAGAAACAGCTTTTAACTGAAGATTAGATGAAGGAATCGTTAAATAACAGAGAAGCAATGTCTGATCTTCTAGTGGAGATGGACACACACACACACAAAAAAAAAAAAAAAAAAAAAAAAAAAACGGACACTTTAAAAGAGCTACTGGGAAATATGTGCTCTTTACAGCGACATGGTTACAGTTGCATCAGTCATTCTTATAAGCAAAAGACATCAGCTTTTTCAAAAAATAATTCTATCATGTATTTGCCAAGAGAACGAAAACAAGTCCTAAAGAAACTTTCAGAGTGCTTTTCAAAACCAAGTTGAAAGTTAGTCTGCAGAATTTTACTTCAATAATAATAAAACATCTCTGATTTTATTTCAAAATGAATATTTTTTTATCGATTTTAAAGAGATCTTCGCAAATTGGTTCATAAAACTTCACAATATGCCAAAATTGTTCAGATTAGGGACAAAATATAATAAAGTATGCTTAAAACAACTAAGAAAAAGCACATTTTGAGCATCCTTAACAGAAGACAATTTGGCTCCACTAACTTTCTTTATGAGTATACATTAAATTTTTATTTACATTTTTTTTTATTCAACACTTAACTTTCAATGGTTTTAAGAGAAACAGCAGTTGATAGAGAGACTCTAAATTCGGAAAAAACTGAAACAAAATTGGTTTATACCCAGGCAGTGCAATTACACTGGCCTGTTGGGAAGAGAAGACCCCGTTGGACATGGAAAATATTAGGCCACACAGAGAGGAAAATGTTTAGCCTCCTCCTCGTAATGCGAAAGGAGGCCACTTGGGAAAAAATTACATCACAGCAGTACTTTTGAAACCACTACGAAGCAACAGAACTCTAACAAATCTCAGACTTCTGATAATTATAGTTTGATTAACAGTTCAACCTCACTTCGAATATTACAATACAATATAGAGAAAGCACCAATTCAGACACTTCAATATGAAATTCAAAACCTACGAAATTAATGCACAAATGCTACCCTAAACATTAAAACATAATGTGACACGTTCATGTAAAATAAATAACTAGTAAAGCTCCAATATAAAGCAACATGTGAAAAGGGATGAACAAATTATAACATTCAAGTATTTCTAGTGGAAATAAAGTTGATATAAAACAAGAATTACCAGCCACAGATGTCTTTTTGCTCTGCATTATTCATCCATTCTTTTTCTTTCACGATATCATGTTCTGCATTCCAAGAGTGCACAAAAATGATCACAAATTACACTAGAAGGGGCCAAAAGGGGGAAAAAAGAAATCATTAGATTTTAACTACTTTGATATTAAAGAATAATTACACACAAAGAGAAATATCTAATATTGTTTCTTAATATATAAAACTTCAACAGTCGCCTTCTTTGTTTTAAACTCCAGCAATGTGCTACATTGTTACTAAAAGCATGACTGCAATCGATAGAAAAGCTGATTTTCCTAATACGACAGAAGTACAGTAAGCGAAAGGGGTTTTTAATATATGGGTACAACATGAATAATGAAAGAAAAAAAAATTAGACAGTTATTACGGACACACAGAATAAAAGGGAGAATGATCTTCGAGAAGAGTAAATAATTGCAGCGCTGGTAGAAAGATGGCACCAAAAGACAAAGAGCAGGTAATTTTAAATCACAAATAATCAAAATAAACTTTACTGCTAGCTTTGAAGCAGGTGTTATATATTAGACTATCTTAATTCACACACATAATTAGTGACATAACAGATTAAAATAGAGTAATCAAACTCGCAAAACATTAATATTAAAAGAGCTATACATATATACTTTTAAAGATTTTTTTAAAAAAAGGGCACAAAAACACCTCTCTAAAATCAGACTTGGAAGAACATCTTGGAAACAAAAGTCGTATACCATAAAAGAAATATTTCATTCAGAATTTTAACGTAAGAACCGTTTCTAATTTTAAGTTCTCTACTTAGGGACCCTCATCCATGAGAGAGGACAGCTTAGTCCGATATACCAGAAATTATCTTGAAATATTACCAGGTGACTTTAATGTAATTATAGAAATATTTGACTCAGGAAAAGAACATATTGTCTAGCTGCCCGGGTTCGAGCCCAGCTTTAATATAGCAAGCTAAAACACATCAAATGCCATTGAATGATACAGCATTTTGAAATGTTACAAAAAATTTAAATGCAATTTCGTGGAAGAGCTATTGCAATTACCTACATACTAAAATTTTGACCAATAATTCAAGAAAACTAAGATACTCCTTTTTCTTTCGAAGGAATCAAAGTCATATACTAATGAAGGGATTCTCAAACTATTGTACTATGAAACCTACACATAGGAATGAAATTTTGTCAGCTATGTGAGATGTCCAATACGGAGAAATTCCGTAAATTGTAGAATAGAACCTGCGTCTGAAAACAGACGAAAAGTAAAACATTATTCAAATACTTTACCTTTAGCCTCGAAGCAGGTGTTCTATATTAAACTGTATTAATTCACATACAGAATTAGTAATATAATAGCTCAAAATATTTTAAGAACCAAACACGCATTAAATAAACATTTAAAAATCTATATACATTTATTAGTGTTATGAGGGTTTATTCTGAAATATTATAAGGTCACTTTCAAAGAAATGATAGAACTTTTCACTCGGGGAAGGGACATTCTGTCTGGCTGCCCGGGCTCCATCCCAGCTTCTGTTACAAAAGTTTCATAGAAGAATTTTAAAAATCCAGAAACAAAACTTATGAAGAAATTATTGAACATACCTGGTTCTATGATTTAGCCATTCTTACAGACATAGTAACTAAATCTTAAATTTGAGGGAGGGGGCAAGAGAACTAAACTAAAGTCTTTGAATTAAAGGGTATTATAAATTCATTTTAAATCAAAATTAATTTTCTGAAAATATTACACAAATATGAGGAATATACATTTTTACCATAATGTAATGTACGTTTTGCCCCTTTCAAAATCTAGAGAACTAAGGGGTGAAATATAAGAAAACTGAAAGAATCATTTGGAAAATCTCATCGAGCTTAAATTAGTTTCTAAATTAGATGTTTTGAGTGTATTTAAAATTAGGCTAACTACTTCATTCACTTCAAACCCATTACATAATACTAGCATTTAAGAAAAATGGTAAAAGATTGCAAATATGTTAAATAACAATTCTATTGATCTAGAAATGGAAATAACTGATTTTCATCCTAATTAAGATCAAGAATATCACAAAAAGCCATTTGAATAGTCCTAGAACAGAAACATCATGAACAGTTAAACTTTTAAAAAGATAAATTCCTGCTTCCAATCTACTTAAAAATGTGAAAGAGGATTTTCAACAATGAACTTGTTAAAATCAGTGTTTAGATACAGGATAACAAATCAACATCCCAACGACTGCAAGGATTTAACCATAACATCGCATGTATCAGAGGCAAAAAATAACTCGCAGAAGAAATGCAGTGTTAAATTTCACATTAAAATACGATTTCCCTGTATTTAACTTTCATCTTGCCGAATTTTTTGTAAATAATACAAAGAGTATACCTTTTCTTTAACATATTATACCACACATTTTTATACTTTGTGTAATGTATTTATAACTGAAATATTAAAAGTGCACTAGATCCTTGTGCTCGCCAAAATTTTATAAACTCATAATTGGCTCCCTTTAAGTTAAAGTTGCACATAACTGCACTAAGGGAAGGAATGCAATTTTATTTCTTTGTCTGTATTTGGTTTCATTTTCATATAAAGAGTTAAAAATAGGGTTATCTAATTTTGTTATCTAGGTAACAAAATTTAAACACACATTTTCAGTAAAAATTACAGAATAAAAGATTTTGTTTCCCTGAAGATGCAACACCTCGCTATTCCAGGTATGGTACAGACTGCATACTGTCAGAAAGAAATTCCTTTCTTAAACAGGGAATCCATATACTTTAATCTGTTTTTACACAAGTACTGTTTATGACTAATGGTCCAAGAGTAAAATACTTTATAGTTAATCCATCTAAATTTTTATTATTTCCGGTCATCTGTATAGACTGTTTATTTATCACGACTAAACTACCAATCTGCATTCTAGATACCTCATATGATTCTTCAAGTCACGTTTCGTAGCCTATCATTTCTAATACAACAGGTACTTGCTGAGTGCAGACTTGTAAAGCGTGATTTCGCGTATAGCAGTACCTTACAGGATTCCATTTAATTTGTCCACTGCTAGAATTTCATTCATACGTGGTTCAACATTCATCCATCAACACCAGAAAGAATTTATCTGCTACTTTAAACAATTTCCATAGACTGAAAATGAAGTTCAAAAAAATCTTACAAATCTCAAATGCAAAGCATTCCGAAGAATTTTCACATATGGAAGATAAAGAAGTCAAACAATGAATCAGAAAATTACAAAAGAAGAATTGGGTGCTTATAAAACCCCTTGATAATAAAAGCGCTCATTACGAGAAACAGCTTTTAACTGAAGATTAGATGAAGGAATCGTTAAATAACAGAGAAGCAATGTCTGATCTTCTAGTGGAGATGGACACACACACACACACACACAAAAAAAAAACGGACACTTTAAAAGAGCTACTGGGAAATATGTGCTCTTTACAGCGACATGGTTACAGTTGCATCAGTCATTCTTATAAGCAAAAGACATCAGCTTTTTCAAAAAATAATTCTATCATGTATTTGCCAAGAGAACGAAAACAAGTCCTAAAGAAACTTTCAGAGTGCTTTTCAAAACCAAGTTGAAAGTTAGTCTGCAGAATTTTACTTCAATAATAATAAAACATCTCTGATTTTATTTCAAAATGAATATTTTTTTATCGATTTTAAAGAGATCTTCGCAAATTGGTTCATAAAACTTCACAATATGCCAAAATTGTTCAGATTAGGGACAAAATATAATAAA
This sequence comes from Stegodyphus dumicola, assembly GCF_044657685.1. Lineage (NCBI taxonomy): Eukaryota > Metazoa > Arthropoda > Arachnida > Araneae > Eresidae > Stegodyphus > Stegodyphus dumicola. The sequence goes on along the minus strand of NC_140781.1, from coordinate 106,603,272 downwards.
GTATGCTTAAAACAACTAAGAAAAAGCACATTTTGAGCATCCTTAACAGAAGACAATTTGGCTCCACTAACTTTCTTTACGAGTATACATTAAATTTTTATTTACATTTTTTTTTTATTCAACACTTAACTTTCAATGGTTTTAAGAGAAACAGCAGTTGATAGAGAGACTCTAAATTCGGAAAAAACTGAAACAAAATTGGTTTATACCCAGGCAGTGCAATTACACTGGCCTGTTGGGAAGAGAAGACCCCGTTGGACATGGAAAATATTAGGCCACACAGAGAGGAAAATGTTTAGCCTCCTCCTCGTAATGCGAAAGGAGGCCACTTGGGAAAAAATTACATCACAGCAGTACTTTTGAAACCACTACGAAGCAACAGAACTCTAACAAATCTCAGACTTCTGATAATTATAGTTTGATTAACAGTTCAACCTCACTTCGAATATTACAATACAATATAGAGAAAGCACCAATTCAGACACTTCAATATGAAATTCAAAACCTACGAAATTAATGCACAAATGCTACCCTAAACATTAAAACATAATGTGACACGTTCATGTAAAATAAATAACTAGTAAAGCTCCAATATAAAGCAACATGTGAAAAGGGATGAACAAATTATAACATTCAAGTATTTCTAGTGGAAATAAAGTTGATATAAAACAAGAATTACCAGCCACAGATGTCTTTTTGCTCTGCATTATTCATCCATTCTTTTTCTTTCACGATATCATGTTCTGCATTCCAAGAGTGCACAAAAATGATCACAAATTACACTAGAAGGGGCCAAAAGGGGGAAAAAAGAAATCATTAGATTTTAACTACTTTGATATTAAAGAATAATTACACACAAAGAGAAATATCTAATATTGTTTCTTAATATATAAAACTTCAACAGTCGCCTTCTTTGTTTTAAACTCCAGCAATGTGCTACATTGTTACTAAAAGCATGACTGCAATCGATAGAAAAGCTGATTTTCCTAATACGACAGAAGTACAGTAAGCGAAAGGGGTTTTTAATATATGGGTACAACATGAATAATGAAAGAAAAAAAAATTAGACAGTTATTACGGACACACAGAATAAAAGGGAGAATGATCTTCGAGAAGAGTAAATAATTGCAGCGCTGGTAGAAAGATGGCACCAAAAGACAAAGAGCAGGTAATTTTAAATCACAAATAATCAAAATAAACTTTACTGCTAGCTTTGAAGCAGGTGTTATATATTAGACTATCTTAATTCACACACATAATTAGTGACATAACAGATTAAAATAGAGTAATCAAACTCGCAAAACATTAATATTAAAAGAGCTATACATATATACTTTTAAAGATTTTTTTAAAAAAAGGGCACAAAAACACCTCTCTAAAATCAGACTTGGAAGAACATCTTGGAAACAAAAGTCGTATACCATAAAAGAAATATTTCATTCAGAATTTTAACGTAAGAACCGTTTCTAATTTTAAGTTCTCTACTTAGGGACCCTCATCCATGAGAGAGGACAGCTTAGTCCGATATACCAGAAATTATCTTGAAATATTACCAGGTGACTTTAATGTAATTATAGAAATATTTGACTCAGGAAAAGAACATATTGTCTAGCTGCCCGGGTTCGAGCCCAGCTTTAATATAGCAAGCTAAAACACATCAAATGCCATTGAATGATACAGCATTTTGAAATGTTACAAAAAATTTAAATGCAATTTCGTGGAAGAGCTATTGCAATTACCTACATACTAAAATTTTGACCAATAATTCAAGAAAACTAAGATACTCCTTTTTCTTTCGAAGGAATCAAAGTCATATACTAATGAAGGGATTCTCAAACTATTGTACTATGAAACCTACACATAGGAATGAAATTTTGTCAGCTATGTGAGATGTCCAATACGGAGAAATTCCGTAAATTGTAGAATAGAACCTGCGTCTGAAAACAGACGAAAAGTAAAACATTATTCAAATACTTTACCTTTAGCCTCGAAGCAGGTGTTCTATATTAAACTGTATTAATTCACATACAGAATTAGTAATATAATAGCTCAAAATATTTTAAGAACCAAACACGCATTAAATAAACATTTAAAAATCTATATACATTTATTAGTGTTATGAGGGTTTATTCTGAAATATTATAAGGTCACTTTCAAAGAAATGATAGAACTTTTCACTCGGGGAAGGGACATTCTGTCTGGCTGCCCGGGCTCCATCCCAGCTTCTGTTACAAAAGTTTCATAGAAGAATTTTAAAAATCCAGAAACAAAACTTATGAAGAAATTATTGAACATACCTGGTTCTATGATTTAGCCATTCTTACAGACATAGTAACTAAATCTTAAATTTGAGGGAGGGGGCAAGAGAACTAAACTAAAGTCTTTGAATTAAAGGGTATTATAAATTCATTTTAAATCAAAATTAATTTTCTGAAAATATTACACAAATATGAGGAATATACATTTTTACCATAATGTAATGTACGTTTTGCCCCTTTCAAAATCTAGAGAACTAAGGGGTGAAATATAAGAAAACTGAAAGAATCATTTGGAAAATCTCATCGAGCTTAAATTAGTTTCTAAATTAGATGTTTTGAGTGTATTTAAAATTAGGCTAACTACTTCATTCACTTCAAACCCATTACATAATACTAGCATTTAAGAAAAATGGTAAAAGATTGCAAATATGTTAAATAACAATTCTATTGATCTAGAAATGGAAATAACTGATTTTCATCCTAATTAAGATCAAGAATATCACAAAAAGCCATTTGAATAGTCCTAGAACAGAAACATCATGAACAGTTAAACTTTTAAAAAGATAAATTCCTGCTTCCAATCTACTTAAAAATGTGAAAGAGGATTTTCAACAATGAACTTGTTAAAATCAGTGTTTAGATACAGGATAACAAATCAACATCCCAACGACTGCAAGGATTTAACCATAACATCGCATGTATCAGAGGCAAAAAATAACTCGCAGAAGAAATGCAGTGTTAAATTTCACATTAAAATACGATTTCCCTGTATTTAACTTTCATCTTGCCGAATTTTTTGTAAATAATACAAAGAGTATACCTTTTCTTTAACATATTATACCACACATTTTTATACTTTGTGTAATGTATTTATAACTGAAATATTAAAAGTGCACTAGATCCTTGTGCTCGCCAAAATTTTATAAACTCATAATTGGCTCCCTTTAAGTTAAAGTTGCACATAACTGCACTAAGGGAAGGAATGCAATTTTATTTCTTTGTCTGTATTTGGTTTCATTTTCATATAAAGAGTTAAAAATAGGGTTATCTAATTTTGTTATCTAGGTAACAAAATTTAAACACACATTTTCAGTAAAAATTACAGAATAAAAGATTTTGTTTCCCTGAAGATGCAACACCTCGCTATTCCAGGTATGGTACAGACTGCATACTGTCAGAAAGAAATTCCTTTCTTAAACAGGGAATCCATATACTTTAATCTGTTTTTACACAAGTACTGTTTATGACTAATGGTCCAAGAGTAAAATACTTTATAGTTAATCCATCTAAATTTTTATTATTTCCGGTCATCTGTATAGACTGTTTATTTATCACGACTAAACTACCAATCTGCATTCTAGATACCTCATATGATTCTTCAAGTCACGTTTCGTAGCCTATCATTTCTAATACAACAGGTACTTGCTGAGTGCAGACTTGTAAAGCGTGATTTCGCGTATAGCAGTACCTTACAGGATTCCATTTAATTTGTCCACTGCTAGAATTTCATTCATACGTGGTTCAACATTCATCCATCAACACCAGAAAGAATTTATCTGCTACTTTAAACAATTTCCATAGACTGAAAATGAAGTTCAAAAAAATCTTACAAATCTCAAATGCAAAGCATTCCGAAGAATTTTCACATATGGAAGATAAAGAAGTCAAACAATGAATCAGAAAATTACAAAAGAAGAATTGGGTGCTTATAAAACCCCTTGATAATAAAAGCGCTCATTACGAGAAACAGCTTTTAACTGAAGATTAGATGAAGGAATCGTTAAATAACAGAGAAGCAATGTCTGATCTTCTAGTGGAGATGGACACACACACACACACACAAAAAAAAAAAAAAAAAAAAAAAAAAAAAAAAAAAAAAAAAAAAAAAACGGACACTTTAAAAGAGCTACTGGGAAATATGTGCTCTTTACAGCGACATGGTTACAGTTGCATCAGTCATTCTTATAAGCAAAAGACATCAGCTTTTTCAAAAAATAATTCTATCATGTATTTGCCAAGAGAACGAAAACAAGTCCTAAAGAAACTTTCAGAGTGCTTTTCAAAACCAAGTTGAAAGTTAGTCTGCAGAATTTTACTTCAATAATAATAAAACATCTCTGATTTTATTTCAAAATGAATATTTTTTTATCGATTTTAAAGAGATCTTCGCAAATTGGTTCATAAAACTTCACAATATGCCAAAATTGTTCAGATTAGGGACAAAATATAATAAAGTATGCTTAAAACAACTAAGAAAAAGCACATTTTGAGCATCCTTAACAGAAGACAATTTGGCTCCACTAACTTTCTTTACGAGTATACATTAAATTTTTATTTACATTTTTTTTTTATTCAACACTTAACTTTCAATGGTTTTAAGAGAAACAGCAGTTGATAGAGAGACTCTAAATTCGGAAAAAACTGAAACAAAATTGGTTTATACCCAGGCAGTGCAATTACACTGGCCTGTTGGGAAGAGAAGACCCCGTTGGACATGGAAAATATTAGGCCACACAGAGAGGAAAATGTTTAGCCTCCTCCTCGTAATGCGAAAGGAGGCCACTTGGGAAAAAATTACATCACAGCAGTACTTTTGAAACCACTACGAAGCAACAGAACTCTAACAAATCTCAGACTTCTGATAATTATAGTTTGATTAACAGTTCAACCTCACTTCGAATATTACAATACAATATAGAGAAAGCACCAATTCAGACACTTCAATATGAAATTCAAAACCTACGAAATTAATGCACAAATGCTACCCTAAACATTAAAACATAATGTGACACGTTCATGTAAAATAAATAACTAGTAAAGCTCCAATATAAAGCAACATGTGAAAAGGGATGAACAAATTATAACATTCAAGTATTTCTAGTGGAAATAAAGTTGATATAAAACAAGAATTACCAGCCACAGATGTCTTTTTGCTCTGCATTATTCATCCATTCTTTTTCTTTCACGATATCATGTTCTGCATTCCAAGAGTGCACAAAAATGATCACAAATTACACTAGAAGGGGCCAAAAGGGGGAAAAAAGAAATCATTAGATTTTAACTACTTTGATATTAAAGAATAATTACACACAAAGAGAAATATCTAATATTGTTTCTTAATATATAAAACTTCAACAGTCGCCTTCTTTGTTTTAAACTCCAGCAATGTGCTACATTGTTACTAAAAGCATGACTGCAATCGATAGAAAAGCTGATTTTCCTAATACGACAGAAGTACAGTAAGCGAAAGGGGTTTTTAATATATGGGTACAACATGAATAATGAAAGAAAAAAAAATTAGACAGTTATTACGGACACACAGAATAAAAGGGAGAATGATCTTCGAGAAGAGTAAATAATTGCAGCGCTGGTGGAAAGATGGCACCAAAAGACAAAGAGCAGGTAATTTTAAATCACAAATAATCAAAATAAACTTTACTGCTAGCTTTGAAGCAGGTGTTATATATTAGACTATCTTAATTCACACACATAATTAGTGACATAACAGATTAAAATAGAGTAATCAAACTCGCAAAACATTAATATTAAAAGAGCTATACATATATACTTTTAAAGATTTTTTTAAAAAAAGGGCACAAAAACACCTCTCTAAAATCAGACTTGGAAGAACATCTTGGAAACAAAAGTCGTATACCATAAAAGAAATATTTCATTCAGAAATTTAACGTAAGAACCGTTTCTAATTTTAAGTTCTCTACTTAGGGACCCTCATCCATGAGAGAGGACAGCTTAGTCCGATATACCAGAAATTATCTTGAAATATTACCAGGTGACTTTAATGTAATTATAGAAATATTTGACTCAGGAAAAGAACATATTGTCTAGCTGCCCGGGTTCGAGCCCAGCTTTAATATAGCAAGCTAAAACACATCAAATGCCATTGAATGATACAGCATTTTGAAATGTTACAAAAAATTTAAATGCAATTTCGTGGAAGAGCTATTGCAATTACCTACATACTAAAATTTTGACCAATAATTCAAGAAAACTAAGATACTCCTTTTTCTTTCGAAGGAATCAAAGTCATATACTAATGAAGGGATTCTCAAACTATTGTACTATGAAACCTACACATAGGAATGAAATTTTGTCAGCTATGTGAGATGTCCAATACGGAGAAATTCCGTAAATTGTAGAATAGAACCTGCGTCTGAAAACAGACGAAAAGTAAAACATTATTCAAATACTTTACCTTTAGCCTCGAAGCAGGTGTTCTATATTAAACTGTATTAATTCACATACAGAATTAGTAATATAATAGCTCAAAATATTTTAAGAACCAAACACGCATTAAATAAACATTTAAAAATCTATATACATTTATTAGTGTTATGAGGGTTTATTCTGAAATATTATAAGGTCACTTTCAAAGAAATGATAGAACTTTTCACTCGGGGAAGGGACATTCTGTCTGGCTGCCCGGGCTCCATCCCAGCTTCTGTTACAAAAGTTTCATAGAAGAATTTTAAAAATCCAGAAACAAAACTTATGAAGAAATTATTGAACATACCTGGTTCTATGATTTAGCCATTCTTACAGACATAGTAACTAAATCTTAAATTTGAGGGAGGGGGCAAGAGAACTAAACTAAAGTCTTTGAATTAAAGGGTATTATAAATTCATTTTAAATCAAAATTAATTTTCTGAAAATATTACACAAATATGAGGAATATACATTTTTACCATAATGTAATGTACGTTTTGCCCCTTTCAAAATCTAGAGAACTAAGGGGTGAAATATAAGAAAACTGAAAGAATCATTTGGAAAATCTCATCGAGCTTAAATTAGTTTCTAAATTAGATGTTTTGAGTGTATTTAAAATTAGGCTAACTACTTCATTCACTTCAAACCCATTACATAATACTAGTATTTAAGAAAAATGGTAAAAGATTGCAAATATGTTAAATAACAATTCTATTGATCTAGAAATGGAAATAACTGATTTTCATCCTAATTAAGATCAAGAATATCACAAAAAGCCATTTGAATAGTCCTAGAACAGAAACATCATGAACAGTTAAACTTTTAAAAAGATAAATTCCTGCTTCCAATCTACTTAAAAATGTGAAAGAGGATTTTCAACAATGAACTTGTTAAAATCAGTGTTTAGATACAGGATAACAAATCAACATCCCAACGACTGCAAGGATTTAACCATAACATCGCATGTATCAGAGGCAAAAAATAACTCGCAGAAGAAATGCAGTGTTAAATTTCACATTAAAATACGATTTCCCTGTATTTAACTTTCATCTTGCTGAATTTTTTGTAAATAATACAAAGAGTATACCTTTTCTTTAACATATTATACCACACATTTTTATACTTTGTGTAATGTATTTATAACTGAAATATTAAAAGTGCACTAGATACTTGTGCTCGCCAAAATTTTATAAACTCAAAATTGGCTCCCTTTAAGTTAAAGTTGCACATAACTGCACTAAGGGAAGGAATGCAATTTTATTTCTTTGTCTGTATTTGGTTTCATTTTCATATAAAAAGAGTTAAAAATAGGGTTATCTAATTTTGTTATCTAGGTAACAAAATTTAAACACACATTTTCAGTAAAAATTACAGAATAAAAGATTTTGTTTCCCTGAAGATGCAACACCTCGCTATTCCAGGTATGGTACAGACTGCATACTGTCAGAAAGAAATTCCTTTCTTAAACAGGGAATCCATATACTTTAATCTGTTTTTACACAAGTACTGTTTATGACTAATGGTCCAAGAGTAAAATACTTTATAGTTAATCCATCTAAATTTTTATTATTTCCGGTCATCTGTATAGACTGTTTATTTATCACGACTAAACTACCAATCTGCATTCTAGATACCTCATATGATTCTTCAAGTCACGTTTCGTAGCCTATCATTTCTAATACAACAGGTACTTGCTGAGTGCAGACTTGTAAAGCGTGATTTCGCGTATAGCAGTACCTTACAGGATTCCATTTAATTTGTCCACTGCTAGAATTTCATTCATACGTGGTTCAACATTCATCCATCAACACCAGAAAGAATTTATCTGCTACTTTAAACAATTTCCATAGACTGAAAATGAAGTTCAAAAAAATCTTACAAATCTCAAATGCAAAGCATTCCGAAGAATTTTCACATATGGAAGATAAAGAAGTCAAACAATGAATCAGAAAATTACAAAAGAAGAATTGGGTGCTTATAAAACCCCTTGATAATAAAAGCGCTCATTACGAGAAACAGCTTTTAACTGAAGATTAGATGAAGGAATCGTTAAATAACAGAGAAGCAATGTCTGATCTTCTAGTGGAGATGGACACACACACACACAAAAAAAAAAAAAAAAAAAAAAAAAAAAAACGGACACTTTAAAAGAGCTACTGGGAAATATGTGCTCTTTACAGCGACATGGTTACAGTTGCATCAGTCATTCTTATAAGCAAAAGACATCAGCTTTTTCAAAAAATAATTCTATCATGTATTTGCCAAGAGAACGAAAACAAGTCCTAAAGAAACTTTCAGAGTGCTTTTCAAAACCAAGTTGAAAGTTAGTCTGCAGAATTTTACTTCAATAATAATAAAACATCTCTGATTTTATTTCAAAATGAATATTTTTTTATCGATTTTAAAGAGATCTTCGCAAATTGGTTCATAAAACTTCACAATATGCCAAAATTGTTCAGATTAGGGACAAAATATAATAAAGTATGCTTAAAACAACTAAGAAAAAGCACATTTTGAGCATCCTTAACAGAAGACAATTTGGCTCCACTAACTTTCTTTACGAGTATACATTAAATTTTTATTTACATTTTTTTTTATTCAACACTTAACTTTCAATGGTTTTAAGAGAAACAGCAGTTGATAGAGAGACTCTAAATTCGGAAAAAACTGAAACAAAATTGGTTTATACCCAGGCAGTGCAATTACACTGGCCTGTTGGGAAGAGAAGACCCCGTTGGACATGGAAAATATTAGGCCACACAGAGAGGAAAATGTTTAGCCTCCTCCTCGTAATGCGAAAGGAGGCCACTTGGGAAAAAATTACATCACAGCAGTACTTTTGAAACCACTACGAAGCAACAGAACTCTAACAAATCTCAGACTTCTGATAATTATAGTTTGATTAACAGTTCAACCTCACTTCGAATATTACAATACAATATAGAGAAAGCACCAATTCAGACACTTCAATATGAAATTCAAAACCTACGAAATTAATGCACAAATGCTACCCTAAACATTAAAACATAATGTGACACGTTCATGTAAAATAAATAACTAGTAAAGCTCCAATATAAAGCAACATGTGAAAAGGGATGAACAAATTATAACATTCAAGTATTTCTAGTGGAAATAAAGTTGATATAAAACAAGAATTACCAGCCACAGATGTCTTTTTGCTCTGCATTATTCATCCATTCTTTTTCTTTCACGATATCATGTTCTGCATTCCAAGAGTGCACAAAAATGATCACAAATTACACTAGAAGGGGCCAAAAGGGGGAAAAAAGAAATCATTAGATTTTAACTACTTTGATATTAAAGAATAATTACACACAAAGAGAAATATCTAATATTGTTTCTTAATATATAAAACTTCAACAGTCGCCTTCTTTGTTTTAAACTCCAGCAATGTGCTACATTGTTACTAAAAGCATGACTGCAATCGATAGAAAAGCTGATTTTCCTAATACGACAGAAGTACAGTAAGCGAAAGGGGTTTTTAATATATGGGTACAACATGAATAATGAAAGAAAAAAAAATTAGACAGTTATTACGGACACACAGAATAAAAGGGAGAATGATCTTCGAGAAGAGTAAATAATTGCAGCGCTGGTGGAAAGATGGCACCAAAAGACAAAGAGCAGGTAATTTTAAATCACAAATAATCAAAATAAACTTTACTGCTAGCTTTGAAGCAGGTGTTATATATTAGACTATCTTAATTCACACACATAATTAGTGACATAACAGATTAAAATAGAGTAATCAAACTCGCAAAACATTAATATTAAAAGAGCTATACATATATACTTTTAAAGATTTTTTTAAAAAAAGGGCACAAAAACACCTCTCTAAAATCAGACTTGGAAGAACATCTTGGAAACAAAAGTCGTATACCATAAAAGAAATATTTCATTCAGAAATTTAACGTAAGAACCGTTTCTAATTTTAAGTTCTCTACTTAGGGACCCTCATCCATGAGAGAGGACAGCTTAGTCCGATATACCAGAAATTATCTTGAAATATTACCAGGTGACTTTAATGTAATTATAGAAATATTTGACTCAGGAAAAGAACATATTGTCTAGCTGCCCGGGTTCGAGCCCAGCTTTAATATAGCAAGCTAAAACACATCAAATGCCATTGAATGATACAGCATTTTGAAATGTTACAAAAAATTTAAATGCAATTTCGTGGAAGAGCTATTGCAATTACCTACATACTAAAATTTTGACCAATAATTCAAGAAAACTAAGATACTCCTTTTTCTTTCGAAGGAATCAAAGTCATATACTAATGTAGGGATTCTCAAACTATTGTACTATGAAACCTACACATAGGAATGAAATTTTGTCAGCTATGTGAGATGTCCAATACGGAGAAATTCCGTAAATTGTAGAATAGAACCTGCGTCTGAAAACAGACGAAAAGTAAAACATTATTCAAATACTTTACCTTTAGCCTAGAAGCAGGTGTTCTATATTAAACTGTGTTAATTCACATACAGAATTAGTAATATAATAGCTCAAAATATTTTAAGAACCAAACACGCATTAAATAAACATTAAAAAATCTATATACATTTATTAGTGTTACGAGGGTTTATTCTGAAATATTATAAGGTCACTTTCAAAGAAATGATAGAACTTTTCACTCAGGGAAGGGACATTCTGTCTGGCCGCCTGGGTTCCATCCCAGCTTCTGTTACAAAAGTTTCGTAGAAGAATTTTAAAAATCCAGAAACAAAACTTATGAAGAAATTATTGAACATACCTGGTTCTATGATTTAGCCATTCTTACAGACATAGTAACTAAATCTTAAATTTGAGGGAGGGGGCAAGAGAACTAAACTAAAGTCTTTGAATTAAAGGGTATTATAAATTCATTTTAAATCCAAATTAATTTTCTGAAAATATTACACAAATATGAGGAATATAAAATTAATTTTCTGAAAATATTACACAAATATGAGGAATATACATTTTTACCATAATGTAATGTACGTTTTGCCCCTTTCAAAATCTAGAGAACTAAGGGGTGAAATATAAGAAAACTGAAAGAATCATTTGGAAAATCTCATCGAGCTTAAATTAGTTTCTAAATTAGATGTTTTGAGTGTATTTAAAATTAGGCTAACTACTTCATTCACTTCAAACCCATTACATAATACTAGTATTTAAGAAAAATGGTAAAAGATTGCAAATGTGTTAAATAACAATTCTATTGATCAAAAATTGAAATAACTGATTTTCATCCTAATTAAGATCAAGAATATCACAAAAAGCCATTTGAATAGTCCTAGAACAGAAACATCATGAACAGTTAAACTTTTAAAAAGATAAATTCCTGCTTCCAATCTACTTAAAAATGTGAAAGAGGATTTTCAACAATGAACTTGTTAAAATCAGTGTTTAGATACAGGATAACAAATCAACATCCCAACGACTGCAAGGATTTAACCATAACATCGCATGTATCAGAGGCAAAAAATAACTCGCAGAAGAAATGCAGTGTTAAATTTCACATTAAAATACGATTTCCCTGTATTTAACTTTCATCTTGCTGAATTTTTTGTAAATAATACAAAGAGTATACCTTTTCTTTAACATATTATACCACACATTTTTATACTTTGTGTAATGTATTTATAACTGAAATATTAAAAGTGCACTAGATCCTTGTGCTCGCCAAAATTTTATAAACTCATAATTGGCTCCCTTTAAGTTAAAGTTGCACATAACTGCACTAAGGGAAGGAATGCAATTTTATTTCTTTGTCTGTATTTGGTTTCATTTTCATATAAAGAGTTAAAAATAGGGTTATCTAATTTTGTTATCTAGGTAACAAAATTTAAACACACATTTTCAGTAAAAATTACAGAATAAAAGATTTTGTTTCCCTGAAGATGCAACACCTCGCTATTCCAGGTATGGTACAGACTGCATACTGTCAGAAAGAAATTCCTTTCTTAAACAGGGAATCCATATACTTTAATCTGTTTTTACACAAGTACTGTTTATGACTAATGGTCCAAGAGTAAAATACTTTATAGTTAATCCATCTAAATTTTTATTATTTCCGGTCATCTGTATAGACTGTTTATTTATCACGACTAAACTACCAATCTGCATTCTAGATACCTCATATGATTCTTCAAGTCACGTTTCGTAGCCTATCATTTCTAATACAACAGGTACTTGCTGAGTGCAGACTTGTAAAGCGTGATTTCGCGTATAGCAGTACCTTACAGGATTCCATTTAATTTGTCCACTGCTAGAATTTCATTCATACGTGGTTCAACATTCATCCATCAACACCAGAAAGAATTTATCTGCTACTTTAAACAATTTCCATAGACTGAAAATGAAGTTCAAAAAAATCTTACAAATCTCAAATGCAAAGCATTCCGAAGAATTTTCACATATGGAAGATAAAGAAGTCAAACAATGAATCAGAAAATTACAAAAGAAGAATTGGGTGCTTATAAAACCCCTTGATAATAAAAGCGCTCATTACGAGAAACAGCTTTTAACTGAAGATTAGATGAAGGAATCGTTAAATAACAGAGAAGCAATGTCTGATCTTCTAGTGGAGATGGACACACACACACACAAAAAAAAAAAAAAAAAAAAAAAAAAAAAAAAAAACGGACACTTTAAAAGAGCTACTGGGAAATATGTGCTCTTTACAGCGACATGGTTACAGTTGCATCAGTCATTCTTATAAGCAAAAGACATCAGCTTTTTCAAAAAATAATTCTATCATGTATTTGCCAAGAGAACGAAAACAAGTCCTAAAGAAACTTTCAGAGTGCTTTTCAAAACCAAGTTGAAAGTTAGTCTGCAGAATTTTACTTCAATAATAATAAAACATCTCTGATTTTATTTCAAAATGAATATTTTTTTATCGATTTTAAAGAGATCTTCGCAAATTGGTTCATAAAACTTCACAATATGCCAAAATTGTTCAGATTAGGGACAAAATATAATAAAGTATGCTTAAAACAACTAAGAAAAAGCACATTTTGAGCATCCTTAACAGAAGACAATTTGGCTCCACTAACTTTCTTTACGAGTATACATTAAATTTTTATTTACATTTTTTTTTTATTCAACACTTAACTTTCAATGGTTTTAAGAGAAACAGCAGTTGATAGAGAGACTCTAAATTCGGAAAAAACTGAAACAAAATTGGTTTATACCCAGGCAGTGCAATTACACTGGCCTGTTGGGAAGAGAAGACCCCGTTGGACATGGAAAATATTAGGCCACACAGAGAGGAAAATGTTTAGCCTCCTCCTCGTAATGCGAAAGGAGGCCACTTGGGAAAAAATTACATCACAGCAGTACTTTTGAAACCACTACGAAGCAACAGAACTCTAACAAATCTCAGACTTCTGATAATTATAGTTTGATTAACAGTTCAACCTCACTTCGAATATTACAATACAATATAGAGAAAGCACCAATTCAGACACTTCAATATGAAATTCAAAACCTACGAAATTAATGCACAAATGCTACCCTAAACATTAAAACATAATGTGACACGTTCATGTAAAATAAATAACTAGTAAAGCTCCAATATAAAGCAACATGTGAAAAGGGATGAACAAATTATAACATTCAAGTATTTCTAGTGGAAATAAAGTTGATATAAAACAAGAATTACCAGCCACAGATGTCTTTTTGCTCTGCATTATTCATCCATTCTTTTTCTTTCACGATATCATGTTCTGCATTCCAAGAGTGCACAAAAATGATCACAAATTACACTAGAAGGGGCCAAAAGGGGGAAAAAAGAAATCATTAGATTTTAACTACTTTGATATTAAAGAATAATTACACACAAAGAGAAATATCTAATATTGTTTCTTAATATATAAAACTTCAACAGTCGCCTTCTTTGTTTTAAACTCCAGCAATGTGCTACATTGTTACTAAAAGCATGACTGCAATCGATAGAAAAGCTGATTTTCCTAATACGACAGAAGTACAGTAAGCGAAAGGGGTTTTTAATATATGGGTACAACATGAATAATGAAAGAAAAAAAAAATTAGACAGTTATTACGGACACACAGAATAAAAGGGAGAATGATCTTCGAGAAGAGTAAATAATTGCAGCGCTGGTGGAAAGATGGCACCAAAAGACAAAGAGCAGGTAATTTTAAATCACAAATAATCAAAATAAACTTTACTGCTAGCTTTGAAGCAGGTGTTATATATTAGACTATCTTAATTCACACACATAATTAGTGACATAACAGATTAAAATAGAGTAATCAAACTCGCAAAACATTAATATTAAAAGAGCTATACATATATACTTTTAAAGATTTTTTTAAAAAAAGGGCACAAAAACACCTCTCTAAAATCAGACTTGGAAGAACATCTTGGAAACAAAAGTCGTATACCATAAAAGAAATATTTCATTCAGAAATTTAACGTAAGAACCGTTTCTAATTTTAAGTTCTCTACTTAGGGACCCTCATCCATGAGAGAGGACAGCTTAGTCCGATATACCAGAAATTATCTTGAAATATTACCAGGTGACTTTAATGTAATTATAGAAATATTTGACTCAGGAAAAGAACATATTGTCTAGCTGCCCGGGTTCGAGCCCAGCTTTAATATAGCAAGCTAAAACACATCAAATGCCATTGAATGATACAGCATTTTGAAATGTTACAAAAAATTTAAATGCAATTTCGTGGAAGAGCTATTGCAATTACCTACATACTAAAATTTTGACCAATAATTCAAGAAAACTAAGATACTCCTTTTTCTTTCGAAGGAATCAAAGTCATATACTAATGAAGGGATTCTCAAACTATTGTACTATGAAACCTACACATAGGAATGAAATTTTGTCAGCTATGTGAGATGTCCAATACGGAGAAATTCCGTAAATTGTAGAATAGAACCTGCGTCTGAAAACAGACGAAAAGTAAAACATTATTCAAATACTTTACCTTTAGCCTCGAAGCAGGTGTTCTATATTAAACTGTATTAATTCACATACAGAATTAGTAATATAATAGCTCAAAATATTTTAAGAACCAAACACGCATTAAATAAACATTTAAAAATCTATATACATTTATTAGTGTTATGAGGGTTTATTCTGAAATATTATAAGGTCACTTTCAAAGAAATGATAGAACTTTTCACTCGGGGAAGGGACATTCTGTCTGGCTGCCCGGGCTCCATCCCAGCTTCTGTTACAAAAGTTTCATAGAAGAATTTTAAAAATCCAGAAACAAAACTTATGAAGAAATTATTGAACATACCTGGTTCTATGATTTAGCCATTCTTACAGACATAGTAACTAAATCTTAAATTTGAGGGAGGGGGCAAGAGAACTAAACTAAAGTCTTTGAATTAAAGGGTATTATAAATTCATTTTAAATCAAAATTAATTTTCTGAAAATATTACACAAATATGAGGAATATACATTTTTACCATAATGTAATGTACGTTTTGCCCCTTTCAAAATCTAGAGAACTAAGGGGTGAAATATAAGAAAACTGAAAGAATCATTTGGAAAATCTCATCGAGCTTAAATTAGTTTCTAAATTAGATGTTTTGAGTGTATTTAAAATTAGGCTAACTACTTCATTCACTTCAAACCCATTACATAATACTAGTATTTAAGAAAAATGGTAAAAGATTGCAAATATGTTAAATAACAATTCTATTGATCTAGAAATGGAAATAACTGATTTTCATCCTAATTAAGATCAAGAATATCACAAAAAGCCATTTGAATAGTCCTAGAACAGAAACATCATGAACAGTTAAACTTTTAAAAAGATAAATTCCTGCTTCCAATCTACTTAAAAATGTGAAAGAGGATTTTCAACAATGAACTTGTTAAAATCAGTGTTTAGATACAGGATAACAAATCAACATCCCAACGACTGCAAGGATTTAACCATAACATCGCATGTATCAGAGGCAAAAAGTAACTCGCAGAAGAAATGCAGTGTTAAATTTCACATTAAAATACGATTTCCCTGTATTTAACTTTCATCTTGCTGAATTTTTTGTAAATAATACAAAGAGTATACCTTTTCTTTAACATGTTATACCACACATTTTTATACTTTGTGTAATGTATTTATAACTGAAATATTAAAAGTGCACTAGATCCTTGTGCTCGCCAAAATTTTATAAACTCATAATTGGCTCCCTTTAAGTTAAAGTTGCACATAACTGCACTAAGGGAAGGAATGCAATTTTATTTCTTTGTCTGTATTTGGTTTCATTTTCATATAAAGAGTTAAAAATAGGGTTATCTAATTTTGTTATCTAGGTAACAAAATTTAAACACACATTTTCAGTAAAAATTACAGAATAAAAGATTTTGTTTCCCTGAAGATGCAACACCTCGCTATTCCAGGTATGGTACAGACTGCATACTGTCAGAAAGAAATTCCTTTCTTAAACAGGGAATCCATATACTTTAATCTGTTTTTACACAAGTACTGTTTATGACTAATGGTCCAAGAGTAAAATACTTTATAGTTAATCCATCTAAATTTTTATTATTTCCGGTCATCTGTATAGACTGTTTATTTATCACGACTAAACTACCAATCTGCATTCTAGATACCTCATATGATTCTTCAAGTCACGTTTCGTAGCCTATCATTTCTAATACAACAGGTACTTGCTGAGTGCAGACTTGTAAAGCGTGATTTCGCGTATAGCAGTACCTTACAGGATTCCATTTAATTTGTCCACTGCTAGAATTTCATTCATACGTGGTTCAACATTCATCCATCAACACCAGAAAGAATTTATCTGCTACTTTAAACAATTTCCATAGACTGAAAATGAAGTTCAAAAAAATCTTACAAATCTCAAATGCAAAGCATTCCGAAGAATTTTCACATATGGAAGATAAAGAAGTCAAACAATGAATCAGAAAATTACAAAAGAAGAATTGGGTGCTTATAAAACCCCTTGATAATAAAAGCGCTCATTACGAGAAACAGCTTTTAACTGAAGATTAGATGAAGGAATCGTTAAATAACAGAGAAGCAATGTCTGATCTTCTAGTGGAGATGGACACACACACACACAAAAAAAAAAAAAAAAAAAAAAAAAAAACGGACACTTTAAAAGAGCTACTGGGAAATATGTGCTCTTTACAGCGACATGGTTACAGTTGCATCAGTCATTCTTATAAGCAAAAGACATCAGCTTTTTCAAAAAATAATTCTATCATGTATTTGCCAAGAGAACGAAAACAAGTCCTAAAGAAACTTTCAGAGTGCTTTTCAAAACCAAGTTGAAAGTTAGTCTGCAGAATTTTACTTCAATAATAATAAAACATCTCTGATTTTATTTCAAAATGAATATTTTTTTATCGATTTTAAAGAGATCTTCGCAAATTGGTTCATAAAACTTCACAATATGCCAAAATTGTTCAGATTAGGGACAAAATATAATAAAGTATGCTTAAAACAACTAAGAAAAAGCACATTTTGAGCATCCTTAACAGAAGACAATTTGGCTCCACTAACTTTCTTTACGAGTATACATTAAATTTTTATTTACATTTTTTTTTTATTCAACACTTAACTTTCAATGGTTTTAAGAGAAACAGCAGTTGATAGAGAGACTCTAAATTCGGAAAAAACTGAAACAAAATTGGTTTATACCCAGGCAGTGCAATTACACTGGCCTGTTGGGAAGAGAAGACCCCGTTGGACATGGAAAATATTAGGCCACACAGAGAGGAAAATGTTTAGCCTCCTCCTCGTAATGCGAAAGGAGGCCACTTGGGAAAAAATTACATCACAGCAGTACTTTTGAAACCACTAAGAAGCAACAGAACTCTAACAAATCTCAGACTTCTGATAATTATAGTTTGATTAACAGTTCAACCTCACTTCGAATATTACAATACAATATAGAGAAAGCACCAATTCAGACACTTCAATATGAAATTCAAAACCTACGAAATTAATGCACAAATGCTACCCTAAACATTAAAACATAATGTGACACGTTCATGTAAAATAAATAACTAGTAAAGCTCCAATATAAAGCAACATGTGAAAAGGGATGAACAAATTATAACATTCAAGTATTTCTAGTGGAAATAAAGTTGATATAAAACAAGAATTACCAGCCACAGATGTCTTTTTGCTCTGCATTATTCATCCATTCTTTTTCTTTCACGATATCATGTTCTGCATTCCAAGAGTGCACAAAAATGATCACAAATTACACTAGAAGGGGCCAAAAGGGGGAAAAAAGAAATCATTAGATTTTAACTACTTTGATATTAAAGAATAATTACACACAAAGAGAAATATCTAATATTGTTTCTTAATATATAAAACTTCAACAGTCGCCTTCTTTGTTTTAAACTCCAGCAATGTGCTACATTGTTACTAAAAGCATGACTGCAATCGATAGAAAAGCTGATTTTCCTAATACGACAGAAGTACAGTAAGCGAAAGGGGTTTTTAATATATGGGTACAACATGAATAATGAAAGAAAAAAAAAATTAGACAGTTATTACGGACACACAGAATAAAAGGGAGAATGATCTTCGAGAAGAGTAAATAATTGCAGCGCTGGTAGAAAGATGGCACCAAAAGACAAAGAGCAGGTAATTTTAAATCACAAATAATCAAAATAAACTTTACTGCTAGCTTTGAAGCAGGTGTTATATATTAGACTATCTTAATTCACACACATAATTAGTGACATAACAGATTAAAATAGAGTAATCAAACTCGCAAAACATTAATATTAAAAGAGCTATACATATATACTTTTAAAGATTTTTTTAAAAAAAGGGCACAAAAACACCTCTCTAAAATCAGATTTGGAAGAACATCTTGGAAACAAAAGTCGTATACCATAAAAGAAATATTTCATTCAGAATTTTAACGTAAGAACCGTTTCTAATTTTAAGTTCTCTACTTAGGGACCCTCATCCATGAGAGAGGACAGCTTAGTCCGATATACCAGAAATTATCTTGAAATATTACCAGGTGACTTTAATGTAATTATAGAAATATTTGACTCAGGAAAAGAACATATTGTCTAGCTGCCCGGGTTCGAGCCCAGCTTTAATATAGCAAGCTAAAACACATCAAATGCCATTGAATGATACAGCATTTTGAAATGTTACAAAAAATTTAAATGCAATTTCGTGGAAGAGCTATTGCAATTACCTACATACTAAAATTTTGACCAATAATTCAAGAAAACTAAGATACTCCTTTTTCTTTCGAAGGAATCAAAGTCATATACTAATGTAGGGATTCTCAAACTATTGTACTATGAAACCTACACATAGGAATGAAATTTTGTCAGCTATGTGAGATGTCCAATACGGAGAAATTCCGTAAATTGTAGAATAGAACCTGCGTCTGAAAACAGACGAAAAGTAAAACATTATTCAAATACTTTACCTTTAGCCTAGAAGCAGGTGTTCTATATTAAACTGTGTTAATTCACATACAGAATTAGTAATATAATAGCTCAAAATATTTTAAGAACCAAACACGCATTAAATAAACATTAAAAAATCTATATACATTTATTAGTGTTACGAGGGTTTATTCTGAAATATTATAAGGTCACTTTCAAAGAAATGATAGAACTTTTCACTCAGGGAAGGGACATTCTGTCTGGCCGCCTGGGTTCCATCCCAGCTTCTGTTACAAAAGTTTCGTAGAAGAATTTTAAAAATCCAGAAACAAAACTTATGAAGAAATTATTGAACATACCTGGTTCTATGATTTAGCCATTCTTACAGACATAGTAACTAAATCTTAAATTTGAGGGAGGGGGCAAGAGAACTAAACTAAAGTCTTTGAATTAAAGGGTATTATAAATTCATTTTAAATCCAAATTAATTTTCTGAAAATATTACACAAATATGAGGAATATAAATTTTTACCATAATGTAATGTACATTTTGCCCCTTTCAAAATCTAGAGAACTAAGGGGTGAAATATAAGAAAACTGAAAGAATCATTTGGAAAATCTCATCGAGCTTAAATTAGTTTCTAAATTAGATGTTTTGAGTGTATTTAAAATTAGGCTAACTACTTCATTCACTTCAAACCCATTACATAATACTAGTATTTAAGAAAAATGGTAAAAGATTGCAAATGTGTTAAATAACAATTCTATTGATCAAAAATTGAAATAACTGATTTTCATCCTAATTAAGATCAAGAATATCACAAAAAGCCATTTGAATAGTCCTAGAACAGAAACATCATGAACAGTTAAACTTTTAAAAAGATAAATTCCTGCTTCCAATCTACTTAAAAATGTGAAAGAGGATTTTCAACAATGAACTTGTTAAAATCAGTGTTTAGATACAGGATAACAAATCAACATCCCAACGACTGCAAGGATTTAACCATAACATCGCATGTATCAGAGGCAAAAAATAACTCGCAGAAGAAATGCAGTGTTAAATTTCACATTAAAATACGATTTCCCTGTATTTAACTTTCATCTTGCTGAATTTTTTGTAAATAATACAAAGAGTATACCTTTTCTTTAACATATTATACCACACATTTTTATACTTTGTGTAATGTATTTATAACTGAAATATTAAAAGTGCACTAGATCCTTGTGCTCGCCAAAATTTTATAAACTCATAATTGGCTCCCTTTAAGTTAAAGTTGCACATAACTGCACTAAGGGAAGGAATGCAATTTTATTTCTTTGTCTGTATTTGGTTTCATTTTCATATAAAGAGTTAAAAATAGGGTTATCTAATTTTGTTATCTAGGTAACAAAATTTAAACACACATTTTCAGTAAAAATTACAGAATAAAAGATTTTGTTTCCCTGAAGATGCAACACCTCGCTATTCCAGGTATGGTACAGACTGCATACTGTCAGAAAGAAATTCCTTTCTTAAACAGGGAATCCATATACTTTAATCTGTTTTTACACAAGTACTGTTTATGACTAATGGTCCAAGAGTAAAATACTTTATAGTTAATCCATCTAAATTTTTATTATTTCCGGTCATCTGTATAGACTGTTTATTTATCACGACTAAACTACCAATCTGCATTCTAGATACCTCATATGATTCTTCAAGTCACGTTTCGTAGCCTATCATTTCTAATACAACAGGTACTTGCTGAGTGCAGACTTGTAAAGCGTGATTTCGCGTATAGCAGTACCTTACAGGATTCCATTTAATTTGTCCACTGCTAGAATTTCATTCATACGTGGTTCAACATTCATCCATCAACACCAGAAAGAATTTATCTGCTACTTTAAACAATTTCCATAGACTGAAAATGAAGTTCAAAAAAATCTTACAAATCTCAAATGCAAAGCATTCCGAAGAATTTTCACATATGGAAGATAAAGAAGTCAAACAATGAATCAGAAAATTACAAAAGAAGAATTGGGTGCTTATAAAACCCCTTGATAATAAAAGCGCTCATTACGAGAAACAGCTTTTAACTGAAGATTAGATGAAGGAATCGTTAAATAACAGAGAAGCAATGTCTGATCTTCTAGTGGAGATGGACACACACACACAAAAAAAAAAAAAAAAAAAAAAACGGACACTTTAAAAGAGCTACTGGGAAATATGTGCTCTTTACAGCGACATGGTTACAGTTGCATCAGTCATTCTTATAAGCAAAAGACATCAGCTTTTTCAAAAAATAATTCTATCATGTATTTGCCAAGAGAACGAAAACAAGTCCTAAAGAAACTTTCAGAGTGCTTTTCAAAACCAAGTTGAAAGTTAGTCTGCAGAATTTTACTTCAATAATAATAAAACATCTCTGATTTTATTTCAAAATGAATATTTTTTTATCGATTTTAAAGAGATCTTCGCAAATTGGTTCATAAAACTTCACAATATGCCAAAATTGTTCAGATTAGGGACAAAATATAATAAAGTATGCTTAAAACAACTAAGAAAAAGCACATTTTGAGCATCCTTAACAGAAGACAATTTGGCTCCACTAACTTTCTTTACGAGTATACATTAAATTTTTATTTACATTTTTTTTTTATTCAACACTTAACTTTCAATGGTTTTAAGAGAAACAGCAGTTGATAGAGAGACTCTAAATTCGGAAAAAACTGAAACAAAATTGGTTTATACCCAGGCAGTGCAATTACACTGGCCTGTTGGGAAGAGAAGACCCCGTTGGACATGGAAAATATTAGGCCACACAGAGAGGAAAATGTTTAGCCTCCTCCTCGTAATGCGAAAGGAGGCCACTTGGGAAAAAATTACATCACAGCAGTACTTTTGAAACCACTACGAAGCAACAGAACTCTAACAAATCTCAGACTTCTGATAATTATAGTTTGATTAACAGTTCAACCTCACTTCGAATATTACAATACAATATAGAGAAAGCACCAATTCAGACACTTCAATATGAAATTCAAAACCTACGAAATTAATGCACAAATGCTACCCTAAACATTAAAACATAATGTGACACGTTCATGTAAAATAAATAACTAGTAAAGCTCCAATATAAAGCAACATGTGAAAAGGGATGAACAAATTATAACATTCAAGTATTTCTAGTGGAAATAAAGTTGATATAAAACAAGAATTACCAGCCACAGATGTCTTTTTGCTCTGCATTATTCATCCATTCTTTTTCTTTCACGATATCATGTTCTGCATTCCAAGAGTGCACAAAAATGATCACAAATTACACTAGAAGGGGCCAAAAGGGGGAAAAAAGAAATCATTAGATTTTAACTACTTTGATATTAAAGAATAATTACACACAAAGAGAAATATCTAATATTGTTTCTTAATATATAAAACTTCAACAGTCGCCTTCTTTGTTTTAAACTCCAGCAATGTGCTACATTGTTACTAAAAGCATGACTGCAATCGATAGAAAAGCTGATTTTCCTAATACGACAGAAGTACAGTAAGCGAAAGGGGTTTTTAATATATGGGTACAACATGAATAATGAAAGAAAAAAAAATTAGACAGTTATTACGGACACACAGAATAAAAGGGAGAATGATCTTCGAGAAGAGTAAATAATTGCAGCGCTGGTAGAAAGATGGCACCAAAAGACAAAGAGCAGGTAATTTTAAATCACAAATAATCAAAATAAACTTTACTGCTAGCTTTGAAGCAGGTGTTATATATTAGACTATCTTAATTCACACACATAATTAGTGACATAACAGATTAAAATAGAGTAATCAAACTCGCAAAACATTAATATTAAAAGAGCTATACATATATACTTTTAAAGATTTTTTTAAAAAAAGGGCACAAAAACACCTCTCTAAAATCAGATTTGGAAGAACATCTTGGAAACAAAAGTCGTATACCATAAAAGAAATATTTCATTCAGAATTTTAACGTAAGAACCGTTTCTAATTTTAAGTTCTCTACTTAGGGACCCTCATCCATGAGAGAGGACAGCTTAGTCCGATATACCAGAAATTATCTTGAAATATTACCAGGTGACTTTAATGTAATTATAGAAATATTTGACTCAGGAAAAGAACATATTGTCTAGCTGCCCGGGTTCGAGCCCAGCTTTAATATAGCAAGCTAAAACACATCAAATGCCATTGAATGATACAGCATTTTGAAATGTTACAAAAAATTTAAATGCAATTTCGTGGAAGAGCTATTGCAATTACCTACATATTAAAATTTTGACCAATAATTCAAGAAAACTAAGATACTCCTTTTTCTTTCGAAGGAATCAAAGTCATATACTAATGTAGGGATTCTCAAACTATTGTACTATGAAACCTACACATAGGAATGAAATTTTGTCAGCTATGTGAGATGTCCAATACGGAGAAATTCCGTAAATTGTAGAATAGAACCTGCGTCTGAAAACAGACGAAAAGTAAAACATTATTCAAATACTTTACCTTTAGCCTAGAAGCAGGTGTTCTATATTAAACTGTGTTAATTCACATACAGAATTAGTAATATAATAGCTCAA
This sequence comes from Stegodyphus dumicola, assembly GCF_044657685.1. Classification (NCBI taxonomy): domain Eukaryota; kingdom Metazoa; phylum Arthropoda; class Arachnida; order Araneae; family Eresidae; genus Stegodyphus; species Stegodyphus dumicola. Next base: position 106,578,810 of record NC_140781.1, on the reverse strand, counting down.
AATATTTTAAGAACCAAACACGCATTAAATAAACATTAAAAAATCTATATACATTTATTAGTGTTACGAGGGTTTATTCTGAAATATTATAAGGTCACTTTCAAAGAAATGATAGAACTTTTCACTCAGGGAAGGGACATTCTGTCTGGCCGCCTGGGTTTCATCCCAGCTTCTGTTACAAAAGTTTCATAGAAGAATTTTAAAAATCCAGAAACAAAACTTATGAAGAAATTATTGAACATACCTGGTTCTATGATTTAGCCATTCTTACAGACATAGTAACTAAATCTTAAATTTGAGGGAGGGGGCAAGAGAACTAAACTAAACTCTTTGAATTAAAGGGTATTATAAATTCATTTTAAATCCAAATTAATTTTCTGAAAATATTACACAAATATGAGGAATATACATTTTTACCATAATGTAATGTACATTTTGCCCCTTTCAAAATCTAGAGAATTAAGGGGTGAAATATAAGAAAACTGAAAGAATCATTTGGAAAATCTCATCGAGCTTAAATTAGTTTCTAAATTAGATGTTTTGAGTGTATTTAAAATTAGGCTAACTACTTCATTCACTTCAAACCCATTACATAATACTAGTATTTAAGAAAAATGGTAAAAGATTGCAAATATGTTAAATAACAATTCTATTGATCTAGAAATGGAAATAACTGATTTTCATCCTAATTAAGATCAAGAATATCACAAAAAGCCATTTGAATAGTCCTAGAACAGAAACATCATGAACAGTTAAACTTTTAAAAAGATAAATTCCTGCTTCCAATCTACTTAAAAATGTGAAAGAGGATTTTCAACAATGAACTTGTTAAAATCAGTGTTTAGATACAGGATAACATATCAACATCCCAACGACTGCAAGGATTTAACCATAACATCGCATGTATCAGAGGCAAAAAATAACTCGCAGAAGAAATGCAGTGTTAAATTTCACATTAAAATACGATTTCCCTGTATTTAACTTTCATCTTGCTGAATTTTTTGTAAATAATACAAAGAGTATACCTCTTCTTTAACATATTATACCACACATTTTTATACTTTGTGTAATGTATTTATAACTGAAATATTAAAAGTGCACTAGATCCTTGTGCTCGCCAAAATTTTATAAACTCATAATTGGCTCCCTTTAAGTTAAAGTTGCACATAACTGCACTAAGGGAAGGAATGCAATTTTATTTCTTTGTCTGTATTTGGTTTCATTTTCATATAAAGAGTTAAAAATAGGGTTATCTAATTTTGTTATCTAGGTAACAAAATTTAAACACACATTTTCAGTAAAAATTACAGAATAAAAGATTTTGTTTCCCTGAAGATGCAACACCTCGCTATTCCAGGTATGGTACAGACTGCATACTGTCAGAAAGAAATTCCTTTCTTAAACAGGGAATCCATATACTTTAATCTGTTTTTACACAAGTACTGTTTATGACTAATGGTCCAAGAGTAAAATACTTTATAGTTAATCCATCTAAATTTTTATTATTTCCGGTCATCTGTATAGACTGTTTATTTATCACGACTAAACTACCAATCTGCATTCTAGATACCTCATATGATTCTTCAAGTCACGTTTCGTAGCCTATCATTTCTAATACAACAGGTACTTGCTGAGTGCAGACTTGTAAAGCGTGATTTCGCGTATAGCAGTACCTTACAGGATTCCATTTAATTTGTCCACTGCTAGAATTTCATTCATACGTGGTTCAACATTCATCCATCAACACCAGAAAGAATTTATCTGCTACTTTAAACAATTTCCATAGACTGAAAATGAAGTTCAAAAAAATCTTACAAATCTCAAATGCAAAGCATTCCGAAGAATTTTCACATATGGAAGATAAAGAAGTCAAACAATGAATCAGAAAATTACAAAAGAAGAATTGGGTGCTTATAAAACCCCTTGATAATAAAAGCGCTCATTACGAGAAACAGCTTTTAACTGAAGATTAGATGAAGGAATCGTTAAATAACAGAGAAGCAATGTCTGATCTTCTAGTGGAGATGGACACACACAAAAAAAAAAAAAAAAAAAAAAAAAAAAAAACGGACACTTTAAAAGAGCTACTGGGAAATATGTGCTCTTTACAGCGACATGGTTACAGTTGCATCAGTCATTCTTATAAGCAAAAGACATCAGCTTTTTCAAAAAATAATTCTATCATGTATTTGCCAAGAGAACGAAAACAAGTCCTAAAGAAACTTTCAGAGTGCTTTTCAAAACCAAGTTGAAAGTTAGTCTGCAGAATTTTACTTCAATAATAATAAAACATCTCTGATTTTATTTCAAAATGAATATTTTTTTATCGATTTTAAAGAGATCTTCGCAAATTGGTTCATAAAACTTCACAATATGCCAAAATTGTTCAGATTAGGGACAAAATATAATAAAGTATGCTTAAAACAACTAAGAAAAAGCACATTTTGAGCATCCTTAACAGAAGACAATTTGGCTCCACTAACTTTCTTTACGAGTATACATTAAATTTTTATTTACATTTTTTTTTATTCAACACTTAACTTTCAATGGTTTTAAGAGAAACAGCAGTTGATAGAGAGACTCTAAATTCGGAAAAAACTGAAACAAAATTGGTTTATACCCAGGCAGTGCAATTACACTGGCCTGTTGGGAAGAGAAGACCCCGTTGGACATGGAAAATATTAGGCCACACAGAGAGGAAAATGTTTAGCCTCCTCCTCGTAATGCGAAAGGAGGCCACTTGGGAAAAAATTACATCACAGCAGTACTTTTGAAACCACTACGAAGCAACAGAACTCTAACAAATCTCAGACTTCTGATAATTATAGTTTGATTAACAGTTCAACCTCACTTCGAATATTACAATACAATATAGAGAAAGCACCAATTCAGACACTTCAATATGAAATTCAAAACCTACGAAATTAATGCACAAATGCTACCCTAAACATTAAAACATAATGTGACACGTTCATGTAAAATAAATAACTAGTAAAGCTCCAATATAAAGCAACATGTGAAAAGGGATGAACAAATTATAACATTCAAGTATTTCTAGTGGAAATAAAGTTGATATAAAACAAGAATTACCAGCCACAGATGTCTTTTTGCTCTGCATTATTCATCCATTCTTTTTCTTTCACGATATCATGTTCTGCATTCCAAGAGTGCACAAAAATGATCACAAATTACACTAGAAGGGGCCAAAAGGGGGAAAAAAGAAATCATTAGATTTTAACTACTTTGATATTAAAGAATAATTACACACAAAGAGAAATATCTAATATTGTTTCTTAATATATAAAACTTCAACAGTCGCCTTCTTTGTTTTAAACTCCAGCAATGTGCTACATTGTTACTAAAAGCATGACTGCAATCGATAGAAAAGCTGATTTTCCTAATACGACAGAAGTACAGTAAGCGAAAGGGGTTTTTAATATATGGGTACAACATGAATAATGAAAGAAAAAAAAAATTAGACAGTTATTACGGACACACAGAATAAAAGGGAGAATGATCTTCGAGAAGAGTAAATAATTGCAGCGCTGGTAGAAAGATGGCACCAAAAGACAAAGAGCAGGTAATTTTAAATCACAAATAATCAAAATAAACTTTACTGCTAGCTTTGAAGCAGGTGTTATATATTAGACTATCTTAATTCACACACATAATTAGTGACATAACAGATTAAAATAGAGTAATCAAACTCGCAAAACATTAATATTAAAAGAGCTATACATATATACTTTTAAAGATTTTTTTAAAAAAAGGGCACAAAAACACCTCTCTAAAATCAGATTTGGAAGAACATCTTGGAAACAAAAGTCGTATACCATAAAAGAAATATTTCATTCAGAATTTTAACGTAAGAACCGTTTCTAATTTTAAGTTCTCTACTTAGGGACCCTCATCCATGAGAGAGGACAGCTTAGTCCGATATACCAGAAATTATCTTGAAATATTACCAGGTGACTTTAATGTAATTATAGAAATATTTGACTCAGGAAAAGAACATATTGTCTAGCTGCCCGGGTTCGAGCCCAGCTTTAATATAGCAAGCTAAAACACATCAAATGCCATTGAATGATACAGCATTTTGAAATGTTACAAAAAATTTAAATGCAATTTCGTGGAAGAGCTATTGCAATTACCTACATATTAAAATTTTGACCAATAATTCAAGAAAACTAAGATACTCCTTTTTCTTTCGAAGGAATCAAAGTCATATACTAATGTAGGGATTCTCAAACTATTGTACTATGAAACCTACACATAGGAATGAAATTTTGTCAGCTATGTGAGATGTCCAATACGGAGAAATTCCGTAAATTGTAGAATAGAACCTGCGTCTGAAAACAGACGAAAAGTAAAACATTATTCAAATACTTTACCTTTAGCCTAGAAGCAGGTGTTCTATATTAAACTGTGTTAATTCACATACAGAATTAGTAATATAATAGCTCAAAATATTTTAAGAACCAAACACGCATTAAATAAACATTAAAAAATCTATATACATTTATTAGTGTTACGAGGGTTTATTCTGAAATATTATAAGGTCACTTTCAAAGAAATGATAGAACTTTTCACTCAGGGAAGGGACATTCTGTCTGGCCGCCTGGGTTTCATCCCAGCTTCTGTTACAAAAGTTTCGTAGAAGAATTTTAAAAATCCAGAAACAAAACTTATGAAGAAATTATTGAACATACCTGGTTCTATGATTTAGCCATTCTTACAGACATAGTAACTAAATCTTAAATTTGAGGGAGGGGGCAAGAGAACTAAACTAAAGTCTTTGAATTAAAGGGTATTATAAATTCATTTTAAATCCAAATTAATTTTCTGAAAATATTACACAAATATGAGGAATATACATTTTTACCATAATGTAATGTACATTTTGCCCCTTTCAAAATCTAGAGAATTAAGGGGTGAAATATAAGAAAACTGAAAGAATCATTTGGAAAATCTCATCGAGCTTAAATTAGTTTCTAAATTAGATGTTTTGAGTGTATTTAAAATTAGGCTAACTACTTCATTCACTTCAAACCCATTACATAATACTAGTATTTAAGAAAAATGGTAAAAGATTGCAAATATGTTAAATAACAATTCTATTGATCTAGAAATGGAAATAACTGATTTTCATCCTAATTAAGATCAAGAATATCACAAAAAGCCATTTGAATAGTCCTAGAACAGAAACATCATGAACAGTTAAACTTTTAAAAAGATAAATTCCTGCTTCCAATCTACTTAAAAATGTGAAAGAGGATTTTCAACAATGAACTTGTTAAAATCAGTGTTTAGATACAGGATAACAAATCAACATCCCAACGACTGCAAGGATTTAACCATAACATCGCATGTATCAGAGGCAAAAAATAACTCGCAGAAGAAATGCAGTGTTAAATTTCACATTAAAATACGATTTCCCTGTATTTAACTTTCATCTTGCTGAATTTTTTGTAAATAATACAAAGAGTATACCTCTTCTTTAACATATTATACCACACATTTTTATACTTTGTGTAATGTATTTATAACTGAAATATTAAAAGTGCACTAGATCCTTGTGCTCGCCAAAATTTTATAAACTCATAATTGGCTCCCTTTAAGTTAAAGTTGCACATAACTGCACTAAGGGAAGGAATGCAATTTTATTTCTTTGTCTGTATTTGGTTTCATTTTCATATAAAGAGTTAAAAATAGGGTTATCTAATTTTGTTATCTAGGTAACAAAATTTAAACACACATTTTCAGTAAAAATTACAGAATAAAAGATTTTGTTTCCCTGAAGATGCAACACCTCGCTATTCCAGGTATGGTACAGACTGCATACTGTCAGAAAGAAATTCCTTTCTTAAACAGGGAATCCATATACTTTAATCTGTTTTTACACAAGTACTGTTTATGACTAATGGTCCAAGAGTAAAATACTTTATAGTTAATCCATCTAAATTTTTATTATTTCCGGTCATCTGTATAGACTGTTTATTTATCACGACTAAACTACCAATCTGCATTCTAGATACCTCATATGATTCTTCAAGTCACGTTTTGTAGCCTATCATTTCTAATACAACAGGTACTTGCTGAGTGCAGACTTGTAAAGCGTGATTTCGCGTATAGCAGTACCTTACAGGATTCCATTTAATTTGTCCACTGCTAGAATTTCATTCATACGTGGTTCAACATTCATCCATCAACACCAGAAAGAATTTATCTGCTACTTTAAACAATTTCCATAGACTGAAAATGAAGTTCAAAAAAATCTTACAAATCTCAAATGCAAAGCATTCCGAAGAATTTTCACATATGGAAGATAAAGAAGTCAAACAATGAATCAGAAAATTACAAAAGAAGAATTGGGTGCTTATAAAACCCCTTGATAATAAAAGCGCTCATTACGAGAAACAGCTTTTAACTGAAGATTAGATGAAGGAATCGTTAAATAACAGAGAAGCAATGTCTGATCTTCTAGTGGAGATGGACACACACAAAAAAAAAAAAAAAAAAAAAAAAAAAAAAAAAAAAAAAAAAAAAAACGGACACTTTAAAAGAGCTACTGGGAAATATGTGCTTTTTACAGCGACATGGTTACAGTTGCATCAGTCATTCTTATAAGCAAAAGACATCAGCTTTTTCAAAAAATAATTCTATCATGTATTTGCCAAGAGAACGAAAACAAGTCCTAAAGAAACTTTCAGAGTGCTTTTCAAAACCAAGTTGAAAGTTAGTCTGCAGAATTTTACTTCAATAATAATAAAACATCTATGATTTTATTTCAAAATGAATATTTTTTTATCGATTTTAAAGAGATCTTCGCAAATTGGTTCATAAAACTTCACAATATGCCAAAATTGTTCAGATTAGGGACAAAATATAATAAAGTATGCTTAAAACAACTAAGAAAAAGCACATTTTGAGCATCCTTAACAGAAGACAATTTGGCTCCACTAACTTTCTTTACGAGTATACATTAAATTTTTATTTACATTTTTTTTTATTCAACACTTAACTTTCAATGGTTTTAAGAGAAACAGCAGTTGATAGAGAGACTCTAAATTCGGAAAAAACTGAAACAAAATTGGTTTATACCCAGGCAGTGCAATTACACTGGCCTGTTGGGAAGAGAAGACCCCGTTGGACATGGAAAATATTAGGCCACACAGAGAGGAAAATGTTTAGCCTCCTCCTCGTAATGCGAAAGGAGGCCACTTGGGAAAAAATTACATCACAGCAGTACTTTTGAAACCACTACGAAGCAACAGAACTCTAACAAATCTCAGACTTCTGATAATTATAGTTTGATTAACAGTTCAACCTCACTTCGAATATTACAATACAATATAGAGAAAGCACCAATTCAGACACTTCAATATGAAATTCAAAACCTACGAAATTAATGCACAAATGCTACCCTAAACATTAAAACATAATGTGACACGTTCATGTAAAATAAATAACTAGTAAAGCTCCAATATAAAGCAACATGTGAAAAGGGATGAACAAATTATAACATTCAAGTATTTCTAGTGGAAATAAAGTTGATATAAAACAAGAATTACCAGCCACAGATGTCTTTTTGCTCTGCATTATTCATCCATTCTTTTTCTTTCACGATATCATGTTCTGCATTCCAAGAGTGCACAAAAATGATCACAAATTACACTAGAAGGGGCCAAAAGGGGGAAAAAAGAAATCATTAGATTTTAACTACTTTGATATTAAAGAATAATTACACACAAAGAGAAATATCTAATATTGTTTCTTAATATATAAAACTTCAACAGTCGCCTTCTTTGTTTTAAACTCCAGCAATGTGCTACATTGTTACTAAAAGCATGACTGCAATCGATAGAAAAGCTGATTTTCCTAATACGACAGAAGTACAGTAAGCGAAAGGGGTTTTTAATATATGGGTACAACATGAATAATGAAAGAAAAAAAAATTAGACAGTTATTACGGACACACAGAATAAAAGGGAGAATGATCTTCGAGAAGAGTAAATAATTGCAGCGCTGGTAGAAAGATGGCACCAAAAGACAAAGAGCAGGTAATTTTAAATCACAAATAATCAAAATAAACTTTACTGCTAGCTTTGAAGCAGGTGTTATATATTAGACTATCTTAATTCACACACATAATTAGTGACATAACAGATTAAAATAGAGTAATCAAACTCGCAAAACATTAATATTAAAAGAGCTATACATATATACTTTTAAAGATTTTTTTAAAAAAAGGGCACAAAAACACCTCTCTAAAATCAGATTTGGAAGAACATCTTGGAAACAAAAGTCGTATACCATAAAAGAAATATTTCATTCAGAATTTTAACGTAAGAACCGTTTCTAATTTTAAGTTCTCTACTTAGGGACCCTCATCCATGAGAGAGGACAGCTTAGTCCGATATACCAGAAATTATCTTGAAATATTACCAGGTGACTTTAATGTAATTATAGAAATATTTGACTCAGGAAAAGAACATATTGTCTAGCTGCCCGGGTTCGAGCCCAGCTTTAATATAGCAAGCTAAAACACATCAAATGCCATTGAATGATACAGCATTTTGAAATGTTACAAAAAATTTAAATGCAATTTCGTGGAAGAGCTATTGCAATTACCTACATATTAAAATTTTGACCAATAATTCAAGAAAACTAAGATACTCCTTTTTCTTTCGAAGGAATCAAAGTCATATACTAATGTAGGGATTCTCAAACTATTGTACTATGAAACCTACACATAGGAATGAAATTTTGTCAGCTATGTGAGATGTCCAATACGGAGAAATTCCGTAAATTGTAGAATAGAACCTGCGTCTGAAAACAGACGAAAAGTAAAACATTATTCAAATACTTTACCTTTAGCCTAGAAGCAGGTGTTCTATATTAAACTGTGTTAATTCACATACAGAATTAGTAATATAATAGCTCAAAATATTTTAAGAACCAAACACGCATTAAATAAACATTAAAAAATCTATATACATTTATTAGTGTTACGAGGGTTTATTCTGAAATATTATAAGGTCACTTTCAAAGAAATGATAGAACTTTTCACTCAGGGAAGGGACATTCTGTCTGGCCGCCTGGGTTTCATCCCAGCTTCTGTTACAAAAGTTTCATAGAAGAATTTTAAAAATCCAGAAACAAAACTTATGAAGAAATTATTGAACATACCTGGTTCTATGATTTAGCCATTCTTACAGACATAGTAACTAAATCTTAAATTTGAGGGAGGGGGCAAGAGAACTAAACTAAAGTCTTTGAATTAAAGGGTATTATAAATTCATTTTAAATCAAAATTAATTTTCTGAAAATATTACACAAATATGAGGAATATACATTTTTACCATAATGTAATGTACATTTTGCCCCTTTCAAAATCTAGAGAATTAAGGGGTGAAATATAAGAAAACTGAAAGAATCATTTGGAAAATCTCATCGAGCTTAAATTAGTTTCTAAATTAGATGTTTTGAGTGTATTTAAAATTAGGCTAACTACTTCATTCACTTCAAACCCATTACATAATACTAGTATTTAAGAAAAATGGTAAAAGATTGCAAATATGTTAAATAACAATTCTATTGATCTAGAAATGGAAATAACTGATTTTCATCCTAATTAAGATCAAGAATATCACAAAAAGCCATTTGAATAGTCCTAGAACAGAAACATCATGAACAGTTAAACTTTTAAAAAGATAAATTCCTGCTTCCAATCTACTTAAAAATGTGAAAGAGGATTTTCAACAATGAACTTGTTAAAATCAGTGTTTAGATACAGGATAACAAATCAACATCCCAACGACTGCAAGGATTTAACCATAACATCGCATGTATCAGAGGCAAAAAATAACTCGCAGAAGAAATGCAGTGTTAAATTTCACATTAAAATACGATTTCCCTGTATTTAACTTTCATCTTGCTGAATTTTTTGTAAATAATACAAAGAGTATACCTTTTCTTTAACATATTATACCACACATTTTTATACTTTGTGTAATGTATTTATAACTGAAATATTAAAAGTGCACTAGATCCTTGTGCTCGCCAAAATTTTATAAACTCATAATTGGCTCCCTTTAAGTTAAAGTTGCACATAACTGCACTAAGGGAAGGAATGCAATTTTATTTCTTTGTCTGTATTTGGTTTCATTTTCATATAAAGAGTTAAAAATAGGGTTATCTAATTTTGTTATCTAGGTAACAAAATTTAAACACACATTTTCAGTAAAAATTACAGAATAAAAGATTTTGTTTCCCTGAAGATGCAACACCTCGCTATTCCAGGTATGGTACAGACTGCATACTGTCAGAAAGAAATTCCTTTCTTAAACAGGGAATCCATATACTTTAATCTGTTTTTACACAAGTACTGTTTATGACTAATGGTCCAAGAGTAAAATACTTTATAGTTAATCCATCTAAATTTTTATTATTTCCGGTCATCTGTATAGACTGTTTATTTATCACGACTAAACTACCAATCTGCATTCTAGATACCTCATATGATTCTTCAAGTCACGTTTCGTAGCCTATCATTTCTAATACAACAGGTACTTGCTGAGTGCAGACTTGTAAAGCGTGATTTCGCGTATAGCACTACCTTACAGGATTCCATTTAATTTGTCCACTGCTAGAATTTCATTCATACGTGGTTCAACATTCATCCATCAACACCAGAAAGAATTTATCTGCTACTTTAAACAATTTCCATAGACTGAAAATGAAGTTCAAAAAAATCTTACAAATCTCAAATGCAAAGCATTCCGAAGAATTTTCACATATGGAAGATAAAGAAGTCAAACAATGAATCAGAAAATTACAAAAGAAGAATTGGGTGCTTATAAAACCCCTTGATAATAAAAGCGCTCATTACGAGAAACAGCTTTTAACTGAAGATTAGATGAAGGAATCGTTAAATAACAGAGAAGCAATGTCTGATCTTCTAGTGGAGATGGACAAAAAAAAAAAAAAAAAAAAACGGACACTTTAAAAGAGCTACTGGGAAATATGTGCTCTTTACAGCGACATGGTTACAGTTGCATCAGTCATTCTTATAAGCAAAAGACATCAGCTTTTTCAAAAAATAATTCTATCATGTATTTGCCAAGAGAACGAAAACAAGTCCTAAAGAAACTTTCAGAGTGCTTTTCAAAACCAAGTTGAAAGTTAGTCTGCAGAATTTTACTTCAATAATAATAAAACATCTCTGATTTTATTTCAAAATGAATATTTTTTTATCGATTTTAAAGAGATCTTCGCAAATTGGTTCATAAAACTTCACAATATGCCAAAATTGTTCAGATTAGGGACAAAATATAATAAAGTATGCTTAAAACAACTAAGAAAAAGCACATTTTGAGCATCCTTAACAGAAGACAATTTGGCTCCACTAACTTTCTTTACGAGTATACATTAAATTTTTATTTACATTTTTTTTTATTCAACACTTAACTTTCAATGGTTTTAAGAGAAACAGCAGTTGATAGAGAGACTCTAAATTCGGAAAAAACTGAAACAAAATTGGTTTATACCCAGGCAGTGCAATTACACTGGCCTGTTGGGAAGAGAAGACCCCGTTGGACATGGAAAATATTAGGCCACACAGAGAGGAAAATGTTTAGCCTCCTCCTCGTAATGCGAAAGGAGGCCACTTGGGAAAAAATTACATCACAGCAGTACTTTTGAAACCACTACGAAGCAACAGAACTCTAACAAATCTCAGACTTCTGATAATTATAGTTTGATTAACAGTTCAACCTCACTTCGAATATTACAATACAATATAGAGAAAGCACCAATTCAGACACTTCAATATGAAATTTAAAACCTACGAAATTAATGCACAAATGCTACCCTAAACATTAAAACATAATGTGACACGTTCATGTAAAATAAATAACTAGTAAGGCTCCAATATAAAGCAACATGTGAAAAGGGATGAACAAATTATAACATTCAAGTATTTCTAGTGGAAATAAAGTTGATATAAAACAAGAATTACCAGCCACAGATGTCTTTTTGCTCTGCATTATTCATCCATTCTTTTTCTTTCACGATATCATGTTCTGCATTCCAAGAGTGCACAAAAATGATCACAAATTACACTAGAAGGGGCCAAAAGGGGGAAAAAAGAAATCATTAGATTTTAACTACTTTGATATTAAAGAATAATTACACACAAAGAGAAATATCTAATATTGTTTCTTAATATATAAAACTTCAACAGTCGCCTTCTTTGTTTTAAACTCCAGCAATGTGCTACATTGTTACTAAAAGCATGACTGCAATCGATAGAAAAGCTGATTTTCCTAATACGACAGAAGTACAGTAAGCGAAAGGGGTTTTTAATATATGGGTACAACATGAATAATGAAAGAAAAAAAAATTAGACAGTTATTACGGACACACAGAATAAAAGGGAGAATGATCTTCGAGAAGAGTAAATAATTGCAGCGCTGGTAGAAAGATGGCACCAAAAGACAAAGAGCAGGTAATTTTAAATCACAAATAATCAAAATAAACTTTACTGCTAGCTTTGAAGCAGGTGTTATATATTAGACTATCTTAATTCACACACATAATTAGTGACATAACAGATTAAAATAGAGTAATCAAACTCGCAAAACATTAATATTAAAAGAGCTATACATATATACTTTTAAAGATTTTTTTAAAAAAAGGGCACAAAAACACCTCTCTAAAATCAGACTTGGAAGAACATCTTGGAAACAAAAGTCGTATACCATAAAAGAAATATTTCATTCAGAATTTTAACGTAAGAACCGTTTCTAATTTTAAGTTCTCTACTTAGGGACCCTCATCCATGAGAGAGGACAGCTTAGTCCGATATACCAGAAATTATCTTGAAATATTACCAGGTGACTTTAATGTAATTATAGAAATATTTGACTCAGGAAAAGAACATATTGTCTAGCTGCCCGGGTTCGAGCCCAGCTTTAATATAGCAAGCTAAAACACATCAAATGCCATTGAATGATACAGCATTTTGAAATGTTACAAAAAATTTAAATGCAATTTCGTGGAAGAGCTATTGCAATTACCTACATACTAAAATTTTGACCAATAATTCAAGAAAACTAAGATACTCCTTTTTCTTTCGAAGGAATCAAAGTCATATACTAATGTAGGGATTCTCAAACTATTGTACTATGAAACCTACACATAGGAATGAAATTTTGTCAGCTATGTGAGATGTCCAATACGGAGAAATTCCGTAAATTGTAGAATAGAACCTGCGTCTGAAAACAGACGAAAAGTAAAACATTATTCAAATACTTTACCTTTAGCCTAGAAGCAGGTGTTCTATATTAAACTGTGTTAATTCACATACAGAATTAGTAATATAATAGCTCAAAATATTTTAAGAACCAAACACGCATTAAATAAACATTAAAAAATCTATATACATTTATTAGTGTTACGAGGGTTTATTCTGAAATATTATAAGGTCACTTTCAAAGAAATGATAGAACTTTTCACTCAGGGAAGGGACATTCTGTCTGGCCGCCTGGGTTCCATCCCAGCTTCTGTTACAAAAGTTTCGTAGAAGAATTTTAAAAATCCAGAAACAAAACTTATGAAGAAATTATTGAACATACCTGGTTCTATGATTTAGCCATTCTTACAGACATAGTAACTAAATCTTAAATTTGAGGGAGGGGGCAAGAGAACTAAACTAAAGTCTTTGAATTAAAGGGTATTATAAATTCATTTTAAATCCAAATTAATTTTCTGAAAATATTACACAAATATGAGGAATATAAATTTTTACCATAATGTAATGTACGTTTTGCCCCTTTCAAAATCTAGAGAACTAAGGGGTGAAATATAAGAAAACTGAAAGAATCATTTGGAAAATCTCATCGAGCTTAAATTAGTTTCTAAATTAGATGTTTTGAGTGTATTTAAAATTAGGCTAACTACTTCATTCACTTCAAACCCATTACATAATACTAGTATTTAAGAAAAATGGTAAAAGATTGCAAATGTGTTAAATAACAATTCTATTGATCAAAAATTGAAATAACTGATTTTCATCCTAATTAAGATCAAGAATATCACAAAAAGCCATTTGAATAGTCCTAGAACAGAAACATCATGAACAGTTAAACTTTTAAAAAGATAAATTCCTGCTTCCAATCTACTTAAAAATGTGAAAGAGGATTTTCAACAATGAACTTGTTAAAATCAGTGTTTAGATACAGGATAACAAATCAACATCCCAACGACTGCAAGGATTTAACCATAACATCGCATGTATCAGAGGCAAAAAATAACTCGCAGAAGAAATGCAGTGTTAAATTTCACATTAAAATACGATTTCCCTGTATTTAACTTTCATCTTGCTGAATTTTTTGTAAATAATACAAAGAGTATACCTTTTCTTTAACATATTATACCACACATTTTTATACTTTGTGTAATGTATTTATAACTGAAATATTAAAAGTGCACTAGATCCTTGTGCTCGCCAAAATTTTATAAACTCATAATTGGCTCCCTTTAAGTTAAAGTTGCACATAACTGCACTAAGGGAAGGAATGCAATTTTATTTCTTTGTCTGTATTTGGTTTCATTTTCATATAAAGAGTTAAAAATAGGGTTATCTAATTTTGTTATCTAGGTAACAAAATTTAAACACACATTTTCAGTAAAAATTACAGAATAAAAGATTTTGTTTCCCTGAAGATGCAACACCTCGCTATTCCAGGTATGGTACAGACTGCATACTGTCAGAAAGAAATTCCTTTCTTAAACAGGGAATCCATATACTTTAATCTGTTTTTACACAAGTACTGTTTATGACTAATGGTCCAAGAGTAAAATACTTTATAGTTAATCCATCTAAATTTTTATTATTTCCGGTCATCTGTATAGACTGTTTATTTATCACGACTAAACTACCAATCTGCATTCTAGATACCTCATATGATTCTTCAAGTCACGTTTCGTAGCCTATCATTTCTAATACAACAGGTACTTGCTGAGTGCAGACTTGTAAAGCGTGATTTCGCGTATAGCACTACCTTACAGGATTCCATTTAATTTGTCCACTGCTAGAATTTCATTCATACGTGGTTCAACATTCATCCATCAACACCAGAAAGAATTTATCTGCTACTTTAAACAATTTCCATAGACTGAAAATGAAGTTCAAAAAAATCTTACAAATCTCAAATGCAAAGCATTCCGAAGAATTTTCACATATGGAAGATAAAGAAGTCAAACAATGAATCAGAAAATTACAAAAGAAGAATTGGGTGCTTATAAAACCCCTTGATAATAAAAGCGCTCATTACGAGAAACAGCTTTTAACTGAAGATTAGATGAAGGAATCGTTAAATAACAGAGAAGCAATGTCTGATCTTCTAGTGGAGATGGACAAAAAAAAAAAAAAAAAAAAAAAAAAAAAAAAAAAAAACGGACACTTTAAAAGAGCTACTGGGAAATATGTGCTCTTTACAGCGACATGGTTACAGTTGCATCAGTCATTCTTATAAGCAAAAGACATCAGCTTTTTCAAAAAATAATTCTATCATGTATTTGCCAAGAGAACGAAAACAAGTCCTAAAGAAACTTTCAGAGTGCTTTTCAAAACCAAGTTGAAAGTTAGTCTGCAGAATTTTACTTCAATAATAATAAAACATCTCTGATTTTATTTCAAAATGAATATTTTTTTATCGATTTTAAAGAGATCTTCGCAAATTGGTTCATAAAACTTCACAATATGCCAAAATTGTTCAGATTAGGGACAAAATATAATAAAGTATGCTTAAAACAACTAAGAAAAAGCACATTTTGAGCATCCTTAACAGAAGACAATTTGGCTCCACTAACTTTCTTTACGAGTATACATTAAATTTTTATTTACATTTTTTTTTATTCAACACTTAACTTTCAATGGTTTTAAGAGAAACAGCAGTTGATAGAGAGACTCTAAATTCGGAAAAAACTGAAACAAAATTGGTTTATACCCAGGCAGTGCAATTACACTGGCCTGTTGGGAAGAGAAGACCCCGTTGGACATGGAAAATATTAGGCCACACAGAGAGGAAAATGTTTAGCCTCCTCCTCGTAATGCGAAAGGAGGCCACTTGGGAAAAAATTACATCACAGCAGTACTTTTGAAACCACTACGAAGCAACAGAACTCTAACAAATCTCAGACTTCTGATAATTATAGTTTGATTAACAGTTCAACCTCACTTCGAATATTACAATACAATATAGAGAAAGCACCAATTCAGACACTTCAATATGAAATTTAAAACCTACGAAATTAATGCACAAATGCTACCCTAAACATTAAAACATAATGTGACACGTTCATGTAAAATAAATAACTAGTAAGGCTCCAATATAAAGCAACATGTGAAAAGGGATGAACAAATTATAACATTCAAGTATTTCTAGTGGAAATAAAGTTGATATAAAACAAGAATTACCAGCCACAGATGTCTTTTTGCTCTGCATTATTCATCCATTCTTTTTCTTTCACGATATCATGTTCTGCATTCCAAGAGTGCACAAAAATGATCACAAATTACACTAGAAGGGGCCAAAAGGGGGAAAAAAGAAATCATTAGATTTTAACTACTTTGATATTAAAGAATAATTACACACAAAGAGAAATATCTAATATTGTTTCTTAATATATAAAACTTCAACAGTCGCCTTCTTTGTTTTAAACTCCAGCAATGTGCTACATTGTTACTAAAAGCATGACTGCAATCGATAGAAAAGCTGATTTTCCTAATACGACAGAAGTACAGTAAGCGAAAGGGGTTTTTAATATATGGGTACAACATGAATAATGAAAGAAAAAAAAATTAGACAGTTATTACGGACACACAGAATAAAAGGGAGAATGATCTTCGAGAAGAGTAAATAATTGCAGCGCTGGTAGAAAGATGGCACCAAAAGACAAAGAGCAGGTAATTTTAAATCACAAATAATCAAAATAAACTTTACTGCTAGCTTTGAAGCAGGTGTTATATATTAGACTATCTTAATTCACACACATAATTAGTGACATAACAGATTAAAATAGAGTAATCAAACTCGCAAAACATTAATATTAAAAGAGCTATACATATATACTTTTAAAGATTTTTTTAAAAAAAGGGCACAAAAACACCTCTCTAAAATCAGACTTGGAAGAACATCTTGGAAACAAAAGTCGTATACCATAAAAGAAATATTTCATTCAGAATTTTAACGTAAGAACCGTTTCTAATTTTAAGTTCTCTACTTAGGGACCCTCATCCATGAGAGAGGACAGCTTAGTCCGATATACCAGAAATTATCTTGAAATATTACCAGGTGACTTTAATGTAATTATAGAAATATTTGACTCAGGAAAAGAACATATTGTCTAGCTGCCCGGGTTCGAGCCCAGCTTTAATATAGCAAGCTAAAACACATCAAATGCCATTGAATGATACAGCATTTTGAAATGTTACAAAAAATTTAAATGCAATTTCGTGGAAGAGCTATTGCAATTACCTACATACTAAAATTTTGACCAATAATTCAAGAAAACTAAGATACTCCTTTTTCTTTCGAAGGAATCAAAGTCATATACTAATGTAGGGATTCTCAAACTATTGTACTATGAAACCTACACATAGGAATGAAATTTTGTCAGCTATGTGAGATGTCCAATACGGAGAAATTCCGTAAATTGTAGAATAGAACCTGCGTCTGAAAACAGACGAAAAGTAAAACATTATTCAAATACTTTACCTTTAGCCTAGAAGCAGGTGTTCTATATTAAACTGTGTTAATTCACATACAGAATTAGTAATATAATAGCTCAAAATATTTTAAGAACCAAACACGCATTAAATAAACATTAAAAAATCTATATACATTTATTAGTGTTACGAGGGTTTATTCTGAAATATTATAAGGTCACTTTCAAAGAAATGATAGAACTTTTCACTCAGGGAAGGGACATTCTGTCTGGCCGCCTGGGTTCCATCCCAGCTTCTGTTACAAAAGTTTCGTAGAAGAATTTTAAAAATCCAGAAACAAAACTTATGAAGAAATTATTGAACATACCTGGTTCTATGATTTAGCCATTCTTACAGACATAGTAACTAAATCTTAAATTTGAGGGAGGGGGCAAGAGAACTAAACTAAAGTCTTTGAATTAAAGGGTATTATAAATTCATTTTAAATCCAAATTAATTTTCTGAAAATATTACACAAATATGAGGAATATAAATTTTTACCATAATGTAATGTACGTTTTGCCCCTTTCAAAATCTAGAGAACTAAGGGGTGAAATATAAGAAAACTGAAAGAATCATTTGGAAAATCTCATCGAGCTTAAATTAGTTTCTAAATTAGATGTTTTGAGTGTATTTAAAATTAGGCTAACTACTTCATTCACTTCAAACCCATTACATAATACTAGTATTTAAGAAAAATGGTAAAAGATTGCAAATGTGTTAAATAACAATTCTATTGATCAAAAATTGAAATAACTGATTTTCATCCTAATTAAGATCAAGAATATCACAAAAAGCCATTTGAATAGTCCTAGAACAGAAACATCATGAACAGTTAAACTTTTAAAAAGATAAATTCCTGCTTCCAATCTACTTAAAAATGTGAAAGAGGATTTTCAACAATGAACTTGTTAAAATCAGTGTTTAGATACAGGATAACAAATCAACATCCCAACGACTGCAAGGATTTAACCATAACATCGCATGTATCAGAGGCAAAAAATAACTCGCAGAAGAAATGCAGTGTTAAATTTCACATTAAAATACGATTTCCCTGTATTTAACTTTCATCTTGCTGAATTTTTTGTAAATAATACAAAGAGTATACCTTTTCTTTAACATATTATACCACACATTTTTATACTTTGTGTAATGTATTTATAACTGAAATATTAAAAGTGCACTAGATCCTTGTGCTCGCCAAAATTTTATAAACTCATAATTGGCTCCCTTTAAGTTAAAGTTGCACATAACTGCACTAAGGGAAGGAATGCAATTTTATTTCTTTGTCTGTATTTGGTTTCATTTTCATATAAAGAGTTAAAAATAGGGTTATCTAATTTTGTTATCTAGGTAACAAAATTTAAACACACATTTTCAGTAAAAATTACAGAATAAAAGATTTTGTTTCCCTGAAGATGCAACACCTCGCTATTCCAGGTATGGTACAGACTGCATACTGTCAGAAAGAAATTCCTTTCTTAAACAGGGAATCCATATACTTTAATCTGTTTTTACACAAGTACTGTTTATGACTAATGGTCCAAGAGTAAAATACTTTATAGTTAATCCATCTAAATTTTTATTATTTCCGGTCATCTGTATAGACTGTTTATTTATCACGACTAAACTACCAATCTGCATTCTAGATACCTCATATGATTCTTCAAGTCACGTTTCGTAGCCTATCATTTCTAATACAACAGGTACTTGCTGAGTGCAGACTTGTAAAGCGTGATTTCGCGTATAGCAGTACCTTACAGGATTCCATTTAATTTGTCCACTGCTAGAATTTCATTCATACGTGGTTCAACATTCATCCATCAACACCAGAAAGAATTTATCTGCTACTTTAAACAATTTCCATAGACTGAAAATGAAGTTCAAAAAAATCTTACAAATCTCAAATGCAAAGCATTCCGAAGAATTTTCACATATGGAAGATAAAGAAGTCAAACAATGAATCAGAAAATTACAAAAGAAGAATTGGGTGCTTATAAAACCCCTTGATAATAAAAGCGCTCATTACGAGAAACAGCTTTTAACTGAAGATTAGATGAAGGAATCGTTAAATAACAGAGAAGCAATGTCTGATCTTCTAGTGGAGATGGACACACACACACAAAAAAAAAAAAAAAAAAAAAAAAAAAAAAAAACGGACACTTTAAAAGAGCTACTGGGAAATATGTGCTCTTTACAGCGACATGGTTACAGTTGCATCAGTCATTCTTATAAGCAAAAGACATCAGCTTTTTCAAAAAATAATTCTATCATGTATTTGCCAAGAGAACGAAAACAAGTCCTAAAGAAACTTTCAGAGTGCTTTTCAAAACCAAGTTGAAAGTTAGTCTGCAGAATTTTACTTCAATAATAATAAAACATCTCTGATTTTATTTCAAAATGAATATTTTTTTATCGATTTTAAAGAGATCTTCGCAAATTGGTTCATAAAACTTCACAATATGCCAAAATTGTTCAGATTAGGGACAAAATATAATAAAGTATGCTTAAAACAACTAAGAAAAAGCACATTTTGAGCATCCTTAACAGAAGACAATTTGGCTCCACTAACTTTCTTTACGAGTATACATTAAATTTTTATTTACATTTTTTTTTATTCAACACTTAACTTTCAATGGTTTTAAGAGAAACAGCAGTTGATAGAGAGACTCTAAATTCGGAAAAAACTGAAACAAAATTGGTTTATACCCAGGCAGTGCAATTACACTGGCCTGTTGGGAAGAGAAGACCCCGTTGGACATGGAAAATATTAGGCCACACAGAGAGGAAAATGTTTAGCCTCCTCCTCGTAATGCGAAAGGAGGCCACTTGGGAAAAAATTACATCACAGCAGTACTTTTGAAACCACTACGAAGCAACAGAACTCTAACAAATCTCAGACTTCTGATAATTATAGTTTGATTAACAGTTCAACCTCACTTCGAATATTACAATACAATATAGAGAAAGCACCAATTCAGACACTTCAATATGAAATTCAAAACCTACGAAATTAATGCACAAATGCTACCCTAAACATTAAAACATAATGTGACACGTTCATGTAAAATAAATAACTAGTAAAGCTCCAATATAAAGCAACATGTGAAAAGGGATGAACAAATTATAACATTCAAGTATTTCTAGTGGAAATAAAGTTGATATAAAACAAGAATTACCAGCCACAGATGTCTTTTTGCTCTGCATTATTCATCCATTCTTTTTCTTTCACGATATCATGTTCTGCATTCCAAGAGTGCACAAAAATGATCACAAATTACACTAGAAGGGGCCAAAAGGGGGAAAAAAGAAATCATTAGATTTTAACTACTTTGATATTAAAGAATAATTACACACAAAGAGAAATATCTAATATTGTTTCTTAATATATAAAACTTCAACAGTCGCCTTCTTTGTTTTAAACTCCAGCAATGTGCTACATTGTTACTAAAAGCATGACTGCAATCGATAGAAAAGCTGATTTTCCTAATACGACAGAAGTACAGTAAGCGAAAGGGGTTTTTAATATATGGGTACAACATGAATAATGAAAGAAAAAAAAAAATTAGACAGTTATTACGGACACACAGAATAAAAGGGAGAATGATCTTCGAGAAGAGTAAATAATTGCAGCGCTGGTAGAAAGATGGCACCAAAAGACAAAGAGCAGGTAATTTTAAATCACAAATAATCAAAATAAACTTTACTGCTAGCTTTGAAGCAGGTGTTATATATTAGACTATCTTAATTCACACACATAATTAGTGACATAACAGATTAAAATAGAGTAATCAAACTCGCAAAACATTAATATTAAAAGAGCTATACATATATACTTTTAAAGATTTTTTTAAAAAAAGGGCACAAAAACACCTCTCTAAAATCAGACTTGGAAGAACATCTTGGAAACAAAAGTCGTATACCATAAAAGAAATATTTCATTCAGAAATTTAACGTAAGAACCGTTTCTAATTTTAAGTTCTCTACTTAGGGACCCTCATCCATGAGAGAGGACAGCTTAGTCCGATATACCAGAAATTATCTTGAAATATTACCAGGTGACTTTAATGTAATTATAGAAATATTTGACTCAGGAAAAGAACATATTGTCTAGCTGCTCGGGTTCGAGCCCAGCTTTAATATAGCAAGCTAAAACACATCAAATGCCATTGAATGATACAGCATTTTGAAATGTTACAAAAAATTTAAATGCAATTTCGTGGAAGAGCTATTGCAATTACCTACATACTAAAATTTTGACCAATAATTCAAGAAAACTAAGATACTCCTTTTTCTTTCGAAGGAATCAAAGTCATATACTAATGTAGGGATTCTCAAACTATTGTACTATGAAACCTACACATAGGAATGAAATTTTGTCAGCTATGTGAGATGTCCAATACGGAGAAATTCCGTAAATTGTAGAATAGAACCTGCGTCTGTAAACAGACGAAAAGTAAAACATTATTCAAATACTTTACCTTTAGCCTAGAAGCAGGTGTTCTATATTAAACTGTGTTAATTCACATACAGAATTAGTAATATAATAGCTCAAAATATTTTAAGAACCAAACACGCATTAAATAAACATTAAAAAATCTATATACATTTATTAGTGTTACGAGGGTTTATTCTGAAATATTATAAGGTCACTTTCAAAGAAATGATAGAACTTTTCACTCAGGGAAGGGACATTCTGTCTGGCCGCCTGGGTTCCATCCCAGCTTCTGTTACAAAAGTTTCGTAGAAGAATTTTAAAAATCCAGAAACAAAACTTATGAAGAAATTATTGAACATACCTGGTTCTATGATTTAGCCATTCTTACAGACATAGTAACTAAATCTTAAATTTGAGGGAGGGGGCAAGAGAACTAAACTAAAGTCTTTGAATTAAAGGGTATTATAAATTCATTTTAAATCCAAATTAATTTTCTGAAAATATTACACAAATATGAGGAATATAAATTTTTACCATAATGTAATGTACGTTTTGCCCCTTTCAAAATCTAGAGAACTAAGGGGTGAAATATAAGAAAACTGAAAGAATCATTTGGAAAATCTCATCGAGCTTAAATTAGTTTCTAAATTAGATGTTTTGAGTGTATTTAAAATTAGGCTAACTACTTCATTCACTTCAAACCCATTACATAATACTAGTATTTAAGAAAAATGGTAAAAGATTGCAAATGTGTTAAATAACAATTCTATTGATCAAAAATTGAAATAACTGATTTTCATCCTAATTAAGATCAAGAATATCACAAAAAGCCATTTGAATAGTCCTAGAACAGAAACATCATGAACAGTTAAACTTTTAAAAAGATAAATTCCTGCTTCCAATCTACTTAAAAATGTGAAAGAGGATTTTCAACAATGAACTTGTTAAAATCAGTGTTTAGATACAGGATAACAAATCAACATCCCAACGACTGCAAGGATTTAACCATAACATCGCATGTATCAGAGGCAAAAAATAACTCGCAGAAGAAATGCAGTGTTAAATTTCACATTAAAATACGATTTTCCTGTATTTAACTTTCATCTTGCTGAATTTTTTGTAAATAATACAAAGAGTATACCTTTTCTTTAACATATTATACCACACATTTTTATACTTTGTGTAATGTATTTATAACTGAAATATTAAAAGTGCACTAGATCCTTGTGCTCGCCAAAATTTTATAAACTCATAATTGGCTCCCTTTAAGTTAAAGTTGCACATAACTGCACTAAGGGAAGGAATGCAATTTTATTTCTTTGTCTGTATTTGGTTTCATTTTCATATAAAGAGTTAAAAATAGGGTTATCTAATTTTGTTATCTAGGTAACAAAATTTAAACACACATTTTCAGTAAAAATTACAGAATAAAAGATTTTGTTTCCCTGAAGATGCAACACCTCGCTATTCCAGGTATGGTACAGACTGCATACTGTCAGAAAGAAATTCCTTTCTTAAACAGGGAATCCATATACTTTAATCTGTTTTTACACAAGTACTGTTTATGACTAATGGTCCAAGAGTAAAATACTTTATAGTTAATCCATCTAAATTTTTATTATTTCCGGTCATCTGTATAGACTGTTTATTTATCACGACTAAACTACCAATCTGCATTCTAGATACCTCATATGATTCTTCAAGTCACGTTTCGTAGCCTATCATTTCTAATACAACAGGTACTTGCTGAGTGCAGACTTGTAAAGCGTGATTTCGCGTATAGCAGTACCTTACAGGATTCCATTTAATTTGTCCACTGCTAGAATTTCATTCATACGTGGTTCAACATTCATCCATCAACACCAGAAAGAATTTATCTGCTACTTTAAACAATTTCCATAGACTGAAAATGAAGTTCAAAAAAATCTTACAAATCTCAAATGCAAAGCATTCCGAAGAATTTTCACATATGGAAGATAAAGAAGTCAAACAATGAATCAGAAAATTACAAAAGAAGAATTGGGTGCTTATAAAACCCCTTGATAATAAAAGCGCTCATTACGAGAAACAGCTTTTAACTGAAGATTAGATGAAGGAATCGTTAAATAACAGAGAAGCAATGTCTGATCTTCTAGTGGAGATGGACACACACACACACCAAAAAAAAAAAAAAGAAAAAAAAAGAAAAAAAAAAAAAAAAACGGACACTTTAAAAGAGCTACTGGGAAATATGTGCTCTTTACAGCGACATGGTTACAGTTGCATCAGTCATTCTTATAAGCAAAAGACATCAGCTTTTTCAAAAAATAATTCTATCATGTATTTGCCAAGAGAACGAAAACAAGTCCTAAAGAAACTTTCAGAGTGCTTTTCAAAACCAAGTTGAAAGTTAGTCTGCAGAATTTTACTTCAATAATAATAAAACATCTCTGATTTTATTTCAAAATGAATATTTTTTTATCGATTTTAAAGAGATCTTCGCAAATTGGTTCATAAAACTTCACAATATGCCAAAATTGTTCAGATTAGGGACAAAATATAATAAAGTATGCTTAAAACAACTAAGAAAAAGCACATTTTGAGCATCCTTAACAGAAGACAATTTGGCTCCACTAACTTTCTTTACGAGTATACATTAAATTTTTATTTACATTTTTTTTTATTCAACACTTAACTTTCAATGGTTTTAAGAGAAACAGCAGTTGATAGAGAGACTCTAAATTCGGAAAAAACTGAAACAAAATTGGTTTATACCCAGGCAGTGCAATTACACTGGCCTGTTGGGAAGAGAAGACCCCGTTGGACATGGAAAATATTAGGCCACACAGAGAGGAAAATGTTTAGCCTCCTCCTCGTAATGCGAAAGGAGGCCACTTGGGAAAAAATTACATCACAGCAGTACTTTTGAAACCACTACGAAGCAACAGAACTCTAACAAATCTCAGACTTCTGATAATTATAGTTTGATTAACAGTTCAACCTCACTTCGAATATTACAATACAATATAGAGAAAGCACCAATTCAGACACTTCAATATGAAATTCAAAACCTACGAAATTAATGCACAAATGCTACCCTAAACATTAAAACATAATGTGACACGTTCATGTAAAATAAATAACTAGTAAAGCTCCAATATAAAGCAACATGTGAAAAGGGATGAACAAATTATAACATTCAAGTATTTCTAGTGGAAATAAAGTTGATATAAAACAAGAATTACCAGCCACAGATGTCTTTTTGCTCTGCATTATTCATCCATTCTTTTTCTTTCACGATATCATGTTCTGCATTCCAAGAGTGCACAAAAATGATCACAAATTACACTAGAAGGGGCCAAAAGGGGGAAAAAAGAAATCATTAGATTTTAACTACTTTGATATTAAAGAATAATTACACACAAAGAGAAATATCTAATATTGTTTCTTAATATATAAAACTTCAACAGTCGCCTTCTTTGTTTTAAACTCCAGCAATGTGCTACATTGTTACTAAAAGCATGACTGCAATCGATAGAAAAGCTGATTTTCCTAATACGACAGAAGTACAGTAAGCGAAAGGGGTTTTTAATATATGGGTACAACATGAATAATGAAAGAAAAAAAAAAATTAGACAGTTATTACGGACACACAGAATAAAAGGGAGAATGATCTTCGAGAAGAGTAAATAATTGCAGCGCTGGTAGAAAGATGGCACCAAAAGACAAAGAGCAGGTAATTTTAAATCACAAATAATCAAAATAAACTTTACTGCTAGCTTTGAAGCAGGTGTTATATATTAGACTATCTTAATTCACACACATAATTAGTGACATAACAGATTAAAATAGAGTAATCAAACTCGCAAAACATTAATATTAAAAGAGCTATACATATATACTTTTAAAGATTTTTTTAAAAAAAGGGCACAAAAACACCTCTCTAAAATCAGACTTGGAAGAACATCTTGGAAACAAAAGTCGTATACCATAAAAGAAATATTTCATTCAGAATTTTAACGTAAGAACCGTTTCTAATTTTAAGTTCTCTACTTAGGGACCCTCATCCATGAGAGAGGACAGCTTAGTCCGATATACCAGAAATTATCTTGAAATATTACCAGGTGACTTTAATGTAATTATAGAAATATTTGACTCAGGAAAAGAACATATTGTCTAGCTGCTCGGGTTCGAGCCCAGCTTTAATATAGCAAGCTAAAACACATCAAATGCCATTGAATGATACAGCATTTTGAAATGTTACAAAAAATTTAAATGCAATTTCGTGGAAGAGCTATTGCAATTACCTACATACTAAAATTTTGACCAATAATTCAAGAAAACTAAGATACTCCTTTTTCTTTCGAAGGAATCAAAGTCATATACTAATGTAGGGATTCTCAAACTATTGTACTATGAAACCTACACATAGGAATGAAATTTTGTCAGCTATGTGAGATGTCCAATACGGAGAAATTCCGTAAATTGTAGAATAGAACCTGCGTCTGAAAACAGACGAAAAGTAAAACATTATTCAAATACTTTACCTTTAGCCTAGAAGCAGGTGTTCTATATTAAACTGTGTTAATTCACATACAGAATTAGTAATATAATAGCTCAAAATATTTTAAGAACCAAACACGCATTAAATAAACATTAAAAAATCTATATACATTTATTAGTGTTACGAGGGTTTATTCTGAAATATTATAAGGTCACTTTCAAAGAAATGATAGAACTTTTCACTCAGGGAAGGGACATTCTGTCTGGCCGCCTGGGTTCCATCCCAGCTTCTGTTACAAAAGTTTCGTAGAAGAATTTTAAAAATCCAGAAACAAAACTTATGAAGAAATTATTGAACATACCTGGTTCTATGATTTAGCCATTCTTACAGACATAGTAACTAAATCTTAAATTTGAGGGAGGGGGCAAGAGAACTAAACTAAAGTCTTTGAATTAAAGGGTATTATAAATTCATTTTAAATCCAAATTAATTTTCTGAAAATATTACACAAATATGAGGAATATAAATTTTTACCATAATGTAATGTACGTTTTGCCCCTTTCAAAATCTAGAGAACTAAGGGGTGAAATATAAGAAAACTGAAAGAATCATTTGGAAAATCTCATCGAGCTTAAATTAGTTTCTAAATTAGATGTTTTGAGTGTATTTAAAATTAGGCTAACTACTTCATTCACTTCAAACCCATTACATAATACTAGTATTTAAGAAAAATGGTAAAAGATTGCAAATGTGTTAAATAACAATTCTATTGATCAAAAATTGAAATAACTGATTTTCATCCTAATTAAGATCAAGAATATCACAAAAAGCCATTTGAATAGTCCTAGAACAGAAACATCATGAACAGTTAAACTTTTAAAAAGATAAATTCCTGCTTCCAATCTACTTAAAAATGTGAAAGAGGATTTTCAACAATGAACTTGTTAAAATCAGTGTTTAGATACAGGATAACAAATCAACATCCCAACGACTGCAAGGATTTAACCATAACATCGCATGTATCAGAGGCAAAAAATAACTCGCAGAAGAAATGCAGTGTTAAATTTCACATTAAAATACGATTTCCCTGTATTTAACTTTCATCTTGCTGAATTTTTTGTAAATAATACAAAGAGTATACCTTTTCTTTAACATATTATACCACACATTTTTATACTTTGTGTAATGTATTTATAACTGAAATATTAAAAGTGCACTAGATCCTTGTGCTCGCCAAAATTTTATAAACTCATAATTGGCTCCCTTTAAGTTAAAGTTGCACATAACTGCACTAAGGGAAGGAATGCAATTTTATTTCTTTGTCTGTATTTGGTTTCATTTTCATATAAAGAGTTAAAAATAGGGTTATCTAATTTTGTTATCTAGGTAACAAAATTTAAACACACATTTTCAGTAAAAATTACAGAATAAAAGATTTTGTTTCCCTGAAGATGCAACACCTCCGTATTCCAGGTATGGTACAGACTGCATACTGTCAGAAAGAAATTCCTTTCTTAAACAGGGAATCCATATACTTTAATCTGTTTTTACACAAGTACTGTTTATGACTAATGGTCCAGGAGTAAAATACTTTATAGTTAATCCATCTAAATTTTTATTATTTCCGGTCATCTGTATAGACTGTTTATTTATCACGACTAAACTACCAATCTGCATTCTAGATACCTCATATGATTCTTCAAGTCACGTTTCGTAGCCTATCATTTCTAATACAACAGGTACTTGCTGAGCGCAGACTTGTAAAGCGTGATTTCGCGTATAGCAGTACCTTACAGGATTCCATTTAATTTGTCCACTGCTAGAATTTCATTCATACGTGGTTCAACATTTATCCATCAACACCAGAAAGAATTTACCTGCTACTTTAAACAATTTCCATAGACTGAAAATGAAGTTAAAAAAAATCTTACAAATCTCAAATGCAAAGCATTCCGAAGAATTTTCACATATGGAAGATAAAGAAGTCAAACAATGAATCAGAAAATTACAAAAGAAGAATTGGCTGCTTATAAAACCCCTTGATAATAAAAGCGCTCATTACGAGAAACAGCTTTTAACTGAAGATTAGATGAAGGAATCGTTAAATAACAGAGAAGCAATGTCTGACCTTCTAGTGGAGATGGACACAATTAAAGAAAAAAACGGACACTTTAAAAGAGCTACTGGGAAATATGTGCTGTTTAGAGCGACATGGTTACAGTTGCATCAGTCATTCTTATAAGCAAAACACATCAGCTTTTTCAAAAAATAATTCTGTCATGTATTTGCCAAGAGAACAAAAACAAGTCCTAAAGAAACTTTCAGAGTGCTTTTCAAAACCAAGTTGAAAGTTAGTCTGCAGAATTTTACTTCGATAATAATAAAACATCTCTGATTTTATTTCAAAATGAATATTTTTTTATCGATTTTAAAGAGATCTTCGCAAATTGGTTCATAAAACTTCACAATATGCCAAAATTGTTCAGATTAGGGACAAAATATAATAAAGTATGCTTAAAACAACTAAGAAAAAGCACATTTTGAGCATCCTTAACAGAAGACAATTTGGCTCCACTAACTTTCTTTTCGAGTATACATTAAATTTTTATTTACATTTCTTTTTTATTCAACACTTAACTTTCAATGGTTTTAAGAGAAACGGCAGTTGATAGAGAGACTAAATTCGGAAAAAACTGAAACAAAATTGGTTCATACCCAGGCAGTGCAATTACACTGGCCTGTTGGGAAGAGAAGACCCCGTTGGACATGGAAAATATTAGGCCACACAGAGAGGAAAATGTTTAGCCTCCTCCTCGTAATGCGAAAGGAGGCCACTTGGGAAAAAATTACATCACAGCAGTACTTTTGAAACCACTACGAAGCAACAGAACTCTAACAAATCTCAGACTTCTGATAATTATAGTGTGATTAACAGTTCAACCTCACTTCGAATATTACAATACAATATAGAGAAAGCACCAATTCAGACACTTCAATATGAAATTCAAAACCTACGAAATTAATGCACAAATGCTACCCTAAACATTAAAACATAATGTGACACGTTCATGTAAAATAAATAACTAGTAAAGCTCCAATATAAAGCAACATGTGAAAAGGGATGAACAAATTATAACATTCAAGTATTTCTAGTGGAAATAAAGTTGATATAAAACAAGAATTACCAGCCACAGATGTCTTTTTGCTCTGCATTATTCATCCGTTCTTTTTCTTTCACGATATCATGTTCTGCATTCCAAGAGTGCACAAAAATGATCACAAATTACACTAGAAGGGGCCAAAAGGGGAAAAAAGGAATCATTAGATTTTAACTACTTTGATATTAAAGAATAATTATACACAAAGAGAAATATCTAATATTGTTTCTTCATATATAAAACTTGAAGAGTCGCCTTCTTTGTTTTAAACTCCAGCAATGTGCTACATTGTTACTAAAAGCATGACTGCAATGCAGGTACTCTCATCCATGAGAGAGGACAGCTTAGTCCGATATACCAGAAATTATCTTGAAATATTACCAGGTGACTTTAATGTAATTATAGAAATATTTCACTCAGGGAAAGAACATATTGTCTAGCTATTGCAATTACCTACATACTAAAATTTTGACCAAAAATTCAAGAAAACTAAGATACTCCTTTTTCTTTCTAAGGAATCAGTCATATACTAATGTAGAGATGCTCAACTTATTGTACTATAAAATGTTACAAAAAATTTAAATGCAATTTCGTGGAAGAGCTATTGCAATTACCTATATACTAAAATTTTGACCAAAAATTCAAGAAAACTAAGATACTCCTTTTTCTTTCGAAGGAATCAAAGTCATATACTAATGTAGGGATGCTCAAGCTATTGTACTATGAAACCTACACATAGGAATGAAATTTTTTCAGCTATGTGAAATGTCCAATACCGCGAAATTCCGTAAATTGTAGAATAGAACCTGCGTCTGGAAACAGACGAAACATTATTCAAATAGTTTACTTTTAGCCTTGAAGCAGGTGTTCTCTATTAAACTGTGTTAATTCACATACAGAATTAGTAATAAAATAGCTGGAAATATTGTAAGAACCAAACACGTATTATATAAACATTAAAAAATCTATCTACATTTATTTGTGTTACGAGGGTTTATTCTGAAATCTTATAAAGTCACTTTCAAAGAAATGATAGAAATTTTAATAAATATAAACTACAGATTTTCTTACCTTCGAAGTTCGAAAATGTAAGTTCATCACATTCAAGTACAATATCGTGCATATCCCCAATATGCTCTCTTAATTGTTGATTAGGTTAATGAATTTCTGCCGTAAGATGAACCAATTAAGCTACTTCCTATTGATTCGGAACGTACATCATGCACATTACATAAATGGCGAAATAAATTACAACGAAATTAAAAATATCTTTTCGCAAAAAAAGCAAATTTCATTTTTAAGAATTAATCTATCCAGAATGAAATAACTTTGTACACAATGCTAGAATATTATGCAAGAGCAACGGCTGGCATACAATACTGTCAAAAAACTAAAATGGCGGTGGTAAAATTTAGGCTGCGTCTACCCGTACGACGTCGGACGTTTAGCTGAAACATGGTAAAAATGCTAAACGTACGACTAGTTGCGCAGAGACACTTTCGTGATTTAATATAAAGACGTGAAAATTTTTGACATTTTGATAGTGTACCTGATGATTTATTAAAAACACAATTGACTCTCTTATATTTAATATTGAAAAGAAGGAGGGGGATATGTACAAAATAATAATAAAGATAATTTTAAGGTATTTTTTATAAATATATGTGACTTCTGAATATAGAAAATAATCGCTTACAAATGACTTATGTAGTATTTGTTTTATTATCATATCCTGTCCTCATAAGCTCAAAAATAAAACTTTATACAGGAAAGTCATTTTACCTCCAAATATATTTTATGGTATTGAAGTATGATAACAGATGATTATTTTTGTTAGAAAAATTATAATGTTATGAATATTTTCCTGAAGATAATTATACATTATATTCAAGCATATTTATATATTAATATATATATATATTATATTCAAGTAATAGATGACATATTTATATACTCTATTTAAAAATAAATGGCAGCACTATGTCTTATCATTAACTTTATCAAAAGAACTTATAGGTTTAAAGCACCTAATTTGTAGTATAAGAACTGTACTTCAAATGTCCTTTTCTTTTCCTTTTTTTTTTTTTTTTTTTTTTTTTTTTTTTTTTTTTCTGTAAGAGTTTTGCTTTATACTATTTACAGATGACATCTAAAAATGCTTGACCTTTTTTATCCAAATATCTAAATATGGAAGTCTGAAATAATGCAATATATTTGTATGTATATAGAGTAAAATATTAGTAAATTCTACATAAGTACATTATTATTCTAATATAATGTGTTTAAAAATATTCAGTTTAATGCAAATATGTGAATCAATTTATAGTACATATAAATTTTAAGTGTATGACTTCTGTTGGATGTTTTAAGTAAACAATCAAAAAAATTAACCTTTTTATCAACTTATCTTGCACATATATACATTATTACTTTTTTTTCCTATAAGAATAAACTTAATCTAATATAATAATCTAAAAATAAATAATACACAACATCTATTAAGGCAAACCATTTTTAGTACAGTAACAAATGATACAAGCAATATAATTTAATACTTTCAGTTGTCAGAGAATGAAGTGAGTTTTGTGAAGCTATTTAATGAAAAAATCTGAAAACAATTTTTGATGGTTCTAAAATACAAGTTCTAAAAGAATTAAAATATGTACATGAGATAAATGCCGCTCTTTTTGTTTTAACCCCTTTGAATAAATTTAACCAATTTGATACTTTTTTTACTTCTTTTCAAAACCTTGAAATACATGAGAAACTGATTTCAGGACCAACACATTTCAAGAAATATTGCTAACAGCAATGAATCAGCACACATGTATGACTTTAGCAGAACAACCAGAATGTCTTGTATTACCTTTATTTATTTATTTAAAGTTACTAATGGATTTATATGTAGAAGAGCTGAGATTTCTAATACAGTTACCACACTGGCATTTTTAATGATCTTTTCATTAATGATTTAAAATCTCTCTATATTTTTTTATTATTTTTCAAATGAAAAGTTTTTGTTCATTTGTTTCCAAAATAACAGCTACTTCCTTAGTTCAATTATTATTTTTCTTAACTGGTCTGTCTGGTGAACTCGTGTGATTTTTTTTTTTTTTTTTTTTTTTTTTTTGTGAATACATTAAGTCTGTAATTTGTGGTTTTCAGTTTTTTAATTTCTCTTTTGAAAAGTTTTCTGCATTTTAACGTAATAGCCTTGAAACTTATGATCAACATTCAAAATCTAACTTCCATTTTAAATTTCAATGTTTACCTGGATTCATAACAAGTGTATTATTTTTAAATTATTCAGACAACTTAAGAGCTCTGTGTCTTACATCTTCATAATGGTAGAAAATTTCATTGTACAGCCTATGTACATTTTAGTTTTGTCATGTCATGACATTTGTGAAATATTCCTTCTCTCTGCTTAATTTTATTCCATATATAGAGATATTCAGTAAGTTTAAGCATAATAAATTTGTAGAAGATAAATGTCTAAAATTGCATTTTCAGTTTCCTATGTAGACTTTTACATTTGCATTTAGTACAGCAATCAATTACGCATTGAATTCCAATATAAAAATATTTTTTATCACAGCCTTCAGATCATTCCTGAACATCATTCAAATCATCATCAGACTGCAGTATGAAATATGCAAATACTTCTTCTGTTTTTGAAACAAAAAAGAATGATGACAAGTTCTAGTGAACATTGTGCATAGGGTATAAGCTGAAATTATTATTCCTGGAACAGCAATCTGGCAAATTTTAGTCTTGTGTGCTGCAGCGTTTTTATGTAAAGCGGCATTTTACTGCTGAGTTATACATTTGGCTATACAGTTTTATAGTTAATAGGAATTATATTGGATTATTACGTCAAAAAAATGTGAGAACTATCTGTCTAAGAGAAGATATGCCTTTTCAAAGGAACAATATAAGGAAAACTGGTTCTGATTCACTTTATACATGAGGAAAACAGCAAAATCTCCTCTGGAGCCAGCCTATTCGTCAAGATAAAACTCTGAGCGAATTACTAGCATTCAGCGGATTTACCTCTCGGCCGCTGGAGGGCCTAGTACAAGTTGAGTCAACAGGTTAGCGTAATAAACACCTTTTATCATGATATTATGTGACCTATAATCTATAAGCAATGCTCTTCATAAAAAATATTAATTCCGTTTGCTTTCTGGATTCTGAACATAGCTCTTGTTTATCTATTCTCTTGTTTTGAGATCTGCTCATCAAAACAGAGCAGCAGGTCAATTAAAGAAGGATATGCATGCAGTGAAATCATCTTCAGTACGATCTCAAGTCATAGTCACGTCTTTAATCCACCTAAAATCCAGTCCCAGTACTTTTCACTATTTGAGCAAAAGTATAATTCCTGTTGGAGTCTAAATTAAGATGAGCTCCGGTATTTGAATTTTCTACTGAACTATTTTCATTAATTAAATTGAATTATCTAATTTTATTTATTAATTTACATTTTATTTTTATTTTTTCTTTATTTTTATCTTTGTTGACGACCTTTTATAGTCCTTCTTCTTTTAGAAATTAAGTACTGACCACAATGCATTGAGGCATAAAAATGAACAGGCACTCGTATAATCCTATGGCAAACATTCCACACTTGCTAGATAATGTGTTTCATATTGAGGACATCGAAGCACTGAGCCTACGCAGGCCAGATAGAGCTTAAGTCACATTATTTTGATCCCTTCAAAGCCCGCAAGGGCTTTCTGCCTAAGAACAGGGATGCTTTTGTGGAGCACTTTCTAAAGGTTCGATTTGGTTTGTTTGATTTTAGAAAAGCACTTGAGGGCTATTTGTCTAAAGAAGAGCAAAGATTCTTGATGGCTTCATGATGGACTTTTCGAAGAAAACTTGCTGGCATTCACATTGCGCAAGAGAAAACATTAAAAACTCCCATGCGACCAGTCCGTTCGCTGGAATTCCAAACCAGTAGAACTAACAGTATTCACCAAATTTACTGGTAGGTTTATACTCAACAAGGGACATATTTTTGGAGCAGGTACAGTCGGTCACAAAAGTATTCGAACACCGGTACCCTATCAGAAAATGACAAGATGGCGTTTTTTTTCTCTTTCTCTCTGTGTGTCGTGTTATTCCATCCTAGGTTTTCTTCTCCCCCCCATCTTGGAAAAAACTGGAAAAAATTTGTTACGATCTCTTTTTGAATGGGGAGATGCCATTTTGAGAAAAAGCTGACGACCCTATCTTGGAGAATGAACATGACCGCTCTACACACCCTTTTACTCTCTCTCTCTCTTTTTGAATTGGGAAGCCATTTTGGGAAAAAGCAGACGACCCTATCTTGGAGAATGGTAATGAACGCCTCTCCCTCTCTCTTTGAAATGGGAAGCCATTTTGGGACCCTCTATTCTTGGGGAGGGAGAAAACTGAAGTCTG
Source organism: Stegodyphus dumicola (assembly GCF_044657685.1). NCBI lineage: Eukaryota > Metazoa > Arthropoda > Arachnida > Araneae > Eresidae > Stegodyphus > Stegodyphus dumicola. The sequence goes on along the minus strand of NC_140781.1, from coordinate 106,543,528 downwards.
CATTTCGCTGTCTCTGAATGCGGAAAGCCCTTTTGGGAAAAGCGGACCCTCTTCTTCTGATCTTGGAGAACTGGAAATGAACGCTCTACACGATCTCTCTTTGAATTCAGAAGGTATTTTGGGACCTTCTAATGTTGGAAAACTGAAATGAACGCTCTACACCTTCTCTCTCTCTCTTTCTCTGAAATGGGTAGCCATTTGAAAACTCCCTAACTTTGGAAAAAAACAGAAATGAACGCTCTACACTATCTCTCTTTGAAAATGGGGGGTGTCATTTTGAGACCTCCCTCCCCTAAACTTGGAAAAAAAAACTGAAATGAACGCTCTACACTTTCTCTCTTTGGACATGGGTAGCCCTTTGGGGACCCTCTCCTCTTGGTAGGAAAAAAAAAAGAACTGAAGTGAAGGCTCTACACAATCTCTCTTGGAATGGGATCCATATTTCGGGAAACGTGGATCACCTCATGCTGGAAAACTGAAGTGAACCACCAAGATTGGACTCTATATAATATTTTTTTTTAAAAATTGACATCATGACCCTCCTCCCATTTGTTATTAAAAAAATTGTTTTTTTTTTGTTTTGGTTTTTATCCCATTTCCGATGTGATTTCAGAAATGCAATTCCATAATAGTTCAATTTCATTCGAGGTTAAATGATCTAAACAGTCTTTGACCCACCCATCCGTATGATTATTTTCTTCTCCTTCCTGTTGCACCAAATTTTGTAAGTCCATATAATCATTCCATACGGGAAGGGCTGGATCCTCACAAGGCTGTCTTGAAACACATGGAGTCTCTTTGGGATGAGTGGAGGGATCTAGGATGTCTGGACCCGGCTGCGATTCTACCTCCATGATTTCTGGACCCGTTGGAACTTGTTTACCCGGCTGAAATTCTACCTCCATGATTTCTGGACCCGTTGGAACTTGTGAACCCGGCTGTGATTCTGCCTCCATGATTTCTGGACCTGTTGGAACTTGTGGACCCGGCTGACATTCTACCTCTACGATGTCGGGACTTTTTGAAGCTTGTGGACCCGTCTGACATTCTACCTCTACGATGTCGGGACAGGTTGGAGGAGAAGAAGAGGATACTGGAAGAGGTTCTGTCTGTGAGGAGTCCGAAAGAGGTTGCCTGTTTGAACAAGTCGGGGAAGAAGAAGAAGAAGAAGAAGAAGCTTCTGGATTCTGAAGCGGATCTTGCACGCCAGGTAGGTTCCGGTAAGTCGACCGTTTATTAAGAGGTAATTTTTTTTCTTCCTCCTCATCTTCAATTGTGATGACTTCAATTTCATTCCGTTGCCGGGTCGATTTTGTTTCGGGCCATGACGACGGTTTGGTCCAGCTCCTCTTATCATCTAAGGAAGGGATGGGTAAAGGTGGCGGAGGGTTTTCTTCTTCTTTTTCTTGAAACATCATCGGCGATTGGAAAGAAATCTCCTCTTTCAATTGTTTCCAAAGCGAGTACGAGCACCGATCGACGAGAAAGAGACTCTTCTGGGTTGTGACGATGAGATATTGCGTTTTCGGGGGAACGACATAGTTTTGAAGAGGTCTTAGAATATATTTCTTATATTTCATCCTGTCGCTGACTTTAAAACTTCTTTCCTTCAGATTGGGGGACAATGATTCGTAATAGGCGAGAGGAGCGGCTGTGGTTTGAACAATATGAACTTCGTCCTCAGCCGTCGTTCTCACTCCAAACGTAAAATATCGTTTCGTGAGAAAAATATTCTTCCACCGAAAACTCGTGCGCGGATCTGTATATCGCCGGTCTGTTTGAATGGGCCGTCTCAAAGCTCGATCCATCCGATTCCAAGAGAAGGGAGATTCCTCTTTCGTTTGTTGCGATTCGAATAAATTTCTGTATATATTCTGAACGAGCAGGTTGGAGGATTCGACATCTTGGTTGAAAGAAACGATCGCTTGATGAGGTGGTAAATGCGGAATAAATGTCGCACAATGACACGCCAAAAAGATTTTCAAGTTGGAGATTTGCTTTAGCGTCTTCAAATCCTCCCCGTTCGAAATCCGTTGAGTTGGAAAAACGTCTAATAGCGACATGGCTCCCAATGGAAAAGAAATGATCTCGCCCAGTACTCTCGCCTTTTTATATATCTATATAGACACACACAGACACACATAGAGGCTCTATGACGTCCGTTTTATTTGTTTTTTTTGTTTCTCTCTCTCTTCTTTCCAAGAAATCTTATCTCCATGACCTCTTTTTCTTTTCTTAAAAAGATGAATGTGTGTGGGAATGAGGAAGTGAAAGTAATAATTTAATAAACAAAAAATTATCCAACCATGACCTTCTTTTTTTTTTCAAAGTCACCCTTTCCAATCCAAGGACGTCCAGAGATAGAGGAAGCAGGGAGAGAGGAGGAGGAGGGAAGGGAAGGTCACACTCTCTTTCTCTCTATAAATAAAAGAGGAGAGCCCCAAAGTCGTATTTTTGTCCAAGTGGATCATGAGGAGGCATCCCCAGCTCACTACGTGTATTCCTTTCAAATATAAATATGTTGATCTTTCCTTTTATATCATCCAAGGAGTCGTTTACCTGAAAGCCTCCGATTTTTCAAAATGTGCGGGTTATTATACCGTGGGGAGTTATCAAAAGATGCGGGACGAATTTTTATCCGACGAAAACGTGTTGATGGCTCGTGACATTCCACCTTTGGATGCACAAATTTTGTTAATGAAACGAGCCAAATATTTTTACACGTCCCACTTTCTAACCGTCTCGCAAATGAATAGGATTATGGATCGTCTTCAGAAGACAAAAGGGATTCTCGTTCATTTTAGTGAATGGTTGCATAAATGTTTGCACGAACCTCTCTCGATCGAGAAGACTGGGAAGAATACCTATTATATTCTTCTCGAGGACTCTCCTCCTTCGTCTCATCATAGAGAGGCCACGACCTTTGAAAAAATCCTCGAGCAAGAAAAAATAGAATGGTGGAACAACTACCCCATCCCTCTCCGCGAGCATCAAGAGGAGCCTGTTCAGAAGAAAAAGAAAAAACCTTTCCAAAAGCCTATCCTCATCCTCCTCGATAATGATGGGGATGATGAGAAACCTGTTCAGATTCCTCTCAGTTTGTCAAAACCCGTCGAGGATGAAAAACCTCTCCCTTCCTCAAAACCCCTTGAGGAAGAGAGACCCCTCGAGAAGGAGAAATCTCTCCCATTGTCAAACCTCCTCGAAGATGAAAAACCTCTCCATTTATCAAGACCCCTCGAAAATGAGGGACCTCTCGATTTGTCAAAACCCCTCGAGGATAAGGGAACCAAAACTTCTCTCTCTTTCGAAGAGGAGGGACCTCTCAATTTGTCAAGACCCCTCAAGAATAAGGGAACCGAAAATCCTCTCCCTTTCTCAAGACTTCTCGAGGAGGAGGAGGAGGAGGAGAGACCGCTCCATGTCTCAAGACAGGACCCCCCTCTATCTCTTGAGGATCCGAGGGAAACGATTCCTATTGAAAAACCATCTATCGACGATCCCCAGAAAAGGTCTTCGGAGGAGATTAGACTTCCATGTAGAAAACGAATCTGCCACAATCATCATCATCATAATAATAATAATATACCCCCTTCTCAACAACAGAATCCTACAACATTTGCAGATAAATGCATTCAAACCAATCCCTTTATAGTAAGCCTTTTGATTGGAGAACCCGTGCATTAGCCTCGAAAAATAAAATGAGATTCTAGACTGTTTCTATGACCAGAATGTTAAGCCAATAGATAGGTCTAGCTCAGAATTTTTCTTTTTAAAAGAAAATAAATAAATAATCCAAAGACTATTCGTAAATATAAATGGTAAAGTCTTGAGTCGGCTAGAAAAAAATTTTCAGAGCTGAGAAAAATTCTACAACTCAAAAAAAAAAAAAAAAAAAAAAAACCTTTTGGTTAATTTTTATCATGTCTTAGACATGATAAAAATTAACGACCCTCTTCCCTTTTCGTCTGGGAATGTTGTCTCACTCTTTTGAAAAACAAATCGTGATTCATTCATGGAATGATTGCCATTAGAGAAAGGATGAGTCATGGTCTATTTTTAGAAAGGGTGAGACATCCTTCCCAGACAAAAAGGGAGGGTCATTAATTTTTATCATGTCTAAGACATGATAAAAATTAACCAAAAGTTTTTTTTTTTTCATTAGAGAATTTTATTTCAGCTCTGAGAAATTTTTTTTCTCCCAGCCGATTCGAGACTTTACCATTTTTTTTAAGAATGATTTCTCCCTGATCTATTATTTCAAAATTCCAAGTTTCGCTTCAGACCCATCTATGCTGTTGAAGAAGTAACGTGATATATGTATTTTTTAATGAGTTCTGTCAAGATTGAATTGTGCAGGATCGACCTTGCGAATTTCTTCTCTGTGTCTTTAAATAATAATGATACCGAACTGCTTTTTGTAGAGCCCAATGGAAAAAACCTTTTGTATGGTTAGGACAATTCATGTGTTCGATCCCATTGTATTTGAGAATCTCTTGCGTCGATCCCGAAATGCAATAAATGGATCTTTGCAACCATTTCTCTAAAAACCGCCGTTTCATTTCTCCTCGCACCCAAATCATGGAAAAAGGTTCCGTCAACATCGTTAACACCCATGGAAAATAACTGTACGGAATTTCTCCTTCGTACCACGACAAGCCGTGATAATAATCACTCGCCCACACAGCGGTTCGTTTTTCTTTCTCGGTGAGCATTTGCCATGGAAACGGGGGTTTAAAAACAAATACCCCTCGAGAAGTACCGTCCAATGTGACGTAAGCCAATTCTTTCACAATAAAGGCTCCTTGAGAATCGTAGAAACCTTCAAAATCGAGCACGAGTTCCATGTTTTTTATTTCTTTTCCTTTCCAAGGTGACCTTTATTATTATTATGATGGATGTGTATTGAGATACGCATGATATTATTCAAAAAACAAATATATATACGAATGTGACCTTTCCCAGAATTCATACGACCTGTCACGTGCAACCTTCTCTCTCTCTATATATATAAAAGAGGAGACGGCGAGAGAACGCTATCCATTTTTTCCTTCAGGACACACAGCGAGAGAGAGAGAGAGAGAATTTTGTTTTCTTTTTTTCCTCAATTGAAGAAGATGGACATTTTGAGTGCCAAACCTCTCAAAGATTCCTACATTGTTCTGGACATGGAATACTTTCACTGTTATGATCCAAAGACGGGAGATATATGTTTCATCTTGAAAGAACTGGGCTACATCACTTGCGATTTAACCTTATGCGGATCCATGATTTTTCTCCCTCCTGTCCATTACGATGACTTATCGTCCCGCAATCAAGCTGTGGTCAACCAGACTACAAATAACCGACACGGCCTGCAATGGACCGAGGGTCGTCTTTCCTACGAGCATCTTCCTACGATCCTGAAAATACTGACCGAAAATGTGGAGGTGATCTACGTCAATGGATACGATAAAGCCGAATTTTTCAGCAAGCTCTGCCAGCGATCCGTTTATGAGTTTTACATCCCAGGGAAAACCGAGTGGCGGAACAAGTCGAAATGCACGCGACACCAATATTTCCAAAAGATGATTCATTGTGCCGAGAACAAGGTGAGAAATTTTCGATACCATTTGATGGAGGGTAGTTACGTTTTCCGGAAATTACATTGTTACCCCTCCGAAAGCAAAGCTGTCGAAGACGAAGAGGAGGCGGAAGAATCTCCCCAGGAGAACTCGTGCGACGATGAGGAGGAGGAGGATGAACTTTCTAATAATAATAATAATAATAAATGTCTAAGTTGGGATGCTTTAGAGACCCAAGAATATTGGTCTCAACCCTTATCTCACCTAGACCTGAAAGAGGATCCTCAAGTGTACTCTTTGTGGTCCTCTTCTAAAATTTGGTCTTGGAGAGAACCCTTGAATGTTCATGAATGAAATGGTATGTAAATCCCTAGAGAAAAAAAAATAGAAAAAAAAAGTTCCCTTTTTTTTGTAATATGTTGATTTCTTTCCAATCCCATTTCTTTTCCATAACTCCACCCCAATCGACGAGAAGAAGAAGAATTTTCCAAGTTACACAAGACGTAGAAATATTTCACAAGGATTTATAAATTACACGCTCCCACACGATATATGTATAGAGAGAAAAAAACCCTCTGTTCTCTAGCCAATACGTCAAGACTTCCCTAAACTAAGAGAGATCATGAGTACCGAGGAAACCTTAGCAGAGCAAGTAGAAAGACTTTCAAAGAGATTAGAAGAGTTAAGACGGGATAGATTTACAGTTCCGCCGACTAAAGAGGAAACTATCATCGATTTCAACAAACCGCTGTACTTTCATCCCCTACCCCAAAGAATGAGACGAGTGGACTCGCCGTTGAACAGTTCCAATGAGAAACAAAATGTCACTTATTTGAATAGTGAATTTCAACACATGAATATTTCATAAGTATTTTTTTCCCTAAAGCGTAGGGAGATCGGATCAGTAGTTTTTCCCTTTTCATCGTCGAAAAAGATTGGGAGGAAAAATCTTTCTCAGCTCTCTCAGAAAAATTTTTCAGCCTTAAAAAAAAAAAAAAACTTTTTGTTAATTTTTATCATGTCTTAGACATGATAAAAATTAACTCTACCCCCCTTTTGTCTGGGAATGTTGTCTCACACTTTCTAAAAATAGACCATCACTCCTCCTTTCCTAAAGAATAGAATTCCAAGAATGGGATCTGGTCTATTTTTAGAAACGGTGAGACCCTATTCCCAGACAAAAGGCGGGTAGAGTTAATTTTTATCATGTCTAAAGTTCAGGGTCCATCCATCTTCTTATGTGAAACGATGACCCTGACGAGATCGAGATAAACATGTCCTGTGAGTTGTTTTGTAATCTTGACGCGATCCAAGAAAGACTTTTTATTATTATTTTTTTTGAAATAGGCGGGGGGTGGGGAGGGAAAATATTCTCACGACCCTCAGATATCTTTTCATAAATATATTTTTTATCAAAGTGTTTCTTTCATTCCGATCCTTTTAAGAGGTTGGAATGACCCTGACATTTAGATGGGGTCGCGATCCCGACAGATGTCGTGCGAGTATAAAAGTGTGTATCCTCCGCGAGATTTCTTCAGAGAACAGAAGAAGACGTGAACTGAGCTGGTAAGTCCCTTTGGTCCTATGAATATGGTTTAATCATAACTTCATTTAAAAAGACCTTTGAAACTTTGAAACTTCTTAACCCTTTGAAAAGAAAAATGTCTCTTTCAAGACGACGACTCTAAAACGTTTTATTGTTTTTTTTTCCTTTTCTAGATCTTCCCTGTTATACATATATACCTTTTCGATTCTCTTTTTTGCTCCTGTTTGTGGAAGACATCACCGTATTCATCGCCATGGCGTGTTCAGAAAACTTTATCGTGCTCGATCTAGAGGGTTTCCAGTCCTACAACCACAAGAAGGGCGAATTTACCTACGTTTTAAAAGAATTGGGCTATGCGACAAAATATTTTTTGACCGTGGGATCGTTGACGTTTGCTCCTCCTCACCCCTTCCACCAACTGAATGAAAAAAACCAAAAGACGAATGCCTGGCTGACGAGAAACCGGCACGGACTTCGTTGGAACGAGGGTCATATTCCCTACAACCATTTAGGACGCATTCTCCAATCGCTCACTCACAGCTTCTCCACGATTTATGTGGTAGGATGTCAGAAAGCTAAATTCTTTGCTAAAGCCTTGGATTATCAAAAACCCGTGACGGAAATTTATGTGCCAGATGGAATCAGTTGGAAGTATCGGGAAAAATGTGCCCGACATCATCAAAGGATGAAATATTTCCATTGTGCCGAAAACAAAGTGCGCAACTATCGATGGCATATTATGGAAGGAGATTTTCATATCAATCACGTCTATCCAGACGGAACGGAGAAAGAGGAGAGGATTCAGGAGGAAGCAGACAATCCTCTGCAAGCTTTTGATAAGGCCTACGATCAGTTAGAGAAGGATCCGTCCCCAAAAGCGTACGATAACCTCATCCAGAAATGGGATAATCTGTCCTGTTTCCAAGTGATGGAACATCCGGATGAGCATACGCCTTTAAACTTGATGGGCTCTTCTTCTTTGTCGTCAACTTCCTCCAATAACTCGAGGAAGACGGAGGGTTGGGGAGACATACCTGAAAATATTCCCCATTACGATCCAGCAGCCTGTTGGGACGAACCTTCCAAAGCATCTCATGAGACCCCCAAAATATCTTCAGAGGATCCAAAGACAAAATCCACTGAGTGTTGGGACAATGAACGGACGACTCATGCTCCAAAATCCACTAAGACTATGTCCACTGAGTGTTGGGACAATGAACAGACGACTCATGCTCCAAAATCTACTGAGACTATGTCCACTGAATGTTGGGACAATGAACGGACGACCCATGCTCCAAAATCGACTGAGACTATGTCCACTGAGTGTCTGGACGATGAAACCGAAAAGACGACAGAGAATTGGGATGACCGTTCTCAAAAGTATTTGAATTGATATATACATAAACTCAGGAGAAAAAAAAATAAAGAAAAGATTTTTTAGAAATAAGTAGAGAAAGGTTCTCCGCTTTCCCTATATTTATGGAAATGGACTGAGGAGAGAGAAAGAGAGACGAATCAGGAGACCAAAAAAAAATGGGTCTTGGAAGGAATGAGTGCAAATGCATTCGATTCCTTCCGAGACCCATTTTTTGGGGTCGCTCTCTCATCCAATCTTGGAAAAGAACTTTGTCCTATTTTTCTAGGTTCTATTTTTTGATCACTTCTTCAAACCAATCTTGGAAAGGTGGGGATACAATAAATTGTGCCTAAAGTCTATTTCGATCAAGACTGGATTTTTTTTTTTGAAAAGAAAACATAATGTTATATATAGATAGCTAAATCTTTATCATGATATTCTTTAAGAATTTCTTAGCCATTTGTCAAAGAAGGGGACTATAATTGAAGAATTTATGAATTTGGGAACATGTCACCCATGACAAATCTAAAATCTTGGAAGTGGATACTGGAAAGCCCCGCTCTGATTATAATTCTGAGTTCTAGCATGGGACATTTTTTAGATCAATAAGCTAAACTATTTTTCTAGTCTCATATTCTCTCGTGACTAGGGTTTCAGATTTGGGTAGAGAGAGACACTGTTCTGAACAGAAACGTGGAATGCTTTTATAGAAAAGTGAAGAGTTGAAAGTGAAAGTCGAAAAACGAAATGAGATCGGCTAGGAAAAATTTCTCAGCGCTCAGAAAAAAATTCTCAAATGTAAAAAAAAAAAAAAAAAAAAAAAAAAAAAAAAAAAAAACTTTTTGTTAATTTTTATCATGTCTTCTAGACATGATAAAAATTAACTCACCCCACTTTTTGTCTGGGAATGTTGTCTCCCACTTTCTAAAAATAGACCATGACTCATCCTTTTAAAGAATAGAATCCAAGAAAAGACTGGGTTCTGGTCTATTTTTAGAAACGGTGAGACAACATACCCAGACAAAAGGGGGGTGAGTTAATTTTTATCATGTCTAGAAGACATGATAAAAATTAACAAAAAGTTTTTTTTTTTTTTTTAACATCTCAGAATTTTTTTTCTGAGCTCTGAGAAATTTTTCCTAGCCGATCCCATTTCGTTTTTCGACTTTCACTTTCAACTCTTCACTTTTCCTATCCACTGTCGTTGGAATTGTGTTCACTGGAGGCTATTTCTTTTTTTGCAATCTCGCTTTTAGTTTTCTCTGAGATTCTTTAGAAATGGCTATACAAATTTCACCATCTATATAAAGATGATGTCCAAACAAAGTCGTCTCCGGACCATCTTGATGACCGAATATGTATAGAAATAGTCTGAAAATGGTCTTGAGGGCCGGTTTCTGGACGATTCCTCTACAAATTCGGCCGCATCTAGAAAAACAAAAATACATAGTTTCTTTTTGGGTGGACAGAAGATGATAAATTTCTTTTCTCTCTCTCTCCCAAGATTGGAGGAGAGAGTGGCCCAAAAAAAATGGGTCTCGGAAGGAATCGAATGCATTTTGAAATGCACTCATTCCTTCCAAGACCCATTTTTTTGGTCTCCTGATTCAACTCTCCAGTCTATGGAATAGGGAAAGCGGAGAACGTTTCCCCTTCTTTAAGCGACTGGAGACCATATCGCATCATCATCATCATCATCACCATCACCATCGTCCTCTTTCTGATACTTTTCAACGAAGGCTTGATGTCTCTGGATGATTTTGGGGAGATGATGGATCCCGAATTGAGTGATGAAAAAGAGAGGACTCTTTTTCCTTTCTTGTTCGTCTTGCACAGTCTCTCGGAGGGTGATATACGTTTCCCCGTCCTCCTCAATTTTCGTCAGAGGTCTCATGAATATTTTACACATCCAAGGGAAGAGCGACTTGTTATGCAGGGATTTCGAAGCGACGAAGGCCGTTTCATTCGAAGTGAGGACAATCTGGTTCGGTTGACCCCATTCTTTGGAGTAGTTGTCCAAATCGCCTAGTCGAAGAAAATGGTGTCGATTAGGAAAAAAGACTTGGAGAACACTCGTCGTATGCGAGACGTTCGTAGGCAAGAGAGTCAAGATATCTTTGGCATTCCAGTACAGGAATCCTAGATCCACATACGCGTGCACGTAATAGTCATCGTTATATTCCAGTTTGAGCAGCATGGCTTTTGTATTTTTTTTCCCGTTCTCAAGGCGAAACACTCGTCTGATATGGAGAAGAGCTCGCTGGCGATCCGTTTATATAGACTCCTCAGAGAGAGAGAGAGGGAGAGGGGAGGAGGAGGAACAAGGTTGATGAATTCTAAAATAAAAAAAATGATAACGAAATGAGTGTTTGTGAAGGTCATAGAGAGATGATTATAGAGTTGTTTTATTTTTTTTCTCAAAAGAAAAAACCAAAAGGGTCCCATTCCATACGACATGGCCTTTGAGAAGGTGACGGGGTCATGTGTCTACAAAGTTGATAAACTTTAGAATAAAAAAAAAGCTTTCATCACGTAGCTCTCGAGAAGAAAATGACAGGGGTCTCTAGGAGAAGGTCATAGGTAGTATACAAAGGATGGTTGTTTTTTTTTCTTTCGTTCCTCTCAATCCCATGACCTTTGAAAAGGTGACGGGGTGTTCTTTAGGAAAAAAATAGAAGGTCATAGAGAGAGAGAGATAGACAAAGTTGATTTTTTTTTCTAGAAGTCAACCGTCACGTCGCCCATCACGTGGTCTTCTCGTATATATAGAGAGTCGAGTGGAAGACAGACTCTATTTCCCAGAGAGAGAGACTGCTGTGCGTATCCATATTTCTACTCAAGATGATGATCCGCGTCTTATATAATGAGTTTGTGAGCATTCGCTGTTATGTGGATGACGGAAGATTGTTTTGGAACGCTACGGACATTTTGCCTCTGATTCATACTTCCAGTAAAAGAACCTGGGACGTTCTCTCCGTGTTTTTCGACGAACACCACGTCTTCAGGAAAATAAAAGATCTTGAGAGTCTCGGCAGTTCTCAAGAGGGATATGTCCTCTCCAGCGAAGAAATGTTACATCTGGCCGAAAATAATCCTAAAAATAATCAGCTTCTGGCCTGGGTGTATAGCATTTTAACTCAGCCGCTGGTTCGAGTTGTACCCAATCAACCCGTTTACCGACTGCTCTATCCGGGGGAGAAATTTCCCTTCATCACCCTCTTTAATCTGGGAGTGCGCTACATACCGCCTCATCCAGGCATGACGGATTCTTCTACTTACCCTAAACAATATGCCAGCGCTTATTGCCAGACAGACCCCCGTCAAGAAAAGGTCGTCGAGACTCAAACGGATCCTCTGGTGGTCTCTTTAAATGTCACTAAAGTTATCACCTTCTAAAAAAAACAACCACCACCACCCAAAAAAAATTTGCTCCTCCTCCAAATTTTTTTTTATCTTCTCGAAAAAAAAAAAGAAACTTTTCCATCTAGCCTCTTTCTTTCAATCCCTCTTAAGAGAGAGAGGGAGGAGAAAAGAAAGAGAGTTCTGAGGAGGCAAAAGAAATGGGTCTGGAAGGAAGCGGGTGCATTGCGAGAAAAAGAGGGTCCTCTGTTCTTTTCTCGAAATGCACCCTTTTCCTTCCAGACTCATTTTTTTTGATCACTTCTTCAAACCAATCTCGGAAAGGTGGGGATACAATAAATTGTGCCTAAAGTCCATTTCGATCAAGACTGGATTTTTTTTTTTGAAAAGAAAACATAATGTTATATATAGATAGCTAAATCTTTATCATGATATTCTTTAAGAATTTCTTAGCCATTTGTCAAAGAAGGGGACTATAATTGAAGAATTTATGAATTTGGGAACATGTCACCCATGACAAATCTAAAATCTTGGAAGTGGATACTGGAAAGCCCCGCTCTGATTATAATTCTGAGTTCTAGCATGGGACATTTTTTAGATCAATAAGCTAAACTATTTTTCTAGTCTCATATTCTCTCGTGACTAGGGTTTCAGATTTGGGTAGAGAGAGACACTGTTCTGAACAGAAACGTGGAATGCTTTTATAGAAAAGTGAAGAGTTGAAAGTGAAAGTCGAAAAACGAAATGAGATCGGCTAGGAAAAATTTCTCAGCGCTCAGAAAAAAATTCTCAAATGTAAAAAAAAAAAAAAAAAAAAAAAAAAAAAAAAAAAAAACTTTTTGTTAATTTTTATCATGTCTTCTAGACATGATAAAAATTAACTCACCCCACTTTTTGTCTGGGAATGTTGTCTCCCACTTTCTAAAAATAGACCATGACTCATCCTTTTAAAGAATAGAATCCAAGAAAAGACTGGGTTCTGGTCTATTTTTAGAAACGGTGAGACAACATACCCAGACAAAAGGGGGGTGAGTTAATTTTTATCATGTCTAGAAGACATGATAAAAATTAACAAAAAGTTTTTTTTTTTTTTTTAACATCTCAGAATTTTTTTTCTGAGCTCTGAGAAATTTTTCCTAGCCGATCCCATTTCGTTTTTCGACTTTCACTTTCAACTCTTCACTTTTCCTATCCACTGTCGTTGGAATTGTGTTCACTGGAGGCTATTTCTTTTTTTGCAATCTCGCTTTTAGTTTTCTCTGAGATTCTTTAGAAATGGCTATACAAATTTCACCATCTATATAAAGATGATGTCCAAACAAAGTCGTCTCCGGACCATCTTGATGACCGAATATGTATAGAAATAGTCTGAAAATGGTCTTGAGGGCCGGTTTCTGGACGATTCCTCTACAAATTCGGCCGCATCTAGAAAAACAAAAATACATAGTTTCTTTTTGGGTGGACAGAAGATGATAAATTTCTTTTCTCTCTCTCTCCCAAGATTGGAGGAGAGAGTGGCCCAAAAAAAATGGGTCTCGGAAGGAATCGAATGCATTTTGAAATGCACTCATTCCTTCCAAGACCCATTTTTTTGGTCTCCTGATTCAACTCTCCAGTCTATGGAATAGGGAAAGCGGAGAACGTTTCCCCTTCTTTAAGCGACTGGAGACCATATCGCATCATCATCATCATCATCACCATCACCATCGTCCTCTTTCTGATACTTTTCAACGAAGGCTTGATGTCTCTGGATGATTTTGGGGAGATGATGGATCCCGAATTGAGTGATGAAAAAGAGAGGACTCTTTTTCCTTTCTTGTTCGTCTTGCACAGTCTCTCGGAGGGTGATATACGTTTCCCCGTCCTCCTCAATTTTCGTCAGAGGTCTCATGAATATTTTACACATCCAAGGGAAGAGCGACTTGTTATGCAGGGATTTCGAAGCGACGAAGGCCGTTTCATTCGAAGTGAGGACAATCTGGTTCGGTTGACCCCATTCTTTGGAGTAGTTGTCCAAATCGCCTAGTCGAAGAAAATGGTGTCGATTAGGAAAAAAGACTTGGAGAACACTCGTCGTATGCGAGACGTTCGTAGGCAAGAGAGTCAAGATATCTTTGGCATTCCAGTACAGGAATCCTAGATCCACATACGCGTGCACGTAATAGTCATCGTTATATTCCAGTTTGAGCAGCATGGCTTTTGTATTTTTTTTTCCGTTCTCAAGGCGAAACACTCGTCTGATATGGAGAAGAGCTCGCTGGCGATCCGTTTATATAGACTCCTCAGAGAGAGAGAGAGGGAGAGGGGAGGAGGAGGAACAAGGTTGATGAATTCTAAAATAAAAAAAATGATAACGAAATGAGTGTTTGTGTAGGTCATAGAGAGATGATTATAGAGTTGTTTTATTTTTTTTCTCAAAAGAAAAAACCAAAAGGGTCCCATTCCATACGACATGGCCTTTGAGAAGGTGACGGGGTCATGTGTCTACAAAGTTGATAAACTTTAGAATAAAAAAAAGCTTTCATCACGTAGCTCTCGAGAAGAAAATGACAGGGGTCTCTAGGAGAAGGTCATAGGTAGTATACAAAGGATGGTTGTTTTTTTTCTTTCGTTCCTCTCAATCCCATGACCTTTGAAAAGGTGACGGGGTGTTCTTTAGGAAAAAAATAGAAGGTCATAGAGAGAGAGAGATAGACAAAGTTGATTTTTTTTTCTAGAAGTCAACCGTCACGTCGCCCATCACGTGGTCTTCTCGTATATATAGAGAGGCGAGTGGAAGACAGACTCTATTTCCCAGAGAGAGAGACTGCTGTGCGTGTCCATATTTCTACTCAAGATGATGATCCGCGTCTTATATAATGAGTTTGTGAGCATTCGCTGTTATGTGGATGACGGAAGATTGTTTTGGAACGCTACGGACATTTTGCCTCTGATTCATACTTCCAGTAAAAGAACCTGGGACATTCTCTCCGTGTTTTTCGACGAACACCACGTCTTCAGGAAAATAAAAGATCTTGAGAGTCTCGGCAGTTCTCAAGAGGGATATGTCCTCTCCAGCGAAGAAATGTTACATCTGGCCGAAAATAATCCTAAAAATAATCAGCTTCTGGCCTGGGTGTATAGCATTTTAACTCAGCCGCTGGTTCGAGTTGTACCCAATCAACCCGTTTACCGACTGCTCTATCCGGGGGAGAAATTTCCCTTCATCACCCTCTTTAATCTGGGAGTGCGCTACATACCGCCTCATCCAGGCATGACGGATTCTTCTACTTACCCTAAACAATATGCCAGCGCTTATTGCCAGACAGACCCCCGTCAAGAAAAGGTCGTCGAGACTCAAACGGATCCTCTGGTGGTCTCTTTAAATGTCACTAAAGTTATCACCTTCTAAAAAAAACAACCACCACCACCCAAAAAAAATTTGCTCCTCCTCCAAATTTTTTTTTATCTTCTCGAAAAAAAAAAAGAAACTTTTCCATCTAGCCTCTTTCTTTCAATCCCTCTTAAGAGAGAGAGGGAGGAGAAAAGAAAGAGAGTTCTGAGGAGGCAAAAGAAATGGGTCTGGAAGGAAGCGAGTGCATTGCGAGAAAAAGAGGGTCCTCTTTTCTTTTCTCGAAATGCACCCTTTTCCTTCCAGACTCATTTTTTTTGATCACTTCTTCAAACCAATCTTGGAAAGGTGGGGATACAATAAATTGTGCCTAAAGTCCATTTCGATCAAGACTGGATTTTTTTTTTTGAAAAGAAAACATAATGTTATATATAGATAGCTAAATCTTTATCATGATATTCTTTAAGAATTTCTTAGCCATTTGTCAAAGAAGGGGACTATAATTGAAGAATTTATGAATTTGGGAACATGTCACCCATGACAAATCTAAAATCTTGGAAGTGGATACTGGAAAGCCCCGCTCTGATTATAATTCTGAGTTCTAGCATGGGACATTTTTTAGATCAATAAGCTAAACTATTTTTCTAGTCTCATATTCTCTCGTGACTAGGGTTTCAGATTTGGGTAGAGAGAGACACTGTTCTGAACAGAAACGTGGAATGCTTTTATAGAAAAGTGAAGAGTTGAAAGTGAAAGTCGAAAAACGAAATGAGATCGGCTAGGAAAAATTTCTCAGCGCTCAGAAAAAAATTCTGAAATGTAAAAAAAAAAAAAAAAAAAAAAAAAACTTTTTGTTAATTTTTATCATGTCTTCTAGACATGATAAAAATTAACTCACCCCACTTTTTGTCTGGGAATGTTGTCTCCCACTTTCTAAAAATAGACCATGACTCATCCTTTTAAAGAATAGAATCCAAGAAAAGACTGGGTTCTGGTCTATTTTTAGAAACGGTGAGACAACATACCCAGACAAAAGGGGGGTGAGTTAATTTTTATCATGTCTAGAAGATATGATAAAAAATAACAAAAAGTTTTTTTTTTTTACATCTCAGAATTTTTTTCTGAGCTCTGAAAATATTTTGCCAGCCGATCTCATTTCGTTATCATTTTTTTTATTTTAGAATTCATCAACCTTGTTCCTCCTCCTCCCCTCTCCCTCTCTCTCTCTGAGGAGTCTATATAAACGGATCGCCAGCGAGCTCTTGTTCATATCAGACGAGTGTTTCGCCTTGAGAACGGAAAAAAAATACAAAAGCCATGCTGCTCAAACTGGAATATAACGATGACTATTACGTGCACGCGTATGTGGATCTAGGATTCCTGTACTGGAATGCCAAAGATATCTTGACTCTCTTGCCTACGAACGTCTCGCATACGACGAGTGTTCTCCAAGTCTTTTTTCCTAATCGACACCATTTTCTTCGACTAGGCGATTTGGACAACTACTCCAAAGAATGGGGTCAACCGAACCAGATTGTCTTCACTTCGAATGAAGCGGCCTTCGTCGTTTCGAAATCCCTGCATAACAAGTCGCTCTTCCCTTGGATGTGTAAAATATTCATGAGACCTCTGACGAAAATTGAGGAGGACGGGGAAACGTATATCACCCTCCGAGAGACTGTGCAAGACGAACAAGAAAGGAAAAAGAGTCCTCTCTTTTTCATCACTCAATTCGGGATCCATCATCTCCCCAAAATCATCCAGAGACATCAAGCCTTCGTTGAAAAGTATCAGAAAGAGGACGATGGTGATGGTGATGATGATGATGATGATGCGATATGGTCTCCAGTCGCTTAAAGAAGGGGAAACGTTCTCCGCTTTCCCTATTCAATAGACTGGAGATTTGAATCAGGAGACCAAAAAAATGGGTCTTGGAAGAAATGAGTGCATTTCAAAATGCATTCGATTCCTTCCGAGACCCATTTTTTTGGGCCACTCTCTCCTCCAATCTTGGGAAACAGAGAGAAAAGAAATTTATCATCTTCTGTCCACCCAAAAAGAAACTATGTATTTTTGTTTTTCTGGATGCGGCCGAATTTGTAGAGGAATCGTCCAGAAACCGGCCCTCAAGCCCATTTTCAGACTATTTCTATACATATTCGGTCATCAAGATGGTCCGGGGACGACTTTGTTTGGACATCATCTCTATATAGATGGTGAAATTTGTATAGCCATTTCTAAAGAATCTCAGAGAAAACTAAAAGCGAGATTGCAAAAAAAGAAATAGCCTCCAACGACAGTGGATAGGAAAAGTGAAGAGTTGAAAGTGAAAGTCGAAAAACGAAATGGGATCGGCTAGGAAAAATTTCTCAGAGCTCAGAAAAAAATTCTGAGATGTTAAAAAAAAAAAAAAAAACTTTTTGTTAATTTTTATCATGTCTTCTAGACATGATAAAAATTAACTCACCCCCCTTTTGTCTGGGAATGTTGTCTCCCACTTTCTAAAAATAGACCATGACTCATCCTTTTAAATTCCAAGAAAAGACTGGGTTCTGGTCTATTTTTAGAAACGGTGAGACAACATACCCAGACAAAAGGGGGATGAGTTAATTTTTATCATGTCTAGAAGACATGATAAAAATTAACTAAAAGTATTTATAATGTATATTATATAATATATATTATATAATATATATATTATATAATATATATGTTATATAATATATATATTATATATTTTTTCTTTTTTTTTCTGACTCAGAATTTTTTCTCGGCTCTCAGAAATTTTTCCCAGCCGATCCCATTTTGCTTTTTGACTTTCACTTTCAATTCTTCTCTTTTCTATAAAAGTATTCCACGTTTTTGTTCAGAATAATACGGGCTGTTGAAAAGGCAATATGTCTGGTCATCAAGATGGTCCGGGGACGACTTTGTTTGGACTCCGCCCCCCCTCCAAGCCCATTTTAAGTATATTTCTATACAAATTCGGTATAAAATTGTCCGGGGACGACTTCGTCCGGAGACGACTCTATCCGGGGACGACTCTGTTTGGACTCAACCATGACGTCATTTTAATATAGTGGAATGTGTATAGAAATAGTCGGAAAAAGGACTCGAACGCCCGTTTTCAGTATATTCTAATACAAAATTGATTGTCCACAACATAAAAAAAGACATCATTTTTTTCTTGGATGGAGCTCCATTTGTATTAGAATATACTGAAAACCGACTCGAACGCCCGTTTTCAGTATATTCCAATACAAAATTGGCTGTCCACAACATAAAAAAAAAGACATAATTTTTTTTCTTGGATGGAGCTCCATTTGTATTGGAATATACTGAAAACCAACGTGAACGCCCGTTTTCAGTATATTCCAATACAAAATTGGCTGTCCACAAAATAAAAAAAAAGACATCATTTTTTTCTTGGATGGAGCTCCATTTGTATTGAAATATACTGAAAACCAACGTGAACGCCCGTTTTCAGTATATTCCAATACAAAATTGGCTGTCCACAAAATAAAAAAAAGACATCATTTTTTTCTTGGATCCAGCTCCACTTGTATTGGAATATACTGAAAACCAACGTGAACGCCCGTTTTCAGTATATTCCAATACAAAATTGGCTGTCCACAACATAAAAAAAAGACATCATTTTTTTCTTGGATCCAGCTCCATTTGTATTGAAATATACTGAAAACCGACGTGAACGCCCGTTTTCAGTATATTCCAATACAATGGCAGTCCACAAAATAAAAAAAAAGACATCATTTTTTTCTTGGATCGAGCTCCACTTGTATTGAAATATACTGAAAACCGACTCAAACACCCGTTTTCAGTATATTCCAATACAAATTGGCAGTCCACAAAATAAAAAAAAGACATCATTTCTTTGTTTGATCGAGCTCTATTTGTATTGAAATATACTGAAAACCGACTCAAACACCCGTTTTCAGTATATTCCAATACAAATTGGCAGTCCTCAAAATAAAAAAAAGACATAATTTTTTTTTGGATCGAGCTCTATTTGTATTGAAATATACTGAGAACCGACTCAAACACCCGTTTTCAGTATATTCCAATACAAATTGGCAGTCCACAAAATAAAAAAAAAAGACATCATTTCTTTCTTGGATCGAGCTCTATTTGTATTGAAATATACTGAAAACCGACTCAAACACCCGTTTTCAGTATATTCCAATACAAATTGGCAGTTCATAAAATAAAAAAAAGACATAATTTCTTTCTTGGACCGAGCTCTATTTGTATTGAAATATACTGAAAATCGACTCAAACACCCGTTTTCAGTATATTCCAATACAAATTGGCAGTCCACAAAATAAAAAAAAAGACATCATTTCTTTCTTGGATCGAGCTCCATTTGTATAGAAATAGCCTAGAAATCAGTTCGAACGCCCGTTTTCAGTATATTGTAATACAAATGAAATGACATGAAAAATGCAAAAAGAGGAAAAGTAGCCTACCTTGACGGAAATTCTATTCCAAAAGGGGAAAACTTGTATCCAGGTTTGCCCACAGCACGGCCGGAACTCAAGCGAAACTCGATAGGTTGAAATCGATCCATTAAATAACATTCTTAAAAAACAGTAAAGTTTTATTCTATTCCAAAAGGGGAAAACTTGTATCCAGGTGGGCCCACAGCACGGCCGGAACTCAAGCGAAACTCGATAGGTTGAAATCGATCCATTAAATAACATTCTTAACAAACAGTAAAGTTTTATTCACATCGAGTCGGCTGGGAAAAGTTTCTGAAAAATAAATTACCCCCCTTTTTAGTCTGAAAATTTGAAAATTAATGTCTTCAATTTTTGAAAAATTGAAGATATCAATTTTCAGACTAAAAGGCGGGGTATTTTTTTTTTTTTTTTTCAGTTAGAGAAATTTTTCTCCGGCTCTCAGAAATTTTTCCGCACTCGACTGGATGAATAAAACATCCCCGTTTCTTTAAGAATGGGCTCACTGTTAACTATTTCAGCATTCGACGTTTCGCGTCCAATAATAACTGCCGGGTATTCAAGAATGCAGATGCACCTACTAGATTTTCTACAGAGAAGCTTGACTGGATGGAGAGAGTGGATAACTTTTTCCAAGATTCTCGACTTTGGACCGTCAAGAGGTAATGGATCTTTTTGTTTTTTTTCTTTTAAGAAAATTTATGGATAGATTCATTTCTTTTTGAATGGACCTAGAAAAATAGGACAAAGTTCTTTTCCAAGATTGGATGAGAGAGCGACCCCAAAAAATGGGTCTCGGAAGGAATCGAATGCATTTGCACTCATTCCTTCCAAGACCCATTTTTTTTTGGTCTCCTGATTCGTCTCTCTTTCTCTCTCCTCAGTCCATTTCCATAAATATAGGGAAAGCGGAGAACCTTTCTCTACTTATTTCTAAAAAATCTTTTCTTTATTTTTTTTTCTCCTGAGTTTATGTATATATCAATTCAAATACTTTTGAGAACGGTCATCCCAATTCTCTGTCGTCTTTTCGGTTTCATCGTCCAGACACTCAGTGGACATAGTCTCAGTCGATTTTGGAGCATGGGTCGTCCGTTCATTGTCCCAACATTCAGTGGACATAGTCTCAGTAGATTTTGGAGCATGAGTCGTCTGTTCATTGTCCCAACACTCAGTGGACATAGTCTTAGTGGATTTTGGAGCATGAGTCGTCCGTTCATTGTCCCAACACTCAGTGGATTTTGTCTTTGGATCCTCTGAAGATATTTTGGGGGTCTCATGAGATGCTTTGGAAGGTTCGTCCCAACAGGCTGCTGGATCGTAATGGGGAATATTTTCAGGTATGTCTCCCCAACCCTCCGTCTTCCTCGAGTTATTGGAGGAAGTTGACGACAAAGAAGAAGAGCCCATCAAGTTTAAAGGCGTATGCTCATCCGGATGTTCCATCACTTGGAAACAGGACAGATTATCCCATTTCTGGATGAGGTTATCGTACGCTTTTGGGGACGGATCCTTCTCTAACTGATCGTAGGCCTTATCAAAAGCTTGCAGAGGATTGTCTGCTTCCTCCTGAATCCTCTCCTCTTTCTCCGTTCCGTCTGGATAGACGTGATTGATATGAAAATCTCCTTCCATAATATGCCATCGATAGTTGCGCACTTTGTTTTCGGCACAATGGAAATATTTCATCCTTTGATGATGTCGGGCACATTTTTCCCGATACTTCCAACTGATTCCATCTGGCACATAAATTTCCGTCACGGGTTTTTGATAATCCAAGGCTTTAGCAAAGAATTTAGCTTTCTGACATCCTACCACATAAATCGTGGAGAAGCTGTGAGTGAGCGATTGGAGAATGCGTCCTAAATGGTTGTAGGGAATATGACCCTCGTTCCAACGAAGTCCGTGCCGGTTTCTCGTCAGCCAGGCATTCGTCTTTTGGTTTTTTTCATTCAGTTGGTGGAAGGGGTGAGGAGGAGCAAACGTCAACGATCCCACGGTCAAAAAATATTTTGTCGCATAGCCCAATTCTTTTAAAACGTAGGTAAATTCGCCCTTCTTGTGGTTGTAGGACTGGAAACCCTCTAGATCGAGCACGATAAAGTTTTCTGAACACGCCATGGCGATGAATACGGTGATGTCTTCCACAAACAGGAGCAAAAAAGAGAATCGAAAAGGTATATATGTATAACAGGGAAGATCTAGAAAAGGAAAAAAAAACAATAAAACGTTTTAGAGTCGTCGTCTTGAAAGAGACATTTTTCTTTTCAAAGGGTTAAGAAGTTTCAAAGTTTCAAAGGTCTTTTTAAATGAAGTTATGATTAAACCATATTCATAGGACCAAAGGGACTTACCAGCTCAGTTCACGTCTTCTTCTGTTCTCTGAAGAAATCTCGCGGAGGATACACACTTTTATACTCGCACGACATCTGTCGGGATCGCGACCCCATCTAAATGTCAGGGTCATTCCAACCTCTTAAAAGGATCGGAATGAAAGAAACACTTTGATAAAAAATATATTTATGAAAAGATATCTGAGGGTCGTGAGAATATTTTCCCTCCCCACCCCCCGCCTATTTCAAAAAAAATAATAATAAAAAGTCTTTCTTGGATCGCGTCAAGATTACAAAACAACTCACAGGACATGTTTATCTCGATCTCGTCAGGGTCATCGTTTCACATAAGAAGATGGATGGACCCTGAACTTTAGACATGATAAAAATTAACTCTACCCGCCTTTTGTCTGGGAATAGGGTCTCACCGTTTCTAAAAATAGACCAGATCCCATTCTTGGAATTCTATTCTTTAGGAAAGGAGGAGTGATGGTCTATTTTTAGAAAGTGTGAGACAACATTCCCAGACAAAAGGGGGGTAGAGTTAATTTTTATCATGTCTAAGACATGATAAAAATTAACAAAAAGTTTTTTTTTTTTTTTTAAGGCTGAAAAATTTTTCTGAGAGAGCTGAGAAAGATTTTTCCTCCCAATCTTTTTCGACGATGAAAAGGGAAAAACTACTGATCCGATCTCCCTACGCTTTAGGGAAAAAAATACTTATGAAATATTCATGTGTTGAAATTCACTATTCAAATAAGTGACATTTTGTTCCTCATTGGAACTGTTCAACGGCGAGTCCACTCGTCTCATTCTTTGGGGTAGGGGATGAAAGTACAGCGGTTTGTTGAAATCGATGATAGTTTCCTCTTTAGTCGGCGGAACTGTAAATCTATCCCGTCTTAACTCTTCTAATCTCTTTGAAAGTCTTTCTACTTGCTCTGCTAAGGTTTCCTCGGTACTCATGATCTCTCTTAGTTTAGGGAAGTCTTGACGTATTGGCTAGAGAACAGAGGGTTTTTTTCTCTCTATACATATATCATGTGGGAGCGTGTAATTTATAAATCCTTGTGAAATATTTCTACGTCTTGTGTAACTTGGAAAATTCTTCTTCTTCTCGTCGATTGGGGTGGAGTTATGGAAAAGAAATGGGATTGGAAAGAAATCAACATATTACAAAAAAAAAAGAGGGAACTTTTTTTTTCTATTTTTTTTTCTCTAGGGATTTACATACCATTTCATTCATGAACATTCAAGGGTTCTCTCCAAGACCAAATTTTAGAAGAGGACCACAAAGAGTACACTTGAGGATCCTCTTTCTGGTCTAGGTGAGATAAGTGTTGAGACCAATATTCTTGGGTCTCTAAAGCATCCCAACTTAGACATTTATTATTATTATTATTATTAGAAAGTTCATCCTCCTCCTCCTCATCGTCGCACGAGTTCTCCTGGGGAGATTCTTCCGCCTCCTCTTCGTCTTCGACAGCTTTGCTTTCGGAGGGGTAACAATGTAATTTCCGGAAAACGTAACTACCCTCCATCAAATGGTATCGAAAATTTCTCACCTTGTTCTCGGCACAATGAATCATCTTTTGGAAATATTGGTGTCGCGTGCATTTCGACTTGTTCCGCCACTCGGTTTTCCCCGGGATGTAAAACTCATATACGGATCGCTAGCAGAGCTTGCTGAAAAATTCGGCTTTATCGTATCCATTGACGTAGATCACCTCCACATTTTCGGTCAGTATTTTCAGGATCGTAGGAAGATGCTCGTAGGAAAGACGACCCTCGGTCCATTGCAGGCCGTGTCGGTTATTTGTAGTCTGGTTGACCACAGCTTGATTGCGGGACGATAAGTCATCGTAATGGACAGGAGGGAGAAAAATCATGGATCCGCATAAGGTTAAATCGCAAGTGATGTAGCCCAGTTCTTTCAAGATGAAACATATATCTCCCGTCTTTGGATCATAACAGTGAAAGTATTCCATGTCCAGAACAATGTAGGAATCTTTGAGAGGTTTGGCACTCAAAATGTCCATCTTCTTCAATTGAGGAAAAAAAGAAAACAAAATTCTCTCTCTCTCTCTCTCGCTGTGTGTCCTGAAGGAAAAAATGGATAGCGTTCTCTCGCCGTCTCCTCTTTTATATATATATAGAGAAAGAAGGTTGCACGTGACAGGTCGTATGAATTCTGGGAAAGGTCACATTCGTATATATATTTGTTTTTTGAATAATATCATGCGTATCTCAATACACATCCATCATAATAATAATAAAGGTCACCTTGGAAAGGAAAAGAAATAAAAAACATGGAACTCGTGCTCGACTTTGAAGGTTTCTACGATTCTCAAGGAGCCTTTATTGTGAAAGAATTGGCTTACGTCACATTGGACGGTACTTCTCGAGGGGTATTTGTTTTTAAACCCCCGTTTCCATGGCAAATGCTCACCGAGAAAGAAAAACGAACCGCTGTGTGGGCGAGTGATTATTATCACGGCTTGTCGTGGTACGAAGGAGAAATTCCGTACAGTTATTTTCCATGGGTGTTAACGATGTTGACGGAACCTTTTTCCATGATTTGGGTGCGAGGACATTCCCAGACGAAAAGGGAAGAGGGTCGTTAATTTTATCATGTCTAAGACATGATAAAAATTAACCAAAACCATTGCGCTCTACAAAAAGCAGTTCGGTATCATTATTATTTAAAGACACAGAGAAGAAATTCGCAAGGTCGATCCTGCACAATTCAATCTTGACAGAACTCATTAAAAAAATACATATATCACGTTACTTCTTCAACAGCATAGATGGTTCTGAAGCGAAACTTGGAATTTTGAAATAATAGATCAGGGAGAAATCATTCTTAAAAAAAATGGTAAAGTCTCGAATCGGCTGGGAGAAAAAAAATTTCTCAGAGCTGAAATAAAATTCTCTAATAAAAAAAAAAAAACTTTTGGTTAATTTTTATCATGTCCTAGACATGATAAAAATTAATGACCCTCCCTTTTTGTCTGGGAAGGATGTCTCACCCTTTCTAAAAATAGACCATGACTCATCCTTTCTCTAATGGCAATCATTCCATGAATGAATCACGATTTGTTTTTCAAAAGAGTGAGACAACATTCCCAGAAGAAAAGGGAAGGGGGTCGTTAATTTTTATCATGTCTAAGACATGATAAAAATTAACAAAAAAGTTTTTTTTTGTTTTTTTTTGTTTTTTTGTTTTTTTTTTTTTTTTTTGAGTTGTAGAATTTTTCTCAGCTCTGAAAATTTTTTTCCAGCCGACTCAAGACTTTACCATTTATATTTACGAATAGTCTTTGGATTATTTATTTATTTTCTTTTAAAAAGAAAAATTCTGAGCTAGACCTATCTATTGGCTTAACATTCTGGTCATAGAAACAGTCTAGAATCTCATTTTATTTTTCGAGGCTAATGCACGGGTTCTCCAATCAAAAGGGTTACTATAAAGGGATTGGTTTGAATGCATTTATCTGCAAATGTTGTAGGATTCTGTTGTTGAGAAGGGGGTATATTATTATTATTATGATGATGATGATTGTGGCAGATTCGATTTCTACATGGAAGTCTAATCTCCTCCGAAGACCTTTTCTGGGGATCGTCGATAGATGGTTTTTCAATAGGAATCGTTTCCCTCGGATCCTCAAGAGATAGAGGGGGGTCCTGTCTTGAGACATGGAGCGGTCTCTCCTCCTCCTCCTCCTCCTCGAGAAGTCTTGAGAAAGGGAGAGGATTTTCGGTTCCCTTATTCTTGAGGGGTCTTGACAAATTGAGAGGTCCCTCCTCTTCGAAAGAGAGAGAAGTTTTGGTTCCCTTATCCTCGAGGGGTTTTGACAAATCGAGAGGTCCCTCATTTTCGAGGGGTCTTGATAAATGGAGAGGTTTTTCATCTTCGAGGGGGTTTGATAAAGGAAGAGGTCCCTCCTTCTCGAGGGGTCTTGATAAATGGAGAGGTTTTTCATCTTCGAGGAGGTTTGACAATGGGAGAGATTTCTCCTTCTCGAGGGGTCTCTCTTCCTCAAGGGGTTTTGAGGAAGGGAGAGGTTTTTCATCCTCGACGGGTTTTGACAAACTGAGAGGAATCTGAACAGGTTTCTCATCATCCCCATCATTATCGAGGAGGATGAAAATAGGCTTTTGGAAAGGTTTTTTCTTTTTCTTCTGAACAGGCTCCTCTTGTTGCTCGGGGAGAGGGATGGGGTAGTTGTTCCACCATTCTATTTTTTCTTGCTCGAGGATTTTTTCAAAAGTCGTGGCCTCTCTATGATGAGACGAAGGAGGAGAGTCCTCGAGAAGAATATAATAGGTATTCTTCCCAGTCTTTTCGATCGAGAGAGGTTCGTGCAAACATTTATGCAACCATTCACTAAAATGAACGAGAATCCCTTTTGTCTTCTCAAGACGATCCATAATCCTATTCATTTGCGAGACGGTTAGAAAGTGGGACGTGTAAAAATATTTGGCTCGTTTCATTAACAAAATTTGTGCATCCAAAGGTGGAATGTCACGAGCCATCAACACGTTTTCGTCGGATAAAAATTCGTCCCGCATCTTTTGATAACTCCCCACTGTATAATAACCCGCACATTTTGAAAAATCGGAGGCTTTCAGGTAAACGACTCCTTGGATGATATAAAAGGAAAGATCAACATATTTATATTTGAAAGGAATACACGTAGTGAGCTGGGGATGCCTCCTCATGATCCACTTGGACAAAAATACGACTTTGGGGCTCTCCCCTTTTATTTATAGAGAGAAAGAGAGTGTGACCTTCCCTTCCCTCCTCCTCCTCTCTCCCTGCTTCCTCTATCTCTGGACGTCCTTGGATTGCAAAGGGTGACTTTGAAAAAAAAGAAGGTCATGGTTGGATAATTTTTTGTTTATTAAATTATTACTTTCACTTCCTCATTCCCACACACATTCATCTTTTTAAGAAAAGAAAAAGAGGTCATGGAGATAAGATTTCTTGGAAAGAAGAGAGAGAGAAACAAAAAAAAAAACAAATAAAACGGACGTCATAGAGCCTCTATGTGTGTCTGTGTGTGTCTATATAGATATATAAAAAGACGAAAGTATTGGGCGAGATCATTTCTTTTCCATTGGGAGCCATGCCGCTATTAGACGTTTTTCCAACTCAACGGATTTCGAACGGGGAGGATTTGAAGACGCTAAAGCAAATCTCCAACATGAAAATCTTTTTGGCGTGTCATTGTGCGACATTTATTCCGCATTTACCACCTCATCAAGCGATCGTTTCTTTCAACCAAGATGTCGAATCCTCCAACCTGCTCGTTCAGAATATATACAGAAATTTATTCGAATCGCAACAAACGAAAGAGGAATCTCCCTTCTCTTGGAATCGGATGGATCGAGCTTTGAGACGGCCCATTCAAACAGACCGGCGATATACAGATCCGCGCACGAGTTTTCGGTGGAAGAATATTTTTCTCACGAAACGATATTTTACGTTTGGAGTGAGAACGACGGCTGAGGACGAAGTTCATATTGTTCAAACCACAGCCGCTCCTCTCGCCTATTACGAATCATTGTCCCCCAATCTGAAGGAAAGAAGTTTTAAAGTCAGCGACAGGATGAAATATAAGAAATATATTCTAAGACCTCTTCAAAACTATGTCGTTCCCCCGAAAACGCAATATCTCATCGTCACAACCCAGAAGAGTCTCTTTCTCGTCGATCGGTGCTCGTACTCGCTTTGGAAACAATTGAAAGAGGAGATTTCTTTCCAATCGCCGATGATGTTTCAAGAAAAAGAAGAAGAAAACCCTCCGCCACCTTTACCCATCCCTTCCTTAGATGATAAGAGGAGCTGGACCAAACCGTTATTTCCCGAAACAAAATCGACCCGGCAACGGAATGAAATTGAAGTCATCAGAATTGAAGATGAGGAGGAAGAAAAAAAATTACCTCTTAATAAACGGTCGACTTACCGGAACCTACCTGGCGTGCAAGATCCGCTTCAGAATCCAGAAGCTTCTTCTTCTTCTTCTTCTTCTTCCCCGACTTGTTCAAACAGGCAACCTCTTTCGGACTCCTCACAGACAGAACCTCTTCTAGTATCCTCTTCTTCTTCTTCTTCTTCTTCTCCTCCAACCTGTCCCGACATCGTAGAGGTAGAATGTCAGACGGGTCCACAAGCTTCAAAAAGTCCCGACATCGTAGAGGTAGAATGTCAGCCGGGTCCACAAGTTCCAACGGGTCCAGAAATCATGGAGGTAGAATTTCAGCCGGGTAAACAAGTTCCAACGGGTCCAGAAATCATGGAGGTAGAATTTCAGCCGGGTAAACAAGTTCCAACGGGTCCAGAAATCATGGAGGTAGAATCGCAGCCGGGTCCAGACATCCTAGATCCCTCCACTCATCCCAAAGAGACTCCAAGTGTTTCAAGACAGCCTTGTGAGGATCCAGCCCTTCGCGTATGGAATGATTATATGGACTTACAAAATTTGGTGCAACAGGAAGGAGAAGAAAATAATCATACGGATGGGTGGGTCAAAGACTGTTTAGATCATTTAACCTCGAATGAAATTGAACTGTTATGGAATTGCATTTCTGAAATCACATCGGAAATGGGATAAAAACCAAAACAAAAAAAAACAATTTTTTTTAATAACAAATGGGAGGAGGGTCATGATGTCAATTTTTTAAAAAAAATATTATATAGAGTCCAATCTTGGTGGTTCACTTCAGTTTTCCAGCATGAGGTGATCCACGTTTCCCGAAATATGGATCCCATTCCAAGAGAGATTGTGTAGAGCCTTCACTTCAGTTCTTTTTTTTTCCTACCAAGAGGAGAGGGTCCCCAAAGGGTTTCCCATGTCCAAAGAGAGAAAGTGTAGAGCGTTCATTTCAGTTTTTTTTCCAAGTTTAGGGGAGGGAGGTCTCAAAATGACACCCCCCATTTTCAAAGAGAGATAGTGTAGAGCGTTCATTTCTGTTTTTTTCCAAAGTTAGGGAGTTTTCAAATGGCTACCCATTTCAGAGAAAGAGAGAGAGAGAAGGTGTAGAGCGTTCATTTCAGTTTTCCAACATTAGAAGGTCCCAAAATACCTTCTGAATTCAAAGAGAGATCGTGTAGAGGGTTCATTTCCAGTTCTCCAAGATCAGAAGAAGAGGGTCCGCTTTTCCCAAAAGGGCTTTCCGCATTCAGAGACAGCGAAATGCAGACTTCAGTTTTCTCCCTCCCCAAGAATAGAGGGTCCCAAAATGGCTTCCCATTTCAAAGAGAGAGGGAGAGGCGTTCATTTCCATTCTCCAATATAGGGTCGTCTGCTTTCTCCCAAAATGGCTTCCCAATTCAAAAAAAGAGAGAGAGAGAGAGTAAAAGGGTGTGTAGAGCGGTCATGTTCATTCTCCAAGATAGGGTCGTCAGCTTTTTCTCAAAATGGCATCTCCCCATTCAAAAAGAGATCGTAACCAATTTTTTCCAGTTTTTTCCAAGATGGGGGGGGGAGAAGAAAACCTAGGATGGAATAACACGACACACAGAGAGAAAGAGAAAAAAAAACGCCATCTTGTCATTTTCTGATAGGGTACCGGTGTTCGAATACTTTTGTGACCGACTGTCTGATTATACTGGGAGAACCATAAAATCGGAAAAGCGATGGGTTTCACAGTTAACGAGGCAATCGAAGACAGACTGGGAAAGAGAGATCCTTTTTTTTTAGCTGAGAAGCAGATTGCCCTGGAAATCCGTGACTCTGACCATATAATTTCTCCATAGACTCTTTGAACGGTATTCAGGAGACATCCTCCATGAGGAAAAAAAAATCTCCCCTTCCCCTTCTAAATCGACTGGAAAGAGAATGAGGTGGAAGAGATCCATCCACGAGAGATCATACTCTTGAACGTCAGACAAATATGAAGTCGAATAGGTTAAACAAAAAATGCTTGAAAATTCATCGAGTCTCGAAAATCTAGGCTTCTCTCTCTCTGAAGGAAATGAGAAAATGGGAATCTGCGTTTTTCTTCCTCAACGGCTGACATTCATCTGAAGTGACACTCGAAATGCTTAAATAGATAAACGAGAATCCATTCTTAAAAAAATGACGCTGTGTCGTCAATTGGAGAATCGAGTCGGCTGGGAAAATATTTTGAGAGCCAGGAAAAAAAATTTTCTAACTCTATAAAAAAAAAAAACTTTTTGTTAATTTTTATCATGTCTTTAGACATGATAAAAATTAACTACCTTCCCCTTTTGTCTGGGAATGTTGTCTCACCGTTTCTAAAAATAGACCATCACTCATCCTTTCTAAAAGGAATAAAATTCCAAGAATGGGTTCTGGTCTATTTTTAGAAACGGAGAGACAACATTCCCAGACAAAAGGAGGGTAGAGTTAATTTTTATCATGTCTACAAGACAAGATAAAAATTAACCAAAAGTTTTTTTTTTTTTTTTTTTTTTTTTTTTTTTTTTAGAGTTAGAGAACTTTTTTTCCCGGCTCTCAAAATTTTTTCCCAGCCGACTCGACTCTCCATTGACAAGACAGCGCCATTTTTTTTAAGAATAAACTCTCGCTTATCTATTTAAGCATTCCCAGTTTGGCTTTAGATGAGTGTCAGCCGTTGAAGAAGAAGCATCCTGTCACTTGGGAGAGACATATTTTGAGGAGTCAACATGTTGTGTGGACCGTTGAGATCAATTTTTCTCTTCCCATTGTGTGGACATTCTTGAGCGTTTTGTGAAGCTTTGAAAGAATGGAGGGGTTTTGATGGAGAATATTTCTTTTTATTAAATTTTTAAAAAAAGATTTCAGATTCACATTTTATAACAGGTTTTACATGGAAAGAAGGTTTTTCTTCTAGTTTGACGACTTCTTTTTCTTGGGAGATGTTTCTATTGGAAAGATGGAAGGAAAGACGATTCCCACATTGAAGAAGGTTCATGAGAAACTCGTACGGATCTTGGTTCTCTTCTCGAGCCGATATATCATACGGAATCCGGGACATGTTTTGCAATCGCTCCAGTTCCTCCTCGTATTTTTGCTTGCTCGCCAATTTCATGCGGGGACGAAACTGGTCCAGAATATACAATCCCTGGGGTTGAGTCACTCGAGAAAAAGCGACATATTGCTGAAATCGATTAAAAGGTCCGTGCATGTAAATTGCGATCGACGGAAAGGTGGCTCCTTGGGCTTTATGAGCCGTAATCGCTTCGGCTAACATCAAAGGAAACTGTTCGCGATAAAATGCGAGTGTTTTCGTCGAACAGGTGTCAATACGAATGGAGACGCGATCGATAGGAGCTAGACTATTCGAAAATTGCAGCCAGACTCGCGTCACCACTCCGTCTTCATCCTGATCTATTTGGTGTAGTGTTCCAATCGCTCCATTCATCCATCCTTTGGATCTGTCGAGCGTTTTAGTCAATTGATATCGCGCTCCTCTTTGTAAATGGAGGACGGATTCGAGATTCGCCATCTGAGATCGATGTAAATGTTGACTCCGTTTCATCATCCTCTTCCGCAATTTTTCGCTCTCGGAATAAATCACGTCTCGAGCCAGACACGAACAGTACGTCCCTCGGGATTGGAGACGTTTCATATTATATTTCTCTGCATCCTTGCTCGAAAAACAGAGAATAATAGCTTCGCGAGGAATTTCGTCGAAACTGCGAACGCGGGACTAGAAAAATGCCACATCGTCCGGTTCTAAAAAGTGATTTCTCGTTAAACGATCGAGTCTCTCCTCGTAATCCAGAGAGAATCGCATACATTCGACTAGTTCATAGTAGAGCGTGGATTGAGGCGTCCACCACCCTTCAGAATAGAAAATGGGCGTGTCGCGAATCGGTTGGAGCTGCTGCAAATCTCCGAATTTAATCATATGCACATTCCCAAACGGTTTATCCGGCACATGACACAATTGTCGAAGTTGCTGGTCGAGGCGCGAAAATAAATTGGATCCGATCGTGGAAACGTCATCCAAAATCACCATCCGTAAAGGAGCATACAGGGGTCTGTAATAGTCTAAAGTCTCTTGGGTCAGAGGTCGAACAAAAGTCCCGTTCATTTGAAGACGCAGGGCATGATGCAAAGTATCTCCCGTAATGTAGACCGCTCCTTGAGTACTAAGTGCGAGTTTGAGAACCGAGCACGCTTCGCTAAAAAGAGGCGTTCGAATCAGAGTTTGGTATAAAGCTTGGATCAGGAAAGATTTACCCGTTCCGGCAGATCCTTGCACAATAATATCCAGAGGAGGGGGACGTTTCGATTCAGGTAACGCGTAATAGGTGTACAAACGGACGAGAACGTAGATCAGGAAATTGTATTGCTCTTTATTACATTGTCGAATACATTTTTGATAGGCTTCTTCAGACCACATATCCTTATACTGCAAATTCGTATAAGTTTCTCACTGCTTGGGAGGAAGATGTTTCTTTCGCGGTCGGGAGTTCTTTTTAAGAACAGCATAACGTTCCCTTTGAAGTATTCGTTCTCGCTCTCGATTAGCTGAATTGCTTCGCCAGCGTCGTTTCTGTTCACGCATTCTTTCCCTAAGACGTTCTCTACTGGATAGGCTCATCGTGACACCACTCAAAAAGGTGAAGTGTGTGTATAGAAAATCACTTCCTTTAATTTATATACATATACTTTTTGAGGAGGAGGGGGGTGTGAAATGACCTCGTCTCGAAACGAACCAATAGCACTTTGAGAAGACTTGGAACGAGATAGGTTTCTTAGAGAGAGAGAGCGACACAAAAAAAATATATAAAAAATCAGAATGATTTATCCGTCAACCTCTGGGCTAAAAGTAAACAAACAAAATTTGAAAAGGTCAAGGTGAACTCACTGAATTCATCTTAGAAATCAGATAGGAAAAAAAAATGAGGGTACCCATGTTTCCTCTTCAACATCATAGACTCATCTAAAACGAAACTCGGAATGCTTACACAAATAAACAAGAATCCATTCTTAAATAAAAAATGGGGACGTCTTGTCGATCGAGTCGGCTGGAAAAAATTTCTATTACTCTAAAAAAAAATCTTTTGGTTAATTTTTATCATGTCTTCTAGACATGATAAAAATTAATGAACCCCCTTTTTGTCTGGGAAGGATGTCTCACTCTTTCTAAAAATAGACCATCACTCACCCTTTCTAATAGCAACAATTCCAAGAATGAGTCATGGTTTGTTTTTTTCGAATGGGTGAGACATCCTTCCCAGACAAAAAGAGGGGACAGTTAATTTTTATCATGTCTATAAGACATGATAAAAATTAACTGTCTATAAGACAGTTATTTCGTTAATTTTTATCATGTCTATAAGACATGATAAAAATTAACGAAAAGTTTTTTTTTTTTTTTTTTTTTCAGAGCTCTGAGAATTTTTTTCCCAGTCGACTTGGATGGACAAGACATCTCTGGATTCTTTCTGGAATGGACTCTATGATCTATTTAAACATTTCGAGTTCCGAGTTTCGCTTCAGTTGAGTGTGAGCCGTTCTAGAAGAAGAAACCATCGTGTGAGTGGAGAGAGAGAACTATTCCTTTTTCCATTCACCCATTGTGTTGAACCGTTCAGATATTTGCTTTTATTAATATTTTTTTTCCTAACCCACCCGTCTTTAAACAATGGAATAGTTTGAAAGGGTCAACCCATTTTATAGATATCACATCATACCCTCATCTCAACGGGTCTCGAGTGGGAGGAAGGAAGGAGCAGGCGACGAGAACTAAGCATGTCTGTTTATCGAGTAGACGCATCGGGGAAAGAACGATACCCGACCGACCCCCAACATCCTCACTACGAATTATACGTTACGGATCCTGAAGGAAATCCTATCTTGGCTCGAGACGAAAATGGTCATGAGTATTACGCGGTAGATTTAAACGGAAACCAATACATTTTAGCTCCTCGACGGTATGCCCGAACGGCTTTTGGACGAGAATACTACCCGAAATTTCAAAATGGGGACGAGTATTCGCTTTATACGTCTGTTTTATTCCCTTATGCCAAAGACGAATCGGGGCATGAAATGTATCCTAAAAAGGCGGATGGAGTCGAATATTGTTTAACGGCCGGCGATCGAATTCGTTATGCTCGCGATGCTTGGGGAAACGAGTTTTATCCTCGAAGAGCGGATCAGCAAACGGAATACCTCTGTGAAGAAGTGGGGTATGCGAAAAGAGCGGACGGATCCGAAACGTATCCTAAATTTTATATCTACACTTCTGGTTAAGATCTCTCTCTCTCTCTCTCTCAAAAGAGAAGAAAATAATAAAGAGTGTGTTACTGCAATGGAGCATTCTGACGCGGAACCTGTTTCGTATTCCATTTGGTGTGTGAAATGCCGAACCAAGACCGATACGGTCGACGTCCACTATCGCATGTCGAAAAATCGACGGCCGATGGTCACGGGTAAATGTCAGGCGTGTGGAACCAAGAAACAACAGTTTATTACAAATGCTTCCGTTCCACCTGGAATTCAGTTCCTGGATGAGGAGGAAGAAAAAGGAAAATGTTCCGAGTAAGAAGGAACAAGTATATTCAAATCAAAAATTGGAAAAAGATGGATCTTACTATTATATGCTCTCCTAAAGCGGGTGGTTCACCTTTACAGTTTGGCATACAGACGGATTCGCATAATCCGATTCCAAGACTCGTGAATTTTCCTCAACCGGCAACTCCACCCTTAGATACTTCTTCTTTGAATGAGTTTTCTAGCATTCTGAAAGAATATCTAAACGTCGTGAGAGAATTGATTCTTTCCCTGCAACGAAATGTTGAAGAAAAGAGCTCTGAATGTGGAAGCAAGGACACGGATCCAAA
This sequence comes from Stegodyphus dumicola, assembly GCF_044657685.1. NCBI lineage: Eukaryota > Metazoa > Arthropoda > Arachnida > Araneae > Eresidae > Stegodyphus > Stegodyphus dumicola. Next base: position 106,508,754 of record NC_140781.1, on the reverse strand, counting down.
GCCAAATTCGGAGGGTTGAAAGGGATAGGTGTAAGTCCATTATTAAAAAAAAAGAAACAATGGTGATGTCATGTCTTGTCGATCGAGTCGGCTAGAAAAATTTCTCTAGATGAGATTGAAAAAAAAAAAAAAAAGAAAAAAAACTTTTGGTTAATTTTTATCATGTCTTACAGACATGATAAAAATTAACTCTCTCTTCTTTTTTGTCTGGGAAGGATGTCTCACCCTTTCTAAAAATAGAATAGACCATCACTCACCCTTTTTCAAGGCAATTATTCCAAGAATGAGTCATGATCTATTTTTAGAAACTGTGAGACAACCTTCCTTGACAAAAAGGAGGGACAGTTAATTTTTATCATGTCTAGAAGACATGATAAAAATTAACCAAAAGTTTTTTTTTTTAGAGCTCTGAGAATAATTTTTTTCCAGTCAACTCGATGATCCAAACAACAAGACATCCAAAATATTTTCTAGAAGAAACTCTCGCTTCTCTATTTAAACCCCTCGCGTTTCCAACTTCAGATCCGTGTGTGCTGTGCACTGAACCTAGAATTGCGCTTCTCCTCCCTCCTGGAAAGAGCCTTTTTTTTTCCTGAGCTCTTAGCATTTTTTCTCAGCTTCATTTCCATTCTCCAGGTTTCTGTCTCCTCCTTTCCGTTAACACTGCAAAATTTCTAAATTTCTCATCACTCGGAGCTTGGAAATCTGTCATCAAAGAAAAAGAAAAAAAAAAAAAAAAACATGACATAGCTCTGTTTTCAAGGAGTCGGTTTAGCTTTGTCAGGATCATGGCTGATTTTCCATGACGGCTCTCCAACCTCAATATTAGAGTTTGAAAGGAATAAGGTAAAAAAGTTCGTCCTAGATATCCAACGAAACGTAAAAGAGCGACGAGGATCTAAAAAAGCTACGACTCTTTCCAGAAGGGGGAGGGAGCAATGGATATTCAGGTGAGTCCACAGCATGGACTGCACGAAAATGAAACGACTTCCGCAGATAACAGAATGTTCGAGATGTCTCTCGTCGATCAAGTCAGCTGGTAAAATTTTTCTAAGAGCTGAGAAAAATGTTCGCATACCTTCACAGAAATTCTTTCCAGGAGGGAGAAGTGTGTATCCAGGTCGAATTCACAGCACAGACTGAACTAAAGTTGGAAACACGAGTGGTTTAAATAGAGAAGGGAGAGTTCCTTCTAGAAACAATTTGGATCTGTCTTGTTTGGATCATCGAGTCGGCTGGGAAAAAATTCTCAGAGCTTTGGAAAAAATTTCTGAGTGATAAAATAAAAAAAAAAAAAAAACTTTTGGTTAATTTTTATCATGTCTTCTAGACATGATAAAAATTAACTCTCTCTTCTTTTTGTCTGGGAAGGATGTCTCACCGTTTCGAAAAACAAACCGTGACTCATTCTTGGAATAATTGCCATGAGAAGGATGAGTTTTGGTTTCGTTTTCGAAACGGTGAGACATCCTTCCTTGACAAAAAGAGGGGAGAGTTAATTTTTATCATATCTATAAGACATGATAAAAATTAACAAAAAGTTTTTTTTTTTTTTTTTATTGCTTAGAAATTTTTTCTCCCCCTCCAACCAACTCAATGGACTAGACGATGAGTTTTTAAGAATGGACGTTTTGTTATTTATGCAGATATTCCGAGTTTCGCGTCAGGTAAATGCGCGCTCACCTTAGATTGAATTCCCTTCAGATAGGTCTAGAGATTGGATAACCAATCAAGAATTCTTCAACAGGTTTCTGGAAAAAAGAAATCGTCAAGAAGTGAGTATTGATTTTGATATTTTCTTTTCAACCTTGGGTCAGTTTCTAGTACATTCCTATACTAATTCCATTGTATTTAAAAAAAATAATGTCAGCACGGACTGATCTGACCCGAAACGCTTGCCCATCCAGTTGGCTGCTGGAGGGAGGGAAAAAAAAAGAAATTTGTTTTGAAGGATATGTCAATTCTTTTCTAAAAATAGATTTCTAAGAAAAGAATGAACCTTTGTTGGAAATCTAGTTTTAGAAACATGTCTAGACAACATGTTGACAAGAAAAAAATTCTTTTTTTTTCCTGAGAGTGAAATGATTTTTTTCTTTCCACCCACTTTTCTTATTCTTTGGGAGGAAGGAAGAACTTCCCTTCCTACCCCCGCCTTTTTTCCTCTAGTATTTATATAGATCCGAGTTTTTCTGCCTACAGGGTTCATTCTCGTTCTTCCTTCTCAACGGAGCAAAACTAAAATGTCGACCGATGCTGTTGCAGTTCTAGCTACCCTGGTGGAAATCACGCCCGTCTGTCATCTCGAACGAGCTCATGAATGGGAACCTCTCTACCGTTTCGAAAAATGGTTTCGGGACCCGGAGCGTATGGAACAAATAGTCCAAGAAACAATGTGCTATTTATCCTGTTACGATGGAAAAATCCTGCATTATTTTTCGTCCATCGAAGTTTTCAAGCACTTTGCTTTCCAATCGATGATGGAGGCAGGAACCTTTCGCTTACACGCTTATCCGCGATGGGAAAATGTGATCGCCGTCGATGCTGGAACTTTTTTAAAACTGTTTTACGTTTCACCCGAGTGGGTTCATATTCTTCAAACCGGAGAAGCTTCTATCCGTCTTTATGGATGGGAAATGGAATCAGAAGCCGACGGGTATCGTATGATTCCCTATCGACTGCGAGCTCGCTCCGTGTACATTATTCACGGACCTCTTTACTACCAACTCCAATTTCATGACAAGACGGTGTTTGCCGTAGACGCCCTCTCCAGGAAGAAAATGGAGTCTTTACGAGCGTTGCATCCTGAACAGCATTTCCAATTCCCTGCTCGCGAGGAAGAGAGGAGAAGGAAAAGATCCAGAAGGAGGAGACACCTAAAGAGGTACTAAAAAAGAAGTCGGAAGGTAGAAGCATATTTGTTTTTCATTAACGGAAAAAAAAAACTGTGGATCATTCTTTGTATATTTCTTGGAAAAAAAAAGAAGAAAAGACTAATAGTCATAATAGAGGGAGTTAGGAGGGACCCTATCTATATATAACTCTCTATATAAATCGGAAGCGTCAACAGGACGGTCCACCGAAAACAATCTACCTTATCTTTCTCAGAGCAGAGTGGAAGAAAGGCCAAGATGCGTGGACTCATTGGAAGCAAAAAAATTCGAGTGGTTTAAATAGATAAGTGAGAAAAGATTTTGAGAGGTGTTGTTTTATGGATGGAGCTGGCTGGGAAAAAAAATTGGCAAAGCTCAGAGAAAAATTTCCTGAATTGAAAAAAAAAAAAAAAAAAAAAAAAAAAAAAAAAAAAAAACTTTTTGTTAATTTTTATCATGTCTTATAGACATGATAAAAATTAACTCTCTGTTCTTTTTGTCTGGGAATGATGTCTCACCGTTTCGAAAAATAGACCATCACTCATCATCCTTTCTAAAATAATAGAATTTCAAGAATGGGATATGTTCTATTTTTCGAAACGGTGAGACATCATTCCCAGACAAAAAGAAGAGAGAGTTAATTTTTATCATGTCTATAAGACATGATAAAAATTAACCAAAATTTTTTTTTCTTTTTTTTTTATAACTCAAAATTTTTTTCCACAGCGCTGAGAAATTTTTCCCAGTCGAATCACTCATCCAAACAAGACATCTAAAATTGTTTCTAGAAGGAGCTCTCATTTTTTTCTATTTAAGGAACTTGAGTTTCGGCTTCCCATCAGTCTGTACTCTGCATTCAACCTAGATACCCATTCTTTGGAGATGGGGGGAAACTTTCGCAGTTTTTTTTTCTGAAACTCTCTATGGATCAGAGAATCTCACACATATCCTCCTCCGTGGATCGAAATGGACTGACCGCCACATCTGTTTTAGATAATAGTTTTGAATTTTCCACCTCCTCCACAAGATTGGACTATCTCAATATTTTTTTAAAGAAAAACAAAATTATTTTTTATGATTATTCTACAATTTTTAGGTTTTCTTTTCCCCCCACTCCTCTTTAAGAAGAATAAAAACATAAAGCACATTGAAACAGTTCCGACAAATTTTGAAACTGAAAGTCCATCACCTTGTTCTCCACGGGACTAAAATAAGTTTCCCTGGTGTGAGAATCTTCTTGGATTTGAAGAGGTTCTCTCATCACACTCTGAAGCCAGGTCGAAAAGAGGAGAGCGTCTGGACCCAAATCGTTGAGGAGTCTTTCCAGGGAATTGAAGGTGGTAAAAGGGGTATAGCGGAGAATCCGGCTAGGGCGGCCCGACGTATCGATCCAGAGATCCGTCGTTAAGGATCGGTAAGGGCGAAAAGGGGCTCGAGAGATCCATTGCTGAAGGGTCCGTTGACCTTTCGGACTCATCCAAGTCCCTTGCTGGGAAAGGCAAGTCACGAGTTCCGATCCTCGAAAATAGAGCGTGCCCGACCCCAAGTAAAACGTGAGGGGGATCGTCTTGGCGAAACGGAAACGAATCGCGAGGGAAAAAGACTCTCGCCGTAACCACTCCATGGCGTTTGGTTTTCTCTCTCTTGAGGACGAGATGAAAAAAAAAAAAAAAAAAAAAGAGAGAACTTTTCTCTCAGCTTTATATATATATATATATATATAGGAAGAGAGAGGGGAAGGAGTGTTCTCGAAAAGACTCATGGGAAATTTCCTCTTCTTCTTTTTGGGGTAGGTGGGAGCAACTCGTTTTTTTTTTTTTTTTTTTTTTTTTGGTGGAGAGAATGCGTCGGATGACATCCCGAGACATTAAAAAAAAGAATAGATAGGATGGATTCTTCAAGTGGGAAATGCGGGGTGGTTAAGGGATCTTATTTTAAAGAATATTATTACCATTCTTCGAGGGTGAGACGTCTTACCATTAAGTCAGGTAATCCGAGATGATGAGCATTCCTTTTGACATGCCTCATATGTTTTCTAATAGTTATGTAACATAAATTTTCCAGGCTAAGAATACGTGGTTCAACAGCATAATTGAGTAACCGCATATTTTCCTCTTCCAATTTTCCATTTTTTCGCCAGCGTTCTAAAACGGTTTTGGGATCGCAACACCGGACATTTGCACCAGCAAGCAACAACATATCCACGATGAGTTTGCATCGTAATTGACAGGCATAGTGTAAAGGGGTAAAACCAAAAATATCATGTTTGTTCATGTCGCATCCAAGAAGAATCAGTTGCCGAACGATATCATCCATTGAGAACAAAATAGTGAAATGTAAAGCATTTCTTTTCGTTAATCTGTGTTCATAAAAAACGGGTGGTTCCGCGTTTATTATTAATTTTGTGAATATCCATTGATGAAAACTGTTAGAAAAACTCATATTGAATTCAACTCTATTAAATTTACGCGTAGCTTCTTTGATAGATAGGTAGGAGATATCCTTAAATTCTTCACTGGACGGGGTTCTTGAGAAGAGAGGGTAGAACCATGTTGGAGAGCACACACTCATTCTAAAAGGAAACACGGATTGAACTAAAGCGAAACTCGGAATGCTTAAATAGATGAGCGATAGTCCGTTCTTAAAAAATTGGATGGTTTTGTCCATCGAGTTGGCTGGGAAAAATTTCTGAAATTTCTAAAAATAAATTTCCAAGAAAGAAATGAGTCATGTTCTATTTTTAGAAGCATATCGAGACAACAGGTTATCAATATCATTTGAAAAAGAGGGTATAGTTAATTTTTATCATGTCTAAAGACATGATAAAAATTAACAAAAAGTTTTTTTTTTTTTTTTTTTTTTTTTTTTTTTTTAAAGGTTAAAAATTTTTCTGAGAGAAATATTTTTCCCAAAGACTTATCTTTTTTACTCTTACCTACTTTCATTCCCCCTCCCACTCTTTCTCTATATAAACGATTGCAGAAGGAATCGCGGCTCATTTTCTTGAGCAGATAGGTCTAGAACAGATGGCTACGGGAGACTTAATCATGACGTGTGAAGACGATAATGAACCCTGTTTGGACTTGCAACCTTCTTCGCCTTTATATGAATGTGTTTCTTCGGAGAATGAGTATATCACGTCGTGGTCTGACATATCGCCAACTCCTTCTCCTCCACCTGTCCGCCGTAGGATCAAAAAGAAGAAACCTAATCCAATTCGTGATACTCCTTCTCTGAATTTCAATCCGCCGTTATCGCCCATTTCGTCTTCTTCCTCTCATTATTCAGAAATAATAGACCAATCCTCTCCACCACACATGCGTTCTACAATCGAAGAAGATCTTCCCTCCTCATCTCATTCTACTTCTTCTACTAAAAAAAGAAATATCGAACTGAAATTCATCCGAGTGTCATAGGTGTGCTGGCCATCACGTCTGATGGATACACTCTGACAAACAGTGTCCGGTTTGCCTGTAGAGACATGAAAACGTATCGACCGCATACCAAATGGATTCAGCAATTGAATGAGGATCTGCGAAAACTTCATATTCAAAGACTGTATGTCGCGAATGAACATTGTCGAAAAAAAATTTATCAATTGCTCCGTGTTGAATCTGTATGGACAGTAAGCTATAAACCTTCTCGTCGTCCACAGAAATGTGGGTATTGTGGAACGAAATATTGTCATCGATTTATGGCTATGATCGCCCTGCAACAAATAGTGAAATATGGTGTCAATAAATATATTCATTGAAGAACCAAATGAAGTGTCTTTTTTATGGATGATGATTAGTATTTTGTCCAACCTCCTCTGTGTTCTTTGACAGATGCAATTCGTCGAGGCATGGACGCGATTAATGTTTCAAAATAAGTTTCTTCCAAACTATAAAAAGCATCGCGGACCAAGTCCCATAATTCCAATCGGTTTCGAGCTACCCGATTCGCTAATCGACGTTCTAATTCCGCCCAAACATTTTCGACGGGATTCAAATCAGCTCCTTTAGGAGGCCAGTCTTCAACCATAGGAATTTCATGTTCTCGAATCCATTGTGTGACGCGTAAACTCGTATGGATCGGAGAGAGATCGTGCATGAACAAGAGACGGTGTTCGGTGATCAAAGGGTTTAAAGAAACATCGGGAGTTTGACTATGATCGAGAAGCACCGGCTCTAAAATATTAGAGAGATAATAGTCGGCATTTAAATGCTGGATCCCGATTCGACGGATTTAGTTGGGAAATTTTCCGCTCATGCACATCCAGACACTGAGATTAAAACGACCGGAACGTTGACGGCCTTCTAACGCAGAAGAAAAATAACGTTCGTCTTGATAACGCAGGACCTGTCGAGGCCGCCATACGCGAATAGGACCGTACCCGATCGAACTGAATACTTTCTCGTCGGAAAATATAATCCGGGACCAATCGTCGACCGTCCATTCCGCACGTTGAGAAGCAAAGTCGTAGCGTCGTTGACGATGCATCTCCCGCAAATAATCTTTTCGGACGGGGATGCGCGACACTAATCCTTTTTCTTTTAATCGTCGACGAACCGTTTGAGCGGTGCAAGGCACTTGTAATCGACGACCAATATCCGTCGCGGGTAAAAAGGGATCACCCGTCGACATTTCAAAAATACGTTGATCCATTTCTTGGGTCGTGGCTCGAGGTCGGCCGGATTTGTGTTTGGTTTGATAGTTCTCATTTTCCGAGGAGCGGGAGATCCAATATTGAACTGTGGAAGGAGCGACATTCAAGTGTCGAGCAATTTGACGAACCGTTTGCCCTCGTTCATAATACGAACGAAGAATTTCCCGTCTTATTTCAATAGGTGTATACGGCATGATAAGAATAAGAATAATACAAGTAGGATCTTGGTTACCATGTTCCTTGATTTCATTTCAACGTGTCACGGTCCCGATAAAATCGTAGCAGGTGTCAATGGTCAATTGCAGTGCACGGAATGTGATCAAATTCAAGATGCGTATGCTTTTATTTTACAAGCGTCCTTTCCTGATGACAGTGATCCGTTCTTATCAGCTCGTCTAGCTCGAGAATATGCGAATTGGACGGGAGATTTGAACGTACCCTGCACATTTCCTCTCATAGGGATTCCTGGTATTTTACCGATCCGTAATGTTTCCGTCACGTTACGTATTTTATTAAACGGGATTCGATTATTACAATGCGTGAATGCCCCTTTTCGATCCCAGGCCGAACCTTTTGAATCGTATGAATCGCTCGAACGGTTCATGATCGAATACATGGACGAATACGCCCAGCATATTGAAAAAATCGCCAACGAAGAGAATCACTCCCAAGTCGATAAAGCGGCTCTGCACGCTCTTTTCACCAACATGAAATCGCTCATGGAAAATGTCCATCAAGACGAGGACCAACCTTTCAATTTCTTAAGTTATTATCACAAAGTCCTAGCTCCCTACGTAAAAATATGTGACGGCGACGATGCTTCGTTCCTTCTACCTCCTACTTCCAAGGATGTTGAAAAGGATCCCGCTTATCAATTATGTTTGGAAATGAAAGCCTCGAATCAAATTCGGGCTCGTTATTCTCCTTACACGACCCTATTTGATCTTGTGCACGTCATGATTTATTGCAATTTATGCCGGAACGAACTCAACGTGGTGGCGAATTTCGTGTTTGAGTTTGGAGTTCGCATTTGTCGTCGCCCCTTCTTCTTCAAAGAATCGTTCTTGACCCAGAAATTGCGAAAACTGGTCACTTCTCAAATTACGTACCATCGGAATACAGAATTCTACTACCTCCTTCGAGAGATTCAACAAGGCGGCACGTGCGATGCCTTATCACTAGAATTTATTGAAAAAATGAGTCGAATCGAAACCTTTTTAGCGAAAGTGTTCCTAGGAAAAGCGGATGATCGAATAAAGCAGTTTGGGTTCAAACAAAATTTCCCCTACGTCCTGTTTGTTCCGAAAGAAGACGAAGAGACGACGAAAAAAGCCACCCAAATTGATGAGTACCTCGGATATCTTTTCGGGACCGGGTTTATTATTTCAAAGCTCAAAGGTAAAGGATTAGTGAAAGGATCGATCGCGACGGGTAAGAAATTTTACCGTCTTGTACAGAAAGTGGCCTTGAAAATACGCGAATTTGAAAAATCCGACGAAGAAATTTTCTGGACGATGGAAATGGTGAAACTGTTCTTATGTTCCGACGGGTATATGGAAAAAGAATTGAGAATGTTACTCAATGTAGCGACGAAGGAATCTCAAGTTCCCTCTCGTCAAGAAATATGTCAAGGAGGAGGAGGAAGAAGAAACGAAGATGGCGAAGAGATGGATATATCATAATCAAGTAAATCATTGGGAAAAATGGCAGACGCAGAGGAAGAAATCTGTGGAATTTGCCTGAAGGCCTTCAAAGAAACGAAACGCCATAAAGTCTACAATCTCGATTGTGAGCATTCCTTTCATATTAAATGTATAAAGAAATGGATTCGAGAGTATGGTAAAAAGAAATGCCCGACCTGTCGGACTCGTATCAGCCAGGATGATATGCTCTATTTTACCAGCGGAACATTGCAAATGGAACATTTAAGAATAGATTCGGATGAAGAGGAAGAGGAGGAAGAACCAGAGGTGGAAGAACCTCCAAGGCAACGACGAAGACGAAGACCCGAAGAAGAATTAGTCGATCTGGGAGGCCATGGTCTCATTTTTTCAGGGCCTAGTACCAGTCAGACGAGACCCAGAAGACAGAGAAGAGAAGATTTAGTGGGAGATTATGCTTATATGGATACACCTAGACAAAGTTCACCTACCTCAGATGATGAAGAACGGGAAGTCAACCCTTATTTTGGTCGACCGAATGCATTTTGGAGAGAAATGAGACGACAAAGACGAAGTAGAAGGAATTAGATGATTCTTAAAATAAAAATAAATACAGTACGCAAAAATGGAAAAGTAAGACTCACGACTGGTGTATAATATTTTGTTATCAACAGATCCATCTCCTATACATTGTTATATCAACAGATCTATTTCCAAATGGAAAAGTAAAACCGACCGACTGTTGAAAAATATTTCTCAAAAAAATTTGATAGTAAAAAAAAAAAAAAAAAAAAAAAAAAAAAACTTTTTGTTAATTTTTATCATGTCTTTTAGACATGATAAAAATTTCAATCTAATTAAATCTTTTAGACATGATTTGTTAATTTTTATCATGTCTTTTAGACATGATAAAAATTAACTGTACCTTCTTTTTTATTTTGAATGATGTCACCTTTTCTAAAAATAGATTTCTAAGAATGAATCATGCTTTTCTTGGAAATTTATACTTAGAAACATGTCTAGGCAACATGTTGACATCATTCCAAACAAAAAGGAGGGTAGAGTTAATTTTTATCATGTCTAAGACATGATAAAAATTAACAAAAAGTTTTTTTTTTTTTTTTTTTTTTTTTTTTTTAATACCACATTAGATTTTTTTGAGAAATATTTTCCACCAGTCGGTCGGTTTTACTTTCTTTTTTTTGGAGATGTTGATAACGATATATAAGTCGATACATAAGTTTCACTCACTGGGTTCTGATTCATTCGTTTTCGCCTTTGCTTTCACGAGATATCGAGACCGCTTCAGCATTTCGAAGGAAGCCCCTTTGATGTTATACTGTTTCTTCAATCGTCGCTTTAGATTAAATAAATACTGGTAATGATTTTTTCGAAATAGTTTGGATGGAGGAGCATTGAAAAGAAACTGGAATAACTTTATCTGATTTGGATCCTTATAGACTTCTAAAGATTTAGACGCAAACACTTTTCGTTTCTCTGGATCATCGTTTAGATAGCCCAAGATGTGAATCATCCTCAATTCCGCTTCTAAAAGTAATAAGACTATCAGCGACAGTTCATCTGTTTCATAATTGGAGAGACAGTGATTACGGATTTGATTTATCTGCTCTGCTGTAAAAAGTTGGTGTTTTCGACGACGAGGTTTCTTGACCACCACCTCATCTGCAGAAGGTAAGAACCATTTTCGTCGAATAGCATTTAAAGCATTTGAAATATATTTCGCGGAACGTTGTTTTTGATCGATAAGATATTGGTGATATTCTTGAAGTGTTTCGGTATGATTTAGATCTTTATGCATTTGTAAACACCAAGTTTCATATTGATTTTCATAAATAGAGTAGACTAATTTACTAGTTTTTGAGGGAGACATGATGCTTCTTTTATTTTTGGTATAATGAAGAACTCTTACTTATTTATAATTTTTTTAATAGGTTTTGAATCAAAAAAAAAGTATTTATAATAAGAAGAAGAAACAGTAGAAACAAAATGGCCGAATGTTGTCCAATTTGCTTAGACGAACTCATCGCCGAAGATGTAGAAACCATTTCTACTTTAACGTGCCAACATCAGTTCCACACGAAATGTATTGACATTTGGAGAGAAAAAGCATTGACGTGTCCTGTCTGCCGAGAACCGTTTGAAGATGCCCTGCAGAAATTAATTTCTATGTTTCTCCCTTTGCGACGTTCTTTTTTATATGATGTAATTTACGATTATGAAAACCGCATCAGGTTTTCAGACGATGAGGCTGATTTAGATGATTTACTCATGTATGAATTGTTGGGACCTTGGGAAACTTCTGAGGAGGAAGAGGAGGAGGAAACAGAATCAATCGAACCTGAGGAAGAAAACCAGAGTGAGGAAACTAATTGAGACTGGAAAAAGGAATCGAGACCATAGATGGGTTTGAGTAAATTAGCCGATGACGGATGTAGGGATTGGACTCGAACCGATGGAATGGATTGGGACTGATATTCATCCCATTTCTTTAATCCCATCCGAAGATTTAAAGCCAATGACTTTTTCATATATTCGGAAAGAAGGAATCGCCAGGTTTTGGGACGATACTTTCCAACAATCTCGAGAGCGTTTAACATGCTGAGATAGCATTCTTGAGCTGTACGACACAGTTTCAAATGAAAGACAACATCCATTTCATTCTCGACTTGCTTCCACCATCTCCCAGTTTGATATTTCCTTGGGTACAGCACTTCATTATGTGGATATATTTCAGCCTCATCTTCGATCCACGGTTTCATGGTACTGGAAGGAAGGTCGTAGGGATCGCCTAAATGATAATTCAGTAACTGACAATTAGATAAATTGAGATGAAGATGGCTCGTGAAAACAATGAGACGATCGGCATAGGCTGGTTTGACCACCGAGTCTCCAAAATTCGGTTCGATCCAGATGAGAAGATCGCAATGCGTGCCGTCGCATTCGTAAGACGGATCTAACCCGCTGACGAACCAATCGTTGGAATCGTCGAGAAGAATATGGACCGTTTTATGATGTCGAACAAAAAGGGTTTCCAAATGATAGGATAAGAGGGAAGGATGCCTTCCTAAATTACCTAATACAACGGTCACGGGTGCGTCTTGACATTTCTTGAAAAGATCTTGAATGGAACCCATGCTGGTTGTTCCGCATACTTGATTCCCGAGACGAGTCAGAAAAGATCCCATGCTTCTTTATTTTTTTAACGCAGCTCGCATATATTCTTGATCTTTCTGGAATTCCGATTCAGGATAAGGTGGCTTTTGAAGACTGGCATTCACTTCATTATGAAATTGAAACCAGACGTGGGCAAAGAGTTCGCCTAAAAACCGTTCTTTATACGTTTTGAGTTTGGATAAGTAATGATACACACAAATCCCGCATCGGAGAGTTCGATATAAAGATTCTGTCACAAAGTCTCTCCAAAGAGTTTTCGCGAGACGAATATCCTCGTCCTGAACTGAAAACGCTTCGGCCATCCAATGTAAAAGCCGCCAGTAATAAGGACCAAAGACCAACGTGTTGTGGTAATTGATGTGATGAAAATAATCTTCGGCTGAAAAAGGTTGTGGGGATACGGAAATGCCGATCCGGGTCATCAAGTCTCGAATCGCCTGACTTTTCCCCTGGAGTAATTTAATCACCGCTTCGTCTAAAAAGAAAAAGTATTCGCTTTTCCATCGAATACGGTACAGGAGCGTTAAGACGCAGTACGTGGTCAATTTAAAGAGTTGAATCCAACTGTATTCGCCTACCCAAGCTCCAGGTCGTAGAAACGTCCGTCCCCATTTATCTTGGTTCATTAAATTGGCCATGAATAATAAATAGGTGACGACGACTTCATCTAATCGTTGTTGGGGCTCTTCTTCTCGGAAAGCGGTCATAAAGTGGGTGACGTCAATACCCGGAGGAGGAGGTGGAGAAGAAGGGGTTTTGAAGTGTAAAAGTTCATGAATTTTATGAGCCACGAACGGTGAAACACGAGCCTGGCTTTCTTGGAGTTCGTTCGAAACGATCGGTTCATCTTCTAAATAAGTTCGTTTTAAACGTTTAAAGGTTTGAGCATCCATTCTCTTTACTTAAACCACCATTGACGAAAACGGCAATACCAATCTCCCACGTCTTTATTTTGCACCAAACTGCCGAGCAATTCCCCGAAAGTTGTAAAAATCGTCAGCTTGCGAATGTATCCAAAAGCCAGAAAGAGAAAAATGAGTCCATTGATGAGGAGGAAAAGGAGAAAGAACCAGCTTTGTGTTAAAATGAGACAAAACAGGATCACGAAGGACGTATACGCTCCAGCGACTAAAAGCGTTCCTAATATTAAGGAATACATTTGTTTTTTTTCTTCTTCTTCTCTATTCTTGACCTAATGTCTCGTAATAAAGGGTCCGATACGTAATATTCTGGTAAGCATTATAAACGGGATGGTGGATAAAGAGAAATAATAAAATCCATAAGAGGATCGATACCATATTTTTGTTTTCTTTGTTCTGAGTCAGAAGAGAAGAGATAATAATAAAGTAACTCATATTAATTAAAAAAATGGTTCGAAAGGATAAATCCAAATCTGATAAAGCGGAACGAAAATTGCTTCGAATGGAAGCAGCTCCTCCTAATCATGTAGGAGACCCAGTCGTTGACAACCCCCTTAACAATCACCCTCCAAGCAATCCATCTAACCATCCTCCACCAATCCATGACAATCCTCCTAATAATGATAATGTAGGCAATATTCCCATGGACGTGGATGAGGAAATAATTCGTCGGCATAGGCGAGATCTCCTCAATTACGAAGAATACTACCCCGATCGAATGAAATCAGATAAGCGCTATGCCAAATTGGCTGACGGAAATGAGATTTATGCTAAGAATCGACAAGGAGATGAATTTTATATGCTGGATCCCGATGGAAATATTGTGTTTGCAAAACAAATCTCTCCCATCACCGGTAAAATAACCCCTGTCTATGCCGTCGATCATCTGAACCGTTCTATTTTACCCGTCGACGCCCAAAACCGTCCCGTGTATGGATTTGATAGTGATGGGGAACCCATGTTTCCCATGGAAAACGGAAAAATGGTGTATCTGTTCTACGGAGGAAAAGAATGGTATCCGGAAAATCCTCAGACCAAAGAACAAATCTATGCTTTAGACGAGCACCATCGACCCTATTTTGCCAAAGACGAGCATCAAAAGCCTTACTATGCTCGAAAACTCGATGTAAATCAATTCCCTATCGAATATGCCCCTCTCGATTCCAACGGTCAACGGATCTATATTCCCTTAGAGAACAATAAATTCCAATACCCGTTTAATCTCGTCACAAAACGACCGCTGTTTGAACTCTCCCCGGATCAGGACGAAATGTATTTCCGAAACAATACGCTAGGTGAATATTATCCCGTCAACGAATTCAACGATGAAATTTACGCTCGAGATCGTTTGCACAATGAAATGCCGGCTAGGAACATCGATGGAACCCCTTATTACTCTAAGAGAGCGAGTGGGGACGAATACTATCCCAAGCAACTCAACGGTCTCGAAACGTATATTCGAATTGGAAATAGGGACGAACCGGCCTTAGATGCTTTAGGAGGAGGCATTTATGCGAAAGATGAAAACTTGGACGAATATTATCCGAGAATTTACCATGACGACAATGACGAATAAAGCAAAACGATTACCAAAGGATCTTCGATGGCAAAAGATGAGTATTATGCAGTCGACAATCTTGGAAATCAACGATATAGAAAGGATCGAAGGGAATTTGAAACATATATTACCACTGACGATCCCAGTCTACTGTATGCCCTAGACAAATATAAAGTTCCCCATTATGCTAAAAAACCCGTGTATATCGGTGGAGAAAAAAAATTTGAGGAGTATTATGGAAAAATCAATAACTTGCCCGTCTTTCTAAAGTACCAGGGTCGAGAAATTTATGCCAAAGAGCATTCCGGGGCCGAAATGTATCCCAAAGATTTGTTTGGGAACGACATGATTGCTCGAGATGCCGACGGGCGGTATTATTATGCTAAAGATGAGACAGGAAATGAAAAATATCCCTTGTTGGCCGACGATACGGAACACAAGCCCGAATACATGTCTTACGCCCTCGATAAAAACGGTATTCCGTTCTATCCTATCAATTCTCAGGGTAAACCCATCTATCCTAAAAATGCTACAGGCGATGAATTTTATCAAATCCTTCACCCTTTCACTCAGCAAGTCATCTTTGGAAGAGATACCGATCAGAACCAAGTGTATGCGCGGAAAGCGGATGGAGGCGAAATTTACCCGGATAGCGGTCAATTCGCCATGACGAGGCTGAAAGAATTCTTTTATGCTCATGATAAGAACGGGGTCATTATTTACCCGGTCGATCAACACGGCAACGAACGATATTTAGTGACGGACAAAGGATCGTACGATCAATTGATGAAAGATCCGGCCGTGAAACGATACGCCAAAGATGCAGACAATAATGAAATCTATCCGGAAATTATTCATGCCGATAAGCGCATTACCCAAAAACCTTTAGGAAACCGGTACGCTCAAAATAAATTGGGTGAATATTACTACCCGGTCGATCGATATAATAACGAGTACATTGTCCAGTTCAAGAAAGTGAGTGAGGAACAAATCTTTGCGAGTGGATACCCCATCACGTGTGGTCAAATCATCATTGTTCCCAATTTAAATGACAAGCCCTGGACGCCTGCGTTTATACGAGACCCTAGAATTGAACCCGAAAATTTGATAGGCTACTTGTACCGATCGCATTCGAAACCGATGGATTATATGACCAATTTGAGATCTAAACGCGCTTCTCGATACGGGTTCCAACCCTATAAAGTTATATATAATAACTCGGAGGGTAAAGTGGTCGAGAAAGTGGAAAGCGGTCTTCCAGGACAAGAAGATCCAGTGGAAGAGGAAGAGAAAAAGAAGAAAAGAAAGAAGAAAATATATGCCAACCCGATACAGTCTGACGAAAATAATCATCAATCCACCACCAACTGGACTAAAATCATTCTTTCTATGACAGGTATCTTGGCCATACTTGCGTTCCTAATCTGCATTAATATACTGTTTAAAAACTAAAGTCGTGAGAGAAAGAAAAATATCTGAAACAATCCATTCTTAAAAAGATTGGGATGTCTTTTCAATCCTAGTCGGTTGGAAAAAAATTTTCAGAGCTGGAAAAAAAAAAAAAACTTTTTGTTAATTTTTATCATGTCTTCTAGACATGATAAAAATTAACTATCTACTCTTTTTGTCTAGGAATGATGTCTCACCCTTTCGAAAATTAGACCATGACTCACCCTTTCTAAAAATAAAATTCCAAGAAATAAATGAGTCATGGTGTATTTTTAGAAACATGGTGAGACATCATTGAAAACAAAAGGGGTTAGTTAATTTTTATCATGTCTAGAAAACATGATAAAAATTAACAAAAAGTTTTTTTTTTTTTTTTTTTTTTTTCCATTACAGAATTTTTTCTTAGCTCTGAGAAATTTTTTCCAGCCGACTGGATTCACAAGTCATCACCATTTTTTTTAGGAATGAACTCTTCCTTATCTATTTAAGCATTTCGAGTTTCGCTTCAAATGTGTACGTGCTGTTGAAGAGGGACCCACCTAGATCCTAGTTGACTCATTCATGGGGAAGGAAAAAAAAAGTATTCTATAACGTGTTGGATAATGTTGGAGGTAAGTCTCTTTCTTTTTCATTTTTTTCTAAAGATTTATGAATGACAAACGGAAAGGTTTCTTTCTTGTACTCTTGAAGGCGATGAAAATAAAACAAAGCTTCTTGGAAAGCACAATATTTGGTCCGACCTATATGTTTCGGACAAAACGATGAATATTCATAGTTCATTGGTATGGGCGCGGTATGAAACGCCTCCTTGTTCTTGGAGACGAAATTGAAATAAATAGGACGGGCCAGTATCTGGTACAAAACATTAATTTTCCAATAATGAGGGCAGTAAATGTTTTTATATCCTGCCGTTAGAGCTACGAGAAACGGTTTTAATTGATCGTACGGCAAATGACCCTCATTCCATGAAAAGCCATGCGTTATATCCGCTAACGGTAAATGAACACTCGATACACTTTGTTTGGCGGAATAGGATAATTCAGACCACGGTATGGGTGGTTCCACGTAGATAATGCCTTGGGAACGATCATGGGTGATATAAGCCACTTCTTTAATAATATAGTCGGAAAAGTCATCATTATAAGAAAGATTAAGTTCTTTGGCGAGAGGATCACCATTCAATTCGAAACCTTCGAAATTGAGAACGATATAGGATTCCATGTTTTATTTTTATCGGTCATCTTGTTTCAGGAGAACATTGAATCTAAAATCCTCTACGGTTATCACATGAAAATCTCTCAATTTGCCTTTTAGATAGGTGGCTCCAACTAAGTGGATGGATTGAGTTCCATATTTTTTCTTTAATTGTTGGAAACAAATCCGCTCTGATACTTGTACTGCAATAGGTCCTAGACGTATCTTATCCTTGCGAGTGAACAGAGTTATATATTCCATACCCACTCGATGTTGACGAAACGTTTGTAGAAATTGTATTAAGGACCAAGATTGAAGACCCAAGGTCGATTTTAAATCTCTTTCCAAATTAAACGTGGCAGTATGGGAAATAAGAACAATATATCGAAAGGAGGGACCTATTTATCGATTGAACCGTTCGGTGATTCGCCATGGAAGAAAGGTTGAATGATTCATTTTTTTTTCAATTTAATTTAATTTTTTTTTCTTCTTCTTCGGTTCGAAGGATTAAACAAGCATGGCAGAGTATTACGATATTTCTGTTTTGAAAACTATTCAATTACCGATTGATCGACTCATCCAATTCGTGATTGGGCAAAATCCTCAACTTGAAAACTATCAAGCGACGTACCGGTTTCTGAATTTATTTTTTGAGATTACGCCTCGACTCGTTCGAGATTTTCAATCACAGGCCGTTGCTCATATCCGTCACGTGTTAGATAATATGTCGCAATATGGACACCTATATCTTTTAATCGATCAGCAGCCCCTGTTTAATGCCCTGGAATGGAATGATGAAGAATTTATTTTATCGAATGAAGAAGTCTTAGACCCTATTCGCAAAATGGCCAGTCAGTTTTTTTCTAAAGATTCTGCTCATTACCATATCACTTGCATCTATCTCTTATATTTTTACGCACTACTCGCGAATCCGAAATATACTTGGATCACAATGGATTATTTAATGCACGGCAATAAATATCATCAATATTTATTAGCTAAACATGCTCACGAAGAAAAGTAAAAATAAAATCATTAGACGAGAAATTTATTTTTGAAAAGATAAAGCAATATAATGGAATTTTATCCGAATCGATATGGTAGCGAATATTACAAATATCGAAAAAAAGATCCAGTCTTTGTGAAAAGTGAATATGGTCATGAAAGGTATGCCATTCACTCCCAAAAGGGGGAAATCTATCCCGACAAAGGTGATCCTTTCGCTAAAACTCGAGACGGCCTTCCATATTATGCCAAAGATCGGAAAGGAAATGAAAAATATCCTCTACAACGTAAAAAATCCCTCGTTATTCAAATTCAAAACGAATTCGTTCTGGCCAAATACGCGGACGGAAAAGAACGATACCCGGTGGATTTCCGAGGGAACGAATATTATTTAGTGAAAAATGAAGAACCTTACGTCCTGAAAGATGCCCAAGGTGAAATCTACTTTGCTAAAACATGTAGTGGAAAAGTCCTCATTCCCTGGAATTATTTTGAACAGTACAAGTATCTTCTCTCAGAACATTATAAACGCACATGCGATGCTGCAGGAAACTGCGTTTATCAATCCACGGTACCCGTTGAAGAAATTCTTAAAAAGTTGTTTCCATGCCTCTGTTTGTGCTTAGCTGAAATACCTACAATGGCTTTTATTCTAGCAGCTACGTTAATGTCAATACCAGGACTGTAAGAACAACGTTCTTATATATAGTCAGTGAGAAGAGAAACAATGACTCGAAGCTGGCTGAGAAAAAATTCTATTTAAAAAAAAAAAAAAAAAAAAAAAAAAAAAAACTTTTTGTTAATTTTTATCATGTCTTTAGACATAATAAAAATTAACTCTACCCCCCTTTTTTCTTTTTGTTGTGAATGATGTCTCACCCTTTCTAAAACTAGATTTCTAAACAAAAGAATGAGTCATATCGTTCTTGGAAATTTATTTTAGAAACATGTTGACACCTGATTCAAACCAAAATAGGGGTGAGGGGTGGTAAAGTTAATTTTTATCATGTCTAAAGACATGATAAAAATTAACAAAAAGTTTTTTTTTTTTTTTTTTAAATCTTTAGAATTTTTTCTCAGCTGTTAAGAAATTTTTCCAACCCGACTCGATCGACCGGACATCACCATGTTTTAAGAATGGACTCTCACTTATATATTTCAGCATTGCGAGTTTCACTTCACATGATTCTGTGTTTTTGAAGAAGAAACATCTTGAAATCTGGCTTTCTTCAGTCAACTTTTGTTTTTTCCAAGTCATTACACAATGAAATGTTGGGAACCTACCTCATGCATATGTAAAAAGGTTAGTAATTCTTGTCTTTTTTCAGATTTTTGATGATAACATTATCGTAATAAATAACTTGTCTTTTATGCTGAGGCAGATCAATGGGTTCATCGTCCACTTTTAAATGTTTCGTGGTTGAGTGTTCTCCCTCTTCGTCGTCATGCTTTCGTTTGAGAGACGAATTCAATTCGGCATTTTCAAACTGAAGGGGTTCTACTATATCCAAAGACGAGGAAATATTATTTTCGGCTGAAAAGGAACTGAAATCCATTTCGGTCCGTTTCAAATGTCCAAATTCATCATTGAAACGCATAATGAGTTCCGTTTCGTGGATGGAGGTGTCGCGCATCGTTTTCAAAAATTGTCGAATGGCCGATTTCAGTTCGTTAAAGGTCGTAACAGAACCGGGAATGATTTGTACATCGGCATACTGTTTGAATTGTGTAAAAATATCGGTCGAAGATAGAAATTCTTTTTTGAATTCTACTAATATTTCAGGTTCGGAACGGTAACGGATCATGCCGTCCTCCATGTTAATATTGTGGGCCAGATGCAGATAAATCATTAAAAAGAAACCTTTATAGGAATCTTCGACGATAGAATCTTTGGTTTCGAGTAAATATTGATCCTGCATCACTTGTTCTGAGGTGAGGGATGGAGCATTTTTCGTAAACACGGCGTCAAAAGGAATTGCTACCACGCGATCATTAAACGCCTCTGTGGCCGTACACACTGGGAACGTATTGGTAGAAGCCATGAGTTTGGCACTGGGAATCGCTCCTACATTTTGCTCGTATAAATTCCGAAAACTGGTGGTCGAATTACCCGTGATTTCTTTCACGAGGTTTTCGTTTAATTTTCCCGACATTTCTTCAACAGTCACTACCCGACAACAAAATAACGAAGAGGCCAGTTCGGGTTGGGCTGATAGTCCTTGACCACTCGTCGTTTGTAAATTGACGGCTCGAATACCATGACTATAGCCTCCAAAGACCTTCGAAATCATTTGAAAGAATTTACTTTTTCCATTGCGCGTGTTGCCTTTCAAAATAAAAAATTTGCGACCGTAATTGGTCGCAATGAGAAGACTGGCCAGGACATCTAAAAGGTACATGAACAGATCGTATTCGAAACACGTATATTTACACATGTGCACATAAAAATGAAGCATGCTTTGAATGAGCGGCTTGGTTTCTAGTTTGTCATGAAACTCCCGCACTTTTTCCCGCAGCGTATCCAGTAAATCGTCCGTGAGGTCGAGAAAACAGCTTTTCAGGTATTGTAGAAAAAATTTCCGGTCGGTTAATAAACGATAGATGGCTATCAAATCCGGATCGTGACGAAATTGCATCAACTCGTGTCGACTAAAATTGATGCCCAGACGTCGATCCGATAGGTAAAATTCCGGAACCGTCCCTCCTACATGACCCGTCAAGAGATTCAGAACCCCATCGTGGGTTCGAATATGCCATTTATGTCGATCCATTTGAATGATTTTACGATCAATGTTGGTTCGACTCAGAATGGACGAGACCACATAATTAATGTTGACCTGTTTCATAATGTCTGTGAAAGGACACATGTTTTTAGTTTTATCGGCAAACTGATTCCGAGCATAGGCCTGAATGGAGGACCAGATGGCATTCATCAGGTTTAGAATTTCTATCTGGTGGGGCACTTCTTGCCAGTACTCGTGGATATTATTCCACATATAGCGTTGAGGTTTCTTGCAGGAATTGTGCATGGTAATGACGAGAATCGGAAAATATCGCTCTTGAATTCGATGAATTTGTTCCACGAGCTGATCTCCAGACACCGAATATAAAATAACGCCTTTCATGGTTTTGATAATAGCTTCCAGTTTATCTTTAAATTTGTAAATTTTAGGATTGAGATTCGAACCACAAAAGAGGATCGTGTCGAGAGTAAAATCTTGGGAAATGATATCTATAATTTTACTGTTGATTTTTTCTACAGAATCTATGAGTTCGTGAGATTCTAATATCGTACGCAAATGGGATGCGAGTGTATGGGAGGACATTCGTAAATGTTGACACAAGGCACAAAAGACAGGTAAAAAATAGTAACCCTGATTGTACTGCATAATCGTACGAAGGGGATTGGGATCGGAATGCAAACTAGGATTGTCTAACTTGAGAGCTTGATTCACCGTCTGGAATACATCGTTTTCGATGACGATAGAATTTTGACTTTCCCGGTACCATCGTTTTAGAGCCCGGTTATTCGATTCAAAGTCTGAAATCACAAACCCGTTAAACTTGATAAAGTAAAACGTTTTTAACCAATGATGACCTTCGGTTCCAAAATCCTTCCCTTTGTAAATATACATCGGGGTTTTTAGTTTATACACAAACGTAGCCACTTTTTCATCGTCGGGTCCAGCTTCCTCATCTTTGCTAATAAGCGTGGGATACGATACTCGATACAAAGGATCGTACAGTGTCACCACAGGCATCATATATTCATAAAGTTGTTTTTGAATATCCATTGGCTGGAGGTGGAGCAGTTTACGAAAAAAGGAATTGGTATTATCCTTGCGACGTTTAAATTTTGATTGAATGCCTAACAATCGCATGCTGAAAGCATTGGGATTGGTCAAATCTAAACGCCAGGTGGTTTGTTCGTCTACATAAATAATCAGCATGGGTTCGTATTTATTCGTATAGGGCTTGGAAGAATTCACAAGCGTCGCATTCGCTAAAACGTCCAACTGGAAAATAAATTCAGATCTTTCGTGATAGAACCGGGGTTGAAGTTGGCTGCAGAATTGAATATAATCATCATGAGCGATCGAGATTTCCGGCAAATGGACATGAATACCACCTCCTGGACGAACAGCCACAATAAAAGTAAAATGCTTAAGGGATAAAAAGTAAAATTTTAAGGTTGAGAGAATAACAGAATCTACATAATCGTAGAGCATAGATGAAGGAAGGGATGCATCGCATTCGGTTTTAATATCAATATCTAGGATAAGGGAATGATGGGTCGTCGAGCAAAGATCCATCGTTAAAAAAAGATTTTCGGCAGACGTTCGAGTATAAAATCGAGAAAATTGTGCGTAGTCTTTTCGGTTACAGTAAAAGATTCCTCCCGACATCTGGTAGAAAATGTAAGCATCGTTGGGCGCATCTCCAACCGAATTAATCCTTGTTAAATAATGGAGGCTCTGCGACATGATTATATATCTTTAACTTGATTAATATTTCTTAAAAAAATACAAGCAATGCTTTGTAAGTAAATATCCTATAAAATCTCCACGTGCTCCTCTAAATAATAAATAAACTGAGCACTTTTACCTTCATAAAGTCTGTTCCTATATACTGTTGAATTCACGGCACAGAATGATTTAGAGTGAAATTCGTTTCGCACATCTTAAATAGATAAACCAGAGTTCTTTCTAGCCAGAACTCAGAAAAAAATTCTAAAGTGGATATTAAAAAAAAAAAAAAAAAAAAAAAAAAAAAAAAAAAAAAAACTTTTTGTTAATTTTTATCATGTTTTTAGACATGATAAAAATTAACTACCTTCCCCTTTTGTCTGGGAATGTTGTCTCACACTTTCGGAAAATAGAACATGACTCATCCTTTCTAAAAATAGAACTCCAATAAAAGAATGGGTCAAGGTATATTTTTTAGAGAGTGAAACATCCTTCCCTGACAAAAAGAGGGGACAGTTAATTTTTATCATGTCTAAAAAACATGATAAAAATTAACAAAAAGTTTTTTTTTTTTTTTTTTTTTTTTTTTAAATATACATTTTAGATTATCTGAGAAATTTTTCCCAGCCAGCTTTTACTTTTCTAGACATAAACGTCCTTGTTTATGTCCTTGAATGACGTCATTTCTCATGTATATATAAAGCGTGTAAGTTGGCTCTGTAGACTTATTCCTTTCGAGGAAGAAGGCGAGATAAAGTAAGCTCTGTCATGGATAATGAAAAGTACTACAATGTTTCGGATTATGTGGAAGTGTATGGAAATGTTTATAGACAATATTATTTTATAGCTGTTCGTTTCAAATTACCCATCTTCCATGTCGATACTTTGAAACATTTTAGCCCGGGTCTCTTTCGAGCACCTTGCATTCTCGTGGTCAGTGAAAATCGACTCATTTTCCAAGGAGAAAATTTAGACAAAGTCTATCCGTTTCCTCGTGGGTCTTTAGTCTTTTGCGTGCATGGAACAAAAGAGGATCCTCGTTGGATTAACGTCTCTAGAGATACGACCGATCAGTTTTTACAAAGTTTATTTCCCTCTCGAGATTTTATCAAGGTCTCCTATGAAAATAATACCTTATTTGTTTGTTCGACCATCAATCCGTTTTCCTTGTTCTGGAAAGTACTTCCTCGCAATATGGCTTTTCGCGCCTTAAGCGATCTGACGATGACCTACATAAAAAGAGAACCTTTCCAGTTAGAGCATTGCATGCGCCTCCGATTTTTCAAACGAAATACGCACGTCTGGGAATCGTGGTCCAACTGGTATCACTATTTACATCCCATGCTCATCCTCCACTTCATACATTTAACGGGACAAGCTGCGAGTGCTCAATTGGCTGCCAAACTTCATAAATTGTTTAAACGCTCCCTTCCACCTTACCTGCATACGGATTCTATTCCATCGGACTTTTATACTTGTGAAATTACTTTTGACGACACGAAATTAACCGGTGTTTGGTTTGTCGTTTTGAATATGTCTTTAGTGATGTATGTTTCGCCCATGATTGCGTCATTCCATCATGAAACGTTCCTCGACGGGAATCGTGAACAATGTAATTATTGGCTACCGTTTTACCGAAATAATGAATTATGGACCCGAGAAGGATTTAAAATATACGTTTCCCACTTTAGAAAGAATCGTCGCTACTTGAAAGAAGTCATGATTTGGTTATCGTCCCGCTCCGAAGAAAAATATCAATATATGTTGCTCGATTTGAACAAAGTAGCCTACCTTTTAATGATTTAAAAAAAAGCAAAAAGAAAAGAATGTTACGAGAACTGGTTCGATGTCTTATTCAATAAAAGTCCAACCCCACTTTTATATCTTTAAATGTCGTTGATGGTCTCAAACAAAATCTTCGAGACGACGTGATCGATGCTTTTCTCCTGAGTCGACCTTTACTCCATCTCTATCCTCAACTGTATAAAAAGAGTTCGAGCATCATCGATTTCTTGTTTCGCATTTCGGGCTTGCATTTGGAAGAGATTGTTCCGATGGAATCTCAGGACCTGGAAAACAAAATCGCTTCTTTGGAAACTCAATTGGAGGCAGATCGGAAAGCTTTTGAGAAACAAATCGAGACGCTCCAACAAGAGCACCGGAACGAAATGCGTTATTTTCTAGCAGAAAAAGAACAATATGTGAATACCGCTCGATTCGGAAAAGAGCATTCAGTCGTGGATTTGCAACGACAATTGGAACGCCTTACATGGGAGAAAGAAACCCTGCAGACTGAGTTGGAGCAGCTGAAACGGAATCACGAAACCTTACAAACTCAGTGGGAGCAATTGAAACGAGATCACGAAACCTTACAGACACAAATTCGAACGCACGAGTCTGAAAAAATACAATGTCAGAGGCAAATAGTAGAACAACAACAACAACAACAACAACAATTGAGTAATAATAATAATAATAATAATAATAATAATAATAATAATAATAATAATAATAATAATAATAATATCGAGTTTCCAAACCGTTTGATGAACGAATGGCAAATGCTCCACCAACACTACGAAACGGGACTTGAAGAATGGATGCAACGAACGGAAAGTTTAATCCGCCCTTTGCAAATGGCTTTACAAGAAACGATCGAGCAACTGAAACTTCCTCCTTCTTCTACGACTACGGTCATTGAAACTTTACCGCTCGAATCGCCTCCTTCTCAGCAGCTCATGATCGAGTCGTCGCGATCTAAATTAGAGCAATTACAAGAAGCCCTCGACCAGTTTTTAACAATCGTATCAATCGGAACAAAAACAGCACGTCCAGCAATTGAACGAGGAACTGAAAGGACAATTGACCCTTTGTCAAAACGAAAAACGGATGTTGGAAAAGCAGTTGGAGCAGGGTCAGAAAGAACGAACCGACCTCCTGCAAAAATGGAAAATCGAGTCCGAAACACATTTCCAGGAAGGTATTCAACGCGTTCTTGACACGCTGCAAAAGAAAAATCCTCATATCGAGACGATTCTTCGAGACGAAATGGCTAAACAAATGAAGGAGTTCCACGAAACGCAGTTTATGACGTTTTTACAGACGATCCTTCCCCCCTCATTTTGGAAACCTTTAGGTGCGAACCAAGATTGGAAAACGTTTTTCTTCCAGCAAATTCAAACGTATATCCAGTATTTACAAAATTGGCAAACCCAGCTTTTGAACCAATTAACACTTCTCGGGAATGCTTTAAATCAATCGCTAACGCCCGACAATTTAGCTCATACCATTCTTCACAGTCTCCCTTCTTCCTCTAAAAGCATGATGGAAGACACGACCCTCTTGGAACGATTGCACGATCTTCAACAATCGATTGAGAACCAGAACGAAGCGAAGGAGGTCCTACAACAAATCCAAGCTCAACTCCATCGGGATCGTAGCCAAGAACATAAAAAATTACAGCAGAGTCTAGAACATGAAAAACGGCAACGCGTCGCTTTGGAAAAGAAACTGGAGGTCCTGAAAACGAATTTGGTAACTCTGATACGGACTAAATGGAATGCGTATTTTGGGGCCACGGATTACGATCAGATTCTCTCGGAACTCGAAAAAGTATTCCATTTCAAAGAAAATCTAGAGAGGACCCTCGAAACGCAATTGGCGCAACTGAAAGGTCATTTTCCCGAAATACCGGTCGTTCAATTCGATAATTTGGCGTCGAGCATGATCGAAAGGGCTCGACAGGTCGAGAATCACAACAATTGTGAAGTCGAGCTCCGTAAAACCAAAGAAGAACTTTTCGAATTGAAACAGAAACTCGATCAAGTCGAAAGTAATTATACGAAATGTAATGAGTACCTTCTCTACGCCAAAACGAAATTAACCACGTTCCTAAAAACGATCCTTCAGAATGACCCTAGTGATCAAAGAGAAGATTGGCCGCAAGCTGTTGTCCATCAACTCCAAAACGTGATTCACGAGCATCGACAATTTCAAGATCTCGTTTATAAACAAATTGTCACGCTTCGAGCCCAGTTTCCGAACATACCGGATCCCATTGAAGAATTGGCGAATTCGGTGATTTTATATTTCGAGCAGGAACGAGACCTATATCGACGGCAGTTGGAGGAACGTCCTCACATTACCGAAGTGAAAGAACCCACTACTGTACCGGCCATTACGTATCCTACAGATCAATTGGAGGAATTACAGCGGGAAGTGAAAGATTTACAAAACCAACTGGAAGTGTCTCGGTCTCGAAACCAAACTTTAGAAAACCAACTGGCTAAAGCTCTCGTAACTCCGCAGGATGTAGAAATGTCCGATACTTCGAAATATAAACGAAAGCACGTATCGTCGGTCGACGAAGACTATGTAAGAGGTCTGTCATTGGATTTACAAGAGGCCAAACACGCTTTAGATCGATGTCTGGACGAAAACGCCCACTTGCAAAAGGAATTGGAACACATTAAAACCGAACTAACCCCTTCTCCCTCCGTATCGTCCGATTTCAAAATGCTCAGCGACCTGTTTTATCAATTATACGTGTCCTATTTTCGATTACGATTTGATGTCGTGTACGGAAAAACCGTTTTTTCGTCGGAGGAATATATTAGATCCGTGCTGAATAAATTGGATTTCGAAGCATTCATCCAATATGACTGTGGTGAAGCATTCATCCAATATGACGAAGGTGGATCGAAGCATTCGATCCAATATGACTGTGAAAGAATGGACCGATGTTTTATTGCAATACATCAAATGGGACGTACAAACTCTGACAGGAGGGTTAGATTGGCAGGGGTCGCATACAGCCTACATTAAAGATGAATTCTTAACCTATTGCATGAATCAAACGATTGAAATCATTGACCGGTACGCGAAAGAATTGAGGAAACAGACCGAGATGTTTA
Organism: Stegodyphus dumicola; assembly: GCF_044657685.1. Lineage (NCBI taxonomy): Eukaryota > Metazoa > Arthropoda > Arachnida > Araneae > Eresidae > Stegodyphus > Stegodyphus dumicola. The sequence continues at coordinate 106,480,875 of NC_140781.1, read as the reverse complement.
GAAGTCCATAAAATAATAATAAAGGGAAACTATAGAATATTCAGAGTTAATCGATCGTATTCTTGCGCACCCGATTTTAAAAGCGGGGATTGACGAAATCGTTGAAAATAACCCGAGAACGTTAAACCTCGTGAGCCGGGAATGGAAAAATATATTAGCCAACAATCCTCAGTTTCAAGATTTTCAAGCTAAAGCGATCCCGTTCAGCATCCCGTAGAAAAAGGTTATATTCAGATTGAAAATATTAAAGATTTCAATCATCATTATAATATTCTCGTAGCGGGGTATTGGGTTCTCTGCGCTACTAATTATAAGAGGAATCTGAATGCCCATTCTTTCATATGTAAACTCTGTCCTCCTCTGGTGGACATTACCAAAGCCGTGGCCGCCGATCATTCCCAAATGCTGATTTCAGAACAATGTCGGTTCTTCATTGAAAAATGTAGACCTTCTCTCTGTAAAGCGTGTCGGCAAATGAGTCAACGAAATGATCTGAATTCTCAGATGTCTCAAAATCAATGGTGTTTACGCAAAACCAAAGTTTTTGATGGAACGACCCTTTTAAACGTGTTTCAAGAAACCCTGGACCAAGAATTTGTGAATAACGATATGTTTATTGGTATTTTAAATATTAAAATTAATTCGCGGTACTTTTACGAAACGGACGCTTTGTATTGTAGAGTAGGAGGCATTTGTAGAGATATGATTCTCTTTCAAGAAGATGCTCTGAATATGATCGAAAAACCCGTGTTTCAGTTAAATATTTTAGAACCTTCTTCGAGAAATATTATTAACGAAACCATTTCCACTACCTTCGATAAAGAGAAAATCAAAACTGAAAAGGTGGATCCAGACCAGGTTCCCATCAAAAGCAAGATCAATCCAGATCTGTGCAAACCATTCAAGAAAGAGAAGCCTAAGAAGGAGGCTGAGGATGTAAAAGGCAATCAGGATCCAGTCTATTTAGGTGAGGTTTCTGCCAGTTCTATGAAGAACAAGTTTAGTAAATTTGCGTATAAACCGTACGCTCTCAGGTCTCGTCGTGATCTGGATGATCAAAATTAATAGTTTAAAAAAAAAAAAAAAAAAAAAAAACACTTTTTGTTAATTTTTATCATGTCTTTAGACATGATAAAAATTAACTACCCTCCCCTTTTTGTCTGGGAATGTTGTCTCACTCTTTCGAAAAATAAACCGTGACTCATTCTTGGAATGATTGCCATTAGAAAGGATGAGTTATGGTCTATTTTTAGAAAGTGTGAGACAACATTCCCAGACAAAAAGGGAAGGGGATTGTTAATTTTTATCATGTCTTTAGACATGATAAATTTTTTTTTTTTTTTTTTTTTTTTTTTTCCAGCCGACTCGATCAACAAGACCATCATTTTTTTTCAAGAATGTGTTCTCACTTATCTATTTAAGCCATTCGAGTTTCATTTCAGATCGTTTGATGCTGTGGCCTGTGTACAAGCTTCTACATGATGAAAACAGATTCTGTGTCAAGATATATTACTATTTTGTTTTTTTTTTCCTTTTTACATAATAGAAATTTTTCTGTACTGACTTTTTAACTCCCAACCAAATCAATTTTTTTCTCCAAACCTTTTCGCATTTAGCAAGTTAGGAACCGCGTATCAGAAAACTGCATGGCATTTTTCATAATGAGATTATCGGGCAAATCCTTTCTCGTCAATTGTTTATTTAAAGCCGTTTCTTTGGGATACGTGATGCATTTGGATTGATAGAGATACGAAGATCCTGTTTCTTCTCCCATCACAACAATTGGTTCAGAGTGACAAATATCTTCTAACGTATAAAACCCAACCCCTTTCTTGTACGCGACATTCGAAATGACGGTTTCGGGAACGAGGTCTAAATTGGGTAGTTTATGAAAATCGAATAAACAATGCGCCAGCAGGAAAGTGTAAAAAGGAGAGAATTCCGTTTTAGGGTCGACAAAAAGACCTCCATTCGCCATGTCGCATACCTTTATCTTGTCGAAGAGCGTCGCTACATTTGAATTATTAATATAGTGATATAAACCGCAAAGACGTTGCTGAAGCGTGCTCTTGAAATGCACCATCATTTCTTCTTGCATCTTCGTGGTATTGTTCACGCCTAAACCAATTTCGTTCGTGTTCCCAACACTTAAATTCCGTAGCAGTTCGTAATGGAAACGCCGATCAAACACATCCATGGCGTTATTGCGTTTCAAGTCGGTCGGGTCTTGAGAATACAGGTGGTTGATATAGTGCTCGATGCACGGGTTGAGTTTAAATGTGAGATCGTCCAACTGGACGTCGTGTAAATCGGGTCGGAAATGTTTATCCAGGAACTCGCGTGTCGGTAAAATGACAGTATTTTTCGGAAACGAGAAATTTTCCTTCACAATCAGGAAAGGTCCAACAACCTTGGTATGCGATTCCGATTCCATTCGATGATAATAAATTTGCAATCCATAAGGATTTCGAAGATGGTTCAGGCAGAGAATATTCCGAAACGCCGAAATATTGTCCGACCCACAAGGAATTTTTCGATTACTAAAAATACAATTGGATTCGTTCATTGTCTTGGTTTCTGAAAATCCGGCAAGGGTCAAGAGACATGCGATTTTTTAACAAGTCTGGAGGCAAAGTCGCTAAACAATTTAAACAATTCGACATTCCTGTCAAACGAGCAGGGGAGGTCGCTAAAGTCGTCGCGAAGAATAAACCCCTTCAAAAAGCTTTTGATAAAGTGTTTAGTAAGAAAGCTCTTCTGACCGCAGGAGGGGTGACGGCCGTCGCGCTCGGTTCTCAATATGTCAACCAATACATTCGGGACAATTCGGGCTGTTTTCTCTACAACGGAGGGGACATGGTTTGTAAACTTAAAGAATTGAGTTGTTGTCAACCCGAACCTGTTCACGGGATCGAATCGTGCACGGGATTTCCTATTCAGCAATGGAATGCGTGTGAAGGGTACGACAACGAGAAAGAGGATACGTGTTGTCGATTATGTGATTGTCAATATCACGATTGTACAGCGACGCAAGAATTGAAATGCCGTCGACCCACGATCGGAGAAGCTTTAACGCATTTCAGTCAAGACGTGACGGGTTCCATCACGAGTGGTATTTTAGATGTTTTGGGTAATATACCGTACCTAAAACCAATCTTGTTGGGAATCGTTCTTGTCATCATCGGCCTTATTATTTGGAAATTCGTATAAGAAAAGATGGATATCGTTACACTTCAATCCTTAAAAACTCCTATTGATCACCTTCCTCATCATAAATATCGTCCTCGACTGAATACCGTGGTACCTCAATATATCAAATTTCATAAATTTCCGCCCTTCACGAGCCTCGTCACGCTCGAACTGGTGCGCGATCCAGAAGTACGGGAAGCGGTGCGAGACTATATTCAAACGCTGTTTCGAGAAAAAGAGAAATACGGCTATTTGTATTTTTTGAGTGAACAAAACCTCGTACTTCCATTTACAATTCAATGGAATACAGAATTGGTCGTGGATCCATTGAACTTTTTTACTATCATTACGGAAATAGATCAGATAGCCGACCAGTTCGCTCAACGGGGAGATATGACGTACGAAATAACTCGCGTTGAAATACTCTATTTTTTAGTGTTGATTGTGAATATTCAACTCAATTGGATCACGGTCGATTATTTGCTACGATGTAATCAGATGTATGATTACTTGATTGCTGCTCCTAATCGAATCTTGACCAATTCCGAAATGGAAAAGAATACAATATGATCTCCAAGTTACGAAATGCTTCTTCTTCAACCCTCCTGAGCGATCTGAAGTAAAACTTGAAATGTTTAAACAGATAAGCGAGAGTCCATTCTAGAAAGAATTTTGAGATGTCTTGCCAATCGAGTCGGCTAGGAAAAATTTCTGAGAGCCCAGAAAAATTTCTGTAGATGAAAAAAAAAAAAAAATTGTTAATTTTTATCATGTCTTAAGACATGATAAAAATTAACTCTCTCTTCTTTTTGTCTGGGAAGGATGTCTCACCGTTTGAAAAAAACAAATCATAACTCATCCTTTCTCATGGCAATCATTGCAAGAATGAGTCACGGTTTGTTTTTCGAAACGGTGAGACATCCTTCCCAGCCAAAAAGAAGAGAGAGTTAATTTTTATCATGTCTTAAAGACATGATAAAAATTAACAAAAAGTTTTTTTTTTTTTTTTTTTTTTTTTTTTTTTTTAGCTTTCAGAAATTTTTTCCAGCCGACTCGATTCACAAGACATTTCAAGATGACGTCATCGTTTCAAGAATTGTGTATATCAGTGGATAACTTTCGCCCTTCTTGTGAGTTGAGTTCCTAGCTGAGCTAAGGGAATCACCATCTCTCAATCTACAGATATTTGCTTCGTTTTTTTTCTCTTTACAACAGAACACATGGAGAGGAAACTGGTCGTTCCATAAATTCAATTCTTAACCGGACAATATCGAGAAATTTTCGAGCTTCCCGACTTAGGCGAATGACGATCGGGGACGATGAATTTCTTGGTACAATGATACCTTCTTCTTCTTCGGTTTCGACCGTTTCGGCCGAAAAGCATATTTTATGTCGAGCCAAAGTTAGAGCCAATTGAAAGAGTTTCAGATTGCCGTACATGATTTCTGGATCCGTGGAACGATTCTGATGATAAAACTCCAGCCATGATTGAACCAGGTAAGGTAGATGAGCATAGGGTTTAGCAAGTGGAACTGGTTTTTCTTCTTCGATTTTGGTCAGACACCATAAATCATGAGGAATGGAAGCATATCGAACTCGGTGAAGCGCATACTGACAATCGTATTCGTAACTCTCGAGAAACGTCAATTCGCTCACATCTGTGACGGGATGGAACAGACACGCCGTGTTTCTATTAGCAGGTTGTTTCGGATGAGATTCGAGCATGACATAACTTAAACATAAGAAAGCCTTTTTGTATTCAAACCCGATGATCGTCGAACAGAGTACGACCGGTTGAAGTGGATACGTGGTTTCTGGTTCGTAAAGAATAGGAATCCAGTGCACGGTCGTGGGGATGGCTTAATATTCCATGTACCGCTGATACGGTGATCGAACATATAAAATCGTTTCCGGTTCAGAACCGTTGACGACGAGTCCAATGCATTTCCCGTTAGGATTCGATCGAGTAGCATTTTCGAACCCGATTTGAAATGGGTATTCGATCAGGAGTCCGACCTTCTCAAGCGAATTTCTCTGATCGTACGTATTCAAAATATCTTGGACAATATATTGAGGATGGTGCTGATACGTCCATTGTTTTTGAATGAGCGCTGTACTCTTATTGTACTCAATGGGAAACGGGATGGGTTTCTCAGGATTCACGGACGGTAAAAATTCAATAAAGGAAGACGGAAAAGCCGTTCGCGTTTTCAGAGGATCGTAATAAACGTCCGGTCGATCTTTCCATTCGTTGATGAAATTATGGACGAGGTCGTTCTCGTGATGGACCTGGTTGGACAAAAAACAAAGACGATACCTTTTCCCTCCGTCATCTTCTGGTAAATGTAATCTGGGCCCGTTATCATCATCAAAGTAATGTCCTCCTGGATACGGTATATCGCATTCGTCTAAATATAGAATTGTATGATTATTTTGGGAGCGGTACACGTTTTCGAACACGGGATTTTGTAAATGCCGTTCGATCGTTTTAGGATCTTTCACAAAAAATGGTGTGGCGAAAAGTTTGAAAAGATTGTGGGAGGATTCCGATGAATTCGGGATCGTGGGGAAAATGACCCGTTCGTTTTCTAAAAGAAGGATCCATGATGCATTGCGTTGAAGAAAAACGGTACACGACAAGTCCGACATTTTACAATAGGCGGCTAGGGCGAGAACGAGTGGTTTCTGACTCGGGACGACTTTATCGAAATGAGCGAGTTTTCGAATCACAGAAGGTTGAAGCCGCATATGGGCTAAGGGAAAAAAATCGTATCTTGAATCACATTGAATCCTCCTAAATGCAAGCCATGAAATTGGCTGTAAAGTGTAGCGTATTTATGAATATTCATTATCCTTTGTTTTTGAGTGGGTCGGATTAAAAAAAGAAGGAAATAGACATCTGAGAAAGTATCCGCAAGTGGAAAAGCTTACGATGAGCCGATTTTATAGTTGGCGTAGTATCCGAACTGACATTCGCTAAGGGGTCTAATAAAATCTAAAATCCATAGCTAGAGAATAGATGGTAAAGTCTTTTATGCTTCTGATAAAAACCGCTCGTTGTAAATCCAGAATCCATTGGTTAGAACAGATGCGGGAAATGTATTTGGAATTCTAATAAACAGACCAAACTGCCTTGAGTATCTGCAAGTAAAAAATCTTACGATGAGTCAATTTTATAGTTGAAGTAGAATCTTGGATCCATTAAGGATATTGATAGAACTTGTATGTAATTAGAGAGAAAGGAATGAACAAGATAAAATGAGTTATGAATCATTTCTCCGATCCGTTTTTGGATCTAATTATAAGACATTTATGCCTTTTATTCATACTATTCAGCTTTACTGTTTATTTGTCATTACATTAGTAATTTGTCTGACCATCTACATGATTTATGAAACACAGCAAGATAAATATTAGGAAAACTATGTTCCCCCTTCATGGTATTTGTTTTTCAGACATATATATTATGGATTAAGTTATTTCTTTATCAATAGCGTCAGATCTTGGCACCCATTCAAAAAATCATTAATAATAATTTAATATCATTAATAAAATTTTGAAACCTTCTAGTATAAACCTTTTTATCAAATTTTTAGTAAAATAAAAAAGATCCTAAAATCCTTACCTTTTAAATCTAGTGTGTCCCATAGGACAAACCGGTTTGTCCTATGGGACACACTACATTTAAAAGGTAAGGATTTTAGGATCTTTGTTATTTTACGGTCAAGGAAAATTTAAAAGTTTTATGGAATCCTTATATTTTTTTTAATCAATTTACTTTTTAGGTACCAAAAAAGGATTAGATTAAAAAATATAAGACGAAGTGAAAAATAATAGATAATAATTAATAATGAAGGGTAGGAATCAAGATGGATACTGAGGAACCTACAACTTTATCTGAAAGGAAAAGAAAAAGAAAAGCATATTTGAAACATTATTGGTCACTGGAACGAGTAAAAGAAGCAAATCGATGGAGAAAACGAGAAAGGCGAAAAGATCCAAACGTTCGATTCAAAGAAAAAGAATACCAACGAATGAGACGATGGAAATGTTGGGATAACGCTCTACCTAAACATAGACATAAGCCTGACAATACAGTATTCAAACAATGTCCGTCGATGGAGGAATGTCAAAATATCATTAAACGTATGAATGTTTCGGAAGGAACACGAGCTAAGTATGAATTTTATTTTAATGAATTCTATGATTGGTATCAAAAACATGGTGACGGTATAAAATATCATTATAAAAGAGCACTAGAGATATATGAAAAGTATCTGACTGAGGAAAAGAGGAAATCGTATAATAAAATAAAAAATAAAATCGTGTTTTTATACCGTTTGCTCGGTGAAAAAAGGGAGCGCTCGAAACAAATTCATATTAAAAGATGTCAAGGTCCTCTTCTTACATTAAATGATCTCAAAAAACTTAGAAAAATAGTTATAGATCGCTATGAATATGAAGAGATGGCTTTATTTATTCTTGTCATTCTTGAAACTGACTTAAAAGCAAACGAAATTTTAAAACTTCTGAACGAAACAGATCTTCGACGACATTATGCAGAAAAGAAATTGGCATCGTCCAATATATGGGATCAACGTAATCGGTTTTTATATGAATTTTTGGCTTGGGTTATTGCCGGCCCACTTTTCCCTCGATCATTAAATGGTTGCTTAAGAAAATTAAAACGATTCTTTCGAAAGTATTTTCCGTATCGACCCTTTAATCCTTCCTATACCATCATTAAACGTTCCATGAAAATTGCAAAATATCGTAAATATATACGAGAAGAAGCTAAAAAAGAGATGAAATCAGTGTAACTAATGGGAATCAAGATGAATATTGAGGCATCTACAATTTTGTCTGAAAGGAAAAGGAAAAGAAAAGCGTATATGAAATGGTATTGGTCACAGGAAAAAGTAAAAGAAGCAAATCGATTGAGATCTCGAGAAAGGCGAAAAGATCCAAATGGTAGAACTCAAAACACTTAGATAGGTTCAAAAAATAGGATAATCATTTCTTTCTAGTAAAACAAAAAATAATATAGAAGGAAAAATCTCTTACCTTTATTGAAGCATTTGTCGTAACGTAAAAGCTGCGTTGAAAGATGTTACCTCTTCAGCAGTACAGACTGATCTGTAGGGAATGTCGGATTGTTTAAATAGATAAGTGAGAGTCTGGATAATTAAAAAACCACAAGGATCAAGTCGATCGAATTGGTAGGAAAAATTTTCTGTAAACTTAAAAAAAATCCCCCCTTTTCGTCTGAAATTGATGTCTTCAATTTTTCGAAATTGTGAGACATCATTTTCGGACAAAAAGGGGGGGTAATTTTTAATTACACCCAATGTAAGATAGAGTCACGGTTTGTTTTTTCAAAAAATTTGAGACTTTTTTTTTTTTTTTTCAACTTACTCAATTGATTTGATCCTTACATTTTTTAATGATCCAGTTCATTACGGATCCCGATAAAACCGAGCTATATTCCTATGCACACACTGAGGTTTTCCTTGAATCATAGCCTTTACTTGTGGAAATTGACACATGCATTCATGCTGATTGAATCCCCTATAGATAAATGTACCATTTTGACAAACGTTTTTCGCCAATTCTCCACAATCCGGTCCATTGTAAAAAGCTGGATCCGTACAGTAACACGACCACTGATAGAATCCATTTTTTTCGGTAAGAATAATCATACCTCCTTTTTCAGTTTGACACGGGTAAGGATTCAGTTTGGGCATACAGAGTCCTCGAACACATTGCATTTCTTCCCCGTTTGTGCAAAGAAAATCACATGTATCCACACACCAGATTTTTTCTCGTCGACAATCTTTAAGCGGTATAGATTCGTTCATGGGGATGGAATCCGATTCTATGACAGAAGTAGGAAAGAAAAATAGAATGAGACCAAACATCATCAAGAATATATACATTTCAGCCATCTTTTTTTATTTGAAAAAAAAAAAAGGATAAGGATATGGAAAGACGAGTTGATCAACACGAAGAACGTCGATCTTGTCGTCAAACGGCTCTTCAGTCTAAAATTAATACTTGGCGAGATGCTTGTACGGCATGCTTTAAAATCATGGATGATTGGGCCACGATCGATTTTAAAAAATTCCATTTCATATTTGAACGATGGGTCTCGATTCTCAATCGTATCTTGGAAAATACAATTCGTCGATTGGACCGTTACGAAATGTCCATGTATTATTGTGAAGAGCCAGGAGGACCCAAAGAGGTTATTCAGTTATATATTAATGAAACCGAAACCGAGGAAGGAAAAATTCCCGTCTACGTTATTTTTAATCTTTTCGAGTTTATTAAAATTCATCGCAATTACTGCTTAAACTATTCCACTTCGAACAAGATGCTAGTAGATCAAAACAGGGGCACGATCAATATGAACACCTATTATGCTAATCAAGTCAATGTAGATCGAACTCGATTTTATCGTAATGAAACGACATGGCAATTATTATTCATTTTTACTTTACATGCCTTGGCTCATTTAGATGTGTTTGATTTATACGATCACGCTTACTATGATACACACCAGCACGTTCGAGATTCAGTTTTCTTCCGATTATATTTCTATGGACAAGTCATTTGGGGAATATAAAGCAAAAAAAAAAAAATGTCTTATCCTTCCAAAGTTCCTATTGAGTATGTTCAAAAAGTGTTAGAAGATAAATTAAATCGAAACGTGCGTCGTTCTGAATTGACAGGGACATGTTCGTTGGGGCACGTTTTATTCGACTTGTCTCATTTACAAAAATTTTTTCCCCGCTATAGTCCAGAAGAGTTTATAAAGTTTCGAGACGATAAATTTATAATCATTCCGGGAAATTACTGGTATGACGCTATGAGTGAAGAACCTCGTGTCCAAGACTATGTAAAACGTTTCTTAAACCGTAATAAAGTAGAAATAAATCCAAATATGCGGCGTCGATCTCAACGTCAACGTTCTAGAAGTCGATCGAGAAGTCGATCTCAAAGTCCAACGAGAGTCCGAACACGATCTCAAAGTCCAACAAGAGTCCGAAGTCGATCTCCAAGTCTAACAAGAGTCCGAAATCGATCCCGAAGTCGCTCTTCGAGTATAGATATACCCATTCGGCATTACTTGGCTCCTCTACCCAAAAAAAGAGGGAGAAAGAGAAAGTCCAAACTCAAAGCTCGTGTTGGCTACGATCAAAAGTTTATAAAAGCCCTCGAGAGAAACGAATCGGGTCTGATTCTAAAACCGACTCGAGGAATGGATCGAGATTTAAATTTGCCGGGATCTATTTGTCGGGGTATTCGCCAAGTCTGTCGCTACAAGGATCCTCAAACGAAACGTTACATCAATTTTGTTCGTGACGGGAGTGAAGACGATGAGTACGTGCTGCAACTGGAATATTAACAAATGATGGGATTTTCTAACGGATTAAAAGCCAGCGGGACAAGAGCCTTCCAGTGATCCGAATAATATAAATTATAAGGATCGTAATCATATACATAAGACGGTAAAATGGCTTTATCGGTATGATTCTTCCAAGCATAATCATCTCGAAGGGACAATAATACTGATTTAGAAGTGCACGGTGACAATAAACCTTGAATCATGCGTGTTTCCAGTAAAAGAGATGAACGAGGTCCAAAATATTCGGGATCCATAATTTGATGAGTAATCTTGGCCGTTTTATAGTTATACACCCATAGTCGTATGGACTGGGGTAAATATCGAGTACTTTCGTCGTGAGTTAAGTTCAGAAATTCTCGAATGGCAGGAATGTTACTATTCAGATACATTATGAAATTATAAATTTGTTCTTCGAACATCTTGTATTTAAACATATCAAATTCAGCAAGATGGTGACTGGACAGTTTAACACGAAAACATTTTTCCGGATATTGATTTATATTAAAATCTTTAGGATCGATTTGTCGTCGAATAACCAATTTACTACTCTCGTCCGAAGTGATAAATTCCAGTTTATATGGATTGGGTTCTTCTAAATATCTTTGATTCAACTCGAAACATGGGGAGTCAAATCGTTTTACTTTCCCGTCTGATTTATAAACCTCTTTGTAATAAATATCCATGACCACATAACCCAATAAAATGGGATATTTTTTCTGTTTCAATGAATCGAGGACGAGTTGTTTATAATCCATCTTCTTGTTTATCTCACAGAAAGCCACGTTCGAATGAGTTGACGAATAGGCTCATGGGGCATGAGTTCTTGAAAAGTATCTAAAACCTCGGCCAGACTGCGTTGTCGACTTTTACAAATCAGTTGATGCGTTACATCGTTGAAGACAACTTTCTCGGAGAGAATGCATTGACCACGACATTTCTTCTTAAAATAATCCGGATGCATGAGTTTCACGTACCGAATAATGTCTCGAGTCGTTCGTCGTTTCAAGAACCGATGCCATTTCTTCTCGTTTAAAAATTCTCGATGACCGATGCGTTCTCTCTTTTCCACATTCAGAGCTCCAATATCCACGAGCACGGGATGATGGTCCGTGTACACAAAAGAACATAATTTTAAAACGGGAGCCGTTCCTCCGAGTCGATAACAAATACTACACAAGAAAACAATGAACGTGTAAAACGTTTCTGCTAAATATTCCGGTTGAAGAATGCGAGCACTATAAAGTCCAGGATTCATTTCAAAGAGACCTATTGTATATCCCGAACGTTCTCGGAAATGCGTCGCAAAAGGCAACACATACTCCGAACTCAATTGTCGATGAAGAAGGATCAAATCGAAAAAATGTTCGGGCAAGTCACAAGAGCTGCTGGCACTGTAAGATCTCCACTGCATCGAGTGGGAAGTAAACAGGCAGTGGAATCGTCTTTGATTGAAATTATTTAAAATGAGAAAACAGGCATAATCAAAATGCCAAGGACATTTGGAAGGAGCATAATAAACAATTTCTTTCACGTGTTCAATAATAGTATGAGTGGTGGATCGACTCATCTTCTTCTTTCTTTAAAAAAGAAAGATGGTGGTGGTCTGTGTCTTAGATATGGATGAGACGCTTGGATACTTTGAAGGAGAAACATTTCAAATTCGACCCAAAACCAATTTCCTGATCCAGTTTTTACGTCTTTGCAATATCGATATCATTTTGTGGAGTAAAGGTTCGGATGATTATGTCGAGCGAGTGATCAACAGTTCATTGCACGATATTGCACGATATGCGTATCGGATATTTGGCCGCACACAATGTGAAAAGTCGTGTCGAAAATATAATATTTCAAAATGTTCGGAACATATCAGAGTCTTGTACGATTACAACATTCTTTTAATTGGGGTCGATGATAACGTCAATGAAAATATGGACGAGCGCTATGATTTAAGAATTCACGTGAAGCCGTACAAGCAAATAGATCCCCGTGATCAAGAACTGTATAATGTCGTTTAAAAAAATTACCCAATTTTGTATAGATCATCAACGAGAGTTGTAGATGAAGCGAGATAGGGTTTTTGCTATGTCAGCTGGGAACCCCATTCCGTATAGAGAAGTGAGTACGAGAAAGTTATGTGTATATAGTTCTTGAAGCAATGACGTCATTTTTAAACAAACCAATAGTAAGCCAGTTTTAAAAAATGATGATTGGGAAAAGGTCGGTTGAAAATCTGGCTGGAAAGAAATCTGTCAGGAAAAATTTACAACTTTAAAAAAAAAAAAAAAAAAAAAAAAAAAAAAAAAAAAAAAAACTTTTTGTTAATTTTTATCATGTCTTCTAGACATGATAAAAATTAATGACCCCCCTTTTTTGTTTTCAATGATGTCTCAGCACCATGTTTCTAAAATACACCATGACTCACCATTTCTAAAAATAAAATTCCAAGAAAAGAATGAGTCATAGTTTATTTTTAGAAATGGTAAGACATCATTCAGAGACAAAAGGGTGGTAGTGTTAATTTTTATCATGTCTAAGACATGATAAAATTAACAAAAAGTTTTTTTTTTTTTTTTTTTACTCTCCAGATATTTTTCTTCCAGCTCTCACAAAATTTTTTTTTTCCACTCGACTTCATCAACCAAGCAAGACATTGCAAAATTCTTTCTAGAATGAATTCTCGCTTATCTATTTAAGTATCCCATTTTCGCTTCAAATCAGTTTGTGCTGCTGAAGAGGTAACATCTCCTAAGGCCAGTAGTCTAATAACCAAGATACTATATTCTACTTTGTTCGAAAAGAAGAAATCTATTGAGTAAGAATGGATTATTCGTTGATTATCAAGAATATTCTTTCTTCTCCCATCCTTGAGAAAGCTATCGACGAATTAAAAGAACGTCAAGGTGCTCTCAACTTAATATGTCCCAACTGGGAAGATGTTTTAAATCACGATCCGCTGTACGAGACACATTGTCAACAAAAAGTTCAATTTTCCAAAGGAACTCGAAAAGATACTGTTCACATCCGAAACATTATTGGTTTACAAAATTGCTATAATGTTCTCGTGGCTGGTTATTGGTATTTGAAACCGGGGGAGAATAATAAAACAGGAACTTCGTTCATGACTCGACTGTGTGCTCCTTTAACTAAAATTGGCGAAAGCATGAAAGAGAATCCGCAACACAAATTTGCGGAGAATTGTCGTTTTTTCATGGACCGGTGTGATCCCGCGTTTTGCTCTGCTTGTAAAGGAGCCCAAGATAAATTTCAAATTCATAGAAATATGTGGTGTATACGAAAGAGTCGGATCTTTAATGGAGAGGGTTTAAAAAATACTTTTCAGTGTTCGATTGAAAATATGTTTGGTACGACGACTTCTTTTCTAGGTATTCTAAACCTTCAAATTTCTAACCGGTACACGTTCGGAGAAAATTCGTACAAGGTAGGAGGTTTAGTTCGCGAATTTATCTTATTTAAAGAATCTGTCCTGTTCTCGACCGATCTGGATATTGAAACTCCTCTTTCCCTCCCTGTAGTCGAAGAGATGGAAGAAGGGGAAGAGAAGTGTCCCGAAATTATCGGCATTCCCAATTACTTCAAACCCGTTACTCATTTTTAAATAAGAAGAAAGCATTTAGAAATGGATTTATGGAAAATCCATCGTCGACATTTATTATCCAAACGACGTTACCGATTTTTTGCCAAGATGGCTCAAAAAGAAATGGATCAACTTCCCTATCTCACCCCTCATAATATGTTTATTCATCGAGGTTTATCGGAATCGCTGTTGAGTAACAGTTTTGTAATTACCGATCATATGCTTTCCAGCATTATACACCGAAAAGATAATATTGATCCTCAGTACAGTCAATATTTGAACAAAATCGTTCCTTTCCGCAATTTTAATCAACCTCTCCTCCTTCAGTTAATAGCCACCTCGATCGCGGAAAAGGTGAAAACGGAACAGAAAGAATTACCGATGGACACAAGAGGACTTCCTAAAGACCCAATAGAGGATCCAAACGCTAGGAAAGTAAGTGTTATTAAGGGGGGTCCAGGAACCTCCACGGAGGATGCACTGAATCAAATGTTTGGCGTAAACAAGTAATTTAAAATATAATGGACGACCCTGTCAAAATGGTGAAGGTTCAACGAAACGATATGGTCTACAGTGTTCGAAAGTATTTATTATCAATCCAGAATCTACAAACCAAATATAAATTTTTGCAATATTTTGAACAAATAGAGGCTCAACGAGATAATGCCGGTCTGGTGCATGAAGATCGAGGCGATAAAATAAAAGTTGTGAACCTCTATTGAAAAAAAGAAGATGACGCTTTGGATATTTCTTCTCGTCTTTTATCTTTACCTGATCATGATCTACCTGTTTCGAAACGAGTCACAAACGACTACAACCCATCCTTGGCAATCCATTTCCTACCACCCTCCTCAGCGGACGACGCTTTATTCGACTTGCATTCACGCAACCGATTGTGACGACGATCAAATATGTTTTCGGGGTGAATGTCTTCCCAAACTCCTTCCCCATGCTACTTGTTCTTCAGCTACGGGAGAGTGGGTTCTGGTGAATCAAAAAGGATTGAAATTCACGACCTGTTTTTGTAAATATCCTCATCTCGTCACGCAAAAAGAACGCGGGGGGAATTGTGACGTAGACATTGCTTGCGGACCTCACGGCCGATTAGAAAGTTTAGACAAAGATCCTTTGAAAGAAGGTAAATGTGTTTGCGATTTTGGATACAAACCGCTTTTGCAAGGTTTCGGGTGTGAAGAAATGACCGCTCACGAACGATTAGCGTTTTCAAAGGAAGAAGAAAAAAACAACGTATGGGATCCGACCGTATTTTCCGAAAAGTATCTCGCGTCTTTCCAAAAACCCGGTTACTTCCAGCAGCCCTGTTCCTTCGATGCTTTTACAGGTCAGCCTTTAAAACATACTTTTTATCATGCAGAATTTGGAAGTTGTGTGTGCGATCCGAGGTATGGGAATATCGGGGTGCGACTCGATCATCCCTATTATTTGAAAAATAACGATAAGGGCTATAATGCTTGCGCGAATATTTTTAAAAGCGAACCCGATTCCCCGATCCATCATGTGAAACTGTTTGCCTATTTCTACATGTTTGATTATTCGCCGGTCGCGTTCATCGAATTTGAAAATTTAGACCCGACTCAATTATCCTATCCTTTCAATTATTACGTGGTCCAATCCAAGAAACACCATCTACAAATCGAAGAAACGTGGCCTTTTGACTACATGCAATATGTTTTTAAGTACCTTCCCTTTACGGTGCATACGCGTCACTGCCACGAAGATCCTATTTTTCATGTTAAAACGTGCTACGAAACCATTATTCGACAAAACCAGCTCACACGTTGCCAGTTGATCGAGCAAGAACTGGATGGAAAATTAAGTCAACACGCAAACGCCTACACGCTCCTGTATCGATATCCCGTATGTCTTTTTTCAGAGGAGGATCGACGCGTTCCCGAAATTTATCAAGGCCATGTCGTTCTCAATCCTTTCCATTTACTGTTGAAAACCCTCCCAAACCTTCTTCGATCGAACGGTATTCAGATGAAACCGAATGAGGAAGGCATGTGGCATGTTACGTTCGCTCGAGCTCCTTATGTAGAAACATATGCGGCGACGTTAGATCCAGCTGTCTTTCCCGCTATTAAAGGAGAACCCACGAAAGCGTTGGAAAAAGGTCATTTCTTTTAAAGAGAAAGAGAGAGAAAATCAAAATAAAAGAAAGGGAGACATATAATCAAAATAAAAATGAAACGCGATCATGAAGAATCCGAAAAGGAAATGGACCATGAAGAGGGGGAGAAGGAGGAAGAAGAACATACCCATAAACGAATTAAAGAGTCGGACGTGTCTCTATTATTAGAGCTTCAAAATAAACACACAGATCCCGGTCAGCAAATGAATCGAGAATTGGAAACGGCTCGCGAAAAATATCTCGTTTCTTATCTACGGAAAGTCATTGAAAAACTGCCCATGAGTAAACACGTTCTAGATTCAACGACCGAAATTCCAGAAGGCTACGAAGGATTTTTAAAAATGTACAGTATCGCTAAAACATGCGTCCATTCGGAAATTCAGTTAAAAAAATTGATGGCGTTTAATTCCATCTTTGACATGTTGAATGGCGTGATCGGGAAAGTCATTCACGATAAATATATCGCTCCATATTTAACGAAACTCGTTACCGATCATGATTTGAATCGGGCTTTTGCCGTATTCCAAGAAACTCTGCAAGCAGACGATACGAACGTATCCACGGAACTCCATTGCGTTTCGTTTTTGATTCAAGACGAATTGTCAAAGAAGGAACCTCTCAAAGTCCCCAATCCTTTGTATAATCGTTTCACGCAGCAAATGTATGCCGTCAGTAAATACGTGACAAGTATATTAATGGCGATCGCAGCGAATCATGCAACTGCATCTACGCCTGACTTTGAAATGATCGGAACACCTAGAAAAGGAGAAAAATAACCAATGAAAAAAAAAGCTTAGGAATACGAAAAGTCCATTAGTAACAAAACATGACAATGTTAGTTGGAAAAATTTTCTAAGAGCTGGGGAAAAAAAAAAAAAAAAAAAAAAAAAAAAAAAAAAAAAACTTTTTGTTAATTTTTATCATGTCTTTAGACATGATAAAAATTAACTCTACCCCCTTTTTCTTTTTTGTTGTGAATGATGTCTCACACTTTCTAAAACTAGATTTCTAAGCAAAAGAATGAGTCATATCGTTCTTGGAAATTTATTTTAGAAACATGTTGACACCTGATTCAAACCAAAATAAGGGGTGAGGGGTAGTAAAGTTAATTTTTATCATGTCTAAAGACATGATAAAAATTAACAAAAAGTTCTTTTTTTTCTTTTTTTTTTTTTTAATAGTCAATTCGATGTGGACAAGAAGTTACCCTTTTTTAACCAGAATAAACTTTCACTTAACTATTTAAATCGTCAGTCAGTGCTGTGGCCTGGATCCAAGCTTATACTCCATCATAGGAAAAAACCTTCTTATTTGGGTCCATATTCTTAAAAGAATTTCTTTTTTTGAATGTCTATTCTCCATTCGATAAACCACGCAACCAACACCAGAAACACGATCCATCGAAACTGAAATATATAGAAGAGTTTAGGAAAGAAATGAAATCCATGGAATATAGTTTTGGCCGCTTCATGATACCGTAAACGCCGATCAAGGTTGACGAGCTGTTTAACCGGTTCAGGAGCGATTAATAATTGTCTGTCTTGATTCACCAGAATCACGGAATGAGCCCAATCCACCTCATTTAAAGAATCCACGTTGAATTTTTCTGCCGAGGGGTAATTGGGATAAACATGTTCCGTTACATATCGTAAATGCGCGTCTAAGAGTTGAGCTGTAAAAATAATATTTTTGGGATACGTCAATAACAACTGACTTCTTAGAAATTCTTCCTGATAAGGAATCCAAGCTGATGAACGATCAAGAATCGTTTCCATCATGATATTATTTCATCTACTCTGTTTTTTTCTTCTTTACCTATTCCAATGTTTCATGTACCGAAATTTACTTGTCTATTATTCGGGACAATCGATCCCTTTACATTTCAATCTTCTTCAATGGTATCGACAAGTCCATCAAGAAATCACATAATAAAGGAATCATTAGTGGATAAAACAATGTTTGGTTTTAATCTTCGCTCGACTCTCGCCATAACCATTTTAATATGTCTGGTGACAACACTGGTCATCATGGCCCTCATCGTATATCGTCTCTCCTACGGCAGTGTGGCTTTCGTTTACGATGCTGCTGATCCGAATAAAGTCACGACCAAAGGAACGACAGCGAGCGATTTCTGGGCCAACAATAAAATGTTGCTCATTGCTCCAACGGTTGTCAATGTGATCAATATACTAATGGTCGGTTTATTACTTTACGTGTAACCGAAAAGAGAATAAAGACTAGATTCAAAAATACATCACGATGGATACAAAGGCTATCATGGTAATTATCTTATTAGGAATTGTATTTGTCTCGTTACTCAATTTCGGCTACCTGGCAACAGCTATTTACAGTGATGCGACACCCAAAACAGGAGCCGAACATTTTAATCAACGCAACTGGATGTTTTACGGAAATATAATGCTACATATTATTGCTCTGATGCTAGGTGGAGGCATTTTTATGAAAAAGTAATGATTTAATTAAAAAAATATGACAAGACCTACCCAAGATGAATCCAAAATCTTTCAGAGAAATCCATTCATAGATAACGATGAGTCACTCGTATTCATAAACACGTTCAAGGTGATGGACGGGCGTAACTTCAATCCAAGAAGAAATATACCAACAACTGCTTTTATTGACATCTTGCCCACTCAAGAAGGAAGAACAAGAATGATGAGAGTCAGCTAGAAAAATTTCTCAAGAGCTTAAAAAAAAAAAAAAAAAAAAAAAAAAAAAAAACTTTTTGTTAATTTTTATCATGTTTTCTAGACATGATAAAAATTCACTCTACCCTCCTTTTCGTTTTGAATGATGTCAACATGTTTCTAAAAATAGATCTCTAAGAATGAATCATACTTTTCTTGGAAATCTATTTTTAAACACATGTTGACATCATTCAAAACGAAAAGGAGGGTAGAGTTAATTTTTATCATGTCTAGAAGACATGATAAAAATTAACAAAAAGTTTTTTTTTTTTTTTTTTTTTTTTTTTTTTACTACTAGAGAATATTTTTCTCAGCTCTCAGAAATTTTCCCAGCCAACTCAATTGACCAGACATCACCATTTTCTTACAATAATGAACTTTCACTTATTTATTTAAACCATCCCAGTTTCACTTCAAATCAGTCTGTGCTATGACCTGAATACAAGCTTCTGTTCAGGTATGTTAATAATATATTTTTTGTTTCTTTGGCTTTTCGCGTTTAGTTTATGTGATTCGTCTTTCGCTATAGAGATCCAATATCTTATAATGGCAATTTTGATTTAAGATGGTCACCATTTTCGCCATTTTCCGTAGCGCTTGATCTGCTCGAGTGTCCATGTTGCGTCTATCTTCATAAGACATATCTAAATACAGCTCATTGGCGTTCGGTTCAATATTTAGGTGATACACTTCATGATTGCGTTCTTTGTCCATGAGAAACTTGAACATATCAAATTCATTTGGCCGGCGATCTGATTTGAACGGTTTCAGGACTCTCGGACTGTAAAGTCGTTTCCCCTTCGGATCAAAGACGAAACCCGGACAAGGTCCACCTTTTTGAGAACGAACTTCCACCTCGTCCGGTTCGACATCTTCTTCGACCTGTCGGCCATTGTCGGAACGATACTGTAATTTAAACCGTCGCCAATTGTCAATAAACGCGTCGAGAGTATCCTCCGATTCTGGAAAATATTGTCGGTAAAGCGTTTCGGCTTGAGTTTGTTCTTCGGGTAATAAATTGGCATACTCCACATATTCAGTGAACAATTTCCGGAAAATAGGATCTTTCTCACTTAAATAAGTGGCCATTTCATCCAACGTCACTTCGTATAACTGTTCGACAAAATTCATGATGGAAGTGCTTTTTTCTTCTTATTATTATTATTGAATTTTCAAAGCGGACATTATATCTTCCATTCTCTCACATTGATAGCGGTATTTTAAATATTTGAAAGATGTGATGGCCATGAGCGCTAGAAAAATGACGAGCGTTAAGACCGTGAAATGAAATTTAAAGTGAGTTTCTTCCTCATGCACAATCAACACGCAAATGGAATAGAGTAATCCGCCCGCTAAAGCAAAGATACCGAACGGTTCTAGCTTCGAAATATTCATGGGGATCCTAAAAGCGACTGGGCAACTCTCAAGTTAGTAAATACTTTATTCCAAAATTCTTCGTGAATAGCGAGCGAATTTTCTAAAGAGGCCTGGAACGTTTCGTACTGAGGCAGAATTTGAGCAAACGATAAAATACAGTCTTTGGGGTTATTTATCGGCGTATGAACTAACCATTCGCGTAACCGGTTCCACGTCTGGGGCCAACATTGAATTTCTTGGTTGAACCGATCGGCAATCGAGGGACCGAACGTTTCATTCAAAAACCAAGAAATGCAAGCTACAGTTTGTTTCATAATCGTTTCTGAATTCATGGTTCCTTATTTTTAAATATTTTTTTTTCGTTTATTTCAGAAAAAGAAAAAGAAGAGCAAAGAATGAATCATTTAGACGAATTGTTTCAGTACCTTCTCCAACACAAGAAAACAATTGTGTTTGGGAACCTGAGTCGATTACCCTATGTGATCAACGATTACATTTCCAAACATTTATCCCACCTCACCATTTTTGTCATTTGTCCCTTTTATACGTACCCGTCTTCCCCTCATGTGCGTGTAATTAAACCGGAAGAATTGAGCACGAACACGTGCGATTTATTATTCTACATTGAACCTTTTCCGCATGCCGTTTTACACCACGACATTAAAACGGCTCAACACCTCGTCATTTTAACGAGCCACATGATTTTTATCGATCGATACCATACGTGTTCCTATTTATCCTATTTTCATTTCCCGGGAAGTTTAGAAAGGTATATGGAAAAAACCAAACAGCTGATGGATTTGGAACAGACGTTCCTTTACAAAACGGATCTACCCGAAGTTAAAGAGTCCAAGAAAGCTCTTTCGATCGGTCCTAGTCCTACCCTGGATCGATGGATCAGTCCCGAGAATCCCGATCCGACTCCCTTAGAAAACATGTCATGGATTTTAATCGATCTCACGTACTTCCGGAATACGTCGTCACTGTTATTTCATTTTTGGACAGCTTTTGATTACATGCTGAATCATATCGATCGCATTGAAGGCTGGCAATTGTGTTTTAAAACGTCCGCGGAAGCTCGTGCTTATAAGAAACTCGTTCAGAAATGGATCGATTATCTCTGTTGTAGGGAATTCCAGCACGGGAACGTGTTACAATTGAATGAAATTCTCTCCCTCACGCCTTTTTATCGAGCAGGGACGGTCGATCTTCCCATTATTTTAGAAAAGAAACGATTGGGACCTTTGGAATATGTTCTTTGCACATCGGTTCAAGATGCGTATCGAGCTTCTATGCGATATAACTTAGATCCTGTCGTTGGATCCGTGTTTCGATTGAAATAAAGTCAGAATGAATGATCCTAACGAGGATGATGTTTCGAAGGAAATTCCACCTCTTGGAACACCCGAAGTTATTTATTATGACGATATTCTACCTTCACAAATTCAAAACCAAGTCGACCTTCCCGACGATTTCGAACTTCAATTTCCTCTCCACACGTATGCCAAATCCGATGTAACCACTAGCCCTTACATTATTCGACCGTCCGTTTCTCCTTCTTCTCGAAGTTCGAGTCCAAGTTCAAGAAGAAGTCCAAGAAAACGCAGTCCGAGTCCAAGAAGGAGCAGAAGTCCAAGTCTAAGCAGGAGCAGAAGTCCAAGTCCAAGAAGAAGAAAAAGTCAGAGAAATCGTAGTCGTAGTTTAGAAATACGTCATTCTAGAAGAAGAAGTCCTGTAAGAAGAAGTCGTTCGGCTTCCTTTTCATCGTCTGCATCTTCTTCTTCCTCTCCTTCCAATATCAATCGTAGAGGAAAACAAAGACCCATTCGTAGAAGACCTATGAGAAAACGTCGAGGATACGTTCTTGGATCTCGAACCGTTCGTGTGGGTCCTAATCGATTGCTTCATAAATATGGTAACCATTCCATTACGTTTGTGACCGAAGGTGGGGCCCACATACGAAATAAGAAAATTCCCAATAAAGCTTGTCGATATCTATTAAGTCATTGCTCACGACGGCATCCAACAGCTCGAGATCGATTGCCACGACAAGCTCGTATTGTTTTGAGAAAGAAAAGAGCTTAAACACAACGAGTTGAAAAAGAAACAATATCCAAGCAATTCAACAAAATAATAAAGTTCACTTACCAAAATGTGTATATAATAGACTTTAACTGAAGCTCTTTCGAGGCTGGTATCCAAAGCACAGACTGATCTGAAACAAAAACTCGAGTAATTTAAATAGTTAAGTGGAAATCCTTTTTCTGGTTTTATCGATCGAACCAACTGGGAAAAATTTCCAAAGCTGTATTAAAAAAAAAAAAAAAAAAAAAAAAAAAAAAAAAAAAAAAAAAAACTTTTTGTTAATTTTAATCATGTCTTCAGACATGATTAAAATTAACTATCCCCCCTTTTGTTCAAATGATGTTAATCTGTTGTCTCGATATGTTTCTAAAAATAGAACATGACTCATTTCTTTCTTGGAAATTTATTTTTAGAAATATGTTCGAAAAGATGAGACGTCATTGCCAGACAAAAAGAAGAGAGAGTTAATTTTTATCATGTCTAAAGACATGATAAAAATTAACAAAAAGTTTTTTTTTTTTTTTTTTTTCTACCCAACTTTTGCTACTCCTTTCTACCTCCCCCCTTTCGTTTCACAGTATATAAACAGCTGGAGCTGAGACGATTTTCTCATTTCATACTGAGGACAAGATGGATCAGGAAAACACTGTAACCCTGGAGCCTTTGACATTACCCTTGAAGGATCGTCTCAAGTACGTGTTGGATGAAGTCGTGCTGGAAGAATTTAATCAATCTAATTTGTTTACGACTAAAACCACCGTTCAGTTGAGAGTTTTAAAAAGAATAGCTAATATGATGATGTTTCCGTGGACCTTGATTCAAGATTTGAAACCTCTTGTACCCGTCCATCGATACTGTTTAAATACCATTTGGCGTTTATGGATGGATGTGCAACAGCAGTTGGTACAAAATAAAACCATCTCCACGCCAGATGAATGGAATATGATCGAGAAAGTTTTATCTAAAGACTATTCTAGATCGACCGATCTAATAAGACTTTCCAACATCTTATTCAAACGACAGGAAATACCTAAGATAGAAGTGTATAAATTATTTGCCGTAGACGGATTGCTGGGCGAGGATCTGCAAAAGTATGTTTTTAATCTACAGTACGGAGGAGATGAAAAAACACCTTTAAACGAACAACAAGCTCTAGATTTTAAAGCAGTTCATGCTCGAATCGTCCGTTGTTTATATCACGAAGTTTCCAAACAATCGGAATCTCTTCTCTACGTGGATGTGATTCGACGTACTATAGAAGAAATAATAAACACTACACCTTCTACCAGTGATGAAGTAAGCGAATGGGGTGCACTGTATTTAAAGTATCTTGGAGAGGATCTATTTTCAAATATATTTTACGAAATTAAAGTCTGGAAGACGAAAGAATTGGAACAATACCAGGCGAAAAAGAATCAACAAGAAAATAATTCTCAAAAGAGAAAGAATGTGAGAGAGGATCCTAGAATCAAGAAGAAAAACAGAAATGATATGTCGGACCCTACTTTAGCTTCAAGTGATTATTTCAACCCTTCGATTGTCGATTTGCAACCTGTTCGTTATCCTTCTCCCAAGAGTCCACCTCCATCGGAAAAGGGGGAAGAAAATCCTATTTCTCCCGAGAGTCCACCTCCATCGGAAAGGGGAGGAGAAGATCCTGTAGAAGCTTCCTTCGAAAGACTAGAGTGTGAAGACGAAAATGTAGAAACTACAAGTAGTGAACAAGGCAAAATGAACACCTAGAGACTCGGAACATTTTTTCCATGGCTCTTTAATGGAATATAAAAAGTGAACAGTCCAATAATACATTGAAGGTATGTGGGAGACTATATATATATTTTTTTGGAATAGATTTAAATACTTTAGATGCACAAATATTAGACGAAATGAACTTGTTTTTGTCCTTTACAAGAAGAACTACTAACCATGATAAAATGTTTTTCGAATAGCATCCTTTCCAAAATATTTTTTCATCAGGTTCCATCCTCAACTGTAAAAACTGATTTTGACAAGATTTTATAGATAAGATAGTTCATTAAAAAAATTTTTGAGAACTGGTTTTTATCGCTATTCCATACGCAACTGTAAAAACTAAAATTTATAGGATTTTATAGATGAGACAATTTATTTTTTAATTAAAAAAAATTTTTTTTTCGAACTGGTTTTTGTATATGTTCCATACGCAACTGTAAATACTGAATTGAATCTCATTTTATACTTGTTACTATATAAAAAAAAGAATCCTTTTATTTTTGTTGTTAAAAAAGCAACAACATCGAACATTTTTTCGATATATAGGAACAAAGCCCTCCTCCAAGATGAAATGGGATTCGTTTCAAAATAGAAATGAATATACTGTCACTTCTTACGATCTCGATCACGCTATTCGGTATGCTCAAGAAGCGACTCAACTCTATATTTACGAACAAGCTCTTCAAAGTCGGTACGCTTTTATTTTTAAACATACCACCTTCCAAATAAGAAAAGCCGACTCCAAACGGGATTACTACATTCCTAAAACCCTCGATCCGGAACAATGTCACGTCGTCGAAAAATTTGTTTTTACGCAAACGGGATGTGACATGATTGCCTGCTTCCCTTTCCAACAAAATTTAGAATCGTGTTCCCTGGAAGATGAACCGCGATGGATTCGACTCGGAACGGGTTTCAGTTTAGCTTGCCAACCCGCCTGCGATCGTTTATATTCCAACACGCAGCAGAGTATGGACACGGAATATCGAAATGGAAAATGTGTAGCCGTAAATCTCGCCAAGAAATTATTAGCTCTCTTGCCCGAACAAGTTTTCTTTCAATCAAATCATCCTTCTCTTCCTCGTCATCATGCCGGCCTCAATCTCGTCGAGGGTCATTTACGACTCAACCAGCCTTATTGTGAAGCGTACGGTCTTGTTTTCAACGGGTCTGATTGTGTGACGACGACGGGGCAAGATATTGGCGAATTTTTCTTGGGAAGCAGTATCTATCGATCTATTTCCACTCTGCAAAAAAATCATACGTTACCACCATATCCTCCTCATCTTCCCGACTTTGTACAAAATTGGCCCAAGAAACATGTGAAACGGTCCTTGGTTCATGAATTGGCGATTGATGTAGGGATCGATATTGGATTAGAAGCCGCGCAAAAAATCCTTGAAAAACGGATGCCTAAACTCTTAACCAAATTGAGTATGCAGTCTCTTCCCATTCAATCGGCCATCCTTCAAGCCGTCGTTCGGACCCAATTAAGTACGCTCGCAACACTTTCCAGAATCGCCGCGAC
Organism: Stegodyphus dumicola; assembly: GCF_044657685.1. NCBI lineage: Eukaryota > Metazoa > Arthropoda > Arachnida > Araneae > Eresidae > Stegodyphus > Stegodyphus dumicola. The sequence continues at coordinate 106,455,081 of NC_140781.1, read as the reverse complement.
AGGATTCTCGATTACTTCCAATGTGCTGACGGGTATAAGTATTCTGTCCGCCGTACTCGATATATTGGATCCGTTTCATTTCAATAAAGTGCTGACCGCTCGAACTCTTTACGATATCGACTGGCGATTAGACGTTCAGTTTTATCAATCGGAAACGGACCATGTTCTAGAAATCACACCCGATCTTCTATGGGACGTGTTAGAAGAAGATGCGAGCGATCGATACCTCTTCTTTGCCGAGAAAGTGCAAGAATATTTAGATGCTATCCATAAAGTGCCCATGACCAATCGACCCCAAACGCGAATGTCATTTCTCCAAAAATCACGAACAGACGAAAGAACCCCGAAAAATTGGATTTATTTCACGATAATTGTTTATTTGTTAACAGGATTCATCTTCCTATTTCAACCCTACATGCATTACTTATGCGTGACCATCTTTTTCCTATTTGTGTTTTATTTTTATCGTCATTCTAAATGAAAGCTGAAGATTTTTGGAGGAGAAAAAAACGAATGACTTGGAGGGAGAGTAACTAACCAGTGAATAAACTAAAAAATCAGTTAGTACTTACAAATTACAAGATGTTTCTTTTTTCACAGCACAGAGTGATCTGAAGTGAAACTTGGAGTTTAAATAGATAAGCAAGAATCCCTTCCAGAAACAATTTTGACATGTCTGGTTTTGTGGATCAAGTCGGCTGGGGAAAAACTGTAAGAGCTGAAAAAAATTTCTAGATTAAAAAAAAAAAAAAAAAAAAAAAAAATTTTGTTAATTAGACATGATAGAAATTAACTACCTCCCCCTTTTGTCTGGGAATGTTGTCTCACACTTTCTAAAAATAGACCATTACTCCTTTCTAAAGAATAGAATTCCAAGAATGAGTCCTGGTTTGTTTTTCGAATGGGTGAGACATCCTTCCCAGACAAACAGAGGGGACAGTTAATTTTTATCATGTCTATAAGACATAATAAAAATTAACAAAAAGTTTTTTTTTTTTTTTTTTTTTTTTTTTTTTTTTTTAGCTGTGAGAAATTTTTTCCTAGCCGACTCGATGGACAAGATACCATTTTTTAATAATGGACTCTCGTTTACCTATTTAAGCTTTCCAAGTTTCGTTTCAGATGAGTCCGTGCTGCGGATACTGTTCTCCTGAAGATCTTTCAATAATACCACTTTCTCGGATAAAATTCATCACCATTCGCTTTTTTAGCATAACTTAGATAGATATAGAGAAATTCCTCGTTTTTATGATCTTTCGGGTAATACTCATTTCCATTTTCGTCTCGTGCATATCGGATGTAATTCGTCTCTGGCTTTTCCCGAATTCTATCCTGTATATAATATTCTTTTCCAATGCTGGATTTAGGATAAATCTCTCCTCCCCTCGCATTGACAGCATACGTTTTCACATTTACATCCAATGAATTTAACGGGTATTCTCCTCCATTGTTTAATTTAGGATAAAATTCGTCTCCGGAATTGGATTTGGCGTACCGACGAGGAAGCGCTATATATTCATGACCCCGATATTCCACAGCGTAATATTCATTTCCATGCTCGTCTTTGGCAAAAATAGGTCGATTGTCATTATCGAAATAATATAGCTCCTGTTTAGGTTTTTTAGGATCTTTTGGATATCGTTCTTTTCCAAATTCATCTATGGTGTAAACCGAAACCATGTTTTTTTCCTTTACCGATCTTGATATTTACATGAGTCACCTCCGATTATCCAGTTATCTTTTGATACATCTTTCGAATCCAGTCTTCAATCGATTGGCCCGTCGTTTTGAGATGTTCGGAATTATGAACGGTCAAATAAGCCATGTAAGCAGCTAGACCAAACGTGAGGACTAATAAAAATAAAAAGATGAGCCGGTTCGTTAAGAGGGTGACTGCGACTAGGATGATGCTGATATAAACCGTAGAGTAAAACAATATGCCTTGACCTAAATAACGATCCATTTTTTTTCTACTTTATTCCATTTGAATCAACGAGTCAGCCGAGACCGGATAGTCATCGGTCGTGACGGGCTTTTCGGTCATTTCACCTGTGTACAACAACGTCATGTCAGGATCGGGGAGGGCTTTTAATTTTCGGTCTTCCCAGTAAGCTGAACGAGGATGCGTGACGAGAATTCTAAAAAACAATTTCATGTCGCGCTCGGTCCAAATTTCATAGACTGAGGTAAGGAGGGGAATACCTTCGGGATGCTGCGTAGCATCAAAAACAGCTTCTCGTCCATCTATTTTATATCGCGCTCCATTTTCCGGTATAATACGACTCAGCTCTTGAACTTCAAGTCGAAGGGTTAATCCAGCCGGTAAAATCCCTTCATTGGCTTCTTCTTTGGGTACGCATACGTGATACCCGTACGGAGTGGCTCGAATTCCTTCTGTGGAGGAAGAAGGACAAAAGACAAAAGGTTGACGCCAATTACAAGTGGCATATAATACGGAATCGGGAATAAATCGTCCCGATCGTATGCGATGGCCTTCACGACACGTTTCGGGAACGCTATAAGTCGAAGCCTGTTTCACGAATCGCTGCGACCAAAATTTCAAACCTTGCCGTCGAACGCGTTTTTTTCGAATTTTTCCCTTTTCGAAAAGACACATGTGAGGAGAAGTGGGTAAATAAATAGCCGTTTTCAATTGATTGAGGAATGGGTACGGCGTGCAGTCGGGATGAGAACAAATATTATAGCCGGGAATATAAACTTCTTCGTTGGTTTCGTCACAAGAGGCACGAGGTTCATGATCAAGAGTCGTCCAGGGCCGAATCCAATTCGCAACGATCGATAAATGATCGAATTTAAACACATCGAGATGCCGATACTGAAACGCGCCGGGGATGCGCGGTCGACATTCATTTCCGTCAAAAAATGTTTGAGGAGGACACGTTTGAATTTCCCTCCGAGCGCAATCAAAATATTGATCGCTCGTATCGCCTATCGCGAGTTTCGACGACTTATCCTCACAAGCCCATTCAACCGTATATTGATCCGACACTCGATAGCCTGGTTCTAGAACCGTACGTTTTCGGGTTGGATCACACGTGTAAGCTACAGCTCGATCCAAAGATGTTGAAAATGGATAGGACGGAAGATGTTTCGTATACTCGTGAGCGGGAACGACAGTTTCTTTTGAGCTCGGTTGAACATTTTCACAGAAAAGAGGCGGTTGACATGTTTGGGACGTTTCGTCGTACACCATCGGTAAATGGAATAAGGCATCGCCGGTCCATGTATCCCAGGAAAGAGGACAGGATATAGTGTCTCGAACCATTCCGTTTTCACAAATCGCGTAACCCGGAGAGTACAGAAAAGATCCTTTTTGGACGATGGGGAGAGGTCGTTGCGTATTATCCGGAAATCCGTCGCAGAGATCAGACACGCATCGCCGATAATGTGTCGAATATTTTTCTCCGGGCGAACATCGAATCATTTTCGGTCGATGGCCACGACACTCGATATACGTCACCTCGTCAATCGGAAAATGTTGACCGTCTTCACAGTAAGATACGAAATGTTTTCGCGAGGTGCAAGCGTCGTAGTAGAAAAATGTCTTGGGCGGACAGGCGATTCGAATCGGTTGTTCGTTCTGGCATTCGTAATAAAAACGTCGATTGGTTGGATCGGGTAAAACCGATCCGTCATGCTGATCGATGCAGGGATTGAGGGGAATGCAGGTAGAAGGAGAATGTTCTTCTTGACACATGAGCACGTCTAGAACACGACCGTGCCGACATCGATAATAATAATACATCATGGACTTTTCGCGGGGTACAAAACTCTGCGATCGTAATAAAAACAGGTAGAGTTTTTTCCCCGTTGCGGGGAGCTGAGTATCATCGGGCTGTCCAAAACATTCATCTTTTTCCCAAATCCGTCCTTCCGCGAAATAATATTCGAGTGGGAGAGGAAACGTCCATGTTTTTCCCGTGGAGGTGTGAAACGAAACCTCGTTGTCGTTTGAGGTCTCGATCTGATATTGGAAACGCGTCGTTGTCGTCGGAGGAGAAGAAGGAACTTTCGGGGACGGGACCGAAAAATTATAGAAATAAAAGTAGCAGGAGTATAAACCCGAAACGAATAAAAGTATGGCGAGCATCCAGCCTTTATTTATAAACGAGATGTGCCAATTATGGAAAGAGCAAAAAATTCCGAAAAAGGACGCAGCAGCGTGTTGTTCCAAACCGACTTATCGACATTTTTTAAAACAAGATCGCGCGTTGGATGAAATGCCGGCTCTGTATCGTGAATGTTTATCCTGTCAACAAAAAAGAAAGATCTTGGCGCGATAAAAAAGTAAGTCAGAATGGATTCGTATCGTCTAACCCGACGTTATTTTCGTCAATTGCAACGGCTTCACTTCCTCTCGCAAATGCGGCAACGCGATTGGTATCATCATATCGTCATCCAATACGTAATGGATCCCCAAAAAGGACGCCATTTCACACCTTTCATCCGGCTATGGATACCCATACAGAAGAGTCGCTGGTTTTCTTTGGAAAACGTCGCTTGTTTCTTACGTTTATGTTGAAACGGATCGTTCACCAAGGTTTGAATGCCGAACAACGGTTACAACCGAACGCGTTATTACCTCTCAAATCGCTCGACGATCCCGTCTATGAAACACAACGCAAGGCTATTCAAAATATTTGGGAGGTCGATGCTCATTGGTATACTACGGAGAATAAAAACGATATTGCCGTGAAGAATACGGCTCCTTTCATCAAAACCGAACCTCAAGCTCTGTAATTTAAAATATCCATCGGATGGGTGAGATGATTCGGATACGACACGATTTCAATCGTATGAGGCCATTTTAGCATGTATTTATAATGTAAAAGATCGTGCCGCTTCAGCGTATCGAGCCGGATAGCTGAAATATAGGTTTTTTCTTCGTTGGTTTTCTCAATACAAATAACAAATACCTTGATCGACGAACACGTAAACGTCTTGAGGAAACAGTTGCAGAAGCGACTTGTCCTTGGAAAAGTGTCGAATCACAGTATAATGAGAACTCGTAGGGATCGGAACCGGTTCTAATTTATAAAGGAGGAAAGAAAGAAAAATGATACACCCGAGCGCGATCATTCTATGCATTGTATTTCTAGTGACTCTCTTGAATCTTTTTTATAAACCCAATCTCCGGATGCCTTTTATTCCTCCCTCATCATCATTAGCCTTACCAGAAATTTCAACCGAGACGTATTGCCCTTTCCAAATCTTTCAGTGTCCCGATAGCCATTGCGATTGTTCTCAGCTCTGTGAAACAAATCCCACGTTTTACGAAAAACTCACTCTTTCTGATAAAACATGGAATCATCTCGAACCGGGTACTTATTGTATTCCCCAAGGAATCCGGACCGCTTGTCTTTCTTCCTCGGAAATTCCTATTTTTTCGGCCTCGGGATGGCTCTGTGCTCCTCGTTCCTCTTTCACCCATCCCTGTCAACATCCAGAAGCCCGTGATCCTTCTCTCAATGTTTTAATAGATCATCGAACCCAACAAACCGCTCAAGAAGTAGCCGATTATTACGAAACGTTAGAAGATGGATCGTTCCGATACCAATGTCAATGCCATTCTTTAGATCGACGAGGTAATCGAATGATTCAAACATCTCCGTGGGTCTGTTCTGTCGATTACTGCGTTCGAGATTTGTGGAACGTGCCCGGACTAGGATGGGACGCCGAACGACACGTCTGTGAATGTGGACCCTACGTGCATCGAGTTCTGGGCGATCTATCTTCCCCCTGTGTTTTGGAATATACACACATAGACGAAAAGCATAGGTTAACGGGAAAACGAGAATGTATGACCGACCAATCTGTTGAATTCCGACCGATTTATTGTCCAGAGAATCAGTCGGTTTTACGGTTCACAAAACGGGTCTTGCGAGGCAACACAGCGTACGATTATGTCATTGTACATGGAACAAGTGTTCCTAAAATTTCGAGAGGTCAAGAATGACATCTCATTTCAAACGAATCGAGAAAAATTTTCAAACGGACCAAGAATTGAGTCGGTTTGAAAAGGAAGACGAAAGCCCCAAAGAGGAAGGATGGTCGAAGAGACAAACGTTCGCCATTCATTTACTACTGGTAGCGGCAGGTCCTACGATTCTTTTCGCTTTACTGGGCAACGTATTGAAGATTCATTATTATGTCGTCTGTTTAATTCTATTATTTTACTTTGGAGCTCTGGCCTACTTGATACGATACCGATTTCAGTGGCTATTGCAAGCTTTTAAAGAAAGCCAGAAATATATTCGTTGAATATGGGACTTGAAGAGTGGATTATATAAAAAAAACTTTGAAAAAAAATGAAGAGGGAGAAGAGGAATAAAAAAGGAAGAAGCAATAATTTAACCATGGTGATGGATCCTGTACTTATTCATCTATCTCCCAAAAATTCTGAAGGTAAAGAGTTAGATTTGGAAATATGGATAAACCCCGATGATACGGATGACAAGATTATAGAAATACATCGTCATAATCGCAAAGACAAAACGAAAGAATTTGAACCCTGTTGTCAAAATCCTTTTTTAACTCCCGCTATCCTCCAACGTAGAGAAAATGAAAAGAATAAGACGATAGATAAAACATTAGAATTGACCAAAGAAGCCATCCACATGTTGAAAGAAGTCTTTTCGGGAAATGGAGAATTCAGTACAATGGAATTTGATGCATCGTCCACTGAGGTAAGAGCTGATTTTAGACAGCCGACCAAAAAACCTGAAGTTGAGAAAGCAACAAGTTGTCAAGGTCGTAAACATAAGAAAAGAGTTAATAAAAAGAAATAATACATTTAAAAAGACCTCCCCATCCTTCTATGAATTTCTTGAACAATGAACTGTTTTCACGAGACTCAATCCACATCTTTGCTGGATCTAAAGAGAATCTTGAGAGAAGACATGGCTTAAACTGTTTCCAGAAGAGTTGAAGTGCAGGCTTTTTCAACAGCACAGAGGGATCTGAATCAAAAATTTGAAATGCTGAAATATATAGAAGAGAAATTCCATTCTTAAAAAAAAACTGGGATTTCTTGTCAATCGAATCGGGTGAAAAAAAAAAAAAAAAACTTTTTGTTAAATTTTATCATGTCTTTAGACATGATAAAAATTAACTCTACCCTCCTTTTTGTTTTGAATGATGTCTCACCTTTCCTAAAAATAGATTTCTAAGAATGATCATGTTTTTCTTGGAAGTCTATTGTTTACAAACATGTGTAGACAACATGTTGACATCATTCAAAACGAAAAGGAGGGTAGAGTTAATTTTTATCATGTCTAAAAGACATGATAAAAATTAACAAAAAGTGTTTTTTTTTTTTTTTTTTTTACTGAAGAATTTTTTCTCCTAGTTCTTAAAAATATTTTTCAACGATATCTCGATACCTCTACCTATTTTATTCCCCCCCTCTCTTAGTATATAAATGGTTGAAAAAGAAATCGGGGTTCATTCTGTTTCGTAAAAAGATAGCGAACACATGCCAACGGATAACTTAGTCATTTCATGTGAAGAAGATCCCTTTGAGGATATTCCAGATACGGAACCCACTTTTTATGGACCATTTTCACCCGTTTTTAGAGTACCGAAAAAGTCTTCTCCTTCTCCAACTCATTCTTTGGAAATACTGTCTTCTCCTCCCTCGTCATCCACTCATCAGTGCTCTAGAAAGAAGAAGTCCTCACAGACCAAGCTCCACCAAAAAATTGTTGGTGTGTTGGCTGTCACCTCTGATGGATATACTCTTACGAACTGCGTCCGGTTTATAGCCAGAGACCTGAAAACACATACGAAGGAATTTATTCAGCAATTGAATGCGGATCTGGAACGACTTCATATTGAAAAACTGTACGTGGCGAATGAACCCACTCGAGAAAAAATTCATCAAAAGGTACATCTCAAGTTTTTATGGACTGTTATTTACAAACCTCAACATCGTCAGCCACAGCAATGTCCATCTTGTCGATCGAAATCTTGTCATCGATTTATGGCCATGCTAGCGCTCCAACAATTAGTGAAATTTGCTGTTCATAAATGTATTCATTGAGTGGATAGGTAATCAAAGAATTTTTCTCTCTTTTTCCTTTTTTCAGATGATCCAGAGAAACAAATACTCTACTTCATATGGTTTAGTGGTAAAGACCTCATCAGGACAGGTGGTGATGATTCATCGAAAAATGCCATACTGTTTTCAAAATTATTTAATTCAGCTTTTAAAAAATAAACGTATCGAACCACCCTTCGATTTGGAAAAAATATCGGTGCTTCAAGATGAATTTGAAAACCATATTTATCCGACTCTCCATCCCAATTTACAAGACGATTATGATCGGTACAAGGCTAAATTAGCTTATGAAGATGAATGGGATTTCCCGCATGGACAAATGGATAAAAGACGCTTCAAGAAAGACGACGACCCTCGATTCAAATGGTTCAGAGTCGCGTATCAGGAATTTGAAGAAGAGTCCGGCTACCGATTCGCCTTCCAACCCTCGGACGTGGCTCAGTATCCCTTAATCAAACTAGAAATTACGGGATTAGATCAATGCATTTATACACAATATTTTTTTATAGTCGAATATCCTAAACATTTACGCCGTAATACCTACTTTGATAATTATTCTCCTTTCCAATCTCAAGCTGCTTATAGAATGGCTCTCGAACGCAATATCGGGAGTATTGATGATCGGATGGTCTATCGGGGTTACTTAATTAAAATCGAAGAGGCTCTAAAGTATCTAACACGTCAACAGGAAATGAAAAAGGACGGGAAGGATCAAGTGTATTGCTATATTTTTTAGAAGGAGATAAATGGAATCCACCCGATTCTATTTGTTATTTAGAAAAGCAAAAAAAATGGAATAAGATCCCTTAGCCACCCCGCATTTCCCATTTGAAGAATCCATCCTATCTATTCTTTTTTAAATGTCTCGGGATGTCATCCGACGCATTCTCTCCACCAAAATAAAACGAGTTTCTCCCACCTACCCCAAAAAGAAGAAGAAGAAGAAATTTCCCATGAGTCTTTTCGAGAACACTCCTTCCCCTCTCTCTTCCTATATATAAAAGAAGCCGAGAGAAAAGTTGTCTTTTCTTTTTTTTTTATCTCGTCCTCAGGAGAGAGAGAGAGAGAAAACCAAACGCCATGGAGTGGTTACGGCGAGAGTCTTTTTCCCTCGCGATTCGTTTCCGTTTCGCCAAGACAATTCCCCTCACGTTTTACTTGGGGTCGGGCACGCTCTATTTTCGAGGATCGGAACTCGTGACTTGCCTTTCCCAGCAAGGGACTTGGATGAGTTCGAAAAGTCAACGGACTATTCAGCAATGGATCTCTCGAGCCCCTTTTCGCCCTTACCGATCCTTAACGACGGATCTCTGGATCGATACGTAGGACCGCCCTAGCCGGATTCTCCGCTATACCCCTTTTACCACCTTCAATTCCCTGGAAAGACTCCTCAACGATTTGGGTCCAGACGCACTCCTCTTTTCTACCTGGCTTCAGAGTGTGATGAGAGAACCTCTTCAAATCCAAGAAGATTCTCAGACCGGGGAAACTTATTTTAGTCCCGTGGAGAACAAGGTGATGGACTTTCAGTTTCAAAATTTATCGGAACTGTTTCAATGTGCTTTATGTTTTTATTCTTCTTAAAGATGAGTGGGGGGAAAGAAAACCTAAAAATTGTAGAATAATCATAAAAAATAATTTTGTTTTTCTTTAAAAAATATTGAGATAGTCCAATCTTGTGGAGGAGGTGGAAAATTCAAAACTATTATCTAAAACAGATGTGGCGGTCAGTCCATTTCGATCCACGGAGGAGGATATGTGTGAGATTCTCTGATCCATAGAGAGTTTCAGAAAAAAAAACTGCGAAAGTTTCCCCTCTATCTCCAAAGAATGGGTATCCAGGTTGAATGCAGAGTACAGACTGATGGGAAGCCGAAACTCAAGTTCCTTAAATAGAAAAAAATGAGAGCTCCTTCTAGAAACAATTTTAGATGTCTTGTTTGGATGAGTGAGTCGACTGGGAAAAATTTCTCAGCGCTGTGGAAAAAAATTTTGAGTTATAAAAAAAAAAAAAAAAAAAAAAAAAAAAAAAAAAAAAAAAAAAACTTTTGGTTAACTCTCTCTTCTTTTTGTCTGGGAATGATGTCTCACCGTTTCGAAAAATAGAACATATCCCATTCTTGAAATTCTATTATTTTAGAAAGGATGATGAGTGATGGTCTATTTTTCGAAACGGTGAGACATCATTCCCAGACAAAAAGAAGAGGGAGTTAATTTTTATCATGTCTATAAGACATGATAAAAATTAACTCTCTCTATAAGACATGATAAAATATATAGACATGATGTCTATAAGACATGATATAGACATGATGTCTATAAGACATGATAAAAATTAACAAAAAGTTTTTTTTTTTTTTTTTTTTTTCAATTCAGGAAATTTTTCTCTGAGCTTTGCCAATTTTTTTTCCCAGCCAGCTCCATCCATAAAACAACACCTCTCAAAAGCTTTTCTCACTTATCTATTTAAACCACTCGAATTTGTTTGCTTCCAATGAGTCCACGCATCTTGGCCTTTCTTCCACTCTGCTCTGAGAAAGATAAGGTAGATTGTTTTCGGTGGACCGTCCTGTTGACGCTTCCGATTTATATAGAGAGTTATATATAGATAGGGTCCCTCCTAACTCCCTCTATTATGACTATTAGTCTTTTCTTCTTTTTTTTTCCAAGAAATATACAAAGAATGATCCACAGTTTTTTTTTCCGTTAATGAAAAAAAAAATATGCTTCTACCTTCCGACTTCTTTTTTAGTACCTCTTTAGGTGTCTCCTCCTTCTGGATCTTTTCCTTCTCCTCTCTTCCTCGCGAGGAGGGAATTGGAAATGCTGTTCAGGATGCAACGCTCGTAAAGACTCCATTTTCTTCCTGGAGAGGGCGTCTACGGCAAACACCGTCTTGTCATGAAATCGGAGTTGGTAGTAAAGAGGTCCGTGAATAATGTACACGGAGCGAGCTCGCAGTCGATAGGGAATCATACGATACCCGTCGGCTTCTGATTCCATTACCCATCCATAAAGACGGATAGAAGCTTCTCCGGTTTGAAGAATATGAACCCACTCCGGTGAAACGTAAAACAGTTTTAAAAAAGTTCCAGCATCGACGGCGATCACATTTTCCCATCGCAGATAAGCGTGTAAGCGAAAGGTTCCTGCCTCCATCATCGATTGGAAAGCAAAGTGCTTGAAAACTTCGATGGACGAAAAATAATGCAGGATTTTTCCATCGTAACAGGATAAATAGCACATTGTTTCTTGGACTATTTGTTCCATACGCTCCGGGTCCCGAAACCATTTTTCGACACGGTAGAGAGGTTCCCATTCATGAGCTCGTTCGAGATGACAGACGGGCGTGATTTCCACCAGGGTAGGTAGAACTGCAACAGCATCGGTCGACATTTTAGTTTTGCTCCGTTGAGAAGGAAGAACGAGAATGAACCCTGTAGGCAGAAAAACTCGGATCTATATAAATACTAGAGGAAAAAAGGCGGGGGGTAGGAAGGGAAGTTCTTCCTTCCTCCCAAAGAATAAGAAAAGTGGGTGGAAAGAAAAAAATCATTTCACTCTCAGGAAAAAAAAAGAATTTTTTTCTTGTCAACATGTTGTCTAGACATGTTTCTAAAAATAGATTTCCAACAAAGGTTCATTCTTTTCTTAGAAATCTATTTTTAGAAAAGAATTGACATATCCTTCAAAACAAATTTCTTTTTTTTTCCTCCCTCCAGCAGCCAACTGGATGGGCAAGCGTTTCGGGTCAGATCAGTCCGTGCTGACATTATTTTTTTTAAATACAATGGAATTAGTATAGGAATGTACTAGAAACTGACCCAAGGTTGAAAAGAAAATATCAAAATCAATACTCACTTCTTGACGATTTCTTTTTTCCAAAAACCTGTTGAAGAATTCTTGATGGGTTATCCAATCTCTAAACCTGTCTGAAGGGAATCCAATCTAAGGTGAGCGCGCATTTACCTGACGCGAAACTCGGAATATCTGCATAAATAACAAAACGTCCATTCTTAAAAACTCATCGTCTAGTCCATTGAGTTGGTTGGAGGGGGAGAAAAAATTTCTGAGTAATGAAAAAAAAAAAAAAAGAAAACTTTTTGTTAATTTTTATCATGTCTTATAGGCATGATAAAAATTAACTGTCCCCTCTTTTTGTCAAGGAAGGATGTCTCACCGTTTCGAAAACGAAACCAAAACTCATCCTTCTCATGGCAATTATTCCAAGAATGAGTCACGGTTTGTTTTTCGAAACGGTGAGACATCCTTCCCAGACAAAAAGAAGAGAGTTAATTTTTATCATGTCTAGAAGACATGATAAAAATTAACCAAAAGTATTTTTTTTTTTATCACTCAGAAATTTTTTTCCAGCCGACTCGATGATCCAAAAAGACAGATCCAAATTGTTTCTAGAAGGAACTCTCCCTTCTCTATTTAAACCACTCATGTTTCCAACTTCAGTTCAGTCTGTGCTGTGAATTCGACCTGGATACACACTTCTCCCTCCTGGAAAGAATTTCTGTGAAGGTATGCGAACATTTTTCTCAGCTCTTAGAAAAATTTTACCAGCTGACTTGATCGACGACAGACATCTCGAACATTCTGTTATCTTCGGAAGCCGTTTCATTTTCGTGCAGTCCATGCTGTGGACTCACCTGAATATCCATTGCTCCCTCCCCTTCTGGAAAGAGTCGTAGCTTTTTTAGATCCTCGTCGCTCTTTTTACGTTTCGTTGCATATCTAGGACGAAATTTTTTACCTTATTCCTTTCAAACTCTAATATTGAGGTTGGAGAGCCGTCATGGAAAATCAGCCATGATCCTGACGAATCTAAACCGACTCCTTGAAAACAGAGCTATGTCATGTTTTTTTTTTTTTTTTTTTTGATGACAGATTTCCAAGCTCCGAGTGATGAGAAATTTAGAAATTTTGCAGTGTTAACGGAAAGGAGGAGACAGAAACCTAGAGAATGGAAATGAAGCTGAGAAAAAATGCTATGAGCTCAGGAAAAAAAAGGCTCTTTCCAGGAGGGAGGAGAAGCGCAATTCTAGGTTGAGTGCACAGCACACACGGATCTGAAGTTGGAAACGCGAGGGGTTTAAATAGAGAAGCGAGAGTTTCTTCTAGAAACAATTTTGGATGTCTTGTTGTTTGGATCATCGAGTTGACTGGAAAAAAAATATTCTCAGAGCTCTAAAAAAAAAAAAACTTTTGGTTAATTTTTATCATGTCTTCTAGACATGATAAAAATTAACTGTCCCTCCTTTTTGTCAAGGAAGGTTGTCTCACCGTTTCTAAAAATAGATCATGACTCATTCTTGGAATAATTGCCTTGAGAAAGGGTGAGTGATGGTCTATTTTTAGAAAGGGTGAGACATCCTTCCCAGACAAAAAAGAAGAGAGAGTTAATTTTTATCATGTCTGTAAGACATGATAAAAATTAACCAAAAGTTTTTTTTTTTCAATCTCATCTAGAGAATTTTTTCTAGCCGACTCGATCGACAAGACATGACATCACCATTGTTTCTTTTTTTTTTTAATAATGGACTTACACCTATCCCTTTCAACCCTCCGAATTTGGCTTTGGATCCGTGTCCTTGCTTCCACATTCAGAGCTCTTTTCTTCAACATTTCGATGCAGGGGAAGAATCAATTCTCTCACGACGTTTAGATATTCTTTCAGAATGCTAGAAAACTCATTCAAAGAAGAAGTATCTAAGGGTGGAGTTGCCGGTTGAGGAAAATTCACGAGTCTTGGAACCAGATTATGCGAATCCGTCTGTATGCCAAACTGTAAAGGTGAACCACCCGCTTTAGGAGAGCATATAATAGTAAGATCCATCTTTTTCCAATTTTTGATTTGAATATACTTGTTTCTTCTTACTCGGAACATTTTCCTTTTTCTTCCTCCCCATCCAGGAACTGAATTCCAGGTGGAACGGAAGCATTTGTAATAAACTGTTGTTTCTTGGTTCCACACGCCTGACATTTTCCCGTGACCATCGGCCGTCGATTTTTCGACATGCGATAGTGGACGTCGACCGTATCGGTCTTGGTTCGGCATTTCACACACCAAATGGAATACGAAACAGGTTCCCCGTCAGAATGCTCCATTGCAGTAACACACTCTTTATTATTTTCTTCTCTTTTGAGAGAGAGAGAGAGAGATCTTAACCAGAAGTGTAGATATAAAATTTAGGATACGTTTCGGATCCGTCCGCTCTTTTCGCATACCCCACTTCTTCACAGAGGTATTCCGTTTGCTGATCCGCTCTTCGAGGATAAAACTCGTTTCCCCAAGCATCGCGAGCATAACGAATTCGATCGCCGGCCGTTAAACAATATTCGACTCCATCCGCCTTTTTAGGATACATTTCATGCCCCGATTCGTCTTTGGCATAAGGGAATAAAACAGACGTATAAAGCGAATACTCGTCCCCATTTTGAAATTTCGGGTAGTAATCTCGTCCAAAAGCCGTTCGGGCATACCGTCGAGGAGCTAAAATGTATTGGTTTCCGTTTAAATCTACCGCGTAATACTCATGACCATTTTCGTCTCGAGCCAAGATAGGATTTCCTTCAGGATCCGTAACGTATAATTCGTAGTGAGGATGTTGGGGGTCGGTCGGGTATCGTTCTTTCCCCGATGCGTCTACTCGATAAACAGACATGCTTAGTTCTCGTCGCCTGCTTCTTCCTTCCTCCCACTCGAGACCCGTTGAGATGAGGGTATGAGGTTGATATCTATAAAATGGGTTGACCCTTTCAAACTATTCTATTGTTTAAAGACGGGTGGGTTAGGAAACAAATATTAATAAAACCAAATATCTGAACGGTTTAACACAATGGGTGAATGGAAAAAGGAATAGTTCTCTCTCTCCACTCACAGGATGGTTTCTTCTTCTTGAACGGCTCACACTCAACTGAAGCGAAACTCGGAACTCGAAATGTTTAAATAGATCATAGAGTCCATTCCAGAAAGAATCCGGAGATGTCTTGTCCAGCCAAGTTGACTGGGAAAAAAATTCTCAGAGCTCTGAAAAAAATTCTCAGAGTTTAAAAAAAAAAACACTTTTGGTTAATTTTTATCATGTCTTATAGACATGATAAAAATTAACTGTCCCCTCTTTTTGTCTGGGAAGGATGTCTCACCCATTCGAAAAAACAAACCATGACTCATTCTTGGAATTGTTGCTATTAGAAAGGGTGAGTGATGGTCTATTTTTAGAAAGAGTGAGACATCCTTCCCAGACAAAAAGGGGGGTTCATTAATTTTTATCATGTCTAGAAGACATGATAAAAATTAACCAAAAGATTTTTTTTTTAGAGTAATAGAAATTTTTTCCAGCCGACTCGATCGACAAGACGTCCCCATTTTTTATTTAAGAATGGATTCTTGTTTATTTGTGTAAGCATTCCGAGTTTCGTTTTAGATGAGTCTATGTTGTTGAAGAGGATACATGGGTACCCTCATTTTTTTTCCTATCTGATTTCTAAGATGAATTCAGTGAGTTCACCTTGACCTTTTCAAATTTTGTTTGTTTACTTTTAGCCCAGAGGTCGACGGATAAATCATTCTGATTTTTTATACATTTTTTTTTGTGTCCCTCTCTCTCTTTCTAAGAAACCTATCTCGTTCCAAGTCTTCTCGAAGTGCTATTGGTTCGTTTCGAGACGAGGTCATTTCACATCCCCCCTCCTCAAAAAGTATATGTATATAAATTAAAGGAAGTGATTTTCTATACACACACTTCACCTTTTTTGAGTGGTGTCACGATGAGCCTATCCAGTAGAGAACGTCTTAGGGAAAGAATGCGTGAACAGAAACGACGCTGGCGAAGCAATTCAGCTAATCGAGAGCGAGAACGAATACTTCAAAGGGAACGTTATGCTGTTCTTAAAAAGAACTCCCGACCGCGAAAGAAACATCTTCCTCCCAAGCAGTGGGAAAGCTATACGAATTTGCAGTATAAGGATATGTGGTCCGAAGAAGCCTATCAAAAATGTATTCGACAATGTAATAAAGAGCAATACAATTTCCTGATCTACGTTCTCGTCCGTTTGTACACCTATTACGCGTTACCTGAATCGAAACGTCCCCCTCCTCTGGATATTATTGTGCAAGGATCTGCCGGAACGGGTAAATCTTTCCTGATCCAAGCTTTATACCAAACTCTGATTCGAACGCCTCTTTTTAGCGAAGCGTGCTCGGTTCTCAAACTCGCACTTAGTGCTCAAGGAGCGGTCTACTTGACGGGAGATACTTTGCATCATGCCCTGCGTCTTCAAATGAACGGGACTTTTGTTCGACCTCTGACCCAAGAGACTTTAAACTATTACAGACCCCTGTATGCTCCTTTACGGATGGTGATTTTGGATGACGTTTCCACGATCGGATCCAATTTATTTTCGCGCCTCGACCAGCAACTTCGACAATTGTGTCATGTGCCGGATAAACCGTTTGGGAATGTGTATATGATTAAATTCGGAGATTTGCAGCAGCTCCAACCGATTCGCGACACGCCCATTTTTTATTCTGAAGGGTGGTGGACGCCTCAATCCACGCTCTACTATGAACTAGTCGAATGTATGCGATTCTCTCTGGATTACGAGGAGAGACTCGATCGTTTAACGAGAAATCACTTTTTAGAACCGGACGATGTGGCATTTTTCTAGTCCCGCGTTCGCAGTTTCGACGAAATTCCTCGTGAAGCTATTCTTCTCTGTTTTTCGAGCAAGGATGCAGAGAAATATAATATGAAACGTCTCCAATCCCGAGGGACGTACTGTTCGTGTCTGGCTCGAGACGTGATTTATTCCGAGAGCGAAAAATTGCGGAAGAGGATGATGAAACGGAGTCAACATTTACATCGATCTCAGATGGCGAATCTCAAATCCGTCCTCCATTTACAAAGAGGAGCGCGATATCAATTGACTAAAACGCTCGACAGATCCAAAGGATGGATGAATGGAGCGATTGGAACACTACACCAAATAGACCAGGATGAAGACGGAGTTGTGACGCGAGTCTGGCTGCAATTTTCGAATAGTCTAGCTCCTATCGATCGCGTCTCCATTCGTATTGACACCTGTTCGACGAAAACACTCGCATTTTATCGCGAACAGTTTCCTTTGATGTTAGCCGAAGCGATTACGGCTCATAAAGCCCAAGGAGCCACCTTTCCGTCGATCGCAATTTACATGCACGGACCTTTTAATCGATTTCAGCAATATGTCGCTTTTTCTCGAGTGACTCAACCCCAGGGATTGTATATTCTGGACCAGTTTCGTCCCCGCATGAAATTGGCGAGCAAGCAAAAATACGAGGAGGAACTGGAGCGATTGCAAAACATGTCCCGGATTCCGTATGATATATCGGCTCGAGAAGAGAACCAAGATCCGTACGAGTTTCTCATGAACCTTCTTCAATGTGGGAATCGTCTTTCCTTCCATCTTTCCAATAGAAACATCTCCCAAGAAAAAGAAGTCGTCAAACTAGAAGAAAAACCTTCTTTCCATGTAAAACCTGTTATAAAATGTGAATCTTAAATCTTTTTTTAAAAATTCAATAAAAAGAAATATTCTCCATCAAAACCCCTCCATTCTTTCAAAGCTTCACAAAACGCTCAACAATGTCCACACAACGGGAAGAGAAAAATCGATCTCAACGGTCCACACAACATGTTGACTCCTCAAAATATGTCTCTCCCAAGTGACAGGATGCTTCTTCTTCAACGGCTGACACTCATCTAAAGCCAAACTGGGAATGCTTAAATAGATAAGCGAGAGTTTATTCTTAAAAAAAATGGCGCTGTCTTGTCAATGGAGAATCGAGTCGGCTGGGAAAAAATTTTGAGAGCCGGGAAAAAAAATTCTCTAACTCTAAAAAAAAAAAAAAAAAAAAAAAAAAAAAACTTTTGGTTAATTTTTATCATGTCTTATAGACATGATAAAAATTAACTCTACCCTCCTTTTGTCTGGGAATGTTGTCTCTCCGTTTTTAAAAATAGACCAGAACCCTTTCTTGGAATTTTATTCTTTTTAGAAAGGATGAGTGATGGTCTATTTTTAGAAACGGTGAGACAACATTCCCAGACAAAAGGGGAAGGTAGTTAATTTTTATCATGTCTAAAGACATGATAAAAATTAACAAAAAGTTTTTTTTTTATAGAGTTAGAAAATTTTTTTTCCTGGCTCTCAAAATATTTTCCCAGCCGACTCGATTCTCCAATTGACGACACAGCGTCATTTTTTTAAGAATGGATTCTCGTTTATCTATTTAAGCATTTCGAGTGTCACTTCAGATGAATGTCAGCCGTTGAGGAAGAAAAACGCAGATTCCCATTTTCTCATTTCCTTCAGAGAGAGAGAGGCCTAGATTTTCGAGACTCGATGACTTTTCAAGCATTTTTTGTTTAACCTATTCGACTTCATATTTGTCTGACGTTCAAGAGTATGATCTCTCGTGGATGGATCTCTTCCACCTCATTCTCTTTCCAGTCGATTTAGAAGGGGAAGGGGAGATTTTTTTTTCCCTCATGGAGGATGTCTCCTGAATACCGTTCAAAGAGTCTATGGAGAAATTATATGGTCAGAGTCACGGATTTCCAGGGCAATCTGCTTCTCAGCTAAAAAAAAAGTATCTCTCTTTCCCAGTCTGTCTTCGATTGCCTCGTTAACTGTGAAACCCATCGCTTTTCCGATTTTATGGTTCTCCCAGTATAATCAGACAGTCGGTCACAAAAGTATTCGAACACCGGTACCCTATCAGAAAATGACAAGATGGCGTTTTTTTTCTCTTTCTCTCTGTGTGTCGTGTTATTCCATCCTAGGTTTTCTTCTCCCCCCCCATCTTGGAAAAAACTGGAAAAAATTGGTTACGATCTCTTTTTGAATGGGGAGATGCCATTTTGAGAAAAAGCTGACGACCCTATCTTGGAGAATGAACATGACCGCTCTACACACCCTTTTACTCTCTCTCTCTCTCTTTTTTGAATTGGGAAGCCATTTTGGGAAAAAGCAGACGACCCTATCTTGGAGAATGGAAATGAACGCCTCTCCCTCTCTCTTTGAAATGGGAAGCCATTTTGGGACCCTCTATTCTTGGGGAGGGAGAAAACTGAAGTCTGCATTTCGCTGTCTCTGAATGCGGAAAGCCCTTTTGGGGAAAGCGGACCCTCTTCTTCTGATCTTGGATAATTGGAAATGAACGCTCTACACGATCTCTCTTTGAATTCAGAAGGTATTTTGGGACCTTCTAATGTTGGAAAACTGAAATGAACGCTCTACACCTTCTCTCTCTCTCTTTCTCTGAAATGGGTAGCCATTTGAAAACTCCCTAACTTTGGAAAAAACAGAAATGAACGCTCTACACTATCTCTCTTTGAAAATGGGGGGTGTCATTTTGAGACCTCCCTCCCCTAAACTTGGAAAAAAACTGAAATGAACGCTCTACACTTTCTCTCTTTGGACATGGGTAACCCTTTGGGGACCCTCTCCTCTTGGTAGGAAAAAAAAAGAACTGAAGTGAAGGCTCTACACAATCCCTCTTGGCATGGGATCCATATTTCGGGAAACGTGGATCACCTCATGCTGGAAAACTGAAGTGAATCACCAAGATTGGACTCTATATAATATTTTTTTTAAAAATTGACATCATGACCCTCCTCCCATTTGTTATTAAAAAATTGTTTTTTTTTGTTTTGGTTTTTATCCCATTCTCGATGTGATTTCAGATATGCAATTCCATAATAGTTCAATTTCATTCGAGGTTAAATGATCTAAACAGTCTTTGACCCACCCATCCGTATGATTATTTTCTTCTCGTTCCTGTTGCACCAAATTTTGTAAGTCCATATAATCATTCCATACGCGAAGGGCTGGATCCTCACAAGGCTGTCTTGAAACACTTGGAGTCTCTTTGGGATGAGTGGAGGGATCTAGGATGTCTGGACCCGGCTGCGATTCTACCTCCATGATTTCTGGACCCGTTGGAACTTGTTTACCCGGCTGAAATTCTACCTCCATGATTTCTGGACCCGTTGGAACTTGTTTACCCGGCTGAAATTCTACCTCCATGATTTCTGGACCCGTTGGAACTTGTGGACCCGGCTGACATTCTACCTCTACGATGTCGGGACTTTTTGAAGCTTGTGGACCCGTCTGACATTCTACCTCTACGATGTCGGGACAGGTTGGAGGAGAAGAAGAAGAAGAAGAAGAAGAGGATACTAGAAGAGGTTCTGTCTGTGAGGAGTCCGAAAGAGGTTGCCTGTTTGAACAAGTCGGGGAAGAAGAAGAAGAAGAAGAAGAAGCTTCTGGATTCTGAAGCGGATCTTGCACGCCAGGTAGGTTCCGGTAAGTCGACCGTTTATTAAGAGGTAATTTTTTTTCTTCCTCCTCATCTTCAATTCTGATGACTTCAATTTCATTCCGTTGCCGGGTCGATTTTGTTTCGGGAAATAACGGTTTGGTCCAGCTCCTCTTATCATCTAAGGAAGGGATGGGTAAAGGTGGCGGAGGGTTTTCTTCTTCTTTTTCTTGAAACATCATCGGCGATTGGAAAGAAATCTCCTCTTTTAATTGTTTCCAAAGCGAGTACGAGCACCGATCGACGAGAAAGAGACTCTTCTGGGTTGTGACGATGAGATATTGCGTTTTCGGGGGAACGACATAGTTTTGAAGAGGTCTTAGAATATATTTCTTATATTTCATCCTGTCGCTGACTTTAAAACTTCTTTCCTTCAGATTGGGGGACAATGATTCGTAATAGGCGAGAGGAGCGGCTGTGGTTTGAACAATATGAACTTCGTCCTCAGCCGTCGTTCTCACTCCAAACGTAAAATATCGTTTCGTGAGAAAAATATTCTTCCACCGAAAACTCGTGCGCGGATCTGTATATCGCCGGTCTGTTTGAATGGGCCGTCTCAAAGCTCGATCCATCCGATTCCAAGAAAAGGGAGATTCCTCTTTCGTTTGTTGCGATTCGAATAAATTTCTGTATATATTCTGAACGAGCAGGTTGGAGGATTCGACATCTTGGTTGAAAGAAACGATCGCTTGATGAGGTGGTAAATGCGGAATAAATGTCGCACAATGACACGCCAAAAAGATTTTCAAGTTGGAGATTTGCTTTAGCGTCTTCAAATCCTCCCCGTTCGAAATCCGTTGAGTTGGAAAAACGTCTAATGGCGACATGGCTCCCAATGGAAAAGAAATGATCTCGTCCAGTACTCTCGTCTTTTTATATATCTATATAGACACACACAGACACACATAGAGGCTCTATGACGTCCGTTTTATTTGTTTTTTTTTGTTTCTCTCTCTCTTCTTTCCAAGAAATCTTATCTCCATGACCTCTTTTTCTTTTCTTAAAAAGATGAATGTGTGTGGGAATGAGGAAGTGAAAGTAATAATTTAATAAACAAAAAATTATCCAACCATGACCTTCTTTTTTTTTCAAAGTCACCCTTTCCAATCCAAGGACGTCCAGAGATAGAGGAAGCAGGGAGAGAGGAGGAGGAGGGAAGGGAAGGTCATTCTCTCTTTCTCTCTATAAATAAAAGGGGAGAGCCCCAAAGTCGTATTTTTGTCCAAGTGGATCATGAGGAGGCATCCCCAGCTCACTACGTGTATTCCTTTCAAATATAAATATGTTGATCTTTCCTTTTATATCATCCAAGGAGTCGTTTACCTGAAAGCCTCCGATTTTTCAAAATGTGCGGGTTATTATACCGTGGGGAGTTATCAAAAGATGCGGGACCAATTTTTGTCCGACGAAAACGTGTTGATGGCTCGTGACATTCCACCATTGGATGCACAAATTTTGTTAATGAAACGAGCCAAATATTTTTACACGTCCCACTTTCTAACCGTCTCGCAAATGAATAGGATTATGGATCGTCTTCAGAAGACAAAAGGGATTCTCGTCCATTTTAGTGAATGGTTGCATAAATGTTTGCACGAACCTCTCTCGATCGAGAAGACTGGGAAGAATACCTATTATATTCTTCTCGAGGACTCTCCTCGTTCGTCTCATCATAGAGAGGCCACGACTTTTGAAAAAATCCTCGAGCAAGAAAAAATAGAATGGTGGAACAACTACCCCATCCCTCTCCCCGAGCATCAAGAGGAGCCTGTTCAGAAGAAAAAGGAAAAACCTTTCCAAAAGCCTATCCTCATCCTCCTCGATAATGATGGGGATGAGGAGAAGCCTGTTCAGATTCCTCTCCGTTTGTCAAAACCCGTCGAGGATGAAAAACCTCTCCCTTCCTCAAAACCCCTTGAGGAAGAGAGACCCCTCGAGAAGGAGAAATCTCTCCCATTGTCAAACCTCCTCGAAGATGAAAAACCTCTCCATTTATCAAGACCCCTCGAGAAGGAGGGACCTCTTCCTTTATCAAACCCCCTCGAAGATGAAAAACCTCTCCATTTATCAAGACCCGTCGAAAATGAGGGACCTCTCGATTTGTCAAAACCCCTCGAGGATAAGGGAACCAAAACTTCTTTCTCTTTCGAAGAGGAGGGACCTCTCAATTTGTCAAGACCCCTCAAGAATAAGGGAACCGAAAATCCTCTCCCTTTCTCAAGACTTCTCGAGGAGGAGGAGGAGGAGAGACCGCTCCATGTCTCAAGACAGGACCCTCCTCTATCTCTTGAGGATCCGAGGGAAACGATTCCTATTGAAAAACCATCTATCGACGATCCCCAGAAAAGGTCTTCGGAGGAGATTAGACTTCCATGTAGAAAACGAATCTGCCACAATCATCATCATCATCATAATAATAATATACCCCCTTCTCAACAACAGAATCCTACTACATTTGCCGATAAATGCATTCAAACCAATCCCTTTATAGTAACCCTTTTGATTGGAGAACCCGTGCATTAGCCTCGAAAAATAAAATGAGATTCTAGACTGTTTCTATGACCAGAATGTTAAGCCAATAGATAGGTCTAGCTCAGAATTTTTCTTTTTAAAAGAAAATAAATAAATAATCCAAAGACTATTCGTAAATATAAATGGTAAAGTCTTGAGTCGGCTGGAAAAAAATTTTCAGAGCTGAGAAAAATTCTACAACTCAAAAAAAAAAAAAAAAAAAAAAAAAAAAAAAAACAAAAAAAAAACTTTTTTGTTAATTTTTATCATGTCTTAGACATGATAAAAATTAACGACCCCCTTCCCTTTTCTTCTGGGAATGTTGTCTCACTCTTTTGAAAAACAAATCGTGATTCATTCATGGAATGATTGCCATTAGAGAAAGGATGAGTCATGGTCTATTTTTAGAAAGGGTGAGACATCCTTCCCAGACAAAAAGGGAGGGTCATTAATTTTTATCATGTCTAGGACATGATAAAAATTAACCAAAAGTTTTTTTTTTTATTAGAGAATTTTATTTCAGCTCTGAGAAATTTTTTTTCTCCCAGCCGATTCGAGACTTTACCATTTTTTTTAAGAATGATTTCTCCCTGATCTATTATTTCAAAATTCCAAGTTTCGCTTCAGAACCATCTATGCTGTTGAAGAAGTAACGTGATATATGTATTTTTTAATGAGTTCTGTCAAGATTGAATTGTGCAGGATCGACCTTGCGAATTTCTTCTCTGTGTCTTTAAATAATAATGATACCGAACTGCTTTTTGTAGAGCGCAATGGAAAAAACCTTTTGTATGGTTAGGACAATTCATGTGTTCGATCCCATTGTATTTGAGAATCTCTTGCGTCGATCCCGAAATGCAATAAATGGATCTTTGCAACCATTTCTCTAAAAACCGCCGTTTCATTTCTCCTCGCACCCAAATCATGGAAAAAGGTTCCGTCAACATCGTTAACACCCATGGAAAATAACTGTACGGAATTTCTCCTTCGTACCACGACAAGCCGTGATAATAATCACTCGCCCACACAGCGGTTCGTTTTTCTTTCTCGGTGAGCATTTGCCATGGAAACGGGGGTTTAAAAACAAATACCCCTCGAGAAGTACCGTCCAATGTGACGTAAGCCAATTCTTTCACAATAAAGGCTCCTTGAGAATCGTAGAAACCTTCAAAGTCGAGCACGAGTTCCATGTTTTTTATTTCTTTTCCTTTCCACAGCGAGAGAGAGAGAGAGAGAGAATTTTGTTTTCTTTTTTTCCTCAATTGAAGAAGATGGACATTTTGAGTGCCAAACCTCTCAAAGATTCCTACATTGTTCTGGACATGGAATACTTTCACTGTTATGATCCAAAGACGGGAGATATATGTTTCATCTTGAAAGAACTGGGCTACATTACTTGCGATTTAACCTTATGCGGATCCATGTTATTTCTTTTCCTTTCCAAGGTGACCTTTATTATTATTATAATGGATGTGTATTGAGATACGCATGATATTATTCAAAAAACAAATATATATACGAATGTGACCTTTCCCAGAATTCATACGACCTGTCACGTGCAACCTTCTCTCTCTATATATATATAAAAGAGGAGACGGCGAGAGAACGCTATCCATTTTTTCCTTCAGGACACACAGCGAGAGAGAGAGAGAGAGAATTTTGTTTTCTTTTTTTCCTCAATTGAAGAAGATGGACATTTTGAGTGCCAAACCTCTCAAAGATTCCTACATTGTTCTGGACATGGAATACTTTCACTGTTATGATCCAAAGACGGGAGATATATGTTTCATCTTGAAAGAACTGGGCTACATTACTTGCGATTTAACCTTATGCGGATCCATGTTTTTTCTCCCTCCTGTCCATTACGATGACTTATCGTCCCGCAATCAAGCTGTGGTCAACCAGACTACAAATAACCGACACGGCCTGCAATGGACCGAGGGTCGTCTTTCCTACGAGCATCTTCCTACAATCCTGAAAATACTGACCGAAAATGTGGAGGTGATCTACGTCAATGGATACGATAAAGCCGAATTTTTCAGCAAGCTCTGCCAGCGATCCGTTTATGAGTTTTACATCCCAGGGAAAACCGAGTGGCGGAACAAGTCGAAATGCACGCGACACCAATATTTCCAAAAGATGATTCATTGTGCCGAGAACAAGGTGAGAAATTTTCGATACCATTTGATGGAGGGTAGTTACGTTTTCCGGAAATTACATTGTTACCCCTCCGAGAGCAAAGCTGTCGAAGACGAAGAGGAGGCGGAAGAATCTCCCCAAGAGAACTCGTGCGACGATGAGGAGGAGGAGGAGGAGGATGAACTCTCTAATAATAATAATAAATGTCTAAGTTGGGATGCTTTAGAGACCCAAGAATATTGGTCTCAACCCTTATCTCACCTAGACCTGAAAGAGGATCCTCAAGTGTACTCTTTGTGGTCCTCTTCTAAAATTTGGTCTTGGAGAGAACCCTTGAATGTTCATGAATGAAATGGTATGTAAATCCCAGGAGAAAAAAAATAGAAAAAAAAAGTTCCTTTTTTTTTGTAATATGTTGATTTCTTTCCAATCCCATTTCTTTTCTATAACTCCATCCCAATCGACGAGAAGAAGACGAATTTTCCAAGTTACACAAGACGTAGAAATATTTCGCAAGGATTTATAAATTACACGCTCCCACATGATATATGTATAGAGAGAAAAAAACCCTCTGTTCTCTACCCAATACGTCAAGACTTCCCTAAACTAAGAGAGATCATGAGTACCGAGGAAACCTTAGCAGAGCAAGTGGAAAGACTTTCAAAGAGATTAGAAGAGTTAAGACGGGATAGATTTACAGTTCCGCCGACTAAAGAGGAAACTATCATGGATTTCAACAAACCGCCGTAAAAAAAAAAAAAAAAAAAAACTTTTTGTTAATTTTTATCATGTCTTAGACATGATAAAAATTAACTCTACCCCCCTTTTGTCTGGGAATGTTGTCTCACACTTTCTAAAAATAGACCATCACTCCTCCTTTCCTAAAGAATAGAATTCCAAGAATGGGATCTGGTCTATTTTTAGAAACGGTGAGACCCTATTCCCAGACAAAAGGCAGGTAGAGTTAATTTTTATCATGTCTAAAGTGCAGGGTCCATCCATCTTCTTATGTGAAACGATGACCCTGACGAGATCGAGATAAACATGTCCTGTGAGTTGTTTTGTAATCTTGACGCGATCCAAGAAAGACTTTTTATTTTTTTTTTGAAATAGGCGGGGGGTGGGGAGAGAAAATATTCTCACGACCCTCAGATATCTTTCCATAAATATATTTTTTATCAAAGTGTTTCTTTAATTCCGATCCTTTTAAGAGGTTGGAATGACCCTGACATTTAGATGGGGTCGCGATCCCGACAGATGTCGTGCGAGTATAAAAGTGTGTATCCTCCGCGAGATTTCTTCAGAGAACAGAAGAAGACGTGAACTGAGCTGGTAAGTCCCTTTGGTCCTATGAATATGGTTTAATCATAACTTCATTTAAAAAGACCTTTGAAACTTTGAAACTTCTTAACCCTTTGAAAAGAAAAATGTCTCTTTCAAGACGACGACTCTAAAACGTTTTATTGTTTTTTTTCCCTTTCTATATCTTCCCTGGTATACATATATACCTTTTCGATTCTCTTTTTTGCTCCTGTTTGTGGAAGACATCACCGTATTCATCGCCATGGCGTGTTCAGAAAACTTTATCGTGCTCGATCTAGAGGGTTTCCAGTCCTACAACCACAAGAAGGGTGAATTTACCTACGTTTTAAAAGAATTGGGCTATGCGACAAAAGATTTTTTGACCGTGGGATCGTTGACGTTTGCTCCTCCTCACCCCTTCCACCAACTGAATGAAAAAAACCAAAAGACGAATGCCTGGCTGACGAGAAACCGGCACGGACTTCGTTGGAACGAGGGTCATATTCCCTACAACCATTTAGGACGCATTCTCCAATCGCTCACTCACAGCTTCTCCACGATTTATGTGGTGGGATGTCAGAAAGCTAAATTCTTTGCTAAAGCCTTGGATTATCAAAAACCCGTGACGGAAATTTATGTGCCAGATGGAATCATTTGGAAGTATCGGGAAAAATGTGCCCGACATCATCAAAGGATGAAATATTTCCATTGTGCCGAAAACAAAGTGCGCAACTATCGATGGCATATTACGGAAGGAGATTTTCATATCAATCACGTCTATCCAGACGGAACGGAGAAAGAGGAGAGGATTCAGGAGGAAGCAGACAATCCTCTGCAAGCTTTTGATAAGGCCTACGATCAGTTAGAGAAGGATCCGTCCCCAAAAACGTACGATAACCTCATCCAGAAGTGGGATAATCTGTCCTGTTTCCAAGTGATGGAACATCCGGATGAGCATACGCCTTTAAACTTGATGGGCTCTTCTTTGTCGTCAACTTCCTCCAATAACTCGAGGAAGACGGAGGGTTGGGGAGACATACCTGAAAATATTCCCCATTACGATCCAGCAGCCTGTTGGGACGAACCTTCCAAAGAATCTCATCAGATCCCCAAAGTATCTTCAGAGGATCCAAAGACAAAATCCACTGAGTGTTGGGACAATGAACGGACGACTCATGCTCCAAAATCCACTGAGACTATGTCCACTGAGTGTTGGGACAATGAACAGACGACTCATGCTCCAAAATCTACTGAGACTATGTCCACTGAATGTTGGGACAATGAACGGACGACCCATGCTCCAAAATCGACTGAGACTATGTCCACTGAGTGTTGGGACAATGAAACCGAAAAGACGACAGAGAATTGGGATGACCGTTCTCAAAAGTATTTGAATTGATATATACATAAACTCAGGAGAAAAAAAAATAAAGAAAAGATTTTTTAGAAATAAGTAGAGAAAGGTTCTCCGCTTTCCCTATATTTATGGAAATGGACTGAGAAGAGAGAGAGAGAGACGAATCAGGAGACCAAAAAAAATGGGTCTTGGAAGGAATGAGTGCAAATGCATTCGATTCCTTCCGAGACCCATTTTTTTTGGGTCCCTCTCTCATCCAATCTTGGAAAAGAACTTTGTCCTATTTTTCTAGGTCCATTCAAAAAGAAATGAATCTATCCATAAATTTTCTTAAAAGAAAAAAAAACAAAAAGATCCTTTACCTCTTGACGGTCCAAAATCGAGAATCTTGGAAAACGTTATCCACTCTCTCCATCCAGTCAAGCTTCTCTGTAGAAAATCTAGTAGGTGCATCTGCATTCTTGAACACCCGGCAGTTATTATTGGACGCGAAACGTCGAATGCTGAAATAGTTAATAGTGAGCCCATTCTTAAAGAAACGCGGATGTTTTATTCATCCAGTTGAGTGCGGAAAAATTTCTGAGAGCCGGAGAAAAATTTCTCTAACTGAAAAACAAAAAAAAAAAAAAAAAAAAAAATACCCCCCTTTTAGTCAGAAAATTGATGTCTTCAATTTTTCAAAAATTGAAGACATCAATTTTCAAATTTTCAGACTAAAAAGGGGGGTAATTTATTTTTCAGAAACTTTCCCCAGCCGACTCGATGTGAATAAAACTTTACTGTTTGTTAAGAATGTTATTTAATGGATCGATTTCAACCTATCGAGTTTCGCTTGAGTTCCGGCCGTGCTGTGGGCCCACCTGGATACAAGTTTTCCCCTTTTGGAATAGAATAAAACTTTACTGTTTTTTAAGAATGTTATTTAATGGATCGATTTCAACCTATCGAGTTTCGCTTGAGTTCCGGCCGTGCTGTGGGCAAACCTGGATACAAGTTTTCCCCTTTTGGAATAGAATTTCCGTCAAGGTAGGCTACTTTTCCTCTTTTTGCATTTTTCATGTCATTTCATTTGTATTACAATATACTGAAAACGGGCGTTCGAACTGATTTCTAGGCTATTTCTATACAAATGGAGCTCGATCCAAGAAAGAAATGATGTCTTTTTTTTATTTTGTGGACTGCCAATTTGTATTGGAATATACTGAAAACGGGCGTTCACGTCGGCTTTCAGTATATTTCAATACAAATGGAGCTGGAGCCAAGAAAAAAATGATGTCTTTTTTTTATGTTGTGGACAGC
The DNA here is from genome assembly GCF_044657685.1 of Stegodyphus dumicola. Taxonomy (NCBI): domain Eukaryota; kingdom Metazoa; phylum Arthropoda; class Arachnida; order Araneae; family Eresidae; genus Stegodyphus; species Stegodyphus dumicola. The sequence goes on along the minus strand of NC_140781.1, from coordinate 106,426,023 downwards.
CAATTTTGTATTGGAATATACTGAAAACGGGCATTCACGTCGGTTTTCAGTATATTTCAATACAAATGGAGCTGGATCCAAGAAAAAAAATGATGTCTTTTTTTATTTTGTGGACTGCCAATTTTGTATTGGAATATACTGAAAACGGGCATTCACGTCGGTTTTCAGTATATTTCAATACAAATGGAGCTGGACCAAGAAAAACATGATGTCTTTTTTTTATGTTGTGGACAGCCAATTTTGTATTGGAATATACTGAAAACGGGCGTTCACGTTGGTTTTCAGTATATTACAATACAAGTGGAGCTGGATCCAAGAAAAAAATGATGTCTTTTTTTTATGTTGTGGACAGCCAATTTTGTATTGGAATATACTGAAAACGGGCGTTCACGTTGGTTTTCAGTATATTACAATACAAGTGGAGCTGGATCCAAAAAAAAAATGATGTCTTTTTTTTATTTTGTGGACAGCCAATTTTGTATTGGAATATACTGAAAACGGGCGTTCACGTTGGTTTTCAGTATATTCCAATACAAATGGAGCTGGATCCAAGAAAAAAATGATGTCTTTTTTTTTATTTTTTGTGGACAGCCAATTTTGTATTGGAATATACTGAAAACGGGCATTCACGTTGTTTTCAGTATATTTCAATACAAGTAAAGCTCGATCCAAGAAAAAAATGATGTCTTTTTTTTTATTTTGTGGACAGCCAATTTTGTATTGGAATATACTGAAAACGGGCATTCACGTCGGTTTTCAGTATATTTCAATACAAATGGAGCTGGATCCAAGAAAAAAAATGATGTCTTTTTTTATTTTGTGGACTGCCAATTTTGTATTGGAATATACTGAAAACGGGCATTCACGTCGGTTTTCAGTATATTTCAATACAAATGGAGCTGGACCAAGAAAAACATGATGTCTTTTTTTTATGTTGTGGACAGCCAATTTTGTATTGGAATATACTGAAAACGGGCGTTCACGTTGGTTTTCAGTATATTACAATACAAGTGGAGCTGGATCCAAGAAAAAAATGATGTCTTTTTTTTATGTTGTGGACAGCCAATTTTGTATTGGAATATACTGAAAACGGGCGTTCACGTTGGTTTTCAGTATATTACAATACAAGTGGAGCTGGATCCAAAAAAAAAATGATGTCTTTTTTTTATTTTGTGGACAGCCAATTTTGTATTGGAATATACTGAAAACGGGCGTTCACGTTGGTTTTCAGTATATTCCAATACAAATGGAGCTGGATCCAAGAAAAAAATGATGTCTTTTTTTTTATTTTTTGTGGACAGCCAATTTTGTATTGGAATATACTGAAAACGGGCATTCACGTTGTTTTCAGTATATTTCAATACAAGTAAAGCTCGATCCAAGAAAAAAATGATGTCTTTTTTTTTATTTTGTGGACAGCCAATTTTGTATTGGAATATACTGAAAACGGGCGTTCACGTTGATTTTCAATATATTTCAATACAAATGGAGCTCCATCCAAGAACAAAATGATGTCTTTTTTTTTATTTTGTGGACAGCCAATTTTGTATTGGAATATACTTAAAACGGGCGTTCACGTTGGTTTTCAGTATATTCCAATACAAATGGAGCTCCATCCAAGAAAAAAAATGATGTCTTTTTTTTATGTTGTGGACAGCCAATTTTGTATTGGAATATACTGAAAACGGGCGTTCGAGTCGGTTTTCAGTATATTCTAATACAAATGGAGCTCCATCCAAGAAAAAAATGATGTCTTTTTTTTATGTTGTGGACAGCCAATTTTGTATTGGAATATACTGAAAACGGGCGTTCGAGTCCTTTTTCCGACTATTTCTATACACATTCCACTATATTAAAATGACGTCATGGTTGAGTCCAAACAGAGTCGTCCCCGGATAGAGTCGTCTCCGGACAAAGTCGTCCCCGGACAATTTTATACCGAATTTGTATAGAAATATACTTAAAATGGGCTTGGAGGGGGGGGCGGAGTCCAAACAAAGTCGTCCCCGGACCATCTTGATGACCAGACATATTGCCTTTTCAACAGCCCGTATTATTCTGAACAAAAACGTGGAATACTTTTATAGAAAAGAGAAGAATTGAAAGTGAAAGTCAAAAAGCAAAATGGGATCGGCTGGGAAAAATTTCTGAGAGCCGAGAAAAAATTCTGAGTCAGAAAAAAAAAGAAAAAATATATAATATATATATTATATAATATATATATTATATAATATTTATATATTATATAATATATATTATAAATACTTTTTGTTAATTTTTATCATGTCTTCTAGACATGATAAAAATTAACTCATCCCCCTTTTGTCTGGGTATGTTGTCTCACCGTTTCTAAAAATAGACCAAAACCCAGTCTTTTCTTGGAATTTAAAAGGATGAGTCATGGTCTATTTTTAGAAAGTGGGAGACAACATTCCCAGACAAAAGGGGGGTGAGTTAATTTTTATCATGTCTAGAAAACATGATAAAAATTAACAAAAAGTTTTTTTTTTTTTTTTTTTTTTTTTTTTTTAACATCTCAGAATTTTTTTCTGAGCTCTGAGAAATTTTTCCTAGCCGATCCCATTTCGTTTTTCGACTTTCACTTTCAACTCTTCACTTTTCCTATCCACTGTCGTTGGAATTGTGTTCACTGGAGGCTATTTCTTTTTTTGCAATCTCGCTTTTAGTTTTCTCTGAGATTCTTTAGAAATGGCTATACAAATTTCACCATCTATATAGAGATGATGTCCAAACAAAGTCGTCCCCGGACCATCTTGATGACCGAATATGTGTAGAAATAGTCTGAAAATGGGCTTGAGGGCCGGTTTCTGGACGATTCCTCTACAAATTCGGCCGCATCCAGAAAAACAAAAATACATAGTTTCTTTTTGGGTGGACAGGAGATGATAAATTTCTTTTCTCTCTCTCTCCCAAGATTGGAGGAGAGAGTGGCCCAAAAAAATGGGTCTCGGAAGGAATCGAATGCATTTTGGAATGCACTCATTCCTTCCAAAACCCATTTTTTTGGTCTCCTGATTCAACTCTCCAGTCTATGGAATAGGGAAAGCGGAGAACGTTTCCCCTTCTTTAAGCGACTGGAGACCATATCGCATCATCATCATCATCATCACCATCACCATCGTCCTCTTTCTGATACTTTTCAACGAAGGCTTGATGTCTCTGGATGATTTTGGGGAGATGATGGATCCCGAATTGAGTGATGAAAAAGAGAGGACTCTTTTTCCTTTCTTGTTCGTCTTGCACAGTCTCTCGGAGGGTGATATACGTTTCCCCGTCCTCCTCAATTTTCGTCCGAGGTCTCATGAATATTTTACACATCCAAGGGAAGAGCGACTTGTTATGCAGGGATTTCGAAGCGACGAAGGCCGCTTCATTCGAAGTGAGGACATTCTGGTTCGGTTGACCCCATTCTTTGGAGTAGTTGTCCAAATCGCCTAGTCGAAGAAAATGGTGTCGATTAGGAAAAAAGACTTGGAGAACACTCGTCGTATGCGAGACGTTCGTAGGCAAGAGAGTCAAGATATCTTTGGCATTCCAGTACAGGAATCCTAGATCCACATACGCGTGCACGTAATAGTCATCGTTATATTCCAGTTTGAGCAGCATGGCTTTTGTATTTTTTTTTCCGTTCTCAAGGCGAAACACTCGTCTGATATGAACAAGAGCTCGCTGGCGATCCGTTTATATAGACTCCTCAGAGAGAGAGAGGGAGAGGGGAGCAGGAGGAACAAGGTTGATGAATTCTAAAATAAAAAAAATGATAACGAAATGAGATCTGCTGGCAAAATATTTTCAGAGCTCAGAAAAAAATTCTGAGATGTAGAAAAAAAAAAAAAAAAACTTTTTGTTAATTTTTATCATGTCTTCTAGACATGATAAAAATTAACTCACCCCCCTTTTGTCTGGGTATGTTGTCTCACCGTTTCTAAAAATAGACCAGAACCCAGTCTTTTCTTGGATTCTATTCTTTAAAAGGATGAGTCATGGTCTATTTTTAGAAAGTGGGAGACAACATTCCCAGACAAAAAGGGGGGTGAGTTAATTTTTATCATGTCTAGAAGACATGATAAAAATTAACAAAAAGTTTTTTTTTTTTTTTTTTTTTTTTTTTTTACATTTCAGAATTTTTTTCTGAGCTCTGAGAAATTTTTCCTAGCCGATCTCATTTCGTTTTTCGACTTTCACTTTCAACTCTTCACTTTTCTATAAAAGCATTCCACGTTTCTGTTCAGAACAGTGTCTCTCTCTACCCAAATCTGAAACCCTAGTCACGAGAGAATATGAGACTAGAAAAATAGTTTAGCTTATTGATCTAAAAAATGTCCCATGCTAGAACTCAGAATTATAATCAGAGCGGGGCTTTCCAGTATCCACTTCCAAGATTTTAGATTTGTCATGGGTGATATGTTCCCAAATTCATAAATTCTTCAATTATAGTCCCCTTCTTTGACAAATGGCTAAGAAATTCTTAAAGAATATCATGATAAAGATTTAGCTATCTATATATAACATTATGTTTTCTTTTCAAAAAAAAATCCAGTCTTGATCGAAATGGACTTTACGCACAATTTATTGTATCCCCATCTTTCCAAGATTGGTTTGAAGAAGTGATCAAAAAAAAATGGGTCTGGAAGGAAAAGGGTGCATTTCGAGAAAAGAAAAGAGGACCCTCTTTTTCTCGCAATGCACCCGTTTCCTTCCAGACCCATTTCTTTTGCCTCCTCAGAACTCTCTTTCTTTTCTCCTCCCTCTCTCTCTTAAGAGGGATTGAAAGAAAGAGGCTAGATGGAAAAGTTTCTTTTTTTTTCTTTCGAGAAGATAAAAAAAAATTTGGAGGAGGAGCAAATTTTTTTTGGGTGGTGGTGGTTGTTTTTTTTAGAAGGTGATAACTTTAGTGACATTTAAAGAGACCACCAGAGGATCCGTTTGAGTCTCGACGACCTTTTCTTGACGGGGGTCTGTCTGGCAATAAGCGCTGGCATATTGTTTAGGGTAAGTAGAAGAATCCGTCATGCCTGGATGAGGCGGTATGTAGCGCAATCCCAGATTAAAGAGGGTGATGAAGGGAAATTTCTCCCCCGGATAGAGCAGTCGGTAAACGGGTTGATTGGGTACAACTCGAACCAGCGGCTGAGTTAAAATGCTATACACCCAGGCCAGAAGCTGATTATTTTTAGGATTATTTTCGGCCAGATGTAACATTTCTTCGCTGGAGAGGACATATCCCTCTTGAGAACTGCCGAGACTCTCAAGATCTTTTATTTTCCTGAAGACGTGGTGTTCGTCGAAAAACACGGAGAGAATGTCCCAGGTTCTTTTACTGGAAGTATGAATCAGAGGCAAAATGTCCGTAGCGTTCCAAAACAATCTTCCGTCATCCACATAACAGCGAATGCTCACAAACTCATTATATAAGACGCGGATCATCATCTTGAGTAGAAATATGGATACGCACAGCAGTCTCTCTCTCTGGGAAATAGAGTCTGTCTTCCACTCGCCTCTCTATATATACGAGAAGACCACGTGATGGGCGACGTGACGGTTGACTTCTAGAAAAAAAAATCAACTTTGTCTATCTCTCTCTCTCTATGACCTTCTATTTTTTTCCTAAAGAACACCCCGTCACCTTTTCAAAGGTCATGGGATTGAGAGGAACGAAAGAAAAAAAAACAACCATCCTTTGTATACTACCTATGACCTTCTCCTAGAGACCCCTGTCATTTTCTTCTCGAGAGCTACGTGATGAAAGCTTTTTTTTTATTCTAAAGTTTATCAACTTTGTAGACACATGACCCCGTCACCTTCTCAAAGGCCATGTCGTATGGAATGGGACCCTTTTGGTTTTTTCTTTTGACAAAATAAAAAATAAAACAACTCTATAATCATCTCTCTATGACCTTCACAAACACTCATTTCGTTATCATTTTTTTTATTTTAGAATTCATCAACCTTGTTCCTCCTCCTCCCCTCTCCCTCTCTCTCTCTGAGGAGTCTATATAAACGGATCGCCAGCGAGCTCTTGTTCATATCAGACGAGTGTTTCGCCTTGAGAACGGAAAAAAAAAATACAAAAGCCATGCTGCTCAAACTGGAATATAACGATGACTATTCCGTGCACGCGTATGTGGATCTAGGATTCCTGTACTGGAATGCCAAAGATATCTTGACTCTCTTGCCTACGAACGTCTCGCATACGACGAGTGTTCTCCAAGTCTTTTTTCCTAATCGACACCATTTTCTTCGACTAGGCGATTTGGACAACTACTCCAAAGAATGGGGTCAACCGAACCAGATTGTCCTCACTTCGAATGAAGCGGCCTTCGTCGCTTCGAAATCCCTGCATAACAAGTCGCTCTTCCCTTGGATGTGTAAAATATTCATGAGACCTCTGACGAAAATTGAGGAGGACGGGGAAACGTATATTACCCTCCGAGAGACTGTGCAAGACGAACAAGAAAGGAAAAAGAGTCCTCTCTTTTTCATCACTCAATTCGGGATCCATCATCTCCCCAAAATCATCCAGAGACATCAAGCCTTCGTTGAAAAGTATCAGAAAGAGGACGATGGTGATGGTGATGATGATGATGATGATGCGATATGGTCTCCAGTCGCTTAAAGAAGGGGAAACGTTCTCCGCTTTCCCTATTCCATAGACTGGAGAGTTGAATCAGGAGACCAAAAAAATGGGTCTTGGAAGGAATGAGTGCATTTCAAAATGCATTCGATTCCTTCCGAGACCCATTTTTTTGGGCCACTCTCTCCTCCAATCTTGGGAGAGAGAGAGAAAAGAAATTTATCATCTCCTGTCCACCCAAAAAGAAACTAAGTATTTTTGTTTTTCTGGATGCGACCGAATTTGTAGAGGAATCGTCCAGAAACCGGCCCTCAAGCCCATTTTCAGACTATTTCTATACATATTCGGTCATCAAGATGGTCCGGGGACGACTTTGTTTGGACATCATCTCTATATAGATGGTGAAATTTGTATAGCCATTTCTAAAGAATCTCAGAGAAAACTAAAAGCGAGATTGCAAAAAAAGAAATAGCCTCCAGTGAACACAATTCCAACGACAGTGGATAGGAAAAGTGAAGAGTTGAAAGTGAAAGTCGAAAAACGAAATGGGATCGGCTAGGAAAAATTTCCCAGAGCTCAGAAAAAAATTCTGAAATGTTAAAAAAAAAAAAAAAAAAAAAAAAAAAAAAAAAAAAAAAACTTTTTGTTAATTTTTATCATGTTTTCTAGACATGATAAAAATTAACTCACCCCCCTTTTGTCTGGGAATGTTGTCTCCCACTTTCTAAAAATAGACCATGACTCATCCTTTTAAATTCCAAGAAAAGACTGGGTTCTGGTCTATTTTTAGAAACGGTGAGACAACATACCCAGACAAAAGGGGGATGAGTTAATTTTTATCATGTCTAGAAGACATGATAAAAATTAACAAAAAGTATTTATAATATATATTATATAATATATATTATATAATATATATATTATATAATATATATATTATATAATATATATATTATATATTTTTTCTTTTTTTTTCTGACTCAGAATTTTTTCTCGGCTCTCAGAAATTTTTCCCAGCCGATCCCATTTTGCTTTTTGACTTTCACTTTCAATTCTTCTCTTTTCTATAAAAGTATTCACGTTTTTGTTCAGAATAATACGGGCTGTTGAAAAGGCAATATGTCTGGTCATCAAGATGGTCCGGGGACGACTTTGTTTGGACTCCGCCCCCCCTCCAAGCCCATTTTAAGTATATTTCTATACAAATTCGGTATAAAATTGTCCGGGGACGACTTTGTCCGGAGACGACTCTATCCGGGGACGACTCTGTTTGGACTCAACCATGACGTCATTTTAATATAGTGGAATGTGTATAGAAATAGTCGGAAAAAGGACTCGAACGATCGTTTTCAGTATATTCTAATACAAAATTGATTGTCCACAACATAAAAAAAGACATCATTTTTTTCTTCGATGGAGCTCCACTTGTATTAGAATATACTGAAAACCGACTCGAACGCCCGTTTTCAGTATATTCCAATACAAAATTGGCTGTCCACAACATAAAAAAAAGACATCATTTTTTTTCTTGGATGGAGCTCCATTTGTATTGGAATATACTGAAAACCAACGTGAACGCCCGTTTTCAGTATATTCCAATACAAAATTGGCTGTCCACAAAATAAAAAAAAGACATCATTTTTTTCTTGGATGGAGCTCCATTTGTATTGAAATATACTGAAAACCAACGTGAACGCCCGTTTTCAGTATATTCCAATACAAAATTGGCTGTCCACAAAATAAAAAAAAAAAGACATCATTTTTTTCTTGGATCGAGCTCCACTTGTATTGAAATATACTGAAAACAACGTGAATGCCCGTTTTCAGTATATTCCAATACAAAATTGGCTGTCCACAAAAAATAAAAAAAAGACATCATTTTTTTCTTGGATCCAGCTCCATTTGTATTGGAATATACTGAAAACCAACGTGAACGCCCGTTTTCAGTATATTCCAATACAAAATTGGCTGTCCACAAAATAAAAAAAAGACATCATTTTTTTCTTGGATCCAGCTCCACTTGTATTGTAATATACTGAAAACCAACGTGAACGCCCGTTTTCAGTATATTCCAATACAAAATTGGCTGTCCACAACATAAAAAAAGACATCATTTTTTTCTTGGATCCAGCTCCATTTGTATTGAAATATACTGAAAACCGACGTGAACGCCCGTTTTCAGTATATTCCAATACAAAATTGGCAGTCTACAAAATAAAAAAAAAGACATCATTTTTTTCTTGGATCGAGCTCCACTTGTATTGAAATATACTTAAAAACCGACTCAAACACCCGTTTTCAGTATATTCCAATACAAATTGGCAGTCCACAAAATAAAAAAAAAGACATCATATCTTTGTTGGATCGAGCTCTATTTGTATTGAAATATACTGAAAACCGACTCAAACACCCGTTTTCAGTATATTCCAATACAAATTGGCATTCCTCAAAATAAAAAAAAGACATCATTTTTTTCTTGGATCGAGCTCTATTTGTATTGAAATATACTGAAAACCGACTCAAACACCCGTTTTCAGTATATTCCAATACAAATTGGCAGTCCACAAAATAAAATAAAAGACATCATTTCTTTCTTGGATCGAGCTCTATTTGTATTGAAATATACTGAAAACCGACTCAAACACACGTTTTCAGTATATTCCAATACAAATTGGCAGTCCACAAAATAAAAAAAAGACATCATTTCTTTCTTGGATCGAGCTCCATTTGTATAGAAACAGCCTAGAAATCAGTTCGAACGCCCGTTTTCAGTATATTGTAATACAAATGAAATGACATGAAAAATGCAAAAAGTGGAAAAGTAGCCTACCTTGACGGAAATTCTATTCCAAAAGGGGAAAACTTGTATCCAGGTTTGCCCACAGCACGGCCGGAACTCAAGCGAAACTCGATAGGTTGAAATCGATCCATTAAATAACATTCTTAAAAAACAGTAAAGTTTTATTCTATTCCAAAAGGGGAAAACTTGTATCCAGGTTTGCCCACAGCACGGCCGGAACTCAAGCGAAACTCGATAGGTTGAAATCGATCCATTAAATAACATTCTTAAAAAACAGTAAAGTTTTATTCTATTCCAAAAGGGGAAAACTTGTATCCAGGTGGGCCCACAGCACGGCCGGAACTCAAGCGAAACTCGATAGGTTGAAATCGATCCATTAAATAACATTCTTAACAAACAGTAAAGTTTTATTCACATCGAGTCAGCTGGGAAAAGTTTCTGAAAAATAAATTACCCCCCTTTTTAGTCTGGAAATTTGAAAATTGATGTCTTCAATTTTTGAAAAATTGAAGACATCAATTTCCAGACTAAAAGGGGGGTATTTTTTTTTTTTTTTTTTTTTTTTTTTTTTTTCAGTTAGAGAAATTTTTCTCCGGCTCTCAGAAATTTTTCCGCACTCGACTGGATGAATAAAACATCCCCGTTTCTTTAAGAATGTTACTATTCTCACTGTTAACTATTTCAGCATTCGACGTTTCGCGTCCAATAATAACTGCCGGGTGTTCAAGAATGCAGATGCACCTACTAGATTTTCTACAGAGAAGCTTGACTGGATGGAGAGAGTGGATAACTTTTTCCAAGATTCTCGACTTTGGACCGTCAAGAGGTAATGGATCTTTTTGTTTTTTTTTTCTTTTAAGAAAATTTATGGATAGATTCATTTCTTTTTGAATGGACCTAGAAAAATAGGACAAAGTTCTTTTCCAAGATTGGATGAGAGAGGGACCCAAAAAAATGGGTCTCGGAAGGAATCGATTGCATTTGCACTCATTCCTTCCAAGACCCATTTTTTTTGGTCTCCTGATTCGTCTCTCTTTCTCTCTCCTCAGTCCATTTCCATAAATATAGGGAAAGCGGAGAACCTTTCTCGACTTATTTCTAAAAAATCTTTTCTTTATTTTTTTTTCTCCTGAGTTTATGTATATATCAATTCGAATACTTTTGAGAACAGTCATCCCAATTCTCTGTCGTCTTTTCGGTTTCATCGTCCCAACACTCAGTGGACATAGTCTTAGTGGAATTTGGAGCATGAGTCGTCCGTTCATTGTCCCAACACTCAGTGGATTTTGTCTTTGGATCCTCTGAAGATATTTTGGGGGTCTCATGAGATTCTTTGTAAGGTTCGTCCCAACAGGCTGCTGGATCGTAATGGGGAATATTTTCAGGTATGTCTCCCCAACCCTCCGTCTTCCTCGAGTTATTGGAGGAAGTTGACGACAAAGAAGAAGAGCCCATCAAGTTTAAAGGCGTATGCTCATCCGGATGTTCCATCACTTGGAAACAGGACAGATTATCCCATTTCTGGATGAGGTTATCGTACGCTTTTGGGGACGGATCCTTCTCTAACTGATCGTAGGCCTTATCAAAAGCTTGCAGAGGATTGTCTGCTTCCTCCTGAATCCTCTCCTCTTTCTCCGTTCCGTCTGGATAGACATGATTGATATGAAAATCTCCTTCCGTAATATGCCATCGATAGTTGCGCACTTTGTTTTCGGCACAATGGAAATATTTCATCCTTTGATGATGTCGGGCACATTTTTCCCGATACTTCCAAATGATTCCATCTGGCACATAAATTTCCGTCACGGGTTTTTGATAATCCAAGGCTTTAGCAAAGAATTTAGCTTTCTGACATCCCACCACATAAATCGTGGAGAAGCTGTGAGTGAGCGATTGGAGAATGCGTCCTAAATGGTTGTAGGGAATATGACCCTCGTTCCAACGAAGTCCGTGCCGGTTTCTCGTCAGCCAGGCATTCGTCTTTTGGTTTTTTTCATTCAGTTGGTGGAAGGGGTGAGGAGGAGCAAACGTCAACGATCCCACGGTCAAAAAATCTTTTGTCGCATAACCCAATTCTTTTAAAACGTAGGTAAATTCACCCTTCTTGTGGTTGTAGGACTGGAAACCCTCTAGATCGAGCACGATAAAGTTTTCTGAACATGCCATGGCGATGAATACGGTGATGTCTTCCACAAACAGGAGCAAAAAAGAGAATCGAAAAGGTATATATGTATAACAGGGAAGATCTAGAAAGGGAAAAAAAACAATAAAACGTTTTAGAGTCGTCGTCTTGAAAGAGACATTTTTCTTTTCAAAGAGTTAAGAAGTTTCAAAGTTTCAAAGGTCTTTTTAAATGAAGTTATGATTAAACCATATTCATAGGACCAAAGGGACTTACCAGCTCAGTTCACGTCTTCTTCTGTTCTCTGAAGAAATCTCGCGGAGGATACACACTTTTATACTCGCACGACATCTGTCGGGATCGCGACCCCATCTAAATGTCAGGGTCATTCCAACCTCTTAAAAGGATCGGAATGAAAGAAACACTTTGATAAAAAATATATTTATGAAAAGATATCTGAGGGTCGTGAGAATATTTTCTCTCCCCATCCCCCGCTTATTTCAAAAAAAATAATAATAAAAAGTCTTTCTTGGATCGCGTCAAGATTACAAAACAACTCACAGGACATGTTTATCTCGATCTCGTCAGGGTCATCGTTTCACATAAGAAGATGGATGGACCCTGAACTTTAGACATGATAAAAATTAACTCTACCCGCCTTTTGTCTGGGAATAGGGTCTCACCGTTTCTAAAAATAGACCAGATCCCATTCTTGGAATTCTATTCTTTAGGAAAGGAGGAGTGATGGTCTATTTTTAGAAAGTGTGAGACAACATTCCCAGACAAAAGGGGGGTAGAGTTAATTTTTATCATGTCTAAGACATGATAAAAATTAACAAAAAGTTTTTTTTTCTTTTTTTTTTTTTCTTTAAAGGCTGAAAAATTTTTCTGAGAGAGCTGAGAAAGATTTTTCCTCCCAATCTTTTTCGACGATGAAAAGGGAAAAACTACTGATCCGATCTCCCTACGCTTTAGGGAAAAAAATACTTATGAAATATTCATGTGTTGAAATTCACTATTCAAATAAGTGACATTTTGTTTCTCATTGGAACTGTTCAACGGCGAGTCCACTCGTCTCATTCTTTGGGGTAGGGGATGAAAGTACAGCGGTTTGTTGAAATCGATGATAGTTTCCTCTTTAGTCGGCGGAACTATAAATCTATCCCGTCTTAACTCTTCTAATCTCTTTGAAAGTCTTTCCACTTGCTCTGCTAAGGTTTCCTCGGTACTCATGATCTCTCTTAGTTTAGGGAAGTCTTGACGTATTGGCTAGAGAACAGAGGGTTTTTTTCTCTCTATACATATATCATGTGGGAGCGTGTAATTTATAAATCCTTGTGAAATATTTCTACGTCTTGTGTAACTTGGAAAATTCTTCTTCTTCTCGTCGATTGGGGTGGAGTTATGGAAAAGAAATGGGATTGGAAAGAAATCAACATATTACAAAAAAAAGGGAACTTTTTTTTTGTATTTTTTTTCTCTAGGGATTTACATACCATTTCATTCATGAACATTCAAGGGTTCTCTCCAAGACCAAATTTTAGAAGAGGACCACAAAGAGTACACTTGAGGATCCTCTTTCAGGTCTAGGTGAGATAAGGGTTGAGACCAATATTCTTGGGTCTCTAAAGCATCCCAACTTAGACATTTATTATTATTATTATTATTAGAAAGTTCATCCTCCTCCTCCTCATCGTCGCACGAGTTCTCCTGGGGAGATTCTTCCGCCTCCTCTTCGTCTTCGACAGCTTTGCTTTCGGAGGGGTAACAATGTAATTTCCGGAAAACGTAACTACCCTCCATCAAATGGTATCGAAAATTTCTCACCTTGTTCTCGGCACAATGAATCATCTTTTGGAAATATTGGTGTCGCGTGCATTTCGACTTGTTCCGCCACTCGGTTTTCCCTGGGATGTAAAACTCATAAACGGATCGCTGGCAGAGCTTGCTGAAAAATTCGGCTTTATCGTATCCATTGACGTAGATCACCTCCACATTTTCGGTCAGTATTTTCAGGATCGTAGGAAGATGCTCGTAGGAAAGACGACCCTCGGTCCATTGCAGGCCGTGTCGGTTATTTGTAGTCTGGTTGACCACAGCTTGATTGCGGGACGATAAGTCATCGTAATGGACAGGAGGGAGAAAAATCATGGATCCGCATAAGGTTAAATCGCAAGTGATGTAGCCCAGTTCTTTCAAGATGAAACATATATCTCCCGTCTTTGGATCATAACAGTGAAAGTATTCCATGTCCAGAACAATGTAGGAATCTTTGAGAGGTTTGGCACTCAAAATGTCCATCTTCTTCAATTGAGGAAAAAAAGAAAACAAAATTCTCTCTCTCTCTCGTTGTGTGTCCTGAAGGAAAAAATGGATAGCGTTCTCTCGCCGTCTCCTCTTTTATATATATATAGAGAGAGAAGGTTGCACGTGACAGGTCGTATGAATTCTGGGAAAGGTCACATTCGTATATATATTTGTTTTTTGAATAATATCATGCGTATCTCAATACACATCCATCATAATAATAATAAAGGTCACCTTGGAAAGAAAAAGAAATAAAAAACATGGAACTCGTGCTCGACTTTGAAGGTTTCTACGATTCTCAAGGAGCCTTTATTGTGAAAGAATTGGCTTACGTCACATTGGACGGTACTTCTCGAGGGGTATTTGTTTTTAAACCCGCGTTTCCATGGCAAATGCTCACCGAGAAAGAAAAACGAACCGCTGTGTGGGCAAGTGATTATTATCACGGCTTGTCGTGGTACGAAGGAGAAATTCCGTACAGTTATTTTCCATGGGTGTTAACGATGTTGACGGAACCTTTTTCCATGATTTGGGTGCGAGGAGAAATGAAACGGCGGTTTTTAGAGAAATGGTTGCAAAGATCCATTTATTGCATTTCGGGATCGACGCAAGAGATTCTCAAATACAATGGGATCGAACACATGAATTGTCCTAACCATACAAAAGGTTTTTTCCATTGCGCTCTACAAAAAGCAGTTCGGTATCATTATTATTTAAAGACACAGAGAAGAAATTCGCAAGGTCGATCCTGCACAATTCAATCTTGACAGAATTCATTAAAAAAATACATATATCACGTTACTTCTTCAACAGCATAGATGGTTCTGAAGCGAAACTTGGAATTTTGAAATAATAGATCAGGGAGAAATCATTCTTAAAAAAAATGGTAAAGTCTCGAATCGGCTGGGAGAAAAAAAATTTCTCAGAGCTGAAATAAAATTCTCTAATAAAAAAAAAAAACATTTGGTTAATTTTTATCATGTCTTAGACATGATAAAAATTAATGACCCTCCCTTTTTGTCTGGGAAGGATGTCTCACCCTTTCTAAAAATAGACCATGACTCATCCTTTCTCTAATGGCAATCATTCCATGAATGAATCACGATTTGTTTTTCAAAAGAGTGAGACAACATTCCCAGACGAAAAGGGAAGGGGGTCGTTAATTTTTATCATGTCTAAGACATGATAAAAATTAACAAAAAGTTTTTTTTTTTTTTTTTTTTTTTTTTTTTTTTTTTTTGAGTTGTAGAATTTTTCTCAGCTCTGAAAATTTTTTTCCAGCCGACTCAAGACTTTACCATTTATATTTACGAATAGTCTTTGGATTATTTATTTATTTTCTTTTAAAAAGAAAAATTCTGAGCTAGACCTATCTATTGGCTTAACATTCTGGTCATAGAAACAGTCTAGAATCTCATTTTATTTTTCGAGGCTAATGCACGGGTTCTCCAATCAAAAGGGTTACTATAAAGGGATTGGTTTGAATGCATTTATCTGCAAATGTTGTAGGATTCTGTTGTTGAGAAAGTGGTATATTATTATTATTATTATTATTATTATTATTATTATTATTATGATTGTGGCAGATTCGTTTTCTACATGGAAGTCTAATCTCCTCCGAAGACCTTTTCTGGGGATCGTCGATAGATGGTTTTTCAATAGGAATCGTTTCCCTCGGATCCTCAAGAGATAGAGGGGGGTCCTGTCTTGAGACATGGAGCGGTCTCTCCTCCTCCTCCTCCTCGAGAAGTCTTGAGAAAGGGAGAGGATTTTCGGTTCCCTTATTCTTGAGGGGTCTTGACAAATTGAGAGGTCCCTCCTCTTCGAAAGAGAAAGAAGTTTTGGTTCCCTTATCCTCGAGGGGTTTTGACAAATCGAGAGGTCCCTCATTTTCGAGGGGTCTTGATAAATGGAGAGGTTTTTCATCTTCGAGGGGGTTTGATAAAGGAAGAGGTCCCTCCTTCTCGAGGGGTCTTGATAAATGGAGAGGTTTTTCATCTTCGAGGAGGTTTGACAATGGGAGAGATTTCTCCTTCTCGAGGGGTCTCTCTTCCTCAAGGGGTTTTGAGGAAGGGAGAGGTTTTTCATCCTCGACGGGTTTTGACAAACGGAGAGGAATCTGAACAGGCTTCTCCTCATCCCCATCATTATCGAGGAGGATGAGGATAGGCTTTTGGAAAGGTTTTTTCTTTTTCTTCTGAACAGGCTCCTCTTGATGCTCGGGGACAGGGATAGGGTAGTTGTTCCACCATTCTATTTTTTCTTGCTCGAGGATTTTTTCAAAAGTCGTGGCCTCTCTATGATGAGACGAAGGAGGAGAGTCCTCGAGAAGAATATAATAGGTATTCTTCCCAGTCTTCTCGATCGAGAGAGGTTCGTGCAAACATTTATGCAACCATTCACTAAAATGAACGAGAATCCCTTTTGTCTTCTGAAGACGATCCATAATCCTATTCATTTGCGAGACGGTTAGAAAGTGGGACGTGTAAAAATATTTGGCTCGTTTCATTAACAAAATTTGTGCATCCAAAGGTGGAATGTCACGAGCCATCAACACGTTTTCGTCGGATAAAAATTCGTCCCGCATCTTTTGATAACTCCCCACGGTATAATAACCCGCACATTTTGAAAAATCGGAGGCTTTCAGGTAAACGACTCCTTGGATGATATAAAAGGAAAGATCAACATATTTATATTTGAAAGGAATACACGTAGTGAGCTGGGGATGCCTCCTCATGATCCACTTGGACAAAAATACGACTTTGGGGCTCTCCCCTTTTATTTATAGAGAGAAAGAGAGTGTGACCTTCCCTTCCCTCCTCCTCCTCTCTCCCTGCTTCCTCTATCTCTGGACGTCCTTGGATTGGAAAGGGTGACTGAAAAAAAAAGAAGGTCATGGTTGGATAATTTTTTGTTTATTAAATTATTACTTTCACTTCCTCATTCCCACACACATTCATCTTTTTAAGAAAAGAAAAAGAGGTCATGGAGATAAGATTTCTTGGAAAGAAGAGAGAGAGAAACAAAAAAAAAAACAAATAAAACGGACGTCATAGAGCCTCTATGTGTGTCTGTGTGTGTCTATATAGATATATAAAAAGACGAAAGTACTGGACGAGATCATTTCTTTTCCATTGGGAGCCATGCCGCTATTAGACGTTTTTCCAACTCAACGGATTTCGAACGGGGAGGATTTGAAGACGCTAAAGCAAATCTCCAACTTGAAAATCTTTTTGGCGTGTCATTGTGCGACATTTATTCCGCATTTACCACCTCATCAAGCGATCGTTTCTTTCAACCAAGATGTCGAATCCTCCAACCTGCTCGTTCAGAATATATACAGAAATTTATTCGAATCGCAACAAACGAAAGAGGAATCTCCCTTCTCTTGGAATCGGATGGATCGAGCTTTGAGACGGCCCATTCAAACAGACCGGCGATATACAGATCCGCGCACGAGTTTTCGGTGGAAGAATATTTTTCTCACGAAACGATATTTTACGTTTGGAGTGAGAACGACGGCTGAGGACGAAGTTCATATTGTTCAAACCACAGCCGCTCCTCTCGCCTATTACGAATCATCGTCCCCCAATCTGAAGGAAAGAAGTTTTAAAGTCAGCGACAGGATGAAATATAAGAAATATATTCTAAGACCTTTTCAAAATTATGTCGTTCTCCCGAAAACGCAATATCTCATCGTCACAACCCAGAAGAGTCTCTTTCTCGTCGATCGGTGCTCGTACTCGCTTTGGAAACAATTGAAAGAGGAGATTTCTTTCCAATCGCCGATGATGTTTCAAGAAAAAGAAGAAGAAAACCCTCCGCCACCTTTACCCATCCCTTCCTTAGATGATAAGAGGAGCTGGACCAAACCGTTATTTCCCGAAACAAAATCGACCCGGCAACGGAATGAAATTGAAGT
Source organism: Stegodyphus dumicola (assembly GCF_044657685.1). NCBI lineage: Eukaryota > Metazoa > Arthropoda > Arachnida > Araneae > Eresidae > Stegodyphus > Stegodyphus dumicola. Next base: position 106,408,277 of record NC_140781.1, on the reverse strand, counting down.
CATCACAATTGAAGATGAGGAGGAAGAAAAAAAATTACCTCTTAAAAAACGATCGACTTACCGGAACCTACCTGGCGTGTAAGATCCGCTTCAGAATCCAGAAGCTTCTTCTTCTTCTTCTTCTTCTTCTTCCCCGACTTGTTCAAACAGGCAACCTCTTTCGGACTCCTCACAGACAGAACCTCTTCTAGTATCCTCTTCTTCTTCTTCTTCTTCTTCTTCTCCAACCTGTCCCGACATCGTAGAGGTAGAATGTCAGCCGGGTCCACAAGTTCCAACAGGTCCAGAAATCATGGAGGCAGAATCACAGCCGGGTTCACAAGTTCCAACGGGTCCAGAAATCATGGAGGTAGAATTTCAGCCGGGTAAACAAGTTCCAACGGGTCCAGAAATCATGGAGGTAGAATCGCAGCCGGGTCCAGACATCCTAGATCCCTCCACTCATCCCAAAGAGACTCCAAGTGTTTCAAGACAGCCTTGTGAGGATCCAGCCCTTCCCGTATGGAATGTTTATATGGACTTACAAAATTTGGTGCAACAGGAAGGAGAAGAAAATAATCATACGGATGGTTGGGTCAAAGACTGTTTAGATCATTTAACCTCGAATGAAATTGAACTGTTATGGAATTGCATTTCTGAAATCACATCGGAAATGGGATAAAAACCAAAACAAAAAAAAAACAATTTTTTTAATAACAAATGGGAGGAGGGTCATGATGTCAATTTTTAAAAAAAAAATATTATATAGAGTCCAATCTTGGTGGTTCACTTCAGTTTTCCAGCATGAGGTGATCCACGTTTCCCGAAATATGGATCCCATTCCAAGAGAGATTGTGTAGAGCCTTCACTACAGTTCTTTTTTTTTTCCTACCAAGAGGAGAGGGTCCCCAAAGGGTTACCCATGTCCAAAGAGAGAAAGTGTAGAGCGTTCATTTCAGTTTTTTTTCCAAGTTTAGGGGAGGGAGGTCTCAAAATGACACCCCCCATTTTCAAAGAGAGATAGTGTAGAGCGTTCATTTCTGTTTTTTTCCAAAGTTAGGGAGTTTTCAAATGGCTACCCATTTCAGAGAAAGAGAGAGAGAGAAGGTGTAGAGCGTTCATTTCAGTTTTCCTACATTAGAAGGTCCCAAAATACCTTCTGAATTCAACGAGAGGTCGTGTAGAGCGTTCATTTCCAGTTCTCCAAGATCAGAAGAAGAGGGTCCGCTTTTCCCAAAAGGGCTTTCCGCATTCAGAGACAGCGAAATGCAGACTTCAGTTTTCTCCCTCCCCAAGAATAGAGGGTCCCAAAATGGCTTCCTATTTCAAAGAGAGAGGGAGAGGCGTTCATTTCCATTCTCCAAGATAGGGTCGTCTGCTTTTTCCCAAAATGGCTTCCCAATTCAAAAAAAGAGAGAGAGAGAGTAAAAGGGTGTGTAGAGCGGTCATGTTCATTCTCCAAGATAGGGTCGTCAGCTTTTTCTCAAAATGGCATCTCCCCATTCAAAAAGAGATCGTAACCAATTTTTTCCAGTTTTTTCCAAGATGGGGGGGAGAAGAAAACCTAGGATAGAATAACACGACACACAGAGAGAAAGAGAAAAAAAAACGCCATCTTGTCATTTTCTGATAGGGTACCGGTGTTCGAATACTTTTGTGACCGACTGTCTGATTATACTGGGAGAACCATAAAATCGGAAAAGCGATGGGTTTCACAGTTAACGAGGCAATCGAAGACAGACTGGGAAAGAGAGATCCTTTTTTTTTAGCTGAGAAGCAGATTGCCCTGGAAATCCGTGACTCTGACCATATAATTTCTCCATAGACTCTTTGAACGGTATTCAGGAGACATCCTCCATGAGGGAAAAAAAAAATCTCCCCTTCCCCTTCTAAATCGACTGGAAAGAGAACGAGGTGGAAGAGATCCATCCACGAGAGATCATACTCTTGAACGTCAGACAAATATGAAGTCGAATAGCTTAAACAAAAAATGCTTGAAATGTCATCGAGTCTCGAAAATCTAGGCCTCTCTCTCTCTCTCTATAGGAAATGAGAAAATGGGAATCTGTGTTTTTCTTCCTCAACGGCTGACATTCATCTGAAGTGACACTCGAAATGCTTAAATAGATAGACGAGAGTCCATTCTTAAAAAAAATGGCGCTGTGTCGTCAATTGGAGAATCGAGTCGCCTGGGAAAATATTTTGAGAGCCAGGAAAAAAAATTTTCTAACTCTGAAAAAAAAAAAAAAAAACTTTTTGTTAATTTTTATCATGTCTTTAGACATGATAAAAATTAACTACCTTCCCCTTTTGTCTGGGAATGTTGTCTCACCGTTTCTAAAAATAGACCATCACTCATCCTTTCTAAAAAGAATAAAATTCCAAGAATGGGTTCTGGTCTATTTTTAGAAACGGACAGACAACATTCCCATACAAAAGGAGGGTAGAGTTAATTTTTATCATGTCTAGAAGACATGATAAAAATTAACCAAAAGTTTTTTTTTTTTTTTTTTTTTTTTTTTTTTTTTTTAGAGTTAGAGAACTTTTTTTCCCGGCTCTCAAAATTTTTTCCCAGCCGACTCGACTCTCCATTGACAAGACAGCGCCATTTTTTTTAAGAATAAACTCTCGCTTATCTATTTAAGCATTCCCAGTTTGGCTTTAGATGAGTGTCAGCCGTTGAAGAAGAAGCATCCTGTCACTTGGGAGAGACATATTTTGAGGAGTCAACATGTTGTGTGGACCGTTGAGATCAATTTTTCTCTTCCCATTGTGTGGACATTCTTGAGCGTTTTGTGAAGCTTTGAAAGAATGGAGGGGTTTTGATGGAGAATATTTCTTTTTATTAAATTTTTAAAAAAAGATTTCAGATTCACATTTTATAACAGGTTTTACATGGAAAGAAGGTTTTTCTTCTAGTTTGACGACTTCTTTTTCTTGGGAGATGTTTCTATTGGAAAGATGGAAGGAAAGACGATTCCCACATTGAAGAAGGTTCATGAGAAACTCGTACGGATCTTGGTTCTCTTCTCGAGCCGATATATCATACGGAATCCGGGACATGTTTTGCAATCGCTCCAGTTCCTCCTCGTATTTTTGCTTGCTCGCCAATTTCATGCGGGGACGAAACTGGTCCAGAATATACAATCCCTGGGGTTGAGTCACTCGAGAAAAAGCGACATATTGCTGAAATCGATTAAAAGATCCGTGCATGTAAATTGCGATCGACGGAAAGGTGGCTCCTTGGGCTTTATGAGCCGTAATCGCTTCGGCTAACATCAAAGGAAACTGTTCGCGATAAAATGCGAGTGTTTTCGTCGAACAGGTGTCAATACGAATGGAGACGCGATCGATAGGAGCTAGACTATTCGAAAATTGCAGCCAGACTCGCGTCACAACTCCGTCTTCATCCTGGTCTATTTGGTGTAGTGTTCCAATCGCTCCATTCATCCATCCTTTGGATCTGTCGAGCGTTTTAGTCAATTGATATCGCGCTCCTCTTTGTAAATGGAGGACGGATTCGAGATTCGCCATCTGAGATCGATGTAAATGTTGACTCCGTTTCATCATCCTCTTCCGCAATTTTTCGCTCTCGGAATAAATCACGTCTCGAGCCAGACACGAACAGTACGTCCCTCGGGATTGGAGACGTTTCATATTATATTTCTCTGCATCCTTGCTCGAAAAACAGAGAATAATAGCTTCGCGAGGAATTTCGTCGAAACTGCGAACGCGGGACTAGAAAAATGCCACATCGTCCGGTTCTAAAAAGTGATTTCTCGTTAAACGATCGAGTCTCTCCTCGTAATCCAGAGAGAATCGCATACATTCGACTAGTTCATAGTAGAGCGTGGATTGAGGCGTCCACCACCCTTCAGAATAAAAAATGGGCGTGTCGCGAATCGGTTGGAGCTGCTGCAAATCTCCGAATTTAATCATATGCACATTCCCAAACGGTTTATCCGGCACATGACACAATTGTCGAAGTTGCTGGTCGAGGCGCGAAAATAAATTGGATCCGATCGTGGAAACGTCATCCAAAATCACCATCCGTAAAGGAGCATACAGGGGTCTGTAATAGTCTAAAGTCTCTTGGGTCAGAGGTCGAACAAAAGTCCCGTTCATTTGAAGACGCAGGGCATGATGCAAAGTATCTCCCGTAATGTAGACCGCTCCTTGAGCACTAAGTGCGAGTTTGAGAACCGAGCACGCTTCGCTAAAAAGAGGCGTTCGAATCAGAGTTTGGTATAAAGCTTGGATCAGGAAAGATTTACCCGTTCCGGCAGATCCTTGCACAATAATATCCAGAGGAGGGGGACGTTTCGATTCAGGTAACGCGTAATAGGTGTACAAACGGACGAGAACGTAGATCAGGAAATTGTATTGCTCTTTATTACATTGTCGAATACATTTTTGATAGGCTTCTTCGGACCACATATCCTTATACTGCAAATTCGTATAGCTTTCCCACTGCTTGGGAGGAAGATGTTTCTTTCGCGGTCGGGAGTTCTTTTTAAGAACAGCATAACGTTCCCTTTGAAGTATTCGTTCTCGCTCTCGATTAGCTGAATTGCTTCGCCAGCGTCGTTTCTGTTCACGCATTCTTTCCCTAAGACGTTCTCTACTGGATAGGCTCATCGTGACACCACTCAAAAAAGGTGAAGTGTGTGTATAGAAAATCACTTCCTTTAATTTATATACATATACTTTTTGAGGAGGGGGGATGTGAAATGACCTCGTCTCGAAACGAACCAATAGCACTTCGAGAAGACTTGGAACTAGATAGGTTTCTTAGAAAGAGAGAGAGGGACACAAAAAAATGTATAAAAAATCAGAATGATTTATCCGTCGACCTCTGGGCTAAAAGTAAACAAACAAAATTTGAAAAGGTCAAGGTGAACTCACTGAATTCATCTTAGAAATCAGATAGGAAAAAAAAATGAGGGTACCCATGTATCCTCTTCAACAACATAGACTCATCTAAAACGAAACTCGGAATGCTTACACAAATAAACAAGAATCCATTCTTAAATAAAAAATGGGGACGTCTTATCGATCGAGTCGGCTGGAAAAAATTTCTGTTACTCAAAAAAAAAAAAAAAAAAAAAAAAAAAAAAAAACTTTTGGTTAATTTTTATCATGTCTTCTAGACATGATAAAAATTAATGAACCCCCCCTTTTTGTCTGGGAAGGATGTCTCACTCTTTCTAAAAATAGACCATCACTCACCCTTTCTAATAGCAACAATTCCAAGAATGAGTCATGGTTTGTTTTTTCGAATGGGTGAGACATCCTTCCCAGACAAAAAGAGGGGACAGTTAATTTTTATCATGTCTATAAGACATGATAAAAATTAACCAAAAGTTTTTTTTTTTTTTTTTTTTTTTTTTTTTTAAACTCTGAGAATTTTTTTCCCAGTCAACTTGGCTGGACAAGACATCTCCGGATTCTTTCTGGAATGGACTCTGATCTATTTAAACATTTCGAGTTCCGAGTTTCGCTTCAGTTGAGTGTGAGCCGTTCAAGAAGAAGAAACCATCCTGTGAGTGGAGAGAGAGAACTATTCCTTTTTCCATTCACACATTGTGTTAAACCGTTCAGATATTTGCTTTTATTAATATTTTTTTTCCTAACCCACCCGTCTTTAAACAATAGAATAGTTTGAAAGGGTCAACCCATTTTATAGATATCAACCTCATACCCTCATCTCAACGGGTCTCGAGTGGGAGGAAGGAAGGAGCAGGCGACGAGAACTAAGCATGTCTGTTTATCGAGTAGACGCATCGGGGAAAGAACGATACCCGACCGACCCCCAACATCCTCACTACGAATTATACGTTACGGATCCTGAAGGAAATCCTATCTTGGCTCGAGACGAAAATGGTCATGAGTATTACGCGGTAGATTTAAACGGAAACCAATACGTTTTAGCTCCTCGACGGTATGCCCGAACGGCTTTTGGACGAGAATACTACCCGAAAGTTCAAAATGGGGACGAGTATTCGCTTTATACGTCTGTTTTATTCCCTTATGCCAAAGACGAATCGGGGCATGAAATGTATCCTAAAAAGGCGGATGGAGTCGAATATTGTTTAACGGCCGGCGATCGAATTCGTTATGCTCGCGATGCTTGGGGAAACGAGTTTTATCCTCGAAGAGCGGATCAGCAAACGGAATACCTCTGTGAAGAAGTGGGGTATGCGAAAAGAGCGGACGGATCCGAAACGTATCCTAAATTTTATATCTACACTTCTGGTTAAGATCTCTCTCTCTCTCTCTCAAAAGAGAAGAAAATAATAAAGAGTGTGTTACTGCAATGGAGCATTCTGACGCGGAACCTGTTTCGTATTCCATTTGGTGTGTGAAATGCCGAACCAAGACCGATACGGTCGACGTCCACTATCGCATGTCGAAAAATCGACGGCCGATGGTCACGGGAAAATGTCAGGCGTGTGAAACCAAGAAACAACAGTTTATTACAAATGCTTCCGTTCCACCTGGAATTCAGTTCCTGGATGAGGAGGAAGAAAAAGGAAAATGTTCCGAGTAAGAAGAAACAAGTATATTCAAATCAAAAATTGGAAAAAGATGGATCTTACTATTATATGCTCTCCTAAAGCGGGTGGTTCACCTTTACAGTTTGGCATACAGACGGATTCGCATAATCCGATTCCAAGACTCGTGAATTTTCCTCAACCGGCAACTCCACCCTTAGATACTTCTTCTTTGAATGAGTTTTCTAGCATTCTGAAAGAATATCTAAACATCGTGAGAGAGTTGATTCTTCCCCTGCAACGAAATGTTGAAGAAAAGAGCTCTGAATGTGGAAGCAAGGACACAGATCCAAAGCCAAATTCGGAGGTTTGAAAGGGATAGGTGAAAGTCCATTATTAAAAAAAAAGAAACAATGGTCATGTCATGTCTTGTTGATCGAGTCGGCTAGAAAAAATTCTCTAGATGAGATTGAAAAAAAAAAAAAACTTTTGGTTAATTTTTATCATGTCTTACAGACATGATAAAAATTAACTCTCTCTTCTTTTTTGTCTGGGAAGGATGTCTCACCCTTTCTAAAAATAGACCATCACTCACCCTTTTTCAAGGCAATTATTCCAAGAATGAGTCATGATCTATTTTTAGAAACGGTGAGACAACCTTCCTAGACAAAAAGGAGGGACAGTTAATTTTTATCATGTCTATAAGACATGATAAAAATTAACCAAAAGTTTTTTTTTTCCATCACTTAAAAAATATTTTCCAGAGCTCTAAGAATTTTTTTTCCCACTCGACTCGATGATCCAAACAATAAGACATCCAAAATTGTTTCTAGAAGAAACTCTCGCTTCTCTATTTAAACCCCTCGCGTTTCCAACTTCAGATCCGTGTGTGCTGTGCACTCAACCTAGAATTGCGCTTCTCCTCCCTCCTGGAAAGAGCTTTTTTTTTCTTGAGCTCTTAGCATTTTTTCTCAGCTTCATTTCCATTCTCCAGGTTTCTGTCTCCTCCTTTCCGTTAACACTGCAAAATTTCTAAATTTCTCATCACTCGGAGCTTGGAAATCTGTCATCAAAAAAAAACATGACATAGCTCTGCTTTCAAGGAGTCGGTTTAGATTCGTCAGGATCATGGCTGATTTTCCATGACGGCTCTCCAACCTCAATATTAGAGTTTGAAAGGAATAAGGTAAAAAAGTTCGTCCTAGATATCCAACGAAACGTAAAAAGAGCGACGAGGATCTAAAAAAGCTACGACTCTTTCCAGAAGTTGGAGGGAGCAATGGATATTCAGGTGAGTCCACAGCATGGACTGCACGAAAATGAAACGACTTCCGCAGATAACAGAATGTTCGAGATGTCTCTCGTCGATCAAGTCAGCTGGTAAAATTTTTCTAAGAGCTGAGAAAAATGTTCGCATACCTTCACAGAAATTCTTTCCAGGAGGGAGAAGTGTGTAGCCAGGTCGAATTCACAGCACAGACTGAACTAAAGTTGGAAACACGAGTGGTTTAAATAGAGAAGGGAGAGTTCCTTCTAGAAACAATTTGGATCTGTCTTGTTTGGATCATCGAGTCGGCTGGGAAAAAATTCTCAGAGCTTTGGAAAAAATTTCTGAGTGATAAAAAAAAAAAAAAAAAAAAAAAAAACTTTCGGTTAATTTTTATCGTCTTCTAGACATGATAAAAATTAACTCTCTCTTCTTTTTTGTCTGGGAAGGATTTCTCACCCTTTCTAAAAATAGACCATCACTCACCCTTTTTCAAGGCAATTATTCCAAGAATGAGTCATGATCTATTTTTAGAAACGGTGAGACAACCTTCCTAGACAAAAAGGAGGGACAGTTAATTTTTATCATGTCTAGAAGACATGATAAAAATTAACCAAAAGTTTTTTTTTTTCATCACTTAAAAAATATTTTCCAGAGCTCTAAGAATTTTTTTTCCCAGTCGACTCGATGATCCAAACAATAAGACATCCAAAATTGTTTCTAGAAGAAACTCTCGCTTCTCTATTTAAACCCCTCGCGTTTCCAACTTCAGATTCGTGTGTGCTGTGCACTCAACCTAGAATTGCGCTTCTCATCCCTCCTGGAAAGAGCCTTTTTTTTCCTGAGCTTTTAGCATTTTTTCTCAGCTTCATTTCCATTCTCCAGGTTTCTGTCTCCTCCTTTCCGTTAACACTGCAAAATTTCTAAATTTCTCATCACTCGGAGCTTGGAAATCTGTCATCAAAAAAAAAAAACATGACATAGCTCTGCTTTCAAGGAGTCGGTTTAGATTCGTCAGGATCATGGCTGATTTTCCATGACGGCTCTCCAACCTCAATATTAGAGTTTGAAAGGAATAAGGTAAAAAAGTTCGTCCTAGATATCCAACGAAACGTAAAAAGAGCGACGAGGATCTAAAAAAGCTACGACTCTTTCCAGAAGGGGGAGGGAGCAATGGATATTCAGGTGAGTCCACAGCATGGACTGCACGAAAATGAAACGACTTCCGCAGATAACAGAATGTTCGAGATGTCTCTCGTCGATCAAGTCAGCTGGTAAAATTTTTCTAAGAGCTGAGAAAAATGTTCGCATACCTTCACAGAAATTCTTTCCAGGAGGGAGAAGTGTGTAGCCAGGTCGAATTCACAGCACAGACTGAACTAAAGTTGGAAACACGAGTGGTTTAAATAGAGAAGGGAGAGTTCCTTCTAGAAACAATTTGGATCTGTCTTGTTTGGATCATCGAGTCGGCTGGGAAAAAATTCTCAGAGCTTTGGAAAAAATTTCTGACTGATAAAAAAAAAAAACTTTTGGTTAATTTTTATCATGTTTTCTAGACATGATAAATATTAACTCTCTCTTCTTTTTGTCTGGGAAGGATGTCTCACCGTTTCGAAAAACAAACCGTGAGTCATTCTTGGAATAATTGCCATGAGAAGGATGAGTTTTGGTTTCGTTTTCGAAACGGTGAGACATCCTTCCTTGACAAAAAGAGGGGACAGTTAATTTTTATCATGTCTATAAGACATGATAAAAATTAACAAAAAGTTTTCTTTTTTTTTTTTTTTATTGCTTAGAAATTTTTTCTCCCCCTCCAACCAACTCAATGGACTAGACGTTGAGTTTTTAAGAATGGACGTTTTGTTATTTATGCAGATATTCCGAGTTTCGCGTCAGGTAAATGCGCGCTCACCTTAGATTGAATTCCCTTCAGACAGGTCTAGAGATTGGATAACCCATCAAGAATTCTTCAACAGGTTTTTGGAAAAAAGAAATCGTCAAGAAGTGAGTATTGATTTTGATATTTTCTTTTCAACCTTGGGTCAGTTTCTAGTACATTCCTATACTAATTCCATTGTATTTAAAAAAAAATAATGTCAGCACGGACTGATCTGACCCGAAACGCTTGCCCATCCAGTTGGCTGCTGGAGGGAGGGAAAAAAAAAGAAATTTGTTTTGAAGGATATGTCAATTCTTTTCTAAAAATAGATTTCTAAGAAAAGAATGAACCTTTGTTGGAAATCTATTTTTAGAAACATGTCTAGACAACATGTTGACAAGAAAAAAATTCTTTTTTTTTTCCTGAGAGTGAAATGATTTTTTTCTTTCCACCCACTTTTCTTATTCTTTGGGAGGAAGGAAGAACTTCACTCCCCCCCCCGCCTTTTTTCCTCTAGTATTTATATAGATCCGAGTTTTTCTGCCTACAGGGTTCATTCTCGTTCTTCCTTCTCAACCGAGCAAAACTAAAATGTCAACCGATGCTGTTGCAGTTCTACCTACCCTGGTGGAAATCACGCCCGTCTGTCATCTCGAACGAGCTCATGAATGGGAACCTCTCTCCCGTTTCGAAGAATGGTTTCGGGACCCGGAGCGTATGGAACAAATCGTCCAAGAAACCATGTGCTATTTATCCTGTTACGATGGAAAAATCCTGCATTATTTTTCGTCCATCGAAGTTTTCAAGCACTTTGCTTTCCAATCGATGATGGAGGCAGGAACCTTTCGCTTACACGCTTATCTGCGATGGGAAAATGTGATCGCCGTCGATGCTGGAACTTTTTTAAAACTGTTTTACGTTTCACCCGAGTGGCTTCATATTCTTCAAACCGGAGAAGCTTCTATCCGTCTTTATGGATGGGAAATGGAATCAGAAGCCGACGGGTATCGTATGATTCCCTATCGACTGCGAGCTCGCTCCGTGTACATTATTCACGGACCTCTTTACTACCAACTCCAATTTCATGACAAGACGGTGTTTGCCGTAGACGCCCTCTCCAGGAAGAAAATGGAGTCTTTACGAGCGTTGCATCCTGAACAGCATTTCCAATTCCCTGCTCGCGAGGAAGAGAGGAGAAGGAAAAGATCCAGAAGGAGGAGACACCTAAAGAGGTACTAAAAAAGAAGTCGGAAGGTAGAAGCATATTTGTTTTTCATTAACGGAAAAAAAACTGTGGATCATTCTTTGTATATTTCTTGGAAAAAAAAGAAGAAAAGACTAATAGTCATAATAGAGGGAATTAGGAGGGACCCTATCTATATATAACTCTCTATATAAATCGGAAGCGTCAACAGGACGGTCCACCGAAAACAATCTACCTTATCTTTCTCAGAGCAGAGTGGAAGAAAGGCCAAGATGCGTGGACTCATTGGAAGCAAACAAATTCGAGTGGTTTAAATAGATAAGTGAGAAAAGATTTTGAGAGGTGTTGTTTTATGGATGGAGCTGGCTGGGAAAAAAAATTGGCAAAGCTCAGAGAAAAATTTCCTGAATTGAAAAAAAAAAAAACTTTTTTTTGTCTGGGAATGATGTCTCACCGTTTCGAAAAATAGACCATCACTCATCATCCTTTCTAAAATAATAGAATTTCAAGAATGGGATATGTTCTATTTTTCGAAACGGTGAGACATCATTCCCAGACAAAAAGAAGAGAGAGTTAATTTTTATCATGTCTATAAGACATGATAAAAATTAACCAAAAGTTTTTTTTTTTTTTTTTTTAACTCAAAATTTTTTTCCACAGCGCTGAGAAATTTTTCCCAGTCGACTCACTCATCCAAACAAGACATCTAAAATTGTTTCTAGAAGGAGCTCTCATTTTTTTCTATTTAAGGAACTTGAGTTTCGGCTTCCCATCAGTCTGTACACTGCATTCAACCTGGATACCCATTCTTTGGAGATAGAGGGGAAACTTTCGCAGTTTTTTTTTTTTCTGAAACTCTCTATGGATCAGAGAATCTCACACATATCCTCCTCCGTGGATCGAAATGGATTGACCGCCACATCTGTTTTAGATAATAGTTTTGAATTTTCCACCTCCTCCACAAGATTGGACTATCTCAATATTTTTTTTAAAGAAAAACTAAATTATTTTTTATGATTATTCTACAATTTTTAGGTTGTCTTTCCCCCCACTCATCTTTAAGAAGAATAAAAACATAAAGCACATTGAAACAGTTCCGATAAATTTTGAAACTGAAAGTCCATCACCTTGTTCTCCACGGGACTAAAATAAGTTTCCCCGGTCTGAGAATCTTCTTGGATTTGAAGAGGTTCTCTCATCACACTCTGAAGCCAGGTCGAAAAGAGGAGAGCGTCTGGACCCAAATCGTTGAGGAGTCTTTCCAGGGAATTGAAGGTGGTAAAAGGGGTATAGCGGAGAATCCGGCTAGGGCGGTCCGACGTATCGATCCAGAGATCCGTCGTTAAGGATCGGTAAGGGCGAAAAGGGGCTCGAGAGATCCATTGCTGAATAGTCCGTTGACTTTTCGAACTCATCCAAATCCCTTGCTGGGAAAGGCAAGTCACGAGTTCCGATCCTCGAAAATAGAGCGTGCCCGACCCCAAGTAAAACGTGAGGGGAATTGTCTTGGCGAAACGGAAACGAATCGCGAGGGAAAAAGAGTCTCGCCGTAACCACTCCATGGCGTTTGGTTTTCTCTCTCTCTCTCTCTCCTGAGGACGAGATGAAAAAAAAAAGAAAAGACAACTTTTCTCTCGGCTTCTTTTATATATAGGAAGAGAGAGGGGAAGGAGTGTTCTCGAAAAGACTCATGGGAAATTTCTTCTTCTTCTTCTTTTTGAGGTAGGTGAGAGGAACTCGTTTTTTTTTGGTGGAGAGAATGCGTCGGATGACATCCCGAGACATTTAAAAAAGAATAGATAGGATGGATTCTTCAAATGGGAAATGCGGGGTGGCTAAGGGATCTTATTCCATTTTTTTTACTTTTCTAAATATTAAATAGAATCGGGTGGATTCCATTTATCTCCTTCTAAAAAATATAGCAACACTTGATCCTTCCCGTCCTTTTTCATTTCCTGTTGACGTGTTAGATACTTTAGAGCCTCTTCGATTTTAATTAAGTAAACCCGATAGACCATCCGATCATCAATACTCCCGATATTGCGTTCGAGAGCCATTCTATAAGCAGCTTGAGATTGGAAAGGAGAATAATTATCAAAGTAGGTATTACGGCGTAAATGTTTAGGATGTTCGACTATAAAAAAATATTGTGTATAAATGCATTGATCTAATCCCGTAAATTCTAGTTTGATTAAGGGATACTGAGCCACGTCCGAGGGTTGGTAGGCGAATCGGTAGCCGGACTCTTCTTCAAATTCCTGATACGCGACTCTGAACCATTTGAATCGAGGGTCGTCGTCTTTCTTGAAGCGTCTTTTATCCATTTGTCCATGCGGGAAATCCCATTCATCTTCATAAGCTAATTTAGCCTTGTACCGATCATAATCGTCTTGTAAATTGGGATGGAGAGTCGGATAAATATGGTTTTGAAATTTATCTTGAAGCACCGATATTTTTTCCAAATCGAAGCGTGGTTCGATACGTTTATTTTTTAAAAGCTGAATTAAATAATTTTGAAAACAGTATGGCATTTTTCGATGAATCATCACCACCTGTCCTGATGAGGTCTTTACCACTAAACAATATGAAGTAGAGTATTTGTTTCTCTGGATCATCTGAAAAAAGGAAAAAGAGAGAAAAATTCCTTGATTACCTATCCACTCAATGAATACATTTATGAACAGCAAATTTCACTAATTGTTGGAGCGCTAGCATGGCCATAAATCGATGACAAGATTTCGATCGACAAGATGGACATTGCTGTGGCTGACGATGTTGAGGTTTGTAAATAACAGTCCATAAAAACTTGAGATGTACCTTTTGATGAATTTTTTCTCGAGTGGGTTCATTCGCCACGTACAGTTTTTCAATATGAAGTCGTTCCAGATCCGCATTCAATTGCTGAATAAATTCCTTCGTATGTGTTTTCAGGTCTCTGGCTATAAACCGGACGCAGTTCGTAAGAGTATATCCATCAGAGGTGACAGCCAACACACCAACAATTTTTTGGTGGAGCTTGGTCTGTGAGGACTTCTTCTTTCTAGAGCACTGATGAGTGGATGACGAGGGAGGAGAAGACAGTATTTCCAAAGAATGAGTTGGAGAAGGAGAAGACTTTTTCGGTACTCTAAAAACGGGTGAAAATGGTCCATAAAAAGTGGGTTCCGTATCTGGAATATCCTCAAAGGGATCTTCTTCACATGAAATGACTAAGTTATCCGTTGGCATGTGTTCGCTATCTTTTTACGAAACAGAATGAACCCCGATTTCTTTTTCAACCATTTATATACTAAGAGAGGGGGGGAATAAAATAGGTAGAGGTATCGAGATATCGTTGAAAAATATTTTTAAGAACTAGGAGAAAAAATTCTTCAGTAAAAAAAAAAAAAAAAAAAAAAAACACTTTTTGTTAATTTTTATCATGTCTTTTAGACATGATAAAAATTAACTCTACCCTCCTTTTCGTTTTGAATGATGTCAACATGTTGTCTACACATGTTTGTAAACAATAGACTTCCAAGAAAAACATGATCATTCTTAGAAATCTATTTTTAGGAAAGGTGAGACATCATTCAAAACAAAAAGGAGGGTAGAGTTAATTTTTATCATGTCTAAAGACATGATAAAATTTAACAAAAAGTTTTTTTTTTTTTTTTTCACCCGATTCGATTGACAAGAAATCCCAGTTTTTTTTTAAGAATGGAATTTCTCTTCTATATATTTCAGCATTTCAAATTTTTGATTCAGATCCCTCTGTGCTGTTGAAAAAGCCTGCACTTCAACTCTTCTGGAAACAGTTTAAGCCATGTCTTCTCTCAAGATTCTCTTTAGATCCAGCAAAGATGTGGATTGAGTCTCGTGAAAACAGTTCATTGTTCAAGAAATTCATAGAAGGATGGGGAGGTCTTTTTAAATGTATTATTTCTTTTTATTAACTCTTTTCTTATGTTTACGACCTTGACAACTTGTTGCTTTCTCAACTTCAGGTCTTTTGGTCGGCTGTCTAAAATCAGCTCTTATCTCAGTGGACGATGCATCAAATTCCATTGTACTGAATTCTCCATTTCCCGAAAAGACTTCTTTCAACATGTGGATGGCTTCTTTGGTCAATTCTAATGTTTTATCTATCGTCTTATTCTTTTCATTTTCTCTACGTTGGAGGATAGCGGGAGTTAAAAAAGGATTTTGACAACAGGGTTCAAATTCTTTCGTTTTGTCTTTGCGATTATGACGATGTATTTCTATAATCTTGTCATCCGTATCATCGGGGTTTATCCATATTTCCAAATCTAACTCTTTACCTTCAGAATTTTTGGGAGATAGATGAATAAGTACAGGATCCATCGCCATGGTTAAATTATTGCTTCTTCCTTTTTTATTCCTCTCCTCCCTCTTCATTTTTTTCAAAGTTTATTTTATATAATCCACTCTTCAAGTCCCATATTCAACGAATATATTTCTGGCTTTCTTTAAAAGCTTGCAATAGCCACTGAAATCGGTATCGTATCAAGTAGGCCAGAGCTCCAAAGTAAAATAATAGAATTAAACAGACGACATAATAATGAATCTTCAATACGTTGCCCAGTAAAGCGAAAAGAATCGTAGGACCTGCCGTTACCAGTAGTAAATGAATGGCGAACGTTTGTCTCTTCGACCATCCTTCCTCTTTGGGGCTTTCGTCTTCCTTTTCAAACCGACTCAATTCTTGGTCCGTTTGAAAATTTTTCTCGATTCGTTTGAAATGAGATGTCATTCTTGACCTCTCGAAATTTTAGGAACACTTGTTCCATGTACAATGACATAATCGTACGCTGTGTTGCCTCGCAAGACCCGTTTTGTGAACCGTAAAACCGACTGATTCTCTGGACAATAAATCGGTCGGAATTCAACAGATTGGTCGGTCATACATTCTCGTTTTCCCGTTAACCTATGCTTTTCGTCTATGTGTGTATATTCCAAAACACAGGGGGAAGATAGATCGCCCAGAACTCGATGCACGTAGGGTCCACATTCACAGACGTGTCGTTCGGCGTCCCATCCTAGTCCGGGCACGTTCCACAAATCTCGAACGCAGTAATCGACAGAACAGACCCACGGAGATGTTTGAATCATTCGATTACCTCGTCGATCTAAAGAATGGCATTGACATTGGTATCGGAACGATCCATCTTCTAACGTTTCGTAATAATCGGCTACTTCTTGAGCGGGTTGTTGGGTTCGATGATCTATTAAAACATTGAGAGAAGGATCACGGGCTTCTGGATGTTGACAGGGATGGGTGAAAGAGGAACGAGGAGCACAGAGCCATCCCGAGGCCGAAAAAATAGGAATTTCCGAGGAAGAAAGACAAGCGGTCCGGATTCCTTGGGGAATACAATAAGTACCCGGTTCGAGATGATTCCATGTTTTATCAGAAAGAGTGAGTTTTTCGTAAAACGTGGGATTTGTTTCACAGAGCTGAGAACAATCGCAATGGCTATCGGGACACTGAAAGATTTGGAAAGGGCAATACGTCTCGGTTGAAATTTCTGGTAAGGCTAATGATGATGAGGGAGGAATAAAAGGCATCCGGAGATTGGGTTTATAAAAAAGATTCAAGAGAGTCACTAGAAATACAATGCATAGAATGATCGCGCTCGGGTGTATCATTTTTCTTTCTTTCCTCCTTTATAAATTAGAACCGGTTCCGATCCCTACGAGTTCTCATTATACTGTGATTCGACACTTTTCCAAGGACAAGTCGCTTCTGCAACTGTTTCCTCAAGACGTTTACGTGTTCGTCGATCAAGGTATTTGTTATTTGTATTGAGAAAACCAACGAAGAAAAAACCTATATTTCAGCTATCCGGCTCGATACGCTGAAGCGGCACGATCTTTTACATTATAAATACATGCTAAAATGGCCTCATACGATTGAAATCGTGTCGTATCCAAATCATCTCACCCATCCGATGGATATTTTAAATTACAGAGCTTGAGGTTCGGTTTTGATGAAAGGAGCCGTATTCTTCACGGCAATATCGTTTTTATTCTCCGTAGTATACCAATGAGCATCGACCTCCCAAATATTTTGAATAGCCTTGCGTTGTGTTTCATAGACGGGATCGTCGAGCGATTTGAGAGGTAATAACGCGTTCGGTTGTAACCGTTGTTCGGCATTCAAACCTTGGTGAACGATCCGTTTCAACATAAACGTAAGAAACAAGCGACGTTTTCCAAAGAAAACCAGCGACTCTTCTGTATGGGTATCCATAGCCGGATGAAAAAGTGTGAAATGGCGTCCTTTTTGGGGATCCATTACGTATTGGATGACGATATGATGATACCAATCGCGTTGCCGCATTTGCGAGAGGAAGTGAAGCCGTTGCAATTGACGAAAATAACGTCGGGTTAGACGATACGAATCCATTCTGACTTACTTTTTTATCGCGCCAAGATCTTTCTTTTTTGTTGACAGGATAAACATTCACGATACAGAGCCGGCATTTCATCCAACGCGCGATCTTGTTTTAAAAAATGTCGATAATTCGGTTTGGAACAACACGCTGCTGCGTCCTTTTTCGGAATTTTTTGCTCTTTCCATAATTGGCACATCTCGTTTATGAATAAAGGCTGGATGCTCGCCATACTTTTATTCGTTTTGGGTTTATACTACTGCTACTTGTATTTCTATAATTTTTCGGTCCCGTCCCCGAAAGTTCCTTCTTCTCCTCCGACGACAACGACGCGTTTTCAATATCAGATCGAGACCTCAAACGACAACGAGGTTTCGTTTCACACCTCCACGTTAAAAACATGGACGTTTCCTCTCCCACTCGAATATTATTTCGCGGAAGGACGGATTTGGGAAAAAGATGAATGTTTTGGACAGCCCGATGATACTCAGCTCCCCGCAACGGGGAAAAACCTCTACCTGTTTTTATTACGATCGCAGAGTTTTGTACCCCGCGAAAAGTCCATGATGTATTATTATTATCGATGTCGGCACGGTCGTGTTCTAGACGTGCTCATGTGTCAAGAAGAACATTCTCTTTCTACCTGCATTCCTGTCAATCCCTGCGTCGATCAGCATGACGGATCGGTTTTTCCCGATCCAACCAATCGACGTTTTTATTACGAATGCCAGAACGAACAACCGATTCGAATCGCCTGTCCGCCCAAGACATTTTTCTACTACGACGCTTGCACTTCGCGAAAACATTTCGTATCTTACTGTGAAGACGGTCAACATTTTCCGATTGACGAGGTGACGTATATCGAGTGTCGTGGCCATCGACCGAAAATGATTCGATGTTCGCCCGGAGAAAAATATTCGACACATTATCGGCGATGCGTGTCTGATCTCTGCGACGGATTTCCGGATAATACGCAACGACCTCTCCCCATCGTCCAAAAAGGATCTTTTCTGTACTCTCCGGGTTACGCGATTTGTGAAAACGGAATGGTTCGAGACACTATATCCTGTCCTCTTTCCTGGGACACATGGATCGGCGATGCCTTATTCCATTTACCGATGGTGTACGACGAAACGTCCCAAACATGTCAACCGCCTCTTTTCTGTGAAAATGTTCAACCGAGCTCAAAAGAAATTGTCGTTACCGCTCACGAGTATACGAAACATCTCCCGTCCTATCCATTTTCAACATCTTTGGATCGAGCTGTAGCTTACACGTGTAATCCAACCCGAAAACGTACGGTTCTAGAACCAGGCTATCGAGTGTCGGATCAATATACGGTTGAATGGGCTTGTGAGGATAAGTCGTCGAAACTCGCGATAGGCGATACGAGCGATCAATATTTTGATTGCGCTCGGAGGAAAATTCAAACGTGTCCTCCTCAAATATTTTTTGACGGAAATGAATGTCGACCGCGCATCCCCGGCGCGTTTCAGTATCGGCATCTCGATGTGTTTAAATTCGATCATTTATCGATCGTTGCGAATTGGATTCGGCCCTGGACGACTCTTGATCATGAACCTCGTACCTCTTGTGACGAAACCAACGAAGAAGTTTATATTCCCGGCTATAATATTTGTTCTCATCCCGACTGCACGCCGTACCCATTCATCAAACAATTGAAAACGGCTATTTATTTACCCACTTCTCCTCACATGTGTCTTTTCGAAAAGGGAAAAATTCGAAAAAAACGCGTTCGACGGCAAGGTTTGAAATTTTGGTCGCAGCGATTCGTGAAACAAGCTTTGACTTATAGCGTTCCCGAAACGTGTCCTGAAGGCCATCGCCTACGATCGGGACGATTTATTCCCGATTCCGTATTATATGCCACTTGTAATTGGCGTCAACCTTTTGTCTTTTGTCCTTCTTCCTCCACAGAAGGAATTCGAGCCACTCTGTACTGGTATCACGTATGCGTACCCAAAGAAGAAGCCTATGAAGGGATTTTACCGGCTGGATTAACCCTTCGACTTGAAGTTCAAGAGCTGAGTCGTATTATACCGGAACATGGAGCGCGATATAAAATAGATGGACGAGAAGCTGTTTTTGATGCGACGCAGCATCCCGAAGGTATTCCCCTCCTTACCTCAGTCTATGAAATTTGGACCGAGCGCGACATGAAATTGTTTTTTAGAATTCTCGTCACGCATCCTCGTTCAGCTTACTGGGAAGACCGAAAATTAAAAGCCCTCCCCGATCCTGACATGACGTTGTTGTACACAGGTAAAATGACCGAAAAGCCCGTCACGACCGATGACTATCCGGTCTCGGCTGACTCGTTGATTCAAATGGAATAAAGTAGAAAAAAAATGGATCGTTATTTAGGTCAAGGCATATTGTTTTACTCTACGGTTTATATCAGCATCATCCTAGTCGCAGTCACCCTCTTAACGAACCGGCTCGTCTTTTTATTTTTATTAGTCCTCACGTTTGGTCTAGCTGCTTACATGGCTTATTTGACCGTTCATAATTCCGAACATCTCAAAACGACGGGCCAATCGATTGAAGACTGGATTCGAAAGATCTATCAAAAGATAACTGGATAATCGGAGGTGACTCATGTAAATATCAAGATCGGTAAAGGAAAAAAACATGGTTTCGGTTTACACCATAGATGAATTTGGAAAAGAACGATATCCAAAAGATCCTAAAAAACCTAAACAGGAGCTATATTATTTCGATAATGACAATCGACCTATTTTTGCCAAAGACGAGCATGGAAATGAATATTACGCTGTGGAATATCGGGGTCATGAATATATAGCGCTTCCTCGTCGGTACGCCAAATCCAATTCCGGAGACGAATTTTATCCTAAATTAAACAATGGAGGAGAATACCCGTTAAATTCATTGGATGTAAATGTGAAAACGTATGCTGTCAATGCGAGGGGAGGAGAGATTTATCCTAAATCCAGCATTGGAAAAGAATATTATATACAGGATAGAATTCGGGAAAAGCCAGAGACGAATTACATCCGATATGCACGAGACGAAAATGGAAATGAGTATTACCCGAAAGATCATAAAAACGAGGAATTTCTCTATATCTATCTAAGTTATGCTAAAAAAGCGAATGGTGATGAATTTTATCCGAGAAAGTGGTATTACTGAAAGATCTTCAGGAGAACAGTATCCGCAGCACGGACTCATCTGAAACGAAACTTGGAAAGCTTAAATAGGTAAACGAGAGTCCATTATTAAAAAATGGTATCTTGTCCATCGAGTCGGCTAGGAAAAAATTTCTCACAGCTAAAAAAAAAAAAAAAAAAAAAAAAAAAAAAAAAAAAAAAAACTTTTTGTTAATTTTTATTATGTCTTATAGACATGATAAAAATTAACTGTCCCCTCTGTTTGTCTGGGAAGGATGTCTCACCCATTCGAAAAACAAACCAGGACTCATTCTTGGAATTCTATTCTTTAGAAAGGAGTAATGGTCTATTTTTAGAAAGTGTGAGACAACATTCCCAGACAAAAGGGGGAGGTAGTTAATTTCTATCATGTCTAATTAACAAAATTTTTTTTTTTTTTTTTTTTTTTTTTTTTTTTTTAATCTAGAAATTTTTTTCAGCTCTTACAGTTTTTCCCCAGCCGACTTGATCCACAAAACCAGACATGTCAAAATTGTTTCTGGAAGGGATTCTTGCTTATCTATTTAAACTCCAAGTTTCACTTCAGATCACTCTGTGCTGTGAAAAAAGAAACATCTTGTAATTTGTAAGTACTAACTGATTTTTTAGTTTATTCACTGGTTAGTTACTCTCCCTCCAAGTCATTCGTTTTTTTCCCCTCCAAAAATCTTCAGCTTTCATTTAGAATGACGATAAAAATAAAACACAAATAGGAAAAAGATGGTCACGCATAAGTAATGCATGTAGGGTTGAAATAGGAAGATGAATCCTGTTAACAAATAAACAATTATCGTGAAATGAATCCAATTTTTCGGGGTTCTTTCGTCTGTTCGTGATTTTTGGAGAAATGACATTCGCGTTTGGGGTCGATCGGTCATGGGCACTTTATGGATAGCATCTAAATATTCTTGCACTTTCTCGGCAAAGAAGAGGTATCGATCGCTCGCATCTTCTTCTAACACGTCCCATAGAAGATCGGGTGTGATTTCTAGAACATGGTCCGTTTCCGATTGATAAAACTGAACGTCTAATCGCCAGTCGATATCGTAAAGAGTTCGAGCGGTCAGCACTTTATTGAAATGAAACGGATCCAATATATCGAGTACGGCGGACAGAATACTTATACCCGTCAGCACATTGGAAGTAATCGAGAATCCTGTCGCGGCGATTCTGGAAAGTGTTGCGAGCGTACTTAATTGGGTCCGAACGACGGCTTGAAGGATGGCCGATTGAATGGGAAGAGACTGCATACTCAATTTGGTTAAGAGTTTAGGCATCCGTTTTTCAAGGATTTTTTGCGCGGCTTCTAATCCAATATCGATCCCTACATCAATCGCCAATTCATGAACCAAGGACCGTTTCACATGTTTCTTGGGCCAATTTTGTACAAAGTCGGGAAGATGAGGAGGATATGGTGGTAACGTATGATTTTTTTGCAGAGTGGAAATAGATCGATAGATACTGCTTCCCAAGAAAAATTCGCCAATATCTTGCCCCGTCGTCGTCACACAATCAGACCCGTTGAAAACAAGACCGTACGCTTCACAATAAGGCTGGTTGAGTCGTAAATGACCCTCGACGAGATTGAGGCCGGCATGACGACGAGGAAGAGAAGGATGATTTGATTGAAAGAAAACTTGTTCGGGCAAGAGAGCTAATAATTTCTTGGCGAGATTTACGGCTACACATTTTCCATTTCGATATTCCGTGTCCATACTCTGCTGCGTGTTGGAATATAAACGATCGCAGGCGGGTTGGCAAGCTAAACTGAAACCCGTTCCGAGTCGAATCCATCGCGGTTCATCTTCCAGGGAACACGATTCTAAATTTTGTTGGAAAGGGAAGCAGGCAATCATGTCACATCCCGTTTGCGTAAAAACAAATTTTTCGACGACGTGACATTGTTCCGGATCGAGGGTTTTAGGAATGTAGTAATCCCGTTTGGAGTCGGCTTTTCTTATTTGGAAGGTGGTATGTTTAAAAATAAAAGCGTACCGACTTTGAAGAGCTTGTTCGTAAATATAGAGTTGAGTCGCTTCTTGAGCATACCGAATAGCGTGATCGAGATCGTAAGAAGTGACAGTATATTCATTTCTATTTTGAAACGAATCCCATTTCATCTTGGAGGAGGGCTTTGTTCCTATATATCGAAAAAATGTTCGATGTTGTTGCTTTTTTAACAACAAAAATAAAAGGATTCTTTTTTTTATATAGTAACAAGTATAAAATGAGATTCAATTCAGTATTTACAGTTGCGTATGGAACATATACAAAAACCAGTTCGAAAAAAAAAATTTTTTTAATTAAAAAATAAATTGTCTCAACTATAAAATCCTATAAATTTTAGTTTTTACAGTTGCGTATGGATTAGCGATAAAAACCAGTTCTCAAAAAAATTTTTTAATGAACTATCTTATCTATAAAATCTTGTCAAAATCAGTTTTTACAGTTGAGGATGGAACCTGATGAAAAAATATTTTGGAAAGGATGCTATTCGAAAAACATTTTATCATGGTTAGTAGTTCTTCTTGTAAAGGACAAAAACAAGTTCATTTCGTCTAATATTTGTGCATCTAAAGTATTTAAATCTATTCCAAAAAAAAAATATATATATAGTCTCCCACATACCTTCAATGTATTATTGGACTGTTCACTCTTCATATTCCATTAAAGAGCCATGGAAAAAATGTTCCGAGTCTCTAGGGGTTCATTTTGCCTTGTTCACTACTTGTAGTTTCTACATTTTCGTCTTCACACTCTAGTCTTTCGAAGGAAGCTTCTACAGGATCTTCTCCTCCCCTTTCCGATGGAGGTGGACTCTCGGGAGAAATAGGA
This sequence comes from Stegodyphus dumicola, assembly GCF_044657685.1. Taxonomy (NCBI): domain Eukaryota; kingdom Metazoa; phylum Arthropoda; class Arachnida; order Araneae; family Eresidae; genus Stegodyphus; species Stegodyphus dumicola. The sequence goes on along the minus strand of NC_140781.1, from coordinate 106,385,036 downwards.
TCTTCTTCCCCCTTTTCCGATGGAGGTGGACTCTTGGGAGAAGGATAACGAACAGGTTGCAAATCGACAATCGAAGGGTCGAAATAATCACTTGAAGCTAAAGTAGGGTCCGACATATTATTTCTGTTTTTCTTCTTGATTCTAGGATCCTCTCTCACATTCTTTCTCTTTTGAGAATTATTTTCTTGTTGATTCTTTTTCGCCTGGTATTGTTCCAATTCTTTCGTCTTCCAGACTTTAATTTCGTAAAATATATTTGAAAATAGATCCTCTCCAAGATACTTTAAATACAATGCACCCCATTCGCTTACTTCATCACTGGTAGAAGGTGTAGTGTTTATTATTTCTTCTATAGTACGTCGAATCACATCCACGTAGAGAAGAGATTCCGATTGTTTGGAAACTTCGTGATATAAACAACGGACTATTCGAGCATGAACTGCTTTAAAATCTAGAGCTTCTTGTTCGTTTAAAGGTGTTTTTTCATCTCCTCCGTACTGTAGATTAAAAACATACTTTTGCAGATCCTCGCCCAGCAATCCGTCTACGGCAAATAATTTATACACTTCTATCTTAGGTATTTCCTGTCGTTTGAATAAGATGTTGGAAAGTCTTATTAGATCGGTCGATCTAGAATAGTCTTTAGATAAAACTTTCTCGATCATATTCCATTCATCTGGCGTGGAGATGGTTTTATTTTGTACCAACTGCTGTTGCACATCCATCCATAAACGCCAAATGGTATTTAAACAGTATCGATGGACGGGTACAAGAGGTTTCAAATCTTGAATCAAGGTCCACGGAAACATCATCATATTAGCTATTCTTTTTAAAACTCTCAACTGAACGGTGGTTTTAGTCGTAAACAAATTAGATTGATTAAATTCTTCCAGCACGACTTCATCCAACACGTACTTGAGACGATCCTTCAAGGGTAATGTCAAAGGCTCCAGGGTTACAGTGTTTTCCTGATCCATCTTGTCCTCAGTATGAAATGAGAAAATCGTCTCAGCTCCAGCTGTTTATATACTGTGAAACGAAAGGGGGGAGGTAGAAAGGAGTAGCAAAAGTTGGGTAGAAAAAAAAAAAAAAAAAAACTTTTTGTTAATTTTTATCATGTCTTTAGACATGATAAAAATTAACTCTCTCTTCTTTTTGTCTGGCAATGACGTCTCATCTTTTCGAACATATTTCTAAAAATAAATTTCCAAGAAAGAAATGAGTCATGTTCTATTTTTAGAAACATATCGAGACAACAGATTAACATCATTTGAACAAAAGGGGGGATAGTTAATTTTAATCATGTCTGAAGACATGATTAAAATTAACAAAAAGTTTTTTTTTTTTTTTTTTTTTTTTTTTTTTTTTTTTTTTTTTAATACAGCTTTGGAAATTTTTCCCAGTTGGTTCGATCGATAAAACCAGAAAAAGGATTTCCACTTAACTATTTAAATTACTCGAGTTTTGGTTTCAGATCAGTCTGTGCTTTGGATACCAGCCTCGAAAGAGCTTCAGTTAAAGTCTATTATATACACATTTTGGTAAGTGAACTTTATTATTTTGTTGAATTGCTTGGATATTGTTTCTTTTTCAACTCGTTGTGTTTAAGCTCTTTTCTTTCTCAAAACAATACAAGCTTGTCGTGGCAATCGATCTCGAGCTGTTGGATGCCGTCGTGAGCAATGACTTAATAGATATCGACAAGCTTTATTTTGAATTTTCTTATTTCGTATGTGGGCCCCACCTTCGGTCACAAACGTAATGGAATGGTTACCATATTTATGAAGCAATCGATTAGGACCCACACGAACGGTTCGAGATCCAAGAACGTATCCTCGACGTTTTCTCATAGGTCTTCTACGAATGGGTCTTTGTGTTCCTCTACGATTGATATTGGAAGGAGAGGAAGAAGAAGATGCAGACGATGAAAAGGAAGCCGAACGACTTCTTCTTACAGGACTTCTTCTTCTAGAATGACGTATTTCTAAACTACGACTACGATTTCTCTGACTTTTTCTTCTTCTTGAACTTGGACTTCTGCTCCTGCTTAGACTTGGTCTTCTGCTCCTTCTTGGACTCGGACTGCGTTTTCTTGGACTTCTTCTTGAACTTGGACTCGAACTTCGAGAAGAAGGAGAAACGGACGGTCGAATAATGTAAGGGCTAGTGGTTACATCGGATTTGGCATACGTGTGGAGAGGAAATTGAAGTTCGAAATCGTCGGGAAGGTCGACTTGGTTTTGAATTTGTGAAGGTAGAATATCGTCATAATAAATAACTTCGGGTGTTCCAAGAGGTGGAATTTCCTTCGAAACATCATCCTCGTTAGGATCATTCATTCTGACTTTATTTCAATCGAAACACGGATCCGACGTCAGGATCTAAGTTATATCGCATAGAAGCTCGATACGCATCTTGAACCGATGTGCAAAGAATATATTCCAAAGGTCCGAATCGTTTCTTTTCTAAAATAATGGGAAGATCGACCGTCCCTGCTCGATAAAAAGGCGTGAGGGAGAGAATTTCATTCAATTGTAACACGTTCCCGTGCTGGAATTCCCTACAACAGAGATAATCGATCCATTTCTGAACGAGTTTCTTATAAGCACGAGCTTCCGCGGACGTTTTAAAACACAATTGCCAGCCTTCAATGCGATCGATATGATTCAGCATGTAATCAAAAGCTGTCCAAAAATGAAATAACAGTGACGACGTATTCCGGAAGGACGTGAGATCGATTAAAATCCATGACATGTTTTCTAAGGGAGTCGGATCGGGATTCTCGGGACTGATCCATCGATCCAGGGTAGGACTAGGACCGATCGAAAGAGCTTTCTTGGACTCTTTAACTTCGGGTAGATCCGTTTTGTAAAGGAACGTCTGTTCCAAATCCATCAGCTGGTTGGTTTTTTCCATATACCTTTCTAAACTTCCCGGGAAATGAAAATAGGATAAATAGGAACACGTATGGTATCGATCGATAAAAATCATGTGGCTCGTTAAAATGACGAGGTGTTGAGCCGTTTTAATGTCGTGGTGTAAAACGGCATGCGGAAAAGGTTCAATGTAGAATAATAAATCGCACGTGTTCGTGCTCAATTCTTCCGGTTTAATCACACGCACATGAGGGGAAGACGGGTACGTATAAAAGGGACAAATGACAAAAATGGTGAGGTGGGATAAATGTTTGGAAATGTAATCGTTGATCACATAGGGTAATCGACTCAGGTTCCCAAACACAATTGTTTTCTTGTGTTGGAGAAGGTACTGAAACAATTCGTCTAAATGATTCATTCTTTGCTCTTCTTTTTCTTTTTCTGAAATAAATGAAAAAAAATATTTAAAAATAAGGAACCATGAATTCAGAAACGATTATGAAACAAACTGTAGCTTGCATTTCTTGGTTTTTGAATGAAACGTTCGGTCCCTCGATTGCCGATCGGTTCAACCAAGAAATTCAATGTTGGCCCCAGACGTGGAACCGGTTACGCGAATGGTTAGTTCATACGCCGATAAATAACCCCAAAGACTGTATTTTATCGTTTGCTCAAACTCTGCCTCAGTACGAAACGTTCCAGGCCTCTTTAGAAAATTCGCTCGCTATTCACGAAGAAGTTTGGAATAAAGTATTTACTAACTTGAGAGTTGCCCAGTCGCTTTTAGGATCCCCATGAATATTTCGAAGCTAGAACCGTTCGGTATCTTTGCTTTAGCGGGCGGATTACTCTATTCCATTTGCGTGTTGATTGTGCATGAGGAAGAAACTCACTTTAAATTTCATTTCACGGTCTTAACGCTCGTCATTTTTCTAGCGCTCATGGCCATCACATCTTTCAAATATTTAAAATACCGCTATCAATGTGAGAGAATGGAAGATATAATGTCCGCTTTGAAAATTCAATAATAATAATAAGAAGAAAAAAGCACTTCCATCATGAATTTTGTCGAACAGTTATACGAAATGACGTTGGATGAAATGGCCACTTATTTAAGTGAGAAAGATCCTATTTTCCGGAAATTGTTCACTGAATATGTGGAGTATGCCAATTTATTACCCGAAGAACAAACTCAAGCCGAAACGCTTTACCGACAATATTTTCCAGAATCGGAGGATACTCTCGACGCGTTTATTGACAATTGGCGACGGTTTAAATTACAGTATCGTTCCGACAATGGCCGACAGGTCGAAGAAGATGTCGAACCGGACGAGGTGGAAGTTCGTTCTCAAAAAGGTGGACCTTGTCCGGGTTTCGTCTTTGATCCGAAGGGGAAACGACGTTACAGTCCGAGAGTCCTGAAACCGTTCAAATCAGATCGCCGGCCAAATGAATTTGATGTGTTCAAGTTTCTCATGGACAAAGAACGCAATCATGAAGTGTATCACCTAAATATTGAACCGAACGCCAATGAGCTGTATTTAGATATGTCTTATGAAGATAGACGCAACATGGACACTCGAGCAGATCAAGCGCTACGGAAAATGGCGAAAATGGTGACCATCTTAAAACAAAATTGCCATTATAAGATATTGGATCTCTATAGCGAAAGACGAATCACATAAACTAAACGCGAAAAGCCAAAGAAACAAAAAATATATTATTAACATACCTGAACAGAAGCTTGTATTCAGGTCATAGCACAGACTGATTTGAAGTGAAACTGAGATGGTTTAAATAAATAAGTGAAAGTTCATTATTGTAAGAAAATGGTGATGTCTGGTCAATTGAGTTGGCTGGGAAAATTTCTGAGAGCTGAGAAAAATATTCTCTAGTAGTAAAAAAAAAAAAAAACTTTTTGTTAATTTTTATCATGTCTTCTAGACATGATAAAAATTAACTCTACCCTCCTTTTCGTTTTGAATGATGTCACCATGTGTTTAAAAATAGATTTCCAAGAAAAGTATGATTCATTCTTAGAGATCTATTTTTAGAAACATGTTGACATCATTCAAAACGAAAAGGAGGGTAGAGTGAATTTTTATCATGTCTAGAAAACATGATAAAAATTAACAAAAAGTTTTTTTTTTTTTTTAAGCTCTTGAGAAATTTTTCTAGCTGACTCTGATCATTCTTGTTCTTCCTTCTTGAGTGGGCAAGATGTCAATAAAAGCAGTTGTTGGTATATTTCTTCTTGGATTGAAGTTACGCCCGTCCATCACCTTGAACGTGTTTATGAATACGAGTGACTCATCGTTATCTATGAAAGTATTTCTCTGAAAGATTTTGGATTCATCTTGGGTAGGTCTTGTCATATTTTTTTGAATTAAATCATTACTTTTTCATAAAAATGCCTCCACCTAGCATCAGAGCAATAATATGTAGCATTATATTTCCGTAAAACATCCAGTTGCGTTGATTAAAATGTTCGGCTCCTGTTTTGGGTGTCGCATCACTGTAAATAGCTGTTGCCAGGTAGCCGAAATTGAGTAACGAGACAAATACAATTCCTAATAAGATAATTACCATGATAGCCTTTGTATCCATCGTGATGTATTTTTGAATCTAGTCTTTATTCTCTTTTCGGTTACACGTAAAGTAATAAACCGACCATTACTATATTGATCACATTGACAACCGTTGGAGCAATGAGCAACATTTTATTGTTGGTCCAGAAATCGCTCGCTGTCGTTCCTTTGGTCGTGACTTTATTCGGATCAGCAGCATCGTAAACGAAAGCCACACTGCCGTAGGAGAGACGATATACGATGAGGGCCATGATGACCAGTGTTGTCACCAGACATATTAAAATGGTTATTGCGAGAGTCGAACGAAGATTAAAACCAAACATTGTTTTATCCACTAATGATTCCTTTATTATGTGATTTCTTGATGGACTTGTCGATACCACTGAAGAAGATTGAAATGTAAAGGAATCGATTGTCCCGAATAATAGACGAGTAAATTTCGGTACATGAAACATTGGAATAGGTAAAGAAGGAAAAAACAGAGTAGATGAAATAATATCATGATGGAAATGATTCTTGATCGTTCATCAGCTTGGATTCCTTATCAGGAAGAATTTCTAAGAAGTCAATTGTTATTAACGTATCCCAAAAATATTATTTTTACAGCTCAACTCTTAGACGCGCATTTACGATATGTAACGGAACATGTTTATCCCAATTACCCCTCGGCAGAAAAATTCAACGTGGATTCTTTAAATGAGGTGGATTGGGCTCATTCCGTGATTCTGGTGAATCAAGACAGACAATTATTAATCGCTCCTGAACCGGTTAAACAGCTCGTCAACCTTGATCGGCGTTTACGGTATCATGAAGCGGCCGAAACTATATTCCATGGATTTCATTTCTTTCCTAAACTCTTCTATATATTTCAGTTTCGATGGATCGTGTTTCTGGTGTTGGTTGCGTGGTTTATCGAATGGAGAATAGACATTCAAAAAAAGAAATTCTTTTAAGAATATGGACCCAAATAAGAAGGTTTTTTCCTATGATGGAGTATAAGCTTGGATCCAGGCCACAGCACTGACTGACGATTTAAATAGTTAAGTGAAAGTTTATTCTGGTTAAAAAAGGGTAACTTCTTGTCCACATCGAATTGACTATTAAAAAAAAAAAAAAAAAAAAAAAAAAAAAAAAAAAGAACTTTTTGTTAATTTTTATCATGTCTTTAGACATGATAAAAATTAACTTTACTACCCCTCACCCCTTATTTTGGTTTGAATCAGGTGTCAACATGTTTCTAAAATAAATTTCCAAGAACGATATGACATTCTTTTGCTTAGAAATCTAGTTTTAGAAAGTGTGAGACATCATTCACAACAAAAAAGAAAAAGGGGGTAGAGTTAATTTTTATCATGTCTAAAGACATGATAAAAATTAACAAAAAGTTTTTTTTTTTTTTTTTTTTTTTTTTTTTTTTTTTTTTTTTCAGCTCTTAGAAAATTTTTCCAACTGACATTGTCATGTTTTGTTACTAATGGACTTTTCGTATTCCTAAGCTTTTTTTTTTTCATTGGTTATTTTTCTCCTTTTCTAGGTGTTCCGATCATTTCAAAGTCAGGCGTAGATGCAGTTGCATGATTCGCTGCGATCGCCATTAATATACTTGTCACGTATTTACTGACGGCATACATTTGCTGCGTGAAACGATTATACAAAGGATTGGGGACTTTGAGAGGTTCCTTCTTTGACAATTCGTCTTGAATCAAAAACGAAACGCAATGAAGTTCCCTGGATACGTTCGTATCGTCTGCTTGCAGAGTTTCTTGGAATACGGCAAAAGCCCGATTCAAATCGTGATCGGTGACGAGTTTCGTTAAATATGGAGCGATATATTTATCGTGAATGACTTTCCCGATCACGCCATTCAACATGTCAAAGATGGAATTAAACGCCATCAATTTTTTTAACTGAATTTCCGAATGGACGCATGTTTTAGCGATACTGTACATTTTTAAAAATCCTTCGTAGCCTTCTGGAATTTCGGTCGTTGAATCTAGAACGTGTTTACTCATGGGCAGTTTTTCAATGACTTTCCGTAGATAAGAAACGAGATATTTTTCGCGAGCCGTTTCCAATTCTCGATTCATTTGCTGACCGGGATCTGTGTGTTTATTTTGAAGCTCTAATAATAGAGACACGTCCGACTGTTTAATTCGTTTATGGGTAGGTTCTTCTTCCTCCTTCTCCCCCTCTTCATGGTCCATTTCCTTTTCGGATTCTTCATGAGCGCGTTTCATTTTTATTTTGATTATATGTCTCCCTTTCTTTTATTTTAATTTTCTCTCTCTTTCTCTTTAAAAGAAATGACCTTTTTCCAACGCTTTCGTGGGTTCTCCTTTAATATCCGGAAAGACGGCTGGATCTAACGTCGCCGCATATGTTTCTACATAAGGAGCTCGAGCAAACGTGACATGCCACAAGCCTTCCTCATTCGGTTTCATCTGAATACCGTTCGATCGAAGAAGGTTTGGGAGGGCTTTCAACAGTAAATGGAAAGGATTGAGAACGACATGGCCTTGATAAATTTCGGGAACGCGCCGATCCTCCTCTGAAAAAAGACATACGGGATATCGATACAGGAGCGTGTAGGCGTTCGCGTGTTGACTTAATTTTCCATCCAGTTCTTGCTCGATCAACTGGCAACGTGTGAGCTGGTTTTGTCGAATAATGGTTTCGTAGCACGTTTTAACATGAAAAATAGGATCTTCGTGGCAGTGACGCGTATGCACCGTAAAGGGAAGGTACTTAAAAACATATTGCATGTAGTCAAAAGGCCACGTTTCTTCGATTTGTAGATGGTGTTTCTTGGATTGGACCACGTAATAATTGAAAGGATAGGATAATTGAGTCGGGTCTAAATTTTCAAATTCGATGAACGCGACCGGCGAATAATCAAACATGTAGAAATAGGCAAACAGTTTCACATGATGGATCGGGGAATCGGGTTCGCTTTTAAAAATATTCGCGCAAGCATTATAGCCCTTATCGTTATTTTTCAAATAATAGGGATGATCGAGTCGCACCCCGATATTCCCATACCTCGGATCACACACACAACTTCCAAATTCTGCATGATAAAAAGTATGTTTTAAAGGCTGACCTGTAAAAGCATCGAAGGAACAGGGCTGCTGGAAGTAACCGGATTTTTGGAAAGACGCGAGATACTTTTCGGAAAATACGGTCGGATCCCATACGTTGTTTTTTTCTTCTTCCTTCGAAAACGCTAATCGTTCGTGAGCGGTCATTTCTTCACACCCGAAACCTTGCAAAAGCGGTTTGTATCCAAAATCGCAAACACATTTACCTTCTTTCAAAGGATCTTTGTCTAAACTTTCTAATCGGCCGTGAGGTCCGCAAGCAATGTCTACGTCACAATTCCCCCCGCGTTCTTTTTGCGTGACGAGATGAGGATATTTACAAAAACAGGTCGCGAATTTCAATCCTTTTTGATTCACCAGAACCCACTCTCCCGTAGCTGAAGAACAAGTAGCATGGGGAAGGAGTTTGGGAAGACATTCACCCCGAAAACATATTTGATCGTCGTCACAATCGGTTGCGTGAATGCAAGTCGAATAAAGCGTTGTCCGCTGAGGAGGGTGGTAGGAAATGGATTGCCAAGGATGGGTTGTAGTCGTTTGTGACTCGTTTCGAAACAGGTAGATCATGATCAGGTAAAGATAAAAGACGAGAAGAAATATCCAAAGCGTCATCTTCTTTTTTTCAATAGAGGTTCACAACTTTTATTTTATCGCCTCGATCTTCATGCACCAGACCGGCATTATCTCGTTGAGCCCCTATTTGTTCAAAATATTGCAAAAATTTATATTTGGTTTGTAGATTCTGGATAGATAATAAATACTTTCGAACACTGTAGACCATATCGTTTCGTTGAACCTTCACCATTTTGACAGGGTCGTCCATTATTTTTTAAATTACTTGTTTACGCCAAACATTTGATTCAGTGCATCCTCCGTGGAGGTTCCTGGACCCCCCTTAATAACACTTACTTTCCTAGCGTTTGGATCCTCTATTGGGTCTTTAGGAAGTCCTCTTGTGTCCATCGGTAATTCTTTCTGTTCCGTTTTCACCTTTTCCGCGATCGAGGTGGCTATTAACTGAAGGAGGAGAGGTTGATTAAAATTGCGGCAAGGAACGATTTTGTTCAAATATTGACTGTACTGAGGATCAATATTATCTTTTCGGTGTATAATGCTGGAAAGCATATGATCGGTAATTACAAAACTGTTACTCAACAGCGATTCCGATAAACCTCGATGAATAAACATATTATGAGGGGTGAAATAGGGAAGTTGATCCATTTCATTTTGAGCCATCTTGGCAAAAAATCGGTAACGTCGTTTGGATAATAAATGTCGACGATGGATTTTCCATAAATCCATTTCTAAATGCTTTCTTCTTATTTAAAAATGAGTAACGGGTTTGAAGTAATTGGGAATGCCGATAATTTCGGGACACTTCTCTTCCCCTTCTTCCATCTCTTCGACTACAGGGAGGGAAAGAGGAGTTTCAATATCCAGATCGGTCGAGAACAGAACAGATTCTTTAAATAAGATAAATTCGCGAACTAAACCTCCTACCTTGTAAGAATTTTCTCCGAATGTGTACCGGTTAGAAATTTGAAGGTTTAGAATACCTAGAAAAGAAGTCGTCGTACCAAACATATTTTCAATCGAACACTGAAAAGTATTTTTTAAACCCTCTCCATTAAAGATCCGACTCTTTCGTATACACCACATATTTCTATGAATTTGGAATTTATCTTGGGCTCCTTTACAAGCAGAGCAAAACGCGGGATCACACCGGTCCATGAAAAAACGACAATTCTCCGCAAATTTGTGTTGCGGATTCTCTTTCATGCTTTCGCCAATTTTAGTTAAAGGAGCACACAGTCGAGTCATGAACGAAGTTCCTGTTTTATTATTCTCCCCCGGTTTCAAATACCAATAACCAGCCACGAGAACATTATAGCAATTTTGTAAACCAATAATGTTTCGGATGTGAACAGTATCTTTTCGAGTTCCTTTGGAAAATTGAACTTTTTGTTGACAATGTGTCTCGTACAGCGGATCGTGATTTAAAACATCTTCCCAGTTGGGACATATTAAGTTGAGAGCACCTTGACGTTCTTTTAATTCGTCGATAGCTTTCTCAAGGATGGGAGAAGAAAGAATATTCTTGATAATCAACGAATAATCCATTCTTACTCAATAGATTTCTTCTTTTCGAACAAAGTAGAATATAGTATCTTGGTTATTAGACTACTGGCCTTAGGAGATGTTACCTCTTCAGCAGCACAAACTGATTTGAAGCGAAAATGGGATACTTAAATAGATAAGCGAGAATTCATTCTAGAAAGAATTTTGCAATGTCTTGCTTGGTTGATGAAGTCGAGTGGAAAAAAAAAATTTTGTGAGAGCTGGAAGAAAAATATCTGGAGAGTAAAAAAAAAAAAAAAAAACTTTTTGTTAATTTTATCATGTCTTAGACATGATAAAAATTAACACTACCACCCTTTTGTCTCTGAATGATGTCTTACCATTTCTAAAAATAAACTATGACTCATTCTTTTCTTGGAATTTTATTTTTAGAAATGGTGAGTCATGGTGTATTTTAGAAACATGGTGCTGAGACATCATTGAAAACAAAAAAGGGGGGTCATTAATTTTTATCATGTCTAGAAGACATGATAAAAATTAACAAAAAGTTTTTTTTTTTTTTTTTTTTTTTTTTTTTTTTTTTTTTTAAAGTTGTAAATTTTTCCTGACAGATTTCTTTCCAGCCAGATTTTCAACCGACCTTTTCCCAATCATCATTTTTTAAAACTGGCTTACTATTGGTTTGTTTAAAAATGACGTCATTGCTTCAAGAACTATATACACATAACTTTCTCGTACTCACTTCTCTATACGGAATGGGGTTCCCAGCTGACATAGCAAAAACCCTATCTCGCTTCATCTACAACTCTCGTTGATGATCTATACAAAATTGGGTAATTTTTTTAAACGACTTTATACAGTTCTTGATCACGGGGATCTATTTGCTTGTACGGCTTCACGTGAATTCTTAAATCATAGCGCTCGTCCATATTTTCATTGACGTTATCATCGACCCCAATTAAAAGAATGTTGTAATCGTACAAGACTCTGATATGTTCCGAACATTTTGAAATATTATATTTTCGACACGACTTTTCACATTGTATGCGGCCAAATATCCGATACGCATATCGTGCAATATCGTGCAATGAACTGTTGATCACTCGCTCGACATAATCATCCGAACCTTTACTCCACAAAATGATATCGATATTGCAAAGACGTAAAAACTGGATCAGGAAATTGGTTTTGGGTCGAATTTGAAATGTTTCTCCTTCAAAGTATCCAAGCGTCTCATCCATATCTAAGACACAGACCACCACCATCTTTCTTTTTTAAAGAAAGAAGAAGATGAGTCGATCCACCACTCATACTATTATTGAACACGTGAAAGAAATTGTTTATTATGCTCCTTCCAAATGTCCTTGGCATTTTGATTATGCCTGTTTTCTCATTTTAAATAATTTCAATCAAAGACGATTCCACTGCCTGTTTACTTCCCACTCGATGCAGTGGAGATCTTACAGTGCCAGCAGCTCTTGTGACTTGCCCGAACATTTTTTCGATTTGATCCTTCTTCATCGACAATTGAGTTCGGAGTATGTGTTGCCTTTTGCGACGCATTTCCGAGAACGTTCGGGATATACAATAGGTCTCTTTGAAATGAATCCTGGACTTTATAGTGCTCGCATTCTTCAACCGGAATATTTAGCAGAAACGTTTTACACGTTCATTGTTTTCTTGTGTAGTATTTGTTATCGACTCGGAGGAACGGCTCCCGTTTTAAAATTATGTTCTTTTGTGTACACGGACCATCATCCCGTGCTCGTGGATATTGGAGCTCTGAATGTGGAAAAGAGAGAACGCATCGGTCATCGAGAATTTTTAAACGAGAAGAAATGGCATCGGTTCTTGAAACGACGAACGACTCGAGACATTATTCGGTACGTGAAACTCATGCATCCGGATTATTTTAAGAAGAAATGTCGTGGTCAATGCATTCTCTCCGAGAAAGTTGTCTTCAACGATGTAACGCATCAACTGATTTGTAAAAGTCGACAACGCAGTCTGGCCGAGGTTTTAGATACTTTTCAAGAACTCATGCCCCATGAGCCTATTCGTCAACTCATTCGAACGTGGCTTTCTGTGAGATAAACAAGAAGATGGATTATAAACAACTCGTCCTCGATTCATTGAAACAGAAAAAATATCCCATTTTATTGGGTTATGTGGTCATGGATATTTATTACAAAGAGGTTTATAAATCAGACGGGAAAGTAAAACGATTTGACTCCCCATGTTTCGAGTTGAATCAAAGATATTTAGAAGAACCCAATCCATGAAACTGGAATTTATCACTTCGGACGAGAGTAGTAAATTGGTTATTCGACGACAAATCGATCCTAAAGATTTTAATATAAATCAATATCCGGAAAAATGTTTTCGTGTTAAACTGTCCAGTCACCATCTTGCTGAATTTGATATGTTTAAATACAAGATGTTCGAAGAACAAATTTATAATTTCATAATGTATCTGAATAGTAACATTCCTGCCATTCGAGAATTTCTGAACTTAACTCACGACGAAAGTACTCGATATTTACCCCAGTCCATACGACTATGGGTGTATAACTATAAAACGGCCAAGATTACTCATCAAATTATGGATCCCGAATATTTTGGACCTCGTTCATCTCTTTTACTGGAAACACGCATGATTCAAGGTTTATTGTCACCGTGCACTTCTAAATCAGTATTATTGTCCCTTCGAGATGATTATGCTTGGAAGAATCATACCGATAAAGCCATTTTACCGTCTTATGTATATGATTACGATCCTTATAATTTATATTATTCGGATCATTGGAAGGCTCTTGTCCCGCTGGCTTTTAATCCGTTAGAAAATCCCATCATTTGTTAATATTCCAGTTGCAGCACGTACTCATCGTCTTCACTCCCGTCACGAACAAAATTGATGTAACGTTTCGTTTGAGGATCCTTGTAGCGACAGACTTGGCGAATACCCCGACAAATAGATCCCGGCAAATTTAAATCTCGATCCATTCCTCGAGTCGGTTTTAGAATCAGACCCGATTCGTTTCTCTCGAGGGCTTTTATAAACTTTTGATCGTAGCCAACACGAGCTTTGAGTTTGGACTTTCTCTTTCTCCCTCTTTTTTGGGTAGAGGAGCCAAGTAATGCCGAATGGGTATATCTATACTCGAAGAGCGACTTCGGGATCGATTTCGGACTCTTGTTAGACTTGGAGATCGACTTCGGACTCTTGTTGGACTTTGAGATCGACTTCTCGATCGACTTCTAGAACGTTGACGTTGAGATCGACGCCGCATATTTGGATTTATTTCTACTTTATTACGGTTTAAGAAACGTTTTACATAGTCTTGGACACGAGGTTCTTCACTCATAGCGTCATACCAGTAATTTCCCGGAATGATTATAAATTTATCGTCTCGAAACTTTATAAACTCTTCTGGACTATAGCGGGGAAAAAATTTTTGTAAATGAGACAAGTCGAATAAAACGTGCCCCAACGAACATGTCCCTGTCAATTCAGAACGACGCACGTTTCGATTTAATTTATCTTCTAACACTTTTTGAACATACTCAATAGGAACTTTGGAAGGATAAGACATTTTTTTTTTTTGCTTTATATTCCCCAAATGACTTGTCCATAGAAATATAATCGGAAGAAAACTGAATCTCGAACGTGCTGGTGTGTATCATAGTAAGCGTGATCGTATAAATCAAACACATCTAAATGAGCCAAGGCATGTAAAGTAAAAATGAATAATAATTGCCATGTCGTTTCATTACGATAAAATCGAGTTCGATCTACATTGACTTGATTAGCATAATAGGTGTTCATATTGATCGTGCCCCTGTTTTGATCTACTAGCATCTTGTTCGAAGTGGAATAGTTTAAGCAGTAATTGCGATGAATTTTAATAAACTCGAAAAGATTAAAAATAACGTAGACGGGAATTTTTCCTTCCTCGGTTTCGGTTTCATTAATATATAACTGAATAACCTCTTTGGGTCCTCCTGGCTCTTCACAATAATACATGGACATTTCGTAACGGTCCAATCGACGAATTGTATTTTCCAAGATACGATTGAGAATCGAGACCCATCGTTCAAATATGAAATGGAATTTTTTAAAATCGATCGTGGCCCAATCATCCATGATTTTAAAGCATGCCGTACAAGCATCTCGCCAAGTATTAATTTTAGACTGAAGAGCCGTTTGACGACAAGATCGACGTTCTTCGTGTTGATCAACTCGTCTTTCCATATCCTTATCCTTTTTTTTTTTTCAAATAAAAAAAGATGGCTGAAATGTATATATTCTTGATGATGTTTGGTCTCATTCTATTTTTCTTTCCTACTTCTGTCATAGAATCGGATTCCATCCCCATGAACGAATCTATACCGCTTAAAGATTGTCGACGAGAAAAAATCTGGTGTGTGGATACATGTGATTTTCTTTGCACAAACGGGGAAGAAATGCAATGTGTTCGAGGACTCTGTATGCCCAAACTGAATCCTTACCCGTGTCAAACTGAAAAAGGAGGTATGATTATTCTTACCGAAAAAAATGGATTCTATCAGTGGTCGTGTTACTGTACGGATCCAGCTTTTTACAATGGACCGGATTGTGGAGAATTGGCGAAAGACGTTTGTCAAAATGGTACATTTATCTATAGGGGGTTCAATCAGCATGAATGCATGTGTCAATTTCCACAAGTAAAGGCTATGATTCAAGGAAAACCTCAGTGTGTGCATAGGAATATAGCTCGGTTTTATCGGGATCCGTAATGAACTGGATCATTAAAAAATGTAAGGATCAAATCAATTGAGTAAGTTGAAAAAAAAAAAAGTCTCAAATTTTTTGAAAAAACAAACCGTGACTCTATCTTACATTGGGTGTAATTAAAAATTACCCCCCCTTTTTGTCCGAAAATGATGTCTCACAATTTCGAAAAATTGAAGACATCAATTTCAGACGAAAAGGGGGGATTTTTTTTAAGTTTACAGAAAATTTTTCCTACCAATTCGATCGACTTGATCCTTGTGGTTTTTCAATTATCCAGACTCTCACTTATCTATTTAAACAAGAATGACAAGAATAAATAAAGCCATCTCTTCATATTCATAGCGATCTATAACTATTTTTCTAAGTTTTTTGAGATCATTTAATGTAAGAAGAGGACCTTGACATCTTTTAATATGAATTTGGTTCGAGCGCTCCCTTTTTTCACCGAGCAAACGGTATAAAAACACGATTTTATTTTTTATTTTATTATACGATTTCCTCTTTTCCTCAGTCAGATACTTTTCATATATCTCTAGTGCTCTTTTATAATGATATTTTATACCGTCACCATGTTTTTGATACCAATCATAGAATTCATTAAAATAAAATTCATACTTAGCTCGTGTTCCTTCCGAAACATTCATACGTTTAATGATATTTTGACATTCCTCCATCGACGGACATTGTTTGAATACTGTATTGTCAGGCTTATGTCTATGTTTAGGTAGAGCGTTATCCCAACATTTCCATCGTCTCATTCGTTGGTATTCTTTTTCTTTGAATCGAACGTTTGGATCTTTTCGCCTTTCTCGTTTTCTCCATCGATTTGCTTCTTTTACTCGTTCCAGTGACCAATAATGTTTCAAATATGCTTTTCTTTTTCTTTTCCTTTCAGATAAAGTTGTAGGTTCCTCAGTATCCATCTTGATTCCTACCCTTCATTATTAATTATTATCTATTATTTTTCACTTCGTCTTATATTTTTTAATCTAATCCTTTTTTGGTACCTAAAAAGTAAATTGATTAAAAAAAATATAAGGATTCCATAAAACTTTTAAATTTTCCTTGACCGTAAAATAACAAAGATCCTAAAATCCTTACCTTTTAAATGTAGTGTGTCCCATAGGACAAACCGGTTTGTCCTATGGGACACACTAGATTTAAAAGGTAAGGATTTTAGGATCTTTTTTATTTTACTAAAAATTTGATAAAAAGGTTTATACTAGAAGGTTTCAAAATTTTATTAATGATATTAAATTATTATTAATGATTTTTTGAATGGGTGCCAGGATCTGACGCTATTGATAAAGAAATAACTTAATCCATAATATATATGTCTGAAAAACAAATACCATGAAGGGGGAACATAGTTTTCCTAATATTTATCTTGCTGTGTTTCATAAATCATGTAGATGGTCAGACAAATTACTAATGTAATGACAAATAAACAGTAAAGCTGAATAGTATGAATAAAAGGCATAAATGTCTTATAATTAGATGCAAAAACGGATCGGAGAAATGATTCATAACTCATTTTATCTTGTTCATTCCTTTCTCTCTAATTACATACAAGTTCTATCAATATCCTTAATGGATCCAAGATTCTACTTCAACTATAAAATTGACTCATCGTTTGAATTTTTTGCATTTTTTGAATGGGTGCCAGGATCTGACGCTATTGATAAAGAAATAACTTAATCCATAATATATATGTCTGAAAAACAAATACCATGAAGGGGGAACATAGTTTTCCTAATATTTATCTTGCTGTGTTTCATAAATCATGTAGATGGTCAGACAAATTATTAATGTAATGACAAATAAACAGTAAAGCTGAATAGTATGAATAAAAGGCATAAATGTCTCATAATTAGATCCAAAAACGGATCGGAGAAATGATTCATAACTCATTTTATCTTGTTCATTCCTTTCTCTCTAATTACATACAAGTTCTATCAATATCCTTAATGGATCCAAGATTCTACTTCAACTATAAAATTGACTCATCGTTTGAATTTTTTGCATTTTTTGAATGGGTGCCAGGATCTGACGCTATTGATAAAGAAATAACTTAATCCATAACATATATGTCTGAAAAACAAATACCATGAAGGGGGAACATAGTTTTCCTAATATTTATCTTGCTGTGTTTCATAAATCATGTAGATGGTCAGACAAATTACTAATGTAATGACAAATAAACAGTAAAGCTGAATAGTATTAATAAAAGGCATAAATGTCTTATAATTAGATCCAAAAACGGATCGGAGAAATGATTCATAACTCATTTTATCTTGTTCATTCCTTTCTCTCTAATTACATACAAGTTCTATCAATATCCTTAATGGATCCAAGATTCTACTTCAACTATAAAACTGACTCATCGTAAGATTTTTTACTTGCAGATACTCATAGCAGTTTGGTCTGTTTATTAGAATTCCAAATACATTTCCCGCATCTGTTCTAACCAATGGATTCTGGATTTACAACGAGCGGTTTTTATCAGAAGCATAAAAGACTTTCCCATCTATTCTCTAGCCATGGATTTTAGATTTTATTAGACCCCTTAGCGAATGTCAGTTCGGATACTACGCCAACTATAAAATCGGCTCATCGTAAGCTTTTCCACTTGCGGATACTTTCTCAGATGTCTATTTCCTTCTTTTTTTAATCCGACCCACTCAAAAACAAAGGATAATGAATATTCATAAATACGCTACACTTTACAGCCAATTTCATGGCTTGCATTTAGGAGGATTCAATGTGATTCAAGATACGATTTTTTTTCCCTTAGCCCATATGCGGCTTCAACCTTCTGTGATTCGAAAACTCGCTCATTTCGATAAAGTCGTCCCGAGTCAGAAACCACTCGTTCTCGCCCTAGCCGCCTATTGTAAAATGTCGGACTTGTCGTGTACCGTTTTTCTTCAACGCAATGCATCATGGATACTTCTTTTAGAAAACGAACGGGTCATTTTCCCCACGATCCCGAATTCATTGGAATCCTCCCACAATCTTTTCAAACTTTTCGCCACACCATTTTTTGTGAAAGATCCTAAAACGATCGAACGGTATTTACAAAATCCCGTGTTCGAAAACGTGTACCGCTCCCAAAATAATCATACAATTCTATATCTAGACGAATGGGATATACCGTATCCAGGAGGACATTACTTTGATGATGATAACGGGCCCAGATTACATTTACCAGAAGATGACGGAGGGAAAAGGTATCGTCTTTGTTTTTTGTCCAACCAGGTCCATCACGAGAACGACCTCGTCCATAATTTCATCAACGAATGGAAAGATCGACCGGACGTTTATTACGATCCTCTGAAAACGCGAACGGCTTTTCCGTCTTCCTTTATTGAATTTTTACCGTCCGTGAATCCTGAGAAACCCATCCCGTTTCCCATTGAGTACAATAAGAGTACAGCGCTCATTCAAAAACAATGGACGTATCAGCACCATCCTCAATATATTGTCCAAGATATTTTGAATACGTACGATCAGAGAAATTCGCTTGAGAAGGTCGGACTCTTGATCGAATACCCATTTCAAATCGGGTTCGAAAATGCTACTCGATTGAATCCTAACGGGAAATGCATTGGACTCGTCGTCAACGGTTCTGAACCGGAAACGATTTTATATGTTCGATCACCGTATCAGCGGTACATGGAATATCAAGCCATCCCCACGACCGTGCACTGGATTCCTATTCTTTACGAACCAGAAACCACGTATCCACTTCAACCGGTCGTACTCTGTTCGACGATCATCGGGTTTGAATACAAAAAGGCTTTCTTATGTTTAAGTTATGTCATGCTCGAATCTCATCCGAAACAACCTGCTAATAGAAACACGGCGTGTCTGTTCCATCCCGTCACAGATGTGAGCGAATTGACGTTTCTCGAGAGTTACGAATACGATTGTCAGTATGCGCTTCACCGAGTTCGATATGCTTCCATTCCTCATGATTTATGGTGTCTGACCAAAATCGAAGAAGAAAAACCAGTTCCACTTGCTAAACCCTATGCTCATCTACCTTACCTGGTTCAATCATGGCTGGAGTTTTATCATCAGAATCGTTCCACGGAGCAGAAATCATGTACGGCAATCTGAAACTCTTTCAATTGGCTCTAACTTTGGCTCGACATAAAATATGCTTTTCGGCCGAAACGGTCGAAACCGAAGAAGAAGAAGGTATCATTGTACCAAGAAATTCATCGTCCCCGATCGTCATTCGCCTAAGTCGGGAAGCTCGAAAATTTCTCGATATTGTCCGGGTAAGAATTGAATTTATGGAACGACCAGTTTCCTCTCCATGTGTTCTGTTGTAAAGAGAAAAAAAACGAAGCAAATATCTGTAGATTGAGAGATGGTGATTCCCTTAGCTCAGCTAGGAACTCAACTCACAAGAAGTGCGAAAGTTATCCACTGATATACACAATTCTTGAAACGATGACGTCATCTTGAAATGTCTTGTGAATCGAGTCGGCTGGAAAAAATTTCTGAAAGCTAAAAAAAAAAAAAAAAAAAAAAAAAAAAAAACTTTTTGTTAATTTTTATCATATGTCTTTAAGACATGATAAAAATTAACTCTCTCTTCTTTTTGGCTGGGAAGGATGTCTCACCGTTTCGAAAAACAAACCGTGACTCATTCTTGCAATGATTGCCATGAGAAAGGATGAGTTATGATTTGTTTTTTTCAAACGGTGAGACATCCTTCCCAGACAAAAAGAAGAGAGAGTTAATTTTTATCATGTCTTAAGACATGATAAAAATTAACAAAATTTTTTTTTTTTTTTTTTTTTTTTTTTTTTTTTTTTTTTCATCTACAGAAATTTTTCTGGGCTCTCAGAAATTTTTCCTAGCCGACTCGATTGGCAAGACATCTCAAAATTCTTTCTAGAATGGACTCTCGCTTATCTTTTTAAACATTTCAAGTTTTACTTCAGATCGCTCAGGAGGGTTGAAGAAGAAGCATTTCGTAACTTGGAGATCATATTGTATTCTTTTCCATTTCGGAATTGGTCAAGATTCGATTAGGAGCAGCAATCAAGTAATCATACATCTGATTACATCGTAGCAAATAATCGACCGTGATCCAATTGAGTTGAATATTCACAATCAACACTAAAAAATAGAGTATTTCAACGCGAGTTATTTCGTACGTCATATCTCCCCGTTGAGCGAACTGGTCGGCTATCTGATCTATTTCCGTAATGATAGTAAAAAAGTTCAATGGATCCACGACCAATTCTGTATTCTATTGAATTGTAAATGGAAGTACGAGGTTTTGTTCACTCAAAAAATACAAATAGCCGTATTTCTCTTTTTCTCGAAACAGCGTTTGAATATAGTCTCGCACCGCTTCCCGTACTTCTGGATCGCGCACCAGTTCGAGCGTGACGAGGCTCGTGAAGGGCGGAAATTTATGAAATTTGATATATTGAGGTACCACGGTATTCAGTCGAGGACGATATTTATGATGAAGAAGGTGATCAATAGGAGTTTTTAAGGATTGAAGTGTAACGATATCCATCTTTTCTTATACGAATTTCCAAATAATAAGGCCGATGATGACAAGAACGATTCCCAACAAGATTGGTTTTAGGTACGGTATATTACCCAAAACATCTAAAATACCACTCGTGATGGAACCCGTCACGTCTTGACTGAAATGCGTTAAAGCTTCTCCGATCGTGGGTCGACGGCTTTTCAATTCTTGCGTCGGTGTACAATCGTGATATTGACAATCACATAATCGACAACACGTATCCTCTTTCTCGTTGTCGTACCCTTCACACGCATTCCATTGCTGAATAGGAAATCCCGTGAACAGGTTCGGGTTGACAACAACTCAATTCTTTAAGTTTACAAACCATGTCCCCTCCGTTGTAGAGAAAACAGCCCGAATTGTCCCGAATGTATTGGTTGACATATTGAGAACCGAGCGCGACGGCCGTCACCCCTCCTGCGGTCAGAAGAGCTTTCTTACTAAACACTTTATCAAAAGCTTTTTGAAGGGGTTTATTCTTCGCGACGACTTTAGCGACCTCCCCTGCTCGTTTGACAGGAATGTCGAATTGTTTAAATTGTTTAGCGACTTTGCCTCCAGACTTGTTAAAAAATCGCATGTCTCTTGACCCTTGCCGGATTTTCAGAAACCAAGACAATGAACGAATCCAATTGTATTTTTAGTAATCGAAAAATTCCTTGTGGGTCGGACAATATTTCGGCGTTTCGGAATATTCTCTGCCTGAACCATCTTCGAAATCCTTATGGATTGCAAATTTATTATCATCGAATGGAATCGGAATCGCATACCAAGGTCGTTGGACCTTTCCTGATTGTGAAGGAAAATTTCTCGTTTCCGAAAAATACTGTCATTTTACCGACGCGCGAGTTCCTGGATAAACATTTCCGACCCGATTTACACGACGTCCAGTTGGACGATCTCACATTTAAACTCAACCCGTGCATCGAGCACTATATCAACCACCTGTATTCTCAAGACCCGACCGACTTGAAACGCAATAACGCCATGGATGTGTTTGATCGGCGTTTCCATTACGAACTGCTACGGAATTTAAGTGTTGGCAACACGAACGAAATTGGTTTAGGCGTGAACAATACCACGAAGATGCAAGAAGAAATGATGGTGCATTTCAAGAGCACGCTTCAGCAACGTCTTTGCGGTTTATATCACTATATTAATAATTCAAATGTAGCGACGCTCTTCGACAAGATAAAGGTATGCGACATGGCGAATGGAGGTCTTTTTGTCGACCCTAAAACGGAATTCTCTCCTTTTTACAATTTCCTGCTGGCGCATTGTTTATTCGATTTTCATAAACTACCCAATTTAGACCTCGTTCCCGAAACCGTCATTTCGAATGTCGCGTACAAGAAAGGGGTTGGGTTTTATACGTTAGAAGATATTTGTCACCCTGAACCGATTGTTGTGATGGGAGAAGAAACAGGATCTTCGTATCTCTATCAATCCAAATGCATCACGTATCCCAAAGAAACGGCTTTAAATAAACAATTGACGAGAAAGGATTTGCCCGATAATCTCATTATGAAAAATACCATGCAGTTTTCTGATACGCGGTTCCTAACTTGCTAAATGCGAAAAGGTTTGGAGAAAAAAATTGATTTGGTTGGGGGTTAAAAAGTCAGTACAGAAAAATTTCTATTATGTAAAAAGGAAAAAAAAAAACAAAATGGTAATATACCTTGACACAGAATCTGTTTTCATCATGTAGAAGCTTGTACACAGGCCACAGCATCAAACGATCTGAAATGAAACTCGAATGGCTTAAATAGATAAGTGAGAACACATTCTTGAAAAAAAATGATGGTCTTGTTGATCGAGTCGGCTGGAAAAAATTTTTAAAATCTGAAAAAAAAAAAAACTTTTTGTTAATTTTTATCATGTCTTTAGACATGATAAAAATTAACAATCCCCTTCCCTTTTTGTCTGGGAATGTTGTCTCACACTTTCTAAAAATAGACCATAACTCATCCTTTCTAATGGCAATCATTCCAAGAATGAGTCACGGTTTATTTTTCGAAAGAGTGAGACAACATTCCCAGACAAAAAGGGGAGGGTAGTTAATTTTTATCATGTCTAAAGACATGATAAAAATTAACAAAAAGTTTTTTTTTTTTTTTACTTCTAATCCAGATCATCCAGATCACGACGAGACCTGAGAGCGTACGGTTTATACGCAAATTTACTAAACTTGTTCTTCATAGAACTGGCAGAAACCTCAGCTAAATAGACTGGATCCTCATTGCCTTTTACATCCTCAGCCTCCTTCTTAGACTTCTCTTTCTTGAAGGGTTTGCACAGATCTGGATTGATCTTGCTTTTGATGGGAACCTGGTCTGGATCCACCTTTTCAGTTTTGATTTTCTCTTTATCGAAGGTAGTGGAAATGGTTTCGTTAATAATATTTCTCGAAGAAGGTTCTAAAATATTTAACTGAAACACGGGTTTTTCGATCATATTCAGAGCATCTTCTTGAAAGAGAATCATATCTCTACAAATGCCTCCTACTCTACAATACAAAGCGTCCGTTTCGTAAAAGTACCGCGAATTAATTTTAATATTTAAAATACCAATAAACATATCGTTATTCACAAATTCTTGGTCCAGGGTTTCTTGAAACACGTTTAAAAGGGTCGTTCCATCAAACACTTTGGTTTTGCGTAAACACCATTGATTTTGAGACATCTGAGAATTCAGATCATTTCAGAGTATTCAGGTCTACATTTTTCAATGAAGAACCGACATTGTTCTGAAATCAGCATTTGGGAATGATCGGCGGCCACGGCTTTGGTAATGTCCACCAGAGGAGGACAGAGTTTACATATGAAAGAATGGGCATTCAGATTCCTCTTATAATTAGTAGCGCAGAGAACCCAATACCCCGCTACGAGAATATTATAATGATGATTGAAATCTTTAATATTTTCAATCTGAATATAACCTTTTTCTACGGGATGCTGGAACGGGATCGCTTTAGCTTGAAAATCTTGAAACTGAGGATTGTTGGCTAATATATTTTTCCATTCCCGGCTCACGAGGTTTAACGTTCTCGGGTTATTTTCAACGATTTCGTCAATCCCCGCTTTTAAAATCGGGTGCGCAAGAATACGATCGATTAACTCTGAATATTCCATAGTTCCCCTTTATTATTATTTTATGGACTTCTAAACATCTCGGTCTGTTTCCTCAATTCTTTCGCGTACCGGTCAATGATTTCAATCGTTTGATTTATGCAATAGGTTAAGAATTCATCTTTAATGTAGGTTGTATGCGACCCCTGCCAATCTAACCCTCCTGTAAGAGTTTGTACGTCCCACTTGATGTATTGCAATAAAACATCGGTCCATTCTTTGACAGTCATATTGGATCGAATGCTTCGATCCACGAAATCCAATTTATTCAGCACGGATCTAATATATTCCTCCGACGAAAAAACGGTTTTTCCGTACACGACATCAAATCGTAATCGAAAATAGGACACGTATAATTGATAAAACAGGTCGCTGAGCATTTTGAAATCGGACGATACGGAGGGAGAAGGGGTTAGTTCGGTTTTAATGTGTTCCAATTCCTTTTGCAAGTGGGCTTTTTCATCCAGACATCGATCTAAAGCGTGTTTGGCCTCTTGTAAATCCAATGACAGACCTCTTACATAGTCTTCGTCGACCGTCGATACGTGCTTTCGTTTATATTTCGAAGTATCGGACATTTCTACATCCTGCGGAGCTACGAGAGCTTTAGCCAGTTGGTTTTCTAAAGTTTGGTTTCGAGACCGAGACACTTCCAGTTGGTTTTGTAAATCTTTCACTTCCCGCTGTAATTCCTCCACTTGATCCGTAGGATACGTAATGGCCGGTACAGTAGTGGGTTCTTTCACTTCGGTAATGTGAGGACGTTCCTCTAACTGCCGTCGGTATAGGTCTCGTTCCTGCTCGAAATATAAAATCACCGAATTCGCCAATTCTTCAATGGGATCTGGTATGTTCGGAAACTGGGCTCGAAGCGTGACAATTTGTTTATAAACGAGATCTTGAAATTGTCGATGCTCGTGAATCACGTTTTAGAGTTGATGGACAACGGCTTGCGGCCAATTTTCCCTCTGATCACTAGGGTCATTCTGAAGGATCGTTTTTAGGAACGTGGTCAATTTCGTTTTGGCGTAGAGGAGGTACTCATTACATTTCGTATAATTACTTTCGACTTGATCGAGTTTCTGTTTCAATTCGAAAAGTTGTTCTTTGGTTTTACGAAGCTCGACTTCACAATCGTTGTGATTCTCGACCTGTCGAGCCCATTCGATCATGCTCGACGCCAAATTATCGAATTGAACGACCGGTATTTCGGGAAAATGACCTTTCAGTTGCGCCAATTGCGTTTCGAGGGTCCTCTCTAGATTTTCTTTGAAATGGAATACTTTTTCGAGTTCCGAGAGAATCTGATCGTAATCCGTGGCCCCAAAATACGCATTCCATTTAGTCCGTATCAGAGTTACCAAATTCGTTTTCAGGACCTCCAGTTTCTTTTCCAAAGCGACGCGTTGCCGTTTTTCATGTTCTAGACTTTGCTGTAATTTTTTATGTTCTTGGCTACGATCCCGATGGAGTTGAGCTTGGATTTGTTGTAGGACCTCCTTCGCTTCGTTCTGGTTCTCAATCGATTGTTGAAGATCGTGCAAATCGTTGCAAGAGGGTCGTGACTTCCATCATGCTTTTAGAGGAAGAAGGGAGACTGTGAAGAATGGAATGAGCTAAATTGTCGGGCGTTAGCGATTGATTTAAAGCATTCCCGAGAAGTGTTAATTGGTTCAAAAGCTGGGATTGCCAATTTTGTAAATACTGGATATACGTTTGAATTTGCTGGAAGAAAAACGTTTTCCAATCTTGGTTCGCACCTAAAGGTTTCCAAAATGAGGGGGGAAGGATCGTCTGTAAAAACGTCATAAACTGCGTTTCGTGGAACTCCTTCATTTGTTTAGCCATTTCGTCTCGAAGAATCGTCTCGATATGAGGATTTTTCTTTTCCAGCGTGTCAAGAACGCGTTGAATACCTTTCTGGAAATGTGTTTCGGACTCGATTTTCCATTTTTGCAGGAGGTCGGTTTGTTCTTTCTGACCCTGCTCCAACTGCTTTTCCAACATCCGTTTTTCGTTTTGACAAAGGGTCAATTTTCCTTTCAGTTCCTCGTTCAATTGCTGGACGTGCTGTTTTTGTTCCGATTGATACGATGTTAAAAACTGGTCGAGGGTTTCTTGTAATTGCTCTAATTTAGATCGCGACGACTCGATCATGAGCTGCTGAGAAGGAGGCGATTCGAGCGGTAAAGTTTCAATGACCGTAGTCGTAGAAGAAGGAGGAAGTTTCAGTTGCTCGATCGTTTCTTGTAAAGCCATTTGCAAAGGCCGGATTAAACTTTCCGTTCGTTGCATCCATTCTTCAAGTCCCGTTTCGTAGCGTTGGTGGAGCATTTGCCATTCGTTCATGAAACGGTTTGGAAACTCGATATTATTATTATTATTATTATTATTATTATTATTCAATTGTTGTTATTGTTGTTGTTGTTGTTGTTGTTCTACTATTTGCCTCTGCCATTGTATTTTTTCAGACTCGTGCGTTCGAATTTGTGTCTGTAAGGTTTCGTGATCTCGTTTCAATTGCTCCCACTGAGTTTGTAAGGTTTCGTGATTCCGTTTCAGCTGCTCCAACTCAGTCTGCAGGGTTTCTTTCTCCCATGTAAGGCGTTCCAATTGTCGTTGCAAATCCACGACTGAATGCTCTTTTCCGAATCGAGCGGTATTCACATATTGTTCTTTTTCTGCTAGAAAATAACGCATTTCGTTCCGGTGCTCTTGTTGGAGCGTCTCGATTTGTTTCTCAAAAGCTTTCCGATCTGCCTCCAATTGAGTTTCCAAAGAAGCGATTTTGTTTTCCAGGTCCTGAGATTCCATCGGAACAATCTCTTCCAAATGCAAGCCCGAAATGCGAAACAAGAAATCGATGATGCTCGAACTCTTTTTATACAGTTGAGGATAGAGATGGAGTAAAGGTCGACTCAGGAGAAAAGCATCGATCACGTCGTCTCGAAGATTTTGTTTGAGACCATCGACAACATTTAAAGATATAAAAGTGGGGTCGGACTGGTATTGAATAAGACATCGAACCAGTTCTCGTAACATTCTTTTCTTTTTGCTTTTTTTTAAATCATTAAAAGGTAGGCTACTTTGTTCAAATCGAGCAACATATATTGATATTTTTCTTCGGAGCGGGACGATAACCAAATCATGACTTCTTTCAAGTAGCGACGATTCTTTCTAAAGTGGGAAACGTATATTTTAAATCCTTCTCGGGTCCATAATTCATTATTTCGGTAAAACGGTAGCCAATAATTACATTGTTCACGATTCCCGTCGAGGAACGTTTCATGATGGAATGACGCAATCATGGGCGAAACATACATCACTAAAGACATATTCAAAACGACAAACCAAACACCGGTTAATTTCGTGTCGTCAAAAGTAATTTCACAAGTATAAAAGTCCGATGGAATAGAATCCGTATGCAGGTAAGGTGGAAGGGAGCGTTTAAACAATTTATGAAGTTTGGCAGCCAATTGAGCACTCGCAGCTTGTCCCGTTAAATGTATGAAGTGGAGGATGAGCATGGGATGTAAATAGTGATACCAGTTGGACCACGATTCCCAGACGTGCGTATTTCGTTTGAAAAATCGGAGGCGCATGCAATGCTCTAACTGGAAAGGTTCTCTTTTTATGTAGGTCACCGTCAGATCGCTTAAGGCGCGAAAAGCAATATTGCGAGGAAGTACTTTCAAGAACAAGGAAAACGGATTGATGGTCGAACAAACAAATAAGGTATTATTTTCATAGGAGACCTTGATAAAATCTCGAGAGGGAAATAAACTTTGTAAAAACTGATCGGTCGTATCTCTAGAGACGTTAATCCAACGAGGATCCTCTTTTGTTCCATGCACGCAAAAGACTAAAGACCCACGAGGAAACGGATAGTCTTTGTCTAAATTTTCTCCTTGGAAAATGAGTCGATTTTCACTGACCACGAGAATGCAAGGTGCTCGAACGAGACCCGGGCTAAAATGTTTCAAAGTATCGACATGGAAGATGGGTAATTTGAAACGAACAGCTATAAAATAATATTGTCTATAAACATTTCCATACACTTCCACATAATCCGAAACATTGTAGTACTTTTCATTATCCATGACAGAGCTTACTTTATCTCGCCTTCTTCCTCGAAAGGAATAAGTCTACAGAGCCAACTTACACGCTTTATATATACATGAGAAATGACGTCATTCAAGGACATAAACAAGGACGTTTATGTCTAGAAAAGTAAAAGCTGGCTGGGAAAAATTTCTCAGATAATCTGAAATGTATATTTAAAAAAAAAAAAAAAAAAAAAACTTTTTGTTAATTTTTATCATGTCTTTTAGACATGATAAAAATTAACTGTCCCCTCTTTTTGTCAGGGAAGGATGTCTCACTCTCTAAAAAATATACCTTGACCCATTCTTTTATTGGAGTTCTATTTTTAGAAAGGATGAGTCATGTTCTATTTTCCGAAAGTGTGAGACAACATTCCCAGACAAAAGGGGAAGGTAGTTAATTTTTATCATGTCTAAAAACATGATAAAAATTAACAAAAAGTTTTTTTTTTTTTTTTTTTTTTTTTTTTTTTTTTTTTTTTTTTTTTTAATATCCACTTTAGAATTTTTTTCTGAGTTCTGGCTAGAAAGAACTCTGGTTTATCTATTTAAGATGTGCGAAACGAATTTCACTCTAAATCATTCTGTGCCGTGAATTCAACAGTATATAGGAACAGACTGCTTGTATTTTTTTAAGAAATATTAATCAAGTTAAAGATATATAATCATGTCGCAGAGCCTCCATTATTTAACAAGGATTAATTCGGTTGGAGATGCGCCCAACGATGCTTACATTTTCTACCAGATGTCGGGAGGAATCTTTTACTGTAACCGAAAAGACTACGCACAATTTTCTCGATTTTATACTCGAACGTCTGCCGAAAATCTTTTTTTAACGATGGATCTTTGCTCGACGACCCATCATTCCCTTATCCTAGATATTGATATTAAAACCGAATGCGATGCATCCCTTCCTTCATCTATGCTCTACGATTATGTAGATTCTGTTATTCTCTCAACCTTAAAATTTTACTTTTTATCCCTTAAGCATCTTACTTTTATTGTGGCTGTTCGTCCAGGAGGTGGTATTCATGTCCATTTGCCGGAAATCTCGATCGCTCATGATGATTATATTCAATTCTGCAGCCAACTTCAACCCCGGTTCTATCACGAAACATCTGAATTTATTTTCCAGTTGGACTTTTAGCGAATGCGACGCTTGTGAATTCCTCCAAGCCCTATACGAATAAATACGAACCCATGCTGATTATTTATGTAGACGAACAAACCACCTGGCGTTTAGATTTGACCAATCCCAATGCTTTCAGCATGCGATTGTTAGGCATTCAATCAAAATTTAAACGTCGCAAGGATAATACCAATTCCTTTTTTCGTAAACTGCTCCACCTCCAGCCAATGGATATTCAAAAACAACTTTATGAATATATGATGCCTGTGGTGACACTGTACGATCCTTTGTATCGAGTATCGTATCCCACGCTTATTAGCAAAGATGAGGAAGCTGGACCCGACGATGAAAAAGTGGCTACGTTTGTGTATAAACTAAAAACCCCGATGTATATTTACAAAGGGAAGGATTTTGGAACCGAAGGTCATCATTGGTTAAAAACGTTTTACTTTATCAAGTTTAACGGGTTTGTGATTTCAGACTTTGAATGGAATAACCGGGCTCTAAAACGATGGTACCGGGAAAGTCAAAATTCTATCGTCATCGAAAACGATGTATTCCAGACGGTGAATCAAGCTCTCAAGTTAGACAATCCTAGTTTGCATTCCGATCCCAATCCCCTTCGTACGATTATGCAGTACAATCAAGATTACTATTTTTTACCTGTCTTTTGTGCCTTGTGTCAACATTTACGAATGTCCTCCCATACACTCGCATCCCATTTGCGTACGATATTAGAATCTCACGAACTCATAGATTCTGTAGAAAAAATCAACAGTAAAATTATAGATATCATTTCCCAAGATTTTACTCTCGACACGATCCTCTTTTGTGGTTCGAATCTCAATCCTAAAATTTACAAATTTAAAGATAAACTGGAAGCTATTATCAAAACCATGAAAGGCGTTATTTTATATTCGGTGTCTGGAGATCAGCTCGTGGAACAAATTCATCGAATTCAAGAGCGATATTTTCCGATTCTCGTCATTACCATGCACAATTCCTGCAAGAAACCTCAACGCTATATGTGGAATAATATCCACGAGTACTGGCAAGAAGTGCCCCACCAGATAGAAATTCTAAACCTGATGAATGCCATCTGGTCCTCCATTCAGGCCTATGCTCGGAATCAGTTTGCCGATAAAACTAAAAACATGTGTCCTTTCACAGACATTATGAAACAGGTCAACATTAATTATGTGGTCTCGTCCATTCTGAGTCGAACCAACATTGATCGTAAAATCATTCAAATGGATCGACATAAATGGCATATTCGAACCCACGATGGGGTTCTGAATCTCTTGACGGGTCATGTAGGAGGGACGGTTCCGGAATTTTACCTATCGGATCGACGTCTGGGCATCAATTTTAGTCGACACGAGTTGATGCAATTTCGTCACGATCCGGATTTGATAGCCATCTATCGTTTATTAACCGACCGGAAATTTTTTCTACAATACCTGAAAAGCTGTTTTCTCGACCTCACGGACGATTTACTGGATACGCTGCGGGAAAAAGTGCGGGAGTTTCATGACAAACTAGAAACCAAGCCGCTCATTCAAAGCATGCTTCATTTTTATGTGCACATGTGTAAATATACGTGTTTCGAATACGATCTGTTCATGTACCTTTTAGATGTCCTGGCCAGTCTTCTCATTGCGACCAATTACGGTCGCAAATTTTTTATTTTGAAAGGCAACACGCGCAATGGAAAAAGTAAATTCTTTCAAATGATTTCGAAGGTCTTTGGAGGCTATAGTCATGGTATTCGAGCCGTCAATTTACAAACGACGAGTGGTCAAGGACTATCAGCCCAACCCGAACTGGCCTCTTCGTTATTTTGTTGTCGGGTAGTGACTGTTGAAGAAATGTCGGGAAAATTAAACGAAAACCTCGTGAAAGAAATCACGGGTAATTCGACCACCAGTTTTCGGAATTTATACGAGCAAAATGTAGGAGCGATTCCCAGTGCCAAACTCATGGCTTCTACCAATACGTTCCCAGTGTGTACGGCCACAGAGGCGTTTAATGATCGCGTGGTAGCAATTCCTTTTGACGCCGTGTTTACGAAAAATGCTCCATCCCTCACCTCAGAACAAGTGATGCAGGATCAATATTTACTCGAAACCAAAGATTCTATCGTCGAAGATTCCTATAAAGGTTTCTTTTTAATGATTTATCTGCATCTGGCCCACAATATTAACATGGAGGACGGCATGATCCGTTACCGTTCCGAACCTGAAATATTAGTAGAATTCAAAAAAGAATTTCTATCTTCGACCGATATTTTTACACAATTCAAACAGTATGCCGATGTACAAATCATTCCCGGTTCTGTTACGACCTTTAACGAACTGAAATCGGCCATTCGACAATTTTTGAAAACGATGCGCGACACCTCCATCCACGAAACGGAACTCATTATGAGTTTCAATGATGAATTTGGACATTTGAAACGGACCGAAATGGATTTCAGTTCCTTTTCAGCCGAAAATAATATTTCCTCGTTTTTGGATATAGTAGAACCCCTTCAGTTTGAAAATGCCGAATTGAATTCGTCTCTCAAACGAAAGCATGACGACGAAGAGGGAGAACACTCAACCACGAAACATTTAAAAGTGGACGATGAACCCATTGATCTGCCTCAGCATAAAAGACAAGTTATTTATTACGATAATGTTATCATCGAAAATCTGAAAAAAGACAAGAATTACTAACCTTTTTACATATGCATGAGGTAGGTTCCCAACATTTCATTGTGTAATGACTTGGAAAAAATAAAAGTTGACTGAAGAAAGCCAGATTTCAAGATGTTTCTTCTTCAAAAACACAGAATCATGTGAAGTGAAACTCGCAATGCTGAAATATATAAGTGAGAGTCCATTCTTAAAACATGGTGATGTCCGGTCGATCGAGTCGGGTTGGAAAAATTTCTTAACAGCTGAGAAAAAATTCTAAAGATTTAAAAAAAAAAAAAAAAAAAAAAAAACTTTTTGTTAATTTTTATCATGTCTTTAGACATGATAAAAATTAACTTTACCACCCCTCACCCCTATTTTGGTTTGAATCAGGTGTCAATATGTTTCTAAAATAAATTTCCAAGAACGATATGACTCATTCTTTTGTGTAGAAATCTAGTTTTAGAAAGGGTGAGACATCATTCACAACAAAAAGAAAAAAGGGGGGTAGAGTTAATTTTTATTATGTCGAAAGACATGATAAAAATTAACAAAAAGTTTTTTTTTTTTTTTTTTTTTTTTTTTTTTTTTTTTTTTTTAATAGAATTTTTTCTCAGCCAGCTTCGAGTCATTGTTTCTCTTCTCACTGACTATATATAAGAACGTTGTTCTTACAGTCCTGGTATTGACATTAACGTAGCTGCTAGAATAAAAGCCATTGTAGGTATTTCAGCTAAGCACAAACAGAGGCATGGAAACAACTTTTTAAGAATTTCTTAAACGGGTACCGTGGATTGATAAACGCAGTTTCCTGCAGCATCGCATGTGCGTTTATAATGTTCTGAGAGAAGATACTTGTACTGTTCAAAATAATTCCAGGGAATGAGGACTTTTCCACTACATGTTTTAGCAAAGTAGATTTCACCTTGGGCATCTTTCAGGACGTAAGGTTCTTCATTTTTCACTAAATAATATTCGTTCCCTCGGAAATCCACCGGGTATCGTTCTTTTCCGTCCGCGTATTTGGCCAGAACGAATTCGTTTTGAATTTGAATAACGAGGGATTTTTTACGTTGTAGAGGATATTTTTCATTTCCTTTCCGATCTTTGGCATAATATGGAAGGCCGTCTCGAGTTTTAGCGAAAGGATCACCTTTGTCGGGATAGATTTCCCCCTTTTGGGAGTGAATGGCATACCTTTCATGACCATATTCACTTTTCACAAAGACTGGATCTTTTTTCGATATTTGTAATATTCGCTACCATATCAATTCGGATAAAATTCCATTATATTGCTTTATCTTTTCAAAAATAAATTTCTCGTCTAATGATTTTATTTTTACTTTTCTTCGTGAGCATGTTTAGCTAATAAATATTGATGATATTTATTGCCGTGCATTAAATAATCCATTGTGATCCAAGTATATTTCGGATTTGCGAGTAGTGCGTAAAAATATAAGAGATAGATGCAAGTGATATGGTAATGAGCAGAATCTTTAGAAAAAAACTGACTGGCCATTTTGCGAATAGGGTCTAAGACTTCTTCATTCGATAAAATAAATTCTTCATCATTCCATTCCAGGGCATTAAACAGGGGCTGCTGATCGATTAAAAGATATAGGTGTCCATATTGCGACATATTATCTAACACGTGACGGATATGAGCAACGGCCTGTGATTGAAAATCTCGAACGAGTCGAGGCGTAATCTCAAAAAATAAATTCAGAAACCGGTACGTCGCTTGATAGTTTTCAAGTTGAGGATTTTGCCCAATCACGAATCGGATGAGTCGATCAATCGGTAATTGAATAGTTTTCAAAACAGAAATATCGTAATACTCTGCCATGCTTGTTTAATCCTTCGAACCGAAGAAGAAGAAAAAAAAATTAAATTAAATTGAAAAAAAAAATGAATCATTCAACCTTTCTTCCATGGCGAATCACCGAACGGTTCAATCGACAAATAGGTCCCTCCTTTCGATATATTGTTCTTATTTCCCATACTGCCACGTTTAATTTGGAAAGAGATTTAAAATCGACCTTGGGTCTTCAATCTTGGTCCTTAATACAATTTCTACAAAAGTTTCGTCAACATCGAGTGGGTATAGAATATATAACTCTGTTCACTCGCAAGGATAAGATACGTCTAGGACCTATTGCAGTACAAGTATCAGAGCAGATTTGTTTCCAACAATTAAAGAAAAAATATGGAACTCAATCCATCCACTTAGTTGGAGCAACCTATCTAAAAGGCAAATTGAGAGATTTTCATGTGATAACCGTAGAGGATTTTAGATTCAATGTTCTCCTGAAACAAGATGACCGATAAAAATAAAACATGGAATCCTATATCGTTCTCAATTTCGAAGGTTTCGAATTGAATGGTGATCCTCTCGCCAAAGAAATCAATCTTTCTTATAATGATGACTTTTCCGACTATATTATTAAAGAAGTGGCTTATATCACCCATGATCGTTCCCAAGGCATTATCTACGTGGAACCACCCATACCGTGGTCTGAATTATCCTATTTCGCCAAACAAAGTGTATCGAGTGTTCATTTACCGTTAGCGGATATAACGCATGGCTTTTCATGGAATGAGGGTCATTTGCCGTACGATCAATTAAAACCGTTTCTCGTAGCTCTAACGGCAGGATATAAAAACATTTACTGCCCTCATTATTGGAAAATTAATGTTTTGTACCAGATACTGGCCCGTCCTATTTATTTCAATTTCGTCTCCAAGAACAAGGAGGCGTTTCATACCGCGCCCATACCAATGAACTATGAATATTCATCGTTTTGTCCGAAACATATAGGTCGGACCAAATATTGTGCTTTCCAAGAAGCTTTGTTTTATTTTCATCGCCTTCAAGAGTACAAGAAAGAAACCTTTCCGTTTGTCATTCATAAATCTTTAGAAAAAAATGAAAAAGAAAGAGACTTACCTCCAACATTATCCAACACGTTATAGAATACTTTTTTTTTCCTTCCCCATGAATGAGTCAACTAGGATCTAGGTGGGTCCCTCTTCAACAGCACGTACACATTTGAAGCGAAACTCGAAATGCTTAAATAGATAAGGAAGAGTTCATTCCTAAAAAAATGGTGATGACTTGTGAATCCAGTCGGCTGGAAAAAATTTCTCAGAGCTAAGAAAAAATTCTGTAATGGGAAAAAAAAAAAAAAAAAAAAAAAAAAAACTTTTTGTTAATTTTTATCATGTTTTCTAGACATGATAAAAATTAACTAACCCCTTTTGTTTTCAATGATGTCTCACCATGTTTCTAAAAATACACCATGACTCATTTATTTCTTGGAATTTTATTTTTAGAAAGGGTGAGTCATGGTCTAATTTTCGAAAGGGTGAGACATCATTCCTAGACAAAAAGAGTAGATAGTTAATTTTTATCATGTCTAGAAGACATGATAAAAATTAACAAAAAGTTTTTTTTTTTTTTTCCAGCTCTGAAAATTTTTTTCCAACCGACTAGGATTGAAAAGACATCCCAATCTTTTTAAGAATGGATTGTTTCAGATATTTTTCTTTCTCTCACGACTTTAGTTTTTAAACAGTATATTAATGCAGATTAGGAACGCAAGTATGGCCAAGATACCTGTCATAGAAAGAATGATTTTAGTCCAGTTGGTGGTGGATTGATGATTATTTTCGTCAGACTGTATCGGGTTGGCATATATTTTCTTCTTTCTTTTCTTCTTTTTCTCTTCCTCTTCCACTGGATCTTCTTGTCCTGGAAGACCGCTTTCCACTTTCTCGACCACTTTACCCTCCGAGTTATTATATATAACTTTATAGGGTTGGAACCCGTGTCGAGAAGCGCGTTTAGATCTCAAATTGGTCAAATAATCCATCGGTTTCGAATGCGATCGGTACAAGTAGCCTATCAAATTTTCGGGTTCAATTCTAGGGTCTCGTATAAACTCAGGCGTCCAGGGCTTGTCATTTAAATTGGGAACAATGATGATTTGATCACACGTGATGGGGTATCCACTCGCAAAGATTTGTTCCTCACTCACTTTCTTGAACTGGACAATGTACTCGTTATTATATCGATCGACCGGGTAGTAATATTCACCCAATTTATTTTGAGCGTACCGGTTTCCTAAAGGTTTTTGGGTAATGCGCTTATCGGCATGAATAATTTCCGGATAGATTTCATTATTGTCTGCATCTTTGGCGTATCGTTTCACGGCCGGATCTTTCATCAATTGATCGTACGATCCTTTGTCCGTCACTAAATATCGTTCGTTGCCGTGTTGATCGACCGGGTAAATAATGACCCCGTTCTTATCATGAGCATAAAAGAATTCTTTCAGCCTCGTCATGGCGAATTGACCGCTATCCGGGTAAATTTCGCCTCCATCCGCTTTCCGCGCATACACTTGGTTCTGATCGGTATCTCTTCCAAAGATGACTTGCTGAGTGAAAGGGTGAAGGATTTGATAAAATTCATCGCCTGTAGCATTTTTAGGATAGATGGGTTTACCCTGAGAATTGATAGGATAGAACGGAATATCGTTTTTATCGAGGGCGTAAGACATGTATTCGGGCTTGTGTTCCGTATCGTCGGCCAACAAGGGATATTTTTCATTTCCTGTCTCATCTTTAGCATAATAATACCGCCCGTCGGCATCTCGAGCAATCATGTCGTTCCCAAACAAATCTTTGGGATACATTTCGGCCCCGGAATGCTCTTTGGCATAAATTTCTCGACCCTGGTACTTTAGAAAGACGGGCAAGTTATTGATTTTTCCATAATACTCCTCAAATTTTTTTTCTCCACCGATATACACGGGTTTTTTAGCATAATGGGGAACTTTATATTTGTCTAGGGCATACAGTAGACTGGGATCGTCAGTGGTAATATATGTTTCAAATTCCCTTCGATCCTTTCTATATCGTTGATTTCCAAGATTGTCGACTGCATAATACTCATCTTTTGCCATCGAAGATCCTTTGGTAATCGTTTTGCTTTATTCGTCATTGTCGTCATGGTAAATTCTCGGATAATATTCGTCCAAGTTTTCATCTTTCGCATAAATGCCTCCTCCTAAAGCATCTAAGGCCGGTTCGTCCCTATTTCCAATTCGAATATACGTTTCGAGACCGTTGAGTTGCTTGGGATAGTATTCGTCCCCACTCGCTCTCTTAGCGTAATAAGGGGTTCCATCGATGTTCCTAGCCGGCATTTCATTGTGCAAACGATCTCGAGCGTAAATTTCATCGTTGAATTCGTTGACGGGATAATATTCACCTAGCGTATTGTTTCGGAAATACATTTCGTCCTGATCCGGAGAGAGTTCAAACAGCGGTCGTTTTGTGACGAGATTAAACGGGTATTGGAATTTATTGTTCTCTAAGGGAATATAGATCCGTTGACCGTTGGAATCGAGAGGGGCATATTCGATAGGGAATTCATTTACATCGAGTTTTCGAGCATAGTAAGGCTTTTGATGCTCGTCTTTGGCAAAATAGGGTCGATGGTGCTCGTCTAAAGCATAGATTTGTTCTTTGGTCTGAGGATTTTCCGGATACCATTCTTTTCCTCCGTAGAACAGATACACCATTTTTCCGTTTTCCATGGGAAACATGGGTTCCCCATCACTATCAAATCCATACACGGGACGGTTTTGGGCGTCGACGGGTAAAATAGAACGGTTCAGATGATCGACGGCATAGACAGGGGTTATTTTACCGGTGATGGGAGAGATTTGTTTTGCAAACACAATATTTCCATCGGGATCCAGCATATAAAATTCATCTCCTTGTCGATTTTTAGCATAAATCTCATTTCCGTCAGCCAATTTGGCATAGCGCTTATCTGATTTCATTCGATCGGGGTAGTATTCTTCGCAATTGAGGAGATCTCGCCTATGCCGACGAATTATTTCCTCATCCACGTCCATGGGAATATTGCCTACATTATCATTATTAGGAGGATTGTCATGGATTCGTGGAGGATGGTTAGATGGATTGCTTGGAGGGTGATTGTTAAGGGGGTTGTCAACGACTGGGTCTCCTACATGATTAGGAGGAGCTGCTTCCATTCGAAGCAATTTTCGTTCCGCTTTATCAGATTTGGATTTATCCTTTCGAACCATTTTTTTAATTAATATGAGTTACTTTATTATTATCTCTTCTCTTCTGACTCAGAACAAAGAAAACAAAAATATGGTATCGATCCTCTTATGGATTTTATTATTTCTCTTTATCCACCATCCCGTTTATAATGCTTACCAGAATATTACGTATCGGACCCTTTATTACGAGACATTAGGTCAAGAATAGAGAAGAAGAAGAAAAAAAACAAATGGATTCCTTAATATTAGGAACGCTTTTAGTCGCTGGAGCGTATACGTCCTTCGTGATCCTGTTTTGTCTCATTTTAACACAAAGCTGGTTCTTTCTCCTTTTCCTCCTCATCAATGGACTCATTTTTCTCTTTCTGGCTTTTGGATACATTCGCAAGCTGACGATTTTTACAACTTTCGGGGAATTGCTCGGCAGTTTGGTGCAAAATAAAGACGTGGGAGATTGGTATTGCCGTTTTCGTCAATGGTGGTTTAAGTAAAGAGAATGGATGCTCAAACCTTTAAACGTTTAAAACGAACTTATTTAGAAGATGAACCGATCGTTTCGAACGAACTCCAAGAAAGCCAGGCTCGTGTTTCACCATTCGTGGCTCATAAAATTCATGAACTTTTACACTTCAAAACCCCTTCTTCTCCACCTCCTCCTCCGGGTATTGACGTCACCCACTTTACGACCGCTTTCCGAGAAGAAGAGCCCCAACAACGATTAGATGAAGTCGTCGTCACCTATTTATTATTCATGGCCAATTTAATGAACCAAGATAAATGGGGACGGACGTTTCTACGACCTGGAGCTTGGGTAGGCGAATACAGTTGGATTCAACTCTTTAAATTGACCACGTACTGCGTCTTAACGCTCCTGTACCGTATTCGATGGAAAAGCGAATACTTTTTCTTTTTAGACGAAGCGGTGATTGAATTACTCCAGGGGAAAAGTCAGGCGATTCGAGACTTGATGACCCGGATCGGCATTTCCGTATCCCCACAACCTTTTTCAGCCGAAGATTATTTTCATCACATCAATTACCACAACACGTTGGTCTTTGGTCCTTATTACTGGCGGCTTTTACATTGGATGGCCGAAGCGTTTTCAGTTCAGGACGAGCAGGACGAGGATATTCGTCTCGCGAAAACTCTTTGGAGAGACTTTGTGACAGAATCTTTATATCGAACTCTCCGATGCGGGATTTGTTGTATCATTACTTATCCAAACTCAAAACGTATAAAGAACGGTTTTTAGGCGAACACTTTGCCCACGTCTGGTTTCAATTTCATAATGAAGTGAATGCCAGTCTTCAAAAGCCACCTTATCCTGAATCGGAATTCCAGAAAGATCAAGAATATATGCGAGCTGCGTTAAAAAAATAAAGAAGCATGGGATCTTTTCTGACTCGTCTCGGGAATCAAGTATGCGGAACAACCAGCATGGGTTCCATTCAAGATCTTTTCAAGAAATGTCAAGACGCACCCGTGACCGTTGTATTAGGTAATTTAGGAAGGCATCCTTCCCTCTTATCCTATCATTTGGAAACCCTTTTTGTTCGACATCATAAAACGGTCCATATTCTTCTCGACGATTCCAACGATTGGTTCGTCAGCGGGTTAGATCCGTCTTACGAATGCGACGGCACGCATTGCGATCTTCTCATCTGGATCGAACCGAATTTTGGAGACTCGGTGGTCAAACCAGCCTATGCCGATCGTCTCATTGTTTTCACGAGCCATCTTCATCTCAATTTATCTAATTGTCAGTTACTGAATTATCATTTAGGCGATCCCTACGACCTTCCTTCCAGTACCATGAAACCGTGGATCGAAGATGAGGCTGAAATATATCCACACAATGAAGTGCTGTACCCAAGGAAATATCAAACTGGGAGATGGTGGAAGCAAGTCGAGAATGAAATGGATGTTGTCTTTCATTTGAAACTGTGTCGTACAGCTCAAGAATGCTATCTCAGCATGTTAAACGCTCTCGAGATTGTTGGAAAGTATCGTCCCAAAACCTGGCGATTCCTTCTTTCCGAATATATGAAAAAGTCATTGGCTTTAAATCTTCGGATGGGATTAAAGAAATGGGATGAATATCAGTCCCAATCCATTCCATCGGTTCGAGTCCAATCCCTACATCCGTCATCGGCTAATTTACTCAAACCCATCTACTGTCTCGATTCCTTTTTCCAGTCTCAATTAGTTTCCTCACTCTGGTTTTCTTCCTCAGGTTCGATTGATTCTGTTTCCTCCTCCTCTTCCTCCTCAGAAGTTTCCCAAGGTCCCAATAATTCATACATGAGTAAATCATCTAAATCAGCCTCATCGTCTGAAAACCTGATGCGGTTTTCATAATCGTAAATTACATCATATAAAAAAGAACGTCGCAAAGGGAGAAACATAGAAATTAATTTCTGCAGGGCATCTTCAAACGGTTCTCGGCAGACAGGACACGTCAATGCTTTTTCTCTCCAAATGTCAATACATTTCGTGTGGAACTGATGTTGGCACGTTAAAGTAGAAATGGTTTCTACATCTTCGGCGATGAGTTCGTCTAAGCAAATTGGACAACATTCGGCCATTTTGTTTCTACTGTTTCTTCTTCTTATTATAAATACTTTTTTTTTATTCAAAACCTATTAAAAAAATTATAAATAAGTAAGAGTTCTTCATTATACCAAAAATAAAAGAAGCATCATGTCTCCCTCAAAAACTAGTAAATTAGTCTACTCTATTTATGAAAATCAATATGAAACTTGGTGTTTACAAATGCATAAAGATCTAAATCATACCGAAACACTTCAAGAATATCACCAATATCTTATCGATCAAAAACAACGTTCCGCGAAATATATTTCAAATGCTTTAAATGCTATTCGACGAAAATGGTTCTTACCTTCTGCAGATGAGGTGGTGGTCAAGAAACCTCGTCGTCGAAAACACCAACTTTTTACAGCAGAGCAGATAAATCAAATCCGTAATCACTGTCTCTCCAATTATGAAACAGATGAACTGTCGCTGATAGTCTTATTACTTTTAGAAACGGAATTGAGGATGATTCACATCTTGGGCTATCTAAACGATGATCCAGAGAAACGAAAAGTGTTTGCGTCTAAATCTTTAGAAGTCTATAAGGATCCAAATCAGATAAAGTTATTCCAGTTTCTTTTCAATGCTCCTCCATCCAAACTATTTCGAAAAAATCATTACCAGTATTTATTTAATCTAAAGCGACGATTGAAGAAACAGTATAACATCAAAGGGGCTTCCTTCGAAATGCTGAAGCGGTCTCGATATCTCGTGAAAGCAAAGGCGAAAACGAATGAATCAGAACCCAGTGAGTGAAACTTATGTATCGACTTATATATCGTTATCAACATCTCCAAAAAAAAGAAAGTAAAACCGACCGACTGGTGGAAAATATTTCTCAAAAAAATCTAATGTGGTATTAAAAAAAAAAAAAAAAAAAAAAAAAAAAAAAACTTTTTGTTAATTTTTATCATGTCTTAGACATGATAAAAATTAACTCTACCCTCCTTTTTGTTTGGAATGATGTCAACATGTTGCCTAGACATGTTTCTAAGTATAAATTTCCAAGAAAAGCATGATTCATTCTTA
Organism: Stegodyphus dumicola; assembly: GCF_044657685.1. Lineage (NCBI taxonomy): Eukaryota > Metazoa > Arthropoda > Arachnida > Araneae > Eresidae > Stegodyphus > Stegodyphus dumicola. Next base: position 106,343,298 of record NC_140781.1, on the reverse strand, counting down.
GAAATCTATTTTTAGAAAAGGTGACATCATTCAAAATAAAAAAGAAGGTACAGTTAATTTTTATCATGTCTAAAAGACATGATAAAAATTAACAAATCATGTCTAAAAGATTTAATTAGATTGAAATTTTTATCATGTCTAAAAGACATGATAAAAATTAACAAAAAGTTTTTTTTTTTTTTTTTTTTTTTTTTTTTTTTTTTTTTTTTTTTTTACTATCAAATTTTTTTGAGAAATATTTTTCAACAGTCGGTCGGTTTTACTTTTCCATTTGGAAATAGATCTGTTGATATAACAATGTATAGGAGATGGATCTGTTGATAACAAAATATTATACACCAGTCGTGAGTCTTACTTTTCCATTTTTGCGTACTGTATTTATTTTTATTTTAAGAATCATCTAATTCCTTCTACTTCGTCTTTGTCGTCTCATTTCTCTCCAAAATGCATTCGGTCGACCAAAATAAGGGTTGACTTCCCGTTCTTCATCATCTGAGGTAGGTGAACTTTGTCTAGGTGTATCCATATAAGCATAATCTCCCACTAAATCTTCTCTTCTCTGTCTTCTGGGTCTCGTCTGACTGGTACTAGGCCCTGAAAAAATGAGACCATGGCCTCCCAGATCGACTAATTCTTCTTCGGGTCTTCGTCTTCGTCGTTGCCTTGGAGGTTCTTCCACCTCTGGTTCTTCCTCCTCTTCCTCTTCATCCGAATCTATTCTTAAATGTTCCATTTGCAATGTTCCGCTGGTAAAATAGAGCATATCATCCTGGCTGATACGAGTCCGACAGGTCGGGCATTTCTTTTTACCATACTCTCGAATCCATTTCTTTATACATTTAATATGAAAGGAATGCTCACAATCGAGATTGTAGACTTTATGGCGTTTCGTTTCTTTGAAGGCCTTCAGGCAAATTCCACAGATTTCTTCCTCTGCGTCTGCCATTTTTCCCAATGATTTACTTGATTATGATATATCCATCTCTTCGCCATCTTCGTTTCTTCTTCCTCCTCCTCCTTGACATATTTCTTGACGAGAGGGAACTTGAGATTCCTTCGTCGCTACATTGAGTAACATTCTCAATTCTTTTTCCATATACCCGTCGGAACATAAGAACAGTTTCACCATTTCCATCGTCCAGAAAATTTCTTCGTCGGATTTTTCAAATTCGCGTATTTTCAAGGCCACTTTCTGTACAAGACGGTAAAATTTCTTACCCGTCGCGATCGAACCTTTCACTAATCCTTTACCTTTGAGCTTTGAAATAATAAACCCGGTCCCGAAAAGATATCCGAGGTACTCATCAATTTGGGTGGCTTTTTTCGTCGTCTCTTCGTCTTCTTTCGGAACAAACAGGACGTAGGGGAAATTTTGTTTGAACGCAAACTGCTTTATTCGATCATCCGCTTTTCCTAGGAACACTTTCGCTATAAAGGTTTCGATTCGACTCATTTTTTCAATAAATTCTAGTGATAAGGCATCGCACGTGCCGCCTTGTTGAATCTCTCGAAGGAGGTAGTAGAATTCTGTATTCCGATGGTACGTAATTTGAGAAGTGACCAGTTTTCGCAATTGCTGGGTCAAGAACGATTCTTTGAAGAAGAAGGGGCGACGACAAATGCGAACTCCAAACTCAAACACGAAATTCGCCACCACGTTGAGTCCGTTCCGGCATAAATTGCAATAAATCATGACGTGCACAAGATCAAATAGGGTCGTGTAAGGAGAATAACGAGCCCGAATTTGATTCGAGGCTTTCATTTCCAAACATAATTGATAAGCGGGATCCTTTTCAACATCCTTGGAAGTAGGAGGTAGAAGGAACGAAGCATCGTCGCCGTCACATATTTTTACGTAGGGAGCTAGGACTTTGTGATAATAACTTAAGAAATTGAAAGGTTGGTCCTCGTCTTGATGGACATTTTCCATGAGCGATTTCATGTTGGTGAAAAGAGCGTGCAGAGCCGCTTTATCGACTTGGGAGTGATTCTCTTCGTTGGCGATTTTTTCAATATGCTGGGCGTATTCGTCCATGTATTCGATCATGAACCGTTCGAGCGATTCATACGATTCAAAAGGTTCGGCCTGGGATCGAAAAGGGGCATTCACGCATTGTAATAATCGAATCCCGTTTAATAAAATACGTAACGTGACGGAAACATTACGGATCGGTAAAATACCAGGAATCCCTATGAGAGGAAATGTGCAGGGTACGTTCAAATCTCCCGTCCAATTCGCATATTCTCGAGCTAGACGAGCCGATAAGAACGGATCACTGTCATCAGGAAAGGACGCTCGTAAAATAAAAGCATACGCATCTTGAATTTGATCACATTCCGTGCACTGCAATTGACCATTGACACCTGCTACGATTTTATCGGGACCGTGACACGTTGAAATGAAATCAAGGAACATGGTAACCAAGATCCTACTTGTATTATTCTTATTCTTATCATGCCGTATACACCTATTGAAATAAGACGGGAAATTCGTCGTTCGTATTATGAACGAGGGCAAACGGTTCGTCAAATTGCTCGACACTTGAATGTCGCTCCTTCCACAGTTCAATATTGGATCTCCCGCTCCTCGGAAAATGAGGAGAACTATCAAACCAAACACAAATCCGGCCGACCTCGAGCCACGACCCAAGAAATGGATCAACGTATTTTTGAAATGTCGACGGGTTTCATTTTTACCCGCGACCTTTTTACCCGCGACGGATATTGGTCGTCGATTATCCCTTTTTACCCGCGACGGATATTGGTCGTCGATTACAAGTGCCTTGCACCGCTCAAACGGTTCGTCGACGATTAAAAGAAAAAGGATTAGTGTCGCGCATCCCCGTCCGAAAAGATTATTTGCGGGAGATTCATCGTCAACGACGCTACGACTTTGCTTCTCAGCGTGCGGAATGGACGGTTGACGATTGGTCCCGGATTATATTTTCCGATGAGAAAGTATTCAGTTCGATCGGGTACGGTCCTATTCGCGTATGGCGGCCTCGACAGGTCCTGCGTTATCAAGACGAACGTTATTTTTCTTCTGCGTTAGAAGGTCGTCAACGTTCCGGTCGTTTTAATCTCAGTGTCTGGATGTGCATGAGCGGAAAATTTCCCAACCAAATCCGTCGAATCGGGATCCAGCATTTAAATGCCGACTATTACCTCTCTAATATTTTAGAGCCGGTGCTTCTCGATCATAGTCAACCTCCCGATGTTTCTTTAAACCCTTTGATCACCGAACACCGTCTCTTGTTCATGCACGATCTCTCTCCGATCCATACGAGTTTACGCGTCACACAATGGATTCGAGAACATGAAATTCCTATGGTCGAAGACTGGCCTCCTAAAGGAGCCGATTTGAATCCCGTCGAAAATGTTTGGGCGGAATTAGAACGTCGATTAGCGAATCGGGTAGCTCGAAACCGATTGGAATTATGGGACTTGGTCCGCGATGCTTTTTATAGTTTGGAAGAAACTTATTTTGAAACTTTAATCGCGTCCATGCCTCGACGAATTGCATCTGTCAAAGAACACAGAGGAGGTTGGACAAAATACTAATCATCATCCATAAAAAAGACACTTCATTTGGTTCTTCAATGAATATATTTATTGACACCATATTTCACTATTTGTTGCAGGGCGATCATAGCCATAAATCGATGACAATATTTCGTTCCACAATACCCACATTTCTGTGGACGACGAGAAGGTTTATAGCTTACTGTCCATACAGATTCAACACGGAGCAATTGATAAATTTTTTTTCGACAATGTTCATTCGCGACATACAGTCTTTGAATATGAAGTTTTCGCAGATCCTCATTCAATTGCTGAATCCATTTGGTATGCGGTCGATACGTTTTCATGTCTCTAGAGGCAAACCGGACACTGTTTGTCAGAGTGTATCCATCAGCCGTGATGGCCAGCACACCTATGACACTCGGATGAATTTCAGTTCGATATTTCTTTTTTTAGTAGAAGAAGTAGAATGAGAAGGGGAGGGAAGATCTTCTTCGATTGTAGAACGCATGCGTGGTGGAGAGGATTGGTCCATTATTTCTGAATAATGAGAGGAAGAAGACGAAATGGGCGATAACGGCGGATTAAAATTCAGAGAAGGAGTATCACGAATTGGATTAGGTTTCTTCTTTTTTTGATCCTACGGCGGACAGGTGGCGGAGAAGGAGTTGGCGATATATCAGACCACGACATCATATACTCATTCTCCGAAGAAACACATTCATATAAAGGCGAAGAAGGTTGCAAGTCCAAACAGGGTTCATCATCGTCTTCACACGTCATGATTAAGTCTCCCGTAGCCATCTGTTCTCGACCTATCTGCTCAAGAAAATGAGCCGCGATTCCTTCTGCAATCGTTTATATAGAGAAAGAGTGAGAGGGGGGAATGAAAGTAGGTAGGAGTAAAAAAGATAAGTCGTTGGGAAAAATATTTCTCTCAGAAAAATTTTCAACCTTTAAAAAAAAAAAAAAAAGCTTTTTGTTAATTTTTATCATGTCTTTAGACATGATAAAAATTAACTATACCCTCTTCTTCAAATGATGTTGATAACCTGTTGTCTCGATATGCTTCTAAAAATAGAACATTACTCATTTCTTTCTTGGAAATTTATTTTTAGAAACATATTCGAAAGGATGAGACATCATTCTCAAACAAAAAGAAGAGAGAGTTAATTTTTATCATGTCTTAAGACATGATAAAAATTAACCAAAAGATTTTTTTTTTTTTATTTTTTTTTTTTTTTTTTTTTTAAGGCTTATACATTTTTTCTTGGCTCTCAGAAATTTTTCCCAGCCAACTCGATGGACAAAACCATCCAATTTTTTAAGAACGGACAATCGCTCATCTATTTAAGCATTCCGAGTTTCGCTTTAGTTCAATCCGTGTTTCCTTTTAGAATGAGTGTGTGCTCTCCAACATGGTTCTACCCTCTCTTCTAAAGAACCCCGTCCAGTGAAGAATTTAAGGATATCTCCTACCTATCTATCAAAGAAGCTACGCGTAAATTTAATAGAGTTGAATTCAATATGAGTTTTTCTAACATTTTTCATCACTGGATATTCACAAAATTAATAATAAACGCGGAACCACCCGTTTTTTATGAACACAGATTAACGAAAAGAAATGCTTTACATTTCGCTATTTTGTTCTCAATGGATGATATCGTTCGGCAAGTGATTCTTCTTGGATGCGACATGAACAAACATGATATTTTTGGTTTTACCCCTTTACACTATGCCTGTCAATTACGATGCAAACTCATCGTGGATATGTTGTTGCTTGCTGGTGTAAATGTCCGGTGTTGCGATCCCAAAACAGTTTTAGAACGCTGGCGAAAAAATGGAAAATTGGAAGAGGAAAATATGCGGTTACTCAATTATGCTGTTGAACCACGTATTCTTAGTTACATAACTATTAGAAAACATATGAGGCATGTCAAAAGGAATGCTCATCATCTCGGATTACCTGACTTAATGGTAAGACGTCTCACCCTCGAAGAATGGTAATAATATTCTTTAAAATAAGATCCCTTAGCCACCCCGCATTTCCCACTTGAAGAATCCATCCTATCTATTCTTTTTTTAAATGTCTCGGGATGTCATCCGAAGCATTCTCTCCGCCAAAAAAACGAGTTCCTCCCACCTACCCCAAAAAGAAGAAGAAGAAGAAGAAATTTCCCATGAGTCTTTTCGAGAACCCTCCCCCCTCTCTCTTCCTATATATAAAAGAAGCCGAGAGAAAAGTTGTCTTTTCTTTTTTTTCCATCTCGTCCTCAGGAGAGAGAGAGAGAAAACCAAACGCCATGGAGTGGTTACGGCGAGAGTCTTTTTCCCTCGCGATTGGTTTCCGTTTCGCCAAGACGATCCCCCTCACGTTTTACTTGGGGTCGGGCACGCTCTATTTTCGAGGATCGGAACTCGTGACTTGCCTTTCCCAGCAAGGGACTTGGATGAGTCCGAAAGGTCAACGGACCCTTCAGCAATGGATCTCTCGAGCCCCTTTTCGCCCTTACCGATCCTTAACGACGGATCTCTGGATCGATACGTCGGACCGCCCCAGCCGGATTCTCCGCCATACCCCTTTTATCACCTTCGATTCCCTGGAAAGACTGCTCAACGATTTGGGTCCAGACGCTCTCCTCTTTTCGACCTGGCTTCAGAGTGTGATGAGAGAACCTCTTCAAATCCAAGAAGATCCTGAGACCGGGGAAACTTATTTTAGTCCCGTGGAAAACAAGGTGATGGACTTTCAGTTTCAAAATTTATCGGAACTGTTTCAATGTGCTTTATGTTTTTATTCTTCTTAAAGAGTGGGGGGAAAGAAAAACTAAAAATTGTAGAATAATCATAAAAAATAATTTTGTTTTTCTTTAAAAAAAATATTGAGATAGTCCAATCTTGGGGAGGAGGTGGAAAATTCAAAACTATTATCTAAAACAGATGTGGCGGTCAGTCCATTTCGATCCACGGAGGAGGATATGTGTGAGATTCTCTGATCCATAGAGAGTTTCAGGAAAAAAACTGCGAAAGTTTCCCCCCCCTATCTCCAAAAAATGGGTATCCAGGTTGAATGCACAGTACAGACTGATGGGAAGCCGAAACTCGAGTTTCTTAAATAGAAAAAAATAAGAGCTCCTTCTAGAAACAATTTTAGATGTCTTGTTTGGATGAGTGAGTCGATTGGGAAAAATTTCTCAGCGCTGTGGAAAAAAATTTTGAGTTAAAAAAAAAAAAAAAAAAAAAAAAACTTTTGGTTAATTTTTATCATGTCTTATAGACATGATAAAAATTAACTCTCTCTTCTTTTTGTCTGGGAATGATGTCTCACCGTTTCGAAAAATAGAACATATCGCATTCTTGAAATTCTATTATTTTAGAAAGGATGATGAGTGATGGTCTATTTTTCGAAACGGTGAGACATCATTCCCAGACAAAAAGAAGAGAGAGTTAATTTTTATCATGTCTATAAGACATGATAAAAATTAACAAAATTTTTTTTTTTTCCTTCAATTCAGAAATTTTTCTCTGAGCTTTGCCAATTTTTTTCCCAGTCAGCTCCATCCATAAAACAACACCTCTCAAAATCTTTTCTCACTTATCTATTTAAACCACTCGAATTTTGCTTCCAATGAGTCCACGCATCTTGGCCTTTCTTCCTCTCTGCTCTGAGAAAGATAGGATAGATTGTTTTGGGTGGACCGTCCTGTTGACGCTTCCGATTTATATAGAGAGCTATATATAGATAGGGTCCCTCCTAACTCCCTCTATTATGACTATTAGTCTTTTCTTTTTTTTCCAAGAAATATACAAAGAATGATCCACTGTTTTTCTCCGTTAATGAAAAAAAAAATGCTTCTACCTTCCGACTTCTTTTTAGTACCTCTTTAGGTGTCTCCTCCTTCTGGATCTTTTCCTTCTCCTCTCTTCCTCGCGAGCAGGGAATTGGAAATGCTGTTCAGGATGCAACGCTCGTAAAGGCTCCATTTTCTTCCTCGAGAGGGCGTCTACGGCAAACACCGTCTTGTCATGAAATTGGAGTTAGTAGTAAAGAGGTCCGTGAATAATGTACACGGAGCGAGCTCGCAGTCGATAGGGAATCATACGATACCCGTCGGCTTCTGATTCCATTTCCCATCCATAAAGACGGATAGAAGCTTCTCCGGTTTGAAGAATATGAACCCACTCGGGTGAAACGTAAAACAGTTTTAAAAAGGTTCCAGCATCGACGGCGATCACATTTTCCCATCGCAGATAAGCGTGTAAGCGAAAGGTTCCTGCCTCCATCATCGATTGGAAAGCAAAATGCTTGAAAGCTTCGATGGACGAAAAATAATGCAGGATTTTTCCATCGTAACAGGATAAATAGTACATGGTTTCTTGGACGATTTGTTCCATACGCTCCGGGTCCCGAAACCATTCTTCGAAACGGGAGAGAGGTTCCCATTCATGAGCTCGTTCGAGATGACAGACGGGCGTGATTTCCACCAGGGTAGATAGAACTGCAACGGCATCGGTCGACATTTTAGTTTTTCTTGGTTGGGAAGGAAGAACGAGAATGAACCCTGTAGGCAGAAAAACTCGGATCGATATAAATACTAGTGGAAAAAAGGCGGGGGGAAGGGAAGTTCTTCCTTCCTCCCAAAGAAAGAAAAGTGGGTGGAAAGAAAAAAATCATTTCACTCTCAGAAAAAAAAAAAAGAATTTTTTTCTTGTCAACATGTTGTCTAGACATGTTTCTAAAAATAGATTTCCAACAAAGGTTCATTCTTTTCTTAGAAATCTATTTTTAGAAAAAAACTGACATATCCTTCACAACTAATTTCTTTTTTTTTTCCTCCCTCCAGTCAACTGGATGGGCAAGCGTTTCGGGTCAGATCAGTCCGTGCTGACATTATTTTTTTTTAAATACAATGGAATTAGTATAGGAATGTACTAGAAACTGAACCAAGGTTGAAAAAAAATATCAAAATCAATACTCACTTCTTGACGATTTCTTTTTCCAAAAACCTGTCGAAGAATTCTTGATGGGTTATCCAATCTCTAGGCCTGTCTGAAGGGAATCCAATCTAAGGTGAGCGCGCATTTACCTGACGCGAAACTCGGAATATCTGCATAAATAACAAAACGTCCATTCTTAAAAACTCATCGTCTAGTCCATTGAGTTGGTTGGGGAAGAAAAAAATTCTCAGAGCTCTGAAAAAATTTCTGAGTAAAAAAAAAAAAAAAAAAAAAAAAAAAAAAACTTTTTGTTAATTTTTATCATGTCTTATAGACATGATAAAAATTAACTGTCCCCTCTTTTTGTCAAGGAAGGTTGTCTCACCGTTTCGAAAACGAAACCATAACTCATCCTTCTCATAGCAATTATTCCAAGAATGAGTCACGGTTTGTTTTTCGAAACGGTGAGACATCCTTCCCAGACAAAAAGAAGAGAGAGTTAATTTTTATCATGTCTAGAAGACATGATAAAAATTAACCAAAAGTTTTTTTTTTTTTTTTTTTTTTTTTTTTTTTTAATCACTCAGAAATTTTTTCCTCCCAGCCGACTCGATGATCCAAACAAGACAGATCCAAATTGTTTCTAGAAGGCAAACTACTTCATTCACTTCAAACCCATTACATAATACTAGTATTTAAGAAAAATGGTAAAAGATTGCAAATATGTTGAATAACAATTCTATTGATCTCCTAATTAAATATTCTATTTTCATCCTAATTAAGATCAAGAATATCACAAAAAGCCATTTGAATAGTCCTAGAACAGAAACATCATGAACAGTTAAACTTTTAAAAAGATAAATTCCTGCTTCCAATCTACTTAAAAATGTGAAAGAGGATTTTCAACAATGAACTTGCTAAAATCAATGTTTAGATACAGGATAACAAATCAACATCCCAGCGACTGCAAGGATTTAGCCATAACATCGCATGTATCAGAGGCAAAAAAAAAAAAACTCGCAGAAGAAATGCAGTGTTAAATTTCACATTAAAATACGATTTCCTTGTATTTAAGTTTCATCTTGCTGAATTTTTTGTAAATAATACAAAGAGTATACCTTTTCTTTAACATATTATACCACACATTTTTATACTTTGTGTAATGTATTTATAACTGAAATATTAAAAGTGCACTAGATACTTGTGCTTGCCAAAATTTTATAAACTGAAAATTGGCTCCCTTTAAGTTAAAGTTGCACATAACTGCGCTAAGGGAAGGAATGCAATTTTATTTCTTTGTCTGTATTTGGTTTCATTTTCATATAAAAAGGGTTAAAAATAGGGTTATCTAATTTTGTTATCTAGCTAACAAAATTTAAACACACATTTTCAGTAAAAATTACAGAATAAAAGATTTTGTTTCCCTGAAGATGCAACACCTCGCTATTCCAGGTATGGTACAGACTGCATACTGTCAGAAAGAAATTCCTTTCTTAAACAGGGAATCCATATACTTTAATCTGTTTTTACACAAGTACTGTTTATGACTAATGGTCCAAGAGTAAAATACTTTATAGTTAATCCATCTAAATTTTTATTATTTCCGGTCATCTGTATAGACTGTTTATTTATCACGACTAAACTACCAATCTGCAATCTAGATACCTCATTTGATTCTTCAAGTCACGTTTCGTATCCTATCATTTCTAATACAACAGGTACTTGCTGAGCGCAGACTTGTAAAGCGTGATTTCGCGTATAGCAGTACCTTACAGGATTCCATTTAATTTGTCCACTGCTAGAATTTCATTCATACGTGGTTCAACATTCATCCATCAACACCAGAAAGAATTTATCTGCTACTTTAAACAATTTCCATAGACTGTAATTAAGTTCAAAAAAATTTTACAAATCTCAAATGCAAAGCATTCCGAAGAATTTTCACATATGGAAGATAAAGAAGTCAAACAATGAATCAGAAAATTACAAAAGAAGAATTGGGTGCTTATAAAACCCCTTGATAATAAAAGCGCTCATTACGAGAAACAGCTTTTAACTGAAGATTAGATGAAGGAATCGTTAAATAACAGAGAAGCAATGTCTGATCTTCTAGTGGAGATGGACACAATTAAAGAAAAAAACGGACACTTTAAAAGAGCTACTGGGAAATATGTGCTCTTTACAGCGACATGGTTACAGTTGCATCAGTCATTCTTATAAGCAAAAGACATCAGCTTTTTCAAAAAATAATTCTGTCATGTATTTGCCAAGAGAACGAAAACAAGTCCTAAAGAAACTTTCAGAGTGCTTTTCAAAACCAAGTTGAAAGTTAGTCTGCAGAATTTTACTTCGATAATAATAAAACATCTCTGATTTTATTTCAAAGTGAATATTTTTTAATCGATTTTAAAGAGATCTGCGCAAATTGGTTCATAAAACTTCACAATATGCCAAAATTGTTCAGATTAGGGACAAAATATAATAAAGTATGCTTAAAACAACTAAGAAAAAGCACATTTTGAGCATCCTTAACAGAAGACAATTTGGCTCCACTAACTTTCTTTACGAGTATACATTAAATTTTTATTTACATTTCTTTTTTATTCAACACTTAACTTTCAATGGTTTTAAGAGAAACAGCACTTGATAGAGAGACTCTAAATTCGGAAAAAACTGAAACAAAATTGGTTTATACCCAGGCAGTGTAATTACACTGGCCTGTTGGGAAGACAAGACCCCGTTGGACATGGAAAATATTAGGCCACACAGAGAGGAAAATGTTTAGCCTCCTCCTCGTAATGCGAAAGGATGCCACTTGGGAAAAAATTACATCACAGCAGTACTTTTGAAACCACTACGAAGCAACAGAACTCTAACAAATCTCAGACTTCTGATAATTATAGTGTGATTAACAGTTCAACCTCACTTCGAATATTACAATACAATATAGAGAAAGCACCAATTCATACACTTCAATATGAAATTCAAAACCTACGAAATTAATGAACAAATGCTACCCTAAACATTAAAACATAATGTGACACGTTCATGTAAAATAAATAACTAGTAAAGCTTCAATATAAAGCAACATGTGAAAAGGGATGGACAAATTATAACATTCAAGTATTTCTAGTGGAAATAAAGTTGATATAAAACAAGAATTACCAGCCACAGATGTCTTTTTGCTCTGCATTATTCATCCGTTCTTTTTCTTTCACGATATCATGTTCTGCATTCCAAGAGTGCCCAAAAATGATCACAAATTACACTAGAAGGGGCCAAAAGGGGAAAAAGGAATCATTAGATTTTAACTACTTTGATATTAAAGAATAATTATACACAAAGAGAAATATCTAATATTGTTTCTTAATATATAAAACTTCAAGAGTCGCCTTCTTTGTTTTAAACTCCAGCAATGTGCTACATTGTTACTAAAAGCATGACTGCAATGCAGGTACTCTCATCCATGAGAGAGGACAGCTTAGTCCGATATACCAGAAATTATCTTGAAATATTACCAGGTGACTTTAATGTAATTATAGAAATATTTCACTCAGGGAAAGAACATATTGTATAGCTGCCCGGGTTCGAGCCCAGCTTTAATATAGCAAGCTAAAACACATCAAATGCCATTGAATGATACAGCATTTTGAAATGTTAAAAAAAATTTAAATGCAATTTCGTGGAAGAGCTATTGCAATTACCTACATACTAAAATTTTGACCAAAAATTCAAGAAAACTAAGATACTCCTTTTTCTTTCGAAGGAATCAAAGTCAAATACTAATGTAGTGATGCTCAACCTATTGTACTATGAAACCTACACATAGGAATGAAATTTTGTCAGCTATGTGAGATGTCCAATACCCAGAAATTCCGTAAATTGTAGAATAGAACCTGCGTCTGAAAACAGACGAAAGGTAGAACATTATTCAAATACTTTACCTTTAGCCTTGAAGCAGGTGTTCTATATTAAACTGTGTTAATTCACATACAGAATTAGTAATATAATAGCTCAAAATATTTTAAGAACCAAACACACATTAAATAAACATTAAAAAATCTATATACATTTCTTAGTGTTATGAGGGTTTATTCTGAAATATTATCAGGTCACTTTCAAAGAAATGATAGAACTTTTCACTCAGGGAAGGGACATTCTGTCTGGCTGCCCGGGTTCCATCCCAGCTTCTGTTACAAAAGTTTCATAGAAGAATTTTAAAAATCCAGAAACAAAACTTATGAAGAAATTATTGAACATACCTGGTTCTATGATTTAGCCATTCTTACAGACATAGTAACTAAATCTTAAATTTGAGGGAGGGGGCGAGAGAACTAAACTAGAGTCTTTGAATTAAAGGGTATTATAAGTTCATTTTAAATCAAAATTAATTTTCTGAAAATATTACACAAATATGAGGAATATACATTTTTACCATAATGTAATGTACGTTTTGCCCCTTTGAAAATCTGGAGAACTAAGGGGTGAAATATAAGAAAACTGAAAGAATCATTTGGAAAATCTCATCGAGCTTAAATTAGTTTCTAAATTAGATGTTTTTAGTGTATTTAAAATTAGGCTAACTACTTCATTCACTTCAAACCCATTACATAATACTAGTATTTAAGAAAAATGGTAAAAGATTGCAAATATGTTAAATAACAATTCTATTGATCAAGAAATGGAAATAACTGATTTTCGTCCTAATTAAGATCAAGAATATCACAAAAAGCCAATTGAATAGTCCTAGAACAGAAACATCATGAACAGTTAAACTTTTAAAAAGATAAATTCCTGCTTCCAATCTGCTTAAAAATGTGAAAGAGGATTTTCAACAATGAACTTGTTAAAATCAATGTTTAGATACGGGATAACAAATCAACATCCCAACGACTGCAAGGATTTAGCCATAACATCGCATGTATCAGAGGCAAAAAAAAAAAAACTCGCAGAAGAAATGCAGTGTTAAATTTCACATTAAAATACGATTTCCCTGTATTTAACTTTCATCTTGCTGAATTTTTTGTAAATAATGCAAAGAGTATACCTTTTCTTTAACTTATTATACCACACATTTTTATACTTTGTGTAATGTATTTATAACTGAAATATTAAAAGTGCACTAGATACTTGTGCTCGCCAAAATTTTATAAACTCAAAATTGGCTCCCTTTAAGTTAAAGTTGCACATAACTGCACTAAGGGAAGGAATGCAATTTTATTTCTTTGTCTGTATTTGGTTTCATTTTCATATAAAAAGAGTTAAAAATAGGGTTATCTAATTTTGTTATCTAGGTAACAAAATTTAAACACACATTTTCAGTAAAAATTACAGAATAAAAGATTTTGTTTCCCTGAAGATGCAACACCTCCCTATTCCAGGTATGGTACAGACTGCATACTGTCAGAAAGAAATTCCTTTCTTAAACAGGGAATCCATATACTTTAATCTGTTTTTACACAAGTACTGTTTATGACTAATGGTCCAGGAGTAAAATACTTTATAGTTAATCCATCTAAATTTTTATTATTTCCGGTCATCTGTATAGACTGTTTATTTATCACGACTAAACTACCAATCTGCATTCTAGATACCTCATATGATTCTTCAAGTCACGTTTCGTAGCCTATCATTTCTAATACAACAGGTACTTGCTGAGCGCAGACTTGTAAAGCGTGATTTCGCGTATAGCAGTACCTTACAGGATTCCATTTAATTTGTCCACTGCTAGAATTTCATTCATACGTGGTTCAACATTCATCCATCAACACCAGAAAGAATTTATCTGCTACTTTAAACAATTTCCATAGACTGAAAATGAAGTTCAAAAAAATCTTACAAATCTCAAATGCAAAGCATTCCGAAGAATTTTCACATATGGAAGATAAAGAAGTCAAACAATGAATCAGAAAATTACAAAAGAAGAATTGGGTGCTTATAAAACCCCTTGATAATAAAAGCGCTCATTACGAGAAACAGCTTTTAACTGAAGATTAGATGAAGGAATCGTTAAATAACAGAGAAGCAATGTCTGATCTTCTAGTGGAGATGGACACAATTAAAGAAAAAAACGGACACTTTAAAAGAGCTACTGGGAAATATGTGCTCTTTACAGCGACATGGTTACAGTTGCATCAGTCATTCTTATAAGCAAAAGACATCAGCTTTTTCAAAAAATAATTCTGTCATGTATTTGCCAAGAGAACGAAAACAAGTCCTAAAGAAACTTTCAGAGTGCTTTTCAAAACCAAGTTGAAAGTTAGTCTGCAGAATTTTACTTCGATAATAATAAAACATCTCTGATTTTATTTCAAAATGAATATTTTTTAATCGATTTTAAAGAGATCTTCGCAAATTGGTTCATAAAACTTCACAATATGCCAAAATTGTTCAGATTAGGGACAAAATATAATAAAGTATGCTTAAAACAACTAAGAAAAAGCACATTTTGAGCATCCTTAACAGAAGACAATTTGGCTCCACTAACTTTCTTTACGAGTATACATTAAATTTTTATTTACATTTCTTTTTTATTCAACACTTAACTTTCAATGGTTTTAAGAGAAACAGCACTTGATAGAGAGACTCTAAATTCGGAAAAAACTGAAACAAAATTGGTTTATACCCAGGCAGTGCAATTACACTGGCCTGTTGGGAAGAGAAGACCCCGTTGGACATGGAAAATATTAGGCCACACAGAGAGGAAAATGTTTAGCCTCCTCCTCGTAATGCGAAAGGAGGCCACTTGGGAAAAAATTACATCACAGCAGTACTTTTGAAACCACTACGAAGCAACAGAACTCTAACAAATCTCAGACTTCTGATAGTTATAGTGTGATTAACAGTTCAACCTCACTTCGAATATTACAATACAATATAGAGAAAGCACCAATTCAGACACTTCAATATGAAATTCAAAACCTACGAAATTAATGCACAAATGCTACTCTAAACATTAAAACATAATGTGACACGTTCATGTAAAATAAATAACTAGTAAAGCTCCAATATAAAGCAACATGTGAAAAGGGATGAACAAATTATAACATTCAAGTATTTCTAGTGGAAATAAAGTTGATATAAAACAAGAATTACCAGCCACAGATGTCTTTTTGCTCTGCATTATTCATCCGTTCTTTTTCTTTCACGATATCATGTTCTGCATTCCAAGAGTGCCCAAAAATGATCACAAATTACACTAGAAGGGGCCAAAAGGGGAAAAAAGGAATCATTAGATTTTAACTACTTTGATATTAAAGAATAATTATACACAAAGAGAAATATCTAATATTGTTTCTTAATATATAAAACTTCAAGAGTCGCCTTCTTTGTTTTAAACTCCAGCAATGTGCTACATTGTTACTAAAAGCATGACTGCAATGCAGGTACTCTCATCCATGAGAGAGGACAGCTTAGTCCGATATACCAGAAATTATCTTGAAATATTACCAGGTGACTTTAATGTAATTATAGAAATCTTTCACTCAGGGAAAGAACATATTGTATAGCTGCCCGGGTTCGAGCCCAGCTTTAATATAGCAAGCTAAAGCACATCAAATGCCATTGAATGATACAGCATTTTGAAATGTTACAAAAAATTTAAATGCAATTTCGTGGAAGAGCTATTGCAATTACCTACATACTAAAATTTTGACCAAAAATTCAAGAAAACTAAGATACTCCTTTTTCTTTCGAAGGAATCAAAGTCATATACTAATGTAGGGATGCTCAACCTATTGTACTATGAAACCTACACATAGGAATGAAATTTTGTCAGCTATGTGAGATGTCCAATACCCAGAAATTCCGTAAATTGTAGAATAGAACCTGCGTCTGAAAACAGACGAAAGGTAGAACATTATTCAAATACTTTACCTTTAGCCTTGAAGCAGGTGTTCTATATTAAACTGTGTTAATTCACATACAGAATTAGTAATATAATAGCTCAAAATATTTTAAGAACCAAACACACATTAAATAAACATTAAAAAATCTATATACATTTCTTAGTGTTATGAGGATTTATTCTGAAATATTATCAGGTCACTTTCAAAGAAATGATAGAACTTTTCACTCAGGGAAGGGACATTCTGTCTGGCTGCCCGGGTTCCATCCCAGCTTCTGTTACAAAAGTTTCATAGAAGAATTTTAAAAATCCAGAAACAAAACTTATGAAGAAATTATTGAACATACCTGGTTCTATGATTTAGCCATTCTTACAGACATAGTAACTAAATCTTAAATTTGAGGGAGGGGGCGAGAGAACTAAACTAGAGTCTTTGAATTAAAGGGTATTATAAGTTCATTTTAAATCAAAATTAATTTTGTGAAAATATTACACAAATATGAGGAATATACATTTTTACCATAATGTAATGTACGTTTTGCCCCTTTGAAAATCTGGAGAACTAAGGGGTGAAATATAAGAAAACTGAAAGAATCATTTGGAAAATCTCATCGAGCTTAAATTAGTTTCTAAATTAGATGTTTTTAGTGTATTTAAAATTAGGCTAACTACTTAATTCACTTCAAACCCATTACATAATACTAATATTTAAGAAAAATGGTAAAAGATTGCAAATATGTTAAATAACAATTCTATTGATCAAGAAATGGAAATAACTGATTTTCGTCCTAATTAAGATCAAGAATATCACAAAAAGCCAATTGAATAGTCCTAGAACAGAAACATCATGAACAGTTAAACTTTTAAAAAGATAAATTCCTGCTTCCAATCTGCTTAAAAATGTGAAAGAGGATTTTCAACAATGAACTTGTTAAAATCAATGTTTAGATACGGGATAACAAATCAACATCCCAACGACTGCAAGGATTTAGCCATAACATCGCATGTATCAGAGGCAAAAAAAAAAAAAACTCGCAGAAGAAATGCAGTGTTAAATTTCACATTAAAATACGATTTCCCTGTATTTAACTTTCATCTTGCTGAATTTTTTGTAAATAATGCAAAGAGTATACCTTTTCTTTAACTTATTATACCACACATTTTTATACTTTGTGTAATGTATTTATAACTGAAATATTAAAAGTGCACTAGATACTTGTGCTCGCCAAAATTTTATAAACTCAAAATTGGCTCCCTTTAAGTTAAAGTTGCACATAACTGCACTAAGGGAAGGAATGCAATTTTATTTCTTTGTCTGTATTTGGTTTCATTTTCATATAAAAAGAGTTAAAAATAGGGTTATCTAATTTTGTTATCTAGGTAACAAAATTTAAACACACATTTTCAGTAAAAATTACAGAATAAAAGATTTTGTTTCCCTGAAGATGCAACACCTCCCTATTCCAGGTATGTTACAGACTGCATACTGTCAGAAAGAAATTCCTTTCTTAAACAGGGAATCCATATACTTTAATCTGTTTTTACACAAGTACTGTTTATGACTAATGGTCCAGGAGTAAAATACTTTATAGTTAATCCATCTAAATTTTTATTATTTCCGGTCATCTGTATAGACTGTTTATTTATCACGACTAAACTACCAATCTGCATTCTAGATACCTCATATGATTCTTCAAGTCACGTTTCGTAGCCTATCATTTCTAATACAACAGGTACTTGCTGAGCGCAGACTTGTAAAGCGTGATTTCGCGTATAGCAGTACCTTACAGGATTCCATTTAATTTGTCCACTGCTAGAATTTCATTCATACGTGGTTCAACATTCATCCATCAACACCAGAAAGAATTTATCTGCTACTTTAAACAATTTCCATAGACTGAAAATGAAGTTCAAAAAAATCTTACAAATCTCAAATGCAAAGCATTCCGAAGAATTTTCACATATGGAAGATAAAGAAGTCAAACAATGAATCAGAAAATTACAAAAGAAGAATTGGGTGCTTATAAAACCCCTTGATAATAAAAGCGCTCATTACGAGAAACAGCTTTTAACTGAAGATTAGATGAAGGAATCGTTAAATAACAGAGAAGCAATGTCTGATCTTCTAGTGGAGATGGACACAATTAAAGAAAAAAACGGACACTTTAAAAGAGCTACTGGGAAATATGTGCTCTTTACAGCGACATGGTTACAGTTGCATCAGTCATTCTTATAAGCAAAAGACATCAGCTTTTTCAAAAAATAATTCTGTCATGTATTTGCCAAGAGAACGAAAACAAGTCCTAAAGAAACTTTCAGAGTGCTTTTCAAAACCAAGTTGAAAGTTAGTCTGCAGAATTTTACTTCGATAATAATAAAACATCTCTGATTTTATTTCAAAATGAATATTTTTTAATCGATTTTAAAGAGATCTTCGCAAATTGGTTCATAAAACTTCACAATATGCCAAAATTGTTCAGATTAGGGACAAAATATAATAAAGTATGCTTAAAACAACTAAGAAAAAGCACATTTTGAGCATCCTTAACAGAAGACAATTTGGCTCCACTAACTTTCTTTACGAGTATACATTAAATTTTTATTTACATTTCTTTTTTATGCAACACTTAACTTTCAATGGTTTTAAGAGAAACAGCACTTGATAGAGAGACTCTAAATTCGGAAAAAACTGAAACAAAATTGGTTTATACCCAGGCAGTGCAATTACACTGGCCTGTTGGGAAGACAAGACCCCGTTGGACATGGAAAATATTAGGCCACACAGAGAGGAAAATGTTTAGCCTCCTCCTCGTAATGCGAAAGGAGGCCACTTGGGAAAAAATTACATCACAGCAGTACTTTTGAAACCACTACGAAGCAACAGAACTCTAACAAATCTCAGACTTCTGATAGTTATAGTGTGATTAACAGTTCAACCTCACTTCGAATATTACAATACAATATAGAGAAAGCACCAATTCAGACACTTCAATATGAAATTCAAAACCTACGAAATTAATGCACAAATGCTACTCTAAACATTAAAACATAATGTGACACGTTCATGTAAAATAAATAACTAGTAAAGCTCCAATATAAAGCAACATGTGAAAAGGGATGAACAAATTATAACATTCAAGTATTTCTAGTGGAAATAAAGTTGATATAAAACAAGAATTACCAGCCACAGATGTCTTTTTGCTCTGCATTATTCATCCGTTCTTTTTCTTTCACGATATCATGTTCTGCATTCCAAGAGTGCACAAAAATGATCACAAATTACACTAGAAGGGGCCAAAAGGGGAAAATAGGAATCATTAGATTTTAACTACTTTGATATTAAAGAATAATTATACACAAAGAGAAATATCTAATATTGTTTCTTAATATATAAAACTTCAAGAGTCGCCTTCTTTGTTTTAAACTCCAGCAATGTGCTACATTGTTACTAAAAGCATGACTGCAATGCAGGTACTCTCATCCATGAGAGAGGACAGCTTAGTCCGATATACCAGAAATTATCTTGAAATATTACCAGGTGACTTTAATGTAATTATAGAAATATTTCACTCAGGGAAAGAACATATTGTATAGCTGCCCGGGTTCGAGCCCAGCTTTAATATAGCAAGCTAAAACACATCAAATGCCATTGAATGATACAGCATTTTGAAATGTTACAAAAAATTTAAATGCAATTTCGTGGAAGAGCTATTGCAATTACCTACATACTAAAATTTTGACCAAAAATTCAAGAAAACTAAGATACTCCTTTTTCTTTCGAAGGAATCAAAGTCATATACTAATGTAGGGATGCTCAACCTATTGTACTATGAAACCTACACATAGGAATGAAATTTTGTCAGCTATGTGAGATGTCCAATACCCAGAAATTCCGTAAATTGTAGAATAGAACCTGCGTCTGAAAACAGACGAAAGGTAGAACATTATTCAAATACTTTACCTTTAGCCTTGAAGCAGGTGTTCTATATTAAACTGTGTTAATTCACATACAGAATTAGTAATATAATAGCTCAAAATATTTTAAGAACCAAACACACATTAAATAAACATTAAAAAATTTATATACATTTATTAGTGTTATGAGGGTTTATTCTGAAATATTATCAGGTCACTTTCAAAGAAATGATAGAACTTTTCACTCACGGAAGGGACATTCTGTCTGGCTGCCCGGGTTCCATCCCAGCTTCTGTTACAAAAGTTTCATAGAAGAATTTTAAAAATCCAGAAACAAAACTTATGAAGAAATTATTGAACATACCTGGTTCTATGATTTAGCCATTCTTACAGACATAGTAACTAAATCTTAAATTTGAGGGAGGGGGCGAGAGAACTAAACTAGAGTCTTTGAATTAAAGGGTATTATAAGTTCATTTTAAATCAAAATTAATTTTCTGAAAATATTACACAAATATGAGGAATATACATTTTTACCATAATGTAATGTACGTTTTGCCCCTTTGAAAATCTGGAGAACTAAGGGGTGAAATATAAGAAAACTGAAAGAATCATTTGGAAAATCTCATCGAGCTTAAATTAGTTTCTAAATTAGATGTTTTTAGTGTATTTAAAATTAGGCTAACTACTTCATTCACTTCAAACCCATTACATAATACTAATATTTGAGAAAAATGGTAAAAGATTGCAAATGTGTTAAATAACAATTCTATTGATCAAGAAATGGAAATAACTAATTTTCGTCCTAATTAAGATCAAGAATATCACAAAAAGCCAATTGAATAGTCCTAGAACAGAAACATCATGAACAGTTAAACTTTTAAAAAGATCAATTCCTGCTTCCAATCTGCTTAAAAATGTGAAAGAGGATTTTCAACAATGAACTTGTTAAAATCAATGTTTAGATACGGGATAACAAATCAACATCCCAACGACTGCAAGGATTTAGCCATAACATCGCATGTATCAGAGGCAAAAAAAAAAAAAAACTCGCAGAAGAAATGCAGTGTTAAATTTCACATTAAAATACGATTTCCCTGTATTTAACTTTCATCTTGCTGAATTTTTTGTAAATAATGCAAAGAGTATACCTTTTCTTTAACTTATTATACCACACATTTTTATACTTTGTGTAATGTATTTATAACTGAAATATTAAAAGTGCACTAGATACTTGTGCTCGCCAAAATTTTATAAACTCAAAATTGGCTCCCTTTAAGTTAAAGTTGCACATAACTGCACTAAGGGAAGGAATGCAATTTTATTTCTTTGTCTGTATTTGGTTTCATTTTCATATAAAAAGAGTTAAAAATAGGGTTATCTAATTTTGTTATCTAGGTAACAAAATTTAAACACACATTTTCAGTAAAAATTACAGAATAAAAGATTTTGTTTCCCTGAAGATGCAACACCTCCCTATTCCAGGTATGGTACAGACTGCATACTGTCAGAAAGAAATTCCTTTCTTAAACAGGGAATCCATATACTTTAATCTGTTTTTACACAAGTACTGTTTATGACTAATGGTCCAGGAGTAAAATACTTTATAGTTAATCCATCTAAATTTTTATTATTTCCGGTCATCTGTATAGACTGTTTATTTATCACGACTAAACTACCAATCTGCATTCTAGATACCTCATATGATTCTTCAAGTCACGTTTCGTAGCCTATCATTTCTAATACAACAGGTACTTGCTGAGCGCAGACTTGTAAAGCGTGATTTCGCGTATAGCAGTACCTTACAGGATTCCATTTAATTTGTCCACTGCTAGAATTTCATTCATACGTGGTTCAACATTCATCCATCAACACCAGAAAGAATTTATCTGCTACTTTAAACAATTTCCATAGACTGAAAATGAAGTTCAAAAAAATCTTACAAATCTCAAATGCAAAGCATTCCGAAGAATTTTTACATATGGAAGATAAAGAAGTCAAACAATGAATCAGAAAATTACAAAAGAAGAATTGGGTGCTTATAAAACCCCTTGATAATAAAAGCGCTCATTACGAGAAACAGCTTTTAACTGAAGATTAGATGAAGGAATCGTTAAATAACAGAGAAGCAATGTCTGATCTTCTAGTGGAGATGGACACAATTAAAGAAAAAAACGGACACTTTAAAAGAGCTACTGGGAAATATGTGCTCTTTACAGCGACATGGTTACAGTTGCATCAGTCATTCTTATAAGCAAAAGACATCAGCTTTTTCAAAAAATAATTCTGTCATGTATTTGCCAAGAGAACGAAAACAAGTCCTAAAGAAACTTTCAGAGTGCTTTTCAAAACCAAGTTGAAAGTTAGTCTGCAGAATTTTACTTCGATAATAATAAAACATCTCTGATTTTATTTCAAAATGAATATTTTTTAATCGATTTTAAAGAGATCTTCGCAAATTGGTTCATAAAACTTCACAATATGCCAAAATTGTTCAGATTAGGGACAAAATATAATAAAGTATGCTTAAAACAACTAAGAAAAAGCACATTTTGAGCATCCTTAACAGAAGACAATTTGGCTCCACTAACTTTCTTTACGAGTATACATTAAATTTTTATTTACATTTCTTTTTTATTCAACACTTAACTTTCAATGGTTTTAAGAGAAACAGCACTTGATAGAGAGACTCTAAATTCGGAAAAAACTGAAACAAAATTGGTTTATACCCAGGCAGTGCAATTACACTGGCCTGTTGGGAAGACAAGACCCCGTTGGACATGGAAAATATTAGGCCACACAGAGAGGAAAATGTTTAGCCTCCTCCTCGTAATGTGAAAGGAGGCCACTTGGGAAAAAATTACATCACAGCAGTACTTTTGAAACCACTACGAAGCAACAGAACTCTAACAAATCTAAGACTTCTGATAATTATAGTGTGATTAACAGTTCAACCTCACTTCGAATATTACAATACAATATAGAGAAAGCACCAATTCATACACTTCAATATGAAATTCAAAACCTACGAAATTAATGAACAAATGCTACCCTAAACATTAAAACATAATGTGACACGTTCATGTAAAATAAATAACTAGTAAAGCTTCAATATAAAGCAACATGTGAAAAGGGATGGACAAATTATAACATTCAAGTATTTCTAGTGGAAATAAAGTTGATATAAAACAAGAATTACCAGCCACAGATGTCTTTTTGCTCTGCATTATTCATCCGTTCTTTTTCTTTCACGATATCATGTTCTGCATTCCAAGAGTGCACAAAAATGATCACAAATTATACTAGAAGGGGCCAAAAGGGGAAAAAAGGAATCATTAGATTTTAACTACTTTGATATTAAAGAATAATTATACACAAAGAGAAATATCTAATATTGTTACTTAATATATAAAACTTCAAGAGTCGCCTTCTTTGTTTTAAACTCCAGCAATGTGCTACATTGTTACTAAAAGCATGACTGCAATGCAGGTACTCTCATCCATGAGAGAGGACAGCTTAGTCCGATATACCAGAAATTATCTTGAAATATTACCAGGTGACTTTAATGTAATTATAGAAATATTTCACTCAGGGAAAGAACATATTGTATAGCTGCCCGGGTTCGAGCCCAGCTTTAATATAGCAAGCTAAAACACATCAAATGCCATTGAATGATACAGCATTTTGAAATGTTACAAAAAATTTAAATGCAATTTCGTGGAAGAGCTATTGCAATTACCTACATACTAAAATTTTGACCAAAAATTCAAGAAAACTAAGATACTCCTTTTTCTTTCGAAGGAATCAAAGTCAAATACTAATGTAGGGATGCTCAACCTATTGTACTATGAAACCTACACATAGGAATGAAATTTCGTCACCTATGTGAGATGTCCAATACCCAGAAATTCCGTAAATTGTAGAATAGAACCTGCGTCTGAAAACAGACGAAAGGTAGAACATTATTCAAATACTTTACCTTTAGCCTTGAAGCAGGTGTTCTATATTAAACTGTGTTAATTCACATACAGAATTAGTAATATAATAGCTCAAAATATTTTAAGAACCAAACACACATTAAATAAACATTAAAAAATTTATATACATTTATTAGTGTTATGAGGGTTTATTCTGAAATATTATCAGGTCACTTTCAAAGAAATGATAGAACTTTTCACTCACGGAAGGGACATTCTGTCTGGCTGCCCGGGTTCCATCCCAGCTTCTGTTACAAAAGTTTCATAGAAGAATTTTAAAAATCCAGAAACAAAACTTATGAAGAAATTATTGAACATACCTGGTTCTATGATTTAGCCATTCTTACAGACATAGTAACTAAATCTTAAATTTGAGGGAGGGGGCGAGAGAACTAAACTAGAGTCTTTGAATTAAAGGGTATTATAAATTCATTTTAAATCAAAATTAATTTTGTGAAAATATTACACAAATATGAGGAATATACATTTTTACCATAATGTAATGTACGTTTTGCCCCATTGAAAATCTGGAGAACTAAGGGATGAAATATAAGAAAACTGAAAGAATCATTTGGAAACTCTCATCGAGCTTAAATTAGTTTCTCAATTAGATGTGTTTAGTGTATTTAAAATTAGGCTAACTACTTCATTCACTTCAAACCCATTACATAATACTAGTATTTAAGAAAAATGGTAATAGATTGCAAATATGTTAAATAACAATTCTATTGATCAAGAAATGGAAATAACTGATTTTCGTCCTAATTAAGATCAAGAATATCACAAAAAGCCAATTGAATAGTCCTAGAACAGAAACATCATGAACAGTTAAACTTTTAAAAAGATCAATTCCTGCTTCCAATCTGCTTAAAAATGTGAAAGAGGATTTTCAACAATGAACTTGTTAAAATCAATGTTTAGATACGGGATAACAAATCAACATCCCAACGACTGCAAGGATTTAGCCATAACATCGCATGTATCAGAGGCAAAAAAAAAAAAAAAAACTCGCAGAAGAAATGCAGTGTTAAATTTCACATTAAAATACGATTTCCCTGTATTTAACTTTCATCTTGCTGAATTTTTTGTAAATAATGCAAAGAGTATACCTTTTCTTTAACTTATTATACCACACATTTTTATACTTTGTGTAATGTATTTATAACTGAAATATTAAAAGTGCACTAGATACTTGTGCTCGCCAAAATTTTATAAACTCAAAATTGGCTCCCTTTAAGTTAAAGTTGCACATAACTGCACTAAGGGAAGGAATGCAATTTTATTTCTTTGTCTGTATTTGGTTTCATTTTCATATAAAAAGAGTTAAAAATAGGGTTATCTAATTTTGTTATCTAGGTAACAAAATTTAAACACACATTTTCAGTAAAAATTACAGAATAAAAGATTTTGTTTCCCTGAAGATGCAACACCTCCGTATTCCAGGTATGGTACAGACTGCATACTGTCAGAAAGAAATTCCTTTCTTAAACAGGGAATCCATATACTTTAATCTGTTTTTACACAAGTACTGTTTATGACTAATGGTCCAGGAGTAAAATACTTTATAGTTAATCCATCTAAATTTTTATTATTTCCGGTCATCTGTATAGACTGTTTATTTATCACGACTAAACTACCAATCTGCATTCTAGATACCTCATATGATTCTTCAAGTCACGTTTCGTAGCCTATCATTTCTAATACAACAGGTACTTGCTGAGCGCAGACTTGTAAAGCGTGATTTCGCGTATAGCAGTACCTTACAGGATTCCATTTAATTTGTCCACTGCTAGAATTTCATTCATACGTGGTTCAACATTCATCCATCAACACCAGAAAGAATTTATCTGCTACTTTAAACAATTTCCATAGACTGAAAATCAAGTTCAAAAAAATCTTACAAATCTCAAATGCAAAGCATTCCGAAGAATTTTTACATATGGAAGATAAAGAAGTCAAACAATGAATCAGAAAATTACAAAAGAAGAATTGGGTGCTTATAAAACCCCTTGATAATAAAAGCGCTCATTACGAGAAACAGCTTTTAACTGAAGATTAGATGAAGGAATCGTTAAATAACAGAGAAGCAATATCTGATCTTCTAGTGGAGATGGACACAATTAAAGAAAAAAACGGACACTTTAAAAGAGCTACTGGGAAATATGTGCTCTTTACAGCGACATGGTTACAGTTGCATCAGTCATTCTTATAAGCAAAAGACATCAGCTTTTTCAAAAAATAATTCTGTCATGTATTTGCCAAGAGAACGAAAACAAGTCCTAAAGAAACTTTCAGAGTGCTTTTCAAAACCAAGTTGAAAGTTAGTCTGCAGAATTTTACTTCGATAATAATAAAACATCTCTGATTTTATTTCAAAATGAATATTTTTTAATCGATTTTAAAGAGATCTTCGCAAATTGGTTCATAAAACTTCACAATATGCCAAAATTGTTCAGATTAGGGACAAAATATAATAAAGTATGCTTAAAACAACTAAGAAAAAGCACATTTTGAGCATCCTTAACAGAAGACAATTTGGCTCCACTAACTTTCTTTACGAGTATACATTAAATTTTTATTTACATTTCTTTTTTATTCAACACTTAACTTTCAATGGTTTTAAGAGAAACAGCACTTGATAGAGAGACTCTAAATTCGGAAAAAACTGAAACAAAATTGGTTTATACCCAGGCAGTGCAATTACACTGGCCTGTTGGGAAGACAAGACCCCGTTGGACATGGAAAATATTAGGCCACACAGAGAGGAAAATGTTTAGCCTCCTCCTCGTAATGTGAAAGGAGGCCACTTGGGAAAAAATTACATCACAGCAGTACTTTTGAAACCACTACGAAGCAACAGAACTCTAACAAATCTAAGACTTCTGATAATTATAGTGTGATTAACAGTTCAACCTCACTTCGAATATTACAATACAATATAGAGAAAGCACCAATTCATACACTTCAATATGAAATTCAAAACCTACGAAATTAATGAACAAATGCTACCCTAAACATTAAAACATAATGTGACACGTTCATGTAAAATAAATAACTAGTAAAGCTTCAATATAAAGCAACATGTGAAAAGGGATGGACAAATTATAACATTCAAGTATTTCTAGTGGAAATAAAGTTGATATAAAACAAGAATTACCAGCCACAGATGTCTTTTTGCTCTGCATTATTCATCCGTTCTTTTTCTTTCACGATATCATGTTCTGCATTCCAAGAGTGCACAAAAATGATCACAAATTACACTAGAAGGGGCCAAAAGGGGAAAAAAGGAATCATTAGATTTTAACTACTTTGATATTAAAGAATAATTATACACAAAGAGAAATATCTAATATTGTTTCTTAATATATAAAACTTCAAGAGTCGCCTTCTTTGTTTTAAAATCCAGCAATGTGCTACATTGTTACTAAAAGCATGACTGCAATGCAGGTACTCTCATCCATGAGAGAGGACAGCTTAGTCCGATATACCAGAAATTATCTTGAAATATTACCAGGTGACTTTAATGTAATTATAGAAATATTTCACTCAGGGAAAGAACATATTGTATAGCTGCCCGGGTTCGAGCCCAGCTTTAATATAGCAAGCTAAAACACATCAAATGCCATTGAATGATACAGCATTTTGAAATGTTACAAAAAATTTAAATGCAATTTCGTGGAAGAGCTATTGCAATTACCTACATACTAAAATTTTGACCAAAAATTCAAGAAAACTAAGATACTCCTTTTTCTTTCGAAGGAATCAAAGTCAAATACTAATGTAGGGATGCTCAACCTATTGTACTATGAAACCTACACATAGGAATGAAATTTCGTCACCTATGTGAGATGTCCAATACCCAGAAATTCCGTAAATTGTAGAATAGAACCTGCGTCTGAAAACAGACGAAAGGTAGAACATTATTCAAATACTTTACCTTTAGCCTTGAAGCAGGTGTTCTATATTAAACTGTGTTAATTCACATACAGAATTAGTAATATAATAGCTCAAAATATTTTAAGAACTAAACACACATTAAATAAACATTAAAAAATTTATATACATTTATTAGTGTTATGAGGGTTTATTCTGAAATATTATCAGGTCACTTTCAAAGAAATGATAGAACTTTTCACTCACGGAAGGGACATTCTGTCTGGCTGCCCGGGTTCCATCCCAGCTTCTGTTACAAAAGTTTCATAGAAGAATTTTAAAAATCCAGAAACAAAACTTATGAAGAAATTATTGAACATACCTGGTTCTATGATTTAGCCATTCTTACAGACATAGTAACTAAATCTTAAATTTGAGAGAGGGGGCGAGAGAACTAAACTAGAGTCTTTGAATTAAAGGGTATTATAAATTCATTTTAAATCAAAATTAATTTTGTGAAAATATTACACAAATATGAGGAATATACATTTTTACCATAATGTAATGTACGTTTTGCCCCATTGAAAATCTGGAGAACTAAGGGATGAAATATAAGAAAACTGAAAGAATCATTTGGAAAATCTCATCGAGCTTAAATTAGTTTCTCAATTAGATGTGTTTAGTGTATTTAAAATTAGGCTAACTACTTCATTCACTTCAAACCCATTACATAATACTAGTATTTAAGAAAAATGGTAAAAGATTGCAAATATGTTAAATAACAATTCTATTGATCAAGAAATGGAAATAACTGATTTTCGTCCTAATTAAGATCAAGAATATCACAAAAAGCCAATTGAATAGTCCTAGAACAGAAACATCATGAACAGTTAAACTTTTAAAAAGATCAATTCCTGCTTCCAATCTGCTTAAAAATGTGAAAGAGGATTTTCAACAATGAACTTGTTAAAATCAATGTTTAGATACGGGATAACAAATCAACATCCCAACGACTGCAAGGATTTAGCCATAACATCGCATGTATCAGAGGCAAAAAAAAAAAAAAACTCGCAGAAGAAATGCAGTGTTAAATTTCACATTAAAATACGATTTCCCTGTATTTAACTTTCATCTTGCTGAATTTTTTGTAAATAATGCAAAGAGTATACCTTTTCTTTAACTTATTATACCACACATTTTTATACTTTGTGTAATGTATTTATAACTGAAATATTAAAAGTGCACTAGATACTTGTGCTCGCCAAAATTTTATAAACTCAAAATTGGCTCCCTTTAAGTTAAAGTTGCACATAACTGCACTAAGGGAAGGAATGCAATTTTATTTCTTTGTCTGTATTGGTTTCATTTTCATATAAAAAGAGTTAAAAATAGGGTTATCTAATTTTGTTATCTAGGTAACAAAATTTAAACACACATTTTCAGTAAAAATTAGAGAATAAAAGATTTTGTTTCCCTGAAGATGCAACACCTCCCTATTCCAGGTATGGTACAGACTGCATACTGTCAGAAAGAAATTCCTTTCTTAAACAGGGAATCCATATACTTTAATCTGTTTTTACACAAGTACTGTTTATGACTAATGGTCCAGGAGTAAAATACTTTATAGTTAATCCATCTAAATTTTTATTATTTCCGGTCATCTGTATAGACTGTTTATTTATCACGACTAAACTACCAATCTGCATTCTAGATACCTCATATGATTCTTCAAGTCACGTTTCGTAGCCTATCATTTCTAATACAACAGGTACTTGCTGAGCGCAGACTTGTAAAGCGTGATTTCGCGTATAGCAGTACCTTACAGGATTCCATTTAATTTGTCCACTGCTAGAATTTCATTCATACGTGGTTCAACATTCATCCATCAACACCAGAAAGAATTTATCTGCTACTTTAAACAATTTCCATAGACTGAAAATGAAGTTCAAAAAAATCTTACAAATCTCAAATGCAAAGCATTCCGAAGAATTTTTACATATGGAAGATAAAGAAGTCAAACAATGAATCAGAAAATTACAAAAGAAGAATTGGGTGCTTATAAAACCCCTTGATAATAAAAGCGCTCATTACGAGAAACAGCTTTTAACTGAAGATTAGATGAAGGAATCGTTAAATAACAGAGAAGCAATATCTGATCTTCTAGTGGAGATGGACACAATTAAAGAAAAAAACGGACACTTTAAAAGAGCTACTGGGAAATATGTGCTCTTTACAGCGACATGGTTACAGTTGCATCAGTCATTCTTATAAGCAAAAGACATCAGCTTTTTCAAAAAATAATTCTGTCATGTATTTGCCAAGAGAACGAAAACAAGTCCTAAAGAAACTTTCAGAGTGCTTTTCAAAACCAAGTTGAAAGTTAGTCTGCAGAATTTTACTTCGATAATAATAAAACATCTCTGATTTTATTTCAAAATGAATATTTTTTAATCGATTTTAAAGAGATCTTCGCAAATTGGTTCATAAAACTTCACAATATGCCAAAATTGTTCAGATTAGGGACAAAATATAATAAAGTATGCTTAAAACAACTAAGAAAAAGCACATTTTGAGCATCCTTAACAGAAGACAATTTGGCTCCACTAACTTTCTTTACGAGTATACATTAAATTTTTATTTACATTTCTTTTTTATTCAACACTTAACTTTCAATGGTTTTAAGAGAAACAGCACTTGATAGAGAGACTCTAAATTCGGAAAAAACTGAAACAAAATTGGTTTATACCCAGCCAGTGCAATTACACTGGCCTGTTGGGAAGACAAGACCCCGTTGGACATGGAAAATATTAGGCCACACAGAGAGGAAAATGTTTAGCCTCCTCCTCGTAATGTGAAAGGAGGCCACTTGGGAAAAAATTACATCACAGCAGTACTTTTGAAACCACTACGAAGCAACAGAACTCTAACAAATCTAAGACTTCTGATAATTATAGTGTGATTAACAGTTCAACCTCACTTCGAATATTACAATACAATATAGAGAAAGCACCAATTCATACACTTCAATATGAAATTCAAAACCTACGAAATTAATGAACAAATGCTACCCTAAACATTAAAACATAATGTGACACGTTCATGTAAAATAAATAACTAGTAAAGCTCCAATATAAAGCAACATGTGAAAAGGGATGGACAAATAATAACATTCAAGTATTTCTAGTGGAAATAAAGTTGATATAAAACAAGAATTACCAGCCACAGATGTCTTTTTGCTCTGCATTATTCATCCGTTCTTTTTCTTTCACGATATCATGTTCTGCATTCCAAGAGTGCACAAAAATGATCACAAATTACACTAGAAGGGGCCAAAAGGGGAAAAAAGGAATCATTAGATTTTAACTACTTTGATATTAAAGAATAATTATACACAAAGAGAAATATCTAATATTGTTTCTTAATATATAAAACTTCAAGAGTCGCCTTCTTTGTTTTAAACTCCAGCAATGTGCTACATTGTTACTAAAAGCATGACTGCAATGCAGGTACTCTCATCCATGAGAGAGGACAGCTTAGTCCGATATACCAGAAATTATCTTGAAATATTACCAGGTGACTTTAATGTAATTATAGAAATATTTCACTCAGGGAAAGAACATATTGTATAGCTGCCCGGGTTCGAGCCCAGCTTTAATATAGCAAGCTAAAACACATCAAATGCCATTGAATGATACAGCATTTTGAAATGTTACAAAAAATTTAAATGCAATTTCGTGGAAGAGCTATTGCAATTACCTACATACTAAAATTTTGACCAAAAATTCAAGAAAACTAAGATACACCTTTTTCTCTTGAAGGAATCAAAGTCATATACTAATGTAGGGATGCTCAACCTATTGTACTATGAAACCTACACATAGGAATGAAATTTTGTCAGCTATGTGAGATGTCCAATACCCAGAAATTCCGTAAATTGTAGAATAGAACCTGCGTCTGAAAACAGACGAAAGGTAGAACATTATTCAAATACTTTACCTTTAGCCTTGAAGCAGGTGTTCTATATTAAACTGTGTTAATTCACATACAGAATTAGTAATATAATAGCTCAAAATATTTTAAGAACCAAACACACATTAAATAAACATTAAAAAAACTATATACATTTATTAGTGTTATGAGGGTTTATTCTGAAATATTATCAGGTCACTTTCAAAGAAATGATAGAACTTTTCACTCAGGGAAGGGACATTCTGTCTGGCTGCCCGGGTTCCATCCCAGCTTCTGTTACAAAAGTTTCATAGAAGAATTTCAAAAATCCAGAAACAAAACTTATGAAGAAATTATTGAACATACCTGGTTCTATGATTTAGCCATTCTTACAGACATAGTAACTAAATCTTAAATTTCAGGGAGGGGGCGAGAGAACTAAACTAGAGTCTTTGAATTAAAGGGTATTATAAATTCATTTTAAATCAAAATTAATTTTGTGAAAATATTACACAAATATGAGGAATATACATTTTTACCATAATGTAATGTACGTTTTGCCCCATTGAAAATCTGGAGAACTAAGGGATGAAATATAAGAAAACTGAAAGAATCATTTGGAAAATCTCATCGAGCTTAAATTAGTTTCTAAATTAGATGTTTTGAGTGTATTTAAAATTAGGCTAACTACTTCATTCACTTCAAACCCATTACATAATACTAGTATTTAAGAAAAATGGTAAAAGATTGCAAATATGTTAAATAACAATTCTATTGATCAAGAAATGGAAATAACTGATTTTCGTCCTAATTAAGATCAAGAATATCACAAAAAGCCAATTGAATAGTCCTAGAACAGAAAC
This sequence comes from Stegodyphus dumicola, assembly GCF_044657685.1. Lineage (NCBI taxonomy): Eukaryota > Metazoa > Arthropoda > Arachnida > Araneae > Eresidae > Stegodyphus > Stegodyphus dumicola. Next base: position 106,310,416 of record NC_140781.1, on the reverse strand, counting down.
ATCATGAACAGTTAAACTTTTAAAAAGATAAATTCCTGCTTCCAATCTACTTAAAAATGTGAAAGAGGATTTTCAACAATGAACTTGTTAAAATCAATGTTTAGATACAGGATAACAAATCAACATCCCAACGACTGCAAGCATTTAGCCATAACATCGCATGTATCAGAGGCAAAAAAAAAACTCGCAGAAGAAATGCAGTGTTAAATTTCACATTAAAATACGATTTCCCTGTATTTAACTTTCATCTTTCTGAATTTTTTGTAAATAATACAAAGAGTATACCTTTTCTTTAACTTATTATACCACATATTTTTATACTTTGTGTTATGTATTTATAACTGAAATATTAAAAGTGCACTAGATCCTTGTGCTCGCCAAAATTTTATAAACTCAAAATTGGCTCCCTTTAAGCTAAAGTTGCACATAACTGCACTAAGGGAAGGAATGCAATTTTATTTCTTTGTCTGTATTTCGTTTCATTTTCATATAAAAAGAGTTAAAAATAGGGTTATCTAATTTTGTTATCTAGGTAACAAAATTTAAACACACATTTTCAGTAAAAATTACAGAATAAAAGATTTTGTTTCCCTGAACATGCAACACCTCCCTATTCCAGGTATGGTACAGACTGCATACTGTCAGAAAGAAATTCCTTTCTTAAACAGGGAATCCATATACTTTAATCTGTTTTTACACAAGTACTGTTTATGACTAATGGTCCAGGAGTAAAATACTTTATAGTTAATCCATCTAAATTTTTATTATTTCCGGTCATCTGTATAGACTGTTTATTTATCAAGACTAAACTACCAATCTGCATTCTAGATACCTCATATGATTCTTCAAGTCACGTTTCGTAGCCTATCAATACTAATACAACAGGTACTTGCTGAGCGCAGACTTGTAAAGCGTGATTTCGCGTATAGCAGTACCTTACAGGATTCCATTTAATTTGTCCACTGCTAGAATTTCATTCATACGTGGTTCAACATTCATCCATCAACACCAGAAAGAATTTATCTGCTACTTTAAACAATTTCCATAGACTGAAAATGAAGTTCAAAAAAATCTTACAAATCTCAAATGCAAAGCATTCCGAAGAATTTTCACATATGGAAGATAAAGAAGTCAAACAATGAATCAGAAAATTACAAAAGAAGAATTGGGTGCTTATAAAACCCCTTGATAATAAAAGCGCTCATTACGAGAAACAGCTTTTAACTGAAGATTAGATGAAGGAATCGTTAAATAACAGAGAAGCAATGTCTGATCTTCTAGTGGAGATGGACACAATTAAAGAAAAAAACGGACACTTTAAAAGAGCTACTGGGAAATATGTGCTCTTTACAGCGACATGGTTACAGTTGCATCAGTCATTCTTATAAGCAAAAGACATCAGCTTTTTCAAAAAATAATTCTGTCATGTATTTGCCAAGAGAACGAAAACAAGTCCTAAAGAAACTTTTAGAGTGCTTTTCAAAACCAAGTTGAAAGTTAGTCTGCAGAATTTTACTTCGATAATAATAAAACATCTCTGATTTTATTTCAAAATGAATATTTTTTAATCGATTTTAAAGAGATCTTCGCAAATTGGTTCATAAAACTTCACAATATGCCAAAATTGTTCAGATTAGGGACAAAATATAATAAAGTATGCTTAAAACAACTAAGAAAAAGCACATTTTGAGCATCCTTAACAGAAGACAATTTGGCTCCACTAACTTTCTTTACGAGTATACATTAAATTTTTATTTACATTTCTTTTTTATTCAACACTTAACTTATATAAATGAGAATTAATTATATTATATTAGTTTTAAAAGTAAAACTAGTAAAACTAATATAATATCATTCTATATAAAGCAGTTTGATGTATAATGGAAAAAATTCAATTACTGCAGTATGTTTTAATAAAATTTGAATATAATAGACTGAATTGCACTACATTAAACAAAAAAGCAAAACATTTTTATTTATTTATCTTTATTTTCACTATATGTGTTTGTCATATGTTTGTTACTAGAGGACTTATTTTATAGATTTTAAGCTAAATAATATTTTTATGTTTTTACTTATGCAAATTAATTAATAAAAAGAACTGTGATTTAAGTATTGTCTTTGCTGTGATATAGATTGAATCTTATTATGTTATGGAATTATCATTTAAATATTCAGATACGTGTAATATTAAGAGCATATGTATGTAAGTATAATTTTTCCAAGTATAATTAAAAGTAACCATCAACAACAAATAAACTTATAAGTAAATAGTATCTGTAAATTCTGTATGTAAAGGTATTATTTTTATTTTTATTTATTTCTCTGTGTATTATTTTAATATTGTTTTTAGCTAAATAAAGAAAAGAAAAAAAAAATATTTAATGGAATTTTTTACTCTATTAAATCTATGAATCCCACAGTCATCTGAGCATTGAAGTAATTTTTATAGCATTCTGCACTTCATTCTAAAAGCATTATAATTTAAAGGTGTATATCCTGAATCAGTATTTAAAATCATAAAGTGTTTAGCAGCTTTTTCTGGAAACATACACAAAATAACATTTTTAACAAATTTGCTACAGTAATAGACGTTTGATTCCATGTGAGCAAAATTCAAATAACATATTAAAAATAAAAAACAAGAATTAAAGATTAAACCTTATCCTAAATTAATGGAGGTTGAGGGAAAGCTCTTGTCAAAAAATACATTTTGAGATGAATAACATTATGCGTGTATTTAAAAGCAAAAATTGAAAATTCAATAAAGGAATTCAAAAAGAAAGTATTTTTAACTAAAAATACAAATTTGAAATATGATTTGTGAACATGTTTTAGAAACTTTTAAAATAACTTGAATCATACGAGAAATTTGGCAATTTAAAAAAAAAAATACGAGAAAGAATCTGAACTGCAGACAAAAGAAGGGAAAAACCCCACATTTTTATATGGATGCAGAAAAAAGCTGAAATTCGGATTCTCTAGAATGTTAAATTTTAGCGGACAGCGCTACAGAGCCAAAGTTGCCGCTCCACACCTAAATTGCAACCCTAAAGCTTAGATTCAAAATGGCTGACGAGTCAGCCTGTATCTCTAGTAGCTCTACGTGAGATGAGATCGCTTGGAGTCACGTGATATGAACCGGCGAATTAGGATGTTGAACTATTGCTATATTAAAGCTGGGCTCGAACCCGGGCAGCTAGACAATATGTCCTTTCCCTGAGTGAAATATTTCTATAATTACATTAAAGTCACCTGGTAATATTTCAAGATAATTTCTGGTATATCGGACTAAGCTGTCCTCTCTCATGGATGAGAGTACCTAAGTAGAGAACTTAAAATTAGAAATGGTTCTTACGTTAAAATTCTGAATGAAATATTTCTTTTATGGTATACGACTTTGGTTTCCAAGATGTTCTTCCAAGTCTGGTTTTAGAGAGGTGTTTTTGTGCCCTTTTTTTTAAAAAAAATCTATATATGTATAGCTCTTTTAATATTAATGTATTGCGAGTTTGATTACTCTATTTTGATCTGTTATGTCACTAATTATGTGTGTGAATTAAGATAGTCTAATATATAACACCTGCTTCAAAGCTGGCAGTAAAGTTTATTTTGTTTATTTGTGATTTAAAATTACCTGCTCTTTGTCTTTTGGTGCCATCTTTCTACCAGCGCTGCAATTATTTACTCTTCTCGAAGATCATTATCCCTTTTATTCTGTGTATCCGTAATAACTGTCTAATTTTTTTTTCTTTCATAATTCATGTTGTACCCATATATTAAAAACCCCTTTCGCTTACTGTACTTCTGTCGTATTAGGAAAATCAGCTTTTCTATCAATTGCAGTCATGCTTTTAGTAACAATGTAGCACATTGCTGGAGTTTAAAACAAAGAAGGCGACTCTTGAAGTTTTATATATTAAGAAACAATAATAGATATTTCTCTTTGTGTATAATTATTCTTTAATATCAAAGTAGTTAAAATCTAATGATTCCTTTTTCCCCTTTTGGCCCCTTCTAGTGTAATTTGTGATCATTTTTGTGCACTCTTGGAATGCAGAACATGATATCGTGAAAGAAAAAGAACGGATGAATAATGCAGAGCAAAAAGACATCTGTGGCTGGTAATTCTTGTTTTATATCAACTTTATTTCCACTAGAAATACTTGAATGTTATAATTTGTCCATCCCTTTTCACATGTTGCTTTATATTGAAGCTTTACTAGTTATTTATTTTACATGAACGTGTCACATTATGTTTTAATGTTTAGAGTAGCATTTGTGCATTAAATTCGTAGGTTTTGAATTTCATATTGAAGTGCCTGAATTGGTGCTTTCTCTATATTGTATTGTAATATTCGAAGTGAGGTTGAACTGTTAATCACACTATAATTATCAGAAGTCTGAGATTTGTTAGAGTTCTGTTGCTTCGTAGTGGTTTCAAAAGTACTGCTGTGGTGTAATTTTTTCCCAAGTGGCCTCCTTTCGCATTACGAGGAGGAGGCTAAACATTTTCCTCTCTGTGTGGCCTAATATTTTCCATGTCCAACGGGGTCTTCTCTTCCCAACAGGCCAGTGTAATTGCACTGCCTGGGTATAAACCAATTTTGTTTCAGTTTTTTCCGAATTTAGAGTCTCTCTATCAAGTGCTGTTTCTCTTAAAACCATTGAAAGTTAAGTGTTGAATAAAAAAGAAATGTAAATAAAAGTTTAATGTATACTCGTAAAGAAAGTTAGTGGAGCCAAATTGTCTTCTGTTAAGGATGCTCAAAATGTGCTTTTTCTTAGTTGTTTTAAGAATACTTTATTATATTTTGTCCCTAATCTGAACAATTTTGGCATATTGTGAAGTTTTATGAACCAATTTGCGAAGATCTCTTTAAAATCGATAAAAAAATATTCATTTTGAAATAAAATCAGAGATGTATTATTATTATCGAAGTAAAATTCTGCAGACTAACTTTCAACTTGGTTTTGAAAAGCACTCTGAAAGTTTCTTTAGGACTATTTTCGTTCTCTTCGCAAATACAGGACAGAATTATTTTTTGAAAAAGCTGATGTCTTTTGCTTATAAGAATGACTGATGCAACTGTAACCATGTCGCTGTAAAGAGCACATATTTCCCAGTAGCTCTTTTAAAGTGTCCGTTTTTTTCTTTAATTGTGTCCATCTCCACTAGAAGATCAGACATTGCTTCTCTGTTATTTAACGATTCCTTCATCTAATCTTCAGTTAAAAGCTGTTTCTCGTAATGAGCGCTTTTATTATCAAGGGGTTTTATAAGCACCCAATTCTTCTTTTGTAATTTTCTGATTTATTGTTTGACTTCTTTATCTTCCATATGTGAAAATTCTTCGGAATGCTTTGCATTTGAGATTTGTAAGATTTTTTTGAACTTCATTTTCAGTCTATGGAAATTGTTTAAAGTAGCAGATAAATTCTTTCTGGTGTTGATGGATGAATGTTGAACCACGTATGAATGAAATTCTAGCAGTGGACAAATTAAATGGAATCCTGTAAGGTACTGCTATACGCAATATCACGCTTTACAAGTCTGCGCTCAGCAAGTACCTGTTGTATTAGAAATGATACGCTACGAAACGTGACTTGAAGAATCATATGAGGTATCTAGTATGCAGATTGGTAGTTTAGTCGTGATAAATAAACAGTCTATACAGATGACCGGAAATAATAAAAATTTAGATGGATTAACTATAAAGTATTTTACTCCTGGACCATAAGTCATAAACAGTACTTGTGTAAAAACAGATTAAAGTATATGGATTCCCTGTTTAAGAAAGGAATTTCTTTCTGACAGTATGCAGTCTGTACCATACCTGGAATAGCGAGGTGTTGCATCTTCAGGGAAACAAAATCTTTTATTCTGTAATTTTTACTGAAAATGTATGTTTAAATTTTGTTACCTAGATAACAAAATTAGATAACCCTATGTTTAACTCTTTTTATATAAAAATGAAACCAAATACAGACAAAGAAATAAAATTGCATTCCTTCCCTTAGTGCAGTTATGTGCAACTTTAACTTAAAGGGAGCCAATTTTGAGTTTATAAAATTTTGGCGAGCACAAGGATCTAGTGCACTTTTAATATTTCAGTTATAAATACATAACACAAAGTATAAAAATGTGTGGTATAATATGTTAAAGAAAAGGTATACTCTTTGTATTATTTACAAAAAATTCAGCAAGATGAAAGTTAAATACAGGGAAATCGTATTTTAATGTGAAATTTAACACTGCATTTCTTCTGCGAGTTTTTTTTTTTTTTTTTTTTTTTTTTTTTTTTGCCTCTGATACATGCGATGTTATGGCTAAATGCTTGCAGTCGTTGGGATGTTGATTTGTTATCCTGTATCTAAACATTGATTTTAACAAGTTCATTGTTGAAAATCCTCTTTCACATTTTTAAGTAGATTGGAAGCAGGAATTTATCTTTTTAAAAGTTTAACTGTTCATGATGTTTCTGTTCTAGGACTATTCAAATGGCTTTTTGTGATATTCTTGATCTTAATTAGGATGAAAATCAGTTATTTCCATTTCTTGATCAATAGAATTGTTATTTAACATATTTGCAATCTTTTACCATTTTTCTTAAATACTAGTATTATGTAATGGGTTTGAAGTGAATGAAGTAGTTAGCCTAATTTTAAATACACTCAAAACATCTAATTTAGAAACTAATTTAAGCTCGATGAGATTTTCCAAATGATTCTTTCAGTTTTCTTATATTTCACCCCTTAGTTATCCAGATTTTCAAAGGGGCAAAACGGACATTACATTATGGTAAAAATGTATATTCCTCCTATTTGTGTAATATTTTCAGAAAATTAATTTTGATTTAAAATGAATTTATAATACCCTTTAATTCAAAGACTTTAGTTTAGTTCTCTTGCCCCCTCCCTCAAATTTAAGATTTAGTTACTATGTCTGTAAGAATGGCTAAATCATAGAACCAGGTATGTTCAATAATTTCTTCATAAGTTTTGTTTCTGGATTTTTAAAATTCTTCTATGAAAATTTTTCCTTTCCTCTTGGTGATTATCAATTAAATTTCTTTGAAAAATGTTTATTTTTCCTCTACAAAACCTATATCATTCCAATGAATTTCGGCTCCGATGTTGACGAGAATAAAACAGCGAACAATGTAAGGATATACTTCAAAAGACTGGAATTTTAAGATAAGTACTTTTCTTTCATCTAAACTAAATCAAATTTCTATAAATAAGTGCCTTTAAATCAATAAATCTTAATTTTTCATCAGTTTAAAGCATTAAAAAATACTTGAAATTGCCATTGCTTGTGGCTTCCTTTGTGTATCAACTCGAAACAGACGCCAGCGTTATCAGTTCACGTCTGTCAACACTTACAAAGCCCTTAAGGAATCTCGAGAGAGGGAAAATTTGGGGATGAGAGGGATAATTTGGCCCAAGGCCCAAGGCGTTTGACTTCCGGAGTACCTTTGCAACTTAATGCAATTACCTCCACAACTTCGATAAGGAAACTGAGTTGGATAAGAGAAAGCAATGGCTAAAGGAGAGATGAACAAACCATTAAGGGTTTACACAGAAAGAAATGAATAAGGAGTCCGCATATGGGACGAGCAATTCTCTCTGCTTTCAACTTGTAATTTAAGATTGAAAGAGAGAAAGGAGTTGGTTGAGGCGAATTCCGGAACGCATTGCGTTAATGGAATCGGAAAGGTTGGAAGACAATCAGCCGGGAAACATAATTTTCCAGGGCTTGGGAAAGGTAATATTAGGTAATACGGACAGCCGCAGTGATAGCTAATGCCTTGGGGATGAGCGGGGGGGAGGAGTCTTACGACTAAAACTGGAATCCAGGGAAGAAGGAGCGAAGAGGAGGGGGGGAGAGTCTATTCAGGAAGGCGAAAAGTTCTCCGACCGCCCGTGGCGAGAGGAGAATAGGAGCAGCTACTGAAGCGGAAAAGAACCGTGAGGAAAGTTAACTGTGAAAAAGACGGAGAAATTATTAGATGAGGATTTAAAGGGACAGAAATAGAGCAAAGGAAGGGAGTAAGGGGAATTAAAGGAGGTGAGATTTAAATTTAATTATTGAAGAAGGTCTTGAAGTGATGAAATGCAAGCTTGTGATACCTGTGGAAAAATAAAGAATTGATAAGTTGTAGTTAGGTAAAAGGAAGCACTGCAGGAATGATTATAGAGTAGATTAATTATTGCTATATTATTTAAGTCTAAATTTTAATGAATTTAATAGTAGTTGAATAATTAAACTATTGCTGCTATTTTTAAAAAATTTACTTTAATGTTATAAGTCTGGTCCGTGATATATGAAAAGGTGAGGTCCTGATAAATGGGGGGAGGTCATGTTTAGTGGTACAGATGTGGGTCGCGATAAACGAGGCCAGATTAGGTCTAGCGGGCAGTGATGTAAAAAAGAGAGTTAATTAAGGGTCGCCGGGTTAGGCCCGTGAAGTGCTGGTTAAAGTTTAGTTTTAAAAATTAGAAAGAATTCCTAGTCAAGCAAGCACCTCCGCTTTGGCTTCCTAGGAAAGATGTTAAATGTTCTATCAAGAACGCTCCTAGGTCGCTTAGCAGAGCTAGGCTCTGCTGGATTATAAGCAGGAAGTGAGTGCAAGACTGGGTTTTCAATCTGAGATAGTCTATTGAAAAACTTTGCCGAATTTTGCCGAAAAAAGGCATCCAGGGGTAAAATTTTGAGATCATTATGTAGCACTTCATTCCGGACGAAATAATGAGCATTGGTGAGTATGCGAAGCGTAACACTCTGGAATACTTGGAGTTTCTTTAGGTGACTGTTGGCTGCGGTTGACCAGATGATAGCTGCATAGGTGAGGATGGGGAAGATGGTGCTGCGATAAAGTAGGATCTTGTTGCTGAGGGAGAGGTTGCTGGTACGGTTGATAAGTGACATTAGTTGAGTTCTGACAGTTCGTGCTTTGGCTATTGTATAGTTGATATGAGTACTCCAGAGTAGCTTCGCATCCAGATAAACTCCCAGATATTTATAGGATTCCACCCAGGGTATCTCTTCATCAAATAACCTGAGTGGCTGGAGTTGACTATGGACATTCCTCTTTCTGGAAAAGAAAACGGTGGCGGCACTTTTTGCGACGTTAATTTTGATTTTCCAGGTAATGAGCCAGGACTCTAAGTCTGTTAAATAAAGTTGGAGGTGATTAAGAGTGGCGTTAAGTGTTGGGTGCTGAGAAATGATGGCTGTGTCGTCTGCGTAAAGGGCTAGATCGACACTTGGTGATTGTGGTATGTCATTTACATACAAGTTGAAGAGCGTAGCGCTAAGAATTCCTCCCTGAGGCACCCCCGCCAGGATAGGGCGAGGACAAGAGACAGAATATTTGACTTTAACAGAAAAGGTACGATTATTGAGGTAAGAGTGCATGATGTGCACAAAATTAGCCGAAATTTCAAGTCGCATGAGCTTGAATAAAATTCCGATATGCCAACATCTGTCGAAAGCCTTTGCTACGTCTAAATAGACTATAGTTGTAGGCTTTCCACTGCGAGATCCTGTGTGAATGATTTCTACTACCCTCAGTAGCTGGGTCTGAGTTGAGTGTTTTGCGCGAAAGCCGAATTGTTGAGGAATAATGATATTTCGGCTTCGGCAGAAATCATTCAGGTATCTAAGCAGTATAGCTTCGTAGATTTTACTAAGTGAAGACAGAAGGCTGATCGGTCTATAATTTTGAGGGACCTTAGGGTCCATGCCAGGTTTTAGAATAGGAATGACTAAAGCATTCTTCCAGCTAGTAGGATAATATTTTAACCTTAGCATTGAGTTAATCAAAACTGCTAGGTAAAATATGAATTTAATAGGCAAATTTTTAATCATGCGATTAGAAATCCTATCAAGGCCGGGTGCTTTTGCAGGGGTGAGATTTTTGACAATTGGAGAAATCTCAGTCATGGTTGTGGTGATGGGTTCCTCAGAATGTGTATGTGAGGAGAGAAATTCTTCAACTTGGTGTTGGACTTCATGCGTGTGCGTTGCACAGGTATCGAACATGAGTCCAGTGTTTAATGAGAATTGTGTTTGAAGACTGTCCGCTATGCGTTCAGCCTTCTCAGTGTCTGTTAATGCCATCCGGTCATTGACCGTGCCCATTAGGGGGGGAATGTCATGTTTGGGTTTGCGAAGCCGTGCGCTAGCAACCCAGAGGCTATTGTCAGAAGTCTTTAAGGACTTAAGGTAATTTGAATATTTATCGTCTGCAAATTTTTTAATGTCAGACTTGATCTCATTCTGGATTCTTCGCAGTTGTACTCGAATGGATTCTAAACGTGTGTTTTGCCAATCTCTGCGAAGACGGTTTTTAATTTTGATTTTATCTTTAATGAAGTCAGGTAATTTATAGTGGTTAGGTCTAAATTTGGGTTTGGAAGCAGCTGTGAACGCACTTCCCAGGGTTTGGTTGAGCCTGTCAATGGCTAAGTCAACCTCCTGATTATCGTGAATTTTGATAGGGGGGAGAATACCGTTTTCCAAGACATACCGAAAGTTGTCCCAATTTGTGGAGACTTGCGCCGGTAAATTTTGGTTAATTTTGGACGTTTTAAGGGTGAGGTGAACCGGATAATGGTCAAAGGACAATTCCGGAATCACTTCGATCGAATAATCTACTGGAATATTTTTAAATAAGGCCAAATCAATAATGGAAGGAGCACCTAACCCCCCAGGAAACTGGTAATGGGTAGGTGTGTTTGGCGCAATAATTTGGATACGGGCGTCCTGAGCCCAAATTTTGAGTTTATCGCCATAGTTGTTGGCAGTGACACAATCCCAACTTCTATGACGGGCATTTAAATCTCCTGCGATAATCAGGTTATTTGCAACACCACTTAATTTTCTGAGATCAGAGATAAATGCGGGTCCCTGTCTCGGAGGCATATAGCAGGACGCTACTGCTATTGGGGGACAATTTGGAATATGAATTTGTACTATAGTCGCTTCTAAGGCCTCCAGTGGTGGCGTGGGTATCCTAGAATGCTTTAGGGAGCGTTTTACATATATGCTAGTACCGCCACTAGCACGAACAGTGTCACTGATGCATACCTCTCTGTCATTTCGGTAGCAGAAATAATTCGCGATGTTCGCGCTAAGTCCCTCAACCAGATGTGTCTCCTGAACGAGGAAGAGGTCCATGTGATGCTCATTAATAAAATCCCGGACTTCGTGAATCTTCTTCTTGATTCCATTAGCGTTCCAGTAGGAGATCAGGAGAGAATCTTCACCAGTTGCACTATTGAATGTGAAGCCTTTAGTTTAGGAGGCCACAGTATGCCTCGTAAATGTAAAATGCTCTCTCAGGCCCCGTGGAGACATTTCGGAGCCTTGGGAGAGCATTTCTAAAAGCCTCTAGGAGAATTCTATGCTCTATTCCAAATTCAGATGCAATTTGGAAAACACTCCTAAGAGTATCCGTGCAACTGCCATCATCTACAGACTGGGCTGGAGCCTGGGCCGGTGGTGGTGGCGGAAGGAGAGGACTCTTCTTCGGGACTTGCTTCAACGCAGGAGCTTGCTTCGGATCTTTCGTAGATGATGGTAGTCCGGGATTTTTTCGTCCGGAAACGACATCACTAAAAGAGGGATCCGTGCTGCTGAGTGGAGCTTTAACCGGAGCCGGTACGAATTTTGACATCCCGTTATCCGATCTAATAGGGGGGGTTTTATTTTTATTTGCCGGGTTTCTGGGGCAGTAAAACCAGTTGGCTGCGTGCCGCCCAAGGCAGTTCGCACAGGTGTTGGCTTCCTCCGGGTCTTTGGTGCATTGGTACGGGTAGTGCGGGCCGGCGCACCTCAGACACCGGATTGGCAGTGTGCACACTGCGGAACTGTGGAAGAAGCCTTGGCAGCGCCAACACTGGCTCGGCCCCTTCTTCCCGATGTGTTTCTCGAATTTTATTTCAATCCCGAACATTGAAGTCTCTTCAAAAATATCATAAACATTCAGAGACGGATTTAGCTGGACTAAGAATAATGGCATAGGATAACGGGACCTGTGCCTACGGAGCTGAGTCACACTGATAATAGAATATCCTAATAGTTGTAATTCGGACTTAATTTTCTCAGCTTTTGCAGAATTAGGTAAGCCGCGAAGTATAGCCTTTACAGGCCGATCCTGTTTTAAGTTAAAAGATTTGTATTCGGCGACCTGATTATTTAGAATTTGGGCCACCGAACGATAGTCCTCTTCAGACTGCATTTCAATGCGCAAAAACTTGCCTTTCATTCTGCAAATAGCCGTAGGCACAGTTGCTTGGACTAGAGATGTGAGAAACTCAAAATCTTTGGGTTCAACAAAGAAGAAAGGTATTTTCCTTTTAGCTTTGTTAGAGCTTTCAGTAGGGGGGGGAGTACCGTCGCCGGGTTGCTCCACTGATTCTTCATTCTCATTCTCCCTCTGAGGGGGACTAACCGCAGGTTGAGTGAGGGGCAATTCCTCCTCTGGTTTTTCACTCCAAAATGGAGGCAGGCTATTGTTCGGGACCTGTTTTTCTGGGGAAATCTGCGCTCCTCGTGCCACAAGATGGCGAGGAGGCCGCTGAAAACCTTCTTCGTCTATTTTTCTAATCTTTTTAGTTTTCGGGAAATCTGAGTTTTCTCGTGAATTTAGAGTTAGCTTCTGGATTTTTTTAGTGCTGGTTAGTATTTTTTCTGCTTGTAATTTAGCTGGTTTTAGTATTTGCTTAGAATTTTGATTTTTGGCCAAATTTTGATTTTTATCCAAGTTATCGGATTTTTGCGAGATTTCGTCATTACTAAGTTCTTTAGCCGATTTTAGTAATTTTTTTATGCATTCTTCCTCAGTTGGGGAAATGGCAAAGAGAGGCAGATTAAGGCGTTTAGCAAGAGTGGTAAGATTAAAAAGCGTTACCTTAGATTCCTGTTGCACGCACTTGAGGTCGATTTTGTATGTTTACAGTTAAAATAATGCTTTAAATTAATGATTGACTTTTAATAAGTAACATTAATGAAAACTTAGAATCTCGCTCCATACTAATAATACTCAAGTCACTTAACTGCATAAAAAGTATTGGAAGGACGTATAGAAATATTTTTAAGGATATTAGAAGCTTTTAAATTTTAGCAGGGCAGATTTATAGGCACAAAAGTTTCCATTAAAGAAACTATATACACAAATTGTGTTACAGTTCTATCTTTAATTAAGTCAGGAAAAGTGCTATGACAGATAAGAATAAATGCATAATAGGTGTGCATAAATTAAAAATATCAGTCAATATATGTAATTCTAAACTATATTCAATTTCAAAAACAAACTAAAATTGGTTAAAATATGCACTGATGTTAGGCAAACCTAAGAAAGATTTGCTACCAAGGCCTATTTTCAATATAGTAAGGCAGTGTTTGCAAACGTTAATGCTCCATCATTCAACTATGAAATCGCAACTTCGTAGGTTTCCCTATTTTGGGGATAAAAGTCAGCGGAAAACTAAAAACGTTCCTTTGTATTCCCTAATATCTTATCTGAAAATTAACAAAGGCGACCCCCTAAAGGAAAAGTTTCAAAAGTCTTTGGTAGTTTCCCTTTGCAATTCCAGCTCAAAGGGCTATAGAAAAAACACGTTCTTATTTTCCGTCATTTTAAGTGAAACCCTTTCAAACTTTCCAATCTTCTAAAGCTTAAAGACACTTAGGGACATTAATAATCAAAAGGGATTCGTTAGGTACTGAATCTTTGAAAAGTTTGCACATAAAGGTATGGAAGTTTTTATTTAATTAAAATATAACAAATGATTTATTAGTTAGAAATTCGCTTGAGATCCATAAAATATTCATTAGTATGTTTATTATTTTGAAATGGAGAGCGTGGGGAGGGTTATGTAAATAATTTACACAACCCTCCTCATTATGCTGAATCATTTTCATAACATTATATGACTTATCTCAAGGAATTTTGTGTTTAGATGTATAGGCACAAAATCAGTATGTAACAAAATAAGCCTGCAGAGACCTTTTTGAACATTCTCTGTTATACAGTAACCGAATTAAAATTTTCCGTCGTTCCGAATTTTGTGAAAACCTCCTCTTAGAACTTGAAATAGATATTCAGTCTTCTTTCAGTGCTGATAATTTTTACAAGAAAAATTTGGGCAAATTCTTTTAAACAACTGGTTTTATTCATACTGCATAAAATGGAAGAAAATATTCATTCCAGAATCAAACTCAGGATGAAATTTGAATTTTTAGCAATCATACTTTCTTAGCAATTAGTTTTTATGCTCCTAGCGGTATAGAAGAAGCAAGGGATGCATAAAACATTTAGTCTTCCATAATAAGCATTCAATACACATGAAAATGGTTTGTAAACCTATATGACTCTTAATAAAGTGAAACAAAAACTGCAAGAAACTGACATCATTAAAATTAAATTTTATTAAAATAAATTAATGATTTTGCTCTGTTAAAAACAGACTAATCAAATTACAAGTAGATGATGATTCAAATACAAGATGCCCGAAACAGGTGTAATAATTTTTTACTACACTGGTATTATTTTACTTTTATGTAATTATTTTATATATTAATTTATTTCTATATAATTCATTATTATTATTGAATAATAAATAGACATTTTTTTAATATAAATCAAAGAAGTAACTTGACACTATTCAGGTACATAATTTGGAATAAGCTTTAAAAATTAAGAGGAATTGTGGTATGTTATTTACAGCTCTGAATTTTTGGAACATGTCATTTGCACTGTTTAATTTTGTTCACATATATAATATTACTAGCATTTCCATTTAACCAAAGTCCAAAAATCAATCTTAATATTAATCTTAATATTTTATTAATATGAATGATTCTTACAGTTTATTATAACGTGTATTGTGTTGGTTCATTATAAAGAGCGTATCACTTTTCAAATTGTTGTCACCAAATATTAACACCCTATATTATTTTTAAAGAAAGAAAATAATGAAAGATCTGCATATATGTTATTATATAATTTATATGTTCCTCGCATTGTGGAAAAAAAAGACATACCTTAGAGTCATCAAATTTTGAATATATTAATCCTCCACCAGAGTATGCGCATGTGGAAGCACGAATTTTGAATTTAAAATTCGTTTTATTATTTATTTCATATTTTGAAAAACTTTAATGAAATTCTGATTAACAAACTTAATGACTTACAACGAAATCAAACATTTTTATCACCAGCTCGAGAGGCAGTCACCATTTGGAAAAATGTATGATATTTATCATCCAATTAACAAACTTGACTCTATGAAAGCAACGTGTTGCCACTGCTGAAAGCAAAATTCTTCATTTATTTACGCCCAAGGTACTTTCAAATGTAAACTAGGTTGTTACTAAATAATAAGCAAAGTGATTTAAAAACAGTAAGCACAATTCTAAAAACACTTTTTCTACTTTTTGATGTGATTGACTTAATAACATGTATTATAATCATGAGATGTTTAATTAGAAATGTTCAATATTTTTATGAAATAACACTAGCAGGACTCATTAAAATCACTGTATAATTTTTCTTTTTGTGATAGCTATTTTAGGTGGCTGGCCATGCGAGTGTTTAGAAAGAACAGAGAAGTTTAAAAAAAAAAAAAAAACTTGTCTAACGTAAAATCAAGATAAAATATGATCAGGTGATGTTTCAGCAGCATTACACTTGGTGCACGTCTTAGGCTGCTATCACACGTCGGTTTGTTTCGAAAGAACAACTGTTTGGAACAATTTTTCTGCTTTGACACAATAGCCAATCACCACAGCTCGCTTTGGGGTTAACACAGAGGAAACTAGTTCTCCATTACAAACAAGCTAACAGCATTCGGCGCTGATAGCTGATTGGTTGATAACGAACAACTTGCAACTTTTTTCGAAAGGAAGGAAAAAGTCGCACGTCTTTCTTTCAATAGTAAACCAGGCAGAAAAATTGTCCGAAACAGTTGTTCGTGTGAAACAAACGCCGTGTGATATGGGCCTTAAAAAAACTTTCTATCCTTGTTCATAGGAGACAGTCCTCAAGTGTCCACTGGCAAAACATGATATGCAAATCTGCTAGCTTCTATGGCCCCAAAATATAGGGTGCCACTACAGTGAACTCTTGAGTACCAGTCGTGTACTAGAACACTCCAGATATCCTTAAGTGATTTTTTACACTTGACAACTTCACTAGGTGCAAGCAAAGCATATCTGACAGGAGAGTCTCTAAAGCAGCAGCCTTGGCCAGACAGTCCGCAATCTCATTGTCATTAATGCACACATGGAAGGGAATTTCATTGGATGTGCTCCTCAGAATTAACCTAACGTTCAAGATAGATATGCCAGCCTTGTCCCTAACCTCTGTTTAATCACTTAGATGAACTGATAACTGGCTGTCAATTAGGATCCATATATCCACAAAATAAGGTTCAACAATATTCTCCACATAGCTCAGGCCTCCTTCGATAACAAAAAGCTCAGATCTGAAAACAGAGGAAAAATCTGAATTTCTAAGTCTAAAAGTAGTAGTATGAGCCTTGACGAAGGAATCACTACCAGAATAGCCATAACTACACTTACTGTCATTTGTATATATCTGAAGAGCATCTTTAGCTGCATAACTGATCGTTTCCAGGACCATTTGCCTCATGAATTCAGGGTTGTCAGCAATTTTATGAACTTGTTCCAAAAGTTCAGTGGGAAAATTGATGCCACTTAAGTTTAGATGGAGCTAAAGCAGGGCCTCAGACAGTGACGTCCAATCCGGCAAGGGGCAAAATTGCTTGAGAAAAGGGACTGTTTCTCTTCAGTCTTTAGTTATTGACTCAGTTCTTCAGGAAGGAAGAGGTTCTATTCTGGTCATCATAACTGACAGGCTTATTATAATATTTAACACGAATTTTCTTCTCATAACTCAATGGCTGAAGGTCACATTCAAATACAACAATAAATAACATTAGGGGAGTTATGCCGAAAGCCAGAAATGATTTTTGCCGCAGTTACCTGAACTCTTTTCAACTAACTGAGATTAGAATCTGCACGACAGAAGTAAACAGGAAAACCATACTCCAAGATAGGTCTAATAAGTTATAAGTTATTAGGAAGTATAAGTTAGTTTCAGAGTTAAAACATCTGCTCCCCATATTATTGTATAGATTTATAACCTTTAAAAAGTTAATAATTCTTATTTATTAATTTTAAAATAATAGATAAGCATGCTATGTTTTCTTAAAATTTGCAGGTCCCCCCTGTGCATTTATAATTAAATCATGAAAAAAAGAAGAAAACTATGGCATTCATTATCTTTTTTCATCTGCATACTAAGTGGGAGAATTCCTAACAGCTTTATAAAGTAACGCAAACAAAAGAGCCCTTAGTTTCGCATTAAAAAAAAAATAGTTTCGCGTACTAAGAATTAAGTACATGAATATATATGCCATTTTTTTCCCCCTGCAGCTAAAGAAGAAAAACTTGTATTTGATTGCCCTGGAAATTGATACTTTTATTCAAAATTTAATCTAAGACTGCTTTTTTGACCTAATTGTAAATTTTACACTGGCATGTTTCTCTTCCAATTTCATATATTGTCTAACTTACACTCACATTTATATACATACATTTAAACAAATACAAGATCATTGTAAAGAAAACAACTTTGTTCACAATATCTAGAGATAAATTACTTAAATCTTTCAAAAGAGGGGAAAATGATACAGATCTTTCCTATGCGAAATTGTTCCGACATTTTATGTGATTATAAATTACGTAAAATGATGAGCTAGCTTTGTTTTTTACAAATTATCAATGCATTCTTGTTTAATTTTACAGTTAGGGCATTTAGCAATATTTACATCATCATTTGTAAGTTCTATTCTAAAACCATTTGCCCTCCTTGGAATTAACCTTGATAATATTTTATTGTTATATGATTCTAATTTTTTCATCCATTTCTATTGGAATACTTATGTTTCTTTACAGCAAAGGTTCCCAAACTTTCCTTGACCCTTCACAATAAAAGAAATTCTGACAACTCCCTCTTCCACAATAATTAATTTTACCAAATGTTAAAATATTGTATATTATCTATATTTTACCTGCCTATCCATCTATTAAGAATCACAAAGTCAATATTAAAAAAAATAATTCATTAAAAGCAGTAAAATTTTTTTAAATATGCAGACAATCAAAACAAAATAAAAAAATTAATAATATGGTCAAGGCCGGCAGTTTTAACCACTTGCACTAAAAAGACGTACCATGCACGTCGAGATGCTTTTGTCTCCAACCGCGAGCGATGTGAACACTATGGCCCGGAATACACACTGAAGCCTAAGACAATTGAAATTGGGGTCAACACATCCACCTTCGTCTGTTGCGAAGCAGTACGCGCACAGATTTCTACAACCTCGAACGATCTTCCTGCACTGAGTGCATCAGTTTCTTACGCAGCAACATCAGCAGTTATACAGGAGCCACCCCCACGCTCTTTTGCAGAAGTAGTGAAACTAACACAGAGGCCTAGTTTAATAATAAAGCCTACTGGTAAGAAGAGAGAAGCACAACTCAGGAAGGAGCTCCAAGAAAAAGCCCCGATTAGCAGCCTACAAATTGCGGTGGAGCATATCTCCTCAACATCGAAAGGAGAGTTAGAGGTCTTTTGCAAATCAACTAAAGACATAGATCAATTAGAAGAGAAATTACAAAATGCCAACCTTGAGATTGATCTGCAAAGACGGCAAAGAAGAAAGCCACGCTGCACAGTTCATAGCGTCCCGGACAACATCATGCCCGAGGAACTCATCGGGGAAATCGCTGCAACAGCAGAAATCCCATCCACAGGCATCAAAGCGCTCTTCAGACTCCGAGAACGGAACCCAAAGCGAGTCAAATGGGTTTTGGAGTGCCAACCGTCCATCCTTCCGGCAGTTCTTAGGGCAAGACGAATTTTCACAGGCTGGCACGCACATGCAATCACAGAGTACCTGGGCATCCGTCGCTGCTACAAGTGCCAGCAGCTCGGACATACCCAGAATAAATGCACATGCAAGAAGAACTTCTGTGCCTACTGCGCCGGACCGCACAATGTCAAAAACTGCAAAGCAGAACTACCAGAATGTATTAACTGCCGTGACGCAAACGATAGACATGGAACCATGCACGACTGTAGGCACCCAGCCTACGCAACTGAATGCGTAGAATACCATCGAGCAGCTGCCTACATCCGCAGCATCACCCAATATTAATAACAACACACCACGTAATTGCGAAAGTCAACAAGCGCAAAACGTTCAGATAAATACAGTGTTTAACTCAAACGAAGAACCCATAAGATTTTTACAAATGAATATGCAGCGAGCCAGGGCTGCGGTCGCTCAGACAGTTCAATTCGCAATTGATAATAAAATAGACTTTATCATAGGTCAAGAGCCATATACCCGCGATGGCGCGGCAGCAGGTTTTCCATTGCAATGGACAGTTTTTCAAAGTTCCAATTACGACCATCCACCAAGAGCTATAATAATAAGCTGTAATCCAGACTGGTCTCCAACATCTATCTCACTCGATCAAGATCATGTAGCAGTGCTCGTAGAAGTACAATCCTTCTCTGTTATCTTAGCGTCGATCTATTCTCCTCCAACAGCGGATATTGGCCCGACGACAAGATTCATCCAAAGTGTCATACATAGATTTAAAATCCCAAATATGATCTTCGCAGCCGATTACAATTCACATAATACGGCCTGGGGATATCGAACTACAGACCCGAAAGGAAAAGAACTAGAGGACTTCATATCCTCAAGTAATCTAATAGTCCAGAATACAGCAGATGCACCACCATCCTTCGACAGGGTCTTTGCGCAGGGATGGCCAGACTTCACCCTGACCACTCTGCGCGTAGCACCTCTTTTGCAGGACTGGAAAGTCGAAAAGGAAGAGAGCCTCAGTGATCACAAGTTCATTACCTTCTCTATATCGCAGACCACCTCCGTGTCCAAGATCAAACGCTATAACCTTCCTGATCGAAAATTAACAACATTTACGAAGAAAATGAAGCCTACGTACGCTCCTAACCCTACGTAACCCTACGCAGACACCCTACGTACGCTCCTAAACGCAGTTTTCTGCAAAGATGATGTACAGCAGGACACAACAGAACAAGCTCTTCTCAGGACAGTAACAACCACACTGGACACCCCAACAGACCCGGATATTACAATTAATGAACTTCAAAAAGTTCTTGCAACTCTGCCGCGCAAGAAAGCCCCTGGGCCCGATGGGATGGACTATGCTATCACCAAAGCAACGATCAAAGCTCACCCTAAATTCTTTGTTGACTATTTCAACAAGCTTCTGGCAGCAGGTATATTCCCAAAACCATACAAGATAGGGCAAGTTATTTTATTTCTGAAAAAGAACCGGAACCCAGCCGAGGCCACATCCTTTCGTCCTATCTGTCTCTTATCGGCAATGGGTAAGGTACTAGAAAGGATTATCATGAACAGGCTACGGTACCATTTACACACGCAAGGATTCTTAAGTCCGAGACAATACGGGTTTAGGACGGGCACTTCTACAGTCCACCTACTCTTCAACATTAGAGAAGCAATTTTAGAGAATCGACATAGCGGCGACCATACTGCCATGATAAGCATAGATCTCAAAAACGCTTTTGATACATTATAGTGGCCGGCTATCAAACAGGCTCTGCGGAAGGCAAAATGTCCGAGCAACCTGTATAAGATGCTAAGCAACTATCTACAGGATAGAAGACTACTAGCAGTTCACAACTCAGGCATAATAGAGCAGGAGCAGACGAGAGGCTATCCACAAGGGTCGTGCGCTGGTCCACACCTGTGGAATCTAACTTTCAACGAAGTTTTAACAGCTACAT
The DNA here is from genome assembly GCF_044657685.1 of Stegodyphus dumicola. NCBI lineage: Eukaryota > Metazoa > Arthropoda > Arachnida > Araneae > Eresidae > Stegodyphus > Stegodyphus dumicola. The sequence goes on along the minus strand of NC_140781.1, from coordinate 106,289,510 downwards.
GGCCAGCGCACACAAAGATCTACGCCTACGCAGACGACGCAGCGCTAATAGTGAAAGGTCGAACCCGAAGAGAATTAGAGACTCACTGTAACGAAGTGTGCCAACAATTCTATGCCCTATGTGACAACCTTAAACTGAAAATTGCAGAGCACAAATCCAAAGTGTTATTAATACCTAAAAAGGGAGGTTCTCTTTCAAGAAGACCAACCATTAAGATCAACAATCAGAGGATACAAATAGTCAATCAACTAAAATATCTGGGCCTTACGTTCTACCACAAGATGACCTGGATACCACACATCCAGGACATCAAAATAAGAACAGTGACAATAGCGAAGCAAATGCGATTATTTCATGGCCACAAATGGGGCCTCAATCCTCATATTCAGAAGGTCCTCTTCACCACAGTGGTGGAAAAGATAGTCACTTATGCAGCAGCAGTATGGGCTCACCCAATGCAAAGCAGGAAAATTAAACACCTTTCTACCATTCAAAGACCTTTTGCATTGGGTATCACTAGAGCCTACCGCACGACGTCTTCAGACGCGATCAACGTGCTGGCTGGCCTTCTTCCCCTACACATCCGTGTCGAAGAGGAGGCAGCAAGACAAATCGTCCTGCAGCTTAAAAGACCTGTCACCTTTGAGGAAGAATATTTTAATCCAGAGGACTATGAAGCTAAATGCTGCCCTCTGAAAATCCATCCAGCAGCCAAAGGCACCGGAATAAGCATAATTACCAATCCAACTACGGCCCACCGTCCAGCACAGATTACCATCTTCACTGACGGGTCGAAGATAGACGAAAACGTGGGAAGTGCCTATGTGGTCATGCTGCAAGATACAGTCATAGATCAATGGAAGGGTCAACTAAGGCAATTTAATAGCGTTTTTCAGGGAGAAGCAAGGGCAATTGCGCAAGCAATCCGCTACCTGCAATCCCACCACTCCCGCAACGCTACAATAAAGACAGACAGTCGTTCTTCGCTATACGCAATAGGAAACCCTGACCACCCCTCCGATATTATTCAGGGAATACAGGAAGATCTGCGAAAAAATTCCCAACTCCATACAAGACTTGAATGGATCAAAGCGCATGCCGGCCACCACGGCAATGAGTTGGCTGACCATCTAGCCAAAGAAGCTGCCACAGGAGCAACATCTCAACAAATCAACATCCCATGGCCAGTGTCTTACCTGAAAAGAACATTGCGCTTAAAGGCAATCGGGAAATGGCAGCAGACATGGGATAACAGCGATACCGGCCGACGGACTTATTACCATGTCAGCTACGTGGACACTACCAAAAATTTTGCAAACATGCAATTGGTAAGATACATTACGGGTCACGGACCATTTCCCGAGTACTTTAACAAATGCGGGATAAGTAACACTAGCCAGTGCGCCTGTGGACAGACTGGCTCTCCGGAGCATTATCTAACCTCCTGTCCCCTTACAGAAGGGCTACACATCAACCTTCCGTCGACCAATCGACAAGCTTTCTGTAAGTTTTTGATAAAACAGAGGCACTTGGTTAGAAAAATAGGGCTTTTAATGGATAAACTGGCCGATCTTAACACAGACCTTTGCCATACTTAGCCATATAGACGAATAGTAATTCTGTGTCTAGCACCAACTACCAACACCACAAAATAACTGTGAATTATCGTAAGGAGTGTCCAACACTCCTAGTAATATAGCAAGAATAAACTATTTAATCAATTTGCATTATGCCAACCAAACGAATTATGTCTATTATCTGTACCGCAATATGTAAATAAGGACCATCTGTACCTGTTTATAAATGTATCTTAAGTACCATCACCATGTAGTTATGTTTTATGTATGTATATGTATAATGCACCCAATGCTTCTATACTCAATGCAATTATGCGCCTTGTACTTGTATATATATGTTCTAGTATAAATGTTACTGTATTGATCATTAACTGTATTAATCATTGCTGCATTATTGTATTAATATTATTTAGCATCATCAAATTAATAGCACCATTTGAACCTTATTACGTACTTTCAAGTCCACGAGACTAAGGCATTAAGATTGTGAGCCCAATGATTACTATGTGCCTAATAATATGAATATATATCCTCGTATATATGATAATGTAACCATGCATCCGAATATAACATCACGCAACATGACACTTTACCGCATAGTGTTAATCTAAAGTCTTAATTCTAAAAACCCCATTGCATTAACTAACTTCTATAGCATTATTATTATATATATATTTGTTTATATATTATGTATCGTCTGTATATGTACCATGTATATAATGCTTATAAATCCAATGATTACTGCGTGCCTAATAATTGTGTATACGTGTTTTAGTATGTATATAACTGCATCCATGGCTCCGCGCATATCATCCTGTAGTATGGCACTGTACCACATAGCGTTAAACTAGGATCTTACACTAAAACTAACAGCACCAATGAATTGTTCCAGCATTGTACTAATCTTATGTATTATGTACGTATATGCATAGTGCATCTAATAATTATGTATCCTATGTTAAGTATGCACCTAAAAATATTTGTATATTTTTATATATATAGTATTAACAAGTAGAAATATTACTGTATTCATGCGTCAGTATTTAACACTGTGTAACATGAAGCCGTTTCGCATAGTGTTAAACTAGAATTTTACTATAAAATTAACTGCATTTATTACTTTCCATAGCACTGTATTTTGAACTATCTGTTTATATATGTATATGTATACCATGTACCTAATGTCTGAGAATCTAGTGATTATTATGTGCCTGAAAGTTGTGTATATGTATATTAGTATATATATTAGTTTATCCATCCAATCGCCTACAGCATCATGTAACATGTAAAAATAACAGCACCAATTACTTGCCCTAGCATTGTATTAAGAAACTAATATATGAATATGTATATGTAGTATGCGCCTATTGTATAAGTACCCAATGACAATTATGCACCCTATAATTGCGTATAAATGCATTATTTTTAAAATACTATAAAATTAATTGCATCACTTATCCTCATCGGCACTCTACAATGTACCATCTGCTCATGTATATAAATGTGCCATGTACCTATTGATTATGAAATCGAATGATATAAGCATTGTAAATAGGAAGCTGTACCCATGCACCCGCATACATTTCTATGTAACGTGACACAGTAAGGCAAAATATCAACGTAGTGTCCTATTATGAAATTAAATAAGCACCTATTACTAGTTATAACATTATTTTATGGATCTAGAGTTTCAGTATATGAAGTAAGTACGAAATGTTTATGTCACCAATGACTATTGTGTACCAAAATATAAGCGTATATACGCTTTTGTCTATATGTAATTGTGTATGTCTTTGTTTATATGTAATTGTACCCATGTATCTACTAGTGTTATCACATATCTTGGCACTGTATAGTTAATATACATCTATTACGCACGGAATAATCATGTACCTAATGTGTCTGTATATATGTATATGAATTTATGTTCTGTATATATGATAATGTAACTATGCATCTGCACATTTTATCCTGTAACACGGCACCGTATCGCAAAGAACTAACTAGAGCCCCACTCTAAAATTAATTGCACCAAAGACACTGTACTACACAGTACTAATCTAGGGTCTAACTTTTAATTCACTGTACTAATTACTTATTCCAGCATAACATTGAGCACCTAATATTTCAGTATGTACATGTCTTCTGTAATCTAATGATAATGCTTCAAAGGGTCATAGTGTACTCAACATATGAGTACACACGTTATGTATATATGCTATCGTATCCATGCTTTTGCATACACGTTGTAACATGGCAATGTATTATACAGTGTCTAACATTAATTAGCTTTAACGCCACTGTATGAAGTACCAAATTTGTATGTATGTTTATATATTAGTATTTTAGCACAATGAACACGTATGGTTATCTAGATAAAGGTGGACGTGGCGCTATACCGATTAACCGTATTGGTAGAGGGGTGGTGCCCACGTCCTCCGTCGCATGTCCATAGGCATTTATCGAAAAAATGAAAATAACGTGGTGCAAACGTCGTCTAACAACTAGATTGTTTATTTCTCGAGTTACAGCTCTGGATTGCACTCGCAGACGCAGAGCGGCGTAAATGAGACACTTTACCGCTTGTTATATCGTAGCGCACGGCACCGCAACTGTGACGTTTAGTCGTATCGCAGGTGTAATCTGTTAATGTGAACTTTCAGTTTTGGTAACATCAGTCACAAATTTTCACATCCAGTAATGAGCAGTTTCTTTTCTTAAATAGTAAATTAGCTAATGTAATGAACCCATGTGTAGCCAAATACAGTTAAGGAAAAGCAAATACAAATTTTCGTAATCTTCCGCACAATCCACCATAAAGAGCTTGTATTGATTTTTGAAGCTGACTTCTTGGTATCCATTTCTAAATTATACTTTTAGTTTTTCATTAATGAGTTCTAGAAGTTCTTCTACATTTGATGATTTTTCTGAATTTGCATTTGGGAAAGGATCTAAAACACAACTTAGTATATTCGTGTTTTAAATGTCTTGGTACAGCTCCACAAAATCAGTATGAAGAACTGACTTGAAAGTATGTAAGTAAATCTTCCTGTTCTGCAGAGATAGCTGATAATGTGGGAAAGTGGCTTTATTCATCTCTATCTGGATTTATTTTTGACAGAAGATGATTCTACTAGAGCTATGACTTTTTCACTTTAATTAAATTCAACTGATCGCCTTGCAATTGTAAGTTGACTTCACTAAATATTATAACAGCTCTAACAAATAAGCAATGTTTTCGGATGTAATTAGGTTTCATGGAGTTTTTTATCTCCGTTTTCAAGGAGTTCAGTACAGAGTCAAATAGACTGAAAAAAAAAATTCAGAAAAATACTGTTTGAGAGCCAATGAATTAGCAACCAAATGCAGATGAACTCTTATTACAGTCCTTCATACAGAACAAAATATTACAAAAAAGGAATTTTTTCTTTAAAAAGGAAAATTCTTCATTTGTTCATTAAATACTGATTCTTTGTAACAGTTTCCAAATTTTTAGCAAATAATAACCTCTTACGAGCTTTTTCTTTTATGAAACAAATGCATAATACAGTCAAAAGTCGTTAATCCGGACTCGTCGGGACTTCGGCAATTCCGGATTATCAATTTTTCCGGATCATAGATCATCAGCTTAAATCTGGTAAGATGGCATGCAGAAATTACAAAATTAAAAATATAAAACCGTAATTTATGAAATAAAGAACAATTATGATCTAAAGGGTATCAAAATTTACAAAAAGAAAAAGCTTAATATTTGTTTACTTTATTAAACATTTCTTTCAATGTAAGTTGTTTAAGTTGCTTCGTTTCATGTGATAATACTTTCTCTTTAATTCTATTAAAAAGACATAATTTCTTGTTCAGTTACAAAGTTCCGCTGTTCAAGTCCTCTAATTGCTGTGTCGAGAATACCGACTAATTTGTCAATCGAAATTTTTTCGTTTTCAATAACCTCTGTTACTTTCTTCACTATCGGAAGCAAATTATAATGACGAGGAACTTGTTTTAAATTATATCAAAGACTAAGTACATCGAGATGAAATACTACATTTAGTAAAAAATTATAAGCCAAATAAAATAAAAACATCTGCCTTGAAGATAAGGATAGTGCTGACAGATCAACTTCCAATTCATTGCGCGCAGCAGCGTTCCACCCGCCGAGCAGCGTGAAATTGATAAACAGATTTCGGATTTCGAAACATACTTTCGCTTTAGATCCTTTACATATATCGGAAATTCTATTTGATATAATCGAAAGTTCAAGCTTACTTTTATAAAATTGCTCTAGCAGTCTGCAAAAAATAATAAGCAGGATCCAGTTCGAAGATTAAGGAAAACGCAATCTGCAACATTAACTGAATTAGATAATTTTAGCTTAGCTTATACCGTCCGTTATACATTAAACGCACATATGTAAACGTTTTAACGCTACGCATGCGCAGAAAGTTTGTAGCTTTGAGGTCCGGATTATGGGTGTCTGAATTTACGACTTTTGACTGTAATAATGCTTCGTTATTTGGTAGATTTGTTTCATCAAGTTGAATGGAAAATTTGCAAGCATAATGATATTTCAGCATCTTTAGCTATTTAATCTACTCTTTTTTGCATTGAATTATTACTCAGATGGATTTCTCTGATGAGATCGGACAGTATCTTATGATGAAAAATAGTTTTTATTATCTCTCTGACTATGGGCAAGATTAATTCTGTGTCAGTTATGTGTGGTTTTGCCTCTTCTGTAATTAAGAATGAAACATTATTTAAGGGTCCCAGTCAATTATCTTCTTGTTTAAAAGGCAATGCAAAAGTTTGATTCAGTTGCCGTTTTAAATAATTCTTTTCCTGTCCTTGAAAATATGATAAACCTGTCTTGTTTTTCAGCATGCATTTTATTCAAATGCTCTTGTAGATGAGAAGGCTAAATAGCTTCATTTGAAAAAAAACTTTTTAGCAAATTAAACACAAAGGTAATTATTAGCTTGTAGGAAAGTGTGTAAATCTGTATTTCAAATACTCAGTACTGTACTGCCAATATTTCTCCTTACAGTCGGCCATCTTGAAATACAAAATTTGGCACAGTTTAAATAAATTAACTTTTCAACATATTTATAGACAGTTACAAAAAATAATTTTCTAAAACCACTTAATGCATTAATATGGATTATTGGTGAAGCACAAAATGTAAGACATTCTTACCAATACCGATACTACACATGCACTGAATTATGGCATGATTTTGCCAGCTGTGGCGAGATACTGCTGCAATGGCTTACTTGCCAACCTAGGACACTAAAAAATCAGGAGCTTTTTTTTTTTTAAAGAAATTTTTAAAAAAATTTTTCTTAACAAAATTTTTTTAAATTGATAAATATATATTTTTTAATAATGAATTAACTTTAAATATTTACTAAGTTGCAAATGCAAACAGTAGAAAAACACTTACATGTAAAATAATAATAATTTTAACACTTGCATCTTTAATAAAAAAATTGCATTAAGAAACTTCATAATTTGTTCACAGTAATTGCCATGTAGGCCTGCTTTTGCTAATAAAAGCCTTTCTAATGTTTTATACTAATATTAGATCTAAATTTGGTCCTTGTTTTTGCAACAATACCCAAAATCCTCTCCATTTTGCATTACTTTGGGGAATGGTCAGAATTTCCAACATTATTCTAAAAAGTTCATTATACTTTAAAATTCCATCAGCACCTTTCAGTTTTCCAATTAAACTCTACTGGGCATCGATCCTAGCTGGTTTTATAACGTTATTCAAGTTCTCTAATTGTAAACTGCAGCTGTGATTTATCAGTTGCATCATCGTCCTTCATACTAAATGAAGGTAAAGTGGAAATCTGTTCAAAAAAGATCTTATATCAGAAAAACATGCATTTGCTAGAGGAGAAACATCTACAACTTTTTCATGTAAAATCATTTCATAGTTGACTGGAAATTTACATAGTATGTAATCACATACATGGTAGAAATAGGTTCTAACGTGGAAATTAAACTTATTTTTGTTCTTCCACTACTTTGTTAGTTGCATCCTCTAGTACCAAATCTTCATCTTTCTTCTGATTTTCTATTTCACCATAAATTACATCATACATAGAATTAGAAACAAAACAACAATTGATTTTACAAACTTTGATAAAATGTCTTTACATAGATCATAAATCATTGATTGCAAAACATGAATTAATGGAATTCAGCTTTGTATAACCATATTAAGAACATCAAATGAATTGTACAAAAAGGAAAAAACTTTTGTTAAGGTCCAAAGATTAAAACACAAATATCCATTCTTCACAAGATAAACTTAACAGTAATCAGAAAATGTTGCCGGTAAAAATATATGGTTAGAGTTGACTTTAGGGTACCCCTTGTATTATCTCGAATTTTTTGTTTCATTTATGGTAACCTAAGTAGTTGAATGTTATGGAAACCCTATTATGACACAATTGTTTGCATTATTCAGGTAAATTTTAAATCATGGGATGTTTTGTAAGGGCTTTTGTGGTGTGTGTTGTTAGGAAGTACATTGCTTGTTTCATTGTTTAGATGGTAGAATGGCTGGATGTAGTATGATTAATTTGAAGTTTCTGTACAATTTGGAACGAAAGGGGAAAAGTGCATTAATTGACTAGTGTGCAAATAAAGGCTTACTTAGTAGCCATCTTCCGGACAGTCCAAAACTACGTATGATATTTTTGTGAATTTATGTGGCATCGCCGATATACGGATTCGAGTTCAGATAATTTTAGGAAGTTTTTGGATGCTGTTAAGGAATTCTGTGTGCCACAGACTGAAGACAGATAAATTTCTAAATAAGGTAAGTGGATTAAGATACAATAACACGTTGAACAAATATTAATTTAGACGTCAAACAACAAAAATCAGCATTATATTTTTCACAGGACTAGTTTCGATGGTTTTACCGAATAATCATCCTCAGCTGCAAAAGCACAAATGAACCCTCAGCTGCAAAATCGTGAACCATCATCCTCAGCTATTTGCATTAATCTTACAACATTCAGCCATTCTACCGTCTAAGCCACAAAAACAAGCAATGTACTTCCTAACCAACACACACCACAAGCCCTTACAAATCTTTTACCCCGTCATTCAAATTTATAGCAACAACATGCAATCGATTACGTCATAATAGGTTTTCTATAACATTCAACTACTCAGGTTACCATAAATGAAACAGCAACTTCATGATAATGCAGTCAAAGACCAAAAATCCGCTGACCTGAAATCCGGCAACTCATGAAATCTGCGTTGCCTCTCAAAATATAAACATTCAGTTTATGGGTTCTGGAAACTGCAACATTGAGTACGAATTATCAAAGAAAAAATACTTACCGAATAATGACGTCTTAACTAACGAATAATAATGAGTCATAAAGGAAATACCAAATTATTCACATCATGATAAAAGCTTTTTCCCCTCTAATCTGCATCTAGGTAAGAAAGCAGACGATTCAATCAACTTTTCTTTCAAGTTCATGACTCACGTTGTTGTATTTTCTGAACTTTGTTACTTCACGAGATTATTTAGTGTTGCCTTTTTTTTTTATGTTTGTGATATTTTGTGAATAAATTAAGGATATTTTACATTTCAGCCCTTTTTAATACAATTACAGATTAGAAACGAACTCATGATTTTACTGCTTGCAACGTTGAAAAACGTAAACACGTTGCATTGACAGTAATGCAAAAAGATGGAGACAGGTGCTACTTCTCGGTTTATGGCAGAATCGTATGGAATTATGATACGATTGTGTATGATAAAGGAAAATATATGGAAAAATAAAGAAAAGCTGTTGAAATTTTACAGCAACAGAGATTCTAACACAGAAATCTTTGCATGAGGTGAGACGAAGTCGGCAAACCTCTATGCTGTGTGTATATATATAATACAATTAATAATATAATTAATTTATATATGTAATAATAATTTAATGCATATAATAACTTAATTAAATGTATCTAATACGCCTTATTTATTTTATTTTGCACTTTTAGTCTGAATATTTTGATTTATCTTTTCTATCCTGAAATCCGCACAACCTCTGATCCCAAGCTTTGCAGATTTCTGGAATTCTACTGTACAAGGGGCACCCTTCAATCTACTCTAACCATGTTACCCTTGTTGGGCAATTTTTTTTTTTTTTTTTTTTTTTTTTTGATTTTGCAAGAAATTTGCATCAGCTTCACACTTATATTTTGAAATATTGTTTTGAGAACTGTGAATTAAATTGCTCACCAGTGCAGAAATTATTTTTCTGAAACCTATTTTTAACAGTGGCAGTAGTAATTACATCTTCATTTACTTTAGGCATTTTACAGCTTTCAACAGTCTCACAGTCTTAACTCTAGAAACACTTACGTCTTTAAAAAATGCAAGAAGTGGGTTCCATTGGTCGAGAATGTTAAACACTTGTTTAAAGATAGCCAGCATGTGCATATATGTTTCAAAAATTTTCTTAAATCAGTATTACACAGCTGTTGGAATTGTTTCAATTTTTCATTCCATTTAGAACTCCTTTCAAGATACTAATAAATACCAACAATGTGTTTCTCCATACTTACTGGCAAAGAAGCAGCCCTTTTTTCAGCTGCCAAATTTAAGGTAACAGATGCACTTCATAATTTGGAAATCTGAATTTTCCATTTTTAAAGTAGCTGCAACACCAGTCTTTAAGCCTAGCATTACTGGTGCATTATCGCCACCAAGTCCTAAGCAATTATCGCAGAGGAATTGCATTTTCTTTTAAAAGTTTTCATAATTATGTGTGCTATATTAAAACCTGTCAAACATCCTTCTAAAGAGCACACAGAAAGTAAAATATACTCAACTTCTGAAGACACTGGATTAACAAAAAAAAAAAAAAAAGAAAGAAAGATTGAATACTGTTTTGAATTGCTCCCATACATACAGAGGCAGAATGGAACTGTTTTAATGGAATCAGTAACTGAAGCTTTATTTTTCATATTCATTTCTTTAACAACTGCAGCCATTTTGGAACATGCATTTGAGTATTTCTTAGTGATTTCACTATTGGGAAACAATTTTCAAAATAAAGCTACAGCATCATCTGATGCATTCAGTGGTAGGTTGTGCTCCAATAAAAAGGCAGACAACAGAAATTTCTGCAATAAAACCTTTTTGCTCCTTTGTTTCTATAGAAAAATTCAATTCTTTGCGGGGCGGGCAAAAGAACTCATGTCATTGTGTTTTTGTTTATGCACATGCTTGAAAACATTGGCCATTCCACCATACAAAATTGAAGAATCGCAATGACAAACTGTACACATTGCAAATGTATTGCATTTCCTCGAGTAAATAATACAAAGAAAGTCACCTGTGTACAATTTTTAAAAAGTTCATGAATATTTTACCTTTGCATATACAACTAAAACAAAAGATCGTTCAGTTCTTAAACTATTTCTTGAAAGCAGATGCACTCACACCACTCGCGGTAAGATGAACAAAATAACAACTTCAATCTTGCTTTGTGCTCGTTGGCTAATATACGCCAGATGAGATGCAGTGGCATTCGATGCTCAATGGATTAATGGAACAAGACGTTTTTGGATACACGTGCTTCTACTGGTAAAAGTATAGTTTAGGGTACCCCTTGGCGAAACTTGGCGGCACACGGATACCGATTTTGTACAATTCTGTGACTCATTATTTTGGCTTGCGAAGTGGCGATTTTTGAGCCAAAAATCACCGCTACACAAAGCCAAAATAACCAGACAAAATAATTGCACAAACTCGGTATTGATGTACACATCAACTTATTTTCACTTAAAAAAAAATCCCAGAATTGTGCACTCCTTTTGACTTTATCCATGTACACGTCGACCTAATTTCACTTAAAAAAAAATCCCTGAGTTGCACAAAAATGGCATTGCGCACTCTTTTAACTTTATCCATGTACACGTCGACCTATTTTCACTTTAAAAAAAAATCCCAGAATTGCACAAACCTGTATTGCGCACTCCCTTTACTTTGTCCATGTACACATTGATATATTTTTCACTTAAAAAGTCAAAGGAGCACCCAATTCTACAATATAGGCAAACAAAAAATACATAATCTCAATAAAATACATTTTAAACCAAACAATAAAATAACATAAAAAAAGAAAAACATGTTATACATTTAAGCACTACCAAAAGCAAATATTCACTTACCATGATTTTCGAATTCGCTTCGTACACCCAGATCCACGTAAAAATCAAAATATCAATCATACTCAAATGACTTTTTTCAAACCAGGTACTCTTTCTGATCGAACGCTTCACATAGTGACCATCTGAACCTTTCTTCCTACAAACCCATTCAAATCCATCGAAACGTTTTTTACGTTCGACTAGACGCATATCCTTCCTACACACAGGACACTTATAATGGCTACTCGGTAAACCTTCATTTACACGCCAGTCAATTAAAGCTCTTTTCCCCTTTCGCTCCAAATCGTACAGAAACATCAAATTAATCTTACTACACTCGGCCATTCTACCGTCTAAAGAATCAAAGCAACACACACCACAGAAATGCTTACAAAACATCGCACCATTCAAAATTTCCCAGAATCATGCACCTGATTACATCACAATAGGGTTTCCATAACATTCAACTACTCAGGCTACCATAAATCAAACAACTTGGCGATAAATCAAACAACAACTTCGCCATAGTACAAGTTGTACCTTAAAGTCTACTCTACCCCTTCCACTGACAAAGCAAAAGCATGCCACAATCTGTAACTGATGAAACAACTTTGGTTTACCAATAATGTAATACAGCATACCTGCCAACCTCTAAAGATAAAAATTCAGAAGATTTCTCCCCCAAATTCAGAAGAACACAAAGAATTAGTATCATGCTTTGATATTAACAAAATAACAATTTATAAAAATAGAAAAAAGAAAATTGTACTTACATTAGTAAATCTCAATTAAGTAGTAACTAAAAAATTTATTAGGAAACATAAAACAAGAGCTTAATGTTACACAAAAAAATTATTGCAATGAATTTAGAGTGCATTTTTTGGCTTTAGCCAAAAATTCTTTGGAAATTCATAGTTATTTCCTTTGAATGATTCTTTAATTGTTAGAAATTCGGCTTTGTAGGCAGGCCGAAAATATTGAGAATACATTTTTTTTTTAACTCATTTCGTAACAACGACGTATTAAGAAAATTCGTAGCACGTGCAAACAAAAAACAAACAGAATGCGACAATCCACGCTCGCCGAGTCTGAGCTGAGTAATTTCCATGCTGCTGAAGCGAACGCGAAAAAAATAATCTGGCGCCCACAAAGAAAAGAGTGGGAGAAACAAGTTCAGCGCATTGGATTGGCTGGTTAAGCGGCGAGTTGGGAGAACCCGCAGGTTACTGGATTCGAAGTAGTCGGTAGTTGGTGGTAAAACACGATGCAATTGGCGAAAATCGCTAAATTGGCGAAAAATTTTTAAATTTCGACAAAAATCACTAAAAACACTTGAAAAAGGAAAAAAAATCGTAAAGACAAACACATTTTCGTAAAAATTACGAAAAATTCGTAAAAGTTGGCAGGTATGAATATAGAGAAACATGAAGTGCTTTCAGATGCACAAAATTATTTCTTTTGATGCAAATAAGTAAGCCAAACTACTGAAAAATCGTGAGAAATTTTAAGAATCAGAGAAAGTTGGCAGAAATATGTTGTAAATTGGGTTGGCGTAACCTACGTAAAGACTAGACACTGTTAATAAGGCGCAAGATCCGAGATGAGGTAGTCAGATGTTCCACTGAGTCTATCTGAATATTTGTAGAAGCTAGTTCCTTGGGGCAGCTTGATCTGCGGGGAGCTGGAATTATTCTTCTTGGCTGCTTAAGCAGCATAAAGAAGACAATCCTAAATGTATCCCTGCTTCTTACAGATTTGATTCAGAGCACGCATCAGCTTGTATGCCTTTGCTTGCAATACTGGTGAATTTGCTCTTCAAATAAATCATTGCCAAGTTCCCAGGCACTGTCTTAATGCCCTCCATTTGCTTTTCAACCTGGTAACACTCTCCAGTGCCCTAGTTTTCTCTCAGCTGAAACTATGCTTTAAAAGAAAGTTAAAATAAAATATACTTGAATGTGGGGTCAGATATACTTATGGTATTTTTTGGGGGGGGGAGAATTTTGAATTTTAGCCTCTTTAACATTTTCATCAGTGCACTGCTACCCATTTCTTTCAAATGAAATCCAAACCTGTTTCTATTTATTTTTCATTCCATTAACTTCATTTTAATTAAAAAGACTGGTAAAAATACCAGTTGTTCTTAAATTAAACTTTTAATATTAATATGTGTATTAATTTTTTGAAAACGTGTTAAACCTTTTGGAGCAGCAGCTCTTGGTAACTTTTAGGCGAGCTTACTACAATTTTTATATTTTACTTATTTTGCACCATATTGCGCAAGATGTTTTCTAGACCAAAATTGGTTTTTTTAAAATTGTTATTACTGCTTTGCTTGATAAACTTTTAATATTAATATAGATTGGTGCACTTCACAGCAAATACTCTTAATTTAGCTTAATATGCTTTCAAACCTTAATGTGCTAACGGGGTAAATTACGTCCACTTCTGGATCACTGTTCTTAAATACAAGATTTAATACAAAGTACTCTCTAACATCGCCTTTTAGTTATTTCTAGTCATGTGTTCATAATTTTTTCTGCTGTCCTTGCTTTAGTTAATAAAAAAAAATTATAATAGTTTTTGGTTTATATAAAAAAAAGCTTCTTTGTTTACATTAAACAACCATTTTGTTAGTAACTTCATATGATGAAGCTATGATTTTCAAGTTGCAATGGGTTCTACTAGCAGAATTTAGTGTACTTGCGATATCACATGTATTTATTTGCCTTTTAGCTTTACATGCCACTGGCCCGTGAATATCAAACAGTATAAAAATCATGGACCTTATAAGAAATAAACTAACCCAAACAGGTTTTCTCCCTCGTCTGAGGCGTTGCCGGCTGTCACCTTGATCACATCCGGAGGAGTAGGGATGCCTTGCAGAAATTTAACATTGGTTGCCTATTGCAGCGTGTATAATTGTCAAGAAAAAGCTGGCTGTAGTGCCTCATTTCACAAATTAGAATTTCTATATATTTTTATTTTTAAAATTGAGATTGGTTTTTAAAAATTTAGCATATTTATCAAGCATAATTAACATTCCAAATAATTATGAAGCTATTGCATGCTTTCAGGGCTGGATATTTTTTTAGCTTTTCCTATGCTGCAAGGAAATTTGTAACTGCTTCTTTTAGAAAATAATATTTTAAATCTGAACTAATCGAAAATTTCAAACAAGCAAATTTCTCTTGCAGTTTTTATGCTTTTTATTGGTGTAAATAAGTAAAAAGTTCTAAAATATTTAAAAAGTTTTGTTTAAAATTCTAAATTAGGATGCTTTTTTAAAATTATAGATGAGTATTATAGCACAATTTCTATAAAGGAATTTTATTTCAATTATATTTCATAATACATCATAGTGATAAACACTTTCGACTCCTTAAAAATTTTTATACATCAGATCGTCCCTACTCTTTCTTGCCGACATCTCGGTGATGCGCGCCCCGCCCTCTGGGTTAGTTTATCTCTTGTAAGGGCCATAATAAAAATATAATTTGTTCACCAGAAGACAAAACTTGGCCACACCTACACCACTCGCCATAAGATAATCCCAACACCTTACCAAGCTAACAGCTTATACTTTATAACAATGAAATTCAGATTCAACCTTGCAAGAGTTCTGTACGACTCTTCCTGCATCGAAATTAACTCACTTTCCTAACAGGTGGGGGGGGGGGGTCAAGTCTCTTTTTGTCATGGATCAGCTATAAAAGAGCAACAACAATTACAAGCCTTAGTAGTAAAGGATCCAAGAATTATTTATTACAATCTCACTTGTACCGAAAGCACTATTTATCTAATGATGTAAATATTGTGGTGGAGTATCTGCATTCAGACAATATTTGTATTTTAATGTTTGCTGCACTGTATCTGTGCACACTCGTTATAGCATGAGTATAGAGACTTGCACTTTTCACCGAGAGACTCGCTTGCACTTGTACTTCAATGTTCCTGCTTGTTTGTGATTAACCTTTGACATCGGCTTATCATCATGCATTTAATTTCATATTTTATCTTTTAATTTTAAATAAAGCTAATTTTATGGTTTACTAAAGTCTTCCTTTCAATGAACCTTCTGATAAGTTTGCAGTATTGCGGCATAAACCATCATCACATATGGTGACCTGGACGTGATATGAATACAGAGCCTTCTGATTTGGAGTCAGAAGTTTGCATGTTCAAATCACGTTTGAGTCACTAAATGTGGTGATGGGGTGAATCTTCGGATTATGGTAACTTGGCGATTTTTTGGCGACCAAACCTGCTGGTTTTTTTTTTTTTTTTTTTGGACGCCATTTTGTTTTCACGAAGTAAAGGCATTTTTTCTTTTTTAATCAACATTTTTTCCAACAATCTGCTAGCCAAATTACACTTATGCTAGAACTTTTATGGAAAAAAGTGCTTAATCATGACGAAGATTAGGTGCGACATTGGTAGAAAGTGCAGAATCGCCCACTGCTTAGAGTGTTTTTAAGAACTGCACATACCGTGGTATCCATGTACACGTTGACCTATTTTCACTTTTAAAAAAATCCCAGAATTGCACAAAAATGGCATTGTGCACACTCTTGACTTTATTCATGTACACATTGACCTATTTTTCACTTAAAAAGTCAAAGAAAATTAAGAAAAATCCAATTCTTGTTACTCTTGTAAAAAGCGCCAAACAAATAAGTGGGCGATTCTGCACTTTAGCAGCGAAATTGTTTCTAAGTGCTTATTAGCTAAAATCATGATTGAAATTTTCCGGGAAATGTCACATGACATGTCTCATGATCTCTCATTTTTCTGAGACAAAATAATCTGTGATTCGAACTATGTACTCCTCATATTATTGCTAAGTCCTAACTAGGAACCTTTATCGCCTTACCAAAATATCTTCAATCTACCTGTTACCATATTCCAAAGATTAGCCGGTGATGGTTTACACCAAAATACTTCAAACCTATCAGAAGGTTCATTAAAAGGAAGACTGAAGACTTTAGTAGTAAACCATAAAATTAACTTTATTTAAAATTAAAAGGTATAAAATATGAAATTAAATACAAGATAAGCCGACATCAGATGAGGAACAGTAAAGTACAAGTGCAAGCGAGTCTCTCAATGAAGAGCTCAAGTCTACACCCGTGCTTACAGCAAGTGCACACAGGTACAGGGATAATGCATTCAAGTTAAAATACAAATATTCTTATTAGAATGCAAATACATCACTACATTCCTCTCTGCCCCCCCCCCCACAATGGCAGTAGTCACAACTTTGGTAGTGAATCATCATACGAGAGAATTTTACAATAAAGAAAACTGCAGCAATGTTTTTATCCAAACAGACTAGTATACCAACACTCTCTTGTAATAGCAGATTTAGAGCAAATTTAACATTTTATTAAAAGGATTTAAAAAATAAAAAGTTTCAAACAAACAAATATAAAATAGCACATATAAATTGTTTTATGGAATTCGATGATTAAGTATGTCACATAATACTTTTTCTGACAATACAAACTTTCTTCACACATTCTTTGACCAATGTAAAATATGCTCTTATATGACAATAACATTTCTTGCATCTACTAGATATAACTTTACTTCATATTTATTTCCATACACCAAAAACAAATTATTGATACACCAGTTTATCTTATATATCTATATCTACATATATACAAGAGGGTACCCAAAAGAAACCAAAGTAATTTGGGGAGGCAGAGCTATTGTATTACGTCATTTTGAAGCCAGGAACACATTGAGCGAATATTCCTGAGTCAGCATGCCATCGCTGAAAAAGGTCAGAACTAATTTTGATGGAGTTTATAGTGATAACTGTTTTTTTTATCTTTATTTTTGCAATGGTGGATTCTCATAAACAGCACGAGGCTGAGAACTTCTGTTTTTTGCTGGGAAAAAATGCAACAGAAACTACTGAAATGTTAAAGACAGTGTAGAATGACAATGCTATGTGGGAAAACTCGAGGGTTTAAGTGACTTTTCCAATTTCAAAAATGTTAAATGTCACCAGATAACAGGCCTCATTCTGGTCGTCCTTCCACGACCCAACACATCAAAATGTTTTAAAAAAATCACGCAATCATCAATGATGATCCACTATGGACCATTTTTCCACAACATTAAAAACAATCTTTACCGGTTCTTAGGTGCAGATTCATCTTCAGCATCCAATAACTTCTGCATAATTTGATTAATTCTCATACAAGTAGCCAGATCACATTGGATAGTGTACGTTGCTAATTCATCGAGAAGATGAGATAAAGAATTAAATTCACCTTTTGCCACTGCTATGTCTGCCAGCTCTTTGACATTCCTTCGAAATCTGACATTTTCTAAAAAATTATGAACCTTGTCACCAAAAGAACCCTTATCAGAAAATGTCGGATTACTTGCTGATTGACGTGGTATTTCACAGTTTTTACTAGTACGCTGTGGTCTCTTTGCCATTTTTCTTGACTTGTATTTATCATCTTTGGGAACTGCTGCACAGGAAGCATAGTCCTGAATTTGGCCTACTGAGGTTTGTGCTGCAGAACTGTCTTTACTGTAGGTAAAGTTCAAATGCTCATCAACGGTACTTCCTTCCGAAGTTTCAATTTCCAATATTTCATGCTTTATGAAGACAATGTGAGATGAATCATCATTATGAATCATAGGATTATTACTACTTGTTTGCGAATTAGTCTGTGAATTTTCACTTATCATCACACGAATTTGATGATAAGTGCCATTGTGCAGTAATTTCAGTTCAGATGGAATTTCACAGCCTCGTACAAATTCCACATAGACCTTCCTTTTTCCATTTCTTAAGTGTGATAGCTCCTCTTCGTTAAATTCAGTAATGTGAATAATAGGAGATTTTATCCAGCAATATTTTGAAAGTTCCTGTATAATTTCATAAGTATGTAAAAAGAAAATATTTTAAAACAATGTTTTATTCTGAGCGGAATTAAATGCTATACTTTCCCAGAAAAGTTTAATTTGAATGAAATATTTTCACAAGTTCTTGTTAATTACATTACATAGAAATTTTAAGTTAATTTGATTTTATTTGGTTAATGATTACAAAAATTAAGATCAAAGTTTATTATAATACTAAAATCAAAATTATGCATTATTTCTTTCCTATTTACAGAGCTTCTTCCTGAAATACCTTCTCAAATGCAGAATGATTTTTTAGCTTCTGAGACATCCTTTAAAAATCAGAGTTACTTTATAATTAATGCTCAGTTCGGTTAATTTCAAATTAGAGCAGTTGTTATTTCCATAGTAAAATACGTTAAATATTGCTACTGATTTCCATGTACTTAACTTTCTATGAGTATTTTTGAAATGGATTAAAAAAGTTTATTTTTAATATTGTTAAAAACTTGTAACTGATTTATTACAAAATGTAAGGAAAGAATTCTTTTGATACTTACAGTCAAAAATCTTTAATCTGGACGTCCATAATCCGGAAGGATCTATAATCCGGACCTCAAAGCTACAAACTTTCTGCGCATGCGTCAACACAGAAATTATGATTTCATATTTTTAATTGTATAATTTCTGCATGCCATCTTACCAGATTTAAATTTATGATCTATAATCTGGA
Source organism: Stegodyphus dumicola (assembly GCF_044657685.1). Lineage (NCBI taxonomy): Eukaryota > Metazoa > Arthropoda > Arachnida > Araneae > Eresidae > Stegodyphus > Stegodyphus dumicola. The sequence continues at coordinate 106,270,145 of NC_140781.1, read as the reverse complement.
AAAATCCCTAATCCGGAATCACTGAAGTCCCGACGAGTCCGGATTAAAGACTTTTAACTGTATTATATTTTTTTATATCCTTAATTTCAACAATGCATATTCTAAAATTTATTTTTTACTAATTCCTTAAGTACACATCTGTCTACCTCACTTTTATGTACTTTGTGTGTTTCTGGACAAGTCATGGACACTGCTCATCTGGACATGTGCTCTGCACTTTAATGGTCAATAGCCAGGCATTTGATAGATAAAATTAAGTACACATCTTGTAGACTGTGCTTTACAGCACTTTTTAACAGATTACTTTCCAGTATGAATAATTCTTGCTGAAATAGCAAATAAAAAATTCCTGCTAAAAAATTTCAATTTATGTTTACAATTAAATGTTAAGGTTATTATATATTTAAATAATGTTTATAATCATTATAAATTCAGATATATTTAATAACTAGATTTCTTCACAATAACGTTAACAGGAGTTTATGAAAGAATAAATCCTTCATTTCCAAATACATTTATAATAATTTAATAAATATTTATGTATTTTATGCTTTTTACAAGGATAATGTATACTCATATATTTAATATTTTTCAAAATGTGCAAATCTTAAATTTCTGTGTATTTACTATATTTTTCAAATAAAGTAATTAACAGTAATGTAGCATATATCAGAATTTTTTACATATGAAATATGTATAAATTGAATGAAAATTAGATGTATTATTTTTTAATATGCACTCAAACGTCAGTTTTGCCTTACCAAAATATCTTCAATCTACCTGTTACCATATTCCAAAGATTAGCCGGTGATGGTTTACACCAAAATACTTCAAACCTATCAGAAGGTTCATTAAAAGGAAGACTGAAGACTTTAGTAGTAAACCATAAAATTAACTTTATTTAAAATTAAAAGGTATAAAATATGAAATTAAATACAAGATAAGCCGACATCAGATGAGGAACAGTAAAGTACAAGTGCAAGCGAGTCTCTCAATGAAGAGCTCAAGTCTACACCCGTGCTTACAGCAAGTGCACACAGGTACAGGGATAATGCATTCAAGTTAAAATACAAATATTCTTATTAGAATGCAAATACATCACTACATTCCTCTCTGCCCCCCCCCCCACAATGGCAGTAGTCACAACTTTGGTAGTGAATCATCATACGAGAGAATTTTACAATAAAGAAAACTGCAGCAATGTTTTTATCCAAACAGACTAGTATACCAACACTCTCTTGTAATAGCAGATTTAGAGCAAATTTAACATTTTATTAAAAGGATTTAAAAAATAAAAAGTTTCAAACAAACAAATATAAAATAGCACATATAAATTGTTTTATGGAATTCGATGATTAAGTATGTCACATAATACTTTTTCTGACAATACAAACTTTCTTCACACATTCTTTGACCAATGTAAAATATGCTCTTATATGACAATAACATTTCTTGCATCTACTAGATATAACTTTACTTCATATTTATTTCCATACACCAAAAACAAATTATTGATACACCAGTTTATCTTATATATCTATATCTACATATATACAAGAGGGTACCCAAAAGAAACCAAAGTAATTTGGGGAGGCAGAGCTATTGTATTACGTCATTTTGAAGCCAGGAACACATTGAGCGAATATTCCTGAGTCAGCATGCCATCGCTGAAAAAGGTCAGAACTAATTTTGATGGAGTTTATAGTGATAACTGTTTTTTTTATCTTTATTTTTGCAATGGTGGATTCTCATAAACAGCACGAGGCTGAGAACTTCTGTTTTTTGCTGGGAAAAAATGCAACAGAAACTACTGAAATGTTAAAGACAGTGTAGAATGACAATGCTATGTGGGAAAACTCGAGGGTTTAAGTGACTTTTCCAATTTCAAAAATGTTAAATGTCACCAGATAACAGGCCTCATTCTGGTCGTCCTTCCACGACCCAACACATCAAAATGTTTTAAAAAAATCACGCAATCATCAATGATGATCCACTATGGACCATTTTTCCACAACATTAAAAACAATCTTTACCGGTTCTTAGGTGCAGATTCATCTTCAGCATCCAATAACTTCTGCATAATTTGATTAATTCTCATACAAGTAGCCAGATCACATTGGATAGTGTACGTTGCTAATTCATCGAGAAGATGAGATAAAGAATTAAATTCACCTTTTGCCACTGCTATGTCTGCCAGCTCTTTGACATTCCTTCGAAATCTGACATTTTCTAAAAAATTATGAACCTTGTCACCAAAAGAACCCTTATCAGAAAATGTCGGATTACTTGCTGATTGACGTGGTATTTCACAGTTTTTACTAGTACGCTGTGGTCTCTTTGCCATTTTTCTTGACTTGTATTTATCATCTTTGGGAACTGCTGCACAGGAAGCATAGTCCTGAATTTGGCCTACTGAGGTTTGTGCTGCAGAACTGTCTTTACTGTAGGTAAAGTTCAAATGCTCATCAACGGTTCTTCCTTCTGAAGTTTCAATTTCCAATATTTCATGCTTTATGAAGACAATGTGAGATGAATCATCATTATGAATCATAGGATTATTACTACTTGTTTGCGAATTAGTCTGTGAATTTTCACTTATCATCACACGAATTTGATGATAAGTGCCATTGTGCAGTAATTTCAGTTCAGATGGAATTTCACAGCCTCGTACAAATTCCACATAGACCTTCCTTTTTCCATTTCTTAAGTGTGATAGCTTCTCTTCGTTAAATTCAGTAATGTGAATAATAGGAGATTTTATCCAGCAATATTTTGAAAGTTCCTGTATAATTTCATAATTAGATATGCTACAATCGTCATCAATAAGAATAATTTGTGTCCCAGGCGGTACTGCATAATCTACAGACACAAAACGACCCTTAACTCGAATTCCGTTTTCAATTAACGTATTTACATAGTCTTCATTTTCCAAAACAATTTGCACAGAATTAACAGTTTCCTTAATGCTACAAATATGATCAATACCAATAACGGCAGAAACACCTTTGATGTAATCGACGGAATTATAAGCTTCCCCTAAATTTGGTAAAACTACTGTATTCACAGATTGTGGATAACTCTCGAAATTCTGTGCTGATATATCCATAGCTAAGGCACAACGTCATAAAAAGGAAAAGTATTAACTTGCAAAAAATAACAAGCGTCTACGGAGAGAAGGCAACTTTTGAGATCATGAATCTGATCCTCCCGTCTTACGCGCATCTCAGTTTGCGCATCATGTGACGTTAACAGATATGTCAAAAATGTGTCTGTTTACATTTTGCATTTGACTTCGTGCGTTTTATGCTTCGTTAGTATGTGAATTTTGCTTTCACATATTTATAATGAACTGAAGATTCTCTCAATAAAAGACCCTTCTCATGGCCAAATACTTAGGAATATTGTGAGGATTCTGCTTCAGAATATTAGAATATATAGCACCAATTTAAATGAGCTGGGTGGTGATATCAATGATCATTCAAGACAATAGATCTGAAATTCACATTTCAACGCTTTGATTACGATTGGTAACATCTTTCAGAAAACTTTAATTTCAAAATCTTACAACTGTTCTATTTGCAAAAAGTGTATTTTAAATGCCAGCAATTTATAGCATCATTTGAAGAACATTCATTCCAATAAAAAGCATATTTCTACTGCTGAAATATTTAATTCCAATTCAGATCATGCATTTTATAAAGTCGTCAATGGTAATTCGATTTCATATACTTTTGCTTCAAAATCCAGTATAACTTCAAAAAAGTTTTAGCTGCCCTGATTCCAAAAAAATGTTTCTCAAGTAACAGCAATCTAAAATGTCACTGCATGAAATTGCATATATCACAACAAACAACATTACTCAAAGCAAGTAAAAATAAAGTTTTCCAATTTAAATGCAGTTTATATAGTCGTCAGTTCAACAATAATAAAAATTTATTATTTTCACAATCAGATAGTGCATTTACTGCCCTTGAGTGTTCATCATTAAAAAATTATATAAATGCACATTATGTAATGAAGGTTTTTTAAAGGAAAACTTTTCATTACATTTGCAAATGGAACATGAAATAGTCATTGAAAAAGAAGAGAGAGATTTCTCTGTGTTTAATGATTTCATGTTGTGAAAGGAGAATTTTGAAATGGAAACATAATCTAAATTTTTTTAATTTACAAAGAAACATGACCCATTACATGTAAAAGATATTTATTTTGTATGCCATCATTCAGGACATTATTTTATATCTAAAGTGCAAGGCATGGGACATTTAAAAATACAAGGGAGTAACAAAATTAATGCTTATTGCCCAGTAAGCCAGTTTAATAATGGAAAATGTACTGCTTATATAAAAAAAACCCATTGCAAGTCATAGAAAGGGTATAGGGCATCTGTCTCTTACAAAATTAGAACGGCAGTTATACCATTCTAATGTTAATTTATGTAACTTAAATTGCTGGAAAAGTATCTTTTGATGAAATTTTAGATAAAATTCAAGATTCTGTATATGATACTGCATCTTTTGACAAAGAATGATTTATGGAATATTGAAAATTCAGTACTCTTCCGTTATCAGAACCAGAATCAGAAATGTATGCATGTATGGCTGGATGGATGTGTTCATGTATGCATATATATGTGTACATATGAAAGTATACATTTCTGAATCTGGTCCCAGTAACAGAAGTGTACCGAAAATTCTTATAATCCACAATCAAATGCTGTAAGGCATAAAAATGATTGTATAAATGTTAATGAAATGGGGTTAATGAAATTACTAGTGAGGATAACAACTCTATTTTATTTTATAAGCCTTAAAATATATTTTAAAAAGTTATCCTGAATTTTAAAATGATGATTTCACATTAATGAAAATGAATGACTCCCAGAGGCACTTTCTTCAGAAGTTGGGATCAGACTATATATGTATAAATGGTACACATAGGTTGAACGGTTACAGAATTGAATTAATCACACTGCTTTTACTTGATGCTTTGCTTCACGGCTTTCCCTGTGCATTTATTATTACAAACAGAACTGAGCAGGAAGTCTTGTCTGTTTTCTTTGCACATCTGAAAGATAAAGTATGTCAGTTAACACCCGAAGTATTTATGAATATGAATACAAGCTAGTTTTGGCTCACCAGCGGCCGAACGGACGCTGGCAGTTTGTCACTGAACTCTGGTAGTTTGGTCCGAGGTTCAAGTCCCTCAAACGGGCTGTCTGCATGGGCATTTCCATGTTTTTCCCCATGTGTAATGTGTATACGAGCCAGTTTCCCTTAGAATGTCCTCCACAAAGGCATCCCTCCCCTTAGGCAGATGGCCGTCAAGTGCTTTGCCATAATAAAATAAACCAAACCAACAAACTAGTTTTGATTAAAAAGTCTTCCATGAAGGTATTTCTTCCCCCACATGATCTTTGCCATATTCCAGTTCCAACAATCAAATCAACACATTGTTATTTAACTACTTAATTTGAAGATTTTTGGGCCCAACAGCGGCCGAGCGAGCGATAAAGTCGCTGAACACTAGTAGTTCGGTCTGAAGTTCGAATCCCGTGAACGGGCTGGCTGCATGGGCGTTTTCGTGGTTTTCCCCATGTGTAACGTGTATAGGAGCCAGTTTTCCATAGAAAGTCCTCCACGAAGGCATCCTCTTCTTAGGCAGATAGCCCTCGAGGCTTTGCCATAATCACACGCACACATTTTGAAGATTTTATAGCAGATTATGAAATATACAATATTATGTTGATGCAAAAATATATTTTTTACTCAATTCTGGAGGAGGGGCAAGTGTTCATTTTCCTGTTTCTGCAGATTCCTACAGTCTAGCATTTTCAAACCTAAAACATGATAACCCTAAGTAACATATCACCATCATTGGTACGCATTAGAGCAAACAGATCACTAGAACTTGCATATCTTCTATGTCTATTTGCTTCAATATTAAACCAAAGTCTGTAATAGTTAATGTGAAAGGCTTGAAATAAAGCAGTATGCATGATTGTTTAGAGCTCATATTCGCAATATCATTATTGTTTAGAGCCTGTTCTCTGGAAGTAATTTACAGACTTGCTGGGAATTTTATTAAAAATGATATACTTTTCTGTAGTTGCTGCATAAAAAGTAAAAGCCGTGTGTTGGCCATCCCTGGTGTAGGACGGTAAGGATAAAAATTGCCTTTCTCTCGACATGTTGCAATGCAGTGAATATAACAGAGCTTTAACTTCAAATATCTTGAGTTTGTGCAGCAAATGAATGACATATGTGTTATCCCTGTTTCATTCGTACTTTTAAGCAATTCTACTGCAGAACGTAGCTTGAGAGTTATACACCAGAAATATGAAATACTTGTCAGCTGGACTAACACCACAGATTTACACCAGTGGACAGGGCCGTCCCTAGGCCTTTGGCTGCCTGTGTACTTTCCTAAGAATACAGTGCCCAAATTAAAAAAAAAAAAAAATTCTTAATGATTAGTTGAATTTTTATTTCATACTCACTAAGTACTTATATGTGACAAATTGTATAAAAAGTATTTACATGTGACAAGTACAATGAATTAAAAATATTTAGTCGTGGTATCGCGAGTGTTCAGCTGTTGCATAATTTTACAGCTGCACCGCGCTAGGAACGGCCCCGACAGTGGAAGATAACCATGTTCAAATCATGACAAAATTACTTTGGCAACAACACAATCAACTGGCTATTAAATTGCTGGTGAAGGTTACTTATCAAGTTCCTATAATTAATAAATATCCTTATTCAGGACTTAATTTCTAAACTTAGAAGTGCCAGAACCCTATGCTAAACTGTCAGCAAAGGGGAAGAAAAGTAAATAAATAAATAAAATGACTGTTACAATCATTAATAATTTAACAATTAAATAGTTAATTAATACCAAATTAATTCATTATTATTTAATTAATATTAATAATTATCAATTATTTTTAATTAATGATTGTTATTTAATTAAATAAATTATTATTAAAAAAGCTAAATTATTAAAGTAATTAAAATTAAGTAAAATGTAAAGAGATAAATTAAAATTTAATAAGCGATTTGTAAAACAGTTTTACTGCAAAAAATAAAATTTTTGAGATCAAATTTTTGTTCAGTTGCATAAAAGAAGTGCCGGAGCCTTTTTATTTAGGTCTCCGGCTATATTTATGATTTATTCCAAAAACTAAGAAGTACCGGAGCCAGGCTCCTGTGCAATTTAAGCTCTGTCTCTATTAACTTTTTAATAAACTTACACATTTAGTCATTATGAATATCTTAAACTTCCATTAAGTTATAAGGTTATTCTTGGTCTAATAATGGAATTTTAGTCTTATAACCCTAATATAATTATCACTTAGGATATTATGACAAAAGCTTTATGAAAGATTTTAAAACAACCTTTTTATTTAAACTGAACTTTTAACAAAACAGAGCATGGCCTGAACTTAGAGCATAACCACGGCTAGTAGCGATGCAAATAAATGCGAACAATCAAATAAATGAAAAATGTTGATCAGTAGTCTAAGACTACATAGTTAATTATTAAGCTAGCCACTAATTTACTGGCACATCAGATTAAAGTATCGGAGGCATGAGACCACAAAGCTGATACTTTTAATTATACTAGAGCTGGAAGAATCTGACCATCCAACACAGATGCCAGAAACACTCTCTAAAGATCCAAAATCCTCAATTTAAATAATGGAAGTAGAAATAAGAGGAGAGGTCTTAACTGGTTTTCCTCGTGTACTGCCCTGAAGCAGTAGTGCACCTCTCGTGGAAACCAAACTATTCAGTGACTATCCATTAAGATCAATAGGTTTTAACATAATCGGCGTTAAACATTTTGTAATTACATCGTAAATATACATATAAATATATATATTTTCTTTTTCCATAATACTTCAAAGTCATAAGTATGTAAAAAGAAAATATTTTAAAACAATGTTTTATTCTGAGCGGAATTAAATGCTATACTTTCCCAGAAAAGTTTAATTTGAATGAAATATTTTCACAAGTTCTTGTTAATTACATTACATAGAAATTTTAAGTTAATTTGATTTTATTTGGTTAATGATTACAAAAATTAAGATCAAAGTTTATTATAATACTAAAATCAAAATTATGCATTATTTCTTTCCTATTTACAGAGCTTCTTCCTGAAATACCTTCTCAAATGCAGAATGATTTTTTAGCTTCTGAGACATCCTTTAAAAATCAGAGTTACTTTATAATTAATGCTCAGTTCGGTTAATTTCAAATTAGAGCAGTTGTTATTTCCATAGTAAAATACGTTAAATATTGCTACTGATTTCCATGTACTTAACTTTCTATGAGTATTTTTGAAATGGATTAAAAAAGTTTATTTTTAATATTGTTAAAAACTTGTAACTGATTTATTACAAAATGTAAGGAAAGAATTCTTTTGATACTTACAGTCAAAAATCTTTAATCTGGACGTCCATAATCCGGAAGGATCTATAATCCGGACCTCAAAGCTACAAACTTTCTGCGCATGCGTCAACACAGAAATTATGATTTCATATTTTTAATTGTATAATTTCTGCATGCCATCTTACCAGATTTAAATTTATGATCTATAATCTGGAAAAACCCCTAATCCGGAATCACTGAAGTCCCGACGAGTCCGGATTAAAGACTTTTAACTGTATTATATTTTTTTATATCCTTAATTTCAACAATGCATATTCTAAAATTTATTTTTTACTAATTCCTTAAGTACACATCTGTCTACCTCACTTTTATGTACTTTGTGTGTTTCTGGACAAGTCATGGACACTGCTCATCTGGACATGTGCTCTGCACTTTAATGGTCAATAGCCAGGCATTTGATAGATAAAATTAAGTACACATCTTGTAGACTGTGCTTTACAGCACTTTTTAACAGATTACTTTCCAGTATGAATAATTCTTGCTGAAATAGCAAATAAAAAATTCCTGCTAAAAAATTTCAATTTATGTTTACAATTAAATGTTAAGGTTATTATATATTTAAATAATGTTTATAATCATTATAAATTCAGATATATTTAATAACTAGATTTCTTCACAATAACGTTAACAGGAGTTTATGAAAGAATAAATCCTTCATTTCCAAATACATTTATAATAATTTAATAAATATTTATGTATTTTATGCTTTTTACAAGGATAATGTATACTCATATATTTAATATTTTTCAAAATGTGCAAATCTTAAATTTCTGTGTATTTACTATATTTTTCAAATAAAGTAATTAACAGTAATGTAGCATATATCAGAATTTTTTACATATGAAATATGTATAAATTGAATGAAAATTAGATGTATTATTTTTTAATATGCACTCAAACGTCAGTTTTGCCTTGAAATTCCTCCATGAAGGCATATTTTCCTTTAGGCATATAGCTCTTGCATTCCTTACCTTATTTAAAAAGATTAACCTGACCTATGTGCCTAATTACAAAGTATTTAAACATCCATAATTTTATATTTACACTCAGCCATCAAGTTTCAAACTTTTGACTCAAAACATGTGTTTGGATACATTCATTATGAAATTCAAATTTTTTAGTAAACATATTTTCGCGTAGCATTCAATACCTTCCTTGGCGATTATGCCCAGTTTAATATTTCTCTGATAATATAATAAATAACAACTTTCCATTTCACATTTAAACATTAATCTCATTGTCATCGGATCACAATCTTGATTTCCTTACTCTGCATAATATTGCTTCATTTTTTAAAACAGTTAAAACAACTAATTGATCTGAATTCACAAATGCATACATTATACAAGTAATTAAAAATATATAAATTATACAAATTTTCACACTTAATACTATTTAGATGTAAGGAAACTGAGGTTTAAAGAGTGTTATATTTTTCCGAAATTTTGACATTTTAAATGTATCTTAAGGTATTTTTCATTCTTTACGCATAACATGAACATTTTGCTAAAATCTATACTTTTGTTATCCAGTAGCTTAGAATTTCCTAAAACAAATTTATAATCAAAATCACTGTTGCAAGTTATTGAAAAATAACCAACACATAATTTTTACATAAATGCCACCAAACTGTACAAAGTACTATTATCCATCTAACAATTGAATGTTTCTTTTATGTAGAAGTGTCCCCCTTTTCGATTTGTGTTGAACTGTCATGTGTGGAAAAAACACTATCAAAGAGCTCTGGATGTAAAAACAAAAAATACTGCCTCTGGAGACAGTAAGTGAAAATACATGCAAGATCGAAGTACTGTAGGCAGTTCAGGTAGAATGTTATAGCTAACATTCAACCTGAAATGGTCTTTACTAATATCTCAACTATGAACTAGCAATAAAAATGTTGCAAATTTACTAACTGTAGTCTACTACTATACTGTTATGTTACATAATCCTTAGCCATTGAAAGGCTCCTCAATGATAAAATCACAAATATCTGAATTATTAAGTAAACTGCAGCTATGGCTCTTACAGTTATTTTAAAATTAGATACTTCTATTTAAGCTTCATGTCTATTAATTTAATTTTAAAATCCAGGTTGATGTATGTTTTTTAAGACAAAACACAGAGCATTAATGATAATTCTGAGCACCTTGTTCTCCAGCTGTTACACAGACAGTCAATTCATTGGCAGCAACCATCCAGTAAGATGATGTACATAAAAACACGTTATTCATGGATTGATAAACCTCTTTATTTTAGTACTGAGTAGTGAATCATGTTTAGTTACAGAAAGAATTCTTATACTTTCTTTGTCAACCTTGCCCTTGACATATAATATATCTCTTTTAAAATGATAAATTATCACAAATAATACTTAGGTATTATTAGCTTGACATTGTAAATATATTGAGAATAACATGATGAATATGAATGTCTAAAGTATTTATTTTTTCCAAAAAGTAACAGTTTTTTCAAAGACATTGACTTTAATTTTCTTGTTTTCACACTATTGTAATAACAATTTAATGCATTTGTCTCACATGCACGACTTAATGATATAATTAAAATACAGTACAGTCAGGATATATCGAAAAACAGTGCACTTCATTGCTCTTGTGCAGATGATGAAATGTCAATAGTTTAATTCATAGTTGAAATGCCAGTTGTAACACCAACTTATCACATAGCTGATGCAACAGAATATGCTCATATGTGTCGTAAATAAGCTTTTTAATACACTTTAACGCATAAGCTTAGTATAGGCAATAAAGAAATTTCAGGAACAAATAATAGACACTCTCTATCATGGTCCTGTGATTACCTGCTAAGAAATAAACTAGCATAACGTATATTTCCTCATTATTTGCACATTTTAGCAATAATTTACAGAAGATAGGCATACTTAATTAACAACAATCATAGGTAATATTTCATTATTATTTAATGTATATAATTAATTTAATGTTTAATGTATAAAAAGAAATAAACTTTTTTAATGAAAAGTGCACTACTTAATAACTTTCATTAGCAAAAATTTTATTTTTTTATCTCCAAGCATAAATTAATTTTTTTAACAAACACCGATTTATTAATTGAACTGTATTTCACTGTAGATCAAATACAGATGTAATACAATTTCATCCATTCTCAACACATGACGCAAATTTCAAAACCACATTGTACTTCACGTAAATAAACAAAATTTCACGAAGTGCACGGCAGCATATGCGCAAATTGAGATGCGCACGGGAGGATCAGATCACGATCCCAAAAGTTGCCTTCTCTCCGTAGACGCTAGTCAAAAAATAATGTCAATACACACATTTATCACAACAACGTGGTAATCACAACTAGAGCTGGAGCAAACCGCATGTATTCGTTACTGAGTAACGGGTACATCGGTTGACTCGAAGTACCGATTCGGTACTCACAAATTCATTTCGTTACTCGCATCTGTCGTACGATGCGGTTTGTTCGAGTACGAATAATGCGGTTTCTATGCGAATACGAATGATGCGGTTGCTGTTCGAATAGGAATGATACTAAGGCTACTATAAAGGGTATCTCTAGTAGCTCTAGAATGATACGGTTGCGTCACAATGCGCTCATATTTTTCATAGATAATTTTGAATTTTTTTGGGCATCGGGCAAACTCTTGTTTACATTATGTGTTTTAGTTGAAATACTATTTAGTTGTTGATATTTAAGGAAATGAGCAATTTTGATAGCGCGAAGCGTTATTTTGTAATGGCTTTTTACTATTGCTATTTATGTTTGTAATTTGAAAATTTAGATGATTCTTCTTTTTTTTTTTTTTTTCCTTGAGCGTGCCATAGTCAGATTTTATTGATTTGAAATATTTATATACTGCACTTAGGTATTGTTTATATAAGAATATGTAGGTTAATATAGGTTCTTTACTTCCTTGTATCAAATAAAATGGTAGTAATTATTGTAATCGAGAACACTTTTGGGTATCATATTTTAACGGAAATATCCGTTTTTGACGATTACGGAATCCATGTGAATTATTTTTTGGGCTGACGCCTGTTCGTACGAACACAATGAAGGACTCTCTCTCTCTCTCTTTTTTTTTTTTTTTTTTTTTTTTTTTTTTTAAACTTATTGTTAAATGTAATCCCATTTACTCTAAGCTGATACTTATGACTAATGATTATGACTCTAAGTTGATACTTGAAAGGGATTATTTTCGTGATGTGTAAGTACGTATGTATGCATTTTGCATAACTCAAAAACGGTTAGTTATAGAACGTTGAAATTTTGTATATGGGTCCGTTATAACATCTAGATGTGCACCTCCCTTTTAATTGCAATCAGTAATACTACCAAACGTAAATATGTATATATATATATATATATATATATATATATATATATCAAATAAATTATAATTAAATGTAAAGTACATATATATATGTCCTTATAATTAAATGTAAAGTACACACACACACATATATATATATACTTGGCTTTTATTTTATATATATATATATATATATATATAATATAAAATAAAAGCCAAGTAAGGAGAAAATAAAAGCCTTGGCTTTTATTTTATTTAATTATCACTAAATAAGTTACTTGACTTTTATTTTTGCAATCATTGGTTGTAGTCAGGACTTAATTTTTAAAATTAGAAGTGCTGGAGCTCTATGGAAGGCCATCAGGAAAGATGAATAAATAAATAAATAAATAAAATAACTATTACAATAATAAAATAATTAGCAACTAGAATATTAAATGATTATTATTATAATTCAATAAAAATTTAAAGACAAATGAAAATTTAATTAATTCTTAAATTAATGATGAATAACTAAGTAATGAAAAAAAATACCAAACATTGTCTTGTTTGGGGGCTGTGGCTAAAATTGCAATTTAAGAACTAAGCCGAGCATTAGCTAAATTTAGGCTTTTGATGAGCAAATAATGTACTGTTTACCAGAGTATAGATAGAAATTTGGTTATGTAGCCCATTCTTCTAAAACAACGTTTCGTAGCTGCCTTCTACCACCAATCCCCCCCTTTTTTTTTTTTTTTTCAGTTTCGGTTAATTAGTTACAGCAAAGCACACTAGGGCTATTGCCTACGGGGAGGGAGGCCTTCGTGTAGGATTTGTTAAAGGGAACTGACTCATATGCAAAGTTACACACGGGAATAACAATGAAAACGCCCGTGCAGCTAGCCGTTAGCCGGGAATTGAACTCCGGACCGAACTATTAGTGCTCAGCGACTTTACCGCTCGAGCTCTGGTGGGCTCTTTTTTTCTTTTCATTCGCTGTTTGAAAAACGGGTGTTCACTTTACGATAAAGTAAGCACCTGTTTACTTCAATTAAAATGGGTTAGACGATATGACTCTTCCTACTTTAATCTCACTTAGCTTTTGATTTCTAATATTGATTCAATGTTTTCTGTAGACAAAGTATTCTGATTAGAATAATAGATTTCAAACATGTTCAAAAGGTGTGTATCTGAATATAATTAGGTTTTTATAACATATGGCACATTTTATTAGTTTCACATAGTTCTAAAGCAATTGAACCACAGCATCGCTGTTTTGAAAGAAAGTAAAAATGTGAGAAATGTATAACGAACATTAATATATACAGGCTTTATTAAAAGTAGTCAGCCTTTTAAAACGTGACCGTCTATGCTTTTAGAGGATTTTTGGAGCTCTGTGCATTTGCTCTGGCATCTTAAAAATGTGATGTTCAATATCAACGTATGTTTATGTTCTCAAAAATACAGGTCTCTTTCAGAAAGCGACCTCTTAGAAGTCGTCAATAAATGATTCAGTATAGTTATTTTCTAATAGACCATAGAATAAATTTATTTTATTGTCAATTTAAAAATGGCTGCTTGTACTAAGAGTTAAGAGCAATAAGACTCTAATTTTTCTTTCGCAATTAGCTATCATGCCAGCTGAATTGTTTTCTGCATAACCTTTATTGTGTATAATTGAAATATTTAGCTATTTATTCAACAAATATACAACAAATGTAAGACAAATCATTAAACAAATTAAAATTTGGAACATTAATGATAATTTTTTGTTATACATAAAATATTATTAATGAATGATGAATTTATATCATATTATATATAAATCAAAATTTAAACTCCTATTCCTTTATAATAAATTGAAGAAAAGCTATAAAGTGAATTAATTTTTAAAAACAAAACAAAAATTTAAAAAAAAATTTTTCGTACACCTAGAATCTAAAAATGACGAATACTGAATTTTACGACTCATGTGTGTATGGGTGTATTTAATTATGACAAGGCACACTATGGCTATCTGCCTAAGGAGGGATGTCTTCGTGGAGGACTTTCTAAGGGAAACTAGCTCGTATACACGTTGCACATGAGGAAAACCACGAAAACACCCATGTAGCCGGACCGTTCGCGGGATTCGAACCTCGGACCGAACTACCAGTGTTCAGCGACTTTACCGCTCGGCCGCTGGTGGGCCGTTTTGCGACTTATATAATAATAAATGCATATTCATATTGTAACAGAAATTTTGTTAGAAGTCTAGCATATGTATAGTTATTTGTGATCTTTTAAAACTGTTGTAACATGATGCACATTTATCATTATCGTGAACCAAAACAGTATGCTTTACATCCTTACAAATATACGTGATAGATTTTAATATTTATTTCTGCGTATACTTACGTTTCCCAAAGACACGAAAGCAAGTCAAGCAGATTTTTGTTGTATTAAGCAGATTTAAGTTCTCTGTTAGCTAGTGTAACATAATTTCGGATGTTAGTGTAACATAATTTCGGATTCTATGAGCCTTCCAGAACTATTTGCAAAATAGTGGAAACGTCTTTAAATTATGTTTTTATAAGCAAACAGCAGATGTACACTGAGCAGTGATCAACTGATATATTTCTTAAATGATTTGATTTAGTTGATTATGACAAAACACACTGGGGCTATGTGCCTAAATGGAAAAATGCCTTCGTAGAGCACTTTCTTAGGAAAGCTGGCTCGTATGTTACGTGGTAAGCTGGCTTGTAAGCTGGTACGGGAAAAAAACCACGAAACGCTTATGAAGCCAACTCGTTTGCCTGAGATCGAACTCAGGTCGGAACTACCAGTGTTCAGCGATTTTACCGCTCGACCGCTGGTGGGCCATTTCTTAAATGAATAAAGGTATACTCATAGCATTATGAAATAACACTGATTGAAATATTTAGTGCTTCACTATTATCTGTAATAAAGTAACATAAAACTTTCCTTACCTTTTATAGATTTCTAAATTTCTTTCAAGTTCTTATTCGTACTTAAGCTATACATTTGCGAATGTTTTTATCGATTTTATTGTTAAGTGTAAAAAGCAAGTTGACATTTATAATATAGCATTCCTTGTCTCAACAAATAACAGTCTCAAAAAGGAGTTTTTGGAGAGGGGATGAATCGGGGAAATTTCACCCTTTCGTCATTAGCGGTTCTGATGAAGGTAATGGGGGAAGCAGCAAACGAAATAACGAATAACGGACAAATAACGAAAGCTAATCTTTAATGCGGTCTCCCAGTTTCTGTATTTGTATTTGGGAAAGTTTTATGGTCATTATGAAAAAGTGAAAATTTGATATGGATTCCGCATGACTTCCTTCTATGACTATTTAAATTATGCTTATTTTTTCTGCACTTCATTTAAACTTATTTCCTCGAATTATTCTAACTCAATTAAGCGATACCCAAAGGCAAGTTACAAATGGCATCAAACATTGCAAATTTTGAAACTAAATTTCCCAGTCAATCTTTGTCCGACGGGACTCAAACTTCTTGTATTTTTATTTTTTCATAACAAGTATAAAACTTTGCCAGATATAAATATAGAAACCAGAAGACGACATTAAAAGTTAGATTTCATAATTTGTCCAAAATTAATTCTTTTTTAAATTTGACATTGACAAAATATGAATATTTTCGTCATTTAAAATACTTCTGTATTTTTGTTGCACCGTATTTAAACTTGCTTCCTCGAGTTATTGACATTAAATTACATTAATTCCATTATCTGTCGGAAAATAATTATAGCAAATCATCTATTTACGACATCTCTATTTTTGGGAACATAAACAAACATTGGTAGTGAACATCATCTTTTTAAGACCACCACATGTAAAATCCTCTAAAAGCATGAATGGTTGCATTTAATGAGGACCCATTACTTTTAATAAGGAATGTAACATTAATCTTAATTATACATGTTTTTGATGTGTGTGCCAAAATAGTGATAACGTACTTCTGTTGCTTTAGAAATGTGTGAAATTTAAAAAATGGATACTATACAACAAAAATGTTATTATATTCAGATACACACCTTTTGAACACGTCTGAAATTCATTATTCTGCTCAACATAATTTGTCTGCATAAAATATTAAATAATATTAAAAAATCAAAAGCTAAGTCGAAGTAGAAACAGTCATCTCTTCTAAACCAGTTTAATTGAAGTAAACAGACGTTCGCCTTATCGTAAAGTAAACACCTATTTTTCAAACAGCGGATGAAACGGGAAAGAGGGAATTGGTGGGGGAAGGCAGCGAACGAAATAACACTTTTTCGTGCTGGGGATGAAATGAGAAAGGACGAAACGATACTAAGCCAATAAGACAAGATCTGGTATTTTACTTTATTATTTAATTAGTCATCATAAATTAAAAAATTATTTTAATTTTTATTAAATTGTACTTATAAGTATTTTATATTTCAGTTGCTAATTATTATGTTACTTTAATTATTCATTATTTTAATCACTATTTTTTATTATTTTAATTATTAAGTTTTTAATAAGTAATTTTTTGTTATTTTAATTACTAATTAATGTTATTATTGTAATATTTATTTCCTTTCTTTCTTTATTTTTTATTTTATTTTTTCCTGTTTTCCTGACGGCCTTCTGACTTTAGAAACTAAGCCCTGACAGCAACAGAAAAATTAATAATGAATCCAGTGCATCAAAAAATAATAGCCAAAATAAAGTGAATTATTTCTACCCAAAAATGCGACGCAAAACTCCCTATCGCAGCACTACCCAGTTCCCGCGGGGTAGAATAGCTCACGTGATTCAATGCAATGCGACGTTTCACAGCCCTTTTTAGACGAGAAGCTAGACTCCGCGCCGTACCCTTCTGATGTTGGCCAATTATGTTTGACTTGAAAATGACGTCATTTATAGGCGGAGTAATCGTGAATGGCTGACGATGTAAACATGAATGTGGTCATATAGTTTTATAGTCTAATCTTATTTTCTTTTATAATCTCAAGTTTTCCATACTATATTAGATTATTATGCCTTCTGAAAGTAACTCCTGGTGCTGCTTGTTTTTTTATTTTGGCGGTTGCTGAATCATTGATTATTTAATTCGAGTTTCAAAAAAAAAATATTCCATTCCATTTACCGTTATTATGCTGGGCCTAGCCTGCGTGAATTCGCAGGCTTTTTGCCAGTTGTCTCAAAAATAATATTTTTACATGTTAACTTTTATATTAACATACATGAAATAATTTATAGAACATCACACTGTTTAAGCATCTGCGCTATATAAAAAAATATCTGTACAATTAGTTATTATTTCTTCAGCAATAGCTCTATCAGTTTATGAATGCAATTTATACAGAATGACTATCAAAATACAATAAAAAACAAAGATTTATTGCATAATGAAATTTTATAAGTGATTAATTCTGAACTACAGTTCAGTGCCGTATGAAGTTGCTGTTTTCGTTCTTGAGATAACATAAGGAACTATTTTGTATAAGGAAATAATTTAACTAATTTTAAAGCTATAGGAAAATATGCATTGTTTGTAATAAGGATGACGTTTTTGGAGCATTCTATGAATGAACAGCTTAATGAGCTTTTTCGTTAATAAAAAAAGGAAGTAGATGACTATGAATGCATTTACAAGTATTCAACATTCTAGATAAAATTCTTCTATGAAATTAATAAAAAGTTGGATACACATTATTATTAATAAATGTTAAGTTTCTTTTTCTTTTCTTTTCTCACAAATCTGAATAAAGAATTAAAGTTTTGGGATGAAGCATTCGAAATTACCTACAACATTAAGCGCATGCACAAAATTTTTATTATCTTTAAAATATTCAAAAAATAATATTTACAGCAAAAAATTTTAAAAAAAAAAGTAAAATCATAGTTATGATGTAATTGACAAAACATATTACATTAGTCAGATGTTATTTTCAAAAGTTTGATTATTTACAAATGTTTTCTTTAATCATAGCACACTTTCATTTAGCAAATAGATTTCCTGGATGAAACATCTTAAAAGTTCTAAAGCCACTTGAAATAATCATTTAATCTCTCATAGTTTGTCCTAAATTAATAATATAGAAAGAAAGAAACTTACAAGAGCAGTTAACAGTAAAAGTAATGATCAGCTTGTATGATTAAATTTCTTTATCAAACAAAATAAAGTTCACTTAATTAGTGATGTTTCTGTATTGAATTGTTATAATCATTTCCTTTGCTAACAGGCTGTCCTAATAAAATATCTGTGAACCTTTCAGTTTCATTTGCTGTAGGTTTGTTCAGTTTTCATTATTTTACAAATTTTTGTTGAGAAAAATATTTTTTGTAGAATAATCTTTTTACTTGTAGATTCAAATTTAGTGCATATATATTTTTTGATTTATTGTGTTGTAATTTTCTGTCAACTGTAATAATTTTTGAACGGCATTTAAATGTTGCATGATTTGCTGAAATATTTTGTCTGTTAATGTAGTCTGGAAATTTTTATTTTCATTTACTAGTGATTAAAAAAAAATTATGATAGTTGATTTCTCAGAAGTGAAGTTTATGTGTGTTTTTTCTAAATTTTGTACTCCTTCTTTTCAGAAGTTAATGATTGCTCCAGAATAACTTGTTTCACGTCTGTTGTACATTACTGCTGAAAGAATGTGTTTGCACAAATTATTTTGAATACTAAGGTCAATACATTCACAAGTATATGCTTGCATGCTAATACTACACTGTGTATACATTTTCAAACAGTGGTTTGTTACAATCATGCTCTGAATTTTTTTTGACCTAATAGATTCTTCTTAATGAGCTACTTTTAAATTTAAATATTCTGTCATCAATCTTCTCAGACTGTAAACATTTTGTGTCTTTGTGTGGCCTTATAAGTATTTGAGATTTTTGTTGTAATTTTGCCTTTGTGCTTTTTTTTTTTTTTTTTAATTGTGCCAAGGCAGCATAATGACCTAATAGGCAATGAAAAACTGTTGAATATTGCGATCATATTGAAACTCAGCAGCAGGCTATCTTGAAAGGGAGGGAAGACAACAGGGCGCAAAATTTTAAGATGTAGTGATTGCTGCTGAAGGTGCCTGTAATGTGTGATTGCTGCTGAGAGTGCCTGTAATGTAGTATATTAGGCATGAGTAACAGTGCTAATGGTACCCTAAACTATAACCATTAGTGATAGACTGATAGGATAAGTCATAATGCAAGGGTCATGATATCTGGTATTAAAATGTCCCCAGACTAAGATAAGACCATCGTAATGGTAAGGCAAAAATGAGATTTGTCTGAAAAGAATGTTGTGTAATGCTCAAACTTCCCACATAAAGGAGCAGTGGCAAAACATACAATTTCAGTAATTGAAACAACCTATAGTTCTTTCTTTTTTAGTCTTTCTACATAGCATTACTGGAGTACGTGATATGAGTATACACTGCAATATTAATTATCTGCATATTCCATCAAAGTCTATTCTAAGTCATCTAACAGGAAGATTTTAAGATTATTAGATCCTTCATTCATGGTATTGCATTTTGAATACCAGCAGCGTAGAAAGTGAGAAAGGGAAACAGATGCGTATTATGACGGAAAAAACTTTAATATATTTTAAGGAGGGATTTTTGAAATAAACTGTGATAACTACAAAAAATGAATAACTATTACATTATATAGAATAAAAAAGATTAAAATCATTACCATTAATTAATCTTTAAAAAAGATTAAATCATTACTTCCGTACCAATTTTTTTCTTTTTGAGGTGATGGAATAAGAACATGACCTAAATTAAAATTATGCTTGTAGTATGTGTTGTAGTACTGTATTGAAATTTTATTTTCATAAATTTTAATATTTATGCTAGCTGTACATGTCTGTCCACACTTTGAGCTTTGTCTACACAAACCTTGAGCTTTTAGTTGCCATATTCTTTTCCCTTCAGATTTATAAAATCCACTTTGGCTACCTGTCATAGTTAGAGAAGAAGGGATTTTTGAATTTTTCCCCCCATGAGCTATTTAATACAAAGGATGTTCTGGTATTTCTTTCCTCATCATGTAACCATTCATAAAAAAGCTCTATAAAAAATTAAAAGGAATTAATAATCCATTATCTAATAACAATATGTTAATTTCATAATATGTAATAAACATATATTGCAATTTTGAATCAGCATCTTGTTAAATATATATAGTATTATGAAAACCAATTTTAACCTGTATATGTTAAAAAAGAATAGGAAGTCTATAGTTGTTTTTAACATAGTGGGTCATTTAAAAAAAATTCTGTCATTTTTAGTGGCTGAATTTAAAATTACTTCATACAGAAAGCACCAACAACTTATGTAATCACCATCATTCTCACATTTTCTCATCTGGAAATCAGCTTATAGGTGACTTAGAAGCCAAATATTGTTCAATATACTGTTTAACATATTTCAAAATATTTCACAGTTAAGAAATGTTAGAAATACTGAAATATTTTAAAGCAATGTTATTGTGTCTAAGATGTAAGGCAGATGAACTAGAGCATGCAAAACAAGTATCCTGATTTTTTATTATATGTTTCAAGAGGCACGTCGGTAGTAGTTATCACTCAACAGTAAGAACTTTTCTCTATTTATAAATCCAAGCAGCCGCTGGTAGTTTGATCCAGTTCAAATCCCTGCAAAATTGCTAACTGCACAGTTGTTCATGTAATTTTCTAAATGTGTAATATGAATACAACCAGCTTCCCTTAAGAGGCCCCATGATTATATCTCTGTCCTTTATCAGACAGTCCTAATGTGCTTTATCATTATCTGATCAATCCAAAATAATCCTGAAAAATGATTTTTGAATATTTCTGAGGTCAATATCTATATTGAACATTGTTTCTTTCAGACAACTAACTACCTACACATTAGAAAAATTATCTGGGGCCATGGGTGGTAATTTTCCAGACAGTTCATTGTATATGTATACTTTAAAGCTTTGCCAAAGACAGGGGTTACTTCGTGGTGTAGTGGTCAGCACACTGAGCCGGATAATTTGGGCATCGCGCTATTTCCCTCTCGGATCTTCTGGATTCTCTTTTCTTTCTAGATCGCTTGAATATAGTTTCGCCTTTAAATAATATTATACCTCACCGATTTTTTCTCATACTGTTCTTTGCTATCTGTTAAATGTCCATATGTAAGGGATGGTTTATTCTTCACCGCCTTAAATGAATTTTTAGAACTATGAGCTTATATAAATAACAGTGTGCCTCATTGTGTTATATTAACATTATTTAACTAGTAATAAATTATGATAGTAAAATAATTAATCTTGTAATAAATTATGATAGTTAAATTAATAAATACTGTTTAATTTGTGTTTTTAATACATATACTCAGTTATTTACACACATAAATATATATATATATATTTTTTATTTTATTTATTTATTTATTTTTTTGGGTGTATGCGGTTGTGGTCTTGTATTGTATATGGTTCTATGTTGTTAGTCTGCTGCTGCTTTTTGAAAAATGTATGAAAATGTTGAGAATGAAAGTAGCATAAGTTACTTTGGTTAAATTAATATATACTTTTGTTTGATGACCTTTGTTGATATCTCAGGATGCAAGCGTACATATTACTTTATATTCCATGCTAAATACCTTGATACGAAGCATTTTAACACCGTCAATATTTGTTTTTTCCCCAGTACCACATCTATTCACCATTACCAAACACACTCACTACACAAACACACCTGTGAGACACTATTTATTGTAAATGAAGACAGTTTCTTCTCCTTTTAACTACACTCATGGACACAATCGTATTTTAGGATATTTTCTACTTCTTTTCCTTTTCTTTCTATAGGCCCCCCCTTTTTCTTTTCTTTTTCCCTCTATTATTTTTGGGCCATTTATTTTAAATTTTATTTTGTCCCATCTTTTCTTCCTGGCCTTTTGAACTCGTACAATATGTACGAAGTTCCTTTTTACTCTCCTCAAATGCGAAATTGGCCCTCTTTCTATATACCTTTCCTTCGCACCTATGCTTGATTTTTCGCCCATCGGTGCAGAAAGACTTACCGGGTGCAAAACAAGACATCTGTCTACTTTGTCTGTCTGTCTGTCAGTAGCTCTTTTAAAGTGTCCGTTTTTTCTTTAATTGTGTCCATCTCCACTAGAAGATCAGACATTGCTTCTCTGTTATTTAACGATTCCTTCATCTAATCTTCAGTTAAAAGCTGTTTCTCGTAATGAGCGCTTTTATTATCAAGGGGTTTTATAAGCTCCCAATTCTTCTTTTGTAATTTTCTGATTCATTGTTTGACTTCTTTATCTTCCATATGTGAAAATTCTTCGGAATGCTTTGCATTTGAGATTTGTAAGATTTTTTTGAACTTCATTTTCAGTCTATGGAAATTGTTTAAAGTAGCAGATGAATTCTTTCTGGTGTTGATGGATGAATGTTGAACCACGTATGAATGAAATTCTAGCAGTGGACAAATTAAATGGAATCCTGTAAGGTACTGCTATACGCGAAATCACGCTTTACAAGTCTGCGCTCAGCAAGTACCTGTTGTATTAGAAATGATAGGCTACGAAACGTGACTTGAAGAATCATATGAGGTATCTAGAATGCAGATTGGTAGTTTAGTCGTGATAAATAAACAGTCTATACAGATGACCGGAAATAATAAAAATTTAGATGGATTAACTATAAAGTATTTTACTCCTGGACCATTAGTCATAAACAGTACTTGTGTAAAAACAGATTAAAGTATATGGATTCCCTGTTTAAGAAAGGAATTTCTTTCTGACAGTATGCAGTCTGTACCATACCTGGAATAGCGAGGTGTTGCATGTTCAGGGAAACAAAATCTTTTATTCTGTAATTTTTACTGAAAATGTATGTTTAAATTTTGTTACCTAGATAACAAAATTAGATAACCCTATTTTTAACTCTTTTTATATGAAAATGAAACCAAATACAGACAAAGAAATAAAATTGCATTCCTTCCCTTAGTGCAGTTATGTGCAACTTTAACTTAAAGGGAGCCAATTTTGAGTTTATAAAATTTTGGCGAGCACAAGGATCTAGTGCACTTTTAATATTTCAGTTATAAATACATAACACAAAGTATAAAAATGTGTGGTATAATAAGTTAAAGAAAAGGTATACTCTTTGTATTATTTACAAAAAATTCAGCAAGATGAAAGTTAAATACAGGGAAATGGTATTTTAATGTGAAATTTAACACTGCATTTCTTCTGCCAGTTTTTTTTTTTTTTTTTGCCTCTGATACATGCGATGTTATGGCTAAATCCTTGCAGTCGTTGGGATGTTGATTTGTTATCCTGTATCTAAACATTGATTTTAACAAGTTCATTGTTGAAAATCCTCTTTCACATTTTTAAGTAGATTGGAAGCAGGAATTTATCTTTTTAAAAGTTTAACTGTTGATGATGTTTCTGTTCTAGGACTATTCAATTGGCTTTTTGTGATATTCTTGATCTTAATTAGGATGAAAATCAGTTATTTCCATTTCTTGATCAATAGAATTGTTATTTAACATATTTGCAGTCTTTTACCATTTTTCTTAAATACTAGTATTATGTAATGGGTTTGAAGTGAATGAAGTAGTTAACCTAATTTTAAATACACTAAAGACATCTAATTTAGAAACTAATTTAAGCTCGATGAGATTTTCCAAATGATTCTTTCAGTTTTCTTATATTTCACCCCTTAGTTCTCCAGATTTTCAATGGGGCAATACGTACATTACATTATGGTAAAAATGTATATTCCTCATATTTGTGTAATATTTTCACAAAATTAATTTTGATTTAAAATGAACTTATAATACCCTTTAATTCAAAGACTCTAGTTTAGTTCTCTCGCCCCCTCCCTCAAATTTAAGATTTAGTTACTATGTCTGTAAGAATGGCTAAATCATAGAACCAGGTATGTTCAATAATTTCTTCATAAGTTTTGTTTCTGGATTTTTTAAATTCTTCTATGAAACTTTTGTAACAGAAGCTGGGATGGAACCCGGGCAGCCAGACAGAATGTCCCTTCCCTGAGTGAAAAGTTCTATCATTTCTTTGAAAGTGACCTGATAATATTTCAGAATAAACCCTCATAACACTAATAAATGTATATAGATTTTTTAATGTTTATTTAATGTGTGTTTGGTTCTTAAAATATTTTGAGCTATTATATTACTAATTCTGTATGTGAATTAACACAGTTTAATATAGAACACCTGCTTCAAGGCTAAAGGTAAAGTATTTGAATAATGTTCTACCTTTCGTCTGTTTTCAGACGCAGGTTCTATTCTACAATTTACGGAATTTCTGGGTATTGGACATCTCACATAGCTGACAAAATTTCATTCCTATGTGTAGGTTTCATAGTACAATAGGTTGAGCATCCCTACATTAGTATTTGACTTTGATTCCTTCGAAAGAAAAAGGAGTATCTTAGTTTTCTTGAATTTTTGGTCAAAATTTTAGTATGTAGGTAATTGCAATAGCTCTTCCACGAAATTGCATTTAAATTTTTTGTAACATTTCAAAATGCTGTATCATTCAATGGCATTTGATGTGTTTTAGCTTGCTATATTAAAGCTGGGCTCGAACCCGGGCAGCTATACAATATGTTCTTTCCCTGAGTGAAATATTTCTATAATTACATTAAAGTCACCTGGTAATATTTCAAGATAATTTCTGGTATATCGGACTAAGCTGTCCTCTCTCATGGATGAGAGTACCTGCATTGCAGTCATGCTTTTAGTAACAATGTAGCACATTGCTGGAGTTTAAAACAAAGAAGGCGACTCTTGAAGTTTTATATATTAAGAAACAATATTAGATATTTCTCTTTGTGTATAATTATTCTTTAATATCAAAGTAGTTAAAATCTAATGATTTCTTTTTTCCCCTTTTGGCCCCTTCTAGTGTAATTTGTGATCATTTTTGTGCACTCTTGGAATGCAGAACATGATATCGTGAAAGAAAAAGAACGGATGAATAATGCAGAGCAAAAAGACATCTGTGGCTGGTAATTCTTGTTTTATATCAACTTTATTTCCACTAGAAATACTTGAATGTTATAATTTGTCCATCCCTTTTCACATGTTGCTTTATATTGAAGCTTTACTAGTTATTTATTTTACATGAACGTGTCACATTATGTTTTAATGTTTAGGGTAGCATTTGTTCATTAATTTCGTAGGTTTTGAATTTCATATTGAAGTGTCTGAATTGGTGCTTTCTCTATATTGTATTGTAATATTCGAAGTGAGGTTGAACTGTTAATCACACTATAATTATCAGAAGTCTGAGATTTGTTAGAGTTCTGTTGCTTCGTAGTGGTTTCAAAAGTACTGCTGTGATGTAATTTTTTCCCAAGTGGCCTCCTTTCGCATTACGAGGAGGAGGCTAAACATTTTCCTCTCTGTGTGGCCTAATATTTTCCATGTCCAACGGGGTCTTCTCTTCCCAACAGGCCAGTGTAATTGCACTGCCTGGGTATAAACCAATTTTGTTTCAGTTTTTTCCGAATTTAGAGTCTCTCTATCAAGTGCTGTTTCTCTTAAAACCATTGAAAGTTAAGTGTTGAATAAAAAAGAAATGTAAATAAAAATTTAATGTATAGTCGTAAAGAAAGTTAGTGGAGCCAAATTGTCTTCTGTTAAGGATGCTCAAAATGTGCTTTTTCTTAGTTGTTTTAAGCATACTTTATTATATTTTGTCCCTAATCCGAACAATTTTGGCATATTGTGAAGTTTTATGAACCAATTTGCGAAGATCTCTTTAAAATCGATAAAAAAATATTCATTTTGAAATAAAATCAGAGATGTTTTATTATTATCGAAGTAAAATTCTGCAGACTAACTTTCAACTTGGTTTTGAAAAGCACTCTGAAAGTTTCTTTAGGACTTGTTTTCGTTCTCTTGGCAAATACATGACAGAATTATTTTTTGAAAAAGCTGATGTCTTTTGCTTATAAGAATGACTGATGCAACTGTAACCATGTCGCTGTAAAGAGCACATATTTCCCAGTAGCTCTTTTAAAGTGTCCGTTTTTTTCTTTAATTGTGTCCATCTCCACTAGAAGATCAGACATTGCTTCTCTGTTATTTAACGATTCCTTCATCTAATCTTCAGTTAAAAGCTGTTTCTCGTAATGAGCGCTTTTATTATCAAGGGGTTTTATAAGCTCCCAATTCTTCTTTTGTAATTTTCTGATTCATTGTTTGACTTCTTTATCTTCCATATGTGAAAATTCTTCGGAATGCTTTGCATTTGAGATTTGTAAGATTTTTTTGAACTTCATTTTCAGTCTATGGAAATTGTTTAAAGTAGCAGATGAATTCTTTCTGGTGTTGATGGATGAATGTTGAACCACGTATGAATGAAATTCTAGCAGTGGACAAATTAAATGGAATCCTGTAAGGTACTGCTATACGCGAAATCACGCTTTACAAGTCTGCGCTCAGCAAGTACCTGTTGTATTAGAAATGATAGGCTACGAAACGTGACTTGAAGAATCATATGAGGTATCTAGAATGCAGATTGGTAGTTTAGTCGTGATAAATAAACAGTCTATACAGATGACCGGAAATAATAAAAATTTAGATGGATTAACTATAAAGTATTTTACTCCTGGACCATTAGTCATAAACAGTACTTGTGTAAAAACAGATTAAAGTATATGGATTCCCTGTTTAAGAAAGGAATTTCTTTCTGACAGTATGCAGTCTGTACCATACCTGGAATAGCGAGGTGTTGCATGTTCAGGGAAACAAAATCTTTTATTCTGTAATTTTTACTGAAAATGTAGGTTTAAATTTTGTTACCTAGATAACAAAATTAGATAACCCTATTTTTAACTCTTTTTATATGAAAATGAAACCAAATACAGACAAAGAAATAAAATTGCATTCCTTCCCTTAGTGCAGTTATGTGCAACTTTAACTTAAAGGGAGCCAATTTTGAGTTTATAAAATTTTGGCGAGCACAAGGATCTAGTGCACTTTTAATATTTCAGTTATAAATACATAACACAAAGTATAAAAATGTGTGGTATAATAAGTTAAAGAAAAGGTATACTCTTTGTATTATTTACAAAAAATTCAGCAAGATGAAAGTTAAATACAGGGAAATGGTATTTTAATGTGAAATTTAACACTGCATTTCTTCTGCCAGTTTTTTTTTTTTTTTTGCCTCTGATACATGCGATGTTATGGCTAAATCCTTGCAGTCGTTGGGATGTTGATTTGTTATCCTGTATCTAAACATTGATTTTAACAAGTTCATTGTTGAAAATCCTCTTTCACATTTTTAAGTAGATTGGAAGCAGGAATTTATCTTTTTAAAAGTTTAACTGTTGATGATGTTTCTGTTCTAGGACTATTCAATTGGCTTTTTGTGATATTCTTGATCTTAATTAGGATGAAAATCAGTTATTTCCATTTCTTGATCAATAGAATTGTTATTTAACATATTTGCAGTCTTTTACCATTTTTCTTAAATACTAGTATTATGTAATGGGTTTGAAGTGAATGAAGTAGTTAACCTAATTTTAAATACACTAAAGACATCTAATTTAGAAACTAATTTAAGCTCGATGAGATTTTCCAAATGATTCTTTCAGTTTTCTTATATTTCACCCCTTAGTTCTCCAGATTTTCAATGGGGCAATACGTACATTACATTATGGTAAAAATGTATATTCCTCATATTTGTGTAATATTTTCAGAAAATTAATTTTGATTTAAAATGAACTTATAATACCCTTTAATTCAAAGACTCTAGTTTAGTTCTCTCGCCCCCTCCCTCAAATTTAAGATTTAGTTACTATGTCTGTAAGAATGGCTAAATCATAGAACCAGGTATGTTCAATAATTTCTTCATAAGTTTTGTTTCTGGATTTTTAAAATTCTTCTATGAAACTTTTGTAACAGAAGCTTGGATGGAACCCGGCAGCCAGACAGAATGTCCCTTCCCTGAGTGAAAAGTTCTATCATTTCTTTGAAAGTGACCTGATAATATTTCAGAATAAACCCTCATAACACTAATAAATGTATATAGATTTTTTAATGTTTATTTAATGTGTGTTTGGTTCTTAAAATATTTTGAGCTATTATATTACTAATTCTGTATGTGAATTAACACAGTTTAATATAGAACACCTGCTTCAAGGCTAAAGGTAAAGTATTTGAATAATGTTCTACCTTTCGTCTGTTTTCAGACGCAGGTTCTATTCTACAATTTACGGAATTTCTGGGTATTGGACATCTCACATAGCTGACAAAATTTCATTCCTATGTGTAGGTTTCATAGTACAATAGGTTGAGCATCCCTACATTAGTATTTGACTTTGATTCCTTCGAAAGAAAAAGGAGTATCTTAGTTTTCTTGAATTTTTGGTCAAAATTTTAGTATGTAGGTAATTGCAATAGCTCTTCCACGAAATTGCATTTAAATTTTTTGTAACATTTCAAAATGCTGTATCATTCAATGGCATTTGATGTGTTTTAGCTTGCTATATTAAAGCTGGGCTCGAACCCGGGCAGCTATACAATATGTTCTTTCCCTGAGTGAAATATTTCTATAATTACATTAAAGTCACCTGGTAATATTTCAAGATAATTTCTGGTACATCGGACTAAGCTGTCCTCTCTCATGGATGAGAGTACCTGCATTGCAGTCATGCTTTTAGTAACAATGTAGCACATTGCTGGAGTTTAAAACAAAGAAGGCGACTCTTGAAGTTTTATATATTAAGAAACAATATTAGATATTTCTCTTTGTGTATAATTATTCTTTAATATCAAAGTAGTTAAAATCTAATGATTTCTTTTTTCCCCTTTTGGCCCCTTCTAGTGTAATTTGTGATCATTTTTGTGCACTCTTGGAATGCAGAACATGATATCGTGAAAGAAAAAGAACGGATGAATAATGCAGAGCAAAAAGACATCTGTGGCTGGTAATTCTTGTTTTATATCAACTTTATTTCCACTAGAAATACTTGAATGTTATAATTTGTCCATCCCTTTTCACATGTTGCTTTATATTGAAGCTTTACTAGTTATTTATTTTACATGAACGTGTCACATTATGTTTTAATGTTTAGGGTAGCATTTGTTCATTAATTTCGTAGGTTTTGAATTTCATATTGAAGTGTCTGAATTGGTGCTTTCTCTATATTGTATTGTAATATTCGAAGTGAGGTTGAACTGTTAATCACACTATAATTATCAGAAGTCTGAGATTTGTTAGAGTTCTGTTGCTTCGTAGTGGTTTCAAAAGTACTGCTGTGATGTAATTTTTTCCCAAGTGGCCTCCTTTCGCATTACGAGGAGGAGGCTAAACATTTTCCTCTCTGTGTGGCCTAATATTTTCCATGTCCAACGGGGTCTTCTCTTCCCAACAGGCCAGTGTAATTGCACTGCCTGGGTATAAACCAATTTTGTTTCAGTTTTTTCCAAATTTAGAGTCTCTCTATCAAGTGCTGTTTCTCTTAAAACCATTGAAAGTTAAGTGTTGAATAAAAAAGAAATGTAAATAAAAATTTAATGTATAGTCGTAAAGAAAGTTAGTGGAGCCAAATTGTCTTCTGTTAAGGATGCTCAAAATGTGCTTTTTCTTAGTTGTTTTAAGCATACTTTATTATATTTTGTCCCTAATCCGAACAATTTTGGCATATTGTGAAGTTTTATGAACCAATTTGCGAAGATCTCTTTAAAATCGATAAAAAAATATTCATTTTGAAATAAAATCAGAGATGTTTTATTATTATCGAAGTAAAATTCTGCAGACTAACTTTCAACTTGGTTTTGAAAAGCACTCTGAAAGTTTCTTTAGGACTTGTTTTCGTTCTCTTGGCAAATACATGACAGAATTATTTTTTGAAAAAGCTGATGTCTTTTGCTTATAAGAATGACTGATGCAACTGTAACCATGTCGCTGTAAAGAGCACATATTTCCCAGTAGCTCTTTTAAAGTGTCCGTTTTTTTCTTTAATTGTGTCCATCTCCACTAGAAGATCAGACATTGCTTCTCTGTTATTTAACGATTCCTTCATCTAATCTTCAGTTAAAAGCTGTTTCTCGTAATGAGCGCTTTTATTATCAAGGGGTTTTATAAGCTCCCAATTCTTCTTTTGTAATTTTCTGATTCATTGTTTGACTTCTTTATCTTCCATATGTGAAAATTCTTCGGAATGCTTTGCATTTGAGATTTGTAAGATTTTTTTGAACTTCATTTTCAGTCTATGGAAATTGTTTAAAGTAGCAGATGAATTCTTTCTGGTGTTGATGGATGAATGTTGAACCACGTATGAATGAAATTCTAGCAGTGGACAAATTAAATGGAATCCTGTAAGGTACTGCTATACGCGAAATCACGCTTTACAAGTCTGCGCTCAGCAAGTACCTGTTGTATTAGAAATGATAGGCTACGAAACGTGACTTGAAGAATCATATGAGGTATCTAGAATGCAGATTGGTAGTTTAGTCGTGATAAATAAACAGTCTATACAGATGACCGGAAATAATAAAAATTTAGATGGATTAACTATAAAGTATTTTACTCCTGGACCATTAGTCATAAACAGTACTTGTGTAAAAACAGATTAAAGTATATGGATTCCCTGTTTAAGAAAGGAATTTCTTTCTGACAGTATGCAGTCTGTACCATACCTGGAATAGCGAGGTGTTGCATCTTCAGGGAAACAAAATCTTTTATTCTGTAATTTTTACTGAAAATGTATGTTTAAATTTTGTTACCTAGATAACAAAATTAGATAACCCTATGTTTAACTCTTTTTATATAAAAATGAAACCAAATACAGACAAAGAAATAAAATTGCATTCCTTCCCTTAGTGCAGTTATGTGCAACTTTAACTTAAAGGGAGCCAATTTTGAGTTTATAAAATTTTGGCGAGCACAAGGATCTAGTGCACTTTTAATATTTCAGTTATAAATACATAACACAAAGTATAAAAATGTGTGGTATAATAAGTTAAAGAAAAGGTATACTCTTTGTATTATTTACAAAAAATTCAGCAAGATGAAAGTTAAATACAGGGAAATGGTATTTTAATGTGAAATTTAACACTGCATTTCTTCTGCCAGTTTTTTTTTTTTTTTTGCCTCTGATACATGCGATGTTATGGCTAAATCCTTGCAGTCGTTGGGATGTTGATTTGTTATCCTGTATCTAAACATTGATTTTAACAAGTTCATTGTTGAAAATCCTCTTTCACATTTTTAAGTAGATTGGAAGCAGGAATTTATCTTTTTAAAAGTTTAACTGTTGATGATGTTTCTGTTCTAGGACTATTCAATTGGCTTTTTGTGATATTCTTGATCTTAATTAGGATGAAAATCAGTTATTTCCATTTCTTGATCAATAGAATTGTTATTTAACATATTTGCAGTCTTTTACCATTTTTCTTAAATACTAGTATTATGTAATGGGTTTGAAGTGAATGAAGTAGTTAACCTAATTTTAAATACACTAAAGACATCTAATTTAGAAACTAATTTAAGCTCGATGAGATTTTCCAAATGATTCTTTCAGTTTTCTTATATTTCACCCCTTAGTTCTCCAGATTTTCAATGGGGCAATACGTACATTACATTATGGTAAAAATGTATATTCCTCATATTTGTGTAATATTTTCACAAAATTAATTTTGATTTAAAATGAACTTATAATACCCTTTAATTCAAAGACTCTAGTTTAGTTCTCTCGCCCCCTCCCTCAAATTTAAGATTTAGTTACTATGTCTGTAAGAATGGCTAAATCATAGAACCAGGTATGTTCAATAATTTCTTCATAAGTTTTGTTTCTGGATTTTTAAAATTCTTCTATGAAACTTTTGTAACAGAAGCTTGGATGGAACCCGGCAGCCAGACAGAATGTCCCTTCCCTGAGTGAAAAGTTCTATCATTTCTTTGAAAGTGACCTGATAATATTTCAGAATAAACCCTCATAACACTAATAAATGTATATAGATTTTTTAATGTTTATTTAATGTGTGTTTGGTTCTTAAAATATTTTGAGCTATTATATTACTAATTCTGTATGTGAATTAACACAGTTTAATATAGAACACCTGCTTCAAGGCTAAAGGTAAAGTATTTGAATAATGTTCTACCTTTCGTCTGTTTTCAGACGCAGGTTCTATTCTACAATTTACGGAATTTCTGGGTATTGGACATCTCACATAGCTGACAAAATTTCATTCCTATGTGTAGGTTTCATAGTACAATAGGTTGAGCATCCCTACATTAGTATTTGACTTTGATTCCTTCGAAAGAAAAAGGAGTATCTTAGTTTTCTTGAATTTTTGGTCAAAATTTTAGTATGTAGGTAATTGCAATAGCTCTTCCACGAAATTGCATTTAAATTTTTTGTAACATTTCAAAATGCTGTATCATTCAATGGCATTTGATGTGTTTTAGCTTGCTATATTAAAGCTGGGCTCGAACCCGGGCAGCTATACAATATGTTCTTTCCCTGAGTGAAATATTTCTATAATTACATTAAAGTCACCTGGTAATATTTCAAGATAATTTCTGGTATATCGGACTAAGCTGTCCTCTCTCATGGATGAGAGTACCTGCATTGCAGTCATGCTTTTAGTAACAATGTAGCACATTGCTGGAGTTTAAAACAAAGAAGGCGACTCTTGAAGTTTTATATATTAAGAAACAATATTAGATATTTCTCTTTGTGTATAATTATTCTTTAATATCAAAATAGTTAAAATCTAATGATTTCTTTTTTCCCCTTTTGGCCCCTTCTAGTGTAATTTGTGATCATTTTTGTGCACTCTTGGAATGCAGAACATGATATCGTGAAAGAAAAAGAACGGATGAATAATGCAGAGCAAAAAGACATCTGTGGCTGGTAATTCTTGTTTTATATCAACTTTATTTCCACTAGAAATACTTGAATGTTATAATTTGTCCATCCCTTTTCACATGTTGCTTTATATTGAAGCTTTACTAGTTATTTATTTTACATGAACGTGTCACATTATGTTTTAATGTTTAGGGTAGCATTTGTTCATTAATTTCGTAGGTTTTGAATTTCATATTGAAGTGTCTGAATTGGTGCTTTCTCTATATTGTATTGTAATATTCGAAGTGAGGTTGAACTGTTAATCACACTATAATTATCAGAAGTCTGAGATTTGTTAGAGTTCTGTTGCTTCGTAGTGGTTTCAAAAGTACTGCTGTGATGTAATTTTTTCCCAAGTGGCCTCCTTTCGCATTACGAGGAGGAGGCTAAACATTTTCCTCTCTGTGTGGCCTAATATTTTCCATGTCCAACGGGGTCTTCTCTTCCCAACAGGCCAGTGTAATTGCACTGCCTGGGTATAAACCACTTTTGTTTCAGTTTTTTCCGAATTTAGAGTCTCTCTATCAAGTGCTGTTTCTCTTAAAACCATTGAAAGTTAAGTGTTGAATAAAAAAGAAATGTAAATAAAAATTTAATGTATAGTCGTAAAGAAAGTTAGTGGAGCCAAATTGTCTTCTGTTAAGGATGCTCAAAATGTGCTTTTTCTTAGTTGTTTTAAGCATACTTTATTATATTTTGTCCCTAATCCGAACAATTTTGGCATATTGTGAAGTTTTATGAACCAATTTGCGAAGATCTCTTTAAAATCGATAAAAAAATATTCATTTTGAAATAAAATCAGAGATGTTTTATTATTATCGAAGTAAAATTCTGCAGACTAACTTTCAACTTGGTTTTGAAAAGCACTCTGAAAGTTTCTTTAGGACTTGTTTTCGTTCTCTTGGCAAATACATGACAGAAATATTTTTTGAAAAAGCTGATGTCTTTTGCTTATAAGAATGACTGATGCAACTGTAACCATGTCGCTGTAAAGAGCACATATTTCCCAGTAGCTCTTTTAAAGTGTCTGTTTTTTTCTTTAATTGTGTCCATCTCCACTAGAAGATCAGACATTGCTTCTCTGTTATTTAACGATTCCTTCATCTAATCTTCAGTTAAAAGCTGTTTCTCGTAATGAGCGCTTTTATTATCAAGGGGTTTTATAAGCTCCCAATTCTTCTTTTGTAATTTTCTGATTCATTGTTTGACTTCTTTATCTTCCATATGTGAAAATTCTTCGGAATGCTTTGCATTTGAGATTTGTAAGATTTTTTTGAACTTCATTTTCAGTCTATGGAAATTGTTTAAAGTAGCAGATGAATTCTTTCTGGTGTTGATGGATGAATGTTGAACCACGTATGAATGAAATTCTAGCAGTGGACAAATTAAATGGAATCCTGTAAGGTACTGCTATACGCGAAATCACGCTTTACAAGTCTGCGCTCAGCAAGTACCTGTTGTATTAGAAATGATAGGCTACGAAACGTGACTTGAAGAATCATATGAGGTATCTAGAATGCAGATTGGTAGTTTAGTCGTGATAAATAAACAGTCTATACAGATGACCGGAAATAATAAAAATTTAGATGGATTAACTATAAAGTATTTTACTCCTGGACCATTAGTCATAAACAGTACTTGTGTAAAAACAGATTAAAGTATATGGATTCCCTGTTTAAGAAAGGAATTTCTTTCTGACAGTATGCAGTCTGTACCATACCTGGAATAGCGAGGTGTTGCATGTTCAGGGAAACAAAATCTTTTATTCTGTAATTTTTACTGAAAATGTATGTTTAAATTTTGTTACCTAGATAACAAAATTAGATAACCCTATTTTTAACTCTTTTTATATGAAAATGAAACCAAATACAGACAAAGAAATAAAATTGCATTCCTTCCCTTAGTGCAGTTATGTGCAACTTTAACTTAAAGGGAGCCAATTTTGAGTTTATAAAATTTTGGCGAGCACAAGGATCTAGTGCACTTTTAATATTTCAGTTATAAATACATAACACAAAGTATAAAAATGTGTGGTATAATAAGTTAAAGAAAAGGTATACTCTTTGTATTATTTACAAAAAATTCAGCAAGATGAAAGTTAAATACAGGGAAATGGTATTTTAATGTGAAATTTAACACTGCATTTCTTCTGCCAGTTTTTTTTTTTTTTTGCCTCTGATACATGCGATGTTATGGCTAAATCCTTGCAGTCGTTGGGATGTTGATTTGTTATCCTGTATCTAAACATTGATTTTAACAAGTTCATTGTTGAAAATCCTCTTTCACATTTTTAAGTAGATTGGAAGCAGGAATTTATCTTTTTAAAAGTTTAACTGTTGATGATGTTTCTGTTCTAGGACTATTCAATTGGCTTTTTGTGATATTCTTGATCTTAATTAGGATGAAAATCAGTTATTTCCATTTCTTGATCAATAGAATTGTTATTTAACATATTTGCAGTCTTTTACCATTTTTCTTAAATACTAGTATTATGTAATGGGTTTGAAGTGAATGAAGTAGTTAACCTAATTTTAAATACACTAAAGACATCTAATTTAGAAACTAATTTAAGCTCGATGAGATTTTCCAAATGATTCTTTCAGTTTTCTTATATTTCACCCCTTAGTTCTCCAGATTTTCAATGGGGCAATACGTACATTACATTATGGTAAAAATGTATATTCCTCATATTTGTGTAATATTTTCAGAAAATTAATTTTGATTTAAAATGAACTTATAATACCCTTTAATTCAAAGACTCTAGTTTAGTTCTCTCGCCCCCTCCCTCAAATTTAAGATTTAGTTACTATGTCTGTAAGAATGGCTAAATCATAGAACCAGGTATGTTCAATAATTTCTTCATAAGTTTTGTTTCTGGATTTTTAAAATTCTTCTATGAAACTTTTGTAACAGAAGCTGGGATGGAACCCGGGCAGCCAGACAGAATGTCCCTTCCCTGAGTGAAAAGTTCTATCATTTCTTTGAAAGTGACCTGATAATATTTCAGAATAAACCCTCATAAGACTAATAAATGTATATAGATTTTTTAATGTTTATTTAATGTGTGTTTGGTTCTTAAAATATTTTGAGCTATTATATTACTAATTCTGTATGTGAATTAACACAGTTTAATATAGAACACCTGCTTCAAGGCTAAAGGTAAAGTATTTGAATAATGTTCTACCTTTCGTCTGTTTTCAGACGCAGGTTCTATTCTACAATTTACGGAATTTCTGGGTATTGGACATCTCACATAGCTGACAAAATTTCATTCCTATGTGTAGGTTTCATAGTACAATAGGTTGAGCATCCCTACATTAGTATTTGACTTTGATTCCTTCGAAAGAAAAAGGAGTATCTTAGTTTTCTTGAATTTTTGGTCAAAATTTTAGTATGTAGGTAATTGCAATAGCTCTTCCACGAAATTGCATTTAAATTTTTTGTAACATTTCAAAATGCTGTATCATTCAATGGCATTTGATGTGTTTTAGCTTGCTATATTAAAGCTGGGCTCGAACCCGGGCAGCTATACAATATGTTCTTTCCCTGAGTGAAATATTTCTATAATTACATTAAAGTCACCTGGTAATATTTCAAGATAATTTCTGGTATATCGGACTAAGCTGTCCTCTCTCATGGATGAGAGTACCTGCATTGCAGTCATGCTTTTAGTAACAATGTAGCACATTGCTGGAGTTTAAAACAAAGAAGGCGACTCTTGAAGTTTTATATATTAAGAAACAATATTAGATATTTCTCTTTGTGTATAATTATTCTTTAATATCAAAATAGTTAAAATCTAATGATTTCTTTTTTCCCCTTTTGGCCCCTTCTAGTGTAATTTGTGATCATTTTTGTGCACTCTTGGAATGCAGAACATGATATCGTGAAAGAAAAAGAACGGATGAATAATGCAGAGCAAAAAGACATCTGTGGCTGGTAATTCTTGTTTTATATCAACTTTATTTCCACTAGAAATACTTGAATGTTATAATTTGTCCATCCCTTTTCACATGTTGCTTTATATTGAAGCTTTACTAGTTATTTATTTTACATGAACGTGTCACATTATGTTTTAATGTTTAGGGTAGCATTTGTTCATTAATTTCGTAGGTTTTGAATTTCATATTGAAGTGTCTGAATTGGTGCTTTCTCTATATTGTATTGTAATATTCGAAGTGAGGTTGAACTGTTAATCACACTATAATTATCAGAAGTCTGAGATTTGTTAGAGTTCTGTTGCTTCGTAGTGGTTTCAAAAGTACTGCTGTGATGTAATTTTTTCCCAAGTGGCCTCCTTTCGCATTACAAGGAGGAGGCTAAACATTTTCCTCTCTGTGTGGCCTAATATTTTCCATGTCCAACGGGGTCTTCTCTTCCCAACAGGCCAGTGTAATTGCACTGCCTGGGTATAAACCACTTTTGTTTCAGTTTTTTCCGAATTTAGAGTCTCTCTATCAAGTGCTGTTTCTCTTAAAACCATTGAAAGTTAAGTGTTGAATAAAAAAGAAATGTAAATAAAAATTTAATGTATAGTCGTAAAGAAAGTTAGTGGAGCCAAATTGTCTTCTGTTAAGGATGCTCAAAATGTGCTTTTTCTTAGTTGTTTTAAGCATACTTTATTATATTTTGTCCCTAATCCGAACAATTTTGGCATATTGTGAAGTTTTATGAACCAATTTGCGAAGATCTCTTTAAAATCGATAAAAAAATATTCATTTTGAAATAAAATCAGAGATGTTTTATTATTATCGAAGTAAAATTCTGCAGACTAACTTTCAACTTGGTTTTGAAAAGCACTCTGAAAGTTTCTTTAGGACTTGTTTTCGTTCTCTTGGCAAATACATGACAGAAATATTTTTTGAAAAAGCTGATGTCTTTTGCTTCTAAGAATGACTGATGCAACTGTAACCATGTCGCTGTAAAGAGCAATTTTTCCCAGTAGCTCTTTTAAAGTGTCTGTTTTTTTCTTTAATTGTGTCCATCTCCACTAGAAGATCAGACATTGCTTCTCTGTTATTTAACGATTCCTTCATCTAATCTTCAGTTAAAAGCTGTTTCTCGTAATGAGCGCTTTTATTATCAAGGGGTTTTATAAGCTCCCAATTCTTCTTTTGTAATTTTCTGATTCATTGTTTGACTTCTTTATCTTCCATATGTGAAAATTCTTCGGAATGCTTTGCATTTGAGATTTGTAAGATTTTTTTGAACTTCATTTTCAGTCTATGGAAATTGTTTAAAGTAGCAGATGAATTCTTTCTGGTGTTGATGGATGAATGTTGAACCACGTATGAATGAAATTCTAGCAGTGGACAAATTAAATGGAATCCTGTAAGGTACTGCTATACGCGAAATCACGCTTTACAAGTCTGCGCTCAGCAAGTACCTGTTGTATTAGAAATGATAGGCTACGAAACGTGACTTGAAGAATCATATGAGGTATCTAGAATGCAGATTGGTAGTTTAGTCGTGATAAATAAACAGTCTATACAGATGACCGGAAATAATAAAAATTTAGATGGATTAACTATAAAGTATTTTACTCCTGGACCATTAGTCATAAACAGTACTTGTGTAAAAACAGATTAAAGTATATGGATTCCCTGTTTAAGAAAGGAATTTCTTTCTGACAGTATGCAGTCTGTACCATACCTGGAATAGGGAGGTGTTGCATCTTCAGGGAAACAAAATCTTTTATTCTGTAATTTTTACTGAAAATGTATGTTTAAATTTTGTTACCTAGATAACAAAATTAGATAACCCTATTTTTAACTCTTTTTATATGAAAATGAAACCAAATACAGACAAAGAAATAAAATTGCATTCCTTCCCTTAGTGCAGTTATGTGCAACTTTAACTTAAAGGGAGCCAATTTTGAGTTTATAAAATTTTGGCGAGCACAAGGATCTAGTGCACTTTTAATATTTCAGTTATAAATACATAACACAAAGTATAAAAATGTGTGGTATAATAAGTTAAAGAAAATGTATACTCTTTGTATTATTTACAAAAAATTCAGCAAGATGAAAGTTAAATACAGGGAAATGGTATTTTAATGTGAAATTTAACACTGCATTTCTTCTGCCAGTTTTTTTTTTTTTTTTTTGCCTCTGATACATGCGATGTTATGGCTAAATCCTTGCAGTCGTTGGGATGTTGATTTGTTATCCTGTATCTAAACATTGATTTTAACAAGTTCATTGTTGAAAATCCTCTTTCACATTTTTAAGTAGATTGGAAGCAGGAATTTATCTTTTTAAAAGTTTAACTGTTGATGATGTTTCTGTTCTAGGACTATTCAATTGGCTTTTTGTGATATTCTTGATCTTAATTAGGATGAAAATCAGTTATTTCCATTTCTTGATCAATAGAATTGTTATTTAACATATTTGCAGTCTTTTACCATTTTTCTTAAATACTAGTATTATGTAATGGGTTTGAAGTGAATGAAGTAGTTAACCTAATTTTAAATACACTAAAGACATCTAATTTAGAAACTAATTTAAGCTCGATGAGATTTTCCAAATGATTCTTTCAATTTTCTTATATTTCACCCCTTAGTTCTCCAGATTTTCAATGGGGCAATACGTACATTACATTATGGTAAAAATGTATATTCCTCATATTTGTGTAATATTTTCAGAAAATTAATTTTGATTTAAAATGAACTTATAATACCCTTTAATTCAAAGACTCTAGTTTAGTTCTCTCGCCCCCTCCCTCAAATTTAAGATTTAGTTACTATGTTTGTAAGAATGGCTAAATCATAGAACCAGGTATGTTCAATAATTTCTTCATAAGTTTTGTTTCTGGATTTTTAAAATTCTTCTATGAAACTTTTGTAACAGAAGCTTGGATGGAACCCGGCAGCCAGACAGAATGTCCCTTCCCTGAGTGAAAAGTTCTATCATTTCTTTGAAAGTGACCTGATAATATTTCAGAATAAACCCTCATAACACTAATAAATGTATATAGATTTTTTAATGTTTATTTAATGTGTGTTTGGTTCTTAAAATATTTTGAGCTATTATATTACTAATTCTGTATGTGAATTAACACAGTTTAATATAGAACACCTGCTTCAAGGCTAAAGGTAAAGTATTTGAATAATGTTCTACCTTTCGTCTGTTTTCAGATGCAGGTTCTATTCTACAATTTACGGAATTTCTGGGTATTGGACATCTCACATAGCTGACAAAATTTCATTCCTATGTGTAGGTTTCATAGTACAATAGGTTGAGCATCCCTACATTAGTATTTGACTTTGATTCCTTCGAAAGAAAAAGGAGTATCTTAGTTTTCTTGAATTTTTGGTCAAAATTTTAGTATGTAGGTAATTGCAATAGCTCTTCCACGAAATTGCATTTAAATTTTTTGTAACATTTCAAAATGCTGTATCATTCAATGGCATTTGATGTGTTTTAGCTTGCTATATTAAAGCTGGGCTCGAACCCGGGCAGCTATACAATATGTTCTTTCCCTGAGTGAAATATTTCTATAATTACATTAAAGTCACCTGGTAATATTTCAAGATAATTTCTGGTATATCGGACTAAGCTGTCCTCTCTCATGGATGAGAGTACCTGCATTGCAGTCATGCTTTTAGTAACAATGTAGCACATTGCTGGAGTTTAAAACAAAGAAGGCGACTCTTGAAGTTTTATATATTAAGAAACAATATTAGATATTTCTCTTTGTGTATAATTATTCTTTAATATCAAAGTAGTTAAAATCTAATGATTTCTTTTTTCCCCTTTTGGCCCCTTCTAGTGTAATTTGTGATCATTTTTGTGCACTCTTGGAATGCAGAACATGATATCGTGAAAGAAAAAGAACGGATGAATAATGCAGAGCAAAAAGACATCTGTGGCTGGTAATTCTTGTTTTATATCAACTTTATTTCCACTAGAAATACTTGAATGTTATAATTTGTCCATCCCTTTTCACATGTTGCTTTATATTGAAGCTTTACTAGTTATTTATTTTACATGAACGTGTCACATTATGTTTTAATGTTTAGGGTAGCATTTGTTCATTAATTTCGTAGGTTTTGAATTTCATATTGAAGTGTCTGAATTGGTGCTTTCTCTATATTGTATTGTAATATTCGAAGTGAGGTTGAACTGTTAATCACACTATAATTATCAGAAGTCTGAGATTTGTTAGAGTTCTGTTGCTTCGTAGTGGTTTCAAAAGTACTGCTGTGATGTAATTTTTTCCCAAGTGGCCTGCTTTCGCATTACGAGGAGGAGGCTAAACATTTTCTTCTCTGTGTGGCCTAATATTTTCCATGTCCAACGGGGTCTTCTCTTCCCAACAGGCCAGTGTAATTGCACTGCCTGGGTATAAACCAATTTTGTTTCAGTTTTTTCCGAATTTAGAGTCTCTCTATCAAGTGCTGTTTCTCTTAAAACCATTGAAAGTTAAGTGTTGAATAAAAAAGAAATGTAAATAAAAATTTAATGTATAGTCGTAAAGAAAGTTAGTGGAGCCAAATTGTCTTCTGTTAAGGATGCTCAAAATGTGCTTTTTCTTAGTTGTTTTAAGCATACTTTATTATATTTTGTCCCTAATCCGAACAATTTTGGCATATTGTGAAGTTTTATGAACCAATTTGCGAAGATCTCTTTAAAATCGATAAAAAAATATTCATTTTGAAATAAAATCAGAGATGTTTTATTATTATCGAAGTAAAATTCTGCAGACTAACTTTCAACTTGGTTTTGAAAAGCACTCTGAAAGTTTCTTTAGGACTTGTTTTCGTTCTCTTGGCAAATACATGACAGAATTATTTTTTGAAAAAGCTGATGTCTTTTGCTTATAAGAATGACTGATGCAACTGTAACCATGTCGCTGTAAAGAGCACATATTTCCCAGTAGCTCTTTTAAAGTGTCTGTTTTTTTCTTTAATTGTGTCCATCTCCACTAGAAGATCAGACATTGCTTCTCTGTTATTTAACGATTCCTTCATCTAATCTTCAGTTAAAAGCTGTTTCTCGTAATGAGCGCTTTTATTATCAAGGGGTTTTATAAGCTCCCAATTCTTCTTTTGTAATTTTCTGATTCATTGTTTGACTTCTTTATCTTCCATATGTGAAAATTCTTCGGAATGCTTTGCATTTGAGATTTGTAAGATTTTTTTGAACTTCATTTTCAGTCTATGGAAATTGTTTAAAGTAGCAGATGAATTCTTTCTGGTGTTGATGGATGAATGTTGAACCACGTATGAATGAAATTCTAGCAGTGGACAAATTAAATGGAATCCTGTAAGGTACTGCTATACGCGAAATCACGCTTTACAAGTCTGCGCTCAGCAAGTACCTGTTGTATTAGAAATGATAGGCTACGAAACGTGACTTGAAGAATCATATGAGGTATCTAGAATGCAGATTGGTAGTTTAGTCGTGATAAATAAACAGTCTATACAGATGACCGGAAATAATAAAAATTTAGATGGATTAACTATAAAGTATTTTACTCCTGGACCATTAGTCATAAACAGTACTTGTGTAAAAACAGATTAAAGTATATGGATTCCCTGTTTAAGAAAGGAATTTCTTTCTGACAGTATGCAGTCTGTACCATACCTCGAATAGCGAGGTGTTGCATGTTCAGGGAAACAAAATCTTTTATTCTGTAATTTTTACTGAAAATGTATGTTTAAATTTTGTTACCTAGATAACAAAATTAGATAACCCTATTTTTAACTCTTTTTATATGAAAATGAAACCAAATACAGACAAAGAAATAAAATTGCATTCCTTCCCTTAGTGCAGTTATGTGCAACTTTAACTTAAAGGGAG
Source organism: Stegodyphus dumicola (assembly GCF_044657685.1). NCBI lineage: Eukaryota > Metazoa > Arthropoda > Arachnida > Araneae > Eresidae > Stegodyphus > Stegodyphus dumicola. Next base: position 106,226,683 of record NC_140781.1, on the reverse strand, counting down.
CCAATTTTGAGTTTATAAAATTTTGGCGAGCACAAGGATCTAGTGCACTTTTAATATTTCAGTTATAAATACATAACACAAAGTATAAAAATGTGTGGTATAATAAGTTAAAGAAAAGGTATACTCCTTGTATTATTTACAAAAAATTCAGCAAGATGAAAGTTAAATACAGGGAAATGGTATTTTAATGTGAAATTTAACACCGCATTTCTTCTGCGAGTTTTTTTTTTTTTTTTTGCCTCTGATACATGCGATGTTATGGCTAAATCCTTGCAGTCGTTGGGATGTTGATTTGTTATCCTGTATCTAAACATTGATTTTAACAAGTTCATTGTTGAAAATCCTCTTTCACATTTTTAAGTAGATTGGAAGCAGGAATTTATCTTTTTAAAAGTTTAACTGTTGATGATGTTTCTGTTCTAGGACTATTCAATTGGCTTTTTGTGATATTCTTGATCTTAATTAGGATGAAAATCAGTTATTTCCATTTCTTGATCAATAAAATTGTTATTTAACATATTTGCAGTCTTTTACCATTTTTCTTAAATGCTAGTATTATGTAATGGGTTTGAAGTGAATGAAGTAGTTAACCTAATTTTAAATACACTAAAGACATCTAATTTAGAAACTAATTTAAGCTCGATGAGATTTTCCAAATGATTCTTTCAGTTTTCTTATATTTCACCCCTTAGTTCTCCAGATTTTCAATGGGGCAATACGTACATTACATTATGGTAAAAATGTATATTCCTCATATTTGTGTAATATTTTCACAAAATTAATTTTGATTTAAAATGAACTTATAATACCCTTTAATTCAAAGACTCTAGTTTAGTTCTCTCGCCCCCTCCCTCAAATTTAAGATTTAGTTACTATGTCTGTAAGAATGGCTAAATCATAGAACCAGGTATGTTCAATAATTTCTTCATAAGTTTTGTTTCTGGATTTTTAAAATTCTTCTATGAAACTTTTGTAACAGAAGCTTTAATGGAACCCGGCAGCCAGACAGAATGTCCCTTCCCTGAGTGAAAAGTTCTATCATTTCTTTGAAAGTGACCTGATAATATTTCAGAATAAACCCTCATAACACTAATAAATGTATATAGATTTTTTAATGTTTATTTAATGTGTGTTTGGTTCTTAAAATATTTTGAGCTATTATATTACTAATTCTGTATGTGAATTAACACAGTTTAATATAGAACACCTGCTTCAAGGCTAAAGGTAAAGTATTTGAATAATGTTCTACCATTCGTCTGTTTTCAGACGCAGGTTCTATTCTACAATTTACGGAATTTCTGGGTATTGGACATCTCACATAGCTGACAAAATTTCATTCCTATGTGTAGGTTTCATAGTACAATAGGTTGAGCATCCCTACATTAGTATTTGACTTTGATTCCTTCGAAAGAAAAAGGAGTATCTTAGTTTTCTTGAATTTTTGGTCAAAATTTTAGTATGTAGGTAATTGCAATAGCTCTTCCACGAAATTGCATTTAAATTTTTTGTAACATTTCAAAATGCTGTATCATTCAATGGCATTTGATGTGTTTTAGCTTGCTATATTAAAGCTGGGCTCGAACCCGGGCAGCTATACAATATGTTCTTTCCCTGAGTGAAATATTTCTATAATTACATTAAAGTCACCTGGTAATATTTCAAGATAATTTCTGGTATATCGGACTAAGCTGTCCTCTCTCATGGATGAGAGTACCTGCATTGCAGTCATGCTTTTAGTAACAATGTAGCACATTGCTGGAGTTTAAAACAAAGAAGGCGACTCTTGAAGTTTTATATATTAAGAAACAATATTAGATATTTCTCTTTGTGTATAATTATTCTTTAATATCAAAATAGTTAAAATCTAATGATTTCTTTTTTCCCCTTTTGGCCCCTTCTAGTGTAATTTGTGATCATTTTTGTGCACTCTTGGAATGCAGAACATGATATCGTGAAAGAAAAAGAACGGATGAATAATGCAGAGCAAAAAGACATCTGTGGCTGGTAATTCTTGTTTTATATCAACTTTATTTCCACTAGAAATACTTGAATGTTATAATTTGTCCATCCCTTTTCACATGTTGCTTTATATTGAAGCTTTACTAGTTATTTATTTTACATGAACGTGTCACATTATGTTTTAATGTTTAGGGTAGCATTTGTTCATTAATTTCGTAGGTTTTGAATTTCATATTGAAGTGTCTGAATTGGTGCTTTCTCTATATTGTATTGTAATATTCGAAGTGAGGTTGAACTGTTAATCACACTATAATTATCAGAAGTCTGAGATTTGTTAGAGTTCTGTTGCTTCGTAGTGGTTTCAAAAGTACTGCTGTGATGTAATTTTTTCCCAAGTGGCCTCCTTTCGCATTACGAGGAGGAGGCTAAACATTTTCCTCTCTGTGTGGCCTAATATTTTCCATGTCCAACGGGGTCTTCTCTTCCCAACAGGCCAGTGTAATTGCACTGCCTGGGTATAAACCACTTTTGTTTCAGTTTTTTCCGAATTTAGAGTCTCTCTATCAAGTGCTGTTTCTCTTAAAACCATTGAAAGTTAAGTGTTGAATAAAAAAGAAATGTAAATAAAAATTTAATGTATAGTCGTAAAGAAAGTTAGTGGAGCCAAATTGTCTTCTGTTAAGGATGCTCAAAATGTGCTTTTTCTTAGTTGTTTTAAGCATACTTTATTATATTTTGTCCCTAATCCGAACAATTTTGGCATATTGTGAAGTTTTATGAACCAATTTGCGAAGATCTCTTTAAAATCGATAAAAAAATATTCATTTTGAAATAAAATCAGAGATGTTTTATTATTATCGAAGTAAAATTCTGCAGACTAACTTTCAACTTGGTTTTGAAAAGCACTCTGAAAGTTTCTTTAGGACTTGTTTTCGTTCTCTTGGCAAATACATGACAGAAATATTTTTTGAAAAAGCTGATGTCTTTTGCTTATAAGAATGACTGATGCAACTGTAACCATGTCGCTGTAAAGAGCACATATTTCCCAGTAGCTCTTTTAAAGTGTCTGTTTTTTTCTTTAATTGTGTCCATCTCCACTAGAAGATCAGACATTGCTTCTCTGTTATTTAACGATTCCTTCATCTAATCTTCAGTTAAAAGCTGTTTCTCGTAATGAGCGCTTTTATTATCAAGGGGTTTTATAAGCTCCCAATTCTTCTTTTGTAATTTTCTGATTCATTGTTTGACTTCTTTATCTTCCATATGTGAAAATTCTTCGGAATGCTTTGCATTTGAGATTTGTAAGATTTTTTTGAACTTCATTTTCAGTCTATGGAAATTGTTTAAAGTAGCAGATGAATTCTTTCTGGTGTTGATGGATGAATGTTGAACCACGTATGAATGAAATTCTAGCAGTGGACAAATTAAATGGAATCCTGTAAGGTACTGCTATACGCGAAATCACGCTTTACAAGTCTGCGCTCAGCAAGTACCTGTTGTATTAGAAATGATAGGCTACGAAACGTGACTTGAAGAATCATATGAGGTATCTAGAATGCAGATTGGTAGTTTAGTCGTGATAAATAAACAGTCTATACAGATGACCGGAAATAATAAAAATTTAGATGGATTAACTATAAAGTATTTTACTCCTGGACCATTAGTCATAAACAGTACTTGTGTAAAAACAGATTAAAGTATATGGATTCCCTGTTTAAGAAAGGAATTTCTTTCTGACAGTATGCAGTCTGTACCATACCTGGAATAGCGAGGTGTTGCATGTTCAGGGAAACAAAATCTTTTATTCTGTAATTTTTACTGAAAATGTATGTTTAAATTTTGTTACCTAGATAACAAAATTAGATAACCCTATTTTTAACTCTTTTTATATGAAAATGAAACCAAATACAGACAAAGAAATAAAATTGCATTCCTTCCCTTAGTGCAGTTATGTGCAACTTTAACTTAAAGGGAGCCAATTTTGAGTTTATAAAATTTTGGCGAGCACAAGGATCTAGTGCACTTTTAATATTTCAGTTATAAATACATAACACAAAGTATAAAAATGTGTGGTATAATAAGTTAAAGAAAAGGTATACTCTTTGTATTATTTACAAAAAATTCAGCAAGATGAAAGTTAAATACAGGGAAATGGTATTTTAATGTGAAATTTAACACTGCATTTCTTCTGCCAGTTTTTTTTTTTTTTTGCCTCTGATACATGCGATGTTATGGCTAAATCCTTGCAGTCGTTGGGATGTTGATTTGTTATCCTGTATCTAAACATTGATTTTAACAAGTTCATTGTTGAAAATCCTCTTTCACATTTTTAAGTAGATTGGAAGCAGGAATTTATCTTTTTAAAAGTTTAACTGTTGATGATGTTTCTGTTCTAGGACTATTCAATTGGCTTTTTGTGATATTCTTGATCTTAATTAGGATGAAAATCAGTTATTTCCATTTCTTGATCAATAGAATTGTTATTTAACATATTTGCAGTCTTTTACCATTTTTCTTAAATACTAGTATTATGTAATGGGTTTGAAGTGAATGAAGTAGTTAACCTAATTTTAAATACACTAAAGACATCTAATTTAGAAACTAATTTAAGCTCGATGAGATTTTCCAAATGATTCTTTCAGTTTTCTTATATTTCACCCCTTAGTTCTCCAGATTTTCAATGGGGCAATACGTACATTACATTATGGTAAAAATGTATATTCCTCATATTTGTGTAATATTTTCAGAAAATTAATTTTGATTTAAAATGAACTTATAATACCCTTTAATTCAAAGACTCTAGTTTAGTTCTCTCGCCCCCTCCCTCAAATTTAAGATTTAGTTACTATGTCTGTAAGAATGGCTAAATCATAGAACCAGGTATGTTCAATAATTTCTTCATAAGTTTTGTTTCTGGATTTTTAAAATTCTTCTATGAAACTTTTGTAACAGAAGCTGGGATGGAACCCGGGCAGCCAGACAGAATGTCCCTTCCCTGAGTGAAAAGTTCTATCATTTCTTTGAAAGTGACCTGATAATATTTCAGAATAAACCCTCATAAGACTAATAAATGTATATAGATTTTTTAATGTTTATTTAATGTGTGTTTGGTTCTTAAAATATTTTGAGCTATTATATTACTAATTCTGTATGTGAATTAACACAGTTTAATATAGAACACCTGCTTCAAGGCTAAAGGTAAAGTATTTGAATAATGTTCTACCTTTCGTCTGTTTTCAGACGCAGGTTCTATTCTACAATTTACGGAATTTCTGGGTATTGGACATCTCACATAGCTGACAAAATTTCATTCCTATGTGTAGGTTTCATAGTACAATAGGTTGAGCATCCCTACATTAGTATTTGACTTTGATTCCTTCGAAAGAAAAAGGAGTATCTTAGTTTTCTTGAATTTTTGGTCAAAATTTTAGTATGTAGGTAATTGCAATAGCTCTTCCACGAAATTGCATTTAAATTTTTTGTAACATTTCAAAATGCTGTATCATTCAATGGCATTTGATGTGTTTTAGCTTGCTATATTAAAGCTGGGCTCGAACCCGGGCAGCTATACAATATGTTCTTTCCCTGAGTGAAATATTTCTATAATTACATTAAAGTCACCTGGTAATATTTCAAGATAATTTCTGGTATATCGGACTAAGCTGTCCTCTCTCATGGATGAGAGTACCTGCATTGCAGTCATGCTTTTAGTAACAATGTAGCACATTGCTGGAGTTTAAAACAAAGAAGGCGACTCTTGAAGTTTTATATATTAAGAAACAATATTAGATATTTCTCTTTGTGTATAATTATTCTTTAATATCAAAATAGTTAAAATCTAATGATTTCTTTTTTCCCCTTTTGGCCCCTTCTAGTGTAATTTGTGATCATTTTTGTGCACTCTTGGAATGCAGAACATGATATCGTGAAAGAAAAAGAACGGATGAATAATGCAGAGCAAAAAGACATCTGTGGCTGGTAATTCTTGTTTTATATCAACTTTATTTCCACTAGAAATACTTGAATGTTATAATTTGTCCATCCCTTTTCACATGTTGCTTTATATTGAAGCTTTACTAGTTATTTATTTTACATGAACGTGTCACATTATGTTTTAATGTTTAGGGTAGCATTTGTTCATTAATTTCGTAGGTTTTGAATTTCATATTGAAGTGTCTGAATTGGTGCTTTCTCTATATTGTATTGTAATATTCGAAGTGAGGTTGAACTGTTAATCACACTATAATTATCAGAAGTCTGAGATTTGTTAGAGTTCTGTTGCTTCGTAGTGGTTTCAAAAGTACTGCTGTGATGTAATTTTTTCCCAAGTGGCCTCCTTTCGCATTACAAGGAGGAGGCTAAACATTTTCCTCTCTGTGTGGCCTAATATTTTCCATGTCCAACGGGGTCTTCTCTTCCCAACAGGCCAGTGTAATTGCACTGCCTGGGTATAAACCACTTTTGTTTCAGTTTTTTCCGAATTTAGAGTCTCTCTATCAAGTGCTGTTTCTCTTAAAACCATTGAAAGTTAAGTGTTGAATAAAAAAGAAATGTAAATAAAAATTTAATGTATAGTCGTAAAGAAAGTTAGTGGAGCCAAATTGTCTTCTGTTAAGGATGCTCAAAATGTGCTTTTTCTTAGTTGTTTTAAGCATACTTTATTATATTTTGTCCCTAATCCGAACAATTTTGGCATATTGTGAAGTTTTATGAACCAATTTGCGAAGATCTCTTTAAAATCGATAAAAAAATATTCATTTTGAAATAAAATCAGAGATGTTTTATTATTATCGAAGTAAAATTCTGCAGACTAACTTTCAACTTGGTTTTGAAAAGCACTCTGAAAGTTTCTTTAGGACTTGTTTTCGTTCTCTTGGCAAATACATGACAGAAATATTTTTTGAAAAAGCTGATGTCTTTTGCTTCTAAGAATGACTGATGCAACTGTAACCATGTCGCTGTAAAGAGCAATTTTTCCCAGTAGCTCTTTTAAAGTGTCTGTTTTTTTCTTTAATTGTGTCCATCTCCACTAGAAGATCAGACATTGCTTCTCTGTTATTTAACGATTCCTTCATCTAATCTTCAGTTAAAAGCTGTTTCTCGTAATGAGCGCTTTTATTATCAAGGGGTTTTATAAGCTCCCAATTCTTCTTTTGTAATTTTCTGATTCATTGTTTGACTTCTTTATCTTCCATATGTGAAAATTCTTCGGAATGCTTTGCATTTGAGATTTGTAAGATTTTTTTGAACTTCATTTTCAGTCTATGGAAATTGTTTAAAGTAGCAGATGAATTCTTTCTGGTGTTGATGGATGAATGTTGAACCACGTATGAATGAAATTCTAGCAGTGGACAAATTAAATGGAATCCTGTAAGGTACTGCTATACGCGAAATCACGCTTTACAAGTCTGCGCTCAGCAAGTACCTGTTGTATTAGAAATGATAGGCTACGAAACGTGACTTGAAGAATCATATGAGGTATCTAGAATGCAGATTGGTAGTTTAGTCGTGATAAATAAACAGTCTATACAGATGACCGGAAATAATAAAAATTTAGATGGATTAACTATAAAGTATTTTACTCCTGGACCATTAGTCATAAACAGTACTTGTGTAAAAACAGATTAAAGTATATGGATTCCCTGTTTAAGAAAGGAATTTCTTTCTGACAGTATGCAGTCTGTACCATACCTGGAATAGGGAGGTGTTGCATCTTCAGGGAAACAAAATCTTTTATTCTGTAATTTTTACTGAAAATGTATGTTTAAATTTTGTTACCTAGATAACAAAATTAGATAACCCTATTTTTAACTCTTTTTATATGAAAATGAAACCAAATACAGACAAAGAAATAAAATTGCATTCCTTCCCTTAGTGCAGTTATGTGCAACTTTAACTTAAAGGGAGCCAATTTTGAGTTTATAAAATTTTGGCGAGCACAAGGATCTAGTGCACTTTTAATATTTCAGTTATAAATACATAACACAAAGTATAAAAATGTGTGGTATAATAAGTTAAAGAAAATGTATACTCTTTGTATTATTTACAAAAAATTCAGCAAGATGAAAGTTAAATACAGGGAAATGGTATTTTAATGTGAAATTTAACACTGCATTTCTTCTGCCAGTTTTTTTTTTTTTTTTTTTGCCTCTGATACATGTGATGTTATGGCTAAATCCTTGCAGTCGTTGGGATGTTGATTTGTTATCCTGTATCTAAACATTGATTTTAACAAGTTCATTGTTGAAAATCCTCTTTCACATTTTTAAGTAGATTGGAAGCAGGAATTTATCTTTTTAAAAGTTTAACTGTTGATGATGTTTCTGTTCTAGGACTATTCAATTGGCTTTTTGTGATATTCTTGATCTTAATTAGGATGAAAATCAGTTATTTCCATTTCTTGATCAATAGAATTGTTATTTAACATATTTGCAGTCTTTTACCATTTTTCTTAAATACTAGTATTATGTAATGGGTTTGAAGTGAATGAAGTAGTTAACCTAATTTTAAATACACTAAAGACATCTAATTTAGAAACTAATTTAAGCTCGATGAGATTTTCCAAATGATTCTTTCAATTTTCTTATATTTCACCCCTTAGTTCTCCAGATTTTCAATGGGGCAATACGTACATTACATTATGGTAAAAATGTATATTCCTCATATTTGTGTAATATTTTCAGAAAATTAATTTTGATTTAAAATGAACTTATAATACCCTTTAATTCAAAGACTCTAGTTTAGTTCTCTCGCCCCCTCCCTCAAATTTAAGATTTAGTTACTATGTTTGTAAGAATGGCTAAATCATAGAACCAGGTATGTTCAATAATTTCTTCATAAGTTTTGTTTCTGGATTTTTAAAATTCTTCTATGAAACTTTTGTAACAGAAGCTTGGATGGAACCCGGCAGCCAGACAGAATGTCCCTTCCCTGAGTGAAAAGTTCTATCATTTCTTTGAAAGTGACCTGATAATATTTCAGAATAAACCCTCATAACACTAATAAATGTATATAGATTTTTTAATGTTTATTTAATGTGTGTTTGGTTCTTAAAATATTTTGAGCTATTATATTACTAATTCTGTATGTGAATTAACACAGTTTAATATAGAACACCTGCTTCAAGGCTAAAGGTAAAGTATTTGAATAATGTTCTACCTTTCGTCTGTTTTCAGACGCAGGTTCTATTCTACAATTTACGGAATTTCTGGGTATTGGACATCTCACATAGCTGACAAAATTTCATTCCTATGTGTAGGTTTCATAGTACAATAGGTTGAGCATCCCTACATTAGTATTTGACTTTGATTCCTTCGAAAGAAAAAGGAGTATCTTAGTTTTCTTGAATTTTTGGTCAAAATTTTAGTATGTAGGTAATTGCAATAGCTCTTCCACGAAATTGCATTTAAATTTTTTGTAACATTTCAAAATGCTGTATCATTCAATGGCATTTGATGTGTTTTAGCTTGCTATATTAAAGCTGGGCTCGAACCCGGGCAGCTATACAATATGTTCTTTCCCTGAGTGAAATATTTCTATAATTACATTAAAGTCACCTGGTAATATTTCAAGATAATTTCTGGTATATCGGACTAAGCTGTCCTCTCTCATGGATGAGAGTACCTGCATTGCAGTCATGCTTTTAGTAACAATGTAGCACATTGCTGGAGTTTAAAACAAAGAAGGCGACTCTTGAAGTTTTATATATTAAGAAACAATATTAGATATTTCTCTTTGTGTATAATTATTCTTTAATATCAAAGTAGTTAAAATCTAATGATTTCTTTTTTCCCCTTTTGGCCCCTTCTAGTGTAATTTGTGATCATTTTTGTGCACTCTTGGAATGCAGAACATGATATCGTGAAAGAAAAAGAACGGATGAATAATGCAGAGCAAAAAGACATCTGTGGCTGGTAATTCTTGTTTTATATCAACTTTATTTCCACTAGAAATACTTGAATGTTATAATTTGTCCATCCCTTTTCACATGTTGCTTTATATTGAAGCTTTACTAGTTATTTATTTTACATGAACGTGTCACATTATGTTTTAATGTTTAGGGTAGCATTTGTTCATTAATTTCGTAGGTTTTGAATTTCATATTGAAGTGTCTGAATTGGTGCTTTCTCTATATTGTATTGTAATATTCGAAGTGAGGTTGAACTGTTAATCACACTATAATTATCAGAAGTCTGAGATTTGTTAGAGTTCTGTTGCTTCGTAGTGGTTTCAAAAGTACTGCTGTGATGTAATTTTTTCCCAAGTGGCCTCCTTTCGCATTACGAGGAGGAGGCTAAACATTTTCCTCTCTGTGTGGCCTAATATTTTCCATGTCCAACGGGGTCTTCTCTTCCCAACAGGCCAGTGTAATTGCACTGCCTGGGTATAAACCAATTTTGTTTCAGTTTTTTCCGAATTTAGAGTCTCTCTATCAAGTGCTGTTTCTCTTAAAACCATTGAAAGTTAAGTGTTGAATAAAAAAGAAATGTAAATAAAAATTTAATGTATAGTCGTAAAGAAAGTTAGTGGAGCCAAATTGTCTTCTGTTAAGGATGCTCAAAATGTGCTTTTTCTTAGTTGTTTTAAGCATACTTTATTATATTTTGTCCCTAATCCGAACAATTTTGGCATATTGTGAAGTTTTATGAACCAATTTGCGAAGATCTCTTTAAAATCGATAAAAAAATATTCATTTTGAAATAAAATCAGAGATGTTTTATTATTATCGAAGTAAAATTCTGCAGACTAACTTTCAACTTGGTTTTGAAAAGCACTCTGAAAGTTTCTTTAGGACTTGTTTTCGTTCTCTTGGCAAATACATGACAGAATTATTTTTTGAAAAAGCTGATGTCTTTTGCTTATAAGAATGACTGATGCAACTGTAACCATGTCGCTGTAAAGAGCACATATTTCCCAGTAGCTCTTTTAAAGTGTCTGTTTTTTTCTTTAATTGTGTCCATCTCCACTAGAAGATCAGACATTGCTTCTCTGTTATTTAACGATTCCTTCATCTAATCTTCAGTTAAAAGCTGTTTCTCGTAATGAGCGCTTTTATTATCAAGGGGTTTTATAAGCTCCCAATTCTTCTTTTGTAATTTTCTGATTCATTGTTTGACTTCTTTATCTTCCATATGTGAAAATTCTTCGGAATGCTTTGCATTTGAGATTTGTAAGATTTTTTTGAACTTCATTTTCAGTCTATGGAAATTGTTTAAAGTAGCAGATGAATTCTTTCTGGTGTTGATGGATGAATGTTGAACCACGTATGAATGAAATTCTAGCAGTGGACAAATTAAATGGAATCCTGTAAGGTACTGCTATACGCGAAATCACGCTTTACAAGTCTGCGCTCAGCAAGTACCTGTTGTATTAGAAATGATAGGCTACGAAACGTGACTTGAAGAATCATATGAGGTATCTAGAATGCAGATTGGTAGTTTAGTCGTGATAAATAAACAGTCTATACAGATGACCGGAAATAATAAAAATTTAGATGGATTAACTATAAAGTATTTTACTCCTGGACCATTAGTCATAAACAGTACTTGTGTAAAAACAGATTAAAGTATATGGATTCCCTGTTTAAGAAAGGAATTTCTTTCTGACAGTATGCAGTCTGTACCATACCTGGAATAGGGAGGTGTTGCATCTTCAGGGAAACAAAATCTTTTATTCTGTAATTTTTACTGAAAATGTATGTTTAAATTTTGTTACCTAGATAACAAAATTAGATAACCCTATTTTTAACTCTTTTTATATGAAAATGAAACCAAATACAGACAAAGAAATAAAATTGCATTCCTTCCCTTAGTGCAGTTATGTGCAACTTTAACTTAAAGGGAGCCAATTTTGAGTTTATAAAATTTTGGCGAGCACAAGGATCTAGTGCACTTTTAATATTTCAGTTATAAATACATAACACAAAGTATAAAAATGTGTGGTATAATAAGTTAAAGAAAATGTATACTCTTTGTATTATTTACAAAAAATTCAGCAAGATGAAAGTTAAATACAGGGAAATGGTATTTTAATGTGAAATTTAACACTGCATTTCTTCTGCCAGTTTTTTTTTTTTTTTTTTTGCCTCTGATACATGCGATGTTATGGCTAAATCCTTGCAGTCGTTGGGATGTTGATTTGTTATCCTGTATCTAAACATTGATTTTAACAAGTTCATTGTTGAAAATCCTCTTTCACATTTTTAAGTAGATTGGAAGCAGGAATTTATCTTTTTAAAAGTTTAACTGTTGATGATGTTTCTGTTCTAGGACTATTCAATTGGCTTTTTGTGATATTCTTGATCTTAATTAGGATGAAAATCAGTTATTTCCATTTCTTGATCAATAGAATTGTTATTTAACATATTTGCAGTCTTTTACCATTTTTCTTAAATACTAGTATTATGTAATGGGTTTGAAGTGAATGAAGTAGTTAACCTAATTTTAAATACACTAAAGACATCTAATTTAGAAACTAATTTAAGCTCGATGAGATTTTCCAAATGATTCTTTCAATTTTCTTATATTTCACCCCTTAGTTCTCCAGATTTTCAATGGGGCAATACGTACATTACATTATGGTAAAAATGTATATTCCTCATATTTGTGTAATATTTTCAGAAAATTAATTTTGATTTAAAATGAACTTATAATACCCTTTAATTCAAAGACTCTAGTTTAGTTCTCTCGCCCCCTCCCTCAAATTTAAGATTTAGTTACTATGTTTGTAAGAATGGCTAAATCATAGAACCAGGTATGTTCAATAATTTCTTCATAAGTTTTGTTTCTGGATTTTTAAAATTCTTCTATGAAACTTTTGTAACAGAAGCTTGGATGGAACCCGGCAGCCAGACAGAATGTCCCTTCCCTGAGTGAAAAGTTCTATCATTTCTTTGAAAGTGACCTGATAATATTTCAGAATAAACCCTCATAACACTAATAAATGTATATAGATTTTTTAATGTTTATTTAATGTGTGTTTGGTTCTTAAAATATTTTGAGCTATTATATTACTAATTCTGTATGTGAATTAACACAGTTTAATATAGAACACCTGCTTCAAGGCTAAAGGTAAAGTATTTGAATAATGTTCTACCTTTCGTCTGTTTTCAGACGCAGGTTCTATTCTACAATTTACGGAATTTCTGGGTATTGGACATCTCACATAGCTGACAAAATTTCATTCCTATGTGTAGGTTTCATAGTACAATAGGTTGAGCATCCCTACATTAGTATTTGACTTTGATTCCTTCGAAAGAAAAAGGAGTATCTTAGTTTTCTTGAATTTTTGGTCAAAATTTTAGTATGTAGGTAATTGCAATAGCTCTTCCACGAAATTGCATTTAAATTTTTTGTAACATTTCAAAATGCTGTATCATTCAATGGCATTTGATGTGTTTTAGCTTGCTATATTAAAGCTGGGCTCGAACCCGGGCAGCTATACAATATGTTCTTTCCCTGAGTGAAATATTTCTATAATTACATTAAAGTCACCTGGTAATATTTCAAGATAATTTCTGGTATATCGGACTAAGCTGTCCTCTCTCATGGATGAGAGTACCTGCATTGCAGTCATGCTTTTAGTAACAATGTAGCACATTGCTGGAGTTTAAAACAAAGAAGGCGACTCTTGAAGTTTTATATATTAAGAAACAATATTAGATATTTCTCTTTGTGTATAATTATTCTTTAATATCAAAGTAGTTAAAATCTAATGATTTCTTTTTTCCCCTTTTGGCCCCTTCTAGTGTAATTTGTGATCATTTTTGTGCACTCTTGGAATGCAGAACATGATATCGTGAAAGAAAAAGAACGGATGAATAATGCAGAGCAAAAAGACATCTGTGGCTGGTAATTCTTGTTTTATATCAACTTTATTTCCACTAGAAATACTTGAATGTTATAATTTGTCCATCCCTTTTCACATGTTGCTTTATATTGAAGCTTTACTAGTTATTTATTTTACATGAACGTGTCACATTATGTTTTAATGTTTAGGGTAGCATTTGTTCATTAATTTCGTAGGTTTTGAATTTCATATTGAAGTGTCTGAATTGGTGCTTTCTCTATATTGTATTGTAATATTCGAAGTGAGGTTGAACTGTTAATCACACTATAATTATCAGAAGTCTGAGATTTGTTAGAGTTCTGTTGCTTCGTAGTGGTTTCAAAAGTACTGCTGTGATGTAATTTTTTCCCAAGTGGCCTCCTTTCGCATTACGAGGAGGAGGCTAAACATTTTCCTCTCTGTGTGGCCTAATATTTTCCATGTCCAACGGGGTCTTCTCTTCCCAACAGGCCAGTGTAATTGCACTGCCTGGGTATAAACCAATTTTGTTTCAGTTTTTTCCGAATTTAGAGTCTCTCTATCAAGTGCTGTTTCTCTTAAAACCATTGAAAGTTAAGTGTTGAATAAAAAAGAAATGTAAATAAAAATTTAATGTATAGTCGTAAAGAAAGTTAGTGGAGCCAAATTGTCTTCTGTTAAGGATGCTCAAAATGTGCTTTTTCTTAGTTGTTTTAAGCATACTTTATTATATTTTGTCCCTAATCCGAACAATTTTGGCATATTGTGAAGTTTTATGAACCAATTTGCGAAGATCTCTTTAAAATCGATAAAAAAATATTCATTTTGAAATAAAATCAGAGATGTTTTATTATTATCGAAGTAAAATTCTGCAGACTAACTTTCAACTTGGTTTTGAAAAGCACTCTGAAAGTTTCTTTAGGACTTGTTTTCGTTCTCTTGGCAAATACATGACAGAATTATTTTTTGAAAAAGCTGATGTCTTTTGCTTATAAGAATGACTGATGCAACTGTAACCATGTCGCTGTAAAGAGCACATATTTCCCAGTAGCTCTTTTAAAGTGTCTGTTTTTTTCTTTAATTGTGTCCATCTCCACTAGAAGATCAGACATTGCTTCTCTGTTATTTAACGATTCCTTCATCTAATCTTCAGTTAAAAGCTGTTTCTCGTAATGAGCGCTTTTATTATCAAGGGGTTTTATAAGCTCCCAATTCTTCTTTTGTAATTTTCTGATTCATTGTTTGACTTCTTTATCTTCCATATGTGAAAATTCTTCGGAATGCTTTGCATTTGAGATTTGTAAGATTTTTTTGAACTTCATTTTCAGTCTATGGAAATTGCTTAAAGTAGCAGATGAATTCTTTCTGGTGTTGATGGATGAATGTTGAACCACGTATGAATGAAATTCTAGCAGTGGACAAATTAAATGGAATCCTGTAAGGTACTGCTATACGCGAAATCACGCTTTACAAGTCTGCGCTCAGCAAGTACCTGTTGTATTAGAAATGATAGGCTACGAAACGTGACTTGAAGAATCATATGAGGTATCTAGAATGCAGATTGGTAGTTTAGTCGTGATAAATAAACAGTCTATACAGATGACCGGAAATAATAAAAATTTAGATGGATTAACTATAAAGTATTTTACTCCTGGACCATTAGTCATAAACAGTACTTGTGTAAAAACAGATTAAAGTATATGGATTCCCTGTTTAAGAAAGGAATTTCTTTCTGACAGTATGCAGTCTGTACCATACCTGGAATAGCGAGGTGTTGCATGTTCAGGGAAACAAAATCTTTTATTCTGTAATTTTTACTGAAAATGTATGTTTAAATTTTGTTACCTAGATAACAAAATTAGATAACCCTATTTTTAACTCTTTTTATATGAAAATGAAACCAAATACAGACAAAGAAATAAAATTGCATTCCTTCCCTTAGTGCAGTTATGTGCAACTTTAACTTAAAGGGAGCCAATTTTGAGTTTATAAAATTTTGGCGAGCACAAGGATCTAGTGCACTTTTAATATTTCAGTTATAAATACATAACACAAAGTATAAAAATGTGTGGTATAATAAGTTAAAGAAAAGGTATACTCCTTGTATTATTTACAAAAAATTCAGCAAGATGAAAGTTAAATACAGGGAAATGGTATTTTAATGTGAAATTTAACACCGCATTTATTCTGCGAGTTTTTTTTTTTTTTTTTGCCTCTGATACATGCGATGTTATGGCTAAATCCTTGCAGTCGTTGGGATGTTGATTTGTTATCCTGTATCTAAACATTGATTTTAACAAGTTCATTGTTGAAAATCCTCTTTCACATTTTTAAGTAGATTGGAAGCAGGAATTTATCTTTTTAAAAGTTTAACTGTTGATGATGTTTCTGTTCTAGGACTATTCAATTGGCTTTTTGTGATATTCTTGATCTTAATTAGGATGAAAATCAGTTATTTCCATTTCTTGATCAATAAAATTGTTATTTAACATATTTGCAGTCTTTTACCATTTTTCTTAAATGCTAGTATTATGTAATGGGTTTGAAGTGAATGAAGTAGTTAACCTAATTTTAAATACACTAAAGACATCTAATTTAGAAACTAATTTAAGCTCGATGAGATTTTCCAAATGATTCTTTCAGTTTTCTTATATTTCACCCCTTAGTTCTCCAGATTTTCAATGGGGCAATACGTACATTACATTATGGTAAAAATGTATATTCCTCATATTTGTGTAATATTTTCAGAAAATTAATTTTGATTTAAAATGAACTTATAATACCCTTTAATTCAAAGACTCTAGTTTAGTTCTCTCGCCCCCTCCCTCAAATTTAAGATTTAGTTACTATGTCTGTAAGAATGGCTAAATCATAGAACCAGGTATGTTCAATAATTTCTTCATAAGTTTTGTTTCTGGATTTTTAAAATTCTTCTATGAAACTTTTGTAACAGAAGCTGGGATGGAACCCGGGCAGCCAGACAGAATGTCCCTTCCCTGAGTGAAAAGTTCTATCATTTCTTTGAAAGTGACCTGATAATATTTCAGAATAAACCCTCATAAGACTAATAAATGTATATAGATTTTTTAATGTTTATTTAATGTGTGTTTGGTTCTTAAAATATTTTGAGCTATTATATTACTAATTCTGTATGTGAATTAACACAGTTTAATATAGAACACCTGCTTCAAGGCTAAAGGTAAAGTATTTGAATAATGTTCTACCTTTCGTCTGTTTTCAGACGCAGGTTCTATTCTACAATTTACGGAATTTCTGGGTATTGGACATCTCACATAGCTGACAAAATTTCATTCCTATGTGTAGGTTTCATAGTACAATAGGTTGAGCATCCCTACATTAGTATTTGACTTTGATTCCTTCGAAAGAAAAAGGAGTATCTTAGTTTTCTTGAATTTTTGGTCAAAATTTTAGTATGTAGGTAATTGCAATAGCTCTTCCACGAAATTGCATTTAAATTTTTTGTAACATTTCAAAATGCTGTATCATTCAATGGCATTTGATGTGTTTTAGCTTGCTATATTAAAGCTGGGCTCGAACCCGGGCAGCTATACAATATGTTCTTTCCCTGAGTGAAATATTTCTATAATTACATTAAAGTCACCTGGTAATATTTCAAGATAATTTCTGGTATATCGGACTAAGCTGTCCTCTCTCATGGATGAGAGTACCTGCATTGCAGTCATGCTTTTAGTAACAATGTAGCACATTGCTGGAGTTTAAAACAAAGAAGGCGACTCTTGAAGTTTTATATATTAAGAAACAATATTAGATATTTCTCTTTGTGTATAATTATTCTTTAATATCAAAATAGTTAAAATCTAATGATTTCTTTTTTCCCCTTTTGGCCCCTTCTAGTGTAATTTGTGATCATTTTTGTGCACTCTTGGAATGCAGAACATGATATCGTGAAAGAAAAAGAACGGATGAATAATGCAGAGCAAAAAGACATCTGTGGCTGGTAATTCTTGTTTTATATCAACTTTATTTCCACTAGAAATACTTGAATGTTATAATTTGTCCATCCCTTTTCACATGTTGCTTTATATTGAAGCTTTACTAGTTATTTATTTTACATGAACGTGTCACATTATGTTTTAATGTTTAGGGTAGCATTTGTTCATTAATTTCGTAGGTTTTGAATTTCATATTGAAGTGTCTGAATTGGTGCTTTCTCTATATTGTATTGTAATATTCGAAGTGAGGTTGAACTGTTAATCACACTATAATTATCAGAAGTCTGAGATTTGTTAGAGTTCTGTTGCTTCGTAGTGGTTTCAAAAGTACTGCTGTGATGTAATTTTTTCCCAAGTGGCCTCCTTTCGCATTATGAGGAGGAGGCTAAACATTTTCCTCTCTGTGTGGCCTAATATTTTCCATGTCCAACGGGGTCTTCTCTTCCCAACAGGCCAGTGTAATTGCACTGCCTGGGTATAAACCAATTTTGTTTCAGTTTTTTCCGAATTTAGAGTCTCTCTATCAAGTGCTGTTTCTCTTAAAACCATTGAAAGTTAAGTGTTGAATAAAAAAGAAATGTAAATAAAAATTTAATGTATAGTCGTAAAGAAAGTTAGTGGAGCCAAATTGTCTTCTGTTAAGGATGCTCAAAATGTGCTTTTTCTTAGTTGTTTTAAGCATACTTTATTATATTTTGTCCCTAATCCGAACAATTTTGGCATATTGTGAAGTTTTATGAACCAATTTGCGAAGATCTCTTTAAAATCGATAAAAAAATATTCATTTTGAAATAAAATCAGAGATGTTTTATTATTATCGAAGTAAAATTCTGCAGACTAACTTTCAACTTGGTTTTGAAAAGCACTCTGAAAGTTTCTTTAGGACTTGTTTTCGTTCTCTTGGCAAATACATGACAGAATTATTTTTTGAAAAAGCTGATGTCTTTTGCTTATAAGAATGACTGATGCAACTGTAACCATGTCGCTGTAAAGAGCACATATTTCCCAGTAGCTCTTTTAAAGTGTCCGTTTTTTTCTTTAATTGTGTCCATCTCCACTAGAAGATCAGACATTGCTTCTCTGTTATTTAACGATTCCTTCATCTAATCTTCAGTTAAAAGCTGTTTCTCGTAATGAGCGCTTTTATTATCAAGGGGTTTTATAAGCTCCCAATTCTTCTTTTGTAATTTTCTGATTCATTGTTTGACTTCTTTATCTTCCATATGTGAAAATTCTTCGGAATGCTTTGCATTTGAGATTTGTAAGATTTTTTTGAACTTCATTTTCAGTCTATGGAAATTGTTTAAAGTAGCAGATGAATTCTTTCTGGTGTTGATGGATGAATGTTGAACCACGTATGAATGAAATTCTAGCAGTGGACAAATTAAATGGAATCCTGTAAGGTACTGCTATACGCGAAATCACGCTTTACAAGTCTGCGCTCAGCAAGTACCTGTTGTATTAGAAATGATAGGCTACGAAACGTGACTTGAAGAATCATATGAGGTATCTAGAATGCAGATTGGTAGTTTAGTCGTGATAAATAAACAGTCTATACAGATGACCGGAAATAATAAAAATTTAGATGGATTAACTATAAAGTATTTTACTCCTGGACCATTAGTCATAAACAGTACTTGTGTAAAAACAGATTAAAGTATATGGATTCCCTGTTTAAGAAAGGAATTTCTTTCTGACAGTATGCAGTCTGTACCATACCTGGAATAGCGAGGTGTTGCATGTTCAGGGAAACAAAATCTTTTATTCTGTAATTTTTACTGAAAATGTATGTTTAAATTTTGTTACCTAGATAACAAAATTAGATAACCCTATTTTTAACTCTTTTTATATGAAAATGAAACCAAATACAGACAAAGAAATAAAATTGCATTCCTTCCCTTAGTGCAGTTTTGTGCAACTTTAACTTAAAGGGAGCCAATTTTGAGTTTATAAAATTTTGGCGAGCACAAGGATCTAGTGCACTTTTAATATTTCAGTTATAAATACATAACACAAAGTATAAAAATGTGTGGTATAATAAGTTAAAGAAAAGGTATACTCCTTGTATTATTTACAAAAAATTCAGCAAGATGAAAGTTAAATACAGGGAAATGGTATTTTAATGTGAAATTTAACACTGCATTTCTTCTGCGAGTTTTTTTTTTTTTTTTTGCCTCTGATACATGCGATGTTATGGCTAAATCCTTGCAGTCGTTGGGATGTTGATTTGTTATCCTGTATCTAAACATTGATTTTAACAAGTTCATTGTTGAAAATCCTCTTTCACATTTTTAAGTAGATTGGAAGCAGGAATTTATCTTTTTAAAAGTTTAACTGTTGATGATGTTTCTGTTCTAGGACTATTCAATTGGCTTTTTGTGATATTCTTGATCTTAATTAGGATGAAAATCAGTTATTTCCATTTCTTGATCAATAAAATTGTTATTTAACATATTTGCAGTCTTTTACCATTTTTCTTAAATGCTAGTATTATGTAATGGGTTTGAAGTGAATGAAGTAGTTAACCTAATTTTAAATACACTAAAGACATCTAATTTAGAAACTAATTTAAGCTCGATGAGATTTTCCAAATGATTCTTTCAGTTTTCTTATATTTCACCCCTTAGTTCTCCAGATTTTCAATGGGGCAATACGTACATTACATTATGGTAAAAATGTATATTCCTCATATTTGTGTAATATTTTCAGAAAATTAATTTTGATTTAAAATGAACTTATAATACCCTTTAATTCAAAGACTCTAGTTTAGTTCTCTCGCCCCCTCCCTCAAATTTAAGATTTAGTTACTATGTCTGTAAGAATGGCTAATTCATAGAACCAGGTATGTTCAATAATTTCTTCATAAGTTTTGTTTCTGGATTTTTAAAATTCTTCTATGAAACTTTTGTAACAGAAGCTTGGATGGAACCCGGCAGCCAGACAGAATGTCCCTTCCCTGAGTGAAAAGTTCTATCATTTCTTTGAAAGTGACCTGATAATATTTCAGAATAAACCCTCATAAGACTAATAAATGTATATAGATTTTTTAATGTTTATTTAATGTGTGTTTGGTTCTTAAAATATTTTGAGCTATTATATTACTAATTCTGTATGTGAATTAACACAGTTTAATATAGAACACCTGCTTCAAGGCTAAAGGTAAAGTATTTGAATAATGTTCTACCTTTCGTCTGTTTTCAGACGCAGGTTCTATTCTACAATTTACGGAATTTCTGGGTATTGGACATCTCACATAGCTGACAAAATTTCATTCCTATGTGTAGGTTTCATAGTACAATAGGTTGAGCATCCCTACATTAGTATTTGACTTTGATTCCTTCGAAAGAAAAAGGAGTATCTTAGTTTTCTTGAATTTTTGGTCAAAATTTTAGTATGTAGGTAATTGCAATAGCTCTTCCACGAAATTGCATTTAAATTTTTTGTAACATTTCAAAATGCTGTATCATTCAATGGCATTTGATGTGTTTTAGCTTGCTATATTAAAGCTGGGCTCGAACCCGGGCAGCTATACAATATGTTCTTTCCCTGAGTGAAATATTTCTATAATTACATTAAAGTCACCTGGTAATATTTCAAGATAATTTCTGGTATATCGGACTAAGCTGTCCTCTCTCATGGATGAGAGTACCTGCATTGCAGTCATGCTTTTAGTAACAATGTAGCACATTGCTGGAGTTTAAAACAAAGAAGGCGACTCTTGAAGTTTTATATATTAAGAAACAATATTAGGTATTTCTCTTTGTGTATAATTATTCTTTAATATCAAAGTAGTTAAAATCTAATGATTTCTTTTTTCCCCTTTTGGCCCCTTCTAGTGTAATTTGTGATCATTTTTGTGCACTCTTGGAATGCAGAACATGATATCGTGAAAGAAAAAGAACGGATGAATAATGCAGAGCAAAAAGACATCTGTGGCTGGTAATTCTTGTTTTATATCAACTTTATTTCCACTAGAAATACTTGAATGTTATAATTTGTCCATCCCTTTTCACATGTTGCTTTATATTGAAGCTTTACTAGTTATTTATTTTACATGAACGTGTCACATTATGTTTTAATGTTTAGGGTAGCATTTGTTCATTAATTTCGTAGGTTTTGAATTTCATATTGAAGTGTCTGAATTGGTGCTTTCTCTATATTGTATTGTAATATTCGAAGTGAGGTTGAACTGTTAATCACACTATAATTATCAGAAGTCTGAGATTTGTTAGAGTTCTGTTGCTTCGTAGTGGTTTCAAAAGTACTGCTGTGATGTAATTTTTTCCCAAGTGGCCTCCTTTCGCATTATGAGGAGGAGGCTAAACATTTTCCTCTCTGTGTGGCCTAATATTTTCCATGTCCAACGGGGTCTTCTCTTCCCAACAGGCCAGTGTAATTGCACTGCCTGGGTATAAACCAATTTTGTTTCAGTTTTTTCCGAATTTAGAGTCTCTCTATCAAGTGCTGTTTCTCTTAAAACCATTGAAAGTTAAGTGTTGAATAAAAAAGAAATGTAAATAAAAATTTAATGTATAGTCGTAAAGAAAGTTAGTGGAGCCAAATTGTCTTCTGTTAAGGATGCTCAAAATGTGCTTTTTCTTAGTTGTTTTAAGCATACTTTATTATATTTTGTCCCTAATCCGAACAATTTTGGCATATTGTGAAGTTTTATGAACCAATTTGCGAAGATCTCTTTAAAATCGATAAAAAAATATTCATTTTGAAATAAAATCAGAGATGTTTTATTATTATCGAAGTAAAATTCTGCAGACTAACTTTCAACTTGGTTTTGAAAAGCACTCTGAAAGTTTCTTTAGGACTTGTTTTCGTTCTCTTGGCAAATACATGACAGAATTATTTTTTGAAAAAGCTGATGTCTTTTGCTTATAAGAATGACTGATGCAACTGTAACCATGTCGCTGTAAAGAGCACATATTTCCCAGTAGCTCTTTTAAAGTGTCCGTTTTTTTCTTTAATTGTGTCCATCTCCACTAGAAGATCAGACATTGCTTCTCTGTTATTTAACGATTCCTTCATCTAATCTTCAGTTAAAAGCTGTTTCTCGTAATGAGCGCTTTTATTATCAAGGGGTTTTATAAGCTCCCAATTCTTCTTTTGTAATTTTCTGATTCATTGTTTGACTTCTTTATCTTCCATATGTGAAAATTCTTCGGAATGCTTTGCATTTGAGATTTGTAAGATTTTTTTGAACTTCATTTTCAGTCTATGGAAATTGTTTAAAGTAGCAGATGAATTCTTTCTGGTGTTGATGGATGAATGTTGAACCACGTATGAATGAAATTCTAGCAGTGGACAAATTAAATGGAATCCTGTAAGGTACTGCTATACGCGAAATCACGCTTTACAAGTCTGCGCTCAGCAAGTACCTGTTGTATTAGAAATGATAGGCTACGAAACGTGACTTGAAGAATCATATGAGGTATCTAGAATGCAGATTGGTAGTTTAGTCGTGATAAATAAACAGTCTATACAGATGACCGGAAATAATAAAAATTTAGATGGATTAACTATAAAGTATTTTACTCCTGGACCATTAGTCATAAACAGTACTTGTGTAAAAACAGATTAAAGTATATGGATTCCCTGTTTAAGAAAGGAATTTCTTTCTGACAGTATGCAGTCTGTACCATACCTGGAATAGCGAGGTGTTGCATGTTCAGGGAAACAAAATCTTTTATTCTGTAATTTTTACTGAAAATGTATGTTTAAATTTTGTTACCTAGATAACAAAATTAGATAACCCTATTTTTAACTCTTTTTATATGAAAATGAAACCAAATACAGACAAAGAAATAAAATTGCATTCCTTCCCTTAGTGCAGTTTTGTGCAACTTTAACTTAAAGGGAGCCAATTTTGAGTTTATAAAATTTTGGCGAGCACAAGGATCTAGTGCACTTTTAATATTTCAGTTATAAATACATAACACAAAGTATAAAAATGTGTGGTATAATAAGTTAAAGAAAAGGTATACTCCTTGTATTATTTACAAAAAATTCAGCAAGATGAAAGTTAAATACAGGGAAATGGTATTTTAATGTGAAATTTAACACTGCATTTCTTCTGCGAGTTTTTTTTTTTTTTTTTGCCTCTGATACATGCGATGTTATGGCTAAATCCTTGCAGTCGTTGGGATGTTGATTTGTTATCCTGTATCTAAACATTGATTTTAACAAGTTCATTGTTGAAAATCCTCTTTCACATTTTTAAGTAGATTGGAAGCAGGAATTTATCTTTTTAAAAGTTTAACTGTTGATGATGTTTCTGTTCTAGGACTATTCAATTGGCTTTTTGTGATATTCTTGATCTTAATTAGGATGAAAATCAGTTATTTCCATTTCTTGATCAATAAAATTGTTATTTAACATATTTGCAGTCTTTTACCATTTTTCTTAAATGCTAGTATTATGTAATGGGTTTGAAGTGAATGAAGTAGTTAACCTAATTTTAAATACACTAAAGACATCTAATTTAGAAACTAATTTAAGCTCGATGAGATTTTCCAAATGATTCTTTCAGTTTTCTTATATTTCACCCCTTAGTTCTCCAGATTTTCAATGGGGCAATACGTACATTACATTATGGTAAAAATGTATATTCCTCATATTTGTGTAATATTTTCACAAAATTAATTTTGATTTAAAATGAACTTATAATACCCTTTAATTCAAAGACTCTAGTTTAGTTCTCTCGCCCCCTCCCTCAAATTTAAGATTTAGTTACTATGTCTGTAAGAATGGCTAATTCATAGAACCAGGTATGTTCAATAATTTCTTCATAAGTTTTGTTTCTGGATTTTTAAAATTCTTCTATGAAACTTTTGTAACAGAAGCTTGGATGGAACCCGGCAGCCAGACAGAATGTCCCTTCCCTGAGTGAAAAGTTCTATCATTTCTTTGAAAGTGACCTGATAATATTTCAGAATAAACCCTCATAACACTAATAAATGTATATAGATTTTTTAATGTTTATTTAATGTGTGTTTGGTTCTTAAAATATTTTGAGCTATTATATTACTAATTCTGTATGTGAATTAACACAGTTTAATATAGAACACCTGCTTCAAGGCTAAAGGTAAAGTATTTGAATAATGTTCTACCTTTCGTCTGTTTTCAGACGCAGGTTCTATTCTACAATTTACGGAATTTCTGGGTATTGGACATCTCACATAGCTGACAAAATTTCATTCCTATGTGTAGGTTTCATAGTACAATAGGTTGAGCATCCCTACATTAGTATTTGACTTTGATTCCTTCGAAAGAAAAAGGAGTATCTTAGTTTTCTTGAATTTTTGGTCAAAATTTTAGTATGTAGGTAATTGCAATAGCTCTTCCACGAAATTGCATTTAAATTTTTTGTAACATTTCAAAATGCTGTATCATTCAATGGCATTTGATGTGTTTTAGCTTGCTATATTAAAGCTGGGCTCGAACCCGGGCAGCTATACAATATGTTCTTTCCCTGAGTGAAATATTTCTATAATTACATTAAAGTCACCTGGTAATATTTCAAGATAATTTCTGGTATATCGGACTAAGCTGTCCTCTCTCATGGATGAGAGTACCTGCATTGCAGTCATGCTTTTAGTAACAATGTAGCACATTGCTGGAGTTTAAAACAAAGAAGGCGACTCTTGAAGTTTTATATATTAAGAAACAATATTAGGTATTTCTCTTTGTGTATAATTATTCTTTAATATCAAAGTAGTTAAAATCTAATGATTTCTTTTTTCCCCTTTTGGCCCCTTCTAGTGTAATTTGTGATCATTTTTGTGCACTCTTGGAATGCAGAACATGATATCGTGAAAGAAAAAGAACGGATGAATAATGCAGAGCAAAAAGACATCTGTGGCTGGTAATTCTTGTTTTATATCAACTTTATTTCCACTAGAAATACTTGAATGTTATAATTTGTCCATCCCTTTTCACATGTTGCTTTATATTGAAGCTTTACTAGTTATTTATTTTACATGAACGTGTCACATTATGTTTTAATGTTTAGGGTAGCATTTGTTCATTAATTTCGTAGGTTTTGAATTTCATATTGAAGTGTCTGAATTGGTGCTTTCTCTATATTGTATTGTAATATTCGAAGTGAGGTTGAACTGTTAATCACACTATAATTATCAGAAGTCTGAGATTTGTTAGAGTTCTGTTGCTTCGTAGTGGTTTCAAAAGTACTGCTGTGATGTAATTTTTTCCCAAGTGGCCTCCTTTCGCATTACGAGGAGGAGGCTAAACATTTTCCTCTCTGTGTGGCCTAATATTTTCCATGTCCAACGGGGTCTTCTCTTCCCAACAGGCCAGTGTAATTGCACTGCCTGGGTATAAACCAATTTTGTTTCAGTTTTTTCCGAATTTAGAGTCTCTCTATCAAGTGCTGTTTCTCTTAAAACCATTGAAAGTTAAGTGTTGAATAAAAAAGAAATGTAAATAAAAATTTAATGTATAGTCGTAAAGAAAGTTAGTGGAGCCAAATTGTCTTCTGTTAAGGATGCTCAAAATGTGCTTTTTCTTAGTTGTTTTAAGCATACTTTATTATATTTTGTCCCTAATCCGAACAATTTTGGCATATTGTGAAGTTTTATGAACCAATTTGCGAAGATCTCTTTAAAATCGATAAAAAAATATTCATTTTGAAATAAAATCAGAGATGTTTTATTATTATCGAAGTAAAATTCTGCAGACTAACTTTCAACTTGGTTTTGAAAAGCACTCTGAAAGTTTCTTTAGGACTTGTTTTCGTTCTCTTGGCAAATACATGACAGAATTATTTTTTGAAAAAGCTGATGTCTTTTGCTCATAAGAATGACTGATGCAACTGTAACCATGTCGCTGTAAAGAGCACATATTTCCCAGTAGCTCTTTTAAAGTGTCCGTTTTTTTCTTTAATTGTGTCCATCTCCACTAGAAGATCAGACATTGCTTCTCTGTTATTTAACGATTCCTTCATCTAATCTTCAGTTAAAAGCTGTTTCTCGTAATGAGCGCTTTTATTATCAAGGGGTTTTATAAGCTCCCAATTCTTCTTTTGTAATTTTCTGATTCATTGTTTGACTTCTTTATCTTCCATATGTGAAAATTCTTCGGAATGCTTTGCATTTGAGATTTGTAAGATTTTTTTGAACTTCATTTTCAGTCTATGGAAATTGTTTAAAGTAGCAGATGAATTCTTTCTGGTGTTGATGGATGAATGTTGAACCACGTATGAATGAAATTCTAGCAGTGGACAAATTAAATGGAATCCTGTAAGGTACTGCTATACGCGAAATCACGCTTTACAAGTCTGCGCTCAGCAAGTACCTGTTGTATTAGAAATGATAGGCTACGAAACGTGACTTGAAGAATCATATGAGGTATCTAGAATGCAGATTGGTAGTTTAGTCGTGATAAATAAACAGTCTATACAGATGACCGGAAATAATAAAAATTTAGATGGATTAACTATAAAGTATTTTACTCCTGGACCATTAGTCATAAACAGTACTTGTGTAAAAACAGATTAAAGTATATGGATTCCCTGTTTAAGAAAGGAATTTCTTTCTGACAGTATGCAGTCTGTACCATACCTGGAATAGCGAGGTGTTGCATGTTCAGGGAAACAAAATCTTTTATTGTTTAATTTTTACTGAAAATGTATCTTTAAATTTTGTTACCTAGATAACAAAATTAGATAACCCTATTTTTAACTCTTTTTATATGAAAATGAAACCAAATACAGACAAAGAAATAAAATTCCATTCCTTCCCTTAGTGCAGTTATGTGCAACTTTAACTTAAAGGGAGCCAATTTTGAGTTTATAAAATTTTGGCGAGCACAAGGATCTAGTGCACTTTTAATATTTCAGTTATAAATACATAACACAAAGTATAAAAATGTGTGGTATAATAAGTTAAAGAAAAGGTATACTCTTTGTATTATTTACAAAAAATTCAGCAAGATGAAAGTTAAATACAGGGAAATGGTATTTTAATGTGAAATTTAACACTGCATTTCTTCTGCGAGTTTTTTTTTTTTTTTTGCCTCTGATACATGCGATGTTATGGCTAAATCCTTGCAGTCGTTGGGATGTTGATTTGTTATCCTGTATCTAAACATTGATTTTAACAAGTTCATTGTTGAAAATCCTCTTTCACATTTTTAAGTAGATTGGAAGCAGGAATTTATCTTTTTAAAAGTTTAACTGTTGATGATGTTTCTGTTCTAGGACTATTCAATTGGCTTTTTGTGATATTCTTGATCTTAATTAGGATGAAAATCAGTTATTTCCATTTCTTGATCAATAGAATTGTTATTTAACATATTTGCAGTCTTTTACCATTTTTCTTAAATGCTAGTATTATGTAATGGGTTTGAAGTGAATGAAGTAGTTAACCTAATTTTAAATACACTAAAGACATCTAATTTAGAAACTAATTTAAGCTCGATGAGATTTTCCAAATGATTCTTTCAGTTTTCTTATATTTCACCCCTTAGTTCTCCAGATTTTCAATGGGGCAATACGTACATTACATTATGGTAAAAATGTATATTCCTCATATTTGTGTAATATTTTCACAAAATTAATTTTGATTTAAAATGAACTTATAATACCCTTTAATTCAAAGACTCTAGTTTAGTTCTCTCGCCCCCTCCCTCAAATTTAAGATTTAGTTACTATGTCTGTAAGAATGGCTAAATCATAGAACCAGGTATGTTCAATAATTTCTTCATAAGTTTTGTTTCTGGATTTTTAAAATTCTTCTATGAAACTTTTGTAACAGAAGCTTTAATGGAACCCGGCAGCCAGACAGAATGTCCCTTCCCTGAGTGAAAAGTTCTATCATTTCTTTGAAAGTGACCTGATAATATTTCAGAATAAACCCTCATAACACTAATAAATGTATATAGATTTTTTAATGTTTATTTAATGTGTGTTTGGTTCTTAAAATATTTTGAGCTATTATATTACTAATTCTGTATGTGAATTAACACAGTTTAATATAGAACACCTGCTTCAAGGCTAAAGGTAAAGTATTTGAATAATGTTCTACCATTCGTCTGTTTTCAGACGCAGGTTCTATTCTACAATTTACGGAATTTCTGGGTATTGGACATCTCACATAGCTGACAAAATTTCATTCCTATGTGTAGGTTTCATAGTACAATAGGTTGAGCATCCCTACATTAGTATTTGACTTTGATTCCTTCGAAAGAAAAAGGAGTATCTTAGTTTTCTTGAATTTTTGGTCAAAATTTTAGTATGTAGGTAATTGCAATAGCTCTTCCACGAAATTGCATTTAAATTTTTTGTAACATTTCAAAATGCTGTATCATTCAATGGCATTTGATGTGTTTTAGCTTGCTATATTAAAGCTGGGCTCGAACCCGGGCAGCTATACAATATGTTCTTTCCCTGAGTGAAATATTTCTATAATTACATTAAAGTCACCTGGTAATATTTCAAGATAATTTCTGGTATATCGGACTAAGCTGTCCTCTCTCATGGATGAGAGTACCTGCATTGCAGTCATGCTTTTAGTAACAATGTAGCACATTGCTGGAGTTTAAAACAAAGAAGGCGACTCTTGAAGTTTTATATATTAAGAAACAATATTAGATATTTCTCTTTGTGTATAATTATTCTTTAATATCAAAGTAGTTAAAATCTAATGATTTCTTTTTTCCCCTTTTGGCCCCTTCTAGTGTAATTTGTGATCATTTTTGTGCACTCTTGGAATGCAGAACATGATATCGTGAAAGAAAAAGAACGGATGAATAATGCAGAGCAAAAAGACATCTGTGGCTGGTAATTCTTGTTTTATATCAACTTTATTTCCACTAGAAATACTTGAATGTTATAATTTGTCCATCCCTTTTCACATGTTGCTTTATATTGAAGCTTTACTAGTTATTTATTTTACATGAACGTGTCACATTATGTTTTAATGTTTAGGGTAGCATTTGTTCATTAATTTCGTAGGTTTTGAATTTCATATTGAAGTGTCTGAATTGGTGCTTTCTCTATATTGTATTGTAATATTCGAAGTGAGGTTGAACTGTTAATCACACTATAATTATCAGAAGTCTGAGATTTGTTAGAGTTCTGTTGCTTCGTAGTGGTTTCAAAAGTACTGCTGTGATGTAATTTTTTCCCAAGTGGCCTCCTTTCGCATTACGAGGAGGAGGCTAAACATTTTCCTCTCTGTGTGGCCTAATATTTTCCATGTCCAACGGGGTCTTCTCTTCCCAACAGGCCAGTGTAATTGCACTGCCTGGGTATAAACCAATTTTGTTTCAGTTTTTTCCGAATTTAGAGTCTCTCTATCAAGTGCTGTTTCTCTTAAAACCATTGAAAGTTAAGTGTTGAATAAAAAAGAAATGTAAATAAAAATTTAATGTATAGTCGTAAAGAAAGTTAGTGGAGCCAAATTGTCTTCTGTTAAGGATGCTCAAAATGTGCTTTTTCTTAGTTGTTTTAAGCATACTTTATTATATTTTGTCCCTAATCCGAACAATTTTGGCATATTGTGAAGTTTTATGAACCAATTTGCAAAGATCTCTTTAAAATCGATAAAAAAATATTCATTTTGAAATAAAATCAGAGATGTTTTATTATTATCGAAGTAAAATTCTGCAGACTAACTTTCAACTTGGTTTTGAAAAGCACTCTGAAAGTTTCTTTAGGACTTGTTTTCGTTCTCTTGGCAAATACATGACAGAATTATTTTTTGAAAAAGCTGATGTCTTTTGCTTATAAGAATGACTGATGCAACTGTAACCATGTCGCTGTAAAGAGCACATATTTCCCAGTAGCTCTTTTAAAGTGTCCGTTTTTTTCTTTAATTGTGTCCATCTCCACTAGAAGATCAGACATTGCTTCTCTGTTATTTAACGATTCCTTCATCTAATCTTCAGTTAAAAGCTGTTTCTCGTAATGAGCGCTTTTATTATCAAGGGGTTTTATAAGCTCCCAATTCTTCTTTTGTAATTTTCTGATTCATTGTTTGACTTCTTTATCTTCCATATGTGAAAATTCTTCGGAATGCTTTGCATTTGAGATTTGTAAGATTTTTTTGAACTTCATTTTCAGTCTATGGAAATTGTTTAAAGTAGCAGATGAATTCTTTCTGGTGTTGATGGATGAATGTTGAACCACGTATGAATGAAATTCTAGCAGTGGACAAATTAAATGGAATCCTGTAAGGTACTGCTATACGCGAAATCACGCTTTACAAGTCTGCGCTCAGCAAGTACCTGTTGTATTAGAAATGATAGGCTACGAAACGTGACTTGAAGAATCATATGAGGTATCTAGAATGCAGATTGGTAGTTTAGTCGTGATAAATAAACAGTCTATACAGATGACCGGAAATAATAAAAATTTAGATGGATTAACTATAAAGTATTTTACTCCTGGACCATTAGTCATAAACAGTACTTGTGTAAAATCAGATTAAAGTATATGGATTCCCTGTTTAAGAAAGGAATTTCTTTCTGACAGTATGCAGTCTGTACCATACCTGGAATAGCGAGGTGTTGCATGTTCAGGGAAACAAAATCTTTTATTCTGTAATTTTTACTGAAAATGTATGTTTAAATTTTTTTACCTAGATAACAAAATTAGATAACCCTATTTTTAACTCTTTTTATATGAAAATGAAACCAAATACAGACAAAGAAATAAAATTGCATTCCTTCCCTTAGTGCAGTTATGTGCAACTTTAACTTAAAGGGAGCCAATTTTGAGTTTATAAAATTTTGGCGAGCACAAGGATCTAGTGCACTTTTAATATTTCAGTTATAAATACATAACACAAAGTATAAAAATGTGTGGTATAATAAGTTAAAGAAAAGGTATACTCTTTGTATTATTTACAAAAAATTCAGCAAGATGAAAGTTAAATACAGGGAAATGGTATTTTAATGTGAAATTTAACACTGCATTTCTTCTGCGAGTTTTTTTTTTTTGCCTCTGATACATGCGATGTTATAGCTAAATCCTTGCAGTCGTTGGGATGGGAAAAAATTACATCACAGCAGTACTTTTGAAACCACTACGAAGCAACAGAACTCTAACAAATCTCAGACTTCTGATAATTATAGTGTGATTAACAGTTCAACCTCACTTCGAATATTACAATACAATATAGAGAAAGCACCAATTCATACACTTCAATATGAAATTCAAAACCTACGAAATTAATGAACAAATGCTACCCTAAACATTAAAACATAATGTGACACGTTCATGTAAAATAAATAACTAGTAAAGCTTCAATATAAAGCAACATGTGAAAAGGGATGGACAAATTATAACATTCAAGTATTTCTAGTGGAAATAAAGTTGATATAAAACAAGAATTACCAGCGACAGATGTCTTTTTGCTCTGCATTATTCATCCGTTCTTTTTCTTTCACGATATCATGTTCTGCATTCCAAGAGTGCACAAAAATGATCACAAATTACACTAGAAGGGGCCAAAAGGGGAAAAAAGGAATCATTAGATTTTAACTACTTTGATATTAAAGAATAATTATACACAAAGAGAAATATCTAATATTGTTTCTTAATATATAAAACTTCAAGAGTCGCCTTCTTTGTTTTAAACTCCAGCAATGTGCTACATTGTTACTAAAAGCATGACTGCAATGCAGGTACTCTCATCCATGAGAGAGGACAGCTTAGTCCGATATACCAGAAATTATCTTGAAATATTACCAGGTAACTTTAATGTAATTATAGAAATATTTCACTCAGGGAAAGGACATATTGTATAGCTGCCCGGGTTCGAGCCCAGCTTTAATATAGCAAGCTAAAACACATCAAATGCCATTGAATGATACAGCATTTTGAAATGTTACAAAAAATTTAAATGCAATTTCGTGGAAGAGCTATTGCAATTACCTACATACTAAAATTTTGACCAAAAATTCAAGAAAACTAAGATACTCCTTTTTCTTTCGAAGGAATCAAAGTCAAATACTAATGTAGGGATGCTCAACCTATTGTACTATGAAACCTACACATAGGAATGAAATTTCGTCACCTATGTGAGATGTCCAATACCCAGAAATTCCGTAAATTGTAGAATAGAACCTGCGTCTGAAAACAGACGAAAGGTAGAACATTATTCAAATACTTTACCTTTAGCCTTGAAGCAGGTGTTCTATATTAAACTGTGTTAATTCACATACAGAATTAGTAATATAATAGCTCAAAATATTTTAAGAACCAAACACACATTAAATAAACATTAAAAAATTTATATACATTTATTAGTGTTATGAGGGTTTATTCTGAAATATTATCAGGTCACTTTCAAAGAAATGATAGAACTTTTCACTCAGGGAAGGGACATTCTGTCTGGCTGCCCGGGTTCCATCCCAGCTTCTGTTACAAAAGTTTCATAGAAGAATTTTAAAAATCCAGAAACAAAACTTATGAAGAAATTATTGAACATACCTGGTTCTATGATTTAGCCATTCTTACAGACATAGTAACTAAATCTTAAATTTGAGGGAGGGGGCGAGAGAACTAAACTAGAGTCTTTGAATTAAAGGGTATTATAAATTCATTTTAAATCAAAATTAATTTTGTGAAAATATTACACAAATATGAGGAATATACATTTTTACCATAATGTAATGTACGTTTTGCCCCATTGAAAATCTGGAGAACTAAGGGATGAAATATAAGAAAACTGAAAGAATCATTTGGAAAATCTCATCGAGCTTAAATTGGTTTCTCAATTAGATGTGTTCAGTGTATTTAAAATTAGGCTAACTACTTCATTCACTTCAAACCCATTACATAATACTAGTATTTAAGAAAAATTGTAAAAGATTGCAAATATGTTAAATAACAATTCTATTGATCAAGAAATGGAAATAACTGATTTTCGTCCTAATTAAGATCAAGAATATCACAAAAAGCCAATTGAATAGTCCTAGAACAGAAACATCATGGACAGTTAAACTTTTAAAAAGATAAATTCCTGCTTCCAATCTGCTTAAAAATGTGAAAGAGGATTTTCAACAATGAACTTGTTAAAATCAATGTTTAGATACGGGATAACAAATCAACATCCCAACGACTGCAAGGATTTAGCCATAACATCGCATGTATCAGAGGCAAAAAAAAAAAAAAAAAAACTCGCAGAAGAAATGCAGTGTTAAATTTCACATTAAAATACGATTTCCCTGTATTTAACTTTCATCTTGCTGAATTTTTTGTAAATAATGCAAAGAGTATACCTTTTCTTTAACTTATTATACCACACATTTTTATACTTTGTGTAATGTATTTATAACTGAAATATTAAAAGTGCACTAGATACTTGTGCTCACCAAAATTTTATAAACTCAAAATTGGCTCCCTTTAAGTTAAAGTTGCACATAACTGCACTAAGGGAAGGAATGCAATTTTATTTCTTTGTCTGTATTTGGTTTCATTTTCATATAAAAAGAGTTAAAAATAGGGTTATCTAATTTTGTTATCTAGGTAACAAAATTTAAACACACATTTTCAGTAAAAATTACAGAATAAAAGATTTTGTTTCCCTGAAGATGCAACACCTCCCTATTCCAGGTATGGTACAGACTGCATACTGTCAGAAAGAAATTCCTTTCTTAAACAGGGAATCCATATACTTTAATCTGTTTTTACACAAGTACTGTTTATGACTAATGGTCCAGGAGTAAAATACTTTATAGTTAATCCATCTAAATTTTTATTATTTCTGGTCATCTGTATAGACTGTTTATTTATCACGACTAAACTACCAATCTGCATTCTAGATACCTCATATGATTCTTCAAGTCACGTTTCGTAGCCTATCATTTCTAATACAACAGGTACTTGCTGAGCGCAGACTTGTAAAGCGTGATTTCGCGTATAGCAGTACCTTACAGGATTCCATTTAATTTGTCCACTGCTAGAATTTCATTCATACGTGGTTCAACATTCATCCATCAACACCAGAAAGAATTTATCTGCTACTTTAAACAATTTCCATAGACTGAAAATGAAGTTCAAAAAAATCTTACAAATCTCAAATGCAAAGCATTCCGAAGAATTTTCACATATGGAAGATAAAGAAGTCAAACAATGAATCAGAAAATTACAAAAGAAGAATTGGGTGCTTATAAAACCCCTTGATAATAAAAGCGCTCATTACGAGAAACAGCTTTTAACTGAAGATTAGATGAAGGAATCGTTAAATAACAGAGAAGCAATGTCTGATCTTCTAGTGGAGATGGACACAATTAAAGAAAAAAACGGACACTTTAAAAGAGCTACTGGGAAACATGTGCTCTTTACAGCGACATGGTTACAGTTGCATCAGTCATTCTTATAAGCAAAAGACATCAGCTTTTTCAAAAAATAATTCTGTCATGTATTTGCCAAGAGAACGAAAACAAGTCCTAAAGAAACTTTCAGAGTGCTTTTCAAAACCAAGTTGAAAGTTAGTCTGCAGAATTTTACTTCGATAATAATAAAACATCTCTGATTTTATTTCAAAATGAATATTTTTTAATCGATTTTAAAGAGATCTTCGCAAATTGGTTCATAAAACTTCACAATATGCCAAAATTGTTCAGATTAGGGACAAAATATAATAAAGTATGCTTAAAACAACTAAGAAAAAGCACATTTTGAGCATCCTTAACAGAAGACAATTTGGCTCCACTAACTTTCTTTACGAGTATACATTAAATTTTTATTTACATTTCTTTTTTATTCAACACTTAACTTTCAATGGTTTTAAGAGAAACAGCACTTGATAGAGAGACTCTAAATTCGGAAAAAACTGAAACAAAATTGGTTTATACCCAGGCAGTGCAATTACACTGGCCTGTTGGGAAGACAAGACCCCGTTGGACATGGAAAATATTAGGCCACACAGAGAGGAAAATGTTTAGCCTCCTCCTCGTAATGTGAAAAGAGGCCACTTGGGAAAAAATTACATCACAGCAGTACTTTTGAAACCACTACGAAGCAACAGAACTCTAACAAATCTCAGACTTCTGATAATTATAGTGTGATTAACAGTTCAACCTCACTTCGAATATTACAATACAATATAGAGAAAGCACCAATTCATACACTTCAATATGAAATTCAAAACCTACGAAATTAATGAACAAATGCTACCCTAAACATTAAAACATAATGTGACACGTTCATGTAAAATAAATAACTAGTAAAGCTTCAATATAAAGCAACATGTGAAAAGGGATGGACAAATTATAACATTCAAGTATTTCTAGTGGAAATAAAGTTGATATAAAACAAGAATTACCAGCCACAGATGTCTTTTTGCTCTGCATTATTCATCCGTTCTTTTTCTTTCACGATATCATGTTCTGCATTCCAAGAGTGCACAAAAATGATCACAAATTACACTAGAAGGGGCCAAAAGGGGAAAAAAGCAATCATTAGATTTTAACTACTTTGATATTAAAGAATAATTATACACAAAGAGAAATATCTAATATTGTTTCTTAATATATAAAACTTCAAGAGTCGCCTTCTTTGTTTTAAACTCCAGCAATGTGCTACATTGTTACTAAAAGCATGACTGCAATGCAGGTACTCTCATCCATGAGAGAGGACAGCTTAGTCCGATATACCAGAAATTATCTTGAAATATTACCAGGTGACTTTAATGTAATTATAGAAATATTTCACTCAGGGAAAGAACATTGTATAGCTGCCCGGGTTCGAGCCCAGCTTTAATATAGCAAGCTAAAACACATCAAATGCCATTGAATGATACAGCATTTTGAAATGTTACAAAAAATTTAAATGCAATTTCGTGGAAGAGCTATTGCAATTACCTACATACTAAAATTTTGACCAAAAATTCAAGAAAACTAAGATACTCCTTTTTCTTTCGAAGGAATCAAAGTCAAATACTAATGTAGGGATGCTCAACCTATTGTACTATGAAACCTACACATAGGAATGAAATTTTGTCACCTATGTGAGATGTCCAATACCCAGAAATTCCGTAAATTGTAGAATAGAACCTGCGTCTGAAAACAGACGAAAGGTAGAACATTATTCAAATACTTTACCTTTAGCCTTGAAGCAGGTGTTCTATATTAAACTTTGTTAATTCACATACAGAATTAGTAATATAATAGCTCAAAATATTTTAAGAACCAAACACACATTAAATAAACATTAAAAAATCTATATACATTTATTAGTCTTATGAGGGTTTATTCTGAAATATTATCAGGTCACTTTCAAAGAAATGATAGAACTTTTCACTCAGGGAAGGGACATTCTGTCTGGCTGCCCGGGTTCCATCCCAGCTTCTGTTACAAAAGTTTCATAGAAGAATTTTAAAAATCCAGAAACAAAACTTATGAAGAAATTATTGAACATACCTGGTTCTATGATTTAGCCATTCTTACAGACATAGTAACTAAATCTTAAATTTGAGGGAGGGGGCGAGAGAACTAAACTAGAGTCTTTGAATTAAAGGGTATTATAAGTTCATTTTAAATCAAAATTAATTTTCTGAAAATATTACACAAATATGAGGAATATACATTTTTACCATAATGTAATGTACGTTTTGCCCCTTTGAAAATCTGGAGAACTAAGGGGTGAAATATAAGAAAACTGAAAGAATCATTTGGAAAATCTCATCGAGCTTAAATTAGTTTCTAAATTAGATGTTTTTAGTGTATTTAAAATTAGGCTAACTACTTCATTCACTTCAAACCCATTACATAATACTAGTATTTAAGAAAAATGGTAAAAGATTGCAAATATGTTAAATAACAATTCTATTGATCAAGAAATGGAAATAACTGATTTTCGTCCTAATTAAGATCAAGAATATCACAAAAAGCCAATTGAATAGTCCTAGAACAGAAACATCATGAACAGTTAAACTTTTAAAAAGATAAATTCCTTCTTCCAATCTGCTTAAAAATGTGAAAGAGGATTTTCAACAATGAACTTGTTAAAATCAATGTTTAGATACGGGATAACAAATCAACATCCCAACGACTGCAAGGATTTAGCCATAACATCGCATGTATCAGAGGCAAAAAAAAAAAAAAAAACTCGCAGAAGAAATGCAGTGTTAAATTTCACATTAAAATACGATTTCCCTGTATTTAACTTTCATCTTGCTGAATTTTTTGTAAATAATGCAAAGAGTATACCTTTTCTTTAACTTATTATACCACACATTTTTATACTTTGTGTAATGTATTTATAACTGAAATATTAAAAGTGCACTAGATACTTGTGCTCGCCAAAATTTTATAAACTCAAAATTGGCTCCCTTTAAGTTAAAGTTGCACATAACTGCACTAAGGGAAGGAATGCAATTTTATTTCTTTGTCTGTATTTGGTTTCATTTTCATATAAAAAGAGTTAAAAATAGGGTTATCTAATTTTGTTATCTAGGTAACAAAATTTAAACACACATTTTCAGTAAAAATTACAGAATAAAAGATTTTGTTTCCCTGAAGATGCAACACCTCCGTATTCCAGGTATGGTACAGACTGCATACTGTCAGAAAGAAATTCCTTTCTTAAACAGGGAATCCATATACTTTAATCTGTTTTTACACAAGTACTGTTTATGACTAATGGTCCAGGAGTAAAATACTTTATAGTTAATCCATCTAAATTTTTATTATTTCCGGTCATCTGTATAGACTGTTTATTTATCACGACTAAACTACCAATCTGCATTCTAGATACCTCATATGATTCTTCAAGTCACGTTTCGTAGCCTATCATTTCTAATACAACAGGTACTTGCTGAGCGCAGACTTGTAAAGCGTGATTTCGCGTATAGCAGTACCTTACAGGATTCCATTTAATTTGTCCACTGCTAGAATTTCATTCATACGTGGTTCAACATTCATCCATCAACACCAGAAAGAATTTATCTGCTACTTTAAACAATTTCCATAGACTGAAAATGAAGTTCAAAAAAATCTTACAAATCTCAAATGCAAAGCATTCCGAAGAATTTTCACATATGGAAGATAAAGAAGTCAAACAATGAATCAGAAAATTACAAAAGAAGAATTGGGTGCTTATAAAACCCCTTGATAATAAAAGCGCTCATTACGAGAAACAGCTTTTAACTGAAGATTAGATGAAGGAATCGTTAAATAACAGAGAAGCAATGTCTGATCTTCTAGTGGAGATGGACACAATTAAAGAAAAAAACGGACACTTTAAAAGAGCTACTGGGAAATATGTGCTCTTTACAGCGACATGGTTACAGTTGCATCAGTCATTCTTATAAGCAAAAGACATCAGCTTTTTCAAAAAATAATTCTGTCATGTATTTGCCAAGAGAACGAAAACAAGTCCTAAAGAAACTTTCAGAGTGCTTTTCAAAACCAAGTTGAAAGTTAGTCTGCAGAATTTTACTTCGATAATAATAAAACATCTCTGATTTTATTTCAAAATGAATATTTTTTAATCGATTTTAAAGAGATCTTCGCAAATTGGTTCATAAAACTTCACAATATGCCAAAATTGTTCAGATTAGGGACAAAATACAATAAAGTATGCTTAAAACAACTAAGAAAAAGCACATTTTGAGCATCCTTAACAGAAGACAATTTGGCTCCACTAACTTTCTTTACGAGTATACATTAAATTTTTATTTACATTTCTTTTTTATTCAACACTTAACTTTCAATGGTTTTAAGAGAAACAGCACTTGATAGAGAGACTCTAAATTCGGAAAAAACTGAAACAAAATTGGTTTATACCCAGGCAGTGCAATTACACTGGCCTGTTGGGAAGACAAGACCCCGTTGGACATGGAAAATATTAGGCCACACAGAGAGGAAAATGTTTAGCCTCCTCCTCGTAATGTGAAAGGAGGCCACTTGGGAAAAAATTACATCACAGCAGTACTTTTGAAACCACTACGAAGCAACAGAACTCTAACAAATCTCAGACTTCTGATAATTATAGTGTGATTAACAGTTCAACCTCACTTCGAATATTACAATACAATATAGAGAAAGCACCAATTCATACACTTCAATATGAAATTCAAAACCTACGAAATTAATGAACAAATGCTACCCTAAACATTAAAACATAATGTGACACGTTCATGTAAAATAAATAACTAGTAAAGCTTCAATATAAAGCAACATGTGAAAAGGGATGGACAAATTATAACATTCAAGTATTTCTAGTGGAAATAAAGTTGATATAAAACAAGAATTACCAGCCACAGATGTCTTTTTGCTCTGCATTATTCATCCGTTCTTTTTCTTTCACGATATCATGTTCTGCATTCCAAGAGTGCACAAAAATGATCACAAATTACACTAGAAGGGGCCAAAAGGGGAAAAAAGGAATCATTAGATTTTAACTACTTTGATATTAAAGAATAATTATACACAAAGAGAAATATCTAATATTGTTTCTTAATATATAAAACTTCAAGAGTCGCCTTCTTTGTTTTAAACTCCAGCAATGTGCTACATTGTTACTAAAAGCATGACTGCAATGCAGGTACTCTCATCCATGAGAGAGGACAGCTTAGTCCGATATACCAGAAATTATCTTGAAATATTACCAGGTGACTTTAATGTAATTATAGAAATATTTCACTCAGGGAAAGAACATATTGTATAGCTGCCCGGGTTCGAGCCCAGCTTTAATATAGCAAGCTAAAACACATCAAATGCCATTGAATGATACAGCATTTTGAAATGTTACAAAAAATTTAAATGCAATTTCGTGGAAGAGCTATTGCAATTACCTACATACTAAAATTTTGACCAAAAATTCAAGAAAACTAAGATACTCCTTTTTCTTTCGAA
Organism: Stegodyphus dumicola; assembly: GCF_044657685.1. Taxonomy (NCBI): domain Eukaryota; kingdom Metazoa; phylum Arthropoda; class Arachnida; order Araneae; family Eresidae; genus Stegodyphus; species Stegodyphus dumicola. The sequence continues at coordinate 106,186,109 of NC_140781.1, read as the reverse complement.
GGAATCAAAGTCAAATACTAATGTAGGGATGCTCAACCTATTGTACTATGAAACCTACACATAGGAATGAAATTTCGTCACCTATGTGAGATGTCCAATACCCAGAAATTCCGTAAATTGTAGAATAGAACCTGCGTCTGAAAACAGACGAAAGGTAGAACATTATTCAAATACTTTACCTTTAGCCTTGAAGCAGGTGTTCTATATTAAACTGTGTTAATTCACATACAGAATTAGTAATATAATAGCTCAAAATATTTTAAGAACCAAACACACATTAAATAAACATTAAAAAATTTATATACATTTATTAGTGTTATGAGGGTTTATTCTGAAATATTATGAGGTCACTTTCAAAGAAATGATAGAACTTTTCACTCACGGAAGGGACATTCTGTCTGGCTGCCCGGGTTCCATCCCAGCTTCTGTTACAAAAGTTTCATAGAAGAATTTTAAAAATCTAGAAACAAAACTTATGAAGAAATTATTGAACATACCTGGTTCTATGATTTAGCCATTCTTACAGACATAGTAACTAAATCTTAAATTTGAGGGAGGGGGCGACAGAACTAAACTAGAGTCTTTGAATTAAAGGGTATTATAAATTCATTTTAAATCAAAATTAATTTTGTGAAAATATTACACAAATATGAGGAATATACATTTTTACCATAATGTAATGTACGTTTTGCCCCATTGAAAATCTGGAGAACTAAGGGATGAAATATAAGAAAACTGAAAGAATCATTTGGAAAATCTCATCGAGCTTAAATTAGTTTCTCAATTAGATGTGTTTAGTGTATTTAAAATTAGGCTAACTACTTCATTCACTTCAAACCCATTACATAATACTAGTATTTAAGAAAAATGGTAAAAGATTGCAAATATGTTAAATAACAATTCTATTGATCAAGAAATGGAAATAACTGATTTTCGTCCTAATTAAGATCAAGAATATCACAAAAAGCCAATTGAATAGTCCTAGAACAGAAACATCATGAACAGTTAAACTTTTAAAAAGATAAATTCCTGCTTCCAATCTGCTTAAAAATGTGAAAGAGGATTTTCAACAATGAACTTCTTAAAATCAATGTTTAGATACGGGATAACAAATCAACATCCCAACGACTGCAAGGATTTAGCCATAACATCGCATGTATCAGAGGCAAAAAAAAAAAAAAAACTCGCAGAAGAAATACAGTGTTAAATTTCACATTAAAATACGATTTCCCTGTATTTAACTTTCATCTTGCTGAATTTTTTGTAAATAATGCAAAGAGTATACCTTTTCTTTAACTTATTATACCACACATTTTTATACTTTGTGTAATGTATTTATAACTGAAATATTAAAAGTGCACTAGATACTTGTGCTCGCCAAAATTTTATAAACTCAAAATTGGCTCCCTTTAAGTTAAAGTTGCACATAACTGCACTAAGGGAAGGAATGCAATTTTATTTCTTTGTCTGTATTTGGTTTCATTTTCATATAAAAAGAGTTAAAAATAGGGTTATCTAATTTTGTTATCTAGGTAACAAAATTTAAACACACATTTTCAGTAAAAATTACAGAATAAAAGATTTTGTTTCCCTGAAGATGCAACACCTCCCTATTCCAGGTATGGTACAGACTGCATACTGTCAGAAAGAAATTCCTTTCTTAAACAGGGAATCCATATACTTTAATCTGTTTTTACACAAGTACTGTTTATGACTAATGGTCCAGGAGTAAAATACTTTATAGTTAATCCATCTAAATTTTTATTATTTCCGGTCATCTGTATAGACTGTTTATTTATCACGACTAAACTACCAATCTGCATTCTAGATACCTCATATGATTCTTCAAGTCACGTTTCGTAGCCTATCATTTCTAATACAACAGGTACTTGCTGAGCGCAGACTTGTAAAGCGTGATTTCGCGTATAGCAGTACCTTACAGGATTCCATTTAATTTGTCCACTGCTAGAATTTCATTCATACGTGGTTCAACATTCATCCATCAACACCAGAAAGAATTTATCTGCTACTTTAAACAATTTCCATAGACTGAAAATGAAGTTCAAAAAAATCTTACAAATCTCAAATGCAAAGCATTCCGAAGAATTTTCACATATGGAAGATAAAGAAGTCAAACAATGAATCAGAAAATTACAAAAGAAGAATTGGGTGCTTATAAAACCCCTTGATAATAAAAGCGCTCATTACGAGAAACAGCTTTTAACTGAAGATTAGATGAAGGAATCGTTAAATAACAGAGAAGCAATGTCTGATCTTCTAGTGGAGATGGACACAATTAAAGAAAAAAACGGACACTTTAAAAGAGCTACTGGGAAACATATGCTCTTTACAGCGACATGGTTACAGTTGCATCAGTCATTCTTATAAGCAAAAGACATCAGCTTTTTCAAAAAATAATTCTGTCATGTATTTGCCAAGAGAACGAAAACAAGTCCTAAAGAAACTTTCAGAGTGCTTTTCAAAACCAAGTTGAAAGTTAGTCTGCAGAATTTTACTTCGATAATAATAAAACATCTCTGATTTTATTTCAAAATGAATATTTTTTAATCGATTTTAAAGAGATCTTCGCAAATTGGTTCATAAAACTTCACAATATGCCAAAATTGTTCAGATTAGGGACAAAATATAATAAAGTATGCTTAAAACAACTAAGAAAAAGCACATTTTGAGCATCCTTAACAGAAGACAATTTGGCTCCACTAACTTTCTTTACGAGTATACATTAAATTTTTATTTACATTTCTTTTTTATTCAACACTTAACTTTCAATGGTTTTAAGAGAAACAGCACTTGATAGAGAGACTCTAAATTCGGAAAAAACTGAAACAAAATTGGTTTATACCCAGGCAGTGCAATTACACTGGCCTGTTGGGAAGACAAGACCCCGTTGGACATGGAAAATATTAGGCCACACAGAGAGGAAAATGTTTAGCCTCCTCCTCGTAATGTGAAAGGAGGCCACTTGGGAAAAAATTACATCACAGCAGTACTTTTGAAACCACTACGAAGCAACAGAACTCTAACAAATCGCAGACTTCTGATAATTATAGTGTGATTAACAGTTCAACCTCACTTCGAATATTACAATACAATATAGAGAAAGCACCAATTCATACACTTCAATATGAAATTCAAAACCTACGAAATTAATGAACAAATGCTACCCTAAACATTAAAACATAATGTGACACGTTCATGTAAAATAAATAACTAGTAAAGCTTCAATATAAAGCAACATGTGAAAAGGGATGGACAAATTATAACATTCAAGTATTTCTAGTGGAAATAAAGTTGATATAAAACAAGAATTACCAGCCACAGATGTCTTTTTGCTCTGCATTATTCATCCGTTCTTTTTCTTTCACGATATCATGTTCTGCATTCCAAGAGTGCACAAAAATGATCACAAATTACACTAGAAGGGGCCAAAAGGGGAAAAAAGGAATCATTAGATTTTAACTACTTTGATATTAAAGAATAATTATACACAAAGAGAAATATCTAATATTGTTTCTTAATATATAAAACTTCAAGAGTCGCCTTCTTTGTTTTAAACTCCAGCAATGTGCTACATTGTTACTAAAAGCATGACTGCAATGCAGGTACTCTCATCCATGAGAGAGGACAGCTTAGTCCGATATACCAGAAATTATCTTGAAATATTACCAGGTGACTTTAATGTAATTATAGAAATATTTCACTCAGGGAAAGAACATATTGTATAGCTGCCCGGGTTCGAGCCCAGCTTTAATATAGCAAGCTAAAACACATCAAATGCCATTGAATGATACAGCATTTTGAAATGTTACAAAAAATTTAAATGCAATTTCGTGGAAGAGCTATTGCAATTACCTACATACTAAAATTTTGACCAAAAATTCAAGAAAACTAAGATACTCCTTTTTCTTTCGAAGGAATCAAAGTCAAATACTAATGTAGGGATGCTCAACCTATTGTACTATGAAACCTACACATAGGAATGAAATTTCGTCACCTATGTGAGATGTCCAATACCCAGAAATTCCGTAAATTGTAGAATAGAACCTGCGTCTGAAAACAGACGAAAGGTAGAACATTATTCAAATACTTTACCTTTAGCCTTGAAGCAGGTGTTCTATATTAAACTGTGTTAATTCACATACAGAATTAGTAATATAATAGCTCAAAATATTTTAAGAACCAAACACACATTAAATAAACATTAAAAAATTTATATACATTTATTAGTGTTATGAGGGTTTATTCTGAAATATTATGAGGTCACTTTCAAAGAAATGATAGAACTTTTCACTCACGGAAGGGACATTCTGTCTGGCTGCCCGGGTTCCATCCCAGCTTCTGTTACAAAAGTTTCATAGAAGAATTTTAAAAATCCAGAAACAAAACTTATGAAGAAATTATTGAACATACCTGGTTCTATGATTTAGCCATTCTTACAGACATAGTAACTAAATCTTAAATTTGAGGGAGGGGGCGACAGAACTAAACTAGAGTCTTTGAATTAAAGGGTATTATAAATTCATTTTAAATCAAAATTAATTTTGTGAAAATATTACACAAATATGAGGAATATACATTTTTACCATAATGTAATGTACGTTTTGCCCCATTGAAAATCTGGAGAACTAAGGGATGAAATATAAGAAAACTGAAAGAATCATTTGGAAAATCTCATCGAGCTTAAATTAGTTTCTCAATTAGATGTGTTTAGTGTATTTAAAATTAGGCTAACTACTTCATTCACTTCAAACCCATTACATAATACTAGTATTTAAGAAAAATGGTAAAAGATTGCAAATATGTTAAATAACAATTCTATTGATCAAGAAATGGAAATAACTGATTTTCGTCCTAATTAAGATCAAGAATATCACAAAAAGCCAATTGAATAGTCCTAGAACAGAAACATCATGAACAGTTAAACTTTTAAAAAGATAAATTCCTGCTTCCAATCTGCTTAAAAATGTGAAAGAGGATTTTCAACAATGAACTTCTTAAAATCAATGTTTAGATACGGGATAACAAATCAACATCCCAACGACTGCAAGGATTTAGCCATAACATCGCATGTATCAGAGGCAAAAAAAAAAAAAAAACTCGCAGAAGAAATACAGTGTTAAATTTCACATTAAAATACGATTTCCCTGTATTTAACTTTCATCTTGCTGAATTTTTTGTAAATAATGCAAAGAGTATACCTTTTCTTTAACTTATTATACCACACATTTTTATACTTTGTGTAATGTATTTATAACTGAAATATTAAAAGTGCACTAGATACTTGTGCTCGCCAAAATTTTATAAACTCAAAATTGGCTCCCTTTAAGTTAAAGTTGCACATAACTGCACTAAGGGAAGGAATGCAATTTTATTTCTTTGTCTGTATTTGGTTTCATTTTCATATAAAAAGAGTTAAAAATAGGGTTATCTAATTTTGTTATCTAGGTAACAAAATTTAAACACACATTTTCAGTAAAAATTACAGAATAAAAGATTTTGTTTCCCTGAAGATGCAACACCTCCCTATTCCAGGTATGGTACAGACTGCATACTGTCAGAAAGAAATTCCTTTCTTAAACAGGGAATCCATATACTTTAATCTGTTTTTACACAAGTACTGTTTATGACTAATGGTCCAGGAGTAAAATACTTTATAGTTAATCCATCTAAATTTTTATTATTTCCGGTCATCTGTATAGACTGTTTATTTATCACGACTAAACTACCAATCTGCATTCTAGATACCTCATATGATTCTTCAAGTCACGTTTCGTAGCCTATCATTTCTAATACAACAGGTACTTGCTGAGCGCAGACTTGTAAAGCGTGATTTCGCGTATAGCAGTACCTTACAGGATTCCATTTAATTTGTCCACTGCTAGAATTTCATTCATACGTGGTTCAACATTCATCCATCAACACCAGAAAGAATTTATCTGCTACTTTAAACAATTTCCATAGACTGAAAATGAAGTTCAAAAAAATCTTACAAATCTCAAATGCAAAGCATTCCGAAGAATTTTCACATATGGAAGATAAAGAAGTCAAACAATGAATCAGAAAATTACAAAAGAAGAATTGGGTGCTTATAAAACCCCTTGATAATAAAAGCGCTCATTACGAGAAACAGCTTTTAACTGAAGATTAGATGAAGGAATCGTTAAATAACAGAGAAGCAATGTCTGATCTTCTAGTGGAGATGGACACAATTAAAGAAAAAAACGGACACTTTAAAAGAGCTACTGGGAAACATATGCTCTTTACAGCGACATGGTTACAGTTGCATCAGTCATTCTTATAAGCAAAAGACATCAGCTTTTTCAAAAAATAATTCTGTCATGTATTTGCCAAGAGAACGAAAACAAGTCCTAAAGAAACTTTCAGAGTGCTTTTCAAAACCAAGTTGAAAGTTAGTCTGCAGAATTTTACTTCGATAATAATAAAACATCTCTGATTTTATTTCAAAATGAATATTTTTTAATCGATTTTAAAGAGATCTTCGCAAATTGGTTCATAAAACTTCACAATATGCCAAAATTGTTCAGATTAGGGACAAAATATAATAAAGTATGCTTAAAACAACTAAGAAAAAGCACATTTTGAGCATCCTTAACAGAAGACAATTTGGCTCCACTAACTTTCTTTACGAGTATACATTAAATTTTTATTTACATTTCTTTTTTATTCAACACTTAACTTTCAATGGTTTTAAGAGAAACAGCACTTGATAGAGAGACTCTAAATTCGGAAAAAACTGAAACAAAATTGGTTTATACCCAGGCAGTGCAATTACACTGGCCTGTTGGGAAGACAAGACCCCGTTGGACATGGAAAATATTAGGCCACACAGAGAGGAAAATGTTTAGCCTCCTCCTCGTAATGTGAAAGGAGGCCACTTGGGAAAAAATTACATCACAGCAGTACTTTTGAAACCACTACGAAGCAACAGAACTCTAACAAATCGCAGACTTCTGATAATTATAGTGTGATTAACAGTTCAACCTCACTTCGAATATTACAATACAATATAGAGAAAGCACCAATTCATACACTTCAATATGAAATTCAAAACCTACGAAATTAATGAACAAATGCTACCCTAAACATTAAAACATAATGTGACACGTTCATGTAAAATAAATAACTAGTAAAGCTTCAATATAAAGCAACATGTGAAAAGGGATGGACAAATTATAACATTCAAGTATTTCTAGTGGAAATAAAGTTGATATAAAACAAGAATTACCAGCCACAGATGTCTTTTTGCTCTGCATTATTCATCCGTTCTTTTTCTTTCACGATATCATGTTCTGCATTCCAAGAGTGCACAAAAATGATCACAAATTACACTAGAAGGGGCCAAAAGGGGAAAAAAGGAATCATTAGATTTTAACTACTTTGATATTAAAGAATAATTATACACAAAGAGAAATATCTAATATTGTTTCTTAATATATAAAACTTCAAGAGTCGCCTTCTTTGTTTTAAACTCCAGCAATGTGCTACATTGTTACTAAAAGCATGACTGCAATGCAGGTACTCTCATCCATGAGAGAGGACAGCTTAGTCCGATATACCAGAAATTATCTTGAAATATTACCAGGTGACTTTAATGTAATTATAGAAATATTTCACTCAGGGAAAGAACATATTGTATAGCTGCCTGGGTTCGAGCCCAGCTTTAATATAGCAAGCTAAAACACATCAAATGCCATTGAATGATACAGCATTTTGAAATGTTACAAAAAATTTAAATGCAATTTCGTGGAAGAGCTATTGCAATTACCTACATACTAAAATTTTGACCAAAAATTCAAGAAAACTAAGATACTCCTTTTTCTTTCGAAGGAATCAAAGTCAAATACTAATGTAGGGATGCTCAACCTATTGTACTATGAAACCTACACATAGGAATGAAATTTTGTCACCTATGTGAGATGTCCAATACCCAGAAATTCCGTAAATTGTAGAATAGAACCTGCGTCTGAAAACAGACGAAAGGTAGAACATTATTCAAATACTTTACCTTTAGCCTTGAAGCAGGTGTTCTATATTAAACTGTGTTAATTCACATACAGAATTAGTAATATAATAGCTCAAAATATTTTAAGAACCAAACACACATTAAATAAACATTAAAAAATTTATATACATTTATTAGTGTTATGAGGGTTTATTCTGAAATATTATCAGGTCACTTTCAAAGAAATGATAGAACTTTTCACTCACGGAAGGGACATTCTGTCTGGCTGCCCGGGTTCCATCCCAGCTTCTGTTACAAAAGTTTCATAGAAGAATTTTAAAAATCCAGAAACAAAACTTATGAAGAAATTATTGAACATACCTGGTTCTATGATTTAGCCATTCTTACAGACATAGTAACTAAATCTTAAATTTGAGGGAGGGGGCGAGAGAACTAAACTAGAGTCTTTGAATTAAAGGGTATTATAAATTCATTTTAAATCAAAATTAATTTTGTGAAAATATTACACAAATATGAGGAATATACATTTTTACCATAATGTAATGTACGTTTTGCCCCATTGAAAATCTGGAGAACTAAGGGATGAAATATAAGAAAACTGAAAGAATCATTTGGAAAATCTCATCGAGCTTAAATTAGTTTCTCAATTAGATGTGTTTAGTGTATTTAAAATTAGGCTAACTACTTCATTCACTTCAAACCCATTACATAATACTAGTATTTAAGAAAAATGGTAAAAGATTGCAAATATGTTAAATAACAATTCTATTGATCAAGAAATGGAAATAACTGATTTTCGTCCTAATTAAGATCAAGAATATCACAAAAAGCCAATTGAATAGTCCTAGAACAGAAACATCATGAACAGTTAAACTTTTAAAAAGATAAATTCCTGCTTCCAATCTGCTTAAAAATGTGAAAGAGGATTTTCAACAATGAACTTGTTAAAATCAATTTTTAGATACGGGATAACAAATCAACATCCCAACGACTGCAAGGATTTAGCCATAACATCGCATGTATCAGAGGCAAAAAAAAAAAAAAAAAACTCGCAGAAGAAATGCAGTGTTAAATTTCACATTAAAATACGATTTCCCTGTATTTAACTTTCATCTTGCTGAATTTTTTGTAAATAATGCAAAGAGTATACCTTTTCTTTAACTTATTATACCACACATTTTTATACTTTGTGTAATGTATTTATAACTGAAATATTAAAAGTGCACTAGATACTTGTGCTCGCCAAAATTTTATAAACTCACAATTGGCTCCCTTTAAGTTAAAGTTGCACATAACTGCACTAAGGGAAGGAATGCAATTTTATTTCTTTGTCTGTATTTGGTTTCATTTTCATATAAAAAGAATTAAAAATAGGGTTATCTAATTTTGTTATCTAGGTAACAAAATTTAAACACACATTTTCAGTAAAAATTACAGAATAAAAGATTTTGTTTCCCTGAAGATGCAACACCTCCCTATTCCAGGTATGGTACAGACTGCATACTGTCAGAAAGAAATTCCTTTCTTAAACAGGGAATCCATATACTTTAATCTGTTTTTACACAAGTACTGTTTATGACTAATGGTCCAGGAGTAAAATACTTTATAGTTAATCCATCTAAATTTTTATTATTTCCGGTCATCTGTATAGACTGTTTATTTATCACGACTAAACTACCAATCTGCATTCTAGATACCTCATATGATTCTTCAAGTCACGTTTCGTAGCCTATCATTTCTAATACAACAGGTACTTGCTGAGCGCAGACTTGTAAAGCGTGATTTCGCGTATAGCAGTACCTTACAGGATTCCATTTAATTTGTCCACTGCTAGAATTTCATTCATACGTGGTTCAACATTCATCCATCAACACCAGAAAGAATTTATCTGCTACTTTAAACAATTTCCATAGACTGAAAATGAAGTTCAAAAAAATCTTACAAATCTCAAATGCAAAGCATTCCGAAGAATTTTCACATATGGAAGATAAAGAAGTCAAACAATGAATCAGAAAATTACAAAAGAAGAATTGGGTGCTTATAAAATCCCTTGATAATAAAAGCGCTCATTACGAGAAACAGCTTTTAACTGAAGATTAGATGAAGGAATCGTTAAATAACAGAGAAGCAATGTCTGATCTTCTAGTGGAGATGGACACAATTAAAGAAAAAAACGGACACTTTAAAAGAGCTACTGGGAAACATGTGCTCTTTACAGCGACATGGTTACAGTTGCATCAGTCATTCTTATAAGCAAAAGACATCAGCTTTTTCAAAAAATAATTCTGTCATGTATTTGCCAAGAGAACGAAAACAAGTCCTAAAGAAACTTTCAGAGTGCTTTTCAAAACCAAGTTGAAAGTTAGTCTGCAGAATTTTACTTCGATAATAATAAAACATCTCTGATTTTATTTCAAAATGAATATTTTTTAATCGATTTTAAAGAGATCTTCGCAAATTGGTTCATAAAACTTCACAATATGCCAAAGTTGTTCAGATTAGGGACAAAATATAATAAAGTATGCTTAAAACAACTAAGAAAAAGCACATTTTGAGCATCCTTAACAGAAGACAATTTGGCTCCACTAACTTTCTTTACGAGTATACATTAAATTTTTATTTACATTTCTTTTTTATTCAACACTTAACTTTCAATGGTTTTAAGAGAAACAGCACTTGATAGAGAGACTCTAAATTCGGAAAAAACTGAAACAAAATTGGTTTATACCCAGGCAGTGCAATTACACTGGCCTGTTGGGAAGACAAGACCCCGTTGGACATGGAAAATATTAGGCCACACAGAGAGGAAAATGTTTAGCCTCCTCCTCGTAATGTGAAAGGAGGCCACTTGGGAAAAAATTACATCACAGCAGTACTTTTGAAACCACTACGAAGCAACAGAACTCTAACAAATCTCAGACTTCTGATAATTATAGTGTGATTAACAGTTCAACCTCACTTCGAATATTACAATACAATATAGAGAAAGCACCAATTCATACACTTCAATATGAAATTCAAAACCTACGAAATTAATGAACAAATGCTACCCTAAACATTAATACATAATGTGACACGTTCATGTAAAATAAATAACTAGTAAAGCTTCAATATAAAGCAACATGTGAAAAGGGATGGACAAATTATAACATTCAAGTATTTCTAGTGGAAATAAAGTTGATATAAAACAAGAATTACCAGCCACAGATGTCTTTTTGCTCTGCATTATTCATCCGTTCTTTTTCTTTCACGATATCATGTTCTGCATTCCAAGAGTGCACAAAAATGATCACAAATTACACTAGAAGGGGCCAAAAGGGGAAAAAAGGAATCATTAGATTTTAACTACTTTGATATTAAAGAATAATTATACACAAAGAGAAATATCTAATATTGTTTCTTAATATATAAAACTTCAAGAGTCGCCTTCTTTGTTTTAAACTCCAGCAATGTGCTACATTGTTACTAAAAGCATGACTGCAATGCAGGTACTCTCATCCATGAGAGAGGACAGCTTAGTCCGATATACCAGAAATTATCTTGAAATATTACCAGGTGACTTTAATGTAATTATAGAAATATTTCACTCAGGGAAAGAACATATTGTATAGCTGCCCGGGTTCGAGCCCAGCTTTAATATAGCAAGCTAAAACACATCAAATGCCATTGAATGATACAGCATTTTGAAATGTTACAAAAAATTTAAATGCAATTTCGTGGAAGAGCTATTGCAATTACCTACATACTAAAATTTTGACCAAAAATTCAAGAAAACTAAGATACTCCTTTTTCTTTCGAAGGAATCAAAGTCAAATACTAATGTAGGGATGCTCAACCTATTGTACTATGAAACCTACACATAGGAATGAAATTTCGTCACCTATGTGAGATGTCCAATACCCAGAAATTCCGTAAATTGTAGAATAGAACCTGCGTCTGAAAACAGACGAAAGGTAGAACATTATTCAAATACTTTACCTTTAGCCTTGAAGCAGGTGTTCTATATTAAACTGTGTTAATTCACATACAGAATTAGTAATATAATAGCTCAAAATATTTTAAGAACCAAACACACATTAAATAAACATTAAAAAATTTATATACATTTATTAGTGTTATGAGGGTTTATTCTGAAATATTATCAGATCACTTTCAAAGAAATGATAGAACTTTTCACTCACGGAAGGGACATTCTGTCTGGCTGCCCGGGTTCCATCCCAGCTTCTGTTACAAAAGTTTCATAGAAGAATTTTAATAATCCAGAAACAAAACTTATGAAGAAATTATTGAACATACCTGGTTCTATGATTTAGCCATTCTTACAGACATAGTAACTAAATCTTAAATTTGAGGGAGGGGGCGACAGAACTAAACTAGAGTCTTTGAATTAAAGGGTATTATAAATTCATTTCAAATCAAAATTAATTTTGTGAAAATATTACACAAATATGAGGAATATACATTTTTACCATAATGTAATGTACGTTTTGCCCCATTGAAAATCTGGAGAACTAAGGGATGAAATATAAGAAAACTGAAAGAATCATTTGGAAAATCTCATCGAGCTTAAATTAGTTTCTCAATTAGATGTGTTTAGTGTATTTAAAATTAGGCTAACTACTTCATTCACTTCAAACCCATTACATAATACTAGTATTTAAGAAAAATGGTAAAAGATTGCAAATATGTTAAATAACAATTCTATTGATCAAGAAATGGAAATAACTGATTTTCGTCCTAATTAAGATCAAGAATATCACAAAAAGCCAATTGAATAGTCCTAGAACAGAAACATCATGAACAGTTAAACTTTTAAAAAGATAAATTCCTGCTTCCAATCTGCTTAAAAATGTGAAAGAGGATTTTCAACAATGAACTTGTTAAAATCAATGTTTAGATACGGGATAACAAATCAACATCCCAACGACTGCAAGGATTTAGCCATAACATCGCATGTATCAGAGGCAAAAAAAAAAAAAAAACTCGCAGAAGAAATGCAGTGTTAAATTTCACATTAAAATACGATTTCCCTGTATTTAACTTTCATCTTGCTGAATTTTTTGTAAATAATGCAAAGAGTATACCTTTTCTTTAACTTATTATACCACACATTTTTATACTTTGTGTAATGTATTTATAACTGAAATATTAAAAGTGCACTAGATACTTGTGCTCGCCAAAATTTTATAAACTCACAATTGGCTCCCTTTAAGTTAAAGTTGCACATAACTGCACTAAGGGAAGGAATGCAATTTTATTTCTTTGTCTGTATTTGGTTTCATTTTCATATAAAAAGAATTAAAAATAGGGTTATCTAATTTTGTTATCTAGGTAACAAAATTTAAACACACATTTTCAGTAAAAATTACAGAATAAAAGATTTTGTTTCCCTGAAGATGCAACACCTCCCTATTCCAGGTATGGTACAGACTGCATACTGTCAGAAAGAAATTCCTTTCTTAAACAGGGAATCCATATACTTTAATCTGTTTTTACACAAGTACTGTTTATGACTAATGGTCCAGGAGTAAAATACTTTATAGTTAATCCATCTAAATTTTTATTATTTCCGGTCATCTGTATAGACTGTTTATTTATCACGACTAAACTACCAATCTGCATTCTAGATACCTCATATGATTCTTCAAGTCACGTTTCGTAGCCTATCATTTCTAATACAACAGGTACTTGCTGAGCGCAGACTTGTAAAGCGTGATTTCGCGTATAGCAGTACCTTACAGGATTCCATTTAATTTGTCCACTGCTAGAATTTCATTCATACGTGGTTCAACATTCATCCATCAACACCAGAAAGAATTTATCTGCTACTTTAAACAATTTCCATAGACTGAAAATGAAGTTCAAAAAAATCTTACAAATCTCAAATGCAAAGCATTCCGAAGAATTTTCACATATGGAAGATAAAGAAGTCAAACAATGAATCAGAAAATTACAAAAGAAGAATTGGGTGCTTATAAAACCCCTTGATAATAAAAGCGCTCATTACGAGAAACAGCTTTTAACTGAAGATTAGATGAAGGAATCGTTAAATAACAGAGAAGCAATGTCTGATCTTCTAGTGGAGATGGACACAATTAAAGAAAAAAACGGACACTTTAAAAGAGCTACTGGGAAACATGTGCTCTTTACAGCGACATGGTTACAGTTGCATCAGTCATTCTTATAAGCAAAAGACATCAGCTTTTTCAAAAAATAATTCTGTCATGTATTTGCCAAGAGAACGAAAACAAGTCCTAAAGAAACTTTCAGAGTGCTTTTCAAAACCAAGTTGAAAGTTAGTCTGCAGAATTTTACTTCGATAATAATAAAACATCTCTGATTTTATTTCAAAATGAATATTTTTTAATCGATTTTAAAGAGATCTTCGCAAATTGGTTCATAAAACTTCACAATATGCCAAAGTTGTTCAGATTAGGGACAAAATATAATAAAGTATGCTTAAAACAACTAAGAAAAAGCACATTTTGAGCATCCTTAACAGAAGACAATTTGGCTCCACTAACTTTCTTTACGAGTATACATTAAATTTTTATTTACATTTCTTTTTTATTCAACACTTAACTTTCAATGGTTTTAAGAGAAACAGCACTTGATAGAGAGACTCTAAATTCGGAAAAAACTGAAACAAAATTGGTTTATACCCAGGCAGTGCAATTACACTGGCCTGTTGGGAAGACAAGACCCCGTTGGACATGGAAAATATTAGGCCACACAGAGAGGAAAATGTTTAGCCTCCTCCTCGTAATGTGAAAGGAGGCCACTTGGGAAAAAATTACATCACAGCAGTACTTTTGAAACCACTACGAAGCAACAGAACTCTAACAAATCTCAGACTTCTGATAATTATAGTGTGATTAACAGTTCAACCTCACTTCGAATATTACAATACAATATAGAGAAAGCACCAATTCATACACTTCAATATGAAATTCAAAACCTACGAAATTAATGAACAAATGCTACCCTAAACATTAATACATAATGTGACACGTTCATGTAAAATAAATAACTAGTAAAGCTTCAATATAAAGCAACATGTGAAAAGGGATGGACAAATTATAACATTCAAGTATTTCTAGTGGAAATAAAGTTGATATAAAACAAGAATTACCAGCCACAGATGTCTTTTTGCTCTGCATTATTCATCCGTTCTTTTTCTTTCACGATATCATGTTCTGCATTCCAAGAGTGCACAAAAATGATCACAAATTACACTAGAAGGGGCCAAAAGGGGAAAAAAGGAATCATTAGATTTTAACTACTTTGATATTAAAGAATAATTATACACAAAGAGAAATATCTAATATTGTTTCTTAATATATAAAACTTCAAGAGTCGCCTTCTTTGTTTTAAACTCCAGCAATGTGCTACATTGTTACTAAAAGCATGACTGCAATGCAGGTACTCTCATCCATGAGAGAGGACAGCTTAGTCCGATATACCAGAAATTATCTTGAAATATTACCAGGTGACTTTAATGTAATTATAGAAATATTTCACTCAGGGAAAGAACATATTGTATAGCTGCCCGGGTTCGAGCCCAGCTTTAATATAGCAAGCTAAAACACATCAAATGCCATTGAATGATACAGCATTTTGAAATGTTACAAAAAATTTAAATGCAATTTCGTGGAAGAGCTATTGCAATTACCTACATACTAAAATTTTGACCAAAAATTCAAGAAAACTAAGATACTCCTTTTTCTTTCGAAGGAATCAAAGTCAAATACTAATGTAGGGATGCTCAACCTATTGTACTATGAAACCTACACATAGGAATGAAATTTCGTCACCTATGTGAGATGTCCAATACCCAGAAATTCCGTAAATTGTAGAATAGAACCTGCGTCTGAAAACAGACGAAAGGTAGAACATTATTCAAATACTTTACCTTTAGCCTTGAAGCAGGTGTTCTATATTAAACTGTGTTAATTCACATACAGAATTAGTAATATAATAGCTCAAAATATTTTAAGAACCAAACACACATTAAATAAACATTAAAAAATTTATATACATTTATTAGTGTTATGAGGGTTTATTCTGAAATATTATCAGATCACTTTCAAAGAAATGATAGAACTTTTCACTCACGGAAGGGACATTCTGTCTGGCTGCCCGGGTTCCATCCCAGCTTCTGTTACAAAAGTTTCATAGAAGAATTTTAATAATCCAGAAACAAAACTTATGAAGAAATTATTGAACATACCTGGTTCTATGATTTAGCCATTCTTACAGACATAGTAACTAAATCTTAAATTTGAGGGAGGGGGCGACAGAACTAAACTAGAGTCTTTGAATTAAAGGGTATTATAAATTCATTTCAAATCAAAATTAATTTTGTGAAAATATTACACAAATATGAGGAATATACATTTTTACCATAATGTAATGTACGTTTTGCCCCATTGAAAATCTGGAGAACTAAGGGATGAAATATAAGAAAACTGAAAGAATCATTTGGAAAATCTCATCGAGCTTAAATTAGTTTCTCAATTAGATGTGTTTAGTGTATTTAAAATTAGGCTAACTACTTCATTCACTTCAAACCCATTACATAATACTAGTATTTAAGAAAAATGGTAAAAGATTGCAAATATGTTAAATAACAATTCTATTGATCAAGAAATGGAAATAACTGATTTTCGTCCTAATTAAGATCAAGAATATCACAAAAAGCCAATTGAATAGTCCTAGAACAGAAACATCATGAACAGTTAAACTTTTAAAAAGATAAATTCCTGCTTCCAATCTGCTTAAAAATGTGAAAGAGGATTTTCAACAATGAACTTCTTAAAATCAATGTTTAGATACGGGATAACAAATCAACATCCCAACGACTGCAAGGATTTAGCCATAACATCGCATGTATCAGAGGCAAAAAAAAAAAAAAAACTCGCAGAAGAAATGCAGTGTTAAATTTCACATTAAAATACGATTTCCCTGTATTTAACTTTCATCTTGCTGAATTTTTTGTAAATAATGCAAAGAGTATACCTTTTCTTTAACTTATTATACCACACATTTTTATACTTTGTGTAATGTATTTATAACTGAAATATTAAAAGTGCACTAGATACTTGTGCTCGCCAAAATTTTATAAACTCAAAATTGGCTCCCTTTAAGTTAAAGTTGCACATAACTGCACTAAGGGAAGGAATGCAATTTTATTTCTTTGTCTGTATTTGGTTTCATTTTCATATAAAAAGAGTTAAAAATAGGGTTATCTAATTTTGTTATCTAGGTAACAAAATTTAAACACACATTTTCAGTAAAAATTACAGAATAAAAGATTTTGTTTCCCTGAAGATGCAACACCTCCCTATTCCAGGTATGGTACAGACTGCATACTGTCAGAAAGAAATTCCTTTCTTAAACAGGGAATCCATATACTTTAATCTGTTTTTACACAAGTACTGTTTATGACTAATGGTCCAGGAGTAAAATACTTTATAGTTAATCCATCTAAATTTTTATTATTTCCGGTCATCTGTATAGACTGTTTATTTATCACGACTAAACTACCAATCTGCATTCTAGATACCTCATATGATTCTTCAAGTCACGTTTCGTAGCCTATCATTTCTAATACAACAGGTACTTGCTGAGCGCAGACTTGTAAAGCGTGATTTCGCGTATAGCAGTACCTTACAGGATTCCATTTAATTTGTCCACTGCTAGAATTTCATTCATACGTGGTTCAACATTCATCCATCAACACCAGAAAGAATTTATCTGCTACTTTAAACAATTTCCATAGACTGAAAATGAAGTTCAAAAAAATCTTACAAATCTCAAATGCAAAGCATTCCGAAGAATTTTCACATATGGAAGATAAAGAAGTCAAACAATGAATCAGAAAATTACAAAAGAAGAATTGGGTGCTTATAAAACCCCTTGATAATAAAAGCGCTCATTACGAGAAACAGCTTTTAACTGAAGATTAGATGAAGGAATCGTTAAATAACAGAGAAGCAATGTCTGATCTTCTAGTGGAGATGGACACAATTAAAGAAAAAAACGGACACTTTAAAAGAGCTACTGGGAAACATATGCTCTTTACAGCGACATGGTTACAGTTGCATCAGTCATTCTTATAAGCAAAAGACATCAGCTTTTTCAAAAAATAATTCTGTCATGTATTTGCCAAGAGAACGAAAACAAGTCCTAAAGAAACTTTCAGAGTGCTTTTCAAAACCAAGTTGAAAGTTAGTCTGCAGAATTTTACTTCGATAATAATAAAACATCTCTGATTTTATTTCAAAATGAATATTTTTTAATCGATTTTAAAGAGATCTTCGCAAATTGGTTCATAAAACTTCACAATATGCCAAAATTGTTCAGATTAGGGACAAAATATAATAAAGTATGCTTAAAACAACTAAGAAAAAGCACATTTTGAGCATCCTTAACAGAAGACAATTTGGCTCCACTAACTTTCTTTACGAGTATACATTAAATTTTTATTTACATTTCTTTTTTATTCAACACTTAACTTTCAATGGTTTTAAGAGAAACAGCACTTGATAGAGAGACTCTAAATTCGGAAAAAACTGAAACAAAATTGGTTTATACCCAGGCAGTGCAATTACACTGGCCTGTTGGGAAGACAAGACCCCGTTGGACATGGAAAATATTAGGCCACACAGAGAGGAAAATGTTTAGCCTCCTCCTCGTAATGTGAAAGGAGGCCACTTGGGAAAAAATTACATCACAGCAGTACTTTTGAAACCACTACGAAGCAACAGAACTCTAACAAATCGCAGACTTCTGATAATTATAGTGTGATTAACAGTTCAACCTCACTTCGAATATTACAATACAATATAGAGAAAGCACCAATTCATACACTTCAATATGAAATTCAAAACCTACGAAATTAATGAACAAATGCTACCCTAAACATTAAAACATAATGTGACACGTTCATGTAAAATAAATAACTAGTAAAGCTTCAATATAAAGCAACATGTGAAAAGGGATGGACAAATTATAACATTCAAGTATTTCTAGTGGAAATAAAGTTGATATAAAACAAGAATTACCAGCCACAGATGTCTTTTTGCTCTGCATTATTCATCCGTTCTTTTTCTTTCACGATATCATGTTCTGCATTCCAAGAGTGCACAAAAATGATCACAAATTACACTAGAAGGGGCCAAAAGGGGAAAAAAGGAATCATTAGATTTTAACTACTTTGATATTAAAGAATAATTATACACAAAGAGAAATATCTAATATTGTTTCTTAATATATAAAACTTCAAGAGTCGCCTTCTTTGTTTTAAACTCCAGCAATGTGCTACATTGTTACTAAAAGCATGACTGCAATGCAGGTACTCTCATCCATGAGAGAGGACAGCTTAGTCCGATATACCAGAAATTATCTTGAAATATTACCAGGTGACTTTAATGTAATTATAGAAATATTTCACTCAGGGAAAGAACATATTGTATAGCTGCCCGGGTTCGAGCCCAGCTTTAATATAGCAAGCTAAAACACATCAAATGCCATTGAATGATACAGCATTTTGAAATGTTACAAAAAATTTAAATGCAATTTCGTGGAAGAGCTATTGCAATTACCTACATACTAAAATTTTGACCAAAAATTCAAGAAAACTAAGATACTCCTTTTTCTTTCGAAGGAATCAAAGTCAAATACTAATGTAGGGATGCTCAACCTATTGTACTATGAAACCTACACATAGGAATGAAATTTCGTCACCTATGTGAGATGTCCAATACCCAGAAATTCCGTAAATTGTAGAATAGAACCTGCGTCTGAAAACAGACGAAAGGTAGAACATTATTCAAATACTTTACCTTTAGCCTTGAAGCAGGTGTTCTATATTAAACTGTGTTAATTCACATACAGAATTAGTAATATAATAGCTCAAAATATTTTAAGAACCAAACACACATTAAATAAACATTAAAAAATTTATATACATTTATTAGTGTTATGAGGGTTTATTCTGAAATATTATGAGGTCACTTTCAAAGAAATGATAGAACTTTTCACTCACGGAAGGGACATTCTGTCTGGCTGCCCGGGTTCCATCCCAGCTTCTGTTACAAAAGTTTCATAGAAGAATTTTAAAAATCCAGAAACAAAACTTATGAAGAAATTATTGAACATACCTGGTTCTATGATTTAGCCATTCTTACAGACATAGTAACTAAATCTTAAATTTGAGGGAGGGGGCGACAGAACTAAACTAGAGTCTTTGAATTAAAGGGTATTATAAATTCATTTTAAATCAAAATTAATTTTGTGAAAATATTACACAAATATGAGGAATATACATTTTTACCATAATGTAATGTACGTTTTGCCCCATTGAAAATCTGGAGAACTAAGGGATGAAATATAAGAAAACTGAAAGAATCATTTGGAAAATCTCATCGAGCTTAAATTAGTTTCTCAATTAGATGTGTTTAGTGTATTTAAAATTAGGCTAACTACTTCATTCACTTCAAACCCATTACATAATACTAGTATTTAAGAAAAATGGTAAAAGATTGCAAATATGTTAAATAACAATTCTATTGATCAAGAAATGGAAATAACTGATTTTCGTCCTAATTAAGATCAAGAATATCACAAAAAGCCAATTGAATAGTCCTAGAACAGAAACATCATGAACAGTTAAACTTTTAAAAAGATAAATTCCTGCTTCCAATCTGCTTAAAAATGTGAAAGAGGATTTTCAACAATGAACTTCTTAAAATCAATGTTTAGATACGGGATAACAAATCAACATCCCAACGACTGCAAGGATTTAGCCATAACATCGCATGTATCAGAGGCAAAAAAAAAAAAAAAACTCGCAGAAGAAATACAGTGTTAAATTTCACATTAAAATACGATTTCCCTGTATTTAACTTTCATCTTGCTGAATTTTTTGTAAATAATGCAAAGAGTATACCTTTTCTTTAACTTATTATACCACACATTTTTATACTTTGTGTAATGTATTTATAACTGAAATATTAAAAGTGCACTAGATACTTGTGCTCGCCAAAATTTTATAAACTCAAAATTGGCTCCCTTTAAGTTAAAGTTGCACATAACTGCACTAAGGGAAGGAATGCAATTTTATTTCTTTGTCTGTATTTGGTTTCATTTTCATATAAAAAGAGTTAAAAATAGGGTTATCTAATTTTGTTATCTAGGTAACAAAATTTAAACACACATTTTCAGTAAAAATTACAGAATAAAAGATTTTGTTTCCCTGAAGATGCAACACCTCCCTATTCCAGGTATGGTACAGACTGCATACTGTCAGAAAGAAATTCCTTTCTTAAACAGGGAATCCATATACTTTAATCTGTTTTTACACAAGTACTGTTTATGACTAATGGTCCAGGAGTAAAATACTTTATAGTTAATCCATCTAAATTTTTATTATTTCCGGTCATCTGTATAGACTGTTTATTTATCACGACTAAACTACCAATCTGCATTCTAGATACCTCATATGATTCTTCAAGTCACGTTTCGTAGCCTATCATTTCTAATACAACAGGTACTTGCTGAGCGCAGACTTGTAAAGCGTGATTTCGCGTATAGCAGTACCTTACAGGATTCCATTTAATTTGTCCACTGCTAGAATTTCATTCATACGTGGTTCAACATTCATCCATCAACACCAGAAAGAATTTATCTGCTACTTTAAACAATTTCCATAGACTGAAAATGAAGTTCAAAAAAATCTTACAAATCTCAAATGCAAAGCATTCCGAAGAATTTTCACATATGGAAGATAAAGAAGTCAAACAATGAATCAGAAAATTACAAAAGAAGAATTGGGTGCTTATAAAACCCCTTGATAATAAAAGCGCTCATTACGAGAAACAGCTTTTAACTGAAGATTAGATGAAGGAATCGTTAAATAACAGAGAAGCAATGTCTGATCTTCTAGTGGAGATGGACACAATTAAAGAAAAAAACGGACACTTTAAAAGAGCTACTGGGAAACATATGCTCTTTACAGCGACATGGTTACAGTTGCATCAGTCATTCTTATAAGCAAAAGACATCAGCTTTTTCAAAAAATAATTCTGTCATGTATTTGCCAAGAGAACGAAAACAAGTCCTAAAGAAACTTTCAGAGTGCTTTTCAAAACCAAGTTGAAAGTTAGTCTGCAGAATTTTACTTCGATAATAATAAAACATCTCTGATTTTATTTCAAAATGAATATTTTTTAATCGATTTTAAAGAGATCTTCGCAAATTGGTTCATAAAACTTCACAATATGCCAAAATTGTTCAGATTAGGGACAAAATATAATAAAGTATGCTTAAAACAACTAAGAAAAAGCACATTTTGAGCATCCTTAACAGAAGACAATTTGGCTCCACTAACTTTCTTTACGAGTATACATTAAATTTTTATTTACATTTCTTTTTTATTCAACACTTAACTTTCAATGGTTTTAAGAGAAACAGCACTTGATAGAGAGACTCTAAATTCGGAAAAAACTGAAACAAAATTGGTTTATACCCAGGCAGTGCAATTACACTGGCCTGTTGGGAAGACAAGACCCCGTTGGACATGGAAAATATTAGGCCACACAGAGAGGAAAATGTTTAGCCTCCTCCTCGTAATGTGAAAGGAGGCCACTTGGGAAAAAATTACATCACAGCAGTACTTTTGAAACCACTACGAAGCAACAGAACTCTAACAAATCGCAGACTTCTGATAATTATAGTGTGATTAACAGTTCAACCTCACTTCGAATATTACAATACAATATAGAGAAAGCACCAATTCATACACTTCAATATGAAATTCAAAACCTACGAAATTAATGAACAAATGCTACCCTAAACATTAAAACATAATGTGACACGTTCATGTAAAATAAATAACTAGTAAAGCTTCAATATAAAGCAACATGTGAAAAGGGATGGACAAATTATAACATTCAAGTATTTCTAGTGGAAATAAAGTTGATATAAAACAAGAATTACCAGCCACAGATGTCTTTTTGCTCTGCATTATTCATCCGTTCTTTTTCTTTCACGATATCATGTTCTGCATTCCAAGAGTGCACAAAAATGATCACAAATTACACTAGAAGGGGCCAAAAGGGGAAAAAAGGAATCATTAGATTTTAACTACTTTGATATTAAAGAATAATTATACACAAAGAGAAATATCTAATATTGTTTCTTAATATATAAAACTTCAAGAGTCGCCTTCTTTGTTTTAAACTCCAGCAATGTGCTACATTGTTACTAAAAGCATGACTGCAATGCAGGTACTCTCATCCATGAGAGAGGACAGCTTAGTCCGATATACCAGAAATTATCTTGAAATATTACCAGGTGACTTTAATGTAATTATAGAAATATTTCACTCAGGGAAAGAACATATTGTATAGCTGCCTGGGTTCGAGCCCAGCTTTAATATAGCAAGCTAAAACACATCAAATGCCATTGAATGATACAGCATTTTGAAATGTTACAAAAAATTTAAATGCAATTTCGTGGAAGAGCTATTGCAATTACCTACATACTAAAATTTTGACCAAAAATTCAAGAAAACTAAGATACTCCTTTTTCTTTCGAAGGAATCAAAGTCAAATACTAATGTAGGGATGCTCAACCTATTGTACTATGAAACCTACACATAGGAATGAAATTTTGTCACCTATGTGAGATGTCCAATACCCAGAAATTCCGTAAATTGTAGAATAGAACCTGCGTCTGAAAACAGACGAAAGGTAGAACATTATTCAAATACTTTACCTTTAGCCTTGAAGCAGGTGTTCTATATTAAACTGTGTTAATTCACATACAGAATTAGTAATATAATAGCTCAAAATATTTTAAGAACCAAACACACATTAAATAAACATTAAAAAATTTATATACATTTATTAGTGTTATGAGGGTTTATTCTGAAATATTATCAGGTCACTTTCAAAGAAATGATAGAACTTTTCACTCACGGAAGGGACATTCTGTCTGGCTGCCCGGGTTCCATCCCAGCTTCTGTTACAAAAGTTTCATAGAAGAATTTTAAAAATCCAGAAACAAAACTTATGAAGAAATTATTGAACATACCTGGTTCTATGATTTAGCCATTCTTACAGACATAGTAACTAAATCTTAAATTTGAGGGAGGGGGCGAGAGAACTAAACTAGAGTCTTTGAATTAAAGGGTATTATAAATTCATTTTAAATCAAAATTAATTTTGTGAAAATATTACACAAATATGAGGAATATACATTTTTACCATAATGTAATGTACGTTTTGCCCCATTGAAAATCTGGAGAACTAAGGGATGAAATATAAGAAAACTGAAAGAATCATTTGGAAAATCTCATCGAGCTTAAATTAGTTTCTCAATTAGATGTGTTTAGTGTATTTAAAATTAGGCTAACTACTTCATTCACTTCAAACCCATTACATAATACTAGTATTTAAGAAAAATGGTAAAAGATTGCAAATATGTTAAATAACAATTCTATTGATCAAGAAATGGAAATAACTGATTTTCGTCCTAATTAAGATCAAGAATATCACAAAAAGCCAATTGAATAGTCCTAGAACAGAAACATCATGAACAGTTAAACTTTTAAAAAGATAAATTCCTGCTTCCAATCTGCTTAAAAATGTGAAAGAGGATTTTCAACAATGAACTTGTTAAAATCAATTTTTAGATACGGGATAACAAATCAACATCCCAACGACTGCAAGGATTTAGCCATAACATCGCATGTATCAGAGGCAAAAAAAAAAAAAAAAAACTCGCAGAAGAAATGCAGTGTTAAATTTCACATTAAAATACGATTTCCCTGTATTTAACTTTCATCTTGCTGAATTTTTTGTAAATAATGCAAAGAGTATACCTTTTCTTTAACTTATTATACCACACATTTTTATACTTTGTGTAATGTATTTATAACTGAAATATTAAAAGTGCACTAGATACTTGTGCTCGCCAAAATTTTATAAACTCACAATTGGCTCCCTTTAAGTTAAAGTTGCACATAACTGCACTAAGGGAAGGAATGCAATTTTATTTCTTTGTCTGTATTTGGTTTCATTTTCATATAAAAAGAATTAAAAATAGGGTTATCTAATTTTGTTATCTAGGTAACAAAATTTAAACACACATTTTCAGTAAAAATTACAGAATAAAAGATTTTGTTTCCCTGAAGATGCAACACCTCCCTATTCCAGGTATGGTACAGACTGCATACTGTCAGAAAGAAATTCCTTTCTTAAACAGGGAATCCATATACTTTAATCTGTTTTTACACAAGTACTGTTTATGACTAATGGTCCAGGAGTAAAATACTTTATAGTTAATCCATCTAAATTTTTATTATTTCCGGTCATCTGTATAGACTGTTTATTTATCACGACTAAACTACCAATCTGCATTCTAGATACCTCATATGATTCTTCAAGTCACGTTTCGTAGCCTATCATTTCTAATACAACAGGTACTTGCTGAGCGCAGACTTGTAAAGCGTGATTTCGCGTATAGCAGTACCTTACAGGATTCCATTTAATTTGTCCACTGCTAGAATTTCATTCATACGTGGTTCAACATTCATCCATCAACACCAGAAAGAATTTATCTGCTACTTTAAACAATTTCCATAGACTGAAAATGAAGTTCAAAAAAATCTTACAAATCTCAAATGCAAAGCATTCCGAAGAATTTTCACATATGGAAGATAAAGAAGTCAAACAATGAATCAGAAAATTACAAAAGAAGAATTGGGTGCTTATAAAATCCCTTGATAATAAAAGCGCTCATTACGAGAAACAGCTTTTAACTGAAGATTAGATGAAGGAATCGTTAAATAACAGAGAAGCAATGTCTGATCTTCTAGTGGAGATGGACACAATTAAAGAAAAAAACGGACACTTTAAAAGAGCTACTGGGAAACATGTGCTCTTTACAGCGACATGGTTACAGTTGCATCAGTCATTCTTATAAGCAAAAGACATCAGCTTTTTCAAAAAATAATTCTGTCATGTATTTGCCAAGAGAACGAAAACAAGTCCTAAAGAAACTTTCAGAGTGCTTTTCAAAACCAAGTTGAAAGTTAGTCTGCAGAATTTTACTTCGATAATAATAAAACATCTCTGATTTTATTTCAAAATGAATATTTTTTAATCGATTTTAAAGAGATCTTCGCAAATTGGTTCATAAAACTTCACAATATGCCAAAGTTGTTCAGATTAGGGACAAAATATAATAAAGTATGCTTAAAACAACTAAGAAAAAGCACATTTTGAGCATCCTTAACAGAAGACAATTTGGCTCCACTAACTTTCTTTACGAGTATACATTAAATTTTTATTTACATTTCTTTTTTATTCAACACTTAACTTTCAATGGTTTTAAGAGAAACAGCACTTGATAGAGAGACTCTAAATTCGGAAAAAACTGAAACAAAATTGGTTTATACCCAGGCAGTGCAATTACACTGGCCTGTTGGGAAGACAAGACCCCGTTGGACATGGAAAATATTAGGCCACACAGAGAGGAAAATGTTTAGCCTCCTCCTCGTAATGTGAAAGGAGGCCACTTGGGAAAAAATTACATCACAGCAGTACTTTTGAAACCACTACGAAGCAACAGAACTCTAACAAATCTCAGACTTCTGATAATTATAGTGTGATTAACAGTTCAACCTCACTTCGAATATTACAATACAATATAGAGAAAGCACCAATTCATACACTTCAATATGAAATTCAAAACCTACGAAATTAATGAACAAATGCTACCCTAAACATTAATACATAATGTGACACGTTCATGTAAAATAAATAACTAGTAAAGCTTCAATATAAAGCAACATGTGAAAAGGGATGGACAAATTATAACATTCAAGTATTTCTAGTGGAAATAAAGTTGATATAAAACAAGAATTACCAGCCACAGATGTCTTTTTGCTCTGCATTATTCATCCGTTCTTTTTCTTTCACGATATCATGTTCTGCATTCCAAGAGTGCACAAAAATGATCACAAATTACACTAGAAGGGGCCAAAAGGGGAAAAAAGGAATCATTAGATTTTAACTACTTTGATATTAAAGAATAATTATACACAAAGAGAAATATCTAATATTGTTTCTTAATATATAAAACTTCAAGAGTCGCCTTCTTTGTTTTAAACTCCAGCAATGTGCTACATTGTTACTAAAAGCATGACTGCAATGCAGGTACTCTCATCCATGAGAGAGGACAGCTTAGTCCGATATACCAGAAATTATCTTGAAATATTACCAGGTGACTTTAATGTAATTATAGAAATATTTCACTCAGGGAAAGAACATATTGTATAGCTGCCCGGGTTCGAGCCCAGCTTTAATATAGCAAGCTAAAACACATCAAATGCCATTGAATGATACAGCATTTTGAAATGTTACAAAAAATTTAAATGCAATTTCGTGGAAGAGCTATTGCAATTACCTACATACTAAAATTTTGACCAAAAATTCAAGAAAACTAAGATACTCCTTTTTCTTTCGAAGGAATCAAAGTCAAATACTAATGTAGGGATGCTCAACCTATTGTACTATGAAACCTACACATAGGAATGAAATTTCGTCACCTATGTGAGATGTCCAATACCCAGAAATTCCGTAAATTGTAGAATAGAACCTGCGTCTGAAAACAGACGAAAGGTAGAACATTATTCAAATACTTTACCTTTAGCCTTGAAGCAGGTGTTCTATATTAAACTGTGTTAATTCACATACAGAATTAGTAATATAATAGCTCAAAATATTTTAAGAACCAAACACACATTAAATAAACATTAAAAAATTTATATACATTTATTAGTGTTATGAGGGTTTATTCTGAAATATTATCAGATCACTTTCAAAGAAATGATAGAACTTTTCACTCACGGAAGGGACATTCTGTCTGGCTGCCCGGGTTCCATCCCAGCTTCTGTTACAAAAGTTTCATAGAAGAATTTTAATAATCCAGAAACAAAACTTATGAAGAAATTATTGAACATACCTGGTTCTATGATTTAGCCATTCTTACAGACATAGTAACTAAATCTTAAATTTGAGGGAGGGGGCGACAGAACTAAACTAGAGTCTTTGAATTAAAGGGTATTATAAATTCATTTCAAATCAAAATTAATTTTGTGAAAATATTACACAAATATGAGGAATATACATTTTTACCATAATGTAATGTACGTTTTGCCCCATTGAAAATCTGGAGAACTAAGGGATGAAATATAAGAAAACTGAAAGAATCATTTGGAAAATCTCATCGAGCTTAAATTAGTTTCTCAATTAGATGTGTTTAGTGTATTTAAAATTAGGCTAACTACTTCATTCACTTCAAACCCATTACATAATACTAGTATTTAAGAAAAATGGTAAAAGATTGCAAATATGTTAAATAACAATTCTATTGATCAAGAAATGGAAATAACTGATTTTCGTCCTAATTAAGATCAAGAATATCACAAAAAGCCAATTGAATAGTCCTAGAACAGAAACATCATGAACAGTTAAACTTTTAAAAAGATAAATT
Organism: Stegodyphus dumicola; assembly: GCF_044657685.1. Classification (NCBI taxonomy): domain Eukaryota; kingdom Metazoa; phylum Arthropoda; class Arachnida; order Araneae; family Eresidae; genus Stegodyphus; species Stegodyphus dumicola. The sequence continues at coordinate 106,157,539 of NC_140781.1, read as the reverse complement.
CCTGCTTCCAATCTGCTTAAAAATGTGAAAGAGGATTTTCAACAATGAACTTGTTAAAATCAATGTTTAGATACGGGATAACAAATCAACATCCCAACGACTGCAAGGATTTAGCCATAACATCGCATGTATCAGAGGCAAAAAAAAAAAAAAAACTCGCAGAAGAAATGCAGTGTTAAATTTCACATTAAAATACGATTTCCCTGTATTTAACTTTCATCTTGCTGAATTTTTTGTAAATAATGCAAAGAGTATACCTTTTCTTTAACTTATTATACCACACATTTTTATACTTTGTGTAATGTATTTATAACTGAAATATTAAAAGTGCACTAGATACTTGTGCTCGCCAAAATTTTATAAACTCACAATTGGCTCCCTTTAAGTTAAAGTTGCACATAACTGCACTAAGGGAAGGAATGCAATTTTATTTCTTTGTCTGTATTTGGTTTCATTTTCATATAAAAAGAATTAAAAATAGGGTTATCTAATTTTGTTATCTAGGTAACAAAATTTAAACACACATTTTCAGTAAAAATTACAGAATAAAAGATTTTGTTTCCCTGAAGATGCAACACCTCCCTATTCCAGGTATGGTACAGACTGCATACTGTCAGAAAGAAATTCCTTTCTTAAACAGGGAATCCATATACTTTAATCTGTTTTTACACAAGTACTGTTTATGACTAATGGTCCAGGAGTAAAATACTTTATAGTTAATCCATCTAAATTTTTATTATTTCCGGTCATCTGTATAGACTGTTTATTTATCACGACTAAACTACCAATCTGCATTCTAGATACCTCATATGATTCTTCAAGTCACGTTTCGTAGCCTATCATTTCTAATACAACAGGTACTTGCTGAGCGCAGACTTGTAAAGCGTGATTTCGCGTATAGCAGTACCTTACAGGATTCCATTTAATTTGTCCACTGCTAGAATTTCATTCATACGTGGTTCAACATTCATCCATCAACACCAGAAAGAATTTATCTGCTACTTTAAACAATTTCCATAGACTGAAAATGAAGTTCAAAAAAATCTTACAAATCTCAAATGCAAAGCATTCCGAAGAATTTTCACATATGGAAGATAAAGAAGTCAAACAATGAATCAGAAAATTACAAAAGAAGAATTGGGTGCTTATAAAACCCCTTGATAATAAAAGCGCTCATTACGAGAAACAGCTTTTAACTGAAGATTAGATGAAGGAATCGTTAAATAACAGAGAAGCAATGTCTGATCTTCTAGTGGAGATGGACACAATTAAAGAAAAAAACGGACACTTTAAAAGAGCTACTGGGAAACATGTGCTCTTTACAGCGACATGGTTACAGTTGCATCAGTCATTCTTATAAGCAAAAGACATCAGCTTTTTCAAAAAATAATTCTGTCATGTATTTGCCAAGAGAACGAAAACAAGTCCTAAAGAAACTTTCAGAGTGCTTTTCAAAACCAAGTTGAAAGTTAGTCTGCAGAATTTTACTTCGATAATAATAAAACATCTCTGATTTTATTTCAAAATGAATATTTTTTAATCGATTTTAAAGAGATCTTCGCAAATTGGTTCATAAAACTTCACAATATGCCAAAGTTGTTCAGATTAGGGACAAAATATAATAAAGTATGCTTAAAACAACTAAGAAAAAGCACATTTTGAGCATCCTTAACAGAAGACAATTTGGCTCCACTAACTTTCTTTACGAGTATACATTAAATTTTTATTTACATTTCTTTTTTATTCAACACTTAACTTTCAATGGTTTTAAGAGAAACAGCACTTGATAGAGAGACTCTAAATTCGGAAAAAACTGAAACAAAATTGGTTTATACCCAGGCAGTGCAATTACACTGGCCTGTTGGGAAGACAAGACCCCGTTGGACATGGAAAATATTAGGCCACACAGAGAGGAAAATGTTTAGCCTCCTCCTCGTAATGTGAAAGGAGGCCACTTGGGAAAAAATTACATCACAGCAGTACTTTTGAAACCACTACGAAGCAACAGAACTCTAACAAATCTCAGACTTCTGATAATTATAGTGTGATTAACAGTTCAACCTCACTTCGAATATTACAATACAATATAGAGAAAGCACCAATTCATACACTTCAATATGAAATTCAAAACCTACGAAATTAATGAACAAATGCTACCCTAAACATTAATACATAATGTGACACGTTCATGTAAAATAAATAACTAGTAAAGCTTCAATATAAAGCAACATGTGAAAAGGGATGGACAAATTATAACATTCAAGTATTTCTAGTGGAAATAAAGTTGATATAAAACAAGAATTACCAGCCACAGATGTCTTTTTGCTCTGCATTATTCATCCGTTCTTTTTCTTTCACGATATCATGTTCTGCATTCCAAGAGTGCACAAAAATGATCACAAATTACACTAGAAGGGGCCAAAAGGGGAAAAAAGGAATCATTAGATTTTAACTACTTTGATATTAAAGAATAATTATACACAAAGAGAAATATCTAATATTGTTTCTTAATATATAAAACTTCAAGAGTCGCCTTCTTTGTTTTAAACTCCAGCAATGTGCTACATTGTTACTAAAAGCATGACTGCAATGCAGGTACTCTCATCCATGAGAGAGGACAGCTTAGTCCGATATACCAGAAATTATCTTGAAATATTACCAGGTGACTTTAATGTAATTATAGAAATATTTCACTCAGGGAAAGAACATATTGTATAGCTGCCCGGGTTCGAGCCCAGCTTTAATATAGCAAGCTAAAACACATCAAATGCCATTGAATGATACAGCATTTTGAAATGTTACAAAAAATTTAAATGCAATTTCGTGGAAGAGCTATTGCAATTACCTACATACTAAAATTTTGACCAAAAATTCAAGAAAACTAAGATACTCCTTTTTCTTTCGAAGGAATCAAAGTCAAATACTAATGTAGGGATGCTCAACCTATTGTACTATGAAACCTACACATAGGAATGAAATTTCGTCACCTATGTGAGATGTCCAATACCCAGAAATTCCGTAAATTGTAGAATAGAACCTGCGTCTGAAAACAGACGAAAGGTAGAACATTATTCAAATACTTTACCTTTAGCCTTGAAGCAGGTGTTCTATATTAAACTGTGTTAATTCACATACAGAATTAGTAATATAATAGCTCAAAATATTTTAAGAACCAAACACACATTAAATAAACATTAAAAAATTTATATACATTTATTAGTGTTATGAGGGTTTATTCTGAAATATTATCAGATCACTTTCAAAGAAATGATAGAACTTTTCACTCACGGAAGGGACATTCTGTCTGGCTGCCCGGGTTCCATCCCAGCTTCTGTTACAAAAGTTTCATAGAAGAATTTTAATAATCCAGAAACAAAACTTATGAAGAAATTATTGAACATACCTGGTTCTATGATTTAGCCATTCTTACAGACATAGTAACTAAATCTTAAATTTGAGGGAGGGGGCGACAGAACTAAACTAGAGTCTTTGAATTAAAGGGTATTATAAATTCATTTCAAATCAAAATTAATTTTGTGAAAATATTACACAAATATGAGGAATATACATTTTTACCATAATGTAATGTACGTTTTGCCCCATTGAAAATCTGGAGAACTAAGGGATGAAATATAAGAAAACTGAAAGAATCATTTGGAAAATCTCATCGAGCTTAAATTAGTTTCTCAATTAGATGTGTTTAGTGTATTTAAAATTAGGCTAACTACTTCATTCACTTCAAACCCATTACATAATACTAGTATTTAAGAAAAATGGTAAAAGATTGCAAATATGTTAAATAACAATTCTATTGATCAAGAAATGGAAATAACTGATTTTCGTCCTAATTAAGATCAAGAATATCACAAAAAGCCAATTGAATAGTCCTAGAACAGAAACATCATGAACAGTTAAACTTTTAAAAAGATAAATTCCTGCTTCCAATCTGCTTAAAAATGTGAAAGAGGATTTTCAACAATGAACTTGTTAAAATCAATGTTTAGATACGGGATAACAAATCAACATCCCAACGACTGCAAGGATTTAGCCATAACATCGCATGTATCAGAGGCAAAAAAAAAAAAAAAACTCGCAGAAGAAATGCAGTGTTAAATTTCACATTAAAATACGATTTCCCTGTATTTAACTTTCATCTTGCTGAATTTTTTGTAAATAATGCAAAGAGTATACCTTTTCTTTAACTTATTATACCACACATTTTTATACTTTGTGTAATGTATTTATAACTGAAATATTAAAAGTGCACTAGATACTTGTGCTCGCCAAAATTTTATAAACTCAAAATTGGCTCCCTTTAAGTTAAAGTTGCACATAACTGCACTAAGGGAAGGAATGCAATTTTATTTCTTTGTCTGTATTTGGTTTCATTTTCATATAAAAAGAGTTAAAAATAGGGTTATCTAATTTTGTTATCTAGGTAACAAAATTTAAACACACATTTTCAGTAAAAATTACAGAATAAAAGATTTTGTTTCCCTGAAGATGCAACACCTCCCTATTCCAGGTATGGTACAGACTGCATACTGTCAGAAAGAAATTCCTTTCTTAAACAGGGAATCCATATACTTTAATCTGTTTTTACACAAGTACTGTTTATGACTAATGGTCCAGGAGTAAAATACTTTATAGTTAATCCATCTAAATTTTTATTATTTCCGGTCATCTGTATAGACTGTTTATTTATCACGACTAAACTACCAATCTGCATTCTAGATACCTCATATGATTCTTCAAGTCACGTTTCGTAGCCTATCATTTCTAATACAACAGGTACTTGCTGAGCGCAGACTTGTAAAGCGTGATTTCGCGTATAGCAGTACCTTACAGGATTCCATTTAATTTGTCCACTGCTAGAATTTCATTCATACGTGGTTCAACATTCATCCATCAACACCAGAAAGAATTTATCTGCTACTTTAAACAATTTCCATAGACTGAAAATGAAGTTCAAAAAAATCTTACAAATCTCAAATGCAAAGCATTCCGAAGAATTTTCACATATGGAAGATAAAGAAGTCAAACAATGAATCAGAAAATTACAAAAGAAGAATTGGGTGCTTATAAAACCCCTTGATAATAAAAGCGCTCATTACGAGAAACAGCTTTTAACTGAAGATTAGATGAAGGAATCGTTAAATAACAGAGAAGCAATGTCTGATCTTCTAGTGGAGATGGACACAATTAAAGAAAAAAACGGACACTTTAAAAGAGCTACTGGGAAACATGTGCTCTTTACAGCGACATGGTTACAGTTGCATCAGTCATTCTTATAAGCAAAAGACATCAGCTTTTTCAAAAAATAATTCTGTCATGTATTTGCCAAGAGAACGAAAACAAGTCCTAAAGAAACTTTCAGAGTGCTTTTCAAAACCAAGTTGAAAGTTAGTCTGCAGAATTTTACTTCGATAATAATAAAACATCTCTGATTTTATTTCAAAATGAATATTTTTTAATCGATTTTAAAGAGATCTTCGCAAATTGGTTCATAAAACTTCACAATATGCCAAAATTGTTCAGATTAGGGACAAAATATAATAAAGTATGCTTAAAACAACTAAGAAAAAGCACATTTTGAGCATCCTTAACAGAAGACAATTTGGCTCCACTAACTTTCTTTACGAGTATACATTAAATTTTTATTTACATTTCTTTTTTATTCAACACTTAACTTTCAATGGTTTTAAGAGAAACAGCACTTGATAGAGAGACTCTAAATTCGGAAAAAACTGAAACAAAATTGGTTTATACCCAGGCAGTGCAATTACACTGGCCTGTTGGGAAGACAAGACCCCGTTGGACATGGAAAATATTAGGCCACACAGAGAGGAAAATGTTTAGCCTCCTCCTCGTAATGTGAAAAGAGGCCACTTGGGAAAAAATTACATCACAGCAGTACTTTTGAAACCACTACGAAGCAACAGAACTCTAACAAATCTCAGACTTCTGATAATTATAGTGTGATTAACAGTTCAACCTCACTTCGAATATTACAATACAATATAGAGAAAGCACCAATTCATACACTTCAATATGAAATTCAAAACCTACGAAATTAATGAACAAATGCTACCCTAAACATTAAAACATAATGTGACACGTTCATGTAAAATAAATAACTAGTAAAGCTTCAATATAAAGCAACATGTGAAAAGGGATGGACAAATTATAACATTCAAGTATTTCTAGTGGAAATAAAGTTGATATAAAACAAGAATTACCAGCCACAGATGTCTTTTTGCTCTGCATTATTCATCCGTTCTTTTTCTTTCACGATATCATGTTCTGCATTCCAAGAGTGCACAAAAATGATCACAAATTACACTAGAAGGGGCCAAAAGGGGAAAAAAGGAATCATTAGATTTTAACTACTTTGATATTAAAGAATAATTATACACAAAGAGAAATATCTAATATTGTTTCTTAATATATAAAACTTCAAGAGTCGCCTTCTTTGTTTTAAACTCCAGCAATGTGCTACATTGTTACTAAAAGCATGACTGCAATGCAGGTACTCTCATCCATGAGAGAGGACAGCTTAGTCCGATATACCAGAAATTATCTTGAAATATTACCAGGTGACTTTAATGTAATTATAGAAATATTTCACTCAGGGAAAGAACATATTGTATAGCTGCCCGGGTTCGAGCCCAGCTTTAATATAGCAAGCTAAAACACATCAAATGCCATTGAATGATACAGCATTTTGAAATGTTACAAAAAATTTAAATGCAATTTCGTGGAAGAGCTATTGCAATTACCTACATACTAAAATTTTGACCAAAAATTCAAGAAAACTAAGATACTCCTTTTTCTTTCGAAGGAATCAAAGTCAAATACTAATGTAGGGATGCTCAACCTATTGTACTATGAAACCTACACATAGGAATGAAATTTTGTCACCTATGTGAGATGTCCAATACCCAGAAATTCCGTAAATTGTAGAATAGAACCTGCGTCTGAAAACAGACGAAAGGTAGAACATTATTCAAATACTTTACCTTTAGCCTTGAAGCAGGTGTTCTATATTAAACTTTGTTAATTCACATACAGAATTAGTAATATAATAGCTCAAAATATTTTAAGAACCAAACACACATTAAATAAACATTAAAAAATCTATATACATTTATTAGTCTTATGAGGGTTTATTCTGAAATATTATCAGGTCACTTTCAAAGAGATGATAGAACTTTTCACTCAGGGAAGGGACATTCTGTCTGGCTGCCCGGGTTCCATCCCAGCTTCTGTTACAAAAGTTTCATAGAAGAATTTTAAAAATCCAGAAACAAAACTTATGAAGAAATTATTGAACATACCTGGTTCTATGATTTAGCCATTCTTACAGACATAGTAACTAAATCTTAAATTTGAGGGAGGGGGCGAGAGAACTAAACTAGAGTCTTTGAATTAAAGGGTATTATAAGTTCATTTTAAATCAAAATTAATTTTCTGAAAATATTACACAAATATGAGGAATATACATTTTTACCATAATGTAATGTACGTTTTGCCCCTTTGAAAATCTGGAGAACTAAGGGGTGAAATATAAGAAAACTGAAAGAATCATTTGGAAAATCTCATCGAGCTTAAATTAGTTTCTAAATTAGATGTTTTTAGTGTATTTAAAATTAGGCTAACTACTTCATTCACTTCAAACCCATTACATAATACTAGTATTTAAGAAAAATGGTAAAAGATTGCAAATATGTTAAATAACAATTCTATTGATCAAGAAATGGAAATAACTGATTTTCGTCCTAATTAAGATCAAGAATATCACAAAAAGCCAATTGAATAGTCCTAGAACAGAAACATCATGAACAGTTAAACTTTTAAAAAGATAAATTCCTGCTTCCAATCTGCTTAAAAATGTGAAAGAGGATTTTCAACAATGAACTTGTTAAAATCAATGTTTAGATACGGGATAACAAATCAACATCCCAACGACTGCAAGGATTTAGCCATAACATCGCATGTATCAGAGGCAAAAAAAAAAAAAACTCGCAGAAGAAATGCAGTGTTAAATTTCACATTAAAATACGATTTCCCTGTATTTAACTTTCATCTTGCTGAATTTTTTGTAAATAATGCAAAGAGTATACCTTTTCTTTAACTTATTATACCACACATTTTTATACTTTGTGTAATGTATTTATAACTGAAATATTAAAAGTGCACTAGATACTTGTGCTCGCCAAAATTTTATAAACTCAAAATTGGCTCCCTTTAAGTTAAAGTTGCACATAACTGCACTAAGGGAAGGAATGCAATTTTATTTCTTTGTCTGTATTTGGTTTCATTTTCATATAAAAAGAGTTAAAAATAGGGTTATCTAATTTTGTTATCTAGGTAACAAAATTTAAACACACATTTTCAGTAAAAATTACAGAATAAAAGATTTTGTTTCCCTGAAGATGCAACACCTCCCTATTCCAGGTATGGTACAGACTGCATACTGTCAGAAAGAAATTCCTTTCTTAAACAGGGAATCCATATACTTTAATCTGTTTTTACACAAGTACTGTTTATGACTAATGGTCCAGGAGTAAAATACTTTATAGTTAATCCATCTAAATTTTTATTATTTCCGGTCATCTGTATAGACTGTTTATTTATCACGACTAAACTACCAATCTGCATTCTAGATACCTCATATGATTCTTCAAGTCACGTTTCGTAGCCTATCATTTCTAATACAACAGGTACTTGCTGAGCGCAGACTTGTAAAGCGTGATTTCGCGTATAGCAGTACCTTACAGGATTCCATTTAATTTGTCCACTGCTAGAATTTCATTCATACGTGGTTCAACATTCATCCATCAACACCAGAAAGAATTTATCTGCTACTTTAAACAATTTCCATAGACTGAAAATGAAGTTCAAAAAAATCTTACAAATCTCAAATGCAAAGCATTCCGAAGAATTTTCACATATGGAAGATAAAGAAGTCAAACAATGAATCAGAAAATTACAAAAGAAGAATTGGGTGCTTATAAAACCCCTTGATAATAAAAGCGCTCATTACGAGAAACAGCTTTTAACTGAAGATTAGATGAAGGAATCGTTAAATAACAGAGAAGCAATGTCTGATCTTCTAGTGGAGATGGACACAATTAAAGAAAAAAACGGACACTTTAAAAGAGCTACTGGGAAATATGTGCTCTTTACAGCGACATGGTTACAGTTGCATCAGTCATTCTTATAAGCAAAAGACATCAGCTTTTTCAAAAAATAATTCTGTCATGTATTTGCCAAGAGAACGAAAACAAGTCCTAAAGAAACTTTCAGAGTGCTTTTCAAAACCAAGTTGAAAGTTAGTCTGCAGAATTTTACTTCGATAATAATAAAACATCTCTGATTTTATTTCAAAATGAATATTTTTTAATCGATTTTAAAGAGATCTTCGCAAATTGGTTCATAAAACTTCACAATATGCCAAAATTGTTCAGATTAGGGACAAAATATAATAAAGTATGCTTAAAACAACTAAGAAAAAGCACATTTTGAGCATCCTTAACAGAAGACAATTTGGCTCCACTAACTTTCTTTACGAGTATACATTAAATTTTTATTTACATTTCTTTTTTATTCAACACTTAACTTTCAATGGTTTTAAGAGAAACAGCACTTGATAGAGAGACTCTAAATTCGGAAAAAACTGAAACAAAATTGGTTTATACCCAGGCAGTGCAATTACACTGGCCTGTTGGGAAGACAAGACCCCGTTGGACATGGAAAATATTAGGCCACACAGAGAGGAAAATGTTTAGCCTCCTCCTCGTAATGTGAAAGGAGGCCACTTGGGAAAAAATTACATCACAGCAGTACTTTTGAAACCACTACGAAGCAACAGAACTCTAACAAATCTCAGACTTCTGATAATTATAGTGTGATTAACAGTTCAACCTCACTTCGAATATTACAATACAATATAGAGAAAGCACCAATTCATACACTTCAATATGAAATTCAAAACCTACGAAATTAATGAACAAATGCTACCCTAAACATTAAAACATAATGTGACACGTTCATGTAAAATAAATAACTAGTAAAGCTTCAATATAAAGCAACATGTGAAAAGGGATGGACAAATTATAACATTCAAGTATTTCTAGTGGAAATAAAGTTGATATAAAACAAGAATTACCAGCCACAGATGTCTTTTTGCTCTGCATTATTCATCCGTTCTTTTTCTTTCACGATATCATGTTCTGCATTCCAAGAGTGCACAAAAATGATCACAAATTACACTAGAAGGGGCCAAAAGGGGAAAAAAGGAATCATTAGATTTTAACTACTTTGATATTAAAGAATAATTATACACAAAGAGAAATATCTAATATTGTTTCTTAATATATAAAACTTCAAGAGTCGCCTTCTTTGTTTTAAACTCCAGCAATGTGCTACATTGTTACTAAAAGCATGACTGCAATGCAGGTACTCTCATCCATGAGAGAGGACAGCTTAGTCCGATATACCAGAAATTATCTTGAAATATTACCAGGTGACTTTAATGTAATTATAGAAATATTTCACTCAGGGAAAGAACATATTGTATAGCTGCCCGGGTTCGAGCCCAGCTTTAATATAGCAAGCTAAAACACATCAAATGCCATTGAATGATACAGCATTTTGAAATGTTACAAAAAATTTAAATGCAATTTCGTGGAAGAGCTATTGCAATTACCTACATACTAAAATTTTGACCAAAAATTCAAGAAAACTAAGATACTCCTTTTTCTTTCGAAGGAATCAAAGTCAAATACTAATGTAGGGATGCTCAACCTATTGTACTATGAAACCTACACATAGGAATGAAATTTCGTCACCTATGTGAGATGTCCAATACCCAGAAATTCCGTAAATTGTAGAATAGAACCTGCGTCTGAAAACAGACGAAAGGTAGAACATTATTCAAATACTTTACCTTTAGCCTTGAAGCAGGTGTTCTATATTAAACTGTGTTAATTCACATACAGAATTAGTAATATAATAGCTCAAAATATTTTAAGAACCAAACACACATTAAATAAACATTAAAAAATTTATATACATTTATTAGTGTTATGAGGGTTTATTCTGAAATATTATGAGGTCACTTTCAAAGAAATGATAGAACTTTTCACTCACGGAAGGGACATTCTGTCTGGCTGCCCGGGTTCCATCCCAGCTTCTGTTACAAAAGTTTCATAGAAGAATTTTAAAAATCCAGAAACAAAACTTATGAAGAAATTATTGAACATACCTGGTTCTATGATTTAGCCATTCTTACAGACATAGTAACTAAATCTTAAATTTGAGGGAGGGGGCGACAGAACTAAACTAGAGTCTTTGAATTAAAGGGTATTATAAATTCATTTTAAATCAAAATTAATTTTGTGAAAATATTACACAAATATGAGGAATATACATTTTTACCATAATGTAATGTACGTTTTGCCCCATTGAAAATCTGGAGAACTAAGGGATGAAATATAAGAAAACTGAAAGAATCATTTGGAAAATCTCATCGAGCTTAAATTAGTTTCTCAATTAGATGTGTTTAGTGTATTTAAAATTAGGCTAACTACTTCATTCACTTCAAACCCATTACATAATACTAGTATTTAAGAAAAATGGTAAAAGATTGCAAATATGTTAAATAACAATTCTATTGATCAAGAAATGGAAATAACTGATTTTCGTCCTAATTAAGATCAAGAATATCACAAAAAGCCAATTGAATAGTCCTAGAACAGAAACATCATGAACAGTTAAACTTTTAAAAAGATAAATTCCTGCTTCCAATCTGCTTAAAAATGTGAAAGAGGATTTTCAACAATGAACTTCTTAAAATCAATGTTTAGATACGGGATAACAAATCAACATCCCAACGACTGCAAGGATTTAGCCATAACATCGCATGTATCAGAGGCAAAAAAAAAAAAAAAACTCGCAGAAGAAATACAGTGTTAAATTTCACATTAAAATACGATTTCCCTGTATTTAACTTTCATCTTGCTGAATTTTTTGTAAATAATGCAAAGAGTATACCTTTTCTTTAACTTATTATACCACACATTTTTATACTTTGTGTAATGTATTTATAACTGAAATATTAAAAGTGCACTAGATACTTGTGCTCGCCAAAATTTTATAAACTCAAAATTGGCTCCCTTTAAGTTAAAGTTGCACATAACTGCACTAAGGGAAGGAATGCAATTTTATTTCTTTGTCTGTATTTGGTTTCATTTTCATATAAAAAGAGTTAAAAATAGGGTTATCTAATTTTGTTATCTAGGTAACAAAATTTAAACACACATTTTCAGTAAAAATTACAGAATAAAAGATTTTGTTTCCCTGAAGATGCAACACCTCCCTATTCCAGGTATGGTACAGACTGCATACTGTCAGAAAGAAATTCCTTTCTTAAACAGGGAATCCATATACTTTAATCTGTTTTTACACAAGTACTGTTTATGACTAATGGTCCAGGAGTAAAATACTTTATAGTTAATCCATCTAAATTTTTATTATTTCCGGTCATCTGTATAGACTGTTTATTTATCACGACTAAACTACCAATCTGCATTCTAGATACCTCATATGATTCTTCAAGTCACGTTTCGTAGCCTATCATTTCTAATACAACAGGTACTTGCTGAGCGCAGACTTGTAAAGCGTGATTTCGCGTATAGCAGTACCTTACAGGATTCCATTTAATTTGTCCACTGCTAGAATTTCATTCATACGTGGTTCAACATTCATCCATCAACACCAGAAAGAATTTATCTGCTACTTTAAACAATTTCCATAGACTGAAAATGAAGTTCAAAAAAATCTTACAAATCTCAAATGCAAAGCATTCCGAAGAATTTTCACATATGGAAGATAAAGAAGTCAAACAATGAATCAGAAAATTACAAAAGAAGAATTGGGTGCTTATAAAACCCCTTGATAATAAAAGCGCTCATTACGAGAAACAGCTTTTAACTGAAGATTAGATGAAGGAATCGTTAAATAACAGAGAAGCAATGTCTGATCTTCTAGTGGAGATGGACACAATTAAAGAAAAAAACGGACACTTTAAAAGAGCTACTGGGAAACATATGCTCTTTACAGCGACATGGTTACAGTTGCATCAGTCATTCTTATAAGCAAAAGACATCAGCTTTTTCAAAAAATAATTCTGTCATGTATTTGCCAAGAGAACGAAAACAAGTCCTAAAGAAACTTTCAGAGTGCTTTTCAAAACCAAGTTGAAAGTTAGTCTGCAGAATTTTACTTCGATAATAATAAAACATCTCTGATTTTATTTCAAAATGAATATTTTTTAATCGATTTTAAAGAGATCTTCGCAAATTGGTTCATAAAACTTCACAATATGCCAAAATTGTTCAGATTAGGGACAAAATATAATAAAGTATGCTTAAAACAACTAAGAAAAAGCACATTTTGAGCATCCTTAACAGAAGACAATTTGGCTCCACTAACTTTCTTTACGAGTATACATTAAATTTTTATTTACATTTCTTTTTTATTCAACACTTAACTTTCAATGGTTTTAAGAGAAACAGCACTTGATAGAGAGACTCTAAATTCGGAAAAAACTGAAACAAAATTGGTTTATACCCAGGCAGTGCAATTACACTGGCCTGTTGGGAAGACAAGACCCCGTTGGACATGGAAAATATTAGGCCACACAGAGAGGAAAATGTTTAGCCTCCTCCTCGTAATGTGAAAGGAGGCCACTTGGGAAAAAATTACATCACAGCAGTACTTTTGAAACCACTACGAAGCAACAGAACTCTAACAAATCGCAGACTTCTGATAATTATAGTGTGATTAACAGTTCAACCTCACTTCGAATATTACAATACAATATAGAGAAAGCACCAATTCATACACTTCAATATGAAATTCAAAACCTACGAAATTAATGAACAAATGCTACCCTAAACATTAAAACATAATGTGACACGTTCATGTAAAATAAATAACTAGTAAAGCTTCAATATAAAGCAACATGTGAAAAGGGATGGACAAATTATAACATTCAAGTATTTCTAGTGGAAATAAAGTTGATATAAAACAAGAATTACCAGCCACAGATGTCTTTTTGCTCTGCATTATTCATCCGTTCTTTTTCTTTCACGATATCATGTTCTGCATTCCAAGAGTGCACAAAAATGATCACAAATTACACTAGAAGGGGCCAAAAGGGGAAAAAAGGAATCATTAGATTTTAACTACTTTGATATTAAAGAATAATTATACACAAAGAGAAATATCTAATATTGTTTCTTAATATATAAAACTTCAAGAGTCGCCTTCTTTGTTTTAAACTCCAGCAATGTGCTACATTGTTACTAAAAGCATGACTGCAATGCAGGTACTCTCATCCATGAGAGAGGACAGCTTAGTCCGATATACCAGAAATTATCTTGAAATATTACCAGGTGACTTTAATGTAATTATAGAAATATTTCACTCAGGGAAAGAACATATTGTATAGCTGCCCGGGTTCGAGCCCAGCTTTAATATAGCAAGCTAAAACACATCAAATGCCATTGAATGATACAGCATTTTGAAATGTTACAAAAAATTTAAATGCAATTTCGTGGAAGAGCTATTGCAATTACCTACATACTAAAATTTTGACCAAAAATTCAAGAAAACTAAGATACTCCTTTTTCTTTCGAAGGAATCAAAGTCAAATACTAATGTAGGGATGCTCAACCTATTGTACTATGAAACCTACACATAGGAATGAAATTTTGTCACCTATGTGAGATGTCCAATACCCAGAAATTCCGTAAATTGTAGAATAGAACCTGCGTCTGAAAACAGACGAAAGGTAGAACATTATTCAAATACTTTACCTTTAGCCTTGAAGCAGGTGTTCTATATTAAACTGTGTTAATTCACATACAGAATTAGTAATATAATAGCTCAAAATATTTTAAGAACCAAACACACATTAAATAAACATTAAAAAATTTATATACATTTATTAGTGTTATGAGGGTTTATTCTGAAATATTATCAGGTCACTTTCAAAGAAATGATAGAACTTTTCACTCACGGAAGGGACATTCTGTCTGGCTGCCCGGGTTCCATCCCAGCTTCTGTTACAAAAGTTTCATAGAAGAATTTTAAAAATCCAGAAACAAAACTTATGAAGAAATTATTGAACATACCTGGTTCTATGATTTAGCCATTCTTACAGACATAGTAACTAAATCTTAAATTTGAGGGAGGGGGCGAGAGAACTAAACTAGAGTCTTTGAATTAAAGGGTATTATAAATTCATTTTAAATCAAAATTAATTTTGTGAAAATATTACACAAATATGAGGAATATACATTTTTACCATAATGTAATGTACGTTTTGCCCCATTGAAAATCTGGAGAACTAAGGGATGAAATATAAGAAAACTGAAAGAATCATTTGGAAAATCTCATCGAGCTTAAATTAGTTTCTCAATTAGATGTGTTTAGTGTATTTAAAATTAGGCTAACTACTTCATTCACTTCAAACCCATTACATAATACTAGTATTTAAGAAAAATGGTAAAAGATTGCAAATATGTTAAATAACAATTCTATTGATCAAGAAATGGAAATAACTGATTTTCGTCCTAATTAAGATCAAGAATATCACAAAAAGCCAATTGAATAGTCCTAGAACAGAAACATCATGAACAGTTAAACTTTTAAAAAGATAAATTCCTGCTTCCAATCTGCTTAAAAATGTGAAAGAGGATTTTCAACAATGAACTTGTTAAAATCAATTTTTAGATACGGGATAACAAATCAACATCCCAACGACTGCAAGGATTTAGCCATAACATCGCATGTATCAGAGGCAAAAAAAAAAAAAAACTCGCAGAAGAAATGCAGTGTTAAATTTCACATTAAAATACGATTTCCCTGTATTTAACTTTCATCTTGCTGAATTTTTTGTAAATAATGCAAAGAGTATACCTTTTCTTTAACTTATTATACCACACATTTTTATACTTTGTGTAATGTATTTATAACTGAAATATTAAAAGTGCACTAGATACTTGTGCTCGCCAAAATTTTATAAACTCACAATTGGCTCCCTTTAAGTTAAAGTTGCACATAACTGCACTAAGGGAAGGAATGCAATTTTATTTCTTTGTCTGTATTTGGTTTCATTTTCATATAAAAAGAATTAAAAATAGGGTTATCTAATTTTGTTATCTAGGTAACAAAATTTAAACACACATTTTCAGTAAAAATTACAGAATAAAAGATTTTGTTTCCCTGAAGATGCAACACCTCCCTATTCCAGGTATGGTACAGACTGCATACTGTCAGAAAGAAATTCCTTTCTTAAACAGGGAATCCATATACTTTAATCTGTTTTTACACAAGTACTGTTTATGACTAATGGTCCAGGAGTAAAATACTTTATAGTTAATCCATCTAAATTTTTATTATTTCCGGTCATCTGTATAGACTGTTTATTTATCACGACTAAACTACCAATCTGCATTCTAGATACCTCATATGATTCTTCAAGTCACGTTTCGTAGCCTATCATTTCTAATACAACAGGTACTTGCTGAGCGCAGACTTGTAAAGCGTGATTTCGCGTATAGCAGTACCTTACAGGATTCCATTTAATTTGTCCACTGCTAGAATTTCATTCATACGTGGTTCAACATTCATCCATCAACACCAGAAAGAATTTATCTGCTACTTTAAACAATTTCCATAGACTGAAAATGAAGTTCAAAAAAATCTTACAAATCTCAAATGCAAAGCATTCCGAAGAATTTTCACATATGGAAGATAAAGAAGTCAAACAATGAATCAGAAAATTACAAAAGAAGAATTGGGTGCTTATAAAATCCCTTGATAATAAAAGCGCTCATTACGAGAAACAGCTTTTAACTGAAGATTAGATGAAGGAATCGTTAAATAACAGAGAAGCAATGTCTGATCTTCTAGTGGAGATGGACACAATTAAAGAAAAAAACGGACACTTTAAAAGAGCTACTGGGAAACATGTGCTCTTTACAGCGACATGGTTACAGTTGCATCAGTCATTCTTATAAGCAAAAGACATCAGCTTTTTCAAAAAATAATTCTGTCATGTATTTGCCAAGAGAACGAAAACAAGTCCTAAAGAAACTTTCAGAGTGCTTTTCAAAACCAAGTTGAAAGTTAGTCTGCAGAATTTTACTTCGATAATAATAAAACATCTCTGATTTTATTTCAAAATGAATATTTTTTAATCGATTTTAAAGAGATCTTCGCAAATTGGTTCATAAAACTTCACAATATGCCAAAGTTGTTCAGATTAGGGACAAAATATAATAAAGTATGCTTAAAACAACTAAGAAAAAGCACATTTTGAGCATCCTTAACAGAAGACAATTTGGCTCCACTAACTTTCTTTACGAGTATACATTAAATTTTTATTTACATTTCTTTTTTATTCAACACTTAACTTTCAATGGTTTTAAGAGAAACAGCACTTGATAGAGAGACTCTAAATTCGGAAAAAACTGAAACAAAATTGGTTTATACCCAGGCAGTGCAATTACACTGGCCTGTTGGGAAGACAAGACCCCGTTGGACATGGAAAATATTAGGCCACACAGAGAGGAAAATGTTTAGCCTCCTCCTCGTAATGTGAAAGGAGGCCACTTGGGAAAAAATTACATCACAGCAGTACTTTTGAAACCACTACGAAGCAACAGAACTCTAACAAATCTCAGACTTCTGATAATTATAGTGTGATTAACAGTTCAACCTCACTTCGAATATTACAATACAATATAGAGAAAGCACCAATTCATACACTTCAATATGAAATTCAAAACCTACGAAATTAATGAACAAATGCTACCCTAAACATTAAAACATAATGTGACACGTTCATGTAAAATAAATAACTAGTAAAGCTTCAATATAAAGCAACATGTGAAAAGGGATGGACAAATTATAACATTCAAGTATTTCTAGTGGAAATAAAGTTGATATAAAACAAGAATTACCAGCCACAGATGTCTTTTTGCTCTGCATTATTCATCCGTTCTTTTTCTTTCACGATATCATGTTCTGCATTCCAAGAGTGCACAAAAATGATCACAAATTACACTAGAAGGGGCCAAAAGGGGAAAAAAGGAATCATTAGATTTTAACTACTTTGATATTAAAGAATGATTATACACAAAGAGAAATATCTAATATTGTTTCTTAATATATAAAACTTCAAGAGTCGCCTTCTTTGTTTTAAACTCCAGCAATGTGCTACATTGTTACTAAAAGCATGACTGCAATGCAGGTACTCTCATCCATGAGAGAGGACAGCTTAGTCCGATATACCAGAAATTATCTTGAAATATTACCAGGTGACTTTAATGTAATTATAGAAATATTTCACTCAGGGAAAGAACATATTGTATAGCTGCCCGGGTTCGAGCCCAGCTTTAATATAGCAAGCTAAAACACATCAAATGCAATTGAATGATACAGCATTTTGAAATGTTACAAAAAATTTAAATGCAATTTCGTGGAAGAGCTATTGCAATTACCTACATACTAAAATTTTGACCAAAAATTCAAGAAAACTAAGATACTCCTTTTTCTTTCGAAGGAATCAAAGTCAAATACTAATGTAGGGATGCTCAACCTATTGTACTATGAAACCTACACATAGGAATGAAATTTTGTCACCTATGTGAGATGTCCAATACCCAGAAATTCCGTAAATTGTAGAATAGAACCTGCGTCTGAAAACAGACGAAAGGTAGAACATTATTCAAATACTTTACCTTTAGCCTTGAAGCAGGTGTTCTATATTAAACTGTGTTAATTCACATACAGAATTAGTAATATAATAGCTCAAAATATTTTAAGAACCAAACACACATTAAATAAACATTAAAAAATTTATATACATTTATTAGTGTTATGAGGGTTTATTCTGAAATATTATCAGGTCACTTTCAAAGAAATGATAGAACTTTTCACTCACGGAAGGGACATTCTGTCTGGCTGCCCGGGTTCCATCCCAGCTTCTGTTACAAAAGTTTCATAGAAGAATTTTAAAAATCCAGAAACAAAACTTATGAAGAAATTATTGAACATACCTGGTTCTATGATTTAGCCATTCTTACAGACATAGTAACTAAATCTTAAATTTGAGGGAGGGGGCGAGAGAACTAAACTAGAGTCTTTGAATTAAAGGGTATTATAAATTCATTTTAAATCAAAATTAATTTTGTGAAAATATTACACAAATATGAGGAATATACATTTTTACCATAATGTAATGTACGTTTTGCCCCATTGAAAATCTGGAGAACTAAGGGATGAAATATAAGAAAACTGAAAGAATCATTTGGAAACTCTCATCGAGCTTAAATTAGTTTCTCAATTAGATGTGTTTAGTGTATTTAAAATTAGGCTAACTACTTCATTCACTTCAAACCCATTACATAATACTAGTATTTAAGAAAAATGGTAAAAGATTGCAAATATGTTAAATAACAATTCTATTGATCAAGAAATGGAAATAACTGATTTTCGTCCTAATTAAGATCAAGAATATCACAAAAAGCCAATTGAATAGTCCTAGAACAGAAACATCATGAACAGTTAAACTTTTAAAAAGATAAATTCCTGCTTCCAATCTGCTTAAAAATGTGAAAGAGGATTTTCAACAATGAACTTGTTAAAATCAATGTTTAGATACGGGATAACAAATCAACATCCCAACGACTGCAAGGATTTAGCCATAACATCGCATGTATCAGAGGCAAAAAAAAAAAAAAAAACTCGCAGAAGAAATGCAGTGTTAAATTTCACATTAAAATACGATTTCCCTGTATTTAACTTTCATCTTGCTGAATTTTTTGTAAATAATGCAAAGAGTATACCTTTTCTTTAACTTATTATACCACACATTTTTATACTTTGTGTAATGTATTTATAACTGAAATATTAAAAGTGCACTAGATACTTGTGCTCGCCAAAATTTTATAAACTCAAAATTGGCTCCCTTTAAGTTAAAGTTGCACATAACTGCACTAAGGGAAGGAATGCAATTTTATTTCTTTGTCTGTATTTGGTTTCATTTTCATATAAAAAGAGTTAAAAATAGGGTTATCTAATTTTGTTATCTAGGTAACAAAATTTAAACACACATTTTCAGTAAAAATTACAGAATAAAAGATTTTGTTTCCCTGAAGATGCAACACCTCCCTATTCCAGGTATGGTACAGACTGCATACTGTCAGAAAGAAATTCCTTTCTTAAACAGGGAATCCATATACTTTAATCTGTTTTTACACAAGTACTGTTTATGACTAATGGTCCAGGAGTAAAATACTTTATAGTTAATCCATCTAAATTTTTATTATTTCCGGTCATCTGTATAGACTGTTTATTTATCACGACTAAACTACCAATCTGCATTCTAGATACCTCATATGATTCTTCAAGTCACGTTTCGTAGCCTATCATTTCTAATACAACAGGTACTTGCTGAGCGCAGACTTGTAAAGCGTGATTTCGCGTATAGCAGTACCTTACAGGATTCCATTTAATTTGTCCACTGCTAGAATTTCATTCATACGTGGTTCAACATTCATCCATCAACACCAGAAAGAATTTATCTGCTACTTTAAACAATTTCCATAGACTGAAAATGAAGTTCAAAAAAATCTTACAAATCTCAAATGCAAAGCATTCCGAAGAATTTTCACATATGGAAGATAAAGAAGTCAAACAATGAATCAGAAAATTACAAAAGAAGAATTGGGTGCTTATAAAACCCCTTGATAATAAAAGCGCTCATTACGAGAAACAGCTTTTAACTGAAGATTAGATGAAGGAATCGTTAAATAACAGAGAAGCAATGTCTGATCTTCTAGTGGAGATGGACACAATTAAAGAAAAAAACGGACACTTTAAAAGAGCTACTGGGAAACATGTGCTCTTTACAGCGACATGGTTACAGTTGCATCAGTCATTCTTATAAGCAAAAGACATCAGCTTTTTCAAAAAATAATTCTGTCATGTATTTGCCAAGAGAACGAAAACAAGTCCTAAAGAAACTTTCAGAGTGCTTTTCAAAACCAAGTTGAAAGTTAGTCTGCAGAATTTTACTTCGATAATAATAAAACATCTCTGATTTTATTTCAAAATGAATATTTTTTAATCGATTTTAAAGAGATCTTCGCAAATTGGTTCATAAAACTTCACAATATGCCAAAATTGTTCAGATTAGGGACAAAATATAATAAAGTATGCTTAAAACAACTAAGAAAAAGCACATTTTGAGCATCCTTAACAGAAGACAATTTGGCTCCACTAACTTTCTTTACGAGTATACATTAAATTTTTATTTACATTTCTTTTTTATTCAACACTTAACTTTCAATGGTTTTAAGAGAAACAGCACTTGATAGAGAGACTCTAAATTCGGAAAAAACTGAAACAAAATTGGTTTATACCCAGGCAGTGCAATTACACTGGCCTGTTGGGAAGACAAGACCCCGTTGGACATGGAAAATATTAGGCCACACAGAGAGGAAAATGTTTAGCCTCCTCCTCGTAATGTGAAAGGAGGCCACTTGGGAAAAAATTACATCACAGCAGTACTTTTGAAACCACTACGAAGCAACAGAACTCTAACAAATCTAAGACTTCTGATAATTATAGTGTGATTAACAGTTCAACCTCACTTCGAATATTACAATACAATATAGAGAAAGCACCAATTCATACACTTCAATATGAAATTCAAAACCTACGAAATTAATGAACAAATGCTACCCTAAACATTAAAACATAATGTGACACGTTCATGTAAAATAAATAACTAGTAAAGCTTCAATATAAAGCAACATGTGAAAAGGGATGGACAAATTATAACATTCAAGTATTTCTAGTGGAAATAAAGTTGATATAAAACAAGAATTACCAGCCACAGATGTCTTTTTGCTCTGCATTATTCATCCGTTCTTTTTCTTTCACGATATCATGTTCTGCATTCCAAGAGTGCACAAAAATGATCACAAATTACACTAGAAGGGGCCAAAAGGGGAAAAAAGGAATCATTAGATTTTAACTACTTTGATATTAAAGAATAATTATACACAAAGAGAAATATCTAATATTGTTTCTTAATATATAAAACTTCAAGAGTCGCCTTCTTTGTTTTAAACTCCAGCAATGTGCTACATTGTTACTAAAAGCATGACTGCAATGCAGGTACTCTCATCCATGAGAGAGGACAGCTTAGTCCGAGATACCAGAAATTATCTTGAAATATTACCAGGTGACTTTAATGTAATTATAGAAATATTTCACTCAGGGAAAGAACATATTGTATAGCTGCCCGGGTTCGAGCCCAGCTTTAATATAGCAAGCTAAAACACATCAAATGCCATTGAATGATACAGCATTTTGAAATGTTACAAAAAATTTAAATGCAATTTCGTGGAAGAGCTATTGCAATTACCTACATACTAAAATTTTGACCAAAAATTCAAGAAAACTAAGATACTCCTTTTTCTTTTGAAGGAATCAAAGTCAAATACTAATGTAGGGATGCTCAACCTATTGTACTATGAAACCTACACATAGGAATGAAATTTCGTCACCTATGTGAGATGTCCAATACCCAGAAATTCCGTAAATTGTAGAATAGAACCTGCGTCTGAAAACAGACGAAAGGTAGAACATTATTCAAATACTTTACCTTTAGCCTTGAAGCAGGTGTTCTATATTAAACTGTGTTAATTCACATACAGAATTAGTAATATAATAGCTCAAAATATTTTAAGAACCAAACACACATTAAATAAACATTAAAAAATTTATATACATTTATTAGTGTTATGAGGGTTTATTCTGAAATATTATCAGGTCACTTTCAAAGAAATGATAGAACTTTTCACTCACGGAAGGGACATTCTGTCTGGCTGCCCGGGTTCCATCCCAGCTTCTGTTACAAAAGTTTCATAGAAGAATTTTAAAAATCCAGAAACAAAACTTATGAAGAAATTATTGAACATACCTGGTTCTATGATTTAGCCATTCTTACAGACATAGTAACTAAATCTTAAATTTGAGGGAAGGGGCGAGAGAACTAAACTAGAGTCTTTGAATTAAAGGGTATTATAAATTCATTTTAAATCAAAATTAATTTTGTGAAAATATTACACAAATATGAGGAATATACATTTTTACCATAATGTAATGTACGTTTTGCCCCATTGAAAATCTGGAGAACTAAGGGATGAAATATAAGAAAACTGAAAGAATCATTTGGAAAATCTCATCGAGCTTAAATTAGTTTCTCAATTAGATGTGTTTAGTGTATTTAAAATTAGGCTAACTACTTCATTCACTTCAAACCCATTACATAATACTAGTATTTAAGAAAAATGGTAAAAGATTGCAAATATGTTAAATAACAATTCTATTGATCAAGAAATGGAAATAACTGATTTTCGTCCTAATTAAGATCAAGAATATCACAAAAAGCCAATTGAATAGTCCTAGAACAGAAACATCATGAACAGTTAAACTTTTAAAAAGATAAATTCCTGCTTCCAATCTGCTTAAAAATGTGAAAGAGGATTTTCAACAATGAACTTCTTAAAATCAATGTTTAGATACGGGATAACAAATCAACATCCCAACGACTGCAAGGATTTAGCCATAACATCGCATGTATCAGAGGCAAAAAAAAAACTCGCAGAAGAAATGCAGTGTTAAATTTCACATTAAAATACGATTTCCCTGTATTTAACTTTTATCTTGCTGAATTTTTTGTAAATAATGCAAAGAGTATACCTTTTCTTTAACTTATTATACCACACATTTTTATACTTTGTGTAATGTATTTATAACTGAAATATTAAAAGTGCACTAGATACTTGTGCTCGCCAAAATTTTATAAACTCAAAATTGGCTCCCTTTAAGTTAAAGTTGCACATAACTGCACTAAGGGAAGGAATGCAATTTTATTTCTTTGTCTGTATTTGGTTTCATTTTCATATAAAAAGAGTTAAAAATAGGGTTATCTAATTTTGTTATCTAGGTAACAAAATTTAAACACACATTTTCAGTAAAAATTACAGAATAAAAGATTTTGTTTCCCTGAAGATGCAACACCTCCCTATTCCAGGTATGGTACAGACTGCATACTGTCAGAAAGAAATTCCTTTCTTAAACAGGGAATCCATATACTTTAATCTGTTTTTACACAAGTACTGTTTATGACTAATGGTCCAGGAGTAAAATACTTTATAGTTAATCCATCTAAATTTTTATTATTTCCGGTCATCTGTATAGACTGTTTATTTATCACGACTAAATTACCAATCTGCATTCTAGATACCTCATATGATTCTTCAAGTCACGTTTCGTAGCCTATCATTTCTAATACAACAGGTACTTGCTGAGCGCAGACTTGTAAAGCGTGATTTCGCGTATAGCAGTACCTTACAGGATTCCATTTAATTTGTCCACTGCTAGAATTTCATTCATACGTGGTTCAACATTCATCCATCAACACCAGAAAGAATTTATCTGCTACTTTAAACAATTTCCATAGACTGAAAATGAAGTTCAAAAATATCTTACAAATCTCAAATGCAAAGCATTCCGAAGAATTTTCACATATGGAAGATAAAGAAGTCAAACAAAGAATCAGAAAATTACAAAAGAAGAATTGGGTGCTTATAAAACCCCTTGATAATAAAAGCGCTCATTACGAGAAACAGCTTTTAACTGAAGATTAGATGAAGGAATCGTTAAATAACAGAGAAGCAATGTCTGATCTTCTAGTGGAGATGGACACAATTAAAGAAAAAAACGGACACTTTAAAAGAGCTACTGGGAAACATGTGCTCTTTACAGCGACATGGTTACAGTTGCATCAGTCATTCTTATAAGCAAAAGACATCAGCTTTTTCAAAAAATAATTCTGTCATGTATTTGCCAAGAGAACGAAAACAAGTCCTAAAGAAACTTTCAGAGTGCTTTTCAAAACCAAGTTGAAAGTTAGTCTGCAGAATTTTACTTCGATAATAATAAAACACCTCTGATTTTATTTCAAAATGAATATTTTTTAATCGATTTTAAAGAGATCTTCGCAAATTGGTTCATAAAACTTCACAATATGCCAAAAATGTTCAGATTAGGGACAAAATATAATAAAGTATGCTTAAAACAACTAAGAAAAAGCACATTTTGAGCATCCTTAACAGAAGACAATTTGGCTCCACTAACTTTCTTTACGAGTATACATTAAATTTTTATTTACATTTCTTTTTTATTCAACACTTAACTTTCAATGGTTTTAAGAGAAACAGCACTTGATAGAGAGAATATAAATTCGGAAAAAACTGAAACAAAATTGGTTTATACCCAGGCAGTGCAATTACACTGGCCTGTTGGGAAGACAAGACCCCGTTGGACATGGAAAATATTAGGCCACACAGAGAGGAAAATGTTTAGCCTCCTCCTCGTAATGTGAAAGGAGGCCACTTGGGAAAAAATTACATCACAGCAGTACTTTTGAAACCACTACGAAGCAACAAAACTCTAACAAATCTAAGACTTCTGATAATTATAGTGTGATTAACAGTTCAACCTCACTTCGAATATTACAATACAATATAGAGAAAGCACCAATTCATACACTTCAATATGAAATTCAAAACCTACGAAATTAATGAACATATGCTACCCTAAACATTAAAACATAATGTGACACGTTCATGTAAAATAAATAACTAGTAAAGCTTCAATATAAAGCAACATGTGAAAAGGGATGGACAAATTATAACATTCAAGTATTTCTAGTGGAAATAAAGTTGATATAAAACAAGAATTACCAGCCACAGATGTCTTTTTGCTCTGCATTATTCATCCGTTCTTTTTCTTTCACGATATCATGTTCTGCATTCCAAGAGTGCACAAAAATGATCACAAATTACACTAGAAGGGGCCAAAAGGGGAAAAAAGGAATCATTAA
The DNA here is from genome assembly GCF_044657685.1 of Stegodyphus dumicola. Classification (NCBI taxonomy): domain Eukaryota; kingdom Metazoa; phylum Arthropoda; class Arachnida; order Araneae; family Eresidae; genus Stegodyphus; species Stegodyphus dumicola. Next base: position 106,131,498 of record NC_140781.1, on the reverse strand, counting down.
ATTTTAACTACTTTGATATTAAAGAATGATTATACACAAAGAGAAATATCTAATATTGTTTCTTAATATATAAAACTTCAAGAGTCGCCTTCTTTGTTTTAAACTCCAGCAATGTGCTACATTGTTACTAAAAGCATGACTGCAATGCAGGTACTCTCATCCATGAGAGAGGACAGCTTAGTCCGATATACCAGAAATTATCTTCAAATATTACCAGGTGACTTTAATGTAATTATAGAAATATTTCACTCAGGGAAAGAACATATTGTATAGCTGCCCGGGTTCGAGCCCAGCTTTAATATAGCAAGCTAAAACACATCAAATGCCATTGAATGATACAGCATTTTGAAATGTTACAAAAAATTTAAATGCAATTTCGTGGAAGAGCTATTGCAATTACCTACATACTAAAATTTTGACCAAAAATTCAAGAAAACTAAGATACTCCTTTTTCTTTCGAAGGAATCAAAGTCAAATACTAATGTAGGGATGCTCAACCTATTGTACTATGAAACCTACACATAGGAATGAAATTTCGTCACCTATGTGAGATGTCCAATACCCAGAAATTCCGTAAATTGTAGAATAGAACCTGCGTCTGAAAACAGACGAAAGGTAGAACATTATTCAAATACTTTACCTTTAGCCTTGAAGCAGGTGTTCTATATTAAACTGTGTTAATTCACATACAGAATTAGTAATATAATAGCTCAAAATATTTTAAGAACCAAACACACATTAAATAAACATTAAAAAATTTATATACATTTATTAGTGTTATGAGGGTTTATTCTGAAATATTATCAGGTCACTTTCAAAGAAATGATAGAACTTTTCACTCACGGAAGGGACATTCTGTCTGGCTGCCCGGGTTCCATCCCAGCTTCTGTTACAAAAGTTTCATAGAAGAATTTTAAAAATCCAGAAACAAAACTTATGAAGAAATTATTGAACATACCTGGTTCTATGATTTAGCCATTCTTACAGACATAGTAACTAAATCTTAAATTTGAGGGAGGGGGCGAGAGAACTAAACTAGAGTCTTTGAATTAAAGGGTATTATAAATTCATTTTAAATCAAAATTAATTTTGTGAAAATATTACACAAATATGAGGAATATACATTTTTACCATAATGTAATGTACGTTTTGCCCCATTGAAAATCTGGAGAACTAAGGGATGAAATATAAGAAAACTGAAAGAATCATTTGGAAACTCTCATCGAGCTTAAATTAGTTTCTCAATTAGATGTGTTTAGTGTATTTAAAATTAGGCTAACTACTTCATTCACTTCAAACCCATTACATAATACTAGTATTTAAGAAAAATGGTAAAAGATTGCAAATATGTTAAATAACAATTCTATTGATCAAGAAATGGAAATAACTGATTTTCGTCCTAATTAAGATCAAGAATATCACAAAAAGCCAATTGAATAGTCCTAGAACAGAAACATCATGAACAGTTAAACTTTTAAAAAGATAAATTCCTGCTTCCAATCTGCTTAAAAATGTGAAAGAGGATTTTCAACAATGAACTTGTTAAAATCAATGTTTAGATACGGGATAACAAATCAACATCCCAACGACTGCAAGGATTTAGCCATAACATCGCATGTATCAGAGGCAAAAAAAAAAAAAAAAACTCGCAGAAGAAATGCAGTGTTAAATTTCACATTAAAATACGATTTCCCTGTATTTAACTTTCATCTTGCTGAATTTTTTGTAAATAATGCAAAGAGTATACCTTTTCTTTAACTTATTATACCACACATTTTTATACTTTGTGTAATGTATTTATAACTGAAATATTAAAAGTGCACTAGATACTTGTGCTCGCCAAAATTTTATAAACTCAAAATTGGCTCCCTTTAAGTTAAAGTTGCACATAACTGCACTAAGGGAAGGAATGCAATTTTATTTCTTTGTCTGTATTTGGTTTCATTTTCATATAAAAAGAGTTAAAAATAGGGTTATCTAATTTTGTTATCTAGGTAACAAAATTTAAACACACATTTTCAGTAAAAATTACAGAATAAAAGATTTTGTTTCCCTGAAGATGCAACACCTCCCTATTCCAGGTATGGTACAGACTGCATACTGTCAGAAAGAAATTCCTTTCTTAAACAGGGAATCCATATACTTTAATCTGTTTTTACACAAGTACTGTTTATGACTAATGGTCCAGGAGTAAAATACTTTATAGTTAATCCATCTAAATTTTTATTATTTCCGGTCATCTGTATAGACTGTTTATTTATCACGACTAAACTACCAATCTGCATTCTAGATACCTCATATGATTCTTCAAGTCACGTTTCGTAGCCTATCATTTCTAATACAACAGGTACTTGCTGAGCGCAGACTTGTAAAGCGTGATTTCGCGTATAGCAGTACCTTACAGGATTCCATTTAATTTGTCCACTGCTAGAATTTCATTCATACGTGGTTCAACATTCATCCATCAACACCAGAAAGAATTTATCTGCTACTTTAAACAATTTCCATAGACTGAAAATGAAGTTCAAAAAAATCTTACAAATCTCAAATGCAAAGCATTCCGAAGAATTTTCACATATGGAAGATAAAGAAGTCAAACAATGAATCAGAAAATTACAAAAGAAGAATTGGGTGCTTATAAAACCCCTTGATAATAAAAGCGCTCATTACGAGAAACAGCTTTTAACTGAAGATTAGATGAAGGAATCGTTAAATAACAGAGAAGCAATGTCTGATCTTCTAGTGGAGATGGACACAATTAAAGAAAAAAACGGACACTTTAAAAGAGCTACTGGGAAACATGTGCTCTTTACAGCGACATGGTTACAGTTGCATCAGTCATTCTTATAAGCAAAAGACATCAGCTTTTTCAAAAAATAATTCTGTCATGTATTTGCCAAGAGAACGAAAACAAGTCCTAAAGAAACTTTCAGAGTGCTTTTCAAAACCAAGTTGAAAGTTAGTCTGCAGAATTTTACTTCGATAATAATAAAACATCTCTGATTTTATTTCAAAATGAATATTTTTTAATCGATTTTAAAGAGATCTTCGCAAATTGGTTCATAAAACTTCACAATATGCCAAAATTGTTCAGATTAGGGACAAAATATAATAAAGTATGCTTAAAACAACTAAGAAAAAGCACATTTTGAGCATCCTTAACAGAAGACAATTTGGCTCCACTAACTTTCTTTACGAGTATACATTAAATTTTTATTTACATTTCTTTTTTATTCAACACTTAACTTTCAATGGTTTTAAGAGAAACAGCACTTGATAGAGAGACTCTAAATTCGGAAAAAACTGAAACAAAATTGGTTTATACCCAGGCAGTGCAATTACACTGGCCTGTTGGGAAGACAAGACCCCGTTGGACATGGAAAATATTAGGCCACACAGAGAGGAAAATGTTTAGCCTCCTCCTCGTAATGTGAAAGGAGGCCACTTGGGAAAAAATTACATCACAGCAGTACTTTTGAAACCACTACGAAGCAACAGAACTCTAACAAATCTAAGACTTCTGATAATTATAGTGTGATTAACAGTTCAACCTCACTTCGAATATTACAATACAATATAGAGAAAGCACCAATTCATACACTTCAATATGAAATTCAAAACCTACGAAATTAATGAACAAATGCTACCCTAAACATTAAAACATAATGTGACACGTTCATGTAAAATAAATAACTAGTAAAGCTTCAATATAAAGCAACATGTGAAAAGGGATGGACAAATTATAACATTCAAGTATTTCTAGTGGAAATAAAGTTGATATAAAACAAGAATTACCAGCCACAGATGTCTTTTTGCTCTGCATTATTCATCCGTTCTTTTTCTTTCACGATATCATGTTCTGCATTCCAAGAGTGCACAAAAATGATCACAAATTACACTAGAAGGGGCCAAAAGGGGAAAAAAGGAATCATTAGATTTTAACTACTTTGATATTAAAGAATAATTATACACAAAGAGAAATATCTAATATTGTTTCTTAATATATAAAACTTCAAGAGTCGCCTTCTTTGTTTTAAACTCCAGCAATGTGCTACATTGTTACTAAAAGCATGACTGCAATGCAGGTACTCTCATCCATGAGAGAGGACAGCTTAGTCCGAGATACCAGAAATTATCTTGAAATATTACCAGGTGACTTTAATGTAATTATAGAAATATTTCACTCAGGGAAAGAACATATTGTATAGCTGCCCGGGTTCGAGCCCAGCTTTAATATAGCAAGCTAAAACACATCAAATGCCATTGAATGATACAGCATTTTGAAATGTTACAAAAAATTTAAATGCAATTTCGTGGAAGAGCTATTGCAATTACCTACATACTAAAATTTTGACCAAAAATTCAAGAAAACTAAGATACTCCTTTTTCTTTTGAAGGAATCAAAGTCAAATACTAATGTAGGGATGCTCAACCTATTGTACTATGAAACCTACACATAGGAATGAAATTTCGTCACCTATGTGAGATGTCCAATACCCAGAAATTCCGTAAATTGTAGAATAGAACCTGCGTCTGAAAACAGACGAAAGGTAGAACATTATTCAAATACTTTACCTTTAGCCTTGAAGCAGGTGTTCTATATTAAACTGTGTTAATTCACATACAGAATTAGTAATATAATAGCTCAAAATATTTTAAGAACCAAACACACATTAAATAAACATTAAAAAATTTATATACATTTATTAGTGTTATGAGGGTTTATTCTGAAATATTATCAGGTCACTTTCAAAGAAATGATAGAACTTTTCACTCACGGAAGGGACATTCTGTCTGGCTGCCCGGGTTCCATCCCAGCTTCTGTTACAAAAGTTTCATAGAAGAATTTTAAAAATCCAGAAACAAAACTTATGAAGAAATTATTGAACATACCTGGTTCTATGATTTAGCCATTCTTACAGACATAGTAACTAAATCTTAAATTTGAGGGAAGGGGCGAGAGAACTAAACTAGAGTCTTTGAATTAAAGGGTATTATAAATTCATTTTAAATCAAAATTAATTTTGTGAAAATATTACACAAATATGAGGAATATACATTTTTACCATAATGTAATGTACGTTTTGCCCCATTGAAAATCTGGAGAACTAAGGGATGAAATATAAGAAAACTGAAAGAATCATTTGGAAAATCTCATCGAGCTTAAATTAGTTTCTCAATTAGATGTGTTTAGTGTATTTAAAATTAGGCTAACTACTTCATTCACTTCAAACCCATTACATAATACTAGTATTTAAGAAAAATGGTAAAAGATTGCAAATATGTTAAATAACAATTCTATTGATCAAGAAATGGAAATAACTGATTTTCGTCCTAATTAAGATCAAGAATATCACAAAAAGCCAATTGAATAGTCCTAGAACAGAAACATCATGAACAGTTAAACTTTTAAAAAGATAAATTCCTGCTTCCAATCTGCTTAAAAATGTGAAAGAGGATTTTCAACAATGAACTTCTTAAAATCAATGTTTAGATACGGGATAACAAATCAACATCCCAACGACTGCAAGGATTTAGCCATAACATCGCATGTATCAGAGGCAAAAAAAAAACTCGCAGAAGAAATGCAGTGTTAAATTTCACATTAAAATACGATTTCCCTGTATTTAACTTTTATCTTGCTGAATTTTTTGTAAATAATGCAAAGAGTATACCTTTTCTTTAACTTATTATACCACACATTTTTATACTTTGTGTAATGTATTTATAACTGAAATATTAAAAGTGCACTAGATACTTGTGCTCGCCAAAATTTTATAAACTCAAAATTGGCTCCCTTTAAGTTAAAGTTGCACATAACTGCACTAAGGGAAGGAATGCAATTTTATTTCTTTGTCTGTATTTGGTTTCATTTTCATATAAAAAGAGTTAAAAATAGGGTTATCTAATTTTGTTATCTAGGTAACAAAATTTAAACACACATTTTCAGTAAAAATTACAGAATAAAAGATTTTGTTTCCCTGAAGATGCAACACCTCCCTATTCCAGGTATGGTACAGACTGCATACTGTCAGAAAGAAATTCCTTTCTTAAACAGGGAATCCATATACTTTAATCTGTTTTTACACAAGTACTGTTTATGACTAATGGTCCAGGAGTAAAATACTTTATAGTTAATCCATCTAAATTTTTATTATTTCCGGTCATCTGTATAGACTGTTTATTTATCACGACTAAATTACCAATCTGCATTCTAGATACCTCATATGATTCTTCAAGTCACGTTTCGTAGCCTATCATTTCTAATACAACAGGTACTTGCTGAGCGCAGACTTGTAAAGCGTGATTTCGCGTATAGCAGTACCTTACAGGATTCCATTTAATTTGTCCACTGCTAGAATTTCATTCATACGTGGTTCAACATTCATCCATCAACACCAGAAAGAATTTATCTGCTACTTTAAACAATTTCCATAGACTGAAAATGAAGTTCAAAAATATCTTACAAATCTCAAATGCAAAGCATTCCGAAGAATTTTCACATATGGAAGATAAAGAAGTCAAACAAAGAATCAGAAAATTACAAAAGAAGAATTGGGTGCTTATAAAACCCCTTGATAATAAAAGCGCTCATTACGAGAAACAGCTTTTAACTGAAGATTAGATGAAGGAATCGTTAAATAACAGAGAAGCAATGTCTGATCTTCTAGTGGAGATGGACACAATTAAAGAAAAAAACGGACACTTTAAAAGAGCTACTGGGAAACATGTGCTCTTTACAGCGACATGGTTACAGTTGCATCAGTCATTCTTATAAGCAAAAGACATCAGCTTTTTCAAAAAATAATTCTGTCATGTATTTGCCAAGAGAACGAAAACAAGTCCTAAAGAAACTTTCAGAGTGCTTTTCAAAACCAAGTTGAAAGTTAGTCTGCAGAATTTTACTTCGATAATAATAAAACACCTCTGATTTTATTTCAAAATGAATATTTTTTAATCGATTTTAAAGAGATCTTCGCAAATTGGTTCATAAAACTTCACAATATGCCAAAAATGTTCAGATTAGGGACAAAATATAATAAAGTATGCTTAAAACAACTAAGAAAAAGCACATTTTGAGCATCCTTAACAGAAGACAATTTGGCTCCACTAACTTTCTTTACGAGTATACATTAAATTTTTATTTACATTTCTTTTTTATTCAACACTTAACTTTCAATGGTTTTAAGAGAAACAGCACTTGATAGAGAGAATATAAATTCGGAAAAAACTGAAACAAAATTGGTTTATACCCAGGCAGTGCAATTACACTGGCCTGTTGGGAAGACAAGACCCCGTTGGACATGGAAAATATTAGGCCACACAGAGAGGAAAATGTTTAGCCTCCTCCTCGTAATGTGAAAGGAGGCCACTTGGGAAAAAATTACATCACAGCAGTACTTTTGAAACCACTACGAAGCAACAAAACTCTAACAAATCTAAGACTTCTGATAATTATAGTGTGATTAACAGTTCAACCTCACTTCGAATATTACAATACAATATAGAGAAAGCACCAATTCATACACTTCAATATGAAATTCAAAACCTACGAAATTAATGAACATATGCTACCCTAAACATTAAAACATAATGTGACACGTTCATGTAAAATAAATAACTAGTAAAGCTTCAATATAAAGCAACATGTGAAAAGGGATGGACAAATTATAACATTCAAGTATTTCTAGTGGAAATAAAGTTGATATAAAACAAGAATTACCAGCCACAGATGTCTTTTTGCTCTGCATTATTCATCCGTTCTTTTTCTTTCACGATATCATGTTCTGCATTCCAAGAGTGCACAAAAATGATCACAAATTACACTAGAAGGGGCCAAAAGGGGAAAAAAGGAATCATTAAATTTTAACTACTTTGATATTAAAGAATGATTATACACAAAGAGAAATATCTAATATTGTTTCTTAATATATAAAACTTCAAGAGTCGCCTTCTTTGTTTTAAACTCCAGCAATGTGCTACATTGTTACTAAAAGCATGACTGCAATGCAGGTACTCTCATCCATGAGAGAGGACAGCTTAGTCCGATATACCAGAAATTATCTTCAAATATTACCAGGTGACTTTAATGTAATTATAGAAATATTTCACTCAGGGAAAGAACATATTGTATAGCTGCCCGGGTTCGAGCCCAGCTTTAATATAGCAAGCTAAAACACATCAAATGCCATTGAATGATACAGCATTTTGAAATGTTACAAAAAATTTAAATGCAATTTCGTGGAAGAGCTATTGCAATTACCTACATACTAAAATTTTGACCAAAAATTCAAGAAAACTAAGATACTCCTTTTTCTTTCGAAGGAATCAAAGTCAAATACTAATGTAGGGATGCTCAACCTATTGTACTATGAAACCTACACATAGGAATGAAATTTCGTCACCTATGTGAGATGTCCAATACCCAGAAATTCCGTAAATTGTAGAATAGAACCTGCGTCTGAAAACAGACGAAAGGTAGAACATTATTCAAATACTTTACCTTTAGCCTTGAAGCAGGTGTTCTATATTAAACTGTGTTAATTCACATACAGAATTAGTAATATAATAGCTCAAAATATTTTAAGAACCAAACACACATTAAATAAACATTAAAAAATTTATATACATTTATTAGTGTTATGAGGGTTTATTCTGAAATATTATCAGGTCACTTTCAAAGAAATGATAGAACTTTTCACTCACGGAAGGGACATTCTGTCTGGCTGCCCGGGTTCCATCCCAGCTTCTGTTACAAAAGTTTCATAGAAGAATTTTAAAAATCCAGAAACAAAACTTATGAAGAAATTATTGAACATACCTGGTTCTATGATTTAGCCATTCTTACAGACATAGTAACTAAATCTTAAATTTGAGGGAGGGGGCGAGAGAACTAAACTAGAGTCTTTGAATTAAAGGGTATTATAAATTCATTTTAAATCAAAATTAATTTTGTGAAAATATTACACAAATATGAGGAATATACATTTTTACCATAATGTAATGTACGTTTTGCCCCATTGAAAATCTGGAGAACTAAGGGATGAAATATAAGAAAACTGAAAGAATCATTTGGAAAATCTCATCGAGCTTAAATTAGTTTCTCAATTAGATGTGTTTAGTGTATTTAAAATTAGGCTAACTACTTCATTCACTTCAAACCCATTACATAATACTAGTATTTAAGAAAAATGGTAAAAGATTGCAAATATGTTAAATAACAATTCTATTGATCAAGAAATGGAAATAACTGATTTTCGTCCTAATTAAGATCAAGAATATCACAAAAAGCCAATTGAATAGTCCTAGAACAGAAACATCATGAACAGTTAAACTTTTAAAAAGATAAATTCCTGCTTCCAATCTGCTTAAAAATGTGAAAGAGGATTTTCAACAATGAACTTGTTAAAATCAATGTTTAGATACGGGATAACAAATCAACATCCCAACGACTGCAAGGATTTAGCCATAACATCGCATGTATCAGAGGCAAAAAAAAAAAAAAAAAACTCGCAGAAGAAATGCAGTGTTAAATTTCACATTAAAATACGATTTCCCTGTATTTAACTTTCATCTTGCTGAATTTTTTGTAAATAATGCAAAGAGTATACCTTTTCTTTAACTTATTATACCACACATTTTTATACTTTGTGTAATGTATTTATAACTGAAATATTAAAAGTGCACTAGATACTTGTGCTCGCCAAAATTTTATAAACTCAAAATTGGCTCCCTTTAAGTTAAAGTTGCACATAACTGCACTAAGGGAAGGAATGCAATTTTATTTCTTTGTCTGTATTTGGTTTCATTTTCATATAAAAAGAGTTAAAAATAGGGTTATCTAATTTTGTTATCTAGGTAACAAAATTTAAACACACATTTTCAGTAAAAATTACAGAATAAAAGATTTTGTTTCCCTGAAGATGCAACACCTCCCTATTCCAGGTATGGTACAGACTGCATACTGTCAGAAAGAAATTCCTTTCTTAAACAGGGAATCCATATACTTTAATCTGTTTTTACACAAGTACTGTTTATGACTAATGGTCCAGGAGTAAAATACTTTATAGTTAATCCATCTAAATTTTTATTATTTCCGGTCATCTGTATAGACTGTTTATTTATCACGACTAAACTACCAATCTGCATTCTAGATACCTCATATGATTCTTCAAGTCACGTTTCGTAGCCTATCATTTCTAATACAACAGGTACTTGCTGAGCGCAGACTTGTAAAGCGTGATTTCGCGTATAGCAGTACCTTACAGGATTCCATTTAATTTGTCCACTGCTAGAATTTCATTCATACGTGGTTCAACATTCATCCATCAACACCAGAAAGAATTTATCTGCTACTTTAAACAATTTCCATAGACTGAAAATGAAGTTCAAAAAAATCTTACAAATCTCAAATGCAAAGCATTCCGAAGAATTTTCACATATGGAAGATAAAGAAGTCAAACAATGAATCAGAAAATTACAAAAGAAGAATTGGGTGCTTATAAAACCCCTTGATAATAAAAGCGCTCATTACGAGAAACAGCTTTTAACTGAAGATTAGATGAAGGAATCGTTAAATAACAGAGAAGCAATGTCTGATCTTCTAGTGGAGATGGACACAATTAAAGAAAAAAACGGACACTTTAAAAGAGCTACTGGGAAATATGTGCTCTTTACAGCGACATGGTTACAGTTGCATCAGTCATTCTTATAAGCAAAAGACATCAGCTTTTTCAAAAAATAATTCTGTCATGTATTTGCCAAGAGAACGAAAACAAGTCCTAAAGAAACTTTCAGAGTGCTTTTCAAAACCAAGTTGAAAGTTAGTCTGCAGAATTTTACTTCGATAATAATAAAACACCTCTGATTTTATTTCAAAATGAATATTTTTTAATCGATTTTAAAGAGATCTTCGCAAATTGGTTCATAAAACTTCACAATATGCCAAAATTGTTCAGATTAGGGACAAAATATAATAAAGTATGCTTAAAACAACTAAGAAAAAGCACATTTTGAGCATCCTTAACAGAAGACAATTTGGCTCCACTAACTTTCTTTACGAGTATACATTAAATTTTTATTTACATTTCTTTTTTATTCAACACTTAACTTTCAATGGTTTTAAGAGAAACAGCACTTGATAGAGAGACTCTAAATTCGGAAAAAACTGAAACAAAATTGGTTTATACCCAGGCAGTGCAATTACACTGGCCTGTTCGGAAGACAAGACCCCGTTGGACATGGAAAATATTAGGCCACACAGAGAGGAAAATGTTTAGCCTCCTCCTCGTAATGTGAAAGGAGGCCACTTGGGAAAAAATTACATCACAGCAGTACTTTTGAAACCACTACGAAGCAACAGAACTCTAACAAATCTCAGACTTCTGATAATTATAGTGTGATTAACAGTTCAACCTCACTTCGAATATTACAATACAATATAGAGAAAGCACCAATTCATACACTTCAATATGAAATTCAAAACCTACGAAATTAATGAACATATGCTACCCTAAACATTAAAACATAATGTGACACGTTCATGTAAAATAAATAACTAGTAAAGCTTCAATATAAAGCAACATGTGAAAAGGGATGGACAAATTATAACATTCAAGTATTTCTAGTGGAAATAAAGTTGATATAAAACAAGAATTACCAGCCACAGATGTCTTTTTGCTCTGCATTATTCATCCGTTCTTTTTCTTTCACGATATCATGTTCTGCATTCCAAGAGTGCACAAAAATGATCACAAATTACACTAGAAGGGGCCAAAAGGGGAAAAAAGGAATCATTAGATTTTAACTACTTTGATATTAAAGAATAATTATACACAAAGAGAAATATCTAATATTGTTTCTTAATATATAAAACTTCAAGAGTCGCCTTCTTTGTTTTAAACTCCAGCAATGTGCTACATTGTTACTAAAAGCATGACTGCAATGCAGGTACTCTCATCCATGAGAGAGGACAGCTTAGTCCGATATACCAGAAATTATCTTGAAATATTACCAGGTGACTTTAATGTAATTATAGAAATATTTCACTCAGGGAAAGAACATATTGTATAGCTGCCCGGGTTCGAGCCCAGCTTTAATATAGCAAGCTAAAACACATCAAATGCCATTGAATGATACAGCATTTTGAAATGTTACAAAAAATTTAAATGCAATTTCGTGGAAGAGCTATTGCAATTACCTACATACTAAAATTTTGACCAAAAATTCAAGAAAACTAAGATACTCCTTTTTCTTTCGAAGGAATCAAAGTCAAATACTAATGTAGGGATGCTCAACCTATTGTACTATGAAACCTACACATAGGAATGAAATTTCGTCACCTATGTGAGATGTCCAATACCCAGAAATTCCGTAAATTGTAGAATAGAACCTGCGTCTGAAAACAGACGAAAGGTAGAACATTATTCAAATACTTTACCTTTAGCCTTGAAGCAGGTGTTCTATATTAAACTGTGTTAATTCACATACAGAATTAGTAATATAATAGCTCAAAATATTTTAAGAACCAAACACACATTAAATAAACATTAAAAAATTTATATACATTTATTAGTGTTATGAGGGTTTATTCTGAAATATTATCAGGTCACTTTCAAAGAAATGATAGAACTTTTCACTCACGGAAGGGACATTCTGTCTGGCTGCCCGGGTTCCATCCCAGCTTCTGTTACAAAAGTTTCATAGAAGAATTTTAAAAATCCAGAAACAAAACTTATGAAGAAATTATTGAACATACCTGGTTCTATGATTTAGCCATTCTTACAGACATAGTAACTAAATCTTAAATTTGAGGGAGGGGGCGAGAGAACTAAACTAGAGTCTTTGAATTAAAGGGTATTATAAATTCATTTTAAATCAAAATTAATTTTGTGAAAATATTACACAAATATGAGGAATATACATTTTTACCATAATGTAATGTACGTTTTGCCCCTTTGAAAATCTGGAGAACTAAGGGATGAAATATAAGAAAACTGAAAGAATCATTTGGAAAATCTCATCGAGCTTAAATTAGTTTCTCAATTAGATGTGTTTAGTGTATTTAAAATTAGGCTAACTACTTCATTCACTTCAAACCCATTACATAATACTAGTATTTAAGAAAAATGGTAAAAGATTGCAAATATGTTAAATAACAATTCTATTGATCAAGAAATGGAAATAACTGATTTTCGTCCTAATTAAGATCAAGAATATCACAAAAAGCCAATTGAATAGTCCTAGAACAGAAACATCATGAACAGTTAAACTTTTAAAAAGATAAATTCCTGCTTCCAATCTGCTTAAAAATGTGAAAGAGGATTTTCAACAATGAACTTGTTAAAATCAATGTTTAGATACGGGATAACAAATCAACATCCCAACGACTGCAAGGATTTAGCCATAACATCGCATGTATCAGAGGCAAAAAAAAAAAAAAAAAACTCGCAGAAGAAATGCAGTGTTAAATTTCACATTAAAATACGATTTCCCTGTATTTAACTTTCATCTTGCTGAATTTTTTGTAAATAATGCAAAGAGTATACCTTTTCTTTAACTTATTATACCACACATTTTTATACTTTGTGTAATGTATTTATAACTGAAATATTAAAAGTGCACTAGATACTTGTGCTCGCCAAAATTTTATAAACTCAAAATTGGCTCCCTTTAAGTTAAAGTTGCACATAACTGCACTAAGGGAAGGAATGCAATTTTATTTCTTTGTCTGTATTTGGTTTCATTTTCATATAAAAAGAGTTAAAAATAGGGTTATCTAATTTTGTTATCTAGGTAACAAAATTTAAACACACATTTTCAGTAAAAATTACAGAATAAAAGATTTTGTTTCCCTGAAGATGCAACACCTCCCTATTCCAGGTATGGTACAGACTGCATACTGTCAGAAAGAAATTCCTTTCTTAAACAGGGAATCCATATACTTTAATCTGTTTTTACACAAGTACTGTTTATGACTAATGGTCCAGGAGTAAAATACTTTATAGTTAATCCATCTAAATTTTTATTATTTCCGGTCATCTGTATAGACTGTTTATTTATCACGACTAAACTACCAATCTGCATTCTAGATACCTCATATGATTCTTCAAGTCACGTTTCGTAGCCTATCATTTCTAATACAACAGGTACTTGCTGAGCGCAGACTTGTAAAGCGTGATTTCGCGTATAGCAGTACCTTACAGGATTCCATTTAATTTGTCCACTGCTAGAATTTCATTCATACGTGGTTCAACATTCATCCATCAACACCAGAAAGAATTTATCTGCTACTTTAAACAATTTCCATAGACTGAAAATGAAGTTCAAAAAAATCTTACAAATCTCAAATGCAAAGCATTCCGAAGAATTTTCACATATGGAAGATAAAGAAGTCAAACAATGAATCAGAAAATTACAAAAGAAGAATTGGGTGCTTATAAAACCCCTTGATAATAAAAGCGCTCATTACGAGAAACAGCTTTTAACTGAAGATTAGATGAAGGAATCGTTAAATAACAGAGAAGCAATGTCTGATCTTCTAGTGGAGATGGACACAATTAAAGAAAAAAACGGACACTTTAAAAGAGCTACTGGGAAATATGTGCTCTTTACAGCGACATGGTTACAGTTGCATCAGTCATTCTTATAAGCAAAAGACATCAGCTTTTTCAAAAAATAATTCTGTCATGTATTTGCCAAGAGAACGAAAACAAGTCCTAAAGAAACTTTCAGAGTGCTTTTCAAAACCAAGTTGAAAGTTAGTCTGCAGAATTTTACTTCGATAATAATAAAACACCTCTGATTTTATTTCAAAATGAATATTTTTTAATCGATTTTAAAGAGATCTTCGCAAATTGGTTCATAAAACTTCACAATATGCCAAAATTGTTCAGATTAGGGACAAAATATAATAAAGTATGCTTAAAACAACTAAGAAAAAGCACATTTTGAGCATCCTTAACAGAAGACAATTTGGCTCCACTAACTTTCTTTACGAGTATACATTAAATTTTTATTTACATTTCTTTTTTATTCAACACTTAACTTTCAATGGTTTTAAGAGAAACAGCACTTGATAGAGAGACTCTAAATTCGGAAAAAACTGAAACAAAATTGGTTTATACCCAGGCAGTGCAATTACACTGGCCTGTTCGGAAGACAAGACCCCGTTGGACATGGAAAATATTAGGCCACACAGAGAGGAAAATGTTTAGCCTCCTCCTCGTAATGTGAAAGGAGGCCACTTGGGAAAAAATTACATCACAGCAGTACTTTTGAAACCACTACGAAGCAACAGAACTCTAACAAATCTCAGACTTCTGATAATTATAGTGTGATTAACAGTTCAACCTCACTTCGAATATTACAATACAATATAGAGAAAGCACCAATTCATACACTTCAATATGAAATTCAAAACCTACGAAATTAATGAACATATGCTACCCTAAACATTAAAACATAATGTGACACGTTCATGTAAAATAAATAACTAGTAAAGCTTCAATATAAAGCAACATGTGAAAAGGGATGGACAAATTATAACATTCAAGTATTTCTAGTGGAAATAAAGTTGATATAAAACAAGAATTACCAGCCACAGATGTCTTTTTGCTCTGCATTATTCATCCGTTCTTTTTCTTTCACGATATCATGTTCTGCATTCCAAGAGTGCACAAAAATGATCACAAATTACACTAGAAGGGGCCAAAAGGGGAAAAAAGGAATCATTAGATTTTAACTACTTTGATATTAAAGAATAATTATACACAAAGAGAAATATCTAATATTGTTTCTTAATATATAAAACTTCAAGAGTCGCCTTCTTTGTTTTAAACTCCAGCAATGTGCTACATTGTTACTAAAAGCATGACTGCAATGCAGGTACTCTCATCCATGAGAGAGGACAGCTTAGTCCGATATACCAGAAATTATCTTGAAATATTACCAGGTGACTTTAATGTAATTATAGAAATATTTCACTCAGGGAAAGAACATATTGTATAGCTGCCCGGGTTCGAGCCCAGCTTTAATATAGCAAGCTAAAACACATCAAATGCCATTGAATGATACAGCATTTTGAAATGTTACAAAAAATTTAAATGCAATTTCGTGGAAGAGCTATTGCAATTACCTACATACTAAAATTTTGACCAAAAATTCAAGAAAACTAAGATACTCCTTTTTCTTTCGAAGGAATCAAAGTCAAATACAAATGTAGGGATGCTCAACCTATTGTACTATGAAACCTACACATAGGAATGAAATTTCGTCACCTATGTGAGATGTCCAATACCCAGAAATTCCGTAAATTGTAGAATAGAACCTGCGTCTGAAAACAGACGAAAGGTAGAACATTATTCAAATACTTTACCTTTAGCCTTGAAGCAGGTGTTCTATATTAAACTGTGTTAATTCACATACAGAATTAGTAATATAATAGCTCAAAATATTTTAAGAACCAAACACACATTAAATAAACATTAAAAAATTTATATACATTTATTAGTGTTATGAGGGTTTATTCTGAAATATTATCAGGTCACTTTCAAAGAAATGATAGAACTTTTCACTCACGGAAGGGACATTCTGTCTGGCTGCCCGGGTTCCATCCCAGCTTCTGTTACAAAAGTTTCATAGAAGAATTTTAAAAATCCAGAAACAAAACTTATGAAGAAATTATTGAACATACCTGGTTCTATGATTTAGCCATTCTTACAGACATAGTAACTAAATCTTAAATTTGAGGGAGGGGGCGAGAGAACTAAACTAGAGTCTTTGAATTAAAGGGTATTATAAATTCATTTTAAATCAAAATTAATTTTGTGAAAATATTACACAAATATGAGGAATATACATTTTTACCATAATGTAATGTACGTTTTGCCCCATTGAAAATCTGGAGAACTAAGGGATGAAATATAAGAAAACTGAAAGAATCATTTGGAAAATCTCATCGAGCTTAAATTAGTTTCTCAATTAGATGTGTTTAGTGTATTTAAAATTAGGCTAACTACTTCATTCACTTCAAACCCATTACATAATACTAGTATTTAAGAAAAATGGTAAAAGATTGCAAATATGTTAAATAACAATTCTATTGATCAAGAAATGGAAATAACTGATTTTCGTCCTAATTAAGATCAAGAATATCACAAAAAGCCAATTGAATAGTCCTAGAACAGAAACATCATGAACAGTTAAACTTTTAAAAAGATAAATTCCTGCTTCCAATCTGCTTAAAAATGTGAAAGAGGATTTTCAACAATGAACTTGTTAAAATCAATGTTTAGATACGGGATAACAAATCAACATCCCAACGACTGCAAGGATTTAGCCATAACATCGCATGTATCAGAGGCAAAAAAAAAAAAAAAAACTCGCAGAAGAAATGCAGTGTTAAATTTCACATTAAAATACGATTTCCCTGTATTTAACTTTCATCTTGCTGAATTTTTTGTAAATAATGCAAAGAGTATACCTTTTCTTTAACTTATTATACCACACATTTTTATACTTTGTGTAATGTATTTATAACTGAAATATTAAAAGTGCACTAGATACTTGTGCTCGCCAAAATTTTATAAACTCAAAATTGGCTCCCTTTAAGTTAAAGTTGCACATAACTGCACTAAGGGAAGGAATGCAATTTTATTTCTTTGTCTGTATTTGGTTTCATTTTCATATAAAAAGAGTTAAAAATAGGGTTATCTAATTTTGTTATCTAGGTAACAAAATTTAAACACACATTTTCAGTAAAAATTACAGAATAAAAGATTTTGTTTCCCTGAAGATGCAACACCTCCCTATTCCAGGTATGGTACAGACTGCATACTGTCAGAAAGAAATTCCTTTCTTAAACAGGGAATCCATATACTTTAATCTGTTTTTACACAAGTACTGTTTATGACTAATGGTCCAGGAGTAAAATACTTTATAGTTAATCCATCTAAATTTTTATTATTTCCGGTCATCTGTATAGACTGTTTATTTATCACGACTAAACTACCAATCTGCATTCTAGATACCTCATATGATTCTTCAAGTCACGTTTCGTAGCCTATCATTTCTAATACAACAGGTACTTGCTGAGCGCAGACTTGTAAAGCGTGATTTCGCGTATAGCAGTACCTTACAGGATTCCATTTAATTTGTCCACTGCTAGAATTTCATTCATACCTGGTTCAACATTCATCCATCAACACCAGAAAGAATTTATCTGCTACTTTAAACAATTTCCATAGACTGAAAATGAAGTTCAAAAAAATCTTACAAATCTCAAATGCAAAGCATTCCGAAGAATTTTCACATATGGAAGATAAAGAAGTCAAACAATGAATCAGAAAATTACAAAAGAAGAATTGGGTGCTTATAAAACCCCTTGATAATAAAAGCGCTCATTACGAGAAACAGCTTTTAACTGAAGATTAGATGAAGGAATCGTTAAATAACAGAGAAGCAATGTCTGATCTTCTAGTGGAGATGGACACAATTAAAGAAAAAAACGGACACTTTAAAAGAGCTACTGGGAAACATGTGCTCTTTACAGCGACATGGTTACAGTTGCATCAGTCATTCTTATAAGCAAAAGACATCAGCTTTTTCAAAAAATAATTCTGTCATGTATTTGCCAAGAGAACGAAAACAAGTCCTAAAGAAACTTTCAGAGTGCTTTTCAAAACCAAGTTGAAAGTTAGTCTGCAGAATTTTACTTCGATAATAATAAAACATCTCTGATTTTATTTCAAAATGAATATTTTTTAATCGATTTTAAAGAGATCTTCGCAAATTGGTTCATAAAACTTCACAATATGCCAAAATTGTTCAGATTAGGGACAAAATATAATAAAGTATGCTTAAAACAACTAAGAAAAAGCACATTTTGAGCATCCTTAACAGAAGACAATTTGGCTCCACTAACTTTCTTTACGAGTATACATTAAATTTTTATTTACATTTCTTTTTTATTCAACACTTAACTTTCAATGGTTTTAAGAGAAACAGCACTTGATAGAGAGACTCTAAATTCGGAAAAAACTGAAACAAAATTGGTTTATACCCAGGCAGTGCAATTACACTGGCCTGTTCGGAAGACAAGACCCCGTTGGACATGGAAAATATTAGGCCACACAGAGAGGAAAATGTTTAGCCTCCTCCTCGTAATGTGAAAGGAGGCCACTTGGGAAAAAATTACATCACAGCAGTACTTTTGAAACCACTACGAAGCAACAGAACTCTAACAAATCTCAGACTTCTGATAATTATAGTGTGATTAACAGTTCAACCTCACTTCGAATATTACAATACAATATAGAGAAAGCACCAATTCATACACTTCAATATGAAATTCAAAACCTACGAAATTAATGAACAAATGCTACCCTAAACATTAAAACATAATGTGACACGTTCATGTAAAATAAATAACTAGTAAAGCTTCAATATAAAGCAACATGTGAAAAGGGATGGACAAATTATAACATTCAAGTATTTCTAGTGGAAATAAAGTTGATATAAAACAAGAATTACCAGCCACAGATGTCTTTTTGCTCTGCATTATTCATCCGTTCTTTTTCTTTCACGATATCATGTTCTGCATTCCAAGAGTGCACAAAAATGATCACAAATTACACTAGAAGGGGCCAAAAGGGGAAAAAAGGAATCATTAGATTTTAACTACTTTGATATTAAAGAATAATTATACACAAAGAGAAATATCTAATATTGTTTCTTAATATATAAAACTTCAAGAGTCGCCTTCTTTGTTTTAAACTCCAGCAATGTGCTACATTGTTACTAAAAGCATGACTGCAATGCAGGTACTCTCATCCATGAGAGAGGACAGCTTAGTCCGATATACCAGAAATTATCTTGAAATATTACCAGGTGACTTTAATGTAATTATAGAAATATTTCACTCAGGGAAAGAACATATTGTATAGCTGCCCGGGTTCGAGCCCAGCTTTAATATAGCAAGCTAAAACACATCAAATGCCATTGAATGATACAGCATTTTGAAATGTTACAAAAAATTTAAATGCAATTTCGTGGAAGAGCTATTGCAATTACCCACATACTAAAATTTTGACCAAAAATTCAAGAAAACTAAGATACTCCTTTTTCTTTCGAAGGAATCAAAGTCAAATACTAATGTAGGGATGCTCAACCTATTGTACTATGAAACCTACACATAGGAATGAAATTTCGTCACCTATGTGAGATGTCCAATACCCAGAAATTCCGTAAATTGTAGAATAGAACCTGCGTCTGAAAACAGACGAAAGGTAGAACATTATTCAAATACTTTACCTTTAGCCTTGAAGCAGGTGTTCTATATTAAACTGTGTTAATTCACATACAGAATTAGTAATATAATAGCTCAAAATATTTTAAGAACCAAACACACATTAAATAAACATTAAAAAATTTATATACATTTATTAGTGTTATGAGGGTTTATTCTGAAATATTATCAGGTCACTTTCAAAGAAATGATAGAACTTTTCACTCACGGAAGGGACATTCTGTCTGGCTGCCCGGGTTCCATCCCAGCTTCTGTTACAAAAGTTTCATAGAAGAATTTTAAAAATCCAGAAACAAAACTTATGAAGAAATTATTGAACATACCTGGTTCTATGATTTAGCCATTCTTACAGACATAGTAACTAAATCTTAAATTTGAGGGAGGGGGCGAGAGAACTAAACTAGAGTCTTTGAATTAAAGGGTATTATAAATTCATTTTAAATCAAAATTAATTTTGTGAAAATATTACACAAATATGAGGAATATACATTTTTACCATAATGTAATGTACGTTTTGCCCCATTGAAAATCTGGAGAACTAAGGGATGAAATATAAGAAAACTGAAAGAATCATTTGGAAAATCTCATCGAGCTTAAATTAGTTTCTCAATTAGATGTGTTTAGTGTATTTAAAATTAGGCTAACTACTTCATTCACTTCAAACCCATTACATAATACTAGTATTTAAGAAAAATGGTAAAAGATTGCAAATATGTTAAATAACAATTCTATTGATCAAGAAATGGAAATAACTGATTTTCGTCCTAATTAAGATCAAGAATATCACAAAAAGCCAATTGAATAGTCCTAGAACAGAAACATCATGAACAGTTAAACTTTTAAAAAGATAAATTCCTGCTTCCAATCTGCTTAAAAATGTGAAAGAGGATTTTCAACAATGAACTTGTTAAAATCAATGTTTAGATACGGGATAACAAATCAACATCCCAACGACTGCAAGGATTTAGCCATAACATCGCATGTATCAGAGGCAAAAAAAAAAAAAAAACTCGCAGAAGAAATGCAGTGTTAAATTTCACATTAAAATACGATTTCCCTGTATTTAACTTTCATCTTGCTGAATTTTTTGTAAATAATGCAAAGAGTATACCTTTTCTTTAACTTATTATACCACACATTTTTATACTTTGTGTAATGTATTTATAACTGAAATATTAAAAGTGCACTAGATACTTGTGCTCGCCAAAATTTTATAAACTCACAATTGGCTCCCTTTAAGTTAAAGTTGCACATAACTGCACTAAGGGAAGGAATGCAATTTTATTTCTTTGTCTGTATTTGGTTTCATTTTCATATAAAAAGAGTTAAAAATAGGGTTATCTAATTTTGTTATCTAGGTAACAAAATTTAAACACACATTTTCAGTAAAAATTACAGAATAAAAGATTTTGTTTCCCTGAAGATGCAACACCTCCCTATTCCAGGTATGGTACAGACTGCATACTGTCAGAAAGAAATTCCTTTCTTAAACAGGGAATCCATATACTTTAATCTGTTTTTACACAAGTACTGTTTATGACTAATGGTCCAGGAGTAAAATACTTTATAGTTAATCCAACTAAATTTTTATTATTTCCGGTCATCTGTATAGACTGTTTATTTATCACGACTAAACTACCAATCTGCATTCTAGATACCTCATATGATTCTTCAAGTCACGTTTCGTAGCCTATCATTTCTAATACAACAGGTACTTGCTGAGCGCAGACTTGTAAAGCGTGATTTCGCGTATAGCAGTACCTTACAGGATTCCATTTAATTTGTCCACTGCTAGAATTTCATTCATACGTGGTTCAACATTCATCCATCAACACCAGAAAGAATTTATCTGCTACTTTAAACAATTTCCATAGACTGAAAATGAAGTTCAAAAAAATCTTACAAATCTCAAATGCAAAGCATTCCGAAGAATTTTCACATATGGAAGATAAAGAAGTCAAACAATGAATCAGAAAATTACAAAAGAAGAATTGGGTGCTTATAAAACCCCTTGATAATAAAAGCGCTCATTACGAGAAACAGCTTTTAACTGAAGATTAGATGAAGGAATCGTTAAATAACAGAGAAGCAATGTCTGATCTTCTAGTGGAGATGGACACAATTAAAGAAAAAAACGGACACTTTAAAAGAGCTACTGGGAAACATGTGCTCTTTACAGCGACATGGTTACAGTTGCATCAGTCATTCTTATAAGCAAAAGACATCAGCTTTTTCAAAAAATAATTCTGTCACGTATTTGCCAAGAGAACGAAAACAAGTCCTAAAGAAACTTTCAGAGTGCTTTTCAAAACCAAGTTGAAAGTTAGTCTGCAGAATTTTACTTCGATAATAATAAAACATCTCTGATTTTATTTCAAAATGAATATTTTTTAATCGATTTTAAAGAGATCTTCGCAAATTGGTTCATAAAACTTCACAATATGCCAAAATTGTTCAGATTAGGGACAAAATATAATAAAGTATGCTTAAAACAACTAAGAAAAAGCACATTTTGAGCATCCTTAACAGAAGACAATTTGGCTCCACTAACTTTCTTTACGAGTATACATTAAATTTTTATTTACATTTCTTTTTTATTCAACACTTAACTTTCAATGGTTTTAAGAGAAACAGCACTTGATAGAGAGACTCTAAATTCGGAAAAAACTGAAACAAAATTGGTTTATACCCAGGCAGTGCAATTACACTGGCCTGTTGGGAAGACAAGACCCCGTTGGACATGGAAAATATTAGGCCACACAGAGAGGAAAATGTTTAGCCTCCTCCTCGTAATGTGAAAGGAGGCCACTTGGGAAAAAATTACATCACAGCAGTACTTTTGAAACCACTACGAAGCAACAGAACTCTAACAAATCTAAGACTTCTGATAATTATAGTGTGATTAACAGTTCAACCTCACTTCGAATATTACAATACAATATAGAGAAAGCACCAATTCATACACTTCAATATGAAATTCAAAACCTACGAAATTAATGAACAAATGCTACCCTAAACATTAAAACATAATGTGACACGTTCATGTAAAATAAATAACTAGTAAAGCTTCAATATAAAGCAACATGTGAAAAGGGATGGACAAATTATAACATTCAAGTATTTCTAGTGGAAATAAAGTTGATATAAAACAAGAATTACCAGCCACAGATGTCTTTTTGCTCTGCATTATTCATCCGTTCTTTTTCTTTCACGATATCATGTTCTGCATTCCAAGAGTGCACAAAAATGATCACAAATTACACTAGAAGGGGCCAAAAGGGGAAAAAAGGAATCATTAGATTTTAACTACTTTGATATTAAAGAATAATTATACACAAAGAGAAATATCTAATATTGTTTCTTAATATATAAAACTTCAAGAGTCGCCTTCTTTGTTTTAAACTCCAGCAATGTGCTACATTGTTACTAAAAGCATGACTGCAATGCAGGTACTCTCATCCATGAGAGAGGACAGCTTAGTCCGATATACCAGAAATTATCTTGAAATATTACCAGGTGACTTTAATGTAATTATAGAAATATTTCACTCAGGGAAAGAACATATTGTATAGCTGCCCGGGTTCGAGCCCAGCTTTAATATAGCAAGCTAAAACACATCAAATGCCATTGAATGATACAGCATTTTGAAATGTTACAAAAAATTTAAATGCAATTTCGTGGAAGAGCTATTGCAATTACCTACATACTAAAATTTTGACCAAAAATTCAAGAAAACTAAGATACTCCTTTTTCTTTCGAAGGAATCAAAGTCAAATACTAATGTAGGGATGCTCAACCTATTGTACTATGAAACCTACACATAGGAATGAAATTTCGTCACCTATGTGAGATGTCCAATACCCAGAAATTCCGTAAATTGTAGAATAGAACCTGCGTCTGAAAACAGACGAAAGGTAGAACATTATTCAAATACTTTACCTTTAGCCTTGAAGCAGGTGTTCTATATTAAACTGTGTTAATTCACATACAGAATTAGTAATATAATAGCTCAAAATATTTTAAGAACCAAACACACATTAAATAAACATTAAAAAATTTATATACATTTATTAGTGTTATGAGGGTTTATTCTGAAATATTATCAGGTCACTTTCAAAGAAATGATAGAACTTTTCACTCAGGGAAGGGACATTCTGTCTGGCTGCCCGGGTTCCATCCCAGCTTCTGTTACAAAAGTTTCATAGAAGAATTTTAAAAATCCAGAAACAAAACTTATGAAGAAATTATTGAACATACCTGGTTCTATGATTTAGCCATTCTTACAGACATAGTAACTAAATCTTAAATTTGAGGGAGGGGGCGAGAGAACTAAACTAGAGTCTTTGAATTAAAGGGTATTATAAATTCATTTTAAATCAAAATTAATTTTGTGAAAATATTACACAAATATGAGGAATATACATTTTTACCATAATGTAATGTACGTTTTGCCCCATTGAAAATCTGGAGAACTAAGGGATGAAATATAAGAAAACTGAAAGAATCATTTGGAAAATCTCATCGAGCTTAAATTAGTTTCTCAATTAGATGTGTTTAGTGTATTTAAAATTAGGCTAATTCTTCATTCACTTCAAACCCATTACATAATACTAGTATTTAAGAAAAATGGTAAAAGATTGCAAATATGTTAAATAACAATTCTATTGATCAAGAAATGGAAATAACTGATTTTCGTCCTAATTAAGATCAAGAATATCACAAAAAGCCAATTGAATAGTCCTAGAACAGAAACATCATGAACAGTTAAACTTTTAAAAAGATAAATTCCTGCTTCCAATCTGCTTAAAAATGTGAAAGAGGATTTTCAACAATGAACTTGTTAAAATCAATTTTTAGATACGGGATAACAAATCAACATCCCAACGACTGCAAGGATTTAGCCATAACATCGCATGTATCAGAGGCAAAAAAAAAAAAAAAAAAACTCGCAGAAGAAATGCAGTGTTAAATTTCACATTAAAATACGATTTCCCTGTATTTAACTTTCATCTTGCTGAATTTTTTGTAAATAATGCAAAGAGTATACCTTTTCTTTAACTTATTATACCACACATTTTTATACTTTGTGTAATGTATTTATAACTGAAATATTAAAAGTGCACTAGATACTTGTGCTCGCCAAAATTTTATAAACTCAAAATTGGCTCCCTTTAAGTTAAAGTTGCACATAACTGCACTAAGGGAAGGAATGCAATTTTATTTCTTTGTCTGTATTTGGTTTCATTTTCATATAAAAAGAGTTAAAAATAGGGTTATCTAATTTTGTTATCTAGGTAACAAAATTTAAACACACATTTTCAGTAAAAATTACAGAATAAAAGATTTTGTTTCCCTGAAGATGCAACACCTCCCTATTCCAGGTATGGTACAGACTGCATACTGTCAGAAAGAAATTCCTTTCTTAAACAGGGAATCCATATACTTTAATCTGTTTTTACACAAGTACTGTTTATGACTAATGGTCCAGGAGTAAAATACTTTATAGTTAATCCAACTAAATTTTTATTATTTCCGGTCATCTGTATAGACTGTTTATTTATCACGACTAAACTACCAATCTGCATTCTAGATACCTCATATGATTCTTCAAGTCACGTTTCGTAGCCTATCATTTCTAATACAACAGGTACTTGCTGAGCGCAGACTTGTAAAGCGTGATTTCGCGTATAGCAGTACCTTACAGGATTCCATTTAATTTGTCCACTGCTAGAATTTCATTCATACGTGGTTCAACATTCATCCATCAACACCAGAAAGAATTTATCTGCTACTTTAAACAATTTCCATAGACTGAAAATGAAGTTCAAAAAAATCTTACAAATCTCAAATGCAAAGCATTCCGAAGAATTTTCACATATGGAAGATAAAGAAGTCAAACAATGAATCAGAAAATTACAAAAGAAGAATTGGGTGCTTATAAAACCCCTTGATAATAAAAGCGCTCATTACGAGAAACAGCTTTTAACTGAAGATTAGATGAAGGAATCGTTAAATAGCAGAGAAGCAATGTCTGATCTTCTAGTGGAGATGGACACAATTAAAGAAAAAAACGGACACTTTAAAAGAGCTACTGGGAAATATGTGCTCTTTACAGCGACATGGTTACAGTTGCATCAGTCATTCTTATAAGCAAAAGACATCAGCTTTTTCAAAAAATAATTCTGTCACGTATTTGCCAAGAGAACGAAAACAAGTCCTAAAGAAACTTTCAGAGTGCTTTTCAAAACCAAGTTGAAAGTTAGTCTGCAGAATTTTACTTCGATAATAATAAAACATCTCTGATTTTATTTCAAAATGAATATTTTTTAATCGATTTTAAAGAGATCTTCGCAAATTGGTTCATAAAACTTCACAATATGCCAAAATTGTTCAGATTAGGGACAAAATATAATAAAGTATGCTTAAAACAACTAAGAAAAAGCACATTTTGAGCATCCTTAACAGAAGACAATTTGGCTCCACTAACTTTCTTTACGAGTATACATTAAATTTTTATTTACATTTCTTTTTTATTCAACACTTAACTTTCAATGGTTTTAAGAGAAACAGCACTTGATAGAGAGACTCTAAATTCGGAAAAAACTGAAACAAAATTGGTTTATACCCAGGCAGTGCAATTACACTGGCCTGTTGGGAAGACAAGACCCCGTTGGACATGGAAAATATTAGGCCACACAGAGAGGAAAATGTTTAGCCTCCTCCTCGTAATGTGAAAGGAGGCCACTTGGGAAAAAATTACATCACAGCAGTACTTTTGAAACCACTACGAAGCAACAGAACTCTAACAAATCTAAGACTTCTGATAATTATAGTGTGATTAACAGTTCAACCTCACTTCGAATATTACAATACAATATAGAGAAAGCACCAATTCATACACTTCAATATGAAATTCAAAACCTACGAAATTAATGAACAAATGCTACCCTAAACATTAAAACATAATGTGACACGTTCATGTAAAATAAATAACTAGTAAAGCTTCAATATAAAGCAACATGTGAAAAGGGATGGACAAATTATAACATTCAAGTATTTCTAGTGGAAATAAAGTTGATATAAAACAAGAATTACCAGCCACAGATGTCTTTTTGCTCTGCATTATTCATCCGTTCTTTTTCTTTCACGATATCATGTTCTGCATTCCAAGAGTGCACAAAAATGATCACAAATTACACTAGAAGGGGCCAAAAGGGGAAAAAAGGAATCATTAGATTTTAACTACTTTGATATTAAAGAATAATTATACACAAAGAGAAATATCTAATATTGTTTCTTAATATATAAAACTTCAAGAGTCGCCTTCTTTGTTTTAAACTCCAGCAATGTGCTACATTGTTACTAAAAGCATGACTGCAATGCAGGTACTCTCATCCATGAGAGAGGACAGCTTAGTCCGATATACCAGAAATTATCTTGAAATATTACCAGGTGACTTTAATGTAATTATAGAAATATTTCACTCAGGGAAAGAACATATTGTATAGCTGCCCGGGTTCGAGCCCAGCTTTAATATAGCAAGCTAAAACACATCAAATGCCATTGAATGATACAGCATTTTGAAATGTTACAAAAAATTTAAATGCAATTTCGTGGAAGAGCTATTGCAATTACCTACATACTAAAATTTTGACCAAAAATTCAAGAAAACTAAGATACTCCTTTTTCTTTCGAAGGAATCAAAGTCAAATACTAATGTAGGGATGCTCAACCTATTGTACTATGAAACCTACACATAGGAATGAAATTTCGTCACCTATGTGAGATGTCCAATACCCAGAAATTCCGTAAATTGTAGAATAGAACCTGCGTCTGAAAACAGACGAAAGGTAGAACATTATTCAAATACTTTACCTTTAGCCTTGAAGCAGGTGTTCTATATTAAACTGTGTTAATTCACATACAGAATTAGTAATATAATAGCTCAAAATATTTTAAGAACCAAACACACATTAAATAAACATTAAAAAATTTATATACATTTATTAGTGTTATGAGGGTTTATTCTGAAATATTATCAGGTCACTTTCAAAGAAATGATAGAACTTTTCACTCAGGGAAGGGACATTCTGTCTGGCTGCCCGGGTTCCATCCCAGCTTCTGTTACAAAAGTTTCATAGAAGAATTTTAAAAATCCAGAAACAAAACTTATGAAGAAATTATTGAACATACCTGGTTCTATGATTTAGCCATTCTTACAGACATAGTAACTAAATCTTAAATTTGAGGGAGGGGGCGAGAGAACTAAACTAGAGTCTTTGAATTAAAGGGTATTATAAATTCATTTTAAATCAAAATTAATTTTGTGAAAATATTACACAAATATGAGGAATATACATTTTTACCATAATGTAATGTACGTTTTGCCCCATTGAAAATCTGGAGAACTAAGGGATGAAATATAAGAAAACTGAAAGAATCATTTGGAAAATCTCATCGAGCTTAAATTAGTTTCTCAATTAGATGTGTTTAGTGTATTTAAAATTAGGCTAATTCTTCATTCACTTCAAACCCATTACATAATACTAGTATTTAAGAAAAATGGTAAAAGATTGCAAATATGTTAAATAACAATTCTATTGATCAAGAAATGGAAATAACTGATTTTCGTCCTAATTAAGATCAAGAATATCACAAAAAGCCAATTGAATAGTCCTAGAACAGAAACATCATGAACAGTTAAACTTTTAAAAAGATAAATTCCTGCTTCCAATCTGCTTAAAAATGTGAAAGAGGATTTTCAACAATGAACTTGTTAAAATCAATTTTTAGATACGGGATAACAAATCAACATCCCAACGACTGCAAGGATTTAGCCATAACATCGCATGTATCAGAGGCAAAAAAAAAAAAAAAAAAACTCGCAGAAGAAATGCAGTGTTAAATTTCACATTAAAATACGATTTCCCTGTATTTAACTTTCATCTTGCTGAATTTTTTGTAAATAATGCAAAGAGTATACCTTTTCTTTAACTTATTATACCACACATTTTTATACTTTGTGTAATGTATTTATAACTGAAATATTAAAAGTGCACTAGATACTTGTGCTCGCCAAAATTTTATAAACTCAAAATTGGCTCCCTTTAAGTTAAAGTTGCACATAACTGCACTAAGGGAAGGAATGCAATTTTATTTCTTTGTCTGTATTTGGTTTCATTTTCATATAAAAAGAGTTAAAAATAGGGTTATCTAATTTTGTTATCTAGGTAACAAAATTTAAACACACATTTTCAGTAAAAATTACAGAATAAAAGATTTTGTTTCCCTGAAGATGCAACACCTCCCTATTCCAGGTATGGTACAGACTGCATACTGTCAGAAAGAAATTCCTTTCTTAAACAGGGAATCCATATACTTTAATCTGTTTTTACACAAGTACTGTTTATGACTAATGGTCCAGGAGTAAAATACTTTATAGTTAATCCAACTAAATTTTTATTATTTCCGGTCATCTGTATAGACTGTTTATTTATCACGACTAAACTACCAATCTGCATTCTAGATACCTCATATGATTCTTCAAGTCACGTTTCGTAGCCTATCATTTCTAATACAACAGGTACTTGCTGAGCGCAGACTTGTAAAGCGTGATTTCGCGTATAGCAGTACCTTACAGGATTCCATTTAATTTGTCCACTGCTAGAATTTCATTCATACGTGGTTCAACATTCATCCATCAACACCAGAAAGAATTTATCTGCTACTTTAAACAATTTCCATAGACTGAAAATGAAGTTCAAAAAAATCTTACAAATCTCAAATGCAAAGCATTCCGAAGAATTTTCACATATGGAAGATAAAGAAGTCAAACAATGAATCAGAAAATTACAAAAGAAGAATTGGGTGCTTATAAAACCCCTTGATAATAAAAGCGCTCATTACGAGAAACAGCTTTTAACTGAAGATTAGATGAAGGAATCGTTAAATAGCAGAGAAGCAATGTCTGATCTTCTAGTGGAGATGGACACAATTAAAGAAAAAAACGGACACTTTAAAAGAGCTACTGGGAAATATGTGCTCTTTACAGCGACATGGTTACAGTTGCATCAGTCATTCTTATAAGCAAAAGACATCAGCTTTTTCAAAAAATAATTCTGTCACGTATTTGCCAAGAGAACGAAAACAAGTCCTAAAGAAACTTTCAGAGTGCTTTTCAAAACCAAGTTGAAAGTTAGTCTGCAGAATTTTACTTCGATAATAATAAAACATCTCTGATTTTATTTCAAAATGAATATTTTTTAATCGATTTTAAAGAGATCTTCGCAAATTGGTTCATAAAACTTCACAATATGCCAAAATTGTTCAGATTAGGGACAAAATATAATAAAGTATGCTTAAAACAACTAAGAAAAAGCACATTTTGAGCATCCTTAACAGAAGACAATTTGGCTCCACTAACTTTCTTTACGAGTATACATTAAATTTTTATTTACATTTCTTTTTTATTCAACACTTAACTTTCAATGGTTTTAAGAGAAACAGCACTTGATAGAGAGACTCTAAATTCGGAAAAAACTGAAACAAAATTGGTTTATACCCAGGCAGTGCAATTACACTGGCCTGTTGGGAAGACAAGACCCCGTTGGACATGGAAAATATTAGGCCACACAGAGAGGAAAATGTTTAGCCTCCTCCTCGTAATGTGAAAGGAGGCCACTTGGGAAAAAATTACATCACAGCAGTACTTTTGAAACCACTACGAAGCAACAGAACTCTAACAAATCTAAGACTTCTGATAATTATAGTGTGATTAACAGTTCAACCTCACTTCGAATATTACAATACAATATAGAGAAAGCACCAATTCATACACTTCAATATGAAATTCAAAACCTACGAAATTAATGAACAAATGCTACCCTAAACATTAAAACATAATGTGACACGTTCATGTAAAATAAATAACTAGTAAAGCTTCAATATAAAGCAACATGTGAAAAGGGATGGACAAATTATAACATTCAAGTATTTCTAGTGGAAATAAAGTTGATATAAAACAAGAATTACCAGCCACAGATGTCTTTTTGCTCTGCATTATTCATCCGTTCTTTTTCTTTCACGATATCATGTTCTGCATTCCAAGAGTGCACAAAAATGATCACAAATTACACTAGAAGGGGCCAAAAGGGGAAAAAAGGAATCATTAGATTTTAACTACTTTGATATTAAAGAATAATTATACACAAAGAGAAATATCTAATATTGTTTCTTAATATATAAAACTTCAAGAGTCGCCTTCTTTGTTTTAAACTCCAGCAATGTGCTACATTGTTACTAAAAGCATGACTGCAATGCAGGTACTCTCATCCATGAGAGAGGACAGCTTAGTCCGATATACCAGAAATTATCTTGAAATATTACCAGGTGACTTTAATGTAATTATAGAAATATTTCACTCAGGGAAAGAACATATTGTATAGCTGCCCGGGTTCGAGCCCAGCTTTAATATAGCAAGCTAAAACACATCAAATGCCATTGAATGATACAGCATTTTGAAATGTTACAAAAAATTTAAATGCAATTTCGTGGAAGAGCTATTGCAATTACCTACATACTAAAATTTTGACCAAAAATTCAAGAAAACTAAGATACTCCTTTTTCTTTCGAAGGAATCAAAGTCAAATACTAATGTAGGGATGCTCAACCTATTGTACTATGAAACCTACACATAGGAATGAAATTTCGTCACCTATGTGAGATGTCCAATACCCAGAAATTCCGTAAATTGTAGAATAGAACCTGCGTCTGAAAACAGACGAAAGGTAGAACATTATTCAAATACTTTACCTTTAGCCTTGAAGCAGGTGTTCTATATTAAACTGTGTTAATTCACATACAGAATTAGTAATATAATAGCTCAAAATATTTTAAGAACCAAACACACATTAAATAAACATTAAAAAATTTATATACATTTATTAGTGTTATGAGGGTTTATTCTGAAATATTATCAGGTCACTTTCAAAGAAATGATAGAACTTTTCACTCAGGGAAGGGACATTCTGTCTGGCTGCCCGGGTTCCATCCCAGCTTCTGTTACAAAAGTTTCATAGAAGAATTTTAAAAATCCAGAAACAAAACTTATGAAGAAATTATTGAACATACCTGGTTCTATGATTTAGCCATTCTTACAGACATAGTAACTAAATCTTAAATTTGAGGGAGGGGGCGAGAGAACTAAACTAGAGTCTTTGAATTAAAGGGTATTATAAATTCATTTTAAATCAAAATTAATTTTGTGAAAATATTACACAAATATGAGGAATATACATTTTTACCATAATGTAATGTACGTTTTGCCCCATTGAAAATCTGGAGAACTAAGGGATGAAATATAAGAAAACTGAAAGAATCATTTGGAAAATCTCATCGAGCTTAAATTAGTTTCTCAATTAGATGTGTTTAGTGTATTTAAAATTAGGCTAATTCTTCATTCACTTCAAACCCATTACATAATACTAGTATTTAAGAAAAATGGTAAAAGATTGCAAATATGTTAAATAACAATTCTATTGATCAAGAAATGGAAATAACTGATTTTCGTCCTAATTAAGATCAAGAATATCACAAAAAGCCAATTGAATAGTCCTAGAACAGAAACATCATGAACAGTTAAACTTTTAAAAAGATAAATTCCTGCTTCCAATCTGCTTAAAAATGTGAAAGAGGATTTTCAACAATGAACTTGTTAAAATCAATTTTTAGATACGGGATAACAAATCAACATCCCAACGACTGCAAGGATTTAGCCATAACATCGCATGTATCAGAGCCAAAAAAAAAAAAAAAAACTCGCAGAAGAAATGCAGTGTTAAATTTCACATTAAAATACGATTTCCCTGTATTTAACTTTCATCTTGCTGAATTTTTTGTAAATAATGCAAAGAGTATACCTTTTCTTTAACTTATTATACCACACATTTTTATACTTTGTGTAATGTATTTATAACTGAAATATTAAAAGTGCACTAGATACTTGTGCTCGCCAAAATTTTATAAACTCAAAATTGGTTCCCTTTAAGTTAAAGTTGCACATAACTGCACTAAGGGAAGGAATGCAATTTTATTTCTTTGTCTGTATTTGGTTTCATTTTCATATAAAAAGAGTTAAAAATAGGGTTATCTAATTTTGTTATCTAGGTAACAAAATTTAAACACACATTTTCAGTAAAAATTACAGAATAAAAGATTTTGTTTCCCTGAAGATGCAACACCTCCCTATTCCAGGTATGGTACAGACTGCATACTGTCAGAAAGAAATTCCTTTCTTAAACAGGGAATCCATATACTTTAATCTGTTTTTACACAAGTACTGTTTATGACTAATGGTCCAGGAGTAAAATACTTTATAGTTAATCCATCTAAATTTTTATTATTTCCGGTCATCTGTATAGACTGTTTATTTATCACGACTAAACTACCAATCTGCATTCTAGATACCTCATATGATTCTTCAAGTCACGTTTCGTAGCCTATCATTTCTAATACAACAGATACTTGCTGAGCGCAGACTTGTAAAGCGTGATTTCGCGTATAGCAGTACCTTACAGGATTCCATTTAATTTGTCCACTGCTAGAATTTCATTCATACGTGGTTCAACATTCATCCATCAACACCAGAAAGAATTTATCTGCTACTTTAAACAATTTCCATAGACTGAAAATGAAGTTCAAAAAAATCTTACAAATCTCAAATGCAAAGCATTCCGAAGAATTTTCACATATGGAAGATAAAGAAGTCAAACAATGAATCAGAAAATTACAAAAGAAGAATTGGGTGCTTATAAAATCCCTTGATAATAAAAGCGCTCATTACGAGAAACAGCTTTTAACTGAAGATTAGATGAAGGAATCGTTAAATAACAGAGAAGCAATGTCTGATCTTCTAGTGGAGATGGACACAATTAAAGAAAAAAACGGACACTTTAAAAGAGCTACTGGGAAATATGTGCTCTTTACAGCGACATGGTTACAGTTGCATCAGTCATTCTTATAAGCAAAAGACATCAGCTTTTTCAAAAAATAATTCTGTCATGTATTTGCCAAGAGAACGAAAACAAGTCCTAAAGAAACTTTCAGAGTGCTTTTCAAAACCAAGTTGAAAGTTAGTCTGCAGAATTTTACTTCGATAATAATAAAACATCTCTGATTTTATTTCAAAATGAATATTTTTTAATCGATTTTAAAGAGATCTTCGCAAATTGGTTCATAAAACTTCACAATATGCCAAAATTGTTCAGATTAGGGACAAAATATAATAAAGTATGCTTAAAACAACTAAGAAAAAGCACATTTTGAGCATCCTTAACAGAAGACAATTTGGCTCCACTAACTTTCTTTACGAGTATACATTAAATTTTTATTTACATTTCTTTTTTATTCAACACTTAACTTTCAATGGTTTTAAGAGAAACAGCACTTGATAGAGAGACTCTAAATTCGGAAAAAACTGAAACAAAATTGGTTTATACCCAGGCAGTGCAATTACACTGGCCTGTTGGGAAGACAAGACCCCGTTGGACATGGAAAATATTAGGCCACACAGAGAGGAAAATGTTTAGCCTCCTCCTCGTAATGTGAAAGGAGGCCACTTGGGAAAAAATTACATCACAGCAGTACTTTTGAAACCACTACGAAGCAACAGAACTCTAACAAATCTCAGACTTCTGATAATTATAGTGTGATTAACAGTTCAACCTCACTTCGAATATTACAATACAATATAGAGAAAGCACCAATTCATACACTTCAATATGAAATTCAAAACCTACGAAATTAATGAACAAATGCTACCCTAAACATTAAAACATAATGTGACACGTTCATGTAAAATAAATAACTAGTAAAGCTTCAATATAAAGCAACATGTGAAAAGGGATGGACAAATTATAACATTCAAGTATTTCTAGTGGAAATAAAGTTGATATAAAACAAGAATTACCAGCCACAGATGTCTTTTTGCTCTGCATTATTCATCCGTTCTTTTTCTTTCACGATATCATGTTCTGCATTCCAAGAGTGCACAAAAATGATCACAAATTACACTAGAAGGGGCCAAAAGGGGAAAAAAGGAATCATTAGATTTTAACTACTTTGATATTAAAGAATAATTATACACAAAGAGAAATATCTAATATTGTTTCTTAATATATAAAACTTCAAGAGTCGCCTTCTTTGTTTTAAACTCCAGCAATGTGCTACATTGTTACTAAAAGCATGACTGCAATGCAGGTACTCTCATCCATGAGAGAGGACAGCTTAGTCCGATATACCAGAAATTATCTTGAAATATTACCAGGTGACTTTAATGTAATTATAGAAATATTTCACTCAGGGAAAGAACATATTGTATAGCTGCCCGGGTTCGAGCCCAGCTTTAATATAGCAAGCTAAAACACATCAAATGCCATTGAATGATACAGCATTTTGAAATGTTACAAAAAATTTAAATGCAATTTCGTGGAAGAGCTATTGCAATTACCTACATACTAAAATTTTGACCAAAAATTCAAGAAAACTAAGATACTCCTTTTTCTTTCGAAGGAATCAAAGTCAAATACTAATGTAGGGATGCTCAACCTATTGTACTATGAAACCTACACATAGGAATGAAATTTCGTCACCTATGTGAGATGTCCAATACCCAGAAATTCCGTAAATTGTAGAATAGAACCTGCGTCTGAAAACAGACGAAAGGTAGAACATTATTCAAATACTTTACCTTTAGCCTTGAAGCAGGTGTTCTATATTAAACTGTGTTAATTCACATACAGAATTAGTAATATAATAGCTCAAAATATTTTAAGAACTAAACACACATTAAATAAACATTAAAAAATTTATATACATTTATTAGTGTTATGAGGGTTTATTCTGAAATATTATCAGGTCACTTTCAAAGAAATGATAGAACTTTTCACTCACGGAAGGGACATTCTGTCTGGCTGCCCGGGTTCCATCCCAGCTTCTGTTACAAAAGTTTCATAGAAGAATTTTAAAAATCCAGAAACAAAACTTATGAAGAAATTATTGAACATACCTGGTTCTATGATTTAGCCATTCTTACAGACATAGTAACTAAATCTTAAATTTGAGGGAGGGGGCGAGAGAACTAAACTAGTCTTTGAATTAAAGGGTATTATAAATTCATTTTAAATCAAAATTAATTTTGTGAAAATATTACACAAATATGAGGAATATACATTTTTACCATAATGTAATGTACGTTTTGCCCCATTGAAAATCTGGAGAACTAAGGGATGAAATATAAGAAAACTGAAAGAATCATTTGGAAACTCTCATCGAGCTTAAATTAGTTTCTCAATTAGATGTGTTTAGTGTATTTAAAATTAGGCTAACTACTTCATTCACTTCAAACCCATTACATAATACTAGTATTTAAGAAAAATGGTAAAAGATTGCAAATATGTTAAATAACAATTCTATTGATCAAGAAATGGAAATAACTGATTTTCGTCCTAATTAAGATCAAGAATATCACAAAAAGCCAATTGAATAGTCCTAGAACAGAAACATCATGAACAGTTAAACTTTTAAAAAGATAAATTCCTGCTTCCAATCTGCTTAAAAATGTGAAAGAGGATTTTCAACAATGAACTTGTTAAAATCAATTTTTAGATACGGGATAACAAATCAACATCCCAACGACTGCAAGGATTTAGCCATAACATAGCATGTATCAGAGGCAAAAAAAAAAAAAAAAAACTCGCAGAAGAAATGCAGTGTTAAATTTCACATTAAAATACGATTTCCCTGTATTTAACTTTCATCTTGCTGAATTTTTTGTAAATAATGCAAAGAGTATACCTTTTCTTTAACTTATTATACCACACATTTTTATACTTTGTGTAATGTATTTATAACTGAAATATTAAAAGTGCACTAGATACTTGTGCTCGCCAAAATTTTATAAACTCACAATTGGCTCCCTTTAAGTTAAAGTTGCACATAACTGCACTAAGGGAAGGAATGCAATTTTATTTCTTTGTCTGTATTTGGTTTCATTTTCATATAAAAAGAGTTAAAAATAGGGTTATCTAATTTTGTTATCTAGGTAACAAAATTTAAACACACATTTTCAGTAAAAATTACAGAATAAAAGATTTTGTTTCCCTGAAGATGCAACACCTCCCTATTCCAGGTATGGTACAGACTGCATACTGTCAGAAAGAAATTCCTTTCTTAAACAGGGAATCCATATACTTTAATCTGTTTTTACACAAGTACTGTTTATGACTAATGGTCCAGGAGTAAAATACTTTATAGTTAATCCATCTAAATTTTTATTATTTCCGGTCATCTGTATAGACTGTTTATTTATCACGACTAAACTACCAATCTGCATTCTAGATACCTCATATGATTCTTCAAGTCACGTTTCGTAGCCTATCATTTCTAATACAACAGATACTTGCTGAGCGCAGACTTGTAAAGCGTGATTTCGCGTATAGCAGTACCTTACAGGATTCCATTTAATTTGTCCACTGCTAGAATTTCATTCATACGTGGTTCAACATTCATCCATCAACACCAGAAAGAATTTATCTGCTACTTTAAACAATTTCCATAGACTGAAAATGAAGTTCAAAAAAATCTTACAAATCTCAAATGCAAAGCATTCCGAAGAATTTTCACATATGGAAGATAAAGAAGTCAAACAATGAATCAGAAAATTACAAAAGAAGAATTGGGTGCTTATAAAATCCCTTGATAATAAAAGCGCTCATTACGAGAAACAGCTTTTAACTGAAGATTAGATGAAGGAATCGTTAAATAACAGAGAAGCAATGTCTGATCTTCTAGTGGAGATGGACACAATTAAAGAAAAAAACGGACACTTTAAAAGAGCTACTGGGAAATATGTGCTCTTTACAGCGACATGGTTACAGTTGCATCAGTCATTCTTATAAGCAAAAGACATCAGCTTTTTCAAAAAATAATTCTGTCATGTATTTGCCAAGAGAACGAAAACAAGTCCTAAAGAAACTTTCAGAGTGCTTTTCAAAACCAAGTTGAAAGTTAGTCTGCAGAATTTTACTTCGATAATAATAAAACATCTCTGATTTTATTTCAAAATGAATATTTTTTAATCGATTTTAAAGAGATCTTCGCAAATTGGTTCATAAAACTTCACAATATGCCAAAATTGTTCAGATTAGGGACAAAATATAATAAAGTATGCTTAAAACAACTAAGAAAAAGCACATTTTGAGCATCCTTAACAGAAGACAATTTGGCTCCACTAACTTTCTTTACGAGTATACATTAAATTTTTATTTACATTTCTTTTTTATTCAACACTTAACTTTCAATGGTTTTAAGAGAAACAGCACTTGATAGAGAGACTCTAAATTCGGAAAAAACTGAAACAAAATTGGTTTATACCCAGGCAGTGCAATTACACTGGCCTGTTGGGAAGACAAGACCCCGTTGGACATGGAAAATATTAGGCCACACAGAGAGGAAAATGTTTAGCCTCCTCCTCGTAATGTGAAAGGAGGCCACTTGGGAAAAAATTACATCACAGCAGTACTTTTGAAACCACTACGAAGCAACAGAACTCTAACAAATCTCAGACTTCTGATAATTATAGTGTGATTAACAGTTCAACCTCACTTCGAATATTACAATACAATATAGAGAAAGCACCAATTCATACACTTCAATATGAAATTCAAAACCTACGAAATTAATGAACAAATGCTACCCTAAACATTAAAACATAATGTGACACGTTCATGTAAAATAAATAACTAGTAAAGCTTCAATATAAAGCAACATGTGAAAAGGGATGGACAAATTATAACATTCAAGTATTTCTAGTGGAAATAAAGTTGATATAAAACAAGAATTACCAGCCACAGATGTCTTTTTGCTCTGCATTATTCATCCGTTCTTTTTCTTTCACGATATCATGTTCTGCATTCCAAGAGTGCACAAAAATGATCACAAATTACACTAGAAGGGGCCAAAAGGGGAAAAAAGAAATCATTAGATTTTAACTACTTTGATATTAAAGAATAATTATACACAAAGAGAAATATCTAATATTGTTTCTTAATATATAAAACTTCAAGAGTCGCCTTCTTTGTTTTAAACTCCAGCAATGTGCTACATTGTTACTAAAAGCATGACTGCAATGCAGGTACTCTCATCCATGAGAGAGGACAGCTTAGTCCGATATACCAGAAATTATCTTGAAATATTACCAGGTGACTTTAATGTAATTATAGAAATATTTCACTCAGGGAAAGAACATATTGTATAGCTGCCCGGGTTCGAGCCCAGCTTTAATATAGCAAGCTAAAACACATCAAATGCCATTGAATGATACAGCATTTTGAAATGTTACAAAAAATTTAAATGCAATTTCGTGGAAGAGCTATTGCAATTACCTACATACTAAAATTTTGACCAAAAATTCAAGAAAACTAAGATACTCCTTTTTCTTTCGAAGGAATCAAAGTCAAATACTAATGTAGGGATGCTCAACCTATTGTACTATGAAACCTACACATAGGAATGAAATTTCGTCACCTATGTGAGATGTCCAATACCCAGAAATTCCGTAAATTGTAGAATAGAACCTGCGTCTGAAAACAGACGAAAGGTAGAACATTATTCAAATACTTTACCTTTAGCCTTGAAGCAGGTGTTCTATATTAAACTGTGTTAATTCACATACAGAATTAGTAATATAATAGCTCAAAATATTTTAAGAACTAAACACACATTAAATAAACATTAAAAAATTTATATACATTTATTAGTGTTATGAGGGTTTATTCTGAAATATTATCAGGTCACTTTCAAAGAAATGATAGAACTTTTCACTCACGGAAGGGACATTCTGTCTGGCTGCCCGGGTTCCATCCCAGCTTCTGTTACAAAAGTTTCATAGAAGAATTTTAAAAATCCAGAAACAAAACTTATGAAGAAATTATTGAACATACCTGGTTCTATGATTTAGCCATTCTTACAGACATAGTAACTAAATCTTAAATTTGAGGGAGGGGGCGAGAGAACTAAACTAGTCTTTGAATTAAAGGGTATTATAAATTCATTTTAAATCAAAATTAATTTTGTGAAAATATTACACAAATATGAGGAATATACATTTTTACCATAATGTAATGTACGTTTTGCCCCATTGAAAATCTGGAGAACTAAGGGATGAAATATAAGAAAACTGAAAGAATCATTTGGAAACTCTCATCGAGCTTAAATTAGTTTCTCAATTAGATGTGTTTAGTGTATTTAAAATTAGGCTAACTACTTCATTCACTTCAAACCCATTACATAATACTAGTATTTAAGAAAAATGGTAAAAGATTGCAAATATGTTAAATAACAATTCTATTGATCAAGAAATGGAAATAACTGATTTTCGTCCTAATTAAGATCAAGAATATCACAAAAAGCCAATTGAATAGTCCTAGAACAGAAACATCATGAACAGTTAAACTTTTAAAAAGATAAATTCCTGCTTCCAATCTGCTTAAAAATGTGAAAGAGGATTTTCAACAATGAACTTGTTAAAATCAATTTTTAGATACGGGATAACAAATCAACATCCCAACGACTGCAAGGATTTAGCCATAACATCGCATGTATCAGAGGCAAAAAAAAAAAAAAAAAACTCGCAGAAGAAATGCAGTGTTAAATTTCACATTAAAATACGATTTCCCTGTATTTAACTTTCATCTTGCTGAATTTTTTGTAAATAATGCAAAGAGTATACCTTTTCTTTAACTTATTATACCACACATTTTTATACTTTGTGTAATGTATTTATAACTGAAATATTAAAAGTGCACTAGATACTTGTGCTCGCCAAAATTTTATAAACTCACAATTGGCTCCCTTTAAGTTAAAGTTGCACATAACTGCACTAAGGGAAGGAATGCAATTTTATTTCTTTGTCTGTATTTGGTTTCATTTTCATATAAAAAGAGTTAAAAATAGGGTTATCTAATTTTGTTATCTAGGTAACAAAATTTAAACACACATTTTCAGTAAAAATTACAGAATAAAAGATTTTGTTTCCCTGAAGATGCAACACCTCCCTATTCCAGGTATGGTACAGACTGCATACTGTCAGAAAGAAATTCCTTTCTTAAACAGGGAATCCATATACTTTAATCTGTTTTTACACAAGTACTGTTTATGACTAATGGTCCAGGAGTAAAATACTTTATAGTTAATCCAACTAAATTTTTATTATTTCCGGTCATCTGTATAGACTGTTTATTTATCACGACTAAACTACCAATCTGCATTCTAGATACCTCATATGATTCTTCAAGTCACGTTTCGTAGCCTATCATTTCTAATACAACAGGTACTTGCTGAGCGCAGACTTGTAAAGCGTGATTTCGCGTATAGCAGTACCTTACAGGATTCCATTTAATTTGTCCACTGCTAGAATTTCATTCATACGTGGTTCAACATTCATCCATCAACACCAGAAAGAATTTATCTGCTACTTTAAACAATTTCCATAGACTGAAAATGAAGTTCAAAAAAATCTTACAAATCTCAAATGCAAAGCATTCCGAAGAATTTTCACATATGGAAGATAAAGAAGTCAAACAATGAATCAGAAAATTACAAAAGAAGAATTGGGTGCTTATAAAACCCCTTGATAATAAAAGCGCTCATTACGAGAAACAGCTTTTAACTGAAGATTAGATGAAGGAATCGTTAAATAACAGAGAAGCAATGTCTGATCTTCTAGTGGAGATGGACACAATTAAAGAAAAAAACGGACACTTTAAAAGAGCTACTGGGAAACATGTGCTCTTTACAGCGACATGGTTACAGTTGCATCAGTCATTCTTATAAGCAAAAGACATCAGCTTTTTCAAAAAAT
The DNA here is from genome assembly GCF_044657685.1 of Stegodyphus dumicola. Taxonomy (NCBI): domain Eukaryota; kingdom Metazoa; phylum Arthropoda; class Arachnida; order Araneae; family Eresidae; genus Stegodyphus; species Stegodyphus dumicola. Next base: position 106,089,277 of record NC_140781.1, on the reverse strand, counting down.
AATTCTGTCACGTATTTGCCAAGAGAACGAAAACAAGTCCTAAAGAAACTTTCAGAGTGCTTTTCAAAACCAAGTTGAAAGTTAGTCTGCAGAATTTTACTTCGATAATAATAAAACATCTCTGATTTTATTTCAAAATGAATATTTTTTAATCGATTTTAAAGAGATCTTCGCAAATTGGTTCATAAAACTTCACAATATGCCAAAATTGTTCAGATTAGGGACAAAATATAATAAAGTATGCTTAAAACAACTAAGAAAAAGCACATTTTGAGCATCCTTAACAGAAGACAATTTGGCTCCACTAACTTTCTTTACGAGTATACATTAAATTTTTATTTACATTTCTTTTTTATTCAACACTTAACTTTCAATGGTTTTAAGAGAAACAGCACTTGATAGAGAGACTCTAAATTCGGAAAAAACTGAAACAAAATTGGTTTATACCCAGGCAGTGCAATTACACTGGCCTGTTGGGAAGACAAGACCCCGTTGGACATGGAAAATATTAGGCCACACAGAGAGGAAAATGTTTAGCCTCCTCCTCGTAATGTGAAAGGAGGCCACTTGGGAAAAAATTACATCACAGCAGTACTTTTGAAACCACTACGAAGCAACAGAACTCTAACAAATCTAAGACTTCTGATAATTATAGTGTGATTAACAGTTCAACCTCACTTCGAATATTACAATACAATATAGAGAAAGCACCAATTCATACACTTCAATATGAAATTCAAAACCTACGAAATTAATGAACAAATGCTACCCTAAACATTAAAACATAATGTGACACGTTCATGTAAAATAAATAACTAGTAAAGCTTCAATATAAAGCAACATGTGAAAAGGGATGGACAAATTATAACATTCAAGTATTTCTAGTGGAAATAAAGTTGATATAAAACAAGAATTACCAGCCACAGATGTCTTTTTGCTCTGCATTATTCATCCGTTCTTTTTCTTTCACGATATCATGTTCTGCATTCCAAGAGTGCACAAAAATGATCACAAATTACACTAGAAGGGGCCAAAAGGGGAAAAAAGGAATCATTAGATTTTAACTACTTTGATATTAAAGAATAATTATACACAAAGAGAAATATCTAATATTGTTTCTTAATATATAAAACTTCAAGAGTCGCCTTCTTTGTTTTAAACTCCAGCAATGTGCTACATTGTTACTAAAAGCATGACTGCAATGCAGGTACTCTCATCCATGAGAGAGGACAGCTTAGTCCGATATACCAGAAATTATCTTGAAATATTACCAGGTGACTTTAATGTAATTATAGAAATATTTCACTCAGGGAAAGAACATATTGTATAGCTGCCCGGGTTCGAGCCCAGCTTTAATATAGCAAGCTAAAACACATCAAATGCCATTGAATGATACAGCATTTTGAAATGTTACAAAAAATTTAAATGCAATTTCGTGGAAGAGCTATTGCAATTACCTACATACTAAAATTTTGACCAAAAATTCAAGAAAACTAAGATACTCCTTTTTCTTTCGAAGGAATCAAAGTCAAATACTAATGTAGGGATGCTCAACCTATTGTACTATGAAACCTACACATAGGAATGAAATTTCGTCACCTATGTGAGATGTCCAATACCCAGAAATTCCGTAAATTGTAGAATAGAACCTGCGTCTGAAAACAGACGAAAGGTAGAACATTATTCAAATACTTTACCTTTAGCCTTGAAGCAGGTGTTCTATATTAAACTGTGTTAATTCACATACAGAATTAGTAATATAATAGCTCAAAATATTTTAAGAACCAAACACACATTAAATAAACATTAAAAAATTTATATACATTTATTAGTGTTATGAGGGTTTATTCTGAAATATTATCAGGTCACTTTCAAAGAAATGATAGAACTTTTCACTCACGGAAGGGACATTCTGTCTGGCTGCCCGGGTTCCATCCCAGCTTCTGTTACAAAAGTTTCATAGAAGAATTTTAAAAATCCAGAAACAAAACTTATGAAGAAATTATTGAACATACCTGGTTCTATGATTTAGCCATTCTTACAGACATAGTAACTAAATCTTAAATTTGAGGGAGGGGGCGAGAGAACTAAACTAGAGTCTTTGAATTAAAGGGTATTATAAATTCATTTTAAATCAAAATTAATTTTGTGAAAATATTACACAAATATGAGGAATATACATTTTTACCATAATGTAATGTACGTTTTGCCCCATTGAAAATCTGGAGAACTAAGGGATGAAATATAAGAAAACTGAAAGAATCATTTGGAAAATCTCATCGAGCTTAAATTAGTTTCTCAATTAGATGTGTTTAGTGTATTTAAAATTAGGCTAACTACTTCATTCACTTCAAACCCATTACATAATACTAGTATTTAAGAAAAATGGTAAAAGATTGCAAATATGTTAAATAACAATTCTATTGATCAAGAAATGGAAATAACTGATTTTCGTCCTAATTAAGATCAAGAATATCACAAAAAGCCAATTGAATAGTCCTAGAACAGAAACATCATGAACAGTTAAACTTTTAAAAAGATAAATTCCTGCTTCCAATCTGCTTAAAAATGTGAAAGAGGATTTTCAACAATGAACTTGTTAAAATCAATGTTTAGATACGGGATAACAAATCAACATCCCAACGACTGCAAGGATTTAGCCATAACATCGCATGTATCAGAGGCAAAAAAAAAAAAAAAAAAACTTGCAGAAGAAATGCAGTGTTAAATTTCACATTAAAATACGATTTCCCTGTATTTAACTTTCATCTTGCTGAATTTTTTGTAAATAATGCAAAGAGTATACCTTTTCTTTAACTTATTATACCACACATTTTTATACTTTGTGTAATGTATTTATAACTGAAATATTAAAAGTGCACTAGATACTTGTGCTCGCCAAAATTTTATAAACTCAAAATTGGCTCCCTTTAAGTTAAAGTTGCACATAACTGCACTAAGGGAAGGAATGCAATTTTATTTCTTTGTCTGTATTTGGTTTCATTTTCATATAAAAAGAGTTAAAAATAGGGTTATCTAATTTTGTTATCTAGGTAACAAAATTTAAACACACATTTTCAGTAAAAATTACAGAATAAAAGATTTTGTTTCCCCGAAGATGCAACACCTCCCTATTCCAGGTATGGTACAGACTGCATACTGTCAGAAAGAAATTCCTTTCTTAAACAGGGAATCCATATACTTAAATCTGTTTTTACACAAGTACTGTTTATGACTAATGGTCCAGGAGTAAAATACTTTATAGTTAATCCATCTAAATTTTTATTATTTCCGGTCATCTGTATAGACTGTTTATTTATCACGACTAAACTACCAATCTGCATTCTAGATACCTCATATGATTCTTCAAGTCACGTTTCGTAGCCTATCATTTCTAATACAACAGGTACTTGCTGAGCGCAGACTTGTAAAGCGTGATTTCGCGTATAGCAGTACCTTACAGGATTCCATTTAATTTGTCCACTGCTAGAATTTCATTCATACGTGGTTCAACATTCATCCATCAACACCAGAAAGAATTTATCTGCTACTTTAAACAATTTCCATAGACTGAAAATGAAGTTCAAAAAAATCTTACAAATCTCAAATGCAAAGCATTCCGAAGAATTTTCACATATGGAAGATAAAGAAGTCAAACAATGAATCAGAAAATTACAAAAGAAGAATTGGGTGCTTATAAAATCCCTTGATAATAAAAGCGCTCATTACGAGAAACAGCTTTTAACTGAAGATTAGATGAAGGAATCGTTAAATAACAGAGAAGCAATGTCTGATCTTCTAGTGGAGATGGACACAATTAAAGAAAAAAACGGACACTTTAAAAGAGCTACTGGGAAACATGTGCTCTTTACAGCGACATGGTTACAGTTGCATCAGTCATTCTTATAAGCAAAAGACATCAGCTTTTTCAAAAAATAATTCTGTCATGTATTTGCCAAGAGAACGAAAACAAGTCCTAAAGAAACTTTCAGAGTGCTTTTCAAAACCAAGTTGAAAGTTAGTCTGCAGAATTTTACTTCGATAATAATAAAACATCTCTGATTTTATTTCAAAATGAATATTTTTTAATCGATTTTAAAGAGATCTTCGCAAATTGGTTCATAAAACTTCACAATATGCCAAAATTGTTCAGATTAGGGACAAAATATAATAAAGTATGCTTAAAACAACTAAGAAAAAGCACATTTTGAGCATCCTTAACAGAAGACAATTTGGCTCCACTAACTTTCTTTACGAGTATACATTAAATTTTTATTTACATTTCTTTTTTATTCAACACTTAACTTTCAATGGTTTTAAGAGAAACAGCACTTGATAGAGAGACTCTAAATTCGGAAAAAACTGAAACAAAATTGGTTTATACCCAGGCAGTGCAATTACACTGGCCTGTTGGGAAGACAAGACCCCGTTGGACATGGAAAATATTAGGCCACACAGAGAGGAAAATGTTTAGCCTCCTCCTCGTAATGTGAAAGGAGGCCACTTGGGAAAAAATTACATCACAGCAGTACTTTTGAAACCACTACGAAGCAACAGAACTCTAACAAATCTAAGACTTCTGATAATTATAGTGTGATTAACAGTTCAACCTCACTTCGAATATTACAATACAATATAGAGAAAGCACCAATTCATACACTTCAATATGAAATTCAAAACCTACGAAATTAATGAACAAATGCTACCCTAAACATTAAAACATAATGTGACACGTTCATGTAAAATAAATAACTAGTAAAGCTTCAATATAAAGCAACATGTGAAAAGGGATGGACAAATTATAACATTCAAGTATTTCTAGTGGAAATAAAGTTGATATAAAACAAGAATTACCAGCCACAGATGTCTTTTTGCTCTGCATTATTCATCCGTTCTTTTTCTTTCACGATATCATGTTCTGCATTCCAAGAGTGCACAAAAATGATCACAAATTACACTAGAAGGGGCCAAAAGGGGAAAAAAGAAATCATTAGATTTTAACTACTTTGATATTAAAGAATAATTATACACAAAGAGAAATACCTAATATTGTTTCTTAATATATAAAACTTCAAGAGTCGCCTTCTTTGTTTTAAACTCCAGCAATGTGCTACATTGTTACTAAAAGCATGACTGCAATGCAGGTACTCTCATCCATGAGAGAGGACAGCTTAGTCCGATATACCAGAAATTATCTTGAAATATTACCAGGTGACTTTAATGTAATTATAGAAATATTTCACTCAGGGAAAGAACATATTGTATAGCTGCCCGGGTTCGAGCCCAGCTTTAATATAGCAAGCTAAAACACATCAAATGCCATTGAATGATACAGCATTTTGAAATGTTACAAAAAATTTAAATGCAATTTCGTGGAAGAGCTATTGCAATTACCTACATACTAAAATTTTGACCAAAAATTCAAGAAAACTAAGATACTCCTTTTTCTTTCGAAGGAATCAAAGTCAAATACTAATGTAGGGATGCTCAACCTATTGTACTATGAAACCTACACATAGGAATGAAATTTCGTCACCTATGTGAGATGTCCAATACCCAGAAATTCCGTAAATTGTAGAATAGAACCTGCGTCTGAAAACAGACGAAAGGTAGAACATTATTCAAATACTTTACCTTTAGCCTTGAAGCAGGTGTTCTATATTAAACTGTGTTAATTCACATACAGAATTAGTAATATAATAGCTCAAAATATTTTAAGAACCAAACACACATTAAATAAACATTAAAAAATTTATATACATTTATTAGTGTTATGAGGGTTTATTCTGAAATATTATCAGGTCACTTTCAAAGAAATGATAGAACTTTTCACTCACGGAAGGGACATTCTGTCTGGCTGCCCGGGTTCCATCCCAGCTTCTGTTACAAAAGTTTCATAGAAGAATTTTAAAAATCCAGAAACAAAACTTATGAAGAAATTATTGAACATACCTGGTTCTATGATTTAGCCATTCTTACAGACATAGTAACTAAATCTTAAATTTGAGGGAGGGGGCGAGAGAACTAAACTAGAGTCTTTGAATTAAAGGGTATTATAAATTCATTTTAAATCAAAATTAATTTTGTGAAAATATTACACAAATATGAGGAATATACATTTTTACCATAATGTAATGTACGTTTTGCCCCATTGAAAATCTGGAGAACTAAGGGATGAAATATAAGAAAACTGAAAGAATCATTTGGAAAATCTCATCGAGCTTAAATTAGTTTCTCAATTAGATGTGTTTAGTGTATTTAAAATTAGGCTAACTACTTCATTCACTTCAAACCCATTACATAATACTAGTATTTAAGAAAAATGGTAAAAGATTGCAAATATGTTAAATAACAATTCTATTGATCAAGAAATGGAAATAACTGATTTTCGTCCTAATTAAGATCAAGAATATCACAAAAAGCCAATTGAATAGTCCTAGAACAGAAACATCATGAACAGTTAAACTTTTAAAAAGATAAATTCCTGCTTCCAATCTGCTTAAAAATGTGAAAGAGGATTTTCAACAATGAACTTGTTAAAATCAATGTTTAGATACGGGATAACAAATCAACATCCCAACGACTGCAAGGATTTAGCCATAACATCGCATGTATCAGAGGCAAAAAAAAAAAAAAAAACTTGCAGAAGAAATGCAGTGTTAAATTTCACATTAAAATACGATTTCCCTGTATTTAACTTTCATCTTGCTGAATTTTTTGTAAATAATGCAAAGAGTATACCTTTTCTTTAACTTATTATACCACACATTTTTATACTTTGTGTAATGTATTTATAACTGAAATATTAAAAGTGCACTAGATACTTGTGCTCGCCAAAATTTTATAAACTCAAAATTGGCTCCCTTTAAGTTAAAGTTGCACATAACTGCACTAAGGGAAGGAATGCAATTTTATTTCTTTGTCTGTATTTGGTTTCATTTTCATATAAAAAGAGTTAAAAATAGGGTTATCTAATTTTGTTATCTAGGTAACAAAATTTAAACACACATTTTCAGTAAAAATTACAGAATAAAAGATTTTGTTTCCCTGAAGATGCAACACCTCCCTATTCCAGGTATGGTACAGACTGCATACTGTCAGAAAGAAATTCCTTTCTTAAACAGGGAATCCATATACTTTAATCTGTTTTTACACAAGTACTGTTTATGACTAATGGTCCAGGAGTAAAATACTTTATAGTTAATCCATCTAAATTTTTATTATTTCCGGTCATCTGTATAGACTGTTTATTTATCACGACTAAACTACCAATCTGCATTCTAGATACCTCATATGATTCTTCAAGTCACGTTTCGTAGCCTATCATTTCTAATACAACAGGTACTTGCTGAGCGCAGACTTGTAAAGCGTGATTTCGCGTATAGCAGTACCTTACAGGATTCCATTTAATTTGTCCACTGCTAGAATTTCATTCATACGTGGTTCAACATTCATCCATCAACACCAGAAAGAATTTATCTGCTACTTTAAACAATTTCCATAGACTGAAAATGAAGTTCAAAAAAATCTTACAAATCTCAAATGCAAAGCATTCCGAAGAATTTTCACATATGGAAGATAAAGAAGTCAAACAATGAATCAGAAAATTACAAAAGAAGAATTGGGTGCTTATAAAATCCCTTGATAATAAAAGCGCTCATTACGAGAAACAGCTTTTAACTGAAGATTAGATGAAGGAATCGTTAAATAACAGAGAAGCAATGTCTGATCTTCTAGTGGAGATGGACACAATTAAAGAAAAAAACGGACACTTTAAAAGAGCTACTGGGAAACATGTGCTCTTTACAGCGACATGGTTACAGTTGCATCAGTCATTCTTATAAGCAAAAGACATCAGCTTTTTCAAAAAATAATTCTGTCATGTATTTGCCAAGAGAACGAAAACAAGTCCTAAAGAAACTTTCAGAGTGCTTTTCAAAACCAAGTTGAAAGTTAGTCTGCAGAATTTTACTTCGATAATAATAAAACATCTCTGATTTTATTTCAAAATGAATATTTTTTAATCGATTTTAAAGAGATCTTCGCAAATTGGTTCATAAAACTTCACAATATGCCAAAATTGTTCAGATTAGGGACAAAATATAATAAAGTATGCTTAAAACAACTAAGAAAAAGCACATTTTGAGCATCCTTAACAGAAGACAATTTGGCTCCACTAACTTTCTTTACGAGTATACATTAAATTTTTATTTACATTTCTTTTTTATTCAACACTTAACTTTCAATGGTTTTAAGAGAAACAGCACTTGATAGAGAGACTCTAAATTCGGAAAAAACTGAAACAAAATTGGTTTATACCCAGGCAGTGCAATTACACTGGCCTGTTGGGAAGACAAGACCCCGTTGGACATGGAAAATATTAGGCCACACAGAGAGGAAAATGTTTAGCCTCCTCCTCGTAATGTGAAAGGAGGCCACTTGGGAAAAAATTACATCACAGCAGTACTTTTGAAACCACTACGAAGCAACAGAACTCTAACAAATCTAAGACTTCTGATAATTATAGTGTGATTAACAGTTCAACCTCACTTCGAATATTACAATACAATATAGAGAAAGCACCAATTCATACACTTCAATATGAAATTCAAAACCTACGAAATTAATGAACAAATGCTACCCTAAACATTAAAACATAATGTGACACGTTCATGTAAAATAAATAACTAGTAAAGCTTCAATATAAAGCAACATGTGAAAAGGGATGGACAAATTATAACATTCAAGTATTTCTAGTGGAAATAAAGTTGATATAAAACAAGAATTACCAGCCACAGATGTCTTTTTGCTCTGCATTATTCATCCGTTCTTTTTCTTTCACGATATCATGTTCTGCATTCCAAGAGTGCACAAAAATGATCACAAATTACACTAGAAGGGGCCAAAAGGGGAAAAAAGAAATCATTAGATTTTAACTACTTTGATATTAAAGAATAATTATACACAAAGAGAAATACCTAATATTGTTTCTTAATATATAAAACTTCAAGAGTCGCCTTCTTTGTTTTAAACTCCAGCAATGTGCTACATTGTTACTAAAAGCATGACTGCAATGCAGGTACTCTCATCCATGAGAGAGGACAGCTTAGTCCGATATACCAGAAATTATCTTGAAATATTACCAGGTGACTTTAATGTAATTATAGAAATATTTCACTCAGGGAAAGAACATATTGTATAGCTGCCCGGGTTCGAGCCCAGCTTTAATATAGCAAGCTAAAACACATCAAATGCCATTGAATGATACAGCATTTTGAAATGTTACAAAAAATTTAAATGCAATTTCGTGGAAGAGCTATTGCAATTACCTACATACTAAAATTTTGACCAAAAATTCAAGAAAACTAAGATACTCCTTTTTCTTTCGAAGGAATCAAAGTCAAATACTAATGTAGGGATGCTCAACCTATTGTACTATGAAACCTACACATAGGAATGAAATTTCGTCACCTATGTGAGATGTCCAATACCCAGAAATTCCGTAAATTGTAGAATAGAACCTGCGTCTGAAAACAGACGAAAGGTAGAACATTATTCAAATACTTTACCTTTAGCCTTGAAGCAGGTGTTCTATATTAAACTGTGTTAATTCACATACAGAATTAGTAATATAATAGCTCAAAATATTTTAAGAACCAAACACACATTAAATAAACATTAAAAAATTTATATACATTTATTAGTGTTATGAGGGTTTATTCTGAAATATTATCAGGTCACTTTCAAAGAAATGATAGAACTTTTCACTCACGGAAGGGACATTCTGTCTGGCTGCCCGGGTTCCATCCCAGCTTCTGTTACAAAAGTTTCATAGAAGAATTTTAAAAATCCAGAAACAAAACTTATGAAGAAATTATTGAACATACCTGGTCCTATGATTTAGCCATTCTTACAGACATAGTAACTAAATCTTAAATTTGAGGGAGGGGGCGAGAGAACTAAACTAGAGTCTTTGAATTAAAGGGTATTATAAATTCATTTTAAATCAAAATTAATTTTGTGAAAATATTACACAAATATGAGGAATATACATTTTTACCATAATGTAATGTACGTTTTGCCCCATTGAAAATCTGGAGAACTAAGGGCTGAAATATAAGAAAACTGAAAGAATCATTTGGAAAATCTCATCGAGCTTAAATTAGTTTCTCAATTAGATGTGTTTAGTGTATTTAAAATTAGGCTAACTACTTCATTCACTTCAAACCCATTACATAATACTAGTATTTAAGAAAAATGGTAAAACATTGCAAATATGTTAAATAACAATTCTATTGATCAAGAAATGGAAATAACTGATTTTCGTCCTAATTAAGATCAAGAATATCACAAAAAGCCAATTGAATAGTCCTAGAACAGAAACATCATGAACAGTTAAACTTTTAAAAAGATAAATTCCTGCTTCCAATCTGCTTAAAAATGTGAAAGAGGATTTTCAACAATGAACTTGTTAAAATCAATGTTTAGATACGGGATAACAAATCAACATCCCAACGACTGCAAGGATTTAGCCATAACATCGCATGTATCAGAGGCAAAAAAAAAAAAAAAAAAACTCGCAGAAGAAATGCAGTGTTAAATTTCACATTAAAATACGATTTCCCTGTATTTAACTTTCATCTTGCTGAATTTTTTGTAAATAATGCAAAGAGTATACCTTTTCTTTAACTTATTATACCACACATTTTTATACTTTGTGTAATGTATTTATAACTGAAATATTAAAAGTGCACTAGATACTTGTGCTCGCCAAAATTTTATAAACTCACAATTGGCTCCCTTTAAGTTAAAGTTGCACATAACTGCACTAAGGGAAGGAATGCAATTTTATTTCTTTGTCTGTATTTGGTTTCATTTTCATATAAAAAGAGTTAAAAATAGGGTTATCTAATTTTGTTATCTAGGTAACAAAATTTAAACACACATTTTCAGTAAAAATTACAGAATAAAAGATTTTGTTTCCCTGAAGATGCAACACCTCCCTATTCCAGGTATGGTACAGACTGCATACTGTCAGAAAGAAATTCCTTTCTTAAACAGGGAATCCATATACTTTAATCTGTTTTTACACAAGTACTGTTTATGACTAATGGTCCAGGAGTAAAATACTTTATAGTTAATCCATCTAAATTTTTATTATTTCCGGTCATCTGTATAGACTGTTTATTTATCACGACTAAACTACCAATCTGCATTCTAGATACCTCATATGATTCTTCAAGTCACGTTTCGTAGCCTATCATTTCTAATACAACAGGTACTTGCTGAGCGCAGACTTGTAAAGCGTGATTTCGCGTATAGCAGTACCTTACAGGATTCCATTTAATTTGTCCACTGCTAGAATTTCATTCATACGTGGTTCAACATTCATCCATCAACACCAGAAAGAATTTATCTGCTACTTTAAACAATTTCCATAGACTGAAAATGAAGTTCAAAAAAATCTTACAAATCTCAAATGCAAAGCATTCCGAAGAATTTTCACATATGGAAGATAAAGAAGTCAAACAATGAATCAGAAAATTACAAAAGAAGAATTGGGTGCTTATAAAACCCCTTGATAATAAAAGCGCTCATTACGAGAAACAGCTTTTAACTGAAGATTAGATGAAGGAATCGTTAAATAACAGAGAAGCAATGTCTGATCTTCTAGTGGAGATGGACACAATTAAAGAAAAAAACGGACACTTTAAAAGAGCTACTGGGAAACATGTGCTCTTTACAGCGACATGGTTACAGTTGCATCAGTCATTCTTATAAGCAAAAGACATCAGCTTTTTCAAAAAATAATTCTGTCACGTATTTGCCAAGAGAACGAAAACAAGTCCTAAAGAAACTTTCAGAGTGCTTTTCAAAACCAAGTTGAAAGTTAGTCTGCAGAATTTTACTTCGATAATAATAAAACATCTCTGATTTTATTTCAAAATGAATATTTTTTAATCGATTTTAAAGAGATCTTCGCAAATTGGTTCATAAAACTTCACAATATGCCAAAATTGTTCAGATTAGGGACAAAATATAATAAAGTATGCTTAAAACAACTAAGAAAAAGCACATTTTGAGCATCCTTAACAGAAGACAATTTGGCTCCACTAACTTTCTTTACGAGTATACATTAAATTTTTATTTACATTTCTTTTTTATTCAACACTTAACTTTCAATGGTTTTAAGAGAAACAGCACTTGATAGAGAGACTCTAAATTCGGAAAAAACTGAAACAAAATTGGTTTATACCCAGGCAGTGCAATTACACTGGCCTGTTGGGAAGACAAGACCCCGTTGGACATGGAAAATATTAGGCCACACAGAGAGGAAAATGTTTAGCCTCCTCCTCGTAATGTGAAAGGAGGCCACTTGGGAAAAAATTACATCACAGCAGTACTTTTGAAACCACTACGAAGCAACAGAACTCTAACAAATCTAAGACTTCTGATAATTATAGTGTGATTAACAGTTCAACCTCACTTCGAATATTACAATACAATATAGAGAAAGCACCAATTCATACACTTCAATATGAAATTCAAAACCTACGAAATTAATGAACAAATGCTACCCTAAACATTAAAACATAATGTGACACGTTCATGTAAAATAAATAACTAGTAAAGCTTCAATATAAAGCAACATGTGAAAAGGGATGGACAAATTATAACATTCAAGTATTTCTAGTGGAAATAAAGTTGATATAAAACAAGAATTACCAGCCACAGATGTCTTTTTGCTCTGCATTATTCATCCGTTCTTTTTCTTTCACGATATCATGTTCTGCATTCCAAGAGTGCACAAAAATGATCACAAATTACACTAGAAGGGGCCAAAAGGGGAAAAAAGGAATCATTAGATTTTAACTACTTTGATATTAAAGAATAATTATACACAAAGAGAAATATCTAATATTGTTTCTTAATATATAAAACTTCAAGAGTCGCCTTCTTTGTTTTAAACTCCAGCAATGTGCTACATTGTTACTAAAAGCATGACTGCAATGCAGGTACTCTCATCCATGAGAGAGGACAGCTTAGTCCGATATACCAGAAATTATCTTGAAATATTACCAGGTGACTTTAATGTAATTATAGAAATATTTCACTCAGGGAAAGAACATATTGTATAGCTGCCCGGGTTCGAGCCCAGCTTTAATATAGCAAGCTAAAACACATCAAATGCCATTGAATGATACAGCATTTTGAAATGTTACAAAAAATTTAAATGCAATTTCGTGGAAGAGCTATTGCAATTACCTACATACTAAAATTTTGACCAAAAATTCAAGAAAACTAAGATACTCCTTTTTCTTTCGAAGGAATCAAAGTCAAATACTAATGTAGGGATGCTCAACCTATTGTACTATGAAACCTACACATAGGAATGAAATTTCGTCACCTATGTGAGATGTCCAATACCCAGAAATTCCGTAAATTGTAGAATAGAACCTGCGTCTGAAAACAGACGAAAGGTAGAACATTATTCAAATACTTTACCTTTAGCCTTGAAGCAGGTGTTCTATATTAAACTGTGTTAATTCACATACAGAATTAGTAATATAATAGCTCAAAATATTTTAAGAACCAAACACACATTAAATAAACATTAAAAAATTTATATACATTTATTAGTGTTATGAGGGTTTATTCTGAAATATTATCAGGTCACTTTCAAAGAAATGATAGAACTTTTCACTCACGGAAGGGACATTCTGTCTGGCTGCCCGGGTTCCATCCCAGCTTCTGTTACAAAAGTTTCATAGAAGAATTTTAAAAATCCAGAAACAAAACTTATGAAGAAATTATTGAACATACCTGGTTCTATGATTTAGCCATTCTTACAGACATAGTAACTAAATCTTAAATTTGAGGGAGGGGGCGAGAGAACTAAACTAGAGTCTTTGAATTAAAGGGTATTATAAATTCATTTTAAATCAAAATTAATTTTGTGAAAATATTACACAAATATGAGGAATATACATTTTTACCATAATGTAATGTACGTTTTGCCCCATTGAAAATCTGGAGAACTAAGGGATGAAATATAAGAAAACTGAAAGAATCATTTGGAAAATCTCATCGAGCTTAAATTAGTTTCTCAATTAGATGTGTTTAGTGTATTTAAAATTAGGCTAACTACTTCATTCACTTCAAACCCATTACATAATACTAGTATTTAAGAAAAATGGTAAAAGATTGCAAATATGTTAAATAACAATTCTATTGATCAAGAAATGGAAATAACTGATTTTCGTCCTAATTAAGATCAAGAATATCACAAAAAGCCAATTGAATAGTCCTAGAACAGAAACATCATGAACAGTTAAACTTTTAAAAAGATAAATTCCTGCTTCCAATCTGCTTAAAAATGTGAAAGAGGATTTTCAACAATGAACTTGTTAAAATCAATGTTTAGATACGGGATAACAAATCAACATCCCAACGACTGCAAGGATTTAGCCATAACATCGCATGTATCAGAGGCAAAAAAAAAAAAAAAAAAACTTGCAGAAGAAATGCAGTGTTAAATTTCACATTAAAATACGATTTCCCTGTATTTAACTTTCATCTTGCTGAATTTTTTGTAAATAATGCAAAGAGTATACCTTTTCTTTAACTTATTATACCACACATTTTTATACTTTGTGTAATGTATTTATAACTGAAATATTAAAAGTGCACTAGATACTTGTGCTCGCCAAAATTTTATAAACTCAAAATTGGCTCCCTTTAAGTTAAAGTTGCACATAACTGCACTAAGGGAAGGAATGCAATTTTATTTCTTTGTCTGTATTTGGTTTCATTTTCATATAAAAAGAGTTAAAAATAGGGTTATCTAATTTTGTTATCTAGGTAACAAAATTTAAACACACATTTTCAGTAAAAATTACAGAATAAAAGATTTTGTTTCCCGGAAGATGCAACACCTCCCTATTCCAGGTATGGTACAGACTGCATACTGTCAGAAAGAAATTCCTTTCTTAAACAGGGAATCCATATACTTAAATCTGTTTTTACACAAGTACTGTTTATGACTAATGGTCCAGGAGTAAAATACTTTATAGTTAATCCATCTAAATTTTTATTATTTCCGGTCATCTGTATAGAC
This sequence comes from Stegodyphus dumicola, assembly GCF_044657685.1. Lineage (NCBI taxonomy): Eukaryota > Metazoa > Arthropoda > Arachnida > Araneae > Eresidae > Stegodyphus > Stegodyphus dumicola. The sequence goes on along the minus strand of NC_140781.1, from coordinate 106,074,159 downwards.
TGTTTATTTATCACGACTAAACTACCAATCTGCATTCTAGATACCTCATATGATTCTTCAAGTCACGTTTCGTAGCCTATCATTTCTAATACAACAGGTACTTGCTGAGCGCAGACTTGTAAAGCGTGATTTCGCGTATAGCAGTACCTTACAGGATTCCATTTAATTTGTCCACTGCTAGAATTTCATTCATACGTGGTTCAACATTCATCCATCAACACCAGAAAGAATTTATCTGCTACTTTAAACAATTTCCATAGACTGAAAATGAAGTTCAAAAAAATCTTACAAATCTCAAATGCAAAGCATTCCGAAGAATTTTCACATATGGAAGATAAAGAAGTCAAACAATGAATCAGAAAATTACAAAAGAAGAATTGGGTGCTTATAAAACCCCTTGATAATAAAAGCGCTCATTACGAGAAACAGCTTTTAACTGAAGATTAGATGAAGGAATCGTTAAATAACAGAGAAGCAATGTCTGATCTTCTAGTGGAGATGGACACAATTAAAGAAAAAAACGGACACTTTAAAAGAGCTACTGGGAAACATGTGCTCTTTACAGCGACATGGTTACAGTTGCATCAGTCATTCTTATAAGCAAAAGACATCAGCTTTTTCAAAAAATAATTCTGTCATGTATTTGCCAAGAGAACGAAAACAAGTCCTAAAGAAACTTTCAGAGTGCTTTTCAAAACCAAGTTGAAAGTTAGTCTGCAGAATTTTACTTCGATAATAATAAAACATCTCTGATTTTATTTCAAAATGAATATTTTTTAATCGATTTTAAAGAGATCTTCGCAAATTGGTTCATAAAACTTCACAATATGCCAAAATTGTTCAGATTAGGGACAAAATATAATAAAGTATGCTTAAAACAACTAAGAAAAAGCACATTTTGAGCATCCTTAACAGAAGACAATTTGGCTCCACTAACTTTCTTTACGAGTATACATTAAATTTTTATTTACATTTCTTTTTTATTCAACACTTAACTTTCAATGGTTTTAAGAGAAACAGCACTTGATAGAGAGACTCTAAATTCGGAAAAAACTGAAACAAAATTGGTTTATACCCAGGCAGTGCAATTACACTGGCCTGTTGGGAAGACAAGACCCCGTTGGACATGGAAAATATTAGGCCACACAGAGAGGAAAATGTTTAGCCTCCTCCTCGTAATGTGAAAGGAGGCCACTTGGGAAAAAATTACATCACAGCAGTACTTTTGAAACCACTACGAAGCAACAGAACTCTAACAAATCTAAGACTTCTGATAATTATAGTGTGATTAACAGTTCAACCTCACTTCGAATATTACAATACAATATAGAGAAAGCACCAATTCATACACTTCAATATGAAATTCAAAACCTACGAAATTAATGAACATATGCTACATTAAACATTAAAACATAATGTGACACGTTCATGTAAAATAAATAACTAGTAAAGCTTCAATATAAAGCAACATGTGAAAAGGGATGGACAAATTATAACATTCAAGTATTTCTAGTGGAAATAAAGTTGATATAAAACAAGAATTACCAGCCACAGATGTCTTTTTGCTCTGCATTATTCATCCGTTCTTTTTCTTTCACGATATCATGTTCTGCATTCCAAGAGTGCACAAAAATGATCACAAATTACACTAGAAGGGGCCAAAAGGGGAAAAAAGGAATCATTAGATTTTAACTACTTTGATATTAAAGAATAATTATACACAAAGAGAAATATCTAATATTGTTTCTTAATATATAAAACTTCAAGAGTCGCCTTCTTTGTTTTAAACTCCAGCAATGTGCTACATTGTTACTAAAAGCATGACTGCAATGCAGGTACTCTCATCCATGAGAGAGGACAGCTTAGTCCGATATACCAGAAATTATCTTGAAATATTACCAGGTGACTTTAATGTAATTATAGAAATATTTCACTCAGGGAAAGAACATATTGTATAGCTGCCCGGGTTCGAGCCCAGCTTTAATATAGCAAGCTAAAACACATCAAATGCCATTGAATGATACAGCATTTTGAAATGTTACAAAAAATTTAAATGCAATTTCGTGGAAGAGCTATTGCAATTACCTACATACTAAAATTTTGACCAAAAATTCAAGAAAACTAAGATACTCCTTTTTCTTTCGAAGGAATCAAAGTCAAATACTAATGTAGGGATGCTCAACCTATTGTACTATGAAACCTACACATAGGAATGAAATTTCGTCACCTATGTGAGATGTCCAATACCCAGAAATTCCGTAAATTGTAGAATAGAACCTGCGTCTGAAAACAGACGAAAGGTAGAACATTATTCAAATACTTTACCTTTAGCCTTGAAGCAGGTGTTCTATATTAAACTGTGTTAATTCACATACAGAATTAGTAATATAATAGCTCAAAATATTTTAAGAACCAAACACACATTAAATAAACATTAAAAAATTTATATACATTTATTAGTGTTATGAGGGTTTATTCTGAAATATTATCAGGTCACTTTCAAAGAAATGATAGAACTTTTCACTCACGGAAGGGACATTCTGTCTGGCTGCCCGGGTTCCATCCCAGCTTCTGTTACAAAAGTTTCATAGAAGAATTTTAAAAATCCAGAAACAAAACTTATGAAGAAATTATTGAACATACCTGGTTCTATGATTTAGCCATTCTTACAGACATAGTAACTAAATCTTAAATTTGAGGGAGGGGGCGAGAGAACTAAACTAGAGTCTTTGAATTAAAGGGTATTATAAATTCATTTTAAATCAAAATTAATTTTGTGAAAATATTACACAAATATGAGGAATATACATTTTTACCATAATGTAATGTACGTTTTGCCCCATTGAAAATCTGGAGAACTAAGGGATGAAATATAAGAAAACTGAAAGAATCATTTGGAAAATCTCATCGAGCTTAAATTAGTTTCTCAATTAGATGTGTTTAGTGTATTTAAAATTAGGCTAACTACTTCATTCACTTCAAACCCATTACATAATACTAGTATTTAAGAAAAATGGTAAAAGATTGCAAATATGTTAAATAACAATTCTATTGATCAAGAAATGGAAATAACTGATTTTCGTCCTAATTAAGATCAAGAATATCACAAAAAGCCAATTGAATAGTCCTAGAACAGAAACATCATGAACAGTTAAACTTTTAAAAAGATAAATTCCTGCTTCCAATCTGCTTAAAAATGTGAAAGAGGATTTTCAACAATGAACTTGTTAAAATCAATGTTTAGATACGGGATAACAAATCAACATCCCAACGACTGCAAGGATTTAGCCATAACATCGCATGTATCAGAGGCAAAAAAAAAAAAAAAAAAACTTGCAGAAGAAATGCAGTGTTAAATTTCACATTAAAATACGATTTCCCTGTATTTAACTTTCATCTTGCTGAATTTTTTGTAAATAATGCAAAGAGTATACCTTTTCTTTAACTTATTATACCACACATTTTTATACTTTGTGTAATGTATTTATAACTGAAATATTAAAAGTGCACTAGATACTTGTGCTCGCCAAAATTTTATAAACTCAAAATTGGCTCCCTTTAAGTTAAAGTTGCACATAACTGCACTAAGGGAAGGAATGCAATTTTATTTCTTTGTCTGTATTTGGTTTCATTTTCATATAAAAAGAGTTAAAAATAGGGTTATCTAATTTTGTTATCTAGGTAACAAAATTTAAACACACATTTTCAGTAAAAATTACAGAATAAAAGATTTTGTTTCCCGGAAGATGCAACACCTCCCTATTCCAGGTATGGTACAGACTGCATACTGTCAGAAAGAAATTCCTTTCTTAAACAGGGAATCCATATACTTAAATCTGTTTTTACACAAGTACTGTTTATGACTAATGGTCCAGGAGTAAAATACTTTATAGTTAATCCATCTAAATTTTTATTATTTCCGGTCATCTGTATAGACTGTTTATTTATCACGACTAAACTACCAATCTGCATTCTAGATACCTCATATGATTCTTCAAGTCACGTTTCGTAGCCTATCATTTCTAATACAACAGGTACTTGCTGAGCGCAGACTTGTAAAGCGTGATTTCGCGTATAGCAGTACCTTACAGGATTCCATTTAATTTGTCCACTGCTAGAATTTCATTCATACGTGGTTCAACATTCATCCATCAACACCAGAAAGAATTTATCTGCTACTTTAAACAATTTCCATAGACTGAAAATGAAGTTCAAAAAAATCTTACAAATCTCAAATGCAAAGCATTCCGAAGAATTTTCACATATGGAAGATAAAGAAGTCAAACAATGAATCAGAAAATTACAAAAGAAGAATTGGGTGCTTATAAAACCCCTTGATAATAAAAGCGCTCATTACGAGAAACAGCTTTTAACTGAAGATTAGATGAAGGAATCGTTAAATAACAGAGAAGCAATGTCTGATCTTCTAGTGGAGATGGACACAATTAAAGAAAAAAACGGACACTTTAAAAGAGCTACTGGGAAACATGTGCTCTTTACAGCGACATGGTTACAGTTGCATCAGTCATTCTTATAAGCAAAAGACATCAGCTTTTTCAAAAAATAATTCTGTCATGTATTTGCCAAGAGAACGAAAACAAGTCCTAAAGAAACTTTCAGAGTGCTTTTCAAAACCAAGTTGAAAGTTAGTCTGCAGAATTTTACTTCGATAATAATAAAACATCTCTGATTTTATTTCAAAATGAATATTTTTTAATCGATTTTAAAGAGATCTTCGCAAATTGGTTCATAAAACTTCACAATATGCCAAAATTGTTCAGATTAGGGACAAAATATAATAAAGTATGCTTAAAACAACTAAGAAAAAGCACATTTTGAGCATCCTTAACAGAAGACAATTTGGCTCCACTAACTTTCTTTACGAGTATACATTAAATTTTTATTTACATTTCTTTTTTATTCAACACTTAACTTTCAATGGTTTTAAGAGAAACAGCACTTGATAGAGAGACTCTAAATTCGGAAAAAACTGAAACAAAATTGGTTTATACCCAGGCAGTGCAATTACACTGGCCTGTTGGGAAGACAAGACCCCGTTGGACATGGAAAATATTAGGCCACACAGAGAGGAAAATGTTTAGCCTCCTCCTCGTAATGTGAAAGGAGGCCACTTGGGAAAAAATTACATCACAGCAGTACTTTTGAAACCACTACGAAGCAACAGAACTCTAACAAATCTAAGACTTCTGATAATTATAGTGTGATTAACAGTTCAACCTCACTTCGAATATTACAATACAATATAGAGAAAGCACCAATTCATACACTTCAATATGAAATTCAAAACCTACGAAATTAATGAACATATGCTACATTAAACATTAAAACATAATGTGACACGTTCATGTAAAATAAATAACTAGTAAAGCTTCAATATAAAGCAACATGTGAAAAGGGATGGACAAATTATAACATTCAAGTATTTCTAGTGGAAATAAAGTTGATATAAAACAAGAATTACCAGCCACAGATGTCTTTTTGCTCTGCATTATTCATCCGTTCTTTTTCTTTCACGATATCATGTTCTGCATTCCAAGAGTGCACAAAAATGATCACAAATTACACTAGAAGGGGCCAAAAGGGGAAAAAAGGAATCATTAGATTTTAACTACTTTGATATTAAAGAATAATTATACACAAAGAGAAATATCTAATATTGTTTCTTAATATATAAAACTTCAAGAGTCGCCTTCTTTGTTTTAAACTCCAGCAATGTGCTACATTGTTACTAAAAGCATGACTGCAATGCAGGTACTCTCATCCATGAGAGAGGACAGCTTAGTCCGATATACCAGAAATTATCTTGAAATATTACCAGGTGACTTTAATGTAATTATAGAAATATTTCACTCAGGGAAAGAACATATTGTATAGCTGCCCGGGTTCGAGCCCAGCTTTAATATAGCAAGCTAAAACACATCAAATGCCATTGAATGATACAGCATTTTGAAATGTTACAAAAAATTTAAATGCAATTTCGTGGAAGAGCTATTGCAATTACCTACATACTAAAATTTTGACCAAAAATTCAAGAAAACTAAGATACTCCTTTTTCTTTCGAAGGAATCAAAGTCAAATACTAATGTAGGGATGCTCAACCTATTGTACTATGAAACCTACACATAGGAATGAAATTTCGTCACCTATGTGAGATGTCCAATACCCAGAAATTCCGTAAATTGTAGAATAGAACCTGCGTCTGAAAACAGACGAAAGGTAGAACATTATTCAAATACTTTACCTTTAGCCTTGAAGCAGGTGTTCTATATTAAACTGTGTTAATTCACATACAGAATTAGTAATATAATAGCTCAAAATATTTTAAGAACCAAACACACATTAAATAAACATTAAAAAATTTATATACATTTATTAGTGTTATGAGGGTTTATTCTGAAATATTATCAGGTCACTTTCAAAGAAATGATAGAACTTTTCACTCACGGAAGGGACATTCTGTCTGGCTGCCCGGGTTCCATCCCAGCTTCTGTTACAAAAGTTTCATAGAAGAATTTTAAAAATCCAGAAACAAAACTTATGAAGAAATTATTGAACATACCTGGTTCTATGATTTAGCCATTCTTACAGACATAGTAACTAAATCTTAAATTTGAGGGAGGGGGCGAGAGAACTAAACTAGAGTCTTTGAATTAAAGGGTATTATAAATTCATTTTAAATCAAAATTAATTTTGTGAAAATATTACACAAATATGAGGAATATACATTTTTACCATAATGTAATGTACGTTTTGCCCCTTTGAAAATCTGGAGAACTAAGGGATGAAATATAAGAAAACTGAAAGAATCATTTGGAAAATCTCATCGAGCTTAAATTAGTTTCTCAATTAGATGTGTTTAGTGTATTTAAAATTAGGCTAACTACTTCATTCACTTCAAACCCATTACATAATACTAGTATTTAAGAAAAATGGTAAAAGATTGCAAATATGTTAAATAACAATTCTATTGATCAAGAAATGGAAATAACTGATTTTCGTCCTAATTAAGATCAAGAATATCACAAAAAGCCAATTGAATAGTCCTAGAACAGAAACATCATGAACAGTTAAACTTTTAAAAAGATAAATTCCTGCTTCCAATCTGCTTAAAAATGTGAAAGAGGATTTTCAACAATGAACTTGTTAAAATCAATGTTTAGATACGGGATAACAAATCAACATCCCAACGACTGCAAGGATTTAGCCATAACATCGCATGTATCAGAGGCAAAAAAAAAAAAAAAAAAACTTGCAGAAGAAATGCAGTGTTAAATTTCACATTAAAATACGATTTCCCTGTATTTAACTTTCATCTTGCTGAATTTTTTGTAAATAATGCAAAGAGTATACCTTTTCTTTAACTTATTATACCACACATTTTTATACTTTGTGTAATGTATTTATAACTGAAATATTAAAAGTGCACTAGATACTTGTGCTCGCCAAAATTTTATAAACTCAAAATTGGCTCCCTTTAAGTTAAAGTTGCACATAACTGCACTAAGGGAAGGAATGCAATTTTATTTCTTTGTCTGTATTTGGTTTCATTTTCATATAAAAAGAGTTAAAAATAGGGTTATCTAATTTTGTTATCTAGGTAACAAAATTTAAACACACATTTTCAGTAAAAATTACAGAATAAAAGATTTTGTTTCCCTGAAGATGCAACACCTCCCTATTCCAGGTATGGTACAGACTGCATACTGTCAGAAAGAAATTCCTTTCTTAAACAGGGAATCCATATACTTTAATCTGTTTTTACACAAGTACTGTTTATGACTAATGGTCCAGGAGTAAAATACTTTATAGTTAATCCATCTAAATTTTTATTATTTCCGGTCATCTGTATAGACTGTTTATTTATCACGACTAAACTACCAATCTGCATTCTAGATACCTCATATGATTCTTCAAGTCACGTTTCGTAGCCTATCATTTCTAATACAACAGGTACTTGCTGAGCGCAGACTTGTAAAGCGTGATTTCGCGTATAGCAGTACCTTACAGGATTCCATTTAATTTGTCCACTGCTAGAATTTCATTCATACGTGGTTCAACATTCATCCATCAACACCAGAAAGAATTTATCTGCTACTTTAAACAATTTCCATAGACTGAAAATGAAGTTCAAAAAAATCTTACAAATCTCAAATGCAAAGCATTCCGAAGAATTTTCACATATGGAAGATAAAGAAGTCAAACAATGAATCAGAAAATTACAAAAGAAGAATTGGGTGCTTATAAAATCCCTTGATAATAAAAGCGCTCATTACGAGAAACAGCTTTTAACTGAAGATTAGATGAAGGAATCGTTAAATAACAGAGAAGCAATGTCTGATCTTCTAGTGGAGATGGACACAATTAAAGAAAAAAACGGACACTTTAAAAGAGCTACTGGGAAACATGTGCTCTTTACAGCGACATGGTTACAGTTGCATCAGTCATTCTTATAAGCAAAAGACATCAGCTTTTTCAAAAAATAATTCTGTCATGTATTTGCCAAGAGAACGAAAACAAGTCCTAAAGAAACTTTCAGAGTGCTTTTCAAAACCAAGTTGAAAGTTAGTCTGCAGAATTTTACTTCGATAATAATAAAACATCTCTGATTTTATTTCAAAATGAATATTTTTTAATCGATTTTAAAGAGATCTTCGCAAATTGGTTCATAAAACTTCACAATATGCCAAAATTGTTCAGATTAGGGACAAAATATAATAAAGTATGCTTAAAACAACTAAGAAAAAGCACATTTTGAGCATCCTTAACAGAAGACAATTTGGCTCCACTAACTTTCTTTACGAGTATACATTAAATTTTTATTTACATTTCTTTTTTATTCAACACTTAACTTTCAATGGTTTTAAGAGAAACAGCACTTGATAGAGAGACTCTAAATTCGGAAAAAACTGAAACAAAATTGGTTTATACCCAGGCAGTGCAATTACACTGGCCTGTTGGGAAGACAAGACCCCGTTGGACATGGAAAATATTAGGCCACACAGAGAGGAAAATGTTTAGCCTCCTCCTCGTAATGTGAAAGGAGGCCACTTGGGAAAAAATTACATCACAGCAGTACTTTTGAAACCACTACGAAGCAACAGAACTCTAACAAATCTAAGACTTCTGATAATTATAGTGTGATTAACAGTTCAACCTCACTTCGAATATTACAATACAATATAGAGAAAGCACCAATTCATACACTTCAATATGAAATTCAAAACCTACGAAATTAATGAACAAATGCTACCCTAAACATTAAAACATAATGTGACACGTTCATGTAAAATAAATAACTAGTAAAGCTTCAATATAAAGCAACATGTGAAAAGGGATGGACAAATTATAACATTCAAGTATTTCTAGTGGAAATAAAGTTGATATAAAACAAGAATTACCAGCCACAGATGTCTTTTTGCTCTGCATTATTCATCCGTTCTTTTTCTTTCACGATATCATGTTCTGCATTCCAAGAGTGCACAAAAATGATCACAAATTACACTAGAAGGGGCCAAAAGGGGAAAAAAGAAATCATTAGATTTTAACTACTTTGATATTAAAGAATAATTATACACAAAGAGAAATACCTAATATTGTTTCTTAATATATAAAACTTCAAGAGTCGCCTTCTTTGTTTTAAACTCCAGCAATGTGCTACATTGTTACTAAAAGCATGACTGCAATGCAGGTACTCTCATCCATGAGAGAGGACAGCTTAGTCCGATATACCAGAAATTATCTTGAAATATTACCAGGTGACTTTAATGTAATTATAGAAATATTTCACTCAGGGAAAGAACATATTGTATAGCTGCCCGGGTTCGAGCCCAGCTTTAATATAGCAAGCTAAAACACATCAAATGCCATTGAATGATACAGCATTTTGAAATGTTACAAAAAATTTAAATGCAATTTCGTGGAAGAGCTATTGCAATTACCTACATACTAAAATTTTGACCAAAAATTCAAGAAAACTAAGATACTCCTTTTTCTTTCGAAGGAATCAAAGTCAAATACTAATGTAGGGATGCTCAACCTATTGTACTATGAAACCTACACATAGGAATGAAATTTCGTCACCTATGTGAGATGTCCAATACCCAGAAATTCCGTAAATTGTAGAATAGAACCTGCGTCTGAAAACAGACGAAAGGTAGAACATTATTCAAATACTTTACCTTTAGCCTTGAAGCAGGTGTTCTATATTAAACTGTGTTAATTCACATACAGAATTAGTAATATAATAGCTCAAAATATTTTAAGAACCAAACACACATTAAATAAACATTAAAAAATTTATATACATTTATTAGTGTTATGAGGGTTTATTCTGAAATATTATCAGGTCACTTTCAAAGAAATGATAGAACTTTTCACTCACGGAAGGGACATTCTGTCTGGCTGCCCGGGTTCCATCCCAGCTTCTGTTACAAAAGTTTCATAGAAGAATTTTAAAAATCCAGAAACAAAACTTATGAAGAAATTATTGAACATACCTGGTTCTATGATTTAGCCATTCTTACAGACATAGTAACTAAATCTTAAATTTGAGGGAGGGGGCGAGAGAACTAAACTAGAGTCTTTGAATTAAAGGGTATTATAAATTCATTTTAAATCAAAATTAATTTTGTGAAAATATTACACAAATATGAGGAATATACATTTTTACCATAATGTAATGTACGTTTTGCCCCTTTGAAAATCTGGAGAACTAAGGGATGAAATATAAGAAAACTGAAAGAATCATTTGGAAAATCTCATCGAGCTTAAATTAGTTTCTCAATTAGATGTGTTTAGTGTATTTAAAATTAGGCTAACTACTTCATTCACTTCAAACCCATTACATAATACTAGTATTTAAGAAAAATGGTAAAAGATTGCAAATATGTTAAATAACAATTCTATTGATCAAGAAATGGAAATAACTGATTTTCGTCCTAATTAAGATCAAGAATATCACAAAAAGCCAATTGAATAGTCCTAGAACAGAAACATCATGAACAGTTAAACTTTTAAAAAGATAAATTCCTGCTTCCAATCTGCTTAAAAATGTGAAAGAGGATTTTCAACAATGAACTTGTTAAAATCAATGTTTAGATACGGGATAACAAATCAACATCCCAACGACTGCAAGGATTTAGCCATAACATCGCATGTATCAGAGGCAAAAAAAAAAAAAAAAAAACTTGCAGAAGAAATGCAGTGTTAAATTTCACATTAAAATACGATTTCCCTGTATTTAACTTTCATCTTGCTGAATTTTTTGTAAATAATGCAAAGAGTATACCTTTTCTTTAACTTATTATACCACACATTTTTATACTTTGTGTAATGTATTTATAACTGAAATATTAAAAGTGCACTAGATACTTGTGCTCGCCAAAATTTTATAAACTCAAAATTGGCTCCCTTTAAGTTAAAGTTGCACATAACTGCACTAAGGGAAGGAATGCAATTTTATTTCTTTGTCTGTATTTGGTTTCATTTTCATATAAAAAGAGTTAAAAATAGGGTTATCTAATTTTGTTATCTAGGTAACAAAATTTAAACACACATTTTCAGTAAAAATTACAGAATAAAAGATTTTGTTTCCCTGAAGATGCAACACCTCCCTATTCCAGGTATGGTACAGACTGCATACTGTCAGAAAGAAATTCCTTTCTTAAACAGGGAATCCATATACTTTAATCTGTTTTTACACAAGTACTGTTTATGACTAATGGTCCAGGAGTAAAATACTTTATAGTTAATCCATCTAAATTTTTATTATTTCCGGTCATCTGTATAGACTGTTTATTTATCACGACTAAACTACCAATCTGCATTCTAGATACCTCATATGATTCTTCAAGTCACGTTTCGTAGCCTATCATTTCTAATACAACAGGTACTTGCTGAGCGCAGACTTGTAAAGCGTGATTTCGCGTATAGCAGTACCTTACAGGATTCCATTTAATTTGTCCACTGCTAGAATTTCATTCATACGTGGTTCAACATTCATCCATCAACACCAGAAAGAATTTATCTGCTACTTTAAACAATTTCCATAGACTGAAAATGAAGTTCAAAAAAATCTTACAAATCTCAAATGCAAAGCATTCCGAAGAATTTTCACATATGGAAGATAAAGAAGTCAAACAATGAATCAGAAAATTACAAAAGAAGAATTGGGTGCTTATAAAATCCCTTGATAATAAAAGCGCTCATTACGAGAAACAGCTTTTAACTGAAGATTAGATGAAGGAATCGTTAAATAACAGAGAAGCAATGTCTGATCTTCTAGTGGAGATGGACACAATTAAAGAAAAAAACGGACACTTTAAAAGAGCTACTGGGAAACATGTGCTCTTTACAGCGACATGGTTACAGTTGCATCAGTCATTCTTATAAGCAAAAGACATCAGCTTTTTCAAAAAATAATTCTGTCATGTATTTGCCAAGAGAACGAAAACAAGTCCTAAAGAAACTTTCAGAGTGCTTTTCAAAACCAAGTTGAAAGTTAGTCTGCAGAATTTTACTTCGATAATAATAAAACATCTCTGATTTTATTTCAAAATGAATATTTTTTAATCGATTTTAAAGAGATCTTCGCAAATTGGTTCATAAAACTTCACAATATGCCAAAATTGTTCAGATTAGGGACAAAATATAATAAAGTATGCTTAAAACAACTAAGAAAAAGCACATTTTGAGCATCCTTAACAGAAGACAATTTGGCTCCACTAACTTTCTTTACGAGTATACATTAAATTTTTATTTACATTTCTTTTTTATTCAACACTTAACTTTCAATGGTTTTAAGAGAAACAGCACTTGATAGAGAGACTCTAAATTCGGAAAAAACTGAAACAAAATTGGTTTATACCCAGGCAGTGCAATTACACTGGCCTGTTGGGAAGACAAGACCCCGTTGGACATGGAAAATATTAGGCCACACAGAGAGGAAAATGTTTAGCCTCCTCCTCGTAATGTGAAAGGAGGCCACTTGGGAAAAAATTACATCACAGCAGTACTTTTGAAACCACTACGAAGCAACAGAACTCTAACAAATCTAAGACTTCTGATAATTATAGTGTGATTAACAGTTCAACCTCACTTCGAATATTACAATACAATATAGAGAAAGCACCAATTCATACACTTCAATATGAAATTCAAAACCTACGAAATTAATGAACAAATGCTACCCTAAACATTAAAACATAATGTGACACGTTCATGTAAAATAAATAACTAGTAAAGCTTCAATATAAAGCAACATGTGAAAAGGGATGGACAAATTATAACATTCAAGTATTTCTAGTGGAAATAAAGTTGATATAAAACAAGAATTACCAGCCACAGATGTCTTTTTGCTCTGCATTATTCATCCGTTCTTTTTCTTTCACGATATCATGTTCTGCATTCCAAGAGTGCACAAAAATGATCACAAATTACACTAGAAGGGGCCAAAAGGGGAAAAAAGAAATCATTAGATTTTAACTACTTTGATATTAAAGAATAATTATACACAAAGAGAAATACCTAATATTGTTTCTTAATATATAAAACTTCAAGAGTCGCCTTCTTTGTTTTAAACTCCAGCAATGTGCTACATTGTTACTAAAAGCATGACTGCAATGCAGGTACTCTCATCCATGAGAGAGGACAGCTTAGTCCGATATACCAGAAATTATCTTGAAATATTACCAGGTGACTTTAATGTAATTATAGAAATATTTCACTCAGGGAAAGAACATATTGTATAGCTGCCCGGGTTCGAGCCCAGCTTTAATATAGCAAGCTAAAACACATCAAATGCCATTGAATGATACAGCATTTTGAAATGTTACAAAAAATTTAAATGCAATTTCGTGGAAGAGCTATTGCAATTACCTACATACTAAAATTTTGACCAAAAATTCAAGAAAACTAAGATACTCCTTTTTCTTTCGAAGGAATCAAAGTCAAATACTAATGTAGGGATGCTCAACCAATTGTACTATGAAACCTACACATAGGAATGAAATTTCGTCACCTATGTGAGATGTCCAATACCCAGAAATTCCGTAAATTGTAGAATAGAACCTGCGTCTGAAAACAGACGAAAGGTAGAACATTATTCAAATACTTTACCTTTAGCCTTGAAGCAGGTGTTCTATATTAAACTGTGTTAATTCACATACAGAATTAGTAATATAATAGCTCAAAATATTTTAAGAACCAAACACACATTAAATAAACATTAAAAAATTTATATACATTTATTAGTGTTATGAGGGTTTATTCTGAAATATTATCAGGTCACTTTCAAAGAAATGATAGAACTTTTCACTCACGGAAGGGACATTCTGTCTGGCTGCCCGGGTTCCATCCCAGCTTCTGTTACAAAAGTTTCATAGAAGAATTTTAAAAATCCAGAAACAAAACTTATGAAGAAATTATTGAACATACCTGGTTCTATGATTTAGCCATTCTTACAGACATAGTAACTAAATCTTAAATTTGAGGGAGGGGGCGAGAGAACTAAACTAGAGTCTTTGAATTAAAGGGTATTATAAATTCATTTTAAATCAAAATTAATTTTGTGAAAATATTACACAAATATGAGGAATATACATTTTTACCATAATGTAATGTACGTTTTGCCCCTTTGAAAATCTGGAGAACTAAGGGATGAAATATAAGAAAACTGAAAGAATCATTTGGAAAATCTCATCGAGCTTAAATTAGTTTCTCAATTAGATGTGTTTAGTGTATTTAAAATTAGGCTAACTACTTCATTCACTTCAAACCCATTACATAATACTAGTATTTAAGAAAAATGGTAAAAGATTGCAAATATGTTAAATAACAATTCTATTGATCAAGAAATGGAAATAACTGATTTTCGTCCTAATTAAGATCAAGAATATCACAAAAAGCCAATTGAATAGTCCTAGAACAGAAACATCATGAACAGTTAAACTTTTAAAAAGATAAATTCCTGCTTCCAATCTGCTTAAAAATGTGAAAGAGGATTTTCAACAATGAACTTGTTAAAATCAATGTTTAGATACGGGATAACAAATCAACATCCCAACGACTGCAAGGATTTAGCCATAACATCGCATGTATCAGAGGCAAAAAAAAAAAAAAAAAAACTTGCAGAAGAAATGCAGTGTTAAATTTCACATTAAAATACGATTTCCCTGTATTTAACTTTCATCTTGCTGAATTTTTTGTAAATAATGCAAAGAGTATACCTTTTCTTTAACTTATTATACCACACATTTTTATACTTTGTGTAATGTATTTATAACTGAAATATTAAAAGTGCACTAGATACTTGTGCTCGCCAAAATTTTATAAACTCAAAATTGGCTCCCTTTAAGTTAAAGTTGCACATAACTGCACTAAGGGAAGGAATGCAATTTTATTTCTTTGTCTGTATTTGGTTTCATTTTCATATAAAAAGAGTTAAAAATAGGGTTATCTAATTTTGTTATCTAGGTAACAAAATTTAAACACACATTTTCAGTAAAAATTACAGAATAAAAGATTTTGTTTCCCTGAAGATGCAACACCTCCCTATTCCAGGTATGGTACAGACTGCATACTGTCAGAAAGAAATTCCTTTCTTAAACAGGGAATCCATATACTTTAATCTGTTTTTACACAAGTACTGTTTATGACTAATGGTCCAGGAGTAAAATACTTTATAGTTAATCCATCTAAATTTTTATTATTTCCGGTCATCTGTATAGACTGTTTATTTATCACGACTAAACTACCAATCTGCATTCTAGATACCTCATATGATTCTTCAAGTCACGTTTCGTAGCCTATCATTTCTAATACAACAGGTACTTGCTGAGCGCAGACTTGTAAAGCGTGATTTCGCGTATAGCAGTACCTTACAGGATTCCATTTAATTTGTCCACTGCTAGAATTTCATTCATACGTGGTTCAACATTCATCCATCAACACCAGAAAGAATTTATCTGCTACTTTAAACAATTTCCATAGACTGAAAATGAAGTTCAAAAAAATCTTACAAATCTCAAATGCAAAGCATTCCGAAGAATTTTCACATATGGAAGATAAAGAAGTCAAACAATGAATCAGAAAATTACAAAAGAAGAATTGGGTGCTTATAAAATCCCTTGATAATAAAAGCGCTCATTACGAGAAACAGCTTTTAACTGAAGATTAGATGAAGGAATCGTTAAATAACAGAGAAGCAATGTCTGATCTTCTAGTGGAGATGGACACAATTAAAGAAAAAAACGGACACTTTAAAAGAGCTACTGGGAAACATGTGCTCTTTACAGCGACATGGTTACAGTTGCATCAGTCATTCTTATAAGCAAAAGACATCAGCTTTTTCAAAAAATAATTCTGTCATGTATTTGCCAAGAGAACGAAAACAAGTCCTAAAGAAACTTTCAGAGTGCTTTTCAAAACCAAGTTGAAAGTTAGTCTGCAGAATTTTACTTCGATAATAATAAAACATCTCTGATTTTATTTCAAAATGAATATTTTTTAATCGATTTTAAAGAGATCTTCGCAAATTGGTTCATAAAACTTCACAATATGCCAAAATTGTTCAGATTAGGGACAAAATATAATAAAGTATGCTTAAAACAACTAAGAAAAAGCACATTTTGAGCATCCTTAACAGAAGACAATTTGGCTCCACTAACTTTCTTTACGAGTATACATTAAATTTTTATTTACATTTCTTTTTTATTCAACACTTAACTTTCAATGGTTTTAAGAGAAACAGCACTTGATAGAGAGACTCTAAATTCGGAAAAAACTGAAACAAAATTGGTTTATACCCAGGCAGTGCAATTACACTGGCCTGTTGGGAAGACAAGACCCCGTTGGACATGGAAAATATTAGGCCACACAGAGAGGAAAATGTTTAGCCTCCTCCTCGTAATGTGAAAGGAGGCCACTTGGGAAAAAATTACATCACAGCAGTACTTTTGAAACCACTACGAAGCAACAGAACTCTAACAAATCTAAGACTTCTGATAATTATAGTGTGATTAACAGTTCAACCTCACTTCGAATATTACAATACAATATAGAGAAAGCACCAATTCATACACTTCAATATGAAATTCAAAACCTACGAAATTAATGAACAAATGCTACCCTAAACATTAAAACATAATGTGACACGTTCATGTAAAATAAATAACTAGTAAAGCTTCAATATAAAGCAACATGTGAAAAGGGATGGACAAATTATAACATTCAAGTATTTCTAGTGGAAATAAAGTTGATATAAAACAAGAATTACCAGCCACAGATGTCTTTTTGCTCTGCATTATTCATCCGTTCTTTTTCTTTCACGATATCATGTTCTGCATTCCAAGAGTGCACAAAAATGATCACAAATTACACTAGAAGGGGCCAAAAGGGGAAAAAAGAAATCATTAGATTTTAACTACTTTGATATTAAAGAATAATTATACACAAAGAGAAATACCTAATATTGTTTCTTAATATATAAAACTTCAAGAGTCGCCTTCTTTGTTTTAAACTCCAGCAATGTGCTACATTGTTACTAAAAGCATGACTGCAATGCAGGTACTCTCATCCATGAGAGAGGACAGCTTAGTCCGATATACCAGAAATTATCTTGAAATATTACCAGGTGACTTTAATGTAATTATAGAAATATTTCACTCAGGGAAAGAACATATTGTATAGCTGCCCGGGTTCGAGCCCAGCTTTAATATAGCAAGCTAAAACACATCAAATGCCATTGAATGATACAGCATTTTGAAATGTTACAAAAAATTTAAATGCAATTTCGTGGAAGAGCTATTGCAATTACCTACATACTAAAATTTTGACCAAAAATTCAAGAAAACTAAGATACTCCTTTTTCTTTCGAAGGAATCAAAGTCAAATACTAATGTAGGGATGCTCAACCTATTGTACTATGAAACCTACACATAGGAATGAAATTTCGTCACCTATGTGAGATGTCCAATACCCAGAAATTCCGTAAATTGTAGAATAGAACCTGCGTCTGAAAACAGACGAAAGGTAGAACATTATTCAAATACTTTACCTTTAGCCTTGAAGCAGGTGTTCTATATTAAACTGTGTTAATTCACATACAGAATTAGTAATATAATAGCTCAAAATATTTTAAGAACCAAACACACATTAAATAAACATTAAAAAATTTATATACATTTATTAGTGTTATGAGGGTTTATTCTGAAATATTATCAGGTCACTTTCAAAGAAATGATAGAACTTTTCACTCACGGAAGGGACATTCTGTCTGGCTGCCCGGGTTCCATCCCAGCTTCTGTTACAAAAGTTTCATAGAAGAATTTTAAAAATCCAGAAACAAAACTTATGAAGAAATTATTGAACATACCTGGTTCTATGATTTAGCCATTCTTACAGACATAGTAACTAAATCTTAAATTTGAGGGAGGGGGCGAGAGAACTAAACTAGAGTCTTTGAATTAAAGGGTATTATAAATTCATTTTAAATCAAAATTAATTTTGTGAAAATATTACACAAATATGAGGAATATACATTTTTACCATAATGTAATGTACGTTTTGCCCCTTTGAAAATCTGGAGAACTAAGGGATGAAATATAAGAAAACTGAAAGAATCATTTGGAAAATCTCATCGAGCTTAAATTAGTTTCTCAATTAGATGTGTTTAGTGTATTTAAAATTAGGCTAACTACTTCATTCACTTCAAACCCATTACATAATACTAGTATTTAAGAAAAATGGTAAAAGATTGCAAATATGTTAAATAACAATTCTATTGATCAAGAAATGGAAATAACTGATTTTCGTCCTAATTAAGATCAAGAATATCACAAAAAGCCAATTGAATAGTCCTAGAACAGAAACATCATGAACAGTTAAACTTTTAAAAAGATAAATTCCTGCTTCCAATCTGCTTAAAAATGTGAAAGAGGATTTTCAACAATGAACTTGTTAAAATCAATGTTTAGATACGGGATAACAAATCAACATCCCAACGACTGCAAGGATTTAGCCATAACATCGCATGTATCAGAGGCAAAAAAAAAAAAAAAAAAAACTTGCAGAAGAAATGCAGTGTTAAATTTCACATTAAAATACGATTTCCCTGTATTTAACTTTCATCTTGCTGAATTTTTTGTAAATAATGCAAAGAGTATACCTTTTCTTTAACTTATTATACCACACATTTTTATACTTTGTGTAATGTATTTATAACTGAAATATTAAAAGTGCACTAGATACTTGTGCTCGCCAAAATTTTATAAACTCAAAATTGGCTCCCTTTAAGTTAAAGTTGCACATAACTGCACTAAGGGAAGGAATGCAATTTTATTTCTTTGTCTGTATTTGGTTTCATTTTCATATAAAAAGAGTTAAAAATAGGGTTATCTAATTTTGTTATCTAGGTAACAAAATTTAAACACACATTTTCAGTAAAAATTACAGAATAAAAGATTTTGTTTCCCTGAAGATGCAACACCTCCCTATTCCAGGTATGGTACAGACTGCATACTGTCAGAAAGAAATTCCTTTCTTAAACAGGGAATCCATATACTTTAATCTGTTTTTACACAAGTACTGTTTATGACTAATGGTCCAGGAGTAAAATACTTTATAGTTAATCCATCTAAATTTTTATTATTTCCGGTCATCTGTATAGACTGTTTATTTATCACGACTAAACTACCAATCTGCATTCTAGATACCTCATATGATTCTTCAAGTCACGTTTCGTAGCCTATCATTTCTAATACAACAGGTACTTGCTGAGCGCAGACTTGTAAAGCGTGATTTCGCGTATAGCAGTACCTTACAGGATTCCATTTAATTTGTCCACTGCTAGAATTTCATTCATACGTGGTTCAACATTCATCCATCAACACCAGAAAGAATTTATCTGCTACTTTAAACAATTTCCATAGACTGAAAATGAAGTTCAAAAAAATCTTACAAATCTCAAATGCAAAGCATTCCGAAGAATTTTCACATATGGAAGATAAAGAAGTCAAACAATGAATCAGAAAATTACAAAAGAAGAATTGGGTGCTTATAAAATCCCTTGATAATAAAAGCGCTCATTACGAGAAACAGCTTTTAACTGAAGATTAGATGAAGGAATCGTTAAATAACAGAGAAGCAATGTCTGATCTTCTAGTGGAGATGGACACAATTAAAGAAAAAAACGGACACTTTAAAAGAGCTACTGGGAAACATGTGCTCTTTACAGCGACATGGTTACAGTTGCATCAGTCATTCTTATAAGCAAAAGACATCAGCTTTTTCAAAAAATAATTCTGTCATGTATTTGCCAAGAGAACGAAAACAAGTCCTAAAGAAACTTTCAGAGTGCTTTTCAAAACCAAGTTGAAAGTTAGTCTGCAGAATTTTACTTCGATAATAATAAAACATCTCTGATTTTATTTCAAAATGAATATTTTTTAATCGATTTTAAAGAGATCTTCGCAAATTGGTTCATAAAACTTCACAATATGCCAAAATTGTTCAGATTAGGGACAAAATATAATAAAGTATGCTTAAAACAACTAAGAAAAAGCACATTTTGAGCATCCTTAACAGAAGACAATTTGGCTCCACTAACTTTCTTTACGAGTATACATTAAATTTTTATTTACATTTCTTTTTTATTCAACACTTAACTTTCAATGGTTTTAAGAGAAACAGCACTTGATAGAGAGACTCTAAATTCGGAAAAAACTGAAACAAAATTGGTTTATACCCAGGCAGTGCAATTACACTGGCCTGTTGGGAAGACAAGACCCCGTTGGACATGGAAAATATTAGGCCACACAGAGAGGAAAATGTTTAGCCTCCTCCTCGTAATGTGAAAGGAGGCCACTTGGGAAAAAATTACATCACAGCAGTACTTTTGAAACCACTACGAAGCAACAGAACTCTAACAAATCTAAGACTTCTGATAATTATAGTGTGATTAACAGTTCAACCTCACTTCGAATATTACAATACAATATAGAGAAAGCACCAATTCATACACTTCAATATGAAATTCAAAACCTACGAAATTAATGAACATATGCTACATTAAACATTAAAACATAATGTGACACGTTCATGTAAAATAAATAACTAGTAAAGCTTCAATATAAAGCAACATGTGAAAAGGGATGGACAAATTATAACATTCAAGTATTTCTAGTGGAAATAAAGTTGATATAAAACAAGAATTACCAGCCACAGATGTCTTTTTGCTCTGCATTATTCATCCGTTCTTTTTCTTTCACGATATCATGTTCTGCATTCCAAGAGTGCACAAAAATGATCACAAATTACACTAGAAGGGGCCAAAAGGGGAAAAAAGAAATCATTAGATTTTAACTACTTTGATATTAAAGAATAATTATACACAAAGAGAAATACCTAATATTGTTTCTTAATATATAAAACTTCAAGAGTCGCCTTCTTTGTTTTAAACTCCAGCAATGTGCTACATTGTTACTAAAAGCATGACTGCAATGCAGGTACTCTCATCCATGAGAGAGGACAGCTTAGTCCGATATACCAGAAATTATCTTGAAATATTACCAGGTGACTTTAATGTAATTATAGAAATATTTCACTCAGGGAAAGAACATATTGTATAGCTGCCCGGGTTCGAGCCCAGCTTTAATATAGCAAGCTAAAACACATCAAATGCCATTGAATGATACAGCATTTTGAAATGTTACAAAAAATTTAAATGCAATTTCGTGGAAGAGCTATTGCAATTACCTACATACTAAAATTTTGACCAAAAATTCAAGAAAACTAAGATACTCCTTTTTCTTTCGAAGGAATCAAAGTCAAATACTAATGTAGGGATGCTCAACCTATTGTACTATGAAACCTACACATAGGAATGAAATTTCGTCACCTATGTGAGATGTCCAATACCCAGAAATTCCGTAAATTGTAGAATAGAACCTGCGTCTGAAAACAGACGAAAGGTAGAACATTATTCAAATACTTTACCTTTAGCCTTGAAGCAGGTGTTCTATATTAAACTGTGTTAATTCACATACAGAATTAGTAATATAATAGCTCAAAATATTTTAAGAACCAAACACACATTAAATAAACATTAAAAAATTTATATACATTTATTAGTGTTATGAGGGTTTATTCTGAAATATTATCAGGTCACTTTCAAAGAAATGATAGAACTTTTCACTCACGGAAGGGACATTCTGTCTGGCTGCCCGGGTTCCATCCCAGCTTCTGTTACAAAAGTTTCATAGAAGAATTTTAAAAATCCAGAAACAAAACTTATGAAGAAATTATTGAACATACCTGGTTCTATGATTTAGCCATTCTTACAGACATAGTAACTAAATCTTAAATTTGAGGGAGGGGGCGAGAGAACTAAACTAGAGTCTTTGAATTAAAGGGTATTATAAATTCATTTTAAATCAAAATTAATTTTGTGAAAATATTACACAAATATGAGGAATATACATTTTTACCATAATGTAATGTACGTTTTGCCCCATTGAAAATCTGGAGAACTAAGGGATGAAATATAAGAAAACTGAAAGAATCATTTGGAAAATCTCATCGAGCTTAAATTAGTTTCTCAATTAGATGTGTTTAGTGTATTTAAAATTAGGCTAACTACTTCATTCACTTCAAACCCATTACATAATACTAGTATTTAAGAAAAATGGTAAAACATTGCAAATATGTTAAATAACAATTCTATTGATCAAGAAATGGAAATAACTGATTTTCGTCCTAATTAAGATCAAGAATATCACAAAAAGCCAATTGAATAGTCCTAGAACAGAAACATCATGAACAGTTAAACTTTTAAAAAGATAAATTCCTGCTTCCAATCTGCTTAAAAATGTGAAAGAGGATTTTCAACAATGAACTTGTTAAAATCAATGTTTAGATACGGGATAACAAATCAACATCCCAACGACTGCAAGGATTTAGTCATAACATCGCATGTATCAGAGGCAAAAAAAAAAAAAAAAACTCGCAGAAGAAATGCAGTGTTAAATTTCACATTAAAATACGATTTCCCTGTATTTAACTTTCATCTTGCTGAATTTTTTGTAAATAATGCAAAGAGTATACCTTTTCTTTAACTTATTATACCACACATTTTTATACTTTGTGTAATGTATTTATAACTGAAATATTAAAAGTGCACTAGATACTTGTGCTCGCCAAAATTTTATAAACTCAAAATTGGCTCCCTTTAAGTTAAAGTTGCACATAACTGCACTAAGGGAAGGAATGCAATTTTATTTCTTTGTCTGTATTTGGTTTCATTTTCATATAAAAAGAGTTAAAAATAGGGTTATCTAATTTTGTTATCTAGGTAACAAAATTTAAACACACATTTTCAGTAAAAATTACAGAATAAAAGATTTTGTTTCCCGGAAGATGCAACACCTCCCTATTCCAGGTATGGTACAGACTGCATACTGTCAGAAAGAAATTCCTTTCTTAAACAGGGAATCCATATACTTTAATCTGTTTTTACACAAGTACTGTTTATGACTAATGGTCCAGGAGTAAAATACTTTATAGTTAATCCATCTAAATTTTTATTATTTCCGGTCATCTGTATAGACTGTTTATTTATCACGACTAAACTACCAATCTGCATTCTAGATACCTCATATGATTCTTCAAGTCACGTTTCGTAGCCTATCATTTCTAATACAACAGGTACTTGCTGAGCGCAGACTTGTAAAGCGTGATTTCGCGTATAGCAGTACCTTACAGGATTCCATTTAATTTGTCCACTGCTAGAATTTCATTCATACGTGGTTCAACATTCATCCATCAACACCAGAAAGAATTTATCTGCTACTTTAAACAATTTCCATAGACTGAAAATGAAGTTCAAAAAAATCTTACAAATCTCAAATGCAAAGCATTCCGAAGAATTTTCACATATGGAAGATAAAGAAGTCAAACAATGAATCAGAAAATTACAAAAGAAGAATTGGGTGCTTATAAAACCCCTTGATAATAAAAGCGCTCATTACGAGAAACAGCTTTTAACTGAAGATTAGATGAAGGAATCGTTAAATAACAGAGAAGCAATGTCTGATCTTCTAGTGGAGATGGACACAATTAAAGAAAAAAACGGACACTTTAAAAGAGCTACTGGGAAACATGTGCTCTTTACAGCGACATGGTTACAGTTGCATCAGTCATTCTTATAAGCAAAAGACATCAGCTTTTTCAAAAAATAATTCTGTCATGTATTTGCCAAGAGAACGAAAACAAGTCCTAAAGAAACTTTCAGAGTGCTTTTCAAAACCAAGTTGAAAGTTAGTCTGCAGAATTTTACTTCGATAATAATAAAACATCTCTGATTTTATTTCAAAATGAATATTTTTTAATCGATTTTAAAGAGATCTTCGCAAATTGGTTCATAAAACTTCACAATATGCCAAAATTGTTCAGATTAGGGACAAAATATAATAAAGTATGCTTAAAACAACTAAGAAAAAGCACATTTTGAGCATCCTTAACAGAAGACAATTTGGCTCCACTAACTTTCTTTACGAGTATACATTAAATTTTTATTTACATTTCTTTTTTATTCAACACTTAACTTTCAATGGTTTTAAGAGAAACAGCACTTGATAGAGAGACTCTAAATTCGGAAAAAACTGAAACAAAATTGGTTTATACCCAGGCAGTGCAATTACACTGGCCTGTTGGGAAGACAAGACCCCGTTGGACATGGAAAATATTAGGCCACACAGAGAGGAAAATGTTTAGCCTCCTCCTCGTAATGTGAAAGGAGGCCACTTGGGAAAAAATTACATCACAGCAGTACTTTTGAAACCACTACGAAGCAACAGAACTCTAACAAATCTCAGACTTCTGATAATTATAGTGTGATTAACAGTTCAACCTCACTTCAAATATTACAATACAATATAGAGAAAGCACCAATTCATACACTTCAATATGAAATTCAAAACCTACGAAATTAATGAACAAATGCTACCCTAAACATTAAAACATAATGTGACACGTTCATGTAAAATAAATAACTAGTAAAGCTTCAATATAAAGCAACATGTGAAAAGGGATGGACAAATTATAACATTCAAGTATTTCTAGTGGAAATAAAGTTGATATAAAACAAGAATTACCAGCCACAGATGTCTTTTTGCTCTGCATTATTCATCCGTTCTTTTTCTTTCACGATATCATGTTCTGCATTCCAAGAGTGCACAAAAATGATCACAAATTACACTAGAAGGGGCCAAAAGGGGAAAAAAGGAATCATTAGATTTTAACTACTTTGATATTAAAGAATAATTATACACAAAGAGAAATATCTAATATTGTTTCTTAATATATAAAACTTCAAGAGTCGCCTTCTTTGTTTTAAACTCCAGCAATGTGCTACATTGTTACTAAAAGCATGACTGCAATGCAGGTACTCTCATCCATGAGAGAGGACAGCTTAGTCCGATATACCAGAAATTATCTTGAAATATTACCAGGTGACTTTAATGTAATTATAGAAATATTTCACTCAGGGAAAGAACATATTGTATAGCTGCCCGGGTTCGAGCCCAGCTTTAATATAGCAAGCTAAAACACATCAAATGCCATTGAATGATACAGCATTTTGAAATGTTACAAAAAATTTAAATGCAATTTCGTGGAAGAGCTATTGCAATTACCCACATACTAAAATTTTGACCAAAAATTCAAGAAAACTAAGATACTCCTTTTTCTTTCGAAGGAATCAAAGTCAAATACTAATGTAGGGATGCTCAACCTATTGTACTATGAAACATACACATAGGAATGAAATTTCGTCACCTATGTGAGATGTCCAATACCCAGAAATTCCGTAAATTGTAGAATAGAACCTGCGTCTGAAAACAGACGAAAGGTAGAACATTATTCAAATACTTTACCTTTAGCCTTGAAGCAGGTGTTCTATATTAAACTGTGTTAATTCACATACAGAATTAGTAATATAATAGCTCAAAATATTTTAAGAACCAAACACACATTAAATAAACATTAAAAAATTTATATACATTTATTAGTGTTATGAGGGTTTATTCTGAAATATTATCAGGTCACTTTCAAAGAAATGATAGAACTTTTCACTCAGGGAAGGGACATTCTGTCTGGCTGCCCGGGTTCCATCCCAGCTTCTGTTACAAAAGTTTCATAGAAGAATTTTAAAAATCCAGAAACAAAACTTATGAAGAAATTATTGAACATACCTGGTTCTATGATTTAGCCATTCTTACAGGCATAGTAACTAAATCTTAAATTTGAGGGAGGGGGCGAGAGAACTAAACTAGAGTCTTTGAATTAAAGGGTATTATAAATTCATTTTAAATCAAAATTAATTTTGTGAAAATATTACATAAATATGAGGAATATACATTTTTACCATAATGTAATGTACGTTTTGCCCCATTGAAAATCTGGAGAACTAAGGGCTGAAATATAAGAAAACTGAAAGAATCATTTGGAAAATCTCATCGAGCTTAAATTAGTTTCTCAATTAGATGTGTTTAGTGTATTTAAAATTAGGCTAATTCTTCATTCACTTCAAACCCATTACATAATACTAGTATTTAAGAAAAATGGTAAAAGATTGCAAATATGTTAAATAACAATTCTATTGATCAAGAAATGGAAATAACTGATTTTCGTCCTAATTAAGATCAAGAATATCACAAAAAGCCAATTGAATAGTCCTAGAACAGAAACATCATGAACAGTTAAACTTTTAAAAAGATAAATTCCTGCTTCCAATCTGCTTAAAAATGTGAAAGAGGATTTTCAACAATGAACTTGTTAAAATCAATGTTTAGATACGGGATAACAAATCAACATCCCAACGACTGCAAGGATTTAGCCATAACATCACATGTATCAGAGCCAAAAAAAAAAAAAAAAACTCGCAGAAGAAATGCAGTGTTAAATTTCACATTAAAATACGATTTCCCTGTATTTAACTTTCATCTTGCTGAATTTTTTGTAAATAATGCAAAGAGTATACCTTTTCTTTAACTTATTATACCACACATTTTTATACTTTGTGTAATGTATTTATAACTGAAATATTAAAAGTGCACTAGATACTTGTGCTCGCCAAAATTTTATAAACTCAAAATTGGCTCCCTTTAAGTTAAAGTTGCACATAACTGCACTAAGGGAAGGAATGCAATTTTATTTCTTTGTCTGTATTTGGTTTCATTTTCATATAAAAAGAGTTAAAAATAGGGTTATCTAATTTTGTTATCTAGGTAACAAAATTTAAACACACATTTTCAGTAAAAATTACAGAATAAAAGATTTTGTTTCCCTGAAGATGCAACACCTCCCTATTCCAGGTATGGTACAGACTGCATACTGTCAGAAAGAAATTCCTTTCTTAAACAGTGAATCCATATACTTTAATCTGTTTTTACACAAGTACTGTTTATGACTAATGGTCCAGGAGTAAAATACTTTATAGTTAATCCATCTAAATTTTATTATTTCCGGTCATCTGTATAGACTGTTTATTTATCACGACTAAACTACCAATCTGCATTCTAGATACCTCATATGATTCTTCAAGTCACGTTTCGTAGCCTATCATTTCTAATACAACAGGTACTTGCTGAGCGCAGACTTGTAAAGCGTGATTTCGCGTATAGCAGTACCTTACAGGATTCCATTTAATTTGTCCACTGCTAGAATTTCATTCATACGTGGTTCAACATTCATCCATCAACACCAGAAAGAATTTATCTGCTACTTTAAACAATTTCCATAGACTGAAAATGAAGTTCAAAAAAATCTTACAAATCTCAAATGCAAAGCATTCCGAAGAATTTTCACATATGGAAGATAAAGAAGTCAAACAATGAATCAGAAAATTACAAAAGAAGAATTGGGTGCTTATAAAACCCCTTGATAATAAAAGCGCTCATTACGAGAAACAGCTTTTAACTGAAGATTAGATGAAGGAATCGTTAAATAACAGAGAAGCAATGTCTGATCTTCTAGTGGAGATGGACACAATTAAAGAAAAAAACGGACACTTTAAAAGAGCTACTGGGAAATATGTGCTCTTTACAGCGACATGGTTACAGTTGCATCAGTCATTCTTATAAGCAAAAGACATCAGCTTTTTCAAAAAATAATTCTGTCATGTATTTGCCAAGAGAACGAAAACAAGTCCTAAAGAAACTTTCAGAGTGCTTTTCAAAACCAAGTTGAAAGTTAGTCTGCAGAATTTTACTTCGATAATAATAAAACATCTCTGATTTTATTTCAAAATGAATATTTTTTAATCGATTTTAAAGAGATCTTCGCAAATTGGTTCATAAAACTTCACAATATGCCAAAATTGTTCAGATTAGGGACAAAATATAATAAAGTATGCTTAAAACAACTAAGAAAAAGCACATTTTGAGCATCCTTAACAGAAGACAATTTGGCTCCACTAACTTTCTTTACGAGTATACATTAAATTTTTATTTACATTTCTTTTTTATTCAACACTTAACTTTCAATGGTTTTAAGAGAAACAGCACTTGATAGAGAGACTCTAAATTCGGAAAAAACTGAAACAAAATTGGTTTATACCCAGGCAGTGCAATTACACTGGCCTGTTGGGAAGACAAGACCCCGTTGGACATGGAAAATATTAGGCCACACAGAGAGGAAAATGTTTAGCCTCCTCCTCGTAATGTGAAAGGAGGCCACTTGGGAAAAAATTACATCACAGCAGTACTTTTGAAACCACTACGAAGCAACAGAACTCTAACAAATCTCAGACTTCTGATAATTATAGTGTGATTAACAGTTCAACCTCACTTCGAATATTACAATACAATATAGAGAAAGCACCAATTCATACACTTCAATATGAAATTCAAAACCTACGAAATTAATGAACAAATGCTACCCTAAACATTAAAACATAATGTGACACGTTCATGTAAAATAAATAACTAGTAAAGCTTCAATATAAAGCAACATGTGAAAAGAGATGGACAAATTATAACATTCAAGTATTTCTAGTGGAAATAAAGTAGATATAAAACAAGAATTACCAGCCACAGATGTCTTTTTGCTCTGCATTATTCATCCGTTCTTTTTCTTTCACGATATCATGTTCTGCATTCCAAGAGTGCACAAAAATGATCACAAATTACACTAGAAGGGGCCAAAAGGGGAAAAAAGGAATCATTAGATTTTAACTACTTTGATATTAAAGAATAATTATACACAAAGAGAAATATCTAATATTGTTTCTTAATATATAAAACTTCAAGAGTCGCCTTCTTTGTTTTAAACTCCAGCAATGTGCTACATTGTTACTAAAAGCATGACTGCAATGCAGGTACTCTCATCCATGAGAGAGGACAGCTTAGTCCGATATACCAGAAATTATCTTGAAATATTACCAGGTGACTTTAATGTAATTATAGAAATATTTCACTCAGGGAAAGAACATATTGTATAGCTGCCCGGGTTCGAGCCCAGCTTTAATATAGCAAGCTAAAACACATCAAATGCCATTGAATGATACAGCATTTTGAAATGTTACAAAAAATTTAAATGCAATTTCGTGGAAGAGCTATTGCAATTACCTACATACTAAAATTTTGACCAAAAATTCAAGAAAACTAAGATACTCCTTTTTCTTTCGAAGGAATCAAAGTCAAATACTAATGTAGGGATGCTCAACCTATTGTACTATGAAACCTACACATAGGAATGAAATTTTGTCACCTATGTGAGATGTCCAATACCCAGAAATTCCGTAAATTGTAGAATAGAACCTGCGTCTGAAAACAGACGAAAGGTAGAACATTATTCAAATACTTTACCTTTAGCCTTGAAGCAGGTGTTCTATATTAAACTGTGTTAATTCACATACAGAATTAGTAATATAATAGCTCAAAATATTTTAAGAACCAAACACACATTAAATAAACATTAAAAAATCTATATACATTTATTAGTGTTATGAGGGTTTATTCTGAAATATTATCAGGTCACTTTCAAAGAAATGATAGAACTTTTCACTCAGGGAAGGGACATTCTGTCTGGCTGCCCGGGTTCCATCCCAGCTTCTGTTACAAAAGTTTCATAGAAGAATTTTAAAAATCCAGAAACAAAACTTATGAAGAAATTATTGAATATACCTGGTTCTATGATTTAGCCATTCTTACAGACATAGTAACTAAATCTTAAATTTGAGGGAGGGGGCGAGAGAACTAAACTAGAGTCTTTGAATTAAAGGGTATTATAAGTTCATTTTAAATCAAAATTAATTTTCTGAAAATATTACACAAATATGAGGAATATACATTTTTACCATAATGTAATGTACGTTTTGCCCCTTTGAAAATCTGGAGAACTAAGGGGTGAAATATAAGAAAACTGAAAGAATCATTTTGAAAATCTCATCGAGCTTAAATTAGTTTCTAAATTAGATGTTTTTAGTGTATTTAAAATTAGGCTAACTGCTTCATTCACTTCAAACCCATTACATAATAATAGTATTTAAGAAAAATGGTAAAAGATTGCAAATATGTTAAATAACAATTCTATTGATCAAGAAATGGAAATAACTGATTTTCGTCCTAATTAAGATCAAGAATATCACAAAAAGCCAATTGAATAGTCCTAGAACAGAAACATCATGAACAGTTAAACTTTTAAAAAGATAAATTCCTGCTTCCAATCTGCTTAAAAATGTGAAAGAGGATTTTCAACAATGAACTTGTTAAAATCAATGTTTAGATACGGGATAACAAATCAACATCCCAACGACTGCAAGGATTTAGCCATAACATCACATGTATCAGAGGCAAAAAAAAAAAAAACTCGCAGAAGAAATGCAGTGTTAAATTTCACATTAAAATACGATTTCCCTGTATTTAACTTTCATCTTGCTGAATTTTTTGTAAATAATGCAAAGAGTATACCTTTTCTTTAACTTATTATACCACACATTTTTATACTTTGTGTAATGTATTTATAACTGAAATATTAAAAGTGCACTAGATACTTGTGCTCGCCAAAATTTTATAAACTCAAAATTGGCTCCCTTTAAGTTAAAGTTGCACATAACTGCACTAAGGGAAGGAATGCAATTTTATTTCTTTGTCTGTATTTGGTTTCATTTTCATATAAAAAGAGTTAAAAATAGGGTTATCTAATTTTGTTATCTAGGTAACAAAATTTAAACACACATTTTCAGTAAAAATTACAGAATAAAAGATTTTGTTTCCCTGAAGATGCAACACCTCCCTATTCCAGGTATGGTACAGACTGCATACTGTCAGAAAGAAATTCCTTTCTTAAACAGGGAATCCATATACTTTAATCTGTTTTTACACAAGTACTGTTTATGACTAATGGTCCAGGAGTAAAATACTTTATAGTTAATCCATCTAAATTTTTATTATTTCCGGTCATCTGTATAGACTGTTTATTTATCACGACTAAACTACCAATCTGCATTCTAGATACCTCATATGATTCTTCAAGTCACGTTTCGTAGCCTATCATTTCTAATACAACAGGTACTTGCTGAGCGCAGACTTGTAAAGCGTGATTTCGCGTATAGCAGTACCTTACAGGATTCCATTTAATTTGTCCACTGCTAGAATTTCATTCATACGTGGTTCAACATTCATCCATCAACACCAGAAAGAATTTATCTGCTACTTTAAACAATTTCCATAGACTGAAAATGAAGTTCAAAAAAATCTTACAAATCTCAAATGCAAAGCATTCCGAAGAATTTTCACATATGGAAGATAAAGAAGTCAAACAATGAATCAGAAAATTACAAAAGAAGAATTGGGTGCTTATAAAACCCCTTGATAATAAAAGCGCTCATTACGAGAAACAGCTTTTAACTGAAGATTAGATGAAGGAATCGTTAAATAACAGAGAAGCAATGTCTGATCTTCTAGTGGAGATGGACACAATTAAAGAAAAAAACGGACACTTTAAAAGAGCTACTGGGAAATATGTGCTCTTTACAGCGACATGGTTACAGTTGCATCAGTCATTCTTATAAGCAAAAGACATCAGCTTTTTCAAAAAATAATTCTGTCATGTATTTGCCACGAGAACGAAAACAAGTCCTAAAGAAACTTTCAGAGTGCTTTTCAAAACCAAGTTGAAAGTTAGTCTGCAGAATTTTACTTCGATAATAATAAAACATCTCTGATTTTATTTCAAAATGAATGTTTTTTAATCGATTTTAAAGAGATCTTCGCAAATTGGTTCATAAAACTTCACAATATGCCAAAATTGTTCAGATTAGGGACAAAATATAATAAAGTATGCTTAAAACAACTAAGAAAAAGCACATTTTGAGCATCCTTAACAGAAGACAATTTGGCTCCACTAACTTTCTTTACGAGTATACATTAAATTTTTATTTACATTTCTTTTTTATTCAACACTTAACTTTCAATGGTTTTAAGAGAAACAGCACTTGATAGAGAGACTCTAAATTCGGAAAAAACTGAAACAAAATTGGTTTATACCCAGGCAGTGCAATTACACTGGCCTGTTGGGAAGACAAGACCCCGTTGGACATGGAAAATATTAGGCCACACAGAGAGGAAAATGTTTAGCCTCCTCCTCGTAATGTGAAAGGAGGCCACTTGGGAAAAAATTACATCACAGCAGTACTTTTGAAACCACTACGAAGCAACAGAACTCTAACAAATCTAAGACTTCTGATAATTACAGTGTGATTAACAGTTCAACCTCACTTCGAATATTACAATACAATATAGAGAAAGCACCAATTCATACACTTCAATATGAAATTCAAAACCTACGAAATTAATGAACAAATGCTACCCTAAACATTAAAACATAATGTGACACGTTCATGTAAAATAAATAACTAGTAAAGCTTCAATATAAAGCAACATGTGAAAAGGGATGGACAAATTATAACATTCAAGTATTTCTAGTGGAAATAAAGTTGATATAAAACAAGAATTACCAGCCACAGATGTCTTTTTGCTCTGCATTATTCATCCGTTCTTTTTCTTTCACGATATCATGTTCTGCATTCCAAGAGTGCACAAAAATGATCACAAATTACACTAGAAGGGGCCAAAAGGGGAAAAAAGGAATCATTAGATTTTAACTACTTTGATATTAAAGAATAATTATACACAAAGAGAAATATCTAATATTGTTTCTTAATATATAAAACTTCAAGAGTCGCCTTCTTTGTTTTAAACTCCAGCAATGTGCTACATTGTTACTAAAAGCATGACTGCAATGCAGGTACTCTCATCCATGAGAGAGGACAGCTTAGTCCGATATACCAGAAATTATCTTGAAATATTACCAGGTGACTTTAATGTAATTATAGAAATATTTCACTCAGGGAAAGAACATATTGTATAGCTGCCCGGGTTCGAGCCCAGCTTTAATATAGCAAGCTAAAACACATCAAATGCCATTGAATGATACAGCATTTTGAAATGTTACAAAAAATTTAAATGCAATTTCGTGGAAGAGCTATTGCAATTACCTACATACTAAAATTTTGACCAAAAATTCAAGAAAACTAAGATACTCCTTTTTCTTTCGAAGGAATCAAAGTCAAATACTAATGTAGGGATGCTCAACCTATTGTACTATGAAACCTACACATAGGAATGAAATTTTGTCACCTATGTGAGATGTCCAATACCCAGAAATTCCGTAAATTGTAGAATAGAACCTGCGTCTGAAAACAGACGAAAGGTAGAACATTATTCAAATACTTTACCTTTAGCCTTGAAGCAGGTGTTCTATATTAAACTGTGTTAATTCACATACAGAATTAGTAATATAATAGCTCAAAATATTTTAAGAACCAAACACACATTAAATAAACATTAAAAAATTTATATACATTTATTAGTGTTATGAGGGTTTATTCTGAAATATTATCAGGTCACTTTCAAAGAAATGATAGAACTTTTCACTCACGGAAGGGACATTCTGTCTGGCTGCCCGGGTTCCATCCCAGCTTCTGTTACAAAAGTTTCATAGAAGTATTTTAAAAATCCAGAAACAAAACTTATGAAGAAATTATTGAACATACCTGGTTCTAAGATTTAGCCATTCTTACAGACATAGTAACTAAATCTTAAATTTGAGGGAGGGGGCGAGAGAACTAAACTAGAGTCTTTGAATTAAAGGGTATTATAAGTTCATTTTAAATCAAAATTAATTTTCTGAAAATATTACACAAATATGAGGAATATACATTTTTACCATAATGTAATGTACGTTTTGCCCCATTGAAAATCTGGAGAACTAAGGGATGAAATATAAGAAAACTGAAAGAATCATTTGGAAAATCTCATCGAGCTTAAATTAGTTTCTCAATTAGATGTGTTTAGTGTATTTAAAATTAGGCTAACTACTTCATTCACTTCAAACCCATTACATAATACTAGTATTTAAGAAAAATGGTAAAAGATTGCAAATATGTTAAATAACAATTCTATTGATCAAGAAATGGAAATAACTGATTTTCGTCCTAATTAAGATCAAGAATATCACAAAAAGCCAATTGAATAGTCCTAGAACAGAAACATCATGAACAGTTAAACTTTTAAAAAGATAAATTCCTGCTTCCAATCTGCTTAAAAATGTGAAAGAGGATTTTCAACAATGAACTTGTTAAAATCAATGTTTAGATACGGGATAACAAATCAACATCCCAACGACTGCAAGGATTTAGCCATAACATCGCATGTATCAGAGGCAAAAAAAAAACTCGCAGAAGAAATGCAGTGTTAAATTTCACATTAAAATACGATTTCCCTGTATTTAACTTTCATCTTGCTGAATTTTTTGTAAATAATGCAAAGAGTATACCTTTTCTTTAACTTATTATACCACACATTTTTATACTTTGTGTAATGTATTTATAACTGAAATATTAAAAGTGCACTAGATACTTGTGCTCGCCAAAATTTTATAAACTCAAAATTGGCTCCCTTTAAGTTAAAGTTGCACATAACTGCACTAAGGGAAGGAATGCAATTTTATTTCTTTGTCTGTATTTGGTTTCATTTTCATATAAAAAGAGTTAAAAATAGGGTTATCTAATTTTGTTATCTAGGTAACAAAATTTAAACACACATTTTCAGTAAAAATTACAGAATAAAAGATTTTGTTTCCCTGAAGATGCAACACCTCCCTATTCCAGGTATGGTACAGACTGCATACTGTCAGAAAGAAATTCCTTTCTTAAACAGGGAATCCATATACTTTAATCTGTTTTTACACAAGTACTGTTTATGACTAATGGTCCAGGAGTAAAATACTTTATAGTTAATCCATCTAAATTTTTATTATTTCCGGTCATCTGTATAGACTGTTTATTTATCACGACTAAACTACCAATCTGCATTCTAGATACCTCATATGATTCTTCAAGTCACGTTTCGTAGCCTATCATTTCTAATACAACAGGTACTTGCTGAGCGCAGACTTGTAAAGCGTGATTTCGCGTATAGCAGTACCTTACAGGATTCCATTTAATTTGTCCACTGCTAGAATTTCATTCATACGTGGTTCAACATTCATCCATTAACACCAGAAAGAATTTATCTGCTACTTTAAACAATTTCCATAGACTGAAAATGAAGTTCAAAAAAATCTTACAAATCTCAAATGCAAAGCATTCCGAAGAATTTTCACATATGGAAGATAAAGAAGTCAAACAATGAATCAGAAAATTACAAAAGAAGAATTGGGTGCTTATAAAACCCCTTGATAATAAAAGCGCTCATTACGAGAAACAGCTTTTAACTGAAGATTAGATGAAGGAATCGTTAAATAACAGAGAAGCAATGTCTGATCTTCTAGTGGAGATGGACACAATTAAAGAAAAAAACGGACACTTTAAAAGAGCTACTGGGAAATATGTGCTCTTTACAGCGACATGGTTACAGTTGCATCAGTCATTCTTATAAGCAAAAGACATCAGCTTTTTCAAAAAATAATTCTGTCATGTATTTGCCAAGAGAACGAAAACAAGTCCTAAAGAAACTTTCAGAGTGCTTTTCAAAACCAAGTTGAAAGTTAGTCTGCAGAATTTTACTTCGATAATAATAAAACATCTCTGATTTTATTTCAAAATGAATATTTTTTAATCGATTTTAAAGAGATCTTCGCAAATTGGTTCATAAAACTTCACAATATGCCAAAATTGTTCAGATTAGGGACAAAATATAATAAAGTATGCTTAAAACAACTAAGAAAAAGCACATTTTGAGCATCCTTAACAGAAGACAATTTGGCTCCACTAACTTTCTTTACGAGTATACATTAAATTTTTATTTACATTTCTTTTTTATTCAACACTTAACTTTCAATGCTTTTAAGAGAAACAGCACTTGATAGAGAGACTCTAAATTCGGAAAAAACTGAAACAAAATTGGTTTATACCCAGGCAGTGCAATTACACTGGCCTGTTGGGAAGACAAGACCCCGTTGGACATGGAAAATATTAGGCCACACAGAGAGGAAAATGTTTAGCCTCCTCCTCGTAATGTGAAAGGAGGCCACTTGGGAAAAAATTACATCACAGCAGTACTTTTGAAACCACTACGAAGCAACAGAACTCTAACAAATCTAAGACTTCTGATAATTATAGTGTGATTAACAGTTCAACCTCACTTCGAATATTACAATACAATATAGAGAAAGCACCAATTCATACACTTCAATATGAAATTCAAAACCTACGAAATTAATGAACAAATGCTACCCTAAACATTAAAACATAATGTGACACGTTCATGTAAAATAAATAACTAGTAAAGCTTCAATATAAAGCAACATGTGAAAAGGGATGGACAAATTATAACATTCAAGTATTTCTAGTGGAAATAAAGTTGATATAAAACAAGAATTACCAGCCACAGATGTCTTTTTGCTCTGCATTATTCATCCGTTCTTTTTCTTTCACGATATCATGTTCTGCATTCCAAGAGTGCACAAAAATGATCACAAATTACACTAGAAGGGGCCAAAAGGGGAAAAAAGGAATCATTAGATTTACCTACTTTGATATTAAAGAATAATTATACACAAAGAGAAATATCTAATATTGTTTCTTAATATATAAAACTTCAAGAGTCGCCTTCTTTGTTTTAAACTCCAGCAATGTGCTACATTGTTACTAAAAGCATGACTGCAATGCAGGTACTCTCATCCATGAGAGAGGACAGCTTAGTCCGATATACCAGAAA
Source organism: Stegodyphus dumicola (assembly GCF_044657685.1). NCBI lineage: Eukaryota > Metazoa > Arthropoda > Arachnida > Araneae > Eresidae > Stegodyphus > Stegodyphus dumicola. The sequence continues at coordinate 106,036,864 of NC_140781.1, read as the reverse complement.
TTATCTTGAAATATTACCAGGTGACTTTAATGTAATTATAGAAATATTTCACTCAGGGAAAGAACATATTGTATAGCTGCACGGGTTCGAGCCCAGCTTTAATATAGCAAGCTAAAACACATCAAATGCCATTGAATGATACAGCATTTTGAAATGTTACAAAAAATTTAAATGCAATTTCGTGGAAGAGCTATTGCAATTACCTACATACTAAAATTTTGACCAAAAATTCAAGAAAACTAAGATACTCCTTTTTCTTTCGAAGGAATCAAAGTCAAATACTAATGTAGGGATGCTCAACCTATTGTACTATGAAACCTACACATAGGAATGAAATTTTGTCACCTATGTGAGATGTCCAATACCCAGAAATTCCGTAAATTGTAGAATAGAACCTGCGTCTGAAAACAGACGAAAGGTAGAACATTATTCAAATACTTTACCTTTAGCCTTGAAGCAGGTGTTCTATATTAAACTGTGTTAATTCACATACAGAATTAGTAATATAATAGCTCAAAATATTTTAAGAACCAAACACACATTAAATAAACATTAAAAAATTTATATACATTTATTAGTGTTATGAGGGTTTATTCTGAAATATTATCAGGTCACTTTCAAAGAAATGATAGAACTTTTCACTCACGGAAGGGACATTCTGTCTGGCTGCCCGGGTTCCATCCCAGCTTCTGTTACAAAAGTTTCATAGAAGAATTTTAAAAATCCAGAAACAAAACTTATGAAGAAATTATTGAACATACCTGGTTCTATGATTTAGCCATTCTTACAGACATAGTAACTAAATCTTAAATTTGAGGGAGGGGGCGAGAGAACTAAACTAGAGTCTTTGAATTAAAGAATATTATAAATTCATTTTAAATCAAAATTAATTTTGTGAAAATATTACACAAATATGAGGAATATACATTTTTACCATAATGTAATGTACGTTTTGCCCCATTGAAAATCTGGAGAACTAAGGGATGAAATATAAGAAAACTGAAAGAATCATTTGGAAAATCTCATCGAGCTTAAATTAGTTTCTCAATTAGATGTGTTTAGTGTATTTAAAATTAGGCTAACTACTTCATTCACTTCAAACCCATTACATAATACTAGTATTTAAGAAAAATGGTAAAAGATTGCAAATATGTTAAATAACAATTCTATTGATCAAGAAATGGAAATAACTGATTTTCGTCCTAATTAAGATCAAGAATATCACAAAAAGCCAATTGAATAGTCCTAGAACAGAAACATCATGAACAGTTAAACTTTTAAAAAGATAAATTCCTGCTTCCAATCTGCTTAAAAATGTGAAAGAGGATTTTCAACAATGAACTTGTTAAAATCAATGTTTAGATACGGGATAACAAATCAACATCCCAACGACTGCAAGGATTTAGCCATAACATCGCATGTATCAGAGGCAAAAAAAAAACTCGCAGAAGAAATGCAGTGTTAAATTTCACATTAAAATACGATTTCCCTGTATTTAACTTTCATCTTGCTGAATTTTTTGTAAATAATGCAAAGAGTATACCTTTTCTTTAACTTATTATACCACACATTTTTATACTTTGTGTAATGTATTTATAACTGAAATATTAAAAGTGCACTAGATACTTGTGCTCGCCAAAATTTTATAAACTCAAAATTGGCTCCCTTTAAGTTAAAGTTGCACATAACTGCACTAAGGGAAGGAATGCAATTTTATTTCTTTGTCTGTATTTGGTTTCATTTTCATATAAAAAGAGTTAAAAATAGGGTTATCTAATTTTGTTATCTAGGTAACAAAATTTAAACACACATTTTCAGTAAAAATTACAGAATAAAAGATTTTGTTTCCCTGAAGATGCAACACCTCCCTATTCCAGGTATGGTACAGACTGCATACTGTCAGAAAGAAATTCCTTTCTTAAACAGGGAATCCATATACTTTAATCTGTTTTTACACAAGTACTGTTTATGACTAATGGTCCAGGAGTAAAATACTTTATAGTTAATCCATCTAAATTTTTATTATTTCCGGTCATCTGTATAGACTGTTTATTTATCACGACTAAACTACCAATCTGCATTCTAGATACCTCATATGATTCTTCAAGTCACGTTTCGTAGCCTATCATTTCTAATACAACAGGTACTTGCTGAGCGCAGACTTGTAAAGCGTGATTTCGCGTATAGCAGTACCTTACAGGATTCCATTTAATTTGTCCACTGCTAGAATTTCATTCATACGTGGTTCAACATTCATCCATTAACACCAGAAAGAATTTATCTGCTACTTTAAACAATTTCCATAGACTGAAAATGAAGTTCAAAAAAATCTTACAAATCTCAAATGCAAAGCATTCCGAAGAATTTTCACATATGGAAGATAAAGAAGTCAAACAATGAATCAGAAAATTACAAAAGAAGAATTGGGTGCTTATAAAACCCCTTGATAATAAAAGCGCTCATTACGAGAAACAGCTTTTAACTGAAGATTAGATGAAGGAATCGTTAAATAACAGAGAAGCAATGTCTGATCTTCTAGTGGAGATGGACACAATTAAAGAAAAAAACGGACACTTTAAAAGAGCTACTGGGAAATATGTGCTCTTTACAGCGACATGGTTACAGTTGCATCAGTCATTCTTATAAGCAAAAGACATCAGCTTTTTCAAAAAATAATTCTGTCATGTATTTGCCAAGAGAACGAAAACAAGTCCTAAAGAAACTTTCAGAGTGCTTTTCAAAACCAAGTTGAAAGTTAGTCTGCAGAATTTTACTTCGATAATAATAAAACATCTCTGATTTTATTTCAAAATGAATATTTTTTAATCGATTTTAAAGAGATCTTCGCAAATTGGTTCATAAAACTTCACAATATGCCAAAATTGTTCAGATTAGGGACAAAATATAATAAAGTATGCTTAAAACAACTAAGAAAAAGCACATTTTGAGCATCCTTAACAGAAGACAATTTGGCTCCACTAACTTTCTTTACGAGTATACATTAAATTTTTATTTACATTTCTTTTTTATTCAACACTTAACTTTCAATGGTTTTAAGAGAAACAGCACTTGATAGAGAGACTCTAAATTCGGAAAAAACTGAAACAAAATTGGTTTATACCCAGGCAGTGCAATTACACTGGCCTGTTGGGAAGACAAGACCCCGTTGGACATGGAAAATATTAGGCCACACAGAGAGGAAAATGTTTAGCCTCCTCCTCGTAATGTGAAAGGAGGCCACTTGGGAAAAAATTACATCACAGCAGTACTTTTGAAACCACTACGAAGCAACAGAACTCTAACAAATCTAAGACTTCTGATAATTATAGTGTGATTAACAGTTCAACCTCACTTCGAATATTACAATACAATATAGAGAAAGCACCAATTCATACACTTCAATATGAAATTCAAAACCTACGAAATTAATGAACAAATGCTACCCTAAACATTAAAACATAATGTGACACGTTCATGTAAAATAAATAACTAGTAAAGCTTCAATATAAAGCAACATGTGAAAAGGGATGGACAAATTATAACATTCAAGTATTTCTAGTGGAAATAAAGTTGATATAAAACAAGAATTACCAGCCACAGATGTCTTTTTGCTCTGCATTATTCATCCGTTCTTTTTCTTTCACGATATCATGTTCTGCATTCCAAGAGTGCACAAAAATGATCACAAATTACACTAGAAGGGGCCAAAAGGGGAAAAAGGAATCATTAGATTTTAACTACTTTGATATTAAAGAATAATTATACACAAAGAGAAATATCTATTATTGTTTCTTAATATATAAAACTTCAAGAGTTGCCTTCTTTGTTTTAAACTCCAGCAATGTGCTACATTGTTACTAAAAGCATGACTGCAATGCAGGTACTCTCATCCATGAGAGAGGACAGCTTAGTCCGATATACCAGAAATTATCTTGAAATATTACCAGGTGACTTTAATGTAATTATAGAAATATTTCACTCAGGGAAAGAACATATTGTATAGCTGCACGGGTTCGAGCCCAGCTTTAATATAGCAAGCTAAAACACATCAAATGCCATTGAATGATACAGCATTTTGAAATGTTACAAAAAATTTAAATGCAATTTCGTGGAAGAGCTATTGCAATTACCTACATACTAAAATTTTGACCAAAAATTCAAGAAAACTAAGATACTCCTTTTTCTTTCGAAGGAATCAAAGTCAAATACTAATGTAGGGATGCTCAACCTATTGTACTATGAAACCTACACATAGGAATGAAATTTTGTCACCTATGTGAGATGTCCAATACCCAGAAATTCCGTAAATTGTAGAATAGAACCTGCGTCTGAAAACAGACGAAAGGTAGAACATTATTCAAATACTTTACCTTTAGCCTTGAAGCAGGTGTTCTATATTAAACTGTGTTAATTCACATACAGAATTAGTAATATAATAGCTCAAAATATTTTAAGAACCAAACACACATTAAATAAACATTAAAAAATTTATATACATTTATTAGTGTTATGAGGGTTTATTCTGAAATATTATCAGGTCACTTTCAAAGAAATGATAGAACTTTTCACTCACGGAAGGGACATTCTGTCTGGCTGCCCGGGTTCCATCCCAGCTTCTGTTACAAAAGTTTCATAGAAGAATTTTAAAAATCCAGAAACAAAACTTATGAAGAAATTATTGAACATACCTGGTTCTATGATTTAGCCATTCTTACAGACATAGTAACTAAATCTTAAATTTGAGGGAGGGGGCGAGAGAACTAAACTAGAGTCTTTGAATTAAAGAATATTATAAATTCATTTTAAATCAAAATTAATTTTGTGAAAATATTACACAAATATGAGGAATATACATTTTTACCATAATGTAATGTACGTTTTGCCCCATTGAAAATCTGGAGAACTAAGGGATGAAATATAAGAAAACTGAAAGAATCATTTGGAAAATCTCATCGAGCTTAAATTAGTTTCTCAATTAGATGTGTTTAGTGTATTTAAAATTAGGCTAACTACTTCATTCACTTCAAACCCATTACATAATACTAGTATTTAAGAAAAATGGTAAAAGATTGCAAATATGTTAAATAACAATTCTATTGATCAAGAAATGGAAATAACTGATTTTCGTCCTAATTAAGATCAAGAATATCACAAAAAGCCAATTGAATAGTCCTAGAACAGAAACATCATGAACAGTTAAACTTTTAAAAAGATAAATTCCTGCTTCCAATCTGCTTAAAAATGTGAAAGAGGATTTTCAACAATGAACTTGTTAAAATCAATGTTTAGATACGGGATAACAAATCAACATCCCAACGACTGCAAGGATTTAGCCATAACATCGCATGTATCAGAGGCAAAAAAAAAAAAAAACTCGCAGAAGAAATGCAGTGTTAAATTTCACATTAAAATACGATTTCCCTGTATTTAACTTTCATCTTGCTGAATTTTTTGTAAATAATGCAGAGTATACCTTTTCTTTAACTTATTATACCACACATTTTTATACTTTGTGTAATGTATTTATAACTGAAATATTAAAAGTGCACTAGATACTTGTGCTCACCAAAATTTTATAAACTCAAAATTGGCTCCCTTTAAGTTAAAGTTGCACATAACTGCACTAAGGGAAGGAATGCAATTTTATTTCTTTGTCTGTATTTGGTTTCATTTTCATATAAAAAGAGTTAAAAATAGGGTTATCTAATTTTGTTATCTAGGTAACAAAATTTAAACACACATTTTCAGTAAAAATTACAGAATAAAAGATTTTGTTTCCCTGAAGATGCAACACCTCCCTATTCCAGGTATGGTACAGACTGCATACTGTCAGAAAGAAATTCCTTTCTTAAACAGGGAATCCATATACTTTAATCTGTTTTTACACAAGTACTGTTTATGACTAATGGTCCAGGAGTAAAATACTTTATAGTTAATCCATCTAAATTTTTATTATTTCCGGTCATCTGTATAGACTGTTTATTTATCACGACTAAACTACCAATCTGCATTCTAGATACCTCATATGATTCTTCAAGTCACGTTTCGTAGCCTATCATTTCTAATACAACAGGTACTTGCTGAGCGCAGACTTGTAAAGCGTGATTTCGCGTATAGCAGTACCTTACAGGATTCCATTTAATTTGTCCACTGCTAGAATTTCATTCATACGTGGTTCAACATTCATCCATCAACACCAGAAAGAATTTATCTGCTACTTTAAACAATTTCCATAGACTGAAAATGAAGTTAAAAAAAATCTTACAAATCTCAAATGCAAAGCATTCCGAAGAATTTTCACATATGGAAGATAAAGAAGTCAAACAATGAATCAGAAAATTACAAAAGAAGAATTGGGTGCTTATAAAACCCCTTGATAATAAAAGCGCTCATTACGAGAAACAGCTTTTAACTGAAGATTAGATGAAGGAATCGTTAAACAACAGAGAAGCAATGTCTGATCTTCTAGTGGAGATGGACACAATTAAAGAAAAAAACGGACACTTTAAAAGAGCTACTGGGAAATATGTGCTCTTTACAGCGACATGGTTACAGTTGCATCAGTCATTCTTATAAGCAAAAGACATCAGCTTTTTCAAAAAATAATTCTGTCATGTATTTGCCAAGAGAACGAAAACAAGTCCTAAAGAAACTTTCAGAGTGCTTTTCAAAACCAAGTTGAAAGTTAGTCTGCAGAATTTTACTTCGATAATAATAAAACATCTCTGATTTTATTTCAAAATGAATATTTTTTAATCGATTTTAAAGAGATCTTCGCAAATTGGTTCATAAAACTTCACAATATGCCAAAATTGTTCAGATTAGGGACAAAATATAATAAAGTATGCTTAAAACAACTAAGAAAAAGCACATTTTGAGCATCCTTAACAGAAGACAATTTGGCTCCACTAACTTTCTTTACGAGTATACATTAAATTTTTATTTACATTTCTTTTTTATTCAACACTTAACTTTCAATGGTTTTAAGAGAAACAGCACTTGATAGAGAGACTCTAAATTCGGAAAAAACTGAAACAAAATTGGTTTATACCCAGGCAGTGCAATTACACTGGCCTGTTGGGAAGACAAGACCCCGTTGGACATGGAAAATATTAGGCCACACAGAGAGGAAAATGTTTAGCCTCCTCCTCGTAATGTGAAAGGAGGCCACTTGGGAAAAAATTACATCACAGCAGTACTTTTGAAACCACTACGAAGCAACAGAACTCTAACAAATCTCAGACTTCTGATAATTATAGTGTGATTAACAGTTCAACCTCACTTCGAATATTACAATACAATATAGAGAAAGCACCAATTCATACACTTCAATATGAAATTCAAAACCTACGAAATTAATGAACAAATGCTACCCTAAACATTAAAACATAATGTGACACGTTCATGTAAAATAAATAACTAGTAAAGCTTCAATATAAAGCAACATGTGAAAAGGGATGGACAAATTATAACATTCAAGTATTTCTAGTGGAAATAAAGTTGATATAAAACAAGAATTACCAGCCACAGATGTCTTTTTGCTCTGCATTATTCATCCGTTCTTTTTCTTTCACGATATCATGTTCTGCATTCCAAGAGTGCACAAAAATGATCACAAATTACACTAGAAGGGGCCAAAAGGGGAAAAAAGGAATCATTAGATTTTAACTACTTTGATATTAAAGAATAATTATACACAAAGAGAAATATCTAATATTGTTTCTTAATATATAAAACTTCAAGAGTCGCCTTCTTTGTTTTAAACTCCAGCAATGTGCTACATTGTTACTAAAAGCATGACTGCAATGCAGGTACTCTCATCCATGAGAGAGGACAGCTTAGTCCGATATACCAGAAATTATCTTGAAATATTACCAGGTGACTTTAATGTAATTATAGAAATATTTCACTCAGGGAAAGAACATATTGTATAGCTGCCCGGGTTCGAGCCCAGCTTTAATATAGCAAGCTAAAACACATCAAATGCCATTGAATGATACAGCATTTTGAAATGTTACAAAAAATTTAAATGCAATTTCGTGGAAGAGCTATTGCAATTACCTACATACTAAAATTTTGACCAAAAATTCAAGAAAACTAAGATACTCCTTTTTCTTTCGAAGGAATCAAAGTCAAATACTAATGTAGGGATGCTCAACCTATTGTACTATGAAACCTACACATAGGAATGAAATTTTGTCACCTATGTGAGATGTCCAATACCCAGAAATTCCGTAAATTGTAGAATAGAACCTGCGTCTGAAAACAGACGAAAGGTAGAACATTATTCAAATACTTTACCTTTAGCCTTGAAGCAGGTGTTCTATATTAAACTGTGTTAATTCACATACAGAATTAGTAATATAATAGCTCAAAATATTTTAAGAACCAAACACACATTAAATAAACATTAAAAAATTTATATACATTTATTAGTGTTATGAGGGTTTATTCTGAAATATTATCAGGTCACTTTCAAAGAAATGATAGAACTTTTCACTCAGGGAAGGGACATTCTGTCTGGCTGCCCGGGTTCCATCCCAGCTTCTGTTACAAAAGTTTCATAGAAGAATTTTAAAAATCCAGAAACAAAACTTATGAAGAAATTATTGAATATACCTGGTTCTATGATTTAGCCATTCTTACAGACATAGTAACTAAATCTTAAATTTGAGGGAGGAGGCGAGAGAACTAAACTAGAGTCTTTGAATTAAAGGGTATTATAAATTCATTTTAAATCAAAATTAATTTTGTGAAAATATTACACAAATATGAGGAATATACATTTTTACCATAATGTAATGTACGTTTTGCCCCATTGAAAATCTGGAGAACTAAGGGATGAAATATAAGAAAACTGAAAGAATCATTTGGAAAATCTCATCGAGCTTAAATTAGTTTCTCAATTAGATCTGTTTAGTGTATTTAAAATTAGGCTAACTACTTCATTCACTTCAAACCCATTACATAATACTAGTATTTAAGAAAAATGGTAAAAGATTGCAAATATGTTAAATAACAATTCTATTGATCAAGAAATGGAAATAACTGATTTTCGTCCTAATTAAGATCAAGAATATCACAAAAAGCCAATTGAATAGTCCTAGAACAGAAACATCATGAACAGTTAAACTTTTAAAAAGATAAATTCCTGCTTCCAATCTGCTTAAAAATGTGAAAGAGGATTTTCAACAATGAACTTGTTAAAATCAATGTTTAGATACGGGATAACAAATCAACATCCCAACGACTGCAAGGATTTAGCCATAACATCGCATGTATCAGAGGCAAAAAAAAAAAAAAACTCGCAGAAGAAATGCAGTGTTAAATTTCACATTAAAATACGATTTCCCTGTATTTAACTTTCATCTTGCTGAATTTTTTGTAAATAATGCAAAGAGTATACCTTTTCTTTAACTTATTATACCACACATTTTTATACTTTGTGTAATGTATTTATAACTGAAATATTAAAAGTGCACTAGATACTTGTGCTCGCCAAAATTTTATAAACTCAAAATTGGCTCCCTTTAAGTTAAAGTTGCACATAACTGCACTAAGGGAAGGAATGCAATTTTATTTCTTTGTCTGTATTTGGTTTCATTTTCATATAAAAAGAGTTAAAAATAGGGTTATCTAATTTTGTTATCTAGGTAACAAAATTTAAACACACATTTTCAGTAAAAATTACAGAATAAAAGATTTTGTTTCCCTGAAGATGCAACACCTCCCTATTCCAGGTATGGTACAGACTGCATACTGTCAGAAAGAAATTCCTTTCTTAAACAGGGAATCCATATACTTTAATCTGTTTTTACACAAGTACTGTTTATGACTAATGGTCCAGGAGTAAAATACTTTATAGTTAATCCATCTAAATTTTTATTATTTCCGGTCATCTGTATAGACTGTTTATTTATCACGACTAAACTACCAATCTGCATTCTAGATACCTGCATATGATTCTTCAAGTCACGTTTCGTAGCCTATCATTTCTAATACAACAGGTACTTGCTGAGCGCAGACTTGTAAAGCGTGATTTCGCGTATAGCAGTACCTTACAGGATTCCATTTAATTTGTCCACTGCTAGAATTTCATTCATACGTGGTTCAACATTCATCCATCAACACCAGAAAGAATTTATCTGCTACTTTAAACAATTTCCATAGACTGAAAATGAAGTTCAAAAAAATCTTACAAATCTCAAATGCAAAGCATTCCGAAGAATTTTCACATATGGAAGATAAAGAAGTCAAACAATGAATCAGAAAATTACAAAAGAAGAATTGGGTGCTTATAAAACCCCTTGATAATAAAAGCGCTCATTACGAGAAACAGCTTTTAACTGAAGATTAGATGAAGGAATCGTTAAATAACAGAGAAGCAATGTCTGATCTTCTAGTGGAGATGGACACAATTAAAGAAAAAAACGGACACTTTAAAAGAGCTACTGGGAAATATGTGCTCTTTACAGCGACATGGTTACAGTTGCATCAGTCATTCTTATAAGCAAAAGACATCAGCTTTTTCAAAAAATAATTCTGTCATGTATTTGCCAAGAGAACGAAAACAAGTCCTAAAGAAACTTTCAGAGTGCTTTTCAAAACCAAGTTGAAAGTTAGTCTGCAGAATTTTACTTCGATAATAATAAAACATCTCTGATTTTATTTCAAAATGAATATTTTTTAATCGATTTTAAAGAGATCTTCGCAAATTGGTTCATAAAACTTCACAATATGCCAAAATTGTTCAGATTAGGGACAAAATATAATAAAGTATGCTTAAAACAACTAAGAAAAAGCACATTTTGAGCATCCTTAACAGAAGACAATTTGGCTCCACTAACTTTCTTTACGAGTATACATTAAATTTTTATTTACATTTCTTTTTTATTCAACACTTAACTTATATAAATGAGAATTAATTATATTATATTAGTTTTAAAAGTAAAACTAGTAAAACTAATATAATATCATTGTATATAAAGCAGTTTGATGTATAATGGAAAAAATTCAATTACTGCAGTATGTTTTAATAAAATTTGAATATAATAGACTGAATTGCACTACATTAAACAAAAAAGCAAAACATTTTTATTTATTTATCTTTATTTTCACTATATGTGTTTGTCATATGTTTGTTACTAGAGGACTTATTTTATAGATTTTAAGCTAAATAATATTTTTATGTTTTTACTTATGCAAATTAATTAATAAAAAGAACTGTGATTTAAGTATTGTCTTTGCTGTGATATAGATTGAATCTTATTATGTTATGGAATTATCATTTAAATATTCAGATACGTGTAATATTAAGAGCATATGTATGTAAGTATAATTTTTCCAAGTATAATTAAAAGTAACCATCAACAACAAATAAACTTATAAGTAAATAGTATCTGTAAATTCTGTATGTAAAGGTATTATTTTTATTTTTATTTATTTCTCTGTGTATTATTTTAATATTGTTTTTAGCTAAATAAAGAAAAGAAAAAAAAAATATTTAATGGAATTTTTTACTCTATTAAATCTATGAATCCCACAGTCATCTGAGCATTGAAGTAATTTTTATAGCATTCTGCACTTCATTCTAAAAGCATTATAATTTAAAGGTGTATATCCTGAATCAGTATTTAAAATCATAAAGTGTTTAGCAGCTTTTTCTGGAAACATACACAAAATAACATTTTTAACAAATTTGCTACAGTAATAGACGTTTGATTCCATGTGAGCAAAATTCAAATAACATATTAAAAATAAAAAACAAGAATTAAAGATTAAACCTTATCCTAAATTAATGGAGGTTGAGGGAAAGCTCTTGTCAAAAAATACATTTTGAGATGAATAACATTATGCGTGTATTTAAAAGCAAAAATTGAAAATTCAATAAAGGAATTCAAAAAGAAAGTATTTTTAACTAAAAATACAAATTTGAAATATGATTTGTGAACATGTTTTAGAAACTTTTAAAATAACTTGAATCATACGAGAAATTTGGCAATTTAAAAAAAAAAATACGAGAAAGAATCTGAACTGCAGACAAAAGAAGGGAAAAACCCCACATTTTTATATGGATGCAGAAAAAAGCTGAAATTCGGATTCTCTAGAATGTTAAATTTTAGCGGACAGCGCTACAGAGCCAAAGTTGCCGCTCCACACCTAAATTGCAACCCTAAAGCTTAGATTCAAAATGGCTGACGAGTCAGCCTGTCTCTCTAGTAGCTCTACGTGAGATGAGATCGCTTGGAGTCACGTGATATGAACCGGCGAATTAGGATGTTGAACTATTGCTATATTAAAGCTGGGCTCGAACCCGGGCAGCTAGACAATATGTCCTTTCCCTGAGTGAAATATTTCTATAATTACATTAAAGTCACCTGGTAATATTTCAAGATAATTTCTGGTATATCGGACTAAGCTGTCCTCTCTCATGGATGAGAGTACCTAAGTAGAGAACTTAAAATTAGAAATGGTTCTTACGTTAAAATTCTGAATGAAATATTTCTTTTATGGTATACGACTTTGGTTTCCAAGATGTTCTTCCAAGTCTGGTTTTAGAGAGGTGTTTTTGTGCCCTTTTTTTTTAAAAAAATCTATATATGTATAGCTCTTTTAATATTAATGTATTGCGAGTTTGATTACTCTATTTTGATCTGTTATGTCACTAATTATGTGTGTGAATTAAGATAGTCTAATATATAACACCTGCTTCAAAGCTGGCAGTAAAGTTTATTTTGTTTATTTGTGATTTAAAATTACCTGCTCTTTGTCTTTTGGTGCCATCTTTCTACCAGCGCTGCAATTATTTACTCTTCTCGAAGATCATTATCCCTTTTATTCTGTGTATCCGTAATAACTGTCTAATTTTTTTTTCTTTCATTATTCATGTTGTACCCATATATTAAAAACCCCTTTCGCTTACTGTACTTCTGTCGTATTAGGAAAATCAGCTTTTCTATCAATTGCAGTCATGCTTTTAGTAACAATGTAGCACATTGCTGGAGTTTAAAACAAAGAAGGCAACTCTTGAAGTTTTATATATTAAGAAACAATAATAGATATTTCTCTTTGTGTATAATTATTCTTTAATATCAAAGTAGTTAAAATCTAATGATTCCTTTTTCCCCTTTTGGCCCCTTCTAGTGTAATTTGTGATCATTTTTGTGCACTCTTGGAATGCAGAACATGATATCGTGACAGAAAAAGAACGGATGAATAATGCAGAGCAAAAAGACATCTGTGGCTGGTAATTCTTGTTTTATATCAACTTTAATTCCACTAGAAATACTTGAATGTTATAATTTGTCCATCCCTTTTCACATGTTGCTTTATATTGGAGCTTTACTAGTTATTTATTTTACATGAACGTGTCACATTATGTTTTAATGTTTAGGGTAGCATTTGTGCATTAAATTCGTAGGTTTTGAATTTCATATTGAAGTGTCTGAATTGGTGCTTTCTCTATATTGTATTGTAATATTCGAAGTGAGGTTGAACTGTTAATCACACTATAATTATCAGAAGTCTGAGATTTGTTAGAGTTCTGTTGCTTCGTAGTGGTTTCAAAAGTACTGCTGTGGTGTAATTTTTTCCCAAGTGGCCTCCTTTCGCATTACGAGGAGGAGGCTAAACATTTTCCTCTCTGTGTGGCCTAATATTTTCCATGTCCAACGGGGTCTTCTCTTCCCAACAGGCCAGTGTAATTGCACTGCCTGGGTATAAACCAATTTTGTTTCAGTTTTTTCCGAATTTACAGTCTCTCTATCAAGTGCTGTTTCTCTTAAAACCATTGAAAGTTAAGTGTTGAATAAAAAAGAAATGTAAATAAAAGTTTAATGTATACTCGTAAAGAAAGTTAGTGGAGCCAAATTGTCTTCTGTTAAGGATGCTCAAAATGTGCTTTTTCTTAGTTGTTTTAAGAATACTTTATTATATTTTGTCCCTAATCTGAACAATTTTGGCATATTGTGAAGTTTTATGAACCAATTTGCGAAGATCTCTTTAAAATCGATTAAAAAATATTCATTTTGAAATAAAATCAGAGATGTTTTATTATTATCGAAGTAAAATTCTGCAGACGAACTTTCAACTTGGTTTTGAAAAGCACTCTGAAAGTTTCTTTAGGACTATTTTCGTTCTCTTGGCAAATACAGGACAGAATTATTTTTTGAAAAAGCTGATGTCTTTTGCTTATAAGAATGACTGATGCAACTGTAACCATGTCGCTGTAAAGAGCACATATTTCCCAGTAGCTCTTTTAAAGTGTCCGTTTTTTTCTTTAATTGTGTCCATCTCCACTAGAAGATCAGACATTGCTTCTCTGTTATTTAACGATTCCTTCATCTAATCTTCAGTTAAAAGCTGTTTCTCGTAATGAGCGCTTTTATTATCAAGGGGTTTTATAAGCACCCAATTCTTCTTTTGTAATTTTCTGATTTATTGTTTGACTTCTTTATCTTCCATATGTGAAAATTCTTCGGAATGCTTTGCATTTGAGATTTGTAAGATTTTTTTGAACTTCATTTTCAGTCTATGGAAATTGTTTAAAGTAGCAGATAAATTCTTTCTGGTGTTGATGGATGAATGTTGAACCACGTATGAATGAAATTCTAGCAGTGGACAAATTAAATGGAATCCTGTAAGGTACTGCTATACGCAATATCACGCTTTACAAGTCTGCGCTCAGCAAGTACCTGTTGTATTAGAAATGATACGCTACGAAACGTGACTTGAAGAATCATATGAGGTATCTAGTATGCAGATTGGTAGTTTAGTCGTGATAAATAAACAGTCTATACAGATGACCGGAAATAATAAAAATTTAGATGGATTAACTATAAAGTATTTTACTCCTGGACCATAAGTCATAAACAGTACTTGTGTAAAAACAGATTAAAGTATATGGATTCCCTGTTTAAGAAAGGAATTTCTTTCTGACAGTATGCAGTCTGTACCATACCTGGAATAGCCAGGTGTTGCATCTTCAGGGAAACAAAATCTTTTATTCTGTAATTTTTACTGAAAATGTATGTTTAAATTTTGTTACCTAGATAACAAAATTAGATAACCCTATGTTTAACTCTTTTTATATAAAAATGAAACCAAATACAGACAAAGAAATAAAATTGCATTCCTTCCCTTAGTGCAGTTATGTGCAACTTTAACTTAAAGGGAGCCAATTTTGAGTTTATAAAATTTTGGCGAGCACAAGGATCTAGTGCACTTTTAATATTTCAGTTATAAATACATAACACAAAGTATAAAAATGTGTGGTATAATATGTTAAAGAAAAGGTATACTCTTTGTATTATTTACAAAAAATTCAGCAAGATGAAAGTTAAATACAGGGAAATCGTATTTTAATGTGAAATTTAACACTGCATTTCTTCTGCGAGTTTTTTTTTTTTTTTTTTTGCCTCTGATACATGCGATGTTATGGCTAAATGCTTGCAGTCGTTGGGATGTTGATTTGTTATCCTGTATCTAAACATTGATTTTAACAAGTTCATTGTTGAAAATCCTCTTTCACATTTTTAAGTAGATTGGAAGCAGGAATTTATCTTTTTAAAAGTTTAACTGTTCATGATGTTTGTGTTCTAGGACTATTCAAATGGCTTTTTGTGATATTCTTGATCTTAATTAGGATGAAAATCAGTTATTTCCATTTCTTGATCAATAGAATTGTTATTTAACATATTTGCAATCTTTTACCATTTTTCTTAAATACTAGTATTATGTAATGGGTTTGAAGTGAATGAAGTAGTTAGCCTAATTTTAAATACACTCAAAACATCTAATTTAGAAACTAATTTAAGCTCGATGAGATTTTCCAAATGATTCTTTCAGTTTTCTTATATTTCACCCCTTAGTTATCCAGATTTTCAAAGGGGCAAAACGGACATTACATTATGGTAAAAATGTATATTCCTCCTATTTGTGTAATATTTTCAGAAAATTAATTTTGATTTAAAATGAATTTATAATACCCTTTAATTCAAAGACTTTAGTTTAGTTCTCTTGCCCCCTCCCTCAAATTTAAGATTTAGTTACTATGTCTGTAAGAATGGCTAAATCATAGAACCAGGTATGTTCAATAATTTCTTCATAAGTTTTGTTTCTGGATTTTTAAAATTCTTCTATGAAAATTTTTCCTTTCCTCTTGGTGATTATCAATTAAATTTCTTTGAAAAATGTTTATTTTTCCTCTACAAAACCTATATCATTCCAATGAATTTCGGCTCCGATGTTGACGAGAATAAAACAGCGAACAATGTAAGGATATACTTCAAAAGACTGGAATTTTAAGATAAGTACTTTTTTTTCATCTAAACTAAATCAAATTTCTATAAATAAGTGCCTTTAAATCAATAAATCTTAATTTTTCATCAGTTTAAAGCATTAAAAAATACTTGAAATTGCCATTGCTTGTGGCTTCCTTTGTGTATCAACTCGAAACAGACGCCAGCGTTATCAGTTCACGTCTGTCAACACTTACAAAGCCCTTAAGGAATCTCGAGAGAGGGAAAATTTGGGGATGAGAGGGATAATTTGGCCCAAGGCCCAAGGCGTTTGACTTCCGGAGTACCTTTGGAACTTAATGCAATTACCTCCACAACTTCGATAAGGAAACTGAGTTGGATAAGAGAAAGCAATGGCTAAAGGAGAGATGAACAAACCATTAAGGGTTTACACAGAAAGAAATGAATAAGGAGTCCGCATATGGGACGAGCAATTCTCTCTGCTTTCAACTTGTAATTTAAGATTGAAAGAGAGAAAGGAGTTGGTTGAGGCGAATTCCGGAACGCATTGCGTTAATGGAATCGGAAAGGTTGGAAGACAATCAGCCGGGAAACATAATTTTCCAGGGCTTGGGAAAGGTAATATTAGGTAATACGGACAGCCGCAGTGATAGCTAATGCCTTGGGGATGAGCGGGGGGGAGGAGTCTTACGACTAAAACTGGAATCCAGGGAAGAAGGAGCGAAGAGGAGGGGGGGAGAGTCTATTCAGGAAGGCGAAAAGTTCTCCGACCGCCCGTGGCGAGAGGAGAATAGGAGCAGCTACTGAAGCGGAAAAGAACCGTGAGGAAAGTTAACTGTGAAAAAGACGGAGAAATTATTAGATGAGGATTTAAAGGGACAGAAATAGAGCAAAGGAAGGGAGTAAGGGGAATTAAAGGAGGTGAGATTTAAATTTAATTATTGAAGAAGGTCTTGAAGTGATGAAATGCAAGCTTGTGATACCTGTGGAAAAATAAAGAATTGATAAGTTGTAGTTAGGTAAAAGGAAGCACTGCAGGAATGATTATAGAGTAGATTAATTATTGCTATATTATTTAAGTCTAAATTTTAATGAATTTAATAGTAGTTGAATAATTAAACTATTGCTGCTATTTTTAAAAAATTTACTTTAATGTTATAAGTCTGGTCCGTGATATATGAAAAGGTGAGGTCCTGATAAATGGGGGGAGGTCATGTTTAGTGGTACAGATGTGGGTCGCGATAAACGAGGCCAGATTAGGTCTAGCGGGCAGTGATGTAAAAAAGAGAGTTAATTAAGGGTCGCCGGGTTAGGCCCGTGAAGTGCTGGTTAAAGTTTAGTTTTAAAAATTAGAAAGAATTCCTAGTCAAGCAAGCACCTCCGCTTTGGCTTCCTAGGAAAGATGTTAAATGTTCTATCAAGAACGCTCCTAGGTCGCTTAGCAGAGCTAGGCTCTGCTGGATTATAAGCAGGAAGTGAGTGCAAGACTGGGTTTTCAATCTGAGATAGTCTATTGAAAAACTTTGCCGAATTTTGCCGAAAAAAGGCATCCAGGGGTAAAATTTTGAGATCATTATGTAGCACTTCATTCCGGACGAAATAATGAGCATTGGTGAGTATGCGAAGCGTAACACTCTGGAATACTTGGAGTTTCTTTAGGTGACTGTTGGCTGCGGTTGACCAGATGATAGCTGCATAGGTGAGGATGGGGAAGATGGTGCTGCGATAAAGTAGGATCTTGTTGCTGAGGGAGAGGTTGCTGGTACGGTTGATAAGTGACATTAGTTGAGTTCTGACAGTTCGTGCTTTGGCTATTGTATAGTTGATATGAGTACTCCAGAGTAGCTTCGCATCCAGATAAACTCCCAGATATTTATAGGATTCCACCCAGGGTATCTCCTCATCAAATAACCTGAGTGGCTGGAGTTGACTATGGACATTCCTCTTTCTGGAAAAGAAAACGGTGGCGGCACTTTTTGCGACGTTAATTTTGATTTTCCAGGTAATGAGCCAGGACTCTAAGTCTGTTAAATAAAGTTGGAGGTGATTAAGAGTGGCGTTAAGTGTTGGGTGCTGAGAAATGATGGCTGTGTCGTCTGCGTAAAGGGCTAGATCGACACTTGGTGATTGTGGTATGTCATTTACATACAAGTTGAAGAGCGTAGCGCTAAGAATTCAAGAATTCCTCCCTGAGGCACCCCCGCCAGGATAGGGCGAGGACAAGAGACAGAATATTTGACTTTAACAGAAAAGGTACGATTATTGAGGTAAGAGTGCATGATGTGCACAAAATTAGCCGAAATTTCAAGTCGCATGAGCTTGAATAAAATTCCGATATGCCAACATCTGTCGAAAGCCTTTGCTACGTCTAAATAGACTATAGTTGTAGGCTTTCCACTGCGAAATCCTGTGTGAATGATTTCTACTACCCTCAGTAGCTGGGTCTGAGTTGAGTGTTTTGCGCGAAAGCCGAATTGTTGAGGAATAATGATATTTCGGCTTCGGCAGAAATCATTCAGGTATCTAAGCAGTATAGCTTCGTAGATTTTACTAAGTGAAGACAGAAGGCTGATCGGTCTATAATTTTGAGGGACCTTAGGGTCCATGCCAGGTTTTAGAATAGGAATGACTAAAGCATTCTTCCAGCTAGTAGGATAATATTTTAACCTTAGCATTGAGTTAATCAAAACTGCTAGGTAAAATATGAATTTAATAGGCAAATTTTTAATCATGCGATTAGAAATCCTATCAAGGCCGGGTGCTTTTGCAGGGGTGAGATTTTTGACAATTGGAGAAATCTCAGTCATGGTTGTGGTGATGGGTTCCTCAGAATGTGTATGTGAGGAGAGAAATTCTTCAACTTGGTGTTGGACTTCAAGCGTGTGCGTTGCACAGGTATCGAACATGAGTCCAGTGTTTAATGAGAATTGTGTTTGAAGACTGTCCGCTATGCGTTCAGCCTTCTCAGTGTCTGTTAATGCCATCCGGTCATTGACCGTGCCCATTAGGGGGGGAATGTCATGTTTGGGTTTGCGAAGCCATGCGCTAGCAACCCAGAGGCTATTGTCAGAAGTCTTTAAGGACTTAAGGTAATTTGAATATTTATCGTCTGCAAATTTTTTAATGTCAGACTTGATCTCATTCTGGATTCTTCGCAGTTGTACTCGAATGGATTCTAAACGTGTGTTTTGCCAATCTCTGCGAAGACGGTTTTTAATTTTGATTTTATCTTTAATGAAGTCAGGTAATTTATAGTGGTTAGGTCTAAATTTGGGTTTGGAAGCAGCTGTGAACGCACTTCCCAGGGTTTGGTTGAGCCTGTCAATGGCTAAGTCAACCTCCTGATTATCGTGAATTTTGATGGGGGGAGAATACCGTTTTCCAAGACATACCGAAAGTTGTCCCAATTTGTGGAGACTTGCGCCGGTAAATTTTGGTTAATTTTGGACGTTTTAAGGGTGAGGTGAACCGGATAATGGTCAAAGGACAATTCCGGAATCACTTCGATCGAATAATCTACTGGAATATTTTTAAATAAGGCCAAATCAATAATGGAAGGAGCACCTAACCCCCCAGGAAACTGGTAATGGGTAGGTGTGTTTGGCGCAATAATTTGGATACGGGCGTCCTGAGCCCAAATTTTGAGTTTATCGCCATAGTTGTTGGCAGTGACACAATCCCAACTTCTATGACGGGCATTTAAATCTCCTGCGATAATCAGGTTATTTGCAACACCACTTAATTTTCTGAGATCAGAGATAAATGCGGGTCCCTGTCTCGGAGGCATATAGCAGGACGCTACTGCTATTGGGGGACAATTTGGAATATGAATTTGTACTATAGTCGCTTCTAAGGCCTCCAGTGGTGGCGTGGGTATCCTAGAATGCTTTAGGGAGCGTTTTACATATATGCTAGTACCGCCACTAGCACGAACAGTGTCACTGATGCATACCTCTCTGTCATTTCGGTAGCAGAAATAATTCGCGATGTTCGCGCTAAGTCCCTCAACCAGATGTGTCTCCTGAACGAGGAAGAGGTCCATGTGATGCTCATTAATAAAATCCCGGACTTCGTGAATCTTCTTCTTGATTCCATTAGCGTTCCAGTAGGAGATCAGGAGAGAATCTTCACCAGTTGCACTATTGAATGTGAAGCCTTTAGTTTAGGAGGCCACAGTATGCCTCGTAAATGTAAAATGCTCTCTCAGGCCCCGTGGAGACATTTCGGAGCCTTGGGAGAGCATTTCTAAAAGCCTCTAGGAGAATTCTATGCTCTATTCCAAATTCAGATGCAATTTGGAAAACACTCCTAAGAGTATCCGTGCAACTGCCATCATCTACAGACTGGGCTGGAGCCTGGGCCGGTGGTGGTGGCGGAAGGAGAGGACTCTTCTTCGGGACTTGCTTCAACGCAGGAGCTTGCTTCGGATCTTTCGTAGATGATGGTAGTCCGGGATTTTTTCGTCCGGAAACGACATCACTAAAAGAGGGATCCGTGCTGCTGAGTGGAGCTTTAACCGGAGCCGGTACGAATTTTGACATCCCGTTATCCGATCTAATAGGGGGGGTTTTATTTTTATTTGCCGGGTTTCTGGGGCAGTAAAACCAGTTGGCTGCGTGCCGCCCAAGGCAGTTCGCACAGGTGTTGGCTTCCTCCGGGTCTTTGGTGCATTGGTACGGGTAGTGCGGGCCGGCGCACCTCAGACACCGGATTGGCAGTGTGCACACTGCGGAACTGTGGAAGAAGCCTTGGCAGCGCCAACACTGGCTCGGCCCCTTCTTCCCGATGTGTTTCTCGAATTTTATTTCAATCCCGAACATTGAAGTCTCTTCAAAAATATCATAAACATTCAGAGACGGATTTAGCTGGACTAAGAATAATGGCATAGGATAACGGGACCTGTGCCTACGGAGCTGAGTCACACTGATAATAGAATATCCTAATAGTTGTAATTCGGACTTAATTTTCTCAGCTTTTGCAGAATTAGGTAAGCCGCGAAGTATAGCCTTTACAGGCCGATCCTGTTTTAAGTTAAAAGATTTGTATTCGGCGACCTGATTATTTAGAATTTGGGCCACCGAACGATAGTCCTCTTCAGACTGCATTTCAATGCGCAAAAACTTGCCTTTCATTCTGCAAATAGCCGTAGGCACAGTTGCTTGGACTAGAGATGTCAGAAACTCAAAATCTTTGGGTTCAACAAAGAAGAAAGGTATTTTCCTTTTAGCTTTGTTAGAGCTTTCAGTAGGGGGGGGAGTACCGTCGCCGGGTTGCTCCACTGATTCTTCATTCTCATTCTCCCTCTGAGGGGGACTAACCGCAGGTTGAGTGAGGGGCAATTCCTCCTCTGGTTTTTCACTCCAAAATGGAGGCAGGCTATTGTTCGGGACCTGTTTTTCTGGGGAAATCTGCGCTCCTCGTGCCACAAGATGGCGAGGAGGCCGCTGAAAACCTTCTTCGTCTATTTTTCTAATCTTTTTAGTTTTCGGGAAATCTGAGTTTTCTCGTGAATTTAGAGTTAGCTTCTGGATTTTTTTAGTGCTGGTTAGTATTTTTTCTGCTTGTAATTTAGCTGGTTTTAGTATTTGCTTAGAATTTTGATTTTTGGCCAAATTTTGATTTTTATCCAAGTTATCGGATTTTTGCGAGATTTCGTCATTACTAAGTTCTTTAGCCGATTTTAGTAATTTTTTTATGCATTCTTCCTCAGTTGGGGAAATGGCAAAGAGAGGCAGATTAAGGCGTTTAGCAAGAGTGGTAAGATTAAAAAGCGTTACCTTAGATTCCTGTTGCACGCACTTGAGGTCGATTTTGTATGTTTACAGTTAAAATAATGCTTTAAATTAATGATTGACTTTTAATAAGTAACATTAATGAAAACTTAGAATCTCGCTCCATACTAATAATACTCAAGTCACTTAACTGCATAAAAAGTATTGGAAGGACGTATAGAAATATTTTTAAGGATATTAGAAGCTTTTAAATTTTAGCAGGGCAGATTTATAGGCACAAAAGTTTCCATTAAAGAAACTATATACACAAATTGTGTTACAGTTCTATCTTTAATTAAGTCAGGAAAAGTGCTATGACAGATAAGAATAAATGCATAATAGGTGTGCATAAATTAAAAATATCAGTCAATATATGTAATTCTAAACTATATTCAATTTCAAAAACAAACTAAAATTGGTTAAAATATGCACTGATGTTAGGCAAACCTAAGAAAGATTTGCTACCAAGGCCTATTTTCAATATAGTAAGGCAGTGTTTGCAAACGTTAATGCTCCATCATTCAACTATGAAATCGCAACTTCGTAGGTTTCCCTATTTTGGGGATAAAAGTCAGCGGAAAACTAAAAACGTTCCTTTGTATTCCCTAATATCTTATCTGAAAATTAACAAAGGCGACCCCCTAAAGGAAAAGTTTCAAAAGTCTTTGGTAGTTTCCCTTTGCAATTCCAGCTCAAAGGGCTATAGAAAAAACACGTTCTTATTTTCCGTCATTTTAAGTGAAACCCTTTCAAACTTTCCAATCTTCTAAAGCTTAAAGACACTTAGGGACATTAATAATCAAAAGGGATTCGTTAGGTACTGAATCTTTGAAAAGTTTGCACATAAAGGTATGGAAGTTTTTATTTAATTAAAATATAACAAATGATTTATTAGTTAGAAATTCGCTTGAGATCCATAAAATATTCATTAGTATGTTTATTATTTTGAAATGGAGAGCGTGGGGAGGGTTATGTAAATAATTTACACAACCCTCCTCATTATGCTGAATCATTTTCATAACATTATATGACTTATCTCAAGGAATTTTGTGTTTAGATGTATAGGCACAAAATCAGTATGTAACAAAATAAGCCTGCAGAGACCTTTTTGAACATTCTCTGTTATACAGTAACCGAATTAAAATTTTCCGTCGTTCCGAATTTTGTGAAAACCTCCTCTTAGAACTTGAAATAGATATTCAGTCTTCTTTCAGTGCTGATAATTTTTACAAGAAAAATTTGGGCAAATTCTTTTAAACAACTGGTTTTATTCATACTGCATAAAATGGAAGAAAATATTCATTCCAGAATCAAACTCAGGATGAAATTTGAATTTTTAGCAATCATACTTTCTTAGCAATTAGTTTTTATGCTCCTAGCGGTATAGAAGAAGCAAGGGATGCATAAAACATTTAGTCTTCCATAATAAGCATTCAATACACATGAAAATGGTTTGTAAACCTATATGACTCTTAATAAAGTGAAACAAAAACTGCAAGAAACTGACATCATTAAAATTAAATTTTATTAAAATAAATTAATGATTTTGCTCTGTTAAAAACAGACTAATCAAATTACAAGTAGATGATGATTCAAATACAAGATGCCCGAAACAGGTGTAATAATTTTTTACTACACTGGTATTATTTTACTTTTATGTAATTATTTTATATATTAATTTATTTCTATATAATTCATTATTATTATTGAATAATAAATAGACATTTTTTTAATATAAATCAAAGAAGTAACTTGACACTATTCAGGTACATAATTTGGAATAAGCTTTAAAAATTAAGAGGAATTGTGGTATGTTATTTACAGCTCTGAATTTTTGGAACATGTCATTTGCACTGTTTAATTTTGTTCACATATATAATATTACTAGCATTTCCATTTAACCAAAGTCCAAAAATCAATCTTAATATTAATCTTAATATTTTATTAATATGAATGATTCTTACAGTTTATTATAACGTGTATTGTGTTGGTTCATTATAAAGAGCGTATCACTTTTCAAATTGTTGTCACCAAATATTAACACCCTATATTATTTTTAAAGAAAGAAAATAATGAAAGATCTGCATATATGTTATTATATAATTTATATGTTCCTCGCATTGTGGAAAAAAAAAGACATACCTTAGAGTCATCAAATTTTGAATATATTAATCCTCCACCAGAGTATGCGCATGTGGAAGCACGAATTTTGAATTTAAAATTCGTTTTATTATTTATTTCATATTTTGAAAAACTTTAATGAAATTCTGATTAACAAACTTAATGACTTACAACGAAATCAAACATTTTTATCACCAGCTCGAGAGGCAGTCACCATTTGGAAAAATGTATGATATTTATCATCCAATTAACAAACTTGACTCTATGAAAGCAACGTGTTGCCACTGCTGAAAGCAAAATTCTTCATTTATTTACGCCCAAGGTACTTTCAAATGTAAACTAGGTTGTTACTAAATAATAAGCAAAGTGATTTAAAAACAGTAAGCACAATTCTAAAAACACTTTTTCTACTTTTTGATGTGATTGACTTAATAACATGTATTATAATCATGAGATGTTTAATTAGAAATGTTCAATATTTTTATGAAATAACACTAGCAGGACTCATTAAAATCACTGTATAATTTTTCTTTTTGTGATAGCTATTTTAGGTGGCTGGCCATGCGAGTGTTTAGAAAGAACAGAGAAGTTTAAAAAAAAAAAAAAAAAAAACTTGTCTAACGTAAAATCAAGATAAAATATGATCAGGTGATGTTTCAGCAGCATTACACTTGGTGCACGTCTTAGGCTGCTATCACACGTCGGTTTGTTTCGAAAGAACAACTGTTTGGAACAATTTTTCTGCTTTGACACAATAGCCAATCACCACAGCTCGCTTTGGGGTTAACACAGAGGAAACTAGTTCTCCATTACAAACAAGCTAACAGCATTCGGCGCTGATAGCTGATTGGTTGATAACGAACAACTTGCAACTTTTTTCGAAAGGAAGGAAAAAGTCGCACGTCTTTCTTTCAATAGTAAACCAGGCAGAAAAATTGTCCGAAACAGTTGTTCGTGTGAAACAAACGCCGTGTGATATGGGCCTTAAAAAAACTTTCTATCCTTGTTCATAGGAGACAGTCCTCAAGTGTCCACTGGCAAAACATGATATGCAAATCTGCTAGCTTCTATGGCCCCAAAATATAGGGTGCCACTACAGTGAACTCTTGAGTACCAGTCGTGTACTAGAACACTCCAGATATCCTTAAGTGATTTTTTACACTTGACAACTTCACTAGGTGCAAGCAAAGCATATCTGACAGGAGAGTCTCTAAAGCAGCAGCCTTGGCCAGACAGTCCGCAATCTCATTGTCATTAATGCACACATGGAAGGGAATTTCATTGGATGTGCTCCTCAGAATTAACCTAACGTTCAAGATAGATATGCCAGCCTTGTCCCTAACCTCTGTTTAATCACTTAGATGAACTGATAACTGGCTGTCAATTAGGATCCATATATCCACAAAATAAGGTTCAACAATATTCTCCACATAGCTCAGGCCTCCTTCGATAACAAAAAGCTCAGATCTGAAAACAGAGGAAAAATCTGAATTTCTAAGTCTAAAAGTAGTAGTATGAGCCTTGACGAAGGAATCACTACCAGAATAGCCATAACTACACTTACTGTCATTTGTATATATCTGAAGAGCATCTTTAGCTGCATAACTGATCGTTTCCAGGACCATTTGCCTCATGAATTCAGGGTTGTCAGCAATTTTATGAACTTGTTCCAAAAGTTCAGTGGGAAAATTGATGCCACTTAAGTTTAGATGGAGCTAAAGCAGGGCCTCAGACAGTGACGTCCAATCCGGCAAGGGGCAAAATTGCTTGAGAAAAGGGACTGTTTCTCTTCAGTCTTTAGTTATTGACTCAGTTCTTCAGGTAGGAAGAGGTTCTATTCTGGTCATCATAACTGACAGGCTTATTATAATATTTAACACGAATTTTCTTCTCATAACTCAATGGCTGAAGGTCACATTCAAATACAACAATAAATAACATTAGGGGAGTTATGCCGAAAGCCAGAAATGATTTTTGCCGCAGTTACCTGAACTCTTTTCAACTAACTGAGATTAGAATCTGCACGACAGAAGTAAACAGGAAAACCATACTCCAAGATAGGTCTAATAAGTTATAAGTTATTAGGAAGTATAAGTTAGTTTCAGAGTTAAAACATCTGCTCCCCATATTATTGTATAGATTTATAACCTTTAAAAAGTTAATAATTCTTATTTATTAATTTTAAAATAATAGATAAGCATGCTATGTTTTCTTAAAATTTGCAGGTCCCCCCTGTGCATTTATAATTAAATCATGAAAAAAAGAAGAAAACTATGGCATTCATTATCTTTTTTCATCTGCATACTAAGTGGGAGAATTCCTAACAGCTTTATAAAGTAACGCAAACAAAAGAGCCCTTAGTTTCGCATTAAAAAAAAAATAGTTTCGCGTACTAAGAATTAAGTACATGAATATATATGCCATTTTTTTTCCCCCTGCAGCTAAAGAAGAAAAACTTGTATTTGATTGCCCTGGAAATTGATACTTTTATTCAAAATTTAATCTAAGACTGCTTTTTTGACCTAATTGTAAATTTTACACTGGCATGTTTCTCTTCCAATTTCATATATTGTCTAACTTACACTCACATTTATATACATACATTTAAACAAATACAAGATCATTGTAAAGAAAACAACTTTGTTCACAATATCTAGAGATAAATTACTTAAATCTTTCAAAAGAGGGGAAAATGATACAGATCTTTCCTATGCGAAATTGTTCCGACATTTTATGTGATTATAAATTACGTAAAATGATGAGCTAGCTTTGTTTTTTACAAATTATCAATGCATTCTTGTTTAATTTTACAGTTAGGGCATTTAGCAATATTTACATCATCATTTGTAAGTTCTATTCTAAAACCATTTGCCCTCCTTGGAATTAACCTTGATAATATTTTATTGTTATATGATTCTAATTTTTTCATCCATTTCTATTGGAATACTTATGTTTCTTTACAGCAAAGGTTCCCAAACTTTCCTTGACCCTTCACAATAAAAAAAAATTCTGACAACTCCCTCTTCCACAATAATTAATTTTACCAAATGTTAAAATATTGTATATTATCTATATTTTACCTGCCTATCCATCTATTAAGAATCACAAAGTCAATATTAAAAAAAATAATTCATTAAAAGCAGTAAAATTTTTTTAAATATGCAGACAATCAAAACAAAATAAAAAAATTAATAATATGGTCAAGGCCGGCAGTTTTAACCACTTGCACTAAAAAGACGTACCATGCACGTCGAGATGCTTTTGTCTCCAACCGCGAGCGATGTGAACACTATGGCCCGGAATACACACTGAAGCCTAAGACAATTGAAATTGGGGTCAACACATCCACCTTCGTCTGTTGCGAAGCAGTACGCGCACAGATTTCTACAACCTCGAACGATCTTCCTGCACTGAGTGCATCAGTTTCTTACGCAGCAACATCAGCAGTTATACAGGAGCCACCCCCACGCTCTTTTGCAGAAGTAGTGAAACTAACACAGAGGCCTAGTTTAATAATAAAGCCTACTGGTAAGAAGAGAGAAGCACAACTCAGGAAGGAGCTCCAAGAAAAAGCCCCGATTAGCAGCCTACAAATTGCGGTGGAGCATATCTCCTCAACATCGAAAGGAGAGTTAGAGGTCTTTTGCAAATCAACTAAAGACATAGATCAATTAGAAGAGAAATTACAAAATGCCAACCTTGAGATTGATCTGCAAAGACGGCAAAGAAGAAAGCCACGCTGCACAGTTCATAGCGTCCCGGACAACATCATGCCCGAGGAACTCATCGGGGAAATCGCTGCAACAGCAGAAATCCCATCCACAGGCATCAAAGCGCTCTTCAGACTCCGAGAACGGAACCCAAAGCGAGTCAAATGGGTTTTGGAGTGCCAACCGTCCATCCTTCCGGCAGTTCTTAGGGCAAGACGAATTTTCACAGGCTGGCACGCACATGCAATCACAGAGTACCTGGGCATCCGTCGCTGCTACAAGTGCCAGCAGCTCGGACATACCCAGAATAAATGCACATGCAAGAAGAACTTCTGTGCCTACTGCGCCGGACCGCACAATGTCAAAAACTGCAAAGCAGAACTACCAGAATGTATTAACTGCCGTGACGCAAACGATAGACATGGAACCATGCACGACTGTAGGCACCCAGCCTACGCAACTGAATGCGTAGAATACCATCGAGCAGCTGCCTACATCCGCAGCATCACCCAATATTAATAACAACACACCACGTAATTGCGAAAGTCAACAAGCGCAAAACGTTCAGATAAATACAGTGTTTAACTCAAACGAAGAACCCATAAGATTTTTACAAATGAATATGCAGCGAGCCAGGGCTGCGGTCGCTCAGACAGTTCAATTCGCAATTGATAATAAAATAGACTTTATCATAGGTCAAGAGCCATATACCCGCGATGGCGCGGCAGCAGGTTTTCCATTGCAATGGACAGTTTTTCAAAGTTCCAATTACGACCATCCACCAAGAGCTATAATAATAAGCTGTAATCCAGACTGGTCTCCAACATCTATCTCACTCGATCAAGATCATGTAGCAGTGCTCGTAGAAGTACAATCCTTCTCTGTTATCTTAGCGTCGATCTATTCTCCTCCAACAGCGGATATTGGCCCGACGACAAGATTCATCCAAAGTGTCATACATAGATTTAAAATCCCAAATATGATCTTCGCAGCCGATTACAATTCACATAATACGGCCTGGGGATATCGAACTACAGACCCGAAAGGAAAAGAACTAGAGGACTTCATATCCTCAAGTAATCTAATAGTCCAGAATACAGCAGATGCACCACCATCCTTCGACAGGGTCTTTGCGCAGGGATGGCCAGACTTCACCCTGACCACTCTGCGCGTAGCACCTCTTTTGCAGGACTGGAAAGTCGAAGAGGAAGAGAGCCTCAGTGATCACAAGTTCATTACCTTCTCTATATCGCAGACCACCTCCGTGTCCAAGATCAAACGCTATAACCTTCCTGATCGAAAATTAACAACATTTACGAAGAAAATGAAGCCTACGTACGCTCCTAACCCTACGTAACCCTACGCAGACACCCTACGTACGCTCCTAAACGCAGTTTTCTGCAAAGATGATGTACAGCAGGACACAACAGAACAAGCTCTTCTCAGGACAGTAACAACCACACTGGACACCCCAACAGACCCGGATATTACAATTAATGAACTTCAAAAAGTTCTTGCAACTCTGCCGCGCAAGAAAGCCCCTGGGCCCGATGGGATGGACTATGCTATCACCAAAGCAACGATCAAAGCTCACCCTAAATTCTTTGTTGACTATTTCAACAAGCTTCTGGCAGCAGGTATATTCCCAAAACCATACAAGATAGGGCAAGTTATTTTATTTCTGAAAAAGAACCGGAACCCAGCCGAGGCCACATCCTTTCGTCCTATCTGTCTCTTATCGGCAATGGGTAAGGTACTAGAAAGGATTATCATGAACAGGCTACGGTACCATTTACACACGCAAGGATTCTTAAGTCCGAGACAATACGGGTTTAGGACGGGCACTTCTACAGTCCACCTACTCTTCAACATTAGAGAAGCAATTTTAGAGAATCGACATAGCGGCGACCATACTGCCATGATAAGCATAGATCTCAAAAACGCTTTTGATACATTATAGTGGCCGGCTATCAAACAGGCTCTGCGGAAGGCAAAATGTCCGAGCAACCTGTATAAGATGCTAAGCAACTATCTACAGGATAGAAGACTACTAGCAGTTCACAACTCAGGCATAATAGAGCAGGAGCAGACGAGAGGCTATCCACAAGGGTCGTGCGCTGGTCCACACCTGTGGAATCTAACTTTCAACGAAGTTTTAACAGCTACATGGCCAGCGCACACAAAGATCTACGCCTACGCAGACGACGCAGCGCTAATAGTGAAAGGTCGAACCCGAAGAGAATTAGAGACTCACTGTAACGAAGTGTGCCAACAATTCTATGCCCTATGTGACAACCTTAAACTGAAAATTGCAGAGCACAAATCCAAAGTGTTATTAATACCTAAAAAGGGAGGTTCTCTTTCAAGAAGACCAACCATTAAGATCAACAATCAGAGGATACAAATAGTCAATCAACTAAAATATCTGGGCCTTACGTTCTACCACAAGATGACCTGGATACCACACATCCAGGACATCAAAATAAGAACAGTGACAATAGCGAAGCAAATGCGATTATTTCATGGCCACAAATGGGGCCTCAATCCTCATATTCAGAAGGTCCTCTTCACCACAGTGGTGGAAAAGATAGTCACTTATGCAGCAGCAGTATGGGCTCACCCAATGCAAAGCAGGAAAATTAAACACCTTTCTACCATTCAAAGACCTTTTGCATTGGGTATCACTAGAGCCTACCGCACGACGTCTTCAGACGCGATCAACGTGCTGGCTGGCCTTCTTCCCCTACACATCCGTGTCGAAGAGGAGGCAGCAAGACAAATCGTCCTGCAGCTTAAAAGACCTGTCACCTTTGAGGAAGAATATTTTAATCCAGAGGACTATGAAGCTAAATGCTGCCCTCTGAAAATCCATCCAGCAGCCAAAGGCACCGGAATAAGCATAATTACCAATCCAACTACGGCCCACCGTCCAGCACAGATTACCATCTTCACTGACGGGTCGAAGATAGACGAAAACGTGGGAAGTGCCTATGTGGTCATGCTGCAAGATACAGTCATAGATCAATGGAAGGGTCAACTAAGGCAATTTAATAGCGTTTTTCAGGGAGAAGCAGTGGCAATTGCGCAAGCAATCCGCTACCTGCAATCCCACCACTCCCGCAACGCTACAATAAAGACAGACAGTCGTTCTTCGCTATACGCAATAGGAAACCCTGACCACCCCTCCGATATTATTCAGGGAATACAGGAAGATCTGCGAAAAAATTCCCAACTCCATACAAGACTTGAATGGATCAAAGCGCATGCCGGCCACCACGGCAATGAGTTGGCTGACCATCTAGCCAAAGAAGCTGCCACAGGAGCAACATCTCAACAAATCAACATCCCATGGCCAGTGTCTTACCTGAAAAGAACATTGCGCTTAAAGGCAATCGGGAAATGGCAGCAGACATGGGATAACAGCGATACCGGCCGACGGACTTATTACCATGTCAGCTACGTGGACACTACCAAAAATTTTGCAAACATGCAATTGGTAAGATACATTACGGGTCACGGACCATTTCCCGAGTACTTTAACAAATGCGGGATAAGTAACACTAGCCAGTGCGCCTGTGGACAGACTGGCTCTCCGGAGCATTATCTAACCTCCTGTCCCCTTACAGAAGGGCTACACATCAACCTTCCGTCGACCAATCGACAAGCTTTCTGTAAGTTTTTGATAAAACAGAGGCACTTGGTTAGAAAAATAGGGCTTTTAATGGATAAACTGGCCGATCTTAACACAGACCTTTGCCATACTTAGCCATATAGACGAATAGTAATTCTGTGTCTAGCACCAACTACCAACACCACAAAATAACTGTGAATTATCGTAAGGAGTGTCCAACACTCCTAGTAATATAGCAAGAATAAACTATTTAATCAATTTGCATTATGCCAACCAAACGAATTATGTCTATTATCTGTACCGCAATATGTAAATAAGGACCATCTGTACCTGTTTATAAATGTATCTTAAGTACCATCACCATGTAGTTATGTTTTATGTATGTATATGTATAATGCACCCAATGCTTCTATACTCAATGCAATTATGCGCCTTGTACTTGTATATATATGTTCTAGTATAAATGTTACTGTATTGATCATTAACTGTATTAATCATTGCTGCATTATTGTATTAATATTATTTAGCATCATCAAATTAATAGCACCATTTGAACCTTATTACGTACTTTCAAGTCCACGAGACTAAGGCATTAAGATTGTGAGCCCAATGATTACTATGTGCCTAATAATATGAATATATATCCTCGTATATATGATAATGTAACCATGCATCCGAATATAACATCACGCAACATGACACTTTACCGCATAGTGTTAATCTAAAGTCTTAATTCTAAAAACCCCATTGCATTAACTAACTTCTATAGCATTATTATTATATATATATTTGTTTATATATTATGTATCGTCTGTATATGTACCATGTATATAATGCTTATAAATCCAATGATTACTGCGTGCCTAATAATTGTGTATACGTGTTTTAGTATGTATATAACTGCATCCATGGCTCCGCGCATATCATCCTGTAGTATGGCACTGTACCACATAGCGTTAAACTAGGATCTTACACTAAAACTAACAGCACCAATGAATTGTTCCAGCATTGTACTAATCTTATGTATTATGTACGTATATGCATAGTGCATCTAATAATTATGTATCCTATGTTAAGTATGCACCTAAAAATATTTGTATATTTTTATATATATAGTATTAACAAGTAGAAATATTACTGTATTCATGCGTCAGTATTTAACACTGTGTAACATGAAGCCGTTTCGCATAGTGTTAAACTAGAATTTTACTATAAAATTAACTGCATTTATTACTTTCCATAGCACTGTATTTTGAACTATCTGTTTATATATGTATATGTATACCATGTACCTAATGTCTGAGAATCTAGTGATTATTATGTGCCTGAAAGTTGTGTATATGTATATTAGTATATATATTAGTTTATCCATCCAATCGCCTACAGCATCATGTAACATGTAAAAATAACAGCACCAATTACTTGCCCTAGCATTGTATTAAGAAACTAATATATGAATATGTATATGTAGTATGCGCCTATTGTATAAGTACCCAATGACAATTATGCACCCTATAATTGCGTATAAATGCATTATTTTTAAAATACTATAAAATTAATTGCATCACTTATCCTCATCGGCACTCTACAATGTACCATCTGCTCATGTATATAAATGTGCCATGTACCTATTGATTATGAAATCGAATGATATAAGCATTGTAAATAGGAAGCTGTACCCATGCACCCGCATACATTTCTATGTAACGTGACACAGTAAGGCAAAATATCAACGTAGTGTCCTATTATGAAATTAAATAAGCACCTATTACTAGTTATAACATTATTTTATGGATCTAGAGTTTCAGTATATGAAGTAAGTACGAAATGTTTATGTCACCAATGACTATTGTGTACCAAAATATAAGCGTATATACGCTTTTGTCTATATGTAATTGTGTATGTCTTTGTTTATATGTAATTGTACCCATGTATCTACTAGTGTTATCACATATCTTGGCACTGTATAGTTAATATACATCTATTACGCACGGAATAATCATGTACCTAATGTGTCTGTATATATGTATATGAATTTATGTTCTGTATATATGATAATGTAACTATGCATCTGCACATTTTATCCTGTAACACGGCACCGTATCGCAAAGAACTAACTAGAGCCCCACTCTAAAATTAATTGCACCAAAGACACTGTACTACACAGTACTAATCTAGGGTCTAACTTTTAATTCACTGTACTAATTACTTATTCCAGCATAACATTGAGCACCTAATATTTCAGTATGTACATGTCTTCTGTAATCTAATGATAATGCTTCAAAGGGTCATAGTGTACTCAACATATGAGTACACACGTTATGTATATATGCTATCGTATCCATGCTTTTGCATACACGTTGTAACATGGCAATGTATTATACAGTGTCTAACATTAATTAGCTTTAACGCCACTGTATGAAGTACCAAATTTGTATGTATGTTTATATATTAGTATTTTAGCACAATGAACACGTATGGTTATCTAGATAAAGGTGGACGTGGCGCTATACCGATTAACCGTATTGGTAGAGGGGTGGTGCCCACGTCCTCCGTCGCATGTCCATAGGCATTTATCGAAAAAATGAAAATAACGTGGTGCAAACGTCGTCTAACAACTAGATTGTTTATTTCTCGAGTTACAGCTCTGGATTGCACTCGCAGACGCAGAGCGGCGTAAATGAGACACTTTACCGCTTGTTATATCGTAGCGCACGGCACCGCAACTGTGACGTTTAGTCGTATCGCAGGTGTAATCTGTTAATGTGAACTTTCAGTTTTGGTAACATCAGTCACAAATTTTCACATCCAGTAATGAGCAGTTTCTTTTCTTAAATAGTAAATTAGCTAATGTAATGAACCCATGTGTAGCCAAATACAGTTAAGGAAAAGCAAATACAAATTTTCGTAATCTTCCGCACAATCCACCATAAAGAGCTTGTATTGATTTTTGAAGCTGACTTCTTGGTATCCATTTCTAAATTATACTTTTAGTTTTTCATTAATGAGTTCTAGAAGTTCTTCTACATTTGATGATTTTTCTGAATTTGCATTTGGGAAAGGATCTAAAACACAACTTAGTATATTCGTGTTTTAAATGTCTTGGTACAGCTCCACAAAATCAGTATGAAGAACTGACTTGAAAGTATGTAAGTAAATCTTCCTGTTCTGCAGAGATAGCTGATAATGTGGGAAAGTGGCTTTATTCATCTCTATCT
The DNA here is from genome assembly GCF_044657685.1 of Stegodyphus dumicola. Lineage (NCBI taxonomy): Eukaryota > Metazoa > Arthropoda > Arachnida > Araneae > Eresidae > Stegodyphus > Stegodyphus dumicola. The sequence continues at coordinate 106,002,154 of NC_140781.1, read as the reverse complement.
GGATTTATTTTTGACAGAAGATGATTCTACTAGAGCTATGACTTTTTCACTTTAATTAAATTCAACTGATCGCCTTGCAATTGTAAGTTGACTTCACTAAATATTATAACAGCTCTAACAAATAAGCAATGTTTTCGGATGTAATTAGGTTTCATGGAGTTTTTTATCTCCGTTTTCAAGGAGTTCAGTACAGAGTCAAATAGACTGAAAAAAAAAATTCAGAAAAATACTGTTTGAGAGCCAATGAATTAGCAACCAAATGCAGATGAACTCTTATTACAGTCCTTCATACAGAACAAAATATTACAAAAAAGGAATTTTTTCTTTAAAAAGGAAAATTCTTCATTTGTTCATTAAATACTGATTCTTTGTAACAGTTTCCAAATTTTTAGCAAATAATAACCTCTTACGAGCTTTTTCTTTTATGAAACAAATGCATAATACAGTCAAAAGTCGTTAATCCGGACTCGTCGGGACTTCGGCAATTCCGGATTATCAATTTTTCCGGATCATAGATCATCAGCTTAAATCTGGTAAGATGGCATGCAGAAATTACAAAATTAAAAATATAAAACCGTAATTTATGAAATAAAGAACAATTATGATCTAAAGGGTATCAAAATTTACAAAAAGAAAAAGCTTAATATTTGTTTACTTTATTAAACATTTCTTTCAATGTAAGTTGTTTAAGTTGCTTCGTTTCATGTGATAATACTTTCTCTTTAATTCTATTAAAAAGACATAATTTCTTGTTCAGTTACAAAGTTCCGCTGTTCAAGTCCTCTAATTGCTGTGTCGAGAATACCGACTAATTTGTCAATCGAAATTTTTTCGTTTTCAATAACCTCTGTTACTTTCTTCACTATCGGAAGCAAATTATAATGACGAGGAACTTGTTTTAAATTATATCAAAGACTAAGTACATCGAGATGAAATACTACATTTAGTAAAAAATTATAAGCCAAATAAAATAAAAACATCTGCCTTGAAGATAAGGATAGTGCTGACAGATCAACTTCCAATTCATTGCGCGCAGCAGCGTTCCACCCGCCGAGCAGCGTGAAATTGATAAACAGATTTCGGATTTCGAAACATACTTTCGCTTTAGATCCTTTACATATATCGGAAATTCTATTTGATATAATCGAAAGTTCAAGCTTACTTTTATAAAATTGCTCTAGCAGTCTGCAAAAAATAATAAGCAGGATCCAGTTCGAAGATTAAGGAAAACGCAATCTGCAACATTAACTGAATTAGATAATTTTAGCTTAGCTTATACCGTCCGTTATACATTAAACGCACATATGTAAACGTTTTAACGCTACGCATGCGCAGAAAGTTTGTAGCTTTGAGGTCCGGATTATGGGTGTCTGAATTTACGACTTTTGACTGTAATAATGCTTCGTTATTTGGTAGATTTGTTTCATCAAGTTGAATGGAAAATTTGCAAGCATAATGATATTTCAGCATCTTTAGCTATTTAATCTACTCTTTTTTGCATTGAATTATTACTCAGATGGATTTCTCTGATGAGATCGGACAGTATCTTATGATGAAAAATAGTTTTTATTATCTCTCTGACTATGGGCAAGATTAATTCTGTGTCAGTTATGTGTGGTTTTGCCTCTTCTGTAATTAAGAATGAAACATTATTTAAGGGTCCCAGTCAATTATCTTCTTGTTTAAAAGGCAATGCAAAAGTTTGATTCAGTTGCCGTTTTAAATAATTCTTTTCCTGTCCTTGAAAATATGATAAACCTGTCTTGTTTTTCAGCATGCATTTTATTCAAATGCTCTTGTAGATGAGAAGGCTAAATAGCTTCATTTGAAAAAAAACTTTTTAGCAAATTAAACACAAAGGTAATTATTAGCTTGTAGGAAAGTGTGTAAATCTGTATTTCAAATACTCAGTACTGTACTGCCAATATTTCTCCTTACAGTCGGCCATCTTGAAATACAAAATTTGGCACAGTTTAAATAAATTAACTTTTCAACATATTTATAGACAGTTACAAAAAATAATTTTCTAAAACCACTTAATGCATTAATATGGATTATTGGTGAAGCACAAAATGTAAGACATTCTTACCAATACCGATACTACACATGCACTGAATTATGGCATGATTTTGCCAGCTGTGGCGAGATACTGCTGCAATGGCTTACTTGCCAACCTAGGACACTAAAAAATCAGGAGCTTTTTTTTTTTTAAAGAAATTTTTAAAAAAATTTTTCTTAACAAAATTTTTTTAAATTGATAAATATATATTTTTTAATAATGAATTAACTTTAAATATTTACTAAGTTGCAAATGCAAACAGTAGAAAAACACTTACATGTAAAATAATAATAATTTTAACACTTGCATCTTTAATAAAAAAATTGCATTAAGAAACTTCATAATTTGTTCACAGTAATTGCCATGTAGGCCTGCTTTTGCTAATAAAAGCCTTTCTAATGTTTTATACTAATATTAGATCTAAATTTGGTCCTTGTTTTTGCAACAATACCCAAAATCCTCTCCATTTTGCATTACTTTGGGGAATGGTCAGAATTTCCAACATTATTCTAAAAAGTTCATTATACTTTAAAATTCCATCAGCACCTTTCAGTTTTCCAATTAAACTCTACTGGGCATCGATCCTAGCTGGTTTTATAACGTTATTCAAGTTCTCTAATTGTAAACTGCAGCTGTGATTTATCAGTTGCATCATCGTCCTTCATACTAAATGAAGGTAAAGTGGAAATCTGTTCAAAAAAGATCTTATATCAGAAAAACATGCATTTGCTAGAGGAGAAACATCTACAACTTTTTCATGTAAAATCATTTCATAGTTGACTGGAAATTTACATAGTATGTAATCACATACATGGTAGAAATAGGTTCTAACGTGGAAATTAAACTTATTTTTGTTCTTCCACTACTTTGTTAGTTGCATCCTCTAGTACCAAATCTTCATCTTTCTTCTGATTTTCTATTTCACCATAAATTACATCATACATAGAATTAGAAACAAAACAACAATTGATTTTACAAACTTTGATAAAATGTCTTTACATAGATCATAAATCATTGATTGCAAAACATGAATTAATGGAATTCAGCTTTGTATAACCATATTAAGAACATCAAATGAATTGTACAAAAAGGAAAAAACTTTTGTTAAGGTCCAAAGATTAAAACACAAATATCCATTCTTCACAAGATAAACTTAACAGTAATCAGAAAATGTTGCCGGTAAAAATATATGGTTAGAGTTGACTTTAGGGTACCCCTTGTATTATCTCGAATTTTTTGTTTCATTTATGGTAACCTAAGTAGTTGAATGTTATGGAAACCCTATTATGACACAATTGTTTGCATTATTCAGGTAAATTTTAAATCATGGGATGTTTTGTAAGGGCTTTTGTGGTGTGTGTTGTTAGGAAGTACATTGCTTGTTTCATTGTTTAGATGGTAGAATGGCTGGATGTAGTATGATTAATTTGAAGTTTCTGTACAATTTGGAACGAAAGGGGAAAAGTGCATTAATTGACTAGTGTGCAAATAAAGGCTTACTTAGTAGCCATCTTCCGGACAGTCCAAAACTACGTATGATATTTTTGTGAATTTATGTGGCATCGCCGATATACGGATTCGAGTTCAGATAATTTTAGGAAGTTTTTGGATGCTGTTAAGGAATTCTGTGTGCCACAGACTGAAGACAGATAAATTTCTAAATAAGGTAAGTGGATTAAGATACAATAACACGTTGAACAAATATTAATTTAGACGTCAAACAACAAAAATCAGCATTATATTTTTCACAGGACTAGTTTCGATGGTTTTACCGAATAATCATCCTCAGCTGCAAAAGCACAAATGAACCCTCAGCTGCAAAATCGTGAACCATCATCCTCAGCTATTTGCATTAATCTTACAACATTCAGCCATTCTACCGTCTAAGCCACAAAAACAAGCAATGTACTTCCTAACCAACACACACCACAAGCCCTTACAAATCTTTTACCCCGTCATTCAAATTTATAGCAACAACATGCAATCGATTACGTCATAATAGGTTTTCTATAACATTCAACTACTCAGGTTACCATAAATGAAACAGCAACTTCATGATAATGCAGTCAAAGACCAAAAATCCGCTGACCTGAAATCCGGCAACTCATGAAATCTGCGTTGCCTCTCAAAATATAAACATTCAGTTTATGGGTTCTGGAAACTGCAACATTGAGTACGAATTATCAAAGAAAAAATACTTACCGAATAATGACGTCTTAACTAACGAATAATAATGAGTCATAAAGGAAATACCAAATTATTCACATCATGATAAAAGCTTTTTCCCCTCTAATCTGCATCTAGGTAAGAAAGCAGACGATTCAATCAACTTTTCTTTCAAGTTCATGACTCACGTTGTTGTATTTTCTGAACTTTGTTACTTCACGAGATTATTTAGTGTTGCCTTTTTTTTTTATGTTTGTGATATTTTGTGAATAAATTAAGGATATTTTACATTTCAGCCCTTTTTAATACAATTACAGATTAGAAACGAACTCATGATTTTACTGCTTGCAACGTTGAAAAACGTAAACACGTTGCATTGACAGTAATGCAAAAAGATGGAGACAGGTGCTACTTCTCAGTTTATGGCAGAATCGTATGGAATTATGATACGATTGTGTATGATAAAGGAAAATATATGGAAAAATAAAGAAAAGCTGTTGAAATTTTACAGCAACAGAGATTCTAACACAGAAATCTTTGCATGAGGTGAGACGAAGTCGGCAAACCTCTATGCTGTGTGTATATATATAATACAATTAATAACTTAATTAAATGTATCTAATACGCCTTATTTATTTTATTTTGCACTTTTAGTCTGAATATTTTGATTTATCTTTTCTATCCTGAAATCCGCACAACCTCTGATCCCAAGCTTTGCAGATTTCTGGAATTCTACTGTACAAGGGGCACCCTTCAATCTACTCTAACCATGTTACCCTTGTTGGGCAATTTTTTTTTTTTTTTTGATTTTTTTTTTGATTTTGCAAGAAATTTGCATCAGCTTCACACTTATATTTTGAAATATTGTTTTGAGAACTGTGAATTAAATTGCTCACCAGTGCAGAAATTATTTTTCTGAAACCTATTTTTAACAGTGGCAGTAGTAATTACATCTTCATTTACTTTAGGCATTTTACAGCTTTCAACAGTCTCACAGTCTTAACTCTAGAAACACTTACGTCTTTAAAAAATGCAAGAAGTGGGTTCCATTGGTCGAGAATGTTAAACACTTGTTTAAAGATAGCCAGCATGTGCATATATGTTTCAAAAATTTTCTTAAATCAGTATTACACAGCTGTTGGAATTGTTTCAATTTTTCATTCCATTTAGAACTCCTTTCAAGATACTAATAAATACCAACAATGTGTTTCTCCATACTTACTGGCAAAGAAGCAGCCCTTTTTTCAGCTGCCAAATTTAAGGTAACAGATGCACTTCATAATTTGGAAATCTGAATTTTCCATTTTTAAAGTAGCTGCAACACCAGTCTTTAAGCCTAGCATTACTGGTGCATTATCGCCACCAAGTCCTAAGCAATTATCGCAGAGGAATTGCATTTTCTTTTAAAAGTTTTCATAATTATGTGTGCTATATTAAAACCTGTCAAACATCCTTCTAAAGAGCACACAGAAAGTAAAATATACTCAACTTCTGAAGACACTGGATTAACAAAAAAAAAAAAAAAAAAGAAAGAAAGATTGAATACTGTTTTGAATTGCTCCCATACATACAGAGGCAGAATGGAACTGTTTTAATGGAATCAGTAACTGAAGCTTTATTTTTCATATTCATTTCTTTAACAACTGCAGCCATTTTGGAACATGCATTTGAGTATTTCTTAGTGATTTCACTATTGGGAAACAATTTTCAAAATAAAGCTACAGCATCATCTGATGCATTCAGTGGTAGGTTGTGCTCCAATAAAAAGGCAGACAACAGAAATTTCTGCAATAAAACCTTTTTGCTCCTTTGTTTCTATAGAAAAATTCAATTCTTTGCGGGGCGGGCAAAAGAACTCATGTCATTGTGTTTTTGTTTATGCACATGCTTGAAAACATTGGCCATTCCACCATACAAAATTGAAGAATCGCAATGACAAACTGTACACATTGCAAATGTATTGCATTTCCTCGAGTAAATAATACAAAGAAAGTCACCTGTGTACAATTTTTAAAAAGTTCATGAATATTTTACCTTTGCATATACAACTAAAACAAAAGATCGTTCAGTTCTTAAACTATTTCTTGAAAGCAGATGCACTCACACCACTCGCGGTAAGATGAACAAAATAACAACTTCAATCTTGCTTTGTGCTCGTTGGCTAATATACGCCAGATGAGATGCAGTGGCATTCGATGCTCAATGGATTAATGGAACAAGACGTTTTTGGATACACGTGCTTCTACTGGTAAAAGTATAGTTTAGGGTACCCCTTGGCGAAACTTGGCGGCACACGGATACCGATTTTGTACAATTCTGTGACTCATTATTTTGGCTTGCGAAGTGGCGATTTTTGAGCCAAAAATCACCGCTACACAAAGCCAAAATAACCAGACAAAATAATTGCACAAACTCGGTATTGATGTACACATCAACTTATTTTCACTTAAAAAAAAATCCCAGAATTGTGCACTCCTTTTGACTTTATCCATGTACATGTCGACCTAATTTCACTTAAAAAAAAATCCCTGAGTTGCACAAAAATGGCATTGCGCACTCTTTTAACTTTATCCATGTACACGTCGACCTATTTTCACTTTAAAAAAAAATCCCAGAATTGCACAAACCTGTATTGCGCACTCCCTTTACTTTGTCCATGTACACATTGATATATTTTTCACTTAAAAAGTCAAAGGAGCACCCAATTCTACAATATAGGCAAACAAAAAATACATAATCTCAATAAAATACATTTTAAACCAAACAATAAAATAACATAAAAAAAGAAAAACATGTTATACATTTAAGCACTACCAAAAGCAAATATTCACTTACCATGATTTTCGAATTCGCTTCGTACACCCAGATCCACGTAAAAATCAAAATATCAATCATACTCAAATGACTTTTTTCAAACCAGGTACTCTTTCTGATCGAACGCTTCACATAGTGACCATCTGAACCTTTCTTCCTACAAACCCATTCAAATCCATCGAAACGTTTTTTACGTTCGACTAGACGCATATCCTTCCTACACACAGGACACTTATAATGGCTACTCGGTAAACCTTCATTTACACGCCAGTCAATTAAAGCTCTTTTCCCCTTTCGCTCCAAATCGTACAGAAACATCAAATTAATCTTACTACACTCGGCCATTCTACCGTCTAAAGAATCAAAGCAACACACACCACAGAAATGCTTACAAAACATCGCACCATTCAAAATTTCCCAGAATCATGCACCTGATTACATCACAATAGGGTTTCCATAACATTCAACTACTCAGGCTACCATAAATCAAACAACTTGGCGATAAATCAAACAACAACTTCGCCATAGTACAAGTTGTACCTTAAAGTCTACTCTACCCCTTCCACTGACAAAGCAAAAGCATGCCACAATCTGTAACTGATGAAACAACTTTGGTTTACCAATAATGTAATACAGCATACCTGCCAACCTCTAAAGATAAAAATTCAGAAGATTTCTCCCCCAAATTCAGAAGAACACAAAGAATTAGTATCATGCTTTGATATTAACAAAATAACAATTTATAAAAATAGAAAAAAGAAAATTGTACTTACATTAGTAAATCTCAATTAAGTAGTAACTAAAAAATTTATTAGGAAACATAAAACAAGAGCTTAATGTTACACAAAAAAATTATTGCAATGAATTTAGAGTGCATTTTTTGGCTTTAGCCAAAAATTCTTTGGAAATTCATAGTTATTTCCTTTGAATGATTCTTTAATTGTTAGAAATTCGGCTTTGTAGGCAGGCCGAAAATATTGAGAATACATTTTTTTTTTAACTCATTTCGTAACAACGACGTATTAAGAAAATTCGTAGCACGTGCAAACAAAAAACAAACAGAATGCGACAATCCACGCTCGCCGAGTCTGAGCTGAGTAATTTCCATGCTGCTGAAGCGAACGCGAAAAAAATAATCTGGCGCCCACAAAGAAAAGAGTGGGAGAAACAAGTTCAGCGCATTGGATTGGCTGGTTAAGCGGCGAGTTGGGAGAACCCGCAGGTTACTGGATTCGAAGTAGTCGGAAGTTGGTGGTAAAACACGATGCAATTGGCGAAAATCGCTAAATTGGCGAAAAATTTTTAAATTTCGACAAAAATCACTAAAAACACTTGAAAAAGGAAAAAAAATCGTAAAATCGTAAAGACAAACACATTTTCGTAAAAATTACGAAAAATTCGTAAAAGTTGGCAGGTATGAATATAGAGAAACATGAAGTGCTTTCAGATGCACAAAATTATTTCTTTTGATGCAAATAAGTAAGCCAAACTACTGAAAAATCGTGAGAAATTTTAAGAATCAGAGAAAGTTGGCAGAAATATGTTGTAAATTGGGTTGGCGTAACCTACGTAAAGACTAGACACTGTTAATAAGGCGCAAGATCCGAGATGAGGTAGTCAGATGTTCCACTGAGTCTATCTGAATATTTGTAGAAGCTAGTTCCTTGGGGCAGCTTGATCTGCGGGGAGCTGGAATTATTCTTCTTGGCTGCTTAAGCAGCATAAAGAAGACAATCCTAAATGTATCCCTGCTTCTTACAGATTTGATTCAGAGCACGCATCAGCTTGTATGCCTTTGCTTGCAATACTGGTGAATTTGCTCTTCAAATAAATCATTGCCAAGTTCCCAGGCACTGTCTTAATGCCCTCCATTTGCTTTTCAACCTGGTAACACTCTCCAGTGCCCTAGTTTTCTCTCAGCTGAAACTATGCTTTAAAAGAAAGTTAAAATAAAATATACTTGAATGTGGGGTCAGATATACTTATGGTATTTTTTTTTGGGGGGGGAGGATTTTGAATTTTAGCCTCTTTAACATTTTCATCAGTGCACTGCTACCCATTTCTTTCAAATGAAATCCAAACCTGTTTCTATTTATTTTTCATTCCATTAACTTCATTTTACTTAAAAAGACTGGTAAAAATACCAGTTGTTCTTAAATTAAACTTTTAATATTAATATGTGTATTAATTTTTTGAAAACGTGTTAAACCTTTTGGAGCAGCAGCTCTTGGTAACTTTTAGGCGAGCTTACTACAATTTTTATATTTTACTTATTTTGCACCATATTGCGCAAGATGTTTTCTAGACCAAAATTGGTTTTTTTTAAATTGTTATTACTGCTTTGCTTGATAAACTTTTAATATTAATATAGATTGGTGCACTTCACAGCAAATACTCTTAATTTAGCTTAATATGCTTTCAAACCTTAATGTGCTAACGGGGTAAATTACGTCCACTTCTGGATCACTGTTCTTAAATACAAGATTTAATACAAAGTACTCTCTAACATCGCCTTTTAGTTATTTCTAGTCATGTGTTCATAATTTTTTCTGCTGTCCTTGCTTTAGTTAATAAAAAAAAATTATAATAGTTTTTGGTTTATATAAAAAAAAGCTTCTTTGTTTACATTAAACAACCATTTTGTTAGTAACTTCATATGATGAAGCTATGATTTTCAAGTTGCAATGGGTTCTACTAGCAGAATTTAGTGTACTTGCGATATCACATGTATTTATTTGCCTTTTAGCTTTACATGCCACTGGCCCGTGAATATCAAACAGTATAAAAATCATGGACCTTATAAGAAATAAACTAACCCAAACAGGTTTTCTCCCTCGTCTGAGGCGTTGCCGGCTGTCACCTTGATCACATCCGGAGGAGTAGGGATGCCTTGCAGAAATTTAACATTGGTTGCCTATTGCAGCGTGTATAATTGTCAAGAAAAAGCTGGCTGTAGTGCCTCATTTCACAAATTAGAATTTCTATATATTTTTATTTTTAAAATTGAGATTGGTTTTTAAAAATTTAGCATATTTATCAAGCATAATTAACATTCCAAATAATTATGAAGCTATTGCATGCTTTCAGGGCTGGATATTTTTTTAGCTTTTCCTATGCTGCAAGGAAATTTGTAACTGCTTCTTTTAGAAAATAATATTTTAAATCTGAACTAATCGAAAATTTCAAACAAGCAAATTTCTCTTGCAGTTTTTATGCTTTTTATTGGTGTAAATAAGTAAAAAGTTCTAAAATATTTAAAAAGTTTTGTTTAAAATTCTAAATTAGGATGCTTTTTTAAAATTATAGATGAGTATTATAGCACAATTTCTATAAAGGAATTTTATTTCAATTATATTTCATAATACATCATAGTGATAAACACTTTCGACTCCTTAAAAATTTTTATACATCAGATCGTCCCTACTCTTTCTTGCCGACATCTCGGTGATGCGCGCCCCGCCCTCTGGGTTAGTTTATCTCTTGTAAGGGCCATAATAAAAATATAATTTGTTCACCAGAAGACAAAACTTGGCCACACCTACACCACTCGCCATAAGATAATCCCAACACCTTACCAAGCTAACAGCTTATACTTTATAACAATGAAATTCAGATTCAACCTTGCAAGAGTTCTGTACGACTCTTCCTGCATCGAAATTAACTCACTTTCCTAACAGGTGGGGGGGGGTCAAGTCTCTTTTTGTCATGGATCAGCTATAAAAGAGCAACAACAATTACAAGCCTTAGTAGTAAAGGATCCAAGAATTATTTATTACAATCTCACTTGTACCGAAAGCACTATTTATCTAATGATGTAAATATTGTGGTGGAGTATCTGCATTCAGACAATATTTGTATTTTAATGTTTGCTGCACTGTATCTGTGCACACTCGTTATAGCATGAGTATAGAGACTTGCACTTTTCACCGAGAGACTCGCTTGCACTTGTACTTCAATGTTCCTGCTTGTTTGTGATTAACCTTTGACATCAGCTTATCATCATGCATTTAATTTCATATTTTATCTTTTAATTTTAAATAAAGCTAATTTTATGGTTTACTAAAGTCTTCCTTTCAATGAACCTTCTGATAAGTTTGCAGTATTGCGGCATAAACCATCATCACATATGGTGACCTGGACGTGATATGAATACAGAGCCTTCTGATTTGGAGTCAGAAGTTTGCATGTTCAAATCACGTTTGAGTCACTAAATGTGGTGATGGGGTGAATCTTCGGATTATGGTAACTTGGCGATTTTTTGGCGACCAAACCTGCTGGTTTTTTTTTTTTTTTTTTTGGACGCCATTTTGTTTTCACGAAGTAAAGGCATTTTTTCTTTTTTAATCAACATTTTTTCCAACAATCTGCTAGCCAAATTACACTTATGCTAGAACTTTTATGGAAAAAAGTGCTTAATCATGACGAAGATTAGGTGCGACATTGGTAGAAAGTGCAGAATCGCCCACTGCTTAGAGTGTTTTTAAGAACTGCACATACCGTGGTATCCATGTACACGTTGACCTATTTTCACTTTTAAAAAAATCCCAGAATTGCACAAAAATGGCATTGTGCACACTCTTGACTTTATTCATGTACACATTGACCTATTTTTCACTTAAAAAGTCAAAGAAAATTAAGAAAAATCCAATTCTTGTTACTCTTGTAAAAAGCGCCAAACAAATAAGTGGGCGATTCTGCACTTTAGCAGCGAAATTGTTTCTAAGTGCTTATTAGCTAAAATCATGATTGAAATTTTCCGGGAAATGTCACATGACATGTCTCATGATCTCTCATTTTTCTGAGACAAAATAATCTGTGATTCGAACTATGTACTCCTCATATTATTGCTAAGTCCTAACTAGGAACCTTTATCGCCTTACCAAAATATCTTCAATCTACCTGTTACCATATTCCAAAGATTAGCCGGTGATGGTTTACACCAAAATACTTCAAACCTATCAGAAGGTTCATTAAAAGGAAGACTGAAGACTTTAGTAGTAAACCATAAAATTAACTTTATTTAAAATTAAAAGGTATAAAATATGAAATTAAATACAAGATAAGCCGACATCAGATGAGGAACAGTAAAGTACAAGTGCAAGCGAGTCTCTCAATGAAGAGCTCAAGTCTACACCCGTGCTTACAGCAAGTGCACACAGGTACAGGGATAATGCATTCAAGTTAAAATACAAATATTCTTATTAGAATGCAAATACATCACTACATTCCTCTCTGCCCCCCCCACAATGGCAGTAGTCACAACTTTGGTAGTGAATCATCATACGAGAGAATTTTACAATAAAGAAAACTGCAGCAATGTTTTTATCCAAACAGACTAGTATACCAACACTCTCTTGTAATAGCAGATTTAGAGCAAATTTAACATTTTATTAAAAGGATTTAAAAAATAAAAAGTTTCAAACAAACAAATATAAAATAGCACATATAAATTGTTTTATGGAATTCGATGATTAAGTATGTCACATAATACTTTTTCTGACAATACAAACTTTCTTCACACATTCTTTGACCAATGTAAAATATGCTCTTATATGACAATAACATTTCTTGCATCTACTAGATATAACTTTACTTCATATTTATTTCCATACACCAAAAACAAATTATTGATACACCAGTTTATCTTATATATCTATATCTACATATATACAAGAGGGTACCCAAAAGAAACCAAAGTAATTTGGGGAGGCAGAGCTATTGTATTACGTCATTTTGAAGCCAGGAACACATTGAGCGAATATTCCTGAGTCAGCATGCCATCGCTGAAAAAGGTCAGAACTAATTTTGATGGAGTTTATAGTGATAACTGTTTTTTTTATCTTTATTTTTGCAATGGTGGATTCTCATAAACAGCACGAGGCTGAGAACTTCTGTTTTTTGCTGGGAAAAAATGCAACAGAAACTACTGAAATGTTAAAGACAGTGTAGAATGACAATGCTATGTGGGAAAACTCGAGGGTTTAAGTGACTTTTCCAATTTCAAAAATGTTAAATGTCACCAGATAACAGGCCTCATTCTGGTCGTCCTTCCACGACCCAACACATCAAAATGTTTTAAAAAAATCACGCAATCATCAATGATGATCCACTATGGACCATTTTTCCACAACATTAAAAACAATCTTTACCGGTTCTTAGGTGCAGATTCATCTTCAGCATCCAATAACTTCTGCATAATTTGATTAATTCTCATACAAGTAGCCAGATCACATTGGATAGTGTACGTTGCTAATTCATCGAGAAGATGAGATAAAGAATTAAATTCACCTTTTGCCACTGCTATGTCTGCCAGCTCTTTGACATTCCTTCGAAATCTGACATTTTCTAAAAAATTATGAACCTTGTCACCAAAAGAACCCTTATCAGAAAATGTCGGATTACTTGCTGATTGACGTGGTATTTCACAGTTTTTACTAGTACGCTGTGGTCTCTTTGCCATTTTTCTTGACTTGTATTTATCATCTTTGGGAACTGCTGCACAGGAAGCATAGTCCTGAATTTGGCCTACTGAGGTTTGTGCTGCAGAACTGTCTTTACTGTAGGTAAAGTTCAAATGCTCATCAACGGTACTTCCTTCCGAAGTTTCAATTTCCAATATTTCATGCTTTATGAAGACAATGTGAGATGAATCATCATTATGAATCATAGGATTATTACTACTTGTTTGCGAATTAGTCTGTGAATTTTCACTTATCATCACACGAATTTGATGATAAGTGCCACTGTGCAGTAATTTCAGTTCAGATGGAATTTCACAGCCTCGTACAAATTCCACATAGACCTTCCTTTTTCCATTTCTTAAGTGTGATAGCTCCTCTTCGTTAAATTCAGTAATGTGAATAATAGGAGATTTTATCCAGCAATATTTTGAAAGTTCCTGTATAATTTCATAATTAGATATGCTACAGTCGTCATCAATAAGAATAATTTGTGTCCCAGGCGGTACTGCATAATCTACAGACACAAAACGACCCTTAACTCGAATTCCGTTTTCAATTAACGTATTTACATATTCTTCATTTTCCAAAACAATTTGCACAGAATTAACAGTTTCATTAATGCTACAAATATGATCAATACCAATAACGGCAGAAACACCTTTGATGTAATCGACGGAATTATAAGCTTCCCCTAAATTTGGTAAAACTATTGTATTCACAGATTGTGGATAACTCTCGAAATTCTGTGCTGATATATCCATAGCTAAGGCACAACGTTCACATAAAAAGGAAAAGTATTAACTTGCAAAAAATAACAAGCGTCTACGGAGAGAAGGCAACTTTTGAGATCATGAATCTGATCCTCCCGTCTTACGCGCATCTCAGTTTGCGCATCATGTGACGTTAACAGATATGTCAAAAATGTGTCTGTTTACATTTTGCATTTGACTTCGTGCGTTTTATGCTTCGTTAGTATGTGAATTTTGCTTTCACATATTTATAATGAACTGAAGATTCTCTCAATAAAAGACCCTTCTCATGGCCAAATACTTAGGAATATTGTGAGGATTCTGCTTCAGAATATTAGAATATATAGCACCAATTTAAATGAGCTGGGTGGTGATATCAATGATCATTCAAGAAAATAGATCTGAAATTCACATTTCCGCTTTGATTACGATTGGTAACATCTTTCAGAAAACTTTAATTTCAAAATCTTACAACTGTTCTATTTGCAAAAAGTGTATTTTAAATGCCAGCAATTTATAGCATCATTTGAAGAACATTCATTCCAATAAAAAGCATATTTCTACTGCTGAAATATTTAATTCCAATTCAGATCATGCATTTTATAAAGTCGTCAATGGTAATTCGATTTCATATACTTTTGCTTCAAAATCCAGTATAACTTCAAAAAAGTTTTAGCTGCCCTGATTCCAAAAAAATGTTTCTCAAGTAACAGCAATCTAAAATGTCACTGCATGAAATTGCATATATCACAACAAACAACATTACTCAAAGCAAGTAAAAATAAAGTTTTCCAATTTAAATGCAGTTTATATAGTCGTCAGTTCAACAATAATAAAAATTTATTATTTTCACAATCAGATAGTGCATTTACTGCCCTTGAGTGTTCATCATTAAAAAATTATATAAATGCACATTATGTAATGAAGGTTTTTTAAAGGAAAACTTTTCATTACATTTGCAAATGGAACATGAAATAGTCATTGAAAAAGAAGAGAGAGATTTCTCTGTGTTTAATGATTTCATGTTGTGAAAGGAGAATTTTGAAATGGAAACATAATCTAAATTTTTTTAATTTACAAAGAAACATGACCCATTACATGTAAAAGATATTTATTTTGTATGCCATCATTCAGGACATTATTTTATATCTAAAGTGCAAGGCATGGGACATTTAAAAATACAAGGGAGTAACAAAATTAATGCTTATTGCCCAGTAAGCCAGTTTAATAATGGAAAATGTACAGCTTATATAAAAAAAACCCATTGCAAGTCATAGAAAGGGTATAGGGCATCTGTCTCTTACAAAATTAGAACGGCAGTTATACCATTCTAATGTTAATTTATGTAACTTAAATTGCTGGAAAAGTATCTTTTGATGAAATTTTAGATAAAATTCAAGATTCTGTATATGATACTGCATCTTTTGACAAAGAATGATTTATGGAATATTGAAAATTCGGTACTCTTCCGTTATCAGAACCAGAATCAGAAATGTATGCATGTATGGCTGGATGGATGTGTTCATGTATGCATATATATGTGTACATATGAAAGTATACATTTCTGAATCTGGTCCCAGTAACAGAAGTGTACCGAAAATTCTTATAATCCACAATCAAATGCTGTAAGGCATAAAAATGATTGTATAAATGTTAATGAAATGGGGTTAATGAAATTACTAGTGAGGATAACAACTCTATTTTATTTTATAAGCCTTAAAATATATTTTAAAAAGTTATCCTGAATTTTAAAATGATGATTTCACATTAATGAAAATGAATGACTCCCAGAGGCACTTTCTTCAGAAGTTGGGATCAGACTATATATGTATAAATGGTACACATAGGTTGAACGGTTACAGAATTGAATTAATCACACTGCTTTTACTTGATGCTTTGCTTCACGGCTTTCCCTGTGCATTTATTATTACAAACAGAACTGAGCAGGAAGTCTTGTCTGTTTTCTTTGCACATCTGAAAGATAAAGTATGTCAGTTAACACCCGAAGTATTTATGAATATGAATACAAGCTAGTTTTGGCTCACCAGCGGCCGAACGGACGCTGGCAGTTTGTCACTGAACTCTGGTAGTTTGGTCCGAGGTTCAAGTCCCTCAAACGGGCTGTCTGCATGGGCATTTCCATGTTTTTCCCCATGTGTAATGTGTATACGAGCCAGTTTCCCTTAGAATGTCCTCCACAAAGGCATCCCTCCCCTTAGGCAGATGGCCGTCAAGTGCTTTGCCATAATAAAATAAACCAAACCAACAAACTAGTTTTGATTAAAAAGTCTTCCATGAAGGTATTTCTTCCCCCACATGATCTTTGCCATATTCCAGTTCCAACAATCAAATCAACACATTGTTATTTAACTACTTAATTTGAAGATTTTTGGGCCCAACAGCGGCCGAGCGAGCGATAAAGTCGCTGAACACTAGTAGTTCGGTCTGAAGTTCGAATCCCGTGAACGGGCTGGCTGCATGGGCGTTTTCGTGGTTTTCCCCATGTGTAACGTGTATAGGAGCCAGTTTTCCATAGAAAGTCCTCCACGAAGGCATCCTCTTCTTAGGCAGATAGCCCTCGAGGCTTTGCCATAATCACACGCACACATTTTGAAGATTTTATAGCAGATTATGAAATATACAATATTATGTTGATGCAAAAATATATTTTTTACTCAATTCTGGAGGAGGGGCAAGTGTTCATTTTCCTGTTTCTGCAGATTCCTACAGTCTAGCATTTTCAAACCTAAAACATGATAACCCTAAGTAACATATCACCATCATTGGTACGCATTAGAGCAAACAGATCACTAGAACTTGCATATCTTCTATGTCTATTTGCTTCAATATTAAACCAAAGTCTGTAATAGTTAATGTGAAAGGCTTGAAATAAAGCAGTATGCATGATTGTTTAGAGCTCATATTCGCAATATCATTATTGTTTAGAGCCTGTTCTCTGGAAGTAATTTACAGACTTGCTGGGAATTTTATTAAAAATGATATACTTTTCTGTAGTTGCTGCATAAAAAGTAAAAGCCGTGTGTTGGCCATCCCTGGTGTAGGATGGTAAGGATAAAAATTGCCTTTCTCTCGACATGTTGCAATGCAGTGAATATAACAGAGCTTTAACTTCAAATATCTTGAGTTTGTGCAGCAAATGAATGACATATGTGTTATCCCTGTTTCATTCGTACTTTTAAGCAATTCTACTGCAGAACGTAGCTTGAGAGTTATACACCAGAAATATGAAATACTTGTCAGCTGGACTAACACCACAGATTTACACCAGTGGACAGGGCCGTCCCTAGGCCTTTAGCTGCCTGTGTACTTTCCTAAGAATACAGTGCCCAAATTAAAAAAAAAAAAAAAAAATTCTTAATGATTAGTTGAATTTTTATTTCATACTCACTAAGTACTTATATGTGACAAATTGTATAAAAAGTATTTACATGTGACAAGTACAATGAATTAAAAATATTTAGTCGTGGTATCGCGAGTGTTCAGCTGTTGCATAATTTTACAGCTGCACCGCGCTAGGAACGGCCCCGACAGTGGAAGATAACCATGTTCAAATCATGACAAAATTACTTTGGCAACAACACAATCAACTGGCTATTAAATTGCTGGTGAAGGTTACTTATCAAGTTCCTATAATTAATAAATATCCTTATTCAGGACTTAATTTCTAAACTTAGAAGTGCCAGAACCCTATGCTAAACTGTCAGCAAAGGGGAAGAAAAGTAAATAAATAAATAAAATGACTGTTACAATCATTAATAATTTAAAAATTAAATAGTTAATTAATACCAAATTAATTCATTATTATTTAATTAATATTAATAATTATCAATTATTTTTAATTAATGATTGTTATTTAATTAAATAAATTATTATTAAAAAAGCTAAATTATTAAAGTAATTAAAATTAAGTAAAATGTAAAGAGATAAATTAAAATTTAATAAGCGATTTGTAAAACAGTTTTACTGCAAAAAATAAAATTTTTGAGATCAAATTTTTGTTCAGTTGCATAAAAGAAGTGCCGGAGCCTTTTTATTTAGGTCTCCGGCTATATTTATGATTTATTCCAAAAACTAAGAAGTACCGGAGCCAGGCTCCTGTGCAATTTAAGCTCTGTCTCTATTAACTTTTTAATAAACTTACACATTTAGTCATTATGAATATCTTAAACTTCCATTAAGTTATAAGGTTATTCTTGGTCTAATAATGGAATTTTAGTCTTATAACCCTAATATAATTATCACTTAGGATATTATGACAAAAGCTTTATGAAAGATTTTAAAACAACCTTTTTATTTAAACTGAACTTTTAACAAAACAGAGCATGGCCTGAACTTAGAGCATAACCACGGCTAGTAGCGATGCAAATAAATGCGAACAATCAAATAAATGAAAAATGTTGATCAGTAGTCTAAGACTACATAGTTAATTATTAAGCTAGCCACTAATTTACTGGCACATCAGATTAAAGTATCGGTGGCATGAGACCACAAAGCTGATACTTTTAATTATACTAGAGCTGGAAGAATCTGACCATCCAACACAGATGCCAGAAACACTCTCTAAAGATCCAAAATCCTCAATTTAAATAATGGAAGTAGAAATAAGAGGAGAGGTCTTAACTGGTTTTCCTCGTGTACTGCCCTGAAGCAGTAGTGCACCTCTCGTGGAAACCAAACTATTCAGTGACTATCCATTAAGATCAATAGGTTTTAACATAATCGGCGTTAAACATTTTGTAATTACATCGTAAATATACATATAAATATATATATTTTCTTTTTCCATAATACTTCAAAGTCATAAGTATGTAAAAAGAAAATATTTTAAAACAATGTTTTATTCTGAGCGGAATTAAATGCTATACTTTCCCAGAAAAGTTTAATTTGAATGAAATATTTTCACAAGTTCTTGTTAATTACATTACATAGAAATTTTAAGTTAATTTGATTTTATTTGGTTAATGATTACAAAAATTAAGATCAAAGTTTATTATAATACTAAAATCAAAATTATGCATTATTTCTTTCCTATTTACAGAGCTTCTTCCTGAAATACCTTCTCAAATGCAGAATGATTTTTTAGCTTCTGAGACATCCTTTAAAAATCAGAGTTACTTTATAATTAATGCTCAGTTCGGTTAATTTCAAATTAGAGCAGTTGTTATTTCCATAGTAAAATACGTTAAATATTGCTACTGATTTCCATGTACTTAACTTTCTATGAGTATTTTTGAAATGGATTAAAAAAGTTTATTTTTAATATTGTTAAAAACTTGTAACTGATTTATTACAAAATGTAAGGAAAGAATTCTTTTGATACTTACAGTCAAAAATCTTTAATCTGGACGTCCATAATCCGGACCTCAAAGCTACAAACTTTCTGCGCATGCGTCAACACAGAAATTATGATTTCATATTTTTAATTGTATAATTTCTGCATGCCATCTTACCAGATTTAAATTTATGATCTATAATCTGGAAAAACCCCTAATCCGGAATCACTGAAGTCCCGACGAGTCCGGATTAAAGACTTTTAACTGTATTATATTTTTTTATATCCTTAATTTCAACAATGCATATTCTAAAATTTATTTTTTACTAATTCCTTAAGTACACATCTGTCTACCTCACTTTTATGTACTTTGTGTGTTTCTGGACAAGTCATGGACACTGCTCATCTGGACATGTGCTCTGCACTTTAATGGTCAATAGCCAGGCATTTGATAGATAAAATTAAGTACACATCTTGTAGACTGTGCTTTACAGCACTTTTTAACAGATTACTTTCCAGTATGAATAATTCTTGCTGAAATAGCAAATAAAAAATTCCTGCTAAAAAATTTCAATTTATGTTTACAATTAAATGTTAAGGTTATTATATATTTAAATAATGTTTATAATCATTATAAATTCAGATATATTTAATAACTAGATTTCTTCACAATAACGTTAACAGGAGTTTATGAAAGAATAAATCCTTCATTTCCAAATACATTTATAATAATTTAATAAATATTTATGTATTTTATGCTTTTTACAAGGATAATGTATACTCATATATTTAATATTTTTCAAAATGTGCAAATCTTAAATTTCTGTGTATTTACTATATTTTTCAAATAAAGTAATTAACAGTAATGTAGCATATATCAGAATTTTTTACATATGAAATATGTATAAATTGAATGAAAATTAGATGTATTATTTTTTAATATGCACTCAAACGTCAGTTTTGCCTTGAAATTCCTCCATGAAGGCATATTTTCCTTTAGGCATATAGCTCTTGCATTCCTTACCTTATTTAAAAAGATTAACCTGACCTATGTGCCTAATTACAAAGTATTTAAACATCCATAATTTTATATTTACACTCAGCCATCAAGTTTCAAACTTTTGACTCAAAACATGTGTTTGGATACATTCATTATGAAATTCAAATTTTTTAGTAAACATATTTTCGCGTAGCATTCAATACCTTCCTTGGCGATTATGCCCAGTTTAATATTTCTCTGATAATATAATAAATAACAACTTTCCATTTCACATTTAAACATTAATCTCATTGTCATCGGATCACAATCTTGATTTCCTTACTCTGCATAATATTGCTTCATTTTTTAAAACAGTTAAAACAACTAATTGATCTGAATTCACAAATGCATACATTATACAAGTAATTAAAAATATATAAATTATACAAATTTTCACACTTAATACTATTTAGACGTAAGGAAACTGAGGTTTAAAGAGTGTTATATTTTTCCGAAATTTTGACATTTTAAATGTATCTTAAGGTATTTTTCATTCTTTACGCATAACATGAACATTTTGCTAAAATCTATACTTTTGTTATCCAGTAGCTTAGAATTTCCTAAAACAAATTTATAATCAAAATCACTGTTGCAAGTTATTGAAAAATAACCAACACATAATTTTTACATAAATGCCACCAAACTGTACAAAGTACTATTATCCATCTAACAATTGAATGTTTCTTTTATGTAGAAGTGTCCCCCTTTTCGATTTGTGTTGAACTGTCATGTGTGGAAAAAACACTATCAAAGAGCTCTGGATGTAAAAACAAAAAATACTGCCTCTGGAGACAGTAAGTGAAAATACATGCAAGATCGAAGTACTGTAGGCAGTTCAGGTAGAATGTTATAGCTAACATTCAACCTGAAATGGTCTTTACTAATATCTCAACTATGAACTAGCAATAAAAATGTTGCAAATTTACTAACTGTAGTCTACTACTATACTGTTATGTTACATAATCCTTAGCCATTGAAAGGCTCCTCAATGATAAAATCACAAATATCTGAATTATTAAGTAAACTGCAGCTATGGCTCTTACAGTTATTTTAAAATTAGATACTTCTATTTAAGCTTCATGTCTATTAATTTAATTTTAAAATCCAGGTTGATGTATGTTTTTTAAGACAAAACACAGAGCATTAATGATAATTCTGAGCACCTTGTTCTCCAGCTGTTACACAGACAGTCAATTCATTGGCAGCAACCATCCAGTAAGATGATGTACATAAAAACACGTTATTCATGGATTGATAAACCTCTTTATTTTAGTACTGAGTAGTGAATCATGTTTAGTTACAGAAAGAATTCTTATACTTTCTTTGTCAACCTTGTCCTTGACATATAATATATCTCTTTTAAAATGATAAATTATCACAAATAATACTTAGGTATTATTAGCTTGACATTGTAAATATATTGAGAATAACATGATGAATATGAATGTCTAAAGTATTTATTTTTTCCAAAAAGTAACAGTTTTTTCAAAGACATTGACTTTAATTTTCTTGTTTTCACACTATTGTAATAACAATTTAATGCATTTGTCTCACATGCACGACTTAATGATATAATTAAAATACAGTACAGTCAGGATATATCGAAAAACAGTGCACTTCATTGCTCTTGTACAGATGATGAAATGTCAATAGTTTAATTCATAGTTGAAATGCCAGTTGTAACACCAACTTATCACATAGCTGATGCAACAGAATGTGCTCATATGTGTCGTAAATAAGCTTTTTAATACACTTTAACGCATAAGCTTAGTATAGGCAATAAAGAAATTTCAGGAACAAATAATAGACACTCTCTATCATGGTCCTGTGATTACCTGCTAAGAAATAAACTAGCATAACGTATATTTCCTCATTATTTGCACATTTTAGCAATAATTTACAGAAGATAGGCATACTTAATTAACAACAATCATAGGTAATATTTCATTATTATTTAATGTATATAATTAATTTAATGTTTAATGTATAAAAAGAAATAAACTTTTTTAATGAAAAGTGCACTACTTAATAACTTTCATTAGCAAAAATTTTATTTTTTTATCTCCAAGCATAAATTAATTTTTTTAACAAACACCGATTTATTAATTGAACTGTATTTCACTGTAGATCAAATACAGATGTAATACAATTTCATCCATTCTCAACACATGACGCAAATTTCAAAACCACATTGTACTTCACGTAAATAAACAAAATTTCACGAAGTGCACGGCAGCATATGCGCAAATTGAGATGCGCACGGGAGGATCAGATCACGATCCCAAAAGTTGCCTTCTCTCCGTAGACGCTAGTCAAAAAATAATGTCAATACACACATTTATCACAACAACGTGGTAATCACAACTAGAGCTGGAGCAAACCGCATGTATTCGTTACTGAGTAACGGGTACATCGGTTGACTCGAAGTACCGATTCGGTACTCACAAATTCATTTCGTTACTCGCATCTGTCGTACGATGCGGTTTGTTCGAGTACGAATAATGCGGTTTCTATGCGAATACGAATGATGCGGTTGCTGTTCGAATAGGAATGATACTAAGGCTACTATAAAGGGTATCTCTAGTAGCTCTAGAATGATACGGTTGCGTCACAATGCGCTCATATTTTTCATAGATAATTTTGAATTTTTTTGGGCATCGGGCAAACTCTTGTTTACATTATGTGTTTTAGTTGAAATACTATTTAGTTGTTGATATTTAAGGAAATGAGCAATTTTGATAGCGCGAAGCGTTATTTTGTAATGGCTTTTTACTATTGCTATTTATGTTTGTAATTTGAAAATTTAGATGATTCTTCTTTTTTTTTTTTTTTTCCTTGAGCGTGCCATAGTCAGATTTTATTGATTTGAAATATTTATATACTGCACTTAGGTATTGTTTATATAAGAATATGTAGGTTAATATAGGTTCTTTACTTCCTTGTATCAAATAAAATGGTAGTAATTATTGTAATCGAGAACACTTTTGGGTATCATATTTTAACGGAAATATCCGTTTTTGACGATTACGGAATCCATGTGAATTATTTTTTGGGCTGACGCCTGTTCGTACGAACACAATGAAGGACTCTCTCTCTCTCTCTTTTTTTTTTTTTTTTTTAAACTTATTGTTAAATGTAATCCCATTTACTCTAAGCTGATACTTATGACTAATGATTATGACTCTAAGCTGATACTTGAAAGGGATTATTTTCGTGATGTGTAAGTACGTATGTATGCATTTTGCATAACTCAAAAACGGTTAGTTATAGAACGTTGAAATTTTGTATATGGGTCCGTTATAACATCTAGATGTGCACCTCCCTTTTAATTGCAATCAGTAATACTACCAAACGTAAATATGTATATATATATATATATATATATATATATATATATATATCAAATAAATTATAATTAAATGTAAAGTACATATATATATGTCCTTATAATTAAATGTAAAGTACACACACACACATATATATATACTTGGCTTTTATTTTATATATATATATATATATATATATATAATATAAAATAAAAGCCAAGTAAGGAGAAAATAAAAGCCTTGGCTTTTATTTTATTTAATTATCACTAAATAAGTTACTTGACTTTTATTTTTGCAATCATTGGTTGTAGTCAGGACTTAATTTTTAAAATTAGAAGTGCTGGAGCTCTATGGAAGGCCATCAGGAAAGATGAATAAATAAATAAATAAATAAAAATAAATAAAATAACTATTACAATAATAAAATAATTAGCAACTAGAATATTAAATGATTATTATTATAATTCAATAAAAATTTAAAGACAAATGAAAATTTAATTAATTCTTAAATTAATGATGAATAACTAAGTAATGAAAAAAAATACCAAACATTGTCTTGTTTGGGGGCTGTGGCTAAAATTGCAATTTAAGAACTAAGCCGAGCATTAGCTAAATTTAGGCTTTTGATGAGCAAATAATGTACTGTTTACCAGAGTATAGATAGAAATTTAGTTATGTAGCCCATTCTTCTAAAACAACATTTCGTAGCTGCCTTCTACCACCAATCCCCCCCCCTTTTTTTTTTTTTTCAGTTTCGGTTAATTAGTTACAGCAAAGCACACTAGGGCTATTGCCTACGGGGAGGGAGGCCTTCGTGTAGGATTTGTTAAAGGGAACTGACTCATATGCAAAGTTACACACGGGAATAACAATGAAAACGCCCGTGCAGCTAGCCGTTAGCCGGGAATTGAACTCCGGACCGAACTATTAGTGCTCAGCGACTTTACCGCTCGAGCTCTGGTGGGCTCTTTTTTTCTTTTCATTCGCTGTTTGAAAAACGGGTGTTCACTTTACGATAAAGTAAGCACCTGTTTACTTCAATTAAAATGGGTTAGACGATATGACTCTTCCTACTTTAATCTCACTTAGCTTTTGATTTCTAATATTGATTCAATGTTTTCTGTAGACAAAGTATTCTGATTAGAATAATAGATTTCAAACATGTTCAAAAGGTGTGTATCTGAATATAATTAGGTTTTTATAACATAGGGCACATTTTATTAGTTTCACATAGTTCTAAAGCAATTGAACCACAGCATCGCTGTTTTGAAAGAAAGTAAAAATGTGAGAAATGTATAACGAACATTAATATATACAGGCTTTATTAAAAGTAGTCAGCCTTTTAAAACGTGACCGTCTATGCTTTTAGAGGATTTTTGGAGCTCTGTGCATTTGCTCTGGCATCTTAAAAATGTGATGTTCAATATCAACGTATGTTTATGTTCTCAAAAATACAGGTCTCTTTCAGAAAGCGACCTCTTAGAAGTCGTCAATAAATGATTCAGTATAGTTATTTTCTAATAGACCATAGAATAAATTTATTTTATTGTCAATTTAAAAATGGCTGCTTGTACTAAGAGTTAAGAGCAATAAGACTCTAATTTTTCTTTCGCAATTAGCTATCATGCCAGCTGAATTGTTTTCTGCATAACCTTTATTGTGTATAATTGAAATATTTAGCTATTTATTCAACAAATATACAACAAATGTAAGACAAATCATTAAACAAATTAAAATTTGGAACATTAATGATAATTTTTTGTTATACATAAAATATTATTAATGAATGATGAATTTATATCATATTATATATAAATCAAAATTTAAACTCCTATTCCTTTATAATAAATTGAAGAAAAGCTATAAAGTGAATTAATTTTTAAAAACAAAACAAAAATTAAAAAAAAAATTTTTCGTACACCTAGAATCTAAAAATGACGAATACTGAATTTTACGACTCATGTGTGTATGGGTGTATTTAATTATGACAAGGCACACTATGGCTATCTGCCTAAGGAGGGATGTCTTCGTGGAGGACTTTCTAAGGGAAACTAGCTCGTATACACGTTGCACATGAGGAAAACCACGAAAACACCCATGTAGCCGGACCGTTCGCGGGATTCGAACCTCGGACCGAACTACCAGTGTTCAGCGACTTTACCGCTCGGCCGCTGGTGGGCCGTTTTGCGACTTATATAATAATAAATGCATATTCATATTGTAACAGAAATTTTGTTAGAAGTCTAGCATATGTATAGTTATTTGTGATCTTTTAAAACTGTTGTAACATGATGCACATTTATCATTATCGTGAACCAAAACAGTATGCTTTACATCCTTACAAATATACGTGATAGATTTTAATATTTATTTCTGCGTATACTTACGTTTCCCAAAGACACGAAAGCAAGTCAAGCAGATTTTTGTTGTATTAAGCAGATTTAAGTTCTCTGTTAGCTAGTGTAACATAATTTCGGATGTTAGTGTAACATAATTTCGGATTCTATGAGCCTTCCAGAACTATTAGCAAAATAGTGGAAACGTCTTTAAATTATGTTTTTATAAGCAAACAGCAGATGTACACTGAGCAGTGATCAACTGATATATTTCTTAAATGATTTGATTTAGTTGATTATGACAAAACACACTGGGGCTATGTGCCTAAATGGAAAAATGCCTTCGTAGAGCACTTTCTTAGGAAAGCTGGCTCGTATGTTACGTGGTAAGCTGGCTTGTAAGCTGGTACGGGAAAAAAACCACGAAACGCTTATGAAGCCAACTCGTTTGCCTGAGATCGAACTCAGGTCGGAACTACCAGTGTTCAGCGATTTTACCGCTCGACCGCTGGTGGGCCATTTCTTAAATGAATAAAGGTATACTCATAGCATTATGAAATAACACTGATTGAAATATTTAGTGCTTCACTATTATCTGTAATAAAGTAACATAAAACTTTCCTTACCTTTTATAGATTTCTAAATTTCTTTCAAGTTCTTATTCGTACTTAAGCTATACATTTGCGAATGTTTTTATCGATTTTATTGTTAAGTGTAAAAAGCAAGTTGACATTTATAATATAGCATTCCTTGTCTCAACAAATAACAGTCTCAAAAAGGAGTTTTTGGAGAGGGGATGAATCGGGGAAATTTCACCCTTTCGTCATTAGCGGTTCTGATGAAGGTAATGGGGGAAGCAGCAAACGAAATAACGAATAACGGACAAATAACGAAAGCTAATCTTTAATGCGGTCTCCCAGTTTCTGTATTTGTATTTGGGAAAGTTTTATGGTCATTATGAAAAAGTGAAAATTTGATATGGATTCCGCATGACTTCCTTCTATGACTATTTAAATTATGCTTATTTTTTCTGCACTTCATTTAAACTTATTTCCTCGAATTATTCTAACTCAATTAAGCGATACCCAAAGGCAAGTTACAAATGGCATCAAACATTGCAAATTTTGAAACTAAATTTCCCAGTCAATCTTTGTCCGACGGGACTCAAACTTCTTGTATTTTTATTTTTTCATAACAAGTATAAAACTTTGCCAGATATAAATATAGAAACCAGAAGACGACATTAAAAGTTAGATTTCATAATTTGTCCAAAATTAATTCTTTTTTAAATTTGACATTGACAAAATATGAATATTTTCGTCATTTAAAATACTTCTGTATTTTTGTTGCACCGTATTTAAACTTGCTTCCTCGAGTTATTGACATTAAATTACATTAATTCCATTATCTATCGGAAAATAATTATAGCAAATCATCTATTTACGACATCTCTATTTTTGGGAACATAAACAAACATTGGTAGTGAACATCATCTTTTTAAGACCACCACATGTAAAATCCTCTAAAAGCATGAATGGTTGCATTTAATGAGGACCCATTACTTTTAATAAGGAATGTAACATTAATCTTAATTATACATGTTTTTGATGTGTGTGCCAAAATAGTGATAACGTACTTCTGTTGCTTTAGAAATGTGTGAAATTTAAAAAATGGATACTATACAACAAAAATGTTATTATATTCAGATACACACCTTTTGAACACGTCTGAAATTCATTATTCTGCTCAACATAATTTGTCTGCATAAAATATTAAATAATATTAAAAAATCAAAAGCTAAGTCGAAGTAGAAACAGTCATCTCTTCTAAACCAGTTTAATTGAAGTAAACAGACGTTCGCCTTATCGTAAAGTAAACACCTATTTTTCAAACAGCGGATGAAACGGGAAAGAGGGAATTGGTGGGGGAAGGCAGCGAACGAAATAACACTTTTTCGTGCTGGGGATGAAATGAGAAAGGACGAAACGATACTAAGCCAATAAGACAAGATCTGGTATTTTACTTTATTATTTAATTAGTCATCATAAATTAAAAAATTATTTTAATTTTTATTAAATTGTACTTATAAGTATTTTATATTTCAGTTGCTAATTATTATGTTACTTTAATTATTCATTATTTTAATCACTATTTTTTATTATTTTAATTATTAAGTTTTTAATAAGTAATTTTTTGTTATTTTAATTACTAATTAATGTTATTATTGTAATATTTATTTCCTTTCTTTCTTTATTTTTTATTTTATTTTTTCCTGTTTTCCTGACGGCCTTCTGACTTTAGAAACTAAGCCCTGACAGCAACAGAAAAATTAATAATGAATCCAGTGCATCAAAAAATAATAGCCAAAATAAAGTGAATTATTTCTACCCAAAAATGCGACGCAAAACTCCCTATCGCAGCACTACCCAGTTCCCGCGGGGTAGAATAGCTCACGTGATTCAATGCAATGCGACGTTTCAAAGCCCTTTTTAGACGAGAAGCTAGACTCCGAGCCGTACCCTTCTGATGTTGGCCAATTATGTTTGACATGAAAATGACGTCATTTATAGGCGGAGTAATCGTGAATGGCTGACGATGTAAACATGAATGTGGTCATATAGTTTTATAGTCTAATCTTATTTTCTTTTATAATCTCAAGTTTTCCATACTATATTAGATTATTATGCCTTCTGAAAGTAACTCCTGGTGCTGCTTGTTTTTTTATTTTGGCGGTTGCTGAATCATTGATTATTTAATTCGAGTTTCAAAAAAAAAATATTCCATTCCATTTACCGTTATTATGCTGGGCCTAGCCTGCGTGCATTCGCAGGCTTTTTGCCAGTTGTCTCAAAAATAATATTTTTACATGTTAACTTTTATATTAACATACATGAAATAATTTATAGAACATCACACTGTTTAAGCATCTGCGCTATATAAAAAAATATCTGTACAATTAGTTATTATTTCTTCAGCAATAGCTCTATCAGTTTATGAATGCAATTTATACAGAATGACTATCAAAATACAATAAAAAACAAAGATTTATTGCATAATGAAATTTTATAAGTGATTAATTCTGAACTACAGTTCAGTGCCGTATGAAGTTGCTGTTTTCGTTCTTGAGATAACATAAGGAACTATTTTGTATAAGGAAATAATTTAACTAATTTTAAAGCTATAGGAAAATATGCATTGTTTGTAATAAGGATGACGTTTTTGGAGCATTCTATGAATGAACAGCTTAATGAGCTTTTTCGTTAATAAAAAAAGGAAGTAGATGACTATGAATGCATTTACAAGTATTCAACATTCTAGATAAAATTCTATGAAATTAATAAAAAGTTGGATACACATTATTATTAATAAATGTTAAGTTTCTTTTTCTTTTCTTTTCTCACAAATCTGAATAAAGAATTAAAGTTTTGGGATGAAGCATTCGAAATTACCTACAACATTAAGTGCATGCACAAAATTTTTATTATCTTTAAAATATTCAAAAAATAATATTTACAGCAAAAAATTTAAAAAAAAAAGTAAAATCATAGTTATGATGTAATTGACAAAACATATTACATTAGTCAGATGTTATTTTCAAAAGTTTGATTATTTACAAATGTTTTCTTTAATCATAGCACACTTTCATTTAGCAAATAGATTTCCTGGATGAAACATCTTAAAAGTTCTAAAGCCACTTGAAATAATCATTTAATCTCTCATAGTTTGTCCTAAATTAATAATATAGAAAGAAAGAAACTTACAAGAGCAGTTAACAGTAAAAGTAATGATCAGCTTGTATGATTAAATTTCTTTATCAAACAAAATAAAGTTCACTTAATTAGTGATGTTTCTGTATTGAATTGTTATAATCATTTCCTTTGCTAACAGGCTGTCCTAATAAAATATCTGTGAACCTTTCAGTTTCATTTGCTGTAGGTTTGTTCAGTTTTCATTATTTTACAAATTTTTGTTGAGAAAAATATTTTTTGTAGAATAATCTTTTTACTTGTAGATTCAAATTTAGTGCATATATATTTTTTGATTTATTGTGTTGTAATTTTCTGTCAACTGTAATAATTTTTGAACGGCATTTAAATGTTGCATGATTTGCTGAAATATTTTGTCTGTTAATGTAGTCTGGAAATTTTTATTTTCATTTACTAGTGATTAAAAAAAAATTATGATAGTTGATTTCTCAGAAGTGAAGTTTATGTGTGTTTTTTCTAAATTTTGTACTCCTTCTTTTCAGAAGTTAATGATTGCTCCAGAATAACTTGTTTCACGTCTGTTGTACATTACTGCTGAAAGAATGTGTTTGCACAAATTATTTTGAATACTAAGGTCAATACATTCACAAGTATATGCTTGCATGCTAATACTACACTGTGTATACATTTTCAAACAGTGGTTTGTTACAATCATGCTCTGAATTTTTTTTGACCTAATAGATTCTTCTTAATGAGCTACTTTTAAATTTAAATATTCTGTCATCAATCTTCTCAGACTGTAAACATTTTGTGTCTTTGTGTGGCCTTATAAGTATTTGAGATTTTTGTTGTAATTTTGCCTTTGTGCTTTTTTTTTTTTTTTTTTAATTGTGCCAAGGCAGCATAATGACCTAATACGCAATGAAAAACTGTTGAATATTGCGATCATATTGAAACTCAGCAGCAGGCTATCTTGAAAGGGAGGGAAGACAACAGGGCGCAAAATTTTAAGATGTAGTGATTGCTGCTGAAGGTGCCTGTAATGTGTGATTGCTGCTGAGAGTGCCTGTAATGTAGTATATTAGGCATGAGTAACAGTGCTAATGGTACCCTAAACTATAACCATTAGTGATAGACTGATAGGATAAGTCATAATGCAAGGGTCATGATATCTGGTATTAAAATGTCCCCAGACTAAGATAAGACCATCGTAATGGTAAGGCAAAAATGAGATTTGTCTGAAAAGAATGTTGTGTAATGCTCAAACTTCCCACATAAAGGAGCAGTGGCAAAACATACAATTTCAGTAATTGAAACAACCTATAGTTCTTTCTTTTTTAGTCTTTCTACATAGCATTACTGGAGTACGTGATATGAGTATACACTGCAATATTAATTATCTGCATATTCCATCAAAGTCTATTCTAAGTCATCTAACAGGAAGATTTTAAGATTATTAGATCCTTCATTCATGGTATTGCATTTTGAATACCAGCAGCGTAGAAAGTGAGAAAGGGAAACAGATGCGTATTATGACGGAAAAAACTTTAATATATTTTAAGGAGGGATTTTTGAAATAAACTGTGATAACTACAAAAAATGAATAACTATTACATTATATAGAATAAAAAAGATTAAAATCATTACCATTAATTAATCTTTAAAAAAGATTAAATCATTACTTCCGTACCAATTTTTTTCTTTTTGAGGTGATGGAATAAGAACATGACCTAAATTAAAATTATGCTTGTAGTATGTGTTGTAGTAATGTATTGAAATTTTATTTTCATAAATTTTAATATTTATGCTAGCTGTACATGTCTGTCCACACTTTGAGCTTTGTCTACACAAACCTTGAGCTTTTAGTTGCCATATTCTTTTCCCTTCAGATTTATAAAATCCACTTTGGCTACCTGTCATAGTTAGAGAAGAAGGGATTTTTGAATTTTTCCCCCCATGAGCTATTTAATACAAAGGATGTTCTGGTATTTCTTTCCTCATCATGTAACCATTCATAAAAAAGCTCTATAAAAAATTAAAAGGAATTAATAATCCATTATCTAATAACAATATGTTAATTTCATAATATGTAATAAACATATATTGCAATTTTGAATCAGCATCTTGTTAAATATATATAGTATTATGAAAACCAATTTTAACCTGTATATGTTAAAAAAGAATAGGAAGTCTATAGTTGTTTTTAACATAGTGGGTCATTTAAAAAAAATTCTGTCATTTTTAGTGGCTGAATTTAAAATTACTTCATACAGAAAGCACCAACAACTTATGTAATCACCATCATTCTCACATTTTCTCATCTGGAAATCAGCTTATAGGTGACTTAGAAGCCAAATATTGTTCAATATACTGTTTAACATATTTCAAAATATTTCACAGTTAAGAAATGTTAGAAATACTGAAATATTTTAAAGCAATGTTATTGTGTCTAAGATGTAAGGCAGATGAACTAGAGCATGCAAAACAAGTATCCTGATTTTTTATTATATGTTTCAAGAGGCACGTCGGTAGTAGTTATCACTCAACAGTAAGAACTTTTCTCTATTTATAAATCCAAGCAGCCGCTGGTAGTTTGATCCAGTTCAAATCCCTGCAAAATTGCTAACTGCACAGTTGTTCATGTAATTTTCTAAATGTGTAATATGAATACAACCAGCTTCCCTTAAGAGGCCCCATGATTATATCTCTGTCCTTTATCAGACAGTCCTAATGTGCTTTATCATTATCTGATCAATCCAAAATAATCCTGAAAAATGATTTTTGAATATTTCTGAGGTCAATATCTATATTGAACATTGTTTCTTTCAGACAACTAACTACCTACACATTAGAAAAATTATCTGGGGCCATGGGTGGTAATTTTCCAGACAGTTCATTGTATATGTATACTTTAAAGCTTTGCCAAAGACAGGGGTTACTTCGTGGTGTAGTGGTCAGCACACTGAGCCGGATAATTTGGGCATCGCGCTATTTCCCTCTCGGATCTTCTGGATTCTCTTTTCTTTCTAGATCGCTTGAATATAGTTTCGCCTTTAAATAATATTATACCTCACCGATTTTTTCTCATACTGTTCTTTGCTATCTGTTAAATGTCCATATGTAAGGGATGGTTTATTCTTCACCGCCTTAAATGAATTTTTAGAACTATGAGCTTATATAAATAACAGTGTGCCTCATTGTGTTATATTAACATTATTTAACTAGTAATAAATTATGATAGTAAAATAATTAATCTTGTAATAAATTATGATAGTTAAATTAATAAATACTGTTTAATTTGTGTTTTTAATACATATACTCAGTTATTTACACACATAAATATATATATATATATATTTTATTTTATTTATTTATTTATTTTTTTGGGTGTATGCGGTTGTGGTCTTGTATTGTATATGGTTCTATGTTGTTAGTCTGCTGCTGCTTTTTGAAAAATGTATGAAAATGTTGAGAATGAAAGTAGCATAAGTTACTTTGGTTAAATTAATATATACTTTTGTTTGATGACCTTTGTTGATATCTCAGGATGCAAGCGTACATATTACTTTATATTCCATGCTAAATACCTTGATACGAAGCATTTTAACACCGTCAATATTTGTTTTTTCCCCAGTACCACATCTATTCACCATTACCAAACACACTCACTACACAAACACACCTGTGAGACACTATTTATTGTAAATGAAGACAGTTTCTTCTCCTTTTAACTACACTCATGGACACAATCGTATTTTAGGATATTTTCTACTTCTTTTCCTTTTCTTTCTATAGGCCCCCCCTTTTTCTTTTCTTTTTCCCTCTATTATTTTTGGGCCATTTATTTTAAATTTTATTTTGTCCCATCTTTTTTTCCTGGCCTTTTGAACTCGTACAATATGTACGAAGTTCCTTTTTACTCTCCTCAAATGCGAAATTGGCCCTCTTTCTATATACCTTTCCTTCGCACCTATGCTTGATTTTTCGCCCATCGGTGCAGAAAGACTTACCGGGTGCAAAACAAGACATCTGTCTACTTTGTCTGTCTGTCTGTCTGTCAGTAGCTCTTTTAAAGTGTCCGTTTTTTCTTTAATTGTGTCCATCTCCACTAGAAGATCAGACATCGCTTCTCTGTTATTTAACGATTCCTTCATCTAATCTTCAGTTAAAAGCTGTTTCTCGTAACGAGCGCTTTTATTATCAAGGGGTTTTATAAGCACCCAATTTTTCTTTTGTAATTTTCTGATTCATTGTTTGACTTCTTTATCTTCCATATGTGAAAATTCTTCGGAATGCTTTGCATTTGAGATTTGTAAGATTTTTTTGAACTTCATTTTCAGTCTATGGAAATTGTTTAAAGTAGCAGATAAATTCTTTCTAGTGTTGATGGATGAATGTTGAACCACGTATGAATGAAATTCTAGCAGTGGACAAATTAAATGGAATCCTGTAAGGTACTGCTATTCGCGAAATCACGCTTTACAAGTCTGCGCTCAGCAAGTACCTGTTGTATTAGAAATGATAGGCTACGAAACGTGACTTGAAGAATCATATGAGGTATCTAGAATGCAGATTGGTAGTTTAGTCGTGATAAATAAACAGTCTATACAGATGACCGGAAATAATAAAAATTTAGATGGATTAACTATAAAGTATTTTACTCCTGGACCATTAGTCATAAACAGTACTTGTGTAAAAACAGATTAAAGTATATGGATTCCCTGTTTAAGAAAGGAATTTCTTTCTGACAGTATGCAGTCTGTACCATACCTGGAATACGGAGGTGTTGCATCTTCAGGGAAACAAAATCTTTTATTCTGTAATTTTTACTGAAAATGTGTGTTTAAATTTTGTTACCTAGATAACAAAATTAGATAACCCTATTTTTAACTCTTTTTATATGAAAATGAAACCAAATACAGACAAAGAAATAAAATTGCATTCCTTCCCTTAGTGCAGTTATGTGCAACTTTAACTTAAAGGGAGCCAATTTTGAGTTTATAAAATTTTGGCGAGCACAAGGATCTAGTGCACTTTTTCAGTTATAAATACATTACACAAAGTCTAAAAATGTGTGGTATAATATGTTAAAGAAAAGGTATACTCTTTGTATTATTTACAAAAAATTCAGCAAGATGAAAGTTAAATACAGGGAAATCGTATTTTAATGTGAAATTTAACACTGCATTTCTTCTGCGAGTTTTTTTTTGCCTCTGATACATGCGATGTTATGGCTAAATCCTTGCAGTCGTTGGGATGTTGATTTGTTATCCCGTATCTAAACATTGATTTTAACAAGTTCATTGTTGAAAATCCTCTTTCACATTTTTAAGCAGATTGGAAGCAGGAATTTATCTTTTTAAAAGTTTAACTGTTCATGATGTTTCTGTTCTAGGACTATTCAATTGGCTTTTTGTGATATTCTTGATCTTAATTAGGATGAAAATCAGTTATTTCCATTTCTTGATCAATAGAATTGTTATTTAACATATTTGCAATCTTTTACCATTTTTCTTAAATACTAGTATTATGTAATGGGTTTGAAGTGAATGAAGTAGTTAACCTAATTTTAAATACACTCAAAACATCTAATTTAGAAACTAATTTAAGCTTGATGAGATTTTCCAAATGATTCTTTCAGTTTTCTTATATTTCACCCCTTAGTTCTCCAGATTTTCAAAGGGGCAAAACGTATATTACATTATGGTAAAAATGTATATTCCTCATATTTGTGTAATATTTTCACAAAATTAATTTTGATTTAAAATTAATTTATAATACCCTTTAATTCAAAGACTCTAGTTTAGTTCTCTCGCCTCTCCCTCAAATTTAAGATTTAGTTACTATGTCTGTAAGAATGGCTAAATCATAGAACCAGGTATGTTCAATAATTTCTTCATAAGTTTTGTTTCTGGATTTTTAAAATTCTTCTATGAAACTTTTGTAACAGAAGCTGGGATAGAACCCGGGCAGCCAGAGAGAATGTCCCTTCCCTGAGTGAAAAGTTCTATCATTTCTTTGAAAGTGACCTGATAATATTTCAGAATAAACCCTCGTAACACTAATAAATGTATATAGATTTTTTAATGTTTATTTAATGCGTGTTTGGTTCTTAAAATATTTTGAGCTATTATATTACTAATTCTGTGTGTGAATTAACACAGTTTAATATAGAACACCTGCTTCAAGGCTAAAGGTAAAGTATTTGAATAATGTTTTACCTTTCGTCTGTTTTCAGACGCAGGTTCTATTCTACAATTTACGGAATTTCTCGGTATTGGATATCTCACATAGCTGACAAAATTTCATTCCTATTTGTAGGTTTCATAGTACAATAGGTTGAGCATCCCTACATTAGTATATGACTTTGATTCCTTCGAAAGAAAAAGGAGTATCTTAGTTTTCTTGAATTTTTGGTCAAAATTTTAGTATGTAGGTAATTGCAATAGCTCTTCCACAAAATTGCAATTAAATTTTTTGTAACATTTCAAAATGCTGTATCATTCAATGGCATTTGATGTGTTTTAGCTTGCTATATTAAAGCTGGGCTAGAACCCGGGCAGCTAGACAATATGTTCTTTCCCTGAGTGAAATATTTCTATAATTACATTAAAGTCACCTGGTAATATTTCAAGATAATTTCTGGTATATCGGACTAAGCTGTCCTCTCTCATGGATGAGAGTTCCTAAGTAGAGAACTTATAATTAGAAATGGTTCTTACGTTAAAATTCTGAATGAAATATTTCTTTTATGGTATACGACTTTTGTTTCCAAGATGTTCTTCCAAGTCTGCTTTTAGAGAGGTGTTTTTGTGCCCTTTTTTTAAAAAAATCTTTAAAAGTATATATGTATAGCTCTTTTAATATTAATGTATTGCGAGTTTGATTACTCTATTTTGATCTGTTATGTCACTAATTATGTGTGTGAATTAAGATAGTCTAATATATAACACCTGCTTCAAAGCTAGCAGTAAAGTTTATTTTGATTATTTGTGATTTAAAATTACCTGCTCTTTGTCTTTTGGTGCCATCTTTCTACCAGCGCTGCAATTATTTACTCTTCTCGAAGATCATTATCCCTTTTATTCTGTGTATCCGTAATAACTGTCTAATTTTTTTTTTTTTTTTCATTATTCATGTTGTACCCATATATTAAAATCCCCTTTCGCTTACTGTATTTCTGTCGTATTAGGAAAATCAGCTTTTCTATCGATTGCCGTCATGCTTTTAGTAACAATGTAGCACATTGCTGGAGTTTAAAACAAAGAAGGCGACTCTTGAAGTTTTATATATTAAGAAACAATATTAGATATTTCTCTTTGTGTATAATTATTCTTTAATATCAAAGTAGTTAAAATCTAATGATTTCTTTTTTCCCTTTTGGCCCCTTCTAGTGTAATTTGTGATCATTTTTGTGCACTCTTGGAATGCAGAACATGATATCGTGAAAGAAAAAGAACGGATGAATAATGCAGAGCAAAAAGACATCTGTGGCTGGTAATTCTTGTTTTATATCAACTTTATTTCCACTAGAAATACTTGAATGTTATAATTTGTCCATCCCTTTTCACATGTTGCTTTATATTGAAGCTTTACTAGTTATTTATTTTACATGAACGTGTCACATTATGTTTTAATGTTTAGGGTAGCATTTGTTCATTAATTTCGTAGGTTTTGAATTTCATATTGAAGTGTCTGAATTGGTGCTTTCTCTATATTGTATTGTAATATTCGAAGTGAGGTTGAACTGTTAATCACACTATAATTATCAGAAGTCTGAGATTTGTTAGAGTTCTGTTGCTTCGTAGTGGTTTCAAAAGTACTGCTGTGATGTAATTTTTTCCCAAGTGGCCTCCTTTCGCATTACGAGGAGGAGGCTAAACATTTTCCTCTCTGTGTGGCCTAATATTTTCCATGTCCAACGGGGTCTTCTCTTCCCAACAGGCCAGTGTAATTGCACTGCCTGGGTATAAACCAATTTTGTTTCAGTTTTTTCCGAATTTAGAGTCTCTCTATCAAGTGCTGTTTCTCTTAAAACCATTGAAAGTTAAGTGTTGAATAAAAAAGAAATGTAAATAAAAATTTAATGTATAGTCGTAAAGAAAGTTAGTGGAGCCAAATTGTCTTCTGTTAAGGATGCTCAAAATGTGCTTTTTCTTAGTTGTTTTAAGCATACTTTATTATATTTTGTCCCTAATCTAGTCTAGTGGAGATGGACACAATTAAAGAAAAAAACGGACACTTTAAAAGAGCTACTGGGAAATATGTGCTCTTTACAGCGACATGGTTACAGTTGCATCAGTCATTCTTATAAGCAAAAGACATCAGCTTTTTCAAAAAATAATTCTGTCATGTATTTGCCAAGAGAACGAAAACAAGTCCTAAAGAAACTTTCAGAGTGCTTTTCAAAACCAAGTTGAAAGTTAGTCTGCAGAATTTTACTTCGATAATAATAAAACATCTCTGATTTTATTTCAAAATGAATATTTTTTAATCGATTTTAAAGAGATCTTCGCAAATTGGTTCATAAAACTTCACAATATGCCAAAATTGTTCAGATTAGGGACAAAATATAATAAAGTATGCTTAAAACAACTAAGAAAAAGCACATTTTGAGCATCCTTAACAGAAGACAATTTGGCTCCACTAACTTTCTTTACGAGTATACATTAAATTTTTATTTACATTTCTTTTTTATTCAACACTTAACTTTCAATGGTTTTAAGAGAAACAGCACTTGATAGAGAGACTCTAAATTCGGAAAAAACTGAAACAAAATTGGTTTATACCCAGGCAGTGCAATTACACTGGCCTGTTGGGAAGACAAGACCCCGTTGGACATGGAAAATATTAGGCCACACAGAGAGGAAAATGTTTAGCCTCCTCCTCGTAATGTGAAAGGAGGCCACTTGGGAAAAAATTACATCACAGCAGTACTTTTGAAACCACTACGAAGCAACAGAACTCTAACAAATCTCAGACTTCTGATAATTATAGTGTGATTAACAGTTCAACCTCACTTCGAATATTACAATACAATATAGAGAAAGCACCAATTCAGACACTTCAATATGAAATTCAAAACCTACGAAATTAATGAACAAATGCTACCCTAAACATTAAAACATAATGTGACACGTTCATGTAAAATAAATAACTAGTAAAGCTTCAATATAAAGCAACATGTGAAAAGGGATGGACAAATTATAACATTCAAGTATTTCTAGTGGAAATAAAGTTGATATAAAACAAGAATTACCAGCCACAGATGTCTTTTTGTTCTGCATTATTCATCCGTTCTTTTTCTTTCACGATATCATGTTCTGCATTCCAAGAGTGCACAAAAATGATCACAAATTACACTAGAAGGGGCCAAAAGGGGAAAAAAGGAATCATTAGATTTTAACTACTTTGATATTAAAGAATAATTATACACAAAGAGAAATATCTAATATTGTTTCTTAATATATAAAACTTCAAGAGTCGCCTTCTTTGTTTTAAACTCCAGCAATGTGCTACATTGTTACTAAAAGCATGACTGCAATGCAGGTACTCTCATCCATGAGAGAGGACAGCTTAGTCCGATATAC
The DNA here is from genome assembly GCF_044657685.1 of Stegodyphus dumicola. Lineage (NCBI taxonomy): Eukaryota > Metazoa > Arthropoda > Arachnida > Araneae > Eresidae > Stegodyphus > Stegodyphus dumicola. Next base: position 105,962,614 of record NC_140781.1, on the reverse strand, counting down.
CAGAAATTATCTTCAAATATTACCAGGTGACTTTAATGTAATTATAGAAATATTTCACTCAGGGAAAGAACATATTGTATAGCTGCCCGGGTTCGAGCCCAGCTTTAATATAGCAAGCTAAAACACATCAAATGCCATTGAATGATACAGCATTTTGAAATGTTACAAAAAATTTAAATGCAATTTCGTGGAAGAGCTATTGCAATTACCTACATACTAAAATTTTGACCAAAAATTCAAGAAAACTAAGATACTCCTTTTTCTTTCGAAGGAATCAAAGTCAAATACTAATGTAGGGATGCTCAACCTATTGTACTATGAAACCTACACATAGGAATGAAATTTTGTCACCTATGTGAGATGTCCAATACCCAGAAATTCCGTAAATTGTAGAATAGAACCTGCGTCTGAAAACAGACGAAAGGTAGAACATTATTCAAATACTTTACCTTTAGCCTTGAAGCAGGTGTTCTATATTAAACTGTGTTAATTCACATACAGAATTAGTAATATAATAGCTCAAAATATTTTAAGAACCAAACACACATTAAATAAACATTAAAAAATTTATATACATTTATTAGTGTTATGAGGGTTTATTCTGAAATATTATCAGGTCACTTTCAAAGAAATGATAGAACTTTTCACTCAGGGAAGGGACATTCTGTCTGGCTGCCCGGGTTCCATCCCAGCTTCTGTTACAAAAGTTTCATAGAAGAATTTTAAAAATCCAGAAACAAAACTTATGAAGAAATTATTGAACATACCTGGTTCTATGATTTAGCCATTCTTACAGACATAGTAACTAAATCTTAAATTTGAGGGAGGGGGCGAGAGAACTAAACTAGAGTCTTTGAATTAAAGGGTATTATAAATTCATTTTAAATCAAAATTAATTTTGTGAAAATATTACACAAATATGAGGAATATACATTTTTACCATAATGTAATGTACGTTTTGCCCCATTGAAAATCTGGAGAACTAAGGGATGAAATATAAGAAAACTGAAAGAATCATTTGGAAAATCTCATCGAGCTTAAATTAGTTTCTAAATTAGATGTTTTTAGTGTATTTAAAATTAGGCTAACTACTTCATTCACTTCAAACCCATTACATAATACTAGTATATAAGAAAAATGGTAAAAGATTGCAAATATGTTAAATAACAATTCTATTGATCAAGAAATGGAAATAACTGATTTTCGTCCTAATTAAGATCAAGAATATCACAAAAAGCCAATTGAATAGTCCTAGAACAGAAACATCATGAACAGTTAAACTTTTAAAAAGATAAATTCCTGCTTCCAATCTGCTTAAAAATGTGAAAGAGGATTTTCAACAATGAACTTGTTAAAATCAATGTTTAGATACAGGATAACAAATCAACATCCCAACGACTGCAAGGATTTAGCCATAACATCGCATGTATCAGAGGCAAAAAAAAAAAAAAAAAACTCGCAGAAGAAATGCAGTGTTAAATTTCACATTAAAATACGATTTCCCTGTATTTAACTTTCATCTTGCTGAATTTTTTGTAAATAATGCAAAGAGTATACCTTTTCTTTAACTTATTATACCACACATTTTTATACTTTGTGTAATGTATTTATAACTGAAATATTAAAAGTGCACTAGATACTTGTGCTCGCCAAAATTTTATAAACTCAAAATTGGCTCCCTTTAAGTTAAAGTTGCACATAACTGCACTAAGGGAAGGAATGCAATTTTATTTCTTTGTCTGTATTTGGTTTCATTTTCATATAAAAAGAGTTAAAAATAGGGTTATCTAATTTTGTTATCTAGGTAACAAAATTTAAACATACATTTTCAGTAAAAATTACAGAATAAAAGATTTTGTTTCCCTGAACATGCAACACCTCGCTATTCCAGGTATGGTACAGACTGCATACTGTCAGAAAGAAATTCCTTTCTTAAACAGGGAATCCATATACTTTAATCTGTTTTAACACAAGTACTGTTTATGACTAATGGTCCAGGAGTAAAATACTTTATAGTTAATCCATCTAAATTTTTATTATTTCCGGTCATCTGTATAGACTGTTTATTTATCACGACTAAACTACCAATCTGCATTCTAGATACCTCATATGATTCTTCAAGTCACGTTTCGTAGCCTATCATTTCTAATACAACAGGTACTTGCTGAGCGCAGACTTGTAAAGCGTGATTTCGCGTATAGCAGTACCTTACAGGATTCCATTTAATTTGTCCACTGCTAGAATTTCATTCATACGTGGTTCAACATTCATCCATCAACACCAGAAAGAATTTATGTGCTACTTTAAACAATTTCCATAGACTGAAAATGAAGTTCAAAAAAATCTTACAAATCTCAAATGCAAAGCATTCCGAAGAATTTTCACATATGGAAGATAAAGAAGTCAAACAATGAATCAGAAAATTACAAAAGAAGAATTGGGTGCTTATAAAACCCCTTGATAATAAAAGCGCTCATTACGAGAAACAGCTTTTAACTGAAGATTAGATGAAGGAATCGTTAAATAACAGAGAAGCAATGTCTGATCTTCTAGTGGAGATGGACACAATTAAAGAAAAAAACGGACACTTTAAAAGAGCTACTGGGAAATATGTGCTCTTTACAGCGACATGGTTACAGTTGCATCAGTCATTCTTATAAGCAAAAGACATCAGCTTTTTCAAAAAATAATTCTGTCATGTATTTGCCAAGAGAACGAAAACAAGTCCTAAAGAAACTTTCAGAGTGCTTTTCAAAACCAAGTTGAAAGTTAGTCTGCAGAATTTTACTTCGATAATAATAAAACATCTCTGATTTTATTTCAAAATGAATATTTTTTAATCGATTTTAAAGAGATCTTCGCAAATTGGTTCATAAAACTTCACAATATGCCAAAATTGTTCAGATTAGGGACAAAATATAATAAAGTATGCTTAAAACAACTAAGAAAAAGCACATTTTGAGCATCCTTAACAGAAGACAATTTGGCTCCACTAACTTTCTTTACGAGTATACATTAAATTTTTATTTACATTTCTTTTTTATTCAACACTTAACTTTCAATGGTTTTAAGAGAAACAGCACTTGATAGAGAGACTCTAAATTCGGAAAAAACTGAAACAAAATTGGTTTATACCCAGGCAGTGCAATTACACTGGCCTGTTGGGAAGACAAGACCCCGTTGGACATGGAAAATATTAGGCCACACAGAGAGGAAAATGTTTAGCCTCCTCCTCGTAATGTGAAAGGAGGCCACTTGGGAAAAAATTACATCACAGCAGTACTTTTGAAACCACTACGAAGCAACAGAACTCTAACAAATCTCAGACTTCTGATAATTATAGTGTGATTAACAGTTCAACCTCACTTCGAATATTACAATACAATATAGAGAAAGCACCAATTCATACACTTCAATATGAAATTCAAAACCTACGAAATTAATGAACAAATGCTACCCTAAACATTAAAACATAATGTGACACGTTCATGTAAAATAAATAACTAGTAAAGCTTCAATATAAAGCAACATGTGAAAAGGGATGGACAAATTATAACATTCAAGTATTTCTAGTGGAAATAAAGTTGATATAAAACAAGAATTACCAGCCACAGATGTCTTTTTGTTCTGCATTATTCATCCGTTCTTTTTCTTTCACGATATCATGTTCTGCATTCCAAGAGTGCACAAAAATGATCACAAATTACACTAGAAGGGGCCAAAAGGGGAAAAAAGGAATCATTAGATTTTAACTACTTTGATATTAAAGAATAATTATACACAAAGAGAAATATCTAATATTGTTTCTTAATATATAAAACTTCAAGAGTCGCCTTCTTTGTTTTAAACTCCAGCAATGTGCTACATTGTTACTAAAAGCATGACTGCAATGCAGGTACTCTCATCCATGAGAGAGGACAGCTTAGTCCGATATACCAGAAATTATCTTCAAATATTACCAGGTGACTTTAATGTAATTATAGAAATATTTCACTCAGGGAAAGAACATATTGTATAGCTGCCCGGGTTCGAGCCCAGCTTTAATATAGCAAGCTAAAACACATCAAATGCCATTGAATGATACAGCATTTTGAAATGTTACAAAAAATTTAAATGCAATTTCGTGGAAGAGCTATTGCAATTACCTACATACTAAAATTTTGACCAAAAATTCAAGAAAACTAAGATACTCCTTTTTCTTTCGAAGGAATCAAAGTCAAATACTAATGTAGGGATGCTCAACCTATTGTACTATGAAACCTACACATAGGAATGAAATTTTGTCACCTATGTGAGATGTCCAATACCCAGAAATTCCGTAAATTGTAGAATAGAACCTGCGTCTGAAAACAGACGAAAGGTAGAACATTATTCAAATACTTTACCTTTAGCCTTGAAGCAGGTGTTCTATATTAAACTGTGTTAATTCACATACAGAATTAGTAATATAATAGCTCAAAATATTTTAAGAACCAAACACACATTAAATAAACATTAAAAAATTTATATACATTTATTAGTGTTATGAGGGTTTATTCTGAAATATTATCAGGTCACTTTCAAAGAAATGATAGAACTTTTCACTCAGGGAAGGGACATTCTGTCTGGCTGCCCGGGTTCCATCCCAGCTTCTGTTACAAAAGTTTCATAGAAGAATTTTAAAAATCCAGAAACAAAACTTATGAAGAAATTATTGAACATACCTGGTTCTATGATTTAGCCATTCTTACAGACATAGTAACTAAATCTTAAATTTGAGGGAGGGGGCGAGAGAACTAAACTAGAGTCTTTGAATTAAAGGGTATTATAAGTTCATTTTAAATCAAAATTAATTTTCTGAAAATATTACACAAATATGAGGAATATACATTTTTACCATAATGTAATGTACGTTTTGCCCCTTTGAAAATCTGGAGAACTAAGGGATGAAATATAAGAAAACTGAAAGAATCATTTGGAAAATCTCATCGAGCTTAAATTAGTTTCTAAATTAGATGTTTTTAGTGTATTTAAAATTAGGCTAACTACTTCATTCACTTCAAACCCATTACATAATACTAGTATATAAGAAAAATGGTAAAAGATTGCAAATATGTTAAATAACAATTCTATTGATCAAGAAATGGAAATAACTGATTTTCGTCCTAATTAAGATCAAGAATATCACAAAAAGCCAATTGAATAGTCCTAGAACAGAAACATCATGAACAGTTAAACTTTTAAAAAGATAAATTCCTGCTTCCAATCTGCTTAAAAATGTGAAAGAGGATTTTCAACAATGAACTTGTTAAAATCAATGTTTAGATACGGGATAACAAATCAACATCCCAACGACTGCAAGGATTTAGCCATAACATCGCATGTATCAGAGGCAAAAAAAAAAAAAAAACTCGCAGAAGAAATGCAGTGTTAAATTTCACATTAAAATACGATTTCCCTGTATTTAACTTTCATCTTGCTGAATTTTTTGTAAATAATGCAAAGAGTATACCTTTTCTTTAACTTATTATACCACACATTTTTATACTTTGTGTAATGTATTTATAACTGAAATATTAAAAGTGCACTAGATACTTGTGCTCGCCAAAATTTTATAAACTCAAAATTGGCTCCCTTTAAGTTAAAGTTGCACATAACTGCACTAAGGGAAGGAATGCAATTTTATTTCTTTGTCTGTATTTGGTTTCATTTTCATATAAAAAGAGTTAAAAATAGGGTTATCTAATTTTGTTATCTAGGTAACAAAATTTAAACATACATTTTCAGTAAAAATTACAGAATAAAAGATTTTGTTTCCCTGAACATGCAACACCTCGCTATTCCAGGTATGGTACAGACTGCATACTGTCAGAAAGAAATTCCTTTCTTAAACAGGGAATCCATATACTTTAATCTGTTTTAACACAAGTACTGTTTATGACTAATGGTCCAGGAGTAAAATACTTTATAGTTAATCCATCTAAATTTTTATTATTTCCGGTCATCTGTATAGACTGTTTATTTATCACGACTAAACTACCAATCTGCATTCTAGATACCTCATATGATTCTTCAAGTCACGTTTCGTAGCCTATCATTTCTAATACAACAGGTACTTGCTGAGCGCAGACTTGTAAAGCGTGATTTCGCGTATAGCAGTACCTTACAGGATTCCATTTAATTTGTCCACTGCTAGAATTTCATTCATACGTGGTTCAACATTCATCCATCAACACCAGAAAGAATTTATCTGCTACTTTAAACAATTTCCATAGACTGAAAATGAAGTTCAAAAAAATCTTACAAATCTCAAATGCAAAGCATTCCGAAGAATTTTCACATATGGAAGATAAAGAAGTCAAACAATGAATCAGAAAATTACAAAAGAAGAATTGGGTGCTTATAAAACCCCTTGATAATAAAAGCGCTCATTACGAGAAACAGCTTTTAACTGAAGATTAGATGAAGGAATCGTTAAATAACAGAGAAGCAATGTCTGATCTTCTAGTGGAGATGGACACAATTAAAGAAAAAAACGGACACTTTAAAAGAGCTACTGGGAAATATGTGCTCTTTACAGCGACATGGTTACAGTTGCATCAGTCATTCTTATAAGCAAAAGACATCAGCTTTTTCAAAAAATAATTCTGTCATGTATTTGCCAAGAGAACGAAAACAAGTCCTAAAGAAACTTTCAGAGTGCTTTTCAAAACCAAGTTGAAAGTTAGTCTGCAGAATTTTACTTCGATAATAATAAAACATCTCTGATTTTATTTCAAAATGAATATTTTTTAATCGATTTTAAAGAGATCTTCGCAAATTGGTTCATAAAACTTCACAATATGCCAAAATTGTTCAGATTAGGGACAAAATATAATAAAGTATGCTTAAAACAACTAAGAAAAAGCACATTTTGAGCATCCTTAACAGAAGACAATTTGGCTCCACTAACTTTCTTTACGAGTATACATTAAATTTTTATTTACATTTCTTTTTTATTCAACACTTAACTTTCAATGGTTTTAAGAGAAACAGCACTTGATAGAGAGACTCTAAATTCGGAAAAAACTGAAACAAAATTGGTTTATACCCAGGCAGTGCAATTACACTGGCCTGTTGGGAAGACAAGACCCCGTTGGACATGGAAAATATTAGGCCACACAGAGAGGAAAATGTTTAGCCTCCTCGTCGTAATGTGAAAGGAGGCCACTTGGGAAAAAATTACATCACAGCAGTACTTTTGAAACCACTACGAAGCAACAGAACTCTAACAAATCTCAGACTTCTGATAATTATAGTGTGATTAACAGTTCAACCTCACTTCGAATATTACAATACAATATAGAGAAAGCACCAATTCATACACTTCAATATGAAATTCAAAACCTACGAAATTAATGAACAAATGCTACCCTAAACATTAAAACATAATGTGACACGTTCATGTAAAATAAATAACTAGTAAAGCTTCAATATAAAGCAACATGTGAAAAGGGATGGACAAATTATAACATTCAAGTATTTCTAGTGGAAATAAAGTTGATATAAAACAAGAATTACCAGCCACAGATGTCTTTTTGTTCTGCATTATTCATCCGTTCTTTTTCTTTCACGATATCATGTTCTGCATTCCAAGAGTGCACAAAAATGATCACAAATTACACTAGAAGGGGCCAAAAGGGGAAAAAAGGAATCATTAGATTTTAACTACTTTGATATTAAAGAATAATTATACACAAAGAGAAATATCTAATATTGTTCCTTAATATATAAAACTTCAAGAGTCGCCTTCTTTGTTTTAAACTCCAGCAATGTGCTACATTGTTACTAAAAGCATGACTGCAATGCAGGTACTCTCATCCATGAGAGAGGACAGCTTAGTCCGATATACCAGAAATTATCTTCAAATATTACCAGGTGACTTTAATGTAATTATAGAAATATTTCACTCAGGGAAAGAACATATTGTATAGCTGCCCGGGTTCGAGCCCAGCTTTAATATAGCAAGCTAAAACACATCAAATGCCATTGAATGATACAGCATTTTGAAATGTTACAAAAAATTTAAATGCAATTTCGTGGAAGAGCTATTGCAATTACCTACATACTAAAATTTTGACCAAAAATTCAAGAAAACTAAGATACTCCTTTTTCTTTCGAAGGAATCAAAGTCAAATACTAATGTAGGGATGCTCAACCTATTATACTATGAAACCTACACATAGGAATGAAATTTTGTCACCTATGTGAGATGTCCAATACCCAGAAATTCCGTAAATTGTAGAATAGAACCTGCGTCTGAAAACAGACGAAAGGTAGAACATTATTCAAATACTTTACCTTTAGCCTTGAAGCAGGTGTTCTATATTAAACTGTGTTAATTCACATACAGAATTAGTAATATAATAGCTCAAAATATTTTAAGAACCAAACACACATTAAATAAACATTAAAAAATTTATATACATTTATTAGTGTTATGAGGGTTTATTCTGAAATATTATCAGGTCACTTTCAAAGAAATGATAGAACTTTTCACTCAGGGAAGGGACATTCTGTCTGGCTGCCCGGGTTCCATCCCAGCTTCTGTTACAAAAGTTTCATAGAAGAATTTTAAAAATCCAGAAACAAAACTTATGAAGAAATTATTGAACATACCTTGTTCTATGATTTAGCCATTCTTACAGACATAGTAACTAAATCTTAAATTTGAGGGAGGGGGCGAGAGAACTAAACTAGAGTCTTTGAATTAAAGGGTATTATAAATTCATTTTAAATCAAAATTAATTTTGTGAAAATATTACACAAATATGAGGAATATACATTTTTACCATAATGTAATGTACGTTTTGCCCCATTGAAAATCTGGAGAACTAAGGGATGAAATATAAGAAAACTGAAAGAATCATTTGGAAAATCTCATCGAGCTTAAATTAGTTTCTAAATTAGATGTTTTTAGTGTATTTAAAATTAGGCTAACTACTTCATTCACTTCAAACCCATTACATAATACTAGTATTTAAGAAAAATGGTAAAAGATTGCAAATATGTTAAATAACAATTCTATTGATCAAGAAATGGAAATAACTGATTTTCGTCCTAATTAAGATCAAGAATATCACAAAAAGCCAATTGAATAGTCCTAGAACAGAAACATCATGAACAGTTAAACTTTTAAAAAGATAAATTCCTGCTTCCAATCTGCTTAAAAATGTGAAAGAGGATTTTCAACAATGAACTTGTTAAAATCAATGTTTAGATACGGGATAACAAATCAACATCCCAACGACTGCAAGGATTTAGCCATAACATCGCATGTATCAGAGGCAAAAAAAAAAAAAAAACTCGCAGAAGAAATGCAGTGTTAAATTTCACATTAAAATACGATTTCCCTGTATTTAACTTTCATCTTGCTGAATTTTTTGTAAATAATGCAAAGAGTATACCTTTTCTTTAACTTATTATACCACACATTTTTATACTTTGTGTAATGTATTTATAACTGAAATATTAAAAGTGCACTAGATACTTGTGCTCGCCAAAATTTTATAAACTCAAAATTGGCTCCCTTTAAGTTAAAGTTGCACATAACTGCACTAAGGGAAGGAATGCAATTTTATTTCTTAGTCTGTATTTGGTTTCATTTTCATATAAAAAGAGTTAAAAATAGGGTTATCTAATTTTGTTATCTAGGTAACAAAATTTAAACACACATTTTCAGTAAAAATTACAGAATAAAAGATTTTGTTTCCCTGAAGATGCAACACCTCCCTATTCCAGGTATGGTACAGACTGCATACTGTCAGAAAGAAATTCCTTTCTTAAACAGGGAATCCATATACTTTAATCTGTTTTTACACAAGTACTGTTTATGACTAATGGTCCAGGAGTAAAATACTTTATAGTTAATCCATCTAAATTTTTATTATTTCCGGTCATCTGTATAGACTGTTTATTTATCACGACTAAACTACCAATCTGCATTCTAGATACCTCATATGATTCTTCAAGTCACGTTTCGTAGCCTATCATTTCTAATACAACAGGTACTTGCTGAGCGCAGACTTGTAAAGCGTGATTTCGCGTATAGCAGTACCTTACAGGATTCCATTTAATTTGTCCACTGCTAGAATTTCTTTCATACGTGGTTCAACATTCATCCATCAACACCAGAAAGAATTTATCTGCTACTTTAAACAATTTCCATAGACTGAAAATGAAGTTCAAAAAAATCTTACAAATCTCAAATGCAAAGCATTCCGAAGAATTTTCACATATGGAAGATAAAGAAGTCAAACAATGAATCAGAAAATTACAAAAGAAGAATTGGGTGCTTATAAAACCCCTTGATAATAAAAGCGCTCATTACGAGAAACAGCTTTTAACTGAAGATTAGATGAAGGAATCGTTAAATAACAGAGAAGCAATGTCTGATCTTCTAGTGGAGATGGACACAATTAAAGAAAAAAACGGACACTTTAAAAGAGCTACTGGGAAATATGTGCTCTTTACAGCGACATGGTTACAGTTGCATCAGTCATTCTTATAAGCAAAAGACATCAGCTTTTTCAAAAAATAATTCTGTCATGTATTTGCCAAGAGAACGAAAACAAGTCCTAAAGAAACTTTCAGAGTGCTTTTCAAAACCAAGTTGAAAGTTAGTCTGCAGAATTTTACTTCGATAATAATAAAACATCTCTGATTTTATTTCAAAATGAATATTTTTTAATCGATTTTAAAGAGATCTTCGCAAATTGGTTCATAAAACTTCACAATATGCCAAAATTGTTCAGATTAGGGACAAAATATAATAAAGTATGCTTAAAACAACTAAGAAAAAGCACATTTTGAGCATCCTTAACAGAAGACAATTTGGCTCCACTAACTTTCTTTATGAGTATACATTAAATTTTTATTTACATTTCTTTTTTATTCAACACTTAACTTTCAATGGTTTTAAGAGAAACAGCACTTGATAGAGAGACTCTAAATTCGGAAAAAACTGAAACAAAATTGGTTTATACCCAGGCAGTGCAATTACACTGGCCTGTTGGGAAGACAAGACCCCGTTGGACATGGAAAATATTAGGCCACACAGAGAGGAAAATGTTTAGCCTCCTCGTCGTAATGTGAAAGGAGGCCACTTGGGAAAAAATTACATCACAGCAGTACTTTTGAAACCACTACGAAGCAACAGAACTCTAACAAATCTCAGACTTCTGATAATTATAGTGTGATTAACAGTTCAACCTCACTTCGAATATTACAATACAATATAGAGAAAGCACCAATTCATACACTTCAATATGAAATTCAAAACCTACGAAATTAATGAACAAATGCTACCCTAAACATTAAAACATAATGTGACACGTTCATGTAAAATAAATAACTAGTAAAGCTTCAATATAAAGCAACATGTGAAAAGGGATGGACAAATTATAACATTCAAGTATTTCTAGTGGAAATAAAGTTGATATAAAACAAGAATTACCAGCCACAGATGTCTTTTTGTTCTGCATTATTCATCCGTTCTTTTTCTTTCACGATATCATGTTCTGCATTCCAAGAGTGCACAAAAATGATCACAAATTACACTAGAAGGGGCCAAAAGGGGAAAAAAGGAATCATTAGATTTTAACTACTTTGATATTAAAGAATAATTATACACAAAGAGAAATATCTAATATTGTTCCTTAATATATAAAACTTCAAGAGTCGCCTTCTTTGTTTTAAACTCCAGCAATGTGCTACATTGTTACTAAAAGCATGACTGCAATGCAGGTACTCTCATCCATGAGAGAGGACAGCTTAGTCCGATATACCAGAAATTATCTTCAAATATTACCAGGTGACTTTAATGTAATTATAGAAATATTTCACTCAGGGAAAGAACATATTGTATAGCTGCCCGGGTTCGAGCCCAGCTTTAATATAGCAAGCTAAAACACATCAAATGCCATTGAATGATACAGCATTTTGAAATGTTACAAAAAATTTAAATGCAATTTCGTGGAAGAGCTATTGCAATTACCTACATACTAAAATTTTGACCAAAAATTCAAGAAAACTAAGATACTCCTTTTTCTTTCGAAGGAATCAAAGTCAAATACTAATGTAGGGATGCTCAACCTATTATACTATGAAACCTACACATAGGAATGAAATTTTGTCACCTATGTGAGATGTCCAATACCCAGAAATTCCGTAAATTGTAGAATAGAACCTGCGTCTGAAAACAGACGAAAGGTAGAACATTATTCAAATACTTTACCTTTAGCCTTGAAGCAGGTGTTCTATATTAAACTGTGTTAATTCACATACAGAATTAGTAATATAATAGCTCAAAATATTTTAAGAACCAAACACACATTAAATAAACATTAAAAAATTTATATACATTTATTAGTGTTATGAGGGTTTATTCTGAAATATTATCAGGTCACTTTCAAAGAAATGATAGAACTTTTCACTCAGGGAAGGGACATTCTGTCTGGCTGCCCGGGTTCCATCCCAGCTTCTGTTACAAAAGTTTCATAGAAGAATTTTAAAAATCCAGAAACAAAACTTATGAAGAAATTATTGAACATACCTTGTTCTATGATTTAGCCATTCTTACAGACATAGTAACTAAATCTTAAATTTGAGGGAGGGGGCGAGAGAACTAAACTAGAGTCTTTGAATTAAAGGGTATTATAAATTCATTTTAAATCAAAATTAATTTTGTGAAAATATTACACAAATATGAGGAATATACATTTTTACCATAATGTAATGTACGTTTTGCCCCATTGAAAATCTGGAGAACTAAGGGATGAAATATAAGAAAACTGAAAGAATCATTTGGAAAATCTCATCGAGCTTAAATTAGTTTCTAAATTAGATGTTTTTAGTGTATTTAAAATTAGGCTAACTACTTCATTCACTTCAAACCCATTACATAATACTAGTATTTAAGAAAAATGGTAAAAGATTGCAAATATGTTAAATAACAATTCTATTGATCAAGAAATGGAAATAACTGATTTTCGTCCTAATTAAGATCAAGAATATCACAAAAAGCCAATTGAATAGTCCTAGAACAGAAACATCATGAACAGTTAAACTTTTAAAAAGATAAATTCCTGCTTCCAATCTGCTTAAAAATGTGAAAGAGGATTTTCAACAATGAACTTGTTAAAATCAATGTTTAGATACGGGATAACAAATCAACATCCCAACGACTGCAAGGATTTAGCCATAACATCGCATGTATCAGAGGCAAAAAAAAAAAAAAAACTCGCAGAAGAAATGCAGTGTTAAATTTCACATTAAAATACGATTTCCCTGTATTTAACTTTCATCTTGCTGAATTTTTTGTAAATAATGCAAAGAGTATACCTTTTCTTTAACTTATTATACCACACATTTTTATACTTTGTGTAATGTATTTATAACTGAAATATTAAAAGTGCACTAGATACTTGTGCTCGCCAAAATTTTATAAACTCAAAATTGGCTCCCTTTAAGTTAAAGTTGCACATAACTGCACTAAGGGAAGGAATGCAATTTTATTTCTTTGTCTGTATTTGGTTTCATTTTCATATAAAAAGAGTTAAAAATAGGGTTATCTAATTTTGTTATCTAGGTAACAAAATTTAAACACACATTTTCAGTAAAAATTACAGAATAAAAGATTTTGTTTCCCTGAAGATGCAACACCTCCCTATTCCAGGTATGGTACAGACTGCATACTGTCAGAAAGAAATTCCTTTCTTAAACAGGGAATCCATATACTTTAATCTGTTTTTACACAAGTACTGTTTATGACTAATGGTCCAGGAGTAAAATACTTTATAGTTAATCCATCTAAATTTTTATTATTTCCGGTCATCTGTATAGACTGTTTATTTATCACGACTAAACTACCAATCTGCATTCTAGATACCTCATATGATTCTTCAAGTCACGTTTCGTAGCCTATCATTTCTAATACAACAGGTACTTGCTGAGCGCAGACTTGTAAAGCGTGATTTCGCGTATAGCAGTACCTTACAGGATTCCATTTAATTTGTCCACTGCTAGAATTTCTTTCATACGTGGTTCAACATTCATCCATCAACACCAGAAAGAATTTATCTGCTACTTTAAACAATTTCCATAGACTGAAAATGAAGTTCAAAAAAATCTTACAAATCTCAAATGCAAAGCATTCCGAAGAATTTTCACATATGGAAGATAAAGAAGTCAAACAATGAATCAGAAAATTACAAAAGAAGAATTGGGTGCTTATAAAACCCCTTGATAATAAAAGCGCTCATTACGAGAAACAGCTTTTAACTGAAGATTAGATGAAGGAATCGTTAAATAACAGAGAAGCAATGTCTGATCTTCTAGTGGAGATGGACACAATTAAAGAAAAAAACGGACACTTTAAAAGAGCTACTGGGAAATATGTGCTCTTTACAGCGACATGGTTACAGTTGCATCAGTCATTCTTATAAGCAAAAGACATCAGCTTTTTCAAAAAATAATTCTGTCATGTATTTGCCAAGAGAACGAAAACAAGTCCTAAAGAAACTTTCAGAGTGCTTTTCAAAACCAAGTTGAAAGTTAGTCTGCAGAATTTTACTTCGATAATAATAAAACATCTCTGATTTTATTTCAAAATGAATATTTTTTAATCGATTTTAAAGAGATCTTCGCAAATTGGTTCATAAAACTTCACAATATGCCAAAATTGTTCAGATTAGGGACAAAATATAATAAAGTATGCTTAAAACAACTAAGAAAAAGCACATTTTGAGCATCCTTAACAGAAGACAATTTGGCTCCACTAACTTTCTTTATGAGTATACATTAAATTTTTATTTACATTTCTTTTTTATTCAACACTTAACTTTCAATGGTTTTAAGAGAAACAGCACTTGATAGAGAGACTCTAAATTCGGAAAAAACTGAAACAAAATTGGTTTATACCCAGGCAGTGCAATTACACTGGCCTGTTGGGAAGACAAGACCCCGTTGGACATGGAAAATATTAGGCCACACAGAGAGGAAAATGTTTAGCCTCCTCCTCGTAATGTGAAAGGAGGCCACTTGGGAAAAAATTACATCACAGCAGTACTTTTGAAACCACTACGAAGCAACAGAACTCTAACAAATCTCAGACTTCTGATAATTATAGTGTGATTAACAGTTCAACCTCACTTCGAATATTACAATACAATATAGAGAAAGCACCAATTCATACACTTCAATATGAAATTCAAAACCTACGAAATTAATGAACAAATGCTACCCTAAACATTAAAACATAATGTGACACGTTCATGTAAAATAAATAACTAGTAAAGCTTCAATATAAAGCAACATGTGAAAAGGGATGGACAAATTATAACATTCAAGTATTTCTAGTGGAAATAAAGTTGATATAAAACAAGAATTACCAGCCACAGATGTCTTTTTGTTCTGCATTATTCATCCGTTCTTTTTCTTTCACGATATCATGTTCTGCATTCCAAGAGTGCACAAAAATGATCACAAATTACACTAGAAGGGGCCAAAAGGGGAAAAAAGGAATCATTAGATTTTAACTACTTTGATATTAAAGAATAATTATACACAAAGAGAAATATCTAATATTGTTTCTTAATATATAAAACTTCAAGAGTCGCCTTCTTTCTTTTAAACTCCAGCAATGTGCTACATTGTTACTAAAAGCATGACTGCAATGCAGGTACTCTCATCCATGAGAGAGGACAGCTTAGTCCGATATACCAGAAATTATCTTCAAATATTACCAGGTGACCTTAATGTAATTATAGAAATATTTCACTCAGGGAAAGAACATATTGTATAGCTGCCCGGGTTCGAGCCCAGCTTTAATATAGCAAGCTAAAACACATCAAATGCCATTGAATGATACAGCATTTTGAAATGTTACAAAAAATTTAAATGCAATTTCGTGGAAGAGCTATTGCAATTACCTACATACTAAAATTTTGACCAAAAATTCAAGAAAACTAAGATACTCCTTTTTCTTTCGAAGGAATCAAAGTCAAATACTAATGTAGGGATGCTCAACCTATTGTACTATGAAACCTACACATAGGAATGAAATTTTGTCACCTATGTGAGATGTCCAATACCCAGAAATTCCGTAAATTGTAGAATAGAACCTGCGTCTGAAAACAGACGAAAGGTAGAACATTATTCAAATACTTTACCTTTAGCCTTGAAGCAGGTGTTCTATATTAAACTGTGTTAATTCACATACAGAATTAGTAATATAATAGCTCAAAATATTTTAAGAACCAAACACACATTAAATAAACATTAAAAAATTTATATACATTTATTAGTGTTATGAGGGTTTATTCTGAAATATTATCAGGTCACTTTCAAAGAAATGATAGAACTTTTCACTCAGGGAAGGGACATTCTGTCTGGCTGCCCGGGTTCCATCCCAGCTTCTGTTACAAAAGTTTCATAGAAGAATTTTAAAAATCCAGAAACAAAACTTATGAAGAAATTATTGAACATACCTGGTTCTATGATTTAGCCATTCTTACAGACATAGTAACTAAATCTTAAATTTGAGGGAGGGGGCGAGAGAACTAAACTAGAGTCTTTG
Organism: Stegodyphus dumicola; assembly: GCF_044657685.1. Classification (NCBI taxonomy): domain Eukaryota; kingdom Metazoa; phylum Arthropoda; class Arachnida; order Araneae; family Eresidae; genus Stegodyphus; species Stegodyphus dumicola. The sequence goes on along the minus strand of NC_140781.1, from coordinate 105,946,020 downwards.
AATTAAAGGGTATTATAAATTCATTTTAAATCAAAATTAATTTTGTGAAAATATTACACAAATATGAGGAATATACATTTTTACCATAATGTAATGTACGTTTTGCCCCATTGAAAATCTGGAGAACTAAGAGATGAAATATAAGAAAACTGAAAGAATCATTTGGAAAATCTCATCGAGCTTAAATTAGTTTCTAAATTAGATGTTTTTAGTGTATTTAAAATTAGGCTAACTACTTCATTCACTTCAAACCCATTACATAATACTAGTATTTAAGAAAAATGGTAAAAGATTGCAAATATGTTAAATAACAATTCTATTGATCAAGAAATGGAAATAACTGATTTTCGTCCTAATTAAGATCAAGAATATCACAAAAAGCCAATTGAATAGTCCTAGAACAGAAACATCATGAACAGTTAAACTTTTAAAAAGATAAATTCCTGCTTCCAATCTGCTTAAAAATGTGAAAGAGGATTTTCAACAATGAACTTGTTAAAATCAATGTTTAGATACGGGATAACAAATCAACATCCCAACGACTGCAAGGATTTAGCCATAACATCGCATGTATCAGAGGCAAAAAAAAAAAAAAAACTCGCAGAAGAAATGCAGTGTTAAATTTCACATTAAAATACGATTTCCCTGTATTTAACTTTCATCTTGCTGAATTTTTTGTAAATAATGCAAAGAGTATACCTTTTCTTTAACTTATTATACCACACATTTTTATACTTTGTGTAATGTATTTATAACTGAAATATTAAAAGTGCACTAGATACTTGTGCTCGCCAAAATTTTATAAACTCAAAATTGGCTCCCTTTAAGTTAAAGTTGCACATAACTGCACTAAGGGAAGGAATGCAATTTTATTTCTTTGTCTGTATTTGGTTTCATTTTCATATAAAAAGAGTTAAAAATAGGGTTATCTAATTTTGTTATCTAGGTAACAAAATTTAAACACACATTTTCAGTAAAAATTACAGAATAAAAGATTTTGTTTCCCTGAAGATGCAACACCTCCCTATTCCAGGTATGGTACAGACTGCATACTGTCAGAAAGAAATTCCTTTCTTAAACAGGGAATCCATATACTTTAATCTGTTTTTACACAAGTACTGTTTATGACTAATGGTCCAGGAGTAAAATACTTTATAGTTAATCCATCTAAATTTTTATTATTTCCGGTCATCTGTATAGACTGTTTATTTATCACGACTAAACTACCAATCTGCATTCTAGATACCTCATATGATTCTTCAAGTCACGTTTCGTAGCCTATCATTTCTAATACAACAGGTACTTGCTGAGCGCAGACTTGTAAAGCGTGATTTCGCGTATAGCAGTACCTTACAGGATTCCATTTAATTTGTCCACTGCTAGAATTTCATTCATACGTGGTTCAACATTCATCCATCAACACCAGAAAGAATTTATCTGCTACTTTAAACAATTTCCATAGACTGAAAATGAAGTTCAAAAAAATCTTACAAATCTCAAATGCAAAGCATTCCGAAGAATTTTCACATATGGAAGATAAAGAAGTCAAACAATGAATCAGAAAATTACAAAAGAAGAATTGGGTGCTTATAAAACCCCTTGATAATAAAAGCGCTCATTACGAGAAACAGCTTTTAACTGAAGATTAGATGAAGGAATCGTTAAATAACAGAGAAGCAATGTCTGATCTTCTAGTGGAGATGGACACAATTAAAGAAAAAAACGGACACTTTAAAAGAGCTACTGGGAAATATGTGCTCTTTACAGCGACATGGTTACAGTTGCATCAGTCATTCTTATAAGCAAAAGACATCAGCTTTTTCAAAAAATAATTCTGTCATGTATTTGCCAAGAGAACGAAAACAAGTCCTAAAGAAACTTTCAGAGTGCTTTTCAAAACCAAGTTGAAAGTTAGTCTGCAGAATTTTACTTCGATAATAATAAAACATCTCTGATTTTATTTCAAAATGAATATTTTTTAATCGATTTTAAAGAGATCTTCGCAAATTGGTTCATAAAACTTCACAATATGCCAAAATTGTTCAGATTAGGGACAAAATATAATAAAGTATGCTTAAAACAACTAAGAAAAAGCACATTTTGAGCATCCTTAACAGAAGACAATTTGGCTCCACTAACTTTCTTTACGAGTATACATTAAATTTTTATTTACATTTCTTTTTTATTCAACACTTAACTTTCAATGGTTTTAAGAGAAACAGCACTTGATAGAGAGACTCTAAATTCGGAAAAAACTGAAACAAAATTGGTTTATACCCAGGCAGTGCAATTACACTGGCCTGTTGGGAAGACAAGACCCCGTTGGACATGGAAAATATTAGGCCACACAGAGAGGAAAATGTTTAGCCTCCTCCTCGTAATGCGAAAGGAGGCCACTTGGGAAAAAATTACATCACAGCAGTACTTTTGAAACCACTACGAAGCAACAGAACTCTAACAAATCTCAGACTTCTGATAATTATAGTGTGATTAACAGTTCAACCTCACTTCGAATATTACAATACAATATAGAGAAAGCACCAATTCATACACTTCAATATGAAATTCAAAACCTACGAAATTAATGAACAAATGCTACCCTAAACATTAAAACATAATGTGACACGTTCATGTAAAATAAATAACTAGTAAAGCTTCAATATAAAGCAACATGTGAAAAGGGATGGACAAATTATAACATTCAAGTATTTCTAGTGGAAATAAAGTTGATATAAAACAAGAATTACCAGCCACAGATGTCTTTTTGTTCTGCATTATTCATCCGTTCTTTTTCTTTCACGATATCATGTTCTGCATTCCAAGAGTGCACAAAAATGATCACAAATTACACTAGAAGGGGCCAAAAGGGGAAAAAAGGAATCATTAGATTTTAACTACTTTGATATTAAAGAATAATTATACACAAAGAGAAATATCTAATATTGTTTCTTAATATATAAAACTTCAAGAGTCGCCTTCTTTGTTTTAAACTCCAGCAATGTGCTACATTGTTACTAAAAGCATGACTGCAATGCAGGTACTCTCATCCATGAGAGAGGACAGCTTAGTCCGATATACCAGAAATTATCTTCAAATATTACCAGGTGACTTTAATGTAATTATAGAAATATTTCACTCAGGGAAAGAACATATTGTATAGCTGCCCGGGTTCGAGCCCAGCTTTAATATAGCAAGCTAAAACACATCAAATGCCATTGAATGATACAGCATTTTGAAATGTTACAAAAAATTTAAATGCAATTTCGTGGAAGAGCTATTGCAATTACCTACATACTAAAATTTTGACCAAAAATTCAAGAAAACTAAGATACTCCTTTTTCTTTCGAAGGAATCAAAGTCAAATACTAATGTAGGGATGCTCAACCTATTGTACTATGAAACCTACACATAGGAATGAAATTTTGTCAGCTATGTGAGATGTCCAATACCCAGAAATTCCGTAAATTGTAGAATAGAACCTGCGTCTGAAAACAGACGAAAGGTAGAACATTATTCAAATACTTTACCTTTAGCCTTGAAGCAGGTGTTCTATATTAAACTGTGTTAATTCACATACAGAATTAGTAATATAATAGCTCAAAATATTTTAAGAACCAAACACACATTAAATAAACATTAAAAAATTTATATACATTTATTAGTGTTATGAGGGTTTATTCTGAAATATTATCAGGTCACTTTCAAAGAAATGATAGAACTTTTCACTCACGGAAGGGACATTCTGTCTGGCTGCCCGGGTTCCATCCCAGCTTCTGTTACAAAAGTTTCATAGAAGAATTTTAAAAATCCAGAAACAAAACTTATGAAGAAATTATTGAACATACCTGGTTCTATGATTTAGCCATTCTTACAGACATAGTAACTAAATCTTAAATTTGAGGGAGGGGGCGAGAGAACTAAACTAGAGTCTTTGAATTAAAGGGTATTATAAATTCATTTTAAATCAAAATTAATTTTCTGAAAATATTACACAAATATGAGGAATATACATTTTTACCATAATGTAATGTACGTTTTGCCCCATTGAATATCTGGAGAACTAAGGGATGAAATATAAGAAAACTGAAAGAATCATTTGGAAAATCTCATCGAGCTTAAATTAGTTTCTCAATTAGATGTGTTTAGTGTATTTAAAATTAGGCTAACTACTTCATTCACTTCAAACCCATTACATAATACTAGTATTTAAGAAAAATGGTAAAAGATTGCAAATATGTTAAATAACAATTCTATTGATCAAGAAATGGAAATAACTGATTTTCGTCCTAATTAAGATCAAGAATATCACAAAAAGCCAATTGAATAGTCCTAGAACAGAAACATCATGAACAGTTAAACTTTTAAAAAGATAAATTCCTGCTTCCAATCTGCTTAAAAATGTGAAAGAGGATTTTCAACAATGAACTTGTTAAAATCAATGTTTAGATACGGGATAACAAATCAACATCCCAACGACTGCAAGGATTTAGCCATAACATCGCATGTATCAGAGGCAAAAAAAAAAAAAAACTCGCAGAAGAAATGCAGTGTTAAATTTCACATTAAAATACGATTTCCCTGTATTTAACTTTCATCCTGCTGAATTTTTTGTAAATAATGCAAAGATTATACCTTTTCTTTAACTTATTATACCACACATTTTTATACTTTGTGTAATGTATTTATAACTGAAATATTAAAAGTGCACTAGATACTTGTGCTCGCCAAAATTTTATAAACTCAAAATTGGCTCCCTTTAAGTTAAAGTTGCACATAACTGCACTAAGGGAAGGAATGCAATTTTATTTCTTTGTCTGTATTTGGTTTCATTTTCATATAAAAAGAGTTAAAAATAGGGTTATCTAATTTTGTTATCTAGGTAACAAAATTTAAACACACATTTTCAGTAAAAATTACAGAATAAAAGATTTTGTTTCCCTGAAGATGCAACACCTCCCTATTCCAGGTATGGTACAGACTGCATACTGTCAGAAAGAAATTCCTTTCTTAAACAGGGAATCCATATACTTTAATCTGTTTTTACACAAGTACTGTTTATGACTAATGGTCCAGGAGTAAAATACTTTATAGTTAATCCATCTAAATTTTTATTATTTCCGGTCATCTGTATAGACTGTTTATTTATCACGACTAAACTACCAATCTGCATTCTAGATACCTCATATGATTCTTCAAGTCACGTTTCGTAGCCTATCATTTCTAATACAACAGGTACTTGCTGAGCGCAGACTTGTAAAGCGTGATTTCGCGTATAGCAGTACCTTACAGGATTCCATTTAATTTGTCCACTGCTAGAATTTCATTCATACGTGGTTCAACATTCATCCATCAACACCAGAAAGAATTTATCTGCTACTTTAAACAATTTCCATAGACTGAAAATGAAGTTCAAAAAAATCTTACAAATCTCAAATGCAAAGCATTCCGAAGAATTTTCACATATGGAAGATAAAGAAGTCAAACAATGAATCAGAAAATTACAAAAGAAGAATTGGGTGCTTATAAAACCCCTTGATAATAAAAGCGCTCATTACGAGAAACAGCTTTTAACTGAAGATTAGATGAAGGAATCGTTAAATAACAGAGAAGCAATGTCTGATCTTCTAGTGGAGATGGACACAATTAAAGAAAAAAACGGACACTTTAAAAGAGCTACTGGGAAATATGTGCTCTTTACAGCGACATGGTTACAGTTGCATCAGTCATTCTTATAAGCAAAAGACATCAGCTTTTTCAAAAAATAATTCTGTCATGTATTTGCCAAGAGAACGAAAACAAGTCCTAAAGAAACTTTCAGAGTGCTTTTCAAAACCAAGTTGAAAGTTAGTCTGCAGAATTTTACTTCGATAATAATAAAACATCTCTGATTTTATTTCAAAATGAATATTTTTTAATCGATTTTAAAGAGATCTTCGCAAATTGGTTCATAAAACTTCACAATATGCCAAAATTGTTCAGATTAGGGACAAAATATAATAAAGTATGCTTAAAACAACTAAGAAAAAGCACATTTTGAGCATCCTTAACAGAAGACAATTTGGCTCCACTAACTTTCTTTACGAGTATACATTAAATTTTTATTTACATTTCTTTTTTATTCAACACTTAACTTTCAATGGTTTTAAGAGAAACAGCACTTGATAGAGAGACTCTAAATTCGGAAAAAACTGAAACAAAATTGGTTTATACCCAGGCAGTGCAATTACACTGGCCTGTTGGGAAGACAAGACCCCGTTGGACATGGAAAATATTAGGCCACACAGAGAGGAAAATGTTTAGCCTCCTCCTCGTAATGTGAAAGGAGGCCACTTGGGAAAAAATTACATCACAGCAGTACTTTTGAAACCACTACGAAGCAACAGAACTCTAACAAATCTCAGACTTCTGATAATTATAGTGTGATTAACAGTTCAACCTCACTTCGAATATTACAATACAATATAGAGAAAGCACCAATTCATACACTTCAATATGAAATTCAAAACCTACGAAATTAATGAACAAATGCTACCCTAAACATTAAAACATAATGTGACACGTTCATGTAAAATAAATAACTAGTAAAGCTTCAATATAAAGCAACATGTGAAAAGGGATGGACAAATTATAACATTCAAGTATTTCTAGTGGAAATAAAGTTGATATAAAACAAGAATTACCAGCCACAGATGTCTTTTTGTTCTGCATTATTCATCCGTTCTTTTTCTTTCACGATATCATGTTCTGCATTCCAAGAGTGCACAAAAATGATCACAAATTACACTAGAAGGGGCCAAAAGGGGAAAAAAGGAATCATTAGATTTTAACTACTTTGATATTAAAGAATAATTATACACAAAGAGAAATATCTAATATTGTTTCTTAATATATAAAACTTCAAGAGTCGCCTTCTTTGTTTTAAACTCCAGCAATGTGCTACATTGTTACTAAAAGCATGACTGCAATGCAGGTACTCTCATCCATGAGAGAGGACAGCTTAGTCCGATATACCAGAAATTATCTTCAAATATTACCAGGTGACTTTAATGTAATTATAGAAATATTTCACTCAGGGAAAGAACATATTGTATAGCTGCCCGGGTTCGAGCCCAGCTTTAATATAGCAAGCTAAAACACATCAAATGCCATTGAATGATACAGCATTTTGAAATGTTACAAAAAATTTAAATGCAATTTCGTGGAAGAGCTATTGCAATTACCTACATACTAAAATTTTGACCAAAAATTCAAGAAAACTAAGATACTCCTTTTTCTTTCGAAGGAATCAAAGTCAAATACTAATGTAGGGATGCTCAACCTATTGTACTATGAAACCTACACATAGGAATGAAATTTTGTCACCTATGTGAGATGTCCAATACCCAGAAATTCCGTAAATTGTAGAATAGAACCTGCGTCTGAAAACAGACGAAAGGTAGAACATTATTCAAATACTTTACCTTTAGCCTTGAAGCAGGTGTTCTATATTAAACTGTGTTAATTCACATACAGAATTAGTAATATAATAGCTCAAAATATTTTAAGAACCAAACACACATTAAATAAACATTAAAAAATTTATATACATTTATTAGTGTTATGAGGGTTTATTCTGAAATATTATCAGGTCACTTTCAAAGAAATGATAGAACTTTTCACTCACGGAAGGGACATTCTGTCTGGCTGCCCGGGTTCCATCCCAGCTTCTGTTACAAAAGTTTCATAGAAGAATTTTAAAAATCCAGAAACAAAACTTATGAAGAAATTATTGAACATACCTGGTTCTATGATTTAGCCATTCTTACAGACATAGTAACTAAATCTTAAATTTGAGGGAGGGGGCGAGAGAACTAAACTAGAGTCTTTGAATTAAAGGGTATTATAAATTCATTTTAAATCAAAATTAATTTTCTGAAAATATTACACAAATATGAGGAATATACATTTTTACCATAATGTAATGTACGTTTTGCCCCATTGAAAATCTGGAGAACTAAGGGATGAAATATAAGAAAACTGAAAGAATCATTTGGAAAATCTCATCGAGCTTAAATTAGTTTCTCAATTAGATGTGTTTAGTGTATTTAAAATTAGGCTAACTACTTCATTCACTTCAAACCCATTACATAATACTAGTATTTAAGAAAAATGGTAAAAGATTGCAAATATGTTAAATAACAATTCTATTGATCAAGAAATGGAAATAACTGATTTTCGTCCTAATTAAGATCAAGAATATCACAAAAAGCCAATTGAATAGTCCTAGAACAGAAACATCATGAACAGTTAAACTTTTAAAAAGATAAATTCCTGCTTCCAATCTGCTTAAAAATGTGAAAGAGGATTTTCAACAATGAACTTGTTAAAATCAATGTTTAGATACGGGATAACAAATCAACATCCCAACGACTGCAAGGATTTAGCCATAACATCGCATGTATCAGAGGCAAAAAAAAAAAAAAACTCGCAGAAGAAATGCAGTGTTAAATTTCACATTAAAATACGATTTCCCTGTATTTAACTTTCATCCTGCTGAATTTTTTGTAAATAATGCAAAGAGTATACCTTTTCTTTAACTTATTATACCACACATTTTTATACTTTGTGTAATGTATTTATAACTGAAATATTAAAAGTGCACTAGATACTTGTGCTCGCCAAAATTTTATAAACTCAAAATTGGCTCCCTTTAAGTTAAAGTTGCACATAACTGCACTAAGGGAAGGAATGCAATTTTATTTCTTTGTCTGTATTTGGTTTCATTTTCATATAAAAAGAGTTAAAAATAGGGTTATCTAATTTTGTTATCTAGGTAACAAAATTTAAACACACATTTTCAGTAAAAATTACAGAATAAAAGATTTTGTTTCCCTGAAGATGCAACACCTCCCTATTCCAGGTATGGTACAGACTGCATACTGTCAGAAAGAAATTCCTTTCTTAAACAGGGAATCCATATACTTTAATCTGTTTTTACACAAGTACTGTTTATGACTAATGGTCCAGGAGTAAAATACTTTATAGTTAATCCATCTAAATTTTTATTATTTCCGGTCATCTGTATAGACTGTTTATTTATCACGACTAAACTACCAATCTGCATTCTAGATACCTCATATGATTCTTCAAGTCACGTTTCGTAGCCTATCATTTCTAATACAACAGGTACTTGCTGAGCGCAGACTTGTAAAGCGTGATTTCGCGTATAGCAGTACCTTACAGGATTCCATTTAATTTGTCCACTGCTAGAATTTCATTCATACGTGGTTCAACATTCATCCATCAACACCAGAAAGAATTTATCTGCTACTTTAAACAATTTCCATAGACTGAAAATGAAGTTCAAAAAAATCTTACAAATCTCAAATGCAAAGCATTCCGAAGAATTTTCACATATGGAAGATAAAGAAGTCAAACAATGAATCAGAAAATTACAAAAGAAGAATTGGGTGCTTATAAAACCCCTTGATAATAAAAGCGCTCATTACGAGAAACAGCTTTTAACTGAAGATTAGATGAAGGAATCGTTAAATAACAGAGAAGCAATGTCTGATCTTCTAGTGGAGATGGACACAATTAAAGAAAAAAACGGACACTTTAAAAGAGCTACTGGGAAATATGTGCTCTTTACAGCGACATGGTTACAGTTGCATCAGTCATTCTTATAAGCAAAAGACATCAGCTTTTTCAAAAAATAATTCTGTCATGTATTTGCCAAGAGAACGAAAACAAGTCCTAAAGAAACTTTCAGAGTGCTTTTCAAAACCAAGTTGAAAGTTAGTCTGCAGAATTTTACTTCGATAATAATAAAACATCTCTGATTTTATTTCAAAATGAATATTTTTTAATCGATTTTAAAGAGATCTTCGCAAATTGGTTCATAAAACTTCACAATATGCCAAAATTGTTCAGATTAGGGACAAAATATAATAAAGTATGCTTAAAACAACTAAGAAAAAGCACATTTTGAGCATCCTTAACAGAAGACAATTTGGCTCCACTAACTTTCTTTACGAGTATACATTAAATTTTTATTTACATTTCTTTTTTATTCAACACTTAACTTTCAATGGTTTTAAGAGAAACAGCACTTGATAGAGAGACTCTAAATTCGGAAAAAACTGAAACAAAATTGGTTTATACCCAGGCAGTGCAATTACACTGGCCTGTTGGGAAGACAAGACCCCGTTGGACATGGAAAATATTAGGCCACACAGAGAGGAAAATGTTTAGCCTCCTCCTCGTAATGTGAAAGGAGGCCACTTGGGAAAAAATTACATCACAGCAGTACTTTTGAAACCACTACGAAGCAACAGAACTCTAACAAATCTCAGACTTCTGATAATTATAGTGTGATTAACAGTTCAACCTCACTTCGAATATTACAATACAATATAGAGAAAGCACCAATTCATACACTTCAATATGAAATTCAAAACCTACGAAATTAATGAACAAATGCTACCCTAAACATTAAAACATAATGTGACACGTTCATGTAAAATAAATAACTAGTAAAGCTTCAATATAAAGCAACATGTGAAAAGGGATGGACAAATTATAACATTCAAGTATTTCTAGTGGAAATAAAGTTGATATAAAACAAGAATTACCAGCCACAGATGTCTTTTTGTTCTGCATTATTCATCCGTTCTTTTTCTTTCACGATATCATGTTCTGCATTCCAAGAGTGCACAAAAATGATCACAAATTACACTAGAAGGGGCCAAAAGGGGAAAAAAGGAATCATTAGATTTTAACTACTTTGATATTAAAGAATAATTATACACAAAGAGAAATATCTAATATTGTTTCTTAATATATAAAACTTCAAGAGTCGCCTTCTTTGTTTTAAACTCCAGCAATGTGCTACATTGTTACTAAAAGCATGACTGCAATGCAGGTACTCTCATCCATGAGAGAGGACAGCTTAGTCCGATATACCAGAAATTATCTTCAAATATTACCAGGTGACTTTAATGTAATTATAGAAATATTTCACTCAGGGAAAGAACATATTGTATAGCTGCCCGGGTTCGAGCCCAGCTTTAATATAGCAAGCTAAAACACATCAAATGCCATTGAATGATACAGCATTTTGAAATGTTACAAAAAATTTAAATGCAATTTCGTGGAAGAGCTATTGCAATTACCTACATACTAAAATTTTGACCAAAAATTCAAGAAAACTAAGATACTCCTTTTTCTTTCGAAGGAATCAAAGTCAAATACTAATGTAGGGATGCTCAACCTATTGTACTATGAAACCTACACATAGGAATGAAATTTTGTCACCTATGTGAGATGTCCAATACCCAGAAATTCCGTAAATTGTAGAATAGAACCTGCGTCTGAAAACAGACGAAAGGTAGAACATTATTCAAATACTTTACCTTTAGCCTTGAAGCAGGTGTTCTATATTAAACTGTGTTAATTCACATACAGAATTAGTAATATAATAGCTCAAAATATTTTAAGAACCAAACACACATTAAATAAACATTAAAAAATTTATATACATTTATTAGTGTTATGAGGGTTTATTCTGAAATATTATCAGGTCACTTTCAAAGAAATGATAGAACTTTTCACTCACGGAAGGGACATTCTGTCTGGCTGCCCGGGTTCCATCCCAGCTTCTGTTACAAAAGTTTCATAGAAGAATTTTAAAAATCCAGAAACAAAACTTATGAAGAAATTATTGAACATACCTGGTTCTATGATTTAGCCATTCTTACAGACATAGTAACTAAATCTTAAATTTGAGGGAGGGGGCGAGAGAACTAAACTAGAGTCTTTGAATTAAAGGGTATTATAAATTCATTTTAAATCAAAATTAATTTTCTGAAAATATTACACAAATATGAGGAATATACATTTTTACCATAATGTAATGTACGTTTTGCCCCATTGAAAATCTGGAGAACTAAGGGATGAAATATAAGAAAACTGAAAGAATCATTTGGAAAATCTCATCGAGCTTAAATTAGTTTCTCAATTAGATGTGTTTAGTGTATTTAAAATTAGGCTAACTACTTCATTCACTTCAAACCCATTACATAATACTAGTATTTAAGAAAAATGGTAAAAGATTGCAAATATGTTAAATAACAATTCTATTGATCAAGAAATGGAAATAACTGATTTTCGTCCTAATTAAGATCAAGAATATCACAAAAAGCCAATTGAATAGTCCTAGAACAGAAACATCATGAACAGTTAAACTTTTAAAAAGATAAATTCCTGCTTCCAATCTGCTTAAAAATGTGAAAGAGGATTTTCAACAATGAACTTGTTAAAATCAATGTTTAGATACGGGATAACAAATCAACATCCCAACGACTGCAAGGATTTAGCCATAACATCGCATGTATCAGAGGCAAAAAAAAAAAAAACTCGCAGAAGAAATGCAGTGTTAAATTTCACATTAAAATACGATTTCCCTGTATTTAACTTTCATCTTGCTGAATTTTTTGTAAATAATGCAAAGAGTATACCTTTTCTTTAACTTATTATACCACACATTTTTATACTTTGTGTAATGTATTTATAACTGAAATATTAAAAGTGCACTAGATACTTGTGCTCGCCAAAATTTTATAAACTCAAAATTGGCTCCCTTTAAGTTAAAGTTGCACATAACTGCACTAAGGGAAGGAATGCAATTTTATTTCTTTGTCTGTATTTGGTTTCATTTTCATATAAAAAGAGTTAAAAATAGGGTTATCTAATTTTGTTATCTAGGTAACAAAATTTAAACACACATTTTCAGTAAAAATTACAGAATAAAAGATTTTGTTTCCCTGAAGATGCAACACCTCCCTATTCCAGGTATGGTACAGACTGCATACTGTCAGAAAGAAATTCCTTTCTTAAACAGGGAATCCATATACTTTAATCTGTTTTTACACAAGTACTGTTTATGACTAATGGTCCAGGAGTAAAATACTTTATAGTTAATCCATCTAAATTTTTATTATTTCCGGTCATCTGTATAGACTGTTTATTTATCACGACTAAACTACCAATCTGCATTCTAGATACCTCATATGATTCTTCAAGTCACGTTTCGTAGCCTATCATTTCTAATACAACAGGTACTTGCTGAGCGCAGACTTGTAAAGCGTGATTTCGCGTATAGCAGTACCTTACAGGATTCCATTTAATTTGTCCACTGCTAGAATTTCATTCATACGTGGTTCAACATTCATCCATCAACACCAGAAAGAATTTATCTGCTACTTTAAACAATTTCCATAGACTGAAAATGAAGTTCAAAAAAATCTTACAAATCTCAAATGCAAAGCATTCCGAAGAATTTTCACATATGGAAGATAAAGAAGTCAAACAATGAATCAGAAAATTACAAAAGAAGAATTGGGTGCTTATAAAACCCCTTGATAATAAAAGCGCTCATTACGAGAAACAGCTTTTAACTGAAGATTAGATGAAGGAATCGTTAAATAACAGAGAAGCAATGTCTGATCTTCTAGTGGAGATGGACACAATTAAAGAAAAAAACGGACACTTTAAAAGAGCTACTGGGAAATATGTGCTCTTTACAGCGACATGGTTACAGTTGCATCAGTCATTCTTATAAGCAAAAGACATCAGCTTTTTCAAAAAATAATTCTGTCATGTATTTGCCAAGAGAACGAAAACAAGTCCTAAAGAAACTTTCAGAGTGCTTTTCAAAACCAAGTTGAAAGTTAGTCTGCAGAATTTTACTTCGATAATAATAAAACATCTCTGATTTTATTTCAAAATGAATATTTTTTAATCGATTTTAAAGAGATCTTCGCAAATTGGTTCATAAAACTTCACAATATGCCAAAATTGTTCAGATTAGGGACAAAATATAATAAAGTATGCTTAAAACAACTAAGAAAAAGCACATTTTGAGCATCCTTAACAGAAGACAATTTGGCTCCACTAACTTTCTTTACGAGTATACATTAAATTTTTATTTACATTTCTTTTTTATTCAACACTTAACTTTCAATGGTTTTAAGAGAAACAGCACTTGATAGAGAGACTCTAAATTCGGAAAAAACTGAAACAAAATTGGTTTATACCCAGGCAGTGCAATTACACTGGCCTGTTGGGAAGACAAGACCCCGTTGGACATGGAAAATATTAGGCCACACAGAGAGGAAAATGTTTAGCCTCCTCCTCGTAATGTGAAAGGAGGCCACTTGGGAAAAAATTACATCACAGCAGTACTTTTGAAACCACTACGAAGCAACAGAACTCTAACAAATCTCAGACTTCTGATAATTATAGTGTGATTAACAGTTCAACCTCACTTCGAATATTACAATACAATATAGAGAAAGCACCAATTCATACACTTCAATATGAAATTCAAAACCTATGAAATTAATGAACAAATGCTACCCTAAACATTAAAACATAATGTGACACGTTCATGTAAAATAAATAACTAGTAAAGCTTCAATATAAAGCAACATGTGAAAAGGGATGGACAAATTATAACATTCAAGTATTTCTAGTGGAAATAAAGTTGATATAAAACAAGAATTACCAGCCACAGATGTCTTTTTGTTCTGCATTATTCATCCGTTCTTTTTCTTTCACGATATCATGTTCTGCATTCCAAGAGTGCACAAAAATGATCACAAATTACACTAGAAGGGGCCAAAAGGGGAAAAAAGGAATCATTAGATTTTAACTACTTTGATATTAAAGAATAATTATACACAAAGAGAAATATCTAATATTGTTTCTTAATATATAAAACTTCAAGAGTCGCCTTCTTTGTTTTAAACTCCAGCAATGTGCTACATTGTTACTAAAAGCATGACTGCAATGCAGGTACTCTCATCCATGAGAGAGGACAGCTTAGTCCGATATACCAGAAATTATCTTGAAATATTACCAGGTGACTTTAATGTAATTATAGAAATATTTCACTCAGGGAAAGAACATATTGTATAGCTGCCCGGGTTCGAGCCCAGCTTTAATATAGCAAGCTAAAACACATCAAATGCCATTGAATGATACAGCATTTTGAAATGTTACAAAAAATTTAAATGCAATTTCGTGGAAGAGCTATTGCAATTACCTACATACTAAAATTTTGACCAAAAATTCAAGAAAACTAAGATACTCCTTTTTCTTTCGAAGGAATCAAAGTCAAATACTAATGTAGGGATGCTCAACCTATTGTACTATGAAACCTACACATAGGAATGAAATTTTGTCAGCTATGTGAGATGTCCAATACCCAGAAATTCCGTAAATTGTAGAATAGAACCTGCGTCTGAAAACAGACGAAAGGTAGAACATTATTCAAATACTTTACCTTTAGCCTTGAAGCAGGTGTTCTATATTAAACTGTGTTAATTCACATACAGAATTAGTAATATAATAGCTCAAAATATTTTAAGAACCAAACACACATTAAATAAACATTAAAAAATTTATATACATTTATTAGTGTTATGAGGGTTTATTCTGAAATATTATCAGGTCACTTTCAAAGAAATGATAGAACTTTTCACTCACGGAAGGGACATTCTGTCTGGCTGCCCGGGTTCCATCCCAGCTTCTGTTACAAAAGTTTCATAGAAGAATTTTAAAAATCCAGAAACAAAACTTATGAAGAAATTATTGAACATACCTGGTTCTATGATTTAGCCATTCTTACAGACATAGTAACTAAATCTTAAATTTGAGGGAGGGGGCGAGAGAACTAAACTAGAGTCTTTGAATTAAAGGGTATTATAAGTTCATTTTAAATCAAAATTAATTTTCTGAAAATATTACACAAATATGAGGAATATACATTTTTACCATAATGTAATGTACGTTTTGCCCCTTTGAAAATCTGGAGAACTAAGGGGTGAAATATAAGAAAACTGAAAGAATCATTTGGAAAATCTCATCGAGCTTAAATTAGTTTCTAAATTAGATGTTTTTAGTGTATTTAAAATTAGGCTAACTACTTCATTCACTTCAAACCCATTACATAATACTAGTATTTAAGAAAAATGGTAAAAGATTGCAAATATGTTAAATAACAATTCTATTGATCAAGAAATGGAAATAACTGATTTTCGTCCTAATTAAGATCAAGAATATCACAAAAAGCCAATTGAATAGTCCTAGAACAGAAACATCATGAACAGTTAAACTTTTAAAAAGATAAATTCCTGCTTCCAATCTGCTTAAAAATGTGAAAGAGGATTTTCAACAATGAACTTGTTAAAATCAAAGTTTAGATACGGGATAACAAATCAACATCCCAACGATTGCAAGGATTTAGCCATAACATCGCATGTATCAGAGGCAAAAAAAAAAAAAAAAACTCGCAGAAGAAATGCAGTGTTAAATTTCACATTAAAATACGATTTCCCTGTATTTAACTTTCATCTTGCTGAATTTTTTGTAAATAATGCAAAGAGTATACCTTTTCTTTAACTTATTATACCACACATTTTTATACTTTGTGTAATGTATTTATAACTGAAATATTAAAAGTGCACTAGATACTTGTGCTCGCCAAAATTTTATAAACTCAAAATTGGCTCCCTTTAAGTTAAAGTTGCACATAACTGCACTAAGGGAAGGAATGCAATTTTATTTCTTTGTCTGTATTTGGTTTCATTTTCATATAAAAAGAGTTAAAAATAGGGTTATCTAATTTTGTTATCTAGGTAACAAAATTTAAACACACATTTTCAGTAAAAATTACAGAATAAAAGATTTTGTTTCCCTGAAGATGCAACACCTCCCTATTCCAGGTATGGTACAGACTGCATACTGTCAGAAAGAAATTCCTTTCTTAAACAGGGAATCCATATACTTTAATCTGTTTTTACACAAGTACTGTTTATGACTAATGGTCCAGGAGTAAAATACTTTATAGTTAATCCATCTAAATTTTTATTATTTCCGGTCATCTGTATAGACTGTTTATTTATCACGACTAAACTACCAATCTGCATTCTAGATACCTCATATGATTCTTCAAGTCACGTTTCGTAGCCTATCATTTCTAATACAACAGGTACTTGCTGAGCGCAGACTTGTAAAGCGTGATTTCGCGTATAGCAGTACCTTACAGGATTCCATTTAATTTGTCCACTGCTAGAATTTCATTCATACGTGGTTCAACATTCATCCATCAACACCAGAAAGAATTTATCTGCTACTTTAAACAATTTCCATAGACTGAAAATGAAGTTCAAAAAAATCTTACAAATCTCAAATGCAAAGCATTCCGAAGAATTTTCACATATGGAAGATAAAGAAGTCAAACAATGAATCAGAAAATTACAAAAGAAGAATTGGGTGCTTATAAAACCCCTTGATAATAAAAGCGCTCATTACGAGAAACAGCTTTTAACTGAAGATTAGATGAAGGAATCGTTAAATAACAGAGAAGCAATGTCTGATCTTCTAGTGGAGATGGACACAATTAAAGAAAAAAACGGACACTTTAAAAGAGCTACTGGGAAATATGTGCTCTTTACAGCGACATGGTTACAGTTGCATCAGTCATTCTTATAAGCAAAAGACATCAGCTTTTTCAAAAAATAATTCTGTCATGTATTTGCCAAGAGAACGAAAACAAGTCCTAAAGAAACTTTCAGAGTGCTTTTCAAAACCAAGTTGAAAGTTAGTCTGCAGAATTTTACTTTGATAATAATAAAACATCTCTGATTTTATTTCAAAATGAATATTTTTTAATCGATTTTAAAGAGATCTTCGCAAATTGGTTCATAAAACTTCACAATATGCCAAAATTGTTCAGATTAGGGACAAAATATAATAAAGTATGCTTAAAACAACTAAGAAAAAGCACATTTTGAGCATCCTTAACAATTTGGCTCCACTAACTTTCTTTACGAGTATACATTAAATTTTTATTTACATTTCTTTTTTATTCAACACTTAACTTTCAATGGTTTTAAGAGAAACAGCACTTGATAGAGAGACTCTAAATTCGGAAAAAACAAACAAAATTGGTTTATACCCAGGCAGTGCAATTACACTGGCCTGTTGGGAAGACAAGACCCCGTTGGACATGGAAAATATTAGGCCACAAAGAGAGGAAAATGTTTAGCCTCCTCCTCGTAATGTGAAAGGAGGCCACTTGGGAAAAAATTACATCACAGCAGTACTTTTGAAACCACTACGAAGCAACAGAACTCTAACAAATCTCAGATTTCTGATAATTATAGTGTGATTAACAGTTCAACCTCACTTCGAATATTACAATACAATATAGAGAAAGCACCAATTCATACACTTCAATATGAAATTCAAAACCTACGAAATTAATGAACAAATGCTACCCTAAACATTAAAACATAATGTGACACGTTCATGTAAAATAAATAACTAGTAAAGCTTCAATATAAAGCAACATGTGAAAAGGGATGGACAAATTATAACATTCAAGTATTTCTAGTGGAAATAAAGTTGATATAAAACAAGAATTACCAGCCACAGATGTCTTTTTGCTCTGCATTATTCATCCGTTCTTTTTCTTTCACGATATCATGTTCTGCATTCCAAGAGTGCACAAAAATGATCACAAATTACACTAGAAGGGGCCAAAAGGGGAAAAAAGGAATCATTAGATTTTAACTACTTTGATATTAAAGAATAATTATACACAAAGAGAAATATCTAATATTGTTTCTTAATATATAAAACTTCAAGAGTCGCCTTCTTTGTTTTAAACTCCAGCAATGTGCTACATTGTTACTAAAAGCATGACTGCAATGCAGGTACTCTCATCCATGAGAGAGGACAGCTTAGTCCGATATACCAGAAATTATCTTGAAATATTACCAGGTGACTTTAATGTAATTATAGAAATATTTCACTCAGGGAAAGAACATATTGTATAGCTGCCCGGGTTCGAGCCCAGCTTTAATATAGCAAGCTAAAACACATCAAATGCCATTGAATGATACAGCATTTTGAAATGTTACAAAAAATTTAAATGCAATTTCGTGGAAGAGCTATTGCAATTACCTACATACTAAAATTTTGACCAAAAATTCAAGAAAACTAAGATACTCCTTTTTCTTTCGAAGGAATCAAAGTCAAATACTAATGTAGGGATGCTCAACCTATTGTACTATGAAACCTACACATAGGAATGAAATTTCGTCACCTATGTGAGATGTCCAATACCCAGAAATTCCGTAAATTGTAGAATAGAACCTGCGTCTGAAAACAGACGAAAGGTAGAACATTATTCAAATACTTTACCTTTAGCCTTGAAGCAGGTGTTCTATATTAAACTGTGTTAATTCACATACAGAATTAGTAATATAATAGCTCAAAATATTTTAAGAACCAAACACACATTAAATAAACATTAAAAAATTTATATACATTTATTAGTGTTATGAGGGTTTATTCTGAAATATTATCAGGTCACTTTCAAAGAAATGATAGAACTTTTCACTCACGGAAGGGACATTCTGTCTGGCTGCCCGGGTTCCATCCCAGCTTCTGTTACAAAAGTTTCATAGAAGAATTTTAAAAATCCAGAAACAAAACTTATGAAGAAATTATTGAACATACCTGGTTCTATGATTTAGCCATTCTTACAGACATAGTAACTAAATCTTAAATTTGAGGGAGGGGGCGAGAGAACTAAACTAGAGTCTTTGAATTAAAGGGTATTATAAATTCATTTTAAATCAAAATTAATTTTCTGAAAATATTACACAAATATGAGGAATATACATTTTTACCATAATGTAATGTACGTTTTGCCCCTTTGAAAATCTGGAGAACTAAGGGGTGAAATATAAGAAAACTGAAAGAATCATTTTGAAAATCTCATCGAGCTTAAATTAGTTTCTAAATTAGATGTTTTTAGTGTATTTAAAATTAGGCTAACTACTTCATTCACTTCAAACCCATTACATAATACTAGTATTTAAGAAAAATGGTAAAAGATTGCAAATATGTTAAATAACAATTCTATTGATCAAGAAATGGAAATAACTGATTTTCGTCCTAATTAAGATCAAGAATATCACAAAAAGCCAATTGAATAGTCCTAGAACAGAAACATCATGAACAGTTAAACTTTTAAAAAGATAAATTCCTGCTTCCAATCTGCTTAAAAATGTGAAAGAGGATTTTCAACAATGAACTTCTTAAAATCAATGTTTAGATACGGGATAACAAATCAACATCCCAACGACTGCAAGGATTTAGCCATAACATCGCATGTATCAGAGGCAAAAAAAAAAAAAAAAAAACTCGCAGAAGAAATGCAGTGTTAAATTTCACATTAAAATACGATTTCCCTGTATTTAACTTTCATCTTGCTGAAGTTTTTGTAAATAATGCAAAGAGTATACCTTTTCTTTAACTTATTATACCACACATTTTTATACTTTGTGTAATGTATTTATAACTGAAATATTAAAAGTGCACTAGATACTTGTGCTCGCCAAAATTTTATAAACTCAAAATTGGCTCCCTTTAAGTTAAAGTTGCACATAACTGCACTAAGAGAAGGAATGCAATTTTATTTCTTTGTCTGTATTTGGTTTCATTTTCATATAAAAAGAGTTAAAAATAGGGTTATCTAATTTTGTTATCTAGGTAACAAAATTTAAACACACATTTTCAGTAAAAATTACAGAATAAAAGATTTTGTTTCCCTGAAGATGCAACACCTCCCTATTCCAGGTATGGTACAGACTGCATACTGTCAGAAAGAAATTCCTTTCTTAAACAGGGAATCAATATACTTTAATCTGTTTTTACACAAGTACTGTTTATGACTAATGGTCCAGGAGTAAAATACTTTATAGTTAATCCATCTAAATTTTTATTATTTCCGGTCATCTGTATAGACTGTTTATTTATCACGACTAAACTACCAATCTGCATTCTAGATACCTCATATGATTCTTCAAGTCACGTTTCGTAGCCTATCATTTCTAATACAACAGGTACTTGCTGAGCGCAGATTTGTAAAGCGTGATTTCGCGTATAGCAGTACCTTACAGGATTCCATTTAATTTGTCCACTGCTAGAATTTCATTCATACGTGGTTCAACATTCATCCATCAACACCAGAAAGAATTTATCTGCTACTTTAAACAATTTCCATAGACTGAAAATGAAGTTCAAAAAAATCTTACAAATCTCAAATGCAAAGCATTCCGAAGAATTTTCACATATGGAAGATAAAGAAGTCAAACAATGAATCAGAAAATTACAAAAGAAGAATTGGGTGCTTATAAAACCCCTTGATAATAAAAGCGCTCATTACGAGAAACAGCTTTTAACTGAAGATTAGATGAAGGAATCGTTAAATAACAGAGAAGCAATGTCTGATCTTCTAGTGGAGATGGACACAATTAAAGAAAAAAACGGACACTTTAAAAGAGCTACTGGGAAATATGTGCTCTTTACAGCGACATGGTTACAGTTGCATCAGTCATTCTTATAAGCAAAAGACATCAGCTTTTTCAAAAAATAATTCTGTCATGTATTTGCCAAGAGAACGAAAACAAGTCCTAAAGAAACTTTCAGAGTGCTTTTCAAAACCAAGTTGAAAGTTAGTCTGCAGAATTTTACTTCGATAATAATAAAACATCTCTGATTTTATTTCAAAATGAATATTTTTTAATCGATTTTAAAGAGATCTTCGCAAATTGGTTCATAAAACTTCACAATATGCCAAAATTGTTCAGATTAGGGACAAAATATAATAAAGTATGCTTAAAACAACTAAGAAAAAGCACATTTTGAGCATCCTTAACAGAAGACAATTTGGCTCCACTAACTTTCTTTACGAGTATACATTAAATTTTTATTTACATTTCTTTTTTATTCAACACTTAACTTTCAATGGTTTTAAGAGAAACAGCACTTGATAGAGAGACTCTAAATTCGGAAAAAACTGAAACAAAATTGGTTTATACCCAGGCAGTGCAATTACACTGGCCTGTTGGGAAGACAAGACCCCGTTGGACATGGAAAATATTAGGCCACACAGAGAGGAAAATGTTTAGCCTCCTCCTCGTAATGTGAAAGGAGGCCACTTGGGAAAAAATTACATCACAGCAGTACTTTTGAAACCACTACGAAGCAACAGAACTCTAACAAATCTCAGACTTCTGATAATTATAGTGTGATTAACAGTTCAACCTCACTTCGAATATTACAATACAATATAGAGAAAGCACCAATTCATACACTTCAATATGAAATTCAAAACCTACGAAATTAATGAACAAATGCTACCCTAAACATTAAAACATAATGTGACACGTTCATGTAAAATAAATAACTAGTAAAGCTTCAATATAAAGCAACATGTGAAAAGGGATGGACAAATTATAACATTCAAGTATTTCTAGTGGAAATAAAGTTGATATAAAACAAGAATTACCAGCCACAGATGTCTTTTTGCTCTGCATTATTCATCCGTTCTTTTTCTTTCACGATATCATGTTCTGCATTCCAAGAGTGCACAAAAATGATCACAAATTACACTAGAAGGGGCCAAAAGGGGAAAAAAGGAATCATTAGATTTTAACTACTTTGATATTAAAGAATAATTATACACAAAGAGAAATATCTAATATTGTTTCTTAATATATAAAACTTCAAGAGTCGCCTTCTTTGTTTTAAACTCCAGCAATGTGCTACATTGTTACTAAAAGCATGACTGCAATGCAGGTACTCTCATCCATGAGAGAGGACAGCTTAGTCCGATATACCAGAAATTATCTTGAAATATTACCAGGTGACTTTAATGTAATTATAGAAATATTTCACTCAGGGAAAGAACATATTGTATAGCTGCCCGGGTTCGAGCCCAGCTTTAATATAGCAAGCTAAAACACATCAAATGCCATTGAATGATACAGCATTTTGAAATGTTACAAAAAATTTAAATGCAATTTCGTGGAAGAGCTATTGCAATTACCTACATACTAAAATTTTGACCAAAAATTCAAGAAAACTAAGATACTCCTTTTTCTTTCGAAGGAATCAAAGTCAAATACTAATGTAGGGATGCTCAACCTATTGTACTATGAAACCTACACATAGGAATGAAATTTTGTCACCTATGTGAGATGTCCAATACCCAGAAATTCCGTAAATTGTAGAATAGAACCTGCGTCTGAAAACAGACAAAAGGTAGAACATTATTCAAATACTTTACCTTTAGCCTTGAAGCAGGTGTTCTATATTAAACTGTGTTAATTCACATACAGAATTAGTAATATAATAGCTCAAAATATTTTAAGAACCAAACACACATTAAATAAACATTAAAAAATCTATATACATTTATTAGTGTTATGAGGGTTTATTCTGAAATATTATCAGGTCACTTTCAAAGAAATGATAGAACTTTTCACTCAGGGAAGGGACATTCTGTCTGGCTGCCCGGGTTCCATCCCAGCTTCTGTTACAAAAGTTTCATAGAAGAATTTTAAAAATCCAGAAACAAAACTTATGAAGAAATTATTGAACATACCTGGTTCTATGATTTAGCCATTCTTACAGACATAGTAACTAAATCTTAAATTTGAGGGAGGGGGCGAGAGAACTAAACTAGAGTCTTTGAATTAAAGGGTATTATAAGTTCATTTTAAATCAAAATTAATTTTCTGAAAATATTACACAAATATGAGGAATATACATTTTTACCATAATGTAATGTACGTTTTGCCCCTTTGAAAATCTGGAGAACTAAGGGGTGAAATATAAGAAAACTGAAAGAATCATTTGGAAAATCTCATCGAGCTTAAATTAGTTTCTAAATTAGATGTTTTTAGTGTATTTAAAATTAGGCTAACTACTTCATTCACTTCAAACCCATTACATAATACTAGTATTTAAGAAAAATGGTAAAAGATTGCAAATATGTTAAATAACAATTCTATTGATCAAGAAATGGAAATAACTGATTTTCGTCCTAATTAAGATCAAGAATATCACAAAAAGCCAATTGAATAGTCCTAGAACAGAAACATCATGAACAGTTAAACTTTTAAAAAGATAAATTCCTGCTTCCAATCTGCTTAAAAATGTGAAAGAGGATTTTCAACAATGAACTTGTTAAAATCAATGTTTAGATACGGGATAACAAATCAACATCCCAACGACTGCAAGGATTTAGCCATAACATCGCATGTATCAGAGGCAAAAAAAAAAAAAACTCGCAGAAGAAATGCAGTGTTAAATTTCACATTAAAATACGATTTCCCTGTATTTAACTTTCATCTTGCTGAATTTTTTGTAAATAATGCAAAGAGTATACCTTTTCTTTAACTTATTATACCACACATTTTTATACTTTGTGTAATGTATTTATAACTGAAATATTAAAAGTGCACTAGATACTTGTGCTCGCCAAAATTTTATAAACTCAAAATTGGCTCCCTTTAAGTTAAAGTTGCACATAACTGCACTAAGGGAAGGAATGCAATTTTATTTCTTTGTCTGTATTTGGTTTCATTTTCATATAAAAAGAGTTAAAAATAGGGTTATCTAATTTTGTTATCTAGGTAACAAAATTTAAACACACATTTTCAGTAAAAATTACAGAATAAAAGATTTTGTTTCCCTGAAGATGCAACACCTCCCTATTCCAGGTATGGTACAGACTGCATACTGTCAGAAAGAAATTCCTTTCTTAAACAGGGAATCCATATACTTTAATCTGTTTTTACACAAGTACTGTTTATGACTAATGGTCCAGGAGTAAAATACTTTATAGTTAATCCATCTAAATTTTTATTATTTCCAGTCATCTGTATAGACTGTTTATTTATCACGACTAAACTACCAATCTGCATTCTAGATACCTCATATGATTCTTCAAGTCACGTTTCTTAGCCTATCATTTCTAATACAACAGGTACTTGCTGAGCGCAGACTTGTAAAGCGTGATTTCGCGTATAGCAGTACCTTACAGGATTCCATTTAATTTGTCCACTGCTAGAATTTCATTCATACGTGGTTCAACATTCATCCATCAACACCAGAAAGAATTTATCTGCTACTTTAAACAATTTCCATAGACTGAAAATGAAGTTCAAAAAAATCTTGCAAATCTCAAATGCAAAGCATTCCGAAGAATTTTCACATATGGAAGATAAAGAAGTCAAACAATGAATCAGAAAATTACAAAAGAAGAATTGGGTGCTTATAAAACCCCTTGATAATAAAAGCGCTCATTACGAGAAACAGCTTTTAACTGAAGATTAGATGAAGGAATCGTTAAATAACAGAGAAGCAATGTCTGATCTTCTAGTGGAGATGGACACAATTAAAGAAAAAAACGGACACTTTAAAAGAGCTACTGGGAAATATGTGCTCTTTACAGCGACATGGTTACAGTTGCATCAGTCATTCTTATAAGCAAAAGACATCAGCTTTTTCAAAAAATAATTCTGTCATGTATTTGCCAAGAGAACGAAAACAAGTCCTAAAGAAACTTTCAGAGTGCTTTTCAAAACCAAGTTGAAAGTTAGTCTGCAGAATTTTACTTCGATAATAATAAAACATCTCTGATTTTATTTCAAAATGAATATTTTTTAATCGATTTTAAAGAGATCTTCGCAAATTGGTTCATAAAACTTCACAATATGCCAAAATTGTTCAGATTAGGGACAAAATATAATAAAGTATGCTTAAAACAACTAAGAAAAAGCACATTTTGAGCATCCTTAACAGAAGACAATTTGGCTCCACTAACTTTCTTTACGAGTATACATTAAATTTTTATTTACATTTCTTTTTTATTCAACACTTAACTTTCAATGGTTTTAAGAGAAACAGCACTTGATAGAGAGACTCTAAATTCGGAAAAAACTGAAACAAAATTGGTTTATACCCAGGCAGTGCAATTACACTGGCCTGTTGGGAAGACAAGACCCCGTTGGACATGGAAAATATTAGGCCACACAGAGAGGAAAATGTTTAGCCTCCTCCTCGTAATGTGAAAGGAGGCCACTTGGGAAAAAATTACATCACAGCAGTACTTTTGAAACCACTACGAAGCAACAGAACTCTAACAAATCTCAGACTTCTGATAATTATAGTGTGATTAACAGTTCAACCTCACTTCGAATATTACAATACAATATAGAGAAAGCACCAATTCATACACTTCAATATGAAATTCAAAACCTACGAAATTAATGAACAAATGCTACCCTAAACATTAAAACATAATGTGACACGTTCATGTAAAATAAATAACTAGTAAAGCTTCAATATAAAGCAACATGTGAAAAGGGATGGACAAATTATAACATTCAAGTATTTCTAGTGGAAATAAAGTTGATATAAAACAAGAATTACCAGCCACAGATGTCTTTTTGCTCTGCATTATTCATCCATTCTTTTTCTTTCACGATATCATGTTCTGCATTCCAAGAGTGCACAAAAATGATCACAAATTACACTAGAAGGGGCCAAAAGGGGAAAAAAGGAATCATTAGATTTTAACTACTTTGATATTAAAGAATAATTATACACAAAGAGAAATATCTAATATTGTTTCTTAATATATAAAACTTCAAGAGTCGCCTTCTTTGTTTTAAACTCCAGCAATGTGCTACATTGTTACTAAAAGCATGACTGCAATGCAGGTACTCTCATCCATGAGAGAGGACAGCTTAGTCCGATATACCAGAAATTATCTTGAAATATTACCAGGTGACTTTAATGTAATTATAGAAATATTTCACTCAGGGAAAGAACATATTGTATAGCTGCCCGGGTTCGAGCCCAGCTTTAATATAGCAAGCTAAAACACATCAAATGCCATTGAATGATACAGCATTTTGAAATGTTACAAAAAATTTAAATGCAATTTCGTGGAAGAGCTATTGCAATTACCTACATACTAAAATTTTGACCAAAAATTCAAGAAAACTAAGATACTCCTTTTTCTTTCGAAGGAATCAAAGTCAAATACTAATGTAGGGATGCTCAACCTATTGTACTATGAAACCTACACATAGGAATGAAATTTTGTCACCTATGTGAGATGTCCAATACCCAGAAATTCCGTAAATTGTAGAACAGAACCTGCGTCTGAAAACAGACAAAAGGTAGAACATTATTCAAATACTTTACCTTTAGCCTTGAAGCAGGTGTTCTATATTAAACTGTGTTAATTCACATACAGAATTAGTAATATAATAGCTCAAAATATTTTAAGAACCAAACACACATTAAATAAACATTAAAAAATCTATATACATTTATTAGTGTTATGAGGGTTTATTCTGAAATATTATCAGGTCACTTTCAAAGAAATGATAGAACTTTTCACTCAGGGAAGGGACATTCTGTCTGGCTGCCCGGGTTCCATCCCAGCTTCTGTTACAAAAGTTTCATAGAAGAATTTTAAAAATCCAGAAACAAAACTTATGAAGAAATTATTGAACATACCTGGTTCTATGATTTAGCCATTCTTACAGACATAGTAACTAAATCTTAAATTTGAGGGAGGGGGCGAGAGAACTAAACTAGAGTCTTTGAATTAAAGGGTATTATAAATTCATTTTAAATCAAAATTAATTTTGTGAAAATATTACACAAATATGAGGAATATACATTTTTACCATAATGTAATGTACGTTTTGCCCCATTGAAAATCTGGAGAACTAAGGGATGAAATATAAGAAAACTGAAAGAATCATTTGGAAAATCTCATCGAGCTTAAATTAGTTTCTCAATTAGATGTGTTTAGTGTATTTAAAATTAGGCTAACTACTTCATTCACTTCAAACCCATTACATAATACTAGTATTTAAGAAAAATGGTAAAAGATTGCAAATATGTTAAATAACCATTCTATTGATCAAGAAATGGAAATAACTGATTTTCGTCCTAATTAAGATCAAGAATATCACAAAAAGCCAATTGAATAGTCCTAGAACAGAAACATCATGAACAGTTAAACTTTTAAAAAGATAAATTCCTGCTTCCAATCTGCTTAAAAATGTGAAAGAGGATTTTCAACAATGAACTTGTTAAAATCAATGTTTAGATACGGGATAACAAATCAACATCCCAACGACTGCAAGGATTTAGCCATAACATCGCATGTATCAGAGGCAAAAAAAAAAAAAACTCGCAGAAGAAATGCAGTGTTAAATTTCACATTAAAATACGATTTCCCTGTATTTAACTTTCATCTTGCTGAATTTTTTGTAAATAATGCAAAGAGTATACCTTTTCTTTAACTTATTATACCACACATTTTTATACTTTGTGTAATGTATTTATAACTGAAATATTAAAAGTGCACTAGATACTTGTGCTCGCCAAAATTTTATAAACTCAAAATTGGCTCCCTTTAAGTTAAAGTTGCACATAACTGCACTAAGGGAAGGAATGCAATTTTATTTCTTTGTCTGTATTTGGTTTCATTTTCATATAAAAAGAGTTAAAAATAGGGTTATCTAATTTTGTTATCTAGGTAACAAAATTTAAACACACATTTTCAGTAAAAATTACAGAATAAAAGATTTTGTTTCCCTGAAGATGCAACACCTCCCTATTCCAGGTATGGTACAGACTGCATACTGTCAGAAAGAAATTCCTTTCTTAAATATTAAAAGTGCACTAGATACTTGTGCTCGCCAAAATTTTATAAACTCAAAATTGGCTCCCTTTAAGTTAAAGTTGCACATAACTGCACTAAGGGAAGGAATGCAATTTTATTTCTTTGTCTGTATTTGGTTTCATTTTCATATAAAAAGAGTTAAAAATAGGGTTATCTAATTTTGTTATCTAGGTAACAAAATTTAAACACACATTTTCAGTAAAAATTACAGAATAAAAGATTTTGTTTCCCTGAAGATGCAACACCTCCCTATTCCAGGTATGGTACAGACTGCATACTGTCAGAAAGAAATTCCTTTCTTAAACAGGGAATCCATATACTTTAATCTGTTTTTACACAAGTACTGTTTATGACTAATGGTCCAGGAGTAAAATACTTTATAGTTAATCCATCTAAATTTTTATTATTTCCGGTCATCTGTATAGACTGTTTATTTATCACGACTAAACTACCAATCTGCATTCTAGATACCTCATATGATTCTTCAAGTCACGTTTCGTAGCCTATCATTTCTAATACAACAGGTACTTGCTGAGCGCAGACTTGTAAAGCGTGATTTCGCGTATAGCAGTACCTTACAGGATTCCATTTAATTTGTCCACTGCTAGAATTTCATTCATACGTGGTTCAACATTCATCCATCAACACCAGAAAGAATTTATCTGCTACTTTAAACAATTTCCATAGACTGAAAATGAAGTTCAAAAAAATCTTACAAATCTCAAATGCAAAGCATTCCGAAGAATTTTCACATATGGAAGATAAAGAAGTCAAACAATGAATCAGAAAATTACAAAAGAAGAATTGGGTGCTTATAAAACCCCTTGATAATAAAAGCGCTCATTACGAGAAACAGCTTTTAACTGAAGATTAGATGAAGGAATCGTTAAATAACAGAGAAGCAATGTCTGATCTTCTAGTGGAGATGGACACAATTAAAGAAAAAAACGGACACTTTAAAAGAGCTACTGGGAAATATGTGCTCTTTACAGCGACATGGTTACAGTTGCATCAGTCATTCTTATAAGCAAAAGACATCAGCTTTTTCAAAAAATAATTCTGTCATGTATTTGCCAAGAGAACGAAAACAAGTCCTAAAGAAACTTTCAGAGTGCTTTTCAAAACCAAGTTGAAAGTTAGTCTGCAGAATTTTACTTCGATAATAATAAAACATCTCTGATTTTATTTCAAAATGAATATTTTTTAATCGATTTTAAAGAGATCTTCGCAAATTGGTTCATAAAACTTCACAATATGCCAAAATTGTTCAGATTAGGGACAAAATATAATAAAGTATGCTTAAAACAACTAAGAAAAAGCACATTTTGAGCATCCTTAACAGAAGACAATTTGGCT
Source organism: Stegodyphus dumicola (assembly GCF_044657685.1). NCBI lineage: Eukaryota > Metazoa > Arthropoda > Arachnida > Araneae > Eresidae > Stegodyphus > Stegodyphus dumicola. The sequence continues at coordinate 105,916,046 of NC_140781.1, read as the reverse complement.
CCACTAACTTTCTTTACGAGTATACATTAAATTTTTATTTACATTTCTTTTTTATTCAACACTTAACTTTCAATGGTTTTAAGAGAAACAACACTTGATAGAGAGACTCTAAATTCGGAAAAAACTGAAACAAAATTGGTTTATACCCAGGCAGTGCAATTACACTGGCCTGTTGGGAAGACAAGACCCCGTTGGACATGGAAAATATTAGGCCACACAGAGAGGAAAATGTTTAGCCTCCTCCTCGTAATGTGAAAGGAGGCCACTTGGGAAAAAATTACATCACAGCAGTACTTTTGAAACCACTACGAAGCAACAGAACTCTAACAAATCTAAGACTTCTGATAATTATAGTGTGATTAACAGTTCAACCTCACTTCGAATATTACAATACAATATAGAGAAAGCACCAATTCATACACTTCAATATGAAATTCAAAACCTACGAAATTAATGAACAAATGCTACCCTAAACATTAAAACATAATGTGACACGTTCATGTAAAATAAATAACTAGTAAAGCTTCAATATAAAGCAACATGTGAAAAGGGATGGACAAATTATAACATTCAAGTATTTCTAGTGGAAATAAAGTTGATATAAAACAAGAATTACCAGCCACAGATGTCTTTTTGCTCTGCATTATTCATCCGTTCTTTTTCTTTCACGATATCATGTTCTGCATTCCAAGAGTGCACAAAAATGATCACAAATTACACTAGAAGGGGCCAAAAGGGGAAAAAAGGAATCATTAGATTTTAACTACTTTGATATTAAAGAATAATTATACACAAAGAGAAATATCTAATATTGTTTCTTAATATATAAAACTTCAAGAGTCGCCTTCTTTGTTTTAAACTCCAGCAATGTGCTACATTGTTACTAAAAGCATGACTGCAATGCAGGTACTCTCATCCATGAGAGAGGACAGCTTAGTCCGATATACCAGAAATTATCTTGAAATATTACCAGGTGACTTTAATGTAATTATAGAAATATTTCACTCAGGGAAAGAACATATTGTATAGCTGCACGGGTTCGAGCCCAGCTTTAATATAGCAAGCTAAAACACATCAAATGCCATTGAATGATACAGCATTTTGAAATGTTACAAAAAATTTAAATGCAATTTCGTGGAAGAGCTATTGCAATTACCTACATACTAAAATTTTGACCAAAAATTCAAGAAAACTAAGATACTCCTTTTTCTTTCGAAGGAATCAAAGTCAAATACTAATGTAGGGATGCTCAACCTATTGTACTATGAAACCTACACATAGGAATGAAATTTCGTCACCTATGTGAGATGTCCAATACCCAGAAATTCCGTAAATTGTAGAATAGAACCTGCGTCTGAAAACAGACGAAAGGTAGAACATTATTCAAATACTTTACCTTTAGCCTTGAAGCAGGTGTTCTATATTAAACTGTGTTAATTCACATACAGAATTAGTAATATAATAGCTCAAAATATTTTAAGAACCAAACACACATTAAATAAACATTAAAAAATTTATATACATTTATTAGTGTTATGAGGGTTTATTCTGAAATATTATCAGGTCACTTTCAAAGAAATGATAGAACTTTTCACTCACGGAAGGGACATTCTGTCTGGCTGCCCGGGTTCCATCCCAGCTTCTGTTACAAAAGTTTCATAGAAGAATTTTAAAAATCCAGAAACAAAACTTATGAAGAAATTATTGAACATAACTGGTTCTATGATTTAGCCATTCTTACAGACCTATAGTAACTAAATCTTAAATTTGAGGGAGGGGGCGAGAGAACTAAACTAGAGTCTTTGAATTAAAGGGTATTATAAATTCATTTTAAATCAAAATTAATTTTGTGAAAATATTACACAAATATGAGGAATATACATTTTTACCATAATGTAATGTACGTTTTGCCCCATTGAAAATCTGGAGAACTAAGGGATGAAATATAAGAAAACTGAAAGAATCATTTGGAAAATCTCATCGAGCTTAAATTAGTTTCTCAATTAGATGTGTTTAGTGTATTTAAAATTAGGCTAACTACTTCATTCACTTCAAACCCATTACATAATACTAGTATTTAAGAAAAATGGTAAAAGATTGCAAATATGTTAAATAACAATTCTATTGATCAAGAAATGGAAATAACTGATTTTCGTCCTAATTAAGATCAAGAATATCACAAAAAGCCAATTGAATAGTCCTAGAACAGAAACATCATGAACAGTTAAACTTTTAAAAAGATAAATTCCTGCTTCCAATCTGCTTAAAAATGTGAAAGAGGATTTTCAACAATGAACTTGTTAAAATCAATGTTTAGATACGGGATAACAAATCAACATCCCAACGACTGCAAGGATTTAGCCATAACATCGCATGTATCAGAGGCAAAAAAAAAAAAAAAACTCGCAGAAGAAATGCAGTGTTAAATTTCACATTAAAATACGATTTCCCTGTATTTAACTTTCATCTTGCTGAATTTTTTGTAAATAATGCAAAGAGTATACCTTTTCTTTAACTTATTATACCACACATTTTTATACTTTGTGTAATGTATTTATAACTGAAATATTAAAAGTGCACTAGATACTTGTGCTCGCCAAAATTTTATAAACTCAAAATTGGCTCCCTTTAAGTTAAAGTTGCACATAACTGCACTAAGGGAAGGAATGCAATTTTATTTCTTTGTCTGTATTTGGTTTCATTTTCATATAAAAAGAGTTAAAAATAGGGTTATCTAATTTTGTTATCTAGGTAACAAAATTTAAACACACATTTTCAGTAAAAATTACAGAATAAAAGATTTTGTTTCCCTGAAGATGCAACACCTCCCTATTCCAGGTATGGTACAGACTGCATACTGTCAGAAAGAAATTCCTTTCTTAAACAGGGAATCCATATACTTTAATCTGTTTTTACACAAGTACTGTTTATGACTAATGGTCCAGGAGTAAAATACTTTATAGTTAATCCATCTAAATTTTTATTATTTCTGGTCATCTGTATAGACTGTTTATTTATCACGACTAAACTACCAATCTGCATTCTAGATACCTCATATGATTCTTCAAGTCACGTTTCGTAGCCTATCATTTCTAATACAACAGGTACTTGCTGAGCGCAGACTTGTAAAGCGTGATTTCGCGTATAGCAGTACCTTACAGGATTCCATTTAATTTGTCCACTGCTAGAATTTCATTCATACGTGGTTCAACATTCATCCATCAACACCAGAAAGAATTTATCTGCTACTTTAAACAATTTCCATAGACTGAAAATGAAGTTCAAAAAAATCTTACAAATCTCAAATGCAAAGCATTCCGAAGAATTTTCACATATGGAAGATAAAGAAGTCAAACAATGAATCAGAAAATTACAAAAGAAGAATTGGGTGCTTATAAAACCCCTTGATAATAAAAGCGCTCATTACGAGAAACAGCTTTTAACTGAAGATTAGATGAAGGAATCGTTAAATAACAGAGAAGCAATGTCTGATCTTCTAGTGGAGATGGACACAATTAAAGAAAAAAACGGACACTTTAAAAGAGCTACTGGGAAATATGTGCTCTTTACGGCGACATGGTTACAGTTGCATCAGTCATTCTTATAAGCAAAAGACATCAGCTTTTTCAAAAAATAATTCTGTCATGTATTTGCCAAGAGAACGAAAACAAGTCCTAAAGAAACTTTCAGAGTGCTTTTCAAAACCAAGTTGAAAGTTAGTCTGCAGAATTTTACTTCGATAATAATAAAACATCTCTGATTTTATTTCAAAATGAATATTTTTTAATCGATTTTAAAGAGATCTTCGCAAATTGGTTCATAAAACTTCACAATATGCCAAAATTGTTCAGATTAGGGACAAAATATAATAAAGTATGCTTAAAACAACTAAGAAAAAGCACATTTTGAGCATCCTTAACAGAAGACAATTTGGCTCCACTAACTTTCTTTACGAGTATACATTAAATTTTTATTTACATTTCTTTTTTATTCAACACTTAACTTTCAATGGTTTTAAGAGAAACAGCACTTGATAGAGAGACTCTAAATTCGGAAAAAACTGAAACAAAATTGGTTTATACCCAGGCAGTGCAATTACACTGGCCTGTTGGGAAGACAAGACCCCGTTGGACATGGAAAATATTAGGCCACACAGAGAGGAAAATGTTTAGCCTCCTCCTCGTAATGTGAAAGGAGGCCACTTGGGAAAAAATTACATCACAGCAGTACTTTTGAAACCACTACGAAGCAACAGAACTCTAACAAATCTCAGACTTCTGATAATTATAGTGTGATTAACAGTTCAACCTCACTTCGAATATTACAATACAATATAGAGAAAGCACCAATTCATACACTTCAATATGAAATTCAAAACCTACGAAATTAATGAACAAATGCTACCCTAAACATTAAAACATAATGTGACACGTTCATGTAAAATAAATAACTAGTAAAGCTTCAATATAAAGCAACATGTGAAAAGGGATGGACAAATTATAACATTCAAGTATTTCTAGTGGAAATAAAGTTGATATAAAACAAGAATTACCAGCCACAGATGTCTTTTTGCTCTGCATTATTCATCCATTCTTTTTCTTTCACGATATCATGTTCTGCATTCCAAGAGTGCACAAAAATGATCACAAATTACACTAGAAGGGGCCAAAAGGGGAAAAAAGGAATCATTAGATTTTAACTACTTTGATATTAAAGAATAATTATACACAAAGAGAAATATCTAATATTGTTTCTTAATATATAAAACTTCAAGAGTCGCCTTCTTTGTTTTAAACTCCAGCAATGTGCTACATTGTTACTAAAAGCATGACTGCAATGCAGGTACTCTCATCCATGAGAGAGGACAGCTTAGTCCGATATACCAGAAATTATCTTGAAATATTACCAGGTGACTTTAATGTAATTATAGAAATATTTCACTCAGGGAAAGAACATATTGTATAGCTGCCCGGGTTCGAGCCCAGCTTTAATATAGCAAGCTAAAACACATCAAATGCCATTGAATGATACAGCATTTTGAAATGTTACAAAAAATTTAAATGCAATTTCGTGGAAGAGCTATTGCAATTACCTACATACTAAAATTTTGACCAAAAATTCAAGAAAACTAAGATACTCCTTTTTCTTTCGAAGGAATCAAAGTCAAATACTAATGTAGGGATGCTCAACCTATTGTACTATGAAACCTACACATAGGAATGAAATTTTGTCACCTATGTGAGATGTCCAATACCCAGAAATTCCGTAAATTGTAGAACAGAACCTGCGTCTGAAAACAGACAAAAGGTAGAACATTATTCAAATACTTTACCTTTAGCCTTGAAGCAGGTGTTCTATATTAAACTGTGTTAATTCACATACAGAATTAGTAATATAATAGCTCAAAATATTTTAAGAACCAAACACACATTAAATAAACATTAAAAAATCTATATACATTTATTAGTGTTATGAGGGTTTATTCTGAAATATTATCAGGTCACTTTCAAAGAAATGATAGAACTTTTCACTCAGGGAAGGGACATTCTGTCTGGCTGCCCGGGTTCCATCCCAGCTTCTGTTACAAAAGTTTCATAGAAGAATTTTAAAAATCCAGAAACAAAACTTATGAAGAAATTATTGAACATACCTGGTTCTATGATTTAGCCATTCTTACAGACATAGTAACTAAATCTTAAATTTGAGGGAGGGGGCGAGAGAACTAAACTAGAGTCTTTGAATTAAAGGGTATTATAAATTCATTTTAAATCAAAATTAATTTTGTGAAAATATTACACAAATATGAGGAATATACATTTTTACCATAATGTAATGTACGTTTTGCCCCATTGAAAATCTGGAGAACTAAGGGATGAAATATAAGAAAACTGAAAGAATCATTTGGAAAATCTCATCGAGCTTAAATTAGTTTCTCAATTAGATGTGTTTAGTGTATTTAAAATTAGGCTAACTACTTCATTCACTTCAAACCCATTACATAATACTAGTATTTAAGAAAAATGGTAAAAGATTGCAAATATGTTAAATAACCATTCTATTGATCAAGAAATGGAAATAACTGATTTTCGTCCTAATTAAGATCAAGAATATCACAAAAAGCCAATTGAATAGTCCTAGAACAGAAACATCATGAACAGTTAAACTTTTAAAAAGATAAATTCCTGCTTCCAATCTGCTTAAAAATGTGAAAGAGGATTTTCAACAATGAACTTGTTAAAATCAATGTTTAGATACGGGATAACAAATCAACATCCCAACGACTGCAAGGATTTAGCCATAACATCGCATGTATCAGAGGCAAAAAAAAAAAAAACTCGCAGAAGAAATGCAGTGTTAAATTTCACATTAAAATACGATTTCCCTGTATTTAACTTTCATCTTGCTGAATTTTTTGTAAATAATGCAAAGAGTATACCTTTTCTTTAACTTATTATACCACACATTTTTATACTTTGTGTAATGTATTTATAACTGAAATATTAAAAGTGCACTAGATACTTGTGCTCGCCAAAATTTTATAAACTCAAAATTGGCTCCCTTTAAGTTAAAGTTGCACATAACTGCACTAAGGGAAGGAATGCAATTTTATTTCTTTGTCTGTATTTGGTTTCATTTTCATATAAAAAGAGTTAAAAATAGGGTTATCTAATTTTGTTATCTAGGTAACAAAATTTAAACACACATTTTCAGTAAAAATTACAGAATAAAAGATTTTGTTTCCCTGAAGATGCAACACCTCCCTATTCCAGGTATGGTACAGACTGCATACTGTCAGAAAGAAATTCCTTTCTTAAATATTAAAAGTGCACTAGATACTTGTGCTCGCCAAAATTTTATAAACTCAAAATTGGCTCCCTTTAAGTTAAAGTTGCACATAACTGCACTAAGGGAAGGAATGCAATTTTATTTCTTTGTCTGTATTTGGTTTCATTTTCATATAAAAAGAGTTAAAAATAGGGTTATCTAATTTTGTTATCTAGGTAACAAAATTTAAACACACATTTTCAGTAAAAATTACAGAATAAAAGATTTTGTTTCCCTGAAGATGCAACACCTCCCTATTCCAGGTATGGTACAGACTGCATACTGTCAGAAAGAAATTCCTTTCTTAAACAGGGAATCCATATACTTTAATCTGTTTTTACACAAGTACTGTTTATGACTAATGGTCCAGGAGTAAAATACTTTATAGTTAATCCATCTAAATTTTTATTATTTCCGGTCATCTGTATAGACTGTTTATTTATCACGACTAAACTACCAATCTGCATTCTAGATACCTCATATGATTCTTCAAGTCACGTTTCGTAGCCTATCATTTCTAATACAACAGGTACTTGCTGAGCGCAGACTTGTAAAGCGTGATTTCGCGTATAGCAGTACCTTACAGGATTCCATTTAATTTGTCCACTGCTAGAATTTCATTCATACGTGGTTCAACATTCATCCATCAACACCAGAAAGAATTTATCTGCTACTTTAAACAATTTCCATAGACTGAAAATGAAGTTCAAAAAAATCTTACAAATCTCAAATGCAAAGCATTCCGAAGAATTTTCACATATGGAAGATAAAGAAGTCAAACAATGAATCAGAAAATTACAAAAGAAGAATTGGGTGCTTATAAAACCCCTTGATAATAAAAGCGCTCATTACGAGAAACAGCTTTTAACTGAAGATTAGATGAAGGAATCGTTAAATAACAGAGAAGCAATGTCTGATCTTCTAGTGGAGATGGACACAATTAAAGAAAAAAACGGACACTTTAAAAGAGCTACTGGGAAATATGTGCTCTTTACAGCGACATGGTTACAGTTGCATCAGTCATTCTTATAAGCAAAAGACATCAGCTTTTTCAAAAAATAATTCTGTCATGTATTTGCCAAGAGAACGAAAACAAGTCCTAAAGAAACTTTCAGAGTGCTTTTCAAAACCAAGTTGAAAGTTAGTCTGCAGAATTTTACTTCGATAATAATAAAACATCTCTGATTTTATTTCAAAATGAATATTTTTTAATCGATTTTAAAGAGATCTTCGCAAATTGGTTCATAAAACTTCACAATATGCCAAAATTGTTCAGATTAGGGACAAAATATAATAAAGTATGCTTAAAACAACTAAGAAAAAGCACATTTTGAGCATCCTTAACAGAAGACAATTTGGCTCCACTAACTTTCTTTACGAGTATACATTAAATTTTTATTTACATTTCTTTTTTATTCAACACTTAACTTTCAATGGTTTTAAGAGAAACAACACTTGATAGAGAGACTCTAAATTCGGAAAAAACTGAAACAAAATTGGTTTATACCCAGGCAGTGCAATTACACTGGCCTGTTGGGAAGACAAGACCCCGTTGGACATGGAAAATATTAGGCCACACAGAGAGGAAAATGTTTAGCCTCCTCCTCGTAATGTGAAAGGAGGCCACTTGGGAAAAAATTACATCACAGCAGTACTTTTGAAACCACTACGAAGCAACAGAACTCTAACAAATCTAAGACTTCTGATAATTATAGTGTGATTAACAGTTCAACCTCACTTCGAATATTACAATACAATATAGAGAAAGCACCAATTCATACACTTCAATATGAAATTCAAAACCTACGAAATTAATGAACAAATGCTACCCTAAACATTAAAACATAATGTGACACGTTCATGTAAAATAAATAACTAGTAAAGCTTCAATATAAAGCAACATGTGAAAAGGGATGGACAAATTATAACATTCAAGTATTTCTAGTGGAAATAAAGTTGATATAAAACAAGAATTACCAGCCACAGATGTCTTTTTGCTCTGCATTATTCATCCGTTCTTTTTCTTTCACGATATCATGTTCTGCATTCCAAGAGTGCACAAAAATGATCACAAATTACACTAGAAGGGGCCAAAAGGGGAAAAAAGGAATCATTAGATTTTAACTACTTTGATATTAAAGAATAATTATACACAAAGAGAAATATCTAATATTGTTTCTTAATATATAAAACTTCAAGAGTCGCCTTCTTTGTTTTAAACTCCAGCAATGTGCTACATTGTTACTAAAAGCATGACTGCAATGCAGGTACTCTCATCCATGAGAGAGGACAGCTTAGTCCGATATACCAGAAATTATCTTGAAATATTACCAGGTGACTTTAATGTAATTATAGAAATATTTCACTCAGGGAAAGAACATATTGTATAGCTGCACGGGTTCGAGCCCAGCTTTAATATAGCAAGCTAAAACACATCAAATGCCATTGAATGATACAGCATTTTGAAATGTTACAAAAAATTTAAATGCAATTTCGTGGAAGAGCTATTGCAATTACCTACATACTAAAATTTTGACCAAAAATTCAAGAAAACTAAGATACTCCTTTTTCTTTCGAAGGAATCAAAGTCAAATACTAATGTAGGGATGCTCAACCTATTGTACTATGAAACCTACACATAGGAATGAAATTTCGTCACCTATGTGAGATGTCCAATACCCAGAAATTCCGTAAATTGTAGAATAGAACCTGCGTCTGAAAACAGACGAAAGGTAGAACATTATTCAAATACTTTACCTTTAGCCTTGAAGCAGGTGTTCTATATTAAACTGTGTTAATTCACATACAGAATTAGTAATATAATAGCTCAAAATATTTTAAGAACCAAACACACATTAAATAAACATTAAAAAATTTATATACATTTATTAGTGTTATGAGGGTTTATTCTGAAATATTATCAGGTCACTTTCAAAGAAATGATAGAACTTTTCACTCACGGAAGGGACATTCTGTCTGGCTGCCCGGGTTCCATCCCAGCTTCTGTTACAAAAGTTTCATAGAAGAATTTTAAAAATCCAGAAACAAAACTTATGAAGAAATTATTGAACATAACTGGTTCTATGATTTAGCCATTCTTACAGACCTATAGTAACTAAATCTTAAATTTGAGGGAGGGGGCGAGAGAACTAAACTAGAGTCTTTGAATTAAAGGGTATTATAAATTCATTTTAAATCAAAATTAATTTTGTGAAAATATTACACAAATATGAGGAATATACATTTTTACCATAATGTAATGTACGTTTTGCCCCATTGAAAATCTGGAGAACTAAGGGATGAAATATAAGAAAACTGAAAGAATCATTTGGAAAATCTCATCGAGCTTAAATTAGTTTCTCAATTAGATGTGTTTAGTGTATTTAAAATTAGGCTAACTACTTCATTCACTTCAAACCCATTACATAATACTAGTATTTAAGAAAAATGGTAAAAGATTGCAAATATGTTAAATAACAATTCTATTGATCAAGAAATGGAAATAACTGATTTTCGTCCTAATTAAGATCAAGAATATCACAAAAAGCCAATTGAATAGTCCTAGAACAGAAACATCATGAACAGTTAAACTTTTAAAAAGATAAATTCCTGCTTCCAATCTGCTTAAAAATGTGAAAGAGGATTTTCAACAATGAACTTGTTAAAATCAATGTTTAGATACGGGATAACAAATCAACATCCCAACGACTGCAAGGATTTAGCCATAACATCGCATGTATCAGAGGCAAAAAAAAAAAAAAAACTCGCAGAAGAAATGCAGTGTTAAATTTCACATTAAAATACGATTTCCCTGTATTTAACTTTCATCTTGCTGAATTTTTTGTAAATAATGCAAAGAGTATACCTTTTCTTTAACTTATTATACCACACATTTTTATACTTTGTGTAATGTATTTATAACTGAAATATTAAAAGTGCACTAGATACTTGTGCTCGCCAAAATTTTATAAACTCAAAATTGGCTCCCTTTAAGTTAAAGTTGCACATAACTGCACTAAGGGAAGGAATGCAATTTTATTTCTTTGTCTGTATTTGGTTTCATTTTCATATAAAAAGAGTTAAAAATAGGGTTATCTAATTTTGTTATCTAGGTAACAAAATTTAAACACACATTTTCAGTAAAAATTACAGAATAAAAGATTTTGTTTCCCTGAAGATGCAACACCTCCCTATTCCAGGTATGGTACAGACTGCATACTGTCAGAAAGAAATTCCTTTCTTAAACAGGGAATCCATATACTTTAATCTGTTTTTACACAAGTACTGTTTATGACTAATGGTCCAGGAGTAAAATACTTTATAGTTAATCCATCTAAATTTTTATTATTTCTGGTCATCTGTATAGACTGTTTATTTATCACGACTAAACTACCAATCTGCATTCTAGATACCTCATATGATTCTTCAAGTCACGTTTCGTAGCCTATCATTTCTAATACAACAGGTACTTGCTGAGCGCAGACTTGTAAAGCGTGATTTCGCGTATAGCAGTACCTTACAGGATTCCATTTAATTTGTCCACTGCTAGAATTTCATTCATACGTGGTTCAACATTCATCCATCAACACCAGAAAGAATTTATCTGCTACTTTAAACAATTTCCATAGACTGAAAATGAAGTTCAAAAAAATCTTACAAATCTCAAATGCAAAGCATTCCGAAGAATTTTCACATATGGAAGATAAAGAAGTCAAACAATGAATCAGAAAATTACAAAAGAAGAATTGGGTGCTTATAAAACCCCTTGATAATAAAAGCGCTCATTACGAGAAACAGCTTTTAACTGAAGATTAGATGAAGGAATCGTTAAATAACAGAGAAGCAATGTCTGATCTTCTAGTGGAGATGGACACAATTAAAGAAAAAAACGGACACTTTAAAAGAGCTACTGGGAAATATGTGCTCTTTACGGCGACATGGTTACAGTTGCATCAGTCATTCTTATAAGCAAAAGACATCAGCTTTTTCAAAAAATAATTCTGTCATGTATTTGCCAAGAGAACGAAAACAAGTCCTAAAGAAACTTTCAGAGTGCTTTTCAAAACCAAGTTGAAAGTTAGTCTGCAGAATTTTACTTCGATAATAATAAAACATCTCTGATTTTATTTCAAAATGAATATTTTTTAATCGATTTTAAAGAGATCTTCGCAAATTGGTTCATAAAACTTCACAATATGCCAAAATTGTTCAGATTAGGGACAAAATATAATAAAGTATGCTTAAAACAACTAAGAAAAAGCACATTTTGAGCATCCTTAACAGAAGACAATTTGGCTCCACTAACTTTCTTTACGAGTATACATTAAATTTTTATTTACATTTCTTTTTTATTCAACACTTAACTTTCAATGGTTTTAAGAGAAACAACACTTGATAGAGAGACTCTAAATTCGGAAAAAACTGAAACAAAATTGGTTTATACCCAGGCAGTGCAATTACACTGGCCTGTTGGGAAGACAAGACCCCGTTGGACATGGAAAATATTAGGCCACACAGAGAGGAAAATGTTTAGCCTCCTCCTCGTAATGTGAAAGGAGGCCACTTGGGAAAAAATTACATCACAGCAGTACTTTTGAAACCACTACGAAGCAACAGAACTCTAACAAATCTAAGACTTCTGATAATTATAGTGTGATTAACAGTTCAACCTCACTTCGAATATTACAATACAATATAGAGAAAGCACCAATTCATACACTTCAATATGAAATTCAAAACCTACGAAATTAATGAACAAATGCTACCCTAAACATTAAAACATAATGTGACACGTTCATGTAAAATAAATAACTAGTAAAGCTTCAATATAAAGCAACATGTGAAAAGGGATGGACAAATTATAACATTCAAGTATTTCTAGTGGAAATAAAGTTGATATAAAACAAGAATTACCAGCCACAGATGTCTTTTTGCTCTGCATTATTCATCCGTTCTTTTTCTTTCACGATATCATGTTCTGCATTCCAAGAGTGCACAAAAATGATCACAAATTACACTAGAAGGGGCCAAAAGGGGAAAAAAGGAATCATTAGATTTTAACTACTTTGATATTAAAGAATAATTATACACAAAGAGAAATATCTAATATTGTTTCTTAATATATAAAACTTCAAGAGTCGCCTTCTTTGTTTTAAACTCCAGCAATGTGCTACATTGTTACTAAAAGCATGACTGCAATGCAGGTACTCTCATCCATGAGAGAGGACAGCTTAGTCCGATATACCAGAAATTATCTTGAAATATTACCAGGTGACTTTAATGTAATTATAGAAATATTTCACTCAGGGAAAGAACATATTGTATAGCTGCACGGGTTCGAGCCCAGCTTTAATATAGCAAGCTAAAACACATCAAATGCCATTGAATGATACAGCATTTTGAAATGTTACAAAAAATTTAAATGCAATTTCGTGGAAGAGCTATTGCAATTACCTACATACTAAAATTTTGACCAAAAATTCAAGAAAACTAAGATACTCCTTTTTCTTTCGAAGGAATCAAAGTCAAATACTAATGTAGGGATGCTCAACCTATTGTACTATGAAACCTACACATAGGAATGAAATTTTGTCACCTATGTGAGATGTCCAATACCCAGAAATTCCGTAAATTGTAGAATAGAACCTGCGTCTGAAAACAGACGAAAGGTAGAACATTATTCAAATACTTTACCTTTAGCCTTGAAGCAGGTGTTCTATATTAAACTGTGTTAATTCACATACAGAATTAGTAATATAATAGCTCAAAATATTTTAAGAACCAAACACACATTAAATAAACATTAAAAAATTTATATACATTTATTAGTGTTATGAGGGTTTATTCTGAAATATTATCAGGTCACTTTCAAAGAAATGATAGAACTTTTCACTCACGGAAGGGACATTCTGTCTGGCTGCCCGGGTTCCATCCCAGCTTCTGTTACAAAAGTTTCATAGAAGAATTTTAAAAATCCAGAAACAAAACTTATGAAGAAATTATTGAACATAACTGGTTCTATGATTTAGCCATTCTTACAGACCTATAGTAACTAAATCTTAAATTTGAGGGAGGGGGCGAGAGAACTAAACTAGAGTCTTTGAATTAAAGGGTATTATAAATTCATTTTAAATCAAAATTAATTTTGTGAAAATATTACACAAATATGAGGAATATACATTTTTACCATAATGTAATGTACGTTTTGCCCCATTGAAAATCTGGAGAACTAAGGGATGAAATATAAGAAAACTGAAAGAATCATTTGGAAAATCTCATCGAGCTTAAATTAGTTTCTCAATTAGATGTGTTTAGTGTATTTAAAATTAGGCTAACTACTTCATTCACTTCAAACCCATTACATAATACTAGTATTTAAGAAAAATGGTAAAAGATTGCAAATATGTTAAATAACAATTCTATTGATCAAGAAATGGAAATAACTGATTTTCGTCCTAATTAAGATCAAGAATATCACAAAAAGCCAATTGAATAGTCCTAGAACAGAAACATCATGAACAGTTAAACTTTTAAAAAGATAAATTCCTGCTTCCAATCTGCTTAAAAATGTGAAAGAGGATTTTCAACAATGAACTTGTTAAAATCAATGTTTAGATACGGGATAACAAATCAACATCCCAACGACTGCAAGGATTTAGCCATAACATCGCATGTATCAGAGGCAAAAAAAAAAAAAAAACTCGCAGAAGAAATGCAGTGTTAAATTTCACATTAAAATACGATTTCCCTGTATTTAACTTTCATCTTGCTGAATTTTTTGTAAATAATGCAAAGAGTATACCTTTTCTTTAACTTATTATACCACACATTTTTATACTTTGTGTAATGTATTTATAACTGAAATATTAAAAGTGCACTAGATACTTGTGCTCGCCAAAATTTTATAAACTCAAAATTGGCTCCCTTTAAGTTAAAGTTGCACATAACTGCACTAAGGGAAGGAATGCAATTTTATTTCTTTGTCTGTATTTGGTTTCATTTTCATATAAAAAGAGTTAAAAATAGGGTTATCTAATTTTGTTATCTAGGTAACAAAATTTAAACACACATTTTCAGTAAAAATTACAGAATAAAAGATTTTGTTTCCCTGAAGATGCAACACCTCCCTATTCCAGGTATGGTACAGACTGCATACTGTCAGAAAGAAATTCCTTTCTTAAACAGGGAATCCATATACTTTAATCTGTTTTTACACAAGTACTGTTTATGACTAATGGTCCAGGAGTAAAATACTTTATAGTTAATCCATCTAAATTTTTATTATTTCTGGTCATCTGTATAGACTGTTTATTTATCACGACTAAACTACCAATCTGCATTCTAGATACCTCATATGATTCTTCAAGTCACGTTTCGTAGCCTATCATTTCTAATACAACAGGTACTTGCTGAGCGCAGACTTGTAAAGCGTGATTTCGCGTATAGCAGTACCTTACAGGATTCCATTTAATTTGTCCACTGCTAGAATTTCATTCATACGTGGTTCAACATTCATCCATCAACACCAGAAAGAATTTATCTGCTACTTTAAACAATTTCCATAGACTGAAAATGAAGTTCAAAAAAATCTTACAAATCTCAAATGCAAAGCATTCCGAAGAATTTTCACATATGGAAGATAAAGAAGTCAAACAATGAATCAGAAAATTACAAAAGAAGAATTGGGTGCTTATAAAACCCCTTGATAATAAAAGCGCTCATTACGAGAAACAGCTTTTAACTGAAGATTAGATGAAGGAATCGTTAAATAACAGAGAAGCAATGTCTGATCTTCTAGTGGAGATGGACACAATTAAAGAAAAAAACGGACACTTTAAAAGAGCTACTGGGAAATATGTGCTCTTTACAGCGACATGGTTACAGTTGCATCAGTCATTCTTATAAGCAAAAGACATCAGCTTTTTCAAAAAATAATTCTGTCATGTATTTGCCAAGAGAACGAAAACAAGTCCTAAAGAAACTTTCAGAGTGCTTTTCAAAACCAAGTTGAAAGTTAGTCTGCAGAATTTTACTTCGATAATAATAAAACATCTCTGATTTTATTTCAAAATGAATATTTTTTAATCGATTTTAAAGAGATCTTCGCAAATTGGTTCATAAAACTTCACAATATGCCAAAATTGTTCAGATTAGGGACAAAATATAATAAAGTATGCTTAAAACAACTAAGAAAAAGCACATTTTGAGCATCCTTAACAGAAGACAATTTGGCTCCACTAACTTTCTTTACGAGTATACATTAAATTTTTATTTACATTTCTTTTTTATTCAACACTTAACTTTCAATGGTTTTAAGAGAAACAGCACTTGATAGAGAGAATCTAAATTCGGAAAAAACTGAAACAAAATTGGTTTATACCCAGGCAGTGCAATTACACTGGCCTGTTGGGAAGACAAGACCCCGTTGGACATGGAAAATATTAGGCCACACAGAGAGGAAAATGTTTAGCCTCCTCCTCGTAATGTGAAAGGAGGCCACTTGGGAAAAAATTACATCACAGCAGTACTTTTGAAACCACTACGAAGCAACAGAACTCTAACAAATCTAAGACTTCTGATAATTATAGTGTGATTAACAGTTCAACCTCACTTCGAATATTACAATACAATATAGAGAAAGCACCAATTCATACACTTCAATATGAAATTCAAAACCTACGAAATTAATGAACAAATGCTACCCTAAACATTAAAACATAATGTGACACGTTCATGTAAAATAAATAACTAGTAAAGCTTCAATATAAAGCAACATGTGAAAAGGGATGGACAAATTATAACATTCAAGTATTTCTAGTGGAAATAAAGTTGATATAAAACAAGAATTACCAGCCACAGATGTCTTTTTGCTCTGCATTATTCATCCGTTCTTTTTCTTTCACGATATCATGTTCTGCATTCCAAGAGTGCACAAAAATGATCACAAATTACACTAGAAGGGGCCAAAAGGGGAAAAAAGGAATCATTAGATTTTAACTACTTTGATATTAAAGAATAATTATACACAAAGAGAAATATCTAATATTGTTTCTTAATATATAAAACTTCAAGAGTCGCCTTCTTTGTTTTAAACTCCAGCAATGTGCTACATTGTTACTAAAAGCATGACTGCAATGCAGGTACTCTCATCCATGAGAGAGGACAGCTTAGTCCGATATACCAGAAATTATCTTGAAATATTACCAGGTGACTTTAATGTAATTATAGAAATATTTCACTCAGGGAAAGAACATATTGTATAGCTGCACGGGTTCGAGCCCAGCTTTAATATAGCAAGCTAAAACACATCAAATGCCATTGAATGATACAGCATTTTGAAATGTTACAAAAAATTTAAATGCAATTTCGTGGAAGAGCTATTGCAATTACCTACATACTAAAATTTTGACCAAAAATTCAAGAAAACTAAGATACTCCTTTTTCTTTCGAAGGAATCAAAGTCAAATACTAATGTAGGGATGCTCAACCTATTGTACTATGAAACCTACACATAGGAATGAAATTTTGTCACCTATGTGAGATGTCCAATACCCAGAAATTCCGTAAATTGTAGAATAGAACCTGCGTCTGAAAACAGACGAAAGGTAGAACATTATTCAAATACTTTACCTTTAGCCTTGAAGCAGGTGTTCTATATTAAACTGTGTTAATTCACATACAGAATTAGTAATATAATAGCTCAAAATATTTTAAGAACCAAACACACATTAAATAAACATTAAAAAATTTATATACATTTATTAGTGTTATGAGGGTTTATTCTGAAATATTATCAGGTCACTTTCAAAGAAATGATAGAACTTTTCACTCAGGGAAGGGACATTCTGTCTGGCTGCCCGGGTTCCATCCCAGCTTCTGTTAAGTTTCATAGAAGAATTTTAAAAATCCAGAAACAAAACTTATGAAGAAATTATTGAACATAACTGGTTCTATGATTTAGCCATTCTTACAGACCTATAGTAACTAAATCTTAAATTTGAGGGAGGGGGCGAGAGAACTAAACTAGAGTCTTTGAATTAAAGGGTATTATAAATTCATTTTAAATCAAAATTAATTTTGTGAAAATATTACACAAATATGAGGAATATACATTTTTACCATAATGTAATGTACGTTTTGCCCCATTGAAAATCTGGAGAACTAAGGGATGAAATATAAGAAAACTGAAAGAATCATTTGGAAAATCTCATCGAGCTTAAATTAGTTTCTCAATTAGATGTGTTTAGTGTATTTAAAATTAGGCTAACTACTTCATTCACTTCAAACCCATTACATAATACTAGTATTTAAGAAAAATGGTAAAAGATTGCAAATATGTTAAATAACAATTCTATTGATCAAGAAATGGAAATAACTGATTTTCGTCCTAATTAAGATCAAGAATATCACAAAAAGCCAATTGAATAGTCCTAGAACAGAAACATCATGAACAGTTAAACTTTTAAAAAGATAAATTCCTGCTTCCAATCTGCTTAAAAATGTGAAAGAGGATTTTCAAAGAGGATTTTCTGGAGAACTAAGGGATGAAATATAAGAAAACTGAAAGAATCATTTGGAAAATCTCATCGAGCTTAAATTAGTTTCTCAATTAGATGTGTTTAGTGTATTTAAAATTAGGCTAACTACTTCATTCACTTCAAACCCATTACATAATACTAGTATTTAAGAAAAATGGTAAAAGATTGCAAATATGTTAAATAACAATTCTATTGATCAAGAAATGGAAATAACTGATTTTCGTCCTAATTAAGATCAAGAATATCACAAAAAGCCAATTGAATAGTCCTAGAACAGAAACATCATGAACAGTTAAACTTTTAAAAAGATAAATTCCTGCTTCCAATCTGCTTAAAAATGTGAAAGAGGATTTTCAACAATGAACTTGTTAAAATCAATGTTTAGATACGGGATAACAAATCAACATCCCAACGACTGCAAGGATTTAGCCATAACATCGCATGTATCAGAGGCAAAAAAAAAAAAAAAAACTCGCAGAAGAAATGCAGTGTTAAATTTCACATTAAAATACGATTTCCCTGTATTTAACTTTCATCTTGCTGAATTTTTTGTAAATAATGCAAAGAGTATACCTTTTCTTTAACTTATTATACCACACATTTTTATACTTTGTGTAATGTATTTATAACTGAAATATTAAAAGTGCACTAGATACTTGTGCTCGCCAAAATTTTATAAACTCAAAATTGGCTCCCTTTAAGTTAAAGTTGCACATAACTGCACTAAGGGAAGGAATGCAATTTTATTTCTTTGTCTGTATTTGGTTTCATTTTCATATAAAAAGAGTTAAAAATAGGGTTATCTAATTTTGTTATCTAGGTAACAAAATTTAAACACACATTTTCAGTAAAAATTACAGAATAAAAGATTTTGTTTCCCTGAAGATGCAACACCTCCCTATTCCAGGTATGGTACAGACTGCATACTGTCAGAAAGAAATTCCTTTCTTAAACAGGGAATCCATATACTTTAATCTGTTTTTACACAAGTACTGTTTATGACTAATGGTCCAGGAGTAAAATACTTTATAGTTAATCCATCTAAATTTTTATTATTTCCGGTCATCTGTATAGACTGTTTATTTATCACGACTAAACTACCAATCTGCATTCTAGATACCTCATATGATTCTTCAAGTCACGTTTCGTAGCCTATCATTTCTAATACAACAGGTACTTGCTGAGCGCAGACTTGTAAAGCGTGATTTCGCGTATAGCAGTACCTTACAGGATTCCATTTAATTTGTCCACTGCTAGAATTTCATTCATACGTGGTTCAACATTCATCCATCAACACCAGAAAGAATTTATCTGCTACTTTAAACAATTTCCATAGACTGAAAATGAAGTTCAAAAAAATCTTACAAATCTCAAATGCAAAGCATTCCGAAGAATTTTCACATTTGGAAGATAAAGAAGTCAAACAATGAATCAGAAAATTACAAAAGAATTGGGTGCTTATAAAACCCCTTGATAATAAAAGCGCTCATTACGAGAAACAGCTTTTAACTGAAGATTAGATGAAGGAATCGTTAAATAACAGAGAAGCAATGTCTGGTCTTCTAGTGGAGATGGACACAATTAAAGAAAAAAACGGACACTTTAAAAGAGCTACTGGGAAATATGTGCTCTTTACAGCGACATGGTTACAGTTGCATCAGTCATTCTTATAAGCAAAAGACATCAGCTTTTTCAAAAAATAATTCTGTCATGTATTTGCCAAGAGAACGAAAACAAGTCCTAAAGAAACTTTCAGAGTGCTTTTCAAAACCAAGTTGAAAGTTAGTCTGCAGAATTTTACTTCGATAATAATAAAACATCTCTGATTTTATTTCAAAATGAATATTTTTTAATCGATTTTAAAGAGATCTTCGCAAATTGGTTCATAAAACTTCACAATATGCCAAAATTGTTCAGATTAGGGACAAAATATAATAAAGTATGCTTAAAACAACTAAGAAAAAGCACATTTTGAGCATCCTTAACAGAAGACAATTTGGCTCCACTAACTTTCTTTACGAGTATACATTAAATTTTTATTTACATTTCTTTTTTATTCAACACTTAACTTTCAATGGTTTTAAGAGAAACAGCACTTGATAGAGAGAATCTAAATTCGGAAAAAACTGAAACAAAATTGGTTTATACCCAGGCAGTGCAATTACACTGGCCTGTTGGGAAGACAAGACCCCGTTGGACATGGAAAATATTAGGCCACACAGAGAGGAAAATGTTTAGCCTCCTCCTCGTAATGTGAAAGGAGGCCACTTGGGAAAAAATTACATCACAGCAGTACTTTTGAAACCACTACGAAGCAACAGAACTCTAACAAATCTAAGACTTCTGATAATTATAGTGTGATTAACAGTTCAACCTCACTTCGAATATTACAATACAATATAGAGAAAGCACCAATTCATACACTTCAATATGAAATTCAAAACCTACGAAATTAATGAACAAATGCTACCCTAAACATTAAAACATAATGTGACACGTTCATGTAAAATAAATAACTAGTAAAGCTTCAATATAAAGCAACATGTGAAAAGGGATGGACAAATTATAACATTCAAGTATTTCTAGTGGAAATAAAGTTGATATAAAACAAGAATTACCAGCCACAGATGTCTTTTTGCTCTGCATTATTCATCCGTTCTTTTTCTTTCACGATATCATGTTCTGCATTCCAAGAGTGCACAAAAATGATCACAAATTACACTAGAAGGGGCCAAAAGGGGAAAAAAGGAATCATTAGATTTTAACTACTTTGATATTAAAGAATAATTATACACAAAGAGAAATATCTAATATTGTTTCTTAATATATAAAACTTCAAGAGTCGCCTTCTTTGTTTTAAACTCCAGCAATGTGCTACATTGTTACTAAAAGCATGACTGCAATGCAGGTACTCTCATCCATGAGAGAGGACAGCTTAGTCCGATATACCAGAAATTATCTTGAAATATTACCAGGTGACTTTAATGTAATTATAGAAATATTTCACTCAGGGAAAGAACATATTGTATAGCTGCACGGGTTCGAGCCCAGCTTTAATATAGCAAGCTAAAACACATCAAATGCCATTGAATGATACAGCATTTTGAAATGTTACAAAAAATTTAAATGCAATTTCGTGGAAGAGCTATTGCAATTACCTACATACTAAAATTTTGACCAAAAATTCAAGAAAACTAAGATACTCCTTTTTCTTTCGAAGGAATCAAAGTCAAATACTAATGTAGGGATGCTCAACCTATTGTACTATGAAACCTACACATAGGAATGAAATTTTGTCACCTATGTGAGATGTCCAATACCCAGAAATTCCGTAAATTGTAGAATAGAACCTGCGTCTGAAAACAGACGAAAGGTAGAACATTATTCAAATACTTTACCTTTAGCCTTGAAGCAGGTGTTCTATATTAAACTGTGTTAATTCACATACAGAATTAGTAATATAATAGCTCAAAATATTTTAAGAACCAAACACACATTAAATAAACATTAAAAAATTTATATACATTTATTAGTGTTATGAGGGTTTATTCTGAAATATTATCAGGTCACTTTCAAAGAAATGATAGAACTTTTCACTCAGGGAAGGGACATTCTGTCTGGCTGCCCGGGTTCCATCCCAGCTTCTGTTACAAAAGTTTCATAGAAGAATTTTAAAAATCCAGAAACAAAACTTATGAAGAAATTATTGAACATAACTGGTTCTATGATTTAGCCATTCTTACAGACCTATAGTAACTAAATCTTAAATTTGAGGGAGGGGGCGAGAGAACTAAACTAGAGTCTTTGAATTAAAGGGTATTATAAATTCATTTTAAATCAAAATTAATTTTGTGAAAATATTACACAAATATGAGGAATATACATTTTTACCATAATGTAATGTACGTTTTGCCCCATTGAAAATCTGGAGAACTAAGGGATGAAATATAAGAAAACTGAAAGAATCATTTGGAAAATCTCATCGAGCTTAAATTAGTTTCTCAATTAGATGTGTTTAGTGTATTTAAAATTAGGCTAACTACTTCATTCACTTCAAACCCATTACATAATACTAGTATTTAAGAAAAATGGTAAAAGATTGCAAATATGTTAAATAACAATTCTATTGATCAAGAAATGGAAATAACTGATTTTCGTCCTAATTAAGATCAAGAATATCACAAAAAGCCAATTGAATAGTCCTAGAACAGAAACATCATGAACAGTTAAACTTTTAAAAAGATAAATTCCTGCTTCCAATCTGCTTAAAAATGTGAAAGAGGATTTTCAAAGAGGATTTTCTGGAGAACTAAGGGATGAAATATAAGAAAACTGAAAGAATCATTTGGAAAATCTCATCGAGCTTAAATTAGTTTCTCAATTAGATGTGTTTAGTGTATTTAAAATTAGGCTAACTACTTCATTCACTTCAAACCCATTACATAATACTAGTATTTAAGAAAAATGGTAAAAGATTGCAAATATGTTAAATAACAATTCTATTGATCAAGAAATGGAAATAACTGATTTTCGTCCTAATTAAGATCAAGAATATCACAAAAAGCCAATTGAATAGTCCTAGAACAGAAACATCATGAACAGTTAAACTTTTAAAAAGATAAATTCCTGCTTCCAATCTGCTTAAAAATGTGAAAGAGGATTTTCAACAATGAACTTGTTAAAATCAATGTTTAGATACGGGATAACAAATCAACATCCCAACGACTGCAAGGATTTAGCCATAACATCGCATGTATCAGAGGCAAAAAAAAAAAAAAAAACTCGCAGAAGAAATGCAGTGTTAAATTTCACATTAAAATACGATTTCCCTGTATTTAACTTTCATCTTGCTGAATTTTTTGTAAATAATGCAAAGAGTATACCTTTTCTTTAACTTATTATACCACACATTTTTATACTTTGTGTAATGTATTTATAACTGAAATATTAAAAGTGCACTAGATACTTGTGCTCGCCAAAATTTTATAAACTCAAAATTGGCTCCCTTTAAGTTAAAGTTGCACATAACTGCACTAAGGGAAGGAATGCAATTTTATTTCTTTGTCTGTATTTGGTTTCATTTTCATATAAAAAGAGTTAAAAATAGGGTTATCTAATTTTGTTATCTAGGTAACAAAATTTAAACACACATTTTCAGTAAAAATTACAGAATAAAAGATTTTGTTTCCCTGAAGATGCAACACCTCCCTATTCCAGGTATGGTACAGACTGCATACTGTCAGAAAGAAATTCCTTTCTTAAACAGGGAATCCATATACTTTAATCTGTTTTTACACAAGTACTGTTTATGACTAATGGTCCAGGAGTAAAATACTTTATAGTTAATCCATCTAAATTTTTATTATTTCCGGTCATCTGTATAGACTGTTTATTTATCACGACTAAACTACCAATCTGCATTCTAGATACCTCATATGATTCTTCAAGTCACGTTTCGTAGCCTATCATTTCTAATACAACAGGTACTTGCTGAGCGCAGACTTGTAAAGCGTGATTTCGCGTATAGCAGTACCTTACAGGATTCCATTTAATTTGTCCACTGCTAGAATTTCATTCATACGTGGTTCAACATTCATCCATCAACACCAGAAAGAATTTATCTGCTACTTTAAACAATTTCCATAGACTGAAAATGAAGTTCAAAAAAATCTTACAAATCTCAAATGCAAAGCATTCCGAAGAATTTTCACATTTGGAAGATAAAGAAGTCAAACAATGAATCAGAAAATTACAAAAGAATTGGGTGCTTATAAAACCCCTTGATAATAAAAGCGCTCATTACGAGAAACAGCTTTTAACTGAAGATTAGATGAAGGAATCGTTAAATAACAGAGAAGCAATGTCTGGTCTTCTAGTGGAGATGGACACAATTAAAGAAAAAAACGGACACTTTAAAAGAGCTACTGGGAAATATGTGCTCTTTACAGCGACATGGTTACAGTTGCATCAGTCATTCTTATAAGCAAAAGACATCAGCTTTTTCAAAAAATAATTCTGTCATGTATTTGCCAAGAGAACGAAAACAAGTCCTAAAGAAACTTTCAGAGTGCTTTTCAAAACCAAGTTGAAAGTTAGTCTGCAGAATTTTACTTCGATAATAATAAAACATCTCTGATTTTATTTCAAAATGAATATTTTTTAATCGATTTTAAAGAGATCTTCGCAAATCGGTTCATAAAACTTCACAATATGCCAAAATTGTTCAGATTAGGGACAAAATATAATAAAGTATGCTTAAAACAACTAAGAAAAAGCACATTTTGAGCATCCTTAACAGAAGACAATTTGGCTCCACTAACTTTCTTTACGAGTATACATTAAATTTTTATTTACATTTCTTTTTTATTCAACACTTAACTTTCAATGGTTTTAAGAGAAACAGCACTTGATAGAGAGACTCTAAATTCGGAAAAAACTGAAACAAAATTGGTTTATACCCAGGCAGTGCAATTACACTGGCCTGTTGGGAAGACAAGACCCCGTTGGACATGGAAAATATTAGGCCACACAGAGAGGAAAATGTTTAGCCTCCTCCTCGTAATGTGAAAGGAGGCCACTTGGGAAAAAATTACATCACAGCAGTACTTTTGAAACCACTACGAAGCAACAGAACTCTAACAAATCTAAGACTTCTGATAATTATAGTGTGATTAACAGTTCAACCTCACTTCGAATATTACAATACAATATAGAGAAAGCACCAATTCATACACTTCAATATGAAATTCAAAACCTACGAAATTAATGAACAAATGCTACCCTAAACATTAAAACATAATGTGACACGTTCATGTAAAATAAATAACTAGTAAAGCTTCAATATAAAGCAACATGTGAAAAGGGATGGACAAATTATAACATTCAAGTATTTCTAGTGGAAATAAAGTTGATATAAAACAAGAATTACCAGCCACAGATGTCTTTTTGCTCTGCATTATTCATCCGTTCTTTTTCTTTCACGATATCATGTTCTGCATTCCAAGAGTGCACAAAAATGATCACAAATTACACTAGAAGGGGCCAAAAGGGGAAAAAAGGAATCATTAGATTTTAACTACTTTGATATTAAAGAATAATTATACACAAAGAGAAATATCTAATATTGTTTCTTAATATATAAAACTTCAAGAGTCGCCTTCTTTGTTTTAAACTCCAGCAATGTGCTACATTGTTACTAAAAGCATGACTGCAATGCAGGTACTCTCATCCATGAGAGAGGACAGCTTAGTCCGATATACCAGAAATTATCTTGAAATATTACCAGGTGACTTTAATGTAATTATAGAAATATTTCACTCAGGGAAAGAACATATTGTATAGCTGCACGGGTTCGAGCCCAGCTTTAATATAGCAAGCTAAAACACATCAAATGCCATTGAATGATACAGCATTTTGAAATGTTACAAAAAATTTAAATGCAATTTCGTGGAAGAGCTATTGCAATTACCTACATACTAAAATTTTGACCAAAAATTCAAGAAAACTAAGATACTCCTTTTTCTTTCGAAGGAATCAAAGTCAAATACTAATGTAGGGATGCTCAACCTATTGTACTATGAAACCTACACATAGGAATGAAATTTTGTCACCTATGTGAGATGTCCAATACCCAGAAATTCCGTAAATTGTAGAATAGAACCTGCGTCTGAAAACAGACGAAAGGTAGAACATTATTCAAATACTTTACCTTTAGCCTTGAAGCAGGTGTTCTATATTAAACTGTGTTAATTCACATACAGAATTAGTAATATAATAGCTCAAAATATTTTAAGAACCAAACACACATTAAATAAACATTAAAAAATTTATATACATTTATTAGTGTTATGAGGGTTTATTCTGAAATATTATCAGGTCACTTTCAAAGAAATGATAGAACTTTTCACTCAGGGAAGGGACATTCTGTCTGGCTGCCCGGGTTCCATCCCAGCTTCTGTTAAGTTTCATAGAAGAATTTTAAAAATCCAGAAACAAAACTTATGAAGAAATTATTGAACATAACTGGTTCTATGATTTAGCCATTCTTACAGACCTATAGTAACTAAATCTTAAATTTGAGGGAGGGGGCGAGAGAACTAAACTAGAGTCTTTGAATTAAAGGGTATTATAAATTCATTTTAAATCAAAATTAATTTTGTGAAAATATTACACAAATATGAGGAATATACATTTTTACCATAATGTAATGTACGTTTTGCCCCATTGAAAATCTGGAGAACTAAGGGATGAAATATAAGAAAACTGAAAGAATCATTTGGAAAATCTCATCGAGCTTAAATTAGTTTCTCAATTAGATGTGTTTAGTGTATTTAAAATTAGGCTAACTACTTCATTCACTTCAAACCCATTACATAATACTAGTATTTAAGAAAAATGGTAAAAGATTGCAAATATGTTAAATAACAATTCTATTGATCAAGAAATGGAAATAACTGATTTTCGTCCTAATTAAGATCAAGAATATCACAAAAAGCCAATTGAATAGTCCTAGAACAGAAACATCATGAACAGTTAAACTTTTAAAAAGATAAATTCCTGCTTCCAATCTGCTTAAAAATGTGAAAGAGGATTTTCAAAGAGGATTTTCTGGAGAACTAAGGGATGAAATATAAGAAAACTGAAAGAATCATTTGGAAAATCTCATCGAGCTTAAATTAGTTTCTCAATTAGATGTGTTTAGTGTATTTAAAATTAGGCTAACTACTTCATTCACTTCAAACCCATTACATAATACTAGTATTTAAGAAAAATGGTAAAAGATTGCAAATATGTTAAATAACAATTCTATTGATCAAGAAATGGAAATAACTGATTTTCGTCCTAATTAAGATCAAGAATATCACAAAAAGCCAATTGAATAGTCCTAGAACAGAAACATCATGAACAGTTAAACTTTTAAAAAGATAAATTCCTGCTTCCAATCTGCTTAAAAATGTGAAAGAGGATTTTCAACAATGAACTTGTTAAAATCAATGTTTAGATACGGGATAACAAATCAACATCCCAACGACTGCAAGGATTTAGCCATAACATCGCATGTATCAGAGGCAAAAAAAAAAAAAAAAACTCGCAGAAGAAATGCAGTGTTAAATTTCACATTAAAATACGATTTCCCTGTATTTAACTTTCATCTTGCTGAATTTTTTGTAAATAATGCAAAGAGTATACCTTTTCTTTAACTTATTATACCACACATTTTTATACTTTGTGTAATGTATTTATAACTGAAATATTAAAAGTGCACTAGATACTTGTGCTCGCCAAAATTTTATAAACTCAAAATTGGCTCCCTTTAAGTTAAAGTTGCACATAACTGCACTAAGGGAAGGAATGCAATTTTATTTCTTTGTCTGTATTTGGTTTCATTTTCATATAAAAAGAGTTAAAAATAGGGTTATCTAATTTTGTTATCTAGGTAACAAAATTTAAACACACATTTTCAGTAAAAATTACAGAATAAAAGATTTTGTTTCCCTGAAGATGCAACACCTCCCTATTCCAGGTATGGTACAGACTGCATACTGTCAGAAAGAAATTCCTTTCTTAAACAGGGAATCCATATACTTTAATCTGTTTTTACACAAGTACTGTTTATGACTAATGGTCCAGGAGTAAAATACTTTATAGTTAATCCATCTAAATTTTTATTATTTCCGGTCATCTGTATAGACTGTTTATTTATCACGACTAAACTACCAATCTGCATTCTAGATACCTCATATGATTCTTCAAGTCACGTTTCGTAGCCTATCATTTCTAATACAACAGGTACTTGCTGAGCGCAGACTTGTAAAGCGTGATTTCGCGTATAGCAGTACCTTACAGGATTCCATTTAATTTGTCCACTGCTAGAATTTCATTCATACGTGGTTCAACATTCATCCATCAACACCAGAAAGAATTTATCTGCTACTTTAAACAATTTCCATAGACTGAAAATGAAGTTCAAAAAAATCTTACAAATCTCAAATGCAAAGCATTCCGAAGAATTTTCACATTTGGAAGATAAAGAAGTCAAACAATGAATCAGAAAATTACAAAAGAATTGGGTGCTTATAAAACCCCTTGATAATAAAAGCGCTCATTACGAGAAACAGCTTTTAACTGAAGATTAGATGAAGGAATCGTTAAATAACAGAGAAGCAATGTCTGGTCTTCTAGTGGAGATGGACACAATTAAAGAAAAAAACGGACACTTTAAAAGAGCTACTGGGAAATATGTGCTCTTTACAGCGACATGGTTACAGTTGCATCAGTCATTCTTATAAGCAAAAGACATCAGCTTTTTCAAAAAATAATTCTGTCATGTATTTGCCAAGAGAACGAAAACAAGTCCTAAAGAAACTTTCAGAGTGCTTTTCAAAACCAAGTTGAAAGTTAGTCTGCAGAATTTTACTTCGATAATAATAAAACATCTCTGATTTTATTTCAAAATGAATATTTTTTAATCGATTTTAAAGAGATCTTCGCAAATTGGTTCATAAAACTTCACAATATGCCAAAATTGTTCAGATTAGGGACAAAATATAATAAAGTATGCTTAAAACAACTAAGAAAAAGCACATTTTGAGCATCCTTAACAGAAGACAATTTGGCTCCACTAACTTTCTTTACGAGTATACATTAAATTTTTATTTACATTTCTTTTTTATTCAACACTTAACTTTCAATGGTTTTAAGAGAAACAGCACTTGATAGAGAGAATCTAAATTCGGAAAAAACTGAAACAAAATTGGTTTATACCCAGGCAGTGCAATTACACTGGCCTGTTGGGAAGACAAGACCCCGTTGGACATGGAAAATATTAGGCCACACAGAGAGGAAAATGTTTAGCCTCCTCCTCGTAATGTGAAAGGAGGCCACTTGGGAAAAAATTACATCACAGCAGTACTTTTGAAACCACTACGAAGCAACAGAACTCTAACAAATCTAAGACTTCTGATAATTATAGTGTGATTAACAGTTCAACCTCACTTCGAATATTACAATACAATATAGAGAAAGCACCAATTCATACACTTCAATATGAAATTCAAAACCTACGAAATTAATGAACAAATGCTACCCTAAACATTAAAACATAATGTGACACGTTCATGTAAAATAAATAACTAGTAAAGCTTCAATATAAAGCAACATGTGAAAAGGGATGGACAAATTATAACATTCAAGTATTTCTAGTGGAAATAAAGTTGATATAAAACAAGAATTACCAGCCACAGATGTCTTTTTGCTCTGCATTATTCATCCGTTCTTTTTCTTTCACGATATCATGTTCTGCATTCCAAGAGTGCACAAAAATGATCACAAATTACACTAGAAGGGGCCAAAAGGGGAAAAAAGGAATCATTAGATTTTAACTACTTTGATATTAAAGAATAATTATACACAAAGAGAAATATCTAATATTGTTTCTTAATATATAAAACTTCAAGAGTAAAGCTTCAATATAAAGCAACATGTGAAAAGGGATGGACAAATTATAACATTCAAGTATTTCTAGTGGAAATAAAGTTGATATAAAACAAGAATTACCAGCCACAGATGTCTTTTTGCTCTGCATTATTCATCCGTTCTTTTTCTTTCACGATATCATGTTCTGCATTCCAAGAGTGCACAAAAATGATCACAAATTACACTAGAAGGGGCCAAAAGGGGAAAAAAGGAATCATTAGATTTTAACTACTTTGATATTAAAGAATAATTATACACAAAGAGAAATATCTAATATTGTTTCTTAATATATAAAACTTCAAGAGTCGCCTTCTTTGTTTTAAACTCCAGCAATGTGCTACATTGTTACTAAAAGCATGACTGCAATGCAGGTACTCTCATCCATGAGAGAGGACAGCTTAGTCCGATATACCAGAAATTATCTTGAAATATTACCAGGTGACTTTAATGTAATTATAGAAATATTTCACTCAGGGAAAGAACATATTGTATAGCTGCACGGGTTCGAGCCCAGCTTTAATATAGCAAGCTAAAACACATCAAATGCCATTGAATGATACAGCATTTTGAAATGTTACAAAAAATTTAAATGCAATTTCGTGGAAGAGCTATTGCAATTACCTACATACTAAAATTTTGACCAAAAATTCAAGAAAACTAAGATACTCCTTTTTCTTTCGAAGGAATCAAAGTCAAATACTAATGTAGGGATGCTCAACCTATTGTACTATGAAACCTACACATAGGAATGAAATTTTGTCACCTATGTGAGATGTCCAATACCCAGAAATTCCGTAAATTGTAGAATAGAACCTGCGTCTGAAAACAGACGAAAGGTAGAACATTATTCAAATACTTTACCTTTAGCCTTGAAGCAGGTGTTCTATATTAAACTGTGTTAATTCACATACAGAATTAGTAATATAATAGCTCAAAATATTTTAAGAACCAAACACACATTAAATAAACATTAAAAAATTTATATACATTTATTAGTGTTATGAGGGTTTATTCTGAAATATTATCAGGTCACTTTCAAAGAAATGATAGAACTTTTCACTCAGGGAAGGGACATTCTGTCTGGCTGCCCGGGTTCCATCCCAGCTTCTGTTACAAAAGTTTCATAGAAGAATTTTAAAAATCCAGAAACAAAACTTATGAAGAAATTATTGAACATAACTGGTTCTATGATTTAGCCATTCTTACAGACCTATAGTAACTAAATCTTAAATTTGAGGGAGGGGGCGAGAGAACTAAACTAGAGTCTTTGAATTAAAGGGTATTATAAATTCATTTTAAATCAAAATTAATTTTGTGAAAATATTACACAAATATGAGGAATATACATTTTTACCATAATGTAATGTACGTTTTGCCCCATTGAAAATCTGGAGAACTAAGGGATGAAATATAAGAAAACTGAAAGAATCATTTGGAAAATCTCATCGAGCTTAAATTAGTTTCTCAATTAGATGTGTTTAGTGTATTTAAAATTAGGCTAACTACTTCATTCACTTCAAACCCATTACATAATACTAGTATTTAAGAAAAATGGTAAAAGATTGCAAATATGTTAAATAACAATTCTATTGATCAAGAAATGGAAATAACTGATTTTCGTCCTAATTAAGATCAAGAATATCACAAAAAGCCAATTGAATAGTCCTAGAACAGAAACATCATGAACAGTTAAACTTTTAAAAAGATAAATTCCTGCTTCCAATCTGCTTAAAAATGTGAAAGAGGATTTTCAAAGAGGATTTTCTGGAGAACTAAGGGATGAAATATAAGAAAACTGAAAGAATCATTTGGAAAATCTCATCGAGCTTAAATTAGTTTCTCAATTAGATGTGTTTAGTGTATTTAAAATTAGGCTAACTACTTCATTCACTTCAAACCCATTACATAATACTAGTATTTAAGAAAAATGGTAAAAGATTGCAAATATGTTAAATAACAATTCTATTGATCAAGAAATGGAAATAACTGATTTTCGTCCTAATTAAGATCAAGAATATCACAAAAAGCCAATTGAATAGTCCTAGAACAGAAACATCATGAACAGTTAAACTTTTAAAAAGATAAATTCCTGCTTCCAATCTGCTTAAAAATGTGAAAGAGGATTTTCAACAATGAACTTGTTAAAATCAATGTTTAGATACGGGATAACAAATCAACATCCCAACGACTGCAAGGATTTAGCCATAACATCGCATGTATCAGAGGCAAAAAAAAAAAAAAAAACTCGCAGAAGAAATGCAGTGTTAAATTTCACATTAAAATACGATTTCCCTGTATTTAACTTTCATCTTGCTGAATTTTTTGTAAATAATGCAAAGAGTATACCTTTTCTTTAACTTATTATACCACACATTTTTATACTTTGTGTAATGTATTTATAACTGAAATATTAAAAGTGCACTAGATACTTGTGCTCGCCAAAATTTTATAAACTCAAAATTGGCTCCCTTTAAGTTAAAGTTGCACATAACTGCACTAAGGGAAGGAATGCAATTTTATTTCTTTGTCTGTATTTGGTTTCATTTTCATATAAAAAGAGTTAAAAATAGGGTTATCTAATTTTGTTATCTAGGTAACAAAATTTAAACACACATTTTCAGTAAAAATTACAGAATAAAAGATTTTGTTTCCCTGAAGATGCAACACCTCCCTATTCCAGGTATGGTACAGACTGCATACTGTCAGAAAGAAATTCCTTTCTTAAACAGGGAATCCATATACTTTAATCTGTTTTTACACAAGTACTGTTTATGACTAATGGTCCAGGAGTAAAATACTTTATAGTTAATCCATCTAAATTTTTATTATTTCCGGTCATCTGTATAGACTGTTTATTTATCACGACTAAACTACCAATCTGCATTCTAGATACCTCATATGATTCTTCAAGTCACGTTTCGTAGCCTATCATTTCTAATACAACAGGTACTTGCTGAGCGCAGACTTGTAAAGCGTGATTTCGCGTATAGCAGTACCTTACAGGATTCCATTTAATTTGTCCACTGCTAGAATTTCATTCATACGTGGTTCAACATTCATCCATCAACACCAGAAAGAATTTATCTGCTACTTTAAACAATTTCCATAGACTGAAAATGAAGTTCAAAAAAATCTTACAAATCTCAAATGCAAAGCATTCCGAAGAATTTTCACATTTGGAAGATAAAGAAGTCAAACAATGAATCAGAAAATTACAAAAGAATTGGGTGCTTATAAAACCCCTTGATAATAAAAGCGCTCATTACGAGAAACAGCTTTTAACTGAAGATTAGATGAAGGAATCGTTAAATAACAGAGAAGCAATGTCTGGTCTTCTAGTGGAGATGGACACAATTAAAGAAAAAAACGGACACTTTAAAAGAGCTACTGGGAAATATGTGCTCTTTACAGCGACATGGTTACAGTTGCATCAGTCATTCTTATAAGCAAAAGACATCAGCTTTTTCAAAAAATAATTCTGTCATGTATTTGCCAAGAGAACGAAAACAAGTCCTAAAGAAACTTTCAGAGTGCTTTTCAAAACCAAGTTGAAAGTTAGTCTGCAGAATTTTACTTCGATAATAATAAAACATCTCTGATTTTATTTCAAAATGAATATTTTTTAATCGATTTTAAAGAGATCTTCGCAAATCGGTTCATAAAACTTCACAATATGCCAAAATTGTTCAGATTAGGGACAAAATATAATAAAGTATGCTTAAAACAACTAAGAAAAAGCACATTTTGAGCATCCTTAACAGAAGACAATTTGGCTCCACTAACTTTCTTTACGAGTATACATTAAATTTTTATTTACATTTCTTTTTTATTCAACACTTAACTTTCAATGGTTTTAAGAGAAACAGCACTTGATAGAGAGACTCTAAATTCGGAAAAAACTGAAACAAAATTGGTTTATACCCAGGCAGTGCAATTACACTGGCCTGTTGGGAAGACAAGACCCCGTTGGACATGGAAAATATTAGGCCACACAGAGAGGAAAATGTTTAGCCTCCTCCTCGTAATGTGAAAGGAGGCCACTTGGGAAAAAATTACATCACAGCAGTACTTTTGAAACCACTACGAAGCAACAGAACTCTAACAAATCTAAGACTTCTGATAATTATAGTGTGATTAACAGTTCAACCTCACTTCGAATATTACAATACAATATAGAGAAAGCACCAATTCATACACTTCAATATGAAATTCAAAACCTACGAAATTAATGAACAAATGCTACCCTAAACATTAAAACATAATGTGACACGTTCATGTAAAATAAATAACTAGTAAAGCTTCAATATAAAGCAACATGTGAAAAGGGATGGACAAATTATAACATTCAAGTATTTCTAGTGGAAATAAAGTTGATATAAAACAAGAATTACCAGCCACAGATGTCTTTTTGCTCTGCATTATTCATCCGTTATTTTTCTTTCACGATATCATGTTCTGCATTCCAAGAGTGCACAAAAATGATCACAAATTACACTAGAAGGGGCAAAAGGGGAAAAAAGGAATCATTAGATTTTAACTACTTTGATATTAAAGAATAATTATACACAAAGAGAAATATCTAATATTGTTTCTTAATATATAAAACTTCAAGAGTCGCCTTCTTTGTTTTAAACTCCAGCAATGTGCTACATTGTTACTAAAAGCATGACTGCAATGCAGGTACTCTCATCCATGAGAGAGGACAGCTTAGTCCGATATACCAGAAATTATCTTGAAATATTACCAGGTGACTTTAATGTAATTATAGAAATATTTCACTCAGGGAAAGAACATATTGTATAGCTGCCCGGGTTCGAGCCCAGCTTTAATATAGCAAGCTAAAACACATCAAATGCCATTGAATGATACAGCATTTTGAAATGTTACAAAAAATTTAAATGCAATTTCGTGGAAGAGCTATTGCAATTACCTACATACTAAAATTTTGACCAAAAATTCAAGAAAACTAAGATACTCCTTTTTCTTTCGAAGGAATCAAAGTCAAATACTAATGTAGGGATGCTCAACCTATTGTACTATGAAACCTACACATAGGAATGAAATTTTGTCACCTATGTGAGATGTCCAATACCCAGAAATTCCGTAAATTGTAGAATAGAACCTGCGTCTGAAAACAGACGAAAGGTAGAACATTATTCAAATACTTTACCTTTAGCCTTGAAGCAGGTGTTCTATATTAAACTGTGTTAATTCACATACAGAATTAGTAATATAATAGCTCAAAATATTTTAAGAACCAAACACACATTAAATAAACATTAAAAAATCTATATACATTTATTAGTGTTATGAGGGTTTATTCTGAAATATTATCAGGTCACTTTCAAAGAAATGATAGAACTTTTCACTCAGGGAAGGGACATTCTGTCTGGCTGCCCGGGTTCCATCCCAGCTTCTGTTACAAAAGTTTCATAGAAGAATTTTAAAAATCCAGAAACAAAACTTATGAAGAAATTATTGAACATACCTGGTTCTATGATTTAGCCATTCTTACAGACATAGTAACTAAATCTTAAATTTGAGGGAGGGGGCGAGAGAACTAAACTAGAGTCTTTGAATTAAAGGGTATTATAAATTCATTTTAAATCAAAATTAATTTTGTGAAAATATTACACAAATATGAGGAATATACATTTTTACCATAATGTAATGTACGTTTTGCCCCATTGAAAATCTGGAGAACTAAGGGATGAAATATAAGAAAACTGAAAGAATCATTTGGAAAATCTCATCGAGCTTAAATTAGTTTCTCAATTAGATGTGTTTAGTGTATTTAAAATTAGGCTAACTACTTCATTCACTTCAAACCCATTACATAATACTAGTATTTAAGAAAAATGGTAAAAGATTGCAAATATGTTAAATAACAATTCTATTGATCAAGAAATGGAAATAACTGATTTTCGTCCTAATTAAGATCAAGAATATCACAAAAAGCCAATTGAATAGTCCTAGAACAGAAACATCATGAACAGTTAAACTTTTAAAAAGATAAATTCCTGCTTCCAATCTGCTTAAAAATGTGAAAGAGGATTTTCAACAATGAACTTGTTAAAATCAATGTTTAGATACGGGATAACAAATCAACATCCCAACGACTGCAAGGATTTAGCCATAACATCGCATGTATCAGAGGCAAAAAAAAAAAAAACTCGCAGAAGAAATGCAGTGTTAAATTTCACATTAAAATACGATTTCCCTGTATTTAACTTTCATCTTGCTGAATTTTTTGTAAATAATGCAAAGAGTATACCTTTTCTTTAACTTATTATACCACACATTTTTATACTTTGTGTAATGTATTTATAACTGAAATATTAAAAGTGCACTAGATACTTGTGCTCGCCAAAATTTTATAAACTCAAAATTGGCTCCCTTTAAGTTAAAGTTGCACATAACTGCACTAAGGGAAGGAATGCAATTTTATTTCTTTGTCTGTATTTGGTTTCATTTTCATATAAAAAGAGTTAAAAATAGGGTTATCTAATTTTGTTATCTAGGTAACAAAATTTAAACACACATTTTCAGTAAAAATTACAGAATAAAAGATTTTGTTTCCCTGAAGATGCAACACCTCCCTATTCCAGGTATGGTACAGACTGCATACTGTCAGAAAGAAATTCCTTTCTTAAACAGGGAATCCATATACTTTAATCTGTTTTTACACAAGTACTGTTTATGACTAATGGTCCAGGAGTAAAATACTTTATAGTTAATCCATCTAAATTTTTATTATTTCCGGTCATCTGTATAGACTGTTTATTTATCACGACTAAACTACCAATCTGCATTCTAGATACCTCATATGATTCTTCAAGTCACGTTTCGTAGCCTATCATTTCTAATACAACAGGTACTTGCTGAGCGCAGACTTGTAAAGCGTGATTTCGCGTATAGCAGTACCTTACAGGATTCCATTTAATTTGTCCACTGCTAGAATTTCATTCATACGTGGTTCAACATTCATCCATCAACACCAGAAAGAATTTATCTGCTACTTTAAACAATTTCCATAGACTGAAAATGAAGTTCAAAAAAATCTTACAAATCTCAAATGCAAAGCATTCCGAAGAATTTTCACATATGGAAGATAAAGAAGTCAAACAATGAATCAGAAAATTACAAAAGAAGAATTGGGTGCTTATAAAACCCCTTGATAATAAAAGCGCTCATTACGAGAAACAGCTTTTAACTGAAGATTAGATGAAGGAATCGTTAAATAACAGAGAAGCAATGTCTGATCTTCTAGTGGAGATGGACACAATTAAAGAAAAAAACGGACACTTTAAAAGAGCTACTGGGAAATATGTGCTCTTTACAGCGACATGGTTACAGTTGCATCAGTCATTCTTATAAGCAAAAGACATCAGCTTTTTCAAAAAATAATTCTGTCATGTATTTGCCAAGAGAACGAAAACAAGTCCTAAAGAAACTTTCAGAGTGCTTTTCAAAACCAAGTTGAAAGTTAGTCTGCAGAATTTTACTTCGATAATAATAAAACATCTCTGATTTTATTTCAAAATGAATATTTTTTAATCGATTTTAAAGAGATCTTCGCAAATTGGTTCATAAAACTTCACAATATGCCAAAATTGTTCAGATTAGGGACAAAATATAATAAAGTATGCTTAAAACAACTAAGAAAAAGCACATTTTGAGCATCCTTAACAGAAGACAATTTGGCTCCACTAACTTTCTTTACGAGTATACATTAAATTTTTATTTACATTTCTTTTTTATTCAACACTTAACTTTCAAAGGTTTTAAGAGAAACAGCACTTGATAGAGAGACTCTAAATTCGGAAAAACTGAAACAAAATTGGTTTATACCCAGGCAGTGCAATTACACTGGCCTGTTGGGAAGACAAGACCCCGTTGGACATGGAAAATATTAGGCCACACAGAGAGGAAAATGTTTAGCCTCCTCCTCGTAATGTGAAAGGAGGCCACTTGGGAAAAAATTACATCACAGCAGTACTTTTGAAACCACTACGAAGCAACAGAACTCTAACAAATCTAAGACTTCTGATAATTATAGTGTGATTAACAGTTCAACCTCACTTCGAATATTACAATACAATATAGAGAAAGCACCAATTCATACACTTCAATATGAAATTCAAAACCTACGAAATTAATGAACAAATGCTACCCTAAACATTAAAACATAATGTGACACGTTCATGTAAAATAAATAACTAGTAAAGCTTCAATATAAAGCAACATGTGAAAAGGGATGGACAAATTATAACATTCAAGTATTTCTAGTGGAAATAAAGTTGATATAAAACAAGAATTACCAGCCACAGATGTCTTTTTGCTCTGCATTATTCATCCGTTATTTTTCTTTCACGATATCATGTTCTGCATTCCAAGAGTGCACAAAAATGATCACAAATTACACTAGAAGGGGCCAAAAGGGGAAAAAAGGAATCATTAGATTTTAACTACTTTGATATTAAAGAATAATTATACACAAAGAGAAATATCTAATATTGTTTCTTAATATATAAAACTTCAAGAGTCGCCTTCTTTGTTTTAAACTCCAGCAATGTGCTACATTGTTACTAAAAGCATGACTGCAATGCAGGTACTCTCATCCATGAGAGAGGACAGCTTAGTCCGATATACCAGAAATTATCTTGAAATATTACCAGGTGACTTTAATGTAATTATAGAAATATTTCACTCAGGGAAAGAACATATTGTATAGCTGCCCGGGTTCGAGCCCAGCTTTAATATAGCAAGCTAAAACACATCAAATGCCATTGAATGATACAGCATTTTGAAATGTTACAAAAAATTTAAATGCAATTTCGTGGAAGAGCTATTGCAATTACCTACATACTAAAATTTTGACCAAAAATTCAAGAAAACTAAGATACTCCTTTTTCTTTCGAAGGAATCAAAGTCAAATACTAATGTAGGGATGCTCAACCTATTGTACTATGAAACCTACACATAGGAATGAAATTTTGTCACCTATGTGAGATGTCCAATACCCAGAAATTCCGTAAATTGTAGAATAGAACCTGCGTCTGAAAACAGACGAAAGGTAGAACATTATTCAAATACTTTACCTTTAGCCTTGAAGCAGGTGTTCTATATTAAACTGTGTTAATTCACATACAGAATTAGTAATATAATAGCTCAAAATATTTTAAGAACCAAACACACATTAAATAAACATTAAAAAATTTATATACATTTATTAGTGTTATGAGGGTTTATTCTGAAATATTATCAGGTCACTTTCAAAGAAATGATAGAACTTTTCACTCACGGAAGGGACATTCTGTCTGGCTGCCCGGGTTCCATCCCAGCTTCTGTTACAAAAGTTTCATAGAAGAATTTTAAAAATCCAGAAACAAAACTTATGAAGAAATTATTGAACATACCTGGTTCTATGATTTAGCCATTCTTACAGACATAGTAACTAAATCTTAAATTTGAGGGAGGGGGCGAGAGAACTAAACTAGAGTCTTTGAATTAAAGGGTATTATAAATTCATTTTAAATCAAAATTAATTTTGTCAAAATATTACACAAATATGAGGAATATACATTTTTACCATAATGTAATGTACGTTTTGCCCCATTGAAAATCTGGAGAACTAAGGGATGAAATATAAGAAAACTGAAAGAATCATTTGGAAAATCTCATCGAGCTTAAATTAGTTTCTCAATTAGATGTGTTTAGTGTATTTAAAATTAGGCTAACTACTTCATTCACTTCAGACCCATTACATAATACTAGTATTTAAGAAAAATGGTAAAAGATTGCAAATATGTTAAATAACAATTCTATTGATCAAGAAATGGAAATAACTGATTTTCGTCCTAATTAAGATCAAGAATATCACAAAAAGCCAATTGAATAGTCCTAGAACAGAAACATCATGAACAGTTAAACTTTTAAAAAGATAAATTCCTGCTTCCAATCTGCTTAAAAATGTGAAAGAGGATTTTCAACAATGAACTTGTTAAAATCAATGTTTAGATACGGGATAACAAATCAACATCCCAACGACTGCAAGGATTTAGCCATAACATCGCATGTATCAGAGGCAAAAAAAAAAAAAACTCGCAGAAGAAATGCAGTGTTAAATTTCACATTAAAATACGATTTCCCTGTATTTAACTTTCATCTTGCTGAATTTTTTGTAAATAATGCAAAGAGTATACCTTTTCTTTAACTTATTATACCACACATTTTTATACTTTGTGTAATGTATTTATAACTGAAATATTAAAAGTGCACTAGATACTTGTGCTCGCCAAAATTTTATAAACTCAAAATTGGCTCCCTTTAAGTTAAAGTTGCACATAACTGCACTAAGGGAAGGAATGCAATTTTATTTCTTTGTCTGTATTTGGTTTCATTTTCATATAAAAAGAGTTAAAAATAGGGTTATCTAATTTTGTTATCTAGGTAACAAAATTTAAACACACATTTTCAGTAAAAATTACAGAATAAAAGATTTTGTTTCCCTGAAGATGCAACACCTCCCTATTCCAGGTATGGTACAGACTGCATACTGTCAGAAAGAAATTCCTTTCTTAAACAGGGAATCCATATACTTTAATCTGTTTTTACACAAGTACTGTTTATGACTAATGGTCCAGGAGTAAAATACTTTATAGTTAATCCATCTAGATTTTTATTATTTCCGGTCATCTGTATAGACTGTTTATTTATCACGACTAAACTACCAATCTGCATTCTAGATACCTCATATGATTCTTCAAGTCACGTTTCGTAGCCTATCATTTCTAATACAACAGGTACTTGCTGAGCGCAGACTTGTAAAGCGTGATTTCGCGTATAGCAGTACCTTACAGGATTCCATTTAATTTGTCCACTGCTAGAATTTCATTCATACGTGGTTCAACATTCATCCATCAACACCAGAAAGAATTTATCTGCTACTTTAAACAATTTCCATAGACTGAAAATGAAGTTCAAAAAAATCTTACAAATCTCAAATGCAAAGCATTCCGAAGAATTTTCACATATGGAAGATAAAGAAGTCAAACAATGAATCAGAAAATTACAAAAGAAGAATTGGGTGCTTATAAAACCCCTTGATAATAAAAGCGCTCATTACGAGAAACAGCTTTTAACTGAAGATTAGATGAAGGAATCGTTAAATAACAGAGAAGCAATGTCTGATCTTCTAGTGGAGATGGACACAATTAAAGAAAAAAACGGACACTTTAAAAGAGCTACTGGGAAATATGTGCTCTTTACAGCGACATGGTTACAGTTGCATCAGTCATTCTTATAAGCAAAAGACATCAGCTTTTTCAAAAAATAATTCTGTCATGTATTTGCCAAGAGAACGAAAACAAGTCCTAAAGAAACTTTCAGAGTGCTTTTCAAAACCAAGTTGAAAGTTAGTCTGCAGAATTTTACTTCGATAATAATAAAACATCTCTGATTTTATTTCAAAATGAATATTTTTTAATCGATTTTAAAGAGATCTTCGCAAATTGGTTCATAAAACTTCACAATATGCCAAAATTGTTCAGATTAGGGACAAAATATAATAAAGTATGCTTAAAACAACTACGAAAAAGCACATTTTGAGCATCCTTAACAGAAGACAATTTGGCTCCACTAACTTTCTTTACGAGTATACATTAAATTTTTATTTACATTTCTTTTTTATTCAACACTTAACTTTCAATGGTTTTAAGAGAAACAGCACTTGATAGAGAGACTCTAAATTCGGAAAAAACTGAAACAAAATTGGTTTATACCCAGGCAGTGCAATTACACTGGCCTGTTGGGAAGACAAGACCCCGTTGGACATGGAAAATATTAGGCCACACAGAGAGGAAAATGTTTAGCCTCCTCCTCGTAATGTGAAAGGAGGCCACTTGGGAAAAAATTACATCACAGCAGTACTTTTGAAACCACTACGAAGCAACAGAACTCTAACAAATCTCAGACTTCTGATAATTATAGTGTGATTAACAGTTCAACCTCACTTCGAATATTACAATACAATATAGAGAAAGCACCAATTCATACACTTCAATATGAAATTCAAAACCTACGAAATTAATGAACAAATGCTACCCTAAACATTAAAACATAATGTGACACGTTCATGTAAAATAAATAACTAGTAAAGCTTCAATATAAAGCAACATGTGAAAAGGGATGGACAAATTATAACATTCAAGTATTTCTAGTGGAAATAAAGTTGATATAAAACAAGAATTACCAGCCACAGATGTCTTTTTGCTCTGCATTATTCATCCGTTATTTTTCTTTCACGATATCATGTTCTGCATTCCAAGAGTGCACAAAAATGATCACAAATTACACTAGAAGGGGCCAAAAGGGGAAAAAAGGAATCATTAGATTTTAACTACTTTGATATTAAAGAATAATTATACACAAAGAGAAATATCTAATATTGTTTCTTAATATATAAAACTTCAAGAGTCGCCTTCTTTGTTTTAAACTCCAGCAATGTGCTACATTGTTACTAAAAGCATGACTGCAATGCAGGTACTCTCATCCATGAGAGAGGACAGCTTAGTCCGATATACCAGAAATTATCTTGAAATATTACCAGGTGACTTTAATGTAATTATAGAAATATTTCACTCAGGGAAAGAACATATTGTATAGCTGCCCGGGTTCGAGCCCAGCTTTAATATAGCAAGCTAAAACACATCAAATGCCATTGAATGATACAGCATTTTGAAATGTTACAAAAAATTTAAATGCAATTTCGTGGAAGAGCTATTGCAATTACCTACATACTAAAATTTTGACCAAAAATTCAAGAAAACTAAGATACTCCTTTTTCTTTCGAAGGAATCAAAGTCAAATACTAATGTAGGGATGCTCAACCTATTGTACTATGAAACCTACACATAGGAATGAAATTTTGTCACCTATGTGAGATGTCCAATACCCAGAAATTCCGTAAATTGTAGAATAGAACCTGCGTCTGAAAACAGACGAAAGGTAGAACATTATTCAAATACTTTACCTTTAGCCTTGAAGCAGGTGTTCTATATTAAACTGTGTTAATTCACATACAGAATTAGTAATATAATAGCTCAAAATATTTTAAGAACCAAACACACATTAAATAAACATTAAAAAATTTATATACATTTATTAGTGTTATGAGGGTTTATTCTGAAATATTATCAGGTCACTTTCAAAGAAATGATAGAACTTTTCACTCACGGAAGGGACATTCTGTCTGGCTGCCCGGGTTCCATCCCAGCTTCTGTTACAAAAGTTTCATAGAAGAATTTTAAAAATCCAGAAACAAAACTTATGAAGAAATTATTGAACATACCTGGTTCTATGATTTAACCATTCTTACAGACATAGTAACTAAATCTTAAATTTGAGGGAGGGGGCGAGAGAACTAAACTAGAGTCTTTGAATTAA
Source organism: Stegodyphus dumicola (assembly GCF_044657685.1). NCBI lineage: Eukaryota > Metazoa > Arthropoda > Arachnida > Araneae > Eresidae > Stegodyphus > Stegodyphus dumicola. Next base: position 105,872,763 of record NC_140781.1, on the reverse strand, counting down.
AGGGTATTATAAATTCATTTTAAATCAAAATTAATTTTGTGAAAATATTACACAAATATGAGGAATATACATTTTTACCATAATGTAATGTACGTTTTGCCCCATTGAAAATCTGGAGAACTAAGGGATGAAATATAAGAAAACTGAAAGAATCATTTGGAAAATCTCATCGAGCTTAAATTAGTTTCTCAATTAGATGTGTTTAGTGTATTTAAAATTAGGCTAACTACTTCATTCACTTCAAACCCATTACATAATACTAGTATTTAAGAAAAATGGTAAAAGATTGCAAATATGTTAAATAACAATTCTATTGATCAAGAAATGGAAATAACTGATTTTCGTCCTAATTAAGATCAAGAATATCACAAAAAGCCAATTGAATAGTCCTAGAACAGAAACATCATGAACAGTTAAACTTTTAAAAAGATAAATTCCTGCTTCCAATCTGCTTAAAAATGTGAAAGAGGATTTTCAACAATGAACTTGTTAAAATCAATGTTTAGATACGGGATAACAAATCAACATCCCAACGACTGCAAGGATTTAGCCATAACATCGCATGTATCAGAGGCAAAAAAAAAAAAAAAAAACTCGCAGAAGAAATGCAGTGTTAAATTTCACATTAAAATACGATTTCCCTGCATTTAACTTTCATCTTGCTGAATTTTTTGTAAATAATGCAAAGAGTATACCTTTTCTTTAACTTATTATACCACACATTTTTATACTTTGTGTAATGTATTTATAACTGAAATATTAAAAGTGCACTAGATACTTGTGCTCGCCAAAATTTTATAAACTCAAAATTGGCTCCCTTTAAGTTAAAGTTGCACATAACTGCACTAAGGGAAGGAATGCAATTTTATTTCTTTGTCTGTATTTGGTTTCATTTTCATATAAAAAGGGTTAAAAATAGGGTTATCTAATTTTGTTATCTAGGTAACAAAATTTAAACACACATTTTCAGTAAAAATTACAGAATAAAAGATTTTGTTTCCCTGAAGATGCAACACCTCCCTATTCCAGGTATGGTACAGACTGCATACTGTCAGAAAGAAATTCCTTTCTTAAACAGGGAATCCATATACTTTAATCTGTTTTTACACAAGTACTGTTTATGACTAATGGTCCAGGAGTAAAATACTTTATAGTTAATCCATCTAAATTTTTATTATTTCCGGTCATCTGTATAGACTGTTTATTTATCACGACTAAACTACCAATCTGCATTCTAGATACCTCATATGATTCTTCAAGTCACGTTTCGTAGCCTATCATTTCTAATACAACAGGTACTTGCTGAGCGCAGACTTGTAAAGCGTGATTTCGCGTATAGCAGTACCTTACAGGATTCCATTTAATTTGTCCACTGCTAGAATTTCATTCATACGTGGTTCAACATTCATCCATCAACACCAGAAAGAATTTATCTGCTACATTAAACAATTTCCATAGACTGAAAATGAAGTTCAAAAAAATCTTACAAATCTCAAATGCAAAGCATTCCGAAGAATTTTCACATATGGAAGATAAAGAAGTCAAACAATGAATCAGAAAATTACAAAAGAAGAATTGGGTGCTTATAAAACCCCTTGATAATAAAAGCGCTCATTACGAGAAACAGCTTTTAACTGAAGATTAGATGAAGGAATCGTTAAATAACAGAGAAGCAATGTCTGATCTTCTAGTGGAGATGGACACAATTAAAGAAAAAAACGGACACTTTAAAAGAGCTACTGGGAAATATGTGCTCTTTACAGCGACATGGTTACAGTTGCATCAGTCATTCTTATAAGCAAAAGACATCAGCTTTTTCAAAAAATAATTCTGTCATGTATTTGCCAAGAGAACGAAAACAAGTCCTAAAGAAACTTTCAGAGTGCTTTTCAAAACCAAGTTGAAAGTTAGTCTGCAGAATTTTACTTCGATAATAATAAAACATCTCTGATTTTATTTCAAAATGAATATTTTTTAATCGATTTTAAAGAGATCTTCGCAAATTGGTTCATAAAACTTCACAATATGCCAAAATTGTTCAGATTAGGGACAAAATATAATAAAGTATGCTTAAAACAACTAAGAAAAAGCACATTTTGAGCATCCTTAACAGAAGACAATTTGGCTCCACTAACTTTCTTTACGACTATACATTAAATTTTTATTTACATTTCTTTTTTATTCAACACTTAACTTTCAATGGTTTTAAGAGAAACAGCACTTGATAGAGAGACTCTAAATTCGGAAAAAACTGAAACAAAATTGGTTTATACCCAGGCAGTGCAATTACACTGGCCTGTTGGGAAGACAAGACCCCGTTGGACATGGAAAATATTAGGCCACACAGAGAGGAAAATGTTTAGCCTCCTCCTCGTAATGTGAAAGGAGGCCACTTGGGAAAAAATTACATCACAGCAGTACTTTTGAAACCACTACGAAGCAACAGAACTCTAACAAATCTCAGGCTTCTGATAATTATAGTGTGATTAACAGTTCAACCTCACTTCGAATATTACAATACAATATAGAGAAAGCACCAATTCATACACTTCAATATGAAATTCAAAACCTACGAAATTAATGAACAAATGCTACCCTAAACATTAAAACATAATGTGACACGTTCATGTAAAATAAATAACTAGTAAAGCTTCAATATAAAGCAACATGTGAAAAGGGATGGACAAATTATAACATTCAAGTATTTCTAGTGGAAATAAAGTTGATATAAAACAAGAATTACCAGCCACAGATGTCTTTTTGTTCTGCATTATTCATCCGTTCTTTTTCTTTCACGATATCATGTTCTGCATTCCAAGAGTGCACAAAAATGATCACAAATTACACTAGAAGGGGCCAAAAGGGGAAAAAAGGAATCATTAGATTTTAACTACTTTGATATTAAAGAATAATTATACACAAAGAGAAATATCTAATATTGTTTCTTAATATATAAAACTTCAAGAGTCGCCTTCTTTGTTTTAAACTCCAGCAATGTGCTACATTGTTACTAAAAGCATGACTGCAATGCAGGTACTCTCATCCATGAGAGAGGACAGCTTAGTCCGATATACCAGAAATTATCTTGAAATATTACCAGGTGACTTTAATGTAATTATAGAAATATTTCACTCAGGGAAAGAACATATTGTATAGCTGCCCGGGTTCGAGCCCAGCTTTAATATAGCAAGCTAAAACACATCAAATGCCATTGAATGATACAGCATTTTGAAATGTTACAAAAAATTTAAATGCAATTTCGTGGAAGAGCTATTGCAATTACCTACATACTAAAATTTTGACCAAAAATTCAAGAAAACTAAGATACTCCTTTTTCTTTCGAAGGAATCAAAGTCAAATACTAATGTAGGGATGCTCAACCTATTGTACTATGAAACCTACACATAGGAATGAAATTTTGTCACCTATGTGAGATGTCCAATACCCAGAAATTCCGTAAATTGTAGAATAGAACCTGCGTCTGAAAACAGACGAAAGGTAGAACATTATTCAAATACTTTACCTTTAGCCTTGAAGCAGGTGTTCTATATTAAACTGTGTTAATTCACATACAGAATTAGTAATATAATAGCTCAAAATATTTTAAGAACCAAACACACATTAAATAAACATTAAAAAATTTATATACATTTATTAGTGTTATGAGGGTTTATTCTGAAATATTATCAGGTCACTTTCAAAGAAATGATAGAACTTTTCACTCACGGAAGGGACATTCTGTCTGGCTGCCCGGGTTCCATCCCAGCTTCTGTTACAAAAGTTTCATAGAAGAATTTTAAAAATCCAGAAACAAAACTTATGAAGAAATTATTGAACATACCTGGTTCTATGATTTAGCCATTCTTACAGACATAGTAACTAAATCTTAAATTTGAGGGAGGGGGCGAGAGAACTAAACTAGAGTCTTTGAATTAAAGGGTATTATAAATTCATTTTAAATCAAAATTAATTTTGTGAAAATATTACACAAATATGAGGAATATACATTTTTACCATAATGTAATGTACGTTTTGCCCCATTGAAAATCTGGAGAACTAAGGGATGAAATATAAGAAAACTGAAAGAATCATTTGGAAAATCTCATCGAGCTTAAATTAGTTTCTCAATTAGATGTGTTTAGTGTATTTAAAATTAGGCTAACTACTTCATTCACTTCAAACCCATTACATAATACTAGTATTTAAGAAAAATGGTAAAAGATTGCAAATATGTTAAATAACAATTCTATTGATCAAGAAATGGAAATAACTGATTTTCGTCCTAATTAAGATCAAGAATATCACAAAAAGCCAATTGAATAGTCCTAGAACAGAAACATCATGAACAGTTAAACTTTTAAAAAGATAAATTCCTGCTTCCAATCTGCTTAAAAATGTGAAAGAGGATTTTCAACAATGAACTTGTTAAAATCAATGTTTAGATACGGGATAACAAATCAACATCCCAACGACTGCAAGGATTTAGCCATAACATCGCATGTATCAGAGGCAAAAAAAAAAAAAAAAAACTCGCAGAAGAAATGCAGTGTTAAATTTCACATTAAAATACGATTTCCCTGCATTTAACTTTCATCTTGCTGAATTTTTTGTAAATAATGCAAAGAGTATACCTTTTCTTTAACTTATTATACCACACATTTTTATACTTTGTGTAATGTATTTATAACTGAAATATTAAAAGTGCACTAGATACTTGTGCTCGCCAAAATTTTATAAACTCAAAATTGGCTCCCTTTAAGTTAAAGTTGCACATAACTGCACTAAGGGAAGGAATGCAATTTTATTTCTTTGTCTGTATTTGGTTTCATTTTCATATAAAAAGAGTTAAAAATAGGGTTATCTAATTTTGTTATCTAGGTAACAAAATTTAAACACACATTTTCAGTAAAAATTACAGAATAAAAGATTTTGTTTCCCTGAAGATGCAACACCTCCCTATTCCAGGTATGGTACAGACTGCATACTGTCAGAAAGAAATTCCTTTCTTAAACAGGGAATCCATATACTTTAATCTGTTTTTACACAAGTACTGTTTATGACTAATGGTCCAGGAGTAAAATACTTTATAGTTAATCCATCTAAATTTTTATTATTTCCGGTCATCTGTATAGACTGTTTATTTATCACGACTAAACTACCAATCTGCATTCTAGATACCTCATATGATTCTTCAAGTCACGTTTCGTAGCCTATCATTTCTAATACAACAGGTACTTGCTGAGCGCAGACTTGTAAAGGGTGATTTCGCGTATAGCAGTACCTTACAGGATTCCATTTAATTTGTCCACTGCTAGAATTTCATTCATACGTGGTTCAACATTCATCCATCAACACCAGAAAGAATTTATCTGCTACATTAAACAATTTCCATAGACTGAAAATGAAGTTCAAAAAAATCTTACAAATCTCAAATGCAAAGCATTCCGAAGAATTTTCACATATGGAAGATAAAGAAGTCAAACAATGAATCAGAAAATTACAAAAGAAGAATTGGGTGCTTATAAAACCCCTTGATAATAAAAGCGCTCATTACGAGAAACAGCTTTTAACTGAAGATTAGATGAAGGAATCGTTAAATAACAGAGAAGCAATGTCTGATCTTCTAGTGGAGATGGACACAATTAAAGAAAAAAACGGACACTTTAAAAGAGCTACTGGGAAATATGTGCTCTTTACAGCGACATGGTTACAGTTGCATCAGTCATTCTTATAAGCAAAAGACATCAGCTTTTTCAAAAAATAATTCTGTCATGTATTTGCCAAGAGAACGAAAACAAGTCCTAAAGAAACTTTCAGAGTGCTTTTCAAAACCAAGTTGAAAGTTAGTCTGCAGAATTTTACTTCGATAATAATAAAACATCTCTGATTTTATTTCAAAATGAATATTTTTTAATCGATTTTAAAGAGATCTTCACAAATTGGTTCATAAAACTTCACAATATGCCAAAATTGTTCAGATTAGGGACAAAATATAATAAAGTATGCTTAAAACAACTAAGAAAAAGCACATTTTGAGCATCCTTAACAGAAGACAATTTGGCTCCACTAACTTTCTTTACGACTATACATTAAATTTTTATTTACATTTCTTTTTTATTCAACACTTAACTTTCAATGGTTTTAAGAGAAACAGCACTTGATAGAGAGACTCTAAATTCGGAAAAAACTGAAACAAAATTGGTTTATACCCAGGCAGTGCAATTACACTGGCCTGTTGGGAAGACAAGACCCCGTTGGACATGGAAAATATTAGGCCACACAGAGAGGAAAATGTTTAGCCTCCTCCTCGTAATGTGAAAGGAGGCCACTTGGGAAAAAATTACATCACAGCAGTACTTTTGAAACCACTACGAAGCAACAGAACTCTAACAAATCTCAGACTTCTGATAATTATAGTGTGATTAACAGTTCAACCTCACTTCGAATATTACAATACAATATAGAGAAAGCACCAATTCATACACTTCAATATGAAATTCAAAACCTACGAAATTAATGAACAAATGCTACCCTAAACATTAAAACATAATGTGACACGTTCATGTAAAATAAATAACTAGTAAAGCTTCAATATAAAGCAACATGTGAAAAGGGATGGACAAATTATAACATTCAAGTATTTCTAGTGGAAATAAAGTTGATATAAAACAAGAATTACCAGCCACAGATGTCTTTTTGCTCTGCATTATTCATCCGTTCTTTTTCTTTCACGATATCATGTTCTGCATTCCAAGAGTGCACAAAAATGATCACAAATTACACTAGAAGGGGCCAAAAGGGGAAAAAAGGAATCATTAGATTTTAACTACTTTGATATTAAAGAATAATTATACACAAAGAGAAATATCTAATATTGTTTCTTAATATATAAAACTTCAAGAGTCGCCTTCTTTGTTTTAAACTCCAGCAATGTGCTACATTGTTACTAAAAGCATGACTGCAATGCAGGTACTCTCATCCATGAGAGAGGACAGCTTAGTCCGATATACCAGAAATTATCTTGAAATATTACCAGGTGACTTTAATGTAATTATAGAAATATTTCACTCAGGGAAAGAACATATTGTATAGCTGCCCGGGTTCGAGCCCAGCTTTAATATAGCAAGCTAAAACACATCAAATGCCATTGAATGATACAGCATTTTGAAATGTTAATAAAAATTTAAATGCAATTTCGTGGAAGAGCTATTGCAATTACCTACATACTAAAATTTTGACCAAAAATTCAAGAAAACTAAGATACTCCTTTTTCTTTCGAAGGAATCAAAGTCAAATACTAATGTAGGGATGCTCAACCTATTGTACTATGAAACCTACACATAGGAATGAAATTTCGTCACCTATGTGAGATGTCCAATACCCAGAAATTCCGTAAATTGTAGAATAGAACCTGCGTCTGAAAACAGACGAAAGGTAGAACATTATTCAAATACTTTACCTTTAGCCTTGAAGCAGGTGTTCTATATTAAACTGTGTTAATTCACATACAGAATTAGTAATATAATAGCTCAAAATATTTTAAGAACCAAACACACATTAAATAAACATTAAAAAATCTATATACATTTATTAGTGTTATGAGGGTTTATTCTGAAATATTATCAGGTCACTTTCAAAGAAATGATAGAACTTTTCACTCAGGGAAGGGACATTCTGTCTGGCTGCCCGGGTTCCATCCCAGCTTCTGTTACAAAAGTTTCATAGAAGAATTTTAAAAATCCAGAAACAAAACTTATGAAGAAATTATTGAACATACCTGGTTCTATGATTTAGCCATTCTTACAGACATAGTAACTAAATCTTAAATTTGAGGGAGGGGGCGAGAGAACTAAACTAGAGTCTTTGAATTAAAGGGTATTATAAGTTCATTTTAAATCAAAATTAATTTTCTGAAAATATTACACAAATATGAGGAATATACATTTTTACCATAATGTAATGTACGTTTTGCCCCTTTGAAAATCTGGAGAACTAAGGGGTGAAATATAAGAAAACTGAAAGAATCATTTGGAAAATCTCATCGAGCTTAAATTAGTTTCTAAATTAGATGTTTTTAGTGTATTTAAAATTAGGCTAACTACTTCATTCACTTCAAACCCATTACATAATACTAGTATTTAAGAAAAATGGTAAAAGATTGCAAATATGTTAAATAACAATTCTATTGATCAAGAAATGGAAATAACTGATTTTCGTCCTAATTAAGATCAAGAATATCACAAAAAGCCAATTGAATAGTCCTAGAACAGAAACATCATGAACAGTTAAACTTTTAAAAAGATAAATTCCTGCTTCCAATCTGCTTAAAAATGTGAAAGAGGATTTTCAACAATGAACTTGTTAAAATCAATGTTTAGATACGGGATAACAAATCAACATCCCAACGACTGCAAGGATTTAGCCATAACATCGCATGTATCAGAGGCAAAAAAAAAAAAACTCGCAGAAGAAATGCAGTGTTAAATTTCACATTAAAATACGATTTCCCTGTATTTAACTTTCATCTTGCTGAATTTTTTGTAAATAATGCAAAGAGTATACCTTTTCTTTAACTTATTATACCACACATTTTTATACTTTGTGTAATGTATTTATAACTGAAATATTAAAAGTGCACTAGATACTTGTGCTCGCCAAAATTTTATAAACTCAAAATTGGCTCCCTTTAAGTTAAAGTTGCACATAACTGCACTAAGGGAAGGAATGCAATTTTATTTCTTTGTCTGTATTTGGTTTCATTTTCATATAAAAAGAGTTAAAAATAGGGTTATCTAATTTTGTTATCTAGGTAACAAAATTTAAACACACATTTTCAGTAAAAATTACAGAATAAAAGATTTTGTTTCCCTGAAGATGCAACACCTCCCTATTCCAGGTATGGTACAGACTGCATACTGTCAGAAAGAAATTCCTTTCTTAAACAGGGTATAGACTGTTTATTTATCACGACTAAACTACCAATCTGCATTCTAGATACCTCATATGATTCTTCAAGTCACGTTTCGTAGCCTATCATTTCTAATACAACAGGTACTTGCTGAGCGCAGACTTGTAAAGGGTGATTTCGCGTATAGCAGTACCTTACAGGATTCCATTTAATTTGTCCACTGCTAGAATTTCATTCATACGTGGTTCAACATTCATCCATCAACACCAGAAAGAATTTATCTGCTACATTAAACAATTTCCATAGACTGAAAATGAAGTTCAAAAAAATCTTACAAATCTCAAATGCAAAGCATTCCGAAGAATTTTCACATATGGAAGATAAAGAAGTCAAACAATGAATCAGAAAATTACAAAAGAAGAATTGGGTGCTTATAAAACCCCTTGATAATAAAAGCGCTCATTACGAGAAACAGCTTTTAACTGAAGATTAGATGAAGGAATCGTTAAATAACAGAGAAGCAATGTCTGATCTTCTAGTGGAGATGGACACAATTAAAGAAAAAAACGGACACTTTAAAAGAGCTACTGGGAAATATGTGCTCTTTACAGCGACATGGTTACAGTTGCATCAGTCATTCTTATAAGCAAAAGACATCAGCTTTTTCAAAAAATAATTCTGTCATGTATTTGCCAAGAGAACGAAAACAAGTCCTAAAGAAACTTTCAGAGTGCTTTTCAAAACCAAGTTGAAAGTTAGTCTGCAGAATTTTACTTCGATAATAATAAAACATCTCTGATTTTATTTCAAAATGAATATTTTTTAATCGATTTTAAAGAGATCTTCGCAAATTGGTTCATAAAACTTCACAATATGCCAAAATTGTTCAGATTAGGGACAAAATATAATAAAGTATGCTTAAAACAACTAAGAAAAAGCACATTTTGAGCATCCTTAACAGAAGACAATTTGGCTCCACTAACTTTCTTTACGAGTATACATTAAATTTTTATTTACATTTCTTTTTTATTCAACACTTAACTTTCAATGGTTTTAAGAGAAACAGCACTTGATAGAGAGACTCTAAATTCGGAAAAAACTGAAACAAAATTGGTTTATACCCAGGCAGTGCAATTACACTGGCCTGTTGGGAAGACAAGACCCCGTTGGACATGGAAAATATTAGGCCACACAGAGAGGAAAATGTTTAGCCTCCTCCTCGTAATGTGAAAGGAGGCCACTTGGGAAAAAATTACATCACAGCAGTACTTTTGAAACCACTACGAAGCAACAGAACTCTAACAAATCTCAGACTTCTGATAATTATAGTGTGATTAACAGTTCAACCTCACTTAGAATATTACAATACAATATAGAGAAAGCACCAATTCATACACTTCAATATGAAATTCAAAACCTACGAAATTAATGAACAAATGCTACCCTAAACATTAAAACATAATGTGACACGTTCATGTAAAATAAATAACTAGTAAAGCTTCAATATAAAGCAACATGTGAAAAGGGATGGACAAATTATAACATTCAAGTATTTCTAGTGGAAATAAAGTTGATATAAAACAAGAATTACCAGCCACAGATGTCTTTTTGCTCTGCATTATTCATCCGTTCTTTTTCTTTCACGATATCATGTTCTGCATTCCAAGAGTGCACAAAAATGATCACAAATTACACTAGAAGGGGCCAAAAGGGGAAAAAAGGAATCATTAGATTTTAACTACTTTGATATTAAAGAATAATTATACACAAAGAGAAATATCTAATATTGTTTCTTAATATATAAAACTTCAAGAGTCGCCTTCTTTGTTTTAAACTCCAGCAATGTGCTACATTGTTACTAAAAGCATGACTGCAATGCAGGTACTCTCATCCATGAGAGAGGACAGCTTAGTCCGATATACCAGAAATTATCTTGAAATATTACCAGGTGACTTTAATGTAATTATAGAAATATTTCACTCAGGGAAAGAACATATTGTATAGCTGCCCGGGTTCGAGCCCAGCTTTAATATAGCAAGCTAAAACACATCAAATGCCATTGAATGATACAGCATTTTGAAATGTTACAAAAAATTTAAATGCAATTTCGTGGAAGAGCTATTGCAATTACCTACATACTAAAATTTTGACCAAAAATTCAAGAAAACTAAGATACTCCTTTTTCTTTCGAAGGAATCAAAGTCAAATACTAATGTAGGGATGCTCAACCTATTGTACTATGAAACCTACACATAGGAATGAAATTTCGTCACCTATGTGAGATGTCCAATACCCAGAAATTCCGTAAATTGTAGAATAGAACCTGCGTCTGAAAACAGACGAAAGGTAGAACATTATTCAAATACTTTACCTTTAGCCTTGAAGCAGGTGTTCTATATTAAACTGTGTTAATTCACATACAGAATTAGTAATATAATAGCTCAAAATATTTTAAGAACCAAACACACATTAAATAAACATTAAAAAATTTATATACATTTATTAGTGTTATGAGGGTTTATTCTGAAATATTATCAGGTCACTTTCAAAGAAATGATAGAACTTTTCACTCACGGAAGGGACATTCTGTCTGGCTGCCCGGGTTCCATCCCAGCTTCTGTTACAAAAGTTTCATAGAAGAATTTTAAAAATCCAGAAACAAAACTTATGAAGAAATTATTGAACATACCTGGTTCTATGATTTAGCCATTCTTACAGACATAGTAACTAAATCTTAAATTTGAGGGAGGGGGCGAGAGAACTAAACTAGAGTCTTTGAATTAAAGGGTATTATAAGTTCATTTTAAATCAAAATTAATTTTCTGAAAATATTACACAAATATGAGGAATATACATTTTTACCATAATGTAATGTACGTTTTGCCCCTTTGAAAATCTGGAGAACTAAGGGGTGAAATATTGTAAGGATCTTAAGTTTTACTAACGTTTATTTTATTTTAAATCTTTACTATCACTTCTTATTTTCTACTTCCGGCCAGAATTATAAGCGTGAAGGAGTTTATGCAAAGTTGTCTGGCGAACGCCAAGTATTTAAGTGTGGCCTTTTTGCCAAGCAGAAGAGAGGAAGCCGTGAGTTCGAAGCAGGCCGCTTACCTTAGAAGTTACGCAGTTGCTACTTTGCCTTCCAGGCCAGAGGTTTTAATCCTCTTGATAAATTAAACGTATTGTAGTGTTCACAGTCTCTGTGCTACATACGCTTTCTGTTATTATAAGGCCAATCTTATTCTAAAGTTAAATTAGAGTTTAGTTTTATTTTGATATCTTTTAAGTTAGACCCCGAGTGGAGGGTCATTGTATTCCGAAGTACGGAAGTCATTGTATATAAAGAAAAAAATAAAGGGTTTTGTATACCCTTCGTCTGTATCCTGTCCACTTACTACAATTAGTGAACATAGCTTTAGTAAGCTCTCTGTTCTAGTCAGGTCATTGTATGTTTCCGAAGAAAGTTAGAAGAAACATTGAACCTGATAGTGGCGCCCGACGAAGAATAACCATGGCCGAGTTTCAAGAAGAACCTGTGCTGCCTGCAGAAACAGCTCAGAATCCAGAAATGCCAGCTGCCGCCCTGGAAGGATTTGGGTATATTGTCCAGACCATGCGCGCTTCGATGAAACTGGAAGCAACGTTTAATGGAAACTCACAGGTAACCAGTTTTTTGGAAAAATTGGATGACCACTTCATGCTCTACCCCGTGCACGAGTTTCAAAAAGTTACCTTAGCTACCAGCGCTTTGAGGGGCCAAGCGCTTAACTGGTTCAAATGTATCGGCAGAAGTCTCTTGGGTCAAGCAGGAAGTCCCACCTATACCTACGAAAATTTCAAGACTGCCCTACTAAAAGCCTTCCCTGTTGTAAGGGATCGTGCGAAATTAGAAACAGAACTGTTCAGTATATATCAACAAAGAATGGAAAACCTCTCCAGGTTTATTTTAAGAAAAATTCACGTTTTCAAGCTCTTGTATGGAAACCGTCCGGATCCTGAAATAATTCAAGTGATTTTGCCGAGGTTACTACCCCAAGTGCAAGACTTTATTGAATTGAGAAATCCGACTACACTGGAAAAATTATTTGAGCTAGCAATCCAGTTTGAAAGTAGAAGAACGGCGGACGTCGAAAGAAGACGCCAATATCAACAGCGAAACCAATTTGGTACGCCAAGACTACAGCAAACTCAAGCACATGGCTACGGAGAAAAAGCGAATCAGTGGGCAAGGAAACCCGAGCATTCAAAAACAGCCGGCGAACGTCGACAGTTCAATAGCAACCCAGGAAAAAAGTCTCAAGGCCAGTGGAGAAAGAAGGAAAGCACCGAAAGAAAAAATAATTTAAACTAAAACGGATTTCTGCTGACGAGAGGGTGCGGAAATCCGAAGGCCACGAAAACCCCTCTTCCTACAAGTTAAATACAGTAATGGTGAAAAATTTAACTCTTCCGAAGATTGAAGTCTTGGTAAATAATATCCCGGCCACCGCACTCCTGGATACCGGCGCGCAGTGTTCCTGTGTGGCAGAAGTCTTTTTTAGAAAGTATTTTCACAAATACCGCATATATAATGCGGATAATACAACAGTATTAGCGGCGCAAGGAGAACAATGTAAGTGCGTAGGTAAAGTACCTTTGTACATCCGTATCAAGGACGAACAAGTAAAGGTGATGTTTTTTATAGTAAAGAATTTGCAAGCACACTTAATACTAGGAATAGACTTTCTTTCAGACGCACAAGCTACACTGGATTTTAATGCAGCGTCTCTTAAGCTGACGATGAAGCCAGTGCGTGTAGAAAAGGTTGAACCGCCAAGGGTAAATCTCGACCACCTGCCTAATGACGAGCAAGATAGAATCCGACAAGTGGTAAGTGAATTTGCTTCCTTATTTAGTGATATTCCAGGATTTACCCAGGTTACCAACCATAGTATTGACACCGGAGATGCATTGCCGGTTCGTCAAAAACCATACCGGTATGATAAGAATAAGGAAAAAATTATAGAATGGCATATTACCGATATGCTACGTAAAAAGATCGTAACGCCTATCTCAAGTAGTTATGCTAGTCCGGTGGTTTTATGTAAGAAAAATAATGATTATCCTTTGGAGCATCCAAAAAGGTGGAGATTCGCTATTGATTACCGTAAATTAAATTCCATAACGAAATATCCGGTATATCCGTTACCGATTATAGAAGAAATTTTAAGGAACATAAAATCAACCAAATTTATGACAACTTTAGACTTAACGAATGGTTATTTTCAAATAGGGATCAGGCCTGAGGACGTGCCTAAGACTGCTTTTATAACCAAGTCTGGCACTTATGCATTTTTGCGAATGCCGTTTGGCCTTTCAGGCGCCCCAGCAACATTTCAGCGATGCATGGACATTGTGTTAAGACCTGTTCTCGGAAAGTCCACATTTATCTATTTAGACGATATCATTATTACTAGTGATAATCTAGACCAACATGTACAGGATTTAAGACAGGTGTTTTCTTTATTAAATGAGGCCGGTCTAAAAGTTAATGTCGAAAAATGCAAATTTGCAGCCCCTGAATTAAAATATTTAGGTTACAAAATATCGCAAAAAGGGATCGAGACAGATGAATCAAAAATAATCGCGGTACAAAAGTATCCCACTCCAAACACGGCAAAGAAGCTCTCTTCTTTTCTAGGACTTTGTTCATATTATAGGTCCTTTATAAAAGATTTTGCGGCTATCGCTGAGCCATTGTTAAAATTAAAAAGGAAAAAGGCAAGATTCTCGTGGACGGCCGAAGCCAATAGTGCTTTCGAAAAATTAAAACAAGCATTAACGCAAGCCCCTGTGTTGAAATTTCCTGAAAAGGATGAAAATTTAGAAATTTCAGCGGATGCTTCGGATTATGCGGTAGGAGCGGTACTTTCGCAAAATCAGCAGCCAGTAGCATTTTTTAGCCGAACTTTAAATCAAACACAAAGAAACTATTCCGCGACCGAGAGAGAGGCACTTGCAGTTCTGTTAGCAGTGCAAAAGTTCCGAGTCTATTTTGGAAAGGCGCCGATAACAGTATATTCTGATCATGCGGCGGTAACTAGATTGTACTCTGGAAAAAATTTATCCCCAAGGTTAATAAGATGGGCACTCAAGCTGCAAGAATATAATCTGGTAATCAAGCATACCCCCGGAAAGGAAAATATCGTAGCAGATGCCCTGTCACGAATTAAATTAGACGAACAGGGTAATACCGTAAAAGTTGCAATGCTGACAGCGTGTACAATAAATTCCCGAGAAACTGTAATAACCGAACTGGGTAAGGATCCTGAGTTTGGAAGTATTTATGAGTATTTGAAGGATCCTGAAAATTTTAGCCACCAAGATATTGTGGCGATAAGAAATAGGGCGGCCCATTACGAACTAATAGATGGTCTATTATTTTATACAAAAACTACGAATTCCAACAACGAATTTCGACCTGTTATCCCAGCTAGTCTTAGATTAAATATCCTGCAAGAGCTCCATGACAGCCCTTTAGCTTCTCATGCTGGTATTCGAAAAACTACTCAACGCGTACGCGAGGCAGTCTACTTTCCTGAACTGCAAAAGTTAACAAGGGCGTATGTCCAGTCCTGCCCAACATGTCAAGCCGTTAATTATATTAATTTCCGCCCGGCCGGGTTTCTAAATAGTATTAAATCCGAATTTCCAAATGAAATAATCGGTATCGATTTATTGGGCCCTTTCCCAAAAAGTCAGTTAAACAAAAGTCGCTATCTCCTTGTTATAGTTGATCATTTTAGTAAATGGACCGAAATTGTTCCCTTAAAACGAGCCTCCGCGAAATTAGTTACCGATTCTATTTTAAATAAATATATTTTAAAATACGGGGCGCCCCTAAAAGTTATATCGGATAATGGTCCTCAATTTGTAAGTAATATATTTGAAGACATGTGCCAAAAACTGGGCATACGTCATTTAAAAATGGTCCCGTATCGGCCGCAATCAAATATAGCGGAACGGGTCAACAGAAATATAGTGAAAATTATCCGTAGTTATGTTAAAAATTTTCATAAAAGCTGGGATAACTATGTCAATGAATTTGCTTTCGCCCTTAGGACCGCAAAACATGATACAACGGGCAAAACTCCTGCTGAGTTATTTCTAGGCAGAAAGATTATAACACCGTTAGATAAATTATTTTATGTGCAACAAAGAGCCCCAGAATTTAAAATGGGTGATATAGAAAAACTAATTAAGGAAGCAAAGAAGAATACGGAAGTAGCACAAAGAAAACAGAAGCTCTATTATGATTTGAAACGACGGGGAGTAACTTATAAAGTAGGGGATGAAGTACTAAAAATTAAGCATTCACTTTCTTCAGCACCAGAAGATAAAACTGCCAAATTTTTCCCACGCTTTGAAGGACCATATGTTATAGAAAAAATAACTCACGCTGTTGTAGTATTAAAGGCAAGAAATGGCGAAACCTGTTCCGCAAACATTGACCAGATAAAACCATTCTATGACCGTAATAAAATGCAAATCTTTTCAGATCTTTTGCAGGATCCGGTACGGCAGACACCGCAGGTACAAGTTCCAGAGGTGGGAAAACGACAAGTACAAGGGCAAGCCAATGAGAGACAGAAGCAAGTGAAAAGAAAATTGCCCCGCGGAAAAATTGAAGGTACAAAGAAAAAGAAGTCGTTCCACCGTCCAAAAAACAGAGTTCACGAACACCCCCAGAATGAAGAAGGGAGAAGGACGACGTATGTGGAAAAGACCGGGAGAAAGGACGGCAACTATAACCCGGCTGTGAAACGGAAGATTGACTCATCCGACAGAACTCTCCGCAGCAAAAGTCGCCGAACTGCGGAAGGGCCATCAGCGGCGGAGGAAAAAGTACAAGAAAAATTTGAACGGCCAACAACGAGGTCCAAGCAGGATCACGACAGAAGTTTCCCGGTTCCACCAAGACCAGCTGCCTTCAAGCGGCCAAGACCACAAGCAGAGGACAGAAGGAAGATGTTCAAGGGTGGCCGTAGTGGTGAAAAACGGAAGCTTCCAGAGGAAAGCACTGAAGGGCGAGCCCGTACAAGAAGGAGGATCAACCAAGCAACGGTCTGCAGCACCTTTAAAGACTGGGCCCAGAAAAGGATGTCTGAATATCACAAAGATAAGTAAAATTTTGTGTTACTTTACAAACTTAAGTTAATCTTTCATTCTTACTGCAAGTGGCAGATTTGAAGAAGTTTTACCTCATGCGAGGTCTACCTTTATCGCCAAAAGGGCGAGAAATGAGTTGTGACCGATTTTCTTATTATGTTTTTCAATTACTCGCGCGTAAAACTAAAGTTGATGTATAATAGCGTTGTCTAAAGACTTAAATATTGTAAAAAGTTATTGTATAAATTTTATTTAAAACATTCTAACGAGAAAGACGTTTTAGTCTGAAAGACTTTTTGAAATGTAGTATTATTTCAATGTAGAAAGAATTGGCACTTGCTTTGAAAAGAATAGAAGTTAACAATGTACTACTAATGTATGTTTTCAAATGTGTAAAATTAACGGCATCTTCATATGTTCTTGTATACATGTGAACTGTTATTTTGAATGTTTAGAAATACCGTGATATGGTAAAAGTGAAAGTAATGTTAAAAAATTTTGTTATTCGTGTGACTGTAAAGATTAAATCATGCTGAATATGTGTTAAAGGTTGAATGATGTAGTTAGGCTCTCTGACGCTACACTTTAGAGTTAGCCACTTTCAGAATAGTACCTCAGGGTCTAGAGTTGAAATTAGGGTGTGTTAAGAGGTCTCGTATGTTGAATTTTAACACGTTAGTGTTTTGATTATAGGAGGAAGTGATGAACACATAGACAGAAACACATTCGTGTTTGGTGTTTTTACAACACATGTCAGAGAGCACGGGGAGAGATAATTAAAATAGTCATGAATGAAATAAGAATGTTAAGAAAAGTATATTCTATATGTTATTTGCAATGTCATTCTGTAACATTTCATTAAACTAGTTTTCCTTCCAGATCTCTGGAAGGAACCAGAATTGAATAAAGCTCCTGTTTTGATGCAGTACAGATGAAAAAGAAAAAAGATTGTTGTATATTCCGGGAGCTGCTATTGTAACAAATTTCTTTCTTTTAAATTTTTCTAGTTTCTAGCGAAGCATTTTTTGTTAAAGGTTGGCCTCGCGTTAGTTTCTAGAGCTAAAAGTTTTCAACAAGGTCGTTTTAGACCTCAGTTTCAAACTAATTAACTCTGGCGGGAAGTATGTAAGGATCTTAAGTTTTACTAACGTTTATTTTATTTTAAATCTTTACTATCACTTCTTATTTTCTACTTCCGGCCAGAATTATAAGCGTGAAGGAGTTTATGCAAAGTTGTCTGGCGAACGCCAAGTATTTAAGTGTGGCCTTTTTGCCAAGCAGAAGAGAGGAAGCCGTGAGTTCGAAGCAGGCCGCTTACCTTAGAAGTTACGCAGTTGCTACTTTGCCTTCCAGGCCAGAGGTTTTAATCCTCTTGATAAATTAAACGTATTGTAGTGTTCACAGTCTCTGTGCTACATACGCTTTCTGTTATTATAAGGCCAATCTTATTCTAAAGTTAAATTAGAGTTTAGTTTTATTTTGATATCTTTTAAGTTAGACCCCGAGTGGAGGGTCATTGTATTCCGAAGTACGGAAGTCATTGTATATAAAGAAAAAAATAAAGGGTTTTGTATACCCTTCGTCTGTATCCTGTCCACTTACTACAATTAGTGAACATAGCTTTAGTAAGCTCTCTGTTCTAGTCAGGTCATTGTATGTTTCCGAAGAAAGTTAGAAGAAACATTGAACCTGATAATATAAGAAAACTGAAAGAATCATTTTGAAAATCTCATCGAGCTTAAATTAGTTTCTAAATTAGATGTTTTTAGTGTATTTAAAATTAGGCTAACTACTTCATTCACTTCAAACCCATTACATAATACTAGTATTTAAGAAAAATGGTAAAAGATTGCAAATATGTTAAATAACAATTCTATTGATCAAGAAATGGAAATAACTGATTTTCGTCCTAATTAAGATCAAGAATATCACAAAAAGCCAATTGAATAGTCCTAGAACAGAAACATCATGAACAGTTAAACTTTTAAAAAGATAAATTCCTGCTTCCAATCTGCTTAAAAATGTGAAAGAGGATTTTCAACAATGAACTTGTTAAAATCAATGTTTAGATACGGGATAACAAATCAACATCCCAACGACTGCAAGGATTTAGCCATAACATCGCATGTATCAGAGGCAAAAAAAAAAAAAAAAACTCGCAGAAGAAATGCAGTGTTAAATTTCACATTAAAATACGATTTCCCTGTATTTAACTTTCATCTTGCTGAAGTTTTTGTAAATAATGCAAAGAGTATACCTTTTCTTTAACTTATTATACCACACATTTTTATACTTTGTGTAATGTATTTATAACTGAAATATTAAAAGTGCACTAGATACTTGTGCTCGCCAAAATTTTATAAACTCAAAATTGGCTCCCTTTAAGTTAAAGTTGCACATAACTGCACTAAGGGAAGGAATGCAATTTTATTTCTTTGTCTGTATTTGGTTTCATTTTCATATAAAAAGAGTTAAAAATAGGGTTATCTAATTTTGTTATCTAGGTAACAAAATTTAAACACACATTTTCAGTAAAAATTACAGAATAAAAGATTTTGTTTCCCTGAAGATGCAACACCTCCCTATTCCAGGTATGGTACAGACTGCATACTGTCAGAAAGAAATTCCTTTCTTAAACAGGGAATCCATATACTTTAATCTGTTTTTACACAAGTACTGTTTATGACTAATGGTCCAGGAGTAAAATACTTTATAGTTAATCCATCTAAATTTTTATTATTTCCGGTCATCTGTATAGACTGTTTATTTATCACGACTAAACTACCAATCTGCATTCTAGATACCTCATATGATTCTTCAAGTCACGTTTCGTAGCCTATCATTTCTAATACAACAGGTACTTGCTGAGCGCAGACTTGTAAAGCGTGATTTCGCGTATAGCAGTACCTTACAGGATTCCATTTAATTTGTCCACTGCTAGAATTTCATTCATACGTGGTTCAACATTCATCCATCAACACCAGAAAGAATTTATCTGCTACTTTAAACAATTTCCATAGACTGAAAATGAAGTTCAAAAAAATCTTACAAATCTCAAATGCAAAGCATTCCGAAGAATTTTCACATATGGAAGATAAAGAAGTCAAACAATGAATCAGAAAATTACAAAAGAAGAATTGGGTGCTTATAAAACCCCTTGATAATAAAAGCGCTCATTACGAGAAACAGCTTTTAACTGAAGATTAGATGAAGGAATCGTTAAATAACAGAGAAGCAATGTCTGATCTTCTAGTGGAGATGGACACAATTAAAGAAAAAAACGGACACTTTAAAAGAGCTACTGGGAAATATGTGCTCTTTACAGCGACATGGTTACAGTTGCATCAGTCATTCTTATAAGCAAAAGACATCAGCTTTTTCAAAAAATAATTCTGTCATGTATTTGCCAAGAGAACGAAAACAAGTCCTAAAGAAACTTTCAGAGTGCTTTTCAAAACCAAGTTGAAAGTTAGTCTGCAGAATTTTACTTCGATAATAATAAAACATCTCTGATTTTATTTCAAAATGAATATTTTTTAATCGATTTTAAAGAGATCTTCGCAAATTGGTTCATAAAACTTCACAATATGCCAAAATTGTTCAGATTAGGGACAAAATATAATAAAGTATGCTTAAAACAACTAAGAAAAAGCACATTTTGAGCATCCTTAACAGAAGACAATTTGGCTCCACTAACTTTCTTTACGAGTATACATTAAATTTTTATTTACATTTCTTTTTTATTCAACACTTAACTTTCAATGGTTTTAA
The DNA here is from genome assembly GCF_044657685.1 of Stegodyphus dumicola. Classification (NCBI taxonomy): domain Eukaryota; kingdom Metazoa; phylum Arthropoda; class Arachnida; order Araneae; family Eresidae; genus Stegodyphus; species Stegodyphus dumicola. The sequence goes on along the minus strand of NC_140781.1, from coordinate 105,851,933 downwards.
GAGAAACAGCACTTGATAGAGAGACTCTAAATTCGGAAAAAACTGAAACAAAATTGGTTTATACCCAGGCAGTGCAATTACACTGGCCTGTTGGGAAGACAAGACCCCGTTGGACATGGAAAATATTAGGCCACACAGAGAGGAAAATGTTTAGCCTCCTCCTCGTAATGTGAAAGGAGGCCACTTGGGAAAAAATTACATCACAGCAGTACTTTTGAAACCACTACGAAGCAACAGAACTCTAACAAATCTCAGACTTCTGATAATTATAGTGTGATTAACAGTTCAACCTCACTTCGAATATTACAATACAATATAGAGAAAGCACCAATTCATACACTTCAATATGAAATTCAAAACCTACGAAATTAATGAACAAATGCTACCCTAAACATTAAAACATAATGTGACACGTTCATGTAAAATAAATAACTAGTAAAGCTTCAATATAAAGCAACATGTGAAAAGGGATGGACAAATTATAACATTCAAGTATTTCTAGTGGAAATAAAGTTGATATAAAACAAGAATTACCAGCCACAGATGTCTTTTTGCTCTGCATTATTCATCCGTTCTTTTTCTTTCACGATATCATGTTCTGCGTTCCAAGAGTGCACAAAAATGATCACAAATTACACTAGAAGGGGCCAAAAGGGGAAAAAAGGAATCATTAGATTTTAACTACTTTGATATTAAAGAATAATTATACACAAAGAGAAATATCTAATATTGTTTCTTAATATATAAAACTTCAAGAGTCGCCTTCTTTGTTTTAAACTCCAGCAATGTGCTACATTGTTACTAAAAGCATGACTGCAATGCAGGTACTCTCATCCATGAGAGAGGACAGCTTAGTCTGATATACCAGAAATTATCTTGAAATATTACCAGGTGACTTTAATGTAATTATAGAAATATTTCACTCAGGGAAAGAACATATTGTATAGCTGCCCGGGTTCGAGCCCAGCTTTAATATAGCAAGCTAAAACACATCAAATGCCATTGAATGATACAGCATTTTGAAATGTTACAAAAAATTTAAATGCAATTTCATGGAAGAGCTATTGCAATTACCTACATACTAAAATTTTGACCAAAAATTCAAGAAAACTAAGATACTCCTTTTTCTTTCGAAGGAATCAAAGTCAAATACTAATGTAGGGATGCTCAACCTATTGTACTATGAAACCTACACATAGGAATGAAATTTTGTCACCTATGTGAGATGTCCAATACCCAGAAATTCCGTAAATTGTAGAATAGAACCTGCGTCTGAAAACAGACGAAAGGTAGAACATTATTCAAATACTTTACCTTTAGCCTTGAAGCAGGTGTTCTATATTAAACTGTGTTAATTCACATACAGAATTAGTAATATAATAGCTCAAAATATTTTAAGAACCAAACACACATTAAATAAACATTAAAAAATCTATATACATTTATTAGTGTTATGAGGGTTTATTCTGAAATATTATCAGGTCACTTTCAAAGAAATGATAGAACTTTTCACTCAGGGAAGGGACATTCTGTCTGGCTGCCCGGGTTCCATCCCAGCTTCTGTTACAAAAGTTTCATAGAAGAATTTTAAAAATCCAGAAACAAAACTTATGAAGAAATTATTGAACATACCTGGTTCTATGATTTAGCCATTCTTACAGACATAGTAACTAAATCTTAAATTTGAGGGAGGGGGCGAGAGAACTAAACTAGAGTCTTTGAATTAAAGGGTATTATAAGTTCATTTTAAATCAAAATTAATTTTCTGAAAATATTACACAAATATGAGGAATATACATTTTTACCATAATGTAATGTACGTTTTGCCCCTTTGAAAATCTGGAGAACTAAGGGGTGAAATATAAGAAAACTGAAAGAATCATTTGGAAAATCTCATCGAGCTTAAATTAGTTTCTAAATTAGATGTTTTTCGTGTATTTAAAATTAGGCTAACTACTTCATTCACTTCAAACCCATTACATAATACTAGTATTTAAGAAAAATGGTAAAAGATTGCAAATATGTTAAATAACAATTCTATTGATCAAGAAATGGAAATAACTGATTTTCGTCCTAATTAAGATCAAGAATATCACAAAAAGCCAATTGAATAGTCCTAGAACAGAAACATCATGAACAGTTAAACTTTTAAAAAGATAAATTCCTGCTTCCAATCTGCTTAAAAATGTGAAAGAGGATTTTCAACAATGAACTTGTTAAAATCAATGTTTAGATATGGGATAACAAATCAACATCCCAACGACTGCAAGGATTTAGCCATAACATCGCATGTATCAGAGGCAAAAAAAAAAAAAAAAACTCGCAGAAGAAATGCAGTGTTAAATTTCACATTAAAATACGATTTCCCTGTATTTAACTTTCATCTTGCTGAAGTTTTTGTAAATAATGCAAAGAGTATACCTTTTCTTTAACTTATTATACCACACATTTTTATACTTTGTGTAATGTATTTATAACTGAAATATTAAAAGTGCACTAGATACTTGTGCTCGCCAAAATTTTATAAACTCAAAATTGGCTCCCTTTAAGTTAAAGTTGCACATAACTGCACTAAGGGAAGGAATGCAATTTTATTTCTTTGTCTGTATTTGGTTTCATTTTCATATAAAAAGAGTTAAAAATAGGGTTATCTAATTTTGTTATCTAGGTAACAAAATTTAAACACACATTTTCAGTAAAAATTTCAGAATAAAAGATTTTGTTTCCCTGAAGATGCAACACCTCCCTATTCCAGGTATGGTACAGACTGCATACTGTCAGAAAGAAATTCCTTTCTTAAACAGGGAATCCATATACTTTAATCTGTTTTTACACAAGTACTGTTTATGACTAATGGTCCAGGAGTAAAATACTTTATAGTTAATCCATCTAAATTTTTATTATTTCCGGTCATCTGTATAGACTGTTTATTTATCACGACTAAACTACCAATCTGCATTCTAGATACCTCATATGATTCTTCAAGTCACATTTCGTAGCCTATCATTTCTAATACAACAGGTACTTGCTGAGCGCAGACTTGTAAAGCGTGATTTCGCATATAGCAGTACCTTACAGGATTCCATTTAATTTGTCCACTGCTAGAATTTCATTCATACGTGGTTCAACATTCATCCATCAACACCAGAAAGAATTTATCTGCTACTTTAAACAATTTCCATAGACTGAAAATGAAGTTCAAAAAAATCTTACAAATCTCAAATGCAAAGCATTCCGAAGAATTTTCACATATGGAAGATAAAGAAGTCAAACAATGAATCAGAAAATTACAAAAGAAGAATTGGGTGCTTATAAAACCCCTTGATAATAAAAGCGCTCATTACGAGAAACAGCTTTTAACTGAAGATTAGATGAAGGAATCATTAAATAACAGAGAAGCAATGTCTGATCTTCTAGTGGAGATGGACACAATTAAAGAAAAAAACGGACACTTTAAAAGAGCTACTGGGAAATATGTGCTCTTTACAGCGACATGGTTACAGTTGCATCAGTCATTCTTATAAGCAAAAGACATCAGCTTTTTCAAAAAATAATTCTGTCATGTATTTGCCAAGAGAACGAAAACAAGTCCTAAAGAAACTTTCAGAGTGCTTTTCAAAACCAAGTTGAAAGTTAGTCTGCAGAATTTTACTTCGATAATAATAAAACATCTCTGATTTTATTTCAAAATGAATATTTTTTAATCGATTTTAAAGAGATCTTCGCAAATTGGTTCATAAAACTTCACAATATGCCAAAATTGTTCAGATTAGGGACAAAATATAATAAAGTATGCTTAAAACAACTAAGAAAAAGCACATTTTGAGCATCCTTAACAGAAGACAATTTGGCTCCACTAACTTTCTTTACGAGTATACATTAAATTTTTATTTACATTTCTTTTTTATTCAACACTTAACTTTCAATGGTTTTAAGAGAAACAGCACTTGATAGAGAGACTCTAAATTCGGAAAAAACTGAAACAAAATTGGTTTATACCCAGGCAGTGCAATTACACTGGCCTGTTGGGAAGACAAGACCCCGTTGGACATGGAAAATATTAGGCCACACAGAGAGGAAAATGTTTAGCCTCCTCCTCGTAATGTGAAAGGAGGCCACTTGGGAAAAAATTACATCACAGCAGTACTTTTGAAACCACTACGAAGCAACAGAACTCTAACAAATCTCAGACTTCTGATAATTATAGTGTGATTAACAGTTCAACCTCACTTCGAATATTACAATACAATATAGAGAAAGCACCAATTCATACACTTCAATATGAAATTCAAAACCTACGAAATTAATGAACAAATGCTACCCTAAACATTAAAACATAATGTGACACGTTCATGTAAAATAAATAACTAGTAAAGCTTCAATATAAAGCAACATGTGAAAAGGGATGGACAAATTATAACATTCAAGTATTTCTAGTGGAAATAAAGTTGATATAAAACAAGAATTACCAGCCACAGATGTCTTTTTGCTCTGCATTATTCATCCGTTCTTTTTCTTTCACGATATCATGTTCTGCATTCCAAGAGTGCACAAAAATGATCACAAATTACACTAGAAGGGGCCAAAAGGGGAAAAAAGGAATCATTAGATTTTAACTACTTTGATATTAAAGAATAATTATACACAAAGAGAAATATCTAATATTGTTTCTTAATATATAAAACTTCAAGAGTCGCCTTCTTTGTTTTAAACTCCAGCAATGTGCTACATTGTTACTAAAAGCATGACTGCAATGCAGGTACTCTCATCCATGAGAGAGGACAGCTTAGTCCGATATACCAGAAATTATCTTGAAATATTACCAGGTGACTTTAATGTAATTATAGAAATATTTCACTCAGGGAAAGAACATATTGTATAGCTGCCCGGGTTCGAGCCCAGCTTTAATATAGCAAGCTAAAACACATCAAATGCCATTGAATGATACAGCATTTTGAAATGTTACAAAAAATTTAAATGCAATTTCGTGGAAGAGCTATTGCAATTACCTACATACTAAAATTTTGACCAAAAATTCAAGAAAACTAAGATACTCCTTTTTCTTTCGAAGGAATCAAAGTCAAATACTAATGTAGGGATGCTCAACCTATTGTACTATGAAACCTACACATAGGAATGAAATTTTGTCACCTATGTGAGATGTCCAATACCCAGAAATTCCGTAAATTGTAGAATAGAACCTGCGTCTGAAAACAGACGAAAGGTAGAACATTATTCAAATACTTTACCTTTAGCCTTGAAGCAGGTGTTCTATATTAAACTGTGTTAATTCACATACAGAATTAGTAATATAATAGCTCAAAATATTTTAAGAACCAAACACACATTAAATAAACATTAAAAAATCTATATACATTTATTAGTGTTATGAGGGTTTATTCTGAAATATTATCAGGTCACTTTCAAAGAAATGATAGAACTTTTCACTCAGGGAAGGGACATTCTGTCTGGCTGCCCGGGTTCCATCCCAGCTTCTGTTACAAAAGTTTCATAGAAGAATTTTAAAAATCCAGAAACAAAACTTATGAAGAAATTATTGAACATACCTGGTTCTATGATTTAGCCATTCTTACAGACATAGTAACTAAATCTTAAATTTGAGGGAGGGGGCGAGAGAACTAAACTAGAGTCTTTGAATTAAAGGGTATTATAAGTTCATTTTAAATCAAAATTAATTTTCTGAAAATATTACACAAATATGAGGAATATACATTTTTACCATAATGTAATGTACGTTTTGCCCCTTTGAAAATCTGGAGAACTAAGGGGTGAAATATAAGAAAACTGAAAGAATCATTTGGAAAATCTCATCGAGCTTAAATTAGTTTCTAAATTAGATGTTTTTAGTGTATTTAAAATTAGGCTAACTACTTCATTCACTTCAAACCCATTACATAATACTAGTATTTAAGAAAAATGGTAAAAGATTGCAAATATGTTAAATAACAATTCTATTGATCAAGAAATGGAAATAACTGATTTTCGTCCTAATTAAGATCAAGAATATCACAAAAAGCCAATTGAATAGTCCTAGAACAGAAACATCATGAACAGTTAAACTTTTAAAAAGATAAATTCCTGCTTCCAATCTGCTTAAAAATGTGAAAGAGGATTTTCAACAATGAACTTGTTAAAATCAATGTTTAGATACGGGATAACAAATCAACATCCCAACGACTGCAAGGATTTAGCCATAACATCGCATGTATCAGAGGCAAAAAAAAAAAAACTCGCAGAAGAAATGCAGTGTTAAATTTCACATTAAAATACGATTTCCCTGTATTTAACTTTCATCTTGCTGAAGTTTTTGTAAATAATGCAAAGAGTATACCTTTTCTTTAACTTATTATACCACACATTTTTATACTTTGTGTAATGTATTTATAACTGAAATATTAAAAGTGCACTAGATACTTGTGCTCGCCAAAATTTTATAAACTCAAAATTGGCTCCCTTTAAGTTAAAGTTGCACATAACTGCACTAAGGGAAGGAATGCAATTTTATTTCTTTGTCTGTATTTGGTTTCATTTTCATATAAAAAGAGTTAAAAATAGGGTTATCTAATTTTGTTATCTAGGTAACAAAATTTAAACACACATTTTCAGTAAAAATTACAGAATAAAAGATTTTGTTTCCCTGAAGATGCAACACCTCCCTATTCCAGGTATGGTACAGACTGCATACTGTCAGAAAGAAATTCCTTTCTTAAACAGGGTATAGACTGTTTATTTATCACGACTAAACTACCAATCTGCATTCTAGATACCTCATATGATTCTTCAAGTCACGTTTCGTAGCCTATCATTTCTAATACAACAGGTACTTGCTGAGCGCAGACTTGTAAAGCGTGATTTCGCGTATAGCAGTACCTTACAGGATTCCATTTAATTTGTCCACTGCTAGAATTTCATTCATACGTGGTTCAACATTCATCCATCAACACCAGAAAGAATTTATCTGCTACTTTAAACAATTTCCATAGACTGAAAATGAAGTTCAAAAAAATCTTACAAATCTCAAATGCAAAGCATTCCGAAGAATTTTCACATATGGAAGATAAAGAAGTCAAACAATGAATCAGAAAATTACAAAAGAAGAATTGGGTGCTTATAAAACCCCTTGATAATAAAAGCGCTCATTACGAGAAACAGCTTTTAACTGAAGATTAGATGAAGGAATCGTTAAATAACAGAGAAGCAATGTCTGATCTTCTAGTGGAGATGGACACAATTAAAGAAAAAAACGGACACTTTAAAAGAGCTACTGGGAAATATGTGCTCTTTACAGCGACATGGTTACAGTTGCATCAGTCATTCTTATAAGCAAAAGACATCAGCTTTTTCAAAAAATAATTCTGTCATGTATTTGCCAAGAGAACGAAAACAAGTCCTAAAGAAACTTTCAGAGTGCTTTTCAAAACCAAGTTGAAAGTTAGTCTGCAGAATTTTACTTCGATAATAATAAAACATCTCTGATTTTATTTCAAAATGAATATTTTTTAATCGATTTTAAAGAGATCTTCGCAAATTGGTTCATAAAACTTCACAATATGCCAAAATTGTTCAGATTAGGGACAAAATATAATAAAGTATGCTTAAAACAACTAAGAAAAAGCACATTTTGAGCATCCTTAACAGAAGACAATTTGGCTCCACTAACTTTCTTTACGAGTATACATTAAATTTTTATTTACATTTCTTTTTTATTCAACACTTAACTTTCAATGGTTTTAAGAGAAACAGCACTTGATAGAGAGACTCTAAATTCGGAAAAAACTGAAACAAAATTGGTTTATACCCAGGCAGTGCAATTACACTGGCCTGTTGGGAAGACAAGACCCCGTTGGACATGGAAAATATTAGGCCACACAGAGAGGAAAATGTTTAGCCTCCTCCTCGTAATGTGAAAGGAGGCCACTTGGGAAAAAATTACATCACAGCAGTACTTTTGAAACCACTACGAAGCAACAGAACTCTAACAAATCTCAGACTTCTGATAATTATAGTGTGATTAACAGTTCAACCTCACTTCGAATATTACAATACAATATAGAGAAAGCACCAATTCATACACTTCAATATGAAATTCAAAACCTACGAAATTAATGAACAAATGCTACCCTAAACATTAAAACATAATGTGACACGTTCATGTAAAATAAATAACTAGTAAAGCTTCAATATAAAGCAACATGTGAAAAGGGATGGACAAATTATAACATTCAAGTATTTCTAGTGGAAATAAAGTTGATATAAAACAAGAATTACCAGCCACAGATGTCTTTTTGCTCTGCATTATTCATCCGTTCTTTTTCTTTCACGATATCATGTTCTGCGTTCCAAGAGTGCACAAAAATGATCACAAATTACACTAGAAGGGGCCAAAAGGGGAAAAAAGGAATCATTAGATTTTAACTACTTTGATATTAAAGAATAATTATACACAAAGAGAAATATCTAATATTGTTTCTTAATATATAAAACTTCAAGAGTCGCCTTCTTTGTTTTAAACTCCAGCAATGTGCTACATTGTTACTAAAAGCATGACTGCAATGCAGGTACTCTCATCCATGAGAGAGGACAGCTTAGTCCGATATACCAGAAATTATCTTGAAATATTACCAGGTGACTTTAATGTAATTATAGAAATATTTCACTCAGGGAAAGAACATATTGTATAGCTGCCCGGGTTCGAGCCCAGCTTTAATATAGCAAGCTAAAACACATCAAATGCCATTGAATGATACAGCATTTTGAAATGTTACAAAAAATTTAAATGCAATTTCATGGAAGAGCTATTGCAATTACCTACATACTAAAATTTTGACCAAAAATTCAAGAAAACTAAGATACTCCTTTTTCTTTCGAAGGAATCAAAGTCAAATACTAATGTAGGGATGCTCAACCTATTGTACTATGAAACCTACACATAGGAATGAAATTTTGTCACCTATGTGAGATGTCCAATACCCAGAAATTCCGTAAATTGTAGAATAGAACCTGCGTCTGAAAACAGACGAAAGGTAGAACATTATTCAAATACTTTACCTTTAGCCTTGAAGCAGGTGTTCTATATTAAACTGTGTTAATTCACATACAGAATTAGTAATATAATAGCTCAAAATATTTTAAGAACCAAACACACATTAAATAAACATTAAAAAATCTATATACATTTATTAGTGTTATGAGGGTTTATTCTGAAATATTATCAGGTCACTTTCAAAGAAATGATAGAACTTTTCACTCAGGGAAGGGACATTCTGTCTGGCTGCCCGGGTTCCATCCCAGCTTCTGTTACAAAAGTTTCATAGAAGAATTTTAAAAATCCAGAAACAAAACTTATGAAGAAATTATTGAACATACCTGGTTCTATGATTTAGCCATTCTTACAGACATAGTAACTAAATCTTAAATTTGAGGGAGGGGGCGAGAGAACTAAACTAGAGTCTTTGAATTAAAGGGTATTATAAGTTCATTTTAAATCAAAATTAATTTTCTGAAAATATTACACAAATATGAGGAATATACATTTTTACCATAATGTAATGTACGTTTTGCCCCTTTGAAAATCTGGAGAACTAAGGGGTGAAATATAAGAAAACTGAAAGAATCATTTGGAAAATCTCATCGAGCTTAAATTAGTTTCTAAATTAGATGTTTTTCGTGTATTTAAAATTAGGCTAACTACTTCATTCACTTCAAACCCATTACATAATACTAGTATTTAAGAAAAATGGTAAAAGATTGCAAATATGTTAAATAACAATTCTATTGATCAAGAAATGGAAATAACTGATTTTCGTCCTAATTAAGATCAAGAATATCACAAAAAGCCAATTGAATAGTCCTAGAACAGAAACATCATGAACAGTTAAACTTTTAAAAAGATAAATTCCTGCTTCCAATCTGCTTAAAAATGTGAAAGAGGATTTTCAACAATGAACTTGTTAAAATCAATGTTTAGATATGGGATAACAAATCAACATCCCAACGACTGCAAGGATTTAGCCATAACATCGCATGTATCAGAGGCAAAAAAAAAAAAAAAAACTCGCAGAAGAAATGCAGTGTTAAATTTCACATTAAAATACGATTTCCCTGTATTTAACTTTCATCTTGCTGAAGTTTTTGTAAATAATGCAAAGAGTATACCTTTTCTTTAACTTATTATACCACACATTTTTATACTTTGTGTAATGTATTTATAACTGAAATATTAAAAGTGCACTAGATACTTGTGCTCGCCAAAATTTTATAAACTCAAAATTGGCTCCCTTTAAGTTAAAGTTGCACATAACTGCACTAAGGGAAGGAATGCAATTTTATTTCTTTGTCTGTATTTGGTTTCATTTTCATATAAAAAGAGTTAAAAATAGGGTTATCTAATTTTGTTATCTAGGTAACAAAATTTAAACACACATTTTCAGTAAAAATTTCAGAATAAAAGATTTTGTTTCCCTGAAGATGCAACACCTCCCTATTCCAGGTATGGTACAGACTGCATACTGTCAGAAAGAAATTCCTTTCTTAAACAGGGAATCCATATACTTTAATCTGTTTTTACACAAGTACTGTTTATGACTAATGGTCCAGGAGTAAAATACTTTATAGTTAATCCATCTAAATTTTTATTATTTCCGGTCATCTGTATAGACTGTTTATTTATCACGACTAAACTACCAATCTGCATTCTAGATACCTCATATGATTCTTCAAGTCACGTTTCGTAGCCTATCATTTCTAATACAACAGGTACTTGCTGAGCGCAGACTTGTAAAGCGTGATTTCGCATATAGCAGTACCTTACAGGATTCCATTTAATTTGTCCACTGCTAGAATTTCATTCATACGTGGTTCAACATTCATCCATCAACACCAGAAAGAATTTATCTGCTACTTTAAACAATTTCCATAGACTGAAAATGAAGTTCAAAAAAATCTTACAAATCTCAAATGCAAAGCATTCCGAAGAATTTTCACATATGGAAGATAAAGAAGTCAAACAATGAATCAGAAAATTACAAAAGAAGAATTGGGTGCTTATAAAACCCCTTGATAATAAAAGCGCTCATTACGAGAAACAGCTTTTAACTGAAGATTAGATGAAGGAATCATTAAATAACAGAGAAGCAATGTCTGATCTTCTAGTGGAGATGGACACAATTAAAGAAAAAAACGGACACTTTAAAAGAGCTACTGGGAAATATGTGCTCTTTACAGCGACATGGTTACAGTTGCATCAGTCATTCTTATAAGCAAAAGACATCAGCTTTTTCAAAAAATAATTCTGTCATGTATTTGCCAAGAGAACGAAAACAAGTCCTAAAGAAACTTTCAGAGTGCTTTTCAAAACCAAGTTGAAAGTTAGTCTGCAGAATTTTACTTCGATAATAATAAAACATCTCTGATTTTATTTCAAAATGAATATTTTTTAATCGATTTTAAAGAGATCTTCGCAAATTGGTTCATAAAACTTCACAATATGCCAAAATTGTTCAGATTAGGGACAAAATATAATAAAGTATGCTTAAAACAACTAAGAAAAAGCACATTTTGAGCATCCTTAACAGAAGACAATTTGGCTCCACTAACTTTCTTTACGAGTATACATTAAATTTTTATTTACATTTCTTTTTTATTCAACACTTAACTTTCAATGGTTTTAAGAGAAACAGCACTTGATAGAGAGACTCTAAATTCGGAAAAAACTGAAACAAAATTGGTTTATACCCAGGCAGTGCAATTACACTGGCCTGTTGGGAAGACAAGACCCCGTTGGACATGGAAAATATTAGGCCACACAGAGAGGAAAATGTTTAGCCTCCTCCTCGTAATGTGAAAGGAGGCCACTTGGGAAAAAATTACATCACAGCAGTACTTTTGAAACCACTACGAAGCAACAGAACTCTAACAAATCTCAGACTTCTGATAATTATAGTGTGATTAACAGTTCAACCTCACTTCGAATATTACAATACAATATAGAGAAAGCACCAATTCATACACTTCAATATGAAATTCAAAACCTACGAAATTAATGAACAAATGCTACCCTAAACATTAAAACATAATGTGACACGTTCATGTAAAATAAATAACTAGTAAAGCTTCAATATAAAGCAACATGTGAAAAGGGATGGACAAATTATAACATTCAAGTATTTCTAGTGGAAATAAAGTTGATATAAAACAAGAATTACCAGCCACAGATGTCTTTTTGCTCTGCATTATTCATCCGTTCTTTTTCTTTCACGATATCATGTTCTGCATTCCAAGAGTGCACAAAAATGATCACAAATTACACTAGAAGGGGCCAAAAGGGGAAAAAAGGAATCATTAGATTTTAACTACTTTGATATTAAAGAATAATTATACACAAAGAGAAATATCTAATATTGTTTCTTAATATATAAAACTTCAAGAGTCGCCTTCTTTGTTTTAAACTCCAGCAATGTGCTACATTGTTACTAAAAGCATGACTGCAATGCAGGTACTCTCATCCATGAGAGAGGACAGCTTAGTCCGATATACCAGAAATTATCTTGAAATATTACCAGGTGACTTTAATGTAATTATAGAAATATTTCACTCAGGGAAAGAACATATTGTATAGCTGCCCGGGTTCGAGCCCAGCTTTAATATAGCAAGCTAAAACACATCAAATGCCATTGAATGATACAGCATTTTGAAATGTTACAAAAAATTTAAATGCAATTTCGTGGAAGAGCTATTGCAATTACCTACATACTAAAATTTTGACCAAAAATTCAAGAAAACTAAGATACTCCTTTTTCTTTCGAAGGAATCAAAGTCAAATACTAATGTAGGGATGCTCAACCTATTGTACTATGAAACCTACACATAGGAATGAAATTTTGTCACCTATGTGAGATGTCCAATACCCAGAAATTCCGTAAATTGTAGAATAGAACCTGCGTCTGAAAACAGACGAAAGGTAGAACATTATTCAAATACTTTACCTTTAGCCTTGAAGCAGGTGTTCTATATTAAACTGTGTTAATTCACATACAGAATTAGTAATATAATAGCTCAAAATATTTTAAGAACCAAACACACATTAAATAAACATTAAAAAATCTATATACATTTATTAGTGTTATGAGGGTTTATTCTGAAATATTATCAGGTCACTTTCAAAGAAATGATAGAACTTTTCACTCAGGGAAGGGACATTCTGTCTGGCTGCCCGGGTTCCATCCCAGCTTCTGTTACAAAAGTTTCATAGAAGAATTTTAAAAATCCAGAAACAAAACTTATGAAGAAATTATTGAACATACCTGGTTCTATGATTTAGCCATTCTTACAGACATAGTAACTAAATCTTAAATTTGAGGGAGGGGGCGAGAGAACTAAACTAGTGTCTTTGAATTAAAGGGTATTATAAGTTCATTTTAAATCAAAATTAATTTTCTGAAAATATTACACAAATATGAGGAATATACATTTTTACCATAATGTAATGTACGTTTTGCCCCTTTGAAAATCTGGAGAACTAAGGGGTGAAATATAAGAAAACTGAAAGAATCATTTGGAAAATCTCATCGAGCTTAAATTAGTTTCTAAATTAGATGTTTTTAGTGTATTTAAAATTAGGCTAACTACTTCATTCACTTCAAACCCATTACATAATACTAGTATTTAAGAAAAATGGTAAAAGATTGCAAATATGTTAAATAACAATTCTATTGATCAAGAAATGGAAATAACTGATTTTCGTCCTAATTAAGATCAAGAATATCACAAAAAGCCAATTGAATAGTCCTAGAACAGAAACATCATGAACAGTTAAACTTTTAAAAAGATAAATTCCTGCTTCCAATCTGCTTAAAAATGTGAAAGAGGATTTTCAACAATGAACTTGTTAAAATCAATGTTTAGATACGGGATAACAAATCAACATCCCAACGACTGCAAGGATTTAGCCATAACATCGCATGTATCAGAGGCAAAAAAAAAAAAACTCGCAGAAGAAATGCAGTGTTAAATTTCACATTAAAATACGATTTCCCTGTATTTAACTTTCATCTTGCTGAAGTTTTTGTAAATAATGCAAAGAGTATACCTTTTCTTTAACTTATTATACCACACATTTTTATACTTTGTGTAATGTATTTATAACTGAAATATTAAAAGTGCACTAGATACTTGTGCTCGCCAAAATTTTATAAACTCAAAATTGGCTCCCTTTAAGTTAAAGTTGCACATAACTGCACTAAGGGAAGGAATGCAATTTTATTTCTTTGTCTGTATTTGGTTTCATTTTCATATAAAAAGAGTTAAAAATAGGGTTATCTAATTTTGTTATCTAGGTAACAAAATTTAAACACACATTTTCAGTAAAAATTTCAGAATAAAAGATTTTGTTTCCCTGAAGATGCAACACCTCCCTATTCCAGGTATGGTACAGACTGCATACTGTCAGAAAGAAATTCCTTTCTTAAACAGGGAATCCATATACTTTAATCTGTTTTTACACAAGTACTGTTTATGACTAATGGTCCAGGAGTAAAATACTTTATAGTTAATCCATCTAAATTTTTATTATTTCCGGTCATCTGTATAGACTGTTTATTTATCACGACTAAACTACCAATCTGCATTCTAGATACCTCATATGATTCTTCAAGTCACGTTTCGTAGCCTATCATTTCTAATACAACAGGTACTTGCTGAGCGCAGACTTGTAAAGCGTGATTTCGCGTATAGCAGTACCTTACAGGATTCCATTTAATTTGTCCACTGCTAGAATTTCATTCATACGTGGTTCAACATTCATCCATCAACACCAGAAAGAATTTATCTGCTACTTTAAACAATTTCCATAGACTGAAAATGAAGTTCAAAAAAATCTTACAAATCTCAAATGCAAAGCATTCCGAAGAATTTTCACATATGGAAGATAAAGAAGTCAAACAATGAATCAGAAAATTACAAAAGAAGAATTGGGTGCTTATAAAACCCCTTGATAATAAAAGCGCTCATTACGAGAAACAGCTTTTAACTGAAGATTAGATGAAGGAATCGTTAAATAACAGAGAAGCAATGTCTGATCTTCTAGTGGAGATGGACACAATTAAAGAAAAAAACGGACACTTTAAAAGAGCTACTGGGAAATATGTGCTCTTTACAGCGACATGGTTACAGTTGCATCAGTCATTCTTATAAGCAAAAGACATCAGCTTTTTCAAAAAATAATTCTGTCATGTATTTGCCAAGAGAACGAAAACAAGTCCTAAAGAAACTTTCAGAGTGCTTTTCAAAACCAAGTTGAAAGTTAGTCTGCAGAATTTTACTTCGATAATAATAAAACATCTCTGATTTTATTTCAAAATGAATATTTTTTAATCGATTTTAAAGAGATCTTCGCAAATTGGTTCATAAAACTTCACAATATGCCAAAATTGTTCAGATTAGGGACAAAATATAATAAAGTATGCTTAAAACAACTAAGAAAAAGCACATTTTGAGCATCCTTAACAGAAGACAATTTGGCTCCACTAACTTTCTTTACGAGTATACATTAAATTTTTATTTACATTTCTTTTTTATTCAACACTTAACTTTCAATGGTTTTAAGAGAAACAGCACTTGATAGAGAGACTCTAAATTCGGAAAAAACTGAAACAAAATTGGTTTATACCCAGGCAGTGCAATTACACTGGCCTGTTGGGAAGACAAGACCCCGTTGGACATGGAAAATATTAGGCCACACAGAGAGGAAAATGTTTAGCCTCCTCCTCGTAATGTGAAAGGAGGCCACTTGGGAAAAAATTACATCACAGCAGTACTTTTGAAACCACTACGAAGCAACAGAACTCTAACAAATCTCAGACTTCTGATAATTATAGTGTGATTAACAGTTCAACCTCACTTCGAATATTACAATACAATATAGAGAAAGCACCAATTCATACACTTCAATATGAAATTCAAAACCTACGAAATTAATGAACAAATGCTACCCTAAACATTAAAACATAATGTGACACGTTCATGTAAAATAAATAACTAGTAAAGCTTCAATATAAAGCAACATGTGAAAAGGGATGGACAAATTATAACATTCAAGTATTTCTAGTGGAAATAAAGTTGATATAAAACAAGAATTACCAGCCACAGATGTCTTTTTGCTCTGCATTATTCATCCGTTCTTTTTCTTTCACGATATCATGTTCTGCATTCCAAGAGTGCACAAAAATGATCACAAATTACACTAGAAGGGGCCAAAAGGGGAAAAAAGGAATCATTAGATTTTAACTACTTTGATATTAAAGAATAATTATACACAAAGAGAAATATCTAATATTGTTTCTTAATATATAAAACTTCAAGAGTCGCCTTCTTTGTTTTAAACTCCAGCAATGTGCTACATTGTTACTAAAAGCATGACTGCAATGCAGGTACTCTCATCCATGAGAGAGGACAGCTTAGTCCGATATACCAGAAATTATCTTGAAATATTACCAGGTGACTTTAATGTAATTATAGAAATATTTCACTCAGGGAAAGAACATATTGTATAGCTGCCCGGGTTCGAGCCCAGCTTTAATATAGCAAGCTAATACACATCAAATGCCATTGAATGATACAGCATTTTGAAATGTTACAAAAAATTTAAATGCAATTTCGTGGAAGAGCTATTGCAATTACCTACATACTAAAATTTTGACCAAAAATTCAAGAAAACTAAGATACTCCTTTTTCTTTCGAAGGAATCAAAGTCAAATACTAATGTAGGGATGCTCAACCTATTGTACTATGAAACCTACACATAGGAATGAAATTTTGTCACCTATGTGAGATGTCCAATACCCAGAAATTCCGTAAATTGTAGAATAGAACCTGCGTCTGAAAACAGACGAAAGGTAGAACATTATTCAAATACTTTACCTTTAGCCTTGAAGCAGGTGTTCTATATTAAACTGTGTTAATTCACATACAGAATTAGTAATATAATAGCTCAAAATATTTTAAGAACCAAACACACATTAAATAAACATTAAAAAATCTATATACATTTATTAGTGTTATGAGGGTTTATTCTGAAATATTATCAGGTCACTTTCAAAGAAATGATAGAACTTTTCACTCGGGGAAGGGACATTCTGTCTGGCTGCCCGGGTTCCATCCCAGCTTCTGTTACAAAAGTTTCATAGAAGAATTTTAAAAATCCAGAAACAAAACTTATGAAGAAATTATTGAACATACCTGGTTCTATGATTTAGCCATTCTTACAGACATAGTAACTAAATCTTAAATTTGAGGGAGGGGGCGAGAGAACTAAACTAGAGTCTTTGAATTAAAGGGTATTATAAGTTCATTTTAAATCAAAATTAATTTTCTGAAAATATTACACAAATATGAGGAATATACATTTTTACCATAATGTAATGTACGTTTTGCCCCTTTGAAAATCTGGAGAACTAAGGGGTGAAATATAAGAAAACTGAAAGAATCATTTGGAAAATCTCATCGAGCTTAAATTAGTTTCTAAATTAGATGTTTTTAGTGTATTTAAAATTAGGCTAACTACTTCATTCACTTCAAACCCATTACATAATACTAGTATTTAAGAAAAATGGTAAAAGATTGCAAATATGTTAAATAACAATTCTATTGATCAAGAAATGGAAATAACTGATTTTCGTCCTAATTAAGATCAAGAATATCAAAAAAAGCCAATTGAATAGTCCTAGAACAGAAACATCATGAACAGTTAAACTTTTAAAAAGATAAATTCCTACTTCCAATCTGCTTAAAAATGTGAAAGAGGATTTTCAACAATGAACTTGTTAAAATCAATGTTTAGATACGGGATAACAAATCAACATCCCAACGACTGCAAGGATTTAGCCATAACATCGCATGTATCAGAGGCAAAAAAAAAAAAACTCGCAGAAGAAATGCAGTGTTAAATTTCACATTAAAATACGATTTCCCTGTATTTAACTTTCATCTTGCTGAATTTTTTGTAAATAATGCAAAGAGTATACCTTTTCTTTAACTTATTATACCACACATTTTTATACTTTGTGTAATGTATTTATAACTGAAATATTAAAAGTGCACTAGATACTTGTGCTCGCCAAAATTTTATAAACTCAAAATTGGCTCCCTTTAAGTTAAAGTTGCACATAACTGCACTAAGGGAAGGAATGCAATTTTATTTCTTTGTCTGTATTTGGTTTCATTTTCATATAAAAAGAGTTAAAAATAGGGTTATCTAATTTTGTTATCTAGGTAACAAAATTTAAACACACATTTTCAGTAAAAATTACAGAATAAAAGATTTTGTTTCCCTGAAGATGCAACACCTCCCTATTCCAGGTATGGTACAGACTGCATACTGTCAGAAAGAAATTCCTTTCTTAAACAGGGAATCCATATACTTTAATCTGTTTTTACACAAGTACTGTTTATGACTAATGGTCCAGGAGTAAAATACTTTATAGTTAATCCATCTAAATTTTTATTATTTCCGGTCATCTGTATAGACTGTTTATTTATCACGACTAAACTACCAATCTGCATTCTAGATACCTCATATGATTCTTCAAGTCACGTTTCGTAGCCTATCATTTCTAATACAACAGGTACTTGCTGAGCGCAGACTTGTAAAGCGTGATTTCGCGTATAGCAGTACCTTACAGGATTCCATTTAATTTGTCCACTGCTAGAATTTCATTCATACGTGGTTCAACATTCATCCATCAACACCAGAAAGAATTTATCTGCTACTTTAAACAATTTCCATAGACTGAAAATGAAGTTCAAAAAAATCTTACAAATCTCAAATGCAAAGCATTCCGAAGAATTTTCACATATGGAAGATAAAGAAGTCAAACAATGAATCAGAAAATTACAAAAGAAGAATTGGGTGCTTATAAAACCCCTTGATAATAAAAGCGCTCATTACGAGAAACAGCTTTTAACTGAAGATTAGATGAAGGAATCGTTAAATAACAGAGAAGCAATGTCTGATCTTCTAGTGGAGATGGACACAATTAAAGAAAAAAACGGACACTTTAAAAGAGCTACTGGGAAATATGTGCTCTTTACAGCGACATGGTTACAGTTGCATCAGTCATTCTTATAAGCAAAAGACATCAGCTTTTTCAAAAAATAATTCTGTCATGTATTTGCCAAGAGAACGAAAACAAGTCCTAAAGAAACTTTCAGAGTGCTTTTCAAAACCAAGTTGAAAGTTAGTCTGCAGAATTTTACTTCGATAATAATAAAACATCTCTGATTTTATTTCAAAATGAATATTTTTTAATCGATTTTAAAGAGATCTTCGCAAATTGGTTCATAAAACTTCACAATATGCCAAAATTGTTCAGATTAGGGACAAAATATAATAAAGTATGCTTAAAACAACTAAGAAAAAGCACATTTTGAGCATCCTTAACAGAAGACAATTTGGCTCCACTAACTTTCTTTACGAGTATACATTAAATTTTTATTTACATTTCTTTTTTATTCAACACTTAACTTTCAATGGTTTTAAGAGAAACAGCACTTGATAGAGAGACTCTAAATTCGGAAAAAACTGAAACAAAATTGGTTTATACCCAGGCAGTGCAATTACACTGGCCTGTTGGGAAGACAAGACCCCGTTGGACATGGAAAATATTAGGCCACACAGAGAGGAAAATGTTTAGCCTCCTCCTCGTAATGTGAAAGGAGGCCACTTGGGAAAAAATTACATCACAGCAGTACTTTTGAAACCACTACGAAGCAACAGAACTCTAACAAATCTCAGACTTCTGATAATCATAGTGTGATTAACAGTTCAACCTCACTTCGAATATTACAATACAATATAGAGAAAGCACCAATTCATACACTTCAATATGAAATTCAAAACCTACGAAATTAATGAACAAATGCTACCCTAAACATTAAAACATAATGTGACACGTTCATGTAAAATAAATAACTAGTAAAGCTTCAATATAAAGCAACATGTGAAAAGGGATGGACAAATTATAACATTCAAGTATTTCTAGTGGAAATAAAGTTGATATAAAACAAGAATTACCAGCCACAGATGTCTTTTTGCTCTGCATTATTCATCCGTTCTTTTTCTTTCACGATATCATGTTCTGCATTCCAAGAGTGCACAAAAATGATCACAAATTACACTAGAAGGGGCCAAAAGGGGAAAAAAGGAATCATTAGATTTTAACTACTTTGATATTAAAGAATAATTATACACAAAGAGAAATATCTAATATTGTTTCTTAATATATAAAACTTCAAGAGTCGCCTTCTTTGTTTTAAACTCCAGCAATGTGCTACATTGTTACTAAAAGCATGACTGCAATGCAGGTACTCTCATCCATGAGAGAGGACAGCTTAGTCCGATATACCAGAAATTATCTTGAAATATTACCAGGTGACTTTAATGTAATTATAGAAATATTTCACTCAGGGAAAGAACATATTGTATAGCTGCCCGGGTTCGAGCCCAGCTTTAATATAGCAAGCTAAAACACATCAAATGCCATTGAATGATACAGCATTTTGAAATGTTACAAAAAATTTAAATGCAATTTCGTGGAAGAGCTATTGCAATTACCTACATACTAAAATTTTGACCAAAAATTCAAGAAAACTAAGATACTCCTTTTTCTTTCGAAGGAATCAAAGTCAAATACTAATGTAGGGATGCTCAACCTATTGTACTATGAAACCTACACATAGGAATGAAATTTTGTCACCTATGTGAGATGTCCAATACCCAGAAATTCCGTAAATTGTAGAATAGAACCTGCGTCTGAAAACAGACAAAAGGTAGAACATTATTCAAATACTTTACCTTTAGCCTTGAAGCAGGTGTTCTATATTAAACTGTGTTAATTCACATACAGAATTAGTAATATAATAGCTCAAAATATTTTAAGAACCAAACACACATTAAATAAACATTAAAAAATCTATATACATTTATTAGTGTTATGAGGGTTTATTCTGAAATATTATCAGGTCACTTTCAAAGAAATGATAGAACTTTTCACTCAGGGAAGGGACATTCTGTCTGGCTGCCCGGGTTCCATCCCAGCTTCTGTTACAAAAGTTTCATAGAAGAATTTTAAAAATCCAGAAACAAAACTTATGAAGAAATTATTGAACATACCTGGTTCTATGATTTAGCCATTCTTACAGACATAGTAACTAAATCTTAAATTTGAGGGAGGGGGCGAGAGAACTAAACTAGAGTCTTTGAATTAAAGGGTATTATAAATTCATTTTAAATCAAAATTAATTTTGTGAAAATATTACACAAATATGAGGAATATACATTTTTACCATAATGTAATGTACGTTTTGCCCCATTGAAAATCTGGAGAACTAAGGGATGAAATATAAGAAAACTGAAAGAATCATTTGGAAAATCTCATCGAGCTTAAATTAGTTTCTCAATTAGATGTGTTTAGTGTATTTAAAATTAGGCTAACTACTTCATTCACTTCAAACCCATTACATAATACTAGTATTTAAGAAAAATGGTAAAAGATTGCAAATATGTTAAATAACAATTCTATTGATCAAGAAATGGAAATAACTGATTTTCGTCCTAATTAAGATCAAGAATATCACAAAAAGCCAATTGAATAGTCCTAGAACAGAAACATCATGAACAGTTAAACTTTTAAAAAGATAAATTCCTGCTTCCAATCTGCTTAAAAATGTGAAAGAGGATTTTCAACAATGAACTTGTTAAAATCAATGTTTAGATACGGGATAACAAATCAACATCCCAACGACTGCAAGGATTTAGCCATAACATCGCATGTATCAGAGGCAAAAAAAAAAAAACTCGCAGAAGAAATGCAGTGTTAAATTTCACATTAAAATACGATTTCCCTGTATTTAACTTTCATCTTGCTGAAGTTTTTGTAAATAATGCAAAGAGTATACCTTTTCTTTAACTTATTATACCACACATTTTTATACTTTGTGTAATGTATTTATAACTGAAATATTAAAAGTGCACTAGATACTTGTGCTCGCCAAAATTTTATAAACTCAAAATTGGCTCCCTTTAAGTTAAAGTTGCACATAACTGCACTAAGGGAAGGAATGCAATTTTATTTCTTTGTCTGTATTTGGTTTCATTTTCATATAAAAAGAGTTAAAAATAGGGTTATCTAATTTTGTTATCTAGGTAACAAAATTTAAACACACATTTTCAGTAAAAATTACAGAATAAAAGATTTTGTTTCCCTGAAGATGCAACACCTCCCTATTCCAGGTATGGTACAGACTGCATACTGTCAGAAAGAAATTCCTTTCTTAAATATTAAAAGTGCACTAGATACTTGTGCTCGCCAAAATTTTATAAACTCAAAATTGGCTCCCTTTAAGTTAAAGTTGCACATAACTGCACTAAGGGAAGGAATGCAATTTTATTTCTTTGTCTGTATTTGGTTTCATTTTCATATAAAAAGAGTTAAAAATAGGGTTATCTAATTTTGTTATCTAGGTAACAAAATTTAAACACACATTTTCAGTAAAAATTACAGAATAAAAGATTTTGTTTCCCTGAAGATGCAACACCTCCCTATTCCAGGTATGGTACAGACTGCATACTGTCAGAAAGAAATTCCTTTCTTAAACAGGGAATCCATATACTTTAATCTGTTTTTACACAAGTACTGTTTATGACTAATGGTCCAGGAGTAAAATACTTTATAGTTAATCCATCTAAATTTTTATTATTTCCGGTCATCTGTATAGACTGTTTATTTATCACGACTAAACTACCAATCTGCATTCTAGATACCTCATATGATTCTTCAAGTCACGTTTCGTAGCCTATCATTTCTAATACAACAGGTACTTGCTGAGCGCAGACTTGTAAAGCGTGATTTCGCGTATAGCAGTACCTTACAGGATTCCATTTAATTTGTCCACTGCTAGAATTTCATTCATACGTGGTTCAACATTCATCCATCAACACCAGAAAGAATTTATCTGCTACTTTAAACAATTTCCATAGACTGAAAATGAAGTTCAAAAAAATCTTACAAATCTCAAATGCAAAGCATTCCGAAGAATTTTCACATATGGAAGATAAAGAAGTCAAACAATGAATCAGAAAATTACAAAAGAAGAATTGGGTGCTTATAAAACCCCTTGATAATAAAAGCGCTCATTACGAGAAACAGCTTTTAACTGAAGATTAGATGAAGGAATCGTTAAATAACAGAGAAGCAATGTCTGATCTTCTAGTGGAGATGGACACAATTAAAGAAAAAAACGGACACTTTAAAAGAGCTACTGGGAAATATGTGCTCTTTACAGCGACATGGTTACAGTTGCATCAGTCATTCTTATAAGCAAAAGACATCAGCTTTTTCAAAAAATAATTCTGTCATGTATTTGCCAAGAGAACGAAAACAAGTCCTAAAGAAACTTTCAGAGTGCTTTTCAAAACCAAGTTGAAAGTTAGTCTGCAGAATTTTACTTCGATAATAATAAAACATCTCTGATTTTATTTCAAAATGAATATTTTTTAATCGATTTTAAAGAGATCTTCACAAATTGGTTCATAAAACTTCACAATATGCCAAAATTGTTCAGATTAGGGACAAAATATAATAAAGTATGCTTAAAACAACTAAGAAAAAGCACATTTTGAGCATCCTTAACAGAAGACAATTTGGCTCCACTAACTTTCTTTACGAGTATACATTAAATTTTTATTTACATTTCTTTTTTATTCAACACTTAACTTTCAATGGTTTTAAGAGAAACAGCACTTGATAGAGAGACTCTAAATTCGGAAAAAACTGAAACAAAATTGGTTTATACCCAGGCAGTGCAATTACACTGGCCTGTTGGGAAGACAAGACCCCGTTGGACATGGAAAATATTAGGCCACACAGAGAGGAAAATGTTTAGCCTCCTCCTCGTAATGTGAAAGGAGGCCACTTGGGAAAAAATTACATCACAGCAGTACTTTTGAAACCACTACGAAGCAACAGAACTCTAACAAATCTAAGACTTCTGATAATTATAGTGTGATTAACAGTTCAACCTCACTTCGAATATTACAATACAATATAGAGAAAGCACCAATTCATACACTTCAATATGAAATTCAAAACCTACGAAATTAATGAACAAATGCTACCCTAAACATTAAAACATAATGTGACACGTTCATGTAAAATAAATAACTAGTAAAGCTTCAATATAAAGCAACATGTGAAAAGGGATGGACAAATTATAACATTCAAGTATTTCTAGTGGAAATAAAGTTGATATAAAACAAGAATTACCAGCCACAGATGTCTTTTTGCTCTGCATTATTCATCCGTTCTTTTTCTTTCACGATATCATGTTCTGCATTCCAAGAGTGCACAAAAATGATCACAAATTACACTAGAAGGGGCCAAAAGGGGAAAAAAGGAATCATTAGATTTTAACTACTTTGATATTAAAGAATAATTATACACAAAGAGAAATATCTAATATTGTTTCTTAATATATAAAACTTCAAGAGTCGCCTTCTTTGTTTTAAACTCCAGCAATGTGCTACATTGTTACTAAAAGCATGACTGCAATGCAGGTACTCTCATCCATGAGAGAGGACAGCTTAGTCCGATATACCAGAAATTATCTTGAAATATTACCAGGTGACTTTAATGTAATTATAGAAATATTTCACTCAGGGAAAGAACATATTGTATAGCTGCCCGGGTTCGAGCCCAGCTTTAATATAGCAAGCTAAAACACATCAAATGCCATTGAATGATACAGCATTTTGAAATGTTACAAAAAATTTAAATGCAATTTCGTGGAAGAGCTATTGCAATTACCTACATACTAAAATTTTGACCAAAAATTCAAGAAAACTAAGATACTCCTTTTTCTTTCGAAGGAATCAAAGTCAAATACTAATGTAGGGATGCTCAACCTATTGTACTATGAAACCTACACATAGGAATGAAATTTTGTCACCTATGTGAGATGTCCAATACCCAGAAATTCCGTAAATTGTAGAATAGAACCTGCGTCTGAAAACAAACGAAAGGTAGAACATTATTCAAATACTTTACCTTTAGCCTTGAAGCAGGTGTTCTATATTAAACTGTGTTAATTCACATTCAGAATTAGTAATATAATAGCTCAAAATATTTTAAGAACCAAACACACATTAAATAAACATTAAAAAATTTATATACATTTATTAGTGTTATGAGGGTTTATTCTGAAATATTATCAGGTCACTTTCAAAGAAATGATAGAACTTTTCACTCAGGGAAGGGACATTCTGTCTGGCTGCCCGGGTTCCATCCCAGCTTCTGTTACAAAAGTTTCATAGAAGAATTTTAAAAATCCAGAAACAAAACTTATGAAGAAATTATTGAACATACCTGGTTCTATGATTTAGCCATTCTTACAGACATAGTAACTAAATCTTAAATTTGAGGGAGGGGGCGAGAGAACTAAACTAGAGTCTTTGAATTAAAGGGTATTATAAGTTCATTTTAAATCAAAATTAATTTTCTGAAAATATTACACAAATATGAGGAATATACATTTTTACCATAATGTAATGTACGTTTTGCCCCTTTGAAAATCTGGAGAACTAAGGGGTGAAATATAAGAAAACTGAAAGAATCATTTGGAAAATCTCATCGAGCTTAAATTAGTTTCTAAATTAGATGTTTTTCGTGTATTTAAAATTAGGCTAACTACTTCATTCACTTCAAACCCATTACATAATACTAGTATTTAAGAAAAATGGTAAAAGATTGCAAAT
The DNA here is from genome assembly GCF_044657685.1 of Stegodyphus dumicola. Taxonomy (NCBI): domain Eukaryota; kingdom Metazoa; phylum Arthropoda; class Arachnida; order Araneae; family Eresidae; genus Stegodyphus; species Stegodyphus dumicola. The sequence goes on along the minus strand of NC_140781.1, from coordinate 105,826,111 downwards.
ATGTTAAATAACAATTCTATTGATCAAGAAATGGAAATAACTGATTTTCGTCCTAATTAAGATCAAGAATATCACAAAAAGCCAATTGAATAGTCCTAGAACAGAAACATCATGAACAGTTAAACTTTTAAAAAGATAAATTCCTGCTTCCAATCTGCTTAAAAATGTGAAAGAGGATTTTCAACAATGAACTTGTTAAAATCAATGTTTAGATATGGGATAACAAATCAACATCCCAACGACTGCAAGGATTTAGCCATAACATCGCATGTATCAGAGGCAAAAAAAAAAAAAAAAACTCGCAGAAGAAATGCAGTGTTAAATTTCACATTAAAATACGATTTCCCTGTATTTAACTTTCATCTTGCTGAAGTTTTTGTAAATAATGCAAAGAGTATACCTTTTCTTTAACTTATTATACCACACATTTTTATACTTTGTGTAATGTATTTATAACTGAAATATTAAAAGTGCACTAGATACTTGTGCTCGCCAAAATTTTATAAACTCAAAATTGGCTCCCTTTAAGTTAAAGTTGCACATAACTGCACTAAGGGAAGGAATGCAATTTTATTTCTTTGTCTGTATTTGGTTTCATTTTCATATAAAAAGAGTTAAAAATAGGGTTATCTAATTTTGTTATCTAGGTAACAAAATTTAAACACACATTTTCAGTAAAAATTTCAGAATAAAAGATTTTGTTTCCCTGAAGATGCAACACCTCCCTATTCCAGGTATGGTACAGACTGCATACTGTCAGAAAGAAATTCCTTTCTTAAACAGGGAATCCATATACTTTAATCTGTTTTTACACAAGTACTGTTTATGACTAATGGTCCAGGAGTAAAATACTTTATAGTTAATCCATCTAAATTTTTATTATTTCCGGTCATCTGTATAGACTGTTTATTTATCACGACTAAACTACCAATCTGCATTCTAGATACCTCATATGATTCTTCAAGTCACGTTTCGTAGCCTATCATTTCTAATACAACAGGTACTTGCTGAGCGCAGACTTGTAAAGCGTGATTTCGCGTATAGCAGTACCTTACAGGATTCCATTTAATTTGTCCACTGCTAGAATTTCATTCATACGTGGTTCAACATTCATCCATCAACACCAGAAAGAATTTATCTGCTACTTTAAACAATTTCCATAGACTGAAAATGAAGTTCAAAAAAATCTTACAAATCTCAAATGCAAAGCATTCCGAAGAATTTTCACATATGGAAGATAAAGAAGTCAAACAATGAATCAGAAAATTACAAAAGAAGAATTGGGTGCTTATAAAACCCCTTGATAATAAAAGCGCTCATTACGAGAAACAGCTTTTAACTGAAGATTAGATGAAGGAATCGTTAAATAACAGAGAAGCAATGTCTGATCTTCTAGTGGAGATGGACACAATTAAAGAAAAAAACGGACACTTTAAAAGAGCTACTGGGAAATATGTGCTCTTTACAGCGACATGGTTACAGTTGCATCAGTCATTCTTATAAGCAAAAGACATCAGCTTTTTCAAAAAATAATTCTGTCATGTATTTGCCAAGAGAACGAAAACAAGTCCTAAAGAAACTTTCAGAGTGCTTTTCAAAACCAAGTTGAAAGTTAGTCTGCAGAATTTTACTTCGATAATAATAAAACATCTCTGATTTTATTTCAAAATGAATATTTTTTAATCGATTTTAAAGAGATCTTCGCAAATTGGTTCATAAAACTTCACAATATGCCAAAATTGTTCAGATTAGGGACAAAATATAATAAAGTATGCTTAAAACAACTAAGAAAAAGCACATTTTGAGCATCCTTAACAGAAGACAATTTGGCTCCACTAACTTTCTTTACGAGTATACATTAAATTTTTATTTACATTTCTTTTTTATTCAACACTTAACTTTCAATGGTTTTAAGAGAAACAGCACTTGATAGAGAGACTCTAAATTCGGAAAAAACTGAAACAAAATTGGTTTATACCCAGGCAGTGCAATTACACTGGCCTGTTGGGAAGACAAGACCCCGTTGGACATGGAAAATATTAGGCCACACAGAGAGGAAAATGTTTAGCCTCCTCCTCGTAATGTGAAAGGAGGCCACTTGGGAAAAAATTACATCACAGCAGTACTTTTGAAACCACTACGAAGCAACAGAACTCTAACAAATCTCAGACTTCTGATAATCATAGTGTGATTAACAGTTCAACCTCACTTCGAATATTACAATACAATATAGAGAAAGCACCAATTCATACACTTCAATATGAAATTCAAAACCTACGAAATTAATGAACAAATGCTACCCTAAACATTAAAACATAATGTGACACGTTCATGTAAAATAAATAACTAGTAAAGCTTCAATATAAAGCAACATGTGAAAAGGGATGGACAAATTATAACATTCAAGTATTTCTAGTGGAAATAAAGTTGATATAAAACAAGAATTACCAGCCACAGATGTCTTTTTGCTCTGCATTATTCATCCGTTCTTTTTCTTTCACGATATCATGTTCTGCATTCCAAGAGTGCACAAAAATGATCACAAATTACACTAGAAGGGGCCAAAAGGGGAAAAAAGGAATCATTAGATTTTAACTACTTTGATATTAAAGAATAATTATACACAAAGAGAAATATCTAATATTGTTTCTTAATATATAAAACTTCAAGAGTCGCCTTCTTTGTTTTAAACTCCAGCAATGTGCTACATTGTTACTAAAAGCATGACTGCAATGCAGGTACTCTCATCCATGAGAGAGGACAGCTTAGTCCGATATACCAGAAATTATCTTGAAATATTACCAGGTGACTTTAATGTAATTATAGAAATATTTCACTCAGGGAAAGAACATATTGTATAGCTGCCCGGGTTCGAGCCCAGCTTTAATATAGCAAGCTAAAACACATCAAATGCCATTGAATGATACAGCATTTTGAAATGTTACAAAAAATTTAAATGCAATTTCGTGGAAGAGCTATTGCAATTACCTACATACTAAAATTTTGACCAAAAATTCAAGAAAACTAAGATACTCCTTTTTCTTTCGAAGGAATCAAAGTCAAATACTAATGTAGGGATGCTCAACCTATTGTACTATGAAACCTACACATAGGAATGAAATTTTGTCACCTATGTGAGATGTCCAATACCCAGAAATTCCGTAAATTGTAGAATAGAACCTGCGTCTGAAAACAGACGAAAGGTAGAACATTATTCAAATACTTTACCTTTAGCCTTGAAGCAGGTGTTCTATATTAAACTGTGTTAATTCACATACAGAATTAGTAATATAATAGCTCAAAATATTTTAAGAACCAAACACACATTAAATAAACATTAAAAAATCTATATACATTTATTAGTGTTATGAGGGTTTATTCTGAAATATTATCAGGTCACTTTCAAAGAAATGATAGAACTTTTCACTCAGGGAAGGGACATTCTGTCTGGCTGCCCGGGTTCCATCCCAGCTTCTGTTACAAAAGTTTCATAGAAGAATTTTAAAAATCCAGAAACAAAACTTATGAAGAAATTATTGAACATACCTGGTTCTATGATTTAGCCATTCTTACAGACATAGTAACTAAATCTTAAATTTGAGGGAGGGGGCGAGAGAACTAAACTAGAGTCTTTGAATTAAAGGGTATTATAAGTTCATTTTAAATCAAAATTAATTTTCTGAAAATATTACACAAATATGAGGAATATACATTTTTACCATAATGTAATGTACGTTTTGCCCCTTTGAAAATCTGGAGAACTAAGGGGTGAAATATAAGAAAACTGAAAGAATCATTTGGAAAATCTCATCGAGCTTAAATTAGTTTCTAAATTAGATGTTTTTCGTGTATTTAAAATTAGGCTAACTACTTCATTCACTTCAAACCCATTACATAATACTAGTATTTAAGAAAAATGGTAAAAGATTGCAAATATGTTAAATAACAATTCTATTGATCAAGAAATGGAAATAACTGATTTTCGTCCTAATTAAGATCAAGAATATCACAAAAAGCCAATTGAATAGTCCTAGAACAGAAACATCATGAACAGTTAAACTTTTAAAAAGATAAATTCCTGCTTCCAATCTGCTTAAAAATGTGAAAGAGGATTTTCAACAATGAACTTGTTAAAATCAATGTTTAGATATGGGATAACAAATCAACATCCCAACGACTGCAAGGATTTAGCCATAACATCGCATGTATCAGAGGCAAAAAAAAAAAAAAAAACTCGCAGAAGAAATGCAGTGTTAAATTTCACATTAAAATACGATTTCCCTGTATTTAACTTTCATCTTGCTGAAGTTTTTGTAAATAATGCAAAGAGTATACCTTTTCTTTAACTTATTATACCACACATTTTTATACTTTGTGTAATGTATTTATAACTGAAATATTAAAAGTGCACTAGATACTTGTGCTCGCCAAAATTTTATAAACTCAAAATTGGCTCCCTTTAAGTTAAAGTTGCACATAACTGCACTAAGGGAAGGAATGCAATTTTATTTCTTTGTCTGTATTTGGTTTCATTTTCATATAAAAAGAGTTAAAAATAGGGTTATCTAATTTTGTTATCTAGGTAACAAAATTTAAACACACATTTTCAGTAAAAATTTCAGAATAAAAGATTTTGTTTCCCTGAAGATGCAACACCTCCCTATTCCAGGTATGGTACAGACTGCATACTGTCAGAAAGAAATTCCTTTCTTAAACAGGGAATCCATATACTTTAATCTGTTTTTACACAAGTACTGTTTATGACTAATGGTCCAGGAGTAAAATACTTTATAGTTAATCCATCTAAATTTTTATTATTTCTGGTCATCTGTATAGACTGTTTATTTATCACGACTAAACTACCAATCTGCATTCTAGATACCTCATATGATTCTTCAAGTCACGTTTCGTAGCCTATCATTTCTAATACAACAGGTACTTGCTGAGCGCAGACTTGTAAAGCGTGATTTCGCGTATAGCAGTACCTTACAGGATTCCATTTAATTTGTCCACTGCTAGAATTTCATTCATACGTGGTTCAACATTCATCCATCAACACCAGAAAGAATTTATCTGCTACTTTAAACAATTTCCATAGACTGAAAATGAAGTTCAAAAAAATCTTACAAATCTCAAATGCAAAGCATTCCGAAGAATTTTCACATATGGAAGATAAAGAAGTCAAACAATGAATCAGAAAATTACAAAAGAAGAATTGGGTGCTTATAAAACCCCTTGATAATAAAAGCGCTCATTACGAGAAACAGCTTTTAACTGAAGATTAGATGAAGGAATCGTTAAATAACAGAGAAGCAATGTCTGATCTTCTAGTGGAGATGGACACAATTAAAGAAAAAAACGGACACTTTAAAAGAGCTACTGGGAAATATGTGCTCTTTACAGCGACATGGTTACAGTTGCATCAGTCATTCTTATAAGCAAAAGACATCAGCTTTTTCAAAAAATAATTCTGTCATGTATTTGCCAAGAGAACGAAAACAAGTCCTAAAGAAACTTTCAGAGTGCTTTTCAAAACCAAGTTGAAAGTTAGTCTGCAGAATTTTACTTCGATAATAATAAAACATCTCTGATTTTATTTCAAAATGAATATTTTTTAATCGATTTTAAAGAGATCTTCACAAATTGGTTCATAAAACTTCACAATATGCCAAAATTGTTCAGATTAGGGACAAAATATAATAAAGTATGCTTAAAACAACTAAGAAAAAGCACATTTTGAGCATCCTTAACAGAAGACAATTTGGCTCCACTAACTTTCTTTACGAGTATACATTAAATTTTTATTTACATTTCTTTTTTATTCAACACTTAACTTTCAATGGTTTTAAGAGAAACAGCACTTGATAGAGAGACTCTAAATTCGGAAAAAACTGAAACAAAATTGGTTTATACCCAGGCAGTGCAATTACACTGGCCTGTTGGGAAGACAAGACCCCGTTGGACATGGAAAATATTAGGCCACACAGAGAGGAAAATGTTTAGCCTCCTCCTCGTAATGTGAAAGGAGGCCACTTGGGAAAAAATTACATCACAGCAGTACTTTTGAAACCACTACGAAGCAACAGAACTCTAACAAATCTCAGACTTCTGATAATTATAGTGTGATTAACAGTTCAACCTCACTTCGAATATTACAATACAATATAGAGAAAGCACCAATTCATACACTTCAATATGAAATTCAAAACCTACGAAATTAATGAACAAATGCTACCCTAAACATTAAAACATAATGTGACACGTTCATGTAAAATAAATAACTAGTAAAGCTTCAATATAAAGCAACATGTGAAAAGGGATGGACAAATTATAACATTCAAGTATTTCTAGTGGAAATAAAGTTGATATAAAACAAGAATTACCAGCCACAGATGTCTTTTTGCTCTGCATTATTCATCCGTTCTTTTTCTTTCACGATATCATGTTCTGCATTCCAAGAGTGCACAAAAATGATCACAAATTACACTAGAAGGGGCCAAAAGGGGAAAAAAGGAATCATTAGATTTTAACTACTTTGATATTAAAGAATAATTATACACAAAGAGAAATATCTAATATTGTTTCTTAATATATAAAACTTCAAGAGTCGCCTTCTTTGTTTTAAACTCCAGCAATGTGCTACATTGTTACTAAAAGCATGACTGCAATGCAGGTACTCTCATCCATGAGAGAGGACAGCTTAGTCCGATATACCAGAAATTATCTTGAAATATTACCAGGTGACTTTAATGTAATTATAGAAATATTTCACTCAGGGAAAGAACATATTGTATAGCTGCCCGGGTTCGAGCCCAGCTTTAATATAGCAAGCTAAAACACATCAAATGCCATTGAATGATACAGCATTTTGAAATGTTACAAAAAATTTAAATGCAATTTCGTGGAAGAGCTATTGCAATTACCTACATACTAAAATTTTGACCAAAAATTCAAGAAAACTAAGATACTCCTTTTTCTTTCGAAGGAATCAAAGTCAAATACTAATGTAGGGATGCTCAACCTATTGTACTATGAAACCTACACATAGGAATGAAATTTTGTCACCTATGTGAGATGTCCAATACCCAGAAATTCCGTAAATTGTAGAATAGAACCTGCGTCTGAAAACAGACGAAAGGTAGAACATTATTCAAATACTTTACCTTTAGCCTTGAAGCAGGTGTTCTATATTAAACTGTGTTAATTCACATACAGAATTAGTAATATAATAGCTCAAAATATTTTAAGAACCAAACACACATTAAATAAACATTAAAAAATCTATATACATTTATTAGTGTTATGAGGGTTTATTCTGAAATATTATCAGGTCACTTTCAAAGAAATGATAGAACTTTTCACTCAGGGAAGGGACATTCTGTCTGGCTGCCCGGGTTCCATCCCAGCTTCTGTTACAAAAGTTTCATAGAAGAATTTTAAAAATCCAGAAACAAAACTTATGAAGAAATTATTGAACATACCTGGTTGTATGATTTAGCCATTCTTACAGACATAGTAACTAAATCTTAAATTTGAGGGAGGGGGCGAGAGAACTAAACTAGAGTCTTTGAATTAAAGGGTATTATAAGTTCATTTTAAATCAAAATTAATTTTCTGAAAATATTACACAAATATGAGGAATATACATTTTTACCATAATGTAATGTACGTTTTGCCCCTTTGAAAATCTGGAGAACTAAGGGGTGAAATATAAGAAAACTGAAAGAATCATTTGGAAAATCTCATCGAGCTTAAATTAGTTTCTAAATTAGATGTTTTTAGTGTATTTAAAATTAGGCTAACTACTTCATTCACTTCAAACCCATTACATAATACTAGTATTTAAGAAAAATGGTAAAAGATTGCAAATATGTTAAATAACAATTCTATTGATCAAGAAATGGAAATAACTGATTTTCGTCCTAATTAAGATCAAGAATATCACAAAAAGCCAATTGAATAGTCCTAGAACAGAAACATCATGAACAGTTAAACTTTTAAAAAGATAAATTCCTGCTTCCAATCTGCTTAAAAATGTGAAAGAGGATTTTCAACAATGAACTTGTTAAAATCAATGTTTAGATACGGGATAACAAATCAACATCCCAACGACTGCAAGGATTTAGCCATAACATCGCATGTATCAGAGGCAAAAAAAAAAAAACTCGCAGAAGAAATGCAGTGTTAAATTTCACATTAAAATACGATTTCCCTGTATTTAACTTTCATCTTGCTGAATTTTTTGTAAATAATGCAAAGAGTATACCTTTTCTTTAACTTATTATACCACACATTTTTATACTTTGTGTAATGTATTTATAACTGAAATATTAAAAGTGCACTAGATACTTGTGCTCGCCAAAATTTTATAAACTCAAAATTGGCTCCCTTTAAGTTAAAGTTGCACATAACTGCACTAAGGGAAGGAATGCAATTTTATTTCTTTGTCTGTATTTGGTTTCATTTTCATATAAAAAGAGTTAAAAATAGGGTTATCTAATTTTGTTATCTAGGTAACAAAATTTAAACACACATTTTCAGTAAAAATTACAGAATAAAAGATTTTGTTTCCCTGAAGATGCAACACCTCCCTATTCCAGGTATGGTACAGACTGCATACTGTCAGAAAGAAATTCCTTTCTTAAACAGGGAATCCATATACTTTAATCTGTTTTTACACAAGTACTGTTTATGACTAATGGTCCAGGAGTAAAATACTTTATAGTTAATCCATCTAAATTTTTATTATTTCCGGTCATCTGTATAGACTGTTTATTTATCACGACTAAACTACCAATCTGCATTCTAGATACCTCATATGATTCTTCAAGTCACGTTTCGTAGCCTATCATTTCTAATACAACAGGTACTTGCTGAGCGCAGACTTGTAAAGCGTGATTTCGCGTATAGCAGTACCTTACAGGATTCCATTTAATTTGTCCACTGCTAGAATTTCATTCATACGTGGTTCAACATTCATCCATCAACACCAGAAAGAATTTATCTGCTACTTTAAACAATTTCCATAGACTGAAAATGAAGTTCAAAAAAATCTTACAAATCTCAAATGCAAAGCATTCCGAAGAATTTTCACATATGGAAGATAAAGAAGTCAAACAATGAATCAGAAAATTACAAAAGAAGAATTGGGTGCTTATAAAACCCCTTGATAATAAAAGCGCTCATTACGAGAAACAGCTTTTAACTGAAGATTAGATGAAGGAATCGTTAAATAACAGAGAAGCAATGTCTGATCTTCTAGTGGAGATGGACACAATTAAAGAAAAAAACGGACACTTTAAAAGAGCTACTGGGAAATATGTGCTCTTTACAGCGACATGGTTACAGTTGCATCAGTCATTCTTATAAGCAAAAGACATCAGCTTTTTCAAAAAATAATTCTGTCATGTATTTGCCAAGAGAACGAAAACAAGTCCTAAAGAAACTTTCAGAGTGCTTTTCAAAACCAAGTTGAAAGTTAGTCTGCAGAATTTTACTTCGATAATAATAAAACATCTCTGATTTTATTTCAAAATGAATATTTTTTAATCGATTTTAAAGAGATCTTCGCAAATTGGTTCATAAAACTTCACAATATGCCAAAATTGTTCAGATTAGGGACAAAATATAATAAAGTATGCTTAAAACAACTAAGAAAAAGCACATTTTGAGCATCCTTAACAGAAGACAATTTGGCTCCACTAACTTTCTTTACGAGTATACATTAAATTTTTATTTACATTTCTTTTTTATTCAACACTTAACTTTCAATGGTTTTAAGAGAAACAGCACTTGATAGAGAGACTCTAAATTCGGAAAAAACTGAAACAAAATTGGTTTATACCCAGGCAGTGCAATTACACTGGCCTGTTGGGAAGACAAGACCCCGTTGGACATGGAAAATATTAGGCCACACAGAGAGGAAAATGTTTAGCCTCCTCCTCGTAATGTGAAAGGAGGCCACTTGGGAAAAAATTACATCACAGCAGTACTTTTGAAACCACTACGAAGCAACAGAACTCTAACAAATCTAAGACTTCTGATAATTATAGTGTGATTAACAGTTCAACCTCACTTCGAATATTACAATACAATATAGAGAAAGCACCAATTCATACACTTCAATATGAAATTCAAAACCTACGAAATTAATGAACAAATGCTACCCTAAACATTAAAACATAATGTGACACGTTCATGTAAAATAAATAACTAGTAAAGCTTCAATATAAAGCAACATGTGAAAAGGGATGGACAAATTATAACATTCAAGTATTTCTAGTGGAAATAAAGTTGATATAAAACAAGAATTACCAGCCACAGATGTCTTTTTGCTCTGCATTATTCATCCGTTATTTTTCTTTCACGATATCATGTTCTGCATTCCAAGAGTGCACAAAAATGATCACAAATTACACTAGAAGGGGCCAAAAGGGGAAAAAAGGAATCATTAGATTTTAACTACTTTGATATTAAAGAATAATTATACACAAAGAGAAATATCTAATATTGTTTCTTAATATATAAAACTTCAAGAGTCGCCTTCTTTGTTTTAAACTCCAGCAATGTGCTACATTGTTACTAAAAGCATGACTGCAATGCAGGTACTCTCATCCATGAGAGAGGACAGCTTAGTCCGATATACCAGAAATTATCTTGAAATATTACCAGGTGACTTTAATGTAATTATAGAAATATTTCACTCAGGGAAAGAACATATTGTATAGCTGCCCGGGTTCGAGCCCAGCTTTAATATAGCAAGCTAAAACACATCAAATGCCATTGAATGATACAGCATTTTGAAATGTTACAAAAAATTTAAATGCAATTTCGTGGAAGAGCTATTGCAATTACCTACATACTAAAATTTTGACCAAAAATTCAAGAAAACTAAGATACTCCTTTTTCTTTCGAAGGAATCAAAGTCAAATACTAATGTAGGGATGCTCAACCTATTGTACTATGAAACCTACACATAGGAATGAAATTTTGTCACCTATGTGAGATGTCCAATACCCAGAAATTCCGTAAATTGTAGAAAAGAACCTGCGTCTGAAAACAGACGAAAGGTAGAACATTATTCAAATACTTTACCTTTAGCCTTGAAGCAGGTGTTCTATATTAAACTGTGTTAATTCACATACAGAATTAGTAATATAATAGCTCAAAATATTTTAAGAACCAAACACACATTAAATAAACATTGAAAAATCTATATACATTTATTAGTGTTATTAGGGTTTATTCTGAAATATTATCAGGTCACTTTCAAAGAAATGATAGAACTTTTCACTCACGGAAGGGACATTCTGTCTGGCTGCCCGGGTTCCATCCCAGCTTCTGTTACAAAAGTTTCATAGAAGAATTTTAAAAATCCAGAAACAAAACTTATGAAGAAATTATTGAACATACCTGGTTCTATGATTTAGCCATTCTTACAGACATAGTAACTAAATCTTAAATTTGAGGGAGGGGGCGAGAGAACTAAACTAGAGTCTTTGAATTAAAGGGTATTATAAATTCATTTTAAATCAAAATTAATTTTGTGAAAATATTACACAAATATGAGGAATATACATTTTTACCATAATGTAATGTACGTTTTGCCCCATTGAAAATCTGGAGAACTAAGGGATGAAATATAAGAAAACTGAAAGAATCATTTGGAAAATCTCATCGAGCTTAAATTAGTTTCTCAATTAGATGTGTTTAGTGTATTTAAAATTAGGCTAACTACTTCATTCACTTCAAACCCATTACATAATACTAGTATTTAAGAAAAATGGTAAAAGATTGCAAATATGTTAAATAACAATTCTATTGATCAAGAAATGGAAATAACTGATTTTCGTCCTAATTAAGATCAAGAATATCACAAAAAGCCAATTGAATAGTCCTAGAACAGAAACATCATGAACAGTTAAACTTTTAAAAAGATAAATTCCTGCTTCCAATCTGCTTAAAAATGTGAAAGAGGATTTTCAACAATGAACTTGTTAAAATCAATGTTTAGATACGGGATAACAAATCAACATCCCAACGACTGCAAGGATTTAGCCATAACATTGCATGTATCAGAGGCAAAAAAAAAAAAAAAACTCGCAGAAGAAATGCAGTGTTAAATTTCACATTAAAATACGATTTCCCTGTATTTAACTTTCATCTTGCTGAATTTTTTGTAAATAATGCAAAGAGTATACCTTTTCTTTAACTTATTATACCACACATTTTTATACTTTGTGTAATGTATTTATAACTGAAATATTAAAAGTGCACTAGATACTTGTGCTCGCCAAAATTTTATAAACTCAAAATTGGCTCCCTTTAAGTTAAAGTTGCACATAACTGCACTAAGGGAAGGAATGCAATTTTATTTCTTTGTCTGTATTTGGTTTCATTTTCATATAAAAAGAGTTAAAAATAGGGTTATCTAATTTTGTTATCTAGGTAACAAAATTTAAACACACATTTTCAGTAAAAATTACAGAATAAAAGATTTTGTTTCCCTGAAGATGCAACACCTCCCTATTCCAGGTATGGTACAGACTGCATACTGTCAGAAAGAAATTCCTTTCTTAAACAGGGAATCCATATACTTTAATCTGTTTTTACACAAGTACTGTTTATGACTAATGGTCCAGGAGTAAAATACTTTATAGTTAATCCATCTAAATTTTTATTATTTCCGGTCATCTGTATAGACTGTTTATTTATCACGACTAAACTACCAATCTGCATTCTAGATACCTCATATGATTCTTCAAGTCACGTTTCGTAGCCTATCATTTCTAATACAACAGGTACTTGCTGAGCGCAGACTTGTAAAGCGTGATTTCGCGTATAGCAGTACCTTACAGGATTCCATTTAATTTGTCCACTGCTAGAATTTCATTCATACGTGGTTCAACATTCATCCATCAACACCAGAAAGAATTTATCTGCTACTTTAAACAATTTCCATAGACTGAAAATGAAGTTCAAAAAAATCTTACAAATCTCAAATGCAAAGCATTCCGAAGAATTTTCACATATGGAAGATAAAGAAGTCAAACAATGAATCAGAAAATTACAAAAGAAGAATTGGGTGCTTATAAAACCCCTTGATAATAAAAGCGCTCATTACGAGAAACAGCTTTTAACTGAAGATTAGATGAAGGAATCGTTAAATAACAGAGAAGCAATGTCTGATCTTCTAGTGGAGATGGACACAATTAAAGAAAAAAACGGACACTTTAAAAGAGCTACTGGGAAATATGTGCTCTTTACAGCGACATGGTTACAGTTGCATCAGTCATTCTTATAAGCAAAAGACATCAGCTTTTTCAAAAAATAATTCTGTCATGTATTTGCCAAGAGAACGAAAACAAGTCCTAAAGAAACTTTCAGAGTGCTTTTCAAAACCAAGTTGAAAGTTAGTCTGCAGAATTTTACTTCGATAATAATAAAACATCTCTGATTTTATTTCAAAATGAATATTTTTTAATCGATTTTAAAGAGATCTTCGCAAATTGGTTCATAAAACTTCACAATATGCCAAAATTGTTCAGATTAGGGACAAAATATAATAAAGTATGCTTAAAACAACTAAGAAAAAGCACATTTTGAGCATCCTTAACAGAAGACAATTTGGCTCCACTAACTTTCTTTACGAGTATACATTAAATTTTTATTTACATTTCTTTTTTATTCAACACTTAACTTTCAATGGTTTTAAGAGAAACAGCACTTGATAGAGAGACTCTAAATTCGGAAAAAACTGAAACAAAATTGGTTTATACCCAGGCAGTGCAATTACACTGGCCTGTTGGGAAGACAAGACCCCGTTGGACATGGAAAATATTAGGCCACACAGAGAGGAAAATGTTTAGCCTCCTCCTCGTAATGTGAAAGGAGGCCACTTGGGAAAAAATTACATCACAGCAGTACTTTTGAAACCACTACGAAGCAACAGAACTCTAACAAATCTCAGACTTCTGATAATTATAGTGTGATTAACAGTTCAACCTCACTTCGAATATTACAATACAATATAGAGAAAGCACCAATTCATACACTTCAATATGAAATTCAAAACCTACGAAATTAATGAACAAATGCTACCCTAAACATTAAAACATAATGTGACACGTTCATGTAAAATAAATAACTAGTAAAGCTTCAATATAAAGCAACATGTGAAAAGGGATGGACAAATTATAACATTCAAGTATTTCTAGTGGAAATAAAGTTGATATAAAACAAGAATTACCAGCCACAGATGTCTTTTTGTTCTGCATTATTCATCCGTTCTTTTTCTTTCACGATATCATGTTCTGCATTCCAAGAGTGCACAAAAATGATCACAAATTACACTAGAAGGGGCCAAAAGGGGAAAAAAGGAATCATTAGATTTTAACTACTTTGATATTAAAGAATAATTATACACAAAGAGAAATATCTAATATTGTTTCTTAATATATAAAACTTCAAGAGTCGCCTTCTTTGTTTTAAACTCCAGCAATGTGCTACATTGTTACTAAAAGCATGACTGCAATGCAGGTACTCTCATCCATGAGAGAGGACAGCTTAGTCCGATATACCAGAAATTATCTTGAAATATTACCAGGTGACTTTAATGTAATTATAGAAATATTTCACTCAGGGAAAGAACATATTGTATAGCTGCCCGGGTTCGAGCCCAGCTTTAATATAGCAAGCTAAAACACATCAAATGCCATTGAATGATACAGCATTTTGAAATGTTACAAAAAATTTAAATGCAATTTCGTGGAAGAGCTATTGCAATTACCTACATACTAAAATTTTGACCAAAAATTCAAGAAAACTAAGATACTCCTTTTTCTTTCGAAGGAATCAAAGTCAAATACTAATGTAGGGATGCTCAACCTATTGTACTATGAAACCTACACATAGGAATGAAATTTTGTCACCTATGTGAGATGTCCAATACCCAGAAATTCCGTAAATTGTAGAATAGAACCTGCGTCTGAAAACAGACGAAAGGTAGAACATTATTCAAATACTTTACCTTTAGCCTTGAAGCAGGTGTTCTATATTAAACTGTGTTAATTCACATACAGAATTAGTAATATAATAGCTCAAAATATTTTAAGAACCAAACACACATTAAATAAACATTAAAAAATTTATATACATTTATTAGTGTTATGAGGGTTTATTCTGAAATATTATCAGGTCACTTTCAAAGAAATGATAGAACTTTTCACTCACGGAAGGGACATTCTGTCTGGCTGCCCGGGTTCCATCCCAGCTTCTGTTACAAAAGTTTCATAGAAGAATTTTAAAAATCCAGAAACAAAACTTATGAAGAAATTATTGAACATACCTGGTTCTATGATTTAACCATTCTTACAGACATAGTAACTAAATCTTAAATTTGAGGGAGGGGGCGAGAGAACTAAACTAGAGTCTTTGAATTAAAGGGTATTATAAATTCATTTTAAATCAAAATTAATTTTGTGAAAATATTACACAAATATGAGGAATATACATTTTTACCATAATGTAATGTACGTTTTGCCCCATTGAAAATCTGGAGAACTAAGGGATGAAATATAAGAAAACTGAAAGAATCATTTGGAAAATCTCATCGAGCTTAAATTAGTTTCTCAATTAGATGTGTTTAGTGTATTTAAAATTAGGCTAACTACTTCATTCACTTCAAACCCATTACATAATACTAGTATTTAAGAAAAATGGTAAAAGATTGCAAATATGTTAAATAACAATTCTATTGATCAAGAAATGGAAATAACTGATTTTCGTCCTAATTAAGATCAAGAATATCACAAAAAGCCAATTGAATAGTCCTAGAACAGAAACATCATGAACAGTTAAACTTTTAAAAAGATAAATTCCTGCTTCCAATCTGCTTAAAAATGTGAAAGAGGATTTTCAACAATGAACTTGTTAAAATCAATGTTTAGATACGGGATAACAAATCAACATCCCAACGACTGCAAGGATTTAGCCATAACATTGCATGTATCAGAGGCAAAAAAAAAAAAAAAACTCGCAGAAGAAATGCAGTGTTAAATTTCACATTAAAATACGATTTCCCTGTATTTAACTTTCATCTTGCTGAATTTTTTGTAAATAATGCAAAGAGTATACCTTTTCTTTAACTTATTATACCACACATTTTTATACTTTGTGTAATGTATTTATAACTGAAATATTAAAAGTGCACTAGATACTTGTGCTCGCCAAAATTTTATAAACTCAAAATTGGCTCCCTTTAAGTTAAAGTTGCACATAACTGCACTAAGGGAAGGAATGCAATTTTATTTCTTTGTCTGTATTTGGTTTCATTTTCATATAAAAAGAGTTAAAAATAGGGTTATCTAATTTTGTTATCTAGGTAACAAAATTTAAACACACATTTTCAGTAAAAATTACAGAATAAAAGATTTTGTTTCCCTGAAGATGCAACACCTCCCTATTCCAGGTATGGTACAGACTGCATACTGTCAGAAAGAAATTCCTTTCTTAAACAGGGAATCCATATACTTTAATCTGTTTTTACACAAGTACTGTTTATGACTAATGGTCCAGGAGTAAAATACTTTATAGTTAATCCATCTAGATTTTTATTATTTCCGGTCATCTGTATAGACTGTTTATTTATCACGACTAAACTACCAATCTGCATTCTAGATACCTCATATGATTCTTCAAGTCACGTTTCGTAGCCTATCATTTCTAATACAACAGGTACTTGCTGAGCGCAGACTTGTAAAGCGTGATTTCGCGTATAGCAGTACCTTACAGGATTCCATTTAATTTGTCCACTGCTAGAATTTCATTCATACGTGGTTCAACATTCATCCATCAACACCAGAAAGAATTTATCTGCTACTTTAAACAATTTCCATAGACTGAAAATGAAGTTCAAAAAAATCTTACAAATCTCAAATGCAAAGCATTCCGAAGAATTTTCACATATGGAAGATAAAGAAGTCAAACAATGAATCAGAAAATTACAAAAGAAGAATTGGGTGCTTATAAAACCCCTTGATAATAAAAGCGCTCATTACGAGAAACAGCTTTTAACTGAAGATTAGATGAAGGAATCGTTAAATAACAGAGAAGCAATGTCTGATCTTCTAGTGGAGATGGACACAATTAAAGAAAAAAACGGACACTTTAAAAGAGCTACTGGGAAATATGTGCTCTTTACAGCGACATGGTTACAGTTGCATCAGTCATTCTTATAAGCAAAAGACATCAGCTTTTTCAAAAAATAATTCTGTCATGTATTTGCCAAGAGAACGAAAACAAGTCCTAAAGAAACTTTCAGAGTGCTTTTCAAAACCAAGTTGAAAGTTAGTCTGCAGAATTTTACTTCGATAATAATAAAACATCTCTGATTTTATTTCAAAATGAATATTTTTTAATCGATTTTAAAGAGATCTTCGCAAATTGGTTCATAAAACTTCACAATATGCCAAAATTGTTCAGATTAGGGACAAAATATAATAAAGTATGCTTAAAACAACTAAGAAAAAGCACATTTTGAGCATCCTTAACAGAAGACAATTTGGCTCCACTAACTTTCTTTACGAGTATACATTAAATTTTTATTTACATTTCTTTTTTATTCAACACTTAACTTTCAATGGTTTTAAGAGAAACAGCACTTGATAGAGAGACTCTAAATTCGGAAAAAACTGAAACAAAATTGGTTTATACCCAGGCAGTGCAATTACACTGGCCTGTTGGGAAGACAAGACCCCGTTGGACATGGAAAATATTAGGCCACACAGAGAGGAAAATGTTTAGCCTCCTCCTCGTAATGTGAAAGGAGGCCACTTGGGAAAAAATTACATCACAGCAGTACTTTTGAAACCACTACGAAGCAACAGAACTCTAACAAATCTCAGACTTCTGATAATTATAGTGTGATTAACAGTTCAACCTCACTTCGAATATTACAATACAATATAGAGAAAGCACCAATTCATACACTTCAATATGAAATTCAAAACCTACGAAATTAATGAACAAATGCTACCCTAAACATTAAAACATAATGTGACACGTTCATGTAAAATAAATAACTAGTAAAGCTTCAATATAAAGCAACATGTGAAAAGGGATGGACAAATTATAACATTCAAGTATTTCTAGTGGAAATAAAGTTGATATAAAACAAGAATTACCAGCCACAGATGTCTTTTTGTTCTGCATTATTCATCCGTTCTTTTTCTTTCACGATATCATGTTCTGCATTCCAAGAGTGCACAAAAATGATCACAAATTACACTAGAAGGGGCCAAAAGGGGAAAAAAGGAATCATTAGATTTTAACTACTTTGATATTAAAGAATAATTATACACAAAGAGAAATATCTAATATTGTTTCTTAATATATAAAACTTCAAGAGTCGCCTTCTTTGTTTTAAACTCCAGCAATGTGCTACATTGTTACTAAAAGCACGACTGCAATGCAGGTACTCTCATCCATGAGAGAGGACAGCTTAGTCCGATATACCAGAAATTATCTTCAAATATTACCAGGTGACTTTAATGTAATTATAGAAATATTTCACTCAGGGAAAGAACATATTGTATAGCTGCACGGGTTCGAGCCCAGCTTTAATATAGCAAGCTAAAACACATCAAATGCCATTGAATGATACAGCATTTTGAAATGTTACAAAAAATTTAAATGCAATTTCGTGGAAGAGCTATTGCAATTACCTACATACTAAAATTTTGACCAAAAATTCAAGAAAACTAAGATACTCCTTTTTCTTTCGAAGGAATCAAAGTCAAATACTAATGTAGGGATGCTCAACCTATTGTACTATGAAACCTACACATAGGAATGAAATTTTGTCACCTATGTGAGATGTCCAATACCCAGAAATTCCGTAAATTGTAGAATAGAACCTGCGTCTGAAAACAGACGAAAGGTAGAACATTATTCAAATACTTTACCTTTAGCCTTGAAGCAGGTGTTCTATATTAAACTGTGTTAATTCACATACAGAATTAGTAATATAATAGCTCAAAATATTTTAAGAACCAAACACACATTAAATAAACATTAAAAAATTTATATACATTTATTAGTGTTATGAGGGTTTATTCTGAAATATTATCAGGTCACTTTCAAAGAAATGATAGAACTTTTCACTCACGGAAGGGACATTCTGTCTGGCTGCCCGGGTTCCATCCCAGCTTCTGTTACAAAAGTTTCATAGAAGAATTTTAAAAATCCAGAAACAAAACTTATGAAGAAATTATTGAACATACCTGGTTCTATGATTTAACCATTCTTACAGACATAGTAACTAAATCTTAAATTTGAGGGAGGGGGCGAGAGAACTAAACTAGAGTCTTTGAATTAAAGGGTATTATAAATTCATTTTAAATCAAAATTAATTTTGTGAAAATATTACACAAATATGAGGAATATACATTTTTACCATAATGTAATGTACGTTTTGCCCCATTGAAAATCTGGAGAACTAAGGGATGAAATATAAGAAAACTGAAAGAATCATTTGGAAAATCTCATCGAGCTTAAATTAGTTTCTCAATTAGATGTGTTTAGTGTATTTAAAATTAGGCTAACTACTTCATTCACTTCAAACCCATTACATAATACTAGTATTTAAGAAAAATGGTAAAAGATTGCAAATATGTTAAATAACAATTCTATTGATCAAGAAATGGAAATAACTGATTTTCGTCCTAATTAAGATCAAGAATATCACAAAAAGCCAATTGAATAGTCCTAGAACAGAAACATCATGAACAGTTAAACTTTTAAAAAGATAAATTCCTGCTTCCAATCTGCTTAAAAATGTGAAAGAGGATTTTCAACAATGAACTTGTTAAAATCAATGTTTAGATACGGGATAACAAATCAACATCCCAACGACTGCAAGGATTTAGCCATAACATCGCATGTATCAGAGGCAAAAAAAAAAAAAAACTCGCAGAAGAAATGCAGTGTTAAATTTCACATTAAAATACGATTTCCCTGTATTTAACTTTCATCTTGCTGAATTTTTTGTAAATAATGCAAAGAGTATACCTTTTCTTTAACTTATTATACCACACATTTTTATACTTTGTGTAATGTATTTATAACTGAAATATTAAAAGTGCACTAGATACTTGTGCTCGCCAAAATTTTATAAACTCAAAATTGGCTCCCTTTAAGTTAAAGTTGCACATAACTGCACTAAGGGAAGGAATGCAATTTTATTTCTTTGTCTGTATTTGGTTTCATTTTCATATAAAAAGAGTTAAAAATAGGGTTATCTAATTTTGTTATCTAGGTAACAAAATTTAAACACACATTTTCAGTAAAAATTACAGAATAAAAGATTTTGTTTCCCTGAAGATGCAACACCTCCCTATTCCAGGTATGGTACAGACTGCATACTGTCAGAAAGAAATTCCTTTCTTAAACAGGGAATCCATATACTTTAATCTGTTTTTACACAAGTACTGTTTATGACTAATGGTCCAGGAGTAAAATACTTTATAGTTAATCCATCTAAATTTTTATTATTTCCGGTCATCTGTATAGACTGTTTATTTATCACGACTAAACTACCAATCTGCATTCTAGATACCTCATATGATTCTTCAAGTCACGTTTCGTAGCCTATCATTTCTAATACAACAGGTACTTGCTGAGCGCAGACTTGTAAAGCGTGATTTCGCGTATAGCAGTACCTTACAGGATTCCATTTAATTTGTCCACTGCTAGAATTTCTTTCATACGTGGTTCAACATTCATCCATCAACACCAGAAAGAATTTATCTGCTACTTTAAACAATTTCCATAGACTGAAAATGAAGTTCAAAAAAATCTTACAAATCTCAAATGCAAAGCATTCCGAAGAATTTTCACATATGGAAGATAAAGAAGTCAAACAATGAATCAGAAAATTACAAAAGAAGAATTGGGTGCTTATAAAACCCCTTGATAATAAAAGCGCTCATTACGAGAAACAGCTTTTAACTGAAGATTAGATGAAGGAATCGTTAAATAACAGAGAAGCAATGTCTGATCTTCTAGTGGAGATGGACACAATTCAAGAAAAAAACGGACACTTTAAAAGAGCTACTGGGAAACATGTGCTCTTTACAGCGACATGGTTACAGTTGCATCAGTCATTCTTATAAGCAAAAGACATCAGCTTTTTCAAAAAATAATTCTGTTATGTATTTGCCAAGAGAACGAAAACAAGTCCTAAAGAAACTTTCAGAGTGCTTTTCAAAACCAAGTTGAAAGTTAGTCTGCAGAATTTTACTTCGATAATAATAAAACATCTCTGATTTTATTTCAAAATGAATATTTTTTAATCGATTTTAAAGAGATCTTCGCAAATTGGTTCATAAAACTTCACAATATGCCAAAATTGTTCAGATTAAGGACAAAATATAATAAAGTATGCTTAAAACAACTAAGAAAAAGCACATTTTGAGCATCCTTAACAGAAGACAATTTGGCTCCACTAACTTTCTTTACGAGTATACATTAAATTTTTATTTACATTTCTTTTTTATTCAACACTTAACTTTCAATGGTTTTAAGAGAAACAGCACTTGATAGAGAGACTCTAAATTCGGAAAAAACTGAAACAAAATTGGTTTATACCCAGGCAGTGCAATTACACTGGCCTGTTGGGAAGACAAGACCCCGTTGGACATGGAAAATATTAGGCCACAAAGAGAGGAAAATGTTTAGCCTCCTCCTCGTAATGTGAAAGGAGGCCACTTGGGAAAAAATTACATCACAGCAGTACTTTTGAAACCACTACGAAGCAACAGAACTCTAACAAATCTCAGACTTCTGATAATTATAGTGTGATTAACAGTTCAACCTCACTTCGAATATTACAATACAATATAGAGAAAGCACCAATTCATACACTTCAATATGAAATTCAAAACCTACGAAATTAATGAACAAATGCTACCCTAAACATTAAAACATAATGTGACACGTTCATGTAAAATAAATAACTAGTAAAGCTTCAATATAAAGCAACATGTGAAAAGGGATGGACAAATTATAACATTCAAGTATTTCTAGTGGAAATAAAGTTGATATAAAACAAGAATTACCAGCCACAGATGTCTTTTTGCTCTGCATTATTCATCCGTTCTTTTTCTTTCACGATATCATGTTCTGCATTCCAAGAGTGCACAAAAATGATCACAAATTACACTAGAAGGGGCCAAAAGGGGAAAAAAGGAATCATTAGATTTTAACTACTTTGATATTAAAGAATAATTATACACAAAGAGAAATATCTAATATTGTTTCTTAATATATAAAACTTCAAGAGTCGCCTTCTTTGTTTTAAACTCCAGCAATGTGCTACATTGTTACTAAAAGCATGACTGCAATGCAGGTACTCTCATCCATGAGAGAGGACAGCTTAGTCCGATATACCAG
Organism: Stegodyphus dumicola; assembly: GCF_044657685.1. Classification (NCBI taxonomy): domain Eukaryota; kingdom Metazoa; phylum Arthropoda; class Arachnida; order Araneae; family Eresidae; genus Stegodyphus; species Stegodyphus dumicola. The sequence continues at coordinate 105,803,662 of NC_140781.1, read as the reverse complement.
AAATTATCTTGAAATATTACCAGGTGACTTTAATGTAATTATAGAAATATTTCACTCAGGGAAAGAACATATTGTATAGCTGCCCGGGTTCGAGCCCAGCTTTAATATTGCAAGCTAAAACACATCAAATGCCATTGAATGATACAGCATTTTGAAATGTTACAAAAAATTTAAATGCAATTTCGTGGAAGAGCTATTGCAATTACCTACATACTAAAATTTTGACCAAAAATTCAAGAAAACTAAGATACTCCTTTTTCTTTCGAAGGAATCAAAGTCAAATACTAATGTAGGGATGCTCAACCTATTGTACTATGAAACCTACACATAGGAATGAAATTTCGTCACCTATGTGAGATGTCCAATACCCAGAAATTCCGTAAATTGTAGAATAGAACCTGCGTCTGAAAACAGACGAAAGGTAGAACATTATTCAAATACTTTACCTTTAGCCTTGAAGCAGGTGTTCTATATTAAACTGTGTTAATTCACATACAGAATTAGTAATATAATAGCTCAAAATATTTTAAGAACCAAACACACATTAAATAAACATTAAAAAATTTATATACATTTATTAGTGTTATGAGGGTTTATTCTGAAATATTATCAGGTCACTTTCAAAGAAATGATAGAACTTTTCACTCACGGAAGGGACATTCTGTCTGGCTGCCCGGGTTCCATCCCAGCTTCTGTTACAAAAGTTTCATAGAAGAATTTTAAAAATCCAGAAACAAAACTTATGAAGAAATTATTGAACATACCTGGTTCTATGATTTAGCCATTCTTACAGACATAGTAACTAAATCTTAAATTTGAGGGAGGGGGCGAGAGAACTAAACTAGAGTCTTTGAATTAAAGGGTATTATAAATTCATTTTAAATCAAAATTAATTTTGTGAAAATATTACACAAATATGAGGAATATACATTTTTACCATAATGTAATGTACGTTTTGCCCCATTGAAAATCTGGAGAACTAAGGGATGAAATATAAGAAAACTGAAAGAATCATTTGGAAAATCTCATCGAGCTTAAATTAGTTTCTCAATTAGATGTGTTTAGTGTATTTAAAATTAGGCTAACTACTTCATTCACTTCAAACCCATTACATAATACTAGTATTTAAGAAAAATGGTAAAAGATTGCAAATATGTTAAATAACAATTCTATTGATCAAGAAATGGAAATAACTGATTTTCGTCCTAATTAAGATCAAGAATATCACAAAAAGCCAATTGAATAGTCCTAGAACAGAAACATCATGAACAGTTAAACTTTTAAAAAGATAAATTCCTGCTTCCAATCTGCTTAAAAATGTGAAAGAGGATTTTCAACAATGAACTTGTTAAAATCAATGTTTAGATACGGGATAACAAATCAACATCCCAACGACTGCAAGGATTTAGCCATAACATCGCATGTATCAGAGGCAAAAAAAAAAAAAAAAAAAACTCGCAGAAGAAATGCAGTGTTAAATTTCACATTAAAATACGATTTCCCTGTATTTAACTTTCATCTTGCTGAATTTTTTGTAAATAATGCAAAGAGTATACCTTTTCTTTAACTTATTATACCACACATTTTTATACTTTGTGTAATGTATTTACAACTGAAATATTAAAAGTGCACTAGATACTTGTGCTCGCCAAAATTTTATAAACTCAAAATTGGCTCCCTTTAAGTTAAAGTTGCACATAACTGCACTAAGGGAAGGAATGCAATTTTATTTCTTTGTCTGTATTTGGTTTCATTTTCATATAAAAAGAGTTAAAAATAGGGTTATCTAATTTTGTTATCTAGGTAACAAAATTTAAACACACATTTTCAGTAAAAATTACAGAATAAAAGATTTTGTTTCCCTGAAGATGCAACACCTCCCTATTCCAGGTATGGTACAGACTGCATACTGTCAGAAAGAAATTCCTTTCTTAAACAGGGAATCCATATACTTTAATCTGTTTTTACACAAGTACTGTTTATGACTAATGGTCCAGGAGTAAAATACTTTATAGTTAATCCATCTAAATTTTTATTATTTCCGGTCATCTGTATAGACTGTTTATTTATCACGACTAAACTACCAATCTGCATTCTAGATACCTCATATGATTCTTCAAGTCACGTTTCGTAGCCTATCATTTCTAATACAACAGGTACTTGCTGAGCGCAGACTTGTAAAGCGTGATTTCGCGTATAGCAGTACCTTACAGGATTCCATTTAATTTGTCCACTGCTAGAATTTCTTTCATACGTGGTTCAACATTCATCCATCAACACCAGAAAGAATTTATCTGCTACTTTAAACAATTTCCATAGACTGAAAATGAAGTTCAAAAAAATCTTACAAATCTCAAATGCAAAGCATTCCGAAGAATTTTCACATATGGAAGATAAAGAAGTCAAACAATGAATCAGAAAATTACAAAAGAAGAATTGGGTGCTTATAAAACCCCTTGATAATAAAAGCGCTCATTACGAGAAACAGCTTTTAACTGAAGATTAGATGAAGGAATCGTTAAATAACAGAGAAGCAATGTCTGATCTTCTAGTGGAGATGGACACAATTCAAGAAAAAAACGGACACTTTAAAAGAGCTACTGGGAAACATGTGCTCTTTACAGCGACATGGTTACAGTTGCATCAGTCATTCTTATAAGCAAAAGACATCAGCTTTTTCAAAAAATAATTCTGTTATGTATTTGCCAAGAGAACGAAAACAAGTCCTAAAGAAACTTTCAGAGTGCTTTTCAAAACCAAGTTGAAAGTTAGTCTGCAGAATTTTACTTCGATAATAATAAAACATCTCTGATTTTATTTCAAAATGAATATTTTTTAATCGATTTTAAAGAGATCTTCGCAAATTGGTTCATAAAACTTCACAATATGCCAAAATTGTTCAGATTAAGGACAAAATATAATAAAGTATGCTTAAAACAACTAAGAAAAAGCACATTTTGAGCATCCTTAACAGAAGACAATTTGGCTCCACTAACTTTCTTTACGAGTATACATTAAATTTTTATTTACATTTCTTTTTTATTCAACACTTAACTTTCAATGGTTTTAAGAGAAACAGCACTTGATAGAGAGACTCTAAATTCGGAAAAAACTGAAACAAAATTGGTTTATACCCAGGCAGTGCAATTACACTGGCCTGTTGGGAAGACAAGACCCCGTTGGACATGGAAAATATTAGGCCACAAAGAGAGGAAAATGTTTAGCCTCCTCCTCGTAATGTGAAAGGAGGCCACTTGGGAAAAAATTACATCACAGCAGTACTTTTGAAACCACTACGAAGCAACAGAACTCTAACAAATCTCAGACTTCTGATAATTATAGTGTGATTAACAGTTCAACCTCACTTCGAATATTACAATACAATATAGAGAAAGCACCAATTCATACACTTCAATATGAAATTCAAAACCTACGAAATTAATGAACAAATGCTACCCTAAACATTAAAACATAATGTGACACGTTCATGTAAAATAAATAACTAGTAAAGCTTCAATATAAAGCAACATGTGAAAAGGGATGGACAAATTATAACATTCAAGTATTTCTAGTGGAAATAAAGTTGATATAAAACAAGAATTACCAGCCACAGATGTCTTTTTGCTCTGCATTATTCATCCGTTCTTTTTCTTTCACGATATCATGTTCTGCATTCCAAGAGTGCACAAAAATGATCACAAATTACACTAGAAGGGGCCAAAAGGGGAAAAAAGGAATCATTAGATTTTAACTACTTTGATATTAAAGAATAATTATACACAAAGAGAAATATCTAATATTGTTTCTTAATATATAAAACTTCAAGAGTCGCCTTCTTTGTTTTAAACTCCAGCAATGTGCTACATTGTTACTAAAAGCATGACTGCAATGCAGGTACTCTCATCCATGAGAGAGGACAGCTTAGTCCGATATACCAGAAATTATCTTGAAATATTACCAGGTGACTTTAATGTAATTATAGAAATATTTCACTCAGGGAAAGAACATATTGTATAGCTGCCCGGGTTCGAGCCCAGCTTTAATATTGCAAGCTAAAACACATCAAATGCCATTGAATGATACAGCATTTTGAAATGTTACAAAAAATTTAAATGCAATTTCGTGGAAGAGCTATTGCAATTACCTACATACTAAAATTTTGACCAAAAATTCAAGAAAACTAAGATACTCCTTTTTCTTTCGAAGGAATCAAAGTCAAATACTAATGTAGGGATGCTCAACCTATTGTACTATGAAACCTACACATAGGAATGAAATTTCGTCACCTATGTGAGATGTCCAATACCCAGAAATTCCGTAAATTGTAGAATAGAACCTGCGTCTGAAAACAGACGAAAGGTAGAACATTATTCAAATACTTTACCTTTAGCCTTGAAGCAGGTGTTCTATATTAAACTGTGTTAATTCACATACAGAATTAGTAATATAATAGCTCAAAATATTTTAAGAACCAAACACACATTAAATAAACATTAAAAAATTTATATACATTTATTAGTGTTATGAGGGTTTATTCTGAAATATTATCAGGTCACTTTCAAAGAAATGATAGAACTTTTCACTCACGGAAGGGACATTCTGTCTGGCTGCCCGGGTTCCATCCCAGCTTCTGTTACAAAAGTTTCATAGAAGAATTTTAAAAATCCAGAAACAAAACTTATGAAGAAATTATTGAACATACCTGGTTCTATGATTTAGCCATTCTTACAGACATAGTAACTAAATCTTAAATTTGAGGGAGGGGGCGAGAGAACTAAACTAGAGTCTTTGAATTAAAGGGTATTATAAATTCATTTTAAATCAAAATTAATTTTGTGAAAATATTACACAAATATGAGGAATATACATTTTTACCATAATGTAATGTACGTTTTGCCCCATTGAAAATCTGGAGAACTAAGGGATGAAATATAAGAAAACTGAAAGAATCATTTGGAAAATCTCATCGAGCTTAAATTAGTTTCTCAATTAGATGTGTTTAGTGTATTTAAAATTAGGCTAACTACTTCATTCACTTCAAACCCATTACATAATACTAGTATTTAAGAAAAATGGTAAAAGATTGCAAATATGTTAAATAACAATTCTATTGATCAAGAAATGGAAATAACTGATTTTCGTCCTAATTAAGATCAAGAATATCACAAAAAGCCAATTGAATAGTCCTAGAACAGAAACATCATGAACAGTTAAACTTTTAAAAAGATAAATTCCTGCTTCCAATCTGCTTAAAAATGTGAAAGAGGATTTTCAACAATGAACTTGTTAAAATCAATGTTTAGATACGGGATAACAAATCAACATCCCAACGACTGCAAGGATTTAGCCATAACATCGCATGTATCAGAGGCAAAAAAAAAAAAAAAAAAAACTCGCAGAAGAAATGCAGTGTTAAATTTCACATTAAAATACGATTTCCCTGTATTTAACTTTCATCTTGCTGAATTTTTTGTAAATAATGCAAAGAGTATACCTTTTCTTTAACTTATTATACCACACATTTTTATACTTTGTGTAATGTATTTACAACTGAAATATTAAAAGTGCACTAGATACTTGTGCTCGCCAAAATTTTATAAACTCAAAATTGGCTCCCTTTAAGTTAAAGTTGCACATAACTGCACTAAGGGAAGGAATGCAATTTTATTTCTTTGTCTGTATTTGGTTTCATTTTCATATAAAAAGAGTTAAAAATAGGGTTATCTAATTTTGTTATCTAGGTAACAAAATTTAAACACACATTTTCAGTAAAAATTACAGAATAAAAGATTTTGTTTCCCTGAAGATGCAACACCTCCCTATTCCAGGTATGGTACAGACTGCATACTGTCAGAAAGAAATTCCTTTCTTAAACAGGGAATCCATATACTTTAATCTGTTTTTACACAAGTACTGTTTATGACTAATGGTCCAGGAGTAAAATACTTTATAGTTAATCCATCTAAATTTTTATTATTTCCGGTCATCTGTATAGACTGTTTATTTATCACGACTAAACTACCAATCTGCATTCTAGATACCTCATATGATTCTTCAAGTCACGTTTCGTAGCCTATCATTTCTAATACAACAGGTACTTGCTGAGCGCAGACTTGTAAAGCGTGATTTCGCGTATAGCAGTACCTTACAGGATTCCATTTAATTTGTCCACTGCTAGAATTTCATTCATACGTGGTTCAACATTCATCCATCAACACCAGAAAGAATTTATCTGCTACTTTAAACAATTTCCATAGACTGAAAATGAAGTTCAAAAAAATCTTACAAATCTCAAATGCAAAGCATTCCGAAGAATTTTCACATATGGAAGATAAAGAAGTCAAACAATGAATCAGAAAATTACAAAAGAAGAATTGGGTGCTTATAAAACCCCTTGATAATAAAAGCGCTCATTACGAGAAACAGCTTTTAACTGAAGATTAGATGAAGGAATCGTTAAATAACAGAGAAGCAATGTCTGATCTTCTAGTGGAGATGGACACAATTAAAGAAAAAAACGGACACTTTAAAAGAGCTACTGGGAAATATGTGCTCTTTACAGCGACATGGTTACAGTTGCATCAGTCATTCTTATAAGCAAAAGACATCAGCTTTTTCAAAAAATAATTCTGTCATGTATTTGCCAAGAGAACGAAAACAAGTCCTAAAGAAACTTTCAGAGTGCTTTTCAAAACCAAGTTGAAAGTTAGTCTGCAGAATTTTACTTCGATAATAATAAAACATCTCTGATTTTATTTCAAAATGAATATTTTTTAATCGATTTTAAAGAGATCTTCGCAAATTGGTTCATAAAACTTCACAATATGCCAAAATTGTTCAGATTAGGGACAAAATATAATAAAGTATGCTTAAAACAACTAAGAAAAAGCACATTTTGAGCATCCTTAACAGAAGACAATTTGGCTCCACTAACTTTCTTTACGAGTATACATTAAATTTTTATTTACATTTCTTTTTTATTCAACACTTAACTTTCAATGGTTTTAAGAGAAACAGCACTTGATAGAGAGACTCTAAATTCGGAAAAAACAAACAAAATTGGTTTATACCCAGGCAGTGCAATTACACTGGCCTGTTGGGAAGACAAGACCCCGTTGGACATGGAAAATATTAGGCCACAAAGAGAGGAAAATGTTTAGCCTCCTCCTCGTAATGTGAAAGGAGGCCACTTGGGAAAAAATTACATCACAGCAGTACTTTTGAAACCACTACGAAGCAACAGAACTCTAACAAATCTCAGACTTCTGATAATTATAGTGTGATTAACAGTTCAACCTCACTTCGAATATTACAATACAATATAGAGAAAGCACCAATTCATACACTTCAATATGAAATTCAAAACCTACGAAATTAATGAACAAATGCTACCCTAAACATTAAAACATAATGTGACACGTTCATGTAAAATAAATAACTAGTAAAGCTTCAATATAAAGCAACATGTGAAAAGGGATGGACAAATTATAACATTCAAGTATTTCTAGTGGAAATAAAGTTGATATAAAACAAGAATTACCAGCCACAGATGTCTTTTTGCTCTGCATTATTCATCCGTTCTTTTTCTTTCACGATATCATGTTCTGCATTCCAAGAGTGCACAAAAATGATCACAAATTACACTAGAAGGGGCCAAAAGGGGAAAAAAGGAATCATTAGATTTTAACTACTTTGATATTAAAGAATAATTATACACAAAGAGAAATATCTAATATTGTTTCTTAATATATAAAACTTCAAGAGTCGCCTTCTTTGTTTTAAACTCCAGCAATGTGCTACATTGTTACTAAAAGCATGACTGCAATGCAGGTACTCTCATCCATGAGAGAGGACAGCTTAGTCCGATATACCAGAAATTATCTTGAAATATTACCAGGTGACTTTAATGTAATTATAGAAATATTTCACTCAGGGAAAGAACATATTGTATAGCTGCCCGGGTTCGAGCCCAGCTTTAATATAGCAAGCTAAAACACATCAAATGCCATTGAATGATACAGCATTTTGAAATGTTACAAAAAATTTAAATGCAATTTCGTGGAAGAGCTATTGCAATTACCTACATACTAAAATTTTGACCAAAAATTCAAGAAAACTAAGATACTCCTTTTTCTTTCGAAGGAATCAAAGTCAAATACTAATGTAGGGATGCTCAACCTATTGTACTATGAAACCTACACATAGGAATGAAATTTCGTCACCTATGTGAGATGTCCAATACCCAGAAATTCCGTAAATTGTAGAATAGAACCTGCGTCTGAAAACAGACGAAAGGTAGAACATTATTCAAATACTTTACCTTTAGCCTTGAAGCAGGTGTTCTATATTAAACTGTGTTAATTCACATACAGAATTAGTAATATAATAGCTCAAAATATTTTAAGAACCAAACACACATTAAATAAACATTAAAAAATTTATATACATTTATTAGTGTTATGAGGGTTTATTCTGAAATATTATCAGGTCACTTTCAAAGAAATGATAGAACTTTTCACTCACGGAAGGGACATTCTGTCTGGCTGCCCGGGTTCCATCCCAGCTTCTGTTACAAAAGTTTCATAGAAGAATTTTAAAAATCCAGAAACAAAACTTATGAAGAAATTATTGAACATACCTGGTTCTATGATTTAGCCATTCTTACAGACATAGTAACTAAATCTTAAATTTGAGGGAGGGGGCGAGAGAACTAAACTAGAGTCTTTGAATTAAAGGGTATTATAAATTCATTTTAAATCAAAATTAATTTTGTGAAAATATTACACAAATATGAGGAATATACATTTTTACCATAATGTAATGTACGTTTTGCCCCATTGAAAATCTGGAGAACTAAGGGGTGAAATATAAGAAAACTGAAAGAATCATTTGGAAAATCTCATCGAGCTTAAATTAGTTTCTAAATTAGATGTGTTTAGTGTATTTAAAATTAGGCTAACTACTTCATTCACTTCAAACCCATTACATAATACTAGTATTTAAGAAAAATGGTAAAAGATTGCAAATATGTTAAATAACAATTCTATTGATCAAGAAATGGAAATAACTGATTTTCGTCCTAATTAAGATCAAGAATATCACAAAAAGCCAATTGAATAGTCCTAGAACAGAAACATCATGAACAGTTAAACTTTTAAAAAGATAAATTCCTGCTTCCAATCTGCTTAAAAATGTGAAAGAGGATTTTCAACAATGAACTTGTTAAAATCAATGTTTAGATACGGGATAACAAATCAACATCCCAACGACTGCAAGGATTTAGCCATAACATCGCATGTATCAGAGGCAAAAAAAAAAAAAAAAACTCGCAGAAGAAATGCAGTGTTAAATTTCACATTAAAATACGATTTCCCTGTATTTAACTTTCATCTTGCTGAATTTTTTGTAAATAATGCAAAGAGTATACCTTTTCTTTAACTTATTATACCACACATTTTTATACTTTGTGTAATGTATTTATAACTGAAATATTAAAAGTGCACTAGATACTTGTGCTCGCCAAAATTTTATAAACTCAAAATTGGCTGCCTTTAAGTTAAAGTTGCACATAACTGCACTAAGGGAAGGAATGCAATTTTATTTCTTTGTCTGTATTTGGTTTCATTTTCATATAAAAAGAGTTAAAAATAGGGTTATCTAATTTTGTTATCTAGGTAACAAAATTTAAACACACATTTTCAGTAAAAATTACAGAATAAAAGATTTTGTTTCCCTGAAGATGCAACACCTCCCTATTCCAGGTATGGTACAGACTGCATACTGTCAGAAAGAAATTCCTTTCTTAAACAGGGAATCCATATACTTTAATCTGTTTTTACACAAGTACTGTTTATGACTAATGGTCCAGGAGTAAAATACTTTATAGTTAATCCATCTAAATTTTTATTATTTCCGGTCATCTGTATAGACTGTTTATTTATCACGACTAAACTACCAATCTGCATTCTAGATACCTCATATGATTCTTCAAGTCACGTTTCGTAGCCTATCATTTCTAATACAACAGGTACTTGCTGAGCGCAGACTTGTAAAGCGTGATTTCGCATATAGCAGTACCTTACAGGATTCCATTTAATTTGTCCACTGCTAGAATTTCTTTCATACGTGGTTCAACATTCATCCATCAACACCAGAAAGAATTTATCTGCTACTTTAAACAATTTCCATAGACTGAAAATGAAGTTCAAAAAAATCTTACAAATCTCAAATGCAAAGCATTCCGAAGAATTTTCACATATGGAAGATAAAGAAGTCAAACAATGAATCAGAAAATTACAAAAGAAGAATTGGGTGCTTATAAAACCCCTTGATAATAAAAGCGCTCATTACGAGAAACAGCTTTTAACTGAAGATTAGATGAAGGAATCATTAAATAACAGAGAAGCAATGTCTGATCTTCTAGTGGAGATGGACACAATTAAAGAAAAAAACGGACACTTTAAAAGAGCTACTGGGAAATATGTGCTCTTTACAGCGACATGGTTACAGTTGCATCAGTCATACTTATAAGCAAAAGAAATCAGCTTTTTCAAAAAATAATTCTGTCATGTATTTGCCAAGAGAACGAAAACAAGTCCTAAAGAAACTTTCAGAGTGCTTTTCAAAACCAAGTTGAAAGTTAGTCTGCAGAATTTTACTTCGATATTAATAAAACATCTCTGATTTTATTTCAAAATGAATATTTTTTAATCGATTTTAAAAAGATCTTCGCAAATTGGTTCATAAAACTTCACAATATGCCAAAATTGTTCAGATTAGGGACAAAATATAATAAAGTATGCTTAAAACAACTAAGAAAAAGCACATTTTGAGCATCCTTAACAGAAGACAATTTGGCTCCACTAACTTTCTTTACGAGTATACATTAAATTTTTATTTACATTTCTTTTTTATTCAACACTTAACTTTCAATGGTTTTAAGAGAAACAGCACTTGATAGAGAGACTCTAAATTCGGAAAAAACTGAAACAAAATTGGTTTATACCCAGGCAGTGCAATTACACTGGCCTGTTGGGAAGACAAGACCCCGTTGGACATGGAAAATATTAGGCCACACAGAGAGGAAAATGTTTAGCCTCCTCCTCGTAATGTGAAAGGAGGCCACTTGGGAAAAAATTACATCACAGCAGTACTTTTGAAACCACTACGAAGCAACAGAACTCTAACAAATCTCAGACTTCTGATAATTATAGTGTGATTAACAGTTCAACCTCACTTCGAATATTACAATACAATATAGAGAAAGCACCAATTCATACACTTCAATATGAAATTCAAAACCTACGAAATTAATGAACAAATGCTACCCTAAACATTAAAACATAATGTGACACGTTCATGTAAAATAAATAACTAGTAAAGCTTCAATATAAAGCAACATGTGAAAAGGGATGGACAAATTATAACATTCAAGTATTTCTAGTGGAAATAAAGTTGATATAAAACAAGAATTACCAGCCACAGATGTCTTTTTGCTCTGCATTATTCATCCGTTCTTTTTCTTTCACGATATCATGTTCTGCATTCCAAGAGTGCACAAAAATGATCACAAATTACACTAGAAGGGGCCAAAAGGGGAAAAAAGGAATCATTAGATTTTAACTACTTTGATATTAAAGAATAATTATACACAAAGAGAAATATCTAATATTGTTTCTTAATATATAAAACTTCAAGAGTCGCCTTCTTTGTTTTAAACTCCAGCAATGTGCTACATTGTTACTAAAAGCATGACTGCAATGCAGGTACTCTCATCCATGAGAGAGGACAGCTTAGTCCGATATACCAGAAATTATCTTGAAATATTACCAGGTGACTTTAATGTAATTATAGAAATATTTCACTCAGGGAAAGAACATATTGTATAGCTGCCCGGGTTCGAGCCCAGCTTTAATATAGCAAGCTAAAACACATCAAATGCCATTGAATGATACAGCATTTTGAAATGTTACAAAAAATTTAAATGCAATTTCGTGGAAGAGCTATTGCAATTACCTACATACTAAAATTTTGACCAAAAATTCAAGAAAACTAAGATACTCCTTTTTCTTTCGAAGGAATCAAAGTCAAATACTAATGTAGGGATGCTCAACCTATTGTACTATGAAACCTACACATAGGAATGAAATTTCGTCACCTATGTGAGATGTCCAATACCCAGAAATTCCGTAAATTGTAGAATAGAACCTGCGTCTGAAAACAGACGAAAGGTAGAACATTATTCAAATACTTTACCTTTAGCCTTGAAGCAGGTGTTCTATATTAAACTGTGTTAATTCACATACAGAATTAGTAATATAATAGCTCAAAATATTTTAAGAACCAAACACACATTAAATAAACATTAAAAAATTTATATACATTTATTAGTGTTATGAGGGTTTATTCTGAAATATTATCAGGTCACTTTCAAAGAAATGATAGAACTTTTCACTCACGGAAGGGACATTCTGTCTGGCTGCCCGGGTTCCATCCCAGCTTCTGTTACAAAAGTTTCATAGAAGAATTTTAAAAATCCAGAAACAAAACTTATGAAGAAATTATTGAACATACCTGGTTCTATGATTTAGCCATTCTTACAGACATAGTAACTAAATCTTAAATTTGAGGGAGGGGGCGAGAGAACTAAACTAGAGTCTTTGAATTAAAGGGTATTATAAATTCATTTTAAATCAAAATTAATTTTGTGAAAATATTACACAAATATGAGGAATATACATTTTTACCATAATGTAATGTACGTTTTGCCCCATTGAAAATCTGGAGAACTAAGGGGTGAAATATAAGAAAACTGAAAGAATCATTTGGAAAATCTCATCGAGCTTAAATTAGTTTCTAAATTAGATGTGTTTAGTGTATTTAAAATTAGGCTAACTACTTCATTCACTTCAAACCCATTACATAATACTAGTATTTAAGAAAAATGGTAAAAGATTGCAAATATGTTAAATAACAATTCTATTGATCAAGAAATGGAAATAACTGATTTTCGTCCTAATTAAGATCAAGAATATCACAAAAAGCCAATTGAATAGTCCTAGAACAGAAACATCATGAACAGTTAAACTTTTAAAAAGATAAATTCCTGCTTCCAATCTGCTTAAAAATGTGAAAGAGGATTTTCAACAATGAACTTGTTAAAATCAATGTTTAGATACGGGATAACAAATCAACATCCCAACGACTGCAAGGATTTAGCCATAACATCGCATGTATCAGAGGCAAAAAAAAAAAAAAAAAACTCGCAGAAGAAATGCAGTGTTAAATTTCACATTAAAATACGATTTCCCTGTATTTAACTTTCATCTTGCTGAATTTTTTGTAAATAATGCAAAGAGTATACCTTTTCTTTAACTTATTATACCACACATTTTTATACTTTGTGTAATGTATTTATAACTGAAATATTAAAAGTGCACTAGATACTTGTGCTCGCCAAAATTTTATAAACTCAAAATTGGCTGCCTTTAAGTTAAAGTTGCACATAACTGCACTAAGGGAAGGAATGCAATTTTATTTCTTTGTCTGTATTTGGTTTCATTTTCATATAAAAAGAGTTAAAAATAGGGTTATCTAATTTTGTTATCTAGGTAACAAAATTTAAACACACATTTTCAGTAAAAATTACAGAATAAAAGATTTTGTTTCCCTGAAGATGCAACACCTCCCTATTCCAGGTATGGTACAGACTGCATACTGTCAGAAAGAAATTCCTTTCTTAAACAGGGAATCCATATACTTTAATCTGTTTTTACACAAGTACTGTTTATGACTAATGGTCCAGGAGTAAAATACTTTATAGTTAATCCATCTAAATTTTTATTATTTCCGGTCATCTGTATAGACTGTTTATTTATCACGACTAAACTACCAATCTGCATTCTAGATACCTCATATGATTCTTCAAGTCACGTTTCGTAGCCTATCATTTCTAATACAACAGGTACTTGCTGAGCGCAGACTTGTAAAGCGTGATTTCGCATATAGCAGTACCTTACAGGATTCCATTTAATTTGTCCACTGCTAGAATTTCTTTCATACGTGGTTCAACATTCATCCATCAACACCAGAAAGAATTTATCTGCTACTTTAAACAATTTCCATAGACTGAAAATGAAGTTCAAAAAAATCTTACAAATCTCAAATGCAAAGCATTCCGAAGAATTTTCACATATGGAAGATAAAGAAGTCAAACAATGAATCAGAAAATTACAAAAGAAGAATTGGGTGCTTATAAAACCCCTTGATAATAAAAGCGCTCATTACGAGAAACAGCTTTTAACTGAAGATTAGATGAAGGAATCATTAAATAACAGAGAAGCAATGTCTGATCTTCTAGTGGAGATGGACACAATTAAAGAAAAAAACGGACACTTTAAAAGAGCTACTGGGAAATATGTGCTCTTTACAGCGACATGGTTACAGTTGCATCAGTCATACTTATAAGCAAAAGAAATCAGCTTTTTCAAAAAATAATTCTGTCATGTATTTGCCAAGAGAACGAAAACAAGTCCTAAAGAAACTTTCAGAGTGCTTTTCAAAACCAAGTTGAAAGTTAGTCTGCAGAATTTTACTTCGATATTAATAAAACATCTCTGATTTTATTTCAAAATGAATATTTTTTAATCGATTTTAAAAAGATCTTCGCAAATTGGTTCATAAAACTTCACAATATGCCAAAATTGTTCAGATTAGGGACAAAATATAATAAAGTATGCTTAAAACAACTAAGAAAAAGCACATTTTGAGCATCCTTAACAGAAGACAATTTGGCTCCACTAACTTTCTTTACGAGTATACATTAAATTTTTATTTACATTTCTTTTTTATTCAACACTTAACTTTCAATGGTTTTAAGAGAAACAGCACTTGATAGAGAGACTCTAAATTCGGAAAAAACTGAAACAAAATTGGTTTATACCCAGGCAGTGCAATTACACTGGCCTGTTGGGAAGACAAGACCCCGTTGGACATGGAAAATATTAGGCCACACAGAGAGGAAAATGTTTAGCCTCCTCCTCGTAATGTGAAAGGAGGCCACTTGGGAAAAAATTACATCACAGCAGTACTTTTGAAACCACTACGAAGCAACAGAACTCTAACAAATCTCAGACTTCTGATAATTATAGTGTGATTAACAGTTCAACCTCACTTCGAATATTACAATACAATATAGAGAAAGCACCAATTCATACACTTCAATATGAAATTCAAAACCTACGAAATTAATGAACAAATGCTACCCTAAACATTAAAACATAATGTGACACGTTCATGTAAAATAAATAACTAGTAAAGCTTCAATATAAAGCAACATGTGAAAAGGGATGGACAAATTATAACATTCAAGTATTTCTAGTGGAAATAAAGTTGATATAAAACAAGAATTACCAGCCACAGATGTCTTTTTGCTCTGCATTATTCATCCGTTATTTTTCTTTCACGATATCATGTTCTGCATTCCAAGAGTGCACAAAAATGATCACAAATTACACTAGAAGGGGCCAAAAGGGGAAAAAAGGAATCATTAGATTTTAACTACTTTGATATTAAAGAATAATTATACACAAAGAGAAATATCTAATATTGTTTCTTAATATATAAAACTTCAAGAGTCGCCTTCTTTGTTTTAAACTCCAGCAATGTGCTACATTGTTACTAAAAGCATGACTGCAATGCAGGTACTCTCATCCATGAGAGAGGACAGCTTAGTCCGATATACCAGAAATTATCTTGAAATATTACCAGGTGACTTTAATGTAATTATAGAAATATTTCACTCAGGGAAAGAACATATTGTATAGCTGCACGGGTTCGAGCCCAGCTTTAATATAGCAAGCTAAAACACATCAAATGCCATTGAATGATACAGCATTTTGAAATGTTACAAAAAATTTAAATGCAATTTCGTGGAAGAGCTATTGCAATTACCTACATACTAAAATTTTGACCAAAAATTCAAGAAAACTAAGATACTCCTTTTTCTTTCGAAGGAATCAAAGTCAAATACTAATGTAGGGATGCTCAACCTATTGTACTATGAAACCTACACATAGGAATGAAATTTCGTCACCTATGTGAGATGTCCAATACCCAGAAATTCCGTAAATTGTAGAATAGAACCTGCGTCTGAAAACAGACGAAAGGTAGAACATTATTCAAATACTTTACCTTTAGCCTTGAAGCAGGTGTTCTATATTAAACTGTGTTAATTCACATACAGAATTAGTAATATAATAGCTCAAAATATTTTAAGAACCAAACACACATTAAATAAACATTAAAAAATTTATATACATTTATTAGTGTTATGAGGGTTTATTCTGAAATATTATCAGGTCACTTTCAAAGAAATGATAGAACTTTTCACTCACGGAAGGGACATTCTGTCTGGCTGCCCGGGTTCCATCCCAGCTTCTGTTACAAAAGTTTCATAGAAGAATTTTAAAAATCCAGAAACAAAACTTATGAAGAAATTATTGAACATACCTGGTTCTATGATTTAGCCATTCTTACAGACATAGTAACTAAATCTTAAATTTGAGGGAGGGGGCGAGAGAACTAAACTAGAGTCTTTGAATTAAAGGGTATTATAAGTTCATTTTAAATCAAAATTAATTTTCTGAAAATATTACACAAATATGAGGAATATACATTTTTACCATAATGTAATGTACGTTTTGCCCCTTTGAAAATCTGGAGAACTAAGGGGTGAAATATAAGAAAACTGAAAGAATCATTTGGAAAATCTCATCGAGCTTAAATTAGTTTCTAAATTAGATGTTTTTAGTGTATTTAAAATTAGGCTAACTACTTCATTCACTTCAAACCCATTACATAATACTAGTATTTAAGAAAAATGGTAAAAGATTGCAAATATGTTAAATAACAATTCTATTGATCAAGAAATGGAAATAACTGATTTTCGTCCTAATTAAGATCAAGAATATCACAAAAAGCCAATTGAATAGTCCTAGAACAGAAACATCATGAACAGTTAAACTTTTAAAAAGATAAATTCCTGCTTCCAATCTGCTTAAAAATGTGAAAGAGGATTTTCAACAATGAACTTGTTAAAATCAATGTTTAGATACGGGATAACAAATCAACATCCCAACGACTGCAAGGATTTAGCCATAACATCGCATGTATCAGAGGCAAAAAAAAAAAAAAAACTCGCAGAAGAAATGCAGTGTTAAATTTCACATTAAAATACGATTTCCCTGTATTTAACTTTCATCTTGCTGAAGTTTTTGTAAATAATGCAAAGAGTATACCTTTTCTTTAACTTATTATACCACACATTTTTATACTTTGTGTAATGTATTTATAACTGAAATATTAAAAGTGCACTAGATACTTGTGCTCGCCGAAATTTTATAAACTCAAAATTGGCTCCCTTTAAGTTAAAGTTGCACATAACTGCACTAAGGGAAGGAATGCAATTTTATTTCTTTGTCTGTATTTGGTTTCATTTTCATATAAAAAGAGTTAAAAATAGGGTTATCTAATTTTGTTATCTAGGTAACAAAATTTAAACACACATTTTCAGTAAAAATTTCAGAATAAAAGATTTTGTTTCCCTGAAGATGCAACACCTCCCTATTCCAGGTATGGTACAGACTGCATACTGTCAGAAAGAAATTCCTTTCTTAAACAGGGAATCCATATACTTTAATCTGTTTTTACACAAGTACTGTTTATGACTAATGGTCCAGGAGTAAAATACTTTATAGTTAATCCATCTAAATTTTTATTATTTCCGGTCATCTGTATAGACTGTTTATTTATCACGACTAAACTACCAATCTGCATTCTAGATACCTCATATGATTCTTCAAGTCACGTTTCGTAGCCTATCATTTCTAATACAACAGGTACTTGCTGAGCGCAGACTTGTAAAGCGTGATTTCGCGTATAGCAGTACCTTACAGGATTCCATTTAATTTGTCCACTGCTAGAATTTCATTCATACGTGGTTCAACATTCATCCATCAACACCAGAAAGAATTTATCTGCTACTTTAAACAATTTCCATAGACTGAAAATGAAGTTCAAAAAAATCTTACAAATCTCAAATGCAAAGCATTCCGAAGAATTTTCACATATGGAAGATAAAGAAGTCAAACAATGAATCAGAAAATTACAAAAGAAGAATTGGGTGCTTATAAAACCCCTTGATAATAAAAGCGCTCATTACGAGAAACAGCTTTTAACTGAAGATTAGATGAAGGAATCGTTAAATAACAGAGAAGCAATGTCTGATCTTCTAGTGGAGATGGACACAATTAAAGAAAAAAACGGACACTTTAAAAGAGCTACTGGGAAATATGTGCTCTTTACAGCGACATGGTTACAGTTGCATCAGTCATTCTTATAAGCAAAAGACATCAGCTTTTTCAAAAAATAATTCTGTCATGTATTTGCCAAGAGAACGAAAACAAGTCCTAAAGAAACTTTCAGAGTGCTTTTCAAAACCAAGTTGAAAGTTAGTCTGCAGAATTTTACTTCGATAATAATAAAACATCTCTGATTTTATTTCAAAATGAATATTTTTTAATCGATTTTAAAGAGATCTTCGCAAATTGGTTCATAAAACTTCACAATATGCCAAAATTGTTCAGATTAGGGACAAAATATAATAAAGTATGCTTAAAACAACTAAGAAAAAGCACATTTTGAGCATCCTTAACAGAAGACAATTTGGCTCCACTAACTTTCTTTACGAGTATACATTAAATTTTTATTTACATTTCTTTTTTATTCAACACTTAACTTTCAATGGTTTTAAGAGAAACAGCACTTGATAGAGAGACTCTAAATTCGGAAAAAACTGAAACAAAATTGGTTTATACCCAGGCAGTGCAATTACACTGGCCTGTTGGGAAGACAAGACCCCGTTGGACATGGAAAATATTAGGCCACACAGAGAGGAAAATGTTTAGCCTCCTCCTCGTAATGTGAAAGGAGGCCACTTGGGAAAAAATTACATCACAGCAGTACTTTTGAAACCACTACGAAGCAACAGAACTCTAACAAATCTAAGACTTCTGATAATTATAGTGTGATTAACAGTTCAACCTCACTTCGAATATTACAATACAATATAGAGAAAGCACCAATTCATACACTTCAATATGAAATTCAAAACCTACGAAATTAATGAACAAATGCTACCCTAAACATTAAAACATAATGTGACACGTTCATGTAAAATAAATAACTAGTAAAGCTTCAATATAAAGCAACATGTGAAAAGGGATGGACAAATTATAACATTCAAGTATTTCTAGTGGAAATAAAGTTGATATAAAACAAGAATTACCAGCCACAGATGTCTTTTTGCTCTGCATTATTCATCTGTTCTTTTTCTTTCACGATATCATGTTCTGCATTCCAAGAGTGCACAAAAATGATCACAAATTACACTAGAAGGGGCCAAAAGGGGAAAAAAGGAATCATTAGATTTTAACTACTTTGATATTAAAGAATAATTATACACAAAGAGAAATATCTAATATTGTTTCTTAATATATAAAACTTCAAGAGTCGCCTTCTTTGTTTTAAACTCCAGCAATGTGCTACATTGTTACTAAAAGCATGACTGCAATGCAGGTACTCTCATCCATGAGAGAGGACAGCTTAGTCCGATATACCAGAAATTATCTTGAAATATTACCAGGTGACTTTAATGTAATTATAGAAATATTTCACTCAGGGAAAGAACATATTGTATAGCTGCCCGGGTTCGAGCCCAGCTTTAATATAGCAAGCTAAAACACATCAAATGCCATTGAATGATACAGCATTTTGAAATGTTACAAAAAATTTAAATGCAATTTCGTGGAAGAGCTATTGCAATTACCTACATACTAAAATTTTGACCAAAAATTCAAGAAAACTAAGATACTCCTTTTTCTTTCGAAGGAATCAAAGTCAAATACTAATGTAGGGATGCTCAACCTATTGTACTATGAAACCTACACATAGGAATGAAATTTTGTCACCTATGTGAGATGTCCAATACCCAGAAATTCCGTAAATTGTAGAATAGAACCTGCGTCTGAAAACAGACGAAAGGTAGAACATTATTCAAATACTTTACCTTTAGCCTTGAAGCAGGTGTTCTATATTAAACTGTGTTAATTCACATACAGAATTAGTAATATAATAGCTCAAAATATTTTAAGAACCAAACACACATTAAATAAACATTAAAAAATTTATATACATTTATTAGTGTTACGAGGGTTTATTCTGAAATATTATCAGGTCACTTTCAAAGAAATGATAGAACTTTTCACTCACGGAAGGGACATTCTGTCTGGCTGCCCGGGTTCCATCCCAGCTTCTGTTACAAAAGTTTCATAGAAGAATTTTAAAAATCCAGAAACAAAACTTATGAAGAAATTATTGAACATACCTGGTTCTATGATTTAGCCATTCTTACAGACATAGTAACTAAATCTTAAATTTGAGGGAGGGGGCGAGAGAACTAAACTAGAGTCTTTGAATTAAAGGGTATTATAAATTCATTTTAAATCAAAATTAATTTTGTGAAAATATTACACAAATATGAGGAATATACATTTTTACCATAATGTAATGTACGTTTTGCCCCATTGAAAATCTGGAGAACTAAGGGATGAAATATAAGAAAACTGAAAGAATCATTTGGAAAATCTCATCGAGCTTAAATTAGTTTCTCAATTAGATGTGTTTAGTGTATTTAAAATTAGGCTAACTACTTCATTCACTTCAAACCCATTACATAATACTAGTATTTAAGAAAAATGGTAAAAGATTGCAAATATGTTAAATAACAATTCTATTGATCAAGAAATGGAAATAACTGATTTTCGTCCTAATTAAGATCAAGAATATCACAAAAAGCCAATTGAATAGTCCTAGAACAGAAACATCATGAACAGTTAAACTTTTAAAAAGATAAATTCCTGCTTCCAATCTGCTTAAAAATGTGAAAGAGGATTTTCAACAATGAACTTGTTAAAATCAATGTTTAGATACGGGATAACAAATCAACATCCCAACGACTGCAAGGATTTAGCCATAACATCGCATGTATCAGAGGCAAAAAAAAAAAAAAAACTCGCAGAAGAAATGCAGTGTTAAATTTCACATTAAAATACGATTTCCCTGTATTTAACTTTCATCTTGCTGAAGTTTTTGTAAATAATGCAAAGAGTATACCTTTTCTTTAACTTATTATACCACACATTTTTATACTTTGTGTAATGTATTTATAACTGAAATATTAAAAGTGCACTAGATACTTGTGCTCGCCAAAATTTTATAAACTCAAAATTGGCTCCCTTTAAGTTAAAGTTGCACATAACTGCACTAAGGGAAGGAATGCAATTTTATTTCTTTGTCTGTATTTGGTTTCATTTTCATATAAAAAGAGTTAAAAATAGGGTTATCTAATTTTGTTATCTAGGTAACAAAATTTAAACACACATTTTCAGTAAAAATTTCAGAATAAAAGATTTTGTTTCCCTGAAGATGCAACACCTCCCTATTCCAGGTATGGTACAGACTGCATACTGTCAGAAAGAAATTCCTTTCTTAAACAGGGAATCCATATACTTTAATCTGTTTTTACACAAGTACTGTTTATGACTAATGGTCCAGGAGTAAAATACTTTATAGTTAATCCATCTAAATTTTTATTATTTCCGGTCATCTGTATAGACTGTTTATTTATCACGACTAAACTACCAATCTGCATTCTAGATACCTCATATGATTCTTCAAGTCACGTTTCGTAGCCTATCATTTCTAATACAACAGGTACTTGCTGAGCGCAGACTTGTAAAGCGTGATTTCGCGTATAGCAGTACCTTACAGGATTCCATTTAATTTGTCCACTGCTAGAATTTCATTCATACGTGGTTCAACATTCATCCATCAACACCAGAAAGAATTTATCTGCTACTTTAAACAATTTCCATAGACTGAAAATGAAGTTCAAAAAAATCTTACAAATCTCAAATGCAAAGCATTCCGAAGAATTTTCACATATGGAAGATAAAGAAGTCAAACAATGAATCAGAAAATTACAAAAGAAGAATTGGGTGCTTATAAAACCCCTTGATAATAAAAGCGCTCATTACGAGAAACAGCTTTTAACTGAAGATTAGATGAAGGAATCGTTAAATAACAGAGAAGCAATGTCTGATCTTCTAGTGGAGATGGACACAATTAAAGAAAAAAACGGACACTTTAAAAGAGCTACTGGGAAATATGTGCTCTTTACAGCGACATGGTTACAGTTGCATCAGTCATTCTTATAAGCAAAAGACATCAGCTTTTTCAAAAAATAATTCTGTCATGTATTTGCCAAGAGAACGAAAA
Source organism: Stegodyphus dumicola (assembly GCF_044657685.1). Taxonomy (NCBI): domain Eukaryota; kingdom Metazoa; phylum Arthropoda; class Arachnida; order Araneae; family Eresidae; genus Stegodyphus; species Stegodyphus dumicola. The sequence goes on along the minus strand of NC_140781.1, from coordinate 105,781,267 downwards.
CAAGTCCTAAAGAAACTTTCAGAGTGCTTTTCAAAACCAAGTTGAAAGTTAGTCTGCAGAATTTTACTTCGATAATAATAAAACATCTCTGATTTTATTTCAAAATGAATATTTTTTAATCGATTTTAAAGAGATCTTCGCAAATTGGTTCATAAAACTTCACAATATGCCAAAATTGTTCAGATTAGGGACAAAATATAATAAAGTATGCTTAAAACAACTAAGAAAAAGCACATTTTGAGCATCCTTAACAGAAGACAATTTGGCTCCACTAACTTTCTTTACGAGTATACATTAAATTTTTATTTACATTTCTTTTTTATTCAACACTTAACTTTCAATGGTTTTAAGAGAAACAGCACTTGATAGAGAGACTCTAAATTCGGAAAAAACTGAAACAAAATTGGTTTATACCCAGGCAGTGCAATTACACTGGCCTGTTGGGAAGACAAGACCCCGTTGGACATGGAAAATATTAGGCCACACAGAGAGGAAAATGTTTAGCCTCCTCCTCGTAATGTGAAAGGAGGCCACTTGGGAAAAAATTACATCACAGCAGTACTTTTGAAACCACTACGAAGCAACAGAACTCTAACAAATCTAAGACTTCTGATAATTATAGTGTGATTAACAGTTCAACCTCACTTCGAATATTACAATACAATATAGAGAAAGCACCAATTCATACACTTCAATATGAAATTCAAAACCTACGAAATTAATGAACAAATGCTACCCTAAACATTAAAACATAATGTGACACGTTCATGTAAAATAAATAACTAGTAAAGCTTCAATATAAAGCAACATGTGAAAAGGGATGGACAAATTATAACATTCAAGTATTTCTAGTGGAAATAAAGTTGATATAAAACAAGAATTACCAGCCACAGATGTCTTTTTGCTCTGCATTATTCATCTGTTCTTTTTCTTTCACGATATCATGTTCTGCATTCCAAGAGTGCACAAAAATGATCACAAATTACACTAGAAGGGGCCAAAAGGGGAAAAAAGGAATCATTAGATTTTAACTACTTTGATATTAAAGAATAATTATACACAAAGAGAAATATCTAATATTGTTTCTTAATATATAAAACTTCAAGAGTCGCCTTCTTTGTTTTAAACTCCAGCAATGTGCTACATTGTTACTAAAAGCATGACTGCAATGCAGGTACTCTCATCCATGAGAGAGGACAGCTTAGTCCGATATACCAGAAATTATCTTGAAATATTACCAGGTGACTTTAATGTAATTATAGAAATATTTCACTCAGGGAAAGAACATATTGTATAGCTGCACGGGTTCGAGCCCAGCTTTAATATAGCAAGCTAAAACACATCAAATGCCATTGAATGATACAGCATTTTGAAATGTTACAAAAAATTTAAATGCAATTTCGTGGAAGAGCTATTGCAATTACCTACATACTAAAATTTTGACCAAAAATTCAAGAAAACTAAGATACTCCTTTTTCTTTCGAAGGAATCAAAGTCAAATACTAATGTAGGGATGCTCAACCTATTGTACTATGAAACCTACACATAGGAATGAAATTTCGTCACCTATGTGAGATGTCCAATACCCAGAAATTCCGTAAATTGTAGAATAGAACCTGCGTCTGAAAACAGACGAAAGGTAGAACATTATTCAAATACTTTACCTTTAGCCTTGAAGCAGGTGTTCTATATTAAACTGTGTTAATTCACATACAGAATTAGTAATATAATAGCTCAAAATATTTTAAGAACCAAACACACATTAAATAAACATTAAAAAATTTATATACATTTATTAGTGTTATGAGGGTTTATTCTGAAATATTATCACGTCACTTTCAAAGAAATGATAGAACTTTTCACTCACGGAAGGGACATTCTGTCTGGCTGCCCGGGTTCCATCCCAGCTTCTGTTACAAAAGTTTCATAGAAGAATTTTAAAAATCCAGAAACAAAACTTATGAAGAAATTATTGAACATACCTGGTTCTATGATTTAGCCATTCTTACAGACATAGTAACTAAATCTTAAATTTGAGGGAGGGGGCGAGAGAACTAAACTAGAGTCTTTGAATTAAAGGGTATTATAAATTCATTTTAAATCAAAATTAATTTTGTGAAAATATTACACAAATATGAGGAATATACATTTTTACCATAATGTAATGTACGTTTTGCCCCATTGAAAATCTGGAGAACTAAGGGATGAAATATAAGAAAACTGAAAGAATCATTTGGAAAATCTCATCGAGCTTAAATTAGTTTCTCAATTAGATGTGTTTAGTGTATTTAAAATTAGGCTAACTACTTCATTCACTTCAAACCCATTACATAATACTAGTATTTAAGAAAAATGGTAAAAGATTGCAAATATGTTAAATAACAATTCTATTGATCAAGAAATGGAAATAACTGATTTTCGTCCTAATTAAGATCAAGAATATCACAAAAAGCCAATTGAATAGTCCTAGAACAGAAACATCATGAACAGTTAAACTTTTAAAAAGATAAATTCCTGCTTCCAATCTGCTTAAAAATGTGAAAGAGGATTTTCAACAATGAACTTGTTAAAATCAATGTTTAGATACAGGATAACAAATCAACATCCCAACGACTGCAAGGATTTAGCCATAACATCGCATGTATCAGAGGCAAAAAAAAAAAAAACTCGCAGAAGAAATGCAGTGTTAAATTTCACATTAAAATACGATTTCCCTGTATTTAACTTTCATCTTGCTGAATTTTTTGTAAATAATGCAAAGAGTATACCTTTTCTTTAACTTATTATACCACACATTTTTATACTTTGTGTAATGTATTTATAACTGAAATATTAAAAGTGCACTAGATACTTGTGCTCGCCAAAATTTTATAAACTCAAAATTGGCTCCCTTTAAGTTAAAGTTGCACATAACTGCACTAAGGGAAGGAATGCAATTTTATTTCTTTGTCTGTATTTGGTTTCATTTTCATATAAAAAGAGTTAAAAATAGGGTTATCTAATTTTGTTATCTAGGTAACAAAATTTAAACACACATTTTCAGTAAAAATTTCAGAATAAAAGATTTTGTTTCCCTGAAGATGCAACACCTCCCTATTCCAGGTATGGTACAGACTGCATACTGTCAGAAAGAAATTCCTTTCTTAAACAGGGAATCCATATACTTTAATCTGTTTTTACACAAGTACTGTTTATGACTAATGGTCCAGGAGTAAAATACTTTATAGTTAATCCATCTAAATTTTTATTATTTCCGGTCATCTGTATAGACTGTTTATTTATCACGACTAAACTACCAATCTGCATTCTAGATACCTCATATGATTCTTCAAGTCACGTTTCGTAGCCTATCATTTCTAATACAACAGGTACTTGCTGAGCGCAGACTTGTAAAGCGTGATTTCGCGTATAGCAGTACCTTACAGGATTCCATTTAATTTGTCCACTGCTAGAATTTCATTCATACGTGGTTCAACATTCATCCATCAACACCAGAAAGAATTTATCTGCTACTTTAAACAATTTCCATAGACTGAAAATGAAGTTCAAAAAAATCTTACAAATCTCAAATGCAAAGCATTCCGAAGAATTTTCACATATGGAAGATAAAGAAGTCAAACAATGAATCAGAAAATTACAAAAGAAGAATTGGGTGCTTATAAAACCCCTTGATAATAAAAGCGCTCATTACGAGAAACAGCTTTTAACTGAAGATTAGATGAAGGAATCGTTAAATAACAGAGAAGCAATGTCTGATCTTCTAGTGGAGATGGACACAATTAAAGAAAAAAACGGACACTTTAAAAGAGCTACTGGGAAATATGTGCTCTTTACAGCGACATGGTTACAGTTGCATCAGTCATTCTTATAAGCAAAAGACATCAGCTTTTTCAAAAAATAATTCTGTCATGTATTTGCCAAGAGAACGAAAACAAGTCCTAAAGAAACTTTCAGAGTGCTTTTCAAAACCAAGTTGAAAGTTAGTCTGCAGAATTTTACTTCGATAATAATAAAACATCTCTGATTTTATTTCAAAATGAATATTTTTTAATCGATTTTAAAGAGATCTTCGCAAATTGGTTCATAAAACTTCACAATATGCCAAAATTGTTCAGATTAGGGACAAAATATAATAAAGTATGCTTAAAACAACTAAGAAAAAGCACATTTTGAGCATCCTTAACAGAAGACAATTTGGCTCCACTAACTTTCTTTACGAGTATACATTAAATTTTTATTTACATTTCTTTTTTATTCAACACTTAACTTATATAAATGAGAATTAATTATATTATATTAGTTTTAAAAGTAAAACTAGTAAAACTAATATAATATCATTGTATATAAAGCAGTTTGATGTATAATGGAAAAAATTCAATTACTGCAGTATGTTTTAATAAAATTTGAATATAATAGACTGAATTGCACTACATTAAACAAAAAAGCAAAACATTTTTATTTATTTATCTTTATTTTCACTATATGTGTTTGTCATATGTTTGTTACTAGAGGACTTATTTTATAGATTTTAAGCTAAATAATATTTTTATGTTTTTACTTATGCAAATTAATTAATAAAAAGAACTGTGATTTAAGTATTGTCTTTGCTGTGATATAGATTGAATCTTATTATGTTATGGAATTATCATTTAAATATTCAGATACGTGTAATATTAAGAGCATATGTATGTAAGTATAATTTTTCCAAGTATAATTAAAAGTAACCATCAACAACAAATAAACTTATAAGTAAATAGTATCTGTAAATTCTGTATGTAAAGGTATTATTTTTATTTTTATTTATTTCTCTGTGTATTATTTTAATATTGTTTTTAGCTAAATAAAGAAAAGAAAAAAAAATATTTAATGGAATTTTTTACTCTATTAAATCTATGAATCCCACAGTCATCTGAGCATTGAAGTAATTTTTATAGCATTCTGCACTTCATTCTAAAAGCATTATAATTTAAAGGTGTATATCCTGAATCAGTATTTAAAATCATAAAGTGTTTAGCAGCTTTTTCTGGAAACATACACAAAATAACATTTTTAACAAATTTGCTACAGTAATAGACGTTTGATTCCATGTGAGCAAAATTCAAATAACATATTAAAAATAAAAAACAAGAATTAAAGATTAAACCTTATCCTAAATTAATGGAGGTTGAGGGAAAGCTCTTGTCAAAAAATACATTTTGAGATGAATAACATTATGCGTGTATTTAAAAGCAAAAATTGAAAATTCAATAAAGGAATTCAAAAAGAAAGTATTTTTAACTAAAAATACAAATTTGAAATATGATTTGTGAACATGTTTTAGAAACTTTTAAAATAACTTGAATCATACGAGAAATTTGGCAATTTAAAAAAAAAAATACGAGAAAGAATCTGAACTGCAGACAAAAGAAGGGAAAAACCCCACATTTTTATATGGATGCAGAAAAAAGCTGAAATTCGGATTCTCTAGAATGTTAAATTTTAGCGGACAGCGCTACAGAGCCAAAGTTGCCGCTCCACACCTAAATTGCAACCCTAAAGCTTAGATTCAAAATGGCTGACGAGTCAGCCTGTCTCTCTAGTAGCTCTACGTGAGATGAGATCGCTTGGAGTCACGTGATATGAACCGGCGAATTAGGATGTTGAACTATTGCTATATTAAAGCTGGGCTCGAACCCGGGCAGCTAGACAATATGTCCTTTCCCTGAGTGAAATATTTCTATAATTACATTAAAGTCACCTGGTAATATTTCAAGATAATTTCTGGTATATCGGACTAAGCTGTCCTCTCTCATGGATGAGAGTACCTAAGTAGAGAACTTAAAATTAGAAATGGTTCTTACGTTAAAATTCTGAATGAAATATTTCTTTTATGGTATATGACTTTGGTTTCCAAGATGTTCTTCCAAGTCTGGTTTTAGAGAGGTGTTTTTGTGCCCTTTTTTTTTAAAAAAATCTATATATGTATAGCTCTTTTAATATTAATGTATTGCGAGTTTGATTACTCTATTTTGATCTGTTATGTCACTAATTATGTGTGTGAATTAAGATAGTCTAATATATAACACCTGCTTCAAAGCTGGCAGTAAAGTTTATTTTGTTTATTTGTGATTTAAAATTACCTGCTCTTTGTCTTTTGGTGCCATCTTTCTACCAGCGCTGCAATTATTTACTCTTCTCGAAGATCATTATCCCTTTTATTCTGTGTATCCGTAATAACTGTCTAATTTTTTTTTCTTTCATTATTCATGTTGTACCCATATATTAAAAACCCCTTTCGCTTACTGTACTTCTGTCGTATTAGGAAAATCAGCTTTTCTATCAATTGCAGTCATGCTTTTAGTAACAATGTAGCACATTGCTGGAGTTTAAAACAAAGAAGGCAACTCTTGAAGTTTTATATATTAAGAAACAATAATAGATATTTCTCTTTGTGTATAATTATTCTTTAATATCAAAGTAGTTAAAATCTAATGATTCCTTTTTCCCCTTTTGGCCCCTTCTAGTGTAATTTGTGATCATTTTTGTGCACTCTTGGAATGCAGAACATGATATCGTGACAGAAAAAGAACGGATGAATAATGCAGAGCAAAAAGACATCTGTGGCTGGTAATTCTTGTTTTATATCAACTTTAATTCCACTAGAAATACTTGAATGTTATAATTTGTCCATCCCTTTTCACATGTTGCTTTATATTGGAGCTTTACTAGTTATTTATTTTACATGAACGTGTCACATTATGTTTTAATGTTTAGGGTAGCATTTGTGCATTAAATTCGTAGGTTTTGAATTTCATATTGAAGTGTCTGAATTGGTGCTTTCTCTATATTGTATTGTAATATTCGAAGTGAGGTTGAACTGTTAATCACACTATAATTATCAGAAGTCTGAGATTTGTTAGAGTTCTGTTGCTTCGTAGTGGTTTCAAAAGTACTGCTGTGGTGTAATTTTTTCCCAAGTGGCCTCCTTTCGCATTACGAGGAGGAGGCTAAACATTTTCCTCTCTGTGTGGCCTAATATTTTCCATGTCCAACGGGGTCTTCTCTTCCCAACAGGCCAGTGTAATTGCACTGCCTGGGTATAAACCAATTTTGTTTCAGTTTTTTCCGAATTTACAGTCTCTCTATCAAGTGCTGTTTCTCTTAAAACCATTGAAAGTTAAGTGTTGAATAAAAAAGAAATGTAAATAAAAGTTTAATGTATACTCGTAAAGAAAGTTAGTGGAGCCAAATTGTCTTCTGTTAAGGATGCTCAAAATGTGCTTTTTCTTAGTTGTTTTAAGAATACTTTATTATATTTTGTCCCTAATCTGAACAATTTTGGCATATTGTGAAGTTTTATGAACCAATTTGCGAAGATCTCTTTAAAATCGATTAAAAAATATTCATTTTGAAATAAAATCAGAGATGTTTTATTATTATCGAAGTAAAATTCTGCAGACGAACTTTCAACTTGGTTTTGAAAAGCACTCTGAAAGTTTCTTTAGGACTATTTTCGTTCTCTTGGCAAATACAGGACAGAATTATTTTTTGAAAAAGCTGATGTCTTTTGCTTATAAGAATGACTGATGCAACTGTAACCATGTCGCTGTAAAGAGCACATATTTCCCAGTAGCTCTTTTAAAGTGTCCGTTTTTTTCTTTAATTGTGTCCATCTCCACTAGAAGATCAGACATTGCTTCTCTGTTATTTAACGATTCCTTCATCTAATCTTCAGTTAAAAGCTGTTTCTCGTAATGAGCGCTTTTATTATCAAGGGGTTTTATAAGCACCCAATTCTTCTTTTGTAATTTTCTGATTTATTGTTTGACTTCTTTATCTTCCATATGTGAAAATTCTTCGGAATGCTTTGCATTTGAGATTTGTAAGATTTTTTTGAACTTCATTTTCAGTCTATGGAAATTGTTTAAAGTAGCAGATAAATTCTTTCTGGTGTTGATGGATGAATGTTGAACCACGTATGAATGAAATTCTAGCAGTGGACAAATTAAATGGAATCCTGTAAGGTACTGCTATACGCAATATCACGCTTTACAAGTCTGCGCTCAGCAAGTACCTGTTGTATTAGAAATGATACGCTACGAAACGTGACTTGAAGAATCATATGAGGTATCTAGTATGCAGATTGGTAGTTTAGTCGTGATAAATAAACAGTCTATACAGATGACCGGAAATAATAAAAATTTAGATGGATTAACTATAAAGTATTTTACTCCTGGACCATAAGTCATAAACAGTACTTGTGTAAAAACAGATTAAAGTATATGGATTCCCTGTTTAAGAAAGGAATTTCTTTCTGACAGTATGCAGTCTGTACCATACCTGGAATAGCCAGGTGTTGCATCTTCAGGGAAACAAAATCTTTTATTCTGTAATTTTTACTGAAAATGTATGTTTAAATTTTGTTACCTAGATAACAAAATTAGATAACCCTATGTTTAACTCTTTTTATATAAAAATGAAACCAAATACAGACAAAGAAATAAAATTGCATTCCTTCCCTTAGTGCAGTTATGTGCAACTTTAACTTAAAGGGAGCCAATTTTGAGTTTATAAAATTTTGGCGAGCACAAGGATCTAGTGCACTTTTAATATTTCAGTTATAAATACATAACACAAAGTATAAAAATGTGTGGTATAATATGTTAAAGAAAAGGTATACTCTTTGTATTATTTACAAAAAATTCAGCAAGATGAAAGTTAAATACAGGGAAATCGTATTTTAATGTGAAATTTAACACTGCATTTTTTCTGCGAGTTTTTTTTTTTTTTTTTTTTTTTTTTTTTTGCCTCTGATACATGCGATGTTATGGCTAAATGCTTGCAGTCGTTGGGATGTTGATTTGTTATCCTGTATCTAAACATTGATTTTAACAAGTTCATTGTTGAAAATCCTCTTTCACATTTTTAAGTAGATTGGAAGCAGGAATTTATCTTTTTAAAAGTTTAACTGTTCATGATGTTTGTGTTCTAGGACTATTCAAATGGCTTTTTGTGATATTCTTGATCTTAATTAGGATGAAAATCAGTTATTTCCATTTCTTGATCAATAGAATTGTTATTTAACATATTTGCAATCTTTTACCATTTTTCTTAAATACTAGTATTATGTAATGGGTTTGAAGTGAATGAAGTAGTTAGCCTAATTTTAAATACACTCAAAACATCTAATTTAGAAACTAATTTAAGCTCGATGAGATTTTCCAAATGATTCTTTCAGTTTTCTTATATTTCACCCCTTAGTTATCCAGATTTTCAAAGGGGCAAAACGGACATTACATTATGGTAAAAATGTATATTCCTCCTATTTGTGTAATATTTTCAGAAAATTAATTTTGATTTAAAATGAATTTATAATACCCTTTAATTCAAAGACTTTAGTTTAGTTCTCTTGCCCCCTCCCTCAAATTTAAGATTTAGTTACTATGTCTGTAAGAATGGCTAAATCATAGAACCAGGTATGTTCAATAATTTCTTCATAAGTTTTGTTTCTGGATTTTTAAAATTCTTCTATGAAAATTTTTCCTTTCCTCTTGGTGATTATCAATTAAATTTCTTTGAAAAATGTTTATTTTTCCTCTACAAAACCTATATCATTCCAATGAATTTCGGCTCCGATGTTGACGAGAATAAAACAGCGAACAATGTAAGGATATACTTCAAAAGACTGGAATTTTAAGATAAGTACTTTTCTTTCATCTAAACTAAATCAAATTTCTATAAATAAGTGCCTTTAAATCAATAAATCTTAATTTTTCATCAGTTTAAAGCATTAAAAAATACTTGAAATTGCCATTGCTTGTGGCTTCCTTTGTGTATCAACTCGAAACAGACGCCAGCGTTATCAGTTCACGTCTGTCAACACTTACAAAGCCCTTAAGGAATCTCGAGAGAGGGAAAATTTGGGGATGAGAGGGATAATTTGGCCCAAGGCCCAAGGCGTTTGACTTCCGGAGTACCTTTGCAACTTAATGCAATTACCTCCACAACTTCGATAAGGAAACTGAGTTGGATAAGAGAAAGCAATGGCTAAAGGAGAGATGAACAAACCATTAAGGGTTTACACAGAAAGAAATGAATAAGGAGTCCGCATATGGGACGAGCAATTCTCTCTGCTTTCAACTTGTAATTTAAGATTGAAAGAGAGAAAGGAGTTGGTTGAGGCGAATTCCGGAACGCATTGCGTTAATGGAATCGGAAAGGTTGGAAGACAATCAGCCGGGAAACATAATTTTCCAGGGCTTGGGAAAGGTAATATTAGGTAATACGGACAGCCGCAGTGATAGCTAATGCCTTGGGGATGAGCGGGGGGGAGGAGTCTTACGACTAAAACTGGAATCCAGGGAAGAAGGAGCGAAGAGGAGGGGGGGAGAGTCTATTCAGGAAGGCGAAAAGTTCTCCGACCGCCCGTGGCGAGAGGAGAATAGGAGCAGCTACTGAAGCGGAAAAGAACCGTGAGGAAAGTTAACTGTGAAAAAGACGGAGAAATTATTAGATGAGGATTTAAAGGGACAGAAATAGAGCAAAGGAAGGGAGTAAGGGGAATTAAAGGAGGTGAGATTTAAATTTAATTATTGAAGAAGGTCTTGAAGTGATGAAATGCAAGCTTGTGATACCTGTGGAAAAATAAAGAATTGATAAGTTGTAGTTAGGTAAAAGGAAGCACTGCAGGAATGATTATAGAGTAGATTAATTATTGCTATATTATTTAAGTCTAAATTTTAATGAATTTAATAGTAGTTGAATAATTAAACTATTGCTGCTATTTTTAAAAAATTTACTTTAATGTTATAAGTCTGGTCCGTGATATATGAAAAGGTGAGGTCCTGATAAATGGGGGGAGGTCATGTTTAGTGGTACAGATGTGGGTCGCGATAAACGAGGCCAGATTAGGTCTAGCGGGCAGTGATGTAAAAAAGAGAGTTAATTAAGGGTCGCCGGGTTAGGCCCGTGAAGTGCTGGTTAAAGTTTAGTTTTAAAAATTAGAAAGAATTCCTAGTCAAGCAAGCACCTCCGCTTTGGCTTCCTAGGAAAGATGTTAAATGTTCTATCAAGAACGCTCCTAGGTCGCTTAGCAGAGCTAGGCTCTGCTGGATTATAAGCAGGAAGTGAGTGCAAGACTGGGTTTTCAATCTGAGATAGTCTATTGAAAAACTTTGCCGAATTTTGCCGAAAAAAGGCATCCAGGGGTAAAATTTTGAGATCATTATGTAGCACTTCATTCCGGACGAAATAATGAGCATTGGTGAGTATGCGAAGCGTAACACTCTGGAATACTTGGAGTTTCTTTAGGTGACTGTTGGCTGCGGTTGACCAGATGATAGCTGCATAGGTGAGGATGGGGAAGATGGTGCTGCGATAAAGTAGGATCTTGTTGCTGAGGGAGAGGTTGCTGGTACGGTTGATAAGTGACATTAGTTGAGTTCTGACAGTTCGTGCTTTGGCTATTGTATAGTTGATATGAGTACTCCAGAGTAGCTTCGCATCCAGATAAACTCCCAGATATTTATAGGATTCCACCCAGGGTATCTCCTCATCAAATAACCTGAGTGGCTGGAGTTGACTATGGACATTCCTCTTTCTGGAAAAGAAAACGGTGGCGGCACTTTTTGCGACGTTAATTTTGATTTTCCAGGTAATGAGCCAGGACTCTAAGTCTGTTAAATAAAGTTGGAGGTGATTAAGAGTGGCGTTAAGTGTTGGGTGCTGAGAAATGATGGCTGTGTCGTCTGCGTAAAGGGCTAGATCGACACTTGGTGATTGTGGTATGTCATTTACATACAAGTTGAAGAGCGTAGCGCTAAGAATTCAAGAATTCCTCCCTGAGGCACCCCCGCCAGGATAGGGCGAGGACAAGAGACAGAATATTTGACTTTAACAGAAAAGGTACGATTATTGAGGTAAGAGTGCATGATGTGCACAAAATTAGCCGAAATTTCAAGTCGCATGAGCTTGAATAAAATTCCGATATGCCAACATCTGTCGAAAGCCTTTGCTACGTCTAAATAGACTATAGTTGTAGGCTTTCCACTGCGAGATCCTGTGTGAATGATTTCTACTACCCTCAGTAGCTGGGTCTGAGTTGAGTGTTTTGCGCGAAAGCCGAATTGTTGAGGAATAATGATATTTCGGCTTCGGCAGAAATCATTCAGGTATCCAAGCAGTATAGCTTCGTAGATTTTACTAAGTGAAGACAGAAGGCTGATCGGTCTATAATTTTGAGGGACCTTAGGGTCCATGCCAGGTTTTAGAATAGGAATGACTAAAGCATTCTTCCAGCTAGTAGGATAATATTTTAACCTTAGCATTGAGTTAATCAAAACTGCTAGGTAAAATATGAATTTAATAGGCAAATTTTTAATCATGCGATTAGAAATCCTATCAAGGCCGGGTGCTTTTGCAGGGGTGAGATTTTTGACAATTGGAGAAATCTCAGTCATGGTTGTGGTGATGGGTTCCTCAGAATGTGTATGTGAGGAGAGAAATTCTTCAACTTGGTGTTGGACTTCAAGCGTGTGCGTTGCACAGGTATCGAACATGAGTCCAGTGTTTAATGAGAATTGTGTTTGAAGACTGTCCGCTATGCGTTCAGCCTTCTCAGTGTCTGTTAATGCCATCCGGTCATTGACCGTGCCCATTAGGGGGGGAATGTCATGTTTGGGTTTGCGAAGCCATGCGCTAGCAACCCAGAGGCTATTGTCAGAAGTCTTTAAGGACTTAAGGTAATTTGAATATTTATCGTCTGCAAATTTTTTAATGTCAGACTTGATCTCATTCTGGATTCTTCGCAGTTGTACTCGAATGGATTCTAAACGTGTGTTTTGCCAATCTCTGCGAAGACGGTTTTTAATTTTGATTTTATCTTTAATGAAGTCAGGTAATTTATAGTGGTTAGGTCTAAATTTGGGTTTGGAAGCAGCTGTGAACGCACTTCCCAGGGTTTGGTTGAGCCTGTCAATGGCTAAGTCAACCTCCTGATTATCGTGAATTTTGATGGGGGGAGAATACCGTTTTCCAAGACATACCGAAAGTTGTCCCAATTTGTGGAGACTTGCGCCGGTAAATTTTGGTTAATTTTGGACGTTTTAAGGGTGAGGTGAACCGGATAATGGTCAAAGGACAATTCCGGAATCACTTCGATCGAATAATCTACTGGAATATTTTTAAATAAGGCCAAATCAATAATGGAAGGAGCACCTAACCCCCCAGGAAACTGGTAATGGGTAGGTGTGTTTGGCGCAATAATTTGGATACGGGCGTCCTGAGCCCAAATTTTGAGTTTATCGCCATAGTTGTTGGCAGTGACACAATCCCAACTTCTATGACGGGCATTTAAATCTCCTGCGATAATCAGGTTATTTGCAACACCACTTAATTTTCTGAGATCAGAGATAAATGCGGGTCCCTGTCTCGGAGGCATATAGCAGGACGCTACTGCTATTGGGGGACAATTTGGAATATGAATTTGTACTATAGTCGCTTCTAAGGCCTCCAGTGGTGGCGTGGGTATCCTAGAATGCTTTAGGGAGCGTTTTACATATATGCTAGTACCGCCACTAGCACGAACAGTGTCACTGATGCATACCTCTCTGTCATTTCGGTAGCAGAAATAATTCGCGATGTTCGCGCTAAGTCCCTCAACCAGATGTGTCTCCTGAACGAGGAAGAGGTCCATGTGATGCTCATTAATAAAATCCCGGACTTCGTGAATCTTCTTCTTGATTCCATTAGCGTTCCAGTAGGAGATCAGGAGAGAATCTTCACCAGTTGCACTATTGAATGTGAAGCCTTTAGTTTAGGAGGCCACAGTATGCCTCGTAAATGTAAAATGCTCTCTCAGGCCCCGTGGAGACATTTCGGAGCCTTGGGAGAGCATTTCTAAAAGTCTCTAGGAGAATTCTATGCTCTATTCCAAATTCAGATGCAATTTGGAAAACACTCCTAAGAGTATCCGTGCAACTGCCATCATCTACAGACTGGGCTGGAGCCTGGGCCGGTGGTGGTGGCGGAAGGAGAGGACTCTTCTTCGGGACTTGCTTCAACGCAGGAGCTTGCTTCGGATCTTTCGTAGATGATGGTAGTCCGGGATTTTTTCGTCCGGAAACGACATCACTAAAAGAGGGATCCGTGCTGCTGAGTGGAGCTTTAACCGGAGCCGGTACGAATTTTGACATCCCGTTATCCGATCTAATAGGGGGGGGTTTATTTTTATTTGCCGGGTTTCTGGGGCAGTAAAACCAGTTGGCTGCGTGCCGCCCAAGGCAGTTCGCACAGGTGTTGGCTTCCTCCGGGTCTTTGGTGCATTGGTACGGGTAGTGCGGGCCGGCGCACCTCAGACACCGGATTGGCAGTGTGCACACTGCGGAACTGTGGAAGAAGCCTTGGCAGCGCCAACACTGGCTCGGCCCCTTCTTCCCGATGTGTTTCTCGAATTTTATTTCAATCCCGAACATTGAAGTCTCTTCAAAAATATCATAAACATTCAGAGACGGATTTAGCTGGACTAAGAATAATGGCATAGGATAACGGGACCTGTGCCTACGGAGCTGAGTCACACTGATAATAGAATATCCTAATAGTTGTAATTCGGACTTAATTTTCTCAGCTTTTGCAGAATTAGGTAAGCCGCGAAGTATAGCCTTTACAGGCCGATCCTGTTTTAAGTTAAAAGATTTGTATTCGGCGACCTGATTATTTAGAATTTGGGCCACCGAACGATAGTCCTCTTCAGACTGCATTTCAATGCGCAAAAACTTGCCTTTCATTCTGCAAATAGCCGTAGGCACAGTTGCTTGGACTAGAGATGTGAGAAACTCAAAATCTTTGGGTTCAACAAAGAAGAAAGGTATTTTCCTTTTAGCTTTGTTAGAGCTTTCAGTAGGGGGGGGAGTACCGTCGCCGGGTTGCTCCACTGATTCTTCATTCTCATTCTCCCTCTGAGGGGGACTAACCGCAGGTTGAGTGAGGGGCAATTCCTCCTCTGGTTTTTCACTCCAAAATGGAGGCAGGCTATTGTTCGGGACCTGTTTTTCTGGGGAAATCTGCGCTCCTCGTGCCACAAGATGGCGAGGAGGCCGCTGAAAACCTTCTTCGTCTATTTTTCTAATCTTTTTAGTTTTCGGGAAATCTGAGTTTTCTCGTGAATTTAGAGTTAGCTTCTGGATTTTTTTAGTGCTGGTTAGTATTTTTTCTGCTTGTAATTTAGCTGGTTTTAGTATTTGCTTAGAATTTTGATTTTTGGCCAAATTTTGATTTTTATCCAAGTTATCGGATTTTTGCGAGATTTCGTCATTACTAAGTTCTTTAGCCGATTTTAGTAATTTTTTTATGCATTCTTCCTCAGTTGGGGAAATGGCAAAGAGAGGCAGATTAAGGCGTTTAGCAAGAGTGGTAAGATTAAAAAGCGTTACCTTAGATTCCTGTTGCACGCACTTGAGGTCGATTTTGTATGTTTACAGTTAAAATAATGCTTTAAATTAATGATTGACTTTTAATAAGTAACATTAATGAAAACTTAGAATCTCGCTCCATACTAATAATACTCAAGTCACTTAACTGCATAAAAAGTATTGGAAGGACGTATAGAAATATTTTTAAGGATATTAGAAGCTTTTAAATTTTAGCAGGGCAGATTTATAGGCACAAAAGTTTCCATTAAAGAAACTATATACACAAATTGTGTTACAGTTCTATCTTTAATTAAGTCAGGAAAAGTGCTATGACAGATAAGAATAAATGCATAATAGGTGTGCATAAATTAAAAATATCAGTCAATATATGTAATTCTAAACTATATTCAATTTCAAAAACAAACTAAAATTGGTTAAAATATGCACTGATGTTAGGCAAACCTAAGAAAGATTTGCTACCAAGGCCTATTTTCAATATAGTAAGGCAGTGTTTGCAAACGTTAATGCTCCATCATTCAACTATGAAATCGCAACTTCGTAGGTTTCCCTATTTTGGGGATAAAAGTCAGCGGAAAACTAAAAACGTTCCTTTGTATTCCCTAATATCTTATCTGAAAATTAACAAAGGCGACCCCCTAAAGGAAAAGTTTCAAAAGTCTTTGGTAGTTTCCCTTTGCAATTCCAGCTCAAAGGGCTATAGAAAAAACACGTTCTTATTTTCCGTCATTTTAAGTGAAACCCTTTCAAACTTTCCAATCTTCTAAAGCTTAAAGACACTTAGGGACATTAATAATCAAAAGGGATTCGTTAGGTACTGAATCTTTGAAAAGTTTGCACATAAAGGTATGGAAGTTTTTATTTAATTAAAATATAACAAATGATTTATTAGTTAGAAATTCGCTTGAGATCCATAAAATATTCATTAGTATGTTTATTATTTTGAAATGGAGAGCGTGGGGAGGGTTATGTAAATAATTTACACAACCCTCCTCATTATGCTGAATCATTTTCATAACATTATATGACTTATCTCAAGGAATTTTGTGTTTAGATGTATAGGCACAAAATCAGTATGTAACAAAATAAGCCTGCAGAGACCTTTTTGAACATTCTCTGTTATACAGTAACCGAATTAAAATTTTCCGTCGTTCCGAATTTTGTGAAAACCTCCTCTTAGAACTTGAAATAGATATTCAGTCTTCTTTCAGTGCTGATAATTTTTACAAGAAAAATTTGGGCAAATTCTTTTAAACAACTGGTTTTATTCATACTGCATAAAATGGAAGAAAATATTCATTCCAGAATCAAACTCAGGATGAAATTTGAATTTTTAGCAATCATACTTTCTTAGCAATTAGTTTTTATGCTCCTAGCGGTATAGAAGAAGCAAGGGATGCATAAAACATTTAGTCTTCCATAATAAGCATTCAATACACATGAAAATGGTTTGTAAACCTATATGACTCTTAATAAAGTGAAACAAAAACTGCAAGAAACTGACATCATTAAAATTAAATTTTATTAAAATAAATTAATGATTTTGCTCTGTTAAAAACAGACTAATCAAATTACAAGTAGATGATGATTCAAATACAAGATGCCCGAAACAGGTGTAATAATTTTTTACTACACTGGTATTATTTTACTTTTATGTAATTATTTTATATATTAATTTATTTCTATATAATTCATTATTATTATTGAATAATAAATAGACATTTTTTTAATATAAATCAAAGAAGTAACTTGACACTATTCAGGTACATAATTTGGAATAAGCTTTAAAAATTAAGAGGAATTGTGGTATGTTATTTACAGCTCTGAATTTTTGGAACATGTCATTTGCACTGTTTAATTTTGTTCACATATATAATATTACTAGCATTTCCATTTAACCAAAGTCCAAAAATCAATCTTAATATTAATCTTAATATTTTATTAATATGAATGATTCTTACAGTTTATTATAACGTGTATTGTGTTGGTTCATTATAAAGAGCGTATCACTTTTCAAATTGTTGTCACCAAATATTAACACCCTATATTATTTTTAAAGAAAGAAAATAATGAAAGATCTGCATATATGTTATTATATAATTTATATGTTCCTCGCATTGTGGAAAAAAAAAGACATACCTTAGAGTCATCAAATTTTGAATATATTAATCCTCCACCAGAGTATGCGCATGTGGAAGCACGAATTTTGAATTTAAAATTCGTTTTATTATTTATTTCATATTTTGAAAAACTTTAATGAAATTCTGATTAACAAACTTAATGACTTACAACGAAATCAAACATTTTTATCACCAGCTCGAGAGGCAGTCACCATTTGGAAAAATGTATGATATTTATCATCCAATTAACAAACTTGACTCTATGAAAGCAACGTGTTGCCACTGCTGAAAGCAAAATTCTTCATTTATTTACGCCCAAGGTACTTTCAAATGTAAACTAGGTTGTTACTAAATAATAAGCAAAGTGATTTAAAAACAGTAAGCACAATTCTAAAAACACTTTTTCTACTTTTTGATGTGATTGACTTAATAACATGTATTATAATCATGAGATGTTTAATTAGAAATGTTCAATATTTTTATGAAATAACACTAGCAGGACTCATTAAAATCACTGTATAATTTTTCTTTTTGTGATAGCTATTTTAGGTGGCTGGCCATGCGAGTGTTTAGAAAGAACAGAGAAGTTTAAAAAAAAAAAAAAAAAAACTTGTCTAACGTAAAATCAAGATAAAATATGATCAGGTGATGTTTCAGCAGCATTACACTTGGTGCACGTCTTAGGCTGCTATCACACGTCGGTTTGTTTCGAAAGAACAACTGTTTGGAACAATTTTTCTGCTTTGACACAATAGCCAATCACCACAGCTCGCTTTGGGGTTAACACAGAGGAAACTAGTTCTCCATTACAAACAAGCTAACAGCATTCGGCGCTGATAGCTGATTGGTTGATAACGAACAACTTGCAACTTTTTTCGAAAGGAAGGAAAAAGTCGCACGTCTTTCTTTCAATAGTAAACCAGGCAGAAAAATTGTCCGAAACAGTTGTTCGTGTGAAACAAACGCCGTGTGATATGGGCCTTAAAAAAACTTTCTATCCTTGTTCATAGGAGACAGTCCTCAAGTGTCCACTGGCAAAACATGATATGCAAATCTGCTAGCTTCTATGGCCCCAAAATATAGGGTGCCACTACAGTGAACTCTTGAGTACCAGTCGTGTACTAGAACACTCCAGATATCCTTAAGTGATTTTTTACACTTGACAACTTCACTAGGTGCAAGCAAAGCATATCTGACAGGAGAGTCTCTAAAGCAGCAGCCTTGGCCAGACAGTCCGCAATCTCATTGTCATTAATGCACACATGGAAGGGAATTTCATTGGATGTGCTCCTCAGAATTAACCTAACGTTCAAGATAGATATGCCAGCCTTGTCCCTAACCTCTGTTTAATCACTTAGATGAACTGATAACTGGCTGTCAATTAGGATCCATATATCCACAAAATAAGGTTCAACAATATTCTCCACATAGCTCAGGCCTCCTTCGATAACAAAAAGCTCAGATCTGAAAACAGAGGAAAAATCTGAATTTCTAAGTCTAAAAGTAGTAGTATGAGCCTTGACGAAGGAATCACTACCAGAATAGCCATAACTACACTTACTGTCATTTGTATATATCTGAAGAGCATCTTTAGCTGCATAACTGATCGTTTCCAGGACCATTTGCCTCATGAATTCAGGGTTGTCAGCAATTTTATGAACTTGTTCCAAAAGTTCAGTGGGAAAATTGATGCCACTTAAGTTTAGATGGAGCTAAAGCAGGGCCTCAGACAGTGACGTCCAATCCGGCAAGGGGCAAAATTGCTTGAGAAAAGGGACTGTTTCTCTTCAGTCTTTAGTTATTGACTCAGTTCTTCAGGTAGGAAGAGGTTCTATTCTGGTCATCATAACTGACAGGCTTATTATAATATTTAACACGAATTTTCTTCTCATAACTCAATGGCTGAAGGTCACATTCAAATACAACAATAAATAACATTAGGGGAGTTATGCCGAAAGCCAGAAATGATTTTTGCCGCAGTTACCTGAACTCTTTTCAACTAACTGAGATTAGAATCTGCACGACAGAAGTAAACAGGAAAACCATACTCCAAGATAGGTCTAATAAGTTATAAGTTATTAGGAAGTATAAGTTAGTTTCAGAGTTAAAACATCTGCTCCCCATATTATTGTATAGATTTATAACCTTTAAAAAGTTAATAATTCTTATTTATTAATTTTAAAATAATAGATAAGCATGCTATGTTTTCTTAAAATTTGCAGGTCCCCCCTGTGCATTTATAATTAAATCATGAAAAAAAGAAGAAAACTATGGCATTCATTATCTTTTTTCATCTGCATACTAAGTGGGAGAATTCCTAACAGCTTTATAAAGTAACGCAAACAAAAGAGCCCTTAGTTTCGCATTAAAAAAAAAATAGTTTCGCGTACTAAGAATTAAGTACATGAATATATATGCCATTTTTTTTCCCCCTGCAGCTAAAGAAGAAAAACTTGTATTTGATTGCCCTGGAAATTGATACTTTTATTCAAAATTTAATCTAAGACTGCTTTTTTGACCTAATTGTAAATTTTACACTGGCATGTTTCTCTTCCAATTTCATATATTGTCTAACTTACACTCACATTTATATACATACATTTAAACAAATACAAGATCATTGTAAAGAAAACAACTTTGTTCACAATATCTAGAGATAAATTACTTAAATCTTTCAAAAGAGGGGAAAATGATACAGATCTTTCCTATGCGAAATTGTTCCGACATTTTATGTGATTATAAATTACGTAAAATGATGAGCTAGCTTTGTTTTTTACAAATTATCAATGCATTCTTGTTTAATTTTACAGTTAGGGCATTTAGCAATATTTACATCATCATTTGTAAGTTCTATTCTAAAACCATTTGCCCTCCTTGGAATTAACCTTGATAATATTTTATTGTTATATGATTCTAATTTTTTCATCCATTTCTATTGGAATACTTATGTTTCTTTACAGCAAAGGTTCCCAAACTTTCCTTGACCCTTCACAATAAAAAAAAATTCTGACAACTCCCTCTTCCA
This sequence comes from Stegodyphus dumicola, assembly GCF_044657685.1. Classification (NCBI taxonomy): domain Eukaryota; kingdom Metazoa; phylum Arthropoda; class Arachnida; order Araneae; family Eresidae; genus Stegodyphus; species Stegodyphus dumicola. Next base: position 105,760,718 of record NC_140781.1, on the reverse strand, counting down.
CAATAATTAATTTTACCAAATGTTAAAATATTGTATATTATCTATATTTTACCTGCCTATCCATCTATTAAGAATCACAAAGTCAATATTAAAAAAAATAATTCATTAAAAGCAGTAAAATTTTTTTAAATATGCAGACAATCAAAACAAAATAAAAAAATTAATAATATGGTCAAGGCCGGCAGTTTTAACCACTTGCACTAAAAAGACGTACCATGCACGTCGAGATGCTTTTGTCTCCAACCGCGAGCGATGTGAACACTATGGCCCGGAATACACACTGAAGCCTAAGACAATTGAAATTGGGGTCAACACATCCACCTTCGTCTGTTGCGAAGCAGTACGCGCACAGATTTCTACAACCTCGAACGATCTTCCTGCACTGAGTGCATCAGTTTCTTACGCAGCAACATCAGCAGTTATACAGGAGCCACCCCCACGCTCTTTTGCAGAAGTAGTGAAACTAACACAGAGGCCTAGTTTAATAATAAAGCCTACTGGTAAGAAGAGAGAAGCACAACTCAGGAAGGAGCTCCAAGAAAAAGCCCCGATTAGCAGCCTACAAATTGCGGTGGAGCATATCTCCTCAACATCGAAAGGAGAGTTAGAGGTCTTTTGCAAATCAACTAAAGACATAGATCAATTAGAAGAGAAATTACAAAATGCCAACCTTGAGATTGATCTGCAAAGACGGCAAAGAAGAAAGCCACGCTGCACAGTTCATAGCGTCCCGGACAACATCATGCCCGAGGAACTCATCGGGGAAATCGCTGCAACAGCAGAAATCCCATCCACAGGCATCAAAGCGCTCTTCAGACTCCGAGAACGGAACCCAAAGCGAGTCAAATGGGTTTTGGAGTGCCAACCGTCCATCCTTCCGGCAGTTCTTAGGGCAAGACGAATTTTCACAGGCTGGCACGCACATGCAATCACAGAGTACCTGGGCATCCGTCGCTGCTACAAGTGCCAGCAGCTCGGACATACCCAGAATAAATGCACATGCAAGAAGAACTTCTGTGCCTACTGCGCCGGACCGCACAATGTCAAAAACTGCAAAGCAGAACTACCAGAATGTATTAACTGCCGTGACGCAAACGATAGACATGGAACCATGCACGACTGTAGGCACCCAGCCTACGCAACTGAATGCGTAGAATACCATCGAGCAGCTGCCTACATCCGCAGCATCACCCAATATTAATAACAACACACCACGTAATTGCGAAAGTCAACAAGCGCAAAACGTTCAGATAAATACAGTGTTTAACTCAAACGAAGAACCCATAAGATTTTTACAAATGAATATGCAGCGAGCCAGGGCTGCGGTCGCTCAGACAGTTCAATTCGCAATTGATAATAAAATAGACTTTATCATAGGTCAAGAGCCATATACCCGCGATGGCGCGGCAGCAGGTTTTCCATTGCAATGGACAGTTTTTCAAAGTTCCAATTACGACCATCCACCAAGAGCTATAATAATAAGCTGTAATCCAGACTGGTCTCCAACATCTATCTCACTCGATCAAGATCATGTAGCAGTGCTCGTAGAAGTACAATCCTTCTCTGTTATCTTAGCGTCGATCTATTCTCCTCCAACAGCGGATATTGGCCCGACGACAAGATTCATCCAAAGTGTCATACATAGATTTAAAATCCCAAATATGATCTTCGCAGCCGATTACAATTCACATAATACGGCCTGGGGATATCGAACTACAGACCCGAAAGGAAAAGAACTAGAGGACTTCATATCCTCAAGTAATCTAATAGTCCAGAATACAGCAGATGCACCACCATCCTTCGACAGGGTCTTTGCGCAGGGATGGCCAGACTTCACCCTGACCACTCTGCGCGTAGCACCTCTTTTGCAGGACTGGAAAGTCGAAGAGGAAGAGAGCCTCAGTGATCACAAGTTCATTACCTTCTCTATATCGCAGACCACCTCCGTGTCCAAGATCAAACGCTATAACCTTCCTGATCGAAAATTAACAACGTTTACGAAGAAAATGAAGCCTACGTACGCTCCTAACCCTACGTAACCCTACGCAGACACCCTACGTACGCTCCTAAACGCAGTTTTCTGCAAAGATGATGTACAGCAGGACACAACAGAACAAGCTCTTCTCAGGACAGTAACAACCACACTGGACACCCCAACAGACCCGGATATTACAATTAATGAACTTCAAAAAGTTCTTGCAACTCTGCCGCGCAAGAAAGCCCCTGGGCCCGATGGGATGGACTATGCTATCACCAAAGCAACGATCAAAGCTCACCCTAAATTCTTTGTTGACTATTTCAACAAGCTTCTGGCAGCAGGTATATTCCCAAAACCATACAAGATAGGGCAAGTTATTTTATTTCTGAAAAAGAACCGGAACCCAGCCGAGGCCACATCCTTTCGTCCTATCTGTCTCTTATCGGCAATGGGTAAGGTACTAGAAAGGATTATCATGAACAGGCTACGGTACCATTTACACACGCAAGGATTCTTAAGTCCGAGACAATACGGGTTTAGGACGGGCACTTCTACAGTCCACCTACTCTTCAACATTAGAGAAGCAATTTTAGAGAATCGACATAGCGGCGACCATACTGCCATGATAAGCATAGATCTCAAAAACGCTTTTGATACATTATAGTGGCCGGCTATCAAACAGGCTCTGCGGAAGGCAAAATGTCCGAGCAACCTGTATAAGATGCTAAGCAACTATCTACAGGATAGAAGACTACTAGCAGTTCACAACTCAGGCATAATAGAGCAGGAGCAGACGAGAGGCTATCCACAAGGGTCGTGCGCTGGTCCACACCTGTGGAATCTAACTTTCAACGAAGTTTTAACAGCTACATGGCCAGCGCACACAAAGATCTACGCCTACGCAGACGACGCAGCGCTAATAGTGAAAGGTCGAACCCGAAGAGAATTAGAGACTCACTGTAACGAAGTGTGCCAACAATTCTATGCCCTATGTGACAACCTTAAACTGAAAATTGCAGAGCACAAATCCAAAGTGTTATTAATACCTAAAAAGGGAGGTTCTCTTTCAAGAAGACCAACCATTAAGATCAACAATCAGAGGATACAAATAGTCAATCAACTAAAATATCTGGGCCTTACGTTCTACCACAAGATGACCTGGATACCACACATCCAGGACATCAAAATAAGAACAGTGACAATAGCGAAGCAAATGCGATTATTTCATGGCCACAAATGGGGCCTCAATCCTCATATTCAGAAGGTCCTCTTCACCACAGTGGTGGAAAAGATAGTCACTTATGCAGCAGCAGTATGGGCTCACCCAATGCAAAGCAGGAAAATTAAACACCTTTCTACCATTCAAAGACCTTTTGCATTGGGTATCACTAGAGCCTACCGCACGACGTCTTCAGACGCGATCAACGTGCTGGCTGGCCTTCTTCCCCTACACATCCGTGTCGAAGAGGAGGCAGCAAGACAAATCGTCCTGCAGCTTAAAAGACCTGTCACCTTTGAGGAAGAATATTTTAATCCAGAGGACTATGAAGCTAAATGCTGCCCTCTGAAAATCCATCCAGCAGCCAAAGGCACCGGAATAAGCATAATTACCAATCCAACTACGGCCCACCGTCCAGCACAGATTACCATCTTCACTGACGGGTCGAAGATAGACGAAAACGTGGGAAGTGCCTATGTGGTCATGCTGCAAGATACAGTCATAGATCAATGGAAGGGTCAACTAAGGCAATTTAATAGCGTTTTTCAGGGAGAAGCAGTGGCAATTGCGCAAGCAATCCGCTACCTGCAATCCCACCACTCCCGCAACGCTACAATAAAGACAGACAGTCGTTCTTCGCTATACGCAATAGGAAACCCTGACCACCCCTCCGATATTATTCAGGGAATACAGGAAGATCTGCGAAAAAATTCCCAACTCCATACAAGACTTGAATGGATCAAAGCGCATGCCGGCCACCACGGCAATGAGTTGGCTGACCATCTAGCCAAAGAAGCTGCCACAGGAGCAACATCTCAACAAATCAACATCCCATGGCCAGTGTCTTACCTGAAAAGAACATTGCGCTTAAAGGCAATCGGGAAATGGCAGCAGACATGGGATAACAGCGATACCGGCCGACGGACTTATTACCATGTCAGCTACGTGGACACTACCAAAAATTTTGCAAACATGCAATTGGTAAGATACATTACGGGTCACGGACCATTTCCCGAGTACTTTAACAAATGCGGGATAAGTAACACTAGCCAGTGCGCCTGTGGACAGACTGGCTCTCCGGAGCATTATCTAACCTCCTGTCCCCTTACAGAAGGGCTACACATCAACCTTCCGTCGACCAATCGACAAGCTTTCTGTAAGTTTTTGATAAAACAGAGGCACTTGGTTAGAAAAATAGGGCTTTTAATGGATAAACTGGCCGATCTTAACACAGACCTTTGCCATACTTAGCCATATAGACGAATAGTAATTCTGTGTCTAGCACCAACTACCAACACCACAAAATAACTGTGAATTATCGTAAGGAGTGTCCAACACTCCTAGTAATATAGCAAGAATAAACTATTTAATCAATTTGCATTATGCCAACCAAACGAATTATGTCTATTATCTGTACCGCAATATGTAAATAAGGACCATCTGTACCTGTTTATAAATGTATCTTAAGTACCATCACCATGTAGTTATGTTTTATGTATGTATATGTATAATGCACCCAATGCTTCTATACTCAATGCAATTATGCGCCTTGTACTTGTATATATATGTTCTAGTATAAATGTTACTGTATTGATCATTAACTGTATTAATCATTGCTGCATTATTGTATTAATATTATTTAGCATCATCAAATTAATAGCACCATTTGAACCTTATTACGTACTTTCAAGTCCACGAGACTAAGGCATTAAGATTGTGAGCCCAATGATTACTATGTGCCTAATAATATGAATATATATCCTCGTATATATGATAATGTAACCATGCATCCGAATATAACATCACGCAACATGACACTTTACCGCATAGTGTTAATCTAAAGTCTTAATTCTAAAAACCCCATTGCATTAACTAACTTCTATAGCATTATTATTATATATATATTTGTTTATATATTATGTATCGTCTGTATATGTACCATGTATATAATGCTTATAAATCCAATGATTACTGCGTGCCTAATAATTGTGTATACGTGTTTTAGTATGTATATAACTGCATCCATGGCTCCGCGCATATCATCCTGTAGTATGGCACTGTACCACATAGCGTTAAACTAGGATCTTACACTAAAACTAACAGCACCAATGAATTGTTCCAGCATTGTACTAATCTTATGTATTATGTACGTATATGCATAGTGCATCTAATAATTATGTATCCTATGTTAAGTATGCACCTAAAAATATTTGTATATTTTTATATATATAGTATTAACAAGTAGAAATATTACTGTATTCATGCGTCAGTATTTAACACTGTGTAACATGAAGCCGTTTCGCATAGTGTTAAACTAGAATTTTACTATAAAATTAACTGCATTTATTACTTTCCATAGCACTGTATTTTGAACTATCTGTTTATATATGTATATGTATACCATGTACCTAATGTCTGAGAATCTAGTGATTATTATGTGCCTGAAAGTTGTGTATATGTATATTAGTATATATATTAGTTTATCCATCCAATCGCCTACAGCATCATGTAACATGTAAAAATAACAGCACCAATTACTTGCCCTAGCATTGTATTAAGAAACTAATATATGAATATGTATATGTAGTATGCGCCTATTGTATAAGTACCCAATGACAATTATGCACCCTATAATTGCGTATAAATGCATTATTTTTAAAATACTATAAAATTAATTGCATCACTTATCCTCATCGGCACTCTACAATGTACCATCTGCTCATGTATATAAATGTGCCATGTACCTATTGATTATGAAATCGAATGATATAAGCATTGTAAATAGGAAGCTGTACCCATGCACCCGCATACATTTCTATGTAACGTGACACAGTAAGGCAAAATATCAACGTAGTGTCCTATTATGAAATTAAATAAGCACCTATTACTAGTTATAACATTATTTTATGGATCTAGAGTTTCAGTATATGAAGTAAGTACGAAATGTTTATGTCACCAATGACTATTGTGTACCAAAATATAAGCGTATATACGCTTTTGTCTATATGTAATTGTGTATGTCTTTGTTTATATGTAATTGTACCCATGTATCTACTAGTGTTATCACATATCTTGGCACTGTATAGTTAATATACATCTATTACGCACGGAATAATCATGTACCTAATGTGTCTGTATATATGTATATGAATTTATGTTCTGTATATATGATAATGTAACTATGCATCTGCACATTTTATCCTGTAACACGGCACCGTATCGCAAAGAACTAACTAGAGCCCCACTCTAAAATTAATTGCACCAAAGACACTGTACTACACAGTACTAATCTAGGGTCTAACTTTTAATTCACTGTACTAATTACTTATTCCAGCATAACATTGAGCACCTAATATTTCAGTATGTACATGTCTTCTGTAATCTAATGATAATGCTTCAAAGGGTCATAGTGTACTCAACATATGAGTACACACGTTATGTATATATGCTATCGTATCCATGCTTTTGCATACACGTTGTAACATGGCAATGTATTATACAGTGTCTAACATTAATTAGCTTTAACGCCACTGTATGAAGTACCAAATTTGTATGTATGTTTATATATTAGTATTTTAGCACAATGAACACGTATGGTTATCTAGATAAAGGTGGACGTGGCGCTATACCGATTAACCGTATTGGTAGAGGGGTGGTGCCCACGTCCTCCGTCGCATGTCGCATGTCCATAGGCATTTATCGAAAAAATGAAAATAACGTGGTGCAAACATCGTCTAACAACTAGATTGTTTATTTCTCGAGTTACAGCTCTGGATTGCACTCGCAGACGCAGAGCGGCGTAAATGAGACACTTTACCGCTTGTTATATCGTAGCGCACGGCACCACAACTGTGACGTTTAGTCGTATCGCAGGTGTAATCTGTTAATGTGAACTTTCAGTTTTGGTAACATCAGTCACAAATTTTCACATCCAGTAATGAGCAGTTTCTTTTCTTAAATAGTAAATTAGCTAATGTAATGAACCCATGTGTAGCCAAATACAGTTAAGGAAAAGCAAATACAAATTTTCGTAATCTTCCGCACAATCCACCATAAAGAGCTTGTATTGATTTTTGAAGCTGACTTCTTGGTATCCATTTCTAAATTATACTTTTAGTTTTTCATTAATGAGTTCTAGAAGTTCTTCTACATTTGATGATTTTTCTGAATTTGCATTTGGGAAAGGATCTAAAACACAACTTAGTATATTCGTGTTTTAAATGTCTTGGTACAGCTCCACAAAATCAGTATGAAGAACTGACTTGAAAGTATGTAAGTAAATCTTCCTGTTCTGCAGAGATAGCTGATAATGTGGGAAAGTGGCTTTATTCATCTCTATCTGGATTTATTTTTGACAGAAGATGATTCTACTAGAGCTATGACTTTTTCACTTTAATTAAATTCAACTGATCGCCTTGCAATTGTAAGTTGACTTCACTAAATATTATAACAGCTCTAACAAATAAGCAATGTTTTCGGATGTAATTAGGTTTCATGGAGTTTTTTATCTCCGTTTTCAAGGAGTTCAGTACAGAGTCAAATAGACTGAAAAAAAAAAATTCAGAAAAATACTGTTTGAGAGCCAATGAATTAGCAACCAAATGCAGATGAACTCTTATTACAGTCCTTCATACAGAACAAAATATTACAAAAAGGAATTTTTTCTTTAAAAAGGAAAATTCTTCATTTGTTCATTAAATACTGATTCTTTGTAACAGTTTCCAAATTTTTAGCAAATAATAACCTCTTACGAGCTTTTTCTTTTATGAAACAAATGCATAATACAGTCAAAAGTTGTTAATCCGGACTCGTCGGGACTTCGGCAATTCCGGATTATCAATTTTTCCGGATCATAGATCATCAGCTTAAATCTGGTAAGATGGCATGCAGAAATTACAAAATTAAAAATATAAAACCGTAATTTATGAAATAAAGAACAATTATGATCTAAAGGGTATCAAAATTTACAAAAAGAAAAAGCTTAATATTTGTTTACTTTATTAAACATTTCTTTCAATGTAAGTTGTTTAAGTTGCTTCGTTTCATGTGATAATACTTTCTCTTTAATTCTATTAAAAAGACATAATTTCTTGTTCAGTTACAAAGTTCCGCTGTTCAAGTCCTCTAATTGCTGTGTCGAGAATACCGACTAATTTGTCAATCGAAATTTTTTCGTTTTCAATAACCTCTGTTACTTTCTTCACTATCGGAAGCAAATTATAATGACGAGGAACTTGTTTTAAATTATATCAAAGACTAAGTACATCGAGATGAAATACTACATTTAGTAAAAAATTATAAGCCAAATAAAATAAAAACATCTGCCTTGAAGATAAGGATAGTGCTGACAGATCAACTTCCAATTCATTGCGCGCAGCAGCGTTCCACCCGCCGAGCAGCGTGAAATTGATAAACAGATTTCGGATTTCGAAACATACTTTCGCTTTAGATCCTTTACATATATCGGAAATTCTATTTGATATAATCGAAAGTTCAAGCTTACTTTTATAAAATTGCTCTAGCAGTCTGCAAAAAATAATAAGCAGGATCCAGTTCGAAGATTAAGGAAAACGCAATCTGCAACATTAACTGAATTAGATAATTTTAGCTTAGCTTATACCGTCCGTTATACATTAAACGCACATATGTAAACGTTTTAACGCTACGCATGCGCAGAAAGTTTGTAGCTTTGAGGTCCGGATTATGGGTGTCTGAATTTACGACTTTTGACTGTAATAATGCTTCGTTATTTGGTAGATTTGTTTCATCAAGTTGAATGGAAAATTTGCAAGCATAATGATATTTCAGCATCTTTAGCTATTTAATCTACTCTTTTTTGCATTGAATTATTACTCAGATGGATTTCTCTGATGAGATCGGACAGTATCTTATGATGAAAAATAGTTTTTATTATCTCTCTGACTATGGGCAAGATTAATTCTGTGTCAGTTATGTGTGGTTTTGCCTCTTCTGTAATTAAGAATGAAACATTATTTAAGGGTCCCAGTCAATTATCTTCTTGTTTAAAAGGCAATGCAAAAGTTTGATTCAGTTGCCGTTTTAAATAATTCTTTTCCTGTCCTTGAAAATATGATAAACCTGTCTTGTTTTTCAGCATGCATTTTATTCAAATGCTCTTGTAGATGAGAAGGCTAAATAGCTTCATTTGAAAAAAAACTTTTTAGCAAATTAAACACAAAGGTAATTATTAGCTTGTAGGAAAGTGTGTAAATCTGTATTTCAAATACTCAGTACTGTACTGCCAATATTTCTCCTTACAGTCGGCCATCTTGAAATACAAAATTTGGCACAGTTTAAATAAATTAACTTTTCAACATATTTATAGACAGTTACAAAAAATAATTTTCTAAAACCACTTAATGCATTAATATGGATTATTGGTGAAGCACAAAATGTAAGACATTCTTACCAATACCGATACTACACATGCACTGAATTATGGCATGATTTTGCCAGCTGTGGCGAGATACTGCTGCAATGGCTTACTTGCCAACCTAGGACACTAAAAAATCAGGAGCTTTTTTTTTTTTAAAGAAATTTTTTTAAAAATTTTTCTTAACAAAATTTTTTTAATTGATAAATATATATTTTTTAATAATGAATTAACTTTAAATATTTACTAAGTTGCAAATGCGAACAGTAGAAAAACACTTACATGTAAAATAATAATAATAATTTTAACACTTGCATCTTTAATAAAAAAATTGCATTAAGAAACTTCATAATTTGTTCACAGTAATTGCCATGTAGGCCTGCTTTTGCTAATAAAAGCCTTTCTAATGTTTTATACTAATATTAGATCTAAATTTGGTCCTTGTTTTTGCAACAATACCCAAAATCCTCTCCATTTTGCATTACTTTGGGGAATGGTCAGAATTTCCAACATTATTCTAAAAAGTTCATTATACTTTAAAATTCCATCAGCACCTTTCAGTTTTCCAATTAAACTCTACTGGGCATCGATCCTAGCTGGTTTTATAACGTTATTCAAGTTCTCTAATTGTAAACTGCAACTGTGATTTATCAGTTGCATCATCGTCCTTCATACTAAATGAAGGTAAAGTGGAAATCTGTTCAAAAAAGATCTTATATCAGAAAAACATGCATTTGCTAGAGGAGAAACATCTACAACTTTTTCATGTAAAATCATTTCATAGTTGACTGGAAATTTACATAGTATGTAATCACATACATGGTAGAAATAGGTTCTAACGTGGAAATTAAACTTATTTTTGTTCTTCCACTACTTTGTTAGTTGCATCCTCTAGTACCAAATCTTCATCTTTCTTCTGATTTTCTATTTCACCATAAATTACATCATACATAGAATTAGAAACAAAACAACAATTGATTTTACAAACTTTGATAAAATGTCTTTACATAGATCATAAATCATTGATTGCAAAACATGAATTAATGGAATTCAGCTTTGTATAACCGTATTAAGAACATCAAATGAATTGTACAAAAAGGAAAAAACTTTTGTTAAGGTCCAAAGATTAAAACACAAATATCCATTCTTCACAAGATAAACTTAACAGTAATCAGAAAATGTTGCCGGTAAAAATATATGGTTAGAGTTGACTTTAGGGTACCCCTTGTATTATCTCGAATTTTTTGTTTCATTTATGGTAACCTAAGTAGTTGAATGTTATGGAAACCCTATTATGACACAATTGTTTGCATTATTCAGGTAAATTTTAAATCATGGGATGTTTTGTAAGGGCTTTTGTGGTGTGTGTTGTTAGGAAGTACATTGCTTGTTTCATTGTTTAGATGGTAGAATGGCTGGATGTAGTATGATTAATTTGAAGTTTCTGTACAATTTGGAACGAAAGGGGAAAAGTGCATTAATTGACTAGTGTGCAAATAAAGGCTTACTTAGTAGCCATCTTCCGGACAGTCCAAAACTACGTATGATATTTTTGTGAATTTATGTGGCATCGCCGATATACGGATTCGAGTTCAGATAATTTTAGGAAGTTTTTGGATGCTGTTAAGGAATTCTGTGTGCCACAGACTGAAGACAGATAAATTTCTAAATAAGGTAAGTGGATTAAGATACAATAACACGTTGAACAAATATTAATTTAGACGTCAAACAACAAAAATCAGCATTATATTTTTCACAGGACTAGTTTCGATGGTTTTACCGAATAATCATCCTCAGCTGCAAAAGCACAAATGAACCCTCAGCTGCAAAATCGTGAACCATCATCCTCAGCTATTTGCATTAATCTTACAACATTCAGCCATTCTACCGTCTAAGCCACAAAAACAAGCAATGTACTTCCTAACCAACACACACCACAAGCCCTTACAAATCTTTTACCCCGTCATTCAAATTTATAGCAACAACATGCAATCGATTACGTCATAATAGGTTTTCTATAACATTCAACTACTCAGGTTACCATAAATGAAACAGCAACTTCATGATAATGCAGTCAAAGACCAAAAATCCGCTGACCTGAAATCCGGCAACTCATGAAATCTGCGTTGCCTCTCAAAATATAAACATTCAGTTTATGGGTTCTGGAAACTGCAACATTGAGTACGAATTATCAAAGAAAAAATACTTACCGAATAATGACGTCTTAACTAACGAATAATAATGAGTCATAAAGGAAATACCAAATTATTCACATCATGATAAAAGCTTTTTCCCCTCTAATCTGCATCTAGGTAAGAAAGCAGACGATTCAATCAACTTTTCTTTCAAGTTCATGACTCACGTTGTTGTATTTTCTGAACTTTGTTACTTCACGAGATTATTTAGTGTTGCCTTTTTTTTTTTATATTTGTGATATTTTGTGAATAAATTAAGGATATTTTACATTTCAGCCCTTTTTAATACAATTACAGATTAGAAACGAACTCATGATTTTACTGCTTGCAACGTTGAAAAACGTAAACACGTTGCATTGACAGTAATGCAAAAAGTGCAAAAAGATGGAGACAGGTGCTACTTCTCGGTTTATGGCAGAATCGTATGGAATTATGATACGATTGTGTATGATAAAGGAAAATATATGGAAAAATAAAGAAAAGCTGTTGAAATTTTACAGCAACAGAGATTCTAACACAGAAATCTTTGCATGAGGTGAGACGAAGTCGGCAAACCTCTATGCTGTGTGTATATATATAATACAATTAATAATATAATTAATTTATATATGTAATAATAATTTAATGCATATAATAACTTAATTAAATGTATCTAATACGCCTTATTTATTTTATTTTGCACTTTTAGTCTGAATATTTTGATTTATCTTTTCTATCCTGAAATCCGCACAACCTCTGATCCCAAGCTTTGCAGATTTCTGGAATTCTACTGTACAAGAGGCACCCTTCAATCTACTCTAACCATGTTACCCTTGTTGGGCAATTTTTTTTTTTTTTTTTTTTTTTGATTTTGCAAGAAATTTGCATCAGCTTCACACTTATATTTTGAAATATTGTTTTGAGAACTGTGAATTAAATTGCTCACCAGTGCAGAAATTATTTTTCTGAAACCTATTTTTAACAGTGGCAGTAGTAATTACATCTTCATTTACTTTAGGCATTTTACAGCTTTCAACAGTCTCACAGTCTTAACTCTAGAAACACTTACGTCTTTAAAAAATGCAAGAAGTGGGTTCCATTGGTCGAGAATGTTAAACACTTGTTTAAAGATAGCCAGCATGTGCATATATGTTTCAAAAATTTTCTTAAATCAGTATTACACAGCTGTTGGAATTGTTTCAATTTTTCATTCCATTTAGAACTCCTTTCAAGATACTAATAAATACCAACAATGTGTTTCTCCATACTTACTGGCAAAGAAGCAGCCCTTTTTTCAGCTGCCAAATTTAAGGTAACAGATGCACTTCATAATTTGGAAATCTGAATTTTCCATTTTTAAAGTAGCTGCAACACCAGTCTTTAAGCCTAGCATTACTGGTGCATTATCGCCACCAAGTCCTAAGCAATTATCGCAGAGGAATTGCATTTTCTTTTAAAAGTTTTCATAATTATGTGTGCTATATTAAAACCTGTCAAACATCCTTCTAAAGAGCACACAGAAAGTAAAATATACTCAACTTCTGAAGACACTGGATTAACAAAAAAAAAAAAAAAAAAAAAAAGAAAGAAAGATTGAATACTGTTTTGAATTGCTCCCATACATACAGAGGCAGAATGGAACTGTTTTAATGGAATCAGTAACTGAAGCTTTATTTTTCATATTCATTTCTTTAACAACTGCAGCCATTTTGGAACATGCATTTGAGTATTTCTTAGTGATTTCACTATTGGGAAACAATTTTCAAAATAAAGCTACAGCATCATCTGATGCATTCAGTGGTAGGTTGTGCTCCAATAAAAAGGCAGACAACAGAAATTTCTGCAATAAAACCTTTTTGCTCCTTTGTTTCTATAGAAAAATTCAATTCTTTGCGGGGCGGGCAAAAGAACTCATGTCATTGTGTTTTTGTTTATGCACATGCTTGAAAACATTGGCCATTCCACCATACAAAATTGAAGAATCGCAATGACAAACTGTACACATTGCAAATGTATTGCATTTCCTCGAGTAAATAATACAAAGAAAGTCACCTGTGTACAATTTTTAAAAAGTTCATGAATATTTTACCTTTGCATATACAACTAAAACAAAAGATCGTTCAGTTCTTAAACTATTTCTTGAAAGCAGATGCACTCACACCACTCGCGGTAAGATGAACAAAATAACAACTTCAATCTTGCTTTGTGCTCGTTGGCTAATATACGCCAGATGAGATGCAGTGGCATTCGATGCTCAATGGATTAATGGAACAAGACGTTTTTGGATACACGTGCTTCTACTGGTAAAAGTATAGTTTAGGGTACCCCTTGGCGAAACTTGGCGGCACACGGATACCGATTTTGTACAATTCTGTGACTCATTATTTTGGCTTGCGAAGTGGCGATTTTTGAGCCAAAAATCACCGCTACACAAAGCCAAAATAACCAGACAAAATAATTGCACAAACTCGGTATTGATGTACACATCAACTTATTTTCACTTAAAAAAAAATCCCAGAATTGTGCACTCCTTTTGACTTTATCCATGTACACGTCGACCTAATTTCACTTAAAAAAAAATCCCTGAGTTGCACAAAAATGGCATTGCGCACTCTTTTAACTTTATCCATGTACACGTCGACCTATTTTCACTTTAAAAAAAAATCCCAGAATTGCACAAACCTGTATTGCGCACTCCCTTTACTTTGTCCATGTACACATTGATATATTTTTCACTTAAAAAGTCAAAGGAGCACCCAATTCTACAATATAGGCAAACAAAAAATACATAATCTCAATAAAATACATTTTAAACCAAACAATAAAATAACATAAAAAAAGAAAAACATGTTATACATTTAAGCACTACCAAAAGCAAATATTCACTTACCATGATTTTCGAATTCGCTTCGTACACCCAGATCCACGTAAAAATCAAAATATCAATCATACTCAAATGACTTTTTTCAAACCAGGTACTCTTTCTGATCGAACGCTTCACATAGTGACCATCTGAACCTTTCTTCCTACAAACCCATTCAAATCCATCGAAACGTTTTTTACGTTCGACTAGACGCATATCCTTCCTACACACAGGACACTTATAATGGCTACTCGGTAAACCTTCATTTACACGCCAGTCAATTAAAGCTCTTTTCCCCTTTCGCTCCAAATCGTACAGAAACATCAAATTAATCTTACTACACTCGGCCATTCTACCGTCTAAAGAATCAAAGCAACACACACCACAGAAATGCTTACAAAACATCGCACCATTCAAAATTTCCCAGAATCATGCACCTGATTACATCACAATAGGGTTTCCATAACATTCAACTACTCAGGCTACCATAAATCAAACAACAACTTGGCGATAAATCAAACAACAACTTCGCCATAGTACAAGTTGTACCTTAAAGTCTACTCTACCCCTTCCACTGACAAAGCAAAAGCATGCCACAATCTGTAACTGATGAAACAACTTTGGTTTACCAATAATGTAATACAGCATACCTGCCAACCTCTAAAGATAAAAATTCAGAAGATTTCTCCCCCAAATTCAGAAGAACACAAAAAATTAGTATCATGCTTTGATATTAACAAAATAACAATTTGTAAAAATAGAAAAAAGAAAATTGTACTTACATTAGTAAATCTCAATTAAGTAGTAACTAAAAAATTTATTAGGAAACATAAAACAAGAGCTTAATGTTACACAAAAAAATTATTGCAATTAATTTAGAGTGCATTTTTTGGCTTTAGCCAAAAATTCTTTGGAAATTCATAGTTATTTCCATTGAATGATTCTTTAATTGTTAGAAATTCGGCTTTGTAGGCAGGCCGAAAATATTGAGAATACATTTTTTTTTTAACTCATTTCGTAACAACGACGTATTAAGAAAATTCGTAGCACGTGCAAACAAAAAACAAACAGAATGCGACAATCCACGCTCGCTGAGTCTGAGCTGAGTAATTTCCATGCTGCTGAAGCGAACGCGAAAAAAATAATCTGGCGCCCACAAAGAAAAGAGTGGGAGAAACAAGTTCAGCGCATTGGATTGGCTGGTTAAGCGGCGAGTTGGGAGAACCCGCAGGTTACTGGATTCGAAGTAGTCGGTAGTTGGTGGTAAAACACGATGCAATTGGCGAAAATCGCTAAATTGGCGAAAAATTTTTAAATTTCGACAAAAATCACTAAAAACACTTGAAAAAGGAAAAAAAATCGTAAAATCGTAAAGACAAACACATTTTCGTAAAAATTACGAAAAATTCGTAAAAGTTGGCAGGTATGAATATAGAGAAACATGAAGTGCTTTCAGATGCACAAAATTATTTCTTTTGATGCAAATAAGTAAGCCAAACTACTGAAAAATCGTGAGAAATTTTAAGAATCAGAGAAAGTTGGCAGAAATATGTTGTAAATTGGGTTGGCGTAACCTACGTAAAGACTAGACACTGTTAATAAGGCGCAAGATCCGAGATGAGGTAGTCAGATGTTCCACTGAGTCTATCTGAATATTTGTAGAAGCTAGTTCCTTGGGGCAGCTTGATCTGCGGGGAGCTGGAATTATTCTTCTTGGCTGCTTAAGCAGCATAAAGAAGACAATCCTAAATGTATCCCTGCTTCTTACAGATTTGATTCAGAGCACGCATCAGCTTGTATGCCTTTGCTTGCAATACTGGTGAATTTGCTCTTCAAATAAATCATTGCCAAGTTCCCAGGCACTGTCTTAATGCCCTCCATTTGCTTTTCAACCTGGTAACACTCTCCAGTGCCCTAGTTTTCTCTCAGCTGAAACTATGCTTTAAAAGAAAGTTAAAATAAAATATACTTGAATGTGGGGTCAGATATACTTATGGTATTTTTTTTTGGGGGGGGAGGATTTTGAATTTTAGCCTCTTTAACATTTTCATCAGTGCACTGCTACCCATTTCTTTCAAATGAAATCCAAACCTGTTTCTATTTATTTTTCATTCCATTAACTTCATTTTACTTAAAAAGACTGGTAAAAATACCAGTTGTTCTTAAATTAAACTTTTAATATTAATATGTGTATTAATTTTTTGAAAACGTGTTAAACCTTTTGGAGCAGCAGCTCTTGGTAACTTTTAGGCGAGCTTACTACAATTTTTATATTTTACTTATTTTGCACCATATTGCGCAAGATGTTTTCTAGACCAAAATTGGTTTTTTTAAAATTGTTATTACTGCTTTGCTTGATAAACTTTTAATATTAATATAGATTGGTGCACTTCACAGCAAATACTCTTAATTTAGCTTAATATGCTTTCAAACCTTAATGTGCTAACGGGGTAAATTACGTCCACTTCTGGATCACTGTTCTTAAATACAAGATTTAATACAAAGTACTCTCTAACATCGCCTTTTAGTTATTTCTAGTCATGTGTTCATAATTTTTTCTGCTGTCCTTGCTTTAGTTAATAAAAAAAAATTATAATAGTTTTTGGTTTATATAAAAAAAAGCTTCTTTGTTTACATTAAACAACCATTTTGTTAGTAACTTCATATGATGAAGCTATGATTTTCAAGTTGCAATGGGTTCTACTAGCAGAATTTAGTGTACTTGCGATATCACATGTATTTATTTGCCTTTTAGCTTTACATGCCACTGGCCCGTGAATATCAAACAGTATAAAAATCATGGACCTTATAAGAAATAAACTAACCCAAACAGGTTTTCTCCCTCGTCTGAGGCGTTGCCGGCTGTCACCTTGATCACATCCGGAGGAGTAGGGATGCCTTGCAGAAATTTAACATTGGTTGCCTATTGCAGCGTGTATAATTGTCAAGAAAAAGCTGGCTGTAGTGCCTCATTTCACAAATTAGAATTTCTATATATTTTTATTTTTAAAATTGAGATTGGTTTTTAAAAATTTAGCATATTTATCAAGCATAATTAACATTCCAAATAATTATGAAGCTATTGCATGCTTTCAGGGCTGGATATTTTTTTAGCTTTTCCTATGCTGCAAGGAAATTTGTAACTGCTTCTTTTAGAAAATAATATTTTAAATCTGAACTAATCGAAAATTTCAAACAAGCAAATTTCTCTTGCAGTTTTTATGCTTTTTATTGGTGTAAATAAGTAAAAAGTTCTAAAATATTTAAAAAGTTTTGTTTAAAATTCTAAATTAGGATGCTTTTTTAAAATTATAGATGAGTATTATAGCACAATTTCTATAAACGAATTTTATTTCAATTATATTTCATAATACATCATAGTGATAAACACTTTCGACTCCTTAAAAATTTTTATACATCAGATCGTCCCTACTCTTTCTTGCCGACATCTCGGTGATGCGCGCCCCGCCCTCTGGGTTAGTTTATCTCTTGTAAGGGCCATAATAAAAATATAATTTGTTCACCAGAAGACAAAACTTGGCCACACCTACACCACTCGCCATAAGATAATCCCAACACCTTACCAAGCTAACGGCTTATACTTTATAACAATGAAATTCAGATTCAACCTTGCAAGAGTTCTGTACGACTCTTCCTGCATCGAAATTAACTCACTTTCCTAACAGGTGGGGGGGGGGGGTCAAGTCTCTTTTTGTCATGGATCAGCTATAAAAGAGCAACAACAATTACAAGCCTTAGTAGTAAAGGATCCAAGAATTATTTATTACAATCTCACTTGTACCGAAAGCACTATTTATCTAATGATGTAAATATTGTGGTGGAGTATCTGCATTCAGACAATATTTGTATTTTAATGTTTGCTGCACTGTATCTGTGCACACTCGTTATAGCATGAGTATAGAGACTTGCACTTTTCACCGAGAGACTCGCTTGCACTTGTACTTCAATGTTCCTGCTTGTTTGTGATTAACCTTTGACATCGGCTTATCATCATGCATTTAATTTCATATTTTATCTTTTAATTTTAAATAAAGCTAATTTTATGGTTTACTAAAGTCTTCCTTTCAATGAACCTTCTGATAAGTTTGCAGTATTGCGGCATAAACCATCATCACATATGGTGACCTGGACGTGATATGAATACAGAGCCTTCTGATTTGGAGTCAGAAGTTTGCATGTTCAAATCACGTTTGAGTCACTAAATGTGGTGATGGGGTGAATCTTCGGATTATGGTAACTTGGCGATTTTTTGGCGACCAAACCTGCTGGTTTTTTTTTTTTTTTTTTTGGACGCCATTTTGTTTTCACGAAGTAAAGGCATTTTTTCTTTTTTAATCAACATTTTTTCCAACAATCTGCTAGCCAAATTACACTTATGCTAGAACTTTTATGGAAAAAAGTGCTTAATCATGACGAAGATTAGGTGCGACATTGGTAGAAAGTGCAGAATCGCCCACTGCTTAGAGTGTTTTTAAGAACTGCACATACCGTGGTATCCATGTACACGTTGACCTATTTTCACTTTTAAAAAAATCCCAGAATTGCACAAAAATGGCATTGTGCACACTCTTGACTTTATTCATGTACACATTGACCTATTTTTCACTTAAAAAGTCAAAGAAAATTAAGAAAAATCCAATTCTTGTTACTCTTGTAAAAAGCGCCAAACAAATAAGTGGGCGATTCTGCACTTTAGCAGCGAAATTGTTTCTAAGTGCTTATTAGCTAAAATCATGATTGAAATTTTCCGGGAAATGTCACATGACATGTCTCATGATCTCTCATTTTTCTGAGACAAAATAATCTGTGATTCGAACTATGTACTCCTCATATTATTGCTAAGTCCTAACTAGGAACCTTTATCGCCTTACCAAAATATCTTCAATCTACCTGTTACCATATTCCAAAGATTAGCCGGTGATGGTTTACACCAAAATACTTCAAACCTATCAGAAGGTTCATTAAAAGGAAGACTGAAGACTTTAGTAGTAAACCATAAAATTAACTTTATTTAAAATTAAAAGGTATAAAATATGAAATTAAATACAAGATAAGCCGACATCAGATGAGGAACAGTAAAGTACAAGTGCAAGCGAGTCTCTCAATGAAGAGCTCAAGTCTACACCCGTGCTTACAGCAAGTGCACACAGGTACAGGGATAATGCATTCAAGTTAAAATACAAATATTCTTATTAGAATGCAAATACATCACTACATTCCTCTCTGCCCCCCCCACAATGGCAGTAGTCACAACTTTGGTAGTGAATCATCATACGAGAGAATTTTACAATAAAGAAAACTGCAGCAATGTTTTTATCCAAACAGACTAGTATACCAACACTCTCTTGTAATAGCAGATTTAGAGCAAATTTAACATTTTATTAAAAGGATTTAAAAAATAAAAAGTTTCAAACAAACAAATATAAAATAGCACATATAAATTGTTTTATGGAATTCGATGATTAAGTATGTCACATAATACTTTTTCTGACAATACAAACTTTCTTCACACATTCTTTGACCAATGTAAAATATGCTCTTATATGACAATAACATTTCTTGCATCTACTAGATATAACTTTACTTCATATTTATTTCCATACACCAAAAACAAATTATTGATACACCAGTTTATCTTATATATCTATATCTACATATATACAAGAGGGTACCCAAAAGAAACCAAAGTAATTTGGGGAGGCAGAGCTATTGTATTACGTCATTTTGAAGCCAGGAACACATTGAGCGAATATTCCTGAGTCAGCATGCCATCGCTGAAAAAGGTCAGAACTAATTTTGATGGAGTTTATAGTGATAACTGTTTTTTTTATCTTTATTTTTGCAATGGTGGATTCTCATAAACAGCACGAGGCTGAGAACTTCTGTTTTTTGCTGGGAAAAAATGCAACAGAAACTACTGAAATGTTAAAGACAGTGTAGAATGACAATGCTATGTGGGAAAACTCGAGGGTTTAAGTGACTTTTCCAATTTCAAAAATGTTAAATGTCACCAGATAACAGGCCTCATTCTGGTCGTCCTTCCACGACCCAACACATCAAAATGTTTTAAAAAAATCACGCAATCATCAATGATGATCCACTATGGACCATTTTTCCACAACATTAAAAACAATCTTTACCGGTTCTTAGGTGCAGATTCATCTTCAGCATCCAATAACTTCTGCATAATTTGATTAATTCTCATACAAGTAGCCAGATCACATTGGATAGTGTACGTTGCTAATTCATCGAGAAGATGAGATAAAGAATTAAATTCACCTTTTGCCACTGCTATGTCTGCCAGCTCTTTGACATTCCTTCGAAATCTGACATTTTCTAAAAAATTATGAACCTTGTCACCAAAAGAACCCTTATCAGAAAAAGTCGGATTACTTGCTGATTGACGTGGTATTTCACAGTTTTTACTAGTACGCTGTGGTCTCTTTGCCATTTTTCTTGACTTGTATTTATCATCTTTGGGAACTGCTGCACAGGAAGCATAGTCCTGAATTTGGCCTACTGAGGTTTGTGCTGCAGAACTGTCTTTACTGTAGGTAAAGTTCAAATACTCATCAACGGTACTTCCTTCCGAAGTTTCAATTTCCAATATTTCATGCTTTATGAAGACAATGTGAGATGAATCATCATTATGAATCATAGGATTATTACTACTTGTTTGCGAATTAGTCTGTGAATTTTCACTTATCATCACACGAATTTGATGATAAGTGCCATTGTGCAGTAATTTCAGTTCAGATGGAATTTCACAGCCTCGTACAAATTCCACATAGACCTTCCTTTTTCCATTTCTTAAGTGTGATAGCTCCTCTTCGTTAAATTCAGTAATGTGAATAATAGGAGATTTTATCCAGCAATATTTTGAAAGTTCCTGTATAATTTCATAATTAGATATGCTACAGTCGTCATCAATAAGAATAATTTGTGTCCCAGGCGGTACTGCATAATCTACAGACACAAAACGACCCTTAACTCGAATTCCGTTTTCAATTAACGTATTTACATATTCTTCATTTTCCAAAACAATTTGCACAGAATTAACAGTTTCATTAATGCTACAAATATGATCAATACCAATAACGGCAGAAACACCTTTGATGTAATCGACGGAATTATAAGCTTCCCCTAAATTTGGTAAAACTACTGTATTCACAGATTGTGGATAACTCTCGAAATTCTGTGCTGATATATCCATAGCTAAGGCACAACGTTCACATAAAAAGGAAAAGTATTAACTTGCAAAAAATAACAAGCGTCTACGGAGAGAAGGCAACTTTTGAGATCATGAATCTGATCCTCCCGTCTTACGCGCATCTCAGTTTGCGCATCATGTGACGTTAACAGATATGTCAAAAATGTGTCTGTTTACATTTTGCATTTGACTTCGTGCGTTTTATGCTTCGTTAGTATGTGAATTTTGCTTTCACATATTTATAATGAACTGAAGATTCTCTCAATAAAAGACCCTTCTCATGGCCAAATACTTAGGAATATTGTGAGGATTCTGCTTCAGAATATTAGAATATATAGCACCAATTTAAATGAGCTGGGTGGTGATATCAATGATCATTCAAGACAATAGATCTGAAATTCACATTTCCGCTTTGATTACGATTGGTAACATCTTTCAGAAAACTTTAATTTCAAAATCTTACAACTGTTCTATTTGCAAAAAGTGTATTTTAAATGCCAGCAATTTATAGCATCATTTGAAGAACATTCATTCCAATAAAAAGCATATTTCTACTGCTGAAATATTTAATTCCAATTCAGATCATGCATTTTATAAAGTCGTCAATGGTAATTCGATTTCATATACTTTTGCTTCAAAATCCAGTATAACTTCAAAAAAGTTTTAGCTGCCCTGATTCCAAAAAAATGTTTCTCAAGTAACAGCAATCTAAAATGTCACTGCATGAAATTGCATATATCACAACAAACAACATTACTCAAAGCAAGTAAAAATAAAGTTTTCCAATTTAAATGCAGTTTATATAGTCGTCAGTTCAACAATAATAAAAATTTATTATTTTCACAATCAGATAGTGCATTTACTGCCCTTGAGTGTTCATCATTAAAAAATTATATAAATGCACATTATGTAATGAAGGTTTTTTAAAGGAAAACTTTTCATTACATTTGCAAATGGAACATGAAATAGTCATTGAAAAAGAAGAGAGAGATTTCTCTGTGTTTAATGATTTCATGTTGTGAAAGGAGAATTTTGAAATGGAAACATAATCTAATTTTTTTTAATTTACAAAGAAACATGACCCATTACATGTAAAAGATATTTATTTTGTATGCCATCATTCAGGACATTATTTTATATCTAAAGTGCAAGGCATGGGACATTTAAAAATACAAGGGAGTAACAAAATTAATGCTTATTGCCCAGTAAGCCAGTTTAATAATGGAAAATGTACTGCTTATATAAAAAAAACCCATTGCAAGTCATAGAAAGGGTATAGGGCATCTGTCTCTTACAAAATTAGAACGGCAGTTATACCATTCTAATGTTAATTTATGTAACTTAAATTGCTGGAAAAGTATCTTTTGATGAAATTTTAGATAAAATTCAAGATTCTGTATATGATACTGCATCTTTTGACAAAGAATGATTTATGGAATATTGAAAATTCGGTACTCTTCCGTTATCAGAACCAGAATCAGAAATGTATGCATGTATGGCTGGATGGATGTGTTCATGTATGCATATATATGTGTACATATGAAAGTATACATTTCTGAATCTGGTCCCAGTAACAGAAGTGTACCGAAAATTCTTATAATCCACAATCAAATGCTGTAAGGCATAAAAATGATTGTATAAATGTTAATGAAATGGGGTTAATGAAATTACTAGTGAGGATAACAACTCTATTTTATTTTATAAGCCTTAAAATATATTTTAAAAAGTTATCCTGAATTTTAAAATGATGATTTCACATTAATGAAAATGAATGACTCCCAGAGGCACTTTCTTCAGAAGTTGGGATCAGACTATATATGTATAAATGGTACACATAGGTTGAACGGTTACAGAATTGAATTAATCACACTGCTTTTACTTGATGCTTTGCTTCACGGCTTTCCCTGTGCATTTATTATTACAAACAGAACTGAGCAGGAAGTCTTGTCTGTTTTCTTTGCACATCTGAAAGATAAAGTATGTCAGTTAACACCCAAAGTATTTATGAATATGAATACAAGCTAGTTTTGGCTCACCAGCGGCCGAACGGACGCTGGCAGTTTGTCACTGAACTCTGGTAGTTTGGTCCGAGGTTCAAGTCCCTCAAACGGGTTGTCTGCATGGGCATTTCCATGTTTTTCCCCATGTGTAATGTGTATACGAGCCAGTTTCCCTTAGAATGTCCTCCACAAAGGCATCCCTCCCCTTAGGCAGATGGCCGTCAAGTGCTTTGCCATAATAAAATAAACCAAACCAACAAACTAGTTTTGATTAAAAAGTCTTCCATGAAGGTATTTCTTCCCCCACATGATCTTTGCCATATTCCAGTTCCAACAATCAAATCAACACATTGTTATTTAACTACTTAATTTGAAGATTTTTGGGCCCAACAGCGGCCGAGCGAGCGATAAAGTCGCTGAACACTAGTAGTTCGGTCTGAAGTTCGAATCCCGTGAACGGGCTGGCTGCATGGGCGTTTTCGTGGTTTTCCCCATGTGTAACGTGTATAGGAGCCAGTTTTCCATAGAAAGTCCTCCACGAAGGCATCCTCTTCTTAGGCAGATAGCCCTCGAGGCTTTGCCATAATCACACGCACACATTTTGAAGATTTTATAGCAGATTATGAAATATACAATATTATGTTGATGCAAAAATATATTTTTTACTCAATTCTGGAGGAGGGGCAAGTGTTCATTTTCCTGTTTCTGCAGATTCCTACAGTCTAGCATTTTCAAACCTAAAACATGATAACCCTAAGTAACATATCACCATCATTGGTACGCATTAGAGCAAACAGATCACTAGAACTTGCATATCTTCTATGTCTATTTGCTTCAATATTAAACCAAAGTCTGTAATAGTTAATGTGAAAGGCTTGAAATAAAGCAGTATGCATGATTGTTTAGAGCTCATATTCGCAATATCATTATTGTTTAGAGCCTGTTCTCTGGAAGTAATTTACAGACTTGCTGGGAATTTTATTAAAAATGATATACTTTTCTGTAGTTGCTGCATAAAAAGTAAAAGCCGTGTGTTGGCCATCCCTGGTGTAGGACGGTAAGGATAAAAATTGCCTTTCTCTCGACATGTTGCAATGCAGTGAATATAACAGAGCTTTAACTTCAAATATCTTGAGTTTGTGCAGCAAATGAATGACATATGTGTTATCCCTGTTTCATTCGTACTTTTAAGCAATTCTACTGCAGAACGTAGCTTGAGAGTTATACACCAGAAATATGAAATACTTGTCAGCTGGACTAACACCACAGATTTACACCAGTGGACAGGGCCGTCCCTAGGCCTTTGGCTGCCTGTGTACTTTCCTAAGAATACAGTGCCCAAATTAAAAAAAAAAAAAAATTCTTAATGATTAGTTGAATTTTTATTTCATACTCACTAAGTACTTATATGTGACAAATTGTATAAAAAGTATTTACATGTGACAAGTACAATGAATTAAAAATATTTAGTCGTGGTATCGCGAGTGTTCAGCTGTTGCATAATTTTACAGCTGCACCGCGCTAGGAACGGCCCCGACAGTGGAAGATAACCATGTTCAAATCATGACAAAATTACTTTGGCAACAACACAATCAACTGGCTATTAAATTGCTGGTGAAGGTTACTTATCAAGTTCCTATAATTAATAAATATCCTTATTCAGGACTTAATTTCTAAACTTAGAAGTGCCAGAACCCTATGCTAAACTGTCAGCAAAGGGGAAGAAAAGTAAATAAATAAATAAAATGACTGTTACAATCATTAATAATTTAACAATTAAATAGTTAATTAATACCAAATTAATTCATTATTATTTAATTAATATTAATAATTATCAATTATTTTTAATTAATGATTGTTATTTAATTAAATAAATTATTATTAAAAAAGCTAAATTATTAAAGTAATTAAAATTAAGTAAAATGTAAAGAGATAAATTAAAATTTAATAAGCGATTTGTAAAACAGTTTTACTGCAAAAAATAAAATTTTTGAGATCAAATTTTTGTTCAGTTGCATAAAAGAAGTGCCGGAGCCTTTTTATTTAGGTCTCCGGCTATATTTATGATTTATTCCAAAAACTAAGAAGTACCGGAGCCAGGCTCCTGTGCAATTTAAGCTCTGTCTCTATTAACTTTTTAATAAACTTACACATTTAGTCATTATGAATATCTTAAACTTCCATTAAGTTATAAGGTTATTCTTGGTCTAATAATGGAATTTTAGTCTTATAACCCTAATATAATTATCACTTAGGATATTATGACAAAAGCTTTATGAAAGATTTTAAAACAACCTTTTTATTTAAACTGAACTTTTAACAAAACAGAGCATGGCCTGAACTTAGAGCATAACCACGGCTAGTAGCGATGCAAATAAATGCGAACAATCAAATAAATGAAAAATGTTGATCAGTAGTCTAAGACTACATAGTTAATTATTAAGCTAGCCACTAATTTACTGGCACATCAGATTAAAGTATCGGTGGCATGAGACCACAAAGCTGATACTTTTAATTATACTAGAGCTGGAAGAATCTGACCATCCAACACAGATGCCAGAAACACTCTCTAAAGATCAAAAATCCTCAATTTAAATAATGGAAGTAGAAATAAGAGGAGAGGTCTTAACTGGTTTTCCTCGTGTACTGCCCTGAAGCAGTAGTGCACCTCTCGTGGAAACCAAACTATTCAGTGACTATCCATTAAGATCAATAGGTTTTAACATAATCGGCGTTAAACATTTTGTAATTACATCGTAAATATACATATAAATATATATATTTTCTTTTTCCATAATACTTCAAAGTCATAAGTATGTAAAAAGAAAATATTTTAAAACAATGTTTTATTCTGAGCGGAATTAAATGCTATACTTTCCCAGAAAAGTTTAATTTGAATGAAATATTTTCACAAGTTCTTGTTAATTACATTACATAGAAATTTTAAGTTAATTTGATTTTATTTGGTTAATGATTACAAAAATTAAGATCAAAGTTTATTATAATACTAAAATCAAAATTATGCATTATTTCTTTCCTATTTACAGAGCTTCTTCCTGAAATACCTTCTCAAATGCAGAATGATTTTTTAGCTTCTGAGACATCCTTTAAAAATCAGAGTTACTTTATAATTAATGCTCAGTTCGGTTAATTTCAAATTAGAGCAGTTGTTATTTCCATAGTAAAATACGTTAAATATTGCTACTGATTTCCATGTACTTAACTTTCTATGAGTATTTTTGAAATGGATTAAAAAAGTTTATTTTTAATATTGTTAAAAACTTGTAACTGATTTATTACAAAATGTAAGGAAAGAATTCTTTTGATACTTACAGTCAAAAATCTTTAATCTGGACGTCCATAATCCGGAAGGATCTATAATCCGGACCTCAAAGCTACAAACTTTCTGCGCATGCGTCAACACAGAAATTATGATTTCATATTTTTAATTGTATAATTTCTGCATGCCATCTTACCAGATTTAAATTTATGATCTATAATCTGGAAAAACCCCTAATCCGGAATCACTGAAGTCCCGACGAGTCCGGATTAAAGACTTTTAACTGTATTATATTTTTTTATATCCTTAATTTCAACAATGCATATTCTAAAATTTATTTTTTACTAATTCCTTAAGTACACATCTGTCTACCTCACTTTTATGTACTTTGTGTGTTTCTGGACAAGTCATGGACACTGCTCATCTGGACATGTGCTCTGCACTTTAATGGTCAATAGCCAGGCATTTGATAGATAAAATTAAGTACACATCTTGTAGACTGTGCTTTACAGCACTTTTTAACAGATTACTTTCCAGTATGAATAATTCTTGCTGAAATAGCAAATAAAAAATTCCTGCTAAAAAATTTCAATTTATGTTTACAATTAAATGTTAAGGTTATTATATATTTAAATAATGTTTATAATCATTATAAATTCAGATATATTTAATAACTAGATTTCTTCACAATAACGTTAACAGGAGTTTATGAAAGAATAAATCCTTCATTTCCAAATACATTTATAATAATTTAATAAATATTTATGTATTTTATGCTTTTTACAAGGATAATGTATACTCATATATTTAATATTTTTCGAAATGTGCAAATCTTAAATTTCTGTGTATTTACTATATTTTTCAAATAAAGTAATTAACAGTAATGTAGCATATATCAGAATTTTTTACATATGAAATATGTATAAATTGAATGAAAATTAGATGTATTATTTTTTAATATGCACTCAAACGTCAGTTTTGCCTTGAAATTCCTCCATGAAGGCATATTTTCCTTTAGGCATATAGCTCTTGCATTCCTTACCTTATTTAAAAAGATTAACCTGACCTATGTGCCTAATTACAAAGTATTTAAACATCCATAATTTTATATTTACACTCAGCCATCAAGTTTCAAACTTTTGACTCAAAACATGTGTTTGGATACATTCATTATGAAATTCAAATTTTTTAGTAAACATATTTTCGCGTAGCATTCAATACCTTCCTTGGCGATTATGCCCAGTTTAATATTTCTCTGATAATATAATAAATAACAACTTTCCATTTCACATTTAAACATTAATCTCATTGTCATCGGATCACAATCTTGATTTCCTTACTCTGCATAATATTGCTTCATTTTTTAAAACAGTTAAAACAACTAATTGATCTGAATTCACAAATGCATACATTATACAAGTAATTAAAAATATATAAATTATACAAATTTTCACACTTAATACTATTTAGATGTAAGGAAACTGAGGTTTAAAGAGTGTTATATTTTTCCGAAATTTTGACATTTTAAATGTATCTTAAGGTATTTTTCATTCTTTACGCATAACATGAACATTTTGCTAAAATCTATACTTTTGTTATCCAGTAGCTTAGAATTTCCTAAAACAAATTTATAATCAAAATCACTGTTGCAAGTTATTGAAAAATAACCAACACATAATTTTTACATAAATGCCACCAAACTGTACAAAGTACTATTATCCATCCAACAATTGAATGTTTCTTTTATGTAGAAGTGTCCCCCTTTTCGATTTGTGTTGAACTGTCATGTGTAGAAAAAACACTATCAAAGAGCTCTGGATGTAAAAACAAAAAATACTGCCTCTGGAGACAGTAAGTGAAAATACATGAAAGATCGAAGTATTGTAGGCAGTTTAGGTAGAATGTTATAGCTAACATTCAACCTGAAATGGTCTTTACTAATATCTCAACTATGAACTAGCAATAAAAATGTTGCAAATTTACTAACTGTAGTCTACTACTATACTGTTATGTTACATAATCCTTAGCCATTGAAAGGCTCCTCAATGATAAAATCACAAATATCTGAATTATTAAGTAAACTGCAGCTATGGCTCTTACAGTTATTTTAAAATTAGATACTTCTATTTAAGCTTCATGTCTATTAATTTAATTTTAAAATCCAGGTTGATGTATGTTTTTTAAGACAAAACACAGAGCATTAATGATAATTCTGAGCACCTTGTTCTCCAGCTGTTACACAGACAGTCAATTCATTGGCAGCAACCATCCAGTAAGATGATGTACATAAAAACACGTTATTCATGGATTGATAAACCTCTTTATTTTAGTACTGAGTAGTGAATCATGTTTAGTTACAGAAAGAATTCTTATACTTTCTTTGTCAACCTTGCCCTTGACATATAATATATCTCTTTTAAAATGATAAATTATCACAAATAATACTTAGGTATTATTAGCTTGACATTGTAAATATATTGAGAATAACATGATGAATATGAATGTCTAAAGTATTTATTTTTTCCAAAAAGTAACAGTTTTTTCAAAGACATTGACTTTAATTTTCTTGTTTTCACACTATTGTAATAACAATTTAATGCATTTGTCTCACATGCACGACTTAATGATATAATTAAAATACAGTACAGTCAGGATATATCGAAAAACAGTGCACTTCATTGCTCTTGTACAGATGATGAAATGTCAATAGTTTAATTCATAGTTGAAATGCCAGTTGTAACACCAACTTATCACATAGCTGATGCAACAGAATGTGCTCATATGTGTCGTAAATAAGCTTTTTAATACACTTTAACGCATAAGCTTAGTATAGGCAATAAAGAAATTTCAGGAACAAATAATAGACACTCTCTATCATGGTCCTGTGATTACCTGCTAAGAAATAAACTAGCATAACGTATATTTCCTCATTATTTGCACATTTTAGCAATAATTTACAGAAGATAGGCATACTTAATTAACAACAATCATAGGTAATATTTCATTATTATTTAATGTATATAATTAATTTAATGTTTAATGTATAAAAAGAAATAAACTTTTTTAATGAAAAGTGCACTACTTAATAACTTTCATTAGCAAAAATTTTATTTTTTTATCTCCAAGCATAAATTAATTTTTTTAACAAACACCGATTTATTAATTGAACTGTATTTCACTGTAGATCAAATACAGATGTAATACAATTTCATCCATTCTCAACACATGACGCAAATTTCAAAACCACATTGTACTTCACGTAAATAAACAAAATTTCACGAAGTGCACGGCAGCATATGCGCAAATTGAGATGCGCACGGGAGGATCAGATCACGATCCCAAAAGTTGCCTTCTCTCCGTAGACGCTAGTCAAAAAATAATGTCAATACACACATTTATCACAACAACGTGGTAATCACAACTAGAGCTGGAGCAAACCGCATGTATTCGTTACTGAGTAACGGGTACATCGGTTGACTCGAAGTACCGATTCGGTACTCACAAATTCATTTCGTTACTCGCATCTGTCGTACGATGCGGTTTGTTCGAGTACGAATAATGCGGTTTCTATGCGAATACGAATGATGCGGTTGCTGTTCGAATAGGAATGATACTAAGGCTACTATAAAGGGTATCTCTAGTAGCTCTAGAATGATACGGTTGCGTCACAATGCGCTCATATTTTTCATAGATAATTTTGAATTTTTTTGGGCATCGGGCAAACTCTTGTTTACATTATGTGTTTTAGTTGAAATACTATTTAGTTGTTGATATTTAAGGAAATGAGCAATTTTGATAGCGCGAAGCGTTATTTTGTAATGGCTTTTTACTATTGCTATTTATGTTTGTAATTTGAAAATTTAGATGATTCTTCTTTTTTTTTTTTTTTTTTTTTTTCCTTGAGCGTGCCATAGTCAGATTTTATTGATTTGAAATATTTATATACTGCACTTAGGTATTGTTTATATAAGAATATGTAGGTTAATATAGGTTCTTTACTTCCTTGTATCAAATAAAATGGTAGTAATTATTGTAATCGAGAACACTTTTGGGTATCATATTTTAACGGAAATATCCGTTTTTGACGATTACGGAATCCATGTGAATTATTTTTTGGGCTGACGCCTGTTCGTACGAACACAATGAAGGACTCTCTCTCTCTCTTTTTTTTTTTTTTTTTTTTTTTTTTTTTTAAACTTATTGTTAAATGTAATCCCATTTACTCTAAGCTGATACTTATGACTAATGATTATGACTCTAAGTTGATACTTGAAAGGGATTATTTTCGTGATGTGTAAGTACGTATGTATGCATTTTGCATAACTCAAAAACGGTTAGTTATAGAACGTTGAAATTTTGTATATGGGTCCGTTATAACATCTAGATGTGCACCTCCCTTTTAATTGCAATCAGTAATACTACCAAACGTATATATATATATATATCAAATAAATTATAATTAAATGTAAAGTACATATATATATGTCCTTATAATTAAATGTAAAGTACACACACACACATATATATATACTTGGCTTTTATTTTATATATATATATATATATATATATATAATATAAAATAAAAGCCAAGTAAGGAGAAAATAAAAGCCTTGGCTTTTATTTTATTTAATTATCACTAAATAAGTTACTTGACTTTTATTTTTGCAATCATTGGTTGTAGTCAGGACTTAATTTTTAAAATTAGAAGTGCTGGAGCTCTATGGAAGGCCATCAGGAAAGATGAATAAATAAATAAATAAATAAAATAACTATTACAATAATAAAATAATTAGCAACTAGAATATTAAATGATTATTATTATAATTCAATAAAAATTTAAAGACAAATGAAAATTTAATTAATTCTTAAATTAATGATGAATAACTAAGTAATGAAAAAAAATACCAAACATTGTCTTGTTTGGGGGCTGTGGCTAAAATTGCAGTTTAAGAACTAAGCCGAGCATTAGCTAAATTTAGGCTTTTGATGAGCAAATAATGTACTGTTTACCAGAGTATAGATAGAAATTTAGTTATGTAGCCCATTCTTCTAAAACAACATTTCGTAGCTGCCTTCTACCACCAATCCCCCCCCCTTTTTTTTTTTTTTTCAGTTTCGGTTAATTAGTTACAGCAAAGCACACTAGGGCTATTGCCTACGGGGAGGGAGGCCTTCGTGTAGGATTTGTTAAAGGGAACTGACTCATATGCAAAGTTACACACGGGAATAACAATGAAAACGCCCGTGCAGCTAGCCGTTAGCCGGGAATTGAACTCCGGACCGAACTATTAGTGCTCAGCGACTTTACCGCTCGAGCTCTGGTGGGCTCTTTTTTTCTTTTCATTCGCTGTTTGAAAAACGGGTGTTCACTTTACGATAAAGTAAGCACCTGTTTACTTCAATTAAAATGGGTTAGACGATATGACTCTTCCTACTTTAATCTCACTTAGCTTTTGATTTCTAATATTGATTCAATGTTTTCTGTAGACAAAGTATTCTGATTAGAATAATAGATTTCAAACATGTTCAAAAGGTGTGTATCTGAATATAATTAGGTTTTTATAACATAGGGCACATTTTATTAGTTTCACATAGTTCTAAAGCAATTGAACCACAGCATCGCTGTTTTGAAAGAAAGTAAAAATGTGAGAAATGTATAACGAACATTAATATATACAGGCTTTATTAAAAGTAGTCAGCCTTTTAAAACGTGACCGTCTATGCTTTTAGAGGATTTTTGGAGCTCTGTGCATTTGCTCTGGCATCTTAAAAATGTGATGTTCAATATCAACGTATGTTTATGTTCTCAAAAATACAGGTCTCTTTCAGAAAGCGACCTCTTAGAAGTCGTCAATAAATGATTCAGTATAGTTATTTTCTAATAGACCATAGAATAAATTTATTTTATTGTCAATTTAAAAATGGCTGCTTGTACTAAGAGTTAAGAGCAATAAGACTCTAATTTTTCTTTCGCAATTAGCTATCATGCCAGCTGAATTGTTTTCTGCATAACCTTTATTGTGTATAATTGAAATATTTAGCTATTTATTCAACAAATATACAACAAATGTAAGACAAATCATTAAACAAATTAAAATTTGGAACATTAATGATAATTTTTTGTTATACATAAAATATTATTAATGAATGATGAATTTATATCATATTATATATAAATCAAAATTTAAACTCCTATTCCTTTATAATAAATTGAAGAAAAGCTATAAAGTGAATTAATTTTTAAAAACAAAACAAAAATTAAAAAAAAAATTTTTCGTACACCTAGAATCTAAAAATGACGAATACTGAATTTTACGACTCATGTGTGTATGGGTGTATTTAATTATGACAAGGCACACTATGGCTATCTGCCTAAGGAGGGATGTCTTCGTGGAGGACTTTCTAAGGGAAACTAGCTCGTATACACGTTGCACATGAGGAAAACCACGAAAACACCCATGTAGCCGGACCGTTCGCGGGATTCGAACCTCGGACCGAACTACCAGTGTTCAGCGACTTTACCGCTCGGCCGCTGGTGGGCCGTTTTGCGACTTATATAATAATAAATGCATATTCATATTGTAACAGAAATTTTGTTAGAAGTCTAGCATATGTATAGTTATTTGTGATCTTTTAAAACTGTTGTAACATGATGCACATTTATCATTATCGTGAACCAAAACAGTATGCTTTACATCCTTACAAATATACGTGATAGATTTTAATATTTATTTCTGCGTATACTTACGTTTCCCAAAGACACGAAAGCAAGTCAAGCAGATTTTTGTTGTATTAAGCAGATTTAAGTTCTCTGTTAGCTAGTGTAACATAATTTCGGATGTTAGTGTAACATAATTTCGGATTCTATGAGCCTTCCAGAACTATTAGCAAAATAGTGGAAACGTCTTTAAATTATGTTTTTATAAGCAAACAGCAGATGTACACTGAGCAGTGATCAACTGATATATTTCTTAAATGATTTGATTTAGTTGATTATGACAAAACACACTGGGGCTATGTGCCTAAATGGAAAAATGCCTTCGTAGAGCACTTTCTTAGGAAAGCTGGCTCGTATGTTACGTGGTAAGCTGGCTTGTAAGCTGGTACAGGAAAAAAACCACGAAACGCTTATGAAGCCAACTCGTTTGCCTGAGATCGAACTCAGGTCGGAACTACCAGTGTTCAGCGATTTTACCGCTCGACCGCTGGTGGGCCATTTCTTAAATGAATAAAGGTATACTCATAGCATTATGAAATAACACTGATTGAAATATTTAGTGCTTCACTATTATCTGTAATAAAGTAACATAAAACTTTCCTTACCTTTTATAGATTTCTAAATTTCTTTCAAGTTCTTATTCGTACTTAAGCTATACATTTGCGAATGTTTTTATCGATTTTATTGTTAAGTGTAAAAAGCAAGTTGACATTTATAATATAGCATTCCTTGTCTCAACAAATAACAGTCTCAAAAAGGAGTTTTTGGAGAGGGGATGAATCGGGGAAATTTCACCCTTTCGTCATTAGCGGTTCTGATGAAGGTAATGGGGGAAGCAGCAAACGAAATAACGAATAACGG
Organism: Stegodyphus dumicola; assembly: GCF_044657685.1. Lineage (NCBI taxonomy): Eukaryota > Metazoa > Arthropoda > Arachnida > Araneae > Eresidae > Stegodyphus > Stegodyphus dumicola. Next base: position 105,726,000 of record NC_140781.1, on the reverse strand, counting down.
ACAAATAACGAAAGCTAATCTTTAATGCGGTCTCCCAGTTTCTGTATTTGTATTTGGGAAAGTTTTATGGTCATTATGAAAAAGTGAAAATTTGATATGGATTCCGCATGACTTCCTTCTATGACTATTTAAATTATGCTTATTTTTTCTGCACTTCATTTAAACTTATTTCCTCGAATTATTCTAACTCAATTAAGCGATACCCAAAGGCAAGTTACAAATGGCATCAAACATTGCAAATTTTGAAACTAAATTTCCCAGTCAATCTTTGTCCGACGGGACTCAAACTTCTTGTATTTTTATTTTTTCATAACAAGTATAAAACTTTGCCAGATATAAATATAGAAACCAGAAGACGACATTAAAAGTTAGATTTCATAATTTGTCCAAAATTAATTCTTTTTTAAATTTGACATTGACAAAATATGAATATTTTCGTCATTTAAAATACTTCTGTATTTTTGTTGCACCGTATTTAAACTTGCTTCCTCGAGTTATTGACATTAAATTACATTAATTCCATTATCTATCGGAAAATAATTATAGCAAATCATCTATTTACGACATCTCTATTTTTGGGAACATAAACAAACATTGGTAGTGAACATCATCTTTTTAAGACCACCACATGTAAAATCCTCTAAAAGCATGAATGGTTGCATTTAATGAGGACCCATTACTTTTAATAAGGAATGTAACATTAATCTTAATTATACATGTTTTTGATGTGTGTGCCAAAATAGTGATAACGTACTTCTGTTGCTTTAGAAATGTGTGAAATTTAAAAAATGGATACTATACAACAAAAATGTTATTATATTCAGATACACACCTTTTGAACACGTCTGAAATTCATTATTCTGCTCAACATAATTTGTCTGCATAAAATATTAAATAATATTAAAAAATCAAAAGCTAAGTCGAAGTAGAAACAGTCATCTCTTCTAAACCAGTTTAATTGAAGTAAACAGACGTTCGCCTTATCGTAAAGTAAACACCTATTTTTCAAACAGCGGATGAAACGGGAAAGAGGGAATTGGTGGGGGAAGGCAGCGAACGAAATAACACTTTTTCGTGCTGGGGATGAAATGAGAAAGGACGAAACGATACTAAGCCAATAAGACAAGATCTGGTATTTTACTTTATTATTTAATTAGTCATCATAAATTAAAAAATTATTTTAATTTTTATTAAATTGTACTTATAAGTATTTTATATTTCAGTTGCTAATTATTATGTTACTTTAATTATTCATTATTTTAATCACTATTTTTTATTATTTTAATTATTAAGCTTTTAATAAGTAATTTTTTGTTATTTTAATTACTAATTAATGTTATTATTGTAATATTTATTTCCTTTCTTTCTTTATTTTTTATTTTATTTTTTCCTGTTTTCCTGACGGCCTTCTGACTTTAGAAACTAAGCCCTGACAGCAACAGAAAAATTAATAATGAATCCAGTGCATCAAAAAATAATAGCCAAAATAAAGTGAATTATTTCTACCCAAAAATGCAACGCAAAACTCCCTATCGCAGCACTACCCAGTTCCCGCGGGGTAGAATAGCTCACGTGATTCAATGCAATGCGACGTTTCAAAGCCCTTTTTAGACGAGAAGCTAGACTCCGCGCCGTACCCTTCTGATGTTGGCCAATTATGTTTGACTTGAAAATGACGTCATTTATAGGCGGAGTAATCGTGAATGGCTGACGATGTAAACATGAATGTGGTCATATAGTTTTATAGTCTAATCTTATTTTCTTTTATAATCTCAAGTTTTCCATACTATATTAGATTATTATGCCTTCTGAAAGTAACTCCTGGTGCTGCTTGTTTTTTTATTTTGGCGGTTGCTGAATCATTGATTATTTAATTCGAGTTTCAAAAAAAATATTCCATTCCATTTACCGTTATTATGCTGGGCCTAGCCTGCGTGAATTCGCAGGCTTTTTGCCAGTTGTCTCAAAAATAATATTTTTACATGTTAACTTTTATATTAACATACATGAAATAATTTATAGAACATCACACTGTTTAAGCATCTGCGCTATATAAAAAAATATCTGTACAATTAGTTATTATTTCTTCAGCAATAGCTCTATCAGTTTATGAATGCAATTTGTTGCATAATCGAGAAAATATTGTTAAGAATTTTATTATTACTATTTTTTATTATTATTGTCTATTTTTCAAAAGTGTGTTTTTGTTTTATTATTGTGTGAAGTTGTAACTATATGTCTTTTCTTGTGTGGCAACAACGCTTCTGTAATTCTTCAATTTGAACTTTTGGATGTGTGCCAAGTTTGATGGCGTAATGCTCTGGTGAGAGCGTCGATTGATTGTGTAGATGAAACATGTTGTTTCAGAACGTTATTTCTTTAAAATATGTAAAATAAATGTTTTGTTTTCTGAACTCGGATTATGCAAACGTTATTTAGTTTCAACATGAAAGTTTGGCGTCCGTTTGACAGGACGTTTGTGTGATTTCGAGTAGTTTTGATTTAGGCGTTTTGTTAAAATGGAGTTGTTAAAGGCAAAACGTAAAAGTGAACGTACTTCGTTTACGTTAACTACGAAGATTGTGGCAGAAGAATTGCCTACTTGTACGGATCCTGAGAGATTGCAAGTGTTGTTGGGGCAACTAATTGACAAATTTGAACGCTTGGACAGTACTCAAAGCAGTGTTTTAGAACAAACCAAGGAAGCGGATTTCGAGAATGAATTTAATACGGCTGAAGGATACAGAGATTCCTTTATAGCTTTAAAGGTGAAACTTCAGAATAAAATTGGACAATTGAATTCGATGAATGTTACTACAGATATTGCTTCACTTTCGATTTCGGATCCTAAAGAAAATAAAAACAGGAAGTTCAAACTTCCTAAACTTGAACTGAAAAAATTTTCTGGAGATGCAAGAGAATTTTTAGGCTTTTGGAGGCAATTCTCCAAAATTCATGAAGATGCGGATATTGTGCCGGAAGATAAATTTTTGTACTTAGTGCAAAGTGCAGTACCTGGCTCAAAGGCAGCTCAACTTTTGAACAGTTTTCCTGTTACCGCCGCGAATTATCCTAAAGCTATCGAGCAGCTGAAAGAAAGATTTGGTAGAGAAGACCTTCTGGTGCAGATCTATGTAAGAGATTTGCTTGGGCTTGTTACAAAGAATGCTACAACAGGCAGAACGGCGTCGGACTTAGGAGTACTTTATGATAGTATAAAAAGTAAATTACGAGCGCTGGAAAGCTTAGGACGCACCAAGGAAAAGTTTGCTGATTTCTTGGGACCTTTAGTGGAGTCATGCCTACCTGAGAATATTCTGCGTGCCTGGGAGCGGAGTCGAACTTCTGAACAGACACAGGAAAAGAGTTCTGAAAGAACGCTTGAAAAACTAATGTGTTTTTTAAGGCATGAAGTAGAATCGGAAGAAATGATTAGATTAGCACAATCAGGATTTACTCATTCTGTTAAGCGTCTTAATAAAAGTGTTATTTCAGGTAATTCAGATTTAGCAACAGCTGCCGCGCTGGTAAGTACAAATGAAACCAGTAAAGGTAAGCAAAATGTTTGTATATTTTGTGGTAAGCCTCATATGAGTGCTAAGTGTTTTAAAGCTGAAAATATAAGCTTAAATGAAAAGAGGCAACTTGTACAAAAGAAAGGTGTTTGTTTTTCATGTTTAAGAATTGGCCATTTAAAAAACCAATGTAAAGCCAATATTAAATGCCCCATTTGCAGTTGTGATCATATAAAATTTATGTGTCCTCAGAATGTTAGTTCTGTAAAACAAAATGACTCTAAGTTGGATGTTTCCCTTTCTAATAATAGTAAGAGCGAGAAAGTTTATTTGCAAACTTTATGTGTTCTAATTAAAGTTAAAGATCGAGAGAGAAAAATTAGGATTCTCTTGGATTCGGGATCCCAACGATCATACGTTGGGGAGAAAATTATGAAGCGAATGAAGGCTGATCCTATTCGACAGGAGAAAGTAATTCATGGTTTGTTTGGGGGGAGGGAAACTGCGCCTGTAACCCATTCTGTTTTTGCTATTGACATAAGCAGTTTAGATAACACTTTTAGGTGTTGTTTTGAAGCTTTTTCTGAAAAAAAGATATGTGGATTTGTTCCAACAATCAAAAATGCTGAGATTATAGAGGAATTGAAAAGCAGGAAAATTGAGGTCAGTGACGCATTTTGCGAGGAAAGTGAAATTGATTTATTGATAGGTGCAGATGTCATTGGTAAACTGTTAACTGACGAATACCTAGAATTACCCTCTGGTTTAACTGCAGTCAAAACAAAACTGGGTTGGACGGTTATGGGTAAAGAAAATGATACTGTCAGGGATAATGCCCTAATAAGTCTTTCCTTACATGTAAATAATGCTTCTTTGAAATCTTTATGGGAGCTTGAAGTTTTGGGTATTTCCGACCCGACGGAAAATAGTAAAACGAAAAATCTTCATTGCGACTACGAGATTGATTTTCAGAATAAATTATCTATTCGGCCCGATGGTAGATATGAATTAGAATTACCCTGGAAAAGCGAATCTACCAATTTATCAGATAATAAAAGCATTGCTTTCACACGTCATCAAAAAATGATAAAGAGGGCAAAAGAAAATAATTCTTTGAAGGAATATCAAGAAGTGTTTAGAGAGTGGGAAAATTTAAATATTATAGAAAAGGTTCCGGAAAAGGAATTAAACAATAAATGCCACTTTTTACCACACAGACCGGTTATTAAGATGAATAGTGAAAGCACTAAGGTAAGACCCGTTTTTGATGCTTCATCTTGTGAAAAGGGAAAACCATCTTTGAATCAGTGTTTATTGAAAGGACCTAATTTAATAGAATTAGTCCCTGATATTTTAGACAGAATGAGATTTTTTCCTATTGGTCTGAGTGCAGACATAGAGAAAGCATTCTTGCAGTTAGGAATTTCTCCGAAGGATAGAGATTACTTGCGATTTTTCTATCCAAGTGATGAGGGAGAAATAGTGTATAGGCACTGCAGAGTAGTTTTTGGGGTTTCCTGCAGCCCTTATCTACTAGGTGCGTCTATTAAATATCTCTTGAATAATTGTCCATCTGACTTTTTAGATGTGGCTGACAAATTAAAAATTTCGTTCTATGTAGATAATTGTATTACGGGTGTTTACAATATTGAGGAACAAGAGGATTTAATTCAAAAGGCCAAAAGTCTTATGTCGAGAGGCAGATTTAATTTAAGGGGATGGGAGAGCAATGTTGCTTCCAAATATATTACAAAACATTCTGGGGACACACCTCTTTTAGGAATATTGTGGAATTTAGACAATGATACTTTAAGGTGTAATATAAATGTAAATATGATAACTTGTGATACTAAGGTAACTAAGAGACTGATTCTGTCTATTGTACAATCAATTTTTGATCCAATTGGAATACTTGCACCAATAACTTTGCTTCCAAAACTTTTGTTACAAGAAACATGGAAGTTGAAATTTTCTTGGGACGAGGTATTGCCTCATGATTTTGTAAGTAAATTTTTTGTGTGGTTATCTGATATACTTTTGTTGAAAAATGTGGCAATACCCCGATTCATTGGAACCTTTGCAACAGTTGAATTGCATGTATTTGTCGATGCCTGCAAATATGCTTATGCAGGATGTATTTTCGCGAGAAGTGTTGATTCATGCAGTGTAAAAATTACTCTCTTAAGAGCAAAATCTAGAGTAGCTCCTATTAAGAATTTGACGATTCCTAGATTGGAATTAATGTCCTGTTGCATTGGATCCCGATTATTATATTCTGTTTGTAAAGCTCTTAATGATTTTGATATAAATGTAACTTTATGGTGTGATTCCACAGTCGCATTATGGTGGATCAGAAATCCTGGTAATTGGTCAAACTTTGTAAGCAATCGTGTTAAAGAAATTACTAAGTTGACAAAACCTGAATCATGGAGGCATGTGCCTGGTAATATGAACCCAGCAGATGTGTTATCTCGAGGTTGCTCTGCTAAACAAATGATTAACTCGGAGTGGTTTAAGGGACCTCTCTGGCTAAGAGAAAGCCCTGAATTTTGGCCTACCAATATTGTTTGTCAGCCGAGCGAAGCTGACTTGGAAAAGAGGAAGGTAAAACTTATTAATGTTAACTTTTCAGAGGATACCACTCCTTGGTATGCAGAAAGAGTTTCTGATTATGAAAAAATGATTCGTGTAACCGGTTGGGTGTTACGTTTTATTTCTAACTGTAGGAAGAAGTCAAATTTGTGTAAAGAATCTAAACTAACTGTTGCTGAAATCATAAATTCCGAAAAAGTTTTGATTCGGTTGGTTCAAAGCTCAAATTTCCCTGACATTGGAGCTCTTAATCCACTTGATGTATTCATTGATAATGAAAAAATTATAAGAGTTAAAACTAGAATATTGGAACGCAAAGACAATTCTGAATTTTTAACACCAATTTTGTTACCGAGTAAATGTATCTTTACTACATTGTTAATTGAGTCAGTTCATAAGAAACATTGTCATGCTGGAACTCAAATGCTTCAATCTATTTTAAGAGAAAGATTCTGGATACTAAAACAACGTAAAACTGTGCGTAATGTGTTAAAAGGGTGTGTAATATGTCAACGATATAAAGCGAAACCGATGTCTTGCGAAGTGACTCCTCTTCCTGAAGATCGCGTAGGAGATTATAGGGCTTTTGAAATTTTGGGAGTAGATTTAGCTGGCCCATTGTTTTTGAAAAACGGTAAGAAGGTTTGGATGGCACTCTTCACATGCGCTGTGTACAGAGCAATCCATCTAGAACTGGTGACTTCGTTATCAACAGAATCTTTTCTTTTGGCTTTAAGACGATTCATAGCCAGACGTGGCAGACCACGAACCATTTATTCTGACAATGGGACTAACTTCCGAGGAACGTATAACGAAATGTCTAAACTTAACTGGGACATAATAGAGAATGAGGCAAAAATAAAGAGAATAGTATGGAAATTCAATCCACCAACAGCCTCCTGGTGGGGAGGTTGGTGGGAACGGCTAGTTCGCATGGTTAAAGAACTTTTAAGACGTTCTTTGGGAAAATCGGTTTTATCTTATGAAGAACTGGAAACCTTCATTTGCGATTGTGAGTCGGTAATTAATTCTCGACCTTTAACATATATTTCGGAGAACTCTGAAGATGCTATCCCTTTAACTCCGTCAATGTTTTTAATTGAAAATTGTACTTCGAATGTAGCAGATATAGATAAAATTGACTCTCAGCATTTTTTGAGAAGAATTAAATACCGCACAAAACTTCTTAAAGATTTAAGGAACCGTTTCCGAAAAGAATATTTGGGGCAATTAATAATGAAACAACCACAAAATAAAGTAACCCGGTTGCCTAAAATTGGGGAGATAGTCTTAATAGGCGATGATTTCAAAAAACGCTTGTATTGGCCTTTGGGTAAAATTATAGAGAAAATTCCTGGTCGGGATGGCAAAATTCGAACAGTTAAACTAAAAACTCAGAATGGGATTTTCACAAGGCCCGTTCAGCGTATTTATCCACTAGAGATACAACTAGATGAAAATTATTTAGTTGAAGAGCCTAACGTTAACGACGATAAGAAAAACGATCAGACTGACGTACAGCATATAAAACAGAAATTTACGTCGTCAGGACGGCTTGTTAAGAAGCCTAATGTACTAGACCTTTTTAATAGGATAACATATGTTTTTGAGTCGTTTGCCACTGACTCAAAAAGGGGGGAGGATGTTGCATAATCGAGAAAATATTGTTAAGAATTTTATTATTACTATTTTTTATTATTATTGTCTATTTTTCAAAAGTGTGTTTTTGTTTTATTATTGTGTGAAGTTGTAACTATATGTCTTTTCTTGTGTGGCAACAACGCTTCTGTAATTCTTCAATTTGAACTTTTGGATGTGTGCCAAGTTTGATGGCGTAATGGGTGAGAGCGTCGATTGATTGTGTAGATGAAACATGTAGTTTCAGAACGTTATTTCTTTAAAATATGTAAAATAAATGTTTTGTTTTCTGAACTCGGATTATGCAAACGTTATTTAGTTTCAACACAATTTATACAGAATGACTATCAAAATACAATAAAAAACAAAGATTTATTGCATAATGAAATTTTATAAGTGATTAATTCTGAACTACAGTTCAGTGCCGTATGAAGTTGCTGTTTTCGTTCTTGAGATAACATAAGGAACTATTTTGTATAAGGAAATAATTTAACTAATTTTAAAGCTATAGGAAAATATGCATTGTTTGTAATAAGGATGACGTTTTTGGAGCATTCTATGAATGAACAGCTTAATGAGCTTTTTCGTTAATAAAAAAAGGAAGTAGATGACTATGAATGCATTTACAAGTATTCAACATTCTAGATAAAATTCTTCTATGAAATTAATAAAAAGTTGGATGCACATTATTATTAATAAATGTTAAGTTTCTTTTTCTTTTCTTTTCTCACAAATCTGAATAAAGAATTCTGAATAAAGTTTTGGGATGAAGCATTCGAAATTACCTACAACATTAAGCGCATGCACAAAATTTTTATTATCTTTAAAATATTCAAAAAATAATATTTACAGCAAAAAATTTTAAAAAAAAAGTAAAATCATAGTTATGATGTAATTGACAAAACATATTACATTAGTCAGATGTTATTTTCAAAAGTTTGATTATTTACAAATGTTTTCTTTAATCATAGCACACTTTCATTTAGCAAATAGATTTCCTGGATGAAACATCTTAAAAGTTCTAAAGCCACTTGAAATAATCATTTAATCTCTCATAGTTTGTCCTAAATTAATAATATAGAAAGAAAGAAACTTACAAGAGCAGTTAACAGTAAAAGTAATGATCAGCTTGTATGATTAAATTTCTTTATCAAACAAAATAAAGTTCACTTAATTAGTGATGTTTCTGTATTGAATTGTTATAATCATTTCCTTTGCTAACAGGCTGTCCTAATAAAATATCTGTGAACCTTTCAGTTTCATTTGCTGTAGGTTTGTTCAGTTTTCATTATTTTACAAATTTTTGTTGAGAAAAATATTTTTTGTAGAATAATCTTTTTACTTGTAGATTCAAATTTAGTGCATATATATTTTTTGATTTATTGTGTCGTAATTTTCTGTCAACTGTAATAATTTTTGAACGGCATTTAAATGTTGCATGATTTGCTGAAATATTTTGTCTGTTAATGTAGTCTGGAAATTTTTATTTTCATTTACTAGTGATTAAAAAAAAATTATGATAGTTGATTTCTCAGAAGTGAAGTTTATGTGTGTTTTTTCTAAATTTTGTACTCCTTCTTTTCAGAAGTTAATGATTGCTCCAGAATAACTTGTTTCACGTCTGTTGTACATTACTGCTGAAAGAATGTGTTTGCACAAATTATTTTGAATACTAAGGTCAATACATTCACAAGTATATGCTTGCATGCTAATACTACACTGTGTATACATTTTCAAACAGTGGTTTGTTACAATCATGCTCTGAATTTTTTTTGACCTAATAGATTCTTCTTAATGAGCTACTTTTAAATTTAAATATTCTGTCATCAATCTTCTCAGACTGTAAACATTTTGTGTCTTTGTGTGGCCTTATAAGTATTTGAGATTTTTGTTGTAATTTTGCCTTTGTGTTTTTTTTTTTTTTTTTAATTCTGCCAAGGCAGCATAATGACCTAATAGGCAATGAAAAACTGTTGAATATTGCGATCATATTGAAACTCAGCAGCAGGCTATCTTGAAAGGGAGGGAAGACAACAGGGCGCAAAATTTTAAGATGTAGTGATTGCTGCTGAAGGTGCCTGTAATGTGTGATTGCTGCTGAGAGTGCCTGTAATGTAGTATATTAGGCATGAGTAACAGTGCTAATGGTACCCTAAACTATAACCATTAGTGATAGACTGATAGGATAAGTCATAATGCAAGGGTCATGATATCTGGTATTAAAATGTCCCCAGACTAAGATAAGACCATCGTAATGGTAAGGCAAAAATGAGATTTGTCTGAAAAGAATGTTGTGTAATGCTCAAACTTCCCACATAAAGGAGCAGTGGCAAAACATATAATTTCAGTAATTGAAACAACCTATAGTTCTTTCTTTTTTAGTCTTTCTACATAGCATTACTGGAGTACGTGATATGAGTATACACTGCAATATTAATTATCTGCATATTCCATCAAAGTCTATTCTAAGTCATCTAACAGGAAGATTTTAAGATTATTAGATCCTTCATTCATGGTATTGCATTTTGAATACCAGCAGCGTAGAAAGTGAGAAAGGGAAACAGATGCGTATTATGACGGAAAAAACTTTAATATATTTTAAGGAGGGATTTTTGAAATAAACTGTGATAACTACAAAAAATGAATAACTATTACATTATATAGAATAAAAAAGATTAAAATCATTACCATTAATTAATCTTTAAAAAAGATTAAATCATTACTTCCGTACCAATTTTTTTCTTTTTGAGGTGATGGAATAAGAACATGACCTAAATTAAAATTATGCTTGTAGTATGTGTTGTAGTACTGTATTGAAATTTTATTTTCATAAATTTTAATATTTATGCTAGCTGTACATGTCTGTCCACACTTTGAGCTTTGTCTACACAAACCTTGAGCTTTTAGTTGCCATATTCTTTTCCCTTCAGATTTATAAAATCCACTTTGGCTACCTGTCATAGTTAGAGAAGAAGGGATTTTTGAATTTTTCCCCCCATGAGCTATTTAATACAAAGGATGTTCTGGTATTTCTTTCCTCATCATGTAACCATTCATAAAAAAGCTCTATAAAAAATTAAAAGGAATTAATAATCCATTATCTAATAACAATATGTTAATTTCATAATATGTAATAAACATATATTGCAATTTTGAATCAGCATCTTGTTAAATATATATAGTATTATGAAAACCAATTTTAACCTGTATATGTTAAAAAAGAATAGGAAGTCTATAGTTGTTTTTAACATAGTGGGTCATTTAAAAAAAATTCTGTCATTTTTAGTGGCTGAATTTAAAATTACTTCATACAGAAAGCACCAACAACTTATGTAATCACCATCATTCTCACATTTTCTCATCTGGAAATCAGCTTATAGGTGACTTAGAAGCCAAATATTGTTCAATATACTGTTTAACATATTTCAAAATATTTCACAGTTAAGAAATGTTAGAAATACTGAAATATTTTAAAGCAATGTTATTGTGTCTAAGATGTAAGGCAGATGAACTAGAGCATGCAAAACAAGTATCCTGATTTTTTATTATATGTTTCAAGAGGCACGTCGGTAGTAGTTATCACTCAACAGTAAGAACTTTTCTCTATTTATAAATCCAAGCAGCCGCTGGTAGTTTGATCCAGTTCAAATCCCTGCAAAATTGCTAACTGCACAGTTGTTCATGTAATTTTCTAAATGTGTAATATGAATACAACCAGCTTCCCTTAAGAGGCCCCATGATTATATCTCTGTCCTTTATCAGACAGTCCTAATGTGCTTTATCATTATCTGATCAATCCAAAATAATCCTGAAAAATGATTTTTGAATATTTCTGAGGTCAATATCTATATTGAACATTGTTTCTTTCAGACAACTAACTACCTACACATTAGAAAAATTATCTGGGGCCATGGGTGGTAATTTTCCAGACAGTTCATTGTATATGTATACTTTAAAGCTTTGCCAAAGACAGGGGTTACTTCGTGGTGTAGTGGTCAGCACACTGAGCCGGATAATTTGGGCATCGCGCTATTTCCCTCTCGGATCTTCTGGATTCTCTTTTCTTTCTAGATCGCTTGAATATAGTTTCGCCTTTAAATAATATTATACCTCACCGATTTTTTCTCATACTGTTCTTTGCTATCTGTTAAATGTCCATATGTAAGGGATGGTTTATTCTTCACCGCCTTAAATGAATTTTTAGAACTATGAGCTTATATAAATAACAGTGTGCCTCATTGTGTTATATTAACATTATTTAACTAGTAATAAATTATGATAGTAAAATAATTAATCTTGTAATAAATTATGATAGTTAAATTAATAAATACTGTTTAATTTGTGTTTTTAATACATATACTCAGTTATTTACACACATAAATATATATATATATATATTTTTATTTTATTTATTTATTTATTTTTTTGGGTGTATGCGGTTGTGGTCTTGTATTGTATATGGTTCTATGTTGTTAGTCTGCTGCTGCTTTTTGAAAAATGTATGAAAATGTTGAGAATGAAAGTAGCATAAGTTACTTTGGTTAAATTAATATATACTTTTGTTTGATGACCTTTGTTGATATCTCAGGATGCAAGCGTACATATTACTTTATATTCCATGCTAAATACCTTGATACGAAGCATTTTAACACCGTCAATATTTGTTTTTTCCCCAGTACCACATCTATTCACCATTACCAAACACACTCACTACACAAACACACCTGTGAGACACTATTTATTGTAAATGAAGACAGTTTCTTCTCCTTTTAACTACACTCATGGACACAATCGTATTTTAGGATATTTTCTACTTCTTTTCCTTTTCTTTCTATAGGCCCCCCCTTTTTCTTTTCTTTTTCCCTCTATTATTTTTGGGCCATTTATTTTAAATTTTATTTTGTCCCATCTTTTCTTCCTGGCCTTTTGAACTCGTACAATATGTACGAAGTTCCTTTTTACTCTCCTCAAATGCGAAATTGGCCCTCTTTCTATATACCTTTCCTTCGCACCTATGCTTGATTTTTCGCCCATCGGTGCAGAAAGACTTACCGGGTGCAAAACAAGACATCTGTCTACTTTGTCTGTCTGTCTGTCTGTCAGTAGCTCTTTTAAAGTGTCCGTTTTTTCTTTAATTGTGTCCATCTCCACTAGAAGATCAGACATCGCTTCTCTGTTATTTAACGATTCCTTCATCTAATCTTCAGTTAAAAGCTGTTTCTCGTAACGAGCGCTTTTATTATCAAGGGGTTTTATAAGCACCCAATTTTTCTTTTGTAATTTTCTGATTCATTGTTTGACTTCTTTATCTTCCATATGTGAAAATTCTTCGGAATGCTTTGCATTTGAGATTTGTAAGATTTTTTTGAACTTCATTTTCAGTCTATGGAAATTCTTTAAAGTAGCAGATAAATTCTTTCTGGTGTTGATGGATGAATGTTGAACCACGTATGAATGAAATTCTAGCAGTGGACAAATTAAATGGAATCCTGTAAGGTACTGCTATTCGCGAAATCACGCTTTACAAGTCTGCGCTCAGCAAGTACCTGTTGTATTAGAAATGATAGGCTACGAAACGTGACTTGAAGAATCATATGAGGTATCTAGAATGCAGATTGGTAGTTTAGTCGTGATAAATAAACAGTCTATACAGATGACCGGAAATAATAAAAATTTAGATGGATTAACTATAAAGTATTTTACTCCTGGACCATTAGTCATAAACAGTACTTGTGTAAAAACAGATTAAAGTATATGGATTCCCTGTTTAAGAAAGGAATTTCTTTCTGACAGTATGCAGTCTGTACCATACCTGGAATACGGAGGTGTTGCATCTTCAGGGAAACAAAATCTTTTATTCTGTAATTTTTACTGAAAATGTGTGTTTAAATTTTGTTACCTAGATAACAAAATTAGATAACCCTATTTTTAACTCTTTTTATATGAAAATGAACCCAAATACAGACAAAGAAATAAAATTGCATTCCTTCCCTTAGTGCAGTTATGTGCAACTTTAACTTAAAGGGAGCCAATTTTGAGTTTATAAAATTTTGACGAGCACAAGGATCTAGTGCACTTTTTCAGTTATAAATACATTACACAAAGTCTAAAAATGTGTGGTATAATATGTTAAAGAAAAGGTATACTCTTTGTATTATTTACAAAAAATTCAGCAAGATGAAAGTTAAATACAGGGAAATCGTATTTTAATGTGAAATTTAACACTGCATTTCTTCTGCGAGTTTTTTTTTGCCTCTGATACATGCGATGTTATGGCTAAATCCTTGCAGTCGTTGGGATGTTGATTTGTTATCCCGTATCTAAACATTGATTTTAACAAGTTCATTGTTGAAAATCCTCTTTCACATTTTTAAGCAGATTGGAAGCAGGAATTTATCTTTTTAAAAGTTTAACTGTTCATGATGTTTCTGTTCTAGGACTATTCAATTGGCTTTTTGTGATATTCTTGATCTTAATTAGGATGAAAATCAGTTATTTCCATTTCTTGATCAATAGAATTGTTATTTAACATATTTGCAATCTTTTACCATTTTTCTTAAATACTAGTATTATGTAATGGGTTTGAAGTGAATGAAGTAGTTAACCTAATTTTAAATACACTGAAAACATCTAATTTAGAAACTAATTTAAGCTCGATGAGATTTTCCAAATGATTCTTTCAGTTTTCTTATATTTCACCCCTTAGTTCTCCAGATTTTCAAAGGGGCAAAACGTATATTACATTATGGTAAAAATGTATATTCCTCATATTTGTGTAATATTTTCACAAAATTAATTCTGATTTAAAATTAATTTATAATACCCTTTAATTTAAAGACTCTAGTTTAGTTCTCACGCCTCTCCCTCAAATTTAAGATTTAGTTACTATGTCTGTAAGAATGGCTAAATCATAGAACCAGGTATGTTCAATAATTTCTTCATAAGTTTTGTTTCTGGATTTTTCAAATTCTTCTATGAAACTTTTGTAACAGAAGCTGGGATGGAACCCGGGCAGCCAGACAGAATGTCCCTTCCCTGAGTGAAAAGTTCTATCATTTCTTTGAAAGTGACCTGATAATATTTCAGAATAAACCCTCGTGACACTAATAAATGTATATAGATTTTTTAATGTTTATTTAATGTGTGTTTGGTTCTTAAAATATTTTGAGCTATTATATTACTAATTCTGTGTGTGAATTAACACAGTTTAATATAGAACACCTGCTTCAAGGCTAAAGGTAAAGTATTTGAATAATGTTTTACCTTTCGTCTGTTTTCAGACGCAGGTTCTATTCTACAATTTACGGAATTTCTCGGTATTGGATATCTCACATAGCTGACAAAATTTCATTCCTATTTGTAGGTTTCATAGTACAATAGGTTGAGCATCCCTACATTAGTATATGACTTTGATTCCTTCGAAAGAAAAAGGAGTATCTTAGTTTTCTTGAATTTTTGGTCAAAATTTTAGTATGTAGGTAATTGCAATAGCTCTTCCACAAAATTGCAATTAAATTTTTTGTAACATTTCAAAATGCTGTATCATTCAATGGCATTTGATGTGTTTTAGCTTGCTATATTAAAGCTGGGCTCGAACCCGGGCAGCTATACAATATGTTCTTTCCCTGAGTGAAATATTTCTATAATTACATTAAAGTCACCTGGTAATATTTCAAGATAATTTCTGGTATATCGGACTAAGCTGTCCTCTCTCATGGATGAGAGTTCCTAAGTAGAGAACTTATAATTAGAAATGGTTCTTACGTTAAAATTCTGAATGAAATATTTCTTTTATGGTATACGACTTTTGTTTCCAAGATGTTCTTCCAAGTCTGGTTTTAGAGAGGTGTTTTTGTGCTTTTTTTTTAAAAAAATCTTTAAAAGTATATATGTATAGCTCTTTTAATATTAATGTATTGCGAGTTTGATTACTCTATTTTGATCTGTTATGTCACTAATTATGTGTGTGAATTAAGATAGTCTAATATATAACACCTGCTTCAAAGCTAGCAGTAAAGTTTATTTTGAATATTTGTGATTTAAAATTACCTGCTCTTTGTCTTTTGGTGCCATCTTTCTACCAGCGCTGCAATTATTTACTCTTCTCGAAGATCATTATCCCTTTTATTCTGTGTATCCGTAATAACTGTCTAATTTTTTTTTCATTATTCATGTTGTACCCATATATTAAAATCCCCTTTCGCTTACTGTATTTCTGTCGTATTAGGAAAATCAGCTTTTCTATCGATTGCCGTCATGCTTTTAGTAACAATGTAGCACATTGCTGGAGTTTAAAACAAAGAAGGCGACTCTTGAAGTTTTATATATTAAGAAACAATATTAGATATTTCTCTTTGTGTATAATTATTCTTTAATATCAAAGTAGTTAAAATCTAATGATTTCTTTTTTACCCTTTTGGCCCCTTCTAGTGTAATTTGTGATCATTTTTGTGCACTCTTGGAATGCAGAACATGATATCGTGTAAGAAAAAGAACGGATGAATAATGCAGAGCAAAAAGACATCTGTGGCTGGTAATTCTTGTTTTATATCAACTTTATTTCCACTAGAAATACTTGAATGTTATAATTTGTCCATCCCTTTTCACATGTTGCTTTATATTGAAGCTTTACTAGTTATTTATTTTACATGAACGTGTCACATTATGTTTTAATGTTTAGGGTAGCATTTGTTCATTAATTTCGTAGGTTTTGAATTTCATATTGAAGTGTCTGAATTGGTGCTTTCTCTATATTGTATTGTAATATTCGAAGTGAGGTTGAACTGTTAATCACACTATAATTATCAGAAGTCTGAGATTTGTTAGAGTTCTGTTGCTTCGTAGTGGTTTCAAAAGTACTGCTGTGATGTAATTTTTTCCCAAGTGGCCTCCTTTCGCATTACGAGGAGGAGGCTAAACATTTTCCTCTCTGTGTGGCCTAATATTTTCCATGTCCAACGGGGTCTTCTCTTCCCAACAGGCCAGTGTAATTGCACTGCCTGGGTATAAACCAATTTTGTTTCAGTTTTTTCCGAATTTAGAGTCTCTCTATCAAGTGCTGTTTCTCTTAAAACCATTGAAAGTTAAGTGTTGAATAAAAAAGAAATGTAAATAAAAATTTAATGTATAGTCGTAAAGAAAGTTAGTGGAGCCAAATTGTCTTCTGTTAAGGATGCTCAAAATGTGCTTTTTCTTAGTTGTTTTAAGCATACTTTATTATATTTTGTCCCTAATCCGAACAATTTTGGCATATTGTGAAGTTTTATGAACCAATTTGCGAAGATCTCTTTAAAATCGATAAAAAAATATTCATTTTGAAATAAAATCAGAGATGTTTTATTATTATCGAAGTAAAATTCTGCAGACTAACTTTCAACTTGGTTTTGAAAAGCACTCTGAAAGTTTCTTTAGGACTTGTTTTCGTTCTCTTGGCAAATACATGACAGAATTATTTTTTGAAAAAGCTGATGTCTTTTGCTTATAAGAATGACTGATGCAACTGTAACCATGTCGCTGTAAAGAGCACATATTTCCCAGTAGCTCTTTTAAAGTGTCCGTTTTTTTCTTTAATTGTGTCCATCTCCACTAGAAGATCAGACATTGCTTCTCTGTTATTTAACGATTCCTTCATCTAATCTTCAGTTAAAAGCTGTTTCTCGTAATGAGCGCTTTTATTATCAAGGGGTTTTATAAGCTCCCAATTCTTCTTTTGTAATTTTCTGATTCATTGTTTGACTTCTTTATCTTCCATATGTGAAAATTCTTCGGAATGCTTTGCATTTGAGATTTGTAAGATTTTTTTGAACTTCATTTTCAGTCTATGGAAATTGTTTAAAGTAGCAGATGAATTCTTTCTGGTGTTGATGGATGAATGTTGAACCACGTATGAATGAAATTCTAGCAGTGGACAAATTAAATGGAATCCTGTAAGGTACTGCTATACGCGAAATCACGCTTTACAAGTCTGCGCTCAGCAAGTACCTGTTGTATTAGAAATGATAGGCTACGAAACGTGACTTGAAGAATCATATGAGGTATCTAGAATACAGATTGGTAGTTTAGTCGTGATAAATAAACAGTCTATACAGATGACCGGAAATAATAAAAATTTAGATGGATTAACTATAAAGTATTTTACTCCTGGACCATTAGTCATAAACAGTACTTGTGTAAAAACAGATTAAAGTATATGGATTCCCTGTTTAAGAAAGGAATTTCTTTCTGACAGTATGCAGTCTGTACCATACCTGGAATTGCGAGGTGTTGCATGTTCAGGGAAACAAAATCTTTTATTCTGTAATTTTTACTGAAAATGTATGTTTAAATTTTGTTACCTAGATAACAAAATTAGATAACCCTATTTTTAACTGTTTTTATATGAAAATGAAACCAAATACAGACAAAGAAATAAAATTGCATTCCTTCCCTTAGTGCAGTTATGTGCAACTTTAACTTAAAGGGAGCCAATTTTGAGTTTATAAAATTTTGGCGAGCACAAGGATCTAGTGCACTTTTAATATTTCAGTTATAAATACATAACACAAAGTATAAAAATGTGTGGTATAATAAGTTAAAGAAAAGGTATACTCTTTGTATTATTTACAAAAAATTCAGCAAGATGAAAGTTAAATACAGGGAAATGGTATTTTAATGTGAAATTTAACACTGCATTTCTTCTGCGAGTTTTTTTTTTTTTGCCTCTGATACATGCGATGTTATGGCTAAATCCTTGCAGTCGTTGGGATGTTGATTTGTTATCCTGTATCTAAACATTGATTTTAACAAGTTCATTGTTGAAAATCCTCTTTCACATTTTTAAGTAGATTGGAAGCAGGAATTTATCTTTTTAAAAGTTTAACTGTTCATGATGTTTCTGTTCTAGGACTATTCAATTGGCTTTTTGTGATATTCTTGATCTTAATTAGGATGAAAATCAGTTATTTCCATTTCTTGATCAATAGAATTGTTATTTAACATATTTGCAGTCTTTTACCATTTTTCTTAAATACTAGTATTATGTAATGGGTTTGAAGTGAATGAAGTAGTTAACCTAATTTTAAATACACTAAAGACATCTAATTTAGAAACTAATTTAAGCTCCATGAGATTTTCCAAATGATTCTTTCAGTTTTCTTATATTTCACCCCTTAGTTCTCCAGATTTTCAATGGGGCAATACGTACATTACATTATGGTAAAAATGTATATTCCTCATATTTGTGTCATATTTTCACAAAATTAATTTTGATTTAAAATGAATTTATAATACCCTTTAATTCAAAGACTTTAGTTTAGTTCTCTCGCCCCCTCCCTCAAATTTAAGATTTAGTTACTATGTCTGTAAGAATGGCTAAATCATAGAACCAGGTATGTTCAATAATTTCTTCATAAGTTTTGTTTCTGGATTTTTAAAATTCTTCTATGAAACTTTTGTAACAGAAGCTGGGATGGAACCCGGGCAGCCAGACAGAATGTCCCTTCCCTGAGTGAAAAGTTCTATCATTTCTTTGAAAGTGACCTGATAATATTTCAGAATAAACCCTCATAACACTAATAAATGTATATAGATTTTTTAATGTTTATTTAATGTGTGTTTGGTTCTTAAAATATTTTTAGCTATTATATTACTAATTTTGTATGTGAATTAACACAGTTTAATATAGAACACCTGCTTCAAGGCTAAAGGTAAAGTATTTGAATAATGTTCTACCTTTCGTCTGTTTTCAGACGCAGGTTCTATTCTACAATTTACGGAATTTCTGGGTATTGGACATCTCACATAGCTGACAAAATTTCATTCCTATGTGTAGGTTTCATAGTACAATAGGTTGAGCATCCCTACATTAGTATTTGACTTTGATTCCTTCGAAAGAAAAAGAAGTATCTTAGTTTTCTTGAATTTTTGGTCAAAATTTTAGTATGTAGGTAATTGCAATAGCTCTTCCACAAAATTGCAATTAAATTTTTTGTAACATTTCAAAATGCTGTATCATTCAATGGCATTTGATGTGTTTTAGCTTGCTATATTAAAGCTGGGCTCGAACCCGGGCAGCTATACAATATGTTCTTTCCCTGAGTGAAATATTTCTATAATTACATTAAAGTCACCTGGTAATATTTCAAGATAATTTCTGGTATATCGGACTAAGCTGTCCTCTCTCATGGATGAGAGTTCCTAAGTAGAGAACTTATAATTAGAAATGGTTCTTACGTTAAAATTCTGAATGAAATATTTCTTTTATGGTATACGACTTTTGTTTCCAAGATGTTCTTCCAAGTCTGGTTTTAGAGAGGTGTTTTTGTGCTTTTTTTTTAAAAAAATCTTTAAAAGTATATATGTATAGCTCTTTTAATATTAATGTATTGCGAGTTTGATTACTCTATTTTGATCTGTTATGTCACTAATTATGTGTGTGAATTAAGATAGTCTAATATATAAAACCTGCTTCAAAGCTAGCAGTAAAGTTTATTTTGAATATTTGTGATTTAAAATTACCTGCTCTTTGTCTTTTGGTGCCATCTTTCTACCAGCGCTGCAATTATTTACTCTTCTCGAAGATCATTATCCCTTTTATTCTGTGTATCCGTAATAACTGTCTAATTTTTTTTTCATTATTCATGTTGTACCCATATATTAAAATCCCCTTTCGCTTACTGTATTTCTGTCGTATTAGGAAAATCAGCTTTTCTATCGATTGCCGTCATGCTTTTAGTAACAATGTAGCACATTGCTGGAGTTTAAAACAAAGAAGGCGACTCTTGAAGTTTTATATATTAAGAAACAATATTAGATATTTCTCTTTGTGTATAATTATTCTTTAATATCAAAGTAGTTAAAATCTAATGATTTCTTTTTTACCCTTTTGGCCCCTTCTAGTGTAATTTGTGATCATTTTTGTGCACTCTTGGAATGCAGAACATGATATCGTGTAAGAAAAAGAACGGATGAATAATGCAGAGCAAAAAGACATCTGTGGCTGGTAATTCTTGTTTTATATCAACTTTATTTCCACTAGAAATACTTGAATGTTATAATTTGTCCATCCCTTTTCACATGTTGCTTTATATTGAAGCTTTACTAGTTATTTATTTTACATGAACGTGTCACATTATGTTTTAATGTTTAGGGTAGCATTTGTTCATTAATTTCGTAGGTTTTGAATTTCATATTGAAGTGTCTGAATTGGTGCTTTCTCTATATTGTATTGTAATATTCGAAGTGAGGTTGAACTGTTAATCACACTATAATTATCAGAAGTCTGAGATTTGTTAGAGTTCTGTTGCTTCGTAGTGGTTTCAAAAGTACTGCTGTGATGTAATTTTTTCCCAAGTGGCCTCCTTTCGCATTACGAGGAGGAGGCTAAACATTTTCCTCTCTGTGTGGCCTAATATTTTCCATGTCCAACGGGGTCTTCTCTTCCCAACAGGCCAGTGTAATTGCACTGCCTGGGTATAAACCAATTTTGTTTCAGTTTTTTCCGAATTTAGAGTCTCTCTATCAAGTGCTGTTTCTCTTAAAACCATTGAAAGTTAAGTGTTGAATAAAAAAGAAATGTAAATAAAAATTTAATGTATAGTCGTAAAGAAAGTTAGTGGAGCCAAATTGTCTTCTGTTAAGGATGCTCAAAATGTGCTTTTTCTTAGTTGTTTTAAGCATACTTTATTATATTTTGTCCCTAATCCGAACAATTTTGGCATATTGTGAAGTTTTATGAACCAATTTGCGAAGATCTCTTTAAAATCGATAAAAAAATATTCATTTTGAAATAAAATCAGAGATGTTTTATTATTATCGAAGTAAAATTCTGCAGACTAACTTTCAACTTGGTTTTGAAAAGCACTCTGAAAGTTTCTTTAGGACTTGTTTTCGTTCTCTTGGCAAATACATGACAGAATTATTTTTTGAAAAAGCTGATGTCTTTTGCTTATAAGAATGACTGATGCAACTGTAACCATGTCGCTGTAAAGAGCACATATTTCCCAGTAGCTCTTTTAAAGTGTCCGTTTTTTTCTTTAATTGTGTCCATCTCCACTAGAAGATCAGACATTGCTTCTCTGTTATTTAACGATTCCTTCATCTAATCTTCAGTTAAAAGCTGTTTCTCGTAATGAGCGCTTTTATTATCAAGGGGTTTTATAAGCTCCCAATTCTTCTTTTGTAATTTTCTGATTCATTGTTTGACTTCTTTATCTTCCATATGTGAAAATTCTTCGGAATGCTTTGCATTTGAGATTTGTAAGATTTTTTTGAACTTCATTTTCAGTCTATGGAAATTGTTTAAAGTAGCAGATGAATTCTTTCTGGTGTTGATGGATGAATGTTGAACCACGTATGAATGAAATTCTAGCAGTGGACAAATTAAATGGAATCCTGTAAGGTACTGCTATACGCGAAATCACGCTTTACAAGTCTGCGCTCAGCAAGTACCTGTTGTATTAGAAATGATAGGCTACGAAACGTGACTTGAAGAATCATATGAGGTATCTAGAATACAGATTGGTAGTTTAGTCGTGATAAATAAACAGTCTATACAGATGACCGGAAATAATAAAAATTTAGATGGATTAACTATAAAGTATTTTACTCCTGGACCATTAGTCATAAACAGTACTTGTGTAAAAACAGATTAAAGTATATGGATTCCCTGTTTAAGAAAGGAATTTCTTTCTGACAGTATGCAGTCTGTACCATACCTGGAATAGCGAGGTGTTGCATGTTCAGGGAAACAAAATCTTTTATTCTGTAATTTTTACTGAAAATGTATGTTTAAATTTTGTTACCTAGATAACAAAATTAGATAACCCTATTTTTAACTGTTTTTATATGAAAATGAAATAAAATACAGACAAAGAAATAAAATTGCATTCCTTCCCTTAGTGCAGTTATGTGCAACTTTAACTTAAAGGGAGCCAATTTTGAGTTTATAAAATTTTGGCGAGCACAAGGATCTAGTGCACTTTTAATATTTCAGTTATAAATACATAACACAAAGTATAAAAATGTGTGGTATAATAAGTTAAAGAAAAGGTATACTCTTTGTATTATTTACAAAAAATTCAGCAAGATGAAAGTTAAATACAGGGAAATGGTATTTTAATGTGAAATTTAACACTGCATTTCTTCTGCGAGTTTTTTTTTTTTGCCTCTGATACATGCGATGTTATGGCTAAATCCTTGCAGTCGTTGGGATGTTGATTTGTTATCCTGTATCTAAACATTGATTTTAACAAGTTCATTGTTGAAAATCCTCTTTCACATTTTTAAGTAGATTGGAAGCAGGAATTTATCTTTTTAAAAGTTTAACTGTTCATGATGTTTCTGTTCTAGGACTATTCAATTGGCTTTTTGTGATATTCTTGATCTTAATTAGGATGAAAATCAGTTATTTCCATTTCTTGATCAATAGAATTGTTATTTAACATATTTGCAGTCTTTTACCATTTTTCTTAAATACTAGTATTATGTAATGGGTTTGAAGTGAATGAAGTAGTTAACCTAATTTTAAATACACTAAAGACATCTAATTTAGAAACTAATTTAAGCTCGATGAGATTTTCCAAATGATTCTTTCAGTTTTCTTATATTTCACCCCTTAGTTCTCCAGATTTTCAATGGGGCAATACGTACATTACATTATGGTAAAAATGTATATTCCTCATATTTGTGTCATATTTTCACAAAATTAATTTTGATTTAAAATGAATTTATAATACCCTTTAATTCAAAGACTTTAGTTTAGTTCTCTCGCCCCCTCCCTCAAATTTAAGATTTAGTTACTATGTCTGTAAGAATGGCTAAATCATAGAACCAGGTATGTTCAATAATTTCTTCATAAGTTTTGTTTCTGGATTTTTAAAATTCTTCTATGAAACTTTTGTAACAGAAGCTGGGATGGAACCCGGGCAGCCAGACAGAATGTCCCTTCCCTGAGTGAAAAGTTCTATCATTTCTTTGAAAGTGACCTGATAATATTTCAGAATAAACCCTCATAACACTAATAAATGTATATAGATTTTTTAATGTTTATTTAATGTGTGTTTGGTTCTTAAAATATTTTTAGCTATTATATTACTAATTTTGTATGTGAATTAACACAGTTTAATATAGAACACCTGCTTCAAGGCTAAAGGTAAAGTATTTGAATAATGTTCTACCTTTCGTCTGTTTTCAGACGCAGGTTCTATTCTACAATTTACGGAATTTCTGGGTATTGGACATCTCACATAGCTGACAAAATTTCATTCCTATGTGTAGGTTTCATAGTACAATAGGTTGAGCATCCCTACATTAGTATTTGACTTTGATTCCTTCGAAAGAAAAAGGAGTATCTTAGTTTTCTTGAATTTTTGGTCAAAATTTTAGTATGTAGGTAATTGCAATAGCTCTTCCACGAAATTGCATTTAAATTTTTTGTAACATTTCAAAATGCTGTATCATTCAATGGCATTTGATGTGTTTTAGCTTGCTATATTAAAGCTGGGCTCGAACCCGGGCAGCTATACAATATGTTCTTTCCCTGAGTGAAATATTTCTATAATTACATTAAAGTCACCTGGTAATATTTCAAGATAATTTCTGGTATATCGGACTAAGCTGTCCTCTCTCATGGATGAGAGTACCTGCATTGCAGTCATGCTTTTAGTAACAATGTAGCACATTGCTGGAGTTTAAAACAAAGAAGGCGACTCTTGAAGTTTTATATATTAAGAAACAATATTAGATATTTCTCTTTGTGTATAATTATTCTTTAATATCAAAGTAGTTAAAATCTAATGATTTCTTTTTTCCCCTTTTGGCCCCTTCTAGTGTAATTTGTGATCATTTTTGTGCACTCTTGGAATGCAGAACATGATATCGTGAAAGAAAAAGAACGGATGAATAATGCAGAGCAAAAAGACATCTGTGGCTGGTAATTCTTGTTTTATATCAACTTTATTTCCACTAGAAATACTTGAATGTTATAATTTGTCCATCCCTTTTCACATGTTGCTTTATATTGAAGCTTTACTAGTTATTTATTTTACATGAACGTGTCACATTATGTTTTAATGTTTAGGGTAGCATTTGTTCATTAATTTCGTAGGTTTTGAATTTCATATTGAAGTGTCTGAATTGGTGCTTTCTCTATATTGTATTGTAATATTCGAAGTGAGGTTGAACTGTTAATCACACTATAATTATCAGAAGTCTGAGATTTGTTAGAGTTCTGTTGCTTCGTAGTGGTTTCAAAAGTACTGCTGTGATGTAATTTTTTCCCAAGTGGCCTCCTTTCGCATTACGAGGAGGAGGCTAAACATTTTCCTCTCTGTGTGGCCTAATATTTTCCATGTCCAACGGGGTCTTCTCTTCCCAACAGGCCAGTGTAATTGCACTGCCTGGGTATAAACCAATTTTGTTTCAGTTTTTTCCGAATTTAGAGTCTCTCTATCAAGTGCTGTTTCTCTTAAAACCATTGAAAGTTAAGTGTTGAATAAAAAAGAAATGTAAATAAAAATTTAATGTATAGTCGTAAAGAAAGTTAGTGGAGCCAAATTGTCTTCTGTTAAGGATGCTCAAAATGTGCTTTTTCTTAGTTGTTTTAAGCATACTTTATTATATTTTGTCCCTAATCCGAACAATTTTGGCATATTGTGAAGTTTTATGAACCAATTTGCGAAGATCTCTTTAAAATCGATAAAAAAATATTCATTTTGAAATAAAATCAGAGATGTTTTATTATTATCGAAGTAAAATTCTGCAGACTAACTTTCAACTTGGTTTTGAAAAGCACTCTGAAAGTTTCTTTAGGACTTGTTTTCGTTCTCTTGGCAAATACATGACAGAATTATTTTTTGAAAAAGCTGATGTCTTTTGCTTATAAGAATGACTGATGCAACTGTAACCATGTCGCTGTAAAGAGCACATATTTCCCAGTAGCTCTTTTAAAGTGTCCGTTTTTTTCTTTAATTGTGTCCATCTCCACTAGAAGATCAGACATTGCTTCTCTGTTATTTAACGATTCCTTCATGTAATCTTCAGTTAAAAGCTGTTTCTCGTAATGAGCGCTTTTATTATCAAGGGGTTTTATAAGCTCCCAATTCTTCTTTTGTAATTTTCTGATTCATTGTTTGACTTCTTTATCTTCCATATGTGAAAATTCTTCGGAATGCTTTGCATTTGAGATTTGTAAGATTTTTTTGAACTTCATTTTCAGTCTATGGAAATTGTTTAAAGTAGCAGATGAATTCTTTCTGGTGTTGATGGATGAATGTTGAACCACGTATGAATGAAATTCTAGCAGTGGACAAATTAAATGGAATCCTGTAAGGTACTGCTATACGCGAAATCACGCTTTACAAGTCTGCGCTCAGCAAGTACCTGTTGTATTAGAAATGATAGGCTACGAAACGTGACTTGAAGAATCATATGAGGTATCTAGAATGCAGATTGGTAGTTTAGTCGTGATAAATAAACAGTCTATACAGATGACCGGAAATAATAAAAATTTAGATGGATTACCTATAAAGTATTTTACTCCTGGACCATTAGTCATAAACAGTACTTGTGTAAAAACAGATTAAAGTATATGGATTCCCTGTTTAAGAAAGGAATTTCTTTCTGACAGTATGCAGTCTGTACTATACCTGGAATAGCGAGGTGTTGCATCTTCAGGGAAACAAAATCTTTTATTCTGTAATTTTTACTGAAAATGTGTGTTTAAATTTTGTTACCTAGATAACAAAATTAGATAACCCTATTTTTAACTCTTTTTATATGAAAATGAAACAACAGACAAAGAAAATACAGACAAAGAAATAAAATTGCATTCCTTCCCTTAGTGCAGTTATGTGCAACTTTAACTTAAAGGGAGCCAATTTTGAGTTTATAAAATTTTGGCGAGCACAAGGATCTAGTGCACTTTTAATATTTCAGTTATAAATACATAACACAAAGTATAAAAATGTGTGGTATAATAAGTTAAAGAAAAGGTATATTCTTTGTATTATTTACAAAAAATTCAGCAAGATGAAAGTTAAATACAGGGAAATGGTATTTTAATGTGAAATTTAACACTGCATTTCTTCTGCGAGTTTTTTTTTTTTGCCTCTGATACATGCGATGTTATGGCTAAATCCTTGCAGTCGTTGGGATGTTGATTTGTTATCCTGTATCTAAACATTGATTTTAACAAGTTCATTGTTGAAAATCCTCTTTCACATTTTTAAGTAGATTGGAAGCAGGAATTTATCTTTTTAAAAGTTTAACTGTTCATGATGTTTCTGTTCTAGGACTATTCAATTGGCTTTTTGTGATATTCTTGATCTTAATTAGGATGAAAATCAGTTATTTCCATTTCTTGATCAATAGAATTGTTATTTAACATATTTGCAATCTTTTACCATTTTTCTTAAATACTAGTATTATGTAATGGGTTTGAAGTGAATGAAGTA
This sequence comes from Stegodyphus dumicola, assembly GCF_044657685.1. Lineage (NCBI taxonomy): Eukaryota > Metazoa > Arthropoda > Arachnida > Araneae > Eresidae > Stegodyphus > Stegodyphus dumicola. The sequence goes on along the minus strand of NC_140781.1, from coordinate 105,698,825 downwards.
GTTAACCTAATTTTAAATACACTAAAGACATCTAATTTAGAAACTAATTTAAGCTCGATGAGATTTTCCAAATGATTCTTTCAGTTTTCTTATATTTCACCCCTTAGTTCTCCAGATTTTCAATGGGGCAATACGTTCTTTACATTATGGTAAAAATGTATATTCCTCATATTTGTGTCATATTTTCACAAAATTAATTTTGATTTAAAATGAATTTATAATACCCTTTAATTCAAAGACTCTAGTTTAGTTCTCTCGCCCCCTCCCTCAAATTTAAGATTTAGTTACTATGTCTGTAAGAATGGCTAAATCATAGAACCAGGTATGTTCAATAATTTCTTCATAAGTTTTGTTTCTGGATTTTTAAAATTCTTCTATGAAACTTTTGTAACAGAAGCTGGGATGGAACCCGGGCAGCCAGACAGAATGTCCCTTCCCTGAGTGAAAAGTTCTATCATTTCTTTGAAAGTGACCTGATAATATTTCAGAATAAACCCTCATAACACTAATAAATGTATATAGATTTTTTAATGTTTATTTAATGTGTGTTTGGTTCTTAAAATATTTTGAGCTATTATATTACTAATTCTGTATGTGAATTAACACAGTTTAATATAGAACACCTGCTTCAAGGCTAAAGGTAAAGTATTTGAATAATGTTCTACCTTTCGTCTGTTTTCAGACGCAGGTTCTATTCTACAATTTACGGAATTTCTGGGTATTGGACATCTCACATAGCTGACAAAATTTCATTCCTATGTGTAGGTTTCATAGTACAATAGGTTGAGCATCCCTACATTAGTATTTGACTTTGATTCCTTCGAAAGAAAAAGGAGTATCTTAGTTTTCTTGAATTTTTGGTCAAAATTTTAGTATGTAGGTAATTGCAATAGCTCTTCCACGAAATTGCATTTAAATTTTTTGTAACATTTCAAAATGCTGTATCATTCAATGGCATTTGATGTGTTTTAGCTTGCTATATTAAAGCTGGGCTCGAACCCGGGCAGCTATACAATATGTTCTTTCCCTGAGTGAAATATTTCTATAATTACATTAAAGTCACCTGGTAATATTTCAAGATAATTTCTGGTATATCGGACTAAGCTGTCCTCTCTCATGGATGAGAGTACCTGCATTGCAGTCATGCTTTTAGTAACAATGTAGCACATTGCTGGAGTTTAAAACAAAGAAGGCGACTCTTGAAGTTTTATATATTAAGAAACAATATTAGATATTTCTCTTTGTGTATAATTATTCTTTAATATCAAAGTAGTTAAAATCTAATGATTTCTTTTTTCCCCTTTTGGCCCCTTCTAGTGTAATTTGTGATCATTTTTGTGCACTCTTGGAATGCAGAACATGATATCGTGAAAGAAAAAGAACGGATGAATAATGCAGAGCAAAAAGACATCTGTGGCTGGTAATTCTTGTTTTATATCAACTTTATTTCCACTAGAAATACTTGAATGTTATAATTTGTCCATCCCTTTTCACATGTTGCTTTATATTGAAGCTTTACTAGTTATTTATTTTACATGAACGTGTCACATTATGTTTTAATGTTTAGGGTAGCATTTGTTCATTAATTTCGTAGGTTTTGAATTTCATATTGAAGTGTCTGAATTGGTGCTTTCTCTATATTGTATTGTAATATTCGAAGTGAGGTTGAACTGTTAATCACATTATAATTATCAGAAGTCTGAGATTTGTTAGAGTTCTGTTGCTTCGTAGTGGTTTCAAAAGTACTGCTGTGATGTAATTTTTTCCCAAGTGGCCTCCTTTCGCATTACGAGGAGGAGACTAAACATTTTCCTCTCTGTGTGGCCTAATATTTTCCATGTCCAACGGGGTCTTCTCTTCCCAACAGGCCAGTGTAATTGCACTGCCTGGGTATAAACCAATTTTGTTTCAGTTTTTTCCGAATTTAGAGTCTCTCTATCAAGTGCTGTTTCTCTTAAAACCATTGAAAGTTAAGTGTTGAATAAAAAAGAAATGTAAATAAAAATTTAATGTATAGTCGTAAAGAAAGTTAGTGGAGCCAAATTGTCTTCTGTTAAGGATGCTCAAAATGTGCTTTTTCTTAGTTGTTTTAAGCATACTTTATTATATTTTGTCCCTAATCCGAACAATTTTGGCATATTGTGAAGTTTTATGAACCAATTTGCGAAGATCTCTTTAAAATCGATAAAAGAATATTCATTTTGAAATAAAATCAGAGATGTTTTATTATTATCGAAGTAAAATTCTGCAGACTAACTTTCAACTTGGTTTTGAAAAGCACTCTGAAAGTTTCTTTAGGACTTGTTTTCGTTCTCTTGGCAAATACATGACAGAATTATTTTTTGAAAAAGCTGATGTCTTTTGCTTATAAGAATGACTGATGCAACTGTAACCATGTCGCTGTAAAGAGCACATATTTCCCAGTAGCTCTTTTAAAGTGTCCGTTTTTTTCTTTAATTGTGTCCATCTCCACTAGAAGATCAGACATTGCTTCTCTGTTATTTAACGATTCCTTCATGTAATCTTCAGTTAAAAGCTGTTTCTCGTAATGAGCGCTTTTATTATCAAGGGGTTTTATAAGCTCCCAATTCTTCTTTTGTAATTTTCTGATTCATTGTTTGACTTCTTTATCTTCCATATGTGAAAATTCTTCGGAATGCTTTGCATTTGAGATTTGTAAGATTTTTTTGAACTTCATTTTCAGTCTATGGAAATTGTTTAAAGTAGCAGATGAATTCTTTCTGGTATTGATGGATGAATGTTGAACCACGTATGAATGAAATTCTAGCAGTGGACAAATTAAATGGAATCCTGTAAGGTACTGCTATACGCGAAATCACGCTTTACAAGTCTGCGCTCAGCAAGTACCTGTTGTATTAGAAATGATAGGCTACGAAACGTGACTTGAAGAATCATATGAGGTATCTAGAATGCAGATTGGTAGTTTAGTCGTGATAAATAAACAGTCTATACAGATGACCGGAAATAATAAAAATTTAGATGGATTACCTATAAAGTATTTTACTCCTGGACCATTAGTCATAAACAGTACTTGTGTAAAAACACATTAAAGTATATGGATTCCCTGTTTAGGAAAGGAATTTCTTTCTGACAGTATGCAGTCTGTACCATACCTGGAATAGCGAGGTGTTACATCTTCAGGGAAACAAAATCTTTTATTCTGTAATTTTTACTGAAAATGTATGTTTAAATATTGTTACCTAGATAACAAAATTAGATAACCCTATTTTTAACTCTTTTTATATGAAAATGAAACCAAATACAGACAAAGAAATAAAATTGCATTCTTTCCCTTAGTGCAGTTATGTGCAACTTTAACTTAAAGGGAGCCAATTTTGAGTTTATAAAATTTTGGCGAGCACAAGGATCTAGTGCACTTTTAATATTTCAGTTATAAATACATTACACAAAGTATAAAAATGTGTGGTATAATATGTTAAAGAAAAGGTATACTCTTTGTATTATTTTCAAAAAATTCAGCAAGATGAAAGTTAAATACAGGGAAATCGTATTTTAATGTGAAATTTAAGACTGCATTTCTTCTGCGAGTTTTTTTTTTTTTTTCGCCTCTGATACATGCGATGTTATGGCTAAATCCTTGCAGTCGTTGGGATGTTGATTTGTTATTCTGTATCTAAACATTGATTTTAACAAGTTCATTGTTGAAAATCCTCTTTCACATTTTTAAGTAGATTGGAAGCAGGAATTTATCTTTTTAAAAGTTTAACTGTTCATGATGTTTCTGTTCTAGGACTATTCAATTGGCTTTTTGTGATATTCTTGATCTTAATTAGGATGAAAATCAGTTATTTCCATTTCTTGATCAATAGAATTGTTATTTAACATATTTGCAATCTTTTACCATTTTTCTTAAATACTAGTATTATGTAATGGGTTTGAAGTGAATGAAGTAGTTAACCTAATTTTAAATACACTAAAGACATCTAATTTAGAAACTAATTTAAGCTCGATGAGATTTTCCAAATGATTCTTTCAGTTTTCTTATATTTCACCCCTTAGTTCTCCAGATTTTCAATGGGGCAATACGTTCTTTACATTATGGTAAAAATGTATATTCCTCATATTTGTGTCATATTTTCACAAAATTAATTTTGATTTAAAATGAATTTATAATACCCTTTAATTCAAAGACTCTAGTTTAGTTCTCACGCCCCCTCCCTCAAATTTAAGATTTAGTTACTATGTCTGTAAGAATGGCTAAATCATAGAACCAGGTATGTTCAATAATTTCTTTATAAGTTTCGTTTCTGGATTTTTAAAATTCTTCTATGAAACTTATGTATGTAGGTAATTGCAATAGCTCTTCCACGAAATTGCATTTAAATTTTTTGTAACATTTCAAAATGCTGTATCATTCAATGGCATTTGATGTGTTTTAGCTTGCTATATTAAAGCTGGGCTCGAACCCGGGCAGCTAGACATTATGTTCTTTTCCTGAGTGAAATATTTCTATAATTACATTAAAGTCACCTGGTAATATTTCAAGATAATTTCTGGTATATCGGACTAAGCTGTCTTCTCTCATGGATGAGAGTACCTAAGTAGAGAACTTAAAATTAGAAACGGTTCTTACGTTAAAATTCTGAATGAAATATTTCTTTTATGGTATACGACTTTTGTTTCCAAGATGTTCTTCCAAGTCTGGTTTTGGAGAGGTGTTTTTGTGCCCTTTTTTAAAAAAAATCTTTAAAAGTATATATGTATAGCTCTTTTAATATTAATGTATTGCGAGTTTGATTACTCTATTTTGATCTGTTATGTCACTAATTATGTGTGTGAATTAAGATAATCTAATATATAACACCTGCTTCAAAGCTAGCAGTAAAGTTTATTTTGTTTATTTGTGATTTAAAATTACCTGCTCTTTGTCTTTTGGTGCCATCTTTCTACCAGCGCTGCAAATATTTACTCTTCTCGAAGATCAATATCCCTTTTATTCTGTGTATCCGTAATAACTGTCTAATTTTTTTTTTCTTTCATTATTCATGGAGTACCCATATATTAAAAACCCCTTTCGCTTTCTGTACTTCTGTCGTATTAGGAAAATCAGCTTTTCTATTGATTGCAGTCATGCTTTTAGTAACAATGTAGCACATTGCTGGAGTTCAAAACAAAGAAGGCGACTCTTGAAGTTTTATATATTAAGAAACAATATTAGATATTTCTCTTTGTGTATAATTATTCTTTAATATCAAAGTAGTTAAAATCTAATGATTCCTTTTTTTCCCTTTTGGCCCCTTCTAGTGTAATTTGTGATCATTTTTGTGCGCTCTTGGAATGCAGAACAGGATATCGTAAAAGAAAAAGAACGGATGAATAATGCAGAGCAAAAAGACATCTGTGGCTGGTAATTCTTGTTTTATATCAACTTTATTTCCACTAGAAATACTTGAATGTTATAATTTGTCCATCCCTTTTCACATGTTGCTTTATATTGGAGCTTTACTAGTTATTTATTTTACATGAACGTGTCACAATATGTTTTAATGTTTAGGGTAGCATTTGTTCATTAATTTCGTAGGTTTTGAATTTCATATTGAAGTGTCTGAATTGGTGCTTTCTCTATATTGTATTGTAATATTCGAAGTGAGGTTGAACTGTTAATCACACTATAATTATCAGAAGTCTGAGATTTGTTAGAGTTCTGTTGCTTCGTAGTGGTTTCAAAAGTACTGCTGTGGTGCTTTTAATTTACTTTCTACAGCATTCAGTACGTGAAACCGTCAATAATAATATAATAATAATAATAATAATGGTATCACACAACTAAAAGTATATACTACTTCGTAAATTTCGATAAATTAATTACTGAAAATATTAAGCATATCAATGGCAGCGTTGGACCTAATAGTTTTAAGTTGCATTTGAACATTTGAAAGAACGCGAATTACATTGCTATTTTCACCACACAAACGAATGGAATATTTCAGAAAAGAATTCTCCCCTGTTATTGCAATATTTCAATAATTTTCACAAATTAAAAAATTTATTTAATATGTTTTAATAATAAATGAAGCGATTTTTCACTCATATAATCCCTTTGTACATTACTATCTTTCATTTCAGAACCACTGCATAACTTTTCTAAGACATAAATAGCTTCCGTTAATATATGTTCCCATACATTATATTTATTTTTTTATATTTTTGTCTTTAATAAATTAATGATAGATAGATTTAAAAAAAGATGATACTGCTTAATTTATAAGCAGCGTAAAAACTGGAAATCTGAGGTCATTATTCTGAGACATTAATAGTTTTTCAAGATGCAAATAAAGCAGAAAACAATAATCATAAATATTAATGCTCCTAAAATATATCAGCATTTCCTATCTGATTTTTGCTTTTTGATCCACCACAAACCTATTTTCATTAAATGAAGTTTTGCGCATTTCTCTGCAAAGTACGCAAAACTTGTTTCATACAACTTTATTTTAACTAATTATGAAGAAATGTTATACTTGTTTAGGAAAGTATAAAACAAGTATTTATGTGTACTACTTTTAAAATCCATGTGACAGGGTGTGAGTTCTCATCTTGAAATATACGTTGTGTCGATGAGCTTAACTACAAATTATTAAACATTTCTGGCAAAATGCCAAAAATTAAAAAGAAACACGTCCTGCGCTGTATCTGCAGGATCTATCAATCAATCAATCGAATCGACAATCGAAAATCAGTCGACTTGAATGGAGCTCACCAACATGTAAAAAGCGTTTCTATTAATATGCAAGATATGAGAAAGAAGTTTGAAGACATTATGAAAGAAGCAGAGTTTTGAATATACAATTTTTGTATATTCACAAAAATACAAATACATTTATATACAAATTTTTGTATATAAAATAAATGGGACATAGAAACTAAATTTGAAAAATAGAAGAAAATAAAGACAAGAAAATATTGATGAGTTATGTGAGGATAACAGGCTTGAAAATTCCGAAATGTCTTTTAAAGTAACAGTTTTTTATGCTGCTCTCGACATTTTAAATACTCAGTTAAAATACAGAATGACTGGAATAACAAAAATCGCAATGATGTTTTCATTTTTGGAACTTAAATTTCCGTATTTGTCATTGTTAACAAATACGGAAATTATTAATAATGTTTCAAAAATACAGAAAAAATATAAATAAGACTTTGCTAATGTACTGGAAGTACAACTTTTATTATTTATAAATACTTTCAGAACAGATATCCAAAATTTGAAATCCGTTAAGGATTTAGCTAAATTAGCAACGGTAAAATACTATGACATGACAAGCAGTTAATCGGGAGTGCAATTAACTTATATTGTATTTATCATTCATTATCTGTAACCAAAGCCACGAGAGAGAGGTCATTTTCAATAATAAAAACATATTTAAGAAACACTATGATACAAGATTGGTTGTTAAACCTATCACTATTGAGCGTTGAAGTTGACATGGCTGTGAAAATGGACGTCCAGGTATTGATAAATAATTTTGCGGAAATGAAGGTTAGGAGACGCAAATTTTAATAAAAAAGATTTTTGTCTTTATGATGAATTTCGGTCACCAGTGTTATAATTACACTTATTGAGGGGGGGATTAGAGAAGAACAGCAGTACGGGCTGAGGGAAAATTAAAAAGAAACAGGAAAAATCTTTAGCATTCATGTTTTTTTTTATAAAAATGATGTATTCAAGTAGTTTAGTGTACCAAAAGGATTTTTAAAAGGACAGCAAAAATATTACATATTTTCTACTAAAATTGTATATTCAAATAGTTTTCTTTATGAAGTTTATGATAAATATGTTTTATATTTAACAAATGTATCATTTACATCATAAAAGTTCTTATTTATTACTTGTATATTATTGCATAAATTATGTTTGTAAGTTGAGTAAATCACAGAGTACTATCTATTGATGTAATATTTTTTCTGTACGTTTATCAATTATCTTGTCTGTCAATATCAATTACCTATCACTCATACGCACGCACACAAAAAGTCTTAAATTACAGAATTAAAATCATCTGACGTCAAATACCCAGACTAAAGCAAATTTGCATTTCACCAGTTAGCAAAGGGGAAATATTTTCCTTTTTATTCTTTCTTCATATTACATAACTTTCAAATGGTTCCCTAAGAACGTGCTTTTATTTTTTAACAATTAATCCAGATGTGATAAAAACCATGAAAACATAGGCTCCAGGAATCCTTGATTTTTTTTTTTTTTTTTACTTTTCACGTTTTTTTCTTTATTTTAATTTTTATTTTTAAGCACATTAAATTTATTGGTTTAGGGACCCAGGAAATTATTTTGCATACGGGACCAAGAATTCTAGTTACACCACTGTCTATAATGTATATATGCGTAGCTAGTATATGTGTAATGAGATGAACTACCAGTGCTCACACACTTTTCCGCCAGGCCGCTGCTAAACCCTTCATTAATTAATGACATAATCACACAAAGCCACGCATTTACACACAACTCGTGAACATAACAAGCAACCGGCGCATTAGCGGGATTCGAACTTCGGACAGAACTACCAGTGCTCACGCACTTTACCGCCAGGCCGCTGCTGAAATCTTCATTAATTAATTACATAATCACACAAAGCCACGCATTTACACACAACTCGTGAACATAACAACCAACCCAATTATTCTACACTTATATAATAATTCTATAATTATTCACATTATTTAAGTGATATGATTCATTAGTGTAATTGTACTGGCTCGTATACACACGAGGAAAACCACGAAATTTCCAGTGCAGCCAGGGCAATATGAAAGACAAAAAAATGTAACAAATAACCAACAATTAAAGGTTACCAATAATAGTGTACAACAGAGATGTATACCTCTCGCTAACTGAAAACAATTGTTAAATTCATTGGAAATGAATTTTCAAAATCAACAGACATGCGGTCTTTAAATTTTGTACATCCCAACTGTCTTCTCTCTTAAGCAGCAATATGACAAAACATTTAAAAGAAGAGCATATCTTTAGAATTTCCGATAGACAGTCTTGCGCCGAACAGTGTTGCCATTGCTCGCTTAGAAATCGTCGAGTTTCTTAATCAAAAACACATAAATGCTTTACAAAATGTTAAATAGTTAATAAAACAAATTACAAATTTGAGCTTTCAGATGCCCATATTCGGGTGGTGACGTACATATTCAAAATTTCATAGCTGTAGGTACCGTTGTTTTATCACAGTATCTGCATAAATGTTATGTACGTTAAACATACGTATATTTATGCTGATTCTTTATTATTAAATATCTTTAAATATAACACACAGTGATAATATTCGGTAGAAACAGTTCAACGCAAAATGCGAAAACGAAATTAATAGCCCTTCTGGGCTAACGCGCTTTGGGATAAAAACGCAAAAATAGAACATAACAGCTTTCATTGTCAGTGCTTTAAAAAAAAAAAAAAAATCGATAGGCCTTATTTAATTTAATAAAATCGAAAAGTTGAGCAAGTTGCATATTTTTGAGAGGATAAATATGCCACGAAACCTTCAAAATCATTTTTTAGTTCATCACGCACGCATATCTGCACACAAAAATAACAATACCTATTATTCTTCTGCATCTCTGTTTAAAAATGTTTTAAAAAAACATGTGTACCGAAAAACATTTATTTGTAAAGTAAAATTTTTTTTTTTTCGAAAATATTTTAAATAAATTTAAAAAAGAAGATTTTTCGCGATCATATTTTGCCGCGGTTAAGCCCGTGCAGCTGTCTGTCTGTCTGTCAGGTACTGAAAAAAATCAGTACCTTGGTACTTACGTGGTTTGGACTTTGCCAAAGCTAAGTTTACTTTTAATCTATTTTCATCCATTACATTTTTTAATATTATTTTTCACTTGAAATTTGTTTTAATACTTTGTTTTCATAGATACATATCATTACTATTATTTTTATTTCCCCCCCCCTTTTTTTTTTTTTTTTGTAACACTACTTTCTAGTTTGAACTTTTCACTTCTCTATCTTCCTATAATGAACTAATATTGTTTAATTAAACTTATAATTACTTTTCATCTTTATTAAACTTTTTTATTTCTGATAGTTTTGACTTTTGCATAATTGCCAAGTTTCTGAAATTTCTAACAATAAATTTCATTAAACTATTTCTGTCACTGTACTGACTTTTTTGAATATGGCTTCTTTGCATGAAAAACTGAAATATTTCTGTTTAATTACTGACATGCATTTAATTAATACAGAGGCAGCTGCACTCGAGTTTGCCACCGATGGTGGACTTCTTCCCAGAGAGGATGAGGCACCACCTTGCCCCAAGTGCCAGGCACCGATGAGAAGCAACAAGAGAAAGGAATCAAAGCTGGGATGTGCGTTGGGTCTGCAGCCTGAGAAATCGCAACAACTGCTCTGGCATGATTAACCCCATTGAAAACACATTTTTCGAAGGTACAAAAATCCCAATAAGGGAAGCTTTAGTCATAACTGTGTACTTTGTTCTAGATCACAGTTTCAGCTACATAAATCAGCAGCTAAAGCTATGGAGGGAAAAGCAAAAATTACCAGTAATTGCAAATGAGACTATTGTTGACTTTTTATCATATTCTCGTGAGGTATGCGAAATTTTTGCCTCTCATCATAGCAGAATGTTAGGTGGTAAAGGAAAATCTATATTAATTGATGAAACATTTTTGACCCGCCGCAAGTACAACCGCGGCAGGGTAACCAAAAATATGACCATCGTAGTTTTAGGCATCTACTGTCGAGAAGACAAAGAAGGATTATTTTTCAAGGTTAAAGGAAAAAGCAAAAGCCATTTGTGGCCTTGCATTAAACGTCATGTTCACCCAGAAACCACCTTCATATACACTGACTCTGCTCCACAATATAAAAGGATAGAAAATTTATTTCCGGCAGCAACACATAAAACTACCAATCACAAGAAAGGTAAATATGTGTCTTTTTTTTAATGAGTGACATTTTTTTTTTCATCCTTAACATTCATTAATCCTTTATTTACAGGCGTATTCGTAGATCCCGATGATAAACAGAACACTATAAATGATCTTGAGGGTGAAAACAAACTTTTTAAGAGGTCTATAAAGAGCAAGAGAACAGATGATATTTGCACGCAGTACATGGCTGTACATTATTACAAGCGGTTCCGCTTGAAGCCCTTTACTTATGATGGAGAAAGACTTGCTCAGTTTCTACAGGACATTAAAGCTGTGTATCCAGGCCATGGAAAAGTCGGCCTTGAACTTAAAATGTTGGACGAACCAACATCAGAAAGCGAAGAAATTGAGGACCTGATGCCTCCAAAGAAATCTGCCCGACAAGATGATGATATACCATTCATTCAGGAAGATGATGATAAATGGGGTAAAACCAACAAATATAACTTTATTTTTGACATAATTTATTTATTTACATATATATACATACAAAAATTGCATTTAAATATTAAATTGCATACCATTATAATCTATGTGCTTATTTTTCAGAGTAAGGGAACACAGACCAAGTTTTAAAACTGGAATAAATGATAAGAAAAGCATACAAGTAAATTGTTTACTATAATTTGTGTAAATGTTCAGATGGTCCACAAATTTTGATTTAATACCTTTTTGTTTTTCACTACATGAAATTGTTATTTTTTATTTCCTTTTAGAATTCAACCAAAAAACAGAGCCCAGAAAACAAAAGGATGGAAATGTTGCGAAAATGTAGCATATCTTTTACATAAAGAGGTAAATGTGTATTTCAGTTATTCTCAACTTTTATTTTGACATGAGAGCTATTCTTTATATATTTTGTTATTCCTTCATTAAAATAAACTTTCTTTCACAGCTGCAGATCCAAAATGTCATGAAATACTATGACAGAGGTAAGACAAAATTTTAACCATTCACAGCTTATGTTTCAAATTAGTGCTTCACTTTATTTTAATACTACTCCTTCAGTAAAAGCAACTGTAAAATTTATTTAGTTATTATTAGTTTAAGTTTACCTACTTATTTTTCAGTAAAAAAAACTTTATTGCAAATTAGGTAATCCAAAAAAAATAAATAAAAGAAAGAAGAAAACTAATTTTGGCAGATAAATTGACAAACATAGAGGTGAGTTGATTAATTTAAAGGTTTCCAGCCTACTTCTTACCAGAAAACATTTTATTGTTAAGGATAATTTATCACTCCTTTCAGGTAAAGAATATTGCAGAAATGATAAATGAATCTTCAATCAGAAAATATACAGGTGAATTCATTACTTTTAATGTTTCCAGCCTGTTTATTTTAATTATGTATTTTCATACTACGTTTATTATTTTAATTTTACCGTTTATTTATTATTTTAAATATAAGGATTCAATCTTACATTATTAATTTCTTAAACTTGCCACCCTTTTGTGGTAATTGTGTATTTTTGTACTATGTTCAATTATTATTTTCTAGTTAAAAAGAGTATGTAGTTAACAAAAGATTAAAACTAAACAACAGAAAGAACACTTTTAGAAAAATATTAAAACATTTAATAAAAGTGTTTATATATACGCTAACTTATGTTTTCATTATCGTAACCTTGTTTAGTTATCTTGTATTATGAATATGCATAATATGGATATTTTGTTTAGGGACTTCAAAAATAACATTTTGCTGCCACTTAGACGAGGGAAGAAGCAGATGGAGAAATCAACTCGGATGACAAACCCAGTGCCTGGGGGTATAGCCAGGTTTTTCTTTCAAGAAACACATCCGAGTTGAAACGACTGATGTGGGCCACACCTGAAAGCGAAGGAACTGAGCAACTGCTGCCACCGCAGGAAATCTCGACGATCATGAAATTTAAAATCTTGTTTACTTATCTTGTATTTTGAATATGCATAAAATGGATATTTTGTTTAGGGACTTCAAAAACAACATTTTGCTGCCACTTAGACGAGGGAAGAAGCAGATGGAGAAATCAATTCGGATGACAAACCCAGTACCTGGGGGTATAGCCAGGTTTTTCTTTCAAGAAACACATCCGAGTTGAAACGACTGATACGGGCCACACCTGAAAGCGAAGGAACTGAGCAACTGCTGCCACCACAGGAAATCTCGACGATCATGAAATTTAAAATCTTGTTTATTTATCTCGTATTCTGAACATATATAACATGGATATTTTCTCTACAAAAACTCCAAATAGTGAACTGCCAAGTAATACTGCTGAAAAATGCAAAATATGGTGCTGAATGGTAAGTAATATAAAATATATGTGTGCACATTAAAATTAGAGGATTATGGCTCCTAGCGAAACCTCGTAAAAAAAAACGCATCAGGATTCCTATCTCCTAGTCTTACACATACTAGCTTAAAAATTGGGATTATTTGTAACTATTTTGTTTCACTGATATCATTAATCACATTTCTTACTGTTTCTAATTTTTTTATCAAATTTAGATTTAATTAAAAATCACTTTAACCTGCATGTAACGTCAAGTAATGTGAAAATAGATAGTGCCTATTTTTTAAACAAAATTATATGATAATACCCGCATAAATATTTTTTATAAATAACTGATTTAAATATAATTATAAAAACTCTAATTTACAAAATTTGGTAATGCTTCAATTAAAATGAATAGTCAAAAAGCAGAAGAAAAGATTTTTCTATTTTTAAGTACGTGTAAGTCTTAAGGTGATGTGGAAATGGAATCATTTCTAATTTCAAAATGCTTGTAAAAATTGTTCTTTTTCAGATCTGATGAACAGGCCTCGATCTATAAGAGTGGAATTCAGTGAAACGAAGCATTGGATTTTAACAAGGAATGAATCTATAACAGTTTTTCTTGTGAAAAAATGAAATTTTATAAGTTATCGGCAGAGTCATAGTTACTGTTTTCAGCGCCCAGGGACAACTGAAGATTTTGTGCCCCTCCCGACTACTGGCCAAAAATGGAAAACATTCAACTCTAAAAATTCGTAACATCATTTTGGCTTCCCTTGGATGATGTGCCCACGGACATATGCTCCCTTTCCAGCCCTGGTTATCATATACACAGTTACTTGTGAACTTGTTGACTGTGAGAAACTGGATACATATTTTCTTGCAAAACTGTGAGAAACAAGATAAAAATTTTCTAGTGAAAAAATGAAACTGTGAGAACCTGGATAAAAATATTCTTGTGAAAAGGTGAAACTGTGATAACCTGGATAAAAATTTTCTTGTGAAAAAGTGAAATTTTTATATAAATATAAATAACATAATTTAAGAAGACAAAGATTGTACAAGCAATATCATCTAGGGGTAAGTACCTTCATTTTGCAATATATGTTTACATTGATAAATTAAAAAATATGAAATTCTAGCATATTGAAACATAAGTTAAGAAATATTTGTTTAAATTTATTAATTAAAAAAGGTGAAATTCTTACATATTGAAACAAAAGTTAAGAAATATATGTTTAAATTGATTAATTAAAAGAGTTGAAATTCTTGCATATTGAAAAAAAAGTTAAGAAATGTATGTTTAAATTGATTAATTAAAAAAAAGTTGAAATTCTAACACAGGGAAAAATAGAAAATATATGTTCAAATTGATTAATTAATAAAAAAAAAATGAGTGCTATATACTGAAAAATAAGTTTCTTAAAAAGAACTTAGCATATATTACAAATAGCTTAATAAATGTTCTAATTTTTCATTTCTCATCCATATATATCATGTTTAACTATCATACACTTACCTGCATAACATAATTAATTTAAATATAAATTCATTATTAATTTAAATGCCAAATAATATAATGCCGAAATTACATGCAAGTCAAATTTTTAGGTTGGAAGCTTTCTTTTAAATCAATTGTTTACAGTTTGAGCATAAGTACTTCTTCGCCCTATAGCGTTTCATGCAAAACATTTCACTCGTTAAAGTACACGTTAATTAAAATTTCTTGTTCTATTACTTTAGACTGAATTACAATTCGTAAGTTATCATATCATGCTTAGTAATATAACATTAACTATGTTGTACAACATTGAAGAAACAGGGAATGTCAGGCGTCATCATGTCAACATGAACAAGGGTAAGTTCAATTTTTCCTTTTGGTTGTTCAGAATTGTTTTCCCTGTCCACTTCCCTCGGATAGGGAAAACAATATTTGGCCGCCATCTTGGTTTTCGAAATGCGCTTTTTCGCGCATTTCTGAAATCCAAGATGGCGGCCAAAAACTCGCCAAATTCAGCCAAGAGCCGGGTATCCGAAATGAGCCGAAATCAGCTTTAATAATGCATCTAGTTGAACATGCTTAGCCAGAAACATTAACATATTAACTTCAGCCGAGCTAGAGTGTGTAATATTAATACCAAAAGCCTAACATTCTATGTACACTTATTGTAAGCAATTCTAGTATTATTCTGTTATTTGTAGCGAAATTAAAAATTGCAGCAAGAAGCAGTAGCTTTTGCTGTGATGGTTGTTTTGTTATTCAGCCCAGTTAATGTTCTCTTGCCTGTTGGGTGTGATGTGGCTATTCTCATTCATGATTGTAAGGTAAAATTAAAATTTATAATCCATTATTTGCTTAAATGAATAGGTTTTCAATTGTAATTATTTATGTTAATTCATTTTTTTAAAGCAAACTGGTAAATGCGATCTGGCGATCTTTTTTCCCTGAATTTCTGCATGTATAGGTTAGTAAAAACTATATTTGTAATTATTTAATTTCGGTACAAAATGTGTATTAAATGTATATAATTTGTGTGTATTATTAAATTTCAAAATGTAGTTGCAGATTAAATAATTACATGGTTCTGCTCGATTCAGGGTAAGAAATGAATATGGTGTACTTCAAAGGTATTCTTTCAATGCTGTGCACATAACTCTGTTTTCTTATTCAAACGTAATTGTATGGTGTGGCAGTGATATTGATGTGCCTTTTGTTGTTGTTGTCGTTGCTGCTGCTTATGTACTTATTTACACAAATTTCTTATTACATTCTGTGAACAAATTTATAATTTTGTTGTTGTTATTGGATGAGCATTGGTGCTAAATATATCGCCGGTTACAAATTTGAATTAATTCTGTAAACATGCAAAAATATCTAAAACAGGACTTCAAGAAAAACAATGAAAAATCACCGACTGCTTGGTGCGTTTTTAAGAATTACACATCCTCGGTATCCATGTACACATCGACCAATTTTTTACTTGAAGAAACATCTTAGAATCGCACAACTGCAGAGTCGTAGGCGAGAAGTTGAGTATGCAGCTGAAATCATAGAATGAATGTCAGTTTGTGTTTGCTTCACTGTGTTTCAACAGTTCTTGTGTTAAGTTGGCATTAAGGTAAAAAATTACAAGAAGAAAGGTTCAATGTAACCTTTGTATGTATTTATGGGATTTTGTCTTTGTAAGGAAGACAATGATTACCACATCAACAAATACATTTTAAACTATAGGAAAGCTCGTTCTAATTAATTTCTTGAAAAAAGTGGAAAATGAGGGAAATATTTTTAATAAATTTCAGCACTGTAAAGTGGGGCAGGAATATAGTAATCCATCATTGGCAGGTCTTCGATAAAGCAACATGCATCATAATAATCATCTTTATGACTAAAGGTAAGAATCAGCCACAGTGCAAAAAAAAAAAAAAAAAAAAAAAAAAATCCCTATTCTGATTTGACATTCAAAGTTAAAATATGCATCAGATGATTGTATAGTTCATTAATGCCATATATTTTGTTAATTTCACAAAACTGGATCAAATTATTTCGTAACAGTAGTATATAAATTTCATAAAGTTGCCAGCTGGAATGTCCTCTGGAGCAGGATTTTTAATTTTCTTTTCTGTTTCAAGGGCAAACTTGCTAGCAAATTCCAATCTGTGTAATTATGTCACATATTAACCCATTAAATGCTGTGGTGCTCATTTGGTTATCATAAACAGTCAAAAGTCTTTAATTTGGACTCTTCGGCGATTTCGGATTATCGGTTTTTTTGTATTATAGCTCATCAGTTTAAATCTTTTACGATGGCATGCAGAAATTATAAAATTAAAAATATGAAATAAAGAGCAGTTATGATCTAAAGGGTATCAAAATTTACAAAAAAAAGTTTAATATTTATTTGTTTACTTTAATAAACTTTTCTTTCAACGTGCGCATGTGTAAAGCATACATTAGGCATAGTTGAAATTAGAAAATTGCAACCAGAAAACTATTTCATGTGTATTCGTGATATTTATAATGATGAATTTGATTTAAATCATATCAAAGACAGAGTACATCGAGATGAAATACTGCATTTAGTGAGGAATTATAAGCCGAATAAAATAAAAACATCTGCCCTGAAGATGAGGATAGTGCTGACAGATCAAATTCCAGTTCATTGTGCGCTGCAACGTACCCCCTCCTCTCCCGCAGAGCAGCGCGAAATTGATAAACAGATTTCGGAATGGTTAGAGAAACAAATCACCTCTCTGTCACTTTCTTCATGCCTTTAACCATTTTTTGCAGCAATTCCACTTTTTGTTTCATGGACATCAAAACATGATTTCGCTTGTAAATCCTTTGATATCTCCAGAATCGGAAACTCTTTTTGACATAATCGAAAGTTCAAGCTTCCTTTTTATAAAATTGCTCTAACAGTCTGCAAAAAATAATAAGCCGGATCCAATTAGAAGAATAAGGAACAACACGATCTGCAACATTAACTGAAATAGATAATTTTAGCTTAGCTTATACTGTCCATTATACATTAAACGCATATGTGCATGCGTTTAAACATGTGCAGAAAGTTTGTAGCTTTGAGGTCCGGATTATAGATCATTCCAGATTAAAGACTTTTGACTGTACTTTAAGCCACCTAGTAACACCATCTAGCTATCTCGGAGGGAAAAAAAGGCAACATTCAACTCATCCACTGAATGTCATTTGTAGAAAACCTAAAGTGATCACTACCTATACGCTCTTATGCTGAGCTCATGTTCATTTCCACATTCCACTCTCCTCTTATCACAAAAGTGAAACATGTGTTTTGAAAACGGATTAGACATAGTGGATTGAGGCTAATTTTGGTCATTGTTTTTTACTATATTATTAGTGAGTGTTGATTAAAGCGGTTGTTTACTTCTATCAACAGTCCCTGCTAGACGGGACTTTCCTGAGAAACAAGTTTTTGGTAGCACTGGTTTAAATGGGAGGATTCTTAGAAAAAAAAAGAATCCCACCTAGCTACAGAAACAATGTAGCGGCTATGTGATATTTCTTCAAACCTTGCCAAAAATGTTTCAGCTGAAACTCTGTCCAGGGTAGAAATGAACCAATCAGATGAAAGTTCTGCTTCTGAAGGATCACGTGGTCCCAATCTGAGCGATAATCGATTATTGTTTGGCGTTGTCTTTGTAGTAAGTGAAAATGGTAACCTAGCTACACGGGTTTCCTGGAAATGTGCGGGTTCTGAGAATTGCCCCTTTCGTCATCCAGTTCGGCATAGCCGAAAGATAATGTAATTTTAAAAATTAGATAATGCTTTTTTTTTTTTTTTTTTTGTCAGTGTAATTTGTATAGATGATGGACACAAATTCATAAAGCCGCATTTGGAGATTACAGTTGATACTGAGTAGAATTTCAACAAGCATTTTATGATTGCATTGTACAAGAAAAGGCTTGAGAAAAGCTTTGAAAGAATTTAAAGATAATATGGGATTCCCAGAACCTCTGTAACTCTGCCTTTGAAGATGATGGCAATGATTTTATAAACGTGGAGCTTCCTCCACAGCAGGTTGATGGAGTTTTCTGATGGTGGACTAGAGGCAGAATGAGGCATTGCTAGGAGTGACAAGTGTTATTTAAGATTCTGTGCTTAGCAATGAATCATTACGGGCATTTCAATAGAGATTAAAAATTGTCTTCAGTTAGTCATTTATCTTCAGTAACATACGAGAGGATGCTGAGCAGGCACTGGAAGCTGTAGACACACTAATGTTTGTGAAAAATGCAACACCATGAAGGAATTGTCGGAAATGAATGAAATTTATTCCGCATATTACCGATAGTGATACAAGTAAACGATCACATTTACAAACAAACAAACAAAAAAAAAAAAAAAAAAACGAAAGTTGGAAAATCAGTACTTTGGGTTTCTGTCATGCTGAGCGAGAGCCTGTACACATCGTGGCATTGAATCGTATAGGTTCTGAATGTAATCCTGGGGAATGGCTTTGACTTGATGTGAAAGTTCAGTTTCAGTGTGTGGCCCACTAGCTGTACGTGCGAGTCGCTGACCGATGAAATCCTAGGCATGCTGATTGAGCAACATATCTGGGGAAGATGCAAAACCTGTTGTACCTTAAAGAAGGCTTGTGCACAGACATTTTTTTTTCCCCTAAAATATTGTGCCTGGAATGCATCAAATAATGCATACTCTGTCATTATTATACTCCAGATTATAGCAAGATTTGTTGGAGAAAGCAACTTGTTGCCACAGAGCACGCCACGCACTGAGTTGCAGTACTCACTGAAGTCGGAGGCATTTGTTACTCAGCGACAGGGCAATCCTGCATAGAGGAACCCTTGCATGTAGTTCATGTTGCAGCAGACAGCGACGAACACTTGTAACGGTGCTCCAATATTGTACAAACATACGAGAGGATGCTCTACAATCCATCACAGCCATGCAGATGAGGTGTTTGTCGTCCTGTGCTGTTGTGTGACCCATTGCCAGGATTTCACCTTGTTTGGTTCTCGCTGTCCATTTCTTCCAAACATGCATCAGTGTTGTGGCATTGTGCTGCGTGCGGGCTGTGATTGTTCGATATGAAACTCCACCCTCTTGCATACAGACGATGTGGCCTCGTTCAAACTTGTTGGTATGGCATCCTCTGCTGTTGACGAGGCATACTGAGCACAAATTAAATGTTCACTGCAGACGGAGGATGATAAACAGATTTCAGCACAACTTTACAGTCCTTTACAACTGCCAGTTCTCATTTCATGCATGCATAATCCCTTTGTAATTCTAATCATTTGTATGTCTTAACTCACTTTACATTTCATGTAAGTTTGGTTCAAAGTGCATAATTCCTTCATGGTTGTGATTTTCACAAACATTAGTGTATATTAGGTAGTCCTAACTAAAAAAGCATCTTGAAATAAAAGTATGCAGTTGTCCAGATCAAATGTTTATTTTACAGAAAAATATAAACAGCTTATGCATACGTGCATTGTTTTTATAGGATTCTGATCATACCTGAATAATAATTTTTCACTAAGTTGTATTTTACAATATGTAATTCTTTCAAATAAGTAACAGTTACTTATCCATTATTTTAACTAAAAGAATTTTGTATATATTTTTGTTCTTATCAACTAATGAAAGGGATGTATATGTATTAATTTTATAAAATTCATGTGAATGTATGCAAATAAATTGTTTATAAATGTCACATAAGTTTATACCTCCTTAAACCATTTTCATGTGAAACAGAAGCCTTATTCATAACAATATAATAAAACATACCAAGGTATAATTTTATTAAGACCCTGAGTTACATCAGTATGAACTTATGATGGAACTATTGGAACAATACTCATCATGAGTTGCGGATTACTTATAATTTGTCAGTAGGCATGTATGAAAATGGGTTTTGTAATTAATATTGAATGTATAACTTTTTCTTTTCATATAAATACAGAAGGATTTCATGTCTGCAGATAATGTATTACAAGAGGCTGTTGTGTGCCAGTGGACAAGCTGGTGAGAAGCTGAACACTAATAGCTTGAATCCTGGTGAATGGACTGCCTGCATAAACGTCGTCATGATTTTTCCACATGATGAATGCAAGCCAGTTTGCCTTAAAGCATCCCTTCTTGGAAAATATCTTCTAATGTTTCACTACAAAAATCAGCCAAAAACTGTTTCTCATGATTTGAAAAATACGTATAAAGGAAGTCAAATTTAATTGATAAATTGTGCATGCTGAGATTGTATACTATATCATATACATTTTTTTAATATATTTTCTGTATCTCTAATGTTGAGAATTTTGATGTTTTAATTTAACCCTGAATAAAATGTTAAGTACTATAAGCAAAGTAAGCAGTTTTGTATTTGATGTCAGAACAATATTTTTTGTATTTTTTTATTTTGTACTTGTATATTTTTGCTTATGATTGGAATTTTAGTACAAATTATTTTGATTATTATGATGTGGCCTGATCTCATTTAAAATGCATTTTGTATTTTTTTTCTTCTGTTATTTGCATTATAATAGATTGGCCATAACAACTATGGATGCCAAATCAACATGTATGGGAATAACAGTATTAAATTTTGAGAAAACCTTTAGGTGTCATTTATTATAAAGGTTGAGATGATTGTTTTTATAAATTCATTCATTCTTATCTATTTAAGAATTATCATTTAACATAAAAATATGAAAAAGAATAATATATTATAATACTAAATAAAATATACTTTTATATATATATATATCCAAGCTCACTATATGCGCACTCAAAGAGATACATTTCTTTTTTGTGATGTATGTGATGATAATTTACTGTTAAGTATCTTAAGTTGTTCATAAATAGTGCTCATTTTTCATAATGCACCAAACAAACCTCACATAATTAATTTAATAAAATATTATTGCAGAGACATATTTTTGAAATTGACATTAGTCCTCTATCCATCCGTCCCATAGGGATAACTATGGGGCAGATTCCTACTGTCATCTACAGTATGCCCAAGCCCTTCGCCAATGACAGTTGCTTCTCAATACCCGTATTTTACAATTAAATTCATGAACCTGATCTGGCTGAGTTTCATATCAGGGGAATTAAAAAAGCAAAATACATTCATTACCTAAAACCATTTTTCTCCAACTAGGTGGATGATTATGTGATTGGTGTGCATGGATGGTAATGTGAAAGGATATGATTAGATTTCTTCTAGGTCATAACAGTTTTTAATAATGAAAAGCTCTTGTTCTTTTTTCTTTAAATTCTTGTTTTTTTTTTTTTTTTTTTTTTTTTATTTATTTATTTATTTATTTATTTCAATGCACACTTTTTTAAAAGCAAACTGAATTAGCTGGATGATCACTGCAAGTTTCTTGACATATTTAAAAGTAAAATAGTGTATCTACATTCATTTTGAATAAATTGTTATTACTATAGTCTGCAATCATTGAGTTCATTTTAAGATTATTTGTCCTTTTTTTTTTTTTTTTTTTTTTTGGTTTGTGGAATAGGCGGCTGTATTTTTTAGATTTTCTGTTTATTTAGCCAGTTTTCTATATAATGGCTAACATAAAATATAATTTATGTGAGCCATTATATAGAAATTTATGTGCCCTGTTTTAAAAATTATGTATATCTTAATTTAAGTTTGTCTCATGTCAGATGAACAATGCTGCTAGTCTGGTTGAGAAATTAAGAAAGTCTGACCATTCCATGAAAAATCTTTTAGAACAGCTCACTGATTAAAATACATATACACACCAATTAACTGTGCTCATCAAAAGTGCTGTATTATATAATGCTTCTTCTGATGAGCAAAATTCAAAGCATTATTTCTCTTGTTTCCTGTGTATGAAGTTTGTAGCAAAATGGAATTATTATTTTTTTAAATTTCATTCAATGATATCACTATTTTGATATGTCTGATAATGATCTACTGCATAAGTAATATCTATATGCAAACATAAACCAAAATCTTGCTTTAGAAGAATACCCACCGGTGTCGGTTCTCGAATAGATAAGACACAGAATACTGGTGATACAATTTAGGTTTGAATTCTATCAAGTGGGTTAGCTACATCTCAGTTTTTACAGTTTTCCCTATGTTTAATACGAATACAAGTCAGTTTCATTCAAAAAGTGCTCAAAGAAGGGCATCTCTTCTTTTAAGCAGATAGCCCTCAGGACCTTTGCCATAAAAATTCAACAGCTGAGCATGTACTAAAAGATAACATAGTATACAAATGTCCATTTTATAACTTTCAAATGAAGTGGTCGATTTAAATTTAACATCTGGTGCTATAGCAATATATGTGAATTGGGTAAACAGCCAGTTGATATGGTCTAAGGAACAGGGTTTTTAATTTTATTTTATTTTCGTATAGCAAACTAGCTTGCCTATGCATATATGCAAGTCTAATTTATTTTTTACAAAAGATTCATATTAAAATACATACACATATGACAAAGAAATGTATGCACATAAGCTATAACTAATAAATCAGTTGAGCAATATGTGAACATAGATGCTAATGGTTCAAGTGTCGTGTAGCAGGGTATGACTGCAAACCCTATAGTGGTGCTGCAAACAAAAATTAGTGTCTGATTCAAAGCAGGCATAAAAACTAGTATACAGTTTGTCCCCATATGACACAAAACAAAAAGTATGTAATCAGAAAAAATATCATGTAGACATTGATTTACCCAACTTATAAGCTTTGGTAAAGGCCTTATCATTTGCCTTAAATCTATAGAATGATCAGCACTCTTCTGCTTTGGAAACAGCTCCAGAAAGACATGTTAACCTAATCCACACTACAGTAGAACATGTGCCTCTAAACCATTACCATCGAAACTGCAATTTCAGAGTCACTATGTACACTAATCTCGATATTAAAGCACTGGTAGCTCTATTTGAGATTGTGCTGTTGTAGATGAGTGTAGAGCACCATAGAACGGTGATGTATAATATTAGGTTTATTTAGGAGCCAAAAAAAAAAAAAAAAATATTAGAAATGACCTATCCTGGATTCGAAATCTGGGCTTAAAGACTGCCATCCAGAAGTGCTTCTAATTACATCATGAAAGCAAGCATTGAGAAAAAAGAAAATTCCGTACATTCTTCCCCGTTTAAAAGGCAGTTGGGGAGGTGGTAACCTAATCGCCACCTGCTGGTGGTGAAGAATTATCATCTACCACATTTTAGTTTGGGAACCACTTGGTTAGTTGGTTGAGCATTTAATTATTTATTTGAAATAGAAAATATCAGCGAATGACCGCCCCAGGATTTGCATTCTGGACTTCCCTATTGCCAGCCGAACGTGCTTCTAATTAGAACACGAAGCCAAGCGGTAAGGAAAGAGAAAATTAGTGACTTAGTATCTTATCTTATTTTGGCTGCACACAGTTCCTATATGTAGCTAAGCGAATTTCCCGGTCAGTAGCATAAATCCCAACCTTCCTAGTGGATAGCGTGCTTCCGCTCCTGTAAAATATTGCGATTTAAGAAGTCATCCACGATAGCTGATCAGTTCTGCAATTATATAAATAATAAAAATTAAGAATGAAATGGAGAAATTAATGTAACGTTAGTACAAACAAGAAGATGCAACAAAAAGATCAATTAGGAGATCACTTAGGGTCCGGTATTGTACAGCATGCACATATACGTAGCATGACATCTATGGGGTGTAGGAGAGGGTATAAAGCATGGTGTATGCTCAAAACATGAACGGAAGCTACTGCATGGTACATTCGGTTTTAACAACATCGATTTGTAGTCTCAGCGTGACAGTTCTATAGACAATATCTGGACGACTTTGTCTGGAAGTTTGAAAGAAGGCCAAAGTGCGACTATACACATCATGTCAGTAGTTTGGATTACATTTCGAACAAAGAGAGCAGCTATCTGAATGTTTAGTAATGCTCATTGCCAAATTAGACTTTTATATGCCCGTAGCACTTCAAAGATTTTGCTGCCTCCACATACATCTATAGTATAACGCCTCTTTCTCATCATTCCCTCTTTCTCGGGCTTGGATTAAGTGCACTAGGTATCTTCTAAAATCTGCAGTGAGAATTTTATTTTTGTGGACCCTTTGCACTCTTTCTTTGAATCTTTAAGCACCTTTTTGTAACGCTGCCTTTACCTGATGCCCTAAGCACGTGCTTACTTTCCTTAATGGCTAATCCAACTCTGGTAGTGGTTTTCCACAAACAACCACGCCAGGATATGAAGAACTGATATCTTCTCTTACAGATGATGAGTTGGGTTCAGTTTATTTAGTCATGGCGAAACATTCGAGGGCTACCTGTCTAAGGGAAGGGATGGCTTCGTGAAAGACTTTCTAAGGGAAATTGGACTGTATATAGGTTCCACATATGGAAACCATGAAAACGCTTAGTTAGCAGCCAATCTGCTCGCCGGGATTCGAGCCCCGGCCCGAGTTTATCGGCTTTACCCCTCGGCCACTGGAGAGCCGTCTTTAGATGATGCGATATCTATGCTAATGACTCCCATCATCTGGTGGTGGTGACAGTGGGTGACATCCTAAGATGCATGCAATCTATTACTGGACATCCAATATGGCTAAAGACTTGGCTATAGTTTTCAGCGCCTAAAGACAACTGCAGATTTCATACACCCTTCTGTTTTCTAAGTATGGAAACTGTTTCATTCTAAAACTTCGTCAGTTTGGCATTTCCGTGACACTACGCCCAGGGACAGTTGTCCACCCTCGCCCGTCTCTAGCTATAACACTGATATCACTGTTATTCAAGTTTGGCATGTTTGATAGTGAATACAAGTAAAATATGTTACGAATAAGAAATATTTGAATTTCAGTTATTATACTTGATACTCAAGTCATAAAAATGTTATTTATTCCTTGTTAGTTGAAATCATATTTTAGGATATTATGAGTTAAATTTCGTAAACTATATACTTAAAAAGAAAGACCTTTGAAAATTTGTCCTTAGGTGATAAAACAATATTAAAATATAGCATATAAGCATAAATTTAGAATTCAATAGCCAAGCCAGAATTTAAATTACTAAAGTTTAAAACAGTGTGAAAAAAGTCTCATGTTATTTCGGGCTTCCCAATTATGTTTAAGTAGAGAATTCTTTGTTAGAGCAGGACAAAGAAGGAAGTGATCACTATCCATAAAGCCAGAATGGCAGAGATAATCAAGACTATTAAAAATTCCAGTCTTACTCATGTGGACAGCCCAGCAATGATATTCCACTGCTAATCAAAACACAACTATTGTATCTTCACAAGGGCACCAGTCTAGTAAATCATAAAAATCCTTGTTTTTCCCTCAATGTAAATTAAACAAAACCCTGCTGAGTTTTAAGCTTCGTGGCTCAAAGTTTATCTGAGACATCTATGAAAGTCTAAGAATGTTGTTGAAACTTGAGTTGGAAATTTGTATCTCATGAGACATGTACAGTTGTCCAGTTCAGTATAAAAGTAACTCTTAGGGTTGTTTTTTTCAATGCCAGTCAAGGCGAAGAATCTGATTTTGCATTTGTTCCAATTTGTTCTTCAAATCCTCAAAGGCAGTTATTAATTGAGTGCTGGAATATTTCATAACAGTAAGTAGGTTTGTAAGTTGTAAATAAAGTGGAAGTCGCATATCCCCACCTTACTCCTGTTGTTTAATTACATTGAAAAAATTATTTATCCTTAATGTTAGTTCCTCCACCCATCAATTCCAAGACCAATTCCTATTTAAGACAATTACTATGTAGTTAAAAGTTTAGAAACAATTATTTCAATGATAATTCATCCAATCCATTAATTCCAAGACAAATTTCTATTTAAGACAATTCCCATTTAGTTAAAAGTTTAGTATTGAGGCACATGGATATTATTATATAAAACTCCAAGTCAAAAGGCTTGTGACACAATACAAAAGTTATACAGGCAGGCTTTTCTGCTTCTATGCATGTTATTTAATTGGCACCAAGTACTTCAAGTCTTCATGACATCATTTAATTAACTATTTCTGTGTACCTTTTTCGAGGATGGAAGACCATGTCACCAAATTTTCAGCATACATCAATACATTTACATCCCTATCTTCTAACATAAATATAAGGTTGTTGACATGTATATTACAAAGAAACAGCTGAACATAGTATCCTAGGGAAGACGAGACTGAAGTTGCTTGTGATGAGATATTAGTAAAGTGTAATGCAATATGTTGTGTTATTCATAACACAGTGCATTTATTATAAGACAGATCATTTAAAAAAATCATTATTTGAGTTTTGCATTTCTATTTTTTATTTTATTTTCTATTACTTGATTCTCCCTTTAAAACAACTGTAATAATAGAGATACAAGACTGAAATAATGATTTTGTTTCTTACCTGCTTTAAAATGAACACACTGTATGTCAGTGTTAGACTAATATCAAATTATATGGAACTAGAAGCATATCTTCTGTCCTTCATTTCTTTCCAAATTCATTACCAAGCATGATTTCATCATGTGATGGAATATGCGAATTAAACTGTTGGTCATACAGGTATAATTCCACTGCGCTAATGCTGCAGCCATCCAAATTTTGATAGAGAACACCCCTGGGGATACATCTGAGTGTCTTCCATTCCTTCTTTCCAACAAGCTACTCTAATAATTTTGTGGTTCAAATGTTCGTTAAGTTCGTAAAAACGTTATTGATGCTTCTTCTAGCTTTTCCACCAAAATTTGCATTAGTGTTATCCTCACAATAGGCAATGATTTTATAGTTCAAATTATTATTTTTTAAAATAGTACTTATTGAATCAAAAATTATTTCTGAAGTTTCACCCGGCAGTGAAATAAAATCTAATATTCTAATTTTAATTTCTGTTTCTAGATCAAAAAGTTTAACAATTGTGGAAAATAATTTTAAATTTTTGTGGTTGGAAGCATCATAATATATGGATATAAATGTGCATTTAAAATCTAATTGTTTCTGCAATTGTGAAAACGAATATAGTGAAAAAACATTACAAATAATTGCTTCAGTTTTTGTCGTTCCTTCTGCAAATTTTTTGTCGTACAATGTTTTGATCATTTACAATGTACAATCAATTGATCTGAAACTTTGATTGTGGTTTATAGTGTGGAAAGCAAATAGCCCTTGAGCTAATGCTAGCTGTTCCTCCATTAACAATAGATATTCCTTGACGAGACGTAACGACAATGATCGAACACCACCGAGTAAATCTAACTCGTTACATCGCCTATTTTAGTGTACTCTGCATACATTTTATGTGTTTTTTTTTATTTATGTATTTTTTATTTCTTTATATTTACTATAATAATTAATAAATAATAGGTAATATATTTTAACAGTACATTTAAAATAAGAAAAAGCGGGACATTTTTAAATATCTGTGGGGCACGGGATAGTCCTCCAAAAAGCAGGATTGTCCCACCAAAATCAGGACGTGTTATCCTAGTAATTTTGACATTAGTAATAATGAGAGCAATAATTGCATTGCTTTAGCATTTTTCTCTTCATAAAAGAAATTGAGTAATGTACTTCAACATTGATGTGATAACATAGAATCCTTCTGTAAGTGATGCTAAAGAACTGAAAGATCTGCTAGAGAAAGGGGATAATTATTTTATTTTAGAAAATATTCACCAAATCATTGCATCAGGGACTTGAACAATGGAGATCATAATTAATTAATCATAGTGAAGAAAAAGACCATGCATTTTGCTTCTGTTTTAGCTGTTTTTCAGTAATAAAAAATCACTCTCTTATGATGCATATAAGGACTTGGAGCATTTACATCTGCCTCTGAAAGGAAATAAAAGACATCTAAAAACCACCTGAAACCTCATGAGAGCTGGCACTAGAATCTGTGCGTTCACACCAGATGACATTATTTAGAAATAGGGGCCCACCAGCGGCCGAGCGGTAAAGTCGCTGAACACTGGTAGTTCGGTCCAAGGTTCGAATCCCGCAAATGGGTTGGCTGCATGGCCGTTTTCGTGGATTTACCCATGTGTAACGTGTATATGAGCCAGTTTCCCTTAGAAAGTCCTCCACAAAGGCATCCCTCCCCTTAGGCAGATAGCCCTCAAGGCTTTGCCATAGTTAAATAACCTAACCTAACATTTAGAAATAGTTGAGATTACAACAAGTGGAAAAAAAATCTAGTGTTGAAAAGGCCTAATCGTGAATCCCATAAGAAATGATTCACTTGTAATCTAAAATGAGAGACAGTAGATTCGATGCAATAAAATTATTAAATGTAGGCTTTAGTGTACAAAAGCATAGCAAAACATGTAATGGCCACTTCCCAAAGTTCAGCTGAACTTTTATATCCAAATTGTTACTGAAAATATCTAAAAGACTACTTTAAATTATTTCAGAAAAAAACATTAAAGTAAGTTGGTTTATTTTATTTCTGGGACTAAATAAAAGAAAATAATTTATGCAGAAAAGCATTAAAATATAATGATTTATTTTGTTTCTGAGAAGATAAAACAGAAGAAAAGTTATGCAGTCAGGAATGCTAAGTAATGCGACATATTTTTAGATAATAGTTATTAAATGTTATAAGCAAAATACATTATAAGGTTTCTTAATGTGGATGAAGGTATGTTCCATGTATAAAAATTTCTGAAAATTTCACATATGAAAATATATTCTGAAAATTCAATTTAAACTGAATATTTATATTAACAAACATTTATCAGATGCAAATATTCTTGTCCCAAACATGTGTGCTCAAAGTCATGACAATAGATACCACATGAAAAGA
Organism: Stegodyphus dumicola; assembly: GCF_044657685.1. NCBI lineage: Eukaryota > Metazoa > Arthropoda > Arachnida > Araneae > Eresidae > Stegodyphus > Stegodyphus dumicola. Next base: position 105,669,314 of record NC_140781.1, on the reverse strand, counting down.
ATACATTTAGGAATGCCATAAATAATGCATTAGGGATTTGAAGCACAGAGCTGATTTTTATATTATCTCTTTACGTTCTCTGAATCATAAGAACTGATTGAATTGGAAATAATGCCTCAACATTTTCTGGTGAAAGGTCTAGAAATTATGTGTTTTTATAATTATAAATATCAATACATATTTTTGAGGTGACAGTGAGGAATTTTTAAAACATATATCGCAATGCTGACTCTAACTAAGTAGAGCATCACGTAGATATTTTTTTGCCTTACGCAGAGGCATACCCCTATGTTTATTGAAATTAATGATATTTATACGCTTTCATATTCATTGAAGATAAATATTTCAAATCACAACATTCTAACACTTATAATATGTTCAATCATAGCTTTATATATTCAGAAAAATTATGTTACAATTAATGATCTATATTTATAAACTGAGAAATGTTTAAAAAATAGCAAATATCAAAGAAACAGAACAGATAGCAATGTAAAAAATACTGTACTAATTATGTAATTTTATATACAGTCAAAAGTGTTAATTCGGACACCTATAATCCGGAATGATCTATAATCCGGCCTCAAATCTACAAACTTTCTGCGCATGCGTAGTTTTGACGCATGCGCCTAAGACCTTTACGGCTGCGAAAATGTGTGTGCGCATGCGCATAATACGTTTACGCAAGCGCGTTTAATGTATAACGGACGGTATAAGCTAAGCTGAAATTATCTAATTCAGGTAATGTTGCAGATTGCGTTGTTCCTTAATCTTCGAATTGGATCCGGCTTATTATTTTTTGCAGACCGTTACAGCAATTTTATAAAAGTAAGCTTGAACTTTCGATTATGTCCGATATATATATTCGATAGAATTTCCGATATATATTTACTAATATGTAAAGGATCTACAAAGCGAAAGTATGTTTCGAAGTCCATTAAACCAAAAGTGGAATTGCTGCAAAAAATGGATAAAGGCATATCCTTTGATTATCTAATCATTCCGAAATATGTTTATCAATTTCACGCTGCTCTGCGGGGGAAGGGAAACGACACGGCGCGCAATGAATTAGAAGTTGATCTGTCAGCACTATCCTTATCTTCAGGGCAGATGTTTTTATTTTATTTGTCTTATAATTCCTTACTAAATGTAGTATTTTATCTCGATGTACTCCGTCTTTGATATGATTTAAATCAAATTCCTCCTCATTATAATTCGCTTCCGATAGTGAAGAAAGTGACACAGAGGTTATTGAAAACGAAAACATTTCGTTTGACAAATTAGTCGGTATTCTCGACACAGCAATTATAGGACTTGACCAGCGGAACTTTGTATCTAAAGAAGAAATTATGTCTGTTTATAGAATTAAAGAGAAAGTATTATCACATAAAACAAAGCAACTTAAACAACTTACATTGAAAGAAATGTTTAAAAAAAGAAAATAATAAATATTAAGCTTTTTTTTTTTTTTTTTTGGTAAATTTTGATATCCTTTAGATCATAATTGTTCTTTATTTCATAAATTACGGTTTCATATTTTTAATTTTATAACTTCTGCATGCCATCTTACCAGATTTAAACTGATGATCTATAATCTGGAAAAATCGATAATCCGGAATCGCCGAAGTCCCGACGAGTCCAGATTAAAGACTTTTGACTGTATATAATTTAATTCTCCTTACCTTTATAGAACAAAATCATCAATATTTTTTCCAGAAGGAATTCGATAGCTTAATACATATTCTATACAGAGAATAGATGAAGATGTTTCATAATTTTTTATTATTTTAAGATTATAGAAGCTTCTCTTACCATCAGCAACAGTAACTGGGAATATTAGCCTTATTTCAGCTTCAAATTTCATTATGACTGAACTAGGCTGTAATTAGAGAATTATCTTCAAAAGATTTAAAGCAGTCTTACTGTTCAAATAACTGGTTTTTAAAGCTAGAAAGTTGTGATGAAATTTTTATTTCTATATCATTTATGTATTTAAATACTAAATTATAAGCTTCTTCATTTGGATAGCTTAAATTTTATTAATGTTAATTTTTCACTGATTAGAAAATGAAAATCAAAAGATAACTCGTTAAATTTACATATCTCAGTTTTTTTTTTTTTTTTTTTTTTTGTTGTTGTTGTTGTAAGATTAAAACGTATATTACTTCTTTCATTTCTACTACGAGAATTCCCCCCCCTACAAAATTAGTTCTTTTATCAATTTATTACATTTTCACCTTCTCTTCAGATTAGGTTACTTATATTTAAAGCTAAATATCAAATTTCTAAAAAATGTTTTCAGAAATAATTTTATGTCTTCATTCTAATCAATGACAATCCCTCTTTTTTATATTTATATAAATAATTCAATTCAGTTGTAGATTGTCAGGATTTCTTTGATATGGGAGATGTGAAAAATTAGCAATGCCTTCGCCGGGACTCGAACCTAGACCTCTCGAATACGCACCGAGTGTACTACCATTACACCACGAAAGCATGCAGAAAGGAGGGGGGAAAATACCTTACGGATCCCAATCGCCAAATCCTGATCGAAGAATCTTCATCCACCATCTTTTAGGTCGGGGCCACTGTAGAGTCATTAGGTTATTTTCGAGCAAGAGGATATGGGAAATGAGAAATACCCTCGTCCTTTCGAATACGAAACGAGTGTGCTAACCGTTACATCACGAAGGCATGCTGAAAGGAGGGAGAATAACAAAGCAAAATAAAGGAAATTTTCTCCTGGGAAATTCGAAATGAAATTTAGAATGCAAAAGTGGGCTATTGTGGTAATAATTGGCAATTAAGCAAGCATTTTTAGATTTGAATATAAGCTACCAGATTATAAATAAAGGTACAGCAGTGTAAATAAAAACTAAATAGTAGAGTAAAGCAGAAGAATTATTGCTGATTCCATGGACAGATCCCGACTTTTTAAGGGGAATCATAATAATATACATATATATTGGGTTTTAACGAAACTTTCCCGGCATCGCAAATATCGTCTTCACAAACATAATACGCTGGCGTGTTTAATCATATTTTGTCAAACGGTTTTTGGCATTTGAAAAAAAGAAATTTGTTTTAGAACACTCATAGAGATATTAGGTATTTTTTGGAAGCAGAACAAGGGAAAAATTAGCAAGCACCTTGGCCGGGAATCAAACCACAGACCTCTAGAATACTCGCCGAGTGTGCTGACCACTACACTACGAAGGCAGGAGAAATTCTTTATATACTCTCCCTTTTAAAGGGCGTCTGGGGTTTTAGGGGACCCAATCGCCAAATCCTGGGTGTGGAGAATCATCATCAACCACCCTTTTAGTTCGGGCGCCACTGTAGAGATATTAGGTATGTTTTGGGAGCAAGAGAAGTTAAAAATGAGCAACACCTTCGCCGGTAATCGAACCACGGATCTCTGGAATACGCTCCCAGCGTGCTGACCACTACACCGCGAAGGCATGCTAATAAGGCGGGAGAACTAGCTTATACACTGTGTTGTGAAATTTGTAAAAAATTATCGTTACTATTAAGTACAATGTGTCTGAAATAGAACTATCACGTTACCAGATTAGAACCATCATTTACTTCCAATTCTGTTTCTAAAAGTCAGCTACAAAATGTCACCAAATCATGTGCTACAGATTTAGGTACTAATGTCGTAACATATGACACTGTGAAGGTTTGGAACCGAAAGTTCAAAAACAAGGACTGGGTTCAAAAGCAGAGCGCTCTGGCAGGTCTACTGACGTTGATGAGGCCCGCTTGCGAGAACTTGTAGAAGAAAATCAGTATAGAACTCATCGAGAGCTTGCTAAGGAGTCAGACGTTAGTCCCATATCCATTAGCCGCGCTATACGTCGCATAAACTTGACGTATAAGTTCAATCGCTGGGTGCCACATGAACTGTCTAAAAAAGATAAGGATATACGTGTTCGGGCCTGCACTAATCTGCTCGAATATCAACGCAAGGACAAAATTCTGGACCGGATCGTCACTTGTGATGAAAAGTGGATTTACTTCAATAACACAGGCCGAAAAGAGGGTTGTTCTGTGGCCTGTGAGCCCGTTTTGCAGCGTCGCAAAGCGCAATTTGACCAACAAAAAGATACCTTTCAGAATACGTTGACTCATGCGAGCAGTGTGTGGTCGGGCGTTGTTCTGCTGAGAGAGGGCATTGGCCACTCCCTGAAGGTACAGAAGTGTCAGCAGCCGCAGCACATGATCCACGTATCATTGGGCCGTCATAGTGCCTTGAATACGAACTAGAGGTGACCTGGAATCGTAAGCAGTTGGCCCCCAAACCATGATGTCGCGCAGTGGAGCGTTCCACAATTGCTGCTGGGATTGAACCTGTTGTAACGAACGCTCCTGAACTCTCTACTAGAAAGATCTATGATGCTCTCGACTAGAGATCACACTACGAGTACTATAATTCATTTTAACGCCTATTTTAAAGAACTGTGAATGGCAACGACTTAACTGAGGAATAAGTCCGTTACAATTATGTGACTACAAACGCTGACGGTTTACGGAAGTTAGCGAGTCTCACGTGACTGGTGGCAACAATACGTCACAAACTATTTGTCTGGGTTACTATAATTGGCTGTTTTCACATTTTTATGTGAATTTCGAGAAGTTTAGTTTATAGAAAATCCTTAATATCATGATGTAAACAAACACCGATGGCAAAAAATTATTTGGTAAATACATCCATTACGTATTGATAAATGTTTCGACATGATTACATATAACATGATTACATATAGCATTAGTAACCAAATAAAACAAACTTAGATTACAAATGCGTTATGTAATGGAGCATGTAACTAAAACTTCAGAATTGTAGAATCCGGAAGATTTTTTTTTTTTTTTTCCGAGTTAGAAGTATAACAAAATACGAGCAGTGTTCTAATAATTTTTAAGTATGAATAGAATTTTAAATAATATGAAGATTTAAAAATTATTAGATCTTCATATTCTTTAATATTACTGCTGTTTTTGATAACATGATCATAACATAACTGATGATCATAACATCATTTAAAATAAAATATAATTTAAAATAAAATCTAGTAATTCTGCTGAATACTGCTTTTCATGAAAGCACGAGAATATTTTAATGGGATTATTAAAGTATCTGTAATAAAGAAAAAAAAAAGTAGGTTAGGAATAAACAGTAAGTAAAAGGAAGATTACTAATAATATATATTAACTATTGTATATATGTGTAATTTTGTGAATTGTGAAATAATGATATTTGTTCATTTTATAATTTAATAAATAAAAGTTGTAAAAAAATTATATTTCTTCATTTTATAATTTAATAAATATGAAAAAGCTACGTACTTTTTAAAAAATTATTTGCACTTGTTTTTCATTATTGCATTTAAGTTTTATTCATTATTTGAATCAATATATATAAGAATATAAGAGAATCGTATACATTTTACGAGTAAAATATTATACGCAGTATGAATGGAGATATGTTACTGTAAGATCCTAAAGTCTGGTAAATCCTAGGTTTTACCAGTAAAACCTAGCTTTTACCAAAGTAGCTTGTTAAAAGCTCGAAGTATGCTTTAATATGATTTTACTTCAGCCTTTGAGGTAAAACCGAAGAGTTACCAATGCCTTCTGGTAAAATCCTGAAACGAGGGATTTAAATCAACCTTGAATAAGCCTCCGCACACAAATTCCGTCATGACACTTTTCTGTTCCTGCCTCTCCTTATTTGCACCATTCGCAGTCTAACTTGGACATAATTTAAACAAGTGTAAGCAGCTACGATCTAAAAAAGAAGAAGTTTGGGCGCAAGTGCAGAATCGTCCACTTATCGGTGTTCATATGGACAAAGTCAAGGGAGTGCGTAGTGCCAAGTTTGTGTAATTCTCTGATGTTATTTTAAGCAAAAATAGGTCGTTGTGTACATGGACACTGAGTTTGTGCAATTCTTAGACTTGTTATTTTCAAGTTGGCGATTTTGAGAAATGCACTAAGCAGGGGTGATTCTGCACTTTCCCTGAAGTTTGTGTCCATTTTTACATACTTTGCTTTTTTTATTTTGCTGATGGGAAATGAGTGATGTAATGCGGAAAAAGATTATGACATTTTGTCTGAATTTGTAAAAAATAAGCCTGATAACTGCTTTTATTTAACAAGTGAGAAATATGTGATGGAGAAACAAACAGTTCATTACAGAAGGTGTTGAAATGCTGTCATATTCTAATTGGAGGAAAGGACAAACTTATAATATCACTATTTGCAAAAATCCTATATTATGTTACAACTGATGAAGTCTTCAACACAGCACTCATATTGCAATTGGCCATGGTGAAAGAACTTGCATGAACTGAATCGTAAGTACAAGAATGTAACAGTAGAACCTATTTTCACATATTTAACACTATGCGAACCATATCAGAAGAAACAAAAAACTGTGAAAGATGGGATTGTAATTAAATCAGTTGTGCATAGTGAAATGAATTCTCGATGCCAAGTCAACCTAATAGATATGCAGTCCAATACTGATCATGATATGAAATTCATTTGAGTGCATCAAGATCATCTTACACAATTTGTCCTACTCCGATGTTTACACAGTAAAAGAATTGTTGAAGTAGCATATCACTTTCTGGATATTTTCATAGCTTTTGGAGCCCTGAGCATTCTTCACTCTGATAATAGGAGGGAATTTTGCAACCAAATCAAATCATAAACAGTTTATGTGAAATGTGGAGTGATATAAAAATAGCTCACCGAAAACCGAGACACAGTCAGTCACAAAGTTCTGTCAAACGGGTGAACCAAGATGTTGAGAACATGTTGGAAACAAATAAGATAGGAAATTGGTCAGAAGGATTAAAATTTGTTTAAAAATAAAAAACAAAGCATATCAGGAAGGATTCAAATGTTCATCTTAATGAAGCTATCCTGTGATGTCCTGCAAAGTTGTCTTATGAAGCTAGGACTTGCTAACTCAGTTTTGCCACATAATTTGATTAGTAACATGACCACTGAACAGGATTTAGAAAAAAGTTATAAGTATGTATTACTAATGAATGTGTGATTAATACAGAAAATGGGAAAACTAATCTCGAATCAACAGTTGATTTAGAATTGCAAGATAATAATAATGCATATGAAAAATAATCAGACATAACAATGGAAGCAGATACTAAAGTTTGAATTGAAATGAAAGAACCAGATATATGCTCTGACACAACGGGTGCAATTATCAAGAAAACTCACAATGTGAAAGTGTTTCGAGAGACAGTTAAGGAAGGACTTCAGAAGCAGGCAAAAAAGATGAAGACTGTGTCTACTAAAAACTTTCCGAAACCTACATTTGGACAAATACTTTTGGAAAAATGTTAAAATAAAAGTACCTGATATTGATAGATCAAAATTGGATCCAAAATCAATAATAACTGTTATTAGAGATATTTAAGATGATGAGTTTTTATGTTTTTGATAGTAAGTTCGGTAAATTAAAATCGTAAACAGGAAAGCAGTTTATTTTTTGTAAAGAAAAATTTTTTTAACATTGAAGAAGTTGGTATAGAAGAAGTAAGTGTATGTAAAATAGTAAAAAAAAAAAAAAAAAAAATCTTTAGTTGGGGTACAAGGACTTAGAAAATGCAGCTGTTAAAAAAAGTGTACTACGAACATCTGTTTGTGCAAATCAGCTGATCTACTTTGTAAATCCAAATGCCATAACAATCAAACTTGTTGTAACAGGTAGTAAAGTGTATTAAAGTAGTAGTACTAAAGAAAAACATGCTACAGTTTTCTTATTTTTTTAGTTACGTGCTTATTTAACTCTACCTTATATGTTGTGGTATTTCAATTCCTAGGTTTTTAATCTTTTTTTTTTTTTTTTTTTCCTCGTATTCAATCTTAGAACTTTGTATTTATCAAGTAATAAAACAGAAGCTGCTTACAGTATCATCTGTATTCAGGCTTACAGTACTGGATATTAAGATTGTTCAAGATTCAGTGTTATTCAAGTTTGGCATGTTTGATAGTGAATACAAGTAAAATATGTTACGAATAAGAAATATTTGAATTTCAGTTATTATACTTGATACTCAAGTCATAAAAATGTTATTTATTCCTTGTTAGTTGAAATCATATTTTAGGATATTATGAGTTAAATTTCGTAAACTATATACTTAAAAAGAAAAACCTTTGAAAATTTGTCCTTAGGTGATAAAACAATATTAAAATATAGCATACAAGCATAAAATTAGAATTCAATATCCAAGCCAGAATTTAAATTACTAAAGTTTAAAATGCTAAATTTAAATTACTAAAGTTTAAAATAGTGTGAAAAAAGTCTCATGTTATTTCGAGCTTCCCAATTATGTTTAAGTAGAGAATTCTTTGTTAGAGCAGGACAAAGAAGGAAGTGATCACTATCCATAAAGCCAGAATGGCAGAGATAATCAAGACTATTAAAAATTCCAGTCTTACTCATGTGGACAGCCCAGCAATGATATTCCACTGCTAATCAAAACACAACTATTGTATCTTCACAAGGGCACCAGTCTAGTAAATCATTAAAATCCTTGTTTTTCCCTCAATGTAAATTAAACAAAACCCTGCTGAATTTTAAGCTTCGTGGCTCAAAGTTTATCTGAGACATCTATGAAAGTCTAAGAATGTTGTTGAAACTTGAGTTGGAAATTTGTATCTCATGAGACATGTACAGTTGTCCAGTTCAGTATAAAAGTAACTCTTAGGGTTGTTTTTTTCAATGCCAGTCAAGGCGAAGAATCTGATTTTGCATTTGTTCCAATTTGTTCTTCAAATCCTCAAAGGCAGTTATTAATTGAGTGCTGGAATATTTCATAACAGTAAGTAGGTTTGTAAGTTGTAAATAAAGTGGAAGTCGCAAATCCCCACCTTACTCCTGTTGTTTAATGACATTGAAAAAATTATTTATCTTTAACATTAATTCCTACACCCATTAATTCCAAGACCAATTCCTATTTAAGACAATTACCATGTAGTTAAAAGTTTAGAAACAATTATTTCAATGATAATTCATCCAATCCATTACTTCCAAGACAAATTTCTATTTAAGACAATTCCCATTTAGTTAAAAGTTTAGTATTGAGGCACATGGATATTATTATATAAAACTCCAAGTCAAAAGGCTTGTGACACAATATTAAAGTTATACAGGCAGGCTTTTCTGTTTCTATGCATGTTATTTAATTGGCACCAAGTACTCAAGTCTTCATGACATCATTTAATTAACTATTTCTGTGTACCTTTTTTGAGGATGGAAGACCATGTCACCAAATTTTCAGCATACATCAATACATTTACATCCCTATCTTCTAACATAAATATAAGGTTGTTGACATGTATATTACAAAGAAACAGCTGAACATAGTATCCTAGGGAAGACGGGACTGAAGTTGCTTGTGATGAGATATGAGTAATGTGTAATGCAATATGTTGTGTTATTCATAACACAGTGCATTTATTATAAGACAGATCATTTAAAAAAATCATTACTTGAGTTTTGCATTTCTATTTTTTATTTTATTTTCTATTACTTGATTCTCCCTTTAAAACAACTGTAATAATAGAGATACAAGACTGAAATAATGATTTTGTTTCTTACCTGCTTTAAAATGAACACACTGTATGTCAGTGTTAGACTAATATCAAATTATATGGAACTAGAAGCATATCTTCTGTCCTTCATTTCTTTCCAAATTCAGTACCAAGCATCATTTCATCATGTGGTGGAATATGCGAATTAAACTGTTGGTCATACAGGTATAATTCCACTGCGTTAATGCTGCAGCCATCCAAATTTTGATAGAGAACACCCCTGGGGATACATCTGAGTGTCTTCCGTTCCTTCTTTCCAACAAGCTACTCTAATAATTTTGTGGTTCAAATGTTCGTTAAGTTCATAAAAACGTTATTGATGCTTCTTCTAGCTTTTCCACCAAAATTTGCATTAGTGTTATCCTCATAATAGGCAATAATTTTATAGTTCAAATTATTATTTTTTAAAATAGTACTTATTGAATCAAAAATTATTTCTGAAGTTTCACCCGGCAGTGAAATAAAATCTAATATTCTAATTTTAATTTCTGTTTCTAGATCAAAAAGTTTAACAATTGTGGAAAATAATTTTAAATTTTTGTGGTAGGAAGCATCATAATATATGGATATAAATGTGCATTTAAAATCTAATTGTTTCTGCAATTGTGAAAACGAATATAGTCAAAAAACATTACAAATAATTGCTTCAGTTTTTGTCGTTGCTTCTGCAAATTTTTTGTCGTACAATGTTTTGATCATACACGATGTACAATCAATTGATCTGAAACTTTGATTGTGGTTTATAGTGTGGAAAGCAAATAGCCCTTGAGCTAATGCTAGCTGTTCCTCCATTAACAATAGATATTCCTTGACGAGACGTAACGACAATGATCGAACACCACCGAGTAAATCTAACTCGTTACATCGCCTATTTTAGTGTACTCTGCATACATTTTATGTGTTTTTTTTATTTATGTATTTTTTATTTCTTTATATTTACTATAATAATTAATAAATAATAGGTAATATATTTTAACAGTACATTTAAAATAAGAAATGCAGATGTTTTCTAAAAAAGCGGGACATTTTTAAAAATCTGTGGGGCACGGGATAGTCCTCCAAAAAGCAGGATTGTCCCACCAAAATCAGGACGTGTTATCCTAGTAATTTTGACATTAGTAATAATGAGAGCAATAATTGCATTGCTTTAGCATTTTTCTCTTCATAAAAGAAATTGAGTAATGTACTTCAACATTGATGTGATAAGATAGAATCCTTCTGTAAGTGATGCCAAAGAACTGAAAGATCTGCTAGAGAAAGGGGATAATTATTTTATTTTAGAAAATATTCACCAAATCATTGCATCAGGGACTTGAACAATGGAGATCATAATTAATTAATCATAGTGAAGAAAAAGACCATGCATTTTGCTTCTGTTTTAGCTGTTTTTCAGTAATAAAAAATCACTCTCTTATGATGCATATAAGGACTTGGAGCATTTACATCTGCCTCTGAAAGGAAATAAAAGACGTCTAAAAACCACCTGAAACCTCATGAGAGCTGGCACTAGAATCTGTACGGTCACATTAGATGACATTATTTAGAAATAGGGGCCCACCAGCGGCCGAGCGGTAAAGTCGCTGAACACTGGTAGTTCGGTCCAAGGTTCGAATCCCGCAAATGGGTTGGCTGCATGGCCGTTTTCATGGTTTTACCCATGTGTAACGTGTATACAAGCCAGTTTTCCTTAGAAAGTCCTCCACAAAGGCATCCCTCCCCTTAGGCAGATAGCCCTCAAGGCTTTGCCATAGTTAAATAACCTAACCTAACATGTAGAAATAGTTGAGATTACAACAAGTGGAAAAAAAATCTAGTGTTGAAAAGGCCTAATCGTGAATCCCATAAGAAATGATTCACTTGTAATCTAAAATAAGAGACAGTAGATTCGATGCAATAAAATTATTAAATGTAGGCATTAGTGTACAAAAGCATAGCAAAACATGTAATGGCCACTTCCCAAAGTTCAGCTGAACTTTTATATCCAAATTGTTACTGAAAATATCTAAAAGACTACTTTAAATAATTTCAGAAAAAAACATTAAATTAAGTTGGTTTATTTTATTTCTGGGACTAAATAAAAGAAAATAATTTATGCAGAAAAGCATTAAAATATAATGATTTATTTTGTTTCTGAGAAGATAAAACAGAAGAAAAGTTATGCAGTGAGGAATGCTAAGTAATGCGACATATTTTTAGATAATAGTCATTAAATGATATAAGCAAAATACATTATAAGGTTTCTTAATGTGGATGACGGTATGTTCCATGTATAAAAATTTCTGAAAATTTCACATATGAAAATATATTCTGAAAATTCAATTTAAAATGAATATTTATATTAACAAACATTTATCAGATGCAAATATTCTTGTCCCAAACATGTGTGCTCAAAGTCATGACAATAGATACCACATGAAAAGAATACATTTAGGAGTTCCATAAATAATGCATTAGGGATTTGAAGCACAGAGCTGATTTTTATATTATCTCTTTACGTTCTCTGAATCATAAGAACTGATTGAATTGGAAATAATGCCTCAACGTTTTCTGGTGAGAGGTCTAGAAATTATGTGTTTTTATAATTATAAATATCAATACATATTTTTGAGGTGACAGTGAGGAATTTTTAAAACATATATCGCAATGCTGACTCTAACTAAGTAGAGCATTACGTAGATATTTTTTTGCCTTACGCAGAGGCATACCCTTATGTTTATTGAAATTAATGATATTTATACGCTTTCATATTCATTGAAGATAAATATTTCAAATCACAACATTCTAACACTTATAATATGTTCAATCATAGCTTTATATATTCAGAAAAATTATGTTACAATTAATGATCTATATTTATAAACTGAGAAATGTTTAAAAAATAGCAAATATCAAAGAAACAGAATAGATAGCAATGTAAAAAATGCTGTACTAATTATGTAATTTTATATACAGTCAAAAGTCGTTAATTCGGACACCCATAATACGGAATAATCTGTAATCCGGACCTCAAATCTACACACTTTCTGGGCATGCGCGTAAGATTTTTACGGCTGCGAATATGCGTGTGCGTATGCGCATAATACGTTTACGCAAGCGCGTTTAATGTATAACGGACGGTATAAGTTAAGCTGAAATTATCTAATTCAGGTAATGTTGCAGATTGCGTTGTTCCTTAATCTTCGAATTGGATGCGGCTTATTATTTTTTGCAGACCGTTACAGCAATTTCATAAAAGTAAGCTTGAACTTTCGATTATGTCAAATAGAATTTCCGATATATATTTACTAATATGTAAAGGATCTACAAAGCGAAAGTATGTTTCGAAGTCCATTAAACCAAAAGTGGAATTGCTGCAAAAAATGGATAAAGGCATATCCTTTGATTATCTAATCATTCCGAAATATGTTTATCAATTTCACGCTGCTCTGCGGGGGAAGGGAAACGACACGGCGCGCAATGAATTGGAAGTTAATCTGTCAGCACTATCCTTATCTTCAGGGCAGATGTTTCTATTTTATTTGTCTTATAATTCCTTACTAAATGAGTATTTTATCTCGATGTACTCCGTCTTTGATATGATTTAAATCAAATTCCTCCTCATTATAATTCGCTTCCGATAGTGAAGAAAGTGACACAGAGGTTATTGAAAACGAAAAATTTTCGTTTGACAAATTACTGGGTATTCTACTCCCACTGAAGCATCCACGACGTCACAGACGAAAAGAAAATAAAAATTGGAGGTTCCAACCGAGATATGTGTGACAAGAGACCAGGTATGTGTTCTCCACAATATTCATTTCCAGGCCTGAAGTGTATAATATAGTTATTTATTATTTATTCGGGAAATCAATTCCCAAAGCAGAAGTAGCACATCAGTGCATAAGAGTTTTAAACACTCAATGTGTTTGGTTTATATATCTAACAAGATATTTTCCTTTTGTGGTATATTCGGGAAAACATTTTCCCATTAACACGTGGCACATCAGTGCATTTTATAGCACGTCAGTGCATAAGAGTTTTTTTTTAAAACAATCAAAGTGTTGCATTTATATATCTAACGAGATATTTTCCTTTGTATGATAATGGCGAAAATCCATTCCCATAAATAAACAGCACATCAGTGTATTTATGTTTAACGTTTCGCTATAAATTGGTGTGATAGAATCTGAACTGTTTATTTTGTGTATATGTGAAAGCACATCAGTGCAATATTGCAATTTTCATTTCTAAGTCATTAGAAGAAAATTTATGTTAAATTCTTATGAAAGAAATAAGTTGTTGAATATATTAAAAACTTGTTACTTTTGTTTTCTCATGAAAGCACACCAGTGCTGTATTTTAATAGGATGCGTATTTTCTGAGAAGTAGAATGTTAAATTTTATCATTTCATTTTACATTTTAAAGCTTTGAGCAGTAAAGAAAAGTTCTAATAGTGTTCTGATTTAAACCTGCGCCTATCGAATTTACGTAGTATTTGCGTTGGCCATGTGGTTGCTAACGGAAGTATCTGAAACGATAGTTAATTAAAGGTGTTTATATTTATTGGCGCCACTCTGGTTTTTTTTCTGTCTGGCTGTACTAAATGAAAAGAATTTGTTATTAATTTTTTATACGAAGTATTCAGTAAGGTTGTTTATTCGTTTTATGTTTGAATGGAAATGATTAATGCTTTTATTAACCTTTTATTTTTATTTGCCTAATTTTGTAAGAAAGAAGAAAGTGTTTTTTATATCTCTGATATATTTTTATGTGTATTACTTGTGAATAACTATTTGAGTTCTTATTTGTTTTGAGCAATTACTTTTGTAAAAATGGCATTTTTGGGGAAAGCTAAGAAAAGGGATCTATTCCTTGTCGCTTCAGAACTTGGGGAAATAGCTTTAGAAGATATGAAAGTGATAGATTTAAAACATTTAATAACGAATAGTAAAAATTATGAGGAAGAATTTGTTAAAAATTTGTTAGAAAGTATTATGACTGATAGGATAGAAAAGGAAAACTTAGAGAAGCAAACAAAAGCGAAAGAATTACAGTTAGAACAGGAAGCTAGGGAGAGGGAATTTCAGATACTACAACAAAATAAAGAAATTGAAAAGCAACAGTTAGAACTAGAATGCCTTAAAGCAAAACAGAACACTGAATCTGCTAAACCTGGAGGTGAAACGGTATTTAATCAGAATTTTCAGAAACTAATGCCCAAGTTTAATTTAAAAACTGATGATATCAGTTTATTCTTAGAACTTTTTGAGAGGCAAGCTAAAGTTCTAAAATTGCCCACGGATCAATGGGTGTCATATCTCATTGGTGTCCTTCCGGTTGAGGTAAATAATATAATTGCTAGGGAGCCTGAAGAACAGGCTAGAGATTACCAACATATTAAAGAATTACTACTTAAAAGATTTAAGTTAAGTGCGGAGAAGTTTCGGCAACTTCTTGTTAAGACTAAAAAAAATCCGGATTCTACGTGGTACGATTTTTATCACGAAATTAAAACATTTTTAGATGGGTGGCTCAAGGGATTAAAAATCGAAACATTTGACCAACTCAAGGATTTAATGTTGGTAGATCAGATTAAAAGGCGCACGCCTAATGAGTTTAAGGAACATTTTATAGATGAATGGGCCACGATCACTTCACCAAAACAGTTGGTGGGTAAAATAGAGGAATTTGAAGATGCGAAAAAGACGATGGTTGGGAAAACGAAATTGGGTGAAATGAAAACGAAAATATCAGGTAGACAAATGGGTGTTTTTCAGTCCACTGGTAACGTTTTCAAAAATAGAAAAAACCCTCAAGGTACACAATTTAAAAAAGATGATGATGCACGCAATGTTGGGAAAAAGTCAGACTCGAATTTTGATAGGAGAAAAAGACTCCAGTGCTATGAATGTGGATCTTTTGACCATTTACGTCCTCAGTGCCCTAATTTTAAAACTAAAAAGGCAGATTTGTATCGGATAAGCGGGAGATCAGAGAAGAATCTGTTAGATCCCTATACGTTAAATGGAAGAGTAAATGGTTTTGAAGTACCTATTCTAAGAGATACAGGAGCAACGGTAGATATTATTTGTCAGAAATATGTAGACATAGATCTAATGAAGGGAGAACACGTGTGGGTTCGACATTTGTTGGATGATCATATGACTTGTTTACATGTTGCTGAAGTAGATATTGAATGCGATTTGGGTACAGTAACCACCAAAGCAGCTGTTATAGGAGACCACTTAGACCAAGGACGATATATATTAGGCAACCAGACAGCGGCTCTTCTCAGAGGAATTGAGAAAAATTATTCGTCGTATGTCGGTAATGTTAATGCGGTCGTTACTCGATCTCAAGCACGACAATTTAAGGAAGCGGAAAATTTAAGTGAGACGAATCAAAATTCTGAGCGGAATGAGTTAGAATTGGAAGAGGAGGACGATGCTCATGAGAGGTCTGAAAACAGAGAGATATTACCTCCTGTCAACCTTTGTGTCCCCACAAGTCCTGCGATTCAAATAGACTCAAGTACTTTTATTGATGAACAACAAAAAAGTAAAGAACTTGCGCCTTTATTAGAACTAGTAAAAAGCGGAAGTAAAACAAGTTATGGGATTAAAAATGGGGTTTTAGTAAAAAAGAAGGTAAATAAGTTAGGAGGAGAAGAACATTTAATTGTTGTTCCAGAAAACCTCAGAGAGAAAATTAAAGCAATTTGTCATGAAGGAACTTCAGGTCACTTAGGAGTTCTGAAAAGAAAAGACCGGTTACTAAGACATTTTTTCTGGCCAAATTGTTATAAAGACATTGAGGAATTCGTTAAAACATGCGACTCCTGTCAACGTGTAGGAAAAGCAAGTGACAAAAAGAAAGCACCGTTGGTAATAGTACCTGTGATATCTGAAGTCTTTAGTAAGGTTAATGTAGATGCTTGCGGGCCTATGCCTACATCTACTGAAGGTAATAAATATCTTATTACAGTTATGTGCTTAGCATCTAAATATCCTGACGCCGTCCCGGTACCGGATATAACGTCGAAATCTGTTGTAAGTGCACTCTTGCAGGTATTTAGTCGGATGGGTTTTCCAAGGGAGGTTCAAACTGATCAAGGAAAATCTTTCATGAGTCGCTTAACCGTTGAATTTTTGAAGAGGTTTGGTATAAAAATTTCCAGAAGTTCGATTTACCACCCTCAGAGCAATCCTGTAGAACGGTTCCATAGGTCAATAAAAAGGGTCTTAAAGGTATTATGTATTGAAGCTGCCCCAAATTGGGAAGTACAATTACCTGCTGCTCTCTTTGCCCTGCGGACAGTAACGCATGATAGTACAGGATTTAGTCCAGCTGAATTAGTGTACGGACCAACCTCAGAACACCTGTCGCATTATTGTATGAGAAATGGTTAGATCCCCAGGAAAAAGAAGATACCGTAATAGAATATGTTTTCGAATTAATCAATAGGTTAAAGAAAAGTAGAGAATTAGCTACAGAGAAAATGGAAGAGGTGAGAGACAAAAGGAAGAAATGGTATGACAAAAATGCCGTGAAAAGGGAATTCCAGCAAGGAGATTCTGTATTAGTATTAGCAGTGAACCAACCCCATAAACTCGCTCCTCAATGGAAAGGGCCGGGAAAAATAGAGAAAAGATTATCAGAAACAAACTATGTGGTTAGTTTTGAAGGGAATCAGGAAGGGAATAAAGTGTATCACATCAATATGTTAAAACCTTATCATAAGAGACCTGAACTTTTGAATATGGTGCTCCTTGACAACGAGGAGATAATTGAACCCTCGGAATTAGAGGAGGATTTTCCTTATATGTTAACCGACCCCAATGTGTTTGATTTTAATGAAATAATAGCAAAAGATAATCTTAAAGAAAGACTTAGTGATGAACAAATCCTGCAGTTGGGAAAGTTGTTGGTAAAGTTTTCTGCTATATTTTCGAATATTCCAGGGAAAACAAATTTAGTCGAACATGATATCGAACTAATTAGTGATAAACGCGTACAGCATAAGCCTTATAGAATGACAAATCGACAGAACGAAATTCTTGATTTCTTGAAAGTCGAGATTGAAAAAATGTTAAAATACAAGATTATTGAACCAGGACCCTCTGAGTATACTTCACCCATGATCCTTGTTGAAGCACCAGGTAGGGATCCTAGGCCGTGTATTGATTACAGAAAGTTAAACGAAATAACGCGTACTGAGTTCTACCCATTCTGGCATTCTCTGCTATTAGACGCGTCCCCTAAGATAAGAACAGATTTTGTACGATGATTTCCCTAGCAGAAATAACGGCACTAAAGTTGAACATTCTGCAGGTTCCTTCCCTTATATCTTTTTCAACCTGCGTTGGAGAGCTGCACATTTCACATCATTCGCATAATTCGGTGAGGTGCGTCTACCTTGAAATTTGCGTAATTTTTAGGCCTGTCCTGCTTGGTGCTGCATTTTACAATGTTGGGTAATGTATTTTCTCTCATATCCTTGTTCTAAACAGTGCAGAATTACGATTTTTGTACCGTTAGATAGGACGAAAAATAATATTCCAAATCAAGAGTTTTTGGAACTTCTAAAGTAATTTACCAAATTTGTACTTTAAAAAAAAATCATTCAGTTTTTTTTTTATTATGGCGTTATTCTTGATTGTGACGAATTTATGATTCGAAATATTTGATCCTTCGTTTTTAGCAACGTACAGTTTCAAGTGATGGGCATTTAATTTGCACACACATGTAGATTTCAGCAGGTAAATTAGGTACTAATTATGTTAACAGATGCGGGCTTGGAAGAGTTTGCGGCGTTTTAAAATATTTTGAATTTTTGGAGAGAGATTATGTAGCAATAAGACATTTTTAATCATCAAAGCGTTCCCTCAAAGCTATCGGCAAATAATGTTTACTTCTTAAATTTTATTTGAAATAAAACAGAGCCTGGTATATAACGCAATTCAAAAAGGAAGAATTTCCATATTAAAAATTAAAAGGCCTGAACGAAACGTGACTTGAAGAATCATATGAGGTATCTAGAATGCAGATTGGTAGTTTAGTCGTGATAAATAAACAGTCTATACAGATGACGGGAAATAATAAAAATTTAGATGGATTAACTATAAATTATTTTACTCCTGGACATAAACAGTACTTGTGTAAAAACAGATTAAAGTATATGGATTCCCTGTTTAAGAAAGGAATTTCTTTCTGACAGTATGCAGTCTGTACTATACCTGGAATAGCGAGGTGTTGCATCTTCAGGGAAACAAAATCTTTTATTCTGTAATTTTTACTGAAAATGTGTGTTTAAATTTTGTTACCTAGATAACAAAATTAGATAACCCTATTTTTAACTCTTTTTATATGAAAATGAAACAACAGACAAAGAAAATACAGACAAAGAAATAAAATTGCATTCCTTCCCTTAGTGCAGTTATGTGCAACTTTAACTTAAAGGGAGCCAATTTTCAGTTTATAAAATTTTGGCGAGCACAAGTATCTAGTGCACTTTTAATATTTCAGTAATAAATACATTACACAAAGTATAAAAATGTGTGGTATAATATGTTAAAGAAAAGGTATACTCTTTGTATTATTTACAAAAAATTCAGCAAGATGAAAGTTAAATACAGGGAAATCGTATTTTAATGTGAAATTTAACACTGCATTTCTTCTGCGAGTTTTTTTTTGCCTCTGATACATGCGATGTTATGGCTAAATCCTTGCAGTCGTTGGGATGTTGATTTGTTATCCTGTATCTAAACATTGATTTTAACAAGTTCATTGTTGAAAATCCTCTTTCACATTTTTAAGTAGATTGGAAGCAGGAATTTATCTTTTTAAAATTTTAACTGTTGATGATGTTTCTGTTCTAGGACTATTCAAATGGCTTTTTGTGATATTGTTGATCTTAATTAGGATGAAAATCAGTTATTTCCATTTCTAGATCAATAGAATTGTTATTTAACATATTTGCAATCTTTTACCATTTTTCTTAAATACTAGTATTATGTAATGAGTTTGAAGTGAATGAAGTAGTTAGCCTAATTTTAAATACACTCAAAACAATTAATTTAGAAACTAATTTAAGCTTGATGAGATTTTCCAAATGATTCTATCAGTTTTCTTATATTTCACCCCTTAGTTCTCCAGATTTTCAAAGGGGCAAAACATACATTACATTATGGTAAAAATGTATATTCCTCATATTTGTGTAATATTTTCACAAAATTAATTTTGATTTAAAATGAATTTATAATACCCTTTAATTCAAAGACTCTAGTTTAGTTCTCTCGCCCCCTCCCTCAAATTTAAGATTTAGTTACTATGTCTGTAAGAATGGCTAAATCATAGAACCAGGTATGTTCAATAATTTCTTCATAAGTTTTGTTTCTGGATTTTTAAAATTCTTCTAAGAAACTTTTGTAACAGAAGCTGGGATGGAACCCGGGCAGCCAGACAGAATGTCCCTTCCCTGAGTGAAAAGTTCTATCATTTCTTTGAAAGTGACCTGATAATATTTCAGAATAAACCCTCATAACACTAATAAATGTATATAGATTTTTTAATGTTTATTTAATGCGTGTTTGGTTCTTAAAATATTTTGAGCTATTATATTACTAATTCTGTATGTGAATTAACACAGTTTAATATAGAACACCTGCTTCAAGGCTAAAGGTAAAGTATTTGAATAGTGTTCTACCTTTTGTCTGTTTTCAGACGCAGGTTCTATTCTACAATTTACGGAATTTCTCGGTATTGGACATCTCACATAGCTGACAAAATTTCATTCCTATGTGTAGGTTTCATAGTACAATAGGTTGAGCATCCCTACATTAGTATATGACTTTGATTCCTTCGAAAGAAAAAGGAGTATCTTAGTTTTCTTGAATTTTTGGTCAAAATTTTAGTATGTAGGTAATTGCAATAGCTCTTCCACGAAATAGCATTTAAATTTTTTGAAACATTTCAAAATGCTGTATCATTCAATGGCATTTGATGTGTTTTAGCTTGCTATATTAAAGCTGGGCTCGAACCCTGGCAGCTAGACAATATGTTCTTTCCCTGAGTGAAATATTTCTATAATTACATTAAAATCACTTGGTAATATTTCAAGATAATTTCTGGTATATCGGACTAAGCTGTCCTCTCTCATGGATGAGAGTACCTAAGTAGAGAACTTAAAATTAGAAATGGTTCTTACGTTAAAATTCTGAATGAAATATTTCTTTTATGGTATACGACTTTTGATTCCAAGATGTTCTTCCAAGTCTGGTTTTAGAGAGGTGTTTTTGTGCCCTTTTTTTTTAAAAAAAATCTATATATGTATAGCTCTTTTAATATTAATGTATTGCGAGTTTGATTACTCTATTTTGATCTGTTATACCAATAATTGTGTGTGAATTAAGATAGTCTAATATATAACACCTGCTTCAAAGCTAGCAGTAAAGTTTATTTTGTTTATTTGTGATTTAAAATTACCTGGTCTTTGTCTTTTGGTGCCATCTTTCTACCAGCACTGCAAATATTTACTCTTCTCGAAGATCATTATCCCTTTTATTCTGTGTATCCGTAATAACTGTCTAATTTTTTTTTCTTTCATTATTCATGTTGTACCCATATATTAAAAACCCCTTTCGCTTACTGTACTTCTGTCGTATTAGGAAAATCAGCTTTTCTATTGATTGCAGTCATGCTTTTAGTAACAATGTAGCACATTGCTGGAGTTTAAAACAAAGAAGGCGACTCTTGAAGTTTTATATATTAAGAAACAATATTAGATATTTCTCTTTGTGTATAATTATTCTTTAATATCAAAGTAGTTAAAATCTAATGATTCCTTTTTTCCCCTTTTAGTGTAATTTGTGATCATTTTTGTGCACTCTTGGAATGCAGAACATGATATCGTGAAAGAAAAAGAACAGATGAATAATGCAGAGCAAAAAGACATCTGTGGCTGATAATTCTTGTTTTATATCAACTTTATTTCCACTAGAAATACTTGAATGTTATAATTTGTACATCCCTTTTCACATGTTGCTTTATATTGGAGCTTTACTAGTTATTTATTTTACATGAACATGTCACATTATGTTTTAATGTTTAGGGTAGCATTTGTGCATTAATTTCGTAGGTTTTGAATTTCATATTGAAGTGTCTGAATTGGTGCTTTCTCTATATTGTATTGTAATATTGAGGTTGAACTGTTAATCACACTATAATTATCAGAAGTCTGAGATTTATTAGAGTTCTGTTGCTTCATAGTGGTTTCAAAAGTACTGCTGTGGTTAGGGACAGAAAAAGTTTGGATTTAGAATTACGATTGACATTACAAAATGGCAAAGTTAAAGGCAGATATATTTTTTCTCTGTTATTTACACTATTAAGCCGAAGGGCAAGAACGCCTTTCTAATTGTTATTTGAAATTAAATTTTACAATTTACTTTACTTTTGCTTTTAATTTACTTTCTACAGCCTTCAGTACGTGAAACCGTCAATAATAATATAATAATGATAATAAAAATGGTATCACACAACTAAAAGTATATACTACTTCATAAATTTCGATAAATTAATTACTGAAAAAATTAAGCATATCAATGGCAGTGTTGGACCTAATAGTTTTAAGTTGCATTTCAACATTTGAAAGAGCGCGAATTACATTGCTATTTTCACCACACAAACGAATGGAATATTTCAGAAAAGAATTCTCCCCCGTTATTGCAATATTTCAATAATTTTCGCAAATTAAAAAATTTATTTAATACGTTTTAATAATAAATGAAGCGATTTTCACTCATATAATCCCTTTGTACATTACTATCTTTCATTTCAGAACCACTGCATAACTTTTCTAAGACATAAATAGCTTCCGTTAATATATGTTCCCATACATTATATTTATTTTTTTATATTTTTGTCTTTAATAAATTAATGATAGATAGATAAAAAAAATTGATACTGCTTAATTTATAAGCAGCGTAAAAACTGGAAATATGAGGTCATTAATTTCCGAGACATTAATAGTTTTTCAAGATGCAAATAAAGCAGATAACAATAATCATAAATATCAATGCTCCTAAAATATATCTGCATTTCCTATCTGATTTTTGCTTTTTGATCCACCACAAACCTATTTTCATTAAATGAAGTTTTGCGCATTTCTCTGCAAAGTACGCAAAACTTGTTTCATACAACTTTATTTTAACTAATTATGAAGAAACGTTATACTTGTTTAGGAAAGTATAAAACAAGTATTTATGTGTACTACTTTTAAAATCCATGTGACAGAGTGTGAGTTCTCATCTTGAAATATACGTTGTGTCGATGAGCTTAACTACAAATTATTAAACATTTCTGGCAAAATGCCAAAAATTAAAAAGAAACACGTCCTGCGCTGTATCTGCAGGATCTATAATCAATCAATCGACTCGAAAATCGAAAATCAATCAACTTGAATGGAGCTCACCAACATGTAAAAAGCGTTTCTATTAATATTCAAGATATGAGAAAGAAGTTTGAAGACATTATGAAAGAAGCAGAGTTTTCAATATACAATTTTTGTATATTCACAAAAATACAAATACATTTATATACAAATTTTTGTATATAAAATAAATGGGACATAGAAACTAAATTTGAAAAATAGAAGAAAATAAAGACAAGAAAATATTGATGAGTTATGTGAGGATAACAGGCTTGAAAATTCCGAAATGTCTTTTAAAGTAACAGTTTTTTATGCTGCTCTCGACATTTTAAATACTCAGTTAAAATACAGAATGACTGGAATAACAAAAATCGCAATGATGTTTTCATTTTTTAAACTTAAATTTCCGTATTTGTCATTGTTAACAAATACGGAAATTATTAATAATGTTTCAAAAATACAGAAAAAATATAAATAAGACTTTGCTAATGTACTGGAAGTACAACTTCTATTATTTATAAATACTTTCAGAACAGATATCCAAAATTTGAAATCCGATAAGGATTTAACTAAATTAGCAACGGTAAAATACTATGACATGACAAGCAGTTAATCGGGAGTGCAATTAACTTATATTGTATTTATCATTCATTATCTGTAACCAAAGCCACGAGAGAGAGGTCATTTTCAATAATAAAAACATATTTAAGAAACACTATGATACAAGATTGGTTGTTAAACCTATCACTATTGAGCGTTGAAGTTGAAATGGCTGTGAAAATGGACGTCCAGGTATTGATAAATAATTTTGCGGAAATGAAGGTTAGGAGACGCAAATTTTAATAAAAAAGATTTTTGTCTTTATGATGAATTTCGGTCACCAGTGTTATAATTACACTTATTGAGGGGGGGATTAGAGAAGAACAGCAGTACGGGCTGAGGGAAAATTAAAAAGAAACAGGAAAAATCTTTAGCATTCATGTTTTTTTTATAAAAATGATGTATTCAAGTAGTTTAGTGTACCAAAAGGATTTTTAAAAGGACAGCAAAAATATTACATATTTTCAACTAAAATTGTATATTCAAATAGTTTTCTTTATGAAGTTTATGATAAATATGTTTTATATTTAACAAATGTATCATTTACATCATAAAAGTTCTTATTTATTACAAATACCCAGACTAAAGCAAATTTGCATTTCACCAGTTAGCAAAGGGGAAATATTTTCCTTTTTATTCTTTCTTCATATTACATAACTTTCAAATGGTTCCCTAAGAACGTGCTTTTATTTTTTAACAATTAATCCAGATGTGATAAAAATCATGAAAACATAGGCTCCAGGAATCCTTGATTTTTTTTTTACTTTTCACGTTTTTTTCTTTAGTTTAATTTTTATTTTTAAGCACATTAAATTTATTGGTTTAGGGACCCAGGAAATTATTTTGCATACGGGACCAAGAATTCTAGTTACACCACTGTCTATAATGTATATATGCGTAGCTAGTATATGTGTAATGAGATGAACTACCAGTGCTCACACACTTTTCCGCCAGGCCGCTGCTAAACCCTTCATTAATTAATGACATAATCACACAAAGCCACGCATTTACACACAACTCGTGAACATAACAATCAACCGGCGCATTAGCGGGATTCGAACTTCGGACAGAACTACCAGTGCTCACGCACTTTACCGCCAGGCCGCTGCTGAAATCTTCATTAATTAATTACATAATCACACAAAGCCACGCATTTACACACAACTCGTGAACATAACAACCAACCCAATTATTCTACACTTATATAATAATTCTATAATTATTCACATTATTTAAGTGATATGATTCATTAGTGTAATTGTACTGGCTCGTATACACACGAGGAAAACCACGAAATTTCCAATGCAGCCAGGGCAATATGAAAGACAAAAAAATGTAACAAATAACCAACAATTAAAGGTTACCAATAATAGTGTACAACAGAGATGTATACCTCTCGCCAACTGAAAACAATTGTTAAATTCATTGGAAATGAATTTTCAAAATCAACAGACATGCGGTCTTTAAATTTTGTACATCCCAACTGTCTTCTCTCTTAAGCAGCAATATGACAAAACATTTAAAAGAAGAGCATATCTTTAGAATTTCCGATAGACAGTCTTGCGCCGAACAGTGTTGCCATTGCTCGCTTAGAAATCGTCGAGTTTCTTAATCAAAAACACATAAATGCTTTACAAAATGTTAAATAGTTAATAAAACAAATTACAAATTTTAGTTTTCAGATGCCCATATTCGGGTGGTGACGTACATATTCAAAATTTCATAGCTGTAGGTACCGTTGTTTTATCACAGTATCTGCATAAATGTTATGTACGTTAAACTATTATTATTATTATTATTATTTTTTTTGTAACACTACTTTCTAGTTTGAACTTTTCACTTCTCTATCTTCCTATAATGAACTAATATTGTTTAATTAAACTTATAATTACTTTTCATCTTTATTAAACTTTTTTATTTCTGATAGTTTTGACTTTTGCATAATTGCCAAATTTCTGAAATTTCTAACAATAAATTTCATTAATCTATTTCTGTCACTGTACTGACTTTTTTGAATATGGCTTCTTTGCATGAAAAACTGAAATATTTCTGTTTAATTACTGACATGCATTTAATTAATACAGAGGCAGCTGCACTCGAGTTTGCCACCGATGCTGGACTTCTTCCCAGAGAGGATGAGGCACCACCTTGCCCCAAGTGCCAGGCACCGATGAGAAGCAACAAGAGAAAGGAATCAAAGCTGGGATGGCGTTGGGTCTGCAGCCTGAGAAATCGCAACAACTGCTCTGGCATGATTAACCCCATTGAAAACACATTTTTCGAAGGTACAAAAATCCCAATAAGGGAAGCTTTAGTCATAACTGTGTACTTTGCTCCAGATCACAGTTTCAGCTACATAAATCAGCAGCTAAAGCTATGGAGGGAAAAGCAAAAATTACCAGTAATTGCAAATGAGACTATTGTTGACTTTTTATCATATTCTCGTGAGGTATGCGAAATTTTTGCCTCTCATCATAGCAGAATGTTAGGTGGTAAAGGAAAATCTATATTAATTGATGAAACATTTTTGACCCGCCGCAAGTACAACCGCGGCAGGGTAACCAAAAATATGACCATCGTAGTTTTAGGCATCTACTGTCGAGAAGACAAAGAAGGATTATTTTTCAAGGTTAAAGGAAAAAGCAAAAGCCATTTGTGGCCTTGCATTAAACGTCATGTTCACCCAGAAACCACCTTCATATACACTGACTCTGCTCCACAATATAAAAGGATAGAAAATTTATTTCCGGCAGCAACACATAAAACTACCAATCACAAGAAAGGTAAATATGTGTCTTTTTTTTTAATGAGTGACATTTTTTTTTTCATCCTTAACATTCATTAATCCTTTATTTACAGGCGTATTCGTAGATCCCGATGATAAACAGAACACTATAAATGATCTTGAGGGTGAAAACAAACTTTTTAAGAGGTCTATAAAGAGCAAGAGAACAGATGATATTTGCACGCAGTACATGGCTGTACATTATTACAGGCGGTTCCGCTTGAAGCCCTTTACTTATGATGGAGAAAGACTTGCTCAGTTTCTACAGGACATTAAAGCTGTGTATCCAGGCCATGGAAAAGTCGGCCTTGAACTTAAAATGTTGGACGAACCAACATCAGAAAGCGAAGGAATTGAGGACCTGATGCCTCCAAAGAAATCTGCCCGACAAGATGATGATATACCATTCATTCAGGAAGATGATGATAAATGGGGTAAAACCAACAAATATAACTTTATTTTTGACATAATTTATTTATTTACATATATATACATACAAAAATTGCATTTAAATATTAAATTACATACCATTATAATCTATGTGCTTATTTTTCAGAGTAAGGGAACACAGGCCAAGTTTTAAAACTGGAATAAATGATAAGAAAAGCATACAAGTAAATTGTTTACTATAATTTGTGTAAATGTTCAGATGGTCCATAAATTTTGATTTAATACCTTTTTGTTTTTCACTACATGAAATTGTTTTTTTTTATTTCCTTTTAGAATTCAACCAAAAAACAGAGTCCAGAAAACAAAAGGATGGAAATGTTGCGAAAATGTTGCATATCTTTTACATAAAGAGGTAAATGTGTATTTCAGTTATTCTCAACTTTTATTTTGACATGAGAGCTATTCTTTATATATTTTGTTATTCCTTCATTAAAATAAACTTTCTTTCACAGCTGCAGATCCAAAATGTCATGAAATACTATGACAGAGGTAAGACAAAATTTTAACCATTCACAGCTTATGTTTCAAATTAGTGCTTCACTTTATTTTAATACTACTCCTTCAGTAAAAGCAACTGTAAAATTTATTTAGTTATTATTAGTATAAGTTTACCTACTTATTTTTCAGTAAAAAAAACTTTATTGCAAATTAGGTAATCCAAAAAAAAATAAATAAAAGAAAGAAGAAAACTAATTTTGGCAGATAAATTGACAAACATAGAGGTGAGTTGATTAATTTAAAGGTTTCCAGCCTACTTCTTACCAGAAAACATTTTATTGTTAAGGATAATTTATCACCCCTTTCAGGTAAAGAATATTGCAGAAATGATAAATGAATCTTCAATCAGAAAATATACAGGTGAATTCATTACTTTTAATGTTTCCAGCCTGTTTATTTTAATTATGTATTTTCATACTACGTTTATTATTTTAATTTTACCGTTTATTTATTATTTTAAATATAAGGATTCAATCTTACATTATTAATTTCTTAAACTTGCCACCCTTTTGTGGTAATTGTGTATTTTTGTACTATGTTCAATTATTATTTTCTAGTTAAAAAGAGTATGTAGTTAACAAAAGATTAAAACTAAACAACAGAAAGAACACTTTTAGAAAAATATTAAAACATTTAATAAAAGTGTTTATATATACGCTAACTATGTTTTCATTATCGTAACCTTGTTTAGTTATCTTGTATTTTGAATATGCATAATATGGATATTTTGTTTAGGGACTTCAAAAACAACATTTTGCTGCCACTTAGACGAGGGAAGAAGCAGATGGAGAAATCAACTCGGATGACAAACCCAGTGCCTGGGGGTATAGCCAGGTTTTTCTTTCAAGAAACACATCCGAGTTGAAACGACTGATGTGGGCCACACCTGAAAGCGAAGGAACTGAGCAACTGCTGCCACCGCAGGAAATCTCGACAATCATGAAATTTAAAATCTTGTTTACTTATCTTGTATTTTGAATATGCATAATATGGATATTTTGTTTAGGGACTTCAAAAATAACATTTTGCTGCCATTTAGACGAGGGAAGAAGCAGATAGAGAAATCAACTCGGATGACAAACCCAGTACCTGGGGGTATAGCCAGGTTTTTCTTTCAAGAAACACATCCGAGTTGAAACGACCGATGTGGGCCACACCTGAAAGCGAAGGAACTGAGCAACTGCTGCCACTGCAGGAAATCTCAACGATCATGAAATTTAAAATCTTGTTTATTTATCTCGTATTCTGAACATATATAACATGGATATTTTCTCTACAAAAACTCCAAATAGTGAACTGCCAAGTAATACTGCTGAAAAATGCAAAATATGGTGCTGAATGGTAAGTAATATAAAATATATGTGTGCACATTAAAATTAGAGGATTATGGCTCCTAGCGAAACCTCGTAAAAAAAAACGCATCAGGATTCCTATCTCCTAGTCTTACACATACTAGCTTAAAAATTGGGATTATTTGTAACTATTTTGTTTCACTAATATCATTAATCACATTTCTTACTGTTTCTAATTTTTTTATCAAATTTAGATTTAATTAAAAATCACTTTAACCTGCATGTAACGTCAAGTAATGTGAAAATAGATAGTGCCTATTTTTTAAACGAAATTATATGATAATACCCGCATAAATATTTTTTATAAATAACTGATTTAAATATAATTATAAAAACTCTAATTTACAAAATTTGGTAATGCTTCAATTAAAATGAATAGTCAAAAAGCAGAAGAAAAGATTTTTCTTTTTTTAAGTACGTGTAAGTCTTAAGGTGATGTGGAAATGGAATCATTTCTAATTTCAAAATGCTTGTAAAAATTATTCTTTTTCAGATCTGATGAACAGGCCTCGATCTATAAGAGTGGACTTCAGTGAAACGAAGCATTGGATTTTAACAAGGAATGAATCTATAACAGTTTTTCTTGTGAAAAAATGAAATTTTATAAGTTATCGGCAGAGCCATAGTTACTGTTTTCAGCGCCCAGGGACAACTGAAGATTTTGTGCCCCTCCCGACTACTGGCCAAAAATGGAAAACATTCAACTCTAAAAATTCGTAACATCATTTTGGCTTCCCTTGGATGATGTGCCCACGGACATATGCCCCCTTTCCAGCCCTGGTTATCATATACACAGTTACTTGTGAACTTGTTGACTGTGAGAAACTGGATACATATTTTCTTGCAAAACTGTGAGAAACAAGATAAAAATTTTCTTGTGAAAAGATGAAACTGTGAGAACCTGGATAAAAATATTCTTGTGAAAAGGTGAAACTGTGATAACCTGGATAAAAATTTTCTTGTTAAAAAGTGAAATTTTTATATAAATATAAATAACATAATTTAAGAAGACAAAGATTGTACAAGCAATATCATCTAGGGGTAAGTACCTTCATTTTGCAATATATGTTTACATTGATAAATTAAAAAATATGAAATTCTAGCATATTGAAACATAAGTTAAGAAATGTATGTTTAAATTGATTAATTAAAAAAGGTGAAATTCTTACATATTGAAACAAAACTTAAAAAATATATGTTTAAATTTATTAATTAAAAGAGTTGAAATTCTAACACAGGGAAAAATAGAAAATATATGTTCAAATTGATTAATTAATAAAAAAAAAATGAGTGCTATATACTGAAAAATAAGTTTCTTAAAAAGAACTTAGCATATATTACAAATAGCTTAATAAATGTTCTAATTTTTCATTTCTCGTCCATATATATCATGTTTAACTATCATACACTTACCTGCATAACATAATTAATTTAAATATAAATTCATTATTAATTTAAATGCCAAATAATATAATGCCGAAATTACATGCAAGTCAAATTTTTAGGTTGGAAGCTTTCTTTTAAATCGATTGTTTACAGTTTGAGCCTAAGTACTTCTACGCTCTATAGCGTTTCATGCAAAACATTTCACTCGTTAAAGTACACGTTAATTAAAATTTCTTGTTCTATTACTTTAGACTGAATTACAATTAGGAAGTTATCATATCATGCTTAGTAATATAACATTAACTATGTTGTACAACATTGAAGAAATAGGGAATGTCAGGCGTCATCATGTCAACATGAACAAGGGTAAGTTCAATTTTTCCTTTTGGTTGTTCAGAATTGTTTTCCCTGTCCACTTCCCTCGGATAGGGAAAACAATATTTGGCCGCCATCTTGGATTTCGAAATGCGCTTTTTCGCGCATTTCTGAAATCCAAGATGGCGGCCAAATTCAGCCAAGAGCCGGGTATCCGAAATGAGCCGAAATCAGCTTTAATAATGCATCTAGTTGAACATGCTTAGCCAGAAACATTAACATATTAACTTCAGCCGAGCTAGAGTGTGTAATATTAATACCAAAAGCCTAACATTCTATGTACACTTATTGTAAGCAATTCTAGTATTATTCTGTTATTTGTAGCGAAATTAAAAATTGCAGCAAGAAGCAGTAGCTTTTGCTGTGATGGTTGTTTTGTTATTCAGCCCAGTTAATGTTCTCTTGCCTGTTGGGTGTGATGTTGCTATTCTCATTCTTGATTGTAAGGTAAAATTAAAATTTATAATCCATTATTTGCTTAAATGAATAGGTTTTCAATTGTAATTATTTATGTTAATTCATTTTTTTAAAGCAAACTGGTAAATGCGATCTGGCGATCTTTTTTCCCTGAATTTCTGCATGTATAGGTTAGTAATAACTATATTTGTAATTATTTAATTTCGGTACAAAATGTGTATTAAATGTATATAATTTGTGTGTATTATTAAATTTCAAAATGTAGTTGCAGATTAAATAATTACATGGTTCTGCTCGATTCAGGGTAAGAAATGAATATGGTGTACTTCAAAGGTATTCTTTCAATGCTGTGCGCATAACTCTGTTTTCTTATTCAAACATAATTGTATGGTGTGGCAGTGATATTGATGTGCCTTTTGTTGTTGTTGTTGTTGTTGCTGCTTATGCACTTATTTACACAAATTTCTTATTACATTCTGTGAACAAATTTATAATTTTGTTGTTATTATTAGATAAGCATTGGTGCTAAATGTCTAGCTGAACAAATTAATATTTTTCTTAATATCAGCAAATATTTCAGTTATGTGTTCATTTGGCAGCATTTACTGCAAACCAGTTTTAATGTTGCTTCTACTTAACCAGAAACATTAACATCGAAGTTGAGCCAAAGTATGTTTTGCCAAGAAGCTAATGTCTGCTATTTTTTATGAGATTCTGGCCATGTCTAACCATATGCTTTTGCAGTGCCTTTCTTATTTTTTTGTCTACCATGGTCCATATGATTTGTTTTTAGGATTACAGTATTTTTAAATTGTTAAACTTGTATTCATCTTCAAACATGTCTTTTCACAACAGCAATATGGTAAAACTAGATATTACGGTCCAGATTGGCGAGTTTTAAAAAAATTGCCAAGTCGCCAAATCGATTGTTTTCGTGTGTTTTAGAAAATCACTGACTCATCATATCGCCGGTTACAAATTTGAATTAATTCTGTAAACATGCAAAAATATCTAAAACAGGACTTCAAGAAAAACAATGAAAAATCACCGACTGCTTGGTGCGTTTTTAAGAATTACACATCCTCGGTATCCATGTACACATCGACCAATTTTTTACTTGAAGAAACATCTTAGAATTGCACAACTGCAGAGTCGTAGGCGAGAAGTTGAGTGTGCAGCTGAAATCATAGAATGAATGTCAGTTTGAGTTTGCTTCACTGTGTTTCAACAGTTCTTGTGTTAAGTTGGCATTAAGGTAAAAAATTACAAGAAGAAAGGTTCAATGTAACCTTTGTATGTATTTATGGGATTTTGTCTTTGTAAGTAAGACAATGATTACGACATCAACAAATACATTTTAAACTATAGGAAAGCTCATTCTAATTAATTTATTGAAAAAAGTGGAAAATGAGGGAAATATTTTTAATAAATTTCAGCACTGTAAAGTGGGGCAGGAATATAGTAATCCATCATTGGCAGGTCTTCGATAAAGCAACATGCATCATAATAGCCATCTTTATGACTAAAGGTAAGAATGAGCCACAGTGAAAAAAAAAAAAAAAAAAAAATCCCTATTCTGATTTGACATTCAAAGTTAAAATATGCATCAGATGATTGTATAGTTCATTAATGCCATATATTTTGTTAATTTCACAAAACTGGATCAAATTATTTCGTAACAGTAGTATATAAATTTCATAAAGTTGCCAGCTGGAATGTCCTCTGGAGCAGGATTTTTAATTTTCTTTTCTGTTTCAAGGGCAAACTTGCTAGCAAATTCCAATCTGTGTAATTATGTCATATATTAACCCATTAAATGCTGTGGTGCTCATTTGGTTATCATAAACAGTCAAAAGTCTTTAATTTGGACTCTTCAGCGATTTCAGATTATCGGTTTTTTTGTATTATAGCTCATCAGTTTAAATCTTTTTAGATGGCATGGAGAAATTATAAAATTAAAAATATGAAATAAAGAGCAATTATGATCTAAAGGGTATCAAAATTTACAAAAAAAAGTTTAATATTTATTTGTTTACTTTAATAAACTTTTCTTTCAACGTGCACATGTGTAAAGCATACATTACGCATAGTTCAAATTAGAAAATTGCAACCAGAAAACTATTTCATGTGTATTCGTGATATCTATAATGATGAATTTGATTTAAATCATATCAAAGACGGAGTACATCGAGATGAAATACTGCATTTAGTGAGGAATTATAAGCCGAATAAAATAAAAACATCTGCCCTGAAGATGAGGATAGTGCTGACAGATCAACTTCCAGTTCATTGTGCGCTGCAACGCTCCCCCTCCTCTCCCGCAGAGCAGCGCGAAATTGATAAACAGATTTCGGAATGGTTAGAGAAACAAATCACCTCTCTGTCACTTTCTTCATGCCTTTAACCATTTTTTGCAGCAATTCCACTTTTTGTTTCATGGACATCAAAACATGCTTTCGCTTGTAAATCCTTTGATATCTCCAGAATCGGAAACTCTTTTTGACATAATCGAAGTTCAAGCTTCCTTTTTATAAAATTGCTCTAACAGTCTGCAAAAAATAATAAGCCGGATCCAATTAGAAGAATAAGGAACGACGCGATCTGCAACATTAACTGAAATAGATAATTTTAGCTTAGCTTATACCTTCCATTATACATTAAACGCATATGCGCATGCGTTTAAACATGTGCAGAAAGTTTGTAGCTTTGAGGTCCGGATTATAGATCATTCCAGATTAAAGACTTTTGACTGTACTTTAAGCCACCTAGTAACACCATTTAGCTATCTCGGAGGTAAAAAAAGGCAACATTCAACTCATCCACTGAATGTCATTTGTAGAAAACCTAAAGTGATCACTACCTATACGCTCTTAATGCTGAGCTCATGTTTATTTCCACATTCCAATCTCCTCTTATCACAAAAGTGAAACATGTGTTTTGAAAACGGATTAGACATAGTGGATTGAGGCTAATTTTGGTCATTGTTTTTTACTATATTATTAGTGAGTGTTGATTAAAGCGGTTGTTTACTTCTATCAACAGTCCCTGCTAGACGGGACTTTCCTGAGAAACAAGTTTTTGGTAGCACTGGTTTAAATGGGAGGATTCTTAGAAAAAAAAAGAATCCCACCTAGCTACAGAAACAATGTAGCGGCTATGTGATATTTCTTCAAACCTTGCCAAAAATGTTTCAGCTGAAACTCTGTCCAGGGTAGAAATGAACCAATCAGATGAAAGTTCTGCTTCTGAAGGATCACGTGGTCCCAATCTGAGCGATAATCGATTATTGTTTGGCGTTGTCTTTGTAGTAAGTGAAAATGGTAACCTAGCTAAACGGGTTTCCTGGAAATGTGCGGGTTCTGAGAATTGCCCCTTTCGTCATCCAGTTCGGCATAGCCGAAAGATAATGTAATTTTAAAAATTAGATAATGCTTTTTTTTTTTTTTTTTTTTTTTTTTTTTGGTCAGTGTAATTTGTATAGATGATGGACACAAATTCATAAAGCCGCATTTGGAGATTACAGTTGATACTGAGTAGAATTTCAACAAGCATTTTATGATTGCATTGTACAAGAAAAGGCTTGAGAAAAGCTTTGAAAGAATTTAAAGATAATATGGGATTCCCAGAACCTCTGTAATTCTGCCATTGAAGATGATGGCAATGATTTTATAAACGTGGAGCTTCCTCCTCAGCAGGTTGATGGAGTTTTCTGATGGTGGACTAGAGGCAGAATGAGGCATTGCTAGGAGTTACAAGTGTTATTTAAGATTCTGTGCTTAGCAATGAATCATTACGGGCATTTCAATAGAGATTAAAAATTGTCTTCAGTTAGTCATTTATCTTCAGTAACATACGAGAGGATGCTGAGCAGGCACTGGAAGCTGTAGACACACTAATGTTTGTGAAAAATGCAACACCATGAAGGAATTGTCGGAAATGAATGAAATTTATTCCGCATATTACTGATAGTGATACAAGTAAACGACCACATTTACAAACAAACAAAAAAAAAAAAAAAAAAAAAAAACGAAAGTTGGAAAATCAGTATTTTGGGTTTCTGTCATGCTGAGCGAGAGCCTGTACACATCGTGGCATTGAATCGTATAGGTTCTGAATGTAATCCTGGGGAATGGCTTTGACTTGATGTGAAAGTTCAGTTTCAGTGTGTGGCCCACTAGCTGTACGTGCGAGTCGCTGACCGATGAAATCCTAGGCATGCTGATTGAGCAACATATCTGAGGAAGATGCAAAACCTGTTGTACCTTAAAGAAGGCTTGTGCACAGGCATTTTTTTTCCCTAAAATATAGTGCCTGAAATGCATCAAATAATGCATACTCTGTCATCATTATACTCCAGATTATAGCAAGATTTGTTGGAGAAAGCAACTTGTTGCCACAGAGCACGCCACGCACTGAGTTGCAGTGCTCACTGAAGTCGAAGGCATTTGTTACTCAGCGACAGGGCAATCCTGCGTAGAGGAACCCTTGCATGTAGTTCATGTTGCAGCAGACAGCGACGAACACTTGTAACGGTGCTCCAATATTGTACTAACATACGAGAGGATGCTCTACAATCCATCACAGCCATGCAGATGAGGTGTTTGTCGTCCTGTGCTGTTGTGTGACCCATTGCCAGGATTTCACCTTGTTTGGTTCTCGCTGTCCATTTCTTCCAAACATGCATCACTGTTGTGGCATTGTGCTGCGTGCGGGCTGTGATTGTTCGATATGAAACTCCACCCTCTTGCATACAGACGATGTGGCCTCGTTCAAACTTGTTGGTATGGCATCCTCTGCTGTTGACGAGGCATACTGAGCACAAATTAAATGTTCACTGCAGACGGAGGATGATAAACAGATTTCAGCACAACTTTACAGTCCTTTACAACTGCCATTTCTCATTTCATGCATGCATAATC
Source organism: Stegodyphus dumicola (assembly GCF_044657685.1). NCBI lineage: Eukaryota > Metazoa > Arthropoda > Arachnida > Araneae > Eresidae > Stegodyphus > Stegodyphus dumicola. Next base: position 105,633,493 of record NC_140781.1, on the reverse strand, counting down.
CCTTTGTAATTCTAATCATTTGTATGTCTTAACTCACTTTACATTTCATGTAAGTTTGGTTCAAAGTGCATAATTCCTTCATGGTTGTGATTTTCACAAACATTAGTGTATATTAGGTAGTCCTAACTAAAAAAGCATCTTGAAATAAAAGTATGCAGTTGTCCAGATCAAATGTTTATTTTACCGAAAAATATAAACAGCTTATGCATACGTGCATTGTTTTTATAGGATTCTGATCATACCTGAATAATAATTTTTCACTAAGTTGTATTTTACAATATGTAATTCTTTCAAATAAGTAACAGTTACTTATCCATTATTTTAACTAAAAGAATTTTGTATATATTTTTGTTCTTATCAACTAATGAAAGGGATGTATATGTATTAATTTTATAAAATTCATGTGAATGTATGCAAATAAATTGTTTATAAATGTCACATAAGTTTATACCTCCTTAAACCATTTTCATGTGAAACAGAAGCCTTATTCATAACAATATAATAAAACATACCAAGGTATAATTTTATTAAGACCCTGAGTTACATCAGTATGAACTTATGATGGAACTATTGGAACAATACTCATCATGAGTTGCGGATTACTTATAATTTGTCAGTAGGCATGTATGAAAATGGGTTTTGTAATTAATATTGAATGTATAACTTTTTCTTTTCATATAAATACAGAAGGATTTCATGTCTGCAGATAATGTATTACAAGAGGCTGTTGTGTGCCAGTGGACAAGCTGGTGAGAAGCTGAACACTAATAGCTTGAATCCTGGTGAATGGACTGCCTGCATAAGCGTCGTCATGATTTTTCCACGTGATGAATGCAAGCCAGTTTGCCTTAAAGCATCCCTTCTTGGAAAACATCTTCTAATGTTTCATCACAAAAATCAGCCAAAAACTGTTTCTCATGATTTGAAAAATACGTATAAAGGAAGTCAAATTTAATTGATAAATTGTGCATGCTGAGATTGTATACTATATCATATACATTTTTTTAATATATTTTCTGTATCTCTAATGTTGAGAATTTTGATGTTTTAATTTAACCCTGAATGAAATGTTAAGTACTATAAGCAAAGTAAGCAGTTTTGTATTTGATGTCAGAACAATATATTTTTTTATTTTTTACTTTATACTTGTATATTTTTGCTTATGATTGGAATTTTAGTACAAACTATTTTGATTATTATGATGTGGCCTGTTCTCATTTAAAATGCATTTTGTATTTTTTTTCTTCTGTTATTTGCATTATAATAGATTGGCCATAACAACTATGGATGCCAAATCAACATGTATGGGAATAACTGTATTAAATTTTGAGGAAACCTTTAGGTGTCATTTATTATAAAGGTTGAGATGATTGTTTTTATAAATTCATTCATTTTTATCTATTTAAGAATTATCATTTAACATAAAAATATGAAAAAGAATAATATATTATAATACTAAATAAAATATACTTTTATAGTATATATATATATATCCAAGCTCACTATATGCGCACTCAAAGAGATACTTTTCTTTTTTGTGATGTATGTGATGATAATTTACTGTTAAGTATCTTAAGTTGTTCATAAATAGTGCTCATTTTTCATAATGCACCAAACAAACCTCACATAATTAATTTAATAAAATATTACTGCAGAGACATATTTTTGAAATTGACATTAGTCCTCTATCCATCCATCCCATAGGGATAACTATGGGGCAGATTCCTACTGTCATCTAAAGTATGCCCAAGCCCTTCACCAATGACAGTTGCTTCTCAATACCCGTATTTTACAATTAAATTCATGAACCTGATCTGGCTGAGTTTCATATCAGGGGAATTAAAAAAGCAAAATACATTCATTACCTAAAACCATTTTCTCCAACTAGCTGGATGATTATGTGATTGGTGTGCATGGATGGTAATGTCAAAGGATATGATTAGATTTCTTCTAGGTCATAACAGTTTTTAATAATGAAAAGCTCTTGTTCTTTTTTCTTTAAATTCTTGTTTTTTTTTTATTTATTTATTTCAATGCACACTTTTTTAAAAGCAAACTGAATTAGCTGGATGATCACTACAAGTTTCTTGACATATTTAAAAGTAAAATAGTGTATCTACATTCATTTTGAATAAATTGTTATTACTATAGTCTGCAATCATTGAGTTCATTTTAAGATTATTTGTCCTTTTTTTTTTTTTTTTTTTGTTTGTGGAATAGGCGGCTGTATTTTTTAGATTTTCTGTTTATTTAGCCAGTTTTCGATATAATGGCTAACATAAAATATAATTTATGTTAGCCATTATATAGAAATTTCTGTGTCCTGTTTTAAAAATTATGTATATCTTAATTTAAGTTTGTCTCATGTCAGATGAACAATGCTGCTAGTCTGGTTGAAAAATTAAGAAAGTCTGACCATTCCATGAAAAATCTTTTAGAACAGCTCACTGATTAAAATACATATACACACCAATTAACTGTGCTCATCAAAAGTGCTGTATTATATAATGCTTCTTCTGATGAGCAAAATTCAAAGCATTATTTCTCTTGTTTTCTGTGTATGAAGTTTGTAGCAAAATGGAATTATTATTTTTTTTAATTTCATTCAATGATATCACTATTTTGATATGTCTGATAATGATCTACTGCATAAGTAATATCTATATGCAAACATAAACCAAAATCTTGCTTTAGAAGAATACCCACCGGTGTCGGTTCTCGAATAGATAAGACACAGAATACTGGTGATACAATTTAGGTTTGAATTCTATCAAGTGGGTTAGCTACATCTCAGTTTTTACAGTTTTCCCTATGTTTAATACGAATACAAGTCAGTTTCATTCAAAAAGTGCTCAAAGAAGGGCATCTCTTCTTTTAAGCAGATAGCCCTCAGGACCTTTGCCATAAAAATTCAACAGCTGAGCATGTACTAAAAGATAACATAGTATACAAATGTCCATTTTATAACTTTCAAATGAAGTGGTCGATTTAAATTTAACATCTGGTGCTATAGCAATATATGTGAATTGGGTAAACAGCCAGTTGATATGGTCTAAGGAACAGGGTTTTTAATTTTATTTTCTTTTCGTATAGCAAACTAGCTTGCCTATGCATATATGCAAGTCTAATTTATTTTTTACAAAAGATTCATATTAAAATACATACACATATGACAAAGAAATGTATGCACATAAGCTATAACTAATAAATCAGTTGAGCAATATGTGAACATAGATGCTAATGGTTCAAGTGTCGTGTAGCAGGGTATGACTGCAAACCCTATAGTGGTGCTGCAAACAAAAATTAGTGTCTGATTCAAAGCAGGCATAAAAACTAGTATACAGTTTGTCCCCATATGATACAAAACAAAAAGTATGTAATCAGAAAAAATATCATGTAGACATTGATTTACCCAACTTATAAGCTTTGGTAAAGGCCTTATCATTCGCATTAAATCTGTAGAATGATCGGCACCCTTCTGCTTTGGAAACAGCCCCAGAAAGACATGTTAACCTAATCCACACTACAGTAGAACATGTGACTCTGAACCATTACCATCGAAACTGCGAAACTGCAATTTCAGTCACTATGTACACTAATCTCGATATTAAAGCACTGGTAGCTCTATTTGAGATTGTGCTATTGTAGATGAGTGTAGAGCACCATAGAACGGTGATGTATAATATTAGGTTTATTTAGGAGCCAAAAAAAAAAAAAAAAAAAATATTAGAAATGACCTATCCTGGATTCGAAATCTGGGCTTAAAGACTGCCATCCAGAAGTGCTTCAAATTACATCATGAAAGCATGCGTTGAGAAAAAAGAAAATTCCGTACATTCTTCCCCATTTAAAAGGCAGTTGGGGAGGTGGTAACCTAATCGCCACCTGCTGGTGGTGAAGAATTATCGTCTACCACATTTTAGTTTGGGAACCACTTGGTTAGTTGGTTGAGCCTTTAGGTATTTATTTGAAATAGAAAATATCAGCGAATGACCGCCCCAGGATTTGCATTCTGGACTTCCCTATTGCCAGCCGAACGTGCTTCTAATTAGAACTCGAAGCCAAGCGGTAAGGAAAGAGAAAATTAGTGACTTAGTATCTTATTTTATTTTGGCTGCACACAGTTCCTATATGTAGCTAAGCGAATTTCCCGGTCAGTAGCATAAATCCCAACCTTCCTAGTGGATAGCGTGCTTACGCTCCTGTAAAATATTGCGATTTAAGAAGTCGTCCACGATAGCTGATCAGTTCTGCAATTACATAAATAATAAAAATTAAGAATGAAATGGAGAAATTAATGTAACGTTAGTACAAACAAGAAGATGCAACAAAAAGATCAATTAGGAGATCACTTAGGGTCCGGTAATTGTACAGCATGCACATATACGTAGCATGACATCTATGGGGTGTAGGAGAGGGTATAAAGCATGGTGTATGCTCAAAACATGAACAGAAGCTACTACACTGTACATTCGGTTTTAACAACATCGATTTGTAGTCTCAGCGTGACAGTTCTATAGACAATATCTGGACGACTTTGTCTGGAAGTTTGAAAGAAGGCCAAAGGGGACTATACACATCATGTCAGTAGTTTGGATTACATTTCGAACAAAGGGAGCAGCTATCTGAATGTTTAGTAATGCTCATTGCCAAATTAGACTTTTATATGCCCGTAGCACTTCAAAGATTTTGCTGCCTCCACATACATCTATAGTATAACGCCTCTTTCTCATCATTCCCTCTTTCTCGGGCTTAGATTAAGTGCACTAGGTATCTTCTAAAATCTGCAGTGAGAATTTTATTTTTGTGGACCCTTTGCACTCTTTCTTTGAATCTTTAAGCACCTTTTTGTAACGCTGCCTTTACCTGATGCCCTAAGCACGTGCTTACTTTCCTTAATGGCTAATCCAACTCTGGTAGTGGTTTTCCACAAACAACCGCGCCAGGATATGAAGAACTGATATCTTCTCTTACAGATGATGAGTTGGGTTCAGTTTATTTAGTTATGGCGAAACATTCGAGGGCTACCTGTCTAAGGAAAGGGATGGCTTCGTGAAAGACTTTCTAAGGGAAATTGGACTGTATATATGTTACACATATGGAAACCATGAAAACGCTTAGTTAGCAGCCAATCTGCTCGCCGGGATTCGAGCCCCGGCCCGAGTTTATCGGCTTTACCGCTCGGCCACTGGAGAGCCGTCTTTAGATGATGCAATATCTATGCTAATGACTCCCATCATCTGGTGGTGGTGACAGTGGGTGACATCCTAAGATGCATGCAATCTATTACTGGACATCCAATATGGCTAAAGACTTGGCTATAGTTTTCAGCGCCTAAAGACAACTGCAGATTTCATACACCCTTCTGTTTTCTAAGTATGGAAACTGTTTCATTCTAAAACTTCGTCAGTTTGGCATTTCCGTGACACTACGCCCAGGGACAGTTGTCCACCCTCGCCCGTCTCTAGCTATAACACTGATATCACTACGAAACAATCCCATGGTGTTTCGATCGCTTTGCGGATTTTCATGCCTTCTCGTCGGAGGCAGTGTCTTCTGTAATGTTGCAAACAAAAGATCTGAGTAGCTCCAGTGGGAGTGGCGAGCATAACTGGCGCCCGGGGCAAAATACCTTTTTAGCGCTCTCCTTCCCGAAAAAAACACAGTGATATGATGAAAATCTTGTTTGGAGACCATTTGGCGCCTCTCTGCGACCGGCGCAACATACAACCCCTTTACGCCACTGAGTAGTTCAGCAATGGAGTTGAGCTTTAAGGATAGCAGCAGTTGCTGGCAAGACTAAACAGGTAAAGGGTGTGTCATCCAGTTTTCTAGGACAATAGAGCAGCCGCTGCAATATTATATGAGGCGTTATCATCCCGGTTCAAGAATAAGATAACAGCTTTAATCTTCCTATATTTAGATAATCTAGCCATCCTGGAAGTCTAAATATCTAGATAAAGCAGAGATTACGCAGTCGTCCCTCTGAGATCATCGAAAGGAAACAGTTTGCAAGTGCTCAAATTTTCGTTTGTGGTGTAAGGATCTTAAGTTTTACTAACGTTTATTTTATTTTAAATCTTTACTATCACTTCTTATTTTCTACTTCCGGTCAGAATTATAAGCGTTAAAGTATTTATGCAAAATTTGTCTGGCGAACGCCAAGTATTTAAGTTGTGGCTTTTTGCCAAGCGAGAGAGAGGAAGCAGTGAGTCGAAGCAGGCCGCTTACCTTAGAAGTTTTACGCAGTTGCTGGTTGCCTTCCAGGCCAGAGGTTCTAATCCTCTTGATAAATTTTAAACATATTGTAATGTTCACAGTTCTCTGTACTACATACGGCTTCCTGTTAATATAAGGCCAATCTTCCACGTTTATTATTTTAAAGTTAAATTAGAGTTTAGTTCTATTTTTATATTTTTACATTAGACCCCAAGTAGCGGGTCTGTGTATTCCGAAGTACGGAAGTTATTGTAAATAGGGAAAAATAAAGGGTTTTGTATACCCTTCTTGTGTATCCTGTCTACGTCCCACAGTTTTGAACATAGCTTTAGTAAGCTCTCTGTTCCGAGTCAGGTCCTTGCATGTTCCCGAAGAAGGTAAGACGGAACATTGATCCTGATAGTGGCGCCCAACGAAGAAGAATAACCATGGCCGAGTTTCAAGAAGAACCTGTGCTGCCTGCAGAAACGGCTCAGAATCCAGAAATGCCAGCTGCCGCCCTGGAAGGATTTGGTTACATCGTCCAGACCATGCGCGCTTCGATGAAACCAGAAGCAACATTTAATGGAAACTCACCGGTAACCAGTTTTTTTGAAAAATTGGATGACCACTTCATGCTCTACCCCGTGCACGAATTTCAAAAAGTTAGCTTAGCTACCAGCGCTTTGAGGGGCCAAGCGCTTAACTGGTTCAAATGTATAGGCAGAAGTCTCTTGGGTCAAGCAGGAAGTCCCACCTATACTTACGAGAATTTCAAGACTGCCCTACTAAAAGCCTTCCCTGTTATAAGGGATCGTGCGAAATTAGAAACGGAACTTTTTAGTATATATCAACACAGAATTAAAAACCTCTCAAGCTTTATTTTAAGAAAAATTCACGTCTTCAAACTCTTGTATGGAAACCGTCCGGATCCTGAGATAATTCAAGTGATTTTGCCGAGGTTACTGCCCCAAGTGCAAGACTTTATTGAATTAAGAAATCCGACTACACTGGAAAAGTTATTTGAGCTAGCAATCCAGTTTGAAAGTAGAAGAACGGCGGACATTGCAAGAAGACGCCAATATCAACAGCGAAACCAATTTGGTGCGCCAAAACTACAGCAAACTCAAGCACACGGCTACGGAAGCAAATCGAATCAGTGGGCAAGGAAACCCGAGCTTCAAAAACAGCCGGCGAACGTCGACAGTTCAATAGCAATCCAGGAAAAAAGTCTCAAGGCCAGTGGAAAAAGAAGGAAAGCACGGAATTGAAAAATAAGTTAAACTAAAACGGATTTCTGCTGACGGGAGTGTGCGGAAATCCGAAGGCCTAGAAAACCCCTCTTCCTTCAAGTTAAATATAGTAATAGTGAAAAATTTGACTCTTCCGAAGATTGAAGTGTTGGTGAATAATATCCCAGCCACCGCACTCCTGGAATCAGGCGCGCAGTGTTCCTGTGTAGCAGAAGAATTTTTTAGGAAGTATTTTCGGAAATACCGCATATATAATTCGGATAATACGACAGTGTTAGCGGCGCAAGGAGAAAAATGTAAGTGTATAGGTAAAGTACCTCTGTATGTCCGTATCAAGGACGAACAAGTAAAGGTGATGTTTTTTATAGTAAAGAATCTGCAAGCACATATAATTTTAGGAATAGATTTTCTTTCAGACGCACAAGCAACGCTGGATTTTAATGAAGCGTCCCTCAAGCTGACAATGAAACCAGTTCGTGCAGAAAAGGCTGAACCGCCGATGTTAAATCTTGACCACCTGCCTAATGACGAGCAAGGAAGAATCCGACAAGTTGTAAGTGAATTTGCTTCGTTATTTAGTGATATTCCAGGATTTACTCAGGTTACTAACCATAGTATTGACACCGGAGATTCAATGCCAGTTCGCCACAAAGCATACCGGTATGATAAGAATAAGGAAAAAATTATAGAATGGCATATCACCGATATGCTACGTAAAAAGATCATAACGCCCATCTCAAGTAGTTATGCTAGCCCGGTGGTTTTATGTAAGAAAAATAATGACTATCCTTTGACACATCCAAAAAGGTGGAGATTCGCGATTGATTACCGTAAATTAAACTCCATAACTAAATATCCGGTATATCCGTTACCTATTATTGAAGAAATTCTAAGGAACATAACATCCACCAAATATATGACGACTTTAGACTTAACGACTGGTTATTTTCAAATAGGGGTTAGGCCTGAGGACGTGCCTAAGACTGCTTTTATAACCAAGTCTGGCACTTATGCATTTTTGCGTATGCCGTTCGGCCTTTCAGGGGCCCCGGCAACATTTCAGCGATGTATGGACATTGTCTTAAGACCTGTTCTTGGAAAGTCCACATTTATCTATTTAGACGATATCATTATTACTAGTGATAATCTCGACCAACATGTACAGGATTTAAGACAGGTGTTTTCTTTATTAAATGAGGCCGGTCTAAAAGTTAATGTCGAAGAGTGCAAATTTGCAGCCCCTGAATTAAAATATTTAGGTTACAAGATATCTCAGAAAGGAATAGAGACAGACGAATCAAAAATAATTGCTGTACAAAAGTATCCGACTCCAAACACGGCAAAGAAGCTCTCTTCTTTTCTAGGACTTTGTTCATATTATAGGTCCTTTATAAAAGATTTTGCAGCTATCGCTGAGCCATTGTTAAAATTAAAAAGGAAAAAGGCAAGATTCTCGTGGACGGCCGAAGCCAATAGTGCTTTCGAAAAATTAAAACAAGCATTAACGCAAGCCCCTGTGTTGAAATTTCCTGAAAAGGATGAGAATTTAGAAATTTCAGCGGATGCTTCGGATTATGCGGTAGGAGCGGTACTTTCGCAAAATCAGCAGCCCGTGGCATTTTTTAGCCGAACTTTAAATCAAACACAAAGAAACTATTCCGCGACCGAGAGAGAGGCACTTGCAGTTCTGTTAGCAGTGCAAAAGTTCCGAGTCTATTTTGGAAAGGCGCCAATAACAGTGTACTCTGATCATGCGGCGGTAACTAGATTGTACTCAGGGAAAAACTTATCCCCAAGGTTAATAAGATGGGCACTCAAGCTACAAGAATATAATCTGGTAATCAAGCATACCCATCGGAAAGGAAAATATCGTAGCAGATGCCCTATCAAGAATTAAAATAGATGAACAAGGTAATACTGTAAAGGTGGCAATGCTCACAGCATGTACAATAAATTCCCGAGAAACTGTAATAACCGAACTGGGTAAGGATCCTGAGTTTGGAAGCATTTATGAGTATTTAAAGGATCCTGAAAATTTTAGCCACCAAGATATTGTGGCGATAATAAATAGGGCGACCCATTACGAACTAATAAATGGTCTATTATTTTATACAAAAACTACAGATTCCAACAACGAATTTCGACCTGTTATCCCAGCTAGTCTTATATTAAATATCCTGCAGGAGCTCCATGACAGCCCTTTAGCTTCTCATGCTGGTATTCGAAAAACTATCCAACGCGTACGCGAGGCAGTCTATTTTCCTGAACTGCAAAAGTTAACAAGGGCGTATGTCCAGTCCTGCCCAACATGTCAAGCAGTTAATTATATTAATTTCCGCCCGGCCGGGTTTCTAAATAGTATTAAATCCGAATTTCCAAATGAAATAATTGGCATCGATTTATTGGGCCCTTTCCCAAAAAGTCAGTTAAATAAAAGTCGCCATCTCCTTGTTATGGTTGATCATTTTAGTAAGTGGACCGAAATTGTTCCCTTAAAACGAGCCTCCGCGAAATTAGTTACTGATTCTATTTTAAATAAATATATTTTAAAATACGGGGCGCCCCTAAAAGTTATATCGGATAATGGTCTCAATTTGTAAGTAATATATTTGAAGACATGTGCCAAAAACTGGGCATACGTCATTTAAAAATGGTCCCGTATCGGCCGCAATCAAATATAGTGGAACGGGTCAATAGAAATATAGTGAAAATTATCTGTAGTTATGTTAAAAGTTTTCATAAAAGCTGGGATAACTATGTCAATGAATTTGCTTTCGCCCTTAGGACCGCAAAACATGATACAACGGGCAAAACTCCTGCTGAGTTATTTTTAGGCAGAAAGATTATAACGCCGTTAGATAAATTATTTTATGTGCAACAAAGAGACCCAGAATTTAAAAGGGGTGATATAGAAAAACTAATAAAAGAAGCAAAAAAGAATACGGAAGTAGCACAAAGAAAACAGAAGCTCTATTATGATTTGAAACGACGGGGAGTAACTTATAAAGTAGGGGATGAAGTTTTAAAAATTAAGCATTCACTTTCTTCAGCACCAGAAGATAAAACTGCCAAATTTTTTCCACGATTTGAAGGACCATATGTTATAGAAAAAATAACTCACGCTGTAGTAGTGTTAAAAGCCAGAAATGGTGAAACCTGCTCCGCAAACATTCATCAAATGAAACCCTACTATGATCGTAATAAAATGCAAATATTTTCAGAACTTTTGCAGGATCCGGCACGGCAGACACCGCAGGCACAAGCTCCACAGGTGGAAAAATGACAAGTACAAGGGCAAGCCATTAAGAGGCAGGAGCAAGTGAAAAGAAAGTTTCCCCGCGGAAAAATTGAAGGTAGCAAGAAAAAGAAGCCGTTCCACCCTCCAGAAAAGAGAGTTCACGAACACCCCCAGAAGGAAGAAGGGAGAAGGACGACGTATGCAAAGAGAACCAGGAGAAATGACGGCAACTATAACCCGGCTCTAAAACGGAAGATCTACTCATCCGACAGGACTCTCCGCAGCAAATGTCGCCGAACTGCGGAAGGGCCATCAGCGGCGGAGGAAAAGTTACAAGGAAAATTTAAACGGCCAGCAACGAGGTCCAAGCAGGAACACGAAAGAAGTTTCCCGGTTCCGCCAAGACCAGCTGCCATCAAACGACCAAGACCACAGGCAGAAGCGAGAAAGAAGGTATTCAAGGGTGACCGAACTGGAGAAAAAAGAAAGCATCTAGAGGAAGGCACTGAAGGGCGAGCCCGGTACAAGAAGGAGGATAAATCAAAAAACTATCTGCACTACCTTTAAGGACTGGGCCCAGAAAAGAACGTCCGAATATCACAAAGATAAGTAAAATTTTCTGTTACTTTGCAAACATTAAGTTAATCTTTCATTCTTACTGCAAGTGGCAGATTTCAAGAAGTTTTACCTCATGCGAGGTCTACCTTTATCGCCAAAAGGGCCAGAAATGAGTTGTTACCGATTTTGGTATTATGTTTTTCAATTACTCGCGCGTAAAACTAAAGTTGATGTATAATAGCGTTGTGTAAAGACTTAAATATTGTAAAAAGTTATTGTATAAATATTATTTAAAACATTCTGGCAAGAAAGAAGTTGTAGTCTGAAAGACTTTTTGAAATGTATTATTTCAATGTAGAAAGAATTGGCACTTGCTTTGAAAAGAACAGAAGTTAACAATGTACTACTAATGTATGTTTTCAAATGTATAAAATTAACGGCATGTTAATATGTTCTTATATACAGTGTGAACTGTTATTTTAAATGTTAAGAAATACCGTGATATGGTAAAAGTGAAAGTAATGTTAAAATTTTTTTTATTCGTGTGACTGTAAAAAGACTAAATCATGGTGAATATGTGTTAAAGGTTGAATGATGTAGTTAGGCTCTCTGACGCTACACTTCAGAGTTAGCCACTTTCAGAATAGTACCTCAGGGTTTAGAGTTGAAATTAGGGTGTGTTACGAGGTCTTGGTATGTTGAATTTTAACACGTTAGTGTTTTGATTGTAGGAGGAAGTGTTGAACACTTAGACATAAACACATTCGTGTTTGGTGTTCTTTTACAACACATGTCTGAGAACACGGGGAGAGATAATTAAAATATTCATGAATGAAATAAGAATGTTTAGAGAAATATAATTATACATGTTACCTGCCATTTCATTTTGTAACATTTCATTAAACTAGTTTTCCTTCCAGATCTCTGGAAGGATCCAGATTTGAATAAAAGCTCCTGTTTAGATGCAGTACAAATGAAAAAAAATTGTGTGTCCTGGGAGCTGCTATTGTAAAAACAAATTTCTTTCTTTTAAATTTCTAGTTTCTAGCGAAAAATGTTTGTAAAAGATTGGCCTCGCGTTAGATTCTAGAGCTAAAAGTTTTCAACAAGGTCGTTTTAGACCTCAGTTTTAAAATAATTAACTCTGGCGGGAAGTACGTAAGGATCTTAAGTTTTACTAACGTTTATTTTATTTTAAATCTTTACTATCACTTCTTATTTTCTACTTCCGGTCAGAATTATAAGCGTTAAAATATTTGGGCAAAATTTGTCTGGCGAACGCCAAGTATTTAAGTTGTGGCTTTTTGCCAAGCGAGAGAGAGGAAGCAGTGAGTCGAAGCAGGCCGCTTACCTTACAAGTTTTACGCAGTTGCTGGTTGCCTTCCAGGCCAGAGGTTTTAATCCTCTTGATAAATTTTAAACGTATTGTAGTGTTCACAGTTCTCTGTACTACATACGGCTTCCTGTTAATATAAGGCCAATCTTCCACGTTTATTATTTTAAAGTTAAATTAGAATTTAGTTCTATTTTTATATTTTTACGTTAGACCCCAAGTAGCGGGTCTGTGTATTCCGAAGTACGGAAATTATTGTAAATAGAGAAAAATAAAGGGTTTTGTATACCCTTCTTGTGTATCCTGTCTACTTCCCACAGTTTTGAACATAGCTTTAGTAAGCTCTCTGTTCCGAGTCAGGTCCTTGCATGTTCCCGAAGAAGGTAAGACGGAACATTGATCCTGGTAGTGGAAGTGAAATGCTTTGTCGCTATATGAAGCTCCATACATCTGAAGAAGATTAATTCACTACTGACTGCAGTTGTGCTAATGTGCTTCTCCTGACGTGCATCTTTTCCAAGATTCTTCGCGAACAATAGTGCTACACTTCATGGTATACCAACTGTCGCTAGCTTGTTAAGGAGTGAAGATATAGCACCTGTCTTAGCGTAGGCATTCTGAAGGCTGTCGTATGCTGCAACTTAATATATGGTGTATGGTCTGGGGACTTTTGACAACCCGTCGCTAGTGCCTTTCAATGCTTTCATAGCTGTAATCAGCCCTGCAAGAAGAATTGAACATAATTTCTCAGAAATTCGTGGACGATCTCGTACAGAGCATGAATATACAGTAGAGAGACTGCATCACAATTAAGTAGGATTATATCCTCTAGTGATAATTGCGTTTGTGTTACCCTTATCATATGGGCATTCACCTTCTGATTTGAGTAGAATACAGATCTATTTCGAATCTGCTTTTGTATCTTTTGCATTCCTTTCTTAGTCAGTGTTGTCACATTTCTCACTGTCTAATACGTTGACGATGTTATACTATGCTTTGCACCATTCTAATTACTACTTGCACATGAGACATAACATGTGAAAATCTATCTGTCTCAACCAATATACACCAATACCTGACAAAGAATCCAAGCACGGTATTTCAGTAGGATAAAGAACGCCACTCATAGCTTATTGCCCAAGACTGGTTACGTCATTTACTGACACTTACACTACCTACCTGCTCCAAAAATATGTCCCTTGTTGAGTATAAACCTACCAGTAAATTTGGTGAATACTGTTAGTTCGACTGGTTTGAAATTCCAGCGAACGGACTGGTCGCATGGGAGTTTTTAATGTTTTCTTTTGCGCAATGTGAATGCCAGCTAGTTTTCTTCGAAAGGACCATCATGAAGCCATCAAGAATCTTTGCTCTTCTTTAGACAAATAGCCCTCAAGTGCTTTTCTAAAATCAAACAAACCAAATCGAACCTTTAAAAAGTGCTCCACAAAAGCATCCCTGTTCTTAGGCAGAAAGCCCTTGCGGGCTTTGCAGGGATCAAAATAATGTGACTTAAGCTCTATCTGGCCTGCGTAGGCTGTGCTTCGATGTCCTCAATATGAAACACATTATCTAGCAAGTGTGGAATGTTTGCCATAGGATTATACGAGTGCCTGTTCAATTTTATGCCTCAATGCATTGTGGTCAGTACTTAATTTCTAAAAGAAGAAGGACTATGAAAGGTCGTCAACAAAGATAAAAATAAAGAAAAAATAAAAATAAAATGTAAATTAATAAATAAAATTAGATAATTCAATTTAATTAATGAAAATAGTTCAGTAGAAAATTGAAATACCGGAGCTCATCTTAATTTAGACTCCAACAGGAATTATACTTTTGCTCAAATAGTGAAAAGTACTGGGACTGGATATTAGGTGGATTAAAGACGTGACTATGACTTGAGATCGTACTGAAGATGATTTCACTGCATGCATATCCTTCTTTAATTGACCTGCTGCTCTGTTTTGATGAGCAGATCTCAAAACAAGAGAATAGATAAACAAGAGCTAACTTCAGAATCCAGAAAGCAAACGGAATTAATATTTTTTATGAAGAGCATTGCTTATAGATTATAGGTCACATAATATCATGATAAAAGGTGTTTATTACGCTAACCTGTTGACTCAACTTGTACTAGGCCCTCCAGCGGCCGAGAGGTAAATCCGCTGAATGCTAGTAATTCGCTCAGAGTTTTATCTTGACGAATAGGCTGGCTCCATAGGAGATTTTGCTGTTTTCCTCATGTATAAAGTGAAACAGAGCCAGTTTTCCTTATATTGTTCCTTTGAAAAGGCATATCTTCTTTTAGACACATAGTTCTCACATTTTTTTGACGTAATAATCCAATACAATTCCTATTAACTATAAAACTGTGTAGCAAACTCAGCAGTAAAATTCCGCTATGCATAAAAACGCTGCAGCACACAAGACTAAAATTTGCCAGATTGCTGTTCCAGGAATAATAATTTCAGCTTATACCCTATGCACAATGTTCACTAGAACTTGTCATCATTCTTTTTTGTTTCAAAAACAGAAGTATTTGCATATTTCATACTGCAGTCTGATGATGATTTGAATGATGTTCAGGAATGATCTGAAGGCTGTGATAAAAAATATTTTTATATTGGAATTCAATGCGTAATTGATTGCTGTACTAAATGCAAATGTAAAAGTCTACATAGGAATTTGAAAATGCAATTTTAGACATTTATCTTCTACAAATTTATTATGCTTAAACTTACTGAATATCTCTATATATGGAATAACATTAAGCAGAGAAAAGGAATATTTCACAAATGGCATGACATGACAAAACTAAAATGTACATAGGCTGTACAATGAAATTTTCTACCATTATGAAGATGTAAGACACACAGCTCTTAAGTTGTCTGAATAATTTAAAAATAATACACTTGTTATGAATCCAGGTAAACATTGAAATTTAAAATGGAAGTTAGATATTGAATGTTGATCATAAGTTTCAAGGCTATTAAGTTAAAATGCAGAAAACTTTTCAAAAGAGAAATTAAAAAACTGAAAACCACAAATTACAGAATTAATGTATTCACAAAAAAAAAAAAAAAAAAAAAAAATCACACGAGTTCACCAGACAAACCAGTTAAGAAAAATAATAATTGAACTAAGGAAGCAGCTGTTATTTTGGAAACAAATGAACAAAAACTTTTCATTTGAAAAATAATAAAAATATATAGAGAGATTTTAAATCATTAATGAAAAGATCATTAAAAATGCCAGTGTGGTAACTGTATTAGAAATCTCAGCTCTTCTACATATAAATCCATTAGTAACTTTAAATAAATAAATAAAGGTAATACAAGACATTCTGGTTGTTCTGATAAAGTCATACATGTGTGCTGATTCATTGCAGTTAGCAATATTTCTTGAAATGTGTTGGTCCTGAAATCAGTTTCTCATGTATTTCAAGGTTTTGAAAAGAAGTAAAAAAAGTATCAAATTGGTTAAAATTTATTCAAAGGGGTTAAAACAAAAAGAGCGGCATTTATCTCATGTACATATTTTAATTCTTTTAGAACTTGTATTTTAGAACCATCAAAAATTGTTTTCAGATTTTTTCATTAAATAGCTTCACAAAACTCACTTCATTCTCTGACAACTGAAAGTATTAAATTATACTGCTTGTATTATTTGTTACTGTACTAAAAATGGTTTGCCTTAATAGATGTTGTGTATTATTTATTTTTAGATTATTATATTAGATAAAGTTTATTCTTATAGGAAAAAAAAGTAATAATGTATATATGTTCAAGATAAGTTGATAAAAAGGTCAATTTTTTTTATTGTTTACTTAAAACATCCAACAGAAGTCATACACTTAAAATTTATATGTACTATAAATTGATTCACATATTTGCATTAAACTGAATATTTTTAAACACATTATCTTAGAATAATAATGTACTTATGTAGAAT
Source organism: Stegodyphus dumicola (assembly GCF_044657685.1). NCBI lineage: Eukaryota > Metazoa > Arthropoda > Arachnida > Araneae > Eresidae > Stegodyphus > Stegodyphus dumicola. The sequence continues at coordinate 105,616,962 of NC_140781.1, read as the reverse complement.
TTACTAATATTTTACTCTATATACATACAAATATATTGCATTATTTCAGACTTCCATATTTATATATTTGGATAAAAAAGGCCAAGCATTTTTAGATGTCACATCTGTAAATAGTATAAAGCAAAACTCTTACAGAAAAAAAAAAAAAAAAGGGGAAAAGAAAAGGACATTTGAAGTACAGTTCTTATACTAGAAATTAGGTGCTTTAAACCTATAAGTTCTTTTGATAAAGTTAATGATAAGACATAGTGCTGCCATTTATTTTTAAATAGAATATATAAATATGTCATCTATTACTTGAATATAATATATATATATTAATATATAAATATGCTTGAATATAATGTATAATTATCTTCAGGAAAATATTCATAACATTATAATTTTTCTAACAAAAATAATCATCTGTTTACTTACTTCAATGACTTTCCTGTATAAAGTTTTATTTTTGAGCTTATGAGGACAGGATATGATAATAAAACAAATACTGCATAAGTGATTTGTAAGCGATTATTTTCTATATTCAGAAGTCACATATATTTATAAAAAATACCTTAGAATTATCTTTATTATTATTTTGTACATATCCCCCTCCTTCTTTTCAATATTAAATATAAGAGAGTCAATTGTGTTTTTAATAAATCATCAGGTACACTATCAAAAGGTCAAAAATTTTCACGTCTTTATATTAAATCACGAAAGTGTCTCTGCGCAACTAGTCGTACGTTTAGCATTTTTACCATGTTTCAGCTAAACGTCCGACGTCGTACGGGTAGACACAGCCTAAATTTTACCACCGCCATTTTAGTTTTTTGACAGTATTGTATGCCAGCCGTTGCTCTTGCATAATATTCTAGCATTGTGTACAAAGTTATTTCATTCTGGATAGATTAATTCTTAAAAATGAAATTTGCTTTTTTTGCGAAAAGATATTTTTAATTTCGTTGTAATTTATTTCGACATTTATGTAATGTGCATGATGTACGTTCCGAATCAATAGGAAGTAGTTTAATTGGTTCATCTTACGGCAGAAATTCATTAACCTAATCAACAATTAAGAGAGCATATTGGGGATATGCACGATATTGTACTTGAATGTGATGAACTTAGATTTTCGAACTTCGAAAATAAGAAAATCTGTAGTTTATATTTATTAAAATTTCTATCATTTCTTTGAAAGTGACCTTATAATATTTCATCTTGGCCGCCATCTTGGATTTCAGAAATGCGCCAAAAAGCGCATTTCGAAATCCAAGATGGCGGCCAAATATTGTTTTCCCTATCCGAGGGAAGTGGACAGGGAAAACAATTCTGAACAACCAAAAGGAAAAATTGAACTTACCCTTGTTCATGTTGACATGATGACACCTGACATTCCCTGTTTCTTCAATGTTGTACAACATAGTTAATGTTATATTACTAAGCATGATATGATAACTTACTAATTGTAATTCAGTCTAAAGTAATAGAACAAGAAATTTTAATTAACGTGTACTTTAACGAGTGAAATGTTTTGCATGAAACGCTATAGGGCGAAGAAGTACTTAGGCTCAAACTGTAAACAATTGATTTAAAAGAAAGCTTCCAACCTAAAAATTTGACTTGCATGTAATTTCGGCATTATATTATTTGGCATTTAAATTAATAATGAATTTATATTTAAATTAATTATGTTATGCAGGTAAGTGTATGATAGTTAAACATGATATATATGGATGAGAAATGAAAAATTAGAACATTTATTAAGCTATTTGTAATATATGCTAAGTTCTTTTTAAGAAACTTATTTTTCAGTATATAGCACTCATTTTTTTTATTTATTAATCAATTTGAACATATATTTTCTATTTTTCCCTGTGTTAGAATTTCAACTTTTTTTTAATTAATCAATTTAAACATACATTTCTTAACTTATTTTTCAATATGCAAGAATTTCAACTCTTTTAATTAATCAATTTAAACACATATTTTTTAACTTTTGTTTCAATATGTAAGAATTTCACCTTTTTTAATTAATCAATTTAAACATACATTTCTTAACTTATGTTTCAATATGCTAGAATTTCATATTTTTTAATTTATCAATGTAAACATATATTGCAAAATGAAGGTACTTACCCCTAGATGATATTGCTTGTACAATCTTTGTCTTCTTAAATTATGTTATTTATATTTATATAAAAATTTCACTTTTTAACAAGAAAATTTTTATCCAGGTTATCACAGTTTCACCTTTTCACAAGAATATTTTTATCCAGGTTCTCACAGTTTCATCTTTTCACAAGAAAATTTTTATCTTGTTTCTCACAGTTTTGCAAGAAAATATGTATCCAGTTTCTCACAGTCAACAAGTTCACAAGTAACTGTGTATATGATAACCAGGGCTGGAAAGGGAGCATATGTCCGTGGGCACATCATCCAAGGGAAGCCAAAATGATGTTACGAATTTTTAGAGTTGAATGTTTTCCATTTTTGGCCAGTAGTCGGGAGGGGCACAAAATCTTCAGTTGTCCCTGGGCGCTGAAAACAGTAACTATGACTCTGCCGATAACTTATAAAATTTCATTTTTTCACAAGAAAAACTGTTATAGATTCATTCCTTGTTAAAATCCAATGCTTCGTTTCACTGAATTCCACTCTTATAGATCGAGGCCTGTTCATCAGATCTGAAAAAGAACAATTTTTACAAGCATTTTGAAATTAGAAATGATTCCATTTCCACATCACCTTAAGACTTACACGTACTTAAAAAAAGAAAAATCTTTTCTTCTGCTTTTTGACTATTCATTTTAATTGAAGCATTACCAAATTTTGTAAATTAGAGTTTTTATAATTATATTTAAATCAGTTATTTATAAAAAATATTTATGCGGGTATTATCATATAATTTCGTTTAAAAAATAGGCACTATCTATTTTCACATTACTTGACGTTACATGCAGGTTAAAGTGATTTTTAATTAAATCTAAATTTGATAAAAAAATTAGAAACAGTAAGAAATGTGATTAATGATATTAGTGAAACAAAATAGTTACAAATAATCCCAATTTTTAAGCTAGTACATGTAAGACTAGGAGATAGGAATCCTGATGCGTTTTTTTTTACGAGGTTTCGCCAGGAGCCATAATCCTCTAATTTTAATGTGCACACATATATTTTATATTACTTACCATTCAGCACCATATTTTGCATTTTTCAGCAGTATTACTTGGCAGTTCACTATTTGGAGTTTTTTGTAGAGAAAATATCCATGTTATATATGTTCAGAATACGAGATAAATAAACAAGATTTTAAATTTCATGATCGTCGAGATTTCCTGTGGTGGCTGCAGTTGCTCAGTTCCTTCGCTTTCAGGTGTGGCCCGCATCAGTCGTTTCAACTCGGATGTGTTTCTTGAAAGAAAAACCTGGCTATACCCACAGGTACTGGGTTTGTCATCCGAGTTGATTTCTCCATCTGCTTCTTCCCTCGTCTAAGTGGCAGCAAAATGTTATTTTTGAAGTCCCTAAACAAAATATCCATATTATGCATATTCAAAATACAAGATAAGTAAACAAGATTTTAAATTTCATGATCGTCGAGATTTCCTGCAGTGGCAGCAGTTGCTCAGTTCCTTCGCTTTCAGGTGTGGCCCACATCAGTCGTTTCAACTCGGATGTGTTTCTTGAAAGAAAAACCTGGCTATACCCCCAGGTACTGGGTTTCTCATCCGAGTTGATTTCTCCATCTGCTTCTTCCCTCGTCTAAGTGGCAGCAAAATGTTATTTTTGAAGTCCCTAAACAAAATATCCATATTATGCATATTCAAAATACAAGATAAGTAAACAAGATTTTAAATTTCATGATCGTCGAGATTTCCTGCAGTGGCAGCAGTTGCTCAGTTCCTTCGCTTTCAGGTGTGGCCCACATCAGTCGTTTCAACTCGGATGTGTTTCTTGAAAGAAAAACCTGGCTATACCCCCAGGCACTGGGTTTGTCATCCGAGTTGATTTCTCCATCTGCTTCTTCCCTCGTCTAAGTGGCAGCAAAATGTTGTTTTTGAAGTCCCTAAACAAAATATCCATATTATGCATATTCATAATACAAGATAACTAAACAAGGTTACGATAATGAAAACATAAGTTAGCGTATATATAAACACTTTTATTAAATGTTTTAATATTTTTCTAAAAGTGTTCTTTCTGTTGTTTAGTTTTAATCTTTTGTTAACTACATACTCTTTTGAACTAGAAAATAATAATTGAACATAGTACAAAAATACACAATTACCACAAAAGGGTGGCAAGTTTAAGAAATTAATAATGTAAGATTGAATCCTTATATTTAAAATAATAAATAAACGGTAAAATTAAAATAATAAACGTAGTATGAAAATACATACTTAAAATAAACAGGCTGGAAACATTAAAAGTAATGAATTCACCTGTATATTTTCTGATTGAAGATTCATTTATCATTTCTGCAATATTCTTTACCTGAAAGGGGTGATAAATTATCCTTAACAATAAAATGTTTTCTGGTAAGAAGTAGGCTGGAAACCTTTAAATTAATCAACTCACCTCTATGTTTGTCAATTTATCTGCCAAAATTAGTTTTCTTCTTTCTTTTATTTATTTTTTTTTGGATTACCTAATTTGCAATAAAGTTTTTTTTACTGAAAAATAAGTAGGTAAACTTATACTAATAATAACTAAATAAATTTTACAGTTGCTTTTACTGAAGGAGTAGTATTAAAATAAAGTGAAGCACTAATTTGAAACATAAGCTGTGAATGGTTAAAATTTTGTCTTACCTCTGTCATAGTATTTCATGACATTTTGGATCTGCAGCTGTGAAAGAAAGTTTATTTTAATGAAGGAATAACAAAATATATAAAGAATAGCTCTCATGTCAAAATAAAAGTTGAGAATAACTGAAATACACATTTACCTCTTTATGTAAAAGATATGCTACATTTTCGCAATATTTCCATCCTTTTGTTTTCTGGGCTCTGTTTTTTGGTTGAATTCTAAATGGAAATAAAAAATAACAATTTCATGTAGTGAAAAACAAAAAGGTATTAAATCAAAATTTGTGGACCATCTGAACATTTACACAAATTATAGTAAACAATTTACTTGTATGCTTTTCTTATCATTTATTCCAGTTTTAAAACTTGGTCTGTGTTCCCTTACTCTGAAAAATAAGCACATAGATTATAATGGTATGCAATTTAATATTTAAATGCAATTTTTGTATGTATATATATGTAAATAAATAAATTATGTCAAAAATAAAGTTATATTTGTTGGTTTTACCCCATTTATCATCATCTTCCTGAATGAATGGTATATCATCATCTTGTCGGGCAGATTTCTTTGGAGGCATCAGGTCCTCAATTCCTTCGCTTTCTGATGTTGGTTCCTCCAACATTTTAAGTTCAAGGCCGACTTTTCCATGGCCTGGATACACAGCTTTAATGTCCTGTAGAAACTGAGCAAGTCATTCTCCATCATAAGTAAAGGGCTTCAAGCGGAATTGCCTGTAATAATGTACAGCCATGTACTGCGTGCAAATATCATCTGTTCTCTTGCTCTTTATAGACCTCTTAAAAAGTTTGTTTTCACCCTCAAGATCATTTATAGTGTTCTGTTTATCATCGGGATCTACGAATACGCCTGTAAATAAAGGATTACTGAATGTTAAGGATGAAAAAAAAAATGTCACTCATTAAAAAAAAAGACACATATTTACCTTTCTTGTGATTGGTAGTTTTATGTGTTGCTGCCGGAAATAAATTTTCTATCCTTTTATATTGTGGAGCAGAGTCAGTGTATATGAAGGTGGTTTCTGGGTGAACATGATGTTTAATGTAAGGCCACAAATGCCTTTTGCTTTTTCCTTTAACCTTGAAAAATAATCCTTCTTTGTCTTCTCGACAGTAGATGCCTAAAACTACGATGGTCATATTTTTGGTTACCCTGCCGCGGTTGTACTTGCGGCGGGTCAAAAATGTTTCATCAATTAATATAGATTTTCCTTTACCAACTAACATTCTGCTATGATGAGAGGCAAAAATTTCGCATACCTCACGACAATATGATAAAAAGTCAACAATAGTCTCATTTGCAATTACTGGTAATTTTTGCTTTTCCCTCCATAGCTTTAGCTGCTGATTTATGTAGCTGAAACTGTGATCTAGAACAAAGCACACAGTTATGACTAAAGCTTCCCTTATTGGGATTTTTGTACCTTCAAAAAATGTGTTTTCAATGGGGTTAATCATGCCAGAGCAGTTGTTGCGATTTCTCAGGCTGCAGACCCAACGCCATCCCAGCTTTGATTCCTTTCTCTTGTTGCTTCTCATCGGTGCCTGGCACTTGGGGCAAGGTGGTGCCTCATCCTCTCTGGGAAGAAGTCCAGCATCGGTGGCAAACTCGAGTGCAGCTGCCTCTGTATTAATTAAATGCATGTCAGTAATTAAACAGAAATATTTCAGTTTTTCATGCAAAGAAGCCATATTCAAAAAAGTCAGTACAGTGACAGAAATAGTTTAATGAAATTTATTGTTAGAAATTTCAGAAACTTGGCAATTATGCAAAAGTCAAAACTATCAGAAATAAAAAAGTTTAATAAAGATGAAAAGTAATTATAAGTTTAATTAAACAATATTAGTTCATTATAGGAAGATAGAGAAGTGAAAAGTTCAAACTAGAAAGTAGTGTTCCACAAAAAAAAAAAAAAAAAAACGAAAATAAAAATAATAGTAATGATATGTATCTATGAAAACAAAGTATTAAAACAAATTTCAAGTGAAAAATAATATTAAAAAATGTAATGGATGAAAATAGATTAAAAGTAAACTTAGCTTTGGCAAAGTCCAAACCACGTAAGTACCAAGGTACTGATTTTTTTCAGTACCTGACAGACAGACAGACAGCTGCACGGGCTTAACCGCGGCAAAATATGATCGCGAAAAATCTTCTTTTTAAAATTTATTTAAAATATTTTCGAAAAAAAAAATATTTTACTTTACAAATAAATGTTTTTCGGTACATATGTTTTTTTAAAACATTTCTAAACAGAGATGCAGAAGAATAATAGGTATTGTTATTTTTGTGTGCAGATATGCGTGCGTGATGAACTAAAAAATGATTTTGAAGGTTTCGTGGCATATTTATCCTCTCAAAAATATGCAACTTGCTCAACTTTTCGATTTTATTAAATTAAATAAGGCCTATCGATTTTTTTTTTTTTTTTAAGCACTAACAATGAAAGCTGTTATGTTCTATTTTTGCGTTTTTATCCCAAAGCGCATTAGCCCAGAAGGGCTATTAATTTCGTTTTCGCATTTTGCGTTGAACTGTTTCTACCGAATATTATCACTGTGTGTTATATTTAAAGATATTTAATAATAAAGAATCAGCATAAATATACGTATGTTTAACGTACATAACATTTATGCAGATACTGTGATAAAACAACGGTACCTACAGCTATGAAATTTTGAATATGTACGTCACCACCCGAATATGGGCATCTGAAAGCTCAAATTTGTAATTTGTTTTATTAACTATTTAACATTTTGTAAAGCATTTATGTGTTTTTGATTAAGAAACTCGACGATTTCTAAGCGAGCAATGGCAACACCGTTCGGCGCAAGACTGTCTATCGGAAATTCTAAAGATATGCTCTTCTTTTAAATGTTTTGTCATATTGCTGCTTAAGAGAGAAGACAGTTGAGATGTACAAAATTTAAAGACCGCATGTCTGTTGATTTTGAAAATTCATTTCCAATGAATTTGACAATTGTTTTCAGTTGGCGAGAGGTATACATCTCTGTTGTACACTATTATTGGTAACCTTTAATTGTTGGTTATTTGTTACATTTTTTTGTCTTTCATATTGCCCTGGCTGCATTGGAAATTTCGTGGTTTTCCTCGTGTGTATACGAGCCAGTACAATTACACTAATGAATCATATCACTTAAATAATGTGAATAATTATAGAATTATTATATAAGTGTAGAATAATTGGGATGGTTGTTATGTTCACGAGTTGTGTGTAAATGTAATTAATTAATGAAGATTTCAGCAGCGGCCTGGCGGTAAAGTGTGTGAGCACTGGTAGTTCTGTCCGAAGTTCGAATCCCGCTAATGCGCCGGTTGCTTGTTATGTTCACGAGTTGTGTGTAAATGCGTGGCTTTGTGTGATTATGTCATTAATTAATGAAGGGTTTAGCAGCGGCCTGGCGGAAAAGTGTGTGAGCACTGGTAGTTCATCTCATTACACATATACTAGCTACGCATATATACATTATAGACAGTGGTGTAACTAGAATTCTTGGTCCCGTATGCAAAATAATTTCCTGGGTCCCTAAACCAATAAATTTAATGTGCTTAAAAATAAAAATTAAAATAAAGAAAAAAACGTGAAAAGTAAAAAAAAAAAAAAAAAAAAAAAATCAAGGATTCCTGGAGCCTATGTTTTCATGGTTTTTATCACATCTGGATTAATTGTTAAAAAATAAAAGCACGTTCTTAGGGAACCATTTGAAAGTTATGTAATATGAAGAAAGAATAAAAAGGAAAATATTTGCCCTTTGCTAACTGGTGAAATGCAAATTTGCTTTAGTCTGGGTATTTGACGTCAGATGATTTTAATTCTGTAATTTAAGACTTTTTGTGTGCGTGCGTATGAGTGATAGGTAATTGATATTGACAGACAAGATAATTGATAAACGTACAGAAAAAATATTACATCAATAGATAGTACTCTGTGATTTACTCAACTTACAAACATAATTTATGCAATAATATACAAGTAATAAATAAGAACTTTTATGATGTAAATGATACATTTGTTAAATATAAAACATATTTATCATAAACTTCATAAAGAAAACTATTTGAATATACAATTTTAGTAGAAAATATGTAATATTTTTGCTGTCCTTTTAAAAATCCTTTTGGTACACTAAACTACTTGAATACATCATTTTTATAAAAATCCATGAATGCTAAAGATTTTTCCTGTTTCTTTTTAATTTTCCCTCAGCTCGTACTGCTGTTCTTCTCTAATCCCCCCTCAATAAGTGTAATTATAACACTGGTGACCGAAATTCATCATAAAGACAAAAATCTTTTTTATTAAAATTTGCGTCTCCTAACCTTCAATTCCGCAAAATTATTTATCAATACCTGGACGTCCATTTTCACAGCCATTTCAACTTCAACGCTCAATAGAGATAGGTTTAACAACCGATCTTGTATCATAGTGTTTCTTAAATATGTTTTTATTATTGAAAATGACCTCTCTCTCGTGGCTTTGTTTACAGATAATGAATGATAAATACAATATAAGTTAATTGCACTCCCGATTAACTGCTTGTCATGTCATAGTATTTTACCATTGCTAATTTAGCTAAATCCTTAACGGATTTCAAATTTTGGATATCTGTTCTGAAAGTATTTATAAATAATAAAAGTTGTACTTCCAGTACATTAGCAAAGTCTTATTTATATTTTTTCTGTATTTTTGAAACATTATTAATAATTTCCGTATTTGTTAACAATGACAAATACGGAAATTTAAGTTCCAAAAATGAAAACATCATTGCGATTTTTGTTATTCCAGTCATTCTGTATTTTAACTGAGTATTTAAAATGTCGAGAGCAGCATAAAAAACTGTTACTTTAAAAGACATTTCGGAATTTTCAAGCCTGTTATCCTCACATAACTCATCAATATTTTCTTGTCTTTATTTTCTTCTATTTTTCAAATTTAATTTCTATGTCCCATTTATTTTATATACAAAAATTTGTATATAAATGTATTTGTATTTTTGTGAATATACAAAAATTGTATATTCAAAACTCTGCTTCTTTCATAATGTCTTCAAACTTCTTTCTCATATCTTGCATATTAATAGAAACGCTTTTTACATGTTGGTGAGCTCCATTCAAGTCGATCGATTTTCGATTGATTGATTGATAGATCCTGCAGATACAGCGCAGGACGTGTTTGTTTTTAATTTTTGGCATTTTGCCAGAAATGTTTAATAATTTGTAGTTAAGCTCATCGACACAACGTATATTTCAAGATGAGAACTCACACTCTGTCACATGGATTTTAAAAGTAGTACACATAAATACTTGTTTTATACTTTCCTAAACAAGTATAACGTTTCTTCATAATTAGTTAAAATAAAGTTGTATGAAACAAGTTTCGCGTACTTTGCAGAGAAATACGCAAAACTTCATTTAATGAAAATAGGTTTGTGGTGGATCAAAAAGCAAAAATCAGATAGGAAATGCTGATATATTTTAGGAGCATTAATATTTATGATTATTGTTTTCTGCTTTATTTGCATCTTGAAAAACTATTAATGTCTCAGAATAATGACCTCAGATTTCCAGTTTTTACGCTGCTTATAAATTAAGCAGTATCAATTTTTTTTAAATCTATCTATCATTAATTTATTAAAGACAAAAATATAAAAAAATAAATATAACGTATGGGAACATATATTAACGGAAGCTATTTATGTCTTAGAAAAGTTATGCAGTGGTTCTGAAATGAAAGATAGTAATGTACAAAGGGATTATATGAGTGAAAATCGCTTCATTTATTATTAAAACGTATTAAATAAATTTTTTAATTTGCGAAAATTATTGAAATATTGCAATAACGGGGGAGAATTCTTTTCTGAAATATTCCATTCGTTTGTGTGGTGAAAATAGCAATGTAATTCGCGTTCTTTCAAATGTTCAAATGCAACTTAAAACTATTAGGTCCAACGCTGCCATTGATATGCTTAATATTTTCAGTAATTAATTTATCGAAATTTACGAAGTAGTATATACTTTTAGTTGTGTGATACCATTATTATTATTATTATTATATTATTATTGACGGTTTCACGTACTGAATGCTGTAGAAAGTAAATTAAAAGCACCACAGCAGTACTTTTGAAACCACTACGAAGCAACAGAACTCTAACAAATCTCAGACTTCTGATAATTATAGTGTGATTAACAGTTCAACCTCACTTCGAATATTACAATACAATATAGAGAAAGCACCAATTCAGACACTTCAATATGAAATTCAAAACCTACGAAATTAATGAACAAATGCTACCCTAAACATTAAAACATATTGTGACACGTTCATGTAAAATAAATAACTAGTAAAGCTCCAATATAAAGCAACATGTGAAAAGGGATGGACAAATTATAACATTCAAGTATTTCTAGTGGAAATAAAGTTGATATAAAACAAGAATTACCAGCCACAGATGTCTTTTTGCTCTGCATTATTCATCCGTTCTTTTTCTTTTACGATATCATGTTCTGCATTCCAAGAGCGCACATTGTTACTAAAAGCATGACTGCAATGCAGGTACTCTCATCCATGAGAGAGGACAGCTTAGTCCGATATACCAGAAATTATCTTGAAATATTACCAGGTGACTTTAATGTAATTATAGAAATATTTCACTCAGGGAAAGAACATATTGTATAGCTGCCCGGGTTCGAGCCCAGCTTTAATATAGCAAGCTAAAACACATCAAATGCCATTGAATGATACAGCATTTTGAAATGTTACAAAAAATTTAAATGCAATTTCGTGGAAGAGCTATTGCAATTACCTACATACTAAAATTTTGACCAAAAATTCAAGAAAACTAAGATACTCCTTTTTCTTTTGAAGGAATCAAAGTCAAATACTAATGTAGGGATGCTCAACCTATTGTACTATGAAACCTACACATAGGAATGAAATTTTGTCACCTATGTGAGATGTCCAATACCCAGAAATTCCGTAAATTGTAGAATAGAACCTGCGTCTGAAAACAGACGAAAGGTAAAACATTATTCAAATACTTTACCTTTAGCCTTGAAGCAGGTGTTCTATATTAAACTGTGTTAATTCACATACAGAATTAGTAATATAATAGCTCAAAATATTTTAAGAACCAAACACACATTAAATAAACATTAAAAAATCTATATACATTTATTAGTGTTATGAGGGTTTATTCTGAAATATTATCAGGTCACTTTCAAAGAAATGATAGAACTTTTCACTCAGGGAAGGGACATTCTGTCTGGCTGCCCGGGTTCCATCCCAGCTTCTGTTACAAAAGTTTCATAGAAGAATTTTAAAAATCCTGAAACAAAACTTATGAAGAAATTATTGAACACTAGCTGTACCCGCCCGGCGTTGCCCGTGCATTTAGAAAATGCAGATAAGTGAATAGCGCAGGAATAGTAGTGTAGGACATGTAGACTGTCTCTCTCTCTTCCCCCCCCCACAAGCTACAAAAAAGAAATGAATTGTAATTAATCGATTTAATGTATCGTCAAAACAGCAAACTAACGCTAGAATAAAGAAATCAATTGTTACAATCGAACGTTATTTGAAAACAAATAATAATATCAGTGAGTCAAAAAAACCGTGCTTAATTAATTATAAATAATAAGCTACAAAAAAGAAATGAATTGTAATTAATCGATTTAATGTATCGTCAAAACAGCAAACTAACGCTAGAATAAAGAAATCAATTGTTACAATCGAACGTTATTTGAAAACAAATAATAATATCAGTGAGAAATCGAAAATCGGGCTTCGAGGTCTGGTGGCCAGCCCCTTTGTGCTTCCGTATAAAAAATTCCAGGTCCCTGCGTGCGATAGATTTGGCTGGAGAGCTCGGTCAGACAGACAGACACATTACACTTGCTTTTATTATTATAGATACCTGGTTCTATGATTTAGCCATTCTTACAGACATAGTAACTAAATCTTAAATTTGAGGGAGGGGGCTAGAGAACTAAACTAGAGTCTTTGAATTAAAGGGTATTATAAATTCATTTTTAATCAAAATTAATTTTGTGAAAATATTACACAAATATGAGGAATATACATTTTTACCATAATGTAATGTACGTTTTGCCCCTTTGAAAATCTGGAGAACTAAGGGGTGAAATATAAAAAAACTGAAAGAATCATTTGGAAAATCTCATCAAGCTTAAATTAGTTTCTAAATTAGATGTTTTGAGTGTATTTAAAATTAGGCTAACTACTTCATTCACTTCAAACCCATTACATAATACTAGTATTTAAGAAAAATGGTAAAAGATTGCAAATATGTTAAATAACAATTCTATTGATCTAGAAATGGAAATAACTGATTTTCATCCTAATTAAGATCAACAATATCACAAAAAGCCATTTGAATAGTCCTAGAACAGAAACATCATGAACAGTTAAAATTTTAAAAAGATAAATTCCTGCTTCCAATCTACTTAAAAATGTGAAAGAGGATTTTCAAGAATGAACTTGTTAAAATCAATGTTTAGATACAGGATAACAAATCAACATCCCAACGACTGCAAGGATTTAGCCATAACATCGCATGTATCAGAGGCAAAAAAAAAACTCGCAGAACAAATGCAGTGTTAAATTTCACATTAAAATACGATTTCCCTGTATTTAACTTTCATCTTGCTGAATTTTTTGTAAATAATACAAAGAGTATACCTTTTCTTTAACATATTATACCACACATTTTTATACTTTGTGTAATGTATTTATAACTGAAATATTAAAACTGCACTATATACTTGTGCTTGCCAAAATTTTATAAAATCAAAATTGGCTCCCTTTAAGTTAAAGTTGCACATAACTGCACTAAGGGAAGGAATCCAATTTTATTTCTTTGTCTGTATTTGGTTTCATTTTCATACAAAAAGAAGAGTTAAAAATAGGGTTATCTAATTTTGTTATCTAGGTAACAAAATTTAAACATACATTTTCAGTAAAAATTACAGAATAAAAGATTTTGTTTCCCTGAAGATGCAACACCTCGCTATTCCAGGTATGGTACAGACTGCATACTGTCAGAAAGAAATTCCTTTCTTAAACAGGGAATCCATATACTTTAATGTGTTTTTACACAAGTACTGTTTATGACTAATGGTCCAGGAGTAAAATACTTTATAGTTAATCCATCTAAATTTTTATTATTTCCAGTCATCTGTATAGACTGTTTATTTATCACGACTAAACTACCAATCTGCATTCTAGATACCTCATATGATTCTTCAAGTCACGTTTCGTAGCCTATCATTTCTAATACAACAGGTACTTGCTGAGCGCAGACTTGTAAAGCGTGATTTCGCGTATAGCAGTACCTTACAGGATTCCATTTAATTTGTCCACTGCTAGAATTTCATTCATACGTGGTTCGACATTCATCCATCAACACCAGAAAGAATTTATCTGCTACTTTAAGCAATTTCCATAGACTGAAAATGAAGTTAAAAAAAATCTTACAAATCTCAAATGCAAAGCATTCCGAAGAATTTTCACATATGGAAGATAAAGAAGTCAAACAATGAATCAGAAAATTACAAAAGAAAAATTGGGTGCTTATAAAACCCCTTGATAATAAAAGCGCTCATTACGAGAAACAGCTTTTAACTGAAGATTAGATGAAGGAATCGTTAAATAACAGAGAAGCAATGTCTGATCTTCTAGTGGAGATGGACACAATTAAAGAAAAAAACGGACACTTTAAAAGTGCTACAGACAGACAAAGTAGACAGATGTCTTGTTTTGCACCTGCTAAGTCTTTCTGCACTGATGGGCGAAAAATCAAGCATAGGTGCGAAGGAAAGGTATATAGAAAGAGGGGCAATTTCGTATTTGAGGAGAGTAAAAAGGAACTTCGTACATCTTGTACGAGTTCAAAAGGCCAGGAAGAAAAGATGGGACAAAATAAAATTTAAAATAAATGGCCCAAAAATAATAGAGGGAAAAAGAAAAAAAAAAAAAAAAAAAAAAAAAAGGGCCTATAGAAAGAAAAGGAAAGGAAGTAGAAAATATCCTAAAATACGATTGTGTCCATGAGTGTAGATAAAAGGAGAAGAAACTGTCTTCATTTACAATAAATAGTGTCTCACAGGTGTGTTTGTGTAGTGAGTGTGTTTGGTAATGGTGAATAGATGTGTTACTGGGGAAAAAACAAATATTGACGGTGTTAAAATGCTTCGTATCAAGGTATTTAGCATGGAATATAAAGTAATATGTACGCATGGAATATAAAGTAATATGTCATCAAACAAAAGTATATATTAATTTAACCAAAGTAACTTATGCTACTTTCATTCTCAACATTTTCATACATTTTTCAAAAAGCAGCAGCAGACTAACAACATAGAAACATATACAATACAAGACCACAACCGCACACACCAAATATATAATATATATATATATATGTGTGTGTAAATTACTGAGTATATGTATTAAAAACACAAATTAAACAGTATTTATTAATTTAACTATCATAATTTATTACAAGATTAATTATTTTACTATCATAATTTATTACTAGTTAAATAATGTTAATATAACACAATGAGGCTCACTGTTATTTATATAAGCTCATAGTTCTAAAAATTCATTTAAGGCGGTGAAGAATAAACCATCCCTTACATATGGACATTTAACAGATAGCAAAGAACAGTACGAGAAAAAATCGGTGAGGTATAATATTATTTATAGGCGAAACTATATTCAAGCGATCTAGAAAGAAAAGAGAATCCAGAAGATCCGAGAGGGAAATAGCGCGATGCCCAAATTATCCCTCTCATCCCCAAATTTTCCCTCTCTCGAGATTCCTTAAGGGCTTTGTAAGTGTTGACAGACGTGAACTGATAATGCTGGCGTCTGTTTCGAGTTGATACACAAAGGAAGCCACAAGCAATGGCAATTTCAAGTATTTTTTAATGCTTTAAACTGATGAAAAATTAAGATTTATTGATTTAAAGGCACTTATTTATAGAAATTTGATTTAGTTTAGATGAAAGAAAAGTACTTATCTTAAAATTCCAGTCTTTTGAAGTATATCCTTACATTGTTCGCTGTTTTATTCTCGTCAACATCGGAGCCGAAATTCATTGGAATGATATAGGTTTTGTAGAGGAAAAATAAACATTTTTCAAAGAAATTTAATTGATAATCACCAAGAGGAAAGGAAATATTTTCACTTTTTTACGGAGCGCAGCGATCGTACTGCCGCTTGCCTCGGTGATCACACAGGTCCCCCGAAACGCAAATACTAAACCTTTAAACCGCTCCTTAAAAGAGCTACTGGGAAATATGTGCTCTTTACAGCGACATGGTTACAGTTGCATCAGTCATTCTTATAAGCAAAAGACATCAGCTTTTTCAAAAAATAATTCTGTCATGTATTTGCCAAGAGAACGAAAACAAGTCCTAAAGAAACTTTCAGAGTGCTTTTCAAAACCAAGTTGAAAGTTAGTCTGCAGAATTTTACTTCGATAATAATAAAACATCTCTGATTTTATTTCAAAATGAATATTTTTTTATCGATTTTAAAGACATCTTCGCAAATTGGTTCATAAAACTTCACAATATGCCAAAATTGTTCAGATTAGGGGCAAAATATTATAAAGTATGCTTAAAACAACTAAGAAAAAGCACATTTTGAGCATCCTTAACAGAAGACAATTTGGCTCCACTAACTTTCTTTACGAGTATACATTAAATTTTTATTTACATTTCTTTTTTATTCAACACTTAACTTTCAATGGTTTTAAGAGAAACAGCAGTTGATAGAGAGACTCTAAATTCGGAAAAAAACTGAAACAAAATTGGTTTATACCCAGGCAGTGCAATTACACTGGCCTGTTGGGAAGAGAAGACCCCGTTGGACATGGAAAATATTAGGCCACACAGAGAGGAAAATGTTTAGCCTCCTCCTCGTAATGCGAAAGGAGGCCACTTGGGACAAAATTACACCACAGCAGTACTTTTGAAACCACTACGAAGCAACAGAACTCTAACAAATCTCAGACTTCTGATAATTATAGTGTGATTAACAGTTCAACCTCACTTCGAATATTACAATACAATATAGAGAAAGCACCAATTCAGACACTTCAATATGAAATTCAAAACCTACGAAATTAATGCACAAATGCTACCCTAAACATTAAAACATAATGTGACACGTTCATGTAAAATAAATAACTAGTAAAGCTCCAATATAAAGAAACATGTGAAAAGGGATGGACAAATTATAACATTCAACTATTTCTAGTGGAAATAAAGTCGATATAAAACAAGAATTACCAGCCACAGATGTCTTTTTGCTCTGCATTATTCATCCGTTCTTTTTCTTTCACGATATCATGTTCTGCATTCCAAGAGTGCACAAAAATGATCACAAATTACACTAGAAGGGGCCAAAAGGGGAAAAAAGGAATCATTAGATTTTAACTACTTTTATAATAAAGAATAATTATACACAAAGAGAAATATATAATATTGTTTCTTAATATATAAAACTTCAAGAGTCGCCTTCTTTGTTTTAAACTCCAGCAATGTGCTACATTGTTCTAAAAGCATGACGGCAATCGATAGAAAAGCTGATATTCCTAATACGACAGAAGTACAGTAAGCGAAAGGGGTTTTTAATATATGGGTACAACATGAATAATGAAAGAAAAAAAATTAGACAGTTATTACGGATACACAGAATAAAAGGGATAATGTTCTTCGAGAAGAGTAAATAATTGCAGCGCTGGTAGAAAGATGGCACCAAAAGACAAAGAGCAGGTAATTTTAAATCACAAATAATCAAAATAAACTTTACTGCTAGCTTTGAAGCAGGTGTTATATATTAGACTATCTTAATTCACACACATAATTAGTGACATAACAGATCAAAATAGAGTAATCAAACTCGCAATACATTAATATTAAAAGAGCTATACATATATACTTTTAAAGATTTTTTTTAAAAAAGGGCACAAAAACACCTCTCCAAAACCAGACTTGGAAGAACATCTTGGAAACAAAAGTCGTATACCATAGAAGAAATATTTCATTCAGAATTTTAACGTAAGAACCGTTTCTAATTTTAAGTTCTCTACTTAGGTACTCTCATCCATGAGAGAGGACAGCTTAGTCTGATATACCAGAAATTATCTTGAAATATTACCAGGTGACTTTAATGTAATTATAGAAATATTTCACTCAGGGAAAGAACATATTGTCTAGCTGCCCGGGTTCTAGCCCAGCTTTAATATAGCAAGCTAAAACACATCAAATGCCATTGAATGATACAGCATTTTGAAATGTTACAAAAAATTTAATTGCAATTTTGTGGAAGAGCTATTGCAATTACCTACATACTAAAATTTTGACCAAAAATTCAAGAAAACTAAGATACTCCTTTTTCTTTCGAAGGAATCAAAGTCATATACTAATGTAGGGATGCCCAAACTATTGAACTATGAAACCTACACATAGGAATGAAATTTTGTCAGATATGTGAGATGTCCAATACCGAGAAATTCTGTAAATTGTAGAATAGAACCTGCGTCTGAAAACAGACGAAAGGTAAAACACTATTCAAATACTTTACCTTTAGCCTTGAAGCAGGTGTTCTATATTAAACTGTGTTAATTCACATACAGAATTAGTAATATAATAGCTCAAAATATTTTAAGAACCAAACACGCATTAAATAAACATTAAAAAATCTATATACATTTATTAGTGTTACGAGGGTTTATTCTGAAATATCACTTTCAAAGGTCACTTTCAAAGAAATGATAGAACTTTTCACTCAGGGAAGGGACATTCTGTCTGGCTGCCCGCGTTCCATCCCAGCTTCTGTTACAAAAGTTTCATAGAAGAATTTTAAAAATCCAGAAACAAAACTTATGAAGAAATTATTGAACATACCTGGTTCTATGATTTAGCCATTCTTACAGACATAGTAACTAAATCTTAAATTTGAGGGAGGGGGCAAGAGAACTAAACTAAAGTCTTTGAATTAAAGGGTATTATAAATTCATTTTAAATCAAAATTAATTTTCTGAAAATATTACACAAATATGAGGAATATACATTTTTACCATAATGTAATGTACATTTTGCCCCTTTGAAAATCTGGAGAACTAAGGGGTGAAATATAAGAAAACTGAAAGAATCATTTGGAAAATCTCATCGAGCTTAAATTAGTTTCTAAATTAGATGTTTTGAGTGTATTTAAAATTAGGCTAACTACTTCATTCACTTCAAACCCATTACATAATACTAGTATTTAAGAAAAATGGTAAAAGATTGCAAATATGTTAAATAACAATTCTATTGATCAAGAAATGGAAATAACTGATTTTCATCCTAACTAAGATCAAGAATATCACAAAAAGCCATTTGAATAGTCCTAGAACAGAAACATCATGAACAGTTAAACTTTTAAAATGATAAATTCCTGCTTCCAATCTACTTAAAAATGTGAAAGAGGATTTTCAACAATGAACTTGTTAAAATCAATGTTTAGATACAGGATAACAAATCAACATCCCAACGACTGCAAGGATTTAGCCATAACATCGCATGTATCAGAGGCAAAAAAAAAAAACTCGCAGAAGAAATGCAGTGTTAAATTTCACATTAAAATACGATTTCCCTGTATTTAACTTTCATCTTGCTGAATTTTTTGTAAATAATACAAAGAGTATACCTTTTCTTTAACTTATTATACCACACATTTTTATACTTTGTGTAATGTATTTATAACTGAAATATTAAAAGTGCACTAGATACTTGTGCTCGCCAAAATTTTATAAACTCAAAATTGGCTCCCTTTAAGTTAAAGTTGCACATAACTGCACTAAGGGAAAGAATGCAATTTTATTTCTTTGTCTGTATTTGGTTTCATTTTCATATAAAAAGAGTTAAAAATAGGGTTATCTAATTTTGTTATCTAGGTAACAATATTTAAACATACATTTTCAGTAAAAATTACAGAATAAAAGATTTTGTTTCCCTGAAGATGTAACACCTCGCTATTCCAGGTATGGTACAGACTGCATACTGTCAGAAAGAAATTCCTTTCTTAAACAGGGAATCCATATACTTTAATGTGTTTTTACACAAGTACTGTTTATGACTAATGGTCCAGGAGTAAAATACTTTATAGTTAATCCATCTAAATTTTTATTATTTCCGGTCATCTGTATAGACTGTTTAATTATCACGACTAAACTACCAATCTGCATTCTAGATACCTCATATGATTCTTCAAGTCACGTTTCGTAGCCTATCATTTCTAATACAACAGGTACTTGCTGAGCGCAGACTTGTAAAGCGTGATTTTGCGTATAGCAGTACCTTACAGGATTCCATTTAATTTGTCCACTGCTAGAATTTCATTCATACGTGGTTCGACATTCATCCATCAACACCAGAAAGAATTTATCTGCTACTTTAAACAATTTCCATAGACTGAAAATGAAGTTCAAAAAAATCTTACAAATCTCAAATGCAAAGCATTCCGAAGAATTTTCACATATGGAAGATAAAGAAGTCAAACAATAAATCAGAAAATTACAAAAGAAAAATTGGGTGCTTATAAAACCCCTTGATAATAAAAGCGCTCATTACGAGAAACAGCTTTTAACTGAAGATTAGATGAAGGAATCGTTAAATAACAGAGAAGCAATGTCTGATCTTCTAGTGGAGATGGACACAATTAAAGAAAAAAACGGACACTTTAAAAGAGCTACAGACAGACAAAGTAGACAGATGTCTTGTTTTGCACCCGCTAAGTCTTTCTGCACCGATGGGCGAAAAATCAAGCATAGGTGCGAAGGAAAGGTATATAGAAAGAGGGGCAATTTCGTATTTGAGGAGAGTAAAATAGAACTTCGTACAACTTGTACGAGTTCAAAACGCCAGGAAGAAAAGATGGGACAAAATAAAATTTAAAATAAATGGCCCAAAAATAATAGAGGGAAAAAGAAAAAAAGAAAAAAAGAAAAAAAAAAAAAAAAAAAGGCCTATAGAAAGAAAAGGAAAGGAAGTAGAAAATATCCTAAAATACGATTGTGTCCATGAGTGTAGTTAAAAGGAGAAGAAACTGTCTTCATTTACAATAAATAGTGTCTCACAGGTGTGTTTGTGTAGTGAGTGTGTTTGGTAATGGTGAATAGATGTGTTACTGGGGAAAAAACAAATATTGACGGTGTTAAAATGCTTCGTATCAAGGTATTTAGCATGGAATATAAAGTAATATGTACGCATGGAATATAAAGTAATATGTCATCAAACAAAAGTATATATTAATTTAACCAAAGTAACTTATGCTACTTTCATTCTCAACATTTTCATACATTTTTCAAAAAGCAGCAGCAGACTAACAACATAGAACCATATACAATACAAGACCACAACCGCACACACCAAATATATAATATATATATATATATATGTGTGTGTAAATTACTGTGTATATGTATTAAAAACACAAATTAAACAGTATTTATTAATTTAACTATCATAATTTATTACAAGATTAATTATTTTACTATCATAATTTATTACTAGTTAAATAATGTTAATATAACACAATGAGGCTCACTGTTATTTATATAAGCTCATAGTTCTAAAAATTCATTTAAGGCGGTGAAGAATAAACCATCCCTTACATATGGACATTTAACAGATAGCAAAGAACAGTACGAGAAAAAATCGGTGAGGTATAATATTATTTATAGGCGAAACTATATTCAAGCGATCTAGAAAGAAAAGAGAATCCAGAAGATCCGAGAGGGAAATAGCGCGATGCCCAAATTATCCCTCTCATCCCCAAATTTTCCCTCTCTCGAGATTCCTTAAGGGCTTTGTAAGTGTTGACAGACGTGAACTGATAATGCTGGCGTCTGTTTCGAGTTGATACACAAAGGAAGCCACAAGCAATGGCAATATCAACTATTTTTTAATGCTTTAAACTGATGAAATATTAAGATTTATTGATTTAAAGGCACTTATTTATAGAAATTTGATTTAGTTTAGATGAAAGAAAAGTACTTATCTTAAAATTCCAGGCTTTTGGAGTACATCCTTACATTGTCCGCTGTTTTATTCTCGTCAACATCGGAGCCGAAATTCATTGGAATGATATAGGTTTTGTAGGGGAAAAATAAACATTTTTCAAAGAAATTTAATTGATAATTACCAAGAGGAAAGGAAATATTTTCACTTTTTTACGGAGCGCAGCGATCGTGCTGCCGCTTGCCTCGGTGATCACACAGGTCCCCCGAAACGTAAATACTAAACCTTTAAACCGCTCCTTAAAAGAGCTACTGGGAAATATGTGCTCTTTACAGCGACATGGTTACAGTTGCATCAGTCATTCTTATAAGCAAAAGACATCAGCTTTTTCAAAAAATAATTCTGTCATGTATTTGCCAAGAGAACGAAAACAAGTCCTAAAGAAACTTTCAGAGTGCTTTTCAAAACCAAGTTGAAAGTTAGTCTGCAGAATTTTACTTCGATAATAATAAAACATCTCTGATTTTATTTCAAAATGAATATTTTTTTATCGATTTTAAAGACATCTTCGCAAATTGGTTCATAAAACTTCACAATATGCCAAAATTGTTCAGATTAGGGGCAAAATATTATAAAGTATGCTTAAAACAACTAAGAAAAAGCACATTTTGAGCATCCTTAACAGAAGACAATTTGGCTCCACTAACTTTCTTTACGAGTATACATTAAATTTTTATTTACATTTCTTTTTTATTCAACACTTAACTTTCAATGGTTTTAAGAGAAACAGCAGTTGATAGAGAGACTCTAAATTCGGAAAAAAACTGAAACAAAATCGGTTTATACCCAGGCAGTGCAATTACACTGGCCTGTTGGGAAGAGAAGACCCCGTTGGACATGGAAAATATTAGGCCACACAGAGAGGAAAATGTTTAGCCTCCTCCTCATAATGCGGAAGGAGGCCACTTGGGACAAAATTACACCACAGCAGTACTTTTGAAACCACTACGAAGCAACAGAACTCTAACAAATCTCAGACTTCTGATAATTATAGTGTGATTAACAGTTCAACCTCACTTCGAATATTACAATACAATATAGAGAAAGCACCAATTCAGACACTTCAATATGAAATTCAAAACCTACGAAATTAATGCACAAATGCTACCCTAAACATTAAAACATAATGTGACACGTTCATGTAAAATAAATAACTAGTAAAGCTCCAATATAAAGAAACATGTGAAAAGGGATGGACAAATTATAACATTCAAGTATTTCTAGTGGAAATAAAGTTGATATAAAACAAGAATTACCAGCCACAGATGTCTTTTTGCTCTGCATTATTCATCCGTTCTTTTTCTTTCACGATATCGTGTTCTGCATTCCAAGAGTGCACAAAAATGATCACAAATTACACTAGAAGGGGCCAAAAGGGGAAAAAAGGAATCATTAGATTTTAACTACTTTTATAATAAAGAATAATTATACACAAAGAGAAATATATAATATTGTTTCTTAATATATAAAACTTCAAGAGTCGCCTTCTTTGTTTTAAACTCCAGCAATGTGCTACACTGTTCTAAAAGCATGACGGCAATCGATAGAAAAGCTGATATTCCTAATACGACAGAAGTACAGTAAGCGAAAGGGGTTTTTAATATATGGGTACAACATGAATAATGAAAGAAAAAAAATTAGACAGTTATTACGGATACACAGAATAAAAGGGATAATGATCTTCGAGTAGAGTAAATAATTGCAGCGCTGGTAGAAAGATGGCACCAAAAGACAAAGAGCAGGTAATTTTAAATCACAAATAATCAAAATAAACTTTACTGCTAGCTTTGAAGCAGGTGTTATATATTAGACTATCTTAATTCACACACATAATTAGTGACATAACAGATCAAAATAGAGTAATCAAACTCGCAATACATTAATATTAAAAGAGCTATACATATATACTTTTAAAGATTTTTTTTAAAAAAGGGCACAAAAACACCTCTCTAAAACCAGACTTGGAAGAACATCTTGGAAACAAAAGTCGTATACCATAAAAGAAATATTTCATTCAGAATTTTAACGTAAGAACCATTTCTAATTTTAAGTTCTCTACTTAGGTACTCTCATCCATGAGAGAGGACAGCTTAGTCCGATATACCAGAAATTATCTTGAAATATTACCAGGTGACTTTAATGTAATTATAGAAATATTTCACTCAGGGAAAGGACATATTGTCTAGCTGCCCGGGTTCGAGCCCAGCTTTAATATAGCAATAGTTCAACATCCTAATTCGCCGGTTCATATCACGTGACTCCAAGCGATCTCATCTCACGTAGAGCTACTAGAGATACAGGCTGACTCGTCAGCCATTTTGAATCTAAGCTTTAGGGTTGCAATTTAGGTGTGGAGCGGCAACTTTGGCTCTGTAGCGCTGTCCGCTAAAATTTAACATTCTAGAGAATCCGAATTTCAGCTTTTTTCTGCATCCATATAAAAATGTGGGGTTTTTCCCTTCTTTTGTCTGCAGTTCAGATTCTTTCTCGTATTTTTTTTTTTAAATTGCCAAATTTCTCGTATGATTCAAGTTATTTTAAAAGTTTCTAAAACATGTTCACAAATCATATTTCAAATTTGTATTTTTAGTTAAAAATACTTTCTTTTTGAATTCCTTTATTGAATTTTCAATTTTTGCTTTTAAATACACGCATAATGTTATTCATCTCAAAATGTATTTTTTGACAAGAGCTTTCCCTCAACCTCCATTAATTTAGGATAAGGTTTAATCTTTAATTCTTGTTTTTTATTTTTAATATGTTATTTGAATTTTGCTCACATGGAATCAAACGTCTATTACTGTAGCAAATTTGTTAAAAATGTTATTTTGTGTATGTTTCCAGAAAAAGCTGCTAAACACTTTATGATTTTAAATACTGATTCAGGATATACACCTTTAAATTATAATGCTTTTAGAATGAAGTGCAGAATGCTATAAAAATTACTTCAATGCTCAGATGACTGTGGGATTCATAGATTTAATAGAGTAAAAAATTCCATTAAATATTTTTTTTTTCTTTTCTTTATTTAGCTAAAAACAATATTAAAATAATACACAGAGAAATAAATAAAAATAAAAATAATACCTTTACATACAGAATTTACAGATACTATTTACTTATAAGTTTATTTGTTGTTGATGGTTACTTTTAAT
Source organism: Stegodyphus dumicola (assembly GCF_044657685.1). Taxonomy (NCBI): domain Eukaryota; kingdom Metazoa; phylum Arthropoda; class Arachnida; order Araneae; family Eresidae; genus Stegodyphus; species Stegodyphus dumicola. The sequence continues at coordinate 105,591,885 of NC_140781.1, read as the reverse complement.
TATACTTGGAAAAATTATACTTACATACATATGCTCTTAATATTACACGTATCTGAATATTTAAATGATAATTCCATAACATAATAAGATTCAATCTATATCACAGCAAAGACAATACTTAAATCACAGTTCTTTTTATTAATTAATTTGCATAAGTAAAAACATAAAAATATTATTTAGCTTAAAATCTATAAAATAAGTCCTCTAGTAACAAACATATGACAAACACATATAGTGAAAATAAAGATAAATAAATAAAAATGTTTTGCTTTTTTGTTTAATGTAGTGCAATTCAGTCTATTATATTCAAATTTTATTAAAACATACTGCAGTAATTGAATTTTTTCCATTATACATCAAACTGTTTTATATAGAATGATATTATATTAGTTTTACTAGTTTTACTTTTAAAACTAATATAATATAATTAATTCTCATTTATATGCGGAGATGTTTGAATAAATGCAAAAAACCATCTGAATAAATCTTAGCCAACACTATTCAGATAGTATTCTTGTTTTCAAGGTATATCATTTTTATTTTGTTCTTTTTCCATTAAAGGAACTAACCTAAGAGACTTATTTCATTTACATATATCTCATTGATATTATAAATATAGCTTAAACATGTTTTATGTGCATACTCAAAGGGGGGTGGAAAGTAAGCCTTGATTCAAAATCTGTTTTAAAGCAATAAGTAAATAAATAAAATACACTGGTTCTATTAGAATGTCAAAAAATACTGTTATGTATTCTACAAACAAATACAAATTATCACATCATACCACATAACCCTGGTACAAAAGAAGAAATGTCTGATTAGGAACATACTCTATTTATTTGGTAAAAAAGAAGAGTAAAACATATGCAACATCTCATTATGAAAAATCCTGCAAGCCATTACAATACTATAAGACATTGATTAGTAAGGTAAACATCAGTTGATCATTCTTTCACAACAGCAATAAATGTTTCATTCAAAATTCCTAATAACATGCCAAAACAGATTCACAATTGATGCCTCATTTAAGGTCACACAAAAGTAATCCGATTTAGCTGATTATGAGATCTTCTATTGTAGAGGACTTTCTAAGGAGAACTGGCTTGTATTCACATTATACATGGGGAAAAACCACAAAAAAAAAACCATGCAGCCAGCCTGTTCGGAAATAGAACAGAAGATGGAACTCCCAGCATTCAGTAACTTTAACCATTCAGCTGTTGGTGGGCCTAATTATTATTCGAAGAGACAAGCAGTAATTTTTTCAGTGACAACTACTCTACTTTTTTACAGACAGAACTGAACAGCAAAAACTTCTTAAACTCTTGATTAGATTCTAGTTTACTTTCTTCCTTTTAAAAACAGGAGATGCAAAACTTTGCCGCTGCTGCCTTTTATTTTGAAGAAGCTTCTTGAGACCAATTCCACGGGCAGTCAAATAATATTTTATTATCTTTGTTTTGATATTGCAACAGGAGGGAATATTTACCTTGCCTGCTTTCTTACAAATCATATTAACAAATTCCACATCCATAGTTACATTTCCATGTATTATTTCGTCTCGAAAATTTTGAATTATTTTTTCACACAGAAGGCACAATTTAAAAATTTCTGGAGGACATTTAAGCCCACCTAAATTTGCAAAATTAATTATGTACTGCTTATTTTCCTCAATGGAAGGAGTATTTTGCTCACAAACTAAGAGAAACTGTGAGCATGAATTACAAGCATTTTTCAAAACAGAATTTATTGCAGCTCCTGCAATATAACAGACGTTATTTTCCTCACTAAGGGTGAGATTCTGTAGAGATACATCAGAAACTTCTGGTATGGTAACAGGCTCTAAAGCTTTTTTCTCCTACAGAAATTCAAATTCATCTTTTGCATAGTTTAATAAGTAAATATCTGAATCAGTAGCATAACTGGAGTTCTTAATGTCAGATATAAACTGAGATAAACAGATAAGTTTTAATGCTTTCACAGCTTGCAAAGCACTTGGCCTCAAACCAGCTTTTCTGCGTATCTGAGAAAATACATTTTCTAGAGCATCTTGTGTCAATCTGCTCGTCAAAATAAACTGAAAATCATTCAGAAAACATGCTTCTGCTAACTGTATGGCTGATAAAGTAGAAAGAATCAAACCAGTATGTAATGGTTTCCACCCTTTACCAATTTCTATAAGCTGTATAACATTAATAAATTCAAAAAGTAACTCAATTTTTTTGCTTTTATTTGTCACAGAAATTGAGTTCTTTCTACATCTAGAGGATAGCATTTGAAACCACTGACATATAAATCTTATCCACCATGCTGTTGTAAGAGCATTAGGGCTTATCTCTTTTAAAGCTACTGCCTTCTCCAATTCCACAGCTGTTTTAATTGAAAAAAACCTCACAGCAGAAGCAACATTCATTTTATCAAAATGTGAGGGGAAGAGGTCTTCTTTGCTGAGATGATGCAATAGTTCTCAAACCACAATTTTGGTTTGTTTCAGTAATCCAGATGTCTTTTATAAATCCTGCAGATACATGCAAAGTAACCAAATTTTCTTTACTGCAAACATAACTGGGCAGTTTTATACTATGATTAAGAGTTGCAGACCAGAGATTTTTTAAAAGATGTGGCACATCTGCAAATACATAAATAATTTTGCCCTTAATTTCAGTAGTGAAATTATTTCTTTGGTTTCGAGAAACAGATATTCCCAAAGAATTCCACAGGCTTCTATTTACTGCTGCCATATCGCTAACAATACCAACAACATTAAATCCAACAGAATTGACAGCTTCGATAACATTGACAACAAGTTGTTTGAGCTGGCATCCTGTTACCTGTCTAGTTATCTCATGGGCAACCACTTGCTTCCATTTCAGCTTCAGAGCTCTTAGTAAAATAACTAAATAGTGATTTCCTGCACCCTTTTGATTTCCTAATGTACATTTACCAATAAATTTACGTTTTGAAATATCAAAATCAGGATTGCCAGAAATCTCCATTTCATCCAATGATAAAATGCAGTCTTTATCACTAGCATTCATTTTTTTCTCATTTCATTTTCAAAAGTTCAATCATGTCACTGATGACTCCAAAATTCATTTCAAGACCTTGAAGTCTTTTATTTAAAGTGCTGTATGAAGGCACAGGAAAACCTATTCTGTGCAAGTAATTATAACCATGCTTGCCCAAGGCAAATCTAACTTTGAGGCCTTTTATTATTTCCCCGTCAGACCATTTTGCAATGCTTCTATGAGGAATTTTCAACATTGCTATTTGTTCATCTGAAAGAAATGTTTTCACTCCTTTCAGCAATTCCTCATGCTGTACTTGAAGGTCATGAAGTTGAATTTCAGTGCTATGCCATTTTTTTAAAACATTAATGTCACTTTTTTTTTTTGGTTGCTCTAAGTTCTTTCAGTAATATTTTGTTCTGGCATTGCAGAAGCGAGATCAATTCAGTCTGCTGTTTTATAAAATTCCTTAAAAGAACATCCTGGAATAAAGAAAAAATCTATATGAATAATCATCAAAGAAGGGGGGAACACAACAAACAAACAAAAAAGATCTGAAAGGTTTCAGATTTTAAATTACACCCAAAGGGGCTTTTTTTGACATTTTGTGTTTTACCTTTATTTATTAAATATCAAGTTTTTCACACTTAAACTATAAAATTCACTTCAACAGCAATATTGCAAGATAATTTTAAAATGAACATATCTTCAGAATTCCCGATTCATTGTCTCACACGCCGGAGATAAAAGTGTCTTTTCTGTACAACATTGCCATTGCCCGCTTTGAAATCCTCAAGTTTGTTAATAAAAAATTCGTTAAAGTTTTACAACATATAAAATCTATATTAAAACAAATTCCAAATTTCAAATTCGGGCTTCCAGATGTCCATATTCACAGTAGAATTAAGTCATTCAAAATTTGATGGCTCTAGGTACCGTTGTTTTATCAGAATGCGAAAAACATACATGCATTTATGCAGATTCTTCACTATATAATAGGGTGATAATATTTCGTGGCAACAATTTGAAAAGTGATGCAGCCGTTTATAGTGTTTCAATACAAAACGAAAACAATAGTCCTTCAGGGACAAAGCCCCTTTGGATTAAATAGATAAAATAGATAATAAATCTATTAATTATTAATCTATTTATTATCCTTAAACAGATAATAAATCCACAAAATAAAAATGAAACTTCCAGGTCTCTTTTCCTACACTGTGGTGGGTTTTTAAATTTGACTCTATTGTTTTCAGCATTTTCTAGATTATTTTTGTTTTATTTTCTAATATTTAAAATTTATTTCACTTAAAAATAGATTTTAAAAATTTATTTCCAGCTTTTCAAGGGATCGATTATCTCCATAATCATGAGCAATTTAATAACACTAATTATCAACTTATATCGCAGCCTTCACAAATGCTGATGAAATTAATTAAAATTAATTACAATTTGGTTGCAAGATGAGTCTAAAGGTTGTTTTTGCAAACAAAACTGAAATTTACATAGAGAATTTGCAACTATTGATGAAGTTAATTACATTCCTTTTACCAAAAAATTACTTTATAGAACATTTTAAATGTATATAAGGAAGCAATTTAATTATACATTAGTTATCAACTTACATCAGAGCCTTCACAAATAGATGGTATTTCATTGCAAAATGAGGCTAAAGGCTGTTCTTGCAAACAAACCTGAAATGTACACAAAGAATTTGTAAATGTTGATGAAATTAATTACATTCCTTTTACCCCCCCCCTCAAAAAAAAGTTAATAGAAACGTTTTGTATAAGCAAGCAATTTAATAATACACTAATTATCTACTTACATGAGATCCTTCACAAATAGATGGCATTTTATCACAAGATGAAGTTGAAGCTTGTTCTTGCAAACAAACCTGAAATATATATATAAGAAATTTAGAAATATAGATAATATAAACTACATTCATTTTAAGAAATAATTATTTTACATAACATTTTATAATTCATAAAAAGATAATAAATTGTTAACACTCAAAATTCAAAAATAATTCCATAGCACAACAGCCAGATATAGTACAGCTGTTTAGGAACCATAAGACAAACAATTTCATATTTCAGAAATCGTACAAAAATTCATCAATACATGTAAAACATATGACATTTAATAGCTGCTCAAATGAAAACATAGCATAGATTCTTTACTAGCAGCGGTTATTTAATCAGAAGGTAATGCTAAATTTTGTTGCAAACACACCTGAGATGTACTGTAATGTACACATTTGCAACCACTGGTGAAATGAAACAAAGTGCATGATTATGAAGATGGAAACATTTAAAAAAAACATAGTACAGTTTACGAATAGATGTTAAAAAACTATTAAAATTTTTTAGAAGTGCAAAATGGCAATTTACATCAAATACTTCGGCAGCAAAATTTATTTCTCCAAAATATGAAGCTGAAGGTTGTGGCAAATGAATCTAAAAGAAATTATAATATATGAAATATGTGGAAGTGAAAGAAATTATAAACTCTGATCAGATAAAAATAAATACAAATAATCATTACCATTTTAAAAGTAACTTTCAACTTATAAAAAAGCATAAATACATTGGACTGTTCATAGCATTCATACTTCTTAAACATAAGTAAATATTACGTTAACATATTTTTAAATTTTAGAAACAGTGTTAATACATTTTAGAAAAAGTTTATAATACTAAATATTTAATAACTGTTCAAATGAAGACTTACAACAGATGGTTCAGCAACAGAAATCGCTTCAGTTGATAAAGGTATACTGTGCAGCAAGCCACCCTGAAGATGCAAAAATTATGAAACACATATAAGTAAGGATACCTGAAAATGCTGATAAATAAAATATACTTAATGTAACTTTAATAATAAATAATATAAATAATCCTAATAAGTTTTGTAAATCTTTAAACAAAAAATAACAACATTCAGACAAGACATATAAGACATTAAAATATACATTTAAATCAATGTATTATAACTATATTATTGTATTACTCAAGATTAAAGTTATTAATTTCAATATTATTTCTTTTACTTATACATATTTCTCTCTATTTATCTGGAATACATATTTCTCCATACATATTTCTCTCTATTTATCTGGAATTTAAAATTAAGCAAAAAAGCAACTTTAGTTTAATACAAATTTTGATTTAAACTCTTTTGACTTTGAAGGCAATCAGATACAGGTTTCTTTCTTTTAGGAGCAAATTTGAAGAAACCAGACCCATGTATGACTGTCCTTGAAAAACTACAAAAACTTTATCCAAAAACTACATCAAATTGAGGTTTTATGCCTAATTTTCAATATATGATTATAACAAAGTACATACTTAATTACATATATAACAACAGCAAAATTTTAATTTTTTAATCTAATCTTAGGGACTGTAATTACAGCTTTATCACATAATGCCTTAATTTCAATATTTTTATTCTTTTATAAAGCAATTTAGTCCATTTGTAATAAAAACATATTTTTTTATGAAAACCATAGAAATAAAAAACACATACATTACAAAAATCGGATGTAAGTGAACGGTGCTTTGGTAAACCAATGCCTTTTAGACGCTGTGGGGTCAACAGTTGTGGGGGATTAGGCACATTGAAAAGAGTTGGCACAGCATTGGGCTTGAGTTTTTTTACGCCCATCTTGCCTAGAGCATTCAAATTGATTTTCTTCAAAATGTACCTGCATATTTAACAAAAGCATGCATGAAATTTAACATTAAAATCAAAAGCACTAGTATTTAATTACAGTTACATATATTATATTAATTTAAGAATGTAATTTTCTGATAAATTTAATTTTTTTTATGAAAATAGAACAAAATTTTTAAAAAGTAATCATGTTTGTAAAACTACTTAAAACATATTTCCTGCTCACACACTAAAAATAAATTTAAAGGACCTATAGTTAAAAATACATTAAGATTTACTACTACAATAAAGGATAATAATGGGATCAAAACGATTCATCGAATATTTAAATTAATATTTAACTTCTTAAAAATGTCTAAAAATACAGAATATATTTATCTTACTATAAAGAAAAAACAAAATCATTTATTATTTGGATCATACCATCCAGTTTTTAACATTGGCGCCAAATATCCGATTTGGCGACAATACATCAGAATCAAAACATAGAATGCTACTTTAAATCACCAATCGTACAGTAAAATTAAAGAAAAGAAAAAGGCACATCACATTTCTAACTGAGCACAAAGTTTACATGAAATGTATGATACAAATTTTACAAACGGTATAAACTTTTCACGATAACAAAAGAAACAACATGAAACAACGATATTTTACTGCATAAACACATACACATTCCGCAGTTGATTTTGTACTTATAAAATTAGTTGATAGTCAATAAGTGACAGTTAAATGAAAATACATATTTTAAAGTACCAAGAAGAGTAATTTTTCTAACATTCTATGGAAAAATACGAAGCTGAACTTACCTCACAAAGATACGCTCCTGGGCCCGGGATCCATTGACCTCGACGAGAATTAACTATCCATTTTCTTCGTCTTTCTTCATTTCTAGGGAAACGAAACATCCTAAAGTTATTTTTAGACTGATTCGAACAATTTGGTGCAGCACAACCACCCATATTTCTGAAAATTAGGTCGGAATCGATCCACAAATATGTCAACAAATCAGTGCAAATCCAATAGCGAATACCAACAAGTTAGCTTCAAAATGGATGATGATTCAGCTCCCCTTTATAGTAGCCTTAATCTCACGTAAACTACTCTAAAAAATCTAATGCTCTCAGTAATTATCTACATTAATTTCAAGTTAAATCTTAATTTGAAACACAAGTTTAAATGCAAGAAATATTTCAATGCGTACGAATAGCTTACTCAGAAATTATGTAAAACTGCAGTGCTTTACTTCACTAATGCATTCTCATTAGAACTCATGAATTTAACCCTTGACTTTCCTTTTCTATATTTTCGGCTTCGGGTAAGAGCTGTGATAGCATCCTAATTGACCTAATTACCGAAAATGGCCTTAGACATAAAACTGAACTATCTGATAAAAATTCTATGTAATTATATACCAGTATTGAAAGAAACAATCAATCTGATAAGAAAAAGCTGCGACTTGTTTTGAAAATGAGGCGTAAAAGGTTACCAGCGAGAATATTGCGTTTGGCATCGGTTGTACCATTATTGGCGACTTTATCGCTTGCGCCGGCAAAACGGAAAAGTACCAAATTTTGTCAGCTATGTGAGATGTCCAATACCGCGAAATTCCGTAAATTGTAGAATAGAACCTGCGTCTGGAAACAGACGAAACATTATTCAAATAGTTTACTTTTAGCCTTGAAGCAGGTGTTCTCTATTAAACTGTGTTAATTCACATACAGAATTAGTAATAAAATACCTGGAAATATTGTAAGAACCAAACGCGTATTATATAAACATTAAAAAATCTATCTACATTTATTAGTGTTACGAGGGTTTATTCTGAAATATTATAAGGTCACTTTCAAAGAAATGATAGAAATTTTAATAAATATAAACTACAGATTTTCTTACCTTCGAAGTTCGAAAATCTAAGTTCATCACATTCAAGTACAATATCGTGCATATCCCCAATATGCTCTCTTAATTGTTGATTAGGTTAATGAATTTCTGCCGTAAGATGAACCAATTAAACTACTTCCTATTGATTCGGAACGTACATCATGCACATTACATAAATGTCGAAATAAATTACAACGAAATTAAAAATATCTCTTCGCAAAAAAAGCAAATTTCATTTTTAAGAATTAATCTATCCAGAATGAAATAACTTTGTACACAATGCTAGAATATTATGCAAGAGCAACGGCTGGCATACAATACTGTCAAAAAACTAAAATGGCGGTGGTAAAATTTAGGCTGTGTCTACCCGTACGACGTCGGACGTTTAGCTGAAACATGGTAAAAATGCTAAACGTACGACTAGTTGCGCAGAGACACTTTCGTGATTTAATATAAAGACGTGAAAATTTTTGACCTTTTGATAGTGTACCTGATGATTTATTAAAAACACAATTGACTCTCTTATATTTAATATTGAAAAGAAGGAGGGGGATATGTACAAAATAATAATAAAGATAATTCTAAGGTATTTTTTATAAATATATGTGACTTCTGAATATAGAAAATAATCGCTTACAAATGACTTATGTAGTATTTGTTTTATTATCATATCCTGTCCTCATAAGCTCAAAAATAAAACTTTATACAGGAAAGTCATTGAAGTATGATAACAGATGACTATTTTTGTTAGAAAAATTATAATGTTATGAATATTTTCCTGAAGATAATTATACATTATATTCAAGCATATTTATATATTAATATATATATATATTATATTCAAGTAATAGATGACATATTTATATATTCTATTTAAAAATAAATGGCAGCACTATGTCTTATCATTAACTTTATCAAAAAAACTTATAGGTTTAAAGCACCTAATTTCTAGTATAAGAACTGTACTTCAAATGTCCTTTTCTTTTCCCTTTTTTTTTTTTTTTTTTCTGTAAGAGTTTTGCTTTATACTATTTACAGATGTGACATCTAAAAATGCTTGGCCTTTTTTATCCAAATATATAAATATGGAAGTCTGAAATAATGCAATATATTTGTATGTATATAGAGTAAAATATTAGTAAATTCTACATAAGTACATTATTATTCTAAGATAATGTGTTTAAAAATATTCAGTTTAATGCAAATATGTGAATCAATTTATAGTACATATAAATTTTAAGTGTATGACTTCTGTTGGATGTTTTAAGTAAACAATCAAAAAAATTGACCTTTTTATCAACTTATCTTGAACATATATACATTATTACTTTTTTTTCCTATAAGAATAAACTTTATCTAATATAATAATCTAAAAATAAATAATACACAACATCTATTAAGGCAAACCATTTTTAGTACAGTAACAAATAATACAAGCAATATAATTTAATACTTTCAGTTGTCAGAGAATGAAGTGAGTTTTGTGAAGCTATTTAATGAAAAAATCTGAAAACAATTTTTGATGGTTCTAAAATACAAGTTCTAAAAGAATTAAAATATGTACATGAGATAAATGCCGCTCTTTTTGTTTTAACCCCTTTGAATAAATTTTAACCAATTTGATACTTTTTTTACTTCTTTTCAAAACCTTGAAATACATGAGAAACTGATTTCAGGACCAACACATTTCAAGAAATATTGCTAACTGCAATGAATCAGCACACATGTATGACTTTATCAGAACAACCAGAATGTCTTGTATTACCTTTATTTATTTATTTAAAGTTACTAATGGATTTATATGTAGAAGAGCTGAGATTTCTAATACAGTTACCACACTGGCATTTTTAATGATCTTTTCATTAATGATTTCATTAATGATTTCATCCGAGTTGAAACGACTGATGTGGGCCACACCTGAAAGCGAAGGAACTGAGCAACTGCTGCCACCGCAGGAAATCTCGACGATCATGAAATTTAAAATCTTGTTTACTTATCTTGTACTTTGAATATGCATAATATGGATATTTTGTTTAGGGACTTCAAAAATAACATTTTGCTGCCACTTAGACGAGGGAAGAAGCAGATGGAGAAATCAACTCGGATGACAAACCCAGTACCTGGGGGTATAGCCAGGTTTTTCTTTCAAGAAACACATCCGAGTTGAAACGACTGATGCGGGCCACACCTGAAAGCGAAGGAACTGAGCAACTGCTGCCACCACAGGAAATCTCGACGATCATGAAATTTAAAATCTTGTTTATTTATCTCGTATTCTGAACATATATAACATGGATATTTTCTCTACAAAAAACTCCAAATAGTGAACTGCCAAGTAATACTGCTGAAAAATGCAAAATATGGTGCTGAATGGTAAGTAATATAAAATATATGTGTGCACATTAAAATTAGAGGATTATGGCTCCTGGCGAAACCTCGTAAAAAAAAACGCATCAGGATTCCTATCTCCTAGTCTTACATGTACTAGCTTAAAAATTGGGATTATTTGTAACTATTTTGTTTCACTAATATCATTAATCACATTTCTTACTGTTTCTAATTTTTTTATCAAATTTAGATTTAATTAAAAATCACTTTAACCTGCATGTAACGTCAAGTAATGTGAAAATAGATAGTGCCTATTTTTTAAACGAAATTATATGATAATACCCGCATAAATATTTTTTATAAATAATTGATTTAAATATAATTATAAAAACTCTAATTTACAAAATTTGGTAATGCTTCAATTAAAATGAATAGTCAAAAAGCAGAAGAAAAGATTTTTCTTTTTTTAAGTACGTGTAAGTCTTAAGGTGATGTGGAAATGGAATCATTTCTAATTTCAAAATGCTTGTAAAAATTGTTCTTTTTCAGATCTGATGAACAGGCCTCGATCTATAAGAGTGGAATTCAGTGAAACGAAGCATTGGATTTTAACAAGGAATGAATCTATAACAGTTTTTCTTGTGAAAAAATGAAATTTTATAAGTTATCGGCAGAGTCATAGTTACTGTTTTCAGCGCCCAGGGACAACTGAAGATTTTGTGCCCCTCCCGACTACTGGCCAAAAATGGAAAACATTCAACTCTAAAAATTCGTAACATCATTTTGGCTTCCCTTGGATGATGTGCCCACGGACATATGCTCCCTTTCCAGCCCTGGTTATCATATACACAGTTACTTGTGAACTTGTTGACTGTGAGAAACTGGATACATATTTTCTTGCAAAACTGTGAGAAACAAGATAAAAATTTTCTTGTGAAAAGATGAAACTGTGAGAACCTGGATAAAAATATTCTTGTGAAAAGGTGAAACTGTGATAACCTGGATAAAAATTTTCTTGTTAAAAAGTGAAATTTTTATATAAATATAAATAACATAATTTAAGAAGACAAAGATTGTACAAGCAATATCATCTAGGGGTAAGTACCTTCATTTTGCAATATATGTTTACATTGATAAATTAAAAAATATGAAATTCTAGCATATTGAAACATAAGTTAAGAAATGTATGTTTAAATTGATTAATTAAAAAAGGTGAAATTCTTACATATTGAAACAAAAGTTAAAAAATATGTGTTTAAATTGATTAATTAAAAGAGTTGAAATTCTTGCATATTGAAAAATAAGTTAAGAAATGTATGTTTAAATTGATTAATTAAAAAAAAGTTGAAATTCTAACACAGGGAAAAATAGAAAATATATGTTCAAATTGATTAATAAATAAAAAAAATGAGTGCTATATACTGAAAAATAAGTTTCTTAAAAAGAACTTAGCATATATTACAAATAGCTTAATAAATGTTCTAATTTTTCATTTCTCATCCATATATATCATGTTTAACTATCATACACTTACCTGCATAACATAATTAATTTAAATATAAATTCATTATTAATTTAAATGCGAAATAATATAATGCCGAAATTACATGCAAGTCAAATTTTTAGGTTGGAAGCTTTCTTTTAAATCAATTGTTTACAGTTTGAGCCTAAGTACTTCTTCGCCCTATAGCGTTTCATGCAAAACATTTCACTCGTTAAAGTACACGTTAATTAAAATTTCTTGTTCTATTACTTTAGACTGAATTACAATTAGTAAGTTATCATATCATGCTTAGTAATATAACATTAACTATGTTGTACAACATTGAAGAAACAGGGAATGTCAGGTGTCATCATGTCAACATGAACAAGGGTAAGTTCAATTTTTCCTTTTGGTTGTTCAGAATTGTTTTCCCTGTCCACTTCCCTCGGATAGGGAAAACAATATTTGGCCGCCATCTTGGATTTCGAAATGCGCTTTTTGGCGCATTTCTGAAATCCAAGATGGCGGCCAAGATGAAATATTATAAGGTCACTTTCAAAGAAATGATAGAAATTTTAATAAATATAAACTACAGATTTTCTTATTTTCGAAGTTCGAAAATCTAAGTTCATCACATTCAAGTACAATATCGTGCATATCCCCAATATGCTCTCTTAATTGTTGATTAGGTTAATGAATTTCTGCCGTAAGATGAACCAATTAAACTACTTCCTATTGATTCGGAACGTACATCATGCACATTACATAAATGTCGAAATAAATTACAACGAAATTAAAAATATCTTTTCGCAAAAAAAGCAAATTTCATTTTTAAGAATTAATCTATCCAGAATGAAATAACTTTGTACACAATGCTAGAATATTATGCAAGAGCAACGGCTGGCATACAATACTGTCAAAAAACTAAAATGGCGGTGGTAAAATTTAGGCTGTGTCTACCCGTACGACGTCGGACGTTTAGCTGAAACATGGTAAAAATGCTAAACGTACGACTAGTTGCGCAGAGACACTTTCGTGATTTAATATAAAGACGTGAAAGTTTTTGACCTTTTGATAGTGTACCTGATGATTTATTAAAAACACAATTGACTCTCTTATATTTAATATTGAAAAGAAGGAGGGGGATATGTACAAAATAATAATAAAGATAATTCTAAGGTATTTTTTATAAATATATGTGACTTCTGAATATAGAAAATAATCCCTTACAAATGACTTATGCAGTATTTGTTTTATTATCATATCCTGTCCTCATAAGCTCAAAAATAAAACTTTATACAGGAAAGTCATTTTACCTCCAAATATATTTTATGGTATTGAAGTATGATAACAGATGATTATTTTTGTTAGAAAAATTATAATGTTATGAATATTTTCCTGAAGATAATTGTACATTATATTCAAGCATATTTATATATTAATATATATATATATTATATTCAAGTAATAGATGACATATTTATATATTCTATTTAAAAATAAATGGCAGCACTATGTCTTATCATTAACTTTATCAAAAGAACTTATAGGTTTAAAGCACCTAATTTCTAGTATAAGAACTGTACTTCAAATGTCCTTTTCTTTTCCCTTTGTTTTTTTTTTTTTTTTTTTTTTTTCTGTAAGAGTTTTGCTTTATACTATTTACAGATGTGACATCTAAAAATGCTTGGCCTTTTTTATCCAAATATCTAAATATGGAAGTCTGAAATAATGCAATATATTTGTATGTATATAGAGTAAAATATTAGTAAATTCTACATAAGTACATTATTATTCTAAGATAATGTGTTTAAAAATATTCAGTTTAATGCAAATATGTGAATCAATTTATAGTACATATAAATTTTAAGTGTATGACTTCTGTTGGATGTTTTAAGTAAACAATCAAAAAAATTAACCTTTTTATCAACTTATCTTGCACATATATACATTATTACTTTTTTTTCCTATAAGAATAAACTTAATCTAATATAATAATCTAAAAATAAATAATACACAACATCTATTAAGGCAAACCATTTTTAGTACAGTAACAAATAATACAAGCAATATAATTTAATACTTTCAGTTGTCAGAGAATGAAGTGAGTTTTGTGAAGCTATTTAATGAAAAAATCTGAAAACAATTTTTGATGGTTCTAAAATACAAGTTCTAAAAGAATTAAAATATGTACATGAGATAAATGCCGCTCTTTTTGTTTTAACCCCTTTGAATAAATTTTAACCAATTTGATACTTTTTTTACTTCTTTTCAAAACCTTGAAATACATGAGAAACTGATTTCAGGACCAACACATTTCAAGAAATATTGCTAACTGCAATGAATCAGCACACATGTATGACTTTATCAGAACAACCAGAATGTCTTGTATTACCTTTATTTATTTATTTAAAGTTACTAATGGATTTATATGTAGAAGAGCTGAGATTTCTAATACAGTTACCACACTGGCATTTTTAATGATCTTTTCATTAATGATTTAAAATCTCTCTATATATTTTTATTATTTTTCAAATGAAAAGTTTTTGTTCATTTGTTTCCAAAATAACAGCTGCTTCCTTAGTTCAATTATTATTTTTCTTAACTGGTTTGTCTGGTGAACTCGTGTGATTTTTTTTTTTTTTTTTTTTTTTTTTTTTTTTGTGAATACATTAATTCTGTAATTTGTGGTTTTCAGTTTTTTAATTTCTCTTTTGAAAAGTTTTCTGCATTTTAACTTAATAGCCTTGAAACTTATGATCAACATTCAAAATCTAACTTCCATTTTAAATTTCAATGTTTACCTGGATTCATAACAAGTGTATTATTTTTAAATTATTCAGACAACTTAAGAGCTGTGTGTCTTACATCTTCATAATGGTAGAAAATTTCATTGTACAGCCTATGTACATTTTAGTTTTGTCATGTCATGCCATTTGTGAAATATTCCTTTTCTCTGCTTAATGTTATTCCATATATAGAGATATTCAGTAAGTTTAAGCATAATAAATTTGTAGAAGATAAATGTCTAAAATTGCATTTTCAAATTCCTATGTAGACTTTTACATTTGCATTTAGTACAGCAATCAATTACGCATTGAATTCCAATATAAAAATATTTTTTATCACAGCCTTCAGATCATTCCTGAACATCATTCAAATCATCATCAGACTGCAGTATGAAATATGCAAATACTTCTGTTTTTGAAACAAAAAAGAATGATGACAAGTTCTAGTGAACATTGTGCATAGGGTATAAGCTGAAATTATTATTCCTGGAACAGCAATCTGGCAAATTTTAGTCTTGTGTGCTGCAGCGTTTTTATGCATAGCGGAATTTTACTGCTGAGTTTGCTACACAGTTTTATAGTTAATAGGAATTGTATTGGATTATTACGTCAAAAAAATGTGAGAACTATGTGTCTAAAAGAAGATATGCCTTTTCAAAGGAACAATATAAGGAAAACTGGCTCTGTTTCACTTTATACATGAGGAAAACAGCAAAATCTCCTATGGAGCCAGCCTATTCGTCAAGATAAAACTCTGAGCGAATTACTAGCATTCAGCGGATTTACCTCTCGGCCGCTGGAGGGCCTAGTACAAGTTGAGTCAACAGGTTAGCGTAATAAACACCTTTTATCATGATATTATGTGACCTATAATCTATAAGCAATGCTCTTCATAAAAAATATTAATTCCGTTTGCTTTCTGGATTCTGAACTTAGCTCTTGTTTATCTATTCTCTTGTTTTGAGATCTGCTCATCAAAACAGAGCAGCAGGTCAATTAAAGAAGGATATGCATGCAGTGAAATCATCTTCAGTACGATCTCAAGTCATAGTCACGTCTTTAATCCACCTAAAATCCAGTCCCAGTACTTTTCACTATTTGAGCAAAAGTATAATTCCTGTTGGAGTCTAAATTAAGATGAGCTCTGGTATTTCAATTTTCTACTGAACTATTTTCATTAATTAAATTGAATTATCTAATTTTATTTATTAATTTACATTTTATTTTTATTTTTTCTTTATTTTTATCTTTGTTGACGACCTTTCATAGTCCTTCTTCTTTTAGAAATTAAGTACTGACCACAATGCATTGAGGCATAAAATTGAACAGGCACTCGTATAATCCTATGGCAAACATTCCACACTTGCTAGATAATGTGTTTCATATTGAGGACATCGAAGCACTGAGCCTACGCAGGCCAGATAGAGCTTAAGTCACATTATTTTGATCCCTGCAAAGCCCGCAAGGGCTTTCTGCCTAAGAACAGGGATGCTTTTGTGGAGCACTTTTTAAAGGTTCGATTTGGTTTGTTTGATTTTAGAAAAGCACTTGAGGGCTATTTGTCTAAAGAAGAGCAAAGATTCTTGATGGCTTCATGATGGACTTTTCGAAGAAAACTTGCTGCCATTCACATTGCGCAAGAGAAAACATTAAAAACTCCCATGCGACCAGTCCGTTCGCTGGAATTTCAAACCAGTAGAACTAACAGTAGTCACCAAATTTACTGGTAGGTTTATACTCAACAAGGGACATATTTTTGGAGCAGGTAGGTAGTGTAAGTGTCAGTAAATGACGTAACCAGTCTTGGGCAATAAGCTATGAGTGGCGTTCTTTATCCTACTGAAATACCGTGCTTGGATTCTTTGTCAGGTATTGGTGTATATTGGTTGAGACAGATAGATTTTCACATGTTATGTCTCATGTGCAAGCAGTAATTAGAATGGTGCAAAGCATAGTATAACATCGTCAACGTATTAGACAGTGAGAAATGTGACAACACTGACTAAGAAAGGAATGCAAAAGATACAAAAGCAGATTCGAAATAGATCTGTATTCTACTCAAATCAGAAGGTGAATGCCCATATGATAAGGGTAACACAAACGCAATTATCACTAGGGGATATAATCCTACTTAATTGTGATGCAGTCTCTCTACTGTATATTCATGCTCTGTACGAGATCGTCCACGAATTTCTGAGAAATTATGTTCAATTCTTCTTGCAGGGCTGATTACAGCTATGAAAGCATTGAAAGGCACTAGCGACGGGTTGTCAAAAGTCCCCAGACCATACACCATATATTAAGTTGGAGCATACGACAGCCTTCAGAATGCCTACGCTAAGACAGGTGCTATATCTTCACTCCTTAACAAGCTAGCGACAGTTGGTATACCATGAAGTGTAGCACTATTGTTAGCGAAGAATCTTGGAAAAGATGCACGTGAGTAGAAGAACATTAGCACAACTGCAGTCAGTAGTGAATTAATCATCTTCAGATGTATGGAGCTTCATATAGCGACAAAGTATTTCACTTCCACTACCAGGATCAATGTTCCGTCTTACCTTCTTCGGGAACATGCAAGGACCTGACTCGGAACAGAGAGCTTACTAAAGCTATGTTCAAAACTGTGGGAAGTAGACAGGATACACAAGAAGGGTATACAAAACCCTTTATTTTTCTCTATTTACAATAATTTCCGTACTTCGGAATACACAGACCCGCTACTTGGGGTCTAACGTAAAAATATAAAAATAGAACTAAATTCTAATTTAACTTTAAAATAATAAACGTGGAAGATTGGCCTTATATTAACAGGAAGCCGTATGTAGTACAGAGAACTGTGAACACTACAATACGTTTAAAATTTATCAAGAGGATTAAAACCTCTGGCCTGGAAGGCAACCAGCAACTGCGTAAAACTTCTAAGGTAAGCGGCCTGCTTCGACTCACTGCTTCCTCTCTCTCGCTTGGCAAAAAGCCACAACTTAAATACTTGGCGTTCGCCAGACAAATTTTGCACAAATATTTTAACGCTTATAATTCTGGCCGGAAGTAGAAAATAAGAAGTGATAGTAAAGATTTAAAATAAAATAAACGTTAGTAAAACTTAAGATCCTTACGTACTTCCCGCCAGAGTTAATTATTTTAAAACTGAGGTCTAAAAGGACCTTGTTGAAAACTTTTAGCTCTAGAATCTAACGCGAGGCCAATCTTTTACAAACATTTTTCGCTAGAAACTAGAAATTTAAAAGAAAGAAATTTGTTTTTACAATAGCAGCTCCCAGGACACACAATTTTTTTTCATCTGTACTGCATCTAAACAGGAGCTTTTATTCAAATCTGGTTCCTTCCAGAGATCTGGAAGGAAAACTAGTTTAATGAAATGTTACAAAATGAAATGGCAGGTAACATGTATAATTATATTTCTCTAAACATTCTTATTTCATTCATGATTATTTTAATTATCTCTCCCCGTGTTCTCTGACATGTGTTGTAAAAGAACACCAAACACGAATGTGTTTATGTCTATGTGTTCAACACTTCCTCCTACAATCAAAACACTAACGTGTTAAAATTCAACATACCAAGACCTCGTAACACACCCTAATTTCAACTCTAAACCCTGAGGTACTATTCTGAAAGTGGCTAACTCTGAAGTGTAGCGTCAGAGAGCCTAACTACATCATTCAACCTTTAACACATATTCACCATGATTTAGTCTTTTTACAGGTACACGAATAAAAAAAATTTTAACATTACTTTCACTTTTACCATATCACGGTATTTCTTAACATTTAAAATAACAGTTCACATTGTATATAAGAACATATTAACGTGCCGTTAATTTTATACATTTGAAAACATACATTAGTAGTACATTGTTAACTTCTGTTCTTTTTAAAGCAAGTGCCAATTCTTTCTACATTGAAATAATACATTTCAAAAAGTCTTTCAGACTACAACTTCTTTCTTGCCAGAATGTTTTAAATAATATTTATACAATAACTTTTTACAATATTTAAGTCTTTACACAACGCTATTATACATCAACTTTAGTTTTACGCGCGAGTAATTGAAAAACATAATACCAAAATCGGTAACAACTCATTTCTCGCCCTTTTGGCGATAAAGGTAGACCTCGCATGAGGTAAAACTTCTTGAAATCTGCCACTTGCAGTAAGAATGAAAGATTAACTTAATGTTTGCAAAGTAACATAAAATTTTACTTATCTTTGTGATATTCGGACATTCTTTTCTGGGCCCAGTCCTTAAAGGTAGTGCAGATAGTTTTTTGATTTATCCTCCTTCTTGTACCGGGCTCGCCCTTCAGTGCCTTCCTCTAGATGCTTTCT
Organism: Stegodyphus dumicola; assembly: GCF_044657685.1. NCBI lineage: Eukaryota > Metazoa > Arthropoda > Arachnida > Araneae > Eresidae > Stegodyphus > Stegodyphus dumicola. The sequence goes on along the minus strand of NC_140781.1, from coordinate 105,572,363 downwards.
TTTTTCTCCAGTTCGGTCACCCTTGAATACCTTCTTTTTCGCTTCTGCCTGTGGTCTTGGTCGTTTGATGGCAGCTGGTCTTGGCGGAACCGGGAAACTTCTTTCGTGTTCCTGCTTGGACCTCGTTGCTGGCCATTTAAATTTTCCTTGTAACTTTTCCTCCGCCGCTGATGGCCCTTCCGCAGTTCGGCGACATTTGCTGCGGAGAGTCCTGTCGGATGAGTAGATCTTCCGTTTTAGAGCCGGGTTATAGTTGCCGTCATTTCTCCTGGTTCTCTTTGCATACGTCGTCCTTCTCCCTTCTTCCTTCTGGGGGTGATCGTGAACTCTCTTTTCTGGAGGGTGGAATGGCTTCTTTTTCTTGCTACCTTCAATTTTTCCGCGGGGAAACTTTCTTTTCACTTGCTCCTGGCTCTTAATGGCTTGCCCTTGTACTTGTCATGTTTCCACCTCTGGAGCTTGTGCCTGCGGTGTCTGCCGTGCCGGATCCTGCAAAAGATCTGAAAATATTTGCATTTTATTACGATCATAGTAGGGTTTCATTTGATCAATGTTTGCGGAGCAGATTTCACCATTTCTGGCTTTTAACACTACTACAGCGTGAGTTATTTTTTCAATAACATATGGTCCTTTAAATCGTGGAAAAAATTTGGCAGTTTTATCTTCTGGTGCTGAAGAAAGTGAATGCTTAATTTTTAAAACTTCATCCCCTACTTTATAAGTTACTCCCCGTCGTTTCAAATCATAATAGAGCTTCTGTTTTCTTTGTGCTACTTCCTTATTCTTTTTTGCTTCTTTTATTAGTTTTTCTATATCACCCATTTTAAATTCTGGGTCTCTTTGTTGCACATAAAATAATTTATCTAACGGCGTTATAATCTTTCTGCCTAAAAATAACTCAGCAGGAGTTTTGCCCGTTGTATCATGTTTTGCGGTCCTAAGGGCGAAAGCAAATTCATTGACATAGTTATCCCAGCTTTTATGAAAATTTTTAACATAACTACGGATAATTTTCACTATATTTCTGTTGACCCGTTCCGCTATATTTGATTGCGGCCGATACGGGACCATTTTTAAATGACGTATGCCCAGTTTTTGGCACATGTCTTCAAATATATTACTTACAAATTGAGGACCATTATCCGATATAACTTTTAGGGGCGCCCCGTATTTTAAAATATATTTATTTAAAATAGAATCAGTAACTAATTTCGCGGAGGCTCGTTTTAAGGGAACAATTTCGGTCCATTTACTAAAATGATCAACCATAACAAGGAGATAGCGACTTTTATTTAACTCACATTTTGGGAAAGGGCCCAATAAATCGATGCCAATTATTTCATTTGGAAATTCGGATTTAATACTATTTAGAAACCCGGCCGGGCGGAAATTAATATAATTAACTGCTTGACATGTTGGGCAGGACTGGACATACGCCCTTGTTAACTTTTGCAGTTCAGGAAAATAGACTGCCTCGCGTACGCGTTGGATAGTTTTTCGAATACCAGCTTGAGAAGCTAAAGGGCTGTCATGGAGCTCCTGCAGGATATTTAATATAAGACTAGCTGGGATAACAGGTCGAAATTCGTTGTTGGAATTTGTAGTTTTTGTATAAAATAATAGACCATTTATTAGTTCGTAATGGGTCGCCCTATTTCTTATCGCCACAATATCTTGGTGGCTAAAATTTTCAGGATCCTTTAAATACTCATAAATGCTTCCAAACTCAGGATCCTTACCCAGTTCGGTTATTACAGTTTCTCGGGAATTTATTGTACATGCTGTGAGCATTGCCACCTTTACAGTATTACCTTGTTCATCTATTTTAATTCTTGATAGGGCATCTGCTACGATATTTTCCTTTCCGGGGGTATGCTTGATTACCAGATTATATTCTTGTAGCTTGAGTGCCCATCTTATTAACCTTGGGGATAAGTTTTTCCCTGAGTACAATCTAGTTACCGCCGCATGATCAGAGTACACTGTTATTGGCGCCTTTCCAAAATAGACTCGGAACTTTTGCACTGCTAACAGAACTGCAAGTGCCTCTCTCTCGGTCGCGGAATAGTTTCTTTGTGTTTGATTTAAAGTTCGGCTAAAAAATGCTACGGGCTGCTGATTTTGCGAAAGTACCGCTCCTACCGCATAATCCGAAGCATCCGCAGAAATTTCTAAATTCTCATTCTTTTCAGGAAATTTCAACACAGGGGCTTGCGTTAATGCTTGTTTTAATTTTTCGAAAGCACTATTGGCTTCGGCCGTTCACGAGAATCTTGCCTTTTTCCTTTTTAATTTTAACAATGGCTCAGCGATAGCTGCAAAATCTTTTATAAAGGACCTATAATATGAACAAAGTCCTAGAAAAGAAGAGAGCTTCTTTGCCGTGTTTGGAGTCGGATACTTTTGTACAGCAATTATTTTTGATTCGTCTGTCTCTATTCCTTTCTGAGATATCTTGTAACCTAAATATTTTAATTCAGGGGCTGCAAATTTGCACTTTTCGACATTAACTTTTAGACCGGCCTCATTTAATAAAGAAAACACCTGTCTTAAATCCTGTACATGTTGGTCGAGATTATCACTAGTAATAATGATATCGTCTAAATAGATAAATGTGGACTTTCCAAGAACAGGTCTTAACACAATGTCCATACATCGCTGAAATGTTGCCGGGGCCCCTGAAAGGCCGAACGGCATACGCAAAAATGCATAAGTGCCAGACTTGGTTATAAAAGCAGTCTTAGGCACGTCCTCAGGCCTAACCCCTATTTGAAAATAACCAGTCGTTAAGTCTAAAGTCGTCATATATTTGGTGGATGTTATGTTCTTTAGAATTTCTTCAATAATAGGTAACGGATATACCGGATATTTAGTTATGGAGTTTAATTTACGGTAATCAATCGCGAATCTCCACCTTTTTGGATGTGTCAAAGGATAGTCATTATTTTTCTTACATAAAACCACCGGGCTAGCATAACTACTTGAGATGGGCGTTATGATCTTTTTACGTAGCATATCGGTGATATGCCATTCTATAATTTTTTCCTTATTCTTATCATACCGGTATGCTTTTTGGCGAACTGGCATTGAATCTCCGGTGTCAATACTATGGTTAGTAACCTGAGTAAATCCTGGAATATCACTAAATAACGAAGCAAATTCACTTACAACTTGTCGGATTCTTCCTTGCTCGTCATTAGGCAGGTGGTCAAGATTTAACATCGGCGGTTCAGCCTTTTCTGCACGAACTGGTTTCATTGTCAGCTTGAGGGACGCTTCATTAAAATCCAGCGTTGCTTGTGCGTCTGAAAGAAAATCTATTCCTAAAATTATATGCGCTTGCAGATTCTTTACTATAAAAAACATCACCTTTACTTGTTCGTCCTTGATACGGACATACAGAGGTACTTTACCTATACACTTACATTTTTCTCCTTGCGCCGCTAACACTGTCGTATTATCCGAATTATATATGCGGTATTTCCGAAAATACTTCCTAAAACATTCTTCTGCTACACAGGAACACTGCGCGCCTGATTCCAGGAGTGCGGTGGCTGGGATATTATTCACCAACACTTCAATCTTCGGAAGAGTCAAATTTTTCACTATTACTATATTTAACTTGAAGGAAGAGGGGTTTTCTTGGCCTTCGGATTTCCGCACACTCCCGTCAGCAGAAATCCGTTTTAGTTTAACTTATTTTTCAATTCCGTGCTTTCCTTCTTTTTCCACTGGCCTTGAGACTTTTTTCCTGGATTGCTATTGAACTGTCGACGTTTGCCGGCTGTTTTTGAAGCTCGGGTTTCCTTGCCCACTGATTCGATTTGCTTCCGTAGCCGTGTGCTTGAGTTTGCTGTAGTTTTGGCGCACCAAATTGGTTTCGCTGTTGATATTGGCGTCTTCTTGCAATGTCCGCCGTTCTTCTGCTTTCAAACTGGATTGCTAGCTCAAATAACTTTTCCAGTGTAGTCTGATTTCTTAATTCAATAAAGTCTTGCACTTGGGGCAGTAACCTCGGTAAAATCACTTGAATTATCTCAGGATCCGGACGGTTTCCATACAAGAGTTTGAAGACGTGAATTTTTCTTAAAATAAAGCTTGAGAGGTTTTTAATTCTTTGTTGATATATACTAAAAAGTTCCGTTTCTAATTTCGCACGATCCCTTACAACAGGGAAGGCTTTTAGTAGGGCAGTCTTGAAATTCTCCTAAGTATAGGTGGGACTTCCTGCTTGACACAAGAGACTTCTGCCTATACATTTGAACCAGTTAAGCGCTTGGCCCTTCAAAGCGCTGGTAGCTAAGGTAACTTTTTGAAATTCGTGCACGGGGTAGAGCATGAAGTGGTCATCCAATTTTTCAAAAAAACTGGTTACCGGTGAGTTTCCATTAAATGTTGCTTCTGGTTTCATCGAAGCGCGCATGGTCTGGACGATGTAACCAAATCCTTCCAGGGCGGCAGCTGGCATTTCTGGATTCTGAGCCGTTTCTGCAGGCAGCACAGGTTCTTCTTGAAACTCGGCCATGGTTATTCTTCTTCGTTGGGCGCCACTATCAGGATCAATGTTCCGTCTTACCTTCTTCGGGAACATGCAAGGACCTGACTGGGAACAGAGAGCTTACTAAAGCTATGTTCAAAACTGTGGGACGTAGACAGGATACACAAGAAGGGTATACAAAACCCTTTATTTTTCTCTATTTAAAATAACTTCCGTACTTCGGAATACACAGACCCGCTACTTGGGGTCTAACGTAAAAATATAAAAATAGAACTAAACTCTAATTTAACTTTAAAATAATAAACGTGGAAGATTGGCCTTATATTAACAGGAAGCCGTATGTAGTACAGAGAACTGTGAACATTACAATACGTTTAAAATTTATCAAGAGGATTAGAACCTCTGGCCTGGAAGGCAACCAGCAACTGCGTAAAACTTCTAAGGTAAGCGGCCTGCTTCGACTCACTGCTTCCTCTCTCTCGCTTGGCAAAAAGCCACAACTTAAATACTTGGCGTTCGCCAGACAAATTTTGCATAAATACTTTAACGCTTATAATTCTGACCGGAAGTAGAAAATAAGAAGTGATAGTAAAGATTTAAAATAAAATAAACGTTAGTAAAACTTAAGATCCTTACACGACAAACGAAAATTTGAGCACTTGCAAACTGTTTCCTTTCGATGATCTCAGAGGGACGACTGCGTAATCTCTGCTTTATCTAGATATTTAGACTTCCAGGATGGCTAGATTATCTAAATATAGGAAGATTAAAGCTGTTATCTTATTCTTGAACCGGGATGATAACGCCTCATATAATATTGCAGCGGCTGCTCTATTGTCCTAGAAAACTGGATGACACACCCTTTACCTGTTTAGTCTTGCCAGCAACTGCTGCTATCCTTAAAGCTCAACTCCATTGCTGAACTACTCAGTGGCGTAAAGGGGTTGTATGTTGCGCCGGTCGCAGAGAGGCGCCAAATGGTCTCCAAACAAGATTTTCATCATATCACTGTGTTTTTTTCGGGAAGGAGAGCGCTAAAAAGGTATTTTGCCCCGGGCGCCAGTTATGCTCGCCACTCCCACTGGAGCTACTCAGATCTTTTGTTTGCAACACTACAGAAGACACTGCCTCCGACGAGAAGGCATGAAAGTCCGCAAAGCGATCAAAACACCATGGGATTGTTTCGTAGTGATATCAGTGTTATAGCTAGAGACGGGCGAGGGTGGACAACTGTCCCTGGGCGTAGTGTCACGGAAATGCCAAACTGACGAAGTTTTAGAATGAAACAGTTTCCATACTTAGAAAACAGAAGGGTGTATGAAATCTGCAGTTGTCTTTAGGCGCTGAAAACTATAGCCAAGTCTTTAGCCATATTGGATGTCCAGTAATAGATTGCATGCATCTTAGGATGTCACCCACTGTCACCACCACCAGATGATGGGAGTCATTAGCATAGATATTGCATCATCTAAAGACGGCTCTCCAGTGGCCGAGCGGTAAAGCCGATAAACTCGGGCCGGGGCTCGAATCCCGGCGAGCAGATTGGCTGCTAACTAAGCGTTTTCATGGTTTCCATATGTGTAACATATATACAGTCCAATTTCCCTTAGAAAGTCTTTCACGAAGCCATCCCTTTCCTTAGACAGGTAGCCCTCGAATGTTTCGCCATAACTAAATAAACTGAACCCAACTCATCATCTGTAAGAGAAGATATCAGTTCTTCATATCCTGGCGGGGTTGTTTGTGGAAAACCACTACCAGAGTTGGATTAGCCATTAAGGAAAGTAAGCACGTGCTTAGGGCATCAGGTAAAGGCAGCGTTACAAAAAGGTGCTTAAAGATTCAAAGAAAGAGTGCAAAGGGTCCACAAAAATAAAATTCTCACTGCAGATTTTAGAAGATACCTAGTGCACTTAATCTAAGCCCGAGAAAGAGGGAATGATGAGAAAGAGGCGTTATACTATAGATGTATGTGGAGGCAGCAAAATCTTTGAAGTGCTACGGGCATATAAAAGTCTAATTTGGCAATGAGCATTACTAAACATTCAGATAGCTGCTCCCTTTGGTCGAAATGTAATCCAAACTACTGACATGATGTGTATAGTCGCCTTTGGCCTTCTTTCAAACTTCCAGACAAAGTCGTCCAGATATTGTCTATAGAACTGTCACGCTGAGACTACAAATCGATGTTGTTAAAACCGAATGTACAGTGCAGTAGCTTCTGTTCATGTTTTGAGCATACAGCATGCTTTATACCCTCTCCTACACCCCATAGATGTCATGCTACGTATATGTGCATGCTGTACAATTACCGGACCCTAAGTGATCTCCTAATTGATCTTTTTGTTGCATCTTCTTGTTTGTACTAACGTTACATTAATTTCTCCATTTCATTCTTAATTTTTATTATTTATGTAATTGCAGAACTGATCAGCTATCGTGGATGACTTCTTAAATCGCAATATTTTACAGGAGCGGAAGCACGCTATCCACTAGGAAGGTTGGGATTTATGCTACTGACCGGGAAATTCGCTTAGCTACATATAGGAACTGTGTGCAGCCAAAATAAAATAAGATACTAAGTCACTAATTTTCTCTTTCCTTACCGCTTGGCTTCGTGTTCTAATTAGAAGCACGTTCGGCTGGCAATAGGGAAGTCCAGAATGCAAATCCTGGGGCGGTCATTCGCTGATATTTTCTATTTCAAATAAATACCTAAAGGCTCAACCAACTAACCAAGTGGTTCCCAAACTAAAATGTGGTAGACGATAATTCTTCACCACCAGCAGGTGGCGATTAGGTTACCACCTCCCCAACTGCCTTTTAAATGGGGAAGAATGTACGGAATTTTCTTTTTTCTCAACGCATGCTTTCATGATGTAATTTGAAGCACTTCTGGATGGCAGTGTTTAAGCCCAGATTTCGAATCCAGGATAGGTCATTTCTAATATTTTTTTTTTTTTTTGGCTCCTAAATAAACCTAATATTATACATCACCGTTCTATGGTGCTCTACACTCATCTACAATAGCACAATCTCAAATAGAGCTACCAGTGCTTTAATATCGAGATTAGTGTACATAGTAACTCTGAAATTGCAGTTTCGCAGTTTCGATGGTAATGGTTCAGAGTCACATGTTCTACTGTAGTGTGGATTAGGTTAACATGTCTTTCTGGAGCTGTTTCCAAAGCAGAAGGGTGCTGATCATTCTACAGATTTAATGCGAATGATAAGGCCTTTACCAAAGCTTATAAGTTGGGTAAATCAATGTCTACATGATATTTTTTCTGATTACATACTTTTTGTTTTGTGTCATATGGGGACAAACTGTATACTAATTTTTATGCCTGCTTTGAATCAGACACTAATTTTTGTTTGCAGCACCACTATAGGGTTTGCAGTCATACCCTGCTACACGACACTTGAACCATTAGCATCTATGTTCACATATTGCTCAACTGATTTATTAGTTATAGCTTATGTGCATACATTTCTTTGTCATATGTGTATGTATTTTAATATGAATCTTTTGTAAAAAATAAATTAGACTTGCATATATGCATAGGCAAGCTAGTTTGCTATACGAAAAGAAAATAAAATTAAAAACCCTGTTCCTTAGACCATATCAACTGGCTGTTTACCCAATTCACATATATTGCTATAGCACCAGATGTTAAATTTAAATCGACCACTTCATTTGAAAGTTATAAAATGGACATTTGTATACTATGTTATCTTTTAGTACATGCTCAGCTGTTGAATTTTTATGGCAAAGGTCCTGAGGGCTATCTGCTTAAAAGAAGAGATGCCCTTCTTTGAGCACTTTTTGAATGAAACTGACTTGTATTCGTATTAAACATAGGGAAAACTGTAAAAACAGAGATGTAGCTAACCCACTTGATAGAATTCAAACCTAAATTGTATCACCAGTATTCTGTGTCTTATCTATTCGAGAACCGACACCGGTGGGTATTCTTCTAAAGCAAGATTTTGGTTTATGTTTGCATATAGATATTACTTATGCAGTAGTTCATTATCAGACATATCAAAATAGTGATATCATTGAATGAAATTAAAAAAAAATAATAATTCCATTTTGCTACAAACTTCATACACAGAAAACAAGAGAAATAATGCTTTGAATTTTGCTCATCAGAAGAAGCATTATATAATACAGCACTTTTGATGAGCACAGTTAATTGGTGTGTATATGTATTTTAATCAGTGAGCTGTTCTAAAAGATTTTTCATGGAATGGTCAGACTTTCTTAATTTCTCAACCAGACTAGCAGCATTGTTCATCTGACATGAGACAAACTTAAATTAAGATATACATAATTTTTAAAACAGGGCACATAAATTTCTATATAATGGCTCACATAAATTATATTTTATGTTAGCCATTATATAGAAAACTGGCTAAATAAACAGAAAATCTAAAAAATACAGCCGCCTATTCCACAAACCAAAAAAAAAAAAAAAAAAAAAAGGACAAATAATCTTAAAATGAACTCAATGATTGCAGACTATAGTAATAACAATTTATTCAAAATGAATGTAGATACACTATTTTACTTTTAAATATGTCAAGAAACTTGTAGTGATCATCCAGCTAATTCAGTCTGCTTTTAAAAAAGTGTGCATTGAAATAAATAAATAAATAAATAAAAAAAAAAAAAAAAAAAAAAAAAAAAAAAAAAAAAAAAACAAGAATTTAAAGAAAAAAGAACAAGAGCTTTTCATTATTAAAAACTGTTATGACCTAGAAGAAATCTAATCATATCCTTTCACATTACCATCCATGCACACCAATCACATAATCATCCACCTAGTTGGAGAAAAATGGTTTTAGGTAATGAATGTATTTTGCTTTTTTAATTCCCCTGATATGAAACTCAGCCAGATCAGGTTCATGAATTTAATTGTAAAATACGGGTATTGAGAAGCAACTGTCATTGGCGAAGGGCTTGGGCATACTGTAGATGACAGTAGGAATCTGCCCCATAGTTATCCCTATGGGATGGATGGATAGAGGACTAATGTCAATTTCAAAAATATGTCTCTGCAGTAATATTTTACTAAATTAATTATGTGAGGTTTGTTTGGTGCATTATGAAAAATGAGCACTATTTATGAACAACTTAAGATACTTAACAGTAAATTATCATCACATACATCACAAAAAAGAAAAGTATCTCTTTGAGTGCGCATATAGTGAGCTTGGATATATATATATATACTATAAAAGTATATTTTATTTAGTATTATAATATATTATTCTTTTTCATATTTTTATGTTAAATGATAATTCTTAAATAGATAAAAATGAATGAATTTATAAAAACAATCATCTCAACCTTTATAATAAATGACACCTAAAGGTTTCCTCAAAATTTAATACAGTTATTCCCATACATGTTGATTTGGCATCCATAGTTGTTATGGCCAATCTATTATAATGCAAATAACAGAAGAAAAAAAATACAAAATGCATTTTAAATGAGAACAGGCCACATCATAATAATCAAAATAATTTGTACTAAAATTCCAATCATAAGCAAAAATATACAAGTATAAAATAAAAAATAAAAAAATATATTGTTCTGACATCAAATACAAAACTGCTTACTTTGCTTATAGTACTTAACATTTCATTCAGGGTTAAATTAAAACATCAAAATTCTCAACATTAGAGATACAGAAAATATATTTAAAAAATGTATATGATATAGTATACAATCTCAGCATGCACAATTTATCAATTAAATTTGACTTCCTTTATACGTATTTTTCAAATCATGAGAAACAGTTTTTGGCTGATTTTTGTGATGAAACATTAGAAGATGTTTTCCAAGAAGGGATGCTTTAAGGCAAACTGGCTTGCATTCATCACGTGGAAAAATCATGACGATGCTTATGCAGGCAGTCCATTCACCAGGATTCAAGCTATTAGTGTTCAGCTTCTCACCAGCTTGTCCACTGGCACACAACAGCCTCTTGTAATACATTATCTGCAGACATGAAATCCTTCTGTATTTATATGAAAAGAAAAAGTTATACATTCAATATTAATTACAAAACCCATTTTCATACATGCCTACTGACAAATTATAAGTAATCCGCAACTCATGATGAGTATTGTTCCAATAGTTCCATCATAAGTTCATACTGATGTAACTCAGGGTCTTAATAAAATTATACCTTGGTATGTTTGATTATATTGTTATGAATAAGGCTTCTGTTTCACATGAAAATGGTTTAAGGAGGGATAAACTTATGTGACATTTATAAACAATTTATTTGCATACATTCACATGAATTTTATAAAATTAATACATATACATCCCTTTCATTAGTTGATAAGAACAAAAATATATACAAAATTCTTTTAATTAAAATAATGGATAAGTAATTGTTACTTATTTAAAAGAATTACATATTGTAAAATACAACTTAGTGAAAAATTATTATTCAGGTATGATCAGAATCCTATAAAAACAATGCATGTATGCATAAGCTGTTTATATTTTTCTGTAAAATAAACATTTGATCTGGACAACTGCATACTTTTATTTCAAGATGCTTTTTTAGTTAGGACTACTTAATATACACTAATGTTTGTGAAAATCACAACCATGAAGGAATTATGCACTTTGAACCAAACTTACATGAAATGTAAAGTGAGTTAAGACATACAAATGATTAGAATTACAAAGGGATTATGCATGAAAAGAGAAATGGCAGTTGTAAAGGACTGTAAAGTTGTGCTGAAATCTGTTTATCATCCTCCGTCTGCAGTGAACATTTAATTTGTGCTCAGTATGCCTCGTCAACAGCAGAGGATGCCATACCAACAAGTTTGAACGAGGACACATCGTCTGTATGCAAGAGGGTGGACTTTCATATCAAACAATCACAGCCCGCACGCAGCACAATGCCACAACAGTGATGCATGTTTGGAAGAAATGGACAGGGAGAACTAAACAAGGTGAAATCCTGGCAATGGGTCACACAACAAACACCTCATCTGCATGGCTGTGATAGATTGTAGAGCATCCTCTCGTATGTTAGTACAATATTGGAGCACCGTTACAAGTGTTCGTCGCTGTCTGCTGCAACATGAACTACATGCAAGGGTTCCTCTACGCAGGATTGCCCTGTCGCTGAGTAACAAATGCCTTCGACTTCAGTGAGCACTGCAACTCAGTGCGTGGCGTGCTCTGTGGCAACAAGTTGCTTTCTCCAACAAATCTTGCTATAATCTGGAGTATAATGATGACAGAGTATGCATTATTTGATGCATTCCAGGCACTATATTTTAGGGAAAAAAATGCCTGTGCACAAGCCTTCTTTAAGGTACAACAGGTTTTGCATCTTCCTCAGATATGTTGCTCAATCAGCATGCCTAGGATTTCATCGGTCAGCGACTCGCACGTACAGCTAGTGGGCCACACACTGAAACTGAACTTTCACATCAAGTCAAAGCTATTCCCCAGGATTACATTCAGAACCTATACGATTCAATGCCACGATGTGTACAGGCTCTCGCTCAGCATGACAGAAACCCAAAGTACTGATTTTCCAACTTTCGTTTTTTTTTTTTTTGTTTTTTGTTTGTAAATGTGATCGTTTACTTGTATCACTATCGGTAATATGCGGAATAAATTTCATTCATTTCTGACAATTCCTTCATGGTGTTGCATTTTTCACAAACATTAGTGTCTACAGCTTCCAGTGCCTGCTCAGCATCCTCTCGTATGTTACTGAAGATAAATGACTAACTGAAGACAATTTTTAATCTCTATTGAAATGCCCGTAATGATTCATTGCTAAGCACAGAATCTTAAATAACACTTGTAACTCCTAGCAATGCCTCATTCTGCCTCTAGTCCACCATCAGAAAACTCCATCAACCTGCTGAGGAGGAAGCTCCACGTTTATAAATTCATTGCCATCATCTTCAAAGGCAGAATTACAGAGGTTCTGGGAATCCCATATTATCTTTAAATTCTTTCAAAGCTTTTCTCAAGCCTTTTCTTGTACAATGCAATCATAAAATGCTTGTTGAAATTCTACTCAGTATCAACTGTAATCTCCAAATGCGGCTTTATGAATTTGTGTCCATCATCTATACAAATTACACTGACCAAAAAAAAAAAAAAAAAAGCGTTATCTAATTTTTAAAATTACATCTTTCGGCTATGCCGAACTGGATGACGAAAGGGGCAATTCTCAGAACCCGCACATTTCCAGGAAACCCGTGTAGCTAGGTTACCATTTTCACTTACTACAAAGACAACGCCAAACAATAATCGATTATCGCTCAGATTGGGACCACGTGATCCTTCAGAAGCAGAACTTTCATCTGATTGGTTCATTTCTACCCCGGACAGAGTTTCAGCTGAAACATTTTTGGCAAGGTTTGAAGAAATATCACATAGCCGCTACATTGTTTCTGTAGCTAGGTGGGATTCTTTTTTTTTTCTAAGAATCCTCCCATTTAAACCAGTGCTACCAAAAACTTGTTTCTCAGGAAAGTCCCGTCTAGCAGGGACTGTTGATAGAAGTAAACAACCGCTTTAATCAACACTCACTAATAATATAGTAAAAAACAATGACCAAAATTAGCCTCAATCCACTATGTCTAATCCGTTTTCAAAACACATGTTTCACTTTTGTGATAAGAGGAGAGTGGAATGTTGAAATAAACATGAGCTCAGCATAAGAGCGTATAGGTAGTGATCACTTTAGGTTTTCTACAAATGACATTCAGTGGATGAGTTGAATGTTGCCTTTTTTTCCCTCCGAGATAGCTAGATGGTGTTACTAGGTGGCTTAAAGTACAGTCAAAAGTCTTTAATCTGGAATGATCTATAATCCGGACCTCAAAGCTACAAACTTTCTGCACATGTTTAAACGCATGCGCATATGCGTTTAATGTATAATGGACGGTATAAGCTAAGCTAAAATTATCTATTTCAGTTAATGTTGCAGATCGCGTCGTTCCTTATTCTTCTAATTGGATCCGGCTTATTATTTTTTGCAGACTGTTAGAGCAATTTTATAAAAAGGAAGCTTGAACTTCGATTATGTCAAAAAGAGTTTCCGATTCTGGAGATATCAAAGGATTTACAAGCGAAAGCATGTTTTGATGTCCATGAAACAAAAAGTGGAATTGCTGCAAAAAATGGTTAAAGGCATGAAGAAAGTGACAGAGAGGTGATTTGTTTCTCTAACCATTCCGAAATCTGTTTATCAATTTCGCGCTGCTCTGCGGGAGAGGAGGGGGAGCGTTGCAGCACACAATGAACTGGAAGTTGATCTGTCAGCACTATCCTCATCTTCAGGGCAGATGTTTTTATTTTATTCGGCTTATAATTCCTCACTAAATGCAGTATTTCATCTCGATGTACTCCGTCTTTGATATGATTTAAATCAAATTCATCATTATAAATATCACGAATACACATGAAATAGTTTTCTGGTTGCAATTTTCTAATTTGAACTATGCGTAATGTATGCTTTACGCATGCGCATGTTGAAAGAAAAGTTTATTAAAGTAAACAAATAAATATTAAACTTTTTTTTGTAAATTTTGATACCCTTTAGATCATAATTGCTCTTTATTTTATATTTTTAATTTTATAATTTCTCCATGCCATCTTAAAAGATTTAAACTGATGAGCTATAATACAAAAAAACCGATAATCTGAAATCGCCGAAGAGTCCAAATTAAAGACTTTTGACTGTTTATGATAACCAAATGAGCACCACAGCATTTAATGGGTTAATATATGACATAATTACACAGATTGGAATTTGCTAGCAAGTTTGCCCTTGAAACAGAAAAGAAAATTAAAAATCCTGCTCCAGAGGACATTCCAGCTGGCAACTTTATGAAATTTATATACTACTGTTACGAAATAATTTGATCCAGTTTTGTGAAATTAACAAAATATATGGCATTAATGAACTATACAATCATCTGATGCATATTTTAACTTTGAATGTCAAATCAGAATAGGGATTTTTTTTTTTTTTTTTGCACTGTGGCTGATTCTTACCTTTAGTCATAAAGATGGCTATTATGATGCATGTTGCTTTATCGAAGACCTGCCAATGATGGATTACTATATTCCTGCCCCACTTTACAGTGCTGAAATTTATTAAAAATATTTCCCTCATTTTCCACTTTTTTCAATAAATTAATTAGAATGAGCTTTCCTATAGTTTAAAATGTATTTGTTGATGTGGTAATCATTGTCTTACTTACAAAGACAAAATCCCATAAATACATACAAAGGTTACATTGAACCTTTCTTCTTGTAATTTTTTACCTTAATGCCAACTTAACACAAGAACTGTTGAAACACAGTGAAGCAAACTCAAACTGACATTCATTCTATGATTTCAGCTGCATACTCAACTTCTCGCCTACGACTCTGCAGTTGTGCAATTCTAAGATGTTTCTTCAAGTAAAAAATTGGTCGATGTGTACATGGATACCGAGGATGTGTAATTCTTAAAAACGCACCAAGCAGTCGGTGATTTTTCATTGTTTTTCTTGAAGTCCTGTTTTAGATATTTTTGCATGTTTACAGAATTAATTCAAATTTGTAACCGGCGATATGATGAGTCAGTGATTTTCTAAAACACACGAAAACAATCGATTTGGCGACTTGGCAATTTTTTTAAAACTCGCCAATCTGGACCGTAATATCTAGTTTTACCATATTGCTGTTGTGAAAAGACATGTTTGAAGATGAATACAAGTTTAACAATTTAAAAATACTGTAATCCTAAAAACAAATCATATGGACCATGGTAGACAAAAAAATAAGAAAGGCACTGCAAAAGCATATGGTTAGACATGGCCAGAATCTCATAAAAAATAGCAGACATTAGCTTCTTGGCAAAACATACTTTGGCTCAACTTCGATGTTAATGTTTCTGGTTAAGTAGAAGCAACATTAAAACTGGTTTGCAGTAAATGCTGCCAAATGAACACATAACTGAAATATTCGCTGATATTAAGAAAAATATTAATTTGTTCAGCTAGACATTTAGCACCAATGCTCATCTAATAATAACAACAAAATTATAAATTTGTTCACAGAATGTAATAAGAAATTTGTGTAAATAAGTACATAAGCAGCAACAACAACAACAACAACAACAAAAGGCACATCAATATCACTGCCACACCATACAATTATGTTTGAATAAGAAAACAGAGTTATGCGCACAGCATTGAAAGAATACCTTTGAAGTACACCATATTCATTTCTTACCCTGAATCGAGCAGAACCATGTAATTATTTAATCTGCAACTACATTTTGAAATTTAATAATACACACAAATTATATACATTTAATACACATTTTTTACCGAAATTAAATAATTACAAATATAGTTTTTACTAACCTATACATGCAGAAATTCAGGGAAAAAAGATCGCCAGATCGCATTTACCAGTTTGCTTTAAAAAAATGAATTAACATAAATAATTACAATTGAAAACCTATTCATTTAAGCAAATAATGGATTATAAATTTTAATTTTACCTTACAATCAAGAATGAGAATAGCCACATCACACCCAACAGGCAAGAGAACATTAACTGGGCTGAATAACAAAACAACCATCACAGCAAAAGCTACTGCTTCTTGCTGCAATTTTTAATTTCGCTACAAATAACAGAATAATACTAGAATTGCTTACAATAAGTGTACATAGAATGTTAGGCTTTTGGTATTAATATTACACACTCTAGCTCGGCTGAAGTTAATATGTTAATGTTTCTGGCTAAGCATGTTCAACTAGATGCATTATTAAAGCTGATTTCGGCTCATTTCGGATACCCGGCTCTTGGCTGAATTTGGCGAGTCTTGGCCGCCATCTTGGATTTCAGAAATGCGCCAAAAAGCGCATTTCGAAATCCAAGATGGCGGCCAAATATTGTTTTCCCTATCCGAGGGAAGTGGACAGGGAAAACAATTCTGAACAACCAAAAGGAAAAATTGAACTTACCCTTGTTCATGTTGACATGATGACGCCTGACATTCCCTATTTCTTCAATGTTGTACAACATAGTTAATGTTATATTACTAAGCATGATATGATAACTTCCTAATTGTAATTCAGTCTAAAGTAATAGAACAAGAAATTTTAATTAACGTGTACTTTAACGAGTGAAATGTTTTGCATGAAACGCTATAGAGCGTAGAAGTACTTAGGCTCAAACTGTAAACAATCGATTTAAAAGAAAGCTTCCAACCTAAAAATTTGACTTGCATGTAATTTCGGCATTATATTATTTGGCATTTAAATTAATAATGAATTTATATTTAAATTAATTATGTTATGCAGTTAAGTGTATGATAGTTAAACATGATATATATGGACGAGAAATGAAAAATTAGAACATTTATTAAGCTATTTGTAATATATGCTAAGTTCTTTTTAAGAAACTTATTTTTCAGTATATAGCACTCATTTTTTTTTTATTAATTAATCAATTTGAACATATATTTTCTATTTTTCCCTGTGTTAGAATTTCAACTCTTTTAATTAATAAATTTAAACATATATTTTTTAACTTTTGTTTCAATATGTAAGAATTTCACCTTTTTTAATTAATCAATTTAAACATACATTTCTTAACTTATGTTTCAATATGCTAGAATTTCATATTTTTTAATTTATCAATGTAAACATATATTGCAAAATGAAGGTACTTACCCCTAGATGATATTGCTTGTACAATCTTTGTCTTCTTAAATTATGTTATTTATATTTATATAAAAATTTCACTTTTTAACAAGAAAATTTTTATCCAGGTTATCACAGTTTCACCTTTTCACAAGAATATTTTTATCCAGGTTCTCACAGTTTCATCTTTTCACAAGAAAATTTTTATCTTGTTTCTCACAGTTTTGCAAGAAAATATGTATCCAGTTTCTCACAGTCAACAAGTTCACAAGTAACTGTGTATATGATAACCAGGGCTGGAAAGGGGGCATATGTCCGTGGGCACATCATCCAAGGGAAGCCAAAATGATGTTACGAATTTTTAGAGTTGAATGTTTTCCATTTTTGGCCAGTAGTCGGGAGGGGCACAAAATCTTCAGTTGTCCCTGGGCGCTGAAAACAGTAACTATGACTCTGCCGATAACTTATAAAATTTCATTTTTTCACAAGAAAAACTGTTATAGATTCATTCCTTGTTAAAATCCAATGCTTCGTTTCACTGAAGTCCACTCTTATAGATCGAGGCCTGTTCATCAGATCTGAAAAAGAACAATTTTTACAAGCATTTTGAAATTAGAAATGATTCACCTTAAGACTTACACGTACTTAAAAAAAGAAAAATCTTTTCTTCTGCTTTTTGACTATTCATTTTAATTGAAGCATTACCAAATTTTGTAAATTAGAGTTTTTATAATTATATTTAAATCAATTATTTATAAAAAATATTTATGCGGGTATTATCATATAATTTCGTTTAAAAAATAGGCACTATCTATTTTCACATTACTTGACGTTACATGCAGGTTAAAGTGATTTTTAATTAAATCTAAATTTGATAAAAAAATTAGAAACAGTAAGAAATGTGATTAATGATATTAGTGAAACAAAATAGTTACAAATAATCCCAATTTTTAAGCTAGTACGTGTAAGACTAGGAGGTAGGAATCCTGATGCGTTTTTTTTACGAGGTTTCGCCAGGAGCCATAATCCTCTAATTTTAATGTGTACACATATATTTTATATTACTTACCATTCAGCACCATACTTTGCATTTTTCAGCAGTATTACTTGGCAGTTCACTATTTGGAGTTTTTTGTAGAGAAAATATCCATGTTATATATGTTCAGAATACGACATAAATAAACAAGATTTTAAATTTCATGATCGTCGAGATTTCCTGTGGTGGCAGCAGTTGCTCAGTTCCTTCGCTTTCAGGTGTGGCCCGCATCAGTCGTTTCAACTCGGACGTGTTTCTTGAAAGAAAAACCTGGCTATACCCCCAGGTACTGGGTTTGTCATCCGAGTTGATTTCTCCATCTGCTTCTTCCCTCGTCTAAGTGGCAGCAAAATGTTATTTTTGAAGTCCCTAAACAAAATATCCATATTATGCATATTCAAAATACAAGATAACTAAACAAGGTTACGATAATGAAAACATAAGTTAGCGTATATATAAACACTTTTATTAAATGTTTTAATATTTTTTCTAAAAGTGTTCTTTCTGTTGTTTAGTTTTAATCTTTTGTTAACTACATACTCTTTTTAACTAGAAAATAATAATTGAACATAGTACAAAAATACACAATCACCACAAAAGGGTGGCAAGTTTAAGAAGTTAATAATGTAAGATTGAATCCTTATATTTAAAATAATAAATAAACGGTAAAATTAAAATAATAAACGTAGTATGAAAATACATAATTAAAATAAACAGGCTGGAAACATTAAAATTATGAATTCACCTGTATATTTTCTGACTGAAGATTCATTTCTTTCCATGATTCATTTATCATTTCTGCAATATTCTTTACCTGAAAGGGGTGATAAATTATCCTTAACAATAAGATGTTTTCTGGTAAGAAGTAGGCTGGAAACCTTTAAATTAATCAACTCACCTCTATGTTTGTCAATTTATCTGTCAAAATTAGTTTTCTTCTTTCTTTTATTTATTTTTTTTGGATTACCTAATTTGCAATAAAGTTTTTTTTACTGAAAAATAAGTAGGTAAACTTATCAGGTTCAATGTTCCGTCTTACTTTCTTCGGGAACATGCAAGGACCTGACTCGGAACAGAGAGCTTACTAAAGCTATGTTCAAAACTGTGGGAAGTAGACAGGATACACAAGAAGGGTATACAAAACCCTTTATTTTTCTCTATTTACAATAATTTCCGTACTTCGGAATACACAGACCCGCTACTTGGGGTCTAACGTAAAAATATAAAAATAGAACTAAATTCTAATTTAACTTTAAAATAATAAACGTGGAAGATTGGCCTTATATTAACAGGAAGCCGTATGTAGTACAGAGAACTGTGAACACTACAATACGTTTAAAATTTATCAAGAGGATTAAAACCTCTGGCCTGGAAGGCAACCAGCAACTGCGTAAAACTTCTAAGGTAAGCGGCCTGCTTCGACTCACTGCTTCCTCTCTCTCGCTTGGCAAAAAGCCACAACTTAAATACTTGGCGTTCGCCAGACAAATTTTGCACAAATATTTTAACGCTTATAATTCTGGCCGGAAGTAGAAAATAAGAAGTGATAGTAAAGATTTAAAATAAAATAAACGTTAGTAAAACTTAAGATCCTTACATACTTCCCGCCAGAGTTAATTAGTTTAAAACTGAGGTCTAAAACGACCTTGTTGAAAACTTTTAGCTCTAGAATCTAACGCGAGGCCAATCTTTTACAAACATTTTTCGCTACAAACTAGAAATTTAAAAGAAAGAAATTTGTTTTTACAATAGCAGCTCCCAGGACACACAATTTTTTTTCATCTGTACTGCATCTAAACAGGAGCTTTTATTCAAATCTGGTTCCTTCCAGAGATCTGGAAGGAAAACTAGTTTAATTAAATGTTACAAAATGAAATGGCAGGTAACATGTATAATTATATTTCTCTTAACATTCTTATTTCATTCATGATTATTTTAATTATCTCTCCCCGTGTTCTCTGACATGTGTTGTAAAAGAACACCAAACACGAATGTGTTTATGTCTATGTGTTCAACACTTCCTCCTACAATCAAAACACTAACGTGTTAAAATTCAACATACCAAGACCTCGTAACACACCCTAATTTCAACTCTAAACCCTGAGGTACTATTCTGAAAGTGGCTAACTCTGAAGTGTAGCGTCAGAGAGCCTAACTACATCATTCAACCTTTAACACATATTCACCATGATTTAGTCTTTTTACAGTCACACGAAGAAAAAATAAATTTAACATTACTTTCACTTTTACCATATCACGGTATTTCTTAACATTTAAAATAACAGTTCACATTGTATATAAGAACATATTAACATGCCGTTAATTTTATACATTTGAAAACATACATTAGTAGTACATTGTTAACTTCTATTCTTTTCAAAGCAAGTGCCAATTCTTTCTACATTGAAATAATACATTTCAAAAAGTCTTTCAGACTACAACTTCTTTCTTGCCAGAATGTTTTAAATAATATTTATACAATAACTTTTTACAATATTTAAGTCTTTACACAACGCTATTATACATCAACTTTAGTTTTACGCGCGAGTAATTGAAAAACATAATACCAAAATCGGTAACAACTCATTTCTCGCCCTTTTGGCGATAAAGGTAGACCTCGCATGAGGTAAAACTTCTTGAAATCTGCCACTTGCAGTAAGAATGAAAGATTAACTTAAGTTTGCAAAGTAACATAAAATTTTACTTATCTTTGTGATATTCGGACATTCTTTTCTGGGCCCAGTCCTTAAAGGTAGTGCAGATAGTTGTTTGATTTATCCTCCTTCTTGTACGGGCTCACCCTTCAGTGCCTTCCTCTAGATGCTTTCTTTTTTCTCCAGTTCGGTCACCCTTGAATACCTTCTTTTTCGCTTCTGCCTGTGGTCTTGGTCGTTTGATGGCAGCTGGTCTTGACGCATACGTCGTCCTTCTCCCTTCTTCCTTCTGGGGGTGTTCGTGAACTCTCTTTTCTGCACGGTGGAACGCCTTCTTTTTCTTGCTACCTTCAATTTTTCCGCGGGGAAACTTTCTTTTCACTTGCTCCTGCCTCTTAATGGCTTGCCCTTGTACTTGTCATTTTTCCACCTGTGGAGCTTGTGCCTGCGGTGTCTGCCGTGCCGGATCCTGCAAAAGATCTGAAAATATTTGCATTTTATTACGATCATAGTAGGGTTTCATTTGATGAATGTTTGCGGAGCAGGTTTCACCATTTCTGGCTTTTAACACTACTACAGCGTGAGTTATTTTTTCTATAACATATGGTCCTTCAAATCGTGGAAAAAATTTGGCAGTTTTATCTTCTGGTGCTGAAGAAAGTGAATGCTTAATTTTTAAAACTTCATCCCCTACTTTATAAGTTACTCCCCGTCGTTTCAAATCATAATAGAGCTTCTGTTTTCTTTGTGCTACTTCCGTATTTTTTTTTTGCTACTTTTATTAGTTTTTCTATATCACCCATTTTAAATTCTGGGGCTCTTTGTTGCACATAAAATAATTTATCTAACGGCGTTATAATCTTTCTGCCTAAAAATAACTCAGCAGGAGTTTTGCCCGTTGTATCATGTTTTGCGGTCCTAAGGGCGAAAGCAAATTCATTGACATAGTTATCCCAGCTTTTATGAAAATTTTTAACATAACTACGGATAATTTTCACTATATTTCTATTGACCCGTTCCGCTATATTTGATTGCGGCCGATACGGGACCATTTTTAAATGACGTATGCCCAGTTTTTAGCACGTCTTCAAATATATTACTTACAAATTGAGGACCATTATCCGATATAACTTTTAGGGGCGCCCCGTATTTTAAAATATATTTATTTAAAATAGAATCAGTAACTAATTTCGCGGAGGCTCGTTTTAAGGGAACAATTTCGGTCCATTTACTAAAATGATCAACCATAACAAGGAGATAGCGACTTTTATTTAACTGACTTTTTGGGAAAGGGCCCAATAAATCGATGCCAATTATTTCATTTGGAAATTCGGATTTAATACTATTTAGAAACCCGGCCGGGCGGAAATTAATATCATTAACTGCTTGACATGTTGGGCAGGACTGGACATACGCCCTTGTTAACTTTTGCAGTTCAGGAAAATAGACTGCCTCGCATACGCGTTGGATAGTTTTTTGAATACCAGCATGAGTAGCTAAAGGGCTGTCATGGAGCTCCTGCAGGATATTTAATCTAAGACTAGCTGGGATAACAGGTCGAAATTCGTTGTTGGAATTTGTAGTTTTTGTATAAAATAATAGACCATCTATTAGTTCGTAATGGGTCGCCCTATTTCTTATCGCCACAATATCTTGGTGGCTAAAATTTTCAGGATCCTTTAAATACTCATAAATGCTTCCAAACTCAGGATCTTTACCCAGTTCGGTTATTAGAGTTTCTCGGGAATTTATTGTACATGCTGTGAGCATTGCCACCTTTACAGTATTACCTTGTTCATCTATTTTAATTCTTGATAGGGCATCTGCTACGATATTTTCCTTTCCGGGGGTATGCTTGATTACCAGATTATATTCTTGTAGCTTGAGTGCCCATCTTATTAACCTTGGGGATAAGTTTTTCCCTGAGTACAATCTAGTTACCGCCGCATGATCAGAGTACACTGTTATTGGTGCCTTTCCAAAATAGACTCGGAACTTTTGCACTGCTAACAGAACTGCAAGTGCCTCTCTCTCGGTCGCGGAATAGTTTCTTTGTGTTTGATTTAAAGTTCGGCTAAAAAATGCTACGGGCTGCTGATTTTGCGAAAGTACCGCTCCTACCGCATAATCCGAAGCATCCGCTGAAATTTCTAAATTCTCATCCTTTTCAGGAAATTTCAACACAGGGGCTTGCGTTAATGCTTGTTTTAATTTTTCGAAAGCACTATTGGCTTCGGCTGTCCATGAGAATCTTGCCTTTTTCCTTTTTAATTTTAACAATGGCTCAGCGATAGCTGCAAAATCTTTTATAAAGGACCTATAATATGAACAAAGTCCTAGAAAAGAAGAGAGCTTCTTTGCCGTGTTTGGAGTCGGATACATTTGTACAGCAATTATTTTTGATTCGTCTGTCTCTATTCCTTTCTGAGATATCTTGTAACCTAAATATTTTAATTCAGGGGCTGCAAATTTGCACTTTTCAACATTAACTTTTAGACCGGCCTCATTTAATAAAGAAAACACCTGTCTTAAATCCTGTACATGTTGGTCGAGATTATCACTAGTAATAATGATATCGTCTAAATAGATAAATGTGGACTTTCCAAGAACAGGTCTTAAGACAATGTCCATACATCGCTGAAATGTTGCCGGGGCCCCTGAAAGGCCGAACGGCATACGCAAAAATGCATAAGTGCCAGACTTGGTTATAAAAGCAGTCTTAGGCACGTCCTCAGGCCTAACCCCTATTTGAAAATAACCAGTCGTTAAGTCTAAAGTCGTCATGTATTTGGTAGACGTTATGTTCCTTAGAATTTCTTCAATAATAGGTAACGGATATACCGGATATTTAGTTATGGAGTTTAATTTACGGTAATCAATCGCGAAACGCCACCTTTTTGGATGTGTCAAAGGATAGTCATTATTTTTCTTACGTAAAACCACCGAGCTAGCATAACTACTTGAGATAGGCGTTATGATCTTTTTACGTAGCATATCGGTGATATGCCATTCTATAATTTTTTCCTTATTCTTATCATACCGGTATGCTTTATGGCGAACTGGCATTGAATCTCCGGTGTCAATACTATGGTTAGTAACCTGAGTAAATCCTGGAATATCACTAAATAACGAAGCAAATTCACTTACCACTTGTCGGATTCTTCCTTGCTCGTCATTAGGCAGGTGGTCAAGATTTAACATCGGCGGTTCAGCCTTTTCTGCACAAACTGGTTTCATTGTCAGCTTAAGGGACGCTTCATTAAAATCCAGCGTAGCTTGTGCGTCTGAAAGAAAATCTATTCCTAATATTATATGTGCTTGCAGATTCTTTACTATAAAATACATCACCTTTACTTGTTCGTCCTTGATACGGACATACAGTCGTACTTTACCTATACACTTACATTTTTCTCCTTGCGCCGCTACAGGAACACTGCGCGCCTGTATCCAAGAAAGCGGTGGCTGGGATAATATTCACCAACACTTCAATCTTCGGAAGAGTCAAATTTTTCACCATTACTGTATTTAACTTGAAGGAAGAGGGGTTTTCTTGGCCTTCGGATTTCCGCACCCTCTCGTCAGCAGAAATCCGTTTTAGTTTAAAATATTTTTCATTTCCGTGGTGCTTTCCTTCTTTTTCCACTGGCCTTGAGACTTTTTTCCTGGATTGTTATTGAACTGTCGACGTTCGCTGGCTGTTTTTGAATGCTCGGGTTTCCTTGCCCACTGATTTGCTTTGCTTCCGTAGCCGTGTGCTTGAGTTTGCTGTAGTCTTGGCGCATTAAATTGGTTTCGCTGTTGATATTGGCGTCTTCTTTCAACATCCGCCGTTCTTCTACTTTCAAACTGGATTGCTAGCTCAAATAACTTTTCCAGTGTAGTCGGATTTCTTAATTCAATAAAGTCTTGCACTTGGGGCAGTAACCTCGGCAAAATCACTTGAATTATCTCAGGATCCGGACGGTTTCCATACAAGAGTTTGAAGACGTGAATTTTTCTTAAAATAAAGCTTGAGAGGTTTTTAATTCTTTGTTGATATATACTAAAAAGTTCCGTTTCTAATTTCGCACGATCCCTTACAACAGGGAAGGCTTTTACTAGGGCAGTCTTGAAATTCTCGTAAGTATAGGTGGGACTTCCTGCTTGACCCAAGAGACTTCTGCCTATACATTTGAACCAATTAAGCGCTTGGCCCCTCAAAGCGCTGGTAGCTAAGGTAACTTTTTGAAATTCGTGCACGGGGTAGAGCATGAAGTGGTCATCCAATTTTTCAAAAAAACTGGTTACCGGTGAGTTTCCATTAAATGTTGCTTCTGGTTTCATCGAAGCGCGCATGGTCTGGACGATGTAACCAAATCCTTCCAGGGCGGCAGCTGGCATTTCTGGATTCTGAGTTGCTTCTGCAGGCAGCACAGGTTCTTCTTGAAACTCGGCCATGGTTATTCTTCTTTGTTGGGCGCCACTATCAGGTTCGATGTTCCGTCTTACTTTCTTCGGGAACATGCAAGGACCTGACTCGGAACAGAGAGCTTACTAAAGCTATGTTCAATAATTGTGGGGAAGTAGACAGGATACACAAGAAGGGTATACAAAACCCTTTATTTTTCTCTATTTACAATAACTTCCGTACTTCGGAAATACACAGACCCGCTACTTTTGGTCAAAACGTAAAAGTACAAAAATAAAACTAAACTCTAATTTAACTTTAAAATAATTGACGTGGAAGATTGGCCTTATATTAACAGGAAGCCGTATGTAGTACAGAGAACTGTGAACACTACAATACTTTTAAAATTTATCAAGAGGATTAAAACCTCTGGCCTGGAAGGCAACCAGCAACTGCGTAAAACTTCTAAGGTAAGCGGCCTGCTTCGACTCACTGCTTCCTCTCTCTCGCTTGGCAAAAAGCCACAACTTAAGTACTTGGCGTTCGCCAGACAAACTTTGCATAAATACTTTAACGCTTATAATTCTGACCGAAAGTAGAAAATAAGAAGTGATAGTAAAGATTTAAAATAAAATAAACATTAGTAAAACTTAAGATCCTTACAAACTTATACTAATAATAACTAAATAAATTTTACAGTTGCTTTTACTGAAGGAGTAGTATTAAAATAAAGTGAAGCACTAATTTGAAACATAAGCTGTGAATGGTTAAAATTTTGCCTTACCTCTGTCATAGTATTTCATGACATTTTGGATCTGCAACTGTGACAGAAAGTTTATTTTAATGAAGGAATAACAAAATATATAAAGAATAGCTCTCACATCAAAATAAAAGTTGAGAATAACTGAAATACACATTTACCTCTTTATGTAAAAGATATGCAACATTTTCGCAACATTTCCATCCTTTTGTTTTCTGGGTTCTGTTTTTTTGGTTGAATTCTAAAAGGAAATAAAAAATAACAATTTCATGTAGTGAAAAACAAAAAGGTATTAAATCAAAATTTATGGACCATCTGAACATTTACACAAATTATAGTAAACAATTTACTTGTATGCTTTTCTTATCATTTATTCCAGTTTTAAAACTTGGCCTGTGTTCCCTTACTCTGAAAAATAAGCACATAGATTATAATGGTATGTAATTTAATATTTAAATGCAATTTTTGTATGTATATATATGTAAATAAATAAATTATGTCAAAAATAAAGTTATATTTGTTGGTTTTACCCCATTTATCATCATCTTCCTGAATGAATGGTATATCATCATCTTGTCGGGCAGATTTCTTTGGAGGCATCAGGTCCTCAATTCCTTCGCTTTCTGATGTTGGTTCCTCCAACATTTTAAGTTCAAGGCCGACTTTTCCATGGCCTGGATACACAGCTTTAATGTCCTGTAGAAACTGAGCAAGTCTTTCTCCATCATAAGTAAAGGGCTTCAAGCGGAACCGCCTGTAATAATGTAGAGCCATATACTGCGTGCAAATATTATCTGTTCTCTTGCTCTTTATAGACCTCTTAAAAAGTTTGTTTTCACCCTCAAGATCATTTATAGTGTTCTGTTTATCATCGGGATCTACGAATACGCCTGTAAATAAAGGATTAATGAATGTTAAGGATGAAAAAAAAAATGTCACTCATTAAAAAAAAGACACATATTTACCTTTCTTGTGATTGGTAGTTTTATGTGTTGCTGCCGGAAATAAATTTTCTATCCTTTTATATTGTGGAGCAGAGTCAGTGTATATGAAGGTGGTTTCTGGGTGAACATGACGTTTAATGCAAGGCCACAAATGGCTTTTGCTTTTTCCTTTAACCTTGAAAAATAATCCTTCTTTGTCTTCTCGACAGTAGATGCCTAAAACTACGATGGTCATATTTTTGGTTACCCTGCCGCGGTTGTACTTGCGGCGGGTCAAAAATGTTTCATCAATTAATATAGATTTTCCTTTACCACCTAACATTCTGCTATGATGAGAGGCAAAAATTTCGCATACCTCACGAGAATATGATAAAAAGTCAACAATAGTCTCATTTGCAATTACTGGTAATTTTTGCTTTTCCCTCCATAGCTTTAGCTGCTGATTTATGTAGCTGAAACTGTGATCTAGAACAAAGTACACAGTTATGACTAAAGCTTCCCTTATCGGGATTTTTGTACCTTCGAAAAATGTGTTTTCAATGGGGTTAATCATGCCAGAGCAGTTGTTGCGATTTCTCAGGCTGCAGACCCAACGCCATCCCAGCTTTGATTCCTTTCTCTTGTTGCTTCTCATCGGTGCCTGGCACTTGGGGCAAGGTGGTGCCTCATCCTCTCTGGGAAGAAGTCCAGCATCGGTGGCAAACTCGAGTGCAGCTGCCTCTGTATTAATTAAATGCATGTCATTAATTAAACAGAAATATTTCAGTTTTTCATGCAAAGAAGCCATATTCAAAAAAGTCAGTACAGTGACAGAAATAGTTTAATGAAATTTATTGTTAGAAATTTCAGAAACTTGGCAATTATGCAAAAGTCAAAACTATCAGAAATAAAAAAGTTTAATAAAGATGAAAAGTAATTATAAGTTTAATTAAACAATATTAGTTCATTATAGGAAGATAGAGAAGTGAAAAGTTCAAACTAGAAAGTAATGTTACAAACAAACAAACAAAAAAAAAAAAAAAAAAAAAAAAAAAAGGGGAAATAAAAATAATAGTAATGATATGTATCTATGAAAACAAAGTATTAAAACAAATTTCAAGTGAAAAATAATATTAAAAAATGTAATGGATGAAAATAGATTAAAAGTAAACTTAGCTTTGGCAAAGTCCAAACCACGTAAGTACCGAGGTACTGATTTTTTTCTGTACCTGACAGACAGACAGACAGCTGCACGGGCTTAACCGCGGCAAAATATGATCGCGAAAAATCTTCTTTTTAAAATTTATTTAAAATATTTTCGAAAAAAAAAATATTTTACTTTACAAATAAATGTTTTTCGGTACATATGTTTTTTTAAAACATTTTTAAACAGAGATGCAGAAGAATAATAGGTATTGTTATTTTTGTGTGCAGATATGCGTGCGTGATGAACTAAAAAATGATTTTGAAGGTTTCGTGGCATATTTATCCTCTCAAAAATATGCAACTTGCTCAACTTTTCGATTTTATTAAATTAAATAAGGCCTATCGATTTTTTTTTTTTTTTTAAGCACTGACAATGAAAGCTGTTATGTTCTATTTTTGCGTTTTTATCCCAAAGCGCGTTAGCCCAGAAGGGCTATTAATTTTGTTTTCGCATTTTGCGTTGAACTGTTTCTACCGAATATTATCACTGTGTGTTATATTTAAAGATATTTAATAATAAAGAATCAGCATAAATATACATATGTTTAACGTACATAACATTTATGCAGATACTGTGATAAAACAACGGTACCTACAGCTATGAAATTTTGAATATGTACGTCACCACCCGAATATGGGCATCTGAAAGCTCAAATTTGTAATTTGTTTTATTAACTATTTAACATTTTGTAAAGCATTTATGTGTTTTTGATTAAGAAACTCGACGATTTCTAAGCGAGCAATGGCAACACTGTTCGGCGCAAGACTGTCTATCGGAAATTCTAAAGATATGCTCTTCTTTTAAATGTTTTGTCATATTGCTGCTTAAGAGAGAAGACAGTTGGGATGTACAAAATTTAAAGACCGCATGTCTGTTGATTTTGAAAATTCATTTCCAATGAATTTAACAATTGTTTTCAGTTGGCGAGAGGTATACATCTCTGTTGTACACTATTATTGGTAACCTTTAATTGTTGGTTATTTGTTACATTTTTTTGTCTTTCATATTGCCCTGGCTGCATTGGAAATTTCGTGGTTTTCCTCGTGTGTATACGAGCCAGTACAATTACACTAATGAATCATATCACTTAAATAATGTGAATAATTATAGAATTATTATATAAGTGTAGAATAATTGGGATGGTTGTTATGTTCACGAGTTGTGTGTAAATGTAATTAATTAATGAAGATTTCAGCAGCGGCCTGGCGGTAAAGTGTGTGAGCACTGGTAGTTCTGTCCGAAGTTCGAATCCCGCTAATGTGCCGGTTGCTTGTTATGTTCACGAGTTGTGTGTAAATGCATAGCTTTGTGTGATTATGTCATTAATTAATGAAGGGTTCAGCAGCGGCCTGGCGGAAAAGTGTGTGAGCACTGGTAGTTCATCTCATTACACATATACTAGCTATGCATATATACATACATTATAGACAGGGGTGTAACTAGAATTCTTGGTCCCGTATGCAAAATAATTTCCTGGGTCCATAAACCAATAAATTTAATGTGCTTAAAAATAAAAATTAAACTAAAGAAAAAAACGTGAAAAGTAAAAAAAAAAATCAAGGATTCCTGGAGCCTATGTTTTCATGATTTTTATCACATCTGGATTAATTGTTAAAAAATAAAAGCACGTTCTTAGGGAACCATTTGAAAGTTATGTAATATGAAGAAAGAATAAAAAGGAAAATATTTCCCCTTTGCTAACTGGTGAAATGCAAATTTGCTTTAGTCTGGGTATTTGACGTCAGATGATTTTATTTCTGTAATTTAAGACTTTTTGTGTGCGTGCGTGTGAGTGATAGGTAATTGATATTCACAGACAAGATAATTGATAAACGTACAGAAAAAATATTACATCAATAGATAGTACTCTGTGATTTACTCAACTTACAAACATAATTTATGCAATAATATACAAGTAATAAATAAGAACTTTTATGATGTAAATGATACATTTGTTAAATATAAAACATATTTATCATAAACTTCATAAAGAAAACTATTTGAATATACAATTTTAGTAGAAAATATGTAATATTTTTGTTGTCCTTTTAAAAATCCTTTTGGTACACTAAACTACTTGAATACATCCTTTTTATAAAAAAACATGAATGCTAAAGATTTTTCCTGTTTCTTTTTAATTTTCCCTCAGCCCGTACTGCTGTTCTTCTCTAATCCCCCCCTCAATAAGTGTAATTATAACACTGGTGACCGAAATTCATCATAAAGACAAAAATCTTTTTTATTAAAATTTATGTCTCCTAACCTCCATTTCCGCAAAATTATTTATCAATACCTGGACGTCCATTTTCACAGCCATGTCAACTTCAATGCTCAATAGTGATAGGTTTAACAACCGATCTTGTATCATAGTGTTTCTTAAATATGTTTTTATTATTGAAAATGACCTCTCTCTCGTGGCTTTGGTTACAGATAATGAATGATAAATACAATACAAGTTAATTGCACTCTCGATTAACTGCTTGTCATGTCATAGTATTTTACCATTGCTAATTTAGCTAAATCCTTAACGGATTTCAAATTTTGGATATCTGTTCTGAAAGTATTTATAAATAATAAAAGTTGTACTTCCAGTACATTAGCAAAGTCTTATTTATATTTTTTCTGTATTTTTGAAACATTATTAATAATTTCCGTATTTGTTAACAATGACAAATACGGAAATTTAAGTTTAAAAAATGAAAACATCATTGCGATTTTTGTTATTCCAGTCATTCTGTATTTTAACTGAGTATTTAAAATGTCGAGAGCAGCATAAAAAACTGTTACTTTAAAAGACATTTCGGAATTTTCAAGCCTGTTATCCTCACATAACTCATCAATATTTTCTTGTCTTTATTTTCTTCTATTTTTCAAATTTAGTTTCTATGTCCCATTTATTTTATATACAAAAATTTGTATATAAATGTATTTGTATTTTTGTGAATATACAAAAATTGTATATTGAAAACTCTGCTTCTTTCATAATGTCTTCAAACTTCTTTCTCATATCTTGAATATTAATAGAAACGCTTTTTACATGTTGGTGAGCTCCATTCAAGTTGATTGATTTTCGATTTTCGAGTCGATTGATTGATTATAGATCCTGCAGATACAGCGCAGGACGTGTTTCTTTTTAATTTTTGGCATTTTGCCAGAAATGTTTAATAATTTGTAGTTAAGCTCATCGACACAACGTATATTTCAAGATGAGAACTCACACTCTGTCACATGGATTTTAAAAGTAGTACACATAAATACTTGTTTTATACTTTCCTAAACAAGTATAACGTTTCTTCATAATTAGTTAAAATAAAGTTGTATGAAACAAGTTTTGCGTACTTTGCAGAGAAATGCGCAAAACTTCATTTAATGAAAATAGGTTTGTGGTGGATCAAAAAGCAAAAATCAGATAGGAAATGCAGATATATTTTAGGAGCATTGATATTTATGATTATTGTTATCTGCTTTATTTGCATCTTGAAAAACTATTAATGTCTCAGAATAATGACCTCAGATTTCCAGTTTTTACGCTGCTTATAAATTAAGCAGTATCAATAATCACTATCATTAATTTATTAAAGACAAAAATATAAAAAAATAAATATAATGTATGGGAACATATATTAACGGAAGCTATTTATGTCTTAGAAAAGTTATGCAGTGGTTCTGAAATGAAAGATAGTAATGTACAAAGGGATTATATGAGTGAAAATCGCTTCATTTATTATTAAAACGTATTAAATAAAGTTTTTAATTTGCGAAAATTATTGAAATATTGCAATAACGGAGGAGAATTCTTTTCTGAAATATTCCATTCGTTTGTGTGGTGAAAATAGCAATGTAATTCGCGTTCTTTCAAATGTTCAAATGCAACTTAAAACTATTAGGTCCAACACTGCCATTGATATGCTTAATTTTTTCAGTAATTAATTTATCGAAATTTATGAAGTAGTATATACTTTTAGTTGTGTGATACCATTTTTATTATCATTATTATATTATTATTGACGGTTTCACGTACTGAAGGCTGTAGAAAGTAAATTAAAAGCAAAAGTAAAGTAAATTGTAAAATTTAATTTCAAATAACAATTAGAAAGGCGTTCTTGCCCTTCGGCTTAATAGTGTAAATAACAGAGAAAAAATATATCTGCCTTTAACTTTGCCATTTTGTAATGTCAATCGTAATTCTAAATCCAAACTTTTTCTGTCCCTAACCACAGCAGTACTTTTGAAACCACTATGAAGCAACAGAACTCTAATAAATCTCAGACTTCTGATAATTATAGTGTGATTAACAGTTCAACCTCAATATTACAATACAATATAGAGAAAGCACCAATCCAGACACTTCAATATGAAATTCAAAACCTACGAAATTAATGCACAAATGCTACCCTAAACATTAAAACAATGTGACACGTTCATGTAAAATAAATAACTAGTAAAGCTCCAATATAAAGCAACATGTGAAAAGGGATGGACAAATTATAACATTCAAGTATTTCTAGTGGAAATAAAGTTGATATAAAACAAAAATTACCAGCCACAGATGTCTTTTTGCTCTGCATTATTCATCTGTTCTTTTTCTTTCACGATATCATGTTCTGCATTCCAAGAGTGCACAAAAATGATCACAAATTACACTAGAAGGGACCAAAAGGGGAAAAAAGGAATCATTAGATTTTAACTACTTTGATATTAAAGAATAATTATACACAAAGAGAAATATCTAATATTGTTTCTTAATATATAAAACTTCAAGAGTCGCCTT
The DNA here is from genome assembly GCF_044657685.1 of Stegodyphus dumicola. NCBI lineage: Eukaryota > Metazoa > Arthropoda > Arachnida > Araneae > Eresidae > Stegodyphus > Stegodyphus dumicola. The sequence goes on along the minus strand of NC_140781.1, from coordinate 105,539,416 downwards.
CTTTGTTTTAAACTCCAGCAATGTGCTACATTGTTACTAAAAGCATGACTGCAATCAATAGAAAAGCTGATTTTCCTAATACGACAGAAGTACAGTAAGCGAAAGGGGTTTTTAATATATGGTTACAACATGAATAATGAAAGAAAAAAAAATTAGACAGTTATTACGGATACACAGAATAAAAGGGATAATGATCTTCGAGAAGAGTAAATATTTGCAGTGCTGGTAGAAAGATGGCACCAAAAGACAAAGAGCAGGTAATTTTAAATCACAAATAAACAAAATAAACTTTACTGCTAGCTTTGAAGCAGGTGTTATATATTAGACTATCTTAATTCACACACATAATTAGTGACATAACAGATCAAAATAGAGTAATCAAACTCGCAATACATTAATATTAAAAGAGCTATACATATATACTTTTAAAGATTTTTTTTAAAAAAGGGCACAAAAACACCTCTCCAAAACCAGACTTGGAAGAACAATCTTGGAAACAAAAGTCGTATACCATAAAAGAAATATTTCATTCAGAATTTTAACGTAAGAACCGTTTCTAATTTTAAGTTCTCTACTTAGGTACTCTCATCCATGAGAGAGGACAGTTTAGTCCGATATACCAGAAATTATCTTGAAATATTACCAGGTGACTTTAATGTAATTATAGAAATATTTCACTCAGGGAAAGAACATACTGTGTAGCTGCCCGGGTTCGAGCCCAGATTTAATATAGCAAGCTAAAACACATCAAATGCCATTGAAAGACACAGCATTTTGAAATGTTTCAGAAAATTTAAATGCTATTTCGTGGAAGAGCTATTGCAATTACCTACATACTAAAATTTTGACCAAAAATTCAAGAAAACTAAGATACTCCTTTTTCTTTCGAAGGAATCAAAGTCATATACTAACGTAGGGATGCTCAACCTATTGTACTATGAAACCTACACATAGGAATGAAATTTTGTCAGCTATGTCAGATGTCCAATACCGAGAAATTCCGTAAATTGTAGAATAGAACCTGCGTCTGAAAACAGACGAAAGGTAGAACATTATTCAAATACTTTACCTTTAGCCTTGAAGCAGGTGTTCTATATTAAACTGTGTTAATTCACATACAGAATTAGTAATATAATAGCTCAAAATATTTTAAGAACCAAACACGCATTAAATAAACATTAAAAAATCTATATACATTTATTAGTGTTATGATGGTTTATTCTGAAATATTATAAGGTCACTTTCAAAGAAATGATAGAACTTTTCACTCAGGGAAGGGACATTCTGTCTGTCTGCCCAGGTTCCATCCCAGCTTCTGTTACAAAAGTTTCATACAAGAATTTTAAAAATCCAGAAACGAAACTTATGAAGAAATTATTGAACATACCTGGTTCTATGATTTAGCCATTCTTACAGACACAGTAACTAAATCTTAAATTTGAGGGAGGGGGCGAGAGAACTAAACTAAAGTCTTTGAATTAAAGGGTATTATAAATTCATTTTAAATCAAAATTAATTTTCTGAAAATATTACACAAATATGAGGAATATACATTTTTACCATAATGTAATGTACGTTTTGCCCCTTTGAAATTCTGGAGAACTAAGGGGTGAAATATAAGAAAACTGAAAGAATCATTTGGAAAATCTCATCAAGCTTAAATTAGTTTCTAAATTAGATGTTTTGAGTGTATTTAAAATTAGGCTAACTACTTCATTCACTTCAAACCCATTACATAATACTAGTATTTAAGAAAAATGGTAAAAGATTGCAAATATGTTAAATAACAATTCTATTGATCTAGAAATGGAAATAACTGATTTTCATCCTAATTAAGATCAACAATATCACAAAAAGCCATTTGAATAGTCCTAGAACAGAAACATCATGAACAGTTAAAATTTTAAAAAGATAAATTCCTGCTTCCAATCTACTTAAAAATGTGAAAGAGGATTTTCAAGAATGAACTTGTTAAAATCAATGTTTAGATACAGGATAACAAATCAACATCCCAACGACTGCAAGGATTTAGCCATAACATCGCATGTATCAGAGGCAAAAAAAAAACTCGCAGAAGAAATGCAGTGTTAAATTTCACATTAAAATACGATTTCCCTGTATTTAACTTTCATCTTGCTGAATTTTTTGTAAATAATACAAAGAGTATACCTTTTCTTTAACATATTATACCACACATTTTTATACTTTGTGTAATGTATTTATAACTGAAATATTAAAACTGCACTATATACATGTGCTTGCCAAAATTTTATAAAATCAAAATTGGCTCCCTTTAAGTTAAAGTTGCACATAACTGCACTAAGGGACGGAATCCAATTTTATTTCTTTGAATTTGGTTTCATTTTCATATAAAAAGAAGAGTTAAAAATAGGGTTATCTAATTTTGTTATCTAGGTAACAAAATTTAAACACACATTTTCAGTAAAAATTACAGAATAAAAGATTTTGTTTCTCTGAAGATGCAACACCTCGCTATTCCAGGTATGGTACAGACTGCATACTGTCAGAAAGAAATTCCTTTCTTAAACAGGGAATCCATATACTTTAATCTGTTTTTACACAAGTACTGTTTATGACTAATGGTCCAGGAGTAAAATACTTTATAGTTAATCCATCTAAATTTTTATTATTTCCGGTCATCTGTATAGACTGTTTATTTATCACGACTAAACTACCAATCTGCATTCTAGATACCTCATATGATTCTTCAAGTTACATTTCGTAGCCTATCATTTCTAATACAGCAGGTACTTGCTGAGCGCAGACTTGTAAAGCGTGATTTCGCGTATAGCAGTACCTTACAGGATTCCATTTAATTTCTCCTCTGCTAGAATTTCATTCATACGTAGTACAACATTCATCCATCAACACCAGAAAGAATTTATCTGCTACTTTAAACAATTTCCATAGACTGAAAATGAAGTTAAAAAAAATCTTACAAATCTCAAATGCACAGCATTCCGAAGAATTTTCACATATGGAAGATAGAGAAGTCAAACAATGAATCAGAAAATTACAAAAGAAGAATTGGGTGCTTATAAAACCCCTTGATAATAAAAGCGCTCATTACGAGAAACAGCTTTTAACTGAAGATTAGATGAAGGAATCGTTAAATAACAGAGAAGCAATGTCTGATCTTCTAGCGGAGATGGACACAATTAAAGAAAAAAACGGACACTTTAAAAGAGCTACTGGGAAATATGTGCTCTTTACAGCGACATGGTTACAGTTGCATCAGTCATTCTTATAAGCAAAAGACATCAGCTTTTTCAAAAAATAATTCTGTCATGTATTTGCCAAGAGAACGAAAACAAGTCCTAAAGAAACTTTCAGAGTGCTTTTCAAAACCAAGTTGAAAGTTAGTCTGCAGAATTTTACTTTGATAATAATAAAACATCTCTGATTTTATTTCAAAATGAATATTTTTTTATCGATTTTAAAGAGATCTTCGCAAATTGGTTCATAAAACTTCACAATATGCCAAAATTGTTCAGATTAGGGACAAAATATAATAAAGTATGCTTAAAACAGCTAAGAAAAAGCAAATTTTGAGCATCCTTAACAGAAGACAATTTGGCTCCACTAACTTTCTTTACGAGTATACATTAAATTTTTATTTACATTTCTTTTTTATTCAACACTTAACTTTCAATGGTTTTAAGAGAAACAGCACTTGATAGAGAGACTCTAAATTCGGAAAAAACTGAAAAATTGGTTTATACCCAGCCAGTGCAATTACACTGGCCTGTTGGGAAGAGAAGACCCCGTTGGACATGGAAAATATTAGGCCACACAGAGAGGAAAATGTTAAGCCTCCTCCTCGTAATGCGAAAGGAGGCCACTTGGGAAGAAATTACACCACAGCAGTACTTTTAAAACCACTAGGAAACAACAGAACTCTAACAAATCTCAGACTTCTGATAATTATAGTGTGATTAACAGTTCAACCTCACTTCGAATATTACAACACAATATAGAGAAAGCACCAATCCAGACACTTCAATATGAAATTCAAAACCTACGAAATTAATGCACAAATGCTACCCTAAACATTAAAACAATGTGACACGTTCATGTAAAATAAATAACTAGTAAAGCTCCAATATAAAGCAACATGTGAAAAGGGATGGACAAATTATAACATTCAAGTATTTCTAGTGGAAATAAAGTTGATATAAAACAAGAATTACCAGCCACAGATGTCTTTTTGCTCTGGATTATTCATCTGTTCTTTTTCTTTCACGATATCATGTTCTGCATTCCAAGAGTGCACAAAAATGATCACAAATTACACTAGAAGGGGCCAAAAGGGGAAAAAAGGAATCATTAGATTTTAACTACTTTGATATTAAAGAATAATTATACACAAAGAGAAATATCTAATATTGTTTCTTAATATATAAAACTTCAAGAGTCGCCTTCTTTGTTTTAAACTCCAGCAATGTGCTACATTGTTACTAAATGCATGACTGCAATCAACAGAAAAGCTGATTTTCCTAATACGACAGAAGTACAGTAAGAGAAAGGGTACAACATGAATGTAATATATGGGTACAGCATGAATAATGAAAGAAAAAAAAAAAAAATTAGACAGTTATTACGGATACACAGAATAAAACGGATAATGATCTTCGAGAAGAGTAAATATTTGCAGCGCTGGTAGAATGATGGCACCAAAAGACAAAGAGCAGGTAATTTTAAATCACAAATAAACAAAATAAACTTTACTGCTAGCTTTGAAGCAGGTGTTATATATTAGACTATCTTAATTCACACACATAATTAGTGACATAACAGATCAAAATAGAGTAATCAAACTCGCAATACATTAATATTAAAAGAGCTATACATATATACTTTTAAAGATTTTTTTTAAAAAAGGGCACAAAAACACCTCTCCAAAACCAGACTTGGAAGAACATCTTGGAAACAAAAGTCGTATACCATAAAAGAAATATTTCATTCAGAATTTTAACGTAAGAACCATTTCTAATTTTAAGTTCTCTACTTAGGTACTCTCATTCATGAGAGAGGACAGCTTAGTCCGATATACCAGAAATTATCTTGAAATATTACCAGGTGACTTTAATGTAATTATAGAAATATATCACTCAGGGAAAGAACATATTGTCTAGCTGCCAGGGTTCGAGCCCAGCTTTAATATAGCAAGCTAAAACACATCAAATGCCATTGAATGATACAGCATTTTGAAACGTTTCAAAAAATTTAAATGCAATTTCGTGGAAGAGCTATTGCAATTACCTACATACTAAAATTTTGACCAAAAATTCAAGAAAACTAAGATACTCCTTTTTCTTTCGAAGGAATCAAAGTCATATACTAATGTAGGGATGCTCAACCTATTGTACTATGAAACCTACACATAGGAATGAAATTTTGTCAGCTATTTGAGATGTCCAATACCGAGAAATTCCGTAAATTGTAGAATAGAACCTGCGTCTGAAAACAGACGAAAGGTAGAACATTATTCAAATACTTTACCTTTAGCCTTGAAGCAGGTGTTCTATATTAAACTGTGTTAATTCACATACAGAATTAGTAATATAATAGCTCAAAATATTTTAAGAACCAAACACGCATTAAATAAACATTAAAAAATCTATATACATTTATTAGTGTTATGAGGGTTTATTCTGAAATATTATAAGGTCACTTTCAAAGAAATGATAGAACTTTTCACTCAGGGAAGGGACATTCTGTCTGTCTGCCCAGGTTCCATCCCAGCTTCTGTTACAAAAGTTTCATACAAGAATTTTAAAAATCCAGAAACGAAACTTATGAAGAAATTATTGAACATACCTGGTTCTATGATTTAGCCATTCTTACAGACATAGTAACTAAATCTTAAATTTGAGGGAGGGGGCGAGAGAACTAAACTAAAGTCTTTGAATTAAAGGGTATTATAAATTCATTTTAAATCAAAATTAATGTTCTGAAAATATTACACAAATATGAGGAATATACATTTTTACCATAATGTAATGTACGTTTTGCCCCTTTGAAAATCTGGAGAACTAAGGGGTGAAATTAAGAAAACTGAAAGAATCATTTGGAAAATCTCATCAACCTTAAATTAGTTTCTAAATTAGATGTTTTGAGTGTATTTAAAATTAGGCTAACTACTTCATTCACTTCAAACCCATTACATAATACTAGTATTTAAGAAAAATGGTAAAAGATTGCAAATATGTTAAATAACAATTCTATTGATCTAGAAATGGAAATAACTGATTTTCATCCTAATTAAGATCAACAATATCACAAAAAGCCATTTGAATAGTCCTAGAACAGAAACATCATGAACAGTTAAAATTTTAAAAAGATAAATTCCTGCTTCCAATCTACTTAAAAATGTGAAAGAGGATTTTCAACAGTGAACTTGTTAAAATCAATGTTTAGATACAGGATAACAAATCAACATCCCAACGACCGCAAGGATTTAGCCATAACATCGCATGTATCAGAGGCAAAAAAAAAACTCGCAGAAGAAATGCATTGTTAAATTTCACATTAAAATACGATTTCCCTGTATTTAACTTTCATCTTGCTGAATTTTTTGTAAATAATACAAAGAGTATACCTTTTCTTTAACATATTATACTACACATTTTTAAACTTTGTGTAATGTATTTATAACTGAAATATTAAAACTGCACTATATACTTGTGCTTGCCAAAATTTTATAAAATCAAAATTGGCTCCCTTTAAGTTAAAGTTGCACATAACTGCACTAAGGGAAGGAATGCAATTTTATTTCTTTGTCTGTATTTGGTTTCATTTTCATATAAAAAGAGTTAAAAATAGGGTTATCTAATTTTGTTATCTAGGTAACAAAATTTAAACACACATTTTCAGTAAAAATTACAGAATAAAAGATTTTGTTTCCCTGAAGATGCAACACCTCGCTATTCCAGGTATAGTACAGACTGCATACTGTCAGAAAAGAAATTCCTTTCTTAAACAGGGAATCCATATACTTTAATCTGTTTTTACACAAGTACTGTTTATGACTAATAGTCCAGGAGTAAAATAATTTATAGTTAATCCATCTAAATTTTTATTATTTCCCGTCATCTGTATAGACTGTTTATTTATCACGACTAAACTACCAATCTGCATTCTAGATACCTCATATGATTCTTCAAGTCACGTTTCGTTCAGGCCTTTTAATTTTTAATATGGAAATTCTTCCTTTTTGAATTGCGTTATATACCAGGCTCTGTTTTATTTCAAATAAAATTTAAGAAGTAAACATTATTTGCCGATAGCTTTGAGGGAACGCTTTGATGATTAAAAATGTCTTATTGCAACATAATCTCTCTCCAAAAATTCAAAATATTTTAAAACGCCGCAAACTCTTCCAAGCCCGCATCTGTTAACATAATTAGTACCTAATTTACCTGCTGAAATCTACATGTGTGTGCAAATTAAATGCCCATCACTTGAAACTGTACGTTGCTAAAAACGAAGGATCAAATATTTCGAATCATAAATTCGTCACAATCAAGAATAACGCCATAATAAAAAAAAAACTGAATGATTTTTTTTTAAAGTACAAATTTGGTAAATTACTTTAGAAGTTCCAAAAACTCTTGATTTGGAATATTATTTTTCGTCCTATCTAACGGTACAAAAATCGTAATTCTGCACTGTTTAGAACAAGGATATGAGAGAAAATACATTACCCAACATTGTAAAATGCAGCACCAAGCAGGACAGGCCTAAAAATTACGCAAATTTCAAGGTAGACGCACCTCACCGAATTATGCGAATGATGTGAAATGTGCAGCTCTCCAACGCAGGTTGAAAAAGATATAAGGGAAGGAACCTGCAGAATGTTCAACTTTAGTGCCGTTATTTCTGCTAGGGAAATCATCGTACAAAATCTGTTCTTATCTTAGGGGACGCGTCTAATAGCAGAGAATGCCAGAATGGGTAGAACTCAGTACGCGTTATTTCGTTTAACTTTCTGTAATCAATACACGGCCTAGGATCCCTACCTGGTGCTTCAACAAGGATCATGGGTGAAGTATACTCAGAGGGTCCTGGTTCAATAATCTTGTATTTTAACATTTTTTCAATCTCGACTTTCAAGAAATCAAGAATTTCGTTCTGTCGATTTGTCATTCTATAAGGCTTATGCTGTACGCGTTTATCACTAATTAGTTCGATATCATGTTCGACTAAATTTGTTTTCCCTGGAATATTCGAAAATATAGCAGAAAACTTTACCAACAACTTTCCCAACTGCAGGATTTGTTCATCACTAAGTCTTTCTTTAAGATTATCTTTTGCTATTATTTCATTAAAATCAAACACATTGGGGTCGGTTAACATATAAGGAAAATCCTCCTCTAATTCCGAGGGTTCAATTATCTCCTCGTTGTCAAGGAGCACCATATTCAAAAGTTCAGGTCTCTTATGATAAGGTTTTAACATATTGATGTGATACACTTTATTCCCTTCCTGATTCCCTTCAAAACTAACCACATAGTTTGTTTCTGATAATCTTTTCTCTATTTTTCCCGGCCCTTTCCATTGAGGAGCGAGTTTATGGGGTTGGTTCACTGCTAATACTAATACAGAATCTCCTTGCTGGAATTCCCTTTTCACGGCATTTTTGTCATACCATTTCTTCCTTTTGTCTCTCACCTCTTCCATTTTCTCTGTAGCTAATTCTCTACTTTTCTTTAACCTATTGATTAATTCGAAAACATATTCTATTACGGTATCTTCTTTTTCCTGGGGATCTAACCATTTCTCATACAATAATGCGACAGGTGTTCTGAGGTTGGTCCGTACACTAATTCAGCTGGACTAAATCCTGTACTATCATGCGTTACTGTCCGCAGGGCAAAGAGAGCAGCAGGTAATTGTACTTCCCAATTTGGGGCAGCTTCAATACATAATACCTTTAAGACCCTTTTTATTGACCTATGGAACCGTTCTACAGGATTGCTCTGAGGGTGGTAAATCGAACTTCTGGAAATTTTTATACCAAACCTCTTCAAAAATTCAACGGTTAAGCGACTCATGAAAGATTTTCCTTGATCAGTTTGAACCTCCCTTGGAAAACCCATCCGACTAAATACCTGCAAGAGTGCACTTACAACAGATTTCGACGTTATATCCGGTACCGGGACGGCGTCAGGATATTTAGATGCTAAGCACATAACTGTAATAAGATATTTATTACCTTCAGTAGATGTAGGCATAGGCCCGCAAGCATCTACATTAACCTTACTAAAGACTTCAGATATCACAGGTACTATTACCAACGGTGCTTTCTTTTTGTCACTTGCTTTTCCTACACGTTGACAGGAGTCGCATGTTTTAACGAATTCCTCAATGTCTTTATAACAATTTGGCCAGAAAAAATGTCTTAGTAACCGGTCTTTTGTTTTCAGAACTCCTAAGTGACCTGAAGTTCCTTCATGACAAATTGCTTTAATTTTCTCTCTGAGGTTTTCTGGAACAACAATTAAATGTTCTTCTCCTCCTAACTTATTTACCTTCTTTTTTACTAAAACCCCATTTTTAATCCCATAACTTGTTTTACTTCCGCTTTTTACTAGTTCTAATAAAGGCGCAAGTTCTTTACTTTTTTGTTGTTCATCAATAAAAGTACTTGAGTCTATTTGAATCGCAGGACTTGTGGGGACACAAAGGTTGACAGGAGGTAATATCTCTCTGTTTTCAGACCTCTCATGAGCATCGTCCTCCTCTTCCAATTCTAAATCATTCTGCTCAGAATTTTGATTCGTCTCACTTAAATTTTCCGCTTCCTTAAATTGTCGTGCTTGAGATCGAGTAACGACCGCATTAACATTACCGACATACGACGAATAATTTTTCTCAATTCCTCTGAGAAGAGCCGCTGTCTGGTTGCCTAATATATATCGTCCTTGGTCTAAGTGGTCTCCTATAACAGCTGCTTTGGTGGTTACTGTACCCAAATCGCATTCAATATCTACTTCAGCAACATGTAAACAAGTCATATGATCATCCAACAAATGTCGAACCCACACGTGTTCTCCCTTCATTCGATCTATGTCTACATATTTCTGACAAATAATATCTACCGTTGCTCCTGTATCTCTTAGAATAGGTACTTCAAAACCATTTACTCTTCCATTTAACGTATAGGGATCTAACAGATTCTTCTCTGATCTCCCGCTTATCCGATACAAATCTGTCTTTTTAGTTTTAAAATTAGGGCACTGAGGACGTAAATGGTCAAAAGATCCACATTCATAGCACTGGAGTCTTTTTCTCCTATCAAAATTCGAGTCTGACTTTTTCCCAACATTGCGTGCATCATCATCTTTTTTAAATTGTGTACCTTGAGGGTTTTTTCTATTTTTGAAAACGTTACCAGTGGACTGAAAAACACCCATTTGTCTACCTGATATTTTCGTTTTCCCAACCATCGTCTTTTTCGCATCTTCAAATTCCTCTATTTTACCCACCAACTGTTTTGGTGAAGTGATCGTGGCCCATTCATCTATAAAATGTTCCTTAAACTCATTAGGCGTGCGCCTTTTAATCTGATCTACCAACATTAAATCCTTGAGTTGGTCAAATGTTTCGATTTTTAATCCCTTGAGCCACCCATCTAAAAATGTTTTAATTTCGTGATAAAAATCGTACCACGTAGAATCCGGATTTTTTTTAGTCTTAACAAGAAGTTGCCGAAACTTCTCCACACTTAACTTAAATCTTTTAAGTAGTAATTCTTTAATATGTTGGTAATCTCTAGCCTGTTCTTCAGGCTCCCTAGCAATTATATTATTTACCTCAACCGGAAGGACACCAATGAGATATGACACCCATTGATCCGTGGGCAATTTTAGAACTTTAGCTTGCCTCTCAAAAAGTTCTAAGAATAAACTGATATCATCAGTTTTTAAATTAAACTTGGGCATTAGTTTCTGAAAATTCTGATTAAATACCGTTTCACCTCCAGGTTTAGCAGATTCAGTGTTCTGTTTTGCTTTAAGGCATTCTAGTTCTAACTGTTGCTTTTCAATTTCTTTATTTTGTTGTAGTATCTGAAATTCCCTCTCCCTAGCTTCCTGTTCTAACTGTAATTCTTTCGCTTTTGTTTGCTTCTCTAAGTTTTCCTTTTCTATCCTATCAGTCATAATACTTTCTAACAAATTTTTAACAAATTCTTCCTCATAATTTTTACTATTCGTTATTAAATGTTTTAAATCTATCACTTTCATATCTTCTAAAGCTATTTCCCCAAGTTCTGAAGCGACAAGGAATAGATCCCTTTTCTTAGCTTTCCCCAAAAATGCCATTTTTACAAAAGTAATTGCTCAAAACAAATAAGAACTCAAATAGTTATTCACAAGTAATACACATAAAAATATATCAGAGATATAAAAAACACTTTCTTCTTTCTTACAAAATTAGGCAAATAAAAATAAAAGGTTAATAAAAGCATTAATCATTTTGGATTTATTTCCATTCAAACATAAAACGAATAAACAACCTTACTGAATACTTCGTATAAAAAATTAATAACAAATTCTTTTCATTTAGTACAGCCAGACAGAAAAAAAACCAGAGTGGCGCCAATAAATATAAACACCTTTAATTAACTATCGTTTCAGATACTTCCGTTAGCAACCACATGGCCAACGCAAATACTACGTAAATTCGATAGGCGCAGGTTTAAATCAGAACACTATTAGAACTTTTCTTTACTGCTCAAAGCTTTAAAATGTAAAATGAAATGATAAAATTTAACATTCTACTTCTCAGAAAATACGCATCCTATTAAAATACAGCACTGGTGTGCTTTCATGAGAAAACAAAAGTAACAAGTTTTTAATATATTCAACAACTTATTTCTTTCATAAGAATTTAACATAAATTTTCTTCTAATGACTTAGAAATGAAAATTGCAACTGATTTGAAATTGATATTGCACTGATGTGCTTTCACATATACACAAAATAAACAGTTCAGATTCTATCACACCAATTTATAGCGAAACGTTAAACATAAATACACTGATGTGCTGTTTATTTATGGGAATGGATTTTCGCCATTATCATACAAAGGAAAATATCTCGTTAGATGTATAAATGCAACACTTTGATTGTTTTAAAAAAAAACTCTTATGCACTGACGTGCTATAAAATGCACTGGGAAATTTTCCGTAACCGGCCCTTGGCTATTTTTTGGCCGCCATCTTGGATTTCAAAAACGCGCCTTCCAAGATGGCGGCCAATATTGTTTTCCCTGTCCGAGGGAAATCGGACAGGGAAAACAACTCTGACCTACCAAACCTGGAAAGAACAAGAAAAAACGAACTTACCGAATTTATGATGCCATCCTGAAGGCTACTCATCGCTGTTCCTTCAGATATCTATCAGGATACCTGCAAATAATAAGAAAAACAAAATATAATATTTTTTTGCTGAGCACAAGTTTAAGAAATATTAAATGAAATTGTTTAAATTACATTAAATACAACTGCTTAGCAGAAATGCAAATTATAAAAAATATATATATAATATTTTTTTGCTGGGCAAAAGTTTAAGAAATAATAAACGAAATTGCTTAAATTACATTAAATACAACTGCTTAATATTTTCAAATATGCGATTATAAAAAAAAATATATATATAATATTTTTTTGCTGGGCAAAAGTTTAAGAAATAATAAACGAAATTGCTTAAATTACATTAAATACAACTACTTAATGTTTTCAAATATACGATTTGCAGAAATCAGCTTTACAATATAGTTTCATGCTTTAAAACTAAAAGAAATATCTATCATAAAATTAATCAAGAAACCTACTCTTTTATAAATACATAAACTATTTTTATAAATCTAGAAATACTTAAAAACGCTTAAAACATACAGTAAAAGCAAAAAAAAAAAATTCTCAGTATCGTAAGTAAGGGATAAGTTAAGTAATCGTTTTAAACTACGAATTTACTTTATTCTCGTTAGCATCCTCTGACAATATATGAAATTAAATTTAATTTATATCATAATATATATAAATAATAATATTAAATTGCATTAATAACAAATTAGCACTTACTTTGTACACGAGACATCCTTTCCGCGCGCGATCGATTAGACAAGACAGACAGACAGACAAAGTAGACAGATGTCTTGTTTTGCACCCGCTAAGTCTTTCTGCACCGATGGGCGAAAAATCAAGCATAGGTGCTAAGGAAAGGTATATAGAAAGAGGGGCAATTTCGTATTTGAGGAGAGTAAAAAGGAACTTCGTACATCTTGTACGAGTTCAAAAGGCCAGGAAGAAAAGATGGGACAAAATAAAATTTAAAATAAATGGCCCAAAAATAATAGAGGGAAAAAGAAAAAAAAAAAAAAAAGAGGGGCCTATAGAAAGATAAGGAAAAGAAGTAGAAAATATCCTAAAATACGATTGTGTCCATGAGTGTAGTTAAAAGGAGAAGAAACTGTCTTCATTTACAATAAATAGTGTCTCACAAGTGTGTTTGGTAATGGTGAATAGATGTGTTACTGGGGAAAAAACAAATATTGACGGTGTTAAAATGCTTCGTATCAAGGTATTTAGCATGGAATATAAAGTAATATGTACGCTTGCATCCTGAGATATCAACAAAGGTCATCAAACAAAAGTATATATTAATTTAACCAAAGTAACTTATGCTACTTTCATTCTCAACATTTTCATACATTTTTCAAAAAGCAGCAGCAGACTAACAAACATAGAACCATATACAATACAAGACCACAACCGCATACACCCAAAATAAATAAATAAATAAATAAAATAATATATATATATATATATGTGTGTGTGTGTGTAAATTACTGAGTATATGTATTAAAAACACAAATTAAACAGTATTTATTAATTTAACTATCATAATTTATTACAAGATTAATTATTTTACTATCATAATTTATTACTACTTAAATAATGTTAATATAACACAATGAGGCACACTGTTATTTATATATAAGCTCATAGTTCTAAAAATTCATTTAAGGCGGTGAAGAATAAACCATCCCTTACATATGGACATTTAACAGATAGCAAAGAACAGTATGAGAAAAAATCGGTGAGGTATAATATTATTTAAAGGCGAAACTATATTCAAGCGATCTAGAAAGAAAAGAGAATCCAGAAGATCCGAGAGGGAAATAGCGCGATGCCCAAATTATCCCCCTCATCCCCAAATTTTCCCTCTCTCGAGATGTAAGTGTTGTCAGACGTGAACTGATAACGCTGGCGTCTGTTTCGATTTGATACACAAAGGAAGCCACAAGCAATGGCAATTTCAAGTATTTTTTAATGCTTTAAACTAATGAAAAATTAAGATTTATTGATTTAAAGGCACTTATTTATAGAAATTTGATTTAGTTTAGATGAAAGAAAAGTACTTATCTTAAAATTCCAGGCTTTTGGAGTATATCCTTACATTGTCCGCTGTTTTATTCTCGTCAACATCGGAGCCGAAATTCATTGGAATGATATAGGTTTTGTAGGGGAAAAATAAACATTTTTCAAAGAAATTTAATTGATAATCACCAAGAGGAAAGGAAAAATTTTCACTTTTTTACGGAGCGCAGCGATCGTGCTGCCGCTTGCCTCGGTGATCACACAGCCCCTTCCGCGCGATCGATTTGGCGCCCAAAGTTACGGTTGCAGTGAACGATGAACTCGGATCGTTAAGTTAATAATTTTGGCAAAATTTATTAAGAAGTTCTGCAAGTTCTTGTAAATAGAATTATTGAAATTAGAACTGCTATTTATTGCCAATAAACAAATATAAAATTGTTACATAGTATAATTTTTCTTATATTCCTACTCTTATGTTTATTCACAATCTACATTTGATTATATTTAAGGTCTTGTTTTTACAGTTCAGAATGTATAATTAATAATACTGCTTTCTAATTTGATTAAAATAAAATACAGTAAATTATTTCAAACAGAATGGTATAGGTTATTTCGCTGCAAACAATTATACTAAATATACTTATTTATGTACATTTGAGAATTTAGCGCCGAGCAGTTATTAATCATCCATGATGCTCTTCTGTCTGCCTATTTACAATTCTAAATTACATTTTTGGAAAGAAAAATTAAATTCAAGATTAAAAAAACTTTTTTTTTAATGAAAATGTAACTTTTTTAAAAGCTTCATTTATTAGCTAGAATGATTCCAGTTTACTTATCTGTATTATCACAGTGAATCAAATATTATTACTGGCTTATCAAACATTAATAACAGTATAAATAGAGCTTTGGCCCGATTGAATAAACGTAAGAAGACCAGCTAACAAAACTTGTAGCCGCATAATAGGGTTTTAAAAACGATGTTTGAAATTTCAGCTAATTTCTGTAATGCAAATCCGTCATTAACTCCACATGGATTGCCAAATATTTACAAAGGCACCTTCAATTTCGTAGCTTAATAGTAGCTACTTTTGCAGTTATTCCAGCAAGCCCTAGATCAGAAACAACAGCCATTTAATGCACATTGGTCTCAAGTGTCTTTCCAGTGCAGGATTTACGTATAAGCTACACATATAAGCTACTATTATATATAGCTTAGGACCCCCACTTTCTTCGCCCCCCTAAAATTAAAATATAGTATAACAGACTTATAAAGGGCCCTATATTTCAAACAGCCTAGAGCCTTATCAAGTCTAAATCTAGCTTTGTGTCTTCCTCAGAAAGGAATTCGTGCTAAATAATTCATGTGAATATGGGAGCTTCGACAGAGGTTCATCATGCCCCAACCCATTGCTTTACAAAATTTCACTTAATACTCACATGCATGAATGACGTAATGGGCTGGAGCCACTCGGGTTGGAATCATAAACAGTGGCTCAGAGTCATGGGATTATCTTCAGAAATCATGTGAAATCTCGCCTACAAAAATCTTACTCTCCCATCTTGGGTAGTAGTAGGTATAGGCTCAGTAAACAGTCATCCACTTACATATTAAAAATGGCGAAGCGGTGTCACGCAACATGGGACTGAGTAGCAGTGAGTTCATCTGAATCCACAGTCTGCGCTGAGATCTAGAAGACCTCTTTATAAGAAAGGAGGAAAACTGAACTTACATAAGTGCATCCTTATGTAAGTTCAATTTTTGTTTTCATTACTGACTAATTAATTAAGCAAAGGATCAAATAAATCTTCGGCACCTTTATGCAAATTCACTTTACTGGACTTTATCATCTATAAATACAGCTTCTAAATTCTAGATCACAAGGGCTCTGTTAAAAGAATCAAGCAAGCCAACTAGATATCTAGTTTGCCTTGAATCAAGATGGTTTGATAAGGAGTACATCATAACTGGGCCGTTCCTAGGCCATTAGATGCCCGAGTACATTCGAGATTGCCGCCCCCAAATTTAAAACAAAATGCTCAATGATTAATAAAATTTATATTTCATACTCACTAAGTACTTACATATGACACATTGTATAACAAGTACTGACATAATATGACAAGTATTTACAATGAATTTGAAATATTTAGGTATCGCGGAAGTCCGGCCGCCCCTGATTTTCGAAGCCCGCTTACTTTTACGCTCTCCACCTTCACTAGGAACGGCCCTGCATCATAAAGATACTTGCACACCTGTGCAAATCGCTGTTGTTTGATAATCCTTGTTACCTAAAGAAATTGTTAGAAATGCGCCTGCCTTGAAGACGAGTGTCCCTGATGAGTATCATTTTCTAACTTCAGAAAAGCACTCTTCATAAAAGTGCATACTTATGTAAGTTCAATTTTTGTTTTCATTACTGACTAGCAGTGGAGTAGCTAGGGTGGGGCAAGGGAGGACATATATCCCCTGGCGCAGAATTCAGGGGGCGCGAAATTAATGTTACGAAATTTTAGAATGAAATGTTTTCCGTTCTTGACACAGAGAAAGGGGCGCAAAATCTTCGGTTGTCCCCGGGCGCCGAAAACCCTAGCTACGCCTCTTCTGACTAATTAATTAAGCGAAGGATCAAATAAATCTTCGGCACCTTTATGCAAATTCACTTCACTGGACTTTGTATAAATGTACCCTTTGAGAAATGTGTGACGAGCGTTTCCGTAGAAAGATCTTGTTTTTCACAAAAGTGCCGAAAATTAATTCCATCCACTGCATCATTAATTAATTAATCTGCAATGCAAATGAAAACCCCATTCGCATAAAGAGACCTGCCTTAAATTGTCCGTATCCTTACAGAGGTTGCATTTTTCAAAATTACAGATTGATTTTTTGTAAGGTTCACATGCCTTTATGCCAAGGCACCCTTACAAAGAATTTTATTTTTTCGAACAGCGATCGATCTTTATAAAGGTGTATTCACCATTATATCTGGGTGCTATTATGAAGGTGTCTCTAAGAACCACCGCAAAAAAATACCATACATCGCAGATTATCATCGCAATAACTGGGCACATTGCAGATAAAATTAAAGAAAGGCAAGGTGAGCTGCATAATATCCATTGATTCTAGATACTCCTGTTGGAGCCACAATTGCATATATGTTTGTGCATTTTAATTTTGGTATAAGCATATACACAGCTTCCATAACATGCGACCCATCCTCCTATATACCAGGTGTTTCGGTTGATCTTTGCCATTTGACATTCTATATTCTTACCCTGAAGAGACCATGTTCATTGAAACAGGTTCTGATGCAAATGTGCAAACATTAATATTATGATACACATGTGGTTGGGCACCTTTTCCCATACATTCTTACAGTGGCTCCTCCATTGCCGTCAGCTGTTTGATACACGAAGTGAATGTCTGCAAACTCTGAATTCGTAAAACGGTATATACTCTGTGGTTGGAATCAGAAAGCTCTCCAAGTGCCTACCAGGAGCACTGGTACTAAATACAGATTTATCTGTTTTTCCATTTCTGGCCTTGTTGCTCCATATAAATACGGTTTATTTCGTTTGATTTTTATTAAAGATGAGTCAGCCTGTATATATAACAGAAAGATGAATTGTATTTTGCGATGCATATGAGAGGTTATCTTTAAAGTGGGGGAACTTAACAAAGCAAGGTTATTCGTAATTATGTCATAACGAAAAAAAAATTGTTTTTAATATTATATAATCCTAACTAATATTATAAATGCGAATGCGAGTTTGTTTGTGCGTTTGTTTATTACCCTTTCACTTTTTAATTACTTAACCGATCACCATGAAATTTTCAAGAAAGATGAGAAAAGGTTATAGGCTATATAATGTAACTTATCAGTTGAAACTTAAACTATACAATAAGTTTTATAGTTAAAATGATTGCCGTTGTATAAACATTAAATGTTAAACGATATAAAAGTTTGTCTGCGCGCACAGGTACTTGGCTTGTCTATAAAATGTTTGCGTGGTTTAAGCCACGCAAACATTTTATAGACAATAAATATTTAATAAACATTTTATTTATAACCTTTTCTAATATACAGGGGCATAGCTAGAGTTTCCAGCGCCTGGGGACAACTGAAGCATTTGCGCCCCATTCTATGTGCCAAAAATGGAAAACATTTCATTCAAAAATTTCGTAGCATCAACAAGGCGCCCCTTGGATGCTGGGCCCAGAGACAGATAGCCTCACCCTAGCTACGCCACTGCTAATATATCAAAAATATTTCTTGAAAATTTCATGATGATCCGTTAAGTAATTAAGGCGTGAAAGCGTAACATTTATAAATTTTTCCTTGTTTAATTTTATTATTTGAAATCCTTCAGGATTTACGGGTTTCGGGTCATCTTTCACAAAAATTTCTCAGTCATTAAGAAAATATACGTAGCAGTTTTACTAGATTTCATGGCGATACACTCCACGTAAATACAAAATATCCGCGGTCTATAGGTATAGAAGAAGGGCAGTATTTACTGAAATTTTACGCAGAGTGTATTTTTAAAATTCACGCGAAGTTAAAACTTATTTAAGGACATTAACGCGAGCGAAGCCGTGGATAAAAGCTAGTAAAACTATAAAACATGAAGCCACATTAAATTAATTAACTGGAAAACAAGGGGCCCACCAGCGGCCGAGCGGTAACGTCGCTGAACACTGGTAGTTCGGTCCGAGGTTCGAATCCCGCGAACGGGCTGGCTGCATGGGTGTTTTCGTGGTTTTCCCCATGTGTGACGTGTATACGAGCCAGTTTCCCTTAAAAAGTCCTCCACGAAGGCATCCCTCCCTTAATGCAGATAGCCCTCGAGTGCTTTGCCGTAATTTAATAAGCCAAACGAAGTCTGAGAAAAACTAATCATTATTAATAGGAAGAGTTATAGGTATTTTTTCCTCTTTAAAGCGGTCTTTAATGGTATAATTGGAAGCCCGCCCGCCTAGAAATCATGAGGTTAGGAGTTCGAAACTCGGCGAGGGCAACGTATATTTTCCCTGCCTATTGGCGCCTGAAGTAAAATGTGGTAGCCTATAATATGTCACTATCAGGATTTAGCAACTGATCCTTACCTTCCTTGTCGCCCTAGAAGTGGGGGAGAATGCAAGGAATTTTCTCCTTTATTACCGCAATGGAAAATTTGGCTAGGGTATTGCACCTTTTTCATATTCTGGCTAGGCAGAAGAGTACCAGGGGGAGCAGAACAGCCAGGCCACTGATTAAGAGGAGAGGCCTCCGAAGAACCTTAAGTTTTTAAGTACAGTCAAAAGTCGTTAATTCGGACACCCATAATTCGGAATGATCTATAATCCGGACCTCAAAACTAAAAAACTTTCTGCGCATGCGCCGCGTTGACACATGCGCATAGGCGTTTACGCGTGCGCGTAAGACCTTTTACGACTGCGCATATGAGTGTGCGCAAGTGCAGAATACGTTTTCGCGTGCGCGTTTTATGTATAATGGACGTATAAGCTAAAATTATCTAATTATCTATTTCAGTTAATGTTGATGATTGCGTTGTTCCTTAATTTTCGAATTGGATCCGGCTTATTATTTTTTGCAGACTGTAAGAGCAATTTTATAAAAGTAAGCTTAAACTTTCGATTATATCAAATAGAATTTCCGATATATATTTGTTAATATGTAAAGGATCTAAAGCGAAAGTATGTTTTGAAATCCGAAATCTGTTTATCAATTTCACGCTGCTCGGCGGGGGAAACGCCGCGCGGCGGGCGCGTAATGAATTGGAAGTTGATCTGTCAACACTATCCTTATCTTCAGGGCAGATGTTTTTATTTTATTTGGCTTATAACTGAAGATCAGATGTTTTTATTTTATTTGGCTTATAATTCCTTACCAAATGTAGTATTTCATCTCGATATGCTCCGTCTTTGATATGATTTAAAACAAATTCCTCGTCATTATAATTCGCTTCCGATAGCGAAGAAAAGTAACAGAGGTTATTGAAAACGAAAAAATTTCGATTGACAAATTAGTCGGTGTTCTTGACACAGCAATTATAGGACTTGAACAGCGGAACTTTGTAACTGAACAAGAAATTATGTCTGTTTAATAGAATTAAAGAGAAAGTATTATCACATGGAACGAAGCAAAACTTAAACAACTTACATTGAAAGAAATGTTTATTTAAGTAAACAAATAAATATTAAGCTTTTTCTTTTTGCAAATTTTGATACCCTTTAGATCATAATTGCTCTTTATTTCATAAATTACGGTTTCATATTTTTAATTTTAGAATTTCTGCATGCAATCTTACAAGATTTAAACTGATGATCTATAATCCGGAAAAATCGATAATCCGGAATCGCCGAAGTCCCGACGAGTCCGGATTAACGACTTTTGACTGTATATATTTAAAAAAAATGAAGCTAAAATGTGGTCTGTATTGGGAGAATCAATCCCTAACTCATAATTGGCACTAAAGATATCTTTGGGACGGTGTATGTTTCAGTTGTTCCATGCTAGAGAAGCTTTTTGAAGTTGAAGTGGATTAAAAGCTATCTTCGATCAACAAGGTGCCAAGATTTAATGGCTTGTCAGTCTTTTTGCATTGAACATACGGTAGCTAAACATGTTAATGAATTTTTGACAAAACTATAAACAAACTTTCGTAAGTCAAAATTCACTAAAAACAGTTATAGCTTTTTTATTTTTAGAAAAGTTAACAATATTTTTTAAATCATCAAAAATAGCTGATTAATAAGCATTTTTAAATATAAATTTGTTTTCTAAATGTAATTTTCCCCCTTAATCTTAAGACTTGCTTTTCAAATCAATTCAAATATTTAATTTTAATTAAATAAATGTTAATTTTATATTTGTGTTGACATTTTGTATGGTGATCATTCCGATATAGGGTGACCAAGTGAGATTTCCATCCTGAGCATCGATAATTAAGTCTGGCACTGCAGATAGAATTTTGCATATTTGCCCTATTTCTTACTTTGACAAATGTAATGATTTTACAAAATTACATGTTCTATTTGCACAACTTTTCCATCCTTAGATCAGTCAATATACTAAGCAAAAAACCTATTTCAAAGATTCTGCGTGTGTGTATTTATATTTTATTTAAGCTAATAGAAAATATTTAATAATGGAAATTTCCTTCATCCAGAGTCAGTTTACAATCCATAAAAGATAATAAGATTAATACCAGTAATAATGTATAAATAATGTAAATAATGAGTAAAATGCATAATATATTTTAATAAATGAAGCTGGAAATTGCAGATGTGTGAATTGACATTCTTCAGCTTTATTACTTTTGAACTTTAACAAATTAATATTTAAGTACTAAAAATTAAATATAACACAGTTACAGCTCTGAAGCTATGTGACAGATGCGACGAGCGAAAGCTCTGAAGTCAGATTCCATTCAGTCTGGGTTGTATTTATTTTGCATATAAAACAATACATGTGAATTCTAGTTAAATAGAACCAATGACTAAAAAGCACTTGTTTTAAAAAATACATAATAAAAATGTATTTTTCATATTACATATCAATACAAAATAGCATATTAAAATAAAGTCGTAGCTGCCCGGATGGTATAGTGATTAGGGAAGCCTGAGTACAATACTGAGGGACCCGGGTTCGAATAACGAACAAGGCATGGATGTAAATTATCTGTCCCTTCATAGGAGGCAAAGGTGGCCTGCCTATTAGGTGCCTCCATAATAGATCACCATATCTGATTTTAGGAGTGGCCAATGCCGGCATAGGCAAGCATCCACCATTGGAAACAAAAAGTACATGTGCAAGAAATGGAGTTATTCTGATGCTAATGGTTTCATAAAATTAATTATTCTTTTCTGATAACTCGATTCATAATTATAATGTGGGGAAAAAAGAAGAAATATAGAATATCAAATCCCATTTACTTTCCTGAACCAAAGTATGAAAGTAACAGCACAGTGTATAAAAATGTTGAACAACTGCATCGTCTGTTAACACAGTTATAACTGAAGTACTGTTTTGAAGAAGGGTATGGAGTTTTATGGCAATTAGCATATACTTTGATGCTTCTTATTTCATTAAAGCTAATTCTTATATATAGGCATAGTAATGTTTTCATTAGCATTTTATGAATTATTGACAATTTCAAAACAACAAGTATAAATATGCAAAATAAAATAAGGAGCTGTACGACTTAAAGCTCATATAAATTGGAATACCTTATGTTGGAGCATTGCTGAACTCATACTTAAAACAGAATAAAATGATAAATGAAAATCAAAACACTACTATATATGCACTGTATGTTACTTCCTTATTAAAGCAGACAGTCTGGATATATTTAAATGTTACAAGTTACAAATTTGGTGATTCAATCAGCTTATTTTGTTATGGTGTCTTTATTAAACAATAATCAAATGTCACCTATGGATATTCTAATATATTTTAAGAACATTAGGCTTAAATAAAAAGTTAAACTTTACCTTTCTGGATTTTGGAAAGCCTAACAGATTTCAGTTCACAAAAGTCCCATTTATTGCTATTACAGGCCACACATCGAGCAAAAGCTTTCATTGAAGGGCAGTTCAACCTGAAAAAAGAAATTAAATCACCATTTAAAATTTCATGATCAGGGTAACAATACAAAGGTTTAGCACTTGGCTTATAAATAATCCTGCTCTTTCAGAAAAATTTAATTGCCATGACAATAGATTTAGGTTGGTAACTTATTTCTGTAAAAAAATGTTATGCCCTTTCCAGGAAAAACATGAGCACACATATTTACCATATAACATATTCCTCGAAGTATAACACAATGGCTTCAAATCACATTAATTAGAAAGTTTGATTTCATTTCTGCTTTAACCAGGTTGCCTTCATGGCCATATGACATACAATATATTCTTTAAAATAAAGACTAATGTAACAGATTCAAATAACAAATTTAAAAGTTTTGCCCCGTAAGTGAAAACATAACTTTGTGAAATAAATCTTGCATCCAATTTAAGGCCATGAGAACTGATGTTTGACAAATACTAAAGAAAGTTTATTTATATTTTTGTTGCATTAGACATGAACCTGATTTAATCAAAAAAACTTTAATATGGGGGATAGGTTGGAATAGCTTTAACTTCTTTGATAAGCTGAAGCATGTTTAGAACAAAATGTTTTAATGACAAGTAAATTTCCATCATTTGCAAATCATTATATTATTAGAAAATACATTTTAATGAGATACTAACAACTATGACATTTTATGCATAAAAAGAGTAAAAATTAAGCCAGTTATCATTTGGCTTTGTGGTGTCATCGAAGCTTTGCTTCTTCTCCCAGCATAAATTCTTTGGTGGTACACTACTATACTGTCAACAATATTGTTTTCATATTAGTTCCACAACAGTAAATTAACATGTTCCAGTTCAGAGTTTGAATGCATCTGAAATGTTTTGTGCACAGTTTGAATTTAAGAAAAATCTCTTTCTTTCAGACTTATATTTTCAGCTTAATATTCTAATGATTTACTTTTTTTGAAATCATATACTACAGCTATATCCATTTGACTCTGAAGGGAAGATTAACAATTTTTATCTTCTTATATCCTACCCATATATCTTTCTTTCTAAGTAGCTATGTGCAGAGTTAAAAAATGTATAGACATATAAAAATAATAAGGATAGCTTAATTATTTTTATTGAGAAAAATTAAATGTGCATAGCTATATATGTAAGAATACATAATTAAATTAGTCCAAATCATATTTAATGCATCTCCATATCTATTTTAATATTTTCATTTAATATGTATTTAAATGCACTAATCATTTTATCATTAGAATTCTAGTAACAGTAAGAAAAAAGCTATAATAAATTAAATGCTGTTGTTGTTGGTATCATTTTAACTTTGCCCAGTTTGTCTTCATGGCAATAGCAATATTTATAACATATATAATACCTAAAAAAGGAACATTTTGTTATGTTAATAATAATAATTTGCTGCATTTTTTAACTCCCCAAACCCCATAAACGTTTTGCGAAAATATAAAAAACTTTATTTTCTTTTACCGTAATAATCCGTAATGTTCGTTGCGAAAATATAAAAAACTTTTATTTTCTTTTACCGTAATGTTCGAAAAATAAACCCCATAAACGTTTTGCGAAAATATGAACTAATAATGATTTGCGACTTTCAAACTTTATTTTCTGTTACCGTAATGTTCGAAAAGTAAACAGAAAATTTCCCTTTTCCTTCTTCAGGAAAATTCCCTGTGTGGG
This sequence comes from Stegodyphus dumicola, assembly GCF_044657685.1. Classification (NCBI taxonomy): domain Eukaryota; kingdom Metazoa; phylum Arthropoda; class Arachnida; order Araneae; family Eresidae; genus Stegodyphus; species Stegodyphus dumicola. The sequence continues at coordinate 105,514,721 of NC_140781.1, read as the reverse complement.
TTGCAACAATTATCAGGGTTACCATATTCTGGCGCACGTACGCTCACTTCCGATGTAAACAAATCCGCAATTTTGCCAAGTAGTGTACCACCAAAGAATTTATGCTGGGAGAAGAAGCAAAGCTTCGATGACACCACAAAGCCAAATGATAACTGGCTTAATTTTTACTCTTTTTATGCATAAAATGTCATAGTTGTTAGTATCTCATTAAAATGTATTTTCTAATAATATAATGATTTGCAAATGATGGAAATTTACTTGTCATTAAAACATTTTGTTCTAAACATGCTTCAGCTTATCAAAGAAGTTAAAGCTATTCCAACCTATCCCCCATATTAAAGTTTTTTTGATTAAATCAGGTTCATGTCTAATGCAACAAAAATATAAATAAACTTTCTTTAGTATTTGTCAAACATCAGTTCTCATGGCCTTAAATTGGATGCAAGATTTATTTCACAAAGTTATGTTTTCACTTACGGGGCAAAACTTTTAAATTTGTTATTTGAATCTGTTACATTAGTCTTTATTTTAAAGAATATATTGTATGTCATATGGCCATGAAGGCAACCTGGTTAAAGCAGAAATGAAATCAAACTTTCTAATTAATGTGATTTGAAGCCATTGTGTTATACTTCGAGGAATATGTTATATGGTAAATATGTGTGCTCATGTTTTTCCTGGAAAGGGCATAACATTTTTTTACAGAAATAAGTTACCAACCTAAATCTATTGTCATGGCAATTATTTTTTTCTGAAAGAGCAGGATTATTTATAAGCCAAGTGCTAAACCTTTGTATTGTTACCCTGATCATGAAATTTTAAATGGTGATTTAATTTCTTTTTTCAGGTTAAACTGCCCTTCAATGAAAGCTTTTGCTCGATGTGTGGCCTGTAATAGCAATAAATGGGACTTTTGTGAACTGAAATCTGTTAGGCTTTCCAAAATCCAGAAAGGTAAAGTTTAACTTTTTATTTAAGCCTAATGTTCTTAAAATATATTAGAATATCCATAGGTGACATTTGATTATTGTTTAATAAAGACACCATAACAAAATAAGCTGATTGAATCACCAAATTTGTAACTTGTAACATTTAAATATATCCAGACTGTCTGCTTTAATAAGGAAGTAACATACAGTGCATATATAGTAGTGTTTTGATTTTCATTTATCATTTTATTCTGTTTTAAGTATGAGTTCAGCAATGCTCCAACATAAGGTATTCCAATTTATATGAGCTTTAAGTCGTACAGCTCCTTATTTTATTTTGCATATTTATACTTGTTGTTTTGAAATTGTCAATAATTCATAAAATGCTAATGAAAACATTACTATGCCTATATATAAGAATTAGCTTTAATGAAATAAGAAGCATCAAAGTATATGCTAATTGCCATAAAACTCCATACCCTTCTTCAAAACAGTACTTCAGTTATAACTGTGTTAACAGACGATGCAGTTGTTCAACATTTTTATACACTGTGCTGTTACTTTCATACTTTGGTTCAGGAAAGTAAATGGGATTTGATATTCTATATTTCTTCTTTTTTCCCCACATTATAATTATGAATCGAGTTATCAGAAAAGAATAATTAATTTTATGAAACCATTAGCATCAGAATAACTCCATTTCTTGCACATGTACTTTTTGTTTCCAATGGTGGATGCTTGCCTATGCCGGCATTGGCCACTCCTAAAATCAGATATGGTGATCTATTATGGAGGCACCTAATAGGCAGGCCACCTTTGCCTCCTATGAAGGGACAGATAATTTACATCCATGCCTTGTTCGTTATTCGAACCCGGGTCCCTCAGTATTGTACTCAGGCTTCCCTAATCACTATACCATCCGGGCAGCTACGACTTTATTTTAATATGCTATTTTGTATTGATATGTAATATGAAAAATACATTTTTATTATGTATTTTTTAAAACAAGTGCTTTTTAGTCATTGGTTCTATTTAACTAGAATTCACATGTATTGTTTTATATGCAAAATAAATACAACCCAGACTGAATGGAATCTGACTTCAGAGCTTTCGCTCGTCGCATCTGTCACATAGCTTCAGAGCTGTAACTGTGTTATATTTAATTTTTAGTACTTAAATATTAATTTGTTAAAGTTCAAAAGTAATAAAGCTGAAGAATGTCAATTCACACATCTGCAATTTCCAGCTTCATTTATTAAAATATATTATGCATTTTACTCATTATTTACATTATTTATACATTATTACTGGTATTAATCTTATTATCTTTTATGGATTGTAAACTGACTCTGGATGAAGGAAATTTCCATTATTAAATATTTTCTATTAGCTTAAATAAAATATAAATACACACACGCAGAATCTTTGAAATAGGTTTTTTGCTTAGTATATTGACTGATCTAAGGATGGAAAAGTTGTGCAAATAGAACATGTAATTTTGTAAAATCATTACATTTGTCAAAGTAAGAAATAGGGCAAATATGCAAAATTCTATCTGCAGTGCCAGACTTAATTATCGATGCTCAGGATGGAAATCTCACTTGGTCACCCTATATCGGAATGATCACCATACAAAATGTCAACACAAATATAAAATTAACATTTATTTAATTAAAATTAAATATTTGAATTGATTTGAAAAGCAAGTCTTAAGATTAAGGGGGAAAATTACATTTAGAAAACAAATTTATATTTAAAAATGCTTATTAATCAGCTATTTTTGATGATTTAAAAAATATTGTTAACTTTTCTAAAAATAAAAAAGCTATAACTGTTTTTAGTGAATTTTGACTTACGAAAGTTTGTTTATAGTTTTGTCAAAAATTCATTAACATGTTTAGCTACCGTATGTTCAATGCAAAAAGACTGACAAGCCATTAAATCTTGGCACCTTGTTGATCGAAGATAGCTTTTAATCCACTTCAACTTCAAAAAGCTTCTCTAGCATGGAACAACTGAAACATACACCGTCCCAAAGATATCTTTAGTGCCAATTATGAGTTAGGGATTGATTCTCCCAATACAGACCACATTTTAGCTTCATTTTTTTTTAATATATACAGTCAAAAGTCGTTAATCCGGACTCGTCGGGACTTCGGCGATTCCGGATTATCGATTTTTCCGGATTATAGATCATCAGTTTAAATCTTGTAAGATTGCATGCAGAAATTCTAAAATTAAAAATATGAAACCGTAATTTATGAAATAAAGAGCAATTATGATCTAAAGGGTATCAAAATTTGCAAAAAGAAAAAGCTTAATATTTATTTGTTTACTTAAATAAACATTTCTTTCAATGTAAGTTGTTTAAGTTTTGCTTCGTTCCATGTGATAATACTTTCTCTTTAATTCTATTAAACAGACATAATTTCTTGTTCAGTTACAAAGTTCCGCTGTTCAAGTCCTATAATTGCTGTGTCAAGAACACCGACTAATTTGTCAATCGAAATTTTTTCGTTTTCAATAACCTCTGTTACTTTTCTTCGCTATCGGAAGCGAATTATAATGACGAGGAATTTGTTTTAAATCATATCAAAGACGGAGCATATCGAGATGAAATACTACATTTGGTAAGGAATTATAAGCCAAATAAAATAAAAACATCTGATCTTCAGTTATAAGCCAAATAAAATAAAAACATCTGCCCTGAAGATAAGGATAGTGTTGACAGATCAACTTCCAATTCATTACGCGCCCGCCGCGCGGCGTTTCCCCCGCCGAGCAGCGTGAAATTGATAAACAGATTTCGGATTTCAAAACATACTTTCGCTTTAGATCCTTTACATATTAACAAATATATATCGGAAATTCTATTTGATATAATCGAAAGTTTAAGCTTACTTTTATAAAATTGCTCTTACAGTCTGCAAAAAATAATAAGCCGGATCCAATTCGAAAATTAAGGAACAACGCAATCATCAACATTAACTGAAATAGATAATTAGATAATTTTAGCTTATACGTCCATTATACATAAAACGCGCACGCGAAAACGTATTCTGCACTTGCGCACACTCATATGCGCAGTCGTAAAAGGTCTTACGCGCACGCGTAAACGCCTATGCGCATGTGTCAACGCGGCGCATGCGCAGAAAGTTTTTTAGTTTTGAGGTCCGGATTATAGATCATTCCGAATTATGGGTGTCCGAATTAACGACTTTTGACTGTACTTAAAAACTTAAGGTTCTTCGGAGGCCTCTCCTCTTAATCAGTGGCCTGGCTGTTCTGCTCCCCCTGGTACTCTTCTGCCTAGCCAGAATATGAAAAAGGTGCAATACCCTAGCCAAATTTTCCATTGCGGTAATAAAGGAGAAAATTCCTTGCATTCTCCCCCACTTCTAGGGCGACAAGGAAGGTAAGGATCAGTTGCTAAATCCTGATAGTGACATATTATAGGCTACCACATTTTACTTCAGGCGCCAATAGGCAGGGAAAATATACGTTGCCCTCGCCGAGTTTCGAACTCCTAACCTCATGATTTCTAGGCGGGCGGGCTTCCAATTATACCATTAAAGACCGCTTTAAAGAGGAAAAAATACCTATAACTCTTCCTATTAATAATGATTAGTTTTTCTCAGACTTCGTTTGGCTTATTAAATTACGGCAAAGCACTCGAGGGCTATCTGCATTAAGGGAGGGATGCCTTCGTGGAGGACTTTTTAAGGGAAACTGGCTCGTATACACGTCACACATGGGGAAAACCACGAAAACACCCATGCAGCCAGCCCGTTCGCGGGATTCGAACCTCGGACCGAACTACCAGTGTTCAGCGACGTTACCGCTCGGCCGCTGGTGGGCCCCTTGTTTTCCAGTTAATTAATTTAATGTGGCTTCATGTTTTATAGTTTTACTAGCTTTTATCCACGGCTTCGCTCGCGTTAATGTCCTTAAATAAGTTTTAACTTCGCGTGAATTTTAAAAATACACTCTGCGTAAAATTTCAGTAAATACTGCCCTTCTTCTATACCTATAGACCGCGGATATTTTGTATTTACGTGGAGTGTATCGCCATGAAATCTAGTAAAACTGCTACGTATATTTTCTTAATGACTGAAAAATTTTTGTGAAAGATGACCCGAAACCCGTAAATCCTGAAGGATTTCAAATAATAAAATTAAACAAGGAAAAATTTATAAATGTTACGCTTTCACGCCTTAATTACTTAACGGATCATCATGAAATTTTCAAGAAATATTTTTGATATATTAGCAGTGGCGTAGCTAGGGTGAGGCTATCTGTCTCTGGGCCCAGCATCCAAGGGGCGCCTTGTTGATGCTACGAAATTTTTGAATGAAATGTTTTCCATTTTTGGCACATAGAATGGGGCGCAAATGCTTCAGTTGTCCCCAGGCGCTGGAAACTCTAGCTATGCCCCTGTATATTAGAAAAGGTTATAAATAAAATGTTTATTAAATATTTATTGTCTATAAAATGTTTGCGTGGCTTAAACCACGCAAACATTTTATAGACAAGCCAAGTACCTGTGCGCGCAGACAAACTTTTATATCGTTTAACATTTAATGTTTATACAACGGCAATCATTTTAACTATAAAACTTATTGTATAGTTTAAGTTTCAACTGATAAGTTACATTATATAGCCTATAACCTTTTCTCATCTTTCTTGAAAATTTCATGGTGATCGGTTAAGTAATTAAAAAGTGAAAGGGTAATAAACAAACTCGCATTCGCATTTATAATATTAGTTAGGATTATATAATATTAAAAACAATTTTTTTTTCGTTATGACATAATTACGAATAACCTTGCTTTGTTAAGTTCCCCCACTTTAAAGATAACCTCTCATATGCATCGCAAAATACAATTCATCTTTCTGTTATATATACAGGCTGACTCATCTTTAATAAAAATCAAACGAAATAAACCGTATTTATATGGAGCAACAAGGCCAGAAATGGAAAAACAGATAAATCTGTATTTAGTACCAGTGCTCCTGGTAGGCACTTGGAGAGCTTTCTGATTCCAACCACAGAGTATATACCGTTTTACGAATTCAGAGTTTGCAGACATTCACTTCGTGTATCAAACAGCTGACGGCAATGGAGGAGCCACTGTAAGAATGTATGGGAAAAGGTGCCCAACCACATGTGTATCATAATATTAATGTTTGCACATTTGCATCAGAACCTGTTTCAATGAACATGGTCTCTTCAGGGTAAGAATATAGAATGTCAAATGGCAAAGATCAACCGAAACACCTGGTATATAGGAGGATGGGTCGCATGTTATGGAAGCTGTGTATATGCTTATACCAAAATTAAAATGCACAAACATATATGCAATTGTGGCTCCAACAGGAGTATCTAGAATCAATGGATATTATGCAGCTCACCTTGCCTTTCTTTAATTTTATCTGCAATGTGCCCAGTTATTGCGATGATAATCTGCGATGTATGGTATTTTTTTGCGGTGGTTCTTAGAGACACCTTCATAATAGCACCCAGATATAATGGTGAATACACCTTTATAAAGATCGATCGCTGTTCGAAAAAATAAAATTCTTTGTAAGGGTGCCTTGGCATAAAGGCATGTGAACCTTACAAAAAATCAATCTGTAATTTTGAAAAATGCAACCTCTGTAAGGATACGGACAATTTAAGGCAGGTCTCTTTATGCGAATGGGGTTTTCATTTGCATTGCAGATTAATTAATTAATGATGCAGTGGATGGAATTAATTTTCGGCACTTTTGTGAAAAACAAGATCTTTCTACGGAAACGCTCGTCACACATTTCTCAAAGGGTACATTTATACAAAGTCCAGTGAAGTGAATTTGCATAAAGGTGCCGAAGATTTATTTGATCCTTCGCTTAATTAATTAGTCAGAAGAGGCGTAGCTAGGGTTTTCGGCGCCCGGGGACAACCGAAGATTTTGCGCCCCTTTCTCTGTGTCAAGAACGGAAAACATTTCATTCTAAAATTTCGTAACATTAATTTCGCGCCCCCTGAATTCTGCGCCAGGGGATATATGTCCTCCCTTGCCCCACCCTAGCTACTCCACTGCTAGTCAGTAATGAAAACAAAAATTGAACTTACATAAGTATGCACTTTTATGAAGAGTGCTTTTCTGAAGTTAGAAAATGATACTCATCAGGGACGCTCGTCTTCAAGGCAGGCGCATTTCTAACAATTTCTTTAGGTAACAAGGATTATCAAACAACAGCGATTTGCACAGGTGTGCAAGTATCTTTATGATGCAGGGCCGTTCCTAGTGAAGGTGGAGAGCGTAAAAGTAAGCGGGCTTCGAAAATCAGGGGCGGCCGGACTTCCGCGATACCTAAATATTTCAAATTCATTGTAAATACTTGTCATATTATGTCAGTACTTGTTATACAATGTGTCATATGTAAGTACTTAGTGAGTATGAAATATAAATTTTATTAATCATTGAGCATTTTGTTTTAAATTTGGGGGCGGCAATCTCGAATGTACTCGGGCATCTAATGGCCTAGGAACGGCCCAGTTATGATGTACTCCTTATCAAACCATCTTGATTCAAGGCAAACTAGATATCTATTTGGCTTGCTTGATTCTTTTAACAGAGCCCTTGTGATCTAGAATTTAGAAGCTGTATTTATAGATGATAAAGTCCAGTAAAGTGAATTTGCATAAAGGTGCCGAAGATTTATTTGATCCTTTGCTTAATTAATTAGTCAGTAATGAAAACAAAAATTGAACTTACATAAGGATGCACTTATGTAAGTTCAGTTTTCCTCCTTTCTTATAAAGAGGTCTTCTAGATCTCAGCGCAGACTGTGGATTCAGATGAACTCACTGCTACTCAGTCCCATGTTGCGTGACACCGCTTCGCCATTTTTAATATGTAAGTGGATGACTGTTTACTGAGCCTATACCTACTACTACCCAAGATGGGAGAGTAAGATTTTTGTAGGCGAGATTTCACATGATTTCTGAAGATAATCCCATGACTCTGAGCCACTGTTTATGATTCCAACCCGAGTGGCTCCAGCCCATTACGTCATTCATGCATGTGAGTATTAAGTGAAATTTTGTAAAGCAATGGGTTGGGGCATGATGAACCTCTGTCGAAGCTCCCATATTCACATGAATTATTTAGCACGAATTCCTTTCTGAGGAAGACACAAAGCTAGATTTAGACTTGATAAGGCTCTAGGCTGTTTGAAATATAGGGCCCTTTATAAGTCTGTTATACTATATTTTAATTTTAGGGGGGCGAAGAAAGTGGGGGCCCTAAGCTATATATAATAGTAGCTTATATGTGTAGCTTATACGTAAATCCTGCACTGGAAAGACACTTGAGACCAATGTGCATTAAATGGCTGTTGTTTCTGATCTAGGGCTTGCTGGAATAACTGCAAAAGTAGCTACTATTAAGCTACGAAATTGAAGGTGCCTTTGTAAATATTTGGCAATCCATGTGGAGTTAATGACGGGGATGCATTACAGAAATTAGCTGAAATTTCAAACATCGTTTTTAAAACCCTATTATGCGGCTACAAGTTTTGTTAGCTGGTCTTCTTACGTTTATTCAATCGGGCCAAAGCTCTATTTATACTGTTATTAATGTTTGATAAGCCAGTAATAATATTTGATTCACTGTGATAATACAGATAAGTAAACTGGAATCATTCTAGCTAATAAATGAAGCTTTTAAAAAAGTTACATTTTCATTAAAAAAAAAGTTTTTTTAATCTTGAATTTAATTTTTCTTTCCAAAAATGTAATTTAGAATTGTAAATAGGCAGACAGAAGAGCATCATGGATGATTAATAACTGCTCGGCGCTAAATTCTCAAATGTACATAAATAAGTATATTTAGTATAATTGTTTGCAGCGAAATAACCTATACCATTCTGTTTGAAATAATTTACTGTATTTTATTTTAATCAAATTAGAAAGCAGTATTATTAATTATACATTCTGAACTGTAAAAACAAGACCTTAAATATAATCAAATGTAGATTGTGAATAAACATAAGAGTAGGAATATAAGAAAAATTATACTATGTAACAATTTTATATTTGTTTATTGGCAATAAATAGCAGTTCTAATTTCAATAATTCTATTTACAAGAACTTGCAGAACTTCTTAATAAATTTTGCCAAAATTATTAACTTAACGATCCGAGTTCATCGTTCACTGCAACCGTAACTTTGGGCGCCAAATCGATCGCGCGGAAGGGGCTGTGTGATCACCGAGGCAAGCGGCAGCACGATCGCTGCGCTCCGTAAAAAAGTGAAAATTTTTCCTTTCCTCTTGGTGATTATCAATTAAATTTCTTTGAAAAATGTTTATTTTTCCCCTACAAAACCTATATCATTCCAATGAATTTCGGCTCCGATGTTGACGAGAATAAAACAGCGGACAATGTAAGGATATACTCCAAAAGCCTGGAATTTTAAGATAAGTACTTTTCTTTCATCTAAACTAAATCAAATTTCTATAAATAAGTGCCTTTAAATCAATAAATCTTAATTTTTCATTAGTTTAAAGCATTAAAAAATACTTGAAATTGCCATTGCTTGTGGCTTCCTTTGTGTATCAAATCGAAACAGACGCCAGCGTTATCAGTTCACGTCTGACAACACTTACATCTCGAGAGAGGGAAAATTTGGGGATGAGGGGGATAATTTGGGCATCGCGCTATTTCCCTCTCGGATCTTCTGGATTCTCTTTTCTTTCTAGATCGCTTGAATATAGTTTCGCCTTTAAATAATATTATACCTCACCGATTTTTTCTCATACTGTTCTTTGCTATCTGTTAAATGTCCATATGTAAGGGATGGTTTATTCTTCACCGCCTTAAATGAATTTTTAGAACTATGAGCTTATATATAAATAACAGTGTGCCTCATTGTGTTATATTAACATTATTTAAGTAGTAATAAATTATGATAGTAAAATAATTAATCTTGTAATAAATTATGATAGTTAAATTAATAAATACTGTTTAATTTGTGTTTTTAATACATATACTCAGTAATTTACACACACACACATATATATATATATATATATATATTATTTTATTTATTTATTTATTTATTTTGGGTGTATGCGGTTGTGGTCTTGTATTGTATATGGTTCTATGTTTGTTAGTCTGCTGCTGCTTTTTGAAAAATGTATGAAAATGTTGAGAATGAAAGTAGCATAAGTTACTTTGGTTAAATTAATATATACTTTTGTTTGATGACCTTTGTTGATATCTCAGGATGCAAGCGTACATATTACTTTATATTCCATGCTAAATACCTTGATACGAAGCATTTTAACACCGTCAATATTTGTTTTTTCCCCAGTAACACATCTATTCACCATTACCAAACACACTTGTGAGACACTATTTATTGTAAATGAAGACAGTTTCTTCTCCTTTTAACTACACTCATGGACACAATCGTATTTTAGGATATTTTCTACTTCTTTTCCTTATCTTTCTATAGGCCCCTCTTTTTTTTTTTTTTTTTTCTTTTTCCCTCTATTATTTTTGGGCCATTTATTTTAAATTTTATTTTGTCCCATCTTTTCTTCCTGGCCTTTTGAACTCGTACAAGATGTACGAAGTTCCTTTTTACTCTCCTCAAATACGAAATTGCCCCTCTTTCTATATACCTTTCCTTAGCACCTATGCTTGATTTTTCGCCCATCGGTGCAGAAAGACTTAGCGGGTGCAAAACAAGACATCTGTCTACTTTGTCTGTCTGTCTGTCTTGTCTAATCGATCGCGCGCGGAAAGGATGTCTCGTGTACAAAGTAAGTGCTAATTTGTTATTAATGCAATTTAATATTATTATTTATATATATTATGATATAAATTAAATTTAATTTCATATATTGTCAGAGGATGCTAACGAGAATAAAGTAAATTCGTAGTTTAAAACGATTACTTAACTTATCCCTTACTTACGATACTGAGAATTTTTTTTTTTTTTGCTTTTACTGTATGTTTTAAGCGTTTTTAAGTATTTCTAGATTTATAAAAATAGTTTATGTATTTATAAAAGAGTAGGTTTCTTGATTAATTTTATGATAGATATTTCTTTTAGTTTTAAAGCATGAAACTATATTGTAAAGCTGATTTCTGCAAATCGTATATTTGAAAACATTAAGTAGTTGTATTTAATGTAATTTAAGCAATTTCGTTTATTATTTCTTAAACTTTTGCCCAGCAAAAAAATATTATATATATTTTTTTTTTTATAATCGCATATTTGAAAATATTAAGCAGTTGTATTTAATGTAATTTAAGCAATTTCGTTTATTATTTCTTAAACTTTTGCCCAGCAAAAAAATATTATATATATATTTTTTATAATTTGCATTTCTGCTAAGCAGTTGTATTTAATGTAATTTAAACAATTTCATTTAATATTTCTTAAACTTGTGCTCAGCAAAAAAATATTATATTTTGTTTTTCTTATTATTTGCAGGTATCCTGATAGATATCTGAAGGAACAGCGATGAGTAGCCTTCAGGATGGCATCATAAATTCGGTAAGTTCGTTTTTTCTTGTTCTTTCCAGGTTTGGTAGGTCAGAGTTGTTTTCCCTGTCCGATTTCCCTCGGACAGGGAAAACAATATTGGCCGCCATCTTGGAAGGCGCGTTTTTGAAATCCAAGATGGCGGCCAAAAAATAGCCAAGGGCCGGTTACGGAAAATTTCCCAGTGCATTTTATAGCACGTCAGTGCATAAGAGTTTTTTTTTAAAACAATCAAAGTGTTGCATTTATACATCTAACGAGATATTTTCCTTTGTATGATAATGGCGAAAATCCATTCCCATAAATAAACAGCACATCAGTGTATTTATGTTTAACGTTTCGCTATAAATTGGTGTGATAGAATCTGAACTGTTTATTTTGTGTATATGTGAAAGCACATCAGTGCAATATCAATTTCAAATCAGTTGCAATTTTCATTTCTAAGTCATTAGAAGAAAATTTATGTTAAATTCTTATGAAAGAAATAAGTTGTTGAATATATTAAAAACTTGTTACTTTTGTTTTCTCATGAAAGCACACCAGTGCTGTATTTTAATAGGATGCGTATTTTCTGAGAAGTAGAATGTTAAATTTTATCATTTCATTTTACATTTTAAAGCTTTGAGCAGTAAAGAAAAGTTCTAATAGTGTTCTGATTTAAACCTGCGCCTATCGAATTTACGTAGTATTTGCGTTGGCCATGTGGTTGCTAACGGAAGTATCTGAAACGATAGTTAATTAAAGGTGTTTATATTTATTGGCGCCACTCTGGTTTTTTTTCTGTCTGGCTGTACTAAATGAAAAGAATTTGTTATTAATTTTTTATACGAAGTATTCAGTAAGGTTGTTTATTCGTTTTATGTTTGAATGGAAATAAATCCAAAATGATTAATGCTTTTATTAACCTTTTATTTTTATTTGCCTAATTTTGTAAGAAAGAAGAAAGTGTTTTTTATATCTCTGATATATTTTTATGTGTATTACTTGTGAATAACTATTTGAGTTCTTATTTGTTTTGAGCAATTACTTTTGTAAAAATGGCATTTTTGGGGAAAGCTAAGAAAAGGGATCTATTCCTTGTCGCTTCAGAACTTGGGGAAATAGCTTTAGAAGATATGAAAGTGATAGATTTAAAACATTTAATAACGAATAGTAAAAATTATGAGGAAGAATTTGTTAAAAATTTGTTAGAAAGTATTATGACTGATAGGATAGAAAAGGAAAACTTAGAGAAGCAAACAAAAGCGAAAGAATTACAGTTAGAACAGGAAGCTAGGGAGAGGGAATTTCAGATACTACAACAAAATAAAGAAATTGAAAAGCAACAGTTAGAACTAGAATGCCTTAAAGCAAAACAGAACACTGAATCTGCTAAACCTGGAGGTGAAACGGTATTTAATCAGAATTTTCAGAAACTAATGCCCAAGTTTAATTTAAAAACTGATGATATCAGTTTATTCTTAGAACTTTTTGAGAGGCAAGCTAAAGTTCTAAAATTGCCCACGGATCAATGGGTGTCATATCTCATTGGTGTCCTTCCGGTTGAGGTAAATAATATAATTGCTAGGGAGCCTGAAGAACAGGCTAGAGATTACCAACATATTAAAGAATTACTACTTAAAAGATTTAAGTTAAGTGTGGAGAAGTTTCGGCAACTTCTTGTTAAGACTAAAAAAAATCCGGATTCTACGTGGTACGATTTTTATCACGAAATTAAAACATTTTTAGATGGGTGGCTCCAGGGATTAAAAATCGAAACATTTGACCAACTCAAGGATTTAATGTTGGTAGATCAGATTAAAAGGCGCACGCCTAATGAGTTTAAGGAACATTTTATAGATGAATGGGCCACAATCACTTCACCAAAACAGTTGGTGGGTAAAATAGAGGAATTTGAAGATGCGAAAAAGACGATGGTTGGGAAAACGAAAATATCAGGTAGACAAATGGGTGTTTTTCAGTCCACTGGTAACGTTTTCAAAAATAGAAAAAACCCTCAAGGTACACAATTTAAAAAAGATGATGATGCACGCAATGTTGGGAAAAAGTCAGACTCGAATTTTGATAGGAGAAAAAGACTCCAGTGCTATGAATGTGGATCTTTTGACCATTTACGTCCTCAGTGCCCTAATTTTAAAACTAAAAAGACAGATTTGTATCGGATAAGCGGGAGATCAGAGAAGAATCTGTTAGATCCCTATACGTTAAATGGAAGAGTAAATGGTTTTGAAGTACCTATTCTAAGAGATACAGGAGCAACGGTAGATATTATTTGTCAGAAATATGTAGACATAGATCGAATGAAGGGAGAACACGTGTGGGTTCGACATTTGTTGGATGATCATATGACTTGTTTACATGTTGCTGAAGTAGATATTGAATGCGATTTGGGTACAGTAACCACCAAAGCAGCTGTTATAGGAGACCACTTAGACCAAGGACGATATATATTAGGCAACCAGACAGCGGCTCTTCTCAGAGGAATTGAGAAAAATTATTCGTCGTATGTCGGTAATGTTAATGCGGTCGTTACTCGATCTCAAGCACGACAATTTAAGGAAGCGGAAAATTTAAGTGAGACGAATCAAAATTCTGAGCAGAATGATTTAGAATTGGAAGAGGAGGACGATGCTCATGAGAGGTCTGAAAACAGAGAGATATTACCTCCTGTCAACCTTTGTGTCCCCACAAGTCCTGCGATTCAAATAGACTCAAGTACTTTTATTGATGAACAACAAAAAAGTAAAGAACTTGCGCCTTTATTAGAACTAGTAAAAAGCGGAAGTAAAACAAGTTATGGGATTAAAAATGGGGTTTTAGTAAAAAAGAAGGTAAATAAGTTAGGAGGAGAAGAACATTTAATTGTTGTTCCAGAAAACCTCAGAGAGAAAATTAAAGCAATTTGTCATGAAGGAACTTCAGGTCACTTAGGAGTTCTGAAAACAAAAGACCGGTTACTAAGACATTTTTTCTGGCCAAATTGTTATAAAGACATTGAGGAATTCGTTAAAACATGCGACTCCTGTCAACGTGTAGGAAAAGCAAGTGACAAAAAGAAAGCACCGTTGGTAATAGTACCTGTGATATCTGAAGTCTTTAGTAAGGTTAATGTAGATGCTTGCGGGCCTATGCCTACATCTACTGAAGGTAATAAATATCTTATTACAGTTATGTGCTTAGCATCTAAATATCCTGACGCCGTCCCGGTACCGGATATAACGTCGAAATCTGTTGTAAGTGCACTCTTGCAGGTATTTAGTCGGATGGGTTTTCCAAGGGAGGTTCAAACTGATCAAGGAAAATCTTTCATGAGTCGCTTAACCGTTGAATTTTTGAAGAGGTTTGGTATAAAAATTTCCAGAAGTTCGATTTACCACCCCCAGAGCAATCCTGTAGAACGGTTCCATAGGTCAATAAAAAGGGTCATCTTGGATTTCAAAAACGCGCCTCTTGGCGCATTTTTGAAATCCAAGATGGCGGCCAAAAAATAGTTAAGGGCCGGTTACGGAAAATTTCCCCAGTTCCAGTGTTTTGGATGTATTGGATTTTCCAGCTCTCGAATGTACTGTCCACACTACATCAGGTGTTTTAAATTCTACTGGATTTCAACTTCCTGATACTGCAGCTATTACAGAACTTCCTGGAAATTCAGTGTCTAATTCTCAACCTTCAGGCTCTTCGGATTCCAATTCATCATCATCTCATCTTGGTATCAGTTTCAATTCTTGTACTTCCATGTCGAATTTTCCAGTTTTTAAGGGTTCATTTGTTTGCTCTGATTCAGATTTGCAGAAGGCTACTATATCTGTATCTAAATTTTCTTTTATGTCGTTAGTCGCTTCTCAGCCTACTGGCTTTTGAGGCTCTGTTTCATCTACTCGGCTTGTCACCAATTCCAATACTTGCCCATCAGTTGTTGGTTCTTGTGCAATTTCATTTTAACAAGTTTTCTATTCTTAAAAATTATTCAGAATGTTCTAACATTAAGTTTGGGGGTGCAAATAATTCTAATCAGGGTGAAAGTAATGTACAGAAATCTGAAAATGGGTATGTTGAAGAAAACTGCAAAGTTATTACCTCTGTTAACCCAAATATAAAGACTATAATTTGTCCATGTTGTAAGAAAGATTTCTCTTTTAAAGAAACTTTATCAAGACACAAACGTAACTGTAAAATTTTAAATAAGGATAATTTATGTACTACCATAAAGAATAATGAAATAGAAAATAAATATCCAAGAACGTGTGAGGTATGCATGAAGTCATATGCTTCAAGACGGTCGTTTTTTAATCATAAAAAAAGGTGTAAATCTGTGTCTTCTGAAATTGATTAAAAATCATATATTTGTGACAACTGTGAAATAGACTGTAAAATCCGCAGTAACCTTTTTCATCAAAGAAGTTTTGCTGTTCTAAAAATAATTTAAATATTCATAAACCGTGTGTTTTTCCTGATTGCAAGGCATCCTTCCAGTTTATTAGTGATCATAATAAACATTTGGCTGAATTTCACAATTCTGAGATGGATGTGAAGGAGCTTACATTTTCATCAATGGTGGAGTTTCAGCTGTGATTAGAATGTCATTCTAAGGAAACATTCAGTTCTTTTAAGAAGTGTTCTGGGAGTAAACATAAAGTTAATAAAGCATACCATTATTATTGTTGTCACTTCACTGTAACACAAAAAAAAAACCAGGGCCAATTTCAAGTAGAAAAAATCTTAAAGGTTCTTTACCATTAGGCTTCAGATGTCCATCCAGAATTTTAGTTTCTGAGGAACAAGATCTTGCGACAGCTATTTTTTATTCAGGTCACAATCATGAGCTGTCATTTGGAAATACCAAATTTCAAAAGCTTAGTCAGAATTGTCGTGATCAAATCAAAACTTATGCTCAGTTAGGTGTTTCCACCGATCAAATTCAAGAATTTATCTGAGATGGAAGTGGATCACGTGATAATAGAGAGATCTTAAGTATTAAAGATAATTTTGTAACATGTAGGACTATAAATTACTATGTAAAGCGTGTAATGATTTCTTCTCTTAGTGATGATTCACTTTCTGTTGCTGCCATAGTTGAGAAACTTAGGCAGGAATCGTATGACCCTATTCTTATTTACAAACCTCAAGGAAAACCAACATTGTATGGTCCGAAAGGCCGTGACACACTGTCTTTTGCACTAGGATTGCAGACAAAAAGAAATGATGATTAAAGGTTGTAGCAGGATTTTATGTATAGATTCTACTCACAAAACAAATCAGTATTATTTTTATTTGCTAAATTTAATTGTCCCAGATGAATTTGGTAGTGGTTACCCCGTAGCACATTTTATTTCAAATCAGTTGGATCAGGATACGATGTACAATTTATTTCTTAGTATCAAATGTGTAATACCTGAGTTTAATATTAATTGTTTAATGACAGATGATGATAAAACTACACATCCTGCATTTGAAAAACCATTTGGTCCAGGTATTAAACATATACTATGTAAATGGCATGTACATCGTGCATGGCAACGTAGTTTATTTCGAATGGTTTCAAGTCAAAAACTTAGGGATGAAATTAATTTTAATTTAGTTATATTGCTTGAAGAAACTAATTCTTCTTTATTTATTTCTATGATGGATAATTTCCTTCAAAAGTTTCGAGCTGTTGCACCATCGTTTGTAAATTATTTTGAGGAGTATTATTATCTGTGGTCAATGGCATACAGAAACTTCCCTCATGCATTCACAGATACTAACATGTATTGCAAGTCATTTCACAATAAATTGAAAACTATGTACTTAAAACGTAAATTTAACAGACGCCTCGATAATTTAATTAATGTGCTTTTAAAAATTGAAGAAGATATTTACATGGCTTATAAGTATAAAGTTTAAATTAACTGTAAAGAGAGCATCTACCTGCCAACTTATAATAAATGACATGAATCTGGAATGAAAATACCTGATAGTGATGTAACAGAAACACATCCTTGTTTGTGGTCTATAAAATCACAGACACGTAAAAATATTCAATATACAGTTAAGTGGTTGCATGAAATATGTTCAGAAACAGATCATTGTTATTCAAAGTGTATTAACCTCTCCTGTCTAAATCTGTGTCATCATTTATATAATTGTAATTGTCCAGATTTCAGTACACTATGTAAACACGTACATAAAATACACTCAATTACATGCAGGCAACCAAGTCCTTCTGTAATTGCAACAGATATCCTCAAAGCAGAAAACTCCTCCCCTCTAGAATTGATTAAAAAATCTATTGCTATTTCAGATACTGTTGTGTGTAACACTGAACCTAAAATTAACACTTGTAAGACTTTAATGTCTGAATTATTAGTTATGTTGCCGCATCCGACAATCCAAAAGATATTAATACCTAGTATAACAAAGAATTTAAAAGATATAGTTTCTAATTGTAAAGGTGCAATAAAATCAAACCATTTGAAAGATTTTTTTGATAAAATGCTATTTATTCAGGTTGCTCCAAATTTAAAATTATCACGTCAAACTCTGTTTCGTACAACATCTGTGAAAGGTATAAAACGTAAAATTCTAGATTATCCCGATACTTATAATAAAAAAAATGTCAAGGAAGGTTTGTTAGGGTTATCAAATAATATTAATGTGAATGATCATAAATCATCACAGGATACCACAATTAAGGGTAGCAATTTACTTAAATATAATTCTTTTACCTCTGAGCTTAATGTATCCGATATTTCAAAATGTGTTCTGCGAGCTGGGGAAACACTTCTAACATTTCTCGATATAAAATCTCTTGATCCTTATATTTCAAATGAAGAAATTTTAGCCCTGAAGGCTGTAAATAATAATTTTCAGCTTGGCTGGCTTGGTGACAATATTATTGATGCTTTTTTTTTTTTTTTACCATTCTTCATAATACTTCTTCCATAGCTGCCAAATGTTACCATACACCATTTTTTCAGTCAGGTAATAAAACTCAAAATGTATGGAAAAAAGCTGATTTTGCATCTGTTGATTTCTTTTTTATTCCAGCTCTTATCAATAATAATCATTGGGTTTTACTTGTTGCAAAGATTAAAGATAGAATGTTTCAGTTTTATGATCCACTTGGTTTTAATGCCGTTCAAAATTCTGTGTATTCATTAATTCATTTGTGGCAAAGTATCCTTAATAATGTTTTAGATACATGTGATAATTGGTATTGTTCGTTTCCCAATCACGCTATTCAGAATGATGGCATGAGTTGTGGAGTATTCATTTGTTATTATGCCTATCAGATTAGCAGAAATTTAGATGCTAAACAGGCTTTAAATTCATATGAATTTAGGAAGTTTATTTTTACACAATTAGGTGGAGAGATTGTGAAAATGTAGATGTTAAATA
Source organism: Stegodyphus dumicola (assembly GCF_044657685.1). Lineage (NCBI taxonomy): Eukaryota > Metazoa > Arthropoda > Arachnida > Araneae > Eresidae > Stegodyphus > Stegodyphus dumicola. The sequence continues at coordinate 105,495,872 of NC_140781.1, read as the reverse complement.
TATAATTCATTTGTTTTAAATATTATTTAATTTTTGTTTTCTGACCTATTGATATAGCATTAAACTCACGTAGGTAGTATTTTATCTTGTGTTTCCTGTGCCCTAAGCTTTTTTATATATTTTACTGTCGTAACTTGTAAATTCAAAGACTGCATTTAGTATGAATTTTCTTTTTTCTTGCTTTAAACCTTAAATTGAGTGTTTGTAAAATTTAATTCCGAAATGTATTTCCCGTATTAAATTGGTCTTGTCTTGTTATTTTTAGTAACACTTGATGGTACTTAGCTTCAAAATTGTCTGTTTAAAGCCTTGTAACATAGTTTTTATATAGGCCTTAAATTATCATTTTTCTTTCAACTAGCTGATATAATTTTCTTTGAATGTTCAGAATTGACGTTACCAAAAGAGCAGCTATGTAAAAATGTTAGTTTAGGGGAACCAGCATGGGAACGAGCTTGCACAGTACCTCTTGGGTGGCATGGAAACCTGTGTATTTTTATATTGTCTCAATGGATTTGAAAAAAAAAAATTTAAGTATTCTTTATAGTTAATGCTTAAGTTAGATTTTCACAATGTGTTATGTGTTAAAATACTGTTTTTATGCTTTTCTAGTACTATAACCTTTTAACAGTGACAGGAGGATAAAAGCACCAAAAATAAACCTACTGTGGTTATTGCCTATGCGACAAAAGTAAATTCTTCTAGCTATTGCCTATGATCTAAAGTGATACTTCGGTTCCTTTGCAAAGTAGTATAAACACAAAGTAAAGATCCAATTGTAATTCAAAAAGTAAAAACTCAAAATATATGAAATACTAATTAAGAAAATTAGAAAATGGTGAAAGCTTAACTTGATTCAAAGTTAAAAGTTTATATGTATGTAGAATAAAGTTTAAGCTATCTCAAAACATATTAGAAAAAATAGTATAAAAAATGTTAAAAAACAAAAACTACTACTAAGCAGCGGTAAATGGGAAAATGCAAGGCGACGCTGCTTAGCTGTAGTTTTTTTGGGGGGGGGGGTAGTATTTTTTCTAATGTGTTTTGAGATAGCTTAAACTTTACTCTACATATTAACTTTTAAGTTTAAATCAAGTTAAGCTTTCTAATTTTCTTAACTATTATTTCATATATTTTATGTTTTTACTTTTTGAATTACAATTGAATCTTTACTTTGTGTTTATACTACTTAGCAAAGGAACCAAAGTATCACTTTAGCTCATAGGCAATAGCTAGAAGAATTTACTTTTTAAATTTTATTTACATAAATATATTTAATGTACATGTAAAATTTCTTTTTCATACATTCTTAATGTTAAATTTTCATTTTTGTCTTGTGAGAATATGTTTTTGTACACTTGTTTTTACAAAGTTTGCATTGTTTTTAAATAATCAAAGGCAGAAGTGTCATAGAGCAATTTTTTCAGGTGAGAAAATAAAACTTGCTCTTATAAGAATTATATATTCTGATTTGAAGATTGCATTTCAAGTTTGATAGAATGACCAGTTTCTGTTTTTTTATGAGCAATTTGAATAATTTTACTAAACAGCTTTTTAAATCTTGATTTTTACTGGAGAAAAAGATGAAACTCTTTCGCATCTATTAATTATAAAAGTCAACTAATTTCTGGTCAGGACAATAATTACTTGGTTTGTTGATTGCACTTCGCTTTTAATTCCATTTTAAATATGTTAATGAGTAAATTCATTCCTTTTAATAGAATTCTATTTTTATTTTTCAAAGAAGAAAATGTATTCAATAATCCCCCTGAGAAAATTCGTAATATCTCAATTTAATTTTTATTATTACTAATATTGGGAGAGTCGGCGGTGGTCCTAAACTGACTGAGTAGTCTTAATTTTTCACTTGTCAGATATACTTTCTTAACTCATTAGCAGATGTTATTTCGTTGACATTTTTAAATTAAGACAAGTTGTTAATCAAATTTATTACTTATAGCTATATATCAAAAGTGCATATACTAGTTTCAAATTTTCTGTTTTTTTTTAAATGAACCATTAAAACCCAGCAGGTAATCGAATATATGTTTATCAGTAGCTATCTGTAGAGTGAAACAGTAACTGCCAGCAGTGTGAAGCTAAAACACAACTTTTAAATGTTTTAATTTTAATAAAATACAATAAGGTATTTGTATTTGCATAGAGTTGGGGATTATCATCAAGATAAAAAATTTGGCAATTAGGGCATTAATGTTTTAGAGCTTAGGATAAAAATGCAGATTTAAAATAGTTAATTTTCATGGTGTTCCAAATGGAGGAAATGTAGATTGTATTTATAAAACTACCTTTTAATACGTTTTTGAATTGCCACAAGAAGGCATGCAGCTTCTCTTAAAAGATCACAAGATAAACTATTTCGTATTTCAAAATTTCACAAAGGACATTATGTGACCTCTAATGCAAAAGGATATTGTCTGATTTTGACTTAGCAAGAAAGGAAGGTAAGAAAACAGTTATAAAGCAATTCAAGAAAGGGCCAGCTTACCAAAAATTTTAGTTCAAGGAATTCGACTTTCAAAAAAGATGACTCTTAGTTTGTAATAAGTACTATTTTCACAATAAAAACTTCTTAATATTCAGTTAATTGATTAAAAAAAAAAAAGCATACGACTGCTGTCACAAACATCCTGAGGGTAGTTGACCCTATCAGTTTTACCTGTGGCTAAGTGAATAAAACAGCTCTAAACTTTTATCACTTAACAAAGGTTTGAATGCTGGCAAAGAGGTTAGTTTCACATTGCTTTTATAGCTTTGCTCATACTGTGTATGTAAATATGAGCCAGTCTTTATGAAGTCCTCCATGCTGTGACGAATTTAGAAGGCAATAGGTAGTGTAAATAAATTTATTGGGGTTCTTTCTAGGCTATATGCAAAAATAAATAAACTCACTGTAGGGTGAGGGGGGGAGAACTATAACAACCAGACATTGTGAATAAAGTTTCCATTTAGCACTGATTCTAGATAAAAGCTCCTGTTTCAAAATAATTCAAGACGAGGCTGTTTCGAATTAATCGTCTCTCCAAGTCAGTGGTTCCCGGACTGAGTTGGATGCTGTCTGGTAAGGTAACGCAAGCCCGGCTACCTCACTGTAAACTCTTGGCAGAGATACTAATGTCACTCTACGCAGAGCGAAATAAAATTTGCGCATGGCCAAGCTGGAAAAACCAAGATAATGTTTCTCTCTTCACTTACTGTAACTCACTCTCACTCCTTCTCTAAAACTGTGTTCCGTGATTTTGTTCCATTTGTCCTGGGCATGTTGAAAAAATATTGAGGATCCTCATTTGTTCGTAATTTTAAAAGTGCCTCTTGACTGGCAAGAGAACCTTGATTAAAAACCGGATATAATGAAGACAGCCTGGAGACTCAAACCAGGTGGTCTGAGACAACGCACCTATAAACTGATGAAAGGGAACAGAACAATGTCTCCCTTCCGACAACTATAAGAGGAACAAAAACTTGAGTTTGTTTTGTGGCTGCTGGTCACTTTCTTTCTGAGAATTCGTTAAGAAATGCTCTGTCCATGGGAACTTTCAAAGCCGCCATTCTTTTTCTCAGAATGTTGTGGTGGTCGATACAATAGCTTAAGCCGTTACAATGCCCTGTTCTGTTAATCAATTAAACATTAACTTTTGCAAAGTTCGAACATAGATAGAATTTTTTTAAACAGATCAGTGCATATTTTGCTGATTGGAGATTTTTCTCTCTGGGAGCTATAGAAAAAGTTATTTTTTTAATCAAAATCCTCAATGTCTTGGAGTCAGTCTTCATCTTATTTTGAAAAATTCCATAAGTGGAAGAATGTATATTGGATCAGTTTTTAAGCTAATAAATCAGTTCATGTATGCATAGGGTATGAAGAAATATGCTCTGTGTAAGTAAACTGAAAGCATTTTCCCAAATAACTTTAAAATAAGAATCGCAAAAAAACGCTTCTTGAAGTGTTACATTGCAATAGGTAATAAAGAAGAAATATTAAGAATTATTTCCTTCAAGATTGAGCCAACTTGAATAAAATGTAAAATTATTTACTTCCAGGCATTCTTCCTTTCAAAATAAATCTGAGCATGTAACTTAAGTGAAGATTGAAATATCAAAAAATTCAGTACATAAATGAAATAAAATTGGTATATTCAGTAAGCATCAGGGATGTAATTTTTAAGCTTTCTCTTTTATGTAGGCAACAAAAAAAATCTATCCCTAACTAAAGGAATATGTGAAAATAATTAAATTTCAATGAAATGGTAAAATTTGATTTAACTGCAGTAATTAAGTTTGTATGATTTTATTGCTATTTTATTTGCACATTTACTAAAAATTTGTATATTCAGTAAGCATCAGGGATGCAATTTTTAAGATTTCTCTTTTATCTATCCCTAACTAAAGGAATATGTGAGAATGATAATAAAATTTCAATGAAATGGTAAAAATCGGTTTAACTGCAGTAATTAAGTTTATGATTTTATTGCTATTTCATTAGCACATTTGCTACTATAATAATACATATTTTGACTCTCGTATATATTACACAGTAAGAGATGGACTATGAAATGCTTGGGATATGCAAATTCTTGATAAATAAAATTTCCAGATAATAATACATAAAATGCAATTGGCAAAAAGTCCTGTTAATGGAGAAAGAAATTTCAAGTCTAATACTATAAAAACTGTCTTCTTATTTGTTATCAGCTTCTAATCAAAAGCCTACAATTAATCATGTAATGTTTAAAAAAAACTTCACACATAAATTTGTATGTATTTGCTATGCTTTTGGCATATGAAATTAAAATATCTTCTTATTAAATGTCATCATGAAAATTAAAGGAGATGTTGCCAAATTTGCACCATTCATTCCAGTGGGAGCTTAAAGAAAATGGCCAATTTTTATTTAATATCATGATTCAAGTTAAGGATATAGCATATCAAAAACTTAAATTTTGTATGATAATTTTGCACTTTGTATCACCATTGTTCATTCATCCTTTCCCAGTTTAATGTCATAAATTATAATTAATCCGATGCTAAAGTCTTTCATTAAATTTTGCTTGTTTTCACCTTTTTCAAAACTTAATTATTTTGTTTTTTATATGTTTAAGAATTTTCCATTTTTGCAGTCAAGTTCTGGCAAAGATTTTCAGTCAGTAGATGGATAATTAATCAAAATAGATACAATATTAATTTCCTGTCACACTAAAAGATGTTTAGAAATTGTTACCTATAGCCTATTCAACTTGAGGACCAATTTAATGAAAAATCTGTTAGTAAAACAGGTGAAAACAATTTCTGATAGAGCACCTGTGTTCTAGTGCACTTCCAAATTCCACTCTATGCAGTGACCTTGGTCCTTTTTGCTCACCACAAGAAATCTATGTTCCCCTCTAGTAGTAACAAAGGACTTCTAATGGGAACTGAACTGTGTAACTTCCCACAACTGGTGAGAAGAATGAGAGCCAACAATAAGGACTATTATAGTTACTGTTAGTCTTGGGTGAGGCCTATTCTCTGGAGGAATTCTTAGAACAGTATGATGGATATAACAGTGGGGAAGAGGGAATGTAAGAAAGGTGTGTAAATGTAAATCTGTTCACAATTTAGAAGTTATCAGCAGGGTTTCTGGAGGCATGTCCCTGCTTTATATGTCACTTAAATTTTCTGAAATTAAAAATTTTCCAGTTAGTTGATTGTCCAGCTTTTACTGTATTTTAACATTTAAATGTTATGGATATATAATACTGCTGTATTTAATAATTATTTAAGTAAATTATATTCATAAGAGTGTCACTGGCTGCTATCCACATAGGTATTTGTTGCACTGGCAAGTATCACAATGGGATTTGTCCAGTGGTCTTTTATCCAGGAACCTATTTTAACTTGTTCTGGAATTTTCAAATATATTTTAGGAAATGACTGAAAAGAATTAAGCATAATTTCCTGCTTTTTATATGAAAACCAGATTTCTATTTTTCGGTAACTTATTGGGAATTTCTTCTTGTATGACTGGTTTCATAAAGGCTGATTACATACAACATATACAGATGATTGATGAATTAGATATTAATGAAGTTTTTAATTTGGTTTCATAAAGGCTGATTACATACAAAATATACAGATGATTGATGAATTAGATATTAATGAAGTTTTTAATGTAACAGGATATTTAATCTTGATTGTGCTGTTATTAAGGATTTAAATTTTGTGTAACATTAAAAGTGAAATTATAAATTTAAGTTTTTCTTTATGTAACATATTTTTTTATGCTTTAAAACACTTTTTTGTTGAAATAATTTTTTTTTTTTTTAGTTGCATGGTAGCTGAATGATCTCTTATATGGATGGATGCCATGCCAGTATAAGAAGAGATTAAGTCCCAATGGCAATTGTTTTTGTGATTGACTGTGCAATATATTTGTAAAGCTTTCAGAAAATAATTGCTTTTAGGACATATAAAAATATGTTCCCCATATAGAATTTAAAGAACATCTGGTAAAGTTACATTTGAATTCTTGTTAATTGTTAAAAAAGCAGATGGTATATTTCACAGAAGATGGATGATATGTTTCACTTGTTTTTATTCCAGATTTCTGTTATTTTCAAATATTGCAACTATAAATATTCCTCAGATTTAAGAAATGTGGCCAGCACATCTCTAACCATTTTGAGACGTGGAATTGACAGAATAATAACGAGCTTTAAGTGAACTATCAGTATCTAGTTGATCATTTATAAATGAAATCTAATTAATTTGTTAACTTTATGGCTGAGTCTTAATTATAAACACTAGTCATTTTTTAGTATTCATTCCTCCCATCAAATATAAAAAAAAAATAATGATACATGAAGTCATCCTGTGGTCATATATGGTTCCGGATTCACAAATCAATGACTTAATCATATATTTTTTTAAATCTTTAGAATTCTCAATATAGTGTCAACTATGTCAGTCCATTTCTTTGTGTAGTTGCTAAATTGTATCCTTAAAAATAACACATAACAGTAACATTTGGTGGAAGCATTTTTATTGGAAAAGTGAAATAAATATGAAATTATAGACTAAGGCTAATACATTTAATTGCTTCATAATGAATTTATTCTCATAGCATTTAGCACAATTCCAAAATACATTTAACGCTTATAAATATAATACAGTCAAAAGTCGTTAATCCGGACTCGTCGGGACTTCGGCGATTCCGGATTATCGATTTTTCCGGATTATAGATCATCAGTTTAAATCTTGTAAGATGGCATGCAGAAATTCTAAAATTAAAAATATGAAACCGTAATTTATGAAATAAAGAACAATTATGATCTAAAGAATATCAAAATTTGCAAAAAGAAAAAGCTTAATATTTATTTGTTTAATTAAATAAACATTTCTTTCAATGTAAGTTGTTTAAGTTTTGCTTCGTTTCATATAATAATACTTTCTCTTTAATTCTATTAAACAGACATAATTTCTTGTTCAGTTACAATGTTCCGCTGTTCAAGTCCTATAATTGCTGTGTCAAGAACACCGACTAATTTGTCAATCGAAATTTTTTCGTTTTCAATAACCTTTGTTACTTTTCTTCGCTATCGGAAGCGAATTATAATGACGAGGAACTTGTTTTAAATCATATCAAAGACGGAGCATATCGAGATGAAATACTACATTTGGTAAGGAATTATAAGCCAAATAAAATAAAAACATCTGATCTTCAATTATAAGCCAAATAAAATAAAAATATCTGCCCTGAAGATAAGGATAGTGCTGATAGATCAACTTCCAATTCATTACGCGCCCGCCGCGTGCCGTTCCCCCCGCCGAGCAGCGTGAAATTGATAAACAGATTTCGGATTTCAAAACATACTTTCGCTTTAGATCCTTTACATATTAACAAATATATATCGAAAATTCTATTTGATATAATCGAAAGTTTAAGCTTACTTTTATAAAATTGCTCTTACAATCTGCAAAAAATAATAAGCCGGATCCAATTCGAAAATTAAGGAACAACGCAATCATCAACATTAACTGAAATAGATAATTAGATAATTTTAGCTTATACGTCCATTATACATAAAACGCGCACGCGAAAACGTATTCCGCACTTGCGCACACTCATATGCGCAGTCGTAAAAGGTCTTACGCGCACGCGTAAACGCCTATGTGCATGTGTCAACGTGGCGCATGCGCAGAAAGTTTTTAGTTTTGAGGTCCGGATTATAGATCATTCCGAATTATGGGTGTCCGAATTAACGACTTTTGACTGTATGTTGTTCTCAATCACGTACCTATTTTAAATACCAAATTTCAGAAGTTTCTCTTGTCTTTTTAGAAAAGCTTGTTCCAAGTGTTAAAAGTATCACTTCCAGTGTATTAATATTAAGAAAAATCTAGTTGTTCCCATTGATATAAAAGTCTTAAATGCCAAAACTGGAAAGTAAGAAAATCCAGATTTGATATAGTATGGAGAAAAACTGTAAAATTAAAAAAAAATATGAATGGGTGCATTAAATACAAAGTAGTGGTTTTTGCTTATTATTAAAGCAAAAAGCATTACTTTGTATTTAATGCACCCATTCATATCTTTTTTTTTACTTTATATCTTTTTTTTATACTAAGTTCTAATACAGCTTGCAAAAGAATTTTTTTTTATTAAAAGAAAAAAAAGATAAGACCGGATTTTAACCATATTTAGGCATAAAACTCTTGAAATATATGAGTTAAATATAATGGGAAAAGAAACTTTATTTAAAAAATTCCATAATTTAGAGCTTAATCTTACTAAGCATGCTACCTATAAATATTTATATTCATTATTTGTAAAGAAATTATAAGTAATTTTATGATCATTATATGTACTATTCTTCTGTATCTAAATTTCAATTTTTTTTTAAATTTTATTTTTCTGTAGAAATCAGAATTCAGAAACCTAAATATATATGATTTATGGATTCTAATTTTCTCTATGATTATTTGTGATTTAAAATATTTGCATCAATAATGTTTTAGTAAATTTTGATATTTCTGCTTTAATAAAAGGAAAATTTCTAATGAAATATGCATATAATTTATAAGATTTTTATTTATTCAATTTTATATATAGAGATATTTTAAGCTAATCTAATTAAATGGATTACAATTAATGATTTAATTAAAAATTAATAAATGGGTAATAAAAATATGCTTTATATGCACATTTTCAAATTTGTAAAAATGTCATTCACACATTGACTGCTGACAAGTTTTGCTCTTGGTTGGAGTATAAGTAGTGTAAACAGGCCTTATGAGCTTCAAGCAAAGTACCACTTCTAGTTGTCCAATTTTGCCCAAAATCTAATCAACTCTTTATGTACGAATGTAGAAAGCTTAAATATGGAAAATGGGAATTTTTGGAAGTTCCAGCAAGCGTTATTGTTGATGAAAAAATTTTCACACACAAACAGACATCATTCTAAAAACAGCTGAAACATGTTGAGTTCCCTAATTCGCGCTTTTTCGTGGAAAACATCCTTTAGAACAGCGAAAATAAGGTTGTAAAGCCCTTTAGAAAGGCACGATCCAAATCACTTTTCTGCCCTCCTTTATTACTGTTCCCTAATGAGAAGAGTCATTATAGGGCCCCACCAGCGGCCAAGCGCTAACGCCGCTGAACACTGGTAGTTCGGTCCGAGGTTCGAATCCCGCGAACGGGCTGGCTGCATGGGCGTTTTCGTGGTTTTCCCCATGTATAACGTGTATACGAGCTAGTTTCCCATAAAAAGTCCTCCATGAAGGCTCCCTTAAGACAGATAGCCTTCGAGTGCTTTGCCGTAATCTAATAAACCAAACCATTATAGTGGTTATTTTTGCCCTCTCCATGAAAGTAGTAAAATTTACAGAATGAAAAACATTCTAAAATTTCGTAACATCAGTTTGACACCTAAAGAGATATGTAGCTAGCCACTGCTCAGAAAAATGAAATGTAAGTGAAATATAAACGCATAAGCATAGGGCCCGTACGCACTTGGGGCTATAGGGCGTATGCACTTGAGGTTACGCATGTGTTCCTCAGCGGACACATGCGTTAAGACGGCCTTGGCATAACTACACTGAAGTGCAAAATTAAGAAAATTTGCAAATTATGTCTATTTTTACAAAAAGTATTGAACCAAAGATACTAATTATGGCTCTAAAGAATTATGATGAAACATGTCGAATATAAAGCGTACGCATATCTGCGGAGGGTATCTAGGCCGCACGAAGGGTTTTCGGCGATTTGTGTACTTGTACTTCTTCACAACATTTGCTGTGTTTCTCGCAAGAGTGGGGGTAAATTTTATGACGTATCAGGTAAAATTAGTAGCCAAGAATGTATAGATGATGGAATAAGGGGGGGGATTATCAGTAGATTGGAGATAGGACAGTCAAAAGCGCAGATGGCTGCAATGTAAAGTCCAGTGTCATTTGCAATTTCCGGAAGTAGTTTCAGTACAATGGATCTATATCGTTCCTATTTTATATGCACTTCCGAAAAGTACACAATGGATCTATATCAAGAAGACCTGGACAAGGTCTACAAACATTTAAAACGATGAAAGAATCATAATTTAGCACATTCAGGGTGGCGACACAGGACCGCTACAGCTGTTACGTGAGATGTGTGCTGTCAATGTAACTCGAGGTTTACGGTCTACAGTTGCCTCAAAGCTTCGTGACATAGGGCTGTATGCCAGGAAAATCTTTGGTTGCGTTCTGCTCACTGCAGCACGGAAGAGAGCATGTTTAGCATAGTATAGATGACACGTGCCTTGAGCCAGATTTCAGCGGAGCAGCGTGCTTTTTCACAGGTGAGCCGCGATTCATCCTGGGGCACTGATTCTTAGCGTATCTTTATCTGGAGAGAGTATGCAACAAGATACCACCCCTTCTTCATCAGAAAAAAGATCATTATGGTTGTGGAAGTGTAATGGTTTGAACAGGCATTATGTTGAATAGCCACACACCCTGCATGTGTTTGACAAATGCTTCCAGACTATTACAAGGTACAGAGAGACCTTAGAGCTCTCTTTTCGACTTTTCAGGAGAGAAGTTGGTGGTGGGTTCCTGTTAATAAACGATAACGGTCGTCTATAAAGGGCTCAGCTAGTCAACCATTACTTGTAAAGTAAAGTATATTTGTCAACATAGACTGGCCAGCTAGATGTCCTCACCTTAATCCTATAAAACATGTCTTCGACGACGCTTTTGGTAGTCCAGTTTAATCTCGCCATTTCCCCCTCCAAGAACTAAAGTGAAGTTGAAAACTGCCTTGCTGTAGAAGTGGGATCGCCTGACACAGGGATTCCTTAACTGCCTCATGTCCAGTATGGCGTCACCTTGCGCGACCTGTCTGGCTGTGAGAGGGACACATAGCCCATATTACACTTATTTTTAGTTCGATATCACAACGTGGATTTTCGACATCCTTGCATCGTGAACTTTATTGACAATCGCGCATATATGATATGATTTTTGAATAGTACATCTCTTTCTCTGTTATAAATGTATATTCATAGCAAATTTCGTTAAAATCTGCTCATTAGTTTTCAGAAGTTCATTGCTAGTTGCCTAAAATATGGATACTTTTGTGGAGGAACCCACCAGCGAAAGAGTGGTAAGATCGCTGAACACTGGTAGGTCAACCGGGGTTAAAATTCAGGCGAACATGAAAGGTTTCATGGCTTTCCTCATATAAAACGTGAATGTGTGCCTGCTTTCCTTAGGAAGTCTTCTACGATGGCATCTCTTCCCACACAGATAGTCCTCGAATTTCTTTAATTAATTAATTTAACTTTTAAGTTCGTCGAAGACTTCGAGAGAAAGCGGCTTATAAATCACGTTAGACACGAGGGAAAAGCAACAAGCTGCAATTTCGAGTTTTGACTTCCCAGCAGCTACACTGACTACCAATAAGTATTTGGACACCTGTGATAGAAAAGAAAAAATAATTTTATTCAAAATCAATAATTGGTAGAGCCTCCACGAGAGGTAATTACAGCGTGGACCCTCCAGGGCATACTTTTCACAAGTCTTTGTATGACAGCTAGTGGTATATTCTTCCACTCGGCTTGGAGAAGACATAGAAGTTCCTTCGCCAATTTTGCACGGGTATTGCACCCCTGAATTCGGCGATGCAACTCGTCCCAGAGGTTTTCGATAGGGTTCAGGTCTGGACTCTTGGCAGGCCAGTTCATTCGATGAACTCCATTGGCACCATACCAAGCCTTGGTTAACGCCGAAACATGACAACTGGCATTGTCGTCCTGAAAGTAACAGGGGTCCAACCCGTAAAACTGCCACAACGTAGGAAGCACATTATCATCCAAAATAGTGCAGTAGGCATCGGAGTTGAGCTTACCATGAATGGGGACCAAGGGTCCCAGCCCATACCAGGAGAAACACCCCCAGACCATAATTCCACCTCCGCCGAACTTGATTGTTGGCACAATGCATTCTGGCAGGAGACGTTCTCCAGGTAGACGCCAGACCCAGACTCTGCCATCCGAACGGTAAAGGGTGAACCTTGATTCGTCACTCCAAAGAACCCGTTTCCACTGATCTACGGTCCAATTTCGATGTGCTTTGCACCACATTAACAGAACAGCGCAGTTGGACTTTGTGATCAAAGGCTTATGGGCAGCATCACGACCATTAAAACCAAGCAAATGTGCTTCCTTACGGATGGTATTCATTGAAACAATACTCCCGGATGCCTGTAGAAACTCCTCGCGGATGAGGGACATTGGTTGGGTGTGGTTCTTCCGAATTTCTCTGGACAGCACTCGTCGGTCTCTATCTTCCAGTTTCGCTGGTCTGCCGACTCGGGGCACATTCCGACAATCATCGCACACCTTGCACTTCTTAATCACATAGGCCACTGTCGATGTACTTCAGATCATTAGATATGTCCCTTAAGGATCGGCCACATTTGTGATACCCGATAATTATACCTTTCTCGAAATAAGAGAGCTCCGAACTGCGAGGCACCTTGCACGCGACTAAAGCCGATGCTGTTTCCTACACTATATATACCTGCGGAGTCCGTGACGTACCTTAGGACCGCAGATAACATCATTTCCATAGGTGTCCAAATACTTATTGGTAGTCAGAGTATAACCACTAGATTATGCATATGAATCAACATGAAAATGTCAAGCTTATTTTTCCAGCGTAGAGTTGTCATCCCATTTGTGAAACGCACTGTTCGTTTCTCCTCTATTCAGATATTTTTTCCCTTATATCATTTTGGATATGCTTCCTATACAGAATAATAGTTCAATATGCATTTGTTTTATTATCATTTAATAAATTTAAAAAAAAGTTTGGGGGATGAAAAGAAATTACCCATCAATAATTTATGGCCTTTATTTTTAAGTGCCACTCCTTTCTTTCACGACATTATAAGATACCAACAAAATGCTTCGTAACTTGCCCAGAAATATTATCAGTAAATTTGCCAGCATACTTAACGCCTGTTTCACACTAAATTACTTTCCTGATCTCTGTTATCAAGCAAAGACCTTTCTTCTCCCCAAACCTGACGGATATCGACCTATCAGTCTGTTATCCAGCCTAGGAAAAATTTAGGAACGAATTATATTTACAAGAATCGAGCCATATTTTCATCTTTTACCTAACGATCAATAAGGCTTCAGAAGAAATCTTAGCATGACTTGCCAACTCGTGAGAATTGTTGAATTCGTCTGATCTGCATTTCACAATAAGTGTTGCGCTCCTTATGCTGGACGTGGCAAAAGCATTTGACCGCCTCTGCCATGAGAGGCTCATCTTCAAGCTTATCAAACTAGGACTTCCTAGAGAACTTATTCTTCTGATCTTCTCCTTTTTGCAAAACTGTACATTCTTCGTTGCACAAGGAAATGAAAAGTCAACTCCAAGACCTATAAGATCCAGTATCCCGCAAGGCAGTATCCTTGGTTCTGAGCTTTACCGCCGAATTTCGTGTTTTTTTAGGGATGCATGCCGCTCCAAATCTGCAAGAGTAACGATGATTTTCGCCAGCTAAACGCTTTTACTTACTGCTCAACAACGGCCTGTATCCCCTCAAAGCACACATATTCCATTACAAAATCTCTTTATTTCATGCCCTCTATCTGCCTTTCATTTTTGGCTGATATTTTTTAATCACTTTGTATATGTGTATGTTTGTATAAGATAAAAATTCTATTTTTATTTCAGGCCCTTTAATTTTTAATATGGAAATTCTTCCTTTTTGAATTGCGTTATATACCAGGCTCTGTTTTATTTCAAATAAAATTTAAGAAGTAAACATTATTTGCCGATAGCTTTGAGGGAACGCTTTGATGATTAAAAATGTCTTATTGCAACATAATCTCTCTCCAAAAATTCAAAATATTTTAAAACGCGGCAAAGTCTTCCAAGCCCGCATCTGTTAACATAATTAGTACCTAATTTACCTGCTGAAATCTACATGTGTGTGCAAATTAAATGCCCATCACTTGAAAATGTACGTTGCTAAAAACGAAGGATCAAATATTTCGAATCATAAATTCGTCACAATCAAGAATAACGCCATAATAATAATAATAATAATAATAATAATAATAATAATAATAATAATAATAATAATAATAAAAACTGAATGATTTTTTTTAAAGTACAAATTTGGTAAATTACTTTAGAAGTTCCAAAAACTCTTGATTTGGAATATTATTTTTCGTTCTATCTAACGGTACAAAAATCGAAATTCTGCACTGTTTAAAACATGGATATGAGAGAAAATACATTACCCAACATTGGAAAATGCAGCACCAAGCAGGACAGGCCTAAAAATTACGCAAATTTCAGGGTAGACGCGCCTCACCGAATTATGCGAATGATGTGAGATGTGCAGCTCTCCAACGCACGTTGAAAAAGATATAAGGGAAGGAACCTGCAGAACGTTCAACTTTAGTGCCGTTATTTCTGCTAGGGAAATCATCGTACAAAATCTGTTCTTATCTTAGAGGACGCGTCTAATAGCAGAGAATGCCAGGCCGTCAACGGAGGCAGTTACAGCAGAATTTAAGAGGGGCATGGTGATCGGACTGAGAAAGGCAGGTTGGTCCATAGGGCAAATCTCAGCTGACACACACCTTGATGCGTCCATAGTACCAGCTGTGGCAACGATGGTTGGAACAAGGAAATGTGCCAAGTTCGACGGGTGCCGGTGCAGCCAGAGTGACGTCAGCACGTATGGACCGACGCATTCGACGACAGGAGGTGGTGCACTCGCAAGTCACTTCTACCTCCATTCTGCAGCATGTTCAAGACAACCTGCATGCTATAATATAACCGGCGAAGGTGTTGCTCATTTTTAACTTCTCCTGCTCCCAAAACATACCTAATATCTCTACAGTGGCGCCCGAACTAAAAGGGTGGTTGATGATGATTCTCCACACCCAGGATTTGGCGATTGGGTCCCCTAAAACCCCAGACGCCCTTTAAAAGGGAGAGTATATAAAGAATTTCTCCTGCCTTCGTAGTGTAGTGGTCAGCACACTCGGTGAGTATTCTAGAGGTCTGTGGTTCGATTCCCGGCCAAGGTGTTTGCTAATTTTTCCCTTGTTCTGCTTCCAAAAAATACCTAATATCTCTATGAGTGTTCTAAAACAAATCTCTTTTTTTTTTTTTTTTTTTTTTTTTTTTTTTTTTTCAAATGCCAAAAATCATTTGAAAAAATATGATTAAACACGCCAGCGTATTATGTTTGCGAAGACGTTATTTGCGGTGGCGGGAAAGTTTCGTTAAAACCCAATATATATGTATGTTATTATGATTCCCCTTAAAAAGTCGGGATCTGTCCATGGAATCAGCAATAATTCTTCTGCTTTACTCTACTATTTAGTTTTTATTTACACTGCTGTACCTTTATTTATAATCTGGTAGCTCATATTCAAATCTAAAAATGCTTTCTTAATTGCCAATTATTACCACAATAGCCCACTTTTGCATTCTAAATTTTATTTCGAATTTCCCAGGAGAAAGTTTCCTTTATTTTGCTTTGTTATTCTCCCTCCTTTCAGCATGCCTTCGTGATGTAACGGTTAGCACACTCGTTTCGTATTCGAAAGGACGAGGGTATTTCTCATTTCCCACATCCTCTTGCTCGAAAATAACCTAATGACTCTACAGTGGCTCCGACCTAAAAGATGGTGGATGATGATTCTTCGATCAGGATTTGGCGATTGGGTTCCCTAAGGTATTTTCCCCCTCCTTTCTGCATGCTTTCGTGGTGTAATGGTAGTACACTCGGTGCGTATTCGAGAGGTCTAGGTTCGAGTCCCGGCGAAGGCATTGCTAATTTTTCACATCTCCCATATCAAAGAAATCCTGACAATCTACAACTGAATTGAATTATTTATATAAATATAAAAAAGAGGGATTGTCATTGATTAGAATGAAGACATAAAATTATTTCTGAAAACATTTTTTAGAAATTTGATATTTAGCTTTAAATATAAGTAACCTAATCTGAAGAGAAGGTGAAAATGTAATAAATTGATAAAAGAACTAATTTTGTAGGGGGGGGGAATTCTCGTAGTAGAAATGAAAGAAGTAATATACGTTTTAATCTTACAACAACAACAACAAAAAAAAAAAAAAAAAAAAAAAAAAACTGAGATATGTAAATTTAACGAGTTATCTTTTGACTTGCATTTTCTAATCAGTGAAAAATTAACATTAATAAAATTTAAGCTATCCAAATGAAGAAGCTTATAATTTAGTATTTAAATACATAAATGATATAGAAATAAAAATTTCATCACAACTTTCTAGCTTTAAAAACCAGTTATTTGAACAGTAAGACTGCTTTAAATCTTTTGAAGATAATTCTCTAATTACAGCCTAGTTCAATCATAATGAAATTTGAAGCTGAAATAAGGCTAATATTCCCAGTTACTGTTGCTGATGGTAAGAGAAGCTTCTATAATCTTAAAATAAGAAAAAATTATGAAACATCTTCATCTATTCTCTGTATAGAATATGAATTAAGCTATCAAATTCCTTCTGGAAAAAATATTGATGATTTTGTTCTATAAAGGTAAGGAGAATTAAATTATATACAGTCAAAAGTCTTTAATCCGGACTCGTCGGGACTTCGGCGATTCCGAATTATCGATTTTTCCAGATTATAGATCATCAGTTTAAATCTGGTAAGATGGCATGCAGAAGTTATAAAATTAAAAATATGAAACGGTAATTTATGAAATAAAGAACAATTATGATCTAAAGGAAATCAAAATTGACAAAAAAAAAAAAAAAAAAAAAAAGCTTAATATTTATTTGTTTTTTTTTTTTATTAAACATTTCTTTCAATGTAAGTTGTTTAAGTTGCTTCGTTTTATGTAATAATACTTTCTCTTTAATTCTATAAATAGACATAATTTCTTCTTCAGTTACAAAGTTCCGCTGGTCAAGTCCTATAATTGCTGTGTCGAGAATACCGACTAATTTGTCAAACGAAATTTTTTCCTTTTCAATAACCTCTGTGTCACTTTCTTCACTATCGGAAGCGAATTATAATGAGGAGGAATTTGATTTAAATCATATCAAAGACGGAGTACATCGAGATAAAATACTACATTTAGTAAGGAATTATAAGACAATTAAAATAAAAACATCTGCCCTGAAGATAAGGATAGTGCTGACAGATCAACTTCTAATTCATTGCGCGCCGTGTCGTTTCCCTTCCCCCGCAGAGCAGCGTGAAATTGATAAACATATTTCGGAATGATTAGATAATCAAAGGATATGCCTTTATCCATTTTTTGCAGCAATTCCACTTTTGGTTTAATGGACTTCGAAACATACTTTCGCTTTGTAGATCCTTTACATATTAGTAAATATATATCGGAAATTCTATTTGACATAATCGAAAGTTCAAGCTTACTTTTATAAAATTGCTGTAACGGTCTGCAAAAAATAATAAGCCGGATCCAATTCGAAGATTAAGGAACAACGCAATCTGCAACATTACCTGAATTAGATAATTTCAGCTTAGCTTATACCGTCCGTTATACATTAAACGCGCTTGCGTAAACGTATTATGCGCATACGCACACGCATATTCGCAGCCGTAAAAATCTTACGCGCATGCGCAGAAAGTTTGTAGATTTGAGGTCCGGATTACAGATCATTCCGGATTATGGGTGTCCGAATTAACGACTGTATATAAAATTACATAATTAGTACAGCATTTTTTACATTGCTATCTATTCTGTTTCTTTGATATTTGCTATTTTTTAAACATTTCTCAGTTTATAAATATAGATCATTAATTGTAACATAATTTTTCTGAATATATAAAGCTATGATTGAACATATTATAAGTGTTAGCATGTTGTGATTTGAAATATTTATCTTCAATGAATATGAAAGCGTATAAATATCATTAATTTCAGTAAACATAGGGGTATGCCTCTGCGTAAGGCAAAAAATTATCTACGTAATGCTCTACTTAGTTAGAGTCAGCATTGCGATATATGTTTTAAAAATTCCTCAGTGTCACCTCAAAAATATGTATTGATATTTATAATTATAAAAACACATAATTTCTAGACCTCTCACCAGAAAACGTTGAGGCATTATTTCCAATTCAATCAGTTCTTATGATTCAGACAACGTAAAGAGATAATATAAAAATCAGCTCTGTGCTTCAAATCCCTAATGCATTATTTATGGAACTCCTAAATGTATTCTTTTCATGTGGTATCTATTGTCATGACTTTGAGCACACATGTTTGGGAAGGAGTTTTGCATCTGATAAATGTTTGTTAATATAAATATTCAGTTTAAATTGAATTTTCAGAATATATTTTCATATGTGAAATTTTCAGAAATTTTTATACATGGAACATACCTTCATCCACATTAAGAAACCTTATAATGTATTTTGCTTATATCATTTAATGACTATTATCTAAAAATATGTCGCATTACTTAGCATTCCTGACTGCATAACTTTTCTTCTGTTTTATCTCCTCAGAAACAAAATAAATCATTATATTTTAATGCTTTTCTGCATAAATTATTTTCTTTTATTTAGTCCCAGAAATAAAATAAACCAACTTACTTTAATGTTTTTTTCTGAAATAATTTAAAGTATTCTTTAGATATTTTCAGTAACAATTTGGATATAAAAGTTCAGCTGAACTTTGGGAAGTGGCCATTACATGTTTTGCTATGCTTTTGTACACTAAAGCCTACATTTAATAATTTTATTGCATCGAATCTACTGTCTCTCATTTTAGATTACAAGTGAATCATTTCTTATGGGATTCACGATTAGGCCTTTTCAACACTAGATTTTTTTTCCACTTGTTGTAATCTCAACTATTTCTAAATGTTAGGTTAGGTTATTTAACTATGGCAAAGCCTTGAGGGCTATCTGCCTAAGGGGAGGGATGCCTTTGTGGAGGACTTTCTAAGGGAAACTGGCTCATATACACGTTACACATGGGTAAAACCACGAAAACGGCCATGCAGCCAACCCATTTGCGGGATTTGAACCTTGGACCGAACTGCCAGTGTTCAGCGACTTTACCGCTCGGCCGCTGGTGGGCCCCTATTTCTAAATAATGTCATCTGGTGTGACCGTACAGATTCTAGTGCCAGCTCTCATGAGGTTTCAGGTGATTTTTAGACGTCTTTTATTTCCTTTCAGAGGCAGATGTAAATGCTCCAAGTCCTTATATGCATCATAAGAGAGTGATTTTTTATTACTGAAAAACAGCTAAAACAGAAGCAAAATGCACGGTCTTTTTCTTCACTATGATTAATTAATTATGATCTCCATTGTTCAAGTCCCTGATGCAATGATTTGGTGAATATTTTCTAAAATAAAATAATTATCCCCTTTCTCTAGCAGATCTTTCAGTTCTTTGGCATCACTTACAGAAGGATTCTATCTTACCACATCAATGTTGAAGTACATTACTCAATTTCTTTTATGAACAGAAAAATGCTAAAGCAATGCAATTATTGCTCTCATTATTACTAATGTCAAAATTACTAGGATAACACGTCCTGATTTTGGTGGGACAATCCTGCTTTTTGGAGGACTATCCCGTGCCCCACAGATTTTTAAAAATGTCCCGCTTTTTTAGAAAACATCTGCATTTCTTATTTTAAATGTACTGTTAAAATATATTACCTATTATTTATTAATTATTATAGTAAATATAAAGAAATAAAAAATACATAAATAAAAAAAACACATAAAATTTATGCACAGTACACTAAAATAGGCGATGTAACGAGTTAGATTTACTCGGTGGTGTTCGATCATTGTCGTTACGTCTCGTCAAGGAATATCTATTGTTAATGGAGGAACAGCTATCATTAGCTCAAGGGCTATTTGCTTTCCACACTATAAACCACAATCAAAGTTTCGGATCAATTGATTGTACATCGTAAATGATCAAAACATTGTACGACAAAAAATTTGCAGAAGCAACGACAAAAACTGAAGCAATTATTTGTAATGTTTTTTGACTATATTCGTTTTCACAATTGCAGAAACAATTAGATTTTAAATGCACATTTATATCCATATATTATGATGCTTCCTACCACAAAAATTTAAAATTATTTTCCACAATTGTTAAACTTTTTGATCTAGAAACAGAAATTAAAATTAGAATATTAGATTTTATTTCACTGCCGGTTGAAACTTCAGAAATAATTTTTGATTCAATAAGTACTATTTTAAAAAATAATAATTTGAACTATAAAATCATTGCCTATTATGAGGATAACACTAATGCAAATTTTGGTGGAAAAGCTAGAAGAAGCATCAATAACGTTTTTATGAACTTAACGAACATTTGAACCACAAAATTATTAGAGTAGCTTGTTGGAAAGAAGGAACGGAAGACACTCAGATGTATCCCCAGGGGGTGTTCTCTATCAAAATTTGGATGGCTGCAGCATTAACGCAGTGGAATTATACCTGTATGACCAACAGTTTAATTCGCATATTCCACCACATGATGAAATGATGCTTGGTACTGAATTTGGAAAGAAATGAAGGACAGAAGATATGCTTCTAGTTCCATATAATTTGATATTAGTCTAACACTGACATACAGTGTGTTCATTTTAAAGCAGGTAAGAAACAAAATCATTATTTCAGTCTTGTATCTCTATTATTACAGTTGTTTTAAAGGGAGAATCAAGTAATAGAAAATAAAATAAAAAATAGAAATGCAAAACTCAAATAATGATTTTTTTAAATGCTCTGTCTTATAATAAATGCACTGTGTTATGAATAACACAACATATTGCATTACACTTTACTCATATCTCATCACAAGCAACTTCAGTCCCGTCTTCCCTAGGATACTATGTTCAGCTGTTTCTTTGTAATATACATGTCAACAACCTTATATTTATGTTAGAAGATAGGGATGTAAATGTATTGATGTATGCTGAAAATTTGGTGACATGGTCTTCCATCCTCAAAAAAGGTACACAGAAATAGTTAATTAAATGATGTCATGAAGACTTGAGTACTTGGTGCCAATTAAATAACATGCACAGAAACAGAAAAGCCTGCCTGTATAACTTTTGTATTGTGTCACAAGCCTTTTGACTTGGAGTTTTATATAATAATATCCATGCGCCTCAATACTAAACTTTTAACTAAATGGGAATTGTCTTAAATAGAAATTTGTCTTGGAATTAATGGATTGGATGAATTATCATTGAAATAATTGTTTCTAAACTTTTAACTACATGGTAATTGTCTTAAATAGGAATTGGTCTTGGAATTAATGGGTGGAGGAATTAATGTTAAAGATAAATAATTTTTTCAATGTCATTAAACAACAGGAGTAAGGTGGGGATTTGCGACTTCCACTTTATTTACAACTTACAAACCTACTTACTGTTATGAAATATTCCAGCACTCAATTAATAACTGCCTTTGAGGATTTGAAGAACAAATTGGAACAAATGCAAAATCAGATTCTTCACCTTGACTGGCATTGAAAAAAACAACCCTAAGAGTTACTTTTATACTGAACTGGACAACTGTGCATGTCTCATGAGATACAAATTTCCAACTCAAGTTTCAACAACATTCTTAGACTTTCATAGATGTCTCAGATAAACTTTGAGCCACAAAGCTTAAAATTCAGCAGGGTTTTGTTTAATTTACATTGAGGGAAAACCTCAAGGATTTTGATGATTTACTAGACTGGTGCCCTTGTGAAGATACAATAGTTGTGTTTTGATTAGCAGTGGAATATCATTGCTGGGCTGTCCACATGAGTAAGACTGGAATTTTTAATAGTCTTGATTATCTCTGCCATTCTGGCTTTATGGATAGTGATCACTTCCTTCTTTGTCCTGCTCTAACAAAGAATTCTCTACTTAAACATAATTGGGAAGCTCGAAATAACATGAGACTTTTTTCACACTATTTTAAACTTTAGTAATTTAAATTTAGCATTTTAAACTTTAGTAATTTAAATTCTGGCTTGGATATTGAATTCTAATTTTATGCTTGTATGCTATATTTTAATATTGTTTTATCACCTAAGGACAAATTTTCAAAGGTTTTTCTTTTTAAGTATATAGTTTACGAAATTTAACTCATAATATCCTAAAATATGATTTCAACTAACAAGGAATAAATAACATTTTTATGACTTGTGTATCAAGTATAATAACTGAAATTCAAATATTTCTTATTCGTAACATATTTTACTTGTATTCACTATCAAACATGCCAAACTTGAATAACACTGAATCTTGAAGGATCTTAATATCCAGTACTGTAAGCCTGAATACAGAAGATACTGTAAGCAGCTTCTGTTTTATTACTTGATAAATACAAAGTTCTAAGATTGAAAACGAGGAAAAAAAAAAAAAAAAAGATTAAACACCTAGGAATTGAAATACCACAACATATAAGGTAGAGTTAAATAAGCACGTAACTAAAAAAATAAGAAAACTGTAGCATGTTTTTCTTTAGTACTACTACTTTAATACACTTTACTACCTGTTACAACAAGTTTGATTGTTATGGCATTTGGATTTACAAAATAGATCAGCTGATTTGCACAAACAGATGTTCGTAGTACACTTTTTTTAACAGCTGCATTTTCTAAGTCCTTGTACCCCAACTAAAGAATTTTTTTTTTTTTTTTTTTTTTTTTACTATTTCACATACACTTACTTCTATACCAACTTCTTCAATGTTCAAAAAATTTTTCTTTACAAAAAATAAACTGCTTTCCTGTTTACAACGATTTTAATTTACCGAACTTACTATCAAAAACATAAAAACTCATCATCTTAAATATCTCTAATAACAGTTATTATTGATTTTGGATCCAATTTTGATCTATCAATATCAGGTACTTTTATTTTAACATTTTTCCAAAAGTATTTGTCCAAATGTAGGTTTCGGAAAGTTTTTAGTAGACACAGTCTTCATCTTTTTTGCCTGCTTCTGAAGTCCTTCCTTAACTGTCTCTCGAAACAATTTCACATTGTGAGTTTTCTTGATAATTGCACCCGTTGTGTCAGAGCATATATCTGGTTCTTTCATTTCAATTCAAACTTTAGTATCTGCTTCCATTGTTATGTCTGCTTATTTTTCATATGCATTATTATTATCTTGCAATTCTAAATCAACTGTTGATTCGAGATTAGTTTTCCCATTTTCTGTATTAATCACACATTCATTAGTAATACATACTTATAAGTTTTTTCTAAATCCTGTTCAGTGGTCATGTTACTAATCAAATTATGTGGCAAAACTGAGTTAGCAAGTCCTAGCTTCATAAGACAACTTTGCAGGACATCACAGGATAGCTTCATTAAGATGAACATTTGAATCCTTCCTGATATGCTTTGTTTTTTATTTTTGAACAAATTTTAATCCTTCTGACCAATTTCCTATCTTATTTGTTTCCAAAATGTTCTCAACATCTTGGTTCATCCGTTTGACAGAACTTTGTGACTGACTGTGTCTCGGTTTTCGGTGAGCTATTTTTATATCACTCCACATTTCACATAAACTGTTTATGATTTGATTTGGTTGCAAAATTCCCTCCTATTATCAGAGTGAAGAATGCTCAGGGCTCCAAAAGCTATGAAAATATCCAGAAAGTGATATGCTACTTCAACAATTCTTTTACTGTGTAAACATCGGAGTAGGACAAATTGTGTAAGATGATCTTGATGCACTCAAATGAATTTCATATCATGATCAGTATTGGACTGCATATCTATTAGGTTGACTTGGCATCGAGAATTCATTTCACTATGCACAACTGATTTAATTACAATCCCATCTTTCACAGTTTTTTGTTTCTTCTGACATGGTTCGCATAGTCTTAAATATGTGAAAATAGGTTCTACTGTTACATTCTTGTACTTACGATTCAGTTCATGCAAGTTCTTTCACCATGGCCAATTGCAATATGAGTGCTGTGTTGAAGACTTCATCAGTTGTAACATAATATAGGATTTTTGCAAATAGTGATATTATAAGTTCGTCCTTTCCTCCAATTAGAATACGACAGCGTTTCAACCTTCTGTAATGAACTGTTTGTTTCTCCATCACATATTTCTCACTTGTTAAATAAAAGCAGTTATCAGGCTTATTTTTTACAAATTCAGACAAAATGTCATAATCTTTTTCCGCATAACATCACTCATTTTCCATCAGCAAAATAAAAAAAGCAAAGTATGTAAAAATGGAAACAAACTTCAGGGAAAGTGCAGAATCACCCCTGCTTAGCGCATTTCTCAAAATTGCGAACTTGAAAATAACAAGTCTAAGAATTGCACTAACTCAGTGTCCATGTACACAACGACCTATTTTTGCTTAAAATAACATCAGAGAATTACACAAACTTGGCACTACACACTCCCTTGACTTTGTCCATCTGCTGTAATCCATAAAAGGAGTTTGACAGTTGAAAATTTAAGAATCATTAATTTAAAATAGTGCAAGATGGACGAAAAAAGTTAAATATATTTTTTTACCTTTAATATACATACAACATACTTAATCGATAAGTGGGCGATTCTGCACTTGTGCCCAAACTTCTTCTTTTTTAGATCGCAGCTGCTTAAACTTGTTTAAATTATGTCCAAGTTAGACTGTGAATGGTGCAAATAAGGAGAGGCAGGAACAGAAAAGTGTCATGACGGAATTTGTGTGCGGAGGCTTATTCAAGGTTGATTTAAATCCCTTGTTTTAGGATTTTACCAGAAGGCATTGGTAACTCCTCGCTTTTACCTCAAAGGCTGAAGTGGAATCATATTAAAGCATACTTCGAGCTTTTAACAAGCTACTTTGGTAAAAGCTAGGTTTTACTGGTAAAACCTAGGATTTACCAGACTTTAGGATCTTACAGTAACATATCTCCATTCATACTGCGTATAATATTTTACTTGTAAAATGTATACGATTCTCTTATATTCTTATATATATTGATTCAAATAATGAATAAAACTTAAATGCAATAATGAAAAACAAGTGCAAATGATTTTTTAAAAAGTACGTAGCTTTTTCATAATATTTATTAAATTATAAAATGAACAAATGTAATTTTTTCACAATTTTTATTTATTAAATTATAAAATGAACAATATCATTATTTCACAATTCACAAAATTACACATATATACAATAGTTAATATATATTATTAGTAATCTTCCTTTTACTTACTGTTTATTCCTAACCTACTTTTTTTTTTCTTTATTACAGATACTTTAATAATCCCATTAAAATATTCTCGTGCTTTCATGAAAAGCAGTATTCAGCAGAATTACTAGATTTTATTTTAAATGATTTTATTTTAAATTAGATTTTATTTTAAATGATGTTATGATCATCAGTTATGTTATGATCATGTTATCAAAAACAGCAGTAATATTAAAGAATATGAAGATCTAATAATTTTTAAATCTTCATATTATTTAAAATTCTATTCATATTTAAAAATTATTAGAACACTGCTCGTATTTTGTTATACTTCTAACTCGGAAAAAAAAAAAAAAAAAAATCTTCTGGATTCTACAATTCTGAAGTTTTAGTTACATGCTCCATTACATAACGCATTTGTAATCTAAGTTTGTTTTATTTGGTTATTAATGCTATATGTAATCATGTTATATGTAATCATGTCGAAACATTTATCAATACGTAATGGATGTATTTACCAAATAATTTTTTGCCATCGGTGTTTGTTTACATCATGATATTAAGGATTTTCTATAAACTAAACTTCTCGAAATTCACATAAAAATGTGCAAAACAGCCAATTATAGTAACCCAGACAAATAGTTTGTGACGTATTGTTGCCACCAGTCACGTGAGACTCGCTAACTTCCGTAAACCGTCAGCGTTTGTAGTCACATAATTGTAACGGACTTATTCCTCAGTTAAGTCGTTGCCATTCACAGTTCTTTAAAATAGGCGTTAAAATGAATTATAGTACTCGTAGTGTGATCTCTAGTCGAGAGCATCATAGATCTTTCTAGTAGAGAGTTCAGGAGCGTTCGTTACAACAGGTTCAATCCCGGCAGCAATTGTGGAACGCTCCACTGCGCGACATCATGGTTTGGGGGCCAACTGCTTACGATTCCAGGTCACCTCTAGTTCGTATTCAAGGCACTATGACGGCCCAATGATACGTGGATCATGTGCTGCGGCTGCTGACACTTCTGTACCTTCAGGGAGTGGCCAATGCCCTCTCTCAGCAGAACAACGCCCGACCACACACTGCTCGCATGAGCCAACGTATTCTGAAAGGTATCTTTTTGTTAGTCAAATTGCGCTTTGCGACGCTGCCAACGGGCTCACAGGCCACAGAACAACCCTCTTTTCGGCCTGTGTTATTGAAGTAAATCCACTTTTCATCACAAGTGACGATCCGGTACAGAATTTTGTCCTTGCGTTGATATTCGAGCAGATTAGTGCAGGCCCGAACACGTATATCCTTATCTTTTTTAGACAGTTCATGTGGCACCCAGCGATTGAACTTATACGTCAAGTTTATGCGACGTATAGCGCGGCTAATGGATATGGGACTAACGTCTAACTCCTTAGCAAGCTCTCGATGAGTTCTATACTGATTTTCCTCTACAAGTTCTCGCAAGCGGGCCTCATCAACGTCAGTAGACCTGCCAGAGCGCTCTGCTTTTGAGCCCAGTCCTTGTTTTTGAACTTTCGGTTCCAAACCTTCACAGTGTCATATGTTACGACATTAGTACCTAAAGCTGTAGCACATGATTTGGTGACATTTTGTAGCTGACTTTTAGAAACAGAATTGGAAGTAAATGATGGTTCTAATCTGGTAACGTGATAGTTCTATTTCAGACACATTGTACTTAACAGTAACGATAATTTTTTACAAATTTCACAACACAGTGTATAAGCTAGTTCTCCCGCCTTATTAGCATGCCTTCGCAGTGTAGTGGTCAGCACGCTGGGAGCGTATTCCAGAGGTCCGTGGTTCGATTACCGGCGAAGGTGTTGCTCATTTTTAACTTCTCTTGCTCCCAAAACATACCTAATATCTCTACAGTGGCGCCCGAACTAAAAGGGTGGTTGATGATGATTCTCCACACCCAGGATTTGGCGATTGGGTCCCCTAAAACCCCAGACGCCCTTTAAAAGGGAGAGTATATAAAGAATTTCTCCTGCCTTCGTAGTGTAGTGGTCAGCACACTCGGCGAGTATTCTAGAGGTCTGTGGTTTGATTCCCGGCCAAGGTCTTGCTAATTTTCCCCTTGTTCTGCTTCCAAAAAATACCTAATATCTCAATGAGTGTTCTAAAACAAATCTCTTTTTTTTTTTTTTTTTTCAAATGCCAAAAATCATTTGAAAAAATATGATTAAACACGCCAGCGTATTATGTTTGCGAAGACGTTATTTGCGGTGGCGGGAAAGTTTCGTTAAAACCCAATATATATGTATGTTATTATGATTCCCCTTAAAAAGTCGGGATCTGTCCATGGAATCAGCAATAATTCTTCTGCTTTACTCTACTATTTAGTTTTTATTTACACTGCTGTACCTTTATTTATAATCTGGTAGCTCATATTCAAATCTAAAAATGCTTTCTTAATTGCCAATTATTACCACAATAGCCCACTTTTGCATTCTAAATTTTATTTCGAATTTCCCAGGAGAAAGTTTCCTTTATTTTGCTTTGTTATTCTCCCTCCTTTCAGCATGCCTTCGTGATGTAACGGTTAGCACACTCGTTTCGTATTCGAAAGGACGAGGGTATTTCTCATTTCCCACATCCTCTTGCTCGAAAATAACCTAATGACTCTACAGTGGCTCCGACCTAAAAGATGGTGGATGATGATTCTTCGATCAGGATTTGGCGATTGGGTTCCCTAAGGTATTTTCCCCCCTCCTTTCTGCATGCTTTCGTGGTGTAATGGTAGTACACTCGGTGCGTATTCGAGAGGTCTAGGTTCGAGTCCCGGCGAAGGCATTGCTAATTTTTCACATCTCCCATATCAAAGAAATCCTGACAATCTACAACTGAATTGAATTATTTATATAAATATAAAAAAGAGGGATTGTCATTGATTAGAATGAAGACATAAAATTATTTCTGAAAACATTTTTTAGAAATTTGATATTTAGCTTTAAATATAAGTAACCTAATCTGAAGAGAAGGTGAAAATGTAATAAATTGATAAAAGAACTAATTTTGTAGGGGGGGGGAATTCTCGTAGTAGAAATGAAAGAAGTAATATACGTTTTAATCTTACAACAACAACAACAAAAAAAAAAAAAAAAAAAAAACTGAGATATGTAAATTTAACGAGTTATCTTTTGACTTTCATTTTCTAATCAGTGAAAAATTAACATTAATAAAATTTAAGCTATCCAAATGAAGAAGCTTATAATTTAGTATTTAAATGCATAAATGATATAGAAATAAAAATTTCATCACAACTTTCTAGCTTTAAAAACCAGTTATTTGAACAGTAAGACTGCTTTAAATCTTTTGAAGATAATTCTCTAATTACAGCCTAGTTCAATCATAATGAAATTTGAAGCTGAAATAAGGCTAATATTCCCAGTTACTGTTGCTGATGGTAAGAGAAGCTTCTATAATCTTAAAATAAGAAAAAATTATGAAACATCTTCATCTATTCTCTGTATAGAATATGAATTAAGCTATCAAATTCCTTCTGGAAAAAATATTGATGATTTTGTTCTATAAAGGTAAGGAGAATTAAATTATATACAGTCAAAAGTCTTTAATCCGGACTCGTCGGGACTTCGGCGATTCCGAATTATCGATTTTTCCAGATTATAGATCATCAGTTTAAATCTGGTAAGATGGCACGCAGAAGTTATAAAATTAAAAATATGAAACGGTAATTTATGAAATAAAGAACAATTATGATCTAAAGGAAATCAAAATTGACAAAAAAAAAAAAAAAAAAAAAAAAAAAAAAAAAAAAAAAAAGCTTAATATTTATTTATTTTTTTTTTTTATTAAACATTTCTTTCAATGTAAGTTGTTTAAGTTGCTTCGTTTTATGTAATAATACTTTCTCTTTAATTCTATAAATAGACATAATTTCTTCTTCAGTTACAAAGTTCCGCTGGTCAAGTCCTATAATTGCTGTGTCGAGAATACCGACTAATTTGTCAAACGAAATTTTTTCCTTTTCAATAACCTCTGTGTCACTTTCTTCACTATCGGAAGCGAATTATAATGAGGAGGAATTTGATTTAAATCATATCAAAGACGGAGTACATCGAGATAAAATACTACATTTAGTAAGGAATTATAAGACAATTAAAATAAAAACATCTGCCCTGAAGATAAGGATAGTGCTGACAGATCACCTTCTAATTCATTGCGCGCCGTGTCGTTTCCCTTCCCCCGCAGAGCAGCGTGAAATTGATAAACATATTTCGGAATGATTAGATAATCAAAGGATATGCCTTTATCCATTTTTTGCAGCAATTCCACTTTTGGTTTAATGGACTTCGAAACATACTTTCGCTTTGTAGATCCTTTACATATTAGTAAATATATATCGGAAATTCTATTTGACATAATCGAAAGTTCAAGCTTACTTTTATAAAATTGCTGTAACGGTCTGCAAAAAATAATAAGCCGGATCCAATTCGAAGATTAAGGAACAACGCAATCTGCAACATTACCTGAATTAGATAATTTCAGCTTAGCTTATACCGTCCGTTATACATTAAACGCGCTTGCGTAAACGTATTATGCGCATACGCACACGCATATTCGCAGCCGTAAAAATCTTACGCGCATGCGCAGAAAGTTTGTAGATTTGAGGTCCGGATTACAGATCATTCCGGATTATGGGTGTCCGAATTAACGACTGTATATAAAATTACATAATTAGTACAGCATTTTTTACATTGCTATCTATTCTGTTTCTTTGATATTTGCTATTTTTTAAACATTTCTCAGTTTATAAATATAGATCATTAATTGTAACATAATTTTTCTGAATATATAAAGCTATGATTGAACATATTATAAGTGTTAGCATGTTGTGATTTGAAATATTTATCTTCAATGAATATGAAAGCGTATAAATATCATTAATTTCAGTAAACATAGGGGTATGCCTCTGCGTAAGGCAAAAAATTATCTACGTAATGCTCTACTTAGTTAGAGTCAGCATTGCGATATATGTTTTAAAAATTCCTCAGTGTCACCTCAAAAATATGTATTGATATTTATAATTATAAAAACACATAATTTCTAGACCTCTCACCAGAAAACGTTGAGGCATTATTTCCAATTCAATCAGTTCTTATGATTCAGACAACGTAAAGAGATAATATAAAAATCAGCTCTGTGCTTCAAATCCCTAATGCATTATTTATGGAACTCCTAAATGTATTCTTTTCATGTGGTATCTATTGTCATGACTTTGAGCACACATGTTTGGGACAAGAATATTTGCATCTGATAAATGTTTGTTAATATAAATATTCAGTTTAAATTGAATTTTCAGAATATATTTTCATATGTGAAATTTTCAGAAATTTTTATACATGGAACATACCTTCATCCACATTAAGAAACCTTATAATGTATTTTGCTTATATCATTTAATGACTATTATCTAAAAATATGTCGCATTACTTAGCATTCCTGACTGCATAACTTTTCTTCTGTTTTATCTTCTCAGAAACAAAATAAATCATTATATTTTAATGCTTTTCTGCATAAATTATTTTCTTTTATTTAGTCCCAGAAATAAAATAAACCAACTTACTTTAATGTTTTTTTCTGAAATAATTTAAAGTATTCTTTAGATATTTTCAGTAACAATTTGGATATAAAAGTTCAGCTGAACTTTGGGAAGTGGCCATTACATGTTTTGCTATGCTTTTGTACACTAAAGCCTACATTTAATAATTTTATTGCATCGAATCTACTGTCTCTCATTTTAGATTACAAGTGAATCATTTCTTATGGGATTCACGATTAGGCCTTTTCAACACTAGATTTTTTTTCCACTTGTTGTAATCTCAACTATTTCTAAATGTTAGGTTAGGTTATTTAACTATGGCAAAGCCTTGAGGGCTATCTGCCTAAGGGGAGGGATGCCTTTGTGGAGGACTTTCTAAGGGAAACTGGCTCATATACACGTTACACATGGGTAAAACCACGAAAACGGCCATGCAGCCAACCCATTTGCGGGATTTGAACCTTGGACCGAACTGCCAGTGTTCAGCGACTTTACCGCTCGGCCGCTGGTGGGCCCCTATTTCTAAATAATGTCATCTGGTGTGACCGTACAGATTCTAGTGCCAGCTCTCATGAGGTTTCAGGTGATTTTTAGACGTCTTTTATTTCCTTTCAGAGGCAGATGTAAATGCTCCAAGTCCTTATATGCATCATAAGAGAGTGATTTTTTATTACTGAAAAACAGCTAAAACAGAAGCAAAATGCACGGTCTTTTTCTTCACTATGATTAATTAATTATGATCTCCATTGTTCAAGTCCCTGATGCAATGATTTGGTGAATATTTTCTAAAATAAAATAATTATCCCCTTTCTCTAGCAGATCTTTCAGTTCTTTGGCATCACTTACAGAAGGATTCTATCTTACCACATCAATGTTGAAGTACATTACTCAATTTCTTTTATGAACAGAAAAATGCTAAAGCAATGCAATTATTGCTCTCATTATTACTAATGTCAAAATTACTAGGATAACACGTCCTGATTTTGGTGGGACAATCCTGCTTTTTGGAGGACTATCCCGTGCCCCACAGATTTTTAAAAATGTCCCGCTTTTTTAGAAAACATCTGCATTTCTTATTTTAAATGTACTGTTAAAATATATTACCTATTATTTATTAATTATTATAGTAAATATAAAGAAATAAAAAATACATAAATAAAAAAAACACATAAAATGTATGCACAGTACACTAAAATAGGCGATGTAACGAGTTAGATTTACTCGGTGGTGTTCGATCATTGTCGTTACGTCTCGTCAAGGAATATCTATTGTTAATGGAGGAACAGCTATCATTAGCTCAAGGGCTATTTGCTTTCCACACTATAAACCACAATCAAAGTTTCGGATCAATTGATTGTACATCGTAAATGATCAAAACATTGTACGACAAAAAATTTGCAGAAGCAACGACAAAAACTGAAGCAATTATTTGTAATGTTTTTTGACTATATTCGTTTTCACAATTGCAGAAACAATTAGATTTTAAATGCACATTTATATCCATATATTATGATGCTTCCTACCACAAAAATTTAAAATTATTTTCCACAATTGTTAAACTTTTTGATCTAGAAACAGAAATTAAAATTAGAATATTAGATTTTATTTCACTGCCGGTTGGAACTTCAGAAATAATTTTTGATTCAATAAGTACTATTTTAAAAAATAATAATTTGAACTATAAAATCATTGCCTATTATGAGGATAACACTAATGCAAATTTTGGTGGAAAAGCTAGAAGAAGCATCAATAACGTTTTTATGAACTTAACGAACATTTGAACCACAAAATTATTAGAGTAGCTTGTTGGAAAGAAGGAACGGAAGACACTCAGATGTATCCCCAGGGGGTGTTCTCTATCAAAATTTGGATGGCTGCAGCATTAACGCAGTGGAATTATACCTGTATGACCAACAGTTTAATTCGCATATTCCACCACATGATGAAATGATGCTTGGTACTGAATTTGGAAAGAAATGAAGGACAGAAGATATGCTTCTAGTTCCATATAATTTGATATTAGTCTAACACTGACATACAGTGTGTTCATTTTAAAGCAGGTAAGAAACAAAATCATTATTTCAGTCTTGTATCTCTATTATTACAGTTGTTTTAAAGGGAGAATCAAGTAATAGAAAATAAAATAAAAAATAGAAATGCAAAACTCAAATAATGATTTTTTTAAATGCTCTGTCTTATAATAAATGCACTGTGTTATGAATAACACAACATATTGCATTACACTTTACTCATATCTCATCACAAGCAACTTCAGTCCCGTCTTCCCTAGGATACTATGTTCAGCTGTTTCTTTGTAATATACATGTCAACAACCTTATATTTATGTTAGAAGATAGGGATGTAAATGTATTGATGTATGCTGAAAATTTGGTGACATGGTCTTCCATCCTCAAAAAAGGTACACAGAAATAGTTAATTAAATGATGTCATGAAGACTTGAGTACTTGGTGCCAATTAAATAACATGCACAGAAACAGAAAAGCCTGCCTGTATAACTTTTGTATTGTGTCACAAGCCTTTTGACTTGGAGTTTTATATAATAATATCCATGCGCCTCAATACTAAACTTTTAACTAAATGGGAATTGTCTTAAATAGAAATTTGTCTTGGAATTAATGGATTGGATGAATTATCATTGAAATAATTGTTTCTAAACTTTTAACTACATGGTAATTGTCTTAAATAGGAATTGGTCTTGGAATTAATGGGTGGAGGAATTAATGTTAAAGATAAATAATTTTTTCAATGTCATTAAACAACAGGAGTAAGGTGGGGATTTGCGACTTCCACTTTATTTACAACTTACAAACCTACTTACTGTTATGAAATATTCCAGCACTCAATTAATAACTGCCTTTGAGGATTTGAAGAACAAATTGGAACAAATGCAAAATCAGATTCTTCACCTTGACTGGCATTGAAAAAAACAACCCTAAGAGTTACTTTTATACTGAACTGGACAACTGTGCATGTCTCATGAGATACAAATTTCCAACTCAAGTTTCAACAACATTCTTAGACTTTCATAGATGTCTCAGATAAACTTTGAGCCACAAAGCTTAAAATTCAGCAGGGTTTTGTTTAATTTACATTGAGGGAAAACCTCAAGGATTTTGATGATTTACTAGACTGGTGCCCTTGTGAAGATACAATAGTTGTGTTTTGATTAGCAGTGGAATATCATTGCTGGGCTGTCCACATGAGTAAGACTGGAATTTTTAATAGTCTTGATTATCTCTGCCATTCTGGCTTTATGGATAGTGATCACTTCCTTCTTTGTCCTGCTCTAACAAAGAATTCTCTACTTAAACATAATTGGGAAGCTCGAAATAACATGAGACTTTTTTCACACTATTTTAAACTTTAGTAATTTAAATTTAGCATTTTAAACTTTAGTAATTTAAATTCTGGCTTGGATATTGAATTCTAATTTTATGCTTGTATGCTATATTTTAATATTGTTTTATCACCTAAGGACAAATTTTCAAAGGTTTTTCTTTTTAAGTATATAGTTTACGAAATTTAACTCATAATATCCTAAAATATGATTTCAACTAACAAGGAATAAATAACATTTTTATGACTTGTGTATCAAGTATAATAACTGAAATTCAAATATTTCTTATTCGTAACATATTTTACTTGTATTCACTATCAAACATGCCAAACTTGAATAACACTGAATCTTGAAGGATCTTAATATCCAGTACTGTAAGCCTGAATACAGAAGATACTGTAAGCAGCTTCTGTTTTATTACTTGATAAATACAAAGTTCTAAGATTGAAAACGAGGAAAAAAAAAAAAAAAAAGATTAAACACCTAGGAATTGAAATACCACAACATATAAGGTAGAGTTAAATAAGCACGTAACTAAAAAAATAAGAAAACTGTAGCATGTTTTTCTTTAGTACTACTACTTTAATACACTTTACTACCTGTTACAACAAGTTTGATTGTTATGGCATTTGGATTTACAAAATAGATCAGCTGATTTGCACAAACAGATGTTCGTAGTACACTTTTTTTAACAGCTGCATTTTCTAAGTCCTTGTACCCCAACTAAAGAATTTTTTTTTTTTTTTTTTTTTTTTTTTACTATTTCACATACACTTACTTCTATACCAACTTCTTCAATGTTCAAAAAATTTTTCTTTACAAAAAATAAACTGCTTTCCTGTTTACAACGATTTTAATTTACCGAACTTACTATCAAAAACATAAAAACTCATCATCTTAAATATCTCTAATAACAGTTATTATTGATTTTGGATCCAATTTTGATCTATCAATATCAGGTACTTTTATTTTAACATTTTTCCAAAAGTATTTGTCCAAATGTAGGTTTCGGAAAGTTTTTAGTAGACACAGTCTTCATCTTTTTTGCCTGCTTCTGAAGTCCTTCCTTAACTGTCTCTCGAAACAATTTCACATTGTGAGTTTTCTTGATAATTGCACCCGTTGTGTCAGAGCATATATCTGGTTCTTTCATTTCAATTCAAACTTTAGTATCTGCTTCCATTGTTATGTCTGCTTATTTTTCATATGCATTATTATTATCTTGCAATTCTAAATCAACTGTTGATTCGAGATTAGTTTTCCCATTTTCTGTATTAATCACACATTCATTAGTAATACATACTTATAAGTTTTTTCTAAATCCTGTTCAGTGGTCATGTTACTAATCAAATTATGTGGCAAAACTGAGTTAGCAAGTCCTAGCTTCATAAGACAACTTTGCAGGACATCACAGGATAGCTTCATTAAGATGAACATTTGAATCCTTCCTGATATGCTTTGTTTTTTATTTTTGAACAAATTTTAATCCTTCTGACCAATTTCCTATCTTATTTGTTTCCAAAATGTTCTCAACATCTTGGTTCATCCGTTTGACAGAACTTTGTGACTGACTGTGTCTCGGTTTTCGGTGAGCTATTTTTATATCACTCCACATTTCACATAAACTGTTTATGATTTGATTTGGTTGCAAAATTCCCTCCTATTATCAGAGTGAAGAATGCTCAGGGCTCCAAAAGCTATGAAAATATCCAGAAAGTGATATGCTACTTCAACAATTCTTTTACTGTGTAAACATCGGAGTAGGACAAATTGTGTAAGATGATCTTGATGCACTCAAATGAATTTCATATCATGATCAGTATTGGACTGCATATCTATTAGGTTGACTTGGCATCGAGAATTCATTTCACTATGCACAACTGATTTAATTACAATCCCATCTTTCACAGTTTTTTGTTTCTTCTGACATGGTTCGCATAGTCTTAAATATGTGAAAATAGGTTCTACTGTTACATTCTTGTACTTACGATTCAGTTCATGCAAGTTCTTTCACCATGGCCAATTGCAATATGAGTGCTGTGTTGAAGACTTCATCAGTTGTAACATAATATAGGATTTTTGCAAATAGTGATATTATAAGTTCGTCCTTTCCTCCAATTAGAATACGACAGCGTTTCAACCTTCTGTAATGAACTGTTTGTTTCTCCATCACATATTTCTCACTTGTTAAATAAAAGCAGTTATCAGGCTTATTTTTTACAAATTCAGACAAAATGTCATAATCTTTTTCCGCATAACATCACTCATTTTCCATCAGCAAAATAAAAAAAGCAAAGTATGTAAAAATGGAAACAAACTTCAGGGAAAGTGCAGAATCACCCCTGCTTAGCGCATTTCTCAAAATTGCGAACTTGAAAATAACAAGTCTAAGAATTGCACTAACTCAGTGTCCATGTACACAACGACCTATTTTTGCTTAAAATAACATCAGAGAATTACACAAACTTGGCACTACACACTCCCTTGACTTTGTCCATCTGCTGTAATCCATAAAAGGAGTTTGACAGTTGAAAATTTAAGAATCATTAATTTAAAATAGTGCAAGATGGACGAAAAAAGTTAAATATATTTTTTTACCTTTAATATACATACAACATACTTAATCGATAAGTGGGCGATTCTGCACTTGTGCCCAAACTTCTTCTTTTTTAGATCGCAGCTGCTTAAACTTGTTTAAATTATGTCCAAGTTAGACTGTGAATGGTGCAAATAAGGAGAGGCAGGAACAGAAAAGTGTCATGACGGAATTTGTGTGCGGAGGCTTATTCAAGGTTGATTTAAATCCCTTGTTTTAGGATTTTACCAGAAGGCATTGGTAACTCCTCGCTTTTACCTCAAAGGCTGAAGTGGAATCATATTAAAGCATACTTCGAGCTTTTAACAAGCTACTTTGGTAAAAGCTAGGTTTTACTGGTAAAACCTAGGATTTACCAGACTTTAGGATCTTACAGTAACATATCTCCATTCATACTGCGTATAATATTTTACTTGTAAAATGTATACGATTCTCTTATATTCTTATATATATTGATTCAAATAATGAATAAAACTTAAATGCAATAATGAAAAACAAGTGCAAATGATTTTTTAAAAAGTACGTAGCTTTTTCATAATATTTATTAAATTATAAAATGAACAAATGTAATTTTTTCACAATTTTTATTTATTAAATTATAAAATGAACAATATCATTATTTCACAATTCACAAAATTACACATATATACAATAGTTAATATATATTATTAGTAATCTTCCTTTTACTTACTGTTTATTCCTAACCTACTTTTTTTTTTCTTTATTACAGATACTTTAATAATCCCATTAAAATATTCTCGTGCTTTCATGAAAAGCAGTATTCAGCAGAATTACTAGATTTTATTTTAAATGATTTTATTTTAAATTAGATTTTATTTTAAATGATGTTATGATCATCAGTTATGTTATGATCATGTTATCAAAAACAGCAGTAATATTAAAGAATATGAAGATCTAATAATTTTTAAATCTTCATATTATTTAAAATTCTATTCATATTTAAAAATTATTAGAACACTGCTCGTATTTTGTTATACTTCTAACTCGGAAAAAAAAAAAAAAAAAAATCTTCTGGATTCTACAATTCTGAAGTTTTAGTTACATGCTCCATTACATAACGCATTTGTAATCTAAGTTTGTTTTATTTGGTTATTAATGCTATATGTAATCATGTTATATGTAATCATGTCGAAACATTTATCAATACGTAATGGATGTATTTACCAAATAATTTTTTGCCATCGGTGTTTGTTTACATCATGATATTAAGGATTTTCTATAAACTAAACTTCTCGAAATTCACATAAAAATGTGCAAAACAGCCAATTATAGTAACCCAGACAAATAGTTTGTGACGTATTGTTGCCACCAGTCACGTGAGACTCGCTAACTTCCGTAAACCGTCAGCGTTTGTAGTCACATAATTGTAACGGACTTATTCCTCAGTTAAGTCGTTGCCATTCACAGTTCTTTAAAATAGGCGTTAAAATGAATTATAGTACTCGTAGTGTGATCTCTAGTCGAGAGCATCATAGATCTTTCTAGTAGAGAGTTCAGGAGCGTTCGTTACAACAGGTTCAATCCCGGCAGCAATTGTGGAACGCTCCACTGCGCGACATCATGGTTTGGGGGCCAACTGCTTACGATTCCAGGTCA
The DNA here is from genome assembly GCF_044657685.1 of Stegodyphus dumicola. Taxonomy (NCBI): domain Eukaryota; kingdom Metazoa; phylum Arthropoda; class Arachnida; order Araneae; family Eresidae; genus Stegodyphus; species Stegodyphus dumicola. The sequence continues at coordinate 105,457,013 of NC_140781.1, read as the reverse complement.
CCTCTAGTTCGTATTCAAGGCACTATGACGGCCCAATGATACGTGGATCATGTGCTGCGGCTGCTGACACTTCTGTACCTTCAGGGAGTGGCCAATGCCCTCTCTCAGCAGAACAACGCCCGACCACACACTGCTCGCATGAGCCAACGTATTCTGAAAGGTATCTTTTTGTTAGTCAAATTGCGCTTTGCGACGCTGCCAACGGGCTCACAGGCCACAGAACAACCCTCTTTTCGGCCTGTGTTATTGAAGTAAATCCACTTTTCATCACAAGTGACGATCCGGTACAGAATTTTGTCCTTGCGTTGATATTCGAGCAGATTAGTGCAGGCCCGAACACGTATATCCTTATCTTTTTTAGACAGTTCATGTGGCACCCAGCGATTGAACTTATACGTCAAGTTTATGCGACGTATAGCGCGGCTAATGGATATGGGACTAACGTCTAACTCCTTAGCAAGCTCTCGATGAGTTCTATACTGATTTTCCTCTACAAGTTCTCGCAAGCGGGCCTCATCAACGTCAGTAGACCTGCCAGAGCGCTCTGCTTTTGAGCCCAGTCCTTGTTTTTGAACTTTCGGTTCCAAACCTTCACAGTGTCATATGTTACGACATTAGTACCTAAAGCTGTAGCACATGATTTGGTGACATTTTGTAGCTGACTTTTAGAAACAGAATTGGAAGTAAATGATGGTTCTAATCTGGTAACGTGATAGTTCTATTTCAGACACATTGTACTTAACAGTAACGATAATTTTTTACAAATTTCACAACACAGTGTATAAGCTAGTTCTCCCGCCTTATTAGCATGCCTTCGCAGTGTAGTGGTCAGCACGCTGGGAGCGTATTCCAGAGGTCCGTGGTTCGATTACCGGCGAAGGTGTTGCTCATTTTTAACTTCTCTTGCTCCCAAAACATACCTAATATCTCTACAGTGGCGCCCGAACTAAAAGGGTGGTTGATGATGATTCTCCACACCCAGGATTTGGCGATTGGGTCCCCTAAAACCCCAGACGCCCTTTAAAAGGGAGAGTATATAAAGAATTTCTCCTGCCTTCGTAGTGTAGTGGTCAGCACACTCGGCGAGTATTCTAGAGGTCTGTGGTTTGATTCCCGGCCAAGGTCTTGCTAATTTTCCCCTTGTTCTGCTTCCAAAAAATACCTAATATCTCAATGAGTGTTCTAAAACAAATCTCTTTTTTTTTTTTTTTTTTTTTTTTTCAAATGCCAAAAATCATTTGAAAAAATATGATTAAACACGCCAGCGTATTATGTTTGCGAAGACGTTATTTGCGGTGGCGGGAAAGTTTCGTTAAAACCCAATATATATGTATGTTATTATGATTCCCCTTAAAAAGTCGGGATCTGTCCATGGAATCAGCAATAATTCTTCTGCTTTACTCTACTATTTAGTTTTTATTTACACTGCTGTACCTTTATTTATAATCTGGTAGCTCATATTCAAATCTAAAAATGCTTTCTTAATTGCCAATTATTACCACAATAGCCCACTTTTGCATTCTAAATTTTATTTCGAATTTCCCAGGAGAAAGTTTCCTTTATTTTGCTTTGTTATTCTCCCTCCTTTCAGCATGCCTTCGTGATGTAACGGTTAGCACACTCGTTTCGTATTCGAAAGGACGAGGGTATTTCTCATTTCCCACATCCTCTTGCTCGAAAATAACCTAATGACTCTACAGTGGCTCCGACCTAAAAGATGGTGGATGATGATTCTTCGATCAGGATTTGGCGATTGGGTTCCCTAAGGTATTTTCCCCCCTCCTTTCTGCATGCTTTCGTGGTGTAATGGTAGTACACTCGGTGCGTATTCGAGAGGTCTAGGTTCGAGTCCCGGCGAAGGCATTGCTAATTTTTCACATCTCCCATATCAAAGAAATCCTGACAATCTACAACTGAATTGAATTATTTATATAAATATAAAAAAGAGGGATTGTCATTGATTAGAATGAAGACATAAAATTATTTCTGAAAACATTTTTTAGAAATTTGATATTTAGCTTTAAATATAAGTAACCTAATCTGAAGAGAAGGTGAAAATGTAATAAATTGATAAAAGAACTAATTTTGTAGGGGGGGGGGAATTCTCGTAGTAGAAATGAAAGAAGTAATATACGTTTTAATCTTACAACAACAACAACAAAAAAAAAAAAAAAAAAAACTGAGATATGTAAATTTAACGAGTTATCTTTTGACTTTCATTTTCTAATCAGTGAAAAATTAACATTAATAAAATTTAAGCTATCCAAATGAAGAAGCTTATAATTTAGTATTTAAATGCATAAATGATATAGAAATAAAAATTTCATCACAACTTTCTAGCTTTAAAAACCAGTTATATGAACAGTAAGACTGCTTTAAATCTTTTGAAGATAATTCTCTAATTACAGCTTAGTTCAATCATAATGAAATTTGAAGCTGAAATAAGGCTAATATTCCCAGTTACTGTTGCTGATGGTAAGAGAAGCTTCTATAATCTTAAAATAAGAAAAAATTATGAAACATCTTCATCTATTCTCTGTATAGAATATGAATTAAGCTATCAAATTCCTTCTGGAAAAAATATTGATGATTTTGTTCTATAAAGGTAAGGAGAATTAAATTATATACAGTCAAAAGTCTTTAATCCGGACTCGTCGGGACTTCGGCGATTCCGAATTATCGATTTTTCCAGATTATAGATCATCAGTTTAAATCTGGTAAGATGGCATGCAGAAGTTATAAAATTAAAAATATGAAACGGTAATTTATGAAATAAAGAACAATTATGATCTAAAGGAAATCAAAATTGACAAAAAAAAAAAAAAAAAAAAAAGCTTAATATTTATTTATTTTTTTTTTTTTTTTATTAAACATTTCTTTCAATGTAAGTTGTTTAAGTTGCTTCGTTTTATGTAATAATACTTTCTCTTTAATTCTATAAATAGACATAATTTCTTCTTCAGTTACAAAGTTCCGCTGGTCAAGTCCTATAATTGCTGTGTCGAGAATACCGACTAATTTGTCAAACGAAATTTTTTCCTTTTCAATAACCTCTGTGTCACTTTCTTCACTATCGGAAGCGAATTATAATGAGGAGGAATTTGATTTAAATCATATCAAAGACGGAGTACATCGAGATAAAATACTACATTTAGTAAGGAATTATAAGACAATTAAAATAAAAACATCTGCCCTGAAGATAAGGATAGTGCTGACAGATCAACTTCTAATTCATTGCGCGCCGTGTCGTTTCCCTTCCCCCGCAGAGCAGCGTGAAATTGATAAACATATTTCGGAATGATTAGATAATCAAAGGATATGCCTTTATCCATTTTTTGCAGCAATTCCACTTTTGGTTTAATGGACTTCGAAACATACTTTCGCTTTGTAGATCCTTTACATATTAGTAAATATATATCGGAAATTCTATTTGACATAATCGAAAGTTCAAGCTTACTTTTATAAAATTGCTGTAACGGTCTGCAAAAAATAATAAGCCGGATCCAATTCGAAGATTAAGGAACAACGCAATCTGCAACATTACCTGAATTAGATAATTTCAGCTTAGCTTATACCGTCCGTTATACATTAAACGCGCTTGCGTAAACGTATTATGCGCATGCGCACACACATATTCGCAGCCGTAAAGGTCTTACGCGCATGCGTCAAAACTACGCATGCACAGAAAGTTTGTAGATTTGAGGCCGGATTATAGATCATTCCGGATTATAGGTGTCCGAATTAACGACTTTTGATTGTATATAAAATTACATAATTAGTACAGCATTTTTTACATTGCTATCTGTTCTGTTTCTTTGATATTTGCTATTTTTTAAACATTTCTCAGTTTATAAATATAGATCATTAATTGTAACATAATTTTTCTGAATATATAAAGCTATGATTGAACATATTATAAGTGTTAGAATGTTGTGATTTGAAATATTTATCTTCAATGAATATGAAAGCGTATAAATATCATTAATTTCAATAAACATAGGGGTATGCCTCTGTTTAAGGCAAAAAAATATCTATGTAATGCTCTACTTAGTTAGAGTCAGCATTGCAATATATGTTTTAAAAATTCCTCAGTGTCACCTCAAAAATATGTATTGATATTTATAATTATAAAAACACATAATTTCTAGACCTTTCACCAGAAAATGTTGAGGCATTATTTCCAATTCAATCAGTTCTTATGATTCAGAGAACGTAAAGAGATAATATAAAAATCAGCTCTGTGCTTCAAATCCCTAATGTATTATTTATGGAATTCCTAAATGTATTCTTTTCATGTGGTATCTATTGTCATGACTTTGAGCACACATGTTTGGGACAAGAATATTTGCATCTGATAAATGTTTGTTAATATAAATATTCAGTTTAAATTGAATTTTCAGAATATATTTTCATATGTGAAATTTTCAGAAATTTTTATACATGGAACATACCTTCATCCACATTAAGAAACCTTATAATGTATTTTGCTTATATCATTTAATGACTATTATCTAAAAATATGTCGCATTACTTAGCATTCCTGACTGCATAACTTTTCTTCTGTTTTATCTTCTCAGAAACAAAATAAATCATTATATTTTAATGCTTTTCTGCATAAATTATTTTCTTTTATTTAGTCCCAGAAATAAAATAAACCAACTTACTTTAATGTTTTTTTCTGAAATAATTTAAAGTAGTCTTTTAGATATTTTCAGTAACAATTTGGATATAAAAGTTCAGCTGAACTTTGGGAAGTGGCCATTACATGTTTTGCTATGCTTTTGTACACTAAAGCCTACATTTAATAATTTTATTGCATCGAATCTACTGTCTCTCATTTTAGATTACAAGTGAATCATTTCTTATGGGATTCACGATTAGGCCTTTTCAACACTAGATTTTTTTTCCACTTGTTGTAATCTCAACTATTTCTAAATGTTAGGTTAGGTTATTTAACTATGGCAAAGCCTTGAGGGCTATCTGCCTAAGGGGAGGGATGCCTTTGTGGAGGACTTTCTAAGGGAAACTGGCTCATATACACGTTACACATGGGTAAAACCACGAAAACGGCCATGCAGCCAACCCATTTGCGGGATTTGAACCTTGGACCGAACTACCAGTGTTCAGCGACTTTACCGCTCGGCCGCTGGTGGGCCCCTATTTCTAAATAATGTCATCTGGTGTGAACGCACAGATTCTACTGCCAGCTCTCATGAGGTTTCAGGTGGTTTTTAGATGTCTTTTATTTCCTTTCAGAGGCAGATGTAAATGCTCCAAGTCCTTATATGCATCATAAGAGAGTGATTTTTTATTACTGAAAAACAGCTAAAACAGAAGCAAAATGCATGGTCTTTTTCTTCACTATGATTAATTAATTATGATCTCCATTGTTCAAGTCCCTGATGCAACGATTTGGTGAATATTTTCAAAAATAAAATAATTATCCCCTTTCTCTAGCAGATCTTTCAGTTCTTTAGCATCACTTACAGAAGGATTCTATCTTATCACATCAATGTTGAAGTACATTACTCAATTTCTTTTATGAAGAGAAAAATGCTAAAGCAATGCAATTATTGCTCTCATTATTACTAATGTCAAAATTACTACGATAACAGGTCCTGATTTTGGTGGGACAGTCCTGCTTTTTGGAAGACTATCCCGTGCCCCACAGATTTTAAAAAATGTCCCGCTTTTTTAGAAAACATCTGCATTTCTCATTTTAAATGTACTGTTAAAATATATTACCTATTATTTATTAATTATTATAGTAAATATAAAGAAATAAAAAAATACATAAACAAAAAAACACATAAAATGTATGCAGAGTACACTAAAATAGGCGATGTAACGAGTTAGATTTACTCGGTGGTGTACGATCATTGTCGTTACGTCTCGTCAAGGAATATCTATTGTTAATGGAGGAACAGCTAGCATTAGCTCAAGGGCTATTTGCTTTCCACTTTATAAACCACAATCAAAGTTTCAGATCAATTGATTGTACATTGTAAATGATCAAAACATTGTACGACAAAAAATTTGCAGAAGGAACGACAAAAACTGAAGCAAATATTTGTAATGTTTTTTCACTATATTCGTTTTCACAATTGCAGAAACAATTACATTTTAAATGCACATTTATATCCATATATTATGATGCTTCCAACCACAAAAATTTAAAATTATTTTCCACAATTGTTAAACTTTTTGATCTAGAAACAGAAATTAAAATTAGAATATTAGATTTTATTTCACTGCCGGGTGAAACTTCAGAAATAATTTTTGATTCAATAAGTACTATTTTAAAAAATAATAATTTGAACTATAAAATCATTGCCTATTATGAGGATAACACTAATGCAAATTTTGGTGGAAAAGCTAGAAGAAGCATCAATAACGTTTTTATGAACTTAACGAACATTTGAACCACAAAATTATTAGAGTAGCTTGTTGGAAAGAAGGAACGGAAGACACTCAGATGTATCCCCAGGGGTGTTCTCTATCAAAATTTGGATGGCTGCAGCATTAACACAGTGGAATTATACCTGTATGACCAACAGTTTAATTCGCATATTCCACCACATGATGAAATGATGCTTGGTACTGAATTTGGAAAGAAATGAAGGACAGAAGATATGCTTCTAGTTCCATATACTATTAGTCTAACACTGACATACAGTGTGTTCATTTTAAAGCAGGTAAGAAATAAAATCATTATTTCAGTCTTGTATCTCTATTAATACAGTTGTTTTAAAGGGAGAATCAAGTAATAGAAAATAAAATAAAAAACAGAAATGCAAAACTCAAATAATGATTTTTTTAAATGATCTCTCTTATAATAAATGCACTGTGATATGAATAACACAACATATTGCATTACACTTTACTCATATCTCATCACAAGCAACTTCAGTCTCGTCTTCCCTAGGATACTATGTTCAGCTGTTTCTTTGTAATATACATGTCAACAACCTTATATTTATGTTAGAAGATAGGGATGTAAATGTATTGATGTATGCTGAAAATTTGGTGACATGGTCTTCCATCCTCAAAAAAGGTACACAGAAATAGTTAATTAAATGATGTCATGAAGACTTGAGTACTTGGTGCCAATTAAATAACATGCATAGAAGCAGAAAAGCCTGCCTGTATAACTTTTGTATTGTATCACAAGCCTTTTGACTTGGAGTTTTATATAATAATATCCATGTGCCTCAATACTAAACTTTTAACTAAATGGGAATTGTCTTAAATAGAAATTTGTCTTGGAATTAATGGATTGGATGAATTATCATTGAAATAATTGTTTCTAAACTTTTAACTACATGGTAATTGTCTTAAATAGGAATTGGTCTTGGAATTAATGGGTGGAGGAACTAACATTAAGGATAAATAATTTTTTCAATGTAATTAAACAACAGGAGTAAGGTGGGGATATGCAACTTCCACTTTATTTACAACTTACAAACCTACTTACTGTTATGAAATATTCCAGCACTCAATTAATAACTGCCTTTGAGGATTTGAAGAACAAATTGGAACAAATGCAAAATCAGATTCTTCGCCTTGACTGGCATTGAAAAAAAACAATCCTAAGAGTTACTTTTATACTGAACTGGACAACTGTACATGTCTCATGAGATACAAATTTCCAACTCAAGTTTCAACAACATTCTTAGACTTTCATAGATGTCTCAGATAAACTTTGAGCCACAAAGCTTAAAATTCAGCAGGGTTTTGTTTAATTTACATTGAGGGAAAACCTCAAGGATTTTGATGATTTACTAGACTGGTGCCCTTGTGAAGACACAATAGTTGTGTTTTGATTAGCAGTGGAATATCATTGCTGGGCTGTCCACATGAGTAAGACTGGAATTTTTAATAGTCTTGATTATCTCTGCCATTCTGGCTTTATGGATAGTGATCACTTCCTTCTTTGTCCTGCTCTAACAAAGAATTCTCTACTTAAACATAATTGGGAAGCTCGAAATAACATGAGACTTTTTTCACACTATTTTAAACTTTAGTAATTTAAATTTAGCATTTTAAACTTTAGTAATTTAAATTCTGGCTTGGATATTGAATTCTAATTTTATGCTTATATGCTATATTTTAATATTGTTTTATCACCTAAGGACAAATTTTCAAAGGTTTTTCTTTTTAAGTATATAGTTTACGAAATTTAACTCATAATATCCTAAAATATGATTTCAACTAACAAGGAATAAATAACATTTTTATGACTTGAGTATCAAGTATAATAACTGAAATTCAAATATTTCTTATTCGTAACATATTTTACTTGTATTCACTATCAAACATGCCAAACTTGAATAACACTGAATCTTAAAGGATCTTAATATCCAGTACTGTAAGCCTGAATACAGAAGAAACTGTAAGCAGCTTCTGTTTTATTACTTGATAAATACAAAGTTCTAAGATTGAAAACGAGGAAAAAAAAAAAAAAAAAGATTAAACACCTAGGAATTGAAATACCACAACATATAAGGTAGAGTTAAATAAGCACGTAACTAAAAAAATAAGAAAACTGTAGCATGTTTTTCTTTAGTACTACTACTTTAATACATTTTATTACCTGTTACAACAAGTTTGATTGTTATGGCATTTGGATTTACAAAGTAGATCAGCTGATTTGCACAAACAGATGTTCGTAGTACACTTTTTTTAACAGCTGCATTTTCTAAGTCCTTGTACCCCAACTAAAGAATTTTTTTTTTTTTTTTTTTTTTTTACTATTTCACATACACTTACTTCTATACCAACTTCTTCAATGTTAAAAAAATTTTTCTTTACAAAAAATAAACTGCTTTCCTGTTTACAACGATTTTAATTTACCGAACTTACTATCAAAAACATAAAAACTCATCATCTTAAATATCTCTAATAATGGCTATTATTGATTTTAGATCCATTTTTGATCTATCAATATCAGGTACTTTTATTTTAACATTTTTCCAAAAGTATTTGTCCAAATGTAGGTTTCGGAAAGTTTTTAATAGACACAGTCTTCATCTTCTTTGCCTGCTTCTGAAGTCCTTCCTTAACTGTCTCTCGAAACACTTTCACATTTTGAGTTTTCTTAATAATTGCACCCGTTGTGTCAGAGCATATATCTGGTTCTTTCATTTCAATTCAAACTTTAGTATCTGCTTCCATTGTTATGTCTGATTATTTTTCATATGCATTATTATTATCTTGCAATTCTAAATCAACTGTTGATTCGAGATTAGTTTTCCCATTTTCTGTATTAACCACACATTCATTAGTAATACATACTTATAACTTTTTTCTAAATCCTGTTCAGTGGTCATGTTACTAATCAAATTATGTGGCAAAACTGAGTTAGCAAGTCCTAGCTTCATAAGACAACTTTGCAGGGCATCACAGGATAGCTTCATTAAGATGAACATTTGAATCCCTCCTGATATGCTTTGTTTTTTTATTTTTGAACAAATTTTAATCCTTCTGACCAATTTCCTATCTTATTTGTTTCCACGACAGAACTTTGTGACTGACTGTGTCTCGGTTTTCAGTGAGCTATTTTTATATTACTCCACATTTCACATAAACTGTTTATGATTTGATTTGGTTGCAAAATTCCCTCCTATTATCAGAATGAAGAATGCTCAGGGCTTCAAAAGCTATGAAAATATCCAGAAAGTGATATGCTACTTCAACAATTCTTTTACTGTGTAAACTTCGGAGTAGGACAAATTGTGTAAGATGATCTTGATGCACTCAAATGAATTTCATATCATGATCAGTATTGGACTGCATATCTATTAGGTTGACTTGGCATCGAGAATTCATTTCACTATGCACAATTGATTTAATTACAATCCCATCTTTCACAGTTTTTTGTTTCTTCTGACATGATTCGCATAGTCTTAAATATGTGAAAATAGGTTCTACTGTTACATTCTTATACTGACGATTCAGTTCATGCAAGTTCTTTCACCATGGCCAATTGCAATATGTGTGCTGTGTTGAAGACTTCATCAGTTGTAACATAATATAGGATTTTTGCAAATAGTGATATTATAAGTTCGTCCTTTCCTCCAATTAGAATACGACAGCGTTTCAACCTTCTGTAATGAACTGTTTGTTTCTCCATCACATATTTCTCACTTGTTAAATAAAAGCAGTTATCAGGCTTATTTTTTACAAATTCAGACAAAATGTCATAATCTTTTTCCGCATAACATCACTCATTTTCCATCAGCAAAATAAAAAAAGCAAAGTATGTAAAAATGGAAACAAACTTCAGGGAAAGTGCAGAATCACCCCTGCTTAGCGCATTTCTCAAAATTGCGAACTTGAAAATAACAAGTCTAAGAATTGCACAAACTCAGTGTCCATGTACACAACGACCTATTTTTGCTTAAAATAACATCAGAGAATTACACAAACTTGGCACTACGCACTCCCTTGACTTTGTCCATCTGCTGTAATCCATAAAAGGAGTTTGACTGTTGAAAATTTAAGAATCATTAATTTGAAATAGTGCAAGATGGACGAAAAAATTTAAATATATTTTTTTACCTTTAATATACATACAACATACTTAATCGATAAGTGGGCGATTCTGCACTTGTGCCCAAACTTCTTCTTTTTTAGATCGTAGCTGCTTAAACTTGTTTAAATTATGTCCAAGTTAGACTGTGAATGGTGCAAATAAGGAGAGGCAGGAACAGAAAAGTGTCATGACGGAATTTGTGTGCGGAGGCTTATTCAAGGTTGATTTAAATCCCTTGTTTTAGGATTTTACCAGAAGGCATTGGTAACTCCTCGCTTTTACCTCAAAGGCTGAAGTGGAATCATATTAAAGCATACTTCGAGCTTTTAACAAGCTACTTTGGTAAAAGCTAGGTTTTACTGGTAAAACCTAGGATTTACCAGACTTTAGGATCTTACAGTAACATATCTCCATTCATACGGCGTATAATATTTTACTTGTAAAATGTATACGATTCTCTTATATTCTTATATATATTGATTCAAATAATGAATAAAACTTAAATGCAATAATGAAAAACAAGTGCAAATGATTTTTTAAAAAGTACGTAGCTTTTTCATAATATTTATTAAATTATACAATGAACAAATATAATTTTTTCACAATTTTTATTTATTAAATTATAAAATGAACAATATCATTATTTCACAATTCACAAAATTACACATATATACAATAGTTAATATATAGTATTAGTAATCTTCCTTTTACTTACTGTTTATTCCTAACCTACATTTTTTTTTTTTTTCTTTATTACAGATACTTTAATAATCCCATTAAAATATTCTCGTGCTTTCATGAAAAGCAGTATTCAGCAGAATTACTAGATTTTATTTTAAATTAGATTTTATTTTAAATGATGTTATGATCATCAGTTATGTTATGATCATGTTATCAAAAACAGCAGTAGGTAAAATCCTAGTATACGGTGCAGCCTTGGCGGGATTTTTAAAATTATCGCTAACGCCAAAAATGACCCAAAGAACGTCTATGTATATACTATACACTATATATTATCACTACATACATACTATATACTATGTATAACTATATATATTCTTTGAATGACACGTTTACTACTCATCGTATATATTTCGTTTTTACTGCTCATCATAAAGTCGCCAAAAGAAGCCAAATTCCGTATGCACCGGATACTAGGATTAAGCTCAGCAGTAATATTAAAGAATATGAAGATTTAAAAATTATTAGAACACTGCTCGTATTTTGTTATACTTCTAACTCGGAAAAAAAAATCTTCCGGATTCTACAATTCTGAAGTTTTAGTTACATGCTCCATTACATAACGCACTTGTAATCTATGTTTGTTTTATTTGGTTATTAATGCAGTTATATGTAATCATGTCGAAACATTTATCAATACGTAATGGATGTAGTTACCAAATAATTTTTTGCCATCGGTGTTTGTTTACATCATGATATTAAGGATTTTCTATAAACTAAACTTCTCGAAATTCACATAAAAAAGTGGAAAACAGCCAATTATAGTAACCCAGACAAATAGTTTGTGACGTATTGTTGCCACCAGTCACGTGAGACCCGCTAACTTCCGTAAACCGTCAGCGTTTGTACAAAGAATCTAACGGTCCTAAAATGTCGCGTTCACTAGATGGCGCTGTTGTTCCATCTTAGTAGTTCCAAATGTAAACATTTATTGAGTAGCCAGGCGGCGAAGCTTACTACCGAATGAAAAATGTTTATGTTTTTAATGTCATGGATTGCGTTATTATCAACGTTATAATATTCTGCTCACTAATGATTGTATTTTATTCCTCAAATTATAAAATTAATTTACAGCTTTCATGCTGTAAGGCTTGTAGTACTTTTTATGAATGATTAATTTAATGATTATTTTTCAGTCCCTCCCCCTCAGAAAAATAATCATATTACTAATAATAATACTTGCTGTATATATGTTAAATTTAATTAGAATAGTTTCTTCGCGTCTCTCATTTTGTAAAATGCTTAGATACACAGCTTGATATAATCTGTGGCGAAATTTTAATGAAGCTTATAGAATTTTTTGCTTCAGTCAGTAAATTTTCTGTACTATCATAATAAGTTATTCTTTTTTATGACTCAGTTAATTTTTTATGTCAGTTTTGATTTTGATATTTTTATCGTTTTCTGTTAAAAATTTCCATATCTTTGTTATTTGAGAAGTATGTTTCAAATTGATTTTAAAAGATTTTAAAATAGAATTCGGATTTGAATTCAGTTGGTTATGCTGAACTATATTATTCATAATTAAATATAAAGAGTAAAAAATATTGACTAATTCAATCTATCTTTAATTTTGTCCTGCTTGAACTAACTTCTAACCAATAAATGCAGTATTTTAACTAAAAATATAATGCAGATCTTTTTTATTTTAAAAGTACATGTCCACTTTTCTTTCCAAAGGAGGAAAATTCCATCCCATTCAATAGCCTAAAAGATGAATTTCTTATGTTCAGAAAAATTTTATCACAGTTATAATGATATGATATTTTCTCGCTGTTAAGTTTCAAATTGGTACATGTAGCTTTTTTGAAAAAAAAAAAAAAAAAAAGTTTTCCACGTGTTATGTTTTACTGGAAAAGATCCCCTATTTTTTATTTTCATTTGTTGAACTGATCATTTACTAATAGAGTCTAATTACATTTGTTGCAAAACTACCAGTTTAATATCAGAATACCTAATGTATGCTTGCTGCAGTATTTAAAGAACATCATTAACTATATAAAACTAAAGTCTGTTTTCTCTTGCAGTAATTATTTTCTTTTTTATTCTCAATTTAATATCTCTTTTTCAACGATTAAAGACTCGCAATGAAAGAAACAAGTTCAATTAAATAACAAAAATTTAATAAAAATGTAACAGTAATTATATAAATAATCCCGAAACAATCTTAGCAGTATTGTTTTATATTGTTACACACAAGGGTGAGCTATAGGAAGCTCCGGGGACGAAGCAGGTTGCATTACAAGAATTACTCATAATGGAAATTGATATCAAATCAATATTTTCTGTATTGCTGCCTATGGCAAATCCTACGAAAAGTAGAACAGCTAACGATTGCAGCGCCCTCTATAAATAATGCGACAAAAGTGGACCATTTTTGGGAAAAGTTGTAATACCAGTTTCCCCTCCTTGTTTATACTCCGTCATATAAGAGATTCTTTGGTTTGTAGTCGCATAATTGTAACGGACTTAAAAATGCTAAACGTACGACTAGTTGCGCAGAGACACTTTCGTGATTTAATATAAAGAGGTGAAAATTTTTGACCTTTTGATAGTGTACCTGATGATTTATTAAAAACACAATTGACTCTCTTATATTTAATATTGAAAAGAAGGAGGGGGATATGTACAAAATAATAATAAAGATAATTCTAAGGTATTTTTTATAAATATATGTGACTTCTGAATATAGAAAATAATCGCTTACAAATGACTTATACAGTATTTGTTTTATTATCATATCCTGTCCTCATAAGCTCAAAAATAAAACTTTATACAGGAAAGTCATTTTACCTCCAAATATATTTTATGGTATTGAAGTATGATAACAGATGATTATTTTTGTTAGAAAAATTATAATGTTATGAATATTTTCCTGAAGATAATTATACATTATATTCAAGCATATTTATATATTAATATATATATATTATATTCAAGTAATAGATGACATATTTATATATTCTATTTAAAAATAAATGGCAGCACTATGTCTTATCATTAACTTTATCAAAAGAACTTATAGGTTTAAAGCACCTAATTTCTAGTATAAGAACTGTACTTCAAATGTCCTTTTCTTTTCCCTTTTTTTTTTTTTTTTCTGTAAGAGTTTTGCTTTATACTATTTACAGATGTGACATCTAAAAATGCTTGGCCTTTTTTATCCAAATATCTAAATATGGAAGTCTGAAATAATGCAATATATTTGTATGTATATAGAGTAAAATATTAGTAAATTCTATATAAGTACATTATTATTCTAAGATAATGTGTTTAAAAATATTCAGTTTAATGCAAATATGTGAATCAATTTATACTACATATAAATTTTAAGTGTATGACTTCTGTTGGATGTTTTAAGTAAACAATAAAAAAAATTAACCTTTTTATCAACTTATCTTGCACATATATACATTATTACTTTTTTTTCCTATAAGAATAAACTTAATCTAATATAATAATCTAAAAATAAATAATACACAACATCTGTTAAGGCAAACCATTTTTAGTACAGTAACAAATAATACAAGCAATATAATTTAATACTTTCAGTTGTCAGAGAATGAAGTGAGTTTTGTGAAGCTATTTAATGAAAAAATCTGAAAACAATTTTTGATGGTTCTAAAATACAAGTTCTAAAAGAATTAAAATATGTACATGAGATAAATGCCGCTCTTTTTGTTTTAACCCCTTTGAATAAATTTTAACCAATTTGATTCTTTTTTTACTTCTTTTCAAAACCTTGAAATACATGAGAAACTGATTTCAGGACCAACACATTTCAAGAAATATTGCTAACTGCAATGAATCAGCACACACGTATGACTTCATCAGAACCACCAGAATGTCTTGTATTACCTTTATTTATTTATTTAAAGTTACTAATGGATTTATATGTAGAAGAGCTGAGATTTCTAATACAGTTACCACACTGGCATTTTTAATGATCTTTTCACTAATGATTTAAAATCTCTCTATATTTTTTTATTATTTTTCAAATGAAAAGTTTTTGTTCATTTGTTTCAAAAATAACAGCTACTTCCTTAGTTCAATTATTATTTTTCTTAACTGGTTTCTCTGGTGAACTCCTGTGATTTTTTTTTTTTTTTTTTTTTTTTGTGTGAATACATTAATTCTGTAATTTGTGGTTTTCAGTTTTTTAATTTCTCTTTTGAAAAGTTTTCTGCATTTTAACTTAATAGCCTTGAAACTTATGATCAACATTCAAAATCTAACTTCCATTTTAAATTTCAATGTTTACCTGGATTCATAACAAGTGTATTATTTTTAAATTATTCAGACAACTGTGTCTTACATCTTCATAATGGTAGAAAATTTCATTGTACAGCCTATGTACATTTTAGTTTTGTCATGTCATGCCATTTGTGAAATATTCCTTCTCTCTGCTTAATTTTATTCCATATATAGAGATATTCAGTAAGTTTAAGCATAATAAATTTGTAGAAGATAAATGTCTAAAATTCCATTTTCAGTTTCCTATGTAGACTTTTAAATTTGCATTTAGTACAGCAATCAATTACGCATTGAATTCAAATATAAAAATATTTTTTATCACAGCCTTCAGATCATTCCTGAACATCATTCAAATCATCATCAGACTGCAGTATGAAATATGCAAATACTTCTTCTGTTTTTGAAACAAAAAAGAATGATGACAAGTTCTAGTGAACATTGTGCATAGGGTATAAGCTGAAATTATTATTCCTGGAACAGCAATTTGGCAAATTTTAGTCTTGTGTGCTGCAGCGTTTTTATGTAAAGCGGCATTTTACTGCTGAGTTATACATTTGGCTATACAGTTTTATAGTTAATAGGAATTGTATTGGATTATTACGTCAAAAAAATGTGAGAACTATCTGTCTAAGAGAAGATATGCCTTTTCAAAGGAACAATATAAGGAAAACTGGCTCTGATTCACTTTATACATGAGGAAAACAGCAAAATCTCCTCTGGAGCCAGCCTATTCATCAAGATAAAACTGAGCGAATTACTAGCATTCAGCGGATTTACCTCTCGGCCGCTGGTGGGCCTAGTACAAGTTGAGTCAACAGGTTAGCGTAATAAACACCTTTTATCATGATATTATGTGACCTATAATCTATAAGCAATGCTCTTCATAAAAAATATTAATTCCGTTTGCTTTCTGGATTCTGAACTTAGCTCTTGTTTATCTATTCTCTTGTTTTGAGATCTGCTCATCAAAACAGAGCAGCAGGTCAATTAAAGAAGGATATGCATGCAGTGAAATCATCTTCAGTACGATCTCAAGTCATAGTCACGTCTTTAATCCACCTAAAATCCAGTCCCAGTACTTTTCACTATTTGAGCAAAAGTATAATTCCTGTTGGAGTCTAAATTAAGATGAGCTCCGGTATTTCAATTTTCTACTGAACTATTTTCATTAATTAAATTGAATTATCTAATTTTATTTATTAATTTACATTTTATTTTTATTTTTTCTTTATTTTTATCTTTGTTGACGACCTTTCATAGTCCTTCTTCTTTTAGAAATTAAGTACTGACCACAATGCATTGAGGCATAAAATTGAACAGGCACTCGTATAATCCTATGTCAAACATTCCACACTTGCTAGATAATGTGTTTCATATTGAGGACATCGAAGCACTGGCCTACGCAGGCCAGATAGAGCTTAAGTCACATTATTTTGATCCCTGCAAAGCCCGCAAGGCCTTTCTGCCTAAGAACAGGGATGCTTTTGTGGAGCACTTTCTAAAGGTTCGATTTGGTTTGTTTGATTTTAGAAAAGCACTTGAGGGCTATTTGTCTAAAGAAGAGCAAAGATTCTTGATGGCTTCATGATGGACTTTTCGAAGAAAACTAGCTGGCATTCACATTGCGCAAGAGAAAACATTAAAAACTCCCATGCGACCAGTCCGTTCGCTGGAATTTAAAACCAGTCGAACTAACAGTATTCACCAAATTTACTGGTAGGTTTATACTCAACAAGGGACATATTTTTGGAGCAGGTAGGTAGTGTAAGTGTTAGTAAATGACGTAGCCAGTCTTGGGCAATAAGCTATGAGTGGCGTTCTTTATCCTACTGGAATATCGTGCTTGGATTCTTTGTCAGGTATTGGTGTATATTGGTTGAGACAGATAGATTTTCACATGTTATGTCTCATGTGCAAGCAGTAATTAGAATGGTGCAAAGCATAGTATAACATCGTCAACGTATTACACAGTGAGAAATGTGACAACACTGACTAAGAAAGGAATGCAAAAGATACAAAAGCAGATTCGAAATACATCTGTATTCTACTCAAATCAGAAGGTGAATGCCCATATGATAAGGGTAACACAAACGCAATTATCACTAGGGGATATAATTATACTTAATTGTGATGCAGTCTCTCTACTGTATATTCATGCTCTGTACGAGATCGTCCACGAATTTCTGAGAAATTATGTTCAATTCTTCTTGCAGGGCTGATTACAGCTATGAAAGCATTGAAAGGCACTAGCGACGGGTTGTCAAAAGTCCCCAGACCATACACCATATATTAAGTTGGAGCATACGACAGCCTTCAGAATGCCTACGCTAAGACAGGTGCTATATCTTCACTCCTTAACAAGCTAGCGACAGTTGGTATACCATGAAGTGTAGCACTATTGTTCGCGAAGAATCTTGGAAAAGATGCACGTGAGGAGAAGAACATTAGCACAACTGCAGTCAGTAGTGAATTAATCTTCTTCAGATGTATGGAGCTTCATATAACGATCAAGCATTTCACTTCCACAAACGAAAATTTGAGCACTTGCAAACTGTTTCCTTTCGATGATCTCAGAGGGACGACTGCGTAATCTCTGCTTTATCTAGATATTTAGACTTCCAGAATGGCTAGATAATCTAAATATAGGAAGATTAAAGCTGTTATCTTAGTCTTGAACCGGGATGATAACGCCTCATATAATATTGCAGCGGCTGCTCTATTGTCCTAGAAAACTGGATGACACCCCCCTTTCCCTGTTTAGGCTTGCCAGCGACTGCTGCTATCCTTAAAGCTCAACTCCATTGCTGAGCTACTCAGTGGCGTAAAGGGGGTGTATGATGCGCCGGTCGCAGAGGGGCGCCAAATGGTCTCCAAACAAGATTTTCATCATATCACCGTGTTTTTTTCGGGAAGGGGGGCGCTAAGAAGGTATTTTGCCCCGGGCGCCAGTTATGCTCGCCACTCCACTGAAGCTACTCAGATCTTTTGTTTGCAACACTACAGAAGACTCTGCCTCCGACGAGAAGGCATGAAAGACCGCAAAGCGATCAAAACACCATGGGATTGTTTCGTAGTGATATCAGTGTTATAGCTAGAGACGGGCGAGGGTGGACAACTGTCCCTGGGCGTAGTGTCACGGAAATGCCAAACTGACGAAGTTTTAGAATGAAACAGTTTCCATACTTAGAAAACAGAAGGGTGTATGAAATCTGCAGTTGTCTTTAGGCGCTGAAAACTATAGCCAAGTCTTTAGCCATATTGGATGTCCAGTAATAGATTGCATGCATCTTAGGATGTCACCCACTGTCACCACCACCAGATGATGGGAGTCATTAGCATAGATATCGCATCATCTAAAGACGGCTCTCCAGTGGCCGAGCGGTAAAGCCGATAAACTCGGGCCGGGGCTCGAATCCCGGCGAGCAGATTGGCTGCTAACTAAGCGTTTTCATGGTTTCCATATGTGGAACCTATATACAGTCCAATTTCCCTTAGAAAGTCTTTCACGAAGCCATCCCTTCCCTTAGACAGGTAGCCCTCGAATGTTTCGCCATGACTAAATAAACTGAACCCAACTCATCATCTGTAAGAGAAGATATCAGTTCTTCATATCCTGGCGTGGTTGTTTGTGGAAAACCACTACCAGAGTTGGATTAGCCATTAAGGAAAGTAAGCACGTGCTTAGGGCATCAGGTAAAGGCAGCGTTACAAAAAGGTGCTTAAAGATTCAAAGAAAGAGTGCAAAGGGTTCACAAAAATAAAATTCTCACTGCAGATTTTAGAAGATACCTAGTGCACTTAATCCAAGCCCGAGAAAGAGGGAATGATGAGAAAGAGGCGTTATACTATAGATGTATGTGGAGGCAGCAAATTCTTTGAAGTGTAACGGGCATATAAAAGTCTAATTTGGCAATGAGCATTACTAAACATTCAGATAGCTGCTCTCTTTGATCGAAATGTAATCCAAACTACTGACATGATGTGTATAGTCGCACTTTGGCCTTCTTTTAAACTTCCAGACAAAGTCGTCCAGATATTGTCTATAGAACTGTCACGCTGAGACTACAAATCGATGTTGTTAAAACCGAATGTACCATGCAGTAGCTTCCGTTCATGTTTTGAGCATACACCATGCTTTATACCCTCTCATACACCCCATAGATGTCATGCTACGTATATGTGCATGCTGTACAATACCGGACCCTAAGTGATCTCCTAATTGATCTTTTTGTTGCATCTTCTTGTTTGTACTAACGTTACATTAATTTCTCCATTTCATTCTTAATTTTTATTATTTATATAATTGCAGAACTGATCAGCTATCGTGGATGACTTCTTAAATCGCAGTGTTTTACAGGAGCGGAAGCACGCTATCCACTAGGAAGGTTGGGATTTATGCTACTGACCGGGAAATTCGCTTAGCTACATATAGGAACTGTGTGCAGCCAAAATAAGATAAGATACTAAGTCACTAATTTTCTCTTTCCTTACCGCTTGGCTTCGTGTTCTAATTAGAAGCACGTTCGGCTGGCAATAGGGAAGTCCAGAATGCAAATCCAGGGGCGGTCATTCGCTGATATTTTCTATTTCAAATAAATAATTAAAGGCTCAACCAACTAACCAAGTGGTTCCCAAACGAAAATGTGGTAGACGATAATTCTTCACCACCAGCAGGTGGCGATTAGGTTACCACCTCCCCAACTGCCTTCTAAACGGGGAAGAATGTACGGAATTTTCTTTTTTCTCAATGCATGCTTTCATGATGTAATTAGAAGCACTTCTGGATGGCAGTCTTTAAGCCCAGATTTCGAATCCAGGATAGGTCATTTCTAATATTTTTTTTTTTTTGGCTCCTAAATAAACCTAATATTATACATCACCGTTCTATGGTGCTCTACACTCATCTACAATAGCACAATCTCAAATAGAGCTACCAGTGCTTTAATATCGAGATTAGTGTACATAGTGACTCTGAAATTGCAGTTTCGATGGTAATGGTTCAGAGGCACATGTTCTACTGTAGTGTGGATTAGGTTAACTTGTCTTTCTGGAGCTGTTTCCAAAGCAGAAGAGTGCTGATCACTCTACAGATTTAAGGCAAATGATAAGGCCTTTACCGAAGCTTATAAGTTGGGTAAATCAATGTCTACATGATATTTTTTCTGATTACATACTTTTTGTTTTGTGTCATATGTGGACAAACTGTATACTAGTTTTTATGCCTGCTTTGAATCAGACACTAATTTTTGTTTGCAGCACCACTATAGGGTTTGCAGTCATACCCTGCTACACGACACTTGAACCATTAGCATCTATGTTCACATATTGCTCAACTGATTTATTAGTTATAGCTTATGTGCATACATTTCTTTGTCATATGTGTATGTATTTTAATATGAATCTTTTGTAAAAAATAAATTAGACTTGCATATATGCATAGGCAAGCTAGTTTGCTATACGAAAAGAAAATAAAATTAAAAACCCTGTTCCTTAGACCATATCAACTGGCTGTTTATCCAATTCACATATATTGCTATAGCACCAGATGTTAAATTTAAATCGACCACTTCATTTGAAAGTTATAAAATGGACATTTGTATACTATGTTATCTTTTAGTACATGCTCAGCTGTTGAATTTTTATGGCAAAGGTCCTGAGGGCTATCTGCTTAAAAGAAGAGATGCCCTTCTTTGAGCACTTTTTGAATGAAACTGACTTGTATTCGTATTAAACATAGGGAAAACTGTAAAAACAGAGATGTAGCTAACCCACTTGATAGAATTCAAACCTAAATTGTATCACCAGTATTCTGTGTCTTATCTATTCGAGAACCGACACCGGTGGGTATTCTTCTAAAGCAAGATTTTGGTTTATGTTTGCATATAGATATTACTTATGCAGTAGATCATTATCAGACATATCAAAATAGTGATATCATTGAATGAAATTAAAAAAAATAATAATTCCATTTTGCTACAAACTTCATACACAGAAAACAAGAGAAATAATGCTTTGAATTTTGCTCATCAGAAGAAGCATTATATAATACAGCACTTTTGATGAGCACAGTTAATTGGTGTGTATATGTATTTTAATCAGTGAGCTGTTCTAAAAGATTTTTCATGGAATGGTCAGACTTTCTTAATTTCTCAACCAGACTAGCAGCATTGTTCATCTGACATGAGACAAACTTAAATTAAGATATACATAATTTTTAAAACAGGGCACATAAATTTCTATATAATGGCTAACATAAATTATATTTTATGTTAGCCATTATATAGAAAACTGGCTAAATAAACAGAAAATCTAAAAAATACAGCCGCCTATTCCACAAACCAAAAAAAAAAAAAAAAAAAAAAAGGACAAATAATCTTAAAATGAACTCAATGATTGCAGACTATAGTAATAACAATTTATTCAAAATGAATGTAGATACACTATTTTACTTTTAAATATGTCAAGAAACTTGTAGTGATCATCCAGCTAATTCAGTTTGCTTTTAAAAAAGTGTGCATTGAAATAAATAAATAAAAAAAAAAAAAAAAAAAAACAAGAATTTAAAGAAAAAAGAACAAGAGCTTTTCATTATTAAAAACTGTTATGACCTAGAAGAAATCTAATCATATCCTTTGACATTACCATCCATGCACACCAATCACATAATCATCCACCTAGTTGGAGGAAAATGGTTTTAGGTAATGAATGTATTTTGCTTTTTTAATTCCCCTGATATGAAACTCAGCCAGATCAGATTCATGAATTTAATTGTAAAATACGGGTATTGAGAAGCAACTGTCATTGGCGAAGGGCTTGGGCATACTGTAGATGACAGTAGGAATCTGCCCCATAGTTATCCCTATGGGACGGATGGACAGAGGACTAATGTCAATTTCAAAAATATGTCTCTGCAATAATATTTTATGAAATTAATTATGTGAGGTTTGTTTGGTGCATTATGAAAAATGAGCACTATTTATGAACAACTTAAGATACTTAACAGTAAATTATCATCACATACATCACAAAAAAGAAATGTATCTCTTTGAGTGCGCATATAGTGAGCTTGGATATATATATATATATAAAAGTATATTTTATTTAGTATTGTAATATATTATTCTTTTTCATATTTTTATGTTAAATGATAATTCTTAAATAGATAAGAATGAATGAATTTATAAAAACAATCATCTCAACCTTTATAATAAATGACACCTAAAGGTTTTCTTAAAATTTAATACAGTTATTCCCATACATGTTGATTTGGCATCCATAGTTGTTATGGCCAACCTATTATAATGCAAATAACAGAAGAAAAAAAATACAAAATGCATTTTAAATGAGAACAGGCCACATCATAATAATCAAAATAATTTGTACTAAAATTCCAATCATAAGCAAAAATATACAAGTATAAAATAAAAAAATACAAAAAATATTGTTCTGACATCAAATACAAAACTGCTTACTTTGCTTATAGTACTTAACATTTTATTCAGGGTTAAATTAAAACATCAAAATTCTCAACATTAGAGATACAGAAAATATATTAAAAAAATGTATATGATATAGTATACAATCTCAGCATGCACAATTTATCAATTAAATTCGACTTCCTTTATACGTATTTTTCAAATCATGAGAAACAGTTTTTGGCTGATTTTTGTGATGAAAAATTAGAAGATATTTTCCAAGAAGGGATGCTTTAAGGCAAACTGGCTTGCATTCATCACGTGGAAAAATCATGACGACGTTTATGCAGGCAGTCCATTCACCAGGATTCAAGCTATTAGTGTTCAGCTTCTCACCAGCTTGTCCACTGGCACACAACAGCCTCTTGTAATACATTATCTGCAGACATGAAATCCTTCTGTATTTATATGAAAAGAAAAAGTTATACATTCAATATTAATTACAAAACCCATTTTCATACATGCCTACTGACAAATTATAAGTAATCCGCAACTCATGATGAGTATTGTTCCAATAGTTCCATCATAAGTTCATACTGATGTAACTCAGGGTCTTAATAAAATTATACCTTGGTATGTTTGATTATATTGTTATGAATAAGGCTTCTGTTTCACATGAAAATGGTTTAAGGAGGTATAAACTTATGTGACATTTATAAACAATTTATTTGCATACATTCACATGAATTTTATAAAATTAATACATATACATCCCTTTCATTAGTTGATAAGAACAAAAATATATACAAAATTCTTTTAATTAAAATAATGGATAAGTAACTGTTACTTATTTGAAAGAATTACATATTGTAAAATACAACTTGGTGAAAAATTATTATTCAGGTATGATCAGAATCCTATAAAAACAATGCACATATGCATAAGCTGTTTATATTTTTCGTTAAAATAAACATTTGATCTGGACAACTGCATACTTTTATTTCAAGATGCTTTTTTAGTTAGGACTACCTAATATACACTAATGTTTGTGAAAATCACAACCATGAAGGAATTATGCACTTTGAACCAAACTTACATGAAATGTAAAGTGAGTTAAGACATACAAATGATTAGAATTACAAAGGGATTATGCATGCATGAAATGAGAACTGGCAGTTGTAAAGGACTGTAAAGTTGTGCTGAAATCTGTTTATCATCCTCCGTCTGCAGTGAACATTTAATTTGTGCTCGGTATGCCTCGTCAACAGCAGAGGATGCCATACCAACAAGTTTGAACGAGGCCACATCGTCTGTATGCAAGAGGGTGGACTTTCATATCAAACAATCACAGCCCGCACGCAGCACAATGCCACAACAGTGATGCATGTTTGGAAGAAATGGACAGCGAGAACCAAACAAGGTGAAATCCTGGCAATGGGTCACACAACAGCACAGGACGACAAACACCTCATCTGCATGGCTGTGATGGATTGTAGAGCATCCTCTCGTATGTTTGTACAATATTGGAGCACTGTTACAAGTGTTCGTCGCTGTCTGCTGCAACATGAACTACATGCAAGGGTTCCTCTATGCAGGATTGCCCTGTCGCTGAGTAACAAATGCCTCCGACTTCAGTGAGCACTGCAACTCAGTGCGTGGCGTGCTCTGTGGCAACAAGTTGCTTTCTCCAACAAATCTTGCTATAATCTGGAGTATAATAATGACAGAGTATGCATTATTTGATGCATTCCAGGCACTATATTTTAGGGGAAAAAAAAAATGCCTGTGCACAAGCCTTCTTTAAGGTACAACAGGTTTTGCATCTTCCCCAGATATGTTGCTCAATCAGCATGCCTAGGATTTCATCGGTCAGCGACTCGCACGTACAGCTAGTGGGCCACACACTGAAACTGAACTTTCACGTCAAGTCAAAGCCATTCCCCAGGATTACATTCAGAACCTATACGATTCAATGCCACGATGTGTACAGGCTCTCGCTCAGCATGACAGAAACCCAAAGTACTGATTTTCCAACTTTCGTTTTTTTTTTTTTTTTTTTTGTTTGTTTGTAAATGTGATCGTTTACTTGTATCACTATCGGTAATATGCGGAATAAATTTCATTCATTTCCGACAATTCCTTCATGGTGTTGCATTTTTCACAAACATTAGTGTGTCTACAGCTTCCAGTGCCTGCTCAGCATCCTCTCGTATGTTACTGAAGATAAATGACTAACTGAAGACAATTTTTAATCTCTATTGAAATGCCCGTAATGATTCATTGCTAAGCACAGAATCTTAAATAACACTTGTAACTCCTAGCAATGCCTCATTCTGCCTCTAGTCCACCATCAGAAAACTCCATCAACCTGCTGTGGAGGAAGCTCCACGTTTATAAAATCATTGCCATCATCTTCAAAGGCAGAGTTACAGAGGTTCTGGGAATCCCATATTATCTTTAAATTCTTTCAAAGCTTTTCTCAAGCCTTTTCTTGTACAATGCAATCATAAAATGCTTGTTGAAATTCTACTCAGTATCAACTGTAATCTCCAAATGCGGCTTTATGAATTTGTGTCCATCATCTATACAAATTACACTGACCAAAAAAAAAAAAAAAGCATTATCTAATTTTTAAAATTACATTATCTTTCGGCTATGCCGAACTGGATGACGAAAGGGACAATTCTCAGAACCCGCACATTTCGAGGAAACCCGTGTAGCTAGGTTACCATTTTCACTTACTACAAAGACAACGCCAAACAATAATCGATTATCGCTCAGATTGGGAACACGTGATCCTTCAGAAGCAGAACTTACATCTGATTGGTTCATTTCTACCCTGGACAGAGTTTCAGCTGAAACATTTTTGGCAAGGTTTGAAGAAATATCACATAGCCGCTACATTGTTTCTGTAGCTAGGTGGGATTCTTTTTTTTTCTAAGAATCCTCCCATTTAAACCACTGCTACCAAAAACTTGTTTCTCAGGAAAGTCCCGTCTAGCAGGGACTGTTGATAGAAGTAAACAACCGCTTTAATCAACACTCACTAATAATATAGTAAAATCACAATGACCAAAATTAGCCTCAATCACTATGTCTAATCCGTTTTCAAAACACATGTTTCACTTTTGTGATAAGAGGAGAGTGGAATGTTGAAATAAACATGAGCTCAGCATAAGAGGGTATAGGTAGTGATCACTTTAGGTTTTCTACAAATGACATTCAGTGGATGAGTTGAATGTTGCCTTTTTTTCCCTCCGAGATAGCTAGATGGTGTTACTAGGTGGCTTAAAGTACAGTCAAAAGTCTTTAATCTGGAATGATCTATAATATGGACCTCAAAGCTACAAACTTTCTGCACATGTTTAAACGCATGCGCATATGCGTTTAATGTATAATGGACGGTATAAGCTAAGCTAAAATTATCTATTTCAGTTAATGTTGCAGATCGCGTCGTTCCTTATTCTTCTAATTGGATCCGGCTTATTATTTTTTGCAGACTGTTAGAGCAATTTTATAAAAAGGAAGCTTGAACTTTCGATTATGTCAAAAAGAGTTTCCGATTCTGGAGATATCAAAGGATTTACAAGCGAAAGCATGTTTTGATGTCCATGAAACAAAAAGTGGAATTGCTGCAAAAAATGGTTAAAGGCATGAAGAAAGTGACAGAGAGGTGATTTGTTTCTCTAACCATTCCGAAATCTGTTTATCAATTTCGCGCTGCTCTGCGGGAGAGGAGGGGGTACGTTGCAGCGCACAATGAACTGGAAGTTGATCTGTCAGCACTATCCTCATCTTCAGGGCAGATGTTTTTATTTTATTCGGCTTATAATTCCTCACTAAATGCAGTATTTCATCTCGATGTACTCTGTCTTTGATATGATTTAAATCAAATTCATCATTATAAATATCACGAATACACATGAAATAGTTTTCTGGTTGCAATTTTCTAATTTCAACTATGCGTAATGTATGCTTTACACATGCGCATGTTGAAAGAAAAGTTTATTAAAGTAAACAAATAAATATTAAACTTTTTTTTGTAAATTTTGATACCCTTTAGATCATAACTGCTCTTTATTTCATATTTTTAATTTTATAATTTCTGCATGCCATCTTAAAAGATTTAAACTGATGAGCTATAATACAAAAAAACCGATAATCCGAAATCGCCGAAGAGTCCAAATTAAAGACTTTTGACTGTTTATGATAACCAAATGAGCACCACAGCATTTAATGGGTTAATATATGACATAATTACACAGATTGGAATTTGCTAGCAAGTTTGCCCTTGAAACAGAAAAGAAAATTAAAAATCCTGCTCCAGAGGACATTCCAGCTGGCAACTTTATGAAATTTATATACTACTGTTACGAAATAATTTGATCCAGTTTTGTGAAATTAACAAAATATATGGCATTAATGAACTATACAATCATCTGATGCATATTTTAACTTTGAATGTCAAATCAGAATAGGGATTTTTTTTTTTTTTCCCACTGTGGCTGATTCTTACCTTTAGTCATAAAGATGGCTATTATGATGCATGTTGCTTTATCAAAGACCTGCCAATGATGGATTACTATATTCCTGCCCCACTTTACAGTGCTGAAATTTATTCAAAATATTTCCCTCATTTTCCACTTTTTTCAATAAATTAATTAGAATGAGCTTTCCTATAGTTTAAAATGTATTTGTTGATGTGGTAACCATTGTCTTCCTTACAAAGACAAAATCCCATAAATACATACAAAGGTTACATTGAACCTTTCTTCTTGTAATTTTTTACCTTAATGCCAACTTAACACAAGAACTGTTGAAACACAGTGAAGCAAACACAAACTGACATTCATTCTATGATTTCAGCTGCATACTCAACTTCTCGCCTACGACTCTGCAGTTGTGCAATTCTAAGATGTTTCTTCAAGTAAAAAATTGGTCGATGTGTACATGGATACCGAGGATGTGTAATTCTTAAAAACGCACCAAGCAGTCGGTGATTTTTCATTGTTTTTCTTGAAGTCCTGTTTTAGATATTTTTGCATGTTTACAGAATTAATTCAAATTTGTAACCGGCGATATGATGAGTCAGCGATTTTCTAAAACACATGA
This sequence comes from Stegodyphus dumicola, assembly GCF_044657685.1. NCBI lineage: Eukaryota > Metazoa > Arthropoda > Arachnida > Araneae > Eresidae > Stegodyphus > Stegodyphus dumicola. The sequence continues at coordinate 105,428,957 of NC_140781.1, read as the reverse complement.
AAACAATCGATTTGGTGACTTGGCAATTTTTTTAAAACTCGCCAATCTGGACCGTAATATCTAGTTTTACCATATTGCTGTTGTGAAAAGACATGTTTGAAGAAGAGTACAAGTTTAACAATTTAAAAATACTGTAATCCTAAAAACAAATCATATGAACCATGGTAGACAAAAAAATAAGAAAGGCACTGCAAAAGCATATGGTTAGACATGGCCAGAATCTCATAAAAAATAGCACACATTAGCTTCTTGGCAAAACATACTTTGGCTCAACTTCAATGTTAATGTTTCTGGTTAAGTAGAAGCAACATTAAAACTGGTTTGCAGTAAATGCTGCCAAATGAACACATAACTGAAATATTTGCTGATATTAAGAAAAATATTAATTTGTTCAGCTAGACATTTAGCACCAATGCTCATCTAATAACAACAAAATTATAAATTTGTTCACAGAATGTAATAAGAAATTTGTGTAAATAAGTACATAAGCAGCAGCAACAACAACAACAAAAGGCACATCAATATCACTGCCACACCATACAATTACGTTTGAATAAGAAAACAGAGTTATGCGCACAGCATTGAAAGAATACCTTTGAAGTACACCATATTCGTTTCTTACCCTGAATCGAGCAGAACCATGTAATTATTTAATCTGCAACTACATTTTGAAATTTAATAATACACACAAATTATATACATTTAATACACATTTTGTACCGAAATTAAATAATTACAAATATAGTTTTTACTAACCTATACATGCAGAAATTCAGGGAAAAAAGATCGCCAGATCGCATTTACCAGTTTGCTTTAAAAAAATGAATTAACATAAATAATTACAATTGAAAACCTATTCATTTAAGCAAATAATGGATTATAAATTTTAATTTTACCTTACAATCAAGAATGAGAATAGCCACTTCACACCCAACAGGCAAGAGAACATTAACTGGGCTGAATAACAAAACAACCATCACAGCAAAAGCTACTGCTTCTTGCTGCAATTTTTAATTTCGCTACAAATAACAGAATACTACTAGAATTGCTTACAATAAGTGTACATAGAATGTTAGGCTTTTGGTATTAATATTACACACTCTAGCTCGGCTGAAGTTAATATGTTAATGTTTCTGGCTAAGCATGTTCAACTAGATGCATTATTAAAGCTGATTTCGGCTCATTTCGGATACCCGGCTCTTGGCTGAATTTCGCGAGTTTTTGGCCGCCATCTTGGATTTCAGAAATGCGCGAAAAAGCGCATTTCGAAATCCAAGATGGCGGCCAAATATTGTTTTCCCTATCCGAGGGAAGTGGACAGGGAAAACAATTCTGAACAACCAAAAGGAAAAATTGAACTTACCCTTGTTCATGTTGACATGATGACGCCTGACATTCCCTATTTCTTCAACATATATTGCAAAATGAAGATACTTACCCCTAGATGATATTGCTTGTACAATCTTTGTCTTTTTAAATTATGTTATTTATATTTATATAAAAATTTCACTTTTTAACAAGAAAATTTTTATCCAGGTTATCACAGTTTCACCTTTTCACAAGAATATTTTTATCCAGGTTCTCACAGTTTCATCTTTTCACAAGAAAATTTTTATCTTCTTTCTCACAGTTTTGCAAGAAAATATGTATCCAGTTTCTCACAGTCAACAAGTTCACAAGTAACTGTGTATATGATAACCAGGGCTGGAAAGGGAGCATATGTCCGTGGGCACATCATCCAAGGGAAGCCAAAATGATGTTACGAATTTTTAGAGTTGAATGTTTTCCATTTTTGGCCAGTAGTCGGGAGGGGCACAAAATCTTCAGTTGTCCCTGGGCGCTGAAAACAGTAACTATGACTCTGCCGATAACTTATAAAATTTCATTTTTTCACAAGAAAAACTGTTATAGATTCATTCCTTGTTAAAATCCAATGCTTCGTTTCACTGAATTCCACTCTTATAGATCGAGGCCTGTTCATCAGATCTGAAAAAGAACAATTTTTACAAGCATTTTGAAATTAGAAATGATTCCATTTCCACATCACCTTAAGACTTACACGTACTTAAAAAAAGAAAAATCTTTTCTTCTGCTTTTTGACTATTCATTTTAATTGAAGCATTACCAAATTTTGTAAATTAGAGTTTTTATAATTATATTTAAATCAGTTATTTATAAAAAATATTTATGCGGGTATTATCATATAATTTCATTTAAAAAATAGGCACTATCTATTTTCACATTACTTGACGTTACATGCAGGTTAAAGTGATTTTTAATTAAATCTAAATTTGATAAAAAAATTAGAAACAGTAAGAAATGTGATTAATGATATTAGTGAAACAAAATAGTTACAAATAATCCCAATTTTTAAGCTAGTACATGTAAGACTAGGAGATAGGAATCCTGATGCGTTTTTTTTTACGAGGTTTCGCCAGGAGCCATAATCCTCTAATTTTAATGTGCACACATATATTTTATATTACTTACCATTCAGCACCATATTTTGCATTTTTCAGCAGTATTACTTGGCAGTTCACTATTTGGAGTTTTTTGTAGAGAAAATATCCATGTTATATATGTTCAGAATACGAGATAAATAAACAAGATTTTAAATTTCATGATCGTCGAGATTTCCTGTGGTGGCAGCAGTTGCTCAGTTCCTTCGCTTTCAGGTGTGGCCCGCATCAGTCGTTTCAACTCGGATGTGTTTCTTGAAAGAAAAACCTGGCTATACCCCCAGGTACTGGGTTTGTCATCCGAGTTGATTTCTCCATCTGCTTCTTCCCTCGTCTAAGTGGCAGCAAAATGTTATTTTTGAAGTCCCTAAACAAAATATCCATATTATGCATATTCAAAATACAAGATAAGTAAACAAGATTTTAAATTTCATGATCGTCGAGATTTCCTGCAGTGGCAGCAGTTGCTCAGTTCCTTCGCTTTCAGGTGTGGCCCACATCAGTCGTTTCAACTCAGATGTGTTTCTTGAAAGAAAAACCTGGCTATACCCCCAGGTACTGGGTTTGTCATCCGAGTTGATTTCTCTATCTGCTTCTTCCCTCGTCTAAATGGCAGCAAAATGTTATTTTTGAAGTCCCTAAACAAAATATCCATATTATGCATATTCAAAATACAAGATAAGTAAACAAGATTTTAAATTTCATGATCGTCGAGATTTCCTGTGGTGGCAGCAGTTGCTCAGTTCCTTCGCTTTCAGGTGTGGCCCGCATCAGTCGTTTCAACTCGGATGTGTTTCTTGAAAGAAAAACCTGGCTATACCTCCAGGCACTGGGTTTGTCATCCGAGTTGATTTCTCCATCTGCTTCTTCCCTCGTCTAAGTGGCAGCAAAATGTTGTTTTTGAAGTACCTAAACAAAATATCCATATTATGCATATTCATAATACAAGATAACTAAACAAGGTTACGATAATGAAAACATAAGTTAGCGTATATATAAACACTTTTATTAAATGTTTTAATATTTTTTCTAAAAGTGTTCTTTCTGTTGTTTAGTTTTAATCTTTTGTTAACTACATACTCTTTTTAACTAGAAAATAATAATTGAACATAGTACAAAAATACACAATTACCACAAAAGGGTGGCAAGTTTAAGAAATTAATAATGTAAGATTGAATCCTTATATTTAAAATAATAAATAAACGGTAAAATTAAAATAATAAACATAGTATGAAAATACATATTTAAAATAAACAGGCTGGAAACATTAAAAGTAATGAATTCACCTGTATATTTTCTGACTGAAGATTCATTTCTTTCCATGATTCATTTATCATTTCTGCAATATTCTTTACCTGAAAGGGGTGATAAATTATCCTTAACAATAAAATGTTTTCTGGTAAGAAGTAGGCTGGAAACCTTTAAATTAATCAAGTCACCTCTATGTTTGTCAATTTATCTGTCAAAATTAGTTTTCTTCTTTCTTTTATTTATTTTTTTGGGATTACCTAATTTGCAATAAAGTTTTTTTTACTGAAAAATAAGTAGGTAAACATATACTAATAATAACTAAATAAATTTTACAGTTGCTTTTACTGAAGGAGTAGTATTAAAATAAAGTAAAGCACTAATTTGAAACATAAGCTGTGAATGGTTAAAATTTTGTCTTACCTCTGTCATAGTATTTCATGACATTTTGGATCTGCAGCTGTGAAAGAAAGTTTATTTTAATGAAGGAATAACAAAATATATAAAGAATAGCTCTCATGTCAAAATAAAAGTTGAGAATAACTGAAATACACATTTACCTCTTTATGTAAAAGATATGCAACATTTTCGCAACATTTCCATCCTTTTGTTTTCTGGGCTCTGTTTTTTGGTTGAATTCTAAAAGGAAATAAAAAATAACAATTTCATGTAGTGAAAAACAAAAAGGTATTAAATCAAAATTTGTGGACCATCTGAACATTTACACAAATTATAGTAAACAATTTACTTGTATGCTTTTCTTATCATTTATTCCAGTTTTAAAACTTGGTCTGTGTTCCCTTACTCTGAAAAATAAGCACATAGATTATAATGGTATGTAATTTAATATTTAAATGCAATTTTTGTATGTATATATATGTAAATAAATAAATTATGTCAAAAATAATGTTATATTTGTTGGTTTTACCTCATTTATCATCATCTTCCTGAATGAATGGTATATCATCATCTTGTCGGGCAGATTTCTTTGGAGGCATCAGGTCCTCAATTCCTTCGCTTTCTGATGTTGGTTCCTCCAACATTTTAAGTTCAAGGCCGACTTTTCCATGGCCTGGATACACAGCTTTAATGTCCTGTAGAAACTGAGCAAGTCTTTCTCCATCATAAGTAAAGGGCTTCAAGCGGAACCGCCTGTAATAATGTACAGCCATGTACTGCGTGCAAATATCATCTGTTCTCTTGCTCTTTATAGACCTCTTAAAAAGTTTGTTTTCACCCTCAAGATCATTTATAGTGTTCTGTTTATCATCGGGATCTACAAATACGCCTGTAAATAAAGGATTAATGAATGTTAAGGATGAAAAAAAAAATGTCACTCATTAAAAAAAAAGACACATATTTACCTTTCTTGTGATTGGTAGTTTTATGTGTTGCTGCCGGAAATAAATTTTCTATCCTTTTATATTGTGGAGCAGAGTCAGTGTATATGAAGGTGGTTTCTGGGTGAACATGACGTTTAATGCAAGGCCACAAATGCCTTTTGCTTTTTCCTTTAACCTTGAAAAATAATCCTTCTTTGTCTTCTCGACAGTAGATGCCTAAAACTACGATGGTCATATTTATGGTTACCCTGCCGCGGTTGTACTTGCGGCGGGTCAAAAATGTTTCATCAATTAATATAGATTTTCCTTTACCACCTAACATTCTGCTATGATGAGAGGCAAAAATTTCGCATACCTCACGACAATATGATAAAAAGTCAACAATAGTCTCATTTGCAATTACTGGTAATTTTTGCTTTTCCCTCCATAGCTTTAGCTGCTGATTTATGTAGCTGAAACTGTGATCTAGAACAAAGTACACAGTTATGACTAAAGCTTCCCTTATCGGGATTTTTGTACCTTCGAAAAATGTGTTTTCAATGGGGTTAATCATGCCAGAGCAGTTGTTGCGATTTCTCAGGCTGCAGACCCAACGCCATCCCAGCTTTGATTCCTTTCTCTTGTTGCTTCTCATCGGTGCCTGGCACTTGGGGCAAGGTGGTGCCTCATCCTCTCTGGGAAGAAGTCCAGCATCGGTGGCAAACTCAAGTGCAGCTGCCTCTGTATTAATTAAATGCATGTCAGTAATTAAACAGAAATATTTCAGTTTTTCATGCAAAGAAGCCATATTCAAAAAAGTCAGTACAGTGACAGAAATAGTTTAATGAAATTTATTGTTAGAAATTTCAGAAACTTGGCAATTATGCAAAAGTCAAAACTATCAGAAATAAAAAAGTTTAATAAAGATGAAAAGTAATTATAAGTTTAATTAAACAATATTAGTACATTATAGGAAGATAGAGAAGTGAAAAGTTCAAACTAGAAAGTAGTATTACAGAAAAAAAAAAAAAAAAAAAGGAAAATTATATTAAAATATTAAAAAAATTAATATTATTAATAATATTAAAAATTAATTATTAAATAATATTAAAAAATGTAATGGATGAAAATAGATTAAAAGTAAACTTAGCTTTGGCAAAGTCCAAACCACGTAAGTACCAAGGTACTGATTTTTTTTAGTACCTGACAGACAGACAGACAGCTATTTGCTTAACCGCGGCAAAATATGATCGCGAAAAATCTTCTTTTTTTAAATTTATTTAAAATATTTTCGAAAAAAAAGTATTTTACTTTACAAATAAATGTTTTTCGGTACATATGTTTTTTAAAACATTTTTAAACAGAGATGCAGAAGAATAATAGGTATTGTTATTTTTGTGTGCAGATATGCGTGCGTGATGAACTAAAAAATGATTTTGAAGGTTTCGTGGCATATTTATCCTCTCAAAAATATGCAACTTGCTCAACTTTTCGATTTTATTAAATTAAATAAGGCCTATCGATTTTTTTTTTTTTTTTTTAAAGCACTGACAATGAAAGCTGTTATGTTCTATTTTTGCGTTTTTATCCCAAAGCGCGTTAGCCCAGAAAGGCTATTAATTTTGTTTTCGCATTTTGCGTTGAACTGTTTCTACCGAATATTATCACTGTGTGTTATATTTAAAGATATTTAATAATAAAGAATCAGCATAAATATACATATGTTTAACGTACATAACATTTATGCAGATACTGTGATAAAACAACGGTACCTACAGCTATGAAATTTTGAATATGTACGTCACCACCCGAATATGGGCATCTGAAAGCTCAAATTTGTAATTTGTTTTATTAACTATTTAACATTTTGTAAAGCATTTATGTGTTTTTGATTAAGAAACTCGACGATTTCTAAGCGAGCAATGGCAACACTGTTCGGCGCAAGACTGTCTATCGGAAATTCTAAAGATATGCTCTTCTTTTAAATGTTTTGTCATATTGCTGCTTAAGAGAGAAGACAGTTGGGATGTACAAAATTTAAAGACCGCATGTCTGTTGATTTTGAAAATTCATTTCCAATGAATTTAACAATTGTTTTCAGTTGGCGAGAGGTATACATCTCTGTTGTACACTATTATTGGTAACCTTTAATTGTTGGTTATTTGTTACATTTTTTTGTCTTTCATATTGCCCTGGCTGCATTGGAAATTTCGTGGTTTTCCTCGTGTGTATACGAGCCAGTACAATTACACTAATGAATCATATCACTTAAATAATGTGAATAATTATAGAATTATTATATAAGTGTAGAATAATTGGGATGGTTGTTATGTTCACGAGTTGTGTGTAAATGTAATTAATTAATGAAGATTTCAGCAGCGGCCTGGCGGTAAAGTGTGTGAGCACTGGTAGTTCTGTCCGAAGTTCGAATCCCGCTAATGCGCCGGTTGATTGTTATGTTCACGAGTTGTGTGTAAATGCGTGGCTTTGTGTGATTATGTCATTAATTAATGAAGGGTTTAGCAGCGGCCTGGCGGAAAAGTGTGTGAGCACTGGTAGTTCATCTCATTACACATATACTAGCTACGCATATATACATTATAGACAGTGGTGTAACTAGAATTCTTGGTCCCGTATGCAAAATAATTTCCTGGGTCCCTAAACCAATAAATTTAATGTGCTTAAAAATAAAAATTAAACTAAAGAAAAAAACGTGAAAAGTAAAAAAAAAATCAAGGATTCCTGGAGCCTATGTTTTCATGATTTTTATCACATCTGGATTAATTGTTAAAAAATAAAAGCACGTTCTTAGGGAACCATTTGAAAGTTATGTAATATGAAGAAAGAATAAAAAGGAAAATATTTCCCCTTTGCTAACTGGTGAAATGCAAATTTGCTTTAGTCTGGGTATTTGACGTCAGATGATTTTATTTCTGTAATTTAAGACTTTTTGTGTGCGTGCGTGTGAGTGATAGGTAATTGATATTCACAGACAAGATAATTGATAAACGTACAGAAAAAATATTACATCAATAGATAGTACTCTGTGATTTACTCAACTTGCAAACATAATTTATGCAATAATATACAAGTAATAAATAAGAACTTTTATGAACCATGAAGTGTAGCACTATTGTTCGCGAAGAATCTTGGAAAAGATGCACGTGAGGAGAAGAACATTAGCACAACTGCAGTCAGTAGTGAATTAATCTTCTTCAGATGTATGGAGCTTCATATAGCGATCAAGCATTTCACTTCCACAAACGAAAATTTGAGCACTTGCAAACTGTTTCCTTTCGATGATCTCAGAGGGACGACTGCGTAATCTCTGCTTTATCTAGATATTTAGACTTCCAGAATGGCTAGATAATCTAAACATAGGAAGATTAAAGCTGTTATCTTAGTCTTGAACCGGGATGATAACGCCTCATATAATATTGCAGCGGCTGCTCTATTGTCCTAGAAAACTGGATGACACCCCCCTTTCCCTGTTTAGGCTTGCCAGCGACTGCTGCTATCCTTAAAGCTCAACTCCATTGCTGAGCTACTCAGTGGCGTAAAGGGGGTGTATGATGCGCCGGTCGCAGAGGGGCGCCAAATGGTCTCCAAACAAGATTTTCATCATATCACTGTGTTTTTTTCGGGAAGGGGGGCGCTAAAAAGGTATTTTGCCCCGGGCGCCAGTTATGCTCGCCACTCCACTGAAGCTACTCAGATCTTTTGTTTGCAACACTACAGAAGACTCTGCCTCCGACGAGAAGGCATGAAAGACCGCAAAGCGATCAAAACACCATGGGATTGTTTCGTAGTGATATCAGTGTTATAGCTAGAGACGGGCGAGGGTGGACAACTGTCCCTGGGCGTAGTGTCACGGAAATGCCAAACTGACGAAGTTTTAGAATGAAACAGTTTCCATACTTAGAAAACAGAAGGGTGTATGAAATCTGCAGTTGTCTTTAGGCGCTGAAAACTATAGCCAAGTCTTTAGCCATATTGGATGTCCAGTAATAGATTGCATGCATCTTAGGATGTCACCCACTGTCACCACCACCAGATGACGGGAGTCATTAGCATAGATATCGCATCATCTAAAGACGGCTCTCCAGTGGCCGAGCGGTAAAGCCGATAAACTCGGGCCGGGCCTCGAATCCCGGCGAGCAGATTGGCTGCTAACTAAGCGTTTTCATGGTTTCCATATGTGGAACCTATATACAGTCCAATTTCCCTTAGAAAGTCTTTCACGAAGCCATCCCTTCCCTTAGACAGGTAGCCCTCGAATGTTTCGCCATGACTAAATAAACTGAACCCAACTCATCATCTGTAAGAGAAGATATCAGTTCTTCATATCCTGGCGTGGTTGTTTGTGGAAAACCACTACCAGAGTTGGATTAGCCATTAAGGAAAGTAAGCACGTGCTTAGGGCATCAGGTAAAGGCAGCGTTACAAAAAGGTGCTTAAAGATTCAAAGAAAGAGTGCAAAGGGTCCACAAAAATAAAATTCTCACTGCAGATTTTAGAAGATACCTAGTGCACTTAATCCAAGCCCGAGAAAGAGGGAATGATGAGAAAGAGGCGTTATACTATAGATGTATGTGGAGGCAGCAAATTCTTTGAAGTGCTACGGGCATATAAAAGTCTAATTTGGCAATGAGCATTACTAAACATTCAGATAGCTGCTCTCTTTGATCGAAATGTAATCCAAACTACTGACATGATGTGTATAGTCGCACTTTGGCCTTCTTTTAAACTTCCAGACAAAGTCGTCCAGATATTGTCTATAGAACTGTCACGCTGACACTACAAATCGATGTTGTTAAAACCGAATGTACCATGCAGTAGCTTCCGTTCATGTTTTGAGCATACACCATGCTTTATACCCTCTCATACACCCCATAGATGTCATGCTACGTATATGTGCATGCTGTACAATACCGGACCCTAAGTGATCTCCTAATTGATCTTTTTGTTGCATCTTCTTGTTTGTACTAACGTTACATTAATTTCTCCATTTCATTCTTAATTTTTATTATTTATATAATTGCAGAACTGATCAGCTATCGTGGATGACTTCTTAAATCGCAATGTTTTACAGGAGCGGAAGCACGCTATCCACTAGGAAGGTTGGGATTTATGCTACTGACCGGGAAATTCGCTTAGCTACATATAGGAACTGTGTGCAGCCAAAATAAGATAAGATACTAAGTCACTAATTTTCTCTTTCCTTACCGCTTGGCTTCGTGTTCTAATTAGAAGCACGTTCGGCTGGCAATAGGGAAGTCCAGAATGCAAATCCAGGGGCGGTCATTCGCTGATATTTTCTATTTCAAATAAATAATTAAAGGCTCAACCAACTAACCAAGTGGTTCCCAAACGAAAATGTGGTAGACGATAATTCTTCACCACCAGCAGGTGGCGATTAGGTTACCACCTCCCCAACTGCCTTCTAAACGGGGAAGAATGTACGGAATTTTCTTTTTTCTCAATGCATGCTTTCATGATGTAATTAGAAGCACTTCTGGATGGCAGTCTTTAAGCCCAGATTTCGAATCCAGGATAGGTCATTTCTAATATTTTTTTTTTTTTGGCTCCTAAATAAACCTAATATTATACATCACCGTTCTATGGTGCTCTACATTCATCTACAATAGCACAATCTCAAATAGAGCTACCAGTGCTTTAATATCGAGATTAGCGTACATAGTGACTCTGAAATTGCAGTTTCGATGGTAATGGTTCAGAGGCACATGTTCTACTGTAGTGTGGATTAGGTTAACTTGTCTTTCTGGAGCTGTTTCCAAAGCAGAAGAGTGCTGATCACTCTACAGATTTAAGGCAAATGATAAGGCCTTTACCGAAGCTTATAAGTTGGGTAAATCAATGTCTACATGATATTTTTTCTGATTACATACTTTTTGTTTTGTGTCATATGTGGACAAACTGTATACTAGTTTTTATGCCTGCTTTGAATCAGACACTAATTTTTGTTTGCAGCACCACTATAGGGTTTGCAGTCATACCCTGCTACACGACACTTGAACCATTAGCATCTATGTTCACATATTGCTCAACTGATTTATTAGTTATAGCTTATGTGCATACATTTCTTTGTCATATGTGTATGTATTTTAATATGAATCTTTTGTAAAAAATAAATTAGACTTGCATATATGCATAGGCAAGCTAGTTTGCTATACGAAAAGAAAATAAAATTAAAAACCCTGTTCCTTAGACCATATCAACTGGCTGTTTATCCAATTCACATATATTGCTATAGCACCAGATGTTAAATTTAAATCGACCACTTCATTTGAAAGTTATAAAATGGACATTTGTATACTATGTTATCTTTTAGTACATGCTCAGCTGTTGAATTTTTATGGCAAAGGTCCTGAGGGCTATCTGCTTAAAAGAAGAGATGCCCTTCTTTGAGCACTTTTTGAATGAAACTGACTTGTATTCGTATTAAACATAGGGAAAACTGTAAAAACAGAGATGTAGCTAACCCACTTGATAGAATTCAAACCTAAATTGTATCACCAGTATTCTGTGTCTTATCTATTCGAGAACCGACACCGGTGGGTATTCTTCTAAAGCAAGATTTTGGTTTATGTTTGCATATAGATATTACTTATGCAGTAGATCATTATCAGACATATCAAAATAGTGATATCATTGAATGAAATTAAAAAAAATAATAATTCCATTTTGCTACAAACTTCATACACAGAAAACAAGAGAAATAATGCTTTGAATTTTGCTCATCAGAAGAAGCATTATATAATACAGCACTTTTGATGAGCACAGTTAATTGGTGTGTATATGTATTTTAATCAGTGAGCTGTTCTAAAAGATTTTTCATGGAATGGTCAGACTTTCTTAATTTCTCAACCAGACTAGCAGCATTGTTCATCTGACATGAGACAAACTTAAATTAAGATATACATAATTTTTAAAACAGGGCACATAAATTTCTATATAATGGCTAACATAAATTATATTTTATGTTAGCCATTATATAGAAAACTGGCTAAATAAACAGAAAATCTAAAAAATACAGCCGCCTATTCCACAAACCAAAAAAAAAAAAAAAAAAAAAAGGACAAATAATCTTAAAATGAACTCAATGATTGCAGACTATAGTAATAACAATTTATTCAAAATGAATGTAGATACACTATTTTACTTTTAAATATGTCAAGAAACTTGTAGTGATCATCCAGCTAATTCAGTTTGCTTTTAAAAAAGTGTGCATTGAAATAAATAAATAAAAAAAAAAAAAAAAAAAAAAAAAAAAAAAAAACAAGAATTTAAAGAAAAAAGAACAAGAGCTTTTCATTATTAAAAACTGTTATGACCTAGAAGAAATCTAATCATATCCTTTGACATTACCATCCATGCACACCAATCACATAATCATCCACCTAGTTGGAGGAAAATGGTTTTAGGTAATGAATGTATTTTGCTTTTTTAATTCCCCTGATATGAAACTCAGCCAGATCAGATTCATGAATTTAATTGTAAAATACGGGTATTGAGAAGCAACTGTCATTGGCGAAGGGCTTGGGCATACTGTAGATGACAGTAGGAATCTGCCCCATAGTTATCCCTATGGGACGGATGGACAGAGGACTAATGTCAATTTCAAAAATATGTCTCTGCAATAATATTTTATGAAATTAATTATGTGAGGTTTGTTTGGTGCATTATGAAAAATGAGCACTATTTATGAACAACTTAAGATACTTAACAGTAAATTATCATCACATACATCACAAAAAAGAAATGTATCTCTTTGAGTGCGCATATAGTGAGCTTGGATATATATATATATATAAAAGTATATTTTATTTAGTATTGTAATATATTATTCTTTTTCATATTTTTATGTTAAATGATAATTCTTAAATAGATAAGAATGAATGAATTTATAAAAACAATCATCTCAACCTTTATAATAAATGACACCTAAAGGTTTTCTTAAAATTTAATACAGTTATTCCCATACATGTTGATTTGGCATCCATAGTTGTTATGGCCAACCTATTATAATGCAAATAACAGAAGAAAAAAAATACAAAATGCATTTTAAATGAGAACAGGCCACATCATAATAATCAAAATAATTTGTACTAAAATTCCAATCATAAGCAAAAATATACAAGTATAAAATAAAAAAATACAAAAAATATTGTTCTGACATCAAATACAAAACTGCTTACTTTGCTTATAGTACTTAACATTTTATTCAGGGTTAAATTAAAACATCAAAATTCTCAACATTAGAGATACAGAAAATATATTAAAAAAATGTATATGATATAGTATACAATCTCAGCATGCACAATTTATCAATTAAATTCGACTTCCTTTATACGTATTTTTCAAATCATGAGAAACAGTTTTTGGCTGATTTTTGTGATGAAACATTAGAAGATATTTTCCAAGAAGGGATGCTTTAAGGCAAACTGGCTTGCATTCATCACGTGGAAAAATCATGACGACGTTTATGCAGGCAGTCCATTCACCAGGATTCAAGCTATTAGTATTCAGCTTCTCACCAGCTTGTCCACTGGCACACAACAGCCTCTTGTAATACATTATCTGCAGACATGAAATCCTTCTGTATTTATATGAAAAGAAAAAGTTATACATTCAATATTAATTACAAAACCGATTTTCATACATGCCTACTGACAAATTATAAGTAATCCGCAACTCATGATGAGTATTGTTCCAATAGTTCCATCATAAGTTCATACTGATGTAACTCAGGGTCTTAATAAAATTATACCTTGGTATGTTTGATTATATTGTTATGAATAAGGCTTCTGTTTCACATGAAAATGGTTTAAGGAGGTATAAACTTATGTGACATTTATAAACAATTTATTTGCATACATTCACATGAATTTTATAAAATTAATACATATACATCCCTTTCATTAGTTGATAAGAACAAAAATATATACAAAATTCTTTTAATTAAAATAATGGATAAGTAACTGTTACTTATTTGAAAGAATTACATATTGTAAAATACAACTTAGTGAAAAATTATTATTCAGGTATGATCAGAATCCTATAAAAACAATGCACATATGCATAAGCTGTTTATATTTTTCGTTAAAATAAACATTTGATCTGGACAACTGCATACTTTTATTTCAAGATGCTTTTTTAGTTAGGACTACCTAATATACACTAATGTTTGTGAAAATCACAACCATGAAGGAATTATGCACTTTGAACCAAACTTACATGAAATGTAAAGTGAGTTAAGACATACAAATGATTAGAATTACAAAGGGATTATGCATGCATGAAATGAGAACTGGCAGTTGTAAAGGACTGTAAAGTTGTGCTGAAATCTGTTTATCATCCTCCGTCTGCAGTGAACATTTAATTTGTGCTCGGTATGCCTCGTCAACAGCAGAGGATGCCATACCAACAAGTTTGAACGAGGCCACATCGTCTGTATGCAAGAGGGTGGACTTTCATATCAAACAACTTGGCAAAAAGCCACAACTTAAGTACTTGGCGCTCGCCAGACAAACTTTGCATAATTACGTTAACACTTATAATTCTGGCCGGAAGTAGAAAATAAGAAGTGATAGTAAAGATTTAAAATAAAGTAAACGTTAGTAAAACTTAAGATCCTTACAAACTTATACTAATAATAACTAAATAAATTTTACAGTTGCTTTTACTGAAGGAGTAGTATTAAAATAAAGTGAAGCACTAATTTGAAACATAAGCTGTGAATGGTTAAAATTTTGTCTTACCTCTGTCATCGTATTTCATGACATTTTGGATCTGCAGCTGTGAAAGAAAGTTTATTTTAATGAAGGAATAACAAAATATATAAAGAATAGCTCTCACATCAAAATAAAATTTGAGAATAACTGAAATACACATTTACCTCTTTATGTAAAAGATATGCAACATTTTCGCAACATTTCCATCCTTTTGTTTTCTGGGCTCTGTTTTTTGGTTGAATTCTAAAAGGAAATAAAAAATAACAATTTCATGTAGTGAAAAACAAAAAGGTATTAAATCAAAATTTGTGGACCATCTGAACATTTACACAAATTATAGTAAACAATTTACTTGTATGCTTTTCTTATCATTTATTCCAGTTTTAAAACTTGGTCTGTGTTCCCTTACTCTGAAAAATAAGCACATAGATTATAATGGTATGTAATTTAATATTTAAATGCAATTTTTGTATGTATATATATGTAAATACATAAATTATGTCAAAAATAAAGTTATAGTTGTTGGTTTTACCCCATTTATCATCATCTTCCTGAATGAATGGTATATCATCATCTTGTCGGGCAGATTTCTTTGGAGGCATCAGGTCCTCAATTCCTTCGCTTTCTGATGTTGGTTCGTCCAACATTTTAAGTTCCAGGCAGACTTTTCCATGGCCTGGATACACAGCTTTAATGTCCTGTAGAAACTGAGCAAGTCTTTCTCCATCATAAGTAAAGGGCTTCAAGCGGAACCGCCTGTAATAATGTACAGCCATGTACTGCGTGCAAATATCATCTGTTCTCTTGCTCTTTATAGACCTCTTAAAAAGTTTGTTTTCACCCTCAAGATCATTTATAGTGTTCTGTTTATCATCGGGATCTACGAATACGCCTGTAAATAAAGGATTAATGAATGTTAAGGATGAAAAAAAAAATGTCACTCATTAAAAAAAAAAGACACATATTTACCTTTCTTGTGATTGGTAGTTTTATGTGTTGCTGCCGGAAATAAATTTTCTATCCTTTTATATTGTGGAGCAGAGTCAGTGTATATGAAGGTGGTTTCTGGGTGAACATGACGTTTAATGTAAGGCCACAAATGCCTTTTGCTTTTTCCTTTAACCTTAAGAAATAATCCTTCTTTGTCTTCTCGACAGTAGATGCCTAAAACTACGATGGTCATATTTTTGGTTACCCTGCCACGGTTGTACTTGCGGCGGGTCAAAAATGTTTCATCAATTAATATAGATTTTCCTTTACCACCTAACATTCTGCTATGATGAGAGGCAAAAATTTCGCATACCTCACGACAATATGATAAAAAGTCAACAATAGTCTCATTTGCAATTACTGGTAATTTTTGCTTTTTCCTCCATAGCTTTAGCTGCTGATTTATGTAGCTGAAACTGTGATCTAGAACAAAGTACACAGTTATGACTAAAGCTTCCCTTATTGGGATTTTTGTACCTTCGAAAAATGTGTTTTCAATGGGGTTAATCATGCCAGAGCAGTTGTTGCGATTTCTCAGGCTGCAGACCCAACGCCATCCCAGCTTTGATTCCTTTCTCTTGTTGCTTCTCATCGGTGCCTGGCACTTGGGGCAAAGGTGGTGCCTCATCCTCTCTGGGAAGAAGTCCAGCATCGGTGGCAAACTCAAGTGCAGCTGCCTCTGTATTAATTAAATGCATGTCAGTAATTAAACAGAAATATTTCAGTTTTTCATGCAAAGAAGCCATATTCAAAAAAGTCAGTACAGTGACAGAAATAGTTTAATGAAATTTATTGTTAGAAATTTCAGAAACTTGGCAATTATGCAAAAGTCAAAACTATCAGAAATAAAAAAGTTTAATAAAGATGAAAAGTAATTATAAGTTTAATTAAACAATATTAGTACATTATAGGAAGATAGAGAAGTGAAAAGTTCAAACTAGAAAGTAGTATTACAGAAAAAAAAAAAAAAAAAAGGAAAATTATATTAAAATATTAAAAAAATTATTAATATTATTAATAATATTAAAAATTAATTATTAAATAATATTAAAAAATGTAATGGATGAAAATAGATTAAAAGTAAACTTAGCTTTGGCAAAGTCCAAACCACGTAAGTACCAAGGTACTGATTTTTTTTAGTACCTGACAGACAGACAGACAGCTATTTGCTTAACCGCGGCAAAATATGATCGCGAAAAATCTTCTTTTTTTAAATTTATTTAAAATATTTTCGAAAAAAAAGTATTTTACTTTACAAATAAATGTTTTTCGGTACATATGTTTTTTAAAACATTTTTAAACAGAGATGCAGAAGAATAATAGGTATTGTTATTTTTGTGTGCAGATATGCGTGCGTGATGAACTAAAAAATGATTTTGAAGGTTTCGTGGCATATTTATCCTCTCAAAAATATGCAACTTGCTCAACTTTTCGATTTTATTAAATTAAATAAGGCCTATCGATTTTTTTTTTTTTTTTTTAAAGCACTGACAATGAAAGCTGTTATGTTCTATTTTTGCGTTTTTATCCCAAAGCGCGTTAGCCCAGAAAGGCTATTAATTTTGTTTTCGCATTTTGCGTTGAACTGTTTCTACCGAATATTATCACTGTGTGTTATATTTAAAGATATTTAATAATAAAGAATCAGCATAAATATACATATGTTTAACGTACATAACATTTATGCAGATACTGTGATAAAACAACGGTACCTACAGCTATGAAATTTTGAATATGTACGTCACCACCCGAATATGGGCATCTGAAAGCTCAAATTTGTAATTTGTTTTATTAACTATTTAACATTTTGTAAAGCATTTATGTGTTTTTGATTAAGAAACTCGACGATTTCTAAGCGAGCAATGGCAACACTGTTCGGCGCAAGACTGTCTATCGGAAATTCTAAAGATATGCTCTTCTTTTAAATGTTTTGTCATATTGCTGCTTAAGAGAGAAGACAGTTGGGATGTACAAAATTTAAAGACCGCATGTCTGTTGATTTTGAAAATTCATTTCCAATGAATTTAACAATTGTTTTCAGTTGGCGAGAGGTATACATCTCTGTTGTACACTATTATTGGTAACCTTTAATTGTTGGTTATTTGTTACATTTTTTTGTCTTTCATATTGCCCTGGCTGCAGTGGAAATTTCGTGGTTTTCCTCGTGTGTATACGAGCCAGTACAATTACACTAATGAATCATATCACTTAAATAATGTGAATAATTATAGAATTATTATATAAGTGTAGAATAATTGGGATGGTTGTTATGTTCACGAGTTGTGTGTAAATGTAATTAATTAATGAAGATTTCAGCAGCGGCCTGGCGGTAAAGTGTGTGAGCACTGGTAGTTCTGTCCGAAGTTCGAATCCCGCTAATGCGCCGGTTGATTGTTATGTTCACGAGTTGTGTGTAAATGCGTGGCTTTGTGTGATTATGTCATTAATTAATGAAGGGTTTAGCAGCGGCCTGGCGGAAAAGTGTGTGAGCACTGGTAGTTCATCTCATTACACATATACTAGCTACGCATATATACATTATAGACAGTGGTGTAACTAGAATTCTTGGTCCCGTATGCAAAATAATTTCCTGGGTCCCTAAACCAATAAATTTAATGTGCTTAAAAATAAAAATTAAACTAAAGAAAAAAACGTGAAAAGTAAAAAAAAAATCAAGGATTCCTGGAGCCTATGTTTTCATGATTTTTATCACATCTGGATTAATTGTTAAAAAATAAAAGCACGTTCTTAGGGAACCATTTGAAAGTTATGTAATATGAAGAAAGAATAAAAAGGAAAATATTTCCCCTTTGCTAACTGGTGAAATGCAAATTTGCTTTAGTCTGGGTATTTGACGTCAGATGATTTTATTTCTGTAATTTAAGACTTTTTGTGTGCGTGCGTGTGAGTGATAGGTAATTGATATTCACAGACAAGATAATTGATAAACGTACAGAAAAAATATTACATCAATAGATAGTACTCTGTGATTTACTCAACTTACAAACATAATTTATGCAATAATATACAAGTAATAAATAAGAACTTTTATGATGTAAATGATACATTTGTTAAATATAAAACATATTTATCATAAACTTCATAAAGAAAACTATTTGAATATACAATTTTAGTAGAAAATATGTAATATTTTTGCTGTCCTTTTAAAAATCCTTTTGGTACACTAAACTACTTGAATACATCCTTTTTATAAAAAAACATGAATGCTAAAGATTTTTCCTGTTTCTTTTTAATTTTCCCTCAGCCCGTACTGCTGTTCTTCTCTAATCCCCCCCCCTCAATAAGTGTAATTTTAACACTGGTGACCGAAATTCATCATAAAGACAAAAATCTTTTTTATTAAAATTTGTGTCTCCTAACCTTCATTTCCGCAAAATTATTTATCAATACCTGGACATCCATTTTCACAGCCATGTCAACTTCAATGCTCAATAGTGATAGGTTTAACAACCGATCTTGTATCATAGTGTTTCTTAAATATGTTTTTATTATTGAAAATGATCTCTGTCTCGTGGCTTTGGTTACAGATAATGAATGATAAATACAATATAAGTTAATTGCACTCCCGATTAACTGCTTGTCATGTCATAGTATTTTACCATTGCTAATTTAGCTAAATCCTTAACGGATTTCAAATTTTGGATATCTGTTCTGAAAGTATTTATAAATAATAAAAGTTGTACTTCCAGTACATTAGCAAAGTCTTATTTATATTTTTTCTGTATTTTTGAAACATTATTAATAATTTCCGTATTTGTTAACAATGACAAATACGGAAATTTAAGTTCCAAAAATGAAAACATCATTGCGATTTTTGTTATTCCAGTCATTCTGTATTTTAACTGAGTATTTAAAATGTCGAGAGCAGCATAAAAAACTGTTACTTTAAAAGACATTTCGGAATTTTCAAGCCTGTTATCCTCACATAACTCATCAATATTTTCTTGTCTTTATTTTCTTCTATTTTTCAAATTTAGTTTCTATGTCCCATTTATTTTATATACAAAAATTTGTATATAAATGTATTTGTATTTTTGTGAATATACAAAAATTGTATATTCAAAACTCTGCTTCTTTCATAATGTCTTCAAACTTCTTTCTCATATCTTGCATATTAATAGAAACGCTTTTTACATGTTGGTGAGCTCCATTCAAGTCGATCGATTTTCGATTGATTGATTGATAGATCCTGCAGATACAGCGCAGGACGTGTTTGTTTTTAATTTTTGGCATTTTGCCAGAAATGTTTAATAATTTGTAGTTAAGCTCATCGACACAACGTATATTTCAAGATGAGAACTCACACTCTGTCACATGGATTTTAAAAGTAGTACACATAAATACTTGTTTTATACTTTCCTAAACAAGTATAACGTTTCTTCATAATTAGTTAAAATAAAGTTGTATGAAACAAGTTTCGCGTACTTTGCAGAGAAATACGCAAAACTTCATTTAATGAAAATAGGTTTGTGGTGGATCAAAAAGCAAAAATCAGATAGGAAATGCTGATATATTTTAGGAGCATTAATATTTATGATTATTGTTTTCTGCTTTATTTGCATCTTGAAAAACTATTAATGTCTCAGAATAATGACCTCAGATTTCCAGTTTTTACGCTGCTTATAAATTAAGCAGTATCAATTTTTTTTAAATCTATCTATCATTAATTTATTAAAGACAAAAATATAAAAAAATAAATATAACGTATGGGAACATATATTAACGGAAGCTATTTATGTCTTAGAAAAGTTATGCAGTGGTTCTGAAATGAAAGATAGTAATGTACAAAGGGATTATATGAGTGAAAATCGCTTCATTTATTATTAAAACGTATTAAATAAAGTTTTTAATTTGCGAAAATTATTGAAATATTGCAATAACGGAGGAGAATTCTTTTCTGAAATATTCCATTCGTTTGTGTGGTGAAAATAGCAATGTAATTCGCGTTCTTTCAAATGTTCAAATGCAACTTAAAACTATTAGGTCCAACGCTGCCATTGATATGCTTAATATTTTCAGTAATTAATTTATCGAAATTTACGAAGTAGTATATACTTTTAGTTGTGTGATACCATTATTATTATTATTATTATATTATTATTGACGGTTTCACGTACTGAATGCTGTAGAAAGTAAATTAAAAGCACCACAGCAGTACTTTTGAAACCACTACGAAGCAACAGAACTCTAACAAATCTCAGACTTCTGATAATTATAGTGTGATTAACAGTTCAACCTCACTTCGAATATTACAATACAATATAGAGAAAGCACCAATTCAGACACTTCAATATGAAATTCAAAACCTACGAAATTAATGCACAAATGCTACCCTAAACATTAAAACATAATGTGACACGTTCATGTAAAATAAATAACTAGTAAAGCGCCAATATAAAGCAACATGTGAAAAGGGATGGACAAATTATAACATTCAAGTATTTCTAGTGGAAATAAAGTTGATATAAAACAAGAATTACCAGCCACAGATGTCTTTTTGCTCTGCATTATTCATCCGTTCTTTTTCTTTCACGATATCATGTTCTGCATTCCAAGAGTGCACAAAAATGATCACAAATTACACTAGAAGGGGCCAAAAGGGGAAAAAAGGAATCATTAGATTTTAACTACTTTGATATTAAAGAATAATTATACACAGAGAAATATCTAATATTGTTTCTTAATATATAAAACTTCGCCTTCTTTGTTTTAAATTCCAGCAATGTGCTACATTGTTACTAAAAGCATGACTGCAATGCAGGTACTCTCATCCATGAGAGAGGACAGCTTAATCCGATATACCAGAAATTATCTTGAAATATTACCAGGTGACTTTAATGTAATTATAGAAATATTTCACTCAGGGAAAGAACATATTGTCTAGCTGCCCGGGTTCGAGCCCAGCTTTAATATAGCAAGCTAAAACACATCAAATGCTATTGAATGATACAGCATTTTGAAATGTTACAAAAAATTTAAATGCAATTTCGTGGAAGAGCTATTGCAATTACCTACATACTAAAATTTTGATCAAAAATTCAAGAAAACTAAGATACTCCTTTTTCTTTCGAAGGAATCAAAGTCATATACTAATGTAGGGATGCTCAACCTATTGTACTATGAAACCTACACATAGGAATGAAATTTTGTCAGCTATGTGAGATGTCCAATACGGAGAAATTCCGTAAATTGTAGAATAGAACCTGCGTCTGAAAACAGACGAAAGGTAGAACATTATTCAAATACTTTACCTTTAGCCTTGAAGCAGGTGTTCTATATTAAACTGTGTTAATTCACATACAGAATTAGTAATATAATAGCTCAAAATATTTTAAGAACCAAACACGCATTAAATAAACATTAAAAAATCTATATACATTTATTAGTGTTACGAGGGTTTATTCTGAAATATTATAAGGTCACTTTCAAAGAAATGATAGAACTTTTCACTCAGGGAAGGGACATTCTGTCTGGCTGCCCGGGTTCCATCCCAGCTTCTGTTACAAAAGTTTTATAGAAGAATTTTAAAAATCCAGAAACGAAACTTATGAAGAAATTATTGAACATACCTGGTTCTATGATTTAGCCATTCTTACAGACATAGTAACTAAATCTTAAATTTGAGGGAGGGGGCATGAGAACTAAACTAGAGTCTTTGAATTAAAGGGTATTATAAATTCATTTTAAATCAAAATTAATTTTGTGAAAATATTACACAAATATGAGGAATATACATTTTTACCATAATGTAATGTACGTTTTGCCCCTTTGAAAATCTGGAGAAATAAGGGGTGAAATATAAGAAAACTGAAAGAATCATTTGGAAAATCTCATCGAGCTTAAATTAGTTTCTAAATTAGATGTTTTGAGTGTATTTAAAATTAGGCTAACTACTTCATTCACTTCAAACCCATTACATAATACTAGTATTTAAGAAAAATGGTAGAAGATTGCAAATATGTTAAATAACAATTCTATTGATCTAGAAATGGAAATAACTGATTTTCATCCTAATTAAATCAAGAATATGACAAAAAGCCATTTGAATAGTCCTAGAACAGAAACATCATGAACAGTTAAACTTTTAAAAAGATAAATTCCTGCTTCCAATCTACTTAAAAATGTGAAAGAGGATTTTCAACAATGAACTTAAAATCAATGTTTAGATAGAGGATAACAAATCAACATCCCAACGACTGCAAGGATTTAGCCATAACATCGCATGTATCAGAGGCAAAAAAAAAAAAAAACTCGCAGAAGATATGCAGTGTTAAATTTCACATTAAAATACGATTTCCCTGTATTTAACTTTCATCTTGCTGAATTTTTTGTAAATAATACAAAGAGTATACCTTTTCTTTAACATATTATACCACACATTTTTATACTTTGTGTAGTGTATTTATAACTGAAATATTAAAAGTGCACTAGATACTTGTGCTCGCCAAAATTTTATAAACTGAAAATTGGCTCCCTTTAAGTTAAAGTTGCACATAACTGCACTAAGGGAAGGAATGCAATTTTATTTCTTTGTCTGTATTTGGTTTCATTTTCATATAAAAAGAGTTAAAAATAGGGTTATCTAATTTTGTTATCTAGGT
This sequence comes from Stegodyphus dumicola, assembly GCF_044657685.1. Classification (NCBI taxonomy): domain Eukaryota; kingdom Metazoa; phylum Arthropoda; class Arachnida; order Araneae; family Eresidae; genus Stegodyphus; species Stegodyphus dumicola. The sequence continues at coordinate 105,405,561 of NC_140781.1, read as the reverse complement.
AACAAAATTTAAACACACATTTTCAGTAAAAATTACAGAATAAAAGATTTTGTTTCCCTGAAGATGCAACACCTCGCTATTCCAGGTATGGTACAGACTGCATACTGTCAGAAAGAAATTTCTTTCTTAAACAGGGAATCCATATACTTTAATCTGTTTTTACACAAGTACTGTTTATGACTAATAGTCCAGGAGTAAAATACTTTATAGTTAATCCATCTAAATTTTTATTATTTCCGGTCATCTGTATAGACTGTTTATTTATCACGACTAAACTACCAATCTGCATTCTAGATACCTCATATGATTCTTCAAGTCACGTTTCGTAGCCTATCATTTCTAATACAACAGGTACTTGCTGAGCGCAGACTTGTAAAGCGTGATTTCGCGTATAGCACTACCTTACAGGATTCCATTTAATTTGTCCACTGCTAGAATTTCATTCATACGTGGTTCAACATTCATCCATCAACACCAGAAAGAATTTATCTGCTACTTTAAACAATTTCCATAGACTGAAAATGAAGTTCAAAAAAATCTTACAAATCTCAAATGCAAAGCATTCCGAAGAATTTTCACATATGGAAGATAAAGAAGTCAAACAATGAATCAGAAAATTACAAAAGAAGAATTGGGTACTTATAAAACCCCTTGATAATAAAAGCGCTCATTACGAGAAACAGCTTTTAACTGAAGATTAGATGAAGGAATCGTTAAATAACAGAGAAGCAATGTCTGATCTTCTAGTGGAGATGGACACAATTAAAGAAAAAAACGGACACTTTAAAAGAGCTACTGGGAAATATGTGCTCTTTACAGCAACATGGTTACAGTTGCATCAGTCATTCTTATAAGCAAAAGACATCAGCTTTTTCAAAAAATAATTCTGTCATGTATTTGCCAAGAGAACGAAAACAAGTCCTAAAGAAACTTTCAGAGTGCTTTTCAAAACCAAGTTGAAAGTTAGTCTGCAGAATTTTACTTTGATAATAATAAAACATCTCTGATTTTATTTCAAAATGAATATTTTTTTATCGATTTTAAAGAGATCTTCGCAAATTGGTTCATAAAACTTCACAATATGCCAAAATTGTTCAGATTAGGGACAAAATATAATAAAGTATGCTTAAAACAACTAAGAAAAAGCACATTTTGAGCATCCTTAACAGAAGACAATTTGGCTCCCCTAACTTTCTTTACGAGTATACATTAAATTTTTATTTACATTTCTTTTTTATTCAACACTTAACTTTCAATGGTTTTAAGAGAAACAGCACTTGATAGAGAGACTCTAAATTCGGAAAAAACTGAAACAAAATTGGTTTATACCCACGCAGTGCAATTACAGTGGCCTGTTGGGAAGAGAAGACCCCGTTGGACATGGAAAATATTAGGCCACACAGAGAGGAAAATGTTTAGCCTCCTCCTCGTAATGCGAAAGGAGGCCACTTGGGAAAAAATTCCATCACATCAGTACTTTTGAAACCACTACGAAGCAGCAGAACTCTAACAAATCTCAGACTTCTGATAATTATAGTGTGATTAACAGTTCAACCTCACTTCGAATATTACAATACAATATAGAGAAAGCACCAATTCAGACACTTCAATATGAAATTCAAAACCTACGAAATTAATGCACAAATGCTAACCTAAACATTAAAACATAATGTGACACGTTCATGTAAAATAAATAACTAGTAAAGCTCCAATATAAAGCAACATGTGAAAAGGGATGGACAAATTATAACATTCAAGTATTTCTAGTGGAAATAAAGTTGATATAAAACAAGAATTACCAGCCACAGATGTCTTTTTGCTCTGCATTATTCATCCGTTCTTTTTCTTTCACGATATCATGTTCTGCATTCCAAGAGTGCACAGAAATGATCACAAATTACACTAGAAGGGGCCAAAAGGGGAAAAAAGGAATCATTAGATTTTAACTACTTTGATATTAAAGAATAATTATACACAAAGAGAAATATCTAATATTGTTTCTTAATATATAAAATTCAAGAGTCGCCTTCTTTGTTTTAAACTCCAGCAATGTGCTACATTGTTACTAAAAGCATGCCTGCAATGCAGGTACTCTCATCCATGAGAGAGGACAGCTTAGTCCGATATACCAGAAATTATCTTGAAATATTACCAGGTGACTTTAATGTAATTATAGAAATATTTCACTCAGGGAAAGAACATATTGTCTAGCTGCCCGGGTTCGAGCCCAGCTTTAATATAGCAAGCTAAAACACATCAAATGCCATTGAATGATACAGCATTTTGAAATGTTACAAAAAATTTAAATGCAATTTCGTGGAAGAGCTATTGCAATTACCTACATACTAAAATTTTGATCAAAAATTCAAGAAAACTAAGATACTCCTTTTTCTTTCGAAGGAATCAAAGTCATATACTAATGTAGGGATGCTCAACCTATTGTACTATGAAACCTACACATAGGAATGAAATTTTGTCAGCTATGTGAGATGTCCAATACGGAGAAATTCCGTAAATTGTAGAATAGAACCTGCGTCTGAAAACAGACGAAAGGTAGAACATTATTCAAATACTTTACCTTTAGCCTTGAAGCAGGTGTTCTATATTAAACTGTGTTAATTCACATACAGAATTAGTAATATAATAGCTCAAAATATTTTAAGAACCAAACACGCATTAAATAAACATTAAAAAATCTATATACATTTATTAGTGTTACGAGGGTTTATTCTGAAATATTATAAGGTCACTTTCAAAGAAATGATAGAACTTTTCACTCAGGGAAGGGACATTCTGTCTGGCTGCCCGGGTTCCATCCCAGCTTCTGTTACAAAAGTTTTATAGAAGAATTTTAAAAATCCAGAAACGAAACATATGAAGAAATTATTGAACATATCTGGTTCTATGATTTAGCCATTCTTACAGACATAGTAACTAAATCTTAAATTTGAGGGAGGGGGCATGAGAACTAAACTAGAGTCTTTGAATTAAAGGGTATTATAAATTTATTTTAAATCAAAATTAATTTTGTGAAAATATTACACAAATATGAGGAATATACATTTTTACCATAATGTAATGTACGTTTTGCCCCTTTGAAAATCTGGAGAACTAAGGGGTGAAATATAAGAAAACTGAAAGAATCATTTGGAAAATCTCATCGAGCTTAAATTAGTTTCTAAATTAGATGTTTTGAGTGTATTTAAAATTAGGCTAACTACTTCATTCACTTCAAACCCATTACATAATACTAGTATTTAAGAAAAATGGTAAAAGATTGCAAATATGTTAAATAACAATTCTATTGATCTAGAAATGGAAATAACTGATTTTCATCCTAACTAAGATCAAGAATATCATAAAATGCCATTTGAATAGTCCTAGAACAGAAACATCATGAACAGTTAAACTTTTAAAAAGATAAATTCCTGCTTCCAATCTACTTAAAAATGTGAAAGAGGATTTTCAACAATGAACTTGTTAAAATCAATGTTTAGATACAGGATAACAAATCAACATCCCAACGACTGCAAGGATTTAGCCATAACATCGCATGTATCAGAGGCAAAAAAAAAAAAAAAACTCGCAGAAGATATGCAGTGTTAAATTTCACATTAAAATACGATTTCCCTGTATTTAACTTTCATCTTGCTGAATTTTTTGTAAATAATACAAAGAGTATACCTTTTCTTTAACATATTATACCACACATTTTTATACTTTGTGTAGTGTATTTATAACTGAAATATTAAAAGTGCACTAGATACTTGTGCTCGCCAAAATTTTATAAACTGAAAATTGGCTCCCTTTAAGTTAAAGTTGCACATAACTGCACTAAGGGAAGGAATGCAATTTTATTTCTTTGTCTGTATTTGGTTTCATTTTCATATAAAAAGAGTTAAAAATAGGGTTATCTAATTTTGTTATCTAGGTAACAAAATTTAAACACACATTTTCAGTAAAAATTACAGAATAAAAGATTTTGTTTCCCTGAAGATGCAACACCTCGCTATTCCAGGTATGGTACAGACTGCATACTGTCAGAAAGAAATTCCTTTCTTAAACAGGGAATCCATATACTTTAATCTGTTTTTACACAAGTACTGTTTATGACTAATAGTCCAGGAGTAAAATACTTTATAGTTAATCCATCTAAATTTTTATTATTTCCGGTCATCTGTATAGACTGTTTATTTATCACGACTAAACTACCAATCTGCATTCTAGATACCTCATATGATTCTTCAAGTCACGTTTCGTAGCCTATCATTTCTAATACAACAGGTACTTGCTGAGCGCAGACTTGTAAAGCCTGATTTCGCGTATAGCAGTACCTTACAGGATTCCATTTAATTTGTCCACTGCTAGAATTTCATTCATACGTGGTTCAACATTCATCCATCAACACCAGAAAGAATTTATCTGCTACTTTAAACAATTTCCATAGACTGAAAATGAAGTTCAAAAAAATCTTACAAATCTCAAATGCAAAGCATTCCGAAGAATTTTCACATATGGAAGATAAAGAAGTCAAACAATGAATCAGAAAATTACAAAAGAAGAACTGGGTGCTTATAAAACCCCTTGATAATAAAAGCACTCATTACGAGAAACAGCTTTTAACTGAAGATTAGATGAAGGAATCGTTAAATAACAGAGAAGCAATGTCTGATCTTCTAGTGGAGACGGACACAATTAAAGAAAAAAACGGACACTTTAAAAGAGCTACTGGGAAATATGTGCTCTTTACAGCGACATGGTTACAGTTGCATCAGTCATTCTTATAAGCAAAAGACATCAGCTTTTTCAAAAAATAATTCTGTCATGTATTTGCCAAGAGAACGAAAACAAGTCCTAAAGAAACTTTCAGAGTGCTTTTCAAAACCAAGTTGAAAGTTAGTCTGCAGAATTTTACTTTGATAATAATAAAACATGTCTGATTTTATTTCAAAATGAATATTTTTTTATCGATTTTAAAGAGATCTTCGCAAATTGGTTCATAAAACTTCACAATATGCCAAAATTGTTCAGATTAGGGACAAAATATAATAAAGTATGCTTAAAACAACTAAGAAAAAGCACATTTTGAGCATCCTTAACAGAAGACAATTTGGCTCCCCTAACTTTCTTTACGAGTATACATTAAATTTTTATTTACATTTCTTTTTTATTCAACACTTAACTTTCAATGGTTTTAAGAGAAACAGCACTTGATAGAGAGACTCTAAATTCGGAAAAAACTGAAACAAAATTGGTTTATACCCACGCAGTGCAATTACAGTGGCCTGTTGGGAAGAGAAGACCCCGTTGGACATGGAAAATATTAGGCCACACAGAGAGGAAAATGTTTAGCCTCCTCCTCGTAATGCGAAAGGAGGCCACTTGGGAAAAAATTACATCACAGCAGTACTTTTGAAACCACTACGAAGCAACAGAACTCTAACAAATCTCAGACTTCTGATAATTATAGTGTGATTAACAGTTCAAACACACTTCAAATATTACAATACAATATAGAGAAAGCACCAATTCAGACACTTCAATATGAAATTCAAAACCTACGAAATTAATGCACAAATGCTACCCTAAACATTAAAACATAATGTGACACGTTCATGTAAAATAAATAACTAGTAAAGCTCCAATATAAAGCAACATGTGAAAAGGGATGGACAAATTATAACATTCAAGTATTTCTAGTGGAAATAAAGTTGATATAAAACAAGAATTACCAGCCACAGATGTCTTTTTGCTCTGCATTATTCATCCGTTCTTTTTCTTTCACGATATCATGTTCTGCATTCCAAGAGTGCACAGAAATGATCACAAATTACACTAGAAGGGGCCAAAAGGGGAAAAAAGGAATCATTAGATTTTAACTACTTTGATATTAAAGAATAATTATACACAAAGAGAAATATCTAATATTGTTTCTTAATATATAAAACTTCAAGAGTCGCCTTCTTTGTTTTAAACTCCAGCAATGTGCTACATTGTTACTAAAAGCATGACTGCAATGCAGGTACTCTCATCCATGAGAGAGGACAGCTTAGTCCGATATACCAGAAATTATCTTGAAATATTACCAGGTGACTTTAATGTAATTATAGAAATATTTCACTCAGGGAAAGAACATATTGTCTAGCTGCCCGGGTTCGAGCCCAGCTTTAATATAGCAAGCTAAAACACATCAAATGCTATTGAATGATACAGCATTTTGAAATGTTACAAAAAATTTAAATGCAATTTCGTGGAAGAGCTATTGCAATTACCTACATACTAAAATTTTGATCAAAAATTCAAGAAAACTAAGATACTCCTTTTTCTTTCGAAGGAATCAAAGTCATATACTAATGTAGGGATGCTCAACCTATTGTACTATGAAACCTACACATAGGAATGAAATTTTGTCAGCTATGTGAGATGTCCAATACGGAGAAATTCCGTAAATTGTAGAATAGAACCTGCGTCTGAAAACAGACGAAAGGTAGAACATTATTCAAATACTTTACCTTTAGCCTTGAAGCAGGTGTTCTATATTAAACTGTGTTAATTCACATACAGAATTAGTAATATAATAGCTCAAAATATTTTAAGAACCAAACACGCATTAAATAAACATTAAAAAATCTATATACATTTATTAGTGTTACGAGGGTTTATTCTGAAATATTATAAGGTCACTTTCAAAGAAATGATAGAACTTTTCACTCAGGGAAGGGACATTCTGTCTGGCTGCCCGGGTTCCATCCCAGCTTCTGTTACAAAAGTTTTATAGAAGAATTTTAAAAATCCAGAAACGAAACTTATGAAGAAATTATTGAACATACCTGGTTCTATGATTTAGCCATTCTTACAGACATAGTAACTAAATCTTAAATTTGAGGGAGGGGGCATGAGAACTAAACTAGAGTCTTTGAATTAAAGGGTATTATAAATTCATTTTAAATCAAAATTAATTTTGTGAAAATATTACACAAATATGAGGAATATACATTTTTACCATAATGTAATGTACGTTTTGCCCCTTTGAAAATCTGGAGAACTAAGGGGTGAAATATAAGAAAACTGAAAGAATCATTTGGAAAATCTCATCGAGCTTAAATTAGTTTCTAAATTAGATGTTTTGAGTGTATTTAAAATTAGGCTAACTACTTCATTCACTTCAAACCCATTACATAATACTAGTATTTAAGAAAAATGGTAAAAGATTGCAAATATGTTAAATAACAATTCTATTGATCTAGAAATGGAAATAACTGATTTTCATCCTAACTAAGATCAAGAATATCATAAAATGCCATTTGAATAGTCCTAGAACAGAAACATCATGAACAGTTAAACTTTTAAAAAGATAAATTCCTGCTTCCAATCTACTTAAAAATGTGAAAGAGGATTTTCAACAATGAACTTGTTAAAATCAATGTTTAGATACAGGATAACAAATCAACATCCCAACGACTGCAAGGATTTAGCCATAACATCGCATGTATCAGAGGCAAAAAAAAAAAAAAAACTCGCAGAAGATATGCAGTGTTAAATTTCACATTAAAATACGATTTCCCTGTATTTAACTTTCATCTTGCTGAATTTTTTGTAAATAATACAAAGAGTATACCTTTTCTTTAACATATTATACCACACATTTTTATACTTTGTGTAGTGTATTTATAACTGAAATATTAAAAGTGCACTAGATACTTGTGCTCGCCAAAATTTTATAAACTGAAAATTGGCTCCCTTTAAGTTAAAGTTGCACATAACTGCACTAAGGGAAGGAATGCAATTTTATTTCTTTGTCTGTATTTGGTTTCATTTTCATATAAAAAGAGTTAAAAATAGGGTTATCTAATTTTGTTATCTAGGTAACAAAATTTAAACACACATTTTCAGTAAAAATTACAGAATAAAAGATTTTGTTTCCCTGAAGATGCAACACCTCGCTATTCCAGGTATGGTACAGACTGCATACTGTCAGAAAGAAATTCCTTTCTTAAACAGGGAATCCATATACTTTAATCTGTTTTTACACAAGTACTGTTTATGACTAATAGTCCAGGAGTAAAATACTTTATAGTTAATCCATCTAAATTTTTATTATTTCCGGTCATCTGTATAGACTGTTTATTTATCACGACTAAACTACCAATCTGCATTCTAGATACCTCATATGATTCTTCAAGTCACGTTTCGTAGCCTATCATTTCTAATACAACAGGTACTTGCTGAGCGCAGACTTGTAAAGCCTGATTTCGCGTATAGCAGTACCTTACAGGATTCCATTTAATTTGTCCACTGCTAGAATTTCATTCATACGTGGTTCAACATTCATCCATCAACACCAGAAAGAATTTATCTGCTACTTTAAACAATTTCCATAGACTGAAAATGAAGTTCAAAAAAATCTTACAAATCTCAAATGCAAAGCATTCCGAAGAATTTTCACATATGGAAGATAAAGAAGTCAAACAATGAATCAGAAAATTACAAAAGAAGAACTGGGTGCTTATAAAACCCCTTGATAATAAAAGCACTCATTACGAGAAACAGCTTTTAACTGAAGATTAGATGAAGGAATCGTTAAATAACAGAGAAGCAATGTCTGATCTTCTAGTGGAGACGGACACAATTAAAGAAAAAAACGGACACTTTAAAAGAGCTACTGGGAAATATGTGCTCTTTACAGCGACATGGTTACAGTTGCATCAGTCATTCTTATAAGCAAAAGACATCAGCTTTTTCAAAAAATAATTCTGTCATGTATTTGCCAAGAGAACGAAAACAAGTCCTAAAGAAACTTTCAGAGTGCTTTTCAAAACCAAGTTGAAAGTTAGTCTGCAGAATTTTACTTTGATAATAATAAAACATGTCTGATTTTATTTCAAAATGAATATTTTTTTATCGATTTTAAAGAGATCTTCGCAAATTGGTTCATAAAACTTCACAATATGCCAAAATTGTTCAGATTAGGGACAAAATATAATAAAGTATGCTTAAAACAACTAAGAAAAAGCACATTTTGAGCATCCTTAACAGAAGACAATTTGGCTCCCCTAACTTTCTTTACGAGTATACATTAAATTTTTATTTACATTTCTTTTTTATTCAACACTTAACTTTCAATGGTTTTAAGAGAAACAGCACTTGATAGAGAGACTCTAAATTCGGAAAAAACTGAAACAAAATTGGTTTATACCCACGCAGTGCAATTACAGTGGCCTGTTGGGAAGAGAAGACCCCGTTGGACATGGAAAATATTAGGCCACACAGAGAGGAAAATGTTTAGCCTCCTCCTCGTAATGCGAAAGGAGGCCACTTGGGAAAAAATTACATCACAGCAGTACTTTTGAAACCACTACGAAGCAACAGAACTCTAACAAATCTCAGACTTCTGATAATTATAGTGTGATTAACAGTTCAAACACACTTCAAATATTACAATACAATATAGAGAAAGCACCAATTCAGACACTTCAATATGAAATTCAAAACCTACGAAATTAATGCACAAATGCTACCCTAAACATTAAAACATAATGTGACACGTTCATGTAAAATAAATAACTAGTAAAGCTCCAATATAAAGCAACATGTGAAAAGGGATGGACAAATTATAACATTCAAGTATTTCTAGTGGAAATAAAGTTGATATAAAACAAGAATTACCAGCCACAGATGTCTTTTTGCTCTGCATTATTCATCCGTTCTTTTTCTTTCACGATATCATGTTCTGCATTCCAAGAGTGCACAGAAATGATCACAAATTACACTAGAAGGGGCCAAAAGGGGAAAAAAGGAATCATTAGATTTTAACTACTTTGATATTAAAGAATAATTATACACAAAGAGAAATATCTAATATTGTTTCTTAATATATAAAACTTCAAGAGTCGCCTTCTTTGTTTTAAACTCCAGCAATGTGCTACATTGTTACTAAAAGCATGACTGCAATGCAGGTACTCTCATCCATGAGAGAGGACAGCTTAGTCCGATATACCAGAAATTATCTTGAAATATTACCAGGTGACTTTAATGTAATTATAGAAATATTTCACTCAGGGAAAGAACATATTGTCTAGCTGCCCGGGTTCGAGCCCAGCTTTAATATAGCAAGCTAAAACACATCAAATGCTATTGAATGATACAGCATTTTGAAATGTTACAAAAAATTTAAATGCAATTTCGTGGAAGAGCTATTGCAATTACCTACATACTAAAATTTTGATCAAAAATTCAAGAAAACTAAGATACTCCTTTTTCTTTCGAAGGAATCAAAGTCATATACTAATGTAGGGATGCTCAACCTATTGTACTATGAAACCTACACATAGGAATGAAATTTTGTCAGCTATGTGAGATGTCCAATACGGAGAAATTCCGTAAATTGTAGAATAGAACCTGCGTCTGAAAACAGACGAAAGGTAGAACATTATTCAAATACTTTACCTTTAGCCTTGAAGCAGGTGTTCTATATTAAACTGTGTTAATTCACATACAGAATTAGTAATATAATAGCTCAAAATATTTTAAGAACCAAACACGCATTAAATAAACATTAAAAAATCTATATACATTTATTAGTGTTACGAGGGTTTATTCTGAAATATTATAAGGTCACTTTCAAAGAAATGATAGAACTTTTCACTCAGGGAAGGGACATTCTGTCTGGCTGCCCGGGTTCCATCCCAGCTTCTGTTACAAAAGTTTTATAGAAGAATTTTAAAAATCCAGAAACGAAACTTATGAAGAAATTATTGAACATACCTGGTTCTATGATTTAGCCATTCTTACAGACATAGTAACTAAATCTTAAATTTGAGGGAGGGGGCATGAGAACTAAACTAGAGTCTTTGAATTAAAGGGTATTATAAATTCATTTTAAATCAAAATTAATTTTGTGAAAATATTACACAAATATGAGGAATATACATTTTTACCATAATGTAATGTACGTTTTGCCCCTTTGAAAATCTGGAGAACTAAGGGGTGAAATATAAGAAAACTGAAAGAATCATTTGGAAAATCTCATCGAGCTTAAATTAGTTTCTAAATTAGATGTTTTGAGTGTATTTAAAATTAGGCTAACTACTTCATTCACTTCAAACCCATTACATAATACTAGTATTTAAGAAAAATGGTAAAAGATTGCAAATATGTTAAATAACAATTCTATTGATCTAGAAATGGAAATAACTGATTTTCATCCTAACTAAGATCAAGAATATCATAAAATGCCATTTGAATAGTCCTAGAACAGAAACATCATGAACAGTTAAACTTTTAAAAAGATAAATTCCTGCTTCCAATCTACTTAAAAATGTGAAAGAGGATTTTCAACAATGAACTTGTTAAAATCAATGTTTAGATACAGGATAACAAATCAACATCCCAACGACTGCAAGGATTTAGCCATAACATCGCATGTATCAGAGGCAAAAAAAAAAAAAAACTCGCAGAAGATATGCAGTGTTAAATTTCACATTAAAATACGATTTCCCTGTATTTAACTTTCATCTTGCTGAATTTTTTGTAAATAATACAAAGAGTATACCTTTTCTTTAACATATTATACCACACATTTTTATACTTTGTGTAGTGTATTTATAACTGAAATATTAAAAGTGCACTAGATACTTGTGCTCGCCAAAATTTTATAAACTGAAAATTGGCTCCCTTTAAGTTAAAGTTGCACATAACTGCACTAAGGGAAGGAATGCAATTTTATTTCTTTGTCTGTATTTGGTTTCATTTTCATATAAAAAGAGTTAAAAATAGGGTTATCTAATTTTGTTATCTAGGTAACAAAATTTAAACACACATTTTCAGTAAAAATTACAGAATAAAAGATTTTGTTTCCCTGAAGATGCAACACCTCGCTATTCCAGGTATGGTACAGACTGCATACTGTCAGAAAGAAATTCCTTTCTTAAACAGGGAATCCATATACTTTAATCTGTTTTTACACAAGTACTGTTTATGACTAATAGTCCAGGAGTAAAATACTTTATAGTTAATCCATCTAAATTTTTATTATTTCCGGTCATCTGTATAGACTGTTTATTTATCACGACTAAACTACCAATCTGCATTCTAGATACCTCATATGATTCTTCAAGTCACGTTTCGTAGCCTATCATTTCTAATACAACAGGTACTTGCTGAGCGCAGACTTGTAAAGCATGATTTCGCGTATAGCAGTACCTTACAGGATTCCATTTAATTTGTCCACTGCTAGAATTTCATTCATACGTGGTTCAACATTCATCCATCAACACCAGAAAGAATTTATCTGCTACTTTAAACAATTTCCATAGACTGAAAATGAAGTTCAAAAAAATCTTACAAATCTCAAATGCAAAGCATTCCGAAGAATTTTCACATATGGAAGATAAAGAAGTCAAACAATGAATCAGAAAATTACAAAAGAAGAACTGGGTGCTTATAAAACCCCTTGATAATAAAAGCACTCATTACGAGAAACAGCTTTTAACTGAAGATTAGATGAAGGAATCGTTAAATAACAGAGAAGCAATGTCTGATCTTCTAGTGGAGACGGACACAATTAAAGAAAAAAACGGACACTTTAAAAGAGCTACTGGGAAATATGTGCTCTTTACAGCGACATGGTTACAGTTGCATCAGTCATTCTTATAAGCAAAAGACATCAGCTTTTTCAAAAAATAATTCTGTCATGTATTTGCCAAGAGAACGAAAACAAGTCCTAAAGAAACTTTCAGAGTGCTTTTCAAAACCAAGTTGAAAGTTAGTCTGCAGAATTTTACTTTGATAATAATAAAACATCTCTGATTTTATTTCAAAATGAATATTTTTTTATCGATTTTAAAGAGATCTTCGCAAATTGGTTCATAAAACTTCACAATATGCCAAAATTGTTCAGATTAGGGACAAAATATAATAAAGTATGCTTAAAACAACTAAGAAAAAGCACATTTTGAGCATCCTTAACAGAAGACAATTTGGCTCCCCTAACTTTCTTTACGAGTATACATTAAATTTTTATTTACATTTCTTTTTTATTCAACACTTAACTTTCAATGGTTTTAAGAGAAACAGCACTTGATAGAGAGACTCTAAATTCGGAAAAAACTGAAACAAAATTGGTTTATACCCAGGCAGTGCAATTACAGTGGCCTGTTGGGAAGAGAAGACCCCGTTGGACATGGAAAATATTAGGTCACACAGAGAGGAAAATGTTTAGCCTCCTCCTCGTAATGCGAAAGGAGGCCACTTGGGAAAAAATTACATCACAGCAGTACTTTTGAAACCACTACGAAGCAACAGAACTCTAACAAATCTCAGACTTCTGATAATTATAGTGTGATTAACAGTTCAACCTCACTTCGAATATTACAATACAATATAGAGAAAGCACCAATTCAGACACTTCAATATGAAATTCCAAACCTACGAAATTAATGCACAAATGCTACCCTAAACATTAAAACATAATGTGACACGTTCATGTAAAATAAATAACTAGTAAAGCTCCAATATAAAGCAACATGTGAAAAGGGATGGACAAATTATAACATTCAAGTATTTCTAGTGGAAATAAAGTTGATATAAAACAAGAATTACCAGCCACAGATGTCTTTTTGCTCTGCATTAATCATCCGTTCTTTTTCATTCACGATATCATGTTCTGCATTCCAAGAGTGCACAGAAATGATCACAAATTACACTAGAAGGGGCCAAAAGGGGGAAAAGGAATCATTAGATTTTAACTACTTTGATATTAAAGAATAATTATACACAAAGAGAAATATCTAATATTGTTTCTTAATATATAAAACTTCAAGAGTCGCCTTCTTTGTTTTAAACTCCAGCAATGTGCTACATTGTTACTAAAAGCATGACTGCAATGCAGGTACTCTCATCCATGAGAGAGGACAGCTTAGTCCGATATACCAGAAATTATCTTGAAATATTACCAGGTGACTTTAATGTAATTATAGAAATATTTCACTCAGGGAAAGAACATATTGTCTAGCTGCCCGGGTTCGAGCCCAGCTTTAATATAGCAAGCTAAAACACATCAAATGCTATTGAATGATACAGCATTTTGAAATGTTACAAAAAATTTAAATGCAATTTCGTGGAAGAGCTATTGCAATTACCTACATACTAAAATTTTGATCAAAAATTCAAGAAAACTAAGATACTCCTTTTTCTTTCGAAGGAATCAAAGTCATATACTAATGTAGGGATGCTCAACCTATTGTACTATGAAACCTACACATAGGAATGAAATTTTGTCAGCTATGTGAGATGTCCAATACGGAGAAATTCCGTAAATTGTAGAATAGAACCTGCGTCTGAAAACAGACGAAAGGTAGAACATTATTCAAATACTTTACCTTTAGCCTTGAAGCAGGTGTTCTATATTAAACTGTGTTAATTCACATACAGAATTAGTAATATAATAGCTCAAAATATTTTAAGAACCAAACACGCATTAAATAAACATTAAAAAATCTATATACATTTATTAGTGTTACGAGGGTTTATTCTGAAATATTATAAGGTCACTTTCAAAGAAATGATAGAACTTTTCACTCAGGGAAGGGACATTCTGTCTGGCTGCCCGGGTTCCATCCCAGCTTCTGTTACAAAAGTTTTATAGAAGAATTTTAAAAATCCAGAAACGAAACTTATGAAGAAATTATTGAACATATCTGGTTCTATGATTTAGCCATTCTTACAGACATAGTAACTAAATCTTAAATTTGAGGGAGGGGGCATGAGAACTAAACTAGAGTCTTTGAATTAAAGGGTATTATAAATTCATTTTAAATCAAAATTAATTTTGTGAAAATATTACACAAATATGAGGAATATACATTTTTACCATAATGTAATGTACGTTTTGCCCCTTTGAAAATCTGGAGAACTAAGGGGTGAAATATAAGAAAACTGAAAGAATCATTTGGAAAATCTCATCGAGCTTAAATTAGTTTCTAAATTAGATGTTTTGAGTGTATTTAAAATTAGGCTAACTACTTCATTCACTTCAAACCCATTACATAATACTAGTATTTAAGAAAAATGGTAAAAGATTGCAAATATGTTAAATAACAATTCTATTGATCTAGAAATGGAAATAACTGATTTTCATCCTAACTAAGATCAAGAATATCATAAAATGCCATTTGAATAGTCCTAGAACAGAAACATCATGAACAGTTAAACTTTTAAAAAGATAAATTCCTGCTTCCAATCTACTTAAAAATGTGAAAGAGGATTTTCAACAATGAACTTGTTAAAATCAATGTTTAGATACAGGATAACAAATCAACATCCCAACGACTGCAAGGATTTAGCCATAACATCGCATGTATCAGAGGCAAAAAAAAAAAAAAAACTCGCAGAAGATATGCAGTGTTAAATTTCACATTAAAATACGATTTCCCTGTATTTAACTTTCATCTTGCTGAATTTTTTGTAAATAATACAAAGAGTATACCTTTTCTTTAACATATTATACCACACATTTTTATACTTTGTGTAGTGTATTTATAACTGAAATATTAAAAGTGCACTAGATACTTGTGCTCGCCAAAATTTTATAAACTGAAAATTGGCTCCCTTTAAGTTAAAGTTGCACATAACTGCACTAAGGGAAGGAATGCAATTTTATTTCTTTGTCTGTATTTGGTTTCATTTTCATATAAAAAGAGTTAAAAATAGGGTTATCTAATTTTGTTATCTAGGTAACAAAATTTAAACACACATTTTCAGTAAAAATTACAGAATAAAAGATTTTGTTTCCCTGAAGATGCAACACCTCGCTATTCCAGGTATGGTACAGACTGCATACTGTCAGAAAGAAATTCCTTTCTTAAACAGGGAATCCATATACTTTAATCTGTTTTTACACAAGTACTGTTTATGACTAATAGTCCAGGAGTAAAATACTTTATAGTTAATCCATCTAAATTTTTATTATTTCCGGTCATCTGTATAGACTGTTTATTTATCACGACTAAACTACCAATCTGCATTCTAGATACCTCATATGATTCTTCAAGTCACGTTTCGTAGCCTATCATTTCTAATACAACAGGTACTTGCTGAGCGCAGACTTGTAAAGCCTGATTTCGCGTATAGCAGTACCTTACAGGATTCCATTTAATTTGTCCACTGCTAGAATTTCATTCATACGTGGTTCAACATTCATCCATCAACACCAGAAAGAATTTATCTGCTACTTTAAACAATTTCCATAGACTGAAAATGAAGTTCAAAAAAATCTTACAAATCTCAAATGCAAAGCATTCCGAAGAATTTTCACATATGGAAGATAAAGAAGTCAAACAATGAATCAGAAAATTACAAAAGAAGAACTGGGTGCTTATAAAACCCCTTGATAATAAAAGCACTCATTACGAGAAACAGCTTTTAACTGAAGATTAGATGAAGGAATCGTTAAATAACAGAGAAGCAATGTCTGATCTTCTAGTGGAGACGGACACAATTAAAGAAAAAAACGGACACTTTAAAAGAGCTACTGGGAAATATGTGCTCTTTACAGCGACATGGTTACAGTTGCATCAGTCATTCTTATAAGCAAAAGACATCAGCTTTTTCAAAAAATAATTCTGTCATGTATTTGCCAAGAGAACGAAAACAAGTCCTAAAGAAACTTTCAGAGTGCTTTTCAAAACCAAGTTGAAAGTTAGTCTGCAGAATTTTACTTTGATAATAATAAAACATGTCTGATTTTATTTCAAAATGAATATTTTTTTATCGATTTTAAAGAGATCTTCGCAAATTGGTTCATAAAACTTCACAATATGCCAAAATTGTTCAGATTAGGGACAAAATATAATAAAGTATGCTTAAAACAACTAAGAAAAAGCACATTTTGAGCATCCTTAACAGAAGACAATTTGGCTCCCCTAACTTTCTTTACGAGTATACATTAAATTTTTATTTACATTTCTTTTTTATTCAACACTTAACTTTCAATGGTTTTAAGAGAAACAGCACTTGATAGAGAGACTCTAAATTCGGAAAAAACTGAAACAAAATTGGTTTATACCCACGCAGTGCAATTACAGTGGCCTGTTGGGAAGAGAAGACCCCGTTGGACATGGAAAATATTAGGCCACACAGAGAGGAAAATGTTTAGCCTCCTCCTCGTAATGCGAAAGGAGGCCACTTGGGAAAAAATTACATCACAGCAGTACTTTTGAAACCACTACGAAGCAACAGAACTCTAACAAATCTCAGACTTCTGATAATTATAGTGTGATTAACAGTTCAAACACACTTCAAATATTACAATACAATATAGAGAAAGCACCAATTCAGACACTTCAATATGAAATTCAAAACCTACGAAATTAATGCACAAATGCTACCCTAAACATTAAAACATAATGTGACACGTTCATGTAAAATAAATAACTAGTAAAGCTCCAATATAAAGCAACATGTGAAAAGGGATGGACAAATTATAACATTCAAGTATTTCTAGTGGAAATAAAGTTGATATAAAACAAGAATTACCAGCCACAGATGTCTTTTTGCTCTGCATTATTCATCCGTTCTTTTTCTTTCACGATATCATGTTCTGCATTCCAAGAGTGCACAGAAATGATCACAAATTACACTAGAAGGGGCCAAAAGGGGAAAAAAGGAATCATTAGATTTTAACTACTTTGATATTAAAGAATAATTATACACAAAGAGAAATATCTAATATTGTTTCTTAATATATAAAACTTCAAGAGTCGCCTTCTTTGTTTTAAACTCCAGCAATGTGCTACATTGTTACTAAAAGCATGACTGCAATGCAGGTACTCTCATCCATGAGAGAGGACAGCTTAGTCCGATATACCAGAAATTATCTTGAAATATTACCAGGTGACTTTAATGTAATTATAGAAATATTTCACTCAGGGAAAGAACATATTGTCTAGCTGCCCGGGTTCGAGCCCAGCTTTAATATAGCAAGCTAAAACACATCAAATGCTATTGAATGATACAGCATTTTGAAATGTTACAAAAAATTTAAATGCAATTTCGTGGAAGAGCTATTGCAATTACCTACATACTAAAATTTTGATCAAAAATTCAAGAAAACTAAGATACTCCTTTTTCTTTCGAAGGAATCAAAGTCATATACTAATGTAGGGATGCTCAACCTATTGTACTATGAAACCTACACATAGGAATGAAATTTTGTCAGCTATGTGAGATGTCCAATACGGAGAAATTCCGTAAATTGTAGAATAGAACCTGCGTCTGAAAACAGACGAAAGGTAGAACATTATTCAAATACTTTACCTTTAGCCTTGAAGCAGGTGTTCTATATTAAACTGTGTTAATTCACATACAGAATTAGTAATATAATAGCTCAAAATATTTTAAGAACCAAACACGCATTAAATAAACATTAAAAAATCTATATACATTTATTAGTGTTACGAGGGTTTATTCTGAAATATTATAAGGTCACTTTCAAAGAAATGATAGAACTTTTCACTCAGGGAAGGGACATTCTGTCTGGCTGCCCGGGTTCCATCCCAGCTTCTGTTACAAAAGTTTTATAGAAGAATTTTAAAAATCCAGAAACGAAACTTATGAAGAAATTATTGAACATACCTGGTTCTATGATTTAGCCATTCTTACAGACATAGTAACTAAATCTTAAATTTGAGGGAGGGGGCATGAGAACTAAACTAGAGTCTTTGAATTAAAGGGTATTATAAATTCATTTTAAATCAAAATTAATTTTGTGAAAATATTACACAAATATGAGGAATATACATTTTTACCATAATGTAATGTACGTTTTGCCCCTTTGAAAATCTGGAGAACTAAGGGGTGAAATATAAGAAAACTGAAAGAATCATTTGGAAAATCTCATCGAGCTTAAATTAGTTTCTAAATTAGATGTTTTGAGTGTATTTAAAATTAGGCTAACTACTTCATTCACTTCAAACCCATTACATAATACTAGTATTTAAGAAAAATGGTAAAAGATTGCAAATATGTTAAATAACAATTCTATTGATCTAGAAATGGAAATAACTGATTTTCATCCTAACTAAGATCAAGAATATCATAAAATGCCATTTGAATAGTCCTAGAACAGAAACATCATGAACAGTTAAACTTTTAAAAAGATAAATTCCTGCTTCCAATCTACTTAAAAATGTGAAAGAGGATTTTCAACAATGAACTTGTTAAAATCAATGTTTAGATACAGGATAACAAATCAACATCCCAACGACTGCAAGGATTTAGCCATAACATCGCATGTATCAGAGGCAAAAAAAAAAAAAAAACTCGCAGAAGATATGCAGTGTTAAATTTCACATTAAAATACGATTTCCCTGTATTTAACTTTCATCTTGCTGAATTTTTTGTAAATAATACAAAGAGTATACCTTTTCTTTAACATATTATACCACACATTTTTATACTTTGTGTAGTGTATTTATAACTGAAATATTAAAAGTGCACTAGATACTTGTGCTCGCCAAAATTTTATAAACTGAAAATTGGCTCCCTTTAAGTTAAAGTTGCACATAACTGCACTAAGGGAAGGAATGCAATTTTATTTCTTTGTCTGTATTTGGTTTCATTTTCATATAAAAAGAGTTAAAAATAGGGTTATCTAATTTTGTTATCTAGGTAACAAAATTTAAACACACATTTTCAGTAAAAATTACAGAATAAAAGATTTTGTTTCCCTGAAGATGCAACACCTCGCTATTCCAGGTATGGTACAGACTGCATACTGTCAGAAAGAAATTCCTTTCTTAAACAGGGAATCCATATACTTTAATCTGTTTTTACACAAGTACTGTTTATGACTAATAGTCCAGGAGTAAAATACTTTATAGTTAAATCCATCTAAATTTTTATTATTTCCGGTCATCTGTATAGACTGTTTATTTATCACGACTAAACTACCAATCTGCATTCTAGATACCTCATATGATTCTTCAAGTCACGTTTCGTAGCCTATCATTTCTAATACAACAGGTACTTGCTGAGCGCAGACTTGTAAAGCATGATTTCGCGTATAGCAGTACCTTACAGGATTCCATTTAATTTGTCCACTGCTAGAATTTCATTCATACGTGGTTCAACATTCATCCATCAACACCAGAAAGAATTTATCTGCTACTTTAAACAATTTCCATAGACTGAAAATGAAGTTCAAAAAAATCTTACAAATCTCAAATGCAAAGCATTCCGAAGAATTTTCACATATGGAAGATAAAGAAGTCAAACAATGAATCAGAAAATTACAAAAGAAGAACTGGGTGCTTATAAAACCCCTTGATAATAAAAGCACTCATTACGAGAAACAGCTTTTAACTGAAGATTAGATGAAGGAATCGTTAAATAACAGAGAAGCAATGTCTGATCTTCTAGTGGAGACGGACACAATTAAAGAAAAAAACGGACACTTTAAAAGAGCTACTGGGAAATATGTGCTCTTTACAGCGACATGGTTACAGTTGCATCAGTCATTCTTATAAGCAAAAGACATCAGCTTTTTCAAAAAATAATTCTGTCATGTATTTGCCAAGAGAACGAAAACAAGTCCTAAAGAAACTTTCAGAGTGCTTTTCAAAACCAAGTTGAAAGTTAGTCTGCAGAATTTTACTTTGATAATAATAAAACATCTCTGATTTTATTTCAAAATGAATATTTTTTTATCGATTTTAAAGAGATCTTCGCAAATTGGTTCATAAAACTTCACAATATGCCAAAATTGTTCAGATTAGGGACAAAATATAATAAAGTATGCTTAAAACAACTAAGAAAAAGCACATTTTGAGCATCCTTAACAGAAGACAATTTGGCTCCCCTAACTTTCTTTACGAGTATACATTAAATTTTTATTTACATTTCTTTTTTATTCAACACTTAACTTTCAATGGTTTTAAGAGAAACAGCACTTGATAGAGAGACTCTAAATTCGGAAAAAACTGAAACAAAATTGGTTTATACCCAGGCAGTGCAATTACAGTGGCCTGTTGGGAAGAGAAGACCCCGTTGGACATGGAAAATATTAGGTCACACAGAGAGGAAAATGTTTAGCCTCCTCCTCGTAATGCGAAAGGAGGCCACTTGGGAAAAAATTACATCACAGCAGTACTTTTGAAACCACTACGAAGCAACAGAACTCTAACAAATCTCAGACTTCTGATAATTATAGTGTGATTAACAGTTCAACCTCACTTCGAATATTACAATACAATATAGAGAAAGCACCAATTCAGACACTTCAATATGAAATTCCAAACCTACGAAATTAATGCACAAATGCTACCCTAAACATTAAAACATAATGTGACACGTTCATGTAAAATAAATAACTAGTAAAGCTCCAATATAAAGCAACATGTGAAAAGGGATGGACAAATTATAACATTCAAGTATTTCTAGTGGAAATAAAGTTGATATAAAACAAGAATTACCAGCCACAGATGTCTTTTTGCTCTGCATTATTCATCCGTTCTTTTTCTTTCACGATATCATGTTCTGCATTCCAAGAGTGCACAGAAATGATCACAAATTACACTAGAAGGGGCCAAAAGGGGAAAAAAGGAATCATTAGATTTTAACTACTTTGATATTAAAGAATAATTATACACAAAGAGAAATATCTAATATTGTTTCTTAATATATAAAACTTCAAGAGTCGCCTTCTTTGTTTTAAACTCCAGCAATGTGCTACATTGTTACTAAAAGCATGACTGCAATGCAGGTACTCTCATCCATGAGAGAGGACAGCTTAGTCCGATATACCAGAAATTATCTTGAAATATTACCAGGTGACTTTAATGTAATTATAGAAATATTTCACTCAGGGAAAGAACATATTGTCTAGCTGCCCGGGTTCGAGCCCAGCTTTAATATAGCAAGCTAAAACACATCAAATGCTATTGAATGATACAGCATTTTGAAATGTTACAAAAAATTTAAATGCAATTTCGTGGAAGAGCTATTGCAATTACCTACATACTAAAATTTTGATCAAAAATTCAAGAAAACTAAGATACTCCTTTTTCTTTCGAAGGAATCAAAGTCATATACTAATGTAGGGATGCTCAACCTATTGTACTATGAAACCTACACATAGGAATGAAATTTTGTCAGCTATGTGAGATGTCCAATACGGAGAAATTCCGTAAATTGTAGAATAGAACCTGCGTCTGAAAACAGACGAAAGGTAGAACATTATTCAAATACTTTACCTTTAGCCTTGAAGCAGGTGTTCTATATTAAACTGTGTTAATTCACATACAGAATTAGTAATATAATAGCTCAAAATATTTTAAGAACCAAACACGCATTAAATAAACATTAAAAAATCTATATACATTTATTAGTGTTACGAGGGTTTATTCTGAAATATTATAAGGTCACTTTCAAAGAAATGATAGAACTTTTCACTCAGGGAAGGGACATTCTGTCTGGCTGCCCGGGTTCCATCCCAGCTTCTGTTACAAAAGTTTTATAGAAGAATTTTAAAAATCCAGAAACGAAACTTATGAAGAAATTATTGAACATATCTGGTTCTATGATTTAGCCATTCTTACAGACATAGTAACTAAATCTTAAATTTGAGGGAGGGGGCATGAGAACTAAACTAGAGTCTTTGAATTAAAGGGTATTATAAATTCATTTTAAATCAAAATTAATTTTGTGAAAATATTACACAAATATGAGGAATATACATTTTTACCATAATGTAATGTACGTTTTGCCCCTTTGAAAATCTGGAGAACTAAGGGGTGAAATATAAGAAAACTGAAAGAATCATTTGGAAAATCTCATCGAGCTTAAATTAGTTTCTAAATTAGATGTTTTGAGTGTATTTAAAATTAGGCTAACTACTTCATTCACTTCAAACCCATTACATAATACTAGTATTTAAGAAAAATGGTAAAAGATTGCAAATATGTTAAATAACAATTCTATTGATCTAGAAATGGAAATAACTGATTTTCATCCTAACTAAGATCAAGAATATCATAAAATGCCATTTGAATAGTCCTAGAACAGAAACATCATGAACAGTTAAACTTTTAAAAAGATAAATTCCTGCTTCCAATCTACTTAAAAATGTGAAAGAGGATTTTCAACAATGAACTTGTTAAAATCAATGTTTAGATACAGGATAACAAATCAACATCCCAACGACTGCAAGGATTTAGCCATAACATCGCATGTATCAGAGGCAAAAAAAAAAAAAAAACTCGCAGAAGATATGCAGTGTTAAATTTCACATTAAAATACGATTTCCCTGTATTTAACTTTCATCTTGCTGAATTTTTTGTAAATAATACAAAGAGTATACCTTTTCTTTAACATATTATACCACACATTTTTATACTTTGTGTAGTGTATTTATAACTGAAATATTAAAAGTGCACTAGATACTTGTGCTCGCCAAAATTTTATAAACTGAAAATTGGCTCCCTTTAAGTTAAAGTTGCACATAACTGCACTAAGGGAAGGAATGCAATTTTATTTCTTTGTCTGTATTTGGTTTCATTTTCATATAAAAAGAGTTAAAAATAGGGTTATCTAATTTTGTTATCTAGGTAACAAAATTTAAACACACATTTTCAGTAAAAATTACAGAATAAAAGATTTTGTTTCCCTGAAGATGCAACACCTCGCTATTCCAGGTATGGTACAGACTGCATACTGTCAGAAAGAAATTCCTTTCTTAAACAGGGAATCCATATACTTTAATCTGTTTTTACACAAGTACTGTTTATGACTAATAGTCCAGGAGTAAAATACTTTATAGTTAATCCATCTAAATTTTTATTATTTCCGGTCATCTGTATAGACTGTTTATTTATCACGACTAAACTACCAATCTGCATTCTAGATACCTCATATGATTCTTCAAGTCACGTTTCGTAGCCTATCATTTCTAATACAACAGGTACTTGCTGAGCGCAGACTTGTAAAGCATGATTTCGCGTATAGCAGTACCTTACAGGATTCCATTTAATTTGTCCACTGCTAGAATTTCATTCATACGTGGTTCAACATTCATCCATCAACACCAGAAAGAATTTATCTGCTACTTTAAACAATTTCCATAGACTGAAAATTAAGTTCAAAAAAATCTTACAAATCTCAAATGCAAAGCATTCCGAAGAATTTTCACATATGGAAGATAAAGAAGTCAAACAATGAATCAGAAAATTACAAAAGAAGAACTGGGTGCTTATAAAACCCCTTGATAATAAAAGCACTCATTACGAGAAACAGCTTTTAACTGAAGATTAGATGAAGGAATCGTTAAATAACAGAGAAGCAATGTCTGATCTTCTAGTGGAGATGGACACAATTAAAGAAAAAAACGGACACTTTAAAAGAGCTACTGGGAAATATGTGCTCTTTACAGCGACATGGTTACAGTTGCATCAGTCATTCTTATAAGCAAAAGACATCAGCTTTTTCAAAAAATAATTCTGTCATGTATTTGCCAAGGGAACGAAAACAAGTCCTAAAGAAACTTTCAGAGTGCTTTTCAAAACCAAGTTGAAAGTTAGTCTGCAGAATTTTACTTTGATAATAATAAAACATCTCTGATTTTATTTCAAAATGAATATTTTTTTATCGATTTTAAAGAGATCTTCGCAAATTGGTTCATAAAACTTCACAATATGCCAAAATTGTTCAGATTAGGGACAAAATATAATAAAGTATGCTTAAAACAACTAAGAAAAAGCACATTTTGAGCATCCTTAACAGAAGACAATTTGGCTCCCCTAACTTTCTTTACGAGTATACATTAAATTTTTATTTACATTTCTTTTTTATTCAACACTTAACTTTCAATGGTTTTAAGAGAAACAGCACTTGATAGAGAGACTCTAAATTCGGAAAAAACTGAAACAAAATTGGTTTATACCCAGGCAGTGCAATTACAGTGGCCTGTTGGGAAGAGAAGACCCCGTTGGACATGGAAAATATTAGGCCACGCAGAGAGGAAAATGTTTAGCCTCCTCCTCGTAATGCGAAAGGAGGCCACTTGGGAAAAAATTACATCACAGCAGTACTTTTGAAACCACTACGAAGCAACAGAACTCTAACAAATCTCAGACTTCTGATAATTATAGTGTGATTAACAGTTCAACCTCACTTCGAATATTACAATACAATATAGAGAAAGCACCAATTCAGACACTTCAATATGAAATTCCAAACCTACGAAATTAATGCACAAATGCTACCCTAAACATTAAAACATAATGTGACACGTTCATGTAAAATAAATAACTAGTAAAGCTCCAATATAAAGCAACATGTGAAAAGGGATGGACAAATTATAACATTCAAGTATTTCTAGTGGAAATAAAGTTGATATAAAACAAGAATTACCAGCCACAGATGTCTTTTTGCTCTGCATTAATCATCCGTTCTTTTTCTTTCACGATATCATGTTCTGCATTCCAAGAGTGCACAAAAATGATCACAAATTACACTAGAAGGGGCCAAAAGGGGGAAAAAGGAATCATTAGATTTTAACTACTTTGATATTAAAGAATAATTATACACAAAGAGAAATATCTAATATTGTTTCTTAATATATAAAACTTCAAGAGTCGCCTTCTTTGTTTTAAACTCCAGCAATGTGCTACATTGTTACTAAAAGCATGACTGCAATCGATAGAAAAACTGATTTTCCTAATACGACAGAAGTACAGTAAGCGAAAGGGGATTTTAATATATGGTTACAACATGAATAATGAAAGAAAAAAAAATTAGACAGTTATTACGGATACACACAATAAAAGGGATAATGATCTTCGAGAAGAGTAAATAATTGCAGCGCTGGTAGAAAGATGGCACCAAAAGACAAAGAGCAGGTAATTTTAAATCACAAATAAACAAAATAAACTTTACTGCCAGCTTTGAAGCAGGTGTTATATATTAGACTATCTTAATTCACACACAGAATTAGTGACATAACAGATCAAAATAGAGTAATCAAGCTCGCAATACATTAATATTAAAAGAGCTATACGTATATACTTTTAAAGATTTTTTTAAAAAAAAGGGCACAAAAACCTCTCTCTAAAACCAGACTTGGAAGAACATCTTGGAAACAAAAGTTGTATACCATAAAAGAAATATTTCATTCAGAATTTTAACGTAAGAACCGTTTCTAATTTTAAGTTCTCTACTTAGGTACTCTCATCCATGAGAGAGGACAGCTTAGTCCGATATACCAGAAATTATCTTGAAATATTACCAGGTGACTTTAATGTAATTATAGAAATATTTCACTCAGGGAAAGGACATATTGTCTAGCTGCCCGGGTTCGAGCCCAGCTTTAATATAGCAAGCCAAAACACATCAAATGCCATTGAATGATACAGCATTTTGAAATGTTACAAAAAATTTAAATGCAATTTCGTGGAAGGGCTATTGCAATTACCTACATACTAAAATTTTGACCGAAAATTCAAGAAAACTAAGATACTCCTTTTTCTTTCTAAGGAATCAGTCATATACTAATGTAGAGATGCTCAACTTATTGTACTATAAAACCCAAACATAGGAATGAAATTTTGGGTACTTTTCCGTTTCGCCGGCGCAATTCTCGCCAAGCAGACTTTATTGGCGACAACATACAGTATACACATAAAATATTTTAGTTCTAAGAATTCTTTTTTTTTAAGGCATAAACATTTTAATATCGCTTAAAACTTTATTAAAAGCCAATAAATAAAGACAATAAATTTGTAAAAAGACATTAAGAATTTACTATGCTTTCATGGTTCAACATCCTAATTCGCCGGTTCATATGACGTGATTCCAAGCGATCTCATCTCACGTAAACTACTCTACAAAAATCTAATGCTCTCAGTAATTATCTACATTAATTTCAAGTTAAATCTTAATTTGAAACACAAGTTTAAATGCAAGAAATATTTCAATGCGTACGAATAGCTTACTCAGAAATTATGTAAAACTGCAGTGCTTTTCTTCACTAATGCATTCTCATTAGAATTGATGAATTTAACCCTTGACTTTCCTTTTCTATATTTTCGGCTTCGGGTAAGAGCTGTGATAGCATCCTAATTGACCTAATTACCGAAAATGGCCTTAGACATAAAACTGAACTATCTGATAAAAATTCTATGTAATTATATACCAGTATTGAAAGAAACAATCAATCTGATAAGAAAAAGCTGCGACTTGTTTTGAAAATGAGGCGTAAAAGGTTACCAGCGAGAATATTGCGTTTGGCATCGGTTGTACCATTATTGGCTACTTTATCGCTTGCGCCGGCAAAACGGAAAAGTACCAAATTTTGTCAGCTATGTGAGATGTCCAATACCGCGAAATTCCGTAAATTGTAGAATAGAACCTGCGTCTGGAAACAGACGAAACATTATTCAAATAGTTTACTTTTAGCCTTGAAGCAGGTGTTCTCTATTAAACTGTGTTAATTCACATACAGAATTAGTAATAAAATAGCTGGAAATATTGTAAGAACCAAACACGTATTATATAAACATTAAAAAATCTATCTACATTTATTAGTGTTACGAGGGTTTATTCTGAAATATTATAAGGTCACTTTCAAAGAAATGATAGAAATTTTAATAAATATAAACTACAGATTTTCTTACCTTCGAAGTTCGAAAATGTAAGTTCATCACATTCAAGTACAATATCGTGCATATCCCCAATATGCTCTCTTAATTGTTGATTAGGTTAATGAATTTCTGCCGTAAGATGAACCAATTAAACTACTTCCTATTGATTCGGAACGTACATCATGCACATTACATAAATGTCGAAATAAATTACAACGAAATTAAAAATATCTTTTCGCAAAAAAAGCAAATTTCATTTTTAAGAATTAATCTATCCAGAATGAAATAACTTTGTACACAATGCTAGAATATTATGCAAGAGCAACGGCTGGCATACAATACTGTCAAAAAACTAAAATGGCGGTGGTAAAATTTAGGCTGTGTCTACCCGTACGACGTCGGACGTTTAGCTGAAACATGGTAAAAATGCTAAACGTACGACTAGTTCCGCAGAGACACTTTCGTGATTTAATATAAAGACATAAAATTTTTGACCTTTTGATAGTGTACCTGATGATTTATTAAAAACACAATTGACTCTCTTATATTTAATATTGAAAAGAAGGAGGGGGATATGTACAAAATAATAATAAAGATAATTCTAAGGTATTTTTTATAAATATATGTGACTTCTGAATATAGAAAATAATCCCTTACAAATGACTTATGCAGTATTTGTTTTATTATCATATCCTGTCCTCATAAGCTCAAAAATAAAACTTTATACAGGAAAGTCATTTTACCTCCAAATATATTTTATGGTATTGAAGTATGATAACAGATGATTATTTTTGTTAGAAAAATTATAATGTTATGAATATTTTCCTGAAGATAATTATACATTATATTCAAGCATATTTATATATTAATATATATATATATTATATTCAAGTAATAGATGACATATTTATATATTCTATTTAAAAATAAATGGCAGCACTATGTCTTATCATTAACTTTATCAAAAGAACTTATAGGTTTAAAGCACCTAATTTCTAGTATAAGAACTGTACTTCAAATGTCCTTTTCTTTTCCCTTTGTTTTTTTTTTTTTTTTTTTCTGTAAGAGTTTTGCTTTATACTATTTACAGATGTGACATCTAAAAATGCTTGGCCTTTTTTATCCAAATATCTAAATATGGAAGTCTGAAATAATGCAATATATTTGTATGTATATAGAGTAAAATATTAGTAAATTCTACATAAGTACATTATTATTCTAAGATAATGTGTTTAAAAATATTCAGTTTAATGCAAATATGTGAATCAATTTATAGTACATATAAATTTTTTTAAGTGTATGACTTCTGTTGGATGTTTTAAGTAAACAATAAAAAAAAATTAACCTTTTTATCAACTTATCTTGCACATATATACATTATTACTTTTTTTCCTATAAGAATAAACTTAATCTAATATAATAATCTAAAAATAAATAATACACAACATCTGTTAAGGCAAACCATTTTTAGTACAGTAACAAATAATACAAGCAATATAATTTAATACTTTCAGTTGTCAGAGAATGAAGTGAGTTTTGTGAAGCTATTTAATGAAAAAATCTGAAAACAATTTTTGATGGTTCTAAAATACAAGTTCTAAAAGAATTAAAATATGTACATGAGATAAATGCCGCTCTTTTTGTTTAAACCCCTTTGAATAAATTTTAACCAATTTGATACTTTTTTTACTTCTTTTCAAAACCTTGAAATACATGAGAAACTGATTTCAGGACCAACACATTTCAAGAAATATTGCTAACTGCAATGAATCAGCACACACGTATGACTTCATCAGAACCACCAGAATGTCTTGTATTACCTTTATTTATTTATTTAAAGTTACTAATGGATTTATATGTAGAAGAGCTGAGATTTCTAATACAGTTACCACACTGGCATTTTTAATGATCTTTTCACTAATGATTTAAAATCTCTCTATATTTTTTTATTATTTTTCAAATGAAAAGTTTTTGTTCATTTGTTTCAAAAATAACAGCTACTTCCTTAGTTCAATTATTATTTTTCTTAACTGGTTTGTCTGGTGAACTCGTGGGATTTTTTTTTTTTTTTTTTTTTTTTTTTGTGAATACATTAATTCTGTAATTTGTGGTTTTCAGTTTTTTAATTTCTCTTTTGAAAAGTTTTCTGCATTTTAACTTAATAGCCTTGAAACTTATGATCAACATTCAAAATCTAACTTCCATTTTAAATTTCAATGTTTACCTGGATTCATAACAAGTGTATTATTTTTAAATTATTCAGACAACTGTGTCTTACATCTTCATAATGGTAGAAAATTTCATTGCACAGCCTATGTACATTTTAGTTTTGTCATGTCATGCCATTTGTGAAATATTCCTTCTCTCTGCTTAATTTTATTCCATATATAAAGATATTCAGTAAGTTTAAGCATAATAAATTTGTAGAAGATAAATGTCTAAAATTCCATTTTCAGTTTCCTATGTAGACTTTTACATTTGCATTTAGTACAGCAATCAATTACGCATTGAATTCCAATATAAAAATATTTTTTATCACAGCCTTCAGATCATTCCTGAACATCATTCAAATCATCATCAGACTGCAGTATAAAATATGCAAATACTTCTTCTGTTTTTGAAACAAAAAAGAATGATGACAAGTTCTAGTGAACATTGTGCATAGGGTATAAGCTGAAATTATTATTCCTGGAACAGCAATCTGGCAAATTTTAGTCTTGTGTGCTGCAGCGTTTTTATGCATAGCGGAATTTTACTGCTGAGTTTGCTACACAGTTTTATAGTTAATAGGAATTGTATTGGATTATTACGTCAAAAAAATGTGAGAACTATGTGTCTAAAAGAAGATATGCCTTTTCAAAGGAACAATATAAGGAAAACTGGCTCTGTTTCACTTTATACATGAGGAAAACAGCAAAATCTCCTATGGAGCCAGCCTATTCGTCAAGATAAAACTCTGAGCGAATTACTAGCATTCAGCGGATTTACCTCTCGGCCGCTGGAGGGCCTAGTACAAGTTGAGTCAACAGGTTAGCGTAATAAACACCTTTTATCATGATATTATGTGACCTATAATCTATAAGCAATGCTCTTCATAAAAAATATTAATTCCGTTTGCTTTCTGGATTCTGAACTTAGCTCTTGTTTATCTATTCTCTTGTTTTGAGATCTGCTCATCAAAACAGAGCAGCAGGTCAATTAAAGAAGGATATGCATGCAGTGAAATCATCTTCAGTACGATCTCAAGTCATAGTCACGTCTTTAATCCACCTAAAATCCAGTCCCAGTACTTTTCACTATTTGAGCAAAAGTATAATTCCTGTTGGAGTCTAAATTAAGATGAGCTCCGGTATTTCAATTTTCTACTGAACTATTTTCATTAATTAAATTGAATTATCTAATTTTATTTATTAATTTACATTTTATTTTTATTTTTTCTTTATTTTTATCTTTGTTGACGACCTTTCATAGTCCTTCTTCTTTTAGAAATTAAGTACTGACCACAATGCATTGAGGCATAAAATTGAACAGGCACTCGTATAATCCTATGGCAAACATTCCACACTTGCTAGATAATGTGTTTCATATTGAGGACATCGAAGCACTGAGCCTTCGCAGGCCAGATAGAGCTTAAGTCACATTATTTTGATCCCTGCAAAGCACGCAAGGGCTTTCTGCCTAAGAACATGGATGCTTTTGTGGAGCACTTTCTAAAGGTTCGATTTGGTTTGTTTGATTTTAGAAAAGCACTTGAGGGCTATTTGTCTAAAGAAGAGCAAAGATTCTTGATGGCTTCATGATGGACTTTTCGAAGAAAACTAGCTGGCATTCACATTGCGCAAGAGAAAACATTAAAAACTCCCATGCGACCAGTCCGTTCGCTGGAATTTCAAACCAGTCGAACTAACACTATTCACCAAATTTACTGGTAGGTTTATACTCAACAAGGGACATATTTTTGGAGCAGGTAGGTAATGTAAGTGTCAGTAAATGACGTAGCCAGTCTTGGGCAATAAGCTATGAGTGGCGTTCTTTATCCTACTGAAATACCGTGCTTGGATTCTTTCTCAGGTATTGGTGTATATTGGTTGAGACAGATAGAATTTCACATGTTATGTCTCATGTGCAAGCAGTAATTAGAATGGTGCAAAGCATAGTATAACATCGTCAACGTATTAGACAGTGAGAAATGTGACAACACTGACTAAGAAAGGAATGCAAAAGATACAAAAGCAGATTCGAAATACATCTGTATTCTACTCAGATCAGAAGGTGAATGCCCATATGATAAGGGTAACACAAACGCAATTATCACTAGGGGATATAATCCTACTTAATTGTGATGCAGTCTCTCTACTGTATATTCATGATCTGTACGAGATCGTCCACGAATTTCTGAGAAATTATGTTCAATTCTTCTTGCAGGGCTCATTACAGCTATGAAAGCATTGAAAGGCACTAGCGACGGGTTGTCAAAAGTCCCCAGACCATACACCATACATTAAGTTGGAGCATACGACAGCCTTCAGAATGCCTACGCTAAGACAGGTGCTATATCTTCACTCCTTAACAAGCTAGCGACAGTTGGTATACCATGAAGTGTAGCACTATTGTTCGCGAAGAATCTTGGAAAAGATGCACGTGAGGAGAAGAACATTAGCACAACTGCAGTCAGTAGTGAATTAATCTTCTTCAGATGTATGGAGCTTCATATAGCGACCAAGCATTTCACTTCCACTACCAGGATCAATGTTCCGTCTTACCTTCTTCGGGAACATGCAAGGACCTGACTCGGAACAGAGAGCTTACTAAAGCTATGTTCAAAACTGTGGGAAGTAGACAGGATACACAAGAAGGGTATACAAAACCCTTTATTTTTCTCTATTTACAATAATTTCCGTACTTCGGAATACACAGACCCGCTACTTGGGGTCTAACGTAAAAATATAAAAATAGAACTAAATTCTAATTTAACTTCAAAATAATAAACGTGGAAGTTTGGCCTTATATTAACAGGAAGCCGTATGTAGTACAGAGAACTGTGAACACTACAATACGTTTAAAATTTATCAAGAGGATTAAAACCTCTGGCCTGGAAGGCAACCAGCAACTGCGTAAAACTTCTAAGGTAAGCGGCCTGCTTCGACTCACTGCTTCCTCTCTCTCGCTTGGCAAAAAGCCACAACTTAAATACTTGGCGTTCGCCAGACAAATTTTGCACAAATATTTTAACGCTTATAATTCTGGCCGGAAGTAGAAAATAAAAAATGATAGTAAAGATTTAAAATAAAATAAACGTTAGTAAAACTTAAGATCCTTACATACTTCCCGCCAGAGTTAATTAGTTTGAAACTGAGGTCTAAAACGACCTTGTTGAAAACTTTTAGCTCTAGAATCTAACGCGAGGCCAATCTTTTACAAACATTTTTCGCTAGAAACTAGAAATTTAAAAGAAAGAAATTTGTTTTTACAATAGCAGCTCCCAGGACACACAATTTTTTTTCATCTGTACTGCATCTAAACAGGAGCTTTTATTTAAATCTGGTTCCTTCCAGAGATCTGGAAGGTAAACTAGTTTAATGAAATGTTACAAAATGAAATGGCAGGTAACATGTATAATTATATTTCTCTTAACATTCTTATTTCATTCATGACTATTTTAATTATCTCTCCCCGTGTTCTCTGACATGTGTTGTAAAAGAACACCAAACACGAATGTGTTTATGTCTATGTGTTCAATACTTCCTCCTACAATCAAAACACTATCGTGTTAGAATTCAACATACCAAAACCTCGTAACACACCCTAATTTCAACTCTAAACCATGAGGTACTATTCTGAAAGTGGCTAACTCTGAAGTGTAGCGTCAGAGAGCCTAACTACATCATTCAACCTTTAACACATATTCACCATGATTTAGTCTTTTTCCAGTCACACGAAGAAAAAAAAAAATTTAACATTACTTTCACTTTTACCATATCACTGTATTTCTTAACATTTAAAATAACAGTTCACATTGTATATAAGAACATATTAACATGCCGTTAATTTTATACATTTGAAAACATACATTAGTAGTACATTGTTAACTTCTGTTCTTTTCAAAGCAAGTGCCAATTCTTTCTACATTGAAATAATACATTTCAAAAAGTCTTTCAGACTACAACTCCTTTCTTGCCAGAATGTTTTAAATAATATTTATACAATAACTTTTTACAATATTTAAGTCTTTACACAACGCTATTATACATCAACTTTAGTTTTACGCGCGAGTAATTGAAAAACATAATACCAAAATCGATAACAACTCATTTCTCGCCCTTTTGGCGATAAAGGTAGACCTCGCATGAGGTAAAACTTCTTGAAATCTGCCACTTGCAGTAAGAATGAAAGATTAACTTAATGCTTGCAAAGTAACATAAAATTTTACTTATCTTTGTGATATTCGGACATTCTTTTCTGGGCCCAGTCCTTAAAGGTAATGCAGATAGTTTTTTGATTTATCCTCCTTCTTGTACCGGGCTCGCCCTTCAGTGCCTTCCTCTAGGTGCTTTCTTTTTTCTCCAGTTCGGTCACCCTTGAATACCTTCTTTTTCGCTTCTGCCTGTGGTCTTGGTCGTTTGATGACAGCTGGTCTTGGCGGAAACGGGAAACTTCTTTCGTGTTCCTGCTTGGACCTCGTTGCTGGCCGTTTAAATTTTCCTTGTAACTTTTCCTCCGCCGCTCATGGCCCT
This sequence comes from Stegodyphus dumicola, assembly GCF_044657685.1. Taxonomy (NCBI): domain Eukaryota; kingdom Metazoa; phylum Arthropoda; class Arachnida; order Araneae; family Eresidae; genus Stegodyphus; species Stegodyphus dumicola. The sequence goes on along the minus strand of NC_140781.1, from coordinate 105,371,198 downwards.
TCCGCAGTTCGGCGACATTTGCTGCGGAGAGTCCTGTCGGATGAGTAGATCTTTTTTAGAGCCGGGTTATAATTCACGTCATTTCTCCTGGTTCTCTTTGCATACGTCGTCCTTCTCCCTTCTTCCTTCTGGGGGTGTTCGTGAACTCTCTTTTCTGGACGGTGGAACGGCTTCTTTTTCTTGCTACCTTCAATTTTTCCGCGGGGAAACTTTCTTTTCACTTGCTCCTGCCTCTTAATGGCTTGCCCTTGTACTTGTCATGTTTCCACCTCTGGAGCTTGTGCCTGCGGTGTCTGCCGTGCCGGATCCTGCAAAAGATCTGAAAATATTTGCATTTTATTACGATTATAGTAGGGTTTCATTTGATCAATGTTTGCGGAGCAGGTTTTCACCATTTCTGGCTTTTAACACTACTACAGCGTGAGTTATTTTTTCTATAACATATGGTCCTTCAAATCGTGGGAAAAATTTGGCAGTTTTATCTTCTGGTGCTGAAGAAAGTGAATGCTTAATTTTTAATACTTCATCCCCTACTTTATAAGTTACTCCCCGTCGTTTCAAATCATAATAGAGCTTCTGTTTTCTTTGTGCTACTTCCGTATTCTTTTTTGCTTCTTTTATTAGTTTTTCTATATCACCCATTTTAAATTCTGGGGCTCTTTGTTGCACATAAAATAATTTATCTAACGGCGTTATAATCGTTCTGCCTAAAAATAACTCAGCAGGAGTTTTGCCCGTTGTATCATGTTTTGCGGTCCTAAGGGCGAAAGCAAATTCATTGACATAGTTATCCCAGCTTTTATGAAAATTTTTAACATAACTACGGATAATTTTCACTATATTTCTATTGACCCGTTCCTCTATATTTGATTGCGGCCGATATGGGACCTATTTTAAATGATGTATACCCAGTTTTTGGCACGTCTTCAAATATATTACTTACAAATTGAGGACCATTATCCGATATAACTTTTAGGGGCGCCCCGTATTTTAAAATATATTTATTTAAAATAGAATCAGTAACTAATTTCGCGGAGGCTCGTTTTAAGGGAACAATTTCGGTCCATTTACTAAAATGATCAACCATAACAAGGAGATAGCGACTTTTATTTAACTGACTTTTTGGGAAAGGGCCCAATAAATCGATGCCAATTATTTCATTTGGAAATTCGGATTTAATACTATTTAGAAACCCGGCCGGGCGGAAATTCATATCATTAACTGCTTGACATGTTGGGCAGGACTGGACATACGCCCTTGTTAACTTTTGCAGTTCAGGAAAATAGACTGCCTCGCGTACGCGTTGGATAGTTTTTTGAATACCAGCATGAGTAGCTAAAGGGCTGTCATGGAGCTCCTGCAGGATATTTAATCTAAGACTAGCTGGGATAACAGGTCGAAATTCGTTGTTGGAATTTGTAGTTTTTGTATAAAATAATAGACCATCTATTAGTTCGTAACGGGTCGCCCTATTTCTTATCGCCACAATATCTTGGTGGCTAAAATTTTCAGGATCCTTTTAATACTCATAAATGCTTCCAAACTCAGGATCTTTACCCAGTTCGGTTATTAGAGTTTCTCAGGAATTTATTGTACATGCTGTGAGCATTGCCACCTTTACAGTATTACCTTGTTCATCTATTTTAATTCTTGATAGAGCATCTGCTACGATATTTTCCTTTCCGGGGGTAGGCTTGATTACCAGATTATATTCTTGTAGCTTGAGTGCCCATCTTATTAACCTTGGGGATAAGTTTTTCCCTGAGTACAATCTAGTTACCGCCGCATGATCAGAGTACACTGTTATTGGCGCCTTTCCAAAATAGACTCGGAACTTTTGCACTGGTAACAGAACTGCAAGTGCCTCTCTTACGGTCGCGGAATAGTTTCTTTGTGTTTGATTTAAAGTTCGGCTAAAAAATGCCACGGGCTGCTGATTTTGCGAAAGTACCGCTCCTACCCCATAATCCGAAGCATCCGCTGAAATTTCTAAATTCTCATCCTTTTCAGGAAATTTCAACACAGGGGCTTGCGTTAATGCTTGTTTTAATTTTTCGAAAGCAATATTGGCTTCGGCCATCCACGAGAATCTTGCCTTTTTCCTTTTTAATTTTAACAATGGCTCAGCGATAGCTGCAAAATCTTTTATAAAGGACCTATAATATGAACAAAGTCCTAGAAAAGAAGAGAGCTTCTTTGCTGTGTTTGGAGTCGGATACTTTTGTACAGCAATTATTTTTGATTCGTCTGTCTCTATTCCTTTCTGAGATATCTTGTAACCTAAATATTTTAATTCAAGGGCTGCAAATTTGCACTTTCCGACATTAACTTTTACACCGGCCTCATTTAATAAAGAAAACACCTGTCTTAAATCCTGTACATGTTGGTCGAGATTATCACTAGTAATAATGATATCGTCTAAATAGATAAATGTGGACTTTCCAAGAACAGGTCTTAACACAATGTCCATACATCGCTGAAATGTTGCCGGGGCCCCTGAAAGGCCGAACGGCATACGCAAAAATGCATAAGTGCCAGACTTGGTTATAAAAGCAGTCTTAGGCACGTCCTCAGGCCTAACCCCTATTTGAAAATAACCAGTCGTTAAGTCTAAAGTCGTCATATATTTGGTGGATGTTATGTTCCTTAGAATTTCTTCAATAATAGGTAACGGATATACCGGATATTTAGTTATGGAGTTTAATTTACGATAGTCAATCGTGAAACGCCACCTTTTTGGATGTGTCAAAGGATAGTCATTATTTTTCTTACATAAAACCACCGGGCTAGCATAACTACTTGAGATGGGCGTTATGATCTTTTTACGTAGCATATCGGTGATATGCCATTCTATAATTTTTTCCTTATTCTTATCATACCGGTATGCTTTATGGCGAACTGGCATTGAATCTCCGGTGTCAATACTATGGTTAGTAACCTGAGTAAATCCTGGAATATCACTAAATAACGAAGCAAATTCACTTACCACTTGTCGGATTCTTCCTTGCTCGTCATTAGGCAGGTGGTCAAGATTTAACATCGGCGGTTCAGCCTTTTCTGCACGAACTGGTTTCATTGTCAGCTTAAGGGACGCTTCATTAAAATCCAGCGTTGCTTGAGCGTCTGAAAGAAAATCTATTCCTAAAATTATATGTGCTTGCAGATTCTTTACTATAAAAAACATCACCTTTATTTGTTCGTCCTTGATACGGACATACAGAGGTACTTTACCTATACACTTACATTTTTCTCCTTGCGCCGCTAACACTGTCGTATTATCCGAATTATATATGCGGTATTTCCGAAAATACTTCCTAAAAAATTCTTCTGCCACACAAGAACACTGCGCGCCTGTATCCAGGAGTGCGGTGGCTGGGATATTATTCACCAACACTTCAATCTTCGGAAGAGTCAAATTTTTCACCATTACTATATTTAACTTGAAGGAAAAGGGATTTTCTTGGCTTTCGGATTTCCGCACACTCCCGTCAGCAGAAATCCGTTTTATTTTAACTTATTTTTCATTTCCGTGCTTTCCTTCTTTTTCCACTGGCCTTGAGACTTTTTTCCTGGATTGCTATTGAACTGTCGACGTTCGCCGGCTGTTTTTGAATGCTCGGGTTTCCTTGCCCACTGATTCTCTTTGCTTCCGTAGCCGTGTGCTTGAGTTTGCTGTAGTTTTGGCGCACCAAATTGGTTTCGCTGTTGATATTAGCGTCTTCTTTCAATGTCCGCCGTTCTTCTACTTTCAAACTGGATTGCTAGCTCAAATAACTTTTCCAGTGTAGTCGGATTTCTTAATTCAATAAAGTCTTGCACTTGGGGCAGTAACCTCGGCAAAATCACTTGAATTATCTCAGGATCCGGACGGTTTCCATACAAGAGTTTGAAGACGTGAATTTTTCTTAAAATAAAGCTTGAGAGGTTTTTAATTCTTTGTTGATATATACTAAAAAGTTCCGTTTCTAATTTCGCACGATCCCTTACAACAGGGAAGGCTTTTAGTAGGGCAGTCTTGAAATTCTCTTAAGTATAGGTGGGACTTCCTGCTTGACCCAAGAGACTTCTGCCTATACATTTGAACCAGTTAAGCGCTTGGCCCCTCAAAGCGCTGGTAGCTAAGGTAACTTTTTGAAATTCGTGCACGGGGTAGAGCATGAAGTGGTCATCCAGTTTTTCAAAAAAACTGGTTACCGGTGAGTTTCCATTAAATGTTGCTTCTGGTTTCATCGAAGCGCGCATGGTCTGGACGATGTAACCAAATCCTTCCAGGGCGGCAGCTGGCATTTCTGGATTCTGAGCCGTTTCTGCAGGCAGCACAGGTTCTTCTTGAAACTCGGCCATGGTTATTCTTCTTCGTTGGGCGCCACTATCATGATCAATGTTCCGTCTTACCTTCTTCGGGAACATGCAAGGACCTGACTCGGAACAGAGAGCTTACTAAAGCTATGTTCAAAACTGTGGGAAGTAGACAGGATACACAAGAAGGGTATACAAAACCCTTTATTTTTCTCTATTTACAATAACTTCGTACTTCGGAATACACAGACCCGCTACTTGGGGTCTGTTCTTGCCGAAGATAGCTCGAACTTATTTAATGATACTTAACTTCAGTAAGTGGACTGTAATATTAACAATAACAATTTTATTTTATCAAAAACAACATTATTGAATACTAGCACACGCATGTGCTTATAGTTACCTATGTAACTTAGCTAAAGAGCGAGCAACCATATGCTCTTACATCAAGTCAGAAATCATTCATACTAATAAAGCAAAAACGAAATAACTTTAGGGTTACACTAAAGCCAAACTCTGCTTGGCGTAAAACAATGCTGCCAAGCAATACTCTTTCAGACACCGAACATCCCGCCCGGCGTTGAAATATTAATTTCAATACAATAAGTAAAATTCAAAAAAGTAATAAATGTTCATACAGTACAAAATGATACAATGTAAATTAATGCACAAATTATAATACAAGTAATTACAATGTGAAAGAACAAATATGATGGATTACAATTCAAACCTTCAAATAAACATAAAAATTCGTACATTATTTCTCAATTGGCAGTACAGCAATTTTAGTAACTGCTCGTTTATAAATACCATTTTTGGTTTTGACAGAGACAACTCGCACAAGGTTGTCCTTCCCATAAAACACATCTACAATTCTCCCTAACAACCATTTACAGGTAGGAAGACTTTCTTCCTTGATCACTACCATATCCCCTATTTTAATATTTTGTTTAGCAATCATCCATTTATTTCTTTGAATCAAAGTGCTCAAGTAATTATTAGTCCAGTTCTTCCATATATTTTGTACCATTTTTGTAGTTTTTTGCCATAAACTAAGTCTGTTATTATCTACTTCTGTTAAATTGGGTTCAATTATTGAATTGATCGGTCGACCTATAAGGAAATGACCAGGGGTCAAAACATTTAAATCATCAATATTAGAAGTTAACGGTGTAAGAGGGCGAGAATTTAAGATTCCCTCTACTTGAACTGTTACTGTCAAAAATTCTTCGTAGGTTAATACTGAATTTCCTACTGTTCGTTTAAAATGAAATTTAAAGGATTTTACTCCTGCTTCAGATAGACCATTAAAATTTGGTGCTCTTGGGGGTATAAACTTCCATTGTATACCTTCCTCGGCTAGAAAATTAGCTAAAGTTCCATTCTGCTTTAGAAAAATACTCATTAATTTTTTTATTTCTGTATTTGCACTAACAAAGTTTTTTGCATTGTCACTAAATATTTTTTTTGGTTTACCTCGTCGGGCAAAGAACCTCTTCAGACAAGCAATGAATGCTTCTGTGGTTAAGTCATTGACAATCTCTAGATGAATTGCTTTTGTCACCATACAAACAAAAATACAAACATATATCTTATGATAGTTACCCTTGCGTTGCCCTTTGTACTTTATCAAAAATGGGCCGCAGTAATCAATAGCACAACAATTAAATGTAAAGTTAATATTAATTCTCTCTTTAGGTAATTCTCCCATTAGTTGTTGAGAAATTATTGGTTTTGCCTTAAAGCAAATTATGCAGCTTTGGACTATCTTTCTAGCTATATTCCTGCCATTAATGGGCCAATAAATTTGTCTAATAGAATTTAATAGTGATTGTGGACCATTATGAAAATCCTTTTCATGAAAATAAATAAATATAAGTTCAGTTAACTTATTCTTGGCAGGCAAAATAATGGGATGTCTTTGACTATAACTTAAATTAGAATTCTTTATCCTACCACCTACCCTTAACAAACCTTTTTCATCTAAGAAGGGATCGACATATTTTAACTTACTCCTTGATGTTATCTGTAGACCTTTCTGCAACAAAGAAATTTCTGCAAAATACCTATCTTGGATATATTTAAGGAGTGTATTCCTTGACAGCTCCATTTCATCTATACTAATACTACCTGTTCGTTTCTCACTTGTGTTCCTACAGTTGTAGATAAATCTGAAAAGTAAACTAAGAATTCGTATTAGTTTCAAGAAATCATTAGTTATTTTTAGGAAGTCATCAAAGAATGAATCAGTTTTTAAAGTCAACAAGGAAGTCTTAACTGGTTTCAGTTCTGAAGAATAAAGCTCATCACTAAGTCCATTTTTATCTTGAAAATTGTTCTTGTTTAAAAAATCACGACCTTTCCACCACAGCTTGTTAGATCCAAGAGTTGTAGCATCTGATCCTCTGGAAATGATGTCGGCTGGGTTCATTTCTGAAGACACATGTCCCCACTGATAGTTAGAAGTAAGTTGTTGAATTTGTGAGACTCTATTACTCACAAAGGTTTTCAAAAGATGCGGTGATGTATTGATCCAGGCTAAAGCAATGCTTGAATCTGACCAGAGCTTAACGTCATCAATTTTGAGTTTCAAAGCTTCTAAAACCTTTTGCATAAGTTTGGACAGGAGTAGACATGCTGATAGTTCTAATCTAGGAATAGTCATAGTCTTGATTGGTGCTACACGAGATTTGCTACAAAGAAGTTTACTACAATATTCACCAGGGCTTGTAATGCTTTGAAGATATATCACTGCCCCAAATGCCTTCTCGGAGGCATCCGCAAATCCCTGTAAAATGAGCATTGAAAAGGTCTCTTTTAAAATGCAACGAGGTACTTGTATATTTTCTATACTCTGAAGAGTTTTAATAAGCACATTCCATTCATTGGCAAGAGGTGGTGGTAATTGTTCCGCCCAGTCTAGCTTAAGCAACCAAAGTGCTTGCATGAATATCTTTGCCTTGCTAATAATAGGACCGAGTAGGCCTAAAGGATCATATAATCTCGCTATTTGAGATAAAACATCTTTCTTCGTAACATCAGGCTTTTCATTAACAGTAACTTTATATTGCAATGTATCCTTCTTATTATTCCACAACATACCTAACGTCTTCTCAATATCGGCAGTAAATGCATAAATATGCTTTCTAAACCGTATCATGATGGAAAAAAGTTCCTCTTGAATCATTCCACCTTTACATAATATGTCGTTCAATGAACAACCGTTAGTAGTTTTGGCACTCGCGTCGAACACAACGCGTAACTTTGTTGTTTTACTATCAGGTTTCAGCACGCCATGATGAGGAAGAAAATATCCTCCTTCAGTTTCAGAATAGTCTTCCAGCCTCTCCATATGATTTAATGATTCATATTCCCTTAAAAATGAAACATAAAGTTCTTTCATTACAGAATCACTCGACAAACGTTTCCACAACTGATTCAGTCTTTTTTCAGCGATTTCCTTTGAATCCCCTAATTGTATGTTTTCACCAATATCTGGCTTGAACGGCATTTTAACCACATATCTTCTATCCGCATGCCGGTAAAATGAGTTTTTAAAAAGTTCGTTGCAATAATTTAATTCAGAATTAACTGTAGATTTAGTTTCATTTACTTCTTCAACTTCCCAGAATGACTTTACTAAGTTATTTAACGAATTAATCTCTGTTGACAAAAAACAAAAATTTAAGTCATAATTTTTTACATTTGGAATTCTAATGCTTCCAGAAACTAAAAAGCCGAAGCAGCTGTTTTGAAGAAGTAACTCATTATCTTCTAAACGTATTTTATCTGTTTTTAAAAATTCAAAAAATAATTCCGCACCTAATAATAAATCTACCTTTTTGGCCTTGAAAAATTCATCATCAGCTAACTTTATTCATTTCGAAATATTTAATTTCGAAATATCAATAGATTTCGATGGTGTCATGTCAGTTATTTTGGGAACAACTAATAACTCTATTTCCCATTCATTTTCCTTTTCTAAGTTCGATAAACGCGTCTTTATTTGCGATTTAACATTCAAAGTAGTGTTGCCTATTCCACTAACTGGAATAAATGCTCGTTCTTTTTTTATTCCTAATGAGTTCATAACACCTACAGTACAAAAATTAGAAGTCGAAGCTGAATCAAGCACGGCTCTAAAAGGAATTCGTTCATCGTAAACATCGCGAAGATAAACAATCGCTGTATTTATTAACACAAAGTTAGATTTATTTGCAGCTGCCATCAAAGTTGTAGGGGGGGAGAGGGGCAGTCCTCTTTCCCATTCACTGACGAAAGGTTCAAGGTTAATTCATTTTCTTTCGATGATTCATTTTGTTTTTCGTCAATTTTTTGTAACAGCGAATGATGTGTGTCTTTCTTACAGACATAACAATTGAGTTTAGCCTTACACTGCGATAATACGTGTGATGGAGAAAGGCATTTAATGCATAATTTATATTCTTTAACAAAATCATACCGCTCAGAAACAGAAATACTCTTAAATTTCGAACAATGATAAATTGGGTGTGGTTCTTTACACATAATACACTTTCGAAAAGGGTTTGTTTTAGTTACCAAGGATTTTGAATTTCTAGAGCGACTTAATTGATTTGATACTTTAGTAGCATAGCTCTGCTTAGGAAAACTAACTTTGTTTATTTCTTCAAGAATGCGAATTCTTTCTTCAAGAAATTCTAAAAATTCATCAAGTTTGGGAATTTCATTTGATTTTACGTTTAGTTCAAATGCTTTTCTAGATTCTCTATCTAATTTATGCAATAAAATATTTAATATCAAAACATCAGATAAATTATTTCTATCAAATTCTAATACACTTAAAGATCTCAAACATCTTTTAACATTATCTACCAGTGATCTCAACTGAGAAGGTGAGTCATTTATTTTTTCAAATTTCAACAAATTATTGATAAAGGCATCAACTACTGCTCTTTTGTTTTCATATCTGCTTTCAAGTGCAGAAAATAGCGACTCAAATGTATCCTGACATGATTCTAACATTTTTGCTGCTTCACCTTTAAGTGATGCTTTCAAATAAAACAGTTTCTCAGTATCATTTAAATTATTATTATTACCAATCATAGACATAAATTGCACTTTAAAATTTTTAAAATCTTCATATTTACCATAAATTTGAGGAAGAGGTAAATCAGGCAGTTTAAAATTTGATTTAGAAACAGTTTTGGTTTCAAATTTATCTTTATTATTTGTTTCACAATTAGAAAGAAAAATTCTAAATCTTACTTCGAACTCTTCGATGCTTTCTTCCAATTCTTGTGTAATGCTTAGATTATCTTTCAAGTCAATTTCCTCTGGCAAATTGGTATATTCCACTATGAGTTGTTTAACCCGAGATTTTAATTCCAACAAAGAATCCAATTTAGTCTTCATAATAACATCATGGTTGAGTTTATTCTCCTCCATTTTATACTCATCAAGGAATTTTATCAAAGCTCCGAGTTTCGTTTTCACTACGCCGCGTTGGCGATTCAATGAAACAATATTAGTAGCCATTTTCTTCTCCGGCTCGACGGACCAAACTGTTCTTGCCGAAGATAGCTGGAACTTATTTAATGATACTTAACTTCAGTAAGTGGACTGTAATATTAACAATAACAATTTTATTTTAACAAAAACAACATTATTGAATACTAGCACACGCATGTGCTTATAGTTACCTATGTAACTTAGCTAAAGAGCGAGCAACCATATGCTCTTACATCAAGTCAGAAATCATTCATACTAATAAAGCAAAAACGAAATAACTTTAGGGTTACACTAAAGCCAAACTATGCTTGGCGTAAAACAATGCTGCCAAGCAATACTCTTTCAGACACCGAACAGGGTCTAACGTAAAAATATAAAAATAGAACTAAACTCTAATTTAACTTTAAAATAATAAACGTGGAAGATTGGCCTTATATTAACAGGAAGCCGTATGTAGTACAGAGAACTGTGAACATTACAATACGTTTAAAATTTATCAAGAGGATTAAAACCTCTGGCCTGGAAGGCAACCAGCAACTGCGTAAAACTTCTAAGGTAAGCGGCCTGCTTCGACTCACTGCTTCCTCTCTCTCGCTTGGCAAAAAGCCACAACTTAAATACTTGGCGTTCGCCAGACAAATTTTGCATAAATACTTTAACGCTTATAATTCTGGCCGGAGGTAGAAAATAAGAAGTGATAGTAAAGATTTAAAATAAAATAAACGTTAGTAATACTTAAGATCCTTACACCACAAACGAAAATTTGAGCACTTGCAAACTGTTTCCTTTCGATGATCTCAGAGGGACGACTGCGTAATCTCTGCTTTATCTAGATATTTAGACTTCCAGGATGGCTAGATAATCTAAATATAGGAAGATTAAAGCTGTTATCTTATTCTTGAACCGGGATGATAACGCCTCATATAATATTGCAGCGGCTGCTCTATTGTCCTAGAAAACTGGATGACACCCCCTTTCCCTGTTTAGGCTTGCCAGCAACTGCTGCTATCCTTAAAGCTCAACTCCATTGCTGAACTACTCAGTGGCGTAAAGGGGGTGTATGTTGCGCCGGTCGCAGAGAGGCGCCAAATGGTCTCCAAACAAGGATTGGATCCATGGGATTGTTTCGTAGTGATATCAGTGTTATAGCTAGAGACGGGCGAGGGTGAACAACTGTCCCTGGGCGTAGTGTCACGGAAATGCCAAACTGACGAAGTTTTAGAATGAAACAGTTTCCATACTTAGAAAACAGAAGGGTGTATGAAATCTGCAGTTGTCTTTAGGCGCTGAAAACTATAGCCAAGTCTTTAGCCATATTGGATGTCCAGTAATAGATTGCATGCATCTTAGGATGTCACCCACTGTCACCACCACCAGATGATGGGAGTCATTAGCATAGATATCGCATCATCTAAAGACGGCTCTCCAGTGGCCGAGCGGTAAAGCCGATAAACTCGGGCCGGGGCTCGAATCCCGGCGAGCAGATTGGCTGCTAACTAAGCGTTTTCATGGTTTCCATATGTGTAACATATATACAGTCCAATTTCCCTTAGAAAGTCTTTCACGAAGTTATCCCTTACCTTAGACAGGTAGCCCTCGAATGTTTCGCCATAACTAAATAAACTGAACCCAACTCATCATCTGTAAGAGAAGATATCAGTTCTTCATATCCTGGCGTGGTTGTTTGTGGAAAACCACTACCAGAGTTGGATTAGCCATTAAGGAAAGTAAGCACGTGCTTAGGGCATCAGGTAAAGGCAGCGTTACAAAAAGGTGCTTAAAGATTCAAAGAAAGAGTGCAAAGGGTCCACAAAAATAAAATTCTCACTGCAGATTTTAGAAGATACCTAGTGCACTTAATCCAAGCCCGAGAAAGAGGGAATGATGAGAAAGAGGCGTTATACTATAGATGTATGTGGAGGCAGCAAAATCTTTGAAGTGCTACGGGCATATAAAAGTCTAATTTGGCAATGAGCATTACTAAACATTCAGATAGCTGCTCCCTTTGTTCGGAAATTTAATCCAAACTACTGACATGATGTGTATAGTCGCACTTTGGCCTTCTTTCAAACATCCAGACCAAGTCGTCCAGATATTGTCTATAGAACTGTCACGCTGAGACTACAAATCGATGTTGTTAAAACCGAATGTACCATGCAGTAGCTTCCGTTCATGTTTTGAGCATACACCATGCTTTATACCCTCTCATACACCCCATAGATGTCATGCTACGTATATGTGCATGCTGTACAATACCGGACCCTAAGTGATCAACTAATTGATCTTTTTGTTGCATCTTCTTGTTTGTACTAACGTTACATTAATTTCTCCATTTCATTCTTAATTTTTATTATTTATATAATTGCAGAACTGATCAGCTATCGTGGATGACTTCTTAAATCGCAATGTTTTACAGGAGCGGAAGCACGCTATCCACTAGGAAGGTTGGGATTTATGCTACTGACCGGGAAATTCGCTTAGCTACATACAGGAACTGTGTGCAGCCAAAATAAAATAAGATACTAAGTCACTAATTTTCTCTTTCCTTACCGCTTGGCTTCGTGTTCTAATTAGAAGCACGTTCGGCTGGCAATAGGGAAGTCCAGAATGCAAATCCTGGGGCGGTCATTCGCTGATATTTTCTATTTCAAATAAATACCTAAAGGCTCAACCAACTAACCAAGTGGTTCCCAAACTAAAATGTGGTAGACGATAATTCTTCACCACCAGCAGGTGGCGATTAGGTTACCACCTCCCCAACTGCCTTTTAAACGGGGAAGAATGTACGGAATTTTCTTTTTTCTCAACGCATGCTTTCATGATGTAATTAGAAGCACTTCTGGATGGCAGTCTTTAAGCCCAGATTTCGAATCCAGGATAGGTCATTTCTAATATTTTTTTTTTTTTGGCTGCTAAATAAACCTAATATTATACATCACCGTTCTATGGTGCTCTACACTCATCTACAATAGCACAATTTCAAATAGAGCTACCAGTGCTTTAATATCGAGATTAGTGTACATAGTGACTCTGAAATTGCAGTTTCGATGGTAATGGTTCAGAGGCACATGTTCTACTGTAGTGTGGATTAGGTTAACATGTCTTTCTGGAGCTGTTTTCAAAGCAGAAGGGTGCTGATCATTCTACAGATTTAAAGCGAATGATAAGGCCTTTACCAAAGCTTATAAGTTGGGTAAATCAATGTCTACATGATATTTTTTCTGATTACATACTTTTTGTTTTGTGTCATATGTGGACAAACTGTATACTAGTTTTTATGCCTGCTTTGAATCAGACACTAATTTTTGTTTGCAGCACCACTATAGGGTTTGCAGTCATACCCTGCTACACGACACTTGAACCATTAGCATCTATGTTCACATATTGCTCAACTGATTTATTAGTTATAGCTTATGTGCATACATTTCTTTGTCATATGTGTATGTATTTTAATATGAATCTTTTGTAAAAAATAAATTAGACTTGCATATATGCATAGGCAAGCTAGTTTGCTATACGAAAAGAAAATAAAATTAAAAACCCTGTTCCTTAGACCATATCAACTGGCTGTTTACCCAATTCACATATATTGCTATAGCACCAGATGTTAAATTTAAATCGACCACTTCATTTGAAAGTTATAAAATGGACATTTGTATACTATGTTAACTTTTAGTACATGCTCAGCTGTTGAATTTTTATGGCAAAGGTCCTGAGGGCTATCTGCTTAAAAGAAGAGATGCCCTTCTTTGAGCACTTTTTGAATGAAATTGACTTGTATTCGTATTAAACATAGGGAAAACTGTAAAAACAGAGATGTAGCTAACCCACTTGATAGAATTCAAACCTAAATTGTATCACCAGTATTCTGTGTCTTATCTATTCGAGAACCGACACCGGTGGGTATTCTTCTAAAGCAAGATTTTGGTTTATGTTTGCATATAGATATTACTTATGCAGTAGATCATTATCAGACATATCAAAATAGTGATATCATTGAATGAAATTAAAAAAAAATAATAATTCCATTTTGCTACAAACTTCATACACAGAAAACAAGAGAAATAATGCTTTGAATTTTGCTCATCAGAAGAAGCATTATATAATACAGCACTTTTGATGAGCACAGTTAATTGGTGTGTATATGTATTTTAATCAGTGAGCTGTTCTAAAAGATTTTTCATGGAATGGTCAGACTTAATTTCTCAACCAGACTAGCAGCATTTTAATTTCTCAACCAGACTAGCAGCATTGTTCATCTGACATGAGACAAACTTAAATTAAGATATACATAATTTTTAAAACAGGGCACATAAATTTCTATATAATGGCTAACATAAATTATATTTTATGTTAGCCATTATATAGAAAACTGGCTAAATAAACAGAAAATCTAAAAAATACAGCCGCCTATTCCACAAAAAAAAAAAAAAAAAAAAAAAAAAAGGACAAATAATCTTAAAATGAACTCAATGATTGCAGACTATAGTAATAACAATTTATTCAAAATGAATGTAGATACACTATTTTACTTTTAAATATGTCAAGAAACTTGTAGTGATCATCCAGCTAATTCAGTTTGCTTTTAAAAAAGTGTGCATTGAAATAAATAAATAAATAAATAAAAAAAAAAAAAAAAAAAAAACAAGAATTTAAAGAAAAAAGAACAAGAGCTTTTCATTATTAAAAACTGTTATGACCTAGAAGAAATCTAATCATATCCTTTCACATTACCATCCATGCACACCAATCACATAATCATCCAGCTAGTTGGAGAAAATGGTTTTAGGTAATGAATGTATTTTGCTTTTTTAATTCCCTTGATATGAAACTCAGCCAGATCAGGTTCATGAATTTAATTGTAAAATACGGGTATTGAGAAGCAACTGTCATTGGCGAAGGGCTTGGGCATACTGTAGATGACAGTAGGAATCTGCCCCATAGTTATCCCTATGGGACGGATGGATAGAGGACTAATGTCAATTTCAAAAATATGTCTCTGCAGTAATATTTTATTAAATTAATTATGTGAGGTTTGTTTGGTGCATTATGAAAAATGAGCACTATTTATGAACAACTTAAGATACTTAACAGTAAATTATCATCACATACATCACAAAAAAGAAAAGTATCTCTTTGAGTGCGCATATAGTGAGCTTGGATATATATATATATACTATAAAAGTATATTTTATTTAGTATTATAATATATTATTCTTTTTCATATTTTTATGTTAAATGATAATTCTTAAATAGATAAAAATGAATGAATTTATAAAAACAATCATCTCAACCTTTATAATAAATGACACCTAAAGGTTTTCTCAAAATTTAATACAGTTATTCCCATACATGTTGATTTGGCATCCATAGTTGTTATGGCCAATCTATTATAATGCAAATAACAGAAGAAAAAAAATACAAAATGCATTTTAAATGAGAACAGGCCACATCATAATAATCAAAATAATTTGTACTAAAATTCCAATCATAAGCAAAAATATACAAGTATAAAATAAAAAATAAAAAAAAAATATTGTTCTGACATCAAATACAAAACTGCTTACTTTGCTTATAGTACTTAACATTTTATTCAGGGTTAAATTAAAACATCAAAATTCTCAACATTAGAGATACAGAAAATATATTAAAAAAATGTATATGATATAGTATACAATCTCAGCATGCACAATTTATCAATTAAATTTGACTTCCTTTATACGTATTTTTCAAATCATGAGAAACAGTTGTTGGCTGATTTTTGTGATGAAACATTAGAAGATGTTTTCCAAGAAGGGATGCTTTAAGGCAAACTGGCTTGCATTCATCACGTGGAAAAATCATGACGACGCTTATGCAGGCAGTCCATTCACCAGGATTCAAGCTATTAGTGTTCAGCTTCTCACCAGCTTGTCCACTGGCACACAACAGCCTCTTGTAATACATTATCTGCAGACATGAAATCCTTCTGTATTTATATGAAAAGAAAAAGTTATACATTCAATATTAATTACAAAACCAATTTTCATACATGCCTACTGACAAATTATAAGTAATCCGCAACTCATGATGAGTATTGTTCCAATAGTTCCATCATAAGTTCATACTGATGTAACTCAGGGTCTTAATAAAATTATACCTTGGTATGTTTGATTATATTGTTATGAATAAGGCTTCTGTTTCACATGAAAATGGTTTAAGGAGGTATAAACTTATGTGACATTTATAAACAATTTATTTGCATACATTCACATGAATTTTATAAAATTAATACATATACATCCCTTTCATTAGTTGATAAGAACAAAAATATATACAAAATTCTTTTAATTAAAATAATGGATAAGTAACTGTTACTTATTTGAAAGAATTACATATTGTAAAATACAACTTAGTGAAAAATTATTATTCAGGTATGATCAGAATCCTATAAAAACAATGCACGTATGCATAAGCTGTTTATATTTTTCTGTAAAATAAACATTTGATCTGGACAACTGCATACTTTTATTTCAAGATGCTTTTTTAGTTAGGACTACCTAATATACACTAATGTTTGTGAAAATCACAACCATGAAGGAATTATGCACTTTGAACCAAACTTACATGAAATGTAAAGTGAGTTAAGACATACAAATGATTAGAATTACAAAGGGATTATGCATGCATGAAATGAGAACTGGCAGTTGTAAAGGACTGTAAAGTTGTGCTGAAATCTGTTTATCATCCTCCGTCTGCAGTGAACATTTAATTTGTGCTCAGTATGCCTCGTCAACAGCAGAGGATGCCATACCAACAAGTTTGAACGAGGCCACATCGTCTGTATGCAAGAGGGTGGACTTTCATATCAAACAATCACAGCCCGCACGCAGCACAATGCCACAACAGTGATGCATGTTTGGAAGAAATGGACAGCGAGAACCAAACAAGGTGAAATCCTGGCAATGGGTCACACAACAGCACAGGACGACCAACACCACATCTGCATGGCTGTGATGGATTGTAGAGCATCCTCTCGTATGTTTGTACAATATTGGAGCACTGTTACAAGTGTTCGTCGCTGTCTGCTGCAACATGAACTACATGCAAGGGTTCCTCTATGCAGGATTGCCCTGTCGCTGAGTAACAAATGCCTCCGACTTCAGTGAGCACTGCAACTCAGTGCGTGGCGTGCTCTGTGGCAACAAGTTGCTTTCTCCAACAAATCTTGCTATAATCTGGAGTATAATAATGACAGAGTATGCATTATTTGATGCATTCCAGGCACTATATTTTAGGGAAAAAAAAAATGCCTGTGCACAAGCCTTCTTTAAGGTACAACAGGTTTTGCATCTTCCCCAGATATGTTGCTCAATCAGCATGCCTAGGATTTCATCGGTCAGCGACTCGCACGTACAGCTAGTGGGCCACACACTGAAACTGAACTTTCACATCAAGTCAAAGCCATTCCCCAGGATTACATTCAGAACCTATACGATTCAATGCCACGATGTGTACAGGCTCTCGCTCAGCATGACAGAAACCCAAAGTACTGATTTTCCAACTTTCGTTTTTTTTTTTTTTTTTTTTGTTTGTTTGTAAATGTGATCGTTTACTTGTATCACTATTGGTAATATGCGGAATAAATTTCATTCATTTCCGACAATTCCTTCATGGTGTTGCATTTTTCACAAACATTAGTGTGTCTACAGCTTCCAGTGCCTGCTCAGCATCCTCTCGTATGTTACTGAAGATAAATGACTAACTGAAGACAATTTTTAATCTCTATTGAAATGCCCGTAATGATTCATTGCTAAGCACAGAATCTTAAATAACACTTGTAACTCCTAGCAATGCCTCATTCTGCCTCTAGTCCACCATCAGAAAACTCCATCAACCTGCTGTGGAGGAAGCTCCACGTTTATAAAATCATTGCCATCATCTTCAAAGGCAGAGTTACAGAGGTTCTGGGAATCCCATATTATCTTTAAATTCTTTCAAAGCTTTTCTCAAGCCTTTTCTTGTACAATGCAATCATAAAATGCTTGTTGAAATTCTACTCAGTATCAACTGTAATCTCCAAATGCGGCTTTATGAATTTGTGTCCATCATCTATACAAATTACACTGACAAAAAAAAAAAAAAAAAAAAAAAGCATTATCTAATTTTTAAAATTACATTATCTTTCGGCTATGCCGAACTGGATGACGAAAGGGACAATTCTCAGAACCCGCACATTTCGAGGAAACCCGTGTAGCTAGGTTACCATTTTCACTTACTACAAAGACAACGCCAAACAATAATCGATTATCGCTCAGATTGGGACCACGTGATCCTTCAGAAGCAGAACTTTCATCTGATTGGTTCATTTCTACCTTGGACAGAGTTTCAGCTGAAACATTTTTGGCAAGGTTTGAAGAAATATCACATAGCCGCTACATTGTTTCTGTAGCTAGGTGGGATTCTTTTTTTTTCTAAGAATCCTCCCATTTAAACCACTGCTACCAAAAACTTGTTTCTCAGGAAAGTCCCGTCTAGCAGGGACTGTTGATAGAAGTAAACAACCGCTTTAATCAACACTCACTAATAATATAGTAAAATCACAATGACCAAAATTAGCCTCAATCCACTACGTCTAATCCGTTTTCAAAACACATGTTTCACTTTTGTGATAAGAGGAGAGTGGAATGTGGAAATGAACATGAGCTCAGCATAAGAGCGTATAGGTAGTGATCACTTTAGGTTTTCTACAAATGACATTCAGTGGATGAGTTGAATGTTGCCTTTTTTTCCCTCGGAGATAGCTAGATGGTGTTACTAGGTGGCTTAAAGTACAGTCAAAAGTCTTTAATCTGGAATGATCTATAATATGGACCTCAAAGCTACAAATTTTCTGCACATGTTTAAACGCATGCACATATGCGTTTAATGTATAATGGACAGTATAAGCTAAGCTAAAATTATCTATTTCAGTTAATGTTGCAGATCGTGTGGTTCCTTATTCTTCTAATTGGATCCGGCTTATTATTTTTTGCAGACTGTTAGAGCAATTTTATAAAAAGGAAGCTTGAACTTTCGATTATGTCAAAAAGAGTTTCCGATTCTGGAGATATCAAAGGATTTACAAGCGAAATCATGTTTTGATGTCCATGAAACAAAAAGTGGAATTGCTGCAAAAAATGGTTAAAGGCATGAAGAAAGTGACAGAGAGGTGATTTGTTTCTCTAACCATTCCGAAATCTGTTTATCAATTTCGCGCTGCTCTGCGGGAGAGGAGGGGGTACGTTGCAGCGCACAATGAACTGGAAGTTGATCTGTCAGCACTATCCTCATCTTCAGGGCAGATGTTTTTATTTTATTCGGCTTATAATTCCTCACTAAATGCAGTATTTCATCTCGATGTACTCTGTCTTTGATATGATTTAAATCAAATTCATCATTATAAATATCACGAATACACATGAAATAGTTTTCTGGTTGCAATTTTCTAATTTCAACTATGCGTAATGTATGCTTTACACATGCGCATGTTGAAAGAAAAGTTTATTAAAGTAAACAAATAAATATTAAACTTTTTTTTGTAAATTTTGATACCCTTTAGATCATAACTGCTCTTTATTTCATATTTTTAATTTTATAATTTCTGCATGCCATCTTAAAAGATTTAAACTGATGAGCTATAATACAAAAAAACCGATAATCCGAAATCGCCGAAGAGTCCAAATTAAAGACTTTTGACTGTTTATGATAACCAAATGAGCACCACAGCATTTAATGGGTTAATATATGACATAATTACACAGATTGGAATTTGCTAGCAAGTTTGCCCTTGAAACAGAAAAGAAAATTAAAAATCCTGCTCCAGAGGACATTCCAGCTGGCAACTTTATGAAATTTATATACTACTGTTACGAAATAATTTGATCCAGTTTTGTGAAATTAACAAAATATATGGCATTAATGAACTATACAATCATCTGATGCATATTTTAACTTTGAATGTCAAATCAGAATAGGGATTTTTTTTTTTTTTTTTTTTTTTCCCCCCACTGTGGCTGATTCTTACCTTTAGTCATAAAGATGGCTATTATGATGCATGTTGCTTTATCAAAGACCTGCCAATGATGGATTACTATATTCCTGCCCCACTTTACAGTGCTGAAATTTATTCAAAATATTTCCCTCATTTTCCACTTTTTTCAATAAATTAATTAGAATGAGCTTTCCTATAGTTTAAAATGTATTTGTTGATGTGGTAACCATTGTCTTCCTTACAAAGACAAAATCCCATAAATACATACAAAGGTTACATTGAACCTTTCTTCTTGTAATTTTTTACCTTAATGCCAACTTAACACAAGAACTGTTGAAACACAGTGAAGCAAACACAAACTGACATTCATTCTATGATTTCAGCTGCATACTCAACTTCTCGCCTACGACTCTGCAGTTGTGCAATTCTAAGATGTTTCTTCAAGTAAAAAATTGGTCGATGTGTACATGGATACCGAGGATGTGTAATTCTTAAAAACGCACCAAGCAGTCGGTGATTTTTCATTGTTTTTCTTGAAGTCCTGTTTTAGATATTTTTGCATGTTTACAGAATTAATTCAAATTTGTAACCGGCGATATGATGAGTCAGGGATTTTCTAAAACACACGAAAACAATCGATTTGGCGACTTGGCAATTTTTTTAAAACTTGCCAATCTGGACCGTAATATCTAGTTTTACCATATAGCTGTTGTGAAAAGACATGTTTGAAGATGAGTACAAGTTTAACAATTTAAAAATACTGTAATCCTAAAAACAAATCATATGGACCATGGTAGACAAAAAAATAAGAAAGGCACTGCAAAAGCATATGGTTAGACATGGTCAGAATCTCATAAAAAATAGCAGACATTAGCTTCTTGGCAAAACATACTTTGGCTCAACTTCGATGTTAATGTTTCTGGTTAAGTAGAAGCAACATTAAAACTGGTTTGCAGTAAATGCTGCCAAATGAACACATAACTGAAATATTTGCCAATATTAAGAAAAATATTAATTTGTTCAGCTAGACATTTAGCACCAATGCTCATCCAATAACAACAACAAAATTATAAATTTGTTCACAGAATGTAATAAGAAATTTGTGTAAATAAGTACATAAGCATCAACAACAACAACAACAACAACAACAACAAAAAGCACATCAATATCACTGCCACACCATACAATTACGTTTGAATAAGAAAACAGAGTTATGCACACAGCATTGAAAGAATACCTTTGAAGTACACCATATTCATTTCTTACCCTGAATCGAGCAGAACCATGTAATTATTTAATCTGCAACTACATTTTGAAATTTAATAATACACACAAATTATATACATTTAATACACATTTTGTACCGAAATTAAATAATTACAAATATAGTTTTTACTAACCTATACATGCAGAAATTCAGGGAAAAAAGATCGCCAGATCGCATTTACCAGTTTGCTTTAAAAAAATGAATTAACATAAATAATTACAATTGGAAACCTATTCATTTAAGCAAATAATGGATTATAAATTTTAATTTTACCTTACAATCAAGAATGAGAATAGCCACATCACACCCACACCACGCTGCATACAGGCAAGAGAACATTAACTGGGCTGAATAACAAAACAACCATCACAGCAAAAGCTACTGCTTCTTGCTGCAATTTTTAATTTCGCTACAAATAACAGAATAATACTAGAATTGCTTACAATAAGTGTACATAGAATGTTAGGCTTTTGGTATTAATATTACACACTCTAGCTCGGCTGAAGTTAATATGTTCATTATTAAAGCTGATTTCGGCTCATTTCGGATACCCGGCTCTTGGCTGAATTTGGCGAGTTTTTGGCCGCCATCTTGGATTTCAGAAATCCAAGATGGCGGCCAAATATTGTTTTCCCTATCCGAGGGAAGTGGACAGAGAAAACAATTCTGAACAACCAAAAGGAAAAATTGAACTTACCCTTGTTCATGTTGACATGATGACGCCTGACATTGCCTATTTCTTCAATGTTGTACAACATAGTTAATGTTATATTACTAAGCATGATACGATAACTTACTAATTGTAATTCAGTCTAAAGTAATAGAACAAGAAATTTTAATTAACGTGTACTTTAACGAGTGAAATGTTTTGCATGAAACGCTATAGGGCGTAGAAGTACTTATGCTCAAACTGTAAACAAACAATCGATTTAAAAGAAAGCTTCCAACCTAAAAATTTGACTTGCATGTAATTTCGGCATTATATTATTTGGCATTTAAATTAATAATGAATTTATATTTAAATTGATTATGTTATGCAGGTAAGTGTATGACAGTTAAACATGATATATATGGACGAGAAATGAAAAATTAGAACATTTATTAAGCTATTTGTAATATATGCTAAGTTCTTTTTAAGAAACTTATTTTTCAGTATCTAGCACTCTTTTTTTTTTTTTTCTTTTTTTTATTAATTAATCAATTTGAACATATATTTTCTATTTTTCCCTGTGTTAGAATTTCAACTTTTTTTTAATTAATCAATATAAACATACATTTCTTAACTTATTTTTCAATATGCAAGAATTTCAACTCTTTTAATTAATCAATTTAAACATATATTTCTTAACTTTTGTTTCAATATGTAAGAATTTCACCTTTTTTAATTAATAAATTTAAACAAATATTTCTTAACTTATGTTTCAATATGCTAGAATTTCATATTTTTTAATTTATCAATGTAAACATATATTGCAAAATGAAGGTACTTACCCCTAGATGATATTGCTTGTACAATCTTTGTCTTCTTAAATTATGTTATTTATATTTATAAAAAATTTCACTTTTTCACAAGAAAATTTTTATCCAGGTTATCACAGTTTCACAAGAATATTTTTATCCAGGTTCTCACAGTTTCATCTTTTCACAAGAAAATTTTTATCTTGTTTCTCACAGGTTTGCAAGAAAATATGTATCCAGTTTCTCACAGTCAACAAGTTCACAAGTAACTGTGTATATGATAACCAGGGCTGGAAAGCGGGCATACGTCCGTGGGCACATCATCCAAGGGAAGCCAAAATGATGTTACGAATTTTTAGAGTTGAATGTTTTCCATTTTTGGCCAGTAGTCGGGAGGGGCACAAAATCTTCAGTTGTCCCTGGGCGCTGAAAACAGTAACTATGACTCTGCCGATAACTTATAAAATTTCATTTTTTCACAAGAAAAACTGTTATAGATTCATTCCTTGTTAAAATCCAATGCTTCATTTCAGTGAAGTCCACTCTTAGAGATCGAGGCCTGTTCATCAGATCTGAAAAAGAACAATTTTTACAAGCATTTTGAAATTAGAAATGATTCCATTTCCACATCACCTTAAGACTTACACGTACTTAAAAAAAGAAAAATCTTTTCTTCTGCTTTTTGACTATTCATTTTAATTGAAGCATTACCAAATTTTGTAAATTAGAGTTTTTATAATTATATTTAAATCAATTATTTATAAAAAATATTTATGCGGGTATTATCATATAATTTCGTTTAAAAAATAGGCACTATCTACTTTCACATTACTTGACGTTACATGCAGGTTAAAGTGATTTTTAATTAAATCTAAATTTGATAAAAAAATTAGAAACAGTAAGAAATGTGATTAATGATATTAGTGAAACAAAATAGTTACAAATAATCCCAATTTTTAAGCTAGTACGTGTAAGACTAGGAGGTAGGAATCCTGATGCGTTTTTTTTTTACGAGGTTTCGCCAGGAGCCATAATCCTCTAATTTTAATGTGTACACATATATTTTATATTACTTACCATTCAGCACCATATTTTGCATTTTTCAGCAGTATTACTTGGCAGTTCACTATTTGGAGTTTTTTGTAGAGAAAATATCCATGTTATATATGTTCAGAATACGAGATAAATAAACAAGATTTTAAATTTCATGATCGTCGAGATTTCCTGTGGTGGCAGCAGTTGCTCAGTTCCTTCGCTTTCAGGTGTGGCCCGCATCAGTCATTTCAACTCGGATGTGTTTCTTGAAAGAAAAACCTGGCTATACCCCCAGGTACTGGGTTTGTCATCCGAGTTGATTTCTCCATCTGCTTCTTCCCTCGTCTAAGTGGCAGCAAAATGTTATTTTTGAAGTCCCTAAACAAAATATCCATATTATGCATATTCAAAATACAAGAAAAGTAAACAAGATTTTAAATTTCATGATCGTCGAGATTTCCTGCGGTGGCAGCAGTTGCTCAGTTCCTTCGCTTTCAGGTGTGGCCCGCATCAGTCGTTTCAACTCGGATGTGTTTCTTGAAAGAAAAACCTGGCTATAAGGTACTGGGTTTGTCATCCGAGTTGATTTCTCCATCTGCTTCTTCCCTCGTCTAAGTGGCAGCAAAATGTTATTTTTGAAGTCCCTAAACAAAATATCCATATTATGCATATTCAAAATACAAGATAAGTAAACAAGATTTTAAATTTCATGATCGTCGAGATTTCCTGTGGTGGCAGCAGTTGCTCAGTTCCTTCGCTTTGAGGTGTGGCCAGCATCAGTCGTTTCAACTCGGATGTGTTTCTTGAAAGAAAAACCTGGCTATACCCCCAGGTACTGGGTTTGTCATCCGAGTTGATTTCTCCATCTGCTTCTTCCCTCGTCTAAGTGGCAGCAAAATGTTATTTTTAAAGTCCCCAAACAAAATATCCATATTATGCATATTCAAAATACAAGATAAGTAAACAAGATTTTAAATTTCATGATCGTCAAGATTTCCTGCGGTGGCTGCAGTTGCTCAGTTCCTTCGCTTTCAGGTGTGGCCCGCATCAGTCGTTTCAACTCGGATGTGTTTCTTGAAAGAAAAACCTGGCTATACCCCCAGGCACTGGGTTTGTCATCCGAGTTGATTTCTCCATCTGCTTCTTCCCTCGTCTAAGTGGCAGCAAAATGTTATTTTTGAAGTCCCTAAACAAAATATCCATATTATGCATATTCAAAATACAAGATAACTAAACAAGGTTACGATAATGAAAACATAGTTAGCGTATATATAAACACTTTTATTAAATGTTTTAATATTTTTTCTAAAAGTGTTCTTTCTGTTGCTTAGTTTTAATCTTTTGTTAACTACATACTCTTTTTAACTAGAAAATAATAATTGAACATAGTACAAAAATACTCAATTACCACAAAAGGGTGGCAAGTTTAAGAAGTTAATAATGTAAGATTGAATCCTTATATTTAAAATAATAAATAAACGGTAAAATTAAAATAATAAACGTAGTATGAAAATACATAATTAAAATAAAAAGGCTGGAAACATTAAAAGTAATGAATTCACCTGTATATTTTCTGACTGAAGATTCATTTCTTTCCATGATTCATTTATCATTTCTGCAATATTCTTTACCTGAAAGGGGTGATAAATTATCCTTAACAATAAAATGTTTTCTGGTAAGAAGTAGGCTGGAAACCTTTAAATTAATCAACTCACCTCTATGTTTGTCAATTTATCTGTCAAAATTAGTTTTCTTCTTTCTTTTATTTATTTATTTATTTTTTGGATTACCTAATTTGCAATAAAGTTTTTTTTACTGAAAAATAAGTAGGTAAACTTATCAGGTTCAATGTTCCGTCTTACTTTCTTCGGGAACATGCAAGGACCTGACTCGGAACAGAGAGCTTACTAAAGCTATGTTCAATAATTGTGGGGAAGTAGACAGGATACACAAGAAGGGTATACAAAACCCTTTATTTTTCTCTATTTACAATAACTTCTGTACTTCGGAAATACACAGACCCGCTACTTGGGGTCAAAACATAAAAGTAAAAAAATAAAACTAAACTCTAATTTAAAATAATAGACGTGGAAGATTGGCCTTATATTAACAGGAAGCCGTATGTAGTACAGAGAACTGTGAACACTACAATACGTTTAAAATTTATCAAGAGGATTAAAACCTCTGGCCTGGAAGGCAACCAGCAACTGCGTAAAACTTCTAAGGTAAGCGGCCTGCTTCGACTCACTGCTTCCTCTCTCTCGCTTGGCAAAAAGCCACAACTTAAGTACTTGGCGTTCGCCAGACAAACTTTGCATAATTACGTTAACGCTTATAATTCTGGCCGGAAGTAGAAAATAAGAAGTGATAGTAAAGATTTAAAATAAAATAAACGTTAGTAAAACTTAAGATCCTTACATACTTCCCGCCAGGAAACTGAGGTCTAAAACGACCTTGTTGAAAACTTTTAGCTCTAGAATCTAACGCGAGGCCAATCTTTTACAAACATTTTTCGCTAGAAACTAGAAATTTAAAAGAAAGAAATTTGTTTTTACAATAGCAGCTCCCAGGACACACAATTTTTTTTCATCTGTACTGCATCTAAACAGGAGCTTTTATTTAAATCTGGTTCCTTCCAGAGATCTGGAAGGTAAACTAGTTTAATGAAATGTTACAAAATGAAATGGCAGGTAACATGTATAATTATATTTCTCTTAACATTCTTATTTCATTCATGACTATTTTAATTATCTCTCCCCGTGTTCTCTGACATGTGTTGTAAAAGAACACCAAACACGAATGTGTTTATGTCTATGTGTTCAATACTTCCTCCTACAATCAAAACACTATCGTGTTAGAATTCAACATACCAAAACCTCGTAACACACCCTAATTTCAACTCTAAACCATGAGGTACTATTCTGAAAGTGGCTAACTCTGAAGTGTAGCGTCAGAGAGCCTAACTACATCATTCAACCTTTAACACATATTCACCATGATTTAGTCTTTTTCCAGTCACACGAAGAAAAAAAAAAATTTAACATTACTTTCACTTTTACCATATCACTGTATTTCTTAACATTTAAAATAACAGTTCACATTGTATATAAGAACATATTAACATGCCGTTAATTTTATACATTTGAAAACATACATTAGTAGTACATTGTTAACTTCTATTCTTTTCAAAGCAAGTGCCAATTCTTTCTACATTGAAATAATACATTTCAAAAAGTCTTTCAGACTAAAACTTCTTTCTTGCCAGAATGTTTTAAATAATATTTATACAATAACTTTTTACAATACTTAAGTCTTTACACAACGCTATTATACATCAACTTTAGTTTTACGCGCGAGTAATTGAAAAACATAATACCAAAATCGG
Organism: Stegodyphus dumicola; assembly: GCF_044657685.1. Lineage (NCBI taxonomy): Eukaryota > Metazoa > Arthropoda > Arachnida > Araneae > Eresidae > Stegodyphus > Stegodyphus dumicola. The sequence goes on along the minus strand of NC_140781.1, from coordinate 105,344,252 downwards.
TAATAACTCATTTCTCGCGGTTTTGGCGATAAAGGTAGACCTCGCATGAGGTAAAACTTTTTGAAATCTGCCACTTGCAGTAAGAATGAAAGATTAACTTAAGTTTGCAAAGTAACATAAAATTTTACTTATCTTTGTGATATTCGGACATTCTTTTCTGGGCCCAGTCCTTAAAGGTAGTGCAGATAGTTGTTTGATTTATCCTCCTTCTTGTACGGGCTCGCCCTTCAGTGCCTTCCTCTAGGTGCTTTCTTTTTTCTCCAGTTCGGTCACCCTTGAATACCTTCTTTTTCACTTCTGCCTGTGCTCTTGGTCGTTTGATGGCAGCTGGTCTTGGCGGAACCGGGAAACTTCTTTCGTGTTCCTGCTTGGACCTCGTTGCTGGCCGTTTAAATTTTCCTTGTAACTTTTCCTCCGCCGCTTATGGCCCTTCCGCAGTTCGGCGACATTTGCTGCGGAGAGTCCTGTCGGATGAGTAGATCTTCCATTTTAGAGCCGGGTTATAGTTGCCGTCATTTCTCCTGGTTCTCTTTGCATACGTCGTCCTTCTCCCTTCTTGGGTTGTTCGCGAGCTCTCTTTTCTGGACGGTGGAACGGCTTCTTTTTCTTGTTACCTTCACTTTTCCCGTGGGGAAACTTTCTTTTCACTTGCTCCTGCCTCTTAATGGCTTGCCCTTGTACTTGTAGTTGTTCCACCTCTGGAGCTTGTGCCTGCGGTGTCTGCCGTGCCGGATCCTGCAAAAGATCTGAAAATATTTGCATTTTTTTACGATCATAGTAGGGTTTGATTTGATCAATGTTTGCGGAGCAGGTTTCACCATTTCTGGCTTTTAACACTACTACAGCGTGAGTTATTTTTTCTATAACATATGGTCCTTCAAATCGTGGAAAAAATTTGGCAGTTTTATCTTCTGGTGCTGAAGAAAGTGAATGCTTAATTTTTAAAACTTCATTCCCTACTTTATAAGTTACTCCCCGTCGTTTCAAATCATAATAGAACTTCTGTTTTCTTTGTGCTACTTCCGTATTCTTTTTTGCTTCTTTTATTAGTTTTTCTATATCACCCATTTTAAATTCTGGGGCTCTTTGTTGCACATAAAATAATTTATCTAACGGCATTATAATCTTTCTGCCTAAAAATAACTCAGCAGGAGTTTTGCCCGTTGTATCATGTTTTGCGGTCCTAAGGGCGAAAGCAAATTCATTGACTTAGTTATCCCAGCTTTTATGAAAATTTTTAACATAACTACGGATAATTTTCACTATATTTCTATTGACCCGTTCCGCTATATTTGATTGCGGCCGATACGGGACCATTTTTAAATGACGTATGCCCAGTTTTTGGCACATGTCTTCAAATATATTACTTACAAATTGAGAACCATTATCCGATATAACTTTTAGGGGCGCCCCGTATTTTAAAATATATTTATTTAAAATAGAATCAGTAACTAATTTCGCGGAGGCTCGTTTTAAGGGAACAATTTCGGTCCATTTACTAAAATGATCAACCATAACAAGGAGATAGCGACATTTATTTAACTGACTTTTTGGGAAAGTGCCCAATAAATCGATGCCAATTATTTCATTTGGAAATTCGGATTTAATACTATTTAGAAACCCGGCTGGGCGGAAATTAATATAATTAACTGCTTGATATGTTGGGCAGGACTGGACATACGCCCTTGTTAACTTTTGCAGTTCAGGAAAATAGACTGCCTCGCGTACGCGTTGGATAGTTTTTTGAATACCAGCATGAGAAGCCAAAGGGCTGTCATGGAGCTCCTGCTATTAATCTAAGACTAGCTGGGATAACAGGTCGAAATCCGTTGTTGGAATTTGTAGTTTTTGTATAAAATAATAGACCATCTATTAGTTCGTAATGGGTCGCCCTATTTCTTATCGCCACAATATCTTGGTGGCTAAAATTTTCAGGATCCTTTAAATACTCATAAATGCTTCCAAACTCAGGATCTTTACCCAGTTCGGTTATTACAGTTTCTCGGGAATTTATTGTACATGCTGTGAGCATTGCCACCTTTACAGTATTACCTTGTTCATCTATTTTAATTCTTGATAGGGCATCTGCTACGATATTTTCCTTTCCGGGGGTATGCTTGATTACCAGATTATATTCCTGTAGCTTGAGTGCCCATCTTATTAACCTTGGGGATAAGTTTTTCCCTGAGTACAATCTAGTTACCGCCGCATGATCAGAGTACACTGTTATTGGCGCCTTTCCAAAATAGACTCGGAACTTTTGCACTGCTAACAGAACTGCAAGTGCCTCTCTCTCGGTCGCGGAATAGTTTCTTTGTGTTTGATTTAAAGTTTGGCTAAAAAATGCCACGGGCTGCTGATTTTGCGAAAGTACCGCTCCTACCGCATAATCCGAAGCATCCGCTGAAATTTCTAAATTCTCATCCTTTTCAGGAAATTTCAACACAGGGGCTTGCGTTAATGCTTGTTTTAATTTTTCGAAAGCACTATTGGCTTCGGCCGTCCACGAGAATCTTGCCTTTTTCCTTTTTAATTTTAACAATGGCTCAGCGATAGCTGCAAAATCTTTTATAAAGGACCTATAATATGAACAAAGTCCTAGAAAAGAAGAGAGCTTCTTTGCCGTGTTTGGAGTCGGATACTTTTGTACAGCAATTATTTTTGATTCGTCTGTCTCTATTCCTTTCTGAGATATCTTGTAACCTAAATATTTTAATTCAGGGGCTGCAAATTTGTACTTTTCGACATTAACTTTTAGACCGGCCTCATTTAATAAAGAAAACACCTGTCTTAAATCCTGTACATGTTGGTCGAGATTATCACTAGTAATAATGATATCGTCTAAATAGATAAATGTGGACTTTCCAAGAACAGGTCTTAACACAATGTCCATACATCGCTGAAATGTTTCCGGGGGCCCTGAAAGGCCGAACGGCATACGCAAAAATGCATAAGTGCCAGACTTGGTTATAAAAGCAGTCTTAGGCACGACCTCAGGCCTAAAACCTATTTGAAAATAACCAGTCGTTAAGTCTAAAGTCGTCATGTATTTAGTAGACGTTATGTTCCTTAGAATTTCTTCAATAATAGGTAACGGATATACCGGATATTTAGTTATGGAGTTTAATTTACGATAGTCAATCGCGAAATGCCACCTTTTTGGATGTGTCAAAGGATAGTCATTATTTTTCTTAGGTAAAACCACCGGGCTAGCATAACTACTTGAGATGGGCGTTATGATCTTTTTACGTAGCATATCGGTGATATGCCATTCTATAATTTTTTCCTTATTCTTATCATACCGGTATGCTTTATGGCGAACTGGCATTGAATCTCCGGTGTCAATACTATGGTTAGTAACCTGAGTAAATCCTGGAATATCACTAAATAACGAAGCAAATTCACTTACCACTTGTCGGATTCTTCCTTGCTTGTGATTAGGCAGGTGGTCAAGATTTAACATCGGCGGTTCAGCCTTTTCTGCACAAACTGATTTCATTGTCAGCTTAAGGGACGCTTCATTAAAATCCAGCGTAGCTTGTGCGTCTGAAAGAAAATCTATTCCTAATATTATATGTGCTTGCAGATTCTTTACTATAAAAAACATCACCTTTACTTGTTCGTCCTTGATACGTACATACAGTGGTACTTTACCTATACACTTACATTTTTCTCCTTGCGCCGCTAACTGTCGTATTATCCGAATTATATATGCGGTATTTCCGAAAATACTTCCTAAAAAATTCTTCTGCCACACAGGAACACTGCGCGCCTGTATCCAAGAAAGCGGTGGCTGGGATAATATTCACCAACACTTCAATCTTCGGAAGAGTCAAATTTTTCACCATTACTGTATTTAACTTGAAGGAAGAGGGGTTTTCTTGGCCTTCGGATTTCCGCACCCTCTCGTCAGCAGAAATCCGTTTTAGTTTAAATTATTTTTCATTTCCGTGGTGCTTTCCTTCTTTTTCCACTGGCCTTGAGACTTTTTTCCTGGATTGTTATTGAACTGTCGACGTTCGCTGGCTGTTTTTGAATGCTCGGGTTTCCTTGCCCACTGATTTGCTTTGCTTCCGTAGCCGTGTCCTTGAGTTTGCTGTAGTCTTGGTGCACCAAATTGGTTTCGCTGTTGATATTGGCGTCTTCTTTCAACGTCCGCCGTTCTTCTACTTTCAAACTGGATTGCTAGCTCAAATAACTTTTCCAGTGTAGTCGGATTTCTTAATTCAATAAAGTCTTGCACTTGGGGCAGTAACCTCGGCAAAATCACTTGAATTATCTCAGGATACGGACGGTTTCCATACAAGAGTTTGAAGACGTGAATTTTTCTTAAAATAAAGCTTGAGAGATTTTCGATTTTTTGCTGATATATACTGAAAAGTTCCGTTTCTAATTTCGCACGATCCCTTATTACAGGGAAGGCTTTTACTAGGGCAGTCTTGAAATTCTCGTAAGTATAGGTGGGACTTCCTGCTTGACCCAAGAGACTTCTGCCTATACATTTGAACCAATTAAGCGCTTGGCCCCTCAAAGCGCTGGTAGCTAAGCTAACTTTTTGAAATTCGTGCACGGGGTAGAGCATGAAGTGGTCATCCAATTTTTCCAAAAAACTGGTTACCGGTGAGTTTCCATTAAATGTTGCTTCTGGTTTCATCGAAGCGCGCATGGTCTGGACGATGTAACCAAATCCTTCCAGGGCAACAGCTGGCATTTCTGGATTCTGAGTCGCTTCTGCAGGCAGCACAGGTTGTTCTTGAAACTCGGCCATGGTTATTCTTCTTCGTTGGGCGCCACTATCAGGTTCAATGTTCCGTCTTACTTTCTTCGGGAACATGCAAGGACCTGACTCGGAACAGAGAGCTTACTAAAGCTATGTTCAATAATTGTGGGGAAGTAGACAGGATACACAAGAAGGGTATACAAAACCCTTTATTTTTCTCTATTTACAATAACTTACGTACTTCGGAAATACACAGACCCGCTACTTGGGGTCAAAACGTAAAAGTATAAAAATAAAACTAAACTCTAATTTAACTTTAAAATAATAGACGTGGAAGATTGGCCTTATATTAACAGGAAGACGTATGTAGTACAAAGAACTGTGAACACTACAATACGTTTAAAATTTATCAAGAGGATTAAAACCTCTGGCCTGGAAGGCAACCAGCAACTGCGTAAAACTTCTAAGGTAAGCGGCCTGCTTCGACTCACTGCTTCCTCTCTCTCGCTTGGCAAAAAGCTACAACTTAAGTACTTGGCGCTCGCCAGACAAACTTTGCATAATTACGTTAACACTTATAATTCTGGCCGGAAGTAGAAAATAAGAAGTGATAGTAAAGATTTAAAATAAAGTAAACGTTAGTAAAACTTAAGATCCTTACAAACTTATACTAATAATAACTAAATAAATTTTACAGTTGCTTTTACTGAAGGAGTAGTATTAAAATAAAGTGAAGCACTAATTTGAAACATAAGCTGTGAATGGTTAAAATTTTGTCTTACCTCTGTCATCGTATTTCATGACATTTTGGATCTGCAGCTGTGAAAGAAAGTTTATTTTAATGAAGGAATAACAAAATATATAAAGAATAGCTCTCACATCAAAATAAAATTTGAGAATAACTGAAATACACATTTACCTCTTTATGTAAAAGATATGCAACATTTCCATCCTTTTGTTTTCTGGGCTCTGTTTTTTGGTTGAATTCTAAAAGGAAATAAAAAATAACAATTTCATGTAGTGAAAAACAAAAAGGTATTAAATCAAAATTTGTGGACCATCTGAACATTTACACAAATTATAGTAAACAATTTACTTGTATGCTTTTCTTATCATTTATTCCAGTTTTAAAACTTGGTCTGTGTTCCCTTACTCTGAAAAATAAGCACATAGATTATAATGGTATGTAATTTAATATTTAAATGCAATTTTTGTATGTATATATATGTAAATAAATAAATTATGTCAAAAATAAAGTTATATTTGTTGGTTTTACCTCATTTATCATCATCTTCCTGAATGAATGGTATATCATCATCTTGTCGGGCAGATTTCTTTGGAGGCATCAGGTCCTCAATTCCTTCGCTTTCTGATGTTGGTTCCTCCAACATTTTAAGTTCAAGGCCGACTTTTCCATGGCCTGGATACACAGCTTTAATGTCCTGTAGAAACTGAGCAAGTCTTTCTCCATCATAAGTAAAGGGCTTCAAGCGGAACCGCCTGTAATAATGTACAGCCATGTACTGCGTGCAAATATCATCTGTTCTCTTGCTCTTTATAGACCTCTTAAAAAGTTTGTTTTCACCCTCAAGATCATTTATAGTGTTCTGTTTATCATCGGGATCTACGAATACGCCTGTAAATAAAGGATTAATGAATGTTAAGGATGAAAAAAAAAAATGTCACTCATTAAAAAAAAAAAGACACATATTTACCTTTCTTGTGATTGGTAGTTTTATGTGTTGCTGCCGGAAATAAATTTTCTATCCTTTTATATTGTGGAGCAGAGTCAGTGTATATGAAGGTGGTTTCTGGGTGAACATGACGTTTAATGTAAGGCCACAAATGCCTTTTGCTTTTTCCTTTAACCTTAAGAAATAATCCTTCTTTGTCTTCTCGACAGTAGATGCCTAAAACTACGATGGTCATATTTTTGGTTACCCTGCCACGGTTGTACTTGCGGCGGGTCAAAAATGTTTCATCAATTAATATAGATTTTCCTTTACCACCTAACATTCTGCTATGATGAGAGGCAAAAATTTCGCATACCTCACGACAATATGATAAAAAGTCAACAATAGTCTCATTTGCAATTACTGGTAATTTTTGCTTTTTCCTCCATAGCTTTAGCTGCTGATTTATGTAGCTGAAACTGTGATCTAGAACAAAGTACACAGTTATGACTAAAGCTTCCCTTATTGGGATTTTTGTACCTTCGAAAAATGTGTTTTCAATGGGGTTAATCATGCCAGAGCAGTTGTTGCGATTTCTCAGGCTGCAGACCCAACGCCATCCCAGCTTTGATTCCTTTCTCTTGTTGCTTCTCATCGGTGCCTGGCACTTGGGGCAAAGGTGGTGCCTCATCCTCTCTGGGAAGAAGTCCAGCATCGGTGGCAAACTCAAGTGCAGCTGCCTCTGTATTAATTAAATGCATGTCAGTAATTAAACAGAAATATTTCAGTTTTTCATGCAAAGAAGCCATATTCAAAAAAGTCAGTACAGTGACAGAAATAGTTTAATGAAATTTATTGTTAGAAATTTCAGAAACTTGGCAATTATGCAAAAGTCAAAACTATCAGAAATAAAAAAGTTTAATAAAGATGAAAAGTAATTATAAGTTTAATTAAACAATATTAGTTCATTATAGGAAGATAGAGAAGTGAAAAGTTCAAACTAGAAAGTAGTATTACAGAAAAAAAAAAAAAAAAAAAAAAAAAAAGGAAAATTATATTAAAATATTAAAAAAATTAATTAATATTATTAATAATATTAAAAATTAATTATTAAATAATATTAAAAAATGTAATGGATGAAAATAGATTAAAAGTAAACTTAGCTTTGGCAAAGTCCAAACCACGTAAGTACCAAGGTACTGATTTTTTTTAGTACCTGACAGACAGACAGACAGCTATTTGCTTAACCGCGGCAAAATATGATCGCGAAAAATCTTCTTTTTTTAAATTTATTTAAAATATTTTCGAAAAAAAAGTATTTTACTTTACAAATAAACGTTTTTCGGTACATATGTTTTTTTAAAACATTTTTAAACAGAGATGCAGAAGAATAATAGGTATTGTTATTTTTGTGTGCAGATATGCGTGCGTGATGAACTAAAAAATGATTTTGAAGGTTTCGTGGCATATTTATCCTCTCAAAAATATGCAACTTGCTCAACTTTTCGATTTTATTAAATTAAATAAGGCCTATCGATTTTTTTTTTTTTTTTTTTAAAGCACTGACAATGAAAGCTGTTATGTTCTATTTTTGCGTTTTTATCCCAAAGCGCGTTAGCCCAGAAGGGCTATTAATTTTGTTTTCGCATTTTGCGTTGAACTGTTTCTACCGAATATTATCACTGTGTGTTATATTTAAAGATATTTAATAATAAAGAATCAGCATAAATATACATATGTTTAACGTACATAACATTTATGCAGATACTGTGATAAAACAACGGTACCTACAGCTATGAAATTTTGAATATGTACGTCACCACCCGAATATGGGCATCTGAAAGCTCAAATTTGTAATTTGTTTTATTAACTATTTAACATTTTGTAAAGCATTTATGTGTTTTTGATTAAGAAACTCGACGATTTCTAAGCGAGCAATGGCAACACTGTTCGGCGCAAGACTGTCTATCGGAAATTCTAAAGATATGCTCTTCTTTTAAATGTTTTGTCATATTGCTGCTTAAGAGAGAAGACAGTTGGGATGTACAAAATTTAAAGACCGCATGTCTGTTGATTTTGAAAATTCATTTCCAATGAATTTAACAATTGTTTTCAGTTGGCGAGAGGTATACATCTCTGTTGTACACTATTATTGGTAACCTTTAATTGTTGGTTATTTGTTACATTTTTTTGTCTTTCATATTGCCCTGGCTGCATTGGAAATTTCGTGGTTTTCCTCGTGTGTATACGAGCCAGTACAATTACACTAATGAATCATATCACTTAAATAATGTGAATAATTATAGAATTATTATATAAGTGTAGAATAATTGGGATGGTTGTTATGTTCACGAGTTGTGTGTAAATGTAATTAATTAATGAAGATTTCAGCAGCGGCCTGGCGGTAAAGTGTGTGAGCACTGGTAGTTCTGTCCGAAGTTCGAATCCCGCTAATGCGCCGGTTGCTTGTTATGTTCACGAGTTGTGTGTAAATGCGTGGCTTTGTGTGATTATGTCATTAATTAATGAAGGGTTTAGCAGCGGCCTGGCGGAAAAGTGTGTGAGCACTGGTAGTTCATCTCATTACACATATACTAGCTACGCATATATACATTATAGACAGTGGTGTAACTAGAATTCTTGGTCCCGTATGCAAAATAATTTCCTGGGTCCCTAAACCAATAAATTTAACGTGCTTAAAAATAAAAATTAAACTAAAGAAAAAAACGTGAAAAGTAAAAAAAAAAAAAATCAAGGATTCCTGGAGCCTATGTTTTCATGATTTTTATCACATCTGGATTAATTGTTAAAAAATAAAAGCACGTTCTTAGGGAACCATTTGAAAGTTATGTAATATGAAGAAAGAATAAAAAGGAAAATATTTCCCCTTTGCTAACGGGTGAAATGCAAATTTGCTTTAGTCTGGGTATTTGACGTAGATGATTTTATTTCTGTAATTTAAGACTTTTTGTGTGCGTGCGTGTGAGTGATAGGTAATTGATATTCACAGACAAGATAATTGATAAACGTACAGAAAAAATATTACATCAATAGATAGTACTCTGTGATTTACTCAACTTACAAACATAATTTATGCAATAATATACAAGTAATAAATAAGAACTTTTATGATGTAAATGATACATTTGTTAAATATAAAACATATTTATCATAAACTTCATAAAGAAAACTATTTGAATATACAATTTTAGTAGAAAATATGTAATATTTTTGCTGTCCTTTTAAAAATCCTTTTGGTACACTAAACTACTTGAATACATCCTTTTTATAAAAAAACATGAATGCTAAAGATTTTTCCTGTTTCTTTTTAATTTTCCCTCAGCCCGTACTGCTGTTCTTCTCTAATCCCCCCCCTCAATAAGTGTAATTTTAACACTGGTGACCGAAATTCATCATAAAGACAAAAATCTTTTTTATTAAAATTTGTGTCTCCTAACCTTCATTTCCGCAAAATTATTTATCAATACCTGGACATCCATTTTCACAGCCATGTCAACTTCAATGCTCAATAGTGATAGGTTTAACAACCGATCTTGTATCATAGTGTTTCTTAAATATGTTTTTATTATTGAAAATGACCTCTGTCTCGTGGCTTTGGTTACAGATAATGAATGATAAATACAATATAAGTTAATTGCACTCCCGATTAACTGCTTGTCATGTCATAGTATTTTACCATTGCTAATTTAGCTAAATCCTTAACGGATTTCAAATTTTGGATATCTGTTCTGAAAGTATTTATAAATAATAAAAGTTGTACTTCCAGTACATTAGCAAAGTCTTATTTATATTTTTTCTGTATTTTTGAAACATAATTAATAATTTCCGTATTTGTTAACAATGACAAATACGGAAATTTAAGTTCCAAAAATGAAAACATCATTGCGATTTTTGTTATTCCAGTCATTCTGTATTTTAACTGAGTATTTAAAATGTCGAGAGCAGCATAAAAAACTGTTACTTTAAAAGACATTTCGGAATTTTCAAGCCTGTTATCCTCACATAACTCATCAATATTTTCTTGTCTTTATTTTCTTCTATTTTTCAAATTTAGTTTCTATGTCCCATTTATTTTATATACAAAAATTTGTATATAAATGTATTTGTATTTTTGTGAATATACAAAAATTGTATATTCAAAACTCTGCTTCTTTCATAATGTCTTCAAACTTCTTTCTCATATCTTGCATATTAATAGAAACGCTTTTTACATGTTGGTGAGCTCCATTCAAGTCGATTGATTGATTGATAGATCCTGCAGATACAGCGCAGGACGTGTTCCTTTTTAATTTTTGGCATTTTGCCAGAAATGTTTAATAATTTGTAGTTAAGCTCATCGACACAACGTATATTTCAAGATGAGAACTCACACTCTGTCACATGGATTTTAAAAGTAGTACACATAAATACTTGTTTTATACTTTCCTAAACAAGTATAACGTTTCTTCATAATTAGTTTAAATAAAGTTGTATGAAACAAGTTTTGCGTACTTTGCAGAGAAATGCGCAAAACTTCATTTAATGAAAATAGGTTTGTGGTGGATCAAAAAGCAAAAATCAGATAGGAAATGCGGATATATTTTAGGAGCATTAATATTTATGATTATTGTTATCTGCTTTATTTGCATCTTGAAAAACTATTAATGTCTCGGAAATTAATGACCTCAGATTTCCAGTTTTTACGCTGCTTATAAATTAAGCAGTATCAATTTTTTTTGATCTATCTATCATTAATTTATTAAAGACAAAAATATAAAAAAATAAATATAATGTATGGAAACATATATTAACGGAAGCTATTTATGTCTTAGAAAAGTTATGCAGTGGTTCTGAAATGAAAGATAGTAATGTACAAAGGGATTATATGAGTGAAAATCGCTTCATTTATTATTAAAACGTATTAAATAAATTTTTTAATTTGCAAAAATTATTGAAATATTGCAATAACGGGGGAGAATTCTTTTCTGAAATATTCCTTTCGTTTGTGTGGTGAAAATAGCAATGTAATTCGCGTTCTTTCAAATGTTGAAATGCAACTTAAAACTATTAGGTCCAACACTGCCATTGATATGCTTAATATTTTCAGTAATTAATTTATCGAAATTTACGATTAGTTGTGTGATACCATTTTTATTATCATTATTATATTATTATTGACGGTTTCACGTACTGAATGCTGTAGAAAGTAAATTAAAAGCAAAAGTAAAGTAAATTGTAAAATTTACTTTCAAATAACAATTAGAAAGGCGTTCTTGCCCTTCGGCTTATTAGTGTAAATAACAGAGAAAAAATATATCTGCCTTTATATATCCTCGTAATGCAAAAGGAGGACACTTGGGAAAAAATTACATCACAGCAGTACTTTTGAAACCACTACGAAGCAACAGAACTCTAACAAATCTCAGACTTCTGATAATTATAGTGTGATTAACAGTTCAACCTCACTTCGAATATTACAATACAATATAGAGAAAGCACCAATTCAGACACTTCAATATGAAATTCAAAACCTACGAAATTAATGCACAAATGCTACCCTAAACATTAAAACATAATGTGACACGTTCATGTAAAATAAATAACTAGTAAAGCTCCAATATAAAGCAACATGTGAAAAGGGATAGACAAATTATAACATTCAAGTATTTCTAGTGGAAATAAAGTTGATATAAAACAAGAATTACCAGCCACAGATGTCTTTTTGCTCTGCATTATTCATCCGTTCTTTTTCTTTCACGATATCATATTCTGCATTCCAAGAGTGCACAAAAATGATCACAAATTACACTAGAAGGGACAAAAAGGGGAAAAAAGGAATCATTAGATTTTAACTACTTTGATATTAAAGAATAATTATACACAGAGAAATATCTAATATTGTTTCTTAATATATAAAACTTCGCCTTCTTTGTTTTAAACTCCAGCAATGTGCTACATTGTTCCTACACATAGGAATGAAATTTTGTCAGCTATGTGAGATGTCCAATACGGAGAAATTCCGTAAATTGTAGAATAGAACCTGCGTCTGAAAACAGACGAAAGGTAGAACATTATTCAAATACTTTACCTTTAGCCTTGAAGCAGGTGTTCTATATTAAACTGTGTTAATTCACATACAGAATTAGTAATATAATAGCTCAAAATATTTTAAGAACCAAACACGCATTAAATAAACATTAAAAAATCTATATACATTTATTAGTGTTATGAGGGTTTATTCTGAAATATTATAAGGTCACTTTCAAAGAAATGATAGAACTTTTCACTCAGGGAAGGGACATTCTGTCTGGCTGCCCAGGTTCCATCCCAGCTTCTGTAACAAAAGTTTTATAGAAGAATTTTAAAAATCCAGAAACGAAACTTATGAAGAAATTATTGAACATACCTGGTTCTATGATTTATCCATTCTTACAGACATAGTAACTAAATCTTAAATTTGAGGGAGGGGGCATGAGAACTAAACTAGAGTCTTTGAATTAAAGGATATTATAAATTCATTTTAAATCAAAATTAATTTTGTGAAAATATTACACAAATATGAGGAATATACATTTTTACCATAAGGTAATGTACGTTTTGCCCCTTTGAAAATCTGGAGAACTAAGGGGTGAAATATAAGAAAACTGAAAGAATCATTTGGAAAATCTCATCAAGCTTAAATTAGTTTCTAAATTCGATGTTTTGAGTGTATTTAAAATTAGGCTAACTACTTCATTCACTTCAAACCCATTACATAATACTAGTATTTAAGAAAAATGGTAAAAGATTGCAAATATGTTAAATAACAATTCTATTGATCTAGAAATGGAAATAACTGATTTTCATCCTAATTAAGATCAAGAATATCACAAAAAGCCATTTGAATAGTCCTAGAACAGAAACATCATGAACAGTTAAACTTTTAAAAAGATAAATTCCTGCTTCCAATCTACTTAAAAATGTGAAAGAGGATTTTCAACAATGAACTTGTTAAAATCAATGTTTAGATACAGGATAACAAATCAACATCCCAACGACTGCAAGGATTTATCCATAACATCGCATGTATCAGAGGCAAAAAAAAAAAACTCGCAGAAGAAATGCAGTGTTAAATTTCACATTAAAATACGATTTCCCTGTATTTAACTTTCATCTTGCTGAATTTTTTGTAAATAATACAAAGAGTATACCTTTTCTTTAACATATTATACCACACATTTTTATACTTTGTGTAGTGTATTTATAACTGAAATATTAAAAGTGCACTAGATACTTGTGCTCGCCAAAATTTTATAAACTGAAAATTGGCTCCCTTTAAGTTAAAGTTGCACATAACTGCACTAAGGGAAGGAATGCAATTTTATTTCTTTGTCTGTATTTGGTTTCATTTTCATATAAAAAGAGTTAAAAATAGGGTTATCTAATTTTGTTATCTAGGTAACAAAATTTAAACACACATTTTCAGTAAAAATTACAGAATAAAAGATTTTGTTTCCCTGAAGATGCAACACCTCGCTATTCCAAGTATGGTACAGACTGCATACTGTCAGAAAGAAATTCCTTTCTTAAACAGGGAATCCATATACTTTAATCTGTTTTTACACAAGTACTGTTTATGACTAATAGTCCAGGAGTAAAATACTTTATAGTTAATCCATCTAAATTTTTATTATTTCCGGTCATCTGTATAGACTGTTTATTTATCACGACTAAACTACCAATCTGCATTCTAGATACCTCCTATGATTCTTCAAGTTACGTTTCGTAACCTATCATTTCTAATACAGCAGGTACTTGCTGAGCGCAGACTTGTAAAGCGTGATTTCGCGTATAGCAGTACCTTACAGGATTCCATTTAATTTGTCCACTGCTAGAATCTCAAATGCAAAGCATTCCAAAGAATTTTCACATATGGAAGATAGAAAAGTCAAACAATGAATAAGAAAATTACAAAAGAAGAATTGGGTGCTTATAAAACCCCTTGATAATAAAAGCGCTCATTACGAGAAACAGCTTTTAACTGAAGATTAGATGAAGGAATCGTTAAATAACAGAGAAGCAATGTCTGATCTTCTAGCGGAGATGAACACAATTAAAGAAAAAAACGGACACTTTAAAAGAGCTACTGGGAAATATGTGCTCTTTATAGCGACATGGTTACAGTTGCATCAGTCATTCTTATAAGCAAAAGACATCAGCTTTTTCAAAAAATAATTCTGTCATGTACTTGCCAAGAGAACGAAAACTAGTCCTAAAGAAACTTTCAGAGTGCTTTTCAAAACCAAGTTGAAAGTTAGCCTGCAGAATTTTACTTCGATAATAATAAAACATCTCTGATTTTATTTCAAAATAAATTTTTTTTTATCGATTTTAAAGAGATCTTCGCAAATTAGTTCATAAAACTTCACAATATGCCAAAATTGTTCAGATTAGGGACAAAATTATGCTTAAAACAACTAAGAAAAAGCACATTTTGAGCATCCTTAACAGAAGACAATTTGGCTCCACTAACTTTCTTTACGAGTATACATTAAATTTTTATTTACATTTCTTTTTTATTCAACACTTAACTTTCAATGGTTTGAAGAGAAACAGCACTTGATAGAGAGACTCTAAATTCGGAAAAAACTGAAACAAAATTGGTTTATACCCAGGCAGTGCAATTACAGTGGCCTGTTGGGAAGAGAAGACCCCGTTGGACATGGAAAATATTAGGCCACACAGAGAGGAAAATGTTTAGCCTCCTCCTCGTAATGCGAAAGGAGGCCACTTGGGAAAAAATTACATCACATCAGTACTTTTGAAACCACTACGAAGCAGCAGAACTCTAACAAATCTCAGACTTCTGATAATTATAGTGTGATTAACAGTTCAACCTCACTTCGAATATTACAATACAATATAGAGAAAGCACCAATTCAGACACTTCAATATGAAATTCAAAACCTACGAAATTAATGCACAAATGCTACCCTAAACATTAAAACATAATGTGACACATTCATGTAAAATAAATAACTAGTAAAGCTCCAATATAAAGCAACATGTGAAAAGGGATGGACAAATTATAACATTCAAGTATTTCTAGTGGAAATAAAGTTGATATAAAACAAGAATTACCAGCCACAGATGTCTGTTTGCTCTGCATTATTCATCCGTTCTTTTTCTTTCACGATATCATGTTCTGCATTCCAAGAGTGCACAGAAATGATCACAAATTACACTAGAAGGGGCCAAAAGGGGAAAAAAAGGAATCATTAGATTTTAACTACTTTGATATTAAAGAATAATTATACACAAAGAGAAATATCTAATATTGTTTCTTAATATATAAAATTCAAGAGTCGCCTTCTTTGTTTTAAACTCCAGCAATGTGCTACATTGTTACTAAAAGCATGACTGCAATGCAGGTACTCTCATCCATGAGAGAGGACAGCTTAGTCCGATATACCAGAAATTATCTTGAAATATTACCAGGTGACTTTAATGTAATTATAGAAATATTTCACTCAGGGAAAGAACATATTGTCTAGCTGCCCGGGTTCGAGCCCAGCTTTAATATAGCAAGCTAAAACACATCAAATGCTATTGAATGATACAGCATTTTGAAATGTTACAAAAAATTTAAATGCAATTTCGTGGAAGAGCTATTGCAATTACCTACATACTAAAATTTTGACCAAAAATTCAAGAAAACTAAGATACTCCTTTTTCTTTCGAAGGAATCAAAGTCATATACTAATGTAGGGATGCTCAACCTATTGTACTATGAAACCTACACATAGGAATGAAATTTTGTCAGCTATGTGAGATGTCCAATACGGAGAAATTCCGTAAATTGTAGAATAGAACCTGCGTCTGAAAACAGACGAAAGGTAGAACATTATTCAAATACTTTACCTTTAGCCTTGAAGCAGGTGTTCTATATTAAACTGTGTTAATTCACATACAGAATTAGTAATATAATAGCTCAAAATATTTTAAGAACCAAACACGCATTAAATAAACATTAAAAAATCTATATACATTTATTAGTGTTACGAGGGTTTATTCTGAAATATTATAAGGTCACTTTCAAAGAAATGATAGAACTTTTCACTCAGGGAAGGGACATTCTGTCTGGCTGCCCGGGTTCCATCCCAGCTTCTGTTACAAAAGTTTTATAGAAGAATTTTAAAAATCCAGAAACGAAACTTATGAAGAAATTATTGAACATATCTGGTTCTATGATTTAGCCATTCTTACAGACATAGTAACTAAATCTTAAATTTGAGGGAGGGGGCATGAGAACTAAACTAGAGTCTTTGAATTAAAGGGTATTATAAATTCATTTTAAATCAAAATTAATTTTGTGAAAATATTACACAAATATGAGGAATATACATTTTTACCATAATGTAATGTACGTTTTGCCCCTTTGAAAATCTGGAGAACTAAGGGGTGAAATATAAGAAAACTGAAAGAATCATTTGGAAAATCTCATCAAGCTTAAATTAGTTTCTAAATTAGATGTTTTGAGTGTATTTAAAATTAGGCTAACTACTTCATTCACTTCAAACCCATTACATAATACTAGTATTTAAGAAAAATGGTAAAAGATTGCAAATATGTTAAATAACAATTCTATTGATCTAGAAATGGAAATAACTGATTTTCATCCTAATTAAGATCAAGAATATCACAAAAAGCCATTTGAATAGTCCTAGAACAGAAACATCATGAACAGTTAAACTTTTAAAAAGATAAACTCCTGCTTCCAATCTACTTAAAAATGTGAAAGAGGATTTTCAACAATGAACTTGTTAAAATCAATGTTTAGATACAGGATAACAAATCAACATCCCAACGACTGCAAGGATTTATCCATAACATCGCATGTATCAGAGGCAAAAAAAAAAAACTCGCAGAAGAAATGCAGTGTTAAATTTCACATTAAAATACGATTTCCCTGTATTTAACTTTCATCTTGCTGAATTTTTTGTAAATAATACAAAGAGTATACCTTTTCTTTAACATATTATACCACACATTTTTATACTTTGTGTAATGTATTTATAACTGAAGTATTAAAAGTGCACTAGATACTTGTGCTTGCCAAAATTTTATAAAATCAAAATTGGCTCCCTTTAAGTTAAAGTTGCACATAACTGCACTAAGGGAAGGAATGCAATTTTATTTCTTTGTCTGTATTTGGTTTCATTTTCATATAAAAAGAGTTAAAAATAGGGTTATCTAATTTTGTTATCTAGGTAACAAAATTTAAACTCACATTTTCAGTAAAAATTACAGAATAAAAGATTTTGTTTCCCTGAAGATGCAACACCTCGCTATTCCAGGTATGCTACAGACTGCATACTGTCAGAAAGAAATTCCTTTCTTAAACAGGGAATCCATATACTTTAATCTGTTTTTACACAAGTACTGTTTATGACTAATGGTCCAGGAGTAAAATACTTTATAGTTAATCCATCTAAATTTTTATTATTTCCGGTCATCTGTATAGACTGTTTATTTATCACGACTAAACTACCAATCTGCATTCTAGATACCTCCTATGATTCTTCAAGTTACGTTTCGTAACCTATCATTTCTAATACAGCAGGTACTTGCTGAGCGCAGACTTGTAAAGCGTGATTTCGCGTATAGCAGTACCTTACAGGATTCCATTTAATTTGTCCACTGCTAGAATCTCAAATGCAAAGCATTCCAAAGAATTTTCACATATGGAAGATAGAAAAGTCAAACAATGAATAAGAAAATTACAAAAGAAGAATTGGGTGCTTATAAAACCCCTTGATAATAAAAGCGCTCATTACGAGAAACAGCTTTTAACTGAAGATTAGATGAAGGAATCGTTAAATAACAGAGAAGCAATGTCTGATCTTCTAGCGGAGATGAACACAATTAAAGAAAAAAACGGACACTTTAAAAGAGCTACTGGGAAATATGTGCTCTTTACAGCGACATGGTTACAGTTGCATCAGTCATTCTTATAAGCAAAAGACATCAGCTTTTTCAAAAAATAATTCTGTCATGTACTTGCCAAGAGAACGAAAACTAGTCCTAAAGAAACTTTCAGAGTGCTTTTCAAAACCAAGTTGAAAGTTAGCCTGCAGAATTTTACTTCGATAATAATAAAACATCTCTGATTTTATTTCAAAATAAATTTTTTTTTATCGATTTTAAAGAGATCTTCGCAAATTAGTTCATAAAACTTCACAATATGCCAAAATTGTTCAGATTAGGGACAAAATTATGCTTAAAACAACTAAGAAAAAGCACATTTTGAGCATCCTTAACAGAAGACAATTTGGCTCCACTAACTTTCTTTACGAGTATACATTAAATTTTTATTTACATTTCTTTTTTATTCAACACTTAACTTTCAATGGTTTTAAGAGAAACAGCACTTGATAGAGAGACTCTAAATTCGGAAAAAACTGAAACAAAATTGGTTTATACCCAGGCAGTGCAATTACAGTGGCCTGTTGGGAAGAGAAGACCCCGTTGGACATGGAAAATATTAGGCCACACAGAGAGGAAAATGTTTAGCCTCCTCCTCGTAATGCGAAAGGAGGCCACTTGGGAAAAAATTACACCACAGCAGTACTTTTGAAACCACTATGAAGCAGCAGAACTCTAACAAATCTCAGACTTCTGATAATTATAGTGTGATTAACAGTTCAACCTCACTTCGAATATTAAAATACAATATAGAGAAAGCACCAATTCAGACATTTCAATATGAAATTCAAAACCTACGAAATTAATGCACAAATGCTACCCTAAACATTAAAACATAATGTGACACGTTCATGTAAAATAAATAACTAGTAAAGCTCCAATATAAAGCAACATGTGAAAAGGGATGGACAAATTATAACATTCAAGTATTTCTAGTGGAAATAAAGTTGATATAAAACAAGAATTACCAGCCACAGATGTCTTTTTGCTCTGCATTATTCATGCGTTCTTTTTCTTTCACGATATCATGTTCTGCATTCCAAGAGTGCACAAAAATGATCACAAATTACACTAGAAGGGGCCAAAAGGGGAAAAAAGAAATCATTAGATTTTAACTACTTTGGTATTAAAGAATAATTATACACAAAGAGAAATATCGGTTGATCTTTACATTATGGTAACTTGGCGTTTTTTTGGTGAAAATTTGGCGACCAAGTCTCCTACAGCAACCCTCTATTTTTTTTTCCCGCCGCCATTTTGTCTTCACGAAGTAAAGACATGTTTCTTTTCTTTTTATCTACTGAACACTTCTTCCAACAATCTACTAGCCCAATTACACTTATGCTAGAAATTTTATCTAACAAAACTGCTTAATCATGACAAATATTCACTGCAAAATTGGGAAAAAGTGCACAATACCATACTCCTTACGCGTTTTTCAAAATAACACATACACATAAACCATGTACACGCTGACTTATTTTTACTTAAAAAAACATCCCAGAATTGCACAAAAATGGCATTGCGCACACTCTTCACTATATCCATGTACACTGCTTTTTTCTCATAAATTAGAAAAATTTCACAAAAATACATGACAATTTTCTTAATCTTAAACCCGGTAAAAAGAACATATATGAAATTACCTGATCGCAAAAAAGTATTTACCCTTTCCAAATATGAACATTTCCACATATAAAATAAATAAAATATCCAAAAACTTTTACCTCTAAATCATCTATTACATTATACACGTCACCAACGAATTCATACCGCAACCATTACAAATACTTAGTGTCAGATATTTAAATTATTTCCATGCACGTTTACTTCAACTAAAACGTATACCAAATTCCTACAAACATAAAATTCACAAAATAACTATCATTTAATTAAAATATAATTAAATTCAAAAACACTACTTAAAATATAAATGAGCACATACATTAAATTAATACATACATAAATACCCATTTCGAATTCACTTTAGTTACGGCCATGGGATCCAAAAATTCACGAACACTGTTTCACACAACACAGAATAAAGTTAAATACAAAATTTCCAGATTTTTTCCCGTTTTCCCCCTTTTCCGATTAAAGAACCGTAATTCATCCATTAATATCACATGACATATCCCATGATCTCTCATTTCCCTCACACAAAATAATGCGTAATCGGAACTGAGTACTGCTCACATTATTACCAAAGTCCCAGGTAGTAACCTTTATCGCCTCCAAAATGTCGCCAAACTACCAGTTACCATATTGTAAAGATCAACCGAAATATCTAATATTCTTTCTTAATATAAAAAACTTCAAAAGTAGCCTTCTTTGTTTTAAACCCCAGCGATGTGCTACATTGCTACTAAAATCATGACTGCAGTCAGTAGAAAAGCAAATGATTTTCCTAATACGACAGAAGTACAGTAAGCGAAAGGGGTTTTTAGTATATGGGTTTAAGATAAATAATGGGGGAAAAAAAAAAAAAAAAATTAGACAGTTATTACGGATACACAGAACAAAAGGGATAATGGGCTGATATTTAGAATATGGTAACTGGTAGTTTGGCGACATTTTGGAGGCGATAAAGGTTACTACCTGGGACTTTGGTAATAATGTGAGCAGTACTCAGTTCCGATTACACATTATTTTGTGTGAGGGAAATGAGAGATCATGGGATATGTCATGTGATATTAATGGACGAATTACGGTTCTTTAATCGGAAAAGGGGGGAAATCGGGGAAAAAATCTGGAAATTTTGTATTTGGTTTATTCTGTGTTGTGTGAAACAGTGTTCGTGAATTTTTGGATCCCATGGCCGTAACTAAAGAAAAGTTTATCGGACACGTAATCAAGATTCAGAAGAAGATTAGGTAAGTTAGTATTTTTAATTATTTGAGGATATTATTTTTATGCATTGTTCTAAATGTAAGGTGGAAGTAAAGGAATTTGGTATTATTGGGAAAATTGCTATTAGCAATGATTTAGTTTAAAGTAATTAGGATTGTAAGGTAATTTTTATTAATTTAATGTATGTGCTCATTTATATTTTAAGTAGTGTTTTTGAATTTAATTACATTTTAATTAAATGATAGTAATTTTGTGAATTTTATGTTTGTAGGAATTTGGTATACGTTTTAGTTGAAGTAAACGTGCATGGAAATAATTTAAATATTTGACACTAAGTATTTGTAATGTTTGCGGTATGAGTTCGTTAGTGACGTTTATAATGTAACAGATAATTTAGAGGTAAAAGTTTTTGGATATTTTATTTTATACGTGGAAATGATCATATTTGGAAAGGGTATATACTTTTTCGTTATTAGGTAATTTGATATATGTTCTTTTTACCGGGTTTAAAGATTCAGAAAATTGTCATGCATTTTCGTGAAATTTTTCCAATTTATGAGAAAAAAGGAGTGTACATGGATATGGTGAAGAGTGAGCGCAATGCCATTTTTGTGCAATTCTGGGATTCTTTTTTTAAGTAAAAATAAGTCGGCATGTACATGGTTTAGTGATATTTTAATTAAATGATAGTTATTTTGTGAATTTTATGTTTGTAGGAATTTGGTATACGTTTTAGTTGAAGTAAACGTGCATGGAAATAATTTAAATATTTGACACTAAGTATTTGTAATGCTTGCGGTATGAATTCGTTGGTGACGTGTATAATGTAATAGATGATTTAGAGGTAAAAGTTTTTGGATATTTTATTTATTTTATATGTGGAAATGTTCATATTTGGAAAGGGTATATACTTTTTCGCGATCAGGTAATTTCATATATGTTCTTTTTACCGGGTTTAAAGATTGAGAAAATTGTCATGTATTTTCGTGAAATTTTTCTAATTTATGAGAAAAGAGCAGTGTACATGGATATAGTGAAGAGTGTGCGCAATGCCATTTTTGTGTAATTCTGGGATGTTTTTTTAAGTAAAAATAAGTCGACGTGTACATGGTTTTTCTGTATGTGTTATTTTGAAGAACGCGTAAAGAGTATGGTATTGTGCACTTTTTCCCAATTTTGCAGTGAATATTTGTCATGATTAAGCAGTTTTGTTGGATAAAATTTCTAGCATAAGTGTAATTCGGCTAGTAGATTGTTGGAGGAAGTGTTCAGTAGATAAAAAGAAAAGAAACATGTCTTTACTTCGTGAAGACAAAATGGCAGCAGGAAAAAAAAAATAGAGGGTTGCTGTAGGAGAGTTGGTCGCGAAAATTTTCGCCAAGTTACCATAATCTAAAGATCAACCGGATAATGATCTTCGAGAAGTGTAAATAATTTCAGTGCTGGTAGAAAGATGGCACCAAAAGACAATAAGCAGGCAATTTTAAATCACAAATAAACAAAATAAACTTTACTATTAACTTTGAAGCAG
Source organism: Stegodyphus dumicola (assembly GCF_044657685.1). Classification (NCBI taxonomy): domain Eukaryota; kingdom Metazoa; phylum Arthropoda; class Arachnida; order Araneae; family Eresidae; genus Stegodyphus; species Stegodyphus dumicola. Next base: position 105,321,514 of record NC_140781.1, on the reverse strand, counting down.
GTGTTATATACTAAACTATCTTAATTCACATACAGACTTAGTGACATAACAGATCAAAACAGATTTTTTTAAAAAAAGGGCACAAAAACACCATTCTAAAAACAGATTTCGAAGACCATCTTGGAAACAAAAGTCATATACCATAAAAGAAATATTTCATTCAGAATTTTAACATAAAAACCGTTTCTAATTTTAAGTTCTCTATTTAGGTACTCTCATCCATGAGAGAGGACAGCTTAGTCCGATGTACAAAAAAATTATCCTGAAATATTTCCCGGTCACTTTAATAAAATTATAGAAATATTTCACTCAGGGAAAGAACATATTGTCTAGCTGCCCAGGTTCAAGCCCAGCTTTAATATAGCAAGCCAAAACACATCAAATGCCATTGAATGATACATCATTTTGAAATGTTACAAAAAATTTAAATGCAATTTCGTGGAAGAGCTATTGCAATTACCTACATACTAAAATTTTGACCAAAAATTCAAGAAAACTAAGATACTCCTTTTTCTTTCTAAGGAATCAGTCATATACTAATGTAGAGATGCTCAACTTATTGTACTATAAAACCCAAACATAGGAATGAAATTTTGTCAGCTATGTGAGATGTCCAATACCGCGAAATTCCGTAAATTGTAGAATAGAACCTGCGTCTGGAAACAGACGAAACATTATTCAAATAGTTTACTTTTAGCCTTGAAGCAGGTGTTCTCTATTAAACTGTGTTAATTCACATACAGAATTAGTAATAAAATAGCTGGAAATATTGTAAGAACCAAACACGTATTATATAAACATTAAAAAATCTATCTACATTTATTAGTGTTATGAGGGTTTATTCTGAAATATTATAAGGTCACTTTCAAAGAAATGATAGAAATTTTAATAAATATAAACTACAGATTTTCTTACCTTCGAAGTTCGAAAATGTAAGTTCATCACATTCAAGTACAATATCGTGAATATCCCCCAATATGCTCTCTTAATTGTTGATTAGGTTAATGAATTTCTGCCGTAAGATGAACCAATTAAACTACTTCCTATTGATTCGGAACGTACATCATGCACATTACATAAATGTCGAAATAAATTACAACGAAATTAAAAATATCTTTTCGCAAAAAAAGCAAATTTCATTTTTAAGAATTAATCTATACAGAATGAAATAACTTTGTACACAATGCTAGAATATTATGCAAGAGCAACGGCTGGCATACAATACTGTCAAAAAACTAAAATGTCGGTGGTAAAATTTAGGAATTTTACAGATAACTGAGTCCCTGATACCGGAAGTTTACCGAAAAATGTGTACTTTTTCCCATGATGCCTTTCGAAATCGCTGATGCAATGTAAGGTTACCAGAATAAATTTTAGAGCCAAGTGCATTGTTCAAAAGTAGCCAAGCTTTTGTTCAATCTGTCTTTTTTCGTAGTCGTATTATTAATATTAGGTCGTTCGCGTCGTGAATACGAATCGGAAGTTTACCACTAAGTTGACCCTTTTAAAATAGAAAAATTAAAAGTTAAGATGTATAGAAAGGCCAATAGGTTCGCAGGCATAATTATTCCTATTATGTAAAAGAGCTGCTTTGAGGAAAACTGTGAGAGAAAAAAAATTTTAAATTGATGATGCTTAGTGAATTGAAACTAGTGCCATATTTATTCTCATTATTCAAAACTGCTTTAGGAAAGATTTTAAATGAAGTATGCTATAAAATTAAATATGTTATTAATCTGTTGCTTTAATAGTTCATTAATACTCTTAATACAGTTTTGTTCATCAGGCTTTTGTAATATTTAAATTAAACTGTATATTTTTATTAAACCAAATAAATATATATTAATATCTTAAAACTGTTAAAAAATAAACTTAAAAAAGTTACAATAACATTTTTTTTTTAATATCATTTGTTAATTTGTTGTCCCAAGTAAAACTGAGAATGACTAAGAACTTTAAAATGTTCTGGTTATAAACCCATTTTATACCATAAATCAAAATATTGTATTAAGAAAATACAAAATTTGAGAACAACCTTTAACAGAAAATTTAAATAAAACTACTTTTGAACATTGCTGTCTAAAAAAAAATTTTTTTTTTGGGCTCCTGTGTCAGATTCCCAAAAAACTAATAGTTTTATTTAAAATCTCTGCCGATTTATGCATTGTCATAAGAGTTATCATAAAGTCATGCATACAGTCATGCATAATTTTGCATAACATCTGTATATATGCACAGAATAAACGACTTCTTTTCCAAAAGGAATTTTTTCAATGATTTCTGTACATACATATGTATTTATCTCACATAACTAAAAAAGATTAGCCGTAGAATGTTTATTGTATATGGGACTGCTATAGTTGTGCATCTCTCTTTTTATTGTAATTGCCAGAACCAAATGTGTATATATACACACACACACCTTTACCTAGCCTTAATTTTCACAATCATTGGCCCTAGTCTATACTCCCAATTATCATTGAAATGCTTTAAATGATGAAAATAGTTGTGTTTTATCAATGTAAAACTTTTTTTTAAAATTATTTTGACAAATAACGAAATCTATTTTAATGCGATCTCCAGCTTCCTTATGTCTGCAAAAATATCTGGGACATTTTTATACTCATTATAAAAAATGAAATTATGAGAAGTTTGACTCCCATGTGACAAAGACTGAGCAGTGTTTTAAATTTCAAAATCTGCAGTTTTTGTATAATTTAATAAGTAATGTGACGTGCACATCAGATTTTGCATATGTATTTTAGAATTTTATACTCTTTAATTTACATCTAGTAATAATGTATTAGATTGAATTAAATTTTATAATATATGTTTCTGGTGTTATTTTTATTTTAATGTTTGAATTTGTGTTGAGTCAGAATACATACGTGTGAGCATCTCAGTTAAAGGATGAAAATATGACTTTTTAAGTAAATTCAAAATAGTTTCATTCAAATAATTTTGAAACTGATAAAAAGCTTTCAGAGATTTGTAAAATAATAATAATTTGTAATTGTCTCCCGAATCCTTCTCTTGTAAACATTGTATGGTAAAAAAAATCTGAAAATATTAGTATATATGATGTTTGAATATATTCAAATCAAATAGATATTTATTGAAATTGTTTTGTTCTAAAGAGTTTATGTTCATAATGTATATTTTAGCATCTATAATCAGAATTACCTAAATCAAACTTATGTTTGTTTGTCCCTTCATAATAACTGATGGGCAACAAAAATAAGCTTGTTTTAGTACCTGACAGATTGAAGGAAAACCAGCACCTGTATATCTAAGTGGGTAGGTATTGCTGGGCCTTGCTAAGTACTAAGCTTCCACCAAAATGGAATTTTGAAGAAGAATGCTCTGAATGTGGTCAGAAAGTCTCCTACCACCAACCTCTCAAGGATTTCGCCTCACCTTCTGCTTTTAATGCTCCTTGCTAAACAACCATTACACACTTACATTACAACATCCATGCCTTCTTTGGGATTTGAACTCGAACCTTTTGGTATGGTAGGCAGCGTCATTAAGTACTATCCTGTCTGGGTGCTACAGCATAGTGTTGCTATAATGGAAGATGTCTTGTTCTGTGAAGACATGAAAACAATCACAAAAGAAAAAGATGCCTTTCTGCATGTGAAGGAATTCTTTGTGAAGTATGCTCTTTTGTCAATCAAAACAAAATTCAGAAATCGCTTGGATGCTCAAGCAGATATGCGAATTGCTATTAACAATAAAGTGCCACAATTTGAAAAAAAATATCCAATACAGAGGAATAGAAATAGTTATTAATTATTGTTTTGAAAAATTTAAGCAAATATTAAATTTTGTAATATTTTTTTTTAGTTCCATGTTTTATTTTTGTTTATTATTAAAATTTGATTACATAACTGTTTTCTTTTTCCTCACCCTCTTTAGAAACTTTGTTAGGGGCTGCAAGAATATAATTTTTTAGAACTGCTAGACATGGAAAAGTTTTGGAACCTGTGTCTTAGAAGATGATATTGTGAAGTTCAGTTTTGAACTAATAAAGAATACTGTATATGTACATATAAAAAAAAATCTAATATCTATGTGAATATGTTTCAAACCTGTTTCTGAATATATATATATTTATTTATATTTACATAATACACTTAAAAAAAAAAGGCAAAATAACTAAAGTTTTCATTTAATAAACTAAATATACATGCAGGAGTAGTGTTTGAGCCCAATACTGGCATATGTATATATATATATAGGAGTGAAATCATTAAGCAACTGGGAAACAAAATAATTTTGCCCTTTACAACATTAAATTTTTTCCATACATCTAAAGCATTCTTAGTTACATTGCTGTCATAAAATCTGGTCTAAATTTTTGTGAAATGTAAGTTAGTACATTGCTTATACCACTTGTCCATCAGAGTTCTTATGCAATCATTGGTTGTATGCATATATTGGAGTTTAAAAAATGATTTAAAAAAACATGTAACTTCAAGTTGCGTAAGTCAGGTATAACTCTACTTGATATGGGATTAAGACCAGGAAATTAGCTAGATGCTTTTAAACATGGACTGTTTATTGTATGACATTCTAACTCGATGAAAAGGAGATTATCATTTGCTTATATTATACATTATACATATCAATAAGTGTGGTGTTAACTTATTCTGAGTCTTTACATGCGGAAAGATCTTGAATATTCATAATAGTGCAACTTTATACCTGTTACTTGTGGTGTTTATGTTGCAGCAGTATAGGTAATTATTTCTTAGATTCGATACATAAAACCCGAAAAGACAGATTCCTGTGGTTTACACCTTTTGTTTGCTTTCTATCATCCACATCAGAGCACTTTTGGACTGACAGATTTCAAGTGTCCTTAATGTACTTAAGCATAACAGTAAAAAAATAGCTTATTTGAAGTTCGAATCTTGGCACAAGTGAGTCGGTTCTTCTGAACCATATTGATCAAGTTGCTGCATAGCAATGAATTAGCTAGCATTAATATTTCAGAAAACACAAACAGTTCATTGTTTCTGGTAAAAAAAAGGGGATGCAATGTCACAAAATAAGCGAAATGTAATCACAGAAAAACGCAATGAAGTTCATTCACTATAACATAAATCAACAGTGCTATGTATTAAATCGATGAAGAATTAGCAATTTAAAAAAGACTGGAAGAAAAATAATAGATCGAATAAGAAGCAGACTATATTACTTAAAATGAATGACTCGTAAAATTTCTGGGCTGGCGTAAACATTCAGGAAATGTAGTGTTAGAAGAATTAATGTGCAATTTGAGAATACAGTCAATGCGTGGGAAGGTGCAGAAAGAACGTCTATGCATACAACGTCGAATATATAATCTTTGTTTGATCAGTTGACTTATGCGAAAACCGGTTCTTTGGAGAAATCAAACGAGAAACAGTGCTTCAAACGAAACATTTTCGTTTAAGTATAAAATTATCTCGCTAGCTAGGCGAGACGCAGTTTTCAACGAAACATGTTTCAGTTAGGAACACTTCAGTAGTACACTGTTGGCCATTAAAATAGCAACACTGTGAAGAAAAGCAAATACAAAAAAGATATTTATTGCAAAAAGATATGTATGGCATACGACGTGCAGTCTCCTCGCTGCCTCCAGACACATATACGGCCATCAGAATATCACACGCTGAACAGGGACATGTCTGAAAAGACAACATTGTGACATTCTTTTATCCAGCTTTGTCGTTTGGTGCACCAGAATCACTGTCTCTCTCTATGCTGCATTTTCAAGGGAAGCCAAAGTAGCAGTCATCGTGTTGATAGTTCACTCCGCTGCAGGGCTTAAATTTTAAAATTATAAGTGCCGGAGCCCTATGGAAGACCGCCAGCAAAGAGCAATAAAAGTAAATAAATAAATTAAATGACTATTAAACTCATTAATAATTTTAAAATTAAACAGTTAATTATAATCAAATTAATTAATAGCTATTTAATTAAAGTTTATAGATTTTATTCAATTAACAATTATTATATAATTCATTATAATTTAATTGATAATTATTAGATAATTATTATTTATTGAAATAATTAAAACTAAAATAATTGTAAAGCGACAAATTAAAATGTCATAAGCGATTTTTAATATAATTTTATTGCTAAAAATAAAATTTTCAAGTTAAAATTTCTACGGAAATTGTTATTCAGTTACATAAAAGAATTGCCGCAGCCTTCTTATTTAGGGCTCCGGTGCACTCCGGCTAGAATTGTAATTTATCTTGAAAACTGAGAAGTACCAGAGCTGTGCTCCGGTGCAATTTAAGCACTGCTCTGCTGCAAATGTCGAAGCACCGTACGAGCGGATACTCGGCGTACTGCAAACATACCCATTTCCTAACTAATGGTTCATTATGTGTTTGTGCGGTTTTTTTTCAAGGCTAACCTCACAATATGTCTGTCCTCTCGAGCGTTAGTCAGGAGACGGCGTTGAGATCCTGCATGCCGTTCAGTATGACCCTCAGCAACCCATTGATTATATATTCGCATGACAGTGATTGGATGTCGAGCAGTGCGACGGGCGATATCGCGGAACGATAATCCACACTCTCTATGGGAAACAATCCTGCCTCTACCATATTCCGACTCTTGCTGGTAAGAATTTCGTCTTAATATTTGAGGCATAACACGATATTCTGAGAAAACTCTGGCCGTACAAAGCGCGTTCCGAATGAGAAATCCACTATGCAACTTTTTTTATGCAATACGTCAGATGTCTTTTCTCCCTCCTTGCATGCGCTTAAATTCTAATCCATTTGCATACCAAATCTCTTCTTCCTTTCACGTGCTTTTACCGTTCGTCGCATCATTCCTTCCTGGTGTTGCAATTTTAATGGCCAGCAGTGTAGGTGAGGACAAGCTCATTTCCCGAAAAAACAGTGTGCTTATATAAGCCTTCTCTTGTCTTACTTAAAACTGCCTGAGCAAGATTTATTCAGTTAAGCATATCGACTAACGTGTCAACGTTCTATAACTTTGACTACTTATTTCACAGTTTTGTTTGCATTAGCTAATGAGAATGTATCCGAATACTCAATATAATCCAAATGAATAAATTCGACAGTGACTGCATTACCACTTTCATGGGAACGGACTGATCTTACTGATGCATCGTCTGACCTGAGAACCAGAATTCTGACAAGAGTGTAATACAGTTAGAACTGTATTGTTACTAAGTATTACAATAAGGCATTCAGAATCACCAAAAGGACAGACGCAGAGCTAGAATGGCAGTTTCTGGGAAGGATCGTGGGATAGCAAGAGTTACTGCAAATTAGTTGAAAGCTTCTACCATTCAGCATCACTTACCTACATACTCTAGACGTGTAGTTTTAAAAAACAGTGTTGTAAGGAAAGGTGGTTTGAATTTTCGGCGTCTGTTGCAATATCCATAACTCCTAGGCATGGAGAGCAGAACAGAACACTGGAGACGAGCTCCTGCCCTGGATTAACTTTCAGAAAAAATCCTCAGATCTGCAGGAGACCATTCAGGCGGACGTAACTCACGCGGTCTCCTACGGACTTTACATATATAACATTGGACGAAAGATAACGCTCAGTCAATAAAAGTTCCAGCTGGGTACCAGTCCTGTTTCAATGATCATATTTGATGTGTTGTTCCATCTACTAAGTGCACCAGAGGACCGAAGAGCCAATGACCCAATGAAAACGCCTCATATCTAATCATGTTGCGACCTACAGTCAATAGGCAGACAAGACAGTGCCATATGGTCCCTGCAGGTTCTAAATGGTGCCATATGGTCCCTGCAGGTCCTGAATGATGCCATATGGTCCTGAAACATTCTCTGAATGAACGTAGGTTCTAGTCCTGTAAAGACTGATTATACGTGGCCGAAACTGCTTATGTATAGATCTTAGACAGTAGCTTCCCGATTTTCCGACGTAGATCCCCGGAGAGGGGGCATTGAGAGCAACGTTTATTCTGGTGTTGCGGCTGATAATTTTTGAATGTATCGGATTAGAACTGGATCATGTTCTGTGATGAATTATGATTTTCGTTAGCTTGGGATTCATACGTGAAAGAAGATTGGCTTACCTTAATTCAGCATAGAAGTCCCAGTGAGCTGTGTACCCTTTGTCAACGTAAAACAACCATACCTCTGTATATACTGGCATTATTATCTAGGCAGCCAAATTCTATAATAACCAAATTTGTACTGATCTTTCGCAGCACTTTAAGAGCCCAATGATTTATGGACAAGATCCTGCCAACTTCTGTATTGCCAAAACTATGGCATTTGTCAGCGATCATCCTTGAGCAAGATAATAGCCAGCTGCATGCGGCCAACGCCTCCAAGGAATGTCTGTTTAATATTACAACGTCCCTTTTGCTTGCCAGATCTTCAGTTTTTTTCCCAAAAGCGATATGCATGAGGCGTGTTAGGACGACAGTTACAACCATTTGACAACGCGCATAAACCTGATCAACAATTAAAAACTCTTGTCATCAAGTTTCGAAATTATGTTTCAATTGTGTTTCTGAAAGTGCTTATAGGATTGAAACCAAAGAATTGAGTTGGCACTATTTATGTTCGGAAATATGCTCTTCAGCCAATATGAGATCAATTATGCACGGTGACTATCGTTCTCTTGAAAGTTAACATTAGCATCTGGTGGAATAGCATCAATGAAGGAGTGTACGCAGGGCCAATGGTAGGTTCTTTGCCCCACGGTGCAGTCTTTGCTGTCTTAACTTCTGCCGCCCAGTGCCTCCCTAAATTCTAAAAAATTTGTCTTCCCTAAGTGCTACCGCCCGGTATGGCTGCACAGGCTCCGAACCTGGTCCTGAGTGAATGTGATCGGCAGCGATATTGTGGTAAGCTGTAGTGCTAATAGCTGTTTTCTGAGAGCATAATTTCATTGCCGTCAGTGAATAGTTGTCTCTTTTACAGTTGTCTTTTTTTCAATCGTCAGGAGTTCACTTTTAGGGATCTTGGGCCATGTTTATCAGTCCCTCTCCGTGGGTCCTTCGTCGACGTAGGGAAGAGACGGCAATGCATGAGTTGGCTGCTCTATTTATGCGAGTTAATCGGACCTGACCTCGCCCACGCTGCTCACTTATTCTGCGCATACGTTGGGAGTGGAATATGGAGAAAATTAGCGGCCTTCACAGAACTATAAGCACCGTTCTGTTCAGTGCGCGCTCAGGCGCGGTAGGGATTCGTAATGATACTACCAAGGTCTGACTCAGGCTGAGTGATCGCTAAATAGTTTTTAGACACCCTTTGGTGTCACAGCATTCAATGCTGTATGGCTTATTGCCGGGTCGGAACTATTTTAATCTTTATGGCATGGTAGGCCGCCAGATTCGGGCAGAACAAAATATCGCAGATCTGTAGCGACAACTGATGAATGCTTGGCAGAATGTGTCGCAGGATGACACTAGGAACCTCTACCATTCCTTGCCTCGACGAATTAAAGCATGCATTGCCGCCAGAGGCGGTTCGACCAACTACTAACTTGAACACTCAATGGGTGATTGTGAGCCATGAACAGGTACTATAATTTTGACCTTTTAATCAGTTTATTACCTGTGTATGAGTTATACATATATTCAATTTCATCAAAAACAACCACTTCCTTCATGGTGCTTGGATTTTTTGCAAAAGAGTGTAGTTTGTGTTCCGAAGTATGCTCTTCAATCAATTTGAGACCAATTATGCATGGTGACTAAGCGTAGACTCATAGGCTTCCATCGTATTTTCATTTCTGTATTCTCATTCCTCTTGCATGTTTCATGATGATCATATAATTTTTCTAAATGCACACAGCTGATGGTTAAAGTACTCTGCTTTTGGACGTTAAAATTGCTACACTTCCATATATGGATACGTCCATCATGATGGCTGACGCAGAACCGAGTTTCATCATGATGTTGAAGCAGAACCTCTACAAAGAGGATGTGGTGGTACTCTTGTGTCCAATATCGTCGTTCGTCAATCTACTGGTACGTACGCCTGTCTCTGCTGCGTCATCAATTGAAAACCGCAATAACGGTCGCAGTCCTAACAGTTCGTGGTGCTGCAGACGTCATAGCGCGGTCTGTGCAGACACTTGTAGTCCTGAACATGAGGAGCCAAATTCCTGACTCAGGGCACGTGAAGTCATTGTACAATCCCGCAAAAGCCGAGACGAAATGGCTGTCCTCTAGGCGCTAGTGGACCGATAAACCCTCCAATCCTGGAGCAGTCGATTTCTGACAGGTGCTGGTAGGAGTTTTTCGTTTATAATAGTATGTAGGCGTAATACTCAAACGACCGATGTTCAGTTGTGATTTCTAAATGAAAATCGCGGTGTGACTTTACAATTATACACAATACAGATGTTATTCATACCTGCTTTGTGTGCATGCGCTAGAATGCTCATCATTAACTATTTGCACATCCCACCATGTAGTACTTTAGGCAAATTTGACATTTGTTGCATGCCGCAGTCATGGTATAGCAAGTTTAGCAGCTAGCAGTATAATACCAATTTCAAGGAAGAAAGCAAAGTATGACAGTAGGGACTCAAATAGGTGGGAAATACAGTCCTCAAATATGTACTTTGTAGGTTATGTAATCATCAGATCCTGACTAAGGCAAGGGCATACGGGGCAGTTGCCCCAGGCCCCCACATCACAGAAGGGCCCTTAATCGACTAGAAAGTTTATTACTATAAAAATTTAAATATATCTAAAAAGTTCGCATGTTTGAAGCAGTAAAGCATAGGAGGGTCCCAAAAAAGTTTTTGGTAAAGTCCCCATTTAGGCTAAGTTGGGCACTGGCAATCATGCTTCTTATATCATTGCTTCTCATTTTAGTTTGACAACAGCTTGGATTTTTTTCTTAAGTCACATACGGCACATTATATAAGTATTAGGACCAAGCAAAGGAAACAGTGTGATTTAATTAATGCCAAGGTAATCAAGAGTTACATAGCACTAATAATTTATTATTAAAATTTAGAGGTACCAAAAGATATAGCATTGATCAAGAAACCAAGCTGCAGTGTTCTCATATGCTAGCATCCTTAAACCAAGAATTGTGTTCTTTCCTAATAAATAATGCTGTATGATACATGATATCTCTAAATATTTATTACAAATATTACTGTTATGTGTAAAAAATTTGAATATTGACAAAACACTGCCTCCGAAGAACTTAAATTACATACCACGGTAGATTTTGTTTCAATTAACTTAAAGCAAAGTGTGTAAGGAACATCTGCTAAGAGAACGGATGCTTTTCTGGACGATTTTTGAGATACAGACTTGTATTCATGTTACAATATTTCATTTGCTTGTCAGGACGAAAAGGGGAAGTTCGTTTTTTACCGAAGACTTCTACATATTTGTTAACATTCCAGGTTTCAATTGATTAGAATCTCCCAAGAAGTTAGAACAACTTCTATGAATTTAGGATAAATAGGAAAAAGTAGGGGGAAAAATAAACTACTCAAAATTCTGAATTTTGAGTAAATTGAAAATTTGATTGAAATTTTGATTACAGCACCCAAGGAAATTTGACTTACTAAGAAAAGTTAGTATCCATTTATGATAAAACTTTTAAGGTATTTCTCCGACTTTCTTGGCATGCCTTCATGATGTAATGGTCTACACACTGGGCGCGTATTCCAGAGGTCCACTGTTGGATTCCCGGCGAGAGCATTGCTCATTTTTCTTCTTTTCTGCTTCCAAAAAAATACATAATGTTTCTAAAGTGGCACTCAAACTAAAAGAGTGGTGGATGATGATTCTCCACACCCAGGATTTGGCGAGTGGGTCCCATAAAACCTCAGTCACCTTTTAAAAGGGGAAGTGTATAAGGTAATTCTCCCAGCTTCTTAGCATGCTTTCGTAGTGTAGTGGTCAGCACGCTGGGCGCGTATTCCAGAGGTCCGTGGTTCGATTCCCTGTGAAGGCGTCGCTAATTTTTTACTTCTACTGCATTAAAAAAAAAAAAAAAAAAAAAAAAAAAAAAAGAAGAAGAAGAAGAAGAAAGAAACAATATCTCTATAGTGCCGCCTGAACTAAAAATGATGGTTGATGACGATTCTCCACCACTAGAGTTTGGTGATTAATCAACAGTGCCCTTTAAAAGGGGGAGTATATAACATATTTCTCCCACCTTCTTAGCGTGCCTTCGTGGTGTATTGGTCTGCATGCTTGGCGGGTCTTCGAGAGGTCCGTGGTTCGATTCCCGGAGAGGGCATTGCTCATTTTTCATGTCTCTTGTTTTAAAATAACTTAATGCCTCTACAAACTCATCAGGGAAAGAGGAATTTAAATTATCACAAATTTTGAATTATCAAAGTTATGTTTGATTTATGAAGAAAAGTTAGTATACATTTTTAAAACAACTCATCAGGGAAAGAGATATCTAAATTTAAATTATCACAAATTTTGAATTAACAAAGTTCTATTGTCTTTTCAAACTATTAGATATTAGAAATAGTATTAGTAAGTCTGAATACTATTATCAGAAGCTCTATGCTAACAGGAATAATTTTTTAATGCCATAACTTCATATCAGTGAAATCTCCCATCTGTTAGGTACAATTTTATCTTTATTTCCAACATTAGCAATGAGATTCATTACATTAAAAACAAGAATTTTTATTTTAAAAAAAGTTAAAAATTTCCATAATTTTTAAATATTAAATCTGAGAACTTTTTTATGAGATCATGCATTGACAAATTATGTATGAATAAAAAATTCAGGATGTTTATTTCATTAACACATCATGATGCTAAGTTTTTTTTCCCCCTTGAGAAAGTAAATAAAAATTCCATATTAAACATTTCTGAAATGTGAAAAAAATGTAATAATATATACTATTGGATTAAAATTATAAATTTTTATTAAACATATTTCTGAAAATCTTTTAAGCATCATGCATATAGTTTATGTGAGAGAGCAGAAGCAAATAATGAGTAATGAAATAGCAATAACTAAATATCTACACAGTGAAATCTCTGCAAGAAGGGCATCCATGGCTCTTATCTTTCATGGAATCCATCATCTTATAGAGATATTTAAAGCTTAATATTTAAAAATGAATTCTGTGAAGTTTGATTTATGATCTCAGAAACATTACTCATTTTCAGGAAGTGGTTGCCCCAATGATTTCACTGTAACTGCTAAAAATGATCAATAATTATAAATAAGTAAGCAGTAAAATCAAAACTTCTGCCCATTTCACAAACCACTGCATTTAATAATTGTTATTGACAACTTATGTTAGCACACAGTGATGAAATAGCACATATACATATATAAATAGTAAACTATTACATAAGTTATATTAAATGTAATAAAATCTCCCTAAGATGACCATATATGATTCCTGATGATTTTTCAATTTCTGTTTCTTTTAATAGCTTTTAGATTGCTCAAACAAGAAAATAACTATTACTAATGCCCAATAATAAAGCTTTTTTATGTTCTCAGAATTACTATTAACTTTCAGAAGTTTCCAAAATTGTTTTACCAAAGATTTTGTACAATAATAAAATTTCATATGTGTTATATGTTAACTTTTGTTATACTTATTATAAGTAATGTACAGATCATAATTAAATTGCCAGATTAATTTTTCAAACTGCAGATTGGTATTTTTGCTTTCATTGAAAACATCAAAATGGATGTACGTGTAAAATTTGAATTTGTTTGGCAAAGTGAAATTCCAATAGTATGTGGATTTGTGCCTTTATGCAAACAAAAGCAAGCTCTTATGATATAAGTCAGTTGCATTTAAGAAATATATAACTTACAATCGTTACACAAAATACAATAAATATCAAACATCTTTAACATGACTCATCCTTGCCATTTTAGGTCAATACTATTTCTTACTGCTGGATAGAAATTTCTATTAAAATTTTACATGCTGGATATGAAGGTTTATATATTCAGGAAAAACATGACTATTGATTTGACCATTTGTCATTTTTTATGGAAATTTTTTTCTCTATGTAATTTTATTCCATAGTACTGTTTTGTTTTTAAAACAGTAATTTATTCCTCTATTATAAATAAAATGACAAAATAATCATATTTATCACAATATGGTTTATTTTAAATCCTTTTTTTATTATTATTACTTATTTTTATTTTTCGCCTTTTAGGGGTTTCATTCTGTCCATCAGAATATATAAGTGAATAGTAAAAACTGATGTTGAGAGGATGAAGGATAATTGAATTTCTGTTAAATTATATTTAACAGTATATATCTAAAAAAATAGAAATTTAATACAGATCTCCACTTTGCAAAAGAACAGCACTGCTGTAAAATCTTTAATAAGACAAAATGGTAAAAAGTAATGAAGCAGCTAAGGTGAATTTATATAGAAAAACTAACCTTTATGAAAGGATATTATATAGAATACTTTTTTTTTTTTTTTTTTTTTTTAAGGACAGCTATTAAATCATCATTGGCATTTATTTCTGTATGGTTAGCTTCTGTGCTTATGTTTCAGAATATGATGCTAATGTCTGAAATGTTGACTCATACCTGATACTCTGAAGAAACTTATGGAAATGATTCACCGCGAAAATTTTATCCAAATGAAATCATGAATGTTTAGGAATACGCAGAGCTAAAATGTCTTACAACTAGTCCGAAGACAGTATGAGAATTATAATAATCTGCCTGGGGAAAATCTTAAAGCTGATAATGTAACCAAAGTCATAGGTAAGGTTTTCAGTGCCCAGCTGAAGTTTTCGCACCCCCTTTTGTTTGCTAAGAACGGAAAATATTTAATTTTAAAATTTAGTAACATCAGTTTGGCTCCCCTTGGGGGGGGCAAGGGACAGATGTCCACCCTCACTCCCCTCTAGCTATGCCCCAGGAGGTAACAATGAAAAGAATGTTACATGTGAACCACCATGCAAGGAGACCAATTGTCCTCATTTGGTAGACTCTGTCCTTCTTCAAGAAGTGTCCTCCCAACTGTCTTCCTTTTCAATATTTTACAACTAATCTGTTTATCTCTGTATTAGTTAAAGATGCTGCTTCGAAATGTTACACGTCAATGGTCATGTGATGGTGCAGTTCGAAGAAACATGATTATAAAATGCACAGACAACACATTCTGGGCATATCAATACATCACGCAGCCACACTTGTCATGCACCTCACACTTTTGCGCACTTTACTTTGTTTATTTTAATGTGTCTATAATATTATAATTCGCATTTACATCTGATGCAAATACAAATTTCCTTTCACTGTATAATTATTATACTCTGAGTATAATAATTGTGACAATATACTTGCAGAAGACTTGAAAAATGCAGTATTTGTAACAGTTTTATCTGAGGCATCGAATCATAATGAAACAAAATTGTATCCAATAATAGTAAGATATTATAATGTTAACAATGGCACTCACATAAAAATTTTTAATTTAAAGTCTATTGAGGGCGAAGAAATTTTGGTGAACCATCTATACAGAGTAATAAATGAAAACAATTTGAAATATAAAGTTGTTGCACTAACAGCAGATAATACAAATACAAATTTTGGTGGGAAAAGATGCAAAAGGAGTAAATAATGTCTATGAAAAATTACCAGATTTACTCTAAAAGAAAACACTAGGCATAGGTTGTAATACACATATTTTGTCAAATGCAATAAACATGGTATCATCTGCCATGCCAATTGATGTAGAAGTAATAATAACAACAATTTATTTGTATTTTAGTCGTTTTTCGTGTGACTGCTTTAAAAAAATTTTGTAAAGACGCAAATGTCCTGCTTTGTTCGCTTTTTGTCCTCTTTTTCATTGTAAAAAGAAAAGGGTCACCTTCATCAAATCATTTTCTTATAATATAAATGTTGTCCTTTTTTAAAATCATATCAATTTCTTAAGAAATAAAACATAAATAAAAGAAACAATCATATGATGAATACATAGATTATGTAGATAGAAGTACATGTATATTCGGTGTAAAAAAATGAGTCCATTGGAAACTGTAAAGGAGATGGCAGTGAAAATGTAAAGTGAGTTGTGAAATATCTGGTTGTGCAAGATATAGGAGACAGGTTAAAGACCACTAATTAATATCTAATTATTTGAATCTATAAGATCACTATGTCTATAATTTAGGTGCCCAAATGGGTCAAAAAGTTAAAAATTTGTAACACTTTGACTAATGTTTAGGATACTAGCTGTTAAAATTGATATCTGCAGATACTTCCTTAAAACTGTTGGTTTCTTTGTTTTTCCTGTTACATCATAATTGGTCCTACTTTTCAGCAGGCATTATATGAAATAAATGTTGCACCATAATTCTGCTTTCCAACTTTCTTCATAAAAGTGAAAGGATGTAAAAAAGAACAACTTTTTAAACAGAAACAGTAAATTTTAGATAAGCTGCAATAATAAGTGTAGTTAAATATAGTAATAAGCAATAAAATCTATATCTAAAATTATCTAACATTCTTGCATTCAAAATTCTTTAGTTTTTAGTCATCTAAATTTTCTCAGTAATTTGCCGATTACTCCCTAATTTTTAAATAAAGATAAAACAATTGATATCTAAGACACTACTTAACAGTCTTACTTTTATTTTCAAAGAAAATATATCTATACTTTTTGCAAATATGCAGTTTTACGATTGCAAGGACAAATATTGTAGAAATCAATAAGGAATCTCTGCATTGATGAACTCACATAATTGTTCATTATATATAAAAACAAATTCTGTTAACATGAAAATATATATGTGGACAAGTTTTTTTACATACACAATTCTTTTGACCTAAATATTTATTTTTGATTGATTTCAAAGGTTGCAATCATAAATATTCCACATTCATTACATAATATATAAAAACAAATATTTGAGAAAATGAATAATAATTGCCTTCCTTAAATCTTTTAGGGAAATATGTTTTTAATACAATGTCAGGTTTCTTTTCATAATACAGTGGACATATTCAACAAAGAGTTAACACAGCGTAATGTTCGGAAAAAACTTGCTTAGCAAAACGGTTGTAGGAAAAAATGTCACCCGGAAAAAAGGGAAACGGAAAGAATATCCCCGGAAAATAAGGAACGGAAAAAATGTCACCCTTCGTTTGCAATGGGAAATATAAGGCATGTTTAGAAAGTCGCCAATCTGGGTGATAAGTTTTATCTCAACAACCGTAACTTCGGATGACCGGAAACATGTGCGAGTAGAAGCAAGAAGATGTGTTGGCTGCTTGTTTCTTCCATGGAGCCTACCTCCATAGTTTCTTCGCTAAGGTTAAAAATAGAGGGTTGTTTAAGAGCGGAAAGCTTTCACGATGGAAGCCAGGGGGAAGGCGGGTTGTCCAGCGTCGGTCATTGTCAGGTCTTTAGTAATTACTCTCCTCGCACTGCATGTAGTTATAGCCTTAAGCTGCGGTTCAGTGAAACATTTATTGACTCACAACAGAAGACTAATTCATCCTGAGCTTTGGTATAAGAAACAGTTGTAGATGCAATTTCAAGTTACGGTTTGCGATAAGAATAGGACTAAATTTTTTACCTAATTAATTTTCGCATAATTTTTTTTTCCTCATTTGATTTTAATTAAAAGTAACGCATTTGCACAGGAAACATTTGTTTAAATTTGCACTTAAGTTTGAAAACAAGAATACCACAGTTATTAAAATTAAGAGGTTTATTTCAAAATTATTAGTCTAAAATTATTAGTCTCTGAGGGACTAATGTTTTCATTTTGCGTCGAATCACTCTGAATGTCCGTTTCACTTTTCAAACTGTTGCCACCAAATATTGTGATAAAACAACGGTACCTACAGCCATCGAGTTTCGAATGACGTAATCCTACTGCGAATATGGGCAACTGGAAGCCCAAATTTGAAATTTGGAATTCGTTTTATTATCGATTTTATATTTTGTAACGAATTTTTGATTAACAAACTCAAGAATTTCAAAGCGAGCCATGGCAATGTTGTACAGAAAAAACATTTTTATCTACAGCGCGTGAGACTGTGAATTGGAAATTCTAAAAATGTGCTCAATTTAAAATTATTTTGCGATACTGCTCTTGAACTGAATTTTATGGTTTAAATGCGAAGAATATGATATTTAATAAATAAAGGTAACACACAAAATGTTAAAAAAAGGCCCCTTTGGACGTAATTTAAAATCTGAAACCTTTCAGATTTTTTATTTTACTAAATTTTTAAAATCTAATTAAAATGGATCCCATAACCACGCGATCTGGATTTAAACATTTAATATGCAATGAACCCTCTTATGGCGACCTCTTCCAAAATAATTTCTCAGAGTAGAAATTAACACTTGTACCGAACATTATCTCTTTAAGATGACCACTTCCACCAAAGACCAAAATAATTAGAAACGTAGATAATCGTATTAGAGAGGATTTAATGCATTTTACAATGCACCAATGCATAACCTACTCAGAGCCGGACCATCTAGTAGCCCATAAACGATTGGCGACCATCTATAGGTATAAACAAACACTTGCACTGAATATCATCTTTCTAGGGTGGTGATCTTCACAGATATCAAAAATCAACTAGAAACATGGATGGATTAGGATTATTCAATTATGGCAAAGCGCACGAGGGCTATCTACCTAAAGAGAGGGATGCCTTCGTGGAGAACTTTCTAAGGGAAACTGGCTCGTATACATATTACACATGGGGAAAACCACGAAAGTGCCCATGCAGCCAGCCCGTTCGCGGGATTCGAATCTCGGACCGAACTACCAGTGTTCAGCGTCTTTACCGCTCGGCCGCTGATAGGCTGAAATCTTATGGATGGCTGATGGATATCTTAGAAAGGATTTTTACTTATAGTAGTTATATTAATTACAAAATTACAATTACATGTAGAGCTTATGGAAACTTAAAAGCGGTCGAGCGGTTAAGTTGCTGAATACCCTGGTTGTTATATCTGGGTACGATTCCTAGCAAAGCAGCTTTTCGTGGTTTTTCCCCTATATAACGTGGTTACGAGCTAGTTTTCCTTAGGAAGCCCTCCACGAAGGCAACCATTCTCTTAGGCAGATACCTTTCGTGCGCTTTGTTATAGTCAAGTAAACCAAACCAAATTAAAGAAGCTTATTTATTCTACTCTCCAAATTGAGCTCCAAATAAGTCATACGTGGGAGTATTCATAACGTAAAACGTATCAAAATGGGGAAATTAAATAAATTTAATTATTTAACTTGGTTATCTAGAATTCCAGTTTTTAATTTATCTCTTGTTTCCAAAAATCTGAGCATGAATAAATGTGTAATAAAGCATAGACAGATAACTTTGAAATTCAGAGAATAACTTAAATGACCTTTGACCACTAGCAGCCGAGAGGTAAAAATAGTTGAACATTGGCAGTTCGACTGGCACGCCACGAAAATTTCCTGGTAAGCAGCACATCCGCCATGGCGTTCAAACCATGGCGGATGTGCTGCTTACCAGGAAATTTTCGTGTTTTTCTCCATGTGTAACATAAATACGAGTCAGTTTCTATCAGACGTATGAAATAATTTTTGTCAACTACTCGCTATAAACAGTCCTCCATGAAGGCATCCATATTCACTTCGGCAGATAATCTTATGGTACTTTGCCATAACCTAAATAATCTGATTTGATGATTATGCTAATTTTTTCTCATACTGAATCCTGTGATGCTTTAATTAATGTTTTATTTATCATAAACTCTGTTAACTGCTTTAAATTAACCAAATCAGGATTTTTCTGTTAGATTTCCTTTTTGAAATTTTTCACATCATTTTAGAAGCCTAAATATGTCAGATCGTTTTAGTAAGACGTATTATTTGTAACTGTTTTACATATAAGTACAGAGAATCTCATGACGGCGAACTCTAAAAGTGTTTCCTACAACATAAATAAACAGGCTTTTATACATTTGCCTCTCTAATGCAACCATCTATATAAGTGGCCTAAAAATCGCTTGAAGCCGCCATTAGTGGTCGCATTAGAAAAGTCTCATTATATTTGCATTTTTGGGGCATTTAATAATTTCAGTTACATGTCTGCCTTATAAATTATAATATTGATTTTTCAAGGTCGTGTAACAATTTTCAATATAAATTAGAATAATAATAATCTTTTACATTTCATTCGGATTATTGTATCCGTATGAAAGCCTTGAATCAATTGTTGATCATTATTTTGTACGTATGCTATTGCAAAAATTTAAAAATTCTTAATTATGATATTTTCCAATATTCGGGCTTTAAATGCCCAAGTTATTTAATTTTATGCCAAGATTTAAACTTTGTGCATTTACAATAAGAAGGTCTTAATTCTGGAACTTTTTAACATCTGAAGCTGGTTAAAACTGGTTAAAATGTGTTGCAGTCGCAGTTCGTATGCAAAACCATTCTCGCACTGATTTGTTTTATGCTTAATTTATAGCATTTTCCCTAAGTAACCAAATTTTAGATTTCTATCATTTTTTTTTTTTTTAAATTGTGAAAATAAACAAAAAGAAAGGAGAAAATTTTTCTTTCTTACATTATAATTATTTTCAGTTCATCTTTTATGATAATTAGTGTATTTTTCAATTTTCCTCAACTGTTAAATCTTGTTGTATTTCTAAATAACTTTAGATTATTTACAGTCCCTGAAATTTTAGAGTTTTTATGTTAAACTCTAAAATAGTTATTAGAAGAATTATTAGAAGCATTTGATGTAATTAATGACGTACGTCGCCCATAGATTCGCAAATTTTGAATTTTCAATGTTGCAAGCACTTGAGCAGAAAATTCGTCTTTTCTAGCAAATTGCAAATTTTAAAATTCAAAAAATTCAACTCCATCAATCTAATTTTCAGACTCAATTAAAGGCACTGAAGTTATTTAAGAACTCTCGGTGATTTAGAACTCCCTGGAATTGGTACTCAAGAAATGATTTCAAAAATGCTCTTCTACAACTATTAATAATTGTTCTATCCCTTGAATAGCTAGTATCTACTGCATTTTCTCCTAATTTCTTCTTTGGTGGTTATTTGAATCATGGCAAAGCACGGGAACTGTCTGTCTAAGAGAAGGGATGCCTTCGTGAAGGACTTAACGAAGTATGAGAATGGGAAACTTGATTGTATTTACCTTACACAGGAAGAAATAACTAAATTATCTTGCAACCAGCTTGTTTGCTGGAATTTGAGCCCCTGTCGAACTGTCAGTGTTAAGCGACCGCCAGAGTCGTAGCTAGGGTTTTCAGCACCCAGGGACAACTGAAGATTAATTCTACAATGTCGTAATATCAGTTTGGCGCCCCTTGGATTCTGCGCCCGGTGACAGATGCCCCCTTTGCCCCCTTCTAGCTACGGCCCTGGCGACCGCTGGAGAGCTGCATTATGTATTCTGCTTAAGAATATAGAACACAAATGACTGTCAATTTTATTATATCATCAGTGTTTGGTAATTTTCCCTATGAAAATAAAATTGTTAGAAATATGAGTGAAAAGACATGTAAATATTTTGAATTTGGATTTAATTTAATCCCCTTCATGTAACATATAATGCTGTAGTTTACGTAATAGCATTTAAAATTTTTGAATATATTAACACAAAAGGATACGGCAATGCTGTTACGGCATTCGACAAAATATGTCTCGTTTACGTATATATATATACGTATATATTCTTTGCAGAAGGAAGAAAATTATAGCCAATGCAGAAAATTTCTAAATTCAATTTCGCCAGATAAATTTTACATAAAATGAAAAAACAATTTTCAGTAAATATAAATAATTAATTGAATGAATGTAAATTTTTACTGCAGAATACATAAACTTATTTTCAGCTCAATGTAAAACTGTTCCCACGCAAAATTTATATTATAAGAAAAAGTTAAATGTCTGTTATGTCGAATATTTCTTCACTTAGATTGCAGAGACATTTGATATTTTATGGAAGCAGGAGACTTGAAAAATGAGCAACCCCCTCTTCGGGAATCGAACTGCGGATCTCTGGAATACGCGCCCAGCGTGCAGACCACTACACCACGAAAGCACGTCAAAAAGGCTCAAGTCTAAAATTTATGCATATTTAGTATTAATTCTATATTTTGCATATTAACATTTTAAAAATACCTGACTAAATTACTCCTGGACGGTTGTGTATAAACCTATGATTTGTTTGATCAAGTGCGACTCATTTGTAAAGTATTGAATGGTGTACTCGCTTGCAAAACCTTGTGAATTCTGTTTTTCTTGAAAAATCGGCAATACTAAGTATAATTGCTAAATATTACATTCTTTTTTAATGGAACATTATAGTATAATAATAAGAATATTTTCTCCTGGGATATACTTTTATCAATGATATGTTACTGTAGCGCAGTTTTGCTAAATTCCTATAAATCAGTTCTAATTATTCTAAGCTGATTTACTAAGACTTGGAATGATGCTCAAGGCCGGCGCTAGACGTTTTGCCGCACGGTGCCTGCTTTACAACTTCAAAACCGCCCAGCTCTTTCCAAAGTTCTAAAAATTTTGCATTCTCTCAATTCTGCCGCCCGGTGCGGCCGCACCGATTGCATACGCTCTGGCACCGGCCCTGATGATACTAGGAATGACTAGGAAACGATATGTCATTTCCTCATAAAGATGATGCTAATTAAAAATTACAGATGTTTTAATTAATAACAACCTTAAGAACTGGTTGTTAGTAGCTTTAATTTTGGCTCCATATACTTCAACAATTAAAAAAGCCAAAAGATAGGAAGTTTCCTTGTCAGCTCTTTTTGAGTCCTTTTCTAATACTGCTAAAATTCTGCATGATATTTGTTTTAGAACTGCTAACAAACTGCTAGCAAAATTTTAAATACAAAAGTTATACTGCAATTTTAAGTCTGAAAAGTAATTAATTCAGACTTGAAAGCTCTTGAAACATAGAACTTGAGCTCAAAACAATAAGAATAGAATTTTGCATTCATTTTTTTAATTATACGATTGTTGCTTCATTGATAACAATGTTATAAATAGTTCATTTAGAATTACACTACAATTGCTGCATTAGAATCCATATTTCTTACTAATTATTTAAACATGAAAAATGAGAACTATAATATTTATATGTACTTTTTAATCTCCAAAGTCATAATAAAGTTTTCTCATAAATAGGAAATTGACTGTTTTCAACAGTTTTCACCTCTTCGTCAAGATGCATTTCTTTTACGGTCCTAATTAAAAATTACAGAACAGCAGAACATAATCTTCTATCTCACGAAATTTGCTAAAACAAATTCTTTCGCATTAATTTTGAATTTTATTTAACTCAAATTTATTCAATATTTCGAGTTCTGGATAATCAAATTAGCGGTATCATTCTAAAGCTGCAAAATGTAATTAAGAAGCTCAGCTTCGTTTTTAATGATTCATTTTACCACGCCACTGGGGAAAAAAAAAAATATCTGAGTTTTCAGATTTTCAATTACGTCCAAAGGGCGTTTTTTTTTAACATTTTGTGTGTTACCTTTATTTATTAAATATCATGTTCTTTGCACTTAAACCATAAAATTCAATTCAAGAGCAATGCCGCAGCATATCTTTAGAATTTCCCATACACACTTCCGCGCACTGGAGACAAAAAGGTTTTTCCCAGCCGTAGAGTGTTGCCATTGCTCCCTTTTAAATCACTGAGTTTGTTACTCAAAAATTCGTTAAAGTTTTGCAAAATATAAAATCGATAATAAATCAAATTCCAAATTTCAAATTTGGTCTTCCACATGCCCATATTCGTAGGATTACGTCATTCAAAATTCGATGGCTCTATGTACCGTTGTTTTATCACAATGCGAGAAATATACATACATTTATGCAGATTTTTCTTTATTTAAAGGAAAATCTGAAAGCTTTCATATTTCATATTGCGCCCAAAAGGATTTTTTTTTAACGTTTTGTGTGGTACCTTTATTTATTAAATATAATGTTCTTCGCACTTTACCATAAAATTCAATTCCACAGCAATATCACAAAATATTTAAAAAGCGCAAAATTTAAGAATTTCCAATACACAGTTTCGGGCGCTGGAGATACATTTCTTTTTTCGTACAGTGTTCCTGTTGCACGCTTTTAAATCGATGAGTTTGTTAATTAAAAAATTCGTTAATGTGTTGCAAAATTGGGAATAGCTAATAAAACAAATTCCAAATTCGGAATTTCAAGTGCTCATGTTTGGTTGGAGTACTGTGTTATTCAAAATTGGATGGCTCTAGGTACTGTTGTTTTTTGAAAATACAGAAACATTCATGCAGAATCTTCATTATTTAGTTTCTTTAAATATAATGCATGGCAATAATATTTTGTAGTAACAGTTTGAAAAGTGAATCAACGCAGAAAGTGAAACCACGCAAAATGTCGTTTTGAGACTAATAGCCCTTTGGGTCTAACACCCCTTTGGGCTTAAAAAAAAAATAAATGTTAGATTAGCAAGTTAAAAGTCAGAAATAGCAACATTTAACCGATAAGAAAGTCAGAACTCTTTACTACCTCGCTCGAAAAATGCAATTTTGAATAAAATGATAATTTTGCTTCTTTATTAAATTATTCTTATAACAGGGCTTGCATGAATGGATTATATTCTACTATAAGCAATTTTTTCATACCAATAAATTGCCACAGTTAGAGACAGAAAGTACAGTAAACCCTTTCTAAGATGACCACAGGTTCCTAAGATTTTGGGCTTTTGCGAATTAGAGAAATAGCTCTCAGCACCGATGTCCAAGTTCTCAGAAATACTGATCATCATAGGAAGATAATCACCAGAAGAAAGTTCACTGTTCACATTCGGAAGTGCATTATTCTATAAATGAAAGTACATTAAGCAGATTCGATTGCGTGTGTGGCCGTATCTATTTATGTATAGGAAAAATTTTAATATAAAATAAATATAGTGTAAAATATATGTTACCATTAAAGCGTATAATTAAGTTATTTCCTCGAATAAGTAAGTATTTGGCGCGCGCGGGGGGGGGGGGGGGGAACTAGCCAAGCCGGTTTAGCTAATTATTTTAAAATAACTATATTAATTAGTATAGAATATAATATTCTATAAACTAACCAATGATAAATGCCGCTCAGACGGTGTAGTGGTTAGGGGAGCCAACTTCGATACCTAACGGCTTGGGTTAGAATCCAGGGGAATGCATCCCACATAGCACAAAAACATCCTTGGGATATCCCAAGGATGTTGCTCGCGGGATATGCGCACATCCTGAGGACATCCCGGAATATCCCGCGAACCTCCTAAACACCTCCTCCCGAGTGCTTAATGTCACATCCCGTTTATCCTCAGGATATCCTAACCAAGTCCCATCGACAGCGTGCAGGATGTTATTAGGATATGAACTACTTACTACATCCTCAGGACATCCCGGGATATCCCACAAACCTCCTAAGCACATCCCATTATATCCTAAAAACATCCTATCTATGTCCCATCG
The DNA here is from genome assembly GCF_044657685.1 of Stegodyphus dumicola. NCBI lineage: Eukaryota > Metazoa > Arthropoda > Arachnida > Araneae > Eresidae > Stegodyphus > Stegodyphus dumicola. The sequence continues at coordinate 105,296,047 of NC_140781.1, read as the reverse complement.
ACAGCATATGGGATGTTATTAGGATTTAAAAGTCCTACTTACTACATCCTCAGGACATACCGTAATATCCCAATTTCCTCCTAAACTCATCCTCCTGAGCGCTTAATGTCACATCCCAGTATATCCTTAGGACATCCTATCTACGTCCCACCGACAGCGTATGGGATATTATCAGGATTTGAAACACTAGTTACAATATCCTTTTAACCTCTTAAATACATACTCTCAACTGCTTAGTGTCACATCCCAGTATATATACAGAGGAAAATTCCAGTGAAAGTATGTGAAGGTGCGATGATCTAAAACCTACTTTTTTTTACACAGATAGTCTCAAATCGTTCTCCAATGGTTACTATGGAAAAATCAGAAATGTTGAAAATATTTATACAACTTATTTTGTTTTTAAATCTGAATTTGTGAATATATTAAAACTGAGCAAGGAAATTAAAATGAATTATTAATACAAAATATTAAAACTGAAAATTTTGCTTTTATTTTTAAGATATTAAAAATCTTTTGATCATTTTTAAACATCCAATAGCCCCCAAATTGAATTATTTATAATTAAATTATTTTACAAAATCAGTTTCTAATTTCAGTTAATTTGTATTAAAAATTGAATAATAAAATTACCCATTTAATAATCTTTACATAAATGAATCATCTTTCTTTAAAACATGTAAGGAATTTATAGTGTTTTGATGACACTGTTGGGAAATTGTTAAAAGGAATAAATTGTATTTTTAAAACTAAATCAATTCCTAGCCTCAGAATAAATAAATATGTTTTCGTAACATGAGAATGCTGCAGGCTTTTTTATATATTTAATATTTAGTTGTAAAAATTTGACATTATGTTAACAATTCTTTATATCATTCAAAAGGTAACTCAAGAAGCTCTTCTAAAATTCTATCTTTCTGCTCACACAATTAAAAAAAAAAATCTGAAAGGCCTCAGATTTTAGCAGTCACTCAAAGAGGCTAAAAGTTTATGAATGCATAGATTATCAATACAGATGGGGCAGTAGAAATAGCAAAACATTTTATAAGATACTGACACTAGAAAGTTATATATCTTCTATATATTTGAAAAATGAAGATATATATCATGTAATTATGTAGAAATATTAAAATGTTTTCAATTAGATATATCATGAATTAAATGCATTTTAAATCAATCAGATTAAAAATAAAAAAAAGCATTGTTAAGAACTGTGTGTAATGCTTTTAAATAGCTTGACTTGTTAGTCAATAATATATTAGATTTTAAAGGTAAATATGTTAAATTTTGCCAAATGGAAAGACTTGAATGAAAAGCGAAACAAGTTTACGACTGACAATATGAAGTCACATTTCAAAATTAATAGCCCTTTTAGATTAAAAAAAAAAAAGTTCTGAAAATAATTTGCAATGTTTCATTGGTATTATTTTACGCAAAATTCAGTAAAATGAAATTTACCCGTTGAAATCAGCACCAAATTAAACTTTGTAAATTCTAGCGCATGTTAAAGGTTGTCTCATCCAGAATTTTATTACTAACCATTCATTTCAGAGCAAAATAAAACAGTAATTGCCATTTATATGACAATCAATATCAAAAATTTAAATCTGCATTTTACACAACATAGAAAAACTTCAAAAGATCTACTGTTTACCATGCAATTAAGGCATTTTATTCTGCTATCAAATCTACCAATTATTAACTCCATTAAGTAAGTTTACTCTTTCTGCTCAATATATGCAATGTAAAATTTTCCATAAATTTATTAATTCATTTTATTTTGAGGTGAGCTTTTATTCAACTCTCAATGTCAACGAGAATGTTTAGTTCATTTTTTATTCGGTCTCAAAAGAGAAATCAAAATACGTGGATTTATGTACGTGTATTTATGAATCAAAATACATGAGAAATCACAGTGAGAAAAGCACTGCTACCTTAAACTGTGATTATATATAACAAATGCAGTGAATTATAGTTAAAAAATAGTGAAAATATTTATATTTCTGAACTATTTCATATATAACATTTTCAGTTTCGCATATGTGGCAATTTAAGAACTTTTTTACGTATACCAATTTTTTGAAATATCTGCAAATTTTTGTATCTTCAAGGAAAGCTTATTCTTTCACCTTTAGTATATAAGTAATGGTAATTTACCAGATAAAATTACTTAATGGGGAATACAGAAAAATATCTAACCAGTTACCTTTGTGACTTCATCTGCAAAGAGACTAAAAAAGTAGTTCAGCTAAATCTGCTATAATAAATATTTATAATAATCCTAAATTATGCAATATCTATTAATATGACAAATTTTTGTAAAGCTATTTATTTAGATGAAAAATAAACACATTCAGAAATTTATGGCACTATATTATGATTAACAGAGGAAAAACACTTTTCAAAATTCAAAATAGTTTATATTAATCCAATTTATCACATTTTATTTGAATTCATGAAAAACAATCTTATATCCATGTATTCTTATGTATATAAGAACTCTTGATAAATTGGATCTCTGTCATTGCCTTTCACAGCACCTAAAATAAAAAACACTCACAATTACTATATGTGAATATAATTCATAATTAAATTTAAACAAATGACTATTAGAATGCAAATTAAAGGAAGCATTTAAAATATTTTAACATTTAGTACCTATAAACAGAGTAGCAATTATTTGATTTTTCGATTATAGTAAAATAAACATGGGGGATGCCTTTTAAAATTTTTTATGTCAGAAAATAAACTCAAACCACCAGCTGAACATATGAGCAGTTTTATCAATCAGCCACTGGTAGGTAACCTGGATACTGAATCAACATATAAAGTTGCCAAGATAAAGAGAGAAACAAAATTATGATAATCACATCTTACCTATTCATAAAACTATTTTAAATTTAATGTGTAGGCAAGTCCAAAAAGAGTGAGAATGAATTTATTTTGCAACACAAAGTAAAGTCTTGCAGGAGCAAAAAAAACTTGTCTCATGAGATTGGCAAGTAAAAAATAATTAACTGCATCTGGTAACATTTATCTGACAACACATAAGTAATTGTTAGCTACATGCAGAAAATAAAATCTGATCAGGGGCGTAGCTAGAGGGGGGCAAGGGGGGCATCTGTCCCCGGGTGCAGAATCCAAGGGGCACCAAACTGATGTTAGAACATTTTAGAATTAAATGTTTTCCATCCTTGGCAAGCAGTAGGGGGCACGAAATCTTCAGTTGTCCCTGAGCGCTGAAAACCCTAGCTATGACTCTGAATCTGATCATGTTAATGCAATTTTAAACTTTTGAATTTAACCGCAGAAATTTACCAAAGAAGTACTTGTACCAGTAGTAAATGAAGATGTGGCTAATCTTTACTGTATGGTACACCTTGGTTTCTGTCTGAAAAAAAATCGCAAAGTGGTATTGGTTGTTTGTGAAATGTGGAAGCCCATTGCGTCAAATAAGTTTTTCGGTAACCCTAATGTTGATAATGTTGGCAAAAGTAGCCTTTGGGGAAAAAAAAAAAAACTTTTTTTGGTCAATAAAAAGGAGTTATTTTTGCAAATATTGCCAACGTGCTGTGATAAATTTAGTTTTGGGCTACTTTTTTTAATAGTAAACCTTTTGTACGGTCCCAGGTTTTTGGTTCTTACCATTCTTTTCAATTGCTGTGTTTGGTTGCACGGAAGTGGTATGGTCTTGTATTTTGAACATGCTATTTATTATTTTGGTGTGGGTACCATCGTTTGAGTATGTCTGAGGTGACTAAGAGACGAAAAATTTAATTGAATTGCTTACCTGGAGGATGGTGGTGGGAAGCCTAAACATATGCATATGAAAAAAAAGGTATGTTAAAAAAATGACGTTTCATTTATTTTTTTGTCTCTGTGTGTTAATTTTTGTTAGAAGATTTGTTGTTTAATGTTTTTATGTTAGGAAATATGTATTTTTGGTAACTTATTCCTCTCTGTGTATTTTTGGTTGTCTGTGTGTTAAGACAGTGGCAAATTTTTTCTGGTAACTATGATATTTTTAACTTTCTGATTTTCTTAAAGTGAAAATAGATCAATGTGTACATGGACAAAATTAAGGCAGTGCACAATGCCCAGTTTGTGCAGTTCTCTGTTTTAATAGGTCGATGTGTGCATGGACACAGAGTTTGTGTATGTCTTTGACTTCTTATTTTGGTTTTGTGTAGCGGCCACCTTGAAATTGGTGCCGATCCTCTCAGGTGACGATCTTGATATAAAAAAAAAAAACGATTCGCCAAGGGTTACAGTAGAGTAAATTTTTACCAAAGATGTTCTACCATAATCACCATTTCAGTGGTTTAAACACTAGTGGAGCAGTATGCAGAGATGAAGATTTGAGTTTTGTTTACACAGCATGATGGTTTAGGCACTCCAGCCATTACAGTGAACAAAATTATAATAAACATAGCCACAATAATTGTCTATAAATATTGATGTATAACACTGCATTAACTAATATATTTCTTATGCTAGTATATACAGAATCCTTAATCGAAGGGAAAATCAGAAGACTGTGCATGCATTTTCCTTTAACTGAAACATGGATTTGACCATACAAATCTCAGTCTTACGGGACATGCCACACTATGCAGATAGACAGTCAAAAGTGCTTGTGTTGTTTTTATTTGTTAGAGGTATGAAATAAATATACTTCTAGATTTTAATTTTTTCTTTTCTTGTTTTACATTTGGATTACCTATCAAAAAGTAAGGAATTTTGATATTATTACAATATTGGAGTTAAAATAACAATTATTGGACATGTTAAAGTAATGAAAATTTTAAATTAGGTTAAAAAGTAACCCTTAATGTGGCATATTTTTGAATTAAACTCTATCGACATTAAAAACAACAAAACGTCCCTCTTTATTAAGGACTTTAATTAACTAATTTTAAATACGGAGCTATGAATGAATTTTTTCCTTTGCATGTTATAATAACTGAAACAAAATTACTCTGATACAGTCAAAATTCCTAAATGCAAGTACATAAAATTTACTTTAGCAATTTAAAGAGATGAGACACACTGAACATATGAATAAATTTCTATCAAAGAATAATTTATTAAATTTGGCCCGTTCCATAGTAAACTTTAACCATTAGATTACATTATTACACCATGTTATCAGTTTGAAAAGCAAGTCATATGCCAGATCTTGGATGTAAAAGAAATGCACAAAATAATATACAGATTATTGAAAAATTATGTATACCAATGTTTATAGATATGATTAAATGTAACAGAAAATTTACTGTCACAACCACATTTTTAAGTGAAATGTATTATTTTAACATTTTACAATATTTAAGGTATGGCATTAAATGCAACATTATGTGCCTGGATATAAGTTAGTAAATTTAAAAATAATAATAATAATAATCAAAGAATGAATGTCATGAAAAATTTCAAAAACAAGCAGAATTTAATTTAGAAGACCTTTAGACACTTATGATAAATAAATTTGAGAATTCTTCCCCCAAAATTAAATTATAATTAACTAAAACCAGTTTGACTGACCTTCTACAAAATCCTTCAGCTGCAATTTTTTCTAGCTTGAAAACCAAATTCCTCTCCACATGGTAATAACATCTTAACCAGTTGAAATTCCTGCAGAAAGTTTGATAACACAGTAATAGAATTAATAGAATAGAAAAATTAACACAAAAGTATAGAACATCATTTAAACTTAACATTATTACAAATTTTGGTGCTTTCTGACTATCTGCAAAGCTGTGAAAATTGGCAAAATGGTTAGTTTATGGTTCATATCTACTGCTCTGTTCACAAGTAGTAATTCAAATAAGCACTTTATAAGAAACAAGAAATTTTAGGATGCACACACACAAAAATATATACATTGGGTCAATATTCACATATTTTTCATCCAATGGAATACTATTCAGAAATAAAGATTAAATATAAAGCATGTAAATACATGTGTGTGGTATGCATATTCATAGTTTGCTATTATCATGTGCATACTCTTGCTGTTTTAGCATAAGTTGAAGCTGTGAGGGCAGATGATAAGAAAGTATCAGAATTTTTCATGTATAAGAAAAGATTGCCCTGACAATAGTATCTCAATTGTTTAGCACTGACATTTACATAGCGCATTAGAAATATATAGTAATATATGTATAATAAAAAGATAATTGCATATTATTAATTCATTTTTTTAAATGCCAAACTTTAACAATTCTTTCACATATAATTAAACAGAATTCTTTCACGTGAACATCTAAAATCCTTTCTTAACTAAAGAATAAATAATAAAACCATGTAAATTTCTTATCAAGCCCATCATTTCCGAAATGTCTACTTCTGAAAGTTCCCAGCATTTCTCAATATATTATTAAATTACTAAACTAAGCATCAATGATCGTCATGTTCGCTAATGTGGCAATATCTTTCACACTTCTTTGTTACCACAAGTAACAAGTAGGCTTCAATAAATCTTTAACTGTTACATGCTACTTTTGTCTAAAATTTGTACAAATAATAAAATTAAATGAGCTCTTTATAATATGCTAAAAGAAATAATTTTGTATGAAAATTTGTATGTTATATATTGGCCTGATTAATGATTCTGGAAATAATTCGGGTTTTCAAAGTGCTTCCAATAATTCAAATTTCAGCTTGTGTCAAAATAAAATCTATAACACAAAGATAAGCAAATTTCCTTATGAACAATGCATTTTAACATTATTCAATCACTGGCAATCACACAGTACTGGTTGCTTCAATAAACATTACTGTAACTGTGTTATTTAAAAGACTGTAATGTTTTAATTATTTCCTTAATTAAAACATTACAGTCTTTTCCTCCTTCTAACACCAAAAGAAAACCCAGATAAGAAATATAAAAATATCAGTAAAAATAAATTATATTATTGAATGACACTTTACATTAATTACACTTATGCATATATTATTTTATTATAAATTATTTCAAAATCAAAGAAGAGAAGGGGAGAAACTTTAATATTGACATTTCTAAAATGATATAAACATTAATCATTTAGTACAGTTTGTTATTTCAGGCAAAAAGAATTCACTTTTCTGGATAGCATTTATATTTCCATCTCACTTTCAATGAAACATTAAGAGAAATGCATATAATTTAAACACCAGTTTATTTTATTTATCAGACAGATTATGTCAACTCGAAAAAAACCTATCAGTAAAATTCGGTAGTAATAATTCTGAATGTTAGGCAACTTGCAAGATTCAACAAAAATTATCAATACTTTTATTATATGACAATACTACAGTAACATGAACATAAAATTAAACTGCATATAACTATAAAATAAGCCAGCATATAATAATGGTGCATTGGTTTCTAAAACAATGGGCTTGATGAAAAAATACATGTATTATGGTAGCTATTCATATTCTTCAGCTTTCCTAATATTCTCATGTTCACTTTACATAACTAAAGTATCTAAATTACAATAAAAATGCAAACAATATTTATGAGAAAATGTTAAAAGCAATCATAAGCATTTGATTGAATGACCATATTTTGTCTTCCTGCAAGTCGAATCTTAAAATGATATGCAGTTTGAAAAATGCTTAATCCTTTTATAAAATATTCAAAAAAGATTAAAAAAAGGTACTGTTCTGTTATCAGGACCAGGTTCAGAATTGTATTTATGTATGCTTGTATATTTGTATGTTTGTGTGTCTACATATACACATCTATGCACATACTTACGAACACAGGTTCATACATTTCCGATTCTGGTCCCAATAACAGAACAGTACCCCCAAAAAAACTTGAATTACAAACTAGATTAAGATAATGTTTCAACCATACATATTTTGGACAAAACAATGCAAACTCTTATTTTTATACATTTGTTCAAACTATTTAACATAAATTTATTGCTGCAATAAAATAATAAGCAATCTGATCACACATATTATTTTGAAACTGAATGCATAAACTAGACTAAAAAAAATTCAGTCATAAACATTTGGATAGCAGGGCAAAGTAGATATTTGAAAAGACAGCCAGCCATTGAGATACACGTAATTCACGACAGAATGGTAACAATTCATAAAGCTGTGAAACATTTAACTGTCAAAATGACATAAATAACATAAATTCGAAAAGCAAAAAAAGTAAACATACAAGTATTGCAATTGAACTTACCTTTCATGCAACAAAAAATATCCATACAAGTTAACCTCAAGCGCAGCCATTTTGGATTTCGTTTCAAATCAGACAGATGTTTACGGATTTGCGGAAGAATACGAGGAACTAGTAGTTTGCCGGATACAATGTGCAATGACGCGAAAGAATATAGTTCTGTAGAACTTCCTACATTATTCCGTAATAAACAGTACTATTTCCTAATTTTTTCTTTATCTAATTAATTAATTAAAAGGGAAATAGTTAAATAATGCCGAATTCATTTTTAATGAAATGTAAAATTTTGCATGTATGGGACGTCCAATATTTCTGAGAATATAAACAAATTTTGGAATCTGAGAGTATCAGTAAATAAATATATAGAATATCGCCTCTCAAACGACCACTTCTGAAAGTGACCAATAGTTCTGAGATTATAAATAAATATTGATATTAAGCATTATTTCTATAAGACGACCATCTCTATATAAGACCAAAGTTTCTAGAATTTTGGATAGTCATCAGAGATGTATCTTTACTGCGAAATTATCGCACGACTGTAATTCAATATCAATAACAGATCGCGCAATTGAAAAACATTTTCTGTCCTGTAATTAGAGGGAAAAAAAATTTCCTTATGAGGTATTTCTCCCGCTTTCCTAGCGTGCCTTCGTGGTGTAATAGTTCTGCACGCTGGGCCGGTATTTCAGAGGTCCGTGGTTCGATTCACGGCGAAGGCAGTTGCTAATTTTTCATCTCTACGGCTTCCCAAAAAAAAATCCTAATGTCTCTACAGTGGCGCCCGAATTAAAAAGGTGTTGGATGAGGTATATCCACACCCAGGATTTAGTGATTGGATCCCCTTAAAAAAAAGTCGGCCTTTAAAAAGAGAAGTAATATAAGGTATTTCTCTTAGTGTGTCTTCGGCCCACCAGCGGCCGAGCGGTAAAGTCGCTGAACCCTGGTAATGCGATCCGAGGTTCGAATCCCGCGAACGGGCTGGCTGCATGGATGTTTTCGTGGTTTTCCCCACGTGTAACGTGTATACGAGCCAGTTTCCCTTAGTCCTCCACGAAGACATCCCTCCCCTTAGGCAGATAGCCCTAGTGTGCTTTGCCATAATTAAATACACCACCACCACACCTAGCGTGTCTCCGTGGTGTAGTGGTTCTGCACACTGGGCCGGTATTCCAGAGGTCCGTCCTTCGATTCCCGGCGAAGGCAGTTGCTAATTTTTCATGTTTCCTGCTTCCAAAAAAATACCTAATGTCTCTACACCCAAATTGAAAAAAAAAATTCGTTTCCGTAATTAAATATATATATATATCTAATTTTACCTATATTTGTAGTAGGGTTTGTAATCTGTAAGTAATTATACATGTAATTTATACATTTTTTATAAAAAAAATATATGTTATTTAGAATTTTGCAAATATTCTAGAAAATGCTAATCCATTGAAAAAAATCTTTTCCATGACTAAATAAATTTTTAAAAACGTCAGAAAAAATAGCAGTTAAAATTAATAACAAAATAACAAGAATAAATCATCAATCATATCAATATCTTTAATGTACAGCATTTAGAAACAACTTAGTAAAATACATATGAAAAATAAAATAATGTGCAAGTTTCAGATGTACAATGTCAAAAAATTAAAACTGGTAAATTTGAGAACAAATATCCTCAAAATGTTTGACAAGGAAAGTCCTCCGGACAATGCAGAATGAATGTCCTCAGGATGTGAAATTGGTGAACTCCTCAGGACATCTGAGAATCAACATCTTCAGGACATCCTGTCATATCCCGGGACATAGCGACTTAAATAAGACATCCTCAGGATGTTAAATTACGATCTCCTCAGGACATCTGAGAATCAACATCCTTAAGGACATTTTAAGTATGTCCCGGGATATTGCGACTTAAATGGGACATCCTGAGGATGTTTTGTGCTATGGGGGATAGTTCTAATGGTCTGTCCCTTCATAGGAGGCAAAGGTGGCCCACCTATTAGGTGACTGCATAATAAAGTGACAACTGCTTCTGGTCAAGTCGAAGTCGGCTGAGAGACCATCATTCATATTAAAAAAAAACTTAATAACAAACAAAAATCTCAAAGGTTTCAGGTTTTAAGCTACGTCCAAAGAGGGCGTTTTTTTTAACGTTTTGTGTGCTACCTTTATATATTAAATATCATATTCTTTGCACTTAAACCATAAAATTCATTTAAATAGCAATGTCGCAAAAGAATTTAAAAAAAGCATATCTTTAGAAGAATTTCCGATACACAGTTCCGCGCGCTGGAGATAATTTTTTTTTCGTATAGTGTTACCATTCCTCGCTTTTAAATCGTTGAGTTTGTTAATCAAAAATTCGTTAAAGTTTTACAAAATATGAAATATATAATAAAACAAATTTCAAATTTGGGCTTCCAGATGCCCATATTCGCAGGAGGATTACGTCATTCAAAATTCAATGGCTCTATGTACCGTTGTTTTATCACAATGCGAGAAATATGCATATATTTATGCACATTTTTCATTATTTAATTTCTTCGAATATAATGCAGGACTCTAACATTTGGTGGCAACAGTTTGAAAAGTGATTCGCTGTTTATAGTGATTCAACGCAAAATCGCAAAACGAAAAGAATGGTCCTCCAGGATCAAAGTCTCTTACACCTAATGATAAACCGTTAAAGTGGGGAAAAAAAATGACACTATAAAATATCTGTCATTTTATAAATTAACTGATGATAAACCGTTAGTGTTTAGAAAATAATATTTCATATTACGGATAGATTAAATAATAACGGAATGCATAATATAATATTATTCCTAGATTCGTTAAACCGTAATAAAAAATAACTAACTATACTACGCCAATAGTTCTGTTTAGCAGCTTTCGTGTGCCGTCTTTACTGACAATTCGTCATTTATCAACACTTTAATGTGAACAAGCTGTTAGCTTCCAGTTAGGGATGGATGAAATTTAGTTTAAAGACCGGCAATTATTATTTAACAGAGGAGAAACATTTGCTCCCCGTGAATTCTTTCCTTCCGGGTGAGGTGGGTCGGTTTCTTTAAGGAAACGGATGAAGCAAACCACGGGGGCAAGTTTCCCGCAGGCAAGTTCGAAAAACCTGCTATCGAAATGACCTTGCTCAGCTGCAGCCAGCTCAACGTCTTACCCTTAAAACCTCCCTCAAGAGAGCCCGCTATAAGCCTGCCCGTTTGGCAGGTTTCCCCATCTCCAATCGGCGACATTATTTGGCGAGATTTTAGAGTTCCTTTTTTTCCGTTCCTTATTTTCCGAGTGACATTTTTTCCGTTCCTTATTTTCCAGGGACATTCTTTCCGTTTCCCTTTTTTCCGGGTGACATTTTTTCCGCACACCAGCAAAACAATCCATTATACAGTTTTTATAATATTTCAAAGATTACTCCACTTGACAATAAAAACGTATCTCTCCATTAAATCAGTAATAAATAAGTATCTCTCCATTAAATCAGTAATAAATAAGTATCTCTCCATTAAATAGATAAAAAAATATAACACAGATTTCCATCTGATTTAATAAATTTCATGCATTTTAAAAACTACTGCACACTCCAAATATTATATACATATATGCCAGAAATATATATTTCTATTTGTGTATGTACACCACTAAAGAGAAGAGTCGTAAATATTTTATAAAAACTTCCCCAAACCCATTCACATGGCAATTACAACATACGTTAAAGTATGATAACAAACAATAACCAGTACGGCAATAAATAGCCAATTACAATAACCCTTCATTCGTCAATAGCACTCGTGTGTCGAGAGTATTTGCCCTGAGGCCGGTAAATATCCGGGTAAGCCTCCTTCGTCGGGTTTCAGATATCAGACAGATTCAAAATTTAGGCTGTGTCTACCCGTACGACGTCGGACGTTTAGCTGAAATATGGTAAAAATACTGAGGTTTGCAGATATATGCGACGACAAACGCTGAGAGTTTACGGAAGTTAGAGGATCTCACGTGACCGATGGCAACACTAAGAGGTTACCGTAATTTGCGCCAAAATTGAAAAATGAAGCCAAATTTAATTTTTCGAAGTAAGCAATACACGTTTTCGCCATTTTGCTTGCACGTGCTGCTGTGGAGAAAGCGAGGTACGTAGTATTAGCGCTGATATTTTGTGTTTTAATTATCTTATTTTAGTTATGTGTTTGTCTAAGCAATCTGAAAAGATGAAAATACTCATAATCGGGGATTCTATGATTAAATATTTACAAGAATATTTCTCTGCGAATTTACCTGATTACGAAGTTGATTTTCGTTGCTTTCCAGGAGCTAGGATTGAAAGGTTGACACGTGAGATTGCCTTTATGAACAACCATTTTCATTTAAATTTTGTCCACGTTGGTACCAATAATTCAAATGACGATTCAGATGAAATTCATCGTAAATATGGTTGTCTATATAAGGGAATTGAACGATTAAATCCGAAGGTCATTCTGTTTTCAGGTGTTCTCCCACGATGCCCAGATTTATATCGAGATTGTAACACGTATCACCTACAAGAACTTAGAAGGTTCTAATATAGGAAGATACTAAACATAAATTCAAGATTTCTCGCAACATACGAAGGTAAAGATGGGTTTTTCTTTTGCACCTCTTTTGACTGTTCTTGGGGTACTTGTTTATCCAGAGACGGTTTACACCTAAATCGGAGAGGTAATCAGCAGCTGGGGAAAATTTTTGTAAAAGATATCAGGATAAGTTTGACTGTTGCAGAGGTAAGTGCACCATTTTGTTCTACATCCCTTAGCAGTTTCCCAGCATTAACCAGTATTCCTTCTGTTCTGAGTACTCATTTGGGTAGTAATCTTGGTGCTTCTGTTTCCAAACCACTCTTTTCAGATGTTGTGAAACGTTCTTTAGTTTCCAGTGTTCGGGTTTGTAATTCTAGAGATTTTTTGTGCCATGTTTCTTCTTCTAAACCGCTTTATTCAGATGTTTTAAAGCATGATTGTTTTACTAGCTCTGTTTTGAATACTAATCCCAGTATTCCGAGTTTATCAGATTTTCTACTTTTTGAATATTCACTTGGCACTAGTGTAAATTTTTTGGATCCACCTCCTAAGCCACTTTACTCAGATGTTTTAAAACATGGATTTTCTAGTATTATCATCTCAACCTGCAGGCTCTTCGGATTCCAATTCATCATCTCATCTTGGTATCAGTTTCAATTCTTGTACTTCCATGTCGAATTTTCCAGTTTTTAAGCGTTCATTTGTTTGCTCTGATTCAGATTTGCAGAAGGCTACTATATCTGTATCTAAATTTTCTTTTATGTCGTTAGTCACTTCTCAGCCTACTGGCTTTTGAGGCTCTGTTTCATCTACTCAGCTTGTCACCAATTCCAATACTTGCCCATCAGTTGTTGGTTCTTGTGCAAATTTTAATTCTTACCATCCATATTTTCATTTTAACAAGTTTTCTATTCTTAAAAATTATTCAGAATTTTCTAACATTAAGTTTGGGGGTGCAAATGATTCTAATCAGGGTGAAAGTAATGTACAGAAATCTGAAAATGGGTATGTTGAAGAAAACTGCAAAGTTATTACCTCTGTTAACCCAGATATAAAGACTATAATTTGTCCATGTTGTAAGAAAGATTTCTCTTGTAAAGAAACTTTATCAAGACACAAACGTAACTGTAAAATTTTAAATAAGGATAATTTATGTACTACCATAAAGAATGATGAAATAGAAAATAAATATCCAAGAACGTGCGAGGTATGCATGAAGTCGTGTGCTTCAAGACGGTCATTTTTTAATCATAAAAAAAGGTGTAAATCTGTGTCTTCTGAAATTGATTCAAAATCATATATTTGTGACAACTGTGAAATAGACTGTAAAACCCGCAGTAACCTTTTTCATCATAAGAAGTTTTGCTGTTCTAAAAATAATTTAAATATTCGTAAACTGTGTGTTTTTCCTGATTGCAGGGCATCCTTCCAGTTTATTAGTGATCATAATAAACATTTGGCTGAATTTCACAATTCTGAGATGGATGTGAAGGAGCTTACATTTTCATCAATGGTGGAGTTTCAGCTGTGGTTAGAATGTCATTCTAAGGAAACATTCAGTTCTTTTAAGAAGTGTTCTGGGAGTAAACATAAAGTTAATAAAGCATACCATTATTATTGTTGTCACTTCACTGTAACACAAAAAAAACCAGTGCCAATTTCAAGTAGAAAAACTCTTAAAGGTTCTTTACCATTAGGCTTCAGATGTCCATCCAGAATTTTAGTTTCTGAGGAACAAGATCTTGCGACAGCTATTTTTTAATTCAGGTCACAATCATGAGCTGTCATTTGAAAATACCAAATTTCAACAGCTTAGTCAGAATTTTCGTGATCAAATCAAAACTTATGCTCAGTTAGGTGTTTCCACCGATCAAATTCAAGAATTTATCCGAGATGGAAGTGAATCACGTGATAATAGAGAGAGCTTAAGTATTAAAGATAATTTTGTAACATGTAGGACTATAAATTACTATGTAAAGCGTGTAATGATTTCTTCTGTTAGTGATTATTCACTTTCTGTTGCTGCCATAGTTGAGAAACTTAGGCAGGAATCGTATGACCCTATTCTTATTTACAAACCTCAAGGAAAACCAACATCGTATGGTCCGAAAGGCCTTGACACTCTGTCTTTTGCACTAGGATTGCAGACAAAGGAGCAAAAAGAAATGATGATTAAAGGTTGTAGCAGGATTTTATGTATAGATTCTACTCACAAAACAAATCAGTATGATTTTTATTTGTTAAATTTAATTGTCCCAGATGAATTTGGTAGTGGTTACCCCGTAGCACATTTTATTTCAAATCAGTGGATCAGGATACGATGTACAATTTATTTCTTAGTATCAAATGTGTAATACCTGAGCTTACTATTAATTGTTTAATGACAGATGATGATAAAACTACACATCCTGCATTTGAAAAACCATTTGGTCCAGGTATTAAACATATACTATGTAAATGGCATGTACATCGTGCATGGCAATGTAGTTTATTTCGAATGGTTTCAAGTCAAAAACTTAGGGATGAAATTTATTTTAATTTAGTTATATTGCTTGAAGAAACTAATTCTTCTTTATTTATTTCTATGATGGATAATTTCCTTCAAAAGTTTCGAGCTGTTGCACCATCGTTTGTAAATTATTTTGAGGAGTATTATTATTGCCGAGCAAGTCTGTGGTCAATGGCATACAGAAACTTCCCTCATGCATTCACAGATACTAACATGTATTGCGAGTCATTTCACAATAAATTGAAAACTATGTACTTAAAACGTAAATTTAACAGACGCCTCGATAATTTAATTAATGTGCTTTTAAAAATTGAAGAAGATATTTACATGGCTTATAAGTATAAAGTTGAAATTAACTGTAAAGAGAGCATCTACCAGCCAACTTATAATAAATGACATGAATCTGGAATGAAAATACCTGATAGTGATGTAACAGAAACACATCCTTGTTTGTGGTCTATAAAATCACAGACACGTAAAAATATTCAATATACAGTTAAGCAGTTGCATGAACTATGTTCAGAAACAGATCATTGTTATTCAAAGTGTATTAACCTCTCCTGTCTAAATCTGTGTCATCATTTATATAATCGTAATTGTCCAGACTTCAGCATACTATGTAAACACGTACATAAAATACACTCAATTACATGCAGGCAACCAAGTCCTTCGGTAATTGCAACAGATATCCTTAAAGCAGAAAACTCCTCCCCTCTAGAATTGATTAAAAGATTTAATGCTATTTCAGATACTGTTGTGTGTAACCAAGGCCAACTTATACTCAAGGCCTGCCAGACTGAACGAAATTCCGGTTCCCAGTTTTCAGTGGCTTTCGCAAAATTCATCACTAGGTGGCGCTCGCATTCTGCTACAATTTTGCTATACCAAGGCCAACTTATACTCAAGGCCTGCCAGACTGAACGAAATTCCGGTTCCCAGTTTTCAGTGGCTTTCGCAAAATTAATCACTAGGTGGCGCTCGCATTGTGCTACAATTTTGCTATACGCTCACTATTTGTAACGTGGTTCGTTATTAACAAAAAGTGTATTTTATGGCTAGCTGCTGTATATTTAATGGCTATACTTAACGAGCTTGGGTTTTTTGCGTAACTTTACATGCATATAGGTTTAAAATTGTGTATATACATCATTGAACTCAGTTCTGAAATTCCTCATTCTGCTTATTTAATTCTGAAATCTTTGTGCATCTAATGCTGTTATTTTCAAAACTTTGTTTGTAACTTTCTTCTGATTAATCTGGAATGGGAATAATACACATGGATTTATGTCAGCTAGTTACATGTAGGTAATGTATCAAGATGGCACTCATGTATATGTGTGCTTAATAGTGATAATATTGTTTTGTGAAATTCAGTAATTTTATTTCATGTATACATTTTTCTTGATAATGAACTATATCAGTATCTCACGCTGCCAGCCATAAAATTTTGTACACATGTCATTCTGATTAATGTTGTACGTGTGTAAAAATGTCTAGCTGCTGTATATGTAAGGACTATACTTAATAAGCTTGTTTTTTTTTTTTTTTTTTGCTTAACTTTATATGCATATAGGCTTAAAATTTTGTACATACCTGTCATTTTATTTCATGTATACATTATTCTTGATAATGAACTATATCAGTATCTCACGCTGCCAGCCATAAAATTTTGTACACATGTCATTCTGATTAATGTTGTATATGTGTAAAAAATGTCTAGCTGCTGTATATTTAAGGGCTATACTTAATAAGCTTATTCTTTTGCCTAACTTTATATGCATATAGGTTTAAAATTGTGTATATACCTCATCGAACTCAGTTCTGAAATTCCTCATTCTGCTTATTTAATTCTGAAATCTTTCTGCATCTAATGCTGTTATTTTCAAAACTTTGTGTGGAATTTATTATTATCTTATTATTATACTATTAATCATCTTCTGATTAATCTGGAATGGGAATGCTACACATGGATTTATGTCATGTAGGTAATGTATCAAGATGGCACTTATGTGTATGTGTGCTTAATAGTGATAATATTGTTTTGTGAAATTCAGTAATTTTATTTCATGTATACATTATTCTTGATAATGAACTATATCAGTATCTCACGCTGCCAGCGTGTAAATAAATAAATTTTGTAAATAAAATTTTGTACACATGTCATTCTGATAAATGTTGTATGTGTGTAAAAATGTCTACCTGCTGTATATTTAAGTGATGCATTTAATAAGCTTGTTTTTTTTGCCTAACTTTAAATGCATATATATCTAAAATTGTGTATATACCTCATTCTACTTAGCATTGTGGGCATGTGTGATGGATTTATTATTTATATTCAGCCATTCCAAGTTTTCAAATTTTATCCTTGATATACAGAACTGAACTTTTCTTAAGTATATATTGTGATTATGAGAGTTATTATTTTTTTGTGTGCTGTTAAAATATATTTTATAATGCCTGTGTCTCTTTTATTTGTAACAAACAGATTGATTTGATCAATAGCTTTATCAAAAATGTCATTATTTTCATTTGAAAAATTGAAGTTTCTCTAACACTGAAAATGTAAATTGATGCAGTGCACTTAATTCAGGTACTAGTTTCTTAATGTTAACATCAATGAAATTTAGAATACAAATGAAAGTGAAGAGAAACACACCTGTGTAATATTAAAATTAGTCAAAAAAGCAACTTTGGGTTTGAGTTTCATTCAAAATCTATGCCACAGTAAGACCCCCCCCTTTTTTTTTGACTAATAATTTTATAATGTCTTTGAATATCTGCAATGCAAATACTGCACAGAGATCAAAATCTGCATTATTTAAACTTTTATTGTTTAAGATTTCCTAAAAACAGGTATTTAATAATTAAAAAAAATTCTTCAGTATGTAAAATTTAATCTCTTTAAGTAATATTCTTACTTTAATCTCTTTATATGCATATAGGTTTAAAATTTTGTATATACCTGTCATTTTATTTCACGTATACATTATTCTTGATAATGAACTATATCAGTATCTCACGCTGCCAGCCATAAAATTTTGTACACGTCATTCTGATTAATGTTGTATATGTGTAAAAAATGTCTAGCTGCTGTATATTTAAGGGCTATACTTAATAAGCTTGTGTTTTTGCCTAACTTTAAATGCATATATATTTAAAATTGTGTATATACCTCATTCTACTTAGCATTGTGGGCATGTGTGATGGATATATTATTTGTATTCAGCCATTGCAAGTTTTCAAATTTTATCCTTGATATACAGAACTGAACTTTTCTTAAGTATATATTGTGATTATGAGAGTTATTATTTTTTTGTGTGCTGTTAAAATATATTTTATAATGCCTGTGTCTCTTTTATTTGTAACAAACAGATTGATTTGATCAATAGCTTTATCAAAAGTGTCATTATTTTCATTTGAAAAATTGAAGTTTCTCTAACGCTGAAAATGTAAATTGATGCAGTGCACTTAATTCAGTTACTAGTTTCTTAATGTTAACATCAATGAAATTTAGAATACAAATGAAAGTGAAGAGAAACACACCTGTGTAATATTAAAATTAGTCAAAAAAGCAACTTTGGGTTTGAGTTTCATTCAAAATCTATGCCACAGTAAGATCCCCCCCTTTTTTTTTACTAATAATTTTATAATGTCTTTGAATATCTGCAATGCAAATACTGCACAGAGATCAAAATCTGCATTATTTAAACTTTTATTGTTTAAGATTTCCTAAAAACAGGTATTTAATAATTTTAAAAAATTCTTCAGTATGTAAAATTTAATCTCTTTAAGTAATATCCTTACTTTAATCTCTTTGAGTAATATTTTTACTCCAATGTCGTGGAAACAGATATACAAATTTTAGATCACGGTGTATTAATATGTTAATTACATCTCTGATAGAGGATACTAAATTATTTTTTGGCCCAGTACAGCCGATAGAAATATTTTGAAAATTTTTCACAGAAATAGTACATGATCTGAAGCTATCTGTTAACTTCTTACTATATACATAATTAAAAAATAAGGTGTATACTCTGAATTACCTTTATATTAGAATAAGTAGTTGTAATGCGTACAATTCAGAAGAGCGCATGTCTAGATCAAAGCAGGAATTAAAATCGAGATCAAATAGCTGGTGTTTATGTGTGAAAAAAAAAAGGTGAGATAGCTTAAAATTCCATGCTTTCCTTCTAATTAAAATATTTTTACTAATAAGAAGAAAACAATTTCTGACTACTATGGATTAATCGTTTTTAAACTTTGCATATAACAAGACAGAATTCGTTTTTGGTACTTTTCCGATCTTTGTAAACATCGCAAAGTGTAGCAGAATTGTAGCACCATCTTGCGATCAGTAGGAATATCACTCAGGCAACTGAAAACACAAAAGAATATTTTCACACTGGCAGGCCTTGAGTATAAGTTGGCCTTGGTGTAACACTGAACCTAAAATTAACACTTGTAAGACTTTAATGTCTGAATTAGTTATGTTGCCGCATCCGACAATCTAAAAGATATTAATACCTAGTATAACAAAGAATTTAAAAGATATAGTTTCTAATTGTAAAGGTGCAATAAAATCAAACCATTTGAAAGATTTTTCTGATAAAATGCCATTTACTCAGGTTGCTCCAAATTTAAAATTATCATGTCAAACTCTGTTTCGTACAACATCTGGGAAATGTATAAAACGTAAAATTCTAGATTATCCCGATACTTATAATAAAAAAAATGTCAAGGAAGGTTTGTTAGGGTTATCAAATAATATTAATGTGAATGATCATAAATCATCACAGGATACCACAATTAAGGTTAAGGGTAGCAATTTACTTAAATATAATTCTTTTACCTCTGAGCTTAATGTATCCGATATTTAAAAATGTGCTGCGAGCTGGGGAAACACTTCTAAAATTTCTCGATATAAAATCTCTTGATCCTTATATTTCAAATGAAGAAATTTTAGCCCTGAAGGCTGTAAATAATAATTTTCAGCTTGGCTGGCTTAGTGACAATATTATTGATGCTTTTTTTTTTTTTACCATTCTTCATAATACTTCTTCCATAGCTGCCAAATGTTACCATACACCATTTTTTCAGTCAGGTAATAAAACTCAAAATGTATGGAAAAAAGCTGATTTTGCATCTGTTGATTTCTTTTTTATTCCAGCTCTTATCAATAATAATCATTGGGTTTTACTTGTTGCAAAGGTTAAAGATAGAATGTTTCAGTTTTATGATCCACTTGGTTTTAATGCCGTTCAAAATTCTGTGTATTCATTAATTCATTTGTGGCAAAGTATCCTTAATAATGTTTTAGATATATGTGATAATTGGTGTTGTTCGTTTCTCAATCACGCTATTCAGAACGATGGCATGAGTTGTGGAGTATTCATTTGTTATTATGCCTATCAGATTAGCAGAAATTTAGATGTTAAACAGGCTTTCAATTCATATGAATTTAGGAAGTTTATTTTTACACAATTAGGTGGAGAGATTGTGAAAATATAGATGTTAAATATATAATTCATTTGTTTTAAATATTATTTAATTTTTGTTTTCTGACCTATTGATATAGCATTAAACTCACGTAGGTAGTATTTTAGGTGAGCGGAAAAAATGTCACCCGGAAAAAAAGGAAACGGAAAGAATGTCCCCGGAAAATAAGGAACGGAAAAAAAGGAACTCTTAAATCTCGCCAAATAATGTCGCCAAACGGAGTTGGGAAAAACTGCCAAATTCTAATTTAACCGGCAGGGTTATAGCAGGCTCTCTTGAGGGAGTTGTTAAGAGTAAGCGTTGAGTTCGCTGCAGCCGAGCAAGGTCATATCGATAGCAGGTTTTTCCAACTTGCCTGCGGGAAAATCGTATGTTCTTCCCCGAGTTTGCTTCACCCGCTTCATTTCAGAAACCGGTCCACGTCACCCGGAAGGAAAGAATTCATGGGAAGCAAATGTTTTTCCTCTGTTGATACCAATGATTGCCGGTCTTTAAACTAAATTTAATTCTTTTTTTAACCATAGGCACTCCGAAAATTTCAAATCATTGGCATTGGCAATTTCATCCATTCCTAACTGGAAGCTAACAGCTTGTTCACATTAAAGTGTTGATATATGACGACTTGTCAGTAAAGACGGCACGCGAAAGCTGCAGGACTAAATAGCTTAATAATTTGATAAGCTGTAAAAATTTAAACAGAACTATTGGCGTAGTATAGTCTGTTATTTTTTATTAAGGTTTAACGAATCTAGCAATAATATTATATTATGCATTCCGTTATTATTTAATCTATCTGTAATATGAAATATAATTTTCTAAACATTAACGGTTTATCATCAGTTAATTTATAAAACGACAGGTGTATAGTGTCATTTTTTCCCCACTTTAACGGTTTATCATTAGGTGTTTTTTTTTTAGTCCAAAGAGACTTTGATCCTGGAGGTCGTTTCGCGATTTTGCGTTGAATCGCTATAAACGGCGAATCACTTTTCAAACTGTTGCCAACAAATGTTAGAGTCCTGCATTATATTCGAAGAAATTAAATAATGAAAACTGCATAAATATATTCATATTCTCGCATTGTGATAAAACAACGGTACATAGAGCCATCGAATTTTGAATGACGTAATCCTCCTGCGAATATGGGCATCTGGAAGCCCAAATTTGAAATTTGTTTTATTATCTATTTCATATTTTGTAAAACTTTAACGAATTTTTGATTAACAAACTCAACGATTTAAAAGTGAGGAATGGCAACACTATACGAAAAAAAAAATTATCTCCAGCGCGCGGAACTGTGTATCGGAAATTCTTCTAAAGATATGTTTTTTTTTTTTAATTCTTTTGCGGCATTGCTATTTAAATTAATTTTATGGTTTAAGTGCAAAGAACATGATATTTAATAAATAAAGGTAGCACACAAAACGTTAAAAAAAACGCCCCCTTTGGACGCAGTTTAAAACCTAAAACCTTTAAGATTTTTTTTTGTTTGTTATTAAGTTTTTTTTTTTTTTTTTTAATATGAATGATGGTCCCTCAGCCGACTTCGACTTGACCAGAAGCAGTTGTCACTTTATTATGCAGTCACCTAATAGGTGGGCCACCTTCGCCTCCTATGAAGGGACGGACAATTAGAACTATGCATTCCCCTGGATTCGAACCCAAGCCGTAAGGTATCGCATTTGGCTCCCCCCATCACTACACCGTCTGAGCATTTATCATTAGTTAGTTTATAGAATATGATATTCTATACTAATTAATATAGTTATTTTAAAATAATTAGCTAAACCGGCTTGGCTAACCCCCCCCCCCGTCAAATACTTATTTATTTGAGGAAATAACTTAATTACACGCTTTAATGGTAACATATATTTTACACTATATTTATTTTATATTAAAATTTTTCCTGTATATAAATAAATATGGGCATACACGCAATCGAATCGGCTTAATGTACTTTCATTTATAGAATAATGCACTTCAGAATGTGAACAGTGAACTTTCTTCTGGTGATTATCTTCCTATAATGTGTGTGTATTTAATTATGGCAAAGCACACTAGGGCTATCTGCCTAAGGGGAGGGATGCCTTTCGTGAAGGACTTTCTAAGGGAAACTGTCTCGTATACACGTTACACACGGGGAAAACCACGAAAACGCCCATGCAGCCAGCCCGTTCGCGGGATTCGAACCTCGGTACAAGTGTTAATTTCTACTAGCGAGCAAGCCCGCTTTTCATTGTTCAATGTTCATGAGTTCCCATTGTAATTTCGCCGGTATTCGAAAGTTGGACCGAACTACCAGTGTTCAGCGGTTTTGCGCAGGCTGCGCTCGCTTTCCCTTTTCATTGTTCAATGTTCACGAGTTCCCATTGTAATTTCGCCAGTATTCGAAAGTTGGACCGAACTACCAGTGTTCAGCGGATTTGGGTGGGCTGCGCCCGCTTTATTCACGTATGCGACCAGAATATACTGCATATGCGATACATATGCCTAAAATTACGAAACCACCCATGCAGCCAGCCCATTCGCGGGTATACGAAAGTTAGACCTAACTACCAGTATTCAGCGGGCTGCGCCCGCTTTATTCACCTATGAATCCAGAAAATACTGCATGCACTATACACATGCGGAAAATCACCAAAACATCCATGCAGCCAGGCCGTTCACCGGGATTTGAAAGTTGGACCGAACTACCGGTTTACATCGATTTTACCTGAACTGATCCCGCTTTATTTTGGTATGCAGGCATAAGATACTGCATACACGTTAGACATGCGTAAAATCAAGAATACAGCCCTCCAGCCAGCCAGCCAGCCGTCCGGGATTCGAAAGTTGGACCGAACTACCATTTTTCAGCGGTTTTGCGCGTGCTGTGCCCGCTTTATTCACGTATGCATGCAGAAGATGGTGCATAAACGATACACATGCGTAAAATGAAGAAAACACCCATGGAGTCAGCCCGTTCGCCGGGATCGAAAGTTGGACTGAACTACCAGTGTTCATCGGTTTTGCGCGAGCTGCGACCGCTTTATTCATATATGCATCCAGAAGTCACTGCATACACGATACAAATGCAGAAAATCACGAAAACACCCATGCATTCCGCCCGCTCGCAGGGGCTTCGAAAGTTGGACCCAACTACCAGTGTTCAGCGGTTTTGTGCCCGCTATATTCAGGTATGCATCCAGAAGATACTGCATACATTATGCACATGTGGAAAATCACGAAAACACTCATGCAGCCAGCCCGCTCGCCGGGATTCGAAAGTTGGACCGAACTACCAGTGTTCAGCGGTTTTGCGGCCGCTTTATTCACGTATGCACGCAGAAGATACTGCATACGCGTTACACAGACAGAAAATAACGAAAACACCCATACAGCCAGACCGTTCACCGGGAATCGAAAGTTTGACCGAACTACCAGTGTTCCATGACTTTACCGCTCAGCCGCTAATGTGCCGTTGTATAAAGTGTAATCGCGAAAATTTTCGCATTTATCATTCAAACAGTAGATTCGTTATTAAAATTCCTATATTTTTTATAAACTTCAATATAATCACACACAAAATTGTATCAATGTATATATTAATGCAATTAATAATTCATAATTATTTATAATAAGAAAAGTTTCCATATACCATCTCCAAGGAACACATATTCAATTTAAAACCCTGAACGAAAAAAAATTTTTTAGTCAAAAATTAAATTAGTATTTTAAGTAGTAATTTCAGTTTCTCGTTTAAAAATCTGTAAAGAAAATATGTAATCTAACAAAGAAACAAATCAAAAGTAAATTTTAAATATTGAAAAAAAATGCAGTTTTATCATTGATTGCAGTTTAATCCACTTATGGGTATAAACTCATATACAATCAATTAACAACAACTAAATGAAGACAGTTTTTCTATTTACTATTTTATTTTATCACACACAGAATTGTATCAATATATATATTAATGCAATTAATAATTCATAATTATTTATAATAAGAAAAGCTTCCATATACCATCTCCAAGGAACATATATTCAATTTAAAACCCTGAACGGAACTACCAGTGTTCAGTGACTTTACCGCTCAGCCGCTAATGGGCCGTTGTAGAAAGTGTAATCGCGAAAATTTTCGGGTTTGTTTATTAAAACACTATATTCGTTATTAAAATTCCTTTACTTTTTATAACTTCAACAGAATCACACACAATATTATATTAATGCAATTAAAAATTCGTAATTATTTCTAATAAGAAAAGTTTCCATATATCGCGTGGTTATAGGATCCATTTTAATTAGATTTTAAAAGTTTAGTAAAATAAAAAATCAGAAAGGTTTCAGATTTTAAATTACGTCCAAAGAGGCCTTTTTTTTTTAACATTTTGTGTGTTACCTTTATTTATTAAATATCGTATTCTTCGCAAACCATAAAATTCATTTCAAGAGCAGTATCGCAAAGTAATTTTAAATTGAGCATATTTTTAGAATTTCCGATTCACAGTCTCATGCGCTGGAGATAAAAATGTTTTTTCTGTACAACGTTGCCATGGCTCACTTTGAAATTCTTGAGTTTGTTAATCAAAAATTCGTTACAAAATATAAAATCGATAATAAAACAAATTCCAAATTTAGGCTTCCTGTTGCCCATATTCGCAGGAGGATTACGTCATTCGAAATTCGATGGATCTAGGTACCGTTGTTTTATCAGAATATTTAGTGGCAACAGTTTGAAAAGTGAAGCGGACATTCAGAGTGATTCGACGCAAAATCGAAAAATGAAAACAATAGTCCCTCAGGGACTAATAATTTTGAAATAAACCTCTTAATTTTAATAACTGTGGCCCCTCAGGGGGCTCACTTTTGTGAGTACGGGTGTGGCAATCCCGAGGTACCCTAGCCCTTCAGGGGATCATCTTCTTGGTGAGACGGGTGTCACGATCCTGGAGCCCCAGTGATCTATCCTCTTTTCCGTCTCCTCTCCTCTTGGCTGGAACAGACCTTGTTTCTAGTTCTCGAGTGGCGAGAAAACTGCCCACGTGTTTGCCGTGCGTGGAGACCCGTGTCGCTGGAAAGGAGGGTCCTGGTAGTTGAGGGGCGAGGTACTGTCCCCAACACACTGCTTTGGCCTCTGCTTCAGCTAAACGGGAGGCACCTTAGTCGTCCTCACGGGTGTCAATCGGCTGGTCACTAGTCCTTGTGTCAGTGGCTTGGGGTCAAGCTCTCGGGAGTACCTGCTTTCGGGAAAGCCGACTGTGGGGCTTCAGTTTGCGTATAGGTCCGGCTAGCCCTAACACAGGAATCTGTGTTCCCTTGTTGGGCTCCGTGGTGGGCGGGGCCGTCGGACCCGAATCTTTTCTCTTACAAACATGGCTTCACTTTTCATTCTTAAAAAACCTGACTCAAATGATACCAACCAAAATATAGAAATCGTTGACAAATCCATTAACAAAAAGATCCGGACCGATGAAAATACCAAAGATATTGAAGTTATTGACAAATCCAGTACAAAGAAGATCCGTACCGTTGTAAATGCCAAAGAATCTGCTGATTGTCCGCGCTTTGTTGTTGTTTCCAGTGCCTCTGGAGAATTGCAAAAGATGTCTCCTTTCCTGGTCAGCAAATACATTCATTCCTGTGTAGGTGAGCCAAGGAACATAAAGCGTCTCCGTTCTGGAGACTTGCTCATTGATACCCTTTCGGCCACCCAGTCTGCTTCACTTTTATGTCAAACCAAACTTGGACAAGTAGCTATAACAGTGTCAGCACACAAAACACTTAATACCTGTAGAGGTGTGATCTCGGAGATCGACCTTCTGTGTGTTTCAGAAGAAGAGTTCGTCTCCGAGTTAGCTGACCAAAATGTCTGTGGTGCTAGGCGGATCAAGATGCGAAAGGAAGGTCAGTTGATTGACACGAAACACGTGATCCTGACCTTCAAATCACCTTATCTGCTGAAGAATATAAAGGCTGGGTATCTTAACTGTCCCGTAAGACCATATATTCCCAACCCAATGCGATGCTTCCAATGCCAGCGATTTGGTCACTCTAAGACATCCTGTCGTGGCACCCTTACGTGCGCCAAATGCTCGTTGGTTGGCCACGATAGTGATAAGTGCACCGCTGCGCCATTGTGTGTTAACTGCAAGGGTGATCACCCAGCATTTTCTCGCTCTTGTCCAAAATGGAAATCTGAAAAGGAAGTTCAGACCATAAAAGTTTCTAGGAATATTTCATATGCCGAAGCCAGGAGACAAGTTCAAAGCACACGGCCTCAATCAAACAAATCATATGCAAATGCCGTGAAATCAACCCGCACTATAGCCACCCAAACTTCCATAACTACACAGACTCCGACAAATAAAACCCAGCAGCCTGAAAGCAAGAAAATAGAAAATCCAACACATACAATACAAAATAAAGAAATAACAATCTTGAGCAAACCAAAATCTGTGCCTCCAAAAATAGTATCCAAAAATAGAAGCCGATCTGTAGATGACATGAATTCTGAATCTCTAGATTCAGACGGTATGGAGGTGGAGGAGGGAATGGAAGTTCCCGAGCATCTACTTCCGCGCAAAAGTAAAAAGGAACACAGGAAAAACAAACACCAATCATAATGGCCACCCTCGTCTCATGGAACTGTCGCGGTTTCCACCGAAACTTGCTTGACATCAAATCTATTATAAATGCTTATCATCCTGTGTGCTTCGCAATACAAGAGACAAATCTGAAACCAGATCAACATGCAAAACTTCGGAGGTTTTCTCTCGTCAGGAAGGATAACCTTACAGGTGAGCGTGCCAGCGGAGGTGTAGGTCTCCTCACCTCACTGGACTATCCCTCAAATGTACTTCCTTTGACGACATCCCTCCAAGTTGTCGCTACTCAAATAAATTTTGATATTGTTGTTTCATTTGTTTCTTTGTATTTGCCTCCAAATGAGCACATTTATCAGCAAGATTTAAATAATCTAATAGAGCAGCTGCCTGAGCCTTTTATCATAATAGGAGATTTTAACGGCCATAGTCCACTCTGGGGAAGTAAAGATACAAATTGCCAAGGAAGACAAATTGAGCAGATGATCGAAGATCACAACCTTTGTCTCCTAAATAATGGGCAAGATACGTACTTCCATGAGCCTTCAAGGACATTCCATGCTCTCGATCTTGCCATCTATTCACTATCTCTGTTGCCATTTTGCACTTTTAGTGTCGGAAATGACCTGTACAACAGCGATCATTATCTTATTTTTGTGTCTCTTGCACGAAGAGGAGCAAACCCCGTGTCGAGAGTCCCTCGTTTTATCCTGGACAGGGCAGACTGGGAACTCTTCTCTTCCGTTGCAGAGCTGACGGAGGAAATGGTAGAAGGTGTGCGTATCGATGACACTGTTGAAGCTGTTACTAATACTATTATTCAGGCAGCTATGCTTTCGATTCCTAGAACATCAGGAAAAACACTAAAATATTCGAAACCGTGGTGGAATCGCGACTGTCATGAAGCACTGAAAAAACAGAAAAAAGCATGGGGTATTTTTCGTAGATATCTCTGCGAAACCTCATAGCTTTTAAAAGAGCCAAAGCAAATGCACGGAAAGTAAGAAGGCAGAGCCAGAGGGATTCCTGGATCTCATATGTGTCCTCAATAACATCCTCTACGCCTAGTAAGCGGGTTTGGGAAAGAGTTCGAAAAGCATGCGGAATGTATAAAGACCACTCACTTTCCTTTCTGGAAAAAGATGGCCGAGTGATTAGCTCCATAGAAGAAATTGCAAATACAATTGGTGAGACATTTGCTGCCGTTTCTTCCAGCCGAAATTACTCACCTGCATTTCTTTCTATCAAGCAACACTCTGAGAAAAATCCCATCGCTTTCAACTCTTCCAACTTTGAGCCGTACAATAGAGACTTTACTATGGTTGAATTAAAGAGAGCTTTGTTGCAGACACATAGGTCTTGTCCGGGTCTGGATGGCGTATATTATGAAATGCTAAAGCATCTGTCCTGTAAGTCACTGAGTGCCCTTCTCACACTTTACAATAGAGTGTGGAAGGAGCGTACATTTCCCAGTGCATGGAGGAGAGCTGCTGTCATTCTTATTGCGAAGCCAGGGAAAGACCCAAGGAATCCCTCGAACTATCGGCCAATTGCCCTTACCAGCTGTGTTTGTAAACTGTTTGAAAAGATGGTAAATAGCCGCCTAGTCTACTTCTTGGAAAAGAATAACATTATATCGCCTTATCAAAGTGGTTTTCGAAAGGGGAGAACAACCGTGGATAACATGCTCCTCTTAGAGACTTCCATTCGGAAAGCATTTGTAAGAAGAAGCCACCTTGTCTCTGTATTCTTCGACATTGAGAAAGCTTATGATAAGGCATGGAGATACGGTATACTTCGGGATCTTCACGAGAGTGGCTTGCGCGGCAAGCTACCAATTTTCATTCAGAATTTCTTGAAGAGTAGAACTTTTCAAGTAAGGATTGGCTCTGTTTTTTCGGATGTTTTTCAACAGGAAGAGGGTGTACCCCAAGGCTGTGTGCTTAGTGTAACGCTGTTCAATTTGAAAATAAATTCTGTATTAAAAGAACTTCCTCCTACCATCTTGGGATCACTATATGTAGATGATTTACAGATTAGCTGTCGAGGAGCAGACATGAGATACATAGAGAGGCAATTGCAGATGGCTCTGAATAAGATCCAAGAATGGTCAAACAAACAGGGATTTACTTTTTCGAAACAGAAAACTGTGTGCGTGCACTTTTGTAGGAAGCGAGGTCTCCATCCTGAACCTGAGTTATATCTAAATGGTACAATTATTCCAGTTGCGCCTGAAGTAAAATTTTTAGGAGTAACGTTCGACCAGAAATTGACTTTCCTTTCTCATGTTTTAAACCTGAGAAAGAAGTGTTTTTAGACACTTCTTTCTCATGTTTTAAACCTGAGAAAGAAGTGTCTAAAAACACTAAATATTTTAAAAGTGTTGGCGAACACCTCCTGGGGTGCAGAGCGTTGCTCCATGCTTCGCATTTACAGAGCGCTTATCCGCTCTAGACTGGACTATGGCTCAGTTGTTTATGGATCCGCTCGCTCATCTGTTTTGTTAAAACTGGATCCTGTTCACCATCAAGGTTTGCGGATTTGTTCAGGAGCTTTCAGGACTTCTCCTGTACAGAGCCTATATGTTGACTCTAACGAACCATCACTTTATCCAAGGCGTGAGCAATTGTCCCTTTTACAATATTTTAATATTTTATCCCAACCTGAACATCCCAATAAGCTGTGCTTACTTGATAATGAGTGTAACTCACTATTTGAAACACGTCCATCCTCTGTTCCTACTTTTCCTTTAAGAGTTCGCCCTGTCATTGAGAAACTTTCCCTCTCTGATATGCACCCCCAAGCAGTACAGGATTTTAAAATTCCACCTTGGGAAACTTCACGGATTCAGCTCCTTGATGTTTTCAAACATCACGTGAAGGCGAGCACTAACGAGATCGTTTATAGACAACTCTTTGCCGAGCACAGGCACAAATATAGCAGTTATTATCCGATATACACAGACGGATCAAAGTCAAATGATCATGTCGGGATGGCTTTTGTATTTGAAGATTACATTGAGGGCAGATGCCTACACCATGCTTGCTCAGTCCTAACATCTGAACTAACTGCAATATATTATGCTCTTTTGTACATCTCGAAGCTCTGCCACAAGAAGTTCATTGTTTATACAGACTCGTATAGTGCTCTTAAATCTTTGGAAGCTTTTCCCAACACTGAGAATCCTGTGGTAGTGGATGTCCTGAAAATTCATATAAATTTAACGATTCGCGGATATGAAGTCCTGTACTGCTGGGTTCCTGGACATGCTGGAATAAAGGGAAATGAGCTTGCAGATATCGCAGCCAAATCTGCTGTTGAACTGTCCAGTCGCCTTATCCCTTTTAGAGATATCTGCAATGTCATCAAGGGAAAGGTCCGGAAAAAATGGCAGCAAATTTGGGATGTTCAGCTTCAAAACAAGTTAAGACATGTAAAACCTAGAACTGAGCATTGGGAATCAACCAAAAATCGTAAGGAGGAAGTTCTTTTGACTCGCCTCAGAATTGGTCACACTAGAGTCACACATAACTATCTTCTCAAAGCTGAAAATGAGCCTGTGTGTTTTAATTGTAATGTTTGTTTATCTGTTCGTCATATTTTAATTGAGTGTCCATGTTTTAATAGTCTTCGCCAGAAATATTTTAATAGCTGTGACTTACCTCTCGACCGTTTAATCGGAAGAGAGGTCAATTGTAATTTATTTTATTATTTGAAAGAAACTGGCTTTTATCACCTAATGTAATTTGTTTTAAAGATTGTATCTTGAATTTTAAATGTGTGGTTTTAACTTGTTCTTATATGACTTCATCCTCTGGATTTGATACATTTGTCTACTTGTTTTTATTTATTGTATTTTAATTTCATCAATTGTACTCACCCCATCACGTGTTTGGCGCACTATAATCATCTTTGGTTTTTGCGCCATAATCTCTCACTCACTCACTCACTCTCTAATAACTGTGGTATTCTTGTTTTACTGTGGTATTCTTGTTATTATACTTAAGTGCAAAATTAAACAATTGTTTCCTGTGCAGATACGTTACTTTTAATTAAAATCAAATGAGAAAAAAAATTATGCGAAAATTAATTAGCTAAAAAATTTAGTACTATTCTTATCGCAAACCGTAACTTGAAATTGCATCTACAACTGTTTCTTATACCAGAGCTCAGGATGAATTCGTTTTCTGTTGTGCGTCAATAAATGTTTCACTAAACCGCAGCTTAAGGCTATAACTACATGCGGTGCCAGGAGAGTAATTACTAAAGACCTGACAATGACCGACGCTGGACAACCCGCCTTCCCCCTGGCTTCCATCGTGAAAGCTTTCCGCTCTTAAACAACCCTCTATTTTTAACCTTAACGAAGAAACCATGGAGGTAGGCTCCATGGACGAAACAAGCAGCCAACACGGCTTCTTGCTTCTACTCGCCCATGTTTCCGGTCATCCGAAGTTACGGTTGTTAAGATAAAACTTTTATCACCCAGCTTGGCGATCTTTCTAAACATGCCTTATATTTCCCATTGCAAACGAAGGGGGACATTTTTTCCGTTCCTTATTTTCCGGGGGCATTCTTTCCGTTTCCCTTTTTTCCGGGTGACATTTTTTCCTACAACCGTATTTTATCTTGTGTTTCCTGTGCCCTAAGCTTTTTTATATATTTTACTGTCGTAACTTGTAAATTCAAAGACTGCATTTAGTATGAATTTTCTTTTTTCTTGCTTTAAACCTTAAATGGAGTGTTTGTAAAATTTAATTCCGAAATGTATTTCCCGTATTAAATTGGTCTTGTCTTGTTATTTTTAGTAACACTTGATGGTACTTAGCTTCAAAATTGGCTGTTTAAAGCCTTGTAACAGTTTTTATATAGGCCTTAAATTCTCATTTTTCTTTCAACTAGCTGATATAATTTTCTTTCAATGTTCAGAATTGACGTTACCAAAAGAGCAGCTATGTAAAAATGTTAGTTTAGGGGAACCAGCATGGTAACGAGCTTGCACAGTACCTCTTGGGTGGCATGGAAACCTGTGTATTTTTATATTGTCTCAATGGATTTGAAAAAAAAAAAAATTTAAGTATTCTTTATAGTTAATGCTTAAGTTAGATTTTCACATCATATTCATAAGTGTGTCACTGGCTGCTATCAACAGGTATTTGTTGCACGGGCAAGAATCACAATGGGATTTGTCCAGTGGTCTTTTATGTGTTAAAATACTGTTTTTATGCTTTTCTAGTACTATAACCTTTTAACAGTGACAGGAGGATAAAAGCACCAAAAATAAACCCACTGTGGTTATTGCCTATGCGACAAAAGTAAATTCTTCTAGCTATTGCCTGTGATCTAAAGTGATACTTCGGTTCCTTTGCGAAGTAGTATAAACACAAAGTAAAGATCCTATTGTAATTCAAAAAGTAAAAACTCAAAATATATGAAATACTAATTAAGAAAATTAAAAAATGGTGAAAGCTTAACTTGATTCAAAGTTTAAAGTTTATATGTATGTAGAATAAAGTTTAAGCTATCTCAAAACATATTAGAAAAAATACTACAAAAAATGTTGAAAAACAAAAACTACTACTAAGCAGCGGTAAATGGGAAAATGCAAGGCGACGCTGCTTAGCTGTAGTTTTTTTTGGGGGGGTAGTATTTTTTCTAATGTGTTTTGAGATAGCTTAAGCTTTATTCTACAGATTAACTTTTAAGTTTAAATCAAGTTAAGCTTTCTAATTTTCTTAACTATTATTTCATATATTTTATGTTTTTACTTTTTGAATTACAATTGAATCTTTACTTTGTGTTTATACTACTTAGCAAAGGAACCAAAGTATCACTTTAGCTCATAGGCAATAGCTAGAAGAATTTACTTTTTAAATTTTATTTACATAAATATATTTAATGTACATGTAAAATTTATTTTTCATACATTCTTAATGTTAAATTTTCATTTTTGTCTTATGAGAATATTTTTTTGTACACTTGTTTTTACAAAGTTTGCATTGTTTTTAAATAATCAAAGGCAGAAGTGTCATAAAACAATTTTTTCAGGTAAGAAAATAAAACTTGCTCTTATAAGAATTATATATTCCGATTTGAAGATTGCATTTCAAGTTTGATAGAAAGACCAGTTTGTTTTTTTATGAGTAATTTGAATAATTTTACTAAACAGCTTTTTAAATCTTGATTTTTACTTGAGAAAAAGACGATACTCTTTCGCATCTATTAATTATAAAAGTCAACTAATTTCTGGTCAGGACAATAATTACTTGGTTTGTTGATTACACTTTGCTTTTAATTCCATTTTAAATATGTTAATGAGTAAATTCATTCCTTTTAATAGAATTCTATTTTTATTTTTCAAAGAAGAAAATGTATTCAATGCACCTATAAACTGATGAAAGGGAACAGAACAATGTCTCCCTTCGGACAACTATAAGAGGAACAAAAACTTGAGTTTGTTTTGTGGCTGCTGGTCACTTTCTTTCTGAGAATTCGTTAAGAAATGCTCTGTCCATGGGAAAACTTTCAAAGCCACCATTCTTTTTCTCAGAATGTTGTGGTGGTTGATACAATAGCTTAAGCCGTTACAATGCCCTGTTCTGTTAATCAATTAAACATTAACTTTTGCAAAGTTCGAACATAGATAGAATTTTTTTTAACAGATCAGTGCATATTTTGCTGATTGGAGATTTTTCTCTCTGGGAGCTATAGAAAAAGTTATTTTTTTAATCAAAATCCTCAATGTCTTGGAGTCAGTCTTCATCTTATTTTGAAAAATTCCATAAGTGGAAGAATGTATATTGGATCAGTTTTTAAGCTAATAAATCAGTTCATGTATGCATAGGGTATGAAGAAATATGCTCTGTGTAAGTAAACTGAAAGCATTTTCCCAAATAACTTTAAAATAAGAATCGCAAAAAAAACGCTTCTTGAAGTGTTACATAGCAATAGGTAATAAAGAAGAAATATTAAGAATTATTTCCTTCAAGATTGAGCCAACTTGAATAAAATGTAAAACTATTTACTTCCAGGCATTCTTCCTTTCAAAATAAATCTGAGCATGTAACTTAAGTGAAGATTGAAATATCAAAAAATTCAGTACATAAATGAAATAAAATTGGTATATTCAGTAAGCATCAGGGATGTAATTTTTAAGCCTTCTCTTTTATGTAGGCAACAAAAAAAAAATCTATCCCTAACTAAAATATTTTGTGAAAATAATTAAATTTCACTGAAATGGTAAAATTTGGTTTAACTGCAGTAATTAAGTTTGTATGATTTTATTGCTATTTTATTTGCACATTTACTAAAAATTTGTATATTCAGTAAGCGTCAGGGATGCAATTTTTAAGATTTCTCTTTTATCTATCCCTAACTAAGGAACAAAAAAAATCTATCCCTAACTAAAGGAATATGTGAAAATGATAATAAAATTTCAATGAAATGGTAAAAATCGGTTTAACTGCAGTAATTAAGTGTATGATTTTATTGCTATTTCATTAGCACATTTACTACTATAATAATACATATTTTGACTCTCGTATATATTACACAGTAAGAGATGGACTATGAAATGCTTGGTATATGCAAATTCTTGATAAATAAAATTTCCGGATAATAATATATAAAATGCAATTGGCAAAAAGTCCTGTTAATGGAGAAAGAAATTTCAGGTCTAATACTATAAAAACTGTCTTCTTATTTGTTATCAGCTTCTAATTAAAAGCCTACACTTAATTATATAATGTTTAAAAAAAAAACTTCATACATAAATTTGTATGTATTTGCTATGCTTTTGGCATATGAAATTAAAATATCTTCTTATTAAATGTCATCATGAAAATTAAAGGAGATGTTGCCAAATTTGCACCATTCATTCCAGTGGGAGCTTAAAAAAAATGGCCAGTTTTTATTTAATATCATGATTCAAGTTAAGGATATAGCATATCAAAAACTTAAATTTTGTATGATAATTTTGCACTTTGTATCACCATTGTTCATTCATTTTTTCCCAGTTTAATGTCATAAATTATAATTAATCCGATGCTAAAGTCTTTCATTAAATTTTGCTTGTTTTCACCTTTTTCAAAACTTAATTATTTTGTTTTTTATATGTTGAAGAATCTTCCATTTTTGCAGTCAAGTTCTGGCAAAGATTTTCAGTCAGTAGATGGATAATTAATCAAAATAGATACAATATTAATTTCCTGTCACACTAAAAGATGTTTAGAAATTGTTACCTATAGCCTATTCAATTTGAGGACCAATTTAATGAAAAATCTGTTAGTAAAACAGGTGAAAACAGTTTCTGATAGAACACCTGTGTTCAAGTGCACTTCCAAATTCCACTCTATGCAGTGACCTTGGTCCTTTTTGCTCACCACAAGAAATCTATGTTCCCCTCTAGTAGTAACAAAGGACTTCTAATGGGAACTGAACTGTGTAACTTCCCACAACTGGTGAGAAGAATGAGAGCCAACAATAAGGACTATTATAGTTACTGTTAGCCTTGGGTGAGGCCTATTCTCTGGAGGAATTCTTTGAACAGTATGATGGATATAACAGTGGGGAAGAGGAAATGTAAGAAAGGTGTGTAAATGTAAATCTGTTCACAATTTAGAAGTTATCAGCAGGGTTTCTGGAGGCCTGTCCCTGCTTTATATGTCACTTAAATTTTCTGAAATTAAAAATTTTCCAGTTAATTGATAGTCCAGCTTTTACTGTATTTTAACATTTATGTGTTATGGATATATAATATTGCTGTATTTAATAATTATTTAAGTAAATTATATTCATAAGTGTGTCACTGGCTGCTATCAACAGGTATTTGTTGCACGGGCAAGTATCACAATGGGATTTGTCCAGTGGTCTTTTATCCGGGAACCTATTTTAACTTGTTCTGGAATTTTCAAATATATTTTAGGAAATGACTGAAAAGAATTAAGCATAATTTCCTGCTTTTTATATGAAAACCAGATTTCTATTTTTCGGTAACTTATTGGGAATTTCTTCTTGTATGACTGGTTTCATAAAGGCTGATTACATACAAAATATACAGATGATTGATGAATTAGATATTAATGAAGTTTTTAATGTAACAGGATATTTAATCTTGATTGTGCTGTTATTAAGGATTTAAATTTTGTGTAACATTAAAAGTGAAATTATAAATTTAAGTTTTTCTTTATGTAACATATTTTTTTATGCTTTAAAACACTTTTTTGTTGAAATAATTTTTTTTTTTTTTAGTTGCATGGTAGCTGAATGATCTCTTATATGGATGGATGCCATGCCAGTATAAGAAGAGATTAAGTCCCAATGGCAATTGTTTTTGTGATTGACTGTGCAATATATTTGTAAAGCTTTCAGAAAATAATTGCTTTTAGGACATATAAAAATATGTTCCCCATATAGAATTTAAAGAACATCTGGTAAAGTTACATTTGAATTCTTGTTAATTGTTAAAAAAGCAGATGGTATATGAAGATGGATGATATGTTTCACTTGTTTTTATTCCAGATTTCTGTTGTTTTCAAATGTTGCAACTAAATATTCCTCAGATTTAAGAAATGTGGCCAGCACATCTCTAACCATTTTGAGACGTGGAATTGACAGAATAGTAACGAGCTTTAAGTGAACTATCAGTATCTAGTTGATCATTTATAAATGAAATCTAATTAATTTGTTAACTTTATGGCTCAGTCTTAATTATAAACACTAGTCATTTTTTAGTATTCATTCTTCCCATCAAATATAAAAAAAATAATAATGATACATGAAGTCATCCTGTGGTCATATATGGTTTCGGATTCACAAATCAATGACTTAATCATATATTTTTTTAAATTTTTAGAATTCTCAATATTGTGTCAACTATGTCAGTCCATTTCTTTGTATAGTTGCTAAATTGTATCCTTAAAAATAACACATAACAGTAACATTTGGTGGAAGCATTTTTATTGGAAAAGTGAAATAAATATGAAATTATGGACTAAGGCTAATACATTTAATTGCTTCATAATGAATTTATTCTCATAGCATTTAGCACAATTCCAAAATACATTTAACGCTTATAAATATAATATGTTGTTCTCAATCACGTACCTATTAAATACCAAATTTCAGAAGTTTCTCTTGTCTTTTTAGAAAAGCTTGTTCCAAGTGTTAAAAGTATCACTTCCAGTGTATTAATATTAAGAAAAATCTAGTTGTTCCCATTGATATAAAAGTCTTAAATGCCAAAACTGGAAAGTAAGAAGATGCAGATTTGATATAGTATGGAGAAAAACTGTAAAATTAAAAAAGATATGAATGGGTGCATTAAATACAAAGTAGTGGTTTTTGCTTATTATTAAAGCAAAAAGCATTACTTTGTATTTAATGCACCCATTCATATCTTTTTTTTACTTTATATCTTTTTTTTTATACTAAGTTCTAATACAGCTTGCAAAAGAATTTTTTTTTATTAAAAGAAAAAAAAGATAAGACCGGATTTTAACCATATTTAGGCATAAAACTCTTGAAATATATGAGTTAAATATAATGGGAAAAGAAACTTTATTTAAAAAATTCCATAATTTAGAGCTTAATCTTACTAAGCATACCACCTATAAATATTTATATTCATTATTTGTAAAGAAATTATAAGTAATTTTATGATCATTATATGTACTATTCTTCTGTATCTAAAATTCAATTTTTTTTTTAATTTTATTTTTCTGTAGAA
Source organism: Stegodyphus dumicola (assembly GCF_044657685.1). Taxonomy (NCBI): domain Eukaryota; kingdom Metazoa; phylum Arthropoda; class Arachnida; order Araneae; family Eresidae; genus Stegodyphus; species Stegodyphus dumicola. The sequence continues at coordinate 105,257,992 of NC_140781.1, read as the reverse complement.
ATCAGAATTCAGAAACCTAAATATATATGATTTATGGATTCTAATTTTCTCTATGATTATTTGTGATTTAAAATATTTGCATCAATAATGTTTTAGTAAATTTTGATATTTCTGCTTTAATAAAAGGAAAATTTCTAATAAAATATGCCTATAATTTATAAGATTTTTATTTATTCAATTTTATATAGAGAGATATTTTAAGCTAATCTAATTAAATGGATTACAATTAATGATTTAATTAAAAATTAATAAATGGGTAATAAAAATATGCTTTATATGCACATTTTCAAATTTGTAAAAATGTCATTCACACATTGACTGCTGACACGTTTTGCTCTTGGTTGGAGTATAAGTAGTGTAAACAGGCCTTATGAGCTTCAAGCAAAGTACCACTTCTGGTTGTCCAATTTTGCCCAAAATCTAATCTACTCTTTATGTATGAATGTAGAAAGCTTAAATATAGAAAATGGGAATTTTTGGAAGTTCCAGCAAGCGTTATTGTTGATGAAAAAATTTTCACACACAAACAGACATCATTCTAAAAACAGCTGAAACATGTTGAGTTCCCTAATTCGCGCTTTTTCGTGGAAATCATCCTTTAGAACTGCAAAAAAAAAAAAAAAGGTTGTAAAGCCCTTTAGAAAGGCATGATCCAAATCACTTTTCTGCGCTCCTTTATTACTGTTCCCTAATGAGAAGAGTCATTATAGGGGCCCACCAGCGGCCGAGCGCTAACGCTGCTGAACACTGGTAGTTCGGTCCGAGGTTCGAATCCCGCGAACGGGCTGGCTGCATGGGTGTTTTCATGGTTTTCCCCATGTGTAATGTGTATACGAGCTAGTTTCCCATAAAAAGTCCTCCATGAAGGCATCCCTCCCTTAAGGCACATAGCCCTCGAGTGCTTTGCCGTAATCTAATAAACCAAACCATTATAGTGGTTATTTGTGCCCTCCATGAAAGTAGTAAAATTTACAGAATGAAAAACATTCTAAAATTTCGTAACATCAGTTTGACACCTGAAGAGATATGTAGCTAGCCACTGCTCAGAAAAATGAAATGTAAGTGAAATATAAACGCATAAGCATAGGGCCCGTACGCACTTGGGGCTATAGGGCGTATGCACTTGAGGTTACGCATGTGTTCCTCAGCAGACACATGCGTTAAGACGGCCTTGGCATAACTACACTGAAGTGCAAAATTAAGAAAATTTGCAAATTATGTCTATTTTTACAAAAAGTATTGAACCAAAGATACTAATTATGGCTCTAAAGAATTATCATGAAACATGTCGAATATAAAGCGTACGCATATCTGCGGCCGGTATCTTTGGAGGGTACCTAGGCCGCACGAAGGGTTTTCAGCGATTTGTGTACTTGTACTTCTTAAATAAACATTAAAAAATCTATATACATTTATTAGTGTTATGAGGGTTTATTCTGAAATATTATAAGGTCACTTTCAAAGAAATGATAGAACTTTTCACTCAGGGAAGGGACATTCTGTCTGTCTGCCCAGGTTCCATCCCAGCTTCTGTTACAAAAGTTTCATACAAGAATTTTAAAAATCCAGAAACGAAACTTATGAAGAAATTATTGAACATACCTGGTTCTATGATTTAGCCATTCTTACAGACACAGTAACTAAATCTTAAATTTGAGGGAGGGGGCGAGAGAACTAAACTAAAGTCTTTGAATTAAAGGGTATTATAAATTCATTTTAAATCAAAATTAATTTTCTGAAAATATTACACAAATATGAGGAATATACATTTTTACCATAATGTAATGTACGTTTTGCCCCTTTGAAAATCTGGAGAACTAAGGGGTGAAATATAAGAAAACTGAAAGAATCATTTGGAAAATCTCATCAAGCTTAAATTAGTTTCTAAATTAGATGTTTTGAGTGTATTTAAAATTAGGCTAACTACTTCATTCACTTCAAACCCATTACATAATACTAGTATTTAAGAAAAATGGTAAAAGATTGCAAATATGTTAAATAACAATTCTATTGATCTAGAAATGGAAATAACTGATTTTCATCCTAATTAAGATCAACAATATCACAAAAAGCCATTTGAATAGTCCTAGAACAGAAACATCATGAACAGTTAAAATTTTAAAAAGATAAATTCCTGCTTCCAATCTACTTAAAAATGTGAAAGAGGATTTTCAACAATGAACTTGTTAAAATCAATGTTTAGATACAGGATAACAAATCAACATCCCAACGACTACAAGGATTTAGCCATAACATCGCATGTATCAGAGGGAAAAAAAAAAAAAAAAAAAAACTCACAGAAGATATGCAGTGTTAAATTTCACATTAAAATACGATTTCCCTGTATTTAACTTTCATCTTGCTGAATTTTTTGTAAATAATACAAAGAGTATACCTTTTCTTTAACATATTATACCACACATTTTTATACTTTGTGTAATGTACTTATAACTGAAATATTAAAAGTGCACTAGATACGTGTGCTCACTAAAATTTTATAAACTGAAAATTGGCTCCCTTTAAGTTAAAGTTGCACATAACTGCACTAAGGCAAGGAATGCAATTTTATTTCTTTGTATTTGGTTTCATTTTCATATAAAAAGAGTTAAAAATAGGGTTATCTAATTTTGTTATCTAGGTAACAAAATTTAAACACACATTTTCAGTAAAAATTACAGAATAAAAGATTTTGTTTCCCTGAAGATGCAACACCTCGCTATTCCAGGTATAGTACAGACTGCATACTGTCAGAAAAGAAATTCCTTTCTTAAACAGGGAATCCATATACTTTAATCTGTTTTTACACAAGTACTGTTTATGACTAATAGTCCAGGAGTAAAATAATTTATAGTTAATCCATCTAAATTTTTATTATTTCCCGTCATCTGTATAGACTGTTTATTTATCACGACTAAACTACCAATCTGCATTCTAGATACCTCATATGATTCTTCAAGTCACGTTTCGTTCAGGCCTTTTAATTTTTAATATGGAAATTCTTCCTTTTTGAATTGCGTTATATACCAGGCTCTGTTTTATTTCAAATAAAATTTAAGAAGTAAACATTATTTGCCGATAGCTTTGAGGGAACGCTTTGATGATTAAAAATGTCTTATTGCAACAATCTCTCTCCAAAAATTCAAAATATTTTAAAACGCCGCAAACTCTTCCAAGCCCGCATCTGTTAACATAATTAGTACCTAATTTACCTGCTGAAATCTACATGTGTGTGCAAATTAAATGCCCATCACTTGAAACTGTACGTTGCTAAAAACGAAGGATCAAATATTTCGAATCATAAATTCGTCACAATCAAGAATAACGCCATAATAAAAAAAAAACTGAATGATTTTTTTTTTTAAAGTACAAATTTGGTAAATTACTTTAGAAGTTCCAAAAACTCTTGATTTGGAATATTATTTTTCGTCCTATCTAACGGTACAAAAATCGTAATTCTGCACTGTTTAGAACAAGGATATGAGAGAAAATACATTACCCAACATTGTAAAATGTAGCACCAAGCAGGACAGGCCTAAAAATTACGCAAATTTCAAGGTAGACGCACCTCACCGAATTATGCGAATGATGTGAAATGTGCAGCTCTCCAACGCAGGTTGGAAAAGATATAAGGGAAGGAACCTGCAGAATGTTCAACTTTAGTGCCGTTATTTCTGCTAGGGAAATCATCGTACAAAATCTGTTCTTATCTTAGGGGACGCGTCTAATAGCAGAGAATGCCAGAATGGGTAGAACTCAGTACGCGTTATTTCGTTTAACTTTCTGTAATCAATACACGGCCTAGGATCCCTACCTGGTGCTTCAACAAGGATCATGGGTGAAGTATACTCAGAGGGTCCTGGTTCAATAATCTTGTATTTTAACATTTTTTCAATCTCGACTTTCAAGAAATCAAGAATTTCGTTCTGTCGATTTGTCATTCTATAAGGCTTATGCTGTACGCGTTTATCACTAATTAGTTCGATATCATGTTCGACTAAATTTGTTTTCCCTGGAATATTCGAAAATATAGCAGAAAACTTTACCAACAACTTTCCCAACTGCAGGATTTGTTCATCACTAAGTCTTTCTTTAAGATTATCTTTTGCTATTATTTCATTAAAATCAAACACATTGGGGTCGGTTAACATATAAGGAAAATCCTCCTCTAATTCCGAGGGTTCAATTATCTCCTCGTTGTCAAGGAGCACCATATTCAAAAGTTCAGGTCTCTTATGATAAGGTTTTAACATATTGATGTGATACACTTTATTCCCTTCCTGATTCCCTTCAAAACTAACCACATAGTTTGTTTCTGATAATCTTTTCTCTATTTTTCCCGGCCCTTTCCATTGAGGAGCGAGTTTATGGGGTTGGTTCACTGCTAATACTAATACAGAATCTCCTTGCTGGAATTCCCTTTTCACGGCATTTTTGTCATACCATTTCTTCCTTTTGTCTCTCACCTCTTCCATTTTCTCTGTAGCTAATTCTCTACTTTTCTTTAACCTATTGATTAATTCGAAAACATATTCTATTACGGTATCTTCTTTTTCCTGGGGATCTAACCATTTCTCATACAATAATGCGACAGGTGTTCTGAGGTTGGTCCCGTACACTAATTCAGCTGGACTAAATCCTGTACTATCATGCGTTACTGTCCGCAGGGCAAAGAGAGCGGCAGGTAATTGTACTTCCCAATTTGGGGCAGCTTCAATACATAATACCTTTAAGACCCTTTTTATTGACCTATGGAACCGTTCTACAGGATTGCTCTGGGGGTGGTAAATCGAACTTCTGGAAATTTTTATACCAAACCTCTTCAAAAATTCAACGGTTAAGCGACTCATGAAAGATTTTCCTTGATCAGTTTGAACCTCCCTTGGAAAACCCATCCGACTAAATACCTGCAAGAGTGCACTTACAACAGATTTCGACGTTATATCCGGTACCGGGACGGCGTCAGGATATTTAGATGCTAAGCACATAACTGTAATAAGATATTTATTACCTTCAGTAGATGTAGGCATAGGCCCGCAAGCATCTACATTAACCTTACTAAAGACTTCAGATATCACAGCTACTATTACCAACGGTGCTTTCTTTTTGTCACTTGCTTTTCCTACACGTTGACAGGAGTCGCATGTTTTAACGAATTCCTCAATGTCTTTATAACAATTTGGCCAGAAAAAATGTCTTAGTAACCGGTCTTTTGTTTTCAGAACTCCTAAGTGACCTGAAGTTCCTTCATGACAAATTGCTTTAATTTTCTCTCTGAGGTTTTCTGGAACAACAATTAAATGTTCTTCTCCTCCTAACTTATTTACCTTCTTTTTTACTAAAACCCCATTTTTAATCCCATAACTTGTTTTACTTCCGCTTTTTACTAGTTCTAATAAAGGCGCAAGTTCTTTACTTTTTTGTTGTTCATCAATAAAAGTACTTGAGTCTATTTGAATCGCAGGACTTGTGGGGACACAAAGATTGACAGGAGGTAATATCTCTCTGTTTTCAGACCTCTCATGAGCATCGTCCTCCTCTTCCAATTCTAACTCATTCTGCTCAGAATTTTGATTCGTCTCACTTAAATTTTCCGCTTCCTTAAATTGTCGTGCTTGAGATCGAGTAACGACCGCATTAACATTACCGACATACGACGAATAATTTTTCTCAATTCCTCTGAGAAGAGCCGCTGTCTGGTTGCCTAATATATATCGTCCTTGGTCTAAGTGGTCTCCTATTACAGCTGCTTTGGTGGTTACTGTACCCAAATCGCATTCAATATCTACTTCAGCAACATGTAAACAAGTCATATGATCATCCAACAAATGTCGAACCCACACGTGTTCTCCCTTCATTCGATCTATGTCTACATATTTCTGACAAATAATATCTACCGTTGCTCCTGTATCTCTTAGAATAGGTACTTCAAAACCATTTACTCTTCCATTTAACGTATAGGGATCTAACAGATTCTTCTCTGATCTCCCGCTTATCCGATACAAATCTGCCTTTTTAGTTTTAAAATTAGGGCACTGAGGACGTAAATGGTCAAAAGATCCACATTCATAGCACTGGAGTCTTTTTCTCCTATCAAAATTCGAGTCTGACGTTTTCCCAACATTGCGTGCATCATCATCTTTTTTAAATTGTGTACCTTGAGGGTTTTTTCTATTTTTGAAAACGTTACCAGTGGACTGAAAAACACTCATTTGTCTACCTGATATTTTCGTTTTCATTTCACCCAATTTCGTTTTCCCAACCATCGTCTTTTTCGCATCTTCAAATTCCTCTATTTTACCCACCAACTGTTTTGGTGAAGTGATCGTGGCCCATTCATCTATAAAATGTTCCTTAAACTCATTAGGCGTGCGCCTTTTAATCTGATCTACCAACATTAAATCCTTGAGTTGGTCAAATGTTTCGATTTTTAATCCCTTGAGCCACCCATCTAAAAATGTTTTAATTTCGTGATAAAAATCGTACCACGTAGAATCCGGATTTTTTTAGTCTTAACAAGAAGTTGCCGAAACTTCTCCGCACTTAACTTAAATCTTTTAAGTAGTAATTCTTTAATATGTTGGTAATCTCTAGCCTGTTCTTCAGGCTCCCTAGCAATTATATTATTTACCTCAACCGGAAGGACACCAATGAGATATGACACCCATTGATCCGTGGGCAATTTTAGAACTTTAGCTTGCCTCTCAAAAAGTTCTAAGAATAAACTGATATCATCAGTTTTTAAATTAAACTTGGGCATTAGTTTCTGAAAATTCTGATTAAATACCGTTTCACCTCCAGGTTTAGCAGATTCAGTGTTCTGTTTTGCTTTAAGGCATTCTAGTTCTAACTGTTGCTTTTCAATTTCTTTATTTTGTTGTAGTATCTGAAATTCCCTCTCCCTAGCTTCCTGTTCTAACTGTAATTCTTTCGCTTTTGTTTGCTTCTCTAAGTTTTCCTTTTCTATCCTATCAGTCATAATACTTTCTAACAAATTTTTAACAAATTCTTCCTCATAATTTTTACTATTCGTTATTAAATGTTTTAAATCTATCACTTTCATATCTTCTAAAGCTATTTCCCCAAGTTCTGAAGCGACAAGGAATAGATCCCTTTTCTTAGCTTTCCCCAAAAATGCCATTTTTACAAAAGTAATTGCTCAAAACAAATAAGAACTCAAATAGTTATTCACAAGTAATACACATAAAAATATATCAGAGATATAAAAAACACTTTCTTCTTTCTTACAAAATTAGGGAAATAAAAATAAAAGGTTAATAAAAGCATTAATCATTTTGGATTTATTTCCATTCAAACATAAAACGAATAAACAACCTTACTGAATACTTCGTATAAAAAATTAATAACAAATTCTTTTCATTTAGTACAGCCAGACAGAAAAAAAACCAGAGTGGCGCCAATAAATATAAACACCTTTAATTAACTATCGTTTCAGATACTTCCGTTAGCAACCACATGGCCAACGCAAATACTACGTAAATTCGATAGGCGCAGGTTTAAATCAGAACACTATTAGAACTTTTCTTTACTGCTCAAAGCTTTAAAATGTAAAATGAAATGATAAAATTTAACATTCTACTTCTCCGAAAATACGCATCCTATTAAAATACAGCACTGGTGTGCTTTCATGAGAAAACAAAAGTAACAAGTTTTTAATATATTCAACAACTTATTTCTTTCATAAGAATTTAACATAAATTTTCTTCTAATGAATTAGAAATGAAAATTGCAATATTGCACTGATGTGCTTTCACATATACACAAAATAAACAGTTCAGATTCTATCACACCAATTTATAGCGAAACGTTAAACATAAATACACTGATGTGCTGTTTATTTATGGGAATGGATTTTCGCCATTATCATACAAAGGAAAAATATCTCGTTAGATATATAAATGCAACACTTTGATTGTTTTAAAAAAAAAACTCTTATGCACTGACGTGCTATAAAATGCATTGATGTGCCACGTGTTAATGGGAAAATGTTTTCCCGAATATACCACAAAAGGAAAATATCTTGTTAGATATATAAACCAAACACATTGAGTGTTTAAAACTCTTATGCACTGATGTGCTACTTCTGCTTTGGGAATTGATTTCCCGAATAAGTAATAAATAACTATATTATACACTTCAGGCCTGGAAATGAATATTGTGGAGAACACATACCTGGTCTCTTGTCACACATATCTCGGTTGGAACCTCCAATTTTTATTTTCTTTTCGTCTGTGACGTCGTGGATGCTTCAGTGGGAACGGAATCAACACTGATAGTGGTGATGCATCACTTTTTAATAACACAACATATCACAGATACAACATTAATACATTTAGAAAACTTTAGTAGATATCCGAGCTGGTGACACAATCAGAGACGTTAACGAAGATGGTACTCGTCATCACTCGACAAAGAAAGTCTCCACACCTCAGCTCGCTAGCGGAGCTTCCCAAACTCTCCTCTCACCGGCGTCTCAACATAACTCTCATCTCTATACGCATGCGTATTCCTCAGTTAAGTCGTTGCCATTCACAGTTCTTTAAAATAGGCGTTAAAATGAATTATAGTACTCGTAGTGTGATCTCTAGCCGAGAGCATCATAGATCTTTCTAGTAGAGAGTTCAGGAGCGTTCGTTACAACAGGTTCAATCCCGGCAGCAATTGTGGAACGCTCCACTGCGCGACATCATGGTTTGGGGGCCAACTGCTTACGATTCCAGGTCACCTCTAGTTCGTATTCAAGGCACTATGACGGCCCAATGATACGTGGATCATGTGCTGCGGCTGCTGACACTTCTGTACCTTCAGGGAGTGGCCAATGCCCTCTCTCAGCAGAACAACGCCCGACCACACACTGCTCGCATGAGCCAACGTATTCTGAAAGGTATCTTTTTGTTGCTGCCAACGGGCTCACAGGCCACAGAACAACCCTCTTTTCGGCCTGTGTTATTGAAGTAAATCCACTTTTCATCACAAGTGACGATCCGGTACAGAATTTTGTCCTTGCGTTGATATTCGAGCAGATTAGTGCAGGCCCGAACACGTATATCCTTATCTTTTTTAGACAGTTCATGTGGCACCCAGCGATTGAACTTATACGTCAAGTTTATGCGACGTATAGCGCGGCTAATGGATATGGGACTAACGTCTAACTCCTTAGCAAGCTCTCGATGAGTTCTATACTGATTTTCTTCTACAAGTTCTCGCAAGCGGGCCTCATCAACGTCAGTAGACCTGCCAGAGCGCTCTGCTTTTGAGCCCAGTCCTTGTTTTTGAACTTTCGGTTCCAAACCTTCACAGTTTCATATGTTACGACATTAGTACCTAAAGCTGCAGCACATGATTTGGTGACATTTTGTAGCTGACTTTTTGAAACAGAATTGGAAGTAAATGATGATTCTAATCTGGTAACGTGATAGTTCTATTTCAGACACATTGTACTTAATAGTAACGATAATTTTTTACAAATTTGACAACACAGTGTATAAGCTAGTTCTCCCGCCTTATTAGCATGCCTTCGCAGTGTAGTGGTCAGCACGCTGGGAGCGTATTCCAGACGTCCGTGGTTCGATTACCGGCGAAGGTGTTGCTCATTTTTAACTTCTCTTGCTCCCAAAACATACCTAATATCTCTACAGTGGCGCCCGAACTAAAAGGGTGGTTGATGATGATTCTCCACACCCAGGATTTGGCGATTGGGTCCCCTAAAACCCCAGACGCCCTTTAAAAGGGAGAGTATATAAAGAATTTCTCCTGCCTTCGTAGTGTAGTGGTCAGCACACTCGGCGAGTATTCTAGAGGTCTGTGGTTTGATTCCCGGCCAAGGTGCTTGCTAATTTTTCCCTTGTTCTGCTTCCAAAAAATACCTAATATCTCTATGAGTGTTCTAAAACAAATTTCTTTTTTTCAAATGCCAAAAACCATTTGACAAAATATGATTAAACACGCCAGCGTATTATGTTTGTGAAGACGATATTTGCGGTGGCGGGAAAGTTTCGATAAAACCCAATATATATGTATATTATTATGATTCCCCTTAAAAAGTCGGGATCTGTCCATGGAATCAGCAATAATTCTTCTGCTTTACTCTACTATTTAGTTTTTATTTACACTACCTTTATTTATAATTGTACCTTTATTTATAATCTGGTAGCTTATATTCAAATCTAAAAATGCTTTCTTAATTGCCAATTATTACCACAATAGCCCACTTTTGCATTCTAAATTTCATTTCGAATTTCCCAGGAGAAAATTTCCTTTATTTTGCTTTGTTATTCTCCCTCCTTTCAGCATGCCTTCGTGATGTAACGGTTAGCACACTCGTTTCGTATTCGAAAGGACGAGGTTCGAGTCCTGACGAGGGTATTTCTCATTTCCCATATCATCTTGCTCGAAAATAACCTAATGACTCTACAGTGGCCCCGACCTAAAAGATGGTGGATGATGATTCTTCGATCAGGATTTGGCGATTGGGTTCCCTAAGGTATTTTTCCCCCTCCTTTCTGCATGCTTTCGTGATGTAATGTTTCGTGGTGTTCATGTAACCTCGAATACTCGGTGCGTATTCGAGAGGTCTAGGTTCGAGTCCCGGCGAAGGCAGTGCTAATTTTTCACATCTCCCATATCAAAGAAATCCTGACAATCTACAACTGAATTGAATTATTTATATAAATATAAAAAAGAGGGATTGTCATTGATTAGAATGAAGACATAAAATTATTTCTGAAAACATTTTTTAGAAATTTGTTATTTAGCTTTAAATATAAGTAACCTAATCTGAAGAGAAGGTGAAAATGTAATAAATTGATAAAAGAACTAATTTTGTAGGGGGGGGAATTCTCGTAGTAGAAATGAAAGAAGTAATATACGTTTTAATCTTACAACAACAACAAACCAAAAAAAAAAAAAAAACTGAGGTATGTAAATTTAACGAGTTATCTTTTGACTTTCATTTTCTAATCAGTGAAAAATTAACATTAATAAAATTTAAGCTATCCAAATGAGGAAGCTTATAATTTAGCATTTAAATACCTAAATGATATACAAATAAAAATTTCATCACAACTTTCTAGCTTTAAAAACCAGTTATTTGAACAGTAAGACTGCTTTAAATATTTTGAAGCTAATTCTCTAATTACAGCCTAGTTCAATCATAATGAAATTTGAAGCTGAAATAAGGCTAATATTCCCAGTTACTGTTGCTGATGGTAAGAGAAGCTTCTATAATCTTAAAATAATAAAAAATTATGAAACATCTTCATCTATTCTCTGTATAGAATATGAATTAAGCTATCAAATTCCTTCTGGAAAAAATATTGATGATTTTGTTCTATAAAGGTAAGGAGAATTAAATTATATACAGTCAAAAGTCTTTAATCCGGACTCGTCGGGACTTCGGCGATTCCGGATTATCGATTTTTCCAGATTATAGATCATCAGTTTAAATCTGGTAAGATGGCATGCAGAAGTTATAAAATTAAAAATATGAAACCGTAATTTATGAAATAAAGAACAATTATGATCTAAAGGATATCAAAATTTACCAAAAAAAAAAAAGCTTAATATTTATTTGTTTTTTTTTATTAAACATTTCTTTCAATGTAAGTTGTTTAAGTTGCTTTGTTTTATGTGATAATACTTTCTCTTTAATTCTATAAACAGACATAATTTCTTCTTCAGATACAAAGTTCCGCTGGTCAAGTCCTATAATTGCTGTGTCGAGAATACCGACTAATTTGTCAATCGAAATTTTTTCGTTTTCAATAACCTCTGTGTCACTTTCTTCACTATCGGAAGCGAATTATAATGAGGAGGAATTTGATTTAAATCATATCAAAGACGGAGTACATCGAGATAAAATACTACATTTAGTAAGGAATTATAAGACAAATAAAATAAAAACATCTGCCCTGAAGATAAGGATAGTCCTGACAGATCAACTTCTAATTCATTGCACGCCGTGTCGTTTCCCTTCCCCCGCAGAGCAGCGTGAAATTGATAAACATATTTCGGAATGATTAGATAATCAAAGGATATGCCTTTATCCATTTTTTGCAGCAATTCCACTTTTGGTTTAATGGACTTCGAAACATACTTTCGCTTTGTAGATCCTTTACATATTAGTAAATATATATCGGAAATTCTATTTGACATAATCGAAGTTCAAGCTTACTTTTATAAAATTGCTATAACAGTCTGCAAAAAGCAATAAGCCGGATCCAATTCGAAGATTAAGGAACAACGCAATCTGCAACATTACCTGAATTAGATAATTTCAGCTTAACTTATACCGTCCGTTATACATTAAACGCGCTTGCGTAAACGTATTATGCGCATGCGCACACGCATATTCGCAGCCGTAAAGGTCTTACGCGCATGCGTCAAGACGACGCATGCGCAGAAAGTTTGTAGATTTGAGGTCCGGATTATAGATTATTCCGGATTATGGGTGTCCGAATTAACGACTTTTGCCTGTATATAAAATTACATAATTAGTCCAGCATTTTTTACATTGCTATCTGTTCTGTTTGTTTGATATTTGCTATTTTCTAAACATTTCTCAGTTTATAAATATAGATCATTAATTGTAACATAATTCTTCTGAATATATAAAGCTATGATTGAACATATTATAAGTGTTAGAATGTTGTGATTTGAAATATTTATCTTCAATGAATATGAAAGCGTATAAATATCATTAATTTCAATAAACATAGGGGTATGCCTCTGCTTAAGGCAAAAAAATATCTACGTAATGCTCTACTTAGTTAGAGTCAGCATTGCAATATATGTTTTAAAAATTCCTCAGTGTAACCTCAAAAATATGTATTGATATTTATAATTATAAAAACACATAATTTCTAGACCTTTTACCAGAAAATGATGAGGCATTATTTCCAATTCAGTCAGTTCTTATGATTCAGAGAACGTAAAGAGATAATATAAAAATCAGCTCTGTGCTTCAAATCCCTAATGCATTATTTATGGAATTCCTAAATGTATTCTTTTCATGTGGTATATATTGTCATGACTTTGAGCACACATGTTTGGGACAAGAATATTTGCATCTGATAAATGTTTGTTAATATAAATATTCAGTTTAAATTGAATTTTCAGAATATATTTTCATATGTGAAATTTTCAGAAATTTTTATACATGGAACATACCTTCATCCACATTAAGAAACCTTATAATGTATTTTGCTTATATCATTTAATGACTATTATCTAAAAATATGTCGCATTACTTAGCATTCCTGACTGCATAACTTTTCTTCTGTTTTATCTTCTCAGAAGCAAAATAAATCATTATATTTTAATGCTTTTCTGCATAAATTATTTTCTTTTATTTAGTCCCAGAAATAAAATAAACCAACTTACTTTAATGTTTTTTTCTGAAATAATTTAAAGTAGTCTTTTAGATATTTTCAGTAACAATTTGGATATAAAAGTTCAGCTGAACTTTGGGAAGTGGCCATTACATGTTTTGCTATGCTTTTGTACACTAAAGCCTACATTTAATAATTTTATTGCATCGAATCTACTGTCTCTCATTTTAGATTACAAGTGAATCATTTCTTATGGGATTCACGATTAGGCCTTTTCAACACTAGATTTTTTTTTTCCACTTGTTGTAATCTCAACTATTTCTAAATGTTAGGTTAGGTTATTTAACTATGGCAAAGCCTTGAGGGCTATCTGCCTAAGGGGAGGGATGCCTTTGTGGAGGACTTTCTAAGGGAAACTGGCTCATATACACGTTACACATGGGTAAAACCACGAAAACGGCCATGCAGCCAACCCATTTGCGGGATTCGAACCTTGGACCGAACTACCAGTGTTCAGCGACTTTACCGCTCGGCCGCTGGTGGGCCCCTATTTCTAAATAATGTCATCTGGTGTGAACGCACAGATTCTAGTGCCAGCTCTCATGAGGTTTCAGGTGGTTTTTAGATGTCTTTTATTTCCTTTCAGAGGCAGATGTAAATGCTCCAAGTCCTTATATGCATCATAAGAGAGTGATTTTTTATTACTGAAAAACAGCTAAAACAGAAGAAAAAATGCATGGTCTTTTTCTTCACTATGATTAATTAATTATGATCTCCATTGTTCAAGTCCCTGATGCAATGATTTGGTGAATATTTTCTAAAATAAAATAATTATCCCCTTTCTTTAGCAGATCTTTCAGTTCTTTAGCATCACTTACAGAAGGATTCTATCTTATCACATCAATGTTGAAGTACATTACTCAATTTCTTTTATGAAGAGAAAAATGCTAAAGCAATGCAATTATTGCTCTCATTATTACTAATGTCAAAATTACTAGGATAACACGTCCTGATTTTGGTGGGACAGTCCTGCTTTTTGGAAGACTATCCCGTGCCCCACAGATTTTAAAAAATGTCCCGCTTTTTTAGAAAACATCTGCATTTCTCATTTTAAATGTACTGTTAAAATATATTACCTATTATTTATTAATTATTATAGTAAATATAAAGAAATAAAAAAATACATAAATAAAAAAACACATAAAATGTATGCAGAGTACACTAAAATAGGCGATGTAACGAGTTAGATTTACTCGGTGGTGTTCGGTCATTGTCGTTACGTCTCGTCAAGGAATATCTATTGTTAATGGAGGAACAGCTAGCATTAGCTCAAGGGCTATTTGCTTTCCACACTATAAACCACAATCAAAGTTTCAGATCAATTGATTGTACATTGTAAATGATCAAAACATTGTACGACAAAAAATTTGCAGAAGCGACGACAAAAACTGAAGCAATTATTTGTAATGTTTTTTCACTATATTCGTTTTCACAATTGCAGAAACAATTAGATTTTAAATGCACATTTATATCCATATATTATGATGCTTCCAACCACAAAAATTTAAAATTATTTTCCACAATTGTTAAACTTTTTGATCTAGAAACAGAAATTAAAATTAGAATATTAGATTTTATTTCACTGCCGGGTGAAACTTCTGAAATAATTTTTGATTCAATAAGTACTATTTTAAAAAATAATAATTTGAACTATAAAATCATTGCCTATTGTGAGGATAACACTAATGCAAATTTTCGTGGAAAAGCTAGAAGAAGCATCAATAACGTTTTTACGAACTTAACGAACATTTGAACCACAAAATTATTAGAGTAGCTTGTTGGAAAGAAGGAATGGAAGACACTCAGATGTATCCCCAGGGGTGTTCTCTATCAAAATTTGGATGGCTGCAGCATTAGCGCAGTGGAATTATACCTGTATGACCAACAGTTTAATTCGCATATTCCACCACATGATGAAATGATGCTTGGTACTGAATTTGGAAAGAAATGAAGGACAGAAGATATGCTTCTAGTTCCATATAATATTAGTCTAACACTGACATACAGTGTGTTCATTTTAAAGCAGGTAAGAAACAAAATCATTATTTCAGCCTTGTATCTCTATTATTACAGTTGTTTTAAAGGGAGAATCAAGTAATAGAAAATAAAATAAAAAATAGAAATGCAAAACTCAAATAATGATTTTTTTAAATGATCTGTCTTATAATAAATGCACTGTGTTATGAATAACACAACATATTGCATTACACTTTACTCATATCTCATCACAAGCAACTTCAGTCCCGTCTTCCCTAGGATACTATGTTCAGCTGTTTCTTTGTAATATACATGTCAACAACCTTATATTTATGTTAGAAGATAGGGATGTAAATGTATTGATGTATGCTGAAAATTTGGTGACATGGTCTTCCATCCTCAAAAAAGGTACACAGAAATAGTTAATAAAATGATGTCATGAAGACTTGAGTACTTGGTGCCAATTAAATAACATGCATAGAAGCAGAAAAGCCTGCCTGTATAACTTTTGTATTGTGTCACAAGCCTTTTGACTTGGAGTTTTATATAATAATATCCATGTGCCTCAATACTAAACTTTTAACTAAATGGGAATTGTCCTAAATAGAAATTTGTCTTGGAATTAATGGATTGGAGGAATTATGATTGAAATAATTGTTTCTAAACTTTTAACTACATAGTACAGTCAAACGTCGTTAATCCGGACTCGTCGGAACTTCGGCGATTCCGAATTATCGATTTTTCCGGATTATAGATCATCAGTTTAGATCTCGTAGGATGGCATGCAGAAATTCTAAAATTAAAAATATGAAACCGTAATTTATGAAATAAAGAACAATTATGATCTAAAGGGTATCAAAATTTACAAAAAGAAAAGGCTTAATATTTATTTGTTTACTTAAATAAACATTTCTTTCAATGTAAGTTGTTTAAGTTTTGCTTCGTTTCATATAATAATACTTTCTCTTTAATTCTATTAAACAGACATAATTTCTTGTTCAGTTACAAAGTTCCGCTGTTCAAGTACTATAATTGCTGTGTCAAGAACACCGACTAATTTGTCAATCGAAATTTTTTCGTTTTCAATAACCTCTGTTACTTTTCTTCGCTATCGGAAGCGAATTATAATGACGAGGAACTTGTTTTAAATCATATCAAAGACGGAGCATATCGAAATGAAATACTACATTTGGTAAGGAATTATAAGCCAAATAAAATAAAACATCTGATCTTCAATTATAAGCCAAATAAAATAAAAACATCTGCCCTGAAGATAAGGATAGTGCTGACAGATAACTTCCAATTCATTACGCGCCCGCCGCGCGGCGTTCCTCCCGCCGAGCAGCGTGAAATTGATAAACAGATTTCGGATTTCAAAACATACTTTCGCTTTAGATCCTTTACATATTAACAAATATATATCGGAAATTCTATTTGATATAATCGAAAGTTTAAGCTTACTTTTATAAAATTGCTCTTACAGTCTGCAAAAAATAATAAGCCGGATCCAATTCGAAAATTAAGGAACAACGCAATCATCAACATTAACTGAAATAGATAATTAGATAATTTTAGCTTATACGTCCATTATACATAAAACGCGCACGCGAAAACGTATTCTGCACTTGCGCACACTCATATGCGCAGTAGTAAAAGGTCTTACGCGCGCGCGTAAGCGCCTATGCGCATGTGTCAACGCGGCGCATGCGCAGAAAGTTTTTAGTTTCGTGGTCCGGATTATAGATCATTCCGAATTATGGGTGTCCGAATTAACGACTTTTGACTGTAATTGTCTTAAATAGGAATTGGTCTTGGAATTAATGGGTGGAGGAACTAACATTAAGGATAAATAATTTTTTCAATGTAATTAAACAACAGGAGTAAGGTGGGGATATGCGACTTCCACTTTATTTACAACTTACAAACCTACTTACTGTTATGAAATATTCCAGCACTCAATTAATAACTGCCTTTGAGGATTTGAAGAACAAATTGGAACAAATGCAAAATCAGATTCTTCGCCTTGACTGGCATTGAAAAAAACAACCCTAAGAGTTACTTTTATACTGAACTGGACAACTGTACATGTCTCATGAGATACAAATTTCCAACTCAAGTTTCAACAACATTCTTAGACTTTCATAGATGTCTCAGATAAACTTTGAGCCACGAAGCTTAAAACTCAGCAGGGTTTTGTTTAATTTACATTGAGGGAAAAACAAGGATTTTTATGATTTACTAGACTGGTGCCCTTGTGAAGATACAATAGTTGTGTTTTGATTAGCAGTGGAATATCATTGCTGGGCTGTCCACATGAGTAAGACTGGAATTTTTAATAGTCTTGATTATCTCTGCCATTCTGGCTTTATGGATAGTGATCACTTCCTTCTTTGTCCTGCTCTAACAAAGAATTCTCTACTTAAACATAATTGGGAAGCCCGAAATAACATGAGACTTTTTTCACACTGTTTTAAACTTTAGTAATTTAAATTTAGCATTTTAAACTTTAGTAATTTAGATTCTGGCTTGGCTATTGAATTCTAATTTTATGCTTATATGCTATATTTTAATATTGTTTTATCACCTAAGGACAAATTTTCAAAGGTTTTTCTTTTTAAGTATATAGTTTACGAAATTTAACTCATAATATCCTAAAATATGATTTCAACTAACAAGGAATAAATAACATTTTTATGACTTGAGTATCAAGTATAATAACTGAAATTCAAATATTTCTTATTCGTAACATATTTTACTTGTATTCACTATCAAACATGCCAAACTTGAATAACACTGAATCTTAAAGGATCTTAATATCCAGTACTGTAAGCCTGAATACAGATGATACTGTAAGCAGCTTCTGTTTTATTACTTGATAAACACAAAGTTCTAATTATTAAAAACGAGGAAAAAAAAAAAAAAAGATTAAAAACCTAGGAGTTGAAATACCACAACATATAAGGTAGAGTTAAATAAGCACGTAACTAAAAAAATAAGAAAACTGTAGCATGTTTTTCTTTAGTACTACTACTTTAATACATTTTATTACCTGTTACAACAAGTTTGATTGTTATGGCATTTGGATTTACAAAGTAGATCAGCTGATTTGCACAAACAGATGTTCGTAGTACATTTTTTTTAACAGCTGCATTTTCTAAGTCCTTGTCCCCCAACTAAAGAATTTTTTTTTTTTTTTTTACTATTTCACATACACTTACTTCTTCTATACCAACTTCTTCAATGTTCAAAAAATTTTTCTTTACAAAAAATAAACTGCTTTCCTGTTTACAACGATTTTAATTTACCGAACTTACTATCAAAAACATAAAAACTCATCATCTTAAATATCTCTAATAATGGCTATTATTGATTTTGGATCCATTTTTGATCTATCAATATCAGGTACTTTTATTTTAACATTTTTCCAAAAGTATTTGTCCAAATGTAGGTTTCGGAAAGTTTTTAGTAGACACAGTCTTCATCTTCTTTGCCTGCTTCTGAAGTCCTTCCTTAACTGTCTCTCGAAACACTTTCACATTTTGAGTTTTCTTAATAATTGCACCCGTTGTGTCAGAGCATATATCTGGTTCTTTCATTTCAATTCAAACTTTAGTATCTGCTTCCATTGTTATGTCTGATTATTTTTCATATGCATTATTATTATCTTGCAATTCTAAATCAACTGTTGATTCGAGATTAGTTTTCCCATTTTCTGTATTAACCACACATTCATTAGTAATACATACTTATAAGTTTTTTCTAAATCCCGTTCAGTGGTCATGTTACTAATCAAATTATGTGGCAAAACTGAGTTAGCAAGTCCTAGCTTCATAAGACAACTTTGCAGGGCATCACAGGATAGCTTCATTAAGATGAACATTTGAATCCTTCCTGATATGCTTTGTTTTTTATTTTTAAACAAATTTTAATCCTTCTGACCAATTTCCTATCTTATTTGTTTCCAACATGTTCTCAACATCTTGGTTCACCCGTTTGACAGAACTTTGTGACTGACTGTGTCTCGGTTTTCGGTGAGCTATTTTTATATCACTCCACATTTCACATAAACTGTTTATGATTTGATTTGGTTGCAAAATTCCCTCCTATTATCAGAATGAAAAATGCTCAGGGCTTCAAAAGCTATGAAAATATCCAGAAAGTGATATGCTACTTCAACAATTCTTTTACTGTGTAAACTTCGGAGTAGGACAAATTGTGTAAGATGATCTTGATACACTCAAATGAATTTCATATCATGATCACAATTTTTATTTATTAAATTATAAAATGAACAATATCATTATTTCACAATTCACAAAATTACACATATATACAATAGTTAATATATATTATTAGTAATCTTCCTTTTACTTACTGTTTATTCCTAACCTACTTTTTTTTTTTCTTTATTACAGATACTTTAATAATCCCATTAAAATATTCTCGTTTTTTCATCAAAAGCAGTATTCAGCAGAATTACTAGATTTTATTTTAAATGATTTTATTTTAAATTAGATTTTATTTTAAATTATGTTATGATCATCAGTTATGTTATGATCATGTTATCAAAAACAGCAGTAGGTAAAATCCTAGTATACGGTGCAGCCTTGGCGGGATTTTGAAAATTATCGCTAACGCCAAAAATGACCCAAAGAACGTCTATGTATATACTATACACTATATATTATCACTACATACATACTATATACTATGTATAACTATATATATTCTTTGAATGACACGTTTACTACTCATCGTATATGTTTCGTTTTTACTGCTCATCATAAAGTCGCCAAAAGAAGCCAAATCCCATATGCACCGGATACTGGGATTAAGCTCAGCAGTAATATTAAAGAATATAAAGATTTAAAAATTATTAGAACACTGCTCGTATTTTGTTATACTTCTAACTCGGAAAAAAAAAAATCTTCCGGATTCTACAATTCTGAAGTTTTAGTTACATGCTCCATTACATAACGCATTTGTAATCTATGTTTGTTTTATTTGGTTATTAATGCAGTTATATGTAATCATGTCGAAACATTTATCAATACGTAATGGATGTAGTTACCAAATAATTTTTTGCCATCGGTGTTTGTTTACATCATGATATTAAGAATTTTTTATAAACTAAACTTCTCGAAATTCACATAAAAAAGTGGAAAACAGCCAATTATAGTAACCCAGACAAATAGTTTGTGACGTATTGTTGCCACCAGTCACGTGAGACCCGCTAACTTCCGTAAACCGTCAGCGTTTGTAGTCGCATAATTGTAACGGACTTAGGGGCGAATTCAAGTGCAACGCTCTGATAAATTGCAAATGTTAGCTCGCAAGAGGCGTTCCTGCTATCGTCTGCTAAAGTCGAATTCAAGTGCAACGCTTTACCGCTCTGGTAACTGATGACGTCAAAATTGCAATGGGGAGCTGGTTTGCTCTCGTGCCAGGAGAGCTTGTCCGATAAACTACATCAATATCCAATGAGACTGCGTGTCGATGTAAACAAAAAACATCAGTTCCCATGATTTCTCTGAGCTTATGGTCAAGTGTTTACTGCGTTGTAGTGTGGTGTAACGAATTGTTCCAGTCCTGAAAACGAAAGAAATATATTTCTTTTAATGTGTACAACATGTATTTAATGTGTACAACTTTATTTACTTTATCCTATAGAAAATTCCCTCCAAAGTAAACTACAGCAACAAGTGTGTGTAAAATATATTTTACTTTTCAGACAAAAATCCTTGCTTTTTCAAATATAAACCACATTTTTTTCCCATTTTCAAATTACAGCATTTGGTTTTAATTCTTCTAATAGTAAGTTTAATTTACAATTCAAATTTGTGTTATATTTTTATTGTTTAATGCAGATGCATGATTCTTCAGTGACAGTAGGCATGTTTACCATATGAAAATTCACTAGTTCTTGAATTACATAGTAATTAATAAGCCCATCTATCTACAAGCAGATAAGCCTGCTGAACACCGCTATCCCAGTCTCTCTTTAAATCCAGGTGAAAAAGCTGGCTGCATGAGTGTTTTCTTCATTTTTTCAATGTATAACATGAATACTAAGTTTTACTTAGTCTTCCACGCAGGCATTCCTTCCCTTAGACATTCATTATGTGATGAAACAGTTAAGAGCAATTTTTAGATTTATATTGTACATCATTGGGAAAATATAAAAATGAAATTAAAGGTATTTCAATGTAATACAATAAATAAAAAATTATATGAAACCCTGATAATTCTAATGTGATATTAATGTAATATATACATCCAGAGTAAAGGTTAATTTATAAATTATGCTTTGTGTTCTGCTCATTATATTGTGCATTTACAGTACACTTTCTGCCTCTTAAGTGAAAGTTTGGACCCATTCTCATTTGATATCAGTTATGTTCAGATTTATTTATTTCATAAAATTTCAAAAAACAATTTTTGGCTATTAAAAGCTACAAGTGCAGAAACAAAAGCTTAATTTCTTTACTGTAACTGTGTCATGCTTCTCTGCTGATAATGAAAGTCGTTTTTTAATAAGATTTCTTTCATTGCATATATTAATTATATCTTTTACCATACTGGTTGCCATCTTTCATTGTGCATTCTTCAATATTTTTTGGTACTTAACGTATTAACACAAACACCTGGATCAGTTTGGTGGTCTTTATAAATGAAAAGAGAAAAATACTTATCAGGAGAAGCACGTTGTTTTTGCAGCTTGCTTTTAGCATAACCAAACTATCAATATTTATCTAAGTTGGCAAAATGTTATCAACATATCAAAGGAAAAAACATTTAACAAATTTTAAAATACTAATTTCAATTATTAAATAAAAATTATATGATAGTTTAAAAAAAATACATTTTCCACAAATTTTTTGTCTAATTTTTTAGCACTTGTGCCAAGTGATCTGTTTTCACTTTAAAAAAAAAAAAAAAATCAGAGAATTACATAAACTTGATACTGCATGCCTTGTCTATGTACCAAATTCATCTCATAGTTGTTTCCATTAGAAATTTTTGTACTAAAATGTTCTATTCCTGCAGAACTTTTAACACAGCTTCGTCTTTTGATGGTAAGCTCCACAAGCAGTATTTTAAATCTGAAATTAATCTAAAACAACTATTCGTATCTAAAATCCATTGGAACTTGAAATACAACATAAGAAACACATATGAAAATGGTAACATTGCTTGAATGAAAAATTGTCATGAGCATGTTACCTGAAAAATTTTGATACATAATCGTTGTCAGAGTTTGGCACATTTTTGAAAATTTGGTAACTTTTATTAAGCTGGTTTCAATAATATGCAAATATCTTTTATTCCTATGATTGCTTCATTGTATACTTTTTCCCTTTCCCTAGAGTGCAGTACAATACCACAAGTTTTCCAGCCAAATGCGGTATGCATTTCAAGTTTCTATACATTTATATAAATTTTAAGAGAGTAAAATATTGACAAAAACTGCATTAAGTTTTCAACTCTTGTTTTGTTTTTCATTAAAAATTTGCTACCATTATGTATAATTCATTTTTTTAATGTAAATGTTTTTAAGTATTTGTAGGATAAAGGCAAATTACACTTATTCATTCTTTCTTTGATATAATACATGTAGCTCTTTACCTGAAATTAATGTTTGTCAAATTGTTGTGCATAAATTAGAAGTATGCATGTTTCTCTTAAGTCAGTTATGTTTCAGGAACTATCTTTAATGAATTGTATAGAAAATTGTGGACGAGGTGTTAGGTGTACAGGAACGTGGTATATTATAAACATGTATAGTATCTCATAGTATATAAACTCATAACTTTGATTATGCAGTATGCTTTGTATATTATTTCTGAAAGCATGTATATTTCAATCAAGATTGTTGAGTAAACTTTTCTTGCTTTATGCTATCTCTGAAAGCATGTATATTTCAGTCAAGATTGTTGAGTAAATTGTGCTTATTTTATGCTTTTTTCTTTTTTACATTAGAAAATTCCACACCTTTATCACGAGGAAATCTGCAATGGCATTTAGGAATGACAAGTTTGTATCTATTACATAAAATCTAATGTTTTCTGCATTCTTCTTTTCCTTTTCCTCCCAACAGGAAAACTTTAATGGTATAAATCAGCGGTTTTCAACCTTTTGACTGTAGTGTACCATCTAAGCAAAAACTGAAAAACATTAAGACTACCACTAATTTTACAATGATTATTTTTCAATTCCTCAATAGAAATATTAAAAACATATATATATATATATATATTGCCATTTGCACACTCTTTGTATTAAATATGTACACATAAAGAACTATTAGATTAAAAACTGATGATTACTTAATTATCAAAATTAAATTTAATTAAATTAATTATTCACTTGATTATCAAAATTTCAGTTATAATACTTTAATATTTAATTTCTTTATGTCTGCTCTTATTTCATTTAATGGTAAATTAGGTTCCACTTTTAATTTTGATGAGTATTTATATTTCAAATTTAACATGGAAAAAATCATTTTTCACACAAACAGGTTGTGCGAAAAGACAATACAAATTTGATAGCTTTATTTGAAATGCCTTTAAATTCTTTTTTTCGGTTCAGCCAAAAGTTAACAAGTGTGTCATTTTCCAAATCTTCAAGTCAATTTCGATCAAAGGAAATTTCTATTAACTATTCTTTTCTTTATGAGATTTTTGAATTTCATAGTTAAAAATATTTTGTTTCTTTGCATACCACTGGCTGAGAACCGCTGGTATAAATTAATTATAACAGATGTAAATTAATATTTCTCATACAAAAGAGTTATTTCAATTCTTTATTGCGAACATTATATACAAAGTATGTCTTTTATTAACAACAAGATTTTAAGAATTTAAAATAATAATCATTAAATCCTCTTGATCTATAAACAGTCTTAAAAATTATAAAGGGAAAAAAATTGAAAGTTAAAGAAATCAATATTATGAATTGTTCCTTTTTAGAGAAGTTTCATTGTTTAATTAATTATAAAAAGTGTTTTACATTATGAAATATAAAAATTAAGAATATTTGAATTTGAATGAATATTTTAAAATTTTCCCTCAGATAGAAGCTCAACTATTCGAAGCAGGAGACCGAAGAGAAAAAAGGAAGAGAGATGATATTACAGCTGCAGAAAAGGAAATAATTAAAACGCAGAAGAATATATTAATGTACTGTGTGAAATATGTGACTTGTATAAGCAATCAGTTGCAAATCAGTCTGCTGTCATAGAAAATCAAAATATAATTATTAATTTATTAAAAAAATAAATCATGCATTTCAAATATTACAGTGTTTTCATTCTTGTATGTATTTCTGCAGTGTGGGATTCATATTTTAATTGTAAAATTTACTACTTTCTTAATTTTATAAAATTTTGTGATTATAAAAATTATTTAAAAGAAATTCACAGATCCATTATATGACATAAACATTATAATAATTCTAATACCACTATTATAAGTCTCGTGAAAATATTTATGCATTTTACACAGCAATCTTTTTTCTGGAGGAAAATGGTAATAAGACCTGTAAGAATCTTTAGTCAATGTATTACAAATTTTAATTTTCAGATATAACACGAAATGAATTAAATTGTTTTTCAATTATGTTAATAAGTTATATGAATGAGATGTGGTATTAAAAATTTCATTTCTTTTTATCATTGAAGAAATAACATTTGATATCCTACAGCTCCATAACAACTGCAAATAAAATTGACATTCTAATTTCGAAGTTCTAAAAATACAGAGATGACAACTATTAAAGTATGGCTAATGTCTAGTTTACAATAACAATGTTGAGTCGCATACTAAAAATTAAGTGAATCAAACTGTATTTATTTTCCCCCTTCTCTTTTTTTGGCTGAAAAACAATTTATTATACACTCATGATTTTACTTAAATGTATTTCTTTTAATGGCAAACCCACTGAGGTAAGTATGCAGTAAGTTATTACAGTGAATGCGTAATGATGATATAAATCTAAATTCAGCAAACAATCTTTCCCTTACTTTAATGTTTTAAAATCTAGAATTAAAAGAAAAATGTATGTTCTTTAAATAATACAAGAGGATATGGAGGCATAAATCATAGGCTGTTTATTCTTTACATATTATGCTAATCAGGAATTGGAGCAAAACCCTGCTTAATTGAAGAATACGCTCACAGGAATGGTGGAGGAAAATTGAACTGTCCAATATTTGTTTTGCCCACCCCCAAGACATAAACAGTGTAGAGTGAAATAATTGTTTTTAGGAAATACATTTAAATATCTTTGACAGAATATGTCAGTTTTAATTTATACTATAATAAATAAGCATGAAGTTCTTATGCTATTAAATGTGTATTGTCACATGGAAATTTTCTATCTTGTCCCACGGAAGGGGACGAAAGGGAAACATTTGACTTTTTGGAAGAAACTGAATTTCGGTGCAGTAAATCTTATTGCTAAGTTTAAGATAAATTAAGTGCAATGCTAATTTATAGTGACTTACTATTGTAAATCATGACTGGCATACCCAACACTAAAATACATATATATCAAGCCTATTAAGTTATTTCTGGTAGTCAAGAGTTTTTAAACATAAATGATGGAAACAAGAAATTCAGAGGGAAGAACAATAATGATAAAAGTTGTCAGTATGCATTTGAAACCAGGACTAATAAAATTATTTAGAATTAATATAAATTAAAATTATTTAGGGTTGTGCATTTAGTTACAGGTTTAAATATAAACCATGGCTTGTGGGTCCCCAAGAATATATTATGAAAGTAATTTTTTTCATAATATATTCTTTATTATCCATTAAGGGGGTTTCACCTTTGCCAGAGGTTCATTGTTGCCCACTTTGGGTTTTTATTATGGAGTTTCAAAATTTAAAGATAATTCATTGTGCAATGCAATTTCAACATGCACTGACTGAAAACTTTCTGAAGGTACCAACTCATCATCTTCAAACACATCAATCTCAGGATTTTCAACACAATACCTTAAGCATATATTATGTAAAATGGCCACCAGATATGACCATTTTACATATTTTGCTTTGTGAATACAATAGTGTTCCACCAGTATCGTGCAGTACCCTAAATCTTGATTTGATCTCTATAGCTGCACGAACTTTTCTGTGCTTCTCATTATAGAGATATTCCCGTGATAAAATGGAAATATAATCCACTATCTCCCAAAGATATGCATGATGCAACAAAATACTATCTAGATTTTGTTTCAGTCCACTCCATATAAATGCATCATGAGTATTGCCTGGCCATTGTCCTATAGCATAGAGAACCCTCAGACCAGCATTCCATACCTAGAAAAACATAAATCCTAAGTCAAAAGAAAGTTTCATTTGAAATTTTAATATACAGATTTTTAACATTAAATATAGTTGATATATTAATAAATCAGTCTTTTTAAGGAGTTTACTTTCCATTTTTAACAAAAATATGTCACTGTTTTTTCATTATTAAAAAATATGCAATAAAACGTTAAAACAAACACACACACACACAAAAAAAAAAAAAAAAAATTTACAGCTACCCTTTTTTTATTAAATTGTAGTAATTATAGTAAATAGGTGATTCTAAAATTTATTTAATATTTTGTATTATTTAATATCTATACTTCACTATAATTATAGTATAGATAGCTTTTTGTTATTATTATTTGAATAATAATGAAACATTCTTGCAGTAATTTGAAATGACTATAATATTATACTTATTATCATATATTTCTTACCTTTTCACCATTAATGGAAAATTTATTTTTCCGGTTAATGAAGACAAAACAAAAATTAATATCACCACACTCGCAACATCTGCGGTTTCATTTGTATGTAACCCAAAATAATTCTTGGTAAGCTAGGTAGAATCACATTTGTGATTGCACTCCAGTTCTTTTACAGCTGGTCGAAAGAATTAACATCTACTGTATGTGGAAATAGCGAACAAAACAGTAAGAAATTGGAACAATTACCTGTGGACAACTTGTATTCATAGCATTCTAAAATGAGCTTTTGGTAAAATTTGACCGCAAATAAAACAGTAGTAATGAACGAATGTTTTTTCACGAAGTGGGTCCAATACTTTCACAGCAGGGTTATTTCATGTATTCTGCAGAGAGACTGTTGTATGGTTTGTTGTAACTGCTGTATACAAATGTCTGGCTCAGAATTCCACAGCAGTAATTAGCACATCTTTCATGGTTGATAGTATATTGGAGGTACCAAAAATTAGTATTATCACAGTAACTGCAAGATGGCTTATATTTCTAAAACTCAGTTAACACATTTCATGCAGAAAGAAAATATTATCCAGTTTCATACTTAAATCAAGGTCACTGAAATGTGGTAAAAGCAATCTGCTTAAGAAAACAGATGCCTCTGTAGAGGACTTTCTATGGAAAACTGGCTTTCATTACCATTATACATGGGCAAAACCAATATCATGTAATATAATAATCTATTAGTACAGTAAATATATTTAATTTCTTTGTATTTATTTATGTCATGCTGCTTTTCGTGTAATTTAGTATGATAACCTTATAAGTTTATTTAATTTTGATCATGTTCTACGGAAGTAAGGTAAGTCACCTCTTATCGAGAATATCAAGTTATTAATAGTTATGTGAAAGTCTGCAATAACTTTTCATATCATAAGAGATTTATGAATGTGTATATAACTTACATGTGTAGTTATTATGCAAGATCTATAGAAAGTATCCAAAATTACCATGACATTAATCACACTGTACGAACAGGCAAGACATTATACATTAGGAAAAATTAACTAATATTTTGGGGGATGAAATACTATTTTACACATGGGAACTGTTTAAACAGCTGAGAAAAATTCATGGTTTTTCCCCCTACAGTTACAGAATATATATATATTGTTTCATAAGAATAAAAAGTAAAGTTAAATTTAAATAATTCTCATGTGCCATTGCTGCAAAGAATGAAATTTGAATTTAACAAATATTCTCTATTCATATAAAGTTAATTTAAATTATGAAATTTTAATTGCATACACATCAAAGATTAATTATTGCTGCAAACTAATTTACTATATCACTGAAATTCTGAGAGCATATGTAAATTAAATGCACGTATCTAAAACCATGAAAAAATATATAATATTCCAAAAAACTAATCCCAAATATATACATATATATATATATATCAAAGACAGGCATATTGCATAGAAATTGCGTTCTTGTTTTCTGAATGTGGCTCCAAATACTCTCTCAGTTCATCGCAAATTAAAATAACTATAAATTTTGGCAATCTGAAATACGCAATGAAAACATCTTTTGGCAGAGCAAAAGCATCATTATATTTTCTATAAATTCGCCACCGATTCAGAGATCTACGACCGTATTCTTCGTTTGAATATGAAAAAATCAGCAGCGAAAACACATACAAAGACATTGTCTACTTAGTACGTCAACTGCACAACCCTGATTGACGGCGCGGCAACACTTTTTCACGCGCTTTCGACAACTTCCGTACTCAGACCTGTTTTTTACTAGCAGCGACATCTGGCGGCCCACAACTTGCTGTCGACTCTCGTAGCGTAGAATAACCGTCCTGGCACGACAGCAAACCAGCTCCCCATTGCAATTTTGACGTCATCAGTTACCAGAGCGGTAAAGCGTTGCACTTGAATTCGACTTTGGGGCGAATTCAAGTGCAACGCTTGTCATGGTAATCGCAGTTGCATTGCAAAACCGAATTCAAGTGCAACGCTTTTCGGACACGCCTACTGAAAATACGTCACTACCATAGAGGAATTTTGCGGCTACTCCTGACCTGCCGTAAACTCTTATAACAGCGACTGTAAACAAGATGGCTGAAGTGATTTTGCTCAGACGTTTAAGAAATCGGAGAAATGCTGATCGAATCCCTTGGCATTTAAGAGACAGTCGTAATGCTTTTGAAATGGTGGAGCGTGAATTCATCACTTGATTCAGATTAAATCGGTTTGCTTCAATGAATTGAAACCTTTCCTGAAGGCATCTGCCAATGGATATTCTCTGCAAAAGCAGGTTTGTTTTTACTTCAGATTATGAAAACTGAAATACTTCTGGAAATGTTTCCGAATCAAAGACTATGCTTAAATGACCTATTTGAGAATATTATATATTTTTATACGTAAACACACAAATTTTTAATGTTATTGTATCAGGATTCTTTCTTTTTCATCCCGTTTTTTTTTCGTAGTAATGATCGAAATCGTTAATTACTGCGAATTTTGGAATGCAGTAATAATATCACCATTAATTTATTGTTTTAATTACTCTAAAACGTAATCTCGGAGAAATTGTTTTTCTAACAGAAATTATGCATATGCCTGTCTTTGAGATATATATATATATGTATATGTTTGGGATTAGTTTTTTGGAATATTATATATTTTTTCATGGTTTTAGATACGTGCATTTAATTTACATATGCTCTCAGAATTTCAGTGATATAGTAAATTAGTTTGCAGCAATAATTAATCTTTGATGTGTATGCAATTAAAATTTCATAATTTAAATTAACTTTATATGAATAGAGAATATTTGTTAAATTCAAATTTCATTCTTTGCAGCAATGGCACATGAGAATTATTTAAATTTAACTTTACTTTTTATTCTTATGAAACAATATATATATATTCTGTAACTGTAGGGGGAAAAACCATGAATTTTTCTCAGCTGTTTAAACAGTTCCCATGTGTAAAATAGTATTTCATCCCCCAAAATATTAGTTAATTTTTCCTAATGTATAATGTCTTGCCTGTTCGTACAGTGTGATTAATGTCATGGTAATTTTGGATACTTTCTATAGATCTTGCATAATAACTACACATGTAAGTTATATACACATTCATAAATCTCTTATGATATGAAAAGTTATTGCAGACTTTCACATAACTATTAATAACTTGATATTCTCGATAAGAGGTGACTTACCTTACTTCCGTAGAACATGATCAAAATTAAATAAACTTATAAGGTTATCATACTAAATTACACGAAAAGCAGCATGACATAAATAAATACAAAGAAATTAAATATATTTACTGTACTAATAGATTATTATATTACATGATATTGGTTTTGCCCATGTATAATGGTAATGAAAGCCAGTTTTCCATAGAAAGTCCTCTACAGAGGCATCTGTTTTCTTAAGCAGATTGCTTTTACCACATTTCAGTGACCTTGATTTAAGTATGAAACTGGATAATATTTTCTTTCTGCATGAAATGTGTTAACTGAGTTTTAGAAATATAAGCCATCTTGCAGTTACTGTGATAATACTAATTTTTGGTACCTCCAATATACTATCAACCATGAAAGATGTGCTAATTACTGCTGTGGAATTCTGAGCCAGACATTTGTATACAGCAGTTACAACAAACCATACAACAGTCTCTCTGCAGAATACATGAAATAACCCTGCTGTGAAAGTATTGGACCCACTTCGTGAAAAAACATTCGTTCATTACTACTGTTTTATTTGCGGTCAAATTTTACCAAAAGCTCATTTTAGAATGCTATGAATACAAGTTGTCCACAGGTAATTGTTCCAATTTCTTACTGTTTTGTTCGCTATTTCCACATACAGTAGATGTTAATTCTTTCGACCAGCTGTAAAAGAACTGGAGTGCAATCACAAATGTGATTCTACCTAGCTTACCAAGAATTATTTTGGGTTACATACAAATGAAACCGCAGATGTTGCGAGTGTGGTGATATTAATTTTTGTTTTGTCTTCATTAACCGGAAAAATAAATTTTCCATTAATGGTGAAAAGGTAAGAAATATATGATAATAAGTATAATATTATAGTCATTTCAAATTACTGCAAGAATGTTTCATTATTATTCAAATAATAATAACAAAAAGCTATCTATACTATAATTATAGTGAAGTATAGATATTAAATAATACAAAATATTAAATAAATTTTAGAATCACCTATTTACTATAATTACTACAATTTAATAAAAAAAGGGTAGCTGTAAATTTTTTTTTTTTTTTTTTGTGTGTGTGTGTGTTTGTTTTAACGTTTTATTGCATATTTTTTAATAATGAAAAAACAGTGACATATTTTTGTTAAAAATGGAAAGTAAACTCCTTAAAAAGACTGATTTATTAATATATCAACTATATTTAATGTTAAAAATCTGTATATTAAAATTTCAAATGAAACTTTCTTTTGACTTAGGATTTATGTTTTTCTAGGTATGGAATGCTGGTCTGAGGGTTCTCTATGCTATAGGACAATGGCCAGGCAATACTCATGATGCATTTATATGGAGTGGACTGAAACAAAATCTAGATAGTATTTTGTTGCATCATGCATATCTTTGGGAGATAGTGGATTATATTTCCATTTTATCACGGGAATATCTCTATAATGAGAAGCACAGAAAAGTTCGTGCAGCTATAGAGATCAAATCAAGATTTAGGGTACTGCACGATACTGGTGGAACACTATTGTATTCACAAAGCAAAATATGTAAAATGGTCATATCTGGTGGCCATTTTACATAATATATGCTTAAGGTATTGTGTTGAAAATCCTGAGATTGATGTGTTTGAAGATGATGAGTTGGTACCTTCAGAAAGTTTTCAGTCAGTGCATGTTGAAATTGCATTGCACAATGAATTATCTTTAAATTTTGAAACTCCATAATAAAAACCCAAAGTGGGCAACAATGAACCTCTGGCAAAGGTGAAACCCCCTTAATGGATAATAAAGAATATATTATGAAAAAAATTACTTTCATAATATATTCTTGGGGACCCACAAGCCATGGTTTATATTTAAACCTGTAACTAAATGCACAACCCTAAATAATTTTAATTTATATTAATTCTAAATAATTTTATTAGTCCTGGTTTCAAATGCATACTGACAACTTTTATCATTATTGTTCTTCCCTCTGAATTTCTTGTTTCCATCATTTATGTTTAAAAACTCTTGACTACCAGAAATAACTTAATAGGCTTGATATATATGTATTTTAGTGTTGGGTATGCCAGTCATGATTTACAATAGTAAGTCACTATAAATTAGCATTGCACTTAATTTATCTTAAACTTAGCAATAAGATTTACTGCACCGAAATTCAGTTTCTTCCAAAAAGTCAAATGTTTCCCTTTCGTCCCCTTCCGTGGGACAAGATAGAAAATTTCCATGTGACAATACACATTTAATAGCATAAGAACTTCATGCTTATTTATTATAGTATAAATTAAAACTGACATATTCTGTCAAAGATATTTAAATGTATTTCCTAAAAACAATTATTTCACTCTACACTGTTTATGTCTTGGGGGTGGGCAAAACAAATATTGGACAGTTCAATTTTCCTCCACCATTCCTGTGAGCGTATTCTTCAATTAAGCAGGGTTTTGCTCCAATTCCTGATTAGCATAATATGTAAAGAATAAACAGCCTATGATTTATGCCTCCATATCCTCTTGTATTATTTAAAGAACATACATTTTTCTTTTAATTCTAGATTTTAAAACATTAAAGTAAGGGAAAGATTGTTTGCTGAATTTAGATTTATATCATCATTACGCATTCACTGTAATAACTTACTGCATACTTACCTCAGTGGGTTTGCCATTAAAAGAAATACATTTAAGTAAAATCATGAGTGTATAATAAATTGTTTTTCAGCCAAAAAAAGAGAAGGGGGAAAATAAATACAGTTTGATTCACTTAATTTTTAGTATGCGACTCAACATTGTTATTGTAAACTAGACATTAGCCATACTTTAATAGTTGTCATCTCTGTATTTTTAGAACTTCGAAATTAGAATGTCAATTTTATTTGCAGTTGTTATGGAGCTGTAGGATATCAAATGTTATTTCTTCAATGATAAAAAGAAATGAAATTTTTAATACCACATCTCATTCATATAACTTATTAACATAATTGAAAAACAATTTAATTCATTTCGTGTTATATCTGAAAATTAAAATTTGTAATACATTGACTAAAGATTCTTACAGGTCTTATTACCATTTTCCTCCAGAAAAAAGATTGCTGTGTAAAATGCATAAATATTTTCACGAGACTTATAATAGTGGTATTAGAATTATTATAATGTTTATGTCATATAATGGATCTGTGAATTTCTTTTAAATAATTTTTATAATCACAAAATTTTATAAAATTAAGAAAGTAGTAAATTTTACAATTAAAATATGAATCCCACACTGCAGAAATACATACAAGAATGAAAACACTGTAATATTTGAAATGCATGATTTATTTTTTTAATAAATTAATAATTATATTTTGATTTTCTATGACAGCAGACTGATTTGCAACTGATTGCTTATACAAGTCACATATTTCACACAGTACATTAATATATTCTTCTGCGTTTTAATTATTTCCTTTTCTGCAGCTGTAATATCATCTCTCTTCCTTTTTTCTCTTCGGTCTCCTGCTTCGAATAGTTGAGCTTCTATCTGAGGGAAAATTTTAAAATATTCATTCAAATTCAAATATTCTTAATTTTTATATTTCATAATGTAAAACACTTTTTATAATTAATTAAACAATGAAACTTCTCTAAAAAGGAACAATTCATAATATTGATTTCTTTAACTTTCAATTTTTTTCCCTTTATAATTTTTAAGACTGTTTATAGATCAAGAGGATTTAATGATTATTATTTTAAATTCTTAAAATCTTGTTGTTAATAAAAGACATACTTTGTATATAATGTTCGCAATAAAGAATTGAAATAACTCTTTTGTATGAGAAATATTAATTTACATCTGTTATAATTAATTTATACCAGCGGTTCTCAGCCAGTGGTATGCAAAGAAACAAAATATTTTTAACTATGAAATTCAAAAATCTCATAAAGAAAAGAATAGTTAATAGAAATTTCCTTTGATCGAAATTGACTTGAAGATTTGGAAAATGACACACTTGTTAACTTTTGGCTGAACCGAAAAAAAGAATTTAAAGGCATTTCAAATAAAGCTATCAAATTTGTATTGTCTTTTCGCACAACCTGTTTGTGTGAAAAATGATTTTTTCCATGTTAAATTTGAAATATAAATACTCATCAAAATTAAAAGTGGAACCTAATTTACCATTAAATGAAATAAGAGCAGACATAAAGAAATTAAATATTAAAGTATTATAACTGAAATTTTGATAATCAAGTGAATAATTAATTTAATTAAATTTAATTTTGATAATTAAGTAATCATCAGTTTTTAATCTAATAGTTCTTTATGTGTACATATTTAATACAAAGAGTGTGCAAATGGCAATATATATATATATATATATGTTTTTAATATTTCTATTGAGGAATTGAAAAATAATCATTGTAAAATTAGTGGTAGTCTTAATGTTTTTCAGTTTTTGCTTAGATGGTACACTACAGTCAAAAGGTTGAAAACCGCTGATTTATACCATTAAAGTTTTCCTGTTGGGAGGAAAAGGAAAAGAAGAATGCAGAAAACATTAGATTTTATGTAATAGATACAAACTTGTCATTCCTAAATGCCATTGCAGATTTCCTCGTGATAAAGGTGTGGAATTTTCTAATGTAAAAAAGAAAAAAGCATAAAATAAGCACAATTTACTCAACAATCTTGACTGAAATATACATGCTTTCAGAGATAGCATAAAGCAAGAAAAGTTTACTCAACAATCTTGATTGAAATATACATGCTTTCAGAAATAATATACAAAGCATACTGCATAATCAAAGTTATGAGTTTATATACTATGAGATACTATACATGTTTATAATATACCACGTTCCTGTACACCTAACACCTCGTCCACAATTTTCTATACAATTCATTAAAGATAGTTCCTGAAACATAACTGACTTAAGAGAAACATGCATACTTCTAATTTATGCACAACAATTTGACAAACATTAATTTCAGGTAAAGAGCTACATGTATTATATCAAAGAAAGAATGAATAAGTGTAATTTGCCTTTATCCTACAAATACTTAAAAAAAATTACATTAAAAAAATGAATTATACATAATGGTAGCAAATTTTTAATGAAAAACAAAACAAGAGTTGAAAACTTAATGCAGTTTTTGTCAATATTTTACTCTCTTAAAATTTATATAAATGTATAGAAACTTGAAATGCATACCGCATTTGGCTGGAAAACTTGTGGTATTGTACTGCACTCTAGGGAAAGGGAAAAAGTATACAATGAAGCAATCATAGGAATAAAAGATATTTGCATATTATTGAAACCAGCTTAATAAAAGTTACCAAATTTTCAAAAATGTGCCAAACTCTGACAACGATTATGTATCAAAATTTTTCAGGTAACATGCTCATGACAATTTTTCATTCAAGCAATGTTACCATTTTCATATGTGTTTCTTATGTTGTATTTCAAGTTCCAATGGATTTTAGATACGAATAGTTGTTTTAGATTAATTTCAGATTTAAAATACTGCTTGTGGAGCTTACCATCAAAAGACGAAGCTGTGTTAAAAGTTCTGCAGGAATAGAACATTTTAGTACAAAAATTTCTAATGGAAACAACTATGAGATGAATTTGGTACATAGACAAGGCATGCAGTATCAAGTTTATGTAATTCTCTGATTTTTTTTTTTTTTAAAGTGAAAACAGATCACTTTGGCACAAGTGCTAAAAAATTAGACAAAAAATTTGTGGAAAATGTATTTTTTTTAAACTATCATATAATTTTTATTTAATAATTGAAATTAGTATTTTAAAATTTGTTAAATGTTTTTTCCTTTGATATGTTGATAACATTTTGCCAACTTAGATAAATATTGATAGTTTGGTTATGCTAAAAGCAAGCTGCAAAAACAACGTACTTCTCCTGATA
The DNA here is from genome assembly GCF_044657685.1 of Stegodyphus dumicola. Taxonomy (NCBI): domain Eukaryota; kingdom Metazoa; phylum Arthropoda; class Arachnida; order Araneae; family Eresidae; genus Stegodyphus; species Stegodyphus dumicola. Next base: position 105,221,722 of record NC_140781.1, on the reverse strand, counting down.
AGTATTTTTCTCTTTTCATTTATAAAGACCACCAAACTGATCCAGGTGTTTGTGTTAATACGTTAAGTACCAAAAAATATTGAAGAATGCACAATGAAAGATGGCAACCAGTATGGTAAAAGATATAATTAATATATGCAATGAAAGAAATCTTATTAAAAAACGACTTTCATTATCAGCAGAGAAGCATGACACAGTTACAGTAAAGAAATTAAGCTTTTGTTTCTGCACTTGTAGCTTTTAATAGCCAAAAATTGTTTTTTGAAATTTTATGAAATAAATAGAATAGGTAAAAGATATAATTAATATATGCAATGAAAGAAATCTTATTAAAAAATGACTTTCATTATCAGCAGAGAAGCATGACACAGTTACAGTAAAGAAATTAAGCTTTTGTTTCTGCACTTGTAGCTTTTAATAGCCAAAAATTGTTTTTTGAAATTTTATGAAATAAATAAATCTGAACATAACTGATATCAAATGAGAATGGGTCCAAACTTTCACTTAAGAGGCAGAAAGTGTACTGTAAATGCACAATATAATGAGCAGAACACAAAGCATAATTTATAAATTAACCTTTACTCTGGATGTATATATTACATTAATATCACATTAGAATTATCAGGGTTTCATATAATTTTTTATTTATTGTATTACATTGAAATACCTTTAATTTCATTTTTATATTTTCCCAATGATGTACAATATAAATCTAAAAATTGCTCTTAACTGTTTCATCACATAATGAATGTCTAAGGGAAGGAATGCCTGCGTGGAAGACTAAGTAAAACTTAGTATTCATGTTATACATTGAAAAAATGAAGAAAACACTCATGCAGCCAGCTTTTTCACCAGGATTTAAAGAGAGACTGGGATAGCGGTGTTCAGCAGGCTTATCTGCTTGTAGATAGATGGGCTTATTAATTACTATGTAATTCAAGAACTAGTGAATTTTCATATGGTAAACATGCCTACTGTCACTGAAGAATCATGCATCTGCATTAAACAATAAAAATATAACACAAATTTGAATTGTAAATTAAACTTACTATTAGAAGAATTAAAACCAAATGCTGTAATTTGAAAATGGGAAAAAAATGTGGTTTATATTTGAAAAAGCAAGGATTTTTGTCTGAAAAGTAAAATATATTTTACACACACCTGTTGCTGTAGTTTACTTTGAGGGAATTTTCTATAGGATAAAGTAAATAAAGTTGTACACATTAAATACATGTTGTACACATTAAAAGAAATATATTTCTTTCGTTTTCAGGACTGGAACAATTCTTACACCACACTACAACGCAGTAAACACTTGACCATAAGCTCAGAGAAATCATGGGAACTGATGTTTTTTGTTTACATCGACACGCAGTCTCATTGGATATTGATGTAGTTTATCGGACAAGCTCTCCTGGCACGAGAGCAAACCAGCTCCCCATTGCAATTTTGACGTCATCAGTTACCAGAGCGGTAAAGCGTTGCACTTGAATTCGACTTTAGCAGACGATAGCAGGAACGCCTCTTGCGAGCTAACATTTGCAATTTATCAGAGCGTTGCACTTGAATTCGCCCCTTAATCTGAATCAACTGATGAATTCACGCTCCACCATTTCAAAAGCATTACGACTGTCTCTTAAATGCCAAGGGATTCGATCAGCATTTCTCCGATTTCTTAAATGTCTGAGCAAAATCACCTCATCCATCTTGTTTACAGTCGCTGTTAAGAGTTTGCGGCAGGTCAGGAGTAGAGCTACTAGAGATACCCTTTATAGTAGCCTTAGTCAGGAGTAGCCGCAAAATTCCTCTATGGTAGTGACGTATTTTCAGTAGGCGTGTCCGAAAAGCGTTGCACTTGAATTCGGTTTTGCAATGCAAGTGCGATTACCATGACAAGCGTTGCACTTGAATTCGCCCCTTAAAAATGCTAAACGTACGACTAGTTGCGCAGAGACACTTTCGTGATTTAATATAAAGACGTGAAAATTTTTGACCTTTTGATAGTGTACCTGATGATTTATTAAAAACACAATTGACTCTCTTATATTTAATATTGAAAAGAAGGAGGGGGATATGTACAAAATAATAATAAAGATAATTCTAAGGTATTTTTTATAAATATATGTGACTTCTGAATATAGAAAATAATCGCTTACAAATGACTTATGCAGTATTTGTTTTATTATCATATCCTGTCCTCATAAGCTCAAAAATAAAACTTTATACAGGAAAGTCATTTTACCTCCAAATATATTTTATGGTATTGAAGTATGATAACAGATGATTATTTTTGTTAGAAAAATTATAATGTTATGAATATTTTCCTGAAGATAATTATACATTATATTCAAGCATATTTATATATTAATATATATATATTATATTCAAGTAATAGATGACATATTTATATATTCTATTTAAAAATAAATGGCAGCACTATGTCTTATCATTAACTTTATCAAAAGAACTTATAGGTTTAAAGCACCTAATTTCTAGTATAAGAACTGTACTTCAAATGTCCTTTTCTTTTCCCTTTTTTTTTTTTTTTTTTTTCTGTAAGAGTTTTGCTTTATACTATTTACAGATGTGACATCTAAAAATGCTTGGCCTTTTTTATCCAAATATCTAAATATGGAAGTCTGAAATAATGCAATATATTTGTATGTATATAGAGTAAAATATTAGTAAATTCTATATAAGTACATTATTATTCTAAGATAATGTATTTAAAAATATTCAGTTTAATGCAAATATGTGAATCAATTTATACTACATATAAATTTTAAGTGTATGACTTCTGTTGGATGTTTTAAGTAAACAATAAAAAAAATTAACCTTTTTATCAACTTATCTTGCACATATATACATTATTACTTTTTTTCCTATAAGAATAAACTTAATCTAATATAATAATCTAAAAATAAATAATACACAACATCTGTTAAGGCAAACCATTTTTAGTACAGTAACAAATAATACAAGCAATATAATTTAATACTTTCAGTTGTCAGAGAATGAAGTGAGTTTCGTGAAGCTATTTAATGAAAAAAACTGAAAACAATTTTTGATGGTTCTAAAATACAAGTTCTAAAAGAATTAAAATATGTACATGAGATAAATGCCGCTCTTTTTGTTTTAACCCCTTTGAATAAATTTTAACCAATTTGATTCTTTTTTTACTTCTTTTCAAAACCTTGAAATACATGAGAAACTGATTTCAGGACTAACACATTTCAAGAAATATTGCTAACTGCAATGAATCAGCACACATGTATGACTTCATCAGAACCACCAGAATGTCTTGTATTACCTTTATTTATTTATTTAAAGTTACTAATGGATTTATATGTAGAAGAGCTGAGATTTCTAATACAGTTACCACACTGGCATTTTTAATGATCTTTTCACTAATGATTTAAAATCTCTCTATATTTTTTTATTATTTTTCAAATGAAAAGTTTTTGTTCATTTGTTTCAAAAATAACAGCTACTTCCTTAGTTCAATTATTATTTTTCTTAACTGGTTTCTCTGGTGAACTCCTGTGATTTTTTTTTTTTTTTTTTTGTGTGAATACATTAATTCTGTAATTTGTGGTTTTCAGTTTTTTAATTTCTCTTTTGAAAAGTTTTCTGCATTTTAACTTAATAGCCTTGAAACTTATGATCAACATTCAAAATCTAACTTCCATTTTAAATTTCAATGTTTACCTGGATTCATAACAAGTGTATTATTTTTAAATTATTCAGACAACTGTGTCTTACATCTTCATAATGGTAGAAAATTTCATTGTACAGCCTATGTACATTTTAGTTTTGTCATGTCATGCCATTTGTGAAATATTCCTTCTCTCTGCTTAATTTTATTCCATATATAGAGATATTCAGTAAGTTTAAGCATAATAAATTTGTAGAAGATAAATGTCTAAAATTCCATTTTCAGTTTCCTATGTAGACTTTTAAATTTGCATTTAGTACAGCAATCAATTACGCATTGAATTCAAATATAAAAATATTTTTTATCACAGCCTTCAGATCATTCCTGAACATCATTCAAATCATCATCAGACTGCAGTATGAAATATGCAAATACTTCTTCTGTTTTTGAAACAAAAAAGAATGATGACAAGTTCTAGTGAACATTGTGCATAGGGTATAAGCTGAAATTATTATTCCTGGAACAGCAATTTGGCAAATTTTAGTCTTGTGTGCTGCAGCGTTTTTATGTAAAGCGGCATTTTACTGCTGAGTTATACATTTGGCTATACAGTTTTATAGTTAATAGGAATTGTATTGGATTATTACGTCAAAAAAATGTGAGAACTATCTGTCTAAGAGAAGATATGCCTTTTCAAAGGAACAATATAAGGAAAACTGGCTCTGATTCACTTTATACATGAGGAAAACAGAAAAATCTCCTCTGGAGCCAGCCTATTCGTCAAGATAAAACTGAGCGAATTACTAGCATTCAGCGGATTTACCTCTCGGCCGCTGGTGGGCCTAGTACAAGTTGAGTCAACAGGTTGGCGTAATAAACACCTTTTATCATGATATTATGTGACCTATAATCTATAAGCAATGCTCTTCATAAAAAATATTAATTCCGTTTGCTTTCTGGATTCTGAACTTAGCTCTTGTTTATCTATTCTCTTGTTTTGAGATCTGCTCATCAAAACAGAGCAGCAGGTCAATTAAAGAAGGATATGCATGCAGTGAAATCATCTTCAGTACGATCTCAAGTCATAGTCACGTCTTTAATCCACCTAAAATCCAGTCCCAGTACTTTTCACTATTTGAGCAAAAGTATAATTCCTGTTGGAGTCTAAATTAAGATGAGCTCCGGTATTTCAATTTTCTACTGAACTATTTTCATTAATTAAATTTAATTATCTAATTTTATTTATTAATTTACATTTTATTTCTATGTTTTCTTTATTTTTATCTTTGTTGACGACCTTTCATAGTCCTTCTTCTTTTAGAAATTAAGTACTGACCACAATGCATTGAGGCATAAAATTGAACAGGCACTCGTATAATCCTATGGCAAACATTCCACACTTGCTAGATAATGTGTTTCATATTGAGGACATCGAAGCACTGGCCTACGCAGGCCAGATAGAGCTTAAGTCACATTATTTTGATCACTGCAAAGCCCGCAAGGGCTTTCTGCCTAAGAACAGGGATGCTTTTGTGGAGCACTTTCTAAAGGTTCGATTTGGTTTGTTTGATTTTAGAAAAGCGCTTGAGGGCTATTTGTCTAAAGAAGAGCAAAGATTCTTGTTGGCTTCATGATGGACTTTTCGAAGAAAACTAGCTGGCATTCACATTGCGCAAGAGAAAACATTAAAAACTCCTATGCGACCAGTCCGTTCGCTGGAATTTCAAACCAGTCGAACTAACAGTATTCACCAAATTTACTGGTAGGTTTATACTCAACAAGGGACATATTTTTGGAGCAGGTAGGTAGTGTAAGTGTTAGTAAATGACGTAGCCAGTCTTGGGCAATAAGCTATGAGTGGCGTTCTTTATCCTACTGGAATATCGTGCTTGGATTCTTTGTCAGGTATTGGTGTATATTGGTTGAGACAGATAGATTTTCACATGTTATGTCTCATGTGCAAGCAGTAATTAGAATGGTGCAAAGCATAGTATAACATCGTCAACGTATTAGACAGTGAGAAATGTGACAACACTGACTAAGAAAGGAATGCAAAAGATACAAAAGCAGATTCGAAATACATCTGTATTCTACTCAAATCAGAAGGTGAATGCCCATATGATAAGGGTAACACAAACGCAATTATCACTAGGGGATATAATCCTACTTAATTGTGATGCAGTCTCTCTACTGTATATTCATGCTCAGTACGAGATCGTCCACGAATTTCTGAGAAATTATGTTCAATTCTTCTTGCAGGGCTGATTACAGCTATGAAAGCATTGAAATGCACTAGCGACGGGTTGTCAAAAGTCCCCAGACCATACACCATATATTAAGTTGGAGCATACGACAGCCTTCAGAATGCCTACGCTAAGACAGGTGCTATATCTTCACTCCTTAACAAGCTAGCGACAGTTGGTATACTATGAAGTGTAGCACTATTGTTCGCGAAGAATCTTGGAAAAGATGCACGTGAGGAGAAGAACATTAGCACAACTGCAGTCAGTAGTGAATTAATCTTCTTCAGATGTATGGAGCTTCATATAGCGATCAAGCATTTCACTTCCACAAACGAAAATTTGAGCACTTGCAAACTGTTTCCTTTCGATGATCTCAGAGGGACGACTGCGTAATCTCTGCTTTATCTAGATATTTAGACTTCCAGAATGGCTAGATAATCTAAATATAGGAAGATTAAAGCTGTTATCTTAGTCTTGAACCGGGATGATAACGCCTCATATAATATTGCAGCGGCTGCTCTATTGTCCTAGAAAACTGGATGACACCCCCCTTTCCCTGTTTAGTCTTGCCAGCGACTGCTGCTATCCTTAAAGCTCAAATCCATTGCTGAGCTACTCAGTGGCGTAAAGGGGGTGTATGATGTGCCGGTCGCAGAGGGGTGCCAAATGGTCTCCAAACAAGATTTTCATCATATCACTGTGTTTTTTCGGGAAGGGGGGCGCTAAAAAGGTATTTTGCCCCGGGCGCCAGTTATGCTCGCCACTCCATTGAAGCTACTCAGATCTTTTGTTTGCAACACTACAGAAGACACTGCCTCCGACGAGAAGGCATGAAAGTCCGCAAAGCGATCAAAACACCATGGGATTGTTTCGTAGTGATATCAGTGTTATAGCTAGAGACGGGCGAGGGTGGACAACTGTCCCTGGGCGTAGTGTCACGGAAATGCCAAACTGACGAAGTTTTAGAATGAAACAGTTTCGATACTTAGAAAACAGAAGGGTGTATGAAATCTGCAGTTGTCTTTAGGCGCTGAAAACTATAGCCAAGTCTTTAGCCATATTGGATGTCCAGTAATAGATTGCATGCATCTTAGGATGTCACCCACTGTCACCACCACCAGATGATGGGAGTCATTAGCATAGATATCGCATCATCTAAAGACGGCTCTCCAGTGGCCGAGCGGTAAAGCCGATAAACTCGGGCCGGGGCTCGAATCCCGGCGAGCAGATTGGCTGCTAACTAAGCGTTTTCATGGTTTCCATATGTGGAACCTATATACAGTCCAATTTCCCTTAGAAAGTCTTTCACGAAGCCATCCCTTCCCTTAGACAGGTAGCCCTCGAATGTTTCGCCATGACTAAATAAACTGAACCCAACTCATCATCTGTAAGAGAAGATATCAGTTCTTCATATCCTGGCGTGGTTGTTTGTGGAAAACCAATACCAGAGTTGGATTAGCCATTAAGGAAAGTAAGCACGTGCTTAGGGCATCAGGTAAAGGCAGCGTTACAAAAAGGTGCTTAAAGATTCAAAGAAAGAGTGCAAAGGGTCCACAAAAATAAAATTCTCATTGCAGATTTTAGAAGATACCTAGTGCACTTAATCCAAGCCCGAGAAAGAGGGAATGATAAGAAAGAGGCGTTATACTATAGATGTATGTGGAGGCAGCAAAATCTTTGAAGTGCTACGGGCATATAAAAGTCTAATTTGGCAATGAGCATTACTAAACATTCAGATAGCTGCTCTCTTTGTTCGAAATGTAATCCAAACTACTGACATGATGTGTATAGTCGCACTTTGGCCTTCTTTCAAACTTCCAGACAAAGTCGTCCAGATATTGTCTATAGAACTGTCACGCTGAGACTACAAATCGATGTTGTTAAAACCGAATGTACCATGCAGTAGCTTCCGTTCATGTTTTGAGCATACACCATGCTTTATACCCTCTCATACACCCCATAGATGTCATGCTACGTATATGTGCATGCTGTACAATACCGGACCCTAAGTGATCTCCTAATTGATCTTTTTGTTGCATCTTCTTGTTTGTACTAACGTTACATTAATTTCTCCATTTCATTCTTAATTTTTATTATTTATATAATTGCAGAACTGATCAGCTATCGTGGATGACTTCTTAAATCGCAATGTTTTACAGGAGCGGAAGCACGCTATCCACTAGGAAGGTTGGGATTTATGCTACTGACCGGGAAATTCGCTTAGCTACATATAGGAACTGTGTGCAGCCAAAATAAGATAAGATACTAAGTCACTAATTTTCTCTTTCCTTACCGCTTGGCTTCGTGTTCTAATTAGAAGCACGTTCGGCTGGCAATAGGGAAGTCCAGAATGCAAATCCTGGGGCGTTCATTCGCTGATATTTTCTATTTCAAATAAATAATTAAAGGCTCAACCAACTAACCAAGTGGTTCCCAAACTAAAATGTGGTAGACGATAATTCTTCACCACCAGCAGGTGGCGATTAGTTTACCACCTCCCCAACTGCCTTTTAAATGGGGAAGAATGTACGGAATTTTCTTTTTTCTCAACGCATGCTTTCATGATGTAATTAGAAGCACTTCTGGATGGCAGTCTTTAAGCCCAGATTTCGAATCCAGGATAGGTCATTTCTAATATTTTTTTTTTGGCTCCTAAATAAACCTAATATTATACATCACCGTTCTATGGTGCTCTACACTCATCTACAATAGCACAATCTCAAATAGAGCTACCAGTGCTTTAATATCGAGATTAGTGTACATAGTGACTCTGAAATTGCAGTTTCGATGGTAATGGTTCAGAGGCACATGTTCTACTGTAGTGTGGATTAGGTTAACATGTCTTTCTGGAGCTGTTTCCAAAGCAGAAGAGTGCTGATCATTCTACAGATTTAAGGTAAATGATAAGGCCTTTACCGGAGCTTATAAGTTGGGTAAATCAATGTCTATATGATATTTTTTCTGATTACATACTTTTTGTTTTGTGTCATATGGGGACAAACTGTATACTAGTTTTTATGCCTGCTTTGAATCAGACACTAATTTTTGTTTGCAGCACCACTATAGGGTTTGCAGTCATACCCTGCTACACGACACTTAAACCATTAGCATCTATGTTCACATATTGCTCAACTGATTTATTAGTTATAGCTTATGTGCATACATTTCTTTGTCATATGTGTATGTATTTTAATATGAATCTTGTGTAAAAAATAAATTAGACTTGCATATATGCATAGGCAAGCTAGTTTGCTATACGAAAAGAAAATAAAATTAAAAACCCTGTTCCTTAGACCATATCAACTGGCTGTTTACCCAATTCACATATATTGCTATAGCACCAGATGTTAAATTTAAATCGACCACTTCATTTGAAAGTTATAAAATGGACATTTGTATACTATGTTATCTTTTAGTACATGCTCAGCTGTTGAATTTTTATGGCAAAGGTCCTGAGGGCTATCTGCTTAAAAGAAGAGATGCCCTTCTTTGAGCACTTTTTGAATGAAACTGACTTGTATTCGTATTAAACATAGGGAAAACTGTAAAAACAGAGATGTAGCTAACCCACTTGATAGAATTCAAACCTAAATTGTATCACCAGTATTCTGTGTCTTATCTATTCGAGAACCGACACCGGTGGGTATTCTTCTAAAGCAAGATTTTGGTTTATGTTTGCATATAGATATTACTTATGCAGTAGATCATTATCAGACATATCAAAATAGTGATATCATTGAATGAAATTAAAAAAAATAATAATTCCATTTTGCTACAAACTTCATACCCAGAAAACAAGAGAAATAATGCTTTGAATTTTGCTCATCAGAAGAAGCATTATATAACACAGCACTTTTGATGAGCACAGTTAATTGGTGTGTATATGTATTTTAATCAGTGAGCTGTTCTAAAAGATTTTTCATGGAATGGTCAGACTTTCTTAATTTCTCAACCAGACTAGCAGCATTGTTCATCTGACATGAGACAAACTTAAATTAAGATATACAATCAAAAGTCTTTAATCCGGACTCGTCGGGACTTCGGCGATTCCGGATTATCGATTTTTCCGGATTATAGATCATCAGTTTAAATCTGGTAAGATGGCATGCAGAAATTATAAAATTAAAAATATGAAACAGTAATTTATAAAATAATGAGCAATTATGATCTAAAGGGTATCAAAATTTACCAAAAAAGAAGCCTAATATTTATTTGTTTACTTTATTAAACATTTCCTTCAATGCGCGGATGCGTAAAGCATACCTTACGCACAGCCGAAATTAGAAAATTGCAACCAGAAAACTATTTGATTTGTATTCGTGATATTTATAATGACGAGGAATTTGATTTAAATCATATCAAAGACGGAGTACACCGAAATTAAATACTACATTTAGTAAGGAATTATAAGCCGAATAAAATAAAAACATCTGCCCTGAAGGTAACGATAGTGTTGACAAATCAACTTCCAGTTCATTGCGCGCCGCGACGTCCCCCTCCCCCGCGCAGAGCAGCGTGAAATTGATAAACAGATTTCGGAACGGTTAGATAAACAAAGAATATGCCTTTATCCATTTTTTGTAGCAATTCGTTTTTTGTTTGATGGACATCGAAACATACTTTCGTTTTCTAGATCCTTTGGGAGCTCCAGCATCGGAAATTCTATTTGACATAATCGAAAGTTCAAGCTTACTTTTAGAAAATTGCTCTTACAGTCTGCAAAAAATAATAAGCCGGATCCAATTCGAAGATTAAAGAACAACGCAATCATCAACATTAACTGATATAGATAATCAGATAATTTTAGCTTATACCGTCCGTTATATATTAAACGCGCACGCGAAAACGTATTCTGCACTTGCGCAGACGCATATGCGCAGTGGTAAATGTCTTGCGCGCACGAGTAAAACGCCTATGCGCATGCTTCAATGCGGCGCATGCGCAGAAAGATTTTAGCTTTGAGGTCCGGATTATAGATCATTCCGGATTATGGGTGTCCGAATTAACGACTTTTGGCTGTACATAATTTTTAAAACAGGGCACATAAATTTCTATATAATGGCTAACATAAATTATATTTCATGTTAGCCATTATATAGAAAACTGGCTAAATAAACAGAAAATCTAAAAAATACAGCCGCCTATTCCACAAACAAAAAAAAAAAAAAAAAAAAAAAAAAAAGGACAAATAATCTTAAAATGAACTCAATGATTGCAGACTATAGTAATAACAATTTATTGAAAATGAATGTAGATACACTATTTTACTTTTAAATATGTCAAGAAACTTGTAGTGATCATACAGCTAATTCAGTTTGCTTTTAAAAAAGTGTGCATTGAAATAAATAAATAAATAAATAATAATAATAAAAAAAAAAACACAAGAATTTAAAGAAAAAAGAACAAGAGCTTTTCATTATTAAAAACTGTTATGACCTAGAAGAAATCTAATCATATCCTTTCACATTACCATCCATGCACACCAATCACATAATCATCCAGCTAGTTGGAGAAAAATGGTTTTAGGTAATGAATGTATTTTGCTTTTTTAATTCCCCTGATATGAAACTCAGCCAGATCAGGTTCATGAATTTAATTGTAAAATACGGGTATTGAGAAGCAACTGTCATTGGCGAAGGGCTTGGGCATACTGTAGATGACAGTAGGAATCTGCCCCATAGTTATCCCTATGGGACGGATGGATAGAGGACTAATGTCAATTTCAAAAATATGTCTCTGCAATAATATTTTATTAAATTAATTATGTGAGGTTTGTTTGGTGCATTATGAAAAATGAGCACTATTTATGAACAACTTAAGATACTTAACAGTAAATTATCATCACATACATCACAAAAAAGAAATGTATCTCTTTGAGTGCGCATATAGTGAGCTTGGATATATATATATATAAAAGTATATTTTATTTAGTATTATAATATATTATTCTTTTTCATATTTTTATGTTAAATGATAATTCTTAAATAGATAAGAATGAATGAATTTATAAAAACAATCATCTCAACCTTTATAATAAATGACACCTAAAGGTTTTCTCAAAATTTAATACAGTTATTCCCATACATGTTGATTTGGCATCCATAGTTGTTATGGCCAATCTATTATAATGCAAATAACAGAAGAAAAAAAAATACAAAATGCATTTTAAATGAGAACAGGCCACATCATAATAATCAAAATAATTTGTACTAAAATTCCAATCATAAGCAAAAATATACAAGTATAAAATAAAAAAATAAAAAAAATATTGTTCTGACATCAAATACAAAACTGCTTACTTTGCTTATAGTACTTAACATTTTATTCAGGGTTAAATTAAAACATCAAAATTCTCAACATTAGAGATACAGAAAATATATTAAAAAAATGTATATGATATAGTATACAATCTCAGCATGCACAATTTATCAATTAAATTTGACTTCCTTTATACGTATTTTTCAAATCATGAGAAACAGTTTTGGGCTGATTTTTGTGATGAAACATTAGAAGATATTTTCCAAGAAGGGATGCTTTAAGGCAAACTGGCTTGCATTCATCACATGGAAAAATCATGACGACGTTTATGCAGGCAGTCCATTCACCAGGATTTAAGCTATTAGTGTTCAGCTTCTCACCAGCTTGTCCACTGGCACACAACAGCCTCTTGTAATACATTATCTGCAGGCATGAAATCCTTCTGTATTTATATGAAAAGAAAAAGTTATACATTCAATATTAATTACAAAACCCATTTTCATACATGCCTACTGACAAATTATAAGTAATCCGCAACTCATGATGAGTATTGTTCCAATAGTTCCATCATAAGTTCATGCTGATGTAACTCAGGGTCTTAATAAAATTATACCTTGGTATGTTTGATTATATTGTTATGAATAAGGCTTCTGTTTCACATGAAAATGGTTTAAGGAGGTATAAACTTATGTGACATTTATAAACAATTTATTCGCATATATTCACATGAATTTTATAAAATTAATACATATACATCCCTTTCATTAGTTGATAAGAACAAAAATATATACAAAATTCTTTTAATTAAAATAATGGATAAGTAACTGTTACTTATTTGAAAGAATTACATATTGTAAAATACAATTTAGTGAAAAATTATTATTCAGGTATGATCAGAATCCTATAAAAACAATGCACGTATGCATAAGCTGTTTATATTTTTCTGTAAAATAAACATTTGATCTGGACAACTGCATACTTTTATTTCAAGATGCTTTTTTAGTTAGGACTACCTAATATACACTAATGTTTGTGAAAATCACAACCATGAAGGAATTATGCACTTTGAACCAAACTTACATGAAATGTAAAGTGAGTTAAGACATACAAATGATTAGAATTATGCATGCATGAAATGAGAACTGGCAGTTGTAAAGGACTGTAAAGTTGTGCTGAAATCTGTTTATCATCCTCCGTCTGCAGTGAACATTTAATTTGTGCTCAGTATGCCTCGTCAACAGCAGAGGATGCCATACCAACAAGTTTGAACGAGGCCACATCGTCTGTATGCAAGAGGGTGGACTTTCATATCAAACAATCACAGCCCGCATGCAGCACAATGCCACAACAGTGATGCATGTTTGGAAGAAATGGACAGCGAGAACCAAACAAGATGAAATCCTGGCAATGGGTCACACAACAGCACAGGACGACAAACACCTCATCTGCATGGCTGTGATGGATTGTAGAGCATCCTCTCGTATGTTAGTACAATATTGGAGCACCGTTACAAGTGTTCGTCGCTGTCTGCTGCAACATGAACTACATGCAAGGGTTCCTCTATGCAGGATTGCCCTGTCGCTGAGTAACAAATGCCTCCGACTTCAGTGAGCACTGCAACTCAGTGCGTGGCGTGCTCTGTGGCAACAAGTTGCTTTCTCCAACAAATCTTGCTATAATCTGGAGTATAATGATGACAGAGTATGCATTATTTGATGCATTCCAGGCACTATATTTTAGGGAAAAAAAAATGCCTGTGCACAAGCCTTCTTTAATGTACAACAGGTTTTGCATCTTCCCCAGATATGTTGCTCAATCAGCATGCCTAGGATTTCATCGGTCAGCGACTCGCACGTACAGCTAGTGGGCCACACACTGAAACTGAACTTTCACATCAAGTCAAAGCCATTCCCCAGGATTACATTCAGAACCTATACGATTCAATACCACGATGTGTACAGGCTCTCGCTCAGCATGACAGAAACCCAAAGTACTGATTTTCCAACTTTCGCTTTTTTTTGTTTTGTTTGTAAATGTGATCGTTTACTTGTATCACTATCGGTAATATGCGGAATAAATTTCATTCATTTCCGACAATTCCTTCATGGTGTTGCATTTTTCACAAACATTAGTGTGTCTACAGCTTCCAGTGCCTGCTCAGCATCCTCTCGTATGTTACTGAAGATAAATGACTAACTGAAGACAATTTTCAATCTCTATTGAAATGCCCGTAATGATTCATTGCTAAGCACAGAATCTTAAATAACACTTGTCACTACTAGCAATGCCTCATTCTGTCTCTAGTCCACCATCAGAAAACTCCATCAACCTGCTGTGGAGGAAGCTCCACGTTTATAAATTCATTGCCATCATCTTCAAAGGCAGAATTACAGAGGTTCTGGGAATCCCATATTATCTTTAAATTCTTTCAAAGCTTTTCTCAAGCCTTTTCTTGTACAATGCAATCATAAAATGCTTGTTGAAATTCTACTCAGTATCAACTGTAATCTCCAAATGCGGCTTTATGAATTTGTGTCCATCATCTATACAAATTACACTGACCAAAAAAAAAAAAAAAAAAAAAAAAAAAAAGGCATTATTTAATTTTTAAAATTACATTATCTTTCGGCTATGCCGAACTGGATGACGAAAGGGGCAATTCTCAGAACACGCACATTTCCAGGAAACCCGTGTAGCTAGGTTACCATTTTCACTTACTACAAAGACAACGCCAAACAATAATCGATTATCGCTCAGATTGGGACCACATGATCCTTCAGAAGCAGAACTTTCATCTGATTGGTTCATTTCTACCCCGGACAGAGTTTCAGCTGAAACATTTTTGGCAAGGTTTGAAGAAATATCACATAGCCGCTACATTGTTTCTGTAGCTAGGTGGGATTCTTTTTTTTTCTAAAAATCCTCCCATTTAAACCACTGCTACCAAAAACTTGTTTCTCAGGAAAGTCCTGTCTAGCAGGGACTGTTGATAGAAGTAAACAACCGCTTTAATCAACACTCACTAATAATATAGTAAAATCACAATGACCAAAATTAGCCTCAATCCACTATGTCTAATCCGTTTTCAAAACACATGTTTCACTTTTGTGATAAGAGGAGAGTGGAATGTGGAAATGAACATGAGCTCAGCATAAGAGCGTATAGGTAGTGATCACTTTAGGTTTTCTACAAATGACATTCAGTGGATGAGTTGAATGTTGCCTTTTTTTCCCTCCAAGATAGCTAGATGGTGTTACTAGGTGGCTTAAAGTACAGTCAAAAGTCTTTAATCTGGAATGATCTATAATCCGGACCTCAAAGCTACAAACTTTCTGCACATGTTTAAACGCATGCCCATATGCGTTTAATGTATAATGGACGGTATAAGCTAAGCTAAAATTATCTATTTCAGTTAATGTTGCAGATCGTGTTGTTCCTTATTCTTCTAATTGGATCCGGCTTATTATTTTTTGCAGACTGTTAGAGCAATTTTATAAAAAGGAAGCTTGAACTTTCGATTATGTCAAAAAGAGTTTCCGATTCTGGAGATATCAAAGGATTTACAAGCGAAATCATGTTTTGATGTCCATGAAACAAAAAGTGGAATTGCTGCAAAAAATGGTTAAAGGCATGAAGAAAGTGACAGAGAGGTGATTTGTTTCTCTAACCATTCCGAAATCTGTTTATCAATTTCGCGCTGCTCTGCGGGAGAGGAGGGGGTACGTTGCAGTGCACAATGAACTGGAAGTTGATCTGTCAGCACTATCCTCATCTTCAGGGCAGATGTTTTTATTTTATTCGGCTTATAATTCCTCACTAAATGCAGTATTTCATCTCGATGTACTCTGTCTTTGATATGATTTAAATAAAATTCATCATTATAAATATCACGAATACACATGAAATAGTTTTCTGGTTGCAATTTTCTAATTTCAACTATGCGTAATGTATGCTTTACACATGCGCACGTTGAAAGAAAAGTTTATTAAAGTAAACAAATAAATATTAAACTTTTTTTTGTAAATTTTGATACCCTTTAGATCATAACTGCTCTTTATTTCATATTTTTAATTTTATAATTTCTGCATGCCATCTTAAAAGATTTAAACTGATGAGCTATAATACAAAAAAACCGATAATCCGAAATCGCCGAAGAGTCCAAATTAAAGACTTTTGACTGTTTATGATAACCAAATGAGCACCACAGCATTTAATGGGTTAATATATGACATAATTACACAGATTGGAATTTGCTAGCAAGTTTGCCCTTGAAACAGAAAAGAAAATTAAAAATCCTGCTCCAGAGGACATTCCAGCTGGCAACTTTATGAAATTTATATACTACTGTTACGAAATAATTTGATCCAGTTTTGTGAAATTAACAAAATATATGGCATTAATGAACTATACAATCATCTGATGCATATTTTAACTTTGAATGTCAAATCAGAATAGGGATTTTTTTTTTTTTTTTTTTTTTCCCACTGTGGCTGATTCTTACCTTTAGTCATAAAGATGGCTATTATGATGCATGTTGCTTTATCAAAGACCTGCCAATGATGGATTACTATATTCCTGCCCCACTTTACAGTGCTGAAATTTATTAAAAATATTTCCCTCATTTTCCACTTTTTTCAATAAATTAATTAGAAGGAGCTTTCCTATAGTTTAAAATGTATTTGTTGATGTCGTAATCATTGTCTTACTTACAAAGACAAAATCCCATAAATACATACAAAGGTTACATTGAACCTTTCTCCTTGTAATTTTTTACCTTAATGCCAACTTAACACAAGAACTGTTGAAACACAGTGAAGCAAACTCAAACTGACATTCATTCTATGATTTCAGCTGCATACTCAACTTCTCGCCTACGACTCTGCAGTTGTGCAATTCTAAGATGTTTCTTCAAGTAAAAAATTGGTCGATGTGTACATGGATACCGAGGATGTGTAATTCTTAAAAACGCACCAAGCAGTCGGTGATTTTTCATTGTTTTTCTTGAAGTCCTGTTTTAGATATTTTTGCATGTTTACAGAATTAATTCAAATTTGTAACCGGCGATATGATGAGTCAGTGATTTTCTAAAACACACGAAAACAATCGATTTGGCGACTTGGCAATTTTTTTAAAACTCGCCAATCTGGACCGTAATATCTAGTTTTACCATATTGCTGTTGTGAAAAGACATGTTTGAAGATGAGTACAAGTTTAACAATTTAAAAATACTGTAATCCTAAAAACAAATCATATGGACCATGGTAGACAAAAAAATAAGAAAGGCACTGCAAAAGCATATGGTTAGACATGGCCAGAATCTCATAAAAAATAGCAGACATTAGCTTCTTGGCAAAACATACTTTGGCTCAACTTCGATGTTAATGTTTCTGGTTAAGTAGAAGCAACATTAAAACTGGTTTGCAGTAAATGCTGCCAAATGAACACATAACTGAAATATTTGCTGATATTAAGAAAAATATTAATTTGTTCAGCTAGACATTTAGCACCAATGCTCATCTAATAACAACAAAATTATAAATTTGTTCACAGAATGTAATAAGAAATTTGTGTAAATAAGTACATAAGCAGCAGCAGCAACAACAACAACAACAACAAAAGGCACATCAATATCACTGCCACACCATACAATTACGTTTGAATAAGAAAACAGAGTTATGCACACAGCATTGAAAGAATACCTTTGAAGTACACCATATTCATTTCTTACCCTGAATCGAGCAGAACCATGTAATTATTTAATCTGCAACTACATTTTGAAATTTAATAATACACACAAATTATATACATTTAATACACATTTTGTACCGAAATTAAATAATTACAAATATAGTTTTTACTAACCTATACATGCAGAAATTCAGGGAAAAAAGATCGCCAGATCGCATTTACCAGTTTGCTTTAAAAAAATGAATTAACATAAATAATTACAATTGAAAACCTATTCATTTAAGCAAATAATGGATTATAAATTTTAATTTTACCTTACAATCAAGAATGAGAATAGCCACATCACACCCACACCACGCTGCATACAGGCAAGAGAACATTAACTGGGCTGAATAACAAAACAACCATCACAGCAAAAGCTACTGCTTCTTGCTGCAATTTTTAATTTCGCTACAAATAACAGAATAATACTAGAATTGCTTACAAAAAGTGTACATAGAATGTTAGGCTTTTGGTATTAATATTACACACTCTAGCTCGGCTGAAGTTAATATGTTAATGTTTCTGGCTAAGCATGTTCAACTAGATGCATTATTAAAGCTGATTTCGGCTAATTTCGGATACCCGGCTCTTGGCTGAATTTGGCGAGTTTTCGGCCGCCATCTTGGATTTCAGAAATGCGCCAAAAAGCGCATTTCGAAATCCAAGATGGCGGCCAAATATTGTTTTCCCTATCCGAGGGAAGTGGACAGGGAAAACAATTCTGAACAACCAAAAGGAAAAATTGAACTTACCCTTGTTCATGTTGACATGATGACGCCTGACATTCCGTTTCTTCAATGTTGTACAACATAGTTAATGTTATATTACTAAGCATGATATGATAACTTACTAATTGTAATTCAGTCTAAAGTAACAGAACAAGAAATTTTAATTAACGTGTACTTTAACGAGTGAAATGTTTTGCATGAAACGCTATAGGGCGAAGAAGTACTTATGCTCAAACTGTAAACAATTGATTTAAAAGAAAGCTTCCAACCTAAAAATTTGACTTGCATGTAATTTCGGCATTATATTATTTGGCATTTAAATTAATAATGAATTTATATTTAAATTAATTATGTTATGCAGGTAAGTGTATGACAGTTAAACATGATATATATGGATGAGAAATGAAAAATTAGAACATTTATTAAGCTATTTGTAATATATGCTAAGTTCTTTTTAAGAAACTTATTTTTCAGTATATAGCACTCATTTTTTTTTTATTAATTAATCAATTTGAACATATATTTTCTATTTTTCCCTGTGTTAGAATTTCAACTTTTTTTTAATTAATCAATTTAAACATACATTTCTTAACATTTCTTAACTTATTTTTCAATATGCAAGAATTTCAACTCTTTTAATTAATCAATTTAAACATATATTTCTTAACTTTTGTTTCAATATGTAAGAATTTCACCTTTTTTAATTAATAAATTTAAACAAATATTTCTTAACTTATGTTTCAATATGCTAGAATTTCATATTTTTTAATTTATCAATGTAAACATATATTGCAAAATGAAGGTACTTACCCCTAGATGATATTGCTTGTACAATCTTTGTCTTCTTAAATTATGTTATTTATATTTATATAAAAATTTCACTTTTTCACAAGAAAATTTTTATCCAGGATCTCACAGTTTCACCTTTTCACAAGAATATTTTTATCCAGGTTCTCACAGTTTCATCTTTTCACAAGAAAATTTTTATCTTATTTCTCACAGTTTTGCAAGAAAATATGTATCCAGTTTCTCACAGTCAACAAGTTCACAAGTAACTGTGTATATGATAACCAGGGCTATAAAGGGAGCATATGTCCGTGGGCACATCATCCAAGGGAAGCCAAAATGATGTTACGAATTTTTAGAGTTGAATGTTTTCCATTTTTGGCCAGTAGTCGGGAGGGGCACAAAATCTTCAGTTGTCCCTGGGCGCTGAAAACAGTAACTATGCCGATAACTTATAAAATTTCATTTTTTCACAAGAAAAACTGTTATAGATTCATTCCTTGTTAAAATCCAATGCTTCGTTTCACTGAATTCCACTCTTATAGATCGAGGCCTGTTCATCAGATCTGAAAAAGAACAATTTTTACAAGCATTTTGAAATTAGAAATGATTCCATTTCCACATCACCTTAAGACTTACACGTACTTAAAAAAAGAAAAATCTTTTCTTCTGCTTTTTGACTATTCATTTTAATTGAAGCATTACCAAATTTTGTAAATTAGAGTTTTTATAATTATATTTAAATCAGTTATTTATAAAAAATATTTATGCAGGTATTATCATATAATTTCGTTTAAAAAATAGGCACTATCTATTTTCACATTACTTGACGTTACATGCAGGTTAAAGTGATTTTTAATTAAATCTAAATTTGATAAAAAAATTAGAAACAGTAAGAAATATGATTAATGATATTAGTGAAACAAAACAGTTACAAATAATCCCAATTTTTAAGCTAGTACATGTAAGACTAGGAGATAGGAATCCTGATGCGTTTTTTTTTTACGAGGTTTCGCCAGGAGCCATAATCCTGTAATTTTAATGTGCACACATATATTTTATATTACTTACCATTCAGCACCATATTTTGCATTTTTCAGCAGTATTACTTGGCAGTTCACTATTTAGAGTTTTTTGTAGAGAAAATATCCATGTTATATATGTTCAGAATACGAGATAAATAAACAAGATTTTAAATTTCATGATCGTCGAGATTTCCTGTGGTGGCAGCAGTTGCTCAGTTCCTTCGCTTTCAGGTGTGGCCCGCATCAGTCGTTTCAACTCGGATGTGTTTCTTGAAAGAAAAACCTGGCTATACCCCCAGGTACTGGGTTTGTCATCCGAGTTGATTTCTCCATCTGCTTCTTCCCTCGTCTAAGTGGCAGCAAAATGTTATTTTTGAAGTCCCTAAACAAAATATCCATATTATGCATATTCAAAATACAAGATAAGTAAACAAGATTTTAAATTTCATGATCGTCGAGATTTCCTGCGGTGGCAGCAGTTGCTCAGTTCCTTCGCTTTCAGGTGTGGCCCGCATCAGTCGTTTCAACTCGGATGTGTTTCTTGAAAGAAAAACCTGGCTATACCCCCAGGTACTGGGTTTGTCATCCGAGTTGATTTCTCCATCTGCTTCTTCCCTCGTCTAAGTGGCAGCAAAATGTTATTTTTGAAGTCCCTAAACAAAATATCCATATTATGCATATTCAAAATACAAGATAAGTAAACAAGATTTTAAATTTCATGATCGTCGAGATTTCCTGCGGTGGCAGCAGTTGCTCAGTTCCTTCGCTTTCAGGTGTGGCCCACATCAGTCGTTTCAACTCGGATGTGTTTCTTGAAAGAAAAACCTGGCTATACCTCCAGGCACTGGGTTTGTCATCCGAGTTGATTTCTCCATCTGCTTCTTCCCTCGTCTAAGTGGCAGCAAAATGTTGTTTTTGAAGTCCCTAAACAAAATATCCATATTATGCATATTCATAATACAAGATAACTAAACAAGGTTACGATAATGAAAACATAAGTTAGCGTATATATAAACACTTTTATTAAATGTTTTAATATTTTTTCTAAAAGTGTTCTTTCTGTTGTTTAGTTTTAATCTTTTGTTAACTACATACTCTTTTTAACTAGAAAATAATAATTGAACATAGTACAAAAATACACAATTACCACAAAAGGGTGGCAAGTTTAAGAAATTAATAATGTAAGATTGAATCCTTATATTTAAAATAATAAATAAACGGTAAAATTAAAATAATAAACGTAGTATGAAAATACATAATTAAAATAAACAGGCTGGAAACATTAAAAGTAATGAATTCACCTGTATATTTTCTGACTGAAGATTCATTTCTTTCCATGATTCATTTATCATTTCTGCAATATTCTTTACCTGAAAGGGGTGATAAATTATCCTTAACAATAAAATGTTTTCTGATAAGAAGTAGGCTGGAAACCTTTAAATTAATCAACTCACCTCTATGTTTGTCAATTTATCTGTCAAAATTAGTTTTCTTCTTTCTTTTATTTATTTTTTTTGGATTACCTAATTTGCAATAAAGTTTTTTTTTACTGAAAAATAAGTAGGTAAACTTATACTAATAATAACTAAATAAATTTTACAGTTGCTTTTACTGAAGGAGTAGTATTAAAATAAAGTGAAGCACTAATTTGAAACATAAGCTGTGAATGGTTAAAATTTTGTCTTACCTCTGTCATAGTATTTCATGACATTTTGGATCTGCAGCTGTGAAAGAAAGTTTATTTTAATGAAGGAATAACAAAATATATAAAGAATAGCTTCAAAATAAAAGTTAAGAATAACTGAAATACACATTTACCTCTTTATGTAAAAGATATGCAACATTTTCGCAACATTTCCATCCTTTTGTTTTCTGGGCTCTGTTTTTTGGTTGAATTCTAAAAGGAAATAAAAAATAACAATTTCATGTAGTGAAAAACAAAAAGGTATTAAATCAAAATTTGTGGACCATCTGAACATTTACACAAATTATAGTAAACAATTTACTTGTATGCTTTTCTTATCATTTATTCCAGTTTTAAAACTTGGTCTGTGTTCCCTTAGTCTGAAAAATAAGCACATAGATTGTAATGGTATGTAATTTAATATTTAAATGCAATTTTTGTATGTATATATATGTAAATAAATAAATTATGTCAAAAATAAAGTTATATTTGTTGGTTTTACCCCATTTATCATCATCTTCCTGAATGAATGGTATATCATCATCTTGTCGGGCAGATTTCTTTGGAGGCATCAGGTCCTCAATTCCTTCGCTTTCTGATGTTGGTTCGTCCAACATTTTAAGTTCAAGGCCGACTTTTCCATGGCCTGGATACACAGCTTTAATGTCCTGTAGAAACTGAGCAAGTCTTTCTCCATCATAAGTAAAGGGCTTCAAGCGGAACCGCCTGTAATAATGTACAGCCATGTACTGCGTGCAAATATTATCTGTTCTCTTGCTCTTTATAGACCTCTTAAAAAGTTTGTTTTCACCCTCAAGATCATTTATAGTGTTCTGTTTATCATCGGGATCTACGAATACGCCTGTAAATAAAGGATTAATGAATGTTAAGGACGAAAAAAAAAAAAAAATGTCACTCATTAAAAAAAAAAAGACACATATTTACCTTTCTTGTGATTGGTAGTTTTATGTGTTGCTGCCGGAAATAAATTTTCTATCCTTTTATATTGTGGAGCAGAGTCAGTGTATATGAAGGTGGTTTCTGGGTGAACATGACGTTTAATATAAGGCCACAAATGCCTTTTGCTTTTTCCTTTAACCTTGAAAAATAATCCTTCTTTGTCTTCTCGACAGTAGATGCCTAAAACTACGATGGTCATATTTTTGGTTACCCTGCCGCGGTTGTACTTGCGGCGGGTCAAAAATGTTTCATCAATTAATATAGATTTTCCTTTACCACCTAACATTCTGCTATGATGAGAGGCAAAAATTTCGCATACCTCACGACAATATGATAAAAAGTCAACAATAGTCTCATTTGCAATTACTGGTAATTTTTGCTTTTCCCTCCATAGCTTTAGCTGCTGATTTATGTAGCTGAAACTGTGATCTAGAACAAAGTACACAGTTATGACTAAAGCTTCCCTTATCGGGATTTTTGTACCTTCGAAAAATGTGTTTTCAATGGGGTTAATCATGCCAGAGCAGTTGTTGCGATTTCTCAGGCTGCAGACCCAACGCCATCCCAGCTTTGATTCCTTTCTCTTGTTGCTTCTCATCGGTGCCTGGCACTTGGGGCAAGGTGGTGCCTCATCCTCTCTGGGAAGAAGTCCAGCATCGGTGGCAAACTCGAGTGCAGCTGCCTCTGTATTAATTAAATGCATGTCAGTAATTAAACAGAAATATTTCAGTTTTTCATGCAAAGAAGCCATATTCAAAAAAGTCAGTACAGTGACAGAAATAGTTTAATGAAATTTATTGTTAGAAATTTCAGAAACTTGGCAATTATGCAAAAGTCAAAACTATCAGAAATAAAAAAGTTTAATAAAGATGAAAAGTAATTATAAGTTTAATTAAACAATATTAGTTCATTATAGGAAGATAGAGAAGTGAAAAGTTCAAACTAGAAAGTAGTGTTACAAAAAAAAAAAAAAAAAAGGAAAGGAAAATAAAAGTAATAGTAATGATATGTATCTATGAAAACAAAGTATTAAAACAAATTTCAAGTGAAAAATAATATTAAAAAATGTAATGGATGAAAATAGATTAAAAGTAAACTTAGCTTTGGCAAAGTCCAAACCACGCAAGTACCAAGGTACTGATTTTTTTCAGTACCTGACAGACAGACAGACAGCTGCACGGGCTTAACCGCGGCAAAATATGATCGCGAAAAATCTTCTTTTTTAAATTTATTTAAAATATTTTCGAAAAAAAAAAAAAAAAAGTTTACTTTACAAATAAATGTTTTTCGGTACATATGTTTTTTTAAAACATTTTTAAACAGAGATGCAGAAGAATAATAGGTATTGTTATTTTTGTGTGCAGATATGCGTGCGTGATGAACTAAAAAATGATTTTGAAGGTTTCGTGGCATATTTATCCTCTCAAAAATATGCAACTTGCTCAACTTTTCGATTTTATTAAATTAAATAAGGCCTATCGATTTTTTTTTTTTTTTTTTTAAGCACTGACAATGAAAGCTGTTATGTTCTATTTTTGCGTTTTTATCCCAAAGCGCGTTAGCCCAGAAGGGCTATTAATTTCGTTTTCGCATTTTGCGTTGAACTGTTTCTACCGAATATTATCACTGTGTGTTATATTTAAAGATATTTAATAATAAAGAACCAGCATAAATATACGTATGATTAACGTACATAACATTTATGTAGATACTGTGATAAAACAACGGTACCTACAGCTATGAAATTTTGAATATGTACGTCACCACCCGAATATGGGCATCTGAAAGCTCAAATTTGTAATTTGTTTTATTAACTATTTAACATTTTGTAAAGCATTTATGTCTTTTTGATTAAGAAACTCGACGATTTCTAAGCGAGCAATGGCAACACTGTTCGGCGCAAGACTGTCTATCGGAAATTCTAAAGATATGCTCTTCTTTTAAATGTTTTGTCATATTGCTGCTTAAGAGAGAAGACAGTTGGGATGTACAAAATTTAAAGACCGCATGTCTGTTGATTTTGAAAATTCATTTCCAATGAATTTAACAATTCTTTTCAGTTGGCGAGAGGTATACATCTCTGTTGTACACTATTATTGGTAACCTTTAATTGTTGGTTATTTGTTACATTTTTTTGTCTTTCATATTGCCCTGGCTGCATTGGAAATTTCGTGGTTTTCCTCGTGTGTATACGAGCCAGTACAATTACACTAATGAATCATATCACTTAAATAACGTGAATAATTATAGAGTGTAGAATAATTGGGTTGGTTGTTATGTTCACGAGTTGTGTGTAAATGCGTGGCTTTGTGTGATTATGTAATTAATTAATGAAGATTTCAGAAGCGGCCTGGCGGTAAAGTGTGTGAGCACTGGTAGTTCTGTCCGAAGTTCGAATCCCGCTAATGCGCCGGTTGCTTGTTATGTTCACGAGTTGTGTGTAAATGCGTGGCTTTGTGTGATTATGTCATTAATTAATGAAGGGTTCAGCAGCGGCCTGGCGGAAAAGTGTGTGAGCACTGGTAGTTCATCTCATTACACATATACTAGCTACGCATATATACATTATAGACAGTGGTGTAACTAGAATTCTTGGTCCCGTATGCAAAATAATTTCCTGGGTCCCTAAACCAATAAATTTAATGTGCTTAAAAATAAAAATTAAACTAAAGAAAAAAACGTGAAAAGTAAAAAGAAAAAAAAAAAAAAAAAAAATCAAGGATTCCTGGAGCCTATGTTTTCATGATTTTTATCACATCTGGATTAATTGTTAAAAAATAAAAGCACGTTCTTAGGGAATCATTTGAAAGTTATGTAATATGAAGAAAGAATAAAAAGGAAAATATTTCCCCTTTGCTAACTGGTGAAATGCAAATTTGCTTTAGTCTGGGTATTTGACGTCAGATGATTTTATTTCTGTAATTTAAGACTTTTTGTGTGCGTGCGTGTGAGTGATAGGTAATTGATATTCACAGACAAGATAATTGATAAACGTACAGAAAAAATATTACATCAATAGATAGTACTCTGTGATTTACTCAACTTACAAACATAATTTATGCAATAATATACAAGTAATAAATAAGAACTTTTATGATGTAAATGATACATTTGTTAAATATAAAACATATTTATCATAAACTTCATAAAGAAAACTAGTTGAATATACAATTTTAGTAGAAAATATGTAATATTTTTGCTGTCCTTTTAAAAATCCTTTTGGTACACTAAACTACTTGAATACATCCTTTTTATAAAAAAACATGAATGCTAAAGATTTTTCCTGTTTCTTTTTAATTTTCCCTCAGCCCGTACTGCTGTTCTTCTCTAATCCCCCCCCTCAATAAGTGTAATTATAACACTGGTGACCGAAATTCATCATAAAGACAAAAATCTTTTTTATTAAAATTTGCGTCTCCTAACCTTCATTTCCGCAAAATTATTTATCAATACCTGGACGTCCATTTTCACAGCCATGTCAACTTCAACGCTCAATAGTGATAGGTTTAACAACCGATCTTGTATCATAGTGTTTCTTAAATATGTTTTTATTATTGAAAATGACCTCTCGCTCGTGGCTTTGGTTACAGATAATAAATGATAAATACAATATAAGTTAATTGCACTCCCGATTAACTGCTTGTCATGTCATAGTATTTTACCATTGCTAATTTAGCTAAATCCTTAACGGATTTCAAATTTTGGATATCTGTTCTGAAAGTATTTATAAATAATAAAAGTTGTACTTCCAGTACATTAGCAAAGTCTTATTTATATTTTTTCTGTATTTTTGAAACATTATTAATAATTTCCGTATTTGTTAACAATGACAAATACAGAAATTTAAGTTCCAAAAATGAAAACATCATTGCGATTTTTGTTATTCCAGTCATTCTGTATTTTAACTGAGTATTTAAAATGTCGAGAGCAGCATAAAAAACTGTTACTTTAAAAGACATTTCGGAATTTTCAAGCCTGTTATCCTCACATAACTCATCAATATTTTCTTCTATTTTTCAAATTTAGTTTCTATGTCCCATTTATTTTATATACAAAAATTTGTATATAAATGTATTTGTATTTTTGTGAATATACAAAAATTGTATATTCAAAACTCTGCTTCTTTCATAATGTCTTCAAACTTCTTTCTCATATCTTGCATATTAATAGAAACGCTTTTTACATGTTGGTGAGCTCCATTCAAGTCGATTGATTAATTGATAGATCCTGCAGATACAGCGCAGGACGTGTTTCTTTTTAATTTTTGGCATTTTGCCAGAAATGTTTAATAATTTGTAGTTAAGCTCATCGACACAACGTATATTTCAAGATGAGAACTCACACTCTGTCACATGGATTTTAAAAGTAGTACACATAAATACTTGTTTTATACTTTCCTAAACAAGTATAACGTTTCTTCATAATTAGTTAAAATAAAGTTGTATGAAACAAGTTTTGCGTACTTTGTAGAGAAATGCGCAAAACTTCATTTAATGAAAATAGGTTTGTGGTGGATCAAAAAACAAAAATCAGATAGGAAATGCGGATATATTTTAGGAGCATTAATATTTATGATTATTGTTATCTGCTTTATTTGCATCTTGAAAAACTATTAATGTCTCGGAAATTAATGACCTCAGATTTCCAGTTTTTACGCTGCTTATAAATTAAGCAGTATCAATTTATTTTTAAATCTATCAATCATTAATTTATTAAAGACAAAAATATAAAAAAATAAATATAATGTATGGGAACATATATTAACGGAAGCTATTTATGTCTTAGAAAAGTTATGCAGTGGTTCTGAAATGAAAGATAGTAATGTACAAATCGATTATATGAGTGAAAATCGCTTCATTTATTATTAAAACGTATTAAATAAATTTTTTAATTTGCAAAAATTATTGAAATATTGCAATAACGGGGGAGAATTCTTTTCTGAAATATACCATTTGTTGTGTGGTGAAAATAGATATGTAATTCGCGTTCTTTCAAATGTTCAAATGCAACTTAAAACTATTAGGTCCAATGCTGCCATTGATATGCTTAATATTTTCAGTAATTAATTTATCGAAATTTACGAAGTAGTATATACTTTTAGTTGTGTGATACCATTTTTATTATCATTATTATATTATTATTGACGGTTTCACGTACTGAATGCTGTAGAAAGTAAATTAAAAGCAAAAGTAAAGTAAATTGTAAAATTTAATTTCAAATAACAATTAGAAAGGCGTTCTTGCCCTTCGGCTTAATAGTGTAAATAACAGAGAAAAAAAATATCTGCCTTTAACTTTGCCATTTTGTAATGTCAATCGGACTTCTAAATCCAAACTTTTTCTGTCCCTAACCACAGCAGTACTTTTGAAACCACTACGAAGCAACAGAACTCTAACAAATCTCAGACTTCTGATAATTATAGTGTGATTAACAGTTCAACCTCACTTCGAATATTACAATACAATATAGAGAAAGCACCAATTCAGACACTTCAATATGAAATTCAAAACCTACGAAATTAATGCATAAATGCTACCCTAAACATTAAAACATAATGTGACACGTTCATGTAAAATAAATAACTAGTAAAGCTCCAATATAAAGCAACATGTGAAAAGGGATGGACAAATTATAACATTCAAGTATTTCTACTGGAAATAAAGTTGATATAAAACAAGAATTACCAGCCACAGATGTCTTTTTGCTCTGCATTATTCATCCGTTCTTTTTCTTTCACGATATCATGTTCTGCATTCCAAGAGTGCACAAAAATGATCACAAATTACACTAGAAGGGGCCAAAAGGGGAAAAAAGGAATCATTAGATTTTAACTACTTTGATATTAAAGAATAATTATACACAAAGAGAAATATCTAATATTGTTTCTTAATATATAAAACTTCAAGAGTCGCCTTCTTTGTTTTAAACTCCAGCAATGTGCTACATTGCTACTAAAAGCATGACTGCAATTGATAGAAAAGCTGATTTTCCTAATACGACAGAAGTACAGTAAGCGAAAGGGGTTTTTAATATATGGGTACAACATGAATAATGAAAGAAAAAAAAAATTAGACAGTTATTACGGATACACAGAATAAAAGGGATAATGATCTTCGAGAAGAGTAAATATTTGCAGCGCTGGTAGAAAGATGGCACCAAAAGACAAAGAGCAGGTAATTTTAAATCACAAATAAACAAAATAAACTTTACTGCTAGCTTTGAAGCAGGTGTTATATATTAGATTATCTTAATTCACACACATAATTAGTGACATAACAGATCAAAATAGAGTAATCAAACTCGCAATACATTAATATTAAAAGAGCTATACATATATACTTTTAAAGATTTTTTTAAAAAAAGGGCAGAAAAACACCTCTCCAAAACCAGACTTGGAAGAACATCTTGGAAACAAAAGTCGTATACCATAAAAGAAATATTTCATTCAGAATTTTAACGTAAGAACCGTTTCTAATTTTAAGTTCTCTACTTAGGTACTCTCATCCATGAGAGATGACAGCTTAGTCCGATATACCAGAAATTATCTTGAAATATTACCAGGTGACTTTAATGTAATTATAGAAATATTTCACTCAGGGAAAGAACATAATGTCTAGCTGCCCGGGTTCGAGCCCAGCTTTAATATAGCAAGCTAAAACACATCAAATGCCATTGAATGATACAGCATTTTGAAATGTTACAAAAAATTTAAATGCAAATTCGTGGAAGAGCTATTGCAATTACCTACATACTGAAATTTTGACCAAAAATTCAAGAAAACTAAGATACTCCTTTTTCTTTCGAAGGAATCAAAGTCATATACTAATGTAGGGATGCTCAACCTATTATACTATGAAACCTACACATAGGAATGAAATTTTGTCAGCTATGTGAAATGTCCAATACCGAGAAATTCCGTAAATTGTAGAATAGAACCTGCGTCTGAAAACAGACGAAAGGTAGAACATTATTCAAATACTTTACCTTTAGCCTTGAAGCAGGTGTTCTATATTAAACTGTGTTAATTCACATACAGAATTAGTAATATAATAGCTCAAAATATTTTAAGAACCAAACACGCATTAAATAAACATTAAAAAATCTATATACATTTATTAGTGTTACGAGGGTTTATTCTGAAATATTATAAGGTCACTTTCAAAGAAATGATAGAACTTTTCACTCAGGGAAGGGACATTCTGTCTGGCTGCCCCGGTTCCATCCCAGCTTCTGTTACAAAAGTTTGATAGAAGAATTTTAAAAATCCAGAAACGAAACTTATGAAGAAATTATTGAACATACCTGATTCTATGATTTAGCCATTCTTACAGACATAGTAACTAAATCTTAAATTTGAGGGAGGGGGCGTGAGAACTAAACTAGAGTCTTTGAATTAAAGGGTATTATAAATTCATTTTAAATCAAAATTACTTTTGTGAAAATATTACACAAATATGAGGAATATACATTTTTACCATAATGTAATGTACGTTTTGCCCCTTTGAAAATCTGGAGAACTAAGGGGTGAAATATAAGAAAAGTGAAAGAATCATTTGGAAAATCTCATCGAGCTTAAACTAGTTTCTAAATTAGATGTTTTGAGTGTATTTAAAATTAGGCTAACTACTTCATTCACTTCAAACCCATTACATAATACTAGTATTTAAGAAAAATGGTAAAAGATTGCAAATATGTTAAATAACAATTCTATTGATCTAGAAATGCAAATAACTGATTTTCATCCTAATTAAGATCAAGAATATCACAAAAAGCCATTTGAATAGTCCTAGAACGGAAACATCATGAACAGTTAAACTTTTAAAAAGATAAATTCCTGCTTCCAATCTACTTAAAAATGTGAAAGAGGATTTTCAACAATGAACTTGTTAAAATCAATGTTTAGATACAGGATAACAAATCAACATCCCAACGACTGCAAGGATTTAGCCATAACATCGCATGTATCAGAGGCAAAAAAAAAAACTCGCAGAAGAAATGCAGTGTTAAATTTCACATTAAAATACGATTTCCCTGTATTTAACTTTCATCTTGCTGAATTTTTTGTAAATAATACAAAGAGTATACCTTTTCTTTAACATATTATACCACACATTTTTATACTTTGTGTAATGTACTTATAACTGAAATATTAAAAGTGCACTAGATACATGTGCTCACTAAAATTTTATAAACTGAAAATTGGCTCCTTTAAGTTAAAGTTGCACATAACTGCACTAAGGGAAGGAATGCAATTTTATTTCTTTGTCTGTATTTGGTTTCATTTTCATATAAAAAGAGTTAAAAATAGGGTTATCTAATTTTGTTATCTAGGTAACAAAATTTAAACATACATTTTCAGTAAAAGTTACAGAATAAAAGATTTTGTTTCCCTGAAGATGCAACACCTCGCTATTCCAGGTATGGTACACTCTGCATACTTTCAGAAAGAAATTCCTTTCTTAAACAGGGAATCCATATACTTTAATCTGTTTTTACACAAGTACTGTTTATGACTAATGGTCCAGGAGTAAAATACTTTATAGTTAATCCATCTAAATTTTTATTATTTCCGGTCATCTGTATAGACTGTTTATTTATCACGACTAAACTACCAATCTGCATTCTAGATACCTCATATGATTCTTCAAGTCACGTTTCGTAGCCTATCATTTCTAATACAACAGGTACTTGCAGACTTGTAAAGCGTGATTTCGCGTATAGCAGTACCTTACAGGATTCCATTTAATTTGTCCACTGCTAGAATTTCATTCATATGTGGTTCAACATTCATCCATCAACACCAGAAAGAATTTATCTGCTACTTTAAACAATTTCCATAGACTGAAAATGAAGTTCAAAAAAATCTTACAAATCTCAAATGCAAAGCATTCCGAAGAATTTTCACATATGGAAGATAAAGAAGTCAAACAATGAATCAGAAAATTACAAAAGAAGAACTGGGTGCTTATAAAACCCCTTGATAATAAAAGCGCTCATTACGAGAAACAGCTTTTAACTGAAGATTAGATGAAGGAATTGTTAAAGAACAGAGAAGCAATGTCTGATCTTCTAGTGGAGATGGACACAATTAAAGAAAAACACGGACACTTTAAAAGAGCTACTGGGAAATATGTGCTCTTTACAGCGACATGGTTACAGTTGCATCAGTCATTCTTATAAGCAAAAGACATCAGCTTTTTCAAAAAATAATTCTGTCATGTATTTGCCAAGAGAACGAAAACAAGTCCTAAAGAAACTTTCAGAGTGCTTTTCAAAACCAAGTTGAAAGTTAGTCTGCAGAATTTTACTTCGATAATAATAAAACATCTCTGATTTTATTTCAAAATGAATATTTTTTTATCGATTTTAAAGAGATCTTTGCAAATTGGTTCATAAAACTTCACAATACGCCAAAATTGTTCAGATTAGGGACAAAATATAATAAAGTATGCTTAAAACAACTAAGAGAAAGCACATTTTGAGCATCCTTAACAGAAGACAATTTGGCTCCACTAACTTTCTTTACGAGTATACATTAAATTTTTATTTACATTTCTTTTTTATTCAACACTTAACTTTCAATGGTTTTAAGAGAAACAGCACTTGATAGAGAGACTCTAAATTCGGAAAAAACTGAAACAAAATTGGTTTATATCCAGGCAGTGCAATTACACTGGCCTGTTGGGAAGAGAAGACCCCGTTGGACATGGAAAATATTAGGCCACACAGAGAGGAAAATGTTTAACCTCCTCCTCGTAATGCGAAAGGAGGCCACTTGGGAAAAAATTACACCACAGCAGTACTTTTGAAACCACTACGAAGCAATGAGAACTCTAACAAATCTCAGACTTCTGATAATTATAGTGTGATTAACAGTTCAACCTCACTTCGAATATTACAATACAATATAGAGAAAGCAC
Source organism: Stegodyphus dumicola (assembly GCF_044657685.1). Lineage (NCBI taxonomy): Eukaryota > Metazoa > Arthropoda > Arachnida > Araneae > Eresidae > Stegodyphus > Stegodyphus dumicola. Next base: position 105,188,733 of record NC_140781.1, on the reverse strand, counting down.
CAATTCAGACACTTCAATATGAAATACAAAACCTACGAAATTAATGCACAAATGCTACCCTAAACATTAAAACATAATGTGACACGTTCATGTAAAATAAATAACTAGTAAAGCTCCAATATAAAGCAACATGTGAAAAGGGATGGACAAATTATAACATTCAAGTATTTCTAGTGGAAATAAAGTTGATATAAAACAAGAATTACCAGGCACAGATGTCTTTTTGCTCTGCATTATTCATCCGTTCTTTTTCTTTCACGATATCATGTTCTGCATTCCAAGAGTGCACAAAAATGATCACAAATTACACTAGAAGGGGCCAAAAGGGGAAAAAAGGAATCATTAGATTTTAACTACTTTGATATTAAAGAATAATTATACACAAAGAGAAATATCTAATATTGTTTCTTAATATATAAAACTTCAAGAGTCGCCTTCTTTGTTTTAAACTCCAGCAATGTGCTACATTGTTACTAAAAGCATGACTGCAATCGATAGAAAAGCTGATTTTCCTAATACGACAGAAGTACAGTAAGCGAAAGGGGTTTTTAATATATGGGTACAACATGAATAATGAAAGAAAAAAAATTAGACAGTTATTACGGATACACACAATAAAAGGGATAATGATCTTCGAGATGAGTAAATTATTTCAGCGCTGGTAGAAAGATGGCACCAAAAGACAAACAGCAGGTAATTTTAAATCACAAATAAACAAAATAAACTTTACTGCTAGCTTTGAAGCAGGTGTTATATATTTGACTATCTTAATTCACACATATAATTAGTGACATAACAGATCAAAATAGAGTAATCAAACTCGCAATACATTAATATTAAAACAGCTATACATATATTCTTTTAAAGATTTTTTTAAAAAAAGGGCAGAAAAACACCTCTCCAAAACCAGACTTGGAAGAACATCTTGGAAACAAAAGTCGTATACCATAAAAGAAATATTTCATTCAGAATTTTAACGTAAGAACCGTTTCTAATTTTAAGTTCTCTACTTAGGTACTCTCATCCATGAGAGAGGACAGCTTAGTCCGATATACCAGAAATTATCTTGAAATATTATCAGGTGACTTTAATGTAATTATAGAAATATTTCACTCAGGGAAAGAACATATTGTCTAGCTGCCCGGGTTCGATCCCAGCTTTAATATAGCAAGCTAAAACACATCAAATGCCATTGAATGATACAGCATTTTGAAATGTTACAAAAAATTTAAATGCAATTTCGTGGAAGAGCTATTGCAATTACCTACATACTGAAATTTTGACCAAAAATTCAAGAAAACTAAGATACTCCTTTTTCTTTCGAAGGAATCAAAGTTATATGCTAATGTAGGGATGCTCAACCTTTTGTACTATGAAACCTACACATAGGAATGAAATTTTGTCAGCTATGTGAAATGTCCAATACCGAGAAATTCCGTAAATTGTAGAATAGAACCTGCATCTGAAAACAGACGAAAGGTAAAACATTATTCAAATACTTTACCTTTAGCCTTGAAGCAGGTGTTCTATATTAAACTGTGTTAATTCACATACAGAATTAGTAATATAATAGCTCAACATATTTTAAGAACTAAACACGCATTAAATAAACATTAAAAAATCTATATACATTTATTAGTGTTACGAGGGTTTATTCTGAAATATTATAAGGTCACTTTCAAAGAAATGATAGAACTCTTCACTCAGGGAAGGGACATTCTGTCTGGCTGCCCGGGTTCCATCCCAGCTTCTGTTACAAAAGTTTCATAGAATAATTTTAAAAATCCAGAAACGAAACTTATGAAGAAATTATTGAACATACCTGGTTCTATGATTTAGCCATTCTTACAGACATAGTAACTAAATCTTAAATTTGAGGGAGGGGGCGTGAGAAAGGGTTATTATAAATTCATTTTAAATCAAAATTAATTTTGTGAAAATATTACACAAATATGAGGAATATACATTTTTACCATAATGTAATGTACGTTTTGCCCCTTTGAAAATCTGGAGAACTAAGGGGTGAAATATAAGAAAACTGAAAAAATCATTTGGAAAATCTCATCGAGCTTAAGTTAGTTTCTAAATTAGATGTTTTGAGTGTATTTAAAATTAGGCTAACTACTTCATTCACTTCAAACCCATTACATAATACTAGTATTTAAGAAAAATGGTAAAAGATTGCAAATATGTCAAATAACAATTCTATTGATCTAGAAATGGAAATAACTGATTTTCATCCTAATTAAGATCAAGAATATCACAAAAAGCCATTTGAATAGTCCTAGAACAGAAACATCATGAACAGTTAAACTTTTAAAAAGATAAATTCCTGCTTCCAATCTACTTAAAAATGTGAAAGAGGATTTTCAACAATGAACTTGTTAAAATCAATGTTTAGATACAGGATAACAAATCAACATCCCAACGACTACAAGGATTTAGCCATAACATCGCATGTATCAGAGGGAAAAAAAAAAAAAAAAAAACTCACAGAAGATATGCAATGTTAAATTTCACATTAAAATACGATTTCCCTGTATTTAACTTTCATCTTGCTGAATTTTTTGTAAATAATACAAAGATTATACCTTTTCTTTAACATATTATGCCACACATTTTTATACTTTGTGTAATGTACTTATAACTGAAATATTAAAAGTGCACTAGATACGTGTGCTCACTAAAATTTTATAAACTGAAAATTGGCTCCCTTTAAGTTAAAGTTGCACATAACTGCACTAAGGGAAGGAATGCAATTTTATTTCTTTGTCTGTATTTGGTTTCATTTTCATATAAAAAGAGTTAAAAATAGGGTTATCTAATTTTGTTATCTAGGTAACAAAATTTAAACACACATTTTCAGTAAAAATTACAGAATAAAAGATTTTGTTTCCCTGAAGATGCAACACCTCACTATTCCAGGTATGGTACAGACTGCATACTGTCAGAAAGAAATTCCTTTCTTAAACAGGGAATCCATATACTTTAATCTGTTTTTACACAAGTACTGTTTATGACTAATGGTCCAGGAGTAAAATACTTTATAGTTAATCCATCTAAATTTTTATTATTTCCGGTCATCTGTATAGACTGTTTATTTATCACGACTAAACTACCAATCTGCAATCTAGATACCTCATTTGATTCTTCAAGTCACGTTTCGTATCCTATCATTTCTAATACAACAGGTACTTGCTGAGCGCAGACTTGTAAAGCGTGATTTCGCGTATAGCAGTACTTTACAGGATTCCATTTAATTTGTCCACTGCTAGAATTTCATTCATACGTGGTTCAACATTCATCCATCAACACGAAGAAAGAATTTATCTGCTACTTTAAACAATTTCCATAGACTGAAAATGAAGTTCAAAAAAATCTTACAAATCTCAAATGCAAAGCATTCCGAAGAATTTTCACATATGGAAGATAAAGAAGTCAAACAATGAATCAGAAAATTACAAAAGAAGAATTGGGTGCTTATAAAACCCCTTGATAATAAAAGCGCTCATTACGAGAAACAGCTTTTAACTGAAGATTAGATGAAGGAATCGTTAAATAACAGAGAAGCAATGTCTGATCTTCTAGTGGAGATGGACACAATTAAAGAAAAACACGGACACTTTAAAAGAGCTACTGGGAAATATGTGCTCTTTACAGCGACATGGTTACAGTTGCATCAGTCATTCTTATAAGCAAAAGACATCAGCTTTTTCAAAAAATAATTCTGTCATGTATTTGCCAAGAGAACGAAAACAAGTCCTAAAGAAACTTTCAGAGTGCTTTTCAAAACCAAGTTGAAAGTTAGTCTGCAGAATTTTACTTCGATAATAATAAAACATCTCTGATTTTATTTCAAAATGAATATTTTTTTATCGATTTTAAAGAGATCTTCGCAAACTGGTTCATAAAACTTCACAATATGCCAAAATTGTTCAGATTAGGGACAAAATATAATAAAGTATGCTTAAAACAACTAAGAAAAAGCACATTTTGAGCATCCTTAACAGAAGACAATTTGGCTCCACTAACTTTCTTTATGAGTATACATTAAATTTTTATTTACATTTCTTTTTTATTCAACACTTAACTTTCAATGGTTTTAAGAGAAACAGCACTTGATAGAGAGACTCTAAATTTGGAAAACACTGAAACAAAATTGGTTTATACCCAGGCAGTGCAATTACACTGGCCTGTTGGGAAGAGAAGACCCCGTTGGACATGGAAAATATTAGGCCACACAGAGAGGAAAATGTTTAGCCTCCTCCTCGTAATGCGAAAGGAGGCCACTTGGGAAAAAATTACACCACAGCAGTACTTTTGAAACCACTACGAAGCAACAGAACTCTAACAAATCTCAGACTTCTGATAATTATAGTGTGATTAACAGTTCAACCTCACTTCGAATATTACAATACAATATAGAGAAAGCACCAATTCAGACACTTCAATATGAAATACAAAACCTATGAAATTAATGCACAAATGCTACCCTAAACATTAAAACATAATGTGACACGTTCATGTAAAATAAATAACTAGTAAAGCTCCAATATAAAGCAACATGTGAAAAGGGATGGACAAATTATAACATTCAAGTATTTCTAGTGGAAATAAAGTTGATATAAAACAAGAATTACCAGGCACAGATGTCTTTTTGCTCTGCATTATTCATCCGTTCTTTTTCTTTCACGATATCATGTTCTGCATTCCAAGAGTGCACAAAAATGATCACAAATTACACTAGAAGGGGCCAAAAGGGGAAAAAAGGAATCATTAGATTTTAACTACTTTGATATTAAAGAATAATTATACACAAAGAGAAATATCTAATATTGTTTCTTAATATATAAAACTTCAAGAGTCGCCTTCTTTGTTTTAAACTCCAGCAATGTGCTACATTGTTACTAAAAGCATGACTGCAATCGATAGAAAAGCTGATTTTCCTAATACGACAGAAGTACAGTAAGCGAAAGGGGTTTTTAATATATGGGTACAACATGAATAATGAAAGAAAAAAAATTAGACAGTTATTACGGATACACACAATAAAAGGGATAATGATCTTCGAGATGAGTAAATTATTTCAGCGCTGGTAGAAAGATGGCACCAAAAGACAAACAGCAGGTAATTTTAAATCACAAATAAACAAAATAAACTTTACTGCTAGCTTTGAAGCAGGTGTTATATATTTGACTATCTTAATTCACACATATAATTAGTGACATAACAGATCAAAATAGAGTAATCAAACTCGCAATACATTAATATTAAAAGAGCTACACATATATTCTTTTAAAGATTTTTTTTAAAAAAGGGCAGAAAAACACGTCTCCAAAACCAGACTTGGAAGAACATCTTGGAAACAAAAGTCGTATACCATAAAAGAAATATTTCATTCAGAATTTTAACGTAAGAACCGTTTCTAATTTTAAGTTCTCTACTTAGGTACTCTCATCCATGAGAGAGGACAGCTTAGTCCGATATACCAGAAATTATCTTGAAATATTATCAGGTGACTTTAATGTAATTATAGAAATATTTCACTCAGGGAAAGAACATATTGTCTAGCTGCCCGGGTTCGAGCCCAGCTTTAATATAGCAAGCTAAAACACATCAAATGCCATTGAATGATACAGCATTTTGAAATGTTACAAAAAATTTAAATGCAATTTCGTGGAAGAGCTATTGCAATTACCTACATACTAAACTTTTGACCAAAAATTCAAGAAAACTAAGATACTCCTTTTTCTTTCGAAGGAATCAAAGTTATATGCTAATGTAGGGATGCTCAACCTATTGTACTATGAAACCTACACATAGGAATGAAATTTTGTCAGCTATGTGAAATGTCCAATACCGAGAAATTCCGTAAATTGTAGAATAGAACCTGCGTCTGAAAACAGACGAAAGGTAAAACATTATTCAAATACTTTACCTTTAGCCTTGAAGCAGGTGTTCTATATTAAACTGTGTTAATTCACATACAGAATTAGTAATATAATAGCTCAACATATTTTAAGAACTAAACACGCATTAAATAAACATTAAAAAATCTATATACATTTATTAGTGTTACGAGGGTTTATTCTGAAATATTATAAGGTCACTTTCAAAGAAATGATAGAACTTTTCACTCAGGGAAGGGACATTCTGTCTGGCTGCCCGGGTTCCATCCCAGCTTCTGTTACAAAAGTTTCATAGAATAATTTTAAAAATCCAGAAACGAAACTTATGAAGAAATTATTGAACATACCTGGTTCTATGATTTAGCCATTCTTACAGACATAGTAACTAAATCTTAAATTTGAGGGAGGGGGCGTGAGAAAGGGTTATTATAAATTCATTTTAAATCAAAATTAATTTTGTGAAAATATTACACAAATATGAGGAATATACATTTTTACCATAATGTAATGTACGTTTTGCCCCTTTGAAAATCTGGAGAACTAAGGGGTGAAATATAAGAAAACTGAAAAAATCATTTGGAAAATCTCATCGAGCTTAAATTAGTTTCTAAATTAGATGTTTTGAGTGTATTTAAAATTAGGCTAACTACTTCATTCACTTCAAACCCATTACATAATACTAGTATTTAAGAAAAATGGTAAAAAAATTGCAAATATGTCAAATAACAATTCTATTGATCTAGAAATGGAAATAACTGATTTTCATCCTAATTAAGATCAAGAATATCACAAAAAGCCATTTGAATAGTCCTAGAACAGAAACATCATGAACAGTTAAACTTTTAAAAAGATAAATTCCTGCTTCCAATCTACTTAAAAATGTGAAAGAGGATTTTCAACAATGAACTTGTTAAAATCAATGTTTAGATACAGGATAACAAATCAACATCCCAACGACTACAAGGATTTAGCCATAACATCGCATGTATCAGAGGGAAAAAAAAAAAAAAAAAACTCACAGAAGATATGCAATGTTAAATTTCACATTAAAATACGATTTCCCTGTATTTAACTTTCATCTTGCTGAATTTTTTGTAAATAATACAAAGAGTATACCTTTTCTTTAACATATTATACCACACATTTTTATACTTTGTGTAATGTACTTATAACTGAAATATTAAAAGTGCACTAGATACGTGTGCTCACTAAAATTTTATAAACTGAAAATTGGCTCCCTTTAAGTTAAAGTTGCACATAACTGCACTAAGGGAAGGAATGCAATTTTATTTCTTTGTCTGTATTTGGTTTCATTTTCATATAAAAAGAGTTAAAAATAGGGTTATCTAATTTTGTTATCTAGGTAACAAAATTTAAACACACATTTTCAGTAAAAATTACAGAATAAAAGATTTTGTTTCCCTGAAGATGCAACACCTCACTATTCCAGGTATGGTACAGACTGCATACTGTCAGAAAGAAATTCCTTTCTTAAACAGGGAATCCATATACTTTAATCTGTTTTTACACAAGTACTGTTTATGACTAATGGTCCAGGAGTAAAATACTTTATAGTTAATCCATCTAAATTTTTATTATTTCCGGTCATCTGTATAGACTGTTTATTTATCACGACTAAACTACCAATCTGCATTCTAGATACCTCATATGATTCTTCAAGTCACGTTTCGTAGCCTATCATTTCTAATACAACAGGTACTTGCAGACTTGTAAAGCGTGATTTCGCGTATAGCAGTACCTTACAGGATTCCATTTAATTTGTCCACTGCTAGAATTTCATTCATATGTGGTTCAACATTCATCCATCAACACCAGAAAGAATTTATCTGCTACTTTAAACAATTTCCATAGACTGAAAATGAAGTTCAAAAAAATCTTACAAATCTCAAATGCAAAGCATTCCGAAGAATTTTCACATATGGAAGATAAAGAAGTCAAACAATGAATCAGAAAATTACAAAAGAAGAATTGGGTGCTTATAAAACCCCTTGATAATAAAAGCGCTCATTACGAGAAACAGCTTTTAACTGAAGATTAGATGAAGGAATCGTTAAATAACAGAGAAGCAATGTCTGATCTTCTAGTGGAGATGGACACAATTAAAGAAAAACACGGACACTTTAAAAGAGCTACTGGGAAATATGTGCTCTTTACAGCGACATGGTTACAGTTGCATCAGTCATTCTTATAAGCAAAAGACATCAGCTTTTTCAAAAAATAATTCTGTCATGTATTTGCCAAGAGAACGAAAACAAGTCCTAAAGAAACTTTCAGAGTGCTTTTCAAAACCAAGTTGAAAGTTAGTCTGCAGAATTTTACTTCGATAATAATAAAACATCTCTGATTTTATTTCAAAATGAATATTTTTTTATCGATTTTAAAGAGATCTTCGCAAACTGGTTCATAAAACTTCACAATATGCCAAAATTGTTCAGATTAGGGACAAAATATAATAAAGTATGCTTAAAACAACTAAGAAAAAGCACATTTTGAGCATCCTTAACAGAAGACAATTTGGCTCCACTAACTTTCTTTATGAGTATACATTAAATTTTTATTTACATTTCTTTTTTATTCAACACTTAACTTTCAATGGTTTTAAGAGAAACAGCACTTGATAGAGAGACTCTAAATTTGGAAAACACTGAAACAAAATTGGTTTATACCCAGGCAGTGCAATTACACTGGCCTGTTGGGAAGAGAAGACCCCGTTGGACATGGAAAATATTAGGCCACACAGAGAGGAAAATGTTTAGCCTCCTCCTCGTAATGCGAAAGGAGGCCACTTGGGAAAAAATTACACCACAGCAGTACTTTTGAAACCACTACGAAGCAACAGAACTCTAACAAATCTCAGACTTCTGATAATTATAGTGTGATTAACAGTTCAACCTCACTTCGAATATTACAATACAATATAGAGAAAGCACCAATTCAGACACTTCAATATGAAATACAAAACCTACGAAATTAATGCACAAATGCTACCCTAAACATTAAAACATAATGTGACACGTTCATGTAAAATAAATAACTAGTAAAGCTCCAATATAAAGCAACATGTGAAAAGGGATGGACAAATTATAACATTCAAGTATTTCTAGTGGAAATAAAGTTGATATAAAACAAGAATTACCAGGCACAGATGTCTTTTTGCTCTGCATTATTCATCCGTTCTTTTTCTTTCACGATATCATGTTCTGCATTCCAAGAGTGCACAAAAATGATCACAAATTACACTAGAAGGGGCCAAAAGGGGAAAAAAGGAATCATTAGATTTTAACTACTTTGATATTAAAGAATAATTATACACAAAGAGAAATATCTAATATTGTTTCTTAATATATAAAACTTCAAGAGTCGCCTTCTTTGTTTTAAACTCCAGCAATGTGCTACATTGTTACTAAAAGCATGACTGCAATCGATAGAAAAGCTGATTTTCCTAATACGACAGAAGTACAGTAAGCGAAAGGGGTTTTTAATATATGGGTACAACATGAATAATGAAAGAAAAAAAATTAGACAGTTATTACGGATACACACAATAAAAGGGATAATGATCTTCGAGATGAGTAAATTATTTCAGCGCTGGTAGAAAGATGGCACCAAAAGACAAACAGCAGGTAATTTTAAATCACAAATAAACAAAATAAACTTTACTGCTAGCTTTGAAGCAGGTGTTATATATTTGACTATCTTAATTCACACATATAATTAGTGACATAACAGATCAAAATAGAGTAATCAAACTCGCAATACATTAATATTAAAAGAGCTACACATATATTCTTTTAAAGATTTTTTTTAAAAAAGGGCAGAAAAACACGTCTCCAAAACCAGACTTGGAAGAACATCTTGGAAACAAAAGTCGTATACCATAAAAGAAATATTTCATTCAGAATTTTAACGTAAGAACCGTTTCTAATTTTAAGTTCTCTACTTAGGTACTCTCATCCATGAGAGAGGACAGCTTAGTCCGATATACCAGAAATTATCTTGAAATATTATCAGGTGACTTTAATGTAATTATAGAAATATTTCACTCAGGGAAAGAACATATTGTCTAGCTGCCCGGGTTCGAGCCCAGCTTTAATATAGCAAGCTAAAACACATCAAATGCCATTGAATGATACAGCATTTTGAAATGTTACAAAAAATTTAAATGCAATTTCGTGGAAGAGCTATTGCAATTACCTACATACTAAACTTTTGACCAAAAATTCAAGAAAACTAAGATACTCCTTTTTCTTTCGAAGGAATCAAAGTTATATGCTAATGTAGGGATGCTCAACCTATTGTACTATGAAACCTACACATAGGAATGAAATTTTGTCAGCTATGTGAAATGTCCAATACCGAGAAATTCCGTAAATTGTAGAATAGAACCTGCGTCTGAAAACAGACGAAAGGTAAAACATTATTCAAATACTTTACCTTTAGCCTTGAAGCAGGTGTTCTATATTAAACTGTGTTAATTCACATACAGAATTAGTAATATAATAGCTCAACATATTTTAAGAACTAAACACGCATTAAATAAACATTAAAAAATCTATATACATTTATTAGTGTTACGAGGGTTTATTCTGAAATATTATAAGGTCACTTTCAAAGAAATGATAGAACTTTTCACTCAGGGAAGGGACATTCTGTCTGGCTGCCCGGGTTCCATCCCAGCTTCTGTTACAAAAGTTTCATAGAATAATTTTAAAAATCCAGAAACGAAACTTATGAAGAAATTATTGAACATACCTGGTTCTATGATTTAGCCATTCTTACAGACATAGTAACTAAATCTTAAATTTGAGGGAGGGGGCGTGAGAAAGGGTTATTATAAATTCATTTTAAATCAAAATTAATTTTGTGAAAATATTACACAAATATGAGGAATATACATTTTTACCATAATGTAATGTACGTTTTGCCCCTTTGAAAATCTGGAGAACTAAGGGGTGAAATATAAGAAAACTGAAAAAATCATTTGGAAAATCTCATCGAGCTTAAATTAGTTTCTAAATTAGATGTTTTGAGTGTATTTAAAATTAGGCTAACTACTTCATTCACTTCAAACCCATTACATAATACTAGTATTTAAGAAAAATGGTAAAAAAATTGCAAATATGTCAAATAACAATTCTATTGATCTAGAAATGGAAATAACTGATTTTCATCCTAATTAAGATCAAGAATATCACAAAAAGCCATTTGAATAGTCCTAGAACAGAAACATCATGAACAGTTAAACTTTTAAAAAGATAAATTCCTGCTTCCAATCTACTTAAAAATGTGAAAGAGGATTTTCAACAATGAACTTGTTAAAATCAATGTTTAGATACAGGATAACAAATCAACATCCCAACGACTACAAGGATTTAGCCATAACATCGCATGTATCAGAGGGAAAAAAAAAAAAAAAAAACTCACAGAAGATATGCAATGTTAAATTTCACATTAAAATACGATTTCCCTGTATTTAACTTTCATCTTGCTGAATTTTTTGTAAATAATACAAAGAGTATACCTTTTCTTTAACATATTATACCACACATTTTTATACTTTGTGTAATGTACTTATAACTGAAATATTAAAAGTGCACTAGATACGTGTGCTCACTAAAATTTTATAAACTGAAAATTGGCTCCCTTTAAGTTAAAGTTGCACATAACTGCACTAAGGGAAGGAATGCAATTTTATTTCTTTGTCTGTATTTGGTTTCATTTTCATATAAAAAGAGTTAAAAATAGGGTTATCTAATTTTGTTATCTAGGTAACAAAATTTAAACACACATTTTCAGTAAAAATTACAGAATAAAAGATTTTGTTTCCCTGAAGATGCAACACCTCACTATTCCAGGTATGGTACAGACTGCATACTGTCAGAAAGAAATTCCTTTCTTAAACAGGGAATCCATATACTTTAATCTGTTTTTACACAAGTACTGTTTATGACTAATGGTCCAGGAGTAAAATACTTTATAGTTAATCCATCTAAATTTTTATTATTTCCGGTCATCTGTATAGACTGTTTATTTATCACGACTAAACTACCAATCTGCAATCTAGATACCTCATTTGATTCTTCAAGTCACGTTTCGTATCCTATCATTTCTAATACAACAGGTACTTGCTGAGCGCAGACTTGTAAAGCGTGATTTCGCGTATAGCAGTACTTTACAGGATTCCATTTAATTTGTCCACTGCTAGAATTTCATTCATACGTGGTTCAACATTCATCCATCAACACGAAGAAAGAATTTATCTGCTACTTTAAACAATTTCCATAGACTGAAAATGAAGTTCAAAAAAATCTTACAAATCTCAAATGCAAAGCATTCCGAAGAATTTTCACATATGGAAGATAAAGAAGTCAAACAATGAATCAGAAAATTACAAAAGAAGAATTGGGTGCTTATAAAACCCCTTGATAATAAAAGCGCTCATTACGAGAAACAGCTTTTAACTGAAGATTAGATGAAGGAATCGTTAAATAACAGAGAAGCAATGTCTGATCTTCTAGTGGAGATGGACACAATTAAAGAAAAACACGGACACTTTAAAAGAGCTACTGGGAAATATGTGCTCTTTACAGCGACATGGTTACAGTTGCATCAGTCATTCTTATAAGCAAAAGACATCAGCTTTTTCAAAAAATAATTCTGTCACGTATTTGCCAAGAGAACGAAAACAAGTCCTAAAGAAACTTTCAGAGTGCTTTTCAAAACCAAGTTGAAAGTTAGTCTGCAGAATTTTACTTCGATAATAATAAAACATCTCTGATTTTATTTCAAAATGAATATTTTTTTATCGATTTTAAAGAGATCTTCGCAAACTGGTTCATAAAACTTCACAATATGCCAAAATTGTTCAGATTAGGGACAAAATATAATAAAGTATGCTTAAAACAACTAAGAAAAAGCACATTTTGAGCATCCTTAACAGAAGACAATTTGGCTCCACTAACTTTCTTTACGAGTATACATTAAATTTTTATTTACATTTCTTTTTTATTCAACACTTAACTTTCAATGGTTTTAAGAGAAACAGCACTTGATAGAGAGACTCTAAATTTGGAAAACACTGAAACAAAATTGGTTTATACCCAGGCAGTGCAATTACACTGGCCTGTTGGGAAGAGAAGACCCCGTTGGACATGGAAAATATTAGGCCACACAGAGAGGAAAATGTTTAGCCTCCTCCTCGTAATGCGAAAGGAGGCCACTTGGGAAAAAATTACACCACAGCAGTACTTTTGAAACCACTACGAAGCAACAGAACTCTAACAAATCTCAGACTTCTGATAATTATAGTGTGATTAACAGTTCAACCTCACTTCGAATATTACAATACAATATAGAGAAAGCACCAATTCAGACACTTCAATATGAAATACAAAACCTACGAAATTAATGCACAAATGCTACCCTAAACATTAAAACATAATGTGACACGTTCATGTAAAATAAATAACTAGTAAAGCTCCAATATAAAGCAACATGTGAAAAGGGATGGACAAATTATAACATTCAAGTATTTCTAGTGGAAATAAAGTTGATATAAAACAAGAATTACCAGGCACAGATGTCTTTTTGCTCTGCATTATTCATCCGTTCTTTTTCTTTCACGATATCATGTTCTGCATTCCAAGAGTGCACAAAAATGATCACAAATTACACTAGAAGGGGCCAAAAGGGGAAAAAAGGAATCATTAGATTTTAACTACTTTGATATTAAAGAATAATTATACACAAAGAGAAATATCTAATATTGTTTCTTAATATATAAAACTTCAAGAGTCGCCTTCTTTGTTTTAAACTCCAGCAATGTGCTACATTGTTACTAAAAGCATGACTGCAATCGATAGAAAAGCTGATTTTCCTAATACAACAGAAGTACAGTAAGCGAAAGGGGTTTTTAATATATGGGTACAACATGAATAATGAAAGAAAAAAAATTAGACAGTTATTACGGATACACACAATAAAAGGGATAATGATCTTCGAGATGAGTAAATTATTTCAGCGCTGGTAGAAAGATGGCACCAAAAGACAAACAGCAGGTAATTTTAAATCACAAATAAACAAAATAAACTTTACTGCTAGCTTTGAAGCAGGTGTTATATATTTGACTATCTTAATTCACACATATAATTAGTGACATAACAGATCAAAATAGAGTAATCAAACTCGCAATACATTAATATTAAAAGAGCTACACATATATTCTTTTAAAGATTTTTTTTAAAAAAGGGCAGAAAAACACGTCTCCAAAACCAGACTTGGAAGAACATCTTGGAAACAAAAGTCGTATACCATAAAAGAAATATTTCATTCAGAATTTTAACGTAAGAACCGTTTCTAATTTTAAGTTCTCTACTTAGGTACTCTCATCCATGAGAGAGGACAGCTTAGTCCGATATACCAGAAATTATCTTGAAATATTATCAGGTGACTTTAATGTAATTATAGAAATATTTCACTCAGGGAAAGAACATATTGTCTAGCTGCCCGGGTTCGAGCCCAGCTTTAATATAGCAAGCTAAAACACATCAAATGCCATTGAATGATACAGCATTTTGAAATGTTACAAAAAATTTAAATGCAATTTCGTGGAAGAGCTATTGCAATTACCTACATACTAAACTTTTGACCAAAAATTCAAGAAAACTAAGATACTCCTTTTTCTTTCGAAGGAATCAAAGTTATATGCTAATGTAGGGATGCTCAACCTATTGTACTATGAAACCTACACATAGGAATGAAATTTTGTCAGCTATGTGAAATGTCCAATACCGAGAAATTCCGTAAATTGTAGAATAGAACCTGCGTCTGAAAACAGACGAAAGGTAAAACATTATTCAAATACTTTACCTTTAGCCTTGAAGCAGGTGTTCTATATTAAACTGTGTTAATTCACATACAGAATTAGTAATATAATAGCTCAACATATTTTAAGAACTAAACACGCATTAAATAAACATTAAAAAATCTATATACATTTATTAGTGTTACGAGGGTTTATTCTGAAATATTATAAGGTCACTTTCAAAGAAATGATAGAACTTTTCACTCAGGGAAGGGACATTCTGTCTGGCTGCCCGGGTTCCATCCCAGCTTCTGTTACAAAAGTTTCATAGAATAATTTTAAAAATCCAGAAACGAAACTTATGAAGAAATTATTGAACATACCTGGTTCTATGATTTAGCCATTCTTACAGACATAGTAACTAAATCTTAAATTTGAGGGAGGGGGCGTGAGAAAGGGTTATTATAAATTCATTTTAAATCAAAATTAATTTTGTGAAAATATTACACAAATATGAGGAATATACATTTTTACCATAATGTAATGTACGTTTTGCCCCTTTGAAAATCTGGAGAACTAAGGGGTGAAATATAAGAAAACTGAAAAAATCATTTGGAAAATCTCATCGAGCTTAAATTAGTTTCTAAATTAGATGTTTTGAGTGTATTTAAAATTAGGCTAACTACTTCATTCACTTCAAACCCATTACATAATACTAGTATTTAAGAAAAATGGTAAAAGATTGCAAATATGTCAAATAACAATTCTATTGATCTAGAAATGGAAATAACTGATTTTCATCCTAATTAAGATCAAGAATATCACAAAAAGCCATTTGAATAGTCCTAGAACAGAAACATCATGAACAGTTAAACTTTTAAAAAGATAAATTCCTGCTTCCAATCTACTTAAAAATGTGAAAGAGGATTTTCAACAATGAACTTGTTAAAATCAATGTTTAGATACAGGATAACAAATCAACATCCCAATGACTACAAGGATTTAGCCATAACATCGCATGTATCAGAGGGGAAAAAAAAAAAAAAAAACTCACAGAAGATATGCAGTGTTAAATTTCACATTAAAATACGATTTCCCTGTATTTAACTTTCATCTTGCTGAATTTTTTGTAAATAATACAAAGAGTATACCTTTTCTTTAACATATTATACCACACATTTTTATACTTTGTGTAATGTACTTATAACTGAAATATTAAAAGTGCACTAGATACGTGTGCTCACTAAAATTTTATAAACTGAAAATTGGCTCCCTTTAAGTTAAAGTTGCACATAACTGCACTAAGGGAAGGAATGCAATTTTATTTCTTTGTCTGTATTTGGTTTCATTTTCATATAAAAAGAGTTAAAAATAGGGTTATCTAATTTTGTTATCTAGGTAACAAAATTTAAACACACATTTTCAGTAAAAATTACAGAATAAAAGATTTTGTTTCCCTGAAGATGCAACACCTCACTATTCCAGGTATGGTACAGACTGCATACTGTCAGAAAGAAATTCCTTTCTTAAACAGGGAATCCATATACTTTAATCTGTTTTTACACAAGTACTGTTTATGACTAATGGTCCAGGAGTAAAATACTTTATAGTTAATCCATCTAAATTTTTATTATTTCCGGTCATCTGTATAGACTGTTTATTTATCACGACTAAACTACCAATCTGCAATCTAGATACCTCATTTGATTCTTCAAGTCACGTTTCGTATCCTATCATTTCTAATACAACAGGTACTTGCTGAGCGCAGACTTGTAAAGCGTGATTTCGCGTATAGCAGTACTTTACAGGATTCCATTTAATTTGTCCACTGCTAGAATTTCATTCATACGTGGTTCAACATTCATCCATCAACACGAAGAAAGAATTTATCTGCTACTTTAAACAATTTCCATAGACTGAAAATGAAGTTCAAAAAAATCTTACAAATCTCAAATGCAAAGCATTCCGAAGAATTTTCACATATGGAAGATAAAGAAGTCAAACAATGAATCAGAAAATTACAAAAGAAGAATTGGGTGCTTATAAAACCCCTTGATAATAAAAGCGCTCATTACGAGAAACAGCTTTTAACTGAAGATTAGATGAAGGAATCGTTAAATAACAGAGAAGCAATGTCTGATCTTCTAGTGGAGATGGACACAATTAAAGAAAAACACGGACACTTTAAAAGAGCTACTGGGAAATATGTGCTCTTTACAGCGACATGGTTACAGTTGCATCAGTCATTCTTATAAGCAAAAGACATCAGCTTTTTCAAAAAATAATTCTGTCATGTATTTGCCAAGAGAACGAAAACAAGTCCTAAAGAAACTTTCAGAGTGCTTTTCAAAACCAAGTTGAAAGTTAGTCTGCAGAATTTTACTTCGATAATAATAAAACATCTCTGATTTTATTTCAAAATGAATATTTTTTTATCGATTTTAAAGAGATCTTCGCAAACTGGTTCATAAAACTTCACAATATGCCAAAATTGTTCAGATTAGGGACAAAATATAATAAAGTATGCTTAAAACAACTAAGAAAAAGCACATTTTGAGCATCCTTAACAGAAGACAATTTGGCTCCACTAACTTTCTTTACGAGTATACATTAAATTTTTATTTACATTTCTTTTTTATTCAACACTTAACTTTCAATGGTTTTAAGAGAAACAGCACTTGATAGAGAGACTCTAAATTTGGAAAACACTGAAACAAAATTGGTTTATACCCAGGCAGTGCAATTACACTGGCCTGTTGGGAAGAGAAGACCCCGTTGGACATGGAAAATATTAGGCCACACAGAGAGGAAAATGTTTAGCCTCCTCCTCGTAATGCGAAAGGAGGCCACTTGGGAAAAAATTACACCACAGCAGTACTTTTGAAACCACTACGAAGCAACAGAACTCTAACAAATCTCAGACTTCTGATAATTATAGTGTGATTAACAGTTCAACCTCACTTCGAATATTACAATACAATATAGAGAAAGCACCAATTCAGACACTTCAATATGAAATACAAAACCTACGAAATTAATGCACAAATGCTACCCTAAACATTAAAACATAATGTGACACGTTCATGTAAAATAAATAACTAGTAAAGCTCCAATATAAAGCAACATGTGAAAAGGGATGGACAAATTATAACATTCAAGTATTTCTAGTGGAAATAAAGTTGATATAAAACAAGAATTACCAGGCACAGATGTCTTTTTGCTCTGCATTATTCATCCGTTCTTTTTCTTTCACGATATCATGTTCTGCATTCCAAGAGTGCACAAAAATGATCACAAATTACACTAGAAGGGGCCAAAAGGGGAAAAAAGGAATCATTAGATTTTAACTACTTTGATATTAAAGAATAATTATACACAAAGAGAAATATCTAATATTGTTTCTTAATATATAAAACTTCAAGAGTCGCCTTCTTTGTTTTAAACTCCAGCAATGTGCTACATTGTTACTAAAAGCATGACTGCAATCGATAGAAAAGCTGATTTTCCTAATACGACAGAAGTACAGTAAGCGAAAGGGGTTTTTAATATATGGGTACAACATGAATAATGAAAGAAAAAAAATTAGACAGTTATTACGGATACACACAATAAAAGGGATAATGATCTTCGAGATGAGTAAATTATTTCAGCGCTGGTAGAAAGATGGCACCAAAAGACAAACAGCAGGTAATTTTAAATCACAAATAAACAAAATAAACTTTACTGCTAGCTTTGAAGCAGGTGTTATATATTTGACTATCTTAATTCACACATATAATTAGTGACATAACAGATCAAAATAGAGTAATCAAACTCGCAATACATTAATATTAAAAGAGCTACACATATATTCTTTTAAAGATTTTTTTTAAAAAAGGGCAGAAAAACACGTCTCCAAAACCAGACTTGGAAGAACATCTTGGAAACAAAAGTCGTATACCATAAAAGAAATATTTCATTCAGAATTTTAACGTAAGAACCGTTTCTAATTTTAAGTTCTCTACTTAGGTACTCTCATCCATGAGAGAGGACAGCTTAGTCCGATATACCAGAAATTATCTTGAAATATTATCAGGTGACTTTAATGTAATTATAGAAATATTTCACTCAGGGAAAGAACATATTGTCTAGCTGCCCGGGTTCGAGCCCAGCTTTAATATAGCAAGCTAAAACACATCAAATGCCATTGAATGATACAGCATTTTGAAATGTTACAAAAAATTTAAATGCAATTTCGTGGAAGAGCTATTGCAATTACCTACATACTAAACTTTTGACCAAAAATTCAAGAAAACTAAGATACTCCTTTTTCTTTCGAAGGAATCAAAGTTATATGCTAATGTAGGGATGCTCAACCTATTGTACTATGAAACCTACACATAGGAATGAAATTTTGTCAGCTATGTGAAATGTCCAATACCGAGAAATTCCGTAAATTGTAGAATAGAACCTGCGTCTGAAAACAGACGAAAGGTAAAACATTATTCAAATACTTTACCTTTAGCCTTGAAGCAGGTGTTCTATATTAAACTGTGTTAATTCACATACAGAATTAGTAATATAATAGCTCAACATATTTTAAGAACTAAACACGCATTAAATAAACATTAAAAAATCTATATACATTTATTAGTGTTACGAGGGTTTATTCTGAAATATTATAAGGTCACTTTCAAAGAAATGATAGAACTTTTCACTCAGGGAAGGGACATTCTGTCTGGCTGCCCGGGTTCCATCCCAGCTTCTGTTACAAAAGTTTCATAGAATAATTTTAAAAATCCAGAAACGAAACTTATGAAGAAATTATTGAACATACCTGGTTCTATGATTTAGCCATTCTTACAGACATAGTAACTAAATCTTAAATTTGAGGGAGGGGGCGTGAGAAAGGGTTATTATAAATTCATTTTAAATCAAAATTAATTTTGTGAAAATATTACACAAATATGAGGAATATACATTTTTACCATAATGTAATGTACGTTTTGCCCCTTTGAAAATCTGGAGAACTAAGGGGTGAAATATAAGAAAACTGAAAAAATCATTTGGAAAATCTCATCGAGCTTAAATTAGTTTCTAAATTAGATGTTTTGAGTGTATTTAAAATTAGGCTAACTACTTCATTCACTTCAAACCCATTACATAATACTAGTATTTAAGAAAAATGGTAAAAAAATTGCAAATATGTCAAATAACAATTCTATTGATCTAGAAATGGAAATAACTGATTTTCATCCTAATTAAGATCAAGAATATCACAAAAAGCCATTTGAATAGTCCTAGAACAGAAACATCATGAACAGTTAAACTTTTAAAAAGATAAATTCCTGCTTCCAATCTACTTAAAAATGTGAAAGAGGATTTTCAACAATGAACTTGTTAAAATCAATGTTTAGATACAGGATAACAAATCAACATCCCAACGACTACAAGGATTTAGCCATAACATCGCATGTATCAGAGGGAAAAAAAAAAAAAAAAACTCACAGAAGATATGCAGTGTTAAATTTCACATTAAAATACGATTTCCCTGTATTTAACTTTCATCTTGCTGAATTTTTTGTAAATAATACAAAGAGTATACCTTTTCTTTAACATATTATACCACACATTTTTATACTTTGTGTAATGTACTTATAACTGAAATATTAAAAGTGCACTAGATACGTGTGCTCACTAAAATTTTATAAACTGAAAATTGGCTCCCTTTAAGTTAAAGTTGCACATAACTGCACTAAGGGAAGGAATGCAATTTTATTTCTTTGTCTGTATTTGGTTTCATTTTCATATAAAAAGAGTTAAAAATAGGGTTATCTAATTTTGTTATCTAGGTAACAAAATTTAAACACACATTTTCTAAAAATTACAGAATAAAAGATTTTGTTTCCCTGAAGATGCAACACCTCACTATTCCAGGTATGGTACAGACTGCATACTGTCAGAAAGAAATTCCTTTCTTAAACAGGGAATCCATATACTTTAATCTGTTTTTACACAAGTACTGTTTATGACTAATGGTCCAGGAGTAAAATACTTTATAGTTAATCCATCTAAATTTTTATTATTTCCGGTCATCTGTATAGACTGTTTATTTATCACGACTAAACTACCAATCTGCAATCTAGATACCTCATTTGATTCTTCAAGTCACGTTTCGTATCCTATCATTTCTAATACAACAGGTACTTGCTGAGCGCAGACTTGTAAAGCGTGATTTCGCGTATAGCAGTACTTTACAGGATTCCATTTAATTTGTCCACTGCTAGAATTTCATTCATACGTGGTTCAACATTCATCCATCAACACGAAGAAAGAATTTATCTGCTACTTTAAACAATTTCCATAGACTGAAAATGAAGTTCAAAAAAATCTTACAAATCTCAAATGCAAAGCATTCCGAAGAATTTTCACATATGGAAGATAAAGAAGTCAAACAATGAATCAGAAAATTACAAAAGAAGAATTGGGTGCTTATAAAACCCCTTGATAATAAAAGCGCTCATTACGAGAAACAGCTTTTAACTGAAGATTAGATGAAGGAATCGTTAAATGACAGAGAAGCAATGTCTGATCTTCTAGTGGAGATGGACACAATTAAAGAAAAACACGGACACTTTAAAAGAGCTACTGGGAAATATGTGCTCTTTACAGCGACATGGTTACAGTTGCATCAGTCATTCTTATAAGGAAAAGACATCAGCTTTTTCAAAAAATAATTCTGTCATGTATTTGCCAAGAGAACGAAAACAAGTCCTAAAGAAACTTTCAGAGTGCTTTTCAAAACCAAGTTGAAAGTTAGTCTGCAGAATTTTACTTCGATAATAATAAAACATCTATGATTTTATTTCAAAATGAATATTTTTTTATCGATTTTAAAGAGATCTTCGCAAACTGGTTCATAAAACTTCACAATATGCCAAAATTGTTCAGATTAGGGACAAAATATAATAAAGTATGCTTAAAACAACTAAGAAAAAGCACATTTTGAGCATCCTTAACAGAAGACAATTTGGCTCCACTAACTTTCTTTACGAGTATACATTAAATTTTTATTTACATTTCTTTTTTATTCAACACTTAACTTTCAATGGTTTTAAGAGAAACAGCACTTGATAGAGAGACTCTAAATTTGGAAAACACTGAAACAAAATTGGTTTATACCCAGGCAGTGCAATTACACTGGCCTGTTGGGAAGAGAAGACCCCGTTGGACATGGAAAATATTAGGCCACACAGAGAGGAAAATGTTTAGCCTCCTCCTCGTAATGCGAAAGGAGGCCACTTGGGAAAAAATTACACCACAGCAGTACTTTTGAAACCACTACGAAGCAACAGAACTCTAACAAATCTCAGACTTCTGATAATTATAGTGTGATTAACAGTTCAACCTCACTTCGAATATTACAATACAATATAGAGAAAGCACCAATTCAGACACTTCAATATGAAATACAAAACCTACGAAATTAATGCACAAATGCTACCCTAAACATTAAAACATAATGTGACACGTTCATGTAAAATAAATAACTAGTAAAGCTCCAATATAAAGCAACATGTGAAAAGGGATGGACAAATTATAACATTCAAGTATTTCTAGTGGAAATAAAGTTGATATAAAACAAGAATTACCAGGCACAGATGTCTTTTTGCTCTGCATTATTCATCCGTTCTTTTTCTTTCACGATATCATGTTCTGCATTCCAAGAGTGCACAAAAATGATCACAAATTACACTAGAAGGGGCCAAAAGGGGAAAAAAGGAATCATTAGATTTTAACTACTTTGATATTAAAGAATAATTATACACAAAGAGAAATATCTAATATTGTTTCTTAATATATAAAACTTCAAGAGTCGCCTTCTTTGTTTTAAACTCCAGCAATGTGCTACATTGTTACTAAAAGCATGACTGCAATCGATAGAAAAGCTGATTTTCCTAATACGACAGAAGTACAGTAAGCGAAAGGGGTTTTTAATATATGGGTACAACATGAATAATGAAAGAAAAAAAATTAGACAGTTATTACGGATACACACAATAAAAGGGATAATGATCTTCGAGATGAGTAAATTATTTCAGCGCTGGTAGAAAGATGGCACCAAAAGACAAACAGCAGGTAATTTTAAATCACAAATAAACAAAATAAACTTTACTGCTAGCTTTGAAGCAGGTGTTATATATTTGACTATCTTAATTCACACATATAATTAGTGACATAACAGATCAAAATAGAGTAATCAAACTCGCAATACATTAATATTAAAAGAGCTACACATATATTCTTTTAAAGATTTTTTTTAAAAAAGGGCAGAAAAACACGTCTCCAAAACCAGACTTGGAAGAACATCTTGGAAACAAAAGTCGTATACCATAAAAGAAATATTTCATTCAGAATTTTAACGTAAGAACCGTTTCTAATTTTAAGTTCTCTACTTAGGTACTCTCATCCATGAGAGAGGACAGCTTAGTCCGATATACCAGAAATTATCTTGAAATATTATCAGGTGACTTTAATGTAATTATAGAAATATTTCACTCAGGGAAAGAACATATTGTCTAGCTGCCCGGGTTCGAGCCCAGCTTTAATATAGCAAGCTAAAACACATCAAATGCCATTGAATGATACAGCATTTTGAAATGTTACAAAAAATTTAAATGCAATTTCGTGGAAGAGCTATTGCAATTACCTACATACTAAACTTTTGACCAAAAATTCAAGAAAACTAAGATACTCCTTTTTCTTTCGAAGGAATCAAAGTTATATGCTAATGTAGGGATGCTCAACCTATTGTACTATGAAACCTACACATAGGAATGAAATTTTGTCAGCTATGTGAAATGTCCAATACCGAGAAATTCCGTAAATTGTAGAATAGAACCTGCGTCTGAAAACAGACGAAAGGTAAAACATTATTCAAATACTTTACCTTTAGCCTTGAAGCAGGTGTTCTATATTAAACTGTGTTAATTCACATACAGAATTAGTAATATAATAGCTCAACATATTTTAAGAACTAAACACGCATTAAATAAACATTAAAAAATCTATATACATTTATTAGTGTTACGAGGGTTTATTCTGAAATATTATAAGGTCACTTTCAAAGAAATGATAGAACTTTTCACTCAGGGAAGGGACATTCTGTCTGGCTGCCCGGGTTCCATCCCAGCTTCTGTTACAAAAGTTTCATAGAATAATTTTAAAAATCCAGAAACGAAACTTATGAAGAAATTATTGAACATACCTGGTTCTATGATTTAGCCATTCTTACAGACATAGTAACTAAATCTTAAATTTGAGGGAGGGGGCGTGAGAAAGGGTTATTATAAATTCATTTTAAATCAAAATTAATTTTGTGAAAATATTACACAAATATGAGGAATATACATTTTTACCATAATGTAATGTACGTTTTGCCCCTTTGAAAATCTGGAGAACTAAGGGGTGAAATATAAGAAAACTGAAAAAATCATTTGGAAAATCTCATCGAGCTTAAATTAGTTTCTAAATTAGATGTTTTGAGTGTATTTAAAATTAGGCTAACTACTTCATTCACTTCAAACCCATTACATAATACTAGTATTTAAGAAAAATGGTAAAAGATTGCAAATATGTCAAATAACAATTCTATTGATCTAGAAATGGAAATAACTGATTTTCATCCTAATTAAGATCAAGAATATCACAAAAAGCCATTTGAATAGTCCTAGAACAGAAACATCATGAACAGTTAAACTTTTAAAAAGATAAATTCCTGCTTCCAATCTACTTAAAAATGTGAAAGAGGATTTTCAACAATGAACTTGTTAAAATCAATGTTTAGATACAGGATAACAAATCAACATCCCAACGACTACAAGGATTTAGCCATAACATCGCATGTATCAGAGGGAAAAAAAAAAAAAAAACTCACAGAAGATATGCAGTGTTAAATTTCACATTAAAATACGATTTCCCTGTATTTAACTTTCATCTTGCTGAATTTTTTGTAAATAATACAAAGAGTATACCTTTTCTTTAACATATTATACCACACATTTTTATACTTTGTGTAATGTACTTATAACTGAAATATTAAAAGTGCACTAGATACGTGTGCTCACTAAAATTTTATAAACTGAAAATTGGCTCCCTTTAAGTTAAAGTTGCACATAACTGCACTAAGGGAAGGAATGCAATTTTATTTCTTTGTCTGTATTTGGTTTCATTTTCATATAAAAAGAGTTAAAAATAGGGTTATCTAATTTTGTTATCTAGGTAACAAAATTTAAACACACATTTTCAGTAAAAATTACAGAATAAAAGATTTTGTTTCCCTGAAGATGCAACACCTCACTATTCCAGGTATGGTACAGACTGCATACTGTCAGAAAGAAATTCCTTTCTTAAACAGGGAATCCATATACTTTAATCTGTTTTTACACAAGTACTGTTTATGACTAATGGTCCAGGAGTAAAATACTTTATAGTTAATCCATCTAAATTTTTATTATTTCCGGTCATCTGTATAGACTGTTTATTTATCACGACTAAACTACCAATCTGCAATCTAGATACCTCATTTGATTCTTCAAGTCACGTTTCGTATCCTATCATTTCTAATACAACAGGTACTTGCTGAGCGCAGACTTGTAAAGCGTGATTTCGCGTATAGCAGTACTTTACAGGATTCCATTTAATTTGTCCACTGCTAGAATTTCATTCATACGTGGTTCAACATTCATCCATCAACACGAAGAAAGAATTTATCTGCTACTTTAAACAATTTCCATAGACTGAAAATGAAGTTCAAAAAAATCTTACAAATCTCAAATGCAAAGCATTCCGAAGAATTTTCACATATGGAAGATAAAGAAGTCAAACAATGAATCAGAAAATTACAAAAGAAGAATTGGGTGCTTATAAAACCCCTTGATAATAAAAGCGCTCATTACGAGAAACAGCTTTTAACTGAAGATTAGATGAAGGAATCGTTAAATAACAGAGAAGCAATGTCTGATCTTCTAGTGGAGATGGACACAATTAAAGAAAAACACGGACACTTTAAAAGAGCTACTGGGAAATATGTGCTCTTTACAGCGACATGGTTACAGTTGCATCAGTCATTCTTATAAGCAAAAGACATCAGCTTTTTCAAAAAATAATTCTGTCATGTATTTGCCAAGAGAACGAAAACAAGTCCTAAAGAAACTTTCAGAGTGCTTTTCAAAACCAAGTTGAAAGTTAGTCTGCAGAATTTTACTTCGATAATAATAAAACATCTCTGATTTTATTTCAAAATGAATATTTTTTTATCGATTTTAAAGAGATCTTCGCAAACTGGTTCATAAAACTTCACAATATGCCAAAATTGTTCAGATTAGGGACAAAATATAATAAAGTATGCTTAAAACAACTAAGAAAAAGCACATTTTGAGCATCCTTAACAGAAGACAATTTGGCTCCACTAACTTTCTTTACGAGTATACATTAAATTTTTATTTACATTTCTTTTTTATTCAACACTTAACTTTCAATGGTTTTAAGAGAAACAGCACTTGATAGAGAGACTCTAAATTTGGAAAACACTGAAACAAAATTGGTTTATACCCAGGCAGTGCAATTACACTGGCCTGTTGGGAAGAGAAGACCCCGTTGGACATGGAAAATATTAGGCCACACAGAGAGGAAAATGTTTAGCCTCCTCCTCGTAATGCGAAAGGAGGCCACTTGGGAAAAAATTACACCACAGCAGTACTTTTGAAACCACTACGAAGCAACAGAACTCTAACAAATCTCAGACTTCTGATAATTATAGTGTGATTAACAGTTCAACCTCACTTCGAATATTACAATACAATATAGAGAAAGCACCAATTCAGACACTTCAATATGAAATACAAAACCTACGAAATTAATGCACAAATGCTACCCTAAACATTAAAACATAATGTGACACGTTCATGTAAAATAAATAACTAGTAAAGCTCCAATATAAAGCAACATGTGAAAAGGGATGGACAAATTATAACATTCAAGTATTTCTAGTGGAAATAAAGTTGATATAAAACAAGAATTACCAGGCACAGATGTCTTTTTGCTCTGCATTATTCATCCGTTCTTTTTCTTTCACGATATCATGTTCTGCATTCCAAGAGTGCACAAAAATGATCACAAATTACACTAGAAGGGGCCAAAAGGGGAAAAAAGGAATCATTAGATTTTAACTACTTTGATATTAAAGAATAATTATACACAAAGAGAAATATCTAATATTGTTTCTTAATATATAAAACTTCAAGAGTCGCCTTCTTTGTTTTAAACTCCAGCAATGTGCTACATTGTTACTAAAAGCATGACTGCAATCGATAGAAAAGCTGATTTTCCTAATACGACAGAAGTACAGTAAGCGAAAGGGGTTTTTAATATATGGGTACAACATGAATAATGAAAGAAAAAAAATTAGACAGTTATTACGGATACACACAATAAAAGGGATAATGATCTTCGAGATGAGTAAATTATTTCAGCGCTGGTAGAAAGATGGCACCAAAAGACAAACAGCAGGTAATTTTAAATCACAAATAAACAAAATAAACTTTACTGCTAGCTTTGAAGCAGGTGTTATATATTTGACTATCTTAATTCACACATATAATTAGTGACATAACAGATCAAAATAGAGTAATCAAACTCGCAATACATTAATATTAAAAGAGCTACACATATATTCTTTTAAAGATTTTTTTTAAAAAAGGGCAGGAAAACACGTCTCCAAAACCAGACTTGGAAGAACATCTTGGAAACAAAAGTCGTATACCATAAAAGAAATATTTCATTCAGAATTTTAACGTAAGAACCGTTTCTAATTTTAAGTTCTCTACTTAGGTACTCTCATCCATGAGAGAGGACAGCTTAGTCCGATATACCAGAAATTATCTTGAAATATTATCAGGTGACTTTAATGTAATTATAGAAATATTTCACTCAGGGAAAGAACATATTGTCTAGCTGCCCGGGTTCGAGCCCAGCTTTAATATAGCAAGCTAAAACACATCAAATGCCATTGAATGATACAGCATTTTGAAATGTTACAAAAAATTTAAATGCAATTTCGTGGAAGAGCTATTGCAATTACCTACATACTAAACTTTTGACCAAAAATTCAAGAAAACTAAGATACTCCTTTTTCTTTCGAAGGAATCAAAGTTATATGCTAATGTAGGGATGCTCAACCTATTGTACTATGAAACCTACACATAGGAATGAAATTTTGTCAGCTATGTGAAATGTCCAATACCGAGAAATTCCGTAAATTGTAGAATAGAACCTGCGTCTGAAAACAGACGAAAGGTAAAACATTATTCAAATACTTTACCTTTAGCCTTGAAGCAGGTGTTCTATATTAAACTGTGTTAATTCACATACAGAATTAGTAATATAATAGCTCAACATATTTTAAGAACTAAACACGCATTAAATAAACATTAAAAAATCTATATACATTTATTAGTGTTACGAGGGTTTATTCTGAAATATTATAAGGTCACTTTCAAAGAAATGATAGAACTTTTCACTCAGGGAAGGGACATTCTGTCTGGCTGCCCGGGTTCCATCCCAGCTTCTGTTACAAAAGTTTCATAGAATAATTTTAAAAATCCAGAAACGAAACTTATGAAGAAATTATTGAACATACCTGGTTCTATGATTTAGCCATTCTTACAGACATAGTAACTAAATCTTAAATTTGAGGGAGGGGGCGTGAGAAAGGGTTATTATAAATTCATTTTAAATCAAAATTAATTTTGTGAAAATATTACACAAATATGAGGAATATACATTTTTACCATAATGTAATGTACGTTTTGCCCCTTTGAAAATCTGGAGAACTAAGGGGTGAAATATAAGAAAACTGAAAAAATCATTTGGAAAATCTCATCGAGCTTAAATTAGTTTCTAAATTAGATGTTTTGAGTGTATTTAAAATTAGGCTAACTACTTCATTCACTTCAAACCCATTACATAATACTAGTATTTAAGAAAAATGGTAAAAGATTGCAAATATGTCAAATAACAATTCTATTGATCTAGAAATGGAAATAACTGATTTTCATCCTAATTAAGATCAAGAATATCACAAAAAGCCATTTGAATAGTCCTAGAACAGAAACATCATGAACAGTTAAACTTTTAAAAAGATAAATTCCTGCTTCCAATCTACTTAAAAATGTGAAAGAGGATTTTCAACAATGAACTTGTTAAAATCAATGTTTAGATACAGGATAACAAATCAACATCCCAACGACTACAAGGATTTAGCCATAACATCGCATGTATCAGAGGGAAAAAAAAAAAAAAAAAACTCACAGAAGATATGCAGTGTTAAATTTCACATTAAAATACGATTTCCCTGTATTTAACTTTCATCTTGCTGAATTTTTTGTAAATAATACAAAGAGTATACCTTTTCTTTAACATATTATACCACACATTTTTATACTTTGTGTAATGTACTTATAACTGAAATATTAAAAGTGCACTAGATACGTGTGCTCACTAAAATTTTATAAACTGAAAATTGGCTCCCTTTAAGTTAAAGTTGCACATAACTGCACTAAGGGAAGGAATGCAATTTTATTTCTTTGTCTGTATTTGGTTTCATTTTCATATAAAAAGAGTTAAAAATAGGGTTATCTAATTTTGTTATCTAGGTAACAAAATTTAAACACACATTTTCAGTAAAAATTACAGAATAAAAGATTTTGTTTCCCTGAAGATGCAACACCTCACTATTCCAGGTATGGTACAGACTGCATACTGTCAGAAAGAAATTCCTTTCTTAAACAGGGAATCCATATACTTTAATCTGTTTTTACACAAGTACTGTTTATGACTAATGGTCCAGGAGTAAAATACTTTATAGTTAATCCATCTAAATTTTTATTATTTCCGGTCATCTGTATAGACTGTTTATTTATCACGACTAAACTACCAATCTGCAATCTAGATACCTCATTTGATTCTTCAAGTCACGTTTCGTATCCTATCATTTCTAATACAACAGGTACTTGCTGAGCGCAGACTTGTAAAGCGTGATTTCGCGTATAGCAGTACTTTACAGGATTCCATTTAATTTGTCCACTGCTAGAATTTCATTCATACGTGGTTCAACATTCATCCATCAACACGAAGAAAGAATTTATCTGCTACTTTAAACAATTTCCATAGACTGAAAATGAAGTTAAAAAAAATCTTACAAATCTCAAATGCAAAGCATTCCGAAGAATTTTCACATATGGAAAATAAAGAAGTCAAACAATGAATCAGAAAATTACAAAAGAAGAATTGGGTGCTTATAAAACCCCTTGATAATAAAAGCGCTCATTACGAGAAACAGCTTTTAACTGAAGATTAGATGAAGGAATCGTTAAATAACAGAGAAGCAATGTCTGATCTTCTAGTGGAGATGGACACAAAGAAAAACACGGACACTTTAAAAGAGCTACTGGGAAATATGTGCTCTTTACAGCGACATGGTTACAGTTGCATCAGTCATTCTTATAAGCAAAAGACATCAGCTTTTTCAAAAAATAATTCTGTCATGTATTTGCCAAGAGAACGAAAACAAGTCCTAAAGAAACTTTCAGAGTGCTTTTCAAAACCAAGTTGAAAGTTAGTCTGCAGAATTTTACTTCGATAATAATAAAACATCTCTGATTTTATTTCAAAATGAATATTTTTTTATCGATTTTAAAGAGATCTTCGCAAACTGGTTCATAAAACTTCACAATATGCCAAAATTGTTCAGATTAGGGACAAAATATAATAAAGTATGCTTAAAACAACTAAGAAAAAGCACATTTTGAGCATCCTTAACAGAAGACAATTTGGCTCCACTAACTTTCTTTACGAGTATACATTAAATTTTTATTTACATTTCTTTTTTATTCAACACTTAACTTTCAATGGTTTTAAGAGAAACAGCACTTGATAGAGAGACTCTAAATTTGGAAAACACTGAAACAAAATTGGTTTATACCCAGGCAGTGCAATTACACTGGCCTGTTGGGAAGAGAAGACCCCGTTGGACATGGAAAATATTAGGCCACACAGAGAGGAAAATGTTTAGCCTCCTCCTCGTAATGCGAAAGGAGGCCACTTGGGAAAAAATTACACCACAGCAGTACTTTTGAAACCACTACGAAGCAACAGAACTCTAACAAATCTCAGACTTCTGATAATTATAGTGTGATTAACAGTTCAACCTCACTTCGAATATTACAATACAATATAGAGAAAGCACCAATTCAGACACTTCAATATGAAATACAAAACCTACGAAATTAATGCACAAATGCTACCCTAAACATTAAAACATAATGTGACACGTTCATGTAAAATAAATAACTAGTAAAGCTCCAATATAAAGCAACATGTGAAAAGGGATGGACAAATTATAACATTCAAGTATTTCTAGTGGAAATAAAGTTGATATAAAACAAGAATTACCAGGCACAGATGTCTTTTTGCTCTGCATTATTCATCCGTTCTTTTTCTTTCACGATATCATGTTCTGCATTCCAAGAGTGCACAAAAATGATCACAAATTACACTAGAAGGGGCCAAAAGGGGAAAAAAGGAATCATTAGATTTTAACTACTTTGATATTAAAGAATAATTATACACAAAGAGAAATATCTAATATTGTTTCTTAATATATAAAACTTCAAGAGTCGCCTTCTTTGTTTTAAACTCCAGCAATCTGCTACATTGTTACTAAAAGCATGACTGCAATCGATAGAAAAGCTGATTTTCCTAATACGACAGAAGTACAGTAAGCGAAAGGGGTTTTTAATATATGGGTACAACATGAATAATGAAAGAAAAAAAATTAGACAGTTATTACGGATACACACAATAAAAGGGATAATGATCTTCGAGATGAGTAAATTATTTCAGCGCTGGTAGAAAGATGGCACCAAAAGACAAACAGCAGGTAATTTTAAATCACAAATAAACAAAATAAACTTTACTGCTAGCTTTGAAGCAGGTGTTATATATTTGACTATCTTAATTCACACATATAATTAGTGACATAACAGATCAAAATAGAGTAATCAAACTCGCAATACATTAATATTAAAAGAGCTACACATATATTCTTTTAAAGATTTTTTTTAAAAAAGGGCAGGAAAACACGTCTCCAAAACCAGACTTGGAAGAACATCTTGGAAACAAAAGTCGTATACCATAAAAGAAATATTTCATTCAGAATTTTAACGTAAGAACCGTTTCTAATTTTAAGTTCTCTACTTAGGTACTCTCATCCATGAGAGAGGACAGCTTAGTCCGATATACCAGAAATTATCTTGAAATATTATCAGGTGACTTTAATGTAATTATAGAAATATTTCACTCAGGGAAAGAACATATTGTCTAGCTGCCCGGGTTCGAGCCCAGCTTTAATATAGCAAGCTAAAACACATCAAATGCCATTGAATGATACAGCATTTTGAAATGTTACAAAAAATTTAAATGCAATTTCGTGGAAGAGCTATTGCAATTACCTACATACTAAACTTTTGACCAAAAATTCAAGAAAACTAAGATACTCCTTTTTCTTTCGAAGGAATCAAAGTTATATGCTAATGTAGGGATGCTCAACCTATTGTACTATGAAACCTACACATAGGAATGAAATTTTGTCAGCTATGTGAAATGTCCAATACCGAGAAATTCCGTAAATTGTAGAATAGAACCTGCGTCTGAAAACAGACGAAAGGTAAAACATTATTCAAATACTTTACCTTTAGCCTTGAAGCAGGTGTTCTATATTAAACTGTGTTAATTCACATACAGAATTAGTAATATAATAGCTCAACATATTTTAAGAACTAAACACGCATTAAATAAACATTAAAAAATCTATATACATTTATTAGTGTTACGAGGGTTTATTCTGAAATATTATAAGGTCACTTTCAAAGAAATGATAGAACTTTTCACTCAGGGAAGGGACATTCTGTCTGGCTGCCCGGGTTCCATCCCAGCTTCTGTTACAAAAGTTTCATAGAATAATTTTAAAAATCCAGAAACGAAACTTATGAAGAAATTATTGAACATACCTGGTTCTATGATTTAGCCATTCTTACAGACATAGTAACTAAATCTTAAATTTGAGGGAGGGGGCGTGAGAAAGGGTTATTATAAATTCATTTTAAATCAAAATTAATTTTGTGAAAATATTACACAAATATGAGGAATATACATTTTTACCATAATGTAATGTACGTTTTGCCCCTTTGAAAATCTGGAGAACTAAGGGGTGAAATATAAGAAAACTGAAAAAATCATTTGGAAAATCTCATCGAGCTTAAATTAGTTTCTAAATTAGATGTTTTGAGTGTATTTAAAATTAGGCTAACTACTTCATTCACTTCAAACCCATTACATAATACTAGTATTTAAGAAAAATGGTAAAAGATTGCAAATATGTCAAATAACAATTCTATTGATCTAGAAATGGAAATAACTGATTTTCATCCTAATTAAGATCAAGAATATCACAAAAAGCCATTTGAATAGTCCTAGAACAGAAATATCATGAACAGTTAAACTTTTAAAAAGATAAATTCCTGCTTCCAATCTACTTAAAAATGTGAAAGAGGATTTTCAACAATGAACTTGTTAAAATCAATGTTTAGATACAGGATAACAAATCAACATCCCAACGACTACAAGGATTTAGCCATAACATCGCATGTATCAGAGGGAAAAAAAAAAAAAAAAAAAACTCACAGAAGATATGCAGTGTTAAATTTCACATTAAAATACGATTTCCCTGTATTTAACTTTCATCTTGCTGAATTTTTTGTAAATAATACAAAGAGTATACCTTTTCTTTAACATATTATACCACACATTTTTATACTTTGTGTAATGTACTTATAACTGAAATATTAAAAGTGCACTAGATACGTGTGCTCACTAAAATTTTATAAACTGAAAATTGGCTCCCTTTAAGTTAAAGTTGCACATAACTGCACTAAGGGAAGGAATGCAATTTTATTTCTTTGTCTGTATTTGGTTTCATTTTCATATAAAAAGAGTTAAAAATAGGGTTATCTAATTTTGTTATCTAGGTAACAAAATTTAAACACACATTTTCAGTAAAAATTACAGAATAAAAGATTTTGTTTCCCTGAAGATGCAACACCTCACTATTCCAGGTATGGTACAGACTGCATACTGTCAGAAAGAAATTCCTTTCTTAAACAGGGAATCCATATACTTTAATCTGTTTTTACACAAGTACTGTTTATGACTAATGGTCCAGGAGTAAAATACTTTATAGTTAATCCATCTAAATTTTTATTATTTCCGGTCATCTGTATAGACTGTTTATTTATCACGACTAAACTACCAATCTGCAATCTAGATACCTCATTTGATTCTTCAAGTCACGTTTCGTATCCTATCATTTCTAATACAACAGGTACTTGCTGAGCGCAGACTTGTAAAGCGTGATTTCGCGTATAGCAGTACTTTACAGGATTCCATTTAATTTGTCCACTGCTAGAATTTCATTCATACGTGGTTCAACATTCATCCATCAACACGAAGAAAGAATTTATCTGCTACTTTAAACAATTTCCATAGACTGAAAATGAAGTTCAAAAAAATCTTACAAATCTCAAATGCAAAGCATTCCGAAGAATTTTCACATATGGAAAATAAAGAAGTCAAACAATGAATCAGAAAATTACAAAAGAAGAATTGGGTGCTTATAAAACCCCTTGATAATAAAAGCGCTCATTACGAGAAACAGCTTTTAACTGAAGATTAGATGAAGGAATCGTTAAATAACAGAGAAGCAATGTCTGATCTTCTAGTGGAGATGGACACAAAGAAAAACACGGACACTTTAAAAGAGCTACTGGGAAATATGTGCTCTTTACAGCGACATGGTTACAGTTGCATCAGTCATTCTTATAAGCAAAAGACATCAGCTTTTTCAAAAAATAATTCTGTCATGTATTTGCCAAGAGAACGAAAACAAGTCCTAAAGAAACTTTCAGAGTGCTTTTCAAAACCAAGTTGAAAGTTAGTCTGCAGAATTTTACTTCGATAATAATAAAACATCTCTGATTTTATTTCAAAATGAATATTTTTTTATCGATTTTAAAGAGATCTTCGCAAACTGGTTCATAAAACTTCACAATATGCCAAAATTGTTCAGATTAGGGACAAAATATAATAAAGTATGCTTAAAACAACTAAGAAAAAGCACATTTTGAGCATCCTTAACAGAAGACAATTTGGCTCCACTAAACTTTCTTTACGAGTATACATTAAATTTTTATTTACATTTCTTTTTTATTCAACACTTAACTTTCAATGGTTTTAAGAGAAACAGCACTTGATAGAGAGACTCTAAATTTGGAAAACACTGAAACAAAATTGGTTTATACCCAGGCAGTGCAATTACACTGGCCTGTTGGGAAGAGAAGACCCTGTTGGACATGGAAAATATTAGGCCACACAGAGAGGAAAATGTTTAGCCTCCTCCTCGTAATGCGAAAGGAGGCCACTTGGGAAAAAATTACACCACAGCAGTACTTTTGAAACCACTACGAAGCAACAGAACTCTAACAAATCTCAGACTTCTGATAATTATAGTGTGATTAACAGTTCAACCTCACTTCGAATATTACAATACAATATAGAGAAAGCACCAATTCAGACACTTCAATATGAAATACAAAACCTACGAAATTAATGCACAAATGCTACCCTAAACATTAAAACATAATGTGACACGTTCATGTAAAATAAATAACTAGTAAAGCTCCAATATAAAGCAACATGTGAAAAGGGATGGACAAATTATAACATTCAAGTATTTCTAGTGGAAATAAAGTTGATATAAAACAAGAATTACCAGGCACAGATGTCTTTTTGCTCTGCATTATTCATCCGTTCTTTTTCTTTCACGATATCATGTTCTGCATTCCAAGAGTGCACAAAAATGATCACAAATTACACTAGAAGGGGCCAAAAGGGGAAAAAAGGAATCATTAGATTTTAACTACTTTGATATTAAAGAATAATTATACACAAAGAGAAATATCTAATATTGTTTCTTAATATATAAAACTTCAAGAGTCGCCTTCTTTGTTTTAAACTCCAGCAATCTGCTACATTGTTACTAAAAGCATGACTGCAATCGATAGAAAAGCTAATTTTCCTAATACGACAGAAGTACAGTAAGCGAAAGGGGTAAAGAAAAAAAATTAGACAGTTATTACGGATACACACAATAAAAGGGATAATGATCTTCGAGATGAGTAAATTATTTCAGCGCTGGTAGAAAGATGGCACCAAAAGACAAACAGCAGGTAATTTTAAATCACAAATAAACAAAATAAACTTTACTGCTAGCTTTGAAGCAGGTGTTATATATTTGACTATCTTAATTCACACATATAATTAGTGACATAACAGATCAAAATAGAGTAATCAAACTCGCAATACATTAATATTAAAAGAGCTACACATATATTCTTTTAAAGATTTTTTTAAAAAAAGGGCAGAAAAACACGTCTCCAAAACCAGACTTGGAAGAACATCTTGGAAACAAAAGTCGTATACCATAAAAGAAATATTTCATTCAGAATTTTAACGTAAGAACCGTTTCTAATTTTAAGTTCTCTACTTAGGTACTCTCATCCATGAGAGAGGACAGCTTAGTCCGATATACCAGAAATTATCTTGAAATATTATCAGGTGACTTTAATGTAATTATAGAAATATTTCACTCAGGGAAAGAACATATTGTCTAGCTGCCCGGGTTCGAGCCCAGCTTTAATATAGCAAGCTAAAACACATCAAATGCCATTGAATGATACAGCATTTTGAAATGTTACAAAAAATTTAAATGCAATTTCGTGGAAGAGCTATTGCAATTACCTACATACTAAACTTTTGACCAAAAATTCAAGAAAACTAAGATACTCCTTTTTCTTTCGAAGGAATCAAAGTTATATGCTAATGTAGGGATGCTCAACCTATTGTACTATGAAACCTACACATAGGAATGAAATTTTGTCAGCTATGTGAAATGTCCAATACCGAGAAATTCCGTAAATTGTAGAATAGAACCTGCGTCTGAAAACAGACGAAAGGTAAAACATTATTCAAATACTTTACCTTTAGCCTTGAAGCAGGTGTTCTATATTAAACTGTGTTAATTCACATACAGAATTAGTAATATAATAGCTCAACATATTTTAAGAACTAAACACGCATTAAATAAACATTAAAAAATCTATATACATTTATTAGTGTTACGAGGGTTTATTCTGAAATATTATAAGGTCACTTTCAAAGAAATGATAGAACTTTTCACTCAGGGAAGGGACATTCTGTCTGGCTGCCCGGGTTCCATCCCAGCTTCTGTTACAAAAGTTTCATAGAATAATTTTAAAAATCCAGAAACGAAACTTATGAAGAAATTATTGAACATACCTGGTTCTATGATTTAGCCATTCTTACAGACATAGTAACTAAATCTTAAATTTGAGGGAGGGGGCGTGAGAAAGGGTTATTATAAATTCATTTTAAATCAAAATTAATTTTGTGAAAATATTACACAAATATGAGGAATACACATTTTTACCATAATGTAATGTACGTTTTGCCCCTTTGAAAATCTGGAGAACTAAGGGGTGAAATATAAGAAAACTGAAAAAATCATTTGGAAAATCTCATCGAGCTTAAATTAGTTTCTAAATTAGATGTTTTGAGTGTATTTAAAATTAGGCTAACTACTTCATTCACTTCAAACCCATTACATAATACTAGTATTTAAGAAAAATGGTAAAAGATTGCAAATATGTCAAATAACAATTCTATTGATCTAGAAATGAAAATAACTGATTTTCATCCTAATTAAGATCAAGAATATCACAAAAAGCCATTTGAATAGTCCTAGAACAGAAACATCATGAACAGTTAAACTTTTAAAAAGATAAATTCCTGCTTCCAATCTACTTAAAAATGTGAAAGAGGATTTTCAACAATGAACTTGTTAAAATCAATGTTTAGATACAGGATAACAAATCAACATCCCAACGACTACAAGGATTTAGCCATAACATCGCATGTATCAGAGGGAAAAAAAAAAAAAAAAACTCACAGAAGATATGCAGTGTTAAATTTCACATTAAAATACGATTTCCCTGTATTTAACTTTCATCTTGCTGAATTTTTTGTAAATAATACAAAGAGTATACCTTTTCTTTAACATATTATACCACACATTTTTATACTTTGTGTAATGTACTTATAACTGAAATATTAAAAGTGCACTAGATACGTGTGCTCACTAAAATTTTATAAACTGAAAATTGGCTCCCTTTAAGTTAAAGTTGCACATAACTGCACTAAGGGAAGGAATGCAATTTTATTTCTTTGTCTGTATTTGGTTTCATTTTCATATAAAAAGAGTTAAAAATAGGGTTATCTAATTTTGTTATCTAGGTAACAAAATTTAAACACACATTTTCAGTAAAAATTACAGAATAAAAGATTTTGTTTCCCTGAAGATGCAACACCTCACTATTCCAGGTATGGTACAGACTGCATACTGTCAGAAAGAAATTCCTTTCTTAAACAGGGAATCCATATACTTTAATCTGTTTTTACACAAGTACTGTTTATGACTAATGGTCCAGGAGTAAAATACTTTATAGTTAATCCATCTAAATTTTTATTATTTCCGGTCATCTGTATAGACTGTTTATTTATCACGACTAAACTACCAATCTGCAATCTAGATACCTCATTTGATTCTTCAAGTCACGTTTCGTATCCTATCATTTCTAATACAACAGGTACTTGCTGAGCGCAGACTTGTAAAGCGTGATTTCGCGTATAGCAGTACTTTACAGGATTCCATTTAATTTGTCCACTGCTAGAATTTCATTCATACGTGGTTCAACATTCATCCATCAACACGAAGAAAGAATTTATCTGCTACTTTAAACAATTTCCATAGACTGAAAATGAAGTTCAAAAAAATCTTACAAATCTCAAATGCAAAGCATTCCGAAGAATTTTCACATATGGAAAATAAAGAAGTCAAACAATGAATCAGAAAATTACAAAAGAAGAATTGGGTGCTTATAAAACCCCTTGATAATAAAAGCGCTCATTACGAGAAACAGCTTTTAACTGAAGATTAGATGAAGGAATCGTTAAATAACAGAGAAGCAATGTCTGATCTTCTAGTGGAGATGGACACAATTAAAGAAAAACACGGACACTTTAAAAGAGCTACTGGGAAATATGTGCTCTTTACAGCGACATGGTTACAGTTGCATCAGTCATTCTTATAAGCAAAAGACATCAGCTTTTTCAAAAAATAATTCTGTCATGTATTTGCCAAGAGAACGAAAACAAGTCCTAAAGAAACTTTCAGAGTGCTTTTCAAAACCAAGTTGAAAGTTAGTCTGCAGAATTTTACTTCGATAATAATAAAACATCTCTGATTTTATTTCAAAATGAATATTTTTTTATCGATTTTAAAGAGATCTTCGCAAACTGGTTCATAAAACTTCACAATATGCCAAAATTGTTCAGATTAGGGACAAAATATAATAAAGTATGCTTAAAACAACTAAGAAAAAGCACATTTTGAGCATCCTTAACAGAAGACAATTTGGCTCCACTAACTTTCTTTACGAGTATACATTAAATTTTTATTTACATTTCTTTTTTATTCAACACTTAACTTTCAATGGTTTTAAGAGAAACAGCACTTGATAGAGAGACTCTAAATTTGGAAAACACTGAAACAAAATTGGTTTATACCCAGGCAGTGCAATTACACTGGCCTGTTGGGAAGAGAAGACCCCGTTGGACATGGAAAATATTAGGCCACACAGAGAGGAAAATGTTTAGCCTCCTCCTCGTAATGCGAAAGGAGGCCACTTGGGAAAAAATTACACCACAGCAGTACTTTTGAAACCACTACGAAGCAACAGAACTCTAACAAATCTCAGACTTCTGATAATTATAGTGTGATTAACAGTTCAACCTCACTTCGAATATTACAATACAATATAGAGAAAGCACCAATTCAGACACTTCAATATGAAATACAAAACCTACGAAATTAATGCACAAATGCTACCCTAAACATTAAAACATAATGTGACACGTTCATGTAAAATAAATAACTAGTAAAGCTCCAATATAAAGCAACATGTGAAAAGGGATGGACAAATTATAACATTCAAGTATTTCTAGTGGAAATAAAGTTGATATAAAACAAGAATTACCAGGCACAGATGTCTTTTTGCTCTGCATTATTCATCCGTTCTTTTTCTTTCACGATATCATGTTCTGCATTCCAAGAGTGCACAAAAATGATCACAAATTACACTAGAAGGGGCCAAAAGGGGAAAAAAGGAATCATTAGATTTTAACTACTTTGATATTAAAGAATAATTATACACAAAGAGAAATATCTAATATTGTTTCTTAATATATAAAACTTCAAGAGTCGCCTTCTTTGTTTTAAACTCCAGCAATCTGCTACATTGTTACTAAAAGCATGACTGCAATCGATAGAAAAGCTGATTTTCCTAATACGACAGAAGTACAGTAAGCGAAAGGGGTTTTTAATATATGGGTACAACATGAATAATGAAAGAAAAAAAATTAGACAGTTATTACGGATACACACAATAAAAGGGATAATGATCTTCGAGATGAGTAAATTATTTCAGCGCTGGTAGAAAGATGGCACCAAAAGACAAACAGCAGGTAATTTTAAATCACAAATAAACAAAATAAACTTTACTGCTAGCTTTGAAGCAGGTGTTATATATTTGACTATCTTAATTCACACATATAATTAGTGACATAACAGATCAAAATAGAGTAATCAAACTCGCAATACATTAATATTAAAAGAGCTACACATATATTCTTTTAAAGATTTTTTTAAAAAAAGGGCAGAAAAACACGTCTCCAAAACCAGACTTGGAAGAACATCTTGGAAACAAAAGTCGTATACCATAAAAGAAATATTTCATTCAGAATTTTAACGTAAGAACCGTTTCTAATTTTAAGTTCTCTACTTAGGTACTCTCATCCATGAGAGAGGACAGCTTAGTCCGATATACCAGAAATTATCTTGAAATATTATCAGGTGACTTTAATGTAATTATAGAAATATTTCACTCAGGGAAAGAACATATTGTCTAGCTGCCCGGGTTCGAGCCCAGCTTTAATATAGCAAGCTAAAACACATCAAATGCCATTGAATGATACAGCATTTTGAAATGTTACAAAAAATTTAAATGCAATTTCGTGGAAGAGCTATTGCAATTACCTACATACTAAACTTTTGACCAAAAATTCAAGAAAACTAAGATACTCCTTTTTCTTTCGAAGGAATCAAAGTTATATGCTAATGTAGGGATGCTCAACCTATTGTACTATGAAACCTACACATAGGAATGAAATTTTGTCAGCTATGTGAAATGTCCAATACCGAGAAATTCCGTAAATTGTAGAATAGAACCTGCGTCTGAAAACAGACGAAAGGTAAAACATTATTCAAATACTTTACCTTTAGCCTTGAAGCAGGTGTTCTATATTAAACTGTGTTAATTCACATACAGAATTAGTAATATAATAGCTCAACATATTTTAAGAACTAAACACGCATTAAATAAACATTAAAAAATCTATATACATTTATTAGTGTTACGAGGGTTTATTCTGAAATATTATAAGGTCACTTTCAAAGAAATGATAGAACTTTTCACTCAGGGAAGGGACATTCTGTCTGGCTGCCCGGGTTCCATCCCAGCTTCTGTTACAAAAGTTTCATAGAATAATTTTAAAAATCCAGAAACGAAACTTATGAAGAAATTATTGAACATACCTGGTTCTATGATTTAGCCATTCTTACAGACATAGTAACTAAATCTTAAATTTGAGGGAGGGGGCGTGAGAAAGGGTTATTATAAATTCATTTTAAATCAAAATTAATTTTGTGAAAATATTACACAAATATGAGGAATATACATTTTTACCATAATGTAATGTACGTTTTGCCCCTTTGAAAATCTGGAGAACTAAGGGGTGAAATATAAGAAAACTGAAAAAATCATTTGGAAAATCTCATCGAGCTTAAATTAGTTTCTAAATTAGATGTTTTGAGTGTATTTAAAATTAGGCTAACTACTTCATTCACTTCAAACCCATTACATAATACTAGTATTTAAGAAAAATGGTAAAAGATTGCAAATATGTCAAATAACAATTCTATTGATCTAGAAATGGAAATAACTGATTTTCATCCTAATTAAGATCAAGAATATCACAAAAAGCCATTTGAATAGTCCTAGAACAGAAACATCATGAACAGTTAAACTTTTAAAAAGATAAATTCCTGCTTCCAATCTACTTAAAAATGTGAAAGAGGATTTTCAACAATGAACTTGTTAAAATCAATGTTTAGATACAGGATAACAAATCAACATCCCAACGACTACAAGGATTTAGCCATAACATCGCATGTATCAGAGGGAAAAAAAAAAAAAAAAAACTCACAGAAGATATGCAGTGTTAAATTTCACATTAAAATACGATTTCCCTGTATTTAACTTTCATCTTGCTGAATTTTTTGTAAATAATACAAAGAGTATACCTTTTCTTTAACATATTATACCACACATTTTTATACTTTGTGTAATGTACTTATAACTGAAATATTAAAAGTGCACTAGATACGTGTGCTCACTAAAATTTTATAAACTGAAA
The DNA here is from genome assembly GCF_044657685.1 of Stegodyphus dumicola. Lineage (NCBI taxonomy): Eukaryota > Metazoa > Arthropoda > Arachnida > Araneae > Eresidae > Stegodyphus > Stegodyphus dumicola. The sequence goes on along the minus strand of NC_140781.1, from coordinate 105,146,178 downwards.
ATTGGCTCCCTTTAAGTTAAAGTTGCACATAACTGCACTAAGGGAAGGAATGCAATTTTATTTCTTTGTCTGTATTTGGTTTCATTTTCATATAAAAAGAGTTAAAAATAGGGTTATCTAATTTTGTTATCTAGGTAACAAAATTTAAACACACATTTTCAGTAAAAATTACAGAATAAAAGATTTTGTTTCCCTGAAGATGCAACACCTCACTATTCCAGGTATGGTACAGACTGCATACTGTCAGAAAGAAATTCCTTTCTTAAACAGGGAATCCATATACTTTAATCTGTTTTTACACAAGTACTGTTTATGACTAATGGTCCAGGAGTAAAATACTTTATAGTTAATCCATCTAAATTTTTATTATTTCCGGTCATCTGTATAGACTGTTTATTTATCACGACTAAACTACCAATCTGCAATCTAGATACCTCATTTGATTCTTCAAGTCACGTTTCGTATCCTATCATTTCTAATACAACAGGTACTTGCTGAGCGCAGACTTGTAAAGCGTGATTTCGCGTATAGCAGTACTTTACAGGATTCCATTTAATTTGTCCACTGCTAGAATTTCATTCATACGTGGTTCAACATTCATCCATCAACACGAAGAAAGAATTTATCTGCTACTTTAAACAATTTCCATAGACTGAAAATGAAGTTCAAAAAAATCTTACAAATCTCAAATGCAAAGCATTCCGAAGAATTTTCACATATGGAAAATAAAGAAGTCAAACAATGAATCAGAAAATTACAAAAGAAGAATTGGGTGCTTATAAAACCCCTTGATAATAAAAGCGCTCATTACGAGAAACAGCTTTTAACTGAAGATTAGATGAAGGAATCGTTAAATAACAGAGAAGCAATGTCTGATCTTCTAGTGGAGATGGACACAAAGAAAAACACGGACACTTTAAAAGAGCTACTGGGAAATATGTGCTCTTTACAGCGACATGGTTACAGTTGCATCAGTCATTCTTATAAGCAAAAGACATCAGCTTTTTCAAAAAATAATTCTGTCATGTATTTGCCAAGAGAACGAAAACAAGTCCTAAAGAAACTTTCAGAGTGCTTTTCAAAACCAAGTTGAAAGTTAGTCTGCAGAATTTTACTTCGATAATAATAAAACATCTCTGATTTTATTTCAAAATGAATATTTTTTTATCGATTTTAAAGAGATCTTCGCAAACTGGTTCATAAAACTTCACAATATGCCAAAATTGTTCAGATTAGGGACAAAATATAATAAAGTATGCTTAAAACAACTAAGAAAAAGCACATTTTGAGCATCCTTAACAGAAGACAATTTGGCTCCACTAACTTTCTTTACGAGTATACATTAAATTTTTATTTACATTTCTTTTTTATTCAACACTTAACTTTCAATGGTTTTAAGAGAAACAGCACTTGATAGAGAGACTCTAAATTTGGAAAACACTGAAACAAAATTGGTTTATACCCAGGCAGTGCAATTACACTGGCCTGTTGGGAAGAGAAGACCCCGTTGGACATGGAAAATATTAGGCCACACAGAGAGGAAAATGTTTAGCCTCCTCCTCGTAATGCGAAAGGAGGCCACTTGGGAAAAAATTACACCACAGCAGTACTTTTGAAACCACTACGAAGCAACAGAACTCTAACAAATCTCAGACTTCTGATAATTATAGTGTGATTAACAGTTCAACCTCACTTCGAATATTACAATACAATATAGAGAAAGCACCAATTCAGACACTTCAATATGAAATACAAAACCTACGAAATTAATGCACAAATGCTACCCTAAACATTAAAACATAATGTGACACGTTCATGTAAAATAAATAACTAGTAAAGCTCCAATATAAAGCAACATGTGAAAAGGGATGGACAAATTATAACATTCAAGTATTTCTAGTGGAAATAAAGTTGATATAAAACAAGAATTACCAGGCACAGATGTCTTTTTGCTCTGCATTATTCATCCGTTCTTTTTCTTTCACGATATCATGTTCTGCATTCCAAGAGTGCACAAAAATGATCACAAATTACACTAGAAGGGGCCAAAAGGGGAAAAAAGGAATCATTAGATTTTAACTACTTTGATATTAAAGAATAATTATACACAAAGAGAAATATCTAATATTGTTTCTTAATATATAAAACTTCAAGAGTCGCCTTCTTTGTTTTAAACTCCAGCAATCTGCTACATTGTTACTAAAAGCATGACTGCAATCGATAGAAAAGCTGATTTTCCTAATACGACAGAAGTACAGTAAGCGAAAGGGGTTTTTAATATATGGGTACAACATGAATAATGAAAGAAAAAAAATTAGACAGTTATTACGGATACACACAATAAAAGGGATAATGATCTTCGAGATGAGTAAATTATTTCAGCGCTGGTAGAAAGATGGCACCAAAAGACAAACAGCAGGTAATTTTAAATCACAAATAAACAAAATAAACTTTACTGCTAGCTTTGAAGCAGGTGTTATATATTTGACTATCTTAATTCACACATATAATTAGTGACATAACAGATCAAAATAGAGTAATCAAACTCGCAATACATTAATATTAAAAGAGCTACACATATATTCTTTTAAAGATTTTTTTAAAAAAAGGGCAGAAAAACACGTCTCCAAAACCAGACTTGGAAGAACATCTTGGAAACAAAAGTCGTATACCATAAAAGAAATATTTCATTCAGAATTTTAACGTAAGAACCGTTTCTAATTTTAAGTTCTCTACTTAGGTACTCTCATCCATGAGAGAGGACAGCTTAGTCCGATATACCAGAAATTATCTTGAAATATTATCAGGTGACTTTAATGTAATTATAGAAATATTTCACTCAGGGAAAGAACATATTGTCTAGCTGCCCGGGTTCGAGCCCAGCTTTAATATAGCAAGCTAAAACACATCAAATGCCATTGAATGATACAGCATTTTGAAATGTTACAAAAAATTTAAATGCAATTTCGTGGAAGAGCTATTGCAATTACCTACATACTAAACTTTTGACCAAAAATTCAAGAAAACTAAGATACTCCTTTTTCTTTCGAAGGAATCAAAGTTATATGCTAATGTAGGGATGCTCAACCTATTGTACTATGAAACCTACACATAGGAATGAAATTTTGTCAGCTATGTGAAATGTCCAATACCGAGAAATTCCGTAAATTGTAGAATAGAACCTGCGTCTGAAAACAGACGAAAGGTAAAACATTATTCAAATACTTTACCTTTAGCCTTGAAGCAGGTGTTCTATATTAAACTGTGTTAATTCACATACAGAATTAGTAATATAATAGCTCAACATATTTTAAGAACTAAACACGCATTAAATAAACATTAAAAAATCTATATACATTTATTAGTGTTACGAGGGTTTATTCTGAAATATTATAAGGTCACTTTCAAAGAAATGATAGAACTTTTCACTCAGGGAAGGGACATTCTGTCTGGCTGCCCGGGTTCCATCCCAGCTTCTGTTACAAAAGTTTCATAGAATAATTTTAAAAATCCAGAAACGAAACTTATGAAGAAATTATTGAACATACCTGGTTCTATGATTTAGCCATTCTTACAGACATAGTAACTAAATCTTAAATTTGAGGGAGGGGGCGTGAGAAAGGGTTATTATAAATTCATTTTAAATCAAAATTAATTTTGTGAAAATATTACACAAATATGAGGAATATACATTTTTACCATAATGTAATGTACGTTTTGCCCCTTTGAAAATCTGGAGAACTAAGGGGTGAAATATAAGAAAACTGAAAAAATCATTTGGAAAATCTCATCGAGCTTAAATTAGTTTCTAAATTAGATGTTTTGAGTGTATTTAAAATTAGGCTAACTACTTCATTCACTTCAAACCCATTACATAATACTAGTATTTAAGAAAAATGGTAAAAGATTGCAAATATGTCAAATAACAATTCTATTGATCTAGAAATGGAAATAACTGATTTTCATCCTAATTAAGATCAAGAATATCACAAAAAGCCATTTGAATAGTCCTAGAACAGAAACATCATGAACAGTTAAACTTTTAAAAAGATAAATTCCTGCTTCCAATCTACTTAAAAATGTGAAAGAGGATTTTCAACAATGAACTTGTTAAAATCAATGTTTAGATACAGGATAACAAATCAACATCCCAACGACTACAAGGATTTAGCCATAACATCGCATGTATCAGAGGGAAAAAAAAAAAAAAAAAACTCACAGAAGATATGCAGTGTTAAATTTCACATTAAAATACGATTTCCCTGTATTTAACTTTCATCTTGCTGAATTTTTTGTAAATAATACAAAGAGTATACCTTTTCTTTAACATATTATACCACACATTTTTATACTTTGTGTAATGTACTTATAACTGAAATATTAAAAGTGCACTAGATACGTGTGCTCACTAAAATTTTATAAACTGAAAATTGGCTCCCTTTAAGTTAAAGTTGCACATAACTGCACTAAGGGAAGGAATGCAATTTTATTTCTTTGTCTGTATTTGGTTTCATTTTCATATAAAAAGAGTTAAAAATAGGGTTATCTAATTTTGTTATCTAGGTAACAAAATTTAAACACACATTTTCAGTAAAAATTACAGAATAAAAGATTTTGTTTCCCTGAAGATGCAACACCTCACTATTCCAGGTATGGTACAGACTGCATACTGTCAGAAAGAAATTCCTTTCTTAAACAGGGAATCCATATACTTTAATCTGTTTTTACACAAGTACTGTTTATGACTAATGGTCCAGGAGTAAAATACTTTATAGTTAATCCATCTAAATTTTTATTATTTCCGGTCATCTGTATAGACTGTTTATTTATCACGACTAAACTACCAATCTGCAATCTAGATACCTCATTTGATTCTTCAAGTCACGTTTCGTATCCTATCATTTCTAATACAACAGGTACTTGCTGAGCGCAGACTTGTAAAGCGTGATTTCGCGTATAGCAGTACTTTACAGGATTCCATTTAATTTGTCCACTGCTAGAATTTCATTCATACGTGGTTCAACATTCATCCATCAACACGAAGAAAGAATTTATCTGCTACTTTAAACAATTTCCATAGACTGAAAATGAAGTTAAAAAAAATCTTACAAATCTCAAATGCAAAGCATTCCGAAGAATTTTCACATATGGAAAATAAAGAAGTCAAACAATGAATCAGAAAATTACAAAAGAAGAATTGGGTGCTTATAAAACCCCTTGATAATAAAAGCGCTCATTACGAGAAACAGCTTTTAACTGAAGATTAGATGAAGGAATCGTTAAATAACAGAGAAGCAATGTCTGATCTTCTAGTGGAGATGGACACAAAGAAAAACACGGACACTTTAAAAGAGCTACTGGGAAATATGTGCTCTTTACAGCGACATGGTTACAGTTGCATCAGTCATTCTTATAAGCAAAAGACATCAGCTTTTTCAAAAAATAATTCTGTCATGTATTTGCCAAGAGAACGAAAACAAGTCCTAAAGAAACTTTCAGAGTGCTTTTCAAAACCAAGTTGAAAGTTAGTCTGCAGAATTTTACTTCGATAATAATAAAACATCTCTGATTTTATTTCAAAATGAATATTTTTTTATCGATTTTAAAGAGATCTTCGCAAACTGGTTCATAAAACTTCACAATATGCCAAAATTGTTCAGATTAGGGACAAAATATAATAAAGTATGCTTAAAACAACTAAGAAAAAGCACATTTTGAGCATCCTTAACAGAAGACAATTTGGCTCCACTAACTTTCTTTACGAGTATACATTAAATTTTTATTTACATTTCTTTTTTATTCAACACTTAACTTTCAATGGTTTTAAGAGAAACAGCACTTGATAGAGAGACTCTAAATTTGGAAAACACTGAAACAAAATTGGTTTATACCCAGGCAGTGCAATTACACTGGCCTGTTGGGAAGAGAAGACCCCGTTGGACATGGAAAATATTAGGCCACACAGAGAGGAAAATGTTTAGCCTCCTCCTCGTAATGCGAAAGGAGGCCACTTGGGAAAAAATTACACCACAGCAGTACTTTTGAAACCACTACGAAGCAACAGAACTCTAACAAATCTCAGACTTCTGATAATTATAGTGTGATTAACAGTTCAACCTCACTTCGAATATTACAATACAATATAGAGAAAGCACCAATTCAGACACTTCAATATGAAATACAAAACCTACGAAATTAATGCACAAATGCTACCCTAAACATTAAAACATAATGTGACACGTTCATGTAAAATAAATAACTAGTAAAGCTCCAATATAAAGCAACATGTGAAAAGGGATGGACAAATTATAACATTCAAGTATTTCTAGTGGAAATAAAGTTGATATAAAACAAGAATTACCAGGCACAGATGTCTTTTTGCTCTGCATTATTCATCCGTTCTTTTTCTTTCACGATATCATGTTCTGCATTCCAAGAGTGCACAAAAATGATCACAAATTACACTAGAAGGGGCCAAAAGGGGAAAAAAGGAATCATTAGATTTTAACTACTTTGATATTAAAGAATAATTATACACAAAGAGAAATATCTAATATTGTTTCTTAATATATAAAACTTCAAGAGTCGCCTTCTTTGTTTTAAACTCCAGCAATCTGCTACATTGTTACTAAAAGCATGACTGCAATCGATAGAAAAGCTGATTTTCCTAATACGACAGAAGTACAGTAAGCGAAAGGGGTTTTTAATATATGGGTACAACATGAATAATGAAAGAAAAAAAATTAGACAGTTATTACGGATACACACAATAAAAGGGATAATGATCTTCGAGATGAGTAAATTATTTCAGCGCTGGTAGAAAGATGGCACCAAAAGACAAACAGCAGGTAATTTTAAATCACAAATAAACAAAATAAACTTTACTGCTAGCTTTGAAGCAGGTGTTATATATTTGACTATCTTAATTCACACATATAATTAGTGACATAACAGATCAAAATAGAGTAATCAAACTCGCAATACATTAATATTAAAAGAGCTACACATATATTCTTTTAAAGATTTTTTTTAAAAAAGGGCAGGAAAACACGTCTCCAAAACCAGACTTGGAAGAACATCTTGGAAACAAAAGTCGTATACCATAAAAGAAATATTTCATTCAGAATTTTAACGTAAGAACCGTTTCTAATTTTAAGTTCTCTACTTAGGTACTCTCATCCATGAGAGAGGACAGCTTAGTCCGATATACCAGAAATTATCTTGAAATATTATCAGGTGACTTTAATGTAATTATAGAAATATTTCACTCAGGGAAAGAACATATTGTCTAGCTGCCCGGGTTCGAGCCCAGCTTTAATATAGCAAGCTAAAACACATCAAATGCCATTGAATGATACAGCATTTTGAAATGTTACAAAAAATTTAAATGCAATTTCGTGGAAGAGCTATTGCAATTACCTACATACTAAACTTTTGACCAAAAATTCAAGAAAACTAAGATACTCCTTTTTCTTTCGAAGGAATCAAAGTTATATGCTAATGTAGGGATGCTCAACCTATTGTACTATGAAACCTACACATAGGAATGAAATTTTGTCAGCTATGTGAAATGTCCAATACCGAGAAATTCCGTAAATTGTAGAATAGAACCTGCGTCTGAAAACAGACGAAAGGTAAAACATTATTCAAATACTTTACCTTTAGCCTTGAAGCAGGTGTTCTATATTAAACTGTGTTAATTCACATACAGAATTAGTAATATAATAGCTCAACATATTTTAAGAACTAAACACGCATTAAATAAACATTAAAAAATCTATATACATTTATTAGTGTTACGAGGGTTTATTCTGAAATATTATAAGGTCACTTTCAAAGAAATGATAGAACTTTTCACTCAGGGAAGGGACATTCTGTCTGGCTGCCCGGGTTCCATCCCAGCTTCTGTTACAAAAGTTTCATAGAATAATTTTAAAAATCCAGAAACGAAACTTATGAAGAAATTATTGAACATACCTGGTTCTATGATTTAGCCATTCTTACAGACATAGTAACTAAATCTTAAATTTGAGGGAGGGGGCGTGAGAAAGGGTTATTATAAATTCATTTTAAATCAAAATTAATTTTGTGAAAATATTACACAAATATGAGGAATATACATTTTTACCATAATGTAATGTACGTTTTGCCCCTTTGAAAATCTGGAGAACTAAGGGGTGAAATATAAGAAAACTGAAAAAATCATTTGGAAAATCTCATCGAGCTTAAATTAGTTTCTAAATTAGATGTTTTGAGTGTATTTAAAATTAGGCTAACTACTTCATTCACTTCAAACCCATTACATAATACTAGTATTTAAGAAAAATGGTAAAAGATTGCAAATATGTCAAATAACAATTCTATTGATCTAGAAATGGAAATAACTGATTTTCATCCTAATTAAGATCAAGAATATCACAAAAAGCCATTTGAATAGTCCTAGAACAGAAATATCATGAACAGTTAAACTTTTAAAAAGATAAATTCCTGCTTCCAATCTACTTAAAAATGTGAAAGAGGATTTTCAACAATGAACTTGTTAAAATCAATGTTTAGATACAGGATAACAAATCAACATCCCAACGACTACAAGGATTTAGCCATAACATCGCATGTATCAGAGGGAAAAAAAAAAAAAAAAAAAACTCACAGAAGATATGCAGTGTTAAATTTCACATTAAAATACGATTTCCCTGTATTTAACTTTCATCTTGCTGAATTTTTTGTAAATAATACAAAGAGTATACCTTTTCTTTAACATATTATACCACACATTTTTATACTTTGTGTAATGTACTTATAACTGAAATATTAAAAGTGCACTAGATACGTGTGCTCACTAAAATTTTATAAACTGAAAATTGGCTCCCTTTAAGTTAAAGTTGCACATAACTGCACTAAGGGAAGGAATGCAATTTTATTTCTTTGTCTGTATTTGGTTTCATTTTCATATAAAAAGAGTTAAAAATAGGGTTATCTAATTTTGTTATCTAGGTAACAAAATTTAAACACACATTTTCAGTAAAAATTACAGAATAAAAGATTTTGTTTCCCTGAAGATGCAACACCTCACTATTCCAGGTATGGTACAGACTGCATACTGTCAGAAAGAAATTCCTTTCTTAAACAGGGAATCCATATACTTTAATCTGTTTTTACACAAGTACTGTTTATGACTAATGGTCCAGGAGTAAAATACTTTATAGTTAATCCATCTAAATTTTTATTATTTCCGGTCATCTGTATAGACTGTTTATTTATCACGACTAAACTACCAATCTGCAATCTAGATACCTCATTTGATTCTTCAAGTCACGTTTCGTATCCTATCATTTCTAATACAACAGGTACTTGCTGAGCGCAGACTTGTAAAGCGTGATTTCGCGTATAGCAGTACTTTACAGGATTCCATTTAATTTGTCCACTGCTAGAATTTCATTCATACGTGGTTCAACATTCATCCATCAACACGAAGAAAGAATTTATCTGCTACTTTAAACAATTTCCATAGACTGAAAATGAAGTTCAAAAAAATCTTACAAATCTCAAATGCAAAGCATTCCGAAGAATTTTCACATATGGAAAATAAAGAAGTCAAACAATGAATCAGAAAATTACAAAAGAAGAATTGGGTGCTTATAAAACCCCTTGATAATAAAAGCGCTCATTACGAGAAACAGCTTTTAACTGAAGATTAGATGAAGGAATCGTTAAATAACAGAGAAGCAATGTCTGATCTTCTAGTGGAGATGGACACAAAGAAAAACACGGACACTTTAAAAGAGCTACTGGGAAATATGTGCTCTTTACAGCGACATGGTTACAGTTGCATCAGTCATTCTTATAAGCAAAAGACATCAGCTTTTTCAAAAAATAATTCTGTCATGTATTTGCCAAGAGAACGAAAACAAGTCCTAAAGAAACTTTCAGAGTGCTTTTCAAAACCAAGTTGAAAGTTAGTCTGCAGAATTTTACTTCGATAATAATAAAACATCTCTGATTTTATTTCAAAATGAATATTTTTTTATCGATTTTAAAGAGATCTTCGCAAACTGGTTCATAAAACTTCACAATATGCCAAAATTGTTCAGATTAGGGACAAAATATAATAAAGTATGCTTAAAACAACTAAGAAAAAGCACATTTTGAGCATCCTTAACAGAAGACAATTTGGCTCCACTAAACTTTCTTTACGAGTATACATTAAATTTTTATTTACATTTCTTTTTTATTCAACACTTAACTTTCAATGGTTTTAAGAGAAACAGCACTTGATAGAGAGACTCTAAATTTGGAAAACACTGAAACAAAATTGGTTTATACCCAGGCAGTGCAATTACACTGGCCTGTTGGGAAGAGAAGACCCTGTTGGACATGGAAAATATTAGGCCACACAGAGAGGAAAATGTTTAGCCTCCTCCTCGTAATGCGAAAGGAGGCCACTTGGGAAAAAATTACACCACAGCAGTACTTTTGAAACCACTACGAAGCAACAGAACTCTAACAAATCTCAGACTTCTGATAATTATAGTGTGATTAACAGTTCAACCTCACTTCGAATATTACAATACAATATAGAGAAAGCACCAATTCAGACACTTCAATATGAAATACAAAACCTACGAAATTAATGCACAAATGCTACCCTAAACATTAAAACATAATGTGACACGTTCATGTAAAATAAATAACTAGTAAAGCTCCAATATAAAGCAACATGTGAAAAGGGATGGACAAATTATAACATTCAAGTATTTCTAGTGGAAATAAAGTTGATATAAAACAAGAATTACCAGGCACAGATGTCTTTTTGCTCTGCATTATTCATCCGTTCTTTTTCTTTCACGATATCATGTTCTGCATTCCAAGAGTGCACAAAAATGATCACAAATTACACTAGAAGGGGCCAAAAGGGGAAAAAAGGAATCATTAGATTTTAACTACTTTGATATTAAAGAATAATTATACACAAAGAGAAATATCTAATATTGTTTCTTAATATATAAAACTTCAAGAGTCGCCTTCTTTGTTTTAAACTCCAGCAATCTGCTACATTGTTACTAAAAGCATGACTGCAATCGATAGAAAAGCTAATTTTCCTAATACGACAGAAGTACAGTAAGCGAAAGGGGTAAAGAAAAAAAATTAGACAGTTATTACGGATACACACAATAAAAGGGATAATGATCTTCGAGATGAGTAAATTATTTCAGCGCTGGTAGAAAGATGGCACCAAAAGACAAACAGCAGGTAATTTTAAATCACAAATAAACAAAATAAACTTTACTGCTAGCTTTGAAGCAGGTGTTATATATTTGACTATCTTAATTCACACATATAATTAGTGACATAACAGATCAAAATAGAGTAATCAAACTCGCAATACATTAATATTAAAAGAGCTACACATATATTCTTTTAAAGATTTTTTTAAAAAAAGGGCAGAAAAACACGTCTCCAAAACCAGACTTGGAAGAACATCTTGGAAACAAAAGTCGTATACCATAAAAGAAATATTTCATTCAGAATTTTAACGTAAGAACCGTTTCTAATTTTAAGTTCTCTACTTAGGTACTCTCATCCATGAGAGAGGACAGCTTAGTCCGATATACCAGAAATTATCTTGAAATATTATCAGGTGACTTTAATGTAATTATAGAAATATTTCACTCAGGGAAAGAACATATTGTCTAGCTGCCCGGGTTCGAGCCCAGCTTTAATATAGCAAGCTAAAACACATCAAATGCCATTGAATGATACAGCATTTTGAAATGTTACAAAAAATTTAAATGCAATTTCGTGGAAGAGCTATTGCAATTACCTACATACTAAACTTTTGACCAAAAATTCAAGAAAACTAAGATACTCCTTTTTCTTTCGAAGGAATCAAAGTTATATGCTAATGTAGGGATGCTCAACCTATTGTACTATGAAACCTACACATAGGAATGAAATTTTGTCAGCTATGTGAAATGTCCAATACCGAGAAATTCCGTAAATTGTAGAATAGAACCTGCGTCTGAAAACAGACGAAAGGTAAAACATTATTCAAATACTTTACCTTTAGCCTTGAAGCAGGTGTTCTATATTAAACTGTGTTAATTCACATACAGAATTAGTAATATAATAGCTCAACATATTTTAAGAACTAAACACGCATTAAATAAACATTAAAAAATCTATATACATTTATTAGTGTTACGAGGGTTTATTCTGAAATATTATAAGGTCACTTTCAAAGAAATGATAGAACTTTTCACTCAGGGAAGGGACATTCTGTCTGGCTGCCCGGGTTCCATCCCAGCTTCTGTTACAAAAGTTTCATAGAATAATTTTAAAAATCCAGAAACGAAACTTATGAAGAAATTATTGAACATACCTGGTTCTATGATTTAGCCATTCTTACAGACATAGTAACTAAATCTTAAATTTGAGGGAGGGGGCGTGAGAAAGGGTTATTATAAATTCATTTTAAATCAAAATTAATTTTGTGAAAATATTACACAAATATGAGGAATACACATTTTTACCATAATGTAATGTACGTTTTGCCCCTTTGAAAATCTGGAGAACTAAGGGGTGAAATATAAGAAAACTGAAAAAATCATTTGGAAAATCTCATCGAGCTTAAATTAGTTTCTAAATTAGATGTTTTGAGTGTATTTAAAATTAGGCTAACTACTTCATTCACTTCAAACCCATTACATAATACTAGTATTTAAGAAAAATGGTAAAAGATTGCAAATATGTCAAATAACAATTCTATTGATCTAGAAATGAAAATAACTGATTTTCATCCTAATTAAGATCAAGAATATCACAAAAAGCCATTTGAATAGTCCTAGAACAGAAACATCATGAACAGTTAAACTTTTAAAAAGATAAATTCCTGCTTCCAATCTACTTAAAAATGTGAAAGAGGATTTTCAACAATGAACTTGTTAAAATCAATGTTTAGATACAGGATAACAAATCAACATCCCAACGACTACAAGGATTTAGCCATAACATCGCATGTATCAGAGGGAAAAAAAAAAAAAAAAACTCACAGAAGATATGCAGTGTTAAATTTCACATTAAAATACGATTTCCCTGTATTTAACTTTCATCTTGCTGAATTTTTTGTAAATAATACAAAGAGTATACCTTTTCTTTAACATATTATACCACACATTTTTATACTTTGTGTAATGTACTTATAACTGAAATATTAAAAGTGCACTAGATACGTGTGCTCACTAAAATTTTATAAACTGAAAATTGGCTCCCTTTAAGTTAAAGTTGCACATAACTGCACTAAGGGAAGGAATGCAATTTTATTTCTTTGTCTGTATTTGGTTTCATTTTCATATAAAAAGAGTTAAAAATAGGGTTATCTAATTTTGTTATCTAGGTAACAAAATTTAAACACACATTTTCAGTAAAAATTACAGAATAAAAGATTTTGTTTCCCTGAAGATGCAACACCTCACTATTCCAGGTATGGTACAGACTGCATACTGTCAGAAAGAAATTCCTTTCTTAAACAGGGAATCCATATACTTTAATCTGTTTTTACACAAGTACTGTTTATGACTAATGGTCCAGGAGTAAAATACTTTATAGTTAATCCATCTAAATTTTTATTATTTCCGGTCATCTGTATAGACTGTTTATTTATCACGACTAAACTACCAATCTGCAATCTAGATACCTCATTTGATTCTTCAAGTCACGTTTCGTATCCTATCATTTCTAATACAACAGGTACTTGCTGAGCGCAGACTTGTAAAGCGTGATTTCGCGTATAGCAGTACTTTACAGGATTCCATTTAATTTGTCCACTGCTAGAATTTCATTCATACGTGGTTCAACATTCATCCATCAACACGAAGAAAGAATTTATCTGCTACTTTAAACAATTTCCATAGACTGAAAATGAAGTTCAAAAAAATCTTACAAATCTCAAATGCAAAGCATTCCGAAGAATTTTCACATATGGAAAATAAAGAAGTCAAACAATGAATCAGAAAATTACAAAAGAAGAATTGGGTGCTTATAAAACCCCTTGATAATAAAAGCGCTCATTACGAGAAACAGCTTTTAACTGAAGATTAGATGAAGGAATCGTTAAATAACAGAGAAGCAATGTCTGATCTTCTAGTGGAGATGGACACAATTAAAGAAAAACACGGACACTTTAAAAGAGCTACTGGGAAATATGTGCTCTTTACAGCGACATGGTTACAGTTGCATCAGTCATTCTTATAAGCAAAAGACATCAGCTTTTTCAAAAAATAATTCTGTCATGTATTTGCCAAGAGAACGAAAACAAGTCCTAAAGAAACTTTCAGAGTGCTTTTCAAAACCAAGTTGAAAGTTAGTCTGCAGAATTTTACTTCGATAATAATAAAACATCTCTGATTTTATTTCAAAATGAATATTTTTTTATCGATTTTAAAGAGATCTTCGCAAACTGGTTCATAAAACTTCACAATATGCCAAAATTGTTCAGATTAGGGACAAAATATAATAAAGTATGCTTAAAACAACTAAGAAAAAGCACATTTTGAGCATCCTTAACAGAAGACAATTTGGCTCCACTAACTTTCTTTACGAGTATACATTAAATTTTTATTTACATTTCTTTTTTATTCAACACTTAACTTTCAATGGTTTTAAGAGAAACAGCACTTGATAGAGAGACTCTAAATTTGGAAAACACTGAAACAAAATTGGTTTATACCCAGGCAGTGCAATTACACTGGCCTGTTGGGAAGAGAAGACCCCGTTGGACATGGAAAATATTAGGCCACACAGAGAGGAAAATGTTTAGCCTCCTCCTCGTAATGCGAAAGGAGGCCACTTGGGAAAAAATTACACCACAGCAGTACTTTTGAAACCACTACGAAGCAACAGAACTCTAACAAATCTCAGACTTCTGATAATTATAGTGTGATTAACAGTTCAACCTCACTTCGAATATTACAATACAATATAGAGAAAGCACCAATTCAGACACTTCAATATGAAATACAAAACCTACGAAATTAATGCACAAATGCTACCCTAAACATTAAAACATAATGTGACACGTTCATGTAAAATAAATAACTAGTAAAGCTCCAATATAAAGCAACATGTGAAAAGGGATGGACAAATTATAACATTCAAGTATTTCTAGTGGAAATAAAGTTGATATAAAACAAGAATTACCAGGCACAGATGTCTTTTTGCTCTGCATTATTCATCCGTTCTTTTTCTTTCACGATATCATGTTCTGCATTCCAAGAGTGCACAAAAATGATCACAAATTACACTAGAAGGGGCCAAAAGGGGAAAAAAGGAATCATTAGATTTTAACTACTTTGATATTAAAGAATAATTATACACAAAGAGAAATATCTAATATTGTTTCTTAATATATAAAACTTCAAGAGTCGCCTTCTTTGTTTTAAACTCCAGCAATCTGCTACATTGTTACTAAAAGCATGACTGCAATCGATAGAAAAGCTGATTTTCCTAATACGACAGAAGTACAGTAAGCGAAAGGGGTTTTTAATATATGGGTACAACATGAATAATGAAAGAAAAAAAATTAGACAGTTATTACGGATACACACAATAAAAGGGATAATGATCTTCGAGATGAGTAAATTATTTCAGCGCTGGTAGAAAGATGGCACCAAAAGACAAACAGCAGGTAATTTTAAATCACAAATAAACAAAATAAACTTTACTGCTAGCTTTGAAGCAGGTGTTATATATTTGACTATCTTAATTCACACATATAATTAGTGACATAACAGATCAAAATAGAGTAATCAAACTCGCAATACATTAATATTAAAAGAGCTACACATATATTCTTTTAAAGATTTTTTTAAAAAAAGGGCAGAAAAACACGTCTCCAAAACCAGACTTGGAAGAACATCTTGGAAACAAAAGTCGTATACCATAAAAGAAATATTTCATTCAGAATTTTAACGTAAGAACCGTTTCTAATTTTAAGTTCTCTACTTAGGTACTCTCATCCATGAGAGAGGACAGCTTAGTCCGATATACCAGAAATTATCTTGAAATATTATCAGGTGACTTTAATGTAATTATAGAAATATTTCACTCAGGGAAAGAACATATTGTCTAGCTGCCCGGGTTCGAGCCCAGCTTTAATATAGCAAGCTAAAACACATCAAATGCCATTGAATGATACAGCATTTTGAAATGTTACAAAAAATTTAAATGCAATTTCGTGGAAGAGCTATTGCAATTACCTACATACTAAACTTTTGACCAAAAATTCAAGAAAACTAAGATACTCCTTTTTCTTTCGAAGGAATCAAAGTTATATGCTAATGTAGGGATGCTCAACCTATTGTACTATGAAACCTACACATAGGAATGAAATTTTGTCAGCTATGTGAAATGTCCAATACCGAGAAATTCCGTAAATTGTAGAATAGAACCTGCGTCTGAAAACAGACGAAAGGTAAAACATTATTCAAATACTTTACCTTTAGCCTTGAAGCAGGTGTTCTATATTAAACTGTGTTAATTCACATACAGAATTAGTAATATAATAGCTCAACATATTTTAAGAACTAAACACGCATTAAATAAACATTAAAAAATCTATATACATTTATTAGTGTTACGAGGGTTTATTCTGAAATATTATAAGGTCACTTTCAAAGAAATGATAGAACTTTTCACTCAGGGAAGGGACATTCTGTCTGGCTGCCCGGGTTCCATCCCAGCTTCTGTTACAAAAGTTTCATAGAATAATTTTAAAAATCCAGAAACGAAACTTATGAAGAAATTATTGAACATACCTGGTTCTATGATTTAGCCATTCTTACAGACATAGTAACTAAATCTTAAATTTGAGGGAGGGGGCGTGAGAAAGGGTTATTATAAATTCATTTTAAATCAAAATTAATTTTGTGAAAATATTACACAAATATGAGGAATATACATTTTTACCATAATGTAATGTACGTTTTGCCCCTTTGAAAATCTGGAGAACTAAGGGGTGAAATATAAGAAAACTGAAAAAATCATTTGGAAAATCTCATCGAGCTTAAATTAGTTTCTAAATTAGATGTTTTGAGTGTATTTAAAATTAGGCTAACTACTTCATTCACTTCAAACCCATTACATAATACTAGTATTTAAGAAAAATGGTAAAAGATTGCAAATATGTCAAATAACAATTCTATTGATCTAGAAATGGAAATAACTGATTTTCATCCTAATTAAGATCAAGAATATCACAAAAAGCCATTTGAATAGTCCTAGAACAGAAACATCATGAACAGTTAAACTTTTAAAAAGATAAATTCCTGCTTCCAATCTACTTAAAAATGTGAAAGAGGATTTTCAACAATGAACTTGTTAAAATCAATGTTTAGATACAGGATAACAAATCAACATCCCAACGACTACAAGGATTTAGCCATAACATCGCATGTATCAGAGGGAAAAAAAAAAAAAAAAAACTCACAGAAGATATGCAGTGTTAAATTTCACATTAAAATACGATTTCCCTGTATTTAACTTTCATCTTGCTGAATTTTTTGTAAATAATACAAAGAGTATACCTTTTCTTTAACATATTATACCACACATTTTTATACTTTGTGTAATGTACTTATAACTGAAATATTAAAAGTGCACTAGATACGTGTGCTCACTAAAATTTTATAAACTGAAAATTGGCTCCCTTTAAGTTAAAGTTGCACATAACTGCACTAAGGGAAGGAATGCAATTTTATTTCTTTGTCTGTATTTGGTTTCATTTTCATATAAAAAGAGTTAAAAATAGGGTTATCTAATTTTGTTATCTAGGTAACAAAATTTAAACACACATTTTCAGTAAAAATTACAGAATAAAAGATTTTGTTTCCCTGAAGATGCAACACCTCACTATTCCAGGTATGGTACAGACTGCATACTGTCAGAAAGAAATTCCTTTCTTAAACAGGGAATCCATATACTTTAATCTGTTTTTACACAAGTACTGTTTATG
Organism: Stegodyphus dumicola; assembly: GCF_044657685.1. Taxonomy (NCBI): domain Eukaryota; kingdom Metazoa; phylum Arthropoda; class Arachnida; order Araneae; family Eresidae; genus Stegodyphus; species Stegodyphus dumicola. The sequence continues at coordinate 105,128,171 of NC_140781.1, read as the reverse complement.
ACTAATGGTCCAGGAGTAAAATACTTTATAGTTAATCCATCTAAATTTTTATTATTTCCGGTCATCTGTATAGACTGTTTATTTATCACGACTAAACTACCAATCTGCAATCTAGATACCTCATTTGTTTCTTCAAGTCACGTTTCGTATCCTATCATTTCTAATACAACAGGTACTTGCTGAGCGCAGACTTGTAAAGCGTGATTTCGCGTATAGCAGTACTTTACAGGATTCCATTTAATTTGTCCACTGCTAGAATTTCATTCATACGTGGTTCAACATTCATCCATCAACACGAAGAAAGAATTTATCTGCTACTTTAAACAATTTCCATAGACTGAAAATGAAGTTCAAAAAAATCTTACAAATCTCAAATGCAAAGCATTCCGAAGAATTTTCACATATGGAAAATAAAGAAGTCAAACAATGAATCAGAAAATTACAAAAGAAGAATTGGGTGCTTATAAAACCCCTTGATAATAAAAGCGCTCATTACGAGAAACAGCTTTTAACTGAAGATTAGATGAAGGAATCGTTAAATAACAGAGAAGCAATGTCTGATCTTCTAGTGGAGATGGACACAAAGAAAAACACGGACACTTTAAAAGAGCTACTGGGAAATATGTGCTCTTTACAGCGACATGGTTACAGTTGCATCAGTCATTCTTATAAGCAAAAGACATCAGCTTTTTCAAAAAATAATTCTGTCATGTATTTGCCAAGAGAATGAAAACAAGTCCTAAAGAAACTTTCAGAGTGCTTTTCAAAACCAAGTTGAAAGTTAGTCTGCAGAATTTTACTTCGATAATAATAAAACATCTATGATTTTATTTCAAAATGAATATTTTTTTATCGATTTTAAAGAGATCTTCGCAAACTGGTTCATAAAACTTCACAATATGCCAAAATTGTTCAGATTAGGGACAAAATATAATAAAGTATGCTTAAAACAACTAAGAAAAAGCACATTTTGAGCATCCTTAACAGAAGACAATTTGGCTCCACTAAACTTTCTTTACGAGTATACATTAAATTTTTATTTACATTTCTTTTTTATTCAACACTTAACTTTCAATGGTTTTAAGAGAAACAGCACTTGATAGAGAGACTCTAAATTTGGAAAACACTGAAACAAAATTGGTTTATACCCAGGCAGTGCAATTACACTGGCCTGTTGGGAAGAGAAGACCCTGTTGGACATGGAAAATATTAGGCCACACAGAGAGGAAAATGTTTAGCCTCCTCCTCGTAATGCGAAAGGAGGCCACTTGGGAAAAAATTACACCACAGCAGTACTTTTGAAACCACTACGAAGCAACAGAACTCTAACAAATCTCAGACTTCTGATAATTATAGTGTGATTAACAGTTCAACCTCACTTCGAATATTACAATACAATATAGAGAAAGCACCAATTCAGACACTTCAATATGAAATACAAAACCTACGAAATTAATGCACAAATGCTACCCTAAACATTAAAACATAATGTGACACGTTCATGTAAAATAAATAACTAGTAAAGCTCCAATATAAAGCAACATGTGAAAAGGGATGGACAAATTATAACATTCAAGTATTTCTAGTGGAAATAAAGTTGATATAAAACAAGAATTACCAGGCACAGATGTCTTTTTGCTCTGCATTATTCATCCGTTCTTTTTCTTTCACGATATCATGTTCTGCATTCCAAGAGTGCACAAAAATGATCACAAATTACACTAGAAGGGGCCAAAAGGGGAAAAAAGGAATCATTAGATTTTAACTACTTTGATATTAAAGAATAATTATACACAAAGAGAAATATCTAATATTGTTTCTTAATATATAAAACTTCAAGAGTCGCCTTCTTTGTTTTAAACTCCAGCAATCTGCTACATTGTTACTAAAAGCATGACTGCAATCGATAGAAAAGCTGATTTTCCTAATACGACAGAAGTACAGTAAGCGAAAGGGGTTTTTAATATATGGGTACAACATGAATAATGAAAGAAAAAAAATTAGACAGTTATTACGGATACACACAATAAAAGGGATAATGATCTTCGAGATGAGTAAATTATTTCAGCGCTGGTAGAAAGATGGCACCAAAAGACAAACAGCAGGTAATTTTAAATCACAAATAAACAAAATAAACTTTACTGCTAGCTTTGAAGCAGGTGTTATATATTTGACTATCTTAATTCACACATATAATTAGTGACATAACAGATCAAAATAGAGTAATCAAACTCGCAATACATTAATATTAAAAGAGCTACACATATATTCTTTTAAAGATTTTTTTAAAAAAAGGGCAGAAAAACACGTCTCCAAAACCAGACTTGGAAGAACATCTTGGAAACAAAAGTCGTATACCATAAAAGAAATATTTCATTCAGAATTTTAACGTAAGAACCGTTTCTAATTTTAAGTTCTCTACTTAGGTACTCTCATCCATGAGAGAGGACAGCTTAGTCCGATATACCAGAAATTATCTTGAAATATTATCAGGTGACTTTAATGTAATTATAGAAATATTTCACTCAGGGAAAGAACATATTGTCTAGCTGCCCGGGTTCGAGCCCAGCTTTAATATAGCAAGCTAAAACACATCAAATGCCATTGAATGATACAGCATTTTGAAATGTTACAAAAAATTTAAATGCAATTTCGTGGAAGAGCTATTGCAATTACCTACATACTAAACTTTTGACCAAAAATTCAAGAAAACTAAGATACTCCTTTTTCTTTCGAAGGAATCAAAGTTATATGCTAATGTAGGGATGCTCAACCTATTGTACTATGAAACCTACACATAGGAATGAAATTTTGTCAGCTATGTGAAATGTCCAATACCGAGAAATTCCGTAAATTGTAGAATAGAACCTGCGTCTGAAAACAGACGAAAGGTAAAACATTATTCAAATACTTTACCTTTAGCCTTGAAGCAGGTGTTCTATATTAAACTGTGTTAATTCACATACAGAATTAGTAATATAATAGCTCAACATATTTTAAGAACTAAACACGCATTAAATAAACATTAAAAAATCTATATACATTTATTAGTGTTACGAGGGTTTATTCTGAAATATTATAAGGTCACTTTCAAAGAAATGATAGAACTTTTCACTCAGGGAAGGGACATTCTGTCTGGCTGCCCGGGTTCCATCCCAGCTTCTGTTACAAAAGTTTCATAGAATAATTTTAAAAATCCAGAAACGAAACTTATGAAGAAATTATTGAACATACCTGGTTCTATGATTTAGCCATTCTTACAGACATAGTAACTAAATCTTAAATTTGAGGGAGGGGGCGTGAGAAAGGGTTATTATAAATTCATTTTAAATCAAAATTAATTTTGTGAAAATATTACACAAATATGAGGAATACACATTTTTACCATAATGTAATGTACGTTTTGCCCCTTTGAAAATCTGGAGAACTAAGGGGTGAAATATAAGAAAACTGAAAAAATCATTTGGAAAATCTCATCGAGCTTAAATTAGTTTCTAAATTAGATGTTTTGAGTGTATTTAAAATTAGGCTAACTACTTCATTCACTTCAAACCCATTACATAATACTAGTATTTAAGAAAAATGGTAAAAGATTGCAAATATGTCAAATAACAATTCTATTGATCTAGAAATGGAAATAACTGATTTTCATCCTAATTAAGATCAAGAATATCACAAAAAGCCATTTGAATAGTCCTAGAACAGAAACATCATGAACAGTTAAACTTTTAAAAAGATAAATTCCTGCTTCCAATCTACTTAAAAATGTGAAAGAGGATTTTCAACAATGAACTTGTTAAAATCAGTGTTTAGATACAGGATAACAAATCAACATCCCAACGACTACAAGGATTTAGCCATAACATCGCATGTATCAGAGGGAAAAAAAAAAAAAAAAAACTCACAGAAGATATGCAGTGTTAAATTTCACATTAAAATACGATTTCCCTGTATTTAACTTTCATCTTGCTGAATTTTTTGTAAATAATACAAAGAGTATACCTTTTCTTTAACATATTATACCACACATTTTTATACTTTGTGTAATGTACTTATAACTGAAATATTAAAAGTGCACTAGATACGTGTGCTCACTAAAATTTTATAAACTGAAAATTGGCTCCCTTTAAGTTAAAGTTGCACATAACTGCACTAAGGGAAGGAATGCAATTTTATTTCTTTGTCTGTATTTGGTTTCATTTTCATATAAAAAGAGTTAAAAATAGGGTTATCTAATTTTGTTATCTAGGTAACAAAATTTAAACACACATTTTCAGTAAAAATTACAGAATAAAAGATTTTGTTTCCCTGAAGATGCAACACCTCACTATTCCAGGTATGGTACAGACTGCATACTGTCAGAAAGAAATTCCTTTCTTAAACAGGGAATCCATATACTTTAATCTGTTTTTACACAAGTACTGTTTATGACTAATGGTCCAGGAGTAAAATACTTTGTAGTTAATCCATCTAAATTTTTATTATTTCCGGTCATCTGTATAGACTGTTTATTTATCACGACTAAACTACCAATCTGCAATCTAGATACCTCATTTGATTCTTCAAGTCACGTTTCGTATCCTATCATTTCTAATACAACAGGTACTTGCTGAGCGCAGACTTGTAAAGCGTGATTTCGCGTATAGCAGTACTTTACAGGATTCCATTTAATTTGTCCACTGCTAGAATTTCATTCATACGTGGTTCAACATTCATCCATCAACACGAAGAAAGAATTTATCTGCTACTTTAAACAATTTCCATAGACTGAAAATGAAGTTCAAAAAAATCTTACAAATCTCAAATGCAAAGCATTCCGAAGAATTTTCACATATGGAAAATAAAGAAGTCAAACAATGAATCAGAAAATTACAAAAGAAGAATTGGGTGCTTATAAAACCCCTTGATAATAAAAGCGCTCATTACGAGAAACAGCTTTTAACTGAAGATTAGATGAAGGAATCGTTAAATAACAGAGAAGCAATGTCTGATCTTCTAGTGGAGATGGACACAATTAAAGAAAAACACGGACACTTTAAAAGAGCTACTGGGAAATATGTGCTCTTTACAGCGACATGGTTACAGTTGCATCAGTCATTCTTATAAGCAAAAGACATCAGCTTTTTCAAAAAATAATTCTGTCATGTATTTGCCAAGAGAACGAAAACAAGTCCTAAAGAAACTTTCAGAGTGCTTTTCAAAACCAAGTTGAAAGTTAGTCTGCAGAATTTTACTTCGATAATAATAAAACATCTCTGATTTTATTTCAAAATGAATATTTTTTTATCGATTTTAAAGAGATCTTCGCAAACTGGTTCATAAAACTTCACAATATGCCAAAATTGTTCAGATTAGGGACAAAATATAATAAAGTATGCTTAAAACAACTAAGAAAAAGCACATTTTGAGCATCCTTAACAGAAGACAATTTGGCTCCACTAACTTTCTTTACGAGTATACATTAAATTTTTATTTACATTTCTTTTTTATTCAACACTTAACTTTCAATGGTTTTAAGAGAAACAGCACTTGATAGAGAGACTCTAAATTTGGAAAACACTGAAACAAAATTGGTTTATACCCAGGCAGTGCAATTACACTGGCCTGTTGGGAAGAGAAGACCCCGTTGGACATGGAAAATATTAGGCCACACAGAGAGGAAAATGTTTAGCCTCCTCCTCGTAATGCGAAAGGAGGCCACTTGGGAAAAAATTACACCACAGCAGTACTTTTGAAACCACTACGAAGCAACAGAACTCTAACAAATCTCAGACTTCTGATAATTATAGTGTGATTAACAGTTCAACCTCACTTCGAATATTACAATACAATATAGAGAAAGCACCAATTCAGACACTTCAATATGACATACAAAACCTACGAAATTAATGCACAAATGCTACCCTAAACATTAAAACATAATGTGACACGTTCATGTAAAATAAATAACTAGTAAAGCTCCAATATAAAGCAACATGTGAAAAGGGATGGACAAATTATAACATTCAAGTATTTCTAGTGGAAATAAAGTTGATATAAAACAAGAATTACCAGGCACAGATGTCTTTTTGCTCTGCATTATTCATCCGTTCTTTTTCTTTCACGATATCATGTTCTGCATTCCAAGAGTGCACAAAAATGATCACAAATTACACTAGAAGGGGCCAAAAGGGGAAAAAAGGAATCATTAGATTTTAACTACTTTGATATTAAAGAATAATTATACACAAAGAGAAATATCTAATATTGTTTCTTAACATATAAAACTTCAAGAGTCGCCTTCTTTGTTTTAAACTCCAGCAATCTGCTACATTGTTACTAAAAGCATGACTGCAATCGATAGAAAAGCTAATTTTCCTAATACGACAGAAGTACAGTAAGCGAAAGGGGTAAAGAAAAAAAATTAGACAGTTATTACGGATACACACAATAAAAGGGATAATGATCTTCGAGATGAGTAAATTATTTCAGCGCTGGTAGAAAGATGGCACCAAAAGACAAACAGCAGGTAATTTTAAATCACAAATAAACAAAATAAACTTTACTGCTAGCTTTGAAGCAGGTGTTATATATTTGACTATCTTAATTCACACATATAATTAGTGACATAACAGATCAAAATAGAGTAATCAAACTCGCAATACATTAATATTAAAAGAGCTACACATATATTCTTTTAAAGATTTTTTTAAAAAAAGGGCAGAAAAACACGTCTCCAAAACCAGACTTGGAAGAACATCTTGGAAACAAAAGTCGTATACCATAAAAGAAATATTTCATTCAGAATTTTAACGTAAGAACCGTTTCTAATTTTAAGTTCTCTACTTAGGTACTCTCATCCATGAGAGAGGACAGCTTAGTCCGATATACCAGAAATTATCTTGAAATATTATCAGGTGACTTTAATGTAATTATAGAAATATTTCACTCAGGGAAAGAACATATTGTCTAGCTGCCCGGGTTTGAGCCCAGCTTTAATATAGCAAGCTAAAACACATCAAATGCCATTGAATGATACAGCATTTTGAAATGTTACAAAAAATTTAAATGCAATTTCGTGGAAGAGCTATTGCAATTACCTACATACTAAACTTTTGACCAAAAATTCAAGAAAACTAAGATACTCCTTTTTCTTTCGAAGGAATCAAAGTTATATGCTAATGTAGGGATGCTCAACCTATTGTACTATGAAACCTACACATAGGAATGAAATTTTGTCAGCTATGTGAAATGTCCAATACCGAGAAATTCCGTAAATTGTAGAATAGAACCTGCGTCTGAAAACAGACGAAAGGTAAAACATTATTCAAATACTTTACCTTTAGCCTTGAAGCAGGTGTTCTATATTAAACTGTGTTAATTCACATACAGAATTAGTAATATAATAGCTCAACATATTTTAAGAACTAAACACGCATTAAATAAACATTAAAAAATCTATATACATTTATTAGTGTTACGAGGGTTTATTCTGAAATATTATAAGGTCACTTTCAAAGAAATGATAGAACTTTTCACTCAGGGAAGGGACATTCTGTCTGGCTGCCCGGGTTCCATCCCAGCTTCTGTTACAAAAGTTTCATAGAATAATTTTAAAAATCCAGAAACGAAACTTATGAAGAAATTATTGAACATACCTGGTTCTATGATTTAGCCATTCTTACAGACATAGTAACTAAATCTTAAATTTGAGGGAGGGGGCGTGAGAAAGGGTTATTATAAATTCATTTTAAATCAAAATTAATTTTGTGAAAATATTACACAAATATGAGGAATACACATTTTTACCATAATGTAATGTACGTTTTGCCCCTTTGAAAATCTGGAGAACTAAGGGGTGAAATATAAGAAAACTGAAAAAATCATTTGGAAAATCTCATCGAGCTTAAATTAGTTTCTAAATTAGATGTTTTGAGTGTATTTAAAATTAGGCTAACTACTTCATTCACTTCAAACCCATTACATAATACTAGTATTTAAGAAAAATGGTAAAAGATTGCAAATATGTCAAATAACAATTCTATTGATCTAGAAATGGAAATAACTGATTTTCATCCTAATTAAGATCAAGAATATCACAAAAAGCCATTTGAATAGTCCTAGAACAGAAACATCATGAACAGTTAAACTTTTAAAAAGATAAATTCCTGCTTCCAATCTACTTAAAAATGTGAAAGAGGATTTTCAACAATGAACTTGTTAAAATCAGTGTTTAGATACAGGATAACAAATCAACATCCCAACGACTACAAGGATTTAGCCATAACATCGCATGTATCAGAGGGAAAAAAAAAAAAAAAAAACTCACAGAAGATATGCAGTGTTAAATTTCACATTAAAATACGATTTCCCTGTATTTAACTTTCATCTTGCTGAATTTTTTGTAAATAATACAAAGAGTATACCTTTTCTTTAACATATTATACCACACATTTTTATACTTTGTGTAATGTACTTATAACTGAAATATTAAAAGTGCACTAGATACGTGTGCTCACTAAAATTTTATAAACTGAAAATTGGCTCCCTTTAAGTTAAAGTTGCACATAACTGCACTAAGGGAAGGAATGCAATTTTATTTCTTTGTCTGTATTTGGTTTCATTTTCATATAAAAAGAGTTAAAAATAGGGTTATCTAATTTTGTTATCTAGGTAACAAAATTTAAACACACATTTTCAGTAAAAATTACAGAATAAAAGATTTTGTTTCCCTGAAGATGCAACACCTCACTATTCCAGGTATGGTACAGACTGCATACTGTCAGAAAGAAATTCCTTTCTTAAACAGGGAATCCATATACTTTAATCTGTTTTTACACAAGTACTGTTTATGACTAATGGTCCAGGAGTAAAATACTTTGTAGTTAATCCATCTAAATTTTTATTATTTCCGGTCATCTGTATAGACTGTTTATTTATCACGACTAAACTACCAATCTGCAATCTAGATACCTCATTTGATTCTTCAAGTCACGTTTCGTATCCTATCATTTCTAATACAACAGGTACTTGCTGAGCGCAGACTTGTAAAGCGTGATTTCGCGTATAGCAGTACTTTACAGGATTCCATTTAATTTGTCCACTGCTAGAATTTCATTCATACGTGGTTCAACATTCATCCATCAACACGAAGAAAGAATTTATCTGCTACTTTAAACAATTTCCATAGACTGAAAATGAAGTTCAAAAAAATCTTACAAATCTCAAATGCAAAGCATTCCGAAGAATTTTCACATATGGAAAATAAAGAAGTCAAACAATGAATCAGAAAATTACAAAAGAAGAATTGGGTGCTTATAAAACCCCTTGATAATAAAAGCGCTCATTACGAGAAACAGCTTTTAACTGAAGATTAGATGAAGGAATCGTTAAATAACAGAGAAGCAATGTCTGATCTTCTAGTGGAGATGGACACAATTAAAGAAAAACACGGACACTTTAAAAGAGCTACTGGGAAATATGTGCTCTTTACAGCGACATGGTTACAGTTGCATCAGTCATTCTTATAAGCAAAAGACATCAGCTTTTTCAAAAAATAATTCTGTCATGTATTTGCCAAGAGAACGAAAACAAGTCCTAAAGAAACTTTCAGAGTGCTTTTCAAAACCAAGTTGAAAGTTAGTCTGCAGAATTTTACTTCGATAATAATAAAACATCTCTGATTTTATTTCAAAATGAATATTTTTTTATCGATTTTAAAGAGATCTTCGCAAACTGGTTCATAAAACTTCACAATATGCCAAAATTGTTCAGATTAGGGACAAAATATAATAAAGTATGCTTAAAACAACTAAGAAAAAGCACATTTTGAGCATCCTTAACAGAAGACAATTTGGCTCCACTAACTTTCTTTACGAGTATACATTAAATTTTTATTTACATTTCTTTTTTATTCAACACTTAACTTTCAATGGTTTTAAGAGAAACAGCACTTGATAGAGAGACTCTAAATTTGGAAAACACTGAAACAAAATTGGTTTATACCCAGGCAGTGCAATTACACTGGCCTGTTGGGAAGAGAAGACCCCGTTGGACATGGAAAATATTAGGCCACACAGAGAGGAAAATGTTTAGCCTCCTCCTCGTAATGCGAAAGGAGGCCACTTGGGAAAAAATTACACCACAGCAGTACTTTTGAAACCACTACGAAGCAACAGAACTCTAACAAATCTCAGACTTCTGATAATTATAGTGTGATTAACAGTTCAACCTCACTTCGAATATTACAATACAATATAGAGAAAGCACCAATTCAGACACTTCAATATGACATACAAAACCTACGAAATTAATGCACAAATGCTACCCTAAACATTAAAACATAATGTGACACGTTCATGTAAAATAAATAACTAGTAAAGCTCCAATATAAAGCAACATGTGAAAAGGGATGGACAAATTATAACATTCAAGTATTTCTAGTGGAAATAAAGTTGATATAAAACAAGAATTACCAGGCACAGATGTCTTTTTGCTCTGCATTATTCATCCGTTCTTTTTCTTTCACGATATCATGTTCTGCATTCCAAGAGTGCACAAAAATGATCACAAATTACACTAGAAGGGGCCAAAAGGGGAAAAAAGGAATCATTAGATTTTAACTACTTTGATATTAAAGAATAATTATACACAAAGAGAAATATCTAATATTGTTTCTTAACATATAAAACTTCAAGAGTCGCCTTCTTTGTTTTAAACTCCAGCAATCTGCTACATTGTTACTAAAAGCATGACTGCAATCGATAGAAAAGCTAATTTTCCTAATACGACAGAAGTACAGTAAGCGAAAGGGGTAAAGAAAAAAAATTAGACAGTTATTACGGATACACACAATAAAAGGGATAATGATCTTCGAGATGAGTAAATTATTTCAGCGCTGGTAGAAAGATGGCACCAAAAGACAAACAGCAGGTAATTTTAAATCACAAATAAACAAAATAAACTTTACTGCTAGCTTTGAAGCAGGTGTTATATATTTGACTATCTTAATTCACACATATAATTAGTGACATAACAGATCAAAATAGAGTAATCAAACTCGCAATACATTAATATTAAAAGAGCTACACATATATTCTTTTAAAGATTTTTTTAAAAAAAGGGCAGAAAAACACGTCTCCAAAACCAGACTTGGAAGAACATCTTGGAAACAAAAGTCGTATACCATAAAAGAAATATTTCATTCAGAATTTTAACGTAAGAACCGTTTCTAATTTTAAGTTCTCTACTTAGGTACTCTCATCCATGAGAGAGGACAGCTTAGTCCGATATACCAGAAATTATCTTGAAATATTATCAGGTGACTTTAATGTAATTATAGAAATATTTCACTCAGGGAAAGAACATATTGTCTAGCTGCCCGGGTTCGAGCCCAGCTTTAATATAGCAAGCTAAAACACATCAAATGCCATTGAATGATACAGCATTTTGAAATGTTACAAAAAATTTAAATGCAATTTCGTGGAAGAGCTATTGCAATTACCTACATACTAAACTTTTGACCAAAAATTCAAGAAAACTAAGATACTCCTTTTTCTTTCGAAGGAATCAAAGTTATATGCTAATGTAGGGATGCTCAACCTATTGTACTATGAAACCTACACATAGGAATGAAATTTTGTCAGCTATGTGAAATGTCCAATACCGAGAAATTCCGTAAATTGTAGAATAGAACCTGCGTCTGAAAACAGACGAAAGGTAAAACATTATTCAAATACTTTACCTTTAGCCTTGAAGCAGGTGTTCTATATTAAACTGTGTTAATTCACATACAGAATTAGTAATATAATAGCTCAACATATTTTAAGAACTAAACACGCATTAAATAAACATTAAAAAATCTATATACATTTATTAGTGTTACGAGGGTTTATTCTGACATATTATAAGGTCACTTTCAAAGAAATGATAGAACTTTTCACTCAGGGAAGGGACATTCTGTCTGGCTGCCCGGGTTCCATCCCAGCTTCTGTTACAAAAGTTTCATAGAATAATTTTAAAAATCCAGAAACGAAACTTATGAAGAAATTATTGAACATACCTGGTTCTATGATTTAGCCATTCTTACAGACATAGTAACTAAATCTTAAATTTGAGGGAGGGGGCGTGAGAAAGGGTTATTATAAATTCATTTTAAATCAAAATTAATTTTGTGAAAATATTACACAAATATGAGGAATACACATTTTTACCATAATGTAATGTACGTTTTGCCCCTTTGAAAATCTGGAGAACTAAGGGGTGAAATATAAGAAAACTGAAAAAATCATTTGGAAAATCTCATCGAGCTTAAATTAGTTTCTAAATTAGATGTTTTGAGTGTATTTAAAATTAGGCTAACTACTTCATTCACTTCAAACCCATTACATAATACTAGTATTTAAGAAAAATGGTAAAAGATTGCAAATATGTCAAATAACAATTCTATTGATCTAGAAATGGAAATAACTGATTTTCATCCTAATTAAGATCAAGAATATCACAAAAAGCCATTTGAATAGTCCTAGAACAGAAACATCATGAACAGTTAAACTTTTAAAAAGATAAATTCCTGCTTCCAATCTACTTAAAAATGTGAAAGAGGATTTTCAACAATGAACTTGTTAAAATCAGTGTTTAGATACAGGATAACAAATCAACATCCCAACGACTACAAGGATTTAGCCATAACATCGCATGTATCAGAGGGAAAAAAAAAAAAAAAAAACTCACAGAAGATATGCAGTGTTAAATTTCACATTAAAATACGATTTCCCTGTATTTAACTTTCATCTTGCTGAATTTTTTGTAAATAATACAAAGAGTATACCTTTTCTTTAACATATTATACCACACATTTTTATACTTTGTGTAATGTACTTATAACTGAAATATTAAAAGTGCACTAGATACGTGTGCTCACTAAAATTTTATAAACTGAAAATTGGCTCCCTTTAAGTTAAAGTTGCACATAACTGCACTAAGGGAAGGAATGCAATTTTATTTCTTTGTCTGTATTTGGTTTCATTTTCATATAAAAAGAGTTAAAAATAGGGTTATCTAATTTTGTTATCTAGGTAACAAAATTTAAACACACATTTTCAGTAAAAATTACAGAATAAAAGATTTTGTTTCCCTGAAGATGCAACACCTCACTATTCCAGGTATGGTACAGACTGCATACTGTCAGAAAGAAATTCCTTTCTTAAACAGGGAATCCATATACTTTAATCTGTTTTTACACAAGTACTGTTTATGACTAATGGTCCAGGAGTAAAATACTTTGTAGTTAATCCATCTAAATTTTTATTATTTCCGGTCATCTGTATAGACTGTTTATTTATCACGACTAAACTACCAATCTGCAATCTAGATACCTCATTTGATTCTTCAAGTCACGTTTCGTATCCTATCATTTCTAATACAACAGGTACTTGCTGAGCGCAGACTTGTAAAGCGTGATTTCGCGTATAGCAGTACTTTACAGGATTCCATTTAATTTGTCCACTGCTAGAATTTCATTCATACGTGGTTCAACATTCATCCATCAACACGAAGAAAGAATTTATCTGCTACTTTAAACAATTTCCATAGACTGAAAATGAAGTTCAAAAAAATCTTACAAATCTCAAATGCAAAGCATTCCGAAGAATTTTCACATATGGAAAATAAAGAAGTCAAACAATGAATCAGAAAATTACAAAAGAAGAATTGGGTGCTTATAAAACCCCTTGATAATAAAAGCGCTCATTACGAGAAACAGCTTTTAACTGAAGATTAGATGAAGGAATCGTTAAATAACAGAGAAGCAATGTCTGATCTTCTAGTGGAGATGGACACAATTAAAGAAAAACATGGACACTTTAAAAGAGCTACTGGGAAATATGTGCTCTTTACAGCGACATGGTTACAGTTGCATCAGTCATTCTTATAAGCAAAAGACATCAGCTTTTTCAAAAAATAATTCTGTCATGTATTTGCCAAGAGAACGAAAACAAGTCCTAAAGAAACTTTCAGAGTGCTTTTCAAAACCAAGTTGAAAGTTAGTCTGCAGAATTTTACTTCGATAATAATAAAACATCTCTGATTTTATTTCAAAATGAATATTTTTTTATCGATTTTAAAGAGATCTTCGCAAACTGGTTCATAAAACTTCACAATATGCCAAAATTGTTCAGATTAGGGACAAAATATAATAAAGTATGCTTAAAACAACTAAGAAAAAGCACATTTTGAGCATCCTTAACAGAAGACAATTTGGCTCCACTAACTTTCTTTACGAGTATACATTAAATTTTTATTTACATTTCTTTTTTATTCAACACTTAACTTTCAATGGTTTTAAGAGAAACAGCACTTGATAGAGAGACTCTAAATTTGGAAAACACTGAAACAAAATTGGTTTATACCCAGGCAGTGCAATTACACTGGCCTGTTGGGAAGAGAAGACCCCGTTGGACATGGAAAATATTAGGCCACACAGAGAGGAAAATGTTTAGCCTCCTCCTCGTAATGCGAAAGGAGGCCACTTGGGAAAAAATTACACCACAGCAGTACTTTTGAAACCACTACGAAGCAACAGAACTCTAACAAATCTCAGACTTCTGATAATTATAGTGTGATTAACAGTTCAACCTCACTTCGAATATTACAATACAATATAGAGAAAGCACCAATTCAGACACTTCAATATGACATACAAAACCTACGAAATTAATGCACAAATGCTACCCTAAACATTAAAACATAATGTGACACGTTCATGTAAAATAAATAACTAGTAAAGCTCCAATATAAAGCAACATGTGAAAAGGGATGGACAAATTATAACATTCAAGTATTTCTAGTGGAAATAAAGTTGATATAAAACAAGAATTACCAGGCACAGATGTCTTTTTGCTCTGCATTATTCATCCGTTCTTTTTCTTTCACGATATCATGTTCTGCATTCCAAGAGTGCACAAAAATGATCACAAATTACACTAGAAGGGGCCAAAAGGGGAAAAAAGGAATCATTAGATTTTAACTACTTTGATATTAAAGAATAATTATACACAAAGAGAAATATCTAATATTGTTTCTTAACATATAAAACTTCAAGAGTCGCCTTCTTTGTTTTAAACTCCAGCAATCTGCTACATTGTTACTAAAAGCATGACTGCAATCGATAGAAAAGCTAATTTTCCTAATACGACAGAAGTACAGTAAGCGAAAGGGGTAAAGAAAAAAAATTAGACAGTTATTACGGATACACACAATAAAAGGGATAATGATCTTCGAGATGAGTAAATTATTTCAGCGCTGGTAGAAAGATGGCACCAAAAGACAAACAGCAGGTAATTTTAAATCACAAATAAACAAAATAAACTTTACTGCTAGCTTTGAAGCAGGTGTTATATATTTGACTATCTTAATTCACACATATAATTAGTGACATAACAGATCAAAATAGAGTAATCAAACTCGCAATACATTAATATTAAAAGAGCTACACATATATTCTTTTAAAGATTTTTTTAAAAAAAGGGCAGAAAAACACGTCTCCAAAACCAGACTTGGAAGAACATCTTGGAAACAAAAGTCGTATACCATAAAAGAAATATTTCATTCAGAATTTTAACGTAAGAACCGTTTCTAATTTTAAGTTCTCTACTTAGGTACTCTCATCCATGAGAGAGGACAGCTTAGTCCGATATACCAGAAATTATCTTGAAATATTATCAGGTGACTTTAATGTAATTATAGAAATATTTCACTCAGGGAAAGAACATATTGTCTAGCTGCCCGGGTTCGAGCCCAGCTTTAATATAGCAAGCTAAAACACATCAAATGCCATTGAATGATACAGCATTTTGAAATGTTACAAAAAATTTAAATGCAATTTCGTGGAAGAGCTATTGCAATTACCTACATACTAAACTTTTGACCAAAAATTCAAGAAAACTAAGATACTCCTTTTTCTTTCGAAGGAATCAAAGTTATATGCTAATGTAGGGATGCTCAACCTATTGTACTATGAAACCTACACATAGGAATGAAATTTTGTCAGCTATGTGAAATGTCCAATACCGAGAAATTCCGTAAATTGTAGAATAGAACCTGCGTCTGAAAACAGACGAAAGGTAAAACATTATTCAAATACTTTACCTTTAGCCTTGAAGCAGGTGTTCTATATTAAACTGTGTTAATTCACATACAGAATTAGTAATATAATAGCTCAACATATTTTAAGAACTAAACACGCATTAAATAAACATTAAAAAATCTATATACATTTATTAGTGTTACGAGGGTTTATTCTGAAATATTATAAGGTCACTTTCAAAGAAATGATAGAACTTTTCACTCAGGGAAGGGACATTCTGTCTGGCTGCCCGGGTTCCATCCCAGCTTCTGTTACAAAAGTTTCATAGAATAATTTTAAAAATCCAGAAACGAAACTTATGAAGAAATTATTGAACATACCTGGTTCTATGATTTAGCCATTCTTACAGACATAGTAACTAAATCTTAAATTTGAGGGAGGGGGCGTGAGAAAGGGTTATTATAAATTCATTTTAAATCAAAATTAATTTTGTGAAAATATTACACAAATATGAGGAATATACATTTTTACCATAATGTAATGTACGTTTTGCCCCTTTGAAAATCTGGAGAACTAAGGGGTGAAATATAAGAAAACTGAAAAAATCATTTGGAAAATCTCATCGAGCTTAAATTAGTTTCTAAATTAGATGTTTTGAGTGTATTTAAAATTAGGCTAACTACTTCATTCACTTCAAACCCATTACATAATACTAGTATTTAAGAAAAATGGTAAAAGATTGCAAATATGTCAAATAACAATTCTATTGATCTAGAAATGGAAATAACTGATTTTCATCCTAATTAAGATCAAGAATATCACAAAAAGCCATTTGAATAGTCCTAGAACAGAAACATCATGAACAGTTAAACTTTTAAAAAGATAAATTCCTGCTTCCAATCTACTTAAAAATGTGAAAGAGGATTTTCAACAATGAACTTGTTAAAATCAATGTTTAGATACAGGATAACAAATCAACATCCCAACGACTACAAGGATTTAGCCATAACATCGCATGTATCAGAGGGAAAAAAAAAAAAAAAAAACTCACAGAAGATATGCAGTGTTAAATTTCACATTAAAATACGATTTCCCTGTATTTAACTTTCATCTTGCTGAATTTTTTGTAAATAATACAAAGAGTATACCTTTTCTTTAACATATTATACCACACATTTTTATACTTTGTGTAATGTACTTATAACTGAAATATTAAAAGTGCACTAGATACGTGTGCTCACTAAAATTTTATAAACTGAAAATTGGCTCCCTTTAAGTTAAAGTTGCACATAACTGCACTAAGGGAAGGAATGCAATTTTATTTCTTTGTCTGTATTTGGTTTCATTTTCATATAAAAAGAGTTAAAAATAGGGTTATCTAATTTTGTTATCTAGGTAACAAAATTTAAACACACATTTTCAGTAAAAATTACAGAATAAAAGATTTTGTTTCCCTGAAGATGCAACACCTCACTATTCCAGGTATGGTACAGACTGCATACTGTCAGAAAGAAATTCCTTTCTTAAACAGGGAATCCATATACTTTAATCTGTTTTTACACAAGTACTGTTTATGACTAATGGTCCAGGAGTAAAATACTTTATAGTTAATCCATCTAAATTTTTATTATTTCCGGTCATCTGTATAGACTGTTTATTTATCACGACTAAACTACCAATCTGCAATCTAGATACCTCATTTGTTTCTTCAAGTCACGTTTCGTATCCTATCATTTCTAATACAACAGGTACTTGCTGAGCGCAGACTTGTAAAGCGTGATTTCGCGTATAGCAGTACTTTACAGGATTCCATTTAATTTGTCCACTGCTAGAATTTCATTCATACGTGGTTCAACATTCATCCATCAACACGAAGAAAGAATTTATCTGCTACTTTAAACAATTTCCATAGACTGAAAATGAAGTTCAAAAAAATCTTACAAATCTCAAATGCAAAGCATTCCGAAGAATTTTCACATATGGAAAATAAAGAAGTCAAACAATGAATCAGAAAATTACAAAAGAAGAATTGGGTGCTTATAAAACCCCTTGATAATAAAAGCGCTCATTACGAGAAACAGCTTTTAACTGAAGATTAGATGAAGGAATCGTTAAATAACAGAGAAGCAATGTCTGATCTTCTAGTGGAGATGGACACAAAGAAAAACACGGACACTTTAAAAGAGCTACTGGGAAATATGTGCTCTTTACAGCGACATGGTTACAGTTGCATCAGTCATTCTTATAAGCAAAAGACATCAGCTTTTTCAAAAAATAATTCTGTCATGTATTTGCCAAGAGAACGAAAACAAGTCCTAAAGAAACTTTCAGAGTGCTTTTCAAAACCAAGTTGAAAGTTAGTCTGCAGAATTTTACTTCGATAATAATAAAACATCTATGATTTTATTTCAAAATGAATATTTTTTTATCGATTTTAAAGAGATCTTCGCAAACTGGTTCATAAAACTTCACAATATGCCAAAATTGTTCAGATTAGGGACAAAATATAATAAAGTATGCTTAAAACAACTAAGAAAAAGCACATTTTGAGCATCCTTAACAGAAGACAATTTGGCTCCACTAAACTTTCTTTACGAGTATACATTAAATTTTTATTTACATTTCTTTTTTATTCAACACTTAACTTTCAATGGTTTTAAGAGAAACAGCACTTGATAGAGAGACTCTAAATTTGGAAAACACTGAAACAAAATTGGTTTATACCCAGGCAGTGCAATTACACTGGCCTGTTGGGAAGAGAAGACCCTGTTGGACATGGAAAATATTAGGCCACACAGAGAGGAAAATGTTTAGCCTCCTCCTCGTAATGCGAAAGGAGGCCACTTGGGAAAAAATTACACCACAGCAGTACTTTTGAAACCACTACGAAGCAACAGAACTCTAACAAATCTCAGACTTCTGATAATTATAGTGTGATTAACAGTTCAACCTCACTTCGAATATTACAATACAATATAGAGAAAGCACCAATTCAGACACTTCAATATGAAATACAAAACCTACGAAATTAATGCACAAATGCTACCCTAAACATTAAAACATAATGTGACACGTTCATGTAAAATAAATAACTAGTAAAGCTCCAATATAAAGCAACATGTGAAAAGGGATGGACAAATTATAACATTCAAGTATTTCTAGTGGAAATAAAGTTGATATAAAACAAGAATTACCAGGCACAGATGTCTTTTTGCTCTGCATTATTCATCCGTTCTTTTTCTTTCACGATATCATGTTCTGCATTCCAAGAGTGCACAAAAATGATCACAAATTACACTAGAAGGGGCCAAAAGGGGAAAAAAGGAATCATTAGATTTTAACTACTTTGATATTAAAGAATAATTATACACAAAGAGAAATATCTAATATTGTTTCTTAATATATAAAACTTCAAGAGTCGCCTTCTTTGTTTTAAACTCCAGCAATCTGCTACATTGTTACTAAAAGCATGACTGCAATCGATAGAAAAGCTGATTTTCCTAATACGACAGAAGTACAGTAAGCGAAAGGGGTTTTTAATATATGGGTACAACATGAATAATGAAAGAAAAAAAATTAGACAGTTATTACGGATACACACAATAAAAGGGATAATGATCTTCGAGATGAGTAAATTATTTCAGCGCTGGTAGAAAGATGGCACCAAAAGACAAACAGCAGGTAATTTTAAATCACAAATAAACAAAATAAACTTTACTGCTAGCTTTGAAGCAGGTGTTATATATTTGACTATCTTAATTCACACATATAATTAGTGACATAACAGATCAAAATAGAGTAATCAAACTCGCAATACATTAATATTAAAAGAGCTACACATATATTCTTTTAAAGATTTTTTTAAAAAAAGGGCAGAAAAACACGTCTCCAAAACCAGACTTGGAAGAACATCTTGGAAACAAAAGTCGTATACCATAAAAGAAATATTTCATTCAGAATTTTAACGTAAGAACCGTTTCTAATTTTAAGTTCTCTACTTAGGTACTCTCATCCATGAGAGAGGACAGCTTAGTCCGATATACCAGAAATTATCTTGAAATATTATCAGGTGACTTTAATGTAATTATAGAAATATTTCACTCAGGGAAAGAACATATTGTCTAGCTGCCCGGGTTCGAGCCCAGCTTTAATATAGCAAGCTAAAACACATCAAATGCCATTGAATGATACAGCATTTTGAAATGTTACAAAAAATTTAAATGCAATTTCGTGGAAGAGCTATTGCAATTACCTACATACTAAACTTTTGACCAAAAATTCAAGAAAACTAAGATACTCCTTTTTCTTTCGAAGGAATCAAAGTTATATGCTAATGTAGGGATGCTCAACCTATTGTACTATGAAACCTACACATAGGAATGAAATTTTGTCAGCTATGTGAAATGTCCAATACCGAGAAATTCCGTAAATTGTAGAATAGAACCTGCGTCTGAAAACAGACGAAAGGTAAAACATTATTCAAATACTTTACCTTTAGCCTTGAAGCAGGTGTTCTATATTAAACTGTGTTAATTCACATACAGAATTAGTAATATAATAGCTCAACATATTTTAAGAACTAAACACGCATTAAATAAACATTAAAAAATCTATATACATTTATTAGTGTTACGAGGGTTTATTCTGAAATATTATAAGGTCACTTTCAAAGAAATGATAGAACTTTTCACTCAGGGAAGGGACATTCTGTCTGGCTGCCCGGGTTCCATCCCAGCTTCTGTTACAAAAGTTTCATAGAATAATTTTAAAAATCCAGAAACGAAACTTATGAAGAAATTATTGAACATACCTGGTTCTATGATTTAGCCATTCTTACAGACATAGTAACTAAATCTTAAATTTGAGGGAGGGGGCGTGAGAAAGGGTTATTATAAATTCATTTTAAATCAAAATTAATTTTGTGAAAATATTACACAAATATGAGGAATACACATTTTTACCATAATGTAATGTACGTTTTGCCCCTTTGAAAATCTGGAGAACTAAGGGGTGAAATATAAGAAAACTGAAAAAATCATTTGGAAAATCTCATCGAGCTTAAATTAGTTTCTAAATTAGATGTTTTGAGTGTATTTAAAATTAGGCTAACTACTTCATTCACTTCAAACCCATTACATAATACTAGTATTTAAGAAAAATGGTAAAAGATTGCAAATATGTCAAATAACAATTCTATTGATCTAGAAATGGAAATAACTGATTTTCATCCTAATTAAGATCAAGAATATCACAAAAAGCC
The DNA here is from genome assembly GCF_044657685.1 of Stegodyphus dumicola. Taxonomy (NCBI): domain Eukaryota; kingdom Metazoa; phylum Arthropoda; class Arachnida; order Araneae; family Eresidae; genus Stegodyphus; species Stegodyphus dumicola. The sequence goes on along the minus strand of NC_140781.1, from coordinate 105,106,848 downwards.
ATTTGAATAGTCCTAGAACAGAAACATCATGAACAGTTAAACTTTTAAAAAGATAAATTCCTGCTTCCAATCTACTTAAAAATGTGAAAGAGGATTTTCAACAATGAACTTGTTAAAATCAGTGTTTAGATACAGGATAACAAATCAACATCCCAACGACTACAAGGATTTAGCCATAACATCGCATGTATCAGAGGGAAAAAAAAAAAAAAAAAAACTCACAGAAGATATGCAGTGTTAAATTTCACATTAAAATACGATTTCCCTGTATTTAACTTTCATCTTGCTGAATTTTTTGTAAATAATACAAAGAGTATACCTTTTCTTTAACATATTATACCACACATTTTTATACTTTGTGTAATGTACTTATAACTGAAATATTAAAAGTGCACTAGATACGTGTGCTCACTAAAATTTTATAAACTGAAAATTGGCTCCCTTTAAGTTAAAGTTGCACATAACTGCACTAAGGGAAGGAATGCAATTTTATTTCTTTGTCTGTATTTGGTTTCATTTTCATATAAAAAGAGTTAAAAATAGGGTTATCTAATTTTGTTATCTAGGTAACAAAATTTAAACACACATTTTCAGTAAAAATTACAGAATAAAAGATTTTGTTTCCCTGAAGATGCAACACCTCACTATTCCAGGTATGGTACAGACTGCATACTGTCAGAAAGAAATTCCTTTCTTAAACAGGGAATCCATATACTTTAATCTGTTTTTACACAAGTACTGTTTATGACTAATGGTCCAGGAGTAAAATACTTTATAGTTAATCCATCTAAATTTTTATTATTTCCGGTCATCTGTATAGACTGTTTATTTATCACGACTAAACTACCAATCTGCAATCTAGATACCTCATTTGATTCTTCAAGTCACGTTTCGTATCCTATCATTTCTAATACAACAGGTACTTGCTGAGCGCAGACTTGTAAAGCGTGATTTCGCGTATAGCAGTACTTTACAGGATTCCATTTAATTTGTCCACTGCTAGAATTTCATTCATACGTGGTTCAACATTCATCCATCAACACGAAGAAAGAATTTATCTGCTACTTTAAACAATTTCCATAGACTGAAAATGAAGTTCAAAAAAATCTTACAAATCTCAAATGCAAAGCATTCCGAAGAATTTTCACATATGGAAAATAAAGAAGTCAAACAATGAATCAGAAAATTACAAAAGAAGAATTGGGTGCTTATAAAACCCCTTGATAATAAAAGCGCTCATTACGAGAAACAGCTTTTAACTGAAGATTAGATGAAGGAATCGTTAAATAACAGAGAAGCAATGTCTGATCTTCTAGTGGAGATGGACACAATTAAAGAAAAACACGGACACTTTAAAAGAGCTACTGGGAAATATGTGCTCTTTACAGCGACATGGTTACAGTTGCATCAGTCATTCTTATAAGCAAAAGACATCAGCTTTTTCAAAAAATAATTCTGTCATGTATTTGCCAAGAGAACGAAAACAAGTCCTAAAGAAACTTTCAGAGTGCTTTTCAAAACCAAGTTGAAAGTTAGTCTGCAGAATTTTACTTCGATAATAATAAAACATCTCTGATTTTATTTCAAAATGAATATTTTTTTATCGATTTTAAAGAGATCTTCGCAAACTGGTTCATAAAACTTCACAATATGCCAAAATTGTTCAGATTAGGGACAAAATATAATAAAGTATGCTTAAAACAACTAAGAAAAAGCACATTTTGAGCATCCTTAACAGAAGACAATTTGGCTCCACTAACTTTCTTTACGAGTATACATTAAATTTTTATTTACATTTCTTTTTTATTCAACACTTAACTTTCAATGGTTTTAAGAGAAACAGCACTTGATAGAGAGACTCTAAATTTGGAAAACACTGAAACAAAATTGGTTTATACCCAGGCAGTGCAATTACACTGGCCTGTTGGGAAGAGAAGACCCCGTTGGACATGGAAAATATTAGGCCACACAGAGAGGAAAATGTTTAGCCTCCTCCTCGTAATGCGAAAGGAGGCCACTTGGGAAAAAATTACACCACAGCAGTACTTTTGAAACCACTACGAAGCAACAGAACTCTAACAAATCTCAGACTTCTGATAATTATAGTGTGATTAACAGTTCAACCTCACTTCGAATATTACAATACAATATAGAGAAAGCACCAATTCAGACACTTCAATATGAAATACAAAACCTACGAAATTAATGCACAAATGCTACCCTAAACATTAAAACATAATGTGACACGTTCATGTAAAATAAATAACTAGTAAAGCTCCAATATAAAGCAACATGTGAAAAGGGATGGACAAATTATAACATTCAAGTATTTCTAGTGGAAATAAAGTTGATATAAAACAAGAATTACCAGGCACAGATGTCTTTTTGCTCTGCATTATTCATCCGTTCTTTTTCTTTCACGATATCATGTTCTGCATTCCAAGAGTGCACAAAAATGATCACAAATTACACTAGAAGGGGCCAAAAGGGGAAAAAAGGAATCATTAGATTTTAACTACTTTGATATTAAAGAATAATTATACACAAAGAGAAATATCTAATATTGTTTCTTAACATATAAAACTTCAAGAGTCGCCTTCTTTGTTTTAAACTCCAGCAATCTGCTACATTGTTACTAAAAGCATGACTGCAATCGATAGAAAAGCTAATTTTCCTAATACGACAGAAGTACAGTAAGCGAAAGGGGTAAAGAAAAAAAATTAGACAGTTATTACGGATACACACAATAAAAGGGATAATGATCTTCGAGATGAGTAAATTATTTCAGCGCTGGCAGAAAGATGGCACCAAAAGACAAACAGCAGGTAATTTTAAATCACAAATAAACAAAATAAACTTTACTGCTAGCTTTGAAGCAGGTGTTATATATTTGACTATCTTAATTCACACATATAATTAGTGACATAACAGATCAAAATAGAGTAATCAAACTCGCAATACATTAATATTAAAAGAGCTACACATATATTCTTTTAAAGATTTTTTTAAAAAAAGGGCAGAAAAACACGTCTCCAAAACCAGACTTGGAAGAACATCTTGGAAACAAAAGTCGTATACCATAAAAGAAATATTTCATTCAGAATTTTAACGTAAGAACCGTTTCTAATTTTAAGTTCTCTACTTAGGTACTCTCATCCATGAGAGAGGACAGCTTAGTCCGATATACCAGAAATTATCTTGAAATATTATCAGGTGACTTTAATGTAATTATAGAAATATTTCACTCAGGGAAAGAACATATTGTCTAGCTGCCCGGGTTCGAGCCCAGCTTTAATATAGCAAGCTAAAACACATCAAATGCCATTGAATGATACAGCATTTTGAAATGTTACAAAAAATTTAAATGCAATTTCGTGGAAGAGCTATTGCAATTACCTACATACTAAACTTTTGACCAAAAATTCAAGAAAACTAAGATACTCCTTTTTCTTTCGAAGGAATCAAAGTTATATGCTAATGTAGGGATGCTCAACCTATTGTACTATGAAACCTACACATAGGAATGAAATTTTGTCAGCTATGTGAAATGTCCAATACCGAGAAATTCCGTAAATTGTAGAATAGAACCTGCGTCTGAAAACAGACGAAAGGTAAAACATTATTCAAATACTTTACCTTTAGCCTTGAAGCAGGTGTTCTATATTAAACTGTGTTAATTCACATACAGAATTAGTAATATAATAGCTCAACATATTTTAAGAACTAAACACGCATTAAATAAACATTAAAAAATCTATATACATTTATTAGTGTTACGAGGGTTTATTCTGAAATATTATAAGGTCACTTTCAAAGAAATGATAGAACTTTTCACTCAGGGAAGGGACATTCTGTCTGGCTGCCCGGGTTCCATCCCAGCTTCTGTTACAAAAGTTTCATAGAATGATTTTAAAAATCCAGAAACGAAACTTATGAAGAAATTATTGAACATACCTGGTTCTATGATTTAGCCATTCTTACAGACATAGTAACTAAATCTTAAATTTGAGGGAGGGGGCGTGAGAAAGGGTTATTATAAATTCATTTTAAATCAAAATTAATTTTGTGAAAATATTACACAAATATGAGGAATATACATTTTTACCATAATGTAATGTACGTTTTGCCCCTTTGAAAATCTGGAGAACTAAGGGGTGAAATATAAGAAAACTGAAAAAATCATTTGGAAAATCTCATCGAGCTTAAATTAGTTTCTAAATTAGATGTTTTGAGTGTATTTAAAATTAGGCTAACTACTTCATTCACTTCAAACCCATTACATAATACTAGTATTTAAGAAAAATGGTAAAAGATTGCAAATATGTCAAATAACAATTCTATTGATCTAGAAATGGAAATAACTGATTTTCATCCTAATTAAGATCAAGAATATCACAAAAAGCCATTTGAATAGTCCTAGAACAGAAACATCATGAACAGTTAAACTTTTAAAAAGATAAATTCCTGCTTCCAATCTACTTAAAAATGTGAAAGAGGATTTTCAACAATGAACTTGTTAAAATCAATGTTTAGATACAGGATAACAAATCAACATCCCAACGACTACAAGGATTTAGCCATAACATCGCATGTATCAGAGGGAAAAAAAAAAAAAACTCACAGAAGATATGCAGTGTTAAATTTCACATTAAAATACGATTTCCCTGTATTTAACTTTCATCTTGCTGAATTTTTTGTAAATAATACAAAGAGTATACCTTTTCTTTAACATATTATACCACACATTTTTATACTTTGTGTAATGTACTTATAACTGAAATATTAAAAGTGCACTAGATACGTGTGCTCACTAAAACTTTATAAACTGAAAATTGGCTCCCTTTAAGTTAAAGTTGCACATAACTGCACTAAGGGAAGGAATGCAATTTTATTTCTTTGTCTGTATTTGGTTTCATTTTCATATAAAAAGAGTTAAAAATAGGGTTATCTAATTTTGTTATCTAGGTAACAAAATTTAAACACACATTTTCAGTAAAAATTACAGAATAAAAGATTTTGTTTCCCTGAAGATGCAACACCTCACTATTCCAGGTATGGTACAGACTGCATACTGTCAGAAAGAAATTCCTTTCTTAAACAGGGAATCCATATACTTTAATCTGTTTTTACACAAGTACTGTTTATGACTAATGGTCCAGGAGTAAAATACTTTATAGTTAATCCATCTAAATTTTTATTATTTCCGGTCATCTGTATAGACTGTTTATTTATCACGACTAAACTACCAATCTGCAATCTAGATACCTCATTTGATTCTTCAAGTCACGTTTCGTATCCTATCATTTCTAATACAACAGGTACTTGCTGAGCGCAGACTTGTAAAGCGTGATTTCGCGTATAGCAGTACTTTACAGGATTCCATTTAATTTGTCCACTGCTAGAATTTCATTCATACGTGGTTCAACATTCATCCATCAACACGAAGAAAGAATTTATCTGCTACTTTAAACAATTTCCATAGACTGAAAATGAAGTTCAAAAAAATCTTACAAATCTCAAATGCAAAGCATTCCGAAGAATTTTCACATATGGAAGATAAAGAAGTCAAACAATGAATCAGAAAATTACAAAAGAAGAATTGGGTGCTTATAAAACCCCTTGATAATAAAAGCGCTCATTACGAGAAACAGCTTTTAACTGAAGATTAGATGAAGGAATCGTTAAATAACAGAGAAGCAATGTCTGATCTTCTAGTGGAGATGGACACAATTAAAGAAAAACACGGACACTTTAAAAGAGCTACTGGGAAATATGTGCTCTTTACAGCGACATGGTTACAGTTGCATCAGTCATTCTTATAAGCAAAAGACATCAGCTTTTTCAAAAAATAATTCTGTCATGTATTTGCCAAGAGAACGAAAACAAGTCCTAAAGAAACTTTCAGAGTGCTTTTCAAAACCAAGTTGAAAGTTAGTCTGCAGAATTTTACTTCGATAATAATAAAACATCTCTGATTTTATTTCAAAATGAATATTTTTTTATCGATTTTAAAGAGATCTTCGCAAACTGGTTCATAAAACTTCACAATATGCCAAAATTGTTCAGATTAGGGACAAAATATAATAAAGTATGCTTAAAACAACTAAGAAAAAGCACATTTTGAGCATCCTTAACAGAAGACAATTTGGCTCCACTAACTTTCTTTACGAGTATACATTAAATTTTTATTTACATTTCTTTTTTATTCAACACTTAACTTTCAATGGTTTTAAGAGAAACAGCACTTGATAGAGAGACTCTAAATTTGGAAAACACTGAAACAAAATTGGTTTATACCCAGGCAGTGCAATTACACTGGCCTGTTGGGAAGAGAAGACCCCGTTGGACATGGAAAATATTAGGCCACACAGAGAGGAAAATGTTTAGCCTCCTCCTCGTAATGCGAAAGGAGGCCACTTGGGAAAAAATTACACCACAGCAGTACTTTTGAAACCACTACGAAGCAACAGAACTCTAACAAATCTCAGACTTCTGATAATTATAGTGTGATTAACAGTTCAACCTCACTTCGAATATTACAATACAATATAGAGAAAGCACCAATTCAGACACTTCAATATGAAATACAAAACCTACGAAATTAATGCACAAATGCTACCCTAAACATTAAAACATAATGTGACACGTTCATGTAAAATAAATAACTAGTAAAGCTCCAATATAAAGCAACATGTGAAAAGGGATGGACAAATTATAACATTCAAGTATTTCTAGTGGAAATAAAGTTGATATAAAACAAGAATTACCAGGCACAGATGTCTTTTTGCTCTGCATTATTCATCCGTTCTTTTTCTTTCACGATATCATGTTCTGCATTCCAAGAGTGCACAAAAATGATCACAAATTACACTAGAAGGGGCCAAAAGGGGAAAAAAGGAATCATTAGATTTTAACTACTTTGATATTAAAGAATAATTATACACAAAGAGAAATATCTAATATTGTTTCTTAATATATAAAACTTCAAGAGTCGCCTTCTTTGTTTTAAACTCCAGCAATGTGCTACATTGTTACTAAAAGCATGACTGCAATCGATAGAAAAGCTGATTTTCCTAATACGACAGAAGTACAGTAAGCGAAAGGGGTTTTTAATATATGGGTACAACATGAATAATGAAAGAAAAAAAATTAGACAGTTATTACGGATACACACAATAAAAGGGATAATGATCTTCGAGATGAGTAAATTATTTCAGCGCTGGTAGAAAGATGGCACCAAAAGACAAACAGCAGGTAATTTTAAATCACAAATAAACAAAATAAACTTTACTGCTAGCTTTGAAGCAGGTGTTATATATTTGACTATCTTAATTCACACATATAATTAGTGACATAACAGATCAAAATAGAGTAATCAAACTCGCAATACATTAATATTAAAAGAGCTACACATATATTCTTTTAAAGATTTTTTTTAAAAAAGGGCAGAAAAACACGTCTCCAAAACCAGGCTTGGAAGAACATCTTGGAAACAAAAGTCGTATACCATAAAAGAAATATTTCATTCAGAATTTTAACGTAAGAACCGTTTCTAATTTTAAGTTCTCTACTTAGGTACTCTCATCCATGAGAGAGGACAGCTTAGTCCGATATACCAGAAATTATCTTGAAATATTATCAGGTGACTTTAATGTAATTATAGAAATATTTCACTCAGGGAAAGAACATATTGTCTAGCTGCCCGGGTTCGAGCCCAGCTTTAATATAGCAAGCTAAAACACATCAAATGCCATTGAATGATACAGCATTTTGAAATGTTACAAAAAATTTAAATGCAATTTCGTGGAAGAGCTATTGCAATTACCTACATACTAAACTTTTGACCAAAAATTCAAGAAAACTAAGATACTCCTTTTTCTTTCGAAGGAATCAAAGTTATATGCTAATGTAGGGATGCTCAACCTATTGTACTATGAAACCTACACATAGGAATGAAATTTTGTCAGCTATGTGAAATGTCCAATACCGAGAAATTCCGTAAATTGTAGAATAGAACCTGCGTCTGAAAACAGACGAAAGGTAAAACATTATTCAAATACTTTACCTTTAGCCTTGAAGCAGGTGTTCTATATTAAACTGTGTTAATTCACATACAGAATTAGTAATATAATAGCTCAACATATTTTAAGAACTAAACACGCATTAAATAAACATTAAAAAATCTATATACATTTATTAGTGTTACGAGGGTTTATTCTGAAATATTATAAGGTCACTTTCAAAGAAATGATAGAACTTTTCACTCAGGGAAGGGACATTCTGTCTGGCTGCCCGGGTTCCATCCCAGCTTCTGTTACAAAAGTTTCATAGAATAATTTTAAAAATCCAGAAACGAAACTTATGAAGAAATTATTGAACATACCTGGTTCTATGATTTAGCCATTCTTACAGACATAGTAACTAAATCTTAAATTTGAGGGAGGGGGCGTGAGAAAGGGTTATTATAAATTCATTTTAAATCAAAATTAATTTTGTGAAAATATTACACAAATATGAGGAATATACATTTTTACCATAATGTAATGTACGTTTTGCCCCTTTGAAAATCTGGAGAACTAAGGGGTGAAATATAAGAAAACTGAAAAAATCATTTGGAAAATCTCATCGAGCTTAAATTAGTTTCTAAATTAGATGTTTTGAGTGTATTTAAAATTAGGCTAACTACTTCATTCACTTCAAACCCATTACATAATACTAGTATTTAAGAAAAATGGTAAAAAAATTGCAAATATGTCAAATAACAATTCTATTGATCTAGAAATGGAAATAACTGATTTTCATCCTAATTAAGATCAAGAATATCACAAAAAGCCATTTGAATAGTCCTAGAACAGAAACATCATGAACAGTTAAACTTTTAAAAAGATAAATTCCTGCTTCCAATCTACTTAAAAATGTGAAAGAGGATTTTCAACAATGAACTTGTTAAAATCAATGTTTAGATACAGGATAACAAATCAACATCCCAACGACTACAAGGATTTAGCCATAACATCGCATGTATCAGAGGGAAAAAAAAAAAAAAAAAACTCACAGAAGATATGCAATGTTAAATTTCACATTAAAATACGATTTCCCTGTATTTAACTTTCATCTTGCTGAATTTTTTGTAAATAATACAAAGAGTATACCTTTTCTTTAACATATTATACCACACATTTTTATACTTTGTGTAATGTACTTATAACTGAAATATTAAAAGTGCACTAGATACGTGTGCTCACTAAAATTTTATAAACTGAAAATTGGCTCCCTTTAAGTTAAAGTTGCACATAACTGCACTAAGGGAAGGAATGCAATTTTATTTCTTTGTCTGTATTTGGTTTCATTTTCATATAAAAAGAGTTAAAAATAGGGTTATCTAATTTTGTTATCTAGGTAACAAAATTTAAACACACATTTTCAGTAAAAATTACAGAATAAAAGATTTTGTTTCCCTGAAGATGCAACACCTCACTATTCCAGGTATGGTACAGACTGCATACTGTCAGAAAGAAATTCCTTTCTTAAACAGGGAATCCATATACTTTAATCTGTTTTTACACAAGTACTGTTTATGACTAATGGTCCAGGAGTAAAATACTTTATAGTTAATCCATCTAAATTTTTATTATTTCCGGTCATCTGTATAGACTGTTTATTTATCACGACTAAACTACCAATCTGCATTCTAGATACCTCATATGATTCTTCAAGTCACGTTTCGTAGCCTATCATTTCTAATACAACAGGTACTTGCTGAGCGCAGACTTGTAAAGCGTGATTTCGCGTATAGCAGTACCTTACAGGATTCCATTTAATTTGTCCACTGCTAGAATTTCATTCATACGTGGTTCAACATTCATCCATCAACACCAGAAAGAATTTATCTGCTACATTAAACAATTTCCATAGACTGAAAATGAAGTTCAAAAAAATCTTACAAATCTCAAATGCAAAGCATTCCGAAGAATTTTCACATATGGAAGATAAAGAAGTCAAACAATGAATCAGAAAATTACAAAAGAAGAATTGGGTGCTTATAAAACCCCTTGATAATAAAAGCGCTCATTACGAGAAACAGCTTTTAACTGAAGATTAGATGAAGGAATCGTTAAATAACAGAGAAGCAATGTCTGATCTTCTAGTGGAGATGGACACAATTAAAGAAAAACACGGACACTTTAAAAGAGCTACTGGGAAATATGTGCTCTTTACAGCGACATGGTTACAGTTGCATCAGTCATTCTTATAAGCAAAAGACATCAGCTTTTTCAAAAAATAATTCTGTCATGTATTTGCCAAGAGAACGAAAACAAGTCCTAAAGAAACTTTCAGAGTGCTTTTCAAAACCAAGTTGAAAGTTAGTCTGCAGAATTTTACTTCGATAATAATAAAACATCTCTGATTTTATTTCAAAATGAATATTTTTTTATCGATTTTAAAGAGATCTTCGCAAACTGGTTCATAAAACTTCACAATATGCCAAAATTGTTCAGATTAGGGACAAAATATAATAAAGTATGCTTAAAACAACTAAGAAAAAGCACATTTTGAGCATCCTTAACAGAAGACAATTTGGCTCCACTAACTTTCTTTATGAGTATACATTAAATTTTTATTTACATTTCTTTTTTATTCAACACTTAACTTTCAATGGTTTTAAGAGAAACAGCACTTGATAGAGAGACTCTAAATTTGGAAAACACTGAAACAAAATTGGTTTATACCCAGGCAGTGCAATTACACTGGCCTGTTGGGAAGAGAAGACCCCGTTGGACATGGAAAATATTAGGCCACACAGAGAGGAAAATGTTTAGCCTCCTCCTCGTAATGCGAAAGGAGGCCACTTGGGAAAAAATTACACCACAGCAGTACTTTTGAAACCACTACGAAGCAACAGAACTCTAACAAATCTCAGACTTCTGATAATTATAGTGTGATTAACAGTTCAACCTCACTTCGAATATTACAATACAATATAGAGAAAGCACCAATTCAGACACTTCAATATGAAATACAAAACCTACGAAATTAATGCACAAATGCTACCCTAAACATTAAAACATAATGTGACACGTTCATGTAAAATAAATAACTAGTAAAGCTCCAATATAAAGCAACATGTGAAAAGGGATGGACAAATTATAACATTCAAGTATTTCTAGTGGAAATAAAGTTGATATAAAACAAGAATTACCAGGCACAGATGTCTTTTTGCTCTGCATTATTCATCCGTTCTTTTTCTTTCACGATATCATGTTCTGCATTCCAAGAGTGCACAAAAATGATCACAAATTACACTAGAAGGGGCCAAAAGGGGAAAAAAGGAATCATTAGATTTTAACTACTTTGATATTAAAGAATAATTATACACAAAGAGAAATATCTAATATTGTTTCTTAATATATAAAACTTCAAGAGTCGCCTTCTTTGTTTTAAACTCCAGCAATGTGCTACATTGTTACTAAAAGCATGACTGCAATCGATAGAAAAGCTGATTTTCCTAATACGACAGAAGTACAGTAAGCGAAAGGGGTTTTTAATATATGGGTACAACATGAATAATGAAAGAAAAAAAATTAGACAGTTATTACGGATACACACAATAAAAGGGATAATGATCTTCGAGATGAGTAAATTATTTCAGCGCTGGTAGAAAGATGGCACCAAAAGACAAACAGCAGGTAATTTTAAATCACAAATAAACAAAATAAACTTTACTGCTAGCTTTGAAGCAGGTGTTATATATTTGACTATCTTAATTCACACATATAATTAGTGACATAACAGATCAAAATAGAGTAATCAAACTCGCAATACATTAATATTAAAAGAGCTACACATATATTCTTTTAAAGATTTTTTTTAAAAAAGGGCAGAAAAACACGTCTCCAAAACCAGGCTTGGAAGAACATCTTGGAAACAAAAGTCGTATACCATAAAAGAAATATTTCATTCAGAATTTTAACGTAAGAACCGTTTCTAATTTTAAGTTCTCTACTTAGGTACTCTCATCCATGAGAGAGGACAGCTTAGTCCGATATACCAGAAATTATCTTGAAATATTATCAGGTGACTTTAATGTAATTATAGAAATATTTCACTCAGGGAAAGAACATATTGTCTAGCTGCCCGGGTTCGAGCCCAGCTTTAATATAGCAAGCTAAAACACATCAAATGCCATTGAATGATACAGCATTTTGAAATGTTACAAAAAATTTAAATGCAATTTCGTGGAAGAGCTATTGCAATTACCTACATACTAAACTTTTGACCAAAAATTCAAGAAAACTAAGATACTCCTTTTTCTTTCGAAGGAATCAAAGTTATATGCTAATGTAGGGATGCTCAACCTATTGTACTATGAAACCTACACATAGGAATGAAATTTTGTCAGCTATGTGAAATGTCCAATACCGAGAAATTCCGTAAATTGTAGAATAGAACCTGCGTCTGAAAACAGACGAAAGGTAAAACATTATTCAAATACTTTACCTTTAGCCTTGAAGCAGGTGTTCTATATTAAACTGTGTTAATTCACATACAGAATTAGTAATATAATAGCTCAACATATTTTAAGAACTAAACACGCATTAAATAAACATTAAAAAATCTATATACATTTATTAGTGTTACGAGGGTTTATTCTGAAATATTATAAGGTCACTTTCAAAGAAATGATAGAACTTTTCACTCAGGGAAGGGACATTCTGTCTGGCTGCCCGGGTTCCATCCCAGCTTCTGTTACAAAAGTTTCATAGAATAATTTTAAAAATCCAGAAACGAAACTTATGAAGAAATTATTGAACATACCTGGTTCTATGATTTAGCCATTCTTACAGACATAGTAACTAAATCTTAAATTTGAGGGAGGGGGCGTGAGAAAGGGTTATTATAAATTCATTTTAAATCAAAATTAATTTTGTGAAAATATTACACAAATATGAGGAATATACATTTTTACCATAATGTAATGTACGTTTTGCCCCTTTGAAAATCTGGAGAACTAAGGGGTGAAATATAAGAAAACTGAAAAAATCATTTGGAAAATCTCATCGAGCTTAAATTAGTTTCTAAATTAGATGTTTTGAGTGTATTTAAAATTAGGCTAACTACTTCATTCACTTCAAACCCATTACATAATACTAGTATTTAAGAAAAATGGTAAAAAAAATTGCAAATATGTCAAATAACAATTCTATTGATCTAGAAATGGAAATAACTGATTTTCATCCTAATTAAGATCAAGAATATCACAAAAAGCCATTTGAATAGTCCTAGAACAGAAACATCATGAACAGTTAAACTTTTAAAAAGATAAATTCCTGCTTCCAATCTACTTAAAAATGTGAAAGAGGATTTTCAACAATGAACTTGTTAAAATCAATGTTTAGATACAGGATAACAAATCAACATCCCAACGACTACAAGGATTTAGCCATAACATCGCATGTATCAGAGGGAAAAAAAAAAAAAAAAAACTCACAGAAGATATGCAATGTTAAATTTCACATTAAAATACGATTTCCCTGTATTTAACTTTCATCTTGCTGAATTTTTTGTAAATAATACAAAGAGTATACCTTTTCTTTAACATATTATACCACACATTTTTATACTTTGTGTAATGTACTTATAACTGAAATATTAAAAGTGCACTAGATACGTGTGCTCACTAAAATTTTATAAACTGAAAATTGGCTCCCTTTAAGTTAAAGTTGCACATAACTGCACTAAGGGAAGGAATGCAATTTTATTTCTTTGTCTGTATTTGGTTTCATTTTCATATAAAAAGAGTTAAAAATAGGGTTATCTAATTTTGTTATCTAGGTAACAAAATTTAAACACACATTTTCAGTAAAAATTACAGAATAAAAGATTTTGTTTCCCTGAAGATGCAACACCTCACTATTCCAGGTATGGTACAGACTGCATACTGTCAGAAAGAAATTCCTTTCTTAAACAGGGAATCCATATACTTTAATCTGTTTTTACACAAGTACTGTTTATGACTAATGGTCCAGGAGTAAAATACTTTATAGTTAATCCATCTAAATTTTTATTATTTCCGGTCATCTGTATAGACTGTTTATTTATCACGACTAAACTACCAATCTGCAATCTAGATACCTCATTTGATTCTTCAAGTCACGTTTCGTATCCTATCATTTCTAATACAACAGGTACTTGCTGAGCGCAGACTTGTAAAGCGTGATTTCGCGTATAGCAGTACTTTACAGGATTCCATTTAATTTGTCCACTGCTAGAATTTCATTCATACGTGGTTCAACATTCATCCATCAACACGAAGAAAGAATTTATCTGCTACTTTAAACAATTTCCATAGACTGAAAATGAAGTTCAAAAAAATCTTACAAATCTCAAATGCAAAGCATTCCGAAGAATTTTCACATATGGAAGATAAAGAAGTCAAACAATGAATCAGAAAATTACAAAAGAAGAATTGGGTGCTTATAAAACCCCTTGATAATAAAAGCGCTCATTACGAGAAACAGCTTTTAACTGAAGATTAGATGAAGGAATCGTTAAATAACAGAGAAGCAATGTCTGATCTTCTAGTGGAGATGGACACAATTAAAGAAAAACACGGACACTTTAAAAGAGCTACTGGGAAATATGTGCTCTTTACAGCGACATGGTTACAGTTGCATCAGTCATTCTTATAAGCAAAAGACATCAGCTTTTTCAAAAAATAATTCTGTCATGTATTTGCCAAGAGAACGAAAACAAGTCCTAAAGAAACTTTCAGAGTGCTTTTCAAAACCAAGTTGAAAGTTAGTCTGCAGAATTTTACTTCGATAATAATAAAACATCTCTGATTTTATTTCAAAATGAATATTTTTTTATCGATTTTAAAGAGATCTTCGCAAACTGGTTCATAAAACTTCACAATATGCCAAAATTGTTCAGATTAGGGACAAAATATAATAAAGTATGCTTAAAACAACTAAGAAAAAGCACATTTTGAGCATCCTTAACAGAAGACAATTTGGCTCCACTAACTTTCTTTACGAGTATACATTAAATTTTTATTTACATTTCTTTTTTATTCAACACTTAACTTTCAATGGTTTTAAGAGAAACAGCACTTGATAGAGAGACTCTAAATTTGGAAAACACTGAAACAAAATTGGTTTATACCCAGGCAGTGCAATTACACTGGCCTGTTGGGAAGAGAAGACCCCGTTGGACATGGAAAATATTAGGCCACACAGAGAGGAAAATGTTTAGCCTCCTCCTCGTAATGCGAAAGGAGGCCACTTGGGAAAAAATTACACCACAGCAGTACTTTTGAAACCACTACGAAGCAACAGAACTCTAACAAATCTCAGACTTCTGATAATTATAGTGTGATTAACAGTTCAACCTCACTTCGAATATTACAATACAATATAGAGAAAGCACCAATTCAGACACTTCAATATGAAATACAAAACCTACGAAATTAATGCACAAATGCTACCCTAAACATTAAAACATAATGTGACACGTTCATGTAAAATAAATAACTAGTAAAGCTCCAATATAAAGCAACATGTGAAAAGGGATGGACAAATTATAACATTCAAGTATTTCTAGTGGAAATAAAGTTGATATAAAACAAGAATTACCAGGCACAGATGTCTTTTTGCTCTGCATTATTCATCCGTTCTTTTTCTTTCACGATATCATGTTCTGCATTCCAAGAGTGCACAAAAATGATCACAAATTACACTAGAAGGGGCCAAAAGGGGAAAAAAGGAATCATTAGATTTTAACTACTTTGATATTAAAGAATAATTATACACAAAGAGAAATATCTAATATTGTTTCTTAATATATAAAACTTCAAGAGTCGCCTTCTTTGTTTTAAACTCCAGCAATGTGCTACATTGTTACTAAAAGCATGACTGCAATCGATAGAAAAGCTGATTTTCCTAATACGACAGAAGTACAGTAAGCGAAAGGGGTTTTTAATATATGGGTACAACATGAATAATGAAAGAAAAAAAATTAGACAGTTATTACGGATACACACAATAAAAGGGATAATGATCTTCGAGATGAGTAAATTATTTCAGCGCTGGTAGAAAGATGGCACCAAAAGACAAACAGCAGGTAATTTTAAATCACAAATAAACAAAATAAACTTTACTGCTAGCTTTGAAGCAGGTGTTATATATTTGACTATCTTAATTCACACATATAATTAGTGACATAACAGATCAAAATAGAGTAATCAAACTCGCAATACATTAATATTAAAAGAGCTACACATATATTCTTTTAAAGATTTTTTTTAAAAAAGGGCAGAAAAACACGTCTCCAAAACCAGACTTGGAAGAACATCTTGGAAACAAAAGTCGTATACCATAAAAGAAATATTTCATTCAGAATTTTAACGTAAGAACCGTTTCTAATTTTAAGTTCTCTACTTAGGTACTCTCATCCATGAGAGAGGACAGCTTAGTCCGATATACCAGAAATTATCTTGAAATATTATCAGGTGACTTTAATGTAATTATAGAAATATTTCACTCAGGGAAAGAACATATTGTCTAGCTGCCCGGGTTCGAGCCCAGCTTTAATATAGCAAGCTAAAACACATCAAATGCCATTGAATGATACAGCATTTTGAAATGTTACAAAAAATTTAAATGCAATTTCGTGGAAGAGCTATTGCAATTACCTACATACTAAACTTTTGACCAAAAATTCAAGAAAACTAAGATACTCCTTTTTCTTTCGAAGGAATCAAAGTTATATGCTAATGTAGGGATGCTCAACCTATTGTACTATGAAACCTACACATAGGAATGAAATTTTGTCAGCTATGTGAAATGTCCAATACCGAGAAATTCCGTAAATTGTAGAATAGAACCTGCGTCTGAAAACAGACGAAAGGTAAAACATTATTCAAATACTTTACCTTTAGCCTTGAAGCAGGTGTTCTATATTAAACTGTGTTAATTCACATACAGAATTAGTAATATAATAGCTCAACATATTTTAAGAACTAAACACGCATTAAATAAACATTAAAAAATCTATATACATTTATTAGTGTTACGAGGGTTTATTCTGAAATATTATAAGGTCACTTTCAAAGAAATGATAGAACTTTTCACTCAGGGAAGGGACATTCTGTCTGGCTGCCCGGGTTCCATCCCAGCTTCTGTTACAAAAGTTTCATAGAATAATTTTAAAAATCCAGAAACGAAACTTATGAAGAAATTATTGAACATACCTGGTTCTATGATTTAGCCATTCTTACAGACATAGTAACTAAATCTTAAATTTGAGGGAGGGGGCGTGAGAAAGGGTTATTATAAATTCATTTTAAATCAAAATTAATTTTGTGAAAATATTACACAAATATGAGGAATATACATTTTTACCATAATGTAATGTACGTTTTGCCCCTTTGAAAATCTGGAGAACTAAGGGGTGAAATATAAGAAAACTGAAAAAATCATTTGGAAAATCTCATCGAGCTTAAATTAGTTTCTAAATTAGATGTTTTGAGTGTATTTAAAATTAGGCTAACTACTTCATTCACTTCAAACCCATTACATAATACTAGTATTTAAGAAAAATGGTAAAAAAATTGCAAATATGTCAAATAACAATTCTATTGATCTAGAAATGGAAATAACTGATTTTCATCCTAATTAAGATCAAGAATATCACAAAAAGCCATTTGAATAGTCCTAGAACAGAAACATCATGAACAGTTAAACTTTTAAAAAGATAAATTTCTGCTTCCAATCTACTTAAAAATGTGAAAGAGGATTTTCAACAATGAACTTGTTAAAATCAATGTTTAGATACAGGATAACAAATCAACATCCCAACGACTACAAGGATTTAGCCATAACATCGCATGTATCAGAGGGAAAAAAAAAAAAAAAAAAACTCACAGAAGATATGCAATGTTAAATTTCACATTAAAATACGATTTCCCTGTATTTAACTTTCATCTTGCTGAATTTTTTGTAAATAATACAAAGAGTATACCTTTTCTTTAACATATTATACCACACATTTTTATACTTTGTGTAATGTACTTATAACTGAAATATTAAAAGTGCACTAGATACGTGTGCTCACTAAAATTTTATAAACTGAAAATTGGCTCCCTTTAAGTTAAAGTTGCACATAACTGCACTAAGGGAAGGAATGCAATTTTATTTCTTTGTCTGTATTTGGTTTCATTTTCATATAAAAAGAGTTAAAAATAGGGTTATCTAATTTTGTTATCTAGGTAACAAAATTTAAACACACATTTTCAGTAAAAATTACAGAATAAAAGATTTTGTTTCCCTGAAGATGCAACACCTCACTATTCCAGGTATGGTACAGACTGCATACTGTCAGAAAGAAATTCCTTTCTTAAACAGGGAATCCATATACTTTAATCTGTTTTTACACAAGTACTGTTTATGACTAATGGTCCAGGAGTAAAATACTTTATAGTTAATCCATCTAAATTTTTATTATTTCCGGTCATCTGTATAGACTGTTTATTTATCACGACTAAACTACCAATCTGCAATCTAGATACCTCATTTGATTCTTCAAGTCACGTTTCGTATCCTATCATTTCTAATACAACAGGTACTTGCTGAGCGCAGACTTGTAAAGCGTGATTTCGCGTATAGCAGTACTTTACAGGATTCCATTTAATTTGTCCACTGCTAGAATTTCATTCATACGTGGTTCAACATTCATCCATCAACACGAAGAAAGAATTTATCTGCTACTTTAAACAATTTCCATAGACTGAAAATAAAGTTCAAAAAAATCTTACAAATCTCAAATGCAAAGCATTCCGAAGAATTTTCACATATGGAAGATAAAGAAGTCAAACAATGAATCAGAAAATTACAAAAGAAGAATTGGGTGCTTATAAAACCCCTTGATAATAAAAGCGCTCATTACGAGAAACAGCTTTTAACTGAAGATTAGATGAAGGAATCGTTAAATAACAGAGAAGCAATGTCTGATCTTCTAGTGGAGATGGACACAATTAAAGAAAAACACGGACACTTTAAAAGAGCTACTGGGAAATATGTGCTCTTTACAGCGACATGGTTACAGTTGCATCAGTCATTCTTATAAGCAAAAGACATCAGCTTTTTCAAAAAATAATTCTGTCATGTATTTGCCAAGAGAACGAAAACAAGTCCTAAAGAAACTTTCAGAGTGCTTTTCAAAACCAAGTTGAAAGTTAGTCTGCAGAATTTTACTTCGATAATAATAAAACATCTCTGATTTTATTTCAAAATGAATATTTTTTTATCGATTTTAAAGAGATCTTCGCAAACTGGTTCATAAAACTTCACAATATGCCAAAATTGTTCAGATTAGGGACAAAATATAATAAAGTATGCTTAAAACAACTAAGAAAAAGCACATTTTGAGCATCCTTAACAGAAGACAATTTGGCTCCACTAACTTTCTTTACGAGTATACATTAAATTTTTATTTACATTTCTTTTTTATTCAACACTTAACTTTCAATGGTTTTAAGAGAAACAGCACTTGATAGAGAGACTCTAAATTTGGAAAACACTGAAACAAAATTGGTTTATACCCAGGCAGTGCAATTACACTGGCCTGTTGGGAAGAGAAGACCCCGTTGGACATGGAAAATATTAGGCCACACAGAGAGGAAAATGTTTAGCCTCCTCCTCGTAATGCGAAAGGAGGCCACTTGGGAAAAAATTACACAACAGCAGTACTTTTGAAACCACTACGAAGCAACAGAACTCTAACAAATCTCAGACTTCTGATAATTATAGTGTGATTAACAGTTCAACCTCACTTCGAATATTACAATACAATATAGAGAAAGCACCAATTCAGACACTTCAATATGAAATACAAAACCTACGAAATTAATGCACAAATGCTACCCTAAACATTAAAACATAATGTGACACGTTCATGTAAAATAAATAACTAGTAAAGCTCCAATATAAAGCAACATGTGAAAAGGGATGGACAAATTATAACATTCAAGTATTTCTAGTGGAAATAAAGTTGATATAAAACAAGAATTACCAGGCACAGATGTCTTTTTGCTCTGCATTATTCATCCGTTCTTTTTCTTTCACGATATCATGTTCTGCATTCCAAGAGTGCACAAAAATGATCACAAATTACACTAGAAGGGGCCAAAAGGGGAAAAAAGGAATCATTAGATTTTAACTACTTTGATATTAAAGAATAATTATACACAAAGAGAAATATCTAATATTGTTTCTTAATATATAAAACTTCAAGAGTCGCCTTCTTTGTTTTAAACTCCAGCAATGTGCTACATTGTTACTAAAAGCATGACTGCAATCGATAGAAAAGCTGATTTTCCTAATACGACAGAAGTACAGTAAGCGAAAGGGGTTTTTAATATATGGGTACAACATGAATAATGAAAGAAAAAAAATTAGACAGTTATTACGGATACACACAATAAAAGGGATAATGATCTTCGAGATGAGTAAATTATTTCAGCGCTGGTAGAAAGATGGCACCAAAAGACAAACAGCAGGTAATTTTAAATCACAAATAAACAAAATAAACTTTACTGCTAGCTTTGAAGCAGGTGTTATATATTTGACTATCTTAATTCACACATATAATTAGTGACATAACAGATCAAAATAGAGTAATCAAACTCGCAATACATTAATATTAAAAGAGCTACACATATATTCTTTTAAAGATTTTTTTAAAAAAAGGGCAGAAAAACACGTCTCCAAAACCAGACTTGGAAGAACATCTTGGAAACAAAAGTCGTATACCATAAAAGAAATATTTCATTCAGAATTTTAACGTAAGAACCGTTTCTAATTTTAAGTTCTCTACTTAGGTACTCTCATCCATGAGAGAGGACAGCTTAGTCCGATATACCAGAAATTATCTTGAAATATTATCAGGTGACTTTAATGTAATTATAGAAATATTTCACTCAGGGAAAGAACATATTGTCTAGCTGCCCGGGTTCGAGCCCAGCTTTAATATAGCAAGCTAAAACACATCAAATGCCATTGAATGATACAGCATTTTGAAATGTTACAAAAAATTTAAATGCAATTTCGTGGAAGAGCTATTGCAATTACCTACATACTAAACTTTTGACCAAAAATTCAAGAAAACTAAGATACTCCTTTTTCTTTCGAAGGAATCAAAGTTATATGCTAATGTAGGGATGCTCAACCTATTGTACTATGAAACCTACACATAGGAATGAAATTTTGTCAGCTATGTGAAATGTCCAATACCGAGAAATTCCGTAAATTGTAGAATAGAACCTGCGTCTGAAAACAGACGAAAGGTAAAACATTATTCAAATACTTTACCTTTAGCCTTGAAGCAGGTGTTCTATATTAAACTGTGTTAATTCACATACAGAATTAGTAATATAATAGCTCAACATATTTTAAGAACTAAACACGCATTAAATAAACATTAAAAAATCTATATACATTTATTAGTGTTACGAGGGTTTATTCTGAAATATTATAAGGTCACTTTCAAAGAAATGATAGAACTTTTCACTCAGGGAAGGGACATTCTGTCTGGCTGCCCGGGTTCCATCCCAGCTTCTGTTACAAAAGTTTCATAGAATAATTTTAAAAATCCAGAAACGAAACTTATGAAGAAATTATTGAACATACCTGGTTCTATGATTTAGCCATTCTTACAGACATAGTAACTAAATCTTAAATTTGAGGGAGGGGGCGTGAGAAAGGGTTATTATAAATTCATTTTAAATCAAAATTAATTTTGTGAAAATATTACACAAATATGAGGAATATACATTTTTACCATAATGTAATGTACGTTTTGCCCCTTTGAAAATCTGGAGAACTAAGGGGTGAAATATAAGAAAACTGAAAAAATCATTTGGAAAATCTCATCGAGCTTAAATTAGTTTCTAAATTAGATGTTTTGAGTGTATTTAAAATTAGGCTAACTACTTCATTCACTTCAAACCCATTACATAATACTAGTATTTAAGAAAAATGGTAAAAAAATTGCAAATATGTCAAATAACAATTCTATTGATCTAGAAATGGAAATAACTGATTTTCATCCTAATTAAGATCAAGAATATCACAAAAAGCCATTTGAATAGTCCTAGAACAGAAACATCATGAACAGTTAAACTTTTAAAAAGATAAATTCCTGCTTCCAATCTACTTAAAAATGTGAAAGAGGATTTTCAACAATGAACTTGTTAAAATCAATGTTTAGATACAGGATAACAAATCAACATCCCAACGACTACAAGGATTTAGCCATAACATCGCATGTATCAGAGGGAAAAAAAAAAAAAAAAAAACTCACAGAAGATATGCAATGTTAAATTTCACATTAAAATACGATTTCCCTGTATTTAACTTTCATCTTGCTGAATTTTTTGTAAATAATACAAAGAGTATACCTTTTCTTTAACATATTATACCACACATTTTTATACTTTGTGTAATGTACTTATAACTGAAATATTAAAAGTGCACTAGATACGTGTGCTCACTAAAATTTTATAAACTGAAAATTGGCTCCCTTTAAGTTAAAGTTGCACATAACTGCACTAAGGGAAGGAATGCAATTTTATTTCTTTGTCTGTATTTGGTTTCATTTTCATATAAAAAGAGTTAAAAATAGGGTTATCTAATTTTGTTATCTAGGTAACAAAATTTAAACACACATTTTCAGTAAAAATTACAGAATAAAAGATTTTGTTTCCCTGAAGATGCAACACCTCACTATTCCAGGTATGGTACAGACTGCATACTGTCAGAAAGAAATTCCTTTCTTAAACAGGGAATCCATATACTTTAATCTGTTTTTACACAAGTACTGTTTATGACTAATGGTCCAGGAGTAAAATACTTTATAGTTAATCCATCTAAATTTTTATTATTTCCGGTCATCTGTATAGACTGTTTATTTATCACGACTAAACTACCAATCTGCAATCTAGATACCTCATTTGATTCTTCAAGTCACGTTTCGTATCCTATCATTTCTAATACAACAGGTACTTGCTGAGCGCAGACTTGTAAAGCGTGATTTCGCGTATAGCAGTACTTTACAGGATTCCATTTAATTTGTCCACTGCTAGAATTTCATTCATACGTGGTTCAACATTCATCCATCAACACGAAGAAAGAATTTATCTGCTACTTTAAACAATTTCCATAGACTGAAAATGAAGTTCAAAAAAATCTTACAAATCTCAAATGCAAAGCATTCCGAAGAATTTTCACATATGGAAGATAAAGAAGTCAAACAATGAATCAGAAAATTACAAAAGAAGAATTGGGTGCTTATAAAACCCCTTGATAATAAAAGCGCTCATTACGAGAAACAGCTTTTAACTGAAGATTAGATGAAGGAATCGTTAAATAACAGAGAAGCAATGTCTGATCTTCTAGTGGAGATGGACACAATTAAAGAAGAACACGGACACTTTAAAAGAGCTACTGGGAAATATGTGCTCTTTACAGCGACATGGTTACAGTTGCATCAGTCATTCTTATAAGCAAAAGACATCAGCTTTTTCAAAAAATAATTCTGTCATGTATTTGCCAAGAGAACGAAAACAAGTCCTAAAGAAACTTTCAGAGTGCTTTTCAAAACCAAGTTGAAAGTTAGTCTGCAGAATTTTACTTCGATAATAATAAAACATCTCTGATTTTATTTCAAAATGAATATTTTTTTATCGATTTTAAAGAGATCTTCGCAAACTGGTTCATAAAACTTCACAATATGCCAAAATTGTTCAGATTAGGGACAAAATATAATAAAGTATGCTTAAAACAACTAAGAAAAAGCACATTTTGAGCATCCTTAACAGAAGACAATTTGGCTCCACTAACTTTCTTTACGAGTATACATTAAATTTTTATTTACATTTCTTTTTTATTCAACACTTAACTTTCAATGGTTTTAAGAGAAACAGCACTTGATAGAGAGACTCTAAATTTGGAAAACACTGAAACAAAATTGGTTTATACCCAGGCAGTGCAATTACACTGGCCTGTTGGGAAGAGAAGACCCCGTTGGACATGGAAAATATTAGGCCACACAGAGAGGAAAATGTTTAGCCTCCTCCTCGTAATGCGAAAGGAGGCCACTTGGGAAAAAATTACACCACAGCAGTACTTTTGAAACCACTACGAAGCAACAGAACTCTAACAAATCTCAGACTTCTGATAATTATAGTGTGATTAACAGTTCAACCTCACTTCGAATATTACAATACAATATAGAGAAAGCACCAATTCAGACACTTCAATATGAAATACAAAACCTACGAAATTAATGCACAAATGCTACCCTAAACATTAAAACATAATGTGACACGTTCATGTAAAATAAATAACTAGTAAAGCTCCAATATAAAGCAACATGTGAAAAGGGATGGACAAATTATAACATTCAAGTATTTCTAGTGGAAATAAAGTTGATATAAAACAAGAATTACCAGGCACAGATGTCTTTTTGCTCTGCATTATTCATCCGTTCTTTTTCTTTCACGATATCATGTTCTGCATTCCAAGAGTGCACAAAAATGATCACAAATTACACTAGAAGGGGCCAAAAGGGGAAAAAAGGAATCATTAGATTTTAACTACTTTGATATTAAAGAATAATTATACACAAAGAGAAATATCTAATATTGTTTCTTAATATATAAAACTTCAAGAGTCGCCTTCTTTGTTTTAAACTCCAGCAATGTGCTACATTGTTACTAAAAGCATGACTGCAATCGATAGAAAAGCTGATTTTCCTAATACGACAGAAGTACAGTAAGCGAAAGGGGTTTTTAATATATGGGTACAACATGAATAATGAAAGAAAAAAAATTAGACAGTTATTACGGATACACACAATAAAAGGGATAATGATCTTCGAGATGAGTAAATTATTTCAGCGCTGGTAGAAAGATGGCACCAAAAGACAAACAGCAGGTAATTTTAAATCACAAATAAACAAAATAAACTTTACTGCTAGCTTTGAAGCAGGTGTTATATATTTGACTATCTTAATTCACACATATAATTAGTGACATAACAGATCAAAATAGAGTAATCAAACTCGCAATACATTAATATTAAAAGAGCTACACATATATTCTTTTAAAGATTTTTTTAAAAAAAGGGCAGAAAAACACGTCTCCAAAACCAGACTTGGAAGAACATCTTGGAAACAAAAGTCGTATACCATAAAAGAAATATTTCATTCAGAATTTTAACGTAAGAACCGTTTCTAATTTTAAGTTCTCTACTTAGGTACTCTCATCCATGAGAGAGGACAGCTTAGTCCGATATACCAGAAATTATCTTGAAATATTATCAGGTGACTTTAATGTAATTATAGAAATATTTCACTCAGGGAAAGAACATATTGTCTAGCTGCCCGGGTTCGAGCCCAGCTTTAATATAGCAAGCTAAAACACATCAAATGCCATTGAATGATACAGCATTTTGAAATGTTACAAAAAATTTAAATGCAATTTCGTGGAAGAGCTATTGCAATTACCTACATACTAAACTTTTGACCAAAAATTCAAGAAAACTAAGATACTCCTTTTTCTTTCGAAGGAATCAAAGTTATATGCTAATGTAGGGATGCTCAACCTATTGTACTATGAAACCTACACATAGGAATGAAATTTTGTCAGCTATGTGAAATGTCCAATACCGAGAAATTCCGTAAATTGTAGAATAGAACCTGCGTCTGAAAACAGACGAAAGGTAAAACATTATTCAAATACTTTACCTTTAGCCTTGAAGCAGGTGTTCTATATTAAACTGTGTTAATTCACATACAGAATTAGTAATATAATAGCTCAACATATTTTAAGAACTAAACACGCATTAAATAAACATTAAAAAATCTATATACATTTATTAGTGTTACGAGGGTTTATTCTGAAATATTATAAGGTCACTTTCAAAGAAATGATAGAACTTTTCACTCAGGGAAGGGACATTCTGTCTGGCTGCCCGGGTTCCATCCCAGCTTCTGTTACAAAAGTTTCATAGAATAATTTTAAAAATCCAGAAACGAAACTTATGAAGAAATTATTGAACATACCTGGTTCTATGATTTAGCCATTCTTACAGACATAGTAACTAAATCTTAAATTTGAGGGAGGGGGCGTGAGAAAGGGTTATTATAAATTCATTTTAAATCAAAATTAATTTTGTGAAAATATTACACAAATATGAGGAATATACATTTTTACCATAATGTAATGTACGTTTTGCCCCTTTGAAAATCTGGAGAACTAAGGGGTGAAATATAAGAAAACTGAAAAAATCATTTGGAAAATCTCATCGAGCTTAAATTAGTTTCTAAATTAGATGTTTTGAGTGTATTTAAAATTAGGCTAACTACTTCATTCACTTCAAACCCATTACATAATACTAGTATTTAAGAAAAATGGTAAAAAAATTGCAAATATGTCAAATAACAATTCTATTGATCTAGAAATGGAAATAACTGATTTTCATCCTAATTAAGATCAAGAATATCACAAAAAGCCATTTGAATAGTCCTAGAACAGAAACATCATGAACAGTTAAACTTTTAAAAAGATAAATTCCTGCTTCCAATCTACTTAAAAATGTGAAAGAGGATTTTCAACAATGAACTTGTTAAAATCAATGTTTAGATACAGGATAACAAATCAACATCCCAACGACTACAAGGATTTAGCCATAACATCGCATGTATCAGAGGGAAAAAAAAAAAAAAAAAACTCACAGAAGATATGCAATGTTAAATTTCACATTAAAATACGATTTCCCTGTATTTAACTTTCATCTTGCTGAATTTTTTGTAAATAATACAAAGAGTATACCTTTTCTTTAACATATTATACCACACATTTTTATACTTTGTGTAATGTACTTATAACTGAAATATTAAAAGTGCACTAGATACGTGTGCTCACTAAAATTTTATAAACTGAAAATTGGCTCCCTTTAAGTTAAAGTTGCACATAACTGCACTAAGGGAAGGAATGCAATTTTATTTCTTTGTCTGTATTTGGTTTCATTTTCATATAAAAAGAGTTAAAAATAGGGTTATCTAATTTTGTTATCTAGGTAACAAAATTTAAACACACATTTTCAGTAAAAATTACAGAATAAAAGATTTTGTTTCCCTGAAGATGCAACACCTCACTATTCCAGGTATGGTACAGACTGCATACTGTCAGAAAGAAATTCCTTTCTTAAACAGGGAATCCATATACTTTAATCTGTTTTTACACAAGTACTGTTTATGACTAATGGTCCAGGAGTAAAATACTTTATAGTTAATCCATCTAAATTTTTATTATTTCCGGTCATCTGTATAGACTGTTTATTTATCACGACTAAACTACCAATCTGCAATCTAGATACCTCATTTGATTCTTCAAGTCACGTTTCGTATCCTATCATTTCTAATACAACAGGTACTTGCTGAGCGCAGACTTGTAAAGCGTGATTTCGCGTATAGCAGTACTTTACAGGATTCCATTTAATTTGTCCACTGCTAGAATTTCATTCATACGTGGTTCAACATTCATCCATCAACACGAAGAAAGAATTTATCTGCTACTTTAAACAATTTCCATAGACTGAAAATGAAGTTCAAAAAAATCTTACAAATCTCAAATGCAAAGCATTCCGAAGAATTTTCACATATGGAAGATAAAGAAGTCAAACAATGAATCAGAAAATTACAAAAGAAGAATTGGGTGCTTATAAAACCCCTTGATAATAAAAGCGCTCATTACGAGAAACAGCTTTTAACTGAAGATTAGATGAAGGAATCGTTAAATAACAGAGAAGCAATGTCTGATCTTCTAGTGGAGATGGACACAATTAAAGAAAAACACGGACACTTTAAAAGAGCTACTGGGAAATATGTGCTCTTTACAGCGACATGGTTACAGTTGCATCAGTCATTCTTATAAGCAAAAGACATCAGCTTTTTCAAAAAATAATTCTGTCATGTATTTGCCAAGAGAACGAAAACAAGTCCTAAAGAAACTTTCAGAGTGCTTTTCAAAACCAAGTTGAAAGTTAGTCTGCAGAATTTTACTTCGATAATAATAAAACATCTCTGATTTTATTTCAAAATGAATATTTTTTTATCGATTTTAAAGAGATCTTCGCAAACTGGTTCATAAAACTTCACAATATGCCAAAATTGTTCAGATTAGGGACAAAATATAATAAAGTATGCTTAAAACAACTAAGAAAAAGCACATTTTGAGCATCCTTAACAGAAGACAATTTGGCTCCACTAACTTTCTTTACGAGTATACATTAAATTTTTATTTACATTTCTTTTTTATTCAACACTTAACTTTCAATGGTTTTAAGAGAAACAGCACTTGATAGAGAGACTCTAAATTTGGAAAACACTGAAACAAAATTGGTTTATACCCAGGCAGTGCAATTACACTGGCCTGTTGGGAAGAGAAGACCCCGTTGGACATGGAAAATATTAGGCCACACAGAGAGGAAAATGTTTAGCCTCCTCCTCGTAATGCGAAAGGAGGCCACTTGGGAAAAAATTACACAACAGCAGTACTTTTGAAACCACTACGAAGCAACAGAACTCTAACAAATCTCAGACTTCTGATAATTATAGTGTGATTAACAGTTCAACCTCACTTCGAATATTACAATACAATATAGAGAAAGCACCAATTCAGACACTTCAATATGAAATACAAAACCTACGAAATTAATGCACAAATGCTACCCTAAACATTAAAACATAATGTGACACGTTCATGTAAAATAAATAACTAGTAAAGCTCCAATATAAAGCAACATGTGAAAAGGGATGGACAAATTATAACATTCAAGTATTTCTAGTGGAAATAAAGTTGATATAAAACAAGAATTACCAGGCACAGATGTCTTTTTGCTCTGCATTATTCATCCGTTCTTTTTCTTTCACGATATCATGTTCTGCATTCCAAGAGTGCACAAAAATGACCACAAATTACACTAGAAGGGGCCAAAAGGGGAAAAAAGGAATCATTAGATTTTAACTACTTTGATATTAAAGAATAATTATACACAAAGAGAAATATCTAATATTGTTTCTTAATATATAAAACTTCAAGAGTCGCCTTCTTTGTTTTAAACTCCAGCAATGTGCTACATTGTTACTAAAAGCATGACTGCAATCGATAGAAAAGCTGATTTTCCTAATACGACAGAAGTACAGTAAGCGAAAGGGGTTTTTAATATATGGGTACAACATGAATAATGAAAGAAAAAAAATTAGACAGTTATTACGGATACACACAATAAAAGGGATAATGATCTTCGAGATGAGTAAATTATTTCAGCGCTGGTAGAAAGATGGCACCAAAAGACAAACAGCAGGTAATTTTAAATCACAAATAAACAAAATAAACTTTACTGCTAGCTTTGAAGCAGGTGTTATATATTTGACTATCTTAATTCACACATATAATTAGTGACATAACAGATCAAAATAGAGTAATCAAACTCGCAATACATTAATATTAAAAGAGCTACACATATATTCTTTTAAAGATTTTTTTTAAAAAAGGGCAGAAAAACACGTCTCCAAAACCAGACTTGGAAGAACATCTTGGAAACAAAAGTCGTATACCATAAAAGAAATATTTCATTCAGAATTTTAACGTAAGAACCGTTTCTAATTTTAAGTTCTCTACTTAGGTACTCTCATCCATGAGAGAGGACAGCTTAGTCCGATATACCAGAAATTATCTTGAAATATTATCAGGTGACTTTAATGTAATTATAGAAATATTTCACTCAGGGAAAGAACATATTGTCTAGCTGCCCGGGTTCGAGCCCAGCTTTAATATAGCAAGCTAAAACACATCAAATGCCATTGAATGATACAGCATTTTGAAATGTTACAAAAAATTTAAATGCAATTTCGTGGAAGAGCTATTGCAATTACCTACATACTAAACTTTTGACCAAAAATTCAAGAAAACTAAGATACTCCTTTTTCTTTCGAAGGAATCAAAGTTATATGCTAATGTAGGGATGCTCAACCTATTGTACTATGAAACCTACACATAGGAATGAAATTTTGTCAGCTATGTGAAATGTCCAATACCGAGAAATTCCGTAAATTGTAGAATAGAACCTGCGTCTGAAAACAGACGAAAGGTAAAACATTATTCAAATACTTTACCTTTAGCCTTGAAGCAGGTGTTCTATATTAAACTGTGTTAATTCACATACAGAATTAGTAATATAATAGCTCAACATATTTTAAGAACTAAACACGCATTAAATAAACATTAAAAAATCTATATACATTTATTAGTGTTACGAGGGTTTATTCTGAAATATTATAAGGTCACTTTCAAAGAAATGATAGAACTTTTCACTCAGGGAAGGGACATTCTGTCTGGCTGCCCGGGTTCCATCCCAGCTTCTGTTACAAAAGTTTCATAGAATAATTTTAAAAATCCAGAAACGAAACTTATGAAGAAATTATTGAACATACCTGGCTCTATGATTTAGCCATTCTTACAGACATAGTAACTAAATCTTAAATTTGAGGGAGGGGGCGTGAGAAAGGGTTATTATAAATTCATTTTAAATCAAAATTAATTTTGTGAAAATATTACACAAATATGAGGAATATACATTTTTACCATAATGTAATGTACGTTTTGCCCCTTTGAAAATCTGGAGAACTAAGGGGTGAAATATAAGAAAACTGAAAAAATCATTTGGAAAATCTCATCGAGCTTAAATTAGTTTCTAAATTAGATGTTTTGAGTGTATTTAAAATTAGGCTAACTACTTCATTCACTTCAAACCCATTACATAATACTAGTATTTAAGAAAAATGGTAAAAAAATTGCAAATATGTCAAATAACAATTCTATTGATCTAGAAATGGAAATAACTGATTTTCATCCTAATTAAGATCAAGAATATCACAAAAAGCCATTTGAATAGTCCTAGAACAGAAACATCATGAACAGTTAAACTTTTAAAAAGATAAATTCCTGCTTCCAATCTACTTAAAAATGTGAAAGAGGATTTTCAACAATGAACTTGTTAAAATCAATGTTTAGATACAGGATAACAAATCAACATCCCAACGACTACAAGGATTTAGCCATAACATCGCATGTATCAGAGGGAAAAAAAAAAAAAAAAAACTCACAGAAGATATGCAATGTTAAATTTCACATTAAAATACGATTTCCCTGTATTTAACTTTCATCTTGCTGAATTTTTTGTAAATAATACAAAGAGTATACCTTTTCTTTAACATATTATACCACACATTTTTATACTTTGTGTAATGTACTTATAACTGAAATATTAAAAGTGCACTAGATACGTGTGCTCACTAAAATTTTATAAACTGAAAATTGGCTCCCTTTAAGTTAAAGTTGCACATAACTGCACTAAGGGAAGGAATGCAATTTTATTTCTTTGTCTGTATTTGGTTTCATTTTCATATAAAAAGAGTTAAAAATAGGGTTATCTAATTTTGTTATCTAGGTAACAAAATTTAAACACACATTTTCAGTAAAAATTACAGAATAAAAGATTTTGTTTCCCTGAAGATGCAACACCTCACTATTCCAGGTATGGTACAGACTGCATACTGTCAGAAAGAAATTCCTTTCTTAAACAGGGAATCCATATACTTTAATCTGTTTTTACACAAGTACTGTTTATGACTAATGGTCCAGGAGTAAAATACTTTATAGTTAATCCATCTAAATTTTTATTATTTCCGGTCATCTGTATAGACTGTTTATTTATCACGACTAAACTACCAATCTGCAATCTAGATACCTCATTTGATTCTTCAAGTCACGTTTCGTATCCTATCATTTCTAATACAACAGGTACTTGCTGAGCGCAGACTTGTAAAGCGTGATTTCGCGTATAGCAGTACTTTACAGGATTCCATTTAATTTGTCCACTGCTAGAATTTCATTCATACGTGGTTCAACATTCATCCATCAACACGAAGAAAGAATTTATCTGCTACTTTAAACAATTTCCATAGACTGAAAATGAAGTTCAAAAAAATCTTACAAATCTCAAATGCAAAGCATTCCGAAGAATTTTCACATATGGAAGATAAAGAAGTCAAACAATGAATCAGAAAATTACAAAAGAAGAATTGGGTGCTTATAAAACCCCTTGATAATAAAAGCGCTCATTACGAGAAACAGCTTTTAACTGAAGATTAGATGAAGGAATCGTTAAATAACAGAGAAGCAATGTCTGATCTTCTAGTGGAGATGGACACAATTAAAGAAAAACACGGACACTTTAAAAGAGCTACTGGGAAATATGTGCTCTTTACAGCGACATGGTTACAGTTGCATCAGTCATTCTTATAAGCAAAAGACATCAGCTTTTTCAAAAAATAATTCTGTCATGTATTTGCCAAGAGAACGAAAACAAGTCCTAAAGAAACTTTCAGAGTGCTTTTCAAAACCAAGTTGAAAGTTAGTCTGCAGAATTTTACTTCGATAATAATAAAACATCTCTGATTTTATTTCAAAATGAATATTTTTTTATCGATTTTAAAGAGATCTTCGCAAACTGGTTCATAAAACTTCACAATATGCCAAAATTGTTCAGATTAGGGACAAAATATAATAAAGTATGCTTAAAACAACTAAGAAAAAGCACATTTTGAGCATCCTTAACAGAAGACAATTTGGCTCCACTAACTTTCTTTACGAGTATACATTAAATTTTTATTTACATTTCTTTTTTATTCAACACTTAACTTTCAATGGTTTTAAGAGAAACAGCACTTGATAGAGAGACTCTAAATTTGGAAAACACTGAAACAAAATTGGTTTATACCCAGGCAGTGCAATTACACTGGCCTGTTGGGAAGAGAAGACCCCGTTGGACATGGAAAATATTAGGCCACACAGAGAGGAAAATGTTTAGCCTCCTCCTCGTAATGCGAAAGGAGGCCACTTGGGAAAAAATTACACCACAGCAGTACTTTTGAAACCACTACGAAGCAACAGAACTCTAACAAATCTCAGACTTCTGATAATTATAGTGTGATTAACAGTTCAACCTCACTTCGAATATTACAATACAATATAGAGAAAGCACCAATTCAGACACTTCAATATGAAATACAAAACCTACGAAATTAATGCACAAATGCTACCCTAAACATTAAAACATAATGTGACACGTTCATGTAAAATAAATAACTAGTAAAGCTCCAATATAAAGCAACATGTGAAAAGGGATGGACAAATTATAACATTCAAGTATTTCTAGTGGAAATAAAGTTGATATAAAACAAGAATTACCAGGCACAGATGTCTTTTTGCTCTGCATTATTCATCCGTTCTTTTTCTTTCACGATATCATGTTCTGCATTCCAAGAGTGCACAAAAATGATCACAAATTACACTAGAAGGGGCCAAAAGGGGAAAAAAGGAATCATTAGATTTTAACTACTTTGATATTAAAGAATAATTATACACAAAGAGAAATATCTAATATTGTTTCTTAATATATAAAACTTCAAGAGTCGCCTTCTTTGTTTTAAACTCCAGCAATGTGCTACATTGTTACTAAAAGCATGACTGCAATCGATAGAAAAGCTGATTTTCCTAATACGACAGAAGTACAGTAAGCGAAAGGGGTTTTTAATATATGGGTACAACATGAATAATGAAAGAAAAAAAATTAGACAGTTATTACGGATACACACAATAAAAGGGATAATGATCTTCGAGATGAGTAAATTATTTCAGCGCTGGTAGAAAGATGGCACCAAAAGACAAACAGCAGGTAATTTTAAATCACAAATAAACAAAATAAACTTTACTGCTAGCTTTGAAGCAGGTGTTATATATTTGACTATCTTAATTCACACATATAATTAGTGACATAACAGATCAAAATAGAGTAATCAAACTCGCAATACATTAATATTAAAAGAGCTACACATATATTCTTTTAAAGATTTTTTTTAAAAAAGGGCAGAAAAACACGTCTCCAAAACCAGACTTGGAAGAACATCTTGGAAACAAAAGTCGTATACCATAAAAGAAATATTTCATTCAGAATTTTAACGTAAGAACCGTTTCTAATTTTAAGTTCTCTACTTAGGTACTCTCATCCATGAGAGAGGACAGCTTAGTCCGATATACCAGAAATTATCTTGAAATATTATCAGGTGACTTTAATGTAATTATAGAAATATTTCACTCAGGGAAAGAACATATTGTCTAGCTGCCCGGGTTCGAGCCCAGCTTTAATATAGCAAGCTAAAACACATCAAATGCCATTGAATGATACAGCATTTTGAAATGTTACAAAAAATTTAAATGCAATTTCGTGGAAGAGCTATTGCAATTACCTACATACTAAACTTTTGACCAAAAATTCAAGAAAACTAAGATACTCCTTTTTCTTTCGAAGGAATCAAAGTTATATGCTAATGTAGGGATGCTCAACCTATTGTACTATGAAACCTACACATAGGAATGAAATTTTGTCAGCTATGTGAAATGTCCAATACCGAGAAATTCCGTAAATTGTAGAATAGAACCTGCGTCTGAAAACAGACGAAAGGTAAAACATTATTCAAATACTTTACCTTTAGCCTTGAAGCAGGTGTTCTATATTAAACTGTGTTAATTCACATACAGAATTAGTAATATAATAGCTCAACATATTTTAAGAACTAAACACGCATTAAATAAACATTAAAAAATCTATATACATTTATTAGTGTTACGAGGGTTTATTCTGAAATATTATAAGGTCACTTTCAAAGAAATGATAGAACTTTTCACTCAGGGAAGGGACATTCTGTCTGGCTGCCCGGGTTCCATCCCAGCTTCTGTTACAAAAGTTTCATAGAATAATTTTAAAAATCCAGAAACGAAACTTATGAAGAAATTATTGAACATACCTGGTTCTATGATTTAGCCATTCTTACAGACATAGTAACTAAATCTTAAATTTGAGGGAGGGGGCGTGAGAAAGGGTTATTATAAATTCATTTTAAATCAAAATTAATTTTGTGAAAATATTACACAAATATGAGGAATATACATTTTTACCATAATGTAATGTACGTTTTGCCCCTTTGAAAATCTGGAGAACTAAGGGGTGAAATATAAGAAAAGTGAAAAAATCATTTGGAAAATCTCATCGAGCTTAAATTAGTTTCTAAATTAGATGTTTTGAGTGTATTTAAAATTAGGCTAACTACTTCATTCACTTCAAACCCATTACATAATACTAGTATTTAAGAAAAATGGTAAAAAAATTGCAAATATGTCAAATAACAATTCTATTGATCTAGAAATGGAAATAACTGATTTTCATCCTAATTAAGATCAAGAATATCACAAAAAGCCATTTGAATAGTCCTAGAACAGAAACATCATGAACAGTTAAACTTTTAAAAAGATAAATTCCTGCTTCCAATCTACTTAAAAATGTGAAAGAGGATTTTCAACAATGAACTTGTTAAAATCAATGTTTAGATACAGGATAACAAATCAACATCCCAACGACTACAAGGATTTAGCCATAACATCGCATGTATCAGAGGGAAAAAAAAAAAAAAAACTCACAGAAGATATGCAATGTTAAATTTCACATTAAAATACGATTTCCCTGTATTTAACTTTCATCTTGCTGAATTTTTTGTAAATAATACAAAGAGTATACCTTTTCTTTAACATATTATACCACACATTTTTATACTTTGTGTAATGTACTTATAACTGAAATATTAAAAGTGCACTAGATACGTGTGCTCACTAAAATTTTATAAACTGAAAATTGGCTCCCTTTAAGTTAAAGTTGCACATAACTGCACTAAGGGAAGGAATGCAATTTTATTTCTTTGTCTGTATTTGGTTTCATTTTCATATAAAAAGAGTTAAAAATAGGGTTATCTAATTTTGTTATCTAGGTAACAAAATTTAAACACACATTTTCAGTAAAAATTACAGAATAAAAGATTTTGTTTCCCTGAAGATGCAACACCTCACTATTCCAGGTATGGTACAGACTGCATACTGTCAGAAAGAAATTCCTTTCTTAAACAGGGAATCCATATACTTTAATCTGTTTTTACACAAGTACTGTTTATGACTAATGGTCCAGGAGTAAAATACTTTATAGTTAATCCATCTAAATTTTTATTATTTCCGGTCATCTGTATAGACTGTTTATTTATCACGACTAAACTACCAATCTGCAATCTAGATACCTCATTTGATTCTTCAAGTCACGTTTCGTATCCTATCATTTCTAATACAACAGGTACTTGCTGAGCGCAGACTTGTAAAGCGTGATTTCGCGTATAGCAGTACTTTACAGGATTCCATTTAATTTGTCCACTGCTAGAATTTCATTCATACGTGGTTCAACATTCATCCATCAACACGAAGAAAGAATTTATCTGCTACTTTAAACAATTTCCATAGACTGAAAATGAAGTTCAAAAAAATCTTACAAATCTCAAATGCAAAGCATTCCGAAGAATTTTCACATATGGAAGATAAAGAAGTCAAACAATGAATCAGAAAATTAGAAAAGAAGAATTGGGTGCTTATAAAACCCCTTGATAATAAAAGCGCTCATTACGAGAAACAGCTTTTAACTGAAGATTAGATGAAGGAATCGTTAAATAACAGAGAAGCAATGTCTGATCTTCTAGTGGAGATGGACACAATTAAAGAAAAACATGGACACTTTAAAAGAGCTACTGGGAAATATGTGCTCTTTACAGCGACATGGTTACAGTTGCATCAGTCATTCTTATAAGCAAAAGACATCAGCTTTTTCAAAAAATAATTCTGTCATGTATTTGCCAAGAGAACGAAAACAAGTCCTAAAGAAACTTTCAGAGTGCTTTTCAAAACCAAGTTGAAAGTTAGTCTGCAGAATTTTACTTCGATAATAATAAAACATCTCTGATTTTATTTCAAAATGAATATTTTTTTATCGATTTTAAAGAGATCTTCGCAAACTGGTTCATAAAACTTCACAATATGCCAAAATTGTTCAGATTAGGGACAAAATATAATAAAGTATGCTTAAAACAACTAAGAAAAAGCACATTTTGAGCATCCTTAACAGAAGACAATTTGGCTCCACTAACTTTCTTTACGAGTATACATTAAATTTTTATTTACATTTCTTTTTTATTCAACACTTAACTTTCAATGGTTTTAAGAGAAACAGCACTTGATAGAGAGACTCTAAATTTGGAAAACACTGAAACAAAATTGGTTTATACCCAGGCAGTGCAATTACACTGGCCTGTTGGGAAGAGAAGACCCCGTTGGACATGGAAAATATTAGGCCACACAGAGAGGAAAATGTTTAGCCTCCTCCTCGTAATGCGAAAGGAGGCCACTTGGGAAAAAATTACACCACAGCAGTACTTTTGAAACCACTACGAAGCAACAGAACTCTAACAAATCTCAGACTTCTGATAATTATAGTGTGATTAACAGTTCAACCTCACTTCGAATATTACAATACAATATAGAGAAAGCACCAATTCAGACACTTCAATATGAAATACAAAACCTACGAAATTAATGCACAAATGCTACCCTAAACATTAAAACATAATGTGACACGTTCATGTAAAATAAATAACTAGTAAAGCTCCAATATAAAGCAACATGTGAAAAGGGATGGACAAATTATAACATTCAAGTATTTCTAGTGGAAATAAAGTTGATATAAAACAAGAATTACCAGGCACAGATGTCTTTTTGCTCTGCATTATTCATCCGTTCTTTTTCTTTCACGATATCATGTTCTGCATTCCAAGAGTGCACAAAAATGATCACAAATTACACTAGAAGGGGCCAAAAGGGGAAAAAAGGAATCATTAGATTTTAACTACTTTGATATTAAAGAATAATTATACACAAAGAGAAATATCTAATATTGTTTCTTAATATATAAAACTTCAAGAGTCGCCTTCTTTGTTTTAAACTCCAGCAATGTGCTACATTGTTACTAAAAGCATGACTGCAATCGATAGAAAAGCTGATTTTCCTAATACGACAGAAGTACAGTAAGCGAAAGGGGTTTTTAATATATGGGTACAACATGAATAATGAAAGAAAAAAAATTAGACAGTTATTACGGATACACACAATAAAAGGGATAATGATCTTCGAGATGAGTAAATTATTTCAGCGCTGGTAGAAAGATGGCACCAAAAGACAAACAGCAGGTAATTTTAAATCACAAATAAACAAAATAAACTTTACTGCTAGCTTTGAAGCAGGTGTTATATATTTGACTATCTTAATTCACACATATAATTAGTGACATAACAGATCAAAATAGAGTAATCAAACTCGCAATACATTAATATTAAAAGAGCTACACATATATTCTTTTAAAGATTTTTTTTAAAAAAGGGCAGAAAAACACGTCTCCAAAACCAGACTTGGAAGAACATCTTGGAAACAAAAGTCGTATACCATAAAAGAAATATTTCATTCAGAATTTTAACGTAAGAACCGTTTCTAATTTTAAGTTCTCTACTTAGGTACTCTCATCCATGAGAGAGGACAGCTTAGTCCGATATACCAGAAATTATCTTGAAATATTATCAGGTGACTTTAATGTAATTATAGAAATATTTCACTCAGGGAAAGAACATATTGTCTAGCTGCCCGGGTTCGAGCCCAGCTTTAATATAGCAAGCTAAAACACATCAAATGCCATTGAATGATACAGCATTTTGAAATGTTACAAAAAATTTAAATGCAATTTCGTGGAAGAGCTATTGCAATTACCTACATACTAAACTTTTGACCAAAAATTCAAGAAAACTAAGATACTCCTTTTTCTTTCGAAGGAATCAAAGTTATATGCTAATGTAGGGATGCTCAACCTATTGTACTATGAAACCTACACATAGGAATGAAATTTTGTCAGCTATGTGAAATGTCCAATACCGAGAAATTCCGTAAATTGTAGAATAGAACCTGCGTCTGAAAACAGACGAAAGGTAAAACATTATTCAAATACTTTACCTTTAGCCTTGAAGCAGGTGTTCTATATTAAACTGTGTTAATTCACATACAGAATTAGTAATATAATAGCTCAACATATTTTAAGAACTAAACACGCATTAAATAAACATTAAAAAATCTATATACATTTATTAGTGTTACGAGGGTTTATTCTGAAATATTATAAGGTCACTTTCAAAGAAATGATAGAACTTTTCACTCAGGGAAGGGACATTCTGTCTGGCTGCCCGGGTTCCATCCCAGCTTCTGTTACAAAAGTTTCATAGAATAATTTTAAAAATCCAGAAACGAAACTTATGAAGAAATTATTGAACATACCTGGTTCTATGATTTAGCCATTCTTACAGACATAGTAACTAAATCTTAAATTTGAGGGAGGGGGCGTGAGAAAGGGTTATTATAAATTCATTTTAAATCAAAATTAATTTTGTGAAAATATTACACAAATATGAGGAATATACATTTTTACCATAATGTAATGTACGTTTTGCCCCTTTGAAAATCTGGAGAACTAAGGGGTGAAATATAAGAAAACTGAAAAAATCATTTGGAAAATCTCATCGAGCTTAAATTAGTTTCTAAATTAGATGTTTTGAGTGTATTTAAAATTAGGCTAACTACTTCATTCACTTCAAACCCATTACATAATACTAGTATTTAAGAAAAATGGTAAAAAAATTGCAAATATGTCAAATAACAATTCTATTGATCTAGAAATGGAAATAACTGATTTTCATCCTAATTAAGATCAAGAATATCACAAAAAGCCATTTGAATAGTCCTAGAACAGAAACATCATGAACAGTTAAACTTTTAAAAAGATAAATTCCTGCTTCCAATCTACTTAAAAATGTGAAAGAGGATTTTCAACAATGAACTTGTTAAAATCAATGTTTAGATACAGGATAACAAATCAACATCCCAACGACTACAAGGATTTAGCCATAACATCGCATGTATCAGAGGGAAAAAAAAAAAAAAAAAACTCACAGAAGATATGCAGTGTTAAATTTCACATTAAAATACGATTTCCCTGTATTTAACTTTCATCTTGCTGAATTTTTTGTAAATAATACAAAGAGTATACCTTTTCTTTAACATATTATACCACACATTTTTATACTTTGTGTAATGTACTTATAACTGAAATATTAAAAGTGCACTAGATACGTGTGCTCACTAAAATTTTATAAACTGAAAATTGGCTCCCTTTAAGTTAAAGTTGCACATAACTGCACTAAGGGAAGGAATGCAATTTTATTTCTTTGTCTGTATTTGGTTTCATTTTCATATAAAAAGAGTTAAAAATAGGGTTATCTAATTTTGTTATCTAGGTAACAAAATTTAAACACACATTTTCAGTAAAAATTACAGAATAAAAGATTTTGTTTCCCTGAAGATGCAACACCTCACTATTCCAGGTATGGTACAGACTGCATACTGTCAGAAAGAAATTCCTTTCTTAAACAGGGAATCCATATACTTTAATCTGTTTTTACACAAGTACTGTTTATGACTAATGGTCCAGGAGTAAAATACTTTATAGTTAATCCATCTAAATTTTTATTATTTCCGGTCATCTGTATAGACTGTTTATTTATCACGACTAAACTACCAATCTGCAATCTAGATACCTCATTTGATTCTTCAAGTCACGTTTCGTATCCTATCATTTCTAATACAACAGGTACTTGCTGAGCGCAGACTTGTAAAGCGTGATTTCGCGTATAGCAGTACTTTACAGGATTCCATTTAATTTGTCCACTGCTAGAATTTCATTCATACGTGGTTCAACATTCATCCATCAACACGAAGAAAGAATTTATCTGCTACTTTAAACAATTTCCATAGACTGAAAATGAAGTTCAAAAAAATCTTACAAATCTCAAATGCAAAGCATTCCGAAGAATTTTCACATATGGAAGATAAAGAAGTCAAACAATGAATCAGAAAATTACAAAAGAAGAATTGGGTGCTTATAAAACCCCTTGATAATAAAAGCGCTCATTACGAGAAACAGCTTTTAACTGAAGATTAGATGAAGGAATCGTTAAATAACAGAGAAGCAATGTCTGAT
Organism: Stegodyphus dumicola; assembly: GCF_044657685.1. NCBI lineage: Eukaryota > Metazoa > Arthropoda > Arachnida > Araneae > Eresidae > Stegodyphus > Stegodyphus dumicola. Next base: position 105,065,668 of record NC_140781.1, on the reverse strand, counting down.
CTTCTAGTGGAGATGGACACAATTAAAGAAAAACACGGACACTTTAAAAGAGCTACTGGGAAATATGTGCTCTTTACAGCGACATGGTTACAGTTGCATCAGTCATTCTTATAAGCAAAAGACATCAGCTTTTTCAAAAAATAATTCTGTCATGTATTTGCCAAGAGAACGAAAACAAGTCCTAAAGAAACTTTCAGAGTGCTTTTCAAAACCAAGTTGAAAGTTAGTCTGCAGAATTTTACTTCGATAATAATAAAACATCTCTGATTTTATTTCAAAATGAATATTTTTTTATCGATTTTAAAGAGATCTTCGCAAACTGGTTCATAAAACTTCACAATATGCCAAAATTGTTCAGATTAGGGACAAAATATAATAAAGTATGCTTAAAACAACTAAGAAAAAGCACATTTTGAGCATCCTTAACAGAAGACAATTTGGCTCCACTAACTTTCTTTACGAGTATACATTAAATTTTTATTTACATTTCTTTTTTATTCAACACTTAACTTTCAATGGTTTTAAGAGAAACAGCACTTGATAGAGAGACTCTAAATTTGGAAAACACTGAAACAAAATTGGTTTATACCCAGGCAGTGCAATTACACTGGCCTGTTGGGAAGAGAAGACCCCGTTGGACATGGAAAATATTAGGCCACACAGAGAGGAAAATGTTTAGCCTCCTCCTCGTAATGCGAAAGGAGGCCACTTGGGAAAAAATTACACCACAGCAGTACTTTTGAAACCACTACGAAGCAACAGAACTCTAACAAATCTCAGACTTCTGATAATTATAGTGTGATTAACAGTTCAACCTCACTTCGAATATTACAATACAATATAGAGAAAGCACCAATTCAGACACTTCAATATGAAATACAAAACCTACGAAATTAATGCACAAATGCTACCCTAAACATTAAAACATAATGTGACACGTTCATGTAAAATAAATAACTAGTAAAGCTCCAATATAAAGCAACATGTGAAAAGGGATGGACAAATTATAACATTCAAGTATTTCTAGTGGAAATAAAGTTGATATAAAACAAGAATTACCAGGCACAGATGTCTTTTTGCTCTGCATTATTCATCCGTTCTTTTTCTTTCACGATATCATGTTCTGCATTCCAAGAGTGCACAAAAATGATCACAAATTACACTAGAAGGGGCCAAAAGGGGAAAAAAGGAATCATTAGATTTTAACTACTTTGATATTAAAGAATAATTATACACAAAGAGAAATATCTAATATTGTTTCTTAATATATAAAACTTCAAGAGTCGCCTTCTTTGTTTTAAACTCCAGCAATGTGCTACATTGTTACTAAAAGCATGACTGCAATCGATAGAAAAGCTGATTTTCCTAATACGACAGAAGTACAGTAAGCGAAAGGGGTTTTTAATATATGGGTACAACATGAATAATGAAAGAAAAAAAATTAGACAGTTATTACGGATACACACAATAAAAGGGATAATGATCTTCGAGATGAGTAAATTATTTCAGCGCTGGTAGAAAGATGGCACCAAAAGACAAACAGCAGGTAATTTTAAATCACAAATAAACAAAATAAACTTTACTGCTAGCTTTGAAGCAGGTGTTATATATTTGACTATCTTAATTCACACATATAATTAGTGACATAACAGATCAAAATAGAGTAATCAAACTCGCAATACATTAATATTAAAAGAGCTACACATATATTCTTTTAAAGATTTTTTTTAAAAAAGGGCAGAAAAACACGTCTCCAAAACCAGACTTGGAAGAACATCTTGGAAACAAAAGTCGTATACCATAAAAGAAATATTTCATTCAGAATTTTAACGTAAGAACCGTTTCTAATTTTAAGTTCTCTACTTAGGTACTCTCATCCATGAGAGAGGACAGCTTAGTCCGATATACCAGAAATTATCTTGAAATATTATCAGGTGACTTTAATGTAATTATAGAAATATTTCACTCAGGGAAAGAACATATTGTCTAGCTGCCCGGGTTCAAGCCCAGCTTTAATATAGCAAGCTAAAACACATCAAATGCCATTGAATGATACAGCATTTTGAAATGTTACAAAAAATTTAAATGCAATTTCGTGGAAGAGCTATTGCAATTACCTACATACTAAACTTTTGACCAAAAATTCAAGAAAACTAAGATACTCCTTTTTCTTTCGAAGGAATCAAAGTTATATGCTAATGTAGGGATGCTCAACCTATTGTACTATGAAACCTACACATAGGAATGAAATTTTGTCAGCTATGTGAAATGTCCAATACCGAGAAATTCCGTAAATTGTAGAATAGAACCTGCGTCTGAAAACAGACGAAAGGTAAAACATTATTCAAATACTTTACCTTTAGCCTTGAAGCAGGTGTTCTATATTAAACTGTGTTAATTCACATACAGAATTAGTAATATAATAGCTCAACATATTTTAAGAACTAAACACGCATTAAATAAACATTAAAAAATCTATATACATTTATTAGTGTTACGAGGGTTTATTCTGAAATATTATAAGGTCACTTTCAAAGAAATGATAGAACTTTTCACTCAGGGAAGGGACATTCTGTCTGGCTGCCCGGGTTCCATCCCAGCTTCTGTTACAAAAGTTTCATAGAATAATTTTAAAAATCCAGAAACGAAACTTATGAAGAAATTATTGAACATACCTGGTTCTATGATTTAGCCATTCTTACAGACATAGTAACTAAATCTTAAATTTGAGGGAGGGGGCGTGAGAAAGGGTTATTATAAATTCATTTTAAATCAAAATTAATTTTGTGAAAATATTACACAAATATGAGGAATATACATTTTTACCATAATGTAATGTACGTTTTGCCCCTTTGAAAATCTGGAGAACTAAGGGGTGAAATATAAGAAAACTGAAAAAATCATTTGGAAAATCTCATCGAGCTTAAATTAGTTTCTAAATTAGATGTTTTGAGTGTATTTAAAATTAGGCTAACTACTTCATTCACTTCAAACCCATTACATAATACTAGTATTTAAGAAAAATGGTAAAAAAATTGCAAATATGTCAAATAACAATTCTATTGATCTAGAAATGGAAATAACTGATTTTCATCCTAATTAAGATCAAGAATATCACAAAAAGCCATTTGAATAGTCCTAGAACAGAAACATCATGAACAGTTAAACTTTTAAAAAGATAAATTCCTGCTTCCAATCTACTTAAAAATGTGAAAGAGGATTTTCAACAATGAACTTGTTAAAATCAATGTTTAGATACAGGATAACAAATCAACATCCCAACGACTACAAGGATTTAGCCATAACATCGCATGTATCAGAGGGAAAAAAAAAAAAAAAAAACTCACAGAAGATATGCAATGTTAAATTTCACATTAAAATACGATTTCCCTGTATTTAACTTTCATCTTGCTGAATTTTTTGTAAATAATACAAAGAGTATACCTTTTCTTTAACATATTATACCACACATTTTTATACTTTGTGTAATGTACTTATAACTGAAATATTAAAAGTGCACTAGATACGTGTGCTCACTAAAATTTTATAAACTGAAAATTGGCTCCCTTTAAGTTAAAGTTGCACATAACTGCACTAAGGGAAGGAATGCAATTTTATTTCTTTGTCTGTATTTGGTTTCATTTTCATATAAAAAGAGTTAAAAATAGGGTTATCTAATTTTGTTATCTAGGTAACAAAATTTAAACACACATTTTCAGTAAAAATTACAGAATAAAAGATTTTGTTTCCCTGAAGATGCAACACCTCACTATTCCAGGTATGGTACAGACTGCATACTGTCAGAAAGAAATTCCTTTCTTAAACAGGGAATCCATATACTTTAATCTGTTTTTACACAAGTACTGTTTATGACTAATGGTCCAGGAGTAAAATACTTTATAGTTAATCCATCTAAATTTTTATTATTTCCGGTCATCTGTATAGACTGTTTATTTATCACGACTAAACTACCAATCTGCAATCTAGATACCTCATTTGATTCAAGTCACGTTTCGTATCCTATCATTTCTAATACAACAGGTACTTGCTGAGCGCAGACTTGTAAAGCGTGATTTCGCGTATAGCAGTACTTTACAGGATTCCATTTAATTTGTCCACTGCTAGAATTTCATTCATACGTGGTTCAACATTCATCCATCAACACGAAGAAAGAATTTATCTGCTACTTTAAACAATTTCCATAGACTGAAAATGAAGTTCAAAAAAATCTTACAAATCTCAAATGCAAAGCATTCCGAAGAATTTTCACATATGGAAGATAAAGAAGTCAAACAATGAATCAGAAAATTACAAAAGAAGAATTGGGTGCTTATAAAACCCCTTGATAATAAAAGCGCTCATTACGAGAAACAGCTTTTAACTGAAGATTAGATGAAGGAATCGTTAAATAACAGAGAAGCAATGTCTGATCTTCTAGTGGAGATGGACACAATTAAAGAAAAACACGGACACTTTAAAAGAGCTACTGGGAAATATGTGCTCTTTACAGCGACATGGTTACAGTTGCATCAGTCATTCTTATAAGCAAAAGACATCAGCTTTTTCAAAAAATAATTCTGTCATGTATTTGCCAAGAGAACGAAAACAAGTCCTAAAGAAACTTTCAGAGTGCTTTTCAAAACCAAGTTGAAAGTTAGTCTGCAGAATTTTACTTCGATAATAATAAAACATCTCTGATTTTATTTCAAAATGAATATTTTTTTATCGATTTTAAAGAGATCTTCGCAAACTGGTTCATAAAACTTCACAATATGCCAAAATTGTTCAGATTAGGGACAAAATATAATAAAGTATGCTTAAAACAACTAAGAAAAAGCACATTTTGAGCATCCTTAACAGAAGACAATTTGGCTCCACTAACTTTCTTTACGAGTATACATTAAATTTTTATTTACATTTCTTTTTTATTCAACACTTAACTTTCAATGGTTTTAAGAGAAACAGCACTTGATAGAGAGACTCTAAATTTGGAAAACACTGAAACAAAATTGGTTTATACCCAGGCAGTGCAATTACACTGGCCTGTTGGGAAGAGAAGACCCCGTTGGACATGGAAAATATTAGGCCACACAGAGAGGAAAATGTTTAGCCTCCTCCTCGTAATGCGAAAGGAGGCCACTTGGGAAAAAATTACACCACAGCAGTACTTTTGAAACCACTACGAAGCAACAGAACTCTAACAAATCTCAGACTTCTGATAATTATAGTGTGATTAACAGTTCAACCTCACTTCGAATATTACAATACAATATAGAGAAAGCACCAATTCAGACACTTCAATATGAAATACAAAACCTACGAAATTAATGCACAAATGCTACCCTAAACATTAAAACATAATGTGACACGTTCATGTAAAATAAATAACTAGTAAAGCTCCAATATAAAGCAACATGTGAAAAGGGATGGACAAATTATAACATTCAAGTATTTCTAGTGGAAATAAAGTTGATATAAAACAAGAATTACCAGGCACAGATGTCTTTTTGCTCTGCATTATTCATCCGTTCTTTTTCTTTCACGATATCATGTTCTGCATTCCAAGAGTGCACAAAAATGATCACAAATTACACTAGAAGGGGCCAAAAGGGGAAAAAAGGAATCATTAGATTTTAACTACTTTGATATTAAAGAATAATTATACACAAAGAGAAATATCTAATATTGTTTCTTAATATATAAAACTTCAAGAGTCGCCTTCTTTGTTTTAAACTCCAGCAATGTGCTACATTGTTACTAAAAGCATGACTGCAATCGATAGAAAAGCTGATTTTCCTAATACGACAGAAGTACAGTAAGCGAAAGGGGTTTTTAATATATGGGTACAACATGAATAATGAAAGAAAAAAAATTAGACAGTTATTACGGATACACACAATAAAAGGGATAATGATCTTCGAGATGAGTAAATTATTTCAGCGCTGGTAGAAAGATGGCACCAAAAGACAAACAGCAGGTAATTTTAAATCACAAATAAACAAAATAAACTTTACTGCTAGCTTTGAAGCAGGTGTTATATATTTGACTATCTTAATTCACACATATAATTAGTGACATAACAGATCAAAATAGAGTAATCAAACTCGCAATACATTAATATTAAAAGAGCTACACATATATTCTTTTAAAGATTTTTTTTAAAAAAGGGCAGAAAAACACGTCTCCAAAACCAGACTTGGAAGAACATCTTGGAAACAAAAGTCGTATACCATAAAAGAAATATTTCATTCAGAATTTTAACGTAAGAACCGTTTCTAATTTTAAGTTCTCTACTTAGGTACTCTCATCCATGAGAGAGGACAGCTTAGTCCGATATACCAGAAATTATCTTGAAATATTATCAGGTGACTTTAATGTAATTATAGAAATATTTCACTCAGGGAAAGAACATATTGTCTAGCTGCCCGGGTTCGAGCCCAGCTTTAATATAGCAAGCTAAAACACATCAAATGCCATTGAATGATACAGCATTTTGAAATGTTACAAAAAATTTAAATGCAATTTCGTGGAAGAGCTATTGCAATTACCTACATACTAAACTTTTGACCAAAAATTCAAGAAAACTAAGATACTCCTTTTTCTTTCGAAGGAATCAAAGTTATATGCTAATGTAGGGATGCTCAACCTATTGTACTATGAAACCTACACATAGGAATGAAATTTTGTCAGCTATGTGAAATGTCCAATACCGAGAAATTCCGTAAATTGTAGAATAGAACCTGCGTCTGAAAACAGACGAAAGGTAAAACATTATTCAAATACTTTACCTTTAGCCTTGAAGCAGGTGTTCTATATTAAACTGTGTTAATTCACATACAGAATTAGTAATATAATAGCTCAACATATTTTAAGAACTAAACACGCATTAAATAAACATTAAAAAATCTATATACATTTATTAGTGTTACGAGGGTTTATTCTGAAATATTATAAGGTCACTTTCAAAGAAATGATAGAACTTTTCACTCAGGGAAGGGACATTCTGTCTGGCTGCCCGGGTTCCATCCCAGCTTCTGTTACAAAAGTTTCATAGAATAATTTTAAAAATCCAGAAACGAAACTTATGAAGAAATTATTGAACATACCTGGCTCTATGATTTAGCCATTCTTACAGACATAGTAACTAAATCTTAAATTTGAGGGAGGGGGCGTGAGAAAGGGTTATTATAAATTCATTTTAAATCAAAATTAATTTTGTGAAAATATTACACAAATATGAGGAATATACATTTTTACCATAATGTAATGTACGTTTTGCCCCTTTGAAAATCTGGAGAACTAAGGGGTGAAATATAAGAAAACTGAAAAAATCATTTGGAAAATCTCATCGAGCTTAAATTAGTTTCTAAATTAGATGTTTTGAGTGTATTTAAAATTAGGCTAACTACTTCATTCACTTCAAACCCATTACATAATACTAGTATTTAAGAAAAATGGTAAAAAAATTGCAAATATGTCAAATAACAATTCTATTGATCTAGAAATGGAAATAACTGATTTTCATCCTAATTAAGATCAAGAATATCACAAAAAGCCATTTGAATAGTCCTAGAACAGAAACATCATGAACAGTTAAACTTTTAAAAAGATAAATTCCTGCTTCCAATCTACTTAAAAATGTGAAAGAGGATTTTCAACAATGAACTTGTTAAAATCAATGTTTAGATACAGGATAACAAATCAACATCCCAACGACTACAAGGATTTAGCCATAACATTGCATGTATCAGAGGGAAAAAAAAAAAAAAAAAACTCACAGAAGATATGCAATGTTAAATTTCACATTAAAATACGATTTCCCTGTATTTAACTTTCATCTTGCTGAATTTTTTGTAAATAATACAAAGAGTATACCTTTTCTTTAACATATTATACCACACATTTTTATACTTTGTGTAATGTACTTATAACTGAAATATTAAAAGTGCACTAGATACGTGTGCTCACTAAAATTTTATAAACTGAAAATTGGCTCCCTTTAAGTTAAAGTTGCACATAACTGCACTAAGGGAAGGAATGCAATTTTATTTCTTTGTCTGTATTTGGTTTCATTTTCATATAAAAAGAGTTAAAAATAGGGTTATCTAATTTTGTTATCTAGGTAACAAAATTTAAACACACATTTTCAGTAAAAATTACAGAATAAAAGATTTTGTTTCCCTGAAGATGCAACACCTCACTATTCCAGGTATGGTACAGACTGCATACTGTCAGAAAGAAATTCCTTTCTTAAACAGGGAATCCATATACTTTAATCTGTTTTTACACAAGTACTGTTTATGACTAATGGTCCAGGAGTAAAATACTTTATAGTTAATCCATCTAAATTTTTATTATTTCCGGTCATCTGTATAGACTGTTTATTTATCACGACTAAACTACCAATCTGCAATCTAGATACCTCATTTGATTCTTCAAGTCACGTTTCGTATCCTATCATTTCTAATACAACAGGTACTTGCTGAGCGCAGACTTGTAAAGCGTGATTTCGCGTATAGCAGTACTTTACAGGATTCCATTTAATTTGTCCACTGCTAGAATTTCATTCATACGTGGTTCAACATTCATCCATCAACACGAAGAAAGAATTTATCTGCTACTTTAAACAATTTCCATAGACTGAAAATGAAGTTCAAAAAAATCTTACAAATCTCAAATGCAAAGCATTCCGAAGAATTTTCACATATGGAAGATAAAGAAGTCAAACAATGAATCAGAAAATTACAAAAGAAGAATTGGGTGCTTATAAAACCCCTTGATAATAAAAGCGCTCATTACGAGAAACAGCTTTTAACTGAAGATTAGATGAAGGAATCGTTAAATAACAGAGAAGCAATGTCTGATCTTCTAGTGGAGATGGACACAATTAAAGAAAAACACGGACACTTTAAAAGAGCTACTGGGAAATATGTGCTCTTTACAGCGACATGGTTACAGTTGCATCAGTCATTCTTATAAGCAAAAGACATCAGCTTTTTCAAAAAATAATTCTGTCATGTATTTGCCAAGAGAACGAAAACAAGTCCTAAAGAAACTTTCAGAGTGCTTTTCAAAACCAAGTTGAAAGTTAGTCTGCAGAATTTTACTTCGATAATAATAAAACATCTCTGATTTTATTTCAAAATGAATATTTTTTTATCGATTTTAAAGAGATCTTCGCAAACTGGTTCATAAAACTTCACAATATGCCAAAATTGTTCAGATTAGGGACAAAATATAATAAAGTATGCTTAAAACAACTAAGAAAAAGCACATTTTGAGCATCCTTAACAGAAGACAATTTGGCTCCACTAACTTTCTTTACGAGTATACATTAAATTTTTATTTACATTTCTTTTTTATTCAACACTTAACTTTCAATGGTTTTAAGAGAAACAGCACTTGATAGAGAGACTCTAAATTTGGAAAACACTGAAACAAAATTGGTTTATACCCAGGCAGTGCAATTACACTGGCCTGTTGGGAAGAGAAGACCCCGTTGGACATGGAAAATATTAGGCCACACAGAGAGGAAAATGTTTAGCCTCCTCCTCGTAATGCGAAAGGAGGCCACTTGGGAAAAAATTACACCACAGCAGTACTTTTGAAACCACTACGAAGCAACAGAACTCTAACAAATCTCAGACTTCTGATAATTATAGTGTGATTAACAGTTCAACCTCACTTCGAATATTACAATACAATATAGAGAAAGCACCAATTCAGACACTTCAATATGAAATACAAAACCTACGAAATTAATGCACAAATGCTACCCTAAACATTAAAACATAATGTGACACGTTCATGTAAAATAAATAACTAGTAAAGCTCCAATATAAAGCAACATGTGAAAAGGGATGGACAAATTATAACATTCAAGTATTTCTAGTGGAAATAAAGTTGATATAAAACAAGAATTACCAGGCACAGATGTCTTTTTGCTCTGCATTATTCATCCGTTCTTTTTCTTTCACGATATCATGTTCTGCATTCCAAGAGTGCACAAAAATGATCACAAATTACACTAGAAGGGGCCAAAAGGGGAAAAAAGGAATCATTAGATTTTAACTACTTTGATATTAAAGAATAATTATACACAAAGAGAAATATCTAATATTGTTTCTTAATATATAAAACTTCAAGAGTCGCCTTCTTTGTTTTAAACTCCAGCAATGTGCTACATTGTTACTAAAAGCATGACTGCAATCGATAGAAAAGCTGATTTTCCTAATACGACAGAAGTACAGTAAGCGAAAGGGGTTTTTAATATATGGGTACAACATGAATAATGAAAGAAAAAAAATTAGACAGTTATTACGGATACACACAATAAAAGGGATAATGATCTTCGAGATGAGTAAATTATTTCAGCGCTGGTAGAAAGATGGCACCAAAAGACAAACAGCAGGTAATTTTAAATCACAAATAAACAAAATAAACTTTACTGCTAGCTTTGAAGCAGGTGTTATATATTTGACTATCTTAATTCACACATATAATTAGTGACATAACAGATCAAAATAGAGTAATCAAACTCGCAATACATTAATATTAAAAGAGCTACACATATATTCTTTTAAAGATTTTTTTTAAAAAAGGGCAGAAAAACACGTCTCCAAAACCAGACTTGGAAGAACATCTTGGAAACAAAAGTCGTATACCATAAAAGAAATATTTCATTCAGAATTTTAACGTAAGAACCGTTTCTAATTTTAAGTTCTCTACTTAGGTACTCTCATCCATGAGAGAGGACAGCTTAGTCCGATATACCAGAAATTATCTTGAAATATTATCAGGTGACTTTAATGTAATTATAGAAATATTTCACTCAGGGAAAGAACATATTGTCTAGCTGCCCGGGTTCGAGCCCAGCTTTAATATAGCAAGCTAAAACACATCAAATGCCATTGAATGATACAGCATTTTGAAATGTTACAAAAAATTTAAATGCAATTTCGTGGAAGAGCTATTGCAATTACCTACATACTAAACTTTTGACCAAAAATTCAAGAAAACTAAGATACTCCTTTTTCTTTCGAAGGAATCAAAGTTATATGCTAATGTAGGGATGCTCAACCTATTGTACTATGAAACCTACACATAGGAATGAAATTTTGTCAGCTATGTGAAATGTCCAATACCGAGAAATTCCGTAAATTGTAGAATAGAACCTGCGTCTGAAAACAGACGAAAGGTAAAACATTATTCAAATACTTTACCTTTAGCCTTGAAGCAGGTGTTCTATATTAAACTGTGTTAATTCACATACAGAATTAGTAATATAATAGCTCAACATATTTTAAGAACTAAACACGCATTAAATAAACATTAAAAAATCTATATACATTTATTAGTGTTACGAGGGTTTATTCTGAAATATTATAAGGTCACTTTCAAAGAAATGATAGAACTTTTCACTCAGGGAAGGGACATTCTGTCTGGCTGCCCGGGTTCCATCCCAGCTTCTGTTACAAAAGTTTCATAGAATAATTTTAAAAATCCAGAAACGAAACTTATGAAGAAATTATTGAACATACCTGGCTCTATGATTTAGCCATTCTTACAGACATAGTAACTAAATCTTAAATTTGAGGGAGGGGGCGTGAGAAAGGGTTATTATAAATTCATTTTAAATCAAAATTAATTTTGTGAAAATATTACACAAATATGAGGAATATACATTTTTACCATAATGTAATGTACGTTTTGCCCCTTTGAAAATCTGGAGAACTAAGGGGTGAAATATAAGAAAACTGAAAAAATCATTTGGAAAATCTCATCGAGCTTAAATTAGTTTCTAAATTAGATGTTTTGAGTGTATTTAAAATTAGGCTAACTACTTCATTCACTTCAAACCCATTACATAATACTAGTATTTAAGAAAAATGGTAAAAAAATTGCAAATATGTCAAATAACAATTCTATTGATCTAGAAATGGAAATAACTGATTTTCATCCTAATTAAGATCAAGAATATCACAAAAAGCCATTTGAATAGTCCTAGAACAGAAACATCATGAACAGTTAAACTTTTAAAAAGATAAATTCCTGCTTCCAATCTACTTAAAAATGTGAAAGAGGATTTTCAACAATGAACTTGTTAAAATCAATGTTTAGATACAGGATAACAAATCAACATCCCAACGACTACAAGGATTTAGCCATAACATTGCATGTATCAGAGGGAAAAAAAAAAAAAAAAAAACTCACAGAAGATATGCAATGTTAAATTTCACATTAAAATACGATTTCCCTGTATTTAACTTTCATCTTGCTGAATTTTTTGTAAATAATACAAAGAGTATACCTTTTCTTTAACATATTATACCACACATTTTTATACTTTGTGTAATGTACTTATAACTGAAATATTAAAAGTGCACTAGATACGTGTGCTCACTAAAATTTTATAAACTGAAAATTGGCTCCCTTTAAGTTAAAGTTGCACATAACTGCACTAAGGGAAGGAATGCAATTTTATTTCTTTGTCTGTATTTGGTTTCATTTTCATATAAAAAGAGTTAAAAATAGGGTTATCTAATTTTGTTATCTAGGTAACAAAATTTAAACACACATTTTCAGTAAAAATTACAGAATAAAAGATTTTGTTTCCCTGAAGATGCAACACCTCACTATTCCAGGTATGGTACAGACTGCATACTGTCAGAAAGAAATTCCTTTCTTAAACAGGGAATCCATATACTTTAATCTGTTTTTACACAAGTACTGTTTATGACTAATGGTCCAGGAGTAAAATACTTTATAGTTAATCCATCTAAATTTTTATTATTTCCGGTCATCTGTATAGACTGTTTATTTATCACGACTAAACTACCAATCTGCAATCTAGATACCTCATTTGATTCTTCAAGTCACGTTTCGTATCCTATCATTTCTAATACAACAGGTACTTGCTGAGCGCAGACTTGTAAAGCGTGATTTCGCGTATAGCAGTACTTTACAGGATTCCATTTAATTTGTCCACTGCTAGAATTTCATTCATACGTGGTTCAACATTCATCCATCAACACGAAGAAAGAATTTATCTGCTACTTTAAACAATTTCCATAGACTGAAAATGAAGTTCAAAAAAATCTTACAAATCTCAAATGCAAAGCATTCCGAAGAATTTTCACATATGGAAGATAAAGAAGTCAAACAATGAATCAGAAAATTACAAAAGAAGAATTGGGTGCTTATAAAACCCCTTGATAATAAAAGCGCTCATTACGAGAAACAGCTTTTAACTGAAGATTAGATGAAGGAATCGTTAAATAACAGAGAAGCAATGTCTGATCTTCTAGTGGAGATGGACACAATTAAAGAAAAACACGGACACTTTAAAAGAGCTACTGGGAAATATGTGCTCTTTACAGCGACATGGTTACAGTTGCATCAGTCATTCTTATAAGCAAAAGACATCAGCTTTTTCAAAAAATAATTCTGTCATGTATTTGCCAAGAGAACGAAAACAAGTCCTAAAGAAACTTTCAGAGTGCTTTTCAAAACCAAGTTGAAAGTTAGTCTGCAGAATTTTACTTCGATAATAATAAAACATCTCTGATTTTATTTCAAAATGAATATTTTTTTATCGATTTTAAAGAGATCTTCGCAAACTGGTTCATAAAACTTCACAATATGCCAAAATTGTTCAGATTAGGGACAAAATATAATAAAGTATGCTTAAAACAACTAAGAAAAAGCACATTTTGAGCATCCTTAACAGAAGACAATTTGGCTCCACTAACTTTCTTTACGAGTATACATTAAATTTTTATTTACATTTCTTTTTTATTCAACACTTAACTTTCAATGGTTTTAAGAGAAACAGCACTTGATAGAGAGACTCTAAATTTGGAAAACACTGAAACAAAATTGGTTTATACCCAGGCAGTGCAATTACACTGGCCTGTTGGGAAGAGAAGACCCCGTTGGACATGGAAAATATTAGGCCACACAGAGAGGAAAATGTTTAGCCTCCTCCTCGTAATGCGAAAGGAGGCCACTTGGGAAAAAATTACACCACAGCAGTACTTTTGAAACCACTACGAAGCAACAGAACTCTAACAAATCTCAGACTTCTGATAATTATAGTGTGATTAACAGTTCAACCTCACTTCGAATATTACAATACAATATAGAGAAAGCACCAATTCAGACACTTCAATATGAAATACAAAACCTACGAAATTAATGCACAAATGCTACCCTAAACATTAAAACATAATGTGACACGTTCATGTAAAATAAATAACTAGTAAAGCTCCAATATAAAGCAACATGTGAAAAGGGATGGACAAATTATAACATTCAAGTATTTCTAGTGGAAATAAAGTTGATATAAAACAAGAATTACCAGGCACAGATGTCTTTTTGCTCTGCATTATTCATCCGTTCTTTTTCTTTCACGATATCATGTTCTGCATTCCAAGAGTGCACAAAAATGATCACAAATTACACTAGAAGGGGCCAAAAGGGGAAAAAAGGAATCATTAGATTTTAACTACTTTGATATTAAAGAATAATTATACACAAAGAGAAATATCTAATATTGTTTCTTAATATATAAAACTTCAAGAGTCGCCTTCTTTGTTTTAAACTCCAGCAATGTGCTACATTGTTACTAAAAGCATGACTGCAATCGATAGAAAAGCTGATTTTCCTAATACGACAGAAGTACAGTAAGCGAAAGGGGTTTTTAATATATGGGTACAACATGAATAATGAAAGAAAAAAAATTAGACAGTTATTACGGATACACACAATAAAAGGGATAATGATCTTCGAGATGAGTAAATTATTTCAGCGCTGGTAGAAAGATGGCACCAAAAGACAAACAGCAGGTAATTTTAAATCACAAATAAACAAAATAAACTTTACTGCTAGCTTTGAAGCAGGTGTTATATATTTGACTATCTTAATTCACACATATAATTAGTGACATAACAGATCAAAATAGAGTAATCAAACTCGCAATACATTAATATTAAAAGAGCTACACATATATTCTTTTAAAGATTTTTTTTAAAAAAGGGCAGAAAAACACGTCTCCAAAACCAGACTTGGAAGAACATCTTGGAAACAAAAGTCGTATACCATAAAAGAAATATTTCATTCAGAATTTTAACGTAAGAACCGTTTCTAATTTTAAGTTCTCTACTTAGGTACTCTCATCCATGAGAGAGGACAGCTTAGTCCGATATACCAGAAATTATCTTGAAATATTATCAGGTGACTTTAATGTAATTATAGAAATATTTGACTCAGGGAAAGAACATATTGTCTAGCTGCCCGGGTTCGAGCCCAGCTTTAATATAGCAAGCTAAAACACATCAAATGCCATTGAATGATACAGCATTTTGAAATGTTACAAAAAATTTAAATGCAATTTCGTGGAAGAGCTATTGCAATTACCTACATACTAAACTTTTGACCAAAAATTCAAGAAAACTAAGATACTCCTTTTTCTTTCGAAGGAATCAAAGTTATATGCTAATGTAGGGATGCTCAACCTATTGTACTATGAAACCTACACATAGGAATGAAATTTTGTCAGCTATGTGAAATGTCCAATACCGAGAAATTCCGTAAATTGTAGAATAGAACCTGCGTCTGAAAACAGACGAAAGGTAAAACATTATTCAAATACTTTACCTTTAGCCTTGAAGCAGGTGTTCTATATTAAACTGTGTTAATTCACATACAGAATTAGTAATATAATAGCTCAACATATTTTAAGAACTAAACACGCATTAAATAAACATTAAAAAATCTATATACATTTATTAGTGTTACGAGGGTTTATTCTGAAATATTATAAGGTCACTTTCAAAGAAATGATAGAACTTTTCACTCAGGGAAGGGACATTCTGTCTGGCTGCCCGGGTTCCATCCCAGCTTCTGTTACAAAAGTTTCATAGAATAATTTTAAAAATCCAGAAACGAAACTTATGAAGAAATTATTGAACATACCTGGTTCTATGATTTAGCCATTCTTACAGACATAGTAACTAAATCTTAAATTTGAGGGAGGGGGCGTGAGAAAGGGTTATTATAAATTCATTTTAAATCAAAATTAATTTTGTGAAAATATTACACAAATATGAGGAATATACATTTTTACCATAATGTAATGTACGTTTTGCCCCTTTGAAAATCTGGAGAACTAAGGGGTGAAATATAAGAAAACTGAAAAAATCATTTGGAAAATCTCATCGAGCTTAAATTAGTTTCTAAATTAGATGTTTTGAGTGTATTTAAAATTAGGCTAACTACTTCATTCACTTCAAACCCATTACATAATACTAGTATTTAAGAAAAATGGTAAAAAAATTGCAAATATGTCAAATAACAATTCTATTGATCTAGAAATGGAAATAACTGATTTTCATCCTAATTAAGATCAAGAATATCACAAAAAGCCATTTGAATAGTCCTAGAACAGAAACATCATGAACAGTTAAACTTTTAAAAAGATAAATTCCTGCTTCCAATCTACTTAAAAATGTGAAAGAGGATTTTCAACAATGAACTTGTTAAAATCAATGTTTAGATACAGGATAACAAATCAACATCCCAACGACTACAAGGATTTAGCCATAACATCGCATGTATCAGAGGGAAAAAAAAAAAAAAAAAACTCACAGAAGATATGCAATGTTAAATTTCACATTAAAATACGATTTCCCTGTATTTAACTTTCATCTTGCTGAATTTTTTGTAAATAATACAAAGAGTATACCTTTTCTTTAACATATTATACCACACATTTTTATACTTTGTGTAATGTACTTATAACTGAAATATTAAAAGTGCACTAGATACGTGTGCTCACTAAAATTTTATAAACTGAAAATTGGCTCCCTTTAAGTTAAAGTTGCACATAACTGCACTAAGGGAAGGAATGCAATTTTATTTCTTTGTCTGTATTTGGTTTCATTTTCATATAAAAAGAGTTAAAAATAGGGTTATCTAATTTTGTTATCTAGGTAACAAAATTTAAACACACATTTTCAGTAAAAATTACAGAATAAAAGATTTTGTTTCCCTGAAGATGCAACACCTCACTATTCCAGGTATGGTACAGACTGCATACTGTCAGAAAGAAATTCCTTTCTTAAACAGGGAATCCATATACTTTAATCTGTTTTTACACAAGTACTGTTTATGACTAATGGTCCAGGAGTAAAATACTTTATAGTTAATCCATCTAAATTTTTATTATTTCCGGTCATCTGTATAGACTGTTTATTTATCACGACTAAACTACCAATCTGCAATCTAGATACCTCATTTGATTCTTCAAGTCACGTTTCGTATCCTATCATTTCTAATACAACAGGTACTTGCTGAGCGCAGACTTGTAAAGCGTGATTTCGCGTATAGCAGTACTTTACAGGATTCCATTTAATTTGTCCACTGCTAGAATTTCATTCATACGTGGTTCAACATTCATCCATCAACACGAAGAAAGAATTTATCTGCTACTTTAAACAATTTCCATAGACTGAAAATGAAGTTCAAAAAAATCTTACAAATCTCAAATGCAAAGCATTCCGAAGAATTTTCACATATGGAAGATAAAGAAGTCAAACAATGAATCAGAAAATTACAAAAGAAGAATTGGGTGCTTATAAAACCCCTTGATAATAAAAGCGCTCATTACGAGAAACAGCTTTTAACTGAAGATTAGATGAAGGAATCGTTAAATAACAGAGAAGCAATGTCTGATCTTCTAGTGGAGATGGACACAATTAAAGAAAAACACGGACACTTTAAAAGAGCTACTGGGAAATATGTGCTCTTTACAGCGACATGGTTACAGTTGCATCAGTCATTCTTATAAGCAAAAGACATCAGCTTTTTCAAAAAATAATTCTGTCATGTATTTGCCAAGAGAACGAAAACAAGTCCTAAAGAAACTTTCAGAGTGCTTTTCAAAACCAAGTTGAAAGTTAGTCTGCAGAATTTTACTTCGATAATAATAAAACATCTCTGATTTTATTTCAAAATGAATATTTTTTTATCGATTTTAAAGAGATCTTCGCAAACTGGTTCATAAAACTTCACAATATGCCAAAATTGTTCAGATTAGGGACAAAATATAATAAAGTATGCTTAAAACAACTAAGAAAAAGCACATTTTGAGCATCCTTAACAGAAGACAATTTGGCTCCACTAACTTTCTTTACGAGTATACATTAAATTTTTATTTACATTTCTTTTTTATTCAACACTTAACTTTCAATGGTTTTAAGAGAAACAGCACTTGATAGAGAGACTCTAAATTTGGAAAACACTGAAACAAAATTGGTTTATACCCAGGCAGTGCAATTACACTGGCCTGTTGGGAAGAGAAGACCCCGTTGGACATGGAAAATATTAGGCCACACAGAGAGGAAAATGTTTAGCCTCCTCCTCGTAATGCGAAAGGAGGCCACTTGGGAAAAAATTACACCACAGCAGTACTTTTGAAACCACTACGAAGCAACAGAACTCTAACAAATCTCAGACTTCTGATAATTATAGTGTGATTAACAGTTCAACCTCACTTCGAATATTACAATACAATATAGAGAAAGCACCAATTCAGACACTTCAATATGAAATACAAAACCTACGAAATTAATGCACAAATGCTACCCTAAACATTAAAACATAATGTGACACGTTCATGTAAAATAAATAACTAGTAAAGCTCCAATATAAAGCAACATGTGAAAAGGGATGGACAAATTATAACATTCAAGTATTTCTAGTGGAAATAAAGTTGATATAAAACAAGAATTACCAGGCACAGATGTCTTTTTGCTCTGCATTATTCATCCGTTCTTTTTCTTTCACGATATCATGTTCTGCATTCCAAGAGTGCACAAAAATGATCACAAATTACACTAGAAGGGGCCAAAAGGGGAAAAAAGGAATCATTAGATTTTAACTACTTTGATATTAAAGAATAATTATACACAAAGAGAAATATCTAATATTGTTTCTTAATATATAAAACTTCAAGAGTCGCCTTCTTTGTTTTAAACTCCAGCAATGTGCTACATTGTTACTAAAAGCATGACTGCAATCGATAGAAAAGCTGATTTTCCTAATACGACAGAAGTACAGTAAGCGAAAGGGGTTTTTAATATATGGGTACAACATGAATAATGAAAGAAAAAAAATTAGACAGTTATTACGGATACACACAATAAAAGGGATAATGATCTTCGAGATGAGTAAATTATTTCAGCGCTGGTAGAAAGATGGCACCAAAAGACAAACAGCAGGTAATTTTAAATCACAAATAAACAAAATAAACTTTACTGCTAGCTTTGAAGCAGGTGTTATATATTTGACTATCTTAATTCACACATATAATTAGTGACATAACAGATCAAAATAGAGTAATCAAACTCGCAATACATTAATATTAAAAGAGCTACACATATATTCTTTTAAAGATTTTTTTTAAAAAAGGGCAGAAAAACACGTCTCCAAAACCAGACTTGGAAGAACATCTTGGAAACAAAAGTCGTATACCATAAAAGAAATATTTCATTCAGAATTTTAACGTAAGAACCGTTTCTAATTTTAAGTTCTCTACTTAGGTACTCTCATCCATGAGAGAGGACAGCTTAGTCCGATATACCAGAAATTATCTTGAAATATTATCAGGTGACTTTAATGTAATTATAGAAATATTTCACTCAGGGAAAGAACATATTGTCTAGCTGCCCGGGTTCGAGCCCAGCTTTAATACAGCAAGCTAAAACACATCAAATGCCATTGAATGATACAGCATTTTGAAATGTTACAAAAAATTTAAATGCAATTTCGTGGAAGAGCTATTGCAATTACCTACATACTAAACTTTTGACCAAAAATTCAAGAAAACTAAGATACTCCTTTTTCTTTCGAAGGAATCAAAGTTATATGCTAATGTAGGGATGCTCAACCTATTGTACTATGAAACCTACACATAGGAATGAAATTTTGTCAGCTATGTGAAATGTCCAATACCGAGAAATTCCGTAAATTGTAGAATAGAACCTGCGTCTGAAAACAGACGAAAGGTAAAACATTATTCAAATACTTTACCTTTAGCCTTGAAGCAGGTGTTCTATATTAAACTGTGTTAATTCACATACAGAATTAGTAATATAATAGCTCAACATATTTTAAGAACTAAACACGCATTAAATAAACATTAAAAAATCTATATACATTTATTAGTGTTACGAGGGTTTATTCTGAAATATTATAAGGTCACTTTCAAAGAAATGATAGAACTTTTCACTCAGGGAAGGGACATTCTGTCTGGCTGCCCGGGTTCCATCCCAGCTTCTGTTACAAAAGTTTCATAGAATAATTTTAAAAATCCAGAAACGAAACTTATGAAGAAATTATTGAACATACCTGGTTCTATGATTTAGCCATTCTTACAGACATAGTAACTAAATCTTAAATTTGAGGGAGGGGGCGTGAGAAAGGGTTATTATAAATTCATTTTAAATCAAAATTAATTTTGTGAAAATATTACACAAATATGAGGAATATACATTTTTACCATAATGTAATGTACGTTTTGCCCCTTTGAAAATCTGGAGAACTAAGGGGTGAAATATAAGAAAACTGAAAAAATCATTTGGAAAATCTCATCGAGCTTAAATTAGTTTCTAAATTAGATGTTTTGAGTGTATTTAAAATTAGGCTAACTACTTCATTCACTTCAAACCCATTACATAATACTAGTATTTAAGAAAAATGGTAAAAGATTGCAAATATGTCAAATAACAATTCTATTGATCTAGAAATGGAAATAACTGATTTTCATCCTAATTAAGATCAAGAATATCACAAAAAGCCATTTGAATAGTCCTAGAACAGAAACATCATGAACAGTTAAACTTTTAAAAAGATAAATTCCTGCTTCCAATCTACTTAAAAATGTGAAAGAGGATTTTCAACAATGAACTTGTTAAAATCAATGTTTAGATACAGGATAACAAATCAACATCCCAACGACTACAAGGATTTAGCCATAACATCGCATGTATCAGAGGGAAAAAAAAAAAAAAAAAAACTCACAGAAGATATGCAATGTTAAATTTCACATTAAAATACGATTTCGCTGTATTTAACTTTCATCTTGCTGAATTTTTTGTAAATAATACAAAGAGTATACCTTTTCTTTAACATATTATACCACACATTTTTATACTTTGTGTAATGTACTTATAACTGAAATATTAAAAGTGCACTAGATACGTGTGCTCACTAAAATTTTATAAACTGAAAATTGGCTCCCTTTAAGTTAAAGTTGCACATAACTGCACTAAGGGAAGGAATGCAATTTTATTTCTTTGTCTGTATTTGGTTTCATTTTCATATAAAAAGAGTTAAAAATAGGGTTATCTAATTTTGTTATCTAGGTAACAAAATTTAAACACACATTTTCAGTAAAAATTACAGAATAAAAGATTTTGTTTCCCTGAAGATGCAACACCTCACTATTCCAGGTATGGTACAGACTGCATACTGTCAGAAAGAAATTCCTTTCTTAAACAGGGAATCCATATACTTTAATCTGTTTTTACACAAGTACTGTTTATGACTAATGGTCCAGGAGTAAAATACTTTATAGTTAATCCATCTAAATTTTTATTATTTCCGGTCATCTGTATAGACTGTTTATTTATCACGACTAAACTACCAATCTGCAATCTAGATACCTCATTTGATTCTTCAAGTCACGTTTCGTATCCTATCATTTCTAATACAACAGGTACTTGCTGAGCGCAGACTTGTAAAGCGTGATTTCGCGTATAGCAGTACTTTACAGGATTCCATTTAATTTGTCCACTGCTAGAATTTCATTCATACGTGGTTCAACATTCATCCATCAACACGAAGAAAGAATTTATCTGCTACTTTAAACAATTTCCATAGACTGAAAATGAAGTTCAAAAAAATCTTACAAATCTCAAATGCAAAGCATTCCGAAGAATTTTCACATATGGAAGATAAAGAAGTCAAACAATGAATCAGAAAATTACAAAAGAAGAATTGGGTGCTTATAAAACCCCTTGATAATAAAAGCGCTCATTACGAGAAACAGCTTTTAACTGAAGATTAGATGAAGGAATCGTTAAATAACAGAGAAGCAATGTCTGATCTTCTAGTGGAGATGGACACAATTAAAGAAAAACACGGACACTTTAAAAGAGCTACTGGGAAATATGTGCTCTTTACAGCGACATGGTTACAGTTGCATCAGTCATTCTTATAAGCAAAAGACATCAGCTTTTTCAAAAAATAATTCTGTCATGTATTTGCCAAGAGAACGAAAACAAGTCCTAAAGAAACTTTCAGAGTGCTTTTCAAAACCAAGTTGAAAGTTAGTCTGCAGAATTTTACTTCGATAATAATAAAACATCTCTGATTTTATTTCAAAATGAATATTTTTTTATCGATTTTAAAGAGATCTTCGCAAACTGGTTCATAAAACTTCACAATATGCCAAAATTGTTCAGATTAGGGACAAAATATAATAAAGTATGCTTAAAACAACTAAGAAAAAGCACATTTTGAGCATCCTTAACAGAAGACAATTTGGCTCCACTAACTTTCTTTACGAGTATACATTAAATTTTTATTTACATTTCTTTTTTATTCAACACTTAACTTTCAATGGTTTTAAGAGAAACAGCACTTGATAGAGAGACTCTAAATTTGGAAAACACTGAAACAAAATTGGTTTATACCCAGGCAGTGCAATTACACTGGCCTGTTGGGAAGAGAAGACCCCGTTGGACATGGAAAATATTAGGCCACACAGAGAGGAAAATGTTTAGCCTCCTCCTCGTAATGCGAAAGGAGGCCACTTGGGAAAAAATTACACCACAGCAGTACTTTTGAAACCACTACGAAGCAACAGAACTCTAACAAATCTCAGACTTCTGATAATTATAGTGTGATTAACAGTTCAACCTCACTTCGAATATTACAATACAATATAGAGAAAGCACCAATTCAGACACTTCAATATGAAATACAAAACCTACGAAATTAATGCACAAATGCTACCCTAAACATTAAAACATAATGTGACACGTTCATGTAAAATAAATAACTAGTAAAGCTCCAATATAAAGCAACATGTGAAAAGGGATGGACAAATTATAACATTCAAGTATTTCTAGTGGAAATAAAGTTGATATAAAACAAGAATTACCAGGCACAGATGTCTTTTTGCTCTGCATTATTCATCCGTTCTTTTTCTTTCACGATATCATGTTCTGCATTCCAAGAGTGCACAAAAATGATCACAAATTACACTAGAAGGGGCCAAAAGGGGAAAAAAGGAATCATTAGATTTTAACTACTTTGATATTAAAGAATAATTATACACAAAGAGAAATATCTAATATTGTTTCTTAATATATAAAACTTCAAGAGTCGCCTTCTTTGTTTTAAACTCCAGCAATGTGCTACATTGTTACTAAAAGCATGACTGCAATCGATAGAAAAGCTGATTTTCCTAATACGACAGAAGTACAGTAAGCGAAAGGGGTTTTTAATATATGGGTACAACATGAATAATGAAAGAAAAAAAATTAGACAGTTATTACGGATACACACAATAAAAGGGATAATGATCTTCGAGATGAGTAAATTATTTCAGCGCTGGTAGAAAGATGGCACCAAAAGACAAACAGCAGGTAATTTTAAATCACAAATAAACAAAATAAACTTTACTGCTAGCTTTGAAGCAGGTGTTATATATTTGACTATCTTAATTCACACATATAATTAGTGACATAACAGATCAAAATAGAGTAATCAAACTCGCAATACATTAATATTAAAAGAGCTACACATATATTCTTTTAAAGATTTTTTTTAAAAAAGGGCAGAAAAACACGTCTCCAAAACCAGACTTGGAAGAACATCTTGGAAACAAAAGTCGTATACCATAAAAGAAATATTTCATTCAGAATTTTAACGTAAGAACCGTTTCTAATTTTAAGTTCTCTACTTAGGTACTCTCATCCATGAGAGAGGACAGCTTAGTCCGATATACCAGAAATTATCTTGAAATATTATCAGGTGACTTTAATGTAATTATAGAAATATTTCACTCAGGGAAAGAACATATTGTCTAGCTGCCCGGGTTCGAGCCCAGCTTTAATACAGCAAGCTAAAACACATCAAATGCCATTGAATGATACAGCATTTTGAAATGTTACAAAAAATTTAAATGCAATTTCGTGGAAGAGCTATTGCAATTACCTACATACTAAACTTTTGACCAAAAATTCAAGAAAACTAAGATACTCCTTTTTCTTTCGAAGGAATCAAAGTTATATGCTAATGTAGGGATGCTCAACCTATTGTACTATGAAACCTACACATAGGAATGAAATTTTGTCAGCTATGTGAAATGTCCAATACCGAGAAATTCCGTAAATTGTAGAATAGAACCTGCGTCTGAAAACAGACGAAAGGTAAAACATTATTCAAATACTTTACCTTTAGCCTTGAAGCAGGTGTTCTATATTAAACTGTGTTAATTCACATACAGAATTAGTAATATAATAGCTCAACATATTTTAAGAACTAAACACGCATTAAATAAACATTAAAAAATCTATATACATTTATTAGTGTTACGAGGGTTTATTCTGAAATATTATAAGGTCACTTTCAAAGAAATGATAGAACTTTTCACTCAGGGAAGGGACATTCTGTCTGGCTGCCCGGGTTCCATCCCAGCTTCTGTTACAAAAGTTTCATAGAATAATTTTAAAAATCCAGAAACGAAACTTATGAAGAAATTATTGAACATACCTGGTTCTATGATTTAGCCATTCTTACAGACATAGTAACTAAATCTTAAATTTGAGGGAGGGGGCGTGAGAAAGGGTTATTATAAATTCATTTTAAATCAAAATTAATTTTGTGAAAATATTACACAAATATGAGGAATATACATTTTTACCATAATGTAATGTACGTTTTGCCCCTTTGAAAATCTGGAGAACTAAGGGGTGAAATATAAGAAAACTGAAAAAATCATTTGGAAAATCTCATCGAGCTTAAATTAGTTTCTAAATTAGATGTTTTGAGTGTATTTAAAATTAGGCTAACTACTTCATTCACTTCAAACCCATTACATAATACTAGTATTTAAGAAAAATGGTAAAAGATTGCAAATATGTCAAATAACAATTCTATTGATCTAGAAATGGAAATAACTGATTTTCATCCTAATTAAGATCAAGAATATCACAAAAAGCCATTTGAATAGTCCTAGAACAGAAACATCATGAACAGTTAAACTTTTAAAAAGATAAATTCCTGCTTCCAATCTACTTAAAAATGTGAAAGAGGATTTTCAACAATGAACTTGTTAAAATCAATGTTTAGATACAGGATAACAAATCAACATCCCAACGACTACAAGGATTTAGCCATAACATCGCATGTATCAGAGGGAAAAAAAAAAAAAAAAAACTCACAGAAGATATGCAGTGTTAAATTTCACATTAAAATACGATTTCCCTGTATTTAACTTTCATCTTGCTGAATTTTTTGTAAATAATACAAAGAGTATACCTTTTCTTTAACATATTATACCACACATTTTTATACTTTGTGTAATGTACTTATAACTGAAATATTAAAAGTGCACTAGATACGTGTGCTCACTAAAATTTTATAAACTGAAAATTGGCTCCCTTTAAGTTAAAGTTGCACATAACTGCACTAAGGGAAGGAATGCAATTTTATTTCTTTGTCTGTATTTGGTTTCATTTTCATATAAAAAGAGTTAAAAATAGGGTTATCTAATTTTGTTATCTAGGTAACAAAATTTAAACACACATTTTCAGTAAAAATTACAGAATAAAAGATTTTGTTTCCCTGAAGATGCAACACCTCACTATTCCAGGTATGGTACAGACTGCATACTGTCAGAAAGAAATTCCTTTCTTAAACAGGGAATCCATATACTTTAATCTGTTTTTACACAAGTACTGTTTATGACTAATGGTCCAGGAGTAAAATACTTTATAGTTAATCCATCTAAATTTTTATTATTTCCGGTCATCTGTATAGACTGTTTATTTATCACGACTAAACTACCAATCTGCAATCTAGATACCTCATTTGATTCTTCAAGTCACGTTTCGTATCCTATCATTTCTAATACAACAGGTACTTGCTGAGCGCAGACTTGTAAAGCGTGATTTCGCGTATAGCAGTACTTTACAGGATTCCATTTAATTTGTCCACTGCTAGAATTTCATTCATACGTGGTTCAACATTCATCCATCAACACGAAGAAAGAATTTATCTGCTACTTTAAACAATTTCCATAGACTGAAAATGAAGTTCAAAAAAATCTTACAAATCTCAAATGCAAAGCATTCCGAAGAATTTTCACATATGGAAGATAAAGAAGTCAAACAATGAATCAGAAAATTACAAAAGAAGAATTGGGTGCTTATAAAACCCCTTGATAATAAAAGCGCTCATTACGAGAAACAGCTTTTAACTGAAGATTAGATGAAGGAATCGTTAAATAACAGAGAAGCAATGTCTGATCTTCTAGTGGAGATGGACACAATTAAAGAAAAACACGGACACTTTAAAAGAGCTACTGGGAAATATGTGCTCTTTACAGCGACATGGTTACAGTTGCATCAGTCATTCTTATAAGCAAAAGACATCAGCTTTTTCAAAAAATAATTCTGTCATGTATTTGCCAAGAGAACGAAAACAAGTCCTAAAGAAACTTTCAGAGTGCTTTTCAAAACCAAGTTGAAAGTTAGTCTGCAGAATTTTACTTCGATAATAATAAAACATCTTTGATTTTATTTCAAAATGAATATTTTTTTATCGATTTTAAAGAGATCTTCGCAAACTGGTTCATAAAACTTCACAATATGCCAAAATTTTTCAGATTAGGGACAAAATATAATAAAGTATGCTTAAAACAACTAAGAAAAAGCACATTTTGAGCATCCTTAACAGAAGACAATTTGGCTCCACTAACTTTCTTTACGAGTATACATTAAATTTTTATTTACATTTCTTTTTTATTCAACACTTAACTTTCAATGGTTTTAAGAGAAACAGCACTTGATAGAGAGACTCTAAATTTGGAAAACACTGAAACAAAATTGGTTTATACCCAGGCAGTGCAATTACACTGGCCTGTTGGGAAGAGAAGACCCCGTTGGACATGGAAAATATTAGGCCACACAGAGAGGAAAATGTTTAGCCTCCTCCTCGTAATGCGAAAGGAGGCCACTTGGGAAAAAATTACACCACAGCAGTACTTTTGAAACCACTACGAAGCAACAGAACTCTAACAAATCTCAGACTTCTGATAATTATAGTGTGATTAACAGTTCAACCTCACTTCGAATATTACAATACAATATAGAGAAAGCACCAATTCAGACACTTCAATATGAAATACAAAACCTACGAAATTAATGCACAAATGCTACCCTAAACATTAAAACATAATGTGACACGTTCATGTAAAATAAATAACTAGTAAAGCTCCAATATAAAGCAACATGTGAAAAGGGATGGACAAATTATAACATTCAAGTATTTCTAGTGGAAATAAAGTTGATATAAAACAAGAATTACCAGGCACAGATGTCTTTTTGCTCTGCATTATTCATCCGTTCTTTTTCTTTCACGATATCATGTTCTGCATTCCAAGAGTGCACAAAAATGATCACAAATTACACTAGAAGGGGCCAAAAGGGGAAAAAAGGAATCATTAGATTTTAACTACTTTGATATTAAAGAATAATTATACACAAAGAGAAATATCTAATATTGTTTCTTAATACATAAAACTTCAAGAGTCGCCTTCTTTGTTTTAAACTCCAGCAATCTGCTACATTGTTACTAAAAGCATGACTGCAATCGATAGAAAAGCTGATTTTCCTAATACGACAGAAGTACAGTATGCGAAAGGGGTTTTTAATATATGGGTACAACATGAATAATGAAAGAAAAAAAATTAGACAGTTATTACGGATACACACAATAAAAGGGATAATGATCTTCGAGATGAGTAAATTATTTCAGCGCTGGTAGAAAGATGGCACCAAAAGACAAACAGCAGGTAATTTTAAATCACAAATAAACAAAATAAACTTTACTGCTAGCTTTGAAGCAGGTGTTATATATTTGACTATCTTAATTCACACATATAATTAGTGACATAACAGATCAAAATAGAGTAATCAAACTCGCAATACATTAATATTAAAAGAGCTACACATATATTCTTTTAAAGATTTTTTTAAAAAAAGGGCAGAAAAACACGTCTCCAAAACCAGACTTGGAAGAACATCTTGGAAACAAAAGTCGTATACCATAAAAGAAATATTTCATTCAGAATTTTAACGTAAGAACCGTTTCTAATTTTAAGTTCTCTACTTAGGTACTCTCATCCATGAGAGAGGACAGCTTAGTCCGATATACCAGAAATTATCTTGAAATATTATCAGGTGACTTTAATGTAATTATAGAAATATTTCACTCAGGGAAAGAACATATTGTCTAGCTGCCCGGGTTCGAGCCCAGCTTTAATATAGCAAGCTAAAACACATCAAATGCCATTGAATGATACAGCATTTTGAAATGTTACAAAAAATTTAAATGCAATTTCGTGGAAGAGCTATTGCAATTACCTACATACTAAACTTTTGACCAAAAATTCAAGAAAACTAAGATACTCCTTTTTCTTTCGAAGGAATCAAAGTTATATGCTAATGTAGGGATGCTCAACCTATTGTACTATGAAACCTACACATAGGAATGAAATTTTGTCAGCTATGTGAAATGTCCAATACCGAGAAATTCCGTAAATTGTAGAATAGAACCTGCGTCTGAAAACAGACGAAAGGTAAAACATTATTCAAATACTTTACCTTTAGCCTTGAAGCAGGTGTTCTATATTAAACTGTGTTAATTCACATACAGAATTAGTAATATAATAGCTCAACATATTTTAAGAACTAAACACACATTAAATAAACATTAAAAAATCTATATACATTTATTAGTGTTACGAGGGTTTATTCTGAAATATTATAAGGTCACTTTCAAAGAAATGATAGAACTTTTCACTCAGGGAAGGGACATTCTGTCTGGCTGCCCGGGTTCCATCCCAGCTTCTGTTACAAAAGTTTCATAGAATAATTTTAAAAATCCAGAAACGAAACTTATGAAGAAATTATTGAACATACCTGGTTCTATGATTTAGCCATTCTTACAGACATAGTAACTAAATCTTAAATTTGAGGGAGGGGGCGTGAGAAAGGGTTATTATAAATTCATTTTAAATCAAAATTAATTTTGTGAAAATATTACACAAATATGAGGAATATACATTTTTACCATAATGTAATGTACGTTTTGCCCCTTTGAAAATCTGGAGAACTAAGGGGTGAAATATAAGAAAACTGAAAAAATCATTTGGAAAATCTCATCGAGCTTAAATTAGTTTCTAAATTAGATGTTTTGAGTGTATTTAAAATTAGGCTAACTACTTCATTCACTTCAAACCCATTACATAATACTAGTATTTAAGAAAAATGGTAAAAGATTGCAAATATGTCAAATAACAATTCTATTGATCTAGAAATGGAAATAACTGATTTTCATCCTAATTAAGATCAAGAATATCACAAAAAGCCATTTGAATAGTCCTAGAACAGAAACATCATGAACAGTTAAACTTTTAAAAAGATAAATTCCTGCTTCCAATCTACTTAAAAATGTGAAAGAGGATTTTCAACAATGAACTTGTTAAAATCAATGTTTAGATACAGGATAACAAATCAACATCCCAACGACTACAAGGATTTAGCCATAACATCGCATGTATCAGAGGGAAAAAAAAAAAAAAAAAAAACTCACAGAAGATATGCAGTGTTAAATTTCACATTAAAATACGATTTCCCTGTATTTAACTTTCATCTTGCTGAATTTTTTGTAAATAATACAAAGAGTATACCTTTTCTTTAACATATTATACCACACATTTTTATACTTTGTGTAATGTACTTATAACTGAAATATTAAAAGTGCACTAGATACGTGTGCTCACTAAAATTTTATAAACTGAAAATTGGCTCCCTTTAAGTTAAAGTTGCACATAACTGCACTAAGGGAAGGAATGCAATTTTATTTCTTTGTCTGTATTTGGTTTCATTTTCATATAAAAAGAGTTAAAAATAGGGTTATCTAATTTTGTTATCTAGGTAACAAAATTTAAACACACATTTTCAGTAAAAATTACAGAATAAAAGATTTTGTTTCCCTGAAGATGCAACACCTCACTATTCCAGGTATGGTACAGACTGCATACTGTCAGAAAGAAATTCCTTTCTTAAACAGGGAATCCATATACTTTAATCTGTTTTTACACAAGTACTGTTTATGACTAATGGTCCAGGAGTAAAATACTTTATAGTTAATCCATCTAAATTTTTATTATTTCCGGTCATCTGTATAGACTGTTTATTTATCACGACTAAACTACCAATCTGCAATCTAGATACCTCATTTGATTCTTCAAGTCACGTTTCGTATCCTATCATTTCTAATACAACAGGTACTTGCTGAGCGCAGACTTGTAAAGCGTGATTTCGCGTATAGCAGTACTTTACAGGATTCCATTTAATTTGTCCACTGCTAGAATTTCATTCATACGTGGTTCAACATTCATCCATCAACACGAAGAAAGAATTTATCTGCTACTTTAAACAATTTCCATAGACTGAAAATGAAGTTCAAAAAAATCTTACAAATCTCAAATGCAAAGCATTCCGAAGAATTTTCACATATGGAAGATAAAGAAGTCAAACAATGAATCAGAAAATTACAAAAGAAGAATTGGGTGCTTATAAAACCCCTTGATAATAAAAGCGCTCATTACGAGAAACAGCTTTTAACTGAAGATTAGATGAAGGAATCGTTAAATAACAGAGAAGCAATGTCTGATCTTCTAGTGGAGATGGACACAATTAAAGAAAAACACGGACACTTTAAAAGAGCTACTGGGAAATATGTGCTCTTTACAGCGACATGGTTACAGTTGCATCAGTCATTCTTATAAGCAAAAGACATCAGCTTTTTCAAAAAATAATTCTGTCATGTATTTGCCAAGAGAACGAAAACAAGTCCTAAAGAAACTTTCAGAGTGCTTTTCAAAACCAAGTTGAAAGTTAGTCTGCAGAATTTTACTTCGATAATAATAAAACATCTCTGATTTTATTTCAAAATGAATATTTTTTTATCGATTTTAAAGAGATCTTCGCAAACTGGTTCATAAAACTTCACAATATGCCAAAATTGTTCAGATTAGGGACAAAATATAATAAAGTATGCTTAAAACAACTAAGAAAAAGCACATTTTGAGCATCCTTAACAGAAGACAATTTGGCTCCACTAACTTTCTTTACGAGTATACATTAAATTTTTATTTACATTTCTTTTTTATTCAACACTTAACTTTCAATGGTTTTAAGAGAAACAGCACTTGATAGAGAGACTCTAAATTTGGAAAACACTGAAACAAAATTGGTTTATACCCAGGCAGTGCAATTACACTGGCCTGTTGGGAAGAGAAGACCCCGTTGGACATGGAAAATATTAGGCCACACAGAGAGGAAAATGTTTAGCCTCCTCCTCGTAATGCGAAAGGAGGCCACTTGGGAAAAAATTACACCACAGCAGTACTTTTGAAACCACTACGAAGCAACAGAACTCTAACAAATCTCAGACTTCTGATAATTATAGTGTGATTAACAGTTCAACCTCACTTCGAATATTACAATACAATATAGAGAAAGCACCAATTCAGACACTTCAATATGAAATACAAAACCTACGAAATTAATGCACAAATGCTACCCTAAACATTAAAACATAATGTGACACGTTCATGTAAAATAAATAACTAGTAAAGCTCCAATATAAAGCAACATGTGAAAAGGGATGGACAAATTATAACATTCAAGTATTTCTAGTGGAAATAAAGTTGATATAAAACAAGAATTACCAGGCACAGATGTCTTTTTGCTCTGCATTATTCATCCGTTCTTTTTCTTTCACGATATCATGTTCTGCATTCCAAGAGTGCACAAAAATGATCACAAATTACACTAGAAGGGGCCAAAAGGGGAAAAAAGGAATCATTAGATTTTAACTACTTTGATATTAAAGAATAATTATACACAAAGAGAAATATCTAATATTGTTTCTTAATACATAAAACTTCAAGAGTCGCCTTCTTTGTTTTAAACTCCAGCAATCTGCTACATTGTTACTAAAAGCATGACTGCAATCGATAGAAAAGCTGATTTTCCTAATACGACAGAAGTACAGTATGCGAAAGGGGTTTTTAATATATGGGTACAACATGAATAATGAAAGAAAAAAAATTAGACAGTTATTACGGATACACACAATAAAAGGGATAATGATCTTCGAGATGAGTAAATTATTTCAGCGCTGGTAGAAAGATGGCACCAAAAGACAAACAGCAGGTAATTTTAAATCACAAATAAACAAAATAAACTTTACTGCTAGCTTTGAAGCAGGTGTTATATATTTGACTATCTTAATTCACACATATAATTAGTGACATAACAGATCAAAATAGAGTAATCAAACTCGCAATACATTAATATTAAAAGAGCTACACATATATTCTTTTAAAGATTTTTTTAAAAAAAGGGCAGAAAAACACGTCTCCAAAACCAGACTTGGAAGAACATCTTGGAAACAAAAGTCGTATACCATAAAAGAAATATTTCATTCAGAATTTTAACGTAAGAACCGTTTCTAATTTTAAGTTCTCTACTTAGGTACTCTCATCCATGAGAGAGGACAGCTTAGTCCGATATACCAGAAATTATCTTGAAATATTATCAGGTGACTTTAATGTAATTATAGAAATATTTCACTCAGGGAAAGAACATATTGTCTAGCTGCCCGGGTTCGAGCCCAGCTTTAATATAGCAAGCTAAAACACATCAAATGCCATTGAATGATACAGCATTTTGAAATGTTACAAAAAATTTAAATGCAATTTCGTGGAAGAGCTATTGCAATTACCTACATACTAAACTTTTGACCAAAAATTCAAGAAAACTAAGATACTCCTTTTTCTTTCGAAGGAATCAAAGTTATATGCTAATGTAGGGATGCTCAACCTATTGTACTATGAAACCTACACATAGGAATGAAATTTTGTCAGCTATGTGAAATGTCCAATACCGAGAAATTCCGTAAATTGTAGAATAGAACCTGCGTCTGAAAACAGACGAAAGGTAAAACATTATTCAAATACTTTACCTTTAGCCTTGAAGCAGGTGTTCTATATTAAACTGTGTTAATTCACATACAGAATTAGTAATATAATAGCTCAACACATTTTAAGAACTAAACACACATTAAATAAACATTAAAAAATCTATATACATTTATTAGTGTTACGAGGGTTTATTCTGAAATATTATAAGGTCACTTTCAAAGAAATGATAGAACTTTTCACTCAGGGAAGGGACATTCTGTCTGGCTGCCCGGGTTCCATCCCAGCTTCTGTTACAAAAGTTTCATAGAATAATTTTAAAAATCCAGAAACGAAACTTATGAAGAAATTATTGAACATACCTGGTTCTATGATTTAGCCATTCTTACAGACATAGTAACTAAATCTTAAATTTGAGGGAGGGGGCGTGAGAAAGGGTTATTATAAATTCATTTTAAATCAAAATTAATTTTGTGAAAATATTACACAAATATGAGGAATATACATTTTTACCATAATGTAATGTACGTTTTGCCCCTTTGAAAATCTGGAGAACTAAGGGGTGAAATATAAGAAAACTGAAAAAATCATTTGGAAAATCTCATCGAGCTTAAATTAGCTTCTAAATTAGATGTTTTGAGTGTATTTAAAATTAGGCTAACTACTTCATTCACTTCAAACCCATTACATAATACTAGTATTTAAGAAAAATGGTAAAAGATTGCAAATATGTCAAATAACAATTCTATTGATCTAGAAATGGAAATAACTGATTTTCATCCTAATTAAGATCAAGAATATCACAAAAAGCCATTTGAATAGTCCTAGAACAGAAACATCATGAACAGTTAAACTTTTAAAAAGATAAATTCCTGCTTCCAATCTACTTAAAAATGTGAAAGAGGATTTTCAACAATGAACTTGTTAAAATCAATGTTTAGATACAGGATAACAAATCAACATCCCAACGACTACAAGGATTTAGCCATAACATCGCATGTATCAGAGGGAAAAAAAAAAAAAAAAAACTCACAGAAGATATGCAGTGTTAAATTTCACATTAAAATACGATTTCCCTGTATTTAACTTTCATCTTGCTGAATTTTTTGTAAATAATACAAAGAGTATACCTTTTCTTTAACATATTATACCACACATTTTTATACTTTGTGTAATGTACTTATAACTGAAATATTAAAAGTGCACTAGATACGTGTGCTCACTAAAATTTTATAAACTGAAAATTGGCTCCCTTTAAGTTAAAGTTGCACATAACTGCACTAAGGGAAGGAATGCAATTTTATTTCTTTGTCTGTATTTGGTTTCATTTTCATATAAAAAGAGTTAAAAATAGGGTTATCTAATTTTGTTATCTAGGTAACAAAATTTAAACACACATTTTCAGTAAAAATTACAGAATAAAAGATTTTGTTTCCCTGAAGATGCAACACCTCACTATTCCAGGTATGGTACAGACTGCATACTGTCAGAAAGAAATTCCTTTCTTAAACAGGGAATCCATATACTTTAATCTGTTTTTACACAAGTACTGTTTATGACTAATGGTCCAGGAGTAAAATACTTTACAGTTAATCCATCTAAATTTTTATTATTTCCGGTCATCTGTATAGACTGTTTATTTATCACGACTAAACTACCAATCTGCAATCTAGATACCTCATTTGATTCTTCAAGTCACGTTTCGTATCCTATCATTTCTAATACAACAGGTACTTGCTGAGCGCAGACTTGTAAAGCGTGATTTCGCGTATAGCAGTACTTTACAGGATTCCATTTAATTTGTCCACTGCTAGAATTTCATTCATACGTGGTTCAACATTCATCCATCAACACGAAGAAAGAATTTATCTGCTACTTTAAACAATTTCCATAGACTGAAAATGAAGTTCAAAAAAATCTTACAAATCTCAAATGCAAAGCATTCCGAAGAATTTTCACATATGGAAGATAAAGAAGTCAAACAATGAATCAGAAAATTACAAAAGAAGAATTGGGTGCTTATAAAACCCCTTGATAATAAAAGCGCTCATTACGAGAAACAGCTTTTAACTGAAGATTAGATGAAGGAATCGTTAAATAACAGAGAAGCAATGTCTGATCTTCTAGTGGAGATGGACACAATTAAAGAAAAACACGGACACTTTAAAAGAGCTACTGGGAAATATGTGCTCTTTACAGCGACATGGTTACAGTTGCATCAGTCATTCTTATAAGCAAAAGACATCAGCTTTTTCAAAAAATAATTCTGTCATGTATTTGCCAAGAGAACGAAAACAAGTCCTAAAGAAACTTTCAGAGTGCTTTTCAAAACCAAGTTGAAAGTTAGTCTGCAGAATTTTACTTCGATAATAATAAAACATCTCTGATTTTATTTCAAAATGAATATTTTTTTATCGATTTTAAAGAGATCTTCGCAAACTGGTTCATAAAACTTCACAATATGCCAAAATTGTTCAGATTAGGGACAAAATATAATAAAGTATGCTTAAAACAACTAAGAAAAAGCACATTTTGAGCATCCTTAACAGAAGACAATTTGGCTCCACTAACTTTCTTTACGAGTATACATTAAATTTTTATTTACATTTCTTTTTTATTCAACACTTAACTTTCAATGGTTTTAAGAGAAACAGCACTTGATAGAGAGACTCTAAATTTGGAAAACACTGAAACAAAATTGGTTTATACCCAGGCAGTGCAATTACACTGGCCTGTTGGGAAGAGAAGACCCCGTTGGACATGGAAAATATTAGGCCACACAGAGAGGAAAATGTTTAGCCTCCTCCTCGTAATGCGAAAGGAGGCCACTTGGGAAAAAATTACACCACAGCAGTACTTTTGAAACCACTACGAAGCAACAGAACTCTAACAAATCTCAGACTTCTGATAATTATAGTGTGATTAACAGTTCAACCTCACTTCGAATATTACAATACAATATAGAGAAAGCACCAATTCAGACACTTCAATATGAAATACAAAACCTACGAAATTAATGCACAAATGCTACCCTAAACATTAAAACATAATGTGACACGTTCATGTAAAATAAATAACTAGTAAAGCTCCAATATAAAGCAACATGTGAAAAGGGATGGACAAATTATAACATTCAAGTATTTCTAGTGGAAATAAAGTTGATATAAAACAAGAATTACCAGGCACAGATGTCTTTTTGCTCTGCATTATTCATCCGTTCTTTTTCTTTCACGATATCATGTTCTGCATTCCAAGAGTGCACAAAAATGATCACAAATTACACTAGAAGGGGCCAAAAGGGGAAAAAAGGAATCATTAGATTTTAACTACTTTGATATTAAAGAATAATTATACACAAAGAGAAATATCTAATATTGTTTCTTAATACATAAAACTTCAAGAGTCGCCTTCTTTGTTTTAAACTCCAGCAATCTGCTACATTGTTACTAAAAGCATGACTGCAATCGATAGAAAAGCTGATTTTCCTAATACGACAGAAGTACAGTATGCGAAAGGGGTTTTTAATATATGGGTACAACATGAATAATGAAAGAAAAAAAATTAGACAGTTATTACGGATACACACAATAAAAGGGATAATGATCTTCGAGATGAGTAAATTATTTCAGCGCTGGTAGAAAGATGGCACCAAAAGACAAACAGCAGGTAATTTTAAATCACAAATAAACAAAATAAACTTTACTGCTAGCTTTGAAGCAGGTGTTATATATTTGACTATCTTAATTCACACATATAATTAGTGACATAACAGATCAAAATAGAGTAATCAAACTCGCAATACATTAATATTAAAAGAGCTACACATATATTCTTTTAAAGATTTTTTTAAAAAAAGGGCAGAAAAACACGTCTCCAAAACCAGACTTGGAAGAACATCTTGGAAACAAAAGTCGTATACCATAAAAGAAATATTTCATTCAGAATTTTAACGTAAGAACCGTTTCTAATTTTAAGTTCTCTACTTAGGTACTCTCATCCATGAGAGAGGACAGCTTAGTCCGATATACCAGAAATTATCTTGAAATATTATCAGGTGACTTTAATGTAATTATAGAAATATTTCACTCAGGGAAAGAACATATTGTCTAGCTGCCCGGGTTCGAGCCCAGCTTTAATATAGCAAGCTAAAACACATCAAATGCCATTGAATGATACAGCATTTTGAAATGTTACAAAAAATTTAAATGCAATTTCGTGGAAGAGCTATTGCAATTACCTACATACTAAACTTTTGACCAAAAATTCAAGAAAACTAAGATACTCCTTTTTCTTTCGAAGGAATCAAAGTTATATGCTAATGTAGGGATGCTCAACCTATTGTACTATGAAACCTACACATAGGAATGAAATTTTGTCAGCTATGTGAAATGTCCAATACCGAGAAATTCCGTAAATTGTAGAATAGAACCTGCGTCTGAAAACAGACGAAAGGTAAAACATTATTCAAATACTTTACCTTTAGCCTTGAAGCAGGTGTTCTATATTAAACTGTGTTAATTCACATACAGAATTAGTAATATAATAGCTCAACATATTTTAAGAACTAAACACACATTAAATAAACATTAAAAAATCTATATACATTTATTAGTGTTACGAGGGTTTATTCTGAAATATTATAAGGTCACTTTCAAAGAAATGATAGAACTTTTCACTCAGGGAAGGGACATTCTGTCTGGCTGCCCGGGTTCCATCCCAGCTTCTGTTACAAA
Source organism: Stegodyphus dumicola (assembly GCF_044657685.1). Taxonomy (NCBI): domain Eukaryota; kingdom Metazoa; phylum Arthropoda; class Arachnida; order Araneae; family Eresidae; genus Stegodyphus; species Stegodyphus dumicola. The sequence continues at coordinate 105,027,586 of NC_140781.1, read as the reverse complement.
AGTTTCATAGAATAATTTTAAAAATCCAGAAACGAAACTTATGAAGAAATTATTGAACATACCTGGTTCTATGATTTAGCCATTCTTACAGACATAGTAACTAAATCTTAAATTTGAGGGAGGGGGCGTGAGAAAGGGTTATTATAAATTCATTTTAAATCAAAATTAATTTTGTGAAAATATTACACAAATATGAGGAATATACATTTTTACCATAATGTAATGTACGTTTTGCCCCTTTGAAAATCTGGAGAACTAAGGGGTGAAATATAAGAAAACTGAAAAAATCATTTGGAAAATCTCATCGAGCTTAAATTAGTTTCTAAATTAGATGTTTTGAGTGTATTTAAAATTAGGCTAACTACTTCATTCACTTCAAACCCATTACATAATACTAGTATTTAAGAAAAATGGTAAAAGATTGCAAATATGTCAAATAACAATTCTATTGATCTAGAAATGGAAATAACTGATTTTCATCCTAATTAAGATCAAGAATATCACAAAAAGCCATTTGAATAGTCCTAGAACAGAAACATCATGAACAGTTAAACTTTTAAAAAGATAAATTCCTGCTTCCAATCTACTTAAAAATGTGAAAGAGGATTTTCAACAATGAACTTGTTAAAATCAATGTTTAGATACAGGATAACAAATCAACATCCCAACGACTACAAGGATTTAGCCATAACATCGCATGTATCAGAGGGAAAAAAAAAAAAAAAAAAACTCACAGAAGATATGCAGTGTTAAATTTCACATTAAAATACGATTTCCCTGTATTTAACTTTCATCTTGCTGAATTTTTTGTAAATAATACAAAGAGTATACCTTTTCTTTAACATATTATACCACACATTTTTATACTTTGTGTAATGTACTTATAACTGAAATATTAAAAGTGCACTAGATACGTGTGCTCACTAAAATTTTATAAACTGAAAATTGGCTCCCTTTAAGTTAAAGTTGCACATAACTGCACTAAGGGAAGGAATGCAATTTTATTTCTTTGTCTGTATTTGGTTTCATTTTCATATAAAAAGAGTTAAAAATAGGGTTATCTAATTTTGTTATCTAGGTAACAAAATTTAAACACACATTTTCAGTAAAAATTACAGAATAAAAGATTTTGTTTCCCTGAAGATGCAACACCTCACTATTCCAGGTATGGTACAGACTGCATACTGTCAGAAAGAAATTCCTTTCTTAAACAGGGAATCCATATACTTTAATCTGTTTTTACACAAGTACTGTTTATGACTAATGGTCCAGGAGTAAAATACTTTATAGTTAATCCATCTAAATTTTTATTATTTCCGGTCATCTGTATAGACTGTTTATTTATCACGACTAAACTACCAATCTGCAATCTAGATACCTCATTTGATTCTTCAAGTCACGTTTCGTATCCTATCATTTCTAATACAACAGGTACTTGCTGAGCGCAGACTTGTAAAGCGTGATTTCGCGTATAGCAGTACTTTACAGGATTCCATTTAATTTGTCCACTGCTAGAATTTCATTCATACGTGGTTCAACATTCATCCATCAACACGAAGAAAGAATTTATCTGCTACTTTAAACAATTTCCATAGACTGAAAATGAAGTTCAAAAAAATCTTACAAATCTCAAATGCAAAGCATTCCGAAGAATTTTCACATATGGAAGATAAAGAAGTCAAACAATGAATCAGAAAATTACAAAAGAAGAATTGGGTGCTTATAAAACCCCTTGATAATAAAAGCGCTCATTACGAGAAACAGCTTTTAACTGAAGATTAGATGAAGGAATCGTTAAATAACAGAGAAGCAATGTCTGATCTTCTAGTGGAGATGGACACAATTAAAGAAAAACACGGACACTTTAAAAGAGCTACTGGGAAATATGTGCTCTTTACAGCGACATGGTTACAGTTGCATCAGTCATTCTTATAAGCAAAAGACATCAGCTTTTTCAAAAAATAATTCTGTCATGTATTTGCCAAGAGAACGAAAACAAGTCCTAAAGAAACTTTCAGAGTGCTTTTCAAAACCAAGTTGAAAGTTAGTCTGCAGAATTTTACTTCGATAATAATAAAACATCTCTGATTTTATTTCAAAATGAATATTTTTTTATCGATTTTAAAGAGATCTTCGCAAACTGGTTCATAAAACTTCACAATATGCCAAAATTGTTCAGATTAGGGACAAAATATAATAAAGTATGCTTAAAACAACTAAGAAAAAGCACATTTTGAGCATCCTTAACAGAAGACAATTTGGCTCCACTAACTTTCTTTACGAGTATACATTAAATTTTTATTTACATTTCTTTTTTATTCAACACTTAACTTTCAATGGTTTTAAGAGAAACAGCACTTGATAGAGAGACTCTAAATTTGGAAAACACTGAAACAAAATTGGTTTATACCCAGGCAGTGCAATTACACTGGCCTGTTGGGAAGAGAAGACCCCGTTGGACATGGAAAATATTAGGCCACACAGAGAGGAAAATGTTTAGCCTCCTCCTCGTAATGCGAAAGGAGGCCACTTGGGAAAAAATTACACCACAGCAGTACTTTTGAAACCACTACGAAGCAACAGAACTCTAACAAATCTCAGACTTCTGATAATTATAGTGTGATTAACAGTTCAACCTCACTTCGAATATTACAATACAATATAGAGAAAGCACCAATTCAGACACTTCAATATGAAATACAAAACCTACGAAATTAATGCACAAATGCTACCCTAAACATTAAAACATAATGTGACACGTTCATGTAAAATAAATAACTAGTAAAGCTCCAATATAAAGCAACATGTGAAAAGGGATGGACAAATTATAACATTCAAGTATTTCTAGTGGAAATAAAGTTGATATAAAACAAGAATTACCAGGCACAGATGTCTTTTTGCTCTGCATTATTCATCCGTTCTTTTTCTTTCACGATATCATGTTCTGCATTCCAAGAGTGCACAAAAATGATCACAAATTACACTAGAAGGGGCCAAAAGGGGAAAAAAGGAATCATTAGATTTTAACTACTTTGATATTAAAGAATAATTATACACAAAGAGAAATATCTAATATTGTTTCTTAATATATAAAACTTCAAGAGTCGCCTTCTTTGTTTTAAACTCCAGCAATCTGCTACATTGTTACTAAAAGCATGACTGCAATCGATAGAAAAGCTGATTTTCCTAATACGACAGAAGTACAGTAAGCGAAAGGGGTTTTTAATATATGGGTACAACATGAATAATGAAAGAAAAAAAATTAGACAGTTATTACGGATACACACAATAAAAGGGATTATGATCTTCGAGATGAGTAAATTATTTCAGCGCTGGTAGAAAGATGGCACCAAAAGACAAACAGCAGGTAATTTTAAATCACAAATAAACAAAATAAACTTTACTGCTAGCTTTGAAGCAGGTGTTATATATTTGACTATCTTAATTCACACATATAATTAGTGACATAACAGATCAAAATAGAGTAATCAAACTCGCAATACATTAATATTAAAAGAGCTACACATATATTCTTTTAAAGATTTTTTTAAAAAAAGGGCAGAAAAACACGTCTCCAAAACCAGACTTGGAAGAACATCTTGGAAACAAAAGTCGTATACCATAAAAGAAATATTTCATTCAGAATTTTAACGTAAGAACCGTTTCTAATTTTAAGTTCTCTACTTAGGTACTCTCATCCATGAGAGAGGACAGCTTAGTCCGATATACCAGAAATTATCTTGAAATATTATCAGGTGACTTTAATGTAATTATAGAAATATTTCACTCAGGGAAAGAACATATTGTCTAGCTGCCCGGGTTCGAGCCCAGCTTTAATATAGCAAGCTAAAACACATCAAATGCCATTGAATGATACAGCATTTTGAAATGTTACAAAAAATTTAAATGCAATTTCGTGGAAGAGCTATTGCAATTACCTACATACTAAACTTTTGACCAAAAATTCAAGAAAACTAAGATACTCCTTTTTCTTTCGAAGGAATCAAAGTTATATGCTAATGTAGGGATGCTCAACCTATTGTACTATGAAACCTACACATAGGAATGAAATTTTGTCAGCTATGTGAAATGTCCAATACCGAGAAATTCCGTAAATTGTAGAATAGAACCTGCGTCTGAAAACAGACGAAAGGTAAAACATTATTCAAATACTTTACCTTTAGCCTTGAAGCAGGTGTTCTATATTAAACTGTGTTAATTCACATACAGAATTAGTAATATAATAGCTCAACATATTTTAAGAACTAAACACACATTAAATAAACATTAAAAAATCTATATACATTTATTAGTGTTACGAGGGTTTATTCTGAAATATTATAAGGTCACTTTCAAAGAAATGATAGAACTTTTCACTCAGGGAAGGGACATTCTGTCTGGCTGCCCGGGTTCCATCCCAGCTTCTGTTACAAAAGTTTCATAGAATAATTTTAAAAATCCAGAAACGAAACTTATGAAGAAATTATTGAACATACCTGGTTCTATGATTTAGCCATTCTTACAGACATAGTAACTAAATCTTAAATTTGAGGGAGGGGGCGTGAGAAAGGGTTATTATAAATTCATTTTAAATCAAAATTAATTTTGTGAAAATATTACACAAATATGAGGAATATACATTTTTACCATAATGTAATGTACGTTTTGCCCCTTTGAAAATCTGGAGAACTAAGGGGTGAAATATAAGAAAACTGAAAAAATCATTTGGAAAATCTCATCGAGCTTAAATTAGTTTCTAAATTAGATGTTTTGAGTGTATTTAAAATTAGGCTAACTACTTCATTCACTTCAAACCCATTACATAATACTAGTATTTAAGAAAAATGGTAAAAGATTGCAAATATGTCAAATAACAATTCTATTGATCTAGAAATGGAAATAACTGATTTTCATCCTAATTAAGATCAAGAATATCACAAAAAGCCATTTGAATAGTCCTAGAACAGAAACATCATGAACAGTTAAACTTTTAAAAAGATAAATTCCTGCTTCCAATCTACTTAAAAATGTGAAAGAGGATTTTCAACAATGAACTTGTTAAAATCAATGTTTAGATACAGGATAACAAATCAACATCCCAACGACTACAAGGATTTAGCCATAACATCGCATGTATCAGAGGGAAAAAAAAAAAAAAAAAACTCACAGAAGATATGCAGTGTTAAATTTCACATTAAAATACGATTTCCCTGTATTTAACTTTCATCTTGCTGAATTTTTTGTAAATAATACAAAGAGTATACCTTTTCTTTAACATATTATACCACACATTTTTATACTTTGTGTAATGTACTTATAACTGAAATATTAAAAGTGCACTAGATACGTGTGCTCACTAAAATTTTATAAACTGAAAATTGGCTCCCTTTAAGTTAAAGTTGCACATAACTGCACTAAGGGAAGGAATGCAATTTTATTTCTTTGTCTGTATTTGGTTTCATTTTCATATAAAAAGAGTTAAAAATAGGGTTATCTAATTTTGTTATCTAGGTAACAAAATTTAAACACACATTTTCAGTAAAAATTACAGAATAAAAGATTTTGTTTCCCTGAAGATGCAACACCTCACTATTCCAGGTATGGTACAGACTGCATACTGTCAGAAAGAAATTCCTTTCTTAAACAGGGAATCCATATACTTTAATCTGTTTTTACACAAGTACTGTTTATGACTAATGGTCCAGGAGTAAAATACTTTATAGTTAATCCATCTAAATTTTTATTATTTCCGGTCATCTGTATAGACTGTTTATTTATCACGACTAAACTACCAATCTGCAATCTAGATACCTCATTTGATTCTTCAAGTCACGTTTCGTATCCTATCATTTCTAATACAACAGGTACTTGCTGAGCGCAGACTTGTAAAGCGTGATTTCGCGTATAGCAGTACTTTACAGGATTCCATTTAATTTGTCCACTGCTAGAATTTCATTCATACGTGGTTCAACATTCATCCATCAACACGAAGAAAGAATTTATCTGCTACTTTAAACAATTTCCATAGACTGAAAATGAAGTTCAAAAAAATCTTACAAATCTCAAATGCAAAGCATTCCGAAGAATTTTCACATATGGAAGATAAAGAAGTCAAACAATGAATCAGAAAATTACAAAAGAAGAATTGGGTGCTTATAAAACCCCTTGATAATAAAAGCGCTCATTACGAGAAACAGCTTTTAACTGAAGATTAGATGAAGGAATCGTTAAATAACAGAGAAGCAATGTCTGATCTTCTAGTGGAGATGGACACAATTAAAGAAAAACACGGACACTTTAAAAGAGCTACTGGGAAATATGTGCTCTTTACAGCGACATGGTTACAGTTGCATCAGTCATTCTTATAAGCAAAAGACATCAGCTTTTTCAAAAAATAATTCTGTCATGTATTTGCCAAGAGAACGAAAACAAGTCCTAAAGAAACTTTCAGAGTGCTTTTCAAAACCAAGTTGAAAGTTAGTCTGCAGAATTTTACTTCGATAATAATAAAACATCTCTGATTTTATTTCAAAATGAATATTTTTTTATCGATTTTAAAGAGATCTTCGCAAACTGGTTCATAAAACTTCACAATATGCCAAAATTGTTCAGATTAGGGACAAAATATAATAAAGTATGCTTAAAACAACTAAGAAAAAGCACATTTTGAGCATCCTTAACAGAAGACAATTTGGCTCCACTAACTTTCTTTATGAGTATACATTAAATTTTTATTTACATTTCTTTTTTATTCAACACTTAACTTTCAATGGTTTTAAGAGAAACAGCACTTGATAGAGAGACTCTAAATTTGGAAAACACTGAAACAAAATTGGTTTATACCCAGGCAGTGCAATTACACTGGCCTGTTGGGAAGAGAAGACCCCGTTGGACATGGAAAATATTAGGCCACACAGAGAGGAAAATGTTTAGCCTCCTCCTCGTAATGCGAAAGGAGGCCACTTGGGAAAAAATTACACCACAGCAGTACTTTTGAAACCACTACGAAGCAACAGAACTCTAACAAATCTCAGACTTCTGATAATTATAGTGTGATTAACAGTTCAACCTCACTTCGAATATTACAATACAATATAGAGAAAGCACCAATTCAGACACTTCAATATGAAATACAAAACCTACGAAATTAATGCACAAATGCTACCCTAAACATTAAAACATAATGTGACACGTTCATGTAAAATAAATAACTAGTAAAGCTCCAATATAAAGCAACATGTGAAAAGGGATGGACAAATTATAACATTCAAGTATTTCTAGTGGAAATAAAGTTGATATAAAACAAGAATTACCAGGCACAGATGTCTTTTTGCTCTGCATTATTCATCCGTTCTTTTTCTTTCACGATATCATGTTCTGCATTCCAAGAGTGCACAAAAATGATCACAAATTACACTAGAAGGGGCCAAAAGGGGAAAAAAGGAATCATTAGATTTTAACTACTTTGATATTAAAGAATAATTATACACAAAGAGAAATATCTAATATTGTTTCTTAATATATAAAACTTCAAGAGTCGCCTTCTTTGTTTTAAACTCCAGCAATCTGCTACATTGTTACTAAAAGCATGACTGCAATCGATAGAAAAGCTGATTTTCCTAATACGACAGAAGTACAGTAAGCGAAAGGGGTTTTTAATATATGGGTACAACATGAATAATGAAAGAAAAAAAATTAGACAGTTATTACGGATACACACAATAAAAGGGATTATGATCTTCGAGATGAGTAAATTATTTCAGCGCTGGTAGAAAGATGGCACCAAAAGACAAACAGCAGGTAATTTTAAATCACAAATAAACAAAATAAACTTTACTGCTAGCTTTGAAGCAGGTGTTATATATTTGACTATCTTAATTCACACATATAATTAGTGACATAACAGATCAAAATAGAGTAATCAAACTCGCAATACATTAATATTAAAAGAGCTACACATATATTCTTTTAAAGATTTTTTTAAAAAAAGGGCAGAAAAACACGTCTCCAAAACCAGACTTGGAAGAACATCTTGGAAACAAAAGTCGTATACCATAAAAGAAATATTTCATTCAGAATTTTAACGTAAGAACCGTTTCTAATTTTAAGTTCTCTACTTAGGTACTCTCATCCATGAGAGAGGACAGCTTAGTCCGATATACCAGAAATTATCTTGAAATATTATCAGGTGACTTTAATGTAATTATAGAAATATTTCACTCAGGGAAAGAACATATTGTCTAGCTGCCCGGGTTCGAGCCCAGCTTTAATATAGCAAGCTAAAACACATCAAATGCCATTGAATGATACAGCATTTTGAAATGTTACAAAAAATTTAAATGCAATTTCGTGGAAGAGCTATTGCAATTACCTACATACTAAACTTTTGACCAAAAATTCAAGAAAACTAAGATACTCCTTTTTCTTTCGAAGGAATCAAAGTTATATGCTAATGTAGGGATGCTCAACCTATTGTACTATGAAACCTACACATAGGAATGAAATTTTGTCAGCTATGTGAAATGTCCAATACCGAGAAATTCCGTAAATTGTAGAATAGAACCTGCGTCTGAAAACAGACGAAAGGTAAAACATTATTCAAATACTTTACCTTTAGCCTTGAAGCAGGTGTTCTATATTAAACTGTGTTAATTCACATACAGAATTAGTAATATAATAGCTCAACATATTTTAAGAACTAAACACGCATTAAATAAACATTAAAAAATCTATATACATTTATTAGTGTTACGAGGGTTTATTCTGAAATATTATAAGGTCACTTTCAAAGAAATGATAGAACTTTTCACTCAGGGAAGGGACATTCTGTCTGGCTGCCCGGGTTCCATCCCAGCTTCTGTTACAAAAGTTTCATAGAATAATTTTAAAAATCCAGAAACGAAACTTATGAAGAAATTATTGAACATACCTGGTTCTATGATTTAGCCATTCTTACAGACATAGTAACTAAATCTTAAATTTGAGGGAGGGGGCGTGAGAAAGGGTTATTATAAATTCATTTTAAATCAAAATTAATTTTGTGAAAATATTACACAAATATGAGGAATATACATTTTTACCATAATGTAATGTACGTTTTGCCCCTTTGAAAATCTGGAGAACTAAGGGGTGAAATATAAGAAAACTGAAAAAATCATTTGGAAAATCTCATCGAGCTTAAATTAGTTTCTAAATTAGATGTTTTGAGTGTATTTAAAATTAGGCTAACTACTTCATTCACTTCAAACCCATTACATAATACTAGTATTTAAGAAAAATGGTAAAAGATTGCAAATATGTCAAATAACAATTCTATTGATCTAGAAATGGAAATAACTGATTTTCATCCTAATTAAGATCAAGAATATCACAAAAAGCCATTTGAATAGTCCTAGAACAGAAACATCATGAACAGTTAAACTTTTAAAAAGATAAATTCCTGCTTCCAATCTACTTAAAAATGTGAAAGAGGATTTTCAACAATGAACTTGTTAAAATCAATGTTTAGATACAGGATAACAAATCAACATCCCAACGACTACAAGGATTTAGCCATAACATCGCATGTATCAGAGGGAAAAAAAAAAAAAAAACTCACAGAAGATATGCAGTGTTAAATTTCACATTAAAATACGATTTCCCTGTATTTAACTTTCATCTTGCTGAATTTTTTGTAAATAATACAAAGAGTATACCTTTTCTTTAACATATTATACCACACATTTTTATACTTTGTGTAATGTACTTATAACTGAAATATTAAAAGTGCACTAGATACGTGTGCTCACTAAAATTTTATAAACTGAAAATTGGCTCCCTTTAAGTTAAAGTTGCACATAACTGCACTAAGGGAAGGAATGCAATTTTATTTCTTTGTCTGTATTTGGTTTCATTTTCATATAAAAAGAGTTAAAAATAGGGTTATCTAATTTTGTTATCTAGGTAACAAAATTTAAACACACATTTTCAGTAAAAATTACAGAATAAAAGATTTTGTTTCCCTGAAGATGCAACACCTCACTATTCCAGGTATGGTACAGACTGCATACTGTCAGAAAGAAATTCCTTTCTTAAACAGGGAATCCATATACTTTAATCTGTTTTTACACAAGTACTGTTTATGACTAATGGTCCAGGAGTAAAATACTTTATAGTTAATCCATCTAAATTTTTATTATTTCCGGTCATCTGTATAGACTGTTTATTTATCACGACTAAACTACCAATCTGCAATCTAGATACCTCATTTGATTCTTCAAGTCACGTTTCGTATCCTATCATTTCTAATACAACAGGTACTTGCTGAGCGCAGACTTGTAAAGCGTGATTTCGCGTATAGCAGTACTTTACAGGATTCCATTTAATTTGTCCACTGCTAGAATTTCATTCATACGTGGTTCAACATTCATCCATCAACACGAAGAAAGAATTTATCTGCTACTTTAAACAATTTCCATAGACTGAAAATGAAGTTCAAAAAAATCTTACAAATCTCAAATGCAAAGCATTCCGAAGAATTTTCACATATGGAAAATAAAGAAGTCAAACAATGAATCAGAAAATTACAAAAGAAGAATTGGGTGCTTATAAAACCCCTTGATAATAAAAGCGCTCATTACGAGAAACAGCTTTTAACTGAAGATTAGATGAAGGAATCGTTAAATAACAGAGAAGCAATGTCTGATCTTCTAGTGGAGATGGACACAAAGAAAAACACGGACACTTTAAAAGAGCTACTGGGAAATATGTGCTCTTTACAGCGACATGGTTACAGTTGCATCAGTCATTCTTATAAGCAAAAGACATCAGCTTTTTCAAAAAATAATTCTGTCATGTATTTGCCAAGAGAACGAAAACAAGTCCTAAAGAAACTTTCAGAGTGCTTTTCAAAACCAAGTTGAAAGTTAGTCTGCAGAATTTTACTTCGATAATAATAAAACATCTCTGATTTTATTTCAAAATGAATATTTTTTTATCGATTTTAAAGAGATCTTCGCAAACTGGTTCATAAAACTTCACAATATGCCAAAATTGTTCAGATTAGGGACAAAATATAATAAAGTATGCTTAAAACAACTAAGAAAAAGCACATTTTGAGCATCCTTAACAGAAGACAATTTGGCTCCACTAACTTTCTTTACGAGTATACATTAAATTTTTATTTACATTTCTTTTTTATTCAACACTTAACTTTCAATGGTTTTAAGAGAAACAGCACTTGATAGAGAGACTCTAAATTTGGAAAACACTGAAACAAAATTGGTTTATACCCAGGCAGTGCAATTACACTGGCCTGTTGGGAAGAGAAGACCCCGTTGGACATGGAAAATATTAGGCCACACAGAGAGGAAAATGTTTAGCCTCCTCCTCGTAATGCGAAAGGAGGCCACTTGGGAAAAAATTACACCACAGCAGTACTTTTGAAACCACTACGAAGCAACAGAACTCTAACAAATCTCAGACTTCTGATAATTATAGTGTGATTAACAGTTCAACCTCACTTCGAATATTACAATACAATATAGAGAAAGCACCAATTCAGACACTTCAATATGAAATACAAAACCTACGAAATTAATGCACAAATGCTACCCTAAACATTAAAACATAATGTGACACGTTCATGTAAAATAAATAACTAGTAAAGCTCCAATATAAAGCAACATGTGAAAAGGGATGGACAAATTATAACATTCAAGTATTTCTAGTGGAAATAAAGTTGATATAAAACAAGAATTACCAGGCACAGATGTCTTTTTGCTCTGCATTATTCATCCGTTCTTTTTCTTTCACGATATCATGTTCTGCATTCCAAGAGTGCACAAAAATGATCACAAATTACACTAGAAGGGGCCAAAAGGGGAAAAAAGGAATCATTAGATTTTAACTACTTTGATATTAAAGAATAATTATACACAAAGAGAAATATCTAATATTGTTTCTTAATATATAAAACTTCAAGAGTCGCCTTCTTTGTTTTAAACTCCAGCAATCTGCTACATTGTTACTAAAAGCATGACTGCAATCGATAGAAAAGCTGATTTTCCTAATACGACAGAAGTACAGTAAGCGAAAGGGGTTTTTAATATATGGGTACAACATGAATAATGAAAGAAAAAAAATTAGACAGTTATTACGGATACACACAATAAAAGGGATAATGATCTTCGAGATGAGTAAATTATTTCAGCGCTGGTAGAAAGATGACACCAAAAGACAAACAGCAGGTAATTTTAAATCACAAATAAACAAAATAAACTTTACTGCTAGCTTTGAAGCAGGTGTTATATATTTGACTATCTTAATTCACACATATAATTAGTGACATAACAGATCAAAATAGAGTAATCAAACTCGCAATACATTAATATTAAAAGAGCTACACATATATTCTTTTAAAGATTTTTTTTAAAAAAAGGGCAGAAAAACACGTCTCCAAAACCAGACTTGGAAGAACATCTTGGAAACAAAAGTCGTATACCATAAAAGAAATATTTCATTCAGAATTTTAACGTAAGAACCGTTTCTAATTTTAAGTTCTCTACTTAGGTACTCTCATCCATGAGAGAGGACAGCTTAGTCCGATATACCAGAAATTATCTTGAAATATTATCAGGTGACTTTAATGTAATTATAGAAATATTTCACTCAGGGAAAGAACATATTGTCTAGCTGCCCGGGTTCGAGCCCAGCTTTAATATAGCAAGCTAAAACACATCAAATGCCATTGAATGATACAGCATTTTGAAATGTTACAAAAAATTTAAATGCAATTTCGTGGAAGAGCTATTGCAATTACCTACATACTAAACTTTTGACCAAAAATTCAAGAAAACTAAGATACTCCTTTTTCTTTCGAAGGAATCAAAGTTATATGCTAATGTAGGGATGCTCAACCTATTGTACTATGAAACCTACACATAGGAATGAAATTTTGTCAGCTATGTGAAATGTCCAATACCGAGAAATTCCGTAAATTGTAGAATAGAACCTGCGTCTGAAAACAGACGAAAGGTAAAACATTATTCAAATACTTTACCTTTAGCCTTGAAGCAGGTGTTCTATATTAAACTGTGTTAATTCACATACAGAATTAGTAATATAATAGCTCAACATATTTTAAGAACTAAACACGCATTAAATAAACATTAAAAAATCTATATACATTTATTAGTGTTACGAGGGTTTATTCTGAAATATTATAAGGTCACTTTCAAAGAAATGATAGAACTTTTCACTCAGGGAAGGGACATTCTGTCTGGCTGCCCGGGTTCCATCCCAGCTTCTGTTACAAAAGTTTCATAGAATAATTTTAAAAATCCAGAAACGAAACTTATGAAGAAATTATTGAACATACCTGGTTCTATGATTTAGCCATTCTTACAGACATAGTAACTAAATCTTAAATTTGAGGGAGGGGGCGTGAGAAAGGGTTATTATAAATTCATTTTAAATCAAAATTAATTTTGTGAAAATATTACACAAATATGAGGAATATACATTTTTACCATAATGTAATGTACGTTTTGCCCCTTTGAAAATCTGGAGAACTAAGGGGTGAAATATAAGAAAACTGAAAAAATCATTTGGAAAATCTCATCGAGCTTAAATTAGTTTCTAAATTAGATGTTTTGAGTGTATTTAAAATTAGGCTAACTACTTCATTCACTTCAAACCCATTACATAATACTAGTATTTAAGAAAAATGGTAAAAGATTGCAAATATGTCAAATAACAATTCTATTGATCTAGAAATGGAAATAACTGATTTTCATCCTAATTAAGATCAAGAATATCACAAAAAGCCATTTGAATAGTCCTAGAACAGAAACATCATGAACAGTTAAACTTTTAAAAAGATAAATTCCTGCTTCCAATCTACTTAAAAATGTGAAAGAGGATTTTCAACAATGAACTTGTTAAAATCAGTGTTTAGATACAGGATAACAAATCAACATCCCAACGACTACAAGGATTTAGCCATAACATCGCATGTATCAGAGGGAAAAAAAAAAAAAAACTCACAGAAGATATGCAGTGTTAAATTTCACATTAAAATACGATTTCCCTGTATTTAACTTTCATCTTGCTGAATTTTTTGTAAATAATACAAAGAGTATACCTTTTCTTTAACATATTATACCACACATTTTTATACTTTGTGTAATGTACTTATAACTGAAATATTAAAAGTGCACTAGATACGTGTGCTCACTAAAATTTTATAAACTGAAAATTGGCTCCCTTTAAGTTAAAGTTGCACATAACTGCACTAAGGGAAGGAATGCAATTTTATTTCTTTGTCTGTATTTGGTTTCATTTTCATATAAAAAGAGTTAAAAATAGGGTTATCTAATTTTGTTATCTAGGTAACAAAATTTAAACACACATTTTCAGTAAAAATTACAGAATAAAAGATTTTGTTTCCCTGAAGATGCAACACCTCACTATTCCAGGTATGGTACAGACTGCATACTGTCAGAAAGAAATTCCTTTCTTAAACAGGGAATCCATATACTTTAATCTGTTTTTACACAAGTACTGTTTATGACTAATGGTCCAGGAGTAAAATACTTTATAGTTAATCCATCTAAATTTTTATTATTTCCGGTCATCTGTATAGACTGTTTATTTATCACGACTAAACTACCAATCTGCAATCTAGATACCTCATTTGATTCTTCAAGTCACGTTTCGTATCCTATCATTTCTAATACAACAGGTACTTGCTGAGTGCAGACTTGTAAAGCGTGATTTCGCGTATAGCAGTACTTTACAGGATTCCATTTAATTTGTCCACTGCTAGAATTTCATTCATACGTGGTTCAACATTCATCCATCAACACAAAGAAAGAATTTATCTGCTACTTTAAACAATTTCCATAGACTGAAAATGAAGTTCAAAAAAATCTTACAAATCTCAAATGCAAAGCATTCCGAAGAATTTTCACATATGGAAAATAAAGAAGTCAAACAATGAATCAGAAAATTACAAAAGAAGAATTGGGTGCTTATAAAACCCCTTGATAATAAAAGCGCTCATTACGAGAAACAGCTTTTAACTGAAGATTAGATGAAGGAATCGTTAAATAACAGAGAAGCAATGTCTGATCTTCTAGTGGAGATGGACACAATTAAAGAAAAACACGGACACTTTAAAAGAGCTACTGGGAAATATGTGCTCTTTACAGCGACATGGTTACAGTTGCATCAGTCATTCTTATAAGCAAAAGACATCAGCTTTTTCAAAAAATAATTCTGTCATGTATTTGCCAAGAGAACGAAAACAAGTCCTAAAGAAACTTTCAGAGTGCTTTTCAAAACCAAGTTGAAAGTTAGTCTGCAGAATTTTACTTCGATAATAATAAAACATCTCTGATTTTATTTCAAAATGAATATTTTTTTATCGATTTTAAAGAGATCTTCGCAAACTGGTTCATAAAACTTCACAATATGCCAAAATTGTTCAGATTAGGGACAAAATATAATAAAGTATGCTTAAAACAACTAAGAAAAAGCACATTTTGAGCATCCTTAACAGAAGACAATTTGGCTCCACTAACTTTCTTTACGAGTATACATTAAATTTTTATTTACATTTCTTTTTTATTCAACACTTAACTTTCAATGGTTTTAAGAGAAACAGCACTTGATAGAGAGACTCTAAATTTGGAAAACACTGAAACAAAATTGGTTTATACCCAGGCAGTGCAATTACACTGGCCTGTTGGGAAGAGAAGACCCCGTTGGACATGGAAAATATTAGGCCACACAGAGAGGAAAATGTTTAGCCTCCTCCTCATAATGCGAAAGGAGGCCACTTGGGAAAAAATTACACCACAGCAGTACTTTTGAAACCACTACGAAGCAACAGAACTCTAACAAATCTCAGACTTCTGATAATTATAGTGTGATTAACAGTTCAACCTCACTTCGAATATTACAATACAATATAGAGAAAGCACCAATTCAGACACTTCAATATGAAATACAAAACCTACGAAATTAATGCACAAATGCTACCCTAAACATTAAAACATAATGTGACACGTTCATGTAAAATAAATAACTAGTAAAGCTCCAATATAAAGCAACATGTGAAAAGGGATGGACAAATTATAACATTCAAGTATTTCTAGTGGAAATAAAGTTGATATAAAACAAGAATTACCAGGCACAGATGTCTTTTTGCTCTGCATTATTCATCCGTTCTTTTTCTTTCACGATATCATGTTCTGCATTCCAAGAGTGCACAAAAATGATCACAAATTACACTAGAAGGGGCCAAAAGGGGAAAAAAGGAATCATTAGATTTTAACTACTTTGATATTAAAGAATAATTATACACAAAGAGAAATATCTAATATTGTTTCTTAATATATAAAACTTCAAGAGTCGCCTTCTTTGTTTTAAACTCCAGCAATCTGCTACATTGTTACTAAAAGCATGACTGCAATCGATAGAAAAGCTGATTTTCCTAATACGACAGAAGTACAGTAAGCGAAAGGGGTTTTTAATATATGGGTACAACATGAATAATGAAAGAAAAAAAATTAGACAGTTATTACGGATACACACATTAAAAGGGATAATGATCTTCGAGATGAGTAAATTATTTCAGCGCTGGTAGAAAGATGGCACCAAAAGACAAACAGCAGGTAATTTTAAATCACAAATAAACAAAATAAACTTTACTGCTAGCTTTGAAGCAGGTGTTATATATTTGACTATCTTAATTCACACATATAATTAGTGACATAACAGATCAAAATAGAGTAATCAAACTCGCAATACATTAATATTAAAAGAGCTACACATATATTCTTTTAAAGATTTTTTAAAAAAAAGGGCAGAAAAACACGTCTCCAAAACCAGACTTGGAAGAACATCTTGGAAACAAAAGTCGTATACCATAAAAGAAATATTTCATTCAGAATTTTAACGTAAGAACCGTTTCTAATTTTAAGTTCTCTACTTAGGTACTCTCATCCATGAGAGAGGACAGCTTAGTCCGATATACCAGAAATTATCTTGAAATATTATCAGGTGACTTTAATGTAATTATAGAAATATTTCACTCAGGGAAAGAACATATTGTCTAGCTGCCCGGGTTCGAGCCCAGCTTTAATATAGCAAGCTAAAACACATCAAATGCCATTGAATGATACAGCATTTTGAAATGTTACAAAAAATTTAAATGCAATTTCGTGGAAGAGCTATTGCAATTACCTACATACTAAACTTTTGACCAAAAATTCAAGAAAACTAAGATACTCCTTTTTCTTTCGAAGGAATCAAAGTTATATGCTAATGTAGGGATGCTCAACCTATTGTACTATGAAACCTACACATAGGAATGAAATTTTGTCAGCTATGTGAAATGTCCAATACCGAGAAATTCCGTAAATTGTAGAATAGAACCTGCGTCTGAAAACAGACGAAAGGTAAAACATTATTCAAATACTTTACCTTTAGCCTTGAAGCAGGTGTTCTATATTAAACTGTGTTAATTCACATACAGAATTAGTAATATAATAGCTCAACATATTTTAAGAACTAAACACGCATTAAATAAACATTAAAAAATCTATATACATTTATTAGTGTTACGAGGGTTTATTCTGAAATATTATAAGGTCACTTTCAAAGAAATGATAGAACTTTTCACTCAGGGAAGGGACATTCTGTCTGGCTGCCCGGGTTCCATCCCAGCTTCTGTTACAAAAGTTTCATAGAATAATTTTAAAAATCCAGAAACGAAACTTATGAAGAAATTATTGAACATACCTGGTTCTATGATTTAGCCATTCTTACAGACATAGTAACTAAATCTTAAATTTGAGGGAGGGGGCGTGAGAAAGGGTTATTATAAATTCATTTTAAATCAAAATTAATTTTGTGAAAATATTACACAAATATGAGGAATATACATTTTTACCATAATGTAATGTACGTTTTGCCCCTTTGAAAATCTGGAGAACTAAGGGGTGAAATATAAGAAAACTGAAAAAATCATTTGGAAAATCTCATCGAGCTTAAATTAGTTTCTAAATTAGATGTTTTGAGTGTATTTAAAATTAGGCTAACTACTTCATTCACTTCAAACCCATTACATAATACTAGTATTTAAGAAAAATGGTAAAAGATTGCAAATATGTCAAATAACAATTCTATTGATCTAGAAATGGAAATAACTGATTTTCATCCTAATTAAGATCAAGAATATCACAAAAAGCCATTTGAATAGTCCTAGAACAGAAACATCATGAACAGTTAAACTTTTAAAAAGATAAATTCCTGCTTCCAATCTACTTAAAAATGTGAAAGAGGATTTTCAACAATGAACTTGTTAAAATCAATGTTTAGATACAGGATAACAAATCAACATCCCAACGACTACAAGGATTTAGCCATAACATCGCATGTATCAGAGGGAAAAAAAAAAAAAAAAACTCACAGAAGATATGCAGTGTTAAATTTCACATTAAAATACGATTTCCCTGTATTTAACTTTCATCTTGCTGAATTTTTTGTAAATAATACAAAGAGTATACCTTTTCTTTAACATATTATACCACACATTTTTATACTTTGTGTAATGTACTTATAACTGAAATATTAAAAGTGCACTAGATACGTGTGCTCACTAAAATTTTATAAACTGAAAATTGGCTCCCTTTAAGTTAAAGTTGCACATAACTGCACTAAGGGAAGGAATGCAATTTTATTTCTTTGTCTGTATTTGGTTTCATTTTCATATAAAAAGAGTTAAAAATAGGGTTATCTAATTTTGTTATCTAGGTAACAAAATTTAAACACACATTTTCAGTAAAAATTACAGAATAAAAGATTTTGTTTCCCTGAAGATGCAACACCTCACTATTCCAGGTATGGTACAGACTGCATACTGTCAGAAAGAAATTCCTTTCTTAAACAGGGAATCCATATACTTTAATCTGTTTTTACACAAGTACTGTTTATGACTAATGGTCCAGGAGTAAAATACTTTATAGTTAATCCATCTAAATTTTTATTATTTCCGGTCATCTGTATAGACTGTTTATTTATCACGACTTAACTACCAATCTGCAATCTAGATACCTCATTTGATTCTTCAAGTCACGTTTCGTATCCTATCATTTCTAATACAACAGGTACTTGCTGAGCGCAGACTTGTAAAGCGTGATTTCGCGTATAGCAGTACTTTACAGGATTCCATTTAATTTGTCCACTGCTAGAATTTCATTCATACGTGGTTCAACATTCATCCATCAACACGAAGAAAGAATTTATCTGCTACTTTAAACAATTTCCATAGACTGAAAATGAAGTTCAAAAAAATCTTACAAATCTCAAATGCAAAGCATTCCGAAGAATTTTCACATATGGAAAATAAAGAAGTCAAACAATGAATCAGAAAATTACAAAAGAAGAATTGGGTGCTTATAAAACCCCTTGATAATAAAAGCGCTCATTACGAGAAACAGCTTTTAACTGAAGATTAGATGAAGGAATCGTTAAATAACAGAGAAGCAATGTCTGATCTTCTAGTGGAGATGGACACAAAGAAAAACACGGACACTTTAAAAGAGCTACTGGGAAATATGTGCTCTTTACAGCGACATGGTTACAGTTGCATCAGTCATTCTTATAAGCAAAAGACATCAGCTTTTTCAAAAAATAATTCTGTCATGTATTTGCCAAGAGAACGAAAACAAGTCCTAAAGAAACTTTCAGAGTGCTTTTCAAAACCAAGTTGAAAGTTAGTCTGCAGAATTTTACTTCGATAATAATAAAACATCTCTGATTTTATTTCAAAATGAATATTTTTTTATCGATTTTAAAGAGAACTTCGCAAACTGGTTCATAAAACTTCACAATATGCCAAAATTGTTCAGATTAGGGACAAAATATAATAAAGTATGCTTAAAACAACTAAGAAAAAGCACATTTTGAGCATCCTTAACAGAAGACAATTTGGCTCCACTAACTTTCTTTACGAGTATACATTAAATTTTTATTTACATTTCTTTTTTATTCAACACTTAACTTTCAATGGTTTTAAGAGAAACAGCACTTGATAGAGAGACTCTAAATTTGGAAAACACTGAAACAAAATTGGTTTATACCCAGGCAGTGCAATTACACTGGCCTGTTGGGAAGAGAAGACCCCGTTGGACATGGAAAATATTAGGCCACACAGAGAGGAAAATGTTTAGCCTCCTCCTCGTAATGCGAAAGGAGGCCACTTGGGAAAAAATTACACCACAGCAGTACTTTTGAAACCACTACGAAGCAACAGAACTCTAACAAATCTCAGACTTCTGATAATTATAGTGTGATTAACAGTTCAACCTCACTTCGAATATTACAATACAATATAGAGAAAGCACCAATTCAGACACTTCAATATGAAATACAAAACCTACGAAATTAATGCACAAATGCTACCCTAAACATTAAAACATAATGTGACACGTTCATGTAAAATAAATAACTAGTAAAGCTCCAATATAAAGCAACATGTGAAAAGGGATGGACAAATTATAACATTCAAGTATTTCTAGTGGAAATAAAGTTGATATAAAACAAGAATTACCAGGCACAGATGTCTTTTTGCTCTGCATTATTCATCCGTTCTTTTTCTTTCACGATATCATGTTCTGCATTCCAAGAGTGCACAAAAATGATCACAAATTACACTAGAAGGGGCCAAAAGGGGAAAAAAGGAATCATTAGATTTTAACTACTTTGATATTAAAGAATAATTATACACAAAGAGAAATATCTAATATTGTTTCTTAATATATAAAACTTCAAGAGTCGCCTTCTTTGTTTTAAACTCCAGCAATCTGCTACATTGTTACTAAAAGCATGACTGCAATCGATAGAAAAGCTGATTTTCCTAATACGACAGAAGTACAGTAAGCGAAAGGGGTTTTTAATATATGGGTACAACATGAATAATGAAAGAAAAAAAATTAGACAGTTATTACGGATACACACAATAAAAGGGATAATGATCTTCGAGATGAGTAAATTATTTCAGCGCTGGTAGAAAGATGGCACCAAAAGACAAACAGCAGGTAATTTTAAATCACAAATAAACAAAATAAACTTTACTGCTAGCTTTGAAGCAGGTGTTATATATTTGACTATCTTAATTCACACATATAATTAGTGACATAACAGATCAAAATAGAGTAATCAAACTCGCGATACATTAATATTAAAAGAGCTACACATATATTCTTTTAAAGATTTTTTTAAAAAAAGGGCAGAAAAACACGTCTCCAAAACCAGACTTGGAAGAACATCTTGGAAACAAAAGTCGTATACCATAAAAGAAATATTTCATTCAGAATTTTAACGTAAGAACCGTTTCTAATTTTAAGTTCTCTACTTAGGTACTCTCATCCATGAGAGAGGACAGCTTAGTCCGATATACCAGAAATTATCTTGAAATATTATCAGGTGACTTTAATGTAATTATAGAAATATTTCACTCAGGGAAAGAACATATTGTCTAGCTGCCCGGGTTCGAGCCCAGCTTTAATATAGCAAGCTAAAACACATCAAATGCCATTGAATGATACAGCATTTTGAAATGTTACAAAAAATTTAAATGCAATTTCGTGGAAGAGCTATTGCAATTACCTACATACTAAACTTTTGACCAAAAATTCAAGAAAACTAAGATACTCCTTTTTCTTTCGAAGGAATCAAAGTTATATGCTAATGTAGGGATGCTCAACCTATTGTACTATGAAACCTACACATAGGAATGAAATTTTGTCAGCTATGTGAAATGTCCAATACCGAGAAATTCCGTAAATTGTAGAATAGAACCTGCGTCTGAAAACAGACGAAAGGTAAAACATTATTCAAATACTTTACCTTTAGCCTTGAAGCAGGTGTTCTATATTAAACTGTGTTAATTCACATACAGAATTAGTAATATAATAGCTCAACATATTTTAAGAACTAAACACGCATTAAATAAACATTAAAAAATCTATATACATTTATTAGTGTTACGAGGGTTTATTCTGAAATATTATAAGGTCACTTTCAAAGAAATGATAGAACTTTTCACTCAGGGAAGGGACATTCTGTCTGGCTGCCCGGGTTCCATCCCAGCTTCTGTTACAAAAGTTTCATAGAATAATTTTAAAAATCCAGAAACGAAACTTATGAAGAAATTATTAAACATACCTGGTTCTATGATTTAGCCATTCTTACAGACATAGTAACTAAATCTTAAATTTGAGGGAGGGGGCGTGAGAAAGGTTTATTATAAATTCATTTTAAATCAAAATTAATTTTGTGAAAATATTACACAAATATGAGGAATACACATTTTTACCATAATGTAATGTACGTTTTGCCCCTTTGAAAATCTGGAGAACTAAGGGGTGAAATATAAGAAAACTGAAAAAATCATTTGGAAAATCTCATCGAGCTTAAATTAGTTTCTAAATTAGATGTTTTGAGTGTATTTAAAATTAGGCTAACTACTTCATTCACTTCAAACCCATTACATAATACTAGTATTTAAGAAAAATGGTAAAAGATTGCAAATATGTCAAATAACAATTCTATTGATCTAGAAATGAAAATAACTGATTTTCATCCTAATTAAGATCAAGAATATCACAAAAAGCCATTTGAATAGTCCTAGAACAGAAACATCATGAACAGTTAAACTTTTAAAAAGATAAATTCCTGCTTCCAATCTACTTAAAAATGTGAAAGAGGATTTTCAACAATGAACTTGTTAAAATCAATGTTTAGATACAGGATAACAAATCAACATCCCAACGACTACAAGGATTTAGCCATAACATCGCATGTATCAGAGGGAAAAAAAAAAAAAAAACTCACAGAAGATATGCAGTGTTAAATTTCACATTAAAATACGATTTCCCTGTATTTAACTTTCATCTTGCTGAATTTTTTGTAAATAATACAAAGAGTATACCTTTTCTTTAACATATTATACCACACATTTTTATACTTTGTGTAATGTACTTATAACTGAAATATTAAAAGTGCACTAGATACGTGTGCTCACTAAAACTTTATAAACTGAAAATTGGCTCCCTTTAAGTTAAAGTTGCACATAACTGCACTAAGGGAAGGAATGCAATTTTATTTCTTTGTCTGTATTTGGTTTCATTTTCATATAAAAAGAGTTAAAAATAGGGTTATCTAATTTTGTTATCTAGGTAACAAAATTTAAACACACATTTTCAGTAAAAATTACAGAATAAAAGATTTTGTTTCCCTGAAGATGCAACACCTCACTATTCCAGGTATGGTACAGACTGCATACTGTCAGAAAGAAATTCCTTTCTTAAACAGGGAATCCATATACTTTAATCTGTTTTTACACAAGTACTGTTTATGACTAATGGTCCAGGAGTAAAATACTTTACAGTTAATCCATCTAAATTTTTATTATTTCCGGTCATCTGTATAGACTGTTTATTTATCACGACTAAACTACCAATCTGCAATCTAGATACCTCATTTGATTCTTCAAGTCACGTTTCGTATCCTATCATTTCTAATACAACAGGTACTTGCTGAGCGCAGACTTGTAAAGCGTGATTTCGCGTATAGCAGTACTTTACAGGATTCCATTTAATTTGTCCACTGCTAGAATTTCATTCATACGTGGTTCAACATTCATCCATCAACACGAAGAAAGAATTTATCTGCTACTTTAAACAATTTCCATAGACTGAAAATGAAGTTCAAAAAAATCTTACAAATCTCAAATGCAAAGCATTCCGAAGAATTTTCACATATGGAAAATAAAGAAGTCAAACAATGAATCAGAAAATTACAAAAGAAGAATTGGGTGCTTATAAAACCCCTTGATAATAAAAACGCTCATTACGAGAAACAGCTTTTAACTGAAGATTAGATGAAGGAATCGTTAAATAACAGAGAAGCAATGTCTGATCTTCTAGTGGAGATGGACACAATTAAAGAAAAACACGGACACTTTAAAAGAGCTACTGGGAAATATGTGCTCTTTACAGCGACATGGTTACAGTTGCATCAGTCATTCTTATAAGCAAAAGACATCAGCTTTTTCAAAAAATAATTCTGTCATGTATTTGCCAAGAGAACGAAAACAAGTCCTAAAGAAACTTTCAGAGTGCTTTTCAAAACCAAGTTGAAAGTTAGTCTGCAGAATTTTACTTCGATAATAATAAAACATCTCTGATTTTATTTCAAAATGAATATTTTTTTATCGATTTTAAAGAGATCTTCGCAAACTGGTTCATAAAACTTCACAATATGCCAAAATTGTTCAGATTAGGGACAAAATATAATAAAGTATGCTTAAAACAACTAAGAAAAAGCACATTTTGAGCATCCTTAACAGAAGACAATTTGGCTCCACTAACTTTCTTTACGAGTATACATTAAATTTTTATTTACATTTCTTTTTTATTCAACACTTAACTTTCAATGGTTTTAAGAGAAACAGCACTTGATAGAGAGACTCTAAATTTGGAAAACACTGAAACAAAATTGGTTTATACCCAGGCAGTGCAATTACACTGGCCTGTTGGGAAGAGAAGACCCCGTTGGACATGGAAAATATTAGGCCACACAGAGAGGAAAATGTTTAGCCTCCTCCTCGTAATGCGAAAGGAGGCCACTTGGGAAAAAATTACACCACAGCAGTACTTTTGAAACCACTACGAAGCAACAGAACTCTAACAAATCTCAGACTTCTGATAATTATAGTGTGATTAACAGTTCAACCTCACTTCGAATATTACAATACAATATAGAGAAAGCACCAATTCAGACACTTCAATATGAAATACAAAACCTACGAAATTAATGCACAAATGCTACCCTAAACATTAAAACATAATGTGACACGTTCATGTAAAATAAATAACTAGTAAAGCTCCAATATAAAGCAACATGTGAAAAGGGATGGACAAATTATAACATTCAAGTATTTCTAGTGGAAATAAAGTTGATATAAAACAAGAATTACCAGGCACAGATGTCTTTTTGCTCTGCATTATTCATCTGTTCTTTTTCTTTCACGATATCATGTTCTGCATTCCAAGAGTGCACAAAAATGATCACAAATTACACTAGAAGGGGCCAAAAGGGGAAAAAAGGAATCATTAGATTTTAACTACTTTGATATTAAAGAATAATTATACACAAAGAGAAATATCTAATATTGTTTCTTAATATATAAAACTTCAAGAGTCGCCTTCTTTGTTTTAAACTCCAGCAATCTGCTACATTGTTACTAAAAGCATGACTGCAATCGATAGAAAAGCTGATTTTCCTAATACGACAGAAGTACAGTAAGCGAAAGGGGTTTTTAATATATGGGTACAACATGAATAATGAAAGAAAAAAAATTAGACAGTTATTACGGATACACACAATAAAAGGGATAATGATCTTCGAGATGAGTAAATTATTTCAGCGCTGGTAGAAAGATGGCACCAAAAGACAAACAGCAGGTAATTTTAAATCACAAATAAACAAAATAAACTTTACTGCTAGCTTTGAAGCAGGTGTTATATATTTGACTATCTTAATTCACACATATAATTAGTGACATAACAGATCAAAATAGAGTAATCAAACTCGCAATACATTAATATTAAAAGAGCTACACATATATTCTTTTAAAGATTTTTTTAAAAAAAGGGCAGAAAAACACCTCTCCAAAACCAGACTTGGAAGAACATCTTGGAAACAAAAGTCGTATACCATAAAAGAAATATTTCATTCAGAATTTTAACGTAAGAACCGTTTCTAATTTTAAGTTCTCTACTTAGGTACTCTCATCCATGAGAGAGGACAGCTTAGTCCGATATACCAGAAATTATCTTGAAATATTATCAGGTGACTTTAATGTAATTATAGAAATATTTCACTCAGGGAAAGAACATATTGTCTAGCTGCCCGGGTTCGAGCCCAGCTTTAATATAGCAAGCTAAAACACATCAAATGCCATTGAATGATACAGCATTTTGAAATGTTACAAAAAATTTAAATGCAATTTCGTGGAAGAGCTATTGCAATTACCTACATACTAAACTTTTGACCAAAAATTCAAGAAAACTAAGATACTCCTTTTTCTTTCGAAGGAATCAAAGTTATATGCTAATGTAGGGATGCTCAACCTATTGTACTATGAAACCTACACATAGGAATGAAATTTTGTCAGCTATGTGAAATGTCCAATACCGAGAAATTCCGTAAATTGTAGAATAGAACCTGCGTCTGAAAACAGACGAAAGGTAAAACATTATTCAAATACTTTACCTTTAGCCTTGAAGCAGGTGTTCTATATTAAACTGTGTTAATTCACATACAGAATTAGTAATATAATAGCTCAACATATTTTAAGAACTAAACACGCATTAAATAAACATTAAAAAATCTATATACATTTATTAGTGTTACGAGGGTTTATTCTGAAATATTATAAGGTCACTTTCAAAGAAATGATAGAACTTTTCACTCAGGGAAGGGACATTCTGTCTGGCTGCCCGGGTTCCATCCCAGCTTCTGTTACAAAAGTTTCATAGAATAATTTTAAAAATCCAGAAACGAAACTTATGAAGAAATTATTGAACATACCTGGTTCTATGATTTAGCCATTCTTACAGACATAGTAACTAAATCTTAAATTTGAGGGAGGGGGCGTGAGAAAGGGTTATTATAAATTCATTTTAAATCAAAATTAATTTTGTGAAAATATTACACAAATATGAGGAATATACATTTTTACCATAATGTAATGTACGTTTTGCCCCTTTGAAAATCTGGAGAACTAAGGGGTGAAATATAAGAAAACTGAAAAAATCATTTGGAAAATCTCATCGAGCTTAAATTAGTTTCTAAATTAGATGTTTTGAGTGTATTTAAAATTAGGCTAACTACTTCATTCACTTCAAACCCATTACATAATACTAGTATTTAAGAAAAATGGTAAAAGATTGCAAATATGTCAAATAACAATTCTATTGATCTAGAAATGGAAATAACTGATTTTCATCCTAATTAAGATCAAGAATATCACAAAAAGCCATTTGAATAGTCCTAGAACAGAAACATCATGAACAGTTAAACTTTTAAAAAGATAAATTCCTGCTTCCAATCTACTTAAAAATGTGAAAGAGGATTTTCAACAATGAACTTGTTAAAATCAATGTTTAGATACAGGATAACAAATCAACATCCCAACGACTACAAGGATTTAGCCATAACATCGCATGTATCAGAGGGAAAAAAAAAAAAAAAAAACTCACAGAAGATATGCAGTGTTAAATTTCACATTAAAATACGATTTCCCTGTATTTAACTTTCATCTTGCTGAATTTTTTGTAAATAATACAAAGAGTATACCTTTTCTTTAACATATTATACCACACATTTTTATACTTTGTGTAATGTACTTATAACTGAAATATTAAAAGTGCACTAGATACGTGTGCTCACTAAAATTTTATAAACTGAAAATTGGCTCCCTTTAAGTTAAAGTTGCACATAACTGCACTAAGGGAAGGAATGCAATTTTATTTCTTTGTCTGTATTTGGTTTCATTTTCATATAAAAAGAGTTAAAAATAGGGTTATCTAATTTTGTTATCTAGGTAACAAAATTTAAACACACATTTTCAGTAAAAATTACAGAATAAAAGATTTTGTTTCCCTGAAGATGCAACACCTCACTATTCCAGGTATGGTACAGACTGCATACTGTCAGAAAGAAATTCCTTTCTTAAACAGGGAATCCATATACTTTAATCTGTTTTTACACAAGTACTGTTTATGACTAATGGTCCAGGAGTAAAATACTTTATAGTTAATCCATCTAAATTTTTATTATTTCCGGTCATCTGTATAGACTGTTTATTTATCACGACTAAACTACCAATCTGCAATCTAGATACCTCATTTGATTCTTCAAGTCACGTTTCGTATCCTATCATTTCTAATACAACAGGTACTTGCTGAGCGCAGACTTGTAAAGCGTGATTTCGCGTATAGCAGTACTTTACAGGATTCCATTTAATTTGTCCACTGCTAGAATTTCATTCATACGTGGTTCAACATTCATCCATCAACACGAAGAAAGAATTTATCTGCTACTTTAAACAATTTCCATAGACTGAAAATGAAGTTCAAAAAAATCTTACAAATCTCAAATGCAAAGCATTCCGAAGAATTTTCACATATGGAAAATAAAGAAGTCAAACAATGAATCAGAAAATTACAAAAGAAGAATTGGGTGCTTATAAAACCCCTTGATAATAAAAACGCTCATTACGAGAAACAGCTTTTAACTGAAGATTAGATGAAGGAATCGTTAAATAACAGAGAAGCAATGTCTGATCTTCTAGTGGAGATGGACACAATTAAAGAAAAACACGGACACTTTAAAAGAGCTACTGGGAAATATGTGCTCTTTACAGCGACATGGTTACAGTTGCATCAGTCATTCTTATAAGCAAAAGACATCAGCTTTTTCAAAAAATAATTCTGTCATGTATTTGCCAAGAGAACGAAAACAAGTCCTAAAGAAACTTTCAGAGTGCTTTTCAAAACCAAGTTGAAAGTTAGTCTGCAGAATTTTACTTCGATAATAATAAAACATCTCTGATTTTATTTCAAAATGAATATTTTTTTATCGATTTTAAAGAGATCTTCGCAAACTGGTTCATAAAACTTCACAATATGCCAAAATTGTTCAGATTAGGGACAAAATATAATAAAGTATGCTTAAAACAACTAAGAAAAAGCACATTTTGAGCATCCTTAACAGAAGACAATTTGGCTCCACTAACTTTCTTTACGAGTATACATTAAATTTTTATTTACATTTCTTTTTTATTCAACACTTAACTTTCAATGGTTTTAAGAGAAACAGCACTTGATAGAGAGACTCTAAATTTGGAAAACACTGAAACAAAATTGGTTTATACCCAGGCAGTGCAATTACACTGGCCTGTTGGGAAGAGAAGACCCCGTTGGACATGGAAAATATTAGGCCACACAGAGAGGAAAATGTTTAGCCTCCTCCTCGTAATGCGAAAGGAGGCCACTTGGGAAAAAATTACACCACAGCAGTACTTTTGAAACCACTACGAAGCAACAGAACTCTAACAAATCTCAGACTTCTGATAATTATAGTGTGATTAACAGTTCAACCTCACTTCGAATATTACAATACAATATAGAGAAAGCACCAATTCAGACACTTCAATATGAAATACAAAACCTACGAAATTAATGCACAAATGCTACCCTAAACATTAAAACATAATGTGACACGTTCATGTAAAATAAATAACTAGTAAAGCTCCAATATAAAGCAACATGTGAAAAGGGATGGACAAATTATAACATTCAAGTATTTCTAGTGGAAATAAAGTTGATATAAAACAAGAATTACCAGGCACAGATGTCTTTTTGCTCTGCATTATTCATCTGTTCTTTTTCTTTCACGATATCATGTTCTGCATTCCAAGAATGCACAAAAATGATCACAAATTACACTAGAAGGGGCCAAAAGGGGAAAAAAGGAATCATTAGATTTTAACTACTTTGATATTAAAGAATAATTATACACAAAGAGAAATATCTAATATTGTTTCTTAATATATAAAACTTCAAGAGTCGCCTTCTTTGTTTTAAACTCCAGCAATCTGCTACATTGTTACTAAAAGCATGACTGCAATCGATAGAAAAGCTGATTTTCCTAATACGACAGAAGTACAGTAAGCGAAAGGGGTTTTTAATATATGGGTACAACATGAATAATGAAAGAAAAAAAATTAGACAGTTATTACGGATACACACAATAAAAGGGATAATGATCTTCGAGATGAGTAAATTATTTCAGCGCTGGTAGAAAGATGGCACCAAAAGACAAACAGCAGGTAATTTTAAATCACAAATAAACAAAATAAACTTTACTGCTAGCTTTGAAGCAGGTGTTATATATTTGACTATCTTAATTCACACATATAATTAGTGACATAACAGATCAAAATAGAGTAATCAAACTCGCAATACATTAATATTAAAAGAGCTACACATATATTCTTTTAAAGATTTTTTTAAAAAAAGGGCAGAAAAACACCTCTCCAAAACCAGACTTGGAAGA
This sequence comes from Stegodyphus dumicola, assembly GCF_044657685.1. NCBI lineage: Eukaryota > Metazoa > Arthropoda > Arachnida > Araneae > Eresidae > Stegodyphus > Stegodyphus dumicola. Next base: position 104,997,409 of record NC_140781.1, on the reverse strand, counting down.
ACATCTTGGAAACAAAAGTCGTATACCATAAAAGAAATATTTCATTCAGAATTTTAACGTAAGAACCGTTTCTAATTTTAAGTTCTCTACTTAGGTACTCTCATCCATGAGAGAGGACAGCTTAGTCCGATATACCAGAAATTATCTTGAAATATTATCAGGTGACTTTAATGTAATTATAGAAATATTTCACTCAGGGAAAGAACATATTGTCTAGCTGCCCGGGTTCGAGCCCAGCTTTAATATAGCAAGCTAAAACACATCAAATGCCATTGAATGATACAGCATTTTGAAATGTTACAAAAAATTTAAATGCAATTTCGTGGAAGAGCTATTGCAATTACCTACATACTAAACTTTTGACCAAAAATTCAAGAAAACTAAGATACTCCTTTTTCTTTCGAAGGAATCAAAGTTATATGCTAATGTAGGGATGCTCAACCTATTGTACTATGAAACCTACACATAGGAATGAAATTTTGTCAGCTATGTGAAATGTCCAATACCGAGAAATTCCGTAAATTGTAGAATAGAACCTGCGTCTGAAAACAGACGAAAGGTAAAACATTATTCAAATACTTTACCTTTAGCCTTGAAGCAGGTGTTCTATATTAAACTGTGTTAATTCACATACAGAATTAGTAATATAATAGCTCAACATATTTTAAGAACTAAACACGCATTAAATAAACATTAAAAAATCTATATACATTTATTAGTGTTACGAGGGTTTATTCTGAAATATTATAAGGTCACTTTCAAAGAAATGATAGAACTTTTCACTCAGGGAAGGGACATTCTGTCTGGCTGCCCGGGTTCCATCCCAGCTTCTGTTACAAAAGTTTCATAGAATAATTTTAAAAATCCAGAAACGAAACTTATGAAGAAATTATTGAACATACCTGGTTCTATGATTTAGCCATTCTTACAGACATAGTAACTAAATCTTAAATTTGAGGGAGGGGGCGTGAGAAAGGGTTATTATAAATTCATTTTAAATCAAAATTAATTTTGTGAAAATATTACACAAATATGAGGAATATACATTTTTACCATAATGTAATGTACGTTTTGCCCCTTTGAAAATCTGGAGAACTAAGGGGTGAAATATAAGAAAACTGAAAAAATCATTTGGAAAATCTCATCGAGCTTAAATTAGTTTCTAAATTAGATGTTTTGAGTGTATTTAAAATTAGGCTAACTACTTCATTCACTTCAAACCCATTACATAATACTAGTATTTAAGAAAAATGGTAAAAGATTGCAAATATGTCAAATAACAATTCTATTGATCTAGAAATGGAAATAACTGATTTTCATCCTAATTAAGATCAAGAATATCACAAAAAGCCATTTGAATAGTCCTAGAACAGAAACATCATGAACAGTTAAACTTTTAAAAAGATAAATTCCTGCTTCCAATCTACTTAAAAATGTGAAAGAGGATTTTCAACAATGAACTTGTTAAAATCAATGTTTAGATACAGGATAACAAATCAACATCCCAACGACTACAAGGATTTAGCCATAACATCGCATGTATCAGAGGGAAAAAAAAAAAAAAAAACTCACAGAAGATATGCAGTGTTAAATTTCACATTAAAATACGATTTCCCTGTATTTAACTTTCATCTTGCTGAATTTTTTGTAAATAATACAAAGAGTATACCTTTTCTTTAACATATTATACCACACATTTTTATACTTTGTGTAATGTACTTATAACTGAAATATTAAAAGTGCACTAGATACGTGTGCTCACTAAAATTTTATAAACTGAAAATTGGCTCCCTTTAAGTTAAAGTTGCACATAACTGCACTAAGGGAAGGAATGCAATTTTATTTCTTTGTCTGTATTTGGTTTCATTTTCATATAAAAAGAGTTAAAAATAGGGTTATCTAATTTTGTTATCTAGGTAACAAAATTTAAACACACATTTTCAGTAAAAATTACAGAATAAAAGATTTTGTTTCCCTGAAGATGCAACACCTCACTATTCCAGGTATGGTACAGACTGCATACTGTCAGAAAGAAATTCCTTTCTTAAACAGGGAATCCATATACTTTAATCTGTTTTTACACAAGTACTGTTTATGACTAATGGTCCAGGAGTAAAATACTTTATAGTTAATCCATCTAAATTTTTATTATTTCCGGTCATCTGTATAGACTGTTTATTTATCACGACTAAACTACCAATCTGCAATCTAGATACCTCATTTGATTCTTCAAGTCACGTTTCGTATCCTATCATTTCTAATACAACAGGTACTTGCTGAGCGCAGACTTGTAAAGCGTGATTTCGCGTATAGCAGTACTTTACAGGATTCCATTTAATTTGTCCACTGCTAGAATTTCATTCATACGTGGTTCAACATTCATCCATCAACACGAAGAAAGAATTTATCTGCTACTTTAAACAATTTCCATAGACTGAAAATGAAGTTCAAAAAAATCTTACAAATCTCAAATGCAAAGCATTCCGAAGAATTTTCACATATGGAAAATAAAGAAGTCAAACAATGAATCAGAAAATTACAAAAGAAGAATTGGGTGCTTATAAAACCCCTTGATAATAAAAACGCTCATTACGAGAAACAGCTTTTAACTGAAGATTAGATGAAGGAATCGTTAAATAACAGAGAAGCAATGTCTGATCTTCTAGTGGAGATGGACACAATTAAAGAAAAACACGGACACTTTAAAAGAGCTACTGGGAAATATGTGCTCTTTACAGCGACATGGTTACAGTTGCATCAGTCATTCTTATAAGCAAAAGACATCAGCTTTTTCAAAAAATAATTCTGTCATGTATTTGCCAAGAGAACGAAAACAAGTCCTAAAGAAACTTTCAGAGTGCTTTTCAAAACCAAGTTGAAAGTTAGTCTGCAGAATTTTACTTCGATAATAATAAAACAACTCTGATTTTATTTCAAAATGAATATTTTTTTATCGATTTTAAAGAGATCTTCGCAAACTGGTTCATAAAACTTCACAATATGCCAAAATTGTTCAGATTAGGGACAAAATATAATAAAGTATGCTTAAAACAACTAAGAAAAAGCACATTTTGAGCATCCTTAACAGAAGACAATTTGGCTCCACTAACTTTCTTTACGAGTATACATTAAATTTTTATTTACATTTCTTTTTTATTCAACACTTAACTTTCAATGGTTTTAAGAGAAACAGCACTTGATAGAGAGACTCTAAATTTGGAAAACACTGAAACAAAATTGGTTTATACCCAGGCAGTGCAATTACACTGGCCTGTTGGGAAGAGAAGACCCCGTTGGACATGGAAAATATTAGGCCACACAGAGAGGAAAATGTTTAGCCTCCTCCTCGTAATGCGAAAGGAGGCCACTTGGGAAAAAATTACACCACAGCAGTACTTTTGAAACCACTACGAAGCAACAGAACTCTAACAAATCTCAGACTTCTGATAATTATAGTGTGATTAACAGTTCAACCTCACTTCGAATATTACAATACAATATAGAGAAAGCACCAATTCAGACACTTCAATATGAAATACAAAACCTACGAAATTAATGCACAAATGCTACCCTAAACATTAAAACATAATGTGACACGTTCATGTAAAATAAATAACTAGTAAAGCTCCAATATAAAGCAACATGTGAAAAGGGATGGACAAATTATAACATTCAAGTATTTCTAGTGGAAATAAAGTTGATATAAAACAAGAATTACCAGGCACAGATGTCTTTTTGCTCTGCATTATTCATCCGTTCTTTTTCTTTCACGATATCATGTTCTGCATTCCAAGAGTGCACAAAAATGATCACAAATTACACTAGAAGGGGCCAAAAGGGGAAAAAAGGAATCATTAGATTTTAACTACTTTGATATTAAAGAATAATTATACACAAAGAGAAATATCTAATATTGTTTCTTAATATATAAAACTTCAAGAGTCGCCTTCTTTGTTTTAAACTCCAGCAATCTGCTACATTGTTACTAAAAGCATGACTGCAATCGATAGAAAAGCTGATTTTCCTAATACGACAGAAGTACAGTAAGCGAAAGGGGTTTTTAATATATGGGTACAACATGAATAATGAAAGAAAAAAAATTAGACAGTTATTACGGATACACACAATAAAAGGGATAATGATCTTCGAGATGAGTAAATTATTTCAGCGCTGGTAGAAAGATGGCACCAAAAGACAAACAGCAGGTAATTTTAAATCACAAATAAACAAAATAAACTTTACTGCTAGCTTTGAAGCAGGTGTTATATATTTGACTATCTTAATTCACACATATAATTAGTGACATAACAGATCAAAATAGAGTAATCAAACTCGCAATACATTAATATTAAAAGAGCTACACATATATTCTTTTAAAGATTTTTTTAAAAAAAGGGCAGAAAAACACGTCTCCAAAACCAGACTTGGAAGAACATCTTGGAAACAAAAGTCGTATACCATAAAAGAAATATTTCATTCAGAATTTTAACGTAAGAACCGTTTCTAATTTTAAGTTCTCTACTTAGGTACTCTCATCCATGAGAGAGGACAGCTTAGTCCGATATACCAGAAATTATCTTGAAATATTATCAGGTGACTTTAATGTAATTATAGAAATATTTCACTCAGGGAAAGAACATATTGTCTAGCTGCCAGGGTTCGAGCCCAGCTTTAATATAGCAAGCTAAAACACATCAAATGCCATTGAATGATACAGCATTTTGAAATGTTACAAAAAATTTAAATGCAATTTCGTGGAAGAGCTATTGCAATTACCTACATACTAAACTTTTGACCAAAAATTCAAGAAAACTAAGATACTCCTTTTTCTTTTGAAGGAATCAAAGTTATATGCTAATGTAGGGATGCTCAACCTATTGTACTATGAAACCTACACATAGGAATGAAATTTTGTCAGCTATGTGAAATGTCCAATACCGAGAAATTCCGTAAATTGTAGAATAGAACCTGCGTCTGAAAACAGACGAAAGGTAAAACATTATTCAAATACTTTACCTTGAAGCAGGTGTTCTATATTAAACTGTGTTAATTCACATACAGAATTAGTAATATAATAGCTCAACATATTTTAAGAACTAAACACGCATTAAATAAACATTAAAAAATCTATATACATTTATTAGTGTTACGAGGGTTTATTCTGAAATATTATAAGGTCACTTTCAAAGAAATGATAGAACTTTTCACTCAGGGAAGGGACATTCTGTCTGGCTGCCCGGGTTCCATCCCAGCTTCTGTTACAAAAGTTTCATAGAATAATTTTAAAAATCCAGAAACGAAACTTATGAAGAAATTATTGAACATACCTGGTTCTATGATTTAGCCATTCTTACAGACATAGTAACTAAATCTTAAATTTGAGGGAGGGGGCGTGAGAAAGGGTTATTATAAATTCATTTTAAATCAAAATTAATTTTGTGAAAATATTACACAATTATGAGGAATATACATTTTTACCATAATGTAATGTACGTTTTGCCCCTTTGAAAATCTGGAGAACTAAGGGGTGAAATATAAGAAAACTGAAAAAATCATTTGGAAAATCTCATCGAGCTTAAATTAGTTTCTAAATTAGATGTTTTGAGTGTATTTAAAATTAGGCTAACTACTTCATTCACTTCAAACCCATTACATAATACTAGTATTTAAGAAAAATGGTAAAAGATTGCAAATATGTCAAATAACAATTCTATTGATCTAGAAATGGAAATAACTGATTTTCATCCTAATTAAGATCAAGAATATCACAAAAAGCCATTTGAATAGTCCTAGAACAGAAACATCATGAACAGTTAAACTTTTAAAAAGATAAATTCCTGCTTCCAATCTACTTAAAAATGTGAAAGAGGATTTTCAACAATGAACTTGTTAAAATCAATGTTTAGATACAGGATAACAAATCAACATCCCAACGACTACAAGGATTTAGCCATAACATCGCATGTATCAGAGGGAAAAAAAAAAAAAAAAACTCACAGAAGATATGCAGTGTTAAATTTCACATTAAAATACGATTTCCCTGTATTTAACTTTCATCTTGCTGAATTTTTTGTAAATAATACAAAGAGTATACCTTTTCTTTAACATATTATACCACACATTTTTATACTTTGTGTAATGTACTTATAACTGAAATATTAAAAGTGCACTAGATACGTGTGCTCACTAAAATTTTATAAACTGAAAATTGGCTCCCTTTAAGTTAAAGTTGCACATAACTGCACTAAGGGAAGGAATGCAATTTTATTTCTTTGTCTGTATTTGGTTTCATTTTCATATAAAAAGAGTTAAAAATAGGGTTATCTAATTTTGTTATCTAGGTAACAAAATTTAAACACACATTTTCAGTAAAAATTACAGAATAAAAGATTTTGTTTCCCTGAAGATGCAACACCTCACTATTCCAGGTATGGTACAGACTGCATACTGTCAGAAAGAAATTCCTTTCTTAAACAGGGAATCCATATACTTTAATCTGTTTTTACACAAGTACTGTTTATGACTAATGGTCCAGGAGTAAAATACTTTATAGTTAATCCATCTAAATTTTTATTATTTCCGGTCATCTGTATAGACTGTTTATTTATCACGACTAAACTACCAATCTGCAATCTAGATACCTCATTTGATTCTTCAAGTCACGTTTCGTATCCTATCATTTCTAATACAACAGGTACTTGCTGAGCGCAGACTTGTAAAGCGTGATTTCGCGTATAGCAGTACTTTACAGGATTCCATTTAATTTGTCCACTGCTAGAATTTCATTCATACGTGGTTCAACATTCATCCATCAACACGAAGAAAGAATTTATCTGCTACTTTAAACAATTTCCATAGACTGAAAATGAAGTTCAAAAAAATCTTACAAATCTCAAATGCAAAGCATTCCGAAGAATTTTCACATATGGAAAATAAAGAAGTCAAACAATGAATCAGAAAATTACAAAAGAAGAATTGGGTGCTTATAAAACCCCTTGATAATAAAAACGCTCATTACGAGAAACAGCTTTTAACTGAAGATTAGATGAAGGAATCGTTAAATAACAGAGAAGCAATGTCTGATCTTCTAGTGGAGATGGACACAATTAAAGAAAAACACGGACACTTTAAAAGAGCTACTGGGAAATATGTGCTCTTTACAGCGACATGGTTACAGTTGCATCAGTCATTCTTATAAGCAAAAGACATCAGCTTTTTCAAAAAATAATTCTGTCATGTATTTGCCAAGAGAACGAAAACAAGTCCTAAAGAAACTTTCAGAGTGCTTTTCAAAACCAAGTTGAAAGTTAGTCTGCAGAATTTTACTTCGATAATAATAAAACATCTCTGATTTTATTTCAAAATGAATATTTTTTTATCGATTTTAAAGAGATCTTCGCAAACTGGTTCATAAAACTTCACAATATGCCAAAATTGTTCAGATTAGGGACAAAATATAATAAAGTATGCTTAAAACAACTAAGAAAAAGCACATTTTGAGCATCCTTAACAGAAGACAATTTGGCTCCACTAACTTTCTTTACGAGTATACATTAAATTTTTATTTACATTTCTTTTTTATTCAACACTTAACTTTCAATGGTTTTAAGAGAAACAGCACTTGATAGAGAGACTCTAAATTTGGAAAACACTGAAACAAAATTGGTTTATACCCAGGCAGTGCAATTACACTGGCCTGTTGGGAAGAGAAGACCCCGTTGGACATGGAAAATATTAGGCCACACAGAGAGGAAAATGTTTAGCCTCCTCCTCGTAATGCGAAAGGAGGCCACTTGGGAAAAAATTACACTACAGCAGTACTTTTGAAACCACTACGAAGCAACAGAACTCTAACAAATCTCAGACTTCTGATAATTATAGTGTGATTAACAGTTCAACCTCACTTCGAATATTACAATACAATATAGAGAAAGCACCAATTCAGACACTTCAATATGAAATACAAAACCTACGAAATTAATGCACAAATGCTACCCTAAACATTAAAACATAATGTGACACGTTCATGTAAAATAAATAACTAGTAAAGCTCCAATATAAAGCAACATGTGAAAAGGGATGGACAAATTATAACATTCAAGTATTTCTAGTGGAAATAAAGTTGATATAAAACAAGAATTACCAGGCACAGATGTCTTTTTGCTCTGCATTATTCATCCGTTCTTTTTCTTTCACGATATCATGTTCTGCATTCCAAGAGTGCACAAAAATGATCACAAATTACACTAGAAGGGGCCAAAAGGGGAAAAAAGGAATCATTAGATTTTAACTACTTTGATATTAAAGAATAATTATACACAAAGAGAAATATCTAATATTGTTTCTTAATATATAAAACTTCAAGAGTCGCCTTCTTTGTTTTAAACTCCAGCAATCTGCTACATTGTTACTAAAAGCATGACTGCAATCGATAGAAAAGCTGATTTTCCTAATACGACAGAAGTACAGTAAGCGAAAGGGGTTTTTAATATATGGGTACAACATGAATAATGAAAGAAAAAAAATTAGACAGTTATTACGGATACACACAATAAAAGGGATAATGATCTTCGAGATGAGTAAATTATTTCAGCGCTGGTAGAAAGATGGCACCAAAAGACAAACAGCAGGTAATTTTAAATCACAAATAAACAAAATAAACTTTACTGCTAGCTTTGAAGCAGGTGTTATATATTTGACTATCTTAATTCACACATATAATTAGTGACATAACAGATCAAAATAGAGTAATCAAACTCGCAATACATTAATATTAAAAGAGCTACACATATATTCTTTTAAAGATTTTTTTAAAAAAAGGGCAGAAAAACACGTCTCCAAAACCAGACTTGGAAGAACATCTTGGAAACAAAAGTCGTATACCATAAAAGAAATATTTCATTCAGAATTTTAACGTAAGAACCGTTTCTAATTTTAAGTTCTCTACTTAGGTACTCTCATCCATGAGAGAGGACAGCTTAGTCCGATATACCAGAAATTATCTTGAAATATTATCAGGTGACTTTAATGTAATTATAGAAATATTTCACTCAGGGAAAGAACATATTGTCTAGCTGCCCGGGTTCGAGCCCAGCTTTAATATAGCAAGCTAAAACACATCAAATGCCATTGAATGATACAGCATTTTGAAATGTTACAAAAAATTTAAATGCAATTTCGTGGAAGAGCTATTGCAATTACCTACATACTAAACTTTTGACCAAAAATTCAAGAAAACTAAGATACTCCTTTTTCTTTCGAAGGAATCAAAGTTATATGCTAATGTAGGGATGCTCAACCTATTGTACTATGAAACCTACACATAGGAATGAAATTTTGTCAGCTATGTGAAATGTCCAATACCGAGAAATTCCGTAAATTGTAGAATAGAACCTGCGTCTGAAAACAGACGAAAGGTAAAACATTATTCAAATACTTTACCTTTAGCCTTGAAGCAGGTGTTCTATATTAAACTGTGTTAATTCACATACAGAATTAGTAATATAATAGCTCAACATATTTTAAGAACTAAACACGCATTAAATAAACATTAAAAAATCTATATACATTTATTAGTGTTACGAGGGTTTATTCTGAAATATTATAAGGTCACTTTCAAAGAAATGATAGAACTTTTCACTCAGGGAAGGGACATTCTGTCTGGCTGCCCGGGTTCCATCCCAGCTTCTGTTACAAAAGTTTCATAGAATGATTTTAAAAATCCAGAAACGAAACTTATGAAGAAATTATTGAACATACCTGGTTCTATGATTTAGCCATTCTTACAGACATAGTAACTAAATCTTAAATTTGAGGGAGGGGGCGTGAGAAAGGGTTATTATAAATTCATTTTAAATCAAAATTAATTTTGTGAAAATATTACACAAATATGAGGAATATACATTTTTACCATAATGTAATGTACGTTTTGCCCCTTTGAAAATCTGGAGAACTAAGGGGTGAAATATAAGAAAACTGAAAAAATCATTTGGAAAATCTCATCGAGCTTAAATTAGTTTCTAAATTAGATGTTTTGAGTGTATTTAAAATTAGGCTAACTACTTCATTCACTTCAAACCCATTACATAATACTAGTATTTAAGAAAAATGGTAAAAGATTGCAAATATGTCAAATAACAATTCTATTGATCTAGAAATGGAAATAACTGATTTTCATCCTAATTAAGATCAAGAATATCACAAAAAGCCATTTGAATAGTCCTAGAACAGAAACATCATGAACAGTTAAACTTTTAAAAAGATAAATTCCTGCTTCCAATCTACTTAAAAATGTGAAAGAGGATTTTCAACAATGAACTTGTTAAAATCAATGTTTAGATACAGGATAACAAATCAACATCCCAACGACTACAAGGATTTAGCCATAACATCGCATGTATCAGAGGGAAAAAAAAAAAAAAAAAACTCACAGAAGATATGCAGTGTTAAATTTCACATTAAAATACGATTTCCCTGTATTTAACTTTCATCTTGCTGAATTTTTTGTAAATAATACAAAGAGTATACCTTTTCTTTAACATATTATACCACACATTTTTATACTTTGTGTAATGTACTTATAACTGAAATATTAAAAGTGCACTAGATACGTGTGCTCACTAAAATTTTATAAACTGAAAATTGGCTCCCTTTAAGTTAAAGTTGCACATAACTGCACTAAGGGAAGGAATGCAATTTTATTTCTTTGTCTGTATTTGGTTTCATTTTCATATAAAAAGAGTTAAAAATAGGGTTATCTAATTTTGTTATCTAGGTAACAAAATTTAAACACACATTTTCAGTAAAAATTACAGAATAAAAGATTTTGTTTCCCTGAAGATGCAACACCTCACTATTCCAGGTATGGTACAGACTGCATACTGTCAGAAAGAAATTCCTTTCTTAAACAGGGAATCCATATACTTTAATCTGTTTTTACACAAGTACTGTTTATGACTAATGGTCCAGGAGTAAAATACTTTATAGTTAATCCATCTAAATTTTTATTATTTCCGGTCATCTGTATAGACTGTTTATTTATCACGACTAAACTACCAATCTGCAATCTAGATACCTCATTTGATTCTTCAAGTCACGTTTCGTATCCTATCATTTCTAATACAACAGGTACTTGCTGAGCGCAGACTTGTAAAGCGTGATTTCGCGTATAGCAGTACTTTACAGGATTCCATTTAATTTGTCCACTGCTAGAATTTCATTCATACGTGGTTCAACATTCATCCATCAACACGAAGAAAGAATTTATCTGCTACTTTAAAGAATTTCCATAGACTGAAAATGAAGTTCAAAAAAATCTTACAAATCTCAAATGCAAAGCATTCCGAAGAATTTTCACATATGGAAAATAAAGAAGTCAAACAATGAATCAGAAAATTACAAAAGAAGAATTGGGTGCTTATAAAACCCCTTGATAATAAAAACGCTCATTACGAGAAACAGCTTTTAACTGAAGATTAGATGAAGGAATCGTTAAATAACAGAGAAGCAATGTCTGATCTTCTAGTGGAGATGGACACAATTAAAGAAAAACACGGACACTTTAAAAGAGCTACTGGGAAATATGTGCTCTTTACAGCGACATGGTTACAGTTGCATCAGTCATTCTTATAAGCAAAAGACATCAGCTTTTTCAAAAAATAATTCTGTCATGTATTTGCCAAGAGAACGAAAACAAGTCCTAAAGAAACTTTCAGAGTGCTTTTCAAAACCAAGTTGAAAGTTAGTCTGCAGAATTTTACTTCGATAATAATAAAACATCTCTGATTTTATTTCAAAATGAATATTTTTTTATCGATTTTAAAGAGATCTTCGCAAACTGGTTCATAAAACTTCACAATATGCCAAAATTGTTCAGATTAGGGACAAAATATAATAAAGTATGCTTAAAACAACTAAGAAAAAGCACATTTTGAGCATCCTTAACAGAAGACAATTTGGCTCCACTAACTTTCTTTACGAGTATACATTAAATTTTTATTTACATTTCTTTTTTATTCAACACTTAACTTTCAATGGTTTTAAGAGAAACAGCACTTGATAGAGAGACTCTAAATTTGGAAAACACTGAAACAAAATTGGTTTATACCCAGGCAGTGCAATTACACTGGCCTGTTGGGAAGAGAAGACCCCGTTGGACATGGAAAATATTAGGCCACACAGAGAGGAAAATGTTTAGCCTCCTCCTCGTAATGCGAAAGGAGGCCACTTGGGAAAAAATTACACCACAGCAGTACTTTTGAAACCACTACGAAGCAACAGAACTCTAACAAATCTCAGACTTCTGATAATTATAGTGTGATTAACAGTTCAACCTCACTTCGAATATTACAATACAATATAGAGAAAGCACCAATTCAGACACTTCAATATGAAATACAAAACCTACGAAATTAATGCACAAATGCTACCCTAAACATTAAAACATAATGTGACACGTTCATGTAAAATAAATAACTAGTAAAGCTCCAATATAAAGCAACATGTGAAAAGGGATGGACAAATTATAACATTCAAGTATTTCTAGTGGAAATAAAGTTGATATAAAACAAGAATTACCAGGCACAGATGTCTTTTTGCTCTGCATTATTCATCCGTTCTTTTTCTTTCACGATATCATGTTCTGCATTCCAAGAGTGCACAAAAATGATCACAAATTACACTAGAAGGGGCCAAAAGGGGAAAAAAGGAATCATTAGATTTTAACTACTTTGATATTAAAGAATAATTATACACAAAGAGAAATATCTAATATTGTTTCTTAATATATAAAACTTCAAGAGTCGCCTTCTTTGTTTTAAACTCCAGCAATCTGCTACATTGTTACTAAAAGCATGACTGCAATCGATAGAAAAGCTAATTTTCCTAATACGACAGAAGTACAGTAAGCGAAAGGGGTAAAGAAAAAAAATTAGACAGTTATTACGGATACACACAATAAAAGGGATAATGATCTTCGAGATGAGTAAATTATTTCAGCGCTGGTAGAAAGATGGCACCAAAAGACAAACAGCAGGTAATTTTAAATCACAAATAAACAAAATAAACTTTACTGCTAGCTTTGAAGCAGGTGTTATATATTTGACTATCTTAATTCACACATATAATTAGTGACATAACAGATCAAAATAGAGTAATCAAACTCGCAATACATTAATATTAAAAGAGCTACACATATATTCTTTTAAAGATTTTTTTAAAAAAAGGGCAGAAAAACACGTCTCCAAAACCAGACTTGGAAGAACATCTTGGAAACAAAAGTCGTATACCATAAAAGAAATATTTCATTCAGAATTTTAACGTAAGAACCGTTTCTAATTTTAAGTTCTCTACTTAGGTACTCTCATCCATGAGAGAGGACAGCTTAGTCCGATATACCAGAAATTATCTTGAAATATTATCAGGTGACTTTAATGTAATTATAGAAATATTTCACTCAGGGAAAGAACATATTGTCTAGCTGCCCGGGTTCGAGCCCAGCTTTAATATAGCAAGCTAAAACACATCAAATGCCATTGAATGATACAGCATTTTGAAATGTTACAAAAAATTTAAATGCAATTTCGTGGAAGAGCTATTGCAATTACCTACATACTAAACTTTTGACCAAAAATTCAAGAAAACTAAGATACTCCTTTTTCTTTCGAAGGAATCAAAGTTATATGCTAATGTAGGGATGCTCAACCTATTGTACTATGAAACCTACACATAGGAATGAAATTTTGTCAGCTATGTGAAATGTCCAATACCGAGAAATTCCGTAAATTGTAGAATAGAACCTGCGTCTGAAAACAGACGAAAGGTAAAACATTATTCAAATACTTTACCTTTAGCCTTGAAGCAGGTGTTCTATATTAAACTGTGTTAATTCACATACAGAATTAGTAATATAATAGCTCAACATATTTTAAGAACTAAACACGCATTAAATAAACATTAAAAAATCTATATACATTTATTAGTGTTACGAGGGTTTATTCTGAAATATTATAAGGTCACTTTCAAAGAAATGATAGAACTTTTCACTCAGGGAAGGGACATTCTGTCTGGCTGCCCGGGTTCCATCCCAGCTTCTGTTACAAAAGTTTCATAGAATGATTTTAAAAATCCAGAAACGAAACTTATGAAGAAATTATTGAACATACCTGGTTCTATGATTTAGCCATTCTTACAGACATAGTAACTAAATCTTAAATTTGAGGGAGGGGGCGTGAGAAAGGGTTATTATAAATTCATTTTAAATCAAAATTAATTTTGTGAAAATATTACACAAATATGAGGAATATACATTTTTACCATAATGTAATGTACGTTTTGCCCCTTTGAAAATCTGGAGAACTAAGGGGTGAAATATAAGAAAACTGAAAAAATCATTTGGAAAATCTCATCGAGCTTAAATTAGTTTCTAAATTAGATGTTTTGAGTGTATTTAAAATTAGGCTAACTACTTCATTCACTTCAAACCCATTACATAATACTAGTATTTAAGAAAAATGGTAAAAGATTGCAAATATGTCAAATAACAATTCTATTGATCTAGAAATGGAAATAACTGATTTTCATCCTAATTAAGATCAAGAATATCACAAAAAGCCATTTGAATAGTCCTAGAACAGAAACATCATGAACAGTTAAACTTTTAAAAAGATAAATTCCTGCTTCCAATCTACTTAAAAATGTGAAAGAGGATTTTCAACAATGAACTTGTTAAAATCAATGTTTAGATACAGGATAACAAATCAACATCCCAACGACTACAAGGATTTAGCCATAACATCGCATGTATCAGAGGGAAAAAAAAAAAAAAAACTCACAGAAGATATGCAGTGTTAAATTTCACATTAAAATACGATTTCCCTGTATTTAACTTTCATTTTGCTGAATTTTTTGTAAATAATACAAAGAGTATACCTTTTCTTTAACATATTATACCACACATTTTTATACTTTGTGTAATGTACTTATAACTGAAATATTAAAAGTGCACTAGATACGTGTGCTCACTAAAATTTTATAAACTGAAAATTGGCTCCCTTTAAGTTAAAGTTGCACATAACTGCACTAAGGGAAGGAATGCAATTTTATTTCTTTGTCTGTATTTGGTTTCATTTTCATATAAAAAGAGTTAAAAATAGGGTTATCTAATTTTGTTATCTAGGTAACAAAATTTAAACACACATTTTCAGTAAAAATTACAGAATAAAAGATTTTGTTTCCCTGAAGATGCAACACCTCACTATTCCAGGTATGGTACAGACTGCATACTGTCAGAAAGAAATTCCTTTCTTAAACAGGGAATCCATATACTTTAATCTGTTTTTACACAAGTACTGTTTATGACTAATGGTCCAGGAGTAAAATACTTTATAGTTAATCCATCTAAATTTTTATTATTTCCGGTCATCTGTATAGACTGTTTATTTATCACGACTAAACTACCAATCTGCAATCTAGATACCTCATTTGATTCTTCAAGTCACGTTTCGTATCCTATCATTTCTAATACAACAGGTACTTGCTGAGCGCAGACTTGTAAAGCGTGATTTCGCGTATAGCAGTACTTTACAGGATTCCATTTAATTTGTCCACTGCTAGAATTTCATTCATACGTGGTTCAACATTCATCCATCAACACGAAGAAAGAATTTATCTGCTACTTTAAACAATTTCCATAGACTGAAAATGAAGTTCAAAAAAATCTTACAAATCTCAAATGCAAAGCATTCCGAAGAATTTTCACATATGGAAAATAAAGAAGTCAAACAATGAATCAGAAAATTACAAAAGAAGAATTGGGTGCTTATAAAACCCCTTGATAATAAAAACGCTCATTACGAGAAACAGCTTTTAACTGAAGATTAGATGAAGGAATCGTTAAATAACAGAGAAGCAATGTCTGATCTTCTAGTGGAGATGGACACAATTAAAGAAAAACACGGACACTTTAAAAGAGCTACTGGGAAATATGTGCTCTTTACAGCGACATGGTTACAGTTGCATCAGTCATTCTTATAAGCAAAAGACATCAGCTTTTTCAAAAAATAATTCTGTCATGTATTTGCCAAGAGAACGAAAACAAGTCCTAAAGAAACTTTCAGAGTGCTTTTCAAAACCAAGTTGAAAGTTAGTCTGCAGAATTTTACTTCGATAATAATAAAACATCTCTGATTTTATTTCAAAATGAATATTTTTTTATCGATTTTAAAGAGATCTTCGCAAACTGGTTCATAAAACTTCACAATATGCCAAAATTGTTCAGATTAGGGACAAAATATAATAAAGTATGCTTAAAACAACTAAGAAAAAGCACATTTTGAGCATCCTTAACAGAAGACAATTTGGCTCCACTAACTTTCTTTACGAGTATACATTAAATTTTTATTTACATTTCTTTTTTATTCAACACTTAACTTTCAATGGTTTTAAGAGAAACAGCACTTGATAGAGAGACTCTAAATTTGGAAAACACTGAAACAAAATTGGTTTATACCCAGGCAGTGCAATTACACTGGCCTGTTGGGAAGAGAAGACCCCGTTGGACATGGAAAATATTAGGCCACACAGAGAGGAAAATGTTTAGCCTCCTCCTCGTAATGCGAAAGGAGGCCACTTGGGAAAAAATTACACCACAGCAGTACTTTTGAAACCACTACGAAGCAACAGAACTCTAACAAATCTCAGACTTCTGATAATTATAGTGTGATTAACAGTTCAACCTCACTTCGAATATTACAATACAATATAGAGAAAGCACCAATTCAGACACTTCAATATGAAATACAAAACCTACGAAATTAATGCACAAATGCTACCCTAAACATTAAAACATAATGTGACACGTTCATGTAAAATAAATAACTAGTAAAGCTCCAATATAAAGCAACATGTGAAAAGGGATGGACAAATTATAACATTCAAGTATTTCTAGTGGAAATAAAGTTGATATAAAACAAGAATTACCAGGCACAGATGTCTTTTTGCTCTGCATTATTCATCCGTTCTTTTTCTTTCACGATATCATGTTCTGCATTCCAAGAGTGCACAAAAATGATCACAAATTACACTAGAAGGGGCCAAAAGGGGAAAAAAGGAATCATTAGATTTTAACTACTTTGATATTAAAGAGTAATTATACACAAAGAGAAATATCTAATATTGTTTCTTAATATATAAAACTTCAAGAGTCGTCTTCTTTGTTTTAAACTCCAGCAATCTGCTACATTGTTACTAAAAGCATGACTGCAATCGATAGAAAAGCTGATTTTCCTAATACGACAGAAGTACAGTAAGCGAAAGGGGTTTTTAATATATGGGTACAACATGAATAATGAAAGAAAAAAAATTAGACAGTTATTACGGATACACACAATAAAAGGGATAATGATCTTCGAGATGAGTAAATTATTTCAGCGCTGGTAGAAAGATGGCACCAAAAGACAAACAGCAGGTAATTTTAAATCACAAATAAACAAAATAAACTTTACTGCTAGCTTTGAAGCAGGTGTTATATATTTGACTATCTTAATTCACACATATAATTAGTGACATAACAGATCAAAATAGAGTAATCAAACTCGCAATACATTAATATTAAAAGAGCTACACATATATTCTTTTAAAGATTTTTTTAAAAAAAGGGCAGAAAAACACGTCTCCAAAACCAGACTTGGAAGAACATCTTGGAAACAAAAGTCGTATACCATAAAAGAAATATTTCATTCAGAATTTTAACGTAAGAACCGTTTCTAATTTTAAGTTCTCTACTTAGGTACTCTCATCCATGAGAGAGGACAGCTTAGTCCGATATACCAGAAATTATCTTGAAATATTATCAGGTGACTTTAATGTAATTATAGAAATATTTCACTCAGGGAAAGAACATATTGTCTAGCTGCCCGGGTTCGAGCCCAGCTTTAATATAGCAAGCTAAAACACATCAAATGCCATTGAATGATACAGCATTTTGAAATGTTACAAAAAATTTAAATGCAATTTCGTGGAAGAGCTATTGCAATTACCTACATACTAAACTTTTGACCAAAAATTCAAGAAAACTAAGATACTCCTTTTTCTTTCGAAGGAATCAAAGTTATATGCTAATGTAGGGATGCTCAACCTATTGTACTATGAAACCTACACATAGGAATGAAATTTTGTCAGCTATGTGAAATGTCCAATACCGAGAAATTCCGTAAATTGTAGAATAGAACCTGCGTCTGAAAACAGACGAAAGGTAAAACATTATTCAAATACTTTACCTTTAGCCTTGAAGCAGGTGTTCTATATTAAACTGTGTTAATTCACATACAGAATTAGTAATATAATAGCTCAACATATTTTAAGAACTAAACACGCATTAAATAAACATTAAAAAATCTATATACATTTATTAGTGTTACGAGGGTTTATTCTGAAATATTATAAGGTCACTTTCAAAGAAATGATAGAACTTTTCACTCAGGGAAGGGACATTCTGTCTGGCTGCCCGGGTTCCATCCCAGCTTCTGTTACAAAAGTTTCATAGAATAATTTTAAAAATCCAGAAACGAAACTTATGAAGAAATTATTGAACATACCTGGTTCTATGATTTAGCCATTCTTACAGACATAGTAACTAAATCTTAAATTTGAGGGAGGGGGCGTGAGAAAGGGTTATTATAAATTCATTTTAAATCAAAATTAATTTTGTGAAAATATTACACAAATATGAGGAATATACATTTTTACCATAATGTAATGTACGTTTTGCCCCTTTGAAAATCTGGAGAACTAAGGGGTGAAATATAAGAAAACTGAAAAAATCATTTGGAAAATCTCATCGAGCTTAAATTAGTTTCTAAATTAGATGTTTTGAGTGTATTTAAAATTAGGCTAACTACTTCATTCACTTCAAACCCATTACATAATACTAGTATTTAAGAAAAATGGTAAAAGATTGCAAATATGTCAAATAACAATTCTATTGATCTAGAAATGGAAATAACTGATTTTCATCCTAATTAAGATCAAGAATATCACAAAAAGCCATTTGAATAGTCCTAGAACAGAAACATCATGAACAGTTAAACTTTTAAAAAGATAAATTCCTGCTTCCAATCTACTTAAAAATGTGAAAGAGGATTTTCAACAATGAACTTGTTAAAATCAGTGTTTAGATACAGGATAACAAATCAACATCCCAACGACTACAAGGATTTAGCCATAACATCGCATGTATCAGAGGGAAAAAAAAAAAAAAAAAACTCACAGAAGATATGCAGTGTTAAATTTCACATTAAAATACGATTTCCCTGTATTTAACTTTCATCTTGCTGAATTTTTTGTAAATAATACAAAGAGTATACCTTTTCTTTAACATATTATACCACACATTTTTATACTTTGTGTAATGTACTTATAACTGAAATATTAAAAGTGCACTAGATACGTGTGCTCACTAAAATTTTATAAACTGAAAATTGGCTCCCTTTAAGTTAAAGTTGCACATAACTGCACTAAGGGAAGGAATGCAATTTTATTTCTTTGTCTGTATTTGGTTTCATTTTCATATAAAAAGAGTTAAAAATAGGGTTATCTAATTTTGTTATCTAGGTAACAAAATTTAAACACACATTTTCAGTAAAAATTACAGAATAAAAGATTTTGTTTCCCTGAAGATGCAACACCTCACTATTCCAGGTATGGTACAGACTGCATACTGTCAGAAAGAAATTCCTTTCTTAAACAGGGAATCCATATACTTTAATCTGTTTTTACACAAGTACTGTTTATGACTAATGGTCCAGGAGTAAAATACTTTATAGTTAATCCATCTAAATTTTTATTATTTCCGGTCATCTGTATAGACTGTTTATTTATCACGACTAAACTACCAATCTGCAATCTAGATACCTCATTTGATTCTTCAAGTCACGTTTCGTATCCTATCATTTCTAATACAACAGGTACTTGCTGAGCGCAGACTTGTAAAGCGTGATTTCGCGTATAGCAGTACTTTACAGGATTCCATTTAATTTGTCCACTGCTAGAATTTCATTCATACGTGGTTCAACATTCATCCATCAACACGAAGAAAGAATTTATCTGCTACTTTAAACAATTTCCATAGACTGAAAATGAAGTTCAAAAAAATCTTACAAATCTCAAATGCAAAGCATTCCGAAGAATTTTCACATATGGAAAATAAAGAAGTCAAACAATGAATCAGAAAATTACAAAAGAAGAATTGGGTGCTTATAAAACCCCTTGATAATAAAAGCGCTCATTACGAGAAACAGCTTTTAACTGAAGATTAGATGAAGGAATCGTTAAATAACAGAGAAGCAATGTCTGATCTTCTAGTGGAGATGGACACAATTAAAGAAAAACACGGACACTTTAAAAGAGCTACTGGGAAATATGTGCTCTTTACAGCGACATGGTTACAGTTGCATCAGTCATTCTTATAAGCAAAAGACATCAGCTTTTTCAAAAAATAATTCTGTCATGTATTTGCCAAGAGAACGAAAACAAGTCCTAAAGAAACTTTCAGAGTGCTTTTCAAAACCAAGTTGAAAGTTAGTCTGCAGAATTTTACTTCGATAATAATAAAACATCTCTGATTTTATTTCAAAATGAATATTTTTTTATCGATTTTAAAGAGATCTTCGCAAACTGGTTCATAAAACTTCACAATATGCCAAAATTGTTCAGATTAGGGACAAAATATAATAAAGTATGCTTAAAACAACTAAGAAAAAGCACATTTTGAGCATCCTTAACAGAAGACAATTTGGCTCCACTAACTTTCTTTACGAGTATACATTAAATTTTTATTTACATTTCTTTTTTATTCAACACTTAACTTTCAATGGTTTTAAGAGAAACAGCACTTGATAGAGAGACTCTAAATTTGGAAAACACTGAAACAAAATTGGTTTATACCCAGGCAGTGCAATTACACTGGCCTGTTGGGAAGAGAAGACCCCGTTGGACATGGAAAATATTAGGCCACACAGAGAGGAAAATGTTTAGCCTCCTCCTCGTAATGCGAAAGGAGGCCACTTGGGAAAAAATTACACCACAGCAGTACTTTTGAAACCACTACGAAGCAACAGAACTCTAACAAATCTCAGACTTCTGATAATTATAGTGTGATTAACAGTTCAACCTCACTTCGAATATTACAATACAATATAGAGAAAGCACCAATTCAGACACTTCAATATGAAATACAAAACCTACGAAATTAATGCACAAATGCTACCCTAAACATTAAAACATAATGTGACACGTTCATGTAAAATAAATAACTAGTAAAGCTCCAATATAAAGCAACATGTGAAAAGGGATGGACAAATTATAACATTCAAGTATTTCTAGTGGAAATAAAGTTGATATAAAACAAGAATTACCAGGCACAGATGTCTTTTTGCTCTGCATTATTCATCCGTTCTTTTTCTTTCACGATATCATGTTCTGCATTCCAAGAGTGCACAAAAATGATCACAAATTACACTAGAAGGGGCCAAAAGGGGAAAAAAGGAATCATTAGATTTTAACTACTTTGATATTAAAGAATAATTATACACAAAGAGAAATATCTAATATTGTTTCTTAATATATAAAACTTCAAGAGTCGCCTTCTTTGTTTTAAACTCCAGCAATCTGCTACATTGTTACTAAAAGCATGACTGCAATCGATAGAAAAGCTGATTTTCCTAATACGACAGAAGTACAGTAAGCGAAAGGGGTTTTTAATATATGGGTACAACATGAATAATGAAAGAAAAAAAAATTAGACAGTTATTACGGATACACACAATAAAAGGGATAATGATCTTCGAGATGAGTAAATTATTTCAGCGCTGGTAGAAAGATGGCACCAAAAGACAAACAGCAGGTAATTTTAAATCACAAATAAACAAAATAAACTTTACTGCTAGCTTTGAAGCAGGTGTTATATATTTGACTATCTTAATTCACACATATAATTAGTGACATAACAGATCAAAATAGAGTAATCAAACTCGCAATACATTAATATTAAAAGAGCTACACATATATTCTTTTAAAGATTTTTTTAAAAAAAGGGCAGAAAAACACCTCTCCAAAACCAGACTTGGAAGAACATCTTGGAAACAAAAGTCGTATACCATAAAAGAAATATTTCATTCAGAATTTTAACGTAAGAACCGTTTCTAATTTTAAGTTCTCTACTTAGGTACTCTCATCCATGAGAGAGGACAGCTTAGTCCGATATACCAGAAATTATCTTGAAATATTATCAGGTGACTTTAATGTAATTATAGAAATATTTCACTCAGGGAAAGAACATATTGTCTAGCTGCCCGGGTTCGAGCCCAGCTTTAATATAGCAAGCTAAAACACATCAAATGCCATTGAATGATACAGCATTTTGAAATGTTACAAAAAATTTAAATGCAATTTCGTGGAAGAGCTATTGCAATTACCTACATACTAAACTTTTGACCAAAAATTCAAGAAAACTAAGATACTCCTTTTTCTTTCGAAGGAATCAAAGTTATATGCTAATGTAGGGATGCTCAACCTATTGTACTATGAAACCTACACATAGGAATGAAATTTTGTCAGCTATGTGAAATGTCCAATACCGAGAAATTCCGTAAATTGTAGAATAGAACCTGCGTCTGAAAACAGACGAAAGGTAAAACATTATTCAAATACTTTACCTTTAGCCTTGAAGCAGGTGTTCTATATTAAACTGTGTTAATTCACATACAGAATTAGTAATATAATAGCTCAACATATTTTAAGAACTAAACACGCATTAAATAAACATTAAAAAATCTATATACATTTATTAGTGTTACGAGGGTTTATTCTGAAATATTATAAGGTCACTTTCAAAGAAATGATAGAACTTTTCACTCAGGGAAGGGACATTCTGTCTGGCTGCCCGGGTTCCATCCCAGCTTCTGTTACAAAAGTTTCATAGAATAATTTTAAAAATCCAGAAACGAAACTTATGAAGAAATTATTGAACATACCTGGTTCTATGATTTAGCCATTCTTACAGACATAGTAACTAAATCTTAAATTTGAGGGAGGGGGCGTGAGAAAGGGTTATTATAAATTCATTTTAAATCAAAATTAATTTTGTGAAAATATTACACAAATATGAGGAATATACATTTTTACCATAATGTAATGTACGTTTTGCCCCTTTGAAAATCTGGAGAACTAAGGGGTGAAATATAAGAAAACTGAAAAAATCATTTGGAAAATCTCATCGAGCTTAAATTAGTTTCTAAATTAGATGTTTTGAGTGTATTTAAAATTAGGCTAACTACTTCATTCACTTCAAACCCATTACATAATACTAGTATTTAAGAAAAATGGTAAAAGATTGCAAATATGTCAAATAACAATTCTATTGATCTAGAAATGGAAATAACTGATTTTCATCCTAATTAAGATCAAGAATATCACAAAAAGCCATTTGAATAGTCCTAGAACAGAAACATCATGAACAGTTAAACTTTTAAAAAGATAAATTCCTGCTTCCAATCTACTTAAAAATGTGAAAGAGGATTTTCAACAATGAACTTGTTAAAATCAATGTTTAGATACAGGATAACAAATCAACATCCCAACGACTACAAGGATTTAGCCATAACATCGCATGTATCAGAGGGAAAAAAAAAAAAAAAAAACTCACAGAAGATATGCAGTGTTAAATTTCACATTAAAATACGATTTCCCTGTATTTAACTTTCATCTTGCTGAATTTTTTGTAAATAATACAAAGAGTATACCTTTTCTTTAACATATTATACCACACATTTTTATACTTTGTGTAATGTACTTATAACTGAAATATTAAAAGTGCACTAGATACGTGTGCTCACTAAAATTTTATAAACTGAAAATTGGCTCCCTTTAAGTTAAAGTTGCACATAACTGCACTAAGGGAAGGAATGCAATTTTATTTCTTTGTCTGTATTTGGTTTCATTTTCATATAAAAAGAGTTAAAAATAGGGTTATCTAATTTTGTTATCTAGGTAACAAAATTTAAACACACATTTTCAGTAAAAATTACAGAATAAAAGATTTTGTTTCCCTGAAGATGCAACACCTCACTATTCCAGGTATGGTACAGACTGCATACTGTCAGAAAGAAATTCCTTTCTTAAACAGGGAATCCATATACTTTAATCTGTTTTTACACAAGTACTGTTTATGACTAATGGTCCAGGAGTAAAATACTTTATAGTTAATCCATCTAAATTTTTATTATTTCCGGTCATCTGTATAGACTGTTTATTTATCACGACTAAACTACCAATCTGCAATCTAGATACCTCATTTGATTCTTCAAGTCACGTTTCGTATCCTATCATTTCTAATACAACAGGTACTTGCTGAGCGCAGACTTGTAAAGCGTGATTTCGCGTATAGCAGTACTTTACAGGATTCCATTTAATTTGTCCACTGCTAGAATTTCATTCATACGTGGTTCAACATTCATCCATCAACACGAAGAAAGAATTTATCTGCTACTTTAAACAATTTCCATAGACTGAAAATGAAGTTCAAAAAAATCTTACAAATCTCAAATGCAAAGCATTCCGAAGAATTTTCACATATGGAAAATAAAGAAGTCAAACAATGAATCAGAAAATTACAAAAGAAGAATTGGGTGCTTATAAAACCCCTTGATAATAAAAGCGCTCATTACGAGAAACAGCTTTTAACTGAAGATTAGATGAAGGAATCGTTAAATAACAGAGAAGCAATGTCTGATCTTCTAGTGGAGATGGACACAATTAAAGAAAAACACGGACACTTTAAAAGAGCTACTGGGAAATATGTGCTCTTTACAGCGACATGGTTACAGTTGCATCAGTCATTCTTATAAGCAAAAGACATCAGCTTTTTCAAAAAATAATTCTGTCATGTATTTGCCAAGAGAACGAAAACAAGTCCTAAAGAAACTTTCAGAGTGCTTTTCAAAACCAAGTTGAAAGTTAGTCTGCAGAATTTTACTTCGATAATAATAAAACATCTCTGATTTTATTTCAAAATGAATATTTTTTTATCGATTTTAAAGAGATCTTCGCAAACTGGTTCATAAAACTTCACAATATGCCAAAATTGTTCAGATTAGGGACAAAATATAATAAAGTATGCTTAAAACAACTAAGAAAAAGCACATTTTGAGCATCCTTAACAGAAGACAATTTGGCTCCACTAACTTTCTTTACGAGTATACATTAAATTTTTATTTACATTTCTTTTTTATTCAACACTTAACTTTCAATGGTTTTAAGAGAAACAGCACTTGATAGAGAGACTCTAAATTTGGAAAACACTGAAACAAAATTGGTTTATACCCAGGCAGTGCAATTACACTGGCCTGTTGGGAAGAGAAGACCCCGTTGGACATGGAAAATATTAGGCCACACAGAGAGGAAAATGTTTAGCCTCCTCCTCGTAATGCGAAAGGAGGCCACTTGGGAAAAAATTACACCACAGCAGTACTTTTGAAACCACTACGAAGCAACAGAACTCTAACAAATCTCAGACTTCTGATAATTATAGTGTGATTAACAGTTCAACCTCACTTCGAATATTACAATACAATATAGAGAAAGCACCAATTCAGACACTTCAATATGAAATACAAAACCTACGAAATTAATGCACAAATGCTACCCTAAACATTAAAACATAATGTGACACGTTCATGTAAAATAAATAACTAGTAAAGCTCCAATATAAAGCAACATGTGAAAAGGGATGGACAAATTATAACATTCAAGTATTTCTAGTGGAAATAAAGTTGATATAAAACAAGAATTACCAGGCACAGATGTCTTTTTGCTCTGCATTATTCATCCGTTCTTTTTCTTTCACGATATCATGTTCTGCATTCCAAGAGTGCACAAAAATGATCACAAATTACACTAGAAGGGGCCAAAAGGGGAAAAAAGGAATCATTAGATTTTAACTACTTTGATATTAAAGAATAATTATACACAAAGAGAAATATCTAATATTGTTTCTTAATATATAAAACTTCAAGAGTCGCCTTCTTTGTTTTAAACTCCAGCAATCTGCTACATTGTTACTAAAAGCATGACTGCAATCGATAGAAAAGCTGATTTTCCTAATACGACAGAAGTACAGTAAGCGAAAGGGGTTTTTAATATATGGGTACAACATGAATAATGAAAGAAAAAAAATTAGACAGTTATTACGGATACACACAATAAAAGGGATAATGATCTTCGAGATGAGTAAATTATTTCAGCGCTGGTAGAAAGATGGCACCAAAAGACAAACAGCAGGTAATTTTAAATCACAAATAAACAAAATAAACTTTACTGCTAGCTTTGAAGCAGGTGTTATATATTTGACTATCTTAATTCACACATATAATTAGTGACATAACAGATCAAAATAGAGTAATCAAACTCGCAATACATTAATATTAAAAGAGCTACACATATATTCTTTTAAAGATTTTTTTAAAAAAAGGGCAGAAAAACACCTCTCCAAAACCAGACTTGGAAGAACATCTTGGAAACAAAAGTCGTATACCATAAAAGAAATATTTCATTCAGAATTTTAACGTAAGAACCGTTTCTAATTTTAAGTTTTCTACTTAGGTACTCTCATCCATGAGAGAGGACAGCTTAGTCCGATATACCAGAAATTATCTTGAAATATTATCAGGTGACTTTAATGTAATTATAGAAATATTTCACTCAGGGAAAGAACATATTGTCTAGCTGCCCGGGTTCGAGCCCAGCTTTAATATAGCAAGCTAAAACACATCAAATGCCATTGAATGATACAGCATTTTGAAATGTTACAAAAAATTTAAATGCAATTTCGTGGAAGAGCTATTGCAATTACCTACATACTAAACTTTTGACCAAAAATTCAAGAAAACTAAGATACTCCTTTTTCTTTCGAAGGAATCAAAGTTATATGCTAATGTAGGGATGCTCAACCTATTGTACTATGAAACCTACACATAGGAATGAAATTTTGTCAGCTATGTGAAATGTCCAATACCGAGAAATTCCGTAAATTGTAGAATAGAACCTGCGTCTGAAAACAGACGAAAGGTAAAACATTATTCAAATACTTTACCTTTAGCCTTGAAGCAGGTGTTCTATATTAAACTGTGTTAATTCACATACAGAATTAGTAATATAATAGCTCAACATATTTTAAGAACTAAACACGCATTAAATAAACATTAAAAAATCTATATACATTTATTAGTGTTACGAGGGTTTATTCTGAAATATTATAAGGTCACTTTCAAAGAAATGATAGAACTTTTCACTCAGGGAAGGGACATTCTGTCTGGCTGCCCGGGTTCCATCCCAGCTTCTGTTACAAAAGTTTCATAGAATAATTTTAAAAATCCAGAAACGAAACTTATGAAGAAATTATTGAACATACCTGGTTCTATGATTTAGCCATTCTTACAGACATAGTAACTAAATCTTAAATTTGAGGGAGGGGGCGTGAGAAAGGGTTATTATAAATTCATTTTAAATCAAAATTAATTTTGTGAAAATATTACACAAATATGAGGAATATACATTTTTACCATAATGTAATGTACGTTTTGCCCCTTTGAAAATCTGGAGAACTAAGGGTTGAAATATAAGAAAACTGAAAAAATCATTTGGAAAATCTCATCGAGCTTAAATTAGTTTCTAAATTAGATGTTTTGAGTGTATTTAAAATTAGGCTAACTACTTCATTCACTTCAAACCCATTACATAATACTAGTATTTAAGAAAAATGGTAAAAGATTGCAAATATGTCAAATAACAATTCTATTGATCAAGAAATGGAAATAACTGATTTTCATCCTAATTAAGATCAAGAATATCACAAAAAGCCAATTGAATAGTCCTAGAACAGAAACATCACGAACAGTTAAACTTTTAAAAAGATAAATTCCTGCTTCCAATCTACTTAAAAATGTGAAAGAGGATTTTCAACAATGAACTTGTTAAAATCAATGTTTAGATACAGGATAACAAATCAACCTCCCAACGACTACAAGGATTTAGCCATAACATCGCATGTATCAGAGGGAAAAAAAAAAAAAAAAACTCACAGAAGATATGCAGTGTTAAATTTCACATTAAAATACCATTTCCCTGTATTTAACTTTCATCTTGCTGAATTTTTTGTAAATAATACAAAGAGTATACCTTTTCTTTAACATATTATACCACACATTTTTATACTTTGTGTAATGTACTTATAACTGAAATATTAAAAGTGCACTAGATACGTGTGCTCACTAAAATTTTATAAACTGAAAATTGGCTCCCTTTAAGTTAAAGTTGCACATAACTGCACTAAGGGAAGGAATGCAATTTTATTTCTTTGTCTGTATTTGGTTTCATTTTCATATAAAAAGAGTTAAAAATAGGGTTATCTAATTTTGTTATCTAGGTAACAAAATTTAAACACACATTTTCAGTAAAAATTACAGAATAAAAGATTTTGTTTCCCTGAAGATGCAACACCTCACTATTCCAGGTATGGTACAGACTGCATACTGTCAGAAAGAAATTCCTTTCTTAAACAGGGAATCCATATACTTTAATCTGTTTTTACACAAGTACTGTTTATGACTAATGGTCCAGGAGTAAAATACTTTATAGTTAATCCATCTAAATTTTTATTATTTCCGGTCATCTGTATAGACTGTTTATTTATCACGACTAAACTACCAATCTGCAATCTAGATACCTCATTTGATTTTTCAAGTCACGTTTCGTATCCTATCATTTCTAATACAACAGGTACTTGCTGAGCGCAGACTTGTAAAGCGTGATTTCGCGTATAGCAGTACTTTACAGGATTCCATTTAATTTGTCCACTGCTAGAATTTCATTCATACGTGGTTCAACATTCATCC
Organism: Stegodyphus dumicola; assembly: GCF_044657685.1. Lineage (NCBI taxonomy): Eukaryota > Metazoa > Arthropoda > Arachnida > Araneae > Eresidae > Stegodyphus > Stegodyphus dumicola. The sequence continues at coordinate 104,968,466 of NC_140781.1, read as the reverse complement.
ATCAACACGAAGAAAGAATTTATCTGCTACTTTAAACAATTTCCATAGACTGAAAATGAAGTTCAAAAAAATCTTACAAATCTCAAATGCAAAGCATTCCGAAGAATTTTCACATATGGAAAATAAAGAAGTCAAACAATGAATCAGAAAATTACAAAAGAAGAATTGGGTGCTTATAAAACCCCTTGATAATAAAAGCGCTCATTACGAGAAACAGCTTTTAACTGAAGATTAGATGAAGGAATCGTTAAATAACAGAGAAGCAATGTCTGATCTTCTAGTGGAGATGGACACAATTAAAGAAAAACACGGACACTTTAAAAGAGCTACTGGGAAATATGTGCTCTTTACAGCGACATGGTTACAGTTGCATCAGTCATTCTTATAAGCAAAAGACATCAGCTTTTTCAAAAAATAATTCTGTCATGTATTTGCCAAGAGAACGAAAACAAGTCCTAAAGAAACTTTCAGAGTGCTTTTCAAAACCAAGTTGAAAGTTAGTCTGCAGAATTTTACTTCGATAATAATAAAACATCTCTGATTTTATTTCAAAATGAATATTTTTTTATCGATTTTAAAGAGATCTTCGCAAACTGGTTCATAAAACTTCACAATATGCCAAAATTGTTCAGATTAGGGACAAAATATAATAAAGTATGCTTAAAACAACTAAGAAAAAGCACATTTTGAGCATCCTTAACAGAAGACAATTTGGCTCCACTAACTTTCTTTACGAGTATACATTAAATTTTTATTTACATTTCTTTTTTATTCAACACTTAACTTTCAATGGTTTTAAGAGAAACAGCACTTGATAGAGAGACTCTAAATTTGGAAAACACTGAAACAAAATTGGTTTATACCCAGGCAGTGCAATTACACTGGCCTGTTGGGAAGAGAAGACCTCGTTGGACATGGAAAATATTAGGCCACACAGAGAGGAAAATGTTTAGCCTCCTCCTCGTAATGCGAAAGGAGGCCACTTGGGAAAAAATTACACCACAGCAGTACTTTTGAAACCACTACGAAGCAACAGAACTCTAACAAATCTCAGACTTCTGATAATTATAGTGTGATTAACAGTTCAACCTCACTTCGAATATTACAATACAATATAGAGAAAGCACCAATTCAGACACTTCAATATGAAATACAAAACCTACGAAATTAATGCACAAATGCTACCCTAAACATTAAAACATAATGTGACACGTTCATGTAAAATAAATAACTAGTAAAGCTCCAATATAAAGCAACATGTGAAAAGGGATGGACAAATTATAACATTCAAGTATTTCTAGTGGAAATAAAGTTGATATAAAACAAGAATTACCAGGCACAGATGTCTTTTTGCTCTGCATTATTCATCCGTTCTTTTTCTTTCACGATATCATGTTCTGCATTCCAAGAGTGCACAAAAATGATCACAAATTACACTAGAAGGGGCCAAAAGGGGAAAAAAGGAATCATTAGATTTTAACTACTTTGATATTAAACAATAATTATACACAAAGAGAAATATCTAATATTGTTTCTTAATATATAAAACTTCAAGAGTCGCCTTCTTTGTTTTAAACTCCAGCAATCTGCTACATTGTTACTAAAAGCATGACTGCAATCGATAGAAAAGCTGATTTTCCTAATACGACAGAAGTACAGTAAGCGAAAGGGGTTTTTAATATATGGGTACAACATGAATAATGAAAGAAAAAAAATTAGACAGTTATTACGGATACACACAATAAAAGGGATAATGATCTTCGAGATGAGTAAATTATTTCAGTGCTGGTAGAAAGATGGCACCAAAAGACAAACAGCAGGTAATTTTAAATCACAAATAAACAAAATAAACTTTACTGCTAGCTTTGAAGCAGGTGTTATATATTTGACTATCTTAATTCACACATATAATTAGTGACATAACAGATCAAAATAGAGTAATCAAACTCGCAATACATTAATATTAAAAGAGCTACACATATATTCTTTTAAAGATTTTTTTAAAAAAAGGGCAGAAAAACACGTCTCCAAAACCAGACTTGGAAGAACATCTTGGAAACAAAAGTCGTATACCATAAAAGAAATATTTCATTCAGAATTTTAACGTAAGAACCGTTTCTAATTTTAAGTTCTCTACTTAGGTACTCTCATCCATGAGAGAGGACAGCTTAGTCCGATATACCAGAAATTATCTTGAAATATTATCAGGTGACTTTAATGTAATTATAGAAATATTTCACTCAGGGAAAGAACATATTGTCTAGCTGCCCGGGTTCGAGCCCAGCTTTAATATAGCAAGCTAAAACACATCAAATGCCATTGAATGATACAGCATTTTGAAATGTTACAAAAAATTTAAATGCAATTTCGTGGAAGAGCTATTGCAATTACCTACATACTAAACTTTTGACCAAAAATTCAAGAAAACTAAGATACTCCTTTTTCTTTCGAAGGAATCAAAGTTATATGCTAATGTAGGGATGCTCAACCTATTGTACTATGAAACCTACACATAGGAATGAAATTTTGTCAGCTATGTGAAATGTCCAATACCGAGAAATTCCGTAAATTGTAGAATAGAACCTGCGTCTGAAAACAGACGAAAGGTAAAACATTATTCAAATACTTTACCTTTAGCCTTGAAGCAGGTGTTCTATATTAAACTGTGTTAATTCACATACAGAATTAGTAATATAATAGCTCAACATATTTTAAGAACTAAACACGCATTAAATAAACATTAAAAAATCTATATACATTTATTAGTGTTACGAGGGTTTATTCTGAAATATTATAAGGTCACTTTCAAAGAAATGATAGAACTTTTCACTCAGGGAAGGGACATTCTGTCTGGCTGCCCGGGTTCCATCCCAGCTTCTGTTACAAAAGTTTCATAGAATAATTTTAAAAATCCAGAAACGAAACTTATGAAGAAATTATTGAACATACCTGGTTCTATGATTTAGCCATTCTTACAGACATAGTAACTAAATCTTAAATTTGAGGGAGGGGGCGTGAGAAAGGGTTATTATAAATTCATTTTAAATCAAAATTAATTTTGTGAAAATATTACACAAATATGAGGAATATACATTTTTACCATAATGTAATGTACGTTTTGCCCCTTTGAAAATCTGGAGAACTAAGGGTTGAAATATAAGAAAACTGAAAAAATCATTTGGAAAATCTCATCGAGCTTAAATTAGTTTCTAAATTAGATGTTTTGAGTGTATTTAAAATTAGGCTAACTACTTCATTCACTTCAAACCCATTACATAATACTAGTATTTAAGAAAAATGGTAAAAGATTGCAAATATGTCAAATAACAATTCTATTGATCTAGAAATGGAAATAACTGATTTTCATCCTAATTAAGATCAAGAATATCACAAAAAGCCATTTGAATAGTCCTAGAACAGAAACATCATGAACAGTTAAACTTTTAAAAAGATAAATTCCTGCTTCCAATCTACTTAAAAATGTGAAAGAGGATTTTCAACAATGAACTTGTTAAAATCAATGTTTAGATACAGGATAACAAATCAACATCCCAACGACTACAAGGATTTAGCCATAACATCGCATGTATCAGAGGGAAAAAAAAAAAAAAAAACTCACAGAAGATATGCAGTGTTAAATTTCACATTAAAATACGATTTCCCTGTATTTAACTTTCATCTTGCTGAATTTTTTGTAAATAATACAAAGAGTATACCTTTTCTTTAACATATTATACCACACATTTTTATACTTTGTGTAATGTACTTATAACTGAAATATTAAAAGTGCACTAGATACGTGTGCTCACTAAAATTTTATAAACTGAAAATTGGCTCCCTTTAAGTTAAAGTTGCACATAACTGCACTAAGGGAAGGAATGCAATTTTATTTCTTTGTCTGTATTTGGTTTCATTTTCATATAAAAAGAGTTAAAAATAGGGTTATCTAATTTTGTTATCTAGGTAACAAAATTTAAACACACATTTTCAGTAAAAATTACAGAATAAAAGATTTTGTTTCCCTGAAGATGCAACACCTCACTATTCCAGGTATGGTACAGACTGCATACTGTCAGAAAGAAATTCCTTTCTTAAACAGGGAATCCATATACTTTAATCCGTTTTTACACAAGTACTGTTTATGACTAATGGTCCAGGAGTAAAATACTTTATAGTTAATCCATCTAAATTTTTATTATTTCCGGTCATCTGTATAGACTGTTTATTTATCACGACTAAACTACCAATCTGCAATCTAGATACCTCATTTGATTCTTCAAGTCACGTTTCGTATCCTATCATTTCTAATACAACAGGTACTTGCTGAGCGCAGACTTGTAAAGCGTGATTTCGCGTATAGCAGTACTTTACAGGATTCCATTTAATTTGTCCACTGCTAGAATTTCATTCATACGTGGTTCAACATTCATCCATCAACACGAAGAAAGAATTTATCTGCTACTTTAAACAATTTCCATAGACTGAAAATGAAGTTCAAAAAAATCTTACAAATCTCAAATGCAAAGCATTCCGAAGAATTTTCACATATGGAAAATAAAGAAGTCAAACAATGAATCAGAAAATTACAAAAGAAGAATTGGGTGCTTATAAAACCCCTTGATAATAAAAGCGCTCATTACGAGAAACAGCTTTTAACTGAAGATTAGATGAAGGAATCGTTAAATAACAGAGAAGCAATGTCTGATCTTCTAGTGGAGATGGACACAATTAAAGAAAAACACGGACACTTTAAAAGAGCTACTGGGAAATATGTGCTCTTTACAGCGACATGGTTACAGTTGCATCAGTCATTCTTATAAGCAAAAGACATCAGCTTTTTCAAAAAATAATTCTGTCATGTATTTGCCAAGAGAACGAAAACAAGTCCTAAAGAAACTTTCAGAGTGCTTTTCAAAACCAAGTTGAAAGTTAGTCTGCAGAATTTTACTTCGATAATAATAAAACATCTCTGATTTTATTTCAAAATGAATATTTTTTTATCGATTTTAAAGAGATCTTCGCAAACTGGTTCATAAAACTTCACAATATGCCAAAATTGTTCAGATTAGGGACAAAATATAATAAAGTATGCTTAAAACAACTAAGAAAAAGCACATTTTGAGCATCCTTAACAGAAGACAATTTGGCTCCACTAACTTTCTTTACGAGTATACATTAAATTTTTATTTACATTTCTTTTTTATTCAACACTTAACTTTCAATGGTTTTAAGAGAAACAGCACTTGATAGAGAGACTCTAAATTTGGAAAACACTGAAACAAAATTGGTTTATACCCAGGCAGTGCAATTACACTGGCCTGTTGGGAAGAGAAGACCCCGTTGGACATGGAAAATATTAGGCCACACAGAGAGGAAAATGTTTAGCCTCCTCCTCGTAATGCGAAAGGAGGCCACTTGGGAAAAAATTACACCACAGCAGTACTTTTGAAACCACTACGAAGCAACAGAACTCTAACAAATCTCAGACTTCTGATAATTATAGTGTGATTAACAGTTCAACCTCACTTCGAATATTACAATACAATATAGAGAAAGCACCAATTCAGACACTTCAATATGAAATACAAAACCTACGAAATTAATGCACAAATGCTACCCTAAACATTAAAACATAATGTGACACGTTCATGTAAAATAAATAACTAGTAAAGCTCCAATATAAAGCAACATGTGAAAAGGGATGGACAAATTATAACATTCAAGTATTTCTAGTGGAAATAAAGTTGATATAAAACAAGAATTACCAGGCACAGATGTCTTTTTGCTCTGCATTATTCATCCGTTCTTTTTCTTTCACGATATCATGTTCTGCATTCCAAGAGTGCACAAAAATGATCACAAATTACACTAGAAGGGGCCAAAAGGGGAAAAAAGGAATCATTAGATTTTAACTACTTTGATATTAAACAATAATTATACACAAAGAGAAATATCTAATATTGTTTCTTAATATATAAAACTTCAAGAGTCGCCTTCTTTGTTTTAAACTCCAGCAATCTGCTACATTGTTACTAAAAGCATGACTGCAATCGATAGAAAAGCTGATTTTCCTAATACGACAGAAGTACAGTAAGCGAAAGGGGTTTTTAATATATGGGTACAACATGAATAATGAAAGAAAAAAAATTAGACAGTTATTACGGATACACACAATAAAAGGGATAATGATCTTCGAGATGAGTAAATTATTTCAGCGCTGGTAGAAAGATGGCACCAAAAGACAAACAGCAGGTAATTTTAAATCACAAATAAACAAAATAAACTTTACTGCTAGCTTTGAAGCAGGTGTTATATATTTGACTATCTTAATTCACACATATAATTAGTGACATAACAGATCAAAATAGAGTAATCAAACTCGCAATACATTAATATTAAAAGAGCTACACATATATTCTTTTAAAGATTTTTTTAAAAAAAGGGCAGAAAAACACGTCTCCAAAACCAGACTTGGAAGAACATCTTGGAAACAAAAGTCGTATACCATAAAAGAAATATTTCATTCAGAATTTTAACGTAAGAACCGTTTCTAATTTCAAGTTCTCTACTTAGGTACTCTCATCCATGAGAGAGGACAGCTTAGTCCGATATACCAGAAATTATCTTGAAATATTATCAGGTGACTTTAATGTAATTATAGAAATATTTCACTCAGGGAAAGAACATATTGTCTAGCTGCCCGGGTTCGAGCCCAGCTTTAATATAGCAAGCTAAAACACATCAAATGCCATTGAATGATACAGCATTTTGAAATGTTACAAAAAATTTAAATGCAATTTCGTGGAAGAGCTATTGCAATTACCTACATACTAAACTTTTGACCAAAAATTCAAGAAAACTAAGATACTCCTTTTTCTTTCGAAGGAATCAAAGTTATATGCTAATGTAGGGATGCTCAACCTATTGTACTATGAAACCTACACATAGGAATGAAATTTTGTCAGCTATGTGAAATGTCCAATACCGAGAAATTCCGTAAATTGTAGAATAGAACCTGCGTCTGAAAACAGACGAAAGGTAAAACATTATTCAAATACTTTACCTTTAGCCTTGAAGCAGGTGTTCTATATTAAACTGTGTTAATTCACATACAGAATTAGTAATATAATAGCTCAACATATTTTAAGAACTAAACACGCATTAAATAAACATTAAAAAATCTATATACATTTATTAGTGTTACGAGGGTTTATTCTGAAATATTATAAGGTCACTTTCAAAGAAATGATAGAACTTTTCACTCAGGGAAGGGACATTCTGTCTGGCTGCCCGAGTTCCATCCCAGCTTCTGTTACAAAAGTTTCATAGAATAATTTTAAAAATCCAGAAACGAAACTTATGAAGAAATTATTGAACATACCTGGTTCTATGATTTAGCCATTCTTACAGACATAGTAACTAAATCTTAAATTTGAGGGAGGGGGCGTGAGAACTAAACTAGAGTCTTTGAATTAAAGGGTTATTATAAATTCATTTTAAATCAAAATTAATTTTGTGAAAATATTACACAAATATGAGGAATATACATTTTTACCATAATGTAATGTACGTTTTGCCCCTTTGAAAATCTGGAGAACTAAGGGGTGAAATATAAGAAAACTGAAAAAATCATTTGGAAAATCTCATCGAGCTTAAATTAGTTTCTAAATTAGATGTTTTGAGTGTATTTAAAATTAGGCTAACTACTTCATTCACTTCAAACCCATTACATAATACTAGTATTTAAGAAAAATGGTAAAAGATTGCAAATATGTCAAATAACAATTCTATTGATCTAGAAATGGAAATAACTGATTTTCATCCTAATTAAGATCAAGAATATCACAAAAAGCCATTTGAATAGTCCTAGAACAGAAACATCATGAACAGTTAAACTTTTAAAAAGATAAATTCCTGCTTCCAATCTACTTAAAAATGTGAAAGAGGATTTTCAACAATGAACTTGTTAAAATCAATGTTTAGATACAGGATAACAAATCAACATCCCAACGACTACAAGGATTTAGCCATAACATCGCATGTATCAGAGGGAAAAAAAAAAAAAAAACTCACAGAAGATATGCAGTGTTAAATTTCACATTAAAATACGATTTCCCTGTATTTAACTTTCATCTTGCTGAATTTTTTGTAAATAATACAAAGAATATACCTTTTCTTTAACATATTTTACCACACATTTTTATACTTTGTGTAATGTACTTATAACTGAAATATTAAAAGTGCACTAGATACGTGTGCTCACTAAAATTTTATAAACTGAAAATTGGCTCCCTTTAAGTTAAAGTTGCACATAACTGCACTAAGGGAAGGAATGCAATTTTATTTCTTTGTCTGTATTTGGTTTCATTTTCATATAAAAAGAGTTAAAAATAGGGTTATCTAATTTTGTTATCTAGGTAACAAAATTTAAACACACATTTTCAGTAAAAATTACAGAATAAAAGATTTTGTTTCCCTGAAGATGCAACACCTCACTATTCCAGGTATGGTACAGACTGCATACTGTCAGAAAGAAATTCCTTTCTTAAACAGGGAATCCATATACTTTAATCTGTTTTTACACAAGTACTGTTTATGACTAATGGTCCAGGAGTAAAATACTTTATAGTTAATCCATCTAAATTTTTATTATTTCCGGTCATCTGTATAGACTGTTTATTTATCACGAGTAAACTACCAATCTGCAATCTAGATACCTCATTTGATTCTTCAAGTCACGTTTCGTATCCTATCATTTCTAATACAACAGGTACTTGCTGAGCGCAGACTTGTAAAGCGTGATTTCGCGTATAGCAGTACTTTACAGGATTCCATTTAATTTGTCCACTGCTAGAATTTCATTCATACGTGGTTCAACATTCATCCATCAACACGAAGAAAGAATTTATCTGCTACTTTAAACAATTTCCATAGACTGAAAATGAAGTTCAAAAAAATCTTACAAATCTCAAATGCAAAGCATTCCGAAGAATTTTCACATATGGAAAATAAAGAAGTCAAACAATGAATCAGAAAATTACAAAAGAAGAATTGGGTGCTTATAAAACCCCTTGATAATAAAAGCGCTCATTACGAGAAACAGCTTTTAACTGAAGATTAGATGAAGGAATCGTTAAATAACAGAGAAGCAATGTCTGATCTTCTAGTGGAGATGGACACAATTAAAGAAAAACACGGACACTTTAAAAGAGCTACTGGGAAATATGTGCTCTTTACAGCGACATGGTTACAGTTGCATCAGTCATTCTTATAAGCAAAAGACATCAGCTTTTTCAAAAAATAATTCTGTCATGTATTTGCCAAGAGAACGAAAACAAGTCCTAAAGAAACTTTCAGAGTGCTTTTCAAAACCAAGTTGAAAGTTAGTCTGCAGAATTTTACTTCGATAATAATAAAACATCTCTGATTTTATTTCAAAATGAATATTTTTTTATCGATTTTAAAGAGATCTTCGCAAACTGGTTCATAAAACTTCACAATATGCCAAAATTGTTCAGATTAGGGACAAAATATAATAAAGTATGCTTAAAACAACTAAGAAAAAGCACATTTTGAGCATCCTTAACAGAAGACAATTTGGCTCCACTAACTTTCTTTACGAGTATACATTAAATTTTTATTTACATTTCTTTTTTATTCAACACTTAACTTTCAATGGTTTTAAGAGAAACAGCACTTGATAGAGAGACTCTAAATTTGGAAAACACTGAAACAAAATTGGTTTATACCCAGGCAGTGCAATTACACTGGCCTGTTGGGAAGAGAAGACCCCGTTGGACATGGAAAATATTAGGCCACACAGAGAGGAAAATGTTTAGCCTCCTCCTCGTAATGCGAAAGGAGGCCACTTGGGAAAAAATTACACCACAGCAGTACTTTTGAAACCACTACGAAGCAACAGAACTCTAACAAATCTCAGACTTCTGATAATTATAGTGTGATTAACAGTTCAACCTCACTTCGAATATTACAATACAATATAGAGAAAGCACCAATTCAGACACTTCAATATGAAATACAAAACCTACGAAATTAATGCACAAATGCTACCCTAAACATTAAAACATAATGTGACACGTTCATGTAAAATAAATAACTAGTAAAGCTCCAATATAAAGCAACATGTGAAAAGGGATGGACAAATTATAACATTCAAGTATTTCTAGTGGAAATAAAGTTGATATAAAACAAGAATTACCAGGCACAGATGTCTTTTTGCTCTGCATTATTCATCCGTTCTTTTTCTTTCACGATATCATGTTCTGCATTCCAAGAGTGCACAAAAATGATCACAAATTACACTAGAAGGGGCCAAAAGGGGAAAAAAGGAATCATTAGATTTTAACTACTTTGATATTAAACAATAATTATACACAAAGAGAAATATCTAATATTGTTTCTTAATATATAAAACTTCAAGAGTCGCCTTCTTTGTTTTAAACTCCAGCAATCTGCTACATTGTTACTAAAAGCATGACTGCAATCGATAGAAAAGCTGATTTTCCTAATACGACAGAAGTACAGTAAGCGAAAGGGGTTTTTAATATATGGGTACAACATGAATAATGAAAGAAAAAAAATTAGACAGTTATTACGGATACACACAATAAAAGGGATAATGATCTTCGAGATGAGTAAATTATTTCAGCGCTGGTAGAAAGATGGCACCAAAAGACAAACAGCAGGTAATTTTAAATCACAAATAAACAAAATAAACTTTACTGCTAGCTTTGAAGCAGGTGTTATATATTTGACTATCTTAATTCACACATATAATTAGTGACATAACAGATCAAAATAGAGTAATCAAACTCGCAATACATTAATATTAAAAGAGCTACACATATATTCTTTTAAAGATTTTTTTAAAAAAAGGGCAGAAAAACACGTCTCCAAAACCAGACTTGGAAGAACATCTTGGAAACAAAAGTCGTATACCATAAAAGAAATATTTCATTCAGAATTTTAACGTAAGAACCGTTTCTAATTTTAAGTTCTCTACTTAGGTACTCTCATCCATGAGAGAGGACAGCTTAGTCCGATATACCAGAAATTATCTTGAAATATTATCAGGTGACTTTAATGTAATTATAGAAATATTTCACTCAGGGAAAGAACATATTGTCTAGCTGCCCGGGTTCGAGCCCAGCTTTAATATAGCAAGCTAAAACACATCAAATGCCATTGAATGATACAGCATTTTGAAATGTTACAAAAAATTTAAATGCAATTTCGTGGAAGAGCTATTGCAATTACCTACATACTAAACTTTTGACCAAAAATTCAAGAAAACTAAGATACTCCTTTTTCTTTCGAAGGAATCAAAGTTATATGCTAATGTAGGGATGCTCAACCTATTGTACTATGAAACCTACACATAGGAATGAAATTTTGTCAGCTATGTGAAATGTCCAATACCGAGAAATTCCGTAAATTGTAGAATAGAACCTGCGTCTGAAAACAGACGAAAGGTAAAACATTATTCAAATACTTTACCTTTAGCCTTGAAGCAGGTGTTCTATATTAAACTGTGTTAATTCACATACAGAATTAGTAATATAATAGCTCAACATATTTTAAGAACTAAACACGCATTAAATAAACATTAAAAAATCTATATACATTTATTAGTGTTACGAGGGTTTATTCTGAAATATTATAAGGTCACTTTCAAAGAAATGATAGAACTTTTCACTCAGGGAAGGGACATTCTGTCTGGCTGCCCGGGTTCCATCCCAGCTTCTGTTACAAAAGTTTCATAGAATAATTTTAAAAATCCAGAAACGAAACTTATGAAGAAATTATTGAACATACCTGGTTCTATGATTTAGCCATTCTTACAGACATAGTAACTAAATCTTAAATTTGAGGGAGGGGGCGTGAGAACTAAACTAGAGTCTTTGAATTAAAGGGTTATTATAAATTCATTTTAAATCAAAATTAATTTTGTGAAAATATTACACAAATATGAGGAATATACATTTTTACCATAATGTAATGTACGTTTTGCCCCTTTGAAAATCTGGAGAACTAAGGGGTGAAATATAAGAAAACTGAAAAAATCATTTGGAAAATCTCATCGAGCTTAAATTAGTTTCTAAATTAGATGTTTTGAGTGTATTTAAAATTAGGCTAACTACTTCATTCACTTCAAACCCATTACATAATACTAGTATTTAAGAAAAATGGTAAAAGATTGCAAATATGTCAAATAACAATTCTATTGATCTAGAAATGGAAATAACTGATTTTCATCCTAATTAAGATCAAGAATATCACAAAAAGCCATTTGAATAGTCCTAGAACAGAAACATCATGAACAGTTAAACTTTTAAAAAGATAAATTCCTGCTTCCAATCTACTTAAAAATGTGAAAGAGGATTTTCAACAATGAACTTGTTAAAATCAATGTTTAGATACAGGATAACAAATCAACATCCCAACGACTACAAGGATTTAGCCATAACATCGCATGTATCAGAGGGAAAAAAAAAAAAAAAAACTCACAGAAGATATGCAGTGTTAAATTTCACATTAAAATACGATTTCCCTGTATTTAACTTTCATCTTGCTGAATTTTTTGTAAATAATACAAAGAGTATACCTTTTCTTTAACATATTATACCACACATTTTTATACTTTGTGTAATGTACTTATAACTGAAATATTAAAAGTGCACTAGATACGTGTGCTCACTAAAATTTTATAAACTGAAAATTGGCTCCCTTTAAGTTAAAGTTGCACATAACTGCACTAAGGGAAAGAATGCAATTTTATTTCTTTGTCTGTATTTGGTTTCATTTTCATATAAAAAGAGTTAAAAATAGGGTTATCTAATTTTGTTATCTAGGTAACAAAATTTAAACACACATTTTCAGTAAAAATTACAGAATAAAAGATTTTGTTTCCCTGAAGATGCAACACCTCACTATTCCAGGTATGGTACAGACTGCATACTGTCAGAAAGAAATTCCTTTCTTAAACAGGGAATCCATATACTTTAATCCGTTTTTACACAAGTACTGTTTATGACTAATGGTCCAGGAGTAAAATACTTTATAGTTAATCCATCTAAATTTTTATTATTTCCGGTCATCTGTATAGACTGTTTATTTATCACGACTAAACTACCAATCTGCAATCTAGATACCTCATTTGATTCTTCAAGTCACGTTTCGTATCCTATCATTTCTAATACAACAGGTACTTGCTGAGCGCAGACTTGTAAAGCGTGATTTCGCGTATAGCAGTACTTTACAGGATTCCATTTAATTTGTCCACTGCTAGAATTTCATTCATACGTGGTTCAACATTCATCCATCAACACGAAGAAAGAATTTATCTGCTACTTTAAACAATTTCCATAGACTGAAAATGAAGTTCAAAAAAATCTTACAAATCTCAAATGCAAAGCATTCCGAAGAATTTTCACATATGGAAAATAAAGAAGTCAAACAATGAATCAGAAAATTACAAAAGAAGAATTGGGTGCTTATAAAACCCCTTGATAATAAAAGCGCTCATTACGAGAAACAGCTTTTAACTGAAGATTAGATGAAGGAATCGTTAAATAACAGAGAAGCAATGTCTGATCTTCTAGTGGAGATGGACACAATTAAAGAAAAACACGGACACTTTAAAAGAGCTACTGGGAAATATGTGCTCTTTACAGCGACATGGTTACAGTTGCATCAGTCATTCTTATAAGCAAAAGACATCAGCTTTTTCAAAAAATAATTCTGTCATGTATTTGCCAAGAGAACGAAAACAAGTCCTAAAGAAACTTTCAGAGTGCTTTTCAAAACCAAGTTGAAAGTTAGTCTGCAGAATTTTACTTCGATAATAATAAAACATCTCTGATTTTATTTCAAAATGAATATTTTTTTATCGATTTTAAAGAGATCTTCGCAAACTGGTTCATAAAACTTCACAATATGCCAAAATTGTTCAGATTAGGGACAAAATATAATAAAGTATGCTTAAAACAACTAAGAAAAAGCACATTTTGAGCATCCTTAACAGAAGACAATTTGGCTCCACTAACTTTCTTTACGAGTATACATTAAATTTTTATTTACATTTCTTTTTTATTCAACACTTAACTTTCAATGGTTTTAAGAGAAACAGCACTTGATAGAGAGACTCTAAATTTGGAAAACACTGAAACAAAATTGGTTTATACCCAGGCAGTGCAATTACACTGGCCTGTTGGGAAGAGAAGACCCCGTTGGACATGGAAAATATTAGGCCACACAGAGAGGAAAATGTTTAGCCTCCTCCTCGTAATGCGAAAGGAGGCCACTTGGGAAAAAATTACACCACAGCAGTACTTTTGAAACCACTACGAAGCAACAGAACTCTAACAAATCTCAGACTTCTGATAATTATAGTGTGATTAACAGTTCAACCTCACTTCGAATATTACAATACAATATAGAGAAAGCACCAATTCAGACACTTCAATATGAAATACAAAACCTACGAAATTAATGCACAAATGCTACCCTAAACATAAAACATAATGTGACACGTTCATGTAAAATAAATAACTAGTAAAGCTCCAATATAAAGCAACATGTGAAAAGGGATGGACAAATTATAACATTCAAGTATTTCTAGTGGAAATAAAGTTGATATAAAACAAGAATTACCAGGCACAGATGTCTTTTTGCTCTGCATTATTCATCCGTTCTTTTTCTTTCACGATATCATGTTCTGCATTCCAAGAGTGCACAAAAATGATCACAAATTACACTAGAAGGGGCCAAAAGGGGAAAAAAGGAATCATTAGATTTTAACTACTTTGATATTAAACAATAATTATACACAAAGAGAAATATCTAATATTGTTTCTTAATATATAAAACTTCAAGAGTCGCCTTCTTTGTTTTAAACTCCAGCAATCTGCTACATTGTTACTAAAAGCATGACTGCAATCGATAGAAAAGCTGATTTTCCTAATACGACAGAAGTACAGTAAGCGAAAGGGGTTTTTAATATATGGGTACAACATGAATAATGAAAGAAAAAAAATTAGACAGTTATTACGGATACACACAATAAAAGGGATAATGATCTTCGAGATGAGTAAATTATTTCAGCGCTGGTAGAAAGATGGCACCAAAAGACAAACAGCAGGTAATTTTAAATCACAAATAAACAAAATAAACTTTACTGCTAGCTTTGAAGCAGGTGTTATATATTTGACTATCTTAATTCACACATATAATTAGTGACATAACAGATCAAAATAGAGTAATCAAACTCGCAATACATTAATATTAAAAGAGCTACACATATATTCTTTTAAAGATTTTTTTAAAAAAAGGGCAGAAAAACACGTCTCCAAAACCAGACTTGGAAGAACATCTTGGAAACAAAAGTCGTATACCATAAAAGAAATATTTCATTCAGAATTTTAACGTAAGAACCGTTTCTAATTTCAAGTTCTCTACTTAGGTACTCTCATCCATGAGAGAGGACAGCTTAGTCCGATATACCAGAAATTATCTTGAAATATTATCAGGTGACTTTAATGTAATTATAGAAATATTTCACTCAGGGAAAGAACATATTGTCTAGCTGCCCGGGTTCGAGCCCAGCTTTAATATAGCAAGCTAAAACACATCAAATGCCATTGAATGATACAGCATTTTGAAATGTTACAAAAAATTTAAATGCAATTTCGTGGAAGAGCTATTGCAATTACCTACATACTAAACTTTTGACCAAAAATTCAAGAAAACTAAGATACTCCTTTTTCTTTCGAAGGAATCAAAGTTATATGCTAATGTAGGGATGCTCAACCTATTGTACTATGAAACCTACACATAGGAATGAAATTTTGTCAGCTATGTGAAATGTCCAATACCGAGAAATTCCGTAAATTGTAGAATAGAACCTGCGTCTGAAAACAGACGAAAGGTAAAACATTATTCAAATACTTTACCTTTAGCCTTGAAGCAGGTGTTCTATATTAAACTGTGTTAATTCACATACAGAATTAGTAATATAATAGCTCAACATATTTTAAGAACTAAACACGCATTAAATAAACATTAAAAAATCTATATACATTTATTAGTGTTACGAGGGTTTATTCTGAAATATTATAAGGTAACTTTCAAAGAAATGATAGAACTTTTCACTCAGGGAAGGGACATTCTGTCTGGCTGCCCGGGTTCCATCCCAGCTTCTGTTACAAAAGTTTCATAGAATAATTTTAAAAATCCAGAAACGAAACTTATGAAGAAATTATTGAACATACCTGGTTCTATGATTTAGCCATTCTTACAGACATAGTAACTAAATCTTAAATTTGAGGGAGGGGGCGTGAGAACTAAACTAGAGTCTTTGAATTAAAGGGTTATTATAAATTCATTTTAAATCAAAATTAATTTTGTGAAAATATTACACAAATATGAGGAATATACATTTTTACCATAATGTAATGTACGTTTTGCCCCTTTGAAAATCTGGAGAACTAAGGGGTGAAATATAAGAAAACTGAAAAAATCATTTGGAAAATCTCATCGAGCTTAAATTAGTTTCTAAATTAGATGTTTTGAGTGTATTTAAAATTAGGCTAACTACTTCATTCACTTTAAACCCATTACATAATACTAGTATTTAAGAAAAATGGTAAAAGATTGCAAATATGTCAAATAACAATTCTATTGATCTAGAAATGGAAATAACTGATTTTCATCCTAATTAAGATCAAGAATATCACAAAAAGCCATTTGAATAGTCCTAGAACAGAAACATCATGAACAGTTAAACTTTTAAAAAGATAAATTCCTGCTTCCAATCTACTTAAAAATGTGAAAGAGGATTTTCAACAATGAACTTGTTAAAATCAATGTTTAGATACAGGATAACAAATCAACATCCCAACGACTACAAGGATTTAGCCATAACATCGCATGTATCAGAGGGAAAAAAAAAAAAAAAACTCACAGAAGATATGCAGTGTTAAATTTCACATTAAAATACGATTTCCCTGTATTTAACTTTCATCTTGCTGAATTTTTTGTAAATAATACAAAGAATATACCTTTTCTTTAACATATTTTACCACACATTTTTATACTTTGTGTAATGTACTTATAACTGAAATATTAAAAGTGCACTAGATACGTGTGCTCACTAAAATTTTATAAACTGAAAATTGGCTCCCTTTAAGTTAAAGTTGCACATAACTGCACTAAGGGAAGGAATGCAATTTTATTTCTTTGTCTGTATTTGGTTTCATTTTCATATAAAAAGAGTTAAAAATAGGGTTATCTAATTTTGTTATCTAGGTAACAAAATTTAAACACACATTTTCAGTAAAAATTACAGAATAAAAGATTTTGTTTCCCTGAAGATGCAACACCTCACTATTCCAGGTATGGTACAGACTGCATACTGTCAGAAAGAAATTCCTTTCTTAAACAGGGAATCCATATACTTTAATCTGTTTTTACACAAGTACTGTTTATGACTAATGGTCCAGGAGTAAAATACTTTATAGTTAATCCATCTAAATTTTTATTATTTCCGGTCATCTGTATAGACTGTTTATTTATCACGAGTAAACTACCAATCTGCAATCTAGATACCTCATTTGATTCTTCAAGTCACGTTTCGTATCCTATCATTTCTAATACAACAGGTACTTGCTGAGCGCAGACTTGTAAAGCGTGATTTCGCGTATAGCAGTACTTTACAGGATTCCATTTAATTTGTCCACTGCTAGAATTTCATTCATACGTGGTTCAACATTCATCCATCAACACGAAGAAAGAATTTATCTGCTACTTTAAACAATTTCCATAGACTGAAAATGAAGTTCAAAAAAATCTTACAAATCTCAAATGCAAAGCATTCCGAAGAATTTTCACATATGGAAAATAAAGAAGTCAAACAATGAATCAGAAAATTACAAAAGAAGAATTGGGTGCTTATAAAACCCCTTGATAATAAAAGCGCTCATTACGAGAAACAGCTTTTAACTGAAGATTAGATGAAGGAATTGTTAAATAACAGAGAAGCAATGTCTGATCTTCTAGTGGAGATGGACACAATTAAAGAAAAACACGGACACTTTAAAAGAGCTACTGGGAAATATGTGCTCTTTACAGCGACATGGTTACAGTTGCATCAGTCATTCTTATAAGCAAAAGACATCAGCTTTTTCAAAAAATAATTCTGTCATGTATTTGCCAAGAGAACGAAAACAAGTCCTAAAGAAACTTTCAGAGTGCTTTTCAAAACCAAGTTGAAAGTTAGTCTGCAGAATTTTACTTCGATAATAATAAAACATCTCTGATTTTATTTCAAAATGAATATTTTTTTATCGATTTTAAAGAGATCTTCGCAAACTGGTTCATAAAACTTCACAATATGCCAAAATTGTTCAGATTAGGGACAAAATATAATAAAGTATGCTTAAAACAACTAAGAAAAAGCACATTTTGAGCATCCTTAACAGAAGACAATTTGGCTCCACTAACTTTCTTTACGAGTATACATTAAATTTTTATTTACATTTCTTTTTTATTCAACACTTAACTTTCAATGGTTTTAAGAGAAACAGCACTTGATAGAGAGACTCTAAATTTGGAAAACACTGAAACAAAATTGGTTTATACCCAGGCAGTGCAATTACACTGGCCTGTTGGGAAGAGAAGACCCCGTTGGACATGGAAAATATTAGGCCACACAGAGAGGAAAATGTTTAGCCTCCTCCTCGTAATGCGAAAGGAGGCCACTTGGGAAAAAATTACACCACAGCAGTACTTTTGAAACCACTACGAAGCAACAGAACTCTAACAAATCTCAGACTTCTGATAATTATAGTGTGATTAACAGTTCAACCTCACTTCGAATATTACAATACAATATAGAGAAAGCACCAATTCAGACACTTCAATATGAAATACAAAACCTACGAAATTAATGCACAAATGCTACCCTAAACATTAAAACATAATGTGACACGTTCATGTAAAATAAATAACTAGTAAAGCTCCAATATAAAGCAACATGTGAAAAGGGATGGACAAATTATAACATTCAAGTATTTCTAGTGGAAATAAAGTTGATATAAAACAAGAATTACCAGGCACAGATGTCTTTTTGCTCTGCATTATTCATCCGTTCTTTTTCTTTCACGATATCATGTTCTGCATTCCAAGAGTGCACAAAAATGATCACAAATTACACTAGAAGGGGCCAAAAGGGGAAAAAAGGAATCATTAGATTTTAACTACTTTGATATTAAAGAATAATTATACACAAAGAGAAATATCTAATATTGTTTCTTAATATATAAAACTTCAAGAGTCGCCTTCTTTGTTTTAAACTCCAGCAATCTGCTACATTGTTACTAAAAGCATGACTGCAATCGATAGAAAAGCTGATTTTCCTAATACGACAGAAGTACAGTAAGCGAAAGGGGTTTTTAATATATGGGTACAACATGAATAATGAAAGAAAAAAAATTAGACAGTTATTACGGATACACACAATAAAAGGGATAATGATCTTCGAGATGAGTAAATTATTTCAGTGCTGGTAGAAAGATGGCACCAAAAGACAAACAGCAGGTAATTTTAAATCACAAATAAACAAAATAAACTTTACTGCTAGCTTTGAAGCAGGTGTTATATATTTGACTATCTTAATTCACACATATAATTAGTGACATAACAGATCAAAATAGAGTAATCAAACTCGCAATACATTAATATTAAAAGAGCTACACATATATTCTTTTAAAGATTTTTTTAAAAAAAGGGCAGAAAAACACGTCTCCAAAACCAGACTTGGAAGAACATCTTGGAAACAAAAGTCGTATACCATAAAAGAAATATTTCATTCAGAATTTTAACGTAAGAACCATTTCTAATTTTAAGTTCTCTACTTAGGTACTCTCATCCATGAGAGAGGACAGCTTAGTCCGATATACCAGAAATTATCTTGAAATATTATCAGGTGACTTTAATGTAATTATAGAAATATTTCACTCAGGGAAAGAACATATTGTCTAGCTGCCCGGGTTCGAGCCCAGCTTTAATATAGCAAGCTAAAACACATCAAATGCCATTGAATGATACAGCATTTTGAAATGTTACAAAAAATTTAAATGCAATTTCGTGGAAGAGCTATTGCAATTACCTACATACTAAACTTTTGACCAAAAATTCAAGAAAACTAAGATACTCCTTTTTCTTTCGAAGGAATCAAAGTTATATGCTAATGTAGGGATGCTCAACCTATTGTACTATGAAACCTACACATAGGAATGAAATTTTGTCAGCTATGTGAAATGTCCAATACCGAGAAATTCCGTAAATTGTAGAATAGAACCTGCGTCTGAAAACAGACGAAAGGTAAAACATTATTCAAATAATTTACCTTTAGCCTTGAAGCAGGTGTTCTATATTAAACTGTGTTAATTCACATACAGAATTAGTAATATAATAGCTCAACATATTTTAAGAACTAAACACGCATTAAATAAACATTAAAAAATCTATATACATTTATTAGTGTTACGAGGGTTTATTCTGAAATATTATAAGGTCACTTTCAAAGAAATGATAGAACTTTTCACTCAGGGAAGGGACATTCTGTCTGGCTGCCCGGGTTCCATCCCAGCTTCTGTTACAAAAGTTTCATAGAATAATTTTAAAAATCCAGAAACGAAACTTATGAAGAAATTATTGAACATACCTGGTTCTATGATTTAGCCATTCTTACAGACATAGTAACTAAATCTTAAATTTGAGGGAGGGGGCGTGAGAACTAAACTAGAGTCTTTGAATTAAAGGGTTATTATAAATTCATTTTAAATCAAAATTAATTTTGTGAAAATATTACACAAATATGAGGAATATACATTTTTACCATAATGTAATGTACGTTTTGCCCCTTTGAAAATCTGGAGAACTAAGGGGTGAAATATAAGAAAACTGAAAAAATCATTTGGAAAATCTCATCGAGCTTAAATTAGTTTCTAAATTAGATGTTTTGAGTGTATTTAAAATTAGGCTAACTACTTCATTCACTTCAAACCCATTACATAATACTAGTATTTAAGAAAAATGGTAAAAGATTGCAAATATGTCAAATAACAATTCTATTGATCTAGAAATGGAAATAACTGATTTTCATCCTAATTAAGATCAAGAATATCACAAAAAGCCATTTGAATAGTCCTAGAACAGAAACATCATGAACAGTTAAACTTTTAAAAAGATAAATTCCTGCTTCCAATCTACTTAAAAATGTGAAAGAGGATTTTCAACAATGAACTTGTTAAAATCAATGTTTAGATACAGGATAACAAATCAACATCCCAACGACTACAAGGATTTAGCCATAACATCGCATGTATCAGAGGGAAAAAAAAAAAAAAAAACTCACAGAAGATATGCAGTGTTAAATTTCACATTAAAATACGATTTCCCTGTATTTAACTTTCATCTTGCTGAATTTTTTGTAAATAATACAAAGAGTATACCTTTTCTTTAACATATTATACCACACATTTTTATACTTTGTGTAATGTACTTATAACTGAAATATTAAAAGTGCACTAGATACGTGTGCTCACTAAAATTTTATAAACTGAAAATTGGCTCCCTTTAAGTTAAAGTTGCACATAACTGCACTAAGGGAAGGAATGCAATTTTATTTCTTTGTCTGTATTTGGTTTCATTTTCATATAAAAAGAGTTAAAAATAGGGTTATCTAATTTTGTTATCTAGGTAACAAAATTTAAACACACATTTTCAGTAAAAATTACAGAATAAAAGATTTTGTTTCCCTGAAGATGCAACACCTCACTATTCCAGGTATGGTACAGACTGCATACTGTCAGAAAGAAATTCCTTTCTTAAACAGGGAATCCATATACTTTAATCCGTTTTTACACAAGTACTGTTTATGACTAATGGTCCAGGAGTAAAATACTTTATAGTTAATCCATCTAAATTTTTATTATTTCCGGTCATCTGTATAGACTGTTTATTTATCACGACTAAACTACCAATCTGCAATCTAGATACCTCATTTGATTCTTCAAGTCACGTTTCGTATCCTATCATTTCTAATACAACAGGTACTTGCTGAGCGCAGACTTGTAAAGCGTGATTTCGCGTATAGCAGTACTTTACAGGATTCCATTTAATTTGTCCACTGCTAGAATTTCATTCATACGTGGTTCAACATTCATCCATCAACACGAAGAAAGAATTTATCTGCTACTTTAAACAATTTCCATAGACTGAAAATGAAGTTCAAAAAAATCTTACAAATCTCAAATGCAAAGCATTCCGAAGAATTTTCACATATGGAAAATAAAGAAGTCAAACAATGAATCAGAAAATTACAAAAGAAGAATTGGGTGCTTATAAAACCCCTTGATAATAAAAGCGCTCATTACGAGAAACAGCTTTTAACTGAAGATTAGATGAAGGAATCGTTAAATAACAGAGAAGCAATGTCTGATCTTCTAGTGGAGATGGACACAATTAAAGAAAAACACGGACACTTTAAAAGAGCTACTGGGAAATATATGCTCTTTACAGCGACATGGTTACAGTTGCATCAGTCATTCTTATAAGCAAAAGACATCAGCTTTTTCAAAAAATAATTCTGTCATGTATTTGCCAAGAGAACGAAAACAAGTCCTAAAGAAACTTTCAGAGTGCTTTTCAAAACCAAGTTGAAAGTTAGTCTGCAGAATTTTACTTCGATAATAATAAAACATCTCTGATTTTATTTCAAAATGAATATTTTTTTATCGATTTTAAAGAGATCTTCGCAAACTGGTTCATAAAACTTCACAATATGCCAAAATTGTTCAGATTAGGGACAAAATATAATAAAGTATGCTTAAAACAACTAAGAAAAAGCACATTTTGAGCATCCTTAACAGAAGACAATTTGGCTCCACTAACTTTCTTTACGAGTATACATTAAATTTTTATTTACATTTCTTTTTTATTCAACACTTAACTTTCAATGGTTTTAAGAGAAACAGCACTTGATAGAGAGACTCTAAATTTGGAAAACACTGAAACAAAATTGGTTTATACCCAGGCAGTGCAATTACACTGGCCTGTTGGGAAGAGAAGACCCCGTTGGACATGGAAAATATTAGGCCACACAGAGAGGAAAATGTTTAGCCTCCTCCTCGTAATGCGAAAGGAGGCCACTTGGGAAAAAATTACACCACAGCAGTACTTTTGAAACCACTACGAAGCAACAGAACTCTAACAAATCTCAGACTTCTGATAATTATAGTGTGATTAACAGTTCAACCTCACTTCGAATATTACAATACAATATAGAGAAAGCACCAATTCAGACACTTCAATATGAAATACAAAACCTACGAAATTAATGCACAAATGCTACCCTAAACATTAAAACATAATGTGACACGTTCATGTAAAATAAATAACTAGTAAAGCTCCAATATAAAGCAACATGTGAAAAGGGATGGACAAATTATAACATTCAAGTATTTCTAGTGGAAATAAAGTTGATATAAAACAAGAATTACCAGGCACAGATGTCTTTTTGCTCTGCATTATTCATCCGTTCTTTTTCTTTCACGATATCATGTTCTGCATTCCAAGAGTGCACAAAAATGATCACAAATTACACTAGAAGGGGCCAAAAGGGGAAAAAAGGAATCATTAGATTTTAACTACTTTGATATTAAAGAATAATTATACACAAAGAGAAATATCTAATATTGTTTCTTAATATATAAAACTTCAAGAGTCGCCTTCTTTGTTTTAAACTCCAGCAATCTGCTACATTGTTACTAAAAGCATGACTGCAATCGATAGAAAAGCTGATTTTCCTAATACGACAGAAGTACAGTAAGCGAAAGGGGTTTTTAATATATGGGTACAACATGAATAATGAAAGAAAAAAAATTAGACAGTTATTACGGATACACACAATAAAAGGGATAATGATCTTCGAGATGAGTAAATTATTTCAGTGCTGGTAGAAAGATGGCACCAAAAGACAAACAGCAGGTAATTTTAAATCACAAATAAACAAAATAAACTTTACTGCTAGCTTTGAAGCAGGTGTTATATATTTGACTATCTTAATTCACACATATAATTAGTGACATAACAGATCAAAATAGAGTAATCAAACTCGCAATACATTAATATTAAAAGAGCTACACATATATTCTTTTAAAGATTTTTTTAAAAAAAGGGCAGAAAAACACGTCTCCAAAACCAGACTTGGAAGAACATCTTGGAAACAAAAGTCGTATACCATAAAAGAAATATTTCATTCAGAATTTTAACGTAAGAACCGTTTCTAATTTTAAGTTCTCTACTTAGGTACTCTCATCCATGAGAGAGGACAGCTTAGTCCGATATACCAGAAATTATCTTGAAATATTATCAGGTGACTTTAATGTAATTATAGAAATATTTCACTCAGGGAAAGAACATATTGTCTAGCTGCCCGGGTTCGAGCCCAGCTTTAATATAGCAAGCTAAAACACATCAAATGCCATTGAATGATACAGCATTTTGAAATGTTACAAAAAATTTAAATGCAATTTCGTGGAAGAGCTATTGCAATTACCTACATACTAAACTTTTGACCAAAAATTCAAGAAAACTAAGATACTCCTTTTTCTTTCGAAGGAATCAAAGTTATATGCTAATGTAGGGATGCTCAACCTATTGTACTATGAAACCTACACATAGGAATGAAATTTTGTCAGCTATGTGAAATGTCCAATACCGAGAAATTCCGTAAATTGTAGAATAGAACCTGCGTCTGAAAACAGACGAAAGGTAAAACATTATTCAAATAATTTACCTTTAGCCTTGAAGCAGGTGTTCTATATTAAACTGTGTTAATTCACATACAGAATTAGTAATATAATAGCTCAACATATTTTAAGAACTAAACACGCATTAAATAAACATTAAAAAATCTATATACATTTATTAGTGTTACGAGGGTTTATTCTGAAATATTATAAGGTCACTTTCAAAGAAATGATAGAACTTTTTACTCAGGGAAGGGACATTCTGTCTGGCTGCCCGGGTTCCATCCCAGCTTCTGTTACAAAAGTTTCATAGAATAATTTTAAAAATCCAGAAACGAAACTTATGAAGAAATTATTGAACATACCTGGTTCTATGATTTAGCCATTCTTACAGACATAGTAACTAAATCTTAAATTTGAGGGAGGGGGCGTGAGAACTAAACTAGAGTCTTTGAATTAAAGGGTTATTATAAATTCATTTTAAATCAAAATTAATTTTGTGAAAATATTACACAAATATGAGGAATATACATTTTTACCATAATGTAATGTACGTTTTGCCCCTTTGAAAATCTGGAGAACTAAGGGGTGAAATATAAGAAAACTGAAAAAATCATTTGGAAAATCTCATCGAGCTTAAATTAGTTTCTAAATTAGATGTTTTGAGTGTATTTAAAATTAGGCTAACTACTTCATTCACTTCAAACCCATTACATAATACTAGTATTTAAGAAAAATGGTAAAAGATTGCAAATATGTCAAATAACAATTCTATTGATTTAGAAATGGAAATAACTGATTTTCATCCTAATTAAGATCAAGAATATCACAAAAAGCCATTTGAATAGTCCTAGAACAGAAACATCATGAACAGTTAAACTTTTAAAAAGATAAATTCCTGCTTCCAATCTACTTAAAAATGTGAAAGAGGATTTTCAACAATGAACTTGTTAAAATCAATGTTTAGATACAGGATAACAAATCAACATCCCAACGACTACAAGGATTTAGCCATAACATCGCATGTATCAGAGGGAAAAAAAAAAAAAAAAACTCACAGAAGATATGCAGTGTTAAATTTCACATTAAAATACGATTTCCCTGTATTTAACTTTCATCTTGCTGAATTTTTTGTAAATAATACAAAGAATATACCTTTTCTTTAACATATTTTACCACACATTTTTATACTTTGTGTAATGTACTTATAACTGAAATATTAAAAGTGCACTAGATACGTGTGCTCACTAAAATTTTATAAACTGAAAATTGGCTCCCTTTAAGTTAAAGTTGCACATAACTGCACTAAGGGAAGGAATGCAATTTTATTTCTTTGTCTGTATTTGGTTTCATTTTCATATAAAAAGAGTTAAAAATAGGGTTATCTAATTTTGTTATCTAGGTAACAAAATTTAAACACACATTTTCAGTAAAAATTACAGAATAAAAGATTTTGTTTCCCTGAAGATGCAACACCTCACTATTCCAGGTATGGTACAGACTGCATACTGTCAGAAAGAAATTCCTTTCTTAAACAGGGAATCCATATACTTTAATCTGTTTTTACACAAGTACTGTTTATGACTAATGGTCCAGGAGTAAAATACTTTATAGTTAATCCATCTAAATTTTTATTATTTCCGGTCATCTGTATAGACTGTTTATTTATCACGACTAAACTACCAATCTGCAATCTAGATACCTCATTTGATTCTTCAAGTCACGTTTCGTATCCTATCATTTCTAATACAACAGGTACTTGCTGAGCGCAGACTTGTAAAGCGTGATTTCGCGTATAGCAGTACTTTACAGGATTCCATTTAATTTGTCCACTGCTAGAATTTCATTCATACGTGGTTCAACATTCATCCATCAACACGAAGAAAGAATTTATCTGCTACTTTAAACAATTTCCATAGACTGAAAATGAAGTTCAAAAAAATCTTACAAATCTCAAATGCAAAGCATTCCGAAGAATTTTCACATATGGAAAATAAAGAAGTCAAACAATGAATCAGAAAATTACAAAAGAAGAATTGGGTGCTTATAAAACCCCTTGATAATAAAAGCGCTCATTACGAGAAACAGCTTTTAACTGAAGATTAGATGAAGGAATCGTTAAATAACAGAGAAGCAATGTCTGATCTTCTAGTGGAGATGGACACAATTAAAGAAAAACACGGACACTTTAAAAGAGCTACTGGGAAATATGTGCTCTTTACAGCGACATGGTTACAGTTGCATCAGTCATTCTTATAAGCAAAAGACATCAGCTTTTTCAAAAAATAATTCTGTCATGTATTTGCCAAGAGAACGAAAACAAGTCCTAAAGAAACTTTCAGAGTGCTTTTCAAAACCAAGTTGAAAGTTAGTCTGCAGAATTTTACTTCGATAATAATAAAACATCTCTGATTTTATTTCAAAATGAATATTTTTTTATCGATTTTAAAGAGATCTTCGCAAACTGGTTCATAAAACTTCACAATATGCCAAAATTGTTCAGATTAGGGACAAAATATAATAAAGTATGCTTAAAACAACTAAGAAAAAGCACATTTTGAGCATCCTTAACAAAAGACAATTTGGCTCCACTAACTTTCTTTACGAGTATACATTAAATTTTTATTTACATTTCTTTTTTATTCAACACTTAACTTTCAATGGTTTTAAGAGAAACAGCACTTGATAGAGAGACTCTAAATTTGGAAAACACTGAAACAAAATTGGTTTATACCCAGGCAGTGCAATTACACTGGCCTGTTGGGAAGAGAAGACCCCGTTGGACATGGAAAATATTAGGCCACACAGAGAGGAAAATGTTTAGCCTCCTCCTCGTAATGCGAAAGGAGGCCACTTGGGAAAAAATTACACCACAGCAGTACTTTTGAAACCACTACGAAGCAACAGAACTCTAACAAATCTCAGACTTCTGATAATTATAGTGTGATTAACAGTTCAACCTCACTTCGAATATTACAATACAATATAGAGAAAGCACCAATTCAGACACTTCAATATGAAATACAAAACCTACGAAATTAATGCACAAATGCTACCCTAAACATTAAAACATAATGTGACACGTTCATGTAAAATAAATAACTAGTAAAGCTCCAATATAAAGCAACATGTGAAAAGGGATGGACAAATTATAACATTCAAGTATTTCTAGTGGAAATAAAGTTGATATAAAACAAGAATTACCAGGCACAGATGTCTTTTTGCTCTGCATTATTCATCCGTTCTTTTTCTTTCACGATATCATGTTCTGCATTCCAAGAGTGCACAAAAATGATCACAAATTACACTAGAAGGGGCCAAAAGGGGAAAAAAGGAATCATTAGATTTTAACTACTTTGATATTAAAGAATAATTATACACAAAGAGAAATATCTAATATTGTTTCTTAATATATAAAACTTCAAGAGTCGCCTTCTTTGTTTTAAACTCCAGCAATCTGCTACATTGTTACTAAAAGCATGACTGCAATCGATAGAAAAGCTGATTTTCCTAATACGACAGAAGTACAGTAAGCGAAAGGGGTTTTTAATATATGGGTACAACATGAATAATGAAAGAAAAAAAATTAGACAGTTATTACGGATACACACAATAAAAGGGATAATGATCTTCGAGATGAGTAAATTATTTCAGCGCTGGTAGAAAGATGGCACCAAAAGACAAACAGCAGGTAATTTTAAATCACAAATAAACAAAATAAACTTTACTGCTAGCTTTGAAGCAGGTGTTATATATTTGACTATCTTAATTCACACATATAATTAGTGACATAACAGATCAAAATAGAGTAATCAAACTCGCAATACATTAATATTAAAAGAGCTACACATATATTCTTTTAAAGATTTTTTTAAAAAAAGGGCAGAAAAACACGTCTCCAAAACCAGACTTGGAAGAACATCTTGGAAACAAAAGTCGTATACCATAAAAGAAATATTTCATTCAGAATTTTAACGTAAGAACCGTTTCTAATTTCAAGTTCTCTACTTAGGTACTCTCATCCATGAGAGAGGACAGCTTAGTCCGATATACCAGAAATTATCTTGAAATATTATCAGGTGACTTTAATGTAATTATAGAAATATTTCACTCAGGGAAAGAACATATTGTCTAGCTGCCCGGGTTCGAGCCCAGCTTTAATATAGCAAGCTAAAACACATCAAATGCCATTGAATGATACAGCATTTTGAAATGTTACAAAAAATTTAAATGCAATTTCGTGGAAGAGCTATTGCAATTACCTACATACTAAACTTTTGACCAAAAATTCAAGAAAACTAAGATACTCCTTTTTCTTTCGAAGGAATCAAAGTTATATGCTAATGTAGGGATGCTCAACCTATTGTACTATGAAACCTACACATAGGAATGAAATTTTGTCAGCTATGTGAAATGTCCAATACCGAGAAATTCCGTAAATTGTAGAATAGAACCTGCGTCTGAAAACAGACGAAAGGTAAAACATTATTCAAATACTTTACCTTTAGCCTTGAAGCAGGTGTTCTATATTAAACTGTGTTAATTCACATACAGAATTAGTAATATAATAGCTCAACATATTTTAAGAACTAAACACGCATTAAATAAACATTAAAAAATCTATATACATTTATTAGTGTTACGAGGGTTTATTCTGAAATATTATAAGGTCACTTTCAAAGAAATGATAGAACTTTTCACTCAGGGAAGGGACATTCTGTCTGGCTGCCCGGGTTCCATCCCAGCTTCTGTTACAAAAGTTTCATAGAATAATTTTAAAAATCCAGAAACGAAACTTATGAAGAAATTATTGAACATACCTGGTTCTATGATTTAGCCATTCTTACAGACATAGTAACTAAATCTTAAATTTGAGGGAGGGGGCGTGAGAACTAAACTAGAGTCTTTGAATTAAAGGGTTATTATAAATTCATTTTAAATCAAAATTAATTTTGTGAAAATATTACACAAATATGAGGAATATACATTTTTACCATAATGTAATGTACGTTTTGCCCCTTTGAAAATCTGGAGAACTAAGGGGTGAAATATAAGAAAACTGAAAAAATCATTTGGAAAATCTCATCGAGCTTAAATTAGTTTCTAAATTAGATGTTTTGAGTGTATTTAAAATTAGGCTAACTACTTCATTCACTTCAAACCCATTACATAATACTAGTATTTAAGAAAAATGGTAAAAGATTGCAAATATGTCAAATAACAATTCTATTGATCTAGAAATGGAAATAACTGATTTTCATCCTAATTAAGATCAAGAATATCACAAAAAGCCATTTGAATAGTCCTAGAACAGAAACATCATGAACAGTTAAACTTTTAAAAAGATAAATTCCTGCTTCCAATCTACTTAAAAATGTGAAAGAGGATTTTCAACAATGAACTTGTTAAAATCAATGTTTAGATACAGGATAACAAATCAACATCCCAACGACTACAAGGATTTAGCCATAACATCGCATGTATCAGAGGGAAAAAAAAAAAAAAAACTCACAGAAGATATGCAGTGTTAAATTTCACATTAAAATACGATTTCCCTGTATTTAACTTTCATCTTGCTGAATTTTTTGTAAATAATACAAAGAGTACACCTTTTTCTTTAACATATTATACCACACATTTTTATACTTTGTGTAATGTACTTATAACTGAAATATTAAAAGTGCACTAGATACGTGTGCTCACTAAAATTTTATAAACTGAAAATTGGCTCCCTTTAAGTTAAAGTTGCACATAACTGCACTAAGGGAAGGAATGCAATTTTATTTCTTTGTCTGTATTTGGTTTCATTTTCATATAAAAAGAGTTAAAA
The DNA here is from genome assembly GCF_044657685.1 of Stegodyphus dumicola. NCBI lineage: Eukaryota > Metazoa > Arthropoda > Arachnida > Araneae > Eresidae > Stegodyphus > Stegodyphus dumicola. The sequence goes on along the minus strand of NC_140781.1, from coordinate 104,937,803 downwards.
ATAGGGTTATCTAATTTTGTTATCTAGGTAACAAAATTTAAACACACATTTTCAGTAAAAATTACAGAATAAAAGATTTTGTTTCCCTGAAGATGCAACACCTCACTATTCCAGGTATGGTACAGACTGCATACTGTCAGAAAGAAATTCCTTTCTTAAACAGGGAATCCATATACTTTAATCTGTTTTTACACAAGTACTGTTTATGACTAATGGTCCAGGAGTAAAATACTTTATAGTTAATCCATCTAAATTTTTATTATTTCCGGTCATCTGTATAGACTGTTTATTTATCACGACTAAACTACCAATCTGCAATCTAGATACCTCATTTGATTCTTCAAGTCACGTTTCGTATCCTATCATTTCTAATACAACAGGTACTTGCTGAGCGCAGACTTGTAAAGCGTGATTTCGCGTATAGCAGTACTTTACAGGATTCCATTTAATTTGTCCACTGCTAGAATTTCATTCATACGTGGTTCAACATTCATCCATCAACACGAAGAAAGAATTTATCTGCTACTTTAAACAATTTCCATAGACTGAAAATGAAGTTCAAAAAAAATCTTACAAATCTCAAATGCAAAGCATTCCGAAGAATTTTCACATATGGAAAATAAAGAAGTCAAACAATGAATCAGAAAATTACAAAAGAAGATTTGGGTGCTTATAAAACCCCTTGATAATAAAAGCGCTCATTACGAGAAACAGCTTTTAACTGAAGATTAGATGAAGGAATCGTTAAATAACAGAGAAGCAATGTCTGATCTTCTAGTGGAGATGGACACAATTAAAGAAAAACACGGACACTTTAAAAGAGCTACTGGGAAATATGTGCTCTTTACAGCGACATGGTTACAGTTGCATCAGTCATTCTTATAAGCAAAAGACATCAGCTTTTTCAAAAAATAATTCTGTCATGTATTTGCCAAGAGAACGAAAACAAGTCCTAAAGAAACTTTCAGAGTGCTTTTCAAAACCAAGTTGAAAGTTAGTCTGCAGAATTTTACTTCGATAATAATAAAACATCTCTGATTTTATTTCAAAATGAATATTTTTTTATCGATTTTAAAGAGATCTTCGCAAACTGGTTCATAAAACTTCACAATATGCCAAAATTGTTCAGATTAGGGACAAAATATAATAAAGTATGCTTAAAACAACTAAGAAAAAGCACATTTTGAGCATCCTTAACAGAAGACAATTTGGCTCCACTAACTTTCTTTACGAGTATACATTAAATTTTTATTTACATTTCTTTTTTATTCAACACTTAACTTTCAATGGTTTTAAGAGAAACAGCACTTGATAGAGAGACTCTAAATTTGGAAAACACTGAAACAAAATTGGTTTATACCCAGGCAGTGCAATTACACTGGCCTGTTGGGAAGAGAAGACCCCGTTGGACATGGAAAATATTAGGCCACACAGAGAGGAAAATGTTTAGCCTCCTCCTCGTAATGCGAAAGGAGGCCACTTGGGAAAAAATTACACCACAGCAGTACTTTTGAAACCACTACGAAGCAACAGAACTCTAACAAATCTCAGACTTCTGATAATTATAGTGTGATTAACAGTTCAACCTCACTTCGAATATTACAATACAATATAGAGAAAGCACCAATTCAGACACTTCAATATGAAATACAAAACCTATGAAATTAATGCACAAATGCTACCCTAAACATTAAAACATAATGTGACACGTTCATGTAAAATAAATAACTAGTAAAGCTCCAATATAAAGCAACATGTGAAAAGGGATGGACAAATTATAACATTCAAGTATTTCTAGTGGAAATAAAGTTGATATAAAACAAGAATTACCAGGCACAGATGTCTTTTTGCTCTGCATTATTCATCCGTTCTTTTTCTTTCACGATATCATGTTCTGCATTCCAAGAGTGCACAAAAATGATCACAAATTACACTAGAAGGGGCCAAAAGGGTAAAAAAGGAATCATTAGATTTTAACTACTTTGATATTAAAGAATAATTATACACAAAGAGAAATATCTAATATTGTTTCTTAATATATAAAACTTCAAGAGTCGCCTTCTTTGTTTTAAACTCCAGCAATCTGCTACATTGTTACTAAAAGCATGACTGCAATCGATAGAAAAGCTGATTTTCCTAATACGACAGAAGTACAGTAAGCGAAAGGGGTTTTTAATATATGGGTACAACATGAATAATGAAAGAAAAAAAATTAGACAGTTATTACGGATACACACAATAAAAGGGATAATGATCTTCGAGATGAGTAAATTATTTCAGCGCTGGTAGAAAGATGGCACCAAAAGACAAACAGCAGGTAATTTTAAATCACAAATAAACAAAATAAACTTTACTGCTAGCTTTGAAGCAGGTGTTATATATTTGACTATCTTAATTCACACATATAATTAGTGACATAACAGATCAAAATAGAGTAATCAAACTCGCAATACATAATATTAAAAGAGCTACACATATATTCTTTTAAAGATTTTTTTAAAAAAAGGGCAGAAAAACACGTCTCCAAAACCAGACTTGGAAGAACATCTTGGAAACAAAAGTCGTATACCATAAAAGAAATATTTCATTCAGAATTTTAACGTAAGAACCGTTTCTAATTTCAAGTTCTCTACTTAGGTACTCTCATCCATGAGAGAGGACAGCTTAGTCCGATATACCAGAAATTATCTTGAAATATTATCAGGTGACTTTAATGTAATTATAGAAATATTTCACTCAGGGAAAGAACATATTGTCTAGCTGCCCGGGTTCGAGCCCAGCTTTAATATAGCAAGCTAAAACACATCAAATGCCATTGAATGATACAGCATTTTGAAATGTTACAAAAAATTTAAATGCAATTTCGTGGAAGAGCTATTGCAATTACCTACATACTAAACTTTTGACCAAAAATTCAAGAAAACTAAGATACTCCTTTTTCTTTCGAAGGAATCAAAGTTATATGCTAATGTAGGGATGCTCAACCTATTGTACTATGAAACCTACACATAGGAATGAAATTTTGTCAGCTATGTGAAATGTCCAATACCGAGAAATTCCGTAAATTGTAGAATAGAACCTGCGTCTGAAAACAGACGAAAGGTAAAACATTATTCAAATACTTTACCTTTAGCCTTGAAGCAGGTGTTCTATATTAAACTGTGTTAATTCACATACAGAATTAGTAATATAATAGCTCAACATATTTTAAGAACTAAACACGCATTAAATAAACATTAAAAAATCTATATACATTTATTAGTGTTACGAGGGTTTATTCTGAAATATTATAAGGTCACTTTCAAAGAAATGATAGAACTTTTCACTCAGGGAAGGGACATTCTGTCTGGCTGCCCGGGTTCCATCCCAGCTTCTGTTACAAAAGTTTCATAGAATAATTTTAAAAATCCAGAAACGAAACTTATGAAGAAATTATTGAACATACCTGGTTCTATGATTTAGCCATTCTTACAGACATAGTAACTAAATCTTAAATTTGAGGGAGGGGGCGTGAGAACTAAACTAGAGTCTTTGAATTAAAGGGTTATTATAAATTCATTTTAAATCAAAATTAATTTTGTGAAAATATTACACAAATATGAGGAATATACATTTTTACCATAATGTAATGTACGTTTTGCCCCTTTGAAAATCTGGAGAACTAAGGGGTGAAATATAAGAAAACTGAAAAAATCATTTGGAAAATCTCATCGAGCTTAAATTAGTTTCTAAATTAGATGTTTTGAGTGTATTTAAAATTAGGCTAACTACTTCATTCACTTCAAACCCATTACATAATACTAGTATTTAAGAAAAATGGTAAAAGATTGCAAATATGTCAAATAACAATTCTATTGATCTAGAAATGGAAATAACTGATTTTCATCCTAATTAAGATCAAGAATATCACAAAAAGCCATTTGAATAGTCCTAGAACAGAAACATCATGAACAGTTAAACTTTTAAAAAGATAAATTCCTGCTTCCAATCTACTTAAAAATGTGAAAGAGGATTTTCAACAATGAACTTGTTAAAATCAATGTTTAGATACAGGATAACAAATCAACATCCCAACGACTACAAGGATTTAGCCATAACATCGCATGTATCAGAGGGAAAAAAAAAAAAAAAACTCACAGAAGATATGCAGTGTTAAATTTCACATTAAAATACGATTTCCCTGTATTTAACTTTCATCTTGCTGAATTTTTTGTAAATAATACAAAGAGTACACCTTTTTCTTTAACATATTATACCACACATTTTTATACTTTGTGTAATGTACTTATAACTGAAATATTAAAAGTGCACTAGATACGTGTGCTCACTAAAATTTTATAAACTGAAAATTGGCTCCCTTTAAGTTAAAGTTGCACATAACTGCACTAAGGGAAGGAATGCAATTTTATTTCTTTGTCTGTATTTGGTTTCATTTTCATATAAAAAGAGTTAAAAATAGGGTTATCTAATTTTGTTATCTAGGTAACAAAATTTAAACACACATTTTCAGTAAAAATTACAGAATAAAAGATTTTGTTTCCCTGAAGATGCAACACCTCACTATTCCAGGTATGGTACAGACTGCATACTGTCAGAAAGAAATTCCTTTCTTAAACAGGGAATCCATATACTTTAATCTGTTTTTACACAAGTACTGTTTATGACTAATGGTCCAGGAGTAAAATACTTTATAGTTAATCCATCTAAATTTTTATTATTTCCGGTCATCTGTATAGACTGTTTATTTATCACGACTAAACTACCAATCTGCAATCTAGATACCTCATTTGATTCTTCAAGTCACGTTTCGTATCCTATCATTTCTAATACAACAGGTACTTGCTGAGCGCAGACTTGTAAAGCGTGATTTCGCGTATAGCAGTACTTTACAGGATTCCATTTAATTTGTCCACTGCTAGAATTTCATTCATACGTGGTTCAACATTCATCCATCAACACGAAGAAAGAATTTATCTGCTACTTTAAACAATTTCCATAGACTGAAAATGAAGTTCAAAAAAAATCTTACAAATCTCAAATGCAAAGCATTCCGAAGAATTTTCACATATGGAAAATAAAGAAGTCAAACAATGAATCAGAAAATTACAAAAGAAGATTTGGGTGCTTATAAAACCCCTTGATAATAAAAGCGCTCATTACGAGAAACAGCTTTTAACTGAAGATTAGATGAAGGAATCGTTAAATAACAGAGAAGCAATGTCTGATCTTCTAGTGGAGATGGACACAATTAAAGAAAAACACGGACACTTTAAAAGAGCTACTGGGAAATATGTGCTCTTTACAGCGACATGGTTACAGTTGCATCAGTCATTCTTATAAGCAAAAGACATCAGCTTTTTCAAAAAATAATTCTGTCATGTATTTGCCAAGAGAACGAAAACAAGTCCTAAAGAAACTTTCAGAGTGCTTTTCAAAACCAAGTTGAAAGTTAGTCTGCAGAATTTTACTTCGATAATAATAAAACATCTCTGATTTTATTTCAAAATGAATATTTTTTTATCGATTTTAAAGAGATCTTCGCAAACTGGTTCATAAAACTTCACAATATGCCAAAATTGTTCAGATTAGGGACAAAATATAATAAAGTATGCTTAAAACAACTAAGAAAAAGCACATTTTGAGCATCCTTAACAGAAGACAATTTGGCTCCACTAACTTTCTTTACGAGTATACATTAAATTTTTATTTACATTTCTTTTTTATTCAACACTTAACTTTCAATGGTTTTAAGAGAAACAGCACTTGATAGAGAGACTCTAAATTTGGAAAACACTGAAACAAAATTGGTTTATACCCAGGCAGTGCAATGACACTGGCCTGTTGGGAAGAGAAGACCCCGTTGGACATGGAAAATATTAGGCCACACAGAGAGGAAAATGTTTAGCCTCCTCCTCGTAATGCGAAAGGAGGCCACTTGGGAAAAAATTACACCACAGCAGTACTTTTGAAACCACTACGAAGCAACAGAACTCTAACAAATCTCAGACTTCTGATAATTATAGTGTGATTAACAGTTCAACCTCACTTCGAATATTACAATACAATATAGAGAAAGCACCAATTCAGACACTTCAATATGAAATACAAAACCTATGAAATTAATGCACAAATGCTACCCTAAACATTAAAACATAATGTGACACGTTCATGTAAAATAAATAACTAGTAAAGCTCCAATATAAAGCAACATGTGAAAAGGGATGGACAAATTATAACATTCAAGTATTTCTAGTGGAAATAAAGTTGATATAAAACAAGAATTACCAGGCACAGATGTCTTTTTGCTCTGCATTATTCATCCGTTCTTTTTCTTTCACGATATCATGTTCTGCATTCCAAGAGTGCACAAAAATGATCACAAATTACACTAGAAGGGGCCAAAAGGGTAAAAAAGGAATCATTAGATTTTAACTACTTTGATATTAAAGAATAATTATACACAAAGAGAAATATCTAATATTGTTTCTTAATATATAAAACTTCAAGAGTCGCCTTCTTTGTTTTAAACTCCAGCAATCTGCTACATTGTTACTAAAAGCATGACTGCAATCGATAGAAAAGCTGATTTTCCTAATACGACAGAAGTACAGTAAGCGAAAGGGGTTTTTAATATATGGGTACAACATGAATAATGAAAGAAAAAAAATTAGACAGTTATTACGGATACACACAATAAAAGGGATAATGATCTTCGAGATGAGTAAATTATTTCAGCGCTGGTAGAAAGATGGCACCAAAAGACAAACAGCAGGTAATTTTAAATCACAAATAAACAAAATAAACTTTACTGCTAGCTTTGAAGCAGGTGTTATATATTTGACTATCTTAATTCACACATATAATTAGTGACATAACAGATCAAAATAGAGTAATCAAACTCGCAATACATAATATTAAAAGAGCTACACATATATTCTTTTAAAGATTTTTTTAAAAAAAGGGCAGAAAAACACGTCTCCAAAACCAGACTTGGAAGAACATCTTGGAAACAAAAGTCGTATACCATAAAAGAAATATTTCATTCAGAATTTTAACGTAAGAACCGTTTCTAATTTCAAGTTCTCTACTTAGGTACTCTCATCCATGAGAGAGGACAGCTTAGTCCGATATACCAGAAATTATCTTGAAATATTATCAGGTGACTTTAATGTAATTATAGAAATATTTCACTCAGGGAAAGAACATATTGTCTAGCTGCCTGGGTTCGAGCCCAGCTTTAATATAGCAAGCTAAAACACATCAAATGCCATTGAATGATACAGCATTTTGAAATGTTACAAAAAATTTAAATGCAATTTCGTGGAAGAGCTATTGCAATTACCTACATACTAAACTTTTGACCAAAAATTCAAGAAAACTAAGATACTCCTTTTTCTTTCGAAGGAATCAAAGTTATATGCTAATGTAGGGATGCTCAACCTATTGTACTATGAAACCTACACATAGGAATGAAATTTTGTCAGCTATGTGAAATGTCCAATACCGAGAAATTCCGTAAATTGTAGAATAGAACCTGCGTCTGAAAACAGACGAAAGGTAAAACATTATTCAAATACTTTACCTTTAGCCTTGAAGCAGGTGTTCTATATTAAACTGTGTTAATTCACATACAGAATTAGTAATATAATAGCTCAACATATTTTAAGAACTAAACACGCATTAAATAAACATTAAAAAATCTATATACATTTATTAGTGTTACGAGGGTTTATTCTGAAATATTATAAGGTCACTTTCAAAGAAATGATAGAACTTTTCACTCAGGGAAGGGACATTCTGTCTGGCTGCCCGGGTTCCATCCCAGCTTCTGTTACAAAAGTTTCATAGAATAATTTTAAAAATCCAGAAACGAAACTTATGAAGAAATTATTGAACATACCTGGTTCTATGATTTAGCCATTCTTACAGACATAGTAACTAAATCTTAAATTTGAGGGAGGGGGCGTGAGAACTAAACTAGAGTCTTTGAATTAAAGGGTTATTATAAATTCATTTTAAATCAAAATTAATTTTGTGAAAATATTACACAAATATGAGGAATATACATTTTTACCATAATGTAATGTACGTTTTGCCCCTTTGAAAATCTGGAGAACTAAGGGGTGAAATATAAGAAAACTGAAAAAATCATTTGGAAAATCTCATCGAGCTTAAATTAGTTTCTAAATTAGATGTTTTGAGTGTATTTAAAATTAGGCTAACTACTTCATTCACTTCAAACCCATTACATAATACTAGTATTTAAGAAAAATGGTAAAAGATTGCAAATATGTCAAATAACAATTCTATTGATCTAGAAATGGAAATAACTGATTTTCATCCTAATTAAGATCAAGAATATCACAAAAAGCCATTTGAATAGTCCTAGAACAGAAACATCATGAACAGTTAAACTTTTAAAAAGATAAATTCCTGCTTCCAATCTACTTAAAAATGTGAAAGAGGATTTTCAACAATGAACTTGTTAAAATCAATGTTTAGATACAGGATAACAAATCAACATCCCAACGACTACAAGGATTTAGCCATAACATCACATGTATCAGAGGGAAAAAAAAAAAAAAAACTCACAGAAGATATGCAGTGTTAAATTTCACATTAAAATACGATTTCCCTGTATTTAACTTTCATCTTGCTGAATTTTTTGTAAATAATACAAAGAGTATACCTTTTCTTTAACATATTATACCACACATTTTTATACTTTGTGTAATGTACTTATAACTGAAATATTAAAAGTGCACTAGATACGTGTGCTCACTAAAATTTTATAAACTGAAAATTGGCTCCCTTTAAGTTAAAGTTGCACATAACTGCACTAAGGGAAGGAATGCAATTTTATTTCTTTGTCTGTATTTGGTTTCATTTTCATATAAAAAGAGTTAAAAATAGGGTTATCTAATTTTGTTATCTAGGTAACAAAATTTAAACACACATTTTCAGTAAAAATTACAGAATAAAAGATTTTGTTTCCCTGAAGATGCAACACCTCACTATTCCAGGTATGGTACAGACTGCATACTGTCAGAAAGAAATTCCTTTCTTAAACAGGGAATCCATATACTTTAATCTGTTTTTACACAAGTACTGTTTATGACTAATGGTCCAGGAGTAAAATACTTTATAGTTAATCCATCTAAATTTTTATTATTTCCGGTCATCTGTATAGACTGTTTATTTATCACGACTAAACTACCAATCTGCAATCTAGATACCTCATTTGATTCTTCAAGTCACGTTTCGTATCCTATCATTTCTAATACAACAGGTACTTGCTGAGCGCAGACTTGTAAAGCGTGATTTCGCGTATAGCAGTACTTTACAGGATTCCATTTAATTTGTCCACTGCTAGAATTTCATTCATACGTGGTTCAACATTCATCCATCAACACGAAGAAAGAATTTATCTGCTACTTTAAACAATTTCCATAGACTGAAAATGAAGTTCAAAAAAATCTTACAAATCTCAAATGCAAAGCATTCCGAAGAATTTTCACATATGGAAAATAAAGAAGTCAAACAATGAATCAGAAAATTACAAAAGAAGAATTGGGTGCTTATAAAACCCCTTGATAATAAAAGCGCTCATTACGAGAAACAGCTTTTAACTGAAGATTAGATGAAGGAATCGTTAAATAACAGAGAAGCAATGTCTGATCTTCTAGTGAAGATGGACACAATTAAAGAAAAACACGGACACTTTAAAAGAGCTACTGGGAAATATGTGCTCTTTACAGCGACATGGTTACAGTTGCATCAGTCATTCTTATAAGCAAAAGACATCAGCTTTTTCAAAAAATAATTCTGTCATGTATTTGCCAAGAGAACGAAAACAAGTCCTAAAGAAACTTTCAGAGTGCTTTTCAAAACCAAGTTGAAAGTTAGTCTGCAGAATTTTACTTCGATAATAATAAAACATCTCTGATTTTATTTCAAAATGAATATTTTTTTATCGATTTTAAAGAGATCTTCGCAAACTGGTTCATAAAACTTCACAATATGCCAAATTGTTCAGATTAGGGACAAAATATAATAAAGTATGCTTAAAACAACTAAGAAAAAGCACATTTTGAGCATCCTTAACAGAAGACAATTTGGCTCCACTAACTTTCTTTACGAGTATACATTAAATTTTTATTTACATTTCTTTTTTATTCAACACTTAACTTTCAATGGTTTTAAGAGAAACAGCACTTGATAGAGAGACTCTAAATTTGGAAAACACTGAAACAAAATTGGTTTATACCCAGGCAGTGCAATGACACTGGCCTGTTGGGAAGAGAAGACCCCGTTGGACATGGAAAATATTAGGCCACACAGAGAGGAAAATGTTTAGCCTCCTCCTCGTAATGCGAAAGGAGGCCACTTGGGAAAAAATTACACCACAGCAGTACTTTTGAAACCACTACGAAGCAACAGAACTCTAACAAATCTCAGACTTCTGATAATTATAGTGTGATTAACAGTTCAACCTCACTTCGAATATTACAATACAATATAGAGAAAGCACCAATTCAGACACTTCAATATGAAATACAAAACCTATGAAATTAATGCACAAATGCTACCCTAAACATTAAAACATAATGTGACACGTTCATGTAAAATAAATAACTAGTAAAGCTCCAATATAAAGCAACATGTGAAAAGGGATGGACAAATTATAACATTCAAGTATTTCTAGTGGAAATAAAGTTGATATAAAACAAGAATTACCAGGCACAGATGTCTTTTTGCTCTGCATTATTCATCCGTTCTTTTTCTTTCACGATATCATGTTCTGCATTCCAAGAGTGCACAAAAATGATCACAAATTACACTAGAAGGGGCCAAAAGGGTAAAAAAGGAATCATTAGATTTTAACTACTTTGATATTAAAGAATAATTATACACAAAGAGAAATATCTAATATTGTTTCTTAATATATAAAACTTCAAGAGTCGCCTTCTTTGTTTTAAACTCCAGCAATCTGCTACATTGTTACTAAAAGCATGACTGCAATCGATAGAAAAGCTGATTTTCCTAATACGACAGAAGTACAGTAAGCGAAAGGGGTTTTTAATATATGGGTACAACATGAATAATGAAAGAAAAAAAATTAGACAGTTATTACGGATACACACAATAAAAGGGATAATGATCTTCGAGATGAGTAAATTATTTCAGCGCTGGTAGAAAGATGGCACCAAAAGACAAACAGCAGGTAATTTTAAATCACAAATAAACAAAATAAACTTTACTGCTAGCTTTGAAGCAGGTGTTATATATTTGACTATCTTAATTCACACATATAATTAGTGACATAACAGATCAAAATAGAGTAATCAAACTCGCAATACATAATATTAAAAGAGCTACACATATATTCTTTTAAAGATTTTTTTAAAAAAAGGGCAGAAAAACACGTCTCCAAAACCAGACTTGGAAGAACATCTTGGAAACAAAAGTCGTATACCATAAAAGAAATATTTCATTCAGAATTTTAACGTAAGAACCGTTTCTAATTTCAAGTTCTCTACTTAGGTACTCTCATCCATGAGAGAGGACAGCTTAGTCCGATATACCAGAAATTATCTTGAAATATTATCAGGTGACTTTAATGTAATTATAGAAATATTTCACTCAGGGAAAGAACATATTGTCTAGCTGCCCGGGTTCGAGCCCAGCTTTAATATAGCAAGCTAAAACACATCAAATGCCATTGAATGATACAGCATTTTGAAATGTTACAAAAAATTTAAATGCAATTTCGTGGAAGAGCTATTGCAATTACCTACATACTAAACTTTTGACCAAAAATTCAAGAAAACTAAGATACTCCTTTTTCTTTCGAAGGAATCAAAGTTATATGCTAATGTAGGGATGCTCAACCTATTGTACTATGAAACCTACACATAGGAATGAAATTTTGTCAGCTATGTGAAATGTCCAATACCGAGAAATTCCGTAAATTGTAGAATAGAACCTGCGTCTGAAAACAGACGAAAGGTAAAACATTATTCAAATACTTTACCTTTAGCCTTGAAGCAGGTGTTCTATATTAAACTGTGTTAATTCACATACAGAATTAGTAATATAATAGCTCAACATATTTTAAGAACTAAACACGCATTAAATAAACATTAAAAAATCTATATACATTTATTAGTGTTACGAGGGTTTATTCTGAAATATTATAAGGTCACTTTCAAAGAAATGATAGAACTTTTCACTCAGGGAAGGGACATTCTGTCTGGCTGCCCGGGTTCCATCCCAGCTTCTGTTACAAAAGTTTCATAGAATAATTTTAAAAATCCAGAAACAAAACTTATGAAGAAATTATTGAACATACCTGGTTCTATGATTTAGCCATTCTTACAGACATAGTAACTAAATCTTAAATTTGAGGGAGGGGGCGTGAGAACTAAACTAGAGTCTTTGAATTAAAGGGTTATTATAAATTCATTTTAAATCAAAATTAATTTTGTGAAAATATTACACAAATATGAGGAATATACATTTTTACCATAATGTAATGTACGTTTTGCCCCTTTGAAAATCTGGAGAACTAAGGGGTGAAATATAAGAAAACTGAAAAAATCATTTGGAAAATCTCATCGAGCTTAAATTAGTTTCTAAATTAGATGTTTTGAGTGTATTTAAAATTAGGCTAACTACTTCATTCACTTCAAACCCATTACATAATACTAGTATTTAAGAAAAATGGTAAAAGATTGCAAATATGTCAAATAACAATTCTATTGATCTAGAAATGGAAATAACTGATTTTCATCCTAATTAAGATCAAGAATATCACAAAAAGCCATTTGAATAGTCCTAGAACAGAAACATCATGAACAGTTAAACTTTTAAAAAGATAAATTCCTGCTTCCAATCTACTTAAAAATGTGAAAGAGGATTTTCAACAATGAACTTGTTAAAATCAATGTTTAGATACAGGATAACAAATCAACATCCCAACGACTACAAGGATTTAGCCATAACATCACATGTATCAGAGGGAAAAAAAAAAAAAAAAACTCACAGAAGATATGCAGTGTTAAATTTCACATTAAAATACGATTTCCCTGTATTTAACTTTCATCTTGCTGAATTTTTTGTAAATAATACAAAGAGTATACCTTTTCTTTAACATATTATACCACACATTTTTATACTTTGTGTAATGTACTTATAACTGAAATATTAAAAGTGCACTAGATACGTGTGCTCACTAAAATTTTATAAACTGAAAATTGGCTCCCTTTAAGTTAAAGTTGCACATAACTGCACTAAGGGAAGGAATGCAATTTTATTTCTTTGTCTGTATTTGGTTTCATTTTCATATAAAAAGAGTTAAAAATAGGGTTATCTAATTTTGTTATCTAGGTAACAAAATTTAAACACACATTTTCAGTAAAAATTACAGAATAAAAGATTTTGTTTCCCTGAAGATGCAACACCTCACTATTCCAGGTATGGTACAGACTGCATACTGTCAGAAAGAAATTCCTTTCTTAAACAGGGAATCCATATACTTTAATCTGTTTTTACACAAGTACTGTTTATGACTAATGGTCCAGGAGTAAAATACTTTATAGTTAATCCATCTAAATTTTTATTATTTCCGGTCATCTGTATAGACTGTTTATTTATCACGACTAAACTACCAATCTGCAATCTAGATACCTCATTTGATTCTTCAAGTCACGTTTCGTATCCTATCATTTCTAATACAACAGGTACTTGCTGAGCGCAGACTTGTAAAGCGTGATTTCGCGTATAGCAGTACTTTACAGGATTCCATTTAATTTGTCCACTGCTAGAATTTCATTCATACGTGGTTCAACATTCATCCATCAACACGAAGAAAGAATTTATCTGCTACTTTAAACAATTTCCATAGACTGAAAATGAAGTTCAAAAAAATCTTACAAATCTCAAATGCAAAGCATTCCGAAGAATTTTCACATATGGAAAATAAAGAAGTCAAACAATGAATCAGAAAATTACAAAAGAAGAATTGGGTGCTTATAAAACCCCTTGATAATAAAAGCGCTCATTACGAGAAACAGCTTTTAACTGAAGATTAGATGAAGGAATCGTTAAATAACAGAGAAGCAATGTCTGATCTTCTAGTGAAGATGGACACAATTAAAGAAAAACACGGACACTTTAAAAGAGCTACTGGGAAATATGTGCTCTTTACAGCGACATGGTTACAGTTGCATCAGTCATTCTTATAAGCAAAAGACATCAGCTTTTTCAAAAAATAATTCTGTCATGTATTTGCCAAGAGAACGAAAACAAGTCCTAAAGAAACTTTCAGAGTGCTTTTCAAAACCAAGTTGAAAGTTAGTCTGCAGAATTTTACTTCGATAATAATAAAACATCTCTGATTTTATTTCAAAATGAATATTTTTTTATCGATTTTAAAGAGATCTTCGCAAACTGGTTCATAAAACTTCACAATATGCCAAAATTGTTCAGATTAGGGAGAAAATATAATAAAGTATGCTTAAAACAACTAAGAAAAAGCACATTTTGAGCATCCTTAACAGAAGACAATTTGGCTCCACTAACTTTCTTTACGAGTATACATTAAATTTTTATTTACATTTCTTTTTTATTCAACACTTAACTTTCAATGGTTTTAAGAGAAACAGCACTTGATAGAGAGACTCTAAATTTGGAAAACACTGAAACAAAATTGGTTTATACCCAGGCAGTGCAATGACACTGGCCTGTTGGGAAGAGAAGACCCCGTTGGACATGGAAAATATTAGGCCACACAGAGAGGAAAATGTTTAGCCTCCTCCTCGTAATGCGAAAGGAGGCCACTTGGGAAAAAATTACACCACAGCAGTACTTTTGAAACCACTACGAAGCAACAGAACTCTAACAAATCTCAGACTTCTGATAATTATAGTGTGATTAACAGTTCAACCTCACTTCGAATATTACAATACAATATAGAGAAAGCACCAATTCAGACACTTCAATATGAAATACAAAACCTACGAAATTAATGCACAAATGCTACCCTAAACATTAAAACATAATGTGACACGTTCATGTAAAATAAATAACTAGTAAAGCTCCAATATAAAGCAACATGTGAAAAGGGATGGACAAATTATAACATTCAAGTATTTCTAGTGGAAATAAAGTTGATATAAAACAAGAATTACCAGGCACAGATGTCTTTTTGCTCTGCATTATTCATCCGTTCTTTTTCTTTCACGATATCATGTTCTGCATTCCAAGAGTGCACAAAAATGATCACAAATTACACTAGAAGGGGCCAAAAGGGGAAAAAAGGAATCATTAGATTTTAACTACTTTGATATTAAAGAATAATTATACACAAAGAGAAATATCTAATATTGTTTCTTAATATATAAAACTTCAAGAGTCGCCTTCTTTGTTTTAAACTCCAGCAATCTGCTACATTGTTACTAAAAGCATGACTGCAATCGATAGAAAAGCTGATTTTCCTAATACGACAGAAGTACAGTAAGCGAAAGGGGTTTTTAATATATGGGTACAACATGAATAATGAAAGAAAAAAAATTAGACAGTTATTACGGATACACACAATAAAAGGGATAATGATCTTCGAGATGAGTAAATTATTTCAGCGCTGGTAGAAAGATGGCACCAAAAGACAAACAGCAGGTAATTTTAAATCACAAATAAACAAAATAAACTTTACTGCTAGCTTTGAAGCAGGTGTTATATATTTGACTATCTTAATTCACACATATAATTAGTGACATAACAGATCAAAATAGAGTAATCAAACTCGCAATACATAATATTAAAAGAGCTACACATATATTCTTTTAAAGATTTTTTTAAAAAAAGGGCAGAAAAACACGTCTCCAAAACCAGACTTGGAAGAACATCTTGGAAACAAAAGTCGTATACCATAAAAGAAATATTTCATTCAGAATTTTAACGTAAGAACCGTTTCTAATTTCAAGTTCTCTACTTAGGTACTCTCATCCATGAGAGAGGACAGCTTAGTCCGATATACCAGAAATTATCTTGAAATATTATCAGGTGACTTTAATGTAATTATAGAAATATTTCACTCAGGGAAAGAACATATTGTCTAGCTGCCCGGGTTCGAGCCCAGCTTTAATATAGCAAGCTAAAACACATCAAATGCCATTGAATGATACAGCATTTTGAAATGTTACAAAAAATTTAAATGCAATTTCGTGGAAGAGCTATTGCAATTACCTACATACTAAACTTTTGACCAAAAATTCAAGAAAACTAAGATACTCCTTTTTCTTTCGAAGGAATCAAAGTTATATGCTAATGTAGGGATGCTCAACCTATTGTACTATGAAACCTACACATAGGAATGAAATTTTGTCAGCTATGTGAAATGTCCAATACCGAGAAATTCCGTAAATTGTAGAATAGAACCTGCGTCTGAAAACAGACGAAAGGTAAAACATTATTCAAATACTTTACCTTTAGCCTTGAAGCAGGTGTTCTATATTAAACTGTGTTAATTCACATACAGAATTAGTAATATAATAGCTCAACATATTTTAAGAACTAAACACGCATTAAATAAACATTAAAAAATCTATATACATTTATTAGTGTTACGAGGGTTTATTCTGAAATATTATAAGGTCACTTTCAAAGAAATGATAGAACTTTTCACTCAGGGAAGGGACATTCTGTCTGGCTGCCCGGGTTCCATCCCAGCTTCTGTTACAAAAGTTTCATAGAATAATTTTAAAAATCCAGAAACAAAACTTATGAAGAAATTATTGAACATACCTGGTTCTATGATTTAGCCATTCTTACAGACATAGTAACTAAATCTTAAATTTGAGGGAGGGGGCGTGAGAACTAAACTAGAGTCTTTGAATTAAAGGGTTATTATAAATTCATTTTAAATCAAAATTAATTTTGTGAAAATATTACACAAATATGAGGAATATACATTTTTACCATAATGTAATGTACGTTTTGCCCCTTTGAAAATCTGGAGAACTAAGGGGTGAAATATAAGAAAACTGAAAAAATCATTTGGAAAATCTCATCGAGCTTAAATTAGTTTCTAAATTAGATGTTTTGAGTGTATTTAAAATTAGGCTAACTACTTCATTCACTTCAAACCCATTACATAATACTAGTATTTAAGAAAAATGGTAAAAGATTGCAAATATGTCAAATAACAATTCTATTGATCTAGAAATGGAAATAACTGATTTTCATCCTAATTAAGATCAAGAATATCACAAAAAGCCATTTGAATAGTCCTAGAACAGAAACATCATGAACAGTTAAACTTTTAAAAAGATAAATTCCTGCTTCCAATCTACTTAAAAATGTGAAAGAGGATTTTCAACAATGAACTTGTTAAAATCAATGTTTAGATACAGGATAACAAATCAACATCCCAACGACTACAAGGATTTAGCCATAACATCACATGTATCAGAGGGAAAAAAAAAAAAAAAAAACTCACAGAAGATATGCAGTGTTAAATTTCACATTAAAATACGATTTCCCTGTATTTAACTTTCATCTTGCTGAATTTTTTGTAAATAATACAAAGAGTACACCTTTTCTTTAACATATTATACCACACATTTTTATACTTTGTGTAATGTACTTATAACTGAAATATTAAAAGTGCACTAGATACGTGTGCTCACTAAAATTTTATAAACTGAAAATTGGCTCCCTTTAAGTTAAAGTTGCACATAACTGCACTAAGGGAAGGAATGCAATTTTATTTCTTTGTCTGTATTTGGTTTCATTTTCATATAAAAAGAGTTAAAAATAGGGTTATCTAATTTTGTTATCTAGGTAACAAAATTTAAACACACATTTTCAGTAAAAATTACAGAATAAAAGATTTTGTTTCCCTGAAGATGCAACACCTCACTATTCCAGGTATGGTACAGACTGCATACTGTCCGAAAGAAATTCCTTTCTTAAACAGGGAATCCATATACTTTAATCTGTTTTTACACAAGTACTGTTTATGACTAATGGTCCAGGAGTAAAATACTTTATAGTTAATCCATCTAAATTTTTATTATTTCCGGTCATCTGTATAGACTGTTTATTTATCACGACTAAACTACCAATCTGCAATCTAGATACCTCATTTGATTCTTCAAATCACGTTTCGTATCCTATCATTTCTAATACAACAGGTACTTGCTGAGCGCAGACTTGTAAAGCGTGATTTCGCGTATAGCAGTACTTTACAGGATTCCATTTAATTTGTCCACTGCTAGAATTTCATTCATACGTGATTCAACATTCATCCATCAACACGAAGAAAGAATTTATCTGCTACTTTAAACAATTTCCATAGACTGAAAATGAAGTTCAAAAAAATCTTACAAATCTCAAATGCAAAGCATTCCGAAGAATTTTCACATATGGAAAATAAAGAAGTCAAACAATGAATCAGAAAATTACAAAAGAAGAATTGGGTGCTTATAAAACCCCTTGATAATAAAAGCGCTCATTACGAGAAACAGCTTTTAACTGAAGATTAGATGAAGGAATCGTTAAATAACAGAGAAGCAATGTCTGATCTTCTAGTGAAGATGGACACAATTAAAGAAAAACACGGACACTTTAAAAGAGCTACTGGGAAATATGTGCTCTTTACAGCGACATGGTTACAGTTGCATCAGTCATTCTTATAAGCAAAAGACATCAGCTTTTTCAAAAAATAATTCTGTCATGTATTTGCCAAGAGAACGAAAACAAGTCCTAAAGAAACTTTCAGAGTGCTTTTCAAAACCAAGTTGAAAGTTAGTCTGCAGAATTTTACTTCGATAATAATAAAACATCTCTGATTTTATTTCAAAATGAATATTTTTTTATCGATTTTAAAGAGATCTTCGCAAACTGGTTCATAAAACTTCACAATATGCCAAAATTGTTCAGATTAGGGACAAAATATAATAAAGTATGCTTAAAACAACTAAGAAAAAGCACATTTTGAGCATCCTTAACAGAAGACAATTTGGCTCCACTAACTTTCTTTACGAGTATACATTAAATTTTTATTTACATTTCTTTTTTATTCAACACTTAACTTTCAATGGTTTTAAGAGAAACAGCACTTGATAGAGAGACTCTAAATTTGGAAAACACTGAAACAAAATTGGTTTATACCCAGGCAGTGCAATTACACTGGCCTGTTGGGAAGAGAAGACCCCGTTGGACATGGAAAATATTAGGCCACACAGAGAGGAAAATGTTTAGCCTCCTCCTCGTAATGCGAAAGGAGGCCACTTGGGAAAAAATTACACCACAGCAGTACTTTTGAAACCACTACGAAGCAACAGAACTCTAACAAATCTCAGACTTCTGATAATTATAGTGTGATTAACAGTTCAACCTCACTTCGAATATTACAATACAATATAGAGAAAGCACCAATTCAGACACTTCAATATGAAATACAAAACCTACGAAATTAATGCATAAATGCTACCCTAAACATTAAAACATAATGTGACACGTTCATGTAAAATAAATAACTAGTAAAGCTCCAATATAAAGCAACATGTGAAAAGGGATGGACAAATTATAACATTCAAGTATTTCTAGTGGAAATAAAGTTGATATAAAACAAGAATTACCAGCCACAGATGTCTTTTTGCTCTGCATTATTCATCCGTTCTTTTTCTTTCACGATATCATGTTCTGCATTCCAAGAGTGCACAAAAATGATCACAAATTACACTAGAAGGGGCCAAAAGGGGAAAAAAGGAATCATTAGATTTTAACTACTTTGATATTAAAGAATAATTATACACAAAGAGAAATATCTAATATTGTTTCTTAATATATAAAACTTCAAGAGTCGCCTTCTTTGTTTTAAACTCCAGCAATCTGCTACATTGTTACTAAAAGCATGACTGCAATCGATAGAAAAGCTGATTTTCCTAATACGACAGAAGTACAGTAAGCGAAAGGGGTTTTTAATATATGGGTACAACATGAATAATCAAAGAAAAAAAATTAGACAGTTATTACGGATACACACAATAAAAGGGATAATGATCTTCGAGATGAGTAAATTATTTCAGCGCTGGTAGAAAGATGGCACCAAAAGACAAACAGCAGGTAATTTTAAATCACAAATAAACAAAATAAACTTTACTGCTAGCTTTGAAGCAGGTGTTATATATTTGACTATCTTAATTCACACATATAATTAGTGACATAACAGATCAAAATAGAGTAATCAAACTCGCAATACATTAATATTAAAAGAGCTACACATATATTCTTTTAAAGATTTTTTTAAAAAAAGGGCAGAAAAACACGTCTCCAAAACCAGACTCGGAAGAACATCTTGGAAACAAAAGTCGTATACCATAAAAGAAATATTTCATTCAGAATTTTAACGTAAGAACCGTTTCTAATTTTAAGTTCTCTACTTAGGTACTCTCATCCATGAGAGAGGACAGCTTAGTCCGATATACCAGAAATTATCTTGAAATATTATCAGGTGACTTTAATGTAATTATAGAAATATTTCACTCAGGGAAAGAACATATTGTCTAGCTGCCCGGGTTCGAGCCCAGCGTTAATATAGCAAGCTAAAACACATCAAATGCCATTGAATGATACAGCATTTTGAAATGTTACAAAAAATTTAAATGCAATTTCGTGGAAGAGCTATTGCAATTACCTACATACTAAACTTTTGACCAAAAATTCAAGAAAACTAAGATACTCCTTTTTCTTTCGAAGGAATCAAAGTTATATGCTAATGTAGGGATGCTCAACCTATTGTACTATGAAACCTACACATAGGAATGAAATTTTGTCAGCTATGTGAAATGTCCAATACCGAGAAATTCCGTAAATTGTAGAATAGAACCTGCGTCTGAAAACAGACGAAAGGTAAAACATTATTCAAATACTTTACCTTTAGCCTTGAAGCAGGTGTTCTATATTAAACTGTGTTAATTCACATACAGAATTAGTAATATAATAGCTCAACATATTTTAAGAACTAAACACGCATTAAATAAACATTAAAAAATCTATATACATTTATTAGTGTTACGAGGGTTTATTCTGAAATATTATAAGGTCACTTTCAAAGAAATGATAGAACTTTTCACTCAGGGAAGGGACATTCTGTCTGGCTGCCCGGGTTCCATCCCAGCTTCTGTTACAAAAGTTTCATAGAATAATTTTAAAAATCCAGAAACAAAACTTATGAAGAAATTATTGAACATACCTGGTTCTATGATTTAGCCATTCTTACAGACATAGTAACTAAATCTTAAATTTGAGGGAGGGGGCGTGAGAACTAAACTAGAGTCTTTGAATTAAAGGGTTATTATAAATTCATTTTAAATCAAAATTAATTTTGTGAAAATATTACACAAATATGAGGAATATACATTTTTACCATAATGTAATGTACGTTTTGCCCCTTTGAAAATCTGGAGAACTAAGGGGTGAAATATAAGAAAACTGAAAAAATCATTTGGAAAATCTCATCGAGCTTAAATTAGTTTCTAAATTAGATGTTCTGAGTGTATTTAAAATTAGGCTAACTACTTCATTCACTTCAAACCCATTACATAATACTAGTATTTAAGAAAAATGGTAAAAGATTGCAAATATGTCAAATAACAATTCTATTGATCTAGAAATGGAAATAACTGATTTTCATCCTAATTAAGATCAAGAATATCACAAAAAGCCATTTGAATAGTCCTAGAACAGAAACATCATGAACAGTTAAACTTTTAAAAAGATAAATTCCTGCTTCCAATCTACTTAAAAATGTGAAAGAGGATTTTCAACAATGAACTTGTTAAAATCAATGTTTAGATACAGGATAACAAATCAACATCCCAACGACTACAAGGATTTAGCCATAACATCACATGTATCAGAGGGAAAAAAAAAAAAAAAAAAACTCACAGAAGATATGCAGTGTTAAATTTCACATTAAAATACGATTTCCCTGTATTTAACTTTCATCTTGCTGAATTTTTTGTAAATAATACAAAGAATATACCTTTTCTTTAACATATTTTACCACACATTTTTATACTTTGTGTAATGTACTTATAACTGAAATATTAAAAGTGCACTAGATACGTGTGCTCACTAAAATTTTATAAACTGAAAATTGGCTCCCTTTAAGTTAAAGTTGCACATAACTGCACTAAGGGAAGGAATGCAATTTTATTTCTTTGTCTGTATTTGGTTTCATTTTCATATAAAAAGAGTTAAAAATAGGGTTATCTAATTTTGTTATCTAGGTAACAAAATTTAAACACACATTTTCAGTAAAAATTACAGAATAAAAGATTTTGTTTCCCTGAAGATGCAACACCTCACTATTCCAGGTATGGTACAGACTGCATACTGTCAGAAAGAAATTCCTTTCTTAAACAGGGAATCCATATACTTTAATCTGTTTTTACACAAGTACTGTTTATGACTAATGGTCCAGGAGTAAAATACTTTATAGTTAATCCATCTAAATTTTTATTATTTCCGGTCATCTGTATAGACTGTTTATTTATCACGACTAAACTACCAATCTGCAGTCTAGATACCTCATTTGATTCTTCAAGTCACGTTTCGTATCCTATCATTTCTAATACAACAGGTACTTGCTGAGCGCAGACTTGTAAAGCGTGATTTCGCGTATAGCAGTACTTTACAGGATTCCATTTAATTTGTCCACTGCTAGAATTTCATTCATACGTGGTTCAACATTCATCCATCAACACGAAGAAATAATTTATCTGCTACTTTAAACAATTTCCATAGACTGAAAATGAAGTTCAAAAAAATCTTACAAATCTCAAATGCAAAGCATTCCGAAGAATTTTCACATATGGAAAATAAAGAAGTCAAACAATGAATCAGAAAATTACAAAAGAAGAATTGGGTGCTTATAAAACCCCTTGATAATAAAAGCGCTCATTACGAGAAACAGCTTTTAACTGAAGATTAGATGAAGGAATCGTTAAATAACAGAGAAGCAATGTCTGATCTTCTAGTGGAGATGGACACAATTAAAGAAAAACACGGACACTTTAAAAGAGCTACTGGGAAATATGTGCTCTTTACAGCGACATGGTTACAGTTGCATCAGTCATTCTTATAAGCAAAAGACATCAGCTTTTTCAAAAAATAATTCTGTCATGTATTTGCCAAGAGAACGAAAACAAGTCCTAAAGAAACTTTCAGAGTGCTTTTCAAAACCAAGTTGAAAGTTAGTCTGCAGAATTTTACTTCGATAATAATAAAACATCTCTGATTTTATTTCAAAATGAATATTTTTTTATCGATTTTAAAGAGATCTTCGCAAACTGGTTCATAAAACTTCACAATATGCCAAAATTGTTCAGATTAGGGACAAAATATAATAAAGTATGCTTAAAACAACTAAGAAAAAGCACATTTTGAGCATCCTTAACAGAAGACAATTTGGCTCCACTAACTTTCTTTACGAGTATACATTAAATTTTTATTTACATTTCTTTTTTATTCAACACTTAACTTTCAATGGTTTTAAGAGAAACAGCACTTGATAGAGAGACTCTAAATTTGGAAAACACTGAAACAAAATTGGTTTATACCCAGGCAGTGCAATTACACTGGCCTGTTGGGAAGAGAAGACCCCGTTGGACATGGAAAATATTAGGCCACACAGAGAGGAAAATGTTTAGCCTCCTCCTCGTAATGCGAAAGGAGGCCACTTGGGAAAAAATTACACCACAGCAGTACTTTTGAAACCACTACGAAGCAACAGAACTCTAACAAATCTCAGACTTCTGATAATTATAGTGTGATTAACAGTTCAACCTCACTTCGAATATTACAATACAATATAGAGAAAGCACCAATTCAGACACTTCAATATGAAATACAAAACCTACGAAATTAATGCACAAATGCTACCCTAAACATTAAAACATAATGTGACACGTTCATGTAAAATAAATAACTAGTAAAGCTCCAATATAAAGCAACATGTGAAAAGGGATGGACAAATTATAACATTCAAGTATTTCTAGTGGAAATAAAGTTGATATAAAACAAGAATTACCAGGCACAGATGTCTTTTTGCTCTGCATTATTCATCCGTTCTTTTTCTTTCACGATATCATGTTCTGCATTCCAAGAGTGCACAAAAATGATCACAAATTACACTAGAAGGGGCCAAAAGGGGAAAAAAGGAATCATTAGATTTTAACTACTTTGATATTAAAGAATAATTATACACAAAGAGAAATATCTAATATTGTTTCTTAATATATAAAACTTCAAGAGTCGCCTTCTTTGTTTTAAACTCCAGCAATCTGCTACATTGTTACTAAAAGCATGACTGCAATCGATAGAAAAGCTGATTTTCCTAATACGACAGAAGTACAGTAAGCGAAAGGGGTTTTTAATATATGGGTACAACATGAATAATGAAAGAAAAAAAATTAGACAGTTATTACGGATACACACAATAAAAGGGATAATGATCTTCGAGATGAGTAAATTATTTCAGCGCTGGTAGAAAGATGGCACCAAAAGACAAACAGCAGGTAATTTTAAATCACAAATAAACAAAATAAACTTTACTGCTAGCTTTGAAGCAGGTGTTATATATTTGACTATCTTAATTCACACATATAATTAGTGACATAACAGATCAAAATAGAGTAATCAAACTCGCAATACATTAATATTAAAAGAGCTACACATATATTCTTTTAAAGATTTTTTTAAAAAAAGGGCAGAAAAACACGTCTCCAAAACCAGACTTGGAAGAACATCTTGGAAACAAAAGTCGTATACCATAAAAGAAATATTTCATTCAGAATTTTAACGTAAGAACCGTTTCTAATTTTAAGTTCTCTACTTAGGTACTCTCATCCATGAGAGAGGACAGCTTAGTCCGATATACCAGAAATTATCTTGAAATATTATCAGGTGACTTTAATGTAATTATAGAAATATTTCACTCAGGGAAAGAACATATTGTCTAGCTGCCCGGGTTCGAGCCCAGCGTTAATATAGCAAGCTAAAACACATCAAATGCCATTGAATGATACAGCATTTTGAAATGTTACAAAAAATTTAAATGCAATTTCGTGGAAGAGCTATTGCAATTACCTACATACTAAACTTTTGACCAAAAATTCAAGAAAACTAAGATACTCCTTTTTCTTTCGAAGGAATCAAAGTTATATGCTAATGTAGGGATGCTCAACCTATTGTACTATGAAACCTACACATAGGAATGAAATTTTGTCAGCTATGTGAAATGTCCAATACCGAGAAATTCCGTAAATTGTAGAATAGAACCTGCGTCTGAAAACAGACGAAAGGTAAAACATCATTCAAATACTTTACCTTTAGCCTTGAAGCAGGTGTTCTATATTAAACTGTGTTAATTCACATACAGAATTAGTAATAAATTAGCTCAACATATTTTAAGAACTAAACACGCATTAAATAAACATTAAAAAATCTATATACATTTATTAGTGTTACGAGGGTTTATTCTGAAATATTATAAGGTCACTTTCAAAGAAATGATAGAACTTTTCACTCAGGGAAGGGACATTCTGTCTGGCTGCCCGGGTTCCATCCCAGCTTCTGTTACAAAAGTTTCATAGAATAATTTTAAAAATCCAGAAACGAAACTTATGAAGAAATTATTGAACATACCTGGTTCTATGATTTAGCCATTCTTACAGACATAGTAACTAAATCTTAAATTTGAGGGAGGGGGCGTGAGAACTAAACTAGAGTCTTTGAATTAAAGGGTTATTATAAATTCATTTTAAATCAAAATTAATTTTGTGAAAATATTACACAAATATGAGGAATATACATTTTTACCATAATGTAATGTACGTTTTGCCCCTTTGAAAATCTGGAGAACTAAGGGGTGAAATATAAGAAAACTGAAAAAATCATTTGGAAAATCTCATCGAGCTTAAATTAGTTTCTAAATTAGATGTTTTGAGTGTATTTAAAATTAGGCTAACTACTTCATTCACTTCAAACCCATTACATAATACTAGTATTTAAGAAAAATGGTAAAAGATTGCAAATATGTCAAATAACAATTCTATTGATCTAGAAATGGAAATAACTGATTTTCATCCTAATTAAGATCAAGAATATCACAAAAAGCCATTTGAATAGTCCTAGAACAGAAACATCATGAACAGTTAAACTTTTAAAAAGATAAATTCCTGCTTCCAATCTACTTAAAAATGTGAAAGAGGATTTTCAACAATGAACTTGTTAAAATCAATGTTTAGATACAGGATAACAAATCAACATCCCAACGACTACAAGGATTTAGCCATAACATCGCATGTATCAGAGGGAAAAAAAAAAAAAAAAAACTCACAGAAGATATGCAGTGTTAAATTTCACATTAAAATACGATTTCCCTGTATTTAACTTTCATCTTGCTGAATTTTTTGTAAATAATACAAAGAGTATACCTTTTCTTTAACATATTATACCACACATTTTTATACTTTGTGTAATGTACTTATAACTGAAATATTAAAAGTGCACTAGATACGTGTGCTCACTAAAATTTTATATACTGAAAATTGGCTCCCTTTAAGTTAAAGTTGCACATAACTGCACTAAGGGAAGGAATGCAATTTTATTTCTTTGTCTGTATTTGGTTTCATTTTCATATAAAAAGAGTTAAAAATAGGGTTATCTAATTTTGTTATCTAGGTAACAAAATTTAAACACACATTTTCAGTAAAAATTACAGAATAAAAGATTTTGTTTCCCTGAAGATGCAACACCTCACTATTCCAGGTATGGTACAGACTGCATACTGTCAGAAAGAAATTCCTTTCTTAAACAGGGAATCCATATACTTTAATCTGTTTTTACACAAGTACTGTTTATGACTAATGGTCCAGGAGTAAAATACTTTATAGTTAATCCATCTAAATTTTTATTATTTCCGGTCATCTGTATAGACTGTTTATTTATCACGACTAAACTACCAATCTGCAATCTAGATACCTCATTTGATTCTTCAAGTCACGTTTCGTATCCTATCATTTCTAATACAACAGGTACTTGCTGAGCGCAGACTTGTAAAGCGTGATTTCGCGTATAGCAGTACTTTACAGGATTCCATTTAATTTGTCCACTGCTAGAATTTCATTCATACGTGGTTCAACATTCATCCATCAACACGAAGAAAGAATTTATCTGCTACTTTAAACAATTTCCATAGACTGAAAATGAAGTTCAAAAAAATCTTACAAATCTCAAATGCAAAGCATTCCGAAGAATTTTCACATATGGAAAATAAAGAAGTCAAACAATGAATCAGAAAATTACAAAAGAAGAATTGGGTGCTTATAAAACCCCTTGATAATAAAAGCGCTCATTACGAGAAACAGCTTTTAACTGAAGATTAGATGAAGGAATCGTTAAATAACAGAGAAGCAATGTCTGATCTTCTAGTGGAGATGGACACAATTAAAGAAAAACACGGACACTTTAAAAGAGCTACTGGGAAATATGTGCTCTTTACAGCGACATGGTTACAGTTGCATCAGTCATTCTTATAAGCAAAAGACATCAGCTTTTTCAAAAAATAATTCTGTCATGTATTTGCCAAGAGAACGAAAACAAGTCCTAAAGAAACTTTCAGAGTGCTTTTCAAAACCAAGTTGAAAGTTAGTCTGCAGAATTTTACTTCGATAATAATAAAACATCTCTGATTTTATTTCAAAATGAATATTTTTTTATCGATTTTAAAGAGATCTTCGCAAACTGGTTCATAAAACTTCACAATATGCCAAAATTGTTCAGATTAGGGACAAAATATAATAAAGTATGCTTAAAACAACTAAGAAAAAGCACATTTTGAGCATCCTTAACAGAAGACAATTTGGCTCCACTAACTTTCTTTACGAGTATACATTAAATTTTTATTTACATTTCTTTTTTATTCAACACTTAACTTTCAATGGTTTTAAGAGAAACAGCACTTGATAGAGAGACTCTAAATTTGGAAAACACTGAAACAAAATTGGTTTATACCCAGGCAGTGCAATTACATTGGCCTGTTGGGAAGAGAAGACCCCATTGGACATGGAAAATATTAGGCCACACAGAGAGGAAAATGTTTAGCCTCCTCCTCGTAATGCGAAAGGAGGCCACTTGGGAAAAAATTACACCACAGCAGTACTTTTGAAACCACTACGAAGCAACAGAACTCTAACAAATCTCAGACTTCTGATAATTATAGTGTGATTAACAGTTCAACCTCACTTCGAATATTACAATACAATATAGAGAAAGCACCAATTCAGACACTTCAATATGAAATACAAAACCTACGAAATTAATGCACAAATGCTACCCTAAACATTAAAACATAATGTGACACGTTCATGTAAAATAAATAACTAGTAAAGCTCCAATATAAAGCAACATGTGAAAAGGGATGGACAAATTATAACATTCAAGTATTTCTAGTGGAAATAAAGTTGATATAAAACAAGAATTACCAGGCACAGATGTCTTTTTGCTCTGCATTATTCATCCGTTCTTTTTCTTTCACGATATCATGTTCTGCATTCCAAGAGTGCACAAAAATGATCACAAATTACACTAGAAGGGGCCAAAAGGGGAAAAAAGGAATCATTAGATTTTAACTACTTTGATATTAAAGAATAATTATACACAAAGAGAAATATCTAATATTGTTTCTTAATATATAAAACTTCAAGAGTCGCCTTCTTTGTTTTAAACTCCAGCAATCTGCTACATTGTTACTAAAAGCATGACTGCAATCGATAGAAAAGCTGATTTTCCTAATACGACAGAAGTACAGTAAGCGAAAGGGGTTTTTAATATATGGGTACAACATGAATAATGAAAGAAAAAAAATTAGACAGTTATTACGGATACACACAATAAAAGGGATAATGATCTTCGAGATGAGTAAATTATTT
This sequence comes from Stegodyphus dumicola, assembly GCF_044657685.1. NCBI lineage: Eukaryota > Metazoa > Arthropoda > Arachnida > Araneae > Eresidae > Stegodyphus > Stegodyphus dumicola. Next base: position 104,908,797 of record NC_140781.1, on the reverse strand, counting down.
CAGCGCTGGTAGAAAGATGGCACCAAAAGACAAACAGCAGGTAATTTTAAATCACAAATAAACAAAATAAACTTTACTGCTAGCTTTGAAGCAGGTGTTATATATTTGACTATCTTAATTCACACATATAATTAGTGACATAACAGATCAAAATAGAGTAATCAAACTCGCAATACATTAATATTAAAAGAGCTACACATATATTCTTTTAAAGATTTTTTTAAAAAAAGGGCAGAAAAACACGTCTCCAAAACCAGACTCGGAAGAACATCTTGGAAACAAAAGTCGTATACCATAAAAGAAATATTTCATTCAGAATTTTAACGTAAGAACCGTTTCTAATTTTAAGTTCTCTACTTAGGTACTCTCATCCATGAGAGAGGACAGCTTAGTCCGATATACCAGAAATTATCTTGAAATATTATCAGGTGACTTTAATGTAATTATAGAAATATTTCACTCAGGGAAAGAACATATTGTCTAGCTGCCCGGGTTCGAGCCCAGCTTTAATATAGCAAGCTAAAACACATCAAATGCCATTGAATGATACAGCATTTTGAAATGTTACAAAAAATTTAAATGCAATTTCGTGGAAGAGCTATTGCAATTACCTACATACTAAACTTTTGACCAAAAATTCAAGAAAACTAAGATACTCCTTTTTCTTTCGAAGGAATCAAAGTTATATGCTAATGTAGGGATGCTCAACCTATTGTACTATGAAACCTACACATAGGAATGAAATTTTGTCAGCTATGTGAAATGTCCAATACCGAGAAATTCCGTAAATTGTAGAATAGAACCTGCGTCTGAAAACAGACGAAAGGTAAAACATTATTCAAATACTTTACCTTTAGCCTTGAAGCAGGTGTTCTATATTAAACTGTGTTAATTCACATACAGAATTAGTAATATAATAGCTCAACATATTTTAAGAACTAAACACGCATTAAATAAACATTAAAAAATCTATATACATTTATTAGTGTTACGAGGGTTTATTCTGAAATATTATAAGGTCACTTTCAAAGAAATGATAGAACTTTTCACTCAGGGAAGGGACATTCTGTCTGGCTGCCCGGGTTCCATCCCAGCTTCTGTTACAAAAGTTTCATAGAATAATTTTAAAAATCCAGAAACAAAACTTATGAAGAAATTATTGAACATACCTGGTTCTATGATTTAGCCATTCTTACAGACATAGTAACTAAATCTTAAATTTGAGGGAGGGGGCGTGAGAACTAAACTAGAGTCTTTGAATTAAAGGGTTATTATAAATTCATTTTAAATCAAAATTAATTTTGTGAAAATATTACACAAATATGAGGAATATACATTTTTACCATAATGTAATGTACGTTTTGCCCCTTTGAAAATCTGGAGAACTAAGGGGTGAAATATAAGAAAACTGAAAAAATCATTTGGAAAATCTCATCGAGCTTAAATTAGTTTCTAAATTAGATGTTCTGAGTGTATTTAAAATTAGGCTAACTACTTCATTCACTTCAAACCCATTACATAATACTAGTATTTAAGAAAAATGGTAAAAGATTGCAAATATGTCAAATAACAATTCTATTGATCTAGAAATGGAAATAACTGATTTTCATCCTAATTAAGATCAAGAATATCACAAAAAGCCATTTGAATAGTCCTAGAACAGAAACATCATGAACAGTTAAACTTTTAAAAAGATAAATTCCTGCTTCCAATCTACTTAAAAATGTGAAAGAGGATTTTCAACAATGAACTTGTTAAAATCAATGTTTAGATACAGGATAACAAATCAACATCCCAACGACTACAAGGATTTAGCCATAACATCACATGTATCAGAGGGAAAAAAAAAAAAAAAAACTCACAGAAGATATGCAGTGTTAAATTTCACATTAAAATACGATTTCCCTGTATTTAACTTTCATCTTGCTGAATTTTTTGTAAATAATACAAAGAATATACCTTTTCTTTAACATATTTTACCACACATTTTTATACTTTGTGTAATGTACTTATAACTGAAATATTAAAAGTGCACTAGATACGTGTGCTCACTAAAATTTTATAAACTGAAAATTGGCTCCCTTTAAGTTAAAGTTGCACATAACTGCACTAAGGGAAGGAATGCAATTTTATTTCTTTGTCTGTATTTGGTTTCATTTTCATATAAAAAGAGTTAAAAATAGGGTTATCTAATTTTGTTATCTAGGTAACAAAATTTAAACACACATTTTCAGTAAAAATTACAGAATAAAAGATTTTGTTTCCCTGAAGATGCAACACCTCACTATTCCAGGTATGGTACAGACTGCATACTGTCAGAAAGAAATTCCTTTCTTAAACAGGGAATCCATATACTTTAATCTGTTTTTACACAAGTACTGTTTATGACTAATGGTCCAGGAGTAAAATACTTTATAGTTAATCCATCTAAATTTTTATTATTTCCGGTCATCTGTATAGACTGTTTATTTATCACGACTAAACTACCAATCTGCAATCTGGATACCTCATTTGATTCTTCAAGTCACGTTTCGTATCCTATCATTTCTAATACAACAGGTACTTGCTGAGCGCAGACTTGTAAAGCGTGATTTCGCGTATAGCAGTACTTTACAGGATTCCATTTAATTTGTCCACTGCTAGAATTTCATTCATACGTGGTTCAACATTCATCCATCAACACGAAGAAAGAATTTATCTGCTACTTTAAACAATTTCCATAGACTGAAAATGAAGTTCAAAAAAATCTTACAAATCTCAAATGCAAAGCATTCCGAAGAATTTTCACACATGGAAAATAAAGAAGTCAAACAATGAATCAGAAAATTACAAAAGAAGAATTGGGTGCTTATAAAACCCCTTGATAATAAAAGCGCTCATTACGAGAAACAGCTTTTAACTGAAGATTAGATGAAGGAATCGTTAAATAACAGAGAAGCAATGTCTGATCTTCTAGTGGAGATGGACACAATTAAAGAAAAACACGGACACTTTAAAAGAGCTACTGGGAAATATGTGCTCTTTACAGCGACATGGTTACAGTTGCATCAGTCATTCTTATAAGCAAAAGACATCAGCTTTTTCAAAAAATAATTCTGTCATGTATTTGCCAAGAGAACGAAAACAAGTCCTAAAGAAACTTTCAGAGTGCTTTTCAAAACCAAGTTGAAAGTTAGTCTGCAGAATTTTACTTCGATAATAATAAAACATCTCTGATTTTATTTCAAAATGAATATTTTTTTATCGATTTTAAAGAGATCTTCGCAAACTGGTTCATAAAACTTCACAATATGCCAAAATTGTTCAGATTAGGGACAAAATATAATAAAGTATGCTTAAAACAACTAAGAAAAAGCACATTTTGAGCATCCTTAACAGAAGACAATTTGGCTCCACTAACTTTCTTTACGAGTATACATTAAATTTTTATTTACATTTCTTTTTTATTCAACACTTAACTTTCAATGGTTTTAAGAGAAACAGCACTTGATAGAGAGACTCTAAATTTGGAAAACACTGAAACAAAATTGGTTTATACCCAGGCAGTGCAATTACACTGGCCTGTTGGGAAGAGAAGACCCCGTTGGACATGGAAAATATTAGGCCACACAGAGAGGAAAATGTTTAGCCTCCTCCTCGTAATGCGAAAGGAGGCCACTTGGGAAAAAATTACACCACAGCAGTACTTTTGAAACCACTACGAAGCAACAGAACTCTAACAAATCTCAGACTTCTGATAATTATAGTGTGATTAACAGTTCAACCTCACTTCGAATATTACAATACAATATAGAGAAAGCACCAATTCAGACACTTCAATATGAAATACAAAACCTACGAAATTAATGCACAAATGCTACCCTAAACATTAAAACATAATGTGACACGTTCATGTAAAATAAATAACTAGTAAAGCTCCAATATAAAGCAACATGTGAAAAGGGATGGACAAATTATAACATTCAAGTATTTCTAGTGGAAATAAAGTTGATATAAAACAAGAATTACCAGGCACAGATGTCTTTTTGCTCTGCATTATTCATCCGTTCTTTTTCTTTCACGATATCATGTTCTGCATTCCAAGAGTGCACAAAAATGATCACAAATTACACTAGAAGGGGCCAAAAGGGGAAAAAAGGAATCATTAGATTTTAACTACTTTGATATTAAAGAATAATTATACACAAAGAGAAATATCTAATATTGTTTCTTAATATATAAAACTTCAAGAGTCGCCTTCTTTGTTTTAAACTCCAGCAATCTGCTACATTGTTACTAAAAGCATGACTGCAATCGATAGAAAAGCTGATTTTCCTAATACGACAGAAGTACAGTAAGCGAAAGGGGTTTTTAATATATGGGTACAACATGAATAATGAAAGAAAAAAAATTAGACAGTTATTACGGATACACACAATAAAAGGGATAATGATCTTCGAGATGAGTAAATTATTTCAGCGCTGGTAGAAAGATGGCACCAAAAGACAAACAGCAGGTAATTTTAAATCACAAATAAACAAAATAAACTTTACTGCTAGCTTTGAAGCAGGTGTTATATATTTGACTATCTTAATTCACCCATATAATTAGTGACATAACAGATCAAAATAGAGTAATCAAACTCGCAATACATTAATATTAAAAGAGCTACACATATATTCTTTTAAAGACTTTTTTAAAAAAAGGGCAGAAAAACACGTCTCCAAAACCAGACTTGGAAGAACATCTTGGAAACAAAAGTCGTATACAATAAAAGAAATATTTCATTCAGAATTTTAACGTAAGAACCGTTTCTAATTTTAAGTTCTCTACTTAGGTACTCTCATCCATGAGAGAGGACAGCTTAGTCCGATATACCAGAAATTATCTTGAAATATTATCAGGTGACTTTAATGTAATTATAGAAATATTTCACTCAGGGAAAGAACATATTGTCAAGCTGCCCGGGTTCGAGCCCAGCTTTAATATAGCAAGCTAAAACACATCAAATGCCATTGAATGATACAGCATTTTGAAATGTTACAAAAAATTTAAATGCAATTTCGTGGAAGAGCTATTGCAATTACCTACATACTAAACTTTTGACCAAAAATTCAAGAAAACTAAGATACTCCTTTTTCTTTCGAAGGAATCAAAGTTATATGCTAATGTAGGGATGCTCAACCTATTGTACTATGAAACCTACACATAGGAATGAAATTTTGTCAGCTATGTGAAATGTCCAATACCGAGAAATTCCGTAAATTGTAGAATAGAACCTGCGTCTGAAAACAGACGAAAGGTAAAACATTATTCAAATACTTTACCTTTAGCCTTGAAGCAGGTGTTCTATATTAAACTGTGTTAATTCACATACAGAATTAGTAATATAATAGCTCAACATATTTTAAGAACTAAACACGCATTAAATAAACATTAAAAAATCTATATACATTTATTAGTGTTACGAGGGTTTATTCTGAAATATTATAAGGTCACTTTCAAAGAAATGATAGAACTTTTCACTCAGGGAAGGGACATTCTGTCTGGCTGCCCGGGTTCCATCCCAGCTTCTGTTACAAAAGTTTCATAGAATAATTTTAAAAATCCAGAAACGAAACTTATGAAGAAATTATTGAACATACCTGGTTCTATGATTTAGCCATTCTTACAGACATAGTAACTAAATCTTAAATTTGAGGGAGGGGGCGTGAGAACTAAACTAGAGTCTTTGAATTAAAGGGTTATTATAAATTCATTTTAAATCAAAATTAATTTTGTGAAAATATTACACAAATATGAGGAATATACATTTTTACCATAATGTAATGTACGTTTTGCCCCTTTGAAAATCTGGAGAACTAAGGGGTGAAATATAAGAAAACTGAAAAAATCATTTGGAAAATCTCATCGAGCTTAAATTAGTTTCTAAATTAGATGTTTTGAGTGTATTTAAAATTAGGCTAACTACTTCATTCACTTCAAACCCATTACATAATACTAGTATTTAAGAAAAATGGTAAAAGATTGCAAATATGTCAAATAACAATTCTATTGATCTAGAAATGGAAATAACTGATTTTCATCCTAATTAAGATCAAGAATATCACAAAAAGCCATTTGAATAGTCCTAGAACAGAAACATCATGAACAGTTAAACTTTTAAAAAGATAAATTCCTGCTTCCAATCTACTTAAAAATGTGAAAGAGGATTTTCAACAATGAACTTGTTAAAATCAATGTTTAGATACAGGATAACAAATCAACATCCCAACGACTACAAGGATTTAGCCATAACATCGCATGTATCAGAGGGGAAAAAAAAAAAAAAAAAACTCACAGAAGATATGCAGTGTTAAATTTCACATTAAAATACGATTTCCCTGTATTTAACTTTCATCTTGCTGAATTTTTTGTAAATAATACAAAGAGTATATCTTTTCTTTAACACATTATACCACACATTTTTATACTTTGTGTAATGTACTTATAACTGAAATATTAAAAGTGCACTAGATACGTGTGCTCACTAAAATTTTATAAACTGAAAATTGGCTCCCTTTAAGTTAAAGTTGCACATAACTGCACTAAGGGAAGGAATGCAATTTTATTTCTTTGTCTGTATTTGGTTTCATTTTCATATAAAAAGAGTTAAAAATAGGGTTATCTAATTTTGTTATCTAGGTAACAAAATTTAAACACACATTTTCAGTAAAAATTACAGAATAAAAGATTTTGTTTCCCTGAAGATGCAACACCTCACTATTCCAGGTATGGTACAGACTGCATACTGTCAGAAAGAAATTCCTTTCTTAAACAGGGAATCCATATACTTTAATCTGTTCTTACACAAGTACTGTTTATGACTAATGGTCCAGGAGTAAAATACTTTATAGTTAATCCATCTAAATTTTTATTATTTCCGGTCATCTGTATAGACTGTTTATTTATCACGACTAAACTACCAATCTGCAATCTAGATACCTCATTTGATTCTTCAAGTCACGTTTCGTATCCTATCATTTCTAATACAACAGGTACTTGCTGAGCGCAGACTTGTAAAGCGTGATTTCGCGTATAGCAGTACTTTACAGGATTCCATTTAATTTGTCCACTGCTAGAATTTCATTCATACGTGGTTCAACATTCATCCATCAACACGAAGAAAGAATTTATCTGCTACTTTAAACAATTTCCATAGACTGAAAATGAAGTTCAAAAAAATCTTACAAATCTCAAATGCAAAGCATTCCGAAGAATTTTCACATATGGAAAATAAAGAAGTCAAACAATGAATCAGAAAATTACAAAAGAAGAATTGGGTGCTTATAAAACCCCTTGATAATAAAAGCGCTCATTACGAGAAACAGCTTTTAACTGAAGATTAGATGAAGGAATCGTTAAATAACAGAGAAGCAATGTCTGATCTTCTAGTGGAGATGGACACAATTAAAGAAAAACACGGACACTTTAAAAGAGCTACTGGGAAATATGTGCTCTTTACAGCGACATGGTTACAGTTGCATCAGTCATTCTTATAAGCAAAAGACATCAGCTTTTTCAAAAAATAATTCTGTCATGTATTTGCCAAGAGAACGAAAACAAGTCCTAAAGAAACTTTCAGAGTGCTTTTCAAAACCAAGTTGAAAGTTAGTCTGCAGAATTTTACTTCGATAATAATAAAACATCTCTGATTTTATTTCAAAATGAATATTTTTTTATCGATTTTAAAGAGATCTTCGCAAACTGGTTCATAAAACTTCACAATATGCCAAAATTGTTCAGATTAGGGACAAAATATAATAAAGTATGCTTAAAACAACTAAGAAAAAGCACATTTTGAGCATCCTTAACAGAAGACAATTTGGCTCCACTAACTTTCTTTACGAGTATACATTAAATTTTTATTTACATTTCTTTTTTATTCAACACTTAACTTTCAATGGTTTTAAGAGAAACAGCACTTGATAGAGAGACTCTAAATTTGGAAAACACTGAAACAAAATTGGTTTATACCCAGGCAGTGCAATTACACTGGCCTGTTGGGAAGAGAAGACCCCGTTGGACATGGAAAATATTAGGCCACACAGAGAGGAAAATGTTTAGCCTCCTCCTCGTAATGCGAAAGGAGGCCACTTGGGAAAAAATTACACCACAGCAGTACTTTTGAAACCACTACGAAGCAACAGAACTCTAACAAATCTCAGACTTCTGATAATTATAGTGTGATTAACAGTTCAACCTCACTTCGAATATTACAATACAATATAGAGAAAGCACCAATTCAGACACTTCAATATGAAATACAAAACCTACGAAATTAATGCACAAATGCTACCCTAAACATTAAAACATAATGTGACACGTTCATGTAAAATAAATAACTAGTAAAGCTCCAATATAAAGCAACATGTGAAAAGGGATGGACAAATTATAACATTCAAGTATTTCTAGTGGAAATAAAGTTGATATAAAACAAGAATTACCAGGCACAGATGTCTTTTTGCTCTGCATTATTCATCCGTTCTTTTTCTTTCACGATATCATGTTCTGCATTCCAAGAGTGCACAAAAATGATCACAAATTACACTAGAAGGGGCCAAAAGGGGAAAAAAGGAATCATTAGATTTTAACTACTTTGATATTAAAGAATAATTATACACAAAGAGAAATATCTAATATTGTTTCTTAATATATAAAACTTCAAGAGTCGCCTTCTTTGTTTTAAACTCCAGCAATCTGCTACATTGTTACTAAAAGCATGACTGCAATCGATAGAAAAGCTGATTTTCCTAATACGACAGAAGTACAGTAAGCGAAAGGGGTTTTTAATATATGGGTACAACATGAATAATGAAAGAAAAAAAATTAGACAGTTATTACGGATACACACAATAAAAGGGATAATGATCTTCGAGATGAGTAAATTATTTCAGCGCTGGTAGAAAGATGGCACCAAAAGACAAACAGCAGGTAATTTTAAATCACAAATAAACAAAATAAACTTTACTGCTAGCTTTGAAGCAGGTGTTATATATTTGACTATCTTAATTCACCCATATAATTAGTGACATAACAGATCAAAATAGAGTAATCAAACTCGCAATACATTAATATTAAAAGAGCTACACATATATTCTTTTAAAGACTTTTTTAAAAAAAGGGCAGAAAAACACGTCTCCAAAACCAGACTTGGAAGAACATCTTGGAAACAAAAGTCGTATACCATAAAAGAAATATTTCATTCAGAATTTTAACGTAAGAACCGTTTCTAATTTTAAGTTCTCTACTTAGGTACTCTCATCCATGAGAGAGGACAGCTTAGTCCGATATACCAGAAATTATCTTGAAATATTATCAGGTGACTTTAATGTAATTATAGAAATATTTCACTCAGGGAAAGAACATATTGTCAAGCTGCCCGGGTTCGAGCCCAGCTTTAATATAGCAAGCTAAAACACATCAAATGCCATTGAATGATACAGCATTTTGAAATGTTACAAAAAATTTAAATGCAATTTCGTGGAAGAGCTATTGCAATTACCTACATACTAAACTTTTGACCAAAAATTCAAGAAAACTAAGATACTCCTTTTTCTTTCGAAGGAATCAAAGTTATATGCTAATGTAGGGATGCTCAACCTATTGTACTATGAAACCTACACATAGGAATGAAATTTTGTCAGCTATGTGAAATGTCCAATACCGAGAAATTCCGTAAATTGTAGAATAGAACCTGCGTCTGAAAACAGACGAAAGGTAAAACATTATTCAAATACTTTACCTTTAGCCTTGAAGCAGGTGTTCTATATTAAACTGTGTTAATTCACATACAGAATTAGTAATATAATAGCTCAACATATTTTAAGAACTAAACACGCATTAAATAAACATTAAAAAATCTATATACATTTATTAGTGTTACGAGGGTTTATTCTGAAATATTATAAGGTCACTTTCAAAGAAATGATAGAACTTTTCACTCAGGGAAGGGACATTCTGTCTGGCTGCCCGGGTTCCATCCCAGCTTCTGTTACAAAAGTTTCATAGAATAATTTTAAAAATCCAGAAACGAAACTTATGAAGAAATTATTGAACATACCTGGTTCTATGATTTAGCCATTCTTACAGACATAGTAACTAAATCTTAAATTTGAGGGAGGGGGCGTGAGAACTAAACTAGAGTCTTTGAATTAAAGGGTTATTATAAATTCATTTTAAATCAAAATTAATTTTGTGAAAATATTACACAAATATGAGGAATATACATTTTTACCATAATGTAATGTACGTTTTGCCCCTTTGAAAATCTGGAGAACTAAGGGGTGAAATATAAGAAAACTGAAAAAATCATTTGGAAAATCTCATCGAGCTTAAATTAGTTTCTAAATTAGATGTTTTGAGTGTATTTAAAATTAGGCTAACTACTTCATTCACTTCAAACCCATTACATAATACTAGTATTTAAGAAAAATGGTAAAAGATTGCAAATATGTCAAATAACAATTCTATTGATCTAGAAATGGAAATAACTGATTTTCATCCTAATTAAGATCAAGAATATCACAAAAAGCCATTTGAATAGTCCTAGAACAGAAACATCATGAACAGTTAAACTTTTAAAAAGATAAATTCCTGCTTCCAATCTACTTAAAAATGTGAAAGAGGATTTTCAACAATGAACTTGTTAAAATCAATGTTTAGATACAGGATAACAAATCAACATCCCAACGACTACAAGGATTTAGCCATAACATCGCATGTATCAGAGGGGAAAAAAAAAAAAAAAAACTCACAGAAGATATGCAGTGTTAAATTTCACATTAAAATACGATTTCCCTGTATTTAACTTTCATCTTGCTGAATTTTTTGTAAATAATACAAAGAGTATATCTTTTCTTTAACACATTATACCACACATTTTTATACTTTGTGTAATGTACTTATAACTGAAATATTAAAAGTGCACTAGATACGTGTGCTCACTAAAATTTTATAAACTGAAAATTGGCTCCCTTTAAGTTAAAGTTGCACATAACTGCACTAAGGGAAGGAATGCAATTTTATTTCTTTGTCTGTATTTGGTTTCATTTTCATATAAAAAGAGTTAAAAATAGGGTTATCTAATTTTGTTATCTAGGTAACAAAATTTAAACACACATTTTCAGTAAAAATTACAGAATAAAAGATTTTGTTTCCCTGAAGATGCAACACCTCACTATTCCAGGTATGGTACAGACTGCATACTGTCAGAAAGAAATTCCTTTCTTAAACAGGGAATCCATATACTTTAATCTGTTCTTACACAAGTACTGTTTATGACTAATGGTCCAGGAGTAAAATACTTTATAGTTAATCCATCTAAATTTTTATTATTTCCGGTCATCTGTATAGACTGTTTATTTATCACGACTAAACTACCAATCTGCAATCTAGATACCTCATTTGATTCTTCAAGTCACGTTTCGTATCCTATCATTTCTAATACAACAGGTACTTGCTGAGCGCAGACTTGTAAAGCGTGATTTCGCGTATAGCAGTACTTTACAGGATTCCATTTAATTTGTCCACTGCTAGAATTTCATTCATACGTGGTTCAACATTCATCCATCAACACGAAGAAAGAATTTATCTGCTACTTTAAACAATTTCCATAGACTGAAAATGAAGTTCAAAAAAATCTTACAAATCTCAAATGCAAAGCATTCCGAAGAATTTTCACATATGGAAAATAAAGAAGTCAAACAATGAATCAGAAAATTACAAAAGAAGAATTGGGTGCTTATAAAACCCCTTGATAATAAAAGCGCTCATTACGAGAAACAGCTTTTAACTGAAGATTAGATGAAGGAATCGTTAAATAACAGAGAAGCAATGTCTGATCTTCTAGTGGAGATGGACACAATTAAAGAAAAACACGGACACTTTAAAAGAGCTACTGGGAAATATGTGCTCTTTACAGCGACATGGTTACAGTTGCATCAGTCATTCTTATAAGCAAAAGACATCAGCTTTTTCAAAAAATAATTCTGTCATGTATTTGCCAAGAGAACGAAAACAAGTCCTAAAGAAACTTTCAGAGTGCTTTTCAAAACCAAGTTGAAAGTTAGTCTGCAGAATTTTACTTCGATAATAATAAAACATCTCTGATTTTATTTCAAAATGAATATTTTTTTATCGATTTTAAAGAGATCTTCGCAAACTGGTTCATAAAACTTCACAATATGCCAAAATTGTTCAGATTAGGGACAAAATATAATAAAGTATGCTTAAAACAACTAAGAAAAAGCACATTTTGAGCATCCTTAACAGAAGACAATTTGGCTCCACTAACTTTCTTTACGAGTATACATTAAATTTTTATTTACATTTCTTTTTTATTCAACACTTAACTTTCAATGGTTTTAAGAGAAACAGCACTTGATAGAGAGACTCTAAATTTGGAAAACACTGAAACAAAATTGGTTTATACCCAGGCAGTGCAATTACACTGGCCTGTTGGGAAGAGAAGACCCCGTTGGACATGGAAAATATTAGGCCACACAGAGAGGAAAATGTTTAGCCTCCTCCTCGTAATGCGAAAGGAGGCCACTTGGGAAAAAATTACACCACAGCAGTACTTTTGAAACCACTACGAAGCAACAGAACTCTAACAAATCTCAGACTTCTGATAATTATAGTGTGATTAACAGTTCAACCTCACTTCGAATATTACAATACAATATAGAGAAAGCACCAATTCAGACACTTCAATATGAAATACAAAACCTACGAAATTAATGCACAAATGCTACCCTAAACATTAAAACATAATGTGACACGTTCATGTAAAATAAATAACTAGTAAAGCTCCAATATAAAGCAACATGTGAAAAGGGATGGACAAATTATAACATTCAAGTATTTCTAGTGGAAATAAAGTTGATATAAAACAAGAATTACCAGGCACAGATGTCTTTTTGCTCTGCATTATTCATCCGTTCTTTTTCTTTCACGATATCATGTTCTGCATTCCAAGAGTGCACAAAAATGATCACAAATTACACTAGAAGGGGCCAAAAGGGGAAAAAAGGAATCATTAGATTTTAACTACTTTGATATTAAAGAATAATTATACACAAAGAGAAATATCTAATATTGTTTCTTAATATATAAAACTTCAAGAGTCGCCTTCTTTGTTTTAAACTCCAGCAATCTGCTACATTGTTACTAAAAGCATGACTGCAATCGATAGAAAAGCTGATTTTCCTAATACGACAGAAGTACAGTAAGCGAAAGGGGTTTTTAATATATGGGTACAACATGAATAATGAAAGAAAAAAAATTAGACAGTTATTACGGATACACACAATAAAAGGGATAATGATCTTCGAGATGAGTAAATTATTTCAGTGCTGGTAGAAAGATGGCACCAAAAGACAAACAGCAGGTAATTTTAAATCACAAATAAACAAAATAAACTTTACTGCTAGCTTTGAAGCAGGTGTTATATATTTGACTATCTTAATTCACACATATAATTAGTGACATAACAGATCAAAATAGAGTAATCAAACTCGCAATACATTAATATTAAAAGAGCTACACATATATTCTTTTAAAGATTTTTTTAAAAAAAGGGCAGAAAAACACGTCTCCAAAACCAGACTTGGAAGAACATCTTGGAAACAAAAGTCGTATACCATAAAAGAAATATTTCATTCAGAATTTTAACGTAAGAACCGTTTCTAATTTTAAGTTCTCTACTTAGGTACTCTCATCCATGAGAGAGGACAGCTTAGTCCGATATACCAGAAATTATCTTGAAATATTATCAGGTGACTTTAATGTAATTATAGAAATATTTCACTCAGGGAAAGAACATATTGTCTAGCTGCCCGGGTTCGAGCCCAGCTTTAATATAGCAAGCTAAAACACATCAAATGCCATTGAATGATACAGCATTTTGAAATGTTACAAAAAATTTAAATGCAATTTCGTGGAAGAGCTATTGCAATTACCTACATACTAAACTTTTGACCAAAAATTCAAGAAAACTAAGATACTCCTTTTTCTTTCGAAGGAATCAAAGTTATATGCTAATGTAGGGATGCTCAACCTATTGTACTATGAAACCTACACATAGGAATGAAATTTTGTCAGCTATGTGAAATGTCCAATACCGAGAAATTCCGTAAATTGTAGAATAGAACCTGCGTCTGAAAACAGACGAAAGGTAAAACATTATTCAAATACTTTACCTTTAGCCTTGAAGCAGGTGTTCTATATTAAACTGTGTTAATTCACATACAGAATTAGTAATATAATAGCTCAACATATTTTAAGAACTAAACACGCATTAAATAAACATTAAAAAATCTATATACATTTATTAGTGTTACGAGGGTTTATTCTGAAATATTATAAGGTCACTTTCAAAGAAATGATAGAACTTTTCACTCAGGGAAGGGACATTCTGTCTGGCTGCCCGGGTTCCATCCCAGCTTCTGTTACAAAAGTTTCATAGAATAATTTTAAAAATCCAGAAACGAAACTTATGAAGAAATTATTGAACATACCTGGTTCTATGATTTAGCCATTCTTACAGACATAGTAACTAAATCTTAAATTTGAGGGAGGGGGCGTGAGAACTAAACTAGAGTCTTTGAATTAAAGGGTTATTATAAATTCATTTTAAATCAAAATTAATTTTGTGAAAATATTACACAAATATGAGGAATATACATTTTTACCATAATGTAATGTACGTTTTGCCCCTTTGAAAATCTGGAGAACTAAGGGGTGAAATATAAGAAAACTGAAAAAATCATTTGGAAAATCTCATCGAGCTTAAATTAGTTTCTAAATTAGATGTTTTGAGTGTATTTAAAATTAGGCTAACTACTTCATTCACTTCAAACCCATTACATAATACTAGTATTTAAGAAAAATGGTAAAAGATTGCAAATATGTCAAATAACAATTCTATTGATCTAGAAATGGAAATAACTGATTTTCATCCTAATTAAGATCAAGAATATCACAAAAAGCCATTTGAATAGTCCTAGAACAGAAACATCATGAACAGTTAAACTTTTAAAAAGATAAATTCCTGCTTCCAATCTACTTAAAAATGTGAAAGAGGATTTTCAACAATGAACTTGTTAAAATCAATGTTTAGATACAGGATAACAAATCAACATCCCAACGACTACAAGGATTTAGCCATAACATCGCATGTATCAGAGGGAAAAAAAAAAAAAAACTCACAGAAGATATGCAGTGTTAAATTTCACATTAAAATACGATTTCCCTGTATTTAACTTTCATCTTGCTGAATTTTTTGTAAATAATACAAAGAGTATACCTTTTCTTTAACATATTATACCACACATTTTTATACTTTGTGTAATGTACTTATAACTGAAATATTAAAAGTGCACTAGATACGTGTGCTCACTAAAATTTTATAAACTGAAAATTGGCTCCCTTTAAGTTAAAGTTGCACATAACTGCACTAAGGGAAGGAATGCAATTTTATTTCTTTGTCTGTATTTGGTTTCATTTTCATATAAAAAGAGTTAAAAATAGGGTTATCTAATTTTGTTATCTAGGTAACAAAATTTAAACACACATTTTCAGTAAAAATTACAGAATAAAAGATTTTGTTTCCCTGAAGATGCAACACCTCACTATTCCAGGTATGGTACAGACTGCATACTGTCAGAAAGAAATTCCTTTCTTAAACAGGGAATCCATATACTTTAATCTGTTTTTACACAAGTACTGTTTATGACTAATGGTCCAGGAGTAAAATACTTTATAGTTAATCCATCTAAATTTTTATTATTTCCGGTCATCTGTATAGACTGTTTATTTATCACGACTAAACTACCAATCTGCAATCTAGATACCTCATTTGATTCTTCAAGTCACGTTTCGTATCCTATCATTTCTAATACAACAGGTACTTGCTGAGCGCAGACTTGTAAAGCGTGATTTCGCGTATAGCAGTACCTTACAGGATTCCATTTAATTTGTCCACTGCTAGAATTTCATTCATACGTGGTTCAATATTCATCCATCAACACGAGAAAGAATTTATCTGCTACTTTAAACAATTTCCATAGACTGAAAATGAAGTTCAAAAAAATCTTACAAATCTCAAATGCAAAGCATTCCGAAGAATTTTCACATATGGAAAATAAAGAAGTCAAACAATGAATCAGAAAATTACAAAAGAAGAATTGGGTGCTTATAAAACCCCTTGATAATAAAAGCGCTCATTACGAGAAACAGCTTTTAACTGAAGATTAGATGAAGGAATCGTTAAATAACAGAGAAGCAATGTCTGATCTTCTAGTGGAGATGGACACAATTAAAGAAAAACACGGACACTTTAAAAGAGCTACTGGGAAATATGTGCTCTATACAGCGACATGGTTACAGTTGCATCAGTCATTCTTATAAGCAAAAGACATCAGCTTTTTCAAAAAATAATTCTGTCATGTATTTGCCAAGAGAACGAAAACAAGTCCTAAAGAAACTTTCAGAGTGCTTTTCAAAACCAAGTTGAAAGTTAGTCTGCAGAATTTTACTTCGATAATAATAAAACATCTCTGATTTTATTTCAAAATGAATATTTTTTTATCGATTTTAAAGAGATCTTCGCAAACTGGTTCATAAAACTTCACAATATGCCAAAATTGTTCAGATTAGGGACAAAATATAATAAAGTATGCTTAAAACAACTAAGAAAAAGCACATTTTGAGCAACCTTAACAGAAGACAATTTGGCTCCACTAACTTTCTTTACGAGTATACATTAAATTTTTATTTACATTTCTTTTTTATTCAACACTTAACTTTCAATGGTTTTAAGAGAAACAGCACTTGATAGAGAGACTCTAAATTTGGAAAACACTGAAACAAAATTGGTTTATACCCAGGCAGTGCAATGACACTGGCCTGTTGGGAAGAGAAGACCCCGTTGGACATGGAAAATATTAGGCCACACAGAGAGGAAAATGTTTAGCCTCCTCCTCGTAATGCGAAAGGAGGCCACTTGGGAAAAAATTACACCACAGCAGTACTTTTGAAACCACTACGAAGCAACAGAACTCTAACAAATCTCAGACTTCTGATAATTATAGTGTGATTAACAGTTCAACCTCACTTCGAATATTACAATACAATATAGAGAAAGCACCAATTCAGACACTTCAATATGAAATACAAAACCTACGAAATTAATGCACAAATGCTACCCTAAACATTAAAACATAATGTGACACGTTCATGTAAAATAAATAACTAGTAAAGCTCCAATATAAAGCAACATGTGAAAAGGGATGGACAAATTATAACATTCAAGTATTTCTAGTGGAAATAAAGTTGATATAAAACAAGAATTACCAGGCACAGATGTCTTTTTGCAATGCATTATTCATCCGTTCTTTTTCTTTCACGATATCATGTTCTGCATTCCAAGAGTGCACAAAAATGATCACAAATTACACTAGAAGGGGCCAAAAGGGGAAAAAAGGAATCATTAGATTTTAACTACTTTGATATTAAAGAATAATTATACACAAAGAGAAATATCTAATATTGTTTCTTAATACATAAAACTTCAAGAGTCGCCTTCTTTGTTTTAAACTCCAGCAATCTGCTACATTGTTACTAAAAGCATGACTGCAATCGATAGAAAAGCTGATTTTCCTAATACGACAAAAGTACAGTAAGCGAAAGGGGTTTTTAATATATGGGTACAACATGAATAATGAAAGAAAAAAAATTAGACAGTTATTACGGATACACACAATAAAAGGGATAATGATCTTCGAGATGAGTAAATTATTTCAGCGCTGGTAGAAAGATGGCACCAAAAGACAAACAGCAGGTAATTTTAAATCACAAATAAACAAAATAAACTTTACTGCTAGCTTTGAAGCAGGTGTTATATATTTGACTATCTTAATTCACACATATAATTAGTGACATAACAGATCAAAATAGAGTAATCAAACTCGCAATACATTAATATTAAAAGAGCTACACATATATTCTTTTAAAGATTTTTTTAAAAAAAGGGCAGAAAAACACGTCTCCAAAACCAGACTTGGAAGAACATCTTGGAAACAAAAGTCGTATACCATAAAAGAAATATTTTATTCAGAATTTTAACGTAAGAACCGTTTCTAATTTTAAGTTCTCTACTTAGGTACTCTCATCCATGAGAGAGGACAGCTTAGTCCGATATACCAGAAATTATCTTGAAATATTATCAGGTGACTTTAATGTAATTATAGAAATATTTCACTCAGGGAAAGAACATATTGTCTAGCTGCCCGGGTTCGAGCCCAGCTTTAATATAGCAAGCTAAAACACATCAAATGCCATTGAATGATACAGCATTTTGAAATGTTACAAAAAATTTAAATGCAATTTCGTGGAAGAGCTATTGCAATTACCTACATACTAAACTTTTGACCAAAAATTCAAGAAAACTAAGATACTCCTTTTCCTTTCGAAGGAATCAAAGTTATATGCTAATGTAGGGATGCTCAACCTATTGTACTATGAAACCTACACATAGGAATGAAATTTTGTCAGCTATGTGAAATGTCCAATACCGAGAAATTCCGTAAATTGTAGAATAGAACCTGCGTCTGAAAACAGACGAAAGGTAAAACATTATTCAAATACTTTACCTTTAGCCTTGAAGCAGGTGTTCTATATTAAACTGTGTTAATTCACATACAGAATTAGTAATATAATAGCTCAACATATTTTAAGAACTAAACACGCATTAAATAAACATTAAAAAATCTATATACATTTATTAGTGTTACGAGGGTTTATTCTGAAATATTATAAGGTCACTTTCAAAGAAATGATAGAACTTTTCACTCAGGGAAGGGACATTCTGTCTGGCTGCCCGGGTTCCATCCCAGCTTCTGTTACAAAAGTTTCATAGAATAATTTTAAAAATCCAGAAACGAAACTTATGAAGAAATTATTGAACATACCTGTTCTATGATTTAGCCATTCTTACAGACATAGTAACTAAATCTTAAATTTGAGGGAGGGGGCGTGAGAACTAAACTAGAGTCTTTGAATTAAAGGGTTATTATAAATTCATTTTAAATCAAAATTAATTTTGTGAAAATATTACACAAATATGAGGAATATACATTTTTACCATAATGTAATGTACGTTTTGCCCCTTTGAAAATCTGGAGAACTAAGGGGTGAAATATAAGAAAACTGAAAAAATCATTTGGAAAATCTCATCGAGCTTAAATTAGTTTCTAAATTAGATGTTTTGAGTGTATTTAAAATTAGGCTAACTACTTCATTCACTTCAAACCCATTACATAATACTAGTATTTAAGAAAAATGGTAAAAGATTGCAAATATGTCAAATAACAATTCTATTGATCTAGAAATGGAAATAACTGATTTTCATCCTAATTAAGATCAAGAATATCACAAAAAGCCATTTGAATAGTCCTAGAACAGAAACATCATGAACAGTTAAACTTTTAAAAAGATAAATTCCTGCTTCCAATCTACTTAAAAATGTGAAAGAGGATTTTCAACAATGAACTTGTTAAAATCAATGTTTAGATACAGGATAACAAATCAACATCCCAACGACTACAAGCATTTAGCCATTACATCGCATGTATCAGAGGGAAAAAAAAAAAAAAAAAAAACTCACAGAAGATATGCAGTGTTAAATTTCACATTAAAATACGATTTCCCTGTATTTAACTTTCATCTTGCTGAATTTTTTGTAAATAATACAAAGAGTATACCTTTTCTTTAACATATTATACCACACATTTTTATACTTTGTGTAGTGTATTTATAACTGAAATATTAAAAGTGCACAAGATACTTGTGCTCACCAAAATTTTATAAACTGAAAATTGGCTCCCTTTAAGTTAAAGTTGCACATAACTGCACTAAGGGAAGGAATGCAATTTTATTTCTTTGTCTGTATTTGGTTTCATTTTCATATAAAAAGAGTTAAAAATAGGGTTATCTAATTTTGTTATCTAGGTAACAAAATTTAAACACACATTTTCAGTAAAAATTACAGAATAAAAGATTTTGTTTCCCTGAAGATGCAACACCTCACTATTCCAGGTATGGTACAGACTGCATACTGTCAGAAAGAAATTCCTTTCTTAAACAGGGAATCCATATACTTTAATCTGTTTTTACACAAGTACTGTTTATGACTAATGGTCCAGGAGTAAAATACTTTATAGTTAATCCATCTAAATTTTTATTATTTCCGGTCATCTGTATAGACTGTTTATTTATCACGACTAAACTACCAATCTGCAATCTAGATACCTCATTTGATTCTTCAAGTCACGTTTCGTATCCTATCATTTCTAATACAACAGGTACTTGCTGAGCGCAGACTTGTAAAGCGTGATTTCGCGTATAGCAGTACTTTACAGGATTCCATTTAATTTGTCCACTGCTAGAATTTCATTCATACGTGGTTCAACATTCATCCATCAACACGAAGAAAGAATTTATCTGCTACTTTAAACAATTTCCATAGACTGAAAATGAAGTTCAAAAAAATCTTACAAATCTAAAATGCAAAGCATTCCGAAGAATTTTCACATATGGAAAATAAAGAAGGCAAACAATGAATCAGAAAATTACAAAAGAAGAATTGGGTGCTTATAAAACCCCTTGATAATAAAAGCGCTCATTACGAGAAACAGCTTTTAACTGATGATTAGATGAAGGAATCGTTAAATAACAGAGAAGCAATGTCTGATCTTCTAGTGGAGATGGACACAATTAAAGAAAAACACGGACACTTTAAAAGAGCTACTGGGAAATATGTGCTCTTTACAGCGACATGGTTACAGTTGCATCAGTCATTCTTATAAGCAAAAGACATCAGCTTTTTCAAAAAATAATTCTGTCATGTATTTGCCAAGAGAACGAAAAGAAGTCCTAAAGAAACTTTCAGAGTGCTTTTCAAAACCAAGTTGAAAGTTAGTCTGCAGAATTTTACTTCGATAATAATAAAACATCTCTGATTTTATTTCAAAATGAATATTTTTTTATCGATTTTAAAGAGATCTTCGCAAACTGGTTCATAAAACTTCACAATATGCCAAAATTGTTCAGATTAGGGACAAAATATAATAAAGTATGCTTAAAACAACTAAGAAAAAGCACATTTTGAGCATCCTTAACAGAAGACAATTTGGCTCCACTAACTTTCTTTACGAGTATACATTAAATTTTTATTTACATTTCTTTTTTATTCAACACTTAACTTTCAATGGTTTTAAGAGAAACAGCACTTGATAGAGAGACTCTAAATTTGGAAAACACTGAAACAAAATTGGTTTATACCCAGGCAGTGCAATTACACTGGCCTGTTGGGAAGAGAAGACCCCGTTGGACATGGAAAATATTAGGCCACACAGAGAGGAAAATGTTTAGCCTCCTCCTCGTAATGCGAAAGGAGGCCACTTGGGAAAAAATTACACCACAGCAGTACTTTTGAAACCACTACGAAGCAACAGAACTCTAACAAATCTCAGACTTCTGATAATTATAGTGTGATTAACAGTTCAACCTCACTTCGAATATTACAATACAATATAGAGAAAGCACCAATTCAGACACTTCAATATGAAATACAAAACCTACGAAATTAATGCACAAATGCTACCCTAAACATTAAAACATAATGTGACACGTTCATGTAAAATAAATAACTAGTAAAGCTCCAATATAAAGCAACATGTGAAAAGGGATGGACAAATTATAACATTCAAGTATTTCTAGTGGAAATAAAGTTGATATAAAACAAGAATTACCAGGCACAGATGTCTTTTTGCTCTGCATTATTCATCCGTTCTTTTTCTTTCACGATATCATGTTCTGCATTCCAAGAGTGCACAAAAATGATCACAAATTACACTAGAAGGGGCCAAAAGGGGAAAAAAGGAATCATTAGATTTTAACTACTTTGATATTAAAGAATAATTATACACAAAGAGAAATATCTAATATTGTTTCTTAATACATAAAACTTCAAGAGTCGCCTTCTTTGTTTTAAACTCCAGCAATCTGCTACATTGTTACTAAAAGCATGACTGCAATCGATAGAAAAGCTGATTTTCCTAATACGACAAAAGTACAGTAAGCGAAAGGGGTTTTTAATATATGGGTACAACATGAATAATGAAAGAAAAAAAATTAGACAGTTATTACGGATACACACAATAAAAGGGATAATGATCTTCGAGATGAGTAAATTATTTCAGCGCTGGTAGAAAGATGGCACCAAAAGACAAACAGCAGGTAATTTTAAATCACAAATAAACAAAATAAACTTTACTGCTAGCTTTGAAGCAGGTGTTATATATTTGACTATCTTAATTCACACATATAATTAGTGACATAACAGATCAAAATAGAGTAATCAAACTCGCAATACATTAATATTAAAAGAGCTACACATATATTCTTTTAAAGATTTTTTTAAAAAAAGGGCAGAAAAACACGTCTCCAAAACCAGACTTGAAAGAACATCTTGGAAACAAAAGTCGTATACCATAAAAGAAATATTTTATTCAGAATTTTAACGTAAGAACCGTTTCTAATTTTAAGTTCTCTACTTAGGTACTCTCATCCATGAGAGAGGACAGCTTAGTCCGATATACCAGAAATTATCTTGAAATATTATCAGGTGACTTTAATGTAATTATAGAAATATTTCACTCAGGGAAAGAACATATTGTCTAGCTGCCCGGGTTCGAGCCCAGCTTTAATATAGCAAGCTAAAACACATCAAATGCCATTGAATGATACAGCATTTTGAAATGTTACAAAAAATTTAAATGCAATTTCGTGGAAGAGCTATTGCAATTACCTACATACTAAACTTTTGACCAAAAATTCAAGAAAACTAAGATACTCCTTTTCCTTTCGAAGGAATCAAAGTTATATGCTAATGTAGGGATGCTCAACCTATTGTACTATGAAACCTACACATAGGAATGAAATTTTGTCAGCTATGTGAAATGTCCAATACCGAGAAATTCCGTAAATTGTAGAATAGAACCTGCGTCTGAAAACAGACGAAAGGTAAAACATTATTCAAATACTTTACCTTTAGCCTTGAAGCAGGTGTTCTATATTAAACTGTGTTAATTCACATACAGAATTAGTAATATAATAGCTCAACATATTTTAAGAACTAAACACGCATTAAATAAACATTAAAAAATCTATATACATTTATTAGTGTTACGAGGGTTTATTCTGAAATATTATAAGGTCACTTTCAAAGAAATGATAGAACTTTTCACTCAGGGAAGGGACATTCTGTCTGGCTGCCCGGGTTCCATCCCAGCTTCTGTTACAAAAGTTTCATAGAATAATTTTAAAAATCCAGAAACGAAACTTATGAAGAAATTATTGAACATACCTGGTTCTATGATTTAGCCATTCTTACAGACATAGTAACTAAATCTTAAATTTGAGGGAGGGGGCGTGAGAACTAAACTAGAGTCTTTGAATTAAAGGGTTATTATAAATTCATTTTAAATCAAAATTAATTTTGTGAAAATATTACACAAATATGAGGAATATACATTTTTACCATAATGTAATGTACGTTTTGCCCCTTTGAAAATCTGGAGAACTAAGGGGTGAAATATAAGAAAACTGAAAAAATCATTTGGAAAATCTCATCGAGCTTAAATTAGTTTCTAAATTAGATGTTTTGAGTGTATTTAAAATTAGGCTAACTACTTCATTCACTTCAAACCCATTACATAATACTAGTATTTAAGAAAAATGGTAAAAGATTGCAAATATGTCAAATAACAATTCTATTGATCTAGAAATGGAAATAACTGATTTTCATCCTAATTAAGATCAAGAATATCACAAAAAGCCATTTGAATAGTCCTAGAACAGAAACATCATGAACAGTTAAACTTTTAAAAAGATAAATTCCTGCTTCCAATCTACTTAAAAATGTGAAAGAGGATTTTCAACAATGAACTTGTTAAAATCAATGTTTAGATACAGGATAACAAATCAACATCCCAACGACTACAAGCATTTAGCCATTACATCGCATGTATCAGAGGGAAAAAAAAAAAAAAAAAACTCACAGAAGATATGCAGTGTTAAATTTCACATTAAAATACGATTTCCCTGTATTTAACTTTCATCTTGCTGAATTTTTTGTAAATAATACAAAGAGTATACCTTTTCTTTAACATATTATACCACACATTTTTATACTTTGTGTAGTGTATTTATAACTGAAATATTAAAAGTGCACAAGATACTTGTGCTCACCAAAATTTTATAAACTGAAAATTGGCTCCCTTTAAGTTAAAGTTGCACATAACTGCACTAAGGGAAGGAATGCAATTTTATTTCTTTGTCTGTATTTGGTTTCATTTTCATATAAAAAGAGTTAAAAATAGGGTTATCTAATTTTGTTATCTAGGTAACAAAATTTAAACACACATTTTCAGTAAAAATTACAGAATAAAAGATTTTGTTTCCCTGAAGATGCAACACCTCGCTATTCCAGGTATGGTACAGACTGCATACTGTGAGAAAGAAATTCCTTTCTTAAACAGGGAATCCATATACTTTAATCTGTTTTTACACAAGTACTGTTTATGACTGATAGTCCAGGAGTAAAATACTTTATAGTTTATCCATCTAAATTTTTATTATTTCCGGTCATCTGTATAGACTGTTTATTTATCACGACTAAACTACCAATCTGCATTCTAGATACCTCATATCATTCTTCAAGTCACGTTTCGTAGCCTATCATTTCTAATACAACAGGTACTTGCTGAGTGCAGACTTGTAAAGCGTGATTTCGCGTATAGCAGTACCTTACAGGATTCCATTTAATTTGTCCACTGCTAGAATTTCATTCATACGTGGTTCAACATTCATCCATCAACACCAGAAAGAATTTATCTGCTACTTTAAACAATTTCCATAGACTGAAAATGGAGTTCAAAAAAATCTTACAAATCTCAAATGCAAAGCATTCCGAAGAATTTTCACATATGGAAAATAAAGAAGTCAAACAATGAATCAGAAAATTACAAAAGAAGAATTGGGTGCTTATAAAACCCCTTGATAATAAAAGCGCTCATTACGAGAAACAGCTTTTAACTGAAGATTAGATGAAGGAATCGTTAAATAACAGAGAAGCAATGTCTGATCTTCTAGTGGAGATGGACACAATTAAAGAAAAACACGGACACTTTAAAAGAGCTACTGGGAAATATGTGCTCTTTACAGCGACATGGTTACAGTTGCATCAGTCATTCTTATAAGCAAAAGACATCAGCTTTTTCAAAACATAATTCTGTCATGTATTTGCCAAGAGAACGAAAACAAGTCCTAAAGAAACTTTCAGAGTGCTTTTCAAAACCAAGTTGAAAGTTAGTCTGCAGAATTTTACTTCGATAATAATAAAACATCTCTGATTTTATTTCAAAATGAATATTTTTTTATCGATTTTAAAGAGATCTTCGCAAACTGGTTCATAAAACTTCACAATATGCCAAAATTGTTCAGATTAGGGACAAAATAAATTAAAGTATGCTTAAAACAACTAAGAAAAAGCACATTTTGAGCATCCTTAACAGAAGACAATTTGGCTCCACTAACTTTCTTTACGAGTATACATTAAATTTTTATTTACATTTCTTTTTTATTCAACACTTAACTTTCAATGGTTTTAAGAGAAACAGCACTTGATAGAGAGACTCTAAATTTGGAAAACACTGAAACAAAATTGGTTTATACTCAGGCAGTGCAATTACACTGGCCTGTTGGGAAGAGAAGACCCCGTTGGACATGGAAAATATTAGGCCACACAGAGAAGAAAATGTTTAGCCTCCTCCTCGTAATGCGAAAGGAGGCCACTTGGGAAAAAATTACACCACAGCAGTACTTTTGAAACCACTACGAAGCAACAGAACTCTAACAAATCTCAGACTTCTGATAATTATAGTGTGATTAACAGTTCAACCTCACTTCGAATATTACAATACAATATAGAGAAAGCACCAATTCAGACACTTCAATATGAAATACAAAACATACGAAATTAATGCACAAATGCTACCCTAAACATTAAAACATAATGTGACACGTTCATGTAAAATAAATAACTAGTAAAGCTCCAATATAAAGCAACATGTGAAAAGGGATGGACAAATTATAACATTCAAGTATTTCTAGTGGAAATAAAGTTGACATAAAACAAGAATTACCAGGCACAGATGTCTTTTTGCTCTGCATTATTCATCCGTTCTTTTTCTTTCACGATATCATGTTCTGCATTCCAAGAGTGCACAAAAATGATCACAAATTACACTAGAAGGGGCCAAAAGGGGAAAAAAGGAATCATTAGATTTTAACTACTTTGATATTAAAGAATAATTATACACAAAGAGAAATATCTAATATTGTTTCTTAATACATAAAACTTCAAGAGTCGCCTTCTTTGTTTTAAACTCCAGCAATCTGCTACATTGTTACTAAAAGCATGACTGCAATCGATAGAAAAGCTGATTTTCCTAATACGACAGAAGTACAGTAAGCGAAAGGGGTTTTTAATATATGGGTACAACATGAATAATGAAAGAAAAAAAATTAGACAGTTATTACGGATACACACAATAAAAGGGATAATGATCTTCGAGATGAGTAAATTATTTCAGCGCTGGTAGAAAGATGGCACCAAAAGACAAACAGCAGGTAATTTTAAATCACAAATAAACAAAATAAACTTTACTGCTAGCTTTGAAGCAGGTGTTATATATTTGACTATCTTAATTCACACATATAATTAGTGACATAACAGATCAAAATAGAGTAATCAAACTCGCAATACATTAATATTAAAAGAGCTACACATATATTCTTTTAAAGATTTTTTTAAAAAAAGGGCAGAAAAACACGTCTCCAAAACCAGACTTGGAAGAACATCTTGGAAACAAAAGTTGTATACCATAAAAGAAATATTTTATTCAGAATTTTAACGTAAGAACCGTTTCTAATTTTAAGTTCTCTACTTAGGTACTCTCATCCATGAGAGAGGACAGCTTAGTCCGATATACCAGAAATTATCTTGAAATATTATCAGGTGACTTTAATGTAATTATAGAAATATTTCACTCAGGGAAAGAACATATTGTCTAGCTGCCCGGGTTCGAGCCCAGCTTTAATATAGCAAGCTAAAACACATCAAATGCCATTGAATGATACAGCATTTTGAAATGTTACAAAAAATTTAAATGCAATTTCGTGGAAGAGCTATTGCAATTACCTACATACTAAACTTTTGACCAAAAATTCAAGAAAACTAAGATACTCCTTTTTCTTTCGAAGGAATCAAAGTAATATGCTAATGTAGGGATGCTCAACCTATTGTACTATGAAACCTACACATAGGAATGAAATTTTGTCAGCTATGCGAGATGTCCAATACGGAGAAATTCCGTAAATTGTAGAATAGAACCTGCGTCTGAAAACAGACGAAAGGTAAAACATTATTCAAATACTTTACCTTTAGCCTTGAAGCAGGTGTTCTATATTAAACTGTGTTAATTCACATACAGAATTAGTAATATAATAGCTCAAAATATTTTAAGAACCAAACACGCATTAAATAAACATTAAAAAATCTATATACATTTATTAGTGTTACGAGGGTTTATTCTGAAATATTATAAGGTCACTTTCAAAGAAATGATAGAACTTTTCACTCAGGGAAGGGACATTCTGTCTGGCTGCCCGGGTTCCATCCCAGCTTCTGTTACAAAAGTTTTATAGAAGAATTTTAAAAATCCAGAAACGAAACTTATGAAGAAATTATTGAACATACCTGGTTCTATGATTTAGCCATTCTTACAGACATAGTAACTAAACCTTAAATTTGAGGGAGGGGGCGTGAGAACTAAACTAGAGTCTTTGAATTAAAGGGTTATTATAAATTCATTTTAAATCAAAATTAATTTTGTGAAAATATTACACAAATATGAGGAATATACATTTTTACCATAATGTAATGTACGTTTTGCCCCTTTGAAAATCTGGAGAACTAAGGGGTGAAATATAAGAAAACTGAAAAAATCATTTGGAAAATCTCATCGAGCTTAAATTAGTTTCTAAATTAGATGTTTTGAGTGTATTTAAAATTAGGCTAACTACTTCATTCACTTCAAACCCATTACATAATACTAGTATTTAAGAAAAATGGTAAAAGATTGCAAATATGTCAAATAACAATTCTATTGATCTAGAAATGGAAATAACTGATTTTCATCCTAATTAAGATCAAGAATATCACAAAAAGCCATTTGAATAGTCCTAGAACAGAAACATCACGAACAGTTAAACTTTTAAAAAGATAAATTCCTGCTTCCAATCTACTTAAAAATGTGAAAGAGGATTTTCAACAATGAACTTGTTAAAATCAATGTTTAGATACAGGATAACAAATCAACATCCCAACGACTGCAAGGATTTAGCCATAACATCGCATGTATGAGAGGCAAAAAAAAAAAACTCGCAGAAGATATGCAGTGTTAAATTTCACATTAAAATACGATTTCCCTGTATTTAACTTTCATCTTGCTGAATTTTTTGTAAATAATACAAAGAGTATACCTTTTCTTTAACATATTATACCACACATTTTTATACTTTGTGTAGTGTATTTATAACTGAAATATTAAAAGTGCACAAGATACTTGTGCTCACCAAAATTTTATAAACTGAAAATTGGCTCCCTTTAAGTTAAAGTTGCACATAACTGCACTAAGGGAAGGAATGCAATTTTATTTCTTTGTCTGTATTTGGTTTCATTTTCATATAAAAAGAGTTAAAAATAGGGTTATCTAATTTTGTTATCTAGGTAACAAAATTTAAACACACATTTTCAGTAAAAATTACAGAATAAAAGATTTTGTTTCCCTGAAGATGCAACACCTCACTATTCCAGGTATGGTACAGACTGCATACTGTCAGAAAGAAATTCCTTTCTTAAACAGGGAATCCATATACTTTAATCTGTTTTTACACAAGTACTGTTTATGACTAATAGTCCAGGAGTAAAATACTTTATAGTTAATCCATCTAAATTTTTATTATTTCCGGTCATCTGTATAGACTGTTTATTTATCACGACTAAACTACCAATCTGCATTCTAGATACCTCATATGATTCTTCAAGTCACGTTTCGTAGCCTATCATTTCTAATACAACAGGTACTTGCTGAGTGCAGACTTGTAAAGCGTGATTTCGCGTATAGCAGTACCTTACAGGATTCCATTTAATTTGTCCACTGCTAGAATTTCATTCATACGTGGTTCAACATTCATCCATCAACACCAGAAAGAATTTATCTGCTACTTTAAACAATTTCCATAGACTGAAAATGGAGTTCAAAAAAATCTTACAAATCTCAAATGCAAAGCATTCCGAAGAATTTTCACATATGGAAGATAAAGAAGTCAAACAATGAATCAGAAAATTACAGAAGAAGAATTGGGTGCTTATAAAACCCCTTGATAATAAAAGCGCTCATTACGAGAAACAGCTTTTAACTGAAGATTAGATGAAGGAATCGTTAAATAACAGAGAAGCAATGTCTGATCTTCTAGTGGAGATGGACACAATTAAAGAAAAACACGGACACTTTAAAAGAGCTACTGGGAAATATGTGCTCTTTACAGCGACATGGTTACAGTTGCATCAGTCATTCTTATAAGCAAAAGACATCAGCTTTTTCAAAAAATAATTCTGTCATGTATTTGCCAAGAGAACGAAAACAAGTCCTAAAGAAACTTTCAGAGTGCTTTTCAAAACCAAGTTGAAAGTTAGTCTGCAGAATTTTACTCCGATAATAATAAAACATCTCTGATTTTATTTCAAAATGAATATTTTTTTATCGATTTTAAAGAGATCTTCGCAAATTGGTTCAGAAAACTTCACAATATGCCAAAATTGTTCAGATTAGGGACAAAATATAATAAAGTATGCTTAAAACAACTAAGAAAAAGCACATTTTGAGCATCCTTAACAGAAGACAATTTGGCTCCACTAACTTTCTTTACGAGTATACATTAAATTTTTATTTACATTTCTTTTTTATTCAACACTTAACTTTCAATGGTTTTAAGAGAAACAGCACTTAATAGAGAGACTCTAAATTTGGAAAACACTGAAACAAAATTGGTTTATACCCAGGCAGTGCAATTACACTGGCCTGTTGGGAAGAGAAGACCCCGTTGGACATGGAAAATATTAGGCCACACAGAGAGGAAAATGTTTAGCCTCCTCCACGTAATGCGAAAGGAGGCCACTTGGGAAAAAAATTACACCACAGTAGTACTTTTGAAACCACTACGAAGCAGCAGAACTCTAACAAATCTCAGACTTCTGATAATTATAGTGTGATTAACAGTTCAACCTCACTTCGAATATTACAATACAATATAGAGAAAGCACCAATTCAGACACTTCAATATGAAATACAAAACCTACGAAATTAATGCACAAATGCTACCCTAAAAATTAAAACATAATGTGACACAATCATGTAAAATAAATAACTAGTAAAGCTCCAATATAAAGCAACATGTGAAAAGGGATGGACAAATTATAACATTCAAGTATTTCTAGTGGAAATAAAGTTGATATAAAACAAGAATTACCAGCCACAGATGTCTTTTAGCTCTGCATTATTCATCCGTTCTTTTTCTTTCACAATATCATGTTCTGCATTCCAAGAGTGCACAAAAATGATCACAAATTACACTAGAAGGGGCCAAAAGGGGAAAAAAGGAATCATTAGATTTTAACTACTTTGATATTAAAGAATAATTATACACAAAGAGAAATATCTAATGTTGTTTCTTAATATATAAAACTTCAAGAGTCGCCTTCTTTGTTTTAAACTCCAGCAATGTGCTACATTGTTACTAAAAGCATGACTGCAATCGATAGAAAAGCTGATTTTCCTAATACGACAGAAGTACAGTAAGCGAAAGGGGTTTTTAATATATGGGTACAACATGAATAATGAAAGAAAAAAAAATTAGACAGTTATTACGAATACACAGAATAAAAGGGATAATGATCTTCGAGAAGAGTAAATAATTGCAGCGCTGGTAGAAAGATGGCACCAAAAGACAAAGAGCAGGTAATTTTAAATCACAAATAATCAAAATAAACTTTACTGCTAGCTTTGAAGCAGGTGTTATATATTAGACTATCTTAATTCACACACATAATTAGTGACATAACAGATCAAAATAGAGTAATCAAACTCGCAATACATTAATATTAAAACAGCTATACATATATACTTTTAAAGATTTTTTTAAAAAAAGGGCACAAAAACACCTCTCTAAAACCAGACTTGGAGGAACATCTTGGAAACAAAAGTCGTATACCATAAAAGAAATATTTCATTCAGAATTTTAACGTAAGAACCGTTTCTAATTTTAAGTTCTCTACTTAGGTACTCTCATCCATGAGAGAGGAGAGCTTAGTCCGATATACCAGAAATTATCTTGAAATATTACCAGGTGACTTTAATGTAATTACAGAAATATTTCACTCAGGGAAAGAACATATTGTCTAGCTGCCCGGGTTCGAGCCCAGCTTTAATATAGCAAGCTAAAACACATCAAATGCCATTGAATGATACAGCATTTTGAAATGTTACAAAAAATTTAAATGCAATTTCGTGGAAGAGCTATTGCAATTACCTACATACTAAAATTTTGACCAAAAATTCAAGAAAACTAAGATACTCCTTTTTCTTTCGAAGGAATCAAAGTCATATACTAATGTAGGGATGCTCAACCTATTGTACTATGAAACCTACACATAGGAATGAAATTTTGTCAGCTATGTGAGATGTCCAATACGGAGAAATTCCGTAAATTGTAGAATAGAACCTGCGTCTGAAAACAGACGAAAGGTAAAACATTATTCAAATACTTTACCTTTAGCCTTGAAGCAGGTGTTCTATATTAAACTGTGTTAATTCACATACAGAATTAGTAATATAATAGCTCAAAATATTTTAAGAACCAAACACGCATTAAATAAACATTAAAAAATCTATATACATTTATTAGTGTTACGAGGGTTTATTCTGAAATATTATAAGGTCACTTTCAAAGAAATGATAGAACTTTTCACTCAGGGAAGGGACATTCTGTCTGGCTGCCCGGGTTCCATCCCAGCTTCTGTTACAAAAGTTTTATAGAAGAATTTTAAAAATCCAGAAACGAAACTTATGAAGAAATTATTGAACATACCTGGTTCTATGATTTAGCCATTCTTACAGACATAGTAACTAAATCTTAAATTTGAGGGAGGGGGCGTGAGAAAGGGTTATTATAAATTCATTTTAAATCAAAATTAATTTTGTGAAAATATTACACAAATATGAGGAATATACATTTTTACCATAATGTAATGTACGTTTTGCCCCTTTGAAAATCTGGAGAACTAAGGGGTGAAATATAAGAAAACTGAAAGAATCATTTGGAAAATCTCATCGAGCTTAAATTAGTTTCTAAATTAGATGTTTTGAGTGTATTTAAAATTAGGCTAACTACTTCATTCACTTCAAACCCATTACATAATACTAGTTTTTAAGAAAAATGGTAAAAGATTGCAAATATGTCAAATAACAATTCTATTGATCTAGAAATGGAAATAACTGATTTTCATCCTAATTAAGATCAAGAATATCACAAAAAGCCATTTGAATAGTCCTAGAACAGAAACATCACGAACAGTTAAACTTTTAAAAAGATAAATTCCTGCTTCCAATCTACTTAAAAATGTGAAAGAGGATTTTCAACAATGAACTTGTTAAAATCAATGTTTAGATACAGGATAACAAATCAACATCCCAACGACTGCAAGGATTTAGCCATAACATCGCATGTATGAGAGGCAAAAAAAAAAAACTCGCAGAAGATATGCAGTGTTAAATTTCACATTAAAATACGATTTCCCTGTATTTAACTTTCATCTTGCTGAATTTTTTGTAAATAATACAAAGAGTATACCTTTTCTTTAACATATTATACCACACATTTTTATACTTTGTGTAGTGTATTTATAACTGAAATATTAAAAGTGCACTAGATACTTGTGCTCGCCAAAATTTTATAAACTCAAAATTGGCTCCCTTTAAGTTAAAGTTGCACATACCTGCATTAAAGGAAGGAATGCAATTTTATTTCTTTGTCTGTATTTGGTTTCATTTTCATATAAAAAGAGTTAAAAATAGGGTTATCTAATTTTGTTATCTAGGTAACAAAATTTAAACACACATTTTCAGTAAAAATTACAGAATAAAAGATTTTGTTTCCCTGAAGATGCAACACCTCGCTATTCCAGGTATGGTACCGACTGCATACTGTCAGAAAGAAATTCCTTTCTTAAACAGGGAATCCATATACTTTAATCTGTTTTTACACAAGTACTGTTTATGACTAATGGTCCAGGATTAAAATACTTTATAGTTAATCCATCTAAATTTTTATTATTTCCGGTCATCTGTAAAGACTGTTTATTAATCACGACTAAACTACCAATCTGCATTCTAGATACCTCATATGATTCTTCAAGTCACGTTTCGTAGCCTATCATTTCTAATACAGCAGGTACTTGCTGAGCGCAGACTTGTAAAGCGTGATTTCGCGTATAGCAGTACCTTACAGGATTCCATTTAATTTGTCCACTGCTAGAATTTCATTCATACGTGGTTCAATATTCATCCATCAACACCAGAAAGAATTTATCTGCTACTTTAAACAATTTCCATAGACTGAAAATGAAGTTCAAAAAAATCTTACAAATCTCAAATGCAAAGCATTCCGAAGAATTTTCACATATGCAAGATAGAGAAGTCAAAGAATGAATCAGAAAATTACAAAAGAAGAATTGGGTGCTTATAAAACCCCTTGATAATAAAAGCGCTTATTACGAGAAACAGCTTTTAACTGAAGATTAGATGAAGGAATCGTTAAATAACAGAGAAGCAATGTCTGATCTTCTAGCGGAGATGGACACAAATAAAGAAAAAAACGGACTATTTAAAAGAGCTACTGGGAAATATGTGCTCTATACAGCGACATGGTTACAGTTGCATCAGTCATTCTTATAAGCAAAAGACATCAGCTTTTTCAAAAAATAATTCTGTCATGTATTTGCCAAGAGAACGAAAACAAGTCCTAAAGAAACTTTCAGAGTGCTTTTCAAAACCAAGTTGAAAGTTAGTCTGCAGAATTTTACTTCGATAATAATAAAACATCTCCGATTTTATTTCAAAATGAATATTTTTTTATCGATTTTAAAGAGATCTTCGCAAATTGGTTCATAAGACTTCACAATATGCCAAAATTGTTCAGATTAGGGACAAAATATAATAAAGTATGCTTAAAACAACTAAGAAAAAGCACATTTTGAGCATCCTTAACAAAAGACAATTTGGCTCCACTAACTTTCTTTACGAGTATACATTAAATTTTTATTTACATTTCTTTTTTATTCAACACTTAACTTTCAATGGTTTTAAGAGAAACAGCTCTTGATAGAGAGACTCTAAATTCGGAAAAAACTGAAACAAAATTGGTTTATACCCAGGCAGTGCAATTACACTGGCCTGTTGGGAAGAGAAGACCCCGTTGGACATGGAAAATATTAGGCCACACAGAGAGGAAAATGTTTAGTCTCCTCCTCGTAATGCGAAAGGAGGCCACTTGGGAAAAAATTACACCACAGCAGTACTTTTAAAACCACTACGAAGCAACAGAACTCTAACAAATCTCAGACTTCTGATAATTATAGTGTGATTAACAGTTCAACCTCACTTCGAATATTACAATACAATATAGAGAAAGCACCAATTCAGACACTTCAATATAAAATTCAAAACCTACGAAATCAATGCACAAATGCTACCCTAAACATTAAAACATAATGTGACACGTTCATGTAAAATAAATAACTAGTAAAGCTCCAATATAAAGCAACATGTGAAAAGGGATGGACAAATTATAACATTCAAGTATTTCTAGTGGAAATAAAGTTGATATAAAACAAGAATTACCAGCCACAGATGTCTTTTTGCTCTGCATTAATCATCCGTTCTTTTTCTTTCACGATATCATGTTCTGCATTCCAAGAGTGCACAAAAATGATCACAAATTACACTAGAAGGGGCCAAAAGAGGAAAAAAGGAATCATGAGATTTTAACTACTTTGATATTAAAGAATAATTATACATAAAGAGAAATATCTAATATTGTTTCTTAATATATAAAACTTCAAGAGTCGCCTTCTTTGTTTTAAACTCCAGCAATGTGCTACATTGTTACTAAAAGCATGACTGCAATCAATAGAAAAGCTGATTTTCCTAATACGACAGAAGTACAGTAAGCGAAAGGGGTTTTTAATACATGGGTCCAACATGAATAATGAAAGAAAAAAAAAAAAAATAGACAGTTATTACGGATACACAGAATAAAAGGGATAATGATCTTCGAGAAGAGTAAATATTTGCAGCGCTGGTAGAAAGATGGCACCAAAAGACAAAGAGCAGGTAATTTTAAATCACAAATAAACAAAATAAACTTTACTGCTAGCTTTGAAGCAGGTGTTATATATTAGACTATCTTAATTCACACACATAATTAGTTACATAACAGATCAAAATAGAGTAATCAAACTCGCAATACATTTGTTAAGTTAGAATATAGCGCCACCTATTGGATAGGGAGAGAAACTCTCACTTGGCCATCTGGATTCGGCTAAGCAACATGCCAGAGCATGTATTAGATCTGAATAGTTTATTGTAAATAAATTAGTTATTTCTTTTGCTATACAGTCCACTTATTAGTTTAGAATCAAAGTACATGGTCAGCAGAGCCGGAGAAATGAACAAAATGCTGGTATTAGATAGAAACAAAACTTCGTTAAAAGCGAAACTAACTAGGTTAGAAAAAGTAGTGAAGGAATATGATGATAGTTCGAATAAGAATGAAATTCAAATAAAGTATAGATCGCTACAAAGCATTCAAATGGATATTAGAAACTTGAGGATTAGATATTTCGAAAGCGTTGATGAAAAAGATGTCACAGACATCGATGAAGAAATCCCCGAAATGGAAGAAAGAACGAAGTTCTAGAGGTAAGAATTATGGAAATTCTATCATCTATAGCACATTCTGAAAATGAAAATGATTGTAGTAAATTTGATCCTAAAGTACAAATACGTTTGCCAGAATTACCAATTCCTAAGTTTTCTGGTAAATATACCGAATGGAATAATTTTAAGATTCAATTCGAAAACATCATAGCGAATAACACGCAATTAACAGAAGTTCAGAAACTCTACTATTTAAAGGCTGCATTAACTGATGAAGCAAAAAATCTTGAAACTGTTGATGATACTTTTAGTTCTCTATTTAAAGCTCTTCAAGATAGGTATGAAAATAAAAGAATATTAATTGAGACGCATATAAAGTCAATAATGGATTTACGTACTTTAACATTCGAATCGTCTAAAGGAACAAGATATGTAATAGATAATGTTACTAAAAACGTTAGGGCTTTGAATGTTTTAAAATATGAGAAAAATAATTTATCGGATATTCTGTTATTAAATATCGTACTTCAGAAACTAGATTTCGAAACGCGCAAACAATTTGAACTAAGCATTAATGCTACGGAAGTTCCTACGTTTGATGAATTAATTTCGTTTTTAGAGAAAAGATGTCAGTTATTGGATAACATTAACCGTAGTATTAATAAAATGAAATATCCGTTAGAAAAAAGTTCGAAATCAAAGGCTCTGATGGTTAAAACGGATAGTGTTTCGATTTGTGTTATATGCAAAAATAATAATCATCCACTGCATAAATGTGATTCATTTTTGAAATTAAATCCAAATCAAAGATATGAAATAGTTAAAACCCATAAATTGTGTCTAAACTGTCTCAGTAACGAGCGCAAAATGCAATTCTAAGTTCAGATGTTCGGAATGCCATAAAAAACACCATTCATTAATACATCACCTGCTCAGAAATGGCGCCATTCAACATAAGTTAGACATAACAAAAACGAGTGACCAAATTATAAACAAGAATGAGTGACGAAATTATAAACAAGAACACAGATGTCTCTAATAAAAATCAATCAAGTTGTCTTTTGACAGGCAGAGAAAACGTCAATAATATATATTTGCAATTCCGAAGGAAAAAGAATCCCAGTTCACCCAATACTTGATAACGGCAGCATGAGTTGTTTCTTGTGTGAAGGAGTTGCTAATTTGTTAAATTTAAAGAAAGAAAGAATTTATGCATCTGTATCCGGAATTAATGAGAACGAATTAATGAGAACGTTATAAATATTAATTATCAACTAGATGTACAGATTTCGAATAAGGATTTAACATATGTAAGATCAGTTAATTGCTTAGTTATTTCTAAAATAACCAATGTAACTCCATCAAGGTATTTAGATGTGAAGTCATTAAATATTCCCATTGATATTGAATTAGCGGATCCGCAATTTGGAACACCTAACAAAATAGATATGTTACTAGGGGCCGAATTGTTCTTTGAGATTTTAAAAGAAGGAAAATTTCAATTAGAAAATCAACCGTTGATATTTCAAGAAACAGTTTTTGGATATATCGTGTCTGGTGCATGCAAGAGTGACTCAGAAGTAAATTATTGTGGTTTAGTTCTAAATAGTGAAGAAAGAGTTGAAGAAATTTTGCAAAGATTTTGGGAAGTTGAATCCATTGAAAATGTTGAGGATGCTTTGAGTGAAGAAGAAAAATACTGTGAAGAACATTTCAGGCGTACTCACTATAGACAAAATGATGGAAGATATGTAGTTCAGTTACCCAAAAGGGAAGGAGACCCATTAGGAGAATCGAAAACGCTTACTGAGAAAAGATTGCATCAAGTGTGGAATCGACTAGAAAGTGATTCGAATATGAAAACATTATATAAGAATTTTATTAAAGAATATAAGGATCTAAATCACATGGAAGAAGTTCAAGAAATTGAAACATCGACTTGCAATTATCTTAGTCATCATGGAGTTTATCGGCCAGAGAAAGCCTCTACCAAGCTTCGCGTTGTGTTTAATGCATCCGCGGCTACTAGCAATGGAAAGTCACTGAACTCAATATTAATGAAAGGGAGAATACCTCAAGAAGATTTATTTTCTATTATTATTAGATTTCGAAAGTACAATTATGCATTAGGAGCTGATGTTCAGAAGATGTACAGACAAATACTTATTGAACCATCTCAACGAAACCTGCAGTTGATCTTATGGAAGGAATCAGTTGGTAGTCCTGTGCAGACTTACCGTCTAAGGACTGTAACATACGGAACAGCAAGTGCACCATTCCTTGCAACAAGGGTCCTGAAGCAGTCAGCAATGGATGAAGCGACAGACTTTCCTCATGCCTCAAGAGCCATACTGAAGGACTGTTACGTGGACGACATTATTACTGGAGCTAATACC
Organism: Stegodyphus dumicola; assembly: GCF_044657685.1. Classification (NCBI taxonomy): domain Eukaryota; kingdom Metazoa; phylum Arthropoda; class Arachnida; order Araneae; family Eresidae; genus Stegodyphus; species Stegodyphus dumicola. The sequence goes on along the minus strand of NC_140781.1, from coordinate 104,870,201 downwards.
ATGCAAGAAGCCAAGGAGTTGCAGACACAGTTAACTTGTCTTCTAGAACGTGGTGGAATGCAATTACACAAATGGTGTTCAAACAATCCAGAATTATTGAAGAATAAAGAAAGTGCTACTCAGGATTACTCCTTTCAAGTTACGGATAAGCCTCAGATTACAAAGGCCTTAGGAATGTCATGGAATACGTCTACAGACTGTTTTTCTTACGATTTAAAGATACTTGACTTTGAAGAAACAGGCACGAAAAGAGATGTCTTATCAACAATAGGTCGCCTCTTTGATCCGTTAGGTTTAATTGGACCTGTTACGACAAAAGCTAAAATATTTCTACAAAACCTTTGGCTTCTAAAATTAAATTGGAATACACCTCTTCCTAAAAATTACTTTGAAGAATGGAAGGAATTTCTGCATAGTCTAAAAATAGTCAACGATTATCGCATCCCTAGATTTGTTCTAACCAATGGATTACAACAAATAGAAATTATAGGATTCTGTGATGCTAGTCAGAAAGCCTATGGTGCTGCAATTTATGTGAAATGTATGTCATCTTCAAATGAATGTTCATCAAGACTTCTGTGCAGCAAGTCTCGTGTGTCACCTCTGAAGTCAATTACCATTCCTCGTTTGGAACTTTGTGGTGCAGTTCTGTTGGTAAAACTAATGAAAAGAATATTAGAGGTCATTCAGCTACCTATTGTCAAGGTGTATTACTTCACTGATTCGTCAATAGTATTAGCATGGATTAAGAAGGAACCTTATCAACTAAAGACATTTGTTGCTAATAGAGTATCTGTTATTCGAAGCATGACTGCGGTTCATGAGTGGTACCATGTTAACACTCACAATAATCCAGCTGATTTGATATCACGTGGAGCTGAACCTAAAGATCTTCTTCATAATGATTTATGGTGGTATGGACCAACTTTCTTGACTAAGGAGAGGTTTTTGACTAATCCTTGTGAATTAATTTCATCTGATATGGATGATGTGGAATACGTCAAAGAACTCAAACTTAAGGATAATGACTTAGTTAATCTAAATGTGAACTCTAATTCCCTTGTTTTAGATCATATTCTTAACATTAGTAATAACTATATTCGTATTATTCGTGTGTTAAGTTTTGTTTGTAGATTTATAGCCAATTGTAAGGGAAAAAATTTAATAGGTTCTCTAACTGTTAAGGAATTGGATGACGCTGAGAAAATCATGATCAGGTATGTACAGTTACAACATTTTAGCAAGGATATTCTATCTTTAAAAAATAAGAATTGTGTTTCTTCCAAAAGTAAGTTAAAATTTTTATGTCCATTTCTAGATAATGATTCTCTTCTGAAAGTAGGAGGCAGACTTGCCAATAGTAATCTTAATTACAACCAAAAGTTTCCTTATGTAATGCCAAAAGATCATGTATTTACTAGATTAATTTTTCAGTATTACCATGTTAAATATTTACATCTTGGTGCTCAAGCACTATTGCATCAGGTTCGTAGTAAATTTTGGGTTATTAATGGTCGAGATATAGCTCGAAAGATTGTACAGTCAAAAGTCGTTAATCCGGACTCGTCGGGACTTTGGCGATTAATTTTTCAGTATTACCATGTTAAATATTTACATCTTGGTGCTCAAGCACTATTGCATCAGGTTCGTAGTAAATTTTGGGTTATTAATGGTCGAGATATAGCTCGAAAGGTTGTACAGTCAAAAGTCGTTAATCCGGACTCGTCGGGACTTCGGCGATTCCGGATTATCGATTTTTCCGGATTATAGATCATCAGTTTAAATCTCGTAAGATGGCATGCAGAAATTCTAAAATTAAAAATATGAAACCGTAATTTATGAAATAAAGAACAATTATGATCTAAAGGGTATCAAAATTTGCAAAAAGAAAAAGCTTAATATTTATTTGTTTACTTTATTAAACATTTAAACATTTCTTTCAATGTAAGTTGTTTAAGTTTTGCTTCATTTCATGTGATAATACTTTCTCTTTAATTCTATTAAACAGACAATTTCTTGTTCAGTTACAAAGTTCCGCCGTTCAAGTCCTATAATTGCTGTGTCAAGAACACCGACTAATTTGTCAATCGAAATTTTTTTGTTTTCAATAACCTCTGTCACTTTTCTTCGCTATCCGAAGCGAATTATAATGACGAGGAACTTGTTTTAAATCATATCAAAGATGGAGCATATCGAGATGAAATACTACATTTGGTAAGGAATTATAAGCCAAATAAAATAAAAACATCTGTGCTGAAGATAAGGATAGTGCTGACAAATCAACTTCCAATTCATTAGGCGCCCCCCGAGCAGCGTGAAACTGATAAACAGATTTCGGATTTCAAAACATACTTTCACTTTAGATCCTTTACATATTAACAAATATATATCGGAAATTCTATTTGATATAATCGAAAGTTTAAGCTTACTTTTATAAAATTGCTCTTACAGTCTGCAAAAAATAATAAGCCGGATGCAATTCGAAAATTAAGGAACAACGCAATCATCAACATTAACTGAAATAGATAATTAGATAATTTTAGCTTATACTTCCATTATACATAAAATGCGCATGCAAAAACGTATTCTGCACTTGCGCACACTCATATGCGCAGTCGTAAAAGGTCTTACGCGCACGCGTGAACGCCTCTGCGCATGTGTCAACGTGGCGCATGCGCATAAAGTTTTTAGTTTTGATGTCCGGATTATAGATCATTCCGAATTATATGTGTCCGAATTAACGACTTTTGACTGTACATGAATGTGTAACATGTTTTAAGGTTAAACCAATTGTATGTAAACAACTTATGGGAAATTTACCTGGTGAGAGAGTTAATCCAGATTTTGTATTTAATACGTGTGGACTCGACTTTTCTGGTCCATTCCTCATCAAGTATAAAAATCAGAGAAAGGGTAATTATGCAAAAGTCTACGTTGCTATATTCATATGTTTAGCTACTAAAGCAGTACATTTAGAGGTAGTAACTGATTTAACTTATGTTGAATGGCGCCATTTCTGAGCAGGCGATGTATTAATGAATGGTGTTTTTTATGGCATTCCGAACATCTGAACTTAGAATTGCATTTTGCGATTAAATGCTCGTTACTGAGACAGTTTAGACACAATTTATGGGTTTTAACTATTTCATATCTTTGATTTGGATTTAATTTCAAAAATGAATCACATTTATGCAGTGGATGATTATTATTTTTGCATATAACACAAATCGAAACACTATCGGTTTTAACCATCAGAGCCTTTGATTTCGAACTTTTTTCTAACGGATATTTCATTTTATTAATACTACGGTTAATGTTATCCAATAACTGACATCTTTTCTCTAAAAACGAAATTAATTCATCAAACGTAGGAACTTCCGTAGCATTAATGCTTAGTTCAAATTGTTTGCGCGTTTCGAAATCTAGTTTCTGAAGTACGATATTTAATAACAGAATATCCGATAAATTATTTTTCTCATATTTTAAAACATTCAAAGCCCTAACGTTTTTAGTAACATTATCTATTACAGATTCATTACTTGCTACTATTAAAAGATTTATTGCTAGACGTGGAAAATGTAATACCATAATGTCAGATAACAGTACTAATATGGTTGGTGCAAAATCAGAACTGAAAAAATTGCACAGTTTAGTCCTTAAATCTAATTCTGATATAGCAGATTTCTTAACATCTGAAGGTATAAATTGGAAACTAATTCCACCTAGAGCACCAAATTTCGGTGGTTTATGGGAAGCATGTATTAAGTCATTTAAATACCATCTTCAGCATACAATCAGCAGTTATAAATTAACTTTAGAAGAATTTTGGACTGTTGTCACACAGATTGAAGGTATTCTCAATTCTCGTCCAATTTTACCCTTATCAACAGATGCAAATGACTTTGAAGCCTTAATGCCGGGTCATTTCTTAATTGGACGTTCCATTACTTCATATCCTGAACAAGATTTGTCTCATCTTACAGATAATAGACTGTCTAAATGGCAAGTTATTACCAAGTTCATTCAAGTTATTTGGAAATGTTGGCAAACTGATTATTTAAATCATCTACAACAACGCACCAAATGGTTTATTAATAAAGAAAATTTAAAGGCACGTATGTTAGTTGTGTTAAAGGAAGATAATCTTCCGCCATTTAAATGGTCTTTAGCAAGAATTCTAGAAGTTTTACCTGGTAAAGATAATAAGGCCAGAGTTGTTAAAGTGAAAACATCAAATGGTGTGTATATTCGATGTATTAGTAAAATTTGTTTATTACCTATCCAGGATAATAATGCTTAGTTTACATTATTATGTTCTTATTGAAAATTGTGCTTTACATTAAAATGGAATTGTTTAAAGAATAAGTTCGATTGTAGAATAGTGAATGTTTATGTTTTTAAAATGTTGCATTATTTTATATTATATTCATGATGAAATTATCTATCATCTTTCATATTGTAGTGTAGAATTAGTTTTTCTTGATTGTTAAATTGTATGTATGTTAGTAATTTGTATGTTGAAATTTGTAATTTCAACGAGCGGCGGCATGTTAAGTTAGAATATAGCGCCACCTATTGGATAGGGAGTGAAACTCTCACTTGGCCATCTGGATTCGGCTAAGCAACATGCCAGAGCATGTATTAGATCTGAATAGTTTACTGTAAATAAATTAGTTAGTTCTTTTGCTATACAGTCCATTTATTAGTTTAGAATCAAAGTACAACATTAATATTAAAAGAGCTATACATATATACTTTTAAAGATTTTTTTTAAAAAAGGGCACAAAAACACCTCTCTAAAACCAGACTTGGAAGAACATCTTGGAAACAAAAGTCGTATACCATAAAAGAAATATTTCATTCAGAATTTTAACGTAAGAACCCTTTCTAATTTTAAGTTCTCTACTTAGGTACTCTCATCCATGAGAGAGGACAGCTTAGTCCGATATACCAGAAATTATCTTGAAATATTACCAGGTGACTTTAATGTAATTATAGAAATATTTCACTCAGGGAAAGAACATATTGTCTAGCTGCCCGGGTTCGAGCTAAGCTTTAATATAGCAAGCTAAAACACATCAAATGCCATTGAATGATACAGCATTTTGAAATGTTACAAAAAATTTAAATGCAATTTCGTGGAAGTGCTATTGCAATTACCTACATACTAAAATTTTGACCAAAAATTCAAGAAAACTAAGATACTCCTTTTTCTTTCGAAGGAATCAAAGTCATATACTAATGTAGGGATGCTCAACATATTGTACTATGAAACCTACACATAGGAATGTAATTTTGTCAGCTATGTGAGATGTCCAATACGGAGATTTTCCGTAAATTGTAGAATAGAACCTGCGTCTAAAAACAGACGAAAGGTAGAACATTATTCAAATACTTTACCTTTAGCCTTGAAGCAGGTGTTCTATATTAAACTGTATTAATTCACATACAGAATTAGTAATATAATAGCTCAAAATATCTTAAGAACCAAACACGCATTAAATAAACATTAAAAAATCTATATACATTTATTAGTGTTATGAGGGTTTATTCTGAAATATTATAAGGTCACTTTCAAAGAAATGATAGAACTTTTCACTCAGGGAAGGGACATTCTGTCTGGCTGCCCGGGTTCCATCCCAGCTTCTGTTACAAAAGTTTTATAGAAGAATTTTAAAAATCCAGAATTGAAACGTATGAAGAAATTATTGAACATACCTGGTTCTATGATTTAGCCATTCTTACAGACATAGTAACTAAACCTTAAATTTGAGGGAGGGGGCGTGAGAACTAAACTAGAGTCTTTGAATTAAAGGATATTATAAATTCATTTTAAATCAAAATTAATTTTGTGAAAATATTACACAAATATGAGGAATATATATTTTTACCATAATGTAATGTACGTTTTGCCCCTTTGAAAATCTGGAGAACTAGGGGGTGAAATATAAGAAAACTGAAAGAATCATTTGGAAAATCTCATCGAGCTTAAATTAGTTTCTAAATTAGATGTTTTGAGTGTATTTAAAATTAGGCTAACTACTTCATTCACTTCAAACCCATTACATAATACTAGTATTTAAGAAAAATGGTAAAAGATTGCAAATATGTTAAATAACAATTCTATTGATCTAGAAATGGAAATAACTGATTTTCATCCTAATTAAGATCAAGAATATCACAAAAAGCCATTTGAATAGTCCTAGAACAGAAACATCATGAACAGTTAAACTTTTAAAAAGATAAATTCCTGCTTCCAATCTAATTAAAAATGTGAAAGAGGATTTTCAACAATGAACTTGTTAAAATCAATGTTTAGATACAGGATAACAAATCAACATCCCAACGACTGCAAGGATTACTGCACACTTTAAAAGAGCTACTGGGAAATATGTGCTCTTTACAGCGACGTGGTTACAGTTGCATCAGTCATTCTTATAAGCAAAAGACATCAGCTTTTTCAAAAAATAATTCTGTCATGTACTTGCCAAGAGAACGAAAACAAGTCCTAAAGAAACTTTCAGAGTGCTTTTCAAAACCAAGTTGAAAGTTAGTCTGCAGAATTTTACTTCGATAATAATAAAACATCTCTGATTTTATTTGAAAATGAATTTTTTTTTATCGATTTTAAAGAGATCTTCGAAAATTAGTTCATAAAACTTCACAATATGCCAAAATTGTTCAGATTAGGGACAAAATATAATAAAGTATGCTTAAAACAACTAAGAAAAAGCACATTTTGAGCATCCTTAACAGAAGACAATTTGGCTCCACTACCTTTCTTTACGAGTATACATTAAATTTTTATTTACATTTCTTTTTTATTCAACACTTAACTTTCAATGGTTTTAAGAGAAACAGCACTTGATAGAGAGACTCTAAATTCGGAAAAAACTGAAACAAAATTGGTTTATACCCAGGCAGTGCAATTACACTGGCCTGTTGGGAAGAGAAGACCCCGTTGGACATGGAAAATATTAGGCCACACAGAGAGGAAAATGTTTAGCCTCCTCCTCGTAATGCAAAAGGAGGCCACTTGGGAAAAAATTACACCACAGCAGTACTTTTGAAACCACCACAAAGCAACAGAACTCTAACAAATCTCAGACTTCTGATAATTATAGTGTGATTAACAGTTCAACCTCACTTCGAATATTACAATACAATATACAGAAAGCACCAATTCAGACACTTCAAATATGGCATTCAAAACCTACGAAATTAATGCATAAATGCTACCCTAAACATTAAAATATAATGTGAAGCGTTCATGTAAAATAAATAACTAGTAAAGCTCCAATATAAAGCAAGATGTGAAAAGAGACGTACAAATTATAACATTCAAGCATTTCTAGTGGAAATAAAGTTGATATAAAACAAGAATTACCAGCCACAGATGTCTTTTTGCTCTGCATTATTCATGCGTTCTTTTTCTTTCACGATATGTTCTGCATTCCAAGAGTGCACAAAAATGATCACAAATTACACTAGAAGGGATCAAAAGGGGAAAAAAGAAATCATTAGATTTTAACTACTTTGATATTAAAGAATAATTATACACAAAGAGAAATATCGGTTGATCTTTACATTATGGTAACTTGGCATTTTTTTGGCGAAAATTTGGCGACCAACTCTCCTACAGCAAGCCTCTATTTTTTTTTCCCGCCGCCATTTTGTCTTCACGAAGTAAAGACATGTTTCTTTTCTTTTTATCTACTGAACACTTCTTCCAACAATGTACTAGCCCAATTACACTTATGCTAGAAATTTTATCTAACAAAACTGCTTAATCATGACAAATATTCACTGCAAAATTGGGAAAAAGTGCACAATACCATACTCCTTGCGCGTTTTTCAAAATAACACATACACATAAACCATGTACACGCTGACTTATTTTTACTTAAAAAAACATCCCAGAATTGCACAAAAATGGCATTGCGCACACTCTTCACTATATCCATGTACACTGCTTTTTTCTCATAAATTAGAAAAATTTCACGAAAATACATGACAATTTTCTGAATCTTTAAACCCGGTAAAAAGAACATATATGAAATTAACTGATCGCGAAAAAGTATTTACCCTTTTCAAATATGAACATTTTTACATATAAAATAAATAAAATATCCAAAAACATTTACCTCTAAATCATCTATTACATTATACACATCACCAACGAATTCATACCGCAACCATTACAAATACTTAGAGTCAGATATTTAAATTATTTCCATGCACGTTTACTTCAACTAAAACGTATACCAAATTCCTACAAACATAAAATTCACAAAATAATTAATTTAATAAATTAATAATAATTAATAAACATAATTTAATAATTAATAAACATTTAATTAAAATATAATTAAATTCAAAAACACTACTTAAAATATAAATGAGCACATACATTAAATTAATACATACATAAATACCTATTTCGAATTCACTTTAGTTACAGCCATGGGATCCAAAAATTCACGAACACTGTTTCACACAACACAGAATAAAGCCAAATACAAAATTTCCAGATTTTTTCCTGAATTCCCCCTTTTCCGATTAAAGAACCGTAATTCATCCATTAATATCACATGACATATCCCATGATCTCTCATTTCCCTCACACAAAATAATGCGTAATCGGAACTGAGTACTGCTCACATTATTACCAAAGTCGCAGGTAGTAAACTTTATCGCCTCCAAATTGTCGCCAAACTACCAGTTACCATATTGTAAAGATCAACCGAAATATCTAATATTGTTTCTTAATATATAAAACTTCAAAAGTAGCCTTCTTTGTTTTAAACCCCAGCGATGTGCTACATTGCTACTAAAATCATGACTGCAGTCAATAGAAAAGCAAATGATTTTCCTAATACGACAGAAGTACAGTAAGCGAAAGGGGTTTTTAGTATATGGATTTAAGATCAATAATGAAAAAAAAAAAAAAAAAAAAAAATTAGACAGTTATTACGGATACACAGAACAAAAGGGATAATGAATGGGCTGATATTTAGAATATGGTAACTGGTAGTTTGGCGACATTTTGGAGGCGATAAAGGCTACTACCTGGGACTTTGATAATAATGTGAGCAGCACTCAGTTCCGATTACGCATTATTTTGTGTGAGGGAAATGAGAGATCATGGGATATGTCATGTGATATTAATGGAGGAATTACGGTTCTTTAATCGGAAAAGGGGGGAAATCGGGAAAAATCTGGAATTTTGTATTTGGCTTTATTCTGTGTTATGTGAAACAGTGTTCGTTAATTTTTGGATACCATGGCCCTAACTAAAGTGAATTCGAAATGGGTATTTAGTGGGATTGAAAGGGGTAGTAATAAGTGTTTCTTTAAGGTTGTGCGAGATAGAAGTAAAGATGTTTTATTAAATTATTTATTTTACCTGGTACCTTGCTGTGAACTATAAGTATGATTTTAAAGATCCTGAAACAGGCGCACATACGCTTGCTTTTTATTTAGCGGAGGAAATAACAAAAATTTATCGGACACGTAATCAAGATTCTGAAGAAGATTAGGTAAGTTAGTATTTTTAATTATTTGAGGATATTATTTTTATGCATTGTTCTAAATGTAAGGTGGAAGTAAAGTAATTTGGTATTATTGGGAAAATTGTTATTAGCAATAATTTAGTTTAAAGTAATTAGGATTGTAAGCTAATTTTTATTAATGTAAGCTAATTTTTATTAATTTAATGTATGTGCTTATTTATATTTTAAGTAGTGTTTCTGAATTTATTTATATTTTAATTAAATGATAGTTATTTTGTGAATTTTATGTTTGTAGGAATTTGGTATACGTTTTAGTTGAAGTAAACGTGCATGGAAATAATTTAAATATTTGACCCTAAGTATTTGTAATGTTTGCGGTATGAATTCGTTAGTGACGTTTATAACATAACAGATAATTTAGAGGTAAAAGTTTTTGGATATTTTATTTTATACGTGGAAATGATCATATTTGGAAAGGGTATATACTTTTTCGTTATTAGGTAATTTGATATATGTTCTTTTTAATGGGTTTAAAGATTCAGAAAATCGTCATGCATTTTCGTGAAATTTTTCCAATTTATGAGAAAAAAGGAGTGTACATGGATATGGTGAAGAGTGAGCGCAATGCCATTTTTGTGCAATTCTGGGATTGTTTTTTTAAGTAAAAATAAGTCCACGTGTATATGGTTTAGTGATATTTTAATTAAATGATAGTTATTTTGTGAATTTTATGTTTGTAGGAATTTGGTATACGTTTTAGTTGAAGTAAACGTGCATGGAAATAATTTAAATATTTGACACTAAGTATTTGTAATGCTTGCGGTATGAATTTGTTGGTGACGTATATAATATATTAGATGATTTAGAGGTAAAAGTTTTTGGATATTTTATTTATTTTATATGTGGAAATGTTCATATTTGGAAAGGGTATATACTTTTTCGCGATCAGGTAATTTCATATATGTTCTTTTTACCGGGTTTAAAGATTCAGAAAATTGTCATGTATTTTCGTGAAATTTTTCTAATTTATGAGAAAAAAGCAGTGTACATGGATATAGTGAAGAGTGTGCGCAATGCCATTTTTGTGGAATTGTGGGATTTTTTTTAAGTAAAAATAAGTCGACGTGTACATGGTTTTTGTGTATGTGTTATTTTGAAAAACGCGTAAAGAGTATGGTATTGTGCACTTTTTCCCAATTTTGCAGTGAATATTTGTCATGATTAAGCAGTTTTGTTGGATAAAATTTCTAGCATAAGTGTAATTCGGCTAGTAGATTGTTGGAGGAAGTGTTCAGTAGATAAAAAGAAAAGAAACATGTCTTTACTTCGTGAAGATAAAATGGGAGCGGGAAAAAAAAATAGAGGTTTGCTGTAGGAGAGTTGGTCGCCAAAAAATTGCCAAGTTACCATAATCTAAAGATCAACCGGATAATGATCTTCGAGAAGTGTAAATAATTTCAGTGCTGGTAGAAAGATGGCAGCAAAAGACAATAAGCAGGCAATTTTAAATCACAAATAAACAAAATAAACTTTACTATTAGCTTTGAAGCAGGTGTTATATATTAAACTATCTTAATTCACATACAGACTTAGTGACATAACAGATCAAAATAGATTATTTTAAAAAAAAAAGGGCACAAAAACACCATTCTAAAAACAGATTTCGAAGACCATCTTGGAAACAAAAGTCATATACCATAAAAGAAATATTTCATTCAGAATTTTAACGTAAAAACCATTTCTAATTTTAAGTTCTTTATTTAGGTACTCTCATCCATGAGAGAGAACAGCTTAGTCCGATGAACAAAAAATTATCCTGAAATATTTCCAAGTCACTTTAATGAAATTATAGAAATGTTTCACTCAGGGAAAAAACATATTGTCTAGCTGCCCGGGTTCGAGCCCAGCTTTAATATAGCAAGCCAAAACACATCAAATGCCATTGAATGATACATCATTTTGAAATGTTACAAAAAATTTAAATGCAATTTCGTGGAAGAGCTATTGCAATTACCTACATACTAAAATTTTGACCAAAAATTCAAGAAAACTAAGATACTCCTTTTTCTTTCTAAGGAATCAGTCATATACTAACGTAGAGATGCTCAACTTATTGTACTATAAAACCCAAACATAGGAATGAAATTTTGTCAGCTATGTGAGATCTCCAATACCGCGAAATTCCGTAAATTGTAGAATAGAACCTGCGTCTGGAAACAGACGAAACATTATTCAAATAGTTTCCTTTTAGCCTTGAAGCAGGTGTTCTCTATTAAACTGTGTTAATTCACATACAGAATTAGTAATAAAATAGCTGGAAATATTGTAAGAACCAAACACGTATTATATAAACATTAAAAAATCTATCTACATTTATTAGTGTTACGAGGGTTTATTCTGAAATATTATAAGGTCACTTTCAAAGAAATGATAGAAATTTTAATAAATATAAACTACAGATTTTCTTACCTTCGAGGTTCGAAAATGTAAGTTCATCACATTCACGTACAATATCGTGCATATTCCCAATATGCTCTCTTAATTGTTGATTAGGTTAATGAATTTCTGCCGTAAGATTAACCAATTAAACTACTTCCTATTGATTCGGAACGCACACCATGCACATTACATAAATGGCGAAATAAATTACAACGAAATTAAAAATATCTTTTCGCAAAAAAAGCAAATTTCATTTTTAAGAATTAATCTATCCAGAATGAAATAACTTTGTACACAATGCTAGAATATTATGCAAGTGCAACGGCTGGCATACAATACTGTCAAAAAACTAAAATGGCGGTGGTAAAATTTAGGCTGTGTCTACCCCTACGACGTCGGACGTTTAGCTGAAACATGGTAAAAATGCTAAACGTACGACTAGTTGCGCAGAGACACTTTCGTGATTTAATATAAAGACGTGAAAATTTTTGACCTTTTGATAGTGTACCTGATGATTTATTAAAAACACAATTGACTCTCTTATATTTAATATTGAAAAGAAGTAGGGGGATATGTACAAAATAATAATAAAGATAATTCTAAGGTATTTTTTATAAATATATGTGACTTCTGAATATAGAAAATAATCGCTTACAAATGACTTATGCAGTATTTGTTTTATTATCATATCCTGTCCTCATAAGCTCAAAAATAAAACTTTATACAGGAAAGTCATTTTACCTCCAAATATATTTTATGGTATTGAAGTATGATAACAGATGATTATTTTTGTTAGAAAAATTATAATGTTATGAATATTTTCCTGAAGATAATTATACATTATATTCAAGCATATTTATATATTAATATATATATATTATATTCAAGTAATAGATGACATATTTATATATTTTATTTAAAAATAAATGGCAGCACTATGTCTTATCATTAACTTTATCAAAAGAACTTATAGGTTTAAAGCACCTAATTTCTAGTATAAGAACTGTACTTCAAATGTCCTTTTCTTTTCTTTTTTTTTTTTTTTTTTTTCTGTAAGAGTTTTGCTTTATACTATTTACAGATGTGACATCTAAAAATGCTTAGCCTTTTTTATCCAAATATCTAATATGGAAGTCTGAAATAATGCAATATATTTGTATGTACATTAAAATATTAGTAAATTCTACATAAGTACATTATTAATCTAAGATAATGTATTTAAAAATATTCAGTTTAATGCAAATATGTGATCAATTTATGCATATAAATTTAAAGTGTATGACTTCTGTTGGATGTTTTAAGTAAACAATAAAAAAAATTGACCTTTTTATCAACTTATCTTGCACATATATACATTATTAATTTTTTTTTCTATAAGAATAAACTTAATCTAATATAATAATCTAAAAATAAATAATACACAACATCTATTAAGGCAAACCATTTTTAGTACAGTAACAAATAATACAGCAATATAATTTAATACTTTCAGTCGTCAGAGAATGAAGTGAGTTTTGTAAAGCTATTTAATGAAAAAATCTGAAAACAATTTTTGATAGTTCTAAAATACAAGTTCTAAAAGAATTAAAATATGTACATGAGATAAATGCCGTTCTTTTTGTTTTAACCCCTTTGAATAAATTTTAACCAATTTGATACTTTTTTTACTTCTTTTGAAAACCTTGAAATACATGAGAAACTGATTTCAGGACACATTTCTAGAAATATTGCTAACTGCAATGAATCCCCACACATGTATGACTTCATCAGAACCATCAGAATGTTTTGTATTACCTTTATTTATTTATTTAAAGTTACTAATGGATTTATATGTAGAAGAGCTGAGATTTCTAATACAGTTACCACACTGGCATTTTTAATGGTCTTTTCACTAATGATTTGAAATCTATATAGTATATTTTTTATTATTATTCAAATGAAAAGTTTTTGTTCATTTGTTTCCGAAATAACAGCTACTTCCTTAGTTCAATTATTATTTTTTTTTAACTGGTTTGTCTGGTGAACTCCTGTGAATTTTTATTTATTTATTTATTTTTTTGTCAATACATTATTTCTGTAATTTTTCAGTTTTTAATTTCTCTTTTGAAATGTTTTCTGCAGCCTTGAAACTTATGATGAACATTCAAAATCTAACTTCCATTTTAAATTTCAATGTTTACCTGCATTCATAACAAGTGTATTATTTTTAAGTTATTCAGACAGCTTAAGAGTTCTGTGTCTTACATCTTCATAATGGTAGAAAATTTCATTGTACAGCCTATGTACATTTTAGTTTTGTCATGTCATGCCATTTGTGAAATATTCCTTCTCTCTGCTTAATTTTATTCCATATATAGAGATATTCAGTAAGTTTAAGCATAATAAATTTGTAGAAGATAAATGTCTAAAATTCCATTTTCAGTTTCCTATGTAAACTTTTACATTTGCATTTAGTACAGCAATCAATTACGCATTGAATTCCAATATAAAAATATTTTTTATCACAGCTTTCAGATCATTCCTGAACATCATTCAAATTATCATCAGACTGCAGTATGAAATATACAAATACTTCTTCTGTTTTTTAAAAAAAGAAAGAAATCATTTCATGACAAGGTCTGGTGAACATTGTGCATAGGGTATAAGCTGAAATTATTATTCCTGGAACAGCAATCTGGCAAATTTTAGTCCTGTGTGCTGCAGCGTTTTTATGTAAAGCGGCATTTTACTGCTGAGTTATACATTTGGCTATACAGTTTTATAGTTAATAGGAATTTTATTGGATTATTACGTCAAAAAAATGTGAGAACTATCTGTCTAAGAGAAGATATGCCTTTTCAAAGGAACAATATAAGGGAAATTGGCTCTGATTCACGTTATACATGAGGAAAACAGCAAAATCTCCTCTGCAGCCAGCCTATTCGTCAAGATTAAATTCTGAGCGAATTACTAGCATTCAGTGGATTTACCTCTCGGCCGCTGGTGGGCCTTGTACAAGTTGAGTCAACAGGTTAGCGTAATAAACACCTTTTATCGTGATATTATGTGGCCTATAATCTATAAGCAATGCTCTTCATAAAAAATGTTAATTCTATTTGATTTATGGATTCTGAACTTAGCTAGTATATATGATCCATGCTCTATTCTCTTGTTTTGAGATCTGCTCATCAAAACAGAGCAGCAGGTGAATTAAAGCAGGATATGCATGTAGTGCAATCATCTTCAGTACAATATCAAGTCATAGTCACGTCTTTAATCCACCAAAAATCCAGTTCCAGTACTTCTCACTCTTTGAGCAAAAGTATAATTCCAGTTGGAATCTAAATTAAGAGGAGTTCCGGTATTTCAATTTTCTACTGAACTATTTTCATTAATTAAATTTAATTACCTAATTTTATTTATTCATTTACATTTTATTTTCATTATTTTATTTATTCTTATCTTTGCTGACGACCTTTCATGGGACTTTCATGAGTCCTTCTTCTTTTAGAAATTAAGTACTGACTACAATGCATTGAGGCATAAAATTGAACAGGCACTCGTATAATCCTATGGCAAACATTCCACACTTGCTAGATATTGTGTTTCACATTGAGGACATCGAAGCAACTGACCCAAGGCAGGATAGATAGAGCTTAAGTTACATTATTTTGATCACGGAAAAGCACGCAAGGGCTTTCTGCCTAAGAACAGGGATGCTTTTGTGGAGCACTTTTTAAAGGTTCGATTTGGTTTGTTTGATTTTAGAAAAGCACTTGAGGACTATTTGTCTAAGAAGAGCAAAGATTCTTGATGGCTTCATGATGGACTTTTCGAAGAAAACTGACTGGCATTCACATTGCACAAGAGAAAACATCATAAACTCCCATGCGACCAGCCCGTTCGCTGGAATTTCATCTTGAATACGACTGAACCGAATAGTCGGGAGCCGTGCTCTGTGTGTCGTCGAGTGCATCGCGATTGTAGCGTGGAGAGTCTCTAGAGTACGTGGAGTTTCGAGAACGACCAATTAGAGTCGGGTGCTTTGCAGGAAGCTGTCTCCACCGTGATAGCCTAATAACCTGAAGGCTGTGTCGCTGATTGTTCTAGCGGGTTTATAGATCTTCGGCGACTGTAAAAAGTGTTATTGGAGCTTTCCTGACAGTACTGGTAAATAAAGTGTGTTTCGATACTTCACCAAGTGTCGTCGTTATTCACTCCAAATCTACAAACCCCATACGAACGTGAAGGAAGAAAATAACGTAACAACTGGTGTCAGAAGAAGAGAAAAACGCAACAATATGATTCAGTTTATTCAGCTATTTATAATATGATCCTTAGGTGAAATATTTTAATACTTAATTACGTTTTCCAAATTATATAGTCTTTGGCTAGTGAAAGGAAAACTTTAGTTTATCAAAGCAATTTTAAATATGGAAAAAATAAAATTATTTGCATTGAATATATTTCACGTTTCCTATTTAAAAATGGGCTTGCAGACTCTACATATTGATCTGCCGCCCAGGCGGTATTGTGGTTAGAGTAGCCTACTGCGGCACCGAAGGGCACAGGTTCGAATCCCGGAGAAGGCATGGATGTTTGTAAATGCGTGTGTCTGCGCAACGTAGGGCACTCTAAATATGCGGCGAGCCTAAAGTCTTATCGAGAGGTTGGTGGTAGGGGAAGAGGTATCCACTTCCTTCAAAATTGAGGGTGGAACCGAGCGAAGTCGTAAAGTTACCTGTATGGTTCTGGCAAGATCCGTTTAGTTTATTAATTTGTAAGCGAATTTTGAAAAACCTATCCTATTCTACTGCTATAATCTCTAATAGCTCCGAATTGCCTCCGAGATGAACAGACCGCTAGATTTCGAAATACCTGTTCCGAATCATGTATTGGACAGCTATGTCATAGTTTTTACACAAAGATAAATGTTCTTGAGGAAGAGAATGAAAACCAGTGAAAAGAAATATTCCAATAAATTTCTTGATGCAGTCATTTGAAAGTTGAAAGTGATATCTGTGGGGGGTATGTCATAGTCTGGTAGACAATATGTGAAATAATTGTAGCAGGAAACAGCTTCTCAAAGTACTCTATCGGTCTTTTCCCTTAAAGTTAACTAATGAGATTATTCCTCTTTGTCTCTACACCATTCAAATTTAGGTACACTTTCGAGTGGTTTTTCTCCCACTCCGACACACTCCAAAATAAGAGAACTTTTTCTTTTTTGCAGGTTGTGGGGCTTCATCATCTCTACTTACCCTTGCTTATAGTACAGCCATGTCCACCACAGCGGATTCACTCCTTTCTGTCGCACAATGAATTTCAATATGTGCAGGAATGTTTGCTGGTCTTTCGTCAGTAATATCTTCATTGTCAGGAGCACCATCGACTCATTCTGAAGGTAGTTCCGCAGTGTTTATAGAATGATTGCTGTCATCTTCACAGTCAAAATTCCAAAAGTTCTGGAAACTCACGATATCTTCAAGATCTTCAAAGAAAAAACTTTTGTCCTTCCATTTCCTGTACAGTGCAATCACAAAATATTCCCGAAAATTCCAGTCAGTATTAGCCGAGATCCCTAAATAAAACTTTATGTACACTAAAGTACCACTGAATTAACGATAGCAAGTCAATAACGAGTTGGGCCTTCTATGGCCTTGATAACCTCTACCACACGACGAGGCATAACTTCAACAAATTTTCGGAAACTTTCCACGGGAATGGCTTACGAAACATTGGCTAGAGCTGTCCATAATTCAGGAAAAGTAGCTAATGATGTGTGATGTGCTTTCACACCTTTCTTCAAAACATCCCAAAAGTACTCAATAGGATTTAAATCAGTGCTAAGTCAGGGCTTCTAGGTGGCCAATTCATGACAAAGAAATCTGAGGAATGCTTATCCAACTAGGCAGTAGCCAGTCGGGATTTGTGAGAGGTGCAGTTATGTTGGTGGAATATTCCATTTCCGTGGAAATGACAGGACAACATAAATGGATGCGGGTGATATCCGGCCAACTCTACGTACCGAATCGCATCGAGGGAGGTTGGTACAAATACCAAAGATCCCAAACACTGCCAAAAGAATGCACCTCAGACCATGATTGAGCCGCCATGGCCTTTTACAGTTCCAACCTAGAATACAGAATCGATGGCTACATGAGCCTGACGCCATATTCTCAGCCTGCCTCCCGTCGGTATTAAGTTGTCGGAATCGAGACTCAGCACTCCATGCTACTCTTTTCCAGTCCTCTAGTGTCTATTCTCTGTGTTCTCTTGTGCAGGCAAGACGTGCAGCTCGACGGCATGCATTGCCCATACGGTGAAGCGAGTGTTGCATGGTCCGTTTACTGACAGTACAACAGGTGCCCTGATTCAGCTGGGTGGTAATTTGAGCTAATAATTGGCTTCGCTGGCTAGGTATAATACGGCTGAGCCGTCTCACACCACGCTTGTTCAAGGCTAATTGTCCTTTGCAGTTTGCCCTAACGCTAGTTTTTCTCCAGCGCCCGTGTATTCTTGGTATACTCTTGACACTGTCGTCCTTTAAAAATCCTAGCTCTCAGACGATTCGGAAATTGAATCGTCCATGCAGCAAGCGCCTTCTATTTGTCCGTGATTAAAGACGTAGTATAAAACGATAAATATAATAATTGTGTTCTTGCAAAACTATGCCAAAATCCTAATAAAACACAGAAACCTTTGCCAGCAGCCTGCTTACTTCATCTGGCTTTGGCAAATTTGAATTTGTGATAAGCATTTCACTGGTATCGAAACTGAATGAGAATGGTCTTTGTTGCAGTGCAGCTGATTATTACCTTCTTCATTCGTGAGGATGAAGTTCTCTTTCATTACAATGTATGCCGTGTGTCTTAAGGCTTTACTATACAAACCCAAGACCTGCCAACGGTGATGATCTTGAATGTGAAGTATGGATTATTGTATTACTCCTAGCTTTTTAGTGACAGGTTCTGAAAATTTAAAAAATATCAGCCTAAATTACCCCTTTTTTCAATGCATTCAGATAACGAGCTGTCCTAAATTTTAAAATGTATTCGTTCACGTAGTGATTGTTTTTAGTGTTACATACAACGACAAATTACCTGCAAAGGCTACACCGAACATTTCCCCCTAACTTTTGAATTTTATGCTAGCCTAATACAATAACTGACCAGTCACAGCAAAATAAGCATGAAATGACACTCAGTTTGCTATTTTCCAGAATCAGCTGAACATTCCCCTTCTCCAATTTATGGATAAATGACTTGTGGCCGAAAGAGTAGCAGAGACAACAATAAGAACAGGTTAGATTCAAGTTATAGCAAAGAAGAAGTGAAGACACCTTATAAGATATTGTGATGTTAGTATTACTGTCTATTCTTATTGGAATGTATGTTTCTTTTAAAGAAATAGTATTGGGAATTTACCTGTAGGTTATGCATAATTACTTTTCGTTTGTTATGTTCTTACTGCAACAGCATCCTTCGGAGATTAAATTACTTGTATGGTTTTACTCTCTCGATTTTCGGATGATAAAATTAGTAGAAAAGTGAAAAATACGCCATGGAATACGGTATCCATGGCAAGCTTATAGAAATCATGGCCCTCTGCAATGGGATGTCCTTTCTGCTTAAGACCCAGAAGTAGGGAGAAAGATGGTGATATTCCATTTTGACATTGGACTGTCTGCATTGGCTTATGTGATGCACCAACAATGTTGTGAATCGTCCGCTGATGATCTACATGCATAACTTCCTATATTACTACACACATAAAATTATAAAAATGCAACTATATTATATGACATGGTATTGTATTGTGTCAAGAGACGGCGACATGCCTTGCCAGACTCAATGGCGTAGAGAGCATAATTGACGCCCGGGGCAAGATATCTTTTTGGTGCCCCCCCCCACTGAAAAGCGTATAGTAATATAGAATATACTCGTAAAGAGAATATAATGCAAATAAAAGTAGAATGCAGTATCTGCTTTAAAATACTCTGTAATATATTACGAATAGTCATTACCTGACTACACTTCTACAAATTTTGTACAGCGCAGTAAATAGTATACAGTTTTTTGGGATAAGAGGCTGAGGTTAAACTTTAAATTTTAGACGAAAAATCTAGTTAAAAAATGAAGACTAGGATTGCATTCGGAAATGTGTCTGTGCCAGTGGAAAAATCAAGCATATGTTCATCTAGAAATAGTTAAAAGGATATTATTGATTTTACATATTTATATAATTGTTTTAGAAAACATACAGTTTTTAAGCAATGAAAAAAGTTAATATATTGTGGTGTAGTGGCCGAAACCGCTATGCTAACCCAGGGTTGTGACATCAGGTTGAAAACAAAACACAGCATAATAAAATTTATTGAATACTAAAAAAAAAAAAAAAAAAAAAAAAAAAAAAAAAAAAAATGCCTACATACAGTTCTGTAGAGAAAAACGTATCTATATCAAAAATCAAATTTTATACATTTTACGTGCGAGAGCAATTCGTGGCTCTCGAGCTTGCGTTTTTAACATTGCCAACGATTTAATTATTTTAATAAAAACTATTTTAACAACTATTGAAAACGTATTTGTAAGTTAAAAAAAAATAATTTTCAGCTTATAAAAAAAAGTAATTTTCAGCTCACGAGACATCCTTGTCCATATAAATCTTCAGTCTCTTCTTCTTTTATGTAACCTTATCACAATATAATATATTAGATATAAGTAGATATATTTAATAATAATAATATAATATTATAATGCATTATTACAGTTGCTTAGAGAACTTCTTTGTAATATATATGCATTCCAACCAGTCTTACAGAAATGTTTGCACCCGTGGTACAGAAATGCTTAAATTTTCTTCAACTGGGAGAATGATTTTGTTTTCGAAAGTATATGAGCGGGAAAAGTTATTTTGTTATTTCTTTTTAATGAACAATTGCTAACATTGTATATTCAAATTATACTATTAAAAAGACTATATATTTAGGTAAAAAGTAGTTTCGTTATAATTTTCGATTTAATTAAAAATGTGTTTAATAGTTTAACAGTTATGTTCAACTGCTAAATGAACATTTAATTGTTTTCATTTGAAAAAAATGTTCTTTTTTAAAACAAGTGCAGTCCATTCTTGTAGTTTTAGCTCAGAATTAATACTGAAAAGAAGGGGATTGAAATACAATGCCTGACGGTGAAGATGCAACACCAAAAAAGAGTGAGTAGAATGTAATGAAAAGTGGCAGATAAACAATGTATATTAAAATATGTGAGAAAGCCAGACAGGGAATTCATATCTAAAAAGATATTAATTTAGAAAAGATAATGAAATACAGCAATTACATGCAACGTGATGAATAAAGAGTAGAATCATCCCTTTCGATGGGAGAAGATCGATTTACAGAAGAAATTAGCATTAGGATAGCGGCTTTAGGGATGGGTGACCAAACGCTTTCAACCATCTTGCATTAAGTCATCCTGCTATTGAGGCTGGAATAGATCAAGCAAACGATGGTCAGCTATGAAAGCATTTGAGTAACTTATATCTATATCTATCTACAGATTAATGCTGTGCACAGTTGGCATAACGTTATCTTGCTGGAAAACAGCCTTTTGAAAGCGTTGATAGTTGCGCGGTGAAAACGATTACAACATTTTACCCATATATCGTCTTGACGTTATTGTGACACTATTATGAACCAAAAGTGACCGATTATCTTTGGTGATGATGCCTCAAACAAGGATGCTGCATTGTAAGGTAGTATACAGTTCAACGGTCTTAGCAGGATTGGTCCTCTCCATGTCGCCTCTACACTCTCACTCGGGGACTGCCATTGATGAAATAGAAGCGAGACTCGTCGCTGTACACTATTCTGTGCCCTGTGAGTTCACCACAGGCCGTCCACTGTGAGAAGAGAAGAGAAGCTCGCCTGTTAGGAAGGAGAGTTCATTTGACTCCGCTCAGAGAAGCAGGAAACCCATTCAGGTTTGTAAATAAGTGAATTCAAATTTCATTGTTATAGAGTTCATTGTGCCGCAAATACAGGTTTACCTAAAATAAGATGCTGGGATTGTCCAATGCCACGTGAGGTAAGCGTGGTCATACCTCTCCTAGCGGTGGATTTTCTTTTTTCAATGGCGGAGACTAGCCGTTATAGTAAAGTTGTGCCAATACTAAGGCCGGGAATGGTGGTTATTTTATTATGAAGATACCAAACAGGTGGGATAGTATTGCCTCCTATGGAGAGACAGACAATTTACAATCATGCCTTCTCCGGGATTCGAACCGCGCCCTTTCGTACGGCAGTCAGAGTGACTAGTCACTTCCCCGTCTGAGCTGTTGTCGTGGTGGATAGATTATACCAACTATCGACTAATCTTATGCTTTCTTCCTTTTTATCTTGTTAGCTTGTCACTTGACAAACTTGCATTTTCATTTACATAAACCATTCAGCTTCGTGTTCCATGCAATTTGCATAATTATCAAATCTTCATAGGGTTGCATTTTCTCTGTCAGGTAGAGGCTAATAGAAAATTACAATAAATTCGAGGCCTTCATCATTCATTTATAAAATTCATATGAATATTTATGTACTCTGAATACAGATAATTTTTTATAAAAGATTTTTATTTAATATTTGGTTTAATAGTATGCTCCCTACATAAACGCAAAAATAGATTCTGTGTACAGAACATAGGAAATTAATTTTACTTAAAAATTTGTTTGATAGCATGGGAGAGATAGCTATTTCTGCCGAAGAAAGAAAAATGCTCTGAATATTTTTCAAGAAAATTCTCGTTTGATTTTTCTGAAATAGATGGCGGCACTAATCTAGGGGAAAAAAAATTTTCTCTAAATAAACAGCAAATGCTGAAAGATCAAAGCACCAAATTTCTGGTGTAGGAGCTATTCTTCAAAAGTAAATTTTTTTGGAAATATTCGGTATTTTATTATCTACAGGTGTAGAGACTAAAATTCGAACTCAAAGGTTCTCAGAAAAGAAATCGAATTATACGATGTTAAGAGAAAATATAATTTTAAATGTGTATCACTAAATAAGAAAAATCTAGTATGTATAACCCCAGAAAATATATTATACTGTATAAAATTAAACCCATTAAAAAGCAATAAAGACTTACCTTAACCATAAAACGAAGCAGAAGATATGCAGTAGAAAGTAAACTTTAATTAAAAATATGAATTACACTTTCGGAAAAACTGTAAAATAGATGTTTTGTTTTCTTTATTAGGCCTACATTTTTCAGCCAGCTTCTCGATGCGAAGTAAACATTTCAATTCATTTTTAGAAGAAGATTCAATCTGAAAAAATGCTTTCAGAGATTTTACAGAGACCATTATGTCTTGATCATTGGCGACGCTTAACACTCTCTTCTGAATTCGATAAAGTCTCTTCTTTTTTCATCTTCTCGTATAGTTTTTATTATATCATCGTCGCTCAGTTTTCCACCAGCCTTCCAAATCTTCATCTACCCTTACATAATCAGAAAAAGTAACATTATCACATTAAAATTGTTTTAATTCAGAAAAGTTGTATCAGTATCGTCCTCGACGTGATTGCTCTCTTCGGCGTAAATTTTCTTTAAAGGTTTTTATTTCAAATGAATTATCAAAATTCAGCCCATATTTTGTTCCCGATCTCCGATGATAACTCAGCATTAAAAAAAAAACAGTGTAACGCAAATAAATAGGCCACAAGTAGACGAACACTGTAATATATTTTAAATAGTATTAAATTTAAGGCTTTCAAATTTGTCATTTAATTGTTATAAGTAAAGCTCAAGCTCACTATCAGGGGCAGTTACTTCTGTTTTTGCAATTTCAACTTCAATCTTTGAATAAAGTTTAATAACTGACGCCGTTAATGTTGAACGTTTTCGAGTACACTATGTCAATGTTTCAGTGGCCATTTTACTTAATTTTTGTTACGTTTATATACTTAATTCAAATTCAATGCCAAATATGATACTCAACTATATTTCAAACAAATTACATCATGTTATATAAAATATAGATCACCATCCCGAGCAGGAATGCCATGACATGTAAAAGATGTATTTCTAAGCCAGAAAAAAATTTGAAATTGAAAAATTAATGTTATTTAAAATATATTATAGTGTTCGTCTACTTGTGGCCTCTTTATTTGGGTTACGCTGTTTTTTCGAATGCTGAGCCATCATCGGAGACACAATCATCTTGGGAAGAAAAGGTAGGCTGAATTTTGATCTTTCATTTGAAATAAAAATATCAAATAATCATAATTCAAAATAATTACGAAATATTTATTTAACAAGTATGAGAATTCTGCTTAACTTAAGTAGAACACCAATCAAAACAATCTTCACAGACATTAAAAATCAAAGTACTGAAAAGAACTTACATAGAATCATAATCAGTCCTAATATCATCAGCCTTACCTATTTAGGCAATAAAAAGAGAAACAGGACCATACTTTGACACAGTACCTGAAAGAAGGAGGCACTAACTGAATTAGAACCTTGGCCCAGGTACAAGTAGTTAAGGTGAGAATCGAATGCCTCTGACCTTCGCTTTCTCTCGCCAATATATATCATGGCGCACGTTCGTTTTTTATGCTTTTGTGTTTCATTATGCAAAAATACCTAAATCTATGCTAACACAATAAGATTGGCCTACTTACGTATTTTTAATGATCTTTTTACTAGTGTTTTTTAAAATTATCATAATTTTTTATTATTATTATTTGAAAGCATACAGACCTCCCCGTGCACCACAGATGTACAACACGGGGCTTACAGCTGTAAGTTTACTAAAACATTAAAAGTTACATGCATAAATAAAACGAACAAAAGCTGAAAACAGAAGTCTGGACTTCACAAAAACAGATAATTTCACTGGCCAAGCCGATCCGAACATTTTTAAATCGTTCTGCAAGCATAATCTAGGACCATCAAATGCAGGGCATGGGAAAATCAAATGTTCCACATCCTGAGGCACTCTTTTTGAACATTCACATAAATTGTTTGATCTTAGATTAAAACGAAACAGGTAACATGCAAATTTACCGTGACCAGCTAAAAACTGAGAAACTTTAAAATTAATGGAGAGGAAAGACTCGAATTACTTTTTTTAGATTCAAATGAAACCTTTTTTTTTTCCATTTGTTTCCAAAATACCAGTGGCTTCCTTTTTCCAGTCTTTTAAAACTGACTTGAAAGGACGGTTGTCTTAAATTTTTAATTTGGGTTATTTAAATGGCATTTGTTAATGCATTAGTTCTCCTGAATTTTCTCTTTCAAGAATTTTTCTCTTTAAAGTTTTCATTTGATTACCTTGAAATTTAAGTATGCAGAATGTTACTATCTATCTTAAATTCCAAGGTTTAAAAGATATTTCTCCTGCCTTCTTAGCATGCCTTCGTGGTGTAGTGGTCAGCGCACTCGGCTCGTATTCGACAGTTTCGTGGTTCGAGTCCCGGTGAGGGCACTGCTCATTTTTCCTCCCTCCTCCTTTCGAAAAATACCTATTGTATCTACAGTCGCGTCCGAAATGAAAAAGGTGGTGTATAATGATTTTCTACCACCAGGATTTGGCGATGGGATCCCCTAATCCCCAGTGGCATATTAAAAGGTGGAGTACATAGGATATTTCTCCTACCTTCTTAGCATGGCTTCGTGGTGTAGTGGTCAGCGCACTCGGCTCGTATTCGACAGTTTCGTGGTTCGAGTCCCGGTGAGGGCACTGCTCATTTTTCCTCCCTCCTCCTTTCGAAAAATACCTATTGTATCTACAGTCGCGTCCGAAATGAAAAAGGTGGTGTATAATGATTTTCTACCACCAGGATTTGGCGATGGGATCCCCTAATCCCCAGTGGCATATTAAAAGGTGGAGTACATAGGATATTTCTCCTACCTTCTTAGCATGGCTTCGTGGTGTAATGGTCAGCACACTCGGCGCGTATTTCGAGAGGCTCGTGGTTCGAATCCCGGTGAGGGCATTGCTCATTTTTCATCTCTCCTGCTTCGAAATAACCTAATGTCTCTACACTGGCGCCTGAAGTAAAAAAGTTGGTGAATGATAATTCTTCATACTATGATTTGGCGATTGGATCTCCTAATCCCCAGTCGCACTTTGAAAGGGGGGTATATAAGGTATTTCTCACGTCTTCTTAGTATGCTTTCGTGGTGTAATGGTTAGCACGCTCGGCGCGTATTCGAGAGGTCTAAAATTCGAGTCCTTGCGAGGTCATTGCTCATTTTTCATGTCTCCTGCTTCCAACTAAACTAATGTCTCTACAGGTTTGCATAGACGCATAACAGATGCATTATTTTACATAATTCTGATAATTTACTGCCTTTGTGTTCATAATGTAATAATATTTAGAATATTCTTTTCGTGGTTTATGGATACTTTTCTTTTGACATAATTGTGAAAAATTCTTTCTCTTTGCATAATTCCTTTTCATATACAGGAATGCTCGATAAGGTTTAAGCTTAATACATTTACACAAGATGAATATCTAAAATCATTTTTTCTACTTTCTATATAGATGTCAATGCATTTAATCACATTAATCCATTAACATCTTAATTCCAGCAGTGAAGAAATGTTTTATCACACTTGATTTTCAACATGCGGGATTTTAACATATATCGAAATTGCAGTAGATATAAAATTCTCTTCAGGCAACGAGGATGAAGGAGAATTGAAGGCAGATTGTAAGAATTTGACTGTGACGCAAGGAGAAGCTGCTAACATACTGCGTACCTTTTGAGAAACCTTTGAAAATACTGTTCGCGAAATATTCGCCTAGCTTATTGCTTTGCAGGAAGTTTTATAATTCCGAAAAGACTTAAACAGACGCCAATCTTTGTTAATAGATTACTTTTGTTAAAGTATGTAGTGGTTATCTGTCTATCATGTATTTCATTAAATAACTTTATTTAAGCCTTGGTAAAATTTTTATGTTTAGTGTGAAAGCTTAAAATTAAAATTTAAAATCAGTAATATTTAATATTTTTATTATGCATTGTGACTCTGAAATTGAAGAGAAATTGAAAATTGTATAATCTCAAAAACACTTTATGGCGTTTTACTTGTGCAGAAGCTTTGCCAATTTCTTTCCGATTCTACCGGACTGATAAGAGAATTATCGATTTAGTCTGAATTAAAATGACAAAGTCCTGCAAAGGTTTAAATAACTTTCGAATGACTTTCTTAACTCTTCAAATTTAACAGAAGGCTCCACTTTTACTTACAAACAAAACTCCGCCACTTGTGAATTTTTTATAGTAACTTTAGTTGAAATTCAAATTTCAGGTAACGCAGTCGGAGACTGCATACAATGAAGTATTTACGCTCGCTCAAATACACTCATGTCGATAAATTAAGGATAATGCAAAATCAGGCAAAGGAAGAGTTAGAAGCAAAACAAATTTGACTTATTTGTAAAGCTTATTTATCAAACAAAAGGTAAAGAGAGAAAAAAAAAAAAAAAAAAAAAAAAAAGATGCTATATGTTTAATATTATTAAAAAAATTAGCGATTTTTTCTCCCTGGAGCAAATTACAAAAAACACCTATTTACAAAAAACTAATATTACATGGTTAGTATGATTGTTAATACATTGTATGTCTCCCAGACGATGAAATACAGTCCGTACAACGCCTAGGCATGCTGAGTATCAAATTATCGATCTGATCTTGGGGGATATTACACCACTCAAAAAGCAATGCTCTCCGAAGTTCCGGTAGACATGTAGGAGGAGGTTGACGGGCTGCAACTCGTCGGCAAAGCATGTCCCACACGTGCTCTACTGGATTCAAGTCGGGTGAGAATGCTGGCCAGTCCATACGGGTGATATCCTCCGACTGAAGGCATTCGCTTACGATGTTTGCACGATGAGGACGGGCGTTGTCATCCATAAACACAAATTGTGCGCCCATGGCGCCCCGAAACAAACGTACATGTTGTTCCAGAATGAAGTCCCGATAGATTTGGCTTGTCATGGTTCCAATGTGAACATGCAGGTCGGTTCTGGAACCCAGAATAATTCCACCCCAAACAAGCACTCCTGCACCACCGTAACGGTGTCGTTCAATGATGTTTTCTTGGTGGTAACGGGTACCTGGAGCTCTCTATATGAAAGTCCGGCGAGAATCAGATTGCAAGCTAAACCTGGACTCGTCGGAAAACATCACACAAGCCCAGTGTTGCGGTGTCCACAATGCATGCTCTCTATTCCAGGCTAATCGCAGGCGACAGTGAGTTGCAGTACGTGGAACGCATCTGACAGGTCTACGAGCATATAGACCAATCTGCCCTAAGCGTCTGTACACGGTCTGCCTTGAAATTGTCATACCAGTGGCTGAAGAGAGCTCACGAGACAGGTCTGAGGCTGTGCTCCGCCTGTTTCTTTTGGCAGTAACTGCCAAATACCGGTCCTCATTCGGCGTTGTAACTCTGGGGCGACCTGTGCTGTAACGTCTACTCACATTACCATCATCTTGGAATCGTTGCCAAAGCCTGAAGATGACACTCTGGGCAATTCCAAGTTCGTCTGATACTTCCAGTTGGGTACGCCCACATTCCAGACGGCCGATAATTCTACCACGTAAAAAATCATCCAAATGCGTCCTTTGTGTCATAACTATTCGGTTATTGCACTGAAATGCTTATAAAGCGCCTGCGAACAATTTTACTTCTTTGCCTGTATTCCTTATATATCACTCTCTTACACTTTCGTCATTGTGACGTACCATCGGTGTCATCTGGTTACTTTTTGAAATTTTAATATGATTCTTGAAGATGTGTGTAGTGATTTTACAGGTGATATATTTATTTTAGAGTTCGATTTCCGCGTGACTCCAAATTATCCTTAATTTATGGACATGAGTGTATTTTAATGCCGCATATCTAGAAAAATTCCTGAAGACGACACAATCTTTGGCAGCGCTGACGATAGGTCGTAAACTGCAAGCGAGATTGCAGAAAGCTCTAAAAACATCCAAATCCTTGACCTTAATACCCTAAAAACTAATTTGCCTTCTGGTGAGGACTAATTATAGTAAAGTTTTTAAATTGTAATAATTGGTTAATTGACATAAAATTTTTACACCTTTGCATCAATTGTTTTTTCTCTTCCCGTTGGTTCGAGATTCTCTTTGTCAATACAAACTGATATAAGGTTAGAAAAACAAGAAACACATTCCAGTTTAGAAAAATGCAGCCAAATGTCAATAATATTCTTATAAATCATATCGTATGGAAAAGCTCTTTTACAGTAGGTTTGCACTGCACATTCGACGTAAGTTTCCTGTGACAATCAGTATGCTGACTAGGCATAGAAATGATGAGATACATTAAAGAAATGGTCATGCCTATAACTTATTTTATAATAGTTACATACACTGAATTAAATAAAAATATTTTGAAAATTGCAAATGATTGCAGTTTGCGTACCAAACGAAAATAAACTATTGCTTTTATGTAAACACATTAGGTAATAAGCAGTAACCTCAGTAAAGGGAAAAACAGCAAGAATTACCATAATGCTGACTTTGCCTATGGCTTATTAGAGACATACGATCTATCAGATACAAAAATCTCAAAAAGTGTTTCTTATTTCTAGCATACTTTAATGGGAATGCTTCAACTACAGGTAGAAATGGGTGAGATACCAGAATTTCATCATTGGCGGTACAAATATAACCATACCTCACTAAATGTGCAGCTCTGCCCCGATTTTGATGGAGTACATCTTGGCAGATGGATCCAAGAGTCACCCATCCCTCTTTCCATTCCACCAAACCACTCCAGAGGACTTTCGGTTCGTCAGTTAGTGCTCCATGCTACACAGAGACTATACACTTGCAAACATCCATGCCTTCTCCGTAATTCGATCAAGATCCAGCATTGCTAAACCCTATACCAATTCGGGCGGTATATGATCTCTACAGAAGGTGAATTGAATAGCACAAGTTCTAGTTGCATTACCGTTATGAAATAACATGTTTTATTTGAAATATGAGTTGTAGGAAATTTTATAACAATACAAAAAATTGAATATTGATTAAAAATTGAATTTTTGTATCATAAATAACCACTAAGATTCGCAGTACATTTATGATTATTTATTATCTTAGTTATTACATACAGCATAAAAACAATTTAAGTTTTTCGGTTTACAGGGTTTATAAGCGAATTCAGACACAATTTCAGAGACTCTTTGTATTAATGAATCTATAGTCATCTGCAGCATTTTGTGTGTAATTTATGACGTGTGATTTAACATTTCTGCTTTTTATAATAACCATGTATGAGTTCTTTCGTCTGAAGGAATGTATAAAGCTTAAAATATGAAAAAGTATAATCAGTGGGTCGAAAATCCGACGGACTACGAAAACTCTATCTCAGTTTTTCACCGGTCACAAGGATACTGCATCATCAAAGTATGTCACTGCGGACAAGTATAGTGTCTGGGTTGTCTTGATACTGGACAACGTATAGATGAAAAAAGTCTTTGAAAGTTTTCAGTCGCGAATTAACTACTTACCAGTTCAAGGAACAACGATGCCAAACAAAACAGGAATTCCTACATTCTCCATTCTCTTACTAATAGATACCACATGTCAATTTACAAGTAAACATTCCGTCATTCATCTATCCATATCAAACATTTCATCTATCCATATCAAGAGTGAAGCTGCAAGAGAGACTAATCATTATCTCATTTTACTAAGTACCTGCTCTCAAAACCTTTGTTTAAGCTCGACCACATTAGAAGACACTAACTGTTGATTAATCGAAACCTATCTGATGAATCCAAATTTCGCTTATACTCAAAAGATGCAAAACACAGGCCATAGCAAAGGGTTTACAGCTGCATTCGAACCTCGTGTTAAATTCTTGTCTAGAAAGTGGAAGCAGGTTCAGTCGAAAGTGGGAATAGTACAGTGCTGTGAAGTAGTTTTAATGCTTGCTATTAAGGCTTACTAGTAGCAATGGACAAAAAGATGAATCAGCTTATTTGCACAAAAAAATCTTATAAAATCGCGATTCCTTATATTCATTGTTTGCAGGGTTCTTAAAACGTAGCGCAAAGGTTCTCAACTATTGTCATTCCATTTCCACCGTTTCATCATACGTGAGAATGTCCTCCTCTTCTAAGATTTTTTTGACTCTATTGTGCATTTGAAATGAGTTGCGAATGTAAAATAATTTATTTTACTGTAAGGTTACATATAAACTGACTTCGGTTAAATAAATCTTTGGTAAAATTTTAGGTATAACTAGCTATTAAGTTTATAACTAAAATTTTTAATTAAACTAAACTGAAAAGGAATTGCTTAGTAGACTAAATAAATTAACAAAGAGTTCAAAGGGCTTCTTACATTTTGAAATAAATTTGGTTTTAATGAAGTTAACAGACAATGAGATACCTATGGTTGTTATTTCTTAATAAAATCTGAGAAATATGGAGAAGCAGTTGAAAGGGCATAAAACAGATCATTTACATCTTCTAATCTAATTTGCGACTTTGGTTTCATTTCTAGCAGAGTTGATAGCCCTGATTTGTAAAGATATATGTCGACACTAAAACAATGCACAGATAACGTTTTCTATCAAGTCTGGATAGAATCTGACCATCAAAAACCAAAATTCTGCTACTGATTTCTTACTATGAATACTGATAAATATTCTTAAAAATGTTGAATCAATCTTCAGCTGCAGGTAATCTTCTTGATATTCATTACGGAATTTTTCAATTGAATATTTGAACGAGTTTTGTACTTAATTCATATCGGCATTTCTGACCCAGGGAAAATATCGATTGAATTCAATCCCCGGTACTCACACATGCTACGAAATGTTCTTTTTTAGAAACTCTAGAAGAATTTCTTCTTTGCTGTTAGAATCAAAAACGGAACTTAGTTCCGTAAAACTTAAAATTTTAATATTTATTTTTCTCTTACAGTTTTTCAGCTTACTAAGGAAGGATTTCAAGGAATCGATGAATTTTATGATATTTATGATTTTATGATATTTGTATTTCCTGCTCTCAGCTAAGATTCAGTTTCTATCCGTTTGATTCAACAATATTCTCAGTGCGGATTTGAAGAGACTACGTTTCGCGTTCGTTATCATGAAATGTATTCCTTTCATTCGTGGAGAACGTTCTTCACGTAAATTTGAAAATCCAGATTTTGTCGTCAAATTGATTAGCACTTTATCTGTAAAGCATTCATAGATATTATCCTACGAAAGTTTCCCCGATTCAAAGGAGCATGAAACCCTGAGGCTTGCTACTGATTTCCGAGGGGGGATTAAAGATGAACTCTGTTTTAAAGGAACCTGAAAGTAAATCTTTCAAATACAAGCAACTGGAAATACGATACTACATTTGCCGAGTCATTAATTTGAAGTGAAAATAATCCAGATGCTGTAGACTTTTATCCCTTGAACATCGTTGTACATCATGGCCATATCATTATTCGTTCTTTAAACAGTATTGTTTGACAGTGAACGTGCTGCCAGACTTTTTCCAGTTCTTTTCAAAGTTAAATTACCATTATTTTGAAAGCGCAATAATTACTATTATTTTCAAAATCGAAAATCGAGTTGCAACAACACAAAATCAAAACAAAAATTGCGATTCTCCAATTCTTGATTCATCAAAAGAAAAACGAAAATTTGCAGAAAGGTGCAATTATATTAACTGCAAAACAATTTAAGTGCAAGAGAATGATTATATCAAGAATTGGGAAACGTTCTTCCAAAAATAATTGTCAAGGTGAATCTTATAGTAATGTTGATTCTTTGAAAAACAAAACTGTGGATTTAAATGCAGAGATTATGAAGAAAAACTTGGAAAGTGTCAGACATATTGTTCTTAGGAGAAGAGGCACAGTAGAAGTAGTAAATATAGCTTTTGATAGTATTTCTCAAGAAATACTAGGTAATACGTTTCTGTTACTTCAACAAGTTATGTTGGAAGTAATGAAGTTGGGTCCAATAATTTTAATTTCATGCATATAAGGAAAGCAAAGCTTTGCAGTCAAGGGATCCTGCATATAAGTTTAAAATGCAGTAACGAAATTATTGAAAAGTATAGAAACTATCTAAACACTCAAAATAAGAATTAGGAGTAATATTTTTAATTTATTGTTTAATTTAATCTAGTTTTTTGATAATCAATATTGTAGTGTATATTTATTTTCTTTTTCTGCTATTATTATGGGACAAATTTAATTCATCAACTATTGCTATTTTTATGGGACAGAGAAAGTATTATTTTTTATTATAATTTTCTTATCCCTATGGTCTATATAACGGATATACTAAGTTTCAACGGAAAAGTTCCACCAGAACGGACTTTGCGTAGGTAACTGTAATTACAAACACACACTACGAAGTTTACCTTATCGAGGGTTATATTTTAATACCTTTAAGATTAATTTTTCTTTGTCGGCTAAAATGCATGGAAAACAGTTTATCCCATCGATACGTTTTACATAAGGAACCCGTATAAAAATTTAAGTATCGTTTGCCTTATTAAAAAGTATCACGTGACCAAAACTCCCTATCTGATTTGATTCATTTTTTAAGCTGAAACCATGGTTCTAAGACGATAGGTCGTATTTATTTATTATTTGTTTTGGGAAACATTGTCAGCATTTTTTCCCTCTCATAGAATACTTTCAAATCACAATCGTACTCTGTGATTGTATTACAGTTTTCAGTTTCAAAGGGCATATTTTTTTTTTTTGTTTCGCTGCCTCTATGGCTCCAGCAGAAAGCTTATCAGTTAAGACATTAGCTGTTAGTTTAACTCAGTATTTACTGATTGTAATTTTATGGTGAGCTTGCAATTAGTACTTATAATCAAATACATATTGAAATATTTTATCTCTAGAAATCAATGTTCCACTCACGAAAAATCACAGGAAGAACAACCTAAACAATTTATTTAGATAAAACCTTCTTTTAGAGGTTTTATATTTTATATTTTACTTTTTCATTAATCTTTCATAATTGAGAAAAAACAAGATTTAATTTCAATAAAATCAGAAACTAGTAAGTGCTATGACGTAAAATATTTAACTTAGTTAATTTAGTTTCAGATTACTTACAGCTGTTAGACAACAATATTTTTTAATTATTAAGATATTTAATTTTTAACGATTAAAGATTATCAATTAATATGAAAAACTATTAATTGTTAACTAATTTAATATTTCATGAAAGGTACCTAAATTATATTTTTTGAAAATTCTTTCCCTTCTGTTTTTTTTTCTTCTTTTTTTTTCGAAATTTAATAGTAAAATACTTGAAATTTAAAGGAAATGCTCTCGTTGTGCTCTTATTATACATCAAGAAAATATTCTAGATTCAAATCTGTGGAAACGTTTTAAAGCAGTTCAGAGAAAAACAAATAAATGAAAAACATTTTTAGCGACAAATTCCAGCTATTGAAAAGGAACGAGTTGTTTGATCAAAAATGACCTGCAGTCTCAGTCTTATTCAGGCCGCAACAAAGCTCGCGGCTATCGCTCCAGCTTGTCCGACGCACAGAACGGTCATGCGTGGATGTGTATGAGAATATCTTAAACATCACTAATGAAGCATTAAAATGCTGAAAGATTATAAAAGAAAACAGAATACTAATATCTCAAACGAATAAAACGGCTATTTATTACACCTGTTACTATGACTTCTTCGCTTTTTCTTTCATCTGCGGTAGATCTACTCTTAGAAAAACTAGAGCTGACTAGATGCTTTCTTCATCTGTTTCTCAAAAATTAATTCTTAATTAATAATATTTCTATTACATTTATAACATATTTTAAAAACTAATTCTAACTAATAGCGTTTCTTAAGTATATTATTGAAATTATATCATATTATATTATTCTTAATTAATTAATACTTCTTTGTTAGTTGTACTATTAATTAACAAGGCCCAAAGATCTTTTACCCCTCTTCCCGTTCTTTCGTCTCGGGGTGTACTTTGAGTGTTCCCTTGCGCACAGCTACTATACGCTTTCAAACATCTATGTGTTCTCCAGGCGAGGGCCATCTGCGAAAGCTCGATCCCAGTTTCGGCCAACAGTATCTCGGGAGATAGAATCCTAATCCTGTATGCATCTTTCCTTGTCACCAACCTTGAATGAGGAAAGAAAAGAATTAAAGTGATGTTCCTTGATACACAAGTTAGTTAATTGTTTGAATAAGTATTACTTTATATTTTCAAAATAATTAGTTAGGTATTAACAAGCAGTTAAACAGATATGCCTTTATTTTTTAACTTTCAAACTACAAAATCATCCAAAATAACCGTAAAAAACTGCCGGACGATATTTCGTACCGTCTGACTGCTATGTTAACTGAAAATACCATAACTCAATTCAAAGTTTAAAGTAAAACTATTTAATAACACGTCAATCTGACAGAAACACAAACTGAAATTTTTACGGGTGGAGATTTTTTTACCGTTCACCGATTTGCCAGAAAATAATACACAGGATCAAAATGAATCAAATACGGAGTACAAAATTTAAAAATAAACCTAGTCTAAACGTTAATTCACAAAAACTCTCGAAGAAATCGCAGCCGGCAGAAATTTATGTTGGCGAGTTAAACTGCAACAGCAGAAAATCTAAAGCTGAATGTTGGCAATCTAAATTGCTACAACAGACAGCCTGAAACAGAATGATGTCCAGTCTATTCTGCCAAGAGCTCTTCTAAAAACTTAGCAACTACACTGCTGGCCATTAATATTGCAACACCATGAAGGAAAGCAAATATAAAAAAGATATTTATTGTGCGTATACAGTATGGCATAAAGACAAAATGATTAAATTTGTAAGCATTTTGGAAGTTTACAGGAGTGCGAAATTAGTAGAAACAGCTGCCACCCCTGGCAGCTAAAACGGGCCTTACCCCATTAGGCATGGAGTCAAACTGGGATTGGATGACAGAAATGGGCAATTCGTTCCATGCTGCTTCAAGTCTATGCACATTCCATCAACCGTAATAGCTGGAGAGGAGTGGGGGCCAGTCTCTCAGCAACCCATGGCCAGATGTTTACAATGGGTGATAGATCTGAAGACTGTGCAGGCCAGGACAGCAATCGAATATCCTGTGTATCGAGGAAGGTCAGAACACCACGTACAATATGTGGTCTTGCATTATCTTATTGAAAGATGGCGTTTGGCAGGCTTCGAAGATAGGGCACAACCACTGCACGTAAGATGTCAGAAATGTACCGATCTGCGTTCAAATTACCGTCGATCCGAACTAGAGATGTGCGTGTCGTGTACCCAATGGCTGCCCAAACCATTACACCAGGTGCAAGGTCCCTGTGCTGATATCGAATGCAATCAGGCGACGTGTTGTCTCCTTGGAGCCTACAGACACATATACGGCTATCAGAATACTGCACACAGAACCGGGATTCATCTGAAAAGACGATACTGTGCCACTCCTGTACCCAGCTTTATCGTTCGGGGCACCAGAGTCGCTGTCTCTTTCTATACTGCATTGTCAAGGGAAATGCAGCGTTTGTAGCAGCGTGCTGCTAGTCCACGCTGCTACAAATGTCGACGCATCGTACGAGCGGATACTGGGCACATGCAAACATGCTCATTTCCTGACTAATGGTCCGTGATGTGGTTGTACGGTTTTGCAAGGCTGACCTCACAATATGTCTCTCTTCTAGAGCATTATTCATAGGAGGGCGTTGAGATCCTGCATGCTGTTCAGTACAACCCTCAGCAACCCGTTGATTCTGTATTCGCATGACAGTGGTTGGATATCGACCAGTGCGATGGACAATATCATGGAACGATAATTCACACTCTCGATAGGCAACGATCCTGCCTCTATCGAATTTCGACACTTGCTGGTAAGCATTTCGTCTTCTTATTCGAGGCATAACACGGTATTCTGAGCAAACTCCGACCTTACAAAGCGCTTTACGAATGAGAAATCTAGTACACAACTTTTCTTTTATGCAGTGCTTCAGACGTCGTTTCTCCCTCCTGCGCCATTTAAATGGGCTAAAATACTAATCATTTGCATATCGCTAATTCTCCTTCCTTTCATGTCATTTTGACGTTCGTCAGATCAATCCTTCCTCGTGCTGCAATTTTAATGGCCAGCAGTGTATAAGCTTATTTGTTCATTAACCAATTTGCATTCTAGTGGAAGTCGAGTGAAGCGGAAGTAATAGTAAAGCCAAAATAATAAAGTAATTCTATTAATTAAAATAAAATCTTCCACAACTAAATCTTCATAAGGAAGGAAAATATAAAATAAGCATATACTTTCATTTCGCATGAAGTAAAATAAGATTTTATTACAGTGAAAATCAAGGATTTCTTAGTTACCTGGTTTTCTTTAATAATAATTTTGCCTATGTAATAAAAGATTAAAGAACTGTGTAAATATTTCTGGCTTGTTATTCTCCTCATGCATTTGAAATATGATTATTATTTAAATTTAAGGTAAAGGAAAAGGAATATACTGACATTTATCTAAATTACACCTAAATACTGCTACTCGAAGCTCTCGTCATGAAAGAGCAATCATTCAAAAGAGCTTTAAATACGGATCTCCGTCTGAATTGCAAGTAGGTGATAAATGCACATTTTCTACAAGAAATCAATGGAAGTAATTTTTCCTCCATTTGTAATGCAATTTATCGATATTCTGTATCACTAAGGAATTGCTTTTAACAAATATTTTGCATAAAGATATTTTTATCAGTTAGCCTAGTGTTCTTTCCGAAAAATCAGTTTATAGTATTGAGTTTTAAGTATACATAAATGATCTGCATATTATTAAACTTTACAATGAAAATAAATGAGTTACACTTTAAAAAAGCATAAACTGTCCTAAAACTTTTAAAATACAAGTAAAATATGCCTTCAAGCACTTGTGAGATAATACTGATATATAATAAAATTAAAAAAAATATTATTTAAAAAATATCGCAAATAAATGCTCAGGATATAAGATGTTATAATAATACAATAAAAGCATATAAAACTTTTTGTGACAAACGCTTTTTTTCAGTCTTAGAATTTATGTAATATATTATTGGTACAGCAACAAAAAACCTTAATTGAAAAGTTGTTTTCGCAAAACAGTTTTCTAAAAGATATATTTAAGTGTGGTAAAAAATAAACTTAGTTCAAATTTAATAAGAAATGAGAAAAATAAGAACGCTTTATCGAAGAAATCGGATTTTAGTTTTAGTTGACACAAGAAAAATGGTTTTCGTACTTGAATACCAATGTTATCAGAGGAAAACATATTAAGGCCGAAAGTGGGAAAAAGAATCACGGCGAGGTTAAAATAGCACATTTATTCTGAAGTATAGTTCCTGGTTTTAGAGAGATGAATAAGCAAAGAGATATAACTGTTCTAAATACGGAAGAAAATATTTTGAATGAGTTCTTTGTTATTTTCAGTTGTTATGCTTTTATTAAAATAGGATCTTTCTTTGTTCAACTCGTTTGAAAACTCTTTCGAATAATCAAGAGATAAGCTTTCCTATAAGTACTTCACGTTGCTATAAAACAGTAAACATTTATTGAAAAATAGTCATTTACTTATTTTACGATTAAAATCATTAAATTGCAAATTTTGCTAATTAATATCTTTCTACGTAAATTTTTATTTTGTTCATTTGTTTCTCATTCTAGAATAGAACACTGCATACCATTATCAAATTTATGTTAAAAGAATGGCGTGCACTTGCATCGTTACGTGCCGTTTTGGTTGAGCGTTAAAACAAACGAATTCAGTAACATACATAAAAATTTACCTTAAAAACTGTTTACAGTAGTTTTAAGCTTCAGTGCACTGTATATAAATAAAAAACGCTAAACTGATAGCAAAAATTCATGATTTTATTTTGTAAGTTTTAATACTTTGATTTTACTACTAAATGCTTTTGAACTCAGGAAATACAATGTGATTTTATTTTGTTTTCATCAGCTAACTTTTATAAATATTTCTGCTCCTATTCAATGCTAGAAGCCATTGACGGATTGTTTTGAAATTAGTTAAAATTCACTTAAAATTTGAATTAAAAATCTTCTAAATTTTATGCTTGTACTGGATATTTTAAGGTATTTATTGGTTTAGAATACTAAACTAAATATTAACTTCCAAGCAGTAGCATGAACTAAAAATTTGGTTTCAACTAGAGTGTTAAGTTCAAATGAATTATAAACTTATTTAAAACATGCAATAAGTGAGAACGAGACAGAAAAGTAGGAAGGGGAGATGACTTTGCAACAAATTTTCCAGTTAAATTTCGCTGAACGAAAAAAAAAAAGTAAATATGAGTAAATATTTTTGCATAATTTTACCTGAGCCCGAAATATTTCAAATATTGCCCAAGAAATTCATTTTCCCTGCGACATTTGAAATTATTTAACTGTTTTATCAAATACAATTAAAATCAATGCCATTCGCCATATCTGATACATGAATTTAATCTAAAATTCAAAAGTTTTGTTTGTTGATAGAGTTAAAATATCTTTATAACGTAACTTTGTAATGAAATAAAAAAATAGTATCTAAGAATGGATTTCTTACAGTATTCAGTCAATTGCATTAAATAATGTAAAAGTGTATAATTTGGGAGAA
Source organism: Stegodyphus dumicola (assembly GCF_044657685.1). Taxonomy (NCBI): domain Eukaryota; kingdom Metazoa; phylum Arthropoda; class Arachnida; order Araneae; family Eresidae; genus Stegodyphus; species Stegodyphus dumicola. Next base: position 104,830,614 of record NC_140781.1, on the reverse strand, counting down.
TCATTCAAATGGATCTATGAAGGGAAATATTTGAAGCTTTCCATAAGATGAAATAGTAATATTACCTCATGCGATCTTTATGTTAATTTGCATGATATTAATACTAAATGCCAGTATCATATACATAGTCACTAATGTCAATTTATCACATAAATGGTAATCAATGGCCAATGGCAAAACTAGCAAGGAACTCCCAATGTTTTTTTTCAACTCATAATTTTTTTTTAATAGTTTTGTTTGCGAGACTTGACCTGAAATTCTATAACATTTCAAACAAAGGGTTAATGTTTTCCAAATATACTCATTTGATTTGAAAATCCATAAATGAAAATGGTCATTGCATATGAACATTTTTTGAAATTTATAGGACATTGTTTGTGGAGATTGTAGATTGTAATTGTCAGTTACTGCGTAAGGTCTAACACTGTCTAATATTAATTAGATATGGTGAAAAAGGGCAAAGAAAGAGTTATCACGTTACGACTTACCAAAAAAACTTAACAAGAACACACTATAAAGATGTAACGAAAAATTGATTAATTTCTGATCTGGGTATGCAAAAACTAAATGTTTCAGGCTGAAAGTTTTCAGTCTCTGCAACTGCTCACAGGCATAAAAGTTAAATGATGAACAAGTAAAGATGGTGCTTCAAATGAAGAAGATGGACGAACACAAAATGGATAACATCATTTCGCCCTAAGTTCGACTTCGATTACGGCAGCTTAGTGAGAGTGAGTTGGCTGCATGATGGTTGTGTGGTTGTCTTCTGTGTACTGTGAGTGCATCAAACTCCGGAGGCGCTAAGCTCTAACCGCCTAACCAAATTATCAAAATTTGAACTTCAGTACTCCGTTTCTGGTAATTCCTCACTAGAATTAATGTTATTACAACTCGAATCTTAAAGCATTCTTAATAAAGGAAGCTTTAATCAATCACAGCTAAGCGCCTAGTAGCTGAGACGTAACAAGAATTAGTCGTAATTTCTACCTTGTCTCTAATCTTAAGTTCTAATTCGGGTGTGTTTAGAGTTGGTGGATATCTTGTAGATAGGGAAATCACAAGAAAAATTGAATAAAATAAAAAGTAACAGTTAGAAAAGTAAGTTGTAGAGACATTAGGTATTTTGGAAAAGCCGGAGAGATGAAAAATTAGCAAACGCCTTCGCCGGGAATCGAACCACGGACCTCTGGAACACCGGTCCAGCGTGCAGAACCACTACACCAATAAGACACGCTAGGAAAGGGGGAAAAATACCTAATAAAGTAAACGCTACAAATATAATAGAAAAAGGGGAATTTTGATTAGAATGATGCTACAAAGGGAGCAAAAGAATTTTGCCTTTGTATCTCTAAGCTAACCAGCAAAACTATAGTCACAAAACTATGATATATACCTTTACATCATAATACCGGTTCATATTATCCCATCATTGCCAAGTTAGTTAGGTTCTTAATGCTAAGGAAAATGGAGATTCCTTTACTATCGTGTTAATACTGTAGGAATAAGCACAATACTGAATCGCAGCTCGAGCCAGTACGTCTTTAAACATAGTATTAGTGAGACTTTTGAGCCAGTACGTCTCTAAGTATAATGTTAGTGAGACTTTAAATATAATGTTAGCGCTTCATCAATACGTATTGTTTTGCAAAATAGGGTTGACAAAGATGATTTATATGCAGAATTTCTGTATGGTTCTCTCAAATGCAAATATTTCTTGGCATAATATTGAATCAGCATCTTATAAAAGTAGATTGGATATCTTCTGTTTTTTTACTGACATGATTTCAATTTTATGCATTAAAGTAAGATGAGCAATGGTTACAATTACAAGAACAGATTGCTATTATAGAACCAGTATCTCATTGGATATACCACTATACTATGATTCAGAAAAGTGCCAAGGTTTAAGCTCAAGCAAAGCCTTTTTCTCTTTCGTGTTATCCACGCACGTTATTGGAGAATCCTCTCCAATTTTTAAAGTTATTTTTCACTTAGAAATCTTCTGAATTAGCTTAAAAGCGAGCAGTCACGAGCTATAGTTGAGCACTATAGTAAACTATCACTATTTTCACCTTCTTAATGCTCATCAAGTCTCATTTCTAGAGAGTTTACTGTCCTAAAACATTAAGGACTATGCTAATTCAAACCTGCTCCTCACGATGAAAAAATTATTTCTCAAGAATAAACCGTACAGTCCTGAAGCCCTCGCTGTACTTAAAGTATCACCTAACAGCAGCTGGACTTATCGCAATATTTAATGGTGATTTTATCTAGCTATAAAAATGTTAAGTGCATGTTTTTATTATTTAAATACAACTAGTTAATGTATGTGCATGTTTTTATTATTTAAATATAATTAGTTCTTTATAACTGTTATATGCGTAGTTTTGTTGGTATGGTAGATCGGCTTCTACACGTTAGTTGCTCAACACTCGAATCTCTGGTGATGCACAAAGCTTATTTCACTGCGTTTCTACTCTCTACAGGTGCAGTATTGGTCTACTAATTCATGTACGTTGTACTTCTCGCTTCCAAGAGAAATGCAATCTGCGTATAACCAAATATGTCGAATGCCTAATCAGCAAATGTGGTCGTTAAAAAAGTAAATGTCTGTTACAATATTATTTGTGGGTCAATGTCACATTTTAAATATATGTTATCAAAATATCGTTACTTTCTTTCAAATGTTTTTCTAGAACTAAATAAGCGTAGTTTCAAAAGCTCATATTAATCTAAAAGTATAAGGAAAAAAAGAAAATATCAATAAACTTGATTACTGATTACGGCACCAATTCATTTTTTATATGTTCAAAATTTAAAGCAATTAACAAATAAAAAACTGAAAAGGTAAGTTAAAATTATTAACATGTAGAAAAACAATTTTCGCAAAATTGTTTTGCATTTTAAATTTGCGTTTACAGTGAAAGATGGCTTTTGGGCTTCGATTTTTATTTATCTTTCTTATATTTGTTAAAACAGCCCTTCTTAAATTTTAAGCGAATGTGCATTAATTTCTAATAAGCCATAATTTATGCAGCTGTCTTTACTTATTTTCTTACGCTATATTTAAGGGCTAGCACAGTATTCACAGCAGGACCTACATCATAATTACTACAGAGGTCCATATATTCTCTCTACGGCACGGCACAAAGGAATAATATTCATGCTCGATACTTAATTCCATAGTTATCTCATTAATACGTGCATACATATTCTTCTTTTTAATAACATACTAATGTGCATCAAACTTAGTTTCATGCCATAAATAGTAAGAATAATTTTCAATTATTGCTAATGCAATATTTCTTTTGCTACTTATTTGAAGATGAGAGATAAAATTGGGATGTTAGAAATTTACATTCAAGACAATCGCGTCTGATTACTTATGTTTATAATATGCACATTAATAGTCAGAACGTACGATATTAGAGCAATGATTCCGCTGAACACTGGTAATTTCACCTGGATCCGATTCAGGCGAATGAGCTGGTTGCATGGGAGTTTTCGTAGTTTTTCCCATGCTTAACGTAGATATTAGCCAGTTTCCCGTAGAAAGCCCGTCATGAAAGCATCTCTTCCCTTAGGCAGATAGCTCTCGAGTGCTTTGCCATAATCAAATAAACCAGATCACTTAAAGTACAGCATACAGGTGGGAGTTCAGTGGCTAAACTGAAAAAGCAGATGATGCAGATCTCCGAAGGAAAAAAGAGGGCGAATTTTGAGGGACAAAAAAAGCTCCGATCTAAAAAGTGTTTTCCAGTATAAGCTTCCTTTAAAATTAGAACAAAAAAAAAAAAAAAAAAAAAAAAAAAAAAAAGCAAACTTTTATTTGCTTTCAAAATAATAAAAAATCATGTCAAATTTATGTTGCTTTTTTCCATAATTTAAAATTTTACTGTTATGTATTTTGCTTTCAAATTAATAAACTTCCTTTTTCAAAAATAATATGCTTGGTGTTCAATGAAGGAAGATTTGAAAAAGTGTTTCTTGCGTTGTTTGTCTTAGATCTATGGCTTTAATATAAGTAATGGGTCAAATAGGTAATTTTTCAGTTTATGACAATTTTAGTACGTAACAGGTTGTAGCAAATATATGTGAAATTAAAATTTTTCACCCGTCCCTTGTGCGAAGGAAATTAATGTAAGCAAATCGTTCCACATATTACTAAAAATCTTTTAAAACGAATTGATTCCGTAACAGAAAAAAGTGAGCTCGAAAAAAAAAATAGCAGAAATATAAAACTTAAAACTAATCTCACTTGATGAAACCAAAGAAGGACAAAAAAGTCAGTTTCAGGCACTGTAAAAACCTAACTGTGTTAGATAAAACCTGCCATTTTTAGGATTTCTACATATGAGAATTTGAAGCTAGACTTATACAAGGATACGTATACATTCTTAAAATAAAAAGTATCCTTCAGAAACCTCAGAGCAAAAACTTGGCTGTGTTTAACAAAGGTATTTGATAAGTAATTTTTTTTAAATGGCCGTACGCTTTATGAAAGGTAAATTTTAACTAGATATCGAAGGTGATTTGATCGCAGGAGAATAGAGTATTTTTAATTGATTAATTGAACTATAATGAATACTTTTGTCATTGCACATTTTTTTTTTTCCTATGAGGCCAGAGTAAAAATTTAAAATCCTCGCATTTTTATAAAATTATCACGCGACCAAATTTTCCATGGTCTCATTTGAGTTGTTCTGATGCAGAAGCGCAGCTTTAAGAGTAATCTCTTAAGAGATATATTTTCCCTCCTTACCGCGTGCCTTCGTGGTGCAATTAGATAGCACGTCCGTCTGGCAGGTGGGAAGGTCCGGAATTCGAATGACCCGTAAAGTCATTAGTTTTTCTGAAGCAGGAAACATGAAAAAATGAGCGGTCCTCTCGCCGGGATTTGAACTCCGGACCTTCCGATTGCTATCCGGACGTGTTTTCTAATTACACCACTTATGCACGAGGTAAGAAGGGAGAAAATACTTTAATTATCTAGTCATGCAATCGGTTTTAAACAATCAATCCATTGCACTGGAGATGTACAGCTTTTAAATTTTCAAAAGCAATTTATAAGAATGATCAACAAAAAAGACCTTGTTAAAGAGGGAAAAAATATTTAAAAAAAGTCCTTGAGTCTCTTATTTCGCAAGAGGAAATCCTTCCCTGCACATCTTTCAGATCACACATTAAAACCTATGATATAAATAAAAGTTAACTATTTGGAACTTGGACTTAAATTTTAGGTACTGCTCTTGAAATAAAAGACGCTTTATTACTTAAATTTTAAAACCAGTTTAGATTATTTCAAGTTAACAATGGAAACAATTTTTCTCTTGATAAAGAAATTTTACACCAACGAAGTTATTATTCGTAAGCACATACAACGAAATATTCTTAAATATTAAATTAATCATTATTTTTCCTTATTTCTTTTTCAGCTACATTTTCATTTGCATTTAGCCTATTATTTGGTTATAGTGTATATATATATATATATATATATATATATAGCTTTTTATATGTATAAATAATCTTATCAGCTTAAAGGAGGGTTAACCACAGAAGGGCTATTAGTCTGTAAACGGCATTTTGCTTCGGCTCACTATAAACGGCGTATCACATTTTAAATTGTTGCCACCAAATATTATCGCCTTGTATTATATTTAAAAAAAGTAAATAATGAGGAATCTGCATGAATATATGTATGTTTCTCGCACTGTGAAAAAACCATCAAATTTTGAATTACTTAATCCTGTATTGGAACAGGGTTACCTGGAAGCCCGAATTTTGAACTTCGAATTTGTTCTATTATCTATTTCCTATTTTGGAAAACTTTAAAACGAATTTTGGATTAACAAACTCAACGATTTCAAAGCCAACAATGGCAACACTGTACGAAAAAAAAATTACATTTTAATCTCCTGCGCGCGAGACTCTCTATCGGAAATTTTAAAGGTCTTCTTCTCTTAAATATTTTGTGATATTGCTATTGAACTGAATTTTATTTGGTTTAAGTGCGAAGTACATGATATTTAATAAATAAAGGTAACGCACAAAACATTAAAAAATGCCCCTTTAGGCGTAATGTAAAATTTGAAAGTTTTCAGATTTTTTTATTATTATTGTTTGTTTTTATTTGTACTTTAATTTTTACAAATGGAAAAGAAAACCTCCTGTTGATGTTGAGATGTTGTATCCCAATTTGATATTTTCGATTTTCAATAATGTTTCGATACAATTTTTAAATTCGTCTCTTTTTAACGCTTTATATTAGTATTCATTTCCTTGAATGCCAAAGAAAAGTATAATTTAGCTAATGTATTTTATAGCTTGCTTCATTTACATTTTAAAACAGTTGAATACCTTTTCCGTGTAGCATTGAACAAGAAAGACTCTTAAACAAATGGCAGTTTATATTAATAAAGATACAAAGAGCTGTAATTTATGTTAAACTATGCGTTAAAATTGCACAGTGCGGTATAACTCACTTATACTCTTAACTACTTTAAATTACTTTTGCTGTGTAATGTAACGCATCATTCCTTTCGTGCAGGCAGCAACATTACTGATGACGTCATTGACATCGATCCAGAGCATGCGCTGTATTACATCGAGTCAGGTGGAATCAATCGCTAAAAGCGAAAAGAGAGTATCCAGGTGTGTCCAATACTTCCTCCGATCCAAAACAATCCAAAACGCGAATCGAGTCCATAATAGTCAAATTTAAACTGAAAAACAAACGTCTCTTTTCTTCCACTTTGGTGGATGGATCAAACCAGGTGAGAATTTTTTTTTAAAGTTTTTCGCCCTTTCCCCGGAATCATTTAATTGTCTCCGATACAGATCGGCACATGCTTTCCAAGCTTTGTTTACGTTTTAGTAGTTATTCCTAAGAACAGAAATGTATGTATTGAAAATGTGGTAAGAATACCGAAGGCATTTATTTAATCATATTTTTCCTTAATAATTGTATAGACTAAAGAGGTGTCTAACTTTATTTTATTTCCTTTTTTACTTTGAAAAAAAATTTAAAAACGAATTTTAATCATTCTTTTTGCGGGTTTCGAGAAATAAAATCAAAAAAAAATAATAATAACATTCCTTTCTTAAATTAAAAGAGAGAGAAAAAGTCAAGAATTGTATTTAATAGATTTTTATGTTTCTTTTTACATTTTGTGATAACGAAGTGATAAGGCAGTTGGAGAGAGCAGGAAAGACACATTGTAGATCATGCATTAAGCAAACCATCTAACTGGTGTAAAAGGGTCTGAAGCAGTCTAAATAGAAAATAAATTAATTAAAAATTTAAAAATGTAATTAACAATGTTAAAGAATTCATTGCTGTAAGATTAATATATTAAATGAAATGGTTGAGAGGCTTTGTTCTCTTGTGATTATTAAAGAGAGCTGTCAGAAATTGCTGTATCATTTCTATCTCGTGAGTTTACACGCAGAGAAAGATAGAAGGTTGATACTGGAATTTTAAATTTAAATCATGAGATTTTTGTAGCGTAGTCTCTGCAAACGAAATATAAGTTGTCTTACGAACGTTGATCATTTGGCCCTATAATTGTTATGAATTAATACTTTCCCTTCTATTAATTTATATTTTTATGTGGGCTAAATTTGTCGAATATTATGCTATAATACACCGACATCAAAATTTATGCTTAATTTCAATAATGCATTCTTATTCCAATGTAATAGCTATATTACATATGGAAGAGACACACGAGAATATCAAAATTATAAAATTGAGGAAATATCAGTCTTAGGCTGGAGGTGAATTTGCTGGAAACTGCCAATTTTAAGGGAGTCATGCATGAGGTTCCGTTTCTTCAAAGACCTTCAGTGTTGCCTACGTGCTTTTGCGCCTTGAAGAAGAAAAACCTTCTAACTGACTCCCTCGAAATCGACAAAGTAACTAGATATGAACGCCTTTTTGCCTAACTTTACGTTAATCGATATATCATATTTATATTAATTCATCTTCTTTGTATTTAATCTAAATTTATTTATAAATATGCATTTATACTATAAAATTCCTAAAGAACTTCCTTAAATTTAGTCATACTTAGTTATAATTCCTAAAGAACTTCCTGAAATTTAGTCATAATTAGTCATTTATATTTTTAATTAGTTTGAAAGCAATAGAATTTATCTAAATTTCGTACTAGGGAGGAAAATTAATTTCGCATTTGAAGTAATAACTTCTGAATTGTGTTACATTAGAATAAAGAAGGATAGGTATATGTTATGCGTTTGTTTAGTGAGCATTTGAACTGCTAAAAAATTAAGGTATTAAGATTTAAAAAAAAAAACTGAGATTATTTTGGGCTAGATTTTTCTAGCCAAAAGAAATACATCTTGCGCTTCCCATAAATACCAATTTTTTTAATGTTAAATTTTAACCATTTTTTAAAATAGATTTAAATTTATAAATTTTTATTTTTAGTTGAAATATAACTCTCCTAATTTTTTTCTTTTCCCTTTTATATTTAATAGTGATGTCTGAAACTGTTATGGGTGTATAGAGCCATATTATGTGCTGGTAATAATTTTAAAGCACTATTTCTGGCGCATTATCTTTTTTAAGTGAAACAGAGCAGATGAAATATCTTGTATGATTAATCTTATTCTTTCTCAAACAACTAAAAGACAGAATTTCTTTGAATTTTGAGCTCTTGAGTTATAATCAATTTCAGCCCAGCCTTGAACTTCTCTGTTTCGTTTCTACAAAAGTGAGAGTTTCAGATGTAATAATAAGTTTAGCTTCCCTTTTGAAATGCCAGTTACCTATTTACACTTTATTGATTAAAGTAGAATTTTAAGTGCCTTTAAGACCTGAAAAGATACACGACAATAATGATCTTTGTTTGCAAATTGACCTAACATAAAATATTGATAGTTTATTAAGAAATATATAAAACTTTCATAGAATAAAATAAACTATCTTCTCGGATAAGATTTGATTTGGATGACAGTAAATTTCGTGACAGGTCTCTTAAAGTATAGCAAATTACTGTCGATAAGTAACAGGCCTTTTAGTTTGTAGATTTTCGTTCTAGTTGGAAGCAGTAGTGAGCTGTGGCGACTTCGCAAGGGCTTGCACGAGACCTTTGTTAAATTTATCTCTTATCTGGGAGTCCCTGTTTCTTTTCTTTTTCGGGTTTTTTTATTATTTATTTCCTTTAAAAATAAATAAAAATATATGAATAAAAGAAAAGGAAAAAAAGAGAAACATGCTTGTGTGTTATAATTGTTCTTACATTTGTATTTCTCTTCTTAAAAATTAGGGTCTGGTCTGGTTTCGTTTAAGCTCGATCAAACGCTTTCTAAAGCGTAAAAAACTTTAAATAGCTGCTGGAAAATGCCGTTTGTTCAGTCATTTAGTTTCCTGTTAAAAGACAGACTATACAAGATTTTCTTTGACTGTATAATATATTTTAGATTTAATGGCAGTCTTCTTAAGGGTTAAATAATTAACAGAATTTGATCTTAAACCTTATATAAAAATACTTTGAAAAATCATGTCTCGGCCTTACAGCCTTTTAGAAGATCAACAGAGGTGAATAAAGAAGAAAATATGTGGCTTTTTCTGGTATAAATGGAGCCACAGAGTAAAATTTATTCATTATTTTATGCTATTTCTGTGATATTTTGTGATTCTTTATTTTTAAAAATATTTTAAGACTTTTTTCTCTTAAATTTAAAAATGTTTCTTCGTCATGCACAACTTTTTTGTGTTTCCTATTTTTACTTACATAAAGTAATTAATTAGAATATTGTATTTTGTTTTTATAAGATAAAGTGCTAGCCATTTGTTACAATTTTATAGCTCTTCACTGCTTGTAAGCCACCAGGAGTGGACAATTAAAAATTATTTATTTTTATATCTCTGCTTATATAAGTTGATGGTAATCAAAGCAATAACCCGTTTACAATCAGGAAGTAACTGTTAGTGATAGACTGTTAGATGAATATATTATTTTCAGACCAAATAAGCACTAAAGTTACAACTTCACTAATTCTAGACACAACAGCTTTACCTTAAAAACAATTTCTTTACTTGAAATAATTTTGACATACTAACTTTTGTACGTGGGACAGGGTGACAGTTCTCAGAATTTTAATGCGGAAAAACTATTTCTTTTTTCTAAACGAAAATATTCAGTATCTCATAAAAGATTCAAATATCTGAGAATTATAAAAATGTATAGCTTCGCAATCAAAAGAGGAAATACGATCTTTATAGTTTTCTGAAATCCGAGCCCTTCAGAATTGCTTCAAATGCATTTTCATATCTTTTTGTGAGATGTCGAAAGTCATCATCAATTTTCTTCACCTTCATCACTTGCGTTATCCCGTTTCTAAAATAAGAAAACCCATTGGACGCTCGAGAATCATGATGCTATCATTAATCTCATGACATACGTCTTCGCAAATAACAGCATTACCTTCAAATATTTCTAAATATTTTCCGAATTTTAACTGTCAGTTAGTTCTTTTCTCCTCGAGGCTATGAAAAGGAAACACTGAGTACTAGAATGGAATAATTCATTTGAAATATTTCTCTTTTATAAAGCGGAAAATTACTGATTATAAACGATAGATAAACGATTGTTCTAGATAAAAAGTAATATTTAAAATTAAACTACTTAAAGAAGTTTCTTTAATTTAAAGACTAATAATCCTTTCAATCATTATTTTGCATGCGAATTCGTCTTGCTGAAATATTAACAAACAGATCTTTAAAGAAGAAAAAGAAGAAAAGCAGAAATTTTTCATTTGTATTTTGTGATATTTATTTCGGCACATAATTAATACAATAAAAATACACATAATTAAAATAATTATGTGCATTTTAGTTTGAAGTTTACGGTGATATTATGAACTTGAATATGGGCATTTTCCACGTTCAGAGAACTCCGAAGATATGAGTCGCTTTGAAAACTTTGAGGTATTACTGGAAGGAATTGTTCGATATCCATCGAAAACATAAAGAGCAATGTATTTGTACTGTAACAGTCATGGAATACATGCATATTAATACAAAATATTCTTCGATTTTATGCTTGTAAAAAGGTGGTGCAGTTAAATCCAGGTTAATTCCAGCATGATTTAAGGGACCGTAATAGTTATATTGCATATTGAAGTTTTGTTCTGGTTATTTTATTTTAAAAGTTATTTTTAAGAACTCATAAACTCTTATCTCATTTTCGTAGTTATTGCATAGTCTTTTATTAGTATTAAAACTTCGTTAACATTAAAATGGGTATTACAGTAAACTAGGAAGCAAATTAAAACAAATTTCCTGTAACTATTTTAAAATTTATGGTTACAGTCAAAATTTGAATTCTCTACTTCAGGATGAATTTACTAGATTCTTTGGCCAGAAACCCACCAACGCTTTGCTATCTCTTCACATAGCATTCTAATGTCAAATCTTTGTAATGGACATAACAATGCACACATAAATTTATTTTAAATCTATATTTTCGTTATTTTTTATTACATTTCTTTTCCGAATATATTTACTTCTTTTCAGTTTCAGTCACACAAAATTTCCTTCAATAAATCAGAACATTATTTCCTTTTTGTTTCAAAGACATTTTTAAAAGGACAAACTTTTGGGAAAAGGAAAAAAATCTGTGTATTATTTTCATTTTAGAGAAGTAGAGTTTAAACTACGAATATTTTATTTATTTTGAAAATTTTGTGTAAGTAATAGCTTATAACTGAAGACAGAATAATTTTTATTTAAAATTTAGCGCTCAGGTTGCTGAAACATTTGGAAAAATTCTTTAGATAACTTTTCATTTCACTTCCTAAAGCACTATGAATAATGTTATATCATAAATTATATTTTAAAGCGTATTATAAAAGATGAAAAAATTACTCGGGGATGTTGGCTAGGAGCTTTGCCAGTTCATTTTATTTCTGAGCAAAGTTAACATCTGAAATTACTAAATTCAAAATTGTTTATTCTCTTATGTGCAAATCAAACAAAATATATATTCAAAGATAAAATTTCGAATGATATAACTGAAAACGAAGAAATTTCTACGGCATGGAGATTATGATGTCTAAAAGCAGTATTTCAGAAGTTCAAGAAGATGGAGTATTTTAAAAACAGAGGCTAGAAGTTATTCTTTACATGTTACACTTAAGGGGTTTTAGTAAAATATTTCGTTTGTTTCTTCATATTTTTGATACTTTTTATTCAGCTATTCTATGCGTATTATCTGTTAGCGTAAATGTATTATCTCGCAAATGGATACATAAAAATCATGTTAAAGAACTTACAAAAAAAAAAAGTCACTTATTTATGTAAATAATGGGATATCGAGTATTTTAAGTTTGAGAGCATTTGAAGAATAGTATTTTAAAACAATCACATATGTGTCCAGCATTTATCAAACTTATGGCAAATGATTTCGTGATGCTTAGCATCACGAAAATTATTAGCTACTAATAATTTTAAATTGAATTCGTTCTTTAATTGACCGCGCGTAAGTTTTTCATGCGTAAATGATAACTTTTATCGCCCGTTAATAACATATACAGGGTGATCACCATAAGCCTCTCTAAGTGATCATCCTAGAAAGCCTCTTTCGATACAAATATAAGCATATCAAAGGAAATATTTATTAATGAACATGTACTTAACCAGTTTCGCATCAGTATAAAGCTTATATTTTCTTTCATTGTTCAAGTTTTTGTTTCATTAAAGAATCTGCATTTACTTAAGAGACAATAATTTTGCTGAGATGGCTAAAATGCAGTACTTTGTAGCAAACTGGGTGAATCTGAATCCTTTGCTTGAAAGTACCCTGTTTCAGTTGTGTAACATTTTGCAACATTTGTTGCTTTTTTATTGCTCATCCACAATAAATAATTTTACGTATAAAAGGACTTTTCCATATCTATTAATCCATAAAAATTAGAAAGTTCATCATTACAAACTCTCACTTTTATATATTGCCTAGATTCTAAGAGGGTCATTAAAAGTCTTCTTTTTGAGCTACAGATGATTGATTACTTATAATGCAAACTATGGATACAGCGGTAATGTGATTAATAGCAAGATTAGCTTACACAATGATGTATTTAGAAATGATAAAAAATGAGTAATCTTTGGTAGGAATCAATGATGTTAACTATGTCGTCGCCCATGATCACATGGGATGAAGAATATATTTTCGATAATTAGTTCGTATCTAGCGATAAAAATTATGTTCAGTTGGGCCAAGTCTCTCCTTCGTTATGCATCATTAAACTATGCAGTGAAACAACTACCCAAATCTATTACAGCTATCGACTAGTAATCAAGATAATTACAGTTGCTGTTTATATTACATATATTATCTTATGAGGATTTGAATTACGCCGTATGAAATAAACCTTTGAGGCAAGAAAATGTTTGTAATTATAAATTTTTAATATATATATATATATATATATATATATAATTAAAAAGGAAAAGTCCTAACTGAAATAAAAATATATAATTTCATCTTTATGAAGACCCTAACAAATCTATTCTCCATGAAAGTCCAAACAAAAGGAGTACATGTAAAATTAAAAGAAACTTCAATTACGTAAACTAAACTGAAAATAATTCAAAATAAAACAAAAAACTAAATCTATGTATTAGTTTCCTCTGTTCAACGTTTCAAAACAGAACTTGTCATGGGAAAAGTGTTTTGAAGCCTTAAACCAAGTCGATTACTGAGCTAAATTCTGTTTTGAAGCGTTGAACAGAGCAGATTAATATATAGATTTAGTTTTTTAGTTACGATTTTGTATTTTAGTTACGACTTTTCCTTTTTAATTTTATTATTAGCAGTCTAGCAGCAATCGCGCAGCTTCGTCTATTTGCTTTTAAAACTCAATTTTAAGAATTCTTTTTGGACATCCTTAAGAGTTTTATATATATGTATATAATCTTTATTTAGTTTTCTAAGAAATATTTTATGTATTTTCGATTGTATTTCACTCATCAACTGGTACTTGTACCACACGTGATGTATTTTCCTGTAATGCGTTTCTTGAGAGCTGATGGAGGAGTAAAGAATTAACTTTTACATATAATGAAAAATCTCTATGTGACTAACTAATAAACCTAGAATTTCCAAACCATGTGAGCACGTAATAGGGAATAAGGATGAAGCAAATCGTTTTAATCTCAAGAGATTCCAATCTCGAGAAATAAATTATGAAAGAAAAAGTTTCATCATGAATGACCTACTTAGTGTGAAAAGTTAATACCCATTGGCTGATAAAACAAACTCAAATGTTTTCTCAAAAAGTCAACCATAACTTTTCTGCACGCATTCCACCGAGGCAAGCGCAGCGTCGTAAAGGGTATCCACTCTCAGCGTGTTCTAGGTAATTTAGGGAAAGGGAGAGAGAAGTTAATGCGGATAAATGCATACCGATTTTATTCAGCGTGGAAAAATTTAATGGAACAATAACATGATGAGTGTTTGCAGGAGTTCTTTACATTCTTTCTTTTTTATATGCTGCAGTTTAATGGCCTTTCTGCGTTTTAAATCACCCGAGATAAATTATTTTTCAAAATGTTCTTTCTCCTTTTAAAGCATATTTTAGTGGCATTTGTATTAAATAACTCATTTTTTACGTTTTAATATTTCATTTTTTGTGTCTATGATAAGTTTTCCACCTAGAGTACCAATATCGAATAGTGTATTATAAAAACGAGGCTGTAAAATAATATTTGAGAAATAGACAAGTATTTTTGAATTTCATGAAATTGAAGTTGAGATATAAATTTCATTTCAGGAAGGCTTATGGGAAGGCAAATATTACAGAATTCAGCTTTTCTGTAGAACTTGATAATGTTTTTAATAAAATGTTGCTGTTTATATATTTGGGTTAATAGCTGTAATCATAGCACTTGGAAATATTTCTTCCTCATTTATTTTCTTCCTTTCTTTTAGCATACTAATAGAAAATTCTTTACTTAAAGAAAGGAAAACTTCGGTTTGACGATAATAGATATACATAAAAAGGTGGCTTAATTTTTCACGCAATTCAGGCCTTTTTATTCCATTCGTGTTCACTGTATCTAACAAATAAAATGTAACAACTTATTTTAAAAATTTATGAAAGGCTCATTTACCAATAAAAGACTTTAATATGAAGGATTACCGAAAAGTGTATTTAAGACATCACTTTTTTTAGTTACGAATACGTTTGGGCGAAAAGTTAGGAAATGAAAGTTCAAATTATTATAAAACATTTTTTAGAACCTGTTTTACTCTACGTCATCTGACAGGTATTCACTTTTATTGTTAGTGGGCTAAAATAGTTTAAGCCTCCTAGTCCATTCTACCTTTTTTCCCCTCGCGTGAGTATCCATAACAAGTCATCTACCTAACTATCTACTTTAAGACCACTAACTTTAGGTTTATAGTTCCTTTTTTTAAACATTTTTTCCCCTTTTGGTTCGATTTTTTTTTTTAAAAAAAATGTTATTATTATGTCTTCAGTAACGTTCAGCGTGCTTTGTATGTATGCGCTAATAAAATAAATTTTTGAGTTAAATTATTTTTTATGCTAATGAAAATTTATTTCATGTTTAAATCCGTATTCACATAGTATTCGCAGAAGAAAGCATCATTTATGCCACAAAATCTCTGTTCTATTTAGTATTTGCATCAGTATCATTGTTTGAATAAGGACCATAAAACTTAACGTATATGAATGAAGGCCCACCAGCGGCCGAGCGGTAAAGTCGCTGAACACTGGTAGTTCGGTCCGAGGTTCGAATCCCGCGAACGGGCTGGCTGCATGGGTGTTTTCGTGGTTTTCCCCATGTGTAACGTGTATACGAGCCAGTTTCCCTTAGAAAGTCCTCCACGAAAGGCATCCCTCCCCTTAGGCAGATAGCCCTAGTGCGCTTTGCCGTAATTAAATACACACACACACACATACACACACACGTATATGAATGAAACATGAAGAAAAGCCCAACATAAAATTACGCTCTTGCATGAAAGGTTTAATCTCGTCCTTGCTTTTTGTTCTAACCATTCAAGTGTGTAAACAGTTACGATCGAAAAAGTTTCCTTAGCAAACAGATTCTGAACAGTAATCTTGTAACATTTAAGGTAATAGCCAGTTTTTTTAGAAGTATTTATCCTTTGGCGCTTCTGACCTCATAAGCAAAGCCCTTGCTCGAGAAGAATATGCAAAATAATTCACTAGAAGATTGAATCTGCCGGCAGCTAAGAAATCAAAGGCTTGTCAAAGATGAATAAAATTCGCCTAACTTATCAAAACTCCGGCTAATTTTCACTGCCTGCATTTTACATATTTTAAAATGGGAGTTTATATGATGAACCGTAGGCAGTCGTAGTGAAAAAAAATCAGTTACAAATGTTCCCAGGTACTCGCTGTTAGAGAAAAATGTTATGAAAACTTTCCGTAAATTTAAGAAGTTGCGATTTATTAGTGTTTTATTAGGTGCAGCTTTATGTTTTAAATTCACTTGCAGTTAAGAGTTGTATTTTTAAAAGAATTTTATTTTGATTTTGCTAAATGTTATTCATTCTGAGTCCACCAGCGGCCTAGCGGTATTCGTTGAACCGTAGTAGTTCGAATCCCTTTGAACGGGCTGGCTTCAAAAGCTTTTCTTGGTTTTTCCATGTGTGATGTGGATGCGAGGCAGTTTCCTTTAGAAATCCCTTCACAGAAGCATCCCTTCCCTTGGGCACATAGCCCTTGAGTACTTTGACATAATTAAAATAAACTATTAATTCAAATTATTCATTATGAAATTGGATGCATAATAGCTATATGTGGCGATAATTCTTCGGCGTCGTTATCCTAGCCATCTAATTTTAGACTGTTCGGAGAGAATTTGACAGGCTGTATTAGACTACCCTATAACCTTAGAAATAGTAGTTATTAATACTGAAAGCATCCCCCACACTTGTAGGGTTTATATTTATTTTAACTAACATTTATTTTAAGTTTAAACTATCTTTCCTGTCAATCCTTACGTTCCCCTGGAACTGCCAATGCCAGAATATGTAAATTTGAGTAGAACGCGCAAGCATTCAAATTATCAGCGGAAGTAGTATGATTTAAATAGAAGGAAACAAGTTCGGTGAGAGAGAGTTATTCTTACTTCGCGAGCGCGGAGGTAGAAATCGAGAATTAAAGAACCCCGCGTTGCGGCCTATGTGCTTGGCGGGAAGTAGTTGCAATTGTTCCAGTGAGCTTCAAGTCTGCTGAATTAGCTGCGGTATTTGTAAAACGCGGTGAGTTAGTTATTTTAGAGAGCCTCGTAGTTAGAATCTTGTCTTTATTTTCTTTTCAGGTTATTATTTTATTTTGACTGCCTAGTTGGCAAAGTTTGTAAGCGTCAAGAGGACGCAATTGTAAATTAGTACGTTGAATAAAAAGGGACTTAAACCCTTTATAAGACTCTGTGGTTTATACAAGCTTTCACAGTCACCTCTTGGTTGCGTGCTAGTTAGAGGCGCGCAACGTTATATTGGCGCCCGAACACTTATCGAACTGAAATGGCCGAAAATTGGATGGAAGCCGCTGGACAACACCAAGAAATGACAACGCAGTTAGAAGGATTTGGATACCTGGTCCAGACTTTGAGAGCATCAATCAAGCCAAACGTCTATTTCGACGGAAAAAATTTGGTGGCGGTATTTCTCGAAGGTATAGAAAACCACTTTCAGCTCTACCCTGTGCCTGAAAGACAAAAAGTTGCCATCGCCACATCAGCACTAAGAGGACAGGCCGCGCTATGGTGGAAAAATATAGGCAAATTTCTTCTAGGTGAATTTGGAAGCCCGACGTATACATTTGAAAATTTCAAAAAATCGTTAGTAAAGGCCTTCCCCATAGTGAAAGATCGCGCACGGCTGGAAGCCGAGCTATATAGTTTCTATCAACGGGATACAGCACAATTGACGGACTTTATTTTACGAAAAATCAAGCTAACGGATATGCTGTATGGCAAGAAACCCGATGCGGAGATTATTGAAATAATATTACCAAGATTGTTACCCGCTGTCCAAGTTTCAAAATCGCAGAATCGCGGAAAGAGCGAGAGGGGAAACATATTCTCAAAGTACCAGAAGGAAGGAGGAAACAAGAAATGGAAATCGCTCATATGGGGGAAAGAACTATCAAGCTAACGCATCGAAACTTGAAGGGCAAGGCCCAAAAAGAAAATTTGAAAATAAGCATCCGCGTACCCAGAAGACACAGATTGAAAGGAAAGCTTTAAACGACTAGAGGGGCCTGTGAAAGGGAGGGTCCAGACCCCGGAAGTTTTAGAAAAACCCTCAAATAGACATCTAAATACAGTCATCGTAAAAAACTCACAGCTACCAATTATACAAGTCCTGGTTGGCGATGTACCAGTAGAAGCCCTCATCGATACAGGGGCAGAAGGAAATTTCATGAGTGAAAAGTTCTTCAAAAAGAATTTTTATAGGATACGACTATTCAAAACCAGAAATACGGAAATTATAGCGGCGCAAGGAAAAACATGTCACTGCATCGGCAAAGTATCATTAAACTTACAGATAAAAGAGGAAAATCTCAAAGTATTAATTTTTGTGGTGAAACACCTCCAACACTCTCTTATTTTAGGTATGGACTTTTTAAGGGCCGCGAGGGCCAAATTAAATTTTCAAGATAGTTCCGTGGTGCTGGAGATGGACCAGAGGGTGGTGGAACCGGTGGAGACACCTGAATTGGACCTTAGCCATTTGAATGACCAGGAAAGTAAAGCAATACAGCAAGTGGTGAGTAATTTTTCTCATTTGTTTTCAGAAAAACCGGGAAACTGTCAGATCGTGACTCACAAGATTCAACTAAATGCCGAAAAACCTTGTAGGACTAAACCTTACCGCTATGACAAACAAAAAGACGTAATCATCGAAGAACATATTCAGGAGATGTTAAAGAATAAAATAATAACGCCCATAAATAGTGAATACGCGAGTCCAGTCGTATTATGTAGGAAAAAGAACGAGTTTCCTTTTTCGGATAAAAGGGCTTGGAGGTTCGCTATCGATTATAGAAAACTAAATAGCATAACTAAATACCCAGTTTACCCTTTGCCGGTTATAGACGTAATCATTAGACAGATCAAATCGACAAGATATATGTCTACTTTGGACTTAACGTCTGGCTACTATCAAATAGCTATGAGACCCGAAGATATACATAAAACCGCGTTTATAACAAAATCGGGCACTTATGCATTTTTACGCATGCCTTTTGGGTTGTGTGGGGCCCCATCAACATTCCAGAGAGCTATGGACATTGTTCTAAAGCCTGTCATAGGAAAATCAACTTTAATTTATCTAGATGATATAATTATAACGAGTAGTACGTTGGAACAACACATTAGTGACCTCGAACAAGTTTTTAAATTATTAAAAGAGGCCGGTCTTACAATTAACGCCTCAAAATGCAAGTTCGCAACTAAAGAACTTAAATATCTCGGTTATAAAATTTCGCAAAAGGGTATAGAAACGCAAGATTCCCACCGCCCAACACCGCCAAGGAACTTTCGTCTTTCCTTGGACTATGTTCTTACTATCGATCTTTCATAAAAGATTTCGCTAATATTGTTGAACCACTCTTAGTAATCAAAAGAAAAAAGAGTAAATTTACGTGGACAGCGGAAGCTAACACGGCTTTTGAAAGATTAAAAGAAGCGCTTATTAATGCCCCTGTTTTAAAATTCCCTGAGGGGGACGAAAACCTGGAAATTGCGGCAGATGCATCAGACTATGCGGTGGGTGCGGTTCTTATGCAAAATAACCATCCGCTGGCATTTTTTAGTAAAACATTGAATCAAACACAAAGGAATTATACAGCTACAGAAAGAGAAACATTAGCCGTATTAATGGCTGTACACAAATTTCGAGTTTATTTCGGCAAATCGCCAGTAACAGTCTTTTCGGATCATGCGGCGGTTTGTAGACTTTACTCGGGAAAAAACCTAACGCCCAGGTTAATAAGATGGGCTTTAAAACTCCAAGAATATAATATCACAATAAAATATAAACCGCGTAAGGAAAACAATGTAGCTGACGCACTTTCTCGTATAAAACTGGACGATGAAGGTAATGAACTTAAATGCGCTGTGTTGACTTCAAAAATTTTAGATTCTAGAGATACGGTTATTAACGAACTGAAAACTGATCCTGAATTTGGAAATATCTATGCTTATTTGAAAGACCCCGAAAGCTTTGAGCACACAGATATCGATGCGATAAGAAATAGAGCAAAAAACTATGAAATAATAGATAATTTATTATTCTATACGAAAACAACGAACGAAAATCTTGAGTGTACGCCAATCATCCCAGCCTCGCTTCGATTAAGCATTTTGAAGGAGTTGCACGAAAAAAAAAAACAGCGGGCCACCTCGGGGTCAGAAAGACTTTAAAAAGGGTACGCGAGGCGGTATATTTCCCGCAATTATACAAAATAGTAACGGCGTATGTCAGGTCCTGCAATCAATGTCAGTTAATAAATGATATTAATTACAGCCCGGCCGGGTACTTAAATAGCATTCGCGCTACATTTCCGAATGAAATTTTAGGCATAGATCTCCTTGGTCCCTTCCCCCAGAGCGAGTTAAATAAAAATCGTTTTCTTTTAGTAATAGTAGATCATTTTTCAAAATGGATAGAAATTGTTCCACTTAAACGCGCGTCAGCCAAAACAGTCGCAGATGCATTCTTACACAGATACATTTTAAAATACGGTGCACCGATAAAAGTCATTAGCGATAACGGAAAACAATTCATTAGTCAAATATTTGAAAACATATGCAATGGACTTGATATACGCCATATCAAAATGGTTCCGTATAGACCACAGGCTAACATAGCAGAAAGAGTTAATAAAAACATTGTAAAAATAATTCGCAGTTACGTGAGCACACATCACAAGCGCTGGGATGGCTACATAAATGAATTAGCTTATGCTTTAAGAACGGCACATCATGATACTACGGGAAAAACTCCAGCAGAATTATTTTTAGGCAGAAAGTTAATTACGCCTTTAGATAAATTATTCTTTGTGCAACAAAGAGAGCAGGAATTTAGACAAGAGGACGTGCAAAAAATAATTGATCAGGCGCTTAAAACTTCGGATACGGCAAGAAATAGACAAAAGTTATATTACGATAGAAAACGCCGTGAAGCAGATTTTAAAGTTGGGGATAAAGTATTGAAACGGAAATTTTCTTTATCAAGTGCCCCAGACAATTTTATGGCAAAGCTAGCTCCAAAGTTTGAAGGCCCCTATGTAATTCAGGAAATCAAAGGAGTAGTCTTATATCTTAAAACCGAGAGAGGGGAAATCTGTAAAGCAAGTCCCGACCAGGTGAAAAAATACTATAATCCAAATGATTTTGAAATCCTTAAAAGTGTCTTGCAGGACTCAAGTCTAAACGAAATAGAAGGGCCAGAGACTGCAACAACTATTCCACCACCCAAGAAACGGAGAACTGAAGAGAGACCTAGCACTTCTACAACCCGGACGTCGGTATCAAAAAGAAAAAAGGATTTTCAAACTCCGGCGTTTAAGAAAAACAAAAATACAGATGAACCGGGTAAAGAAACCGTGGTAAAGACGAAAACACCACCTACAAAAGATGGCAGGAGAAATTACACATCAAGTAGAACGCGCACACGGCCACAGAGTCAGGTGCCAGCAAGGCCGCCGTTCCGGAAACTGAAACGCCAACAGGAGGCACAGAAGTACGAGGAACAGAAGAAATTCAAGGACTCCAGACCGGAGGACGTCAAGACCAGCCGTCCCAGGCAGAAACGCAAAGGCCAACAACCAGACGATTACTCCGTCAAGAGGCCAGCATGTAGAGGACGCAAAAGAAAGATCAACGGGGACGACACGCGGAGATCAACAAGGAGAAGATTGACATCCACGACACCTCTAACTTGGGATCAATTTTGTCAAAAACGGATGACGGAGTTTCAAGCATCGAAAACTCAAAGATAAGTTAAAACCTTCTATAAATTTTTTTTCTCTTTTGTTCCGAAATGTTATGCATAAGTACGAAGTTCTATGTTTTGACGAAAGTCAATATGTCTCGGTTGAGACTTAGTTTTGTTTTACTTTATTTAGCTAAGGCAAAAGTATTATTTTCTTTAAGTGTAAAAGCTAAAAACAAGCATTTTCTGTTGGTCGAAAGACTAATTCTGTTATGTTAAAGCCAAAATTTGGCCGAAGATAAAAATAACTTCGTATGCTTGTATGTACTAATAAGAATTTTAGTTCCAGTGCCGCCAGCTTGGCGAAGAATGAGTAAAGTAAAAATTTATTTTCTCTTATTCATTTTATGGTAAATTGTAAAAAGCATATGTATTAAACTTTTGTAAATGTATGTAAATACTTGCATGTTATGTAAAAGTAGAATTTAGTCTAGAAGCATAAAATTGTAGATGCTAAAAGTGAATGCTTAAAAGCAATGAAGTCAAAATTTAAGTATTAAACTGTAAAGTCATGCTTTAGAGCGAAAGCCTGCATGTTTAAAGATGAATGAGGGGGAAGCTAGAATGAATGTGTTTTGTAGGGTTCTCCACCTACATTTGAATTTTTAAGACTGTTAAAGTAGCTCATTGAGTTGTAGAATGTCGAGTAAGGTGTGTCTATTTGGTTGTTGAATTCTAACAAATCATGGTGGTTAGGGGAAGTGTTGTAAGACTAAAACACGAATATTCCCGTTTGACACCACACACGGTGGAGAGCCAGGGTAAAGTTAAATTAATGCTTGAAAAATTGAATGAATGTGAAGTAAGCAATAACTAAGAAAAACGAAACGTTAAAAACAAAAATTTATTGTGTCAAGAAAGTGTAAATTATAATGTATGTAGAAAGATACTGATACTTATTCCTTCCAGATGCTGGAAGGAAAGACCAAGATTGATTGATGAAGTCCAGGAAAAGTTGCTGTAAGAAGAAAGCTTTGTAACGACTAACAGAATTTTAATTGTTACATAAGATTTTTTTTTTTGTGTAAACGAGGCTTTCGCCAGTTAGTTCAGAATTAGATAAACTTACAACAGGTCGTTTGTAGGACCTGCTTCCAAGTTTTCCAAATTCTGGCAGCGGCAAATGTAGGGTTTATATTTATTTTAACTAACATTTATTTTAAGTTTAAAGTATCTTTCCTGCCAATCCTTACGTTCCCCTGGAACTGCCAATGCCAGAATATGTAAATTTGAGTAGAACGCGCAAGCATTCAAATTATCAGCGGAAGTAGTATGATTTAAATAGAAGGAAACAAGTTCGGTGAGAGAGAGTTATTCTTACTTCGCGAGCGCGGAGGTAGAAATCGAGAATTAAAGAGCCCCGCGTTGCGGCCTATGTGCTTGGCGGGAAGTAGTTGCAATTGTTCCAGTGAGCTTCAAGTCTGCTGAATTAGCTGCGGTATTTGTAAAACGCGGTGAGTTAGTTATTTTAGAGAGCCTCGTAGTTAGAATCTTGTCTTTATTTTCTTTTCAGGTTATTATGTTATTTTGACTGCCTAGTTGGCAAAGTTTGTAAGCGTCAAGAGGACGCAATTGTAAATTAGTACGTTGAATAAAAAGGGACTTAAACCCTTTATAAGACTCTGTGGTTTATACAAGCTTTCACAGTCACCTCTTGGTTGCGTGCTAGTTAGAGGCGCGCAACGTTATACACTGAAGCATAAAACTAAAATCTGCGATCCGCAATGGCGAAATCGTCATAGCGACAACCAAATCAAACTAAGCGGATTAAAATCGGAAAAGTCCGGATTACATTTTCCCGAAATAGATGTTACGATAGAGCTCAGAGTACTTTCCGCCTAAATGATAAGAAAGTTATTTACATCATTATTTCGGAATTAGATTGGAAACTCCTCATGTCTAACTGAAGAAAGTTAAATAAAAGGGATTACAGAAACATATGGCTCCAGGTTTAAAATTAAAAATTACTGTTCAGACGTCTAGCTGCAATAAAAACACTGTGGGTTAAGGCTTTGCTTGGATTATATTGATTAAGTCGTTATGAAATCCTTTTGCTTCTGACAGGAGAATCATAAGAAGAAGCGCTGCTACTGTTATTTAGAACCGCGAAACTGTTAGTGAGTCTCGAAACTATACAAGATATATCTTTTTCTAATCAATTACATGTTTTAAAATTTTACTAGCGTTTCCGATATGATATTTGTGTTAAGCAAGTTTCCCTCCGATGAAAAATTGAGATATCGAATGATACATCTTCAAGGTGATTTGTTTGCTGGCCAATCTGTCTTACATTCATTCCTTGGCAACCTGTGTAACATATACCAAGTACAGAAATAAATTAATAGGTGAGTGTTTAATAACAGTAATAATAATAATAACAATAGTAGTAAGAAAACAAGCGAATCAATACTTTGCTAGATTATATTTATTTAGCGAGCCTGCTTTCAAGCGAAAAACGTTGGGAGCTACTGTATTCGAGTGATGCATTCAGTCATAATATATTATGAAAGCCGCCCAGTGGTTAGAGGAGTTTACTGTGATACCGAATGTCCCGGGTCCGAATCCCGGAGACGGCAATGATGTTTGTAAATTTATAAGATCCGAGCATCATGGGGGACTCTAAACATGCGCCCAGCCGAAAGTCCTCTCGAGAGATTGTGGTAGGGAAAGAGGGGTTGGAGACCTTCGGACCAGTTCCCCCCCCCGGGCGAAACTGAACGAAGTCGTATTGTCACCTGTATGGTGATCAAGGCTCTTGCCAACGACAGGCGCAATCTTGCACTCCTTGCCCCGTTGAATTTCGTGGGCTTGTTCTGATGCTACTGTCAAACAAGTGAGATAAGTCAACACAACAGCAACAGCATATTATGAAGTGGCATTACTATTTTAATGACGCTGTTTAATAATTAACGAAATGTATAATTAGCTTTCTTTAAAAATTCTTTCCAATTTTGTTTTAATTTGAAATTTTCAGTTATAAAACTCACGAGTACGTTAGCAAATTTCTTCAAGTAGAATAAATTGCTTGTTGTCATGGGCGTTTCCCAATAAATTTTCAAACTTCAGCTCGCAGGAGTTTCGATATGTTTTATGTAGCTAAATGTAATAAAATCATAGTATTACTGAATATAATAGAATCATAATATTATTCTGGTGATTGTGGTTTATTAGAATTCTGAAGCAAATTCATGGCATAAACTAATCTAAAGAAAAATCGTGATGCAACTTGCATATTAAAAAGTTTGAAAGAGTTAATGAAAAAGAATATTTCTAATTTTTTGAAACTTTTCATAACTATATAATTACAGCGTAAAATTCTGTATGCACCATACTATATCAATGTTATTTAGACTGGAATACATGAAGATGCTTTCGGAACTTTAAATGCTCTTGTAAAAGCCATTATCCATCTCATATGAGTAGCTTAACATTTAAAAATATATTAAAATTATTCCTGTGTTAATTTCTAAATTAAAAGAAGACATATATACTTAATTTCACATGGTATGGTAGTCATAGAGCATTTAATTAGGCTTCTTGCGCGAAACCTGGAATCCATCATCCGTCTTTATATCAGCGTGACTTGAAGCAAATACCCGTTTTTCCGTTCTAAAATGCCTGAAAAAAATGCAGCGTAGTCTCATATATGTCACGGCTGCTTTTATTCAGGCTAATGCAGAACGTTGGGAGAGAATGCTGGGAGTAAGAGAACATGATAGAGAAATGGTTTACGACTTTACGTAAAAAATATGACGAAATACACATGCAAAGATCAAAGTTTCAACTGGAAATATAAATTCCTCTCTTGAGGAATGAAATTACTAGAAATGGTACTGAAGCCGATACCAGACCTTCTATTTTAAGATAAGAACTTAAACAACTTCTTTCCTGAAATTGGATTTGATCTGAAAGGACAATTCTTTAATTTCTTCCGCCGCCCTTACAATTTCGAGCGGAATGTACCATGGCAAGTGCAACGTTAATGGAAGGAGATGCTTATTTAAAAGACCGGAAGGCTTTTATAACGGAGTCCGTCATAAAAATTTCGGTACCTTCATATAAGTCAGTCATTACTCGAAAAGACGAAAAAAACCTTCGTACGGGTGCTGTGATAAAAATTTTGCCTCTCTTATACACGTTCCCTTTGAATTTGAAGGACAAAATACATATAAACTTTATAAAGGTTATAACGTTGCGCGCCTCCAACTTGCACGCAACCAAGAGGTGACTGTGAAAGCTGTATAAAACACAGAGTCTTGTAAAGGGTTTAAGTCCCTTTTTATTCAACGTAATAAATTACAATTGCGTCCTCTTGACGCTTACAGACGGTGCCAACTCGGCAGTCAAATAAAAATAATAACCTGAAAAGAAACTAAAGACAAGATTCTAACTACGAGGCTCTCTAAAATAACTAACTCACCGCGTTTTACAATACCGCTGCTAATTCAGCAGACTTGAAGCTCACTGGAACGATTAACACTACTTCCCGCCAAGCACATAGGCCGAAACGCGGGGTCCTTCAAATTCTCGCTAACTACCTCCGCGCTCGCTAAGTAAGAATATCACACACCGAACTTGTTTCCTTCTATTTAAATCATAATACTTCCGCTGATAATTTGAATGCTTGCGCGTTCTACTCAAATTTACATATTCTAGCATTGGCAGTTCCAGGGGAAAGTAAGGCTTGACAGGAAAGATAGTTTAAACTTAAAATAAATGTTAGTTAAAATAAATATAAACCCTACATTTGCCGCTGCCAGAATTTGGAAAACTTGGAAGCAGGTCCTACAAAAGACCTGTTGTAAGTTTCTCTAATTCGGAACTAATTGGCGAGAACCTCGTTTACACAAAAAAAAAATATCTTATGTAACCATTTGTATACTAAAATTCTGTTGATCGTTACAAAGCTCTCTTCTTACAGCAACTTTTCCTGGACTTCATCAATCAATCTTGGTCTTTCCTTCCAGCATCTGGAAGGAATAAGTATCAGTATCTTTCTACATACATTATAATTTACACT
The DNA here is from genome assembly GCF_044657685.1 of Stegodyphus dumicola. NCBI lineage: Eukaryota > Metazoa > Arthropoda > Arachnida > Araneae > Eresidae > Stegodyphus > Stegodyphus dumicola. The sequence goes on along the minus strand of NC_140781.1, from coordinate 104,803,563 downwards.
TTCCTGACAGAATAAATTTTTGTTTTTAAACGATTCGTTTTTCTTAGTTATTGCTTACTTCACATTCATTCAATTTTTCAAGCATTAATTTAACTTTACCCTGGCTCTCCACCGTGTGTTGTGTCAAACGGGAATATTCGTGTTTTAGTCTTACAACACTTCCCCTAACCACCATGATTTGTTAGAATTCAATGACCAAATAGACACACCTTACTCGACATTCTACAACTCAATGAGCTACTTTAATATTCTTAAAAATTCAAATGTAGGTGGAGAACCCTACAAAACACATTCATTCTAACTTCCCCCTCATTCATCTTTAAACATGCAGGCTTTCGCTCTAAAGCATGACTTTACAGTTTAATACTTAAATTTTGACTTCATTGCTTTTAAGCATTCACTTTTAGCATCTACAATTTTATGCTTCTAGACTAAATTCTACTTTTACATAACATTCAAGTATTTACATACATTTACAAAAGTTTAATACATATGCTTTTTACAATTTACCATAAAATGAATAAGAGAAAATAAATTTTTACTTTACTCATTCTTCGCCAAGCTGGCGGCACTGAAAGTAAAATTCTTATTAATACAAGAATACGAAGTTATTTTTATCTTCGGCCAAATTTTGGCTTTAACATAACAGAATTAGTCTTTCGACCAACAGAAAATGCTTGTTTTTAGCTTTTACACTTAAAGAAAATAATACTTTTGCCTTAGCTAAATAAAGTAAAACAAAACTAAGTCTCAACCGAGACATATTGACTTTCGTCAAAACATAGAACTTCATACTTATGCATAACATTTCGGAACAAAAGAAAAAAAAATTATAGAAGGTTTTAACTCATCTTTGAGTTTTCGATGCTTGAAACTCCGTCATCCGTTTTTGGCAGAATTGGTCCCAAGTTAGAGGTTTCATGGATGTTAATCTTCTCCTTACTGCCCTCCGAGTGTCGTCCACCTGACTTTTTCTTTTGCGTCCTCTACATGCTGGCCTCTTGACGGAGTAATCGTCTGGTTGTTGGCCTTTCCGTTTCTCCCTGGGAAGGCTGGTCTTGACGTCCTTCGGTCTGGAGTCCTTCTTGAATTTCTTCTGTTCCTCGTACTTTTGTGCCTCCTGTTGGCGTTTCAGTTTCCGGAACGGCGGCCTTGCTGGCACCTGACTCTGTGGCCGTGTGCGCGTTCTCCTTGATGTGTAATTTCCCCTGCCATCCTTTGTAGGTGGTATTTTTTTCTTTACCACGGTTTCTTTACCCGATGCATCTGTATTTTTGTTTTTCTTAAACGCTGGAGTTTGAAAATTATTTTTTCTTTTTGATACCGACGTCCGGGTTGTAGAAGTGCTAGGTCTCTCTTCAGTTCTCTGTTTCTTGGGTGGTGGAATAGTTGTCTCTGGCCCTTCTATTTCGTTTAGACTTGAGTCCTTGAAGAAACTTTTAAGGATTTCAAAACCATTTGGATTATAGTATTTTTTCACCTGGTCGGGACTTGCTTTACAGATTTCCCCTCTCTCGGTTTTAAGATATAAGACTACTCCTTTGATTTCCTGAATTACATAGGGGCCTTCAAACTTTGGAGCTAGCTTTGCCATAAAATTGTCTGGGGCACTTGATAAAGAAAATTTCCGTTTCAATACTTTATCCCCAACTTTAAAATCTGCTTCCCGGCGTTTTCTATCGTAATATAGTTTCTGCCTATTTCTTGCCGTATCCGAGCTTTTAAGTGCCTGATCAATTAGCTTTTGCACATCTTTTTGTTTAAACTCCTGCTCTCTTTGTTGCACAAAGAATAATTTATCTAAAGGCGTAATTAATTTTCGGCCTAAGAATAATTCTGCTGGAGTTTTTCCCGTAGTATCATGATGTGCCGTTCTTAAAGCATAAGCTAATTCATTTATGTAGCCATCCCAGCGCTTGTGATGTGTGCTCACGTAACTGCGAATTATTTTTACTATGTTTTTATTAACTCTTTCTGCTATGTTTGCCTGTGGTCTATACGGAACCATTTTGATATGGCGTATGCCAAGTCCATTGCATATGTTTTCAAATATTTGACTAATGAATTGTTTTCCGTTATCGCTAATGACTTTTATCGGTGCACCGTATTTTAAAATGTATCTGTGTAAGAATGCATCTGCGACTGTTTTGGCTGACGCGCGTTTAAGTGGAACAATTTCTATCCATTTTGAAAAATGATCTACTATTACTAAAAGAAAACGATTTTTATTTAACTCGCTCTGGGGGAAGGGACCAAGGAGATCTATGCCTAAAATTTCATTCGGAAATGTAGCGCGAATGCTATTTAAGTACCCGGCCGGGCTGTAATTAATATCATTTATTAACTGACATTGATTGCAGGACCTGACATACGCCGTTACTATTTTGTATAATTGCGGGAAATATACCGCCTCGCGTACCCTTTTTATAGTCTTTCTGACCCCGAGGTGGCCCGCTGTTTTTTCTTCGTGCAACTCCTTCAAAATGCTTAATCGAAGCGAGGCTGGGATGACTGGTTTATACTCAAGATTTTCGTTTGTTGTTTTCGTATAGAATAATAAATTATCTATTATTTCATAGTTTTTTGCTCTATTTCTTATCGCATCGATATCTGTATGCTCAAAGCTTTCGGGGTCTTTCAAATAAGCATAGATATTTCCAAATTCAGGATCAGCTTTCAGTTCAGTAATAACCGTATCTCTAGAATCTAAAATTTTTGAAGTCAACACAGCGCATTTAAGTTCATTTCCTTCATCGTCCAGTTTTATACGAGAAAGTGCGTCAGCTACATTGTTTTCCTTACCCGGTTTATATTTTATTGTGATATTATATTCTTGGAGTTTTAAAGCCCATCTTATTAACCTGGGCGTTAGGTTTTTCCCCGAGTAAAGTCTACCAACAGCCGCATGATCCGAAAAGACTGTTACTGGCGATTTGCCGAAATAAACTCGAAATTTGTGTACAGCCATTAATACGGCTAATGTTTCTCTTTCTGTAGCTGTATAATTCCTTTGTGTCTGATTCAACGTTTTACTAAAAAATGCCAGCGGATGGTTATTTTGCATAAGAATCGCACCCACCGCATAGTCTGACGCATCTGCAGCAATTTCCAGCTTTTCGTCCCCCTCAGGGAATTTTAAAACAGGGGCATTAATAAGCGCTTCTTTTAATCTTTCAAAAGCTGTGTTAGCTTCCGCTGTCCACGTAAATTTAGCCCTTTTTCTTTTGATTACTAAAAGTGGTTCAACAATATTAGCGAAATCTTTTATGAAAGATCGATAGTAAGAACATAACCCAAGGAACGAAGAAAGTTTCTTGGCGGTGTTGGGCGGTGGGAAATTCTTAATAGCTTTTATTTTTGAATCTTGCGTTTCTATACCCTTTTGCGAAATTTTATAACCGAGATATTTAAGTTCTTTAGTTGCGAACTTGCATTTTGAGGCGTTAATTGTAAGACCGGCCTCTTTTAATAATTTAAAAACTTGTTCGAGGTCATTAATGTGTTGTTCCAACGTACTACTCGTTATAATTATATCATCTAGATAAATTAAAGTTGATTTTCCTAGGACAGGCTTTAGAACAATGTCCATAGCTCTCTGGAATGTTGATGGGGCCCCACAGAACCCAAAGGGCATGCGTAAAAATGCATAAGTGCCCGATTTTTGTTTTTAAACGATTCGTTTTTCTTAGTTATTGCTTACTTCACATTCATTCAATTTTTCAAGCATTAATTTAACTTTACCCTGGCTCTCCACCGTGTGTTGTGTCAAACGGGAATATTCGTGTTTTAGTCTTACAACACTTCCCCTAACCACCATGATTTGTTAGAATTCAATGACCAAATAGACACACCTTACTCGACATTCTACAACTCAATGAGCTACTTTAATATTCTTAAAAATTCAAATGTAGGTGGAGAACCCTACAAAACACATTCATTCTAACTTCCCCCTCATTCATCTTTAAACATGCAGGCTTTCGCTCTAAAGCATGACTTTACAGTTTAATACTTAAATTTTGACTTCATTGCTTTTAAGCATTCACTTTTAGCATCTACAATTTTATGCTTCTAGACTAAATTCTACTTTTACATAACATTCAAGTATTTACATACATTTACAAAAGTTTAATACATATGCTTTTTACAATTTACCATAAAATGAATAAGAGAAAATAAATTTTTACTTTACTCATTCTTCGCCAAGCTGGCGGCACTGAAAGTAAAATTCTTATTAATACAAGAATACGAAGTTATTTTTATCTTCGGCCAAATTTTGGCTTTAACATAACAGAATTAGTCTTTCGACCAACAGAAAATGCTTGTTTTTAGCTTTTACACTTAAAGAAAATAATACTTTTGCCTTAGCTAAATAAAGTAAAACAAAACTAAGTCTCAACCGAGACATATTGACTTTCGTCAAAACATAGAACTTCATACTTATGCATAACATTTCGGAACAAAAGAAAAAAAAATTATAGAAGGTTTTAACTCATCTTTGAGTTTTCGATGCTTGAAACTCCGTCATCCGTTTTTGGCAGAATTGGTCCCAAGTTAGAGGTTTCATGGATGTTAATCTTCTCCTTACTGCCCTCCGAGTGTCGTCCACCTGACTTTTTCTTTTGCGTCCTCTACATGCTGGCCTCTTGACGGAGTAATCGTCTGGTTGTTGGCCTTTCCGTTTCTCCCTGGGAAGGCTGGTCTTGACGTCCTTCGGTCTGGAGTCCTTCTTGAATTTCTTCTGTTCCTCGTACTTTTGTGCCTCCTGTTGGCGTTTCAGTTTCCGGAACGGCGGCCTTGCTGGCACCTGACTCTGTGGCCGTGTGCGCGTTCTCCTTGATGTGTAATTTCCCCTGCCATCCTTTGTAGGTGGTATTTTTTTCTTTACCACGGTTTCTTTACCCGATGCATCTGTATTTTTGTTTTTCTTAAACGCTGGAGTTTGAAAATTATTTTTTCTTTTTGATACCGACGTCCGGGTTGTAGAAGTGCTAGGTCTCTCTTCAGTTCTCTGTTTCTTGGGTGGTGGAATAGTTGTCTCTGGCCCTTCTATTTCGTTTAGACTTGAGTCCTTGAAGAAACTTTTAAGGATTTCAAAACCATTTGGATTATAGTATTTTTTCACCTGGTCGGGACTTGCTTTACAGATTTCCCCTCTCTCGGTTTTAAGATATAAGACTACTCCTTTGATTTCCTGAATTACATAGGGGCCTTCAAACTTTGGAGCTAGCTTTGCCATAAAATTGTCTGGGGCACTTGATAAAGAAAATTTCCGTTTCAATACTTTATCCCCAACTTTAAAATCTGCTTCCCGGCGTTTTCTATCGTAATATAGTTTCTGCCTATTTCTTGCCGTATCCGAGCTTTTAAGTGCCTGATCAATTAGCTTTTGCACATCTTTTTGTTTAAACTCCTGCTCTCTTTGTTGCACAAAGAATAATTTATCTAAAGGCGTAATTAATTTTCGGCCTAAGAATAATTCTGCTGGAGTTTTTCCCGTAGTATCATGATGTGCCGTTCTTAAAGCATAAGCTAATTCATTTATGTAGCCATCCCAGCGCTTGTGATGTGTGCTCACGTAACTGCGAATTATTTTTACTATGTTTTTATTAACTCTTTCTGCTATGTTTGCCTGTGGTCTATACGGAACCATTTTGATATGGCGTATGCCAAGTCCATTGCATATGTTTTCAAATATTTGACTAATGAATTGTTTTCCGTTATCGCTAATGACTTTTATCGGTGCACCGTATTTTAAAATGTATCTGTGTAAGAATGCATCTGCGACTGTTTTGGCTGACGCGCGTTTAAGTGGAACAATTTCTATCCATTTTGAAAAATGATCTACTATTACTAAAAGAAAACGATTTTTATTTAACTCGCTCTGGGGGAAGGGACCAAGGAGATCTATGCCTAAAATTTCATTCGGAAATGTAGCGCGAATGCTATTTAAGTACCCGGCCGGGCTGTAATTAATATCATTTATTAACTGACATTGATTGCAGGACCTGACATACGCCGTTACTATTTTGTATAATTGCGGGAAATATACCGCCTCGCGTACCCTTTTTATAGTCTTTCTGACCCCGAGGTGGCCCGCTGTTTTTTCTTCGTGCAACTCCTTCAAAATGCTTAATCGAAGCGAGGCTGGGATGACTGGTTTATACTCAAGATTTTCGTTTGTTGTTTTCGTATAGAATAATAAATTATCTATTATTTCATAGTTTTTTGCTCTATTTCTTATCGCATCGATATCTGTATGCTCAAAGCTTTCGGGGTCTTTCAAATAAGCATAGATATTTCCAAATTCAGGATCAGCTTTCAGTTCAGTAATAACCGTATCTCTAGAATCTAAAATTTTTGAAGTCAACACAGCGCATTTAAGTTCATTTCCTTCATCGTCCAGTTTTATACGAGAAAGTGCGTCAGCTACATTGTTTTCCTTACCCGGTTTATATTTTATTGTGATATTATATTCTTGGAGTTTTAAAGCCCATCTTATTAACCTGGGCGTTAGGTTTTTCCCCGAGTAAAGTCTACCAACAGCCGCATGATCCGAAAAGACTGTTACTGGCGATTTGCCGAAATAAACTCGAAATTTGTGTACAGCCATTAATACGGCTAATGTTTCTCTTTCTGTAGCTGTATAATTCCTTTGTGTCTGATTCAACGTTTTACTAAAAAATGCCAGCGGATGGTTATTTTGCATAAGAATCGCACCCACCGCATAGTCTGACGCATCTGCAGCAATTTCCAGCTTTTCGTCCCCCTCAGGGAATTTTAAAACAGGGGCATTAATAAGCGCTTCTTTTAATCTTTCAAAAGCTGTGTTAGCTTCCGCTGTCCACGTAAATTTAGCCCTTTTTCTTTTGATTACTAAAAGTGGTTCAACAATATTAGCGAAATCTTTTATGAAAGATCGATAGTAAGAACATAACCCAAGGAACGAAGAAAGTTTCTTGGCGGTGTTGGGCGGTGGGAAATTCTTAATAGCTTTTATTTTTGAATCTTGCGTTTCTATACCCTTTTGCGAAATTTTATAACCGAGATATTTAAGTTCTTTAGTTGCGAACTTGCATTTTGAGGCGTTAATTGTAAGACCGGCCTCTTTTAATAATTTAAAAACTTGTTCGAGGTCATTAATGTGTTGTTCCAACGTACTACTCGTTATAATTATATCATCTAGATAAATTAAAGTTGATTTTCCTAGGACAGGCTTTAGAACAATGTCCATAGCTCTCTGGAATGTTGATGGGGCCCCACAGAACCCAAAGGGCATGCGTAAAAATGCATAAGTGCCCGATTTTTGTTTTTAAACGATTCGTTTTTCTTAGTTATTGCTTACTTCACATTCATTCAATTTTTCAAGCATTAATTTAACTTTACCCTGGCTCTCCACCGTGTGTTGTGTCAAACGGGAATATTCGTGTTTTAGTCTTACAACACTTCCCCTAACCACCATGATTTGTTAGAATTCAATGACCAAATAGACACACCTTACTCGACATTCTACAACTCAATGAGCTACTTTAATATTCTTAAAAATTCAAATGTAGGTGGAGAACCCTACAAAACACATTCATTCTAACTTCCCCCTCATTCATCTTTAAACATGCAGGCTTTCGCTCTAAAGCATGACTTTACAGTTTAATACTTAAATTTTGACTTCATTGCTTTTAAGCATTCACTTTTAGCATCTACAATTTTATGCTTCTAGACTAAATTCTACTTTTACATAACATTCAAGTATTTACATACATTTACAAAAGTTTAATACATATGCTTTTTACAATTTACCATAAAATGAATAAGAGAAAATAAATTTTTACTTTACTCATTCTTCGCCAAGCTGGCGGCACTGAAAGTAAAATTCTTATTAATACAAGAATACGAAGTTATTTTTATCTTCGGCCAAATTTTGGCTTTAACATAACAGAATTAGTCTTTCGACCAACAGAAAATGCTTGTTTTTAGCTTTTACACTTAAAGAAAATAATACTTTTGCCTTAGCTAAATAAAGTAAAACAAAACTAAGTCTCAACCGAGACATATTGACTTTCGTCAAAACATAGAACTTCATACTTATGCATAACATTTCGGAACAAAAGAAAAAAAAATTATAGAAGGTTTTAACTCATCTTTGAGTTTTCGATGCTTGAAACTCCGTCATCCGTTTTTGGCAGAATTGGTCCCAAGTTAGAGGTTTCATGGATGTTAATCTTCTCCTTACTGCCCTCCGAGTGTCGTCCACCTGACTTTTTCTTTTGCGTCCTCTACATGCTGGCCTCTTGACGGAGTAATCGTCTGGTTGTTGGCCTTTCCGTTTCTCCCTGGGAAGGCTGGTCTTGACGTCCTTCGGTCTGGAGTCCTTCTTGAATTTCTTCTGTTCCTCGTACTTTTGTGCCTCCTGTTGGCGTTTCAGTTTCCGGAACGGCGGCCTTGCTGGCACCTGACTCTGTGGCCGTGTGCGCGTTCTCCTTGATGTGTAATTTCCCCTGCCATCCTTTGTAGGTGGTATTTTTTTCTTTACCACGGTTTCTTTACCCGATGCATCTGTATTTTTGTTTTTCTTAAACGCTGGAGTTTGAAAATTATTTTTTCTTTTTGATACCGACGTCCGGGTTGTAGAAGTGCTAGGTCTCTCTTCAGTTCTCTGTTTCTTGGGTGGTGGAATAGTTGTCTCTGGCCCTTCTATTTCGTTTAGACTTGAGTCCTTGAAGAAACTTTTAAGGATTTCAAAACCATTTGGATTATAGTATTTTTTCACCTGGTCGGGACTTGCTTTACAGATTTCCCCTCTCTCGGTTTTAAGATATAAGACTACTCCTTTGATTTCCTGAATTACATAGGGGCCTTCAAACTTTGGAGCTAGCTTTGCCATAAAATTGTCTGGGGCACTTGATAAAGAAAATTTCCGTTTCAATACTTTATCCCCAACTTTAAAATCTGCTTCCCGGCGTTTTCTATCGTAATATAGTTTCTGCCTATTTCTTGCCGTATCCGAGCTTTTAAGTGCCTGATCAATTAGCTTTTGCACATCTTTTTGTTTAAACTCCTGCTCTCTTTGTTGCACAAAGAATAATTTATCTAAAGGCGTAATTAATTTTCGGCCTAAGAATAATTCTGCTGGAGTTTTTCCCGTAGTATCATGATGTGCCGTTCTTAAAGCATAAGCTAATTCATTTATGTAGCCATCCCAGCGCTTGTGATGTGTGCTCACGTAACTGCGAATTATTTTTACTATGTTTTTATTAACTCTTTCTGCTATGTTTGCCTGTGGTCTATACGGAACCATTTTGATATGGCGTATGCCAAGTCCATTGCATATGTTTTCAAATATTTGACTAATGAATTGTTTTCCGTTATCGCTAATGACTTTTATCGGTGCACCGTATTTTAAAATGTATCTGTGTAAGAATGCATCTGCGACTGTTTTGGCTGACGCGCGTTTAAGTGGAACAATTTCTATCCATTTTGAAAAATGATCTACTATTACTAAAAGAAAACGATTTTTATTTAACTCGCTCTGGGGGAAGGGACCAAGGAGATCTATGCCTAAAATTTCATTCGGAAATGTAGCGCGAATGCTATTTAAGTACCCGGCCGGGCTGTAATTAATATCATTTATTAACTGACATTGATTGCAGGACCTGACATACGCCGTTACTATTTTGTATAATTGCGGGAAATATACCGCCTCGCGTACCCTTTTTATAGTCTTTCTGACCCCGAGGTGGCCCGCTGTTTTTTCTTCGTGCAACTCCTTCAAAATGCTTAATCGAAGCGAGGCTGGGATGACTGGTTTATACTCAAGATTTTCGTTTGTTGTTTTCGTATAGAATAATAAATTATCTATTATTTCATAGTTTTTTGCTCTATTTCTTATCGCATCGATATCTGTATGCTCAAAGCTTTCGGGGTCTTTCAAATAAGCATAGATATTTCCAAATTCAGGATCAGCTTTCAGTTCAGTAATAACCGTATCTCTAGAATCTAAAATTTTTGAAGTCAACACAGCGCATTTAAGTTCATTTCCTTCATCGTCCAGTTTTATACGAGAAAGTGCGTCAGCTACATTGTTTTCCTTACCCGGTTTATATTTTATTGTGATATTATATTCTTGGAGTTTTAAAGCCCATCTTATTAACCTGGGCGTTAGGTTTTTCCCCGAGTAAAGTCTACCAACAGCCGCATGATCCGAAAAGACTGTTACTGGCGATTTGCCGAAATAAACTCGAAATTTGTGTACAGCCATTAATACGGCTAATGTTTCTCTTTCTGTAGCTGTATAATTCCTTTGTGTCTGATTCAACGTTTTACTAAAAAATGCCAGCGGATGGTTATTTTGCATAAGAACCGCACCCACCGCATAGTCTGACGCATCTGCAGCAATTTCCAGCTTTTCGTCCCCCTCAGGGAATTTTAAAACAGGGGCATTAATAAGCGCTTCTTTTAATCTTTCAAAAGCTGTGTTAGCTTCCGCTGTCCACGTAAATTTAGCCCTTTTTCTTTTGATTACTAAAAGTGGTTCAACAATATTAGCGAAATCTTTTATGAAAGATCGATAGTAAGAACATAACCCAAGGAACGAAGAAAGTTTCTTGGCGGTGTTGGGCGGTGGGAAATTCTTAATAGCTTTTATTTTTGAATCTTGCGTTTCTATACCCTTTTGCGAAATTTTATAACCGAGATATTTAAGTTCTTTAGTTGCGAACTTGCATTTTGAGGCGTTAATTGTAAGACCGGCCTCTTTTAATAATTTAAAAACTTGTTCGAGGTCATTAATGTGTTGTTCCAACGTACTACTCGTTATAATTATATCATCTAGATAAATTAAAGTTGATTTTCCTAGGACAGGCTTTAGAACAATGTCCATAGCTCTCTGGAATGTTGATGGGGCCCCACAGAACCCAAAGGGCATGCGTAAAAATGCATAAGTGCCCGATTTTGTTATAAACGCGGTTTTGTGTATATCTTCGGGTCTCATAGCTATTTGATAGTAGCCAGACGTTAAGTCCAAAGTAGACATATATCTTGTCGATTTGATCTGTCTAATGATCTCGTCTATAACCGGCAAAGGGTAAACTGGAAATTTGGTAATACTATTTAGTTTTCTGTAATCAATAGCAAACCTCCAAGCCCTTTTATCCGAAGGAGGAAACTCGTTCTTTTTCCTACATAGTACGACTGGACTCGCGTACTCACTATTTATGGGCGTTATTATTTTATTCTTTAACATCTCCTGAATATGTTCTTCGATGATTAGGTCTTTTTGTTTATCATAACGATACGGTTTAGTCCTACAAGGTTTTTCGGCATTTAATTGAATCTTGTGAGTCACGATTTGGCAGTTTCCTGGTTTTTCTGAAAACAAATGAGAAAAATTACTCACCACTTGCTGTATTGCTTTACTTTCCTGGTCATTCAAATGGCTAAGGTCCAATTCAGGTGTCTCCACCGGTTCCACCACCCTCTGGTCCATCTCCAGCACCACGGAACTATCTTGAAAATTTAATTTGGCCCTCGCGGCCCTTAAAAAGTCCATACCTAAAATAAGAGAGTGTTGGAGGTGTTTCACCACAAAAATTAATAATTTGAGATTTTCCTCTTTTACCTGTAAGTTTAATGATAATTTCCCGATGCAGTGACATGTTTTTCCTTGCGCCGCTATAATTTCCGTATTTTTGGTTTTAAATAATCGTATCCTATAAAAATTCTTTTTGAAGAAATTTTCACTCATGAAATTTCCTTCTGCTCCTGTATCGATGAGGGCTTCTACTGGTACATCGCCAACCAGGACTTGTATAATTGGTAGCTGTGAGTTTTTTACGATGACCGTGTTTAAATGTCTATTTGAGGGTTTTTTTAAAACTTCCGGGGTCTGGACCCTCCCTTTCACAGGCCCCTCTACTCGTTTAAAGCTTTCTTTTCAATCTGTGTCTTCTGGGTACGCGGATGCTTATTTTCAAATTTTCTTTTTGGGCCTTGACCTTCGAGTTTCGATGCGTTAGCTTGATAGTTCTTTCCCCCATAAGAGCGATTTCCATTTCTGGTTTCCTCCTTCCTTCAGGTACTTTGAGAATATGTTTCCCCTCTCGCTTTTTCCGCTATTCTGCGATTTTGAAACTTCACCGCCAATTCGAAAAGTTCCTGCAATGTGCTTGGGTTTCTAATTTCAAAGTAGTCTTGGACAGCGGGTAACAATCTTGGTAATATTATTTCAATAATCTCCGCATCGGGTTTCTTTCCATACAGCATATCCGTTAGCTTGATTTTTCGTAGAATAAAGTCCGTCAATTCTGCTGTATCCCGTTGATAGAAACTATATAACTCGGCTTCCAGCCTTTCGCGATCTTTTACTATGGGGAAGGCATTTACTAACGATTTTTTGAAATTTTCAAATGTATACGTCGGGCTTCCAAATTCACCTAGTAAAAATTTGCCTATGTTTTTCCACCATAGCGCGGCCTGTCCTCTTAGTGCTGATGTGGCGATGGCAACTTTTTGTCTTTCAGGCACAGGGTAGAACTGAAAGTGGTTTTCTAGACCTTCTAGAAATACCGCCACCGAATTTTTTCCTTCGAAATGGACGTTTGGCTTGATTGATGCTCTCAAAGTCTGGACCAGGTATCCAAATCCTTCTAACTGACTTGTCATTTCTTGGTGTTGTCCAGCGGCTTCCATCCAATTTTCGGCCATTTCAGTTCGATAATTGTTCGGGCGCCAATATAACGTTGCGCGCCTCCAACTTGCACGCAACCAAGAGGTGACTGTGAAAGCTGTATAAAACACAGAGTCTTGTAAAGGGTTTAAGTCCCTTTTTATTCAACGTAATAAATTACAATTGCGCCCTCTTGACGCTTACAGACGGTGCCAACTCGGCAGTCAAATAAAAATAATAACCTGAAAAGAAACTAAAGACCAGATCCTAACTACAAGGCTGTCTAAAATAACTAACTCACCGCGTTTTACAATACCGCTGCTAATTCAGCAGACTTGAAGCTCACTGGAACGATTAACACTACTTCCCGCCAAGCACATAGGCCGAAACGCGGGGTCCTTCAAATTCTCGCTAACTACCTTCGCGCTCGCTAAGTAAGAATATCACACACCGAACTTGTTTCCTTCTATTTAAATCATAATACTTCCGCTGATAATTTGAATGCTTGCGCGTTCTACTCAAATTTACATATTCTGGCATTGGCAGTTCCAGGGGAAAGTAAGGCTTGACAGGAAAGATAGTTTAAACTTAAAATAAATGTTAGTTAAAATAAATATAAACCCTACAAGGTTTAGACATCTTTATGTCGGGGACGAAGTTATGCAAGAACAACTTACTTTATTGCTGAGTGCAGCAAACCAAAACCTAATGCATTGTGGTGATCCGCCATAACGATGCTCACTCCGTTATGAAAGATGAGTTGTTTAATTAAGAAACTGATTTGCATGCATGCATCTGTTCTCCGAGATTACTTTAAAAAGATTCCTGCCTTTTTGAATAGAGGCGGATTTGCAAAGGACTCTTCACTTTTATTGCTGCAACTCGGAGATCGCTAGCAAGTTTCTTGTAACTTTTACTTCAGGGACAGAACTGAAGCAAGTTTTTCTTGAACTCAAATTTATCCGAGTCGATACTGGTTTCACGCTCTCTTCCATATTTTTTGAGTAAGATATATTTGTGGTGGTGTTGCTAATAAAGAGGGCCCGCTTACCCGTTAAGATTCAGTGCCTGGGGCATGAGCTTAGCATTCCTCTCTTTTCGAGGACGGGTAAGCTACTGCCCTAATGAAACTGGTAACCAGATTCTCATAATCCTATTAATACTATTGTAGCCTAGAAAACATGAACTATTTGTGTCCAGTGACTTTTAGCTAAATAGGATGCATACTCCTCGCATTTTCCTTTCCAAAATACCTAAGTGGAGCATGTTACAACAGTAGGTCCATTTAATCGCTTCATTCATTACAAATAATTGCCGTGCATCATCATACACAGCAATTATGACGGTAAGTTTCATTCACCAAAACATCAAAAAATTAAATTATATATATTGAAATTTTAGATGCTGAAAAATTAGGATAAAATACGAATTACGCTGAGATGGCTATATTAGAATAATGTATTAATTTCCGAAAAAAGTATATAAATTATAAAAATATTCGTATACTTATTGTAATGTTTTTAAGCTTTATTTGAAAAAATGCAGAAGAAAAATAAGAATACTTCACTAAATTTACAAAATTTGAGTAGAAAATAGTAGTTTCTTAAAACTGCTTTTGTTTAAAAAAAACCAAGCAGTTTTAAAAACCTTCGATCATTCGTAGTACTGTAATCGCCTTAGAGTGCAGTCTATCAGTCCGAAGTGTAGGTAGCATCTGGGCTCTCGCACAAAATTTCATGTGTATTGTTTATATACAGTGTCTCTCCATTTTTGTGCATATAATATTGGTATGCCCGTGTGGTGCACCCTAGGTAATATTCTGAGTGATGACACAATGAAGTGATACACTGATTTTAGCCACAATTTCTGGCCAATACCTAATCAGCAAATTCCAGCCTATAAAAAAAATGTCCTTCATTTTCAAAATTGCTTCAATTTAGCAAAATAACTAGAATATAATTTCTGGGAAATCAAAGAGCGTAAATGTCTAAGTCTTTGTTTACGTACTTAAAAAACAACGAATTTTAAAGATTTTAGTGAAGATCTCTTTATCAATCAAATGTCATTTTTATCGTTTTCAATAAAAAAACATTTTATTTTATTCTGCTCTTGTACATCACTTTGCCATTTTTCAAACTACATTTTCAGCGACTAACTGACAAGTCCTTTTCGTAATGAAGATTAAGATAACTTCAGGTGAGCATTCTTATGTTACTATTTAGTTGATAAGCTCTAGCCCTCAATAAGAAACCATAAACTGTCTGGCGAGTGCTTTTACTTCTATAAGTCACATGCATCACATTATATAAATCCTCACAGATTTTCTAAATAGTAAGTGGTTGATTACTGCAGCGAAATGCTAAATAGTCTATCAAATCTTAATATTTACAAATCATGTTCTAATATTTATAAATCATATTCTGTTTAATGTATCATTTATACATCATAAACTGTTCTTAATATTTATACATAATTTTAGGTAACTGAAAGTTGTACTCACGCCTATCCTGTAGTTTCATTCCGTATGCAAGCTGGTAGGAGACGTAATAACAGAAGTTTCAGTAATTATTTAAATATTTTATAATAGCTGTCCTATGTATATGATTTGATGAACAAGTATTGATATTGATAAACAAAAACAAACAAACAAAAGCAAAACAGTTTTTAATATTACTTGTTTTGAACCTACAATACAATTCATGATTCATGTATTTTATCATCTATCTATACAACAATCAGAACATGAATTATGAATTTTAACAGAACAGTAAGATAATTTTTTAAAACACATGAATACGATAATCTTCAGAACATATGAATATGAACATTTGCAGAGAGCATGAATCTAATAATTCTGCGAAATCCGACACCATAATTTTATATAGGAATAACAACGGTGATAAAATAATTAGACCAAAATTTTACTAAGATTTGCAAAATTAATTTTAGTGTACGATTCCTAGTTGCCGACTGAAAAGCGTGTACCAGATTTACAGTGGTACAAAAAGAAAAACTGCTCAAATCGAATTAATTAAATTGGGTAATAGTAGTTATCTTATAACGATAAGTAACACTAAAGAGTTTCATATTCTTCTCTAATCCCTTACTGGAAGTCTTGTTCGATCCTTTATTAAATATAATTGTTCACATTCTGCGCCTCAGTTTACCAACCGGAAACTATATTCAGTCATCTGACAGATGAAACTATCGTTAATGGGCTCCAACTGGTTTCTAGGATGAAGCTATCATTAGAGACTCCATTTGGTGTCGTTGATGAAACTTGTGCACCGTGATGGCTGCTACTAAAGTAAAATATTCATGTGATATCCCGATGAGATGCAGTGAAATGGAACATATTTTTTTAATGTAAAGGAATGTAATTTAGATTCTCTATCAAAGCATATAAATCCTTTTTATGTTCCTGTTAGTTTCTGCAAGAGATGCTTAAAAAAAGGAAATAAAACTCTCCCTTTCATCATAACTAATGATAAAAATATATATTAAAGATCAAATATATTTCAAAAAGGAATTGCAAACATTTCGAAGCTTTATTATATCGAACAATCTGTGGAAAGAAGTGGGCGATTTTCCAAAGAGAGTATAGAATCCTAAACTGCAACTTAAGGAACGGGTCAAAATTTTTAAATCAAATATTTTCACCGCAGTGGAATCAGAGCATTTAAGAAATTCCACGTTTAATGAAAGAATTAAAGATTTAAGTCTCCCTTTAATAAAAATATGCTTCTGTTAAAAATTCAAGCTAAAGTTTTAATTAAAGATTAAATTAAAGATTTTATAGAGTCTATGGTTATTCTTTGCACGGTTCTTTGCATTGGTAGCATACAACTTGGACTCTATGTAGAAGACGAAGTAGCGAGTTCTTGCTATTTCTTGAAGAAAGGTTGCTGCAGAGGAAGGTTTAAAATAACCTTTTTACTTTAAACTAAAATGAACATGTGCGTGCACTTGGTGCTCACAATTCCTCGCCGCTTGTGGCTACAAATTCTTTTTAATGCGGCTATGTTTCTCGACATTAATTACGAAAATCAGAATTCTTTCTTACGTATAATATCACTAAAAGAGACTGTTTTAAAATAAAGAAACATACTAGAACCTTGAGAAATTTGATTATAAATTCTCCTTAATTCGACTCTATTTCTCGACATTACTTATGAAAATTAAAATTCTTGCTTATATATAGTATGAACAAAAGAAACAATGTTAAAATATGGAAATATACTAGGGAATGGCTAGAGATAGATGTATTTAAACAAAGCAACTACTAATTAACACCGCATGCATAAATAACAAATTATTGAAACTAAAAATTATGGCTCCTGGGTTGGCAACAAAGTATTTTTATTTATGCTTTATGGGGTAAATACTTGTAGATATTGTAGTGCCTGCGTTGATACTAACATAACGGCGTATGTGTTAGCAAAACTTCCTTTGGCGACGATTTTGAAAATAGGTATTCTTCGGTGTTTTATCTAATAACAGAATTCGAAAATGGAAAATTCCACGCTTCATTGATTACTTCAAAAATGAAACTTGTTCCTTTGAAGATAATAACATTGCCGAGATTCGAACTTTGTGCAGTTCTTCTTCCTTATAGACTCTGTAAAGTTATTTCAGAATCCTTAAGCAAGAATATTCGCAATTATCAGACTACTTATATTCACACTCAAAAATAATTTTTGACTGGTTTAGTTAATCTCCTTAGAGATGGAAACATTTTGCCCCTAATAGGGTATTAAAAATTCAAGATTCAACTTCCAGCCTCAGAAGCTTCATGTAATTATGTGAAAAGTCAAGAAAATCCAGCAGATTGTGCCTCTAGTGGTATTTCGGTAGCAAAACTTAAATGTCACACTTAATGCTGACATGGCGCTCAATAGTTGTATCAGAAAAATATTGTTGTTGTTGCTTATGCTCACTTGTCTGATCTCAGCCCAAGCTCACGAAAATCCTCGTAGCAAGGAGTGCAAGTTTACGCCTGTCGTTGGCAACAGCCTTGAGCACCTTACAGGTGACAGTGCGATTTAGCTCAGTTCCGCCCCCAGTTTTGATGGAGAGCACCCCAAAGGGGACGAGTCCAAAGGGCTCCCACCCCTCTTACCCTACCACCTGCCTCTCGAGAGAACTTTTGGCTAGCCGCATATATATAGTGCCCCATGGACACTATACATTTACAAACACCCATGCCTTCTCCGGGATTCGAGCCCAGGCCCTTCGGCACGCCAGTCAGCGACGCTAACCACTATACCGGTTAGGCGGTTCAGAAAAGTATTTTACCTGCGTGTAGAGACAAGAAATATGCCTGGCTGACATCAGATGCGAAGAAAAGAAATTGTTCCTGTTTGTCAACACAATCATTTCGGACACACTTGAAGTTACTATGTTAGAGATTATTTCAATATTCTCATCATTTTCAAAATATGTTAGATTAATCTAGTCTTAAAGAGTCATTAGAAATTACGAATTACAAGTTCAAAGAATCAAAGGTGTATTATCGCCCGAAGAGCTTGAAGAAGCAACTAAATTCCAGTTAAGCTCATTCAAAAATCAGAATTTAAGCTTGAGTACGACTATTTAAAGAGAAACTTCCCTTACCCAAAAATAATAAACTGATTTGAATGAATATTTTTCTTGATGGAGATGGAATTATTAGAGTAAGAGGACGATTTATAAACTTAAATGAAAATCAAAAACACCGAATTCTTGTATCAAAGAATCAGCATTTCACCATCTAATTATTAAAATATTATAGCAAAATTCGTTTACATATTGGTGCTCAACTTACTTTGTGTTATGTCAGTCAAAAATATTAGATATGTCCTGGAAGAGATGTGGTTTAACGAATTTTATATAATTGTTTGCGTTGCTTTCGAATGAAATGGTAACCATCCAATACTATAAAGGGAGACTTGAATTCTAGTAGATTTAGTGTTCGGAGAGCATTTTTTAACGTTGGACTTGATTTTGGTAGTTCATTCATAACAAAACCTAAATATGACTAGCAGCAAAATAAGAATTAAGTCATAGATTGCTCTTTTTATTTCGATTTATTTCCAGGCATGAAAAACCAGTAAATCTGTATTCAGATAACCTAATAAATTTTACACGAGAAGCAACCTATATAAAAGAGTAATCAGTGCTTCTGAATTCTGCTAAAATTCAAACTTTTGAAGCTCAAAAAACTGCTGTATGACATTTTATCTCACCTTTTACTCCGCATTTTGGAGGATTGTGGGAGGGTGAAATATTTCTGCGAATTTAATATTTATACAAAGTCTGCAAGTTAGTTACTTTACTTTTGATGAACTTACTGCTCTAGTAATATAGATTGAAGCATGCTTTCATTCTAGGCCACTGACTCGTCTTTCTTCAGATCCTTAGGATTTAGAACCTCTTACCCCAGGACATTTTTTAATAGGTGCTCCTATTACGTCGTTTCCTGAGAAAGCTCCAAAAATCCATCTTGACTTTGCTTAAAGTCAAGATGGCATTTGATTTAGGAACTTCCTAATTACTTTTGGTCAAGATGGCAAAAAGAATATCCGATTCAACTGCAACTACGAAAAGAATGGACTTTACGTGAAAAGAATATTCAAGTGAATGATTTCATGTATCTCGAAGAGGATTCTCATAATCCTTTCAAATGGAATTTTGGAACAATCACAAAAGATTTTCCTGGATTCGCTAGAATGGTTAAGTAAATATGTAGACTGCAATTACCGAATTGTGTAAAGTTTTCCTAAGCAGTCATAATGAACTTGAGATTTTAGGCGGGGTTTGGGAGATAAATTAAATTTCAAAATACTTTTGTGTCTTATTTTATTATTCTCTATAGGTGGTGCTGTTCTCGCGTCAAATGTTTATTATTATATATTGATTTTTTTTTTGTGATAACATATGTGAAAACAAAAGATAGAAGAATTCAGCATTCAATGAAAATGTAATCATGCAAAAATTCCGCTAGGGCAAAAAATATAAAAGTCTAAATCTCATTTATTTTGTATCCTCATTTATAGTGCTAAAAGTCAAATGTTTCCAGGTAACTATTTGAATGAAATCTTTAAAACTTCAAGGTAATCTATTTAATAATCATTAAGTACTGCACATACTACCAATCAAATCCGATTCCAAAGAGTTCCATTAGTGTAACTGCAGAGCAGCTCTAGCATAATGTAAGCTTCCATTTGGAAAAATGTCCTGTCAACGTATATCTAAATTTACGAAAACCCCCCATGGCTTAAATTTAGTTTACAGAACAAAATAATAAGGGTACTTATTCTATGGTTTAACGTGTGACGAACGAAAATATTCGCTTCCTCAACGTTTTATTCGAAAAGAAAAAATGAGCATATAGTTACATTTGATAGATTAAAACGCTGCTTAAACAGTACACCTTTTGTATTTACACTTTTGATACCCTTATTTTCCATTAGCTTACGGCAGTACATACAATGAATCTTGCACCGATGATAGATTTATGGTCGTATTTCACAGTTCGATCTAGGAAACTCCCTGATTTCTCTGTTCTAGCCAGGGTGATTTATTTTATCTCTTAAAACATCAGTGTGCGCTGTATGTGTTCACGTTTGCTTATAAAGCCATAGACTACCAGCACGTTTTCCAAAATATCGATTTAAACAAGCAGCATTTGGTGATCAATATTCATGAAACATAAAGTTTTAGCCTACGTTTTGTGTTTGTTTCGTTAATCATGTGAAACAGTTTGACTTTTATGTTCAAATAGCATTTTTTGAGATTTTAGTCAAAAACAAGATTATGAAGTATGGGATATGGGATATAAAATATAGGATTCAAGTAGCTCTGAAATACCAAACTCAAAATCGAAAATTAAAAAGAAAAGATTGACACCTGTTAAAATGGCTTTTATATACTTATGAGTGTCTACGTAAGGGGAAAAACATATGTATACCCCGTCGAGAAAATATGTAAGAGCGGCACAGCTTGAGGATTTACTTGCCTTAGAGAAAGAATACTTTTAAGAAGGACCAAACATGAAAACGTTTTTAATGTATAATTTTATTTATTTGTTTTTGTCCCTCCCATTGGCCAGATACTTGCTCGAAGATATTAGTTGGGCATGGCCCATTGATCACTTAGCCGTCCCATCTCTAAATTGTCATGTGCGTAGCAGAGAGTACATTATTTTACGCCCACGTGAATGGAGATACGCACGTGCAACCAAGCCTTATGCGGGAACCGAACCCACACTCTAGGTTTGGGGCTTTCAGCCTCCGCAACCCTTGCATTCACTGCATATTTTAGGCAAGATATTTACTTATTTGCCTTAGAACTCCAATTTCCTGAAAAAGTTTTAGTACTAATATTGACTAACATAACATGCGAAAGAGCAAATGCTGGAGATACCAAAGCAACAAGAATCAGCTTAAGTTGTAAAAATCTGAAGAACTGGTTTCGAAGGTTTAAAAAGAATCTTCTTCAGCTGTAAGAGTGAAAATGAGAGAAGCACGTGTTCACGCAATAATAATAGATATAAAACTCGAAAAAATTCCAGTTAAGGAAAGAAATAAAGGTATTAGCGCCAACTATTCACAAAAAGGGGAAGCTATTAATGAAATAATTTCCTTAAAAGACGAAAGTAAAGACGGATTAGAACTGGGATCATTAAATCATCCAATACTATAAAGGAAAAGATTCTTATGAACGTGAAACACCTCTGGAAAATCTAGTTTACCAACGGAAGATGTTTTTGAACAATTTTGCCTGCAAAGAACAGGGAAATATCGTTTTTTTTATCAGCAGTGATCGGCAATAGAAGGTTTAGATGTTTCATTCTTCTTAACATCATGTATCTCATGCCTGTTAGAGAGAAATTTCAAGGTTTTCTTTAGATTGACCAATGTATATTAATCCTATTACATTAAGAAATACTGTATATATCCCATAATTTCATATACAAAAAGAGGTTCTTTGTTGAAAGGAGATAAAACGACACAAAAGTTAAACTTCTGTAAAATACATACCATATTATAGCTAATCAATGGGAAGAAATGAATAACCAAAGAATTATAATCTCTCAAAATGAGTGAATACTTTTTATTACGTTGAGGTGAAAAATACTTTCTCCGTTTGGTCAATACAATAATACTAGACAAAACGCATCTGTGAATGGTCAGATTTATACAACTTACGCTGATTCTTAGTAGTTTAGTATCATCTCCAACTTTTACAACTTTTAGTGCCAGGTGATTGATTATTATCATCTTCAAGCTGATTGATTATGCTGATTAGCTGACTGATTATTAATAATTATATCTGATTACTATTGATCAGGTTTCAATCAATTATTAGAGTACGTATAATGAACTTCTAACCCACACCATAAATTCTGAAATAACCGAATTCATTAAAGCTTTGGAAGCGAACACAGAGCTGCTTGAGTGTTCATGTAATGAAATTGCCATCGGCAGCAATATAATTCTGGCCGACGAATTACACGAAGTTCTTTCCAGTTTAAAATAAACTTTAGCTATCAATAATGAATTATTCGTTTACATCGAAATTGCAAAAACCTCAGCCGCCTGTAAGCAACTGAATATTGTTGAAATTCGTTTGGGAAAAAGCAGATGATGCAGGAAGTTTATTCATCACATAGTGATTATGATATGCTTTAGGTAAAAACTTTATCATTTTTAGCTCGTGCTTGATTTTCATCCAACCAACTGAACTCTTGGCGATCATCATATAGAATCTACTTTATTCCTAGCTACTATAACGTGTAAAATTCTGTCTTATTTTGGAAACAACATACAGTTGTAGATGAAGCTTGAAGTAGGTTTTGTGCTCGAGATATTACATGTGACATTTACTAATAAGTTTTTGCTCGTCGAGACACTGCTGAACACCAGTCAATTTTTGTAACGTATTCCGAATTATTTTGCATGGCTCCCATTAAACGATGTCTGGCAGTGTAACAGCTGACTGGGGATAATCCCGGTTGTAATTCTGAAGATACATGTCATACAACTAGGATTCTGCGACTTGGCATCGTGCGATTTGGCTTTGTCCTTATTTCCTTACTCGATGTTATATTTATATTCTGTGTAATTTTAGGCGTTTGTAAGATTCTGTACTGTGTATTTTTAAGTTACAGTTGAATTGGAAGAATCTTAAGAACAGGTAAGCGAAAAATCGCTTGAGTTCGTGATATAGAAAACAACAAGTAAGAAATGTGAAATAACTCTTTATTATTCCAATAACGTGTAACAGAACTCCGTCTTGGAGTTGTAAAATAAAGCCCACAGTCGGGCTTGAACTTAAGCGACTAAGAACTAAACTTAACTAATCATGACTAAAAAGATATAGCCGAAGCTATCAAACTTCTAACAGAGTTGGACCCTTTAAAGCTGATTAACTGCGAAGCTATCAAGGGCCTAAAGTACGGCCGAGCGTAATAATAGCTTAAGAGAGAGTAGCCTAAAAAGGCGGACGCATGCTAGCTAAAATTACTGGTTCTCTCTCACGAAGACAGTAGAACTTCGTGGTTAAATACTACTCCTTAAATTTGCATTCAAACGTAATTCTAAAACTACCTTCTGGCCGGAAGTTGTAAGTTGAAATTAAGAAGCGATCGGAAAGCAACTCAAAATTTAACTGTTAGAAAAATGAACATAACCCTTACACGTGTAATATTCTAATTTAAACTTAGCGCATTTGATTTAGTTTTATGCTTCGCTTTCACCGTAATTGCATGTTCTGTACAGCCAGGTATCAAAATACACTTCTGATACGTCTTGCATTACCTAAGTTCTTCCTAAGTTCTTACGTCTTATGGTATATGAAATTTGCCTATGCAGTGTGATACAATCCAGAAGGCTAAGTCAAACGATTAAGAGAAAGTATACGAGGGCTATCTTCTTGAGTGACAAATGCATTTGTGAAAGACATTCTAAGGAAAATTAGTTTGTATTTACATTACCACTCAAAGAAAACCAAATTCCAAGCAGCCAGATCGTTCGCTGGTATTAGAGCCAGGATCAAACAGCCAGTGTTCAGCATTTCCCTCAGAATCATATCAAAAAAGCACTGCTTGAAAGAAACAACTTATATGTTTTTGAGATATATAATTTTACAGTTATTTCAGAAAATTCCGAAACTTTCTTCAACAGTACCGAGTTCTAATAACCATGACACTGATGTTGCGTGTTAGTTTAATAAATAATAATACAAACAAAGTCAGAATGACTAAAATAAGGTGAAATTCTATCCGATTTCAATCCCCTTTCCATAATACTTGAACTTGAAGGAGCTATATTTAAATATAACTGTTTGCGATGCAAAGTGTTTTTTCTCTGTAGATTTGCGATATAAAGATAAGCTTAGCGTGCCAAATTTGACACGCGTGCTAAACCTTGACGTCAAGAGATTAGCATATTTCAATTTCAGATTTCCTTTAAACTTTATAAATCCCTTTCGTAAGCAGGAAAAATATTTTCTTGCTATTCTGTTTTTAAATATTCTCGCCTTAAGGTCTTTTTACGTGTAATCGAGCAAATAAAACTGTTTTATTTCTTAAGAAAAATAAATTACAATTTAGATTACGTAGAAAATACCGTAATTTCGCATTAAATTTAGTATGAATGCTTTTTGAGCTAGATAATTGCGTTCTTTTATGTTGAGTGTATAAGACGGGAGCTTTATTCAACACTTTTTATTTGAAAATAAAAAATACATTTCATCTCTTTATCTTGCTCAGGGATAAGTCTTTAGAAATGTTTCTTATTTTGCTCCTTCTAAAAACTTATACATACAATCGACTTAGTCATCTGTACGCAATCTAAAAGAATAACATCAGACAAATAATCCTCGCATTCTTAGCTGTAATTCAACGTTTCTTAAACTTTTTCCATTTTCCAAGTGTAGACCACTTTTATAAATTAGAGTATTCTGCGAGCCGCCTTACTTTTTTCCCTTCGAAAGCTTTTTTAATATATGTTTAAATATATGTCTCTATTAGTATATTATAATTTTAAAATCCCAAATCGCAAATCTACACTGTTTTTTTTTTCAATATATGTTTACAAAACATACATTGAAAAAACGCCTTCAATATATGTTTCTATTAGAATACTTCTAATTTTAAAATATAGTTAGCTAAACTTAATTTAGTTCTTCAATGGTATTAAGCAATCAATTCAATAGAAGAAAATTTATATTCGTTTTTAGCAATTCAAGTCCAATAGAATTTGGATAATATTCACCTTTTTAAATAAAAATTAAATAAATGCCATTGCTCCCATTAATGCGATCGATGAGCATGCCGATTTTGTATAGCTTTTTTACGTTTGCATGTCTGTTGGTAAGAAACAACACAAAGACAGAGCTTTTAATTCTTCTTTTGTTTCTAAAACTAGCTTTGAGAGTCCTTAAGCAGGATAGCCTGTAATAAAATTCATGAAATCTTAGTCTTCGGAGAAAAAGGTGACAGATGATTGCCATGTGTAATTTCCAAACTCTGAGAGTTTCAACTATAGTGTTGCATGCGTATGCAGTTATTTGAATTTTATTTATTTATTTATTTGTGATTTTGGAAATCTAGGAGGGCTCAAATGGCAGGCTTCAAGAACAAGTGGTCCTTGGATCACAAACTGAGAAAACGCTACCGTAATTGGTTTTGTTTGCTTTATGTGATTATGGCAAAGCCTCGAGAGCTATCGTTATAAGGGGTGGGATGCCTTCGTGTAGGACTTTCTAAGGAAAACCGGCTCATATACACGTTATACACGGGGAAAACCACGAAAACGCCCATGCAGCCAGCCAGTTCGCGGGATTCGAAAGTCGGACCGAATTACCAGTGTTCAGTGACCTAACCTCTTGGCCACTGGCGGCCAGCTGCCCTAATTGATTAAACAAATATGAATGATTTCCTTTTTTTATTAGTATAGTATGTTATTTTATTTGAGTAACATAGCAGAAAACATCATCCTACATAATTTTCTAAAATGATTTTTTAATCAAAAAAAAAAAAAAAAAAAAAAGAAAGAAAGAAAAGAAAAAGAGAAAAATCGTCAGATTTTTAAAATGCGCAGTAGAATTTTTTTAAAAAATATTTTCCTTGGTTTTCTTGAGGACTGCATTTTTTGCCAATGCTATGATATGTATAAAAATTATAGATAAATGCGTTAGCTTTATTGTACGTTCTATCAGACAGAAAGCTAAGCTATGTAAATGTAAGCTACAACAAAATATGATGGCTGCTTTAAGAAAAAATTCGTGACCTCAAAATTATTTATTCTAGATTATATATATTTATTCTAATATTCTCCTCCCTAAATTCATCTGTTCTCCCAAATTCGAGATCTTCCCATGTTCCATAACCACCTAAAATTAACCAATAGCAGCTTAGATATACTTATGCATCTACGCGGTATAAATACTACTTTCCAAACAAACTCGGTCATTCCTTTTCCCTAACTTCTGTTCTGCCAACACCGCGCTGCTATTCTTTTCTGTCTAAGATGCCTACATCGTACTTTTAAAAACCAGTGTACATAAAAATTATTGTGTTTTACTACGATTGGATAAATGCCTTGTTTACTAAAAAGTGATTTCATGCGAATTATCATAGAATAAAGTTGTGTTTAGAAATGGCAACGCCTGGAAGTTACTCGTTTTTACATCTATCTCTCTAACTACGCAACTAAAATACTACATATATATATATATACACACACACACACACACATATATATATGTATACACACGCGTATATACATTACAGAGTCAAAAGTTTTTTTTACCTACATAAAAGCAATGTTATGAAGTAAATAAGCAATTTTATTTATTTTTTTCTTAGGCTGAAAGAAAATTAAACATAGTTATTATCATCCAATGAAATGTAGTCAATCTGTTTCTGAAATGCAAACAGTGACGTGACGTTATGCAAAGAAGCGCGGCATATTCCTTTCACAAAGGACAATTCTCCGTGAGTTTTCGCGATTTCAGGTTTTATTTCGGTGTTTATCGAGTCAAACAGCTTTATAAAGTGTCATTTCAGATCATATAAGCTGAGGGTTTTGAATCTTAGAGGCAGAGACCTTCTAGTACTTAACGCCTCGCTGTTAAATTTACGTCAGCTCTATCTATCAGTGATTTTCTGCTCTTTTGCATTCCCTTTGAAGCTCAAAAAACTGCTGTATGACATTTTATCTCACCTTTTACTCCGCATTTTGGAGGATTGTGGGAGGGTGAAATATTTCTGCGAATTTAATATTTATACAAAGTCTGCAAGTTAGTTACTTTACTTTTGATGAACTTACTGGTCTAGTAATATAGATTGAAGCATGCTTTCATTCTAGGCCACTGACTCGTCTTTCTTCAGATCCTTAGGATTTAGAACCTCTTACCCCAGGACATTTTTAATAGGTGCTCCTATTACGTCGTTTCCTGAGAAAGCTCCAAAAATCCATCTTGACTTTGCTTAAAGTCAAGATGGCATTTGATTTAGGAACTTCCTAATTACTTTTGGTCAAGATGGCAAAAAGAATATCCGATTCAACTGCAACTACGAAAAGAATGGACTTTACGTGAAAAGAATATTCAAGTGAATGATTTCATGTATCTCGAAGAGGATTCTCATAATCCTTTCAAATGGAATTTTGGAACAATCACAAAAGATTTTCCTGGATTCGCTAGAATGGTTAAGTAAATATGTAGACTGCAATTACCGAATTGTGTAAAGTTTTCCTAAGCAGTCATAATGAACTTGAGATTTTAGGCGGGGTTTGGGAGATAAATTAAATTTCAAAATACTTTTGTGTCTTATTTTATTATTCTCTATAGGTGGTGCTGTTCTCGCGTCAAATGTTTATTATTATATATTGATTTTTTTTTGTGATAACATATGTGAAAACAAAAGATAGAAGAATTCAGCATTCAATGAAAATGTAATCATGCAAAAATTCCGCTAGGGCAAAAAATATAAAAGTCTAAATCTCATTTATTTTGTATCCTCATTTATAGTGCTAAAAGTCAAATGTTTCCAGGTAACTATTTGAATGAAATCTTTAAAACTTCAAGTTAATCTATTTAATAATCATTAAGTACTGCACATACTACCAATCAAATCCGATTCCAAAGAGTTCCATTAGTGTAACTGCAGAGCAGCTCTAGCATAATGTAAGCTTCCATTTGGAAAAATGTCCTGTCAACGTATATCTAAATTTACGAAAACCCCCCATGGCTTAAATTTAGTTTACAGAACAAAATAATAAGGGTACTTATTCTATGGTTTAACGTGTGACGAACGAAAATATTCGCTTCCTCAACGTTTTATTCGAAAAGAAAAAATGAGCATATAGTTACATTTGATAGATTAAAACGCTGCTTAAACAGTACACCTTTTGTATTTACACTTTTGATACCCTTATTTTCCATTAGCTTACGGCAGTACATACAATGAATCTTGCACCGATGATAGATTTATGGTCGTATTTCACAGTTCGATCTAGGAAACTCCCTGATTTCTCTGTTCTAGCCAGGGTGATTTATTTTATCTCTTAAAACATCAGTGTGCGCTGTATGTGTTCACGTTTGCTTATAAAGCCATAGACTACCAGCACGTTTTCCAAAATATCGATTTAAACAAGCAGCATTTGGTGATCAATATTCATGAAACATAAAGTTTTAGCCTACGTTTTGTGTTTGTTTCGTTAATCATGTGAAACAGTTTGACTTTTATGTTCAAATAGCATTTTTTGAGATTTTAGTCAAAAACAAGATTATGAAGTATGGGATATGGGATATAAAATATAGGATTCAAGTAGCTCTGAAATACCAAACTCAAAATCGAAAATTAAAAAGAAAAGATTGACACCTGTTAAAATGGCTTTTATATACTTATGAGTGTCTACGTAAGGGGAAAAACATATGTATACCCCGTCGAGAAAATATGTAAGAGCGGCACAGCTTGAGGATTTACTTGCCTTAGAGAAAGAATACTTTTAAGAAGGACCAAACATGAAAACGTTTTTAATGTATAATTTTATTTATTTGTTTTTGTCCCTCCCATTGGCCAGATACTTGCTCGAAGATATTAGTTGGACATGGCCCATTGATCACTTAGCCGTCCCATCTCTAAATTGTCATGTGCGTAGCAGAGAGTACATTATTTTACGCCCACGTGAATGGAGATACGCACGTGCAACCAAGCCTTATGCGGGAACCGAACCCACACTCTAGGTTTGGGGCTTTCAGCCTCCGCAACCCTTGCATTCACTGCATATTTTAGGCAAGTTATTTACTTATTTGCCTTAGAACTCCAATTTCCTGAAAAAGTTTTAGTACTAATATTGACTAACATAACATGCGAAAGAGCAAATGCTGGAGATACCAAAGCAACAAGAATCAGCTTAAGTTGTAAAAATCTGAAGAACTGGTTTCGAAGGTTTAAAAAGAATCTTCTTCAGCTGTAAGAGTGAAAATGAGAGAAGCACGTGTTCACGCAATAATAATAGATATAAAACTCGAAAAAATTCCAGTTAAGGAAAGAAATAAAGGTATTAGCGCCAACTATTCACAAAAAGGGGAAGCTATTAATGAAATAATTTCCTTAAAAGACGAAAGTAAAGACGGATTAGAACTGGGATCATTAAATCATCCAATACTATAAAGGAAAAGATTCTTATGAACGTGAAACACCTCTGGAAAATCTAGTTTACCAACGGAAGATGTTTTTGAACAATTTTGCCTGCAAAGAACAGGGAAATATCGTTTTTTTATCAGCAGTGATCGGCAATAGAAGGTTTAGATGTTTCATTCTTCTTAACATCATGTATCTCATGCCTGTTAGAGAGAAATTTCAAGGTTTTCTTTAGATTGACCAATGTATATTAATCCTATTACATTAAGAAATACTGTATATATCCCATAATTTCATATACAAAAAGAGGTTCTTTGTTGAAAGGAGATAAAACGACACAAAAGTTAAACTTCTGTAAAATACATACCATATTATAGCTAATCAATGGGAAGAAATGAATAACCAAAGAATTATAATCTCTCAAAATGAGTGAATACTTTTTATTACGTTGAGGTGAAAAATACTTTCTCCGTTTGGTCAATACAATAATACTAGACAAAACGCATCTGTGAATGGTCAGATTTATACAACTTACGCTGATTCTTAGTAGTTTAGTATCATCTCCAACTTTTACAACTTTTAGTGCCAGGTGATTGATTATTATCATCTTCAAGCTGATTGATTATGCTGATTAGCTGACTGATTATTAATAATTATATCTGATTACTATTGATCAGGTTTCAATCAATTATTAGAGTACGTATAATGAACTTCTAACCCACACCATAAATTCTGAAATAACCGAATTCATTAAAGCTTTGGAAGCGAACACAGAGCTGCTTGAGTGTTCATGTAATGAAATTGCCATCGGCAGCAATATAATTCTGGCCGACGAATTACACGAAGTTCTTTCCAGTTTAAAATAAACTTTAGCTATCAATAATGAAATATTCGTTTACATCGAAGTTGCAAAAACCTCAGCCGCCTGTAAGCAACTGAATATTGTTGAAATTCGTTTGGGAAAAAGCAGATGATGCAGGAAGTTTATTCATCACATAGTGATTATGATATGCTTTAGGTAAAAACTTTATCATTTTTAGCTCGTGCTTGATTTTCATCCAACCAACTGAACTCTTGGCGATCATCATATAGAATCTACTTTATTCCTAGCTACTATAACGTGTAAAATTCTGTCTTATTTTGGAAACAACATACAGTTGTAGATGAAGCTTGAAGTAGGTTTTGTGCTCGAGATATTACATGTGACATTTACTAATAAGTTTTTGCTCGTCGAGACACTGCTGAACACCAGTCAAATTTGTAACGTATTCCGAATTATTTTGCATGGCTCCCATTAAACGATGTCTGGCAGTGTAACAGCTGACTGGGGATAATCCCGGTTGTAATTCTGAAGATACATGTCATACAACTAGGATTCTGCGACTTGGCATCGTGCGATTTGGCTTTGTCCTTATTTCCTTACTCGATGTTATATTTATATTCTGTGTAATTTTAGGCGTTTGTAAGATTCTGTACTGTGTATTTTTAAGTTACAGTTGAATTGGAAGAATCTTAAGAACAGGTAAGCGAAAAATCGCTTGAGTTCGTGATATAGAAAACAACAAGTAAGAAATGTGAAATAACTCTTTATTATTCCAATAACGTGTAACAGAACTCCGTCTTGGAGTTGTAAAATAAAGCCCACAGTCGGGCTTGAACTTAAGCGACTAAGAACTAAACTTAACTAATCATGACTAAAAAGATATAGCCGAAGCTATCAAACTTCTAACAGAGTTGGACCCTTTAAAGCTGATTAACTGCGAAGCTATCAAGGGCCTAAAGTACGGCCGAGCGTAATAATAGCTTAAGAGAGAGTAGCCTAAAAAGGCGGACGCATGCTAGCTAAAATTACTGGTTCTCTCTCACGAAGACAGTAGAACTTCGTGGTTAAATACTACTCCTTAAATTTGCATTCAAACGTAATTCTAAAACTACCTTCTGGCCGGAAGTTGTAAGTTGAAATTAAGAAGCGATCGGAAAGCAACTCAAAATTTAACTGTTAGAAAAATGAACATAACCCTTACACGTGTAATATTCTAATTTAAACTTAGCGCATTTGATTTAGTTTTATGCTTCGCTTTCACCGTAATTGCATGTTCTGTACAGCCAGGTATCAAAATACACTTCTGATACGTCTTGCATTACCTAAGTTCTTCCTAAGTTCTTACGTCTTATGGTATATGAAATTTGCCTATGCAGTGTGATACAATCCAGAAGGCTAAGTCAAACGATTAAGAGAAAGTATACGAGGGCTATCTTCTTGAGTGACAAATGCATTTGTGAAAGACATTCTAAGGAAAATTAGTTTGTATTTACATTACCACTCAAAGAAAACCAAATTCCAAGCAGCCAGATCGTTCGCTGGTATTAGAGCCAGGATCAAACAGCCAGTGTTCAGCATTTCCCTCAGAATCATATCAAAAAAGCACTGCTTGAAAGAAACAACTTATATGTTTTTGAGATATATAATTTTACAGTTATTTCAGAAAATTCCGAAACTTTCTTCAACAGTACCGAGTTCTAATAACCATGACACTGATGTTGCGTGTTAGTTTAATAAATAATAATACAAACAAAGTCAGAATGACTAAAATAAGGTGAAATTCTATCCGATTTCAATCCCCTTTCCATAATACTTGAACTTGAAGGAGCTATATTTAAATATAACTGTTTGCGATGCAAAGTGTTTTTTCTCTGTAGATTTGCGATATAAAGATAAGCTTAGCGTGCCAAATTTGACACGCGTGCTAAACCTTGACGTCAAGAGATTAGCATATTTCAATTTCAGATTTCCTTTAAACTTTATAAATCCCTTTCGTAAGCAGGAAAAATATTTTCTTGCTATTCTGTTTTTAAATATTCTCGCCTTAAGGTCTTTTTACGTGTAATCGAGCAAATAAAACTGTTTTATTTCTTAAGAAAAATAAATTACAATTTAGATTACGTAGAAAATACCGTAATTTCGCATTAAATTTAGTATGAATGCTTTTTGAGCTAGATAATTGCGTTCTTTTATGTTGAGTGTATAAGACGGGAGCTTTATTCAACACTTTTTATTTGAAAATAAAAAATACATTTCATCTCTTTATCTTGCTCAGGGATAAGTCTTTAGAAATGTTTCTTATTTTGCTCCTTCTAAAAACTTATACATACAATCGACTTAGTCATCTGTACGCAATCTAAAAGAATAACATCAGACAAATAATCCTCGCATTCTTAGCTGTAATTCAACGTTTCTTAAACTTTTTCCATTTTCCAAGTGTAGACCACTTTTATAAATTAGAATATTCTGCGAGCCGCCTTACTTTTTTCCCTTCGAAAGCTTTTTTAATATATGTTTAAATATATGTCTCTATTAGTATATTATAATTTTAAAATCCCAAATCGCAAATCTACACTGTTTTTTTTTTTCAATATATGTTTACAAAACATACATTGAAAAAACGCCTTCAATATATGTTTCTATTAGAATACTTCTAATTTTAAAATATAGTTAGCTAAACTTAATTTAGTTCTTCAATGGTATTAAGCAATCAATTCAATAGAAGAAAATTTATATTCGTTTTTAGCAATTCAAGTCCAATAGAATTTGGATAATATTCACCTTTTTAAATAAAAATTAAATAAATGCCATTGCTCCCATTAATGCGATCGATGAGCATGCCGATTTTGTATAGCTTTTTTACGTTTGCATGTCTGTTGGTAAGAAACAACACAAAGACAGAGCTTTTAATTCTTCTTTTGTTTCTAAAACTAGCTTTGAGAGTCCTTAAGCAGGATAGCCTGTAATAAAATTCATGAAATCTTAGTCTTCGGAGAAAAAGGTGACAGATGATTGCCATGTGTAATTTCCAAACTCTGAGAGTTTCAACTATAGTGTTGCATGCGTATGCAGTTATTTGAATTTTATTTATTTATTTATTTGTGATTTTGGAAATCTAGGAGGGCTCAAATGGCAGGCTTCAAGAGCAAGTGGTCCTTGGATCACAAACTGAGAAAACGCTACCGTAATTGGTTTTGTTTGCTTTATGTGATTATGGCAAAGCCTCGAGAGCTATCGTTATAAGGGGTGGGATGCCTTCGTGTAGGACTTTCTAAGGAAAACCGGCTCATATACACGTTATACACGGGGAAAACCACGAAAACGCCCATGCAGCCAGCCAGTTCGCGGGATTCGAAAGTCGGACCGAATTACCAGTGTTCAGTGACCTTACCTCTTGACCCCTGGCGGCCAGCTGCCCTAATTGATTAAACAAATATGAATGATTTCCTTTTTTTATTAGTATAGTATGTTATTTTATTTGAGTAACATAGCAGAAAACATCATCCTACATAATTTTCTAAAATGATTTTTTAATCAAAAAAAAAAAAAAAAGAAAGAAAAGAAAAAGAGAAAAATCGTCAGATTTTTAAAATGCGCAGTAGAATTTTTTTAAAAAATATTTTCCTTGGTTTTCTTGAGGACTGCATTTTTTGCCAATGCTATGATATGTATAAAAATTATAGATAAATGCGTTAGCTTTATTGTACGTTCTATCAGACAGAAAGCTAAGCTATGTAAATGTAAGCTACAACAAAATATGATGGCTGCTTTAAGAAAAAATTCGTGACCTCAAAATTATTTATTCTAGATTATATATATTTATTCTAATATTCTCCTCCCTAAATTCATCTGTTCTCCCAAATTCGAGATCTTCCCATGTTCCATAACCACCTAAAATTAACCAATAGCAGCTTAGATATACTTATGCATCTACGCGGTATAAATACTACTTTCCAAACAAACTCGGTCATTCCTTTTCCTAACTTCTGTTCTGCCAACACCGCGCTGCTATTCTTTTCTGTCTAAGATGCCTACATCGTACTTTTAAAAACTAGTGTACATAAAAATTATTGTGTTTTACTACGATTGGATAAATGCCTTGTTTACTAAAAAGTGATTTCATGCGAATTATCATAGAATAAAGTTGTGTTTAGAAATGGCAACGCCTGGAAGTTACTCGTTTTTACATCTATCTCTCTAACTACGCAACTAAAATACTACATATATACACACACACACACACACATATATATATGTATACACACGCGTATATACATTACAGAGACAAAAGTTTTTTTTACCTACATAAAAGCAATGTTATGAAGTAAATAAGCAATTTTATTTATTTTTTTCTTAGGCTGAAAGAAAATTAAACATAGTTATTATCATCCAATGAAATGTAGTCAATCTGTTTCTGAAATGCAAACAGTGACGTGACGTTATGCAAAGAAGCGCGGCATATTCCTTTCACAAAGGACAATTCTCCGTGAGTTTTCGCGATTTCAGGTTTTATTTCGGTGTTTATCGAGTCAAACAGCTTTATAAAGTGTCATTTCAGATCATATAAGCTGAGGGTTTTGAATCTTAGAGGCAGAGACCTTCTAGTACTTAACGCCTCGCTGTTAAATTTACGTCAGCTCTATCTATCAGTGATTTTCTGCTCTTTTGCATTCCCTCACACCCGATACTTTAAACTTACGCGCCGGTAAAAGCAGATGAGCCGACTTGTAGTATAAATGTTACGGTGAAACACCGAAATCTGGAGAATGTCGACATTCACCGGTGAATGTCAGCATTCACATAGTCGCTTGGTGTATGTCCGAAATATTTTCGAAATACTCTTATTTCTGACTTACACCGGTAAATGTCGACATTCACCATGTGCCAATCGTGAATGTTGAACATGTAAGAATATTATATTTTCTTCTCCGTAATTGTCTCGATAAAACGCACTTGAGACTTAAAATAAGAACTTAAGAATATAAGAACTTAAAACACACAGTACATTCAAAATGAGAAAGGAAAATAATAAAGTTAAAAACGTAATAAATTATGTGATTTCAATCTTATTTATTGCAAGAACATAAACTATTATTACACTTTGAATTGCACAAGAGGTCCTTGCTTTTACAACTGCATTTATTTGTGGAACACTTCCTTTTGCAATGACAGCATGTGCATATACTCCTCTCTTTTCGACCTACACCAGAGCATATCTGTGATTGTCGACATACACCGGTGAGGGTCCGAATGTACAAGAATGTAGTGCAATATTCGATCTTTCACCAACGCATTTGGTGAATGTTGACATTTTCCGGTGAAAGTCGACATTCTCCAATTTCGGTCTTTCACGGTAACATATACATATTATTGTAGTCTTTGGATTACGTTATCAGCGTTTAAATTTATGTGACTGTTATTGTTTAATTCACATTGCCACGAGCAGTGGGTGTTTTTTCTTCTTTTTTTGTCTGTAGCACAAGTTTTGCCTATTCGGTTAAAAGTTCAGATTAAATTAAAAAACTTTATTTAAAACCTTCGCATGTCTTTGGCATACTATTTCAGACAAAGCGATAACTCGCTAACCTGTCTAGTAGGGTTGTAGGACTTAAATTCAGTTTCCAGAGCACTTGAAACCTTACATAGTCTACGATAGTTTCTGGAGTACAAACATTTTCATAATATTTGGCATCACATATTATTTCAGCTTTGTTTGTTTCTTAATACAGTTTTGCATCATTTGCAATCGCATCCGATTTTTCGGATATATTTAACAAATTCATTCAATTTTAATCAGAAGTTTGAGAAACGTTTTTTGTGATGCATGTAAAGTCATTTTGAATATCAGTTACATGTATGTATATATATATATATGTTAAATACAAAATATCTACTTTCTAATAATAAGTTAACAAGAACTCTTTAACTCCGCTTCCCTCTTCATTCTAAAACTAGCAAAGCAATACTTTTTATAATATAGTCTTATATATAATCCTTCCTGTAATTCTGAAAAGTGATCCGTCATCTGGTCTCTATTGAGCAGTTCTGGAATGCGATGAAATCTTAACCCAGCATCCGAATATTAATCTGTTATATACCTAAAATATAATTCGTTTAATATAAACATTCTTGCAATGTGATCCGAAGTGTTGCGTGTTTAAAAAGTCTTTGTTGCACAATCTCGCTCGTCTTTGGTCTCCTTTCTCGCAGTTTTTGGTGGCCTCTTTTTGCAATCTTCCTCTTCGCTACAGCAACATGCTATTGCTTCCAAAAAGTATATTTTTCAAGTTTATCGGATGCAAAGCGTTCTTAGGCGCTGTGTAGCCGATTTGATTTTTGTTGGATTAAATAAAAATGTTTGAATTCGGCCATGTCTGCAAGTTTATGGTTTATTCATCTAGCTACCACGCCAAGTTATTGTAACGAGCTTCTTCATATTCTATTATGCTCACACGCAGTGTATATGATTAATTTCTAGCTTAATTAACAACAGCCTTTGAAGGTTCCTTTTTAGTTTGTTGATTTTTTTTTGTCTCCAAAAGAAGTAAAATGCTTGAAATGAATCGTTCTGTGTATTAATCCAAAATTAAACCTTATCTCTTTATCTTTTCATAACACGAGCACTCATTTAATAGTAAATGTGTAACTGAAGTCTCTAATCAAATGATAATCAAACAAAAATACTTTTACTAAACTAACAGTAATAAATCATTATTATGTCCTTCAGCGCAGAAATAAAGTAACTTCATAGTTCTAAAGCTAACATCAGTAATATAATCTTGCTATACTGATACTTAGGCGTATAATTTGTCCAATCTCTTTATCGCCAGTTGTAATGTTAATACGTGAAACATATGATTGAAATTACTGAATAACTGTTGAACCTGTTCAAGAACGTGGACTACGCTATTATGATCGCTTTTGTATGAGTTATACATAAATAAAGATCATAAGGATTTTTGTAACATTTTGCTTATTATTGAAAGAACTTTATTTTCTACATCATCATTTAAATTGTTATTACCGCACATACATACGCATATCCATTATACTATTTAAAAGTCGAGAAGCAATATATTTATCCATTACATAAATTTTTTCGCGTTTTTGAATTTTTCAAAGTAAATGTTCGTGTTCAAACGACGTCAGAAAAGCATATTTAAATAAAAGTTTAAGATTCTTTATTAGGCTGCTCTTCTGTCAATATAACAGTAGAGACTATGTTATTTCAAAGCCGGAGACATGAAAAATGAGCAAAGCCCTCGCCGGAGCTCAAACCACGGACCTCTCGAATACGCGCCAAGCGGGCTGACCCTTACACCACAAAGGCAGGAGAAATATCTTATAACACATCTTTAGTTATTACGAAAAATTTAAATCTTTACTAATTAAGCCATTCCATAAGGAGATAATCTATCAGACATTTCAAGAATTTTTCTTTTTTTCCTTTCAACAATCTTTTGCTGTTATTCAAAAAAAAAAAAAAAAAAAAAAAAAAAAGATAAAGAAAGGTGACATTTGTGAAGAAAAACAAGGGCGAATATTTTTGTGCAATAGTATTAGAATATTTCTATAGAGCCTTTATAAATTTGATTATGACGATTCACCAGTAGCGAAGATGTTTCATGCATCGAGAATTCTGTTAATAACGATTGATGATTCTGATTATGAATTTGCTAACAATACGACCTTACATCTTTTACTAAATCTATAAAATTTATATATATTTCCTAAGCTTTTCATGACTAAATTAGCTATTGACATTTTTCTTATGAACTCTTCAATGATATTATTCTGTTATCACTGTAATTTTCTCAGCAGTAATTGAGTAAAATTATATAACTTCGGTCGAGATTTTATGTTATAATCTCTTTGTAGCTAACAATTTATGTACTATCAGCAATGCTGTTCAATTTGAAACCTTTAAACAAATCTATCACTACTTTCTTTACTAACTCAGCTCAACTATGTATTGAAAAAGTACCAATGGAAATAAAAATGATATTTGTGTCCTATTGCGTCATTCTCAATGTCTGAAATAACATATTATTATGGGAAGCATCGGTATTTTTGTTTCCTTTTATATCCCTTTCCAGTACTTTGTCATAAGTACTTTGTTGTTACGAGCATATTTTGTCATAATCTAATAAATCAAATCCAGATCAAGGCGTGTCGGTTCTCTTTACCGGCGATGACGGATGTTGTTGTGACTTATCTCACTTGTTTGACAGTAAAATCAGAACAAGCCCACAAAATTCATCGTGGCAAAAAGAGCAAAACTGCGCCTGTCGTTGGCAAGAGCCTTGAACACCAAACAGGTGATAGTACGACTTCGCTAAATTCCGTCCACAATATTAACCCTGTGGCACCCTGGGGGGGGGGAAAGTCGGGTCCGAGAGTCTCCCATCCCTCTTCCCCTACCATCAATCTCTCGAGAAGACTTTCGGCTGTTCTATAGCTAGTCCCCATGCTGTAAAGACATTATACAATTACAAACATCCATGCCTTCTCCGGGATTCAAACCCGGGGCCATCGGTACCGCAGTGGACTACCCTAACCACTATACCGTTTGGGCGGCTCGTCGGTGGATGAACATGCTGATTGAATGAATATTTGTAGTTTTTGTTATGCGTGATGTAAATATGGAAAGGATTTCCTAAAATGTTCGGCACAAAGTTATTGCTTCTCATAGCCGGATAATCCTTGTGCCCTTTACCATGACCAAGTAATAGAATATAATTTTTTTGGACGAGCTTATCCTTTTCGTAACTTTAGAATACCGTACTCAATATCGAAATTTTATTAACGCAGAGGGAACGTGCATCTGAATGTAACCAAAAGCTTAGTTCAGAATGCTTTTCCCAAATTAGAATCTTAATATGTGGCTAATTGTGAGCTTCCCTTTGTGGCATATAACATCTAATAATTAAACTTGTCTTTATCTCACGCCATTAAGGTCTTATTATCCAAATGCAAGTATGTGTAAGATAGATACTTGGTTAACCCTAATGTAAAAGCTTGTTGTATTAAAAGTCTCTGCAGTTAATCTTGACAAGAAACTATACGTGAACTGTACGTGATTAACATTTTTTCATGTTCTTTGGGTGGTACTTCAGTAATTTTGGTGTATGGTTAAGCGCTTTTTAGTATCGAACCTTCTACGTATTTGTTTTACTTGAAAAGGATTTTTTTACTGTTTTCTTTACAACTTAACCTTGATCATAAAGCTTTGAAATAAATTTTACATAGTTTTTAAAATAAATTTTACATGAGGGATGCACCTTTCTCATAATACAGCACTAAGTTTATAACACTAACAGCAGCTAATACTAAAATAAAACTTGTTTCGTATCCTATGCATTGCTTTTTTTAAATATCATTTGTAATGAACTGTAAAAATAAATAATAAACATTTTAAAAGTAAACGTTCAGAAGTAATTAAATATTAAATTTGGTTTCTCATTTTGGGATCCTCTTTATAACCTTTAGTTGAAGGGAGCGATGTATGTTATGTACATTAATTTTTTTAATTCAGTTAGTATGGAAAATAAAATGATTTTTCTCCATCAGAATTTTAATGGAAGAAGTGTATCGCTGTAGAGTCATTAGGTTTATTTCTGGGAAGGAGATGTGAAAACTGTGCAATACCCTCGCCAGGATTCGAACTCCGAAACTTCCGTTTGTTAGCCAGACGTGATTTACAGTTACACTACGAAGACGAGCGGTGAGGAAGAAGAAAAACCTTATGTTTTCCCCACTTAAAGGGGCGACTGGGAAGGCCAACACTCAATTGCTGACCCTAGTGGTGACGAATTATCGTCCACCATCTTTCTTTTGTTCGGGCGCCTCTGTAGAGTTATTAAATTTATTTCGAGGCAGGAGACATGAAAGAAATAAGCAGTGCCGTCACCAAGCTTCGAACTTCAGACATTCTGATTGCTAACCCTATGTGCTTTCCAATTACACCACGAAGGTATACGGTAAGAAAGGAGAAAAATCTTACAGCGTTTTAAAAACGCCTTGTCGTGCTTCTTGTTCTTATCACACACACATATATATTTACGCATTTTCAAAACATTCTAAGATGTTTGCAGTACAGTATAAGGAAGTTTTTTTCTATCCGTTATTAAAATTATTGCCATATAGTAAAGCAATACATTTGTTTGAGAAATGTAGAATAGTTGTACTTATTTTACAGTGTCAGCATACGTTTGAATAAAGTACAGATTTCAATAAAGCTAGTTTCTGCAAAAAGTGATAACACGGTAATACATCCTTAATACTTCTGTTGAATTTAATCAAAGAATTGCCTTGCAGGCATAAATAAGGTTTTCATTTTAAGTTTAAATAATTCTATTCTAGACAGAATTCATTTAAATACCTCACAATACACTCCAGATTTCAAGAATTTTATAAAAGGAAGGAAGTTATTTACTTTTAAAAATGATTTTATCAATTTAACAACTTTTCTTAAATATAATGGAAAATAAAATTAGAGTTTGAGCTATTACATTTCAGCCTGAGCAAAATGCAAAATGAGGAAAATACAAAAATTCATTTAAATGTTAAGGAAATGTTTGAAGACTGTGAATGGTTTCAACAACGAAGTAACCAAGCTGTAACAACAAAGTAGCTAGAATTGTATCTTACATTTATTTAAAGACGAGTTTCTGAATCTCATTGTTAAAAGAAAATATAAAAATATCGATCAGTATCGTTCTTTTTGAAGCATAAATTAGCATATCCAAACAGTTTACAGTTAAGCTTCAAAAATAAATATTAATAATAAAACTCATCTATTCAAGCATGCAGATTTCTTTCAATACCAGTTTTCTATAATCGTCTTAGTTTGCGAGCAGAAAATGTTTAATAATTTACAAGGTAGAAAAATAATCACATTTACTTTAAAAACTTTTCTTTCTTTTCACAAAACTGCAGTTTGCATCAAAATTTGCAAGTAAATATTTCTTTCACTATCGCAATATTACTGTTATTCAGTCTATTAAATTTTATTCAAATATATAAGGAATGTAATATGAATTGAAATATTTGAGAAAATACATATGTCAGTAAGGAGCATTTGGAATAAATAACATAGGATTTTGTTTTGTATGAATATTGAATAAATCTGATATTATTATCCTGAGATTTGTACAATCTAAATTTTAATGATGATTCCTGCCTTGATGGTAACTTATTGTTGGTTTTTACCGTAGAAATTCTTACTCTATTCATTTTAACTCCAGCTTTAGCCAGATATAAATAAGAAAGTGTATGGCACTTTTAATCAAAAACTTGATTTGACTCGGAGTTTCTGGTTGGAATCAATTTCCAATGGTTATACTTCTAAACACTAATTATGGTATACACTTGATCGTGTCATGTCCAGAAAGAGATAGGAGCCCACCAGCGGCCGAGCGGTAAAGTCGCTGAACACTGGTAGTTCGGTCCGAGGTTCGAATCCCGCGAACGGGCTGGCTGCATGGGCGTTTTCGTGGTTTTCGCCATGTGTAACGTGTGTACGAGCCAGTTTCCCTTAGAAAGTCCTCCACGAAGGCATCCCTCAGGCAGATAGCCCTAGGGTGCTTTGCCGTATTCTCAATACACCAATACACCAGAAAGCGATAGAATTGCATAAATGAAAGAAGTATCTTATGAAATTCCGCTCAGAGGAGATTGATAAAATAATTTCTTGGGCTAGTAAAATTCTCTTTGTAAACGTTGAATAGAAATAATGGACGTTTTCAGGTGTTTAGAACAAAGAAGTCTCTCATTCTTAAGCTTGTGATAGAAAATGGTAAGGTTACTAAATTTGTCGCTGAGCGTTGCTGCTAATAATGTAAGCCAGGGAATCATTATGGAGATGTTTTACATTTTTATTAAAACCACCGTCCCTTTCGAACAAACTTTTTAAGCTAATATCCATCAAGAATAATGACTGAAATTTTTAAATTGTAAAATTTCAAATGTTTCAGATTATGTGTTTTGTAGTAGATCGCATATATCAAGAAATATTAGAACCTAAAGCTTAAAAATGGTGAAATCGCATTCAGAGAGAACTAAAACGTGCATTTTTTCCAGATCTTGACATAGTAACTGACTAGGATTTCTGTTTGTCTCTTCTTAGGTTATTACATTTTATTTCTGTCTTCTTTCTTTAGAATGGTTTAACATAGTCTTTGTTTTAAATTGAAAAGTTGCCAAAGCAAAAAAACATTTAACTTATCCAGAGACTATCGTCTGGTTGAACTGTAAGAATTATTAGGAAATCGAATATTAATTACGGATTGAAATAGTATCCCTGAAAGATTTTAATAGTACTGAAAGTTACATCTTGAACGTTGAAGAATATTAAGGAGTCAAATAATATATATATTAATGTTTAGGCATAAAAATCGTAATGAAGAGAACTATATCTCTTTTATAAATTCATATGCTATGATTATAAACTTATAAATGCTGAAACCTAAACTTTTTTTCTGAATCTGAGTCTTATTTTACAGAAAACTTCTCCGATGACCTTAGAACACCAGAGAGAGGACTCTGAATGCGCTTCTCTCGTGCGCGAAGAGTCAGTTCCGGCTGGAACCTCTTTCAAATCGCCTGACAGATCTGAAAATGGTATCCCGAGACCAAGGCATTTCAAAACAGAAGACGAAGAAGATGATGGATCTGCCCCTTATTCTACAGCTAAATTCCATGAGCAACTTTTGGATCAGGTAAGTAAGCGCTTCTTCTTGAAGCCTTCCAAAGTTCACTTATTTTTATTTTCGCAGCAATTCCCGATATATATATATATATATATATATATATATATATATGTAATAATAAAATTCCATAATCAAGAATACAATTAAAATTCTAACTGTATGTTCTTTTCATTTTTTAATGGCGACGTTCTCTTATTTGAAAGTACGTGGAATTAAATCTATAGCTCCATAGTCAAGTTGTTTTTCCCGCCTTTTCTACACGTACAGTTTTAGAATGTTCTGGAAATATTTAAAGCGAACTGGATTGGCTGACGAGGCTGACGTCATTTCTTGGAAGCTCCGCCTTTCCAGAGGCTATAAAAGGACTCGCAAAAAGAATATCGGGGCTTTTTCTTAAATGTCACGATGCAGTAAACTTCATACAAAATGTTATTAGTAGTTCTTTTTTATTTACTCCAGATATATGATTTTGTAACTGCTATTTCTCCTGACCAATAATAAATGGATCCTGTTTTTTAAACTTATTGTCTGATAATTTAAGCTACGACTACATTTGTATTTCTTCAGCAATCTATTTATTTAGGACAAAAGCTGGTACATCATATATATATACACATATGTATATATAAATATGTATGTATAAAAAGATTCCCGAACTGAATATGAAAAATCAAAGTACCCTTTTACATTTTTTAAGAACGCAGTCTCTAGATCCTGTTGGTGACGAATTATTGTCCACCACCTTTTTGTTCGAGACCCTCTGCAGAGACATTAGGTGTTTTTGAAGCAAGGGACATGAAAAATGTGCAATGCCCTTGCCAGGACTCGAACCTGGATCTCTCGAATACTCGCCGTTATACCACGAAGGCATACTAGAAGGAGGGAGAAAATACCTTATAATGGGACTGGATATTTGTGCATCATGGATCATTTTGAATTTTTTTTCCAAAATTGCAAAATTCAAGCATGCGTTCAAATAAAAGTTCTTTAATAATGCTTGTAAAAAAGATGAAATTAGAGCACTTAGGACACAGTTCGGATATAATTGTATATATGAGACCTCCTTCGTTAATCTTGTTAACAGATCAAGCTTTTCCTAAAATACTGCCTTATACACAGGAACGCGTGAACACACTACAGTGATCACATTTTATTTTAATTAATTAAAGAAAAAATTAACTTTAAAATGATTGAACAGGAAAATTCTTGTCTTTGTATAATATCATAAAGGACTATAACAAGAACTACTAACTAGTTTCTTTATACCTTAGCTTCTTTCCCAATTGATTTAATATTTGCCCTTTTTTTAATTAAATGGCTTAAACTATAGTACACAGGAAAATGATATCCTTTATTATATATATTGTACTAGAAATATATTAATAGTTTTATCCATTATAGATTTGTTTCTAGCGGAGTATTTCTATGTAAGTTCAACAATATTTCTGTGAGCAGAATCAACCCATTTATGTTACAGGTAAAGAAATAATTCAGATTTTGCTATGAAATCCCTTATAACCTTAATCAGCACACTAGAAATAT
This sequence comes from Stegodyphus dumicola, assembly GCF_044657685.1. NCBI lineage: Eukaryota > Metazoa > Arthropoda > Arachnida > Araneae > Eresidae > Stegodyphus > Stegodyphus dumicola. Next base: position 104,759,194 of record NC_140781.1, on the reverse strand, counting down.
CGCTTTCAAGCCAATTGGTAGATATATATTTCAACATAGTAATCAATTATTATGCTGAACTATGGTTAAAATAAGCTTGTTTTGCAATGCCAGTGGACCTCAAAATGAACTTTTCAAACGAACGATGAAAAAGACTTCTATAAAGTGAACAACAAAGACTGTCTTTGTTAACTTCTCCCTGGTTACGGAAAAAAAGTATCTGTTAAAAAAATAGATTGGCATGATGACAAGTTTTCTTTTCCCCGTAAGTAGAGAAAGATATAAAGCTTTGATTCAACATCTACTGCAATACTCCAAACATTCGGGCTACAGTCCGTTCGTATACTAAAAAAATCCGGATAATTAAGTTATCCTTTTCTTAGGGGTATGAAAATATTTATACCTCTATGATACTATAAATAAGGTAATAATACCTTTTTCATTTATTATATTTTATTTCAACAAAGATTATGCAATTAAGAAAGTATTTTTATTTCCATGAAACATAAAATACAAAATACTCTTTTTTTCTGTAAAAAAATTCTACAATAAAACTATTTTTCTTATGGTGTTTCTTTTCAGTATACTTGAATACGTTTTTCTTTTTGATTGAACATTAGCTCATCTAAGAATATTAAAATTCAAATCCCGTCGAGGAAAAAGCAATGCATATGAATTAATTTAATAACATATTAAAATATGTACTGACATATATTATTTCTTATACTATTTGAATCACTAAAAAAAATTAAATGCATAAATATATTTCAAAGATCACTAGTAACACAGTTATACCAATGAATATTTCTTTACGAACATTAAGACGAAAAATAAAAAAAATTTCAAAGCTTCCTCGTATTAGCAATTTTAAACTCTCTTTCATAATGAAATTCTATTGCAAATTAGAATAGTAGAGGAGTAACAGCATAAATTAATAGTACACGCAAAGTAATTCTTCTTTTAACCAATAAGCATTTTCAATGAACTTTCAAAAGCTTAAATTCCAAAGAGAATGAATATTCCGGAAATTTAAAATTTTATGAAACGATTGAGAACTTTGATATCAAAACCTTCAAATCGAATAGTGAACATAAAATATTAATACTGAAATGGGAACTTTGTTCTCAAAGGTAATTATTTATCATAGAATTTAATCCAATATACAGGGTAAATAAAAAGGAATGAATCTATTTTGCTGAAGCTGTTTGTAGTAGATATATTTGCACTATAAAGATTTCTGAATTTTCTATGTGTGAGCTATATGACACTAATCAAAGCTGGTAACTAAGTTCTTGTCACATAATTTGCAAGAAGTCTACGTCTCTAGCTTCTTAGTTATCTGAGTACGATATGGTAACTTTATAGAGTTTATCAGAGTTATTTGGGAGCACAAAACGTGACCTCAACTGTGCCTTCTTAGGTGTTTGAATTGCAAATCTTTTAGCTGTCAGCTGGACATGCTTACTTACATCTTTGAGAGCACACTTGGGAGAATGTCACCATTCTGTACAGTTTTAACCGATTTGGGGATTAAAGTAGCACGTTAATAGCCTCCTTGACATGAACATCCACAAGAAAAATATCTCATTACGTTAGATAAGGGGATTTTGATGAGCAATTGCAAAAGTTTCTAGAATTACATCCTACGATTTTTTGCGAGGGCATGCAAAGGATGCGATTCATGTACCACTCTTATTTCAAGATCTGCCAAAATTATGATACCATATTCAAAACCCAAATTATCGAAGTGAACGAGCTGTTGTGCTTGAGACAAGAATTAGGTTATCATACAGTGCCGCGTTATAGGAAGTTCGTAGACTCATTAGGTATCTCGAAAGAGCAAAGCAGAGAAATCAGCAATGCTATCGCCGGGATTCGAACTTCAGATCTTCCTGTGATAGCTAGACGTGCTTTCAGTTTTATTACAAAGGTATACGGTAAGAAAAGAGTAAATTCTTAACAAACTCACACATAAAGTGTAAGTCTCGTGAAGTAGGGTTACTTTTGGTATTTTTTAGTCTACAGGAACCTTAATGCTTTCTGTCATAAATAGCAATTAATTTGTACCAAATTTGTAGAGTAAATATTTCCTTCCTTCTGAATTAAACAGTTTAAGGGTGACAATTTACGTAGAATTAATAATTTATTCCACAAATATGGGTTATATAATAATTAATATGCCGAGTTGTTTTTAAAAAAATTCATATAAAATAGTAAATTACCTGAGAATTGCTTTACTGTGATCAAATTAAAGTGATAACTATGCGAAAGTTCTTATGAATTTTTCCGTTTTGCAGGTGTATTCATCTCCTTAATTCAGTACTTTACCTATGCATAACTCATAATGTGTCAAAACATAGCTAAATGTCAGACAAAAGCTACCGAGAATGAAAATCACGGATAAATTCGTGATAAGCATTAAGAAGAATAGTTTCCTTGGCTGAGATATTTTGATTCCACCTAGAGGAAAGAGATGATGACTTTCGTCACGTGATTTCGTTGACCACACCCGTTTCGCATGCTACAAGCTGATAATTTTGTGGACTTATATCTCCGTTTTTCTTTGTTCATCTTAAATCAGGTTTCGTACTCTCTTTTTGTTTTTCCTCTTCTCTTTAGCTTTGAAAAATCGTTATTCATTATTCCATGAGAGTGTAAGATATTTCAAGATTATATAAATATATCCAGATTACATTTAAATTAGAGTGTATTTAAAGGAGTAATTCGAGATTTTCCAACGTGTTCTGAAAGAGAAATAGAAGTGAAAAGTCAAAATTCTGAAAATCGTTCTGTGTTAGAAATTGCTTTGTATATCACAGGAATTTCAAACTACGTTTTGATTAATATTCTTTTTGCAGAAGTTAATCCCGCGCTTCAGAGTAATTATCATAAGTTTCAGTTTTCGAAAGTTCAATGTGAACTTTATGGTGCACAGTATTGCTCTGTATTGTCTCGTTGATAAGTGAGAGCTGAGAATAACAAGAGGAAAAAAATGCCAGCGAATTCTTCATATGATTACAAAGCAATTTATTTAATATTTATGTTATGAAAGGCTAAACATGAAAAGACAAAAGTGAGATCTCATTCAGAAAATCTTTCTTTGGAGTATTCACAGGTACTGAAAAAAAAAAAAAATAAATAAATAAATAAATAAAAAAAAATAAAAATAAAAATAAAAATAAAATAAATGAATTAAAAAAAAAGCGAACAAGTTTGCAGTATGCCCTAAAATTTAACTTAGTTGGATATATTCTGAGAATTGATGCTAAATTTCTTTAAAATTAATAAACTCCAGGATAGTAACATAAGGGGAAAATTAGATATTACAATAATCTAACGTCCCAAACTCCCATGTACAGGCTTTAATACATCATCACATAATTCGATTTCCACAATATATATATTCACTGAGAGACATTAAAACTTTTACTTCACGTAGGAAATCAGTTAGCAGAATAATACTAATTTTTAAAAATACATAAAATTGAGACCCCACCAGGAAGTGTTGTTAAGACCTATGAATAGTGGAAGTACGATCCAAGTTCGATACCCGGAGAACGGGCTGACTGTACAGTTGATTTCCGTGGGTTTCCCCATGTGTAACGGGCCCACCAGCGGCCGAGCGGTAAAGTTGCTGAACACTGGTAGTTCGGTCCGAGGTTCGAATCCCGCGAACGGGCTGGCTGCATGGGTGTTTTCGTGGTTTTCCCCATGTGTAACGTGTATACGAGCCAGTTTCCCTTAGAAAGGTCCTCCACGAAGGCATCCCTCCCTTAGGCAGATAGCCCTCGAGGCTTTGCCATAATCACACACACACACACCATGTGTAACGTGAATAGTAACTACTTAAGGATTCCATTCTAGATTTGAACTCCTGAGGAGAAAACAACGCAAGGCGAAAACGTCGAGGGAGAAAACATCGCAAAGAGAATACATCGCAGTTCTAAAACATCGTGGTACAAAACATCGTCGTCGAAAATAAAGCGGTTCAAAAACTTCGCAATTTAAAAACATCGTCGTCGAAAATATCGTGGTAAAAAATGAAGTATCTACAAATCATCGAATGACGATAACATCGCAGACATATTTTTTTCAGGTTTTATTAATTGTAAATGGTTATTCCCATAATGATTTGTGAGTGCAAGATAATTTTTACTTTCACATTTTTTTATTAACTAATAAATTTTTACCGAAAAAGTAAGAAGGAAACTTAGCACAGAAAATTAAATGCAACTTATAGATTATACTCTTCATGAAAAATTACCAGTAAAAACTTTATAAAAAATTATTTATTAATGGCCTTTGTTAGTTAACTATGTCGGTTTAAAATTCCATCAAGTGCTATAAGTTGCATTAATTTTCTATGTTTAAGTTTCCTTTTTATTTTCTCAGCAAAAATTTATTAGTTAATAAAAAATATGGATGTAAAAATTATCTTTCTTTCCATCTTGCGCTCACAAATCATTATGGGAATACCCATTTACAGTTTTATTTTCGAAGACGATGTTTTGTACCACGATGTTTTAGGATTGCGATGTTTTCTCCCACGATGTTTTATAGCACGACGTTTTCGCCTTGCGTTGTTTTCTCCGCGACGTTTTCGTCCGCGAAGTTTTTGGCTGTAACCCCTGAGGATATATAGGATTCCTTTCAATATGATTTAATTTACACAGGTTAAACCACGACAACCTTAAAATTTCGCGCTAATGAAGTATACATTAGGAAAAAGGAAACACAGAAATCCTCGTTTGCCCCCACTGTTGGTAAGAAAAGTCACGTTTTTTATATTTCTGCAGCCAAAATTATTCAAAAGTCATCTTCTGTTGGAGGATTTGTTTCCCCATTCAGAAAAATTCTTCAGTTCCAGTTAACGATCCCAATTCCAATCCCTCTTTACCCTCAGCTTTTAAAGACATTATTTCATAATTGTTTTCATTTTTCATTTAATAAATGGCGCCAGTAGTTTGTCTTTCTTCCTCTCATTCTTATCGCCTTATCTTATCTCATCACTGGCTTCTCTTTCGACATTTGCACTTCTGAAGTTGTAGAAGTAGATTCTATATTTAAACTTTCGAAACTAGTACTGCAAATTTATGAATATGACACTGTTTCTTGTTACATTCAACTTCGCTGATAATCGTTATTCGGTAAATCTTAACCAGAATTTTCAGAATGCGAGTTTAAAGCATGATTTAGTTACATAAACTGAACCAGCTTCAAAGCCATCTTCGCTTAAGAGACTCATAATTTTTTCGGTTCCGAAGCAGATGTAAAAATAATCGCAACTAAACCTTGCTTCGCTTTAATATTGGTAATGCGAACAAAAGGAAAAGTTTATATGATTGCAATCATTTCTGAGCTAGAATATGATTTCTTTCAGACTATCACAAAAGAGCAAATCGATATGCAAGAATTGGTAAATAAATATTTACATATATTTAAAAAAAAAAATAAATAAATAAATAAATAAATAAATAATAAAAAAAAAAACAGGATCTGTGCTAAATTTAGATGGAACCTTCGCGTATACTGCTATGGTCTGTTTATTTAAAATAGGCATATCAAGGTCTTTCCGACCCTCATCATTTCGAAAGTAACATCTGTCACCATCATGGTGCTTTACTTATTTCCTCCACCTCATTTGAAATTGTAGTCGAATCAAGTCAACCTTCATTTGCGCACTTTGCACAAAGCAAAACTCGTTAAACTGAAATGAAGATAGAAAAATCAGAGAACTCGACCTCAGTTGTCGTTATCGTGGTTATTAAGGCAAGTCGGGTGGGAAAAATGACCCTGAAATGCCTATTCTAAAACAGCAGATTATAACAAGGGATTGTCAGATAGCTTTATATGCCTATCATATATTTCCCAACGAAGACTTAAAAATGACTGCTAATCATCAATGTGTTTTATGCTTTGCTCGTTCTGAGCACGAGACTTTAAATTTTCCATAAGTTATAAAAATTACTAGATTTTAAATACTAATATCATATCATATTATAGCTAATGAAAGTCATAATGTTATAATTAATATATGAAAAAATCTAATGCTTATGCGACATTCAAAATTTGGATATGCCACTGTAGTGCATTACGTATACTTATGTAGTTTTGAAGCATTACCAACAATAATAAAAATTTATACTGCTTTCTCAATCTAGAAAGTAATATATGTGCTATTTATACTTTCATGTCGTGCTGCAAAAGAGCCTAAGGATTTTGAAAGCTGCTCTAGCAGTTTCCTAGAATATTAAATTTTATAGCATATATTAAATTGTTATAGCATATTTAAACAATTGTGGGACAATATGACTGACCAATTTACTGTTTGATACTCGTTTATCAAAATTTGGAAATCCTGCTGAAAGGAAGTTAATATGAGTTACCTCACCCAGAGTCAGTCAGTAATACATAAAAATGTGTAACCGTAAAACTAATAATAATTATTATAAACATACGTATCTGAAGTAAAATACTGAATACTGCCATTATTTTTACATATATGATTAATAACACATTATTAAATACTTCCTTTTAGCTTATATAAACGAACTTAAATGTATGTATATATATGTTTCATAATAACAATTTCCAATGTTTAATTTTTACAAATAATATAGAACTCAAATGCATAAACATGAAGGTGTCGGGGACGGTTACTCGCGTTATATCGGATTTCTCTACAGAAATTGCTTTTTACTCCAAATTGAATTGACTAAATTGCTTCATAAGAATAAGTTCTTTGAGTATCAGCATTGGTTCATAATCCCTTCTATTCGCGGAGATATTTGGCCTGACTAGAATTGCCGGTTTGGCTTTAACTTATAACTCGAGTAAAGACGAAACACCTTCGTATTTACGTATTTTTATCAATTATTGTTCGTTGAACGAGAGTTGGTTTGTTCCCCTTGAAAAGTCAACTAATTTCCGATCAATGACAATGATTACATGTTTTTAAATTTTCCTTTTACAATTGAAATTTTATTCTTCATGATGATTTAACTCTAGTCCCCGTTAAAACATTATTAACCTTTTGCTTTCAAATTACTTCAAAACATCTTTCGAAATATAACTTACCAGTATGGATTCACTCTTCTAAAATAATTCTACTTTAATTAAACTTAGGAGATAATATAATCAATTAATCAATATTGTTTAGGAAATAAATTATATATATATATCATTCAGTCATTAAAAGGAACTTGTAACTTTAATTGTTACATCGTTTTGAAAATGTTTGCTTAAAGAGAATCTTTAGTAAATAAAGATTTAAATACCACAAAACAAACTGTAATTATTTATGTAATAAATTATCTATAATGCATATATTAGCCTCTCGAAATTCCTTTAGATATTGAAAACAAGCTTTTCCATAAATTTTCAATTATTTTTCTCCTTTTACTCTCTTTTTTGTTTTGCTATGAGAAGGTTGCCGCAATAAATTAGAAATCAGAAGAGATGTGTTTGCAAAAAAATGTTGAGAAACACTTTTCTAGACGCAGGTATAGTAAAATCAAGCAAATTAAACCAAAACTACAGGTTTTGAATGAAACATCTTAAATTCATTACAACTTGAGTTTAACCTAAATAGATTAAATAGAAAAGGGAGTTACTGGCTTCAATCTAGCATCAGAATCTACATTGTCGCATCACTATTTACGACGCTACGTGAAAATTAAATAACTAGGTACTTTAAGGCTTACTCTAATATATGCTTATTACTTACTTGAATGTCACACTAACGGGTTTCTACTGAGTTAGTAAAGTAATTTAGATAAATTTACTGCAGGAAATCAAAGTTTTCCGGGTGCCTGTTAATCGTTCACAAAAGCAAAATATAAATCACCAGAAGCTCAACAGGATTCAGGGCACAGACAAAGGAAACAACTCGGGAACTAAATTCTTATTTAAGCTCTATACAACAAATAAATATTTTCTTGCTCCTTTACTTAATTCTCTTTATTTCGTCCTATATTTAGAAGCAGCGTAATTTAGCTGTCTCTTCTCGCTCTTTTTTTTTTTTCAGATTTTAGCAGTTTAACGCAAATTCTTACATTAAAAACAATTGAAATATACTTAATTACTAGGTGTATCCTATCAACATTCTAAACGAAACTAAATAGTGTGGACTATAATCACTCATGAGAGCGCAATTCACATTAATTAAGAAGAATTGATGACTCCGTAACCCAATACTTACACGTAACCCATATCTACAATACAATACTTACCACATCATCATACATACAGTATGGCTTCTCTTAGTATTTGTGGCACACCGCCATAAAGATGTTAAGTTGGCTAAAGACTGTTAGGCATATTTAGCATTTTCATGTTTTTATAAATTTAAACCTCGCACATAAAACTGGAATCTCAAAATTTTTATATCAAAATTAGAAATTTTTTACATTTGTAAAGTTTAAAAAGTTCTTGTAAAAATTTCTTAACTACTAACTACAGCTAGAAATAATTTGCTTTTATTCACACATCTTCCAACTCGCAGTTATAGCTAAAAAACCTATAGAAATCTTAAAACACATGTTTCGTGTGCTTACAGTTTACATTTCAAGGTCAGTCCATCCAAGTCTCTCCTTTTGCTTTCCGAATGTAAACCCATATGCAACTAAAGAGGTTTCTTTTTGGTTCGATGCTATATTGTAACTATCAAATTTCCTTTAGCTGTATTTTCCCTTTTATCTGACTGAAATAGCTATTTTTGCTTAACAGCTTTTTGCCTGGAATTTTTTTTTTGGGGGGGGGCTAATTCTTTTATCCTAGAATAATTTTAATATAAATGTACCTACTAATGCAGCCAGTTTGATTTTTAAGTGTTTTTCTTAATTAGTTTTATAAGGTATTTCTCCCGCCTTCCTAGCTTGTCTTCGCAGGTGTAGTGGTTCTGCACGCTGGGCCGGTATTCCAGAGGTCCGTGGTTCGATTCCTGGGGAAGGCTGTTGCTAATATTTCATCTCTTCTGCTTAAAAAAAAAAAAAAAAAAAAAAAAAAAAAAAAAAAAAAAAATCCTAATGTCTCTACAGTGGCCCCCGAACTAAAAGGGTGTTGGATGAGGTTTCTCCACACACAGGATTTGGTGACTGGGTCCCCTGAAAAACCCCAGTCGCCCTTTAAAAAAGGGGTGTATATAAGGTATTTCTCCCGTCTTCCTAGCGTGCCTTCGTGGTGTAGTGATTCTGCACGCTGCGCCGGTATTCCAGAGGTTCGTGGTTCGATTCCCGACGAAGGCGGTTGCTGATTTTTCATCTCTTCTCCTTCCAAAAAAAATCTTAATGTCTCTACAGTTTTATTTTATTAGTTTGTTCGACTACTATGTCATGGTTTTTGCAAACGATTTGTTCCTTTTAGAAACTTTGATTTTAACAATGACTTTTAATCGATTAAGTATATGAATCTTTTGTGATACTTTGCTCAGGTCCAAAGTGTTCAAAGGGAGCAAATAACTTTTTCTTGGACGAAATAAGACTTTTCTTGGGATTTACTTGCGGATTTGGTTTTTATTATAATTTAACCTTTTCTGGCAGTATTGTATTAGTCTTAAACGGCAGAATCTCCATTAATGTTTGTACCGAAAGGACAATACCGAAAGTCTTAAATAGAGGTTGCGTTGGAAATCTTAAACTCTAAAATAAATATATTTAAATACAAATAGTTCATAGAATAACGCAAACCGTCGCTGACTAACCATGCGCTAGTTAGCTTCCGTACTTGTGTATTTCTTTTGTCATTTGAAAAACACCTTTTTTAACTGTTGTAGACAATGGTTATAACCAGTGGGAAAGTTAAAACGCAACTTTTTTTTTGTTAGCATACTTGAGTTAAAAAATTAAAAAATACTTCCATAGCTATCAAGAAGAAAAATATATTTTTTGTTGCAGATTTCGCGACATTATTAAATTGCAGTTGTGTTGTATATGTATGTGATCTGTATATTAGTCTGTATATTTTATAAAACATTATTATTTATTTAGAGCAGTATATAGGGAATTTATATATTTACGAAAATTACAACTAAGCAAGATTCACAATACCAGATTCCGTTTTGATTTACATTTGGTACTAAGATTGATTGTACGGATATGAAAAACTGGTCTCCGGATAGCATTTGAATCCAGAGCATCTTTCTGTGTTCGGGCCAGCTTTTCTGTAGATAAAAGCCTTTAGACAGTTTATGCTTAAAAAAGAAATTACAGGGTCATTTCACAAACAGAACTGAAGATCAAAGAAATATCTCCGTGAACGCAGGAAGCTACTAAAATACCCGCATTACGGACAGCATTTCGGTGAGCTTCGAAAGAGACCTTACTGAGTTAGTGATTTGATTATGTAACTCTGATAGAGTAGTTCTTTCCCATTTCGGACCCATCGGTGCCCAAATGGCTAAAGCTGTAAAATCTGTACTCGGTATCTAATCGGGTTAGCTGCAAGCAATTTTAGTGTTACATCCTAAGTGTAACATTAATATATTAGCCAGTTTTCCTTAAAAACTTCCTCCACGAACTCATTCTTCCTTTGGAAGATAGCCCTCTCATGCTTTATTTATTTTCCTCAGTTAACAACTAATCACATTTAGAAATCATCAAAAATTAAAGTTTTAATATTTGACTAGAACCAAATCTAAAATTTCTCAAATTGCCACTAATGGAATATTATGAGCCAGCACATCCCCAGTATCATTTTATTCGTAATAAGCAAATGCTTTTTTAATACATATGTTGTACATACTTTTCACACTCTAAGACTATTTGATTACGTGTTTGCAAAGTTACAGCATTATTTGTATTTCTTTTATGAAACCAAGTTTTTTCCCCTAAAAAACGTAGAATCCATTTTGATAAACTTTAAAATCTAATAAACACCGAACGAAGACAATTTGAATTAAAAAAATTCGATTTTCATAATTTCCAGATAGGCAACATGAAAGAATTATTTTGTTTCATAAAATATAAAAGCTATTATTCTGCTGTGTTAAAAGCTTAAAGTTTATTAAGAAAGATTTCATTGAAATTATTCATATAAAAATGTTAGTATTTTAGTTTTCCATCGGGAGAAATATAAAAACTCTTTTACTGCCTTCCAATTCAGCCGTAAATTGATTCCTAGACGATAAAGGGCAACAAATAAAGAAAAAGGTATGTGAATATTTTCGAAATGTAAGAGAGCAAAACACTCTCGATTTCCCATTTCTATGACAGCCTCATAACTTTTCAGAAAGGTTTCATTTTCTATTCTTAGAATGAGGATCAAGTGTAGAAAATAAATTTCTCGCACTGCGGTTGCGTCTTGTATAAATGGGAAATTTAATACAAAAAAATGCTGTAATTTAACTGCTTTGATGATTTTTCTGCTGCAAGGAATTTATCGAGAGCGCTTTAAGTAGTGAGTTGATAAGGTATTTCTCCAGCCTTCTTAGCATACCTTCGTTGTGTAGTGGTGAGCACACTCGGCGGGTATTTGAGAGGTCCATGGTTCGAGTCCCGGGGAAGGCGTTGCTCATTTTTCATCTCTCATGCTTCGAAATAACCTAATGACTCTACAACTGAATAGTTTATTAAAAGATACTGACTCTGGAGCCCAAAGATGCTGATTGACGTTTAAGCTTGTTAAAAGATACTAATTCTGAAATCCAATGATACTGACTCACATTTAAGTTAACTAAAAGATACTGAATGAAACCCTAGATGCTGGTTAAGAGTTTTTTGAAAACGTTACGACAATAAGGCTGATGTCACAAAATTTTAATCCAGAGATACTGGCTGTGCAACATTAAGTCTGATATCGTGGAAAGTAGACCACTGACTCTCTACTTGTCGAGTTATCATTTTAACCATCTGTCAGATAAACTGATGTATCAGTACCTATAAAACTATGTACTATACAGTATACATGTTTCTAATAGCATAACATTTACCTGAATTACAAAGTAGCCTAAAAATTTGGAATGCATTTCGCAAGTATCTTTCGATTTGTTTGCACTGCAAATGATCTTTGATATACACGAGGCTTAGAAGCGCCATCATTACTCACAGCTTCAAATTCGTGCGTAAGTTTTTTCTTCCAAAATTGAGCTATTACTAACCTACTATTGACTAAAAGCCTTACCAGTGACATAAAGTGTACAGTACATTTAGATTTATTATGACACAAGGATCTTGGACACATGGATCTGGTCTAGCCTAATGGATAACCAGTTAAGTAACAACGACATACTTAGTATATGCATTATTTGTTTTATTCTTATTACATTGTGAGTAAGAGAAAAGAAAATAGATTAAAATTGGAAATTATGAAAAAAGAAAAATCATAAGTTTTAGGCAGTCAATTCGTAAGTTTAATTCTCTGCTCGCAGTACTCTGTTCATAATTCAGAATTGGAAAAGTAATTCCATTAAAAATTTATGTAATATTCTTGAAGAAATTCGATTACTTCCTTGATTTTTCTTTTCTTCTTGCAAGTAATTTTAGCATAACTGGAGGCATGTTTTTCGCATGAGTCTTTCTGCGTTATGTAACATTTACGTGATTGTAAAAAGCACGATGGAGAAGAATCACGTTTTATCTCTGTTTGTTGCTTTTCATAGTCGAAGAATCGATTTCCGATGGAATCTAACAGCTGTAGGATTTCGGTTTTCTCAGTATGATTCCCAAGCACAGAATGACCTGAAAATTCACCTTTTACAGCAATATTTAGTTTCCTGGATTGATAAACAGTTCAGGTAAAGATGAAAAGGGTTTACAAGGTACTGTTTTAAGGGAATGCTCGCAGCATCCATATTCATCACAACACCAGTGATACAAGATAGAGTAAAATTACTAAAATAGCCACACAGTACGTATTACAGTAAATTTTAAATAGATGTAATTTATCTTTTTTTACTCCCTCTTTCTCTGCTTTTTTTCTTTTCAATTCTCTCATAGAAGCGGTAGTCATATATTGCTTATAGAGTCAAAATACGCGAGGGCTATTTGCCTAAGGGAAGGAAGTCCTTCGTGAAGGACTTTATGAAGGAAAATGGCTCATATTTCCGTTACACACAAAGAATAACCCGAATGCTGCTATGCTGCCAGAGTGTTCGCTAAGATTTGAAACCTCGACAAACTACTAGTTCTGCGATCTTATATATTCAAGCGCTAATGGGCTCGTCACATCTTAGTAAATTTAAACATTCTGTAACAGATTCGAGTTTAATTTTTGGCATTATATAATTAAATATACTAATGCTTCTACGCATTTTATACGTTCATACTATATGTCACAATTTAAAGTTTTTTTATTGCTCGTAAGCTATACTGTTTATCTATTTTTCAAATTGCTGCTTATCTCCAAAACATTTCCTAATATATTTGCAGGGAAAATCCCCATGTAAGTAGACTTACGCATTTTAAACCTGCATATTTCAAGGGCTGATCGTACATTCTCTTGAGCTGCTTATGGAAAAAAAGGAAGATTAAAAATAGTATTGTGTAGTTGTGTCTAATCTCACGCGTCTGAACTAATCAGAGAAAACCTACGAATTTTATCATGACAAGGAATACAAGATTTCGTCTTTCGTTGGCAAGAGCCCTGGGCACCATTTAGGTAACAAATACGATTTTGCCCAGTTCCACCCCAACTTTAAGAGAAACTACCTAGGCGGCCATCCAAGGGTCTTCCACCCCTCTTTCCCTATCATCACACCACACGAGAGTACTTTCAGCTCTCGCCATATATTTAGAATGTCCTCATGCCTTCTCCGAGATTCGAGACTGGGCTTTTCACGGTCCTTCGGTACGCTAACCACTATCACTTTGGGCGGCAAAAACAATGTAGTTGCTAGACAATGAAAAGAATGTCCTAGAATAAGGGAAAGAGCTGCTGCTAAAATCTCGAATAAGAACATGAATACGTATTTTGAGAGATAATCAAAAAGGTAAAGCCAAGGCATAAACTCTCCTCATCATATAAAATCTAAAATATCACTTTTAATGTGACATTAAAAAATTGCGCATTTTATTGCTCTGAGTTGGTGGCTTGCTCATTTATGTTGAAGTTTTTTTCTTCACTTCTTTGTTATTTTATTATTGTAGAGGGTCATATGTACTTGCAATGAGCATTTTTTACGTAAAAAAAAAGGAAGAAGTGGACAAGGCGTGCTCTAACCTGAGTAAAAATCGATACATTTGTGGGTGTTTCGCTTGAAGTAAGGGTCCTATTAATTTTAGTGGGAGTCCCTGAATTCAAAGTTCTTGGCTTAATCGAGAGAAGAAATTTTGAAGTCGTTACTTTATAAGGTATTTCTCCCGCCTTCTTATCGAACCTTTGTGGTGTAGTGGTCAGCCCACTCAGCGCGTATTCGAGAGGTCCGCGGCTCGGTTCTTGGCGAAGGCGTTGCAAATTTTTCAATCTCTCTTGTTTCCAAAAAAACCTAATATTTCTACAACTTTTAAGGTTCTAAAATTGCGTAATAATTTCTATCTTTCCTAAAGTTCTGAGAACTAAGCAATATTTAAAACTTTTCAAAATTAATCTGTGTAAAAAATAATTTTGCAAAAATAATCGCTTGTTAGATCTGTACCATAATGAAACAAACCTAATAAAAGGCAACGAGATTTTAAAGTAAAATATACTAATTCAAGAGTGATAAGAAATTACAAGTAAATTTTTGTTTATTTAATACTATTCCCCGATCGCAAATTTAGTTATACTCCACGATCATAAATTTGGTTATCTAGCGCTTAAAGAGTGAGGTAGGTGGATATAATTTAATTTACACTACATTAACCAAGAATACGAATGTGCTTTTTAATGTGATGGAGCAACAAGGGATCGGTCGCTGAATTTAAACATCTTGAACTAATCATGATTAATTGCATAAGAACTTCATCAGACAAATTATACAAACATATTCCCCTGCTGTGATACAAAAACTAAAAACCTTAAACTGAAATCTCTCGGAAAGCCGAAGGAAGAAGAAGTGAAATTGCCCGAAATAACTGAAATTAATGATAAGGGGTCGACTTAAAATTTTAAGAGAAAATATTAAGATGTAATCTATGCAAGAGTAAGCTAATTTTGTAATCCTACCATGATGTCCATATATAAAGCAATACTTGCAGTTGGTTTATTACCTCTTGGCATAATGTAATAACGTTTTGTCTAAATGTAGCTTGAACATTATATAAAAATCATGGCAGGGGCTAACTCTGAAATGGCGCAATTCAGAAAGACATATAATAAGTATGTTACTTCAGGATAGAGAGTGGAATAATAAAATTTTAAAAAAGGCTGAATAAATTAAACATGTACCTTACCAGTTATTTACGTTACCTTACACGTAACCTTGTGCAATGAATTTTAATTACTTGGGTGTATTGCATACATATTTATATATGTATATTAGATGCATGTACTACATGCATACATATACTAAAAACTGGAAAGTTTATATAATATATATATATATAATTCTTTTTTGAATAAGAAAGATTTTTAAGAAGCAAATATTTTTATATACAAGCAGAATTTCAATTAATTTGTATTTAGCAGGATAATGGAGGTATCTGATGCAAATGTAAATTACCTAAAGATATAATTAATAAATAACATAAATATTTAATTTGTGTTTATATATATATGCACAAATATTATATATATATAAAATAAAACTATTTTAAGAAATGGGTATTCCAGTATTCCAATTAATGTAACGATATTTACTGCTCTTATTATTGTCAAGCTGTTTTAGATTTTTCTATTTCTTTAGATTTTAAGTGATATTTTTATCAGTTTTAATTTAGTAATAAGCTGATGCTGAATGTTACAGGCGGGATTTGGAGCATTTCACTTACTGGTGCTACTTATTGCTGGCTTGGGGCTTACAGCAGATGCCGTAGAACTCTTTGCGATAGGTTATATTTTACCTAGCGCAGAGCATGAGCTATGTATGGAAGAAGATCAAAAAGGATGGCTTGGTAAGTTATTTTTATCTAGTTCAGGCATTTTAAATTATACATTCGTCCTACCTTTATTAAGCTTAACATACATTCCACAAGCCTTTTTTAAAAAAAACCTGTGGAAGATGAAGAATTTTTACAGGGAAACATGTTTTTTTTTTCCTGTCTCTATCATGGAATATCTAAGTGAGTCATGATAATATTCATGATTATAAAATGATTCCCAAAACATTTGAAACTGAAGGGAAAACTTTCTGAAAGAATTATAACGGTGCATCATCTTGTAAGTATGAATCGTCCTGCAAAGGATTGTTTTTGTTCCTGGCCGTGTGCTTTCGTGGTGAACTGGAAGCACGTCCGTTTAACATAGATAAGTCCAGGGGAAAGTTTGAATCCCAGCGAGGGCATTACTGATATTTTTGTACTTCTGCTTCGATAAAGCTAATGATTCCAAAAACTTTAGTTTATTTCTAAGAGATTATTCTCTTTCTCTTGGGTTTAACCTTTAGCAGGACTGAAGAGAAATGTAATTGGTATTTCTTCAAGATATAAATTTTTTAATGAAAGAGAAAGACGAAAAACATACGTAATAGTGGCTTGTTTTCTGGGAGGGTACCGCTTTGTGAATGTTGCTTTGGGTCATTTATCTTTGACAAAAATTCCAAATTAGCACTCATTTCGGTTACCAAAAATTCCACAAAGGATTTTCCTCTTTACAGAAAAAAGAAGATAAACGGAAATATTATGGAATATTTGCTTTTCCCAAATGACAGCAGATAAGTATGACTTTAATAGTGAAGGGCATGCTGGCTTAGGATACTTTTGCAGAATACTGGATTGTTTGCGGATAACTGTACTATAGAAGAAAACGTGTCAGTCTAAGTGCTCAAACATAATGTAATAATAAGTAAAATACATGATGTAATGGTTTCGGAAATTTTCGGTTTGGTTTTGGTTTAAATGATTATGGAAAAGCACACTATAGGTATCTGCTTAAGGGAATGTGTTTGGGGAAGGATTTCGTGGAAGACGTTTTAAGAAAACCTGGCTCGTATTCACGTTACAACGCCAGTGTAGCCAACTCGACAGTCTAGACTCGAACTCAAGTCGGAACTACCAGTGTTCAGCGATTTTACCGTTCGACAGCTGGTGGGCTGCGGCAATTTTCGGCATTCGTGTGCATTAAAAGTATGATTAAAAAGGAAATACTTATACACACTGCTGGCCTTTAAAATTGCTAAACCGTGAAAGAAAGAATTAGCGGAGTCACATTTATTTCACAAATACATTATAATGGATGGATTAAACTTGAGGTACAGAAATTCAGAAACCAGTATCCCAGCCATCAGCCTTGGGGAACATTGGAAGCTATTATATGGCTGGGCATGAAGCTGTAAAGATTTTGGGTAACATTTTTGGATATTACAGTCATTGCAGGTTCAATCCTATACCAGAGTTCATCTGTTGTACTTCCAGGCAGCGGCTGATTCTCTCTCTACCCATTGACCATACGTTTCCGAATAGTGCGAAATCTGAAGAACGTCTCTGCGAAGGCAGGAGTCGAATACTTCTTATATTGAAGAAAATTAGGACAACTGCATGATCAACATGTGGTTGTGGCGTTCCGGTCCTTAGGATTTTACTGTTTGCTCGTGTCGCCATCTATTAGCACAGATAAAAAGTGAGGTGCTAAGAGACCTTCATGTTCTTGAAGATGGCAAATGACCTTGGGGTTCGATCGTGGGTATGTCACGTAGAGGTTAAATTCTTTTCCTCTGCAGCAAAAATGCTCCCATAAGATCGCCTCGGATATTTAAACTGCGGAATCGCTACACACTTTCCTCTGAGCTTTTTTAAAAGGATATGAGGACACGCGATTGGTTGTCGCAGTTGAGTCCCTGTTATAGGCGCGATTGCGTGCCCTGTGCTTTGATGTGATGGTGAGTTGTGGCCCCAACATATGCTCTTGCCTATCTGGGCTATTCTTCTACGGACCACGAAACGGCGAAAAACAACAGGGGGCCTGGGTTTTAAGCCCTATCCCAAATCGAACCCCATTAAAAATTTCAAAATTTTCTTATCAATTAAATTAATAAGCACGCAAAGTGTAGAGAAAGAACTTGCAAATTCATTAAACAGAAGGTCATTGGAATACTGACTAAGCAATAATAAGGTAAGTAAAATCAAATGATTCCGTATATACATTACTAGCCGCTACGCGGTCAGCCTTCGTCTGGCTTTCAAATGTATCAGAAAAATGCCTAAAAGGGATACCAGATACTAAATTAAAAAACTGCACAGAATTTTACTCTGCCTAATGACTTTATATTAAAAAAAACCCCACAAATTTCAATAAAAATGTATTACATATAAAAAATTACAATTAAATAAGCAATATCCCTTAATACAAATATTAATTATCCCAATAAATAAATTAACTTCGGGTTGCCTTCTCTCGACAAACGTCGAGTATCCAAGAAAAATATTTAATTTAAAAACTGCACAGAATTATAGCCCTCCTTTTTCCGAGTGGCAACAGTGCTGATATCAGCAACAATGGCAACAGTGATACATCAATTATCGAACTGATGCGATTTCATCAAAAAACATAAAATTTAAAAAAATCTCATTCGAATTTTGAAAAACCCTCTTGTCTAGGTGCACTGGCTCTTGTCTAGATGCAACTATGTACCAAATTTCGTAGCCCTGGGTCTATTAACTTACGCGTAGCACAAACGAAAGACACATACACACACGCACAGACAGACAGACTCTTCCTTTTATATATATATATATATATATATATATATACAGCTAATTCAGAAATGTACAGGATATTAACTTAATACAATACAATATGTACAATATAAACACGTATTTTACACAATTATTTGTAAATTTAGGATGGCCTTTGGCCTTTTGATATTATGTGAATTATTAAAATCATAGTTGCAGATTTTTATTTCAGAACTGCTGATTTTCTCTTGGCTTTCCTGAAAACGTTTAGCCAGTTTATGATAATAGGCCCTTAGTTGAGTAATTTTTGGTTCCTTATGTATCGTTTTGTTCGAAGTATACCATGGAGAATCGATAATTTGCCTTAGTATGCTATTACGGGCAGTTTGAAGTTGTTTTCTGTTTGTTTTGAAAGAATAAGTTCAGACTGGACAGGTATAACACAGCATGGGACGCAGAATGGATTTGTCAATAAGTAACTAATTATCAATAGACAGAACTCTATTTCGAGTAGTTAAGAGATAGAGTGTAGCTTTACACTCTCGAAACTTCTGGATAATAGATGCAATGCGTGGGGTCCATGAGAGAGAGAATTTTTGAGGATCACCTCAATGCAAGGGATTTGCTTAGGCGAAGCTAGATTAATTCCATAAAATTTGAGATTTTCATTAATTTTCCTTTTTCGGGAAGAAGACAGCCACCATTTAACCTAGTTGGGTATGTTGCTATACTGTGAGGCATGGTGCGTAGGACGTCGTTCATCGTTTGCCTCCAAGTGAACATGAACGAAGGAGCCTCTTCTTGTCACGTTTGAGGTTATCAACGTGTCAGTTCTGCGGCATTATCTCCCGTCTACTTCTTGATATGTTGCAATTTGCTCGTGTCTGCATTTATTAGCACAGATGGGAAGTGCGGTGCTACCAGGCTCCCCCTCCTGTAAAATTGCATTTCTTTCTTCAGACCTTAAATTGGGCTTCTTTCCCATAGATCTACGAAAAAGAATGAAAATAAATGAACATATAACACCAAAATTCTATTGCATAAAAGTAGAAGGTAACGTATTCAAAACCACTCTTCCCGTCCGTCTTTCCTTAATCCGATGCAAATTTAGAAATCGGACAATCATTTCAGGGCGGAGGGAGTAATATATAAAAACAATATATTAAAGCTCATTTTAAGATTTAAAAAATTTATTATTCAAATAGCATTCCTATGATAGAAAACTGAAAGTGCTAAAATTTAATGATCTTAATACTAAAAAAGTACGATGATAAGTTAAAATGAAATAAACATTATATATCATTTTAGTACACAAAGCAGTTCACTGATTCTTCCGATCTACATGCGTTGTAAAGTAAACAAACAAAAAGAATATTTCCAATACTTATTTTTCTCAAAGCGACAAAAAGGTGTCATTTGTAGAGACCTTAAGCTATTTTGAAAGCAGGAGAGATGAAAAATGAGCAATGCTCTCGCCGGGACTCGAACCACGGACCTCTCTGGTTCGCGTCCAGAGTGTTGACCACTAAACTACGAAAGCATGTTAAGAAGGCGAGAGAAATAACTTATATACCCCCCTTTTAAAGGCCAACTGAGGATTAGGGAATCCAATCGTCAAATCCTGGCGGTGGAGAATCATCATCCACCACCTTCTTTAGTTCGGCGCCACTGTAGAAACATTAGGTATTGTTTGAAGCAGAAGAAATTAAAAATAAGCGATGCCCTCGCCGGTACTCGAACCACGGACCTCTAGAATACGCGTCGAGTATGCTGACTATTACACCACGAAGGCATGCTAAGAAGGCAGGAGAAATACCTTATACCTTGACACAGAAAATGACTACTTTTGAATTGAAGGTTTTCGGAAAATACACGCAGACTATCTCTTCTTTCTATTTATTTATATTATTTCCCTTTTTCATTCAGTATTAACAACTGCAGTTTTCCTATGATGTCTTTAGTATCAGCCAGAGAACACTTATTTAACATGATTTTACCTTCTTATCTAAACCGATAAGGTAAAAAACTAATGTTAACCATGAATAGGGAAAATGTAACAAAAGGTAATGTGCTATTTTTGTAAACTTACTTCCAATTTTGCGTAATATCGCATTTCATTCAGGGAATTTCATCCAGAAATGAAAGCTAGAATAATCTAAGCTCAACTGCTCATTAAGATACTCAAGGGAAATATTATCAAGACGTCTTTTATGTCTGCAAAAGTGCAGAAAGAAACAAGAAGAAATAAATTATACAGAATATTTGGTACTTTTCCAAGAGAGTATTGATTTCAAAGCTTAGACATGGACATTATATACACACCGAGCTAATGACTTGGAATATGAAAGATAAGTGTCATTTGCTTTGCGGAATAGCAACCGAATCCCTTTAATGTTCTTTGCAAACTGTATTTGCTGTTAATGACGAAATAAGCGTTGAAAATATTCCTTTCGTTTTTAATACTATGTTTTAAAGTTTTGGAAAGATAAAAGTGGAACCGAAGTATCAAGAAATCTGATTGCATAAGTGAAACTGCCAGATGGGTTAGATGGGTTAAAAGTAAAAGTAAATAAAATTATGAAATATTATTGATTAACTGCTACTACTGTAGAAGCAGGAGCTTCTAAGGTGATAGGAAAAGATTTTTTCAACAATAAAGGTATAAAACATCTTTTATTCCCCAAATGTTTTTAGTCTTTTCGATACTGTACATCACTGTATCTAAAAGCATTAGCATCTAAAAATCATTAAAATAGTATATATCGTTTCAATTTTGATATAATATTTTAAATAAGAGAGTAAGGAAACGAAAGCTAAGAGAAAGAAGCTGAACTGAAAGAACTAAACTTCTGTATGAAATGTCTTAACATGTTTTGGATATGATAAGAGTAGTAATGACCAGATCATAACCAGAGCATTTATAACACATTTTTAGTCCAAAGAATGCTATTCACTAAAAAGTACAGTTCTTAACTTGTGAAGGATATAGGTGGTAGCTGACGAACCACCAGTTTTTCTGCTAAAATAGTCAAAAATATTCTTTATTAAGTTTAAATCTGGATCTGTCGGTCCATGAAGAATATATAGTGCTCGTTGTTCCCTTTTGAGGAAATAACGGCAGTTATTGCAAACTGAATCTCGATTCATTCGTAAAAGAAATACGGGCCCAGTCATCTTCGTTCCATGCATGATGCTTCAGTTTCCAAATGATTTTGCTGATGAGAAATGACAGGTATCTATCTATAAACCACTGATTTTCTGGTATACAGACCTTCTTTAAAATGTTTGCCTTTCTTGTAATTAAACAGCGTCTCATAAAAATAGTAGGTTTCGAATTGCTAGGCAATTTTTTTTTTTTGATTAATTCAATATTTCTTGCTTTAAGTTTAGATACCATGGAGCGGTTCGCTAAGAAGCACATTCATAACCGTGAGAACTTATTTAAAAAAAAAAAGGATCCACATTTCGTGTTTTTGAGCTGCTTGTGGATGAAACGAACACCGCAAATAGTGGTTTCAAAAGTGGCTACCTGCCACACACCTCATGAGACAACAACATTGTTTCATGAAAGTTTCCTAGATGCGTGATTTGCATTCATGACAGTGACCAGAAATGACCTACGAGGTCTTTCGACTTTACATTTAGCAACTTTTTTTATGAGATTTGTCCAGTCAAATATTTTCGTGAACAAATCTCAAACAGTTCCCGAACTGAGGAGAGAAACTGAACGGACCATTGACGTAAATAAAAATGAGGTTTGCGAAAGAGTTGTTGTGAACTTCCCCCGCAGAGTAAACTGCATACCGAAAACGTGGGGGTGGACTTATATCATTTTCCCCAGTATCAAATAGGAGCGTATATGAAAGGAAATAAAATTAAATTTCTTATTTTTGTGTCGCGCCGCCCAGTTGGTATAGTGGTCAGGAAAGCTGACTGCGATGCCGAAGGGCCTGGCTTCGAATCCCGGAGAAGGCATGGTTGTAACTGTCCGTTCCTTCATAGGAAAGGCGATGGTGGCCCATCTATTAGTTGCCTCCATAATAAAGAGACCATCACATCCGGCCTTGCATAGATTAATGGACTGGGTTACATTTGTAATTGTTGACAATCGACACCCTGTATTTCAAGCTGTTGAAAAATTACAATAAAATCGTACATTTATTTTGTCCTTATTCATTTACAAATTTTAATTCCTTCTGCCTTAGTAGAATTTTGCAATTTTTAATGTATTTTTGTGTATTCAGCTTTATAATATATATTTATAGAAATCACGTTAAATGCATATGCTACAGCCTTTTCGTTTGTAAGGATTATGTTTATTTATCTAACAGTTAAATTTTGAGTTAAAGGTCCTTTCCTATCGCTTCTTAATTCAACAATTTTTTAAAAATAGATTTTGTGCTTATGAGGGCGTTTGATATTAACAATTTTTAATGTATTTTTCGTATTCAAGTTTATAATATATATGTATAGAAATCACGTTAAATGCATATGCTACAGCCTCTTCGTTTTTAAGGATTATGTTTATTTATCTAACAGTTAAACTTTGAGTTAAAGTCCTTTCCTATCGCTTCTTAATTTCAACTTACAACTTCCGGCCAGAACGTATTTTTAGAATCACGTTTGAATGCAAAGTAGTATTTAACCGCGAAGTTCTGTCTTCGTGAGAGAGAACCAGTGATTCTGGCTACCACGGATCTGCCTTTTTAGACTGTTCTCTCTTAAGCTATTATTACGCTCGGCCGTACTTTAGGCCCTTGATAGCTTCGCAGTTAATCAGCTTTAAGGGCCAACTCTATTAGAAGTTTGATAGATTCGGCTATATCTTTTTAGTTAAGATTAGTTAAGTTTAGTTCTTAGTCTCTTAAGTTTAAGCCCGAGTATCGACTTTATTCTACAACTCCAAGACGGAGTTCTGTTACACCTTATTGGAATAATAAAGAGTTACTTGTTTCCTATCCCCCCCCGAACTCAAGCAATTATTCGCTTACTGGTTCTTAAGAATCTTCACATTCAACTGTAACTTAAAAGTACACAGTACAGAATCTTACACGTTTATAAGTATCATAAATTTAGGTCTGCTATAGAATATGACTTAATACTGTCGATTTGCTTACCACTATCAAAACATATACAAGAATTTTTCTTTTAAGTTTCTTGTTACGGTGTAAAGGAGATTAATTTTTTTATTGGATGTAATCATATTTGAAGATTCCCCGCTATTAGATTTCGATATAACAAATCATGAGCAATATAGCATAAGGCTTTTAGATTTCTAAACCGAAGTTTTATACTAGAGCAAAGTGTGTATTTTCACAAACGAATTCACCAAAGCGGCTTCTATACAGAAACAATTATGTATATTCTAGTCTTCACTAATTCATTTCGCAGGCCTCGAGTTACTTTGGCAGAATCAAATTCACAAGCCAATAAACAAACACTAAGTCATTTACTCTAGCAACAAATTAACGAGAGATGGTGCTGCTTTGATCCCTGAAATTAGTTTTTATACCCATTTTAATTTGTTTGATTTTACTGAGCTTTAAGTAGTTCTTCAAGAAGTTAAGATGGTATCTAAATAAGTCGAAGCCAACACTTATTTTCTCCTTCCAGTATTTTTCAGTCTAACTGCAATTTTGTGAGTTATTTTGTGAAAACATTATTAAATAAAGGTATCCCTCTTATTAATGCGGCTTCCTACCATGTCGTTTCGCTCTTACACAATAAGAAAATTGCGGAAACCCTCATATGGCATGGCAACATATTTTCATTCTAGCACTTTAATGCCCTCTTATAACGCATTGTGTGTATTCATATTTCGATAACATAATTTTTGTTCTAAACATTTGCGAAATTAATTTACGTACTATGCCATCGTGTGTGCCATCACCACAACCTATTTATTTATACACGCAAAATTAAATAAATTCCGCTAGTACTGGCATTCTCTCACATCGAAATTCTTCCAAAATTGAAACGTGCGAATCATTTACACAGTATTATCTTGGGCTTTAAATGTTCACTTGGTAGATTGCATGTAATTGAGATTTTGGAATTTTTTTTTAATTTTTGGGTAGGTGTTACTAATAAGCTTATTCATTTTTAGGGGTAATTGTTGCAAATTTAGATTTTAGTCCCAAACTATGTCTTAAAGTAAGAAAACAACTATTAAAGGAAAATGTATTTCTTTAGAGATAAAAATAGTTTTTGAATCTTTTGCTAAAAAGGGAAAAGGAATCTCACGTTGCAAAAAGGCTATATTTAAATGAGGCAGCAGTGAGAACCATTAATAACATTTTGCTTTTGAAAGCTTTTGGAAGGTATCCTTCAATTTTCTATTGGTTTTCAGTCTCGAATAAGACGGTTTCGCACAACAGGGTATTTTCTAGAAACCTGTCTACCATGCTACAGGAGGGATACCTACACTTATAAGTCTTATACAAAATGTGGAAGCATAAAATTTTATAGTGTTTATTTTTGATACTATGGACTCGCATTATTACGGTCTTTTAAGCGACAACGGAGAATGGTACAGTATCGAACGTTCTTTTGGATCGAATGGAAAAAAAATTTATAGGAGATCGCTCGGAACTTTCATATAGCTCATCTTACAGATTACCGTATTAGCACGAGTCGACTGTATTAAAGTTATTTTTGAAATGCTTCTCTCTTCATTAGTAATATTTTGAATTAACACGAGTCGACTGTAACGAAATTATTTTTAATTGTTTTTTGTTTGGTTTATTTAATTATGTCAAAGCACTCAATGGCTATCTGCCTAAGGAGAGGGATGCCTTCGTGGAGGACTTTCAAAGGGAAACTGGCTCATATGCACAAATTATTTTTGAAATGTTTCTTTTTTCATTAGTCACATGCTATCAAACAATGAATTTTATAATCTGAATGTAAATTTTCCTCCACATGCACCTTTATTTAGAGTCATTAGATATTATACTAATCACTTTATTTCATAGTCGCTATTATAAATACTACAAGTAACACACTCATCAGTTGTTTAATCGCAGAATTACGCATTAAATTTTGTTCATCGAACAGGTGAATACTTATAATCTCTTTTCTCGGGGCAACCCGGTCAAACGCAGATAGGAGATTCTGTAGAATCTTCTAAGAGTCTTGCATAGTTGTTCGCCTTTGCAAATGTCTGTACTTAAACTAGCACTTAAATCTAAAGACACAAGAAATTCAGAAAAGCCCCTTACTTCTTTCCAAAGAAACCAGTAATCGAATTCTTCTAGTTCTTAAATATTAAAAGAACAAATGGGCAGTCATAAATTGTTTTCTATTTTTAATAACCATGAAAAATTGTTTTCCGTATCAGTATAAATGGAGAAATTGAAATAAATGTCTACATTAAAAATAGGGTCATATAAGAATAAATCCCGTAGGAATCACATACAAAATCGAGAAACATATTTCTGGAGTATTCATCTCAGAAAATTTTCTCAATAATCTGGATATTCTCAGTTACTGTTATTTTCTTAGAGAGCAGAAACAAAGCTGTAAAAATCTTAGAAACACCCTTTACCAAGGAAGGTAGGAAAAAAAGATTGAATTTTATTAGCATAGTAAAGACACAGAAAATTATATTTATATACATTTTGTTTTCGTCCACGACAAAAAGAGGAAAAGAAATGCCTTATTCTTCTTCTTAAAAAACTATATAATGGAGACGTTAGCGTTTCCAATTGAAATTATTTTCAGATTAGCAGCTGAGCTTACATAAATGGCAAATTTCCCAGGAAAAGAGAATTTTTCGCCTTAGTATTTTGGAGTAGCATTAATTTCTTTTTCTAAGAAAGAACTTGGAAATTTGCCGACTATGTTAAGAAACGTTTAAGGGAACTGCCTTGATTTCGCAGATAGAGTTAATAAAATTACCGTGACATTTCTTAATCAGTTAGAAGTTTTTTTACTCCGAATCAGCAGTTTTTACTGTTATAATCAAGTTATATTATTTGCTGCATTACAAAAATTTATTAAATAATTTATATGCTCTTCATAAAATCGTGCCGTTAAAGACATTGTTTTAGAATATAGGAATTTCAAACTTTCCTTTCTGAGTAATATAGCACAAACTTAAAGCAAACTTAATGAAATAAATAACTTAACAATCGCAAAACACACTAGGGCTATCCATCTAAAGGATGGGACACCTTCATGGAAGATTTTCTAAACTGCAATAACCAGTAAACCTAGGTAATATTATGAAATCGTCTATACATGCAGACTGCTCAACAGCTAGAAATAAAAGAAAATTATTAATATTTCTCACCTTTAACCCTTTGGCAACTGAAGACTGAATGCAAAAAGAGAGTCCACGTTATTTATCTTCGAAGTATGTAATGATTTATCTCTGTGCTGTTCATAAAACCAGAAATATCTGATTACAAATATTTCCTGTGTTATAATATAAAAGATATGTTTTACCAAATACAAACTTACTTTCAAAACATTAAATACTTTCCTTCATCCTTAATTACACTTTTCTTTTTCAGTAAAGGGAAGACAAAAATTGTTTAAATCTTTTACACTTTTTAAACTACCAAATATTTTAACGATAACTGATCGATCAGATGATCGATCCTTAATCGAGGAAGCCTAATCGTTAGGATATACTTAAATTGTACTTTATTTACATAGGTGTCAGAAGAAAGAAATTCTTGTAGCAAGTCTAAGTAATTGGCATGATGTGGAAGACATTTACATTAAATTATTTTTCTAAATTTTACTTTTAAAAATTAAGAAATGTTATTTATACAATTTTCGTAATTAAAAAAACTAATATTTTTAAGCCATTCTTACAACGTATAAAGTAGCACACTGAAGCAGTAATGAAAAATTTTTATTCATTTAAAAACTGTTGCAAACGCATCATAATAATACATTTTCATTTTCTTCATCAGTGAAAGAAAACCTTGATTAGCTATAATAATGAATCATAGAATCATCTCTAAGAATTAAGATCCACTTTAAAGAGATATACGGAATTCTACCAATTCTTACTGCTCCTGTGATAACTTAAAAGAACTTTTTATAAAATCATGAAACTGCTCATATGAGAACTCCACAATTAGTCAAATCAGCAATATAATTTTTGCGTAGATTTTGAGCAAAATTCTATTGATTTCGATTGCGATCGGATACATGTCCCTCTTATTCAGAAGCAACAACAGCTCTGTTGAAGGGGAGCAGCGAAGACTATACTTATATCGACAGAAATGAGGAATCAAAGTGAATATGAATGTAGCGACATCTTTCGATAAAATTAATTATGAAACGCGAAATATCAAGTAATTAAAATTCTAAAATTGTTAAGAAGGACTGGATTGGAGTCAATGACCTTAACTGAAGAAGACAACTTTTGCGTGTGATTGTGAAACTCTTCAAAGAAATCCATTATACAACTAAAGAAAGTTCATGGAAAATTTTCTCAGACACAGAGTCAAAATTGTAATTAGGTTTCTAATTATAATTAATTAGCGAAGATTTGTTTATTTCTCCTTTTCAGACATAAGAATTCATGTTCCTTGAAGCGAAATTTTAACGCTCTTTTAGATTTCCCAATTTATCTCAAACCACTTTCACAAGATATTCTTTAGAGAGCAGAAACAAGAATTCTTTCAAAATATTGTGATTCTCCAAGTCAGAGATGGAATCTTTAACGGATGAAAAACGAATTTTATTATATGTGACAAAATTAACTGAAGGTTGAACTTCTGGAGAATCTGTGTAACTTTGTAACTGATAAGATATGAAGTGGAATAACAGCAGGGCTATTGATGTTATTTCTAACAGCGAAATGTCTTCCTTGATGGCAAGGCGAACACGTTTTGAAAGCTTAATAAACAACATTGAAAACATCCTCTGTCAATGGTAGCTGATTTCAAATAACTGAGTTCATTAGAAAGCAAAAGGTGAAAGACCTCCGACCCGTCCCCCTGGATGTTCATCAAAATTTAGCTCAACAGTTTAAAGATAAACTTATTTGGACGCCATCCTGTGTTACCCTTCAGACTGCATCTGGTGATAAGATCGACATAACTGGGAAGTTAAATGTGAACATCATGTTTGGAAGTGCTGCCTACCATCACACGGCATATGTGTCGGATATTACAGATTCATGTATACTCCGGATTGAATTTTTTAAGGAAATATAATTTTTCTTTAGACTTCAAAAACAATAAGCTGTTCTCAGCATCTGAGGACATGACGATCCATCTTCAAAAGGCGTCATTGCCTGGAAACGCCGACGTCTAATGTGAAAGACCCTACTCAGAAAGCTGCCGAAATCATACTAGGGTCGGAAAGAAACACCAAACTACCGGCTATTCACCATCTCAGATGCTCTTCGGTCGAGACCTTCGTCTGCCTTGTGACCGCCTGTTTGCTCGCCCTACAGATGCGCCTTCATCTCCTGAGGAATACATTCAAGATATCCAGCCCCGATTTGAAGTGATGCATCGTTCTGCACGAAAGCGAGTCAACTCGGAGACGGAGAAAGTGAAGACCAGATACGATACGAGAGTTACTGGACATCAATTGCACGAAGGAGACAAGGTTTGGTTGTGGAATCAGACTCGACGGAAAGGACTCTGTCCAAAATTACAGTCATTTTAGGATGGTCCGTACACAATCCTAAACAGGCTGAATGACGTCGTGGTTCGGATCCGTAAGTCTTCGAACTCTAAACCTAAAGTCGTTCATTACAACAGGTTAGCTCATTACTATGGCCATACTACGTAATGTAAATAATTGTAAATAGTGTAAGACCATAGTCCTTTTGTCTCTAAATGTGTATTTAGTATTTTATTTGTATTTAATATTTGATAACATTTAATTTGTTTATGTTAGTTATTGCATTTAGTGTTCATGTTGTTTATTGCATTTATGCCTTAGTTGTAAGTTTGGCTTCCTATACAGGGATTATACTGCCCGGGGCGTGCAGTCCTTGGGAAGGGGCCAGTGTTACGGATTTGGTATTTAAATAGCTAATGCTAGTTGAATTATAAATTAAATTATTTTATTCTCCGCGCAGTGCAGCAAGTGATGAATATTAAAGGAAAGCTAAGGAGGAAAATTAAAAATACACGAGCACGTGCATTTAACATTTAGTAAATAAATATCTCTTTTTGATTTCGAGAAAGTTCCAGAAAATTCTCACTCGCGATTTAAAGTCTTATAAAAGGAGGAAAACCTCTCAGTTCGGTGTGATATTAGTTTGTTGTTGTTTTAAAAGTTTGTTTAGAAAACTGCTCTTGTTGATTGTAGCGAATTCGCGGATTAGCTTTCTTCAGCTGTTTCGAATTAAGTTCTCTTGAACGTTTGAGTAGTTAAAAGATAACTACTGTGAGATATTGTAATACTGCACGAATATCTGAGGAAATTTAAGTATTCTTGTTGTAATAATAATACGTTTTGTTCATTTTTCATCGGACTTGTGCATTAATTTCGTAACGAACCCGTACGCACGCAACAATATGAATGAATGCCAAGGAGACCAAGAGACAATAGTCGCTTCGTCTCTTTAACTCACCCTCAAACTGCTAGCCGCAAACCTTGTCATCTTCAATTGGGGTGAAAAACGATTCAAATTAAATCATCAAAATTTAAGGCTTGTCCTCACATTAAGTAAAAGTTTTTGCGTCAGAGAATTATTTCTATGTAATTCAGGGAACGAATACTCATCGCGTAGTCTAAAAGTTATTTCTTAGTTCTGATAAAAAGATATTGAGCTAAATGGATGAATTAATATCAGTATCATAACAAACATTTTATTAGTGTAAAGCTATAACAGTAGTGATTTGCTGGTCTCATCATGCATTTTTTATTGCCGTACAGGTACAATTTCTTTCATCGGGATGATGATCGGAGCTCTCGTATGGGGCATTATGGGGGATAGGCTGGGAAGAAGACGTACTTTACTAACAGCCCTAGCCAGCAATGGAATTTTTGGTGTCATAACTGCTTTTATGCCAACTTACTCACTTCTCATGATAACTCGTCTGTGCAGTAGTATCGGGTGAGTGATGATCAAGTTTTTACTCATACAGATGGTATCTTGAAGCTCATGTTTGTAATCAAAACACAGTTAAATGTGTGAAATATCAATAACTTATTTAAATGAGAGTGCCATTATTTTGTTTGTAGGTACTTTTCAATAGCATTCGGTATATGTAGGACCCTGATTACGCTCTCCGACTTAATTAATTTCTGTCGTAAGGAAGTCACCCATTTATGTCTTATTTTTTTATAAGGAGCACGAATTTTTTTTTAAATATAAGTATAGGGGCCGGAGAAAAGTATAAAAATATTAGATTTCTAAATTTTTATAAAATTGATTTCTTTAAAATAAAAATTGACTAAGCATGAATATTTGTGTCATTTAAAGCATTTTTTAATTCCAGGTATAGATCTACGACTAAAGGAATTCCAAAATCATAGGCCAGTTAAGGACTTTTACAGAAATATATATAAGAAACTAAAGCCTTATTTGTTTTGAAATTTTATGCACCAACTGGATGGTTCAAACAGTATACATAGATGTACGGTTTCAACTCTATTATTATTTGCTTGTGGCAGAATTTATATTAATTCAATGACTCTATTAGCAAAATATTTACAAAAGAATTCTTTGCCTTAAATTATAATAAATCCTATTCCGTCTTTCTTGAGTTTTTCAGAACGTTTCTCAAATCAGATAGGTCAGGTCTCATGTGTAATCTGAATAAAAAAATTATCTATTAAAAAGTATTTGCGCATAATATGCATTGTTTACTAGTTCATTTATGCAAGGATTATTAAAGCGAAAATTCTTTTATGTTAAATTTCTTAATGCAAAATTCCTTAATGCTGTGTAAAGTTATTTGCTACAGTTCTTTTTTTTCCAACTGTTTTATTCGAAGTTTATTTGTGTAGAAATTCTTTTGTTAAAATTTCATTTATGCAAAGTTCGTTAACACAATGCAAAGTTGCCTTATGCAACATTCATTTGTGCGAAGTTTCTTTGTATAAAGAAGTTCATTTGTGCAAGATAGGAAATTCTTATTATATAAAATCCAAATCAGACACAAAAGCGTATTTTATTCTATCGTCGTCAAGTACTGTATATAGCGTCCTAATCTTTACTAAATTTATTTCTTAAAAGTCAGGATAGCGCTATTAAGAATTGGACTGCAAATAATAAATATTTATTGGCTTTTACAGCCCATGCATTAAAGCGAAACTAAGTTTATAATTTAAATCTCCTGCGAAAGTTTCAGAAATTAGACAGAACTTAACAACGTCAGTAACAATATCTAATTTCCGTGTGATCGAAGCAGGGTCAAAATGATGGCGATCTGAAATTTCATTTTATAGCCTAGTGGTATAGCTATAATATTAACATACTAAGTGTTAATTATAATGATTATATACTTACTGAACCTACTGACAGTCGGGATCAAGTACAGAAAGGTCATTTAAACTCATTCAGAAAAATATCCTGCTCTAAAATTTGCTAAACCGTTATATCTCTATTCGTCTTCTTAATCTGCATGATCCTTAAAATGCATACTTGTAGAAAATATGAGTTCAGAATGAGAGTAAAAAGAAGTCAAACCATAAAATAAAAATTGGTCAACTAAATCAAAACTCCAAGATAAGGTCAGTCACTGGCTGCAGTGTGGTGTCGCTAGATTAATATAAAAGTGTTGTTGACAATATTAAAAAGAAAATAAACTTTTTGTGTTGAAAATCACGAATTAAATCAATAATTGGGTATCGGAAAGGCTTCGAAATATTTAGCGAATCTGAGTGAGTCTGATCTTAGGGAAGATTTACTTTTTGATGGATTTAGACTTTCCTCAGCCAAAAAAATTTTTCAAGTGAAAAATAAATATTTCTAGATTAAGCGCTTTGTAAAATTGTTCTGGTCTTGATAGCAACCAAATACTTCTTGCTTCTAATTCAAGACTGAAGACTCACACATATTAAGGTTCTGCTATTTAATTGTTATTAAAATTATATGCATCAGGGGAACAATTGTAAAATAATCAAGCTAGTTACAACTGGGAGAAGTTAAAAATATTTAAATATGTGGCCGCTCTCAATTCCCAAACCCTTCTCCTTTAGATATAAAAGATTTAGTCTCAGTTTCTAACCCGGGCAGAGACATTACATTGCTTCATATTTTCAAGTCAGTTACTTAACTTTGCAAAGCGTAGCTACAGTCTCGTTTTATATTCGTTTCACATTTGATTAAATGTTCGGAAATCCAATTTAAGTTACAGTTCTTAATTAGCTAGTGTGAGCTAAAATTGATTTTACAATAATGAACGAATTAATCCCAATCCAAGTATACGTGGGATATTTAGTGCTAAGGTACTTAATATAAAATGCATTTCTTGTCAGATAAACTTAGGTACAAATCTGAAAGGCGAACTTGGTACATATATCTATTATTTCCCTCATATTGAAGTGAAAGTTCCTGAAAACCAGTTTAAACTTTATTTAAGAAGAAACATTTATTTAATATTTTAAAAGAATTTTTTGAGCCTGAGAAAAATATACTGAAATAAAACGAAATTACCTAACAATAAACTAATTCATTATTTCAAGAAATGTTCTCGCTGTCAGACTTAAGAAGTATTATAACAAGGTGGTCGGTTTACCGTGTTCTTTAGCTTGTAGTAAATTGTTTCGAAAGATTGTTTTTCTAATAAATAATAATAATTCTATGTGCTTTTTTTATAAAACAAACTATTGTATAAATTATGATGCTCAAAACCTTTAATGGTTAACACAAGTTGTCTGTCGCTTTTTGAAAATTAAAAATTTGCACTCTTTATACCAGTTCTATAGGAACTATAAATTTGAAACTAGAGACACGTTCTAAATTTGTATATTCTATTTTACAGAATCGGTGGATCTTTACCAATTGTTTTCACATTTTATTCCGAATTTCTAGTTCGTAAGAACAGAGGCAAACATCTTAGTTTTTTACTCGCATTCTGGGCTCTTGGTGGAATATTCGTAGCCGTCTTAGCTTGGGGAATAATTCCAAAGAGTGGTAAGTGCACTCTTTTTACAACATTTAATCTGTGAGTTTCATATGCTTGTATTTTCTTTGAGTACTTTGTAAAGACGCCTTAATTAAGAAAACGGAAACTTGTTAAAATCCACGAAATGTTTCAGTAAATTGCTACCCAGCTAAGCAAAAAAAAAAAAAAAAAAAAAAAAAGCATAGTTATATTATGATGTAATGTTTTAAAGTTAAGATTTTTAAACTAAATTTGCATCTGTAAGCATATAATTTTGAAGCGCCACTTTAAATAACAGTAAAAGTCAGAATAAAAATTTAGAATTCATTCTAAACTTTTGCACTGAGTCTAGAAATCAGAAAAGACCGTAATTCATGCATCTTTCTTCAACTGATCGAGTTCGCAAGTGAGATACTTGAAGCACGACAAAATGTGATTACTTGCATTGCAAATAAGTAATGTACTTCTGACTTCTAGTCATGTACTCTAATCCCCAAATATTTGAGAAGAGCAAACAATACTCAAGTATATCATAATCCACTTAATTTACAATTTAGGAGGAAAGTAAATAAAGTCCTTACATTTATTTCATTTGATTCGTATCACTTGACATACCCTTTGCGCTTCTGAAACTTCAGCAGTTTCCAACATCAGTCAAGCATAGTAACAAATGCTACGAGTATTCTTTACAATTCTTTAAGTTAATCTTTTACAATCCCAGTAAGATAAAACTGATGGTATATAGATTTATTTTAATTATATAACTTTAGCTAAGTGCTTTTAATAATAATTAATAAATTTAGTAGGTAAACTAACTTAGGATATTTTCTTAAAACGCCTTTCAGTGTGCACATTTATAGAGTTTGTATTTATGTTCATAAACGTCAGAAATTTTCAAGAAACTTCTTAAGAATTTAAGCATGATTATGATTTTTGAAGTTGTTAGCAGCCCATTGTTTTCATAGTTGCCAACAGTAGTTAATGAAATCGTATTTCTTCATCAGGTACAACTATAATGGACACTAAGCGACTGCATTTCGGAAGATGGAGAAAATTTCTCCTGATATGTTCCATTCCGGCAATTACATCTGCTGTCGGAACATCTTTCCTTCCAGAATCTCCTAGATTTCTGCTTGAGGTGAGTTTTTCACTTGAATTTTTCTTTATGCCTTAAAGTACGAAAACTTTAAACTTCTGAATTAAAACATACACTGAAAATTTTAAAAAGGGAAAATAATAGCCTGTCATGTAACAAGATTTAAAAATTATGATTAGCACTATTAATACATAAAATGAATGACGTGATTAAAATCTACATCGGTCTATTAACTGCCTACTATGCAGCTTAATGCTATGCTTAATTGGAATCTAATTATTATACATATTCTATACTAGTTAGAACCAATATTTGATGAAAATATTTACAGATGGGACGTAACGGTGAAGCTCTCTATGTATACAAACAAATCCTGTCCTGGAATAATGCTATAAAAAGTCGCGAAGAATATCAGGTAAGAACTTTTTTAATCAAAATAAGGATTTTTTTAAAAATTTGTGATAATAATTTTATGTTAAGGGAATTCATGCTTGACTATAACAGACGCATTAGGTTTTATTGAAGCAAGAAATAATTAGGCGGATGTGTTCTTCCTGGAATTCAATCTGAGATGTTTTTATTGTAAACTGTGCTGATAGTCATACCATTCCGACAAGTTCATCAAGATCAAATGGCAGAAATGCAGTTTATTTCCTTATATCCTCCCACTTAAAGTTCAACAAAGGGAAGACGACGAAGATGTCTTAGCCAACACAGGGGGACAACGAATTATCGTGCATCGCATTTTAGTTCAGGCTGCATTTATTACAGTCCTTTTTGGGAGCATGAAATTGTGAAAAATCTCTCATGATCTCGTTAAGAATCGAACCTAAGACTTCGTAGAGTTATTGGGTTTGCTAAAGCAGGAAGCATGAAAAATATGCAGTGTCCTCGCTGGAATTCAAACTCCGGGCCTCTCGATTGCCAAGCAGACGTGATTCCAATTACACCACTAAGGCGTACGGTAAGGAGAGAGAAAATTCCTTAGAACTTTACTCTTATTAACTGTACATCACAAAGACCACTACTGTGGTACTAACCACTATACCACAAGGACTTACTGACGGAACTTTATTTAATTCCTGTTAATAATTCAATAAATTGTTCACGCTTCTAACGCACGGTCAAAAGTTTATTATTAAAAATAAATTATAAATGCGATCTAAATTGGAAAATTTGAAACTGGAAACTGTGGTGTCGGGATCTTTATTCCGTTATGCTATAAAAGAAAACTCCGAATAGAATTTTTTTTTTAAATTTGTATATCGGAAATGCAGTTTTAGGATATCGGCTTTAGACTTCTAAAAATTGTTCAAGACGAAAAGTAATTTCAGCTTTCAAGTTGTTCAATATATTCTGCTAAATGTAATTACTATTAAGATTTTAATTGAATTTGGCATTTCTCGTTGTTGACAATGGCAGTTATTGGTTTACGTCGAACATATATGGTAGAATGCATCTTCTATTAAGCATAAACTATATAATTCTGGTTCTTAAATATAGCTTTCAATTAAAATGTTTCATAACCATAAGATTCCTTTTTTAAACATTCATTTTTTAAACTACCTGGACACAGAAGAAATATTCGAAAAATTCGAAGCTTGAGTAACTGAAAAAAACCGGGTACCAGACTACTATAAACTGTAAATATACTCCATGCTATTATACCTAGTAAGAGTAAATATACTTGAATTAAATAAGTATAGTGGCAGCAAGCAGGCTTGTGAAAATGAGTTATAAGAAATCTTTTACAGAAAGTCCTCGGCCTTATAATTTCACTAATGTAAGTTGTCATATTCCTATATAATTCTGGTTCTTAAATACAGATCTCAATTAAAATGTTTTATAACCATTAGAGTACTCATTTTTTCGAATTACCTGGACACAGAAGAAATATTCGAAAAATTCGAAGCTTGAGAAACTGAAAAATATCGGGAACCAGATTACTATAATATTTAAATATATTCCATGCTAATTCAGAAGTCAAACAACAAAAATCAGTCAAACAACAAAACCGCAAATGACCGCTTTTGCGGTTTTGCAGCTGAGGATGGTGGTTCGGTAAAACTATCGAAACTAGTCCTGTGAAAACTTTGTAAATATAACGCTGATTTTTGTTGTTTAACTTCTGAATTAGTATTTATTCGGCGTGCTATTGTGTCTTAATTATATTCCATGCTGTTATGCCTAGTAAGAATAAATATACTTGAATTAAATTAGTGGCAGCAAGCATGCTTATGAAAATGAGTTACATAAAATCTTTTACAGAAAGTCCTCGGCCCTATACTTTCACTAAAATGCGTAAGTTGTCATATTCCTAACAGAAGAAATCAATTATCGGTGAATAGCGAATATTATTCATTCTGAACTCACAATTTATCACTACAAATGCTCACGACTCTATGCCCAGACAGACGCTATGTCAATTTTAAATATCTTTTTGCGTGACAATGGTTTACTTTCTGTTTGTTCGATATTTTTTTGCGAACTGAAACATGAGTGACAGACACGTTAGCTCCTTCCATACGCTCTGCGGAAGAAAACTATTTATTTCCAGCAAATAAATTTTGTGACTGGTGTAATATGTTTGCAAAACAAATAGCAGTAGCAAATATTGGATTTCTGTCTTAGGAAGCGAATTTATTCTTGTGCAATGTATTACAAGATAAAATGAATAAAATATTTTTTGATTACTGATACGTACACTCAGTACTTAAAGTTAACAGCGAAACAGAAGCTTATAGGCAATTCAGTTTCCTTAAGGCTTGAGTGAATCACAATTATTGAAACTGCAGTGTGAAATTTTGTAATTACTTGTACTGCAAACACTCGAGAAATAAATAGCATACATTCCTGTACTGATTATTGGCTCCTTTTAAGAGCATTTATTCCTTCCTCATATTACTCTTAAATCATTGAAACTTTGTAAGGATCTTAAGTTTTACTAACGTTTATTTTATTTTAAATCTTTACTATCACTTCTTATTTTCTACTTCCGGCCAGAATTATAAGCGTTAAGGTTTTTATGCAAAGTTTGTCTGGCGAACTCCAAGTATTTAAGTTGTGGCTTTTTGCCAGGCGAGAGAGAGGAAGCAGTGAGTTCGAAGCAGACCGCTTACCTTAGAAGTTACGCAGTTGCTTGTTGCCTTCCAGGCCAGAGGTTTTAATCCTCTTGATAAATTTAAACGTATTGTAGTGTTCACAGTTCTCTGTACTACATACGCTTCCTGTTAATATAAGGCCAATCTTCCACGTTTATTATTCTAAA
Source organism: Stegodyphus dumicola (assembly GCF_044657685.1). Lineage (NCBI taxonomy): Eukaryota > Metazoa > Arthropoda > Arachnida > Araneae > Eresidae > Stegodyphus > Stegodyphus dumicola. The sequence goes on along the minus strand of NC_140781.1, from coordinate 104,721,130 downwards.
GTTAAATTAGAGTTTAGTTTTATTTTTATACTTTTACGTTAGACCCCAAGTAGCGGGTCAGTGTATTCCGAAGTACGGAAGTTATTGTATATAGAGAAAAATAAAGGGTTTTGTATACCCTTCGTCTGTATCCTGTCTACTTACCACAATTAGTGAACATAGCTTTAGTAAGCTCTCTGTTCCGAGTCAGGTCCTTGTATGTTCCCGAAGAAGGTAAGAAGGAACATTGACCCTGATAGTGGCGCCCAACGAAGAAGAATAACCATGGCCGAATTTCAAGAAGAACCTGTGCTGCCTGCAGAAACGGCTCAGAATCCAGAAATGCCAGCTGCCGCCCTGGAAGGATTTGGTAACATCGTCCAGACCATGCGCGCTTCGATGAAACCAGAAGCAACGTTTAATGGAAACTCACCGGTAACCAGTTTTTTTGGAAAAATTGGATGACCACTTCATGCTCTACCCCGTGCACGAGTTTCAAAAAGTTACCTTAGCTACCAGCGCTTTGAAGGGCCAAGCGCTTAACTGGTTCAAATGTATAGGCAGAAATCTCTTGGGTCAAGCAGGAAGTCCCACCTATACTTACGAAAATTTCAAGACTGCCCTACTAAAAGCCTTCCCTGTTGTAAGGGATCGTGCGAAATTAGAAACGGAACTTTTCAGTATATATCAACAAAGAATCGAAAACCTCTCGAGCTTTATTTTAAGAAAAATTCACGTTTTCAAGCTCTTGTATGGAAACCTTCCGGATCCTGAAATAATTCAAGTGATTTTGCCGAGGTTACTACCCCAAGTGCAAGACTTTATTGAATTGAGAAATCCGACTACACTGGAAAAGTTATTTGAGCTAGCAATCCAGTTTGAAAGTAGAAGAACGGCGGACGTCGAAAGAAGACGCTAATATCAACAGCGAAACCAATTTGGTACGCCAAGACTACAGCAAACTCAAGCACACGGCTACGGAGAAAAAGCGAATCAGTGGGCAAGGAAACCCGAGCATTCAAAAACAGCCGGCGAACGTCGACAGTTCAATAGCAACCCAGGAAAAAAGTCTCAAGGCCAGTGGAAAAAGAAGGAAAGCACGGAAAGGAAAAATAATTTAAACTAAAACGGATTTCTGCTGACGGGAGGGTGCGGAAATCCTAAGGCCAAGAAAACCCCTCTTCCTACAAGTTAAATACAGTAATGGTGAAAAATCTGACTCTTCCGAAGATTGAAGTCTTGGTGAATAATATCCCAGCCACCGCACTCCTGGATACAGGCGCGCAGTTTTCCTGTGTGGCAGAAGATTTTTTTAGGAAGTATTTTCGCAAATACCGCATATATAATTCGGATAATACGACAGTGTTAGCGGCGCAAGGAGAAAAATGTAAGTACGTAGGTAAAGTACCGTTGTATATCCGTATCAAGGACGAACAAGTAAAGGTGATGTTTTTTATAGTAAAGAATCTGCAAGCACATATAATTTTAGGAATAGATTTTCTTTCAGAAGCACAAGCTACGCTGGATTTTAATGAAGCGTCCCTTAAGCTGACAATGAAACCAGTTCGTACATAAAACGCTGAACCGCCGATGTTAAAACTTGACCACCTCTCTAATGACGAGCAAGGAAGAATCCGACAAGTGGTAAGTGAATTTGCTTCGTTATTAAGTGATATTCCAGGATTTACTCAGGTTACTAACCATAGTATTGACACCGGAGATGCAATGCCAGTTCGTCAAAAACAATACGGGTATGATAAGAATAAGGAAAAAATTATAGAATGGCATATTACCGATATGCTACGTAAAAAGATCATAACGCCCATCTCAAGTAGTTATGCCAGCCCAGTGGTTTTATGTAAGAAAAATAATGACTATCCTTTGACGCATCCAAAAAGATGGAGATTCGCTATTGATTACCGTAAATTAAACTCCATAACTAAATATCCGGTATATCCGTTACCGATCATAGAAGAAATTTTAAGGAACATAAAATCAACCAAATTTATGACGACTTTAGACTTAACGACTGGTTATTTTCAAATAGGGGTTAGGCCTGAGGACGTGCCTAAGACTGCTTTTATAACCAAGTCTGGCACTTATGCATTTTTGCGTATGCCGTTTGGCCTTTCAGGGGCCCCGGCAACATTTCAGCGATGCATGGACATTGTGTTAAGACCTGTTCTTGGAAAGTCCACATTTATCTATTTAGACGATATCATTATTACTAGTGATAATCTCCACCAACATGTACAGGATTTAAGACAGGTGTTTTCTTTATTAAATGAGGCCGGTCTAAAAGTTAATGTCGAAAAGTGAAAATTTGCAGCCCCTGAATTAAAATATTTAGGTTACAAAATATCTCAAAAAGGGATCGAGACAGATGAATCAAAAATAATCGCTGTACAAAAGTATCCGACTCCAAACACGGCAAAGAAGCTCTCTTCTTTTCTAGGACTTTGTTCATATTATAGGTCCTTTATAAAAAATTTCGCAGCTATTGCTGAACCATTGTTAAAATTAAAAAGGAAAAAGGCAAGATTCTCGTGGACGGCCGAAGCCAATAGTGCTTTCGAAAAATTAAAACAAGCATTAACGCAAGCCCCTGTGTTGAAATTTCCTGAAAAGGATGAGAATTTAGAAATTTCAGCGGATGCTTCGGATTATGCGGTAGGAGCGGTACTTTCGCAAAATCAGCATCCCGTGGCATTTTTTAGCCGAACTTTAAATCAAACAGAAAGAAACTATTCCGCGACCGAGAGAGAGGCACTTGCAGTTCTGTTAGCAGTGCAAAAGTTCCGAGTCTATTTTGGAAAGGCGCCGATAACAGTGTACTCTGATCATGCGGCGGTAACTAGATTGTACTCAGGGAAAAATTTATCCCCAAGGTTAATAAGATGGGCACTCAAGCTGCAAGAATATAATCTGGTAATCAAGCATACCCCCGGAAAGGAAAATATCGTAGCAGATGCCCCATCAAGAATTAAAATAGACGAACAAGTTAATACCATAAAGGTGGCAATGCTTACAGCATGTACAATAAATTCCCGAGAAACTGTAATAACCGAACTGGGTAAGGATCCTGAGTTTGGAAGCATTTATGAGTATTTGAAGGATCCTGAAAATTTTAGCCACCAAGATATTGTGGCGATAAGAAATAGGGCGGCCCATTACGAACTAATAGATGGTCTATTATTTTATACAAAAACTACGAATTCCAACAACGAATTTCGACCTGTTATCCCAGCTAGTCTTAGATTAAATATCCTGCAGGAGCTCCATGACAGCCCTTTAGCTTCTCATGCTGGTATTCGAAAAACTATCCAACGCTTACGCGAGGCAGTCTACTTTCCCGAACTGCAAAAGTTAACAAGGGCGTATGTCCAGTCCTGCCCAACATGTCAAGCCATTAATTATATTAATTTCCGCCCGGCCGGGTTTCTAAATATAGTATTAAATCCGAATTTCCAAATGAAATAATTGGCATCGATTTATTGGGCCCTTTCCCAAAAAGTCAGTTAAGTAAAAGTCGCTATCTCCTTGTTATGGTTGATCATTTTAGTAAATGGACCGAAATTGTTCCCTTAAAACGAGCCTCCGCGAAATTAGTTACGGATTCTATTTTAAATAAGTACGAGTATATTTTAAAATACGGGGCGCCCCTAAAAGTTATATCGGATAATGGTCCTCAATTTGTAAGTAATATATTTGAAGACATGTGCCAAAAACTGGGCATACGTCATTTAAAAATGGTCCCGTATCGGCCGCAATCAAATATAGCGGAACGGGTCAATAGAAATATAGTGAAAATTATCCTTAGTTATGTTAAAAATTTTCATAAAAGCTGGGATAACTATGTCAATGAATTTGCTTTCGCCCTTAGGACCGCAAAACATGATACAACGGGCAAAACTCCTGCTGACTTATTTCTAGGCAGAAAGATTATAACACCGTTAGATAAATTATTTTATGTGCAACAAAGAGCCCCAGAATTTAAAATGGGTGATATAGAAAAACTAATTAAGGAAGCAAAGAAGAATACGGAAGTAGCACAAAGAAAACAGAAGCTCTATTATGATTTGAAACGACGGGGAGTAACTTATAAAGTAGGGGATGAAGTTTTAAAAATTAAGCATTCACTTTCTTCAGCACCAGAAGATAAAACTGTCAAATTTTTTCCACGATTTGAAGGACCATATGTTATAGAAAAAATAACTCACGCTGTAGTAGTGTTAAAAGCCAGAAATGGTGAAACCTGTTCCGCAAACATTGATCAAATCAAGCCCTACTTCGATCGTAATAAAATGCAAATATTTTCAGATCTTTGGCAGGATCCGGCATGGCAGACACCGCAGGCACAAGCTCCAGAGGTGGAAAAACGACAAGTACAAGGGCAAGCCATTAAGAGGCAGGAACAAGTGAAAAGAAAATTTCCTCGCGGAAAAATTGAAGGGAGCAAGAAAAAGAAGCCGTTCCACCGTCCAGAAAAGAGAGTTCACGAACACCCCCAAAATGAAGAAGGGAGAAGGACGACGTGTGTGAAGAGAACCAGGAGAAATGACGGCAACTATAACCCGGCTCTAAAACGGAAGATCTACTCATCCGACAGGACTCTCAGCAGCAAATGTCGCCGAACTGCGGAAGGGCCATCAGCGGCGGAGGAAAAGTTACAAGGAAAATTTGAACGGCCAGCAACGAGGTCCAAGCAGAAACACGACAGAAGTTTCCCGGTTCCGCCAAGACCAGCTGCCATCAAACGGCCAAGACCACAAGCAGAGGAGAAAAAGAAGGTATTCAAGGGTGACCGAACTGGTGAAAAAAGGAAGCTTCCAGAGGAAGGCACTGAAGGGCGAGCCCGTACAAGAAGGAGGATAAATCAAACTACTATCTGCAATACCTTTAAAGACTGGGCCCAGAAAAGGATGTCCGAATATCACAAAGATAAGTAAAATTTTATGTTACTTTGCAAACTTAAGTTAATCTTTCATTCTTTCTGCAAGTGGCAGATTTCAAGAAGTTTTACCTCATGCGAGGTCTACCTTTATCGCCAAAATGGCGAGAAATGAGTTGTACCGATTTTGGTATTATGTTTTTCAATTACTCGCGCGTAAAACTAAAGTTGATGTATAATAGCGTTGTGTAAAGACTTAAATATTGTAAAAAGTTATTGTATAAATTTTATTTAAAACATTCTAGCAAGAAAGAAGTTTTAGTCTGAAAGACTTTTTGAAATGTATTATTTCAATGTAGAAAGAATTGGCACTTGCTTTGAAAAGAATAGAAGTTAACAATGTACTACTAATGTATGTTTTCAAATGTGTAAAATTAACGGCATGTTGATATGTTCTTATATACAATGTGAACTGTTATTTTAAATGTTAAGAAATACCGTGATATGGTAAAAGTGAATGTTAAAATTTTTTTTTATTCGTGTGACTGTAAAAAGACTAAAGCATGGCGAATATGTGTTAAAAGTTGAATGATGTAGTTAGGCTCTCTGACGCTACACTTTAGAGTTAGCCACTTTTAGAATAGTACCTCAGGGTTTAGAGTTGAAATTAGGGTGTGTTAAGAGGTCTTGTTATGTTGAATTTTAACACGTTAGTGTTTTGATTGTAGGAGGAAGTGTGGAACACGTAGACAGAAACACATTCGTGTTTGGTGTTCTTTTACAACACATGTCAGAGAGCACGGGGAGAGATAATTAAAATAGTCATGAATGAAATAAGAATGTTAAGTGAAATATAATTATACATGTTGCTTGCCATTTCATTGTGTAACATTTCATTAAACTAGTTTTCCTTCCAGATCTCTGGAAGGAACCAGATTTGAATAAGAGCTCCTGTTTAGATGCAGTACAGATGAAAAAAAAAATTGTGTATCCTGGGAGCTGCTTGTGTAAAAACAAATTTCTTTCTTTTAAATTTCTAGTTTCTAGCGAAAAAATATTTGTAAAAGATTGGCCTCGCGTTAGATTCTAGAGCTAAAAGTTTTCAACAAGGTCGTTTTAGACCTCAGTTTCAAACTAATTAAGTCTGGCGGGAAGTATGTAAGGATCTTAAGTTTTACTAACGTTTATTTTATTTTAAATCTTTACTATCACTTCTTATTTTCTACTTCCGGCCAGAATTATAAGCGTTAAGGTTTTTATGCAAAGTTTCTCTGGCGAACGCCAAGTGTTTAAGTTGTGGCTTTTTGCCAAGCGAGAGAGAGGAAGCAGTGAGTTCGAAGCAGACCGCTTACCTTAGAAGTTACGCAGTTGCTTGTTGCCTTCCAGGCCAGAGGTTTTAATCCTCTTGATAAATTTAAACGTATTGTAGTGTTCACAGTTCTCTGTACTACATACGCTTCCTGTTAATATAAGGCCAATCTTCCACGTTTATTATTCTAAAGTTAAATTAGAGTTTAGTTTTATTTTTATACTTTTACGTTAGACCCCAAGTAGCGGGTCAGTGTATTCCGAAGTACGGAAGTTATTGTATATAGAGAAAAATAAAGGGTTTTGTATACCCTTCGTCTGTATCCTGTCTACTTACCACAATTAGTGAACATAGCTTTAGTAAGCTCTCTGTTCCGAGTCAGGTCCTTGTATGTTCCCGAAGAAGGTAAGAAGGAACATTGACCCTGATAACTTCACTGCTAATTTGTCTGAGATGAAAATATAATTAAATTTAATTATCTATAATTTATACTGTTTTCTTAAATTTGAGACATATATAATATATATATAATAATATTTAAACAAATTTAAATTCTAAACAAATACGTATAAAAGTAAAAAAGTAGAAAAGCAAATTTAAATTCTAAAAAATGGAAAAAAGCCAAAATAATTTAAAATAATTTAAAAATATGCAAACATGTAAAAGATTTAATTCTCGAACTAATCTACAATATCATTTAAATTCAGAAGCATAAGCAAATCAAGTGTAAAATCTATCCATGAAAATAAAATAAATCTACTAATTTAATAAATTAAAATTAAATTAAACAATTTTTTTAAAAAATGCATATGTGAATGATCGTAGAGTAGGCAGGAGACAGACTTATCAAGGGGAAGTTGCCTCCAAACCTAACTCTCCAATCATTCAATTCGTGTTTCGTCATTCATGCAGGCAAGGGTAAAAGTCAAAACCAAAAGTAATTCCAATAAAGTGGTACCCTTAGAAATTAACATTTAAGTATTAACATTTAAGAATTAAAGTTCAAAAAGGAAAATACTAATTAAGTCTTTTGAGAAACAAGCAAGTAAAGTCAAGAATTGAACTTTTTCTTAAAAAATTAAATTTTTTAAAAATTAATTTTTTATAAAATATTAAAAAAATCTAGAAACCAATGTATTTTAGAAATCCTTGTCTACAGAAACATTCACATATGCATTTTTTAAAAAAAATTGTTTAATTTAATTTTAATTTATTAAATTAGTAGATTTATTTTCATGGATAGATTTTACACTTGATTTGCTTATGCTTCTGAATTTAAATGATATTGTAGATTAGTTCGAGAATTAAATCTTTTACATGTTTGCATATTTTTAAATTATTTTTAATTATTTTGGCTTTTTTCCTTTTTTTAGAATTTAAATTTGCTTTTCTACTTTTTTCTTTTATACGTATTTGTTTAGAATTTAAATTTGTTTAAATTTAAATTTCATTCCTTGTAGCAATGGCGCAAAGAATATTTAATTAAATATGTATTTAAATTTAATTTTTTTAAATTAAACTCAATTTATTCTTTTGAAACAATATATATAATATATATACATATAATAATATGTATATAAAATATACATATATAAATAATTTTGATTTTGTAACAGAAATTGTTTACTCTTTTGTGAATTCTGTTATGTTATTATCGATTAATAACGGATTAATCAATTACAAAATTCTGCGGTGGCTCCACAACTTGTTCGACTATTATGAATTACGTTTCGTTCTTAGGTAAACTTTAATTGTTCCATTAATGTCCCCAGGCAAAATGAAAATCCACGTTAGGTAAGAATAAAGCTACCTTTCAGACCAGAACACTGTAAAAATGTCTTTTGTAAAGAGAACAACGGGTAAAAATTCCATCTCTTTCATTCACAGCTCAGAGAAAAATCGCTTTAAGAGCACTTTCCTATTGATTTAAGAACACTTTTTAAACTGTCCAAAAACGGTGTTTTCTAGCCTCAAGCAAATGTATCCTCATCACAGGGCTGCTTAAGAAGATTACTGTATTTCGAGATATGAATACCTTTGTTCCCAAGTGGTTAAGATCAGGTTTCAGCTTTTGGGTCTAATACCAATATTCGGCCAATAGTAGGCTATCTGAGACTAATGAACGCGTTGTGTCAGCTTAGAATAAAAAATAAATTGAGAAAGGCAGCAAGAACTGAACCACTACTTACAATGAAAAAGCACAAAACCTTTGAGTTTCCTAAATCTTGAAAAATGGACATGCTGTACTTGAGAACCAAACGGCTCATTTATGTAGGCCATAAAAAACAGTGTCCTGTAAATAGTAGTTCTTTCGTTTTGTTGCACTGAAGGGAATTTCTCCCACAGTCGTACTCGATGCTCTTGAGATCCTAAATCTGATGTATTTGCAAATTCTTAGGAAAAGCTACGCCTTCTCGATTACAAAACTGTAGATTACCTAATTTTTTACCGTTTATGTACTGTTTCTTCTTCTCTAAACGTTAATTGACTATATCGCCCTCCCGGCATACTTTGTCTTTGCACTACTTATTTTTTCCTCATGTTGGCTTATTATTCCTTATGTTGGCTTATTATTCCTCATGTTGGCTTATTATTATACACAGCAAAAGTCACTCGCATTTTCATCTTAATAGTACACAACGAAACAAATACACAACGAAAACAGATAATTCAGTTCCCAATAATAAAGCTTCAAATAAAGTGATGCAAACCTTCTTGAATTATTTCATCAAAGAATACATATGGCGTTGGTATATTATGGAGCGAATTTACTCGAAGGTTATCGCGAATTTTAGGACATTTTCTGAAATCCCGCGAATACGAAATTTTTCCGCGGTTATCAAATAAATTTGCAGCTTCACATATTTCTCCTACTATCTTCTGATTTTCATTACACGCTTTTGATATATATTAATATTTAAATATTTTTAATATATTTATTATTTGTTAAATTAGTGTATAATGTAATGTATTATTATTTTATCAGAATTCATGGGAGACAATTATCATAAAACCGAAACCAGAATCTCTAAACCTGAAACAGATTGCACCAAAATGGAAACTATAACTTTGGACCTTGAATCCCGTAACTTTTAATTCACTCTTAATTGCCAATAGAATTTTTTCACTTGTTATGGTATAGATTAAGTTACATTTACAAAAAAAAAAAAAAAAAAAAAAAAAAAGAAAAAAAAAAAGAAAAAGAAAAAAGAGAGAAAGTTGCCTGAACAATTTCTGATTTCACTGCTTCTTCTCGTAATACTTTAAACTAGTCTCAGACTTTTGAATCACATCAAAATCTCGAGACAATATCCATCCAATTATTCCAATTCTTCGAAAAGTCTCAGTCATCCCACCAGCGGTCGAGATATAAAGTCGCTGAACATTGCGGTCCGGGCTTCAAATCCCGGCAAAACAAGCTGACTGCATGGCCGTTTTCATGGCCTTTCCCTATGTATAACGTGTGCACGAACCAGTTTCCGTTAGAAAGTGTTCAACGAATGCAGATAGCCCTTAGGCAGATAGCCATCATTTAATTAAATGAATAAATAAAAACAGGTCTCAACCGATAACATCCTGGTAACAGAACGACGTACATAAAATTGTTTCGGTATTGTATTATCGCTAAATTATGGCATCTTTTTTTGATGCGCATGGGCCCACCAGCGGCCGAGCGGTAAAGTCGCTGAACACTGGTAGTTCGGTCCGAGGTTCGAATCCCGCGAACGGGCTGTCTGCATGGGCGTTTTCGTGGTTTTCCCCATGTGTAACGTGTATACGAGCCAGTTTCCCTTAGAAAGTCCTCCACGAAGGCATCCCTCCTCTTAGGCAGATAGCCCTCGAGGCTTTGCCATAATCACACACACACATTTGATGCGCATGAATTTTCGGTGGGAAGGGAGGTTGCACCTAATGAAGCGTCTACTAAATATGGTAAATGAAAATTTGGACCTGAGTTACAGCGTTAATACTTTGCCCTAATTTGATAAGTTCTATGAAGAAAACTATTAGTTCATGTAGCATAATGTTTATTAATTTCTTGCCGCTTACAATAAAATCTCGATCATCTGAACTGAGTAGGCCTAGAACGGATTCGGATAATATTGTTCGGATAATAAGAATGTCATATTTAAATATTAATAGTATTTCAAGTAACCTATTTCTTCTCAAACATTATCTCATTTATTTCAATAATATGGTAACTAAAGACATTTAACTATATTACTTCGAATATTGAATTAGATGTTTGAACAAAATGGGCAGAGAAATCTTTAACATCCATCGTAAATATCAATAAATTAAATGTTTCCGCATTATACTTCGCAGTTAATTAATTTATTATATCATATTGCTTAAGCAATTGATAAATGTCTTTAATTTAGCACCAATAATTCGGAGCCAGAACTAAATTAAAAAGCTTTTTAACTTATAACACTTTCCCTGTTTTAAATGCCCTAATTAATAATAATACAATCAAAAAAATTTTTTTCCGTCTTCCTTTAAAGCCTGGAGAAGACTAAATAAAATAAATAAGCTTTGAATAATAAATATGGAAACAGGATATAATAGCCGAAAACAGGAAAGATAATTATGAGATTCCTAAACTAAATTATCTAGCTTTAAGAAAAGAGCGATTAGTAGATTTTCTGTGAATTTCTGTCATTACATCCATGTCTAATACCCAAACTGTTCTTGGAATCTTTACAAATATCTCTATAAATAATAATCTTCTGATAATTGAATAGTCGGATAATCACGGATCTAATGTATTTATAGTACTACTTAGTACATGCTTAGTACGTTAATTTATAGTACTACTTAGTACGTTTTTTGAAAATGCTCTAAGAGTAATCAAGAAATTTTTCTGAATTGTTCGCGTCAATTCTGGGCCGTGATATTTTATGACTTTCTCTGAGAGCGTTCACAGAATTTCTCCTTTTTTCCTCCCGATAAAATTAATGCTCTTCTTATAAAGTTATAAGTAGTTTATCGGTTCGTTACTTTTTATTCAATCGCGTGTTCCATTGTAGGAAAGTAATAATAATCTGTCCTTTTCCTATATTTTCAGACCAGCATAAGTAAATAAGTTTATTTTCACAGAGAAGAATAATAGAAATTAACCTCCAAGAAATTCTTTTTAATCGATTACCCCAACGCATAAGACCGCTATCTTCCTAAAGGAATGCCTTCTTATGGAATTGTTCAAAAGCTCAGAGAATAAATGCAGAACAAAAATTTAGTACACAATATAATGCAAAAAATAAATAAATAAATAAAGGTATGGCACAGGTTAATACGCAAATAGCAAATCAAAAAGTATATTAGAATATTTTAGTTACTTTTTAAGGAATTAAGGCATTTCTCTCCTGCGTGTCTTTGTGCTGTATGGTTAGCACAACTAGGAAAATTGGAAGATCTAATGGTTCTCTTTTAGGCTCTTTTAGGCTTAGATTTTTGCGCTTCTCCGAAGCTACTCAATAGTTTTTTCAGCTTTATGCTTTTTTTCTCTACTCTTATCGGACAGAACGTGTGTTTAATTGACTGTGACAAAGCACATGAAAGTTAAGAAGTGTGGTGCCTTAGTGAGGGACTTCCTAAGGAAAAATGGCTCGTATTCACATTACACGTAAACAAAGCCAATTATCAGTTCGTAGTGTCTCATTTGTTTCGGTAACATAGACTAAGTCAAGACTCTTAAGTAGACCTAAGCGACTTATCACTATGTCTAAGTAACTAAACAGAAACGTACTAAAGGTGCAAAAGACCCTTTTATTAAGGACTCGAATAAGCTGAATAGAAGGCATTCCTGGTGCTTACAAACCAGCCAGAATTTATGACGTAAACTCAGAAGTAGAGTGTCTAATTAAAACTAAATCTAAATTTTACCAGCCAAAGGCTAAGCAGAAATATTTAAACGCGCAAAGTTGGCCCTTAGCTTACACTGGCGTGACAGTACAATTTCCAACAATAAAGCAATCCAACAATAATCAAACGTCGTAGACAGAGATCCTATCCTAGAATTTCAACTAGTAACGCGGCCTTCAATAGGTGGAAAGCGCTCTGACTAAAATAACCTGAAATCCTGGCTTAAATACACGTGAGATAAATTTGCATTCTGGTAGAAAAACGGAAAGGCAGAAGTGACAATAAAGATTCGTAACATTAAACAACTGGTTAATTAACATAAATACCTTACAAATTATCAAAATAGTTTATAAATAAATTAAAGAGTAATTAATTATTCTCATGTAAAACAAAATCTTCCTAATTTTCACATGTTAGTAATCTTTCAATTCATCTTCATTCTAATGTTTCCTCAATTATTTAAATTACTACGCTGTTTTTTCCGGGAAACAGTAAGTGCAATACTTTCCTTTAATAACTCCCACTGAAGTTATAAATAGCAGATATCGAAACTCTTAGTGCTGTATCCAGTACTAAGCCTGTGTATGTTCGCCCCATAGTTGCCTTTGGATGATCTGTAACTCCCATCCTGAATTAATGCTTGGGCTATCGCTGATACATCTGTCAACGGTATACCCTCCGTAGACCTTTCAAACAACTGCTTTGTGAACAAACACTACAGATGATCAATCTAGCTAGTGTTTACGATATGTATTCGACCAAATTTGTTAAGATTTGTTTCATTCATTGTAGTAGGCTTTTAAAAAGTCCAGATTTTCTTTTATTCTCAGTTTACGTTTGGTTTGAGTACAGTTCGTGTGCTATGACGTTGTTAGATTACGTTTGCAATTATCGATATTCTAATATTTTTGTCATTAAGTATATGCATACCTATCTACCTAACTATATGTCTGTTTATCTGTCTGTCCGTTCATCAGTCTGTCTCTCCCTTAATATTCTTATTATATATAGAGAGAGACATAAAGAAAGAAAATTAAAACCAAATCTGCAAAGACATGAAAGAAATTCAAAACATATATATATATATTGACATATATTATAAAACATGAAATACACACACACACACACACATACATACATACATATATATATATATACTGATAGTTCATAAATATTTAACTTCATAGTGTGTGAAAATTTATAACATTTGAACACACTATAAAGATGGACATTTATGAAAGACATTAAGTTGAAAGCATAAGTTTGAGAATCAAGTTTTTGTTAGGTGATGTTTATGTAAACGTTATTTAACGTTTATTTAAACTTTCAGTAAAATAAATAAAATTCAGCCAGAAAAACCCGTAGCTTAAAGGTATAAGTAAGAAATAATGCTTGTTTCGCATTTCCGGAAACAACGATAATTGATGCATATTCTATTGTTGCTATGGAGAAAAATACGCTTCACAAAATAAATGGTGATGAATAATCTTATTTGCCGATACGTGTTATCATTGGTATTGATCCTTAGCTAGTTCAAACTTAAAATGTTGTGTGTATATAAAAACATGTATATTTTATGCCACTTATCTGCACTCAGTTAATGAGTCTGAATTCATGCAATATTTGAAGGCAAATTAGTATGTTTACTGTGCTTAACTTTAGATAACTTAAGATACTTTCTAACAGTACTTAATTCCATACAGCTGATCATAAAATATCATAAACTGTATAACTTTACTGAGCAGATAACAAATCATAATATTATCATAACATTACTGATTTGATTTATTTGATTATGGCAAAGCACACAAGAGCAATGCTGCCTAAGGGGAGGGATGCTTTTGGGAGAAATTTCTAAGGGGAACTGGCTGGTATCCGCGTTATATATGGGGATAGCCACGAAAATGCCTAGTTCATCCGACGAAAAACAAAACCATATCGAACTAGCAGTGTTCAACGACTTCACCAGCGCTCGGCCGCTGGTGGGCGAACCATAACATTACTGAATTAAATCATATTAGTACTGAATTGATATATAACTTTTCATAGTTTATGATCATGAACGGATAGGATTAGATTATCGAATTATGACAAAATAAATTAGGGGTGTCTGCTTAAGGAGAAGGATGCCTTCGTGGAGGACTTTCTGAGGAAAACTGGTTGTATGCAACTTATATCTTAAGGAAAGCATAGAAAGGTTCCTACAGTCAGCGAGTTTGCCGGTATTCAGAGCCAGGTTGAAATGCTAGTGTTCAACGAACAATCTTGCTCATTCGGCCACTGGGGGGGAAGGGTAATTAAGGGTAATATTTATAATTTAGGTTTTTTATTATTCTACTTCCATAAGAGTGCAGTCTCTTTTGAGAGTTTCTAATAACATAGGAGTGCATTCTGAAGTTCTCTAACAGCAAACAAAGGACATTAAGCTAAAGAGATATTTTCGTTTTCTGACTTATTGATTTAATTACGTATTGGTATAAAAGATTAACGAGGGGCACACCGCTTTTAAGCATATTTCTTCAGATGCGTAAATAATACTGCTACTTTAATTATTCAGAATTATTTCTTCAGAATCGTAAATTAATTCTGCTACTTTAATCATTCAGAATACTCTTAGCTGCTGCAGAAAGAAGGAACATGCCTTTTCCGCTGGAATTCACTGAATCTCTTATTGAAATTAAATACAAACTGAACTTGAGTTCATGAGTTATTGAAATATTAAAGAAAATATAATATGAGAAATAATTTTCCAATTGCTTATTAATTATTACATAAGAAATTCCTAAATGTTATTTCAAAGGCTTAATTATCATATTGCATATATTTTATTTTTCTGTTTTTGCATTTCTTATTTTGCTTTAGCTGACCGAGATTGAAGTACCAGGTAAACGGCCTACCGTCCACATATCTATTCCATCCAACAGAGGAATTTTAAGAGAAATACTTCGCTCTCTTGAACAGGTAAATTTCAAATTAATGTATTTACATTTGTTTTATGTGGAACTTTAGATATTTATTAAAAACTTACGACATTTGCTAAAAAATATATTTTAATTAAAATGGCAAGCATAATTATTAAAATGTTATTTAAAAATTATTTCGTGTTCTTCTTTGTACATGTATAGATGTAATCGTTTTCAGCGAAGACCTCTATTTATGTATGTTTAAACATTAACCATATTATTATTGTTTTGAATGTCAGTCCATTTCCCTATTTAATGAATTTTTATTCAGTCATTTAACAAATTTTTCATTTTTAATGAATACTTTTCATTTTCTGAAAAATATTAAGAGAATGATACCGCCTTAACGAATATTTTATCCTAATTGAGCTGTAAAATATTTACACATTTTCTATTTTTTTAAACATTTTTTTCGTTGAAAATAAACCAATTAATTAAAGATTTTTAAATAATTTTTTCATGAATTTTCGAATAATCCTTTCCATCGACTAGTGTCTTTCTTAAACAAAGTATGATTTTCCAAATTTGAACAATGTGTTTTCTCCCACCAAATCATACATGTGAACATCAGTCTTTGGATGCAAGAATAATTCAGTTATTTAAAATAAAGTACAGCAAACTAATTGACTACACGAATACTGAAGAATTTGGAAAGGAAATGTCTAACTAACATGTTTAAAACCAATATATTGGCTAAGGTTTCTTCTTAATTCATCGAATAAAATGATTTTAAAATCTATCGATAATAAATTTTAAAGCATTAAATTTCAGATGCCATCAAATGCAATTTTCTCTTTATATGAGAAATCTATAAGGAAAATGCTGCTGGAGAGTGAAATGAAGTGTCAGAAATCTACAAGTTTTCTGAATATGTAATTATCAAAACTTATTTATTGCCTACGGGGGTGCAGTGTCATGGTAATGAAGCAAGCAGTGGGTGTACTGTTGCCAAAAAGAACAAAATGTAATAAAACACGTTCTCCGATGCTTAGAAAGAAATCTCTGTAGACATAACGAACCTAAGGTAGTAAAGCTTTCAAAAAAATAGAAAGATAAATTAATTTCGAGAAGGAAATCTTTGAAACAAATACAAGCTCTTATAATAAGATTTCCTACATAATCTTAAAAATATTTAGAATACATAATTTTTGATGATTTAGCTAATAACATAAATATATTTGTTTCAAATAGCTAGACACTTGCAATGTGATGCATTCGTCCGGAATGACAAATGTCATTTAGCCGTTTCATCACCAAGATTGTTCCCCTAGGTGCACCACAGGAAGAAAGGTGCGCCACAAGTTTTGGTGACGAAATCCCCCCCGGGGGAAGTATCCGAACGTTCTTCCATCTCTTTTCTGCTTGCCAATGTAGTGAGTGCCTCATGCCGCACAGAACCTGCACATTTAAACGAACATTCAAGACTTCTCCAGGAATCGAACCTGAACCCAAGGGTACAGCAGCCAAGAGCGTATATACCGATCAGAGTAGCGGACAAATAATCTAATACTTGCTTTCTCCGTTAAGGCGTATTGGCATTATTATAATATTTCCAGTTTAATTGCTTTTAGTGTCGTTTTCCTGTTCTTTTGAGCATTTCGTTTAACTGAAAGAAAATATTAATAATGTTATATTTTTACGCAGTGCTGGGACAATGTTAGTCAAGTATTTTCTCCACCGCACACATTTATGACTCTTTTCCTATTGGCTGCATGGATGACAGCATCATTCGGGTACGTATAAGTCTGCTCTACTTTATTCATTTTAAATTTATATTTACATGAAATAATCAATATTTAAAATAATACATGATCATTAATTATTTGTACAACTCATTTTTCATTTATCGTCTGGTAAAAATCATTTGAATTAAAATCAAACATACATGGGTTATTTTGAATGCTTCAATTTTTTTATACACTGAGAATGCCTGCAAAGGACCAGTTGTACACAAAATACGCAAATGCTTTTCTAGAGACTATTAAAGCTTTTCGAAGCAGGAAACATGAAAAAAATTCGGTGTTTGAAACATGTATCTTCAAACTGTTAGCCTAATGTTCTTAACTATATGACTATAATCAACTATATGAAGTAACTATTATTAAATATACGAGCATGCACGGGGAAAATTGATTATTCTTCTTTGCTTTAAGATAACAGAGAAGAAACCTGGTACCCAGTTGACCAAATCAAATGGTGCAGAGTTATCTTCCAGCACATTTTAAGCCGTTCAGGGATCATCTGGGTTGTAGGACCAGGTTCCGATAACCCACTTTATTTCATTATAAAAATAAACCGCATACATAATAAAAAATGAACAGTAGACATTAACGAACAGCAGACACTCCATCACGTTAACAGAAATTTAGAATGAATCGAAAACTTTGATCATTATTTCTAACGCTGAAAAGTGAAAAATTCATGCAAAGTGGAAAATTTCATCTGCTTTAGTGTTACTTTCTAATAAATTATCTAAACGTTCCTCAAACAAGGTTGGCAAGCAAGTTATCTATCTGTCTATGAAATTACAATAGAGTCCTGAGAAGGTTTTAAACAACCTTTTTCTTAAAAGCTCGAGCTTAACAATTACACGACTTGTGCGTAGAAATTAAAACTCCACTTACAGGTTTTAGATAACAGAAAGTTGATTTCAAAATTAAAGTGATTCATAGCAGGAGACTACAGCACAAATTATATAACCAAGTGCTGTCTCAAATTCCACGCGGTTACCTAATGCAGCAAAGGTGGACGAAAGAAAAGTACTGCTGCTAGTGTAGCTGCAAAAGCTCTATAACCAAATCTTTCAAGAACTCTGCCTTAAATACCTTCAACTCATTTGCATACTGGTGGCAGTTAATGAAAAGAAAAGTGATTTTATAGTTCCAAATCATAAAAAATAGGTTACTTAGCATACACTCTACATTATCGCATTATTTGTTACAACGGCTAACTTTCTGTAATTATTTCTTATGTATCCTATATTCAGGTGACAGTGATAACAGACAAACGTACATTATGAAAAGCTTTGTTTCATAATTTCAAGATTCGTTTCGTAATCTCATTTTTTATGTAAAATTTACCCAGTTTGTCAGTAAAATCTTTTACAATATTACTATTTGTAATTTCTTGTAAATTTATAACACTTAATAATGCCTGTCAACTTTCCTATCTAGGTTTTATGGAATAACAATCTCTCTTCATGAGTACACAAGAAAACTGGAGGAAGTCGACTTTAAATCCAAAACAGTGAAGCAGGCCAATTCTGTAGTTCAAGATGAGAATATTAATACAACTATTGAAAATACCCATATTACGAATTATTCTTTTGTGAATGTTAGGTTTTACCAAATGCTTATTAGCCACTGCACTTTCCAAGACTGTTCTTTCACAAACTGCACTTTCAGTAACATCCGATCAAGCAAGACATATTTTAAAAACTGCGATTTTTATCAAACTGAGTTTCTTGACACAGATCTCTACAGATACAAGTTTCAAACCTGTTCATTTAAATCAGCATACTTTTTCAACACTAAAGGTAAAACATTTTCATTGATGTTTATTTTATTACACATTACAGGAGCTGTTCCTTAGATTTAAATAATTCTGCAGCTTTTATGTCTACGCATTAAATAATATTAAGTTTATTTTATTTATTATTATTTATGATGAATCTCCACAGCCAGGATTTGGCGGTCGAGTCCCCTAAAAGCCCAGTCGCCCTTTAAAAGGGGGTGTATATTAGGTATTTCTCTCACCTTCTTCGCATGGTGGTCTGCACGCTGAGCGCGTATTTCCAGAGGTCCGCAGTTCGATTCCCGGCGAAGGCGTTGCAAATTTTTCTTTTCTCCTGCTTCCAAACATATACCTAATGTCTCTACAGTACATTAAACTATGCAGCAATACAACAGTTTGTTTTCTATATATATAAAACTGCAAAATATTTCCTTATAGTTTTTTTCTGCGACATGTACCACATTTCAGTAAATATTGAATCCAGTAAATTTTCAGGTGCTTGTCAACATTACAGACGTTATTGTTCTAAGGAATTCCGTAAATCGTTGCTAAATTTCAACAGTATTACATAATTTTGTTACGTAAACATGGTCATTTACGAATTTCTACAAAAACATACAGGAGTATTATCTAGGCTGAATTCCTACCCAGCTTATTCCCAATACACATAATCTTTATTCTGCAATACACATAATCTGACGCATAAAACAATTAGATAAGTTCTTTAAATCATTTAATATTCATCATTGAAATGTGCTCAATAATTACGGCTATCTTATACTAAAACAATTGGATAAGTTCTTTAAATCATTTACTATTCATCACTGAAATGTGCTCAATAATTATGGCTATCTTGTACTTCATTTTGTTAAAAAAAAGGACTCTAAAATGATTTACAGGTTTTAACATTTTGATTTTCATATTTCAGGATAATTTTGAATGAGATAATAATGCTTGTTTGTGTGAGCATAACATTAAGTAGTGGATTTTAGTCTTTTACTTAAGCGAGAATCATTAGCGTAAGAAATTCGATCATTTGACCTACACTTTTGCTTATTTTGACTACACTTTGAGCAGTTTTAAAATGTTTTAAAATGATTGCTGAAAACTTGTACAGTCTATTAAGTTTTTCGAAGCAGGAAACATAAAACATGAACTGAATCCTCAGTAAGATTGCCTGGATCGTCCTTTGCAATTTTTATGCTTTAACCACTTACACCGTGACAGCACTTACGGAAGATTGCGATAATCCTTACCTCTTAAAAGGCGACGGGGAAGAGTTACGAGTCTTCATTAACAAGACGCAGTGATGTGTGCAAGATCTGATTAAGACAATCTGAGGTCCTAAAGATAGGGCTTTTCGGGTCCTCAAAAGTCATGCTCCTTGCTTCCTTGATTTTACAAAAGGAAATAGGGACATGAAGAAAGATGTGATGATATAGGGTCCTCTAAGACCTTGGAAACCCTCAAAGAATTAAATTTTTGTCAGCATTATAATAATCAAAACATACGAAAAATTTGCTCAGCATAAAATTCGGCATCACATAAAACATTAACCTTGTTTTTGTCATAGGGTTTATTCAAGATTCTATCGATTTAGAGGGCAAACAGGTAAAGTCCCCCTCTTCATCAGGAAAAACAAAATCGTCCAAACATTCCAAGCAGATTTTTTTTTACTTCTGATGAAGAGGGATTTGTACGTGTTTGCTTTCGAAATCGATAGACTACTGACTAAAATCTACTCCAAAAACAGGGAAGTTCCTTTGCCTAATTTTTATGTTCTACTTTGACGTGTTTCTCTTTTCTCTTAAATTTGCTCAGTTTTCAGTGACATCAGATAGTTGAGAGCATTTCAGTAATCACAAATATGAAACATTTGCTAATTCAGAAGTCCAAAAACAAAAATCAGCGTTATTTTTCAAATTTTCACAGGACTAGTTTCGATGGTGGTCCAGTAAAACCATCGAAACTATTCCTGTAAAAATTTGAAAAATAACGCTGATTTTTGTTGTTTGACTTCTGAATTAGTATTTGTTCGGCGTGTTATTGTGTCTTAATTACGAAACATTTGCTCAGAAAAGATTGTTTCCTTCGAACCCTTTAAATACTTTTTATAACTTACTTACTCTAGTTTGAATTAAGTAGAATTCATCTAAACTCTTTTTCATTCTGAAAAATTATAATAAAAATTGTAAGACTGCTATTGATCTGGAAGCTAAGTTTTGTCCTGCAGACCCTAATTAAACAGATTAGCGAGTTATCACTAAGTCTTAAATATTCACAAATACAGAAGAAAGCCTTGTGTTTTAGTCTAATAAGAATAGAAGGGCATAACTTATGCTACAAACAAAAACCACTAGTCGTGGCTAAATTAAATTAAGCGATAACACACAATTCAATTTAACGCTATAACGTATAACTACACATTTAATAAGGTAAGCCATAAGCTGGCTCAATTATTCTACCGGAGGATAAGTTTAAAGTATCGGCTATCAAGACCATGCCAAACCCAAAACATCACTTTTAGATAGAATTGGCAAAACTAACAGTAGATGCGAGTGCTAGAAGCTCACTCTCACTCAGATTCAAAACCCTCAGCTTAAATACTCACAAAACATTTTTGCACTCTGGTCAGGAATATTGAAGGAAGAAATTATAGTAGAGATCAAACTCATAATAACTGGTTAATTAACATAAAATAAGTTACAAAGTCCTTAAAATTTTATGTACTTTAAATCTACATTTTCATTAATTCACATTTTTTTATCACACTAATGGAAAAGGAAAAGAAATGAATGTAACTTACCATTGTAACAGACATTTTACTGAGATGCAAATAAATATCATAAACTTCAAAAATCAGGCAACTCGCGACTTCAGAATAGGTTTATTTCAACTGTGCATCGAGAGAAAAGTTTGATGTGGATTGTTCTACTTCAAGAACTTTTAAGGCAAGGAGAATTTTATATTAACGCAATAAATTGCGAAGAAATAGCTTTTAGCTTAATTACTAAAGCATAAGTTTATCAAAACTGTTGCATTAGAAGGAATTCAGCTTCAAGAATAATTCACTTGCCGAAAGAATAATTCATTTGCCGACAAAATAAGTTCTTTCAACTATTAAAGAAAGATTCTGAAGGTAAAATACTTACCTTTTTTATAAATATATAATTTATCCTTTACTAGTTGATAAAATCCGTCTTTCCTTCTCATTTATCTGCAGCTAACCAGAAGCGAGTTTATAAGATCACTGAATGCTGATATTTCGATCCGGATCCAAATACTGGAAAACAAGGTGGCTGCACAGAATTTATATGGTTTTCTCGAACCCTCTAACCTTAATATAGTCAGTTTCCCTGAAAAATACCTTCCATTAAGGCATCTTTCCTATTCGACTTATAGCCCTGATTTGCTTTGTGATTAATTACTAACTAATTTATTTAATTAACCGCAAATATATAAACATAAATATATGTGGTTTTAATACATATTTATGTTTATGAAGTACTTACGTTTATGTTTATATTAATATACGTTTATGTTTATATTAATATATGTGATGATACGGCAGTCGTGGCACATGAATGACGAGGCTTGGCATCAAAGTCCAGGCACTTCCTGTAGCAGAGTGTTAAGGCGGTATCTAAAGAAGACACAGGATTTCACTTTTTACTATTCCATATCTTTATTTCAATTTCAGAAGCAGATCAACATTCGTTACTAAATAAGATTACTTTAAATTTTACTGCGTCATAGAGGAAAGGAAGGTGGGAGCAGCAGCGTAGGTTTAAACAACATAGGGAGAGGGAAGCTTCTGACGCAAAATGGCGCGAGTTCTCTATTTATAGAAGCAGTTACGTAATAAACTCGAATGTTCTGGAAAGTACTGGTCTAGGGAGAAGATTCTGAATTGCAGAAAGTTAATTAAAGGTTGCTGGTTCGCGGAGAGCAAAGCCGTCCTATTTTTTTTAATTTTACATATATATATTTATGTATTCATAAAAATATATATGTTTTCAAATTAAAGAATATATCGCACTACGGAACTCATTGCCTCAAGGGCAGAAGCACATTTTCATCTTATTAATGTGAAAAGCACTTCAAGTTCTTTCCACGAGAGTTTTCAATCCCATTTACGCAATTATTTGCATAATAAGTAAATGGCAGGTTCTTCGCCTGTAGTTAACTACAATAACTGTTTTTATCGAATACGAAGGAAAGATGCCTGTATGAAGGACTTTCAAAAGGAATTCGCTCACATTCCCCTTGCATTTTGGGAAGACCATGAAGATAACCTTAAAACCAGCCCATTCTATTGGGATTCCAAGCATACATGCGCTCGACTGTTTAAGCCACTCCACCTTTCGTGAACCCATATACAACAGAGTTCAAAGCACAAGGAAACTTTATTTTGGTTTAATTAAAAATGTTCTGATTTTTTCATCAAGTAAAAGACTAAAATTAAAAAAAAAAGTAACAAACTTTAATTTTATGGCTCCGACCGTACATTTCTTGGTAGACAGGTAAAAATAGACACTTTTATTTGCAGTCATATTTCTGCAAACGCTAAAATTTAAGCAGCCTTTTACAATTGCCAGAGAACGAGAATAATATCTTAAAATTTTGAGATTAAATTTAGTTCTGTAACATCACAGATAAATTCTAAGTAACATTTTCTATATATTATAAACAGAGTGAATAATATTGTTGTAATATTTAAATTAATATTTGGATATTTTTTGAAGTTGCTATTTGATTTAGAAACGCATTATATACGGTTATGTTATTTTATAGACATACAAATATAATTTATTGAATACTAACTGAATAAAGGAAGAGAAATTCGTTGAGTTTTGGAATTTAAAATTACATAAAATTAGATTGATCTCGATTTCATAAAAATATTATACTGAAAGGAAAATATGGACGCATATTAAATCCCTTGAAATGTAAAGGGGCTTTCCTGTAGAGCGAAATTCCACCTAAGGCTGAATTCTTAAAGATAACTAATCTACATATTAACGGCAAAATCGGAATATTAATCATAATCTCAAAATTATGAGAATGGTATTGCAATAGTATGAAGAGCTCCTCTGTTGAAAATGCATTTGATGCGAAATGTGGATTGATAGGCTATTATTAACATATTTAAGGACTTATAGCCTGCCGTATTATTTTATCGTTACAACTTCTTCTAGATATACTTCACAGAAACGACTTTTAAAATATTTATTATAAGTAAAATCTAGTTCTACTGATAAACAATTTTGAAAAACATGCATTACCTTCGACTGTATGAATTTGTTTAGCTTTTAACAAATAAATCAAATGATATTAATGCAATCTCTGTCCCTTTGAACTATTTTCTTTTTCATGTTTAACGCGAAGATATTAATATTTATTTCTCTTGAAATGTTTAATATTATTCAATAAATTTTCTTTTGTTTTGCAGGTGGCTGTGATTTAGATTTTGACATAACTTTTCAGCTATCTGAGTTATTTTATCAGAATTTATTTCCTCAGCTTACTATCCTACCTGGTACCTTAATATCATCATTTGTTTTGGACAGAGCTGGTAGAGTGAAAACTCTAGGTCAGTCCGTTTATACTTAACTCCAACAACTGCTTTTGAATAATTGTAAAATAAGATGTCAAGTATCTATCAGTTCTCTAAATTAAGGAAAGTCAGTTGTAATAATGAAAAACTAGCTTCATTCCTCACATTTTGTTAACTGAAAAATTGCACCTTTACATTTATACAAATTCCTTTTATAACAGATAGCAGGGTTGAAGTCTTCGTCTATTTTTAACTTTTTTTTTTTAAATTTCAGGCTTTTCGTTGCTGCTTACTGGACTTAGTGCAGGGCTGATATGGTTTGCTGAAAGTAAAGCCGCGATTATAGCATATGAAGCTGTATTCAGTTTTCTGTCTATTTTTGGCTGGAATGCATTGGATGTGATATCAACTGAAGCTTACCCTGCAAATATCAGGTAATGTAATCAAGTTTAATATCGTACCCTCAGAAAAACCTTGGGTAAACTTTTACCTGTTAATGCGTCAGAACCATGTATTTTACAACAATTAGTGTCTAAACAGCCCTAAATGTTTCGCGGTATGAATTTAACCAATGCATTTGAGGCAAAATTTTATTTTTCTTTTGGTTTTTTTTTAAGTGACGTCGTGTTTTGAGTCACTATTTCCTGCTAAATTTTCACAAATTGCTTATACATTTCCATGAAACTAATCTCCGTATGAAAAACGCTAATAGAGATTTCAGCTAAACGTGTATCTTTGAGAAGTCTGATTATTGGTGATAAATTAAAATTTCTCTCTCTTTACTGCTGCTTTCTTACGTTGTTTTTCCTTTCCTTCACATGATTTTTCTAGTCATTATCTCCAATTTTGTCGTCTACGTTTACATGAAGTTAACAAATGCTTACGATACATGCTTCTCCAAAAAAAGAACCAATCGCCTGAGCACGTCATTAAAACAAATGAATACTATCTATATATAATCCTTACTTAAACTTTTATAAATTAATTCGTAAAATAAAAATATAATAAATGATAAAAGGTAAAATCCTAGTTAAATCAAGAGCTTATTTGTTTAGGCTTTTGCATTCATTCTTTCTAATGATAAGGACCACCAGCGGCCGAACGGTAAAGTCAACACTGATAATTCGGTCCGGGGTTCGAATCCTAACAAACAGGCTGGCTGCGTGGGCATCGTGTGGTTTTTCTCAAACTATAACTAACGTGTGTACAAGCCTTAAAACGTCGTCCCTTAGAATGCTTCCCTTATAACGCAAGTTTTCCTTTAAATATCGTCCACGAAAGCATCCCTGTTTTTAGGCAGGTAGCCCTCAAGTGATTTGCCGTAGTTACATAAACCAAAACAAACATTCTAATGCAAAATATCTGTTAATAAGTTCATAGAATTTCTGTATACTTCCATAGAAATTTTCATTGGGAATACATCTTCAGTGACTGATTAAGTTTTTCTTTATTTATGTTATTCTATCAAATATGTGTCCTCTAATGTAAGAGAAAACAAAGTAATCCATAAGATGTCTAACCTAGCGAGTAAGTGAATGGTCAATAAAAGTTAAATTTTCACTGTTAAAAGGTTGTATTTGAGTTAGACACTTGAATTGAAGTCCTGCAACCTTACTAAACAAGTAGCGTGTTATTGTTATGTCTTAAATGGTACGACAGAGTTTTCTGAAGGTTTTTAACAACCTTTTTATTAAACTGAACTTTTGGCTTAAAGGCGTTTGTGCTATAGGTAATCACCACTTGTGGCAATGGAAATTAATTAAGACAAACTTAAATTTAGATAAAGTAGTCGTCTTGCGCGGTCTCCGTTCTTCGCAAAGAAGTATATTTACTCGAAAGAGCTGAAAACTTTATTCCTCCTATCAGGCGAACACAGTTAATTTCACTTACCCGTAATACAATCATGATTCTAGAGAGATGCAGGTGAGATACATTCCTCATGATGACAACAATGGCCGTTTTACTGGCATTTCTCAACTGCAGGCTATCCCTGTTTTGTCTCATTTGAGGATGTCCACTTCTTTCATGTACCGCTGATATTTATCGAGAACTGTTTCCTTAACTGCTTACTTTCACTACTATTGCTAATGAAAGAAGGACGAGCAGTCAAGATCTTGTAAATAAAGTTGCACCTAAATTTTTGGCACCGTAGTTTAAGAGCGTTGTTTTATTTTCTTATGAAGCGTTGCATGAACGTTGCTTAGTTCTGTGTAGTTTGCAAGTATAAAAAGGTAATACTTTCAGTCTTTAATTACCAATCATAGCTAAATTGTTACTTTTTTTTTCAATCTCCTGGAAAAACAAAACCTTCTTTTCTGTTGCGGTTTTTGTAAAAGTAATAATTTTCTTGTTTAACTACATTAACGTTGACTCATATTATATTTCCCCTTAGTGGATCTTATAAAGCTGATAATTTTCTTGTTTAATTGCATTATGTGTTATTCTTCTTTTGGTCGTTCTTATTCTTCTTTTGTCTGTTTTCAGAACAACCAGCTATGGAATATTTGCCGCAGTGAGTCGTCTGGCTGCAATTCTAAGTAATATATCACTGGGAAGTGCCACTGATATCACCAAAATCATTCCAATCGTTACATCAGGTGCAGTTTTATTGACAGGAGCAGCTTGCATCACACGACTCCCAGAAACGAGAGATTATCTTGTTTAGAAACAGCAAAATTATCATTTACTTGAGTAATATGTAAAGAACTTTGACTTCATTTGGACCTGCTTCTTCTTCTAATAAATAACAATAATTGGTACAAAAGCTCTAAATGCAAACTACAAGCTTATACTTGAGAACTAAATGTGCAACATCCGATATACATCATAAAGACATAATCATACAGATAAGGCCGGCATCAGAGTCGATGCAGCCATAACGGAAGGCAAAATTTTTAAATTTAGAAGAGGGACCGAGGAATTTAGCAGCAGCAGAGATTTAATTCGGAACCAAACCTGGTAGCTCCCAATCCAACATACACAAAAATGTCGGGGAAAATGCACAAAGAAATCAGAAAGAATCATATTTTTGATTGATTTCAAATTAGCCCACCGTGACATTTACAATCAAACAAGAGACAATCAAAATCATTTCTTTTCTTCAGTGCCTATTTATATTTTTTTAACTACATTTGCTTTTTATGTTCAGCAACAAGTTATTGAGGTTAATGTTGGGAAGATTCATTTACTTTTACATCTATTTTATACACTCATTTTTAATTGTACTGTTGTTCTCTGGGTCAAAATATTAAGATATTATAACCTTTGCGTGTGACCTTAACTTCGATTACGAGCAGATTGTTTGGATTACGGGAAAGCACACGAGGGTTATCGGTCTACCTTAACACAGACATATGCTTCAATTCATACAGTTCAGCCACTGATATTGTAAAGAGATAATGAAAACTTAACTGATTTCAAAGATGATGTCCAAAGTATGCACAAGTGTAGGCTTTTGTTTTGAATGAAAAAGAAATCCCATTCTGTTTTATGATAACTATGTTCTGTTAGCTCTAGTATCATAGGAAAGTATTATATTTTTTATACTTTAAAGATTTTATAAGCACAAAGTTATGTATCAGTGTTCTACAAAATTATTCAGTCGTATGACTGAATAGATATTATAGTTTTTTTGGTTTTGTATTTCAGCATTAAGTCTGATCCATATCACACTCAGAGCCTGTTAAGTTTTATAACTTTTTTAAATAGAAGTCTAAACAATTTGAAATTTTAATAATATCTGAATATTAAAATACGAATCTTTTATACTTAAATATTTATCAAACTCCTGAGATGTTTGATAGTTAAAATTTAATGATGGAATACATAAAAGTGTTTGTCATTAAATGTTTATATATTTTCTTTTATCACCAACATTCCCTTGTTAAAAGTAATTCTATCTACTCAGTTGTTATAAAGAATGTTTCTACTGATTGTAAATTAGTACGCTTATAAAAAGTTGACAACTATCTTAACAGTCATGTACTGTATAAAGATAAAAGAACATGTGAGAAGTTTTACTGCCTGTAATGAGGCTTATTCTCATCTCATAGCGTGTAACGTCCATGTATATGTTTATGTGACCAAAATGTATAACATTTGTTTTTAGAAAAGGTTGCTAATTTGGCACAAATGAGCAGTTCTTCGAGTCTGTGAAGGCAAATTCTTGTCTTAAATAGTTTACAAAAGGGATGGTCTTATTGCTGTTCTTAAAGAGTTAGCCGGGAATATTTTGCAACATAATTAAATTTCATTACTCTTCTTTTTTTTACTGATGCATATCTAGTGCAATAATTCTACAAATTGATAAATAATTGTTAATGGTACTGAATGATTTCCCATTACTAAGTTTATGAATTCTCGTTTTCAGAAAGTATTTAAATGGAAAAAAAGGGAGTTGTGTATTTCCTACAAAACAGCTCATTCTTTTCTGATGATGATTAATACATCATTTTATATAAAGAAAGATAGTAATTATTTAGCATACCATTTTGTAGTGCAATTTCGGTAATACATAATAGAATGCAGACTTTGAGATCACTGCATAATCGCAAAAGGCATCCTGTAAAGAACAACATTGCAATTTAAAAGCAAATCGATGCAGTCAAAGAAGACTCTGAATGGACTGCTCATTATGTGCATGATTCGGGAAAAGCCATACTTGGCTACTTCCTTAGTCTGTATGATGCTGAGATATATTGTTATAATTCAATTGTAAAACTTGTGATAAATGTATACGTTAAGTATGTTGTTCTGTAGATCTTCAATGTAATCATGGTGCTGAAACACACAATCCTAGAAATCAAGCTGAAATGAATAAATTAGAAATATTATAACTTCTTCAATTCAGAACTTTTGTTTTTGTGGAAACATACACTGGATATGCATAACTATATTATATCAGTCAAGAAAGGTAAATATTTTGTTAGAACGTGGTAACATTAGTATTAACAACCTTAAATACTTTAGAAAAGAGTATGGATTTCCATCTAGGTATGAAAATAAGTAAAATAACTATTTACTTCATGTGAAGTTTCTAAATTCTCGTTTTCAGAAAGTATTTAAATGGAAAAAAATGATTTGTGTATTTCCTACAAAACAGCTCATTCTTATTTGATGATGATTAATACATCATTTTATATAAAGAAAGATAGTAATTATTTAGCATACCATTTTGTGATTCAATTTCGGTAATATAGAGTAGAAGCGTAAAGGTGGCTAACGCCTTTTCCACCCACCATTCCAAAATCATTTGTTATTTACCCTTTTAACGTCATTTTATAATTTGTTAACTCTAATTCTATATGAATCTAACTAGCGCTTTTGTCCAACTTATGCCTAAATTTCAAATACATTGTTGACAATAGAGTGATAGCTAATAGAGCTATAACTCTCTTGGTTGTAGTTAATAGAATTTTTGAACTGTTCTGATGTTCATTTTAAGAACGCAAGGGCTGTATTCCATACTTGACAGCATCGAGATTTTCAATGTCATAATTAATTGTTACCACCGTTCTCACAAAACATCAATAAATTATTGTATTAGTGAAATGAATTCCTTTATCATGACCTATGTAAGTGTGCAAACTATTTTCTGGCATTTCTTTCTAAATCTAACGTATGTAGAAATGATCATGTCAGCGAAATGTAAAATATATATGATGTCAGTTTTGTATTCTGGCATTTGTAGTTTATTGTGTGTATATGCCATAACCATAGACGGTTGAAAGCGATTAGTTATGTCAGTTATATTCTGCTTTATTTATTATTTTGCTACGAGGTATAAAAAAAACCTTGGCTTACTGCCATTTTGCTGACTTTCAGTTGTAAATAAAATCTTTAACCCAGTTAAACTTACGCTTCTATTAATTTCTTTCTTTAAAAGAAAAGATTATTTGTTCTAAATTCTCATTTTTTTTTAATTCTTAATTCTGCTGCATTTTCACTTCAAGTACGTTGCAATATTTCTGACGCCGCTAAAAGATATATAGCCTACATTACACATTACCGTAAAATCCTTTCTCTTAAGTAATTTTCTTAGTAAATAAACCAGGATTTTATTATTGTTTTTCTTAACGCAAATAGAATTCATTGCAATTAATAATTATTTTGTAATTTTGAAATTTCAAAATCATCATTAATAGTATAAGCAACTGCAAATACAAAGTAAGTACTCTTTTTGATCTCCTTGTATGACTGATTAGGTTTTCCCTTCAAGGCAAATGAATTTTAAAATGATCCTTTTTGATAATCTAAATTAGGTTACTGCTTTTTGAATATTTAAGCAGAAAAAAATGAATCTATGAACAGCATTATAAAACAGAAACCACTCAGAACATCCTCTTCAAAATCGCTATTGGATAAAATTATTTAAACTGCAAATTTTATGTCTAAAGAAACTATTGCTAGGATTGCTTTTGCCTTACATACAGCGTAAATCTAAGAGTTTAGATTTTTTAAAAATAGGAATTTTTTAAAACAGTATGAAGATTTTATATTGATTCTGAACTTAAACGCATTACAAATTCCGTATTAAAAATTGCTTTGAAAATTTTAGATACATTTGTAAGTTAATTACAGTATAATTTTTTAAGCTTCGAGTAATACTGTAGGCGAATAACAATATTTTTTATTACGTTTCTGAATAATTTTCATTTTTACATTCATTTGTATATATCATGAATATCATTCCATACTAACAATATCTCTCGTATGGAGAATGGATTATTTAATTATGTTAAAGAACATAAGAGATATCTGCATGTAAGACAGGTATTTTCCAGTAGCATTTTCTAAGGAAAAATTCTTAACGTCTTCATTTTGGAAATGTCGTAACGCTTTCGTTTGCAATATTTTACAAGTTGTGTCTTTCCTGAACTGTTGACTAATATGGAAGTGATGGTGGTTTAAGCTAGAATTAAACTTAAGTTTAAATTCTTCGGGTGAGTCCCGAACCTGTAGTCTCAGAGTTTAGTAGAAAATTCTGAATACGTATATCACCGCTACGCTATCGTAACTCCGTTACAATCAAGTTTATCAGTAGTTACTTAAGAGAAGGGAAGTAGATTAATTTACATCGGTTATCGGTATAAGATATTGCAGGGATAGGAGAGCGAAGAAAAGAGGTGGTCATTGTACGCTCTCAAGGAGAAGCCAATAAATACCCGCTCTCCGGTAGTAAGGATGCGGTGAAGAGCGCTCAATAGGGGCAATCGGAAATGCGAATATTCCCCATTCACTTTCTGGGTTTAGGTTATGCATTTTGAGTCGAGAATAGGTGTTTGTGTATTTGTTAGCTACTTTTTTTAAATTATAAGGTGTTTCTGTCCTTTATTTTTAAAATTATATTAATCTCCTAAACGTATTATTTAAATTAACCTCGATACCCATGTTGAACTACCAGAATCTCATAGCTTTAGCCACTAGAATATTGATGAGTTATATAGTGTGTCGAACTAGAAAATTTTTGGAAAGAAGAAGCATTAACGCAATTTGAATCTCCGGTCTTCAAATGCTAACTATATGTTCGTACCACACATTTTTGTGGTGTACGTGCTAATGACATGGGCCACAAAAGCATGTATAGGAGGTTTCTATAATTGTAACATTTCCATCGATTTAAAGGGTAGCTATTGTAGAGATTATAAGGGTTTTCAAGAAAATATGACAAATCATATATGCTTTCACTGAGAGATTAACCAAGGCTAGCTTGTCTTGCTAATTATTTATACCACAAGAACACACCGGGCAAATGAGGTGCTTCCTTACAAACTCAACGAATAAACTGCATTATTGGCTGAAGCCTTTATGTAAGAACTTTATCGTTAAAAGTAAGAATCATATAACATGGATTAATTTGAAAACAACGCAGTTTACAATTATTTCTTATAAGCAGTTACTAGTTTTAGGACAGAAAGGGGAAACAGCCAACTTGAAATGGAAATTTGAGGAGTTGTTGCAAATTAAAGTTAAAATTCTGCTATATATATTTTTATCTTATATAAAATACGAGGATTGAATTCGTTTTACTGTTTTGCTTAGCAATGCAAAGAATGCATACAGTAGTGTGGTGTTGTACACCATTAGGTGGTGTTGTAATGTGACAATATATCTAACTATATACCTACAAGTATTAAATCAATTTACACGTGCCCAATATTTGCTCACCTGGAATCAAAAATGAGTACATTGCGTTTCGAAAACTAATCTCGAGAATAATAAAATGCTTTACTTACCCAAATACCTTGCATAAATACCTCAGAGACAACAATTCCTTTCATCAATCTCTTATTTATTTCATCAAAACATTTTCTGGATTAAATATATCAATCAACTCAGCATACAAAAAATAATATCACAAGAAACGAAATCAGAAGAACGGAAAAATGGCGCCGTCTAATTGAAGATAGAACACAAAATCACAATATGTTCGCATCGTTCAATTTATGCACTGGAAATCTTTTCACGTTAATTAAGTACGATACCAACATTACTTCACACACGTGTAAGACGTTCTTTTTCATACATTCTTCTGTTTAGCACACGGAAATCACCACATGGAGACACACCGATGACAATGCACTTTCTTGATGCGAAAACACATTAATAATTTACGTGAGGATGTTTTAAATTTTAGCACGTCATCAAAGATTAATTTTCAACCTATACATTTTCATCTAATTTTTGCAATCTTTTTGCAGTTGCTTCTTTTCCATCCAAAAGAACGACGACACTGTGAGAAATTTCCTTTCTCACAAGTAGTTTTATAAGGTATTTCTCCCACTTCCTAGCGTGCCTTCGTGGTGTAGTGGTTCTGAACACTGGGCCGGTATTCCAGAGGTCCGTGGTTCAATACCCAACGTAGGCGTTGCTAATTTTTCCTCTTGCCTGCCTCCAAAATCACCTAATGGCTCTACAGTGGCGCCCGAACTAAAACGGTGGTGCATGATTTCTCCCCACCCAGTATTTGGTGATTGGATCTCCTAAAAAACCCAGTCGCCTTTAAAAGGGGGAGTACATAAGGTATTTCTCCCGCCTTCTTAGCGTGCCTTCGTGGTGTAGTGGTTCCGCAGGCTGGACCGTATTTCAGAGGTCCGTGGTTCGATTTCCGGCGAAGGCGTTGCTAATTTTTCATCTTGCCTGCCTTCAAAAAATACCTAATGTCTCTACAAAGTAAATATTTTATCTGACTACATCCCTTTCGAAAATACTTTCTTACATACAAGCAAAAGTATTATTTGATAACTAAAAGTAGCAACAGCATAGAATTTTGTTAATTTCATTCCTGGACTTCTGAACATAGCCCTTTCTATCAAACAGCCCTAAAACAAAAATAATAATAAAAATACACTAAATACGATCAGATTTCTGGTGACCTCATATTTCTCCAAGTATGAAATTTTCTAAATATTAAGCTATATAATAGCGAAAAATAGTTAGATCCCATTATTACTTACTTTGAGAGTTAAACATTTCATGTTAAAACTTTCTGTGTTAAGGAAAAATGCTGTCATTTTGTTTCATCGGTTCAGGAAAGTGGGATTTAAAATATATATTTTTAACAAGTATTTAGTCGCCTTTAGAAATGTATTATATCAGATTTAAATATTTTGAAAGATGCAAATACCAGGAAAGCTTCCATATATTTCTAAAAGTTGTAAAAGCTTTGCTACATTAGGGTTTTGCAATTATAAAATGCATATATACCGTATATAAATATATGTGTATAAACACACTCCACAAAAAATTTGTAAAAGTAATTTCTCAATTGAGAGATTCAAAATTCATAGTAGATATTTTTAAGGGAGATGATTCATTCAGATTTATGAACATATACTGAAACTGACACAACTGAAAAAAAGATTAATTTAAATAAATAAATAATTCAAATCATGTTATAAACATAATTGTCACTTATTTTTTTTATATATATATTCGGCACTTATCTATTGTTCCAATTTAAAAGACGATACTCTGCCAATATTTCAAAGGCTTCATTTTACTACCACTCAGGAAATTGTCATAATGTCATATAAAAAAAGAAAATTTTCAAGCATCAAATATATATTTAACTGCAACATAATCTGACTGTGATTTTATGTCTCACACATTTAATTCAAATTTAATATTTGTTTAAAAATATAAGTGCTACAAACTTTTGATTCTGATAATATCAAAATGCAAATTAGGAAATTTTAAAAGCAAAACCATGAAATTTCTTATAGCACTGAATCCTGAAGTTTTTGACAAGCAGTTTTAATTGAAGATACAAAAGAAAATCCATTGAAGGTTCTGAACCAAATTTTTTCTGTCTAACCTCAAAAGAAAAAGAAGGTAATATTGCAGTGTTGTTATTGCATAAATACCATCTATGCTGATAAGTTAAAATTAAATCCTGTTTTCTTTTAGTAAAAATAGTTACTTAAGTGCAAAAATAACGCTTCTTTAACTAAATCTGTAATTAAAAAGTCTAACTTAAGATTTATAATTCGTCTTCATTTTAAACTTTCAGATTAATGTCTTGTTGATTTATGTCTTTCCTTCTGATATTCCTAAATGAGTGTAAATCTAAAACTTATAGTCTACTCATAACGGCTTAAATGAAATCCTTGGCTTAAATGAAAAATTCATCATAACAGACCTAAACATAAAAATACAACTAAGCTATAGTATTATAAAAAAGTGGGATATTTTCCATCTCTTGGGAGAGCTATCACGTAAATTTTATAGACAGTGAAAAGTGAATAATATTGAGTAGGTACATGAAAATGTGTCAATGATAAAAATGAATGTGATCAGGAAAACAAATTCAGGTTTCATTGTTTTTATCTCTTTTTATATTATACAGTTTACGGAATGCAGCACAGAAAATAAATTGCCTACTGATACTTCTATAAATTAGAAGGATTACTAGCTGTACATCTGAATATGAATACTATTTTAAAATATAAAAATTCTTTGATCACCTCTGTTATACTGCATCCCCTTTAACGAATTCTTTTAAAGAAATTTTAAATATGTTTTTGACATTTTAGTTTAATTTAAAAGGAATTACATTTTTTCATTTTTTGTTCTATCAGCCATTTTGGAATCCCCCCTTCTTTTCCCTGTTTTGTAAAGAGGAAGGCTACCA
Organism: Stegodyphus dumicola; assembly: GCF_044657685.1. Taxonomy (NCBI): domain Eukaryota; kingdom Metazoa; phylum Arthropoda; class Arachnida; order Araneae; family Eresidae; genus Stegodyphus; species Stegodyphus dumicola. The sequence goes on along the minus strand of NC_140781.1, from coordinate 104,685,922 downwards.
AGCACAAATGTCAGATTAATTTTCAAACATGGAAAAATAAATAAACGAACAAATGAAAAGTATTTACTTAAGTTTTAGATGAATTTCAATTCAATAAAAATACTGATTTCAGAAATCACAGAAAAATTTTCCTTTATTTGAAATAATCAATTACAAAATGATGTAACATGTTGGTACAAAATGAATGATATTTTTGTATCCAAAAATAAGCTTAGTTATTTTAGTTAACTTCCGCGTTTCTTTTTCCTTCGGGTTTCTTCATGCCCTGGTATGCCCTGAGAAAGGCTATGACTTTCTCGATCTCCTGACTGCTCAACGCTTCTGACGCTTCGGAAACTAGATATAAAAATTAATGTGTTCATTTTATTAATATTTTAAGAAGCTGCAACTGCATTTATTTTATCACAAAAACATTCATTTGAATATTCTGAATGCATAGGTACTTGCAGAAATTATTGAAAGAAATCACAATTTTATTAAACTTTTATACTTCTCAAAACTTAAATATGGTAAATTAATTTTCTGTTATTTTTATCTCATACAAGGGTTGATAAAAAAAAGGTTACAAGGGTAATAATTTATTAGTATCAGACAGAAAATACAAAAGAAAATAATTAAGAGGCATATTTCCTATCAAATTTTTTCACATGATAATCAAATCCATTTAGGCATCTGAATGCAGGATAAACTTGTTTAATCCGGCTTTGTAGAAAACACATCCCTGTCCACTGTCGGCTTTGTAGAAATCACGTCCTGAACTATCTAAGCCAATTCTCGGTGGCTGTTTTCACATCAGGTCTGAAACGAACCTCATTCCAGATAAATTTTCCTTCATTTTCGGAAAAAGAAAATAGTCACTAGGTACTGAACCCGGGCTATATGGGGGAAACTCCAGACTTCCCATTATAACTTTTGCAATAAATCGAGTTTGATGAGCAGTATGGGGCAGGCCATTATCATGTAGAAGGATGACTCTATTAGTCAACATGTCAGGGAGCTTGCGTAGGATGGTTCACGTAACCTTATCTAAGTGGCACAATAACTATCCGCAGTGATGGTGTGGCCACTTTCCGGGTACTCCATTTGGACAACGAATTACGGTTCGCACCTCCAAGCGAGACCACTTTTCTAAACGTCTTGGTATTTCAATCGCTCTGAAGCGCCTGCGAACTTACACTCCCTACCCGCACAACCGCTAACAGACAACTAGTACCATCTGACTACACTCTGAAGATAAAGTATTCCCTCCACAACATTTACTTTTCAAATGCTGATGCTTCTAACCCTTTTTTTTTTTTTTTTTTTTTTTTTTTGCATCCACCAATGTACAATAAAAAATTAGATTAATTCTATGATATTTTTATATCACACAATAAAAAAGGTTTTTGATTTTGGTATTATGAACTTAACGAGTAATTTGAAACACTAATTTTGATTTGCATTCTATAATAACAAATGTCTAAGATAACGTGATTAAAAACCATATCGACTACATTTAAAATTTCGAATGCAAACTATAAAAATTTGCAAGCTTTCGATCGTTCTACAAGAATTTCAACTGTATAGTTTCATTTGCTCTAAACGTTTTTATAGAATGCTACTTAAAAGTGGCTTTCTTTAATGTTCTGTCTTTTTTACTTTATAAGCTATTGCTGTTCGTGTGAAAATGAGAATAAATCATCAGTTCCCCATTCCGCAAATAAACCATACCACACATTTAAATGTATTTACAGTCACTCTCACCAACATCTTTATATTCGCTATACACAACATAGTACCTCGTTTCTAAGCACGCCATTCTAAAAACAAAACCCTGATGCATTTTAAAAGTTTAATTTTTCTTTCAAGTTAAATTTCCTTTTTGTTCACTATTTATGTGCTCTTTCTCTCTTTCTCTATATAGATACGTACTTTTATATTAAATTCTAGAAATCTACTTGTGTCAAATTCAGGAGCTGAAACTAAGACAATAAAACTGAAGATGTTTGCTGAAAATGTGTCTAATGGTACGTTTTTTCCCCTCCCATGTAATTTAATTAACATGCTATTTCTGAAATTAAAAAATTAAAAATAAATTGGTCAAATTTTCCATAATTTGTATGTTTCGTATAAGTACTGAATCTGAGCATAGCAAATGCAACTTCAAAGGAATATCACTTTTTTTTTTAATTATCACCGAGTTTAGAGTTGTATGATTATGTCATTTACACTTTTAAGTCATTTTGTTAGAATCTTAACACATCTACTTAATCTTAAAAACTGGCTATTTTTTATGCTGAATTAAAATGGCAATTTTAGGAGAACTGAATTTCACTTAAATCCATCCCAATAGTTTTATTTCACGTACAGAATGTTAAAAATATCAGCAATATTGTGCATAAGTGAGCCGCTGTTCCCATAGCTGAACGCATTGTGTTTGAGAGAAATGTATAAAATATTAACAAGATAACTTATACAGTTTTGTAACAAAAATATAAAACATCTCTCAAAACCGATATGAACAAAGTCATAAACTAACTTTATACACAGTCATAACATAACCATTGTATTAACTAACTTCGTACAAAGTCATATAACTAACTACATAACTAATAACAACAAACGTAAAGGGAATACAGTGTATTTTTGGCTTACGTCACTCGATATGTAACCAAAAGTGCTATGCGTACATAGGACAAATAAAGTTCGATTATAAGATTAAAATTTGAGAAATAGGCAAACGGAGCACCAGATATAGAAATCTATCGTGTCTATCTATCTGGTATAAACAAAATTATTTTTTTTTCAATTAATATTAACCTTAAGTTCAAAATTCAGTTCTCATACTGATTTTTCAAATAAAATTAATCAAATAATATCATTTAAGCATTTCAAGCAATCTCCCATCTAACAAATGCAGTTATAAAGTTGACCAATGTGATCCAATACAGGAAAGTGTTAATTCCTTTTTCAGGTATGGGAAATGATGTATAATATCCTTTCGAAGTTATGCTACTTCATATATCACCTCTATTAGGCTTGGCATGCTCTCTGAAATTAGATGCAAAGTGTGACTCTCAGTTTATCGAAATGCTGGCTACATTTCTAAACCAAAAACGTTGTCTTTTAGCATCACGAAAAACGTCTCGAATTTCACAACAGTTCAGACAACTTCTTTAATCTGACAATAACTCAAACAACTTCTTTGGACTGAAATGAGTGGAGCATTAAACCTCAGAACTATTCACATGATTATAATTCGCATAGATCTGTCTCCTTTCAGGAAGATAACATTATCACGGTGGTGTTTAACTTGTGTAACTGTAACAGAAGGATTTATAATATAAATATGTATAACAGAACATTTCATGGATTACCCTCAGGTGGTTACTGATTGGCCTTTTTACACACATTACCGTTTTTTGAGAAACGCCACAACAGTTGAAAAGATTAGTTTTTAATCAACTTCTTCTTTGGCATAAGGATGACTTGCTTCCAACTGCCTTATAGCTGTACTATATTTCTGTATACTATTTTCACATACTATCTCTAAACGCATAAATGCGATATTTTGAATTTTTACAGAATTACGCAGTTTACAGAATTTGTGTTAATTGGCTCATTTTCTTATGATTCAGATCTGTACTATCATTTCTCCGTTTAGTTAGCTCTCACCAGGACGCAACTGATTTAAGACTATTTAAGGCGGAATTCTTGAAAGTTCTATATACACAGCTTTTAGCAGCGACTCTCGCAGTTCTACTTTTCTCTAGCTCAGCTCTGCTACTTCAGTTAGTCTGTATCAGCCATTTTGCTAGCCGAAATTAAATTGCTCGCTTAGATTTGAGCCAGCATTTAGTTAGGCCAGCGCTTAGTTAGGATTATAATCTTCTGCTGCGAAATCCTTTGATTTGTGAATTCGGATTCCTTTTTTCTAACACCCACAAATGGCGGAGTTTATTTTATACTCACATGCCGTGAGATTGTTAAGTTTGGGGGGAAGTCCTTGGTACGCTGCGACAAGATCGCATAGTGATTGGCAGCTGACTGGTTTGCAGTTTTGGTCAGGTTGCATATCACTTACTACTACATATAGAACTAAAAATATATTTATTATAAATCTACAAGGAGCTCTATTAACAATACGGCGACGACAATTGACAATATTGAATGCATAGGAAAGGTAAGTATTGTCCTCATTATGTGAGGATCCCGCTAGGGGCAAAAGTTTCTCTAGTCGAGAATTTGAGATATCTTGCTCTATCTGCAACTTTGCAGGCTGAATTAGTCACACTGTTCAGTTGCATTTTACGACCTCTGATTTGTTGCAGTGAAGGCAGTATCAGAGGATCTATAGGATCGGCCCTGTGTGTATCTTCGAGATGCCTTGTGAATTTCGGTTTTCAGGTTGAGAAGGTATCTCAAATGTATAGATTCAAATCTAAAGTGAAAGATCAAATCTGTCACTTTATATGATAAAGTTAAAAAATGAGCCGGGTAATGAACGGGTTTATGCAATTCATAAATTTTCGTATTTCAATGCATCAGTAGTGCCGTATAAAGTCAAAGGTGGCGTTATTCAGTGTCACAATTGTCAGCACTTCAATCACTCATCGGAAGGATGGAAACTAAGCCCCCGTTGCGTAAAATTTGCGGGTTCTAGAACAAATGACTGTTCGACAAAAAGGTTAGATTAGGCTAATGGATTATACCAGATCAATGAACTTCGGGATTTTATAAAGGAGTACTCCCCTAATATTATGTTCCTACAAGAACACAGGCATAACCCTAGTTATCCTACATATGTTGCCAATTTCAATACCTGCAGAACTTGCAGACCCATCAGGGGTGAAAGAGCATTTTAAGAGTTAGGACAGCCATTCTTATCAAACACTGCATTCCCCATTACAGTGTTACCATACCACAGGTCTTAGACTTATCGACAGAACAAAATGTCTCTGACTTTCATTCTAGGAACACACCAAACTCATTCGCAAACAACATAGATCCGGTCCGGCCATCGAAATTTTTTGTTTATATTAAAAAGCTTAAACCCAAGAAAAGCCCTGGAATCGACCGAGGCACCAACAGAATGGTTAAAGCGTTCCTTCTGAATATTATCTTCAACGCCATTATGAAGTGACAATAGTTTCGGAGGGAATGAAAGACTGCGACAATCCTTCCGTTACCTCGAGCCCAAAAAGCCTGTGCCGGAGCCTGGATCCTATAGACCCATAAGCCTTTTGCCAAATATTAGTAAATTAATGGAAGCTGTTATCTTGACAAGAATTCAAAAACATTTGGAAGAGAAGCACATCCTTATCCCTCAGCAGTTCGGCTTTCGCTCAAATGTGTCTGTATGGCATCAACTTTATAGACTTGTGGAGCATATCTCAGAGGGTCTATAACATAAGAAATACACTGGTGGTATATTTCTTGACATAGCCGAAGCTTTCGATAGTGTCTGAATGAACGCCCTAATTTACAAAGTACACAATCTGGGTATCTCAGATTACATAACACACGTAATCAAGTCCTGTCAGTTAGACACTTTATCGTACGCATTTCGAACACATACTCAACTAGCCAAGCTATTCTAGCAGGCGTCCCACAAAGGTCCATTTGGGCCTCACACTTTGCTACATTTATGTAAACGATTCTTAGCACACCCAACACTACATTTGCAGTGTACGCTGATGACAGAACGACCCTTGCACAAAGTGCAATTCTCAGTCATCCAACATCTACTAAACCACATAGAAGAATTAGAGACCTGGCTGAATGAATGAATGTAAGACCAGGCTGAATTCAAGTTAACGTAGACAAAACTGTGGCAATCATGCTCACGAAGAAGAAAATCATCAAGCAGCATCTGTAATTTTATCACTTATCTTATCAAATCACTTATCTTGGGGTGATTATCACAAAGTCTCCTACATGGAATCCACACATGCAAGCTATTATCCAGAAGTTTCGAGTGCATAAAGCTAAACTCTACCCTTTGATTACTCAAAACAGCATTGCATTTACTAACAAGTTACTCATTTATAAATCCATCTTGCGTGCCATGCTTTGTTATGCTTGTCCAGTCAGGGCCTACTCTTGTAAATCCTAGAGAAACAAATTACAAACAGCGTAGTACACTGTTCTCCGCCAAATTACTGATGCACCATGGTATGTGCATAATATTGTGATTCATAAAGAAATAAAATTGTACAGTTTCCCACCTTCTTCTATTAGCTGGACAAAAATTTTCATATTAAGATGAGAAGCATTCCTATTTCAGAAATAAGAATTTATAATTATAATTATTGCAGCACAGAATGGCCAATGGGAATATTAAATTCCAATAAGCCTCATTGTCTTTTATCCGATAAGAGGCCAATGGGAATATTAAATTCCAGTATTGAGGGAGAAACTTAAATGTATGCATTGCATTTGTATTGTAATTATTATTTCATTATATTTTATTGTACTATTTTAATTATTTATATTCTTTTATTTCTTTTATATTCTTTTATTTTTTAATTTCTTTTATTGGCACTGAGTGATTACACATTACATTTGTATGTTATACACCAGCTCAGCAGCTTTCCATAAGTTAGACGGTCCTCTCTATAAATTTTATATATTTAATTACATTCTCATATTTACCTTAAAGTATTAGTAAATAAACTTGTTAGTATCTTTGATCGAAGTTACTGTTATGGAAATCTATTCGCAATGTTTAACTGTATTTGATTAGGGGTAGGGTCTCGCATCCACACACATTGGTGGTTTTATACTTTGAATTCTTATTTACTCTAATTAGCTATAAAAATGCAACATAAAATATGTTGTAAAATGCTACCAATAATATTTAATAGTTGGGAGCCCATCAATTATATTTTATTATAGCATTTTTTAGTTTTACTTTCTTTCTTCTTTTTTTCACGTTATACGACCAGAGATATAAAAGAAATTAGTAGTTTTAAAAATTTAATTATTTTAAAAAGTTTAATTATGTTATATATGCTAGTATAATTTGTTTTTAAAAATTTTTGGTTATTAAAATTCACTTATACTCTTTCTTCAAATGTTTTTATTTTCAGCAATGCCGTACATGATACACGTCGGCTGATAAGCAAGAAACTATTGAAACATTTTAATATCTTGCATTTAAAAAGTTAAATAGATATCTAATTAAAAATACCTTCAGAAGTTTTCAGCCCGATGGTGGCGCTCGTAGTGGAGATCTCATATGCTGTGGTTTGGTAATCTGCTTGACTGTAATCTTTTAACGGAGACAAGGGACTTCGTACAAGTACGTACAGAATAACTGTTTAAAAAAAAACATTGATACAATCTTGGTTAATAATAAACTTAAAAATGGTTACTGTTTAAAAATGCATTAAAAATGGTTCCTGATTCTATAGCTTTCTTTCTCAAATTTATTTTTAACTGCAAATTTCAAAAAATAATTTCATTAAGAAAGCGTATTCAGAATGAATAATTGCGAATAAATTTTTAATATATTATAAGGTATTTCTCCCACCTTCCCTAGCGTGCCTTCGTGGTGTAACGGTAGCACGCTGGGCCGGTATTCCAGACGTCCGTGGTTCGATTCCCGGCGAAGGCGTTTGCTATTTTTTATCTTGTCTCCCTCTAAAAAAATCCTAATGACTCTACAACATAAAACTTGTTTGGAATTTCTTATTAAGAAAAACATTAGAACTGCGTTTATTTATTAAAATGACTTATAAAACTGCAGAAACACCAGGAACAATGGCTTTTTGAGGAGGATTCTAGCTAAATTAGATCTGCAAATGAAACACATTGCAATAAAAAGCAAAAGCATTTAAAGCAGTCATGTTCAATAACCAACGCAGCCTGATCGAAATGAGAATACACGATCGTATCGTAGCTAAAATACATATTTCTTATAAGACATGAAACGTGAATTCAACTTTTGTCATTTTTATTAAAGCAAAAATTACCTAGTTGCAGCTTATTGTAAGGATGTTATTGCCATGACATTACAATTGTAATTAGAAAAAAAATTACATTCTAAGTATACTTGTAAAATAATTGCATAATTTAATTACAAGTATAATGTAATTGCAATTACATTTTGCCTAAATATGCCTCAACTGTATGTATATTAACTAGAACTGACAGATTTTTAGGAAAGTGAAATGCCTGTAGGAAATCTAATACTCCAACGGAAGAACTTTTTTGAATAATCTTGGCTACAGATGACCAAAGAACGTCCTCTGCTGGCGGATTAGACTTCCTAGAGGTGTTTTTGATTTATAAAAGTCCTTCAGTATAAGCTAATTTTTCCAATTCGAATCCTTCTTTACCTTCAGCATTTAACGAAATTATTTCATAGTTGTTTTCACTTTTTGTCAATAGATGGTTCCAGTTTCCTTTTACTTAGCTGAAACGTCTCGGAATTTCTTCTCTATTGTTATCGTGTAAGCATCATACGTACATATAGTATATTACTATATCTATAGGATATTAATATATAGTATATTGATATATCTATGGTAAGCATAGTATCCTCTTTCGTCACTTTCGCTCCTGTGGCTAAAGATGATTCGATTTAACCTTCGAAAGTACTCATGCAAATTTCTTAAATTTATAAAGTATTTCTCTCGCCTTCTTAGCATGCCTTCGTGGTGTACTCGTCAGCATGCTTGGCGCGTATTCGAGAGGTCCGTGGTTCGATTCCCGGCGAGGGCATTGCTCATTTTTTATATGTCCTGCTTTCAAAAAATACCTAATGACTCTACAGTCGCGCCCGAAATAAAAGGTGGTAAATGATGATTCTTCACAACCAGGATTGGGTGATTGTGTCCCCTAAAACCCTAGTCACCCTTTAATAGGGGAAGTATAATGGGTTTTCTCCCGTCTTTTTAGCATGCCTTCGTGATGTAATGGTCAGCACGCTCGGCGCGTATTCGAGATGTCCGTGATTCGATTCTCGGCGAGGGCATTGCTCATTTTTCATATCTCCTGCTTTCAAAAAATACCTAATGACTCTACAACTTATACTGGTTCTTGCTGGTATAGTGCATTTAATATATTTTCTTCGGCGTGCTATTTTAATTAATATAGATAGTAAAGCATTGGAACAAAAATTGTACTGAGACACCGAAATGGCTTCCGATTTAGGGTGAAGCCATACGGGACTGGTTATCATCACAGGAGAGATCGGCTTATAATACTGAGAAATAGCTCTAAATCATTTATGTCTATTCCACTGCAATGCTATGCAGTAACCGACATAAATCCTATCTGCATTCCTAACATTATACAAATTGCGTTACAACGCATTCATAGCATTATCACGAAATAAAAACATATGCAGCTTCAAAAAAATAGGAAAATAAAAAATTATATTTTTCCTTCAAAACACTGCATAAGTAATGAAATACTAGCACAAATCAGGCATATGCAGCAATAAAACAAACAGGAGCGAATGAACTATTATTTTGCACCCTGTTATGGGCCATTCTTGCTTTCAGTTTTATTACTTTTAAACCGATTCTACCTCTAATTAAAAAAAAAAAAAAAAAAGAAAGAAAGAAAGAAAGAAAGGAAACTAAATGAAGTGCTATAAACTTCAGATAATTGCAACCAAGGATATGTAATCGGTGAGCACGGAAGACCAGATGGAAGAGGAGTTAATAGAAATAAAAGTAAAAAAAAGTAAACAACATGCTATGAATATAAACGCAAAAACTATAAGGTGATAAATAAAACATGTTCCAAACTAAAACACGAAGAATTGCCGAATTTCATGGATAATTTACTTATTCAAAAATCAATCGTGAAAATTGGATTTCCATCTGAGGTTTCTGAAATAAACATATGAACATATTATTTAATTTATATTGCTAGTAGAGTATCTAAGATTTTCCAAAAATTAAATTTTTGATTATACAATCATTGTCTTTGACTCTCTATCCAACAAAAAACGTGGAATAAATGTAGTATTCTGTGTTGCCCCCTTTTCAGAACTGCTAACCCCGATAATTTAAAATTAGTATTTTATGGAAAATAAAAGATTTGTGTTTTTTGTTTTGTTTAGAGTGAGAAGAAAAATACTTTTTTATTAGAAGGTAAATATTTAACATGGTACATTATTAAGTAATACAATAATCACATGGGGCATTTCATAAAATAATAACTGTTCGATATCCTTAATAACTGCAGGAATAATACTTAAAAGTAGGAATAATAACGCATATTAACATTTATAATATCGTAAAACGTAATAAAGCTACAGTATATAACTTATAAATTTTGAACACTTACATGAGTAAATACATGCATATATTAATTAAATGTATGAAAATAATTGAGAAAAATTGCATTAAAATAAATATCACATTATGTTTTCCAATTGCCTCTTTAAAAGTGAATTTTTGGTTCCTCTTAGCTGTTTCTAAAACTTTTTTTAGTTTTAATTATTTCTTGAAAAAAAATTTTACATGCAGTTTTTTTTTTTTTTTTTTTTACTGAAAATCAGCAGTTTTGCTTTAATATTTCCCGGAATTAATCTTTTCTTTCATCACGCCATAAGTTTTTCATTGAAGAGAAACATTGTTTGGCGTAGCATATAAAGTTGGAATAATAAATATAAATTCAATTATCATCTGAATGAAATTGCGTCTTATACAGTCAATTACATTATTCAGAACCTATGTTGAATTATGAAGAGTAATGCTCAGCATAATATGTAGCATAGAATATATAGTGCATTAAGTGTAGCAATGAATTTTGTAAATATGCCTTAAGTAGAGTGCAATGATCAATGCAACGAATATTATAAAATGCATAGTGTAACGAGTACGTGTACCAATGTGTTAACATGCGATGTAACCAAGAGAATGTTTAATTGCAAAGTTAGTTTTGACGTGTTTTCAGAGTACAACAAAATTTCCGCAACAACGAGCTTTTAAAATAATGTTATTCTATCAAAAGTTAATATGGAATGTATTGTGTCTGCACATCTGTTTCCTGTATGTTGCATATTCTACTTTTTGCAACACATGCAGAAAAATCTGATATTTAGCGCTTGTATGGACATGTGATGTTTTGATTTCGGAGTGTAACTTTAGATAGTTGTGGGATCCGGACGATACTCAATTAGTCTGTGCAAGCACCCCGGGTGTCCGGACCTGCTCTCGCCCTTCACCTGGTTGAAAATCTCTGTAGTTGAACATTATTCTTTAAATTAAATTTTTTAAATAAAATTTAAAAAAAATCCTTTTCGATATCTTACCAATCATTTAAATATTTCAATGCTCGAATTTCTATGAAAACCGGACAAATTGATAGTTCATCCGGACCATGAATCTAAAAAACTGTCTTGTCCGAGTGAAAATCGGCCTGATGGCAACAATGCCCTTATCAGACGGAAAACATAATTATAAATTCAATCAAGGAAGCAGGGTTTGAACTGCAAACTGTTTCCTTGAATAGAAACGAAAAAAAAAAAAAAAAAAAAAAGCGTTTTCAGTATTACAAATATAACAAAGACACTAGCTTAAAACATCTTTTCTATCAACTCAATTTCAAAATTATTCGAACGTTTTCAGAGTTGATACAGCTAACACATCACATCATTATCGATTAAACTTAAGTTCGGGATGGAAGTTAATTGGTGATAGTTTTAAAGATTATATTAATAGAACATGGCACCATGCTTCAACATAAATACAGAGGCTTCTCGCCAACTTGACCAAATATTGTCAGAAATAATCATAGCCTACGGTTCACTCCGACGGAAGATTAATTGCATAATCTGCAAAGCAAATTGCAAGGAAGTGACAAAAACGTATTCAATAATAACATCAGTTATTAAAATAATCTATTAATTAACATTTTATGATTGAAAAACATTTATCGGTAAAATTTTCAAACATCGAAGACAACCATATTTCAGGTAGTACCGACAAGTGCCTTTTCAACAGTCCCGTCATAAATCAATTCCAACGTAAGTCGGATATATTATTCGTGATACTTTTGACAATATGTTTAAAAATGAGACTTTTTTACGAAATGGGGGGTTATAAAATGTATATACTTATTTAATACTTATAAACAATTTATTTTTGTGTGGGTATGCCAAAGCACTACATGCACATATATTTTCTAAAATTAACATGTAATCTTGATTAATACGAATATAAACGTATAAACATATCTTTAACTAAAAAATAATAGGTGAGTTAACTGTTACTCATTTAAATGATTCATTCTACCAGATATCAGTTTTCTAATCAGAAAATTCACAAATAAGCTGATACTGATATATATATATACTATATACCGGATTCAACATCTGTAGCATAGCAGTTCTTTCCTGTTATACTAGTAAAGAAATCCTAAGTACGGGCGTTCCTGAATTTTAGCTCCTTTGGAGGGCTGAAATTTGGAGAAAGCAAAATTCAAAGCATTACTTAAGAGACGGATTTTTACTATCTTGGGAGAGTGCAAACGGATTAGTTATGAGGTTATTCGGGCGATCCCGAAGGTGAGAAGAAAGATGCAAATTCACAAATATGATGCTATGCGTTTTATTCTATTTTCAATGGGAAAATCAAATCCATCATAAATATTGTACTTTCCTCCTCCGCTCTTTTATATATTTCACACTAATATCCGATTACTTCTCAATAGCGAACTACGTCGCTAGTTGCGACTGTTCCAAGTAATGCCCACTACTTTAATGTTAAGTCCCGTTCACGCAAGATGGTTAGAATAGAAGGAGGGAAGGTTTTATGCCATAAGTGCCAGAGGTATGGGCATACACGGGACCTGTGCCACTACAACTCCAGATGCCTTTAAATGTGCGGAAAATCACGAAACTTATCTCTGTAAAGCCAAAAAAAGATACAAATCCCCCAATATGTGTCCTGTGTGGCGAAAACCATGTATCGTCCTATCGTGGATGTAAAATGAACCCAGTTAATATTCAGCGTAAAACAGAAAAGGAAAAAGCATTTAAAGAAGCTCAGAAAAATCCCAATTTAATCTTAACCCAGAAGATTTCCCAAAACTTCCAAGCACTAAACCACATGAGATCCCTAAAACCATCCATTAATAGAATTCACCATATGCAGCCAATCAGAACGCGCCTTCAATCTTTGAATGGCTAAAAATCCAATTTATGCATGAATAAATTTTCTTCAATAAACTGAAGTCTGCCAAGACTATATTCGAAAAATTAGAAGTCGGGATGGCCGCTTTCGATCACTTCTCAAACCTCAATTATGAATTCTAGACCCTCTATACCCCAAATTTAATGTCAGCAACAGCAAGCTTCTTAGAAATTTCCTTTTTCAACGCTAATGGCGTTTTTCACAAACTTCATGAACTCGTCGACTACATAAACACCTATAATATTGATGTGATGATGTTGAATGAAACTCATCTGAAAGCGAGTAACATAACAAATATACAAGGTTTTACGCTACGACCGGCAGCATAACAGAGGAGGAGGCACGGTCATTTTAGTCAAAAGACACTTAGAACACACAAGATTTAGCATTCCTGATCCTGGTAATATAGAAAAAACTGCTGCAGTAGTCTACTTAGGGTTTAATGAACCGTATTTATTTATTTCGGTGTACCACCCTCCCAGTAGCATAATAAGGACGCAAGATCTAGATACTCTTACTAACTCAAATTTGCCTACTTTGATCGCAGGTGACATTAACGCGAAACACCATTCATGGAATTGTAGAAATGAAAACAGAAATGGACAGATTCTTTGTAACTATGCTTTGAACTCAAACATTAGGATTATTGTGCTCAGAGCACTAGCCCATTATTTTCGATTTTTACGGGTTTTACCCACCGCTTCAAAAAATTCAGCAGAAAGTAAAATGGACCCTTTTTAGAAACCAACTGACCAGCATTCCCTGTAGAATTTCGATAAACCACTGTGCAGATTTATAAAATGAAGTATATAAACTGAACACAAAAATTCAAAGTGCTATTAAGAATGCTTCTTATGTCAGCAAATGTAATAATAATAATCAGAAGCTCTCCATGCATATTATAAATTTAATCAAGCAGCGAAACCGCAGCAGAAAATACTGGCAGCAAACAAGAAACCCGAGGGATAAAAACTATATAAACTATCTTACAAGGAAGATTAAACAGGAAATAATTGACTACAGGGTACAAAAATTGGGATAGACTACTTGAAAATATGGAATTAGAACCCGACACAGTCTCGAAAATTTCTAAATCACTAAGAAGCGTGTGTGTGTGTGATTCTGGCAAAGCCTCGAGGGCTATCTGCCTAAAGGGAGGGATGCCTACGTGGAGGACTTTCTAAGGAAAACTGGCTCGTATACACGTTATACATGGGAAAAACCATGAAAACGCCCATGCAGCCAACCCGTTCGCGGGATTCGAATCTCGGACTGAACTACCAGTATTCAGCGACTTTACCGCTCGGCCGCTGGTGCGCCAATTCACTGAGAAGCAGGGAAACAAATAACTTAGACCCTATAGATTACATGGGTCAAATCCACCACTCAGAAGCAGATATTGTAGAAATCATGGCTGTTAACTTAAATAAAATTTTTGAGAAGCATACCGCCAAAAACACCGCCAATGTGCCCGCGAAGCTATTTTTGTACGCCCTCGGCTGTCCGCTATATACTACACTCATATCCATAAATTAAGGATAATGCAAAATCAGGCAAAGGAAGAGTTAGAAGCAAAACAAATTTGACTTATTTGAAAAGCTTATTTATTAAACAAAAGGTAAAGAGCAAAAAAAGATGCTATATGTTTGATATTATTAAAAAAAATTAGCGATTTTTTCTCCCTGGAACAAATTACAAAAAAAAAACCTATTTACAAAAAACAATATTACATGGTTGGTATGATTGTTAATACATTGTATGTCTCCCAGACGATGCAATACAGTTCGTACAACGCCTAGGCATGCTGAGTATCAAATTATCGATCTGATCTTGGGGGATATTACACCACTCAAAAAGCAATGCTCTCCGAAGTTCCGGTAGACATGTAGGAGGAGGTTGACGGCCTGCAACTCGTCGGCCAAGCATGTCCCACACGTGCTCTACTGGATTCAAGTCCGGTGAGAATGCTGGCCTGTCCATACAGGTGATATCCTCCGACTGAAGGCATTCGCTTACGATGTTTGCACGGTGAGGACGGGCGTTGTCATCCATAAACACAAATTGTGCGCCCATGGCGCCCTGAAACAAACGTACATGTTGTTCCAGAATGACGTCCCGATAGATTTGTCATGGCTCCAATTTGAACATGCAGGTGAGTTCTGGAACCCAGGATAATTCCACCCCAAACGAGCACTCCTGCACCACCGTAACGGGGTCGTTCAATGATGTTTTCTTGGTGGTAACGGGTACCTGGAGCTCTCCATATGAACGTCTGGCGAGAATCAGACTGCAAGCTAAACCTGGACTCGTCGGAAAACATCACACAATCCCACTGTTGCGGTGTCCACAATGCATGCTTTCTACTCCAGGCTAACCGCAGGCGACAGTGAGTTGCAGTACGTGGAACGCATCTGACAGGTCTACGAGCATATAGACCAATCTGCCCTAGGCGTCTGTACACGGTCTGCCTTGAAATTGTCGTATCAGTGGCTGAAGAGAGCTCACGAGACAGGTCTGAGGCTGTGCTCCGCCTGTTTCTTTTGGCAGTAACTTCCAAATACCGGTCCTCATTCGGCGTTTTAACTCTGGGGCGACCTGTGCTGTAACGTTACTCACATTACCATCATCTTAGTATCGTTGCCAAAGCCTGGAGATGACACTCTGGGCAATTCCAATTTCGTCTGGTACTTCCAGTTGGGTACGCCCACATTCCATACGGCCTATAATTCTACCAGGTTAAAAAATCATCCAAATGCGTCCTTTGTGTCATAACTATTCGGTTATTGCACTGAAATGCTTATAAAGCGCCTGCGAACAATTTTACTTCTTTGCCTGTATTCCTAATATATCACTCTCTTACACTCTCGTCGTTGTGACGTACCATCGGTGTCATCTGGTTACTTCCTGAAATTTGCATATGATTCTTTAAGATGTGTGTAGTGATTTTACAGGTGATATATTTATTTTAGAGTTCGATTTCCGAGTGACTCCGAATTATCCTTAATTTATGGACATGAGTGTATATTACGGTTTCTTAAAACTTTTTCGTGTGGGGTCTATAAGCACAGCGCAAAGCTGACACACGTATGAGTGAAACCATCAGTTTCTTCGCTTGTACTGTAATCAACTATTGCAGTTTTAGGTTATTAACTGTAATTTTAAAGTAAAATGAACGTTTCTATTATAAAAAAATTAGTCGAAACGTTTTCGTTTTTCTTTGTCTATCCTGTCTTATCTTTATTTATTTTCAGATACATTTTATAAAAATATTTGGTAATTGTAAAATTAGTATAATAAGTTAAAGAAATATCAAAATTGCTAAAATTTTTGGTGACCCCGTACTGCAGCTCCGGCGACCCCAATGGAGGGCGCGAACCACAATTTAAGAAACTCTGTACTATATCAATATCAACCGTGGCCAACCCGAGGCCAGCCACGATTTTTTGTGTGGCCTCGAGATTCACCATACTTTTAGAAATAAAATATAAGCCGTAAAAGTATTGTACTGGTAACACTGTTTTGTAACCACAAGTACTGGTAACATTGTTTTGTCTTATCAATTGTTATTGTAATTGAGGACCTTCGCGGTAAATCTGAATTTTCTTAGCGATTTAACTTAAAACTGTTTAATTTCTATTTTGGGTTTCTCACCCTAACATGAATTCCTCGAGCAAAAGAATGTATCATTTCAACAGCAATTATGAAGAAGACTACAGATTTATCCATACAAAGACAAGTGTGTTTGTTTGATTTGCAATAGTATTAGTTTTGAAGAAACATTATCCTCGAACGTCATTTCAAGACTAATCACAATACTTTTAACATTGATTATCCGCCTAAAACAGAGTTGAGAAAAAGGAAAATTAATCAACTTCAATCAAGGCTATCTGCTCAGCAAGTGGTTTTTACTAATCGTGCAAATAAAAATAAAAATGCCACAATTGCTTCCTTCAGAATTTCTCAATTGTTGGCAAAAAGTAAAAAACCTTTCTCAGACAGCGAATTAATCAAGAAAGTATTTCTAACGAAAGCTGATGCGGCGTTTGAAGGATTTTGTAATAAGCAAGAAATGATTACAGCAATACAAAGATGTGCAGTTATCTAACGATACAACTACTAAAAGAATACAGATGCTATCAACTAATGTACAAAGTCAGTTGAACGATGATACGCAAAAATGTGAATGGTTTTTCACTTCAGTTAGACAAGTCGACAGATTTATCTGATACAGTTCAGTTGGCAGTATGCATAAGGAGGGTTTTAGTGATTTTAGTGTAACAGAAAAACTACTTAAACTACTACCAATGCATGGGCAAATAAAAAAGAGGAGAAGATATTTTTAATATCTTTAAAAATTATCCTAAAGAAATTAATATGCCTTTACAAAAGGTATCAGCAATAATTACTGATGGGACTCCATCAATGGCGGGCTATAATAATATGATTATATCTCATTGCAAAAGAGATGAATCTTTCACGCTCTCCATGTGTTATCATTTCATTATTCACCAAAAGCATTATGTGTTAAAATATTACCTTGTGAGCATGTCATGAATTTAGTTATAATCAACAAAATTCGAACAAATCCTTTGTCACACAGAATCTATAAATCAATTGCAGAAGAGGGCAATTCTTCAAAATCTGACCTTATTTTACGCACAGATATACAAAGCTCTCATCCGACTTTTTAATATCTAGAAGTTATTAAAAAATATTTCATTTCAAAAGGTGAATGTTTCGAACAACTGAATGACCTTCTCTGGTTGTTGAACTTGGCATTCATTTTAAACTGATATTTGCGAAAAATTGAATATTTTAAGCCTTCAACTTCAGGGGATTAAGTTTCTGCATATAATAGTTTTAAATCAAAATTACAATTCTGGAAAGAAAATTTATCAAAAAGGTCTCTCGATCATTTTCCACGAATGAAAAAGGGTCATCGGTGAAAATTTGTTTGATTCCAATTTATTTATTGGTCACCTTCAGAAGCTTTTGGAACTATTAGAAAACAGATTCCATCAATTTTCGATTACTGAGCCAATGGCTTCATTTTTTGTAAATCCAGTCAAGCTTCAAATTAATATTTCGGCAGTTGCAAATTCCATGGGGGAATTTCAGTAATGAATACAATTAAATCAACAATCAGATCATGACTCAACGATATCAGTCTCGAAGATGCTATGTTACTTTGGTTGGTTATTTATGTTGGTTATTCTGGCATGCAGTGGGAAATGCGAAGATGCTGTAAGATAGGGAATATCATCTTATCCTCCAGAATTTGAAAAAATGGATAATAAAAAATGCCAAAAATCGCATTAAATGTAACTATTTTGGATTTTTTGTTACCTTTTTAGCGTAGAATGTTGTTTATGATTGCAATAAAATAAATAAGTATTAAGAATCGTTATATATATATATATATATATATATATATATATATATATATTTGAACTGCGCCCGCGAGCAATTTCTTGTTTGTCAGATGTGCCCAGACGGAGAATAAGGTTAAGAACCCCTACCTTAACCGTCACCACCGGAAAAACAAGGCGTCCCTTACGTCACTAGAACGGGAACTAGTAGGCATAACAAACCTTCGCCAAAGAATATCTGTTGTTAAGAAGGAAAGCTTAGCAGCATCAGGAGTGGCTCCCTTCGAACGAAAAGGGAAACAGCTGCGCATGCGTAAAATATCTGTCGCCAAAAAGCGCCAAAGCTCGAAGACTAGCCAAAGAAAGTCTGTGTAAAGAAGGAAAGGCTCCATAGACGTAATGTAAACCAGTTTGTCTTCTACGCCGCTAGAAAGATGAGAGACAATTCGCCAAGGGATTTTGCGACGGAACCTGTTGGCGAGAATTTTCCCCCTTTGTGATGTACCTGGCCGAGATTTTCCACCTTCGCCACGTGTACAGGAAATTGAGAAACACGGGTTAAGATAAATCATTCTTTGACTTTTCGCGGTAATTTAAACTCGAATTTTCGTGCTTTTTTGCTTTACTAGTTGAACTTCTATTATCCATATCGCAGTTTGAGGTCTGATTTTATATCTGTCAATATGTACGGAAAAAAATGAAGTCACACAGCTTTAAACTCTTGATAAACGTGACCATCGAAACCTGTTCGAACTTCGACATCAGCTTCGAGTTTTGGCGATAGATATTTCACACATGCGCAGTTGTGTCCCATTTCGTACGGAGGGAACCATTCCTGCTGATGCGAAGCTTTCCTTCTTAACAATACATATTCTCTGGACTAGCGTCTCAAATCAGAATGGCCGTGAAACGGCTCCTTACGAATAAAATGTTTAAATGAACTGCGCATGCGTTGTTTCTTTCTATCGCTAATCAGCTATGGTAAACCTACTCCATCCATTTTGCTATAGCCGGTGTGCAGCTAGTGAATGCCGCTTTACCGGCTCCTGATGTGTGGTGGCACCTGAAATCAGTAGTTCTTACAGTTAGGTGGTGGTGACTAAAGGTCAAGAGAAAAGGGGGTGACCCTGCGTCACAGAATGAAAACCAGACTTATTGGAAAACGCGGTGGTGGGAAAGCATTGTCTTTTCCTGATAATTTCCTAATAATATATAAGATTGAGGAGAAATACATAGTATAAAAATTTGCATAAATTGATAAGGTAGTGAATAAACAAAATACTTGCGTTAAACAATTCTGGAATATATAAAGATAAAACATGCATAAGGTATATAGTTCCTGAAAATAAAGAAAATTAAGTATAATACATATGTACATTATAATTAAAGGTAATACATGGCAAATAATAAATTATAAAAAGCTGGAGAAAATGTAAAATCTGGATTAATATAAAGTGAATACAATTGTAAAATATATACAGATATGTACAGAAATGTCAAGTCGGGAAATTTTGGTTGAACTGATGGGCCGCCCAGGGCCTCAGGTCTCTATCTTCTGGCAAGGGAGTGTAGTTAAAAACTTGAAATTGGTTCATGAAGGGACAATTAAGAGCCTTATTGAAAAATTTTTCATTTGTCTTCAAAATGAAATCTTTGATGAAGTCAATCTTTAGGTCCTTGTGCAGGGTGGCATTTGAGACGTAGAAATGCGCATTTGTGATGAGTCTTGGCGACGCATAACAAAGGGTGGGCCTGATGATAGCTGTATATATATGTTTTTTACTTTTGAGATTTAGTTCTGAGTATTTTCCCAGTAGAGGCATGAGGCTTTTCATGTTACCGTAGGCCTTGCCTTTAATTATTTTGATGTGATTAGTCCAGGTAAGTCTATGATTAATGGTGATTCCAAGATACTTAGCTTTGTTGACGATGGGAATATTTTTGTCAAAGAGTTTAAGATCATTAGTGAGGATTTGATGAGTCTTTCTGTTTCTGCTGATAATGAGAAGCTGAGATTTCTCAGCATTAATAACAATACGCCATAGCTTGCACCATTGTTCGATCAAGGGCATCATAGTTTGAAGTTTTAATATTGCGGCGTTGGGGCTAAGGGATTTTACTGCAAGAGCAGTATCATCCGCATAGCAGCCAAGGAATCTGTTTATTTCATGATCAGGATTTGGGAAGTCGGATACATAAAAGAGATAAAGTATGGGTCCTAAAATAGAGCCTTGAGCAACAGAGGCACGGATGTATTTGAAATTTGATTTGTCTTGTCCAAAAGAAACGTAGAATTTTCTATTTTTGATGAAGGAATAAATGAGTTTGGTCATATCCGGTGAGAAGTTTAGTTTGATTAATTTGAAAATAAGCCCCTCATGCCAGACGCGGTCAAAAGCTTTGGCCACGTCAAGCATCAGTAAAGCAACTTTCTGGTGGTTGTGAAGAGCACTGCCTATAAATTCAACTAGTCAAACGAGTTGTTTTGTAGTGGATAATGTTTTTCTGAATCCAAACTACTCAGGAGGAAGTCTACTAATATACTGCTGCATCCTGTTGAGAATAATTCTTTCTAGGATCTTGCCAAGTCCGGGCAGTAGGCTGATAGGTCGGTAGCCATCTGGAGAAGTGGTGTCTTTGCCTGGCTTAGGAATGAGAATAATTTTAGCTATTTTCCAATTCATGGGGAAGTAGGACTTATCGAGAGAAGCATTATAAATACTGATAAGCCTTGAGATGGTGCTGGGTGGTAGATTCTTAATTGCAATGTTATTGATTTCATCGTAGCCAGGAGCTTTTCTATTTTTGAGCCTTTTAATGATTTCTATAACTTCATTCGGGTTAGTAAAATCTGTATTGAGTTTTGCGGTGGGGCTATTGATATAATTTTGAACAAAGTATCTTACATCATATATGAAGATAGGGTCTGAAGGATTCTCATTTGGAGTAAATTGATTCTCAAAGTGTTCTGCCATAAGAGTAGCTTTCTCCTTGTTGGTTATTGCAATTTTGTCATCTTTTTTGATGGGCTTATTACAGGTGTGAGTAATTCTGAGGCGTTTGGCAAAGCTCCAGAATTCATTTCCAGGTTCATTAAATTTTTGAATTTTATTTTGCCAAAGCTCAGCCTTGTAGTTAGTAATATCTTTCTTGATTAATCTGTTAATTTTATTGAGGTCAGATTTAATTTGAGGGTCCCAGGACCGGTTCCAGCGTTTCCTGAGTTTATTTCTCTCTTTAATCATTGTTCTAATGCTATGGGGGAGAATCTCCTGGAATTTGTTTGCAGGAATCTTCTGTGTAGCAGAGTTATAGGCATTCTTGATACTGTTAGTAACCATATCAATGGCTACTTCGATATCATAGGTAGTTTTGAGGCTATTAAGCTTAGGAGGGTTATTTTCGAGAATTTCATAGAATCGTTTCCAGTCAGTTTTATTGATGGATTTTTCATTGGCAGTTTTGTTGGTGCCAAGGGTAGCAATAACAGGAATATGATCCGAGGTGAGGTCTATTGTAGAGTCGATGAAGATAGGTATGGAAATATTGGTGAGGAGAATGTCGAGAATATTTCCTTCTCTCACATTCTCAGGGAGGTAGGTATAGTTATCGGGAGCGTATAAATAAACAGGGTAGTTAGTAATGAAATTCTTGAGCATATTGCCATTGCTGTTTGTCTGTCGGCAGGCCCATTCAGTATTTTTTGCATTAAGGTCTCCAGCCAGTATATTGTTATTATTGGTACATAAGATGCTCTTCAGAAAATCTTCGTCGAGAGGGTTATGTGGAGGGTTGTACAGAGAATTGAAGTAGATGATGCCGTAAGAAGGTAGTACAACAGAAACTGTTACTAATTCGTGGTTATTGGATCTATCTTCCTGAATGAGACAGGATTGAATAGAGCTTTTGACAAATATGGCTACTCCTCCACCTTTATGGCTAAGTCTGTCACACCGGTAGCACCGGTAGTTTGGAATATTTATTCTTTTGCTGGGATTAGCATGCGTTTCAGTAATTAACGCAATATCTATATCTTTAGTTAGGAGAAAATTTTGAAGTTCCAGAATTTTATTGAGGATGTTGTTAGCATTCCATATCATAACTTGTATGGGTGCTTTGATGATAGAGTTAAGACCCATTATTAATATTGCTATTTATTTTCTTTTCCTCATTGGTGTTATTTATCTGTTTGATTTGCTGTGTTATTTGCAGGAAACCTGCGCTTTTGATGATGGAAACTAGCTCCGCAAGGTCTGAAAAAATCTTTTTTGCTTCACTGATAGTTTCGCTGTAAGTGCCAGAAGCTAAAGTTTGTGCGTATGATTTGCCCTCGATGATTCGGCTTTGGTATGTTTTCTGTTTTTCCTGCTTGGGTTTGGGGAACTTTACACACCCTTTGAAGCTGGAAGTATGGTTTTGGCCGCAGTTTGCACAGAGCAGGGGCTTATCCTTATTATTTTTGTCAGGGCAGTCTCTGGATTCGTGCGATCCTGCACACCTGACACAACGGGGTTGGTAATTACAACCAATCTGAGTATGATTGAAGCCCTGACATTTGAAGCACTGTAAGGGACCTTGTCTGCCTCTGTATTCCTCAACATTAATCCTAAGTCCGCATAAGTACTTGGTTTGGTAGATTTCTTTGGAGGCTTCGTCTTTAGGTAGAGTGATAAGAAATAGGGGAAGTTTGGTAACTTCTCCATTCCTTCTTTTGGTTAATTGTTTGATTTCTTCAGGTTTGAAATTTAGTTCCTCAAGTTCTTCTTGTATTTCATCTGTCTCTGTACTTCTAAGAAGTCCTTTGATTACGACTTTAAGCTTTCTGTCCTGGGGGAGAATGTAAGAGTGGTGCTCCACCCCCAGGTCTTTAAGAATTCTAACCATAGCCCTATAGGTATCAGGGTCTGTAGTAGTAATTTTAATTCCATCAGGAATACTATTTCCAATAAATTTGAAATGCTTTTGATTAAAGATATTCCTAATTTTGCTATAGGAGTATTTGTTTTCTCTAAGTATAATCGGTGGGAGTTTATTTGATTTGATTTCCTGATGTTTGTTGCTGGAATTGGTTGATGTATTATCAAGATTTATATTAGCATTTTCCTGATTGGAGGTGTCCATGATGGGATTATCCTCTTGTTCTCTGATGGTTTTAGTAATAGGTTGCTTGACATTGTCGTTGGTTTGGTCACTAGCAGTGTTTTTTGTCCCTTGATTTTTATTATCGGTCGGCTGTGAAGAATTAGCATGCTTTATGCTAAGTTTCAGCTTTTTTGCCGCAAGGTGCGAATTTCTAATTCTAACAGTTTGGTCGCCTCTGCGCTTACAGGTTATATCTTCGTCCGAAGATATATCTTTGTCTAAAGTAATTTCATCGTCGGTGTTATTTGACGAAGTATCGTGTAGCTTGATAGGGCTACGTCCTCTATCGTTATCTGAAAAGGAATGATTATCATTTTGTACATCAAGATTATGATGAGTGTTAATGTGCTCCTGGCACTTTTTAAGGTTCTCCTCATTGAGAATCTTAATCATGCCCAGTGAGCTGATTAGAAAGGAATGAAATTTCTCCTCAATTTCGGTAAAGGATCCATTGAGTTGTTTCGATTTTTCTAACTCTCTAATTTGTATGTTGTAAAATTCTATGAGTTTTTCAATTGTCTGGTTCGCATCCATGTCGACGCTTTGAATCCATAGATGCTGCGCCCCAGCAAGAGAAAGAGCCTGCGCCCCGGAACCGGACCCGCTCGACGGCGTTCCGGCAGACGGATGGGCAGGAGGAAATCTATCAGGCCCCTGACTCACTCCTAACTAAGTGAGCTTGGGGGTAACTAGATAGATTAGCAACCAAAATAAATTAAAAACGCGCCGCAGAAACGCAGTCAATGATAAGCAGTGGCATAAAAAGTCGCAACAATTAAAGGCATAATCTTGCAAGACGCGGTGGCTACTGAGCATTCATGGCAGCGAAAGTCAGTTAGTCGAAAGATCGCAGTCAGATAACGCCGGACAGGGAGATCTTATCAGGCACGGAGATCTTATCGCAGTCGGATTGGTGGCAGGCACGAGACCGGCACGACGTCTGTTCCCTTTGAAATTCCCCGCTCCAATGGTAAACCTACTGTATTTCTCGTCGTATTTCATTTGCTAGCTACTGTCAGGTGTGTTAATAACAACAATAATAAAAAAAAAAAGTTCTTTTCAGATATTTTCATTATCGTATTTCATTTACGAGGGGAGAAAAGTTCTTTTCGGAATTCTTCATTCTTTTTCACTAATAGTAGAATAAGGTATGTCTAAAAAAAAAAAAAAAAAAAAAAAAATACAACCTTATTCTACTATTAGTGAAACTGCTTGAACTTATATATTTTTATTAATAAGCTTAACAGTACATATTATGTTTGACTGTTTTTCATTATTTACACTGGTGTCACATGAGCACAAGTTTGTTTTCATCATTTTTACTCATGCAGCTGAAGTATTACAAATTCTATTCTGTTGTTTGAACTTCTAATAAATGTTATGACATTTCAACAGAAGGGCATATTTTTTTTTATTTATGTAACCAACACTACTGCAATGTTACAATATTATAAAGGAAGTTTTAAGCAGTAAGAAAAATTATTATTAAAAAAGAAATTATGCAACTAAATTTGTTATTCTGACATACTAGCATAGAAATAAGAATTTCTCCCCCTTAATTAATAAACTTAATTACATTGCAACTATTAACATGAAACTTCAGTACTCAGTATTTATGTATATGCCTTTTTTTTTTTAAACAGATTTGTAACTGACATTTTAGAAGAACTTTAGTAGATGAGAACAAGATTAGAAAATTCTTTCCACTCCTTACTGAGCAAGACATCCTGAAAAATGCTGAAACTATGCCAAAATTTCTGCGCATTATACTCAGAATATTGTCTGAGTATAATGTACACAACTATACTGAGAAACAGGTACACAATCTCTTCATCCAGTTGTGCATTATAATTTGTCTCGGTATAAACAACAGCTATTCGAACATCAGTGGAATGTAATTGATTGATGTGCTATAGTAACAGAAGGTAAGGAAGAAAAATGCAAAGTAGTTTTAGTCCTTATCCAGTCTCTAGTTTTGAGTCGTTCCAAAACTATATTGTTCAGTTGTTTCATGATGTTATCACAAATAAGTGCTTGTAATCCTGCATAGTAACCAGACATGGAGGCTCCCATCAGTACAAATACCAACGCACTTACGCGAATTCATATTATTTCCAGATGTGAATGTATCAAGAATCTCGAACAGGTCCTGAGCCTTAGCTCCTTCAGTGATATTTTTATTATATTTTATTATTCAGCATATTTTATTAGATTCAATTAAAATAGCAAACTTCTTCCAATGTAATATCTTTTGTCGTACAGTACATTTTTAAATTAAAAAATGTTTCATAATCTATATAAACAGTAAGTTATCTATGAATGGAAAATAATAAAATAATTATAACAAAAACTAAATAAATATGACTAATTATTAAAGAAAAGATTCTGAAACTTGTAGATCTTTTTTTTTTTTTTTTTTTTTTTTTTATTTGAAAGCTTTCTAAAAGTCAAACCACAATAAAATTATTAGTTTAGGTTAGGCTGATTTCATATAGCAAAGGCTATGTCCCTAAGGGAAGGGAGGGCTTCCTGAGGAAAACTGGTTCCTATTCACTTTACACATCGAGAAAACCATAAAAACCAAATATGCAACCAGCCTATTCGTCTTGGTGTTCAGGAAATTAGTACACCCTAATGTTAATTTATAATCTGATTCCAGAGAAATGTAGTCACTTAATGAGTTGTATTCAGTCTAATCACTTATTTGCACTATCAGAAGAAACTGTTTTTATTCACGAACAAAAGAAAATGTAACATTCAAAATTAGTAACATAAATTTTAAGGTAGAATATTTTAAGAGGTGTCATTAAAACATTGATTTTTATTACACTGGAATTTTGATTTATTTTCTTTTACTTTCAAGTTAAACTATAAGCTTTCAACCTTTAAATCTGTCACGTTCATTTCAGAAATTCCTAAATGTAACCCTTCTAAAATTTAATGCATTTCAATGAAATCTTTTCTTCACAGCTGTTAAGTTTGATATTTGTTACGATTTTCATTTTAGTGCAACTGAATTTACGACTACTTTCTTCTCTCAAATGCTTTCCTAAGATTCGAAATTCGAAAAACGACTGTTCGCTGCGATGGCAAGAAAACTGAACATGGTTTGTTCAAAGAATATGTATTGTTAAGAAGGAAAGCTTCGCAGCAGCAGGAGTGGCTCCCTCCTAACGAAAAGGGACACAACTGCGCATGCGTGAAATATCTGTAGCCAAAAAAACTAGCGTCTACGGAGAGAAGGCAACTTTTGGGATCGTGATCTGATCCTCCCGTGCGCATCTCAATTTGCGCATATGCTGCCGTGCACTTCGTGAAATTTGGCTTATTTACGTGAAGTACTCTGTGGTTTTGAAATTTGCGTCATGTGTTGAGAATGGATGAAATTGTATTACATCTGTGTTTGATCTACAGTGAAATACAGTTCAATTAATAAATCGGTGTTTGTTAAAAAAATTAATTTATGCTTGGAGATAAAAAAATAAAATTTTTGCTAATGAAAGTTATTAAGTAGTGCACTTTTCATTAAAAAAGTTTATTTCTTTTTATACATTAAACATTAAATTAATTATATACATGAAATAATAATGAAATATTACCTATGATTGTTGTTAATTAAGCATGCCTATCTTCTGTAAATTATTGCTAAAACATGTGCAAATAATGAGGAAATATACGTTATGCTAGTTTATTTCTTAGCAGGTAATCACAGGACCATGATAGAGAGTGTCTATTATTTGTTCCTGAAATTTCTTTATTGCTTATGCGTTAAAGTGTATTAAAAAGCTTATTTACGACACATATGAGCACATTCTGTTGCATCAGCTATGTGATAAGTTGGTGTTACAACTGGCATTTCAACTATGAATTAAACTATTGACATTTCATCATCTGTACAAGAGCAATGAAGTGCACTGTTTTTCCATATATCCTGACTGTACTGTATTTTAATTATATCATTAAGTCGTGCATGTGAGACAAATGCATTAAATTGTTATTACAATAGTGTGAAAACAAGAAAATTAAAGTCAATGTCTTTGAAAAAACTGTTACTTTTTGGAAAAAATAAATACTTTAGACATTCATATTCATCATGTTATTCTCAATATATTTACAATGTCAAGCTAATAATACCTAAGTATTATTTGTGATAATTTATCATTTTAAAAGAGGTATATTATATGTCAAGGACAAGGTTGACAAAGAAAGTATAAGAATTCTTTCTGTAACTAAACATGATTCACTACTCAGTACTAAAATAAAGAGGTTTATCAATCCATGAATAACGTGTTTTTATGTACATCATCTTACTGGATGGTTGCTGCCAATGAATCGACTGTCTGTGTAACAGCTGGAGAACAAGGTGCTCAGAATTATCATTGATGCTCTGTGTTTTGTCTTAAAAAACATACATCAACCTGGATTTTAAAATGAAATTAATAGACATGAAGCTTAAATAGAAGTATCTAATTTTAAAATAACTGTAAGAGCCATAGCTGCAGTTTACTTAATAATTCAGATATTTGTGATTTTATCATTGAGGAGCCTTTCAATGGCTAAGGATTATGTAACATAACAGTATAGTAGTAGACTACAGTTAGTAAATTTGCAACATTTTTATTGCTAGTTCATAGTTGAGATATTAGTAAAGACCATTTCAGGTTGAATGTTAGCTATAACATTCTACCTGAACTGCCTACAGTACTTCGATCTTGCATGTATTTTCACTTACTGTCTCCAGAGGCAGTATTTTTTGTTTTTACATCCAGAGCTCTTTGATAGTGTTTTTTCCACACATGACAGTTCAACTCAAATCGAAAACGGGGGACACTTCTACATAAAAGAAACATTCAATTGTTGGATGGATAATAGTACTTTGTACAGTCTGGTGGCATTTATGTAAAAATTATGTGTTGGTTATTTTTCAATAACTTGCAACAGTGATTTTGATTATAAATTTGTTTTAGGAAATTCTAAGCTACTGGATAACAAAAATATAGATTTTAGCAAAATGTTCATGTTATGCGTAAAGAATGAAAAATACCTTAAGATACATTTAAAATGTCAGAATTTCGGAAAAATATAACACTCTTTAAACCTCGGTTTCCTTACATCTAAATAGTATTAAGTGTGAAAATTTGTATAATTTATATATTTTTAATTACTTGTATAATGTATGTATTTGTGAATTCAGATCAATTAGTTGTTTTAACTGTTTTAAAAAATGAAGCAATATTATGCAGAATAAGGAAATCAAGATTGTGATCCGATGACAATGAGATTAATGTTTAAATGTGAAATGGAAAGTTGTTATTTATTATATTATCAGAGAATTATTAAACTGGGCATAATCGCCAAGGAAGGTATTGAATGCTACGCGAAAATATGTTTACTAAAAAATTTGAATTTCATAATGAATGTATCCAAACACATGTTTTGAGTCAAAAGTTTGAAACTTGATGGCTGAGTGTAAATATAAAATTATGGATGTTTAAATACTTTGTAATTAGGCACATAGGTCAGGTTAATCTTTTTAAATAAGGTAAGGAATGCAAGAGCTATATGCCTAAAGGAAAATATGCCTTCATGGAGGAATTTCAAGGCAAAACTGACGTTTGAGTGCATATTAAAAAATAATACATCTAATTTTCATTCAATTTATACATATTTCATATGTAAAAAATTCTGATATATGCTACATCACTGTTAATTACTTTACTTGAAAAATATAGTAAATACACAGAAATTTAAGATTTGCACATTTCGAAAAATATTAAATATATGAGTATACATTATCCTTGTAAAAAGCATAAAATACATAAATATTTATTAAATTATTATAAATGTATTTGGAAATGAAGGATTTATTCTTTCATAAACTCCTGTTAACGTTATTGTGAAGAAATCTAGTTATTAAATATATCTAAATTTATAATGATTATAAATATTATTTAAATATATAATAACCTTAACATTTAATTGTAAACATAAATTGAAATTTTTGAGCAGGAATTTTTTATTTGCTATTTCAGCAAGAATTATTCATACTGGAAAGCAATCTGTTAAAAAGTGCTGTAAAGCACAGTCTACAAGATGTGTACTTAATTTTATCTATCAAATGCGTGGCTATTGACCATTAAAGTGCAGAGCACATGTCCAGATGAGCAGTGTCCATGACTTGTCCAGAAACACACAAAGTACATAAAAGTGAGGTAGACAGATGTGTACTTAAGGAATTAGTAAAAAATAATTTTTAGAATATGCATTGTTGAAATTAAGGATATAAAAAAATATAATACAGTTAAAAGTCTTTAATCCGGACTCGTCGGGACTTCAGTGATTCCGAATTAGGGTTTTTTCCAGATTATAGATCATAAATTTAAATCTGGTAAGATGGCATGCAGAAATTATACAATTAAAAATATGAAACCATAATTTCTGTGTTGATGCATGCGCAGAAAGTTTGTAGCTTTGAGGTCCGGATTTTAGATCATTCCGGATTATGGACGTCCAGATTAAAGACTTTTGATTGTAAGTATCAAAAGAATTCTTTCCTTACATTTTGTAATAAATCAGTTACAAGTTTTAAACAATATTAAAAATAAACTTTTTTAATCCATTTCAAAAATACTCATAGAAAGTTAAGTACATGGAAATCAGTAGCAATATTTAACGTATTTTACTATGGAAATAACAGCTGCTCTAATTTGAAATTAACCGAACTGAGCATTAATTATAAAGTAACTCTGATTTTTAAAGGATGCGTCAGAAGCTAAAAAATCATTCTGCATTTGAGAAGGTATTTCAGGAAGAAGCTCTGTAAATAGGAAAGAAATAATGCATAATTTTGATTTTAGTATTATAATAAACTTTGATCTTAATTTTTGTAATCATTAACCAAATAAAATCAAATTAACTTAAAATTTCTTTGTAATGTAATTAACAAGAACTTGTGAAAATATTTCATTCAAATTAAACTTTTCTGGGAAAGTATAGCATTTAATTCCGCTCAGAATAAAACAT
The DNA here is from genome assembly GCF_044657685.1 of Stegodyphus dumicola. NCBI lineage: Eukaryota > Metazoa > Arthropoda > Arachnida > Araneae > Eresidae > Stegodyphus > Stegodyphus dumicola. The sequence goes on along the minus strand of NC_140781.1, from coordinate 104,655,252 downwards.
TGTTTTAAAATATTTTCTTTTTACATACTTATGACTTAAGCATTATGGAAAAAGAAAATATATATATTTATATGTATATTTACGATGTAATTACAAAATGTTTACCGCCGATTATGTTAAAACCTATTGATTTTAATGGATAGTCACTGAATAGTTTGGTTTCAACGAGAGGTGCACTACTGCTTCAGGGCAGTACACGAGGAAAACCAGTTAAGACCTCTCCTCTTATTTCTACCTCCATTATTTAAATTGAGGATTTTGGATCTTTAGAGAGTGTTTCTGGCATCTGTGTTGGATGGTCAGATTCTTCCAGCTCTAGTATAATTAAAAGTATCAGCTTTGTGTTCTCATGCCACCGATACTTTAATCTGATGTGCCAGTAAATTAGTGGCTACCTTAATAATTAACTATGTAGTCTTAGACTACTGATCAACATTTTTCATTTATTTGATTGTTCGCATTTATTTGCATCGCCACTAGCCGTGGTTATGTTCAGGTTAAGTTCAGGCCATGCTCTGTTTTGTTAAAAGTTCAGTTTAAATAAAAAGGTTGTTTTAAAATCTTTCATAAAGCTTTGTCATAATATCTCAAGTGATAATTATATTAGGGTTATAAGACTAAAATTCCATTATTAGACCTTATAACTTAATGGAAGTTTAAGATATTCATAATGACTAAATGTGTAAGTTTATTAAAAAGTTAATAGAGACAGAGCTTAAATTGCACCGGAGCCTGGCTCCGGTACTTCTTAGTTTTTGGAATAAATCATAAATATAGCCGGAGCCCTAAATAAGAAGGCTCCGGCACTTCTTTTATGCAACTGAACAAAAATTTGATCTCAAACATTTTAATTTTTTGCAGTAAAACTGTATTACAAATCGCTTATTAAATTTTAATTTATCTCTTTACATTTTACTTAATTTTAATTACTTTAATAATTTAGCTTTTTAATAATAATTTATTTAATTAAATAACAATCATTAATTAAAAATAATTGATAATTATTAATATTAATTAAATAATAATGAATTAATTTGGTATTAATTAACTATTTAATTTTTAAATTATTAATGATTGTAACAGTCATTTTATTTATTTATTTACTTTTCTTCCCCTTTGCTGACAGTTTAGCATAGGGTTCTGGCACTTCTAAGTTTAGAAATTAAGTCCTGAATAAGGATATTTATTAATTATAGGAACTTGATAAGTAACCTTCACCAACAATTTAATAGCCAGTTGATTGTGTTGTTGAAGTAATTTTGTCATGATTTGAACATGGTTATCTTCCACTGTCGGGGCCGTTCCTAGCGCGGTGCAGCTGTAAAATTATGCAACAGCTGAACACTCGCGATACCACGACTAAATATTTTTAATTCATTGTACTTGTCACATGTAAATACTTTTTATACAATTTGTCACATATAAGTACTTAGTGAGTATGAAATAAAAATTCAACTAATCATTAAGAATTTTTTTTTTTTTAAGTTTGGGCACTGTATTCTTAGGAAAGTACACAGGCAGCCAATGGCCTAGGGACGGCCCTGCCACTGGTGTAAATCTGTGGTGTTAGTCCAGCTGACAAGTATTTCATATTTCTGGTGTATAACTCTCAAGCTACGTTCTGCAGTAGAATTGCTTAAAAGTAAGAATGAAACAGGGATAACACATATTTCTTTCATTTGCTGCACAAAGTATAACTCAAGATATTTGAGGTTAAAGCTCAGTTATATTCACTGCATTGCAACATGTCGAGAGAAAGGCAATTTTTATCCTTACCGTCACCAGGGATGGCCAACACACGGCTTTTACTTTTTATGCAGCAACTACAGAAAAGTATATCATTTTTAATAAAATTCCCAGCAAGTCTGTAAGTTACTTCCAGAGAACAGGCTCTAAACAATAATGATATTGTGAATATGAGCTCTAAACAATCATGCATACTGCTTTATTTCAAGCCTTTCACATTAACTATTACAGACTTTGATTTAATATTGAAGCAAATAGACATAGAAGATATGCAAATTCTAGTGATCTGTTTGCTCTAATGCATACCAATGATGGTGATATGTTACTTAGGGTTATCATGTTTTAGGTTTGAAAATGCTAGACTGTAGGAATCTGCAGAAACGGGAAATGAACACTTGCCCCCTCCTCCAGAATTGAGTAAAAAATATATTTTTGCATCAATATAATATTGTATATTTCATAATCTGCTATAAAATCTTCAAAACGTGTGCGTGTGATTATGGCAAAGCCTCGAGGGCTATCTGCCTAAGAGGAAGGATGCCTTCGTGGAGGACTTTCTATGGAAAACTGGCTCATATACACGTTACACATGGGGAAAACCACGAAAACGCCCATGCAGCCAGCCCGTTCACGGGATTCGAACTTCAGACCGAACTACTAGTGTTTAGCGACTTTATCGCTCGCTCGGCCGCTGGTGGGCCCAAAAATCTTCAAATTAAGTAGTTAAATAACAATGTGTTGATTTGATTGTTGGAACTGGAATATGGCAAAGATCATGTGGGGGAAGAAATAGCTTCATGGAAAACTTTTTAATCAAAACTAGTTTGTTGGTTTGGTTTATTTTATTATGGCAAAGCACTTGACGGCCATCTGCCTAAGGGGAGGGATGCCTTTGTGGAGGACATTCTAAGGAAACTGGCTCGTATACACATTACACATGGGGGAAAACATGGAAATGCCCATGCAGACAGCCCGTTTGAGGGACTTGAACCTCGGACCAAACTACCAGCGTTCAGTGACTTTACCGTTCGGCCGCTGGTGAGCCAAAACTAGCTTGTATTCATATTCATAAATACTTCGGGTGTTAACTGACATACTTTATCTTTCAGATGTGGAAAGAAAACAGACAAAACTTCCTGCTCAGTTCTGTTTGTAATAATAAATGCACAGGGAAAGCCGTGAAGCAAAGCATCAAGTAAAAGCAGTGTGATTAATTCAATTCTGTAACCGTTCAACCTATGTGTACCATTTATACATATATAGTCTGATCCCAACTTCTGAAGAAAGTGCCTCTGGGAGTCATTCATTTTCATTAATGTGAAATCATCATTTTAAAATTCAGGATAACTTTCTAAAATTCTATTTTAAGGCTTATAAAATAAAATAGAGTTGTTATCCTCACTAGTAATTTCATTAACCCCAGGCATTTCATTAACATTTATACAATCATTTTTATGCCTTACAGCATTTGATTGTGGATTATAAGAATTTTCGGTACACTTCTGTTACTGGAACCAGATTCAGAAATGTATACATTCATATGTACACATATATATGCATACATGAACACATCCATCCAGCCCTACATGCATACATTTCTGATTCTGGTTCTGATAACGGAAGAGTACCGAATTTTCAATATTCCATAAATTATTCTTTGTCAAAAGATGCAGTATCATATACAGAATCTTGAATTTTATCTAAAATTTCATCAAAAGATATTTTTCCAGCAATTTAAGTTACATAAATTAACATTAGAATGGTATAACTGCCGTTCTAATTTTGTAAGAGACAGATGCCCTATACCCTTTCTATGACTTACAATGGGGTTTTCTATATAAGCAGTACATTTTCCATTATTAAACTGGCTTACTGGGCAATAAGCATTAATTTTGTTACTCCCTTGTATTTTTAAACGTCCCATGCCTTGCACTTTAGATATAAAATAATGTCCTGAATGATGGCATACAAAATAAATATCTTTTACATGTAATGGTCATGTTTCTTTGTAAATTAAAAAAATTTAGATTATGTTTCCATTTCAAAATTCTCCTTTCACAACATGAAATCATTAAACACAGACAAATCTCTCTCTTCTTTTTCAATGACTATTTCATGTTCCATTTGCAAATGTAATGAAAAGTTTTCCTTTGGAAAACCTTCATTACATAATATGCATTTATATAATTTTTTAATGATGAACACTCAAGGGCAGCAAATGCACTATCTGATTGTGAAAATAATAAATTTTTATTATTGTTGAACTGAGGACTATATAAACTGCATTTAAATTGGAAAACTTTATTTTTACTTGCTTTGAGTAATGTTGTTTGTTGTGATATATGCAATTTCATGCAGTGACATTTTAGATTGCTATTACTTGAGAAACATTTTTTTTTGGAATCAGGGCAGCTAAAACTTTTTTGAAGTTATACTGGATTTTGAAGCAAAAGTATATGAAATCGAATTACCATTGACGACTTTATAAAATGCATGATCTGAATTGGAATTAAATATTTCAGCAGTAGAAATATGCTTTTTATTGGAATGTATGTTCTTCAAATGATGCTATAAATTGCTGGCATTTGAAAAACACTTTTTGCAAATAGAACAGTTGTAAGATTTTGAAATTACAGTTTTCTGAAAGATGTTACCAATCGTAATCAAAGCGGAAATGTGAATTTCAGATCTATTGTCTTGAATGATCATTGATATCACCACCCAGCTCATTTAAATTGGTGCTATATATTCTAATAATCTGAAACAGAATCCTCACAATATTCCTAAGTATTTGGCCGTGAGAAGGGTCTTTTATTGAGAGATTCTTCAGTTCATTATAAATATGTGAAAGCAAAATTCACATACTAACGAAGCATAAAACGCACGAAGTCAAATGCAAAATGTAAACAGACACATTTTTGACGTATCTGTTAACGTCACATGATGCGCAAACTGAGATGCGCGTAAGACGGGAGGATCAGATTCATAATCCCAAAAGTTGCCTTCTCTCCGTAGACGCTAGTGCCAAAAAAGGCCAAAGCTCGAAGCTGATGTCCAAGTTCGAACAGGTTCGACGGTCACGTTCATCAGGCGTTTAAAGCTGTGTGACTCCATTTTTTTCCCTACATAATGACAGATAGAAAATCAGACATCAAACTGCGATATGGATAATACAAGTTCAACTAGTAAAGCAAAAAGGCACGAAAATTCGAGTTTAAATTATCGCGAAAAGTCAAAGACGATTCATCTTAACCTGTGTTCCTCAATTTCCTGTACACGTGGCGGAGGTGGAAAATCCAAGTTCCTCTTTAAGTCGCGATTCCGTGCTGTGTTCCGGCTGTCTTGATTTAGATGCTACTAAGAGCGCTGCAGGAGGGGAAATGCTTGAGCTGGGCGGTGCAGGAAGCTGAGATGTAGAAAGGGGTGTGACCAAAGTCACGTGAGCTCTGAGATGACATCTGATTGGTGTTGAAGTATTCGTCAAAAAGTAACATATATAGAATACAAGAAAAATATAAAATAAAATGCAGAATAAATAGTTTAAAAACAATATGCTAGGTTAAATATAGATTATATACATATGTACATAGTTTCAGGAAAGCTTGATTGCATGAAAAATACATCTGAATAGCGGTGTGCACAGGTCAAGAGGGACGCCACCATCCCAAGTGCTGGCTCTGATGAATGCTGCTTCGTTTTGGACAGAAAGTTCCAATAGTCGCTAAATAGGTGGAAAATCTCGGCCAGGTACCCATCTCGGTAATCAGGGCCCCCTTTGTGATGTACCTGGCCGAGCTCGGCCAGGTACATCACAAAGGGGGAAATTCTCGCCAACAGGTTCCATTGCCAAATCCCTTGGCGAATAGTTCCTCTTCTTTCTAGCGGCGTAGAAGACAAACTGGTTTACATTACTTCTATGGAGCCTTTCCTTCTTTACATAGACTTTCTTTGGTTTGTTCACAGGGAAAAAAAAACGAAAAATCTACATAAATTGGCGAATAATAGCCAAATGTAAAAGACGGCTGATCAGTGGTAGGCTTTGAAGAGAAAGCACATTTCGCCTTGTCCGTGAGCATGCGCATAACGTCTGTTCCGTAAGGAGCCGTTTCACGGCCATTCTGATTTGAGACGCTAGTAGCTGATGTCGAACATAGACGTTCTTTGCCCTCGCGGCTGTTTCGATGGTAACGTGCAATCATGCTTGTAGTTTTAGCGGGAGATTTGTATATTGCATAAAAGATTTAATAATATTTCATTTGCTAATAATCTGTTGAAGAATGGTGTATACTTGTTCCGTTCCTAACTGCAGAGGAAATTATCCAGATACTGAAAAAATCCAATATTTTCTTTTCCCAAATCGGATTCGTTGTGCAGAAAATGGCTACATGCTATTCACTAGCAGAATTTCACCCCATCAAAACATTCTAAGGTATGTACAATCAATTTTTTAAACTTATGGTTTTCTTATTGAAAAATAAAACAAAATATTTATAGGGAAGTGCAGAATCGCCTACTGCTTGGCGCGTTTTTAAGAATTGCACATACTCGGTATCCATGTGCACGTCGACCTATTTTCACTTAAAAAAAAATCCCAGAATTGCACAAAATGGCATTGCGCAGTCCCTTGATTTTATCCATGTACACATCGACCTATTTTCACTTTAATTAAATTTAAGTCAAAGAAAATTGACAAAAATCCACTTACTAGAGTAAGTTTTTTACAAGAATAAGTTAATTATTGTAAAAAGCTTCAAAAAAAAAAAACGCCAAAGAAATAAGTGGGCGATTCTGCACTTCTCGATCAAAAATTAGGCCTTATTGTTGCTTGTTTGATACTGATTAAACTTTTATATCTGATGTTGTTATTATAAACTTATTTTGAATTCTATAAAATTTGAAATTAATTGCGCTGATACATAAATCAACAAATAATACGGCAGTTAGTCATTATTCTAAAGCATTTAAATCTGTAAATAAATTTGGTGAGATATTAAAGTATAACATTTAAGTTAATAATAGGTAAGCAAGAACTTCATAAACCTTTCTAGAATATCATCTGAATTTCAGTATATATACTGGAATATGTGTTGAAGTACTATGTGACTGAATTCTAGATAGGACTTTCCAGGTTCCTAACGTTATTTCTGAATGGAAATCTAACATATTGCATGGAAATCTGCATTTCCATTTTACATTTAAATTATTTGTAAGATTTTTCTTATGAACCTACAGTGGTAGTCAATACTGAATTTTTCATCCTTTTTTAGGTTTGTGAAAACATTTTGTCTAATCAGATATTGAAAGAGCAGTCAAACATTTTGAAGAGAAAAAAGGAACTTTATATAATTTTCTATAATTAATGATTAAAGGAAATTGTATGCATTGTTTGGAAAATATTTAAGTATAATATGCAGATTATACATTTTATAAATAAAAGACATTTTTATGCCATTTTTTTTTCATATAAAGTATGAGAAATAATGATTTTGGAAAACTCTATGATCTATATTACATATATGTAAAGTGTAATTATTATTCATTGCTCTGAAAAGCTGCAGTGCATTAAATAAAATATTATTAAAGAAAATTGTGTGCATTATTTTTTTAATATCAAGCTATGTAGATTATTATAAATTAAAAGCATTTTATATTATACTTATGTCTAGTTACTAATTATTATGCTAAAAACCTGCAATTTTTTGAATAAATAATGCTTGAATGGAAACAAATATTTAAAGATTAAGCTATGTAAATAAGCTTTTTTTTTATGAATCAAAGAATATTTTCTATGCAAAAAAATTGCTTATTAAGGCCATGTATTCCAACAAATACTGTGAATAATTTAAAAGTAAAATTATAGTAATTCATTAGAAGAAACTTCAGCAAATGTCAAATAGTATCAAAATCATATAAATTTAGTATGAAAACAATGGGCTAAAAATTAAAATGCAAAGACATTTGAAATACCTATAACTCAAAAATCTTAAAAGCATAAAAAATAACTTCTACTTTTTATGCTTTTAAGATTTTTCTTGTTATGTTTCTTTTTTTTTTTCTTGTTATGATTTCGCAATGAAATATATAATTAATACATTTACTAGCTTTTTCTCAGTTCAATTTCCGTTCAGCTGGTTTCAAAACAATCAATTTTACTGCTTTCAGTAGAATCACTTTTATATGTTCTGTACACAGGAAAAATGCACAAAATGTTACTCGCTATTTTAAATTATTTTATGAAAAGCCTAATAATTCCTGTAAACGTTTATCACTGCTAAAATGAATTAACAAATCTCTTATAAATAGTATTAGAATCTTATAAATTTAATGTGGAAATAATTTGATAAAAATTAAAATGCAAGGGATATTTTAAATACCCAAAATTTCAAAGATCATAAACACATGGAAATTGAATTTAAAGAGTTTCTCCTAGTTGCATACTTGAAAACTGACCTATAAATGCTTTTATATTGTAGTAGTATATCATTACATTATTTACTAGCTTTTCCTAGGTTCTCTTGTTTTTGCTCATTTGGTTTTAACAGAATTAATTTTATATGCTGTGTCATATTCTGTAGACAAATGTCACTTACCATTTCATTTCCACATACATTTCCTATACTCCTAACCTAACTTTACTTACTTTTCATATGCTAGACAATAACTTATATATGCTTTCACATTATTATTCTAATTATTAGTTCTTTCTGGGTTCAATATAATTAATTTATATGGCTATGTAAATAAACATAACACAAGATGCATCACCTTTATTATACTTCAGATTTTGTTAATCTCATGTAACTTACACTTATATGCTAGAAAATAATTTAGGCATCCTCATGCATTATGATATACCACTACTTCATTTATTACCTTTTGCTGAATTCAGTTTTGGTCAATTGGTTTCAAAAGTATCAAATGCTGTATACAAACAATATTCACAATACATCACTTACTATTATATTGCTAACCTATTTTTACTTAAATTTCGCATGTTACTGCCTAAAAACTGGTCACTTTAGTTATTCTCGTACTTTTCCGTTTCGCCGGCGCAAATCTCGTCAAGCAGACTTTATTGGCGACAACATACAGTATACTCATAAAAAATATTAAAAAAATTTTAGTTCTAAGAATTCTTTTTTTGAAGGCATAAAAATTTTAATATCGCTTAAAATTTTATAAAAAGCCAATAAATAAAGACGATAAATTTGTAAAAAGACATTAATTTAAGAATTTACTATGCTTTCATGGTTCAACATACTGATTCGCAGGTTCATATCACGTGACCCCAAGCGATCTCATCTCACGTAAACTACTCTACAAAAATTTAATGCTCTCAGTAATTATCTACATTAATTTCAAGTTAAATCTTAATTTGGAACACAAGTTTAAATGCAAGAAATATTTCAATTCGTACGAATAGCTTACTCAGAAATTATGTAAAACGGCAGTGCTTTACTTCGGTAATGCATTCTCATTAGAATTGATGAATTTAACCTTTGACTTTACCTGTTCTATATTTTCGGTTTCGGGTAAACGCTGTGATTGCATCCTAATTGACTTAATTACCGAAAATGGCCTTAGACATAAAACTGAACTATCTGATAAAAATTCTATGTAATTATATGCTAGTATTGAAAGAAACAATCAATCTGATAAGAAAAAGTTGGGACTTGTTTTGAAAATGAGGCGTAAAAGGTTACCAGCGAGAATATTCCGTTTCACATCGGTTGTACCATTACTGGCGATTTTATCGCTTGCGCCGGCAAAACGGAAAAGTACCGTTATTCTATATAGCAATATCAATAAAATATTAAGTAATATCAATAAAATATTAAGTACTATTAAGTAAGTGTAAATATATACCAAAACTTATATTTATTAAATTTTTATACAGCTTCTAATTTTGATTACGACAGCATTTTGAATATGTTAATATTTAAGAAAAATGTTATAATTAAATAAATATATTATATTTTTATTATTCTGTATAATATTTCATATAAGAAAATGCCCAAATTTTCGTCGGTCAAAATATAGCTAATTAAATATGAGCTTTCCATGTCATCACCACCATACGTAACACTTCCTTTAGATGATCTATTGCTTGCAGTTTTTTCTTGTTATGATTATGTCGAAGGACATGAGTTTGTTTCATCTACATGCATGTTTTGATGTAGATATAATCACCGATTTTAAACATACAGCAAACAAACTTCGTTACGGCGCTAATATAAACAAAGTTGAAAGCAGATGTTCTTGTCAATCAAGGCGAAAATAATATACATATTACCGTTCTTACAGTAAAAGTCAAATTTATTGGCTGACATGGCGAAAAATGTATGGAAACCATAATGTGTCAGTCCTTGAAATGTTCATGCATACAGCGAAAATTCACCTGAATTTAAATTTTTTTACGTATTTTATTTACTTACATTATTTTCTATTTTGGGGAATAAAAAAGGAAATTTGTAATTTTTGAAGAAAATTCGCGCTGCCTAGAAGTTGATAGCTCGTTTATTCCTTTACCCGCTACTAGTGACGTCACGACCGCAGTGTCAAAGCCTTGTTTTTCCGCACAGCCAACTCTATACAGTCGGCTGTGGTTTTTCCGGTGGTGACGCCTTAACCCATAAGCCACTGCAACATGGCCGATTCTATCATGGCCTTGAAGCGAAATCAGTTACGGAAGGTCACGTGATCAAAATAGTCGATCTTTTTCTCTTCACTATAATCGCGAAGTTTAACTTGTCAAAAATAGTAGTTTTCTCTTAAAATAAATATAAATAAAATTAATAAACGTAAGTAGGTCGCATGACTCGCATTAAATTTTTCATAGTGTAATATTTTCACAGGTGGTAAAATGCATATCTTCAATAATTTTTAAAACAATTATACTTTGTTTATGTAACTAAAATTATCATTGAAAATCACCACGTACTATATTTCTGCAATTTTAATAAAAATGGAATCCATTTATGTAATCTAAATCAAATTTGTTCCCAAAATAATATAAAATCCACAAAACGGGAAAAATTCAAAAGATTTATGGATGCAAATTTTATTTAGATTTTCTTAATACTAAAATAAATATTAACGGCAGAATATTTTGTAAAAATCCATGCCGCAACCATCGCATCAGCTATATAAATTTTTAGAAGGCAAATATCGATAGTCATCTCTCATCACTTCATTCACTAATAAAACACGGAAATGAATTAAAAATTTCTAGAATTCCTAGAATGCTAGAAAATTTGTGTATAAGCTTACATGCATGTTATGCTATAAATAAATCTTTCAAGAAAATTTCGAAAAATTAAATGCTAATTACATTCATAAAAAAGGACATCCTTCTATTTATGCCAGCTCCAATTTCATGCTGTATCACTTTTTCCAAACCACCTAAGAGGTAAGTGATTAGGCTCTTTTTCTTTTAAGTGGTGCCCCAATTACAGGCCTATTCCACTATCAAAAATAGATTTATAAAATTTGAAGCTGTACCATATACACGCATCCTACACCTTACATAATTTATGCAGAAGCATACATAAAAATAAGCAGTAGTGACTTATTAACTGAAATTAATTGGTAAAATTTTTAACTTTTTTATATGAACATTTTATATTAATTTTGTCATTTTTATATTTTGTATAATTATTTAACATTATTTGACAAGTTTGATGATGAAATTATAATATTGCATTTAAAACGAAGCTTCTTCTCACTTTCTAATAATTATCAGTGATTCATAAAAATGCTTCATACAAATTACGGGTTTTTTAATTTACTTAAATCTCGCGGAATTTTCCTTAACCATTCAGCTCTTCTTTTAGGTGATTTAGGTAAAGAGTAAGTAGTCACATTCTCGTTTTTGTCGTAATTGGATTTGAAACTAAATACACTGCAGTGTCGAGGCATTCTGTATTCAAATATGTTATTAGAAAGACGTAATCAAAATAAAGAATTCCTAATGTAGTATACTAAACAAATATTCCAATTAATACTACTCAAAATGTTAAAACTAGAGTAAATATATTTGATGCTAAAACGAAACACTTTGATAGGCTTGAGAAGAGCTACAAATTTTCCCAAACAAATCTAAAAATTAAAATGATATAAACCGAAATATAGATAAAACTATTATTTACCATTGCATAAAGCTTAAGTTATTTAAAATAATTTACAATAGCAAAATAATCCACTTACATAACACTATTGGCATAATATATATCCAAAAAATTGACATCCACGGATTCGCAATCACATACTACCACAAAAACACATCGACCATCTAGATCACGTGATTTTTGCGCTTCAAGGCCATTATAGAGTTGGCTGTGCCACTGCAAGCAATGATGTCACAAACGTGACATCATTGCTTGCAGTGATTTCTCAAGACCGAATACGCGTCGAGCGTACTTCCAATTACACCACGAAGGAATGCGAAGAGTAGGGAGAAAATAACTTTCCTCTTTTTGAAAGGCGACTATGGATTAGGAGGCCCAACCGTAAAATCCTTGTGCTGACGAATTATGAAACAACGCCTTTTTTTAGTTCGGGCGCCACTTGTACAGTTTGTGGAATTTTTTCGATGTTAAGAAACTAAAGAAATCCGCAATTCCCCCCCGCCGGGACTCGAACTCCGAAACTCCCGAATACGCGTCGAGTTTGCTTCCAGTTACGCAACGAAGGCACGCGGAAAGAAATGAGAAAATACCTTATATACTGTTAAAAGTTATTCGCTGTATTTAATGGACTCTTTTTTTTACACTATTAAGCAACTTATTGTTCGAATTCATAAGACATGGGAAATATTTTATACTGCATGGAGTGGCAACATTGCCGCTTTTGCCGGATGGGACTTGAGCTAAATGAAAAAACTCTTAAAATAAACTTTTTGTTTCTTTTGTTAAAAAGTTAAAAGACTAAAGACCGATTGCTACGAGCAGCTAAAAATATACTAAAAACACAAGATGAGTTTTCATTTGTATTAAAAGAATTAGCTAATGCAGGTTACGATTACTTATTACCATATACTCAGGGCGTAGCTAGAGGGGGCAAGGGGGCATCTATCCCCGGGCGCAGAATCCAAGGGGCGCCAAACTGATGTTACGACATTTTAGAATTAAATGTTTTATATCCTTGGCAAGCAGTAGGGGGCGCGAAATCTTCAGTTGTCCCTGGGCGCTGAAAACCCTAGCTACGACTCTGCATATACTTCATTTAATTTCTTTCTTCAGTACTGAGCCTAAATCTAAATTCATTATGATTAGTTTCTCGGTTTCCAACATCTGTCTTATAAATTTAAATATTAAGTATAAAATTTGATATTTAAATTTAATTCCAAAAATGAAGTCTAATCTGTAAATTTTGTTTAATTTATCTCATTACAATTTTTTTGTATTTATGGCATCAGTTGCCTCTCAAAGAATTGCATTTCAAGTTCAAATCACATATAATAAAATGTACTTATGATATTTTTCTATCAATATACAGTTAAAAAATTATTTGCATAAAAATTCACTTACAGAAAAAAAAAATCACGACCGTATAACTAACGATCACATAGATAATATCTCTTCGTCCTTGTGGCGGCAGGTGAATCGGGCTTCGCCTCCCAGGTACTCTTACAATTCGCTGAAAAAAATTAGAACTAAATAAATATTTAAAATTAGGGAAAAAGCAACCTTAGATTCGCGTAGATTTGGAAGAAAACGGTTTACAATATTTTTTTTTTTCCATCACGAGCCAAAATGTTTAACTCCTATAGAAGAGGGACACATATCTGATTGCTGTTGATATCGTTCGAGTATTATTAAAAGTCTACGAAAAACTGTGGTTGCTTTTTGCCTACTTTTAAATTCTATGCTGTTTTTTTTTTTTTTTTTTTTTTTTTTTTTTTTTTTTCCATTTCCAATTAAAAGAAATCTGTGTTAAAATGACATATTTATTATTATATTAAAAGATGTAAAATTTAAAAAGTATTCACTGAAACAAACATAAAATGTAATACGTTTAAATCATTTCGAATCCCCAAAAAATTAAATATTTTTTCAAAGATTTTCATTTATTTATTAATAAAGTGTTCTCAGAAACTTTGAAAATGCCAATTATCCGGAGCATTATTGAAAGGTTCTTAAAAAGCCAAACATATCATTATACATATCTACTTCATTTGTTTGCATGTAAATTTCTTAGAATGATGCTATACTGTGTGCATTGTTCATATAATTCTAAAAAAAAAAAAAAAAAAAAAAAAAAAAAAAAAAAAAACTAAATTTACGTAAATATAAATAAAATTCTTATTGTACGTTAAACTTAAAGAAGGAAACCATTTTTATTTATGGTTCAGTTAATGAATATTAATTCAAAAACAAAGATATATCGACAATTAGAATAAATATTTATTCGAATATCGGAAAGTTTAAAATAATAAAAATTATTATTATTGTGTATTCAGAAGTATTGTTCAGTTATTTTCTTGGACAATTGCACTCTTTAAATTATCCCTTCGTTTAGTATTGGGTTAAGCTTACGGCAGCCATTCAAGCCTTTCCTATTTTATAAAGAAAAATGGCTTTAGAAGGTGGATACATAGAAAGAAATTTCATAATGTGGTTAAGAAGGCTTCTTAAAGTACATTTACATTAAAGTTATGATTGAAATAACTCACAATATCCATTACCAAATAAGTATGTGTACTCACATTTTAATCATTTAATCAAAGTTATTTTGATAACAGCTGACAAAAAGGCTTAACGCAAATAGGCTTACCTGCTCTTACATGCAAAATTTAAAGACGAATTCTTAAATTAATGAAAGTGCTTTATTTATTACAAAGAAAACATTAAAATATTCTATCAGTCTAAAATATACTTACGTTTCCTATTTGTTAACTATCCTGTATCCTTATAAAATAATCAGCAAGCTCAACTATAACGGAATTAATTTATTTATGGCGTGCTCTTAACGGTTTGAAAAGATGTTGCCAATTAGAGAATCTATGATAATCTATCTTCTACACAACAATCAGAATCTTTTGTTTTAACCTGTATATGTCTCTTTACTTTACTCAGTAATTCTTTGTTTCTTTTTTTTTTAAAAAAAATCTATTACTTGTATATACTTTATGATTTCATTTACCAACTTTTTTTATTCCCTAATTTATTCAAGATTATGAATATCTTTCTGCCAATTACAGAACTGTACAGTTCGAGCGCATTCGAAGTTGATAATGGACCGTTGCCAATCACATGAATTCGATGCAGGGCCGTCCCTAGGTTAATGGTTGCCCACGTATTTAAGATTACCGCCCACAAATTTGAAAAAAAAAATTCTCTGTGGTTAAGAAAATTTTTATTTCATACTCGCTAAGTGGTTACATGTGACAAATTGTACAAACGTATGACAAGTACAATGAATTTAAAATATTTAGTCGTGGTATCGCGAGAATCCAGCAGCCACGTGCTTTTACGCAGGGGCTAATCGCACCGACGGTCCGAATAGCGCAGTGGCTATTCGCACCACCTACGATAGCGCATGCGCACAGTCAGTCAAGGTACAAGTATTTTATGCCGATTTGCCATAAGACAGGCGGTAGCGTGAGCGAGGGTTAGTTTCTGCTTATCTTCCTTGTATGCGATTTCTTTGTTAATTAATTTTTAGTTATTGCTACTGAAATTTACGTGTTATTTGTTTGACATAACTTGAAAACGATGGATGTGACAAAAACAAATTTCTTGCCTTTTGAGAGTGGAAAGTTTTCCACATATTTTGAATTTGAAAGGGCAAAAAAACTGTATGAAAATCAAAATTTTGCTGTTTTGATTAAAACGAGATCGCAAAATTTCACGAGGGTCATAAACATCGTGAAACGGTATCGTGAAAATATATTACCTTTGAATGCAAGAAAGGACATATTCATAAACAGTTATCATAAAAAGTTATATTCATATTCATAAAGAGTTATATTCTTTTATTTAACATAGGAACTTTTATGCAAGCTTATACCCTAGTCTTATAGCATAGAACTGTGAGAATTTATTATTCACTAACAAAACTTATTGAAAATTATAATGTTCTTATATATGCATCACTTTTTCAGTGTCCACACATAAGTTCAAATGCCATATTTCAAAATCAAAGCTATTCATGAAACAAAATCTGATAATTCATTTGCGTGTGCAAATTTGTCAATCTAAATCTCTTACATTAAATGATTGTCTTTTAAATTATATCCCATTATTTATTAAAATTTAATTTATTAACATGTTTGTATTAATATTTCAAAGTCCTTTGGAAATATTTTTTGTGTTCTGAAAGTGAAGACTATTTCCATACATAAACTTAAACAGGCATACAAAATTGTTAATAACCAGTATATGATTAATTGTTAATTTAATAGTTTATTTTATTGCTTTTAACTTATTTCATGTCTAAATTTTCTGCGCAGACATACTCTGTCTAATTTTTGTTACCTTTTCTCAGACGAAAAATTTCAAAGAGGAATGAACCAAAATCTTGATTGTGCAAAACACATATTTGAATCTAAATGTATTCTAAGAAGTACAAAAAAATGTAAACGAGTCACCACCCTCCAAATCAGTCATTTAAACTATTCCAACCGTTCGAGAGAACGAACGGCTGGAATAGTTTATGCGAGCATAAAAACCTGCCCTTTTTTATATATACATAAATAAAAGAAATGTGTTCCTTCTTTTTACATATATAAGAAAAGGAACACATTTCCCTTTTTAATCTTTTGAAAGAATGATAAACTACGTCAAAGTAGTTACCTGCCTTAAAAAAAAAAAAAAAAAAAAAAAAAAAAAAAAAAAGACTCACTACAACAGACTTGGCAGTTCGCGTAGGATTCCTTCTTTTCGATTCGGTTCAAATGACGGATATGACAACTCAAAGCGCATACGTGGTTAATGTTGGTGCGAATAGCTGAAGCGGCTAATCGCACCGCTGGTGCGAATAGCATCGCGAATAGCACCGCTGGTGCGAATAGCATCGAGCATACTTTTACGCGCTGCAACTCCGCTAGCAACAGCCAATGGTGTAATAACCAGAGTACTGGGGCACGGGGCCAACTTTTGCTGAAATTAATTTTAAAATTTATAATAATTGGCAGAATCGAGTGATTTAGGTTTAAAATACTAAATTTCAAAATTAGTCCACTAGCGTGTTAAGAGTTCAGATGCTGCAGAGATGCACGCAGGCTCGTCATTAAAACAGACATGTACGAAGAGCTCTTGAAGAGGAATAATATGACACAAGAATGAGTACACAAGGTAAATGGGATCGGAAAAGGCAACCGAAAAGTGCATTAATAAAGAAAGATAAACTTAATACAGTGATTTAAGTGACATGACATCTACATAAGGCTATTCAGAATGGTGATAGGTTTCTTGACATTTTCTGGAGAGCGGTAGTTATACTTATATCTTGGGACAATGTTATTTCTATTTTTCCTGAGGATTAAATGAAAATTGTATGGCATAAGATAATTGTTGACACGTAGATGGGTAATTCCCAGTTCCTAGTGAATTTTATTATCTCTGACGTAGCATGCACAGCCGGATATTTGTCTCAGGATGCAGTTCTGAGCCGTTTGTAACTGTTCTCTATTGGTACGATAGCAGTATGCCCAAATTGGACAGGTTAACAAAGCCCATGACACAAGAGTTTTTTGTATATCACTTACTTTTTATCAAAAGATAAAACGCTGTTCCGGGCAATTAAGAGGTAGAATTTCGCTTGAAGTGTTCGGAACTTTTGCATAATTTAGTGTATGTGTGGGAAGCATGAAAGACGGTTGAGGAACGGTCTCCCCTTGCCCAGGGCAATGGGATTTCATACATGCTAACACTGTCAGGAAATATTATTGCGGCTTATTTACATATAAAATATGATAGTTTTATATTCTATGTATATCTGCAATATTTTGAAAAAAAAAAGATACGCATTTTCGTAAAATAGCTAATCTTCGAAGAAATATGAACTCACAAGAAAATTTCTAAAAGCAACTGAGTTATTTTACATGTCTGATGATGCACAAAATGAGGAAGCCATCAATAAACGCATTCTGCTGCCAAAAATTAAATCTGTGTGACATTTATCAATATTTATTGGTTTTATCTTCATTAATGTTTCCTAGCTGACTAAAATCAAACTAAAAAATACTCAGCATTGAATTCTAAAAATGGATTGTTGTTGACTAAAAGAAAAATAAATAAGCAAGTGAATAAAAATTAAAAATATCTTCAGATACCACTTAACAATAAGAAAAAATGTTCCCATGTTAACACATAGGTCACAAATATATTTTCAAAACAACTTATCCATAATAAAAATAACATATTCGTAGAATAAATATTTGCAAATATTATATATTAAAAATGTATTTAAGTATCTTAGATAATAAATGATATACCAGAAAGAATTTAACACTAAATCTAAAATTTGAATTTTAAAACCTTTTGTTAATGTTGATATTACGATAAACGCAAAGGATATCAGGAGGTCAAAGTCACCAAAGTTGCAATAGCAAAACAAATCTGGCAAGGTTTTGCTTGAAATTGTTATCTATTATTAAACAAAGCATACTTCATCTCTATTAAAAACAGAGATTTAATTATAAATATAACGTTAAGCCAAATATTTTACGGAAATATAATATAAAAAGTATATATAATATAAAAAAATATTCATCTGACATTCTCCATTCTCAACATTTTTTTGCTCATACTATACTTTTCAATTCATTGATTTGCACCTTCCACCAGGAACTCCCCTTCTTTGTTGACTGATGGCGGCCACTTGACTTAATACCTTCATCTTATTTTGTCATTTTGTTTTACTGATGCTCTTCACCAGATGTGTGTGTGTGCGTGTGTATTTAATTATGGCAAAGCACACGAGGGCTATCTGCCTAAGGGGAGAGATGCCTTTCGTGGAGGACTTTCTAAGGGAAACTGGCTCGTATACACGTTACACATGGGGAAAACCACGAAAACGCCCATGCAGCCAACCCGTTCGCGGGATTCGAACCTCGGACCGAACTACCAGTTTTCAGCGACTTTACCGCTCGGCCGCTGGTGGGCCCTTCTTCACCAGATGCAGAGTAAAAACTTTCTAAAACTTTACATATTCACTATATGTTCTTAGTAGTAGTAGTAAATATAGCAGCACCTTTTCTTCTTCTGTCACCACTCGTCCGCACTCGCAGACTTTTTATGTTAAGAAGGGAATAAAGTCACGAGCTAATTATCCAAGGTACTTTAACACAGCTGGTAACATCGGGGTTCATGCGATAATTCAGCATTAATTGCTTATTGGTATTGATAGAAAATACAGTTAGAAAAAAATCTATAACTTCGCGGAGAAATATTATACCGAAAATGGAAATCACAATTCCCCTAGAAGCGTAGTTTGTTGTTGTTTACATCGAAACCATTATCAATACTTTTGAAACTATGGGACTGAAAAAGACTGCTGTCCAACCAATTAAAACGTACGACAGTAACTTATACTGCGCGTTAACTTGTTTTACCGCTTCTAACTGCATACGATTCTAACCTTGTTTGCACCTGATTCCAGCTGCCTTACGAGGATTACTCATTTTATAAGAAAGATGACTCCATCATTTCTATGCACCTACCTGATGTCCACTCACCTCGAAACGTACTTCATAAACAACTATCAGCAAGCCCAAAAAGGAAGTATTTTAGGTGACAAGAAAGTACTACCATTGTAATAGCAATCCTGTGTAATTACGAAAGCATCAAAGCATTGCTATGCACCATTTCTATGCAAGCACCGAAAAGTGACTCATACTGGATACGACGTGAAGCCGAAGAGCCCGAAAATCTTAAATTGTTAAATCAGCCAAAGAACTGTTTCAGTAGATACGTTTCCAGTTTCAAACTGGAACCAAATAATGAGTAAATAAGCAAATAAATCATTGAAACAAGCAGAACAGCTTAATGAAGCTAAAATTAATTTAGAAAAATATTGGTGCTGAAATCTTATTTTGCAAGAGAATCTTTTTATTATTATAAATAATGCATTCAACGTTTTTTTAAAAAGTGCCTGAAAGTCTTGTGAGTCAGTAGTGGCATCAAAATAAAAGAACTCTTGGATCGTTATCAGGAGTTTCAGTGTTTACGTGGTGCAAATATCAGATTTTTCGTGTAAATTGTAAGTATAACTGTTAGATTTTGTTTTGTTACATTAATTTCGAGTCGCATTGCAGCATGTAATAAATGGACAAAACATGTAAATGTAATCCGCGGGAGATAAAAATTAACAACAGGAATTGGCATTGCTTAAGTAAACTTTGCTTTCCTGTTGTAATATTTTACTTATGTAACGCCATTTCCTCTTTAATTTTGCATTTTTTTCAGTTTTAGACTTAGAATGTATTGAAAAAATTATGCTTTTAAAAAGCTGAAATTTAGAATGTATTGAAAAAATCATGTTTTTAAAAAGCTGAAATTTTGTATTAATTAATTTCCTTTTCTATATATGACTCTGTTTCGATATTCTGTCATGTACCTGCGAATGCTCAATAATTTGGCTAGTTAATTTCTAACTTTAGGTGTGAGTGTTTCAGTGGTTATAATATACGAATACTATTTCTGCTTCTTAATTACTGCGGTTGTAAAAACTTTTCAGAACAATGAATAAAATTCTTCTAGGAAGTGCTTCCTTTTTTTTGGGGGGGGGAGGGATACTTATTTTCATTTTGGTATTCTCTACCTGTCTTTTTCAAAGTATTGATTATGTGCTTTGTGATGTTTTATTCTTTTCATTTTTAAAAAACTGAAAATTCTTGTTAAATGCAATTAAAATAAAATTTTCGATAACTTATCCTGAGCTGTAATAACATGCTGTTAAAAGTTGTTTTCAGTTTTTTAATATTTTAGGTCTTTTAATTTTGTCTCATTTGTGGAAGTCCTGCGTTAAGTTGATAGTTGAATAATTGGTTATCGAACAAAAAAAAAAAAAAAAAAAAAAAAAAAAAAAAAAAAAAAAAAAAAGACACAAATGAATTTGCATTTAATGACTGAAATAATTTTACTAGCACTTCATGGCCTAGTCATTAAGGCCACAGAGCTCAATTCGTCCCAAACTCTCTTTCTAGTTTCTAAGTAGCTACCTGTGTGGGATTTTTGTAAATTCTCTTGTATTTAATGTACATATGTGCTCATTTTAAAATTTTTATTTGAAAGTCTTATTTCTTTGCATATGTATTATAATAATCTCATAATGAGCTTCACTCATTTGTTCCAGTTAGAGATTATAGAAAATCATACTAAAAATGTTAAATAATTAACCATATAATTTAAATTGCTAATACAGTTATGGCAAGTGATGTAATAAAATTAATATCAAATCAGTAATTAAGTATTACAATTACTAAAAAGTCTTTTGTAGCTGTGCCCTAAAGAATCAACAGCAAAGCCTGAATGTTAATTTTAGCGATGCTATGGGGCGATTGGATCCTTGGTGCAGGAATAATAACAAGATTTTAAACCTAGACAGAAGTAATTGTCAGTTTTTTACCTTGAATACACAACACTTTTTACCCCACCTTCTGTATCATGGTGAAGTAATCTTGGATCCTTGGTGCAGGAATAATAACAAGATTTTAAACTTAGACAGAAGTAATTGTCAGTTTTTTACCTTGAATACACAACACTTTTTACCCTACCTTCTGTATCATGGTGAAGTAATCTCTGTCAATTATAACATTACCTATTTGGGATGCAAAACTGATTCGTGTCTGAATTGGAATGAACATATTTCTTATATAAAGAAAAAAACTGAAAGGAGACTTCCAATTTTGGTACAACTCTGATATACGCCCTAATTTCACCAAATGTGACGATATGTGTTCTGCACTGGTTTTTGGCGCGATTGCGTGATGTATGGCAACCCTGTTGACGTTGAAAAGTCTTTCGCTGGAGTTCGTTGGTTCCCGTCATGCTTTGTGTCTGAGAAGCTAAGGGGAAAAGATTTAATGGTGAAAGTTGTTGAATTGAAGTTCGGCATAAGGAAATATCGTCGTGGTCATCCTGTTGAGGGGCAATGGGTATTTGGAGGTGTGGAAAGAAGGTATGGGAGATTATTTTTAGTGGTTGTGTGTGATAGAAGTAGGGATTTGTGATTATTTGTGAACCATAGTATGAATTTTCTGGATAGTGTGTCTGGCTGTCATATAAATACGATATTAGTGATTACATGGCGGCATGTTAAAGGCGGTATGAAATTGGTATATCTGCTCTTCGAAAAAGCATTAATGGTAAGTGCATTTTATTTTATTCTTGTTCTTATTTTGTAGAATGTAATGTTCATTGTTTTTTTTAGTATGAATTTCTGTCGTTATTGTTGTTTTTTTTAATTGTTTGAAATTTATTTTAGTTATTTTGTTGATTAGTGCGTACCATCTGAATTCTGCAATTCGTAGATGTTTTTTAAAGTTGAAACAGAACGCTGTGTACATGGTATTCTTTGAAATTTATTGTTGTTATGTTAATTTTTTAAAGTGAGGTGCACGTAGTTCGTAAATTTGTTTGTTGCCTAAATTGTTCAATTCGTAGATGTTTTTTTAAGTTGAAACAGGATGCTGTGTACATGGTATTCTTTGAAATTTATTGTTATGTTAATTTATTAAAGCGAGGTGTGCGTAGTTCGTAAATTCGTTCGTTGCCTAGATTGTGCCATTCGTAGATGTTTTTTTAAATTAAAACATATTGCTGTGTACATGGACTCTTGTAAAATAATTTTGGTTAGAAACTTCACGGTTTTGTTATCTAAATTTTTTGTTTTTGTTTTGGATTTTTAGCTTAAATTGTGTGTTCAAAACGTGGTTTTTGCATTCACAAAAACCGTGTTTTTGGAGACATTTTAGGCTTAAAGTTCGAAATGTAGACAAAAAATTTAGATAGCAATATGGCAGCATGCATATCAGAGTAGTTCCCCAATTTTGAAATGGCTGATGAAGGTGTAACAAAGAAACTTTAATAAACACATATAAAATGTACATTCAATCATTATTTTATTACCATAATGAAGTTTTGGTGACTGCTTCCATCAGTACATTCAATGTTTTAGCAAGATTACAAAATCCAATCCCTTCACCTAATAACAGGTGCAGTTAAATCCACCCCCATAGCGACTATGGAAGCATTGACCAATATTTCTCCTGTCATGCTGCAATTTTGTTTTAAAAATTTTGCAGGCTCCCAAATAATAAATATTGGAGGAATTACAATTTTAATGATGTTAGAACTTTTAAGATACAAGTGGGTTTCAATCAAATTGGTTACTAATTATCAGATTACCTAGACTTTGTTTGAGAAATGAATGTAATGACTATGACTTTGTGTCCTCTTGAATATGGTGACTTCTGCGTATATCTTGAACTTGATAAGAGTGAGATGCCCACTGTCCAGATCAGAATCATTGCTTATGAAACTATTGAGAGAAAATATCCCGGTAACATCTGGATCCATGTTTACACCGATCGCTCCTTGATTGAGCGAGGTACTGGAGCTGGTGCAAGAATCTATTGTAACCATTTTGCATTCTATAAGATAGAACAGCTACTACCAATTTGATAGTAAAGCTGAGGCTATATTTATTTTACTGAATCAATTAAGCACTTAAAAAGAGTAATTTCCCTTGGGCTGTTATTTTGTTTTGCAGACTATCTCCAACAATAAAGTTTGCACTTTCGAATGAATTTCCGAATGTAGAAAGATTCTCAAAACTCTGGCTGACTCAATTCTGGGTACGCTTCCAGTTCGCCGGCGCAAATCTTGCCAAGCAGTGACAATATACAGTCAAAGGTCGTTAATCCAGACTCGTCGGGACTCCGGCGATTCCGGAATATCGATTTTTCCGGATTATAGATCATCAGTTTTGATATAGTAAGATGGCATGCAGAAATTACAAAATTAAAAATATGAAACTGCAATTTATGAAATAAAGAACAATTATGATCTAAAGGGTATCAAAATTTACAAAAAGAAAAAGCTTAATATTTATTTGTTTACTTTATTAAACATTTCTTTCAATGTGAGTTGTTTAAGTTGCTTCGTTTCATGTGATAATACTTTCTCTTTATTAAACAGACATAATTTCTTGTTTAGTTACGAAGTTCCGCTGTTCAAGTTCTATAATTGCTGTGTCGAGAATACCGACTAATTTGTCAATCGAAATTTTTTCGTTTTTCAATAACCTCTGTGTCACTTTCTTCACTATCGGAAGCGAATTATAATGATGAGGAACTTGATTTAAATCATATCAAAGACGGAGTACATCGAGATGAAATACTACATTTAGTAAGGAATTATAAGCCAAATAAAATAAAAACATCTGCCCTGAAGATAAGGATAGTGCTGATAGATCAACTTCCAATTCATTGCACGCCACGGCATTCCCCCCCCCCCCCCCCCGTCACAGAGCAGCGTGAAATTGATAAACAGATTTCGGATTTTGAAACATACTTTCGCTTTGTAGATCCTTTACATATTAGTAAATATTTATCGGAAATTCTATTTGATATAATCGAAAGTTCAAGCTTACTTTTATAAAATTGCTCTAACAGTCTGCAAAAAATAATAAGGTGGATCCAATTCGAAGATTAAGGAACAACGCAATCTGCAACATTAACTGAATTAGATAATTTTAGCTTAGCTTATACCGTCCGTTATACATTAAACGCGCAAGCGTAAATGTTTTATGCGCATGCGCACATGCATATTCGCAGCAGTAAAGGTCTTATGCGCATGCGTAAACGCCTATGCGCAAGCGTCAACGCGACGCATGCACAGTTTGTAGCTTTGAGGTCCATATTATAGATCATTTCGAATTATGGGTGTCCGAATTAACGACTTTTGACTGTATTATATACACAAATAAAAAATTTTAACGAATGTTAGTTCTAAGAATTTTTTATTTTGAAAGCATAAACATTTTAATATCTTTTAAAATTTTGTAAAAAGCCAATAAATAAAGACATTAAATTTGTAAAAATGCGTTAATTTAAGAATTTACTATGCTTTCATGTTTGAACATCCTGATTCGCGGTTCATATCACTTCACATAAACTACGTTACAAAAATCTAATTCTCTCAGTAATTATCTACATTAAATTCAAGTTAAATCTTAATTTGGAATATAAGTTGAAATGCAAGAATTCAATTCGTTCGAATAGCTTACTCTGAAATTATGTAAAGCTGCAGTGCTTTACTTCGCTAGTGCATTCTCATTAGAATTGATGAATTTAACTCTTGACTTTGCCTTTGGGTGAGCGGTGTGATTGCATCCTAATTGACTTGATTACTGCGAATGGCCTTAGGACATAAAATTGAACTATCTGCTAAAAATTCTATGTAATTGTATGCCAGTATTGAAAGAAACAATCAATCTGATAAGAAATGGCTGCGACTTATTTTGAAAGTGAGGCGTAAAAGGTTACCAGCGAGGATATTCTGTTTGGCATCAATTGTACCATTACTGGCGACTTTATCGCCTGCGCCGGCAAAACGGAAAAGTACCCAATTCTCTTGCAGTGGATTCCTACTACTTGTGGTATGAAGGGATATGAAAGGGCCAATTTCCTGTCAGAGAAATGAACAACTCTTTTTTAAGCCACTAAGAACCATATGACTTTTAATTCTGGAAAACTCCTAACTAAATCAGAATTTAAGAGGGAGGTTTGTCTTCTATCTATCAAATGGAGCTAAAGGAAAGGATTGGGAGTGTCTCACTAGTTCAAAGCCAGTTATTCCAGATTTTCCTCATCCTGTAGTCGTGAGGTTATTTCCTTTTTTGACTGAGAATGATTGTTTGAATGTCCATCTTTTTAAAATTCGACTTAAGGCATCATCCTGTAGTTGTGAGGTTATTTCCTGGTGTTTCGAGGGCCGTAAAAAATCGCCATATTATCGCTGATGCCAATGCTGCCAAAAAGAATTGCGACAACACTAATAATTGCGGCAAGAAAGGAAGTATATTAGTAAGTAACTATCTAAGATTGATGTTTTAATTTAGATGAAAGGTTAATTTCATATAATACTTTTTTATTATTATAATTTATATGAAAAAGGCTAAACATGACTGAATGGAAGCATAAGAGTAAACAAATATTTCAGATCATTATTATAATTTATATAAAAATTGCTAAACATAACTGAATGGATGCCTGCATCGGTATTTCGCTACCGACTTATCGCTAAAGCATAATTTCATCTCGTTGGTTGTTCAAACGTAATTTTCTATAATGAATGATGCCTTTTCTTTGAAAATATTCTCGGTAAAGTGCAGAATCGCTCACTTATTTGTTTGCCGCTTTTTACAAGGGTAAAAACAATTGGATTTTTGTCAATTTTCTTTTACTTTTTAAGTGAAAATAGGTCAATGTGTACATAGATAAAGTCAAGGGTGTGCGCAGTGCCATTTTTGTGCAATTCTAGGATTTTTTTTAAAGTGAAAAGAGGTTGATATGCACATGGATACCGAGTATGTGCAATTCTTAAAAACGCGTCAAGCAGTGGGTGATTCTGCACTTTACCCAAAATTCTATTGCCAACTTTTCGTCATGGGCAATTTCCAAATTGTTAAATCCATAGGATATCAAAAAAGGATTAAAAATTAAACTAGTATTTCAATGGCGTCTTAAGAAATATAGAACTATCTAAACTTACACAATCTGAAATCAACGCGTACGCTAGATTTAGCGTGCTGTTAAATGGGCGCGTTTGCTAGATTTGCCGCTGCGCAGACATTTTCGCTGCAATTTTCTTACGGCCCTCAAAACAGAATAGTACCTTTCCTCTTTTGACTGGGCATGATTGTTTGAATGCCGATCTTTTTAGAATTCGACTTATGGACTTTTCAGTCTGTACTCTTTGCAACTCCGGACAGTCTATAGATAAGGAGCATATTGATGAATGCACTACACCTGTTACTTTTAAATTCAGTTGTTCTTAAGTATTGGAAGCAAGATCAAGATTAATGGCTTAGTGGTCAAATATCTGGCATTTGTATAAATAAATAAACAATTTCTAAAAAATAAAATATTGTGCATTTATAGCTATAGAGAAAGTATCATTACTAAAAGCTCTCCCCTTTCCATATATCAGTATGCTTATTTTCAAGTTGATTTGCGACTAATTTCCAACACACACACATCCACTAATGCACGTCTAATTTGTTGATTAATTAAAAAAAACATAGACAGTCAAAAGTCTTTAATCCGAACGTCCATAATCCGGAATGATCTATAATCCGGACCTCAAAGCTACAAACTTCATGCATATGCATAAACGCATAATGCATTTACGAATGCACATAGTACCTTTACACATGCGCATAATACATTTACGCATGCGCATAATACATTTACGCATACGTGTTTAATGTATAACGGATGGTATAAGCAAAGCTAAAATTATCTAATTATCTATTTCAGTTAATGTTGCAGATTGCGTTGTTCCATAATCTTCTAATTTAATCCAACTAATTATTTTTTGCAGACTGTTAGAGCAATTTTATAAAAGTAAGCTTGAACTTTCGATTATGTCAAAAAGAATTTCTGGTTCTGGAGCTGCCAAAGGATCTACAAAGCGAAAGCATGTTTCGATATCCATCAAACAAAAAGTGGAATTGCTGCAAAAAATGTATAAAGGCATATCTTTTGTTTCTCTAACCATTCCGAAATCTGTTTATCAATTTGTGCTGCTCTGCTAGGGGGGGGACGTCACGGTGAGCAGTTAAATGGAAGTTGATCTGTCAGCACTATCCTTATCTTCAGGGCAGATGTTTTTATTTTATTCGGCTTATAACTCCTTACTAAATGTAGCATTTCATCTCGATGTACTCCGTCTTTGATATGATTTAAATCAAATTTCTCGTCGTCATAAATATTACGAATACACATCAAATACTTTTCTGTTTACAATTTTTTAATTTTGACTATGCGTAATGTATGCTTTACGCATGCGTGCATTGAAAGAAATGTTTAATAAAGTAAACAAATAATTATTAAGCTTTTTTTGTAAATTTTTAATACCCTTTAGATCATAATTGCTCTTTATTTCATAAATTACGGTTTCATGTTTTTAATTTTATAATTTCTGCATGCCATCTTACCAGATTTAAATTGATGATCTATAAACATGCCTTCAAATTAGTGCTTGAATTGTGCCGGAGCCTAGCTCCAGTGCTTCTCAATTTTTAAGATAAATTACAATTTTACCCGGAGCGCACCGGAGCCCTAAATAAGATGAGCTCTGGTACTTTTTTTTATAAAAAACTGAACCACAATTTAGACGCAAAAGAATTTAGAATTCTAATGTTTTAGTTTAACAATAAGCAGACTTTGCAATACTCTATTTCCCTAGAAATACAAACTTATGAGAACATGAGACGTTCAACAAAGTACCCTCACTCACATGCGGAAACCTTTCCCTCTAAGAAAAGCAATAAATTTGGGGGAGTTTGTTTAGGAAAGCGTAAATTTCTCGCCATGCCATCGTATCTCTTTCTTTAGCCCTGATCATATCTAGTGCATTGTTATCGATGCTTACAGTTAGTTATTCTCGCAGGAAGGAAAAATTGTGTTCTTAAATGTGCGTTAAGTGACAGCGAGTACAATAAGAGTGGAATACTGAGATAAACTGCTCAAGCACGTCCTACACATCGTCTTCCCACAGTACCCACTAATGGGAGGGGGAAGCGTAACCAGCAACTTTACATTCATCCTTAGGAGACAAATTCAGGACTCATTTTACCCCTGACATACATCTGCTTCATCGCTATAATTATATCAACAGAGAGCCGTGGTCAAAGAGAAGGTTCTCTCTCATGAAGATTCCCCTCATTTTTTGTTTTTACCCACTCATACCATCATTCTGTTTTATCCCGGAATTTTCATCAGCTATACTTTAAGTATATTTAATTTTTGTAATGATAAAAGAACTCCTCCCCTCATACAATCAGAGCTTAAATTGGGCTGGAGCCCACTGGATTTCGGCTCCGGTGCTTCTTAATTTTTGTAATAAATCATAATTCTAGCTGGAACGCACCGGAGCCCTGACTAAGAAGGCTGCGGCACTTCTTTTATCTAATTGAATAACAATTTCAGAAGAAATTTTATCTCGAAAATTAGATTTTAACAATAAAATTATATTAAAAATCGTGGGTTAAATTTCAATTTATCTCTTTACATTTTATTTAATTTTAATTATTTAATTACTTCAATCTTTAATTATTTCAATAAGTAATAATTATTAATTAAATTATAATTAATTATATAATAATTATTTATTAAATAACAATTTATAAACATTAATTAAATAGCTATTAATTGATTTGATAATAATAACCTATATAATTTTTAAATTGTTAATGCATTTAATCGTCATTTTACTTATTTATTTACTCTAGTTCCTCTTCGCTGATGGTCTTCCATAGGGCTCCGGCACTTCTCATCTTAGAAATTAAGCCCTGCTCCAGATAATTCTTTTATTCGATTTGTCTGGAAATGTAGTAAATGCAGCAAAATTAACATAAGGTGGAAAATATTGTTTGAAAATATTCTGTTAGAAAAGGATTATCAAAAAAAGTATTGTATAATTCAGGTAAGCTTTAGCTGTAATTGATCTGAGGTTGATGGTGAAATAAAAAAGAAAAAGCCATTCTCATTCTTCCACTCCTAAATAAAAGAGGGAAAAGGAAAGGAAAATTGCATCTTTCCAAAAGGATCCGGAACAGCTGTACAGTTGCTGTAATGCTCAAAGGAAAGTAGAATTATATGTGGTGTCAGAAGTGGAAATCATATGAAAATCATATATGAAAATCATATACAGCTGAAAGCTACTTCTTTATCCATAATCATGAAGAATTGTATGCTAGTTGACTCCAAAAGTTAAAAATTGTAGACTAAACTTCATGCAATTTCGCCTTCCAGTTGGCCAAGCCATATGTTTCCTCACACATTTAAATAAGCACATATCTGCAAAGCTACCAAATTCAAAAGTCAAGTGATTTTTTTATTTATTTTTTTTAAAATTGAGAATTTTCTCAGAAACAAAAATAATTTTAATTGAGAAAAGAATTACAAAAATATAATTTTATTAGCTATGCTTTCATAGAATGCTGTTCTAGCCGTGTAGGAACAAGCTTTAGCACATGTGAAACAGTGGTGAATCTGGTAGCAACTATGAGCTACTTGCATAGATTCAATCAGCTACAGATAATAGGGTTCTTACAGTCCTAAAGAGTCCTGAAAAGTCCTTAGCTTTTTTGGAATCGAAGTTTGGTTCTTAATTTTGGCCAAAATCAGCAGAAGGTCCTTAATTTTAATCATCTGAAATTTCTGTCTGTTTTTACGACTGCCATTTTGAGTGTGAATTAGCATTTTGGAGGAATATTTTTGTTGATTCACTGACGTATATGGTTATCTTTTGAATGGGTTCATGGGTTATAATTTGTTTCTATTTCTAATATAAATGATGGATTACTTGAGTTTCTAAGCAAGAAGTGAAGCATAAGCATTTCGAAATTCATTTTTTCTAATAAAGAACTTTTAAACAACTTTTCACTTTTGGGGATGTGAATTCTTTTATTAAACGGTTCTAAATTTGGCGACTTTTGGCGATTATCAACATTTTGATGATTTTAAGATCAGTTTCTATAGAAAATTTGTAATTCCGAGATTTGAGAATTTTTTGACGATTTTTTTTTAAAACATCGAATGGTAATATATTGAAATTATATTTAAAAATAACATTTAAATAAAACATTTTTATTTTTTGCTGTCATATTATAAAGTTTCATTTTGGCAACTTATACATTATTTTGAATCTGAAAAATAAACAAGGTATAATGCTATAAAGCACAATTTACGAAATAGCACTTAGCAAAAGCAAAATTAGCTATGTAATTAATTAAAAATGTCTTCTTTTTAATTTTTTCATTGTAAGAGTTTTTCCCATGTAATTGTCTCGAAATATTCAAAATTCTCAGAATATGCATCAGTTTTCTCTATAAAATTAATTTTACACTTTTCCCTCCTTTTTTTTTTTATTCCAAAATATTTCTGGCTTTTTGCTGCTACAGGATTGCTAGGAATAATTTTTCTTTGGGATTTTAGACATTGCAGCTTGGAAAGTTTAGTAGGATTTGAAGGCAAGATTATTAGACACACAATTCTAGAAGATTCAAGAAATATGTGACAAAATGAAAAATGTCTTCATGGTATCAACACATAATGGATGTATTTTACAGAATGTTTGCAATGAATTTCTTACTTTTTGGAGAATGTCTGGAAGAACAATGAAAGCATAATATTGAATGTTTTACTTCTGATGCTAGAATCTTTTTCTTAACATATTTATCTTTCCTTATGGTCTAAGTTCTTTTTAAATAAGAGGCTTATTTAAATCTTTGTCTGATATTGTAGTTACTTTCAGCTATAGTGATAATTAGCTTCACATCTGTTGGGGGTTTTGGACTATTTAACTTTTACAGATCAAGTAAAGCCTTATAGGTACGTTGTGGAGAGGTTGACAAGTTAAGAGATAAAGCATGCAAAAACTAGCGAGAGCATTAGTTTGTATATTGAGACAAATCTCTAATTGTTAGAAAAGATGCTTAGAGAGAAGGAAATCTATATAAATTAGCCAAAATGATTGGGAAGACTTCAAATTAAAATGATGGATAAATATTTTGTTGAGTGTTGTTGTTACAAAACATTTATGTTTTGTAGCTTTTAATGTGTAATTATCCTAATATCGTTTAAGAATCAATGTCATAAATTACGTGTATTTTAAACTGTGAAATTTTATTAGTTTTTGATTTTAATGGGGCTTTTTTAACAAATATTGTTAAAAAATAGAATTTAATAGTGGCCATGTAAATCCATAATGACTAAGGTTATCTAACTACCTAATTTAATTATTTATAACTAACTGCGTACCCTTAAAAATTATCTTTACGTATTAAAGCGAGTTATTGCCTTTCATTAATACTCACTGTGGTCACAAGATAAAACACAAAAATGTAAAAAATTGAAGTAAAACTTATTCTTTGCATCTAGTGAGACTTAATACAAAACAACTTATCACCTCTGGTGCTTTAATGCCTAATTGGAACCCTAAAGTATATTAACTGGGTTACAAGCCCTGGAACTCTACACAAAGCTACGAGAGTAACTCCATCAAAAAGGGCTTGACTTTCAACACTTGCCAACCGTGCCTACATTAGGCCTTTCAGATTTGTTCTAATCAGCAGGTCTCTTCAGACAAGCAGCAGCAGTGACAACATTCAGTCTTTTGTTATGAATCATGCTGATTATGATTTTACTTCTCATTTTAACTTATGCTGTTTGACATAAAATCTACCTCCTATTTACTAAACCTCTAGACTGACCAAGTATGTGACAAAATGAGACATTAATATATATATATATATATATCAACATAAAGCTAACTGTTAAATATAAATGTCACTTATCTTCTTTCAAATATGTCCAACTATTATAAGTGTAAAATATTTAATGCTACTTGATAAATTGCATAAAGTTTATTTTATTCTCAAACTTATTAATAATTATTTTAATTCATGTGTAGTAATAATGCATATTACTTAGGGATCTATTTTATTTTCAGGATGGTATTACAAATGGGAAATTAAGGCATAGCTAATATTTTTAATTGAATTTATTCAGTTCCCATTTGCTCATACGTGCTAAATTTTTTTCATTAATAATCCTTAAAAGTACTTAATTTCCATATGCCAAAATGTGTACAAACCCTTGATAATTCTGCCAAGTTATAATTATTGGCTTGTTATTTAAACAGTATGTATTGTTATTTAAACAGTATGTATTATGAAGTATCTGTTTGTAGACTTAGGGGGTAGTATTTAGATATATGTATCTAAATCCGCCTGTGTCATTAGCTCTGTTTGATGATGTAATTATTTAGCTGGAAATGAATCTCGTTATTAAAAGATGTTTCTCCTGCTTCCCTTTTTTATGGCTAATTTTCTATTTTTTCCCCCTGTCCTCGTTAAGTTTACAAAATTATATTGTTATTGATAGTCTATCTTTAAGTGAGGGGCAAATCTATATGTCTTGAAATTCAAATAATTAAATAAGGGGTTGGTAAAAATATTTTTACAGGTGCCCCTTAGCGTAAATTGGCAATTTTTGGCAGTACGTGGATAACGAGTTTGTGCAATTCTTTCACTCGTTATTTTCACAGCGACACAAAGCTAAAATAACAAGTCAAAGAATTTCACATCCATGTACACATCTATCTATTTTTACTTAAAAAAAAAATCGGAGAATTGCACAGACTTTGCATTGCACACTCCCTTGACTTTGTCCATGTACACATCAATCTGTTTTCATTTAAAATGTCAAAGGAGCAGCCAACAATATATATATATATATATATATATATATTATAATCTCATTAAACTACATTTTAAATCAAACAATCAAATAACATAAAAAAAGAAATTCATCTTAGCACTACACAAAGGAAATATCCACATAACCTTATTTAGAAATTTCCCTGTCTTCAGTCAAAGAAAATTCCTTAACAGCATTCAAAAACTTTCTAAAATTATCTGAACTAGAATCTGTATACTGGTGTCACCACATAAATTCACAAAGATAAGAGTCAAAAATATCCTCCGTAGTGCCGGCATTCTCTGACATTCGTCCATACGCATTTCCTTCCAACAAACAGGAAACTTATAATGGCTGCTAAGTAAACCTTCATTTACACACCAGTCAATTAATGCTCTTTTCCCCTTTCGTTCCAAATTGTACAGAAACTTCAAATTAATCTTGCCACATTCAGCCATTTTACCGTCTAAACCACAAAAGAGCAACATACTTCCTAACCACAAGCCCTTACAAATCTTTTTCCATCATCCAAATTCACTGCAAGCATGCAACCAATTACGTCATAATAGGGTTTCCATGACATTCAACTACTGAGGTTACCATAAATGAAACACCAACTTGGTGATAAATGAAATAACTTCACGATAATACAAGGAGCACCCTTAAATATACTCTAACCAAGGGGCTTGCTGCCTAGATAAGTGATAATTAGCTGTATCATATAACAGCTTTTATGAGGAGACTCCTGATTTTTCAGGACAGAGGAAAAAAATAGAAAATTAGCCCCTCCCCCCCAAAAAAAAAGGAAAGAGGAGAAACCTCTTTTACTAATGAGATTCATTTCCAGCTAAATAATTACATCAACAAACAGAGCTAATGACACAGGCGGATTTAGACACATACATCTAAATACTACCCCCTAAGTCTACAAACAGATACTTCATAATACATACTGTTTAAATAACAATACATACTGTTTAAATAACATGCCAATAGTTATAACTTGGCAGAATTATCAAGGGTTTGTACACATGTCTGCACACGGAAATTAAGTACTTTTAAGGATTATTAATGAAAAAAATTTAGCACGTATGAGCAAATGGGAACTGAATAAATTCAATTAAAAATATTATCTATGCCTTAATTTCACATTTGTAATACCATCCTGAAAATAGGTAACCGAATCTCCTAGTTTTTAATTTTTAACCTTTATCAGAGGTTATTTAATTAATTTTATTATAATTTTATAATTTATTTTATTTATTTATTTTAACCTTTATCAACTCTCCTGATTTCCAACCGTTTTCCCAGCAACCTGATTTATGTAACATATTTCTCCCAACTTTCTCTTATTCTTAAAATTTCTCATGACTGTATGTAGCTTGGCTTAATACTTCATTATTTGCACCCCCCCCCAAAAAAAAAGAAAAAAAAGTTTATTTGTGCGTTTGAAAGCACTTGGTTTTCCATCAGACCGTCCAGAAAAGAAAAGCAAAGTCGTGCAATCAGTGAGAAATTATGGCACACTTCTGCTTTCTGAGTGAGAGCATGTGTTCGAAAACATCGTGTTCCAGCTCTCCGATGAGTATCGAACACCATGTACACTCCTCAAAAATGAAATTGCAACACCAAGGAAGAATGCTCGTAGCATCATGCAAATTGCAGGATCGAGAGTTGTGAGATGGATATGCAAATGATTAAAAAAACAGACACATAAATTCATTATAAACCAATTTATTCAGTATCTTAATGTCGCAACCTTGTGCAGCAATAGAGGGCGCAATCCGGCGAGACATGCTATCGATGAGTTCATTGATGGTTGCCTGAGGTAGCCTTTGCCAAGTTGCATCCACTGCTGTACGCAGATCATCCAATGTTTGTGGCCTTGGTCCTGGGTTAATGTCACATCCAATGACATTCCACAGGTGTTCAATGGTATTCAGGTCTGGAGAGGCCGCCGGCCAGGGTAGGATGTCAAATCCGGGCCATCTGTTAAGAGTATGCTGTGTGACGCGTGGCTTGGCATTGTCTTGCTGGAATACCATGTTGGGTGCACCCTGCAACCATGGTAGAATAACAGGCTCCACTACTTGTGTGATGTAGCAGTCTGCTGTCAAACTTGTTAATGTATACCAGGGGCATCTTGTGATCAAACATTATACCACCTCAACCATAATGCCAGGTGCAAGACCAGTGTGACGCTCGGCGAAATGGGCTGTTTCGTAGCATTCTCTAGTTCACTGCCATATCCATCGACTGCTGTCATTTCTCCACAGACAGAAACAAGATTCATCCATGAACAAAATTGATGCCATTCAATGGTCCACATACTATGACGCTGATACCACACCAGGCATCTAGTCTTGTATTTAACAGTTTATGGTACCCCTGTGGCTGGTACCCGTGAACGGAAGTGTACTTCATGAAATTGTTGCCTAAAGTTTGGGTGGACACAGATCCATCTGGTCCAAAACCAACTGGAAACTGGAAGCAACCGGCTTCGGATGTTACGTGACGTGGAGAAAGGGTCTCCAGTAGTTGACCACCAAATACACTGGTCTGTGCACTCTGACGTGCACCTGTGCGCACCACTTCCTCTTCTATGTGCACGTACACCTTCCTGAATCCACTGCTTGACACAACGTTGGATGGTACTCACATTGTGCCCAACATGAGTGGCTATTGTACGCCGCAACAAACCAAGATCATGGAGTCGATAATATGGTCACGTTCCCCGGTCATTAACTGATGGTATTGATCTCAGTCACAACATAAAGACGACAGTTTTGATGACATAAAGATCAACCACTTTCCCTTCTTATAAACAGCATCTGAAGGAATTACGAAGCATTATACTCTAGAAGAAGCATAGAAAATATGTTTCTTCTAAAGTTTTCAATGGTTGGGCGGCAAGTAAACCCTCAGATGCTGTTTATGAGAAGGGAAAGTGGTTGACCTTTTATAGCCCACATATGCGTACCACGTGATCGAATGTGTGCGCAACTTTTATCATTTGCATATCCACCTCACAACTCTGACTCCTGCAATTTGCATGTTGCTACACACATTCTTTCTTGGTTTTGCTATTTTACTTTTGAGGAGTGTATTAGCCAACGAATGCAAAGCAAGATCAAGGTTGTTATATCATTCATCTCGTCGTTGAGTGAGGTGAATGAGAAATAGTTTAAGAATTTGTGATCTTTTGTTTTAGTTATGTCTGCGAAAAAGGTAAAATACTCATGTAGTTTTAAAAAATCTTACACACAGACACTTTTCTTATATTATTTTCTCAAGGAAATGTAATACATTTGTGATGTGTACCATTTGTCATTGCGGTTTTTCGATTTTGCATGGTGGAAGGGCCGATGTTCTCAAACATGTGTATATGCAAAAAAATGAGGACCACATAAATTCAATTTTGGGAAAAAAAAAAAAAAAAAAGAAATAGTACAGCTAGTTATTTAAAAAAAAGGAAATGCAATTTTTCTGGATAATTTCTTAGCATTTGTTGAAGATAATGCACCAGTAATGGTAGGCTTGAAGACTGGTATTGCAGGGATCTGAAAAAGGGAAATTTCAGATTTGCAAATTATGAGGTGCACCTGTAACCTCTTTATTTAAGCAGCTGAAAAAAGGGCAGCTTCTTTACCAATAAGTGTGGATGAACACATTGTTGATATTTATTATTATCTTAAAAGGAGTTCTAAAAGGAAGGAAAAATTGAAAAAAATCCAACAGCTACATAATACTGAAATAAGAAAAATTTTCTAAACATTTATGTACACACTGGTTATCTTTAAAGAAATGTGTATCTAGGCTCCTTGACCAATGGAACCCGCTTCAGCACGGCAGTCAGCGGTGTTAACCACTGTAGCGGTTGGGTAGCAATATATCTTTACTTGTGAGTAGATTAAGTTTAGAATATCAATAATTTCCAGTAGACTGGTCTATTTAACATGAAATTAACAGTATATTTCTTTCAAAACGTTTTTTATTCGGCAAAATTTTTGACAAATGTTTGGATTAAGAGTATGCGTTACATTTATATATTCATACAAATGTGATACGTTTGTGATTTTATATTTCTTAAAATTCAAAGTTCTACTTCTTTAAGCATATTAATCTCACTTTTTGATTTAATTCACTATTTGTTTCATTTAGGAAAAGTCAATCCTTAAAAAAACTCTATATTTTTTAACGACTAAAGGCAGAAAATTTGACTATAACAAAACGACTGTAAACTGTTACTGAATCTTATAAAAGATCTGATAAATGTCAGTTATTATTACAATGTAGTCAAACAATTACTTTCATCTGTATATGAACCATTCTTTTTAAAAAATAAAACCAGCGATATTTAATTTGTTCAGCCATTATTAATCAGTTAACTTTCAACAGAATTGTTTGATCATTTAGACATATGTTTTATGACATTATGTTGAAGACATAATTAAAAAAAAATTTATTTGGGTATGTTCAAGTATTCTGCTAAATCATTATTGTTAAAAAAAATATCACTAAAAAGAACCCTAAAAAAATGAAAACTTTAACAAACTTTTAAAAACATCAGCATGCTTCAAAACTTATATGACACATAACACAAAGGAAAGGGGTGCATTATTATGTATTCCCCACATAATGGAACTTAATACTATCTCTGGTAATCTGGTTTAAACTACTTTAAACACATTATTGAATGGATACAAATTTAATGCTTTGTTGTTTTCTTCTTGTGTAGTTTTAATTTTGTTAGTATCTTGTACACTGTATTTCTTTTAAACTTTTTAAATTTCTTGTGCAGTTTTAAATTTGTTAATTTCTTGCAAGATTTTATTTCTCATAAAGTTTTATTTTTTAGTGATTGTGTTGTACAGATTTCCTCTCCTGTATATGGGAAACGATCAATGATATCTTTACATTATTAACATATTTACAGTTAACTATATCTACATTATAAATGCATAAAACATTGCAGACATTTTCATAATATTTACTGTAACACATATTCCAGCACATTACATGCCAGAAAGAACATGTTCAATGATATACCTTTTGATGAATCGATTAAAATATGTCATGCAATGGACATCAATTTAAAGTTTTATTTCTTTTCATACATATCTTGAATAAAAGCTTCATTTCTTTTCATATATTTTTTATATAACAACTTTATTTGTGCCAGTTTTTATTTCCTATTGTTAACTTCTGATAATTTTTCATAATCATTGTATTTAACCCAACAGTTATTTTAAAAATATTTAATTAATCTTTTAAAATTGGTGACAAAAATTACTCACAGTTTATTACACTTTAGTTTATTAATATTTAATTACCTATTTAATTTCACAAAAAAATATTTACCTTTGATAACAAACTATTCTTCTTTATATTTATAGAGTGTAACAGTGTATAAATTTTTAAGCCCTGAAAAAGATAATAATTTTTTTTTTCAAAAACATGAATGTTTTTTATTGCAGCAATGTTTTATTCCCTCGTTAAAAAAAATACTGCCTTCTAAATTAGAATATCAGGTTTGAAATGAAATGATTAAAAGAAAACAGTGGCAAAATAATGCAAATCAGTTTTAGTTTAATTATAAATTATTCAAATTAATATTAAATTAATTTCAGTATGAATTTAACCTCTTGATGAAATCTGAAACTTTGGATATGTATTTCATAGCATCAGTCGAAAAAATTTTATCTGTTTAGTCAGCAGAATCTAAGATAAATTCTTTCAACTATATTCTAACAAAAATTACTGATCAAGTTTTATTAATCATCTAGTAATAATAATCAGTAAAGGCAGAAAATGAGAAATCAAACCTATTTATAAGTTTTCACTTCCTATACTGTATACAATGTTACACACACAAAAAAAAAAAAAAAAAAAAAAAAAAAAAAAAAAAAAAAGAGAGAGAAATTTTCCTCTCTTCTTGGAATATTACATAAGATTTAAATTTAAAATTTCACTGTGATTTTTTTTTAATTGTAAACTGTAAACAGTAAGTGAAACAGAAAAAAAGCAAGAACTATGTAAATAATTAAGTAAAGCTAGGGGTGAATGAGGAACAGAACCACAAGCAGCCGGTCTTCAGTTGTGACGTCGTGCTTTTGTGCTCAGACCTTGTAATTGTCTAGAACAGTGTTTACCGACTCTTTTTTGTGCTATTGCCCCACCTAACCCTCTCTAAAATACTTATGCTACCCCTAGCATACAAATAATTTTTTTAATTAAAAAAATTAAATGTTTACGAAAGAAACTTGAATAATAAGAAGGAATCACTATGAAATTTTTTGAGCAAACATAGTAATTAAACTTTCAAAACAGAGCTGAAATTCAAGTACAGGATAATTTTAATGAAAGTGTTTTCTGTATTATTTTAAGTATTAGTTATTATTTAAATTTAGTGAGATTTTATGTTAGGTCCCAATTTAGTTTAGTCTAAAGAGTTTTATTATATCCAGCCGACTTTTTTTTAGCTGTAAATCATTTATGGCACTACGAGTTTCAGTATGTCTTTGTTGTTCCGTGGGTGTGAATGTAGTCAGACCTCACGCGTACTTTGTAACAAGAGTCCATTCTAACTAACTGCATCACGGTTTTCGAGACAAATGAACGCAGCGCTTTTGTGCCGCGTAGCAGTCAAACGGTTAAATGCCCTTTAAAAGCATTCCCTGTCTACAGCGAAAATTCTTTATAAAATATTTAAAATGCACCATAATTAAAAAAACTTTTTTACGTATATATTATTCTTTATTTTTGGGTATATAAAACAAATTAAATTTCG
This sequence comes from Stegodyphus dumicola, assembly GCF_044657685.1. Lineage (NCBI taxonomy): Eukaryota > Metazoa > Arthropoda > Arachnida > Araneae > Eresidae > Stegodyphus > Stegodyphus dumicola. Next base: position 104,615,278 of record NC_140781.1, on the reverse strand, counting down.
ACTTGAAGAAAATTTGGAAATTTGAACATCCCTTGTCCCCTTAAACTCTGGACGATTCCATTTTCGAATTGCCCCACATAACAATCGTATTGACCCTCTGTGGGACATAGGCCCCACTTTGGAAGAAGCTGGTCTAGAAGATATTGGTAGACAATCACCTGCAAAGATTTATTTTAAAATAAATCTTTGCAAATCCAAATAAAATTAATTTAGAGAAATTTATATGTGTGTAATTCTAAGATAGAAGAATAAAAGTAAGTAAAAGAGGGCATGAGGGTGACTGGCCAGGGCACCAGATTTTTTGAGATCATTAATTAGTATCTTTTGTGAAATGTTCTGTCTCGATTTCACTATTTTTGATTTTTAGGGTAGGTCCCCAAACATACTATTCTTGGCCCTGGATTTAGAATTTCTAACTTTACTAAAAGATGCGATACCTATCTTTCAAATTAGAGATATTCCACTTCTGGCGAACTTTCTAAGAAAAACTTGTTCGCATTTAGCTTACATATAAAGAAAAGTCATAATGCAACTAATTTATTCTGTCACTGAAAATGGAAGCCTACGAGAATTGATGGTGTTCTGTGGCTTCAGATCTCCACTGCAGGAGATCAAAATTCAGTATTTTTTTTTCACACGTGTAAAATCTGGCTAAATGCGTTTCCTTGTTAATAAATTACAGAAGTTTTTTTCAATTATTCCTGATATTTTAAAGGAAATATTTCAATGTATTTTTTTTCCTGTGTTAGGTCTACATAATCGTTCATTAAAACGACATTAATTTTAATAATCTGAAAATGACACAAATGACGTGAATTGTTTCATAATTGTATTAATCATCAGCATTTGAAAAATTTAATTTGGGTTCAAGATTATTTCAGAAGTGAATTTTTTTTAGTTCTTAATTTAGATGTCGTACAGTTTGGTAATATTTATTTTCCCTTATTATATTATGGCATCATTAGTGGTATCATTAATGATTGAATACTGGTAGTTTGCCATAGATTCAAACTCAGACAAACAAATGGGATGGCTGCATGGTATTGTTACAGTCTTTGTGTTGATTTAGTTGTTTTTAAATAGAATAAATTAAAATTGTTTTATATTCCCGTGCAATGCGGCACGAGACTTTGAAGAGAAAGCTAAGCTGGAAAAATTAAAATACAGGTGTACGATATCTCGTAATAGATATCTCGTAATTGTACTCTTTTGGTATCCAGGAGAATCGAGAAAATACAAGAAGTTTTTCGTACGTGATTTAAAAAGCTTATAAAAGCTGAAGGAGAACTACTCAATTCAGTTGTTAAGAAAACTGTTGTTGACCGTAGCGAATTCACGGTAAAATCGGATTAGGTTTCTCTGTTTTGAATTAAGTTCTGTTGAATGTTTTAGTAATTTAAAAGATAATTACTGTGAGATATTGCAATATTGCACGGATGTCTGAGGAAATTTAAGCGTTTTGTTTTATTTGTTGTGATAATGATAAATTTTATTCACTTTTCATCAGACTTGTGCATTCAATTTATTATGAACCTGTACCCACACAACAATATTTTTCGATGGTTTTCATGAGCCATTTTTCCTTAGAAAGTCCTCCATGAAGACATCTCTCTCCGTAGGCTGATACTCCTCTTGTGTTTTGTTAATTCAAATAATCCTAACCCTCAAATTATGGCACTTGTAGCACTAAATCATGATGAAAAATTTCTAAAAAAATTTTAAATTACTCCGTGGGCTCCATAGTGGCCAAGCGCTAAAATTGCTGACCACTGGTAATTCGACATGAGCTCAAATCATGGTGAACACTCTTGTTCCATGAAAGTTTTCTTGGCTTTTCGTACATTCAGTGTGAATGCAATCTAGTTCCCCTTAGAAAGTCCTTCATGATAGCTTCTGTCCTCTTGCACAGATTCAAAATCCATTAAATTTTTCTGTATTGAATGCAATTATACTTCGTCTTTTTAAAGATATCTTGGGGAAAATATTTGTATGTATCAAACTGAGTGTGATTATGAATATTTTTAAGCAACTAACGTTTTGAGCAGCAAAGCTTTTCTATTATGCTCATAAGCACTTGAAAATTAGACAAAAAAGCAACCTTTAATTGGCATAAAACTATCAATTTCTAGAGTAATCTACATAAATTTCTTTCCTTCAGTAGTTAAAAAAAAAATTGTGTTAAAATATGAAGAGTTTTATTTGTAGAACATTTATTAGTTAGATTTGTGATAACCTACTCAGCTTTTGGTTTCCATAATTTTCCATTTATCAGAATAGTGATGAAGTCATTAAGTATAGGGGGAAAAAGGTATTTTAAAAAAGATTATTTTTACAAAATGACACAAAATTTCATGAGCTATTATAAGTAGTTGCATAACATAAATAATTAAATATTTGTGGAAATTTTGTTGAACTCTCTCAGAGTTATCAATATTTCTATATAGAAATAGAACATAATTAAATATCACTAATGAGTATCACAGATAGTGGACATATAGAATGAGTGTCACAATATTTTCAAAGGCAGCAGTCTTACTGATGAACAGAATTGTCGGGAATCGTGTATGAATTTCACATACATGTTTCATAACACCAGGAATTTTATAAAAATAACAGTTATGTGATATTAGTAATTTACCATTCTTTCCAAAGTGTTTAAAAATATAATATTTAAGAGTTGGCAAATTTGTTTCAAAAACTTTTATTTAGTTCACTCATGGTGTTTGCTGCTGTAATAGGAAGATCGTCATCGATTTTTAAACTATTTCTCGATAAGCTATCAAGTTCAAATTTTGTATGCACACTGTTTACAAATCATAATTCAGTGTGGTAACACTAGTTTTATAAAATTCGATTTAGATTTTTTAAAATTTAATGTTGACACAATTTTTTTGTGCATATTTCCATTTAGAGAACAAACCATAAAACTAAAAAATCTAAAGTTTGCATCATTTTACTTAGCAGAAAATATCCTTTTAAATAAAATTTGCAGGAAACTTTGAACCTAATTTCTGAAGTTTGGATGAAGTCTTGGAAATTTATAGATTTCTTTCCATTATTTGAGATAAGAGAATTATTGGAAAACTGAACTAAAAGCAGAAAAATAATTTATTATATGGATTAATGGTAAGTAAGAGATTACTTAAGCCCTTTGCAGAATTCCTGTACAGTTTTATAACATGAAAAATAAAAGTGTAGGTTCTTAAATAAGAAAATCAAATTGCATTGCCAAAAGTATGAGATTTATAAATTTATCAAGCACATGCCACATTTTTATTAATCATGACACGAATTTGTAGGTGAATTTCGTGCTCTCATTAAATTATATGGTAAATTATTTTTCTCGTTTAAATTCATTAATGATTTTTTGAGTTATAAATAAAAGTTTATTTTATATAAAAAAATTTTTTTTTGTTCAATAAATTGCTCTAAAATGGAATTAGTAATTCTCTTTGTATATAGATTTCAAGAGGAATAATAACAAAAGTGTGCTCTGAGCTGTATATGTGCATTCACTTTCTGACTTGTAATAAATTTGTTTCTTTAGAGCCAGTGTTAGGCCTTTGTTTCAAAACATCAAGAAGATTAGGTTCATCAAAAAAATTGTCAATGTTGCGTGGACTCTTGGCTCCCTTAGACATTGGAGGGTGGAAGCGAGACAAAAATCCGCGTTTGCCATTCTTGGCATACCTTTTCATTGTAACCAAAACATGGGTAATTCTGTATTTGAGGGTACATTTAAAATAACAATATTCTGCAATGACCTGTTAAGGAGCACGCTTACCAGGGCGAGATAATCTGGGACAAAACGTTGAAGGGTTAAAATTTTTTGTGAATTAGCATTGAACTGTGCCATCACTTTAATTATTTTTGTTTTAAAAAAAATCTGTTCATAAACAATATTTCCTGTATTAAGAATACTGCACAAAAATTTCAAATTGAGGTAAAATGCCTTGTTTCAAAATTTTAATCAGTTTTCTTATACTATAGCAGTATAATACAAGAATTTGTGAGTTAAAGTAAAATGTTGCCAAATCAGTTACGTAGCAACCCACAGTATCTTCAAAAAGTATTTATGTGGTAACCAAGACATGTGCGTAGCAGATTTTGGCCAGTGCATAGTGACGATGTTGTATGTTGCCAAGTTTGTGTAAATTTTTATGTATCTTAAACGAAAACAGATGTCTGTATACATGAGGAGTGCAAAAAAAATTACAAAAGTTTTCCTTATTAATTGTAAGTATTTTATTACTAATGTGTTTTGCTTTTTGAATTTTATTGATTGATTGGTCTGTTATGGAATTTTTTGTGTCATGATTTTGGAAATGGCTCTTGCCTTTGGCAAAAAATTATTCACCAATTAATTAATTTGTGTATGCTGTCAAAAATTGCCACTTAAATTCTAAGTATTTGGTTGGGGGTGAATAATCAGAAAGCACTAAAGCACTGTCCTAATTCGGGAAGGAAGTTGAAAATTGTGTGTTTAAATAAGGAACTTTCCATACTGTATGTTAAAAGTACGAGGGGGCAATACATAAAGGGAATAAAAATGAAAATAAATATGCTATTTGCAACACGTTTGTTTGAAAACATGAAATGTTTTACTTTTGAACATGCTTTTACTGTATTATGTGTTCTCTTCCTTTTGAAAGCTTGATTAGCAAATTCTCGGTATATTAAATTCTTTCTTTTTATTTTAGGAAGGATCTGTAAATGTATAACAAAACACATGGCAGACTTAAAGTTTACAGATGCAAGATTTGATCCAGGTTAGTATGAATTCATCGATGAAACTGCCCTAAACATATACATAATAAAGTTAGTCTTCTCGTAATAAAGCTATATTTTAACTTGCAAATCTTGAATATTAAAATTAATTACTGTGTACTTATATTAATTCAGAAGTCAAACAACAAAAATCAGCATTATATTTTCAAAATTTCACGGTACTAGTTTCGATGACTTAACCGAACCATCATCCTCAGCTGCAAAAACGCAAAATGTACTTATATATTAACCATTTTGCTGAAATTTGACGATTTTTTTCAGACGAAAAAGTAAGTTACTAATGTAAAGTGGCAAATTCCGTGACTTTTACATGAAAAAATAAAACATTTACATTTTTCACGAAAACTGTTTGAAATTCATTTTTAGCTTTTCTTTTCCCCATGTATACAGCGATTTCTTTTCCCTAAAAAATATCAAAGAATTGCATAAACTTGTCATAGCACTCAACTTCAGCAGTGTGCATCATTTACCTACCAGACAATTTTAATCATTGTTCCCTTTAGCAATTTTGCAGCAAAATACTATATTCCTGCAGAAAATTTACTGCAGTTTCTTCCATTACTGGCAAATTAAAAAGTGCATATTAAAAAATTGAGTCTAAGGTAAAAAATACCAAGATTTGTTTATAAAAGGTATTGGAACTTGGAATACAACAAAAAGAACACATACGAAAAGGACAGGGTTGCTTTACTGAAGGAATGTTAAGAGCATGATTGCAAGAATTTGCACATTCTTAAAATTTGGCCACTTCGGCTAAAGCGGTTCCGAGAGTACCAAAGTACCCATTACTATTTATCTTATGTTTTTGACAAATTATATGAAGGGTATATTTTAAAAATTACAAGGATGCAGAAAAAGAGGAGTTTAATCTACTGTAATTTCTCATCAAAGTCTGCTGTAATTTTTAAAAGTAACTTATTTAACCTCACTCTGTTTAAGTATAGTAATCCAAGTTCATTTTTGTGTCTCGGCAATGAAATAAAGGAAATTATAACTGCAGAGTTCCATTTACCTGGAAAATCCTAGAAGTCAAGGAAGTATGGGGCAAGTAGTGAAAATATGATTTTTTTTTTTAGAAAATTAAAACCATATACAGATGAAGCCTCTCAAATAATAAAAAGCTTATGCTTTAAGTTGAACCTGTAAGCAAAATTTGCCCATCTGTAGAAGTAAGCAAATAAAGAGATACAAACAGTAATCTGGTTTTCTTGCACAAAATATTTTACTCATTTCATACCTGTAACAATTTTATCAACCCACAGCTATCCTCACCATCTTCTAGTGAGTTACTGTTTCTCTGTTTAGAAATATCATTATTCTGTTAATTTCTTTGATTAGAAATATCATTACTCTGTTTATTTTTCTGTTTCGAAATGTAATTATTCTATTGATTCTTCTGTTTAGAAATATTATTCTGTTGTCTTTCTATTTAAAAGTTAATTTTTCTTTAAAAATTTATAATGCTGTTCAGAAGCTGCTGCATTTCACATTGTTTATTTGTATGTTTAATAAATTACTGTATTAATTAAATACTTTTTTAATTCATAACAATGCTTAGCTTTTCCGATTTATTTTCAAACATCATGAGAATATGTTATTATTCATGATGCATTGTTATTTTTACAAAATGAGCGGGTTTTCCTGAGTTTGGTATTTCTTTTTAGAAATTGAGCATACACTTTTTTTTATTAGTTTAGATGTGTGTATCCTAAATATTTCTCCTCCATTTATTTCACTGTAGTACGCCTGATAATTTTTTATGACATTCGTAGTTATTTTGTTGTATCATATAAAGCCAAAAAGTATTCAGTCATTCGTGCTTAATTTAATAACCAGTTCATTTTGCTAAGTCTTGGAAATTAAAAGCTGAATTTCAGTCAGATCCCTGAACTGTGAAGATTCTCTTTAATCATAAACAAACATAATAATAACAAATGAATGAAAGTGGCTTTGAGCTTGGCTGGGTCTTGCACACAAGGTAGAAATTTACAGGTCATATATTAAATCTTAAGTAAATCAGTTATTGAGAACTTTTTTAAAGTTTTAATTAGATAAAACACCAGTAAAAACTGATAATATTTAAGTTTGGATATTATAAAATTGTAGATTTTTTTTAGTGAATTTTTCCAATTTATTTGGTTTCTAATATGAGGTATAATTTCTGCTTTGCTCAAGTTCAGATATAATGTAACAGTGCTTTTATTCACTTCAAAAGAGTATGTCGTAAATTAAAAATTTATTTTGATTAAATACCAATTTCTTAAAAGAATCATGCATTTAAAATAAATTTTATCGTAATATAAAAGTAAGAATAAGTACCAACTTTGCTAGACAGTTTTTAACAAAATTCCAATGAAGGTAAAAGCAGGCACCACGTAAAAGACAGCTTTAATATCTTTTGTTTCAAATGGCAGGCACTAGTCAATTTTTAATCTTTTTGCCACTACTTAGGCCGGAAGCGGTGGTCATCTTATTATGGAGGCAGCTAATAGGCAGCCATCATTAACCTCCTATGAGGGGACAGACAATTTACATCCATGTGTTCTCTGGGATTCGAACCCCTGGCCCTTCAATATCGCAGTCTTAAAAAATGAATGTTTCTTTTATATTAGTCTTTGCTAGAGGAAATGGTTTTTAATGTCACCACTGGAGATAAATTAGAAACTGTATATTTAATTTCACTTTAGAAGAAATCCAATTCAGAATTTTGTGTATTTAGTAAAGTCAAATAGCTGTTATAAATATAGCTCTTGGGGGGGGATTACTATGCTTGTTGATAACATAATTGTTTATTTTGAACTACCCATCAGTGTGATGGTAAATGGCGACTGCTGTTGTGTAGAAAGTAATGTTTAGGGAAGACATGGATGTATATCACTGTGGTATCGATGGAATAATACAGTTTAAATCCTCTGTAACAAAGCTCATTCAAGAGATTGGTGGAAAGTGAAAGAGAATGAGACCCTCAGAGTCCATCGATAGAGGTTTTTTTTCATCAAATTTTGGATGCACCTGAGCAAAATTATGTTATTACAGTTGGTATCTTATGACCAAGACAGGCACATTCTTCGTCCCCCATCTTCATTATTTTTCAGCCTGTTGCCCATTTGAGAAATTGATCTGCAGCTGTAGTAGTAGCAGCAGTGCTCCCGTATTGGCTGGCAGTATGTTCCAAGACCTACTGCAGATACTTTAAACAATGGATTAAAAAGTATATTCTTGCAAGTTACATAATTAAGATTAAGTTTAATTAATAATTGTGCAAGACATTACTGACATTAAAAAAAATATAAATATTCTGTGCATTACAGTTCCTTATGTATTGCACTATTAAATAAAGTAATGTAAATAAAACTTGTCAAGTGAAGTGTACTCTCTCTTGCATCTATGAAAGTGAGGCCTTCTTGTATTTTAACTTCACATACAAAACAAAATTGAAAAATGAAGAAAGGCAATTTTTTTACTGTGTAAGAATTGGGTTTTAATGAAGGTTTCCTGCCACTGCAAATATTGTCTGCGCAAACAGTTTGCATTGGCATGTTTAATCATATTTTGTCAATTTAATCATATTTTTTTTTTTTTTTTTCATCGTTATCATCAAGTAAAAGGTATCTGAAATGGAACTATCATGCTACCAGATTAGAACTATCATTTACTTCCAGTTTTGTTGCAAAAAAGTCAGCTACAGAATTGCACCAAAACAAGTGTACAGCTTTAGGTACTAATTTTGTATCATATGATTCTGTGAAGTTTCGGTACCAAAAGTTCAAAAACAAGGAGTATGGCATTCAAGATTAGAGCGTTCTGGCCAGCCTATGATGTTGACGAGATACTCCTGCAAGAACTTGTGGAAGAAGATCAGTATGCAACCACTTGAAAGTTTGCTAAGGAGTTAGACCTTAGTGGCATACCCATTAGTTATGTTATTCATTGCATAAACTGATGTACAAGCTTGAGCGCTGGGTGCTGCATGAGCAAACTCAAGAAGACAAGGACAAATGTGTTCGAGCCTACACTAATCTGCTTGAATATCAATACAAGGACAAAATTCTGGACCGGATTGTCAGTTGTGATGAAAAGTGGGTTTATTTTAATAACACAGGCTGAAAATTGGGTTGGTCTGTGCCTAGTGAGCCCATCGACATTGCCCCAAAGTGCAATTTGACTAACAAAAAGATCATGCTTTGTATCTGGTGGGATTGCTGTGGTATTATCCACAATGAGTATCTGGAAAAAAGTAAATCTCTTGATAGTAAGTTGTAACCCAAGATGCTAGTCTGTGTTGACACTGCTATCAAAGAAAAATGTTGAACTGATCTCCGGCAGAAAATGATAATGTTCCATCAAGATAATGTAAGACCACATGTGTCTGCATTCACCAGCTGGATTCTGTACAGATTCGAATGAGATCTTTTGCCACACCCACCATATAACTCCGACATCTCTCCTTCAGACTTCTACCTTTTTCACACATGGAGCTACATCTTGCTGATGCTATCTTTCATCCTGCATGGGACATCCAAAATTAGTCTACTTGTTTTTGGACTCATGGCCACCAAGTTTCTGGGCCGAAGGCTTTGAAAAACTAGCAGAAAATCATAGATTTGGGTGGTGATTACTACCCGCAGTAAAGGTACTGCTTTCAGCTATTTTTTGTAACTTTATTAAGAAAATTTTTTTTTTCAGAAAACTTTCGTTACAACCAGATATTTAAATTAACCAGTTCTTTATAATGTCAGCTTTTACTATAACAGGGTTCATACTGTCTTTAGGTTTTTTTGAAATAAATTTTTGGTCCTTAAAAGTCCTTAATTTCAGCCAAAATCAGAAGAAGGTCCTTAATTTTATTCGTCTGAAATTTCTGTCTGTTTTTACGAGTACCATTTTGAGTGCGAATTGGCATTTTGGAGGAGTACTTGTGGCAATTCACTGACGTATGATTATCTTCTGAATGTGTTCATGGGTTACAATTTGTTCCTATTTCTAACATAAATGGTGGAATACTCGAGTCTTAAGTAAGAAGTGAAACATAAGCATTTCGAAATAAATTTTTTCTAATAAAGAGCTCTTAACCCGTTGCCTGTTTTGCCCGTGCGGTGTACGGGTTTTGTGCCTTTAATGACTTGCCTGCACGGCATATGGGCAATCTGATTTCTTTGTTGCTTTCACTGTTTTGGCCATGCTTTTTCTATTTTTAATGTCAAATTAGTCATATAGATGGGGGTAGTTGTTCTCAAAATGTTAGTTTGCGAAGTGCATTCTGTTTGGTTTAAAAGCGCGGGCTTTTTCACAAGTTTTGCATTACTTCGCAAGTTTTTATCTTTGAGTGTTTAGCTTTTAGTATGTATTTTGCGATTTATTTGATAGCTTCATTTACATACAAATAGTGAAAACAATCATTATCATAAAATAATGGATGATTCAGAACATATGTAGCTAATTTCTTGTGATTCGAAATTCGAAGTATCTGCAAAAGAGTCTAGTGCAGGGGTCGGCAACCTTTTGAGTCGGAAGAGTAAAAAATTACAGTTTACAAAATTTCAAAGTTTTTAAAGAGACACAAAATTTTTTCTTGCCAACAATAAATAGTATTCGCATAAATAAAGTTTTTTTTTGATTAAAAAAATTAATCTATTTATTCATAAGAAAAAATATCTATTTATTCATATATAAATAGTGTTTTTCACAACAAATTAGATAATATATATATATGGCATTATTAGATAATTACTTATTATTTAAGTAAAAAATTAAAACAGTTAAACATTTACTTACAACACTAACTTGTACTTCAATAACAAACAATTGAGCAAACAAATTGAATGGGAGCGATGGCTTTGCATGGTTATTCAAGTAGAAAATTCAAACATTACTAAACAATGTAACTTTTACATAAAATTAAAAAATAATAATAACGTACATCTGAGCAAACAAATTCAATGGGAGCATTGGCTTTGCATGGTTTTAGAAAGTTTTGATAAATTTGGCTCCTAACTTGTTGTTTTTAGTTTCAAACCATGACTCTAAATTTTTATTTGTGAGTTGGCTTCTTACTTTTCTTTTAATTATATTCATGCAAGAGAACGCTTGCTCACATGAATATGTCGATCCAAAGATGGTCAGCGCGCCAAATGCCAACTTCTTCACCTCACTGTAGCAATCTGGAAGACTATCCCGCAGTAAAGGTACTGCTTTCAGCTATTTTTTGTAACTTTATTAAGAAAATTTTTTTTTCCAGAAAACTTTCGTTACAACCAGATATTTAAATTAACCAGTTCTTTATAATGTCAGCTTTTACTATAACAGGGTTCATACTGTCTTTAGGTTTTTTTGAAATAGATTTTTGGTCCTTAAAAGTTCTTAATTTCAGCCAAAATCAGAAGAAGGTCCTTAATTTTATTCGTCTGAAATTTCTGTCTGTTTTTACGAGTACCATTTTGAGTGCGAATTGGCATTTTGGAGGAGTACTTGTGGCAATTCACTGACGTATGATTATCTTCTGAATGTGTTCATGAGTTACAATTTGTTCCTATTTCTAACATAAATGGTGGAATACTCGAGTCTTAAGTAAGAAGTGAAACATAAGCATTTCGAAATAAATTTTTTCTAATAAAGAGCTCTTAACCCGTTGCCTGTTTTGCCCGTGCGGTGTACGGGTTTTGTGCCTTTAATGACTTGCCTGCACGGCATATGGGCAATCTGATTTCTTTGTTGCTTTCACTGTTTTGGCCATGCTTTTTCTATTTTTAATGTCAAATTAGTCATATAGATGGGGGTAGTTGTTCTCAAAATGTTAGTTTGCGAAGTGCATTCTGTTTGGTTTAAAAGCGCGGGCTTTTTCACAAGTTTTGCATTACTTCGCAAGTTTTTATCTTTGAGTGTTTAGCTTTTAGTATGTATTTTGCGATTTATTTGATAGCTTCATTTACATACAAATAGTGAAAACAATCATTATCATAAAATAATGGATGATTCAGAACATATGTAGCTAATTTCTTGTGATTCGAAATTCGAAGTATCTGCAAAAGAGTCTAGTGCAGGGGTCGGCAACCTTTTGAGTCGGAAGAGTAAAAAATTACAGTTTACAAAATTTCAAAGTTTTTAAAGAGACACAAAATTTTTTCTTGCCAACAATAAATAGTATTCGCATAAATAAAGTTTTTTTTTGATTAAAAAAATTAATCTATTTATTCATAAGAAAAAATATCTATTTATTCATTTATAAATAGTGTTTTTCACAACAAATTAGATAATATATATATATGGCATTATTAGATAATTACTTATTATTTAAGTGAAAAATTAAAACAGTTAAACATTTACTTACAACACTAACTTGTACTTCAATAACAAACAATTGAGCAAACAAATTGAATGGGAGCGATGGCTTTGCATGGTTATTCAAGTAGAAAATTCAAACATTACTAAACAATGTAACTTTTACATAAAATTAAAAAATAATAATAACATACATCTGAGCAAACAAATTCAATGGGAGCGTTGGCTTTGCATGGTTTTAGAAAGTTTTGATAAATTTGGCTCCTAACTTGTTGTTTTTAGTTTCAAACCATGACTCTAAATTTTTATTTGTGAGTTGGCTTCTTACTTTCCTTTTAATTATATTCATGCAAGAGAACGCTTGCTCACATGAATATGTCGATCCAAAGATGGTCAGCGCGCCAAATGCCAACTTCTTCACCTCACTGTAGCAATCTGGAAGACTATTCCATGCGTCGAATATAAGTGCCACAACCGCGGCATTTCTTTTAAAGCTGTCCACTTTTGTTGCGCTATGTACATATATTTCTGGACCTCCAACTCTTCCAACTTGCTTTTCAACTCTGTAAATTTTCCACTCCACAAAGCTTCACTTTTTAAATCGATCAATTGCATTTCTAGAGATCCATTATCAATTCCAAATGGCTCAATGTGGATTTCGTTACTATTTGTGGCGAGAGGATTTACTATGAATGCTAGAGTAGTTTTGTTGGTTTTGAATTGCTCAAATCAGTCAGCAAATTCATCTTTAATTTTTTTGTAATTGTGCCGAAGTAATTCGTGTCAACAGTTGCAGTGGTTTTATCGCGATATTGCTTTAGAAATTGAAAATGATGTAATTTACCGCTCTGAATATCTTCTGCAAAAATAAGTATTTTTTTTCTTCAAAACAAACCAATTCTTCTACCAAAACATAGGCTGGGTTTCCCTTTTCTTGCAGTTTTAGATTCAGCTCATTTAATTTCACTGTGATATCCATCATAAAGTAAATTTTTTGCAACCATTTGTCGTTCTCTAATTCAGGGTGATTAATGCCTTTTTCATTTAGGAATGCATTTATTTCATTCAAGCACAAAGCAAAATGTTTCAACACCTTACCTTTGGAAAGCCATCGCACTTTATCGTGAAGAAGGAGGTCGAAATACTGAGTCTCCATTTCATTTAAGAATTCTTTAAACTCACGATGGTAGAGTGATTTTGACAAGATGCTGTTAACAATCTTGATTACCAAATTCATGACCTCAACTATTTCGGCCGGAAGTGTTTGGGCACAAAGAGCTTCTTGGTGTATTATGCAGTGAAACGTAAGGATTTTGTGGTTTATTTTGCTCTGAAGAAGCGTTGTTGCCCCTTTATTTTTTCCTGTCATACTTCTGGCTCCATCAGTCGCTATTGAAACGATTTTATTTAAATCGATCTTAGTGTCTTCAAGGCATTTTTCACGGCATTCGCTATATCTTCCCCTCTAGTTTGTCCCGAGAGGGGTAACAATCCTAGAAGTTCTTCTTTTGGACATTGGGAAGACATATATCTGACAAAAAGGGCAACTTGTGCTGTGTCTTTTATGTCGCAAGACTCATCTATAGCAAGTAATAAGGCAGAAGAAAGTTGAATATCTTCCACCTGCAAATATGTTACATTTGAAGACATTTTAGCTATTCTATCTTGTACTGTTTTAGCGAATAGTGGCAAATCTTTGATTTTTTTTCAAGATTTCTGGTTTGTTTTTGAAATCACGAAACAATTCTTCAGATGCACGTATGAAGCAATGTTTGACATACTCACCATCTGTAAATGGTTTGCCTGTTTTTGCAATTTCTAGTGATACTGCGAAGCTTGCCAGATTAACATTACTTGTAGATTGCGTCCAGTTACTTACATGGAACTTGATTGCTGTTTTTGTTTTTGTAGCTCGTCGACAGCTTTTTTTCGTTCTTCGCCGGCTGGATATGTACTAGCAAACCGAGTATGTTTTTTAGTGAAGTGTTTCTGTAAATTTGATTTCTTATTGTGCGCAAGTTTTTCATGGCAAATGACACAAGTCAGAAGGCCATCTGAGTTGCATATGAAAGCGAACGATTCCGTCCAATCCCGATTTAATTCTCGATGTTTTTCTTCATGTCTTCTCATGTCTCTCTGTAATAAAGATAATTTGCTTTTAACTCTTTTACTTGAAACAACAAACTATATGTCACAGCCAAAAGCACTGGTGAAAACGCCAAATTGTCTTGCATCGAAAGCGAATTAAAACCTATATAGAAAAATCCGACGACGGCATCATTTGAAAGCTTCTGATAGACTGACGACAGTGACGACGCATATCACAGGGGAGGGGTTTGGTGAAGGCTAACTACACTAGCGAAAGCAGTTTGGGTGAGAGCCAAGATGGGTCAGTTTAACTGAAGGGGTGTGGGTGAAAAGCTTGGGTATTTTCCCTTTTGGAGGTTGAAGGGGTGTGGGTGAAAAGTGCGGATATTTTTTCCTCTCGGAGGTCGGGGTTTGTTTAGGGCTTTTTCTTACAATAGTGCACTGATAGATATGCAGTACTCACTGATAGACTGCAATACTCACTGATAGATATGCTCACTTTCGCCCCAAACCGGATATTTACATAAATCTGAAATACGTGGTCGAATAGTACAAGCGGCTGAGAGATAGAATCGGTGCCTAATAATCGTTAATCGATTCAGAATGATTTAATTTTTTTTGATAAAATAAATAATATTTGTATATAAAACTAAAGAGTCACAGCTTCACATCCAAAGAGCCGCAGGTTGCCGACCCCTGGTCTAGTGGAACATTTCTAGATGACTGTGACTCTAGTGTCTCTGATAGTTGTACAGATGGCTTCAGCCAAGCAAGGCAATTTTTTAAAATTAATTCTAATAATTCAACCGATCCATCTATTAGATTTGCTTTCATTGGAAATCCAAAAATTAACTTGAATTTTGATATAGCTAACGATAAACTTCATTTTTATGTAGCTTTCATGGATGATTATTTGCTAGACCTGATTGTTTTGGAAACGTATGCTGAGCAGTGCATGCAAATTAGTGTATTTAGTAGGCATTCTAGAAAAAAAAATAATGGGAACCAATATTGAAAGATAAAATACAGGTATCTTTTGCTTTGATTATTCTTCAAGGTATTATAAAAAAGCCAGTAGTTAAGCAGTATTAGAGTAAGAGGCATTCTACATCCACACCGTTTTTTCCTAAAGTAAAGTCATATCGTTAAGTAATTGATAGTTATGTACATTTTTCAGGTAATGAAAAGTTTGACTTAAATTCTCCCGAGTGCCCAAAATTAGTTAAAATCTGGCCCATGCTAAAGCATTTAAAAACTCGGTTCCAAGAAGTCGTTACCCCTGAACGAGATGTCACCATAGACGAGCGTCTTATGTTATACAAAGGAAGACTAAGTTGGAAACAATATATCCCACTAAAATGATCCTGGTTTGGAATAAAAACATACATGCTTTGTGAATCAAAGACTGGATATGTATGGACTATGTTAATTTACACAAGAAAAGGAATTGTGTTTTATGATAGTTACAGACATTTGAGCAAATCATCACAGGTTGTAATGACACTAATGCTTCCACTTTTACATAAAGGATACTCTTTGACAACAGATAACTTTTATTCATCGCCTGAAATAGCAGATGTCCTTATTAGTTACTGCAGAGTTATGTATGGAACATTGTAACTTCAGAGAAAGGAAGTGCGTAAAGCATTGTTGAAAGAAAAACTTTAAAAAGGTCAAATGGTCACTTACCAGAGAGGAAAGGTGTGTATTATGAAATTGATGGACAAAAAGATGTGTCTCTTATATCTACAGTACATAATCCAGAAATGGTTCAAGTATCCACATTAAAGAATGATATAAAATGAAAACAAAGAGTAGTTATGGAGTACAACACAACAATACAATGGGTGGTGTAGATCAAATGGACCAGAACCTAAGTACTTATCCTGTGATAAATGAAAGGGGAAGAAATATTACAAAACATATTTTTCTTCTTCTTGATGTCAGTTTATGGAATGTTTATGTGCTGTACAAAAAACATGGTGGTAAAGATACAAATTTACAGTTTTGATTAGATATTATCGATCGACTAATTGAAAGACATGCAGCAGTAAAAGAAAGAAAAGGTCAACGTGGAAATTCACCAACTCCACTAAGACTGACAGAGAGACACTTTTTAGAGGTGATTCATTCCACTTACAGACAAAAAACAAAGACCCATAAGACAGTGCTTTGGTGTTCACTGAAAAAGAATGACAACGGCAAAAGAATTAGAAAAGATATTATGTATTTTTGTCCTGACTGTAAGGTTGGACTATGCCTCTTGCCCTGTTTCAAGATGTATCACACTAAATCAGATCTCTGAAAAAACAGGGTAAGTAAATGTATTTGCAATATGTGTAATCGAAAATAATTGCATGGTAATTGTACTTTTTTTATATGCACAACTGTAAATGTAACTTCCCTGTCAGGCAAACATAAGAGAGATAAGACAATTTGGGGACTTATCAACAATTTGGGGATTTTAAGATAAATTTTTATAGAAAATTTTTAATTCCGAGATCTGGGAATTTTTCGACAATTTTTTTAAAACATTGTGACATTCATAAATTTCATTAAAATAATGCTAATATACTGAAATTATATTTAAAAAATAACATTGAAATAAAACATTTTTATTTTTCGCTGTCTATTATAAAGTTGTTATATGTCTTTTATAAAGTTGCATTTTAGCAACTTTTTATAGTACAATATTTTCAATATGAAAAATAAACAGGGTATAAAGCTATATAGCACAATTTATAAAATAGTTCTTAGCAAAAGCAAAATTAACTATGTAATTAATTAAAAATGTCTTTAATTTTTTTCTTAGTAAGAGTTTTTCCAATGTAACTGTCACAGAAATCTCTTAATATGCTTAAGTTTTTCTCTGTAAAATTAATTCTACACTTCCCTCCCCTTTTTTTTTTCAAAATACTTCTGGCCTTTTTGCTGTTACAGAATTGATAGGGATAGCTTTTCTTTAGGATTTTAGGCACTGCAGCTTGGAAAGTTTAGAAGGATTTGAAGGCAAGATTTATAGAGCCATGATTCTAGAAGATTCCAGAAATATGTGACAAAAAGTGTCTCCATGGTATTAACACATAATGGATGTATTTTACAGAAAGTTTGCAATGAATTTCTTACTTTGTGGAGAACGTCTAGAAGAACAATGAAAACATAATATTTGAATGTTTTACTTCTGATACTAGAATCTTTTTCTTAACATAATAATCTTCCCTTTATTTTCTCTACTTTTCACTAGACACAGGCATGGAAAATATCAAAAATGCTCCTAATCTTATGATATGGACAGGTGTTATAGAAAGGAATTTTTTTATTAATAAAGAAATTAAAAATTGACAATTTAAAAGATTTATCTAATATGCCTTAACCCTCTGGCTGATCATCCCGCGATTTCCACGGGCAACTCAAATGTAGCAAAATTTGCTTATCCCGCGATTTCCACGGGCATATGTTTTTCTTCCTTTATTGAGAAGCGGATCCCGTTTTTTCCCCGTTTAACCATTGAAATATATTATGTACAGTATTAGGTGTTTAGTTTACGTTTTGGCCAAAAGATATCGTTAGTTATCCACTAAATTGCGACATTTGAAGGCACATGGTATTAGCGCTCAAACTTCACATTTTGCTGCTTTTTTCTTACATGGCTGCTAGAAAACGTTCAGCGATGATCTTGATTATTTAGTTAAATTATTGAATTATTAATTAGATTTATTGATTAGATTAATAATTAGATTTATTGATTAGATTAATAATTAGATTTATTGAATCTGGTGCAAAGACTCTGAAGTTGGACTTTGCCATGAACCCTGTTTTGAACTCTATCATGCTAAACTGCGTAAAGGGGAGGGATGTCTTTGTGGAGAACTTTCTAAGGAAAACTGGCTTGTATACATGTTACACATGGAGAAACCATAAAAGTGCCTGTTGCCTCTCCAGTTAAGTTTAGCATTTTCTGTTTGGCATTATTTAATCATTTTTTTTTTTTTTTTTTTTTTTTTTTTTTTTTTTTTGCAATTTGTTGGTATACGAGTCTGGCAACCCAGTTTTTGTGTGGAATGTTGTGATCGCAAAATCACCATTCTAAGCTACGCAGTATTTAATTTATGCTACAGCAATATTATATGTTATTCATCATTAGACTGTACAGATAATTTGATCATTGTATTAAACCATACATGTAAATAGCCTCATTAATCTCTGCTTATTTGTGAAGTGAAAGTAAATTGGGTATTAAGCAAAGCTGGAATTTTTCATGAAAACAACGCCTAGGCAGCCAGCCTGTTTATTAGGATTTGAACTGCAGACTATACTGCTAGTGTCCAGCAACTTTACCGCTCAGCTTCTGGTGGGTCCTGTTTAATAATGTAATATAATCTTTATGTATGGACATTTATGATAACAGAGACTAGAATAAGTAATTATAGAAATTTTGCTAATAGAAACTTTTTAAATACAGTTCTCTATGAGTAGATCCAAAAAGCTGTGCCACTCAAGAAAGGGTTAAGTCTTTCTTTGCTTGCATTAAATGTTGAAATTGCTTAACTCTTGCATGCAAACATAATCCAATCATTTTTCAGTATTTTATGACTCTTTGCAGAGCATATCTTTGTTAATGTAGTTGATTTCAGATCTGTTATTTTTGTTTAGTGGTTCTGGGATACAAGTATTATTTTTCATAGATGATTTCCTTATACTTTAAAGGAAAAACTTAGATAGGCTCCAGTGGCACTCCTTTCCTGTTTCGTTGAAAACCTTATACTTTAAGGGTCTGTAAGCTTCTTAAACGTTAGACTTGCTTTTTTTGGGGGAAGGGGGAAGTAACCTAATTCTCCAACTTAGCAACCAAGGGCTTGGGCTCAAATTTCCTAAAAAGTCAGTGAGAAGGCATATTTTCAAAATTAAAATGCTAAAATGATCTTATTACTTCATAATTTGGTTCTTCCATTTCAACATACAGTGGATGGACAAAAATATGGAAACACCTTGTGAAATGCATGTTTGAAAAGAAAGATTGATTTTAATGAAATATGTAGGTGGCGCTGGCGTTTTTGACTACTGATGCCACCTACACAACTTCGTAAATGTGCTAAACAGTTCAGTTGTTGTCGGAGTACTGTTATGTGAGGTTGTCATTGCATTATGTCAGAGTTAACAGACTTCGAACGGGGCAAATTGTTGGAGAACGTATGGTAGGTGCTTCCGTAAGCAAGGTAGCCGAGGTGTTTAGTGTTTCAAGAGGTACTGTATCGAAGATTTATTCCGCATATTTGAAAAGCGGAAAAACATCATCTGCTAAATCACAGCGCGGACGAAAGTGTGTCCTGAGTGATCGTGACAGACTATCATTAAGGGCAATTGTGACGAAAAATAAGAAGACCACAGCTGCAAAAGTTACTGCTGAAATGAATGTTGTGTTACCGAACCCTGTGAGTACCAAAACAATTAGAAGGGAGTTTCATAAACAGGGAATTGCTGGCCGTGCTGCAATTGAGAAGCCACTCATCAGTGATGCTAATGCCCGTAACAGGAAAAGGTGGTGTTTAAGTCATAAAGCCTGGACTATAGAGCAGTGGAGGCGAGTAATATGGTCTGACGAGTCTTCTTTCACATTGTTTCCCACTTCTGGCCGAGTTTACGTCTGGAGAACGCCATCTCAAGCCTATAATACAGACCGCTTGTTGCCAAGAGTGAAACATGGCGGGGGTTCTGTTATGGTTTGGGCAGCCATATCGTGGTTCTCTGCTAGCCCCATGATAACTGTGTCAGGGCACATGACTGCCAAGACTTATGTGAACAGTTTGGCCGATCAAGTTCATCCCATGGTACAAACTTTGTTCCCCGATGGTGATTGTGTCTTCCAAGACGACAAAGCCCTGTTCACACAGCTCACATTGTCCAGGACTGGTTTTCTGAGCATGAGGATGAGTTGTCCCATCTCCCCTGGCCACCACAGTCACCAGACACCAGACCTGAATATTATCGAACCTTTGTGGTCTACATTGGAACGGAAAGTGTGTTCTCCTTATCCACCGCCAACATCGTTATCTGAACTTGCCACCGTTTTGCAGGAAGAATGGTATAATATTCCCATGGCAAACATACAGGAACTGTATTTATCCATTCCGAGAAGACTGCAAGCTGTTTTGGATGCCAACGGGTTTCCTACACCATATTAAGCAAAGAAACATGTTTTTTAAAGGTGTTTCCATATTTTTGTCCAACCCCTGTATTATGTTCATGTTTTTTTGACACATTTCAGGATGTTTGTGTTACTTAAAAGTATCTGAAGAAAAATTATTTAATGAATAGATACAGCTTTACCAGTCTTAGAATCAAGGAAAACATCTATGTTAATAACTCATAGATCTTAGAACAACTAAATTATCATAACTGAAATCAGCCACATTTATTTTGCAAAGGATGGAAAGGCAGGCTGAATAATTTTTGGATGTATTTGGAGAATGTTTCCAAAATTTATTGTAAACAAAGATCTAAATCTCTCAAAAATTATACAGGTTTCATCAGTTAGCTAACATTTTTTTGAAATAAAGGTTGTGTACATTTGGAATAGTCTAATCTTATTTGGAGTATATTTTATTTCCGAGTTTTAGCTGACTTATCTTTCATGCAGAATTGATGGGCATGTTAAAAGAGCTTCTTTTAGAATTTTTTTTTTTTTTTTTGTATTTCAGTGAGTTTTAATTAATTATTTTTATTTCATATCTGTTATTTCACCACTTCATTTAGTAGTTTTAAGAGTATTTATGGTGCAATTTCGTTTATTTTAGGGTCTGAGAATGATAAGCTTAGCCTTCCAAGTCCTCCAGCACCCGTTTTGGGATTTTCATTTTCTAGAACATCATCTACAGGATCTATAGATCTTTTGACTTCATCTTCGGCACATAATACTGGTATTTAATAATTTATAATCTATTTTTATTGAAAAGAAATCTAGATTTTTTTATTTTGGTACTTGTCCTTGGCATGCATTCCCTGGAGGGATTACATGAATAATCATGGAAGGGGTTAAAGGTATGTATCATTTGCCTGAAGCCTTGAGTACCTGTGATGATGAAATGACTTGCATCTCTGTTTTATCTGAAAATACTATGGCGTAGAGTCTCATTCCCTGTTTTCTCCTTCCACTAGCCTCTCAAAGAACCTTAAAATCCAGCGGATTTAAAATGCTCCCATGTCATAAAGAGGCAGACATTATGAGCATTTTCAGATATTTACAAACATCCATGCGTTCTCCTTAATCTGAATCTGAGTGTAAAGATATGATAGTTGGTATGACCACTGTTCTGCAAGAAATCTTTATTTAAATGATTTATGATTTAAATGCAACTAAATAAGTAATTAAAGTTATTTGTATAGTTAAAATTATTTAAAGGCAGACTAATCAGAATATTTTAGTATTTATTTTACTAATTATCAGAATATTTTAGTATTATTTTATTAATATAATATAATAAAGTCAGAATATTTTAAAAAGTAATATTATTTTGTATCATTTTAATCTATTTTCTGGAATTTGAGTTAAAGGCTTTAAATTAAACATCATTCATATTATTGTTAAAAACAACACATATATATAACTCAGCTTTGTTGTCCTGGACATTATGGGTGAAAGTTAATTCTAAGAATTAGTTCAGAGATTATAATTATTATTGTTAACATTTATCTTATATCTTTTGATTTATTCCAAAATTAATTGTTCTTTTAACGTATTTTAAGACTTTCTTAATCATTGACCAGTGTCTCTTATCAGCCTTCTCCAGAAATTGTGAACAAAATGATACTACAAAGAAATGTCTCGTTGAGTAGCCACAGCCAAGTACATCAACCTACCAACAACTTGTCTGTAAGGAATTTTCTCGCAGTTTATCCAATCATTATCATCTTCCCCTGCAAGCTGACACTTCCCAACAGTTTTAGAGACAGGATTTGCATTCCACATATTAAATTTCCTTAAAACTTTGGTGGCATAATTCGGTTGGCCAATAAATATATCACCATTACCTAATCTTTTTATCTCAAGGCTCAGGAAAAGTTCAGCATCTTTATAAGTTACTTTAAATTCTCTTTCAAAGAAATTGACTTTAAACTTGCATGTAGTGGCAGCAAACACACCATCAGGAAATAATGCTTGTAGTAACTTTTGTTGTTGGACTAAACTGCAAAACAAACATGGATCAGCATTGCTCTCCTTCAGACCATAACATTACAAGAAATCTTTGAATCTTTTATTCCAACAGCAGCGAGACTGCTTAAATACATAGACTTTTTATCAGTCTGCACACTGTGCCCGACTTGTCATCACAAACTCAGGTTGAAGCATATATAAATCTCTCCAATTCATGCCAAGTCCTGTGCAGAAATGCAATTCTGACATCAAATTGTATCAAATCCAGACCTTCATTAGCAGCAACACTAATCACAGGACAAATGGTTTCAAAACATACCACAGGACTAAACATTTTGTAATAATCAATACCTGCCTTTTGGGAAAAACCTTTAACCACCAACCAAGCTTTAAATCTATCGATATCTGCATTTGCATGACATTCCACTTTGTAAACCCATTTATTTGAAATAGCATGTCTACCCTCTGGGAGATCAGTTAGGTATCATTTTTTATTTTTGGATAAAGATTTCAGCTCTTCAGCTATTGCAGTTTGCCATTCCAAGGCATTATCCAAATTTACTGTTTGGCAATAATTCTCTGGTTCCTCATAGTCCACAAAACAATGCTTTATCAATCTTTCAGGTGGTGTCTGATAAGTAAAGCTGTTCATTAATGGGCTGTTCAGGAACTGATATAGAGTAGTGAATGATGAAATTACTTCTGAGGTAAAGACTATTTCTCTAGTTCTTTTTACTTCTATTGTACATCTTAACCATACCCAATAACCATCAACATCATCTAAATAACCAACCAATATTACCAATATTCCTTTCTCACTTCTTGGACTCCACTTTATTTGCTTCTGTTTAGGTACATGAATAAAACACTCTCTCTATATAACTCTAAGATGATTAAGTCTTGGAGTTCTGCCGCAAAACAGTTTGAATGGAGACTTGCCATCTACTGATGAGGTTCTAGCATGATTAAATATATACACTGCAGTATTAACCAACTCAGCCCACAGTGATTTTCACAAAGCTTCAGCAATCATGATTGTGCAAGCTAAATCAACAAGTGTTCTATTTGTCCTTTCAGCTGTCCCATTTTGCTGGGGGTACAGGGGTGCTACTGTGAAGCTCTGCTCCCATTCTTCACAAAATATTCTTAAAGTCCTTTTTTATATACTCTAGTCCACCATCACTTAAAACTGCCTTGATTGGCTTCTCTGCTTGAAGTTGGAAAAATGTACAAAATTCTTTAAACTTAGCAGTGGTTTCTGACTTATCTTTAAGAAAAAAAAAAAAACAAACTTTTCTGTACTTGGAGAAATAATCTGTAAAGCATATATAATAGTGAGAAACACCTATGGATTCTTGTTCCATAGGCCCACAAAAGATCAGTATGAATAAGTTCACCAACCTCATTAGCATGTTGTTGACAACTCTGGCCTGTTAACCTATGCTGTATTTGTAATATCAGTTGCCTCACAAAAAGTACCATCCAATTTTAGTTTATTACCATGGGATGTTATACCTTTTTAACATGTTTATTTAAATATCCCAGCCTTTCATTCCAGAGTTGATGAGGATTAGTTTCACTTACATGCACTTCAGAAGGACACTCAACTTCAGGAGACACAGTTTTATAGAATAATTTGAATATGTTAGTACAGCGAATTCCAACAGCAACAACATTTTTGGATTTCAAAAATTCACATTTATCATTTGACATAAACTCACGTCTATGATCTAGCACCTGGCTTACAGAAAATAAATTTCTTGCAGCATCAGGGGCAAACAGTACATTTTCCATGAAGCTGTCTCTCCATGAACCCTGTACTAACATTTCAAGTGATATGACACCATGTGCATAAGCTTTCATTGTTGCATTTTTACTAATTCTTGCTTCAATGGAAACTCAAATGTTGTATATGATTTAAACCAGTCAATTATATTAGTAATATACTAGTAGCTCTAGTAACGATTACCCATGCATTATTATTAGTCACACGGAGATACATACCAATAAAGGCTTCTCCATAGTTGAACTTTGCATCATGATTGACTTGTCATGTAATTAGTTTTCTGGGATATAAAGTTCTTTTTAGAGTGACTTCTTTTTACCACATTTAAAACGTTTATACTGTTTTCTGTGTTTGTTAACAGACTCATTTCTTGAAAATGTTTGCTTCCTTGGAGTTTTTCCAACAGTATCTTTAGCAATTAAAGGAAGTTTACTGTCCCTAGATGGCTCTGACATTTTTTTTCTGCTCTTCTGAAATTAGCAGTCCCTTCAATTCCAGCAGTGTTTGCTGTTCTTCTGGCCTTGCATACCAAGGCAAGTTTAGTGGCTCAAATTCATTAGAGAAAGTTTCTAATAGTTTATTCATAATAACAAAGTCCTTTGGCTCAATTTCTAAACCATGCATTCATGACACCAAATGTTGTAGTTTTGCTATATGCATGGCCATTGTATCTGTAGGATCACGCACAAATGATAAAAACTGCAACTGGCATGCATAATTTGCTTATTTATTTTTCTGTTCAAACAATTCATGCAGCTTCATCCATATTTCTCTTGCTGTTTTGCACATGGAAAGTAAATCACAAATTGGGGAGTCTAATGTCTGTGAAAAAATTCCATGAGCAGCTCTATTAACCTTGTCAAACTTGGTTAACTCTCAGTTGTATTCTGGACTTCAAGGGGAGCAACTTCAGCAACAGGCTCTGGTTCTACTATTTCCCCAGAACACACTTCAAAATCTCCTTTTTCCATAAGTAAACCTTCAACCATCCACTTCCATCACACCCAATTCTTTGATCCCAAAAGTTTGTAGTAAATAATTCCACGATTGCAATGAAGCTCATTTTCACTTCTGAGGAACTATTTAGGGTTAGCAATAAAATTTCTTAGAATGCAGGTAAAGTCATACTGGACCCATAACGTAAAGTATTATTAAGTCAATGATGGAGAGCTACATTAAGTTTTATTTATTTAACATTAAGCAACTAGGAAAGTATTATTACCTTCTACAATGTGCGAAATACTGAGAAGAGGTAACATTAAATTTTATTTTTTAGAAGTGTTTTTACTACTATACGAAGCTGCCAAATCACTGATACAAAATTCGATATTGCACATGCAAATAAATATTAATATAAAAAAAAGGTAAAATGTATTTTAGGGAAACAATATAAAACAAAAGCATTAATTAAATTCAAGTTTACAATACTAAAAGTAGGCTACTATCAAAGGAAGTCAAAAGGAACTTAACTATGAAGTCTAGCCTGAAATTTAGGAGCATGAAAATTGAACTTCTTAAATTGGAAAAAAGTGAAGGGAAGCTATGATATCAATTTAGAACCCATTCACTTACTGAATAATTCAAAATTTTGTCCAAGAGAAATGGGGCCCACCAGCGGCCGAGCAGTAAAGTCGCTGAACACTGGTAGTTCGGTCCGAGGTTCGAATCCCGCGAACGGGCTGGCTGCATGGGCGTTTCCGTGGCTTCTCCATGTGTAACCTGTATATGAGTCATTTCCCTTAGAAAGTTCTCCACAAAGGCATCCCTCCCTTTAGGCAGATAGCCCTAGTGTGCTTTGCCATACTTAAATAAACCAAACAAACCAAACCAAGAGAAATGTATTATGTGAATAATTTCCCCCTATATAGTAAATTTTATAGTCGTAAAGAATTTAATATGGCTGTGAGTACTTTTGAAGCTTATCACATGGCTTCTAGAGAACAAGGAATGATGCACTAAATAAAGGTGGCAATTTAATACAATCTTTATAGTTTTAAGTTGAAGAATGTTTAAAAATAAAATATACTGAAATACTTTTCAGTATGTATTTTTCAGGAACTATACATATACTTGCACACAATGTAAAATTTTAATTATTTCTGTAATTCTTTCAAGCTAATTTTGGTTAGATTTTCCTTTTTTTTTTTTTTTTTTTTTGTCTGCTCTATCACAAAAGTTGTCTCATTATGATATAAAGGTATTAAAAACTTTCATACTATCAAAATTTAGTCATCTATCATATATAAAATCCATAACCTGAAAACCACTACAGTTCTGTTTGTTAGAGATACACATGAATTAACCATTGTCTAACAAGTACTTTTGACTTTTCTTCTTACTCTTTCTTTTCTGATCTAGAAAGCTGGGTAAAATCTTCTTCAAAATCTGTTATTACATACATAATGCTACTACTATGTTTTAACTAAATAAAATATTCAGCTAACCTCATTTTAATACTTCAGTGTGTTAACTTTTTTATCAAGCAATTTATGTGCATGTAATGCTAACTTTTACAAAATTTTCATGATTTTTATGAAAACCGTTCTTTTTTAATTATCTTAATTGCATAATTCATTTTTTATGAAATTTGCAACTTTTTGAGACATCCAAAATTGTGCCTGTTTGTTGATCTGTCACCGAAGCTCTCTTTTGTCTGATATTTGTGTTAGTGTATGAGTTAAGCCTCTTTATTACCACATGGGAAAAAAAAAAAAAAAAAAAAAAAGCTGCTCCATTTCTGAAATATGAATTCATTTGCTGTTATTACCAAATTTGGGGACCTATATCAACATTCTGGCAAATTTAATACCAGTTTGTGTACCCGTCCTAAAGCAGTGATCATGTGTTACAAATTTTTTTTTTAAACAAAATTAAAATATTTCTCTTTCTGTTATCTTTTAAAATGCATTTGACTTCGATTTTTGTCAATTTTTTGATATGTTGATTTTAAATTACTTTTTAACAGAAAAAAAAAGACTTCTTAACAGTGATTTCATTGCTCTAAATTTCCAGTTTTTAGTATGTTTCTCCCAATGTAATTGTTTTAAAGGTCAAATATTTATCAATATGCTCTGTAAAATTGACTTTTTACTTAAAACAAAATTTATAATGGCTCTAACATTTAATTGTAATATTGTTGAAATCAAGGGTTAAAAAAATGGATAAGTATTAAGGAATATTTCTTTACATTTTATACAGTAACAAGTTTTAAATCGTATTATCAAATCCTCCTTTTTTTAATCCTATGCAGAAGTACTCAGAGGATGTTAAGTGCGTGGAAATCAGAAACAATATTTGACGCATAGTACAAAGTCCGAGGTCCGGACGTCCAATATCCAGAATGATCTAAAATCCTGATCTCTAATTTTTTAAATTTATTTTTTGTGTGTGCTTTACGCATGCACATTTGATTCCTTCCCACGCATGTGAAGAGTCCTGATTCTTAATTTCCCTTAGGTACTAAATAAAATACCTCGTTACTGAAGAAACGATCATTTTAGCATAAATTTGTATGATCAATAATTTGGCTCCGTAAAGTACATCGTTGATTCTACACCTACTGATGTTTTATATCTCTGATGCCAACCTGGTGAATCGTTATTTATTATACAGTACAAAGTCTTTAATTCGGACTCGCTTCGGCGATTCCGGATTATAGATCATCAATTTAAATCTGGTAAGGTGGCATGCAGAAATTATATTAAAAAAAATATGAAAACTGTAATTTATGAAAAAATATGAAACCGTAATTTATGAAATAAAGAGCAATTATGATCTAAAGGGTATCAAAATTTATAAAAATAAAAGCTTAATATTTATGTGTTTACTTTATTAAACATTTCTTTCAATGTAAGTTGTTTAAGTTGCTTTGTATTTTTGTGCTAATACTTTCTCTTTAGTTCTCTTTTCTATGGATCTTGGATCTTATTTTTACAGCTGGCATTAACTATAAAGAGTTCTAACCAGTATCCTGAAAATTATAACCATTTAAACACTTGCTTGGTTTTAAAAGAAATCAAAGATGTACTTCCAGTACATCGTAGCACGAGGCGGAAGTTCAAAATGCGAGTTCATGAGTATGTAAAATAAGAACGAAAGATCTTCTTCATCTTGTGCTACGCTGGCGTGGAGGCAGTCAGAGGAGAAGTCATGTGATCTTGAGAAGGCACCTGGTTGATCGAAATCAGTAAAGTTCATTAAAAGTTCCTAATTTAATGATAAAAACACTTAATAGTAATAAATTTATGTATATTCCTTTAAAACATCTGTCTTCTATAAACAGTATCTCTTCTCTTTACGCGCATGTGTAGCGGATGTGCACGTTAAACGCACATGCGTAAACATATTATGCGTAAACGCATTATGCGTTTACGCATTATATGCATGTGCATAAAGTTTGTAGCTTTGAGGTCTGGATTATAGATCATTCTAGATTATGGATGTCCGGATTAAAGACTTTGTACTGTATTTTGCTTTCATTACCACATGTTTCTCAACAAATGACAACTCATGCAAATTTTTTATATTAGTAATTGAATAACAAAGCATATAATAACCTTTTATGTTGACATTATGCTTTGCGATGATTGCAGATTTAAGTTCAATGCTCAAAGAAATGTTGACAGGAAAAATTTAACAATTTCTTTCCATATACTAAAAATAAATTTTGTTAATGATACTCATAGGCCAAACGATTACATTTAGTGCTATTTAAATGTGCTAGAACTCGTATGGCCACACTGAGCGGCAGAATTTAGGGAAGACAAATGGAGGCGCTTGGTAGCAAGAATTTATGACCTGCAGAGACTGTATGAGGCGGTAAGATTTCTAGCGCTGACCCTCAAAAAAGTATATATGGAAATTTATTCAGGACTCAGATAAGCCTTAAGCATGTGCAAGGAATAGGCATAAGTGTAATAAATAATTAAACAAATACAACTTTTAGGATTAACTGTTTCAGTTTGCGATAGAAGTAAGATAAAATTTAGTGGAACAACTTGTCTTTAGTTGCCAATCTCATGATACATAGCCAAATATGTATAGTGGACAATAGCTAAATTTTATCATAATAGCTACGAATCTGAAGGTTTTCGGAAATTGCAAACCAAAAGTGAAATTTTCTGATTAACGAATTGGTAAAATTCTAGTATATGGTATGGGCACAATGTTGAAAATTTTGCCAACACCAAAATGACCTGTTTACTACTCATCCTTGATGCTGCGTTTATTGCTCATCATAAAGTCGCCCAAAGTAGCCAAATCCTGGTGTACCATACACTAAGATTAAACCAATGGATTTTGTTAAGAAATATGGAGAAACAGTAATAAAGGAAGATGATATAAAAGAAATGTCACTTTGAGATGACAGTGCTCCTCAGGTTCTAGATCCAGAAAATACTGCTACCGCTAGAGCAGAAAGTGACAGAGAGGTTACTGAAAGTGAAAAAATTTCGATTGACAAGTCAGTTGGAATTCTAGACACAGCAATCACAAGACTTCAACAATGGAACTTTGTAACTGAACAAGAAATACTGTCTGTTTACAGAATAAAGAGATGGTGTTAGCACAAAAAACGAAGCAACTTAAACAACTTTGAAAGAAATGTGTAATAAAGGAAACAAATAAATATTAACCTTTGTTTTTTCCTAAATTTTAATGCCTTTTAGATCATAAATACTTCATGATTTCATATATTTAATATAATTATTTCTACATGCCATCTTACTAGATTTAAATTGATGATCTAATATCCGAAAAAATCCCGAATCCGGAATCGTGGAAGTCACGACTCGTCCAGATCTCAGTCTTTGTACTGTATTTCACTACTAATATAAAAGGTACTATAATTTGAAATGAACCAAACAAAGCATTAATTATAAAGTGACTATGATTTTTGATTTAATAGATGCCTCAGAAGCTGAAAATCATTTCATATTTGAGAAAGTATTTCAGATAGAATCTGTAAATAGGACAGAAATAATGTGTGATTTTAATATTAATAATGCGATAAACTTTGATTGTAATTTTTGTAATCATTAACCGAATAAAATTGAATTACCTTAAATTTTCTTTTTAACATAGAACATCAGCAAAAACTTTAAAAAAACATTTCATTCAAATTAATACTTTGATGGGCGTCCCTACCTTTTTTATGAATTTTTATCTCCCTCATGAAAGCTGTAAAATTCCATTTAAAATACGTACAATTGTGCCTTTTAATTTTCTAAATGCATGGCAGATGACAGCACTAGTATTAATTCATGGAAATAATGAGGAAAAATTCTTTGCAGGTCTAATTTTGAAGCAGTTTATTTTTCTTAATTTCTTATCTAATTTAAATCATCAGGACAATAACTTTTGCTATTAGAATGAATATTTTGATCTGAAAGTTTCTTTTTCTAATAAAAATTATTATTAGAATTCATATATATTAATTAAAAATGGTTGAAATTTAAAGGTGGGACAAATGCGTCCCACCGTGCATGTAGGAAATGCAGCTTCTAGGTGGCAGCACTGTTAAAAAATTTTTAAATTCAAGTATCATGTTCATTTCATATATAGATAATGCAGATTTATTTTTTAAAATAAATTGCAGTAATGTTAAAACTTGAAAAAGATTTAATATTTTTTCTGAAAGAAATGAAAATATAACCCTGTAATATGAAATGTCATTGAACACTGAAATAGATATGTGAGTGTGATTCACCATAGATAAAAATATCCTAAGCAGGGAAAAGAGAGGTGAAATGTAAATAAGCACGACGGCCTTCTAAATATTGTCCTTTTTAAACCTGTAGCAAATAAAGTACTGGAGCGAAAATCTTCTTGTTTCAAATCTATTATGAAATCATTAAAAAATATCTAAAAAGTCATACAGGGAGTGATTTTTTTTAAAATTATGTAATTTTTTTAACAAAATATTTTTATTTTGTGAATATGATCAGTATTTTCTGGATAGTTATTCAAAAACTTTTTTATGTCTTGCATTTTGCACTTTATATAAGATGTTACGAGAATTTACACCCAGGCAAAGAAGCCATTTTATTGCTCCTAGATGCATGGTGGGACAACCATTATCCCACCGTGTCATGAATTTTTAAAAAAAATTTTGCATGAAACTACATTGTATTAGATGCTAATTATCTATGTGTAAAGTTATTTTTTCAAAAAAAAAAAAAAAAAAAAAAAAAAAGTATGCACCAAACCTCAATTATTCTGGGAAAAGTATAGCCTTTAATTCTTCTGTTCAGTATGAAATGTTGTTTAAAAATGTATTCTTTTACATATTCAGTACTCTGAAATATTGTTGAAGAATAAAATATATGCATTTTTACTTGTATTTATGACTTAATTAGAAAATGGTTTCCTCTGATTTTATTAAAACCTATTGATGTCAATGGGAAGTCACTGAATGTTTTGGTCACCAAGAGTAGTGTGTCAGTAGTTCAAGGGAGTGAATGGGGGGGGGGATTTTTTTTGACCTCTCTTCCATTTTCTATCTCTATGGTTTCAGCTCTTGAGTAGTTGTGGGGAAGGGAGAGTTACATTTTTCTATCTGACCTATATAATGATTGAACCCCAAATGTTGCCATATCTACTTTCATCTTATTAGATTTAAAATGATGATCTAAAGTCTGGAATCACTGAAGTCCCAATGATTCTAGATCAAGGATTTTATACTGTACTGCAAAGAAAGTAATGAAGCAGTTAAACACAGAAACCTGATTACAATCAATAGGCTTAATACTGGGTGAGTGGTTAACTCTTGAATGTCGGAAGTTCAACTGAAATCCTGTTAAACAGTCTGGCTGCACTGGTGTTTTCAGGTTTTTCCACAGGCTGAAAATAAGCAAACTTCACTGAGAAAGCCCTTCATAGAAACCTCCTTTGTCAAGACAGATAGCTTTCACTTATTTTCTCAATTTTAATGTAACCAAAATATGCACAAAATTAAAAAATATGTATTAATAAAACAATGTACAAAATAAATCATAAACAAAATTAACTCTCATATAGCAAAATGTGAACAAATGTGTTTGCATAAATTTCAGTGCCTTCGTTTTAAGGCAGTGCAAGGATAACTGCTCATTACCTCATTATCTACCCCAAGACCAAAAAATCTTTTCTGATTCTGTTATTCATTTGTTATTGTTGTTCCTGTTAGTTTCAGAAGTTTTTTCTATATGAGCTGCAGCTTTTTTCTATGTGGGCAGCATTTGGTCTCTTGATTGCAAGAAAAGGCCGATTCCAACTTGATTGTAGCTTGGGCAAGATCTCTTAACAATGCTTTTAGTTCCACAACTACTTATTTTTATTTATTTATTACTTGCTCCACTGTTAGGTACTATATGGTAAAGAAGAGATGCTCCAGGGAGGATTTCTTAAGGGATATTGGTTCGTATCTATATTACATATGGGAAAGACCATGAAAGCATGCAGCAAGCTGCTGCACCAGAACTTGTTGTATCCCAAACCAAATTACCAGTGTTTACATGCTTTTCCTACTTGGCCATTGGTGGGCTTCCGCGATTACTTTGAGTTTTCTTTCTTTAACTCCCTGTCTGTAAACTTGGGCATTATATCTAGTATTCATAATATCAATCTTTGTGTTGATCCTCTCTTTGACTATCCCTCTTATTGCCCTCTCTCTGAAACCCTCTTATTGCATCAGCAGTCATTTAAACAAATGCTGTTATAAAGATGTATTTAATGGTTATGTGAAGAGATCATTCAGAAGATTAAAGACCACAGCTGAAGATCTTCTGGGGTGATGTTAAATGTAGTACTTTCAAGAAGTGTATTATTAATAGGAATAAAGAGATTTTACTTGCTAATTGAAAGGGAAAATTTAATTCCCAAAAGTCTTGACTCTTGAAGCCACATTCTGAAACTGTGTACTACAACTAGTATGTTCTTTTTACTTTTATGAGATAAGACATATAGCGAGAGTACCTTAAACGATTCTCTCAAATGGTGCTCTTATTACATTGTAATGCTGTCAGACACATGTCTACCAGCCCTTTTATGCTTTCCACATATCTCAGGATTTTTCCTCATTTGCATCATTTAATGTGATTTATCTTGTGCCTGTTACAGAAGAAACATTCACATAGTTTCTGAAGTATTTTTGTTACATCAAAAAGACTGCAAGTAAAATTGTGAAGATCTGAAAGAATATTATTTGTGTGAGATAGTGGTTATATGAAATGCCAAATTCTTTCTATCTTTAGCTTCATATGAAGTTCAGGTAACTCAGTTTTGTACTGAATGGCTAGTGTCACTTTATTGTTGGACTAAGCACTGCTATTTTTTTGCCAGTTGGGTCTTTGCCAATCATTTGTATTAATTCTGTTAATGCTTGTAAGTAGGGATCTTCATTTGAACTTCACTTAATTCAATATTTCTCTTAGGATGTCTCCACTGCTGTGGACCACATGATGATTTGTCTGATCTGATACAGAAAGTCTGATATAGCCTTGATTTTAAAATGTTCAGATTTGTCTAATGATCTGGAGCATTGAAGCCATTTTTATCAATCAGCTTTCAAGGAATTCCTCATACTTGGTTTTTAGTTTTTTTATGCAGGATCTTTTTATGTGCTTCAGTTTGTTCTTGCAAAAATCTTTTATGACATCAGTTTTCTACCTATTGCTACCTGAACCTTCTTGAATTCTGAATTCTACATTTTTTTTTTTTTTTTTTTTACTATAAAAGCATTTCTAAAATGTCTGATTACTGTTTAAGAGGAAATTGCACTAATTAATTTATCATATTTTAAATGTAATTTTGTACTGCACATTTGAAGATAACTTTTCATCATGCAGTGCGAGTTTAATAATCGGACAGGGGGGGGGGAACCTGAAGTGAGGCCTTATTTGCAAAAGACATGCTAGAGGCAGGTTCCAGGAATATCTTCTGTAGCATTTCTGTTCCAGGAAGCTTTCATTTACAGAAACAGTGTCTTCATTAAAATTTCCGTTACATTTTTTTATTTCCGCATTGACAATAGCTGTCTTTTTCAATCCATTTTAAACAAACGTGAAACCTCAGAGTATGCATTGATATTTATGACATCTAAATTTTCTCTTTTGTTTTGGCCTTACTTCCCTTTATATCTGAAATTATGGAAATTGCCATATCAGCATTCATTCTTGTAGAGTTCCTTGTCTAATAGCCGATCAGTTGCTTTCTTTTATTTTTGTGGAAATTGCTTCTGTCTCTTTCCCAGTGTTTGAAAGTGCCATTTTGATTGTTTTCTTCATATTAGTTAAGTTGAAATTTTTGTGTTCAGGGTTTGATAGACATTAATAACCTTATCTCTAATTATCCTTTCAGCTGTTTTCTAGCTGAAAGGATAGCTGTCTCTTTGCACAGTAGTTCAGAATGATGAAGCAATTGAAGGTATAAAAGTGAAGCTGTATAATAAAGTAATATTATATCACAAGAAAACAAAGTAAAATATAAATGATAAATAATATATATGATTATAAAAACTGGTATGGAACAAAAGACAGTTTTTCTGTACAAATATTGACAAGTTATGCATACTTACATACTTCACTATACAGTATAAATGATGCCCCCCCGTATTTTATTTCATCCTTATGTGATGTATGTGGTTTCTCTTCCAAAGTTATAGAGCATACAATAATTGCAGTTTTAATTATACAGTACAAAGTTCGAAATCTGGACTCGTCAGGACTTCGACGATTCCGGGTTTGGGATTTTTCCAGATATTAGATCATCAATTTAAATGTAGTAAGATGGCATGCAGAAATTATAAAATTAAAAATATGAAATCGCGATTTATGAAAAAATGAAGTATTTATGATATAAAGGGTATCAAATTTTGCAAAAAAGCTTAATATTCATTTGTTTACCTTATTAAACATTTCTTTCAATGTAAGTTTTTTAAGTTGCTTCGTTTTTTGTGCTAATACCTTCTCTTTAATTCTGTAGACAGACATAATCTTTTGTTTAATTACATTGTTGAAGGTCCTGTAAATGGTGTTTTGAGAATTCTGACTAACTTGGCAATCGAAATTTTCTCGTTTTCTGTAACTTCTCTGTCACTTTCTTCACTATCGGTAGCGGTATTTTTGGATCTAGAACCATACTACAGATTTCACCATTCATTAATTGATTGATGATTGAGAAACATTGTCATCACAATGAAAAACTTTTATATCATCTTCATTTATTACCGCTTCTCCAAATTTCTTTACAAAATCCATTAATTGAAAGATTTCACCTTTGTTTTGCGATATCCAAAAACCTTTTACATTAGTGGCTGTCATCATCAAATTTAACTGTCCTTCACTATACATACTTGGCTATGCATCATGAGCTTGGGGACTAACGACAAGTTCCATTAAATTTTATCTCGCTTCTATCGCTCACTGAGACAATTAAGCCTGAATTGTATTAGTTTAGTTATTTATTATACATATGTCTCTTTCTTGTACATGCTTAAGGCTTATCAGAGTTCTGAATAAATAAATTTCCACATTTACTTAAGCATTTTTGAGGGGTGGCACTAGATCTCTTACCTCCTCATTCGGTCTCTGTGAGTCCTAAATTCTATGACTCGGCGCGGCCATACGAGCCCTGGCGCTGGTTCAGGATTTATGTGAAAAACAAATCAGTTATTCTTAATTCAATTAGCCCTAAATGTAATCTTTGGGTCCACAAGTATCATCAACAAAATCTATTTTTAGCATATGGAAAGAAATTTTTGGTAAATTTTTCCTCGTCAACATTTTTAGCGCATTTAACTTAAATCTGTAATTATCACCAAGCGTAATGGCAACATAAAAGGTTACCATTCTCCTTTATTATTCAGTTACTAACATTAAAAAAAAATGTTTACGCATCACTACATGAGTCATTACAAGTTGTCATGTATTGATAAGCATGTGGTGATGAAAGAAAAGTAGAATAAAAATAATAATTCACCAAGTTGGCGTCAGATCAACGATGTATCTATGTGGAATGTTTTGGTTTGAGATGGGTGTCCAGCAGATACGCAACAACAGAGCCAGGTTATTGCTCGTACAAATTTATGCTGAAATGATTGTTTCTTCAATAACAAGGTATTTAATTTAGTGTCGAAATAAAATTAAGAATCGGAACTCTCCAGATGTTTTATTATGCGTGGAGGAGGGTGGAAGAATCAAATGCACATGTGTAAAGCCTACCAGAAAAACGTTGGTGGTGGTTTTGAGGTTCGGATTTCGGACTTGGTACTGTATTTTTTATTAAAATAGCATAAGCAGACTGCTTTTTTCTATTACTCTTGTATGTTGCTTGTTTAATGAAGTGCATATTTACATATTGGCTATAAAATTGCATTGTTAAAAAAGTAATAAAACAGCGAAACAGTGCATAGATTTTTCATAAATACTAATATTTTAAGACCCATTAAGTGCCGGTAGCTAACATATTGAAATCGCAATAGTTTCATTATAAGCTTACTCCTGGTAGAAGAGGAAGTCAGTTTTATGGGTGTTTCCATTGTTTTCTGCTTTAGTAACAGAAATAAAAGCCAATTTCCTTTAGAAAATCTCATGTATTTGCTCAAATACTTTGATATAATTAACTAAATTTCATGTTTTTGAATTGCAGATGATGAAGACAGTGATCAAAAATCAACTTTAAGTTATAAGGAAAGGCGGCGTGAAGCTCATACTCAAGCTGAACAGAAGAGACGTGATGCAATTAAGGTAAAAACATAAAAAAGCTTTTTAATTAAACATCTCTTAAGTAAAAGCAATCAAGGTAGTCAGCTAAAGTGCCTTTACTACTATTCATCATATTACTTATGCATGCAGTATGATTAAAAAATTTCTCACGTGGACACAACAACTTCTTTTTATGGCCTATTAAATTATACAGATTTTTTTGCTGCACTTCATTTGAACTTATTTCCTTGAATTATTCTAACTTAATTAACCAATTCATCAAGGGAAGTTGAAAATGATATCAGAAATTGCAAATTTTGAGATTAATGGTCAATTTTTGTCATGTGAGAGTCAAATTTCTTATATGTATATATATATTTTTTGTGACCAGTAGTATAAAATTTTCCCAAATGTATAGGAACCAGGATAGATAGTAAAAGTTAGCTTCCATAATTTGTCAAAAATTAATTTTTTAAATAAACATAATTGTTGTCATCATTCAAAACACTTCCTTTACTTTGTACAAAGTAATAAATAACTAGAATAAAAGTCACAGTGCCATTAATTTACCATTGGAAAACTCTAGTTCAAACACACTTATTTTCGTAATCAGTTCTAGAAGTCCTGTTTTGAGAGTGTCTTTAGTTGTGCTGGCATGGATGACTTGGCATCCTGGATCAATTTAAAATATTTACCATTCATGTTCATTTTAACTTTGAGAAAGAACTACAAATTTCACTGTAGCAGATCTGAAGAGTAATTATTATCAAGGTCTGATAAGTTATAAAGATGATAAGATATCAGAGTCTGGTAAGTAATTATTATCAACTTTGTCAAGGTCAGAAAACACAATATAGATCACCTTCATGTTAGTTCCCGGCTAGCACTTTTTCACTTAAGTAATCATTTGAGCCATTTGTAAGTTGTTTAATCAGTATCATTATAAACTAATCTTAACATTTCATATGTTTCATTAGCAGTTTTACCCAATTTGAAACAAAATTTCTTGTTAATACATTATTCCTATATGTGGGATATGCCAAGCACACTTTTCTCAACCATAGCTCACACTGACTGACTTCACTGAACAAGTTGAAACTTGGCACTCTCAAAGGCACCAATTTTTAGTGAAGTTTGATCTGCTGTTTCCCATGCTGAAGATCCCTGCCTTTAAGTTGGATAACACTCAGCAACTTATTTACCCTGTTTTGTCAAATCATTCCTCGTAGTCACTGCAAGTATATACACATCGGATTATATAATTATTTTGTGCATCTAAAATATATCTACGTATCAACAAGACTGTTTATTCCTCTACTTTGTTTAAAAATTGATTAGTGGGAAATTCATATAGACATCTGAATATTGATTTTTGGAAAGACACAAACAATAAAGTGTGGCATGTGAAATGAGAATCCTCCTAAATCTGACTCCAGTAAATACACCTTAAGAAAACTAAAAAGACATTTTATTTGCCTGGTCCAATAGCAATTTTCAGATACATACATTACCCTTTTGGAGGATTACTTAACAAGTGAACATTGATCATTTTAAATCTGTAAAGGATGCACAGTCCCTGCTGTGGAAATTGGCATTGCCATTTGCATAAACATCTTGTTACATTCTCTCCCTTGATGAAAATATTTATTTGAAATAAGAAATAAATTATGAAATTAAGATGCATTTACAAACTGCTAGGTTCTGAATAATAATTAGTTAGGATCTCAGTATTTTACTTAATCTGTAAAGTAGAACTATGGATTTAGTCATCTCATTCTGTGTGTACGTCTACATTTAAAAAAATTTTTCTTCATATGAGGAGGTAACCTATATTAACAACAGCTTAATTCTGAATTCATGTTTCACATGGATGGGTTTTACATAAGTACTGTTTAGCTGTAATATATATTGTTTATGCTATTTACACAAGAAATTAGAAGTCTGCAGTAAATGTAACTTTTTAGTAACATTTTTCTTTGAGATTAATTCTTCAGTTTAGGCAGCATAATCAGATGGAGATGTCAGTCTTTGCTTTGTAAAGGATAAGCAGGCATTGGATCATATAGATGTTTCTAAAGGATCATTACACCAATAGTTATTGAGAATTAATTATAGCTTCTGTTTTTGTTAGTATAGTTTATAGTTCTTTATATGCTAGCAAAGACCTTCCAAGAATTTTTCTCATAGACATTTTTATACCATCCTCTACCCAAATCCGCTTCACCATGAAGGTTTTTCTGATGTATATTTGATCGTTCTCTTATAATAATCAATCACTTAAGCATCTGTAACTGAATTCCATAGTCTTTGGAGATTTCATTCTGCCATTTTAAAGGTCTGTGCATTGTCATTATACAATTTTCCACAATTCATATCTTGAGATAAAAAGTCGAAAGGCAAAAAGATATTTTTCTATTGTTAAGCCCAAATTCATTTCCAAATGGATGATATGTTTTACTGCATTTCTAAAATAAATAAAATTTAAAAAAAATTTAAATTTCCCTTTATTTTTCTCATAAAAAAGTACTGCAAGATCCACTCTCATGACCTCAAATGCACATAATTCTTTGACTGTGTTAAGAGAGTGTAACTGTTATTTGACCTCCTTGACATGCCATGAACCTTTTGCCTTTATAACTGTTCTGCAAATTCCTTTTATTATTTGACAAACTTTTATTATCCAGTAATGGTTCTCAATATGAAAAAGTATATAAAAAATATCAGGATGTAACACATTTTGATGTTCTTGTTTAATTAACAGCTAAGTAAAGGGGGTGGGAAGAAAAAGTAAAACTAAAATTTAGAGTAATGAATTCAATATTAAGATCACACAGTTTTCATGAGAACTGTGTTATGACTATTTTAATTGATAGTTATATAAAGTATAGAGTCCAAAATTCCAGACGCTTTAGAACTTTGGCTTTTCTGGATATTAGATGATCAGTTTAAATCTAGTAAGATGATATGTAGAAATTTTAAAATAAAAAGTCTGAAATGTAGTTTATGCAATAAATGAAGCACTGTTTCATAAAGGGAATCAAAAGGATCTTAAGGGGGAAAACCTTAAGAGACTCAAAATTTACCCTAAAAAAAGCTCAGTATTTATTTTTTTTTTCTTTGTTAAATTTTTTTTTTTTTTTTTTTTTTCCAATGTAGGGTATTTAAATTACTTGGTTTTTTGTTCATTAATTGCTTGATTAGTGGGGCATCGTGATCACAATAAAAAAATTCTGTTATATCATCTTCATTTATTACTAGTTCACCACATTTCTTCACAAATTCCATTAATTGGAAAAATTTACTTTTTGTTTGTGATATCTGAATACCTTCAGATTCGTGGCTATACACTATTGGTGATGTATCATGAGTGATGACTAAAGACATGTTCTAAATTTTGGCTTATTTCTATTGCATGTTGACAAAGTTAAGCCTGAATTATATTAGTTTAGTTATTTATTATACTTTTGTCTATTTCCTTCTCATGTATAAAATCTATCTGAGACCTGAATATATAAATTCCCATATATATACTTAGGGCTTATGTAGGGCAGGTGCTAGACATTTTGAAACCAGTGATGTTTATGTATGTCCTAAATTCTGCTGCCAGATGTCTCCCTAAATTCTTAAAATTTTTCATCTCAGTATTGCCTTCTCTAAATTTCAAGGTTTTTGCGGTCATGATTTGGTAGCTTGGTGTTTCTCTAAATTCTAAAAATTTTACCGACCCTAAGTCAGTGGACCCACCAGTGGCCAAGTGGTAAAGTCACTGAACACTGGTACTTTGGTCCAAAGTTTGAATTCTGCAAACAGGCTGGTTGCATGGACATTTTTGTAGTTTTCCCCGTGTGTACATATATAGTCAGTTTCCTTTAGAAAGTCCTTCACGAAGGCATCCCTCTCTTTAGGCAGATAGCCTTAGTGTATTTTGCCATAATTAAATGTGCTAAACCAAACCAAATTCTCACCCAGTGTGGCCACACCAGTTCTGGCACTGATCCTGGGCTTATCTGAATAAAAAATCAGTTATTCGTAATTCAAACAGCATTACTTTTAATCTTTTGTCCTATGAGTATCATTTACAAAATATTTTTTGCACTTGGAAAGAAATTTTTGTTAAATTTCTCCTTGTCAACTCGCTTAATACTACGCAGCGCAGTTACCTGAAGTCTGTAATCGTTGCCAAGTGTAATGTCAGCATAAAAAATTACTATACTCTTTTTGGTATTTACTGTTTTTGTAAAAACTTGTTTAGACATACCTGCATGAGTCATTTCTCAAGTTGCTGTGTGTTGATAGTAAGGCAGTGATGAAAGCAAAAAATAATAATGATTTGCAGGATCTCATGAGGGATGTTAAAATCAATGTTTGAATGTAAAGTGTTTTGGTAGTGATGTGTGCCTATAAAAAGGCTGCTATGGAACGAATTTATAACAGAGTTGGCACACTACCGGGAAAAGTCAGGGAATT
Organism: Stegodyphus dumicola; assembly: GCF_044657685.1. Classification (NCBI taxonomy): domain Eukaryota; kingdom Metazoa; phylum Arthropoda; class Arachnida; order Araneae; family Eresidae; genus Stegodyphus; species Stegodyphus dumicola. Next base: position 104,574,039 of record NC_140781.1, on the reverse strand, counting down.
TAAATATAATAGTCAAAATCTGGAAACCTCTGACAAATTATGTATCGTGTGAGCATTATTCGGGCAGCTGGCATAGAGCCAATTTTCGCAGCTTCAATCAGATTGTCTTTTACAAAGGCAAAAGCAAGTTTCCAGCAACTGTGGTTTCCAGTAACTCGATCGAGAGAGTCGCATGCACATGTGCAGTGCATGTTGAATCGAGAGACTCACATGTGCAGTGCATGTTAAACAAAAGAAAATACCTTCCCATTCTCATGTAAAACGAAATTGGTTTAATCGTGGTGTATGGTACACATGAGATTTGGCAACTATATGATGAACAGTAAATGGGTCATTTGAGTGTTGGCGACAGTTTTCAAAATCATGCCAAGGCCATACTGTATACTAGGATTTTACTGCAAAAACTTTTAAACATTTTTTTTAAAAATAAATGCCTTATTTGTCATTTTGCAGTAAAATGAAAAGATAGTGATCAGTCATTTAACCCCTATGAGCCGGGTAGCGAAAACGCGCGCTTATTGCGGAGGCCGGCAGTGTCTTCCGCGAGCGTTTCTCCAGGGCCGGGGGCTTTTTTGCTACTAAGCCTAAATCCATGAAATTTCCGAAGTATCAACGCATTGTTTAATAATGCTCTATAGAGTATTTAAATGGCTTATGCTTTATAGATATTTTTATATATATACTTTATTTACCTTATTTCTTGTTTAAATGCATATTTTACACATTTTATTTTAATTACTCACCATTTTATGACATTATTAACATTATACATCTGAAAACTAAATATATTACTTAAAATTCTCTTTTCGTATGAAAAATTTTAAAACAGGGATCTACACACAGTCCTACGTTACATTCCTTGAACTCGTAATAACTCATTTGCCGTTTTGGAGGATTTTTCCGGGAATGTGAACAAACGAAGCATCGTCGTCTCATTTTCTTATCAGTCTCTTCTGAACAAAGTTTTGGAAAATGTCTTTCAGTTAATCTTTCAGAATCAATATCAGAATTTCAGAATCAATATCTGAAATATTTTGTATCATTTCTGCTATTTCATGCTCTGTTAAACATTTTCGATGCTTCGACATTGAAACGGTAATAGAAGAAAGAATTCACGTCTAACAAGATCTAATTATTTTCTAAAAACTGAACTGTAAACCGAAATACTCAACGCTTTAGCGCATATAAAACTTCTACTTAATAAACAACTACCACTTGCGAAGAATGTGCGATTTAAAGAGATGTCATAAATCACGCCATTTGGAAACATTTAGTTCCCCGTTTGTTTATATAATCAAAAACACGTGTATGTGAGTCATGCTTCTCTCATGTCAAGTAGAAAGTTTAATGTACATGTATCTGAAACCATATGGGCATACAGTGCCATCTTGTGGCAGAAATTATAATTTGAAAAACGTTCCAAGGTACTGGCACAAATACGTGACATTCGGTAGAAAACGCAACAATGCTCTGGCACGCCTACGTGTCGGCCGGTAGATAAGTGCGTTCATTGCTGGTACGTATACGTGACAGTCGGCGCGAAGGGGTTAAGTAACCATTTAATATATATATATTCGCCAAAATATTGTTGATTATTGTAATTAAATTTTTAATTTTTAAGTAATTAATTTTATTTTAATATTATTCGTATCACGTAATGTGGCTTCTTCCTTCTAAATTTATTTATTATTAGTTAACCAATTTTTGTTGGCACACTGCTGAATTTAATTATAGCAGTATGATAACACACCATCACAAAATTTAATGGACATATTTTTTGCTTATGTATGCTGTTGAATAAATATAAAATACCTGAATTTATTTTGCAGAATGTCTGAAATAAAAGATATTTTTTAATCCAAATTGAGCATATTTTAATATTGGTCTTCAGTGGAGAAAACAACTCCTATTATAGGTATAATAGTAATGTTTTGGGGATTATAAGTCATATGTGATTTGCAAATTTACTGTTTTCAAGTGGTACCATAATTAATTTACCTCTTGGCACAGCCAACGTGCACTACACGAATAGATTGGAATTTTCTTATAACACCTGGAATTTCATTCTCCTGTTTGAGAGGCAGCACTGTTATATAAATTATCCATATTTATGTAATAAATTATTTCCGTGGATATAGAGGTATTTTATTTAATGCCAAAGTGAAATTCAGAATCTGGACTCTCCACTCTCCACATTTTTTTTATAAAAAATATTTAATGTGCATGCTTAAATCATAGAAAAAAAGAATCTGAAAAGAAAGTTGCTTTAGATGATTCCAGCTATTGGAATTAAGATTTAGGACTTTGTACTGTGTTATAAAGTTACTTTAAGATGAATGTGCCAGTTTCAAATCTTTATTAAGTCACATTGTGTACAACATGAAAGATATCCTATTTTTCATATTGAAATATGAAAATTTTCCAGTTTCTCATACATGAAGATTAGCAGTTGTTGAGGTTTCATTCAGGGAATACAAAATGTTGACCAATTTTTTTTCAATGGAACAGAAGAAAAAAAAGCAGCTGATGTAGGAAAACAAGTTTCAAAGCTCTAATACAGTGTAAATAAATGACATTTTGTAAATAGTAATGTATGTTACTTTTAGTATGAATTTACTATTTCTTGACATGAGAATGTTACCTTATTTATTTGCATGACTTTTCAAAACTTAAAATTTTCATGTCTGTATTACTTTTACTTCTGCATAGAGTACTTTTAAATTTTTGTTGAACTTTGTAAGTGCTAATGCATCCCTTTTTTATTCATTTTTATCTATCTATCCTATCTATCTCTTATCTTTATTTTTATCTTCTATCTTTTTTATATTCTCTTGGATGCAAATTGAAACCAATTCAGAAACCCATGAAATCTGACAGAAAAAAATTTATTTCAACTTGCAACTTAATAACACTAAAAAAATTATGCCAATAATTTGAACATAGAGCGGTAATGTTTGAAGCATTAGTCCATTACTGCACTGAAAGTTCAAAATCGTATCCAATATCCAGACCACTCATGAAAAATAATACTGTACCGAGTGTTGGAAAGGAGATTGTAATATTAAACAAAAGAAAGCGGGTGTACCATAAATGTGATTTTTCTCCTAACAGATTCATTCCTGTATGTGATTTTCAATCACCTGCTGACTAGGGAATTGCACTGTGACCAATGATAATACATTGACTGATTGATTGATTTGGGCCATGGTCACACTTTCAGCTCTTTTAAGTGGTTAGCATTTTTCTGCCTGACCTCAACAATAAGTGAAGATCCAGTGTTACCATGTCTGCATGTCATCTTACCAGATATAGATTGGTTTTAATTCCAAAAATTCCTGAAATCCTGGATTGCAGCAGTTTTGCATATAGGACATTTTACTATATTATTATATATGTAGAACTTCATCTGGCATAAAAAATGTTTAACAGTGCATGGAGAAGGGAAAGGTCATGGTTTAAATAATATTTTTGAACTTTTCATCCTGTTCTTTTAAGTACGAGGGCTGTAAATTAAGTAATGGCAACATAGGTATAAATCAATTTTTAATGAACTTACAAGTACAGTTGCATTACATTCCTTCTATGTAATCACCAGCAAAGCTTATAACCTTTTGCCAAATGTCGGGAAGCCATTGTAGACCAGTGGCGAGGTGTTGGTTGTTGATGTGAGCGACCGAGCGCCCTACTGCGTGAAGTACAGATCAAACGTCATGAAATTGGTGACCTCGGAGGGGTTCCTTCAATTTCGGAAACAGATCAAAGTCACAAGGACTCATGTCGGGTGAGTAGGGTGGGTGTTCCAGGATTTCCCACTGCCACCGTCGCAAAAGGAGAGTGACATTGTTTGCGACATAGCAATGAGCGTTATCATGCAATATGATAGGGAGATTGTTGTGCAATAAACTTAGACGTTTGTGCCGCATAGCTGGACGCAGATGGTGCTGTAGAAATCAGCAATAGTAATCTGTGTTGACAGTTTGTCCTTCAGGTACAGCATGTGTAAGAATCACACTGTCCTAGTCGTATGCCATAATCAACATAACCTTCACACGCCTGGGTTCCTGTCAAAATTTCTGTGGACGTGGCAAACCTTGGTGATGCCATTCATTTGATTGACGCTTTCATTCAGGCTCATAGGCTCGTGCCCATGTCTCATCAATGGCGACAATATGCTGCAGAAATGTGTCTCCTTCATTGTGGTATCTCTCCAAGTGGGGGCCAGCCAGTGCATACCGGTGCCATTTCTGCATACCAGTGCCATTCAGTTAGTCGATGTGGAACCCAGCAGGAAGCAATTTACCTCATGTTGAGAAATTTCTTCATTATGCACCACACCGTTTGATGACTCAGACCAACCTCTAAGGATAATTCTTGGACAGTCCATCGGCAGTCTATGGTAAGGAGACGTCAATCTGCTCTTGACGAATGGAGGGCCAACCTGTGCGTTGCAAATCCACAGTCTCATTCCTACCTGAACGAAATACTTGAACCCATTGTGCTATTGTCCTATACGGTAAAGCATTTGTGCCACAAGCTTCCACTAATTCTCGATAGCATTCTGTTGCATTTTTGCCATAAGCAACCTTGATTTTATGCCATGACAGCTGATCACCTTTTGAAAACATGCTTTAGAGTGATGGAAACGAAACTCCTCATTATAACGCCACACAACAGCTACCCTTCTAAGTAGACCGACTGTTTTTTTGCACTCTACGCATCGGCAACAGCGCCACCTCACCGCTCCCATATCCTATTTGCACATGCCCGTCCTTCTGCGAATTTCAAGGTTAAGTTGCCACTATTTAATTTACAACCCCTGTAATTATTTGTGCAAGCATTTCCCCCACATACATTAACAGTTTAAATATATTTACTTCAGTTTTACTAAAGGTTTTGAAACTAGTTTCTGATTCTTATTTTTATATACTGTACCTTTTGGATTTAAAGCAAATAATCATTGTTTTGTACCATAACTCGGCTAACCACCCACCCAAATATTGAAGTTTAAGGTATTTCATAAGTTATGTTGGATTTTGATTTTCGAATATACATGTTAAGTCATTTTTATGATTCGTTTTATAAAATGTAATTAACATTATTCTGATGCAGAATTATACCAGTATGTTATATTTCTAAGTTGTTATATCCATTTCTTATAATTTGTTTCATTAATTTTTGTTTTTGATCATTTTCAGAGAGGTTATGAAGATTTGCAGTCACTTGTTCCTACTTGTCAGCAACAGGACAGCATTAGTAGTTATAAATTAAGCAAAGCAACTATTCTCCAGAGATGTAAGTGAATTTCAGGCATTGTATTCCCAACACTTAAATTAAAAATAATAATCCTGTGATGTGAAATTCTTTAATGTATGGTTGTAAATATTAATTTATCTGGCCTTTGGGAATGAAAACTAGTATTTATGTCATAATTATTCCTCAAATATAAATGAAAATTATATAAAATATTTACAAAGTAATTTCACCTTTCAAAAATGTTCCTTTTTCCCCCCCTTTTGAATTGCTTAATTTTTTATGTTTTAGGCTGTTAGAATAAACTTCTATGTTGTGGAAAAGCCCGTTTTGTGAGGTTTTGTTCCATCATATTTGATTGAGTTATCATCAAGTAATTGAAACAAGTGTAGTGGGCTTAAATAATAACAATAACTTTATAACCATATTGACTAGAAATTTTTTAATCCATGATTACAAATATTAATTTATGTGTCTTTTGGGAGTGAAAGCTGGTGTTTATATCATAATCATTTCTTAAATCTGAATGAAAAAAAATATATAGGTATTTTTGAAAAAAAAAAAAAAAAAGGGAAAGATAGAAGAATATGTTTGAAAATGAAATTGGAGTTAAGGCTGCTGGAATGTGTGGAAGTAAAAGTTTGATGTGTGTTCTAACAAATTTTACTTGTTTTCAAATTTCATAAGGATGGGTAATTCAAGAGCAACATTGAGCTGCTAGAAATATTTTAATCCATGATTACAAATATTAATTTATGTGGCTTTTGGATGTGAAAGCTGGCATTTATATCATAATCATTCCTTAAATCTAAATGGAAAACATATAGGTATGTTTGGAAAAAAAAAATTAAAAGAAAGAAAGAATATGTTTGAAAATGAAAATGGAGTTAAGGCTACTGGAATATGTGGAAGTAAAAGTTTGATGTGTGGTCTAACAAATTTTACCTGTTTTGAGTTCACGTTGCGTAGCAGATTTTTTAATTAAAATTTAAACAGGGGAAAAAGACAGTTGAGCATAAAGCCAATTTGAATCATGCACTTTGTAATATAAATAGTTTATGCATGTGCAACAAGTATTATAATAAATTTTTTGTCTGTACATGCATCAGTTAACATTCTTATATCATTTGTTTCTTGCAGAAATCTAAAGATTAAATTGCAAGTATGAAATGGTTCTTTGTAAAATAATGAAACATTTTTATGACCACGAGGAACCACATTTTACAGAAAAAGTTCACTGTTAAAATTTATTTTGTTTCATTAGGCATTTCTTTTAATAGTATAAGTTTTTTTTATGTGTGTGTGTGTGTGTGTGTTAATACTTCAATTTTACAGAGAGATAAATTTTATGTTCAGTTACAAAGTTGTATTTTTTAAGTTATGTGATTGTTGTGCTGGCAATTTCCTTTAAGTAGACAATCAAATTCTTTTCATCCTCAACAACTGTTTTGTCACTATCAGTGATAATATTTTCTGTATTTTAAATCATACTAGATTTTATTGTCCATTAATAGATTTGATTGGGGTATTGCCATTGCAATTAGCTATATCATCTTCATTTAACGTTATCTGCATTTCTTCACATATTCTGCTTATCAGAAAAGTTCGGTTTTCTTTGTTCCACTTTTTTCTTTTTTTAAATTGGCGTGTGTACTTTGTGGTCGAGAATTGTTATGTTGTTAATTCAAATGTCACTGGCACTTTGTCATCACAATAGAAAACTTATATCATCTATGTAGCATTTTTTCATAAATTGCATTTGCTTTTTACCCACAGAATAAAAAATCTTCAGATTTGCAGCTGTCATCATCAGGAATTTAGTACCTCGCTATAAAGTATGCCAAGTATTTTTAAAAACATCTGCAGCTACATTCTCTCATGATCCTTTCAGATGCTTCATAGAAAGCAATGTATAATATAATAGTTGAAGAATTCATGGAAGGTCTTCTGGCTGCATTGATTTTGAAAATGCTGCTTTATATCTTCATTTCATTGCATGCAAACTTTTGATGTTCATTAGTTGAAAGACAGATGTAAAGTTTTGTGGAAAGATTAAAATAGATGTTTAATTTTTATAAGTTTAATCTCAGAGTTTAATTTTTATAAGATTAATGACAATAGACTGAACAAAATAATCTACATCTAATCAGTATGTTAAGGAACAGCACAGTAGACTATGCTAGCTTAGTTCTATTTTTTCATGCTATAGTTACAAATGAAAAACAGCATGCACAGTATTACACTTCAGACAAACATAGATTTTGAGCTCTCCATGTGTTGCATGTAAATTTTAAGAAAAATGTTGCCTTCCTCCACAACTCAAAGGCTAAAAATGAAAATGTGGTTATCTAACTGACATGTATTTAACAACAAAACCATATGCACGATGATTTAGTGTTGATAAAACTGCATATTTGGTTATTCAGTGTTGATGTGGATAACATGATTTTCTGCAAAAGAAATCTCAGCTAATCAGGAATAAAACAGATTTATGGCAGTCCTATTTTTTTATTGTGTCAGTTTCTCAGTTCCTACATTGTGTAAGAAACATTTTGTGTGAGGCACAGATAATAGATTATTCCAGTCATTAAACATCCGTATTTCAACTTTGTACTGTGCGAGATAAAAATGTACCAAATTAACTTTAATGTGCGTCTTAAGTTGGTAAAACTAGAATGATAAGTTTTTATTAATTGAAAACATGAAGCAAAACTAACCATAGATCAATAGTTATATTAATGAATATGAATTAGTGAGGTGGCTTTAATGAAAAACAATATGAATTTTAAAGGAGATGGATATATGATCTCTAATTTTTTAGAAGCAGCAATATTCTGTCTCTTAATCTAATCTGAATCTTTCTAATTTAATCTAAATTTGATCTGAATCTTTTCAGGAATCTCTAAATTCCTGAAAATACTGCAGTACTTAAGCTTAAATTATCTTAGCTGTAAAAAATGCTTATTTCAGTAGTTTTATATTACTTTTCTATATTAATTTTTACTTTCCTTTTTATATTACTTTTCAAAAACTGATATATGACATTGGATTCTTTTCTTTCAGCAATTGATTATATTCAATTCCTTCTGCAGCAGAAGAAAAAGCAAGAAGATGAACTTAATGCTTTAAGAAAAGAAGTTATTGCCTTACAAATCATGAAAGCGTAAGCTTTTATTTAAGTAGCACTGTTTACTGAAAACACTTATTTGATAAACAAATACAACTGTAATGTAGGAATTAAAGACGTATATTTTGTTGCTTAGGAACTATGAAACTATCGTAAAGGTTCATCAAAGCCAACCAGGACAAAATTCTAATAAAGTTAGCGATGAGATGAAATTTCAAGTGGTAAGTTCATTTGTAATTTACGTTTTCATAGTGCCAATATAAGCATATATGCCATTCCTAGGTATCCATCTCTGGTCCAAGAACATAATGTATATCGGTACTGAATTGGGCAATACAATTCATATGTCTGATCCTGCCTGGGTGATGAAGAATCTGGATAGTAAATCAATCTGTAGATATTGTAAATCTTGCCATTCAAGATTATGTTGAAAATGCCTTGCAGCATAGTAGATAATGAGTAATTCTCTATTGAATGTGCTGTACTTAGTTTCTGCTGGTATCAGTTTTGGGGATAAAGCCAGGGGTTGAAGGCCATTATCGCGACATGAGTGCAAAACTAGTTTCTGCTGGAGCCAGTTTTCTGGAGAAAAAGACTGTGTTGTTGAAGGCTATTATCGCAGCGTGAGGGCAAAACGGCTCCAATAGCCACATCTGAGGCATCGACAGTCAGTGACAACTGCTGACCAGGGGCATGGTAACCAAGTGTCACTGAATTTGTTAGATCAGTTTTACATTTTTCGAAGGCTGTAGTTGTTTCTGCTGTCCAAGGGGTTTTAATGTTTATTCTTCTTAAAAATTATTCTTATTAGAAATTATTCTTATTTTATTATTATTCTTAGAAAGGGAATGAAGCAGAAGCAAAAATCATTGATAAAAATTCAGCATTGCTGAAAACCTCTATATCTTGGACTTTACAATTTTCAGGAAGTTAGAAATTACTGCAGTATTTTCAGGAAGAGATTGAACGTCTGAAGAAATAATTAAACAGCCAAGAAATGGTACTGGTGATTTTCCCAGAATAAATTTATTATTTTGAATACAATTTGTATTTCTGTCATCTATAAAAAATCAAATGGAGATGGCTCTCTTGCATATTGGGCTCAGAAATAGTCATGGCATTCAAGTGGCGATAGTCACCGCAAGGACACCAGTCACCATTAACTTTATAAATGATGTGAAGAGGGCTGGCTCGAGCACTTTTGGATAGCTGAATGATTCCATGTGACATGAGGTACTCAAACTCCTGTTATGCTGCTTGGAGCAAATCTGGCAAAACGGGAGGATCTTTAGTCTCAATAGAATAGAAAATTGTTGAAGTTTAATTATTATTGTTTACATAAGAAGAATAGTGAGCTCAGGATACTCAGCTAGTAATTTATTAAGTTTAGTGTCATTAAGAGATATGGATATGCCTAAATAAAATAAACTCTGTTAAACAATTTGCCACACATTGACATAACGGTCCCAGAATCGATAAGGCAGTTATTAGCTACGTCAACAAGTAATCCATATTTCTTAAGGAAATCACCACCCAAAATTGGCTGATTAACATCCACAATGACAAATAACTAAGTAAAGGTGCCACGTAAATTTAAATCCAAAGTGAGATGTTTAATGCCAAATGTGGGAATCTTGGTTCCATTCACAGCAAACAAAACCAAGTCTCTAGAAGGCTTCTAGGCCTGAGCATACATTTTCGGTAATATGGACACATCTGCCCCAGTATCAAATGTTTTAATTTTGACAAGGAGTCTGCCAAAAATATATAATTCACCCACTGACCAGCACCTTGACCAGCAACTGATTTCTCGCTTTACGAAAGGAACACGGAAACTGACATTTTCTTGCATGCTTGCCAAAATTTATATGATAGAAACAAAGGTTGTCTGTTTGCTGTTTATAGCGATTAGTGTGTTCATGTGATTTACTGTGCTGGTATGAATGCTGAAAATATCACTTAGGACTACGAGAATTATTTTCCAAGGCAGAGGTGAACTCACCAACTTGCTTTGTCACTTCTGCTACCCGAAGTTCCAAATGAGTTGTACGTGATTCATTTGTCTCAGGGGTCGTGATAGCCGTAATCACAGAAGGTGAGATGTGATCTTAATAATCTTATCAGCGACCATAGCTAGTTTACTCAAATCATCTTCACTGAGTGCAGCCAAAATAGATTGTGGAGAGCTTTGCAAGCCATAAAGATCTTAACAAGGATTCACCTATAGTATCACCTGGTAAAGGGTGCATATGAGTCAACAACTGAGGAAGCTTCTGGTCACCAAGCTTAAGACCTTGCAACAGGAAATGAATTGTTGATGCTTCACTTTCAGAATTTATTGCAATCAATCTTTGCTTTAGGATGTAATATTTTCTGGTAGCAGGAAGCTTTAAAATGATATCATTAACAGGATTACGTATACCAGAATCTACAACAGCAACAACATGGTTAGGCTAAATCGGTAGAAATATTGGTAAGGAAAAACTTCAATTTTATTCTAACAAACCATAATGCAGGGCTTGTTTTCCAAAAAGGCAGTAATTTTACTGAAACCTGTAATACCTGCATAGCTGCTATATTTTCAGTTGGAAAATCATCAGAAGGATTTTCATTACATGATATGACTATTAAATTTAGAAAAGATATATGATTTTAATTGCCAACGCAAAAAAATATCAATACTAAAGCATGGTATAAAATGATAGAAGACCTGGCACACATCCATAACAATTAGGGATAAACATGAGAATGAAACATGTATGAACATTAACAAAATGTAAAGCATTCACCTCATAAAACAAACTGTACTTGTTATGAATAAGGAAAAAACAACTCCAGTAAATGCCAAGAATGCATGATAAAAAGTATTTTCTTAAAAAATACACTTCACACATATTCATGAAAAACTTTCAGCAAAATACTCTTGAGAATCATTTGTACTGGTGGAAGGCCACAGTGAAATCGCAAAATCTGTCCAGGTTTCTCAAAAGCTTCCTCCTGCAGCATACTTCATTCAGGAAGCACAAGATTTCAAGAAGTTCGGGAGCACAAAATCCTGGGCAAAATCAAAACCAGATTTCAAAGCAGGTGTAGCTGCGCCATACGATGCACCAGTTACTGTAGGTCATCAAATATGGTGATGTTATACTGCCATTAGACTCCATCAGAAGGTCATCAGAAAGGCCTAAGAATCGCAAACTTCAGCTAACAGTTAAAACCAACTTTAACATTTAAAAGGAAAGCACATCTCACAAGAGGCTAAATATTTAAATATTAACACACAGAAGTTGACGCAAGAAATTGGCCACGAACAGGGGGGGGGGGGGAAATGTGAGTTGTAAGTCTTCATGAAAAAGTTCAAGTTTTTTATCCTCAGGTAATGGCAAGCACATATGCATATTACACAGCAAAGATGAATGTTGCCACTCACTGCAATGAGGATTTCTGCCATATACCAATGAATATTTAGCGATATTACTTTTAATGTGAGTAAAAGTTCCTGTAGTTTTCATTGAAAGAATTGTATTGTATTACTGAATACATTTATTGGCTGTCAGTATTATATTTTCCATGATTATCTAAAACCATAATGTTGCTATCTATCTTGTAACTTTTCCCCTGTAAAATTCCACTTTCCTTGCTGTAACAGATATTTTGTAGTCCACTTCAAAGATCCTCTGTCTTGCTGTACTTCCTTGAAAATATGCTTTCTCTGGAATATGTTGTATGATAGCTGAAAGAAGGTATAATTTATTGGAGTGATAACTAATGATTAATGACTTGCAGTATAGGTTTCCAAATAAAGTTTGCAACTGTATCTATCTGCATGTGGACAGTTGTATACTACAGTACAAAGTCCGAAACCCGGACATCCAATATCTGGAATGAACTAAAATCCAGACCTCAAAGCCACAAACAATATTTTTTTGTATGCTTTACGCATGTGCATTTGATTTTTTCCTCCCGTAATAAAACATATGGAGAGTCCCGATTCATAATTTCATTTATGCACAAAATAAAATACCTCGTTATTGAAGAAACAATAAGTTTAGCATAAATTTGTGAGATCAGTAATTTGGCTCCGTAGCTGTGTATGTGCTTGGCATACATCTCAAACTTAAGTAGAAATATTCTACTAAGTAGAAACCTAAGTAGTACCCAAGTAGAAATACTCTACTTAGGTACATCATTGATTTTACACCTACTAGTATTTTATACCCCTGACACCAACGGGGCGAATCATTATTTATTATATTTTGCTTTCATCGCCATATGTTTAATCAGCATATGACAACTTGAGTAATGACTCATGCAGTGATGTCTTAAGCATTTTTTGTTGTATTAGTAATTGAATAATAAAGAGTATGGCAACCTTTTATGCTGATATTATGCTTGGTGAAGATTACAGATTTAAGTTAAATGTGCTGAGAAATGTTGAGGAGGAAAAATTTAACAAAAATTTCTTTTCATATGCTAAAAATAGATTTTGTTAATGAAACTCATAGGCCAAAAGATTACATTTAGTGCTATTTGAATTACTGATTTTTTATTCACATAAACCCAGAACCAGCGTCAGAGCTCGTATGGCTAGTCAGTACAACAGAATTTAAGGAATTTTTGGAATTTAGAGAAGAACCTAGCGGCAAAATTAAGGGATGAGAAAATTTTGATAATTTAGGGAAAGCACTGAGATCCAAAGTTTAGGGGCGGCAAAAATTTAGAACTTAGATGTGGTGTAGCTAGGGTTTCCAATGCCCAAGAACAACTGAAGCATTTGCCCCCTTTCTGTGTGCCAAGAATGGAAAACATTCCATTAAAATTTTTGTAGCTTCAATTTGGTGCCACCTGGATGCTGTACCCGGGGACAGATGCCCCCCCTTGCATCACCCTAGCTATGCCACTGGAACTTAAGGAAATGTTTTGTAGCAGAATTTAGGACCTGCAGAGACTGCATCAGGCGATACCTAGCGCTGGCCTTCGATAACCCTTAAGTATAATGTGGGAGTTTATTTATTCAGAACTCGGATTAGCCTTAAGTTTGTGCAAGAATTAGACATAGGTATAAATAAATAAGTGAACTAATACAATTCAAGCTTAATTCTCTCAGTATGCAATAGAAGCAAGACAAAATTTAGCGGAATAACTTGTTTTTCGTTGCCAATCTCATGGTACACTGTGGGGGGGGGACAGTTCTATATCTCTCATTCTACTGGGCCGATTGACGGAATTCAACTTGCGTTTTTCATGTCTCGAAAGCGCGAATTAGGATATTTGTTAGATTTGTATATAGCATTCTTCTAATATAGGTATTTGGACACAAAATCGGACTTTTTCTGAAATGACATACTGATTTTTTTCCATATTTCAATTCTTTGACTTGGAATTACTCCAAACTATCAAGTTTTGTAAAAATCGCACAAGTAGTTTTTAAAAAATTACCTCTCAAAATTTTAGCTCCTCGGTGTTAATTGAGTTTGATACATATTTATTAATCTTTTTTTTATTAAGCTTATTTGATTCCTCCTTTGACATTTCAAAATTTAGGTTCATTCCAAATAAAATTCACCCATTTTTTTGTGATTTATTTTTAAAATTTGTATTTTTAAATTTAAATTTTTCAAAAAAAATTTTTAATTATAATTTATAAAATTTTTACCATCATCTTAAAGTAGATGCATTTCTACCTGCAAAAACAATTGCAGTTTTTTTATTCAAAATCTCCGAAGATATACGTGAATTTATATATTGGCGCATTTTGAAATTTGCCATATTTGTTGAAAGTGATAAAGTATCAGATGTAGTTTAAACACTTTGCTAAAATTATTTGGAAGTAGAAACGATGTGACTTTTTTCTCCGGCATAATGGAAGGGAAAGGAAAATTGTTTGCCTAGTGAATTATTCTTGGCCAAACTAAAACAATTTTGGCAAGATAAATTTTTGAATTTCTCTGTAAATTTTGCATGAAATTTTACAAAATTTAATTTCTAGACAAAATTTGAATTGTAGAATGGAAATATGGAAAAAAATTGGTATGTTATTTCAGAAAAAGTCCAATTTTGTGTAAAAATACCTATGTTAGAACAATGGTATATATAAATCTAATATATGTCCTAAGTGGGGCTTTCGAGACATGAAAAACGCAATTTTAATTTTGTTAATCGGCCCAGTAGAACGGGAGATATTGAACTGTCCTTCCCTTTTTTTTTTGCGCAGCGCACATAGCCAATAATTTATAGCGGACCCTATTTAAGCTAAAAGTATACAGGGTGATTATAATTAAAGTTTAAGTTTCAAAACGCTATAAAAAAAGAACCACTGATGAAAATGATGTGAAATTTGAAAGGAATGTTATTGAAGAAGGCGGAAAGCGTATGGCAGAAGAAAAAATTTAGTTTCAAAAGTTAGCAACAGATGGCGCTGTAAGCTGCAAAATCACGACGAGAAACGAGAAGCGATTCGTAAAACAATGGCTAAGGTGGAAGTTACACATTAAAATGCATTGACAAATTAGAATTGTTGAATAATTTTATTTGCATGACTGTACATATCACATCGAAAGGGACAAATCGGTTTCAAGAGTTTTGCGGCGACATACCGCATAAGAACCATTCATCAAAGAAGTTCGGAACTGTCGTGAGACTGGCACAAAACATGTTCAATATGGTGTTGTGTGCAACAAGTTGAAAGCGACAAACAGCATGTTCCACAACGGATCGCAGTGTCTCCGGGGTGATGTTCAGAATGTGTTGCAAAATGCGTGCCTTTAATTCCGCTAAATTTGCAATTGGAGTACGGAACACAACATCCTTCAGATATCCCCACAGCCAGAAATCACACGGAGTAAGATCAGGCGATCGGGACGGCCAAGCTGTAGGGAAATGACGGCTGATAATTCGAGCATTTCCGAAATGGCGCCTCAGCAGCTGCTTCACGGGATGTGCAATGTGCGGAGGAGCGCCATCTTGCATAAAAATGATTTCATCCACACATCCACGCTGTTGCAGAGCTGGAATCACGTGGTTGCGCAAAAGAGACGCATACCTCTGACCAGTGACGGTTGCAGTAACAGGACCGGAAGCACCCGTCTGTTCGAAAAAATATGGTTTTAGGATGAATGATGCCGTAAAGCCACACCATACCGTGACCTTTTCAGGATGAAGTGGTACGGGGTGCGTTGCCAGTGGATTTTCTGTTGCCCATATTCGACAATTCTGGGTATTCACGTATCCTGTCAGATGGAAATGGGCTTCATCTCTCCACAAAATTTTCCACGGCCATTCATTATCCACTTCCATGCGAGCCAGGAATTCTAACGCAAACGTCTCCCTAGCTGTCAGGTCAGGCGGAAGCAACTCCTGCACATGGCCAATTTTGTACGGATAGCATTGCAGGATGTTTCGTACAATTTTCAGCACCGTGCTCATAGGCCTGTCCAATGTTCGGGCAATTCCTCGTGCACTGCACGGTTGCACACCACCGGCCGACCCCTCCTGTAATGCTGTGGCCACTTCTTCAACTACCGTCGAATGCACTCGTTTTCTCCCTCTACCAGATTGCACATCAAACGAACCTGTCGTTTCGAATTTTTGCATCATTTTCTTTAGACCTACGACACTCATTGGACCAACGCCTTCTTTTATACCCTTCAGTGTCCTGAATTTTTGCAGAGCTACTCTTGCACAATCATCATTCTTGTAATACAGCTTTACCAGCAAATAAATATTGAGCTTTTTTTTTTTTTTTTTTTTTTTTTTTTTTGTAAATTTTGATACCCTTTAGATGATAATTGTTCATTATTTCATAAATTACAGTTTCATATTTTTAATTTTATAATTTCTGCATACCATCTTACCAGGTTTAAACTGATGATCTATAATCTGGAATCGCCGAAGTCCCGAGGAGTCCGGATTAACGACTTTTGACTGTATACACAATCTCGAGTATTTAAAGGAGTAAAGATTTTTCCCATTATACATCGTGCAAATAAAAGAGTCTGGATGACGCAAGCATTAATGAATGATTGGTTTGAAAATCATTTTATACCCTAAGCTCAGCAACATTTGAATTCGTTTGGTTTACCTGATGAGGCAAACCTGATTAGTGAAAAATAATGTATCCGTATTGGTAAAACCATCGTAAGTAGTCCTGTGAAAATTTCAAAATATAATGCTGATTTTTGTTGTTTGATTTCTACATTATCCGTATTATCGTTTCCTCTGAATTATACGTCCATAATTAATCCTGCCAATGATTAAGTCTTTCGGAGTGCCTATGGTTCTAGAACGTGTACCTCCATATGATAAAAATATCTTGGTGATGCCAGTAATAGGAAAATTGCGTAAATAGTTTGATGCAAGCTAGGGGGAGCCACATGAGCTCGAGAGAATTTAGGTATAGGAAAAAAATATGAAGTCAAAAGTTTTTTTTTTTTTTTTTTTGTAATTTTTAGTGGTTTTTTTATAAGTTTTAGTCCAAAGGGGCTTTGTTCCTGAAGGACTATTGTTTTCGTTTTGCGATTTTGCTTTGAATCACTATAAATGTCCGTTTCACTTTTCAAACGGTTGCCACCAAATGTTAGAGTCCTGCATTATATTTGAAAAAATTAAATAATGAAAAATCTGCAATAAATAATATGTCTATTTCTCTCTCGCATTGTGATAAAACAACGGTACATAGAGCAATTGAATTTTGAATGACGTAATCCTCCTATGAATATGAACATGTGGAAGACCAAATTTGAAATTAAGAATTTATTTTATTATCGATTTCATATTTTGTAAAACTTTAATGAATTATTGATTAACAAGCTCAAGGATTTCAAAGTGAGCAATGGCAACACTCTATGGGGTGGGGTCTTTTTATCTCCAGCGCGCGGCACTGTGTATCGGAAATTCTAAAGAAGGGCTCATTTAAAAATTATTTTGCAACATTGCTATTGAACTGAATTCTATGGTTTAAGTCCAAAGAACATGCTATTTAATAAATAAAGGTAACACACAAAACGTTAAAAAAATGCCCTTTTGGAGTTAATTTAAAATCTGAAAGCTTTCAGATATTTTTTTTTTTTTTAATTTTGTAATTTTTATAATTTTTTTGGGTAGTTTATATTTTGTATAACATAAATGAAACACAAAAGCAAAAAGTGGAGAGGAAAGATTTTAGAGATTAAGAGGCTCATTGGCATACAGCGCTAAATCAGAATGTACTAAAGTTTGTGAACACGTGAGGGAATATCCAAGGCAGAAATTAATTTTGCGGCATGACATGCTTTTTAACCAACAGATTGATAACAGGACAAAGAAGGCCACTTTTCAATTGAACTTGAGTAGAAGATAACAATTTGGCATAGTCCGTGAGGACTAGCAATTTTAGAAGTTTGAAATGTTCGCCCTTCACAGAGCAGGAGCTGGAACTGAAGAGGAACTGTCTACGCCTTTTAGCAGGAGGATCATTCAACCTATGGATATCAGAATAGTGTGCATGCTGAAAGGCAAATATAAAGTAGCATTTTTAGAATCCATGTTAAATTTCATGAACAATGGCAAGACTATTGAAGAATTTTTGAAATATTTTAACATAAAATCTGTTTTCTGGAGCATCGCAAGGTCGTGGGAGGACGTGTCTCCAGATACTTTAAAAAATACTTGCCGTTGGCCAGGTACCATATTTCGTGGTGAGGATGAGGAAGATGATAGCCGCAAATCTGAAGGATTTCGGATATCGCAAAGGTAAAATTCTCCAATTAATGGATTTTGTAAAGAAATGTGGAGAAGCGGTTATAAATAGAGATGATATAACAGCAGTTTTTCATTGCAATAACAATGCCCCAATCATCAATCAATTAACAGATGGCGAAATCTGTGGTATGGTTCTAGATGTAGAAAATAACACTACCGATAATGAAGAAAGGGACAGAGAGGTTATTGAAAACGAAAAAAGTGCAATTGACAAGTTAGTCGGAATTCTCGACACAGCAATTACAGGACTTGAACAGTGAAACTTTTAACAAGAAATTATGTTTTTTTTTTTTTTTTTTTAATTATTATTTTTTATTTTTTTTATAGAATTAAAGAAAAAGTATTAGCACAAGAAACGAAGCAACTGAAACAGCTTACATTGAAATAAATGTATAATAAAATAAACAAATAAATATTAAGCTTTTTTTTTGGGGGGGGTAAATTGTGAGGCCCTTTAGATCACAAATACTCATTATTTCATAAATCATGATTTGGAATTTTAATTTTATAATTTCTGCATGCCATCTAACTAGATTTAAATTGATGATCTAATATTCGGAAAACTCCCAAATCCAGAATCCACTTTGTATGGACGAGTCCAGGTCTTGGACTTTGTACTGTATTGTATTATCATAATGGAATACAACTCCCTGATGATTCATCATTGATGGATCTTGCCTTGTCATGTCCATCAATGATAATAAATCAGTCTTTTTTAAATCTGTTTTGCATTAGAATAAATATATTTCATATTACAGTAATATACTAAAACAATTTCTGTCATGTAGAAAATGATTTTTCAGTGCACTTTTACAAAGCTGCCAAATCTCCAAGATTTACTGGAAGACTCCTAGATTTTCATCTTATTTTTCAGTCTGTGGTAAACCTTCAAATATCCCAGTTTTTAATTTATGTCAGTTTAGGGGATCTCTTTCAAATGCACTTTCTGAAGAATTGTTGATCTCTAAATATTGAAAGAAAAGGAAACATTGAAACATCTTTGATAAGTTCTTAAAAAAGGCAAAAGATTTTGTCTCATCATCATCTGGTACCGAACCTAAATTTGCAAATTCCATTTTTTTCCCTCAAAGGAATTTTGGAGTAAATTTTCTAATTTTTATTTGACCTAATCCATTGTAGAGATTTGTAATGCATTTTCTGCTGACTTAACCTCTTTGTCATCCGTAACGTGTCTAGTGCATTTGAGTAAAAAATGGAAGATTACAACAACAAAATGGGAGGAGTGGACTGCCTGGATCAGATGTTATCAAATTAATCTTGCTGTTAGAAATAAGCAGAGATATTGTTACTTTTCCATTATGCTTTATTTCCTTATAACTTTACTTAATATTCATTTAAATTCATCCACTACGAAAGTTATGTATAGAAAGTTATATATGTGCAGAGAAAACAACATTACACGCTGCGAAAAACAAAGGGCCTCTGGGGAGAAATTTTTGCAGAGAGAAGAGGACCGCGAAAGGGTTAACTAAGGCTTAGTAGGTAAATATTAGTATTTAATTTTGCTTAAGTCTTCAACTGGTACAGTACTGTCTATCCATGTGATTATGTACACATTATGGACTATTTTTATGAGGTTAGAAAGAACTATTGATAAGTAAAAGTTTCTAGTTCGGTTATCGTCAGGGTAAAATTTTAAGAAAATCTCTGTGAAATGGAATTGGCCAAACATGAAGTAAAATTTAAATTTATAAATTACATAGTAATATAGTTTACCTGAGAATTATAATTAAGTTTAATAATATGAATTATGCATTATAATGTGACTTGTCAATTTGGTATTCTTTTGAAGTCACGTTGCCGCAAGCATCTACATCTTAGTCTTTTTTATTTTTAATTATATATTATTTATCTTTATTATTTTTTTTTTAGTCGAAAGGGGCTTTGTCTCTGAAGGACTATTGTTTTCGTTTTGCGATTTTGCATTGAATTACTCTGAATGTCTGTTTCACTTTTCAAACTGTTGCCACTAAATGTTAGAGTCCTGAACTATATTTGAAGAAATTAAATAATGAAAAATCTACATAAATGTATGTGTATGTCTCACATTGTGATAAAACAACGGTACATAGAGCCATCGAATTTTGAACGATGTAATCCTCCTACGAATACGGGCATGTGAAAAACCAAATTTGAAATTTGGGATTTGTTTTATTATAGATTTTATATTTTGTAAAACTTTTAACGAATTTTTGAGTAACGAACTGAATGATTTAAAAGCGAGCAATGGCAACACTCTACTGGCCCTTTTTATCTCCAGCGCGTGGAACTGTTTATCGGAAATTCTAAAGATATGCTTATTTAAAAATTATTTTGTGACATTGCTGTTGAACTGAATTTTATGGTTTATGTGCAAAGAACATGATATTTAATAAATAAATGTAACGCACAAAACATTAAAAAAACACCCCCTTTGGAGGTAATTTAAAATCTGAAACCTTTCAGATTTTTTTCCTTTATATTTATTTCTTTTTTACTTCAAATCTTTTCTTAAAGTTTCTTAAAGTCTACTTTATTTTCGTAAAGTTGACAGCCAAGCCATACTATCAAAAGGAAACGGTAGTTAAACCATTGTTATTAAATACTTATTGCATATGTTCAAAATTTTTTTTAGTACTGATATGTTAGATGCATATGTAGTTTTTATATCTTTCAGTTTCAAGCAATATGTGATTCCTTGTTTCAATCATTTAATTCATCTATATCTGTTGCAAATTTTGGAGAATTGTCTGCTTGTGTCTTTAGCTGGCTTGAAGAATACTGCAAACCACAAACCCTGCAGGAAATGATAGTGTCACTATTGTGCCAATTGAACAGCCAACTCAATAGATAAAACAACTGCATTTTGAATTTATTGTGATATTTGACCTAAATTTTTCATTTTAATATGCTCCGACTATTGTACAAAACCAGTATGTTTACATGCTAATGACATGATTTTAATTAAAGTTGTATATTGTATAAATAAAGTTGCTTCTCTTTTCCTGTGGATTTTTCTTATAGCTGGAATTAATTTTGAAATAACATTTTAATTCAGTGTTTAATTTCTAAATGCACAACCTCATTGTAATTTGTAACTTTTTCTTTGAAAAGTATTGCAATTCTTTGTAACCTAGAGGATTATTTGATGTCTAGCACTTTGGAGCAACCAGCTGTTAGAACAACACTCCTTCCTAAATTGCCATTAACCCTTTGTTGCATATCCACTCTAGTAGACAAAAGTTAAAATTTGTTTATTCTTCTGTAAATGCCTTAACAGATTCCATTGCTGTGTTTATTCATTCTATATTATTAGATCTTTCAACTGTCGAACTAAGTAAAGCATTGCTATTTGGAAAATGGCTGCTACTTCTGTTTCCAAGTTAGTACAATTTCTCATAGTAAAAATTATATAATATTGCTTACATTTTCTTATACTATCATTTTTATTCATAGTTAGTAATTTTAGACATTTTATTTTAAATGTCAGTTTGAGAAAATTGTGGAGTGGATAAGTAAAGATCTACCGAAAAGAGTGAATTGAAACTCAAATGTACTGCTTATCAAGCCAAAACACCACTGGAAATGTTTATGTGTGGCAAGGAATTTCTGGAACATTTGACATTTGAATACAATAGGTACAGGTTACAAAATCGTAGCAAAATGAAATCAATCGCAATCGACAAAATGAAGGTATTTTGAGTGATCTGTATGTACACTGCTCAAAAAAAAAAAAAAAAAAAAAAGGACAGTGCTATATCTCCCGTTCTACTGGGCCGATTGACAAAATTCAAACTGCATTTTTCATGTCTCGAAATTGCGACTTAGGATATATATTAGATTATATATAGCACTATTCTGACATAGGTATTTTGACACAAAAACGGACTTTTTCTGAAATAACATACCAATATTTTTCCATATTTCGATTCTACGACTCAAATTATGCCAGAATACCAAGTTTTGTAAAAATCATACGAGTAGTTTTTAAAATATTAGCTCTCAAAATTTTAGCTCCTCAATGTTAATTGAATTTGGCAAATATTTATCAGTATCTCTTTTTTATTAATTGTTTTTGATTTTTTCTCTCACATTTCGAAATTTAGGTTCATTCCAAATAAAATTTACCCATTTTTTGTGTTTTATTTTTTAAATTTCTATTTTTAAATAATTTTTATAAATTTTTCGAAAAAAATTTTGAATTATAACCTATAAAATTTTTACCATCATCTTAAAGTAGGTGTATTTTTAAGCATATCTGCAAAAAATTAAACTTTTTTATTCAAAATTTTCTAAGATATACACGAATTTACATGTTTTCGTGTTTTGAAATTTGGCATGTTTTTTTTGAGTGATAATAACGCCAAATGTGGTCTATGGATTTTTGTTACAGTGAATTGCCACAGCTATTTTTAACCTTAAATTTCAATTAAAATTTTATGAAGAATTAATTATATGACATTTTTTCCATCAATGATGCATAATAAATATTTATTAATACTATATGAAAAGCTATTTTTTTAAAATTATAGATGATGATATTCAAATTTTTAACTTTTTTTAAAAAAAATTTCTCTCTATCTTTTTTTTTTTTTTTTTTTTAAATAAGAGTAAATTTTTACCTTCGGCTTTTTATCGTCTGCTACTTTACTTCGTTTAAGTCGCATTGTCTAAAACTGAGAATTTTCGTTTGATATTTATTTGTATTTTATGACATTAACTGCATAATTTATTTCTAAACAAACTGTTGCTTATGAAGTGGCTGAAAGAGCGGCTGATACTATCATCCATATTTTTAAAGCACAGTGTATTTTATAGAAACATAAGATTTAGAATAATCATTTTTATAAAAGTCAAATTATGATATAAACATACAACCCTCTAGAGACTGAATTAATGGAAGTTCAATGGTTATATAGAAATGATCTGCAGCTACTTAATGGCTGGATAAGTCAGCAGATTCTGTGGACAAGAATAATTATATAAACGACACCCAACATTCTGGATTCAATTAACAATGAGGATATGATGTTTATTAAATGAATTTCAGAAGTTTTAAAACATATAAATCAACTCATTTTTTATCCTAAAATGTATTTTTGTGCGTAGCGTATTTTCATTATATCCTTAAAATTCTAATTTGGAATGTAATTGACAAGAACTGAATCCTAATCATCATCAGTAATATAATCAGTAATCATCAGTAATATAATAAGTAATTATTACGGTTATTAATAAATCCTTTTTATAAAGTAATTGCAAATATTTAAAAAAACTTTGTCTGAATGCAAATATTTTTAATTTTATATTAATCAATATTTGCACACGATATTATTTATTTGCACTTTAATTCTTAACATCAGTTCTAGTAGAAGTTACAAATCAATTACACTCATGTCCATAAATTAAGGATAATTCGGAGTCACGCGGAAATCGAACTCTAAAATAAATATATCACCTGTAAAATCACTACACACATTTTCAAGAATCATATGCAAATTTCAGGAAGTAACCAGATGACACCGATGTTACATCACAATGACGAGAGTGTAAGAGAGTAATATATAAAAAATACAGCCAAAGAAGTAAAATTGTTCGCAGACGCTTTATAAGCATTTCAGTGCAATAACCGAATAGTTATGATACAAAGAGCACATTTGGATGATTTTTTACGTGGTAGAATTATCGGCCGTCTGGAATGTGGGCGTACCCAACTGGAAGCATCAGACGAACTTGCAATTGCCTAGAGTGTCTCCAGGCTTTGGCAACGGTTCCAAGATGATGGTAATGTGAGTAGATGTTACAGCACTGGTCACCCCAGAGTTACAACGCCGAATGAGGACCGGTATTTGGCAGTTACTGCCAAAAGAAACAGGCGGAGCACAGCCTCAGACCTGTCTCGTCAGCCCTCTTCAGGCACTGGTACGACAATTTCAAGGCAGACCGTGTACAGACACTTAGGGCAGATTGGTCTATATGCTCCTAGACCTGTCAGATGCGTTCCACTTACTGCAACTCACTGTCGCCTGCAGTTAGCCTGGAGTAGAGAGCATGCATGCATTGTGGACACCGCAACAGTGGGCTTGTGTGATATTTTTCGACGAGTCCAGGATTAGCTTGCAGTCTGATTCTCGCCGGACTTTCATATGGAGAGCTCCAGGTACCCGTTACCACCAAGAAAACATCATTAAACGACAGCCCAAGGGATGTATTTTCAAAATAAAATGATTTTTTTTTTGAGCTAATTCTTTCCTTATTTCATTACCCAAACAATTTTTATTTTCTAAACGTGTTACGAAACAAAATAGGTTTTTAATCATATTCGGCGGAAAATAATCTAATAGTTAATTTTATTTATTATTTGTGAGGCCAAATATTATTTACTGTAAGGCACTCGGATGAATTTTCGATAAGCCAACAATTTTATTGGATTTTATTCCAAAATACAATAGCTATATATTTATAAATATGTTCATTTCCATGAAATAAAATGCACTGTCTTCGATCAAATAAAACAATGAAATTAGTTTTTGTTTCTCTAAATGAAAAGGCTAGACAGCTTAAGCCGCAAATTCCTTGCGTGAAGAGGGAATTGACATAACGTAATCACATTTGCTCAGACTACTTTTACAACAGGGAAAACTTTCTGTGGCTAAACAGTAATTTGTGAAGTAGAGGAGGAAAGACTGGGGTGGCAGCAGATTATATGCAATACATAACTGCTTACACTCTAAATATTTGCCGAACACATTGCGTCCCCTGCTAGTCGTACATGCAACTAAATTAATCTAACTTTTTAAAAATACGTTTCATACTAAGCAAAATTTTGAGGTTATCTGTAATAAAGGGAAAAAAAAAAAAAAGCATTTAAATAAACTGATATAAGGGTACACCTAAATAAACTGGTAATGCATGATAACTGTTTTGGTAAAAACATAGAAATTAAAAATTTTTATGGGACTACATAAAAAGTTCTTTTTTATTCTACTGAACGTATTACACGGGGAAATAAAACGTCCGTAATATGCAAAATTAGCCTTGGAATTGTCAAATTTCTGTACTTAAAACGTCCCACATACGCATACTACATCAAGCCTTTTATTGACTATGGAAAACTGTCTTCCTTTTGTATCTCAATAATATCAGTGACTACAGTGAATCATTCAAAGCCATCTGTGCAATAGAATCATTATTTACACTGTGTGTGTGATTATGGCAAAGCCTCGAGCGCTATCTGCCTAAGAGGAGGGATGCCTTCGTGGAGGACTTTCTAAGGGAAACTGGCTCGTATACACGTTACACATGGGGAAAACCACGAAAACGCCCATGCGGCCAGCTCGTTTGCGGGATTCGAACCTCGGACCGAACTACCAGTGTTCAGCGTCTTTACTGCTCGACCGCTGGTGGGCTATTTAATTAAGGAATGACCATCTAAGTTTACAAACAGCGTACCGTAACAGCAATTCAATTATTGGCGCCGTATCTTTCATGTTACTCCCGATTGGCAAGCTACATGATTTTTAATGAGTATTCGGGTTTTGCTAGTAACTTCACTTGGAAATCGCACTTAAACTAGGTTAGTTAGCTATTTGAACATAGAAAGAACATGGGAGCTATTTGATTAAGATGCTTTCATAGAGAACCTTTGTAAATAGAACCTAGAAATCTGCGAAAACCAACCATGCAGCCTGGGTTAGACTTCGCAACAAACAATTAGTATTTAACAATCTTCAAATGCTAGGCAACTGGTGAGGCTCCAATTAAATCTCCAATTTAATATTTTATTTGTAAATATTTAAAATGTTGTATTCTTAGACACAAAAAGCAGAATTTAAGTTTTGTTAACTCGTTAGTAAACTACCAAGTCGTAGTGCAAATGAATATACAATTTCTTTTGCAATAATTGTATTCACTTAATATTCTTGGAATATGAGCTAAAGAAGAAACGTTCTCGGAAGATTAAAGAAGTTTTTAAATCCAGTGATATTAGGTTTGTCTTACAAGCTCAGGATCAAAACGATTCTGCAATTGCTCGAGTAGTTGACTTGTAAATGGCTGTGAATTAAGCAGATGACTTTTAATCTTACGTTTTCCGTCAGAAAACGTATTCCAAATGTTTTGTATTGCATGACAATGCATCTTTTCATTATTCAATAACCAGTCGGAGAACCGCTTGTGTTCCGAAAATAAGTATGTGTATTCAATCGTCCTGCATGTTCTTCAAATTTGTCGTCTTGTGATTTTTTTTTCTTTCCCAAAAACTAAAGTTGCCTCTCAAAGGACAGTTTTTTGACATTGAAGAGACAAAAGGAGTATGACATCTACTTTTAGAGTTATGTCAAAAACAGATCTCTACAAGGCCTTCTCTTCCATTACATGTTGTGCAGTCAGACAAAAAGTAGCATCAGCGTAAATTTTATAATCTATTTTTATTACACTCTGATTACTTTATTAACATACAGTGAATATATACTAAATCTTTTACTTCAGCTTAAGTAATTCGGAATTTTTGACGGAATTGTAGTCGGAACTAGGACTCAGAAGATAAGTCAAATTAAATATTTCGATAACCCAATAAATTCAAGGTCGAAGTTTCAATATTTTATTTTCGGAGGGAGGGGAAATTTTTTCAGTTTTGGTCCATTATCCTAAGTATGTTTGCTTCGATTCTTTAGTTTTCCATAAGAGCGAAAAATTTACGCATGGTATACATATAACGCATAGCTTCAAATTAAAATTTAATAATATACAGAGTGGTTATAATTAAAGTTCCACATTGAAACGGTCATAAAAGGAAAGCTACTGGATCAATTGTTATCAAACTTGGTAATCGTATAAAGGAGGTCATGGGAATTTATTTTCCGCGAAAAAAGGAAGTTCGAAACCTCACCACCAGGGGGGAAATGGCGCTGTATGCAATATTGTTAAACGAAATATGGGTCGGAATCTAACTTAACCTTTTGTTACACGGGTTTAATATGTTGTATACCCTTAAGAAACTTTGAAGTAGGCAAATTACCATTTAAAAGCGTTAAATTTGATAGAAGTCGAGTGCGCCATCCGTGTAAGTGAGAAATTCGTCAGTGAAAACCACGAATTAGCGATTAGAAAATGTGGGATCGCAAATCACACACCAGTGCGTACAATCTGGAAATCGTTTTCTTACAGATCGCTAATTTGTAATTTTTGAAGCCTGAATTCAGCACTAAAACATGAAGATACTGATTCAAAACGCTTTTAATCGATTTGGGCCAAAGAAATCCCTCATGTTATCTATCTATTTCCATTGCATTCTCCTACTGCATTCGATTGCATAGCAGTCATTCCACATCGTTTAGTGTAGAATGACGGCTAGTTTTATAACTGAACTATTTTTCTCTGAAGAGCAGTCGACGGCTGGACCACTGTGATTGCAGCTCACTTAGAGCATGGACCTTATAAGAAATAGACTAACCCAAACGGGTTTTCTCCCTCGTCTGAAGCGTTGCCGGCTGTCACCTTGATCACATACGGAGGAGTAGGGACGACTTGCAGAATTTAACATTGGTTGCCTATTGCAACGTGTATAATTGTCCAGATAAAGCTAGTTGTAGCGCCTCATTTCACAAATTAGAATTTCTACATATTTTCATTTTTGAAATTGAGATTGATTTTTAAAAATTTAGCATATTTATCAAGCATAATTAACGTTCCAAATAATTATAAAGCTATTGCATGATTTCAGGGCTGGGCGTTTCTTTAGCTTTTCCTATGCTGTAAGGAAATTTGTAACTACTTCTTTTAGAAAATAATATTTTAAGTCTGAACTAATAGAAAATTTCAAACAAGCAATTTTCTCTTGCAATTTTTATGCTTTTTATTGGTGTAAATAAGTAAAAAATACTAAAATATTTAAAAACGAATTTTTGAAAGTTTTGTTTAAAATTCTAAATTTTGCTGCTTTTTTTAAATTATTGATGAGTAGTATAGTACAATTTCTATAAAGGAATTTTATTTCAATTATATTTCATAATACATCGTAGTGATAAACACTTTTGACACTTTAAAAATTTTTATACATTTAATTCTAATATTAAAATTGTAGTTAACCGTAATAATTAATTTTGCTTGTATTTTATAATGATTATTTTATTAAATTTATTTTTAGTTCTGCATAAGATTTTTTTTTATTTATTGCTAATTTAATTTATTAGCCTAAAGGTGCGGTAGTCTAGAAAGACTGTTAGTTTCGGAGCGGCATTTTCCGCTGCTTTACTATAAATGTCCGTGTCTCCTTGCAAATTGTTGTTACCAAATATTATCCCCCTGTATTATATGTAAAGAAATTAAATAATGAAGAATCTGCATGAATACATGTATGTTTCTCGCACTGTGACAAAAATGACAGTATCTAGAGCCATCAAATTTTGAATAATGTAATCCTCGACCCGAATAAGGCATCTGGACGGCCGAATTTCGAATTTGTTTTAATCTATTTCATATTTTGTAAAACTTTAACGAATTTTTGATTAACAAACTCAACGAGTTCAGAGCGAACACTGTACGGAAAATAACAGTTTTATCTCCAGTGCGGAAATTCTAAAGATATGCTGTTTTCAACTGTATGTGGTTTACGGACGAAGAACATGATGTTCAATAAATATAGGTAACACACAAAATTTTAAAAAAAGGTTCCTTTTGGGCGTAATATAAAATCTGAGTGCTTCTAGATTTTGTTTTATCTTTTTTTTCCCTTCATTACGCTCGGAAAATTTTATGCTTCGAATTTTATGAATTATTAAAATAACTAATACACTTTAATGTTAGTAATTTAATGATCATATAATCAAATAAATATGATCGTTTTGTAATGTTATTATAGTTTGGAAAATCACTGCCTGAAAATGTTCATTAAATTAAAAATACAAAACAAATATCAGATCTTGTTTAATTCTACCTTATTTATTTTTAAGCATCGCGTACTATCAATCTTATTTAATTTTACTTTATTTTTACGCAAAATTAAGTTCATAAATTTTATGCTTAGAATTTTTACCGTTTTACCGAAGTAAAGATGTTTGTACAAGTATTACGCGTGAAAAAAATGCGCGAAATTCAGTAAAAAGTGCTTTAATGAGATATATTAAATCCTATTTGGAAAAAAACTGCCGTTTTCATAATCTCATCACTATACAACGTATCAAATTAAATAATTAAAAAGAGTTATGTGATACAAACCTATGGCGTTTGTATCACATAACTTTTAAGATCGTAAGTAAACCAGCTCGTCCTTACTCTTTCTTGCCGACATGTCGGTGACGCGCACCCCGCCCACTGGATTAGTCTATCTCTTATAAGGTCCGTGACTTAAGAGTCAATGTTAAAATGTTTCGTGATACATGAACTGCAGTAACGTGGCATTTTAGATACTACGATTTTTATGCAGGGCTGGGCCCCACCTCATGTGTGTCGCACAGTTACTTGGGCAACATTTCACGAATGAACGTCTTATAAGCCAACACTTTCCCTCTTCCTACCAGACCTCAACCTCTGTGACTTTTGGCTATGGGGTTATCTCAACAGCACTGTTTATGAAGATAATCTAAACAATTTGGCAGAAATGAAAAATTTGATACACTGACATGTACGTAACATTCCTCCTGATATGCTAAGAGCTGCTGTTGAGAATGCAGTAACAGGATTTAACTTGCTTTCGGAAAATGCTGGACGCTACATTGAACATGCTTTGTAACACGTTTCGGAAAATATTAAACACATTTTAAACAGATGTTTTCGTGTCTTATTTCATTTAACAATATTGTATACAGCCCCCTTTTTCCCCCTGGGGGTGAGTTTTTGAACTCTTTTTTTTTTTTTTTTTTTCCCGCGGAAAATAAATTCCCATAACCTCCTTTACACGATTCCCAAGTTTGATAACATTTGGTCCGGTAGTTTTCCTTTTATGACCATTTCAAATTGAAACCTTAATTATAACCACCATGTAAATTAAACTTTAAAAGTTTGACAGTTTGGTTCAAGTCCCAGCTTTAAAAATATATATATAAATATAATCTTTTATATTAATTCTCTTAGAAAGAATGTTTTAAGAAGCTAATTTTTCTCTCGCGTTATAGATTGTATAAAAAAACATGATCTTTAATATGATTTAGATTGTTTAAGCCGATATAAGAATCGGGTCATTAGGTGGTACAGAATAAACCCTGCTGGACTGTTTTATTTTTTTGTCATTTAGCAAAAATCTTTTAATTAAAATATTTATTCTTTGGACTTTGCTTTTAAACTTTATTTATAGTTAAAATGAGTAGAAAATGAAAAGCTGCTTCAGCTGAAACGCAATTCATGTAATTGATGTTTTAAAAAATTGACAAGAATGCAAAATTTATGGAAGCCTAGCAATCGAAAAATCTTAAATTTTCTTGTGTGAGCACTGAAAATAACTGTAGAAGGAAAGAAGAAAATTAGGGAGAAAAGTAAGCAAAAATTTGCAGGGAAATTTGGCTGTCAGACATACCAAGATGTTTAAAAAAGTTGGACGCTTTTGAATATACTTTCGGGATACTTCAAAGAGTTTAGGAGTTCAAAGAGAAAACACTTGGACGTGTACACCAGCAAATACTATCAATTGAGCTTGTGTTAACAGAAAAGACAAAAACGATATCATTGCAGATTAAAGTGAAGAGCGACTGGTTTTAGACTATATGGTTGTATAAATTTAAATTACGTTATAGAACATCATATCATATCATAAATGGAGAATCCCATGATTTTCTCAGTCGAATTATTTGAAGATTCAGGAGTTTATCCAGTATTGTATGTGGATGTCACCTAAATGCGTTTTTTCCCCCTCCTGATGAAACAGCGGCCGAGCGGTAAAGTCGCTGAACACTGATAGTTCGATCCGAGGTTCGAATCCCGCGAACGGGCTGGCTGCATGGGCGTTTTCGTGGTTTTCCCCATGTGTAACGTGTATGCGAGCCAGTTTCCCTTACAAAGGCTTCCACGAAGGCATCCCGCCCCTTAGATAGCCATAGTGTGCTTTGTCATAATTAAATAAACCAAAACCTCTTGATGAAACCAGTCTTTCCTTTCATCTCATACCTTCAAAATGTTTAGCCTCTAAAGACTGATAAAGGCTCTGACGAAATACTTCTTGAAGAACTTTCGAAGGGAAACCAGCTGTCATACACGGTACACATGAGAAAATTCACGAAAACGCCCATGCAACCAGCCCGTTTACCGGGATTCGAACCTCGGAGTGAACTACCAGTGTTCAGCGACTTTACCGCTCAGCCGTTTGTAGGCCTTTATGAAATGAAAGGCGATAACTTTATTTAAAATTGTTGTCAGACATATCAAGATATTTGGAAGAGTTGGATACTTTTTAATATACTTGCAGAATGCCTAAAAAAAAAGAAAAAAGAGCAAGAATAAAGTAGAATGCCTGAAGAAAAAGAGAAGAAAAAATAAATTTTTGCGTAAAATTTAGTATTAGTATTTTATTTTAATTTAAAAACCTTTTAATCTTATGATATTTGATTCTTGCGATTTCAAAAATAAAATATTTGACTAAAATATAAATAACATTTTAAAAAACCAAATGTAGGATAAAATTGTGTAAAGCAATGAACACAATGATAAAACTGTTTAAAGCAGTGTATGCAAGTCATCCTAAGTTAAAATGTCGGTTATACATCTCTCTTATTTCTATATATCTTTTCTGAACGGAACATTGAAAGGCGTGTTAACTGTGCTTTACTGTATTTTCTCTTTTAATATATGCAGTTTTCAAACGCATCGTAGTCTGGGTTACAAAGTATTCTTCCGAAAGAAAAGCAATTCAAATAAATAAAATCAAATTCTGGAAAATTTATATTAATAAATATATTTAAAATGCTCAGTTCGAAGGAATAAATAGAAAATAAAAAAAAAAAATTATCTGAAGAGGCAATGCAACACAAACAATTAAAATAAAAGTATAAAAATTCAAAAACTACCTAAAATAATAACTATGACAAAAAAAAATATATAAAGACTACTATTTGAAAAAAAAAATAAAAATAAATAAACGCTGCACCTTTTT
The DNA here is from genome assembly GCF_044657685.1 of Stegodyphus dumicola. Lineage (NCBI taxonomy): Eukaryota > Metazoa > Arthropoda > Arachnida > Araneae > Eresidae > Stegodyphus > Stegodyphus dumicola. The sequence goes on along the minus strand of NC_140781.1, from coordinate 104,541,844 downwards.
TTACGCAGTTCGAATAGGTAAATAGAAATTTTTAAAACAGTTATTCGGAAAAAAAAAAAAAAAAAAAAAAAACATACAACTTAAACAATTAAAATGAAATTCGAAAAGAAAAAAAAATCCTTAAAATAATAAGTAATAATTAAAAATATAATATAAAGAATATTATTTGGAAAAAAGGAACGATGGTGACTTTTTTTTCCTCTTACGAGAAAGGAAACTAAGTTGCCATATATTAAGAAGTTCGCCAAGTGAACTATTCTTGACGCAAACTGAAATAAAAGTGACAACATAAATTTGTGAATTTCTCCGTAAATTTCGCTCCAAATTTTACAAAATTTCATATTTAGGCGTAATTTGAGTTGTAGAATCGAAATATGTAAAAAAAATTGGTATGTTATTTCAGAAAAAGTCCGATTTTGTGTCAAAATACCTATGTTAGAATAGTTCTATATATAAATCTAATATATATCCTAAGTCGCGCTTTCGAGACATGAAGAACGCAATTTGAATTTTGTCAATCGGCCCAGTAGAACGGGATATATAGAACTGTCCCCCCCCCCCTTTTTTTTTTTTTTTGAGCAGTGTACATGTCAGTTGTAGATTTACCATTTAGAAGATGGTAATGATCACTGCAAACAAGGCAGGAAATGATTTCAAATGCACAGTGACCGTAAATCGTTGGGAAGAGATTTGTATGCCTGTATGTATATGCATGCTGTCCACTATAATGAACAAACTTTAGCAATTATTTAAAATGAAATTTGAATAAAATTAATTTTTTAAAATTATTACTAACGTTATTTTAAGTAAAAAAAATACAAACATTTTCATTTAACATTTCATAGAAAGGTGTGTATCTTTTTTCTCCCTTCCAGGAAAAGTCGTGAATTGCACATTTTTTAACGAAAATGATACATTTGTATCATAATGCAAAATACGATAACTGAAAGAACTATCTAAATATATTTTTTGCTCATGTAGCATAGCTGCAATCTTCAATCATTAATCCATTCGCATCATTTTTAAAAGCAGAAATGTTGCTGTAACAGTTCTTTCATTAATTTTCTGATTGAAATGTTGCCCCCCAAAATTGAAAAATGGTAATATCTGAGTTTTAGATCGTAGACTGCATTTTGTTTTCATATCTTTTCTTTTTTTTAAATAAAAAATTAACTTTATGCGTTTATCAATGTACTTTTGAGAAAAATTTACTACTTAATTTGTTGCATTGTTTTCAAATCTTTTTTAATTAGAAAAGTAAATTTTATAAATTTATCAATATTCTTTTAAGAAAACTTAGTTACTTAATTTGCTAAGTATATTTTTCTGCATTGCATGAGATTTCTGCGTTTTTTTAATAGAAAAGTAAATTTTATACATTAATAAATATTCTTTTGAGAAAAATTAACTACTTAATTTGCTAAAGATATTTTTCTGCATTACATGAGATTTCTGCTATCTTCTTTACATTTATGTCACTATAAGTTGAGTCCTACAACTCTTATTATTAAGAGTAATTTAAAAATTGATTTTAAATCTTTTGTATTAGAAAAATATGCTTTAGAAAGGAGCATAAAGAGTTATGTATAAAGTATATTTATTGCAAAGATATCATAATGTTGAAACAGAAGTCAAAGAATTAAAATTTTTAAAAGCACGCAGTAAAACTTAAGTAGTGTATTTTAGATTTATTTAAGAGATCATTCCCCATTTCGTATAGCAATAACTGATGTGGCAGTAACTCTAATAATAATAGATTTCCAAGGGCTGACATATCAAGAGTTTATCTTGGTCTACAGAAGCCGAACATCGTACACTTATATACCATATCTTACTGCAGGTTATCAAACATGACACCTATTCATGCCAGGAACACAAAAATTAGACCCAATGAAATAGTGCCAAGATTGTATGTTGAAATGAATCTCATTTCCTGATGCACTGAGCTGATTAGAGGATATGAGTGTGGTACAAACTGCATGAAGTTAGAGTCTCATCTTGCTGTTCAAGGCAGTGGTGACTACAGAGTTGCCACGCTACCTGGAAAACCGGAAAAAGTCAAGGAATTCGAAAATCGACAAAAAAGTTCAGGGAATTTCATACGGCTACCCCTGCGCCGACGTTGGAAGGCTCAGGTGCTGGGCACTTCAACAGGCTCCTAGGCTGGGAAAGCCACATCCTGTATGTAGCACGTGTAAGATGGCATATCATGGCAGAGTTCATAATAGAGAAAAATTTCTCGTGATGAGCAGTGGACGTGATAAGCAATGGCTGAGCCTTGAGTACAAAGAGTTAGTCGAATCCTAAGCTGGAGATGTAAAAAGCATAAGTTAGAGTAACAGATGCTACTGCTACGTCGTCCGGCGCTCAAATGAAGGAATAGATTGCAGAGCAGGTCGAGGAGGTGCAGGGAGGAGCTATTGGGTCACGTGTGCCAATGGTTGACCTGAAAAGAATGTGCATGTTCTTGCTCGTCAGGCATTGGTTGGGGGCGGGGCTTAATTATAAATTTTCCTTAACGAAGATTCAGAATTATGAATTTAATACTGGTAGAAATAAAAAATAAAATACGTATGAAAGTGAAAGGATCATGTGCTGAGATAATATATAGTGGCCTAAATAACTATTATATTATGTGAGAAAATAAAGATATTTTGTAAACAGGGTAGTGAGTGTGGTGACCCACGGTTTGAAAATGGTTTCTGAATCAGAAGAGATTCGTGCACTAACCTAGTGCTTCGCATTAGAGAGTAAAGAACATCTATGATATAAAAATATACTTTTATTTACACAGCGAAAACGCGCAGCAACATTATTAACGAAAGCTCATTCTCCTAATATTATACTTCTTTTTACACTCCGCTTGCGCATGCGCATTGACAATTACCAAAGGAGCTTGGCAGATACTGCCATCTGTTGGATAAAGTATTCGCTACATATTCCTCCCACCTGAATTTACTGGGAGGTAAATTCACACATCTGTTAAGTACAATATATGCATAATAGTACAGTATACAATATTGAAGTATAAAATTATGCCTACCAAGATGTTCTAATTAAATTGAAATACAAATTTACCTGGAGATGCAGCATTCCATAATTTTCTAGACATATTAACAGATAATACTAAACCTAGAAAAATAAAAATAAATCAAATTATTACAAAGTACTCAAACAAGTACAAAACATTTCACAGACGTATCACTGGTTTTACAGTTCTACCACTGCTGGTAGTCATAGGAATATTTTCAGTCATATCCTTTTGGACTGGGTTATCCAGCTCAAGTCTGTACAGTCTTTGCACTGGTCTGAGAAACTCAGAAGTCTCTGTTTTTATGACAGCAAGTCTTATTTGTCCATCACGACCAGGTAGCAGCTTTATGACACGCGCCAGGTTCCAAAAAAGCACGTTTTTTGTTGTTATCTTCAAGTAGAACAATTTCACCCACCTGGAGAGGTTTAGCTATAGAGTTTTTAATGGACTGCTGACGTAACTGTCCTAGATATTCCACACGGAATCTTGCTCTAAGTTGTTCTCTCACCTTTTGTAGATACTTAGCTCGTTTACTCAGTTTTTCCTTATCACTGTATCGATATCAGGTACTTCTGATTTGGAAATCTCCCGCAGGAACATTTCTGGAGTTAATGGGGATGAATCTTCAACGTCTTCCGACACGTAGGTAAGTGGCCTAGTATTGATAACTCTCTCACAGTCGCATAGTACTGTAAGCAACTCCTCGTAATCCAGGGCAGCGCGACCTAGAACTTTTCTCAGAATCTGTTTCACCATTTGAACTAAACGTTCCCACCAACCGCCCCACCAAGGTGCGGAAGGAGGAATAAATTTCCACTGAATTCTTTGCTCAGCGGCCTTTGATCGCAGACTGTCCCAATCAATTGTATGCAGAAGGCTCTCCGCTCCTTTAAAATTACTGCCATTGTCTGAGTATATTATAGATGGTCTTCCGCGACGAGAAATGAAACGTCTCAATGACTGGAAAAAAGCTTCAGTTGTCAAGGATGTTACTGACTCCAGATGAATGGCCCTATAGACCGCACATGTGTAAAGAACAATATAAGCTTTTCGACCATCTTTAAGGTAGAGGGGTCCTGCCAGATCGACACCCACTATCTCAAAAACATTTGCATCACGTACTCTATCTTTCGGCAAAATTCCTGGAGTTACATCACAACTTTTGGATTTAAATCTTTGACATTTAACACATTTTCTAATGCAGTTTCGTACTGTCTTACGAGTTTTGAGGATCCAATACTTTTCCCGCAAATGAGACATCACCATAGAAGTACCAGCATGCAGCAGCTCATTATGTGCATTCATTATTAGTAATTTTACTACTGCATGATCAGATGGCAAAATGACAGGAAACTTAAAGTCATCAGTATCGTCGCGATAAGAAATATTGGTTTAGCTCTGATCAAACCATCACGATCAACTATAGGTCTGAGGTCTTTAATTTTATCATCGTTCACACTCTTAAATGATTCTCTTTGAACCAATAACATAAGAGTTATCTCAGCTCTTTCAATTTTCCGAAACTGACAAAATTTTGGAGGTTTCGTTTGTAATTCGTTGTAATTTAAAGTAAAACCTAAGAATCCAACCTAACATGCGTACAATTTTCTTTATGGATGAAAACTACCTGTAATACCAATTGTCAGGTTTAGAATCTTTGTTAAGAGTTGTCAATACTGATTTACGCCTTTCTGAATTTATGATCTCTTCGTCCGGCAAATCGGTGCCTCTTGACCATGACGATTCTGGTTCTAACAGCCATGATGGGCCCTCCCACCATTTCGACAGCAAAAACTGTTTAACTGAACAGCCTCTAGAAGGGAGATCGGCGGCATACAGCTCCGAAGGGATGTAATGCCAATCTTCTATTTTTGTAAGTGTTCCGATTTCTTGGACACGATTCCAAACGAAAGTTCCCCACCGTACGTCTCGCTGGATCAGCACAAAGCGGTTGTTGAGTCAGTCCAGAAGAATGTTCTTAAATTTGGCATGTTCAAATCTGAAAAGACCATACGTCCCAAGCGTGCTCCGATTAAGCAGGATAATAATTCCAAACGAGGAATGGATATACTCTTTAAAGGCGTAACTCTAGTGCGTGCTTGCACAAAATTTAAATAAACCTTATTTTCGGTCTTCACTCTTAAGAAAATACAGGTAGCATAGGCATGCTTGCTGGCATCGCTGAAAACACGAAGACTTACATCTCCGTTAACCGATCTGTCAATATTAAGCCATCTCGGAATTTTGACATCAGACAGCAGTTTCATTTCCTTTACCCATTGCATGGACTTCTTTTCTAAATGTTCTGGCAATTTTTGATCCCAATTTAATCGTAATTTCCAACACTCTTGCAATATCACCTTTGGGAACAGGGTAACGGGAGAAAGGAAGCCTACTGGGTCAAATAACTTATGCGCGCAAGAAAGGAGTGTTCGTTTACTCGCGACAATCTCCTCTTTCTTTAGTGACTCAATTTTACAGGAAAGAGTATCATCCTTCAAATCCCAGTTTAACCCTAAAACGCAAACGAATGTATCTAATTTAGAGTTGGGAATTATTTCGGTTTCACAATTCGACTGCCATCCTCTAAGATTAAACTTTCCCATTGACAATAACATTCTCGATTCTAGTACAAATCTATTCAATTCTTCAACATTCTTAAAACTAGTCAGGCAATTATCAACATAGAAGGACTCCTTCAAAATGTTGGCTGTAACTGCAAACTGATCTGGGGCACGATTTAAATGATAGTTCAACGTAGCGGCTAACAAAAATGGACTACAGTTAAGCCCAAAAACCACGCGACAATGTCTGTAAATTTTAGTATTCTCTTCTTCTGCACCTTTCCAAAAGAAACGCAAATAATCTCTATCCTTCTCTCTTATACCAATCTGCAAGAAGGCTTTCTCAATGTCTGAAATTACTGCAAGAGGATATTTCCTAAAACGATTCAACAATGTTGGAATTATTTCTATTAGGTTGGGACCTTTCTCAAGACAATCATTTAAGGAAAGTTCTCCTTTGGCGTGTGCCGAAGCATCAAAAACTGGCCTTACTCGCGTAGTTTGGCTAGATTCTTTAAAAACCGGCCTATGAGGCAAATAGTGCTCTCTATCTACTTCGCCTTCATTTACCTCTTCAATAATTCGTTCCTTCAACCAAGTTTACTTCCTGATAAACTTTAATTTGATTCGAATCTAATAATTTCCTTCGCGTATTAGTCAGGCGTTTTTCTGCCAACGTTTTATTATTAGACAAGCGAGAGGGGTCCAGTACCCAAGGTAATGCAGTTTCATATCTCCCGTCTGAATCCAAATTCAAATTTTCCTCAAAATACTGCATGGTCTCCTCATGAATTTCAGCTTTCTTTTTAGACTCAACTGGGTCATTTATACCAATAACGTCTAACTTCCACAAGTTTTCTGCTGATCTTTCGTTTCGCAATAAAGAAACACATGCAAGAGAATCATTTATACCCGAAGATTCCTTCGCTGGAATTTTACCCATTAAAATCCACCCCAAACTTGTTTCCATGGCGACCGGACGGACCACTTTGTAAACATTTAATATTTCCGGTGAATAATTTTCCAGCAATATCAGAACCTATCAACAATTTAATGTCACTTTCGTTTTCGGGAGCATTACTCTCTACATCTGACACTTGAATATTTAATTTACGAAGTTCTTTCAACCAAGAACCTTTAATTATTTTCTTAACATCAGAACAGATAACAGATTCACTTAAACAATGCACACTACATACATATTTATTATCAAGGCTACTCAAATTAACTATATATTTAGAATGCAATTTTTCTTTTGTTTCTACACCTCCGAATAATTTATGAACTAATTTCACTTCACCAACACTGTTACATTTCAAAGAATCTGTAATATCTTTCGTTAAATAACTTCTCTCGCAACCCGTATCTATAATCCCTCTGACTATCCTTTCCCTGTTGCCATTTTTTACCCTTACGATTAATGTTTGTAGTAACACATCGGAGCTCGCGGATCTGCTAGCCAAAACATTGACCTCATTTTTCGCCACAGGCTCTACTTGTTTAGTCTCTTTCAATTGAGAAGGAACTTGTTGACACATTACTGCCAAATGCCTTTTCTGGCAAATTAAACACTTAACCTTGGACTTACAGTTACGAGAAATATGGTTTTTCTTCAAGCATAATAGACATAAACCCTTCTTAAATATTAAATCTTTTTTATCCTGATATGTAAGCGTACTAGCTTTAAAACATTTTTCTGTTAAATGTGGCTTATCACAAAATAAACACGATTCCTCAACTTTCTTAATAGGAGCATTTTCTTTAAATTTGTCTCCTGTATACAAATCATTACAAGTAGGAATATTAGACTCATCATTAATGTAACTTTTAGATTTTCTACTTTTATCAAAAGAAAAACGCGCTAATTTAATTCTCTCTTCAGATATCACTTCATTTTTCAAAAACAGAAGAATAGATTCAAGATCGCTCTTACCTTGTTGTGACGAGCTCTCCCGTTCCCTCTCCCACACGCGTAAGATGTCAGGGGGAAGGCAAGATTCAACTAACGGAAAAATAACACTAGCGTATTTATCTTCTGTCACACCGAGAGATTCCAGAGCACGCAGTTTTGTTTCTAAACTGTCGTACAACGATGATAGCGCAAAGTCCTTTTTGGTTGCATTATGATTTATCAACACAAGATTCAATAAATCCCGAACGTACACTTGTATAAGAATATCTTCACGTCCAAAACGATTCTTTAAATGTTCGATGACTTTCGGATAATTTTCTTTAGTTGTCGGGAAACTCTGCACTATTTCCCGTGCTTTCGATTTGGCAGCAGTAGCCTGGATCAGATATACGAATTTCAAATGATCATCTAGCACTGGATCTTCGTGTATCTTACTAAAGGTATTCCAGAAATTCAACCATTGTCGTGGATCACCTGTAAATTCAATCAAATTTATTTTCGGAAGCTTCAAATTCGTTGCCGTTGTTCTTGAATCAACAGTTCTGGTTTCATTTACTGATGCATGAGTCAGCAAATTTTTCTCTAGTTTCACAGTGATTTGCTTCACTTTCATCCTGGCTGCTATTAATTTCTCCTTGTAAGTCTCACATGACTCAAATTCTTTAGTATATTCTTCTTGCGAGACTTCTTTCGATTTTGATAGGAGATCCAATATTTCTTCATCCAACTGTTGTAGTCGAATTCCTTTATCTTCCAGAATTTCCAGGGACGATAATAGAACATCACTGTTCAATTCTGACTCATTAAAATGTCCATGTAGGCTATTATGTGCTTTCGTGAAGGCTGCACGCAGTGGTATTCTTCTTACTTTCAAGGCTTCCATTTCTGCTGTTAAACCATCAAAAGTGTCCTTTACCCAACTAATGCGTCCTGTCGCGGACGCCACTTTTTATTGTGGTGATCCACGGTTTGAAAATGGTTTCTGAATCAGAAGAGATTCGTGCACTAACCTAGTGCTTCGCATTAGAGAGTAAAGAACATCTATGATATAAAAATATACTTTTATTTACACAGCGAAAACGCGCAGCAACATTATTAACGAAAGCTCATTCTCCTAATAATATATTTCTTTTTACACTCCGCTTGCGCATGCGCATTGACAATTACCAAAGGAGCTTGGCAGATACTGCCATCTGTTGGTTAAACTATTCGCTAAAGTGAGAATAAATTTAGTAGTACAAGGGATTAAATGTAGTTGGCGACACTTATGCGTGTCTTAGAAGAACCTAAAAATATTATTACAAATGCAATTTTATGATGTGATTTTTAGTTAGAAACATTGGAAAATGAATCTCAAATGTGGGTACAGCAAGGTACAGTTACATCAGATGCCGGAGTACTGCTCCGGGTCTCTTTTTGTTTTCATCGTCAGTGTAATCGTAGTTCAGTCTGGGTATGGAACTGTTGTTGACTTTTTCGATATTGTTAAAGAATTTTTTGCTATTTTTGCAAATATTGATTCTATCAATGTTTAATTCATTGTGGATAGCCTCGTTTCTGAAATACCAGGGACTATTGGAGATTCTTCTTAATGTGATATTCTGGCATTGCTGGATTTTAAGCATGTGAGTTTTACAAACATACCCCCAGACGGGACAGGCGTAGGTAACAATTGGTCGCAGCATGGATCTGAATACATGAAGTTTGTTATGGATAGATAAAACAGAGTTTCGGACAATTAACCCCCCCCCCCGTAATTGCCGACGTTGGAAGTGATCACTTTCTTGGCGAAGTAATGCATCGCGTGAGCGTCATTCGGGCAGCTGGCATAGAGCCAATTTTCGCAGTCCCAATTAGATTGTCTTTTAGAAAGGCAAAGCACGTTTCCAGTAACCTCGAGAATCGTATGTGCATGTGCAGTGCATGTTGAACTAAAAAAATACTTATTCTCGTATTAAACAAAATCAGTTTAATCCTAGTATACGGTACCATGGAAGTTAGAATCAAAGAATATGTATTGTTAAGAAGGAAAACTTCTCTGCAACAGGAGTGGCTCCGTTCCAACGTAGAGGGAAACACTGTCACCAAAGCTTTAAGCCGGTGTCGAAGTTCGAAGGTCACGCTATCAAGAGTTCATAAAATGAATATCGTTTAAAATTTCTTTAAACTTTAAAGCAAAAGAAAACATTTTTTCGCGCAAGTAAATTAATTAATAGATTAGTTATTTTGAGGGGGGGACTACGAAAATTCGTGTTTAAATTATTGCGAAAAATTAAAGAAACGTTTTGTCAAAGAATGTTTCTTAAGCACGCGTGTTCCTCAATTTCCTGTACACATCGCGGAGAGGGAAATTCTGACCGCCAGGTTCCGTCGCCAAATCCCTTGGCGAATTTTCCCTCCGCTTTCTAGCGGCGTAATAGCATTACGTTTTTGGAACCTTTCCTTCTAATACAGACGTTCTTTGGTTAGAACACGGAGTACTTTGGTTAGAACACGTATCATTATACTCCGTGGGTTAGAATAACCTCTGTATTCTATTCTAACCTCCATGTACGGTATACATGGGATTTGGTGACATTATGATGTAAACGGGTCATTTTGGTGTTGGCGACAATTTTCAAAATCGTGCCAAGGCCTTAGCGTATATTAGGATTTTATCGCAAAATCTTTTAAACATTTTTTTTTTTTCTTTTTACAGTACACACGGGATTTGGCGACATTATGATGAGCAGTAAACGGGTCATTTTGGTGTTGGCAACAATTTTCAAAATCGGGCCAAGGTCTTACTGTATCCTTTTTAATAAATCCTAGGATTTTACCACAAAAATCTTTTAAACTTTTTTTTTTTTTTTCCTTTTTAATAAATGCCTTATTTGTCATTTTGCAGTAAAATAAAAAAATAGTAATCAGTCATCTAGGCTAACCATTAAATACTACTATATTCGCTAAAATATTGATTATTCTAATTCAATTTCTAAGTAATTATCTTTATTTTTATGTTATTCGTATAATTTAATGTTGCTTCTTCCGTCTAAATTTATTCATTATTAGTAAATAATACTTTCAAATTTCAGGAAATTTTCTCTGGTATAATCCAGAACTTAATTCTAGCAGTATGATGACGTACCATCACAAATTTTAATGCACATATTTTTTGCTTATGTATGCTGCTGAATAAATATAAACTACCTGAATTTATTTAAAATTATCATTAAATGTATTTCTTTCTTTCGTTTAGCTGCAAAATGTCTGCTAAAAAGAGACATTTTTAAATCCAGATTGGGAAGATTCAAATCTCAATCTTCAGTGGAGAAAACAACTCCTATTATAGTTAAAATAGTAATGCTTTGGGGGATTATATATATATATATATATAATTAAAAAGCTAGGTAGTAATTACTATATAAAAAAGACCTATTTGGTCTAAAAACTTTTTTTGCGCAATATGCTGTAAAATTAAGGAAAATGAGAAGAAGATAAATTGTAGTTAGCTCTCCAAAAAGGTACCAGGAGCTGTGGCTCCAAGAAAATGTTCAACACAGTATTTTTTAAAAAACAATGAATTTGAAGGGTGAAAAATTAGGCTACACGCGAAATAAGATGTATAATATGAAACACAGCAAAATACCCATCGATGTGATAGGTGAAAAGTTAAAACATATAAAAAAACCGATCGATGGAACAAGTTAAAACTAATAAAACAAATAAAAACATATGAAAAAACATAAAAAATTATAAAAATTATAAAGTGGAAAATGGTAAATTAGCTCAATTCGATGTCCAACCTGGCTTTTCAAGGGAAATTTCTAGTTAAACGTCGAACCAAGTTAATTCCATTACGCGTTTCGCCGAAACAGACAATTGAAACTTTTGTGCTACGAAAATTTTTTTATAATTAGATGAATTGTCCTAAAAAAATTTTAGTCTCAATTCTCTGTTCCAATTTCCCGACGCGTCCGCACAAAACGACACATTAAGATGTAAAAACTGTAAATGCAACTCCGATGTACAGCAATAATTAAAATAAAATATAAAAATAAATAGCGGTGTGCTATTAGTCAAACTATACAATAACGTACGGGCTGGACCTGCAAGCTTAAAGCATTAAAACTTTATAAATTTTAGAAATCTGAAATTAAATTTAAATGAAAACAAACACAGTGGGTCTTCCTAAGACCAAGAAATTTTTTTTTTGTAAAAGAAACATAAAAAACAGACCAGTGGCTATGTATATATATATATATATATATATATATATAAGTCAAATGTAATTGGCAAATTTTTGTGTTCTCAGGTAATACTATAAATAATTTACCTCTTCGCCCAGCCAACGTGCATTACCCGGATAGACTGGAATTTTCTTAAAACACACCTGGAAAACCTGGAAAGGTCAGGGAATTTCCTTCTCCTGTTTGAGTGGCAACCCTGTGACTGTGACATTTTATAGGATATATTTTCATATGAAACAGTTCCTTTAGTTTATTTGAAGAGATTCTTAATTGCCTTTTGGCTTTTCATGTGCAGCATGTCATAAATCTGTTTGCATTCTAAAGAATTGGTTTTATTTCCATAGAAATTATTTTTTTCCAGTGGCAGATTGTGAACAGTTACAGTTTTTGTAACAGAGTCCATGAATCTATACTAAGGCCAGATGTGGTGATCTCTTTATTATGGAGGCACCTAATATGTGGGCCACCATTGCCTCCTATGAAGAAGGGACAGTTACAATCATGCTTTTCCCGAGATTCGCACCCAGGCCCTTCGGTATCGCAGTCAGGCTTATCTAACCACTATACTGTCTGGGCGGCTTTCCATAGAAAGTATGGCACTGCATTTGGCCATTGCCATGGAGGCTTGGCTGAAAGAAATCTGAGTTTCAGACTGTTCATAAAGTCTCTGGATATAATCCCTGTAAAATCAGATTGTTCAGTGGAATAGTCAGTCCAGGAATTCAGAAGAAACATTGGTGCTACAAATGTGGCTTGCACTTTTTCAAATAGTGCTCCAATATCTGATGGTATCAATGATTTCACATGCATTGGCTGTCATTTGTTTCAGAAGAAAATTGTTGATATTTGAGTCATTTCATTGACCATGTAAGAGCCACACTTTTACTAATAGCTTTTAATGGGATTTAATGACTCATACGGTGTTGTGACATCATGAGTCAAGTCTACTATTTTGATGTTCTCATCATAACTATCAGAATCCAGTCTTTAAATTTAATAGTTGATTGTTAATTTTACAGCAAGGGTAGGTTAATTACGGCAAAGCAACACAAAGGCTATCAGCCTATGAGGAGGGATGCCTTTATGGAGAACTTAAGAAAATTGATTTGTATCCATGTCACTCAAGGGAAAAACCATGAAAACTCCCATGCAGCCAAACCTGTTCATCAGTATTCAAACCCAGGTCATACTACCAGTATTCAGCAATTTTACTGCTCGGCTGCTGGTGGGAAACACAAGTGTGGAGCTGGCTTTAATGTATTAACAACTGTCTTTATAAATAAAATGATGATCAGTATAGTGGTTAGTGCTGTTAGCTACTGTATCATTGGGCTTAAGTTTGAGACCCATAGAAGGCTTGAATGTTTCTAAGCAAATAGTGCTTGTGCAGCATGAGAGCAATTATAATATTGGCAAACAAAAGCCTTTTTGAGAGGTTTGGTGGTAAGGAAAGAAAGGGAGAGGCCCTCGGATTCATTTCCTAGGATTTTTTCCATCGAAATTAAGATGGAACTTTCCCATTCTCGCAGATGTAAAATTAGTCATCCCCTTTCATGCACTTTGGGATGAAAAGAAGGCTGACTGATGGGTACGAGCCATTCCTAACAAGTACGTTATGTTGCAAGTGTCCGATCTTTTGAAAAAATATAAATGAAAAGGCTTGTGCATTTGCATTTAGAATGAAACTAAATAGTATTTGATAGAAGTTTTGTAAATCTTTGGCTTAGACAGGCATTTAGAGAGTGGGAAACATTTCTAATTTTATCAGAATGTGCATTTCATAATAAATTGTACGTTTTAAGAATATTACTGTTCCAAGTTATAAGATATGTAAGTGATTCTTTACATGGGAAAAAGTACGAGTAGAAACCATCAGAATATATATTGTGTTATTTATTGAATTATAATTATTTTAAGAATTTATAAAATTTACTTGTATTGACCCATAGCAAGTGACCGAGATAGTATAAAAATTTATCCATTGGTCTTTGTGTTTTCATTAATTTGTTGATCGTTTGTTACAAAACTGTCCCTAACTGATAATTATGACAAGAATTCAACCTTAATATCATTGCCTAAAGAATGCAAGGAAAGTATTTGAAGCTGAATTTTTCACATTTAATTAAACCATATATAGATAAAAATCCCACATTGTTAACATTAGTAGTATATGCAGGACCAGATTAAGACGTAGAGGTCCTAAGTATTTAAAAGACTGGCGTAAATTTAATGGTGTGCCTACACAAATTTATGCCTATTCCCCCTCACCATTCCTTCTCTCTCGTTCTTGGTTTACCTACATCATATATACACTCACGTCTAAAAGTTAAGCACGGAGAGGAAAATGCTAATTTCCGGAAGCCAATCAGAATTGGAGAGGATGAAATTCGCTGCATAGATGGAAGTATGCAAATATGTTAGGTAACAGCCAATCGCGCTTTCATGTCAAGAAATATGCAAAAAAGGCAGTCTTATAAGAAGCCAGCTTTATGAAGGGTTACAGAAGACATGTGACAGGTGAAATCCAAACTGGATTCCAGTTTCCGAAACGAGCTGCCCGTGTTCCACTAATCACAATCCAGGACACCAAATTTAGCTGGAAAGATATCAGGAAAAAAATCTACAAAACTGAGTGGCGTGGAAAAATGCTCACAGAAGGCCACTACATTATAAACGTAGATGACCCCAGAATCTACGAAACACTCATCGCTATGCTAAAAAGCAAGGACATTAAATTCCACTGCTTTCCTCTTTCTGAAGAGCGGAAGCTTAAAATACTTATCAGAAGCCTTCCAGCCACAACCGCTCCGGAAGAAATTATGCATGACTTGATAAAACTGGGAAACCACGTAAAACAACTCGTCAGAAGGAGAAATGGGGACAAAATCCCATTACCCCTATTTTTAGTCACTCTTGACAAAACGGATAAAGCTAAAAACATCCACAAACTGGAATTTTTACAAAATTCAAAAATCTCCGCGGAAGATTATAGAGGACGCCGTAGACCAATTCAATGCTACAAGTGCCAGGGATGTTTTCATTCCCAGGCACACTATTATCACGATCCACGATGTGTTAAATGTAAAGGAGAAAATTTCTCATATAAATGTGAAAAACCGAAAGAAGTGGAACCGACTTGTGGCAACTGCTCCGGGCAACATACCTCGAACTTTCGAGGTTGTGTGAAATGTCCCACTGCTGAGAAAAAAGTGGCAAAGGACCCAGTTAAATCTGATCAAGAAAGATTCGTGGTTAATAAATCCGACGCTGCAGCATTAGCCTCAATGAGTAACTCAAAAACTCAGTTTAATGAAGTTACAGAAGCCAAGAAAATATATCACGAACTGCAAACTTTAGTTTCCAGTCTTAAAAACTCTGGCATCCTAGAACTGACTGCTTAGCTCATTAAAATGCAAGGAGTTTCTACTCCAAATCCAGTCAACCCATCGTCAACCAATCATGGATAAACAGCCTCCGAACGCGTGTCCAAACAGGATGATGGTGTGGAACGCCTGCTGCAGCACTAATAAGCTCGATGAATTTCATCAATTTCTCCTGGACTACGATATTGACATCGCTTTAATTTCAGATCCTTTTGCTAATCCCTCGCAAAGCCTGAAAATAATGAACTATCGTATGTACAGATGTGACAGAATCCGGCAAAGAGGAGGAGGAGGAGTAGCAATTTACGTAAAATGTGCATTTCAGTCAAATCTCATTTCCGCAGATAACTCACGAGAACTAGAAAAAGTGAATGTATCTGTGATTCTCCCTTACTATGGAAATATCTTTTTCAGTGCAATCTATAACCCTCCGGATAATAGAATCTCTGAAAATCTATTAACAGAGCTGATTCCGGATAATTCAAACATTATTCTCGCCGGCGACCTCAATTCCAAACGGCATGGGGATGCCGAAGCACGAACAACAACGGGAAGATTCTTTACGACTTTCGCACCAGAAGAGCCTACTTACCGTCCTAACAATCTTCGCCAAAGGCCGGATATCTTAGACTTAATTTTATCCATCACCTCAATACCGATGTCATTAGAAACCAAAATTGAACTCTCCTCTGACCACATTCCTGTGCTGGCATCTCTTGGAATTCCACAAGCCGCCAAAAACTGTTACGGACTGGAAATTATTTTATAACTTACTAATTACCAACTCGCCAAGCACCCAGCTCTTGTCTTCTCCAGAACTGATTGATGAAGCGGTTAATAACATTACTCACTGCATCAAAGCAGCGCATCATTCTGCTTCAAATACCATAAATACCAAGAATAAAATTGTCAAACTTTCCACTGAAATTCGTAAGACAATTAAATTACGTAATCATCTCAGGAAAACATGGCAGATTGCATGGAATCCTGACACGAAAAAAGAAATTAATAAACGTAACAAGCTCATTAAGAAATTAATTGCAGAGCATAGAAAAGACTCCTGGGAATAAAAAATCGAGTCATTTGAAACCATGGACGGCTCTTTTTGGAGATTTATCCGCAATCTCAAGCAGAAATCCACGGATAACAGACCTATAGAAGCAGATAACAAACTTTCATACTCGAATGCCGAAATAGCAGAAATTTTCGCAAACCATCTATATAACCAATTTTCGCCGAAAGAAATACGCAGTGATTCCTCTTTTATTAATGAAATTAATTTTTCTGTCGACTCATGGCTAAGCAACTACTCCACGGATATCCACTTAAAGCTCACCAACACTAAAGTAATCAAAAATCTCATTAAAAAGTTAAAAAAGCTCCTAGAATTAATAAAATTACCAACCTCATGTTAAGAAACCTACCAATGAACTGCATCACAAAAATTACGAGTGTGATCAACGCCAACATTTCAAAATCCTACTTTCCCACCCCATGGAAAACGGCTATTATCATTTTACTTCAAAAACCAAAAAAGGATTATACAAAACCTGAACGTTACAGACCAATAAGCCTGCTATCTGGACTAAGCAAAATATACGAAAGAATTATCTACAGTAGAATGCAGCAATATTTCGATTTGCTATCTGATGAACAATTTGGTTTTCGCCACAACTTATGTACAGTAAAACAACTAGTACAGATATCAGAATTTGCCGGAGAAGCAATTTACAAGAAACAATGTATTGCACTTCTACTATTAGATGTTTCTAAAGCTTTCGACCGAATTTGGCATTATGGACTTTTATATAAACTAATTAAGCAGAACTTTGCGAAAGAATTTGTCAAACTTATTTACTCTTTCCTAAGTCAAAGAACTTTCATCGTCAAACAAGGTAAAGACTTTTCGTCTCCTTGACCAATCAGAGCAGGTATTCCCCAGGGTTCGATCCTTGGCCCGATTCATTATCTGTACTATGTTTACGACTTCCCCAAACCAATGCATAGGTCAGCTACGTTTCGAGCATTCTTGAGCTAGACTCTGAGCGTGAAGGTGCTCTTGTCTCCTCGACCATATCACTAATGTGACGACCATATCACTAATGTGATAAAAAAGGCTTTCGCTGTAATCAACAGTTTAAAGCCCCTTCTTAACAAGTTTTCAAAATTAGATCTGTGTCAAAAGCGGCTTGTGTATATAATGAACATACAGCCTATCATTACATATGCTTCGCCAGCCTGGAATACGGCTAAAAAGAGAAACCTGCACATACTGAAAGTAATTCAGAATAGAATACTTAGAATGACTACTAATGCTCATTACTACGTCAGCAACGCCACTCTACACAGAGACTTGAAACTTAGTACAATTGAGCAGCATTTTCACAAACTCAACAGGAATTTGTTCATGAAAGCTCTTAACTGTGCACATTTGTCTAATTTAAACACACAAAATTATACAATTCTAGACGAGGACTGTGAAATTCAACCACTAGCGGCCCACCTTGCAAATGACTCTAACTTTCCTACTTAATGATTAGTAGCGTGCAATATCCTGTATATAGTGTACATATTGTATATATTTTTCTGTTATATTTTTACTCTTTCTGTATTTGTATTGTACTGTTACTTTAAGACATTGTGCTTTTTCTTCAATTAACATAGGACGTTCCACTTGCTGTCCATGATCGCGCGATGTCTCGGTCTCCCGCTTTTTTTTCCACCTCTTCCGCTCCCTCTGGGATACCACGGGCAGATAGTACCATGTGATGCGCCGATGTGGCAAATTTGATTGAGCTGGAAAAACTGCACACTGTGTGGTAGTCCGGCAATAAATTAATCAGTCAGTCAGTCAGTCAGTCCAATGCATAGTCAATTCGCTTGCTGGACGCTGAGCGTGAAGGTGCTCAGTCCCTTCGCTCTGTGCTAAGCATTGCTGATAATTTCATGTGTTGCATGTTTGATCAGATAGCCTGGCCCAGTAAAAGTAGGCGCCAGAGTAACTCTGATTCTTTCTCGCTTGACTGGGTTCGACCACGTGGTTCTGCATGTTGGTTGATTTTGAATATCAATCAAGTACTCTGATTTGTTGCTGATAGCCAGATTTCTGGTGCTATTTTCTATCTTCAGTTTAACAGCTCTTTTATTAGCTATATTTTATTTTGATATTAGTACTGTTTTATAACAATAATTTTCTTATTTGGTTGTTTGGCCCTACAAGTTGCCCTCCTAGCTTGCGCCTCGTGTGCTTGTCAGAGGTCTTGTAGAGGTTCATCTGCTCATCCGCAGAAAAGCTTCTGGGGCTTTTAGCGGGGCGCGGATTTTGCTGTTGCGGCGCTTGTGCGTTGTGTGGATTGGATTTTGATTTCAAAACATGTCGGGTTTGAACATGGAAATAGAGGACATTGAGGCTGATATTGTATTATTCAAATACATGATCACTTGCATTGATGAAAGGATTAGTGAAAACAAGGCTTCGGAAACTGATTTAGTTATGCGCGCGAATTTAGAAACACGCATTCTAAAGAAACAAAAATATATTGAATTGTTTACTGATGAGGGTAATTCGGCTACGATAAACATATCCGAGAACACGGCTGCTGGGGAACATGTATTTGTCCCCGCACATAGAATAAAAGCTAAAGGTAAAAGATTCAAAACTAATCATGACGCTTCTCATTCTGAAATTCCCCTTTCCAATAATTTTTCTTTATTAGAAAACTCGAATGAAGCTGAAAGTGAAAATAATTGTGGTCTTCGCAAAAAGACGGTGAAAATCAATATCTCTCAAAATGATGAGACCAGGGTGGCTCCCATGGATGACAGGCCCGCTGAAGAAGAACCAATCAATGACAGTGCAGCTAACCCACAAGAATAAAGTGCTGTTGACCTACAAAATACTGCCACTGAGATGGAGGGTTTTTCCTTTCCTAAGAAAATTAGGGTAAGACCTCCTCCGATTGTAATTAGAGATGGGAAATACAGCTGGAACAAACTAAGAGAAATGTTTAAGGAAGCCCACATCCCTTTAAAACAAGGTAGAATGATAGCTCAAGATCATTATGAGTTAAAAGTGCAGGATATTGAAACGCACAAGGTATTAACTGCATTTTTAAATGAGAAGGACATTAAATACCACTCTTATATTCTGCCAGAGAACAAAACTATCAAAGCTGTAATACGCAGCCTACCAATTGCAAGAAACCATGTGATGCGAATATATGATAAGATTGAGAAATTAGAGTCGCACGATGACTCGTTTTGGAGCTTTACGAAAAATCTCAAAAAGACCCATGAATGTGCTAATCCAATTACTCACAATGGTCTTGTTGCCTACTCTGATGCTGAAAAATGCAAAATCTTTGCGAATCATCTAGAAATGCAATTTTCACCCAATTCAAGCCCTGTGGATGTCAACTTTGCCTCCGTAGTGAAAAATAAGCTTATAGACTGGCTTAATGAACCAACTGCAGTTAATATCTTTAGTCTCACCTCCCCAAAAGAAATTGTAAGCATTATCAAGAAGCTCAGGCTGAGAAAAGCTCCCGGTATAGATGGAGTCAGTAATTACATGCTTGCCCCAGAATCCTGTAACTTGCCCCAGAATGCAGGAATATTCAACGCCTTGCAGGAATATTCAACGCCTGTTTTACTCAGTGCTACTTCCCGCAGCATTGGAAGATTGCAAAGATTTTACTGCCTCCGATACCAAGAAAGGACAATACCAAAGCTGAAAATTTTCGTCTTATCAGTCTACTACCCACGCTAGGTAAAATATTGAAAGAATTATCCTCGGCCGTATGAACGCTTATATGCACCTTCTACCTGATTTCCAGTACGGGTTCAGGAAGGATCTTTCAACAACTAAGCAACTTCTTCGACTTATAGAATTCGCAGGGTCTGCCCTGCACTATAAATGTTGCTCTGCCATCCTCATGCTGGACGTGGCGAAAGCCTTTGACCGCGTCTGGCATTAGGGACTTATCTACAAATTGATTCAATTAGAGTTTCCGAGAGAACTCATTCTGCTATTGAAACCTTACCTTACTAATACACTGGTGTGCAAAAATTAAGGACGAGACGGTTTTTTCAATATAACTTTGTACAAAAGCTTCCCAAATCAACACATTTAATACCGTAAGATCCCCAATACGTAAGTACATGAGTAATGTAAGCAACACTTACTATAAGAGAAATCAGAGGGATAAAAAGAAGCTTTATTGAAAAAGTAGCATGGAGCGCAATGCGACTGAAGGCCGAAACATCCCTGTGATGGGTGTCCAGCAAGAAACATCCGGTCTTTAATAGGGGATATGATCTCCCCTGACTGCTAGGCAGGTTTCACAACGTCTGCCCATGCTGAGAATGAAGGTGTCAATGAGTTGTTGAGGCATTGCTGCCCATTCGTCTTGCAGCGCCAATCGAAGCTCCGGAATCGTTACTGGTGGTAAGGTACGAGCTGCCAAGCGTCTGCCTAGAAAATTGCATACATGCTCGATGGGATTGAGATCCGGAGATCGTGCCGGCCAATCCATACGTTCAATATCCTCACTCTCTAAGAGCTGTTCGGCAGCTACTGTGCGGTGACATGGTGCATTGTCGTCCATGAAAAGGAACTGCGGACCCATAGTGCCTCTAAAAAGACGCACATATGGAAGAAGAATCTCGTTACAATAACGGGTCCCGTTGACTGAACCTGCGTCGAAGATGTGAAGGTCTGTACGACTACCAAGCATGATGCCTCCCCAAACGAGAACACCGCCACCTCCATACCTGTCCCTTTCAATGATGTTCGAGGGATGATTGCGGCTTCCCCGCTCTCTCCAGATGAGTATGCGATGAGAATCGCTACTCAGACTGAATCTGCTCTCATCTGTAAAGAGTACTCGTCCCCATTCATTGTCTTTCCAATTCAGGTGTTCCCGGCACCACAGAGAACGCCTTCTCCAATGGGCAGGCGTTAGAGGTACACACCGTACAGGGCGTCGTGCAAACAGACCACCACCGTGCAGTCTTCTGGCCACGGTAAAACGCGATATTGGTCGTCCAGTCGCCTGTGTCGTGTGTCTAGCGATTTCTCCCGCTGTCTGCCGCCTGTTTCTTCTGGCCTGTAAGGCAATATACCGGTCATCTGCGGGTAAGGTTCCTCGTGGACGACCACTACTAAACCCCCGGATAGCTGTTCCTGTAGTTTGAAATTGTCTCCAAAGTCGTGAAACGATGCTGTGAGCAATTCCGAACTCTGCAGCCACACTTGTCACACTGCGGCCTTCCTCCAACTTACCAATGATTCGACCTCGGGTAAAAGCATCCAGATGCCGTCTAACAGATTGATTATTCGCCATTTCCTCGCTGAGGCAGGAACTCGGTGTGATTTTAACTGCTATACGGCGTGCAATCTCTTTGCGAGAAATACTGATCTTACACCGACAACATGCTTTATACTACTCAGACACTCCCCCATTACGTCTACTTGCATATCTGCGCATGTGCTACCGTACATCACTTTACTTAATCTCCTGATTGGTCTTTCTGTCCGCTCTGCCTCTTCGTTCAGCTGATATGCTAATTTTTCGACTTCGTCCTTAATTTTTGCACACCAGTGTAGACTGTTTACTGTGAACTGTGGTGAGAGCTACTCCGCATATACTAGGATTAAGGCCGGTGTCCCACAAGGCTCCTGTTTGGGACCGGTGCTCTATTTGTTCTACACAGCGGACTTTGCTAAGGCAAATCTTAGTAACAATATGATTCTGGCATGTTATGCAGATGATACTGCAGTAGCTGTCAGATCAATCCAACCCAACAGAGCCATTAGCATTCTTCAGGACTTTACTATTCAAATTGAAAACAGATGTGTTAATTGGAAGATCTCCATCAATGTTGCGAAATCTCAACTGCTACTTATAGGGCGCAGAAGACTCCATAATACTTCAGTGCAACCTCTATACATTTTTGGACAACGTGTGCCAAGAGTTAATAATGCGAATTATCTGGGGGTTATACTCAATCAGAGGCTCACCTGGCATACTCACATCAGACATGTTGCCTTAGCGGCTGCTAATCAGCTATATGTCCTGTTAGGTAAAAACTCTGGACTTAGCCTTATTAGGAAACGTCATATTTATATTGCAAATATGCGTCCCATCATGAGTTATGCATCACCGGCTTGGGCCGCCGCTTCTCCTGCTAACATCAAGAAGCTGCAGATAGTGCAGAACAAAATTTTGAGAATTATTACAGGGGCCCACTTTTATATCAGAAATGCTCTGCTTCACAATGATCTCAAGCTAGAGCCAATGGACGTCTACTTGTATAGACTCAATGATAAATTTTTCAAAAAAGGACTCCTCACTGACGCAGGAAACTTTAGTACCACACTGAATTACTGCATAGATCCGAAGGACTTTACCATCCGTTCATTTACTGCGCACAGATTGCGCGACCATAATTTCGTGACCTGAGCTGTTTCATCTCTCATGCATAATTGGCATGCGTTCTTGAATATACGAGCTTGCATTTGTTTATTTGTAGTATATATTGTAGTATATATTGTCTGTAACATATTCCTGTATATACTTTTCATGTATCTGTTCGTACATTACTGAGTTTTCTGACCGTTCTAGTATTTCACAATACACGTTTTCATCTTGACTGCCTCCCTCGCTAATTTACCTACTCCCATATGTCAGGTCTATTTGTGACTCCTTCAGGGACCATTGTCCGCTTTCCCCTTCTTTTTCTCCTTCATTGCATCCTCCCATTGTGGGAATTCATATGATTGCTTCCATGTGAAGTGCCCTCAGGGCGTTACATCAGCAGAGCTTTCGACAGCCAAGCTTTTTTGGCTAGTAAAGCATAAGCATTCAGCATTAAAGCTTCCCCAAACCAGGAGCAGATAATAACTCATTCCTCGCATGCTACGCGGATGATACCGCGATTGCTATAAAGTCTGCAAATGTCAAATTTGCACTTAGCAAGCTTCAAAATAAGATCACGGATATTGAGTTCTGGTGCACGCAATGGAGAATTAGCATAAATGCTGCAAAATCCCAACTTATCATTATTCAGAGACATAAAATTAAAAAACAACTAGAATATGAGATCAAACTCTTCGATGAAACTGTGCCAAGGGTAAAAAAAGTCAACTATCTTGGAATTATCCTAAATCAAAAGCTAACATGGACGGATCATATTCAGAATATAAGAAGAAAAGCGAATAATATAATCCACAGTTTATATCCCCTGCTTGGTAGAATTTCAACCCTAAGTCTGAAATGCAAATGTCATATTTACGTCTCGGTTATCAGACCGGTTATTACTTATGCATCACCAGCATGGACTGCCCACACACCAGCCAACGTAAAAATTCTGCAGACCCTTCAAAATAGGGTGTTAAGAATAATCACAAACGCACATTTCGTAGTAAGCACGGACACTCTGAGGTCTTAGTATCCCGAGAATGCATACACTACTTAATGATCTGAATGACAGATTTTTCACCAAGGCTATAAATTGCCGGACTGTCAACGATTCAGAAATTTTCGGTTATGAGATTCTTGACAACGACAAATTACTTCGACCTTTCGCCTCGCATTTACTGGCAAATGAAAACTTTGTCACATAAATTTAAGCCTGCTGGATATTTTATACATACGTATCTATAATGTACATAGTTTTTTATTCTATCATTTATTTGTAATCTTTTTCAACTGTCTTAGTTTTTGTTAGACGTTCTTTGCCAGAGCTTCAGTTTCTCCTGAGTGACGACAGGTGTAGCCGCGCTGATCGTCACCTCATGGTGTAACGTCGACACCCCCTTCTTCTCCCAGACTAAAGTCACCTTCCCGCGGACACAATACCCTTTGCGTAGATTACATTCTCAATTGCCGCTCTCACGGCATTATTTCAGCAGAGCTGGTAACGTCGCGCTTCGCGCGATAAACCAGCAATAATTCATTATTGGTATTGGGTTACAGAAGTTGATTGTAAGTGCTGATAGAAGGTGTTTAAAACTTTCGTACAATTTGTTTTCAAGACATACGTGTTTCTATGACTTCCAGAAGACGAATGGAAGATTCTGAGCGCTGGCGTGCTGTGGGGCGTATTGAAGCAGGACAGTCGATCACAGATGTTGCTCCTTTCTTCGCCGTTCATTATTCTGTAATTTCACGTTTATGGAAACAATTCCAAACGACACAGACAGTTGTCCGAAGGCCCGTAGCCGGTCGCCCAAGGGTTACAACCCCCGCGGAAGAGCGATATATTGCTATTATAGCCAAGCGGAATCGCAGAGCGACCTCCACACGTGGTTACAGCGTCCATTGGTAAGGCAATATCTGCAGCTACTGTAGGCCGAAGATTACATTTGAGTGGACTGTACGCCCGGGTACCTCGAGTTTGTATTCCTCTATCCGTCCAATCAAGAGGGGCACGATTACAGTGGTGCCGAGAACATGTAATGTGTCTGACTGGGGCAATGTCGTGTTTACTGATGAGTCAAGATTTGCTCTGGAGCCAGATGACAAGTGCATAAGGATATGGCGTGAAGAACGAACACGCAATCAGTCCCTAAACATCACCGAACATCACGCATTCCGAGGCGGAAGCATTAGGATTTGGGCAGGGATTTCATTAGGGTACCGCACCAACCTGCACATCTTTAAACGGGGTTCTTTGACGGCTGTCCGGTATCGAGATGAAGTCCTAGAACCCATTGTGAGATTGCACGCTACAGCAGTTGGCCCTACACGTGGTGCCGTGACAAAAAAAAAATGGGAAATTAAGTTTTAACTGTTTCATTTCATGTAGAGAACCATTTTATGCTTATGCCTAAAAATATAACTACACATGTGATTCCAGTTTGATAATTGCTTAAATATTTTGAATTTTGTGATGATGTCTGATATCAAATAGGTGAATATTAGTAATGATTGGATAAAATTTTGAATTTTGTGTTTATCTGATATGAATCATTAAGAAAAAGTTGAAAATTGCATATGTAAAAAATATATATATATAGAATTCCATATGACTGTTTCCTGCTAATGTGAAATAATTTAATGATAAAAAATAGATATGTGAAAATGGTAATATCAATTCAAAATTGGTCAGTATTTAAGAAATTATTCCTGAATGTATATCATATTGTGTGGTAAGGAGTATGTAATAACTTATATCCATGTGAAAAATTTCGATAAGTTACAATAGTGTATTTATGAATGTACTATACATTAGAAGTAATAATAATAGTACTTTAGAGTGATACTAAAGTATAGTAAATTGATTCAGAATGGCTAAGAAAAATAATGTAATGAATATGAGTCTGGCTACTGCTCTGCCTACTTTTTCAGGGGAGCATGACGAAAATATAACGTTTTTTTTAGATCAATTATGCCAAATGGCAAATTTAGAGAACTGGAATGAGAACAGAAAAAGTTTGGTGTTAAAAATTCAATTGAGGGGTAAAGCATTAAAATTTGTAATTGATAATGAATCGTGTAAAGATATGTCATTTGATGATTTAAAAGCATTACTAAGTAAAAAATTTGCAAAATCTCAGTCATTTGACACAATTCAAAATAACTTTAACTCAATTAGACAGACCCCAGATCAGTCAGTCGAGGACTTGGCGGAAAAAGTGAATACTTATGCCACAAAATATTTTGGGTGCTATCCTAGTTCGAGTGAAGAGGTACATAACCTCACTCAAAAAGCAATGCTTTCAAAATTCTTAGAAGCTCTCAGACCAGATTTAAGACTGGAGGTTAAAAAACTAGGACCTATTGATTTTGCTACTGCTGTTAAACAGGCAAATAACATAGAAAAAGCATTGGAGGATTCTGGTAATAGCTCACAGACACATGATTTTTCACCTGAATTAAATACATTAATTATGCAACAAATGCAAAATAATAGAGCCATTGAGGATTTGTCAAAAAAATTCAATGAAATTTTACCTAATGGTAGTGTAAACAATGTAACTAGCCTAGAAAATAATGCTACACAAAGTAGTAGTAATAGAGAGTCTTGTCATATTTGCCAACAGAATCATTGGACTACAGAGTGTCCTTATTTTCCTTCAAACAATAATTTTCAATATTATAGACAGGCTAGAAACAACCAGAGAAGAAAATTTTATAGAGGTAACTTTATCAATAGAAGGAATAGATATAATAGTCGGTATGCTTTCACGCAAGGTAATAGACTACAGAACAGTAATAGAAATAGGCCACAATACAGAAGATACAATACTCGTACAAATAATTTAAACTAATGAAGGGTACTTGCAGATCTCCCAGATACACAAAGTATTACTCAAGTGCCCATAAAAAAATTTGGGGGAAACAAGACAAAATAAAAAAAGTAAGGAACTCAAATAGGCCAAATACACATGAAAGATTCCGACACAAAATTAAAGAAAGCAATGAACAAAAATTGGTAGCTTCTTGCCAGACTAATAGTATCACAGAATTACCAGTAATAGAAATCAAATTTAGCGACTTTGTGGTAGAAGCATTACTTGATACAGGTGCAAATTTAAGCTTAATACAGCCAGACACCTTGCAAGTAAAAAAAAAAATTACACAAAGATTCATTACTTAAGCAGATCTGTAAGAATACATACGCTAAATAATGCTACTATCCCATATGTATCTGCTGTAAACTTAAAATTTCGTTTAGGAAACAAATGGCTTGCCAACCAATTTTTTGTTACACAACATAATTGGAACACAAATTATTAAATGATTTTAGGGTATGATTTCATTCAAAAAAATAAGATACTTATAGATGCAGATAAAAGTCAGTTAATCATTGATAACACATATTTTGATCTTTTGGACAAAAGAAAAAACTGTACTAATATTAATGCAAAAAAGGTAGATAAGTATAGTAGACCAGAGGAGTCGGGTATTGTAAGAGTAGTATTGAATACCAGAATTGCGCCAAATACAGCAGAGATAGTAAAGTTAAGCATTCCAAGTAATATGCAGAAAGAAAAGCAAATAATGTTCTCACCAGACAGGCGAAAAGTGGGCAAGATAGGTGTGACTGATTCAATTCATGAGATAAGTGACAGGCAATATACTCGTATATTCACCATAATTGAAAACAATTCCAATGCCGCAATTATTCTAAGAAAGGGTGAAAAGATTAGTAAGGTATATAAAGTCGAAGAAAAACAATTTGAAAAACCTAGAGAGCAACAAAATTTGCAGATTAACCATATAACTTTAAAAGAAATTAAACAATTAAGAAAGGAGGAATTAAGCCCAGATGATTTTGATTTAAGTCATTTAGAAGCAGAACAAAAAAATAAGATGATTGAAATGCTCATGAAAAATTCAGCTGTGTTTTCAAAATCTTACACCACTCTGGGTGAGACTGATGCTGTCGTGCCACAATTTAATTTATTACATAACTTTCCAATTCAAACTAGACCATACACTATTCCTCGCATTGCTAAAAAATATGCCCAGGAGGAGATTAGCCAAATTGTTAGAAGCAGGTATTATAGAGCCATCGACATCGAGTTACAGTTTTCCAGTAATTTTTGTCAAAAAGAAAGCACCACCTAATACTGACCCTAGCAAATTAAAATTTAGAATGGCAGTAGATTATAGATTGTTAAATTGCATAACTGAATCATATCAAATATGTCTACCTAAGATTTCAGATATTTTGCATAATATAGCAGGTAAAAGTTATTATTGTGTGCTAGATCTTAAGTCAGCATTTTTTCAAATAAAGTTAGATCAGAAAGATAAAGAAAAATTAGCCTTTTGCACGGAACTTGGCAATTTTCAACCAACTCGGTTACCTTTTGGTGCAAAAAATTCATCTGCTTATTTCCATACTCTAATATCAAAATGTTTAGGTGAATTGCAGGGTCCAAATTTACAATATTTTCTAGATGACATAATTGTTGCAGCTAACAGTATAAATGAACTAGTAATTATTTTACAAAAGGTGTTTGACAAGTTAAAAAAATTTAATTTAACATTAGACCCAGCCAAATTGCAGTTATGTAAACAAGAGATTACGTATTTAGGTTTATCGGTTAATAAGAATGGTTTTGCTCCTTCAGAGGAGAATATTCAGAAAGTAGCCAAATTTCCTAGGCCAAGAAATGTGAAAGAGGTTCAAACATTCATAGGCATGGTAAATTATTTTCGACACTTAATTTTTAATTATGCAGAAATTGTCAAGCCAATAGTAAATTTAACAAGAAAGAATATACCATTCGTGTGGAACGAGAGATGCCAAAATGCATTAGATAAAATACAAGAATTAATTTTAGAAAAACCCACAATAAAAAACATAGAAAATGATAAACCTTTATATTTAGTAACCGATGCTTCTAGATCAGCCATTTGTGGCATATTAATGCAAAAAACTGATGAAAAGTTTTTCCCAGTACAATTTTACTCAAAAATTTTAACACCTGCTGAGGCTAGATATCCTTTAATTAGGAGAGAACTTTATGCAATCTTCAGATCAGTAAAGCAATTTCACGAACATTTGTATGGAAAAAAATTTATAATATTAACGGATGCTAAACCTCTGACTTTCCATATTAGTCTTGACAAACAGCCAGATATTGTAGCACGTTGGTTGTTATATTTACAGGAATTTCAATACACGATGGAGCATATTCCTGGTTTAAAAAACCCAGCAGACTACTTGTCAAGAGTTTCAGAGGATGTAGTGGTAAACAATGTAAATATATTTAAGACCAATGATAATTTGTCTATTCAAAACATAATTAGTAAACAGCAAAGTGATCCAGACATAAAATCAATTATAAAAAAATTACAGGATAACCACAAAGAAAGTGTAGAACAATATTTTATTGATAGTCATACAGATGTAGTAATGATAAAATTAAAACCTGTAAATATGAGAAAGAAAGACAGAAATATCCAGAATAAAATTCTAATTCCTAAGGCATTAATTAAAGATGTATTACAGACAGTTCATGCGCCTCACTTTGGTATTCAAAAGACATATGAGTTTGTAAAGGCAAAGTATTATTGGAAAGGTATGTACAGCGATACGAAAAGTTTTGTAGAAAATTGTTCAGATTGCTTACAAAATAAGTCTAGACCTCACAACACTCTGCCACGCCTAATTCCTAAGAAAGATCTTGCTCCTGGAGAGATGATAGCTATAGACATAGTTGGTAAACTGCTAAGATCCAGAGATAATAAGTTTTATGTACTCACTATCATTGATCATTATTCCAGATATTTGGAAACAGTTCCGTTAAACAACTGCACTTCTCAATCCATCATAAAATCTTTAAATGATTATTTTGCCAGATTTGGCATTCCAAAAATTTTGTTATCAGACAACGGTTCCTATGTTTGTTCCACAGAATTTACTCAATTTTTAAAATCGCTTAAAATAGAACACAGAAAAAGTTCAATTTATTATCCACAGTCCAATGGGTTGATTGAAAGAGTTCACAGAGTAATGAAAGAATCAATTGCAGCAATATCAAACAAAATATTTGAATGGCCACAAAAAGTACTGATGTTTAAACCGTATTATAATAATGCTAAACATTCTGTAACTCAATTTTCACCAGCAGAACTATTTTTCGGTAGAACATTAAATACTCCAATAGATAGCAATGATCCTCTTAAATTAGCAGAAGATTTCCAGGAATATTCCAAAAGAATAAAGGAACAATTGAGTAGAGATAAGCAACAAGTAAAATTAAATGAGGATGAATACTTTAATTGTGCAAAAAAATATTTGAAAGGGAGAAAAATTCCAGAATTGAAATCAGGGGATAAAGTTTTTATGCAGGAATTTACTGATCGAAGGGTGCTACATCCAAAATACAAGGGGCCATATGAGATCATTAAACAGATACGAAATGACAATTATATAATACAATTAGAGAATAAAACCACTAAAGTTCACGTAAGTAAATTGTTTTTACAAAAGCCTTCAAGAGTAGATTCAACCCAAAATGAGGATTAGGAGTGTAACACAATTGTAAATTGTCGATCAGCAAATCAAAAAAAAAAAAAAAAGTGTAAAGAAGTTGTGATTATGATAAGAATGTAGTATGTGTACAAGCTAGATAATGAATGATGATCATGTGTGGTATGGGTCAATTTAGTGTAATAAAGCGCTAATTGCACGATTTGGTAGAGTTGGCTGGTCCATATACCAGAGAATTGAATTGTACTATGCAGGGTCTCATTGATTACTAGGTAGCAGATTCAAAAAAAAAAAAAAAAAAAAAAAAAAGAGTGTGGTTCAAATCTCCTTGTCTTACTGCTGAATCAAATTGAAGGTATGTAATTTAGTAGTGGATCTAATACAAATGTAGCTTGTAACAATGTCATGACATATTGGTATATGAAATGTATATGTAAAATGAATATGATCAAATGATAAAAGTAGCTATGTAATGAAATAGTGAATGTGATTCTAAAATGTAAAGAATGAAATAAGGTAAACAATGGTTAAGAGGAGTTCCATCAAAACTGATAATGCAAATGTTCTTAGTTTAAGTGATTGATTGGATATTTAATCATATGTGAATTGTAAATTATGTGCCTTAAGTGCCAAATTTTCATTGCCTGGAATCGCATCTGTGGTGATATTTTAGGAAAGAGTAGACATGCATGAGTACGTAAAAGAATAATACTAATGTAAAAAATATATATCACAAAATGTTTAAAATGCTGTGTTTTTTTTTTCAAGCAATGTGACATATTAACGTGAAATATGTGTGATAGTGCATACGAAAGCTCAACTGTGTTGATAGAATGAGGAATGTATGGAGTGCCAACGAAATGATAAAGTGCAGTGCCTTTGCAAATGATGTAAAGATTGGTGTATCTAATGCAGACGAAAGTTCAAGTGTGTCCAGCAGAGAGGGATTGCATTTGTCCAGTGATGGGACAATTTTTTTTCTTCGGCCGGAGGGAATGTGAGAACATTGTGGCTACATCGATTCTTGTATCGTTTCCAAGCAGAATGAAAAAATCCAGTACCTAAAGTAGATGTTTGATTTGTGAATAACATAAAATAAACGCGCAAGCAGAATATAAGTAACTGTTCGACTTCAAGATGTGCTTGACCAGCAATGTGTCACCACGTGTGACGTGTGTAAAAATCATATGAATGTAAAAGGAAAAAAGAAGAGCTTATAAGTGTGTAACCAGACAGCGCGATAATACGAGGATAAAATTGACCACGTTTCAACCGCAAAATTATTCGATGGAACAGGATTGCGCGAATAGTCACGCGTCGGCACTCCACGGACATTCCATTTGAGTTATCGCATTGCGTGTATCTAAGTTATGATATTTGAGTATTTATATATGTGTGTGATAAATGTGTCTTATTTAATCCAGAAAGTATGTGTAATAAAATAAATATGAGATTGGAAAAAGAAAATATTCGGCTCATGCATGCATCAGTGGGTAAGTCTTGTTAATCTATTTAGTAATGATTATGCAATGTACTAAACACCAAATTTTAGTTTAAGTATTTACGCGAAATTAATTTGTACTTGATATTCTTAGTATCGACGCTTTTGGCGATCACGCCCGTAACACCACACCTACTTTTGTTTTAATGGACGATAACGCACGTCCCCATAGAGCTGACATTGTCGATGGCTCTACTTTTGTTTTAATGGACGATAACGCACGTTCCCATAGAGCTGACATCGTCGATGGCTACCTGGAGAGTGAAGGGATTGCGCGTATGGTGTGGCCAGCATATTCGCCCGACCTTAATCCCATTGAAAATCTTTGAGATGCTCACGGCTGTGCTGTATCTTCACGTTTCCCACCTCCAGCCACATTTATTGAGCTGGAAACTGCTCTACAAGAAGAATGGCGATTGCTTAATTCTGCGGTGGTTGACCACTTAATTGAAAGCATGGTCACAAAGTGTAAACTTTGTATACAGATGAGGGGGGATCACATACCCTATTAATGTCCTTTTTTTCATTTTATGCCGTTTATTTTCACTTTATACATAATTCTGTTCAAGTCTCCAGTATGTCATTATCTGATAACTTACACAAATTTAATATTGTTTTCATTTCTGTATATAATTATTGATTTTGTTTTATGCATAAATATATATGCTACTTTCCTGCCGAATTATTTTGTGTCAATCAAAGCAGTATTTGTTGATTTTTTTTGCATTTTACATCTTTGT
Source organism: Stegodyphus dumicola (assembly GCF_044657685.1). Taxonomy (NCBI): domain Eukaryota; kingdom Metazoa; phylum Arthropoda; class Arachnida; order Araneae; family Eresidae; genus Stegodyphus; species Stegodyphus dumicola. The sequence continues at coordinate 104,509,526 of NC_140781.1, read as the reverse complement.
GCTTAACTTTTGGAAGTGAGTGGACAATAGGAAATGATGTTAGGGTTACCACACTTCAAATATTTCTAGGAACTTACTATTAGGAAAGACCTAAAGTTATATTTAGAAAATAAAGAGACCCTAGGTCTCAGGAGTGTAAAGATTACAGTCGAATGAATGAATTATACAGAGTGCTCATCATTTTTATAGGCAGGATTTTGCTATAGGACTGTGTAATTGAAGAAAACATTTTAATTGTCATCCAACGAATTTGTAAAATAATTTACCATAAAATGTGTTATAAAATTACCTGCTATTCAGCTCAATTCCGTATTATATTTCTCAAGAATAAACTAACACTACTTTTCATTAATACCTTCAACCATCTCATTGCTATATAGGATGTCTCAAAATGTCGTTGCCAAATTTAACATGCTGGTCTGTCATGCCATGAAAAACAAGATTTACATACGAACTTCTGTCCGAAACTGCGAACGGCGACCGCTAGAGGGCAGTGTTCGCAAGCGTAGAAGAGAAGAAAGAAAGGATGTCGAAAGAGGTATTAAATATGACTTGTATTAAAGAACATGGTTAAATCATAGAAGATATTCAAAATTTCTACCATTCACCAAATTGCATGCTTCACAACGTACACGCATGGATTCATTGTTCTCGCTCTTCTATGCTCGGACACATTACAGATCGAAAATCGTCAACATGGTTAGCCTGGGATAGCGCTTCCGCGCGAGTGCCTGATGCTTGCGAAGTGCGTTCGCCTGAGTCGACGCATGGATTCACGTACCTGTGCAAAATGGGATAGTGTGTCATGGTCACGTGCCACCGCTTTCGCGATCCTAGCGACGAGATCCATCTCCAATGTTACGGTCATCCCGTACACCATCTACTTCATGTATCCCCACAGGCATAAATTCAGGTCGGGGGATCGCGGTGGCCATGAACTGGTCCGCCTCTGCCAATCCAGTGATCAATATATGTCCTATCGAGATATTTCTACATAGTACTGCAAAAGTGCACATTCGCTCCATCACCAGATGTTTCGGGCGTATAGCTGCTGGAACGAGAACCGTCAGATCCAACAACACTCTTTCCACAAAATGTCCATAAAGAACTGGGTTAGTAAATCTATTCATCCTTCTTCTGCAACGACTTCGCCTGAAATGACCGCACTTTCCACTCTCCTATAAGTCTGTGAACATTGCCGTCTAGCGGTCTTTGTTCGTATTTTCGGACAGAAATTCGTATGTAAATTTTGTTTGACATGGTATGACAGACGAGCATGTTAAGTTTGACAACGACCTTTTCAGACACCCTGTATTAATATTTTTGGACTCATTTATTTCTTCAAAAGTCATACTTTTATTTACTTTAGGGAATTTTAACGGAAAGAAGATACTGGAAAAGTGTCGGTATTACAGTCGGTTAAATGTGTATGTAACGATGTTTCTCCTTGCATAAATATCTTAATGGCATGTTTGTTTTTAAAATTTTTAAGATTTGTCCTCCCCCCTTGGAACATTATTTTGCGTTAGGTAATTATGAGTTATTTTTAAAAAGCAATGTAAAGAAATATGTTTTTGGTAAATAGCCTGTAAACAATTAACCGTGGATCGATCAGATAAAAAAAAAAAAAAAAAGAGAAGCTTGTAATTTATGTCTAGTACTACGCTTTGTTATTTTATAGTTTGTTTAAATGATAGGGTAACATTATTTAAGAACTTGTCTAGTTTTTTTAATATTATCAAACAAGTTTATGAAATTTTTGTTTGATGAGTACGTGCTTTTATGTGACAGGAATCCAGCGGATAAGGGCTCTATTCCCTGGCGAATTAGAAACTGCCTTGCATAGATTAAGTGCCCAAACCTGCAGGGGCTATCCGAGATTGCACCATTCCCCTCGGTCAACCCAGGGGGACTTCACATGTCAGACATCGTCCTTACCTAGAGCTGTGGTGTTAACCGAGGGGCGCCACTTTCCCGGACAACCTTCGATATCCTTAACGTCCCCACATTCAAGGGGCAGACAAGACAGTACCTGTACGGTCCCTTCCAAGCCTGAACCAAGCATCGAATAAACGATGGCACTAGTCCTGTAAAGATTGATTATTTGCCCCTGAGGTCGAGGTTGTCTAAACATTGGTCTAGCCAATTTGCTGGGCAGAATCCCGGGTCTCCTCCCATAAATGGTCGATTCCGGAAATTCCAACCTAGTTGAACCCAAGGGATGGTGTCCAACATCATCAGCCCAGGCGAACCTGGTTACCAGCAGGAGCCACGAGGAGGCCGATGTCGGACTGGGACAGGGGAGCCTATAAGGTAGCGCGTCACTGCCCTTGACGGGCGGCTAAAAGCCGCTGGGAACTGACGAAATTCAACCAATCAGAGAGGAACGTTGCTCCAGAAACTTTTGGCATCATTTACCTTTCGCCAAACGCAATTTTAGTGCAAAACTGGTATACCGGAAAGTGCTTCTTAATGTTATGGTAATTTGTTCGTTCTTCTTTCGTGGAAGTAGTTCATTTGTTTCGCTTATTATTTTGCGGATGTGATTTAATTTACTGTAGAGACGATAAGTAATGTACAATATTTATTGTGATTAATTTAAATTTCAATTTCTAAAACAAATACAACTATAAATTCTACTCAACTTGCTATCTCGATACCGAATAACATTTTGATTTTCTAAGACCCTTTTAAATAAAGTAATAATTGATAAAATATTACTGTATTGTAAAATTTCTCGGCTCTTTGTGTATTTGAAAATGTTTGGTGATATGTAAGTTTTTTATTATTTCATGTATTGTATGTATATAAAATTCAATAAAAAAATATTTTAAGAAAGTTTTTTTTTAACTACCTGATCTTAGAAATCTCTTTTGTGTATTTTTCTGTAGACAAAACTATATTAATAAAAGCGCCTACTGAAGTATATAAAATGGAGTGATTATTCAGAGAATTTACATACTAAAATGGTGTGGGATAGCTCATAAAATTTCAGCTGACCCAGTAACTCCCAAAAGTAAAAAATAATTGAGAAATCAACATGTTTTATGCATTTTCTGTATCTAAATAATTCTATTTCATTTCATTGTGTTACATTAAAATAAAGATGTAATTTTTTAAGTCTTGCAAGAATGCTGCATTAGCACAATCAAGTAAGTTTTATTCATGATAAATCTGTGGATAATTTTACACTGTATGTGTTGGTATGTATATTATTTTCATTTATTGTCAGGAGTTTTCTGAATAATATGCCTTAATTTATCACCTTAGGTAGTCTTCACAGTTTGTAATTATACATATTTGGAAATCACAGAATATTTAATCTGCAATTTTAATTTCATTTACTTATGATTGCTGTAAATGGTTATGATTTCGGATGTCATGTAGTAATCCCTAGCAGAAATTCTAAACAAATTTTCTTGAAATTCCATGCATTTTCTTTTTCTGTATAAATAAAATATTCCAATAACACCTACCACCATTGGATGACTCTAATTTTTATTTTGTAAGCAGCAAGAAATTTTATACTATAGCCTACACATCTACTGCCTATGTTCCTATAATTTGTTATCATTTACGATTGTGGAAATGTGGTGAATTTTCATAATTCTGTAGTTTTTCAGTATAAATGTAAATAAGAAAAACTAAATTTGTTGTTTTTTGATAAATACATTTTTTGTCCTCTTAAACCAGAACATGCATAAAAATATTTCTGTCGATAAGAGATCGTACAATTCCCCCCCGAGTTCTATACTGATGATAGTAAATGAGAATGTTTTCTTATTTGCTTAACTGATTTTTGCAAATCATGAAAACAGTATCTTCTTGAGGGAAGAAGACTTTCATGAAGTATATTACAAGAAAATGACTTCTGTTTCATGTGACACACAAGAAATATTCTATGTAGCTAGCCTGTCTACCAGTGTTCAAAAGTGCACCTTAGTCTTATCCACTCGACTGCGAATGAATACTAATTTTGAAAGATGGTAATAATTTTTCTTGTAAAAATTTTATGTTCATTTTATAGAAGGTTTCTCAGTTTACTCTGCTCTAGAATCTTCGGATGAAGTTACCATTACATGATGTATCATCATTGTTTTTTCTTCATATCAAAACTGATTTAGAAACTGCACTTTTTTTCATTTTTAATAATTATGCCTAGTATTAGAATAACTATATAAAAAGACTCTGTTTATAATTATTATTTTCCAAGCAGATTTAATAAAACATCATTCAGTTTATTATACCATTGTTATATAAGAGTCAAAAATGGCTTATGTGCATTTAATTACATAATTAACATTCATTTATTGTTTTAAAATGGTTTACACTAGTGTTATGTTTTCACAATATCTAATATATTAAACAGCAAGTCTATTTTGCTTTGTTTAAGATTGGTTTCCTAGGGACCAATGCAAGATTTAATGTGTTAAGAAATTACTGATGAAATGTTAAATGGATAAAAACAACGTATTTGTATATAGAAAACAAACAACTGAAATATTTAAACTTCAAGTTGTAAGGATTATGTTAATTTTATTAACAGTTAAATTTTAATTTAAAGTTCCTTTCCTGTTAAATTCTTAACTTAAACTTACTACTTCCGGCCAGAACGTAGTTTTGGAATCTTGCTGAATATTTAATGAGGAGGAGCGGCATTTAAACCATGAAGTTACTTACTGAGTCAGTGAGAATCAGAGTTTCTGATTTACGCGCGTCTGCCTTTTTGGCCACTCTCACTCTCAAAACTATTATTACGCTCGGCCGTACTCAGGCCCTTGCTAAGCTTCGTAGTCAAATAAGTTAAGGGGACAACTCGATTTGAACCTTGATAGCTTCGGCTATACTTCTTTAGTTAATCTTAGTTTTAGTTTAATTCTTAGTCTTTTAAGTTCAAGTCCAAGTGCAGGCTTTGCTCGTACACTCCCAGGCGGAGTTTTGTTAAATCTTATTAGAATAATAAAGGGGTAGTTACCCTTCTATCTTGTTGTTTCTTGTCACCGAACTCAAGCGATTATTCGCTTATCAGTTCTTAGATTCCTCACTTCCAACATTAACTTAGAATTCCAAAGTGAGGAACTCTACAAAGTTATATTTTGTAATTATGCATATGATCCATGTGCAAAAAATATTTTTGAATACAGTACTAAAAAATTTAAAATTTACAGATTTTAAGAATTTATAAAAATATTCATATTATGCAACATAATCTGATGTTTTTGACAATATATATTAAATTGGAATTTATCAACCTAAATAAAATTTTGATTAAAATATCTAGTGGTGAGCTACTAAAATATTAACAAAGAGCTCGCACTTTATTTTTTAAAAACAAAATTCCAAATTATAATTACATGTTTTAATTTTTACAAACACAGAAAGCAAATAACTGTGCATGAAAAAAAAAACTGAATTAAAGAATATTGTGGAAATTACCGAAAATTTCGAATAAATTTCATGACATGCAAAATTTATGCCAGAAGTTGCCACACGCTATTTTCTTCTCTCACCTCAGTTGATCATTCGAAAAGTTTTAAAAACGAAGCTGAGATTTTTCAAAAAGCTTTTACAATCTGCTAAATGTTTCCCCATTCACGATTGTCTTTAAATCTAAAATTTATTTCGAATGTTAAAGAAGATCTTATTGTGGAAATACTATTCATCAAGCTTAAAGCCTGTTTAACTACACCTATAAGCAATAATCTCCATAATGACTGTAGCTTATCCTTTACACAATTAGGAATTTCATTATGCAGTTTTCATGTTAAAGCCATCTCAATGGAAAAGCCAAAATAATTTATTTTTATTTCATATTTAATGTAAAATTTAATGCTTGTTAAAGCATGGTTACAACGTGTAAGACGTGTTTTTCCTGGGATAAGTAATAACCAACCAGAAAGAACAAGGGTTTCCCATTTCGAGATAAATTTAACAAAGGACACATGCAAACTTCCACTGAAGATATAATGTATTTTTTTGTACCTCATTAAATGTTACAATAACCTAATATTACTACTAGTACTAAGAATAGGCTAAAGCAATTTTACTTATATTAGAGCTATATTTGAAGACATCTTGAGAAACTTCAGATACTTTCAGCTAGCGTAATTTTCAAGCAGGTTCCCATTATATAACTGATGATAATGAAAAAGCTGATTCCCTCACACAGAAGGAACAAACTCATTTGAGAGTATTAGTTTCCACTTTCTAAAGCTTTTGACAAATTTAGTTTGTAGATTTTTCATGCAAAGTCGTTGCAAATATGTAATAAAAAAACTTGGAATGCTGTTTAAACAAATCCACCTGCAAACATATTCTCAAAAACATATAGTTGTCACAAAATATAAAATTTTGACAGGTCATCAATTTAAATGTTAAAATAAATCAAAAAAGGTTAGACTGAAGCAGAGTTTGAATAATTCTTGTTAATTTTGGAGGATTAACTGATATATTAACTTCAAAAACCCAGGAATAAAAACCTTAAAATCCTTTTTTATTTTTTACTGAAGAAGCGGGACCTATGTCAGTTAATTCTGAAAACTGGCACAAGATTTTATGTTAAGCTGCTCTTTTTGCATTACTTTAATTTTACATGTTTTTGTCAGTTAAGTCTGACATACGTTTATCTCCTCTTGAATGTCAGCAATATTAATTTTTCTAAACCATGAGTTGTATCAAAATAGAGTATTTTGGAAGTAGGTTTATGCAAAATAAGTATGTTTCACAAAAGATTCATAAGTATGTATTACAGAAATATGATTTTTAAAGCACATACCTATAAATATTTGGTTATATGATACCTATCCTCATACTGCTTGTTACTCTAGCTGATCTATTTTGAGTAATATCTACAATATATATATCTATATATATATATCTATATATCTATATCTATATATCTATATCTATATATCTATATCTATATATATATATATATATAACCATATAACAGTTTCACTGGTATGTCAGGTCTCCACAGCCACAGTAATCTTGTTTTGCAGATCAGGTATTATATTGGGTACAAATACTTTATTTTTCATTTAATATTTTGCGGAAATCATCAGACCAGATAAGCTAGCTGTGCAAAATGTGTCCAAAAGCATATTTTATAAACCTAACTGTAAGTATTCAGCAGTCTTACCACTCATGGGCCTCTTTTCGAATGATTATAAACTGCATATGTATAATGCATTATAAAGAAAATCTTCACATTTTACATTCCTCATGTTATGCTACTTTCATTTTTCCTAAAAATCTATTTGTTACATGAATTAATCCTTCATACACATAAAGTTTGTAAAAGTATTGCAATTAATCCTCAATGAGAAAATACTATTGCGGAAATCAAATATAAATCAAGTACTTTAATTGAACTGAGATTTACATATAAAAATTTGAAGACTTTCCTAATATATTATTTAGTGTTAGAATTGGGAGAGAATTCCAAATTTTATTAGTTAAATAAAACAATTTAAAAACTACTTATTAACCTTTTCAAAAATACAGTATATTTGAGATTTTTACTATCAATTTATTCAATGTAATGTGTTACAATTCTTGAAAAAAATGCATCACACAAAAATGCAATACATTTAAAAAACGTTCAAATTATAATTTGTTAGTATTTAGGAACTTTCTGAAAAGAAATATAAACTTGTGGCTTTGTGGGCTAAACTTAGTACCGAGTGTTAAAAGAAAAAAAAAAAAAAAAAAAAAACAAAAAACAAATGCAACATATCTTTCGCGCTCGAAAACTTGAGAAAGCGTTTCTCATGTGCATTTTTTACTTGATGATCAAAAATAAATAAATAAATAAATAAATAAATGCTGTCTGTAATTTTCAGTGCTACAAAATGAAGCGGAATATTCTATACAACAAATAATTTTTGATTTTTACGATATACCACCTTAAAAAAGACACAGGTGATTCACTAATACACTTTTTCACACATTTCACATGAGAATCCACCGAATTTTCCATATCCACTCCGTTGCCTTTTATGAAAATATAAGTTAGAAATTTATTACAAATCTAAAGAAAAAAAACATATCATCAAAAGATACGAAAAATGGAATATGAGGAGGAAATGAATCCAAAACAAACCCTTCATTTGTTGGCATAAAAAATTGGTCGCCAAAAGCAGTCTCCGGCGATGGCTTATTCTGATTGGTGGAACTTCTTCAGTTCCCTGCGGGTTTTAGCCGCCCGTCTGCCCTTGCAGCTGCACCCACTCTCAGGAGGTCCATATCAAACCCCGGGTCTCCTCCTATAAAATGGTCGGTTCTGGCAATCCAATTCTTTCCAACTTCAAGAGAGTACAACTACCCCTGGCACTTTTATGTGACAGCTCGAGAACTTTACATTTATGTGACAGCTCGAGAACTTTACATTTATGTGACAACTCGAGAATTTTTTACCTCTCACACGGAATGCTATCGCTATCCTAACGACAATCACTATGAAAATTTCCAGGGTTATCGAACATGTAAACAAAACAACCGATGCAAAGTGTGGCATTTCGCAATCAGTCACAATCCTCAGAACAGGAGCATATAAAGTGGTTCGCGGACACGCCATATTTGCAGCCACGGACTGGCTCCTGACAGGTGGCATGCTGTCATACGATTGACAGCATGCCACCTGTCAATTGAATGACTGATCCGGTATTAGCCTAATGTGTAGACCTTGGAAAGAAAATGATTAAGTAGATAAAAGTACGTATATTCAAACGATAAGTACCATTACCACCTCCTTTAAAGTGGTATGAGAGGAAGTAAATTGTTGGAGTAAAACACGGGAACTGTGCTCGCAAATACTGCTCGTGGAAAAGCTAATGCATACAGTTCGAGAACACAGTAGTGGTTGCAATCGAAAAATATTGCAAGAATCTGGAAAAGCAGATTTGCTCGTGTTAATTGAGATTGTTTTAAACTGATGAGGATATGGCTATAGTGGGTTCAGCAAGGTTCAGTATAAGTGACCGCGGTGCATAAAAAAATAATGCATAAACAAAATGAAGCCTCGATGCATAAACAAAATGAAGGCGAACAGTTGGTGTACAGTAATGGTTTCTGAGTAATCCAGTCTTATTCCCTTAGGTCAATCAAGCCTTAGCTCTTATAGAACAAAAACCAGTGCCCCTACGTATGGTAAGACGTTATCTGCTGTGCGGTGTTCACTTCAGCTTTCACTGACACTACAACAAATCGACCGCGATTACAATGGTGTCGAGGACGTCGGTCATTGTTGAGCAACCGGGATTTCATTCGACAAGTTTTGCTTTTGCATGCAGCATTACGATGGATGAAACCATTAACGCTGATACCCCAGGGAAAGGGTCAGTGTGACTTGCATATTGCAATACTACACGGGTATTGCACCTAGTGTTATGATTTTGGAGTGTCACCGGATTTCATTATTACTGTTGATTTTCATGCATTATAGACACTTTGAATAGAGAGCAGTGAATTAATGAGGAGCTGCAGCCTGTAAAAATGCGTAATTCTTACGCATTTCGTCATTCATTGCGTAATTTAGTGACAGGACAAGCACGCGCCGAGCAACAATATTTGGGTAGTTATCATAATATATACTGTTCCTTGACTAGATTTGTCACCAACGGAATGTGCCTAGAGTATGATCGAACGATAACTAGCACTCCAAATATCCCCATCTGTAACCACAAATTAAATTCGGCATTTATATCGAATGCGCATACACTGACATAACGCACAGCCGACATTCCATGATTATCATCGTGTTGGACCAAGAAGCAGCCCGTATTGCCGCTTGTGGTATTGAACGAGATATTGATTATTTTGTCTTATAACAATTACAAATTTGTCTTATAACAATTACAAATGTAACAAAATTGTTTGCATTCGTCTTTATCTTCTTTGCAATACAATCTTTGTTTTCAACAAACTTTGCTTTCATGTCTTTTGTCCTTCATAATGGTGTATGTTCAGTAGGGATAAATGTAACAATGCGCTCAAAACATTGACTGTGAACAGAGATTCAGTTACTGTGCTCAAATTAAATGAATATTTTTGGTGGAACCTAGAGTACTGTAGGTTGTTTTTTCATTCCAAATGAAGTAATGCTAATTTTACAGAAGTCAAGCATTTTCTGTGGTATAGTTATTTCTTATTTCGGCCGAATGATATTAGTTCTTAGTGCCGGCAGAACTAAGAACTAATATCATTCGGTGTATCATACTTTGTCATGTATTTGAATCCTGTTTAAAGCATGGGTGTTTCTGACTGTATAGTACCTCTACTGAATTACGGTTTTTAAAATGTGTCGATCTAATAGGGAGACCAGAAAGTAATGTATCTGCGTATGTCGACAACAACATGCTAAGGGCAGAAGTGGAAGCAAATCCATGTCAAACACTCTTACCAACCTTGGTCGACCATCCAAGAACATTTAAAGCAGAATGGAAAAATAAGCAAGCAGGTGTTTGAGTCCCTCATAATCTGTCCGAAGAGAACAAAGCCAACCGATCCATCACATGCAACGTAGTATTGCTTCAACGGTATCCTACAGAACCGTTTTTTGATCATTTGATTACTGGAGACAAAAAATGGGTCCTATATGATAATCCAAAACGCAAAAGGCAGTTTTAATAGGGGTTACAAAGGATTTACATCATAAAAAGGCGCTTCTGTGTGTTTGGTGGAGTATTCGCGGAATTGTTCATTTTGAATTGCTGAAACCTGGACAAACTGTTAATGCAGATCTTTATTGTGAACAATTGGATCGAGTGAACCAATCTTTAATCGAAAAATATCCGGCGATTGTCAATAGAAAAGGCATCATTCTGCAACACAACAATGCAAGACCGCACTGTGCAAGACGGACACTGGAAAAAATGAATGAATTGGGATGGGAAGTGCTGCATCACCCAACATACTCACCCGATATCGTAAACTCGGATTTCCATTTATTCCGATCCCTACAACATTTTCTTAGTGCCAAAAAATTTGAAAATTTGAATGATGTCCAAAATGCCATCTTGAGATATTTTACTCAAAAACCAATTTATTTATATCGGTCTGGGGATTGAAAATCTGCACACTATATGAAAAAAGGTTGTTGATAACGAGGTTGATTACATTATTGATTAAAAATAAAAACGTGTTAAAAATTTATTCGTGTGAATTTAATGTAAGAAAGCGACATTACTTTCCGGTCCCCCTATTAAAAGTCTTCTCAAGAGGCTGACAGAAGAAAAGGGATACAATAAGTCTGAATTCTGTCCGCCAGGTTGCTATGGATCAAAACTAAGATGGAGCTTTAGCAGAGAGATATATTAACGTCAATGTTATGACTCCAATTAATACGACCTCGTTTTTTGGCTATCTCTAGTTTATCGGAACAACAAAATGCGGATTAAAACTAGTCAGTCGTATGTGCAGTAAATTTTCATAATAAATGTAACTTCGACTAGGAATTGCATGGTGTATTTTATGTATAGAAATTCAGTTGCCCCTCCCCCGTCCTCCCAAGAATTAGTAGCTTGAAAATCAGATTCAACTGATACATTTGAGCTGAAATAATGTAGTTCATTCTCTATATTTCACTGCAAGTAAGTATTTGTACTTTATGGAAAAAATGACTCCGGATTACTGATTATGAAGACAAAATCATGAGAAATAAAGATTGTCTAATGCAATTTAATGTAGAACATTTACAATATATAATTCTGGAGCTAAACTTTTGCAAATGTATTAATTATTTAAATAATTTTATTTATTAAATTGATTTACCATTTAATTTAGCATTTTAATACTTGACTAGTGATTTCAGCATTTTCAGTGCTTAAGTTTATTAAACCTGGAGCTTAATTAAGCTATTTATTTAGCTCAAATTTTCGTAGGAAAGGAGTTTATGCAATAGCGAACATGTTTATATATAGCTAAGCGTTACTACGATACAGCAGAATTTATTAGTTACTTAAAATAGGGCTATTACAAGCAAGTCACTTGGATAGAATTTATTCCATTCATCCAGAAGTGGCAAATTCGATGCTTATTGCTGATTTTTTAGTTGCAACTCCACCAAAAGAGAAGGAAAGAAATAGCACCACTTGTATAAGCTCGTTTTTAAGAAAGCAGTAATAATAAATAGCGACTAAATAATGAATCATAAAAGTATGAAATATCACCAGAAAATATTTTACAGTCATTTTACGAAAATGGAAATAATGTCAGTATTGGTATTCGGCAAGAAATCTCTCCAAAGAGGCAAAGAGAGAGCTAGCTGCCCATTTGTCATTTTCTTATGGGAAGGGTGAGAAGTTGATTATAAGGCGCTAAGAATTCAGTTAGGTAGAGATGCAGGTAATTGATTAAGCATTTTTGATGAAGGTCCTCCATTATAAAAGTACATGGCTCATATTTACACTTAAGTAATCTTGATGGTTTTCCCGTCTTTTACTGTTTAGGTCATGCTTTTGTTAAAGTTTCATTTATTTTTTGGACAATTTTACTTTTTTATCCGTAGAAACTGTTTTATCTTACTATGATTGGATTATTCAGTTATGGCAAAGCACACGAAGGCTATCTGCCTAAAAGGAGCAATGCTTTCGTTGAGGACTTTCTAAGGGAAACTGGCTCGTATACACGTTACACATGGGGAAAACCACGAAAACGCCCATGCAGCCAGCCCGTTCGCAGGATTCGAACCTCGGACCGAACTACCAGTGTTCAGCGTCTTTACCGCTCGGCCGCTGGTGGGCCCTTTATCTTACTAAGATTAATAATTTTTTAAACATGATTTCATTTTGAAGTTGATGTTTGTCTCAACGTACTTAATTCCACTGCAAAGGTACGAGAGCGCTAAGTAAAATAAAATTTCAACTTCTGATAGTGATATTTTATTATTTAGTTAAATAATTAAATAATAGTGATTAATTTGATAATTTAACTTTTCAATCATACAAAAAAGCAAAAATGATAGTATCATTCAGGGCATAAAAGCATTGTACTTAGCATGTGTAAAATGAATTTTATCCCACCCAAAGAAGTTGTAATCAGTATAAAAGTATATAAATTGTTCGTTATATAAAAAAAAAAAAATGCCGCGCAAAAAGTGAATCGAGTCTCCGAGAGCACCTGCGCGTGGAACTTTGGCTTCAGAAAATAATGCATCTGAAGTAGCATCCTATTTTAAATTGCGATGTGAGATTTTATTAGAAAAAACACCAGCTGAGTGAAAAGAAGGTAGGAATACTAACTTCGCAGGCTTTTGAAACCGCACTTGTAACCAAATGGAGAAAATTGCCTTAAACTGCCGTTTATTTCATTTCGCATATGTACTATGTTGGGACGTATTATATATCAGCTATTTAGTTATTATGATTTTGATCTTTGATATAACTTCTTCCTTCCGTATCCCTCACCAGAATGCAAATTAGCTTTGACTGTATTTAAGCTGAAGGTTTTGAATCTTAGAAGGAGACAGCTTCTGGCATTCGTATCTGCTTTTAGGTTTTCACCAGCTCTATTTAAAAGTGATATTCAGGCTTGGGCATTCTCGCTAGCCGATGTTTTAAACTTGTACCGGCAAAATAGCTGAGCCAGCTTATTTCTTGTTGTATTGAATGTGCAATCTTAGAATACGTTATTCGCGTTTGAATGTAATTGCCTAATATTGCTTAATTTGAATAGCCACACGTGGTGGTTCATTTGTAGAACGAGTTGTGCTTCTTTTTAGTTCCTTGTATGAAGTAAAAAGGAAATATTGTAATCGCGAAAATTTTCAGGCAGCATATTTCAACGAAAATATCCATTTTGACCGCTATCGAATGCAATTTAACGATGTTTTTGCGGGACATCTGTAAAAACTGCTTTAAAATGAATTCTGAAGAGAATTTTTCGTGGTGTCTGTATGTACGTACGTATCTCGCATAACTCAAAAACGAGTAGCCTCAGAACGTTTAAATTTCGTATATAGGACTGCTATAACATGTAGATGTGCACCTCGTATTTTGGTTGCAATCGGCAGTACCAAACGTATATAAATATATTTATATATATATCCACTCTGTTACCCGGCTCAGTGATCTCAGTTTGTTTACTCTTGTATGTTTGTAAATTGTGCAATTTTTGCTTTAAAAATGATTGAATTATGTTGTTCTTATTTTCCAGTTAAGGTTTTTGTGCCTTTAGTAAATCTGCAAGCAATATTTGCACAATTATCAACAATTTAATAACTGTTTAAGTGCAGTTAAGCCTAATTTTTAAATAACATGACGGACATATTTGTTTACATTTGAAACAGCAGAATAGAAGGTTTGTTGCCAATCTAGAGAGACTAAGCTTCGCAACAACAAAGATAACGCCTTCTTTTATTACTGCGAATTAAATCATGCTTAATCCATTCTGGAATTTATTCGAGAAAATAAGTGTTTAAGATTTACTTCGTAATTTTTAATATAGATATTTTGAGTTTTTATGTATTTTTGCTTGGCTGGAAGTGAGAACTGAATTAATTGAATGAGAAATAGTGAATCGTCTGTGAAAAACTGTTTCTTTTGTAGAGTTGCGCGCCTCCAACCTGCACGCAACCAAGAGGTGACTGTTGAAACTGGAAAATAGACAGAGTCTTGCTAAGGGTTTAAGTCCCTTTATATTCAACTTAAGAAATTACAATTGCGTGCTCTTGACGCTCACAAACTACGCCGACCCGGCGGTAAAATAAAAAATAAGAACCTGAAAAGAAATAATAACAAGACTCTAACTACGAGGCTCTCTAAACGTAATTAACCTCACAGCGTTTTACAATACCGCTGCTAATTCAGCAAACTTTGAATATCACGTTGAACGATTAACAATTCTCTGAGGCAAGCACACAGGCCGAAACGCGGGGTTCTTCAATTTCTGGCTAACTACCTCCGCGCTCGTGAAGTAAGAACAGCACACCTCGAACTCGTTTCCATTCTATTTAATTCAGAATACTTCCGCTGATAATTTGAATCCTTGCGCGTTCTACTAACATTTACATACTCTGGCATTGGCAGTTCCAGGGGAAAGTAAGGCTTGACAGGAAAGATAGTTTAAGCTTAAAATAAATGTTAGTTAAAATAAATATAAACCCTACATTTGCCGCTGCCAGAATTTGGAAAACTTGGAAGCAGGTCCTACAAACGACCGGTTGTAAGGTTTCTACAATTCTGAACTAACTCTTAAGAGCCTCGTTTACACAAAAAAAAAAAAAAAAAAAATCTTATGTAACAAAAGGTTTAGTAAATTTCTGTAGATACTTATATAAATCTCTCTTCTTACAGCAACTTTTCCTGGACTTCAGCAATCAATCTTGTTCTTTTCCTTCCAGCATCTGGAAGGAATAAGTATCAGTATCTTTCTAAATACATTATAATTTACACTTTCTTGACACTGAATAAATTTTTGTTTTTAAACGATTCGTTTTCCTTAGTTACTGCTTACTTCACATTCATTCAATTATTCAAACATTAATTTAACTTTACCCTGGCTCTCCACCATGTGTGGTGTCAAACGGGAATATTCGTGTTTTAGTCTTACAACACTTCCCCTAACCACCATGATTTGTTAGAATTCAACGACCAAATAGACACACCTTACTCAACATTCTACAACTCGATGAGCTTCTTTAACATTCTTAAAAATTCAAGTGTAGGTGGAGAACCCTACAAAACACATTCATTCTAACTTCCCCCTCATTCATCTTTAGACATGCAGGCTTTCGCTCTAAAGCATGATTTTATCTACAGTTTAATACTTAAATTTTGAATTCATTGTTTTTGAGCATTTTACTTTTAGCATCTAAAATTTTATGCTTCTAGACTAAATTCTACTTTTACATAACTTTCATGTATTTACGTATATTTACAAAATTTTAATACATATGATTTTTACAATTTACCATAAAATGAATAAGAGAAAATAAATTTTTACTTTACTCATTCTTCGCCAAGCTGGCGGCACTGAAACTAAAATTCTTATTAATACAAGAATACGAAGTTATTTTTATCTTCGGCCAAATTTTGGCTTTAACATAACAGAATTAGTCTTTCGACCAACAGGAAATGCTTGTTCTTAGATTTGTACTTAAAGAAAATAATACTTTTACCTTAGCTAAATAAAGTAAAACAAAACTAAGTCTCAACCGAGACATATTGATTTTCGTCAAAACATAGAACTTCGTACTTACGCATAACATTTCGGAACAAAAGAAAAAAAAAATTATAGAAGATTTTAACTTATCTTTGAGTTTTCGATGATTGAAACTCCGTCATCCGTTTTTGGCAGAATTGGTCCCAAGTTAGAGGTTTCATGGATGTTAATCTTCTCCTTACTGCCCTCCGAGTGTCGTCCACCTGACTTTTTCTTTTGCGTCCTCTACATGCTGGCCTCTTGACGGAGTAATCGTCTGGTTGTTGGCCTTTCCGTTTCTCCCTGGGACGGCTGGTCTTGACGTCCTTCGGTCTGGAGTCCTTCTTGAATTTCTTCTGTTGTTCTTGTTGAATTTCTTCTGTTGGTATTTTCGTTCCTCCTGCTGTCTTTTCAGTTTCCGGAACGGCGGCCTTGTTTGCACCTGACTCTCTGGCCCTGGGAGCGTTCTCCTTGATGTATAATTTCTACTGCGATACGTTGTAGGTGGTGTTTTCCTCTTTACCAAGGTTTCTTTACGCGGTGGCTTTGCATTATTGTTTTTCTTAAATGCTGGAGTCTGAAAGTTTTCATTTTTTCTTTTTGGTACCGTCGTCTGGGTTGTAGAAGGGCTAGGTCTCTCTTCAGTTCTCTGCTTCTTGGGTGGTGGAACGGTTGTCGTTATTTCTGGACCTTCTACTTCTTTTAGGCTTGAGTCCTGCAAGAAACTTTTAAGGATTTCAAAATCATTTGGATTATAGTATTTTTTCACCTGGTCGGGACTTGCTTTACAGATCTCCCCCTCTCTCGTTCTTAAGATATAATAAGACTCCTTTGATTTCCTGAATTACATAGGGGCCTTCAAATTTCGGAGCTAACTTTGCAATAAAATTGTCTGGGGCACTTGATAAAGAAAATTTCCGCTTCAATACCTTATCCCCAACTTTAAAATCTGCTTCACGGCGTTTTCTATCATAATACACTTTTTGCTTATTTCTTGCTGTATCCGAGCTTTTAAGCGCCTGATCAATAAGTTTTTGCACATCTTTCTGTTTAAACTCTTGCTCTCTTTGTTGCACAAAGAATAATTTATCTAAAGGCGTAATTAACTTTCGGCCTAAAAATAATTCTGCTGGGGTTTTTCTTGTAGTATCGTGATCTGCCGTTCTTAAAGCATAAGCTAATTCATTTATGTAGCCATCCCAGCGCTTGTGATGTGTGCTAACGTAACTGCGAATTATTTTTACAATGTTTTTATTCACTCTTTCTGCTATGTTTGCCTGTGGTCTATACGGAACCATTTTGATATGGCGTATGCCAAGTCCAGTGCATATGTTTTCAAATATTTGACTAATGAATTGTTTTCCGTTATCGCTAATGACGTTTATCGGTGCACCGTATTTTAAAATGTATCTGTGTAAGAATGCATCTGCGACTGTTTTGGCTGACGCGCGTTTAAGCGGAACAATTTCTGTCCATTTTGAAAAATGATCTACTATTACTAAAAGAAAACGATTTTTATTTAACTCGCTCTGGGGGAAGGGACCAAGAAGATCTATGCCTAAAATTTCATTTGGAAATGTAGCGCGAATGCTATTTAAGTACCCGGCTGGGCTGTAATTAATATCATTTATTAACTGACATTGATTGCAGGACCTGACATACGCAGTTACTATTTTGTATAATTGCGGGAAATATACCGCCTCGCGTACCCTTTTTAAAGTCTTTCTGACCCCTAAATGACCCGCTGTTTTCGCGTCGTGTAATTCATTCAAAATGCTTAATCGAAGCGAGGCTGAGATGACTGGTTTGTACTCGAGATTTTCGTTTGTTGTTTTCGTATAAAATAATAAATTAGCTATTATTTCATAGTTTTCTGCTCTATTTCTTATCGCATCGATATCTGTGTGCTTAAAGCTTTCGGGGTCTTTCAAATATGCATAGATATTTCCAAATTCAGGATCAGCTTTCAGTTCAGTGATAATCGTATCTCTAGAATCTAAAATTTTTGAAGTCAACACAGCGCATTTAAGTTCATTTCCTTCATCGTCCAGTTTTATACGAGAAAGTGCGTCAGCTACATTGTTTTCCTTATCCGGTTTATATTTTATTATTAGATTATATTCTTGGAGTTTTAAAGCCCATCTTATTAACCTGGGCGTTAGGTTTTTCTCCGAGTAAAGTCTACCCACAGCCGCATGATCCGAAAAGACTGTTACTGGCGCTTTGCCGAAATAAACTCAAAATTTGTGTACAGCCATTAATACGGCTAATGTTTCTCTTTCTGTAGCTGTATAATTCCTTTGTGTCTGATTCAACGTTTTACTAAAAAATGCCAGAGGATGGCTATTTTGCATAAGAACCGCACCCACCGCATAGTCCGAAGCATCTGCTGCAATTTCCAGGTTTTCGTCCCCCTCCGGGAATTTCAAAACAGGGGCATTGATGAGCGCTTCTTTTAATCTTTCAAATGCTGTATTTGCTTCCGCTGTCCACGTAAATTTACTTTTCTTTCTTTTAATTACTAACAGTGGTTCAACAATATTAGCGAAATCTTTTATGAAAGACCGATAGTAAGAACATAACCCAAGAAAAGAGGAAAGTTTCTTGGCGGTGTTGGGCGGTGGGAAATTCTTGATTGCTTTTATTTTTTAATCTTGCGTTTCTATACCCTTTTGCGAAATTTTATAACCGAGATATTTAAGTTCTTTAGTTGCAAACTTGTATTTTGAGGCGTTAATTGTAAGACCGGCCTCTTTTAATAATTTAAAACTTCTTCTAGGTCTTTAATGTGTTGTTCCAACGTACTATTCGTTATAATTATATCATCTAGATAGATTAAAGTTGATTTTCCTAGGACAGGCTTTAGAACAATGTCCATAGCTCTCTGGAATGTTGATGGGGCTCCACACAACCCAAAGGGCATGCGTAAAAATGCATAAGTGCCCGATTTTGTTATAAACGCGGTTTTATGTATGTCTTCGGGTCTCATAGCTATTTGATAGTAGCCAGACGTTAAGTCCAAAGTAGTCATGTATCTTGTAGATTTGATCTTTCTAATAATTTTCTCTATAACCGGCAAAGGTTAAACTGGGAATTTAGTAATACTATTTAGTTTTCTGTAATCGATAGCAAACCTCCAAGCCCTTTTATCCGGAGGAGGAAACTCGTTCTTTTTCCTACATAGTACGACTGGACTCGCGCACTCACTATTTATGGGCGTTATTATTTTATTAACATCTCCTGAATATGTTCTTCGATGATTACGTCTTTTTGTTTATCATAACGATATGGTTTAGTCCTACAAGGTTTTTCGGCAGTTAACTGTATCTAATGCGTAACTATTTGACAGCTACCAGGCTTTTCTGAAAAGAAGTTAGAAAAATTACTCACCACTTGCTGGATGGCTTGACTTTCATGGTCATTCAAATGGCTAAGGTCAACTTGCGGTTGTTCCACAGGTTCCACCACACTCTGGTCCATCTCCAGCACAACAGAACTGTCTTGAAAATTCAATTTGGCCCTCGCGGCCCTTAAAAACTCCATACCTAAAATAAGAGGGTTTTGCAGATTCTTCACTACAAAAATTAATACTTTGAGGCTTTCCTCTTTTACTTGTATGTTTAATGATAATTTCCCAATGCAGTGACAGGTTTTTCCTTGCGCCGCTATAATTTCCGTATTTTTGGTTTTAAATAATCGTAACCTATAAAAATTCTTTTTGAAGAATGTTTCGCTCATAAAATTACCTTCTGCTCCTGTATCGATGAGGGCTTCTACTGGTACATCGCCAACCAGGACTTGTATAATTGGTAGATGTGAGTTTTTTACGATGACCGTATTTAAATGTCTTTTTGAGGGTTTTTTTAAAACTTCCGGGGTCTGGACCATCGCTTTCACAGGCCCCTCTACTCGTTTAAAGCTTTCCTTTCAACTTCCTTCTGAATACGCGTATGTTTGTTTTCGAATTTCCTTTTTGGGCCTTGACCTTCGAGGTTCGATGAGTTAGCTTGATAGCTCTTTCCCCCATAAAAGCGGTTTGCCTTTCTGGTCTGCTCATTTGAAGATTGCCTTCGGGTACTTTGAGAATACGATGCCCCTCTAGCTTTTTCCGCTATTCTGCGATTTTGAAACTTCACCGTCAATTCGAAGAGCTCCTGCAATGTGCTTGGGTTTCTAATTTCGAAGTAGTCTTGAACAGCAGGTAACAATCTTGGTAAGATTATTTCAATAATCTCCGCGTCGGGTTTCTTCCCATACAGCATATCCGTCAGCTTAATTTTTCGCAGAATAAAGTCCGTCAACTCTTCTATATCCCGTTGATAGAAACTATATAGTTCGGCTTCCAGCCTTGCTCGATCTTTCACTATGGGGAAGGCCTTTACTAACGATTTTTTGAAATTTTCAAATGTATATGTCTGGCTTCCAAATTCCCCTAATAAAAATTTGCCTATATTCTTCCACCATAGCGCGGCCTGTCCTCTTAGTGCAGATGTGGCGATGGAAACTTTCTGTCTTTCAGGCACAGGGTAGAGCTGAAAGTGATTTTCTAGGCCTTCTAGAAATATCGCCACCGAATTTTTTCCGTCGAAATTGACGTTTGGCTTGATTGACGCTCTCAAAGTCTGGACCAGGTATCCAAATCCTTCCAATTGGCTTGCCATTTCTTGGTGTTGTCCCGCGGCTTCCATCCGATTTTCGGCCATTTCAGTTCGATAAGTGTTCGGGCGCCAATGTAATGTTGCGCGCCTCCAACCTGCACGCAACCAAGAGGTGACTGTTGAAACTGGAAAATAGACAGAGTCTTGCTAAGGGTTTAAGTCCCTTTATATTCAACTTAAGAAATTACAATTGCGTGCTCTTGACGCTCACAAACTACGCCGACCCCGCAGTAAAATAAAAAATAAGAACCTGAAAAGAAATAATAACAAGACTCTAACTACGAGGCTCTCTAAACGTAACTAACCTCACCGCGTTTTACAATACCGCTGCTAATTCAGCAAACTTTGAATATCACGTTGAACGATTAACAATTCTCCGAGGCAAGCACACAGGCCGAAACGCGGGGTTCTTCAATTTGTGGCTAACTACCTCCGCGCTCGTGAAGTAAGAACAGCACACCTCGAACTCGTTTCCATTCTATTTAACTCAGAATACTTCCGCTGATAATTTGAATCCTTGCGCGTTCTACTAACATTTACATACTCTGGCATTGGCAGTTGCAGGGGAAAGTAAGGCTTGACAGGAAAGATAGTTTAAACTTAAAATAAATGTTAGTTAAAATAAATATAAGCCCTACACTTTTCGTTTTGTTTGCTTAATTGCTTTTATACATCTTTTTAGATTTATTATAGTATTTGAATAGAACATGTGGCAACGATTAGATAATTCTTCAAATGATATAAATTTTGTGCATTCTGAGTTATAATATGAACGAAATATAACATTGTTAAGTAAACCTAGCGCCAGATTGTCGCTATGGTAAACAAATATAATGAATTTTAAAGAATGCATTTATTCTATTGTGGTTTATGTGCTCTCGACAAAGTAGATTTAATTCAATCAAATAAGTTTAAATGAAATGCAAGAAAAAATGCGTATAATTTAATATTCCGTACAAGAAGTCATGTGGTGTACACATCAGATTTTTTATTCTGAATTTTCGATTAACATAAAAAAAAAGTTTCACATGTCTGTATATATTCAGTAAAACATTTTAAAGTACAGACTTGAATTGGATTATTTAAGGTTATGAATAAGCAACCGAGGGCTATCTGACTAAGGGAAGAGATGCCTTCATGGAAGATTTTCTGAGGGAAGGTATCTCATGTTACACATTGGAAAAAGCATAAAACTCCCTCTCAACAGCGTGTTCGTTAGAATTTGGCGTTCTAGTGTTCAGCGGCTTTACGCCTTGAATTAATTTGTTTTCCAGGTTTTATAAAGTATGCTATTATTATTAATTGGAATTTTGCCTCCGAGAAGGCTTTGATACGGCAACGGTTTTCTGCTTGATGTTTGTTTCACACTGAGCAGAGAAATATGAACAACTTAAAATTTAGTTTTTCAAAAAAACTTAAAATTTAGTTTTTTTGGTTTTTCAAAAGGCGAATTAGTGATTCTGAGGTTTTTGTGAAGTGAAATATGACTAGCGAGAGAAAATTAGACTCCTAGGAAATCATAAATGCTAGAAAACAAGGAAAATTTCAACAATAAAAAAATACAATCAAACAAATACGATAAACAAAATGAAAAATGTACAATATAAAAAATACGATAAATAAAATAAAAAGAAATACATAAAATAAATTGCTAAAAGGGAAACTAGAAAATAACCCAAACTGCTTTGAAGTTTGAAGACTTACAAATTTTTAAGCAAAAATGAAGCAAGGTTTTTAAAAGAATAGTAAAGATAGTCCACTAAGCTTGAATTCCCAATAACCCAACAAAAGTTAATCTGCTGTTTATTTAATAATCGTAAGATAAAACTACTATGCTATTGCATCATGTCACTTAATGTCGATAAATTTACCCTTTGTTTATTGCTGATGGTATATACTGGATATTTTGTTATTCCGTAATTTTTCTCCATACCTCATATGATGTACAGAGAGGACAAAATAATGCGAACACCTGTGAAAAAGTATGACGTATTTCACTCCTGCAATACAGCCGCGCCACCTGCAACAGAAGTCTGCCACCTAGTGAGCGTGAAGAAGAAGGTACCAGTCTCTTAACAGCAGTCACCTGCGTTCTATGCTTCGATCGAACTGCCTGTGAGAAGTTGAAAAGTCAGACTTGTCAGAGTTCCAAAGAGGAATGATAGTTGGAGCGCGTTTAAGTGGAGCATCGGTTACGTAAACAGTAAACCTTGTGGGTGTGCAAGGAGTACGGTATCAGCCGTTATGACAGTGTACACGAAAGAGGGTAAGACGACGTCTTCAAAGCACAACAGTGGCACAAGTTAAAGCTGGCTGACAAGGATAGATGGGTCTTGAAGCTCATAGCAGCCCGAAAGCACAAGCAATCGTTATCCGAGATAACATCCAAAATGAACAGTCATCTCCAGGACCCCGTTTCAACAAAAACTGTCAAAAGGGAGCTTCATGCTGCGAACATTTATGGTAGAGTGGCAATTCATAAACCCTTGGTGACAGCAACTAATGCTTTCAAGAGACGCCGCTGGTGCAGAGATCACAAAGACTGGTCCTCACAGCAGTGGCAACAGGTAATATGGTCAGATGAATCGTCATTCACCCTATTTCAGATGACCGGACGCGTTTATGTCTGGAGAACACCCAAAGAAGTGTTTCATCCTGACTGCCTCTTGCCGACTGTGAGGCATGGAGGTGGCGCTATTATGGTATGGGGTGTGATAGCTTGACGCAGTCTTAGGCCACTTGTTATTCTGCATGGGAGGATCGCATCCAATCACTATCTAAGCATTCTAGGGGATTATGTCCATCCTTTTGTCCAGACTGTATTTCCTAGGGAGCGACCGCTTTTTCAAAACGACAACGCCCCTATCCACACTGCTAGGTGTATTCAAGAATGGTTCGAAGAGCATGACGATGCAATTGAACATCTTGCTTGGTCCCCTTCAGTCTCCGGACTTGAATATTATTGAACATATATGGGCATATTTGGAGTCCAAAATTCGTTCCCGATTTCCACTTCCATCCGGACTTTCGGAATTAGAGGGCGCTTTGCAGGAGGAATAGCTGAAAATTCTTTTAAATATTGTCCATGACCTTTATGCATCTATCCCACCTCGCATTCAATTTGTACTTCAGTCAAAGGGTGGTCCAACCCCCTATTAATAAAGATTTTGCATTATTTCACAGGTGTTCGTATTATTTTTTCCTCCATCTGTAGTTTTACCTCGAAGACTTTCCATAAAGGCAGTCCTCTCAATTTAGGTAGCTTTCATATGCTTAAACTACTTTATTCAAATTATGATCTAATTCGTTCCTAGGAATAATTTGTATAGTGATGCATACAGATTTTTGTTCTTAAAAGAGGAATTCGTTATTCTGAGGTTTCACAGAGAAGGAAATTGTAATTCTGAAATTTCATCGTAAAGTGAGGTATAATTTACTTATTTCCTTACCTTCAGTTATACATAAGTTATTCTTATTTGAATTATGGCTAGCAAGTTAAATAAAATTAACGCTTTTCGGTTTATTTTCAATTACTGAAGCTACAATTCTTTTATGCTTGCTATGAAACTCCGCTAGGTTCACCAGTGGGCCACTGATTAATGCGGTAGAATAGTAGTAGTTCGTTCCTCTGTTCGACTCCTCGAAATTGAAGAGGTCCGGAAGAAGGTTTTATATTTCTTCCCCCTCCCTTAAATTAAGCAAACATGAATCCTCCACAAAAACATTATAAATTAAAAGGCATTATATTATTTATATGTTCTGTTTTTTTCTAGGCAGAGATATTATCACATGCAAGTCTGGAAACATGATAGCTGAAGAAAGACCCAGATATTATCAGAGAACATTATATAATTCTGTAACTAATCGTCTTATTACGGAATGTTGTTAGTATCAACAGATGGAACTGACTAGTGTGCAAATGATTTTAGATCGCTGTTAAAGTCTGCAAACTGTTTATTATATTCAGAAAACTGTTTCACTGTCATATTGAAGAGACATTAGGATATTTTTGGAGACAGGAGAGATGAAAAATATGCAACGCCTTCGCCGGGAATCGAACTACGGAGCTTTGGATACCGACCCAGCGTTCAGAACCACTACACCACGAAGGCACGCTAGGAAGGCGGGAGAAATACCTTATAATATATTCCGTTATATTTTCAACCAATATTTTGGCATAATAATTTTTTCTTGATACAATTTTCACTTTGTGCATACAACACAGTGAGATGTCTTGTTGATGCCTTCTTTACCAGATTTTATATCGCTGCAGTCGAGAGGATATGAGTCAAGATCGACTGAAATTCGCAGAATACTAATGCTGATATAATTCCATAAGATGTTAAACTGTCTTTTCTTAGACAAAACAGATTAATCCATTTTTTTTCAATCAATATAATGCTTCACTGAGGATGGCTTAACACTTGCTGCTGCTGTGATATATGTTTGCATGCATGTATATATTTTTCATATCATCTTCGTGTACTGTAAAATAAACAATTATTATCAGGTATGAGGTATACATTGCTGATGGATCTTAACTGAACTGTAATTTAATAGCAAAATAGAATGTTAAACCTTTAATGCGTTCTATAAACGTTTATTAATATTCATAAATGTTATAAATTATTACGCAATGATAAAATTTTAGTAAATATTTGCGCATTTTTCTCCATCCGTTTAACAGTGTAAAAAAATGAAATCAGTTCTTTTGTCAAATATATCGAATTACGTTTCACTGGTTATTTTAATACTGAAGGAACCAGCATTTCATTGAGTTAATCCTACATTTTGAAATGTCAGTTTAGTTACAGTGCGATGTTTTCAAGAATTACAATACGTTCATTTTTACTGCAAGAGTTACTTTTATATATTTCACAGCTGCAAAACGCAGGTATATTTAACGACTCAAACTAAAGCACATGAACAATAGTAAATCTTGTATTCTACAAAAGGAATTCATAGAAAATTAAATTACCAAGTCTGTTAACTACATTCTTAAAACTTAAGTGTACTTTGCAGTTGAACACATTAAACATTTAATCGAGGATCGCTAGGTTACACATACAAACTTTCACTGTTTCCGGATTAGTGCTTTACTGAAATTTCTTGCTCATATCACGACGGTGATTTAATCAACTGCTCTAAATATTGCTGTTGTAAAATTAGAAATTATCTCTTCGGAGATATAATGTCGAAGATCCTATGGATTATGCATTTCGATGATTCAATGCAACTGAATTTATCTTCTTCCAGATCTCTCCTCTGTATGGAGCAAATGGCATTGCAGCTAGTCAAGTTTAATTTAAAGCTTATGTTATGTTAAATCAGAAATTATGCTTTTAAGTATAGGTTCCTTCCTGCTTTGTCGGGAAGAATAACATTTGTTTGTATCATGTTCTTAAGCCGAAACGGCATGAATAAAGGAAATTACTATTACTATATGTAGAAACGTCTTTTTGAAAATTGCAACACTTTTTTCCCAAAAAGTAACTAGCTAAGTAAATAAAAATTAATACATAAAACCTTAAATGATGTCAACAAATAGTAAAAGCAGAATCGCTGATAATACATACCTAACTTTCTAAAGTATATACACTGTACATCAGTAATTTGACTTTTCAGAGTTGGAGAACAACGAGCATTATGGACAGCTCATAGGACATCCTACTCTTAGACAAGCTCATTTTCATTCAAAACATCTGGAAAACATGCTCAAAGCAATAACACGGTTTTCTGCAATCACTGTATGAAACGAAATCCAGCGCTATTTTCACTTTTCTCCTTTGTAAGTAAATGAGTAAATCTTCTTAGATTTCTTTCAGTTAGTGAGACCAGGTACTAATGTATGTCTTCTGTAAAAGCGAAGTGATATATACAGCAAACATTTTGTAAAATGGGGATACATGTATCCAGTTTCTCCGTTAATCGTAACAGCACTATGTGCATTACCTATACGTATCAAACTTACAGACAAATACCTAATCAATATATAACAGCACTAACTATACACTATTCTGCATTGCAATTGAGTACTTGAAAACGTTCGAATGTGAACTATATTAGCTATACGGGTTGACGTACGCTATAATAAAACAACGAATTCAAAGTTTTTCGAAACATAATCATGGCAAAAACCAATAGCCTTTATGGCCAGTGTGAGCACCAATAAATGAGTTGCAACAACAAGAAAGGATGTCAATTAAATGGTGACATCATCAGTCTCTATTAACTTTTGTAATCAGTTGACTAACTTACCGGTGATCGGCATAATACTTAGCGACGCTGGCTGTTTACTGATGGCCCACGGTTTCAGATTTGGAGAAGGCTTTGGATACGTGTACAGTATGCTATCGACATGGAGGCATTTAAAATACTGGCAACACGAAAGCTGTTTCCAGTGTTTTGGTGGCTGGGAGAGAAAGATGGGAGACTTCCCAGATCCTTAAACCAAGGTGTTTTCCATCCAACGTACGGCAGAAATGTACAGTTAGTGTTTAGGAACCAATGATAAAATTCTAGTGCCCCATCCACGTCTTTTTGCCCTGTCCTCTATTAACAAGAGACGTAAGATATCATCTGATGATATCTCATATATATTCGGTAAGAGATAGAAGTGGTGATCGGGATAGCTAAAAAAGAACATCAGTATTTTTTCGGTAAAACTTGGAAAATTATCAGCATACGAGTATTTGTTAAAAAACAAATTAACTTGCACTCTTTACCAGTATGATTTTTTTAACTGGTTCTTCAAGTTAATAAAAAAATTAGTGTTGCGACATGTTTTGAAAATTTGTTGTCTTTATTTATCATAAAAAACTCTTTAGTTTAGAAACTTAGTATAAAGTTAGTTACGTATAACTTTTAAATTATCATCCATAAACTAGGACATGCAGGCATATAAATCTTCCAAAACACATTAAATTGGTTTCTAAGACGATAAAAAAGCGCATTTCTATCAAATTCGTGACAAAACTTTCTGTGTTTCAGAGCTTTTTTTGTATTCTTGCAGCTTGAAGCATTACTAAAATAAATTCCTTATTGAGCATGTAACTTATTTAGGGTGGAATATTTTATATAGACATCCGTAGTAAAAATATGGATCTAAAAGTTCTTTAAGGTGAAAAAATATTTTTAAAAATATAATGAAATTCCTTTTTATGCGTGTTTTATTACCAAAAAAGTATAATTTTAAAATACAAAAGAAATAGCTTTGAACTTCTTATATGTGGGGTAGCATATTCTTCCAAAAATTCTCTATGCTGTCTATTTTTATTATGTATGTCGAAATAATGAGACCATTACTATTATGTATTTATGTAACTATTATGTATTTGTAACTAACATGAAATAAGATTTTGCATAACTGAAAGGTTGAAAAGTATATCTTATATACTGTTAGTGATTTCATGAAAATGTCAAGGATGAATGCATCTTAAAAATGTTTGAAAACATTTACTGGCAAATTTCAGGTTTATACATTTATGAAACGTTTGAGGTCCTTTTTGACGTCTATAAAGGTTCGAAGTAAGCAAAATATCAAAGCAACGGAATTTGAATGAGCAAAACATAAAAAACCTAAACAGCATTTGTAGATTGAGATATGTATTGTGAAACATTATGGGGCGTTACTTCATCTGGCAATGTTCATTAGTCCAAAATCCCTTAAAAGGCGTGATGAAAATGATCGCCATGTCCGAAGTAACTATAAAATCGTGCAAAGATTTTCATAACCATTTTATTTAAACTTAATTTTAAACATAAATTAATTTCTTGTGCTAACAATATCAGCCACAGCCGGTGATGATGCAAGTTAAACGTGGAACACTAGCCAAAGACTACACTATTAAATTTTACTCTAAGCTGGCTCAGTAATTCTAACCGGAGGGTCAAAATCAAGGTGTCAGCAAGGATATAGCGCAGAGTCGGATAAGTGCAACTTATCAGAGCTGGCAGGAGCTAAATGCAGTGTACACGCGTAGACCAGAAACACGCTCTGTATTAAAATCCCAAAATTTCAGTTTAAATACTGACTTGCTATCTCATTTGCATTCTGGTGGGGAAACGGAAAAGAGAAGTTACAGTAAAGGTTGAAATTACAAATAAGTGGTTTATTTAAATAGCAACCTTATACAATACTGAAACTTTAAAATTTGTAACTGATGGAAAACATCCAGTGTTCTTTCGAGATGCATGTTAATATCATATTACAGAAAAATGCGTGCTTCTTAAATAGGATTTTGAAAATAATTGTTCAAAATGCGCTTTTAATAATGCTTATAGCCTTATGAATACATCAGAGTTAGGTACCTAATACATGAAATAAAATAAACACATAAACCGAGTTCGTTAAAAACGTATATTTAAATTATTTTTACTTAAAATGTTTGTTTGCAAGAATTCAAAATCAAGATCTACCTGGCTTCGAATCTCGACCCACATGACTGCATGTATATTTTTGTGATTTCCCCCGCTATGTAACTCGAATATGGCAGTCTATTAGAAAGTCTTGTCAGAAGGCATCTTTATTTATAGGCAGAAAGCTCTTGTTTGCTTTGCGATACTCAGATAATCAAACGGACAAATCAAAATTAGGATCTTTGTAGTTATATGCATAAAATTTTCCATGATGAAGGTATATTGTAGAGGCATTAGTTTTTTTTTGAAGCAAGAGACATGAAATATGTGCAATGTTCTCGCCAGAATTCGAACACCGAAAATCTCGATTACTAGACTGACGTGCTTAGAATTAAACCACGAAGGCAAACGGTAAAGCGGAAGATAATACCTTACAATGTATTTTTTTTACATTTGGAATACTTAGCTTATTATTTAAAAAAATTATTCATTGCTATTTGAACATTTTTCACATTAATTTTCTTTCTACATTTTGTTTACATTATATTGCTTAGTTTTTACCGATTAACCTTATTTTTCAACAAGCATTGTGTCGGTAGTGTTAATTTTATCTTTCTTCCCTTTCCATCGGAATGCAAACGAAATCTTATGGTTCGAAATTTCTTATGGTAAAAGCTAAGCACGCGAGGGCTCTCTGCCTAAGGAGAAGAATTCCTTCGGGGAAGATTTAAAGAAAATTGGTTCGTATCCACTTACACATGGGGAAAATGACGACAACACTCCCGCAGCCAGCTTGTTTGCCTGGAATCGAACCCAGGCGACTTGAGCCACTATTCAGCGACTTAATCATAACAGCCGCTTGGCCGCTGGTGGGTCGTTAAGCAAGGGGGAAAACATGAAAGCTCTCTGCCATTTTCATCTCTGATTTTCAGATATTTTGATGGGTTTTTTTAAAAAGAACAGAAGTTATTTTCTGCTTATTCAGATGATATCCATCCAATTAATAGTGTCTATGTTAGAAATATATTTTAGAAGCAATCGAAAAATGATGAAATTTAATTTGTTAAAAACAAACTCGATAATTAAAATTAAATGTGAAGGAAAAATATATGCAATTTTAATGACATAGAATTTAATTTAAATCTGAAGTGATTTTAAACAAAATGCATTAAAAATTTATATCGGTATTTGTAAACTTCTAGCAAATCCTGTGAATATTTGCATAGTTCTATGTTTGAACTTTACAAAATAACCATTAATCATTAACTCATTGATGCCTACAGAATACAAAGATGGAGCTAAGATACGAAACTGAAATAAATGGGGGGAAATTGCTCCACCGTAACTTAAATATAAGAATACTCATACGAATATTAGAAAAAAAAAAAAAACAAAGAAAATTTTTTCCCCGTTTTCAAATAAATTAGAATAATACGAAATTTAAAAGTGGATATTTAAGCATTAAAATAATTGTTAACATACCGACTTTGAAGGTGACTATTTTCACATCAAGGTGATTATTTTACTAAATTAGCTCAAATTTATTTAATTAAATAGGCGTCAATTTCATGGTCTACAAAATTAAAATTAAAATTTTGATAGAACAAATGATAGAACGTGGTGATCTTCAAGAAAGTAGTATTACAAACAAGTAGCATTACACTCATAACATACTCAACACAAATGCCAAATGCCTTTTCATATACGTTACAAAGCAGCATGTATATAAATATGCATATACATACACTCCTATACGCATATAAAAAAGCCTTACATTTGCGTACCTATATACTCAGCTACACACACTGAATATACATGCATATATCACTTGAACTCTTTCGTATCATAGTCAAAATATTCTAGGAGATTTACAGTAAGTTATATTAATATTTTGAATTTCAATGATCTGAACGATTAGCATACTACTTTTTAACTGCATTTTAAAGGATGAAATACGACTCTGCAAATAAATATCATTTCATTAATAACTATAAGGAATGTAACTACTAATAATGAATTACTTTCGTTTTTTTCAGTAGATGTTTCATTTACCTTCAGCTGTTAAAATTACCGATATACGTACAATTGAACTCAAAGGGTTACTTTGCCTTCACTAGAAAAATAAGGAGGTATTACGGAGAGCTAAAGGGAGGGGGGGGGACGGAACAAAGATTTCTGTCCTATTTTTCGCGTCACTTCTGATAACCTGTCATATCAGAAAAGGCAACGATATACTGAGGTCACGGAAAAATAAATGGTGGTCGTCTTCTGATGAGTTTGGCTGGAGGTTGCATGACCACTAATCTTCCTTTTGTGATGCAATAAAAATTGGCCGTGAAGTTTTGGTCAGAGAAATGTGTTCTACATACCATGAGCGTGGCAGAGAAAGCATGTTGTCATATAACCCACATACAACACCATAAATCATCAGTTATAAGGGTAATCGGATAGATCTTGGGAATAATAGGTATTCTTTGGCTCTCTAAATACATTAGGGGTTATACCATAATTGATTTAGGTGGTTATATTGCTGTCACAATCTCCGTGGAACAAATGCTTTAGATAGCTAGAAAGAGAAACTTCTTACTAAATTACTTGTTGATCATACTTATCTGCTAGCATATTTTTCGGGCGGGTGGAGGCGGAGGGAACTGCTAAAAGTCTCTCGAAGACTTGCCAAGTAAAAACTAACGAGAAGAAAAAGAATTCGGACTGAGTATTTTTCGGTAGAGTTTAATTTAGAATAGACTAAGAGATTTAATTTAATTAATTTAGAATAGACCATCTGAGACTAAGATAATATGCAAAATACAACACAAAGAACGTAGTTCTCATTGTAAATAATGGAAGGGACAGTATTATGATGTAGGGTTGTATGGAGACCAGTAATGTATCAAAAATATGCACTTGGGGAGCTCATGAATAGCCAAACTTATATCAATGTTTCTAAACGACTCTAGAAACATTTGTTTGTAAATTATTCGGTGATACAAACGTGGATTGTGACAAATTTCTGAAAGGTAATATATCCTGCCAACAAATCGACAATGCAGTGGAATTTTCATAATAATGCGATTTTTTAGACTGGTCAGCAAAGATCTCGGATCTTAACTCGTTGGCAAACTTGTGGGGTGTTTTAAAGGAAAGCTATTCCAATACTATGTGACATCCAAAGTTTCCCTTAAAATGTTCTTGAGCAAGTTTGAAATGGCATAGTGTCGTAAACTAGAGACTAGTTTGCTGAACAGAGTTGATGCTGTAATTAAAGCTAAAGGTGCAAACACCAAGTATTGGAATTGTGAATAAATATTGCTTATATTCAATGATAAATATTTTGATTTCTTTTGCTTCAGAACTATTTCAAAAGAAATGCAATATTACACAGGATGCTTAATACTTTTGGTCAAGACTGTATGTTTCTTTTTTCCCTTCTCATTAGAAATATGTAGATTTTAAAGTCGCTGAACACTAATAGTTTGACCTAGGTTCGATTCCAGGTGAACGGGCTGGCTACATGGGCATTTTAGTGATTTTCCTCATGTGTTATTCACCGTGATTACTGTCAAAATGTAATTTTTTATACTGACTGTGACCTTTTTATAACCACAATACCCATGCGTACACCAGAATACAAAATATATATAGTTAAAATATTTCCTTTGCTTTTTTTATTTAAATTTTTTACGTGGCCTTTAGGAAATTCGACTGGTATTTATGTTGAACAAAGCTGTCTTAAACTGCTTGGGGGAGATCCTTCTGAAGTAAGAGAATTCCTTTGTCAAAAGGTAATAAGATCGCTGGGAGTAGAACTATGATTGTGTGGAGCATTTTAAACGGAAGCGCTTTAGGATTGTTGTTGAAACTGGAGTCTGTCTTGGTAAATTCCACTGAACCTCAGAACCTGAACGCAACGGAAGACAAACAAATCAGTTAGCAAACTAATTTTACGAATAAAAAATGTCTCGAAGGATATACGATGTCTCAAGATACCAACAAGTAATCCAGCAACAAACGACATTCCAAAAGATAGAGAAAGATCACTTAACGCGGAAGCTTCTTGTATAGTGATGTCGTAACGAAAATATCTGGGCATAAATACCATTAAGACGACAAGTTGTCGATTTCATCAAGTTCGGCGACAAAATATCGGCGTAAGATTGCCAATTGCTGTGTAGCTTTTCCTTGACGTAATATATTTCTGCTTTTACTTTAGCTTAAATTTAGTTGTGATTTCTATTTTGTAATAAAATGTATTAAATATGATATCAGGCAGCCAAAGAAGGATAATGATAGCAGCAAAATAAAAAGAAAAATGACTGCAACCATGATACAGGTGAATTAAAAAAAGATTATGTAAACAAATATCAAAATGGCGTTCTCTGATCTTGCTGCTCAGTTTAGTATATCAATAGCACAGATCAACACTATTACGGAAGATAAAGAAACAGGTAATGGAATCGATGTTTCAGGAAGAGTAAAGTTCTTACTAAACATATCTCCCGCCTTCTTAGCATGCCTTCGTGGTGTAGTGGTCAGCACGCTTGACGCGTATTCGAGAGGCCCATGGTTCCAGTCCCGGCGAGGGCATTGCTCATTTTTCATCTACCCTGCTTCCAAATAACCTAATGTCTCTACATTGGTGCCCGAACTAAAAGGTGGTGGATGACAATTCTCTACCACCAGGATTTGACGATTGAATCCCCTAATTTACAGTCGCCCTTTAAAAGGGGAGTAATGTAAGGTATTTCTACCGCCTTTTTAGCATGTCTTCATTGTATAGTGGTCAGCCCGCTCGATGCGTATTCGAGAAGTCCGTGGTTCTATTCCCGACGAGGGCATTGCTCATTTTTCATGTCTTCTGCTTCCAAAAAACCTAATGTCTCTACAAACAAAGATCACAGACGATTAATGAAGTGGAAAACAGTTGTTCATTTGGATAACGAGCAAATATTTTGCTGGTACCAACGTTTCTTAAGGTTTCATTTGTGAAAAAGCAAGGTGATTACATTATGATCTGATAAATAATTACTTTGCTACGAGTGTTGATACAGGTGTTTTGAAAGCTAACAGATGTGGTTAAAATCTTTTGAAAACTAGCATATATAGTTTACATGAAGAAGCTGCAAGTGAGAACCAGAAAGCTGCTGAGAAATTTGTGCAAGATACTAGTGATCACATAAAAGTTGAGGAATTTCTTCTCACCAATTGTTCAGTTGTGACGAAACCAGTTTAACCTGGAAAAAATTGGTAAGGATACATAATGAAAGAGGAAGTAGCGTTATCCAGATACAAGTCAAGAAGAATAAATTAAAACTTTCGCTATGTGGAAACGCAGATAGAGACTTAAAGGGCAAACCGTTACTTCTGTGCCAATCAGAGAATTCGGGGATGATTAAAAGAACAAATTGATAAAATGTAAACTGCCTATTATGCAGAGGGCTAATTGTATAGTGGTCACTAGAATATTTGTTATTTATGATACCCATAAAGTCGTTCCCTAGGTGTGAAGAAACCAATCTTCCATTGAAGGGCCTTGTGATACAAAATGCGCCTTCTCATCCTCTAAGTTTGGCAGATGAGTTGATGGAAGAGTTAGATTTCAACCCAGAGAAATTCATCTTCCTAACATTACTCCTCTACTACCCATAGATCAGCAGGCTATTTCAAATTTCAAAGAGCTCTACACTAAAGACCTTTCCAGAGACGTTTTGAGGTGTAATTTCTGAAACAGAATTAATAATCAGAACTGGAAGCATTTTGATATTTTCAATTGCTTAGGTCTCAGAGATAAACCTTACAGCATGTGACTTACCAGGAATTAAATCTGGAGGAAATTGTGGTAAGATTTTGTTTCAGGTAGAAGCTCTGAGAGCTGTGATATTGAAGAACTTTTTGTTATTGATGATATTGTGTCTTTAAGCAAAACTCTAGACATGGAAGTTCCCAGTTAAGAAGTGGAGGAGTTGCTAAAAGACTACACTTCAAAGCCAATATCGGAAGCCGACTGTGGTGGAAATGTATTGAGAGGAAAAGGAGAAAGAGAGGATTTTCCTAACTCTTTGATCCACGAAATTTGTGTAAAATGAGCTGGGGTTTAGAGCGAAAAAAACTATGGGATTCTCAAGTGGAAAACAGAGGTTTTAAAAGAACGAGAGAGAGAGAATGAGAGAAAAATTCAGAAAGGAAGTAACTATCTGATAATTTTATTCCGTTCAGTTTCTTTCGTACACATATGGTAAAATTTAATTAAACTTTCTAATTTTTTGAGTGTTTAGTATTCTGGTTGTATATTGTGTACGCGTCAATATTATGTATATGTTAGATTTAATGAATTACATTTGTTTTGTGTTACGAATTCTACAACAAAGTATTCTTTAATAACCAAGCATTTTGGGTCTGGGAAAAATTAATCCATATTACATTAATTTCTATGAAGAAAATTGTTTCGGTTTATGAATATTTCTGAGACGACCTACCTTTTGGAGCTGAACCGAGGTTTTAGTCTGTTTCATTGCCGACACTTGAGCTCAGCTTTTCTTTGGCTGGTTTGCTGTAGCAAAATAATCTGCTCACAATGTGTATGAAGACCCACGACTGATTACATTTAGCCTTCAGTATATGACTACCTATTGCATTAGTTCCCATATTCAGCAACTCCTTAGAGCTTGTAAAAATACAGCGCAGATTTCTCTAAAATGGCATAGTTTCAACTCCGGCTAAAACGACAGTATTGTCGACTGTCATTGTCATTGTATATACTTGGAGCACAGCCACCCTGAAATCAGTGGGAAAAGTATAAGGGGATATATTCATCAAATAATATATTCTTTGATGCATACTTTGTAGGGATTTATATTTATTTTACTAACCAGTTAAGTTTAAGTTTACGCTTTCTTTCCAATAGGCTTTCATTTCCCTAATTGTTAATGCCAGAATATGTAAATTTGGTAGCGCGCGTGAATAAATGCAAATTCTACCAGTAGGAGAAAAGGTTTAAATACTGAGCCTCTAGAAGGGAAAGTTGGAGAGAGTGGGCAATTTTGAGTTTATGATTTTGGATTTATTGCTGATTAACGTGGCGTAACTGCTATTATTTTGCTGCCACTAGACTTCGTTTCTCGTACGAAAAATGGTCCGATAATGCCTCTGGCGCATACCGCAGCCCATGCAGTAACTTTAGGCGAATCCAGTGCTTTCTCTCCACACAAATGAGGATTTTTGGTACCCTAAAATCTCCAGTTTTGTTTATTAACGACTCCATTCAAATGAAAATGTGCCTCATCTGTGAACCAGATGCAGCTCACATCAAATCTCTCGTTGTCGACCATTGTTAGAATCTGATTCGCAAAGTCAACCCTTTGTTGCACAGCTTTCATGGGTATGGCCTGATGACTTTGGATTTTGTATGCAAACAGCCGTAGGCTATTTTTTAATATTTTTTGCGTGCTCGTGTACTTCAAACCTGTCTCTGATGCCATCCGTCGGATGCTTTTCCTAGGATTTTGCTGAACAATTTCAGAAACGTTGGCTGCATTTTCAGGAGTGACTATAGTTTACCTAGGCCCAACATTTAACTTTCGATCATCAGCCACGCTACCAGTCCGTTCAAATTTCGCGAAGAGCATGAGAATGGTTTTCGCATCGGGTCCAACTGGAACATTGGATCGGTTTTGAAAACAGCGACGTGTTGCCATAGGACTGTGTTCTAATCGGTGAAATTCCAGAACCAAAAAAACACGTTATTCAATGGAATACATTATTTCACTTTCTACGCTAGCCCTTTTTCACTAGCCAACAGTCGCACTTTCGAATTCAAAGCATATTTTTAAAGGCTATTGATAGGTCATTGCGATTAGAGCGCCATCTGTTAACGATTTTCGTAACTAAATTTTCTAAACTTTTGTACACCATTTTTACAGTTTTGCTAATGAACGTACAGCTTACCGCGTAATTCTATCGATCTTTGTTGTAGAGATATTTAATTTTGAAATCAGGGCTTAGTTGAGTTACAGCCTGTGCGAGGCGTAGCTTGTTAGAGTCAAGTCAATGCATTGTGAATTTTAAAGAATCTAATAAAGGGTTCTTTAACCCTTTTCCTGTCTGGTTCCTGCACTTACTTCATCAGTCACACTGAAAGTTTAGCAACTAGATACTGCAACTTGAGCAAAATAGTTTCAGGTACTCGAAATACTTTTAGGAGCTGGTAATAAATAAAAGAAATTAATATCTAAATTATTAAAATTTTTATCTGTTTAGTTTTATGCCATTTTTTATTATCACGTTTCACTTAGGTAGAACCCCAAAATGAACATATCTGAATTTATGCCCTGTGTTTACAGAACCCAAAATTTCTAATTGTATATGCTAAAGACTTAAGTTGACACAAGAGAATGCCATTTTAAAGTAACATTTTACAAAAATAACAATTTATGTAATAATTGTTGAACAATTTACGAGTATGAATAACTAAAACAACAGGAATAGAACTCTTTTTCCATTAAGCTTGGATTTTCTGAACAACGGCTAATGCACAAAAACCAAACCGTACTCTTATTTAGATTTTATTAAGAGTTCTTGCCGATTAATTAAATAAAAAAAAAAGAGCGAGTGTAATAACATGTTATTTTAGGTAACATTCTATTATGTACACATGGGTCAGTAGCCCATTTGAGGAATTAAAATATTTAAAGAATTTGGTTCCCTAAACACAAGACATATATAACCCAATTTTGTCGGATGCATTTATACAAATTACGAATTAGTTATAATTAAAACTATCCTTCGCTTTAAATGATATTATTGGAAGCAGGCGATTTATTGCTGTCTCACAGAATAACTAATGAATTATAATAAAGATAAACTCGCTGGTGACCGGTTTGCTTTAAGGAAACCGGAACGTCTGCTCTCTATTACCCGGCGCGAAATACAATACGTCTGGTTTCTGACCGTCTGGGTTCTCGGGCCCAGACGGCGTATAAGGCTTCACGAGATTACAAAGCTTCATTTAAAATTGAAAAGCTTAATAGTTTGAGTAGCTGAGACATAGAATATATATTAGCATGCCAACTTTGAAGTAATTGGTGTAACAGCGAAATTTAAAGGAAGATTAGGGCAGCTAAAGGTCAAATCTAATTTAGCAGAAATGTTGCACGTTGAATATGTTTACTTAAAGAAAACTTTTTACGCATATAGGTGATCTAAATTAAGGAAAAAAAACCCGTTTTCCCTTTAATATACAAAACAGATCCAGAACTTGACTAGTTTACGAACTCAAATCCCACCAGTGGCTGAGCGGTTGACTGCTGAATATTGGTAGCTCGCTTGAATTCGAACTCAACAAAAGGGCTGACTGCATGGTTGGTTTTCCATGTGTAACGTATAATACGATGCTATTTCATTTGAAAGTCCTCCATTAAGGCATTCCTTGTCCTAGGACAAAAGCCTGCGTGTGGGCCTGCCAGAGCTATGGAAATTTTATCAAAAATTTACTTAAGAGCAAATACGTTAGGTAAATTTTGATTACACGAAGCAGTAGTAAAAGTCTCTTTGTCTACTACCTGCTTACTTCATGGTTTCAGACAACAATTACTTTCACCATAAATTACGGTATAGTACTATTTTAAGCATGTATAATAGCTTTGAGAACTAAAAAGGTAAAATGATGTACAAAATCATTTTAATTCCTTATAGGAAGTAAAGGAAGTTTTGTAATCACGAAAAATTCCGGGTACCATATTTCAACGAAAATATCCATTTTGATCGCTATCGAATGCATTTCAACGATGTTTTTGCGTGACATCTGTATATAAGGACAGAATAAAGCACTCTTTTTTTCCTAAACGAATTTACAAAACTGGTTTAAAAATGGATTCAGAAAAGATTTTTTCATGGAGTCTGTTCGTACGTACGTACGTACGTATATGTGTATGTATCTCGCATAACTCAAAAACGAGTAGCCTCAGAACGTTTAAATTTTGTATATGGGACTACTATAACATGTAGATGTTTACCTCCCTTTTTGGTTGCAATCGGCCTCACCGAAAATATATAAATATATATATAATTGAAAAAGAAAATGTAAAGCTTACTGGTAATTAGACGTAAGACTTATCTGGTCTCAAAAACTTTTGCGCATAATGCTGCAAAAAGATTTGAAAGGATAGTAGTAGGTAGGAACATTGCAGCAACCTTGCTAAAAAGTTACCAGGAGCTGTAGCTCCACGAAATGTTGTATATCCACTCTGTTACTCGGCTCAGTGAGCTCAGTTTCTTTATTCTTATATGCTTGTAAATTGTGCATTTTTTGCTTTAAAAATGATTATTTATGTTGTTCTTAAAATCTTTCGGTTAAGGTTTTTATGCTCTTGGTTAACTTGCATGTTATAGTTGTAGAATTATCAAAAATTTAGAAGCTGTTTAAGTGCGGCTAAGCCTAATTTTTTTACCATAGCAGCCATATTTGTTTATATTTGAAACTTAGAATAGCGGATTTGTTGCCAATCTAGAGAAATCTATCTAAGCTTCGCAAAAACAAAGATAACGTCTTCTGTCATTATTGCGAATTAAATCACGCTTAATCTCTTCTGGAATTGCCCTTTAAGTTATTAAATTATTCCATATATTGACTCGGCATAGCGTCCACAACAAACTAAGTCAGTTTCTACGCCTTCAGTGTCTTTTTGCCGAGTGGGACCAAAAGTAAACTTTCAGTTTTGTGCACCGAAAAATTTGTCACAGCGCTGAATCATCTGTGAAAAACTGTTTATTTTTTATTTGTTTAATTTCTTTTATTTATTGTTTTAGATTTATTGTAGTATTTGAATAGAACATGTGGCAACGATTAGATTATTCTTCAGATGATATGATGTTTTTGCATTCTGTGTTATAAAATGAATGAGATGTAACGCTGTTAAGTTAACCTAGCGCCAGAGTATTGCAATGGTAAATAAATGTAGTGAATTTTAAAAAGCACATTTATTCTATTGTGGTTTATTTGCTATCGACGAAGTAGATTTAATTCAATTCAATAAGTTTAAATGAAAAACAGGAAAAAAATGCATGTAATTTAATACTACGTATAAGGTCATGTGGTGTAGACATCAGATTTTATACTTCAGTAACCCTTATATCCTTTTGGTTTTATTTAGAAAGCATATAATGTTTCTTTCGTTTGCTATGAAAAGATAATATTTGTTCATATTTTTTCTTCGTCTAATGTTTTAAAAAGCCAAAATTTAAGTCGAGAATTTCGAAATATCATTATCGCATTTTTAAACGCAGTTCACTTACATTTAATCTTTATTTTTCAATTTAATAGACAATTGCGGGATTTCCTCAATTTTTTTTATGTTGTTGCCTTGCTCGTCAATTTCATGGAAGAATGGTTGCAAGAGCCTCAAGGAGGTTGGACTTGTACTCCCCTTCCGGGGGTCGACGTAGAACTCTGCGAAGCTACTGTCTAAGATTTGTACTTAGGCAGTCTCAGCCATGGAGGTAGGAAGTAAGATGGAGTCGCCCTAAACAAGTTTCTCCGTACCCTGCTCTGAAGCACCGGCGATCCCTACGTGGTGACCAAAACATTGGGTCATTTACCATTGAGTTCTATGGGATTTGACGCGTTCGGGTGTAAATATTTTGTAATTACGTCGCAAATATACATATAAATGTATATATTTTCTTTTCTACAACACTTCAGAGTCCTAAGTATGTGAAAACAACATATTTTTAAACAACATTTCATTCTGAACGGAATTAAATGCTATACTTTTCACAGGACAGTTTTCTCAGAATGGTTTAATTTGAATGAAATATTTTCACAAGTTTTCGTTAATTAAATTAGAAAAAAAAATTAAGGTAATTCGATTTTATTCGGTTA
The DNA here is from genome assembly GCF_044657685.1 of Stegodyphus dumicola. Lineage (NCBI taxonomy): Eukaryota > Metazoa > Arthropoda > Arachnida > Araneae > Eresidae > Stegodyphus > Stegodyphus dumicola. The sequence continues at coordinate 104,468,495 of NC_140781.1, read as the reverse complement.
AGGTACAAAAATTAAGATCAAAGTTTATTGTATTATTAACATTAAAATTATGCATTATTTCTTTTTTATTTATAGAGCTTCTTCCTAAAATACTTTCTTAAATATGACATGATTTTTTGGCTTCTTTTAAATCGAAAAATGTAAGTCAATTTATAATTAATGTTCTATTCGGTTCATTTTAAATTAGAGAATTATTAGGAATTAGCGAAATACTTTAACTAAGTATTTCGCTAATTCCTAATAATTAAATAGGTATTAAATAGTATTTGACTTTCTCTGAACATTTCTGAAAGGGAATAAAATATTTTTTTTTTTTAAGTATTATTTAGAACTTGTAACTGAGTTATTATAAAATGTAAAGGGAATAATTCTTTTAATTATACTTATCAGATTTTTTTTTTTTTTTTTTTTTTTTACCCTTCATTTCAACAATACATATTCCAAAACTCTTTATTACGTTCTTAAGTGCGCATCTCATAGCATTTGCTTTACAATACCTTTTAACAGATTGCTTTCCAATACGAACAATTCTTGCTTAAATAGTTTTATAACGTATTTGTCAACAGGATTTCAATTTATGTTTACAATTCAATATTAAGGTTATTATATATTTAGATAACATTTATAATCATTATAAATTAGATACATTTAATCATTAGATTTCTTCACAGTACTATCACAGTTGTTTATAAGTGAATAAATTCTTCATTTCAAATACATTTATAAATAATTTAATGAATATTTAAGTATTTTGTCAAAGGCAGATATGTTTTTTGCAAGCACATGCATAAATACCCATACATATTTCCTATTTATCATTTCCGGCATGTGCAAATCTTTAATTTCTGTGCATTCACTATATTTTTCGTGTAAAGTAATTTACACTAATTTAGCATACACCCGAAAGTTTTACATAAAAATATATATGAATATAATTTGAATGAAAATTATAAGTATTATTTTTAATACCCACTCAAAGGTCAGTTTTTCTTCAAAATTCCTCCACGATGGCATCTCTCTCTTTAGGCAGATAGCCCTTGCATGCGTTACTCTATTTAATAAAAACTTAATCTGACCTATGTGCCTAATTACAAATATTTTAACATACATAATTTTGTATTTACATTTAGCCATCAAGTTTCAAACTTTTCAAATCTTCTAGAAAATAAATTTTGGCAGATCTCTTTTAGCAATTTTCTTAAAATCTATATTTTTGTAGTGCAACAGCTTAGAATTTTATAAAACAAATTCATAATCAAAATCGCTGTTGTTAGTTATCGAAAAATAACCAAGATGTGATTTTTGCGTAAATGTCAGTAAACTATACAAATTGCTATTATCCATCACACTATGAATGTTTCTTTCATGCGAGAGTGTCCCTTTTTCGATTTCTATGGAACTGTCGTGTGTCGAAATACTATCAGAATTTTGTCAAGCGAGCTTCTGAATGTAAACAAAGAACACCCCGTCTGGTGACCCAAGCTTCAAAGCAGTGCTTCACTTCTAGCGCGGAATGGCCCCTCCTCCCTTTCCTACCTCCATGGTCTCAGCGAAGGGGGTATAAAATCACGAATCTGGCAGTTTCAGAACCCGGGGTTGGGTCGTTTATATGGCTTGACTTCGGGGGATTAACGTAAGTCGTAGAACAGACGGTTCTGTAGCTTGGTGTGGGACGGCAATTTGCTTAAGAAAGAGATACCTTTGTTATTTGTTTTTAGTTACCCAAATAAGATAAAAAGCTAAGAAATAAGAAGTAAGATAATTCTGAGCATTTTGCATTGCACTTGGTTCATATTTTGTCTAAGAGTTAAATATTAAATAAATCAGCTGTTTGTCATGTCTTTTATTACTAGCTTTTTGGGAGTAAGTGTATGATTTCATAGTGGTATATGATATCGGTATCATAATTATTCTCTTAGAAGTCACGGGCTCCGAATAACGAATAATAACGAATTTGTTTATTTGCGATTCATGGGCAACTTGTAGTTTATTGATTTTTATCACTCAAGTGCCACAGAAAAATAACTACATCGGCATTTAAGGCACTGATTTCATTATAGTGACATAATTTAATATATGTAGTAGAATTATTAAAATTTTTTTAAGCCGGGAAACATGATGAATCAGCGATGCCCTCTTCGGGATTCGAACTTCGGACCTCCTAGTTGCCAGCCGGACGTGCTTCCCATTACACCACGAAGGCGAGCTGGAAGGAACGAGAAAATATCTTATAATGGTACAATTTAATATATGCTATTTTTATATGTTGTCTTAATGTATAGAATTAAATGAATTCAGTGAAGTTTATTTTAGTATTAGGTATTATATGAAGTACTAAATGTACTAATTTTATTATTCCTCGTAATACCGAGGGTACTGGTACTAAAATAAAACTTCTTGTTATGTGAATTAAGGGTGCAGGTTTTTAATTATACATTTTTGTTATAGCCACAAGAACTGGAAGTGAATTTATTAGAGTACATAGAAACTAAGGGGAAGAAATTAAAATACTTGGAATCCCACTACCTCGATTTAACGAGAAATCAAAGTTATGGGGCTCTTTGCACTTCATCCCGGTTGTGTGTGTGTGTGTGTGTGTGTGATTATGGCAAAGCCTCGAGGGCTATCTGCCTAAGAGGAGGGATGCCTTCGTGGAGGACTTTCTAAGGGAAACTGGCTCGTATACACGTTACACATGGGGAAAACCACGAAAACGCCCATGCAGCCAGCCCGTTCGCGGGACTCGAACCTCGGACCGAACTACCAGTGTTCAGCGACTTAACCGCTCGGCCGCTGGTGGGCCTCATCCCGGTTGACAGTGACGGTTGGTGCAAATGCTGCTGGTGACTGCAAGTTAAACCTTTTTTAGTTTATCATTTTGAAAATCAAAGAGCTTTACAAATTTTCATAATAATTTAAAAATAAGTCAAAAGCTGACTTGCCAATAACTTGAAAATCAAATCCTAAAGTTTAATGTGTGTTCTGGCATTATAATGCAGTCCAGTTTTGTTGAATTATAAATTTTGAGTAGCTTGTATTTATTAGCAGCCCAAGTACGAGGATTGCTATTTACATTTCTGGCCTAATAATGAAAAAAGAAATGTTTATGGTCGAAATTGATTTAATTGTTTTTCAAAATATTCTCCATGAAGAATACACTTTTGCATGCTTCTAAACCAATTTTTCAGCTTCTGTCTTTCAAGACTGGTTTAGTATCCGAAGTCGAATTGCCAGTCAGGGCCGTCTTAACGTACGGGCCCGCTTGGAGCTTGCACGGGAGTCCCACGAGCAAAAGGTCTCATAATTATCCATTTACATCTAATTAATATTTCATTTCTGTGGTGGTTGTCATAGGGACTCTAGCACACTGGTTTGTTCAGGGGCCTATAACGCTGTTAAGACGGCACTATTGCCAGTCTGCATAAATCCTATTTCAATTGATTCTTCTTATCGATATTACAGCAGGTTACCTTCCTGATACATTGACTAATTTCGACACAGATACGAATTTTTAGTTTTATTTATCTTTTAGCCGCCAAACACAATCAGCTTGCTTCAACCGATTGACGAATGAGTCATTAAAGTATCCAAAGCTTATCACGCGAGACATTTTTTTGCACATTTGAATAACTCTATGGCGAAACAATCATTTGTTTGTTAAGCACGTTTGGACACAACTCAGAATTTTAGATGCCTTAAGAATCGTTAGAGAATCTTGGAATGTAATTTTCCAAAAACCTTGAATAGTTTCTCAAAGGAAGTTTGCCTGTTCTATTTCAAAAGCGCCAGAAAACGTACCAGAAACGGATTAAATCGATTATGTAATAGAAGTTTTACTAGGCAGTGTAATATGGAAGGTAAATAGTGATTAAGTCAGAGTGTTTGTGGTCTCATAAATAAAGAGCTGACAAATAATGAGCTTTCATAGATATGTTACAGAAAAGCATATGAAAACTGCAAACTTGACAAAAAGTCTCGACTCAGTTGAAAAAAAGTTACAAATTTTGGAGAATATAGACTCTAATTAGGAAAACGTTGTAGTTACAGAACATGGAGCCAAAAAATTGTTAACCTGCCGTGAAGAAATTTTCCGTAATGAAAAAAAGTGACTTAGTCCTCAGACGAGTCTGCTAAATTTTATGAATTTATTTGTTAGTTCATGATTTCGGCTTCGAAGTAACGCCGGTTTGTGTCGCATACTATTTAATACTATTGTATTAGTGGTGTTCAAATGAAAAAGTACTAAACGACTCTCTCTCTCTCTCTATATATATATTGAAGTCTTTATTCACAAGTAATCACCAAAGGCCTGAGTACAGCTATCCAACTGTTTCCCGAGTCGAAGAATTCTCTCTTCCCAGAATTCCTGTAGCTGTGGCAGGATCCAGTCCTTCAGCTTGTCATCCGAGTTGAAACTGTTTCCTCTGAAATGCCACTTCTCATCAAATTGTTCACCTTGTCGATGAATTCGGCCGTGATTACCGTTTTTATCTGGCCTGGTCTCGGGTCATCATTCAAACATTCCAAGCCTTCACGAAAACTGGCATTCCACTTTCTCAGTGACTCGTCCGAAACACAGTCTATTCCGTACACGGCCACCATCCAGCGATGAATATCAGCCGGTTTAACACCTTCCACTGACAGAAATCTGATAACATCTCGCTACTCCTCAGTCGTCGAATTTTGTAATGTGAACGCCAAGATGTCATCATACGCATTGCCGCATCAATTGGACGGAACACACAACTGCCTACTGCACACGGGCTTCATGTGCGGGCGCTTGCGCATGCACACAACCACGTCGAACCCTACATTCCCGTCCTTAGATGTCTCACTACATTATGCCAGAGCGGCATACTCAAATTTCAACCGGTTTGGTTGTTACGGCGTTTCGTATCTTTTCATTTAAACAACGGTTATATATTGATATGTATAAAAACTAAATTTTCTGTTACATGTTTTTTAAAAAAGTAATTGTGTTTTTAATCTTTGGTCCTCATTAATTAAAATTCATTTTTCATAATTAAAATTTCATAAATTTGCAAAATTAAACCCTGATTTATGCAAATATGCGCGTTTCATCAGTCCCACCTGTAGGGGAACCACAGAATTTTATTGTGTTTATTCATCCTTGAATCATTCGTGTCATTAATTATTTCTTGACATATGTTAAGGAAAGACCATCTTTCAACATTCAAAATTTCAACTTTGCTAATGAATTTTTAAAAAAATGTTAAAAAATTTTGAAATAAATTTAAAATAAATTGAGTCAAAATTGGACAAATTTAAGCTCAGTGCGACAAAAAGGTGTATCAATGTACATATTTACTTGTTTTCAGTTTAACTTTACATAGCGAGCTGGTCCTGTGAAGAAGGTTTATTTCGTTTTGTGTAGTGTAACACTCTAGTACATTTTATTCGCACCTGCTTGGAAAAAGGCCCGGTGAATGATTTTGTTTGAATAAGAAATCATCTGTCAGATGGATGGTTAATTATTCAACTGGGTAACACTGTGTAACGTTTTGCTTATCTTTTAAAAAAATAGGCTGTCTTCATAATGAGCTATTATTCTTTTTCCGAGAGTCTGTTTTCAAAACATTAGATTGTTTAATATATCGACTTTAAAATTATTTTGAATAAATTCCCCAAAATCTGTAAGCTGATCTAACTCATACTTACAATGTAAGCAATTTTGTGGCAATCCTAGGTTAGATTAAGTTATTTGAGTGCAACATAGCACGCAAAGGCAGCCTACCTAAGAAATGACGACTTTATGGATAATTTTATACGGGAAATTGGCTCGAAAGTTCGTTACACATTTGAAAAACCAGGAAAATCAACCATTCAGCCAGTCCGTTTGCCCGGGGTCAAATCTGGCTCGATCTCCCGGCATTCAGCGGTGCTCCCAGCATTGTGGAGATAAAACCCCAACGGAGGGGCTGATTGTAATGGAAGTTTTGCGTATGTTTCATGTGTAACGTGGATTTGAATCAGTTTGTTTAGCAAAGTCCACTATGAAGATATTCCACTTCTCGGTTGATATCCTTGTATGTGTGTCCATAATGCCCCTTCCCCTTTAAAAATTTTATGCAGTAATTTTTCTTTAAATGGCTCTGAATCTGTGCTAAGTACTAACTGTTAAGCATAGCTTAGATACTGATAATTTCAAATATGATAGGGAGGTTTATGTCCCTATTGTGGACGATATAAAATACACTGCGTGGCATTACGGATATATGGACCAGCCACGGCCATTAAAACATCAGTTAGGTAACTGTAGCTAGCCAAAGTATTGGATATGAAAATTAATTATGAATAGGATGTGTATTCAGTGGTGCTCCATGTTATCAGTCAATGTGTTGAGCCCACCAGCGGCCGAGCGGTAAAGTCGCTGAACACTGGTAACTCGATCCGAGGTTCGAATCCCGCGAACGGGCTGGCTGCATTGGGGTTTTCGTGGTTTTCCCCATGTGTAATGTGTATACGAGCCAGTTTCCCTTAGAAAGTCCACCACGAAGGCATCCCTCCCCTTAGGCAGACAGCTCTAGTGTGCTTTACCTTAATTAAATAAACCAAACCAGTCAATGTGTTGAGCGGGTATGGCGAATGAAGAATGCAAATTTCCGACATCCGTTCCCTGCGGTGCCTCCCTACATGGAGAGGGTCACCATGATGCTGTAAGCAAAAGTGGGAATCGTCAAAAAAAAAAAAAAAAAAAAAAAAAAAAAACCCACGACATCACGCTATTTAAGCGTTCACGTGCGTCTTTGAACTCACCATTGTAGGCGCTGCTTTCTATGCTATAGCGTCGAGAAAAATGGAAGGAATGATAATCTTGCTGTCAATTCATAGCGTTGCAGACATCATTGAATCACACATGCAGAAACTTCGTGTTGTGAGACACATCCAGTTTTCTGACTCAAGCTACGTAACAGAGCTTAAGAATGATGCGGGCAAGATGTCTATCGTTTCGAGCATTGGCGAATGAAGGCCATTAAGATTCCGCACGTCATTCTGTGTGGGACTCTTGTATCAAGTTATAGAGTTGCACTTCATCTGTTAATGTTACTCTAGTCTTATAACACTAGCAGAAGTGAAGCAAGTTATTGCTATGTCTTAAACGACAAAGTTTTAAGAAGATTATAAAAGCAACCTTTTATTTAAACAGAACTTTGAGCATAAAAGCGCAACTTTGTGCTACAGTGACTGCAGCTCGTGGTAATGCAAAAATTAGAACAGTCAAATTTAATTAAACGTTGGTCAAGACTACACAATTAAAGACTACTCTAGAAGCTGGCTTAATAAATTTATTGGTGCATTAGATTTAAAATATCGGCAGTGAGAGACTTCAAATTCGAATAACTATAATTGCTAGAGGTGGCAGGAATTATAGCCACTATAGCCACGTAGTGCACAAACACTCTCTGTATCAAATCCAAATACCTCAGCTTAAGCACTTAAAACTAATTTTCATTATGGTGAGAAATACGAAAAGGAGAAGTTACAGTAAATGCAATTGGTTAATTTAAAATAATAACCTTACATCGTTCCCCGCCAAATTTATGTAACTACAAAGATTTTTAACGACCTTGTTAAAATTTTAAATCTCATCTTCTTCCAACAATTTAGAAGGGAAAATAGTTTAACGAAGACATCTTAACATTTATACTTTTTAACTTGCTATTTAAAAATGTTACAGAAAACCTTTTTAACATTTTGCTTCCTCTAAACTCAGTTTCTTACCCTTCTTCTCCAGCATTTTAATGCGTGAAAGTGCGTGTAAAATTTTTGGAATTTTCACAAACTACCTGCTAACCAAAATTCTACACTGTTAACAGCTTAGAGACACTAGACCTCAACATTCGCCTATTTGAGACTATATACCTAATATTCAAAGCTTAATTTTCATTAAATCTCTACATGTTAGCTGGAGAGCCTGCTAGATTTTATTTTAATTCAACTCATGATCATTTGCTAGCTTGTACTTTAAAATGATCATAAACAACATCAGAACACTTTACTTTTAGAAAACAGTTAACAAACACAAACTTCATGGAAAACATTAGAACTGATATACATTCAAAAGATTACTTAGTTTGAACTTTACATGACAATATATGGAAGTTGCTAATATCTATTCTACAATTTTACCAAAATTTTACTCAATACAGTTTTCTGAACTAAAATCACAGAATCACGTTTACATTAAAATTAAAAATTCTTGAAGATAGGCGCATAGTTAAATTGGAAAAGTTCCTTTGCTGAATAAAACTAGGACGTCGTCGCTTGAAGAAAAACTCAACATAAAACAGCAGCTGTTTTACTAAGACATAAAACCAACTGAATATTTAATGAAATAAATTAACTTTACACTTAGCTTTTTTTCTTTGGAAATCTTCCGTTCTTTCCAAAGAAACTCGTCCCATGACTGGTGTGAGGAACACGGATTTTCCTTTTTGGGCCTCTGATTTCCTTGATTGTCCAATGGTCGCTTCACTTATGTGAATAGGGCTTCGCTGGGCTGTGGAAATTCTGGCGTAGTTGGCCGCTTCCTTGCTAACTGAATATGTTGTCAAAAACTCGTCTAGTTCCTCTGGAACTTCGATCGTTGGCCTGGTTCGTCATCAACTGGCTTGCGGCGTAAATTCTGTCTTGGCTGACGTGATCTTTTCCCGTTTTTGTAAGCCTTGTTCCTAAATGGGGTTCTCTTTCGTTGACTTCCCAACAAGTCGTTGCTTATCAATCAGGTCGCCACATCTGAGGGATCGTTGTACATTTCTTTGACTTTTAGATAAATTCCTTTTTCTTCTTGGACTCCAGTTTCCCATAGCTTTGCTCTTTGAATACCCACCGAACTTCGGCCTTTTTTTTCTTTTTCATCATTTCCAATCTCTTTCTTTTTCTTTGCGAATCTTGTACTCTGAATGTTCACGCTGTATCCCCCGGTTTCCTAAATGGCCCTTCATAGCTCATGCTATGTGATTCCTGCAAAACGCCTCTTAACAGTGGCATATTAGCGCACTCATAATAGCGCTTGATATGGTCTACATTCGCTTTTGTACTTTCAACTATTTTGACCTTTCAGAAATACCACTGTTTCCCTTATTTGCTCAATTAAAAACTTCAACGGTAATTGGAAGGTCAGTGGCACGAATCCCGGGGAGAGCTTTCTCATGACATTTAGCGCCGAAAATTCTAAATATCTCTACAGGTACAGGTGGAAATGCAATGGGACACCCAATGTTTACTATAAGTAATGTAGGTATAGTCACACTACACTTCTATCTAGAACAACAACACCCTACAGGGTCCAAAAGGCATGCATGGCGCCACATAAAAAGCCGCAACCGGTTGCAGTTCACACAGCCAGGACTGCCCTAGGACTGTGGGAACCAGGCCTCTAAACCAGCTGGCGGGAGATTTATTAATTTTGTATCAAAGTTTCAATTCGGGCCATTTGCATTTGATGTCATTTACAAAGAGTTTTTACATCTGGGGTATACAATATTTGATAGTTCATCTTTGAGATCCACATAATTTCGAAAATGAGTATAATACCATGCTTAAAATGGTAAAATAGTAAAGATAAATAATAATAATAGGTAGTAAAATAATAATAGTTATACTTTAAATAAAGTCCTTTGACATTCGTCCTTATGGTTCTTATGATGATCAGGATTCGTAATAAGTAAAATTGTGATTATTTGAAGAATCATTTTACACTTATTACAGTTTCACTGTACGCTAAAAAAGTAGGTTCATAGTTGAGTATAATAGTTATTTTTGAAAAACAGGTCGTATTTCGAAGCTGAGTGTGGTCAGTTTAGAATAAATTCTTGAGGTGCAAAGTGCTAGATTTTATAGAGTTCATTGTTGGTTTTAATAAATTAGATAATGAATGAAATGTATCCTAGATTTTGGCATTTTTAAAACGTATATTTTCAGAATCTTGAATATTTCCATATGAATAGTAATGAGTATATTCTCTTTCTATGAGTTTATAGTCAGTCAGGAAGTCATTCTGAAGTCTTTAGCATCATTATGGAATTTCTTCACTAGCGCTACCATCAAACGCTTAAAGGCATTAAGATTAATTGGTAACTATTGCATTCTAGGCTAATCCAGGTTGTAAATATCTCTACAGCAGCTCTTGACTAAAAAGTGATGAAAAATAATACATCACCATATGAGTTTGGCCAACTGAGTCTCGTTCTCCTTTCCCAATCGCCTTTTGAGTGGGGGAGAACATAAGGAATTTTCGCCTTCATCACTGCGTGCTTTCTTCATGTAACTGGTAGTACATTTGGCTGGCAATCTGGAGTTTTGGAGTTGGAGTTTCGAAGAGGGTATAGTTCGTTTTTCACATTTCCCCGCATCGAGACCGAAAGAGTTTCACAACTTTGTGAAGTAAGAGTATTTTGTAGTTGGTTGTGGTAGTCGTGCCGAGACAGATAAGCATCGTTGTGTTAAACCGTAGCGTAGGGTTCAGTTGCTTCACACATGTCACCGTCAATCGACGCATAGATGATACCCATTTTTTGTTTGTTTAACAATAAACTTTAATAAGTAAACAATTCTTGATTATTATACATTATATGTACAAGCATGAATAGGTAAGTCCGGCATGGTCTCCGCCGGATGAGAAAAACAATCTCTCCATGACGAAAGAAAATGGCGATTCTCCCCCGCCAAAAAAAAAAAAAACTCCGACCGTCCCGTCCGACAACCAGGGTGCCAAGTCCTCTTCGCCCCCCTCGTCTTCTTGTTCGTCCTTTCTACTTCCGTCCAACGAGCCACCTGCTCCGTCGGACTAATTATTCCGCTCGCTAGGCTTTTCCTTCTCCTTCTCGGGTTATGGGCATTACACGCCCCCACCAAGATGAAGATTTGCCTCTTAAAGGCTAATTTTCACAACAGGTTCAACCGAACCGTTCAGCGTTCATTAGAAATAATGTAGAGTTCATTAGATACAAAACCCAGCGTTCATCCTAAGCAATTCCGAATTCGTCAGAATCAGAATTCAGAGGTTTATTAGTTGACACACTTGATTTCATACAAAATGTCAAAGTTCCTGATGGCTGACATGGATACTGAAATTTTTCAGCCTCCTAACCGACCAAGTGCAGGGGGTACTTAGAAACCAAAATCTGATCAGGATACAAAAGTCTTCTTACCATGTTTATTCGTTTAACAAATACAAATATTACACTAAACCTAACTGCATAAATACATTCTACATTAGACAAACATTTTTTTTTTGTTTACCAACATCATTTAAACAAGTTATCTCGAAAAGTATTTTAAGGACAAGAATTAAGAACTTCTGAATATCTGTGGTTCCTTTCTTAAAAAAAAAAAAAATATTACTATTTTTCACACCAATCGTGACAATGCATCTGCGGCTCGATGTTGTACTCCTGGACGATAAGTGATTTTTAAATTCCATCTTTGCAAAGAGAGAGCCCAACGTGTTAATTTTGGACTCCTAGGTGTAATTTCAGTGAGATATTTCAAAGGATTATGGTCCGTAATGATTTCCACCGTCCCCCCGAAAATCCACTTATCAAATTTCTTGAGCCCGAATAACACTGCCCAGGCCTCCTTTTCTATGGCTGCCCAATTCTTTTGAGCCCCAGAAAATTTTTGGGATGCAAAAGCTATTGGTTTAAAATGCCCTTGTGCATCTCTCTGAGTTAGACAACAACCGACGGCCACATCTGATGCATCAGAATGCACCTGAAATGGAAAATTAAAGTCAGGCGTGGTCAGAGACGTCACCTGACACAGCATATCTTTCAACTTCTGGAAAGCCGCGTCTTCCACTTGACCCCACCGTACATTATTCGGCGCATTCTTTTTAGTCAAATCCGTCAAAGGTCCAGCTATCTCGGCATAGTTCGGGATATATGAGCGATAAAATCCCATGAGACCCAATACCGAACGGACTCCCTTTTTATTCGTGGGCCTTTCTAGCACTTTAATTGCTGCAATCTTACTAGGATCTGGGCCGTGTTTGCCGTTTCCTATCTTATGTCCTAGGTAATCTATTTCCTTAGCTGCAAAATCACACTTACTGAGCCTGACAGAAAATTTTAACTGTTCCAGTATCTTAAGGATCGTTTCTAGATGCTTCAGGTGTTCTTCAAACGTGTTTGAAAAAATTATAATATCGTCTATATATGCTTGGGCGAAATCGCTGTACTGGAAAAGAACCTTATTCATTTCTCTTTGAAAGGTACCTGACGCTCCTGCCAAACCAAACGGCATGACGTTCCACTGAAACGTCCCGTTGTGAGTTGAAAACGCTGTCAGTGGTTTACTTGATTCCTCCATTCCGATTTGCCAGTATCCTCTGCGCATATCTAAACTTGATAGCCATTTTGAATGCCCAGCCACATATATTAATTCATGCATATCCTTCATAGGAAATGCCGGCACTTTAGTGATCGAATTCAATGCCCTGAAATCAACGCACATCCTGATTGTCGCGTCTTTCTTGACCACACACACAACCGGGTGGGCTATGTCCGCTTCCGACGGTTCAATGAGACCCAGCTCTAGAAGTTCCTTGACTTGTTTGTCCACCTCTTTGCGATATGCCATTGGAATGCCATAACAATGAGGTTTTTTTCTGTCTGCTCCAGGCATAATATCAATCTTATGTTGTCCTACTCTAGCAGGTTGAACATGTCTCAAAAATAAGTTCTTGTACTTTCTCAACAGTAGTTTTAGATCATTAATCTGCTTGTTGTTAAGATTAGTAGTACTTAGATTATTTAACCTGCTTTCAAAACTACTATCCTGGTCTAAAGTAGAGGGAATATTGTCTACCTCCCCGAACTCTTCCCCGTCAAACATTACATTGATTGCATTTGACCGCACAATGAATTTCCTTATTTTATTTTGATGTACATGCTTAATGCTCCCGTCAGCCAATTCTACTAAAAAAGAGTGTGGGTTTTTTCTTTCCTTTATCACTGCAGGACCCTGCCAACGAGCATATAACCTGTTGCTTGAATCAGGTATGAGGACTACAACCCTATCTCCTATTTCAAAAGTTTTACTCGAAGAGCGCAAATTATAATACTGCGCCATCCTACCTTGTTGGATTTCACTCGTAAGATCAGCTTGCTCAGCAGCACGTTTCAACCGCTCCTTCAAATCTTGCAAATATTTATGAATTGGCTTCAGATCGAATTTTAATTCGTCATGCTCCCCTAACCATGTAGATTTTAAAATAGATAACGGTCCTTGTGGGGGTCTACCATACAATAGTTGGAAAGGTGATACCCCTGTAGTACTGTTAGGTATTTCCCTGTATGCCCACAATGCGTAAGGTATTTGGCCATGCCAAGCTCGACCTTCCTCTCTAATAATATGATGCAACATACGTTTCAAAGTCTGATTAAACCTTTCGACTAAACCATTTGACTGAGGGTACATGGGTGTCGAAAATTTCGGACTGGATCCTAATCTTTTCTCAAATTCCCGTGTTAAGTCTGCGTTAAAATTGGTACCATTATCTGACGCTATCACATTAGGAATTCCGGTCCTGGAGAAAATCTGCAGCAACGCGTCGCAGGTAGTCTTTGCCGTCAGACTGGTTAATGGCACTGCCTCGGCCCATCTAGTATGCTGGTCCACCAAGCACAAAATATATTTATGCCCCTTCGAACTAGGAGGATCTATAGGTCCGATTAAATCTACATTGACAACCTGAAAAGGTAACCCTGGTCTTGCTACTGGAGTAATTGGCGCTCTGTCCTTCACTTTCACTGGCTTTGTTAATTGACAACTTTCACATGATTCGCAAAATTCCTGGACATCTCTTTTCACGTTTTCCCAATAAAAGGAATAACGAATCCTCTCTAATGTTTTTTTAATTCCCATGTGTCCTCCAAACACTGATGCATGCGCGAGCTCTAGAATTTCATTCCTTCTGCATTTAGGAACAACTAATTGCTCTGCACTCTGTCCCAAAATCTTGTCCCGATGAAAAAGAAAACCGTCCCTCACAAAATAATTTCCTTTATCCGTTTTCGCTCTTTCCCACATCTTAGATAAGTCAGTGCATTCTTTTTGTTGCTGACGAAACTCCGCTGTCTGAGATAAATTAGTTGTTTTCTCCACTAAGGGCGCTCCGACATCTGGGATAGCAGCTACGTGGCTTTGAATGTCCGTTTCTAACTTACCCTGAGGTGTTTCTGCCTCTCCCACGTTCGAGGAATCCTTCGATTCGTAGAACCAACCACTGCTACTTCCGTCTCCGTTGAACTGTCGATCTTTACAAGTGTTTTCGCCCCGTAACATATATAACACCTGTGGGGGTAATAAAACATCTTCAACTAAAGATTTTGCCACCGCGCAAAGTATCTCCTGATGCACATTTGTACCCTTTCCATTAATTAGTGCTAAAGGTAATTTTACTAACTCACACCTTCTCGGCGGTCCAAAAATCCCCTTCAAATAAATTGCCGATCCGCTTCCAGATCTAAAATTTGGAATTATACTTTTCTTTACAACTGTTATCTCACTGCCAGAATCGATTAATCCGTTACATATCCGACCGTTTACACTAACCTGCACTCTATCCAATTTGCACAACTCCTCTTCGATTGATTGTCTAGAAATTTCCTTTCCAAAATGTCCCGCTTTGGCAACAATAACTCTGTTCTCTTGAGTTTCGATAACCTCTCCACTATCTACTGCACTTGCTCTGTTCACTTTCGCAAATTTGTCCTTCGTATTTTTATTTTGAGGGCAATCACGCTTAAAATGTTCTCTTGACCCGCATTTGTAACATGCGAAATTTTTCTGAGGAGAGTTTATTTTGCCTCTATTTGACACTGTTGAAGCCTGCTTCTCTGGACCAAGTTTATAGCTTTCTTTTGGCTTTACTTTAATCCTCTCTGGTGATAATCCCTCTTTAATATCATTCTCTTTCCTATAACCCTTAGCGTAAGATTTCCCGGTTGCCGAAAAAAACATATCGCATTCTCTCGCTAACTCCTTTGGTTTCCACCAATTTTCACCTTGCTTAATACCAATTTGAGTAGCAGTTTCCGTATCGAGCGTTTCCATTAATCTGTCCACAACTACTAACTGATTGACAGTTTCCAGATCCGTCGCTCCCCTCAATTTGCAGTAATAACTCCACATAGAATTTAATCTTGTAGCAAACTGAGTAAAATTTTCCTCCGGGTTCCTTTTAGCCCGCTTAAAATTTTCCAAACAAGTCTTAGGTGAAGGTTCATATTCCCGAAGCACTATGGTTTTCAAAGCCTCGTAATCCTCGTACTGTTCTTCCTCTAAATAAGTTAAAAGATGCGCAGCTTTGTCTCCTAACAAACACATTAACACCTTAGATTTTAAATTATCCGCTACTTTCTCACTCGCGAGGGCCTTTTCCAAACTGTTAAAAAAATAATTCCAGCCTTCTGACCCTGCGGGAACCCTCACCGTCAGCAATTTTATAGTTTTCACAATTTCATCCAAACTTTTAACTCTGGGACTCATTGTCGAATCCACCGGACCTTCCGAATTTAGACTCCGGTTTTCCGCTTCGAGTCTTAATCTTTCTAATGCTATCCGTTCGCTTTCTATGCGTAATCTCCCCTCGGCTAGCTCTATATTTTCTTTCTCTTTCCTCTCGGAAATTATCGAAGTTAACAGCTCTTTAACTACATCCTCTTCGTAATTTTTACTTCCTAGAATGATATTTTTTAATTCGATCATTTTTAAATCATCCGAGACAACTTCCCCTAATTCATCGGCCAGAAGTACAAGATCGGCCTTCTTTCCTTTCATTAAATATGCCATAATGAAATATTAAAACAATATGCACAGCAATAAAATCAAAAACTTCACTGATAATTACTATAACATAAGTCATAAAGTATAAATACAGCCACTTATTTTTGTAAAAGAGATATACAAAAATCAACCAGTTATTCTAAAAAAATTATTTTACCTACTAAAATTTAAATATACAAGCATATATGCACTCTAATCAATTATCTGAGCTTTTACATACTTTATGAGTTGATACAAAAAATGACATCTGTCAGTTAAATGTTACAACAATCCTTTTAACAAATTTTAGTACTTTACCTCAGAATAACTTTACATTTGATATGAAACAGTAATAAAACCGTAAATAGTATTTGCAGTAAGAAAAAATATCACTGAAAATTACTCTTCACTAAATACACAGTTCCCTAAATTATTCATACGACAAAAACACATACAAAAGTTTACATACATAAAATATATATATAACACTTAAATTCTACCGAGCTTCCACCATTTCCGGAGCTCCAAAACCAGAATTTCAATTGACCTGTGTTATGATACCCCTAAACTTTTGTATCCTGACGCAGAATAATTTTAAACTTAAAGAAAAGTAATTTAACTTCAGATAAAATTTCTCCTACAGTTTGCTTTACAATCTTGCACCTTTTAGCCGTACCCAAACAAAAAAATAAGATACCCTGCATCCGATCGAACAGAGAACTAAAAAAAATCGGTACTCACCCCTGCGATGAAGCATTTGATCGCAAAGCTGCCACCATTGTAGTTGGTTGTGGTAGTCGTGCCGAGACAGATAAGCATCGTTGTGTTAAACCGTAGCGTAGGGTTCAGTTGCTTCACACATGTCACCGTCGATCGACGCATAGATGATACCCATTTTTTGTTTGTTTAACAATAAACTTTAATAAGTAAACAATTCTTGATTATTATACATTATATGTACAAGCATGAATAGGTAAGTCCGGCATGGTCTCCGCCGGATGAGAAAAACAATCTCTCCATGACGAAAGAAAATGGCGATTCTCCCCCGCCAAAAAAAAAAAACTCCGACCGTCCCGTCCGACAACCAGGGTGCCAAGTCCTCTTCGCCCCCCTCGTCTTCTTGTTCGTCCTTTCTACTTCCGTCCAACGAGCCACCTGCTCCGTCGGACTAATTATTCCGCTCGCTAGGCTTTTCCTTCTCCTTCTCGGGTTATGGGCATTACATATTTGAATGTCATTTTAAATGATTTAAAATGTGTATGGGCGCAGCTTTGCTCTTATACCTATTTTCTCGAGTTTTAAATTTTTGGGGTGATTCGTGAGATTTTACAAAACATTATTAACGACCATATATAATTTTACATATGTTTAGTAATAAGGGTACATGCATTGAACCTATATTTATAAATTTAGTAAAAGTAAAATTTTATGAAAAATATTTTCCACTAATAAATAACAAAAATTATGAGTTAATACTCATAATTTTTTTAAAACTTTTTTGGCAAAATATTTTCAGATGTTTTGATTTAGTTTCCAAAAGCACTAAATAGCCACACTTTATTGAAAATTTTGATACTGGCGACTTCATTCAAAGAGTAATCTTGTGAACAAGTAAGTCCTATTATTAATTTTTTATACTGAAATGAGCCATATTCCTGTAAAAGTACGTTATCCAATTTAATTAGTAGACTGGCAGGCTCTAATTCAATGTCTTGCCTTCAAAATTCATTTTTATAAAATATTCTGATTCATATATTAAAAAATAATGGTATTTTAATATTGAAAATATATTGTTTCTGAGATGCAATTTATTAACATAAGTAAAACTTACTCATTTTCTCAAACTTACTGTGTAAGTTATTGCGAAATATATGTGTTTCCGTCATTAAAAATGACTATATTTCCCTTAAATGCACGTGTGTTCCAGACCCAAGAAATTAATTTACCTAGAACTTACTACATAACAGACGATACACGCATATTTTATGATGATGCTGAAACATTGAGATGCGTGAATTACACGATGGTGGGAATTATGGGATCAAAAGCGGCACATTTATTGAAAAATTCAAGCCATTATAGTGGGTTTGATTTTTTACCTTGAGGACTGCTTGTTCTCCATGAAATCAGCAATAAAAATACTCTTAAAAGAAATTGAACAAACACTTGCTTCCCAAATGAAATATATGATCATATTTGATTTTAGAATATAAGTTTAGAAATTTCTGCAAACATTATTATAAGAACTTATAGCAGCAAAGAATTTCAAATTATACATGTAGAGGTGCGGTTTTGTTATTGCTGTCATCGAAATCATGGCTCGACAGTGGCAGAGTAGAACACTAGTAGTTCCACCTGAGTTCGATTCCAGGCCAATAGGCTGACTGTATGTGTTTCGGCTGTGGATCTCTGCATTTTCATACCATTTAAAACTAATATACATTTTTATAAAAATCAGAACTGAGCATTATTTTTTATTTGAATGCGAATCTTCATGTATCAGAATGAAAATTGAACGGAAAATTAAACATCAGTCTTTTATCTCCCGGTAATTAATAATTTAGAGTTAAATCGTAAGCTTTTGCTATTTATACTACTTATTTCATCTTGAAAGAAAACAAAAATATATTTAATATAACGCTTTTTTGTCGTAAGGAGGGTGGTATTACTAAAAACCCCTTATAATACCATTCGTGTTATAATCAAAGCAAAGAGCTCGCCAATGAAAAAAGAAATCGAGTATTTACGTTAACGTAAGGAAAAAGACAGATTTCTTTATTGCTTTTAAGGTTACCAGGGTCTAGTTGTGTTAATTTCTAACTGTTTGCTCATTTCGCAGAAATTCAGTGTACAGGAAAATCTCGTTTAATAAGATTTATTAATCCATGAACTTGAGCACGCTAAGCGCAATTGCTTTAAATAAGAATGCAATAAACAATAGAAATAATTAAAGTTTATACATCAGTTAGCATAAATTATTTGGTAATCGTTTTATAAAATTTTCGGCAGATTTCTATTACGATTTCTTACCATATCAGGATCAACATCATATAAAATTTCCTTAGCATACTGAAATGGGATTGAAAATTAACCCATGGTATTTTTCAGTGTTTAATGTAGATGTTAGACTGAATCAAGGGAATTTGAGTGATACTATTTTTCCTTCTAATTCATTGGTTGATTCGTTGAGGCAAAATACAGAGAGGCCATTTGCCTGAGGAAAGGGATGCTTACTTGGAGAACAGCAGCGGCCGAGCGGTGAAATAGCTGAACATTGGTAATTCCGACTTGGGTTCGATTCCAAGCAAATGGGCTGGTTGCATGGGTGTTTTCGTGGTTTTCCGGATTTGCAAATTATATACAAGCCAGTTTCCCTTAGGAAATTCTCCACGAAAGCATCCCTCCTCTTAGGCAGAGAGTCCTAGTGTACTTTCTCCTAACCAACCAAAACCAAATCCTCGAGAACATCCTTACAGTAACTGGCTGGTATTCAAGCTACACTTTGAAAGAACCTCGAATACTTTCTTGTAGAAAATTTGCTCCCTGGTATTCGAGCTTTATTTGAAATACCGGTGTTCAAAAGTTTAATAGCTTTGTTCATTCGAAGACAGTGTTTAAAGAAAACGCATCCTTACACTAGAAGGATCCGTATTCTCTCAATACATTTTCATTAAAGTTATTGGAAGAAATAGGATTTTACCATTATCGAGTCTAACGAGATCTTGTTTAATGCTTGCACACAGCCTTCAGCATAAATCCCATTATAAACATATAAGCTTATCGTACTCTCTTTGACCACATAAACTGTACGAGATCCTAATAAGGAACGTGGCGACTTATCGCACAGGCGTAAATGATATCAAAACAAAAAAAGGTTAAAAATAACCCTTTATTACTATCAACTATGAATAGAAAGACATGCACTTCGTGCTGCCTGGCGTGATTATTATTTAAATGGGCAAAAAAAGCGTATCAGCAACTCCGTGTAACAGCAAGAACATACTCATAACGTGCGCTGGTTAGGGAAAACACGCTCTGAATAAACTACAAGATTCACCCTTTTAAATACTCACTTCACTTTAAATTTGCATCCTGGGGAGGGAGTGCGAGGGGAACTTGAGGAGTTTAGTAAAGGTAACAAAAATTTGAAAAATTGGTTAATTGAACTAAGGGAAACGCTACAAACTTTCCTCAGGTATAACATTTTCTTCCCTACTCGGTAATTATTTTTATTTTGTAATTTTGATCAATTTATTACGATATTCCGTTATGTTTATTGTGACATTACATTATGTTTGTTTAGATTTCTTTATTATTTCTCCATTGTCATTTTTAACAGCCTGTATTCAGTGAAGTTGATTTCAAAGAAAATAGCTTTAGCTTTTTTCTTTCTACAAACATTTCCCAGAAATGTAGCAACGTAGGCATAAGAGAAAACTGAATCTCCCAGTTTTGTCGATATTAGTTCTTTATTATTTCTCTATTATCATTTGAACAACCTGTATTCAATGAAGGTGATTTCAAAGGAAATAGCTATATTATCTAATTTATTCTAGTTTTTAAAATTTTTATGAATTATCTTTCTAAAAACATTTTAGAGAAATGCAGCAACGTGCTCTACGAGCAAATTGAATCTCCCAGATTTGTTGATATAAGTTTGTAAATTTTGTTTTGGTTATTAGTGTAGTCTGTCTGCACACATACTTTCGGTAAACTGCATACATTTTTGAAAACCATTCATCCAAAAAAAATTTTTTTTGGTTTAAATTAAATGTCTTAATTACCGCATTATCCATGCATTTAATTTTAATTTCCAGTTAGCGCTGTTCATTCTTATTTTCAAATTGCTTCTTATCTCAAGACGAACATCTTAAGAAGTAGAAAGCAGAAACTTTAAGTGTATTTTTAGGAAGCGAAATTAGTTTATATTATTGCAAGACCTTCATTTGTTTTAAATCTAAGATCAGTTGATGCAATTTCAAAAATATTTTCTTAAAAGTATTTGTTTTCGGTTCATTTCTAATTGCAATTCAAGTATATTTACTTTATGATTTCTTTTAATCTTATAATTTAATTTGTGACAGTGCGGGTTATTTTGAGGGATTATTGTTTGAATTATCTTGGTTCCAGGTGGAGATGAAATCTGTGAAATTAAAAGTAAATATAATTTATTTTCCTTACCTTTACTTTGATTTTAATATTAGAATGTGCTAAATTTTATGACTACATCAATTATAAACATGATGAAAGCATATAAAAACCTTCAATATTAAAATGCGCTCACAGGAAACACATTCAAATTAGCTACTAAATATTTGTAATATTAAACCGTTTCATTAAAAAAGTAAAACACTATAATGAACTTTGTAATTATTTCACAAGTTTCTATTAATTTTTAAAAGTTGTGCATTTCCCCATTCTAACATAATAGGTTACAGGTGACAGCAGAACCGGACACCTGGAGGGGCTTTCAAAGACTAATCGGGTACAGTCCGGGACCCGCATCCATTCAGAGCATAGCATAGCGACATAACATGTTTACAACATAAAATACCCAACGTAACATTACCTACAAGACAGGTAGACATTTCATGGCGACATAACATAGTTCAGCATAAATATGGCACGGCATAGCATTGCGACAGGACATAGCATAGAATATAGACATTGCATAGCGACATAACATATTTACAACATTAAATACACAACGCAAAGTAACCTACACGACAGGTGGACATAGTATACCGACATAACATAGTTGAGCATAGGTAAAGCATAGCATAATATTGCAACATAGCATAGCAAGGCATATGGACATAGCAGAGCGACATAACATATTGAATATAGACATTGCATAGCGATATAACATATTTACAACATTAAATACACAACGAAATGTATACCTACATAACATAGTTGAGCATAGGTAAAGCATAGCATAATATTGCAACACAGCATAGCATGGCATATGGACATAGCAGAGCGACATAACATATTGAATATAGACATTGCATAGCGACATAACATATTTACAACATTAAATACACAACGCAATGTTACCTACACGGCAGGTGGACATAGTGTACCGACATAACATAGTTGAGCATAGGTAAAGCATAGCATAATATTGCAACATAGCATAGCATGGCATATGGACATAGCAGAGCGACATAACATATTGAGATTACATATTTAAAACATTAAGTACACAGTGTGGCATGACCTACACAACAGGTGGACATAACATAGAGTAGCATAGACATAACATGACACAGCATTGCGACATGACATAGCATAGTTAGGGACATTGCGTAGCAACATAACATTGTACCATAACAGTTCAAATATGTTAAAATATTTATATGATGTTCTAGGCCCTGAAAAATTTACTTCAATTTATAATTTAATAACAATGCGGCGCAGCAGCCGCTGATTGGCAAATCGCTGAACACTGGTAGTTCGACCTGGACTCGACTGCTGGGTGTAAGAGCCTCTTTGTGGTTTCTTCCTGTGCCAGCTATCCCTATAATATCCTACACAAAAGCATGCCTCCCTTTAGGCAAATGGCCCTTGCATACTTTGTCACAGTTAAATAAACCAAACTAATAATTAATGGATTTTAATGAAGTTCAGTGTACTAAGAGAAATCAAATATATCAATATTATAAAGTAATTACATTTTTTTCTTATAGAAAATCAGAAGTGATTTATTTCAGCTTAATTTTACTTTTAAATTAGTTTATCTCAATACAGACTTTGTCTTGTTTTATTAAACAATCAGTTGTGCTTATTTTATAAATTTTAATTCCTCAACTTCGGCGAATTTTGTTTCATTAACTCAACTAATTTTGTTTAAATCATTTTGATAGTCAGACTTGGTCGGGGATTATGTTTAAAAGCTCATTATTTAAAGTGGTTGAGTTAAAGGATGAGATACAAAATTTTACAGAAGCCTGTTTGCTTCATCCTTTTCGAAAAACTTCCTTTCGGCGCACGTATAATCTTTTTATGTTCTTGCCCGTTTCACGGTAGAACAAAAAGATAATCCTCTTGAAAATAAAAGGACCACCTTAAGTTCTAGAAGAACTTTTATTTCTATTTTAAATTTTTTTTATCTTTTTTAATTCCCGAAAAAGAATCAAAGTCGTGGCAGCAGATAACGAACTTAGCATGACACTGAAAAGAGAGACATCCAAAGGGACCATTACGAGAACAGAATTAGGTCACTGAAATCAATATCAAACTGCCTTCACCTTCATCAGAAATTCTACTGTAGTTTGGACAGTACTGCAACTTGACACATATGTTAGCACAGCCCTCACAAAGCGGCAAATTAGAACGGTAACAAAATTAAATTCCTGAAACATTTCTCTGCCAGTAGTAAAGTACCAAGTTTGAGTTTTGACATTTCAGAAATATGCTTCAGTTTCACTGTTTAAGAAAGTTTTTTGTATGTAAACTACTCTTCAGAGCAATAAAGAAAATAAACGGAAAACACAGACTTAATCGAATGTATTAAAAATCATAAAGGGTGACTGAAATGAATTAACTGAGAAGCATTTTTTTATTTGAGCTAGTTAAAAAAATTCATGAAATTTTCAAAACTTTCATATCATATTGAACTTTCTGCTAATTTTAAAATTTATGCCGCATTATAAGGATTATTTCTACTGTGCGGTAACTTTGTATACATAAATGAAAACAAAATAATTAAGTTCTTCAATGGGCTCTACTTGAAACAAAAACAAAATGTAATGAGAATGGAACAGGAAATTTTCAAATATAGAATTTAAATTTTCAACTTTTGTCAAATTAATAATTTTAATTAAAAAATTTGAATCAAGTGTTGTACTTCTGTACACGTACAAGGTGTTTAAAAACGATTGGGCGACAAAATATCTTTTGAAAGTTTGGTTACAAACCCACTTTCCTAAGTCAAGAAACGATTAAAATAACGCATGTCTTCACAGAATGACAATTTTTTCATTTAATATCTTTCAATTAAAATATGCGAAGTTTAAAATTTCATATCAGTCCCGAGGAGGAAAAAGTATTCAAGAGAAAATGCTATCCTTAACCGAATTGACGAAACAAAGAAAAAATCCACTTACAAATTGTAATTTTGTAGACGGCTGGTGTAAAAATTTAGATGTTATATATTTTTATTGAAATGTGTTACGTAGCTTTAATTTTCACAACCTGAAAGCATTATATTATTTGATTCTTTTCTTAAATCAGTACCGTGAGGTATGACTTTTCGAGAGCAAATTTTTTGAAACATCCTCGATTGAACGCTTTGACGGATACCCTTTTTTTATGTAGAGAATGTACAATATAAATTTTCAAATGTGCTTACTCATACGGAAGATATGAACAATACCTGGACAGCAGTATTGGAAGGAAGTGAGACTTCGAAATCTTTGCACTCACTTATCAATTTTAATTTCTGCATGTTATTTCAATTCCTAAAACTTACTTCTTTAGCCTAATAATGCTTCAGTTTAAATGTTCCTTAAACCCTTACATTTTCTCTGAATTAAACTTTTAATATATAACATATATTACATTACATATATGTATGTGTATAATTTAATAGTTAAAAGGTGTGTGTGTATTTAATTATGGCAAAGCACACGAGGGCTATCTGCCTAAGGGGAGGGATGCCTTTCGTGGAGGATTTTCTAAGGGAAACTGGCTCGTATACACGTTACACATGGGGAAAACCACGATGGTTAAAAGAGATTATACTCTTGGAAAAAGTAGTTTATAATCTATTGCAATTATAAAACTTAATAAAGATGAGATTCGTAAGGTATCAGAGTTTAAACTATTGCAGTTTTTAACAAAGTCAAAGGCTTGCTAAAAACGTAAAAAAGGAAATATCAATTGGAATACGCTTGAGATTAAAATACAAGAGTTTAAGCAGAAATTTATGATAACCAATATTAACAAAGCGAATAATAACTTCAGTATTACTTGAAAACAATTTTACAGTCAACTAACTGAAGCAGAACTTATTTAGCAGATTACTTACCAAAAAGCTACTGCTATAGAGATCAATAAGCGTAAGGCCTTTCACTGCAAACTTAAAATTTCTATTCTACCAAACTACCGCAAATATTCTGACTTTTATTATTTGCCCAAATTCCAAAAACTACAATGAAATTTAGATTTATAGCTAATAGAACAAAAAATTCTAAAAAGAATATTGACCACATTTTTTTACTCTCAAACTTAAAAAAATTCCCTCAGTTCTTTTTAATTCAGCAAATAAAGATCGCAGTTATTGTTGGATAATAAATAACAATCTAAATCTCTTGTAATAATTTAATTAAAAATAAAAAATCTTAGCAGCATGAACGTTACTTCACTTCAGGAAATACATAGAATAAGATAATGAAGCTGCGAACATGATTTTTCTGTTTTGACTCAAGAAAAATCATCAGTGTAAAAAGTAAAATTTGATTACGATAGCTCTTTCGAGTCTAAAATCAAAAAGAACCTTGAATACTGTTAATTATACGAGATGAAGAAGGGTGGAATCTCCGGGGAATAGATATTCCTTTCGAGGACTACGCAAACTGTCATGCTAATCTAATATTGCCAAAACTATGCATATTTTAAGCACTGATTTAAAACAGATTTCTGGACGATCATTTAAGCAACGGTATAAAGAGCATAAAGAATGAATCTAATCTTTTTTTGAAGATGCCATACAACGCGTTGACATGCACAGAAATATGTTTCTTTTTTCCACGGCACTACAGACAAAAAATTTGTTTTTTGACGACGATTCAATTTACTGTTTTTAAGGTTTAAAATTAAACGAAATTTAAAGGTCTTTCCTTCCTTAAAAAAACTTTAAAGTCTGCTTTTGTGCATGTTTAAATGATTTTAATTCGCATGTATGCATATGCAGCATTATGCACTGTGCACTATGCAAAGAAAAAAAACAGATGGACAATTGAAGTTTTTCTTGAGGAAAATTTTTAAGATTGTAAACTGAAATACATTTTATTTTTTTATTATGCTAAAAATTTATTTATTTATTAATATAATCTTTCTACTTAACATAAAATAGAAGTAAATTATTTTCACTCTACCGCTATTTTATGTTAAATGCTCTTATTTTTTATTTGAAAAAAGACATATTTTTACTGTTTTAAAATAAAAACAGTACTTTAAACAATAGAAATTGGATGATTAAATTAAATTTGTATAACTTCTATGACATAAGAATTCTACAGCTGAAGTATAAGTATCGCTTCTTAAAATGAAATTTCTATAGCACGTTCTTTCTCATTTGTACGATATTTTTAAACAGTGCTTAAAATATGAATAAACAGTGCCTTTAATGCATATATATGTAATAATTTAGAAACTGTTGATATGGATGAATAAAAAAGTAATTGCAGTCATGTCCAATTTTAATATATCTTTATTTTTGTTGATAAATTATTTTGATGCACCACTGATGAACTGGCGTTAAGCGCGTCCATTCTTGAATGTACTTCGCATTTCTTAAGAGGCTGCGATAAGAAGAGACGCAGCGACAGCAATCAAGCTATCCTAGAAGATTTGGCTTTGGTTCACATTTAATTTCTACCGGTTAATAAAAAGTTTCTGTTCCCAAATTGAAACCACTATTAGCTGAAGCTTTTATGTAACTGAGTATTGTGCAATAATCATACGCCGCAGATTAATTTTGGAATGACGCAGTTCAGAGAGATTTATTATAAGTAGTTGCTAATTTAGGACAGAAACAAAGAACACGCAAACTAAAAGAGAGATTTAAGGGACTATTGCCAATGTAAAGTTAGAATTTTTATTTACACACACACGCGTATATATATATATATATATATATATATATACACTCATATATGTTAGATGTTACCTAAGAAATCTGTAGGAAATTCTAGTTTGGTTTACTTAATTGAATACAACAAAGTACACTATCATGAAATTTATAATAAGCTAAACTAAGCACTGAAAACTGCAGATAAGTGTCAATTCTTTAACGCTTTCAGTTCTGCGTTTACTTTTAAATTCACTGAAGAATGAAAAATTTTTGATATCATCTAACATTGTATTTAGAATAAGATAGTTCAGTAAATAACTTTAACATCATCACAACTTTGTTTAAAAAAGTGTACTTTTCTCAACTAAGAAAAGATACATACTCCAAGTATTAAAATGAGAAAGAAGGTTCATTTCAAAACGAAAATAAAACAAAATTTTTTATTTTCTTTTTAAACATTCTCTTAGAAAAATTACCCATAATTCAAAGAAACAGCTCCACAAGCTCAAATAAAAAATAGTTTCAAAGACAAGATAACGAGACTATCATCAGTTTTAGTTCCTATTTATGGCTATGACCTGAAACTAATATCATAATGCATAAGTTCCCGAACTTTCCGAAAGACTGTAAAGTTTTCGAACTTTGAACTGAAAATTTGGTGTTGGAGTTATGTGCCAGCATAGTTTTATTTAAAACTTTAACACACTTTCTATCGACCTTTGAATAAATGAACTTGAGCTCTCGAAGCTAGAAAGAAAGAAACTAGGGCTAGAAAGGAGTAGAACTATTTTTATAGCTTTAGTACGGTAACATCATTTCTTACATTCTTTGCTTAACATTATCTTTTATAAGCGACAACATTTTTAAGGAAAGACGTGTTTTTTTTAAGGAGACTTAACATAGATCAGCTTGAGTTTCGCTATACAACTATGGTGTTTGTTTTCAAACAGAAGCCATATGGTTGTTTGCATGAACATTTGAAATAAAAATTATCTACTGGTTATGGATGTGGTGAGAACTCTGAACTGTTCACGTTTCAAAATTATGCCTCATTTCTGCAAACATTTTGATAATTAAGAGACTGAAATTCGAACCATATATGGAACTGTTTATTCTTTTCTAGCATAAAGCCAGATTAATTTATGTGTTCTTATCCAATGTGTGTTTGCAGGTTCCTGAATGATTATCTCATACTAGCTTGTAAGAGTTTCGCACTAAGTATACGTTATTTTTTATTTATATTTTAGGAATTTCATGCTTTCTCTATGCACATCATAGACAAAAACTGAACTTGTGTCAACGAATATTGCAGTGCATATAAATCGCTAAGATTAGAAACGACATGAATTATTGTTTTGAAATTTTACAAAGGGATGTAAAAATCCTCCTAGAGTCTACGATTATTGAACTATTTTAGTATTTTGACATTTAGATAGCTGCATGCCCAGTAAATGATTCAACCGATTTGATTATTTAAATTTCCAAATTTTAAGTCTGAATACAGAAAAATTCATTCTTTCCTCAACAAATGGGCAGGAAAGTATTGCAGAAAATATTGCTGATTTAAGAAAGCGAGAGAAGGAATAAGCTATAAAGCGTAAAAAAAAAGAACAATGTTGTAAAAATAAGAAGCCATGATATAAAACAAAATTTAAAGTTTCATTAACGTTTTGTATACCTAAACGTAAGACTGGTATTTTATCCTGCGAACCTTTGCGGTATATGCAGGGCTTATTGAAACTACTAGTTGAATTTAAAATCAACCACCATACTGTACTCGCTACTGGCCGGAAGATCCATTAACCTCGCAAACAAATTAAAAACTTTATTAATGAAACAACTTGTTACAACGAAAATATAATAATACACAACTTTAATTAATTGAAAATAACACACTCCTAACTTGGGAAAATAAAACACTTTTTTCATATACAATAATGCAAAATATAACAAATGACATCTTTGTGGTAAGAAAGATTATTTGTACAATAATATATAATCTAATATAAATTTTTATAATACACAGAGACTATCTAACAAAATGAATAACTTTTTCAATTTGTTTTTAACATATTTAACATATAAATATATACAATAGTCAATAATAGTTCTTAATCCAATATTGTCCACCATTCATTTTTCTTTCTTTTTTCTTTCTTTTCCTTCCTCTTCTTTTATGAGAACATTACCCATAGTCAGTTCTTCTTATTATAAGATCCATTTGTCTTCTAAAACAAGAACAATTTTTATCTAAGCTCGAATACTTAGTTTCTAAGGTCAATTTATATTTATTATTCGCTTGTACGCAATTAATGCATTCAGGTTCATTTTTGTATTCCCAATGATTATGTCCTTTTTTCGAACATTTCCCGCATATCAAATCCTTATCACATTTACTTTGAAAATGACCATACTCTTGACATTTAAAACATCTTACAACATTTAGATATTCTTTTACTGTGATTCTATACCATTTCAAATTAATTAATTTTATTTTGGTTCATAATCGGACCAAACTTATCTGATTGAATATTTGCTACCCAATGTACTTTTTGATTTTTAGCTTTTATTTTGAACAAAAGTTCAATTCCTCCATTTTCTAATATTTGATTTTGTCTCTTAATTGCTTCCAAAATTTCACCTTTATCCAATTCTTCTTCCACATTATACAATATAATTTTAGGTTGTTTCTTTTTAGGAGCTTTTACTTGAATTTCATCTCTTAAAAGAGAATTCGTTTTTATTTCTCGTTCTAATGAAACAATATTTTCTTTTTCCGAACATTGTACAACTAATCCTCCATTATTCACTTTTCTGACATTTTTTAATGCCAATCTTCAGCTCAACTGGGTCAATCACTTCTACCACTTTTGATTTAACTTCTTCAGAAGAAGTCCCTTTTTTACTTGGATATAGTAGAACAATATGTTCCTCTATTTTCTTAGTTTTTCCTTTATTCTGATACGTTTTGTTATCACTTATTTTCTGCTGTTTTAAAACCTCAGCAGAAGATCTTTCATATTGTGGTTTCTTGTCCAGTATTTATAGTTTTCCTTTTAAATTTTCGATCTCCAGTGCTTGAGATACCAAATAACTAAACAACACTTCTTGTGTGTTAAAAACTTTCTTTCTTATTGCAATTGTAATTCTACTTGCATCTTCCAAACAAGTCTCAAGCTCACTTATTATAGTTCGAGCTTCTTCAATCAAATCACTTTGCAAAGCAGTCTCTGTCGGAATTTTCTTATCCATTGTCAATCTCTTTTGGAGTTTGGATTTAGGAGCCCTCAGACCACGACAAGATACCAAACCCCGGGAAGTGTTTCTATTGACTATCAAAAATTAAGTATAAAAATACTTTCCAATAATAAATGCTTTTTCAATTCAATCAATATGAGCCAATAAATTCCCCCGAGGGATACCTAAACGTAAGTTTTTCTAAAAGTATACAGCTTAGTTTGCACAGATTCTGCTAATCAAGAATAAAAACGTGTTAAATTGGCCACTACGATTTTGGCAACCTTATGCCCCTTCACTTCGTCATCCAACCTTCAAAAGCATTATACTATAAGGTTCTTCTATTAAACTAACCAGTTATTCTGATTTCTTTACTTTAACCTCTTCTTTCTATATTCATCATCGAGATGCAAAATAACTTTAAATGTATTTATGCTGAGGGCTTTCGGTTTTTAGTCAGAGAGAGAGAGGGTTTCTGGCAATGGCGATGCGCTGTTAGATTCTGCTAGCGCTATCTAAATAAAATTATCTTGGCTTTGAATTCTCTTGCAGCCAATATTTTAAACTTACGCGCCGATAAGTTATTTGAGCCAGCTTGTAACTTAGTATTTGACTGTGTAGTCTTAGACTATTTTATCAACATTTAAGTATCTGTTATTGCTTATTTTACATCACTACAAGTAGTGATTTATCTCTAGCACGAGATGTGCCTGTTTTGTTGAAACTTCCATTTAATAAAAAAACCTTCGCAAGTCTCTTTGTCGTACTATTCCAGAAAACGAACTCGCTACGTGTCTAGTAGGGTTGTAGAGCTAAAGTTAACGGATCAGACCTAATGCAACCTTATAATATATATAAAAAAAAGTTCAGAAATTTCAAATCAAGATGATGCGCATTTTAAAGTCGTGCAGTATGCTGAGAAATTAAATGAAATAATAAAGTAAAATAATTAAAATCAGAGTTATATCATGAAAAGAGGCAACTTTCTAACAGGAAATATTTATACCAAAATTGAAACAAAAACAATTCAAACGTAATATTGTAAGGATCTTAAGTTTTACTAACGTTTATTTTATTTTAAATCTTTACTATCACTTCTTATTTTCTACTTCCGGCCAGAATTATAAGCGTTAACGTATTTATGCAAAGTTTGTCTGGCGAACGCCAAGTACTTAAGTTGTGGCTTTTTGCCAAGCGAGAGAGAGGAAGCAGTTAGTAGAAGCAGGCCGCTTACCTTAGAATTTTTACTCAGTTGCTGGTTGCCTTCCAGGCCAGAGGTTTAATCCTCTTGATAATTTTTAAACGTATTGTAGTGTTCGTAGTTCTCTGTACTACATACGGCTTCCTGTTAATATAAGGCCAATCTTCCACGTTTATTATTTTAAAGTTAAATTAGAGTTTAGTTTTATTTTTATATTTTTACGTTTAGACCACAAGTAGTGGGTCTTTGTATTCCGAAGTACGGAAGTTATTGTAAATAGAGAAAAATAAAGGGTTTTGTATACCCTTCTTGTGTATCCTGTCTACTTCCCACAGTTATTGAACATAGCTTTAGTAAGCTCTCTGTTCCGAGTCAGGTCCTTGCAGGTTCCCGAAGAAAGTAAGACGGAACATTGAACCTGATAATATAAAAACAATTCAGTAAAATAATTAAATATATTAAAGCATAAAATTTATATAAAATGTATAAAAGTTTTGAAAATTGCAAAAATTTATAAAAATTGTTGAAATGTCGATTTAGATAAAGAGATCTTACGGTAAATGACTTTAGAATTCGAGAAATACAGTCAATTTTCTGGACTGAAATAAAATTAAAAATGTTTTTGTTCTTAGAAATTATACTTTCATGACTTTCACCATAATCTCGAGACAGTTTTAGTACAAAATGCGCAAAACTTGACATAATAAATCATAAAAAGTTTTTATTTCAGATAATGTTAATTTTATTTGTATACTTACTCGGAAGCATGTACTTCTTGTTTCTAGTAAATACTGAAGCTATCAACATATGAAATATTAACAATAATTCAAAAAAATGTATCCTACAGCTGTATTTCTATATCAGACTGCTACAACAAGAGTTTAACATTTGATTTCTATTATTATAATACTAATATATTCTTACAGTGTTTATTTAGGAATTTTTCGAAGAAGGTAGACGTGAAAAATGAGCAATGCCTTCGCCGGGACTCGAACCTGGACCTCTCGATACACGCCGTATGTGCTAATCGTTACACCACGAAGGCATACAGAAAGAATATACACCTTATATACTCTCACTTTTAAAGGACGACTGAGGAGAAGAGGATCGCCAAATCCTGGTGGTAAAGGATCATCATCCACTACCTTCTAGTTCGGGCGCCACTGTAGAAAGCGTTGAAAATGAGCAATGCCTTTTCCGGGGCTCAAAACCCTGGACCTCTCAAAGACTTGCCGAGCTTGTTACCGTTGCTGTTATGCAGAAAGAAGGGAGAAAATACCTTATAACAGTTTGAAGTTTCCGTTTTGTTTATTTATGCAGATGATTCTAGCCTATAGCTTTATGTTCTAGGCATTACATTACTGAAAACGATAATAAATGAAAGGCCATATGTGTTCGAGTAGGTTAAACGGAGATACTATGTTCTTGCATAGGGTGGTGTAAAGGTCATTTGAAATATTTATAAGGAAAAAACTTATTGCTTAAAAATATCAGTTGCAGGCATCTTAAAAACTAATGTAAGATTTAAGAATAATTGGCAACTGTTCAATTCTCTGTTGCTCTAGTACAAAAAAGGAAACGAAAACAAAATATGTTTGTTCTCTGAGCGTGTTATCGGAAAGGATCTGGATTGCTTGGATTAAGGAAAAGCACACGAGGGCTATCTGGCCAAGGAAAGGGATGCCTTCGTGGAAGACTCTGTTAAAGAAACTTAATTGTATTCACGTTACACATGGAGAAGACCTTACCAGTTGACCTATGGTACATCGCTGGTGTCCCCCATACTTTTACATTTACCTTTACCTTTATCATGGACTATGAGTGTTCAGCGATATTAACGCTCAGCTGCTGGTGGGGCGTGATGACTAGAAAGAACTATAGACTTAATCCGATCAAACATGTATGGTGGCCCGTTCTTCCTTCTTCACTTTTAAAAGTTCTTCAGTTTATGACTGCAACTCCTACTGAAAGTTTCCCCTCCTGCCTTCAGTTTATCGCTATTATTTATTCACTAATTCATCGCTGCAGTTCCTACCGAGTATTATAAACTGCGAAAATTAAATTAGTATATTTCATGCCTGCCTTGTTTATAGTACGCAGATTTTGTTTTAAAATTTAATTAGTTCCAGATCAGAGTTTATTAAAAATATGATAATAAGATTCGAAATGTCTTATATAAAAGTACTTTCTAAATTAAAACAGATTTTCATTCATCTTTTACTAATATTTGGGAAATAATTTAATAAATCGAAAGATAGTGATCATCAGGTATTAAAATTCTGATGGAATTTTTCTTTTGATGTGTGCGTTTCATTATACGTATAGCATATCGAGTTTCTCCACAGATAGCACATGGCAATGTAACATAAAAATATAAACGTGCTTGAGTTTATATAAAGTCGGAAACGAATTAATGCAGTATGCGTATAATTATTATTCGAAAGAATCAATGCGAAAGAAGCAAAAATTAGCTGAAAGCAGAAAAAGGTAAGTTTGAAGAGAAATTCGACAAGTTTTCGACGGTTAAACATTTGTTCATTGCTGATGTTTCGTAGGTATGTCAGTTATATTATTTTAAGGCAGTTGCAAAATGTTCACTTACTCAAATAGACCAGACGACAGAGTAAAATAATGTTAAAAATATTTTATTTGAGTTAAAAATATCGAAATTAATGTATCGGAAAATTCTTCTTCTGAGTTAAAGCGAACATATATAAAAGTTTAACCTAAAAGTCCCGTTTAGAGAATAAAAAATAACAGTATGCCAATTTAGTACCTGTTGCTGGTAAATAATAATAATAAAAAAAATTAAAAAAAATAATAATAATAAAAAAACACTCTAGGTTTCTTTTATAATTTAGATCTCTTTTTTTCCGATCAAATACTTTTACATTCACTGTACTAATTATTAACCGTATGTGAAAAATAAGCTCAAAACAAAGCATGAAATGATGAAATGTATGTTGTAGGGCTATTAGGTTGAAACGTTGTGAACTAGGACATGCTGTTGTTTCAATGGCCGGACATAAACGCATTCTTTGAAAATGGTTAATACCTTAATTCATTTAGACTTTTTGTCACAAAAATGTTGCGACCACAGGGAACGATTGAATTACACCCTTGAAAAAAGGGATGTTTATTCCAGTTTTCATGGAGAACATCCAGGGAAACTGATTCGAGCGTCCTTCACTCCGCTTTTCCTACCATCAAGAGGCTATCTTAAGAGGATTTTCGAGTTGACAATATTTCAAGCGCTCCTATGCACAAGAACACTACGCTCATACAAACATCCGTGCCTTTTTCGGAATTCGACCGGGGCCCAACAGGATGGCAGCCAGCATCATTAACCATTGTACTGATAAGGGTTGAGTGATAAGTTATTCTATCAATGAACATCTGTTTAGCTCAATTAATACCTAACCCTAAAGCTCTTTTTCAAAGCTTCTAGCTCTGGAAACTGAAAATTGATTGATTTTTACGTTACATATTATTCCACCACTTAAATTTTTACAGACAAAAGCTTAATTTTTATGCGTTTTAAGTATAAACGCTCTTAGAAGTTGAGGACATTTATAATAAAAATCGCAAAGAAATTTCACGTCGTTAAACTTGAAATGTTTATTTTACAGGCTGTTATTTACAATTTTATAAAATCTTATGTTTTTGGCTTGAAGGTATTTAGTTTAATTTAGATTTTTACTGTTAGTTATTAAAAATTCTATTTTCAAAGTTATTGCATTATAGCAGAGCAACGACACTCAGTTTGTACCTAGAATTATTATCTTCAAAGCAAATTTCAGAATTCATATTAATAAATAAATGTTCATAGATAAATGTAGATAAATGTATGTTGCATTTATTACTAAAATGTAACTCATATTGCTACAGTATGAGGCTGTCAAGAAATCATCTTCAAGTTGTGTAAAATTCGTCTTCGAAATTTAGATGAAAGCACTAAGTAATTATCAAGATATCTGGAAAAATCAAGGAAAAGTATTTGCATAGTACGGAGCAACAAACTTACTTTGAAGAAAATCATGAGGGGGAACAAACAGGAAAAGAACATGGAGCCATCTGTAAAGGAAACAAAAATCGAATATGACAAATTTAAGATATTAGAATTGCGAATGTACGGAAATAGAATTAATGTCATTAGCTGCGGCAGGTAAGTTTTGCTAAATGTGAAAGGATTAAAGGAAATACAGTTAACCAAGTAAAGGAGTTTGCGGATAATTTACTAATAAACGAAGTCAAAATTGTGATTAAACGACCAAATGTGATCAGATATCGAAGATTTATTTATTTATTTTTTTCGAAATAGGATTTCTTTTCTTTGATGTGAAATTTTATAAAATTTCATTTATCATCATTAAATCATTTAGTTTCGCTGATATAAATAAAACCACACTGACAAGATATATTCCAAATTCCCAAGAATTTAAATCAGAGGTAAGATCTTGTAGAGACATTAGGTTAATTGGAGGCCAGAGAGATGAAAAATTAGCAATCGCCTTCGCCGGGAATCGAACCACGCACCTCTGGAATACCGGCCCAGCGTGCTACCGTTACACCATGAAGGCACGCTAGAGAAGTGGGAGAAATACCTTATATACTCTCATTTTTAAAGGGCGACTAGGGTTTTAGGGGACCTAGTCGCCAAATCCTGGGTGCGGAGAATCCTCATCCACAACACTTTTAGTTCGGGCGCCACTATAGAGACATTAGGTTAATTGGAGGCCAGAGAGATGAAAAATTAGCATTCGACTTCGCCGGGAATCGAACCACGGACCTCTGGAATACCGGCCCAACGTACTACCGTTACACCACGAAGGCACGCTAGAGAAGTGGAAATACCTTATAATCTTTAAGAATCGGTCAACGAATATTATTGTGAAAAGAATTTGATAATTGAGCTTGTGGAAAATCCAAGAAGTTTTGCATATAATAGAAGGACAAAATGAGATAACAACAGGACTACTGGCATTATTTTTAAAGAGAACTATTTTTTATGATGGCAAGAGAAAACATTTGAAGAGAATTTATCAATAACCGTAGGAAGAAACCCTCTGTCAACGGCAAATGATTTCACATAACTGCGTTTCTTATAGAAGTATTTCCTAATAAAATATATTTCAAAAATGTATATGAGAGCTCAAATGACTAGAAAAGGCGCGCGAACTAAAGGAAATCGAAAAACTGAAGGATTATTTGCTTTTTAAAACACCAAGCTCAGTTCTCTCAGGTAAATATCAATGTCTTTTGTTACGTTCGCAGACTTTCAAAGCTATGTAACTGAAGCGTAGCAACAAACGTGGTGGGCAGTAAATATAGTTTTTTGCTAAGCGAATCTGTTTTAAGTAACGAAAGACGTGAAGCTCTTTGTCTAAAATCAATCACTGTAGCAACACGATTTATGCTCTAATCTCCTGCCATCGAAAACTCTTTCGCTTCGTTAATCAGGATTACCATGTGGCACATTACGTACCAAGTAAAAGGATAAACTAGAAAATGAAAAGGCAATTTCCTGTGTAGGCTAACATTGACATAATAGACATGTTTCTAAACTGGAATTGGACAACAGAGTATTTCAACGACCTGTCAGCTACGCATTTCGTCGCTGGATGGGATTAAAATTACATAATAAAATTTGCTACTTTATAAGATATTGAAATATTTCTTCCTGACTGTTAATAGTCGCAGCCTCGAGATTTTTGTTTCATTTGTAAGCACCTGTACAAATTAAGGGGGCACAGTACCTTTGCGTTAACCGAAATAACGTTAAACACGACTAAACGATACCTTCTGATACACAAATAATATCATAATAATTTCTATTTTTTGCTTATAGATGTGAAACACACACCTTTTCAACATTGTGTTCAAAAATAAAAACTTTCACTTCAATAATAATTTTCAAATTGTTGATTTAAAATTCTCATGATTAACAGATAAATAAAAATCAATAAGTACGGCGCGCATCATAAAATTTAAAACAAGGTATGCAGAAAACAATTTTTGGTCAAAATACTTTTAGAATATTTCTAACTTTAATTTAAAACCAGAATATATTAAAAAACTACTTAAATTTATAAAATGGTAAAACAATTTAAAAAATGAAAAATTATCAAAATATTTCGATACTTTTTAATCAAAAATTTAAATTTTTTTTAGCAAAATATGATATTTTTTGGTTTTAACATGTAGATAATATAAAGATACACATATGATTAAATTTTCATGTATTTATCATATATAGTTTGAAAGCAATTATGCGTGCATTCTTAAAATTTAACATTTTTGAGAAAACTCAATTCAAAGTTTTAATATTAATTTTTCCTTA
This sequence comes from Stegodyphus dumicola, assembly GCF_044657685.1. Classification (NCBI taxonomy): domain Eukaryota; kingdom Metazoa; phylum Arthropoda; class Arachnida; order Araneae; family Eresidae; genus Stegodyphus; species Stegodyphus dumicola. Next base: position 104,431,124 of record NC_140781.1, on the reverse strand, counting down.
TTTATATTTTAGTAACATTAATCAAAATGCTCCAGGTGCATAAACAACTCCTTCTTTTAGCTTATTCATTTCATCTTGTTTCTTTTTCTCCCTTCGCTTAGCTATACGAGCCTCTAAACTGTTAATCAGCGCTCGTTGCTTAGCAAATTTTAAGCGAAGTTCATCTGCCTTTTTAGCAAATGTTTTGCTTTCAGCACCAGATGTCAATTGTAATTCCCTGATCAAAGATAAAATTGCACATTTTTCATCATTGATGCTTGCTACAGCTAAATTTATTGCAATTTCCACAATGTTTTTTGCAGAATTTGTTGTTTTGGGGCAAAATGTCCAAATCAATGAATTTAACGATTCATTCGCATTTTGCGTTCGCCCGCCAATACACCTTTTTAACAAGTCTGGGTGAGACAAATCTTTAAAAATAGGCTTTATGGCATCCATAAAAGCCACAGGTACAGATTTTTTATGTTTAAACCTTTTCAGTGCACCAGTAAAAAAAGCTTTTTTGTATTGACACCAAGAATCTGCTCCATCTGGACAAAAGTCGTGAATTGCTTCGTTATCATTCCAGCGTTTATGATACCATATAGCCCATATTGCTTTCTGCATATCACGATAGTTGTTACAGTGTTTTCGTATGGCATTACCATAATACGTAGTAAGTTGGTCGATCAGTAAGAAAGTTTTCTAAGAAGAAGATCGGTAAGAAGACCTTTACCACAAAAAGGTTTTCCGTCACTTAGCTTTTTTCCACGAAATTCACTTTTTAATTTTCTTAAACGTATACCCATTCTTTTTTGAACATGACCAACACATTCTATTTTAGAAATGGGATCACTATATGTGTTATTATTCGAAAGTGCTAAATAAGTTTTACAGTCACCATCACCAATATAGTTCACATAACGAACAAAATATTTTTCTTCTGATCGAGAAAACATTTCAACCATCCCGTTCACTTCCATCTTGGCAGATGATCCCGAATGATTTTTTGCACACACTTTCGCGTGAAGACGTTTCCATTCTAAATAGTTTTCTGTTGAACGAAAATCTTTCGCAGTTTTACAACCTTTACAGTGCGCACTAGAAGTATATCTGTCTATAACTTTGCCTGTCTCACTGCCAATTATAGACGTCACACCGAAACGTGACGAATGGCCCCTAGTTTTCCAGGTGCCATCGCCACTAACTGTTAAATCCATGGAACCAGTCAACTGGACCTCTTCATCAGCTGCATTTTTCATACTTTTTTTCTGCAACAGTATATGTAACTGCATGTATATGACTTACAATCTTGTCATAAGATTTTTGTGCGACAGGCGATGGTAAGTCCATAAGTCGACAAAAGGTTTTACATTCTGCTAGTCCTTTGCCAATGCACCTCATGGCCAGAATAAATCGTCTATTTAAGTCAGAAGCATTCTGTTTTTTTCCAACCATCTTAGAGTTTTTGAAAGAGGAAATTATTCCACAAGAACTGCATGTAACATTGATTTTTATCGTCAGCCCATAATTTATTTCTGAGTTTATATGTATTTTATTATGGCTTATCGAACAACATAAACATTGTCCTAATGCTGAAAATAACAGTTTTTTATCGATAATAGCATAACCATCAAAATTATCATTCATGTTATCCACAAGTTCAGCTGATGCAGGTGAATCGTTACCGATCTTTCTTGCTGATGCAGAAATGTTTAGGTCTATGTTAACACAATCACGCTTTGTATGTTGATTTACATAATACTGATGCCTCTTCCGTCTTTTTGGTCTTTGACCAGATGCCCTTTTAGCATTAACAGCATTCATTTTGCTTTTAAAAAAGCAGTTTTGTTTTGTGAAAACGGCAATTCAAACTTTCAAAATTGAAAGAAAACAATAATACGTAATTCTAGCACGAGGTAAACAAACAGCTAACGAAAACGGAGATATAAAGATGAGTAGTTACCTTCCTGCTTCTCAAAAGAGGAGGGAAAATAAAAAATTGGTAGGCAGCAATCATAAAGAAAACATTCGAAAGGAAAGAAATATCGCAGCTGCAGAAATGGAACGTAAACAGTCACGTTTGCGTGTCCGCCCCTTTAAATGGCAATGGCTGTCCTTTTATCAGATTGTCTCTTGCATAAGAGTTTGCGTAAATGGTCATAACTAGAGAAATAATAGGAATTTTTCAATGCGGTTTTTTGCATAGTGCTCAGAAATGTTAATAGAATCAGAATAAATAAAAAAATTATTTTTTGAATGCTTAAAGGTGCTGTGCCCCCTTAAAAAGAAACATCGATATATCTTATTTAGGTTTTGATGCGATGATTTACTCCGTAGTCGTTAATAAGTTGTATACTAAGTAAACAGACAAAGGAAATTTTGGAATGCCGTTGGTTGCTTAAAATAAAGTATTATGAATAATACAAAGTAAAGCTTGCTAAACGAAGTTTTGAAATTTCATGGGCTTCTTCAAGAAACAAAAATAATGCAAAATATGTAATCAATTTGAATTCAATAAAGAAAAAAATATGGATTTCTAGAGTAAGTTTGTGGAAATAGAACTACTTACGCATATAGCTCATCTTTATGATAGAAATGAAAGTGAGTATACATTAAGTCTGCTCAATAGGATCATACTGATTTAATTAAATGAAAAAGAAATAAAAGAAATTAAGTGAATGTAACGTGTCTTATAGATTTGATGAATTTTGAACTATTCTGAACTAAGCAAAACTGTAATGCTTCAAAGCAATTAATTTTTAAGAATATTTTATTCAAAATTTCGAAGTAAGCCCAAAACGTTTAGTTTAGGGTGTCTAATTTTGAGAAGTTCTAGAAATGAAAAGAAAAATAAGTTCCTTTTAAATTTAATACTTCGCTACTAACACATTATTAATTATTGGTAGGTGTTTTCGTCGAAAGAACGCAAGGCATCTCATATTTATGGTATGTATGGTGTATTTTAAATGACACGTAAGAGAAATATTTTTCAACTTATGTAAGTTGTTACGACAGGAAATAGCCAGGTTCATATCATAATTTTTTAAAGGCGGACATTAATCACAATCTTTGGAAATTTGCATTATTTTTATTTCAATGTAAAATCAAAAATAATTTATTCACTCTTTCAATGTGAATGAAAATAACTTTGCATTTACTGAGTGCTAGTCTACTAGTCCTATTATAAACACCAGTTTTGCGGTTTTTCCATTACTTAAATTGAATGCGTAAATTAATCTAAAGTAAAAGCAAGTTACCGTAATTTGAAAAAGTTTCCTTTTAAGTGAAGTCTTTGTAAGGAGCTGAAGTAGTTTGCGAATTTTTTCCATTCGTATTTACTTTTATTATGCGGAAATGTGTTTTGAAAACGAAAGCAATTCTTCCGGAAAATAGCCAGATGTAAATTAACTTAATAACTGAAAGAATATGTAAGAACAGTAAGCACATAATAAAGTAAATATGCATAAACTTCCTCTTAAATTCAGCAAAATTCAAACAGTTTAATAACCGATTCATTGAATGGGTTGTACTAGCTTAGAGATATATTTGAATGTTAAATCTCGATTTGAAAACAGGATTACACATGTGACTATTATTTATAAATTTAATCAGTTTTATGACGTCCCTTTCAGAGAATTAAATGCATATGTTATAAATCAGTCTGTCAACTGTTTTTCACTGTATTTACGAGATTCATCTTACCATGCTGTAATTTTAATTAACATATTAGTACATATATTGCCGTATACCTAAACCCAGGTCCAGCAGCGGCTGAGGGGTAAAACCTATGAATGCTGGTAATTTGATCCGGTTTGAAGTCCCAGAAAAGGGACTGACTGCATTGGAGTTTTTGATTTTTCCTCATGTGTAACAGAGATAATGTGTAATAGGTAAGAACCAGGTTTCCATACAAAGTTCTCTACGAAGGCGTTCCTACCTTTTACGCAAACAGTTGTATGCTTTGCCATTACCCAAATAATCCAATGTATTTTAATCGCAACTAAGATAAATTAAGGGTTCTTGAATGATAGCAAAGCTAACAGAAAAAACACATAGTATTTATTAAGATGTTGTATTACAAGTTAAACAATGAAAATGCAGGGATTCATAAAATTGTGGAAAAGGCCTATCAATAAAACATGTGCCATCATCTTTAGAAATCAATTAAGATGATCTGAAATAAATAAGCCTCAATTAATTAAAATTGATTTGGTTTTGATTATGGCAAAGTACGCGAGAGCTATTTGCCTGAGAGGAGGGATGTCTTCCTTAGATAACTGACTTGGAAAATGAGTATTAAAATAGTGTTCTTAAAAGTTAAACGCAATTATACGAGTTTATCCACAAAGAAACCGAAAGAAATTGCATTAATTTATGCATTAAAAATTCTTTATTATGCTCTTTTTAATTATGCCAACTTTTGGAATAATTAAAGAGATATAGAAAGTACTGCGAAATTAATTCGCTATGTTGTTTTTTATACACCACTTCTCAATCAAATCAGATCAAAGTGACTGTCGAAACAATAAAATTGTGTTTATTAAGAACCAAAAAATGTTAATAAAAATATCGAATTTAATCTTTAAAAACGGCAATGTGGATCTGAATGTACAACGAGAAATATTAATAAAACTTGACCATTAAAAAAACAAATCTGAATCTAATATAAATTCAGTTTCTTGAAATGGATATCTTTACGCTTTCATGTAGTCCTATCAGTAGCCAAGCGGTTAACACCACTGGATAAATTTGCCTCTTTAATCGGTTCAGATTCTTGCGAGCACGCTGGCTGACTGAGAGATTTCGTGGTCTTTCCCTATGTACTATAGCGTGAATGCAAGCAAATTTCCTCTAAATATAACACCGGCGAATGGGCTGGCTGCATGGTTTTCCCCCCATATGTAGCTTGGATAAGGGTCAGTTTTCCATGAAAAGTACTCCACGAAGGCACCTCATCCATAGGTAGATAACCCGCAAGTTGATTTGCCTTAATAAGTTAATCTAAACCTAACCTTTGAAAAGTCCCCCATGACGCCATTTTTACCCTTACGCATGTAGCCTTTATCGTAATCGAAACAATCTGATTCAGTCCAACTTCTTCAGATTATGTTAAAGCCGCATAGCAGAAAATTCATTGAATGTGTGAAATAATGTAATCAGTGTACAATAATGTAATCAATTAAAGGCGTAATTGCTATGAAGGTTGATAGTTACAATTTAAATTAGTGAAAGAAGTGCTGCCAAATGTTTTTTCGGCATTACTGTCTTCTACGTCACTTTAAATTTCCATTAGTTTTCATACTGGTTATTTATAGGCTTGTATACTGTTCAGATTTCTTAATATAATCTATAAATAAATTTGTCTTCTTGATGGGTATCTGAACTAAATAAAGCATCGAAACCAATTACCTAATACGCAGGGGAATTATAATTAAAGTTCCACTTTTGAAAGGCTATGAAAAAGAGCCATAAATCAGAATGACTTGAAATTTGCCTTGAATATACGTGAAGGAATAAGAATTTGTCTAGCAGAGAGAAGAATATAATTCAAAATTTTATTAATACATGGTGCGGTACTTTTCATAATATGCTAATTAAAAGAAGTGACATGTGCATCAGAGATTAGACGTAATAAAACACGGAGTATATGTAATTCTCGTTATTGTGCATCTGAGAGCTCGTCATGATTCTCTCATTGAAGGATCGGTATCTGCTTGTGACGACTCTTTACAAGAAAGATGCTGTCCTTAAGAAGTTTCGGACATTAAATGTATAAGATGCGACTCTAGTCCAATGACTGCAACATTCTTCAATTTTGAGTATTAACATAACCTTGGAGATGGTTTCGTCTGTTCCCCAAGATCCATGGCTAGGCATTGTCTACTTTCATTCGAGCAAGAAATTTGTAGAGCAAAAGTTTGTCGCATTGGGGGGTCAGCAGGAAGCAATTCCTGAACGTGTGTAATTTTGAATGAATAGCATTGCAGGATGTTTCTCAAAATTTTACGAAACGTGCTGATAGGCATATCTAAAGATCGGACAATTCCCCTTGCACCACACGTTTCGTCTCTGCTTGCAATGCTAGCCACATATTTCTCTGACTTCGGAGCAATTGCTTTCCTTTCTATACCAGATCTTATGTCAGATGAGGTGTTTTAGAATTTGCGAACCATGTTCCTCAGAACCTTGATAGACAGCGGACCAGAGCCGCGTTTTGTACCCATTAATGGCCTGAACTTCTTCAGGGCAGTGAAGCACGATCACCGTTCTTGTAAAAATACTTCACACACAGAGCCCGATCTTTCACTGATAAAGTCACAATGAGTCTCTCTGACGTAGAATAATGGAACCTGCTTTTACTGCGTGTTTTTATTGAGTCTAATATGTTGTATCGATAAAGTTATGCTGCGATATTGTGAATTTCGCAATGTGTCCGGCTTAATAAAAAGATTGCTTTAAGAGAATTTCACGTAAAAATACATCAAGTAAGATTTCCAGAAGAGAAAATTTAATCATTTTGTCTTCATGCCATACTGTTTGGCGTGAAATAAATATCTTTTTGTATTTGCTTTCTTTCATGGTGCTGCAATTTTAATGTCCAGCAGTGTATTTAGATCATATGAGGCTTTCTAATTGTAAAACTTCTAAACTCCAAAATGTTTGTAACTAATTTCTGTTATGCTTAACTAAGTTAACTCTATTCCAGTTTTGTTAATGAATTTGAGTGTTTAAGGAAATTGTCACGAATTAATTTTTCTTAATATTACATTACAACTAGCATGTCTTTATCTAGTTTTTCCCTTTAGTTTTTGCTAAAGCATTTTTGCTTTCTGAGATAATAGAAAAATGTTAAATTCCTTTTGTTCTCTTCACACATATATTTTTGGCCATACGCTTTCTGATGAATAAAGTACTATAGAAAATCATAATTAAATGTTTAATTATTTTTATATTTATTAATACAACTAAAAATAACTAATGACTTTAACTAGTAAAAGTACTTGAAAATGCTGAACGAAAATAATTGAAAATAAGAATTATTATGTAGTACAGATCCTAACACTTTAAATGTTAATTCCTGGATCTGTGAAAAACAGAAAATAACCTCTGAAAGACCTCCAAGAAGCCTCTAAGTAATCTTGAACCTCTAAGCAAAGTAACTCCGAAGATTTAAAATAAACTTTGCGTTAATTAGTCAGCCTAAGGTTTACACAATCCGTATACGCAGCTGGCGGGAAAACGAGACAAAAGTAAAATTCAAATATTAAACTTACAAAGCGGATTTACAAGCTTTGACTCAGGCCCTCAACTTCCGAGAGTAATAATTAAGGCTTGCAAAGCCAATTCAAATAATTCACTAGGAGAAACAACAGCGAGATGGTCAGTGACAGCTGTCATAGGCTCTCTCTCCAACTTAAGAACTATGTGCTTAAATACATTAACTAATTTCATCCTGGAAGGAGCGGACGAAAGTAGAAGTAGTAGTAAAGAAGAAAAATAGATAGTAAAAACAAAATAAGATAACTATTTAATAAACATTATGGTTATTATTATTATTAATATGGTTATTATTAATAATATGGTTATTATTATTAATATGGTTCCATGATTCAGGATGTAAAATAAAATGCTATTAATTTGCTTTCACGTATCATATACAGAATGTGTGATGAATTGCAGTTATGAAGACTCAGTGCGTATGAAGATCACCTAAGTGCCATCGGTCTTAAATTAAATTAGCTAATTAGCTGCGGATACGGATATAGATTGTGTAAATTATGATGAGAAGAATAAAGCCATTACACATACACAAACCTTTTGACGACTTCAGTTTCGGATACGACAATTTTTATTTCCGTTCCATGAAGATTATCATAATTTACGAGTACGTAACAAACCTGTTTAGTGAAAGATATGTAAAGATGCACCTCATTCGATAATACTTCTTTTTTTGGCCACAGTCATTCATCCATATACGGTTAGGATGCATTCATTATTTGAAATAAAGATTATGTAAAACTGGTTACCGATTTTCTTAAATCAGTGCAGGTTTATCTCTAAACCCAACCGCCTTGGATTATACTGAATCATAAAATGACGAGAAAAGAAACCAGAATGTAACTCCTGAGTACCAGTAAACATATGTCACCGCTGCACGTTTTTCTCAACGTTCTAGAATGTTCTTGCGGCTGGTTGAACAGACAAGACTGTTAGCTTACCGATAAGGCGGAAGCGGAAAAAAAATCCTTTAAGCTTTCCAGCTCACTTCCCTCACCCTTCACTCGTATAGTCCTTGTGCACAAAAGCCCTTGCCTGACTTTTATTTTTGCACCCGTTGGTCGTGGTCGTATATTTCCACCTACAGAAGTGTTTTAAATGACGCAAAGATTCACATTTTGCATTTTTTATATTTAAAGAAGTCAATTTTGTTAAAATTACGAAATATAGTTTTTTATGTGTTCCTCTGGTACCTATTCTTATGTTTAGGAAAGTGTTATACTGCTTATAAAACATAAAACACGAAAAGATTGATTTCCGTACGATTAAAATCGATCAAGATATTTAATTCCAAAATTTTCCAGTTCTGACATTATTTTCGCTTTGGTCTGAGAGGTCGGTAAATAAATAAATTACTGTAAATCAAGGTTGATGTTTTTCACCTTAAATATCATTCAATGATATTCTATTGCGATTTATTAGCGGCATTAATTTTGTTACATTTGGAGCGCCGAAATGAATTTTGCACAAGTAATTTATGAGTTTTCGTAGTCTGCAGTGGCATTATTAATATATGAATCTTTGCATGATTTGAAACATTTTCGTAATTCGAAGTGTATGTTTACGACAGACGCTTGCGAAAATAAAAACCCTGTAAGGACTTTGTAGATACAATGCATATATATGTATATGAAGGATGCATATAACTGTTTTTTTCACAAATCAGTGATATGAAAAGACATGAAATTGTGCGTCTAAATGTTTGCAGTTTTAGAATTTAAAAGATCTATTTAGCTTCATCTCAGAATTTGGATATTTTATTAAACTTTTTTTTTTTTTACAATTTATTTAACAATTTATTATAAACAATGTATTAAACAAACAAGAAATTCGTCACTTACACCAATAATAGGAAGAATTTCTATTCAAAACATAGGCATGAATGCGATTCATTTCAGGTTTTATTACCATTCTAATTATTATTTTTCAGATTTCAACTTCAAAACAACTGTTGCTTTACTATTATAGTTTTCGAAACTGACTATCTTATTTTTCCTATGTTTATTGTGTAATATATTTCATGTATTCGTTTGCTCGTGTGTAGATGAATTTATTATTTAAATTCTCTGCTTGACATTTTTTAGTTTTTTTACTTAATTATTACACAAATTTATGGTTTTATTGCTATTTCTTTACAGTTTTGTTTCTCTTTAAAAGTTGTGCAGTTTTACTCTACCTAGTCCAGCCCGTAGGAGTTTGACTAATAAAAACACAAGTTTTTATGATTAATTTTGTATGCTTAAATGAAGTATTAAATTCTAATTTATAAATTGGTATCATTATCAATTCAAGCACAAGCTGATATATTTACTTCTTTCATTACACCAAACCCCTGACGACGATGTAAAGCAAGATGTAAATGACCTTTTCTGTTTCACTGTTTTCACTTTTGGTATACACTCTTTTACATTTTTTCATGCAATTAGTCACTGTGACTTTCGGTATCATTTCTAACGGTTTGTTCCAAGTTGAATATAGGATGCATATAAATATTTAACTTTTATTTTACTCTATATCAATGTATATACTATATCAAGTTGCATTACATTATAGATAGAAAAAGAAAGTCTTACAAGAAATAAAGCATTCATTAATCATTTTAAGAAGGTTGACAAATCCTAAACTTTTCTCTTTTCAGCAAAACACTTTAAGCACTTTCTCCTGTTCCATGTTTGTCCTACACATTTAACGATCCGATCCCATGGTACTTTTACAATACGTTTGAAGACTTTTTATATATCTTCCACCCCCCATATTCTACATTTAGGAGTACAGATAACGATTTGCTCTCACATTTATATATCTGTCTGCACTTTCTGGTATTTCAGTTCACATATTCAAGGGGTATAAACCTATAATGAAATTGAATTTAAGGAATTAGCTAGTCTGAAAAGTGAAGAGTTGGATGCAATGTAAACGAATTTTGAGCCTTGACTGCTGTTAACAGTGCTGCTTTGGTAGCAGACTCACAAGCTAATAGTTGTAGATTCAAAACTTACCATATAATGCCTGCCACACAGTCTCGCATTAAAAAGGTACCACTTGTAGTAGATAAATTGATCCCAAGGCAATGAAAATCTTGCTCTCGCGTCCCACTCGAAAACTTTGTACTCCCACTTTGAAATACGAAAGTAATTGGACCACAGAAATCCTCGCTGCGGGTTGGCGTACAATGTTATAAAATTTAAAAATTGTAAAGATCTTGTGTTTTAAAAAGATGTATATTGGCAATACGTATAGCTGAAAAAGTATCATCATAATAACAAGGATGAATTATGCAAATCACTCGGAAAGATTGAAAAAAAAACTGAAAAAGAATATCAGACATACGATACATATCATTGAGAGATTTCTGAATCACAATTTGGAATTCCTTGAACGAGAAAATGAGCGAAAAACTCATAAGGTATTTCTCCCGCCTTCTTGGCATACCTAAGTGGTGTGGTGGTCTGCACGCTGGGAGCGTATTCCAGAGATTCGCGGCTCGATTCCCGGCGAAGGCGGTTGCTCATTTTTCCTCTTTCCTGCTTCCAAATTACCTAATGTCTCTACAAAATCCATTAGTTCAAATTGAAGTGATAAAATGCGAACAAGGGAAATGCATCTGTTTAAAATAACATGAGTCAAAGCAATTATTTTCAATCATTATAAAGAATTACAAAACACGAAGTCACACTGTCTTATCATTTGTTATTTTCCTGATATGAATTAGTTTGTAAGAATGAGAGCTTCCCTATAATATACAGGAAGAAAATGTTTACATTAAGTTTCTCGTATTTGATATTTCTGTAGCATTACTTTAAACGTCCAACTATAACTGCAAAGGTGACATGTACTGAAAAGGGTGATCAGCACGTTCTGCATCAGCGTGTTTATTTAAGAATAATGTTATTTATTAAATGGGGTTAATTTGGTTAATTTCATTTGAAATAGCCAAAGATGTCAAATTCATTCTAAATGAATGTTTCACAAACGCTCGGTGTTAATGATACTAAAACTTGAAGAAAGGAAACTAATAAAGAAAGCCATTTGGTTTTAAACTAAAATCATCTGTCTTATAAAATGAAGTCCCATTTCTAATTTTCCATCAACATAAATCCGTAAGAAATCTCTTTTTTGAAGTTTAATTTAGAAAGTTAATTAGACGAAACCTACATTCAACTATAGTAGAACTTTATCAACTATGACTCCAAACTTGAGAAGCTAAGTTTCGGATTCGTTTTTATTCTCTCTAGGCTAAATCTTACTATTTATTTATTTATTTACGTGTATTTTATTTTTATTTGATTTAAATAATATAAAATATAATAAGTACATTACATATTTTAAGAAGGCGTTCAATAATTGTCTGTGAACGTGTTGGACATAGATTGCGATCTACATAGAACATGTCGACATAGATTGGACAATGTTCAATAAATATATATAGCTTGTATTATGGTAGAATATCTCGAACAAAATAAAAAAAATTAAGAACATATTTTTTTGAAACGATTTTATGAAAATATAGGAATATTTCTAGCTAGTAAATGCTAGTTTGCAAATAAGATTCTTAATACACACATACGCGCAAACACATTGAAGATATAAAGACATAGTATGAAAACCCGAGAAATAAATATGACCTGAGCATGTAAATTAAATCAAATGAGTATATTTATTCATTACTTTTAAAGTTATTACGGCGAGGTCATTTCCTTAAAACAATACAAATTTCATTTATTGAAACTAATTTTGTTTTAAAAGCTTCATGACTTTAAATAATACAAAATAAATCTTCATTTCTGTGCTCGAAATGGACGTTTATTGCTAAAACTGTATGAAGTGTCATCGTTGGAAACACATTTAGGTTTCACTCGAGAAATCCATTTTGATTTTTATTACATAATTTCATGCTCTATATAATACAGTACTATTTACAAAGCTTGATCCAACGTAGTTTTAAAAAAGTAATAAATTCTAATTTATTTTACTCAGATGTTAACATCCTACGAAGGCTACCGCAGCGAAATCCAAACATTAGCCGTACTATTTCTCTGGTTCGTCTCCCTCTCTTCGAAGACGAAGCTTATTGGCTAAAGGTAGAGGGGGGGCATGATACTGTGTTTACGTTTCTTCGTTATTCTACGCAACTTTATATTTGAGAAATTCAAAGTAGAACTCTAAGTATCTGGAATAATTTAGAACTAACAACCAAATTGGATATTTAGAACTCTCTGATAGTTCGGATATAATGCAATTGAGATAATTTTATTTCTTAGATTATTGTATTTAACTTCGGCAGATGTTATACAGTTAAAAGAAGTAGAATATTTTTATTTCTTCAAAGTGAACTAAATACAAAACACTTTTTGACGCAATCAACCTACGGAATCTTTTTCTTAAATTTATTTATTTCCTCAAGCGTACCATACATTTCTGTTTCAATTAAAAATTAAACTATTTTTCATTTATACTACATGCCTAAAAACTAAGCAGATTACCTCATTTTCATTTTTATTTGATAGTTTCATTTTTTAAAAATGAAAACGATAAATTTGGCCTTCTTTGCATAAAACAAAACTTTTAGCTTCTTTCTACTTCGGCTTACCAGCGGCGGAGCGATTCAGTCGCTAAACAATGGCAGTTTGACTCGGAAACTTTGGAGTTCGAATCGGAAGCTGACTTCAGAAACTACAAAAGGAACCTGAAACCAGCGGAACGGAATGGCTTGCATGGGCGTTTTCGTATATTTTCACATACGTGACGTGGATACTAGCTAGTTTCTCTAAACATTCTTCCACAAAGGCATCCCCTTAAGCAGACAGCCGACACATGCTTTGTAGTAAAAAAGCAAACCAATCTTTCTATTCAACTAAAATTAAGTTAAGCCTTTATTTCATTACAAATTTTATGTAATGAAATTAACAGTATAATTCATAGTTTGTTTTAAATATATATTTTGCACTATATTACTATTGGTGTCCTGAAAAAAAATTAAAAACACTTAAATAATTCTATAAAATGTTCTAATTGTCTAAGATACAATTAAGAATAAACGATACGGATAATTGTAGTTCTGGACATTTAGTATCCAGATAATTAGAAATCTACTTTAGAGTTTTAAATCCAGTCTTCATCTCTTATTATATGTACAGGCTGTTTTGTCTTTTAATAGATAATTTAATCCAGTATTTAAGCTAAATTTAGTAAAAGAGTCACGAGTTATTTTTACTTCCCAGGCAGCCTGGTTTCGAAAATATACGCATAATGTCTAAAGAACAGATGTATATTTCGTAGCCATACTATTTGAAGTAGCAAAACGTCATGCCTATAGCTCTACAGACTCTACCTTTGTTGACCATAACTCTAGAGAAACACGAAATTTTAATTGGGGGTAATTAGTTGAGTATGTCATTGTTTTAGAATTGAAAGTTGAAAATATTCAGGGTATTTCAAGGATCTCTTTGAAGTTCCTAATTAATATATAAGAGTTATATGAACGTAAACTCGGAACGGTTTTGTAAACAAGAGCTGAGAGAGAATGCAATAACTTCAGGAGCTGATAACTTCAGGAGACTCTCGATATTTATTTCAGAGATAAAGCATAATAAGTATACATTTTCAATTAAAGTGTTAAATGTTTATTTCATTTGCTGGCAGAACACCCTATCTCTCACTTAGTTATAATAGTACGCCACTAATTCATAATTTTAAGTGAGTTGCCAAAATTGTTAGCGTTAGTATTTAATTTCATTCTTCTCTTACGGATTTGAATGCTTTCATAAACCCCCCAAAATTTAGAAAGTCCTACATTATATTGCATTGTAAAAAATATGAAGTTCAAAAATAAAATCCCTTCACCTTAAAAAATGAAGTTGGGTTAATCTGTAGTTTCATCACCAGAATACGACTTTAAGTGGTGAATGCGTCCTTAATTGCGTATATACCTATACAAGTACGCATTGGTTGTGGAAAAATACGTACGCGTATTCATAGGCATACGCGAAAAATTTTTAAAATTAGGAACACACCAAACAGTGTTAAAGAAGATGCAAAACAAATTCCGATCTGGAAAGATTTGGGAAATTAATTTAAAGCTATACTAAGCGACGGAGCTGTTTTTTCCCATTATTTAACTTAGAGAAAAGCCCCTTTTTCCTAGCTTTGTTATTTTCGCCAGTGTTGGCGAGTTCCTCTCTAAACATTCCGTTGCTGATCCCATTATTGGTCAATTTATTTAAAGCACATAACCTGATAGTAACTGCACGAATTGCAGGCACTTTTATAAACTAGAAGGGCCATTTTTCGAAGTGGGATACCAAACGGAAAGCAAGTAAAAATGGTTGATAGCTATCAAGTAGATAATGAAAGATAAAGCTATATTTTCGTGTTATTTCTGGCAAACAAAGCACACTGTACGACAAGCATAGCTCAACGATATCTAACTTATATTGAAAGGAAAAACTAATGTGAAAAAAATGCAGCAGTATTTCTTTTCACATTACAAACATTTATAACCTTACCTTATAAAATACTCACCCTTTTAAAGGGCGACTGGGGATTAGGGGACCCAGTCGCCAAATCCTGGTAGTAGAGAATCATCCTCAACCACTTTTTTAGTTCGGGTGCCACTGTCGAAACATCAAGATTTTTTAAAGCAGGAAAGATGAAAAATGTGCAATACCTTCTCTGGGACTTGAACCTGGACCTCTCGAATACGCGCTGAGTTTGCTGAACGAAGGCATGCTAGAAGGCGGAAGAAAATACCTTATAATAAATGATGCCCCTTTATGTTATAATTTATAATACATTCTCACCTTGTTGGCATGCTGGTGAGGAAGTCGTTTGCCATACTCTTGAACCCAGGATCGAATACCATAAAAAGCTGTATGGGTGTTTGTCAGTGTATAGCATCTCTACGGCATCGAGACACTTAAAATGCTGTCGAGGCGAAAGTCATCGCGAGGAGTTGGCAGTAAGGAGAGTAAGGTAGAAGACCTGGAGATCTGAGGGATTTTGCACGTAGAATGACTATAGAAAATTTTAATTCTTTTCCTTCTTCCTCCCCCTCAGGCAAAGGGTGTCAGTATTATTGACCGTATTTGTACACGTTGGATTAATATAGTCCTTTGTGTTACCTTCGCTTCTAGTCTTTTCTTTGTATACATGTTTAATACCACATCATCCTCTGTATGCCTTTTATGCAAACACACCATGTAAGAACATGCTTAGTACGCATGCAACTGCTGTTTGTTTCAGTATCACAATATATACTATCAGTAAGCTTCTATTACTGATATCATTATCATTGCTTTCTTGAATGCGTTGCATATTTGATTGGCATTCTTCACATTTAAGTTACGTTACCTGGTTCAATCTATATGGCATATCATAAGTTTCTAATGAGTATTTTATTTTATTTTATTATGCTTGCGTTGTTACTTTTTAAATTATTTTGTAACTTAGCACAGTACCATTTCTTGACTTGTGCCCATATATTTACTGTGTACCATATTAGTCGTTGGTCAAAGCCTTTAATGCCTTAAGAAGATGTTACCTAGACCGTTGGACGAGATTTGGAAGTAAGAACGTGAAGTACGTGAAGCTCGGACGCTGGTGTGCTGCACTATCAGCGTGCCAGAAGAGTAAATTTTGAAACGGAGCTAGGCAAACTCACACTGTCACTTATAAGGAACTCAAAAGCCTAAGTCAATGACTGGTACAACCTTTACTTCTTGGCCATTCTAAGCTTCGTAAACCTGATCTGACTGTAGGTTTGAACTCAGGAAGATTCTATACAATAACAGCATAATGTTTCTAACTCATGTGATTTATAATATCCCTTATTGATAAGTTTTTAATCATTAATGTAACTAATAAAAGCTATTTATAATATATTTTACGTTACCTCGGTATGAGCTCTACTAAATTTTGCATTTTTTTTTTTAAGAATCATCAAGAAAGCATGAAAAGAACAATCTTTGAGGACAATGAAGTCCGCAGGAAAGAATCTTTGATCAAAATGTGCTGATGCAAGGGAATTCGAAGCCTTTGGGGAACCTTCTGATTTTCCTGACAGCTTATCTCTGGGTGGGTTCTTGGGTGTAGAAGTCAACGAAGAACAAGTTAACAAGGTATTAAGAGTCACAGGACTGAGCTGACGATGAAAGAGCTCCTTACATCTCAAAGAACAGCAGCAATCAAGAATCCAAATGAGAATATTGAGCATTTTAGAAAAGTTAAAAAAGTCGCCAGAATCAAACTACTTTGGAATGTTGGTTCTCAAAAGACACCAAGAGCAGTGACTCGAAACCTTCCGAAGATCGTTCCTCAACAAATGGCATAAAAAAGACGAATAATGCAGACAGGGGAACCAAAAGGAATGCAATTATCTGGCGCTATTATGGAAGCTGGCTCACCTTCTAAGCAATAATCTCTCTTTTCCCCTTCTCCTCCAGCATCCACATGCGGCATCCTCATTTATTTTCAGGATAAGTACAGGTTTTTATATTTCTAATTTTACTAATTTGCATTTTTCTTTTAATATTATTATTACTTATTAATATTTTACCCTAAAATACAGTGTGTTTACTGACAAAAATCATTTTAAAAATTTGAGTTCATTGAATCCAGTAATGGATTAATCAGTTTTCCATTATTTTAAAGAAAACAAACTGTTTTGAAACTCAAACGATTTGAATCTCGAATGGTGCTTTGGAACAGATTGAGTTCGGATTTCAAGGTATCACTGAAAATAAATAAAAAATGAATTAATGTTCTCACTTTTGTAAATTAAAATTTGCAGCATCAAAACCACCACTCTGACCATTCCATTCTTTTATTACTTGATACGTGTTATGCGACAAATCAGGGCCAGCAAGGCCGCATGTACTTCCTTAAGGTCTAGAATATTTTTTGTAACGTCTTTAAGAACATATATATATATACTTGTTCTTACACATACTTGTACTGCACATACTTGCAAGTAAGTGCAGGAAATTAAGGCACCGCATTAAAGATACATAAATCCAGACAGAAAGCAGCTGGGCATTTTGGCACTGAAATCAAGAAAATACCTCTTGATAATGGCAGTTTTGGGAAAATATGTTTAATTAATAAAAAATTTTGATTTCATTACCTCTTTTTTATATTCAAAGGTAGTAAGTACTCTTGTTAATTCAGCATTCATCAGAAGTGGCGGATCCCTCGGCGTGTGATCACCAGGAACCTTACTCAAGGTGCACTACAGGAGGGGATCGATATTACACCCGCTAGAAAGGGAAGACTAGTACATCCATGCCTTTTCCGGTCCATGCCATCCATGCTTTGACCTGGTATAGCAAATGGCTTCCATAGCCATTATATCAATCAGGGCAGCCGATTGTGATATCTTGAAAGAGATTATCTAGTTTGGCTTCCCATGAACTTAGTATAATCTTCATTGGTGTACATAAATGCATGTGTGGGAAACACAAAACGCGCTATGAGAGTTTTTTTCATAATTTTAGTATTTCCTTAGAGACTGCAAAATATTGTTTGAAGGAAGCAATAGTTTTTGAATGAATTTTTGGTAGGATTTAATTCATAATGTATAGTTTCATAACTTAAGAATGGTGAAAGGTGATACTTATTTACACAATGTCTGACATTTAAATAATTCATGATGTATAGATGTAACTGATACTGAATGGAATGATGCACGGAATATTTTTCATTTAATTCAAGCAGATAATAGCCTAAACTCCCACAATTTCAGATTTGATATATTCTTTCTGCAAAGCGGATTTGAGAGAATTGGGATTCGAGCTTGAAGGATCTAAACAGTATATATGACTAGAGTAACATTTAAAATTGGGGAGGGGGGACCTTAGTTTGGTTTAGACCTTAAAATAAATTTCAAGAGACTTCGAGGGCGATCAAATGTACATTTCTGTCCATCAGGAGTAAAAACGTTTTGCTCCTGAAAAAGTTTTGTTCCGACTTTTACTGAAACCTTTTAGTACAACATTTGTAAATTAATCTTTTGTCTGTTTCTAAGGCGTTTATTATTCTACGCGGCTTGGCAAATTGCCAGTTAGACACTGCTTTTCGATGCTGCACATGCTCTTTAATAATTTTTTGAATGAGGAAATGTGCCTTTTTTCACCAGTTGAATGATTTAAAAGCAGCATAAGTACTTGTTAATAATTTATACACGCATTTTATTATTTCATATCTTTAATTAACGCAGCGCAAAACATATCTAATTCATGTGACGTATAGTGTATCTAAATGGTAAGTTTATAAACATTTGCCTAATTATTGCAATTAATAAAATATATTTCTAATGCAATATGTTACTTACCTAGTTAAAAAAATAAACGTTTGCGAGCTTCTTAACAGTCAACGTTTAAGCATTTTAACACTTAGCAATAGTGTTTATAAAATTTATTTAAGATAAATCAACACAGTTTTGATCGATATTTATACTTGATTTGAGGAAATTTTAAAGAATGCACAATTCGATCAAAATCATTTGGGAAACAGGAGTTTTTTTAAAACCGTACAAAAGTCCCATTCAGGGTCATAGGTAACAAACAAATATAAATTAAAATTACAGAAAATTTCATTTTAATTAATCTTCGCATAAGTTAGAAAAAAAATGTGCTTTTAATTACTTGGTGGAAACAACCAGCTAGATCTATTAAACGAAATCGCATAATATTCAAAGAATATAATATAAATAGATATTCAAGGAAAAATTTCATTTGAAATGAATCCAAACGATCAGTGTATTTATTGTATATTTGTACAAACAGGTTTTATTAAGCTTAAGGAAAATTAGACAAATGACATGTTTCTGATGTTCTCACGTTAAACTAATATAATTATTCTTCTTGAACGCATTCTTCCTCAAAGAAACTAAAAAAGTACTTCCAAACATATTCTCCTTTGAATAAATTACTCACAGCTGCAGAAATCAAAACCTGTTTTCCAATTCAGGATGTACTGAAACTTACCAATAACCAATAAAAACTTACCAATAAAAATGAAATAAGTAGGGCTTTTGTTACATTCCAAAAGTGACTCCCGACCTGAAACGAAAGTTTTTTACTTCTGTGTGAGTACATTTACCACGATCCTGTCAAAGCCGTTGACCCTTCTTTCTTACTTTTTTATTAGAATCTTAGGTATCCTTATAAATCTTTTCTTTTGACAGAGAAAAGCTCAGTTAGTTATTGGTACCGACCACATATCATTCTTCAGGATTTATCATATTTATGATTGTATGTGTTTCCCTCAATGAGATGAACAGTTATTTAAGCAGATTAAATTAGAATGGGGTTTCAATAGCCAGTTATGTATATTATGCTAAACATTGACTAAATAACATATTAGTTGCTTACACTGAGAGACGGAATAATATGAATTTATGATTAACTTCAGTCTAAACGTATCTTTTGCGAATGACAGTACCGTAGACAAATATCTGGAGATCATGCCTTATTTCAGTCACCGTATTTACTTTCCAGTTACAAAAAAACTACGTACTAAAACAACGTTGTTTGTAAAATGTTCTGGAGGCCACAGTCCGATCGATGATTGCGATAGGGGTCGCTAGAATCGCTCGCCTGTTGCTGTGTTAGCAGCATTCCCCTCAAAACCCTGCTCGGAGAAAGGAGTGCGAGCACATCGCTAATGGATCTGGATCAAACAGACTCACATGGATTTGATCCATCAACCGCAGCAGCGAACTCAAGTGCAGTATCGTATTATTTTTTCCGTGCAACGTACAGTGGATTCTCAGGCAGCCTTGTTTTTTAAATTAATATTTGGTGACTGAAAAATATCTTGATAATTTTTCGGAAGCTCATGATTTTGCTATTTGTATTTATTGTTAGGTGATAATTTTAGCTGAAGGTAGTTTTCGGTTGCATGGTCATATTTTAACTTATAAATAAATATTAGGAAAGCTGGATAAAATTTAGTTTAATATATAGCCACATGCGGTCTTTATTAGTTACGTTGCCAATAATATATTCTTGCGTGATTACGTGAATGACTTAACGTTTTCGCCAATGTTTTCTTTCTTTCACGATGGCAAATGAGGAGTCAGCAATCAAAATAGCTAAGTAACTGCAGGAAGACATTAGATTAAAGGAAAAATTTGGAAAACATATTTTTGGATGTCAAAGTGCGCTTAATTATCCGAAACTCTTAATAGAACTGGCTTATATCATTTTCAAAAGTAGGCACTGTAGAAGATTTTGAATATATCAGCATTAAGCAATTTTGAATGCATATATTTGCATACCCAAAGTGATATAACAAGTAGAAAGCGTGCCAATACATTCTATATTTATGAAAATAAAATTTAAGGTCTTTACATATCCAACTTTTTCTGAAACTCAAATATAAAACCAAACATATCAGATTTTAAGAAAGCGGCTTCAAAATCCACTCTATTTTTGTAAAAGAGAATGATTTTACGAATATAATTTAGTGATTTTTATTAACTCTTCCAAAATAATTGAAAATTATTTCTTTTTCTAAATGCATTTTTAAGAACTTATAGGCTGTATGTGCAAAATGTTTACATAATTTCTGTTCCGATTAGTTCTCAGCTACAATAAATAGTTAAAAAGGTCTAGAAATCTAATAACCTGTAAAAACTCTTATAAGATCATTACCATAAAATGGCAAAAATGTATTTTCTTGCTTACTAGTTAACAAGGTTTGATAATTGTGATGTTTTAGAAATCGCAATAGTACACTTCTGCTGAAATTTCGAAAATTGGATCATCCATAAAAAAACTTGAAAATTTTACTTGATTTTCTGGAGTTTCCAGAGGATATTTTGCATGAAATATTTTGCCCTTAATAGCGCGAGAGGTGTTTCTTAATTTGAAAGGCGTAAATGATGGCAATTTGAGCAACTATATACAATATCGAATAAACAAAAGCGGTAATTGTATATGAAAATACTTAATTTTATAGCTAGCCTAGCTATACTAATCAGTTGCTACTCCCTATAAACATAGAAATTTGTTTCTTTTAACATAAACGCATATGTACCATTATCCCATGCAAATATTCTCAGAACTGACTTCGAAGCAATGCTAGAAGAGTGTTGTAGATGTCGCACACTAAGCTGTGAGATCTTTTTGAGTTTCGAATAAAGTCTGGCGTCATGAAGCTATGGCATCTTTTGCGAAACATCTCAGCACTCATCTTTACTTTCACATGGAGCGCAACAACCGTAAGCAAGGTAGCAGAAATACTCAAGCAAGTACTTCTGGTTTTCATCAAAGTGATCTTCAGCATTCGCCGACGACACACAGGCCAAGATCTTGGAACAAAGAAAACAGTCGACTTGACTTAGAACAGCGTGTTTATACCGGCAGTGGGGAGCTTGTGCCAACCTACGAAACTCCTGCAGAAGATATCAGTCCTAGACATTTAAGTTTAGATTCTGGTGGCAGCATTATGGGTAGTGCTTGGCCTGAAGATTATTTTAGCTATAGTCCATACCTTTTAACACCAGACTCTTCCTTAAAATCAAGGATACGGAGACGTAACAATCGACGGTATGGGGGTTCATCAAGTAGATACGAGCTAAGTGTTGATGATGATTACGATTACGTTCAGCTTATGACAGAACATCCTAGACTGAGGCCACCGGAACCTTCGTCGCCGATTTTGGACAGAAGAGTTTTGCCTCCAACTCCTAATAGCTCTAGTAGGAAGGATGGTCGCGAAGAGCTTTCGTCTGCTTCCTTGTACCCAGATGAATTAGAACAGGACTGCTTCATAGTCCCATCCCATTTAAGAGGACGTTTTCTACCCGTGAAAAACGTGAGTTATTTCTAAAAATCCTTATTATAATGTAATGATGAAGATGTGTTAAAAATTTTTAATTTCCACAGTTACTTTTAAACTTGCGTGTTTTAATGCTATTAAAACGAAATGAAGTTGATAAGAATTTATATAACAGGAAGGTTAAAGCTACCGAATGATTTAATATATTATAAGTGCTTCAGAGATTACTCTGTTTACAATAGTTTTATATATTTGTTTTAAGTGTCATTATAATCTTTACTTTTAAAATCATAAAAATGGGAAATTAGAAATTATTAGAGATACTGTATGGACTGTGTAAACAGTTTTCGTAGATATTTAGAAGCAGCTTAAATCAATTCATTTATTTCTGCACTCATTTCAAAATTACTTCACTTAAAAATGTTTTAATAATATTCATCTTAATGATTTATTAATAGGAATGAATTAAGAATTGCTATGCTCAATTGCAAATAACAGTATTTCATTACCTGAAAATAAAAATTAAACTAATATAAGACAGCTATTTTATTCCGAATGTAATTTAATTGCAAAACAAACTACATAAAGCCTCTTTGTTTAAATGCATAAGTTTTATACACTGTTTAACTGCACAATATCTGTTCATATAATAAAGAGTATTTCATAATGTAGACAGAGAAACCCTGATGAGTTTTCAGAGGTTACTCAAATAAAATCAAGTCCAACAAAAGGAAGAAAAGTCAGTTTTTATTAAAGTAGTATTCAAAAACACTTTACAACATATAAAAGCTATACTTTTATGTACACTATTATATTGCTGATATTTACGCAGCGGACTATTATATGGAAATTTAATTAAGAAATATCTAGCAAAGAAAATGACAAAGGTTCTTGCTGTAATTTAAAGGAGTCTCTGCTATTGAGACTTGAGCCAGAAACTAAATACTAATGCGAATTATCGTCTTAAAAAACGAGCTAGTTTCCCTTAGAAAGTCCTCCACGAAGGCATCCATCCCCTTATGCAGATAGCCCTCGAGGCTTTGCCGTAATTAAATAATCTAACCTAACCTAACCTTAAAAACGAATGAAAATCTTGCAGCTACACTGTTTGAGAGCTGCTAACTAAAACTCTGTATCTTATATGCTTACTTTTACAAATATTAACTTCGAAACAAATGTCAGGAACTCTTTGCAAAACTTAATATATTTCTTTACGTTAAACATAATTCCACTGAACTCCTATTCTCTATTCATTGAAAGAAAAATCTATATTTCATTCATCAATAGTACGGAAAGCTTCAGTCAGTCTAGCTGATTCTTCATCAATAGTACGGAAAGCTTCAGTCAGTCTAGCTGATTC
The DNA here is from genome assembly GCF_044657685.1 of Stegodyphus dumicola. Lineage (NCBI taxonomy): Eukaryota > Metazoa > Arthropoda > Arachnida > Araneae > Eresidae > Stegodyphus > Stegodyphus dumicola. The sequence goes on along the minus strand of NC_140781.1, from coordinate 104,407,723 downwards.
TTCATTACTAATACACAAAGAGATATTTGGCAACTTTCTACTGTTTAAGGGACATCACTAGAATAGCAGGAATACTTCCTCAATTTAAAATTTTAAGCTGTCATACTTAACGCATTTCTCTTTTTTTAGATTAAACTAATTTGCATTATCTAGAGAGAATTGTTTTTCTCAGAACTTAAAATGTGCGAGATAGATAAACTAAAACCCTAAATAATGAATTAAAACTAAAGAAAAACAAAGCGGGATCCCAATATTTAAAAAAAAGAAATGAAGAGAGAACTTATATACATTTTTGAGTAGCATTTAACAAATAGAATTAATTATCAAACTTCTCCATTTTAGTTGCTAGTAAATTTATTTCACGTGATTTAACTTGTGTCTCTGTAATTTTGAAAAGAGAATTAGATGTTCGACATAATTCCATGCATTTTACTCGTGACCAAACTCTTAATTTTGTTTTTATGTTAATTTCAATTTAAAAGTTTGCATCCAATAAGTATTTAGCTCTGATTAAAGAAAACATACGGAAATCCTAAAGCTAATATTCAGCTTTTGATGTTTTCTTTAAACCGAAATTAGGTGATATGTTTTCAAGGTCCATATGTCATACATTATTATTAGTCTCCAGGAATCATTAACTCTTAGTGCGGGCAACAAAATTAAAATCAAATGTTAAAATAAGAACAGAATTCACAAAACTGTGGCAAATCAATTAACGAAGAAATCTTAATATATTATCACGTTTATTTGAGCGAACACATGCGTTGCGATTTGGTTATTAAGCAGCAAGATGACTCAACAACCTAAGTAGTACAAACTAGACTATCTTAGCCTGAGTTGCTCAAATCTGTATAGAAAGATTCACTTAACCACGCCAATTCCTTTGATATTTCGATGAGTATCTTACATCAAGTATTGCGTGCAACGCACTGATGTCAAGGAAAAACCAATTTATACAGGGAATGATACTTGCAGCAAAATTAGACGAAAAAAGCTATTAAGACCTGTAATCATTTTCTCCCAACACGAACTAATGGATTTCAACACAATATAATGGCAGATCCTGTGAAATGAAAGCCGTTTGGATTAATAAAATACGCCTTCTTCGCATCATTAACACTGAAACATCGTATTTCTGTTAGTAAGAAAAGTAGAAAACATACGCTTGCAAGAAACCTAGAATCATTGATATTATAATGTGATAACTGCATCAGGGTTAAAGCTACCAACAATTAACTTATGTACACATATTTCTTCGAAGGAAAAATCCATCAGTTTGATGGATTGGTAGTTCTAATGTTAAAGAGAATTTGTGAGCATAGCCGCTCTCGATTTTTTCTTCTCTTATTTGCCTGTCAATCTGGCTTCTCCTGAGCTTAAATAAAATTCTAGACATCTATATTATAAGGTTTATGCTCTAAAATGTATCACAGTTACGCTTTGAAACGAAAGAATGTTTTAGGGAAAGGATAGGTTATTTGAAGGCTTCTGGCGACTTATTTAAATATTTGCTTTTATTCCTTTAAATAAATTTAAATACAATGCATTATTTTCTCTTCAGCTTCAAGAAAACTTCAATTCCATGTGGACTGAGTTTCAGTTATTGAGAACTTTGGTTACATGAATTTACCTTTTAAGTTGAATTAATTTAATTAAAATTATTGAGTGGAATAATTTTGTAAATGGTAGAAACTTTAGCTTTTGAGAAGGAGCTAGAACTCATTTGGGGATTAAACGAATTTCACAAACTGTAAGTGAATACGAAAGCAATCAGAGCGTGACGGGTTAGGGTATAACTGTCGAGGAAACACGAGACACTCCAGCTCATGGAGAAGAAGATAAAAGCTTTTCTTTTTTCCTTTGGGAATCGGTTTGCAATTTGTATTTGGCCCGAGAATAGATAACATTTTCTTTTGTTTGTTTTAAACACCAGAAATGAATAAAATGACAAGATGTTCTATTTGATGAGAAAATTTGCATTGTAATTGATAGTTAAAGAAGTTTCTTTGACTTTATTTTAAGACCTAGAGTCTTCTTTAAACTTTTATCAAATTTTAGGAAATATCAGATCGAATAAAGCAGTCCAAATCTGAGTCAAGATTATCAAACTTTTAATTTAAAAATCATGCACTTTAATTAGCGATCATATAACTGAGAATTTATTTGCGACTAGAAAATATTAACATTCAAGCTTGAATGGATAGGATTCGATTGATCAGATTACAGCAAAGCATGCAAAGACTTTCTGCCTAAAAAAGGGTTGTTTCCATAAAAAACGTTTTAAGGGAAACTGGCTGGCTTTCACTTTCTAGAGGGCAAAATGTTGTGAAACTCCCATGCAGCTACAGCGACACCAGTGGCCGATTGCTGAATACTGTTTAGTGTGGGGTCGACCGTAAAGGACCAGGATGGCTGCATTGTTGGTTTCAGAGGATTTCTCACGTGCAACGTGAATAAGAGACAGTTTCCTTCAGAAAGTGCTCCACGAAGGCATCTATCCTCTTAGACGAAGAGCATTCGTGGCTTTCCCATCTTCAAATAACAAACCAAACCAATGCAGTTAGCACGTTCACTTGGTTTTGAAGGTGGGTCGAACTATCCCACTTCAGCGATTCTATCGCTTGCCTGTTGATTTTTAATAAATTTACAAGGTATTTCTCCCGCCTTCTTGGTATGCTTTCGTGAAGTCGTGGTCTGCAGTCTCAGCACATAATTGAGAGTTCCGCGGTTCAATTCCAGGCGAAGGCGGTTGCTAATTTTTCAATCTCTTTTTCTTCCAAAAAATCCTAATGTTTCTACAGTGGCGTCCGAACTAAAAGGGTTATGGATGATGACTCTCCACACCCAGGATTTGGCGATTGGGTCCCCTAAAAACTCCAGTCGTCATTTAAAAGGGGGAGTATGTAAGGTATTTCTCCCGCCTTCTTAACGAGCCTTCGTGGTGTAGTCGTCTGCACGCTCAGCGCGTAATTGGGAGGTCCGCCGTTCGATTCCCGGCGAAGGCGTTGCATATTTTTCAATCTCTCTTGCTTCCAAAAATACCTAATGTGTCTACAAATTAAGGCTTATATATTATAGATTTCTGGTTTTTACCTGCCAGTCCCATTTTTTGATCATACGGCCGGCTTGTGCAGGTTAGGAGGATCGGGGCTGTGTCCTTATAATAATAATAATAATAATAATAATAATAATAATAATAATAATAATAATATAGATTTCATAATACAATGATACTATCATTTTCATCAGCTTTTGACACTGTTAGGTATATGTAATACAAATTACTTCAAATTAAACTAAAAGCCTCAAAAGCATTACGAAGGTATTCCTTTTAATATAATTGTTTTTCTTTACTGAAATTTAGTGTACATATATTAGCTCAACTTAGTTTCCTTTTTCTCTAAATTTTTGTTTACTAAAGCGCTAAAGAATTAAAAATTTGAAAAGCATTGCGAGTGAAACTAGTTTTGTGTTTAACGGGAAGGCATCTGCTTTGCTTTTGAAGGGAATGGAAAAGGGATTTAATAAATATGATGGCTAAAATTAAAAACTCTCGAAATTAACTTGCAAATGTATACACAATTAGAATTAATTTGAAGTGATAGAATGTGATTGGAATATTAAACCTTAAGGAGAAAAATTCTTATCTTTAAGAATATCTTTTCAAGAAACATTAAACTAAGGAGGCCAGTATTGTTTACATGAAACCATTTTCTTTTGGAAACTCTATTAAAACATTCTTGAATTATATTTATTTCCTGCAGAAATAAATCGTTTTTTGTTCAAAATCTAAAAGATAAAACGCAATAACTTTTTTTCATTGCCTAGGATTATTCCGAATTTATTAGCTTTAGTATAGTTTATTTCAAACGCTATTCGATATCCAACGGTGTTCAAAAGAATTGTTTGGCTTAGTTTTGTTTTCGTTTTTTCTAAGATTCCTTCCTCGCGAATGCTGATAAAATCAAGAATTAAAGCGTTAAGTAGGTTTCGAAACTTTACAAACAGTTATCTTTAAATAAAAACACGAATTCTACATTTCTTGAACGGAAGTCAGATCAATATTATTATAATATGTTTTTCATCTTCCTTTAAATCCATGATTAACTATTTGTTTCAGTACTCAGCTATACTGTGATATCTTTGATATTTTCTACATCGATATATTATTGATATATGAATTTTCTCACTGTTTCATAAGGCCAGTACAAAGAGTTTATAGGTTTCTAAACTACTCCAGTCCCAACCTTGAAAACGCTTAGATTCTTATGGTTACTGATCAGCTTTTACTCATACCATGAACATCTTTACAGAAAAAATAAATAATAATTATAAGTGTCAAACTAAAATACTTTACTTGGTTCTATAATTTCTTGGCTAAACAAATGGCCAAGCGGTTACGACCACTTTATGCTGGTAGTTTCAACCGGGTTCGAATCGAAGCAAATGAGCAGGATGCCATGATTGTTTTTTGTGGTTTTTCTCATGTGTAACGTGAATAGGACCCAGTTTTCCTTAGAACGGCCTCCGCAAACCCATCCCTACCCTTAGGAATTTAATGCCCCTCGCGTGCTTTGCCGTAGTCAAATAACTACATTTGGTTGGAGTTTGAAGGTTTCTAGTCATTCCAAAGAAATGTACTCCAAAGAAATGTACTCCAAAGAAACTCCTAAAGATATTTACCTAGATTCTTGACGTGTCTGATCAACATTTATTCGCCCATTAAATATCTCTAAGCATAAAGTTAATACTAGTGGTAAAAGTCAACCTAAAATATGTACTTTATTTAGTACTACAATTTGTTTAATTTTGAGGCTAAGAAACTCGCAGTTTGTTTTAACTCAAGGCATAAAGTCTAATTTATGAAGAATTAAAAGCATTCCTACCAATTTCTTTCACGCGCAGCCTATAACACATTGAGTGGATTATTCAGAAATCCTGCTTTACGACACTATAACTACTCTTCAAGATTCTGCGTTCTTAAACGCATTGGATCTCTATAAACTCAGATAATTAAATTAAGTCCATTACTACCTACTTTGTTATCAAATTTCAGTTCTGACGGTAGCAGTTTTAAAATGACTTGTCAAAATGACGGATGTCTGAATAACCGTTAATCTCTTCAAAACTAGGCCAGCAAATGGATGCGTTCACATAACCCAGCTGAGGGTGTACTATTAATATTTAACTCCGATTCAAACTTTTCTTTTGAATTCGAAGTTCGAAAACTTAGTCGAAGACTGTTCCTAATTTTCAATTTTTTGACAGGTTTCATTTGGAACAGGAGAATGAAAGAAAATGTAAAACTTAAACCAGCTGGTTAGATGTGTAGAGAAATTAGGATTTTTTGGAAGCAAGAGAGATTGAAAAATTAGCAACCGACTTCGCCGGAAATCGAACCACGAACCTTTGAAATACCGGTTCAGTGTGCTGACCACTCACCACGAAGGCTCGCTAGGAGGGCGGGAGAAATACCTCTTTTAAACTTCCCCTTATACTCCCCCTTTTAAAGGACGACTGGTGTTTTAGGGGACCCAGTCGCCAAATCCTGGGTGTGGAGAGTCATCATCCATAACCTTTTTAGTTCGGGTGCCACTATAGAAACATTAGGATTTTTTGGAGGCAAGAGAGATTGAAAAATTAGCAAACGCCTTCGCCGGGAATCGAACCGTGGTTCTCTGTAATACCAGTTCAGTGCGCTGACCACTAGACCACGAAGGCTTTAACAGATATTAACATAGACACTTGTACGCTGAGATACCTAACTAAAATATTAAGATAAATCAGATTAGCACTATAATGTATGTAGAAGTGGCAAGTCCCTTTAAGAGAAAGATGAAATCGCATTTAGCGTCTTACCATTCAGTAATCAATGCTAATACTATTTATGGTTTTAGATAGATATCAAAGATTACCGAAAGTGTATGTAAGGAAAAATATGTACATTTACAAAAGTAAATCTAAACTAAACGGTAAAATAGGTGCAGAGTCATTTATAGCAAAATTTAGTTATGCAGCTTAAAAGAGAAAGAGCGTTTTTAAATATTGTTTATGAATTTTGTTAAACTGCTAAAAAACAGTATTTTGCAAAATTCGCCTTTTAATTCCTTAAAGAAATGCACTCAGAATTCGAAAGTGTTTGTTTGATAAGACGTTTTTACCACTGGAAAGTCAACCTGAATTCGAATCTCGCATAGCAGGCTGTCTTTTCCAAAGTATAAAGTGAACGCGAGAGAATTTTCGTTTAAAAAAATCTTCCAAAGCTTCTTTTTAAGCAGGTAGCTCTCTTGTGCTGTACCATATTCGTCTGAACAATATACATTAGGCAAAAGTGTAAAATTGTAAACATCTCAAACATTTGTTTTATTCGAATATGTATGTAGATTGCATTAATAAAACGAATTATGATTTCATTTAAAGTACATTTTTGCATACTCATTAGAGAAACAAATCTGCTCTAGAAAATTACAGATTTGAAATTGCTTTGCATTTAAGAACTGTGTAAAGATAATTTGGGGCATGGCCTCCTTATTTCGGAAATGACATATGATTTCAATTTTCCGAGAAACGAACAGAATAATAATTACAGTATCATTCGGTAGAGGAAACAAAGAAAGTCAACAAGAAGAATATTTGAAGCTGGAGAAATTCAAATTATTAAGGAAAATTAACATTGATTTTTAATATATTTCGCCTGTGAGAAGCACGTTTCGAAAATTTCGATTAATCGAAATTCGAGGCGAATGAAGCTCTCCCGTCTTTCCTAGATTTGTTTCCATTTTTGTGATATTCTTTTACATACATATATATATGTATATTGGGTCAGTCCATAAATTCGTGCGCTTTTTTGGTAAATTTTTAAATAATACGAAAATACACATTTTAATCAATTATATATTTTCCTCACCATCTTACAGTCAGCTTTTTTATGCCATTGTTGTAGAAAAACTCTGGTTTTGATGCAAAAAACGTGAAAGTTAATTGTGTACATCCTGTTTAGAATTTAATTTTTTTCCCAGTGAAAAATTTTGTAAGGCACGAAATAAGTGAAAATCACTTGGGGCAATATCTGGAGAGTAAGCAGGATGTGGAAGCTCCCAATTAAACTCACTATTTTTTTGCAGCGTTGTTTGAGCCGTATGCGGTCTAGCGTTATCATGATGAAACAACATTTTCTTGATATTCACCCATCGTGCGCGTTTTTTGATCAATTCTGAGTTTAGATGGCAAAGTTGTTCACTATAAACTTCTGAATTAATCGTTTGATTTGGTTCTAACAGTTTAAAATGTCCTGAACGGGGTTCATCATTAATGCTGCTTTTTCCAACTTTAAGTTTTTTAAACCGTTTCTGGGCAGTCCTTATACTAATAGTGTGTTCACCATGTACACTATTAATTTTTATCGCTGCAAGCCTGGTAGATTCACCACACGAAAATAAAAAAAAATGTAGCACAGCATGTTTGTACTGATTATCTATATTCATCTTGTACGGGTACTAAAATGAGTTCGATATTTAAGAAAGTTGGTGATGAACTGAATAATTTGTTAGTCAAACGATGACAAGTTTCAACAGGTTCAAAATTGTATTGTTTTAGTAAATACGTCATAGTGACTTTAACACATACTCGTAATGCGCACGAACTTATGGACTGACCCAATATATATATATCTTACATTTCAATGTGTATATATATCGTGCATTTCAATGAGTATGAATGTCTTCTCTCTTTCTCTATGTGTGTGTGTGTGTGTTTATATGAATGTGTATGCATGTACGGTATGGATGTATGGATGATATATGTGTATTTGAGTATGCATGTATGTATTTATTATGTATAGATGGATGATGACCGTGTATTTATGCATATACATATATATAGTATATATATATATATATATATATATATATATATACAGAGAGAGAGAGAGAGAGAGAGAAGGACAATAAACAAGAAAACCAAAATTATCAAAACGTAAACGAATTTTTAAATGCATAAATCTACAGTAAGGCAAAGAGTTTACGTTGGTCTCACTCTCTCTCTTTCTCTGTATATATACTATATACATGTACATATGCGTGTAGAAAGATATACGTTAGTTCTTTCATGGCACAAGAAAAGAAGTTTTCTCTACATACGCACGCACACACACACGCATATATATAATCTAAAGATTATTTTTTTAAATAAATTATATGATACTGGAAAATTTAAGAAACATTTAATTTCTGACTTGAGATAAAAAACAGTGTGATACTATTAAATATTTGAACTAAGTATTAAGTATTAAATTGAATTAGTTAAAAATTTAAAAAAAATTAAATCTTTTAATTATGAAAACTTAAAAACATAAATTGAAATGCAAATTAATTATTCGTATTTTAATTTTTAAGATAGACTCAACGGGGGTAATTATTTAAAGCATAAAATTCCGAACAATTAAAGAGTACTATTTCGTTTTTCTTGACTATTTGACTGCGAGAAAGAAATTATAAAAATTAAAATAATAAAATACATAATAAAATTATAACAATTAAAACGTAGTGCGTGCAATCTATAATTATTTTCATCTGTGATTTTATTTTGTTTCTTTCTTTTTGAATTTAATGATTCCCGACATTCGAAGGGGCAATATTTTTTATTTTTAAAAGTACCTCTATTCAGGGTGATTTTCGACAAATAGAATTCAAACGCATTCTCGGATTTCTTGATGTGAACGACTGGAATGATTTTAAGCCTTTGATGATTGAGGGTTTAAAATAATTTAAAACTGTTACATAAATTTTCTTTCAACATTTCAGTTTTTTGACAAAATTTACTTTTTTAAATTCAACTTTTAGCTTAAGACTCACTTTCACAAACTTATGTCTTATTAATACGCTTTAGTATACAATTTCTATAACATAGAAAATTTAATATTGCATCTAAATCATTTTTTCATTTAAAACTTTTTTGTGTCCGAGTAGCTGGTGGTTTATTTTCTTAATTGCATGTATGAAATTGTAGTCGAAATTGAAGTAGAAGATGAAGGCCAATATTCAAAGCATGTCTTTTCTTCTATTAAATACACCAAACATGAATTTGTAGATGATCATTTTCATTGAAGCCTAATACATATACTGAAGCAGTACCTGCAATGAGGAAGCATACGTGCTCTTCCATACATTCAAGCAAACTATTGCAGCGACAGAGCAGCAACCGACAGCAAGACAGTGGGTGAGGAAAGCGGAAAGGAGATTTTCAGTTCATACTTCGTAAGTCTAGCTGAGACATTCAGTTTGGGTTCAAATTTATTCTGACTGGTTAATTTAAGTTTCAGTTCGCAAACTATAATATTATTATTGGCTGAAGTGATATGTAAGTATCTGTGTCTTTAGCGCTATATAAGAATCATATGAATCTTGAAATAACGCAGTTGAGAGAAATTTATTATAAGCAGTTATTGTTTTTAAGATAGAAATAAAGAACAACCAAATTAAATACGAGAATTAAGGGAATATTGCAAATTAAAATTAGTATTTTATCTTACCCGATTTTTATAATGTACACTACCCCTCCTCCCAAAAATGGGACAGTTCTATATCTAAAGTTCTACTGGGCCGATTGAAAACATTCAACTTGTGTTTTTCATGCTTCGAAAGTGCGACTTAAAGTAGACGTATTTCTAAGAATACCTGCAAAAAATTACAATTTTTTATTCAAAATTTCCGAAGATATACGTGAATTTATATATTGGTGCCTTTTGAAATTTAGCATATTTGTTGAAAGCGATAAAACATCAGATGTAGTTAAAACACATTGCTAAAATTATTTGGAAGTACAAACGATGTGACTTTTTTTTTCCGCTCATACACAATCTAAAAAGGTAGGAACGAGGTGCTTTTTTTTCCGCTCCGGCATAATGGAAGGGAAAGGAAAATTGGTTGCCATATATAAGAAGTTCGTCAAGTGAATTATTCTTCGCTAAACTGAAAACAATTCGTCAAGATAAATTTTTGAATTTCTCCGTATATTTCACACCAAATTTTCCAAAATTTAATATCTGGGCATAATTTGAGGCTTAGAATCGACATATGGAAAAACATTGGTATGTTATTTCAGAAAAAGTTCGATTTTGTGTCACAATACCTATGTTAGAAGAGTGCTATATATATATATATCTAATATATATCTCAAGTTGTGCTTTCGAGACATGAAAAACGTCATGAAATTCGAGACATGAAAATTTTGTCAATCGGCCCAGTAGAATGGGAAAAATGAAACTGTCCTTTTTTGTTTTCTTTTGCGCACTGTACATACATAGAAAGAGTGTGAGATACTTTTATACACGCACAAAAACGTACATATTAAATCATATTCTAAAGAACAAAATGCAAAATCTTTAGCTAAACGAATTTTCACGGCATTAGAAAGTGCGTATCATTTGCGTTTCAATTCAAATCGAAAATTCTCAAAAGTTAAAATATATGCAGATGTACTACAACTCATTAAGCATAACTGCATGGCTAAAAATTTACATTAGAAAAGAGAAGAACAGACTATAAATTTAAGATATGAAATTTAAATATCAATTAACACCTTATGTAAGGTGATTACAGGAATTGTCGTAAGAAAAACATCAATGATACTTTATTCTGAAGTATAAAAAATTTGTGATATTTATTAAGCCTGAAGCTTCGTGGTCACATGCAATAAAAGAATTCATAAATGTCTTAATTAGCGTAGAAGCGAAACATGTTCAGAAAGTACTAAGAATGAATTCAATGCATAAACAAATTCGTCCTTTATTAAAGAGGCTGGGGCAAAAAAGGTGAGAAGTTTAAAAATCATATTTTAAAAAATTGTAATTTAAAAAAAATTTACTTTTGTCTTTTTAATAACTTCAAGTATATTAATTTGATAAAATTATTTAATGATTTTTTTGTTGATTATATTTATAGATCCCTCGTTGTTCTGTTGATTTATCTTTTCCTTTCTGATAATTGCCTATTTTTTATTGATTAGAAACTTCTTAGCTTTGTTACAGATGATCTTGATTTGAAATACTCGGTTGTTGAATAATGATTGGGATTAAAAAAAGTAGTGTCCAAACCTTAACTGTCAGGATCCAGAGATAAATATTACATGTGAACGTCATCCAAATGGATGTAGTGTTCCCGTTCCCCAAGAAGTATAGTAAACCATTCACTAGGAATACTGCGAACCCATTCATGGACAGCCTGTTGCAGTTTCTCGTTGTTGGTGAATAGTCAAACACGTGGCTTTATACTATCGAAACATGTATAGCCCGATGAAACAATTCCTAACACACTGCCTTACATTGAACTGCTGCACAGTGGCTGTCGTTTCTCGAACTCTGGACCTTCCGATTGCTAGCTGGACGTGCTTTCCTGTTATACCATGAAGGCACGTGGTAAAGCAGAAAAACCTTACAACACCGCAACTTGAAACAGGCATCACCTTGACATTCATCTATTTGTTACACTGGAACAGCAGCACGAATTTAAATCATTATTGAACGTGCTATTGTAATAGTACGCTAATCCAAAGGTATCATTATGCTACTGTAGAAACGCTATGTTGTAATAGTTTGTGTAGAATAGAGCCACGTAATGTAAGTTTTTACTAAACAAATTATATTTTGATATTAATTGCCGAAAAAAAGTCAAAGTAATATTTTTTAATAACCCCTTAAAATCTCAACTGCATGTTAAAACAGGGGGAAAAACTTTAATAGGAATAAGCGCGATTGGAAAAATTCTAATTTTTTTAATGGAACAATGTTTTAAATATTCAGACTTTTCTACGCTTAAATTATTTCAGTCGATTTCCTTCGTTACGCATGGATATTTTCGCACGCTTATAAGCGCTATTTTTATACTGCAATTAAATCTATTTAAGCTTGAAGCGGAAAACTCGAAGTTCCTTGATGCCATTGGATTTAAAGAAGCTGAATCGACTGAAAGAGAAATTGGAAAATGCAATTTTCTATCTCTGAATTATGTTTTCTTTACATTTTTAAATTTTACTCCTTGGAACAGAGGGAAGAAAAATATTTCTTTTAAAAGTTCCGGATATCGAGACGAGACTAATCTATCCGCAAAATAAAAGTGAGAGATCTTATTCAGATGTCACCTTGTAAGGGGAGAAACTTTAAAGACAGGAACGTACCATCTGGTACTGAGCGAAAGTTATGCAAGCTGGGAAAGATATGCACAAAACAAACTAAACGTTTACGAAATATAGCGAACCAATAAAGGCAGGAGCTAAATTTACTAATGTCTGAATGACTAATATTTTCAGATATTGGTAGCTTCGTATTTGATTAGGAATTCGGCCGCATATGGTATTTCGCGAATTTTCCGATTCATAAATTATATATGTTTAAGCTAATTTTCCTTTTACTTATAATCTACTAATGAATGATGAATTACTGATTTTATGTCCTTTTCTGAATAAGCTGTTTATGCAATAAATAATAATGCTTTTCCAAAGTTTACCAGTTTATATTAAGTTTCCTCGAAATAATGAAAGAGCATGGCTACTGTTAACAATTTTGAGGTATATAAACCGAAATTTCTTAACTTAGTTCCGCAAAGTTCTCCGAATCTGCTCAGACTTCGTTTAATGTTTGCAACAGAAGTTTTGATTGACAGTTTGGGGAAAGTTTCAGATGCGGAAAGAGCAGAAGGAAATGGAAAAGGTCGAAATTGATATGAATACTAGGAATTTTGTGACTGATTTTTTCAACTGTTTCTAGTTGGGAACGTAAATTCCAAGTAATAAACGTTTTTTCAAAAGTTTAAAAATTTAGCGTAATTCCCATAATTAAATTTTCAGTTCCAGCCTCTTTTGAATTAACAGTGTGTATGCGTAGCTAAATAATTAAGGTGGAGGTTTAGATTTAACTTACATATTTATTTTGCATGCAAATATGAATGTTAAATAAAATTGTAGTTGCGGAATAATAAAAAGTTTTACTGTTAGTTTAATAAGTCAAGCACAGAAATGCCTGTTAATCCTATCTACCTAAGGAAAGAGATGTTTTCATAGAGGAATTTTCCCAAGGGAAATTGTTTTTTTCTTACAGAAAAAACATGAAAATACTTACTCAGCTAGCCTATTTGTCGGGGCTCGAAGCCTGGTTGAGCTACCATGCTCAGTGGTCTTCTCAACCACTATTGGCCTTACAGAATTTTTAAACGCGATTGTCATTAGTTGAGAGACAGCATAGTAAACATAACTTTATTCGTTGATTTTGATTGATTCGTTTTCTTTACTGAAATTCAAGGTAAAAAATGCCGAATTAATCTTCATTTACCACGATGCTTAGCAAAAGAGTTTACCATCTAATGGATTACTGAATGGAAGTCTGATCTAAAATCGAGTAGTATCTCTAACAAGTTAAAGGAACTATGTTTCTAGAGTTTTCTTATGCTTAAAACTGTGTTAGTAAATTAGAAAAAAATTCTGTTATCTACAGAATGTTTTATAAATATTTCCAATTATGGAAAAATAAATAACTTATGTAAAACTGTAATAAAAATTATTGAGAAACTTTTCACATTAACTTACAGTAGTATTTTGGATGTTGCAGTTTGACTTAAAAAGGAATGCTGAAAATTAGATGTTTCTATTTATGATACTTAAAACAGGATAAGTGAGATTTTCATGCGTTTTAGTCTTAGACCTAACTAGTAACTATATAGAGACTATTAGGTATTTCCGAAGCTGGAAGAAGGAAACATCAGCTATGAAACTGCAGGAACTCGAGTAAAGGATTTCCAGTTGCTAGCTGGACATGATACCGTTTACACCACAATAACACTTGTGGAGTATATGAAAATTCTTTACAGAACTTCTTTATCATTTATAACCTTTACATTCAGTCTGACTTATTTTAGCTATAGGATATATTTTCTACGAATATTTGTAGCCCGTGGTAGCTAAGTTTAAAAACTTCGAAACCTATGTTTCCCTATGCCTAACTATTCTTATCAGCTACATTAACTGCTAAATTGATTGGACATGTAGTCTGCTAATAGTTTTCTACCGCTAATTCCATTTCATCTACCTATCAACCAGTTTGTTTATGAAGTCATTCCATATCATCTTGTCGTTTTTAAGGCAATTCGTAAAAGACATGAAGAAGATGATAAAGGATAAAAATAAAGAATTATACAGACTACATCTGTTGCATTCAACTTAAATACGGGCATAATGGCATCTGATTTGATATCAGAATATCCACAAAGTGTACAAAGGTTTTATCGGAAAGTTTTGTTTAATATGATATTCAGGTATCTATTCTGTTAAGTTTGTTTTCAAACATAATAACTATACTATGTATTTAAGCTGTAAGAATTCGTATATTTATTACTGCCTATCTGTTTTGTCTTTCTCCAGATTATAAATTCCGTCTAAGTTTGTATGCATTAAGTTATGTGCCTTCATTAAGAATTAGAGGAAATTCATAACAGAAGACTTCAGAACTCTCCACGTTTATTACCTACAAAATACCACGTGCGACTTTCCTACTTCTATTATAGTGAAGCAAGAAAGGGTTTAAGATCTTACTGCAATATTAACGTAAAGTGTTTTCAGACCCTATTAGATTGAAAAGTGAGTTGTCGCTCCGCCTGTAAATGTACAACATTGTCTTAGGATACATATATAGACCTTTTATAAACCTTAAACCTACCTTTATAAATCTTGAACAAAAGCCTTAAATTTAAGTCTTAAACCGACAAACACAAATAAACCTTTTTATTTGTGTTTGAGTCTAACATAAGGCACTACTTGTGCGTATCAAAACTTGGTATATCGATGGTATTAAAATAAAGTTGAATTTACAATTAAAAAAAAAACCTGAATCTGCACAGATCTGGCCTAACTAAGCTATCACAAACTTTAATGGTATGTTTTACATTCGGTTAGCACATGGCTAATGCCGGAATCCTAACTGCCAGAGCTAGGCTACAGAACGTAAAGCTGCGAGCATTGCAGCCAAAAGCTGCATAACTAAAATTCATTTTAAACTCTTCTCGTACTCTTTAGGCTCACTTGCAGCTTGATGAGAACTATGGAAACATAGAAGGAATGGTACAAATCCAAGTCATAAAAGTTGGTTAATTTGTAGAGAAATTAGGATTAATTGGAAAAGCCGGAGAGATGAAAAATTTGCAACGCCTTCGCTGGGAATCGAACCGCGGACCTCTGGAATACACGCCCAATGTGCAGACCACGCCACCACGAAGGCATGCGAAGAAGGCGAGAGAAATACCTTATAAATTAGCATAAAATACCTTATAAGGTTTAATTTGGACTGAAATTCTTGTTTGAGAACTCTTTTCTGTGACTTACTTGTTGCTATTATCTCTGAGATAAGAATGTAGTTACTAAATCAATGAACAGAGTGACGAAAAATTAAGTTACTGGTTTTATTTTTAAGACCAAAATTGGTCGTTTAATGTGATGCATCTTGGGTGATGTTTTCAGTAATGAGAAGTCTAAATGACTGATATGTTTGACCATAACTTCTGATGAATGTTTAACCAAGAAGTGCATCGCTGTTAGAATAAAAGAATTCCTTAAATTATTTTTTAAGTATACGTTTAATCAAAATCGTAAAAACAACCTTGTATTTAGCGTAAGTATATTGAATACGATAATACAAGGTTGTTTTTACGATTTTGATTGTCACATTAGCGTGTTTCCTCTTCTAGTCTATACGTTTAATATCAAAAGAAAAACATAATTTTATTAAGAACAATGTGTAAGTGAAAAGGTTCTGTAAAAATAAATTCTTTCTTCGTAAACTAAAATTTTCAGTCGGTGAATCATCATACTTAATTAGAAATGTAAAACGTCATACCTTTAAATGCAAAATTCACTGATGGTTAATAAATACGTTTAAGGGACGAACTACAAATGTGGGGATGGTTGCTCTTTTATCTAAGACGAAATACGTAATCGCCAAAACAGCAACTTCTGGTTTGAAGATGTTTCCTTAAATCGTCCCAATTATAGGTATAGTAAACGATTCTAAGTAAATAATTTCGTTCTTTAAATATCTAATCGAATTTTATACAAAAAGGTTTAATATTATCTGGTTTAATTTGTTAAAACGTAATGAAAATTTCACTAATAAAAATTTATGCCCTACATAAATAATTTAAATCGTTTAAATCATGATACTTTATTTTCATGGAAATCTTCCACCCACAGTGCTGAAACTAATTTAAGAAAAACCTCTCTCACTTTATAATTATTAATGCAAGTTTTAGGATACATATTTAAGGAAATAAAGCACAGATGTTGCACTGAAATGTTAGCTAAAATTAACTGAAAGGAAACAATCGCATTTTGATGCAATACATACTTTTCTTTGAAGTCAGCAGAAAATAACCTCTACGAAAATGCTGTTACTTACCATGAGCAATATTCTGGTTTGAATAGCATTACTTACCACTTATTGCCAAGACACGCATTATTTCGTAATGAAAATTAATTTCAAGAAGGGGTTCTTGCCGAATTCAATATACTACTTTAATGCATTTATAATTTATTTCAGGCTAAGGCTAAGGCACAATTTTATTTCAGGCTAAGGCACAACAAAGATCATAGGTATATTTATTTTCTTTTTATTTGTATCCAACATGTTTAAATGTTGTTCATTTCAGGAAGTCTGTAAGGTCTCCTGCCCTCCTAGCGTGCCTTCGTGCTGCACGCTGGGCCGGTATTTCAGAGGTCCGTGATTCGATTTCCGAAGGCGTTGCTAATTTTTCATCTCTTCTGCTTCCAAAAATTACCTAATGTCTCTACAGTGGCACCCGAACTAAAAAGGTTGTGGATGATGACTCTCCACACCCAGGATTTGGCGATTGGGTCCCCTAAAAATCCCAGTTGCCCTTTAAAAGGGGGAGCATGTACTGTATTTCTTCTGTCTTCCTAGCGTGCCTTCGTGGTGTAGTGGTTCTGCACGCTGGGACGGTTTTAATACAGCAAAAGTGCAAATTTTTCTGATTTCGCGTTATAAATTTAGAATAATGTTCAACCGATTAAATACGCATTGTTGCATAGCTACTGAAGTCTTAATTACTTTGTTCTTTCGAAGAAAGAATATTGAAGAAATGTAAGAATCAACGCTAATCATTTTTTTTTTTTTGCTTCTGCTCAACGAAGGATCTGGATTCCGCTGACTAAAATCATAATTTTAAACTATACTAATGAAGAGACTGGAAAACGTCCGAAAAAGAAAATATGTACTTTCTTTTGGCTTCAGTTAAATTAAAGTTTGAAAGAAATTTAATTTACGTAGAAATTAAAATATTTAAAAATTTATAATTTAATTAAATAAATTAATTAATTAAACTTTTCGATCTTTTATCATCTATTAACTCCGCTGAAATGCTTTGCTCAAAAACATTATTAGTTAATAGCTTATAATTATAATAAAGTTAAAGCAGTGTTTTGTTAACAAATTTTAAGAAAATATTCGGAAATTTACCTCAAAGATTAAGCTTTTAGTGTATTTAGAAGATTAATTTAACACACGCTAACAATAAATTATAAAAAAGTGTTTATATGCTGTATGCGTGTAAGAAAAATGACAAAATTTCCTTTTTTAAGTTAGTACGTTATAGGAAGAATTAAATGCACAATCTCACCTCAATAATTCCTTCGGAGTTCTTAAACCCTGAGAATGAATTATCAAAATGAGGACCCAGTTACTGTGATATCATTATTAAAGTATTTTAAACTTTTTCATAGAATATTTCTTCGCCATCTTTTTTTCTATCCATTCGACCTTATTTCTATGTTTGAAAAGCTTCTTTTCTCTATGATCCCTTACTATTGAAAAATAAGTAGCCTGCCCCCGAAAGCAAAACAAAACCATTGAAATAAAAAAAAATTATTTCACTACAAACTTTCACTAAAATTCTTTGCCATAAAACTAGCACTTTTTTACAGAAAGCAATTAATTAGTTAAACGAGATAAAATCATAAAGTAAATAAAATTTCATCCAGTCTGAACTCTATAAAAATTCATCCAAAAATAGCCAATACTTTACCTCCATGTACAAGATAGCAGAAAGTTTCCGGAGAAAATTAAAAAATATAGCGTAAATTAAAAACAAAGATGAAGTTAATAAGTTTAGAAAAAAGTGCTTCTCATAAGAAATTTCATTAAAATGCAAGCAGAGAGCGTGCTTAATTTTGTTACTTTCTTTAAATTAAAGCTGATGCTAATTGTCTAATGTTCTTTTACATTGAGAAAAAAGGACTAACTCTTCTTCCTCAAGCGTTTTTAAATCAGCTAATCTAAATCTGCATTATTTCCTCACCGTTGCATTTTTTACATGAATATGAGATGCATAAATCAACAATTCTGGTAATAAATCCTTTAGAGGCATCTAAATTTAGTTCTTTCTGTTAAAAAATTTCGCATCAAAGTAAAGTGGAAAAGGAAGTTAAAAATTCTTTTAAATTCATAATTAGCAGAGTTCATTAAATGGAATTTGTTAGAAGACTGCTTTAGATGTCAAATAAAAGAAACTTCTAAACCTTTTTTTTTTAATTTCACACTCTCATATCTGTATGACGAAATGGGAAGTTTTAAAAAGTTGTACTCAAAGTGTTCCCGTTAAAATTTTATTGTTTCATTAATGAGTTACAGCTCATAAATAATCAAAAATGCTTAAATATAAAAGTTTGATAAAAATAAACAAGAATGAATTAAAGTAATTTGTAATTATCTCTCGAATATTTAAACTACGCATGCAGTTAGAATGAACTGTTAATTTATTATAATTGTAAAAATTACGAGAAGTAGAAAAGAAACTTCAATAAATTTTGATAAAAAACATTGCCTAAGAGACAGAAGTTTCCATGACTCTAAAATATATTAAACAGAGATTTCAAGTAATTTACGTTTTCGAAATGAAAGTTATTTCAACGGAAAAGTCTGTTTCTGGCGAGCATCCAAATAAAGAGCATCTTTTATTTGTAGCCGTTCTTAATACGCGGGGTTGGACGAGAATATGACATTTTCCCACGTAGATTTAATTTTATTATCCGAAGAAGGAATACTGTGGATTATCTGTTTTTTAATTTTCTATTTGAACTAGACCTTTCTGACGGATGGTTTTAGACATTAGAAATTCAGCTGTTTCTCTCATCTTTATTTCAACAGCACAGCTCAAGTATTTCCACTCGTGACTTTTCTTTTTTGCCAGTTTATTTAATAAGCAAAATGATTTATGCAAGAAATCACCCTTATCTTCTAATATTACTGGCAAGAATGTTGTGTTGTGCAAATTTAAAACATTGAAGCGGGATAAAGAAATGCTGCCAAACATTACTTGAAAAGTGAGAAAGCTACATCTAATAATAAAGAAAATAGAATATTGAACCGTTTTCGTTATCAAGCGATGAACTATATGGGTTTCTATATTTTAAAGTGTCATTTGGAAAATCTAATATTAACAAATGTGCGAGTAATTTGTATAAAATAATTTAATGAAAACCTACATTACACGATACGTTAAAACATTTCCAGAATTTTATCAATGAAATTTATTTATGAAAATTTCAAACTTCTATTGATAGGCAATTAAGAATTAAGTTAGTGTAGAAGAGATTTATTGTCTCGCAGCATAATTGTAACCTCTGTTATCATTTCAGAAAAACATATTTAGGAGTAAAAACTTATTACATCCTTTGACATTTATATTTACTTGAGGAAACACACTCAAATCTTGGCTTTCTTTTATGATTATCTCATAAAATTAGCCCCATTACTCTTACTGTAAAGGAGTCTTTCATACAGAATAGCACTCACGTAGTTGTCATCACAACCGAATACATTCGCAACTGTTTTGTAGGGTAAACGCGGCTTTAATTGTAAATAATTATTTATTAATCGTGATCCGTATTTATTAATCGTAATAAATATTAATCGTGAGCTCATTCTAAGTGGACTTCTACTCATTTCAAGATTTCTTTCGGGTACCTTGGGTTTTCCAAACGTTGAAACAATTCTGATTTTATATAAATGGCAACATATTGTTTCGAGTCGATAATTGAAGGTACCAGTCATACACTACTATTGTAATGAAAATATTCAACTATAAAGAGCAGCATAAGACTGTTAGAACTAATTTGACAGTTCAGACTCAGTCAGTATTTGAATATGCACATATAATGATGCATACTTAAATATTGACTGAGTCTGATCAGCTTTTGGAGTTTCAATGGGTCTCCATATGAATTCTTATGCTAAAAACATAAAGCAGTTATATGCTTTAACTTTCAACATTGAGCTGATTTTCTTTCCAGAAGTGAGGCGGAAATTGGAGAAATCCTCTTAAATAGTCATTTATAAAATGCAAATCATTTATAGATAAATTCTTCATTTATTTTTATGGGATAATCTAATGCGCATTACATTAGAGATCAAATATATAATTTCGTGAGTTTTTAAGATTCTTTTTTTATGGAAATAATAATAATTCTTCTGTTTGTCCCTTAGTTTATGAAAATCATCGTCCAGGATGAATAGTCCGAATAGCTCTTATTCCGAAAAACATTAGAATTACTTTATTTCAGAAAACTGTAATTTGAATGGCAAGTCATACTTTGTTTAACAAATTTCAGAAACTAGGAAACTAGCGAATAAGGAAAAATATTTTAAATGCTTTTGAAAATGCAGCAGCATGTGTTTTCAATGAACTTCAGAAAATTTAATTTATTTTCTTTATGTATTATTATTGAATTTTCTCTTCAAAGAACATTCTTCTTTCCCAATGAATAAAATCAAATTTCATACTAAATATTAGGTAAGAAATATTTTAGAGAATACTTAAAAGAATAATTCAGAATTCACTCACATTAATGTTTTAATTATTTGTATTTTACAGTTAAAGAGTCCAGTAATTTTGCTTTGTACTTGAAGATAATACGTAAGGATAAACTTATCCAAGGAGGTGTAGTACAGTTTACTAACGATAAACTTATCCAGCGACATAACGCAACAATAAACTTATGCAAGGTAATATAGCTAGGAATAAGGAACCCGACTGCCATCTAAAGAGCTGCAGAACTGAGGGCCACGGGAACGAAATTACGTACTGGAGAGCCACAGTCGTAGTTTAATGGGTCATAACAATTTTACTCCGGGTGTCATTAAAACCATCATAATCCTGACAGCACATAGTGTTAAAAGAGCAATGCTATTCAACCTTATGGATGTGTTAGCTTACATATTGTTTAGTAAAGATTAATTACTTCAACTTATATTCCGATATGCATGTATGTTTCAACGACCAGCTAAAGTTGAATATGTGAATCTGGATGACAATTCCTTTTAAAGTTAATGGTTGTGATGTTGATTTTACAGAAAAGTGTCACTGAATTATGTATAGAGAGAAAAAAATCGGATCGAAAGAGATTCACAAATGGAAAGAATAATATATCGAAAAACAATGGTACTGTTATGAAATTTCAGCTGTTTAAAGAGAAAATGAAATTCAACAACAGATATTCTAATTTTGCTTTAGATATATTCACGATTAAGCTGTGAGAGAAGTAATCTACAGCAAACAATAATTTGTTGTCCATAATGATCATTTAAAAGTATAAGGCAATGGAATATTAAGAATATACAAGCTTAGAAAATGTTCTTAACTCCAATCTAAATGAGTAAATTAATGGTTAAATGGAAGTTTTGAATTTTCAGATTGGAAAGTGATTGAAATTCTTTTGAGTCCAATTTTAATACCAGTTACAAAACAAAATTAGATGTCTTATTTTCTTAATTTGAGAATTAGAGCTAAAAGTTACTGTGACAATATATCCAAAAATTTCTGTTCTCCTTTTAGTAGTAGGACATAACTAATGATACTAATTTAAAATATAATGCAGTTTATATAAACATCTCCACGTATCCTTAATTTACAGAATTCAATTATTACTTAAAGCTACTTTAAGTTGTTTTAATGTTTTCTTCATTAGTATCTTTGTTTCCAAGTTTATTTAACAAAAGCATATTTTTGTGATATTATATAAAAATTTTTAATTTCTATGCAAATGCAATTTAGTCTTACGGATTAAAGTAGTTGTCATAAGGCATGATGATATTCTAATGACAAGCGTGATCCATTTTACTCTAAAGCAATTTATTTAAGGTCAAAAGTATGTTTTTTATCATAAAGGTAATATGGAGATGTTGAGTATAATGTATTTGGATCATCGCAAGTCCCAAAAATTCATACACAGCTCGGTTCATCTCTTTGCTGATTAATGTGTTGTATGTACTGTTAATGGCGAAAATATAGCCATAAGTTCTACATTTAATGATAGCATTCCCACCATTGTGCCTTCTTGAAGTTCAGTAGTAATACCTCAAGGGAGAGAAATTAATTCCAAACTTTTATTCATCAAATAATGGTAAAAATCGAAAGATTAAACTACAGAAAACACATCGCATCGTTTCTATAATACCAGATCTTAGTAAAATGTGCAATTAAGATTAAAAAATATAAAGGGCTTCTAGAAATAATATACTTTTATTCCCCGTAATAAACCTTTTGCTATATATAAAAGAAAACTTTTAGTCCTAGCGAACGGCCTAGCTGCATGTTCATTTTCGCGGTTTTCCGCCTTGTGTAATACGAGTACGAGGCAATTTACCTGAGAAGATCCTCTTTTGAAGACACTTCATCAGCTTAGCCAGATAGTCTTCTATGCATCGCTGTAAGCTAATAAATCCAATACAAAACAAGTCAACTTCTTATAAAATTCTTATAAAAAGCGTCAAAAATAATCTTACGCAAAATTTAAGCTATAAATTTATAATAAGAAAAGATATCGGCTTGCAGTAAAATGAAACAACATTATAATTTTTTCAAATATTTATTACCCCAAGACATTAAATAAAATGCAACTACATTAGAATTTCTTCACGTATTTATTACTCAAGACTTTGAACTATGTACAAAATAAATTATTAGTTATAGCATCATACAGTACAACAGACTTTTCTGAAATTGTTGTGAAATCTTTTGTAAGTGTATTAAATAAAAGCACACGGATCAGACTTATTGATTTACCACTATGAATTTCATCATCCAAGTGTTTCAGTGAAGTAGCGTCGTTTATTGGCTTCAAATGACTAGAATGTGCATTCGAAACAAAACCATCCTTTTAGCAAAAAGAGAAAGAATGATAAAGAGACAGGTTTTTTTATTTTTTATTTCTTGATTATTTGATTTTTGAGTTGCTTACGAAATGTTAACTGCACCAGAAACAAAGTAAAACCATTACAAATAAATAAATAATTTGACTTGAAAAGTAAGAAAGTAAAAATAAAATACGATTTAATTAAAAAACTCCTAAATAAAAAGTGTAAAATTAGAGTTTCTCTTTCTTATCTTCCTTTTTCCAAAGCAAAATATTTCTGCAAATTCTTTATGCTCCTAATAAATAGTAGCTAAATCAGATTGTTTGTGAAATCGCTTACATTTTATTTAAAATCTACTCCAACTAAAGTTGCCTATAAATCCAATTTTATAAAGTACTATGTATTCAATAATGAAATCAATGTATAGCATAGAGTACTCAGGTTTCTTGAAATATCTAAATGAAGAGAATAATTTATGAAAATAAAATAAAATCAACTTGAAAGTATATTTTCATCTATTAAATTTTCTCTTATATATATATTTTAAATTTTATCGTGTCTGTTTTTTCTCGTCTTTATAAATATTTTCTTGAATATTCTGTGTTACATCCTGTATTAAAATTCTAGGCGTAAACATTTCTGTTATCTAGCATCACTAATTGTTGGCATAGCAATATCTAATGCTTGCTGAGTGCTCATTCGAAGACAAGAAAGTACTTTGTTTCACTAATTTCCCCGAGGTAGTAATACATAGTCTAAGGAAGATACATTTTTAGAATCATTCACGGCGCATCAGGAAATTGCATTGCGGGCTAGGTAAATCTCAGGAAACAGAGATGTCTAGACTTGCTAAGCCCATGCGAAAGTGGGAATTATCGATTACTGTTTTCCGGAAATTACGGAAAATTGAAATTTAAATTCTTCTTAGCAATGAACTATTCTCAAATTTCTCCTAAATTGCGTTTATTACATTCGTAAAAGTTAACAGGTTGAAAGCTTAAACAACGAAGGAGCCTGCAAAAGAGCAAGTGAATACTCCTAATTCGGTTAAATGAAATCATTGTAATTAGAAGCTGTTATGTAGGCCCCAAGAAAGTAATCCAAAAACGTGCCACGATGCAGAAGAAATATGATCATTTCGACGACATTACCTTAAAAGGATTTAAATAACTGCAATAAATTTATAATAAAATGTATCATGATTGCTTCGTTTATAGTTATACGCTACCAGAGTAAAAATGTTTCCACACGTATAATGTATATATTACACATACACGTACAAGTATAATATATATATATATACATATAAAGGAGAGGTAAAAATTAGCTAAAGCCGTAAAGAACATTTGAACTACCTAATTACTGACATTACATGTGAAACAAAGTTAAAACAACAAAATCTAAGTTAAAGCAATAAATTGTACGCGAAAAAACATACATATTATACAAAAAAATTAGAAAACCTACACAACAAAAATCAAAATTTGGTACGCGAAGAAAACCTAAACAATTTACATAATATTGAGAAATTTTACATATAAAAAATCTTCTCTGGTCAATCTTCTCTGTTCAAGGATTCAAACAGAACTTATAGAGGGAAAAGTGCCTGGGTCCTCAACTTGTTTAGGACCCAGGCTTGGTTTTTATATTATGATACTGAATGCTGAGTTATCATGTTTATTTAAACGTAATTTCTCGAAATTATCACCTAACATAACAACAGAAGAAACAGAAATGGATGCACCTGATGTTTAATAATTTCACTTGTAAATTTCACATATGCAGCAGTACAACTGGAGAAACTACATCCTACAGCAGCAAGACAACTTGTAGCAGACTTGTTGGATAAAGGCGAGAATGGAAAAATAGGGTAGATTACAAATGATATTAGATGTAGAATAATGAAGTTACGGATCCTTTTAAATTTAACTGGTTGTTTAAAATTTTGACTTTCAAATTTTAATAT
Source organism: Stegodyphus dumicola (assembly GCF_044657685.1). Lineage (NCBI taxonomy): Eukaryota > Metazoa > Arthropoda > Arachnida > Araneae > Eresidae > Stegodyphus > Stegodyphus dumicola. The sequence continues at coordinate 104,382,575 of NC_140781.1, read as the reverse complement.
CATTATTGGCTGAAAAATGTTTCGCCATTAGTAAGTACATCCGTCCCGGACGTTATGTAAGAATCATATGACAGGGATATATTTTGAAAGGACGCTGTTTAAAGAGATTTTCTATAAGCATATTACTGTCTTTAAGACGCAAAGGGAAAATAACCAAATTGAAAAGAAAAATTATGGGGACAATGTAAATTAAAGTTATAATTTTATTTTACATGCAATTTGTCTTACAGGTATATGCTTTATTTTTAGTATGCAGTAAAATATTACGAAGTTTTGCGAAACTGCAATTCGTTGTTATGGAAGAAAAGGAGTTCCTATAAGTCTAAGGCTCCTAAGGGGAAACTGTCTTTTGTTTATATTGCACATGGAATAAGCCACAAAAAATTATCAACTCATTTGTTGGATGACAACCGAACCCGGAATAAATTGGCAGCAATGAGCGGTCTTATCCACGCGATGTTGGATGTAAGAGCAAATAAATATATGTGTGCATATACCTTCTTTTTAAACATTTTTAGAGTAAAATATGTCAGTACTAAAAGAGTTATTTCGGCTTAATCTTTGCTCTCTTAAGAATTAAACTTTAAGTGTTTGCCTTAAGAATTCTGTAGAGCAGATAAATAACTTATTCATCTTTAAATTAACCGAATTTAAAGCAGTTCTTATTAGAGATTGGTCACAGAAGAACTAAAATTCCTTTTGAAAAAATATGCACATGTAATAGCATTTGACAAAACATAGATTTAAGAAAGTGCCTGACAAATACTATTTTACCTATTTTTATTGACACAATCGTAAACTTAGATTTAAGAAAGTGTAGAGTCATTAGGATTATTTGGAGGCAGACGAGATGAAAAATTAGCAATCGCCTTCTCCGGGAGTCGAACCACGGACCTCTGAAAAACAGGCTCAGTGTGCTGACCACTACACCACGAAGGCACGCTAGGAAGACGGGAGAAATACCTTACAAAAGTTGTAAGGATTATGTTAATTTTATTAACAGTTAAATTTTGAGATAAACTTCCTTTCCTATTTCTTCTTAATTTCAACTTACTACTTCAAGCGAAAACGTAGTTTTAGAATCACGCTTGAATGCAAATTGAGGAAGAGTGGTATTTAACCGCGGAGTTCTACTGTCTTAGAGAGAACCAGATATTCTCGCTAGCGCGCATCCGCCTTTTTAGGCTACACTCTCTTAAGCTATTATTACGCTCGGCCGTACTTTAGGCCCTTGATAGCTTCGCAGTCAATTAGCGTTAAGGGGCCAACTCTGTTAGAATTTTGATAGTTTCGGCTATATCTCTTTAGTTAAGATTAGTTTAGTTTAATTCTTAGAGTCCTAAGTTCAAGCTCGAGTGTTAGCTTTATTGTAAAACTCTAAGATGGAGTTCTGTTAAATTTGAATTGGAATAATAAAGGGTTATTTCACCCTTCTCACTTGTTGTTTTGTACCCCACGAACTCAAGCGATTATTCGCTGACTAGTTCTTAAGGTTCTTCACATTCAACTGTACCTTAGAAGTACACAGTAGTGAATCTTATAAAGTACATGATAAATATTTTACCTATTTCTATTGTTATATCGCATATAAACATAGAAATTGTAGCATATTATGAAACAACCTAGTTATTTCAAAAAGATTTAATATAGAAGATATCTGTACGCATGTGTTGGTTCTTAATTCCGCATGTTTATTTTTCAGTCCTTGAACTTTAAGATACGGCACGCTAATCAGTAGCAGATAAAACCGCTGACTACGGCTAGTTTGTTCCATAATCGATTTACGATGTGCAGGTTAGTTGTCTATTTCGTTTATTGGTTTATCTAATGTATTTCATACATTCCCCTCCCCGACTGCCTGAAGTTCTTTCAAAAGCAAAGAGACCAACCGTTCTGAGTCATATTTAATAAGTGGTGAAGTAAAAAATTCTCCTTCCAATTTTTAATGCAGTGATATATTAATGCAGTGATATAAACAAAGTCTTTATAAATTCATTTTTAGGAGCCCTCAGTAAATAAATTATATATATATATACTGTGTATATATATATATATACTATATATATATATATATATATATATATATATAAAGAATTTTATTAAGAGGCAAGAAAAAAAAAGCAAAATTTTTAAACCCGTGCTGCTATAGCTGCAGGATTGAAGTAAAATAAAATTAAAACATCTAAAGTTAAAAGTAAATTGGAGTCAAAGCAAGACGATTCCTCAGCAATATTAATAATTTATATATTTTCCCTTTGTGCCTTTTTAGTTTTAGAGTTTGTACTACTATTATCATTTTTATTTTGAAATGTTTTGATTTTATGCTTAACCCCTTTACAAGGTTACAATTATTAATATTTTTGAGGAATTGTCTCGTAAATTATTTTAAAAGAAAAATATCCCAATACTATTTCCGCTCAATATACTGCCGAAAAATTATTTCGGATGAACTATTATAATCAAATAATTTAAGATGGTTCATCAACTGATTTTGGATGAATTGAAAAGTAGTGTTTTTCCTGGGAGGAGAGATTCACTTGAATCTGATCTACCTCCTCATGATAACGTTGAATCAGATTTTAATTGTATTTCTCTTCCTATTTTATATATTTTATATATTTCTGTTATTTTCAGGAAAACAGTTGATACTTTTTGACATTTTTTTATTGGGAATTTTTTGGGATTTTACTGGTTTTGAATTTCACTTCTCTCATGTCTTTGTGAATTAGGTTCCAAATTTCTTAATAATTTCTCTCTCTCTCCCTATATATGTATATATATGACTTCAATTTATTATATACACATAAAGTGTCTTTTTATTATGAAGCGATAAAGTTCTAAGCTTCACCGGTTTTAGTACAAACCGGCGACTTTTTAATACTCTCAACATAAGAGTATTGTAGTTCATAATATAAAAGAAGGCTAATGCTTTGAGTTTAAAATTATCACTGGAAATTTTTATAATCTTTTTAGACAAAACAATCTACTGAAAAATGTACGAAAGTAAAAGGCAAATTTTAGTTCACGATCTTTATTTTAAGTAATTTTAGTTCGATAAAATTACACATATATGACAGTAAAGTTCATCACTAAGCAGTTGAGCTTTCGTGTAATGGTAGCTGCTAAATTTAACCTCAACACGTAGGCGTATAACAATAAAGTTGATGCTAAGGAAGTTTCGCAATATTCTTCAGCAACTACAATAAGCTCCCTCATGGCATTTCAGTTCAGGCTTTCGTGAGAGGGCGAAATCTCATTTTCACTCGCATTCAAATTCGCAATCGTGATAAAAGGTTCTAAAGTAATTCAAACTGTAAAGTATTCCAAACTAAGCTTACGAAAATGTAGATAACTATTACGAAATGCCTTAAGTTGATTTCCAAATCTTTTCTGGGTATGTTAGCCGTAAATAATTTCCAGGAAACTGTAATGAACTCTTTTAGCTCAAGTGGCTTTTCAGACACCTACACGCATAAATTAAACGCGGAAATGGGTGGGATGAGGCTTTTGAAAAGGAAATCCTAGGATATGTGCCTATTTAATTTGGAATTTAGGAGCAGCTTTTCTTAGTAAACTAAGTACTATGCCCAGACTTTTAGACATGTCCTCAAGATTAAGGAAAAGTGTCTGGAATATATATTGACGCAAAAGAAGTAAACAGGCATAATATTTAGTAGAATAAAAATAGCTATTCTAGTTAGGATTTCTTATAAACTTTTCAAACTGAATAATGGCTGAGCGCATTAATATTTCTGAGCTAAAAAGACACAAGGACATTACTTATTTAAAAACATATGAGCAATTGAAATGATTTTCTTCTGGCGATTGCTTCTGTGACCGACACGAAGAAATGTTATTCAGCATTAATGACTAAGTTTCAGGTGCTTTTCTATTAAATTTACAAAACAACAAATGGATATGTTTTATATAAGATAAAAAGGATGTCCAAGTTTTACACGCAAGTATTATATATGCCATCCTTTATATAATAATAACTTCAAGACGATAAGAAAATTCTTGGCTTGCTTGCTCCAGCGTATTCTTTGTTGCTGTCTCCTCAGCAACAATATTACGGTTTTTTAGACTATGTAGGCCCATTGCCATAGATGGAGAGACTATAGTGTCTTCAATGTACGTCTAAAGGAAAACGTTGCATGGCTTAAAATTCGGTGGCTTTGGAATGCCAAGACATCAGAACTGTTCCAATTGATCCAAAGAGAGAGTTTACGATACTCTAAGCATGACATTCTGTAGTATGTTAACACAAAATGCAGAAGTTCAGGAATTTCCTTGTTCATTTGATGTGTGTGAGTCTAAAACGTTAGAATAGACACCGAAACAACAAGCGCACTAATTATGAAGATTACAGGCGTTCCAAATGATTGTTCTTATTGAATTACACTGATGGGAAAAAATCCCAACACCAAGACGAAAGTTAATGTAGAACAATGGAATTCCATCAATACATTTGTCTAGGTAACATAGTTAATTGATTAAGTTTTCAAGACCATAGTTTAATGCTACGGCGAGAAGTGCCATTTCAAATGGGAAATGCTGGTACATTAATGATGATGTAGCCACTAGAATTTTGAATGCAAGCATTCAAACGTACAGGCATTGTATCGTACAGGTGCAGGAAGTCAGTTTGCGGGATGGAGTTCCATGCCTTTTGCATTTGGTCGGTCAATACATGGATGGATGTGGATGGCGGTGGAGTTGTCGCCAATTATGTCCCATACGTGCTCGATTGGAGAATGATCTACTGATCTAGCTGGCCAAGGCAACATGTTTACACTCTGAAGAGCATCTTGGGTTACAACAAAGGTATGCATGCGAGCATAATCCTGTTGGAAAACACCCTCTCTAATGCTATAAATTTAAATATGCGTATAAATTTGTGGTCAGGGTGAGTGGAATAAACACGAGAGTGCTCCTTCTAACACGAGAGTGCTCCTTCTTACACGAGAGTGCTCCTTCTAACACGAGAGTGCTCCTTCGGTCATACGAAAGTGCTCCCCAGACCATAACTCCAGTATGTCTAGGGAGCAGACAAGTTAGTTGCAGGTGCTCACCTGGCCTCTTTAAACTAACACACGGCCATCACCGACATGAAGGAAGAAAAAGCTTTCATCAGAAAATACAACAGATCTCCACTTTGTCCTCCAGTGAACTCTGGCTTCATACTGCCGACGTCACAAACGGTAGTTGTTTGGAGTCAGTGGAATGCACACTATAGAGCGTCTAGTTTGGAGCTGTCCTTCAAGCAACCGATTTGTAACAGTTCATTGTGTCACTGTGGTGCCAACTGCTGCTCGAATTTCTGCTTCAGACGCAGTTTGATGTATCACAACCATACGTCGAATACGGCGGTCTTCCTTCTAGTAGTGCCACGAGGCCAACAGGAACCCTCGTAGCTCCATTACACTACCGCGTTCAAACTCACTGATCTGTTGATATTGGCTTCCTCGTCTTGTTAAATGCATCTTAGCTAACATTAACTCAATACGCCAAATCTGAATGATAAATAACACTCACAAACACTACAGCGCGTATTTAAACCAAATATGATATGCATGTTCATAGTGGCGCTATTAGTGACACACTTATGTGCCTAGCGCGAAATTTGAATCGATGTCATCTTTCAGATTTATAAACACGCTAACCAAATTTCTTTTACCTAGTACAAGTCCTTCTTGATGTTGGGATTTTTTCCCTTCAGTGTATTTAAATACATTAAAGAAAACGAGGGCGAAATGTAAAGGCCAAAGAATTCGAACTACCAGGATTGAGCGGTTTTAAAACTGGGATGCTGATAGGCTCTTAACGCTCGGCCGCTGATAGGCTTATTAAGACATATTATATATCATACTACCGGGCTTTATATAAGAGCCATCGAAACAAACTTTATAAAGTTTTCAAGAATTTATTATTTATTTTGAGTAAGTTTCAGAAATTTTATAGAGTCATTAAGTTATTTTGACGCTGAAGACGTGTAAAATGAGCAGTGCTCTCTCCGGGACTCAGACCTGGACCTCTCGAATACTCTCCTAGTGAAAGCATGCAGAAAGGAGGGAGAAAATACATAATAAGCTCATTACCAGAAGAAGGAAAGAGATTTCAGTGAAATTTTATTTAGGATTTAAAATAGCGTTGCTGAATACATATAGATTTTATAAAATTTTGTATATAACATTTTCCAATATTACGAGCACCAGCATATGTACAGATACACATAAACATCACTGCCATAAAAGCAAATTAATAATTAAAATTCCGTAATAGTTAGAGTATGCATTTACAGGTAAATTTCCAGTCTTTATTTAAAGTTGCAAATAACAAGCTTTTTTATGCTTTTTTTTATTTTTAACCCGAAAACATTTATCCTTTTTAAAATATTTTGGTGTTTTTCTTATGTAAATTGTAGTATATTTCTCCATTAACCGTCTTTTATTATTAAAGAAGCTAAGCGAAGTATAAATCAAATGTATAAAAGAGATATAAATTTTCGAATGTATTTGATAAAATATATTCCGTTTACTTTGAGTGAAGCTAATCATGCGTGCAACCTTCTGAAAGCTTCTGAAATTGCTACCCGTAAAATTATTAGTAAATATTCTTATTTCAATGATCATGATTTTGTGAACATAAGTTTCACTGAATGAAGTATTTTCAAATATTGTTAAACAGCCGGAAGGAATATAAGTAGGCAATTGAATGAGTTTCCCTTAGCATGAGTTGTTTTGTTCTGAATAAGCCTCTCAAAAGGGAATTTGCCTTAAATGGAATTCACCCCACTAGAAGAAGTCATTTTAAAGGGATTACTACCACTCCAGTTTGAAGAGAATTACTTCTTCCGTAAAAAAGAACAAAGTTAATGTTGAGAGAATAAAACGTGAAGGAGTGCATTTGACATAAAGAATATCGAATACATGCAAGGAATCATATTTAATCTTCCTTCTGTTCTATTCTTATAAGCAGGTTTAAGCTCCTCTTTAATAAAATTTTTCTGCATACCAAGACAAATTTCACGAGATGTAATATGCGTCTGCTTTAATGGTTTTCATTATTTGTCAAAAAAATTATTTCAAAGCAAGTTTTTTTTTTTTTTTTTTTTTTTTTTTTGCGTAACTTGATTAGAAAGCAAAGCTTATTGAACCACATAAAGTAAGCATCATACAACTGACTAGCAGGTACAAGATTTTAATTTCAATTTACAGTAAAATATTATTCATCAATGCAGGAAAATTTACAGTGAACCAACAGCTGTAGAATTTCTTCAGTAAAACAATTTTCATACAATAATAATGCTTCTGAGTGATTAAAAATTGTCGTCAGATTAGTATCCGCATAAAGAAGAAATTTTGGCGAGGGCGCTTTCAAGGTCATTTCATTTGACCAAGACTGTTCCCATCACAAATGAAAGTGCGAACCGTAAACGAAAGTTTAGTATCTTCTAGTCAGATTAGTGAGTTAAAGTATTTAATTTATTATTTCACTTAAGCAATATCACGCATTTGAATCTTGTCACTCCATAGGAGACAGAGTAGACCGAATTTATTAGATTATGGGAAAAGCTCACGAGGGCTGTCTACCTAAAAGGAGGGAGACTTCGTGGAGAACTTTCTAAAGAAAACTGTCTAATATTCACTCAGACATGATAAAAACTACGAAAGCTCTTTTCCAGACTTGCTAGTCAGGATTTGAACCCGAGTCAGACTGTCAGAGTTCAGAAGTCTTCCTACGCAGTCGCCGGTAGACCCAGCACCAAATGACAGAGTAAGAGGAAATTATCCGAGCAACAAAACAAAATCCTAGGTTTGAATCCCAGCTTTTAGAAACTCACTATACTATACAGTTTTAACTTAGTGTGGGTTTATGCAAATCTCAAAATCTATTCTATTTACGATGTAATTTACACTTGTATTATTTGCAATAATCGTATTTTTTTTCCTTTTTAACAGAAGTTACATTAAACTAATTGAAAGTGTTAAGTGAGGATGAGTATTCTTAAGAAGTTTTATTTTCAAGTGGCAATTTGTTAATGAAAAATGTATTTGCTAATTAGGGAAAATTTAAATCATGATAAATTCTTCATCTTACTATTCATGAAAATAAGTTCTGCTCAGTTATTATCCGTACAGTTATTTTCTTTTACTACGTTTAATTCTGTAGACAAAACACATACTGCTTTTAATTAATTAATTAATGTTAATGATTTTACAGGCTCTTTATTCGGTGACAAACGGATTAAACGAATTGTGCTTCTGCGTTTAGCAGTGTGAAGTTTAATTACGAGTCTTGAAAGTTACTCTTCTCAGAGTATGATGCGTTTCCTGCACTTGTAATTTATATGTAATATATTTAAAGTCAGTTTTAATCCCAGTGGCTTCTCTACGGAAATAATAGGTAATAAATTTCTACGTAATTCGATCAAAGGTCGAACTACCAGTGTTCAGCGACGTTTCCGCTCGGCCGCTGATGAGTCCATTTAATTTAAGATCAAGCCCTATCTGCCTAAAGTACATTCAAATTGTGAAGAAAGTATAGCCAGGAATGGAATCCGATGGCCTTGTACTTCACTTTCCATTCCACTAGCTACCATACGTTCTGGGTAGGCTTGAAGCAAGCGAACTCTGTATTATTTCTAATATTCTGTAGCAAATAAGTTATTTCATATGTGACAGTTAAGGTTATATGCTTATATAAGCGTATGATTTATTTGTGACTCCCTCAATATCCTCATTGGCTTTTATATGTTCTCGCTATTTTTAACAAAGTGGCAAAACTCAAAAAATCGTTTTGCGCGGTGCGACCTATTCAGACTTAAAGAATCATGAATCTCAGCATCTGTCTACCCTCATGGTTCGGTTCTCTCAAGACGCAGGATTTATTTCAAATTATTACACATGAGATCTAATTAAGAAGGGATAAATCTTTGGTTTTTACGGGCCCATCGGAGGCCGAATAGATAATACCGATGAACACTAATCGAATGGCTGAATTGATGTAATTCGTTCCAGGTTCAAATCCCAGTGAACGGGCTGGTTGAATGGATATTTTCATAGCTTTTTTCCATACACAACAAGAATTAACACAAGGGGGTATCTTAGCAAATCCTCCATGAAGGCATCCTTTTCTTTAACATGCTGTAAGGGTTATGTTAATTTATCTAACTGTTAAATTCTGAGTTAAAGTTCCTTTACTGTCTTCCTGAATTTCAGCTTACAGCTTCCTGCCAAAATGTAGTTTTAGAATCGCGTTTGAATGTAAATGAGGAGAAGTATTTAAACGGGAAGTTCTACTGACTTCGTTAGAGAGAACCAGTGCTTCTGGTTAGCGCGCGTTCGCCTTCTTAAGCTATTCTCTCCTAAGCTATTATCACGCTCGGCCGTACTTTAGGTCCTAGATAGCTTCGCCGTTAGTCAGCATTAAGGGGCCGACTCTGTTAGAATCTTGATAGCTTAGGGCATATCTTTTTACTTAAGATTAGTTAAGTTTTAGTTCTTAGTTTCCTAAGTTCAAGCCCGAGTGGCGGCTTTATTGTAAAACGCTAAGACGGAGTAATGTTAAACTTTATTGGAATAATAAAGAATAATTTCATCCTTCTTAGGTGTTGTTTTCTATCTCACGAACTCAAGCGATTATTCTCTGATGAGTTCTTAAGATTCTTCAACTTCAACTGTAACTTAAAAGTACACAGCACAGAATCTTACAATGCCTTACCACTAATCAAGCAATCTAATCTAGTCGGTTTGAAGTTTGCTCTTTTAGAAGAAGCTGAATCATGAGATCATAGGCTCATATATATATCGTTAATTTGTAGCTTATAAATAAATTTAGTTGCTTTAGATTATTTGAACAAACAGAAATTTCACTTACGTCTTCAAGGTCTAGCTTGAATCCTAGGCTATCCATGCAACAGTAGTGTCTTTATGGAAGATGGTAGCTTAAAATCTGTCATTCCTATGGAGAAATTAGTGACATGCAATGCGGAGTACAAGACATCGGATTCCAATCCGTTGTGTGCTTTCCTCAATATCTGGATGGGCACTAAGCAGATAGTTCTTGTGTGTGTTGACCTAAATTAAATAATCCAATCCAATTCACTTTTTCCTCTTTTTATTGCGGAAAATTAGAGATTTCCCAAGAAAATACTAGTGTGATTGATTCTTGAAGAAATATATATATCTTATTATTTTCGGTTTCTATAAAGTAAAGGCAAGCTGTGGTTTAATTGGATTTCGTAGAGAAATAAATGATTCTGTGAGTACACGCCAATTGACATTTCCCCGATTTCATAAAGTAAAAACAATTTTCAAAGTGATGAGAACGAGACACCTCGCATCTGAAGACGTGATCTCTCGGGACTAATTAATTTTCACATAAGGCGCCTTCAGGGCAGATAAGGCAGAATTACCGAGAACAGAATAATGGGGTAACGGGATTTTATCTTACTGCTTTCTTTGATCGGAATATGGGGTTACTGCATCAATTCTTCATGACTGCGCGCTTTTATTGCCTTTTCCACTCAAGGAAAATTGTGTCGATGCCTAAGAGTCGAGGTATTGGGAATCGTGAGCAAAAATTTCAGGAAGTTGTTGCCATCCTGCGAATGAAAGCTCTAAAATGTCCCCCAAAAACAGGCTGAGTAATTTCCTGGAAATGATTCGTGTAATTTTTTTGTAGCGAAGTATTAAACTTAAGGGATTGAAATGAAGGGTTTTTTTTATTGCTTGACATCAAATGGAGTCAAACTTTGCGATATGTTAATGATGAGAAAGATAACACTTTCTCTTTTTTAATTTTTGAAACATACTTGCTGAAAATACATCAGTTTAGAAACTTCAGTGTTTATCTTCCTAACCATTAAAACTTGGAAATTGTTAAGAAAACAAGGGCGTTAAAGGAACATTTAATTATACAAATGAAAGTGCAAATATTGCTAAACCAAGCTAACTGTTTAGCTCCTGTCCCAAGTTTGAGGGAGAACACCCCGATAGCGGTCTGAGGGTCTCCCACTGCTCTTCCTCTACCATAAACCTCTCGGGAGGACTTTCCGCTCGCCGTGTATTTTAAGTATCCTCTTGCCACACTGACACTTACGGTTACAAATATCCATGCCCTCTCCAGGATTTGAACCCAAACTGATCGGTGCAGCAATCAGCGTCACTGATCGACTGGGCTGAAATTCATCCAACTTTGTAAAACGAAGCTTCTATACTCAGGTTAACCAAGGAAAAAGGCCTTATTAATAGCTGAATGGTTAAGACCACTAAATGCTGATAGTTCGTTCTGGGTTTGAAACTTGTAAGGTTTATGCTACGTTTACTAACAGTTAATGTTTAGTTAAAGTTACTTTCCTGTCCATTCTTCATTTCAGCTTACAACTTCCGGCCAGGATGTATTTTCAGAATCGCGGTCAAATGTTATTGAGGAGAAGAAGTATTTAACTTTGAAGTTCTACTGACTTCGTTAGAGAGCCAGATATTCTGAGCAGCGAGCGTTCGCCTTTTAGGCTACTCTCTCCCTTAAGCTATTATTACGCTCAGCCGTACTTTAGGCCCTTGATAGCTTCGCCGTTAGTTAGTGTTAAGAGGCCAACTCTGTTAGAATCTTGATAGCTTCGGCTATATCTTTTTAGTTAAGTTTAGGTAAGTTTTACTCCTTAGTATTCCTGAGTTCAAGCCCAAGAGGAGGCTTTATTGTAAATTCCAAGAAGGAGTCGTCTGTTAAATTTATTTTGAATAATAAAGGGTATTTAACCCTTTTTGAGTTCTGCTCTCTATTCACTGAACTAAGCGATTATTCGCTTACCAGTTCTTAAAGTTCCTCATTTTCAGCTTTAACGTAAAGGTAGGAATCTTACAACTTAAGTGAACGGGCTGGCTGCATGATCGGTTATACCCATATAAAGCGCAAATACAAGTAAATTTCTTTTACAAAGCAGTTCACGAAGGCATGTAGCCCTCGTGTCTCTTTTCTTATGCAGATAACGCTCGTGCACTTTGTCATACTCCAATAACCATTCCAATAATTAACCAAGAAGAGTTAGTTGTGACTTTGGAATAACAATACAAATAATGAATTTATTTTGTTCTTTTGCTTAGTTGTTCGAATTATAGTTACCACCGACTGAATGAAATACCTGCAGGGTTTTTACCGTTTATGCAGCAAATATGAACCAGTTTCTTTTAGAAAGTCTTGAAAAAAGGCCATTAGCTAGTTAGCTATTACATGTTTGTTATCATTAATTACTCAAAACGTCTTAAACCTCTCAAACTTCCAGTGAATGTCAAATCCTTACTTGAATTGAGAAAAGAACAACCAGATATGAAGCCGATATCACTATTCACACTTTGAACAATTCCGAATTTTTGAAAGTTTCGCTCTTAAGTGTGTCACTGGCGGAAATGAAACATCGATCTCTATATCTGAATGACGTATGGTGAATATTCCGAAACTCTCAGACAATTTTCTCCTTCTGAAGCCTCTGAAGAAAGATGAATATTCCTTCTTTCACTTTTTCAGTTTAAACTGAAAGCCAATCGAAAGAGAAATGTACCTAGAACGGTAAGGAAAGTTTAATTTCTTTTCACTTTCTGATATTTAATATTTTTAACAGTAATATTCCGGCCTTAAATCAAGGTTTTGAGTTTCAACAGGCTTTTAAAAATATTCCATTATATTTAGCCACCTTCTATGCTCTTAAAATATTGGTGGGAAGTGAATAGTATTTTCATTTAAGAAGCAGATGTACATCTTACGAGATCAGATTTAAAATTTTCCGCATCTGTAAAACAACTACGATTGAATCGGATAGCCATTTTCATTCGCTTGAATACACAGAATCACTCCATCGACATTAACCACACAATATTGGGAATAGTTAAGTTATAATTTACATAAGCTTTATTACTGATACATACAAAAACTGGGTTTAGGTTATTTAAGAAATATCAGTGGCAATTTCTGACATTCTTAAAATAGACGAATATATTTATAGATTTCTTTTCGTAGCTTTCTTTCAAATGCAAATAAGTTTATTCTTCTATGATAAATTAGTTGAATAATTATAAACGATTACCGACTCAATCACATGCATCACCTCAGGAGTGTAAAATGCTGTTTTCGTTTGAATGGATGACCTTTGTGATGTTAATCGAACAATATTAGAAATTCCATAATTAAAGGCAGCATTAATCTGTATAACAGCTTTAATATGTAGACAGATTTAATCTTTGAAATTAAAGACAGCTTTAATCTGCGAAATAGTAGACAACTTTAATCTGCGTAAGAAACGTTCTGCCTTCTGTAATTTTTAGTTACTAGAGTAACGACAGGTTTTGTGTTAAGGCCAAGGAGCGTAGAATGTTTTTTTTCAGTTGAATGGATGTCTTTGCGCTGTTAATTTACAGGCAGTTTTAATCTACGAAATTATAGACAGCTTTAATTTGTGAAATTACAGAGAGTTCTAATCTGTGAAATTAGGGACAGCTTTAATCTGCGTAAGAAATATTTTGTATTCTGGAATTTCCATTTACTAGAGCAACTGTATATTTTCAGTTGAGACTAAGATGAGTCTCCTTAGTTGTGTAAAATGTTGTTTCCGGTTGAACAAATGCCATTTGAACTGTTTAATGATGAATATTCTAAATTTCAAATAGACAGCTTTAATCTGTATTATCTGTACACAACTCTGATCGAACTTATAGAAAGCTTTTATCTGCAAAACATGCATTTGCTTTCTGTAATTTCCAATTACTAAAGTAACGATAGGTTTCGAATTAGGCACTTTTAAGATCATTTCCTGAATGCGATGCATAATTCGACACACAGCCCCCTTTTTGTCAGACAACTGCGATGCATAACTAGACACACATTTTTTTTTTACAGCTTACTACAAACAGTTACGAACAATGACGTGGTTAACGAAGGCGCTAGCTTAGCTTTTGTAGAATGAGAAGCTAAAAATTTAACTACCTGTATTTTAATCAATCAAGACAGCATTAGAATAAATTTATGGTGACTCAAATGAAACTTCTGAGGAAACTTGTGAATTTCTGTGTGACGCTGAGAATGTAGATTATGTTTACCTGAATAGCATTCCATTACCTTAAGTCTCAAGCATTTGGACACTTGCCAAATATCGGCCTCCCGGCTGTGAATAGCGAAATGGGATAAGAGCTAAGACGATGTAACAAGATATACTCGAAAATTATACGTATGTGAATACTTGCGGTTAAACTAAAGACTGTAAAAATCCGGTGTTAAAGTGTGTTTCATTGTATGACTTGGATGTACTGTGATTTAGGTTTTACTCAAATGCAATAAACAAAATTTAAAAAAGTAATGATTCAAACATAATTACTTGAAAAGTTAAATAAACGAATAAGCATGTGCAAAGCTTTAAAACATTGTTTATAAACACAGTGAAAAATGAAGACAACTTTTATCCTAGAAAAGTAAAAATTAACAAAGTTAACAAAGTTAAGCTTGAATTTTTCTTAACTGGAGTAAAAGATTTTTCTTAAGAATAAATTATGACAGTTTCAGTTTTGTAAGGAATAGTCTTTTAAATACTCTCCTGATGTAAAAGTAGTAATACTAGTAACAGAAGCAGCATTATTCCCACAAATAATGCGTTAGTACTTATTTCAAGCGCAAAAGTCAGTACAGAAATTTATGCACATTTGTATTTCCATTATTATTAAATACGGGATTTGTCAAGACAACTTAGCGAACAGAAGGAAGTGATCTTGTAGTTAAACGTGCATTTAAAATATTAGTATAAGTCGAAAATAACTTTAAAACGAATACTTTTCAAATGCTGCACATAATACTTTCGCGTAAAATTGTATTTTAATTGAACTTATTATTCCTTTGCATTCACTGGATTTTTCAGATCACTAGGAGTCAAATACTGGAATTTATTTATAATTGCATTTATTTTACATTTTTACTTTCACAGCATTGATGTCTTAAGATCTTTTGTCAGAGAAATGAAGGTATTAGTTTGATGATTTAGGGGGGAAGTTCAGCGCATAAGTGGAAAGATTGCTACAAAAGGCTGCCCAAATTTTAACAACTGAAATTTATTTATTTAAGAATTATTCATTCCGTGATTTGACTGATAGGATGATTTGCAATATTTCAGCTTGCTCCAAAGTATTCAAGAGCTAATTTGGTTTCTGAATTCATCAAATAGCAAAAAAACATACGACTTCCCAATTAGCATAAAAGAAATTTGGGGAGCATTATGTGTAAAAGAAAATTTAATTACCTAATTGGGCCAACTGGTACAGCATTTTTTCACTTTAAGGTTTAGAGTATATAGTGTAGGTTTACATTACTCTGGAAAAACGTTTGATAACATATGTACATATGTACGTCTTTAAAAGAAGTCATATTTAATGGCCCTACATCTTTCACCGTTCTATATAAAGCAAAGCCTTCCAGTAATGAAAGCAGAAAAGAAAATGCTAACATTCATAATTGCTTTGATATAAAAAGACTCAAATTTTAGAATACAAATATAAGATAATGAGACAGAGATGCAAAATATTTCAGTTTCATAAACGAGTAGTTTTAGTGGCACTTGGGATCAACAGCATTAGTTTGTAACTTTTAATGTTAATAAAGTACTCATATTATTCAAATGATTAATTTATGTTGAAAGTCTGATTAAATGCAAGATTTAATAAATTTTTATTTGGTTTCTTTACTCGGCATATTGAAGAGTACCTAAATCGATTACTGTATGTTTTCCTTTAAATTTCACTCTATCTTTTATGTCTCTGTTCTTTTTCGAAAACTAGCGAAATGAATTGTATAGGTATTTAACTTTATTTTAATGGCATTCATAGCACGAACCAGAAATTTACAATACAAATTGTTTAAAAGCTTCGAACTAAATAGTTTAAACGAAGAAAATAAACAGATGTGCAACATTTTAAAAAAATGTAATAGTATCCAAAAAGAACGTAATGATTCTTTAGGTATTTGTTATTTTTCCCTTTTTTACTCTTCCCATATATGGTATTACGTATTGGATATTTCATGTGGAGAGACTTCGAACTTAATTCAATAGTTAAATTTCAACATAGTCATGGGAACAACACCGACTACCTAAAAGTGTAGTTCCTCGAAATTAACAGAGTACAACTTTATAGTAGACAAGTATAAGTAGATGCGTATGGCATAAACAATAACGTATATATTATGTATGTTCGACATATGGCGTAATTTTTTGGGTACCAAAATTTCTCAACTGAACTATAAATAATAATATTAGCTACACACACAGGAAATGACAGCAGAAAGACAAACTAAGCAAAACCAAGAGTATAAAACGAACACAAGATGAAAAATTACTCTATTAGAAAAAGAATAGAATTGAGACTGAAGAATAAAATACCGCAATTCGGTATGAATATTCATCGAACGCTGATTAAGTTACGAACTATATTCAAGCAGTTTCGATCAAAGAGATTTGTAACTGAAAAAAATCATTCTAATTGTGTTTTTCCTTTTAGTGAATTTCAGATAATTTAAGTACCAAGAGGAATAAACTAATTTACATAAAAGCGGCATGGTTGTAAAAGGGGATCTTGCTTCTAATGACAGAAGAAAAACCGCTATTCATAAACTGTAATAAAATATTCATAGTTGTTTATACCATAAAATTTCATTACAATAAAATATTCATAACTATTCATACAATGAATTTTTCATTACAATAAAATATTCATACTTCTAAAAGTTAGGATAATCAGCCAAAATTATTCAACATAAAATGTTTGGAAATTTTTGTTGTGCTGCACAAGAATAGATATTTGTATTGTGAACTATCTCACTTGTCTGGAACTAACATCAGATTCAAGTCACAATTTTTGTCGTGGTCAAGAAACAAGGGTTTCATTTGCCATTGGCTTAGGCCTTGAGTCGCTTATATGTGACAGTATAAATATCCCAAGTTTTTATGGAGAACCTTAAGGGAACTGATTTAAGTTATATCACACATGTTCCACTTCCACAAACCTCTCGACTGTGCTTGCTGAGGATTCGAGCTCGGGCTGAAAGCTATGACAGTCAGCTCCTCTACACCATACAAAGAGGACGGCTAGTGTATATTTGTTTATGGATAACTATTACTTAATTACGAACTAATTTAAGTAAATTAAATGTTCTTCTAATAATTATAATTTAATTTATAATCTAAAAGCAATTGAACAGTTGTTCATTTTATTTATTTATTACCATTCCACGAATTCAGTTGCGTCTCATCTTTACCCTCTTCGTTCTCAAAACAACTGTATGCACGCAGGTGTAAAAGTTAAATAATAAAGACCATGCAAGTTCTTAAATTAAAAATCTCGTAGAGAGCATTTAGCATTTTATTTCGAAGCGGGAGCTGGGGAAAAGTGCAGTGCTTTCGAAAGGACTCAAGATCAGATCTTCCAGTAGTTAGCAAGACGTGCTTTCCACTTACACCACAAAGGCAGGCGGTGAGGAGGGAGAAAATCCTTACATTCTCCTTCGCTTAAAAAGCAACTGGGGAGGTCAGGAGCCAATCGCCAGCTATAGTGGTTAAGAATCATCGTCCACCATTTTTTTACTTTAGGAGAGCCTCTTGTAGAATCATTTTAGAATTTTTCGGAGGAAGGAGACTTGATAAATCAGCTATGCTCTCGCTGAGACTCGAACATCGAGCCTTCCGATGCTAGTCGGACATATTTTTCAATCACACAACGAAAGCAAGCAGCAAGAAGGAAGAAAAATCTTATAATTTATATATCAAACTCTTAAGATTAACTAAAACTTATTTGATGACTCAAAAATTAGGAAGAGCTTCCGAAAAACTAGAATCAAGCAAAATCATCAATGAAAAGTGTAAAAAGTTCAATGCCTTTTAAGGTAAAAAAATCATAGCGAAACATATAGTTTATAATTATTGAAAAAATATAGTATACCTGAAAGAAAAAAATCACTTGTCTTATTCTTGGCTTCAACATTGTTTAACAAGTATTATAGATAACTTTTAAATTGGACTGATAGCATTTATTACATTAACTCAAATGCTATAAGATTTTCTGACACGCTTATTCCAGTAATGAAAAATTTGAAAGCGCATTTTCTTTACTATGTCTGGAATTCAAATATTCTTTTCTGTCTGCAAAATGTGAGTCAACAAGAAAAGAAAATAATTATCCCGAGCTCGAAAAGGAGAGAAAGAGTTTTCCTTTTGATACTGATTAAAGTGAAGGAGGGAAACAAGTGAGTTACTTCCATTACCTTAATAGTACTTTAATGTAGACATCCGAATTTTTCTGGCAATCTCCTAGCAAATTATACCAATCCAAAAAATAATTCTTCTTTATTACTTGAAAGAACTGAAAAAAAAATTAAAACTCTGGAATCGAGAAGAACTTTTGTTCGATGTAAGAATCAAAAGAAATTTATACCGCAAATTATAATACATAAATTAAATATCCAAATATGCCAAATGACAAAATATAAGTTAAGAAGGTTTTGCTGCAAATTTACCTCAAAACGTATGTTTTACGAGCAACTGTATGCTTTTTAATGCGATTTGTAGTATCCTATTTTCTCATTATTTGTACTTTATTATGTCTCCAGCGATAAGCCAAAAATGATGCCTGGCCATTTTTTTTTCTTTTCAGAACCATTTTTGTTATGATCAAATTATCAACTTGACTTAATAACCAATCCAGCCATTGACAAGATCAATTAATTTGCTAAATGTCTAGTAATAAATAGTGATTAATTTGAAAACAGGATTAGGGTTAAAGGATGAATATCACCACTAGGTGACCTTTTGAATTCTCTCGTTAAGATGACTGACCGGGTTTAGAAACAGAACAATGAGTTAATTGATAATTTGGAATTAAGGATAATTTGGAATTAATTGTTAATTTGGAGAAAGCGAAAAATTTCTTTAAGAAATTTAACATACGTTTGAAAATCTCGTTCTCCTACATTGCGTAAGAATTTCTCCTTTCCTTTGGGTACCAGAAGAATAATCTATTTAAATAGGAGAGCCAATACGCAATAAAAATAAAAGAGAAAATCAGCAGATTTCATCAATGGGGCCAATAATATGCTTTTCTTAGATGGTCTCAAAAAAAGAAAATTTTAAAAATAAACTCTAATCTAGATCAAAATCTCAGTCTTATTTCTTCAAATTTAAGAAGACAACTAATTAGGATATTGCATCATGCATTTACTGCATAATACGTCTTAAATACTTTGATGTCTCTAAGCTTATTGTCCGCATGCGTTTACTTGGTCTTACATATTTTTCTGTCTCTAAGCTTATCATCCGTCTGGAATATAACAAGAAATGTATTTTATCGTTTTCGTCAAAGTAAATAGCGTTCGTCTGATTTACAACAGCAAAGACGTTTCCACACAAACGCCTCTTTTCCTGCTTATTAGGGTTTTAATTAATTCTAATTTGGCACAAAACAAAATGTTCTGAGATTCGTGACTAGTATTAGAGAAATCATTTTTAACCCTTAATTCTTTAATAACTATTTTCGTTTTAATATTCATAAATGCTGAATTAACTTACAGTTTTATTCCGGGAAGCTTTTATGATGTCACACAAACGTCTTTTGTCTTATGTTCCTTCTCTTTCGTATATGAGGCGGGATGCAAGTACTTACGTATAAAACGATGAAGAAAAGTAACAAGGACTAAGAATCTAGCCGAAGGTCTTTAGAGAGAAAGTGATAAACCACAATCTAAACGGTTAATGTTTTATGTATACCATGCGATCGATGCTGTGAAGCCCAAACATAGTGTAGTCTAAAGACTTGGGGTGTGGTTTCACGATGAGCTCATTAGTTGGTCAACGTTTTATCCTTTCTTCCCAGAAAAACGAGGATTGAATATTGAGGTGGATTATAGGAAGTATCTCTTAGATGAATGGCATAGTAAGCTAATGCAATTATTTTTACGAATAAAAGTGTCAATAATATTTCGCTAAGTGCCTGAGTAAGAGTTTGGATTAGAATCCATCCTTTTCGTGCGTAAATCTAAATACATGTCATACTTAATGAGAACTTTATATGTACTAAAAAATTCAAAAATATTTAGTTCTATAATTATACTGATATTGAAATTACTTTCGATGTTTTATTAAATTGAACCATCCTATTATTTACCCAGTTTAATGATTTAAATTTTCCTTTCGGCAAAGGAAAAATTGAAAGTTGAATTTTCATTTTAATGTGTAAAACGGTTCCCTGCATGTAATTTGTTTTCATATAGCATCGATGTAAAAGATAAATGCAATAAAATTGTTATTATAATTTTTATATCATACGAAAAATTCTTAACGCATTTACGAAATGCATTAAACTGTTAGCTTAGTTTCATTTTATTCAATTTGTTTTTCTCTTATGTTCTTGTAACTTATGTAACGTATTGATAATTTGAATAACTTAAAATCTTTTATCTTCTTTATCTATTATCTTCTCTTATCTTCTTTATATAATATTGAATTTAACATTGAATAGCTTGCATTAATTTCATAATTTAATTTTTTCTTAACGCAAAAAACAGAAATCTTTAATTTCAAAAGATTATTCTGTAAAAATGTACAATGTGAATGTACAATCGGTACAAATGAAAAAACGTTTATTTCACATGTTTAAGTGCGAAGGTTAAATTTTAATTTAGATTAAATTTTAGTTTATTTTATAGCATTCTTAAAAATATTTTTAAATGTAAAGGAAAATATTTATAAACATTAACCTTTCAAATTATAGAAAAAATTTGCCCACATTTTATACATAAATAATTTTTATTTAGTTAAAATGTATATTATCTGTAAGTTGCAATATTTGTATCTCTATATACTCGGTACCAAAGTCTAAAACATTACATTTAACTCAGTGTCAAGCCTTAAATATACTTAGTGCCAAGCCTAAAACATTTAGCTGGAAGTTTAATAGAAATCTCTGACTAATTTCCTTAATGTTTTTAGCTTCGCATGTTCTCCCTAAAGGCTGCAGAATTTACTTTATTTTCATCAATATCATCACTAAATGCTATTCTACTCATATGATGGAACTAATAAAATCAGCCTATAGATTGCAGAGTTTTGAATAATTTTGTTAAAAAATAATTTTGTTAAAATTATTAATTTCAAAGATCAGTCTGGAAATACTCTAAAAGTATTTTAGTCGGAATTTGCTTTTTAATATGAAAAGGTTTCAAAATCTAAATCATAATCTTCTTTCAAAGTAATGTTTTAAAATATAACAAATACAATTTTACAATCGAATTAGTAAACGTTGCTATACTTACTGCCAAGGCCTTCAACTCACAAACTTTCTACAACATAAACATTTTAAATCACCAAAGATAAAAATTATTATTAATAATTGGTTACGGCTTTATTCAGCTTAATTTATTATGGAAATACTTTTTGTGTAGTCTAAGTAAGCTGGAAAAATTGAAATATATATTTTATGCTTAATTTTTCTCAAATAGTTTAATGAGGATAACATTTTTAAAGACGTTACTAAAAAATTAATGATTCCGATACGACACATTCATTCTGCTTATATCCCTGAAGCATTAAAATATGAGTATATTGTTCAGAATTTCACTGTTAGGTAAAAACGTTAATCTCTTTAAACGCGAAGTTTTGAAAATGGCTTGTTTATTAAATTGTGCGTTTCAGTATTTTTCTTCTTCATTTCTGACATTCGTTTTTACAAAAAAAATCCTTTTGTTTTTCAAAACTCGTATAATATAGTTACCAAGACTCATAATATTTTCTCCAACATATGAAAGTAAGTGATATGATATTCTTTGTAGAAGTAATTGCTCTCTTTTATTAAATGTGCGTTAATTATTCCTACTTTCTGTGATTGTGCTTAACAATACTCGTAAAGTTGGAGTTTTAGTGGTTCTTATTTTTGATATTATTTTTGTTATTATTTTGGTGTTCCTTTTTAAAGTACAGTCCTTTTGATTTTCAGAACTTTAATAACTTATTGATTCTTCCTTACGACTTTTTCTTCAACGTTTCAGATTAAGCGATACTTCAAATTAAGCCTTTATAGAAGTAATTATCCTCTTTAAAATTGTCTAACCACTAACAGTAGTCAAGCAGACCTCACAGCTTGACTTATCTCTAATTAAAAAGCTATTTGCACCATACGCATATGTGTATCAATCCTTCAGCAAAATGAGTGAAAGAATTTATTTTTTGAATAATCAGTTCGAAACAATATCGTTTATTTTCTACCCTAAGAATAACTCTTGAGTCTCTTTGTTGTTTCAATTTTTTTAAACCAAAAGAATTGAACAACATCCGTGTTTGAAAGAAGCCACTTCTCCCATTTTTTTTCTTTCAAACTTAGGGAAACAGATTGTGGTATTGATCTATGTATCGCGTGCATGTGTTAGCGAAATCCGTTTTTCTGGTTCTTATTGCATTGTTTTTCGCATTGCGAACGCCAGTGTATTGTGAAATAGAAGACGTAGCGGATTCAATGCATTATCAAATTATTTACTCATTGATGTAAAATTCTACTTTTCTAAACTAGATAAATATAATCTGACTCAGTATTTAAATTTGAAAATTTTTGTGTGTATATTTTATAAGGATTAATTTAAGAGTAAGCTAGTGTTATTTATTTTCGTCATGTTTATAGATTGTGAATAAAATATTTACAATTTTCATCAAGCGCAATGGAAATATAATCACAAAATATCGCTTTTTTAGTAACAACAAACTAGTTATATATATTATTAAAACTAACATCATCTTTGTTTTGCAAATCGATTTATTATATCTAACATTATAAAATCAAAGATCGTAAAACAGGAATTTGCAGCAATTAAATTAAAAAATTTTCTGAATTTACATCATTAAGTATTTTAAGTATTTTATTTTTTAAGTTAAGTTTTCAGATAATGTTTAAAAATATTAAAAAACTGTATATTTTCATTTAAACTTAATAAATAATTTTTCCCGAATTCCAAGCTTAGGAACCAAAGTGCATTCATATTTTTATTTATAAATAAATTGCAATTTATTTCGTAAGATTGAAAACAATATTATGAAACATCATATACAGCAAGGTATTACTAACCTATAGTGTGAAATTCAGTCTCAGAAATATGATCAAACTACTGCAAATGGAATATGATTAAAGAAAACTTGTTACTTGCTTCATACCCTCTGGGCAGTGAATTAAAATATTGGCAAGGGAAATTAATCTACTCTGTGAATCAAAAACATTAGGAAGCAAACCAAATACTTCGTGTTATAAGGTACTTTACCTTCGCATACCTTCGTGGTGTAACAGGAAAGCACATCCTGCTAGTAAGAGCTATATCTAGTGTTCGAATCCTGGTGAGGGCGTAGTATTATTATCCCGTTTTTTGTTCCAAAAAAGTCCTAACGATTCTAAATAATTAAATGTTTGGTCCCCCCCCCAATATTGTAAATGCCTTCGGATAAACTCACAGAAGCCATATTATAGTTTTGTTTCTCAGCCTTTCCCAAATGTATATAAATATTATGTAATTAAGATTAATTTCAATAATGTTTTGATCGACGAATTTGCATCGTAAATATGCAAAAGAAAAAAATAGTTTTTGCTACAGCAAATAAAAGATGAAACATTCTGTTATTATACATAATGAGAAAAGAATAAAATTTTAGTACCTTGTTTTTTAAATACATTTTATTTTGTTTCTTTGTAAAACTATAAATGAAAGTTTATGTACGTAATATAATTGTTACCTTTACTTGGAAAGGAGAAATACAGTAAAAATTGAATTAAATAAAAAGAAATTTAATGTTTGCCAACTTTTAAATTTAACAATTGTCTACAACCATAGCTTTAAGTACGACTTAGTACTGAATGTAGAGATTCATTCAAATCAACTTTTCAATAATATTTAAAGAGGCTGTTAGAAAAGAAAATGCTCGGCTGTACAAATATCTAGAAAAGTTGCATTTAAAGGCAAATTATAAGGGGAATTTTAGGTGAAATTAGTCACGGGATTTAGTCATATTTCACAGATTTTGAAGAACATTTGATAAGAAAATCATGAAAAAAGTGTTATTTTATATAGTGTTATCATGACAGTTATATACAGCTGGTTTAAAATATGACAAAATATAAATATGTGGTTATGAAAAACCATATTTAAAAGTTATAATCTTTTTCAAGGCATTATAAATAAGCAAACAATCCTAATTCTTATGAATATATAATCTGATGCATATTAAGAGTAACGAACAATTTTAAATTAACATACATCATGAGCCCAAGCGCATTATTAAGAATCGCGCGAATTTTAATATGTGAATTCCTGTTGTATTTTAATAATTATTTTATTATGTATTTCATCTATTGGGATTAAATTAAATTACTAAATAAAATTTTTAACCTGCCAGTTAGTCTAAAAATTAAACAACGCGGTACAGGGATTTTAGGATCAAAGGAATAATTCATGTGGAAGTTAATAAATTCGCTGAATTCTTTTAAATATCGATTTATAGACCTGTCTTTTGAACAGCACCACACAGCATGAAAAGAAATAAGAATTCAGTTGAAAAATGTCAGACATGAAACTTCTAGGCATAGCGGCGAGCATTTGTGAAATCTAAATGTGACGTTAACTTTAATCTTGTATTGCCATCTATTCGAGTCCCTGAGAGTTATTTCCATGTGAACTACTTAAATTTTCTATTTACCTTCAGTAGACTGAAATATCGAGGAAATATTGTTTGTTCTTGAGCAAAAATGAAAAGATTAACAATTTTGTTCTTAAACACGAAAAATCTTTTCCACAAAATGAGGAGTGGGTTCTATAACATTTTCAAGCAGCTCGTTTCTTACTCTTCTAAAGATGTCCTGTTCGCACATGAAAGGTGGAGATGTTATTTTGAATATGGATATTCATGCTGAGTGAAACAAAAATTATTTTCCTAAGAAATTGAATTGTAAGTTTCTTGAGAATAAATGGCTTTCTTGTGAACTGGTATTTTGTTATCTGAAACACGAATTCATATTTTTATGTGAAGTCTTATTGAATAAACAGAACTGAAATTTCCTATCTGTGAGTAGTATAATCAGTTTACTCAAAAGGATGTAGAGCTATTTTAATACTCGAAATACTTCAATAAGGCAAATTTATATTTACAGAGAAAAAAACGGATTTCAGTTATAAGAATTCGTAATGATAGACGGGATTTTATCCTACTGTTGAAATGCATTATACTTTAAATATTTGTTATTATGATATAATGAAAAATGGAAACAAAAATATACATGTAAGGTTTATTTAATTAACACGTTTTTTTATGTTAAAATCTGTCTTATATTTCTTCCGTTTTCTCTAGTCCAATAGAATGCATAAATGAGACAAGTTCTAAATAGAAGTAAGGACCTAAGTTTAAGAGTGGGATTTAACAGCTTCAGCGTCCATAAAGAAGCTGCTTTGTTTGTGTCCAAATTTAGAGATATTTCTACTAGTTGATGAGTTTTCTCTTTGACTGACTGTTAAGTAGTACTCGGGAAATTAGCCGGACTAGGGTTTAGGATACAACTTACGCATGTGAAAGTGTATCAGTTTAATTTTCTGTTACTTGCTATTCACAAGTTGTTAGTTGTTATTCAGAAGTGGAAATAAATCCGTGTTGGCTAATTTAGTTTTGTGCTTCAAACTGAAGTCAAAATTAAATTTTCAGCTATTTGTTTCTCTTGTATATTTTAGTATTCTAATCTTAGTAATTAAAGCCAGGCAAAAATTCATTTGGCAGACTAGAATGTTAGGCTAGAATGTAGATGAAACCAGTTTGAGTTTAAACTAATGCCTACAATGTGCTATAATGGACTCACCATATTAAAGAGTCTTCAGAAGATCTAAATGCAAGAAAGGATGATTTAGAAATGAGAGATTCATACAATTATAAACAAATGCTCTAGCTTGGCTTTCTACAACTGCAGTCAATAATAATATACCAGTAGTTCTCCACCTGCTTACTACGATGCAATCCTTTCACTATCGCTAGAAGATTATTTTATCCCTCCTTTCCAAAACTCTAAAAGTACATATATACGTTTATTTATATTTATAGTATTTTTTAATATGTTTTATAAAATAGCAACAAAAATTACAGAAAATGTTAATAAATAACCGAACTTGAATAAAAGTAGTTTTTATTTTCATAATGTAAAACTGAATACCTAATACCTAAATAAAAAGCTGATTGAACTTCCTTCTTTGAAACTATGAAATTCTGCCCTGGTTGATAACCCCTGTACTATACTCTTAAGAAGCAAGTAATTAATCTTAGATTTTTGAGAAGAAACGCTGCTCAATAATGTGAGACTGAAGCTAGGGTTGGTGTTAAAGAGTTATGTGCGCATTTCGGATCCTTCGATAAAGCATTTTCTTCTAGGGTTAACATATATGTGAAGTTGTAAACATAAAAAAACTAATGTGTGTGTAAACTAATTTGTCTGTGAATTCACGATATTGTTATTAAATTGTTTATGTTTCGTCTTAAAATTCTTTAAGAGACACTTTAATTTTCAAAGATTGCGGAAAATTCTTATATTATTTTTGATTTTGTTGAAAATATTTTTAACCAAAGTAAGAAAAGAAATATTAACGAAAAATAAAGGAAAATTTTAAAAAAGTAAATAATTATTTGTTTTTGATCTCTCTTTTAATTTACGCAGATTCCGCTAAAGTTGCTAAACACTGGTTGTTCAACTCAGTTCCGAGTCCCGACGAACGGGCCGACTGCATGGAAGTTTTCATGGTTTTCCCAATAGGCAACGTGCATGTGAGCATATTTCTCTTACAAGGTCATCCCTTTCCCCATGCACATAGCCTCCGATTTTCTGCGCCTTAACATATTAATCTAACTTAATCAGCATTTAGCCCTCTAACTGCGGTATCCATGTATAACATGTTTTCTTTATATCAGTTTAAGATTTCATTTCAAATCTATGATTTTACTTGAATCAAATTCTCCTTTTTTATGAAATTTTGTACTCGCTGTCAATGAGTTAATATATGTTCCGCATAGAATCCGTTAGATGCCTTTATTGTGGGAGAATAAAAATTACTATCTCACAATAAAGGCTGAGGACTAAACCTTCCTTGAGACGTATTATTTTATGCACGGTTGAAGTTCTAAAGAGAGTTTCGTAGAATGGATATTCTTGGGCTAGTTTTAAGAAGTGTTTAGACGAAGACCTCTAATTGAACATGCAAATAAAACAATGAGCAGGCAACTAAAGTAATACCTACAGATCCATATTTAGTAGAAGGCTTTACTGAGTACTTTGTGATTTGTTGAAAAGCTTGCTAAAAGCTTTTCCAAGTAAAATCTCGTTCAAGTATGCTTTCAAAACAAGGAGTAGATAATTACAGGACAGCATTAAGCCTATCACTGAGAAAATTAGCATTACTATAAACTGTAAGTAAAGTACTGAAAACTGCGCGTCCGCATGTTTCTGCACTGAGGAATTAGTTTTTTGGTCTAAAGTGTTTAAGAGATCAGGACGCGAAATTTTATTTCAAATTGAGATTCGTTCTTGTAATGTTTTAAATTCTTTTCAGGAACCAAAAATATTTTCTTTAAGTGTAACAAACGAATAATATTCTTTTTCATCAGTAAACAGAAAATCTATAGAATCTATACATGAAAAATGGCGTCAAATATCTTAGAGTGCATACAATTCTTTACCTCTTTTTTGAATCTTTATCGCCTCCGCTTATTGTAAAGAAAGTTCTCATTTCCAGCATCAGCTTTTCCTTGCTTGTATTTGAGCTGAGTATTGAAGCTGGTGCTCCGATTTCTTAATGCTAGAGTTTCATTCTTTTAATCTAAGGGAAATCTATCTCTTTTGCAAATTGGCGACGTAAGTCTTTTTAAATACAGAAAAAGCGTTTTTCAACTTTAAAAAGAAACAGAATCATTCTGAAGATACTATTTAAATGAATAAACTTATTAAATCTCTCCAGAAGTGTCTTGTTTTTTTGAAATCTTAAATTAGAAAAAAAAAATACCTTTTTCTTCTTGATTATTTTTGTCTCTTAAAATAATCTACTAATGAACTACGAACTTAATACCTTTAGCGTATAACAAAAAGGATACATGGAATTTAAATTTTATCATTTATTCTAAAACGTATAGACTAATTACACATATCTAATTTTCTTTTTTAAAGATATTCGATACTTACTTTTGCCCAGTTTCATCACCATCATTATTTTAGCGAATACCTAGTAGAATTCTAATGTTTTTTGATAACAAAATTGAGGATTTACAGGCTTAATTCAACGAATCAATGATATTTTAATCTTTTTTTCGTTGGGCCAGTGGCACTTATTTTTCTAATATTTACTGAACATTTCGTAATTATAAGTTCTATTCCTAGATATGTGTAGTATGGAAAGTAATATTTATATTAACATGTAAAAATCTGTAAAATTGCCAAATTTGACGATTTTAAGGATCATTTTGTAAAGGTCGCCGATCGATAGCAACCTTCCCGTAATATTACTTTGGTAAATTTTAGTTTCAAGTAAGCAGCTGTCACTCAAGTCCTCCCTCACTTTTACATTTAGCTTTAACTCAACAACCTCTAGAAAGGGCAAATTTTAGTTTCAAGTAAGCAGCTGTCACTCAAGTCCTCCCTCACTTTTACATTTAGCTTTAACTCAACAACCTCTAGAAAGGGCAAATTTTAGAGCATATTTAACGAAACCTCAGTGAGTGTTCAGATTTTCTGCGATTTACTGAAATTAAGAATTCGAAGGATTGAATTTAACAGCGGTTTACCATGGAATTTTCTCAATCCTATATTGCAAGACTTGAAACAAAAATTCATAAAAACCAAAATTAACAAAGCCAGTAATAATTTCAGCATTGTTATGCCTCACTAATTAATACTGAACTGAATAGTGCCATTACTTACAAACTTACCAATACACAAGAAAATGTCATTACAAAAAAGCTAAAAGCAATTCATAAAAAACTACAAATTTCACAACCATCTAACTACAATAGATTAGCAAATCTATATGCTCTTCCTATTCCATAAATCACCACGCAAATTTAGATTTATAGCAAATGGTACAAATAATTATAAAAAGGGTATAGATTACATATTTGCTATTAAACTTAAAAAATCTGTATTTTAACTCATCAACTAGTTAACAAGCAATACAACTATAGTTGGATTATTTATAATAATGCTCCAGTTCTCAACAAATTTAAAAAGTTTAAAAATCAAGAGCATTAACTGCTATGACTTTGAAAAACTTTGTACTTCTCTACCATTAGAAGAAATTTTTACTAGTTTAATGCAACTCCCACAATGTTTTCCTGACATGCTTAACATCCTTTGAATTGATAGATGGAATACGTACCTGAATCGTGCATTATTTAAAAACTACTTTAAATTCAATAATGAGATCTTTCAGCAAGTTAGAGGAATACCAATGAGAGCAAATAGTTCTACACAAATATGTAACCTATTTCTTTTTGCAAAGTTATTTTCAAATACGTTTAGATACATTGATGATATTATAACTTTCAATAATAATTCTGCTTTTGAACACTTCAAAACTTACACAAACAGTTTAACACTTAACTAATACGAATCAAGATACTGTTGAATATCTAGACCTGCTCATAATTAAACACAGCAAAATTAAATTATATGAGAAAAGGAGGAGTTTCCAGTTAAATACTATTAAACTAATTAATCGGAACTCTAATATCTCTAGAAAAGTAATAGGTAACACTTTTTATATCCAAATAATCAGAATAAAAAATATATGTATTGAAATAGAAGATTTAAAGGAAGAAATAATAAAGCTAATTATTTCAAGTTAATTACCAAGTGCCAACAGAATTTATTAATTTAGATATTAAAAAGGCAGGCATTAACTTTTTTTTAATAATTTTTTGATTCTTTATGGTATGATAACATTACGTTAAACCTTAACTGGAGGGTAATGGAGGATTTTGAAGAATTAAGGGATTATCTTGTAAATATTTATTGTAAATATTAATTTGTAAAAATGCATATTTTATCAATACAGGAGTCTTTCCTTTTACTAATGAAGGGCCAATTCTTTTCAAAAGTCTCAATTATAGCCCGAATTAAGTGAAGATTTTTATCTTTTTCTAATTTTCCTTATTTTTGGCCAGTATTTATTAAAGTTTCGATTAAACCTATCGAAATTCAGTTTTAATAAATTAATTCTTGCAATAAATTTCTTACTTTAATTATAACATTTAATTTTTTTTCAAAATTAAAATTATATTTATTTAATTTTACTTCAAAAACGTTTTTTCGTACTTTATTTCAAAACATTTTCTAAATTTTATTCAAAAAATGTTTTTCGTACTTTATTTAAAAAACTTTTCGATTTTTTACCTCCTTAATATTTTACAATCCTTAAGAGTCTGCAATCATTTTTTCACATGTCACATTTTTATAATACTTCACAGTTGGCTACATTTTTGCAACAGAACACACATTTTACATTACTTAAAAGTTTAAAGAATAGGTTTTTAAAATAGATCTAGCAGCTTAACACTCAACTTAACCTTTTATTTAGCTCCCTCTATTTATAAAGTTAACAAAAACACACTACTTAACATCACTTAGTTTGGCAAATGCTGCTCCACTCTCCAAATACAATATAGTTGGTAGGTTAAATTAAAACTTACTATTTACTTGCCTTTTTAAGTATTATTTATGTATTTTTATAGATAATATCCAGTTACTTTTTTATGCATAATTCGTGTCGGGGAAGTTTTCTGTAGGCAAGAGTTTCTAAACCTTTGGCTTTCTAAAAGATTTGGTTTTCTACTCTTAATTGACCTTTTTTTAAATTTAAATTCTAGTCATTTACTTGCTAATTTCTCTAAATTCCACTTGTTTAAATTTCTTTTTAGTAATTCATAACATTTGGTTTTACTTTTGGTTTTGACTTTTACCCTTGTCTACATGGAGGACGAAACACGAATTGAATAATTGAAGAGTTAGGTTTGGAGGCAACTTCCCCTTGATAAGTCTGTCTCCAGCCTGCTCAACAATTATTCACTTATGCACTTTTATAATTTTTTAGAATTAAAAAAATTGTTGGAATTATATATTTATTCATGGATTTTGATGCTTGTATTTGATTTGCATGTGCTCTTAGAATTTAAATAATATTGTAGATTAGTTCGCAGCAATAATTAATCATTTATTTGTCTGCAATTAAATTTCATTATTTCAAATTTCATTAACTTTAAATTTGCTTTTCCAAATTGAGAATGTTTGTTAAATTAAAATTATATACATATAATTTCAACGTGCATCGTCATCAATCGAGTAAGGAAACAGAAAAAAAGACATAAAAAGTTGCAGATCGTACAGACAAGGGTATGGTTTGGGTTATTTGATTATGGCAAAGCACTCGAGAGCTCTCAGCTTAAGATGAGGGATGCCAATGTAGAGGACATTCTAAAAGGAAAAACGCCTTGTATACACGTTACACACGGGGAAAACCACGAAAACGCCAATGCAACCAGCCCGTTCGTGGGATTCGAACCTCGGAACGAACTATAGCTACCAGTGCTCAGGGACTTCACCACTCGGCCGCTCGTGGACATACAGTCAAGAGAAAAGTGTAAATTAATAGTATTGATAGAAATAACATTGCGAAATTGATGGTCATTACGTTCCTTTCACAAGGTGAAAAGAAAGATCATTGGTAAGCTTTTTAAATGATTTAGAAACGCATATATGGTTTTAAAAACTGCATTAAAAAACCACACTGTTAACTTGGCAATTGAACGCGAAAACCGGATACCTAAACTCCTGAAGAAAGTATGAAGTTTTTTGTTTTGGCAGTATGGCAGAACTTAAAATATGTAGATACGTAAATTCTCTTGTGAGCCTGGAGGTAAGGAAAGACGGGGGTATGAGAGCCGCTGCTTCTATGTCTTGGGTATTGTCGCTTAAAAAAGGCGATAGGGATTAATATAAAGTTATTCCGTAATGTTCATTACTGTTCATGAGGTTATTCTATTCGCTAACTATAAGTTATGGTGACATGGGCATAAACACTGCAATAATACTTAAAAAAAATTCAGTTGTAAGGAATAAAAGCTCATATATTTGCCTTAAGAGCTCCTTCCTGAAAATTAACAGAAAAGGATACTCCATAAAAGACATAATAAATGAAAGTTTTATTTCCGTTGCGCAAAGGCAGCATGTACACATCCAGGAAGATGCTTTATCCTATTGGTGATGAAATATTCAAATTTCAGCTGATTTATTCACTCAGTAGCCGGAGTGCTCGAAAATTGTAAAGAATTTGGTAACAAGTAAAATGCTGAATTAATGTAGATACAGAGTATGGGCAATTAAATGAGATAAAAATTCAACTGAAAAATTTAAGAGATGGAGAGGAAGACCAAACCGGGAAGTAGCGGAGCTTACTAGGGATTACCAAAAGGATCCCCAAATATACCCACTAATAATATGTACGGAACAATAAAAAAAAGGTATTCCGGAAAAAAGAAAAGAAATGAGTTGTAAAAAGCAATAAAAAACTTAACGTAAAGGATAAAGGAAGCTAGGAACAAAGCAGATTTTTTCTTAATAAGCAGAGATTCCATCTGACCGTCATCCAGAGCGAATAACAGCTAACAAGAGAGGAAGCAAAACCGAAAGACAAAGCAAAAGGATCTAGGAAGTTAGTGAGGTGCAGTGAATCTTACGAAAGGATATTTCGTAGAAACAGATAAGCTATCTCAGAGCTTTATCATAGCTCATTAATTGTTTATGGATCAATCATTATTTTGGATTTGGCCATTGCCCTTAGTTATTACTAATGCATTACATTCTTTATACAAACAGAAAATATTTGAAACTTACGCCATTTTATTTAATTTACTCCAAATCTTTCTTTTAAACTAATATTGAAACATTAAGTGTTATTGTCAATTCATTAAATACGTTACAATCTGTGTTTTTAGCCAGAATTTTTTTGGATTGCATTGATTGAGAATTTTCTTACATTTTTAGTCGTTTTGTTAACTGTGGGTCCAATATTGTGTCATTTTGCTTTATTAAGTAACTTATAACTGAGATTGTAATATTAAATATTATGATAATTTAGTTTAAGGTTTCATTTGTAAAGAGCTGCTGCTTCTCTTAACCATCAATATTTTGATTAAAAGTAGCACTGATCAGGAATAGGAGGTATAGTCGATCGTTTTAACTGCTGTCACATTTCTTATTTTGCAGATATTAAGTAACATACAGTTAATTAAGAGAAATTTAGGTTTACAAAGGATTAGAATTCTTTAAAAAATATATTTATAAGGTAATTCTTCGCCTTCTTAGCATGCCTTTGTGGTGTAGGGGTCAGCACACTAGGCACGTATTCGAGAGGTCCGTGGTTCGAATCTGAATGAAAAATGAGCGGGCTTTGCTCATTTTTCATGTCTTCTGCTTCGAAATAACCTAATATTTCTACATGTTTTTCAAAAGTCTCAAGTGCAGTAAGTATTAAAGTAAAGTATAACAGTTAATTACTGCTGTAAAATACTTAAAGCCACGTAATAAAAGTAAATTACTAAAAATAAAATTGGACAATCACACAAAAGAATAAAAGTCAGAACATAAAGCATATTTTCTGATAAGAATTGTATGTTACCAATCAAAATAACGTAGTATTGTTTTCAACTTTGTCCATTTATAGACGTTTCTGTGTTGAAATTCGGTGGTGTTTGGTAAATTTCTAATTATTTGGAGCTGAAAACCATTCATAAACTTATATTTAAGTCATAATTTATGACATTCAGGTAAAATAATGCAGCAATCCTAAAGTTTTACATTTTAACAAAACACATCGACTGAGTCATAAGCTAATTAATATTATGGTTCCCTGTTTCACTAGTATTAAGTTCAAAATTGGGTAAGATATTACTTTACGTAATGATTTCAGTGTAAAATTTAATAAGCGTAAATGATAAAAAATTAAATTAGGTAATCTTATAAAAAGAATAAAAGTCAAAACGAAAGAAATGCTGCTAAGTAATAAGAAATAGCTAAACTACTTCATTTCAACCAAGAGTTTGGCAACTATTTTGGAACACTAGATGCAGAATTTTCACACTGATGCTTCTGCTAGTACCTCATCTTACTCCGTGAGCATAGTCGTAATCTGAAGGATCATTGATTGCGTTTCGTCTCTTCCCTTCGTTCTTCATTAACGGCAACAGTCAATATGCAAATTAAGGTTTGATGTGGAATTTTATTATCCGTTTTCGTACTTCGTGATATCTTCCATTATGCAGCTTTATCTCTTTTCACACTTCAGTTTCCAAATAAAGAAACTGCGTTGCTCATAAAAGCAAAGACACAAAATAATACATAAAACGTTCTTTCATATTCAAATTAAAGACTTATACATATGCTAATGTAGCTATTGAAAAAGGAACTTTAATGTAAGTAAAATGGGATACGATTTCCAACAGTTTTAAATTAAAATCCAGGTAGTTTTTATTAGTTATTATAGCAGTAATATAAATTCAGTTTTTATTTCAAGCGAGTAATAATATAATAAACGATTTTTGCTTAAAATGAAGTAATGTAAATTAAACTTGGCTTTCATTAATTAGCTTTCGTTAGAGTTTTGTAGGCTAGCGAGTATTCTGTCATACTGCAATTTTCTTTCAGGTAGTCTTTCATCAACAAGCAATGGCAAATACGATTTCATTGTTTGTTTCTTAAATTTGGGTTTCCTCCAAGTCTGTTGGATTACGGCGGTAATTTTCTGTGTCATTGAATGAAACTAAACTAGAGCTTATAGCTTTGGGAAGATTGACACTGAAACTTTAAGTTAGAGTTATAAACAAATAAAAGTTTGTAATTCATTTTAAAGTAAGATTTCATTTGTAAACTTAAGATGATACTTCTCAAATTTCTAAATTAACAGAATATCACAATGAATCTACACTCTAGGCCATTAAATTTATTACACCATGAAGTAGCTAGAAGAATCATATTTATTATACGAACATTAAAATAGAAGCAGAGAATTTGTAAAATTTTAAGTAATTTTGAAGTACGGAGGATTCAAAAATCAGTACCCCGAGCATTCGCCTATGCCAACAATAGTAGCTATTATACACTGACTACCAATAGATATTTGGACACCTATGCAAATGACGATATCTGCGGTCCCAAGGTACGCCACGGACTCCGCCGGTATATATCGTGTAGGAAACAGCATCGGCTTTAGTCGCATGCAAGATGCCTCGCAGTTTGGAGTTCTCTGATTTCGAGAAAGGTATAATTATCGGGTATCACAAATGTGGCCGATCCTTAAGGGACATATCTAGCGATCTGAAGTACCCAATATCGACAGTGGCCTATGTGATTAAGAAGTGGAAGGTGAGCGGTGATTGTCGGAATGTGCCCCGAGTCGACAGACCAACGAAACTGAGGGATAGAGACCGACGAGTGCTGTTCAGAAAAATTCGGAAGAACCGCACCCAACCGATAGCCCTCATCCGCGAGGAGTTTCAACAGGCATCCGGGAGTATTGTTTCAATGAATACCATCCGTAAGGAAACCCATCTTCTTAGTTTTCATGGTCGTGCTGATGCCTATAAGCCTTTGATCACAAAGTCCAACCATGCTGCTCGGTTAATGTCGTGCAAAGCACATCGAAATTGGACCGTAGATCAGTGGAAACGGGTTCTTTGGAGTGACGAATCAAGGTTCACCCTTTACTGTTCGGATGGCAGGATCTGGGTCTGGCGTCTACCTGGAGAACGTCTCCTGCCAGAATGCATTGTGCCAACAGTCAAGTACGGTGAAGGCGTTTGCTAATTTTTCATTTTGCCCGCTTAAAAAAATAACCTAATGTCTCTACAACTTGATTGATAGTTGAAAACGAACAGCTTACGAGTTTTCGCGAAAGGAAGAAAAAAATCGTGCATCTTTTTCACTGTTAAAGCAGGTATAAAAATTGCTTGAAACAGTTGTTTGTACGAAACAAATGATGGTGTGATAGCAGCTTTCGACTACTTTCGCACTATTAGATAGCATATAATTTAGCTAATGCAATAGTCCGAGAATTCGTTTGTGCCTCATTCGTAATCGTTAAAAGTGCATTTGCCTGCTACTGTGAACGTATGCTAATAATATGAATTTTCCACCAGTGTAGTCTTTCAAAGAATAATTGCTGACTGATAGTATATACTTAACTATAAGAACGAGCTTCTTCTCTACAGTAGTTCTCATATTGGATAAAGAGTACGCGCTATTTATTTTCGCCTGATTGGCTTGTAATTAGAATGCCGTTCATTAACAGGAGTTGCACAAGTGTCATGTACCGTCAGAAATCTCTAACGATTCCACAAGAATTATATAAAAACGAACTTTCGATTCGTCTCTGTTTTTAAATTTATATTCGTTTTTGTTTACTTTACTCGTATTATGCATACCGTAGGAACATTCTTGTCTATAGTCTCTAACCCTCAATAAGCATTATATTAATTGCAAGAAAAGTATTTTAGAGACATCTGTATGGCCCCCAATTCTAAATCTCTTTATTGTTCAGTTTACAGGAAATCTAAGTGACGGATTCACAAAATATCGAGAGAATAATTTCAACAGAAGGAAGAATAAATGATCTTCGTGAATTCTGTTTGTACTTCTTGGAGTGACGGTAAAAAACCCTCGATAATATATCTATTGGTTTATAGATATGAGGTTATTTCTTTGCGTAACAAATAATCTCATTGTAAGGTTCCTTAAAAACAAACAGGAAATTTTATTTATTTATGTAGTTTTGTTTAATTTTTGGATTAATAATAAAAATGTTTTTAAAACACAGGAGTCAGAGAACTATATTATTTTTTCTTTTGAGCTTTAAAGCTACTATTTGGATAGTGAACAGTAGATGCATAGTTGAATTCGTTAACTTAATGACCAAATTTAATACAGAGTAAATATTTTGCTTCCCTTTTAAAAATTACACTTTTGCTTAACATTATACTTTCAAAAATAATATAATATTTTACGTTCGATATTCAATATGAATTTCAAAATCAATAGTTTATGTTTTAATACTTCTTTAATTTAAATTCATTTGATTAAACTAATCGGTGTTGACAAATGAAGCATTATTAACTTCTTACAGCAAATTCCTGACACGCTCGTAGCATTTAGATTTAGATTTATTAAAGAATCCTAAATGAACTATGCTTAAGTTACTGTCACTTTTAAAACACTAATTAAAACGTAAAAGTATTATTTAGAACGCACTCGCACGAAGCAACTGCACAAACAAGATGGCTCCCAGAAAATTAAGCAAATTAGGATTCTTTGATGTACTCTGTTAAGATCTGCTCAAGATTTAATTCTGAAGCAGTAAGCCAAATAGGATAAATTTGAGATTCGCCTAACAGCAGACAAACGTAAAGCCGAAATGTTTTGAACTTTAACAATTATTTCCTTCTAATTCAACTAAAATAAAGTGCTATGAAGGATAATATAAGTTTAAATTATGGTTACATGTTTCAAGTTAGTATTTAAGCAATACAAAACATTATGAATTGCTGAAGAAGTTCAAGAAAGCCATTTAAAATACATATGTTATATGAACATGTGTAGATAAAGTTCTATGTAATCATGTATGTAGTACATAGATAAATGTTACTTTTATTTCAGACTTTCTTGTATCGATTTGCTTCCTAAAGTACTGTGGTCTTTATTTACAAGATGAAACAACATAAATTTACGTTAAGACTAATCATGAAGGAGTTAAGCCTAATTAGAAGGCTAATATCTATACCCATTCTTTAAAGTTGGGGAACAAACGATATTAAAATAACACTGACAATAAGCCTTCATGAAAGATCCAAAACATCATTAGTGGGATAAAACAATACTAAACTAAATTATAGTACATGGCATTTAGATATTTGGGTGCATTATATTTAGAATTAAGTAGACAGTCCTTCATGGCATTTGAAATTAAGTTAGACAGTCCTTTATTTCCAAATCTACTTCAAAAAAGAAATCAGTCTGTTTCGAAATTATGTATTTTTTTACAATAAATACCAAACTTCTAGTACTTTCAAAAACCTTGTAACGTAGCTACATTCTCGGAATAATTTGTATGTGATATTATTCGAAGCTATACCTTATTATGAAGTGAAAGTAGCAACACAATGTACATGCTTGAAATATCTTCCTGGAGCTATACGAATCCGTCTTTAGAAAAGAAAGAAAATAATGTTTTTATATCATAAAAAGCTGAAATTTAATGATGTTATTAGGATTGCTACAGCAGTTGCTGAGATATATATATATATATATATTTAACAATTATTTTAGTTATATAGATTTTTTATTAGGTAAGCGCTCAGTAATCATTAGAAAATAAAATTTTAAAAGTAATAGTAATGCAAGAGGTTGAAAATTTTGGCCAAATTTTAATATTTATTGAAGATGCGTATTTATTTATTGAACGAAACATGAGATTTTAGTTCTTTTTCCCAAAACAAGTGTTTTAGTTATACAATTATTTCAAGTTTCAAGAATAGAACGTATTTATCGATGAAGTTGCAAATTTTGATAACGTACTAAAATTAAATGCCTCAGAAAAGGGGATGAAGATCAAGTTATAGTTGGAAGTCACTTTATTTTAATACTAAATATGATGACAGGTTCTTTTCTTCGCTCCTGAAAAGTTTGAATAAAAGCTTACGTTTCCTCCTTCTTCATCTTTCCTTTCACCATTAGTCTTCCCATCTCGAATAGGCTTTTCCTTTTCCTGTTGTCCATTTGCCTCATTTTTCATGACGCCTAGCAAGATTTTGACAGCCCCAAGACCTGACCTCAGTATTCTTTCACAGTATGATATAATAAGTGTCCAATAAACATAAAGAAAGGCTACATTTTCTATTTAAGTTTCTTTCGCTTTTCTGTTATAAGTTATTAAAACTTCGCATACGAAACATTTTGAGAATATGTCTTAACAGTTACACTATGAGAAATCATGTAACGTAAGTTTTCAAACTTATCTCTTATTGTTAATGCAAAATAAAACTAAAGTAAAAAGAGAAACTATTAATATAAATTTTTCAAAATTTCTTATTTCTGGAAGATTATAGAAATGATATCGATGAAAACATTCATAAGTTCCTATGGTCATGTCATAAGTAAAGACGGAAACATGGATTAATTTATTTCAAGGCATAAAGAGAAAAGGTCTGTGGTAGAAGCCCTTTAGATTAAATAGTTTTTAAATTCTGGGAAAATTTATAGTTTCTTTAATTTCATATTGTGCAGCGAATAGAATAAAGTTATTTATAACTCTTTCGATTTTAAATAGCATCATTTCAAATTTGAAGACTTTTCAGTACTTCATTTAAGGTTCACATTTGATTTCAATCGTATCTTCTACGCAACGGTGTCTCAAATCTGTGATTATGATAGTTCCGTTCAATTCTTATACTCTTATATTCTTATATTCTTATACTGAGTAAATTTAAAGGTCATGTTAATTGAAAGGCTTTTCTGTAAATGAACGTGCTGGATATCGCAGAAGCCAGTGTTTTCTGAAACTTGCATGCTTCGACAAAAGGATAAAAAATTGCTGGTTATCCGTGTATGCTGTAAGATTCTACATCAACTCTCTGATAGAGGGATGATGCAAAAAATCTTTTTTGCTATGTTATTGTAAGTAGTCACAGCACAAAAACAAAGCAGATTGCTCAAAGGCGGTTTCCAGTAAAAGAAAGAATACCTAAAAGATTCTGTAGTGTTAATGTTAATGAAGGTTACTAACATAAAGCCTTACTCAGTTCAAAGTGTCAACAATATAGAAAAATGCAGAATGTTACTTCTTGTTAACTGAAACGATATACTCTATAATTGTAAAAAGGAATGTGCTGTGTCGAAAATTCAAATTGATTGTGGATTAAGGTTTTCAAATTTAAATTGAAATTCTTTGGATTTTTTTCTTTATTGCAAGAGTTTTTACGGTAACAGCCCGATAACAGAAGGTATTTTTTGTGAATATCTGAACAGGAATAGGAGGGCAAATTATGAGGGTCTGCCAATAGGATTCGCAAGGAGAAAGGAGCAATTTGAAATTATGTTTTGTCCGGCTTCTGATGACTCGAAAGTGAGAAGTTTCAAAAGCCACGGGGAATTTTCATTACCGGGTGTGTGAAAGAAAAATTGGCTCTTTGTTGAAGTCGCTGTTTTAATAGATAAATGGTTTTTTTAACGGAAGAACGTCGAGAGTTTCTTTTAGGGCTGCAATTAAAGGTTTGACTTTCTCTCATTGTTTAAAAATTCCTTGTTTTCGGATGAAAACAGGGGTTTCGAATCATTCGCACGGGTGTTCGGTGACTCATTAATGAGGGTCAAGAGGAAAGGCTTTGCTACGATTGCTGTGAGGAGATATGTTTCACGCTTCATTGGGGAAACATAAATTAAAATTTATTTTCAACATCTAATATTTTGATGGGTATGGAAAGCGAGTTTTCTCGAACTTTGTGCAAGAGTAGAATTCAGATTCGGCTTGATAAGAAAGTAGAGAAGAACTTTGAAGCGGATGGGGTTGCCCTTTCCGACAATGGTCGTGACTCCCACGTTTTGACGGACTAAGATTTTCGAGTTTGCCTCGCCAGCGGCAAATGTGAATTCAAACTTGACTTATGTTTTAGCACAGTATAGAATATGGTAGGATTTTCAAAGCAAAAGACAAGAAAAATTAGCAATGCCCTGGCCGGGATTCGAGTTTCAGATATTCCGATATACTTGTCAAGCGTTTTCCACTTTCACACGCAGAAAGGAAGGCAAAAAGTCCTTGTATTCTCTATCTCTCAATTAAAGGGAAGGAGTCCATTTGCCAAGTCTAGCTGGTGACGAGTTAACATTCACTACATTTTAGACGGTCTCCACTTCTAGAACTATTTAGAATTATACAGTCAGAAATGTGAGAACATCAGATGTAATCCCACCACCAGGATTCGAACTCCAGGTCTTACCACGCTACCATTTGCACCACAAAGGCATGTAGTAACGAAAATGTTTTTGTAACATCAAATATGCATATTACTACTACTCAGAGAACAGGAAGAGACTACATAGATAATAGTGTGGCTTTATTCCATAACGGGTATTTCACTAAATCTATGTTTAGGCCAGTTTCACGTGTTTTCTATCTTTATGAAAATTATTTAATTTTATATTACGCCGTTTCCAATTAAAAGCATAGGAAATTATTTATTCCGCTTTTCATTTAGTTATAACAGTATATTATATAATGCTAAAAATTTAACAAATTGAAATAATATTCAAGAAAAGGAAAACTGAAATAATGTTTCATTTTTACATTAAAAATACATTACTTCTGTATGTTTAAGGTTTTTTTCATCATTTAGCTTTGCTCATTCGAACTACTTATAATCAATTTGAATCAGACTAAATCTAAGCATAAAAGTAAATTTTAAACGTAGCATTATGGTCACTCTAAATTCAGCCAGTCATTTCACGGACTCATTGCCAGAGATATTGTACCCAATGAAACATTAAAGTTAAATAAATTGACATCACGCAAGCAAATGAAGAGACAACGCAAACTTCCAAAGCTTAGCCAGAAATCGAACAGTTACCACTGGTATCGAGGTTAGAGACAGCCAGGCGGCCGCACAACGAGTATATAGCTTTGGGTGGCTTAGTAAAATGCATAATATGCTTTTTTACATAATTTCTTTTCACTGAATTAGGTTTAAACGACGTTGACTTCGATGTTGTTGTTCCAAGTGGCCGGACTTGCAACTTAATGCATTCTTCGGGAATCCCATCGGATATTTAGCCGTCGTTTCATCATGCTCATCCCACGGATGAGCGATTTTACACCCATGACTACGGAA
Organism: Stegodyphus dumicola; assembly: GCF_044657685.1. Taxonomy (NCBI): domain Eukaryota; kingdom Metazoa; phylum Arthropoda; class Arachnida; order Araneae; family Eresidae; genus Stegodyphus; species Stegodyphus dumicola. The sequence continues at coordinate 104,340,583 of NC_140781.1, read as the reverse complement.
AATTTCGTCTCAATTTAGATGGAAAACTTCCCGAAAATGGATCTGAGGGTGTTTCACCCAGTTCCCCTTTAAACAAACCTTTCAAGAGGACTTTTGGCTTGCCAGTTGTTTTAGCATCTCCACGCAGAGCAAATACTATATGCTTAAAAACACCCAAGCGTCTCGGAATTCAAACCGGGGACCGACCATACGGCAACAAGCAGCGTATCCGTTACATCGATCAAGGCGACGGCAACTGAGACGGTAGAGTCTATTTCCTTACTTAAGTAAAAAAAAATTAAAATAAAAAATACTTTACTTAAACCTTTCTCACATGGAAATGAGTAAAAATAGCACAGAAGTTAAAAAATTTCGAAAACAATAGCTAGTGAAAACCATTGTCCAGAGCTTTATGTCTTTACAAATCAAAACAATAAAATAACATTTTCGAAGACCCATCTTTATATTTGAAGTTTATGTTTGTCTTCAAATAAGTGATTCAGCGATTTTAATAAAGCTAGAAGAGAGTAAAGCAGGGTTTCCCTTGCCTCTGTGTTTTTCGCTTGAGGCGATAGAGCGCTAGGTTCCATAGTTTCTAATCGCTCACATATGTTGTTGCTTAAATGTTCATATCTGCTAGCTATTCAGCAATTAATTTAAGTCTTTATTTTAGATTTAGATTATCTTATAAGAAATTAATGTAATTTCACTTTTTTGCATAAAAGTCATAAAAAGTTCACTGTTTTCCCCTCTACTTCGTTAATAACAGGTAAAAAGGCCAGTTTTTCTTGTAGATAAAAGAAAAAATATGATTGGATTAGCATTGTATTTCAACGCCGTCTAGGAGGTGAGGTAGTTAGCGAAAGCAGGTCCATGTCGATCCCAGGTAAAGCACAGATATCTGTAATTGCCTCTTTATGAAGAGGAGAAGCATGTTAAATTCATCTCTATGAAATTCCTTTCAAGAAAAAAGTGGCATGGAACATATGAAGAAGATTATATTAATCTCGAGTTCCATTTCGCAATGAGCCTCGACTGATCTAGTATTGAGCGAAGATTTTGGTTTATTTGATTATGCAAAGCATTCGAGGGCTATCTGCCTAAGAGGAGGGACCACATCGTGTAGGGACTTTCTAAGGAAAACTGGCTCCGATACACGAAAACGCCTTTGCAGCCAACCCGTCCGAACTACCAGCGTTCAGCGACCTATTCGATATTAATGTAAATTAACATACCGCTTCGCCGCTGGTGAGCGTTGAGTGAAGAAATTAAGAAATTGTAGAACCACAACTTGGGTTGAGGCTTGCTGATCTAAGAAATGTTCGTCTAGTCTTCTTGCCTGTGAATTTTAATAAGCCTGTAAAGGTATAACCAAAATAAATACCTTCTCTTATGTTTAATTTCTATTAGTAAATTTTATTCTTTGTTGAAAGAACCATCATATCTAAGCACCTGAAATCATTGTTTAATTTGAAATTTCTGATAATACTTAAAATCTGATAGAAATATTTCATCATTTTCAATTCACTTTATTTCCAATTTATATGATTAATATCTAATTATACGTAGTTATAAAACAATTTACCACAGTATCTGATATACATAAACATCCCCAACATGCGGTCAGGGTAAAGAAGACGGGCTTTGTTTACTCTGTTAATCGATTACAGGCAAATTACTCTGTTCAAAATGGATTTTTTAAAAGTAGGCTTTACATTATTCTTCAGATTTATACTCGTACACCTGTTTATCTGAGTTCTTTCTATTGGCGCTAATGCTCATATTTTTTAACATATAGATAATATTTTCTTGAAATTTATTACGTATCTTGTTCTTGAAATTTCATAACTGAAATTGCTCGCTGATGTTGTGCACAATCATAATTAAGTAAATAATTATTTTGTTGGAAAAATTGGTTATAGATTGGCGCATAAAAGCTTTAGTTAAATGCTTCCCTACCTCACAGTCTTAATATGAGTCGTGTACATCTTTAAAATAGATCTTTAATTAGAAGATTAAGTTCTGCTATATGCTTTGTTTCTTAAAAATACCACATAACTGAGTATATTCATCACTAGAACTTGATCAAGCTCGTCCTCTTAAGAAATAAAATTGCTTCGCATGAGATAATCAATAACAATCTGTGCTGAAACAGAGATTGAGAAAACTGGGTATAATTGATTAATGCGAATTAACATAAAGACGTATGAACTCTTGTTTTGTAAAATATCCCAACACAATAATTTGTCTTATCCAGGGTTACTATCTCGGGATGCCTTTTTACTTCATTAAGAAAGAACATAAATTAGCAAGAAAAAGCACAAAATAAAAGCTAAATAAATTCAAAAGTAAATGTTTCCAAAAAGGTAACTTTCTTTAATAGGATTAGAAACGTAACAATAGCTTAATTGTAAATTCCAGAAATTTTAAGCGTAATTAATTATCTCTAATTAGCAAAATGTATAGTTTTTTCCCTCAAATGAAAGCGAAGATTGCCAGCTATTTCAAAACAACTTGCTTTTTAAGCCTTAATCAACGTTCCGCTACAGCTAATTTTAAGTCTTAAAAATTCTTTTTTTCCTCTAAACAAATTAGAAAGACTTTCTAAACTGCAGCACTGATATCTCGTCGAATCATTTGAAAGTTAATGAGCTATGACTGAGCGTGAAACAATACCAGACCAATTATAAAAGAACAACTCTTAAGGTATTTCTCTCTCTCTCTCATCGATTGCAGGCAAATTGGGCGCATTCAACGCAAGTAACAGAGAACTGGAAACAATTGGCTTTTGTGCAGATCGCTTGAGAGGGTTGGGATTTATTGCAGAATAAATGTGGGAAAAGTCACGTTTAAGAGACATGTGTTCTAAGCTAGGTTATCTAGGGGGAATCAACCTTTTATCCCTGGGGGGTTGTCCATAATTTTAAAAAGAGAATAGTCTGTATTATGTTTCGAGTAACATTGTGCTTTAATCATTTGTTCAAGATCTCTTTCGAGAAATACTAGAATGTTTTTTATGTGGCACTAAAATTACCAGCATTTCCAAATGTGTAAAGCTGCGAAAAGGTAACTCATTTATTCATTCTCACAACCAGACAAAGAGAAATTAAAAATAACTACCTTCAACTTCTGAAATACACAAATTCATTTAATTTAAACACCTTAAGCATAATTATATTGAACTAGCACTGAAAGAGCATTAAAAATAAACATTTTTTATGAAACTAGTTTCGCGTTTACCATAGCTTTGAGTTTCCCTGGCATTTGAAAGAAAGTTTTCCTGAAGTTTCTTTTCGAACTTCTTTCCGAATTCATTGCAATTGTTCGTAAAATTTATCTGTCGTTATAGATTTGAAGGCTTCAAGATATCGATCTCCAGAATCCCTCTGGATATTCGTAAAGTTAAGGTCTGAGTACATTGGCGACTAGTAGTGAGATTTTTAGATAGTTGTCTCTCCTTTTATTAGACAATTTTTCATTCTTTTGAAGTATATTAGGAATCAATGCTGTATTGACATAACGTCTACGATAAATTAGAATAAATTAGAGATGATGCATATGATGAATAAGTATTTGCTGATTCATTTTTTGATCCTATATTTTATCTTTTTTTGGCAGTTTTCTAGTTCATTTAAATGTGCTCTAGTTTCAAAATGTGCTTTATAGAATAGCTCAAAAATACCAAATATTGGATGTCTTCAACTTAAAAATAACTGTGGGAACAAGCATTGTAAATAAATTCTGCCGCTTTCACGAAACTAGACTTTAAAACAATTTGAGATTGAGAATATGATAAACACACAGAGCTGTAAAATTCCAGAGAAAATAACAATATAATAGTTTCAATTTTTGATTTGAAACACATTGAGCATAAAAGGCATAGATTCAAAAGTACCGACATTGGAAACTGTAATAAACATAATTGCAAGAGATAAGGGAATATGTGGCTTTGTTCTTATATCTTCTCACAGAACTATATTTTAAAGTTTCTCTTCCTTAACACATCTATTTCCTGCATAAAATTTCTTACATGTGTGTGTGGCTGTTGATACATGGAGAATTTCTAAAGCTTCGTTTCTTTCAGTGGAAAGATGTGGAGTATAAGCCTACAAAGAGAAACGATGAGTATAATAATTTCTTCAGTTACATTTTCTACTAAGGTAAAAAAAAAACATTTTCTTGTGATTTGAAATATTATGCAGCTAGCATTTGTTAGCCACTTTTTTTGGGGGGGGGTCTAAGTTCAACTCCTGTGATTATGCACTTTTCTTCGCTTTCAAAACCTCTTTAAGATTCCTAGGGAAATTATGAATAATATGAAAATTATGAATTATCAACGAATAAAATTATTACGGCCAGAAGGATTAGTATTAATCACCTACAAGTAAATAAATGTTCACATATGAAGTGTAGTTATTTTCTCCTTGACACTATGCAGTATTTATAGTAAGTAGAAATATTATTAGCTTTCAACTTTTAGCCAAAACAAATTCTTGTTTATTATTAATGGGTTATTGTGGCACAAGAAGAAGTAAATTCTAAATTTAAATTAATCTAACACTTTGGGATCGCTATTGTATAGTAGTTTGTACATTCCATTGCATCCGCAATAATAACTAAATTGTATTTTTTCTTAAAAGTTAAAAGTTTGCCTACGTATGTTGTTTTTCATTCATTTATTCATTCTGCACTATGCTTTTAATTTCTGTTCATTTACCAATAAATGTACGTATATGTTATTTCTTTTAAAATGTCTGTTTTTATAACGTACAGTTCTGGCATGTTCCCTCGATGTCTTTTGATCTAAAATGTTTTTGAGATATAAAGCTAGTTTTACAAATATGCGTCTTTAATGCATCTCTATCTTGATCTCGATATGCATCTTTATCTTTATTTTATATTTACCTTAATTGATATGAAAGGTATGCATGCATAAATGGTCCTTAATAAGTTTATAACTTTCTCTTGAAAATTGTTGAAAATACATATGCCTATTACATTGCCAACTAAAACAATAAATACATATTTTTCCCCATTCATTTCTCTTTTCTTTATTTTTTACATTAAATGATTAGCAAAGTTTTTTTTAACTTCAAAATTAACACAAGTAATTACTTCCTGCTTGCTACTAATAATATTTACTTTTATGATGTTTTAATTTCCTTTGTAGAGCATTAGGTTATTTTGAAACAGGAGATATGGAAAATATGCAGTTTCTTGCCGGAACTCGAGCCTGAAACTCTCGAATACGCGCCGAGTGCACTACAATTACATCACGAAGGCATGCGGAAGGAGGGAGAATATACCTTATATACTCTTACTTTTAAAGAGCGACTAGGGATGAAAAGATCCAATCACCAAATCCTGGTGGTGACGAATTACCGTCCACCACTTTTTTTGTTCAGGCGCCACTCTGGAGTCATTAGTTTTTGTTTTCCTGTAGACGTGAATAATGACCAACGTGCTCGCTAGTAATGCGCGTCGACTGTGCTTCCTATTACATCACGAAGGCATGCTGAAAGGAGGGAGAAAATACCTTATACCTTTTATAGAAATACATAGTGCTTGCATATAATTCATAGTACGATTATAGTACATTCAGAAAAAAAAACTGTCGCGCATTACTATACAAATTTGACAGTTGTGCCATGTTAAAACCTATTATCTTCCTCTACGTAACTATACAGTTCGAAGATTACACATATTTCTTTATCCTTAGGGCTCATTTATTCTACGATCGTGGATAACTTTACCGCTAATAATATAATGTAATGAAGCCAGATGCTTAAACTAGTAATTTACTCTGTTCCTTGTGTCCTGTATTATACTACTCAACTAAGTGTCTTTCTTGTCTCATGGCTGCTTTATAAAAGTGCCTTATGCAGTATTTATCAGCACATTTTACCGGGCCAAACGTATTAACAGCAAATATAAGTTTTTATTTTATTTTGCTAATTTAAGAGTCTGGAAAAATACTTTGTACATATATGTGCAAGAATACATATGCAATACATGTGCAAGAAGTTCAGAAGAAACGCGATTAAATTACTTTAACCTCGTATCATGATCTTACGTACCATGTTGCACATCGATACCAGATAAGGATATTTAATGCTAATTACTTTCATCACGCTTCATAAACAGTAGATTTAATCTTAAATTATAGTTTATGGAACAATATGTGATGATGAACAATATGTGAATATGAGAGGATCTCTCTCTCTCAACTCAGTAATTATATTATTTAGATGCTCTAATCTATAACTTTAATCACATGAATAACTGCTGACTTCAGTCCTGTAGTGAATTTGGAGCATCGTTTTATAATCTGTCTTCTATAATCCTGCATGAAACAATCTTCACTACTAAGTCTTGGCTGAAAATGGATCCTTTCATATCATGCCCAATGAATTTTGCTACATCTAACCGAATTATTATTTCATAGACTGTTGGTTCAATAAGCAACTAACATCTTTGGTTTTGTAGAGCGCTAATCCCATTGTACATGGTTCATTATCCAAGAATAATGTTGCCACGATGAGCTTCGGACATAGATTCAGGTTTCAACAGTTGCAGATAATTCTATCCATTGGCAAAAGTATCATTGACAGTCAGTCAATCATTGGTAGTAATCATTGATAGTCAATTAATAATTAGGTCATTGGTAATTACTCAGGTACTCGATAATAACTGGGCCAATAATTCGTTCGTACTACAGTACCAAGATTCTTCGAATATCATTTCTCAGCTCCCCGTCACTGATTGTAATAATAACATTCAGCTGCAATGCATCTTCTAGCCAAACCAAGAATTTTTTTTACTCATATACTCATTTGTTTCCAGGTGGAGTATTAAATTTGCAAAACCGTATCGTTTATAGATGTTCCTGAGTTTGAATGACTGTACTTTGTATGGAAACTTTTATCATTCTTTGCAGTAAATTTCTTCAGATTCTTAACTAAAATGAGACCTTTTTCTCCTTAAAATGGCATTTATTCAGAAGGTTTATATACGCATTCTTTTTTTTTTTTTTTTTTTTTTCAGAACACTTTTTGCCTCAAAAAAAGGCTTTCAGTTGACTAATAGCTTACCACAAAACGAAAGGCCTCTGCAAAATATGACGAAAGTAGGTCATATTAATAACGAAAACCTTTCAAACCCCCAAAATTTTCCTTGCAGTCAACACTTTAGTAGGAGTTTTTTTTTATTAGAATGTTTATTCACGATGAATTCTATTGTACACTAGTTATTTCTGTATACTTTCTTTGCAAGTGAAAGAAACTTTTTTAAAAGTTCAAGAACGGTATTAAAGCTTTTCAAGCTAAGAAAGAAAATTTGTCTTAAACTTTGAATGAATTCTCCTAATTGTAACAATTATAAAAATAAATTACTAAACATGCGATGGCAAAGATAAAATTTTTAATTTTTTATCATATCATTTAGATTATCCGTAGATTAAGAAAAGAAGAGAGAAAATTATTTCGGTCGAGATATGCATTTAAAGGGAGAAAATGAATAAATAAATGAAAGAAATAGAACTGAGTAGCTTATTTTCAAATGATGATCTCTTTCTCTTTTCAAAATTTAGCTCTTTTTAAGTTTATTATTGCAGAGTAGATTTATCTGCATTTGAGTATCAAACGTGATATTCTATGCAAATCTGTAGTGGCATGTTGTGCATATTTTATTCTGATATACGACATGTTACGGATGTGTCATGTTTTAAAAATATATCAGCCATGAATGTGATTTTATTTCAGAAACTCAACTGGGCATACGCTTCTTCAAAACTTCACTGATATTTACTCAACGGTATACCGTTGAATATACATCAGCGTTTAATTCTGTATAGTTTGTATCATTGTAGGTTTTGTTCCCAAACTAATTGTTTTGTGGGGGTTCTTTACAAACTTTTTTATTTATTTTCTCATTTTTTATTTCTAGAGAGTAACTTATGATTCGGATGAATCTCTTATGCTATTCCAGCTGCTGAGTCTCACTCAAATCATGTCAAACTGTCATACTAAAATCAATAGACAGGAAACTGCATCCGGTTACACTATTGCGTGTTTTTACACAATATTATTATTTCTATCAGAACTAAGGAATTACGTGATAGGTTTTTAGTGAAGTGATAGGTTGTGGCGGGACTTCGACATTATCAAACGTTTTGTAAAACAACATGGCATGTTGCTTATTCCACGCCAATACGTTCTAATTATAAAATGAATTAGGAAAATAATATTTTGTAGAATTGATTACACGTTCTTGTACAGTGACCGCTCTACTTCATCATCATCACTATCACGATAATATTATTATTAACAACAATAATAATAAATAAGCATTAACAGAAGGAAATGTTTTGTTTAAATTTCTCAAAAATTTATACCTTTGTTTCAGCGTACTGAAATTAGGCATGTTTGTTTACTGCAGAGATAAACTTCTAATACAGTCTGGCTACATAGTTGACTTTAAGAACATGAGTTAAGAAAGTTCAAAGAGTGCAAAGAAACACAATCTGTCTTAAGAAACAGTATACTATTAAAAGAGTAATTCAGAATATGTCAAGAAATCATGGCATTTTATGATTCTACTCCGGTTTGAAACAATTTAAATAAGTTAGCGAGAAGAAAAATGAAAAACATGCGAATTCTTCAGAAACTGAATATAGGCAGAAAAGAGAACACGGGTTTATTCACTATACCGCTTCTTCTGAAAATTCTTGTTTTTTACAAACTGTGTCTGTCAGTTCAAATATCTCATTATAAGATAGTATTAATAAATAATTCTAAATTTTTTTAAGACAGACAATTTCTTATGGATTACTTATTTTTAAGTTTTTCATCAGGCACTTTGAAAACATGCCTTAAAAAGCATACAAAACAATATTTCGAAGTTTGCATAGTTATCTGTGCTTATAATATTCACATATACATAAAAATAATAGATTATTTTTTTGCAAAATTTTACAATCTAGATATGTGTCTTCTTTTGAAAACAAACTATTTAAATTTATCATTCACTTTAAATAAAATGAATCCTGTGAAAATGAAATATTCAGTTATCATTCGCTTTAAAAAACGCGTTAATATTAAAAAAACGAGTATCATTAAATAAAAGAGATAATACTTAAAAGCCGTATTATCACTCGTTTTCACTAAACCTAATACACAAACATGTACCATATATATCAGCCATGGTACACAAGCATCATCTTGCATAAGACTTATCGGCACCTAACACAGGCTGCAAGATCAAACAAAAAGGAGGCTAACAGACAGTTTTTAAAGGTATTAGACTATTACGTCCCTTGGGGAAATACTTTGAAGTTCTGTTCATGAACAGAATAAACTAGTATTTGAATAAAAGTTCTTTTTCTTGTAATTCTCAGTCTGGGTTTACTTCGATGTAGTTTACTGAAGATGCACTTCTTCACCTGTGTAATATTTTGAAGTTCAAATCAAAAGAAGTTAAAAACAGTTATCATTTTTTTCGATATCAGAGGTCCTTTCGATAATGCTTGGTCACCATCTGTCTTAAAAATTTTAAAACAAGGTGAAATACCACATAATATCTGTAACCCGCTTAAAAGATTCTTAAACGGAAGGAACGCTGAGCTGTTACTTGGGTTTAAACGTAAGGTTTAATCTTTGGAAAAATTTATCCTCGAAGCTCTCTGTCCGTTGCTACTTTTTGAAGCGTAATAATAAATGATCTTTTAAGTCATCTGTTGTCTAGCATTCTTTTTAGAGCAGAGTCGGTACTGGATTTTGTCTTTAACTCAGCCCTTAAAAAAGCACCGTTATGTATTTTTTGACCACTGTAATAAATAAAATACTGCCCCTTTAACCTCTGATAGTCCGCCCTTGGAATTTGTAAGAGAATTAAATTACCTTGGTGTGATACATAACAAAGATTAATAAATGTCAAATGAAACTTTGGAAGGTTAGAGGACAAAAATTTACTCTTTTGTGATATTCCTCATCCGCCTGCTTTGGAATTCATAAATTTCTGTGATTACAAGCAGAATACTGAAAAAAAATTTCATATGGTTTGTTTTGCGTATGGTAGTTGTTGTAGTATTCTAGCTTGTCTGATTTCAGAGCAAATCCAAGAAATTCATCGGGGCAAGGAGGCAAGATTATGCCTGCAGTTGCAGGCAAGAGCCTAGGACACCATACAGGTGGCAGTACGACTTTGCTCAGCTCCACCGCCAAATTCTGAAAGAGAGCACTCGGGGATGGGCCTGAGGGTCTCCCACCCCTCTTCCCCTACCACCAACCTCTCGAGAGGACTTTGAGCTCTCCACATATTTAGAGTGCCCTCGTGCGGCACAGACACTACGCATTTATAAACACTCATGCCTTCTCCAGAATTCGAACCGGCTCTTCGGTACAGCAGTAAAAGTCTCTAACCACTATCCCGTTTGGGTGGCGCAGATGGCAATAAATGGAATGAAAGGTTTGGTCTAGCATTTGCTATTTCTAAAGACCAATTTTAGGTTTGCTTGTTTAAGCTTCGTATTTAAAATAAATGCACAATTTTCCTAGCAGAATTCTCTGTCTTTATCTTGCGGTCAAACGAATAAAAGGGAATGGGACTTCATCCTCAAGGTAGCTTATTTGTTCTGGCTTTCTTTCTTCCCTTCACGTTATAAGTAATATTACTAGAAGAGACAAACTGTTAATCAAATCTTTCTTAGCTGTCAGTTCGGTTAGAGATAGGAGAACTGATAAATGCTTTGCTTATGTCCGTGGACCTCAATATATTTATGGAAAAAAGAGTACTGATATTTTTAGATAAAGATGTAATAAATTTACTCATTAATGCTAATAATATTTCAAAGTGCTCATAAAAGTCCTTTTATCTTAAATAATTTATTCAAGTGGCATGAGGAGTACGTTTTATTTTGTAATGCTCAGTATTCCAACAAATTATTTCTTTTCTATTAACCATAAACTGATTTCTGAGGCTTTCTTCTTTACAAATTGAAAATTATCAATTTTTTTTGTTTGTTTTTTTGTTGTGGTAAATTTTCAATTCGCCTGTTTCGTTTCAATCTAAGATCAATTGTGTAATTGTGTAGAGATATTAGGTTATTTGGAAGCAGGGAAGATGAAAAATATGCAACGCCTTCGCCGGGAATCGAACCACCGACCTCTGGAATACGCGCCCAGTGTGCAGACCACCACATCACGAAGGCATGACAAAAAGGGAGGAGAAATACCTCCTTTTAAAGGTACACCTCCTTTTAAAGGGCGACTGGGAATTTTAGGGGACCCAATCGCCAAATCCTGGGTGAGGAGAATCATCATCCACCACCATTTTTAGTTCGGGTGCTACTGTAGAGACATTAGGTTATTTGGAAGCAGGAAAGATGAAATATATGCAACGCCTTCGCCGCCAATCGAACCTCGGACTTCTGGAATACGCACCCAGCGTGCAGAGCACCAAATCAAGAAGGCATGCCAGGAAAGCATTATAATTAAATACCTTATAATTTTTCGGGGATAATGCTGCAAGATATGGAAAACTTAATTTTCTCCTTTCCTGATGGTTCTCGATTATGTCAACAGAACGTTTTGGAAACTCTAGGTACACTATGAATCCGTTTTTTTATGCTGTCTATGCTGATCGCTGTTTTGTTTGTTTTATTTATGCATGTAACGTTTAATTAACTTCCTGTCTGTAACCCTCTGTGAATACATTTAATATGCATAGAACTTTGTATTCTTTATGCAAAAAAAAAAAAAAAAAAAAAATGCATTTTTTTAACCACGAAAACGCCCATGCAGCTAAGTTATTCGCCGTGATCTGAATTCGGGTTCAACTATTAGGGTTCAGGGGTCTTATCCGCTTCTTCCCCGATAAGCCCCGTTTTATGAAATTTTTAAATTAAGTAACCACACTTTAAAGATAAAAATAATCAGAAAAGATAAATTTGTCAAATTTTGACATATCCTTCATTCAAAAGTTACGAATTTGCGTACTTTCCTTAATCCATGTATCCCAAGCTATCTTTTCTTATCATGTATATTTCTGTGCTTCTATAGACGTTTAATACTAAGTGATATATATTGAGGCTGTTTATGGAGTACACATGAGATCTTTAATACAGCATGTTTCGCAAATTTAATAAATATTCTTAGCATAAATAATGTATAATTATTCCTGAACTATAGCATGTTGTGTACTTTTAAAGTATGTAATGCAGTTTATATTTATTTTATATGCATCTAAACTAAGATAGCTATCATTTAGATAGTAGGCATAAAGGAACAAATATCCGTAGAGATCACACTGTTTGGTAAATAAATAACGATTTAGACAGAAATATGAATCTTCTAGTTACACACTGCTAGAAACAGTACACAGCGTGGATGTTAGAATAGCTCTTTGAACCATTTCTGAATTTAATTTCACAAGACTGAGGCTAAATATTTACATTCATTGTTGCGAAATTTATTTATGTTATAGCTTTGATTGCCTAGTAAAGCAGTAAAACTGGGTAATGTCAAAGTTAAGAATTTTCGCCTTTCCACAGTTTGTTAGGCCTTCAAATTTACATTTACAGGAACTTAATATCAGTTAAAATAAGCCAGTAAATGTATATCGAATAATTAAAATCAATACATAACGTTAATAAAGATGGAGATGTTATTAATACTGTGAATAAACAATTCAATATTTGACACTGATAAAAGTATAACATAGTTTGAAAATACCATTTTCAATTAAATCATTAAGAAACGCTATCCTGCAGCTGATTTCAGCACCCAAAATTTTAAATTTCAAACAAAAATTGATTACTGTGTGAATAAGCATTCTTCATCTTTTTTGCATTCTGTAGGACTTCTGCATAGGTAAACGTGTTCCAACTCTTTTCGTGTACAATGCGAAATGAATAAAACGAAGGTGCGTTTTGTTCTTCTGCTTTAAGGTACAAAGTTTGCAGATACATTTTAATGCATGAATGAAAAGAAATTTTTTTAAAGCTTCAAGAACTCGGATAGCTGTAATCAGTATACACAACTCTATAGTACCACCTTAGCATAAAGATTGTAAAAGATTTTTCTTTAGAGTTTAACAAAAATTTTATTTTATTAATGATATTGAAGATGCATTTTTATAAAATGCTCACGAATTTCTTTTTTCCTACCGAAGAGGTGCAAGATTGTCGTGGCGCATTCTTTAATGACACACAATTCCATTTTCTCGTCTTCATTATGTTTCGCTTGTTGGGTGGGACAATGATCTTGTTGCGAATCAGATTTTATGCCGAAGATAACGAAAAGGTCTTATTTCTGGAAGGAGAGTCATTTTAGAAGATTTATGACAGTAGAAGATACCATCGTTAGGGAAAAGAATGATGTAAGGTAAACATCATTATTATGCCATTTTATTCTACATGATTTTTTGTAACGATTGATATGCAGTTTTATTTATGTGCAATAATAGTACCCTAAAAACCTAATCTATAAATTCTTTCGTACTCACTAGTACGTACTTTCGTACTTACTAGTTTCGTAACTTACTAGTACCCTACAGGTCAGCAGCTAATCTAAATCATCCTTACTTGTTAATATGGAAGGTCTGCTTTGGTTTCTTAATTTTAGGTATATAAAATTCCAGTTTATTGGATTCTACATAGCCAGAACTCCAGTGATATAAGAAGCTTTCTTATCAAGGAAATCAAAGAAAATTTTGTTTTTTGTCATTTTCTGTAAATGTCTTAAAATTTTGGTTGCTTTCAGTGGTGTAAAAAAGGTAACAGAGTAAATATTACCTCTTCAAAAGCTCGTGCATTTCTTTAATTTAAATGTGTACGGTTTGTTGTACATTGCTTTATTCATTTAGCTACTTAGTAGTGTATAAAACATCAGTAGAAAAGCAATTATTCACTATAACCCTTTTCTTCTTTGTTTCCTTTATGGACATTTCAAGTAGATAATCCTTTTTCAAAAATAGATTAAACAAACCTGGCAACATGAAGCGAGTTTCTTTCAACTTTAAAAAAATGTTTCATTCAAATGCTCATAATAAATTCCTATGAAGTATATAATTTTCTTACACATACCGCATTTTAAGTGCATTGAATGGTTAATTCTTCTGAACGCAGGTAGTTTGAGCCACAGTAAAATGATTAAATGTGCGAGATATTTTGTAGTTTACTCCCAGCAGAAAGATATTAGAGTGCTTATTTTATTCTTTTATGATACTGAGAAAATTAACATTTTCCTTTAATTTTTGTTAGAAAGAATTTTATTATATATTTCGTTTCCTGCCAAGAATAATAATTTCTGTGTTTAATTTTAGTAAGTTAAAAGTCAAAACATGAAATAACTTAAAATTAATTTTACGGCTTTATTTTAGTTGAAACAGGAATGTATTAAGTTAGTTGAAATATAAAGGAATTTCTTTGCTTTATTTTAATTGAAACAGAGACTGGAAATAAAATTAATTAGGAAATAAGGAAATTTAGGAAATAAAAATAGTTTCATTTTTCAGTTTGGTCGAAAAATATGCATGTTGTATTGATTGTCTTACAGGAATAAAATGATTTATTTTATCTTTTTTTATAAGCTTTGTTTAGGTAAAGCATAATAAATGCATTTACAAGTTTCCTTCGCTTATACTCCAATAAATAAATATTTAACTGATAGAAAGGAGACAACAATATTAGATGGATTTTTCGGATCGTGAAAGGTTGTGGTCGCAGTTAGTAAATAAAAGACGTTTTTCACTCTTGATAAATTAACACTTAAATTAATGAATACGCAGTTGTTGTAAAACTAAATTACAACTATCCTAACGCTGTATCATATGATTTGACGAAAACTTACGGGTTGAATTAACAAAATTTGTAACTTAGGTAAGCTTAGTAATAATTAAGCTTAAAATAGAAATACGGTACTCCTTTGTCGCTATGATTATAAGATGTTATTTTGTTGCTATAGCATATTATTAATGTTTTTGCATTTCCAAAAAAATGCTTAAAATCAAAATTATTTTCATTGTATCACACAAAGGCTTTCTTCGTGTTTATTAGTAATACTTCTTAAGAATCATTTCCGTCAATTCATAAAACTTGATACTGTACATGTTCTAAAACTTGCTTATCTTTATCATTAAACACTTATCTAGTACAACCCACTCTCTTGGCACTGCGACAAATCCTGCAGTGTGACATCAAATGCCTCCAATTATAATCACATTTAACGCATTACGTAGAATTAAATTCAGTGGTCTGTAAAGACGCAGATATGTACAGCGAGGAAAATTCTGAATATATTTGCCTTAACTTTTAGATCATTACAAAATGTATTAAATGCTTTAGCACTGTTTCACGTTTTAAAATTCACGATTCTGTGTGCCAAACATTTCGAGCGAAATTACATATTTGTCAAAATATACTTTTCTGTTCTTTTAAAGAATTATTAAAATAATAAAATTAATAAAGCTTCCCAGGAATAAACCGTGATATTTTCTCTTTTCCTAATCAGTGCTAAGTATTTATTAAATAAGCAAATAAGGGTTAAAAAGGGAAAGCTACACCCGTGATGATGATTATATTTATAAATAAAGTAAAAGAACACTTAAGAAGATATTATCTTGTTATTCAGAACATAATGAAACATAATATGGATCTTCAGAAATCGAGTTGAACTAAATGTGCAAGTTTAAATCAAGTTGCACGTAAGAAAATCCCAGTCTACATGGGACTGGAATGCTTCCTGTATGCACATTTCATGTTCTAAATTACGGTTGTAAGGTTTCTCTCCCTCATTATCGCATGCCTTTGTGTTGTAACCGGAAAGCACGTCTAGCTGACAACCCGAAGTTCCGGAACTGTTCGAGTTCCGGCAAGGGCATAGCTGAATTTTTGTTTCCTGCTTCGAAATACATAATGACTTTACATTTTAAGTTTTGAAACACCACTCTATTTTTCAGAAAACGCATTTTAATTTATATCAAATAATAACAAACGAACATTGATCTTCTATATTCTTCCTCGATATTTTTGTGCCATTTGCAGTAAATTATACAAACTTTAAAATTACACTTGTTTCTAAATATGTATAGCAATTTGCAACAAAAAGAACATAATTTAGCCTCTTCGAGTATTATTTAGAAAGTTAAGAACGACTAGATATACTTTCTGTTTATTCATGAACATAAGACTTTTATGAATTTGTTTACGATACTAAAATGTGAATAAATTCGTAATTCTTTTTTCGCCGGTGAGTAATTTTTTCAAATTTAATCATAACATATTTTTTCATGCATTTCATTTTGCTGTACATTACCTTTTTAAGACTGAGTGAAGCAAACGGCGACAAAAATGTTACGCTGTTTCTTTTAGCCTTTGCTTTGAAGAATAAGTAGCTCGAAATAAGACTTTCAGTTTTTGTTTTTTGAAATGCATTCCTTTTCGAGTATATTTGTTGTATCTTGTTAGATTCTTTTGATACATTAATAAAGATGCATTCATTGAAACAATCGTAAGGTTTATGTTAATTAACCAATAATTATGATTTAAACATTTACTATAACTTCTATTCGTAGGCCTCGCCGGAATGCAAATTAGTTGTTGAAAATTTAAGCTAAGCGTTTGAAGGTTTTAAAAGTTAGAGCTTTCGGCAACCTCTCTTGGCGTTTAGGTATTATCGCCAGCTCTGCCAGAGTTTATTTCGGCTTTAGCGGTTTTGCTAAACTTTTCAAAATGCACTGTTAAATAACTGAGCGAGCTTAATTAGACCATTTAGTATAGTCTTCGATTTTTGAAATTAAACTTATGTTATTGTAAATCCACGCAAGTGACAGAGTTTTGTTTTGAAGGACAAAGGGTACTTTCTGTTAATTTTAAAAGTTAGTAAGAAGTCTATTTTAACTTTCGTAGGACTTTGTTACCTTAATGTAGACTACAACGATAATCAGCTTGTCTGTATAGTCCGGTCTAAAGCACATTGATTTAAGCTTGTATACTAGTCAATCCATACAGTTTGGAAATGTTAATATTTCTTCTCAGGTGTGCTTATGAAATTGACCTTTCTCGTAGTAAGCAGCCATTTGCCATATAAAGTAACCAGGGCTTTACATTTCCATACATTTCCATTAAATGTGTGGATATTGACGTTGCAGATCTGTTCAGTTTCTCACGCTGCAAAATATCACTGAAAGGATATATTCAAAATACCCCTTATATATAAAGGGATTCAAAATGGTGGTACAAAATTACAAATTAATTGCGTTTTCGTTTTTGCTTCAATAATATTTCTAATAAGAATTATTTAGCAAATTTCGACTTCTGGTTTAATTAGTCTACAGGATTTCGTATGCATAATAAACTAAACAATTTATTAACTTTTAGGAGTTGTGTAATACATTGTGCTTTTAAATTTATATAAAGAGCATTTGAAGTAATGGAAACGCCTTCTGTAGAAGTATTTCTGTTCTAGTAACTCTCATGCCTGAGATGAATTTTATTAAAAAAAAGAAAAGATTATGCAGCTAACTATTTTCTGTATGTATCAAAATGAGGACGTAACACTACATGAATATGCTGGTATTCTGAAGTTTCAAGTAGTGCGTAATACAAAGATAACTCTCATATTTACTCTCCTTATTCATAATACATTTTACTTAGTGTGACGTTTTTGGTTTTTACTTGATTATCGCAAAAGCATTTGGGAATTATCTGCCTAAGCGGAGGGATGCCTTCTTCTTAGAGGACCTTCTAAAGAAAACTGTCTCGTATAAACGTTACACATGGGAAAAGCAGGAAAGCGTCCATGCAGCCTGACCATTCGCCGTACTCACAGTGACACATTCACACTTTATGTAATATCTGATATGGTTATCATACCTTTTCTAAAAATTTTCCTAACATATTTTAAGAAAGATTTCAATAAATAAAAGGCTCTAAGATGACTAATTATTATGCAAAGGATCCGCAAAAGCAAAGTAAAATAATGAATCTGTTTTCTGGATGTAATATCTATAATTTGCATTATATTATATATAATACCAATAATTGTAAAGCAATATGTAGAATTATGGGTACCAGTATAATTATAGATAATACATAATACGTATAATATTAAGTATTATATTGTAACATAATACCGATAATTATTAAGCATGTTACTTTCTTCAGGCTCAGATTCCGTTCTGATATTACACACTTTGAAAAAACACAGTATCTTTTCACTACGTATACTATTAGTTTCCTCTTTCATACTTTTCATATTAAAACTATTATTACTCTACGCACCTTATTTCAATAAATTACCTAAACATGCATACATAACAACAGACTGGAAGTAGAAAAAGGCGATGTTTCAGATTATTGTAATATTTTCCATTACTAAAAAATATCGTTTAGAATTGAAGAAATAAATTCAAACAATAAATATGTTTTGTATTATTCCCTATGATTTGTTAAAAAAATCAAAGAATTTTGAATATATCATATCGAATACATAAAGTATACATAAATCGACATACCATACGTTTGAAAAAGTGTCATCATTAAAGTACATTATAGATTACATGCATTGTCTCCGTCATTCATTTTAAAGCCAGAACGTTTTTACATTGTTTTCATCTGCAATAGGAAGCAAAAATAAACTGCTCGTAATAACAGCTTATGTTTTCAGTGATCCGATACAGAGTTTATGCAGAAAAGACATACTTTCTTTCCGACAGGAAGAACAAAAGAAATACCTTTAAATCTTGAATTTCCTCTAACAATTTAACTCGGGAAAGCTTTCATCTAGTGTATCTTCTGAGAATTTTTAACACACAAATTGCCCCTTACCAGTTTAAATTGTTATTTACCTAGTAGGCCATCTGTTCTGTAGATGGCGAAAAGGAAGAAAAGAAAACATTTAATTTTTTTCTTTTCGACTGATGTTTATAATGCTCAGGAAATTTCGGTTTTCTGTGCTTTCCGAACATTTTGTTAGGAACTATCGAATTTGCCTTCTTGAGCTTTTGTGGTGTAATTTGTTAGCTCATCCCGTAGCCGTAAGTGGTTAGCCAGCATTCATTGGAAGATGCGTGGTTCCGGTGAGGGTTTAGTTGATTTTTACATTTCCCAGCTGATCCCCCCCACAAAACAATTCATTACAAAGGCACTCGAATTAAAAATACAGTTGCTGATAATTTGTCACCATACAGATTTGAGGCATTGGGTCTCGTGCCTGTTCCCAGTCCTTTAAGTGGGCAGCCTGCGTTCCACGTTTCCTGTTTTGATAAAACCTAATAATCTATTTAGCTTTATTATGGTCCTAATATTTTAGCAGTTTTTACCCAATTCTTAAGATGTTTTTTGTAATATAGAACTTGAATTACATGCTAAAATCATGAATGGGACAAGGCATTATTATATTAGCAATCATTAAATAATTCAGTGATCAAAACTGACTAACTGACCTAACCTAAAATGCCCCAACAAAATTAATTTTTTGAAGTTCATCTTCCCAATAAAACATTATCATATTTGATAAATTTCAATGCTTAGTACATTAAATGCAAAGTACATTAAAATGAGTAGAGAACTACACTTCTTTCATGTTCAGTACTGTTAAATAATAAAGACACCATTTAAGACAGGGAAAATATATTATAAATTTAGAATAGCAACGATTACTTTATATTCTGAGTAGGTTTAAAAAATGCCAAATAAATAGACGATATAAAATTATTAAAAAGGGTCATTTAAGAAAAGAGGAATTTCTCACAAATTTAAATTAGCAAAGAGATCTTATGTGCTGCGTGCACATTTCAAGAATCAAACAAACATTCAACGCATCGAAAGCTCTTAATGAATTAACTGGGAAAAAAAGTACGGGCAAAGCCTATTTTAACTCAGCTTCTGTAATGCAGTAAAACAAACTAGCGCACCCTTTCATTGCTACGGCTTTTATTTACGATCATGGAAAGGTTCAGTTCTGAAAGAAGTGCTACGTTAGAAAAGTAAAAAGTATTAAGCTTTCGAATCACGCAAATCACCTAAATGTTGTACACAGAAATCTCTAGTAACCTTGGTAACACGTGAGCATCAAAATGGCACGCGGACCTCTAGCTTCAGCCTTCACTTCTTTATATCAGTGCTGCAGATTGCTCAAATTACGTAATTGGGGACACGTATTAAGTATGCATACGGGGAATCTGAGAGCTTAGTAAATTAGAGCTTTCATCATTACTATTCAGTAACGTTTTATTCGGGTAACTCAGCTTTTATTAACCTAACTTAAACGTTAATAATTTAATAATTAAATGTGGTATTTATGGTAACAAAGTGGTAAAGAAAACCGAAAGCATGCTTGAATTTCAAATTCTGTCCATTTTCAGCAGCTGAATTTTATTCAATTTTATTAGTAGATAATTTAATATAATTTAACGTAATTTTCCGCATCGTTAAGAATATCGGACTCGTGACTGTGTGACGTAAATTTGTGATTCTTCAATAAATCTCCTGGAATTTCATCCCGCTTTTCTAATCTTTGAAGATCGGTGTAATAGACAATCCTCTATAAATATTAAAAAACATTGTTAGTTAGACTTTGTCAAACGTTCTACAAAAGATTTGAAAATGGACGTATTAAGTAGTGGTTTTAAAGACATTTGTATTTAATTATTATTAAAAATATAATATAACTTTAGAATGTCCTGAGAAGTCTATTTGCAGAGCTTGTAAACTCTAAGCGGTTTCTAGAAAGCTCCTCGTTGTCAGAAGCATAAACTGTCATGATCTAGAGGTAAAGTCTCCTGAGTGTGGAACGCCATTATGTTTACATGGCTGAATCAATTTTAAAACTAGTCGAATGTTTCTTCGAATCTGTATAATTACTGAAGATATATAAAATGATAGTTGACTATACAGGTGTAATTTCTGTTATTAATAACTTATTTTAATTACTCTTCCAATAAAAATGAATGAAGCAGATGACTTATTCTGCTGATAGCAATGAATGTTTTTTTCAAATCATTTCATTAATTGCAGTAAAATAGATTTGCAACTATGATGTATGCATTATCTGACGCATTGTTTGTACGATTACTTTAGATGGAAACATATTGTGCAGAACTTTGAGCTTCCTAATTCCAAGCCCTCCCTAATTTGGTGTGATTACCAAATTAAAAATATATCTATACAACTTTACTTCTCTGTTTACATTTTGTTTACCTCTCTAACATCTAACTTCGTAAACTTTAACACCGTAATTATATACTTAAGAAAATTTCAAGGTCACCTTATAAGGTATTTCTCCCGCCTTCTTGGCATGCCTTCGTGGTGTGGTGGTCTGCACGTTGGGCGCGTATTTCATAGGTCCGCAAATCGATTTCCGGCGAAAGCGTTGCTAATTTTGCAATCACTCTTGCTTCCAAAAAAATCCTGATGTCTCTACAACCCTCTCTAAGGCATCCATAATGTGTTCGAATATAAAAATGGAGCTTTTCATACTTAGAATTTTATTTCTGCGTCTTTAGACCATCCCGTTGTAAATTAAATTTTAATTAATTCGTTTGGTTTTATATACAGTTTATGCCAATTTTAATTAAAAAAGGTTTTTAATATGATCTTCATTATTTATCTACTAATACTTTTTATCACATTCATGATGAATATCAATTAGAACCTTGAACATAAAAACGATTGGCGTATAAAAATTATTCGTCCTACATTTTTATGCTATAAGCTTTCGCCTTTTAAAGGGTTAATAGCATAAAAGCTTATACAAATTACGAAAAGGTGCTTTATTAACAGTGAGTTGTAGATATGTGCAAATTAAAGGTATTAAATGAAAAACAATGTTAACAGAGTAAACGACAATATTTGCCAAAAATATTTTGGAACAGAATAAAGGAGCAATACTTTTTATTTGAAACTTCTGCTGAATAAAGTTTTTTTTAAACTATCCGTTAGAAATATTTTTAATGGATGTTTCCCTTCAAAATTAAGTAACTTCGCGAGAACTAATAACTCCAATAAAAAAAGAAAAGGTGCTGGTGACAGACGGATTCCACTTGAGAAATTATCATTTGTAGCTCATGAAAAACCATCTAGTTACCGGCCCTTGCTAGGGAGGGACGAATTTAATTAATATAAATGTTACTTGGAGCTTCTGTTTCGATACCGTTTCGCTTATTTTAGAGATGTATGGTCTTCCTTCACACGAATTCCTTCCATCTATTATTATACATTTAGATGATCTGTAATTATGCAGAATTTGGAAAAAATCTGTGCGACCAAAGAAAGTCAGAGGCTTCCCTTTTAAATTTAAACTATTCTGTAGGTAAATATTTTCAAATGTTTATAACATAATTTTTATCAGAATGACTAATAGCATGGAAAATTGCGTTCATTTTGCCTTAGTTAAATTATTTATTTTTCGAACTAAGATATAAAAAATAACATATTTGAAAAGTTGATAAAATAAGAGTTACTAAGAAATTACTTTAAGCAATCTAAAAATGATATTTCATTATCAGAACATACTTATGCGATGATGTAACTGAATTTAAAATTTGGAGTCTCGTGTAGCTTCATACGCAAGAACGCTTCTTGCCCTATTATAAATTTCAAAGAAATATTTAATTACGTAAATTTTGATATACAGTTGGGTCAAAATCGTAAAACTAAAAAATAAAATTAAAGCTCAAAAGCTAAATGTGGGGGAATTTTTTCATTTATTCCCTTAAAAATCAACTTCGAATTTTCCAGTGTCAAATAAATTTATGCCCTGTAGTTAAAACAATACACGTCAACGTTCAAGTTCATATATCTATTTCGAAATTTGTTATCGTGCTTCTATACGCCCAGAGCATTGCATGTCGAAAATGGGTTGTTCTTGAAGCCTGCAATGAAAACCTCCACACACACATACACACAGAAAAGAGAGAGAGAGAGAGATCGTCTTTTAATACAGCTGTAATTACTAAGTCATATTAACGTCTTATGGGAAACGAAAAGCAATAACTACACTGCAGTAGTTGAAATATTTGTTTTGAAACTGCCAGTCTATTATTGTACTTATTGCGAAAAGGTAAAGAACTGGAGATCTTTCTAAGCCATTAAAGTCTTTACTCATCGTCTTTCAAACCTTAATATTTCTAATAACTATTCACGTAGCTTATAATAGCTTAGAACAGCATATGAAATTAATGACCATGCACGTTTCCAGATTATATTAATACACAGAATATGAAACCTTTTATTTTGATTATAATTCGTTTGCAATTAGTGCAAGGATTCCATTTCAGTCTTGTGTTAAACTTTCTAACAATAGCTTATAGGCAATTTAGGAGAAACTAGAGATAAAACATTCCGAAAATAAAAGTATCCTTTTCCTAGAACGCTTTTACCAATAGTTTTCATTTCAATATTTTATTTTCTATAAAAGAAAATATTTTACGTGAAAAAGGCCAGTTTAGAATTAATCCCACAAATCATTTTGTCTATTCCTGCCGCAGACGATTTGCATCCCCTTTAACTAAAATATAATAATAAATTCTGACTGTGACTTCTTTTTATGGAATTACATTATCTAAACTGTAGCTGTAAAATTTAACCTGATGCATTACAACATAATGTCAAAAAAATAAGATAATATTTATAGTACAGTATCTATTCAAATACATTCTCGATTTGATAAAATTATTTTTAATAACTAGTGCTGAAAGCGCTTAAAATATGAGGAAAATATTGCAGGAAAACAATGAATTAAAAGTATACTGTCGCACGCATCGAAAAAGGCTATATTGACAGAATGGTGCTGTACAAAAAACTGCATGGATAACAGGAATAACAACAAACCAAAGATCCTCAGTAAGGCATATGACCTCCCTTAACTTCAATGGCTGCGTTGCACCGTCTGTCAATTTTCAGCACCACATCACCTAACAGTTATTGTAGAAATATTTCCCTTTCTTCAAGGAGTATCTGTTTCAGTTGTCTGACATTCTTTGGAGGGTAAGATCGTGCCGCCAGGCGTCTCCCTAAAGAATCCCACACCAGTTTAATATTATTTAGATCGGAAGAGCTCGCTACCCAATCAATTCTACGGATATCTTCACTTTCCAGGAAAACCTCAACAATATGCGGCCTATATCGCCTTGCAATGTCGTCTATGAAAACAAAGTCGAATTACTGGCATTCCGTAAAGGGGGCACGCGGGAGAGGATAACTTCAGCACAGAAACGATCACAGATAAATGAACCTCTGTCAAAAACGTGGAGCTCTTTCCGTCCGTTCATAATAATGCCTTGCCAGAAAAGCACTCCACGCCCACCCCAGCGGTCTTTACCCCTGATGTTAATGGGGTGAGAGCATGTCTTCACCTCTACCTATATCAACTGGCGCCCAGAATCTTTTGTAAGACTGAAACGACTCTCATTGGTAAAAAAGTCGTGACTCCATTGATGAAGTGATCAGGCTTTGTGCTCTTTACACCATTGTAAACTGTCACGCCGATGGACTATTGCCAATGGTGTGTAGCGTTCAGGACGGCGGGGGAGGGAGAGGCCATCTTTATGAAGTGGCCTGTGCACAGTAAACAGGGACACCTCTTGCCCTGCACAACTGTTGGACAATGTTGCCTGCTGTCTGGTTCCAGTCTCTTTTCACCTGCAAGGCTATATATCACCGTTGGTCATCAGTCACCGTTGGTTTCTTTGGCTGACCACTTCCAACTTTTCTTACAGTTGTACCTTTCGTTTGGAAGGTTTTCCAATTTCACGAAAGAACACTTTTATTATTTCCAAACTCGTAGGCTACAGATGTCAAACTATGCCCCTTCTCAAGCTTGCCAATCATTCTACCACCTGTAAAGCGTCTTTATGTTTTCTTGTAATCCTACTGCACGTACAATCTGATTTTCATTTGCAGAAGTATGCGTGGAAATGCGTCTTGCTTTCTTCTTTTTAAGCTGCCTTACAATGCCTGCGGTGATGCCTTGCGTTTAACGTACCCTCTGATGTCATGGTACTGATATTTGAGTATGCAAGAACCTTTCTATTGAGTTGGCATTTCAATGTACTGATCGCAAAATGCTCTTTATAACAATTTCGTGGTTGTATTATAAGGTATTTTTCCCACTTTCCTAGCGTGCCTTTGTGGTGTAACGGTAGCACGCTGGGCCGGTATTCCAGAGGTCCGTGGTTCGATTCCTGGCAAAGGCTGTTGCATATTTTTCATCTTTTCTGCTTCCAATTAACCTAATGCCTCTACAAGTGGCGCCCGAACTAAAAGGGTTGTTGATGATGATTCTCCGCACCCAGGATTTGTCGACTAGGTCCCCTAAAACCCTAGTCGCCGTTTAAGAAGGGGAGTATATAAGGTATTTCTCCCACTTCCCTAGCGTGCCTTCGTGGTGTAACGGTAGCACGCTGGGCCGGTATTCCAGAGGTCTGTGGTTCGATTCCCGGGCAAGGCGGTTGCATATTTTTCATCTTTTCTGCTTCCAATTAACCTAATGTCTCTACAGTATGTTGAAAAATGAAGGTACTGCTTAAGTTTTGCAGACTAGTGCAGTTTAGATTTTCGATTATCTTCACAAAGTTTTCGGTTATTTTTGCGATCCTATGATCTTACAATTAGTATGCTAATAACAACGAAAATTATCTCAAGTCGTTAGTGCCTCCCTAGTTACCGATCGCTGAATGCTGGGAATTTAACACGGATTTGATCCCAGGTGATGCACTGCTCCATGGTTGTTTTCCGTAGTTTCTCTCATGTGCAACGTGAATACGAGCTAGTTTCCCTTAGAAAGTCTTTCATGGTGGCATTCGTCTTTTCATGCGGATACTTCTCGTGTGCTTAGTCGTATTCAAATGACCTTCTAACTTCCACAAGTCATTAGAGAAAGAATGAAAAAGAAAGGTTTTTTTCCCTTAATTTAATAAAAATAATTTCCTGTTATTATTAAAAGAGTGTCATAACTTTTAAAATTTTCCAATTTGTTAACAAAACACTGTCAAAGCAAAATTTCAAAAATATATTATGTTTCCTTAATTGCGTAGATACCGCAAGCCAAAATATCGCGTCAGTCCATAAGTTCGTGCGCATTTAGAGTATGCGTGGAATTCAGTATGACGCATTTACTAAAACAGTACAATTTTGGACCTGTTGAAAATTGCCATCGTTTGACTAATATATTATTCAGTTCATCCCCAATTTTCGTAAATATCGAACTTATTTTGGTACCCATAGAAGATGAATATAGATAATCAGTACAAACGTACAGTGCTACATTTTTTATTTTTGTGTGGTGAATCTGCCAGGTTTGCCGCGATAAAATTAATAGTGTATATGGTGAACACATTATTAGTGTAAGAACTGCCCAGAAACGGTTTAAAAAATTTAAAGTTGGAAAAAGCAGCATTGATGATGAACCCCGTTTATGACGTTTTTAACTGTTAGAATCAAACGATTAATTCAGAAGTTTATAGTGAACAACTTTGCCGTCTAAACTCAAATATAATCAAAAAACGTCCACGATTGGTGAATATCAAGGAAGTGTTTTTTCATCATGATAACGCTAGATCGCATACGGCTCGAACAATGCTGCAAAAAATTAGTGAATTTAATTGGGAGCTTTTGCCACATATTGCTGACTCCCCAGATATTGCCCCATGTGAGGTGTACTTATTTCGTGCACTACAAAGTTTTTTAACTGGGAAAAAAATTAAATTCTAAACAGGATGTACAGAATGAACGTTTAAGTTTTTTGCATCAAAACCACTTTCTATAGCAATGGCATAAAAAAGCTGCCTGTAAGATGGCGAGACATTGTAGATAATGGGAGAAATATATAATTGATTAAAACGTTAAATTGTGCTTTTTTATATTATTTAAAATTTACCAAAAATGCTCACGAATTTATGGACTGACAGGATATAATCTGAAAATGCGTACTACATTTTGATACTTAACAACAAACTTAGTATTTTAGCATCTGTGTATCAAATATGATTACATGCAAGCCCGAATTAAAGAAAATATAATATCTTCTTTACACTTTAACGCGTAGCCATTTCAGTTTCAAATTATTACGCAGGCTGTGAATATCTAATTCATCAGAAAGTTATGTCTCAATGACTTTCTGAGATGAAACGTAATGTCATATTCTAATTTACATTGGATATAGCGCAAAATATGTTACAAGACTGTATAATAAAGATACAAGGATTGTATATATATATATCTTAATTATCAAAGCAAATCCAGTAGAGCGTTTCTCTCCAAATGAACTGATGTTACGCTCTATTCAGTGTCATAGCAGCCTGTTCCTGCTTAGAGAGATATTGGGACTAATATATTCTGTTAAACTACTTGTGACACTATGATCAGGAAAGCCTCATCATTATCTGAAGCGAATGTCATCACGTTAGTAATTATGTCAGCACTCCTAATCGTTATATATTTATATTATTTACTCAATTTACGTAAGGAAAAATACTATGTTTAAAGATTACAGTATTAGAATTAAATTGAAAATCTTAAATCTGATTTGAATAACCATAGACCTTCTTCAAAATGGTGTTGCGTACTTAAATGTTTGAATGGTATATAAATCATTTTCTTCCTCCTTCCCGCGTGTCTTCCCAGTGTAACTGGATAGCACATCCGGCTGGTAATCGGGAAGCCCGGTGTTCGAATTTTGGCAATAACATTGAATATTCTTCACGTCTTCTGCTTCAAAATAACCTAATTGTTGGTTCTCGAACTAAGTAAAGGTGATCGACGATAATTTGTCGCCACCAAGAGCTGGCGATGGAGTCCCGTCCTCCCCAGTCTGCCTTTTAAAGGAGAATTATATAAGGCATTTTCTCCCTCCTTTCCATATATCATTGTGGTCTAACTCAATATCATGTCCGGCTGGTAATCCGGATTTCTGGTGTTCGAATTACGGTTAGAGTACTGCACATTTTTCAGGTTTTCTGCTTTAAATTAACCTAATAACTCTGCGAGTAACAGTAATGGTGAAGCCGTAGAACATAAACATAAAAGATGCAATTCAGAAATTCGTTCTAAATTTCCCGATGATCAGCATTATCATTACAGAAACTTACCTAGTTTCATTCTGCATTCAAGACAAGAAAATGGCTGGAACGAAGCATTTACATGGTTTCGTACGAGGTAGATTGATTTGGGAATTGGAGGAAAGGCGTTGTTTGAAAAATGTGAGCTACAAGGTAAATGTTTTCCTAGAACTATTTCATGAAAGTGTGTGGTTACAAAGTGACAATAGTGGTCACCCACGAATACCAAACCCCAATGATGATTGCTTTATTGGCTTACAAAGCAAAAAAAGAACGATACCAGACAACACAGGACAGGAATAAGCATACGAGACACCACGATTTTACCATATGGTGATACAGGTACTGTCCCGTGATACTACTGATCCAGTGAAGCGTTCTACAGAAACTCCATGCAAACTTTCCAAAAAATGTTCATACAATTATTATTTAGAAGAATTTGTGTATTTATATAAAGATTTTTTCTTAGCAGTTATTGCTCATACGTATCTTTCTCTTATTCCGAAAGGTATTTTATAATATTGTTAATTTTGTGATGAAATTTTGGATTATTTTTATATATCTTCGATACTCGAGTCCGTTTATAGCTGATCTAACGCTGTGATGTGCTTGCATCAATGCGCATGAGAAGAACTACTGTTCTGCAGATTTCTATCGCACAAACACAGTTGTCTGAGGAAGAGATATTTCTCTTTTATTAATAGGTGCGTCCATGTCCAGATATGAATTGAGTTATACGGAATTTACTGAGACATATTTTCCTGTGTATTACGTTGATTAGTTAATGGGCTCTTCAGGAAACGATCTCAGACAGCAGAAGCCACTTCAAATCAGCTGCAGTGAGCGTAACTTGTCATGATTCATCATGCTTTGAAGTCTCCACAAAGGCGGATTGTTTGCCCGGCGACAATACACTGTATCAGTTTCATACTCATTTATCGTCGTTATTGCATGCAAAAGTTCAATGAACACAAGGGCTGGACAATAATGAAGCTAACGAAAATATAATTTATTGATAGAGATGATTCAGCTTCACCTTACCCCAATGAGTAGTTAGCCCATGGTATCAACAACAAAAAATGTGGAGGTGGATATGCTATCTTTCGGACTGCATTATTTGATTTGGACAATGCACATGAAGTCTTCTGCCAGAGTTCCATTCTATTTTCGACTGAGTTTCCCCTGAGAATGGAAAACGTTGGTTTCATTGTCGTCTTCCATTCTCATCAGCCTCTCGAGAGATATACAATTCGGTAGCTATCAAAGTACTCTGTGTTGAAAAACAAGTCAAAATTATACAAGCCTTACCTTGGATTCGAACCCGGACGCAAAACCTAGAAAGTCAGTCAGCCTACGCTACTTCCATACTTTCCTGGCCAACTGTTCTGTTTTTGGAAAGGCATTATTCTAGATGAACGTGCAGATTTACCTATTGAAATAGGTACTGAATCGATGAACACTACTGTAGTAAAATAATGTTTCTGCCTTAGTTTCTGTTCGGAGGCGCGTTTGGCCCTGCGTTTACCTGTATGGAACATAATGCATCTTTGCCTCTAGAAAGTGAAAGCATAGTTTGAATAGAATGGCTTGCGGAAATTCCTTGATCTGTCTGCCTTTTTACACATTTGGAGAATACTGGGAAGACGTTTTACAATATGACCACAGCTACCTACGGCAATTTAATGGTAGTAAATGGAGTTGGCAGAAAAAACATGAAGGCTTATCTTCAACGACTTATCAAATATTTCCTCAATATGATGGGCATGCGATGCAAAACATACATCATCGCTCCACGTTATCAAATTCTCTAATTTGAACTAAGATTGCATCTTTTCTTCTTTTGTTTTTTGATAGCGATTCACCTTTTGACGCTCCAAATAGCGCACAACTTCGAATAAAGTGTCTCGGTACATAGCGTTTCTGTTGTTATTATTTTTTCCCTTACCACTTCTGTACTATCTGTGCTACATTATGCATGATCTCACTTTAAAGGCATTGTATTTTTAAACCCATAGATTAAAGTCTACCATTCCCTTACGATTTGATATCTTCTATAGTAAAAAAGTGTTACAAAGTTTTATTTGAAAATTTAAACTGCGTGTGCGTGTCTTAACAACCTAAGTACCTTTCTATATTTCAAAAGCAACAATTTAAAATTTATACATGCCCAGATAATGAATTTTACTTAGCACTATTTGCCGGAAAGAGAAGAAAATTACGAACGAAGAATTTTAAAATAAAGTAAGAATTATAATGCGTGTTATTAATTAAAAATGGGAATCAAGCGATTTTAGAAAGGTTCAAGGAAAACCTAATAAGCCAGTTGTGGTATTTTATTGAAGTACTGCTAAAAGAAAGCTAAACACATGACTAAAAAGCCGTAATGGTAATATATGAAATGAATCTAAATGTATCTTATCATATTATTCCTTATACTTTAAAGCGATGCTTTAAAATTTTTGTTCAATCTTGCCATAACGTTCGAGAAGTTCAAATCAGCAACAGTTGCTAGAGACGTTTGGAATTCGGTTTTATTAATAGGAAAGCACAGAGTAAAATTTATGGAGATATCAGTTAGATCTGAAGTCAAATCAAAGCAGAATATGGAGAATTTTGTAAATACAGAGAAGTAGATAAGAACAAATTCTTAAGATATTTTTTGAATGGAATCATGTGATCTAATGCGATTAGCGTAAGTAACAGCAAGCATGATATAGGGAGGGATATGCTTAGTCATAATGCAATGATTCAATTAAAACTTGAAAAAACGAATCCAAAGAAAATTCATCGATGGAGAAACAAGTTTATTTGAAACATAAAAAATTCGAAATCTAAAATGATTTCAGCTACATAATAGTGTTATTTAATCCTGATTCATAATATATTAAAGGAGAGAAGCAAAATAAATTGATGTAATATTCATAGTGAATTTTGTGTGTGATTTAATGAAATTCTTAGGCGTTTTTTAAACGTTACGTCTGTAGAGTCATTACGTTATTTGAAGCAGGAGTATTAGGTTATTTTGAAGAAGGGCACATGAAAAATGAGCAATGCTCTCGCCACGCGCCGAGTGTGCTAACCGTTACACCACTAAGGCATCCTGGAAGGAGAGAGAAAATACCTTATATACTCCCACTTTTAAAGGGCGACTGGGGATTAGTGGACCCAATTTCCAAATCCTGGTGGTGAAGAATCATCATCCACCGCCTTATAGCTCGGGCGCCACTGTAGAGTCATAAGCAGGGGACAGGAAAAATGAGCAATGCCCTCGCCGGGACTTGGACCTCTTGAATAAGCGCCAAGTGTGCTATCGTTACATAACGAATGCATACTGAAGGGAGGGAGGAAAAAACTTATACGTCTTTCAGCCATAAAAAGAGTAGTTCAGAAAGGTAAACGAATAGTACTAGAAATCTTATTAAAACTAGTTTGCTTTATAAATGCTCATTAAGTACAGTGTACATAAAGGATGATAGAAATTAAGATTCAGTTATTTATTTATTAATTCCCTTAGCTTAGGTAAATTGTTGGTTTGGGAATAAAGATTTGTGCTTAATAATGCTTAGGAAAGGAAATTAGTATTTTTTTTTTTTTTTTTTCCGAAATGCAACTCTGATAATAGCGTATTTCACTTTCTTTTGAAATATTCGAGTAAACAATCACATATAAAACGAAATTCTAACTTTTGGATAAACTGGAATTCTCATAATCTTTCATCGTGCGCTTAAGTTTTCCAGCAAATTTTAAAAGATGTAACGTATGAATTCAGCATTGACACTACCGCTTGACCTGGCAAAGCACACTTCTCAAAGGTGCTACCATTCGATATTCAGCCAAACCTTTAATTTACAGTTCAAATTAAAGCAACACATCGCTTAGTTTATTCAGTAAACTATAAAGAATGTATACTTACTCCTTAATAATTTACCGCTTTCATGTATGCCCAAATATTTATGCACAAATAATCATTTGCGTGCCGACTGATAGCGAGTTTTTGTTTGTAATGTGATCATTGTAATTTCATCATGTCATGAACTGAAATATACTATAATAAATCACAGCACATTATGCTCACTATTATAAAAAATCTCTATGTTTCATTTTTCTACTACTTTTAAGTTATGGGGGAGGTACTAATACTATAATCTTATAAAAAAATTTGATTGAAACTGAACTTGATTGATTCTGAAAAAGGCTGATTGAACAACTACATTAAATATTCAAATAAGTAGCCTAACTGATGGACTGAACTAAGAGATATTCTGTGAATTAAGTGATATTCTGTGAACTACATATACACATTTTCTTGTGGCAACCTATATAAATAAATATTCAGATAGAATAATCATTTCCTGGGTGTATCCATAGCTCATATGTTATTGGATCGTGTGGTAATATTATTTGCTGATCCTTATCTAAGGTATTTCTATCCATCAATCAAAGTATCATTTCTAGATATTATCAATCAACAAAATCAATTCATCTCCAGCACTGGACATCTTCAAGAGTTATTATCCTGCAAACGTAATTATGTCATCTTTCTTACCTGTGGCAGGGATTAAGGTACCCGTCAAGCATGTTTGTGGGGCTTAACATGATGAAGAACTCGAACGAGGTTATGTAGTAAGCTTCAGCTAGCTGTAAAGACAGAAAATCACTCCCTTCATTCATATATACAAGAATAAACATATGCAGTTAATTGAATGTCACTGAAGACTACATGAGACATCCATCGCGCCGAAGGAAAGAATTACAGTTTCCGAATTTAGTTACATTTCCGGATATTTAGTTACTTTTCTCCGGATATTCAGTTACTTTTCTCAACATTTTTCCAAAATTGTAAATCAATAATGTGCTTTGTTTATTATTTGTGTTGATTTTTGTAATAAAATAAAATTAATAAGAGTATTAAATTAATAATATTACGGAGATGTGTGACTTTCGTAAATTACCTGATCATTGGCTAAATTATGATTATTTTAGACGAATCTAATTAACGAATAGATACTTGCTAAATCATTAGCTGAATCAGTACGATCTAACTAAAATCACTTTGCTGGGAGTTTATATAAATATGGTCTTATGAATTCACGACTTTTATAAAGGTTCACTTACCTGTGTATATTTTTAAGCAAGTATGTGGATACATCAACACGTTGAGTTTGTATTCATACAAATACATAAAAGAGATGTCGCTTTTCATTTATAAGGATTTTTCTCCTCCTTTGCCGCGTGCCTTCGTGTTGTAATTGGAAGCATATTCAGCTAACATTCAGAGGTTCGAAACTCGAATCTCGGAAGTGGCACTATTGATTTTTCTTCTTTCCTGCTTCGATGAATTCCTAATCCTTATACATAGTAATGCTCAAAATCTGTATTGAGATGTTCAACAATTTTTTTTAAATTGCAGCGAGATTTTGAGCTTTGTCAGTTTAGGGAAAAGTTAAATTGAAATCTTAATTATTTAACTACGACAAAATTGTTGTTGTTGTGATTTATTTAACGTGAACATTAGAAGAAGTTCACGGATTTTATCGTGGCGATAATTGCAGGTTTGCATCTACCGTTGCTGGGGCATTGGGCATCTTATAGGAGATAGTGGGACTTTTCCCATTTGCTTCCCAATTTCGGCGGAGAATTTTCTAGAAAACGGATCCAAGTTTCTGTTTCCCCTTTTCCCCAACTTCCAAACCACTCGACAGGACTTTATTGTCCTTGTCTTACTTTAAGTAACCCATGAGGCAAAGATAGTATATATTTACAAACATATCAGCCTTCCCCGAGGTTCGACCCCAAACGCAATAATACGACAAGCCAAAAAATACTATACCGATCAGGGTGCTAGCAAATAACTTAAGAAATCTCAATCTCTTAAACTGAAGGAATCTCTTTAAAATAAAGCAATAACTCTTGAGAACGAAGGAAAAGAATAAGTTCCATTTTGTCAAGCTCTTGTAGTTGATAATGTTTTCTTTTTCTTTTTTTTTTTAATTTCCTTTTGTTTGAATGATTGCATTAGTAATTTTATTTATTTACCTTTTTACTTTTATCTTTGTAACACTAGTCTTATGTACATTTCTGCCAGAAGTAAAGACATATAAAGTATCATTGCGAAATTTGCAAATTAAAATACTGATCATTTAATCTACTACAAGGTTCGATATAATTATTAATTTTTGGCAGATGAACTAGATGTGCATCTTACTTAAGTTCTTTTGTTTCCTTTTTTATTGTTTATTTTTAAATTTTTAATTAATAAGACACCTTTAAAACTACCTGCTACAATTAAGCAAGAATGGAAAGTAACTACATGAAATTTACTAAAAATATCACTGTCAATATAGCAGTATGTTAATTAACATATAAGTTTGAATAAATCCGCATATTTCTTTGTTAATAACTTCTTCGTTATTCTGAAGTTACATTTGTTCAAAAGTCGAATACCACAGTAATGCAGGATTAGTACTTAGTAACTTTAAAGAAACAAGACCTCAATACTAGTACAGCATCACAGAGTCACTGTTGTAAGGGTTTCTGAGAGCTATTAAATTTCCGTTGCGTTGTATATCCATATGCGTTTTATATGTTACTTTGCAGAGTAATTAGAATTTTGATAAGAGAAAACGTGAAAAATTAACATTGCCCTCACCCAGACCCGAACTCTGGGCCTTCCAACTGATAGCTAGATGTGCGTTCCAGTTGCAGCCCGTGGAAAGTGATCAGAAGGGAGACAAATGTTGCATTCCCCCCTCTTTAAAGGGCGACTGGGTAGAAGTGGATGCATTCACCAAGTCCCAATTGTGACAAATTATCATCATAACCTTGGCCCCACCAATGGTCGAGTGCATAAGACCTCTGAATATTTGTAGTTCGACCTGCTTTTGCTTCGAACTCAGGTGTAAGGCCTGTCTGTGTGGTTCTTTTTCATGATTTCCTACATGTGTAATGTGAATACGAACTAGTTTCCCTTAGAAAGTCCTCCACGAAGTCGTTCTTCTCGTAGGCAGACAACCCTTATGGCTCTGCATAATTCAAATAACCTATTCTAATCACCTTTTAGTTTAGCCTCCACTTACAGAACCATTAGGAGTTATAGAGCAGGAAAATTCAGCCATAGCCTCGCCAAGCATAGATTTTTGAATCTCTGAACTGCAAGCCGCATGTGCTTCTCAGTTATGCCACGAAAGAACGCCGTAAGAAAAAACAACAACCTGAGAACTTAATGATCCATAACATTATTTCAAACACTGTTTCTATTGCTTTTGTGTTTTAAACAAGAGTAATGCTTCAATATTTTACTTCAATTTCTTCTTGACAGAAAAAAAAATTCTAAAGTTAAACCTAGATGTTCCGATGAAAATTAATACTCCTTACTTCGTGCGTTTTTTTGTGCTGAGAATTAATAATGCAAATTTATCGGTTAATAACTGTCGGTAATAACTATTATAATGTAATTGCTGAAGAGAAATTTTAACTTCCTTAATAAACACGATGTTTGTAGTGTTAGGGTAGATAAGTATAAAACACATTACTCCAAAACAGGCATCTTAACTTAGAAACATGCGGTCGCATTTGAGAAACGTTAATAAACGCAAGGGATAATTGTTTACCTCAGGGTATGTGTCATAACATTGGTACGATAACTTCATTATAAAGGGGAAAATAGTTTTTATTGGCATCCAAGCATCTATTTTTTTGTATATCTTTAGCTTAAAAATTACTAAAAGTTTGTTATGAAGAAAAAGTTTCGGCACCAAGGTTAAATAGTTTTACTTCTAGGTACCATGTTATATCTGAAATTCCTATATTGTTAAATGTTAAATATGAAACTACTTGCCGTAAAAGGCAGTAATCGTATAGTGAAACGTGTACAGCATTTTTGCGTTGTGAAAAAAATGCATTCCGGGACCGCGCCGTGAGAGGATCGAAAACATAAAACATATACAAGATATAAAGGAAAAGTTCATATTAAATATATAAAGAAAACATACTGTAAGAGGTTCCAGATTAAATATCAGTTTATTCAATTACAACACAATAAGAAAAATCTTAACCTCATCTGAGAGTCTGTTCATTTAAATTCATAAAAAAACTTAAGGTTTGTCTGGTGATTTAAAAGAAAGGAAAGGGAAACAATTTAAGGCCTGAGAGTTAAATTTTAGATTTGACGTTGTTTTTTTTCTGCTAAGGACGTTTTTGAAAAGCTTGCCTAAAGTTCAAACACACCAAAAAAAATAAAACTTATCTTGAAGGGACATCTTGAAGCGGAGGACTCTTATCTTATCCCGCGTTGATGTCGGCCGGGCTCATCTTGACACTGGTTCTAAAAATGTAGACCCACTTCACTACTGTAGAACAGAAACAGGAGCACTGCTGCCCAGGACGGCTATCCGCTTGGTCCTGAAAGTCCTATGTCAACACGCAGGTAACTCGTTCAAATTTCGCCGGTCAGAAACGTTGTTGCTAGGAAATTACGGCTCGCCTGTTCTTACTCATCCCAAGAGCAAGCTTCACGGGTAACGTCCCAAGTAAGTTCCAGAGTAACATCCACAAGTCCAGCCAACCAGTAAGTGCGCGAGTCCAAAAGTAAGAGTGTCCAGAGTAAGTGTGTATCCAACTCGAATTTCCTTCGTCTCCTTCATCAAACGGGCTCCCACTATGGCTTCACTTATCGCCCCCTTAATTATGGCAAAATCTTCGTTTTCAACTCCAGAATGCGGAAAAAAGGGTGATCGCGCATGCGCGCCCTTCTTCAC
This sequence comes from Stegodyphus dumicola, assembly GCF_044657685.1. NCBI lineage: Eukaryota > Metazoa > Arthropoda > Arachnida > Araneae > Eresidae > Stegodyphus > Stegodyphus dumicola. The sequence goes on along the minus strand of NC_140781.1, from coordinate 104,303,795 downwards.
TTAGCCAACAACCGGACCCTCAATCGCCAAAAACCTGAATGACTTACATTGAAAGACAAGTAGCAACCTTTGACCTTTCCGTCACGTACTTTCCTCTCTTAAGGTCAACTAACAATGAAAATTCTTTCTCGAACATTCTAAAGCGCGCGAAATCATGACTTGGCGAAAATTGCCTCCCTTTCCCTGCTTCTTTCACAATGAATAAAAGTTTGTACAAGATTTGCAAATAAAAGAAAATAAATAATATTCATTTATACTAAATAATATTTCCCGAAGCATCTGTTTCTCCCCAAAATTAAAGCCTTAAATTAAATAATTCAGAATCTAAATAAAATTTAAATTTCCATAAATCATAAAATCATTCACATAGTTTTTACAACGCTATCAGATAATTTCTCTACATAACATTCCTTTCCCCTAAGGAATTAAATTTTGGTTTACCAAAATTTAGCAGACAGACACTTCTTGAAATACCATGACTCATACTGTGCAATAAGGCTAAAGGATAACATAATGTAACAATATTTCACACGACTACTTGGTACAGTGACATTACTGACACATTAAATTTCAAGTCCAAAATGTGCAAGTAAAACAACAAGATTAATCAAAGCAATTACTAATTAAAATACTCAAGGAAGATCATCAAAAATAATTAATCAAAAACATCAATTAAATCACTTAATTAATTACATAGAAATATTCAGAACACATACAAAAATAAAAATAAAAATAAGGCGTTAATCACAAACAAAATATGTCTAAGATCAATCAATAATGACAAAAAGAATTTTTTTTTTCAGTTCATTGCATCACACTAGTGTTGCAGTCTCTGTGTGGCCACAATTCTGAACATGTAATTATCTATTCATTCCATTTCAGTCCATTAATGTGAACAATTTCACCTGAGGTCGAACACATTCTACTATTGTGATAATTTCAGCTGAGCACAATCATGGAGTACATTAAATGAGTACGGAGTTGTCAATGCAATCGAGGGAAAACCCTGTAGTTAGAAATCATTGTGTTAGCAACTCCCCCCCTGCAGCCTTCAACGCGAGAAAATGAAAGCAACCAACCCCGGAATGTGAACTCAGCACCACAATACTCCTTAGTAAAGGAACTTGACCTTAAAAGAAACCAGATTTCACCCTCCTACGTCTCACCTTCGACCAAGGAAGAACAATCACTCTTTCAAAGTTGAAGAAGACTTTATCTTTCAATTTTTCCCTTACGATAGATAAGCCACTGAATGTGTTCGAATACACACACCTGAAGAAAGAAATAATTTAATCCAATTGCTCACACCACAAAAAAAAATGAAATAAATAAAAATAAGATAATTAACGCGCCGCAGATACATAAAATACATTCCTGAGAAAATAACACACTAATAATTCAAACAATTCCAAATAAAATATTTCACATGAACGTATTCAAACAAAGAGTAAAGATCCCCCTAAGTACTACGAAATTGAATAACTTCCCGGAATGAATCCCAAACAATCACGTCTAAGAACAGAAGCGGCCTGATCAGGGCCCAGCATCAGAAAAGAAAAGAACGTTACAACACAAGGAACCTCGGAACCAGCCGAAAATACCCCACACAAAAAAAAATCAGAAAGAAAGAAAACGTGATTGTCCAAAAATTCAATCCAACCAAAATCAATTCCGAAAATAGCATCCAGAATACGCTGTGCAAATACCCATTAGAATTTTATCCAAGACACACAAAAATAATAGTAATAATACAACCTAATGCATATACAAAATAACGTTTGGCCAAACTGAAAAAGTCAAACTATATACAACAAAAAAATATATATCTATATGTATATATTTCGCTAAAGTCTGATTTACTGAGTCCAAAAATAAATGTTTGCAAAGCCCTACATTAGTAAGCAACAAAACCCTGCGAATCCCTACGTCTCAGGTTATAAGGAATATCAGCACATTGATTATGAATTCTCTCTGGAGCATCAGAGTTGCACGCCTGCAATGAAGGAAAGTTTATACGTTCAGGTACCTTTGTCAATCTATCCACATGTACTACCTGCGACTGCTGTGGGCTCGTAACTGACTCAATTTTAAAATTCACTTTGGTGACCTGTTCGACCACTCTAAATGGACCCTTATTAAACTTCGCAAATTTCTTAGTCAATCCAGGCCGCAACACAGGAGTATAAAGATACACCATATCCCCTATTTTAATATTTTTTGAAAAAACAACCTTGTCTCTAATCTTTTCCTGTCTTTCAGCCGCTTCCGTTAAGTTTTTATTTACTAAAGAGAAAACCCTGCGGAGTCTTAAAATTAAATCCCTTGAATAAGTGTCTGTGTCACGATAAGTCTTAAAGTCTGTTTGTGTCAACAAATCAATAGGTAAATTTAAATCTCTTCCATAAAGAAAAAATGCTGGGCAGTCCCGTAATGCGCTATGCCGTCCAGTTCTGTGCGCTAAAAGTGCGAAAGGCAAATGTCTGTCCCAATCTTCCTGCGTCTCACTCACAAGGTGGCTGAGAGAATTTATTAGAGTAGCATTTAAGCGTTCAACGACTCCGTCAGACTGCGGGTGGTAACTGGTGGTGGTGTGCTTAGTGATGCCTAATTTCTGATATACTTCTTTTATTGCGTGTGAAATAAAATTCGAACCCCTGTCAGTAACTACATGTAAAGGCACACCGTGAGCCGAAATAAAAAGTTCCAGTTTTTCTATGATAGATTCAGAAGTAAAGTCTTTCAAAGGATAAGCCTCGGGCCACCTCGTAAAATAATCAGTGATAACTAAGATGTATTTATTTCCCTGTAAAGTAATGGGTAAGGGACCAACAATGTCCATGGCTATTCTTTCTATCGGACGGGAAGCCACAGGCATTCTCAGAAGAGGAGCCTTGTGAGAAGGCCGGTGACCCCTCCTTCCGATACAGGAATGACAAGATTTTACATAATTATGAATGTCCCTATACATGCCTTTCCAATAAAAGGATTTTTGAATACGTTGCAGTGTGCGATGGAACCCGGAATGTGCCGCCACCGGCGAATCGTGGTGCTCTTGCAGAATACGTGAAACTAAAGATCGTGGAACAACCAACCTGTGCAGTTTTTGCCAACGGGTACGTTGCTTAGCATATTCACAATATAAAATGCCATTACGCATAAAAAATTTCAAAAAACGAGGACTAGGAGTCAAATTTTTTTTATATCTGAAATAATCTGCTTACAATGCATATCTGAACCCTGCTCTTCTTTGAACGTCTGTAATAAGTCTGGACTGACAGAATTTTGAACAAGGTGCGTTACATTTACTGCTCTAGACAAGAAATCAGCTGTTACGTTCAATTTCCCTGGTTTATGTATTATTGTATAGTCAAATTGGGACAAGCTCATAATCCACCTAGCTATCCGAGAAGTGGGATCCTTCAATTTTAGCACGTGGGACAGCGACGCCTGATCTGAATAAATTGTGAACCTTTTCCCTAAAAGGTACTGGCGAAAAAAGGCAGTAGCCCAAACTACTGCTAAAACTTCCCTTTCAACTGTACTGTATCTGGTCTCCGGATCTTTTAACTTCCGGCTTGCGTAACAAATTGGATGCAAGAACCCAGTATCATCCTCCTGACAAAGAACAGCTCCTAAGGCTAAATTGGAAGCGTCCGTACAAAGCGAAAACGGTTTGGAAAAATTGGGTAGAGTTAAAATAGGTTCCTTTAAAAGTTCATTTTTAAGAGTGTCAAAGGAATTTTGAGCTTCATTGGTCCATTTAAATACAACTTTGTCTTTTGTTAGCTGTGTAAGAGGAAGAGCCTTCTGTGCGAAATTAGGTATAAATCTTCTATAAAACCCTACAAGCCCGAGAAACCTTCTAACTTCTTTTCTATTCCGAGGAGGAACAAATGCTTGTACAACTTTTAAATTTCTGTCATCTGGTTGTAAGATACCTTTTGATACCTTAAATCCTAGATAAGTTATTTGGCTTTTGAGAAAATGACACTTGGACGGTTTCAACTTAAGATTATGATTTCTGAGTCTGTCAAAAACTATTTTAAGCTTTTCAAGGTGTTCGTCAAAAGTACTCGAAGCTATCACAATGTCATCTATGTATATGCCTATTTTTAACGGGGACAGATTGGCTAAGACAACAGACATGAGCCTTTGAAAGGAACTGGGTGCATTGCGCATTCCGAAAGGTGTCCGAAGCCATTCGTAATGCCCGGAAGGGGTCGAAAAACCACTTTTAAATGTGTCATCCGGGTGGATCTTCATTTGGAAAAATCCCGAAGTTAAGTCCAACGTTGAAAACCAATTCGCATCACCCAATTGTTCCACAAGCTCGAGCATATTGGGAAGAGGAAATGAATCTTCAACAGTTTTTTCATTAAGTTTCCGAAAATCCGTCACTAATCTATACGTATCAGCTTTCTTTACAAAAAGAACCGGCGCACTATATGGACTATCGCTTTCTTGAATAATATTGGAATCCAATAATTCTGTTATTTGCCTATCTAATTCCTCGCGAAGATGAAAAGGCACTTTGTATGGCTTTTGTCGAACCGGAATACTATCCTTAAGGTTAATATTGTGTAGAATTGTATCGCACCCCGTTAGCTGAGTTACAGAAGAAGCGAAAATGTCATTGTAATGGCTTAAAAGCTTAGTCAGGTGCTGCTGCTGATCCGGTGACAAGTGAGAAAGGTCAAATTCTCCCCCCACGACTCAAAATCCTCTCCTTTCTCCATGGTCGTCGTGTTATTCACGCAAGCAGTTTCTATTGAAGACACAGTAAGAGGAAGAATAGATGCTAACTTAGTTCTTTTGTTAATATGAATAGTCTGTGGAGTAAAATTTGCTATCTTAACGTTAAAGGTCTTAGAATCATTATTTAAATTAACTGATCTTGCCACAGAGAATTTACTATGAGAGTTTTTATCAATCGGCTCTAATAGGACTGTGTCATGCGAATCATTAAACGTAGGAGCAATTACCTTTACTATATTCTCAGAAAACGGCAAAAGTTTATGTTTACGAACTGCATAGCAATAATCCAAGGAATCTATCGGTCTCGGAAAGAGACAATTTGAACTGTCACACCAACGTAAAGCAAAATTTTGCCCAAGTAATTGTTTAGTGCTAAAATCCAGCATGAGGGCATTATCAAGTAAAAACTGTGTTCCTAAAATGGCACCATCCTTAATGAGAAAATCAACAGGAAAAATCCTGCCTTGCAATACTATGGGAAGTGAAACTTTCCGTGTGATTAGAACATTCTGATTAGAAATTCCTTTTAAATAAAGTTTACAAGGAGAAAATGAAACTTTATCCCCTAACCCTGCAATAATTTTTTCCTCTATAATATTAACCGTTGCCCCCCGAGTCTATCAAAAATTTAATTTCTGTCTGTAATATAGAACCCTCTACTATTGGTAATGAAGATTCTCCTGTAGTGACTACAAAGACGGATGGCACCTCCAAAAGGGCATTCGAGGAAGAAATGGAAGCGTGTTTCTCCACACCCTTTTCTAGTTTAAATTAAATGTCTGAGCTTGGTGATTCAATTTGCTACCAGTTGCACCTCGATCCTGAGATGCTACCTTCAAATGTTCGGGTGTCATATGAGAATTAAGTGTATTCGCCGTTCCTGCCTCTCTTTGTCGAAATCTGTGATCTGATCTACCCTGCTCGTTATTAGACCTGCCATTTACATAACAATTTCTGCTTATGTGTCCGACCCGGTTACAACGGAAACATCTAGGCTGTAAGGATCTCGACCGAGGATTATGCACCATCAAAGATTGCATTTGGCTCTGCAAAGTATTCATCATCTGTGTCAACTGGGTTAAGTTCTGTTGTTGCAATCGAATAGCCTCTACAAGCTCTACATTATCACCCGACACACAAAGAGTGTCCTTGGAATTTACCGTACCCGTAGTATGGACCGCCTTAACTTCCGCTGACTGAAAATCTGCCTCAGCATGGTTTTTTATCCACATCTCTTCCTCCAAAACTGCGTGGTTTTTCGCTGCTACAAATGATTTATGATTATGGGGCAAAAGCAGACGTCTAAGGTGCAAATGCAATCCTTCTAGAAAAACAGATAATAGCAATTCCTGTCTCTGAGTCTCTGCTGCCGGATCGCCCATCCTTTCTACTGGCACTGTTTTATAAGATAAAGCCTCGATACGCGCAGCGAATTGTCTGACTGACTCCCGCGGCTTTTGAAATGCCTGTATAAGGGAGCGAATATGGGAATGTAGACTTTGAAATGTTGTAAACCTGTCCTTCAAGGCACCTACCAGGTAGGAAAAATCAGCTTCGCTCCTCAAACGCGGATTATTCCTAACAAATTCCGCGGCTTCCCCCCCAAGTTTAACCCGAATTACCGTAACTTTATCTGACTCCGTCCATCCTACATGTGATGCTATCAGTTCGAGTCTATCTAAAAAATCAGTTAGGCTAATGCTATTTTCTCCTCCCGTAAAAATAGGAACTGACTCCAGTGGGTCCAAGCCAAAAACTGAAGTACAATTTACGCCCGGGGCTGTCTCTTCCAACATCTCTACTGATGGGTCAGGCTGTCTAGTAGAACGGCGCGTTTTCTTCGACATATCGCCCTCTAATAGTTTTGAATCATTCAAAAAGTTTCCAAATTGTCAAGCTAATTTAATCAGCTGCCAGTTACGCGCAAAACTTAAAAGAACCTCCACTCATTGACAACTCCGGTACTTTTACAGAAAACATAAGTATCGATCATTACATCTAAAACATACTGAGTATTTCAAAAGCCTCAAAATTTGAAATTCACAAGCCTTCTTAAAACCAAATACTTTTGTACTAGTAAACAACCTAACATGCACAGTATGAAATCATTGAATCACACGTACTAAAACACTATCTTTTTGGTTAATATTATACCAAAACAGTTTAACTAATCTTAAATTCAAGTCTTAAATTAAATTAGAGAATTAATATCCTGCAGTAACCAGTAAGCAAACATAATTCAAAGCAAAACCTTAATTAGTCCTCACACATAAAATTTAACACTTTCATAAAACAGTAAGTTATACAAAGTAAATAAATTCAAAAAAATAAGTTACTGATTCGATCCTTCACTAAGCAGAGGTCACGGCACCAATGTTATGAAGAAAAAGTTTCGACACCAAGGTTAAATAGTTTTACTTCTAGGTACCATGTTATATCTGAAATTCCTATATTGTTAAATGTTAAATATGAAACTACTTGCCGTAAAAGGCAGTAATCGTATAGTGAAACGTGTACAGCATTTTTGCGTTGTGAAAAAAATGCATTCCGGGACCGCGCCGTGAGAGGATCGAAAACATAAAACATATACAAGATATAAAGGAAAAGTTCATATTAAATATATAAAGAAAACATACTGTAAGAGGTTCCAGATTAAATATCAGTTTATTCAATTACAACACAATAAGAAAAATCTTAACCTCATCTGAGAGTCTGTTCATTTAAATTCATAAAAAAACTTAAGGTTTGTCTGGTGATTTAAAAGAAAGGAAAGGAAAACAATTTAAGGCCTGAGAGTTAAATTTTAGATTTGACGTTGTTTTTTTTCTGCTAAGGACGTTTTTGAAAAGCTTGCCTAAAGTTCAAACACACCAAAAAAAATAAAACTTATCTTGAAGGGACATCTTGAAGCGGAGGACTCTTATCTTATCCCGCGTTGATGTCGGCCGGGCTCATCTTGACACTGGTTCTAAAAATGTAGACCCACTTCACTACTGTAGAACAGAAACAGGAGCACTGCTGCCCAGGACGGCTATCCGCTTGGTCCTGAAAGTCCTATGTCAACACGCAGGTAACTCGTTCAAATTTCGCCGGTCAGAAACGTTGTTGCTAGGAAATTACGGCTCGCCTGTTCTTACTCATCCCAAGAGCAAGCTTCACGGGTAACGTCCCAAGTAAGTTCCAGAGTAACATCCACAAGTCCAGCCAACCAGTAAGTGCGCGAGTCCAAAAGTAAGAGTGTCCAGAGTAAGTGTGTATCCAACTCGAATTTCCTTCGTCTCCTTCATCAAACGGGCTCCCACTATGGCTTCACTTATCGCCCCCTTAATTATGGCAAAATCTTCGTTTTCAACTCCAGAATGCGGAAAAAAGGGTGATCGCGCATGCGCGCCCTTCTTCACTTAGCCAACAACCGGACCCTCAATCGCCAAAAACCTGAATGACTTACATTGAAAGACAAGTAGCAACCTTTGACCTTTCCGTCACGTACTTTCCTCTCTTAAGGTCAACTAACAATGAAAATTCTTTCTCGAACATTCTAAAGCGCGCGAAATCATGACTTGGCGAAAATTGCCTCCCTTTCCCTGCTTCTTTCACAATGAATAAAAGTTTGTACAAGATTTGCAAATAAAAGAAAATAAATAATATTCATTTATACTAAATAATATTTCCCGAAGCATCTGTTTCTCCCCAAAATTAAAGCCTTAAATTAAATAATTCAGAATCTAAATAAAATTTAAATTTCCATAAATCATAAAATCATTCACATAGTTTTTACAACGCTATCATATAATTTCTCTACATAACAAGTTCCCACAAACTGTTGTTATTTATTTCAATTTCATTGCATTTTATTTCTTTCTGGATGCTTTAAATGGATAATTTCAGAGTACCTTCTTTACCCAGAATCTCATATATTTAATCATAAGTAGTAATTTGCTAGTTTAATAAGTACTGAATGTTTTGAAAATGTCACGTGCTTAGGCCTCTTATAAGTCATACTTGAAAATATTGGTTTGGTTTGGTTTATTTTATTAAGGCAATACACTCGAGGACTATCAGCCTAAGAGAAGGGATACCTTCGTAGATTGCTTTCTGATGGAAATTAACTCCTGTCCACGTCACATATGGGAAAACCTCGAAAAGCCCAATGTAGCCAGCTCGTTCGCCTACTTGAAAATATTGCACGAATGGAATAAAATTGCTTTCACACTCGTAAATTGTTTCCGTGGAAAGCAGATGTAAAAGTCCTTCAACTTATACACTAACTGATAAATAAAAATTGCACTTATAATTGGATCTACTGCATTCACTTGTTTATTTGAAATTCTCTCTGGTTAGGTACTCACGAGTTAAAATGTAATTTAATTAAAACATTGAATGGGAAGAGAAGACAACTAATTATCACGATTTGGCTCTAAACAGAGAAATATCTCGGATACCTTCGGTCGTGCTTACAGCAAATCTAATATAAGAAAATTAATGTTACGTTATCGTTTCCGGTCTTAGAAAGCAACTCAAACATTTCCATCACAAAGTACTCAACCGTTTCCCCAAGATACTGATTATAGCGAATGGCTTCCTCTGTTGATTATTCTATCTAATCCTGATGGTACTGAGAGCCATGAGCATTGAAAATTTGTTCCGTCTCTACTTTCAAAACTCACATTTGGATTTCTACCCTTGTCGTAAATAATGTAAGTCTGCCCAAAGAGAAAGTAATTCGAAAGCATTAAGGAGCAATTTAAACTGCAGACACCCATTACGTCGTAGTACATATCGTAATGGTGTGCACTTAGCCAATGAGCGTTATGAAATATTAATTTTAAGTGCTTATTAATAATAAAGAAGACATTACTTTTCTGAAAATTTGTACAAATATGAGACTGCGTTCTGAAACTCCTTTCTCATAATAGTTTTTCCTACCATTTCAGGTTTTCAAATCGTCGTTACCTGCTACTGTCGGATATTCCTTAACCAGGAAAAGATTTGGGTAGTAGTCTTTATGGTTTTTTTTTTGAGAAATAAAATATCGTAAGTAATAATTAAAATTAAATTGATTAGACTATGTTTGGCAATCTAAAATTTTCAAACGTATTCTTTCAAACATCTTCTGTTAAGCAGTTTATTTTCAGATAATTTGTTTCTGTGGAACATTCTGCAAGCATTGCATTTTTTACGAGCACATTTTGATGTTATGTCAGCTATAGTAACTATCAATTCTTTATCTGGCCGTTATGCTGTAAGTAATAATGACACAAAAAGAGATATATATTTACGCATATAGTTAATATTTGTTATAAAAACAATTAATAGAAATAAAGTTCAAAGTTTAAAGCACCAAATTTTAAATTTTAAATAAAAAGAAGTTACAGTGGAAAAGAATGAAATGCATCGCATTTGAACTACAAAATGTACTATGTTAGAAAATATTTGTTTTGAAATGGAGCCAAGTTTGGTTCATGATGGCAAAGCAAGATACGGTTATCTATCTAAGAAGATACCTTGCCTTCGTGGAAGACGTTTTAAGGGAGTTCCTGTGCAGCCAGCCCAATAGAGTGGTTTTAGTTTAGGTTTGTTTGATTATGCCAAGGCGTTCTAGGGCTATCTACCTAAGGGAAGGGATGATTTCGTGGAAACGTTTCTAAGAGAAGCTGCCTGTTATACATGAAGAAAACAACGAAACCTCCCATGCAACTAATTGCAGACCGAACTGCCAGTGGTCAGCGACTTTCCCGCTCGGTCCTGGGGAACTCTGCTAGCTTGGAACCGAACAACTAGTCTTCAGCGACTTTAACTCTTGGCCAATAGTGGCCTTAAAATAGAGGAGCTAAATAACAGAAAATAATGGTATCTAGCCTCTTGCAAACATAGTTCGAGGCAGAAAGAGAGAAAAGTGTGTGAGTTAGCAGAGTATTTTTGGGTGGTAAAATCCTCACAAATCTGTGCTTTTTCAACCTCCTGAAAATTTGCTTTTATGACTTCCGATATGCATCAATAACAACAATGCTATATTGCAAAGTAGTTTGACCTTTGTTAAAATCATTAGATTCCTCCTTTTTGTTTAAGTATGCTTACTGCAGAAAAATTCTGTAATGCACAAATTGCGGAATGTCGACAGTATACGCTTTTAGACATCCTGCAGTGCACATATACAAATGAATAGTTAGGGTTCACGAACGTGATTTGGTGTGCTTTGAATAATATTTAGTGTTTTCAAGATTGTTATCTTCGTCTGGTTTAGCCGACGCGTGAACTCTTGGCCGAGTTGTAGCATATTTTCTGTTAGAATTTAATAGCTTGTTCTGATGTCTTCAAAATTAACCCTGTTAGGTTACTTTGTACAGAAATTAAGTTATTTGGAAGCAAGAGACTTGAAAAATGAGCAATGCCCTTTTTGAGACTCAAACCTCGGACCTCTCGAATACGCGCCGAGTGTGCTCGCCATTACACCACGAAGGCATGCTGAGGCAGGAGAAATACCTCATATAGTCTCCTTTTAAAGGGCCACTGGGGATTAGGGGACACAATCGCCAAATCCTGGTGGTGGAGCATCATCATTTACCATCCTTTTAGTTCGGGTGCCACTCTAGAGACATTAGGTTATTTTGAAGCAGGAGACTTGAAAAATGAGCAATGCCCTCGCCATGACTCAAACCTCGGACCTCTCGAATACGCGCTGAGTGTGCTGACCCTTACATCACGAAGGCGGGAGAAATACCTTATAAGTTTCTGGCAAAATTTTAAGTTTTATTAACAACTTAACTTAAGTTAAACTCTGCCCTATTTTCTCTTTGGTTTATGTCACATAAATTTGCAGGTTATGCAAATTAAGAGCACAATAAAGAGAGTTTAAAAAGTTAATAAGTTAACTATCCCTATATAAGGGAATGCCCATGTGCTGTCTCGTAGAAAATAGTACCAGTTTGTATTGGTCGGAGGCCCGCGTTACCATGTGAGTTGGTAAACTGCTGTCTACGCTTTATTGATAGGAACAACCAGATATGGTAACTGACAGAAACCTTCTTCGAAATTTGTGACATTGAAAAACAGGAGCTTTCAATTTTGTTAACATATCATATATCGGTTTATCCACTAGTTTATGTTTTGCATTTAGCTTTAGTTGTAAACCCACCAAAAGTGAATAAATAAAGAATTACTGGGTTGTAATCTGTCTGTATGTAACAGATGATTAGTAGCCAGGGCAATATTTCGCCAGCATCAAAGGAAGAGAAATGAGTGATGTACCATTCGGAAGGCATATTTGTAAGAACAGTTTAGAGTAGAGGTATAACTTGAGTGATTGATCAAGATGACACTGATATTACAATATCTGAATATTACGCTGGAGCAGTGTTTATTTAATTTAGTTTTTAAATCCCAGATAAGCTTTAATAAGCAGTTTCGCTTGCATAATTTGTAAGCTTACTAAACACTCACCCTGTTTATTGCAAGAATTTCGTGAAAACATGTTATAAGGTATTTCTCCGGCTTTCTTAGCGAGCCTTCGGGGTGTAGTGGTCTGCACGCTCGGCTCGTAATTGAGAGGTCCACAGTTCGATTCCCGACGAAGGCGTTGTATGTTTTTCATCTTTGCTGCTTTCAAAAATTACCTAATGTCTCTACAGTGGCCGCCCGAACTAAAAGGATGTTGGATGATGTTTCTCCTCACCCAGGATTTGGCGATTGGGTACCCTAAAAATCCCAGTCACCCTTTAAATGGGGGAGTATCTAAGGTATTTCACCCGCCTTCTTAGCGAGCCTTCGTGGCCGCCCGAACTAAAAGGATGTTGGATGATGTTTCTCCTCACCCAGGATTTGGCGATTGGGTACCCTAAAAACCCCAGTCACCCTTTAAAAGGGGGAGTATATAAGGTATTTCACCCGCCTTCTTAGCGAGCCTTCGTGGTGTAATGGTCTGCACGCTTAGCGAGTTATTGAAAGGTCCGCGATTCGATTCCCAGCGAAGGCGTTGCATATTTTGCATATTTTTCATCTTTGCTGCCTCCAAAAATTACCTAATGTCTTTACAATGTAAACTGTGATAAAGAAAGTTATTAGACCTTTAAAATAAAAAAATGGGAAAGCATCCCGAAAACGAAAGTAAAGTGCAATTTCGACTTGTTAACTCAATGTTTACTAATTTCACATATTGAAACATGTATATTCAAGAATTCTGAGTAAGGATTAATGATAGGAATAGCAATACAAGACTTTTACATTCCATTTCGCGGCGGGATTTCAGTGAAGATGCAAGGCGTGATTTCAGTCAAACGTATGAAGGTGAAAACCATCATAAGTTTTTAATTAAAGTTAGCGAAAGTTAACTTAAGCACTTAAAATACATACTGTTATTATCTTTACTTTTTATTAACGAAAAAAACTCTTCTTGGTTGATACTTATACATAAACTCTTCTTTCTTTAATAATTATACAAAAACCGTTTCTCGTTTAATCCTTAATACATCTCTTTCTCTCCATATTGCTTACACATATATACATACACGCGTGAGTTTGTGCATATTATAAGAGAATAAAATAAAACTGTGAAAACATTTTACAACTGGGATCACTTACTTTAACCCATCAACCGTAAATAAATTTGTCATGCGTGATTTAAAACAGGAACGCCTTTCAAACAGATTAAAGTGTTTTAGCTTTGTTATTTACTCTTATAATCTAAGATTTATTTCATCACTTTGGGGTTTTAAATATTCTAGACATTTTCTAAGATTTTATTCATTGTTTCATTTTTCACATGGTTTTCATTTCTGTTGGGTGATTGGTTTTCAAGACATTTATTTATCTTTTTTTCCCTATAAAATCTGAATTCACTTTTTTATTTCTTTTGCAGTTGATAAGAATTCTGTCTGGTGTTAGATATAAACTTGATTTGAAGTTCTTTGCTATTCCAAATACGATTCATTTCCTTCAAAAGTCAAAATATGTGTTCTATTTTCTGTCTATAGAATTTGGGATGTATGCGAGGTATCATTCTCACAACAGTTGCTATCTTAAAGCTTAAAATTCATATAACGGCCTTATTACGAAAAAGGAAATATATTTATATTTACTGATCAGTCTGAAACAAATTCTAGAAAATTAATTTCGTGGTGTCGAGTGTCAGTGCAATGAAGTAATAGTGAAAAATAATTACTGAAGTTAATACTAATGCACAAGCTGTTCGAATAGCAGCTGCTTGTAATATTTTATAACTTCTGTATTAAGCTGGATATATTTGAGATGGAATTCGGTAATTCATTTAAAAGTTGACACAAGTTCTAGATAAAAGCATTATACAAACAACGAGAACAGAGTATAATTTTAAATACCTAGAGTAGAAAAAAAAAACCTAGCGCGGAATTTAAATTATTTCAGCAATAAATGAATCCCGCAATCGAAGAATTTGCTCTACTCAAGATCAATTTCAGGTAACTATTATGATGTAAGTGAAAATAGTTAACTAGTTGAAAGTATGCGATTAATTTAGGATTAGACAGACTTCATTTATACGGAAATTGATTTAATCATTACGCTTCAGATGCATTTAACTATACTTTCGTCGATACGAACTAGTATAGGAGTAATAAAATTGGGCGAGGAAGGGGAAAAATGGTTGAACACAAGATCTAGTGCTATCTAATTTGCACTAGAGTTTAACTCTTTTTAAAGGAGTTAGCATGCTATGGACTGCGTTTTCAGCTACGCCGGAACATGTATACGATGTCAAAGCGCCTTATATGCTTATCGACTTATATTTTATCGCCTTATATTTATGTTTATCGCCTTGTATTATAAGCTCTAGAATGCTATTCCCTTATTTAGTAAATACATGTTAATAGTTCAGTTTTATAGTTTAGAAAGTTTATATGGTTATTTTTTGTGTGTATGTTTAAGGTATGGTATAATAGAGAGAAATATGCAAATTTCTAATATAATAACAATAATAAAATTATTTGAGTTACTACAGGGGTTAAGAATATATAATTGCTTTAAACAAATACTTTTTTGTGTGTTTTGAACTCTTTATTTTCATGACGTTTAAAGTTGGAGGCAACTTTCTTCTCAGTAAAAGGAGGGTGCTTGATGTTTATTTTTGATTGCGGGGCATTGTGATAATATGCAGTAATAATTTCTAATTTCTCTTTTTAAAGCCATTAGGATATGTATCAAGTTTCCTGATAAAAAGAAAACTCATTCTATTCCTGGATATATATTTGTACAGACTTTGTACTGCTACTACAAGATGCTTGGCAAATTCGTAAATTTTCTATTTCTATTATCCGTTGATGCACTAAAACGTCAACTCTTTTCTTCAAATCCAATGAAATAAAAAAGAAGAAAGTTTTTAATATAGTTTAGTTTATAAGAACACTATTGAGGATATGCATAAGTTGCATGATTGATGAGATTTCTCCTGAAGTTAATAAAATATTTTATGCTTTCGGTGCTTTAAAATCCAAGCATCTCAAACATAAATTAACTGGAAAAATAACCAAATGAAATAAATTGTACGTATAAACACCACAAAGGATGATCTTCATATCGCCCTTATGCCCGTATAGTACGATTATCATTTGTCACAACAGACCCTTGACTTGAATTTCACGAATAGGTTTTCGCATAAATATTCATGCGCCCGTGTATTATGGTTAATCTTTGCAGCGTCAGTCATTCAGCTACTCGAATAAATCTCTCATCATACTCACGCAAAATGAGCAGTATTCTCTGAATGAAAGAGAATTTGTGCCCCTGGGAAAAATGCTCGGAGAATTTGCTTTAGATACTTCATGTGAAGAAAAATCTATTTGAGTGATTACTTTTGCTTATTATCATGTGACTGATATTAAATTTGTTTCTGTAAAGCAATGGTTTAATTCGTTTTGTGAAGGTGAAAAGAATTCCATTTTCCAAATGAGATGTTCTTTTTTATCTTCCTCTATTTGCACTTTTATTCATTCAGGTAAAGAGGTATTATGGGAAAACTTCCATCTTGGTGAAGGACACTTATTGTGAATATTATGCTATTAAACTCTTATCTTAATCTCAGACATTAATTTCGCTAAGCGGATTCTCGGATATGATTGAAGATTGTTGATATGGGAAAGATATGCGATGAGGTTTCTTAATAGCACTTAAGATATGATACTATTACGGCTTTCAACTAATGGTTATTCTTGCTTTGTGCTTCACCGATGATTGCTTAGATCAGGGTTTCGTAAACTGTGGGTCGCGACCCCCAAGGGGGCCGCGTGATCTGCAGCAGGTGCTCGCCAAAAATTCCAGGAGTTTTGGTATTTTATTTATTATAATAATTTTACAATTACCAAATATTTTTACTCAATGTATCTGAAAATAGATAAAGACAATGCAGACGAAGAAAAAAAAAACGAAAACGTTTCGATGCATTCTTTTTTTAATATAAGCGTTCATTTTCCTTGCTTTGCACGTGAAGCTGTCATTTCGCCAGTTACGTAATTAAAATTTTCACATTGTTCTATGTTTTAAAATTAGAAATTAAAGTTAATATGACCTAAACTTACAATAGTATATTACAGTAGAAGTGAAAAAATTGATAGTTTCACTCACGCGTGTGTCGGATTTGCGCAATACTTATGGAGTCCCACAAAATGTTTGTAAATATTATGGGGTCAAGAGATTCGCAAAAAAATCTCAGGGATAAAAAGGCTTACAGCCTAAAACATCGCGGGAAAAACATCGCTAACGAAGCTATATAAAGCTCAAGAAGTAAAGAGGAATTCTTTTACTTTTATATGTCATATATTTGAACGAACTAATAAATTTTTGCTGAAAAAATAAGAAGGAAACTTAAGCATTTAAAAATTTAAAATGAGTAAAAAATTAATGCAACTTAAAAAGCTTAATAGAATTTTAAATTTATATAGTTAATTAACAAAGATAATTAATAAATTAAGCTTTCTTTATAAAGTTTAGCAGACAACGTTTCGATGTTTTCGGCGGACACCGATAAAAAGGGGTAGTGACTGGTCAAGAAACCCTGGCTTAGATTATATACTTTGTAGGGATTTATATTTATTTTAACTAACAAGTTTAATTTTAATCTTTCCTGTAAGCCTTCACTCCCCTAATTGTCAATGGCATAATGTTTAAATTTGGTAGTGCGCGTGAAGGAATGTGGTGGTGTGGTGTATTTAATTATGGCAAAGCACACTAAGGATATCTGCCTAAGGGGAGGGAGGCCTTCGTGGAGGACTTTCTAAGGGAAACTGGCTCGTATACACGTTACACATGGGGAAAACCACGAAAACGCCCATGCAGCCAGCCCGTTCGCGGGATTCGAACCTCGGACCGAACTACCAGTGTTCAGCGACTTTACCGCTCGGCCGCTGGTGGGCCCGCATGAAGGAATGAAACTTCTACCTTGAACAGAAAAAGTTTAAATACCGAGTTTTAGAAGAAAAGTTAGAGAGAGTTTAGGCTATTGTCGTCACCTCTGTAGCAAGAGCTTCTACTTTCACAGTTATTGCTGATTTACGTGGCATAACAGCATTTACTTTGCTGCCACTAATTTTCGACGCGGGTTTTATGTAACAGGAGTTTTCTAAGCCTCTAAGCCCTGTAGCTTAATTTCTACTACTTGTTATATCTTCGATTTTTTATTTTAGTTCTTGTGATTTAAGTTACCGCCAAGTCAGGCGTAGTGCGTTAACGTCAAGTCGACGCAGTGTGAATTTTAAATACTTTAGTAAAAGGTACTTTTAAACATTCTCCCGTGCACTTCCTACATGAATTTACTACACGTACAGTTGTCACTTAGAAGATAAGCAAGTGGTTCTCACTTGAGGCATTTTCTCTCTCCTTTCCACATGCCTTCGCGGTGTAGCTGGATAACCCCTCCGACATGTAATCGGGAGATCCGGAGGTCGATTCCCGCGCAGTTACTGCTCATTTTTTATATCTCCTACTTCAAAATAACTTAATTACTCTACAGGTTACAATATGCATTATTACAGTGGTTGGGTTAGTTTTATTTAGCATGGCAAAGCACTCAATGGGTATCTGCTTAAACGAACGGATGCCTTCGTGGAGGACTTTCCAAGGAAAACTGGCTGGTATACACGTTACACATGGAGAAAACGACGAAAACGTTCATGCAGCCAGCCCGTTTGCCGGGATTCGAACACGGAACGAACTACAAGTATTCAGTGAGTCTACCGACTTCGGCCGCTGTATACTGCTTGGGAACTGGTTCATAGTCATACTTATTAATATTTTAATTTAATCTATCTCAGATGCCAACAAATTGTTTATTCTCTTTGTTACCTTGGTTAGTTAATACTTTATGTGAATTACGATAAATGACACAAGTATATCATTTGTCGAATGTTTAAAATGGTTGTTTTTCGTAAGGAAAATCGGAAGCTAGATTTATCATGCAAGAAACATCATGGTATTTGTCAGTTTTGCAACAGAATGTCCGTCTTATCTTTCTGCGATTTAAATTTCCTGGCATAAAAAGTTTCCGTTCTTTATAATTCATCCTATCTCTGCAAAAATTTTTGAACAAACTGATTTTGTTTAGATTTATTTTATAGTGAAATGATATGATTCCCTAACTTTTTTAGTTACCTTTCCTTTAACTACATTGCAAACAAGGACCCCAAATTAGGAGACCATCTTTTACGAACTGACTTGCTCAGTTGCTGATTCTAGACAAAAACGTCTCTGCAGCCAGCAAAGGCTCTGTTCTGGTTCAAGAAATCAAATACCCTAAGCCTCTTACAGTTAGTTGCATTTTATTTCTCTTAACATTATTATTAGATATAATTCAGTTTATATGTAGCGTCAGGTTGATAGATCATTCTCTGTTTCTGGAGTTATGTTAGCCATCCCTGGTCATTTGCTAAAGATTTTAAAGTGCGATTTCTTCTTCTTTAGCTGTTTATAATCGCTTATAACTTAACTCTTTTCTTTCATTTTCATAGTAGACTGTGGGCATTTACAAACTTTTAAAATTGTTTAACATTTTGTTCCACGCATGAAATTTCAGTATTCACCTAAAGTCTCTTAAGTCGTTAGTTTAAACAGTTCAGCTAGGAAACTGTAGTTTAAAATTTTCACTTTACTAAATCATATTTTACCTTGATATATCTCAGATTAGGGAGCTTCGTGCACCATTTTTAGTCACATCACAAATTCAGAATTTAGAAAGGGGGAGAGAAAACATTAAGGAATGATGTTCTATCGTGACAAACCTCCATTTACTGAAGAGAAACCGCAAACATGAATCCGCCTAACATCCGAGCGAAGAAAAATCTTTCTTCTCTATCATTGGTATTAATCATTCCTCCAAATCGCCTTCTTTGCTGTTTATTGCAATTTAAAAAGAAAAGGAAATTATTCCTTTGGGGATAGAATCTTCCTGCCTTCTGATTAAGAATAGTAAGAGTGGTTGTATAAGGAACGTAAAATGATTAGAGCATCGCAATGTTGCTTTGATGTGGTTCAGTCAAGTCGAAGTAATGTCAAAGCTAAAAGGTATCTTTTCATTAATGGACTGTGTTAAATCAGCTACTTACTATTCGATCGATACATCAATATTTATTTTTACTTATTCAGAGTTAAAATACTCAGGATGAAAAGCATCGATTTTTGTATAAGTATTTTTGTAAATTACATTTACTATAAAGCAGTGCACAACTTTCGATAAAAGAATAATTAACTTCTGCATTCAATTTACTTTGAATACATAATTACACAGGCATGGTTAATTATATTGATATAATCAACTGAAGTAATTTAGTAATTTGTTTACTGCATGTAGTTTTCCTAACTGTTGATAAAAATCTCTAAACTGGCATATTTGTCTACCATAACGAATTAGGTACTGGATTTAGCGTAAAAGAATTATTGTAGCCTTCTGAGAATCTTAACCAGTAGATTTTAATCTTGTCTCGAAGGCGTTTCTTTGATATACCAGGCACATTGGTTTTTTTTTCTATTTATTGTCATGATTAGAATTTTTCATAATTACTAAGCAAGTGAAATGATACTGTTAAATATTGCGCATAGTTTGACATATTCAGCATTCTCTTTTAATTTTATAATTAAAACTCTCAAATCGTTTATGACACTGCAATGAAATTTTAAATCAGCATAAAAGTGCGCAGACATGAATGAATGAAATTACACACTTGGTCTACTGAAACTGCTTATCTTCAACTATTATATATTGTTCGGGTTTTTACTTTACATTCTAATGTGCTACCGACTGAGTTTTTGATATTAATTTTTTATTTCGTGCAGTTAATATTCAAGGCATAGTGTATAACATGAATTATCTATGTTAAAACTCCAAAGCTTACAAATTTATATAAGCCTCTTTAATTGCCAGAAAACAAAATATTGTATCCACATGTGCATAGCAACACCTGCTGTGAAGGTTATATAATAATCACTAAGGTGTATGAAAGTAGTGCATTTAAGGCACTGAACCGAATTCTCTAGCGCAAATAAAGAATATCATAAGCCGCATAAACTAAAAGTTTTAGTTAACACACACCTGCCCAACCTGAAGCTGAAAAACAAAGTTCGCTAATGTTTTAAAATTTTCACATTTAACGCTAACTAAATTAATTTTAAATTAAATTAATTAATTTAATAAAATTAATTAACTAATTAATTTTAAATTTAAACGCTAACTTAAATATTAAGATAAATGTTAAAAAACTTACAGATAACTGCATATTCAATACATTTTTGTTGGAAAAGTGAAATTCTATAACATACTTTTAAGAGAGCAAAAGAAGCAGACAAAAGTAAGAGCTGTTGTTTAATGGCAAATAAGCAATGTTGAAAGTGCTCGTTTCAGCTTTTTAACAACTGTTTTCTCGAGTTTCATTATATGAAAGATCGAATTTTTCTAACGGTATAATTTGAGAGGTAGATACGTTTCTATTTATCGCTAAATCACATTTCATCATTTTAGTATTTGTACGTAAGTAATTTTGCTTATAAGAAAACTGAATTGCGCATGTTGTGCTACATATTAGTACACTTGGCAGTTAAGTGGACTTATCGCGCAACAATAGTTTAAGTATATAGTTTAAGTTAAGTTTATAGTATGTATAAAGTTTTCAATATTTCTCAGATATGTCGATGTTTGAATTTCCTAATCTTCTGTTCAATATACAAAACTAAAAAATTGTAACGCTTTGAGTAACTTTAAACATTTTCACTGGAGTGAGATTGAAAGTTATCTAATAACGCCAAGAATTTTTTGATTCGTTTATGCATAACTATTTTTAGAAGGATATTAAAGTTCCCCATTTGAATGATTAAGCATCGGAAGGAAAATTGGGAAAGCTTACCTTAAGAGTTGAGATGTAAGCATTTTGTAGGTACAACATGGAAGATAAACGTCTTAAATAAGCCGGCAGCTTACTTAAGGACTTGTGTCTGAATCATGATCATTAGCTTAAATGTAGCATAATGTTAACAATACTTAATAAAGGGATCAAGTAAGCTCTACGCGATAGTTAATAAAGGGATAAAGTAAGCTCTACGCAAAATAGTGAAAGGTATTTTCAGCCTCTACAATGATGTCAGCAGATAATCTACTTAACTTTTCTGCTTGTTGCAGGGAAGAAGTTTCTGTTCGTTTATAATAGTACTTGAGCAATGGACATTCATTTATTTTGATTGTTGTAACGAAAGAGAGAAACAAGAAAACTTCGCGTAAATGAGTGCGTCAAGAGATTAACTATAAGGCATATTATTAATGATGTTGCGGAAATTTGTGGGATATAATCAAGACTGCTCGACTCATATTACGTTCTTATGAACGGATGCATTGTTTGACAAAACGACGACAAATACTGAAGCAAAAATATGAAGACCATAAGTTACTAAAAAAATAGTACCAATAAGCTTGAGACACGCTTTCTTTTGGTAAAAAGTGATAGAGTGTAAGAAAAATTTTTAAGACAAAACTACGTATTTATGTATTAAAATGAGTCCAATATTTTAAGTTAGTACTAATTTATGTTTCATGGAATAATTATGGAAAATCTATATAAATACAGAAAATAAAGGAATAAGAATACCCTAAAAGTTGCTGATGCAGAAAAATTAATATTCAGATTATTATTTGACAATAATTGCTCTGTTCAAACATGTCCAGTATATGATACACAAGTTTAAAAATTTTATTAATCATTTATAATACAAAAGCGTCGTAAATACTATTAAAAATCTGTAAGATAACAAAAAAGATACGGTAAAATACTAAAATTAATTTCAGTAGCTTTTTAAGTTTCCTGTTAAATCTGGTTATTTTTCCTTCCATCCTAAAAATAGTAATCTGGTTATAATAAATTTCCTTAACTTGTATCATACCAATATTAACTTCCTCACATGAACCCTTGTATAATGCTAATGACGCAAGCACTCACAGAATGCTTTAGCTAATAATAATTTTAAATTTTGGGAACCGACAGTCTAACAGTCGTTCTAAATAAAGCCTAACCAAACTAATTCATTCTTAATTGGGCTTTTCTCCTTGATATGTAATTTTTTTTTCTTTTCTCGCCTGTAAGCTTACATTGCATTTCTGCTCTTCAGATATCAAAAATGTGAAATGTATTAAAAGGCATACGCTTATAACCAGTTTATCAGTGCCTTTATTAAAAATATTTGTCTACAACAAGCCCATTATTTTGGCAAGAAATAAAGGAACTCTCCTAATGGCATCGACGACTGCTGTTATCTTTATGGATCAACATCTAAATCATCTCATGCACATATGTGTGTGTATATGTGTGTGCGTGTGATGATTTGGGAAATGTCGTTCTCATGAAATAATGAAGCATGAACCATTAATTGTAGACGTAATATATTTAATAAGAAACAGTCATAACAGATTTAAATAATATTACTTTTATTTTAATTAAACATTTTCGGACCTCAAATAATTTGACCCAATAATCGTATCTGTTCCAGAATGTAACATTTACATTTTGGATATTGTTGCGATAAGCAGCACAACAGCAGTCTAGTTAGGTCGAGAAGAAGTAGCGAAGTGTGATATGTTCACGACGATAATTTTTTCGCAGGGAGATAGTTTCGGTTTCATTAGCATTTGATTAGATAATTAATAAAGCTCTAAAACTATTGGATGAAGGCTTATGTTATATTTCGTCAGAGCGTTATCTAAAAGTCATATGATGAGAGTTAATTTAGAAATGACGCAGGCCAGAGAAAGTTATTATAAGCAATTACTATGTAGAGACATTAGGATATTTTTTGGAGGCCGGAGAGATGAAAAATTAACAACGCCTTCGCCGGGAATCGAACCACGGACCTCTGGAATACTGACCCAGCGTGCAGAACCACTACACCACGAAGGACGCTAGGAAAGCGGGAGAAATACCTTATAACTATTTTTAGAATATAGAAAGGAAATATCCAAATTAAAATGAAAAATAAGAAGGCCTGTTGTCAATTTTGATTTTGATTTACATAATATTTTATTTTACATATTCTGCTTACTGCTCCCGGTCAAGGAGAAAAAAATTGTTTATGTAAGTTGAATTAAGAGTGAATATTCTTGACTTGAGAGTGCGTTTTTCCCCAAATGAGAAGAGGTTTGAAATAATCAAGGTATCAGAAGTATCTTAGACTATAAATTATCCAGCCTAAAAAATAAACAGATTACATCATTCAGGCATAGATATACTACATCATAGCAATACGTTTCATTCATTATTTTGGATTCAGGCAAATGAGCTGGCTGCATGGGCATTTTCATGTTTTTCCACACGTGTAGAGAGAATAAGAGCCAGTTTACCACAGAAAGTCCAGAAAAGTATCCAATTCGCTTAGGCATAGTGTTTTAGGATGGTTTATTATAATAAAAGAATCCAGATCATCCTTAATCTGAATATACCCTAAAATATTTCGCGACACTGGTTAACTCACAACAGTTTGAAAATTACATTATATTTTCAGCGAAAAAAAAGATATTGTTTTAATTTTTTTACATACTCTTATTACGCTTTATGTATTTCTCATATCCATTCATAAAACATTGGTTTATTCTACTTAAAATTTTAGTTATTTAACAGCAACTATATTACGGATTTAATAAATCGAAACTGAACCTTAATTTTAAAATAAACCATACTCTGTGTAGCTTTGTCAGAAACAACAATGTTAAGCTCGTTGCCGCTGAAGTTAATTCAATACTGATCCGCTGCACACTTTCAACTTCTTGAAAGAGATATTGCAATCTGCCTTATCCACAACAGCACATTTTCCGTTACATTTAACTTTCGCTGTGCTATTTTCACAAAATTCCCCGGCGAAACAGAAGATAAATTGGAAATGTCAGGAAAATAATAGATGAGAACAAGTTATTTCTCTTCTTTTTGTAAGGATAGTGTTAAGACAGGATGCGGAGAGGCGCGAGAAAAATATCTATCTTTTACTGAGGCTACGCTCTTACGCTTCAGTTTTGATTCATTCAGCTGGTTATTTGAAGTTCTCTAGCACACGGGGTTGGTGTGTTTATGTTCTTCTGAACAATAAACATGAGCTAAATATTTGAAGTCTTGAAAAACCCTCTTACTCTTAAGGCTAAACAGAACTCGGGAAGTAGAAAGCGTAGTCGTTGATATAAATGATATATTTAACATAGAACAAAAGTTGGCAGAGCCCCTGAGAGATTTCCTTGAAACATTTTCGAATTTAGTCGCATACAAGAAACTATTCCTATTTGTTATAGTCAAGAAAAATGTATGTCTAAAGTGAGTTGTTCGGTCATCCATGTACCTGTACCCAGGGATTCGCAGAACATCCAACTCGAAGCTGCAATAAATTACTCCTCTGTCTAAACAAGGACGTTCTCTAAGGTATTCCTATCTGAATATGACAAAAGTTAAAAATGTTTCAAGAGTTTTACGCAGGACGGTGAGTTAAAGTGTCTTGTGCTTTGAGTATATAAGACAGTTTTAAAGAATTTTCCATCATTTAGAAAACATGCGAACGCAAGCTGAAAAAGCTGTAAGAACTTGTGTTTCTGGCATAACAAACAATGAACCGTCGTTTCTTCTGTTTGCATGACAGAATCGGGCAATTGATGTGGAAAAAAAGCTCTAGTGAACATCTCTGTTAATTTAAAAAGACTGAAAAAATAAATGTTTTTAATTACTAAGAAATAAATAAAAGTCATGTTCTGTGTGCAGAGATGTAGTTATGTGACAGAATTGAAATAATTAATTAATTACGTTTTCATCGAGGTTGACGAAATGTGCCTGTTATAATGTTTTCCCTTAATACATTCGTACTAAACCTATCACACAATGCTTGTACGATCAAAACAGAAGTCTTAATAAATTCATGCCATTCATTTCATTTCAATGCAGTGATTATGTGCTTTACTTAGGCTGTCGTATTCCCGTTGCACATTGGGAAAGCCTCAAAAACTTCTAGTCAGCCAGCTCGTGAACTATTATTCAGCAGTCTTATCCGCTTGGCGACTGATGGACCAAATTTCAATGCAAATCAAAAATATTAAAAGGTATTAAAATTTATTTCTACTGAAAGCCTAAGGATTAGATAGATAGAGTAAAATATATTAATAGAGTAAAATATGAATGACTTCTCTAATTAATTTCCGTCCTTCCTCCTTAAGTAGTTTTTTCCCTCGAGGGATCTTTCAGACAACCTGTCTATGTCAAAATTCTAAAGGAACATATAAAGCATAAGTGGTTAAACGTTAATTTATTACAAAAATGGCCTGAGTTTCCGAAATTTAAAACAAGCAGTTAAATACTGCCTCATACAATAATATTTTACCTAATTATTTACAGCAACTCACAGGGCTTAACTAAACTTGGGGGAAGAGAATACGCGGAGTATTTTGACTCTCTTAAAGCAATCTAATAAAAACAACAATTCATGTCCTCTAGCTAACTAGCAGCTGGTTCAAAACTAATAGGTAAAGAATATTGGAATGTACAATACAAATCGTTTGCCTGCAGAAAAACTGTAGTTTAATAACTTCTTTGCATACCGCTCGATAAGAGGAAAATGAGATAGGAAGAGACTATAAAGACAAATAAATAAAAAAAAAGTAAAATCTAAAGACAAAAAGTAAAATCTTCCACTTGAACCTATTATCAAGGTTTAGCTAAAGTTTCAATTTTCCTTAAACTACAACGTAATTTTGTAGAGATATTAGGATTTTTTTTTGGAAGCCGGAGAGATGAAAAATTAACAACCGCCTTCGCCGGGAATCGAACCACGTACCTCTGGAATACCGGCCCAGCGTGCAGAGACACTACACCACGAAGGACGCTAGGAAAGTGGGAGAAATACCTTATAATTTAACTAAATACGCATATTTGTCTTCATAAACTTAGCAGTTGGCTTTCAGTCACCCTACTCTCCTCCTAGAGCCAAATAAATAAAACCACTAAACACTAATATTTAGATCCGAGTTTAAATCTCAGTAAATGAGCTGGACGTTTCCGTGGTTGTCTCCATAAAATGAATACGAGGTAGTTTCCGGAAGACAGTCCTTCACGAAAGCATCTCTTAAGCAGATGTCCTCGACCTCTTACCATAATCCAGTAGAGATAGTATCAGAATCAAAAACACCACTACACCACTATATTAAGAATTCTAATGGAGAGAAAAGGTAAAATAAAGATAATAATGTACTTCGCTTTAATTCATTTGTAGCTCTTTATTGTGCAGGTTCAATGAAATAAAAAGTCATAGGCTACAGTGTAATGTAAAGAAAAGAGCAGCTGCAAAAGAAAACATAATATTTTCTCTAATTTCAAAGACATCGTAGCAGAAATTTGACAAAAATTAATTAATTATAATAGAAAAATAAAAAAAAATTATAAAACTATTTTAAGCTTTGAATATTTCTTAACTTAAGAAGTGTAAGATGTCATTCTATTACATATCATACGCAAACGGATGCCAAAATAATCTGTATTTTCTTTTTATTGGTTTTCTTTCTAACCTAACCTTAATTTATTAATTAATTTGTGCATTACGTATGGAGTCATTTTGTCGCAAATTTCATTCTTATCAATCGCAGTTTTAATTACTCTATTCTAAATATACTTTTGACAATCTGACAACAATTTTTCATTTTAACTTAATAAAGGTTGTACTTCAAAACATCAGAAACATGAGATACTTAGCAAATGGACTGTTAATAATAACATTCTTTTGTGCTTTAAGTAAGTTTAAGTATTTTGTTTCACTTTAGTGTCTTAGTTACAGGGTGATTAAATGTATAACAACGCATTTAATTATGTCTGCCTCTAAGCTATTTCACTAAGAAGACAGATATTTTTTATCTCTTCTTCTGAGCAATATGAAAAAGAATGTTTCAATTACAGAATTTAAAAAAAAATAAAAGATTTAAAAATTTTATTCTAGTTCCAAAACTGAGATAAGTAAAAGTTGCTTAAGCGGAAAAAAATGTAACAAAAATATTATTTAAAGGATTCAAGATTTTTCCCCTCTTGTAACACTTTCACGCACAGCGGTTTTAGAGCTTAATTACTTCGTAAACTTCATTTTCATGTAACTTAATAAAAGCATTTTGTATAACTCAAAAGATATCTCTCATACGAAGAAAGATAGGACTTTCGATTAAAAGAGATATAAAATAAGTTCCTCGCTGTTTTTAAATTAAAAAATAACAATTAAATGTTTTGCACAGAGAAGACGTAAGAATTCTTTGCGTAATTTATTTCACAGGAACAAAACAGTTGGGGGTTTTCATAAGAAGCAGAATGTTTATTTAAAAAGTGCATTTTAAAATGAGCAATTAGAAATAACAAACTGGTAAATACCACTTCACTTAACAGGAGCATCGCAATGATATATCATAATGTTTTAAACGTACTAACTGGAAACTATATTAATAATTGGTTTGTTGATTATATTTAACATTCGTAATATCATAAATGCTTTCTTCATGCATTTTATCCTTGTAATATGAACTAAATATCTCAACATGTATTATATGGTGGATTCAGATCCTTAATGAAGAACAAAACGCACATCATGAGGACGTTTGTCTAACAATCTATTGTGTAACTATTCAAAACATTTATTGTATTAAAATATTATTATTTCAAAAGATAAATGAACATTTTCACTTATAGCATTGATAAACTGTAATTTATACTTAAATCAGCTTTCTTGTAGCTGATAATTTTCCTTTAAAAATTCAAAAAAAATTTAAAAGTTTTACATTTTAAAATTATTTGATCTAAACTGATTAGGATAAAATAAAATAAACTTTTTAGTGTTTTAGGCCTCGAGACTAAACTGTAAGATTTAATTCATAGTTGCCGTATTTGAAACGTAGTAAAAAATGGATTTTTGCCAAAGATCGCAGGGTTATATTCATTCTGTGTTTTGCTCTATAATCATAGTAGGAAAATAAATCTATTTAGAATTTAAATCCGTTATTTAAAACATTTATTTATTTCAGACATTACATAACACCTTTCATTATATTAGAGTAGATTTAATTGAAAAACAGACTTAATAATCAGAAATAAAAAACCATTAATTAATACACTACGAATCCATTCGTTAACAAATTAAAACACTAGACTAACAGACTTCACTTTCCTCTAAAGTAGCCTCTTAGTGGCTTTCCGAAAAGGAGCTACCTGGTCGATGACCTATGTATCAAAGATACATTGGAGCAGGGTTTCTTAAACTGTGGGTCGCGACCCCCAAGTTTAGAAGTTTTGATATTTCTTTAACTTATTATAATAATTTTACAATTACCAAATATTTTTACACAATGTATCTGAAAATAGATAAAAATAAGACAATACAGACAAGGGGGAAAACGAAAACGCTTCGACGCATTCTTTTATATAATATAAGCGTTAATTTTCCTTGCTTTATACGACGCTGTCATTTCTTCTGGTCCTCATTTAAAATTTTCACATTGTTCTATGTCTTAAAAATTAGAAATTAAACGTAATGTCCTAAAAATTGTAATACTATATCACAGTGCAAGTGAAAAAAATTGACAATTTCACTCACGCGTGTGTCGAATTTGCGCAATAATTATGGAGTCCCATAGAATTTTTGTAAATATTATGGAGTCCTGGGGTGTCGCACAAAAATCTCATTGATAAAAAGGGATCGCGACTGAAAAAAGATTTACGACACCCTGCATCGGAGTTTAAATGTCGTAGCTAATTGAAAACTTTAAATTCTTTTTCGATGTTCGTATTAACATACAATTCAGTGTAATCTGTGGAGAATTTAACAAACTATAACTATTTACTTAATCTTTATTTTTGCGTTAAAGCAGTAAAATGAAATGGTATCATAAAACATAATATGGATCCATGATTACGATTAAGAATGCGTGAATATTGACTGATTTAAGAAAACTATTTCTGTATATTATTATTGTCTGTGGAAAAACTGCAGACATTTTCAACTAGAATTAAGTTGTTTTTTCGCATTTGGCACAAAGTAAATGTTTGTGATAGAGGAGCGGCGAAGTTACTAATGGACAGGAGAAATGTCAACATTTTGAGAAGCAACCATCACATTGAATTATCACTATGAAGTCAGGCACTACCTAAATGATCATCTACTTCGTCGCTAGATTGACCGTTCTACAGGCAATGACTTTATACATCCTAAATAGTTACTAATATAGCTGGTATTAAATCCCGCGATATTTCTTTCTGGGGTGGTAAGTAAAGTAAGCTGTTTATTAACTCAAAATTTTCAAGAGCTATGAAAGCCTACTGAGGCATCAACTTGGGCTTACCGCAACTTTGTATGGCAAGAACTTCATTACTCTCTGGATATGCGTTGCGTAACAGGCAGCTCATGCACAGGAAACTTTGTAAATATACCTTCTATCATAAATAGTTACTTGACATCCGATGGGACAAAGCAGTTGCGATCTTTTTAAATTATCGTCTATTATTTCGTAATTAAAAATATTCATCAAGAATCTGAAGATTTCGTTATTAATCTCATAATATTTGAGTGGATAACAGCATAACAGAACGAAGGTTTATAAAAGTCATTGATCCATACTTTCATATGAAAATCATAAAGAAAGTATAAATGAACTGTTTCTTGAGCAAAAGTTACTTGAAATAAATACTCCAACAAAAATGCAATTTTGTAACATAAAAGATTTAGACATGACAGAATTTGAAGATCTTCCTTTCAAAATGACGAGTTAACAGCGGCTAGCTATTTAATTTATGTTTCTGTAGCTTTACCACGATAAAGAACTTGACTACAGCTATTAAATGTAAGTATAGATTTAACATACCAATTTCTATTTAAAAATTTGTCAAGCTTGAACTTTGAATCTAATCATGCAGGAAAAAAATTCTAACTTGGAGCCTGGTTCTTTATTTTGTCAACAAGTTATTTAAAAAAATCTGGTGTTTACCATGTTCAAATTACTGTATGGATTTATAGAAATAAAGGAGAAAATGTTTGCTGAAAGTTTGCCAAAGAATTGAAATGACGAAGTGGAAGAAAGAGATTAAAAAATAAGCAATGTTACATTTTGAGCTCTATATGAAAATAAAAGAAATAGCATATTTTTGGAAGTAAATAATTTTACTCTGTACTTTCCTGTAAGTAGAATAAATCGTAATATAGAAAAATCCAAAATGCTACATAATCTACTTCTGCCATTTAATGAAAAATAATTTTCTTGTCTGCGTCTGTTTGTGCAGTTAATGTACTGAATATTTTATGATATATTTTTAAATTTTTCTTAACCCTGCTTTAAATCTTAAAAAAAAAAAAAAAAACCTGTGCTACGATACTTTACATAGAGGCCGAAAAGCGTCTATAATCTGAAAGATTACCTTAAAACATCCCAGGTATAATCTGAAACTAACTAAAAATACAACTGGCTTTTTGGTATGTTTATTTACTTATGGCAAAGTACGCGAAGGATATCTGCCTATAAGGAGGGATGCCTTTATGGACTTTTTAAGAGACCTCTTTTATACTTCCTTGTCTCAAATGCTCACTGAAGAAAAGTCAACATACTTTCTCTTGTGCTTTTAAAATAAATTCTTAACTCGAATTTTATACGTTTTATCACACATAAACATATTGTATCCTTATAAACTATGAAACCTAAGTTTTGCTAAATACAAAATGAAATATGAAAATAATGCCCTGAAACGTTTGCTTCAGTTACCTTTCCATGAACTCCCAGTTTATAAATTGGCAGCAATTTTTATAATAATATTGCTTTCGAAGTTAACAACTTCTCTCATTTTAGTCAGAAACACTAGTTAAAAGTATAGCTTGTATTTAAAACTTCCATTTAATAAATACTTTGCAGATTATCGATGAAAATAATTTTGGAAAGTTTTACTGTGCTATAAAACTTAGTAGAAAATGCAGAATATTTGGTAAAAATAAAAACTTCAGTAGTAAAACAAATTATCAGTAATTTATCAAAATATAACACTTGGTAAATGCAATGTAGCAAAATAAATCATCTATTTGTCCAGCTTATACAAAATGTAAATGTGAAGTCTAAATTTTCACTGAGAAATCGTAAGTAATCAAGTGCCCACTGGAGTGCGAAATGAAATGGAAAGAAATTTTCAAACACATCTTTAACATCTTTAAAAACTAAGTATAGTAAAATGTACCAACTAAATTTAATGGTAGTTCAGAATCAAATTAAACTTAATAGCAGCTTTGCTGAATTATTTGTTACACCGGTTTACTTGAGGCACGCATTATAAATTTTTAGACTAAGAACATCATTCAACTAATTTTATCCTTGAACTCTAGAGTATGTTTATTATTGTGTTGCACGTATTATACTACATAATTAGGAAAAATGTGTTCTATCGTTGCAGGAGATGAACACGCTGGAGGTTTCGGATCCGAAAGTGTGCATCATCATTGATTTCCGGGAAAACGCGTCATTCGCCTCCCAGGACCTACCCTTCCCCAGCACTACACTTCGCCTGACACCCAAGGAATGGTTAGCTAGTCAACTGAACCGCCAAAGGAAAGCCTTCGCCTGGGTCAAGGAATCCCAAAGTGCTATTGAAGGGTTGCTGCTCATGAATGTGGAAAGACATAGTAAGTATAAAACAGCTAACTGGAACTGATTTCTGAAGTCTTCTCATGTTTTCATTAAGTTGACGTATTTTAGTGTGATATTAAGCGATCTCAAAATGCGACCCTCCAGGAGAGTACATTCTATATCTGAGTTCATAGAGCTGTGATGTCTTCTTTTCTGATTTTTAGCTGTTAGGTGATATTGCTAGGTGCTATGTAATGCCAGAAGAACTGTCTTTTTAGTTTAGAATTACAAATTTTCAAATGGTGGTAACAAATAACGGCATTAGGAATTAAACTAGAAAATCTGATCAAATGCTTTACATTTAACTTTGACTCAACCACTACCAAGTGACTACATGTTTAAACCATGAAACCCCACCACCGCAAGTGGCAGGGTGGGTAAGGACTGCTGGATATTTTTAGGTCGGTTCCATAACGAATCTTGGAAAATAGACTGACAGGTTGCATGTCTGGTTTTATGGTTTTTTCCATGTTTAGCGTAAACATGGAAAACTTTCCATAAAACATCATCCACGAAATTAGTTCCCTACTTTGAAAGGCATTATTGCGTACCTTCAAAAAATAGACCAATCAAACAGTCATTATAAGCACTCTAAGATTTTTTTCCTCCAACCACAGATTGAATCTTTGTCAAAACCGGATTCAGAATTTCACAATGATGACAAACGTGCTTTTATCCATATAGGCATTTCAAAATAGAAAGGCCAGCATATTGCGCATGAACTGAATAGCGAAGACCGTAAAGGTTATTCTTAACTGGTTCGTATTCTTTGAGAGGAAGAGCATAAACAAACTCTGCTGAGAATCTTTGTGTCTAGATTTGTGGCATTTCGTAGGAAAAGATGGTTTGACAGGTATGACACTTTGCATCACTGAACTTTGAAGTATTTTGTCACACTTCATCACAGTTTTAGGAGTTCGAAAATAAAAGAAAGAGAGGGTTCGCAATTGAAGTACTGACTGTGTAGAAATTGTTATAATATAGAACCATGCTAGATTTGGGGAATATTCTAACATTTAGTTAACCCTTTACAAATTTCAAGGTAGGAAGCAAACTACGTAGAGTAACTGATAACAGAATTAGTGAGGTTAGGGAAAAACATCTGCTAAATGGGGGAAAAGATTAATCGATACAAGACAACTTAAGTAACAAACAAGCAAATCGATTAATTGCTCCTCTGTGTTCTGCGGTTTTCTTTTTGTTCTGTCTTTTTCAGTCTGTCCTTCAGATCGCTTAGCCGAATTTATCTCTTTGCGAAACTAGACACCTCAATTCATGATAGAGTAGTAACTTAATATCCAGTCTAAGCCTCATTCTATTATCCTTCTTGAATATGGTAGAGTAGCAAAGACTACGATTGTTTTTCTAATTTGAAAAAGCTTTGAGTTACTTTTCTAAGCATTTTGAGTACGCTTAATTTTAATTTCTTTGTAATGAAATGCAAATAATTGCCTTATCTCAGATTGACATATCTCAGATTTAGAAGTGTTTGAAAATCTAATTATATGCTACGAAAAGCATTTTATTCCATTACCAAAAGCATTCGTGAAGCAAAAAACTGGATTTCCTTTCAAATGCAAACAAAGCAAATCCGTAAATTCCATTTTTATCCTTGCATCGGACTGCGTCTGCAAACATTCTTGTTTATATGCAGTCTGATCCCTGGACATTGCAGCAGAATGCTAAACGTAAGTTAACTTTAGTTTTGAATAGACTTCTGGAAATATTAAGTGCTGAAACAAACATGTTTAACTTTAAGAAAGCACTCCCAGAAATGTTGGTATCTTATAGAGTATATTTCAGAAAATTTTCTGAAATATACTCGATTTAACTAGCATCAATAACATAGGCGACGTATATCTCTTACCTGTTAGACGAATATTTTTTGAAAACAAATAAAGCTAAAAAGCAACTCGTAATTTTCAAGTACTTTGTAAGCAAACGCATCTGTGTGAAAACATTGAAAATCGATGTTCATACTGAATGGTGGCTCATTATTTCACTCATCAAGCTTTCAAACAACTCCCCTAAAAACAATTTAAACGAAATTAGTTTGTAAATTATGCACTGTTTTAAGCATATGTAAATCGCAGATTATGTACTTCATAAGCATAAGGGTTTTCCTCGTCTATTTATTTGTTCACAAACGTCAGAGCATAAATTTATGGAAAAAGTTTGAACATATTGATAAGAACAGTAACTCAATTTCTAATAGTTTAACAATGGCAACTTCAATTTTATGCTTTATTTTATCACTCAATATTCAATATGAAAACCTTTTATGATCGTCGTAGCATAATTCATGAAGAGCAACAAGTGGTTACTTTATAAAGTGAATGCTCTCTTGAATTCGGCACTACATTCTGTAATATAAAAATTGGTGTTGGTGTATTTAATTATGGCAAAGCACACTAGGGCTATCTGCCTAAGGGGAGGGATGCCTTCGTGGAGGTCTTTCTAAGGGAAACTGGCTCGTATACACGTTACACATGGGGAAAACCACGAAAACACCCATGCAGCCAGCCCGTTTGTGGGATTCGAACCTCGTACCGAACTACCAGTGTTCAGCGACTTTACCGCTCGGCCGCTGGTGGGCTAATATATAAAAATTGATTTGAGTGTTATTAATTTAGACTAACGCAAACTTTCACGAAAGTTATTATTGTTTCAAAACAATGCGATTTTAATCCAAAGCAAAATTTCATGAAAAATTCAAATAATTACGCGAGCTTGTTCTCTGGATCATCCGTTGAATTATTTAAAGGAAAATTAAGCAATTCATCTTAAACTCTTCCAATAAAATGTTTTGCTTCGGGAGATTTGAAATTATCCTAGTATATTTTTAGTCTTATGCTTAGTTAATTTTATCTTTCTTTACAGATAGCAAAAGAATAGCAAACTCATCTTTGAGATTAAGATGGTAGTTCTTTCACATCCTAAATTCTACTTTGAATGTAGGTTGGTAGTTCTTTCACAATCTAAATCCATAACATTTCAAGTCTTTCCGCATTGTACTATATGTATGCTTATGCAGAACTCCTACATCCAGCTATCAGAATTAGACTACGTTTAAAACGACTAAATTTAGAAAGTCATCTTAAACATAGAAACAATTAATTTTATTTTTTGTTAACAATTAACATCATTTAATAAAATGATGTTGTAGCTTTAAAGCTTATCACATAATTTCATTTAGTTCGCAGTGGATTAAGAAAGATTATGAAGTTAAGAGGTTCACAAAGAAACTCTTAGGCGAAGCAGGAAAGGGATAAAATTAACCGTCTTCAAATTAGATTCGATAAACATTCAATATTTTTTAATATTCGTTCCAGTGAATCCAGTAAGCAATTTTGAAGGATAAACAATTAAACAATGCACTAAACGGTTAGCATCAGAAATCCGTAAAGCGCTTTCTCAAATCTAAGTTAAATTTTGATATCTTTATTTCACAAAATAATGTCTAAACTTTTAGATTATAATTCAATAAAACTTTTTCTTGGTCTAAGTTTTTATTCACTTTAATTGATGACGAAGATGAAGGCTAGTGCACTTCAATCTTTATTATGTCCTAAGGAGAAACTTAATTAGATTCACGGCAATGAGGAAACAAAAGAAAATAAAGCTGACGTTGGATTTTATCTTGAATCTGAGCAGCGATGATGAAGGTCGGACGTGCCAGACTGATGGTCGGACGCGTCGGAAGGATTCAGACGGACGTGCTTTCAGTTACACCACGAAAGTACGCGTACGCAGTAAGGAGAGAAAAGAATCTATTGACTTATTTGATTTTGACAAGGCGCGCTAGGGCCTATATACCTAAGGAGAGAGACGTTTTTGTGCCGAGTTATCTAAGGGAAATTGGCACGTATCTACATTATACATGGTAAAAACTAGGAAAACGCCCATGTAACCGCCCGTTTGCCACAATGGAATCGAGATCAAACTACCAGGCCACTCGATTGTTGGTAGACTTAAAGAATTCCTTAAACATATACAATGAATTTTAAAAGAATCTCAAAATATTTGTACTTAATTAAAAAAAAGGCATTTAAAAATAGATATTTGTAATTAATTAATATATTTTAATGCTATAAAATGGGTAAAGGGAAGAAAACTAAACAGATTAATATCAGCCCTCTTCTCCAAAAAGTACATTTGATTATTTCCAAAATTTGTGTGAGGAGGCCGAGCTCGAAGCCTACTCTTATTCTCGAATGAGGGAAAAAGGGAATGGGAGATTGAAGTTTCTAGGGTAGTAATTTATAATCGCAATATGGTTTTAAAATTTTATTTTTTCTCTATTGTGCAGAAGAAATTGGCAGGAAAATATTTGAAAGATTTCAAAACCTGTTGGCAGTTCAGGCAAGCGGGTATTGGACCTCGCTGAGGCATAGCACCTGAATTCAGAAGAGGCTGTAAGTGCAAAGGAGTTGAGGTCGTGAGTGGATTTTAACTCCCTCTTGCTTACATATGTCTGTATTTGCTTAATTAAAATTTAGACTTGTTCTCATACCGAACTGAGAAGTCCCATAGCAGAATTTTATGTCAGGGACAGTCTGAATGAAAAGAACGCTGCATCAAGAGTTATAAAAAGTTCTACGTTATTGTGTCTTAGTTTGTTGGTCAATTCGTAATAATAATACAAATTTAATAGAATTATATGTAAGTATTCTTTGTAGAATTCCCGCAATTTATACCTTATGGCAGTTAAGCTATTTTATAAACTTTGGACTAATAGATAAGTACAAATTTTTAAAGAAGCATTTGCTATGTGTTCTCAGACAAAAAAAAAAAAAAGAAAAAATACTGAGAACGATTCGTTTTAGCCCAAAGGCCGTCCGTCCAGAAGGCATTTTGCATTGATTCACTTTTCCAAACTGTTGCCCTCAAATATTACATCTCTGTATTATATTTAAAGAAATTAAATAATGAAGAATCTGAATAAATGTATGTATGTTTTTCGCTTTGTGATAAAACCACGGTACTTAGAGCCATCAAATTTTAAATAACGCAATCCTCCACCGAATGCGGCATCTGGAAGCCCTAATTGAGAATTTGTTTTATTATCGATTTCAGAATTTGTAACGTAACACTTTAACGAATTTTTGATTAACAAACTCAATGATTTTTTCATGTTAATTTTTGGTCAACTATGACACAAGATACTTAACACTCTACAAATTTCAATGGAGAATCATCGAGTATCAAAGGATTAGTATTTTGTTCATCAAAATTTCTGGAACAATCATAGCTTTGCGTTTTGAAAGACAGAAAGTGAGTTTATGAGAGATCGCCGAATTGGAGACAAAATCTAGCGCTTCTTGTACTCTCAAAATGTTTCCTTGGAGTCGGCAAATGCAATTTTTTCAAAACCGTAGAGATGACTTAAACGATCATTTATTATTATGTTCCAAAGAGTAGGTCCGGACATAGAGCCTTGAAGACAGCCCTTTTCCAGAGAATAAACATTACCTTCGGACCCAAGCTCCAGCTCCTCCCATTTAAGAAGCTTTTAAGCAGGTTATAGATATTATATGGTATGCCAGAATCTTTTAGAAGTTTTAAGATAAATGGCCGCCAAGCATTATCAAAAGCCCCTTTGATATCCAGAAAAATAAGAACTGTTGTAAACTCCATAAAGCGAGATATTATTAAGGTGAATAGGGGCATCTTCAGCAGCCTTTCGAGCCGTAAACCTGAACTGAGAATCCTTATAAAAACGCATCTGTCTCTGATACCAATGCATTCTATTGATGATGAGAGTTTAAAGACATTTTTCCAAAGTAAGTAATGAGCTAATTCATGTAATATTATCCAGATAACGAGTTCTTGCGTCTGAAGTTTTACGGATCAAAGCAACCCGCGTTCCCTTCCATTGAGTTGGAAAGATGCCTAGTGATAAAAAAAGGTTGAAATGTCTGTGCAAAAAAGTGCTATCCACCACATGAATGGGCTCTATAATTTCATAGGAAACACAATCTAGACCAGGTGATTTGTTATTCTTGAGATTTTTAATAACGCTATTAACTTCTGAAGTAGAGAACTGACATTCCATAAATGAAATATATAGCCTCTCCAACTCAGTATGTATAGTTTTATGAGAATTTGTATCATTAAGAACATTATCTCTTGAGAAATTCTTTGTCATAATAGCAAAATTTGTATCACTCAATGACGAAGTAACATTGCCGTCCCGGACTGTAATCTCTGAATTCCCAAAATTGGTCTTAACCCCATACTTATATATATATATATATACATAAATGCATTTTCCAGACATTCTGTGAGAGAAAAGTTTTCCACGAATCAAGCTTGGCTTTAGCTAATTTAGCCTTATTAGCCTAAATTATGTAGCAACACAAAATACTTAAATTTTATATTTTTGCGAAATGCTCAGCTGCGGGAAGATAGCTTCCCCCTCCAAAGCGGGTTTAGGGTTGCCTGAAAATGGCAAGCGGGGCTGCTAGATTTGAGTGGAAATCGCCATTTTGGCAACAAAATTGGCGACATGCCATAGACGGAGAGAGAAAATTCTAAAACAAATTCTTACAGGTCTTCCCGAGAATGTTCTCGAAGGTAGGTCAAAAGCTATAAATACCCTGTCTGTACGCGGAGTAGCAGTTTTATCGTGAACAGTATCTGGAGTGAATTGAGTTCAGTAGTAGTGCTTTGAGATCAGAGATTTGCTTGAGAGCGACTGACCGAGTCGCGAGCTGTACTTTAGTGCTTTGCCGTGAAGCTGTCTTCACCGTTATAGTCTGACAACCTTAAGGCTGTGTTGCTGATTATTTCAGCGTGTTTATCGTAATTTTACGACGACTGTAACGCGTCTTTGGAACTAAATGTGTAATATGAAAGAATAAATTGGATTTTGATTCTTCATCAAGTGTTACTATCAATTACTCAAAATCCACGAACGCGTAGAACGCAACAATACATATCTTTAAGAATACTTTACATGATTTCTATAATAATCAGTTTCCCTAGACCACCAAGGAACACCATTCTTCGTACTTTTCTTCATCGGAATTGATAATGAATCACAATTAAAAATAACGGTGCCAAGGCTATTTGCAACATTTTCTAATGCAATCCAATCAGAGCAACTATCAAGAAGGAAATTCAAGTCACGCTGTTCTCTCTTAAAGTTCGGTAAATAAAAATCAGTTTTTAAATTACCAAGTACTAAACTAGAAGATATAATCAGAAACATAAAGCAAGCTCAAAAATAATCATTTTATGGTCAGAAAGGAAATCTTCAAAAATATCTCAACCTTGAATGTATGGTAGCATTACCAAGCTACAATGGCAAGGTCAATATAACTCCAACCATGCGTGGAACTGAAAGTAGGTCCGAGATTTTCATAAATTTCAGTTCAAATACAGTTTATTAAAGTTATCAATCCATGGGTATATTGCTTACGAGAAAATGATTCCTGTTACTGTATCTTAACGTTATTGCAATCTACTTTCCTTTGTTTTATCTTAAAGTTTGAATTGGATTGGATTTACTAGATTATGGCAAAGCACGCTAGATTATCTGCGGAAGAAGAGGGATGCCTCTGGGGATTACATTCTAAGAAGACATGCTTTTATATACGTTACGCATCTGAGAAAATCACGGAAATGCCCATGCAGGCCGTTCGTTTGTTGAGATTTGAACCCTATTGAACTACCAGTGTTTGACGGTTATAGCCGCTCTGTTGTTTCTTAAAATTCTGAAAAGTTGTATTACGCTTTTAAATATTTACGGGTTAACAGAAAATATTCTGCACTCTACCGGTTTCTACAATGAAATATATAAATGAAAGCTAATTACAATTAGAAAGACAATTTGAGTCGTAATAACTGAATGAAAATTTAACTAGAATTTATAAAAAGTGAAATGAAACAAATCCATTTACTTATTACATATAATTTCTTGAACGTATTTTTAAACAAAATCTTTGGAAAAAAAAACTAAATGGATTAAAAAAGGGCTGAAAATACAGAGATATTTGGCCCTTAACTAGATGACTTCCGGTCGCGACCTGAGAATAGAGATCTAATATTTTTGTCCGAGCCAAATTGAATCCAGGGATATTCTGGTCTCTAGGGAAGTGAATACTTGACCTCAGTTTATTATTGGTTAGATAAACATCGTCTTTCGGTCGGCCTTCCAATCGCAATCTAGTCAGGCACATGGAATCGTTTTTTACTTTGTATTACAAAATTCTGCTTGAAAGCTTGTAACATTGTGCAGTGCAATGTATCGTGGACTCAGCTTTCCTAGTTATTATTTATTTAATTATATGATTATTGAAAATAAATATTTCGCACTTTTTACCTAATTTGCTTGAGAATCGGAGACACTGCTTTCGTTTATTTTTTAAAGTGCTCATTCTAACAGCCTCAGCTGCACTTTGGAATTGTTAGTTACGCCTGTGTTTTGACTGTAGGTGCAGTTCAAAAGTTCTACCACTCTGAAGTAGCCAAGGAATCCCTGGTGTAATAGTTATAAACGTAGTTCCTGAACTAACACATGTTTTTGTTTACCCATTTTTATTTACAGAGTTTAAGAAGTGCAATACTGCAATTAATTTCAGAATGTGCCGTAGAGACGTTAGGTTATTTCTAGGCCGGAGAGATGAAGAATGAGCAACGCTTTCGCCGGGAATCGAACCAGGGATCTCTAGAATATGCACCCAGCGTGCAGACCACCACACCACAAAGGCATGCCAAGAAGGCGGGAGAAATACCTTATAGTGCAATAAAAAGAATAAGATTCAATTTAAAATATGTATTGAAATATTTAAATTTTTTTATCAAACAAAATTAAATAAAAAGTTATAGTTTCACTGGCCGAATTTAAATGTTTTTTCGGCTGAAAAAATGAAGAAATTGAGACTTCTAGAGATCCATAGTCATTTGATGCTTTGTGAATTTTATCTTCTATTTCTAAGGCAGAAAAAATATTTAAGATGAAAGCTCTTACATGAACAGCCTTAAGCAATTCACAATTAAAATGTCGTAAATTACTGACTGACCTGTCTTTAATAAAAAAACAATTTCCATGTCCATAACCAAATCTGACTTCAAGATTTTTCGCAGTTTGTGTGCCATGAAAATTCGCATATTTTATGAAAAAATTGGTGTATTACGAAACAGTGGAATAACATGCGAAGTCATTTAGAAAGAACATGATATGTTTATCCTCAAATTTAAAAAAAAT
This sequence comes from Stegodyphus dumicola, assembly GCF_044657685.1. Classification (NCBI taxonomy): domain Eukaryota; kingdom Metazoa; phylum Arthropoda; class Arachnida; order Araneae; family Eresidae; genus Stegodyphus; species Stegodyphus dumicola. The sequence continues at coordinate 104,262,687 of NC_140781.1, read as the reverse complement.
ATTTTAACAACAATTCTTTTAATTATATCAACAGATTTTTTTTCAGTGAGGACTTGCTGCAAGCTAGTATTTTTATAACCTAAGTCACCGCAAGCTTGTACTACAGTTTTGCTAGATTTTATTTTTCAAGCCCCATTTTCTTGCGAAAAATTCATATATGTGATCTTTTTGTACTTAGTAATATAAAAATATCACCTGCAAATAAAATAAAATTCCCGTCTAGTTAAAAATATTTTTTAAATCTAAGAAACGTTTTTGGAAAACTAGTTTCATACTATCATATTTAACTTTTTCTGTAATTTAATTTAATTCATTTTATCTGGAGGGTACAAAAATTTATATAACTCTTTAACGACTTATAGTTTCATGAAAACTATCTTGCATTCGAGTGATTATTGATTTTAATCTGAAATACTCTTCTTTCGGGACTTTTCCCTTGTCATAAAAATGTTAAATTATGCAATTTACGTTACTGCGTACTTTTTGTCTGTATTGAACTCATATTTCTTGTAGCATATACGTGTACAAATATGTTTTAGAGAACCCGTAAATTTTGCAAGTAGGGGCCCTAGTTAGCTGAATCCATATTTCAACCAAATACATATCAATTACAGTTACTCCATCATTTTTATATCTGCCTGAAAAATCTCATCTTCCTATTAACTCCGTATTTTTCATGATAGTTTTTAGAAGCGATTGTTTGCGCATGTGAAATAAGAAGAGACAGAAAAAGTATACTTGAAAGAGTGAGGAGTAATTTAGAATTAGTCTTACAAACATTTTTATATGGCTCCAAGGATTCTTTTCATCATAATCCGCATAAACTAATATCAACAATATTTTTAGAACATCTAGTATGCGTCTTTTAAAAAGACGTTATTGATAAGAGATAATCATCGTTGAATGCTATTGAGATAAATAGTTTATTAATTATATAATAGTATCTGAGTAGCCAGGTTTACTCATATTTCAATTCCGGTATCCTTAAATTATAACTTTAACTATATTCATAAAAAGATAAAATAATCGCTTATGATATCTAAACTATTTTATTATCATTAGATCTGATGACTCTGCTATTAATACCTCGGCATACATTGTTATTAAAACATTAAATTACCGTGTTTTGAATAAATGTTGTGTTTAGTTTTCTTTTCAAACAACTTTCTTTTTCCATGTCAGCCCATCTATCATGCGCAATGAAATACATCAACAAATCATCAACAAAACATTCAACGTTGCGAAATATGCTACTTTTTAATTTTCTGCCCAATTATTCTTTACTTTAAACGCAGCCGTCTAGACCTCTTTCTGATATAAGTAATGCTGGAAAAGAAAATACATTACAGCTCTGGCATTAGAAAACTACCTTAATTAGGAAAATAAGAAACTAGCATAATTCGTACAATTTTTGTTTATTTATTTTCTCTGTCAGCATTCTGTTTTTATATCAGAGGAGTGGAAAATAAATTACTTTTAAAGAAAATTTTTTATAAATAAGTATGAAGGAAAGTCTCTCGCTGTTTGAATTTTCGTATTTGACATTCTATTTTAACTTTGGCTTTATCGCGCAAAGAAAAAGAAGAAGTGAAAATTGGTTTCGTACAACTTAAAGATAAATTAAAATATTGCTTTTAATTAGTAATTCAGCAATTTAGTAAATTAGAATAAACATTTGTAAGGTGCAATAATGCTAACTGTACAATAATAACATTGCACCTTTTGTCATTTGTTTCCAGAAACAGGAGTGATTAACACATTTAAGATTTGACGCAAGCGTAAACTTCATAGAAAGACGGCATTCTTTCTGATTTTACAACATACATTGTGTTTCAATGTGCTTGTTATGAACTTTATTTTGCTTGTTAAAAATGAAAATGAATGTTTAACTTTCTTCAAATAGAACAAAACATTTATTGTTATAATAGTTTGTAAAAGAATAAAAGAACTTAGAGACGTATGGAATTTACCAGAAGGTATTTGAGAAAGGAATAAGTTTAAGAATAACCGATAATAGATTTGGCTTACTATCCTTTACTATACTGAAATATTTCTTTCGTTATACTGAGTAAAAAAATAATACAGTGTCTACCCCAACACACTTACATTCACACATTCAAAGAGAAAAAAGGGATAGTTGTTTACAGTAACAATAAACGTAACCTGGGAAGAGGTCTACTTGCCTTTCACCTTATTCAAAGAGTTACAAAGGTAATCTGATCTTAAATCAAACTTAAATTTTAATTCCTTTAGCTCTTCGGGCCTTGTGGCTGAGCTGCATCAAGTATAATTCAGTTCCACTCATATAATTAAGCCTGGAAGCACGACAAAGATACAACGATCTATATTAAGATCACAGTTAAGCTGATTCATCAATACGTTTGTGGCAATAATTTAAAGTTTTACTAGCAGTTAAATTTAATTTCAAATCTATCCATCTTCTGTTTGATTCACGTCACATGTATTCACTCAGATTAGAAGGCTGTGCAAGGTAAAGAAAGCGCAAAATAGTAAAACGCTAGCTAACGGCGAATCTTAATTTGCGACTCGTGCTTTGTTGAGAGAAACGCCGCCTTCATGTTTGAAATAGCTAGCAACGATCTGCGCTGAAAAACCTTTAGTACTGGTCAGAGACAGCATTGGATCCTCTGCCATCTAAATTTGATTAGCTCCGTCTTTAGACTGACCCCCTTAATAGGAAAAAAAAGTTAGAGATTGTATTTTGGATTGAGCCGTCCTGATGGGTAGCGATCCTGGCAGTATCGTAGGGCCGTGGTTCAAATCCCGGAGAAGGATTATATAGTCTGTACGGCAGGGGAACACTTAAAAGTACTACAGTAACGAAAATCCTCTAGAGAGATTTTGCTATAGGGAATAGGCGTGGGGAACATCGGATTCATCTTCTGGACTGCTCTGCATCAAAAGTGGGGTGGAGTTTCTCCCCTTCCTCACGGATGTCATTGAGTCGCTTCCTGCAATGCACCCTTAGCAATTTTTTCAGTAATGAGACGGGGTAATGATTAATAAGTATGAGGCACTTCTAACGAATGCATTACGTTGCAAGTTTCCATCCATTTGAAACACAACATATTCTCGACTGACTGAAAGTAGTTTTAAATGTATGACATATACGTAAATTAAAATAACTGAAATCAGAAAGCATACTCTCATAAATATATAATAAGTCTACTTTCATAAAATACATAATAGATATATTTTCTATAAAATGTCCGAGACGACCTTTCTCTGCTTATTTAATCGAAGCACTGTTAATTTTATGTGCCGAAACTCAGAATTTGAGTAAACTAAATATTATTTTTATTGAAGTAATAAAGATTAGTTCTGTACTCTGGGAAAGAAATTTCATGAAAAGCTAAAAGAAAACTGCTAGAGCACTTGCCTTTTTCAAGTTGAGGTTAAGTCAAAAGCTTAGATTTCTTTAAACAAAGGTTTTTGTGTTAACGTATTTCACCCTTTGTATCAGTGAAGCCTTTTTATTTTATTTTATTTTATTTTTTTTTTTTTTTTTTTTTTTTTAATGGCGGGTATTTGCCTGTAACAGCATTGGTTACTTCTAAAGCCAGAAGTGGTGGCCATTTCATTGTGGAGGCACCTAATAGGCGGCCACCGCTACCTCCTGTGAAGGGACAAACAATTTCGCATATATACCTTCTCCGGGATTCGAACACGGGCCCTTCCGCATCCCAGTCAGGCTCCCTTAACCACTATACCGTCTAAGCAGCTGCATCAGTGAAGCTAGAAATTATACTTAAGTGTGTTTCCTTCCTCAGTGCAGCATTTTAGAACTATGATATACACATTAAAACAAGCGTATGTACTTATCCATCAAATCAAGTATATTAATACTAAAATCTGATTTAATTTACTCAGATCATCAGTTCAAAGAAAATTGCTGTCTGATTATTCAATTATGGGAAAGCACCCGAGAGCTGTGTGCCTCGTTGCTTCATTATAGACTTCTAAAGGAATATTGCCTGAGGAATAAAGCCTAAAGGAATAAATTCTTTTTCTGTGTTTCAAAAGTATCTCTCGGCTTAGACTCGTTAATACTAATATGATCGGAATGATTTCTTATTTTATTTATTTTAGTTTTCAGTTTACTGAGATCGATTTACAATCAATATCAGCTTATAATCAAATAAATACTGTATATGTAATGTAGATATAGAGTATATACGCAAAGCATCTGCTGAAAGAGAGATTCAGTTTTTTCCTTTTGTTGTTGTTGTATAAACAGTTTTAGCACTCTGTAATTTTACATACTAAACTAATTTATTTTATCTGTGTCATGTTTCTTCAATAGCAACTTAATTATCATTCCTTGACAACTAATTTCATACTGACAGAAATCTAATTACGTTTTATCATCCTGTGCTCTATATAATAAAGACCTTTAAGGGTGTTTGAGGCAGTTAGAGATTACAGCAAGATTTCGAAACTAATTAAGTATAAGTTTACGTACTTTTCTAAATGCAATGGAAAGAAAAGTGTCAGAAGTTTAATAAGAATTACTATTAATTTTGAATATTCTGAATACCTTATACCACAACATTAACTAGACAGAGTTTATGGGATTATTTTAGATTGAACTGTAACACAAATCAAGAGCAGATTTATTGTATCGTTTTGTTCATTTCATTATGAGTTTAATTAGTAACAATAAATAGTTATCAATTAATATCATTTATCTCTAAAAGTGGAACAAGGAAAGTCCAAATAAGCGTTTGATAAAAGGTGATAAAAACAGATTAGCTTTCTATAATTAAGATATAAAATTTGATAAAAAATTTAAATAATTTATATGGAGGTGAAAGAAACGTGTGCTATGAAAATTCCTTTTTCGAGAATAAACTCTATGTCTGATTAATTCGCTTACCGTACAAAAGTTATCCATTTTTACTACAAATTAAATTCCACATTTTTACATCTAGTGTTGTTGACACGATGCGTTCATAAAACTTCTAAAACACAAATTCAATAGTTCAATAGAATTATCTATGAAATTGTTTGAGCCATGGTGTCTAGTATTTTGCTTTAATAATAAATTTGTTGAACTAATTTCGAGAGTGGAAAACAAATTCCTCTACGGAAAAGAGTGGCATGTTGAAATCGTCATAGTTTTTCACTAAACGTTTCCAGTCTTACTGTTACTTTTCAGTTGAATTCCTTCAGTTTCACAACTAGCTGTATGCAGGTTGAGTGACAGAAAGAAAACACGTAGAAAGAAAGAAGATTGAGCTATTTTATACGAATAGTAAACGTAGTGGTAGAAGTCATACAAACTTTCTTAAAGTTTCCTTAAATGTGACACTCTTACTTCTTTTGTTCAATAGTGTTTTCTCATGCAAGGTACGGCTTTGTAAAAGCCGCACATAAATTTTGCCGTACAGGGTAACGAATTTGGATTTGTCTGAGCTTTCTATAATAAATGCTACATTTCTTTCTATATTTTGAGGAATTAAAAAGGGAAAAAATACTTGTTTTGAAAGGTTAGCTGATGTTTCCAAAACACAATTTTTTTTATCCTTTATATTGGACTTCCTCACAGTAATATTTATGCTGTACACAATCTATAATTTTTAGAAGTTCAGACGCAGCGCTTTCGAACTACTGTTTGTGCCCATCTCTACTGCTTCCCATCTTATGGCCTAGCAGTAGCCCATAAGCATAGCTGCATTCAACTTATCTAGGTACCTTTCTCAAACGCACAAATATCCTAATAAAACCTTTCTCAGACTGTACCACAGCTCTTCAGGAAGAGGTCCTAAGTTTGCAGGAAGTGAATCTTTAGTAACATGCTGCAGTCTTTGTGCCTTCTTGATTCCAAAGAAACTGGTTCTTATTTGTCGAAAAACATTCCTCTATTTCATATCTGTCCTCAGCAAAGATTTACCGAAACTGGCCATCAGAAGCTTTCAGATCGGAGGAACCATATTTGTCTTGATCATAGGTTTTCAATCTAAAGTAGAGGCCGCATGTAGGCATTCTTGACGGCAACAGTTATTGCACGCATTTGTGAACAAAGGAAATAAAATGTAGTAGAAGTTATCTATCTTGCTCTTAGGTTATCTGTTGATATTTCGATACTTTAGATTTATTAAATGCTCAAAGGAAAAAATGGTTCTGGGGAACATAGACAATACAGAACTTTCTCAAACGCACAAATGTTTATTTTCTGACTGTTTATTTTCTTCCAAGGTCTGACAAATACATAAAACAACAAAATAATAATAAATACAAACAAAACAAACCTGATTTCGTTGGCCTGCAATGAAATTTTCCAAAAACTAATTCCTTTTTAATAAAGGTTTCCTGAATCTCGACACTAATAACAGCGATAAATTAATTGCTAACATAACGCTTATCGTGCTACAAATCCTACAGCCAATTCACAATTTCTTATTATAAATTCGTTATATGTGTGTCAAAACTAGTATACAAAGGCCACTTCCAACACATTTTAGCTATTGATCAATGTTATGTATATTACTGAAGTATGATAGTTTCGAAGTCACACTTTGTATTGCATTTTCTTATATAATTGCAGATGTGTTGTTTTCGACAGAAAAATGTCGTTTATCGAAACAAATAAAAACTGTTCATCATTTTCTAGAATAATTTTTTTATTTGTAAGTTGTTTTTTAATTTAATTATTTTGTAACACATTTTGCATACATTAAGCTTCAGAACACACATATATATTTACAAGGAAAGTTGGTTCAATATTTGTTTTCACCATCTTTGATTTATTAAACTAATGTCCTGCAGATGTTGTTGGAAAACGAGCGATGTAAAACTAGCGATACTATTGTAACGATACTATTTTAGTTTAAATAAATAGGATACTATTTTAGTTTAAATAAATAGGATACTATTGTAGTTTAAATAAATGAGTATTTACAAAATATACAGCTTGTAAAAAAAGTGATTTTACGATATCCATAAATAACTCATTTCTGTTTCAGAAATCATCTTCGGAAGTTTTATCGAAATTTCTTAATTTATGACAAAATTTCAATCGGTGTCTGTTACAAATACCTTTTCTTATAATTTATTGGAATTCATAATTCTTAATTCTCACTGTTTTTGTTAATATAATATACTTGAAAATCACCTCCGGGAACACTAATTTTATCTTTACCATTTCATTTACGCCGAGTTTCAGTTAAGAGATTTTTTACTGTAATGGAATGAGCTACGCAAATCAAAATAGTTTACGAAAATTAGCTTGATTAAGATAAAGGGTATTAAATCAATTTATATCTTAAGGATGCAGTGCGTTTAGAGACAAAGAGGAAAAAATAATAGCTAAATGTTCCAGAACTTCTGATCTTTTTTTTTTTTTTTTTTTTTTTTTTACAAAAGCATTATATTTTCTAAAGTCCCCAAATGTCACCCACTCTTACATTTCATTAGCTATTTGAAAAATATCGGAAAATATTAAGAAATGAAGGGCATTGAGATTTTATTTTCCTTTTCATAATCTGGCCCACCAGCGGGAGAGCGGTAAAATCGCTGAACACTGGTAGTTCGGTCCGAGGTTCGAAATCCGCGAACGGGCTGGCTGCATAGGCGTTTTCGTGGTTTTCCCCATGTGTAACGTGTATACGAGCCAGTTTTCCCTAGAAAGTCCTCCACGAAGGCATCCTTCCCCTTAAGCAGATAGCCCTAGTGTGCTTTGCCGTATTACCAATACACACCATACATTTTTCATAATTTTAAAATAATTTAGAAAAATGCTGAAAAATTTGGCAAGAACGCAAGTTTAGATTATTAAAATAAAACTGAAACATGCAGTGGAACTAAAAAAAACTTTTGTTAAAAAGAAGCATATGTTTATCATACTAGAAAAATGTAAATTAAAGGCAAATTAACATTTACCCTTTTAAACCTGTCAGCAATTTACCTAACCTTAGAGACTAATTTTAGTATAATCTGTATTACTGGATTGGATTATTCGTATATTACACTAGAGTTATCTGCCTAACAGAAGGAATGCTTCGTTTAGGATTTCTATTGAAACTGGATTGTATTCACATTTCATACGAAAGGAACAATGAAAATACGCCTTCAGTCCGTTCGCCATGATTCAAACCCAGGTGAAACTAATGTTTATTAGCTTTTTCCACATTGTCACTGGAGGATCGTCTGACTTAGGTGATCGGGTCACTTGTCGCATGCTCCAGGACTTCTATCCGGTTCTGTGTACAGCCATTTGTATAAAAAACGGTAGGAATTTACTCTGGTTCACATAGTGATGATTATAACGCAGGACCAAAAACTACGCCAGATGTTCCATTGCGAAAACGCTAAAGATGGTGAACTCCGGTCAATGAAAACCACTGTGTATGCTAGTTGGGAGGTGCTGTGGTGACGTAATTGTGACGTCAGCTTCAGAAATGTCTTATTGACTAAGAGTACAGAGGTATTATACACAATATACTGAATTAGCGTATAAGTTCAAGGGACAGAACGAATTTCTGAGACATACTGGTTTAAAATTTTAAAAACTAAAACCCGAAAGTAAAATAAATGGGATGAAGAAAAATAACAGGAAGCGCTAAGAGAAAATATAATAATTTGCAGCCACCATAAAATTTAAATATTAAGACAAATACATAAGTATTACATGAAATTTAAAAAGCTGGATTTGAACTGCCGATCTGTTGGTCCGTAGTCCTGGATTAAAGCCGTTGAGGAAGCATTGTCGAAGTGACGAAGAAATTAAATTAATCTAAGAGAACTGTTCCTGGTCTCCTTCTGTTAAACCTTTCGCGATAATCGCAGTCAGATTGTGGTATTGATTCAATACTGACTCCTTCAATATTATTAAAGAACGTGTTTACGTTTTTAGCCATACATTTGGATATATTTTCGATATTGTATATGGTGGATCATTTATATTACTAAAACACCCTTCAGAAGGTCTACCTCGGCGTGATGGATGGGCAGCAACGTTTCCTGTAGGGAAAGAAGTGAATGGGTCTGCCAACAAGTTGTGAACCGTTCCCAATATTGGGAGCAGATCACATTTTGGTGGTATATACAAATGTGGCTTACAAAGCAGTGGTAGGACAATTTTAGGACTTAATACCGAATACTTTTCAGTATCACTTATTATTAAAACATTAGACGGTTTTAAATATTTGTTCTGGAGCTGCATGTATTGGTAAACAGCCATAGTTCTATGCAGTACTCTTTGCATTGGCTTTGCCTACGTGCAGCACTGCTGAGACCCATTACTTATCTAAACACTGACACATTTTAACACTTTAAAATTGGTCGTTTAAAGATTATCACAGACCGTTTTAAAATTTACTTTTTATCGTCGCCTAGCTGTCTTATTTTCTAAATCATAGTAACATTCTCGATTTGACAAAAATTTAATAAGTATATTTCGAAAAAGACTTTACAGAAGATTAAGTTTAAATTTATGCCAAATAGCTACCTTACACTGGGGCAGATTTTATATAAAACTCTGTCTATTTCAAAGGCGATCATATATGAATCTCTCTTTTTCAGGAATAGCATTTGCATTTTTCAATTCTTTTTTCCTTCTGAAGAAGAGAGACCTATTTTGAGCGTCTTCAGAATCGACAGAACATCAGACGTAAATAAAAAATGATGAAGTATTCAAAATTTAAGCTGATCTATGGTTACTTTTTGCTTAAATTTAAATTTTACACTGGCGTCTTTCTCTTATAAATAGATAATTACGGGTTTTATAAATGGACAAACTATTTTTACCTAAGTCTGGGACTTGCGAAGATTTTGAGTTAAATGTGGCAATTGACACAGTGTTGAAACTTCGAAACTTATGTTACTTCTCTTAGCAATGTTTCGTTGATGATATGAACTTCTATTAATCCTCCAAAATAAGAAACTGTTTATTACGTTACGAAAAAAATCATTATAATTTTTCTATATATTGTTAACGCATTTGACACCATTATGTGTCCGTACTTGACAAGAGCGAACATAAAAAAATAAAAGCTTGTTTCTCTTCCACATTAGATGCGTAAAATGGTATTGCTCAGATAAAAAGATAAAGTTTACCGGCTAGTTTCATGATAATTACGAGTTACATAATTGCAGTTCTCCCGCCTCATAAATATAACAAATGGAGCTTGTTTGTTTATAACATTTGAGATTCCGTAATTAACTTTTTAAGCTTAGTTTACTTTATTTCAAGGCTCATAATTTATATGAGAGTCGGAGAGATTGTTTATTTTTAGAAACAAAGGAGCAAAAGTAGAAACATAACTTCGTTCTTACAACTCTTTGTTAATCAAGACATGTTTCTAAAAAATAAAAGAATAAGCTTCTCTGTTTGCCGTTAGCTATTTGAAACAAATCCCAGTTCCCACGATTTAATCCACGATTATTTGTTCTACAAAAAGCGGTCTTCTCATTACCGCGAATCAATCAAAGGGATAAATTATGAAATGAGGTATTAACAGTGTAGTTAAATTCATTGAAGCTTTACAATTGAAATTTTCAAACATAGTTCTTTTCTTTTAGTTTGAGCAGGAAATATTTAAGTGCCCAATTGCCTTTTAGAGGAACCAACACTACTATACTTACAAAGGAATTCGTGCTCTTATTCGAATTATTTTAGAAGAGCTGTATTTAATAAAATTAATTTCTCTGAAGTACTCGAGAACGAAAGCCGACAAAAGAAGAAACTTCGATCATGTGTGTATTTATATTCAGGCGAGTAACCTGTTTACTTGTCGTAATTTCCTAAAGTCTTGGTGGATGTAACTAATGATATATTTTAAGGAAATGCTCTGTACCAAATTCTTTGTCATTGCGACTGCATAGGATTTTTTTGTTTAAAAAAATTTTTAATTAGAATTTAATTTTGAATAAAGCTCAGCTTTTAAACATATTTTACTCCCTGTACATAACTGTATTACTGCTCAAAATAAAAGTATAATTTGGTTCTTGGTAAGTGATGCTTGTTATTTGATAGACTTTTATTAGTGAACTAGAAAGTGATTTTCAGATCGGAATTGTTTTTATATACTTTTGAATCAGAAAGTAATTATTAAATCTATATTCCATTAGATGGCTTCTCAATGTTTAGTGAACAGCCTTGTTAAATATCATACAATCAATTACATTTTAATATGATTCAGTGTGATCATTACCAATAAAAATACCAGGAATTAAGCTTTCCTGCAGAAACTTCATTTATATAGAGCATAATTATTTCAAAGAAAAGAATGACACTAGAATTTTGGAACTTTAGGTGCAGAATTGCGTATGTCCACTAAACGTTTCTAGGATTAAGAAGCAAATTACGTAAATACTATGACACACTCTAATACTGCAATGTCATGATACAAAGAAATTCATAGAAAAATAATATACATAAGAGTACATTAACAGCAATAGTTAAAGTCGATCATAATTTTTTTCAAGCACTATTATTATTATATGAAATGATCCTACATTATAAAACTATGTAAGAAAAACTTTATTCTTCAAGCATCCCTCAAGTAAATTTGCAACAGCAAAATGCTGAAACTGTATAAAATGTTCAGTTGTTTGATTTTGAAGTTTCAGCGATAGACGAAGTAAATACTTCGTTTTCAGTTTATAAACTCACTCATGCGTGAGTGATATTGACTATAACGAGACTATAGTGCATCTGAAGTTTGATACATTTCATTCTGCTTGATGGAAGGTTTTGAAGTTATGAAGGTATTATATATTACGATGAACACGCTAATTTTCATCTGAAATCCAATAATTCGGTTAACTAATTTTAAATTTTACAATGCTAATGTTTGTTTAAAGGAAAAATGTTCAATAAGTAATCAAGGGTAATCCTCATATTTTCTGTATTCCATTAACAAGAGCAAAATAGTATGATTGGTCAAGCTTGAAAAGAGGGTCATTTAAAATAATATGAACTTCACGCTCATCAATATCACTGGAATCACTGATTACATATTTAATCTTGAAGTTTTTCTTTGTGTTTGGGATGATATATAGATGCTTCATAAAAATAAATTCTAAATCATGGGCGCTACGAAATCACTTTCCGTTTTACAACGCATAAATTTACTGTTATATACCATTGATGCTACAGTACTCTGTTTATTTGTATTCACTCCTTATCTTCTTATTTTGCCTGTACTGTCACTTTTACTTTCTGTTACTGTATATAATAATGGAGTTCTTGAATTTGGCAGACAGCTTTTGGCATCGAGTGCTGACCGTCTCAATACTATTTTCGATCAGCTTCTAAATATGCTTTAATTGTCTTTAGCCTTTGCTATCCGTGTTAGAAACCCTTAACGGTTTCGTTCTTCACTTTAGCTATGCTCACTCTTAATTATTCAATTTATTTTCTTAAAGAAGTTGTGGAGGTTATTGCATTTATTTGCAAAGGTACTCCTGAAGCAAAACGCCTTGGGCCGTGTTAGATCCCGTGAGTCAAGGTCTTCAGCTAAAGTTTATATCCGGACTTCGTCTTGTGAATACCTTATTTCAAATACGTTTCACACTAGCTTTCTTTTGTTAATGCCGCAAGCAGTAAAGTCTTCTATTGTGTAAGCTATGTAAATTCGTTAGACAGAAGAGCTAATAAAAGGTTTTATTTTAAAACTTCTTTCGTGTCCAGTGTTATTTCCTTAGAAGTCGGAGCGATAAATCTCTTGACTATCTACGTGGAGGCAGAGATTATCCTTTAAAACAGATAAGTTGTGTACACTTTTACAATGCTTCGTTGATGCTTAAAGTGCTTAGATATGTTATACTTTAGATAATAAATTCTAGATCTTACTAAGCCAGGCGACTTCTCGCACAGGTATGAAGAAATAGCACACAGGAAAAGTTTTAAACTGCCCTTTTATTTGATTAAACCCTTTAATAAAAATGCACGTACTTCGTGCTCACAACAACACCGACTACTTGCGGTGGGAACTTAAGAATAAATTAACAATAACTTAAACAGCGAAGAGTGATGGACTGCTTAAAACTAGCAGGCTGACTCAGCAACCTGTCGGTAAGTACAAGCAACTTACGCAACAGCAGGAACGATAAAATAGCAACGAGACCAATGCTAGCAAAATCACGCTCTGAATAACTTCCTCTTTTCGCCCGTTTAAATCCTATTCTTCACTTTACATTACAAACCTTACAAAACATTTTGCTAGAAATCTCTGACCCAGATTTTTAGACAACAGTGCATTGTCTTTTACTGCGTGTACCTGTAAATAAAACAATAATAAATAATGTAATCTGAAGTGTCTATGCAAGTACTGAATGCAATGAAAGTGTATTTTATAAAGAAGTTTTTAAATACATTTTCCTTGTTTGTTTCGTATACCATTTAAACACCATTTGAATTTCCGACAGCATGTTTACATTGAAGAGTTGCAGCGAACAGGGGTTCCCAACCTTTTTTGCCCCATGCAACCCTTTCACCATTGCAAGACGATCACTTCCCCGGTTCTTTGAAAAACTCGAAAAATACATACACATTTATTTTAATTTAGTTTTAAATTTATTTATAATTTTATTTAAAATTATGATATGTTTGAATGTGTTTTATAAATTTGCAAAGAAGCGTTTAGTTTTAAACAAACCAGTTTTTGTTCAGTTACGTATCTTTTCTATCTTCCCTCATTTCCATTTCTTGCCAAAATGATATTTCAGTTTCACGTGTTGTGCAAAGTAGGGCAGAAAAATACTATTTAAGCTGGTGTGTGAGTTACTTCAGACAATGTGCTCTGCCATTCGGCCATGCTCTTTCCCGATTTAATTTTACATTTCTATTTTGAGTTTCAGTCGAAAGTATTGGCTAAGTTTGTAAGCAGCAGAAGTGCCATCTGTAAATTCCATTTGAGTTGAATATAAAGATCTTTTCACCCTTCTCACGTCTTGTCACTTATACAGTTGGAACTTAGGAAATAGTCTCTTCACAGTTCAAGTAAAGATCTTGCCAGCAAAAGCAAAATTAATTTAGCTAGAATCTTTCAAATTAAACGAGAAAAAATAGAAAACTTTGATAAATACTAAAACTCGAATAAAAATTGATCTTTATATTCATAAACTAAAACTAAATATTTGAAAGGTAAATAAAAGAAGGATTGCATTCCTCCCCCGGTCCGAATCTATATAATTCCTCCCAGGGGGACAAACCCCTGGTTGAGAACCTCTGGTATATAAAATTAAGTATAAGTTACATTATTCGTCGTACTCAATAGCGTAGAAAATAATTCTAAACAGTTTTCAAAGTATTCTTAACAGACAGAGACATTGATAATGAATATTATTCGCTTAACTGTAATATGCATAACTAGTAAGCCCCGATTTTCTAACGTATCAAATTAGCGAACGCTTGGGAATGGCATGAGAATGAGAATGAAACAATTAAAATTTAGGCAAGGGATCCAACTTTAAATTTGCATATATATTTTGAGACTACGCGATAGGATTAAACGAAGGTTAAAGGAAATTAAATAATAAATAAATAATATTAAATAAAGATTAAACGAAGATGGATCAGTTATTTTATTGTTTTACTTTGCAACTTAACTCAAATTTCGCGCAACAATGAACAGTAAATTTACCAAAATAGATTAGCTTATAATATTTGAAAACATTTTCACTGTACACTATGTCTCGGGTAAAAATATTGTTAAACGCTATAAAAGTTTTGATCATCTCAGTGTGTCCATGCCACAAGAATTTTTACTTCTCCTTTTCTTAGATAAGATAGCTTTGTGTATTTTTATACATTATTTTCATTTTCAGCAAAGAACTTTAGTAAAATTAAAGCATTCGCTGCTAACCTCCCTTCTTGCATTTTTGTTGTATCTTCTATGAAGATGATTCTCGATTTGTTTTAACCAATATTAAAATGCATTTTAAAATATTTTATCGGTCTGATAAACACGGGGAAGTTAGAGGGATCAGAGTAAATATGTGTAACAAAGTCTCATATCAAGAAAAATATTTGCTTTAACTCATTCTCTTTAAAGAAATCTTTAATATATACTGAACAAGCAACTTTACATGGGATTTTCACCAGATGCTTAACATTTTGTCAGTTATAATGAAAAGGACCTAGCTTTAATTTAAGCAGCCGTCCAAGTAAAATAATATCGTCAGAATATGTGTAGCCATCATGAAACCCAAAAGGAATGACTTATTTTTTATTTTTTTGTCATCCGTTCTCTTTTTTTCTTGAATATTTATATTGAATGTTTTAAATGCTTCTATTTTACTTTCTTATCTTTTCCATATTTTACCTGCTTAGTAATATCATTTTAAAATTAATGAAAATAAGCAGGTACAGCTAGATCTTGTCTTAATTTGGTTTGATTTATGCAATTACGGCAAAGCCTTGAGGGTTATCTTCCTAGGGGATATCTTCATGGAGGACAATCTTAGGGAAACTAGCTCTATTATATAAACGTTATTTATACACGTTTATACACAGAAACTATTACGTAGTATACAATATATAAATAATTATAGCAAAATACAAAATTTATACACGTAAAATTTCATATACTCGTTACGTATGGGGAAAACCACGAAAGCGCCCATGCAGCCATGCCTGTTGGCAGGATTCGAACGTTGGACCAACCTGCCAGTGTTCAGCGATTTTACCGCTCAGCCACTGGTGGGCCAGATGTTGTTTTAATTCAGAAATACTTAAATACTCTCTTGCAAGAAAATTAAAGAAGGATTTGTCGAAATCAAGGCATGTTAAGGAAACTATAATGTTGACTTATTATCAAAAACTAAAGTTTGTTGCTTTCAATCATTTTCTGATAGAAAATTTCCACAACTTTATAAATAAAATCTATACAAATTCTCATTTATCTCGAATACACCAAAGGAAAAAAATGTGAAGAAAATCTTTCTAGTAATATATAATCTTGTTTCAATATAAACCAGACTTTAGCTTTCACCTAAAACATGTATTGTAAGACAGTTTATCAGCTTCTGTCAATGACTTGTCGCGCCTACTAAATGGTATCGATTCTAAAAGAGGCTAATTCTGTCGCTGCTTATGCGCAAGTGTGATTTCTGACTGTGTATCCGTCTCCTTGCTATTAGGAGTAAAATAGAAACGTTAAGAAGATTATATGTGGCGGAACGGTAATGGCGTCATTAAGTTAGGTCTTGGATCAAGCTGTTACAAATTATTGTTATCAGGGTATGTGAAAGACTGAGAAGTACTGCGCCGTAAAGCATTCAGAATATGCTGGCATTAGGAATATGTAAATCTAAACTGAATAAGAAAGAAACACTAGTGAATTTCTTGATTTGAAATTACTTCATTTTCTGAAACAGTAGGAGGAAATTTAATTTTTTCTCTGAGATGCAAACGGTTTCAAAGAGGTACACATCTCTAAAACATCTATTTAATATGAACAGGTTAAACAGATGAGGTAGAAAAATGTTAAAAAAAACTCAACTTCATATGCAAAACTCTGTAGTTTGTAAATCAGGTGAAATGAAAAAAAAAAAAAACTATTGATCTAAAAATTTTTAATTGCACAAAGAACTGAATATGTAAACTTACTGATTAATTTTTTTATATATAAAAGATGCATTTCATCCCAAGCTCTAGCATCAGAACTCAGAGTTTTTACGAGATTTTACTTCAAATTTACTGATACTCTATTAAAGTATTGAGTTTTAAATACTGATACATTTAAGTGTTTAAGAAAGAAACCGCAAAGTAATTAATAGCGAAATTCTTAATTTCAGTATTAAAAATTTTGCATTCTACAAAAAGTGCAATATAACCTCAGTGAATTAAAAATCGACTTGTACTGACAAACTTATTCCTAGAATACTGAAGTCCACTACAAAGTGAGTCAGTAAGATCGCTGAACACCCATACTTAACTTAAAGTTCTTATACAACAAGGATTGCTGTTGTATGACGTCATTTTTGCTTTTTTTGTGTGTGCTCAAACTCGCTTCATCCTTACTCAGTTTGTATCTTCTTTTCTTCCAGTTCTATAAGTACGTGACACCAGCGTTCAGAAGACCCTATACCTTGCATGTGTACTGACCTCGGTTTCACGAGTTTTAAAATTTTTCCATGTGTAACATAAATATGAGCATTTTCCCCTTAGAAATTCCTCAAAGAAACCATCCCTCTCCTTCGGCAGATAGTCGTAGTGTGTTTTGCATAATCAACTTACCCAATTCATTTCATTCCCAATCGTAGAGTAAAATAATACAAAACAATTCAATAAGATTATTTTAATTTATGGTAATTTTCTCTGTTATGTCAATTATAATGCAAATCTTGAGTTTTGAAATTAATGATTTAAAACTGCCATTTTTCGCCAGTTTTATTTTAGTTTGGTTCAGTTTATATGATTACAAGAAAACCTCGAGGGCTATCTGCCTAATTGCCTAATCGCAGGGATGTCTTCGTGGAGGACTTTCTACGGGAAACTGGCTCGTATATATGATACACATGGGAAAACCACGAAAACTCCCATGCAGTCAGCCCGTTAGCGGAGTTCGAAACTCAGACCGAACTACTAGTATTCAGCAACATCGCTGTTGGTGGGCCCTCCAGTTTTGAAAGCAGTTATTTAGTTTAGGCTGTAGAGTCTATTAGGTTATTTTAAAGCAGGGCACATGAGAAATGAGCAATGCCCTTGCCGAAACTCAAACCTGGTCCTCTTGAATACTCGCCGAGCGGGCTAACTGTTACACTACAAAGGCATACTAGAAAGAAGAAGAAAATCTCCCCCTTTTAAAGGGCGACTGGGGATTAGTGGACCCAGTCACCAAATCCTGGTGGTAAAGGATCATTATCCACCACCTTCTAGTTCGGACGCCACTAAAGAGTAATTTAGGTTATTTTGAAGCAGGAAACATGAAAAATAAGCAATGCTTTAGCCGGGACTCGAACCTGGTCCTTTCGAATATGCGCCGAGTATGCTAACCGTTACATCACGAAGGCATACTGGAAGAAAGGAGAAAATACCTTATAAGACTTGATCGAGGTGACCTACATTGGTCATAACGTCTTCATTAACAAGGGATACCGAGCTGTCCTCCAATACAACCTTATAAGACTTTAAGGTTTTTTCTCTTTTCAACAGTTCTTATTTATTAAAAATGTTACTTCGACCATTATGAGATGTATTTTCAAAACAGTCTGAAGTTGTGGGTCAAATCTTTAAACTATTCTCTAAATGTAAGTTTTTTAGAAATATAAACTTGAAATTTGTTCTAATTTTCATGCAATGTTTTTAGATGTGTATTTCTTTTATTTCACTTAAATAACTTATCAACAATGTTGTATATCTAGTTATAAATTGTATATTAAATGCTTTAACTCACCAATCGTAAATTTTATGAGTAGTTTGTCACATCTTGGATAAGACCAAATATAGGAATATGTAAATTGGAAATGAAAATTTTAAATGTTTTGGTAATAGGTTCTTTATTTTATTACAACTTGTATTTAAGAAAATTAACTTAATGGTTAAGACATGGACATCAGGATATGCTGTGTATTAGTGTACTTTCTGGCGCAGATGATGTGTTAGTCACAATACCTTACAGTGTGAGATTCAAACAAAAATTTATTTAATAACGCGAGTTCATCTGGAGCTGAGGTTTGCGAGTAATGCTGAGTAATGAACTGTTAATAATTACCCTAACAATATGGGAAACGGAGAACAAATTACCTAGCAAGATGAGAATAGTTAGCGTTGAAGACTGTATTTAAAACTGCTAAATGAAATAAACTGGTAAATAATGTTATAAATAAATTGATAAAGATTTAAAGGACAGACTTAAATTATCAGTAGAGCGCTTGCATAAGCTACTTTATTAGGTTGGTTTAATTTCTTTATATGAGTACAGTAGATCAACAGGGCTTTATTTAATTAAATAGAAGGATGCATTCGAGGAAATCATTTTCAAGTCAACCGGCTCATATTTAGGTCATCCATGCGAAACACCCGTAAACACACTCACAGCACGCCCGTTCGCCGTAATTTGAGCCTGGGTTGATCTACCAGTGTTTGTAGCGTTATAATGTTTATTTTGGAGCATGAAACATGATAAATTAGCAATTCCTTCACCGAAATTTAAACTCTGGACCTTCCAGTTTTCATTTGGACGTGCTTTCAGTCATACCACGAAGACACGCAGTAAGGGGTAAATTTTCAGAACTATCTTCCCTTAGTTTTAAATAAGTATTATGTTTTGATATTTCAGTTGTTGTCGGCAATCATATAATGCTTAAAATGCAAAGAACTATTTTGAAAAATCACAATAAAAAAGTTCCTGTTTATGGTTGCGGTAAAAATAAATTAATTTTTTGTTTAATTCATTTCAGGTCAGTTTCCTTTCGTCACGTATTTTGTTACAAACACCATTCACACTGATCCGAGACGCATCATCGTTCAATTGCGGAGTCAGACAACTGTCACACAAAACTCGGAACAGTTGCAACATACAGGTGAGTTATGTCATTTATGAAGATTACTATCCAAAATACGAACTTCTTCAAATGAGCATCATGGAACAAACTTCTTCAAATGAGCATCATGGAATGAATTAATGCATATTAATAATTAAAGTATACATAAACGACATTTGCTTTTTAAATGTCAATATAAAATTCTGTCTGCAAAAAACTTCCATGAGAGGACTTTTGTTTTGTTAAATTTTTGATAACTGAATGCGATTTTAATTTAAATATCTGCTTTTTTACAAGTAGATTCGTCCCTAAATTACCTTATTATTCTTTCCCTGATATTCGAGTGAAAAGTTGGGAAGTTTCAGTTCAGATAATTAAATTATTTTTGGTTTATCTATAATTTGCTCCTTCATTTCAATTTAAACTTGTCAAGAAATATATGAATTTAAGAATTTTTCGAGAGGAAGAAGCTGATAGCAAGTTTAGAAGTTAGCTAAGCAGTATACCATAGCCCATATGAGCCGTAAATTAGATAGTTTAAAAACCAAATCGATGACAGAGATTAAACATAACTACGATCCTTTGACAATATATCGAAGCCTGTTTAATTTCAGTTACTATAATTCAGTTTTGCGTTGAATCCTCACAAATTTCACTGGAAACCTTTCGTTTTAATTAAATTCTCCGTATCTGTAAGTCATTTATCACCTTAAAAATGTACCCTATTTCCCAAAGGCGTTTCTTGAAGAAAATGTATCAGTTCCTTTCTAAGTTCTTTATAGGAAAAGTAAAAATACTGCTATCTGAAGAGATATAAGACATATTGGCGTATATGTCGATTCTGAAAGAATATTTGTGACAGAAAAAGGCGCCGAGTGCAATTTGAAGAAATTTTACACCAAGTATCTACTTTATATACCAACAAATAATGGAATTTTATTCAATTTGTTTCTGGTTTATTTCTATAGTTAATATCTATTTAATAATAAATCGTTAACAGCAGAAAGCCTCAGCTAGTTAGCTTTAACAAAGTATAATTTAGTGAAATGTAAGTATTATTTGTAGTTTCTGTCTTCAGATATGTTAATTTTGGAGAAAGAGCAGTACGTCCTCATAGGATGTTTTGCATATTAAAAACCTGATGCTTAATGTAACAATAAAAGACACCTTACAAATTTTTTACTAGCATTAATTTTAATTGTGTTAAAAATAATAAGTTTTTTAAAATATTTTTACATCATCCAATTTAGAATAAAATTAACAATAAGATTTATCTGAGGTTCTTTAAGTTCTCTGTAACTACTTGTCTTATTCTGTTTTGGTAAAACAAGGACAAGAAATCGGCTAAAACCAATCTTACCGATAATGTTCATTATCTTCAGAATTAAAGGTTTTGATGTTATGCCTGCCTTTAAAACAGCCTTTATTATTTAATAGTGTGTCCGATAAATGTGAGCAGTTTTCTCAAATTTACATAAGATCGACAAATTGTCATATCAGTATGCTGCTTGTAAACAAAGGCTTAGATCAAATGCAGATTGTAAGCGGTAGGGCATCCGAATAAATCTTTGTTCATATTTTCACTGGCAAATATCACTGTCTGTATCCAACTAAAGGACTCGAATAAAACAAAATTAGGTTATACAGCATTTATTCTTTTGCATCAGAGACCATATCGTAATACTTGTGATAATGTAACAGCACAATCATAGATTCTTGGTCGCACAAATTTTTTAATGCCTTTTTTTATCAGGTGTCCAGATAGTTGCTCATTATGTATGATTATCAAAGCAAATTGATCATTTAGCTGTCTCATAACCAGAAACGCTCCCCAGATTGCATTACATAAATTGACAGATATTTCATCCACAAAAAGGGGGAAAGGAAGACAACATAGCTACAGAAAAGCACTTCACGGAAGTCAAACTCACTCCCTTGGTTTCAGACTACCGGTCAACCTGCACTACCATACTGTCCAGGGCGGCCTTTTAAAGGATTTAAGTATACATATTTTTGTAATATTAATAGGATGGCACTTTCACCTAGGAATTTCATATACTACTTAATGATATTGCTAAAAAAGGTGCTGAAATTCTCATGTGAGTAGTTGCTCCGCTGTTAGTACGGGAGACTGCTTTCGAGTATTCTCTAACACAAAATGACTGCTCCCATTTAATAAAGCGCCATATTGCTGCACGTTATTGGCAGACACCGGCAATTATTCATTCAAGTATTTGCCTTTAATGGAAGTTCTGTACTTAACGCTTTTATTATTTTTCTGTGCTTCATAACTTAAAGAAAGCATACCTCTTCTTCTTTATCGAGAGTTACGTTATTGTGATTTTATGCATATTTGTCTCCGGTTCACAACAATTGACACAGGGTACTTCTTAATTTGTATAATAAAGCCGAATGATAAATAAATATTTATTTTTTAAATGACAGGTTATATGTTATAAGCACAGTATCTCGCATTTTACATGTATTGTATGCAAACTTACACCTGGAATATCTGCATCAAATCTGAACTAAAAATCGAAAAGGTATCCTAATGCACCCTATACAGTAATATAAGAAACTTTGGTTAGCAGTAATTTTTTTATAATTAAATAATTTACAAGCTAGGCACTTTCATTATTTTTATAATACTGTGAAATTCGAGTAAGAAATTTCTGCATTATTATTTTAGTTCTAAAAGGAAACTTAAAAAGTGCGCATAAATGTGTTCACGTTTATGGTGTTCCCGCATACAGCGCTTTAAGTGTAATAATTCTAACTGCATAAGATAAACAGCATTTAATTTTATGAAAATTTATTAGTTAAATAAAATTTTAAGTTAAACGAGAAATATATCTAAGAATTTTATTCCCATAAAAAAGAGAAAATTGTTTTCAATAAATCTCTGATCTCTTGTCTTCTTATTTAAGAGCTGCCAATGAATGTTGCGATTCAGACTACCCTTATTTGATTAATAAAACTCTTTCAGACAGTTCGCTTGGTTTACAGTTGATGTAAGTAGTCTATTTTGTGTGTAGTCTCAGACTACATTACCTAAATTTGAATTTAACTTCATCTTATGTTATTTCAAATACCTGCACGTAGCGAAGGTTTATTTGTAATCCATATAGTTAATTTAAAGTACAATTTAAGAGTTTGTTAAAGATTTCAATAAAAATTTTATTTTAACATTTCTATGCTATATCATTTGAATTCAGGCTGGAGCGATAATTCGCTCATCAGTCTAGGAGGGACTGAAGGGCATTGCATTAAACTTTTATACAAGCAATACCCTAAAAAAGAGTCAATAAGTCAGCCCTTACGTATGTTAATATCTATTACAATCTGCATAATAGCTGTTGAACATTTAATTTTATAACCCAGTAAATTGCGGTCATTTATACATTATAAAGGACTTTCTTATATAATGAATTATTTGTTTCAAAACCGAAAACATAAACCTACGTAAAATATATATATTATAGATCACAGTAAATATGTTACTTTTTCTGTATTGATTCTATTTGTGGGTTTTTACGCTGTTCGTTAAGTATTCTATTGTTGGTAATAAGATTTCCCTGTTATTAAGTCTTTCTACTTAACAGCTCTTTCCTTGTGCCCCTGAAAAATTTCTTCTGCTATATAATTAGGTTCTAGTATGTAATTATCTTGTTTCAGCTTTGGTTACAGGAAACCAAATTATGTAAACAAAAGTGCTGTTTGGCAAAGAATTCGGTTTGATTGCTGCTTTACAGCCACCGTGCTGTTAATGTAGCACGGTGCACTACTTTATGTTAAATAGAGCTTTGCGGAGTTTTAATGGATGAAAAGAAGTATATTTTACTTGCAAAAGCTTTAGTGACGCATTACAAAACTTTATATTTTCACAGATGTTAGCTACGTTAAAATTTATACGTCATGCATTTCTCACGCTGTTGGTTAGGAATTTTAGGAAAATAACATCATATTATTTGTGAGATATAATCAGGAAGTTGCTATCCAATGAGTTATAATTTATCACTACCAAAATTATTCATATCTCAAGCAGAAGAATAAATGTCATACTTCTTAAGTAGCAGTTCTACGGAATTTTAATAGAAGTGCATGTTACGTTAAAAATCTTCGAAGACGTACTTCGAACTTTTAGATTAATATAGATGTACGATATACTAAATGTATACATTATACTTTATACATTTTTGAAACTGTTACTTGGGAAATTTACATAAATAACATCGTATTGCTTGCGATATGATAAATAAGTTGTAGTGCAAATAATTATATAATTTATTACTACACAATGTTTTCATAACTCAAGCAGATGAAACAGTGTATATATTTCTTATCTTCTTAACACGGTGAATGTTCTGATATTCTCAAAATATTAAGTTATGCCTTCCAGATAACATTAAATAAGAAGTATCATGATATATCTTAGACATTTTTCGTATATATGCTCACTGTTGTATTAAAAACACAATTTAGAAATTTAAAATCATTAAATATAAATATATTTCAGGGAATGGTTATAAAAAGTAAAAATATGTGTAACTAAAGAAAGTAATATTTCATGTACAGTTAATGTAATAAAATCTATGATTGTAAATGGCAAAGAATAAAATTTGCACTACATTACCATTATTTTTTCACAGCATTCAAAACAATGTTTCATTTAGCATTTGCAATAATTTATTAAGATTCTTTGCAATAGTTTTATTGAGTAAGCAGATAAGTCTATTAGTAAAATTAATCTAAAAATTTTAAAAACTCTATTTTAAAACAAAGAAAGTAATTTAAACGTAAGAAAATAGCTGAGGTTATTAGGCATCTACTATATAATAAAACGTTAATCAGAAAGATAAGCCTCAATAAATTTTAAAATGAAGAAAGAATAATGAGCCGATAATGTTATTAATAAATTTAATCTAAAACCTTAGAAATGCAATTTTAAAACAAAAAGAGTGTAATTTAAGTGTAAGGAAATAGATGATGTTATCTTACATCTACAATATAACTAAAAGTTAACCAGAAAGACAAACCTCGATAAGTTTTAAAATGAGAAAAGAAACTATTGGAACTTTCTCTTTTTTCTTCATTCTAATGCGAAGAAGGCTAGAGATTCAAGCTTTCGAATTATTTGCTTCGACTTTTGCAAAGAAAAAGAAATCGAAAGAAATGCTCTCTTTTTATTCATTTCCTGCAGAAATCGATGGCTCGGAGTCTGCTTTGACGCATCTTTATGCTGACGCAAAAGAAATAAAAAAGTGGGTTACATTTGCTGGAAAAGACTGGGCGGATTGCTGTTTCCGAAAGCTGCAGTCCTCGTGGTCATATACCTTCATCTGAGGATGTTCCTAGAATCGCTGGCATGCATTGCTCATCGTTTCTCATTACGCTGGGTAAATGAACGAAGAAACTTTTAGAATTTAAACTTAGATGTTAAGAAAGTTAAAAATTCGCGCAGAAGTCCTGTTTTTCCGTTGCATTTGCACTTGTTTACTATCTTTAAGAAATATCTTCTTACTTCAGAAGAAATTAGAAAACGCATACATTTCATAAGATTAGACATATAGCCGTGAATAAATATGAAACAAATTAGGTGATGTACTTCTTGAGGGATAATACTGTTTACTAAGAAAAATTTCTTTTCTTCAAAAAAATGAACGTTAAAGAAAAGCATTAAATGTCTGATAAACTGAAAATTTATAATGAAATTAAGTCATTTCGCTTGCCTTATTCATGATTACCGACCTTTTCGTTACTAAGAACGAATGCAGTTTTAGTGAATTCCTTCTTAGTAATTCTAGCATTTGATCTGGTGTGATGTGGTGGTGTATTTAATTATGGCAAAGCACACGAGGGCTATCTGCATAAGGGGAAGGATGCCTTCGTGGAGGACTTTCTAAGGGAAACTGGGTCGCATACACGTTACACATGGGGAAAACCACGAAAATACCCATGCAGTCAGCCCGTTCGCGGGATTCGAACCTCGGACCGACCTACCAGTGTTCAGCGACTTTACTGCTCGGCCGCTGGTGGGCCTAGCATTTGATCTGAAGCTTTGTTTATCATTTTACTGTAATTTGTTTAAACGCCGAAAATTTCCATACTTCTTTGCCAGTAGCTGTTAAAATTTATCGCAAAAGATTAAAAAAGAATATTCAGACAAATGAGAAGAAAGGTTTACATGAGAGAATTAAAATGAATACCGTATGTTCTCACTTATTTTCCGTCCTAACATTTTAGCGCCAGGTTCTGAAAATTTAAAAAGTTATTCCCGTAATTTTCCCTTTCCTCAATGCTTTCAGACAAAAAGCTTCTCTAAGTTTTAAAATGGATTCGTCCACTTAGAGATTATTTTCGTTTTACTGGCATCTTACCTCTTACTTATTGATCTTCTCAAATTACCTGCGAAAGTCCTGATAATCGTTTCCCTTCTAACTGCAAAATTTTATGTCAGCCTAATAAAAGAACCGACCGTTACAGCGAAGTAAACACGAACTGATATTCAATCTACAGTTTCTCTTCTCTAATTATTTATGGATGATACAAGGCCTAAGGAGTTGCAGAGGCAACAATAAGAATGAGCGAGATCCAAGTTACAGGGAAATAGAAATTGGAAGTATCTTATTAGATGTTGCAATGTTAATACAGCTATAATGATTTGTATTGTAATGAAGGTTTCTTTGAAAGAATTTTTTTTGTGATAATTACCTCTAGCAGCCAATCCATGATTACGTTCCATTTATTATGTTCTTACTGTAACCGTCCTATTGAATAACTGAGACATTCGCATAATGCTTTCCCTGTCGACTTTCGGACGATAAAATTAGTAAGCAAAGGGGGAGAGGAATACGACAGAAAATATGATTTGTCTTTTATGACGTCATTGATGAATTTGGCTTCTGATGTTTTGTATATATTAACTGTTCCTCCTGCCATTATTTTTTTTGGCTTGATATCTCGTTGCTGCGGCTGAAGTCTGTTAAAGGTTTTTACCTGGTGTGACCCATATTTGACTTTACTGAAATCAAATTGGGAAGCACAGAGAAATGCTGGATATAAAGATGTTATTTTTTTTCTGTTAAATGCATCAAAGTTATTTACGGTATTGTAGCAATGTAATTCCTTTCAGCTGCCTTCATTTCCATTCAGTCCACTTCATTTGTCCATGAAACACTTGCAGAATACTGTAAACAATTTCCTGTTGTAAAATAATAATAGCTCCTTTGATACAGAGTTAAATGTCTTCCATGAGTCATATTATCTAAGAATTTAATACCATGCATTCTGAGGGTAACTTATAAATATGGCCTTTTATGCCTATGACATTATTTTTAATAATTTATTACATTTGCTTGTTTAAGAGCTTAATAACCCAACAGACACCATTGATAGTTCTGTGGGCTTCATTTTCATAAATAGCTAATTTTCACTCAAAGGGCTGAAGATTTTAGAACATAAAAAATAAATCTGACTGCATTAAAAAGTTCTATACTTTGTGAGAACATAAAAAATGCATAAACTTTTTTTTTGCTTCTGAATTGGCATTATACTTATGAACAGGCTTCTTAACCTCAGAGAAGAGCTTAACTATACATGTTGTCTTCATGCCTCTGATAAATAATATTGAAATACCCAATGCAACTTTTCTGCTTCAAGATAAAAATAAAAGAGGTAGCGTAAGTATGATTCAAGCACGAAAGATTTTTTGATAGCCGTAGTGTCTTTTTCTGCGAAAGATGAAATTACTGATTCTAAGTATTATTCCATATATTAAGTATAAAGTATATTCTTATGAGATTTGACTTTGGATTCATTGATATTATTGCTCACGAAAACTATAACCATAAAACCAGTACCATACACCTCCAAAAAGATAGCGTTTCACATAACCAGGATTTTCTAACTATAGTACGATGTAACCATGATTTCCTAACTATAACATAACAAATATTGCCAATTGGAGACACTTACGTATTATAAACTAAATCACGTTTTTTTCAGTTAAAGAATACGATACCTGTTTCCATATTGTTTTACCACTGGTCCTAAGGAAAGTGTTATCTATTTGTTTAAGATTATAGATTATAAATAGAGAGAGAGAAAAACTGAATTCTACCGTGGAGATAAAGAAAATATATAAAATTAATAGTAATATCTGTAGTCTTTTTTAATTCATTTACCCTGATATGTATGCATTTAAAAACGAATTTTCAACAGTAAATTGCATTAAGCAACATCTAACATTATGTGAGAGACTTCAGAAATGCCAGTGGGTTTCTCTGTGTAGACACGAAAAGGTGTTTGAAGCAAGAATTAATGGAAAAACTCAAGGACAACTTTTCCCGAAGACAAATACGGAATCTTTGATGTCCCGGCCGAATATGTTAACTGATGCAGCACAAAACTACCCTGGAAGAATGTCATGTACTTACATTCCCTCTCACGTCCACAGACAGGCATGGCGACAAGACAGAAGCAGAGTAGCCCACAGTCGTATAATCCCAGCTTAATGTAAAATATTGTCTTACTTTTAAGTTCGAATGTCAAATGTAGGTAAAGATATAAATATGAAGGTCAGCAGGTTATTTACCATTGATGAGCATACATGGCATAAAAATAAAGCTCGGTGAACGTGTTCATAGACAATATGTTGTTATCCTACATAACTTAGCAAAAAATATCCATCCTTTGCACTGCACTTTTGATAACTATTGTGCAGCAACTAAACACTGCAGATTTTCTTATTGCATCATACGGAGACCCTCGTCGCATGGCTTTGAATATCTGAAATATCAAAAACTTTTTTTTTACTTTTAGCGCTTGTTTTGGGTACGGAAACAGTTCTGTTTGAGCAAGATAAGATAAGTACGATTATTTATGTTCGATTGCCGAAGTTTATCTGCAAGCCATAAACGTTTTCACAATGAGGAGCGAATGTGGCAAACATTATCATGTATAAGAAACCAGACTCCAGCCCTTGCGCATTCTGGACTTACAAGACGGATTTTGTACAGTACATTTAACAAGAGATCTTTAGACATATTAGCAATCATTATGCTCTATCTGATATTATTTCTCTTTCCAGTGTTTTCTTCGTCGAAGGGAATCGTAGGCCTATTATTTCGAGCAGCATTTTTAACGGAATCTTGTTTTGACCAATGGCTTTTAAACCATCCGCAAACCCCTTTAAAGATACGGCTTCATCCTCATAAACGTTTTTAGCATGCCATGACTTTTTTTCAGCAGAGTTACAGAGTTTGAAACAGAATTTTAAATTCGTTAGCTTCTCCATTTTATAGCCACTGCTATACTTTTGCATGCCGGAATGTTATTAATAGAGATCTGTATGCCATGCTAACACATGTTTAAATACGTTATGAAGTGTTTCTTCCGCTCCGCATAGTTCGCCCATTACCATGCATGTTCATCCTATGACGTCATTTACCGAACTTTTATGGTCCTACATTGTATTTTATTCCTCGCATACCATAAAGCAACTATATAAAGCCTTGCAGCCCTTGGAGCTTGGCCACCCTTGGATCGGGTGCTGTAGGCAAATATCCATAGTCCAGCAAACTACAGCCAACAACCAAGCAATCCAAACCTTAGAACATATATATAGGACCATTTGCGCTTCATGATATTCATTATCACGCATACAGTGCAAATGTATTGGACATAATAATGACATCGGTCATGTAAATTAACATCCAAGAACATTATGGGAACTTCATAATTCAAAACGGTTGGTAAAATGATAGTCTATATTCTCTTGATTAAAAGTAGGCTAAATTATTCTACTCATTAATTTTAAGTAAACTGATTATTTTAACAACGTTAAAGTCTTTAACATTTTCATGTTGCATAAGACTTTTGAGTGTCCATAACTTGATCTTGCTCTAAAATACATGGACACGACGGCACTGCGACTTTAGTTCATCTAAAACATGGTATATTTAAATTGAAATACGTACCGTATTCTTGCATACATGGTCATCGCTAGTAATAAATTAGATATTAGAGGTAGTTCTATAAATATTTGGTAATAAAATCATTTGCATAAGAATAGGCGGTATATATGCTGTTGTAAAATTAATAAAGGTTAATGTTAAAAATTTGCTGGTTATTTCTCAAAGATACAGTTAATTCTTACCATAAGACTTAACAGTCTGTAAGCTTCCAGTGTCAAATGTAAAATTATATTGTTTTATTTGATCTGTAGTTTAAATAAACACAGTCTTGAGTTCTTGA
The DNA here is from genome assembly GCF_044657685.1 of Stegodyphus dumicola. Taxonomy (NCBI): domain Eukaryota; kingdom Metazoa; phylum Arthropoda; class Arachnida; order Araneae; family Eresidae; genus Stegodyphus; species Stegodyphus dumicola. Next base: position 104,232,978 of record NC_140781.1, on the reverse strand, counting down.
AAATGCATTTGAAGATAAGTTTACTTTCTGTTTCTTAATTTCGGTTGATGGCCCAGTGACTCTGTCTACGCCGATTTTCAGCAGTCTTTTCAGACTGCTTATGGAAAACTCAACAAAAATTAACAGAAAGAAAATTTTCTTGAAACTCAAAATTTATAAATATTACAATTTTTTTATTTCAAAATACACTGTTCTTTAAAGAAAGAAAATAAAATCTGCTGTTTAAAGATGATCAAAGCAAGTGCTTTGCCATTTGACCTGTTTATGCAGTATGTCCAAATTTCAAATTATAGATCACAAGAGGGTAATACCAAAACAATAAGTGTCTCTCAAAATTACCTGAGCCCCTCTTTGATAGTTTACATCCTGAAATGATTATGTCCTTAAAACTTCCTTTTGCGTAAAATGAATTATAATAAAATTGATCCCAATATTAGAGATTGCCGTGCTACCTTAAACTGATCTGGTTCTTGCTTACTTATTACTGGTACTAAGCACGTTTCATTTATATGGCGGAAATAAAAACTATATGCATCATTTTCAATGTATGATAACCGCGTAGGAAGTACCTTAAGATAGTTTGGTGATGACATCTCGGATTTGAAAACGTGTTATCCAACATCTCGATAGACAGCAAATGGAAAGTCAAACTTTTCAAACATTTCAACTGCCGCAAAGCCAATCTTCAAGTTTCCGAGAGTAGATTTGATATTTTTTTCCTAAATACAGAAAGCTATAAAAAAATAAAGATATCTTTTTTAGACAGCAAAAGTGGTATTAGTGATTCTTTATATACATAAACTTATTTGAAGAAAAAATAACTTTGTGCAATTTATTTGTAAGCATTTAACGTAAAAAGTAGCACAAATAAACGAAAAATTAACAGATCCTCCCTGACTGCGGTTTCGTTGAAGTTAAAGCCAATGCCTAGGTTTCGATAAAACTGGATTGAATGAGTGCAATGAATTTTCTCTAATGAATATACTCCAACAAAATTGCAGTCATGAAAAAATTTTTGAATTTTTTTATTTTTATTTTGGATAATGTTTGAGTTATACCTCTCCATTTGGTTATTTAAAATTAGTTACAAAATATGTGACACATTAAATAAACACTATCTGAAAACAATTTATCATTGCTTATTGGAAAATTATGCTAACTATCAATACCCTTTGAGTAATTTAAAAAGCATTGCATTTTCGTTTCTTATTTCAAAGTTTGAGCAAAACATTTAACCCAGTACATTCATCTGAATTTTATAAAATTTAATTCTTTTGAAATATTTTCAGTTATAATTCAAGATTATGTTATGATTATTTCCTTTAATTCAAAAAAGCGGATATTTATTTAATGCCTTCGATAATTTTACAAGCTATTCCCTCATCTACTTTTGAAACATTTCTCTTTGAATTTTTAATAAAAGAAACAAAAATGTTTTAAACTGTTGCGCAATATGTCTTGATTGTTTTTAAAAATTAATGATAAGTAAAATAGAATAGTTCTGGCTTTTAATTATCATATCAAATAAAAAATACTTATAGAATAATACAAAATGTATTATTCTCCATAGTTTCCTGTTCATAGCCAAAATGAAATATTGGAGTAAAATCATTAAAAATGCACCGACACGAAAACTAAAAGTAAAAAATCGAAATTTATCCCAAAATCCTTCTGCGTATTGTTCTGTAACATGATTTTAATACTAGAATAATTTCATGTAACCTGTTTTGAAATATCTCAAGTTCCTATCCTAAGAGTTTGGTAGTTCGAGAGACTGTCCAAGCAGGAAAATATAATCAACGTAAGACACAAGCATGTCTAAAAATGTTACTACTGTTTTCACTAGTAACAAGATTTGAAGTTTTCAGGTAATGCCTTTCTCATAGCGGCAATTCACACTTGAAGAAAACAAGTTCAAATTTTCTGCAGCCTTCAATATACACTCATGTCCATAAATTAAGGATAATTCGGAGTCACGCGGAAATCGAACTCTAAAATAAATATATCGCCTGTAAAATCACTACACACATCTTCAAGAATTATATGCAAATTTCAGAAAGTAACCAGATGACACCGATGGTACGTCACAATGACGAGAGTGTAAGAGAGTGATATATAAGGAATACAGGCAAAGAAGTAAAATTGTTCGAAGGCGCTTTATAAGCATTTCAGTGCAATAACCGAATATTTATGACACAAAGGAAGCATTTGGATGATTTTTTACGTGGTAGAATTATCGGCCGTCTGGAATGTGGGCGTACCCAACTGGAAGTATCAGACGAACTTGGAATTGCCCAGAGTGTCATCTCCAGGCTTTGGCAACGATTCCAAGATGATGGTAATGTGAGTAGACGTTACAGCACAGGTCGCCCCAGAATTACAACGCCGAATGAGGACCGGTATTTGGCAGTTACTGCCAAAGAAACAGGCGGAGCACAGCCTCAGACCTGTCTCGTCAGCACTCTTCAGCCACTGGTACGACAATTTCAAGGCAGACCGTGTACAGACGCTTAGGGCAGATTGGTCTATATGCTCGTAAACCTGTCAGATGCGTTCCATTTACTGCAACTCACTGTCGCCTGCGGTTAGACTGGAGTAGAGAGCATGCATTGTGGACACCGCAACAGTGTGCTCGTGTGATGTTTTCCGACGAGTCTAGGTTTAGCTTGCAGTCTAATTCTCGCCGGACTTTCATATGAAGAGCTCCAAGTACCCGTTACCACCAAGAAAACATCATTGAACGACACCGTTACGGTGGTGCAGGAGTGCTCGTTGGGGAGGAATTATTCTGGGTTCCAGAACTGACCTGCATGTTCAAATTGGAACCATAACAAGCCAAATCTATCGGGACGTCATTCTGGAACAACATGTACGTTTGTTTCGGGGCGCCATGGGCGCATAATTTGTGTTTATGGATGACAACGCCCGTCCTCACCGTGCAAACATCGTAAGCGAATGCCTTCAGTCGGAGGATATCACCCGTATGGACTGGCCAGCATTCTCACCGGACTTGAATCCAGTAGAGCACGTGTGGGACATGCTTGGCCGACGAGTTGCAGCCCGTCAACCTCCTCCTACATGTCTACCGGAACTTCGGAGAGCATAGCTTTTTGAGTGGTGTATTATTCCCCAAGATCAGATCGATAATTTGATACTCAGCATGCCTAGGCGTTGTACGGACTGTATTGCATCGTCTGGGAGACATACAATGTATTAACAATCATACCAACCATGTAATATTGGTTTTTGTAAATAGGTTTTTTTTTTTGTAATTTGCTCCAGGGAGAAAAAATCGCTAATTTTTTTAATAATATCAAACATATAGCATCTTTTTTCCCTCTTTCCCTTTTGTTTAATAAATAAGCTTTACAAATAAGTCAAATTTATTGTGCTTCTAACTCTTCCTTTGCCTGATTTTGCATTATCCTTAATTTATGGACAGGAGTGTAGTTTCCTATCTCAGCTACTTAATTCATCTACTTTTTATTTCGATTAACATAGTTATTTGCCGTAGCGATAACGTGACAAGAAAAGGGGCATGAAAATTTCATTAAATGCAAAAAAATACATTCGCATGATTTAATTTGCAGTCAGCATTACACGAAATCTATAATGTTAGCTTTCTTGCTGTGAGACATTAATTTATTCAGTTGAATTCATCTGAACCACTTCATCGTGATACTGAAATACTTAGATAAAGGTTTCTAATTCCAGACAGTTATTTAGGTAGTATATACTAATAGTTTTATGGTTGGATTAGATTTGTTTTCTAAAAGGCATTTGTGAATCACATTTACGACGTGATAAAACACAATTTGCGTCTCTTAATGTTATCACGTTTGTCTATGATTAATTTGATAACATTAACCAAATGATAGCAGTAATAAATGAGAAAAATATGCTTCAAACTATTAATGAATTTTAACTTAATATAACTAAAACATAAGAATACTCACTTTCACTGTATTTTATTTAAGGGTCATTAATATTTGATTATCTTGAATCTTTACCCAAAAATTCATTTATAAACTGTTCACATTCGTAGTATTTCTGGAAATTGGTTTCAGAAAGCTACAGACATATATCTTCTTCTGTCATTGATGCTGCATTTTACGTTTTCTCTTCAATATACAAACAAGTATTAAATTTCTCACTATTCATGTTAGTTGGAGAAATTTTTGTTCGTTCAACTTCCTTTACTTTATCATTAATTAAAAGGCTGGTATGTATAAAACAGTTCTTTACTGTCTTTTCTGAAACGCAGGTCCAAGACTTAAATGTTGGCTGAAATTTAAAATAATTATTCTTAGCGATTTACTTCTTTGCTCGGCGGCATGTTTCTGTAATCTGAAAATTTCTGTACTATATTTCGACCTTATTCAGGGATTTCATCTTTTATTTGATGGCATTATATCTGGTTAAAAAATTTATTATATAATATTTTGGTAACATTAAGCAACCAGTTGATCACAATAAGCAATGCATTTTCTACATTTCCGAATATAAATTAGGAGGACTTGGACAATCCGATAATACCCGAATTATAACATTAGCCGCGATCTGATTAAGTGAGGCTATTGTATAAAAGCACACGTTTGGAGCAGTTGCAATCAATATTCATTAAAGGCTATTTTTAAGTTATAGATGGGCCTACGTGCTGTGTATTAAATTTATGTAAAAACTGGAAAGGTTAGTATTTAAGTAATTGCAATACATTTAAACTATACACAGCAGCAATGCAATCAATCTATCTAAATGCACATAACATTCGCTTGAAGGCAGATTCTGAAGAACAAAGTTTAAGAAAATCTATAGAGTCTTATCTTACTTTACGAACTTCCAATTTAAGAAATCTCAGAATTAAGAATTCAAATTTGAAAATAAAAATAAATTTAAAAGAAACTTCAGAATTCTAACAAATAATAGAGTTATGTTGCTACGGTAGCAGTATCCTCTAGGTCAAAGCTTGAATTAACATTTATACCCTACATTACGAACTTCCTTCTTACGAACTTATCTCAAAAAAGAATTAATTCGCAAAGACAATGTATTCCCGTAAGTGCTTATTGTTTGTACGCAAGGAATAAAATTCTTCGTTTCAAGACAATTCGCTGAATTCAAATGGTAATTAAATGTTTCAAAGTATAATGTATTAATTTCAGTCAGTGGATTTCAAAGGACAGCACGAATCCATGTCATACAAATCTATTTTATCATGAATAACAATTTTTGCTCATTAATGAAGGAGCATGGATCATATTTCTCCTTAATAGCCCTTCAGGTCCATCCATTTCTCAACGAAATTGTTAAAAAGCAAATGTGAATTTTAATAACCGACCAAAATGTGAGTTTCTTTTTCATTTAAATCCCAAAATTATTTGCTTTTACAGGAACTTTTGATCAAATGATTTTGAATATTACTTTACATTTTTTTAAAAAATTTTCTCAAATTTTTTTAAATGAACAGTAGTAAATTTTCTTTTCGAAAAGGAGCCTTTTTACTTCTTTAAAATAAATCTGTAAGCAGATTAGATGTTAAGAGTTTAAAATCGCCTAGCGAACTAAAGAACGGCATTCACATTTAAATGGGTTTAATGATATAGCTGCTTTGAATTTCATACATTCTGCTTGAATATACTCTTATAAAGGCTTTTAAAACCCAAAATAATTTTATCATATGAAAATGGAGAAAATAGAATTTGCTATATAATAACTAATTTACTTGTTATGAAAGCAGACTTCTGGCTTTTTCAACATATGCTCCATTTATTTAAATTTTCTGTTTCATTTCGCTAATTATAATTATGCAAATACCCGCTTTAACACGTTCACGCCGGGGCCAATTTTTATGTTCTTCGCCGTCAGACGGCGCTCGAATTTATGCCGCGTTTCATCTGGCGGCGCGCGATTAGTTCAAACCTGTATAAGAGTTGTACGTTTGCTAATAGCTATTAATTATAATTGCTATTAAAAAGTTTTTATAATAAATAAACGTTAATTTTTCATTATTTTTATTTTCAGCATCTAATAACACAATCGAATGCGTACCATCGGTGGGACGCACCGCCCGATAAGACAGACCACCGGTGGCCCGCGCCGGCGTGAACGTATTAAGGCTGGAATGAGATTATGTTATACTGCGATAAATAAGTTTAAGCACATTTTTATTATTAAGCACATTTGATTCATTAGATGTATTTATGGTAACTGAAAAATCAGCAATTTTGCAGCTTTCAGATTTTTTTTCAAGCTATTTCTGCTGTTCCGGGCTTGTTTGAGGTCTCAAAATATACAAAATCTAAGAAATATTTAAATGTAAAATTAACATCTAGAAACACTAAATTTACAATGCTCTTTTAAATATTACAATAATATTCTCTTTAGAGTATCACTCCTTACAAGTTTTTTTATTTCTCTAAGTACCTTTGAAATAACATTGGAAAATGATTAATTATTTGAAAATTAAATAAATTCACAAAAATGATACGAAGGCGAGAAATTATTCTCATACTGTGAGATTAATTCATTAGTTATCTGATTTGCCCCTGGTTAACCTTTCATGTTCCAATGAATTATTGTCTTCTCAAATTAAAGTCAAATTTATCTAAAGTTAACTGAATTTAAACTACTGTTAAACAAAACCTAAAGTCAAACTAAACTAAAATAACCCAGAAAAGAGTTAAAATTTAAGATTTATTAAAATTACATTTTATAGTACAACTTAAAATTAACAAATACTAGCATTTCTACTTACTTTATTTTGGAACTGAAATATCCAAAATTGCACCAATACAAGCTTTGACATTCAGCTATTAATTCAGCTCACTGAAAACAGGAATTCTAAGCTTATGCATTAGCAGATACGAAATTCAGTTCATAAATCTGCAGGTCAACCAGGTTGAAAACTTCCCATCTCAAGTAACACGGTATATTCGGCGATAGGCACATAACTCTATCTAAATTACGGATTCATTTGACATTTAAACTCGAGCTACCTTGCATTCTGGTGCAGGCCGATGGAAGGAATAGAATTACAAAAAAAGAAATTAGCATAAAAATATCATGTTTATTAAAATAAATTTTTTAATATAAAAAGTTTTATTCGTATAATTAATATGATATCCATGTACGGATTTGGTAATTAATTATTTTCAGATATTAATTAACTCATATTAATCAATAGATCAAAAATTTAAAACCGCATACTTATTTTTCATACAACGGATGCCTTATTAATTTTCATACAACGGAGTAGAGGACTTCTTTCGATTAAAATGAAATAAATCGAGCAGTCGCACTGTTTTTTAGACACGAACGTACTTTTCCTAATAAACAATTAATTATTTGTTTCGAGAGATTGAAGTGAAAGATTTAAATAAGCGATAAGAGGTGTTATTTATCTACGAAGACACGAAAACGTGTTATTTACTTTTAATTCCGAATGTTACGCTTTCCTCCTCTGTGACTGTCATCTCTTTAATCTTGCTTTTCGTTCTTTGGCAGGCCAAGACACACAGTTAGCTAACACAACGGTTGAAATCTAAATTAGCATCCCTGTTATCTCCAATTTTCGCTTAAATGTGATTTCGATGCCATTTTCCGAAAAGCAAACTACTACTTTCGAAAACTCTGCCTCATATAACTTCTTGTGCAGTTTGATTGGTTTTTAATGAAATTTTTGACATGCTCTCGATCACCTTTGTAGTAAAATTTTAAATTACTTTCGGATTAATTAAATTTTTCTTCCCTATCAAAACAACGTCTCGTATCTAAACGGAAAAAATAAGAAACCCATGATTCTTGTAAAGCTCATTCTTTACTGAAAAGGTTTTTCATTCTGGTGACGCATCTTTTAGCTATATATTGTAGCAATAAACTATAAAAGCAAAAGCGTGATAATAAGAGAGCATTTCCTCTAGCCTGACTTTTCTTTCTTAAGGTATCATAGTTAGTCAAAAGAAATGACATACACTTTCTTATGAAAACTACTGAGAAATACTTTTGAAAAATGCAACAGAATTTAGTAGTATTTGATTTCCTTATTACTTTCAAATCCCCTTAATGGAATGACATCTCAAGACAGGCTATCGCAATCAAAGATATTTAGAAAAAATAATTAATTGATACTTTAATAAAAGAATCCTTAAAGTCTAAGTAAGTAAAAAAATCCCATTAGGGATTTTTATATAAAATATTACAGTGTACTACATGCACAAAATAAACGAGAGGAAGAAGGATAAGGAACATTTACAGAACTAATTAAACTGAGCGGGGCAATGATTTTACTAATCCGAAAAAAGGTTTTGTTATTTGAAAAAAACAATAAAGTTTTACTTCCGGAAAAAATTGTTCAGTTCTTTATATTATTCTAATAGGTCGTTTTAGAATTCACTGAAATAATATGTAATCTTCTTATGCTAAAATTTTCATAGTTACTGTGATGACAAAGAAATTAAATGGTTATAATAAAGCAATGAATAAAGTAAATGTATTCATTTTAGCAAATAAAATTCATGTAAATTGAATGTAAATGTATTCATAGCTTCTTTGGCACTGACATCTTTAAAACGCTGCTTATTTTTAACATATTTAGCTATCATTGTTTTCTGAAAATCAGTCTACAGTGGATCACAATTATAATTTCCAGTTTTGGTAGTACGATCCTTTGGCAATGGCCTTACGTGAATACGACACAGGTTTCAATAGAAAGTTCTCCACGAAGAATCATACTTTTAGGCAGATAGGTCTATGTGTGTTTTATCATAATCAATAAAGCATAAAACAAATTATGACCAAAACAAAGGCAAAATTTGGGAAGTTTTCAGGAGTGAATATTTACCAATTTTCCTATAATACATTACAATAATCTCACTGAGTCACTCTTCCACAAACTTGCTCACTGTAAACATATTAAGTATTTCATTGGCACTGCAATTGCTCACATCATCTTAAAAGCATGTATTTAAAGCATATACACTCTATACAAATACACAGTTTAAAATCTAGCAGTGAAGGTGATTGTAAATTATCTTATATTTTTCTCTTACGGTAAAAATATATCCATTATTTCAACACTTCCAATGTTTCTGAAAGAAGCGTTATTTATACAAAAAGTTTCAATACCTATCATGTTTTCTTTAATAATAAAAATAAGCTGTTAGAATTTTTGGTATTTTTCCGTTTTGCCGGCGCAAACAATAATGTCGCCAATAATGGTACAACTGATGCCAAACGGAATATCTTCGCTGGTAACCTTTTTACCTTTATTTTCAAAACAAGTCGCAACCATTTCTTATCAGATTGATTGTTTCTTTCAAATACAAGCCAAAATTTGAGCTACGCCGTATTTTTATTGAAAACCACTAGAACAAGACAATTCTTAACCAAGATGCGACAATTTTTGAACATTATATCATATTTTTGCACTTTAAGTATCCCAATAGTTTGTTGTAATGCAGAAAAAAGCTGTTTCTTTTCTTATGTAATTTATTTCCATGATGCTGAAAGCAGGAGGGGGAGGATTATGCGGATAATTTGTTATCTTCTCTTAAATCGCTGAAGCTTCAAAACTTCTTTTGTTATTCAGTATATTTATTATTTATTTATTCTCTGACAATACAATATATCTGGATGATCTGCAGAATTGTATTCCTTTTTGTCTCTTTTTCCATGACTACAAAACTGTGTTCTGTTTCATCTCTAACATAATCTTGTTTACGTTCCCCATATAATGCATTTTCTGCTATTCTAATATCTCATTTTCCTTTTCAGCACGTTTGCTATCTTTTAAAATAAGTGATCTAATTTTAGGTTATCCGAATGCATCAGAAAATCGATATGGAAGAGGAGAACAACGTCACGAAAGCCTAAATTCATTTAATTTAATGCAATGACTACATTTTAAATAATGTAATTTATATCAAAAGAAAGATTAAAAACCTTCAATTTACTAAATGTTTGCTTCTGATAATAATATCATAAAGAGTAGTGTATTATTAAGTACTGCCTTTGCGTCATTTTCTACTCAATTATTCATTTCGTTAAAAGATTTTAAATGTAATACATTTCTTTGTTTGTTTTCTGCTTCTTGTTTTTTCATGGTAATCTGAAGATTACGAGTGAAGTTTTTATAGATTTTCAAAATTATATATGGTTGCAGGCATCATCTTCAATCTCCGCTTTTGTAGTAGATAATTCAGTCAGCATTCTTCGGCAAAATATTGTCTAATCTACGTGAATCTCATACCTCGATATTGAGCATTCGCAAATTGTTGAGGAAATAAGTTTTAAATTGTCTTAGTCATTTTATTTTCAGACATTTGTCTGTCTTAAAATTTTACGATGAGTAGTTTCGGAAGAATTAAACATATACAATCACGCTTCCAAATTTAAGATCCTTAAAAGCATAATTTATTCTTATTTGCTATGCAAAAACTTCATATTATTATTGCAACAATGCAATCTTTGAAATACTCTGCCACGCTTTCTTTCCAGAAGACTAGAAGTATATCTATTTAATCGCACACAAGTATTTTCAAGACAAACATTTGCTACAGAGTATCCAAAAGTCCAACCAGATTTACTTTCTATCATAGTAATGTATTCGCACAGCGGTTCTCAACTTTTTTGTCCCACGCATCCCTTTCACAATTTGGGCCCACCAGCGGCCGAGCGGTAAAGACGCTGAACACTGGTAAGAGTTTCCCTTAGAAAGTCCTCCACGAAGGCATCCCTCCCTTAAGGCAGATAGCCCTCGTGTGCTTTGCCATGATTGAATAACCCATAACCTTTCAGCATTTCTAGAAGATTATTTCCATTTCAACTCCTTTCCAAACTTGACAAATATATATACATGCATTTATTTAGATTCAGATTATTTTCTAACGGGGCTTATAGTTAAACAGGGATACTCGCAATCTACCGTATTTTAATTGCAAATAATTGATTCAAAAAATTATAAAAGCATATAAATACATGAATTCTGTACTAAATTTTATTTATAAAAATTATGGTATGGTACGTGTATAAAATGAAGTTGAACAAAGCATAACTATAACATACATACTAAATACAACTTTTGGTACATAAGCTACAATAGTTTATTAACACAATTTTCCCTCCAGATTGATCTAACAGTATAATCTAACCTGATTTTGGCTTCTTGAATTAAATTTGACGTATAAATGTTTTCATACACTGTATAAAAGTATCTACCTTCTAACATTCAAACTATTGTTTTTTCCATAATCTGTGCTGCCCAAAATATTTTAATTTGCCAATATCTGTGATTAGTTATGTTCGTGAAAATTTGTATTTGATTAGTTATATGTGTAATTTGCCATTATCTGTGATTAGTTATATTTGTGAAAATTTTGTACAGTAGTTAGAAAATTCATATGACTTATACTAAACTTCAAAAAGAAGTATTTGCACCAAAGCCTAGTGGAAGGTATTTAAAATGTGGTATATTTACATTATATACAGGAGCACAAAATTTGTCTGCGACTTAATATAGCCTTAAGAGAAAATTAATAATAAGCTTATCAATACATGCGTCTTCCAAATTTACCATTTATATACTCAACTTTTCTATAATATTAAATTGCTTTCTGTTGAACAGTTTTTTTCATACATCACAAAAAGCAGTAGAACTTTTAAAATATACTTTTGCATAAATATTTATGATACTTAAAAGCACCTTAATAACTTACCTTTAGATTCTATTAAACAGCTTAATACTTCATTACATCTTGAATGTATGTAGCCTTGGAAAGCAAAAAATGGGTAACAAACCTGAAATTAAATATAGCGTTTCTCTTGATTTACATAAAGCCCAATGAAGCACACAATCGTGTTATGTAAAGAAGTTCGAGAGTTCCTATGACTTAATTCATTTAGCAAGAAAATCATGTATAGATAATTATAGCCGTTATTCCACCTTATTCGAAACTTTCATGAAAACAATGTGTATCCTGTGCTATTTGGGAAATATTTACTTAATAAGAATTTCAAAAGCCAAAAATTCAAAATAAGTTACTTTATTATCTCATGAATTATTAAGATTTTTCCCCTTGGTTATAGTATTGGATCATAGTATGTATTATACAAAGGACATGTCGTCGAGTCTTTTACACAAAACTAATACATTGCCTGATATGATCAACAATTTAATGTTCTTCGAAGGGAAGGTAAGTTTATAGTAGTTTTGCTGATTATATATCCCAAGTAATGAGTTCATCATTTCTTCCTAATAGCTTATCGCTACTGAATTTCCCACACGCTTCAGCAACTAGCACTAGCAAACGAATCATATAATTATGCTTCATTGAGATAATGTATTAGGCCTTGAACTGAGGGAAACTACGTTCAGGCTACTTTAAAACACTTAACAGTATTCGGAAACGAAAATACCGAAGGGCTGAATAAGGGTTTTTTTATAAATATTTCATTAAGATATTAAAGAAATTTTCAACTTGGAATAAGGCTACAAATCATTGTTTACTATGCATTGTATAGATTCATGATATGCAGCTCATGGTAAATTTATTTTGGTTCTTATACTTGTCTTGCTCTTTGCTATACGTATTCCTTGATTTCTTAAGTATTTCTGCGCAAATAGTAACTTCAAATAATTTACAACTTTTCAAAAATTTCAATCAGATCAGTAGATAAACTTAACCTGTGGGAAATATTATAAGTACGTTTTACTCTAAAATAGCAAGAAGAAATATGAATAAATGCAATGAACTACAAAACACGTAAAATCCCCAAAATACATTTCATGTATTAATGCTGATGACACAAAAAATTACATGATGTCAATAGTTATATAGATATTCAATATTCCATTCAGATAATATGAAAAACGATACAGTCTAATTTATAATGCTTCTCGCTTTACATAAAAGAGGATTCAATTATTATATCATTTCGAATTGCATGGGTCAGGTTCGTCAAACCATAATTTAAAGTCCGGGTGTAATGATAATTCTTCTTCGAAGCTGGCTTCTAGTTTTCGGTCACTGCCTAAAAGATATAATAAAATCCGGTGCTACAAAATATAATCAAAAATGAAAAAACTATGACATTCACTTGTTGTGTTGCATAATACAGCCCTTATACCCAACAAACATGTTATATCAGTTAAGAAAAGCGTTGACAAGTAAAAGCTTTATCGATTTTTATTTCCTCACTTAAGCAAGCAAACTCTGTCGCTTTAAGTACCTTTTTACTTTAGTAAGAGTGTTGATAAAATGTTTTTCATGAAAAGCATCTTTTTGACATTATATTTTATATTGATTTGGGGCTCATGTTACCTTTGTAGTACATCACTAGGTATGCAAAATGTTTTATGGAAAATTCTCTGAAAATAAGAACAAAAAACAAAACCTGATATAAAAAGACAATGTTATGCAATACTTACAGGTAAATTAAGCTTGTTTGCTTTCAAAAATGAAACAGAACCAGTAGTATCTGAATTTGTAACTATCATGCATTTTATAACAAAGCATTATTATTAAACCTAATTTAAATTATCATTTTTGAAAGATTTCAATAGCATTGCTTTAGTTTAGTTCATTTCATACAGCATTTTATTTTGTTCTCTGTTCAATAAGATATAGATTTAATGTTCTATGACTTATTTATCTTACACGTTTTTCCATATATTTAATATAGTGTCGTTATAATTCACGGAAGAACCAAAAAATACGAAATCTCGGGGGGGGGAGTTCATTTACATTATTTGGATCTCTGTTTATTTAAAATATAGTTCTTGTTTGTAATTTTTGCGAGGAGCTGTTATATAGAATGAAAAATTTTACATATACCTCTTTTTTGCTCACAAAGCAAAATTACTTCGACTTTTAAAGTGTACGACGAGTTTTTTAGTTTATGTACAATACTTTATTATTACACCTTGACATTGTCAGCTTTAATTAGTAAATTAATCATTAGTTTCTATGAACAATAAAAATATTTTGAGGCTTATATGGAAGGACTGTCAGCCTTGAACTCTCGTTTTATTTTTTGGAATGTTTATATAGTTTGAAAAATGTTACTGATAGCTTTTGTTTTGCAAAGAAAAAATTACTGAAGCCTTTAAAAAGTATGAGGACTTTTTACAATTTGTGTGTGATATGTTTATACTGTATCCTGAAATCGTCATCTTTAACTGATAAATTCATTCGTTTCGATAGACAGTCAAAATATTTTGAGACTTACACAGAAGAAATGCCATCTTTGAACTCTCAGTTTTTCTGGAAACGTATTTATGAATCTGTTGAGCTAGAAATATGTAATAGCGAAACACTTAGCTACTAATGTTCTATAACGCTACCTGAAGACTCCAAAGTTTCAACATGTAGTTTTGAAAATGTCAAGCTGATCGATTAACGCAACGAAATATAAAATGTTAAATAAAGATACTGTTGTTTCGTTGTATGCGTGCTGGTTTTAAAATGAATTTGAGGACCACATGTAGCTGAACTATAATCCTTTATTGTAATTTTGTATATTTCAGGTTGCGTCTTTACTATTCTCGTCACCGTAATCCACCTCCTCGAGAGTTTCAGAATTTACTCCAACAACTGATAAACATTTAATCTTCTACAAAAGACCAGCGTGCAAGAAATTCTGAAATTCATGTATCTTATTGTGGAACGGTGTCTCGCTTATTGTGGAATGGTGTAGTCATTATAGCGCTTCATACCATAATAAATACGCTGACTACTAGTTGAATGTACAACACAGATGAGATAAAGTAAAAAAAAATATTAAATCAATATTCTGTTTTGCACCAGCTACAATTAACGAACTGAATCAAATCACAAGTTTAAAAAATGCAAGCTCACCTGCTGAGCGCAAGTAGCTCGATGTTAGCTTAAATCCTGGCAAACGGCATGGGAGTTTCTGTAGTTCTCTTCATGTCTAGCACGAATACTAACCAGTTTCTCTTAAAAAGTCCTTCAGTTTTATAAATTTGGTTTGCGATTACCAGACCTCTGGAGCTGATTGTCTAAGTTATAAAAATGTTTGAGAATTTTTTCACCTGCCAAAGCTTATGTTAGACATAGCTGTATTTCTTTCTTTGTTTCGTCTTATACTACGCCAGAATGTTCTCACCTCATCTTTGTAATCCCGTAACACATAACGTAGCTCTGGAGAGGATTGGTATCCATTACATCACCGACTTAATTTTCAAATATGTTAACTAATCAGTCTTTTTAATTGATGGCAGGAGAATTTCATTTAATACTTCTCAACCATAATATGCATTAGACTTTCAAATATTCTTCCACTATTTCAGAAATCAGGTTTTGCAGTTTGGTTTTAGAAATCAGGTTTTGCGTAAAGTCCCTTAATTTTAGATGTCTGCTTGTATAATCCTGAAATAACATTCAGACCACGTTCTACATGTTAAACCAAGATATAGTTGGGGTTATAAATCTAATCCAATGTTTTTCAATTTTTAGACATTGTCAGAGCTAAAATAATATTGCTTCCAGCTTCCAAAAATAAAAATATTTACAAAAAAAGGGATAGGCAGTTTGTATTTAAATGAATTCATATAAGCTAACTTAAAGAGTAAAAGATCTCATTATAGTTAACATCATAGCACAGATTGCAATATTTTGTAAGGTAAAACTTGCTGCGAAAAGATTTTTCACCTAAAAGCAGTTCTTAAAACGAAACAATCCTATGAGAAATTTTCTCTTTTATTTCTTTATTTGAGTTTCATCTGTGGGAATTGGTTCACCAGCTGCCTAGCAGTAAAGTCGCTGAACACGGGTAGTTCGATCTGAGCTCGATTCCAAGCAAAACGTCTGGTTACATGGGCATCGCTTCGTGGTTTTCTCCATGTGAATGTAAATACGATCAGGTTTCTCTTAGAAAGCCTTTCACTATCACATCCCTTCCCTTAGGCAGATAGACTTCGTCTGTTTTGCAAATAGTTATATAAACCAAACCAATCTGTAGGCATTTAGCAGTTAATTTTAACTCAAAAATTTCTTCTTGAGTGTGTAGCATCAAACCTAATGTTTTCCTTCTGCATCCGTTTGAAGCAAGTCCGTATCCCCATCTTGTTGAAAACAAACACACAGTATTGATTTAACATATCCAAGCCCATCTCTTTTCATATAGGCTCGGGTGTTAATATGTTCAATTAGGAAGCATCTGTAATAAAACACTGAAGTTATTCGAAATAAAGTAATACCCAAGAAACTGCGTATGCTTTTGCTCATTTCGATGTAATTAAGAAATTGAAAATATAAAAATCGAACTATATTTAAGATGCACTGCTAAGTTCGATGTAATAAGGAAACCTGAAGTGTAAAATTTGAACAATATTTAAGCTGAATTTCCAAGTCGATTTAAACAGGAATCTGAAAATATAAAATTCAAACCACTATATTTAAGATTCACTGCTAAGTCGATGTAATTAAGAAACTGAAAATATAAAAAATGAACTATATTTAGGCTTCTCTGCAGAGTCGATTTAAAAACGAATTCGAAAATATAAAAATCGAACTATTTTTGGCGATGCAGCGCTGTTTCTACGATTTTACAAAATTTAATTATTTTCTCAAATTCTATCGAATAGTTCACCATTGGTGATCAAAATTTCCACGTTCAATAATTTTTTAATTACTTATAGAATATTCGCAATATTTTGTGTTTTTATTATTATGTATTTCTAGACGAATAGATTCATATAAAAATGTTTTGTGGAAAAAATGTATTTTTTTTTTAAGATTTCTTCTTGCAGCTACTTATACTTCAACAACTTGTTACCTGTAATGTCTTTTATGTATGAAGCACATACGTAAGAAGTACAAAGAAACTCCAACAAGTAAACATACATATATCAAACCAAAGTAATGAATTCCCAGCTATTAAAACGTATGTCAGAGAAAGTCAATGAAACCTCAACTAATAAACACACATATCAAAGAAGCGGCATATAATTCCGAGAAATAGCGATATAAAAACTTGTTCTTGATAAGAAAAAAAAACAATGTTGTTATTTTTCGTCATAACAAAAAATTATTGAGCAAAGAAGAATGGCAAATCAGCTCCTGATATATCCGATAATGATATATCTCTTGGAGCAATCTCAAAATACTACTTGATTCCTAGCAAGAATACTAGACTCAGAACACTATTATTTGAGGACTGAATCTGGATTTACATGTATTTTTTTATAACGTCATAAATAGCAACAAACAGACAGTATTGATTTAACATATCCAAGCCCATCTCTTTTCATACAGGCTTGGGTGTTAATATGTTCAATTTTTTATCCTAATAAGATTTCCTATCTTACTTGCTTTCAAAAAATACCGAATGCCTCTACAATATTATCAAATATATATATATATATATATATATTGTGTGTGTGTGTGTGTGTGTGTGTGTGTGTGAGGAATTTCAGGCACTTGTCATTTAACAGCATAAGTCTGATGTTTCATTGTATAAGTAGTTTAGCGCTGTATCATTTAATGCATATTTAAGCAGTGGATCACAGCATTTAAGCAGTGGAATCACCTAATAGGTGACCACCGTTGCCTCCTATGAAGAGACGGACAGTTACAACCATGCCTTCCCAGGGATTCGAACTTAAACCCATCGCTAAGGCAATCAGGGTCACTATCCACTATATCGGCTGGGCAACTAATCTTCAAAAGTAAAGAAGATCAGTTAATCTATATTATAAGTGTTAAAAGACGAAATATATTTTGAAAACATTATTGTACATTTCGACTAAGGAAAATGCGTATTTAGTTATATAATCGCAAGCTGATTATTCAAATAAAGCTTTTCTTTTTCTCTTTAACGCCAATTGATCTAATCCAAGAAACACTAGAATATATGTTACGACAAATCAAATGCAAATTTGGAGTATATATATATACTTTAGAAAACTATAAGTTTTAACTTCTTTTTATAAGAAAAATGCGTGAGCGGAAAACTCATTGAGAATTAAATTCCTGTGCAGTATTTCTCAGCTTTACAACAGTTTTCGAGCGAATATCTTCTTTCATGACTCGGTTAACAATTTCACCACTATAGAAGCAGAAATTAAAATACTTTTTGATCACTTGGTATTGGATGTATAGAAATAAATTGATCTGGAAATTTAATAACAGGTTTATTGAATTTGAAACTTTTTTAACAGTGAAATTCAGAATTCATAGAACTTTTATCTAGTTTCATCATTCATAGTGTAAAATGCTATTTATTTTTATAAGCCTGAGTTACTTTAGTTTACTTTATTCTCCCAGTATGTTCCCCTTCTAGACATTCATTTTCTTCCCGAATGTGAAAATTAGTTACTAATAGAAAAGAAAAAAACGAAGAAACTTTTGTTCGCGATCACAGAGCTTGTGCGTTTGCTTCCTTTACCTGCTAAGATTAAATTAAATGCTCCATGCTGCCCGTCACACAGTAATTTGAATATTTGATGCCAGCTGCTACTCAGGCGGTATGCTTCGAAAATATACGGGTATTTTTAGGTACATAAACGTATTACACTTTTTAAAAATAATATATGTATATTTTCGGAGCCATACTTTCCGGATAATTACCAAATAAAAGTACGTGAAACTTTAGCTACTTTGAATTAAGAGAGTTTTGTCTTGGAAGCTTTATTACACACAGGCGTTTCCTTTTGGATTCGTAGTGCGTCTATTATGTTAAACGGTCAGTTGCTCAATGTCTCAGGTCCGCAAAGTCTGCAGATAAACTTAAATTTAGCTGGTATTTTATTTCCAAGTAGAGATGTTACATACTGTTCTATTATTTTATGTTTTTGAAGTTCTGTCTCTGCTAGCAACAGTCAATAATAATCTTAAAATATTTTTAAGGAATTTCTAAACTCTGACAGAAATGAGCTCAGCTGTATCTGGGAATTAGCTTTGAAACATCTCAGCTTGCAGCAGCTTTAGTGGCCAGAAAAAAAAAAGAGTGGTTTTAAAAAATTATTATTTCTGATGAAATTTTGCAACATTTATGTCATTTGAAATTTAAGCGCTAAATTATAAGTTGCTTCTTTTTAAATTAATTTTTCACGAGTTACAAAATGAAAATCTAATGATATCGCGTTTAATTTTTCGTGCATTAGATTCGTTTTTCAGATTAAAATCTCTGTCGCTTCTTTCCTTTCGATCACGGAAAAAAAAGAAATTCTGAAACATTTGCTTTTTTATTAATTTATTCTTGACAGTGTGATTTCCCAACGGGTTTATTTTTTCCGTTTCTGTGGAAATTATTTTGATATATATATCTTTATTGCTTGCTCTTTCTCATCTCTTGTAAAGAAAGTGATACACCTCAGTTATCTTAGTGTATTTAGTTAACATAACCACACTAAGATAACTGAGGTATAGCTGATAGTGTATACGAGAGAAATTTGTCTAAGGGACGGGACGTATTCGTAGAGGAGTGTCTTAAGGGAAACTGGCTTGCATTTATCTTATATACAGAAAAAGCCACGAACGCAGCCCCGCCAGTCCGCAGGATTTGAACTCAGGTTAATCGTTCTACAAAAATATACTTTTCGGTACAGGTACAGTTTTAAATGTAAAGTTTTATTTACTTTTCTGCATCTTGCATTATACGGTTCTATGCAGATAGCATACATGAAAATACTAAATTGATTTGCTTCAAGGTGTTGTTATTTTTAACTCACTGCAAAGACACTTTCTTTGATGACATAAATTTGATGCATTAATACAATGTTAAACAATAGCAGGTCAGAATTACATGAAATATAAGATATTATGTTTTTGTCGTATTTTAAATATTGAATATTTTAAAATTTTTCTATAGTTAATAATTCATTAAATTTCCGATGTTTCAATAACTCATTATGGCAAAGCAGACAAGTACAATCTTTCTAAAAACTTTCATGGCAAACTATCTATGGAAAAGCACTTCGTGCATAAGTTATGATGGGAAAACGAGCACAAAATCACCCGTACAGCACACCCATATCCCGAGATTTGATCGTGGGTTGATCTACCACTATTCAGTGGGCTTATCCTTTCAGCTCTGAAAAGCCAATCAGCCAATGATTGCAATTATTGCTTAAGAACTTCAATAATTACCTAGTAATGCAAATCTAATTTTGCAGCTTTGTTTCTATTTTAATAAAATTTTTAAAATTTGCTTCAGCGATTGTCGGTGCTATTGTAATCTTAAAACTAGTTTCTCTTAAAATTATCCAGAACGGTTTGCTCTTATACTTCTACAGTAATATTTTAAATTTTACTTTCTTTTCTATTCCTTTGGTATTAAACAACCCAGTTTATTTTTGCATCATAAATAATATCACAACTCAGAAAACTATCATTTATGCCTCACCGTATATATTTACTTCCCAGTCTTAACAGAAAATGGGCTCACAAGCTACCGGGCAGTAAAGTAGCTGAACACTGGTAAATCGGTTCGAGGTTCGAATCCTGGCGAATGGGATAACTGCATGGGTGTTTTTATAGCTTTCCCAATGTGTAATGTGTATACGAGCCACTTTCTCTTAGAACGTCTTCCATGACGGTATTCCTCCCATTAGGCAAAGAGCCCTCGGGTGTTTTGCTATAATCAAAAATAAACTAAACCAAACATTAACAGAAAAAGAAACTATGATAGCAATTCATTTAATCTGTTTAGCAACAATTGTAGCTACTCGAGAAACAATCATGAATGAAACCGGCTGAAGAGCTCCGAGAGAAATTAAATATAGATACAAAGACAAAAATTCAAGCTATATGTTTCTTCAAAGTCAAATTTTATAATAAAAAATAAAGCAACCCAAATTTAATGCGAAAATATAAAAAATGTAAAAATACTAAATATGGTGAAAGAAACTGATATTAGGGATTCTCCAAAGGGTTTTAATGTATTAGTCTAGCGAAACAAACTTCAGGCGACCGTCCACGTTCACTTAGTGGATTCTAGAAAGCTGTTATCGCAAAATATGAGCGATAAGAGCTTGAGTTTAGATTAAAAACAGACAGAATTGACCAACTAATGTCGGCAATATGGTGTTTTTCTTAGACAAGCTTAGTCTGTAAAACTTATTATCTGAAATGTAATCAACTTCAATATGTTAGTGCCAGCAATAAATTTTAATCTTAACAAACAATGCCCACATTTTAAGACTTAAGTTTTTTTTCCTTTACAGCTGTACCGTTTATAATAAAAATTCATACTTTATAGAAATTAACAGAAATCATACAATAAAAATTATCTATTAAAGAACCTTGATTTCAGGGAGGTCAGAAAGTAAATCAGGTAATTCGTATTAGCATGGTTTTACTGCTATTCTATTTATATTGTGCTGTGTCATACGTAAATTTATAATTTATTACACTAATACTGCGCTGTGTCAAACGTATATTTAGAATTTATTACATTCATACTGTGCTGTATCAAACGTAAATTTAGAAGCGCCGCTCTGATCAAGACGATGGCAGAGAAAGATAATTAATTCAAATCAGTGATGTAACACAGAGAAAAAAAGAGATACAACACAGGAAATGAAAGATACGTCAAGAATAAATGCAACATTTAATGAAGCATTTGAATTGTCACAAGGAAAGCTAATAAAGTTTTGTAACTCTAAATAGGATGTTTTAAGTGGTATGTTTCAGAACTAAAATTTAACAAGCATAGTTTTTACATAAAATATACATTTTTTTTTTCCGTGCGCAGTTTGGCGTTCCTTTTAGTTGTTCAGCTGAGGCAAGCGCCTCACTTGTTTGCATGAGAGCATGAGAGCGCAAGCAATAGTGTGTTGAGTTAGTACAGATAAAATGCAGAAAACATAAAAAAGCGCTGAGAGCTTTCTTGATCAATGAAAACCTTTTTTAAATTATGAGAGTTTTGGGGAAAATAATTGATTTATTTGATCGCAGTGTAAAACTTGCCTTCCTTCAATGAAATTCGACTGGAACATTTTAAATAAAGAAAGACGTAGGCTTATGATTTTGTAATCCTCTAATGAATTTAGCTTTTCTTATTCGGACTTGTAAATTTATTTATTTAATAATTGGTAAGACAAACATGCAGCAACACCAGACGCCATCTGCTTAAAGCCTCGCACATCTCGCAGTTTGTCTCCTGTTCTCTTCCTTGTGACTGGATGACTGGCTGTTTAAAATGTTTGTGATTTTCCCCATGCATAAACACGATTACGCTTGGCTTTCTCTCCAGGAAATTTACCATGAAGGCATCTCTTCTCTTAAGCAGATAACCTTTACGTACTTATTCATTAATAAATTAACAGATCAACTAATAAATACAGATCAGTTTTAAACCAAAGTCAGTTCAGATAGCTAACTGTTTTTAGCTTATTTGTAGCTCTTGTAAATGAAGCATAAAACATGCTGTTAATTGCACAAGCGGCGGAAAACTCCTGTACGGGACGAGAACAAATTTAAGTTATGTATTGGGACTACGAGTTGCATAATGTATTATGAATGTTAAATATTTGCAAATGCATTCTAAAATAGTGTATTTTAAAATATATGTAATCTTTCTTTAGAAATATCAAATTATCTCTATAGACAGGAATATCATCGAAACATAAGGTAAAAATATAACTTACAGTGTATTTCTAAAGAAAATCCTTAAATCTTTAAATCTGAATCAGCTTATCTTCGAATTTCATTATACGCTGCAAAGAACAGTACTGTAAGCTGAAGAAAGGTTCACTGAAGTCACTTTCAGTTGCATTGTTGATATTTAAGCCCTGAATATACTTTTAATACGATTAAAAGTATGAAAATAGGCTCATCCGGTAATGCGCTACTAGAAATGCAATAACATTTATGGCTGAGTTCTAAGGTTACCGCAAAGCTCACGGAATAGTTGGTAGTGGCGTTAGCGATATATCTCAAAATAATTAGCTAATACTTATGTGCCAATGTTTACATCAAAATAAGTCATCGAAATGAGAAAAAAGCATTCAAAAACAAAAACAGGTAAGTCATACAGATAAGTGATAACAAATGATTATGTATGAAATTTAATTTCTCAAAATGTGAGTTTACTTTGTTCTTTTCCACTTGACCTGAAGAGAAAGAAGAGTGTATTTTACTTATAACTTCATCCAACCTCTTATTCTTCATTCGGTATTTACGTATTAACGCAACCAGGCCAAAATTCGCATAAATCGCCAAATTTGGCGACCCTACTTACGGCAACCTTATGTTAATTTATTAAAGCGATGTGTGCGTAGTTCGTAGATTCGTTCGTTGCCTACATTGTGCCATTCGTAGATTTTTTTTAAGTTAAAACATGTCGCTGTGTACATGGATTCTTGTCTATATTTCGAACTTTAAGCCTAAAATGTCTCCAAAAACGCGGTTTTCGCACATGCAAAAACTACGTTTTGAACACACGATTTAAGCTAAAAATCCGAAACAAAAACAGAAAATTTAGATAGCAAAAACGTAAAGTTTTTAACCAAAAATATTTGAGAAGAATCCATGTACACAGCGACATGTTTTAACTTAAAAAAACATCTACGAATGGCACAATGTAGGCAACGAACGAATCTACGAACTACGCACACCTCGCTTTAATAAATTAACATAATGTTGCCGTAAGTAGGGTAAACAAAATAATATAAAAAACTGTATTAAAAATTATCTGTAATTAATAAATGTACATTTTCTATCTATTCATACTTTTTTACTCAAACTTACAAATCGCGCCAACCTGGTTGCGATAATACGTAAGTACCCTTCATTCATACTCTATCTAAAATACTATAATTTCACTTGCACTTTTTGGAGGAGGTCGGTTGCAATTAATAATTTATTTCAACCTTTGCGAATGCTATGCTCTCATTTTCTAAGATGCATTAGAATTGCATAATCGAAACTTGTGTTACGTCAGTGTTAAGCCTGTAACCTTATAGAAATATAATAAATTTGCACTGCTAAAACAATGGGACAGTTCTATATCTCCCGTTCTACTAAGCCGATTGGCCCACCAACGGCTGAGCGGTAAAGTCGCTGAACACTGGAAGTTCGGTCCGAGGTTCGAATCCCGCGAACGGGCTGGCTGCATGTGTGTTTTCGTGGTTTTCCCCATGTGTAACGTGTATAATAGCCAGTTTCCCTTAGAAAGTCCTCCACAAAGGCATCCCTCCCCTTAGGCAGATAGCCCTAGTGAGCTTTGCCATAATCAAATACACCACCACACCAACAACTCCGCCAATTGACGAAATTCTAATTGCGTTCTTCATGTCTCGAAAGCGCGACTTAAGATATATATGAGATTTATATATAGCTCTATTCTGACATAGTTATTTTGACACAAAATCGGACTTTTTCTGAAAAAACATATCAATTTTTTCCATATTTCGATTCTACGACTCAAATTATGCCTAAATATGAAATTTTGTAAAATGTGGTGCGAAATTTACGGAGAAATTCACAAATTTATGTTGGCGCTTTTTTTTAGTTTGGCCCATAATAACATAAATTTTCCAAGATTTTATTTTATTTATTTGAATTGCGTTTCTTTCGGAAGAATACTTTGTGTCCCAGACTACGATGCATCTAAAAACTGAATATATTAAAAGAGAAAATACAGTAAAGCACAGCTAACACGCCTTTCAATATTCCGTTCAGAAAAGATATATAAATGGTGTATTTAATTACGACAAAGCACACTAGGGCTATCTGCCTAAGGGGAGGGATGCCTTCGTGGAGGACTTTCTAAGGGAAACAGGCTCGTATACACGTTACACATGGGGAAAACCACGAAAGCGCCCATGCAGCCAGCCCGTTCGCGGGATTCGAACCTCGGACCGAACTACCAGTGTTCAGCGACTTTACCGCTCAGCCGCTGGTGGGCCAGATATATAAATGGGAAAGATGTATAACCAACATTTTAACTTCGGATGACTTGCATATATTGCTTTAAATAGCTTTAACATTATGCTGATTGTTTAGTTTCTTAAAATGTTATTCATATTTTAGTCAAATATTTTATTTTTGAAATCGCAAGAATCAAATATCATAAGATTAAAAAGTTTTAAATTTAAAAAAATACTAAATTTTATGCAAAAATTACCTTTTTTCTTCTTAATGGCTTGCTCTTTTTCTTCAAGCATTCTACAAGTATATTAAAAAGCATCCAACATTTCGAAACATCTTGGTATTTCTGACATTCATGATAAATAAATTTATCGCCTTCCATTCCATAAAGCAAGCAACGGCCGAGCGGTAAAGTCGCTGAACACTGGTAGTTCGCTCCAGGGTTCGAAAACGGGCTGGTTGCATAGGCGTTTTCGTGGTTTTTCTCATTTTAACGTGTATGCCAGCTGATTTCCCTTAGAATGTTCTTCACGAAGGCTTTTTAGGGCAGATAGCCCTGCTTTGTGGTAACTTAATAATCCAATTCAATCCATTTCATCAATACTTGGTCTGAGCCTTTATCAATCTTTAGAGGCTAAGCATTTTAAGGCATGAGATGAAAGGAGGTTAGGTTATTCAATTACGGCAAAGCCTCGAGGGCTATCTGCCTAAGGGGAGGGATGTCTTCGTGGAGGACTTTCTAAGGGAAACTGGCTCGTATACACGTTACACATGGGAAAAACCACTAAAACACCCATGCAGCCAGCCCGTTTGCGGGATTCGAACCTCGGACCGACCGAACTACCAGTGTTCAGCGACTTTACCGCTCCGCCGCTGGTGGGCCTGAGATGAAAAGAAAGACTGGTTTCATGAAGAGGGAAAACGTCTTTAGGTGACATCCACATACATCATTGGATAAATTCATGAATATTAAAATAATTCGACTAAGAAATCATGGGATTCTCCGTTTATGATACGATGTGATGTTTTATAACGTAATTTAAATTTATACAACCATATAGACTAAAACCGGTAGCTCTTCACTTTAATCTGCAGTGATATCGTTTTTGTCTTTTCCTTTAGCACAAGCTCAGTTGATGGTATTTGCTGGTGTACACCCAAATTCCTTGAAGTATTCTGAAAGTATATTCAAAAGCATCCAACTTTTCGAAACACCATGGTATTCCTGACAGCCAAAATCCCTTTCAAATTTGTGCTTCCTTTTCTCCTACATTTCTTCCTTCTACATTTATTTTGAGTGCTCACCACAAGAAAATTAAGATTTTTCGATTGTTACACTTCCATAAATTTTGCATTCTTGTCAATGTTTTTAAAATATCAATTACGTCAACTGCGTTTCAGTTGAAGACAGCTTTTCATTTTCTAGGCATTTTAACTATAAATAAAGTTTAAAGCCAAAGTCCAAAGAATAAATATTTTAATTAAAAGATTTTTTGCTAAATGACAAAGCAACAAAACAGTCCAGCAGTGTTTATTTTGTACCACCGAGTGACTCGATTCTTATATCGGCTGAAACAATCTAAATCATATTAAAGATCATGTTTTTTTTATACAATCTATAACACGAGAGAAAAATTAGCTTCTTAAAATATTCTTTCGAAGAAGATTAATATAAAAATTTATATTTATATATATTTTTTTTAAGCTGGGACTTGAACCAAACTGTCAAACTTTTAAAGCTTAATTTACATGGTGGTTAAAATTAAAGTTCCACTTTGAAAATAATAAACTACTGGTCATGAAAGGAAAAATACCGGACCAAATGATATCAAACTTAGTAATCTTGTAAAGAAGGTTATGGGAATTTATTTTCCGAGGGAAACAAAAACAGTTCAAAAACTCACCACCAGGGGGGGGGAATGGCACTGTAAGAAATATTTTTAAATGAAATAAGACATGAACACATCGGTTTAAAATGTGTTTAATCGTTTCTGAAACGTGTTACAAAGCATGTTCAATGTAGCGTACAGCATTTTCCGAAAGCAAGTTAAATCCTGTTACTGCATTCTCAACAGCAGCTCTTAGCATATCAGGAGGAATGTTATGCACATGTCGGTGTATCACATTTTTCATTTCTGCGAAATTGTTTAGATTATCGCTATAAACAGTACTTTTGAGATAACCCCATAGTCAAAAGTCAGAGTGGTTGAGGTCTGGTAACTGAGGTGGCCAGGAAGTAGGGAAGTGTCGGCCTATAAGACATTCATTCGTGAAATGTTGCCTAAGTAACTGTGTGACACATGGGAGGTGGGGCCCAGCCCTGTATAAAAGCACGTTACTGCAGTTCATGTATCACGAAACATTTTAACATTGACTCTAAGCGAGCTGCAGTCACAGCAGTCCAGCTGTCGACTGCTCTTCAAAGAAAAATGGTTCAGTTATGAAACTAGCTGTCATTCCACACCAAACGGTGTGGAATGACTGCTATGCAATGGAATGCAGTAGGAGAATGCAATGGAACTAGGTAGATAACATGAGGAATTTCTTTGGCCCAAATCAATTAAAAGCATTTTGAATCAGTATCTTCATGTTTTAGGGCCGAATTCAGGCTCCAAAAATTACAAATTAGCGATCTGTAAGAAAACGATTTCCAGATTGTACGCACTTGTGCGAGTGATTTGCGATCTCGCATTTTCTAATCGCTTTTCATGGACGAATTTCTCACTTACACGGATGGCGCACACTGTAAAAAAAAATCTGTAAGGTTACTAAGAAAACTCATGGAAACTGGGATGCCATGGGTTATTTGAGTAACAGAAACAGGTGTTTTCTTTGTAACATTACAAGAGTTTTGCCTGTAATGGTTACAGATCTTTTTCTTGTAATATCACAGCATATAGTTATGTAAGTAGAACATATTTTTCTCATGTAAATTCCCAAACGATATATCTGTAATGGTTACAGATTATTTGCGTGTAATATTACAGCAAATAATTATGTAAAAAGAACATGTTTTTCTCATGTAAAATCCCAAACGATATATTTGTAATGGTTACAGATTATTTGCGTGTAATATTACAGCAAATAATTATGTAAAAAGAACATGTTTTTCTCATGTAAACTCTCAGCAGATATATCTGTAACCGTTACATGTATATGCATATGATTAACCTAATCATATGCTTGTATTATTATAGCAAGTTATTATGTGAGTAGAAGATACTTTTCTTACGTAAAATTCCAATGGTTGTATCTGTAAAGGTTTCAGATTATTTCCTTCTAATATCCCATTAAGTAATTATGTGTGTAGAGTATATTTTTCATAGATAATACTAAAGGATATGTCTATAAAAGTAATAGTTTTTTTGTCTAAAATGATGCTTATTATAATAAAATATATTGAAATCAAAATGTTTTGAGTAAAACAATATCTGCATGTGTATATCATTATACAGATATATGCAAGTGAAGCATAATAGTTTGGCTTTTTAAATTAGTCAATTTGACCTCAGAATAACATTAATTTAAAAGATGTGCTTTCAACAGCAATGTTCTTTCTCAAAAAGTAACATTAGTCTGTTGCAGAGTATTTTTGTTTTATGAAGAGAAACTTATGCCTGATATTATTGAAAGGCCTTTCATATTATCATTTTGATTAATTTAAAAGTTCAAATTGATATGCTACTCCTTATATTTGCCCTGTAAAATAGCTGAAAAAAATAGTATGTTTTATTTGCATGTTTTAGTGTCAGTTAATGAGATATGTTCTAGAACTTTCTTTTTAGTAATTTTAGCTAAAATAGACACATGTTGCTTCAGATTTAACTTATATGAATAAACGTGTTGCATGTTGATATGATCATATTATTACAGTAAAAGACATTTTGTGAAATATTTCTATGAAGAACTCAGAACAACTGTTTTTCATATTTCAAAAATATATTCTCTCCTTCTAAAAATGACATTTTCAGTAAATTAAAGAATTCAACATAGCAATGAACTTCATTTTGTTACTACAAGGAATTCAAATTTTGTTCATACGCTTGAATTACAACGTCTAACTAATCTTTTTATTCTTATCTGCACTCAGTGTTTGTCAACAGTCTGCTATTGTTTGAAATAATGCATAACTTTTTTACTTACCTTCAAATAATTTCCTTTGAATTAACAGATAGAAGTCTTTCATTAAAAACCTAACGTCATGCTTTTTGAATAAGCATAAAACTTTGACAACTGACCTTAATTTTTAAAGCCTTGTTTCCCTTAAAATTCTTAATACAATTATGCCTTTAAGAAATTTATTTCTAAAATTAATACTTTATACAGTTTAGCATAAAATTTAATGCATTTTAATTTTACCTATAATTTTTTACAAACATAATATGTAATAAATCTAAGCTTAATATTTACCATTTCGAAAGTGATACTAAAAAAGTAGTCCTAGTTATTATAAATTTCGAGATTCGCATACAAAATTGTGAAATAAACATGTGACAACTGAAAACAAACTTTATGCTCTCTCTATATTACAGCATGTTAATTAAGAAGTTTATTGAATTTATAATTTTATTGTGGAACCCTATGAAGCAAATAATATACTAATTAAAATACAGAAGTAAAAATAATTTATTACTTAATTCATAAACTTTACATAAAACCTGAAAAAAAGAATTAATTAAAAAATAACATAATATAATTTAATAAACATTTCATAAAAGTTCGTTTCGACGGCTTGGAAAAAATGAATGGTTTTTCCCCTCTTTGTAAACCATGTCTCCTAAATAAATAAAAAAACATTTCTTTTAAAATCATAATCATGCTTTTAAAAAGCTTATAAAAATTATTTTAATAGATGTTTTAAACATGTGATTATATAACACTTTTAATCATATTTGTTTATAATATCTTAATTAATTAAGAACAGCTTAAATTCTTTAAAAAATTGGATTACAGTGAACCGTCTCATTACGACAAGCTACCTCAGTCAATCACTTTTTAAATTTAACCAGCATTCTTCATAAAATAACTAATTAGTAAACATAACTTCTCTAGGATGCCCACTATCATTTAAAGATCAAAATTTTCAGGAATCACGTATGGCTAGCTTAGAGAAGGTTCATTGTACAAAAACAGCCAATATTCAAATATTTTCATAAATGAAGCCACCATAGTTATTAAATATAATATACAGTATACTTATATTCAGAATTCAGAACTTGAATAAATTTCTCGAACTGTTTTAGCATTCGAAAAATATTATATTTATTACCTTACATTTCTAAAACAATATTACATATTCGTCCAAACGAATCACTGGGACTCGGACAACATTTTCCCCCTAGCTTTCTTTTAGCACAGGATTCTGAATATGTTTTAATGATTTAGGTAATGTTTGTCTTCCTTAAGGCGCTCACAAAACAAATTACCCTAAATGTTTTGTCCGCATAGTGGTCATTTTCATCTTACTAACTGATTTGCTAGTGGATTTTGGGTGCATGGTAGGAACATAACAAATGAAAAGTAATCATGGATAAACTACTACTATCACAATACTATTTATTTAAAAGAAACCTCTATTTCAATAAGAATATACATAATTGCAACATCTAATAAGTTATCTCATTTCTTCTTTATAATTTGAACTTCTGTCATTCTCATTGTTGTTCTTGCAACTCCTTAGGCATCAGATCATACATAAATAATTAGAGAAGTTTGTGGTCCGATGCTTGCTAGGGTGAACATTCAGCTGATATGGCAAAATTGCACAGTGAATGGCAGTTGGTATTTGCTTTCACTATCATAGATCATTGTTTGTATTAGGATGACATAATATTGAACAGTTAGAAGAGAAAGATTCAACGGGGCCTTAAGTGTGCAAAAGTTTGCCTTTGTTAGTATGACGAAAACAATCATTATGTTGATAAATCCATTTTAAAATCTTGGGATATTCATTTTCTGAATGCATTAAAAGGGGGAAAATTATGTAAATATTTTTTTAATTTTCAGAATCTGGTTCTAAAGCTGGGTGGGGTGGAATATGCAACGCAATACGGTAATTCTGAAGATCATTGCTCGTGGCAGTACAAATTAACGGTGATAACTTGCATGCTGTAGAAGAAGACACAAATTGCAGTTCCAGATGCATTAAATGCTTTGAGGTCTAGGGAGTAGCAGTGGGCAATACTAGGAGTGAAATTCAAAGTATAGGGAAGTAGGAATGAAAATTACTTTTATCAGATAACTTAAATGGTTATGTTACTAAGCGTTCTTATTGGAATGTAGGTTTCTTTTAAATAATAATACTATGATAGTTACCAGTAGTTCATTCATGAATATTTTTGATTGGTTATGATCTTATTGTAATCACATCCTTTAAAATTAAATTGATTGCTTAATTTCCCCTTGATTTTCATACTATAATATAAAAGGAGGAAAAAAGTCTGCAAGTAAACATAACTCCTCTTTCTCTCTCTATATATAGACATGTATCTTCGTGTGCAACTAAGCAAAACAAATGTGACTTTTTCTTCTTTAAAAAAATTGTGTAAATAAATAGGAGGAGAATTAAGTTCATTTCAAAGACTTATGACACATGAAATATACATGATCAAAATAAATTAGAAAATTAAGTTCAAATAAATTTTAAGCTAAATTACGTGTTGCAATGTAAGTTGCAATAATTCAGTTGTAATAATTAATACTAACTAAACCAAACATCATATTCCCATTCTGCAAAGTATAAAAATTCTTCTGCAAAACTGAAAAAATGACCAACACTTTGGCTTA
The DNA here is from genome assembly GCF_044657685.1 of Stegodyphus dumicola. Taxonomy (NCBI): domain Eukaryota; kingdom Metazoa; phylum Arthropoda; class Arachnida; order Araneae; family Eresidae; genus Stegodyphus; species Stegodyphus dumicola. The sequence continues at coordinate 104,201,359 of NC_140781.1, read as the reverse complement.
TTTGATAACTTTCAAATTCACTCCTTTGTTTGAATTTAGAATTTATAACTTTAATTTTCCACAGAAATTTGTTTTTGATTTTAAAAAATTTCACTGGCATAATTTCATTCACTTCAGCATATATTAATAGATGCAGAAGGTTTTTGTACCTTACATAATTTTAAATCTTATGTAAACTGACGTAATTAATAACAAAATGAAAACAAAGATCAGAAACTGCATAAAATTTAATTAATAATTACTACTAGTGTCACACGAAATGCTATGAAATTAATTAATAAAATAAGAATGAGATAAAATATATAGAATTAATATTCCACATGTGTGAAGTTTGGAAGTTTTACGTTAAATATTTTTTTAAAATTAAGTATTTTTAAAAATGACCCCTTAAAGCATGGGACCTTTCGTAATTAGAACTTGCAAATCCACTTCGCTAGTCTTTCATAACATTGCTTTTCTTTTATTAACAAGAAATATTGCATTCAGTTATTTAATTTAAGATATCAAAAATAATGCTACTGAAAGGCATGAATACTTACTTAAATTTGAAATTAATTTGGTTGACTTAAAATAATATTTAAAAAAAATAAATCTTCATATATCAGACCTTATTAATTTTCTTTTATTTGAACGATATCTGAATTCTGCCTTAGTTTGGACTAGTAAATCATTGGGCAATTAAATGCCAAGCTATAAGAGAACTAATGTAGTTTACAAATGCACTGAATTTTATTTCCAGTATTAACATTCAAAGAAAGTAAAATTTTCTGCATATTTGCATCATTTGGATTGATAGAATATGGCAAAGCATGCAAAGGCTATCAGCCTAAAGGGAAGTATATATTCATGGGCGGTTTTGTAAGGAAAAGTAGCTTGCATTTCCATTTATTCATGTGTGTATATATATATATATTTACATTGGTAATGCTAAAATCAATGCTTCATTAAAAATTCATTATTATTTTATTTTTAATACAACATACAGATACAGAATTGTTTTAAATTCCAATAAACAATAATAATTTATTTTTAAGAAAACTTATTTTATGATTTATATATTATATTAGATGAATAAGAGAAACATTTGTCAAGAAATGTATTAAACTTGTTTTAGCAGATTCATGCTATCCTAGTAACAAGACTATCATACTTCAAAACTGTATTAAAACTGGGCAAAATAAAATCAACATAAATTCCACATTAAATGTTTAAAAACTTATAAGTATGCAATGGTAGTTATATATACAATATAATATATGTTGTCATTTATAAAATATTAATGAAATGATATTTTTGGAAATAATGCACAAAATTTTAGTTTTGTTTTATAATTAGTTTAACGAATTGTTAGAAAAATATTTTAGGTCATTTCCATTTTTCCCCTCTTGATATTGGTATAATAAAATATATGGAATAATTAAGTTGCATCTAGTTAGTAAAACAAAACATTACGAAAAGTATGATACGGCATATTTTAATCAATATAATTACTTCATTTTGGAATTATAATATTTTTGTAAGAAATTAATACCACTGAAAAAAATATTATTACACTAAAGGAATAAACGAGATTCTCAACCGCGTTGTTGAAGTTTTTGTAATTTTATTTCATAACACACTCGTATATAAACATATTAGACTGAATTATAAACCAGGTATAACTAATTAGATAATCCTAGAAAAAGAATAAACTAAACCTAGTAAGCAAAAAATATATACATTACATTCAGAATTCTAAATGTTTATATAAACGTTTCCCGCAAGGCCTGCCGGGAAAAAGATGTCAAACGTTCTTTGGTCAGACGATTGGAAAAGAACGCTAACATGATTAGTTTTGTTTTCAACAACCACATTACCATTTCAATTAAATACCACAAACACTGATTAAATTTTGGAATAATTAGTTTTAAATAATAATACGGGCAATTTAAAGCGTAATTTATCGGATGCACAATGACAAAATACTACTATTAGATCTGCATTTGGAATAAATATTTTGCACTGTTTCAACTCATTAGACATTACGAACACTGATATTAATTAATCGCAAAGATTAAACGTTTAAATACTTACTCACTACATATAACAGTGCAAAGTGAATGAGAATAATCTGCATAAAATGAACAAAAAATATTTTAAGTAGTAATTGTAAACATTTTCTTACTTACCTGCGCTATACAACCAACATGCATTCAGCCATGTTTTTTTCTGCAACTAGCTTTCAAACACTTTTCTCCTGATTGGCTAACTTCCAGTCAGTCACGTGATTCTTCCGCGCGGCTACTGAAACATTATATGTAATGTTACAAGCAAATCAGCTGTTACCGCTACAGTTTGCTTTCAACCTGTTACCATTACAGGAAATTCTTCTATAACTTTTTGATTTCTGTAACTTTACAAAACTTTTGCCTGTAAAGAGCGAACTTTTTTTACCGTGCACTCGACATTTATCGACTTTAACGCCTTTAAATCGTAATTTACTTAGTTCAAAGTCTCTTAAGGGTGTACAACATGTTAAACCCGTGTAACAAAAGGTTAAGTTAGATTTCGACCCTTATTTCGATTAACAATATTGCATACAGCACCATTTCGCCCTATTGGTGAAGTTTCGACCTACGTTTTTTCGCGGAAAATAAATTCCCATGACCTCCTTTACACGATTACCAAGTTTGATAACATTTGGTCCAGTAGTTTTCCTTTTATGAACGTTTCAAAGTGGAACTTTAATTATAACCACCCCGTATATTATTAAAATGTAATTTGAAGCTATGCATTATATGTATACCATGCGTAAGATTTTCGCTTTTATGGAAAAAATAAAGAATCGATGCAAATATTCTTAGAATAATGGACCAAAACTGAAAAAATTACCCCTCCCTCCGAAAATAAAATATTGAAAATTCGACCTTGAAATTTATTGGATTATCGAACTATTCAATTTGACTTATCTTCTAAATACTAGTTCCGACAACAGTTCCGTCAAAAATTCCGAATTACTGAAGCTTATGTAAAAGGTTTAGTATATATTCACTGTATATTAATAAAGTAATCAGAGTGTAATAAAAATAGATTATAGAATTTACGCTGATGCAAATTTCTGTTTGAATGCACAACATGTAATCGAAGAGAAGGCTTGTAGATATCTGTTTTTGACATGCCTCTAAAAGTAGATGTCATACTCCTTTTGTCTCTTCCATGTCAAAACATTTTCCTTTGAGAGGCACCTTTAGTTTTTGGGAAAGAAAAAAAATCACAAGAAGACAAATTTGAAGAACTTGCAGGACGATTGAGTACAAATACTTATTTTCGGAACAGAAGCCGTTTTCCGATTGGTTATTGAATAATGAAAAGATGCATTGTCATGCAATGCAAAACATTTGGAATAAGTTTTCGGACTGAATAACGTAAGATTGAAAGTCATCTGCTTAATTCTCAGCCAATAACAAGTCAACTACTCAGCCAATAACAAGTCAACTACTCAGGCAATTGCAGAATCGTTTTGATATTTGAGCTGGTAAGGCAAGCCTAATATCACTGGATTTAAACACTTCTTTAATCTTCCGAGACCATTCCTGCTTTAGCACGTATTCCAAGAATATTTAGTGAATACAATTATTGCAAAAGAAATTGAAAATTCATTTGCACTACGGCTTGGTAGTTTACTAACGAGTTAACAAAACTTAAATTCTGCTTTTGGTGTCTAAGAATGCAACAGTATTTTAAATATTTACAAATGAAATATTAAATTGGAGATTTAATTGGAGCCTCACCAGTGGCCTAGCATTTGAAAGATTGTTAAATACTAATTGTTTGTTGCGACGTCTAACCCAGGCTTTGCATGGTTGTTTTTCGTAGTGTTCTAGCTTCTCTTTACAAAGGTGCTTTATGAAAGCATCTTAACCAAATAGCTCTCATGTTCTTTCTATGTTCAAATAACCAACTAACCTTGTTTAAGCGCTATTTCCATGTGAAGTTACTAGAAAAAGCCGAACACTCATTAAGAATCATGTAGCTTGCCAATCGTGAGGAACATGAAAGATATGGCGCCAATAATTGAATTGCTATTACGGCACCAATACGCTGTTTCTAAACTTAGATGGTCATTACTTAATTAAACATAATTGATTTGTAACTTCTACTAGAACTGACGGTAAGAATTGAAGTGCAAATAAATAATATCTTGTGCAATCTTGATTAATATAAAATTATAAATATTTGCACAGAAACGGACAACTTTTGAAATATTTGCAATTACTTTATAAGAAGGATTTATTAATAACCATAATAATTACTTATTATATTACTGATGATTACGATTCAGTTCTTGACAATTACATTCTAAATTAGAATTTTAAGGATATAATGAAAATATGATACACACAAAAATACATTTTAGGATAAAAAATGAGTTGATTTATATGTTTTAAAACTTCTTAAATCCATTTAATAAACATCGTACCAGCTTTGGTAATTGAATCCAGAATGTTGAGTGTCGTTTATATAATTATTCTTGCTTGTCCACATAAATTGCTGACCTATCCAGCCATTAAGTAGCTGCAGAGCATTTCTACATAACCATTAAACCTCCATTAATTCGGTCTCTAGAGGGTTGTATCTTTATATCATAATTTGACTTTTATCAAAATGATTATTTTAAATCTTATGATTCTATAAAAATATACTGTGCTTTAAAAATATGGATGATAGTATCAGCCGCTCTTTCAGAAACTACATAAGCAACAGCTTGTTTAGAAATAAATTATGCAGTTAATGTCACAAAATATTTTCATAAAATTCAAATAAACATCAAAAGAAAGTTCTCAGTTTTAGACAATTTGATTTAAACAAAGTTAAAGTAAAGTAGCAGACGATAACACGCCGAAGATAAAAATTTACTGTCACAAATATTTTTTTAAAAAAAGGAAGGAAGAAAGAAATTTTTAAAAAAAGTTTAAAATTTGAATAATATCGTCTATAATTTAAAAAAAATAGCTTTTCATATAGTATTAATAAATATTTATTATGCATCATTGACGGGAAAAATTTCATATAACTATTTCTCCCTAAAAATTTATTTGAAATCTAAGGTTAAAAATAGCTGTGGCAATTCACTATAACAATATTCATAAACCACATTTGCCCACCAGCGGCCGAGCGGTAAAGTCGCTGAACACTGTTAGTTCGAATCACGCGAACGGGCTGGCTGCATGGGTGTTTTGTGGTTTTCCCCATGTGTAACGTGTATACGAGACAGTTTCCCTTAGAAAGTTCTCCACAAAGGCATCCCTTCCCTTAGGCAGATAGCCCTAGTGTGCTTTGCCATAAATTAAATACACCAAATACACCATAAACCACATTTGGCGTTATTATCAGACAAAAAACGATGCCAAATTTTAAAATGCGAAAATATGTAAATTCGTGTATATCTTAGAAAATTTTGAATAAAAAACTCTAATGTTCTGCAGGTATGCTTAGAAACGTCTACTTTAAGGTGATGGTAAAAGTTTTATAGGTTATAATTTAAAAAGTTTTTGAAAAATTTATAAAAATTAATTAAAAATACAAATTTAAAAAATAAATCACAAAAAATGGCTGAAATTTATTTGGAATGAACCTAAATTTCGAAATCTGAAAGGAAAAATCAAAAACGTTTAATAAAAAAAGAGATATTAATAAATATATGCTAAAATCAATTAACAATGAGGAGCTCAAATTTTGGAAGCTAATCTTTAAAAAACTACTCGCACGATTTTCACAAAACTTGGCAGTCTGGCATAATTTGAGTCGTAGAATCGAAATATGTAAAACACTTGGTATGTTATTTCAGGAAAAAAGTCCGATTTTGTGTCAAACTACCTATGCTAGAATAGTGCTATATATAAATCTAATATATATCCTAAGTCACGCTTTCAAGACATAGAAAACACAATTTGAATTTTGTCAATCGGCCCAGTAGAACGGGAGATGTAGAACTGTCCCATTTTTTTTAGCAGTGTACAATGCAGATCTATGAAATTTATGATTAATACAATTAACTCGTTTTATAACGAAATCATAAGAACATGGTAAACATTTGACATATATATATATCAGCAGATTCGTTATAAGAAATATATCTTAAGAATTCGGAAAACTCAATAAAAATATAAAAACATAAGGAGAGTTTGTAAAATACATTATTCTTTAACCATGCTGTTATGAAACAAATCTTGCTTCTTGCCTTGATTTTACATTAAAATAAAAATTTCTACAAGACTAATATTTTGTGTAAATGATAGGATATTCATTTAAATTCGTTAAAGCCATGCACTTATTAGTGGTGATTTTGTTGTAAAAGGACCGCAGGAAGTACTAAACATTTCTCTTCATTTCGCTTTAAAAAATCAAGCGTTTAGATATTAAAAGTCTTTTATCAAGGCCCAAAATGTCCTTTGCAAATATCTCTGAACTGCATTGGAAAGTCTTCCTTCCACAGAGTTTTTTAAGTGAGTTTGTAGAGGAAGCCAACGAAATAGCTTTCAAAGTGGGCATTTTTAGGGGGAAAGACAGACAAAAACGGCAAGGCTTTGGCGCCAAGAAAATAGTGTGTTTTCTCTAGTAACATGGAAACGTGCTTCTCTTTGGTAAAAGAGAGAAACCAAATAATTCCCCTTTTGAATAAAAGAGTATAGAACGAAAGGAAAGACAGCAAAAAAAAACCTGCTCTATGGTATTTACAAAGTAACGTACAGTGCTTCCAGCCAGTTAAATTTAGAAGAATAAAGAGGAAAAAAAGTTATATCAATCAACAGCTTAAAGAACACGTCATAAGAAGAAATAAATTTAACTTTGTTTTTAAAGTTTTAATCATAGGGCATTACATTAAATTTATTAAACTTACCTTTATCAATTATATAGAAATCAACCGAATTATACTAGGGTATTTCTAATTTGAAAATATACAGGCTAATAGTTTCGCTAGAACATGATATGTTAGTGCTGACGTTCATTTTAATTCTGTTAATGAATATCATTTCAAGTACTTACTAATTACTTAGGGTTTTACGATTGAACTTCCTATTGTAATTGTGCTTGAACACCCAGCCAAATATCGTTAACTGAAAGCGCTAGAAAATATCGCATATCGATTAAACATAATATGTTTGGATGATGAGCACTAAAATAAACCATTTTATACTTTCATATTGTGCCAATATTTATTTATGACTATTTTTGGAAACACTTTTTCACAAAATTTGTAGAGAGCAGTATCATTATGCGGAACATTTGTCGATTTGAACAACGCTTTCAGGCAACATACCGTATCATTCATTTGAAAAAGAAAAAAATGATAAATTGAGCAAATTTTCGAATTCTTGCTAAGGGATAAAAGGTGTTTCCGACACGATACAGCGTGAATATGTGATAAATGTTATTTCGATAGCATGAAAATGGAAACGCAATAAACTTTCGACGAATGTGCAGCACTAACCATGTTTGAATGGAAAATTAGACTTAACTATAGTTAGGTGCGGAGATTTTGTTTGTATTAGTTATGATATATGGTTTATGAATACTATCACAATAGAAACAAAGTTTTCTATCGTACTACTAAAAGATATAGCAGTTAAGGAATTATTGATAAGAATTCATCAAGTATTTTTAACTTCGTTAAATTTAGAATTATAAGTTACACACTTTGAATTACTGGATAAATATCTTTATAACAATTTCACTGAGATAAATTTAATTAATCTTGTGTTTCCTTATCAATTTTTTCTGAGTGTATAAGACACATTATACGAATACATGACATACGCACGACAGCTGCAAAAATGTGTTCTGTTAATTGAAAAATATTTTGAAGTCGGAGAATATCTGATTGCTATTGTTGCGTTCTAAGTGTTCGTGGATTTGGAGTGATTGATGACAACACTTAATTAAGAATCAAAATACAATTTATTCGCCAGTATTACTCAGGACAGTTCCAAAAATACGCTTACAGTTGTCGAAAAGACTACATTAAACATGCTGAAACAATCAGCAACACAGCCTTTAGGCAACAACGGTGAAAACAGCTTCACGGCAAAACACCAAAGTACAGCCCCCGACTCGGTTCGGTCGCTCTCGAAGCTCAAGACACTACTATTGAACTCAACATTCTCTACTACGGTCAAGCTACACTTCACGATAAACACTACTCCGCCTACAAGCAGGGTTTATATAGTTTTTGAACTACCAACATTCTGGGGAAAACCGATAAGAATCCTTCTAGAAGGTTCTCGCTCCGTCTACGGCATATGGCCAGTTTTGTCGCCAAATGGGCGATTTCGCACAAAATCTGGCAACCCTGTCTTTTCTTGCTTTCTTCTGACAGCTCTATAGCCACTTTGCGGGGAAGCTATCTTACTGTAGCTGGACATTTCGTAACACTATTTTTATATGTTTGTTAGGATCTTCAAATATATATCAATGTATTTTTATGTTCCCCTTAACATTATTTTCTTTAGCAAAAGTAGTATCATTTTATTTTGACTTCAGCATGTAGCTCTTTCTTGTATAATCTTTTCTACGTCAGTGAGTTAAACAAATATCGATCCCCATGAAAAATTGAAAATAAAGAATATAATGAAGAAAGAAGCTTCTTATTGAAAGCTAAAAAAAGCTAAGAACCTTTTAATCGTATTTTTCATTTTCGGTGCTTATTATTAATCTATTTCAGCTAGAGATGATAAAATATTTTTAATTACGTTTAGTTATTTATAGACACATTTCTTCTTTTTTTTCCCGATTCTAAATTATGTGTGGTCTTTCTGATAGCCTCAAAATTAAAGAAAATTTTAAAGAAAGAAACACCAGGCCAGTTTATTTCTTACGATGAATACTAAAATCTCATGTAGGAAAAGTATTTCTTATTTAAAATTTAGGTCTGCTTTGAGTTGTAATTTTTTTAATTCAAGAGGAAAGAGTAATTTATAGGACGAAACATTTCGTCCTATAAATTACTCTCGAAAAGAGTCGAAACAGTTCACGATTGGGTAATTAATACATCTACAAAGACTTAAAACTAAATTTTTTCAATTGCTCTCTATGGGCTTGTTAAATAATAACTAGTAGCAATGATTACAAATGCGTCTCAGCTTCTTATTTTAGAACATAATCTTCTGACAAAAAGGGCTAAATGCAAATTTTTTGTTTCAGTTTATGCAACTGTTTTATCTATTGTTATTTATTCAAATGCTGAAGAACAAAAATCAATTATGATTTGTTTGAAATGTCAGACAGTAAGATTGATATTTTTAACAAATCATCACCAATGAATAAAAGCTTTTGTTTTAATTATAAATTGGAGGCAAAGAAACAACAATTTGCATGAGCAAGAGAAAACTCATCTTGGCTAGAGAGATTTTGCTCTTAGAAACGCAAAGTAAAGAACCTGTTATTGATTTTTGTAAATAGCTTGGCATAATTCAGGAGGACTTCTGACTTGGTTGATGATATAATATACTCCATATTCTGCAACAAAGCAACAGATCTGACTTCTTAAAATAAATCATCGGGTTAGACATGAAGTAGACATATTAGATGATGGCAAAGCATTCTAGGCAATCTTTTTAAAGAGAGCAATTCACATAAGATTTTTCTAACATAACCAGCCTCGTATTCACGTTACACCATGAGGAAAACTGCAAAACCACCCATGCAGCTAGCCCATTCGCCAAGATTTGAAGCCGAGTAGAAGAATTGTGTTTAGCATCTTATTCACTCTGGCACTAGTAGACACTTACGCCGAAACGGAAAGGGCAAAGACAGCTCATTCTGTGTTTGCAGAAATTGATTGTAATGTTTCAAAACGTTTTTTAAGTGTTTTCCCTTTATATAGGAGGTTAAACCGCACAGTGAATGCAAGTTAAGCTGAAAGTGACTTTTTGTAACACATAATTATTTGATAGCATTTCAAAATTCCAGGAAATGCTCACGGCGGCATGAAATATAGTTCTAACGATTGGCTTATATACAAGCATCTAATATTCTCTGAACATACCTAGACACATAGTGTGTTAGAAAGAAAGCTTGAAGAAATGTAAATAGTGACAGTTTATTTAAAAATTAGGATTTTACTAATTCAGATTCAGAACTTCATTAATACTCTGCAGTATTCAGTCCGAATTATGTTAGGTAGATCATGAGGTTAACTCTCATACAAATATATTAGAGAATATTTTGATATTTTGTATCATTAGAAAAGTAATAAAATACTTTTTAAAATTTCCTTTATAAAAAAACAAATTGGTTTAATAAATATTAAAGAACAAAAGCCTAGGTAAATATGTATGCTTGTTACATTATATTTCTAAAATATTTTTCTGTATTCGATACTGATCTTTTAACCAGATGTTAGTGTAAGAAGTATCACTTTTTATTTTGTTCCAGCAAGCATTTGAGGTTGTGATGTAATTCTTTCTTCAAAGAACAGTAAAGATCCTTACACGCCTGCCTACGAGGAATTCTAAACTGCGAATATTTTAGCTTAAGTGCTAAAGATAAATGTATTTTTTCTGTTGCCTCTACTTCCTTAACCCTTTTTGGAAGAAATTTTCTAATTTCTTATTAATGTCCACGTCCTCTTACGTAATTCTTTAAAAATATTTTATATTTTGTTAAATGTAGCTATTAAGATAAAGATGCTTTCTGACATCCATCGTGTTATCGTTGTAAATATCTGCTAAGTATTATTACGCAAAAAGTGAACAAATAAAATAATACCCGAATACATTATAATGATGATAAAATATGATTATTATGAGTAGTGAAAACAAGAAGATATTTCGATCACAACAGTGCAAAACATACTTTTAGTTTTTAAGCTCTCCTAGAATCTTCTCTGCAAACGCGAATTTAAATATAAAGCATACATTATGAATTCTGAACTCTGAAAAGTGGGAGAAGATATACGATATATTCGAAAATTGTTCTTTTACGTTCCATAAAACAGTTTCCAGAAAGATGCAAGTGCAAGAATTTTTAAGCCCTCTTATACTGTTGCATTGCGAATATATGAGCTAAAATACATGTTATAGACTACTTTTCGAAGGAATATTGCACTTCGTATATATCCGATATTTACGTTTGCCCATATTCGAGATCTGTTCTTGTCGTGCGAAACATTTGCATGTGCTGCTAAATAAAACTCATTCTGTAAGACGTCCCTACATTATGCATGAGAAGTAGTTCTAGAGAGGAGGAATGAGAAGTACCTAAAAATATGCATTTCTGCTTTTACGCTTTTGGTTTGCTTTTCTCAAATAGTAAAGGAAACAATATTTTTTTCGTTTGAAAAAAAAGAATTCCAGGAGTTACATGAAGAAGTGGCAGATATTCTTGTTTTTCATTTTTACTTTTGTAAAATATGGATAAAGTCGCATAATATGGGAACAGAAAGTGCTGCAGTTTGGGATCAATTATTTCTGCGTATGATGTATACCAAAAATGAAAGAAAAAACTTCAGTCTTTGAAACATTTATCAAGAGTCAGTCGTATGTTTTATATGCTCCAATACAATCATATGCTACAGCGAGTAGTACCTTTTATATGCTTACCTTTACAAATAGTAATCATAACTTACTTCCTGTCATAACTGTAAAGATCATATATTTTTCAGCAAAAATTAAGAAACAAAGCATTTTTCTTTAGTAATACTTGTGAGATCATAGTAGAGTTTCATTTTATTTGTTATTTCTGCTGAGTTTTTTACGCTTTAATACTTTAATTGGTAATTACTAAAACTATCAATGAGTTATAATCCCCATACCATTTTATTCTCTGTTACTTTTAATAGAAGTCGTATACGTAGATTGCCTCATCTATTTCTCTTTCAGTTATCACTAATTTGGAAGTTTTCTTCTGATTTTGTTTCCATCGTATCTGAAACGAATATTACAGAAAAGTTTAAAAAGTATGTATTGACTAGCGGTCATTATATACTTTTAATAGAAGTACTTTACTACTTTAACAGAAGTACTTTTACTATACTTTAATAGAATACATTTTAATATGACTTCTTTTAACAGAATTCGTATATGTAAATTGCCTCATCTATTTTTCTTTCAGTTATCACTAATTTGGAAGTTTTCTTCTGATTTTGTTTCCATCGCATCTGAAATGAATCTGACAGAAATGTTTAAAAAGTATATAATGACTAGTGTTTTTTGTGCAAAAGGAGGTTCAATTTGAATTATCACCAAGAAAATAAACGTATTTTAGAATCTCAAAATAGACTCTGACTTTTTATAGATAAGTTAAAATGTAAGGCAGAAACTAATTGGTGGGGTAAGCAAAAAAAAAAAAAAACATTAATATGCGTGTGATTTTGATTTAAGTAGTCGTTTCATATTTGAAATCCAGGAGTAGATTTTTGTTAATGATAAGAGGAAGTTTCATTATCTAGCTTGATCTATTTCAAAAGTATTCAGAAGTTGTTCTTGCGAATATGTATCTCATATTTGTGTTTTAAATTCCATTCAATTTAAGCTGCCACTTAAATGAATATTAAAGTTATACAAGCTGGACACTAATTCAAAATCTCTCTCAAATTTCAATCCGAAATCTAGCTTCTAGGCTCGTCAAGCTCGTCCTTCAAAATATTTTAAAAACATTTGTGAAAGTTCAGTGATTAACATCTGTAAGGTATTTTGTATTTATTAACCAATTATTTATAATTTCAGCCTTTACTAACATAACTTCTCCTTTCCGTATTCTCATCAAAATGTAGATAATTAGTGAGTATTTAAATTGAGGTTTTGAGATATTTAAAGAGAACATGTTTCTGGCATCGAGTGCCCGCTACATGCATTTCCCTGCCAGCTTTTATTGTTGTAATTATTCTCTTTTGCGTTTTTTCGCTGTCGGCACTTTAATTCTGACGCTCCATTAAAGTTGTGAGCCAGCTTCTGATAGCATCTAGTTGTGTAGTCCTTGACTGCTGTTCAAAGTTTGAACTAATTTGGACTGTTCTGCTTTATTTCGGATATCCACGAGTTTTGTAAATTATAGCACATGATAATGCATTTATGTCCTAATTTAAGTTTAAATAAAAGGTTTAATTTAACTTTCTCAATGCTTTATGTTTGTTCTCAGACATAGCGATAATTTGTTTCAGGTCTGTTAGGGTTATAGGACTAATTTAATATTACCAGAACAGATGTAACCATACATAGTGACACTGATATCCTGATGACGGCGGGAGTATAAAACGTCAGTAACAGCAGGACCAGAGTTCAATAGAAAGAAAAATTCCACTGAATAGAAATCGCCTCTTCTTTCTCCTGATAAAACGGCTGGCTTCCAGCATCTCTATCGACTTACGACGTCACATGAATTCTATTCCAGAAGCTCGTTATCGTAAAGCAGAATATTTCTTTTCGAATAGGATAACTGATATTATAATATTGATACTTAGTAAGGAATAAAGACACTGTGTTTATAGATAGTAATATATTGCTACGTGATACTAATATATTGCTTTTGAAGACCGTGAAAAGTCCATGAAATTTGAGGAGATACAATTACGAATGTGTTGGATTTTCTCAACAGTCCATTGGGATTCATGTATAATTTGCGCAAGTCTTCGCAATTTTAAGACTTAAATTTGTTATAGTACATTTAGGAATATAATTCAGCCGATGTTTGGTAAATAGGTCATTCTTTTTTAATTCTATACAGTGCATTATTGTGCATTTAAATATGATATACATAGATCAAGTTCAGTTTTTTTTGTTGTTGTTTTGTTTTAGTGCTATAAAATATCTATTCCAAAACTAAATGTGAAGAAAACGGGAAATAAAATTAGGGTTAAATGAGTTCCAGATAACGAGAGAGTAAAGGATAGTATGATGTTTCAAGTGGAGAAGTAAGACCACACCTTTATTTCAAATGTATCTCATTAGCTTTATAGTTGATATTTATTACGTCAAAGTACGCGAGCCTATCTGTTAAAGAAAGTTTGTGGAGGAAGTTTTAGCATAAATTGAATTGCATTCATATTACACACAGAAAAAAGTCTCACCGGGAAAGGAACACGAGACAAATTACTATTATTCAATACCTTTGGCCATTCGTTTACTGGTGTCAGCGTCTTCATTTTTTTAACGAATTCAGTTTATTCAGGCTCAAACCTTAATTGTTTGGAAAGTATTAAAAACTGAAAAATAGAATTAACTTGAAATATGAAATATAGAAGCTGAGAAAAATGATACCTTTTAATAAAACTAACATAGTACCAAGAACACATTAAATATCATATTAAGATTCTGAATGATGCAAATGCAGCGAATACATAAACATGTGTTTGCTGCATTTATAATTCCTGCTTATTTATCGATTTTAGTATTATAAGTATAAACATTAGCTCTTTAACGAACTTTTATTGTAAACAAACTCTCTTTTTAACGAATTCTCACACGAGTGCACATATACTTACGATACTTACGGAAACATGTGATATTACAAAAGTTTCAACTGAATTTCAAGCACCTTCGGTTATCTTTTTCTTTTAAAATGCTTCACAACATAGAAAACCGTCATCTGATTACACATATGAATATTATAGCATTATTAGTGGCCTATAAAACGTGCGATAGGCTTCGACATTAAAATTCAGTTTTGAATCCACTGTATTTTCTTCTAAAGTTGTTTACAAACAACCGCTCTCAGCTTAATCAATATTCACTATACTCTCTAATCCTCTATATAAAGAAGAAACACTTTTGAAATATTACAATAAATTCTTACAGACGCTGAATAAACTATCCTTTCTTTCGTCTTTTTGGTATAAGAGCCCTTTAATTATCAGGTATTTCTCCCGCCTTCTTAGCATGCCTTCGTGGTGTAGTGGTCAGCACGCCCGACGCGTATTCTAGAGGTCCGTGATTCGAGTCCCGGCAAAGATATTGCCGAAAAATGCCTAATGTTTCTACATAGTGTCTGAATGTGTCAAATCGTCGAACACAAATTTTCGACATGGATCCAATTCCTGGTGAAGAGGCTCGCTGCATAAGGCTTTCATGTTTTTCTCCATTTATAACTTAAAATGTGCCCTACAAGTCAATTTCTCTTTGAAAATAACCCATAAATGCATTATTCTCCTTAGGCAGATAACGCTAGATGGCTTTATAAAAAATCTAAAAAACTATAGATATGTGTCAGTTTCCTTCACAAGTCCTCCACGAAGACGTCATTTCCTTCAGCTCTGGTGTTAATTTGTCTCCTGATAACAAACTTCGTTTTTGTTTCTTTTCTTGCCTCATGCTGAATCTTCTTACAGCTGTATGTTTTGCAGCAACATCCTCAAGGAGTTCCTGTCTCACTAACTGAAAATAAATCAAGAATCAATTATTTTTTAATGTGGGTATAACCAATGAAGTGTTTTACATAAGTCAAATTTCTTAATCTGCTAATTACAAATAAAAGTAAAGTTTCTGTTCGCTAAAGTAATTACCATCAGTTTCAGACGTAAATAATCGTTATGTCTGCAACTGAACTGGCGGTTGAGGCAAATATTTTGTTAATATCAGAAAATAAGACATTATTATGATTTTAAGTTCTATTTTTTTCGATATAATCTTCTCCCATCTACCTTTAACCTATAGCGAATAAAACTTTTAAAATATCCCTTCCCTTTTCCTTGTATCCACTGCTTTTTAAGTTTGTGTGCGAGGGAGAAATTTGTTCTTGCAAAGATTTTTTCCAGCGCTCATTAATGAAATTGGATTTAATCTCTTATCCATATTCAGATTTTTTGGTTATTCAAACTTTTTAAAGATTCCTTCGCTGCACTGACTTAATGAGCTAAAAGGCATAATTCAGTGACAGGGTTTTGGGGTTTACTTAGAACTAATCCGGCTATCTATGGCCCATTAAATAATTCTAAAACTTCGGCTTTGTTCGACCTTGTTATTTATATTTATACGCTGCTTTAACTACTATTTATGTCTGTTATGAAGAAATTTTCTTAAAAAAAAATTCTTTTTAAATGAAATCTTTATTCTAATCCTAATCAAATTATTAAGCTTTAATTTTCCAGGCCAGTTTTTATTTAAAAGAACTCTTTTATGCCTTATACTCGTAATTTAATGTATTGATATATATATTACATATACTATTCTAGTCAACAAGTGGAAGTTTATCCTGAAGTTTACGCAGTTTTAGCGATTCCTGTAAGTTTGGAATTCTAATTCTTTACTTCTTTACTTATCCTAGACAACAAGAGGGTAATACTATTAGAAATTTATTCATTAATTGTTAATTGGCTATGGCAAGACGTATAAGGACTGCATGTCTTTAGAAAAATGCTTTAATAGAGGACTTCCTAAGAGAAACGTCTTCATATTCACCTAAAGAACAATCAACCAAATGGGAACGACATGCACTATGCAGTAGATATCTGCACGTGTTGGAATCGTTGAAACGAGGCAACCGATGAACTGGTTAAAAAAGGAAGAAATCTCAACAACTCATTCCCCGTCACTCTTGAAGATGCTAATGCCATTGCCAGATATACACCCAAAGAGAAATCTATTAAGAAGTACCATCAGATATGTAAGATTGATGCAAACAGAGAAACTAGAAATACGATTACTAGAATGGGAACCTGCCACTTTAGCGGAATGAAAAATAAAAGATGGTACCAGATCATATAGAACTTGTAGAAACTTCACCGAAACGGAGCTTTCTCCAGAACACATCTTCCCCTGTCTTGCAATACTTGCAGCTCTGTAAAGCTTGTGGAAACTTCCTTCCAGGGAGAGCTGTATAGAAACTGACAAAAGCTGTGATTTCTACGCATGGATCCATTTGACTTCTCAAAGGACACAACACCAACCAAGCAACTAAATGGGGGAAAGACACATATACCACTTCGTTCGCTTGTGAGCCGAACCTGGGGAAAGCTACCAGTGTTCATTGATCTTACTCTTTCGGCAAATGATAAGATTTAGTATTTTATGACAAATATATAATATTAACCTGAAATTAAAATTATATACCAAATAGTTTTGTTTCCAAAACTCAATTCATTATTTATTATTTTTTTTGTTACGACTGCCTTCCTTTAATTATTTTTTGTGACAAAAGGCATTTTATTTTTTCTTTTAAATTTCACCGTATTTTGCTGTCCTTCAAAAAATGTGTAAAAATTAGAAGTAATTTTCGTCATTAATGGTAAATATGTGCAAGGTGCTTCAATGTGAATGGAACAAACTGTGAGAAGAAAGAAAAGTCCAAAACAAACCCTACTCATCACATAATGCGAAATCACACATTACGTGTTTAGGCATTGGATAGTGTTTTCTATTATCCCCCACACACTGTCTTTTGCAATGCGAAAACATAGTGTTTCGTAATTTTCATGTATTTCTTTTCCTATACTTTCATACATGTGCTCCCGGATTGTGGCCTGACTTTGCATCTCAATTCATGACTTTTATATTTGATTTTTTTAATTCACAGCTGTCCGGAATTTCTCTGAAATCATCCAAGAAACTTGTGGCTAAAAGGCAATGGTATAATTTTTTCATTCAGCCTACCCCGTGATCCTCTTACAGAACCCTCAATTCTGGAATTGATTAAGTCATAAGCTTTCAGTGACCTCGTTTTTACTAAGCCGGAACACGTCTCACAGGTTCATGATTAATGCACTGTGATTAAAACCATCATCACTAAGAGCGGTGATGAGGAAAGAGCCGTCCAGCACCTAATCGCTTAATGGGCGACCATTACGCCAGATAAAATGTGTTTATTTTAGTATGTTCTCTCACTACTTTAAAATTTGTTCCTTTAATTCTGAAACACCCTGTATATACATATATATATATATATATATATATACATAGATATGGAGACAGACTGATAGCTAAACATATATAAATTGCCAAATAAATAAATAAAAACTAATAGGAAAACTAAATCATAGTTGTGCTGAATGATGCAATAATTTGAAATATCAATTACATGTCGTAAAGTAAGATGATGTTATATACGGTACAGAATTAATCTCTGAATGAAAATTTAAAATTAGAAATTGCAAAAGGGAACAAAAGGTATATATACCTCCAAGTTATCCAGAAGTAAACGTAAGGATTATTATTTATGTTATTTTATTTTTTCTTATTATACGTTTTCGCACAAAGTTTATCCTCTGTCCATCCGTAACGTAATTACTCTTGTTTGAAATTAATCTTCACTAATCTGAAGAAACGTAAGCATGAATAAACAAGTAAAAATGTATGCTAATAAACAAATATTAATCAATAGATAGTAAAGTGTAAATAATAATTAACAGTTCAGTATGTACTGTTCATCAGGAAATACTAGTAAATATAGTAAGTACTTTTGCAGGAAATTTTAGATACTTTAGCAAGCTTATAAATAATTTATTGTTATTGCTTCATAGTTTCAGCAGATTTCATATAAAGAGCAGTTAACTGTGTGCAAATAGCTCCACTTTGTTCGAAGATCTCGAGCCTAAGGGCTAGACTCTTGTAAAGGAAATTCGTTTCAAGAAGTGTCTACTCGAATCCAAACTTCCGAAATTTCTAACTTAAAAAAATTAAATCTGGCAATTTAAAACCGTATAGTATTGTAAGAACTGTAAGTTAGGGTTGATGTGTTATATTTGGATTTAGGATCACAAAAAGAGAGAGAGCAGAGAAAGAGCTAACTTGAGTGATATATTAAAGAACCAGGGCAAGAAATTCTCTTACCACTTTATTCGTAGAATAAATTACTTTGCATCATTTTTTTTCAATTTATTATTAACGATATCTTTAACAGTAATAGAGTTTCACCAAACTGTTGTGTACTTACGACTGTTAATATACTGTATGTGAGTTAACCAAATACATACTCTTTCCTTGTTACTTCGGAATGATAATTAATGTAAGACTCATGCAAAAAACTCAGCAACTTGCATACATATAGTAATTAAAATTTTCTACAAAGTTACTCATAAAAATATTTTGAATTTTCGTGCTACATCACAAAATACAAAGCAGATTTTGCATTTGAAGAAACAGGTACAGACCGAAACTTTTACCTCTGAAGACTACTGAATACTGATTTCTTAGTTTATATTTCTCCAAGAACTTAAGCAGTAAGTAATTTGTTGAAGTAACAGAATTCCGATTGTTCTGTACAATGTAAACCGATGCTCTCTCGGTTCACTGAAAACTCAAATAAATCGGAACACAGTAGTCATTTCGTATGAAAAAGACGGATAAAATTGTTTCAGCTGTTTCCATGTTACGATGTGACTTTCATATATCAAGAGCTAAATGCTGTGTGAAAATTAAGAAAAACATAGGATCATTGTAAATTTTATTTATATCATTTATTGTACAGCAAATCAGTATAGTAAAATTATACGTATAATAAATTTAGTAACAAAATATAATAAATTTAGTAACAAAAATGTGCATTTTTCTAGTAACATTTGCACTGTAAATTGTTTGTGTCACATTAGAAATAAAGGATAATAGAAGCATTGTAATACATTTCATTGTTCTAAAATTGTTTTGAAGTTTCCTTTAGACCGATTTTTGCTGACAGTAGTTATTTGTTCCTTCGTGGCAACGTTCGACAGTTCCTTTAGTTCCGCACTGATGGCAGATTTAGTACCTTCCTGATATTTAGTAAGTAAAGGTGCAATTTCAATAACATAAGACCATCGATAACAAAAGTCTTTATGAGGATTTTCTGTGCATTTTGTACAGTATTTGTAACAATGCTTTTGTAAATAAAACGCTGTTTAAATAAATAAATTTTCATTAGTTACGCTTAGATAACCTAGTTTGTAATAACTTTATAACCTAGATAACCTGGATTGTAATAATTTTATAACCTACATATCCTGGATTATAATAATTTTATAACCTAGATAATCTGGATTGTAAAATCGTTTGTCCTCAGTCTTTATTGAAATAGTTTTAAAAAAGTAATAATCTTGCAAATGCTGTATAAAATACACAAGGATTAATCAAAAATCATACAAACAATTTTTATATAAGTTTTATTAAGTTTTTGTTCCGTCGATACTCCTATGAACGATATTCTCTAACTTTCGTTCCTTAAGATACATAATTTTTGACAGTATGAAAGATCCAGAATGTTCCAAATTGTTACGTCATTTGATTTTGAATTCCAAATAAAATTATCCCCTTTCTTCTTACTTTAAATCCTTTCAAATATTCTACACTCAACTGACATGTTATTAAAGTCAGATGACAGGATGATAAAATAATTGTATGAGCTTTATACAAAGTACAAACTTGAAACAAACTTGCATGATTTTGATTGAAGCTTTCTTCTCTAACAAACCGATGTAGGACTTTTGTATGGAACCTAACTATCTTAAATGTTAAATCCTACCTCCGTAAGACTACCAGGCAACTTATCGCCCCACCCTGGAACTTCTAAGAAAGTAACAGAAACTCGAGAAAATGTTTAAACGAGTTTTATCTATTAAATCTTCAGCGTAACACGTTATACAGTTCATGTAACAACGGAGAAATCGCCGCAACTTTCGGGATTAGCAGAATATAAAGTTTTAAAATGGAACTTTATAAGGCGTTTCTCCCACCTTCTTAACATGCCTTCGTGGTGTAGTGGTCTGCAAGCTCGGCGCGTATTCGAGTGGTCCGTGGTTTGATTGCCGTTGAAGCGCTGCTTATGCTTCATCACTTCTGCTTTCAAAAATTACCTAATTACTCTACAACTTGAGTACTTAAAAATGGTATATTCATAAATCCACTGTAAATTATGTCTCTGCCCCGATTGGTATAGTAGTTAGCGTTGCTGGCTGACATACTGTTGGACTCAGGTTCGATTCCAAGAAAAGGAATAGATTGTTTGCCTATTACAGTATTAACTAGCTGATAATTTTACGGGTTTTTTAACTTTTTAAACTTTGAGTCAACTTACCACATTGCGCCGGAAAAAAACTCAAAATAAAATAAATCATAAAAACAATATATCACAAGATCAATCGTATAGTGGTAGTACAAATTAAATTTAAGGTTCGCGTTGTGAGTAACCTATGCAAAAGGAAAAATCAATAACACCAATTTCAATAAAAATGTTTCTTAAAAAAACCTCCCGGTTCAAACAAATGGAGTGACATGACAGACCACCCAAACACAATAATTACACCAGATAAATAAATACAATAAAATTTTAAGACAAACACATTTATTAATTTCTAGAATATCCAATTTCAGATAGCTGGTCAGACTACCCTTACATACAGCAGTTGTTAATATTCCACACTGTGTATCAATTCAAAGATTCATTTATCAAGATCAAATTTCCAAATTAACATAATAAAAGATTCTCATGATTATCCGCTAACATTAAATTATATATTTAAAGTGGATCTCATCTAAACTAATCAAGAATTTTACAATTTACAGAATTACACATTTTAAAGTCAACAATTTCAAATTCTCCTTAAGGTACAAAGCAATTTTCTCATTATTAAATTAATTTTCCCATTATTAAATTAATTTTCCCTTTCCACTAAAATGCAAGATAAGTTAACTTTTTCCGTCCAAATAATCTAAACAAAAAAAAACATAATGAACTCACAGTTAGTAGTCAGGAAAAACCTTCGCCACTCGGACCAGAATTTACGATAACTTCTAGAATAAGTCCGTTATTGCTGAGTCAAGTAAAATTTTCCGCATCACACTTCTTTAGCCTGATTACTAGCTGGAACTCGACGAAAGACACCAGTAGATTTTCCCGCAGAATAACGTAAAGCATTTTCTCCTTTCGATCTAAAATTCTCATCAGCAGCAAACGTAGAGAAATGTCGCATCAAACCCGTGGACGCAAGCCCCCGCAAGAGGACAAGCCCCTCGCCACAGGGCAAAAGCCCTTCAAACCTTTTTAACGAAACTTTACATCACTACAGCTCCAAATCCTGAATCAACTGCCGGCGCTCGCCCCGTTAGGGAAGTGTCATAAAATCTTGTCGATTAGGTGGATGGGGCTGCGCCCTATTTGTACCCGTTAGGGAAGACCCGCCACGCTTTCGTTTTTCTCTTGACATCTCGTCTGGTCAAGATTCACTTCCAATCTCAGACTCCGCTCCGACACGCGAGAGCAAGACGCACAAGGAGTCAAGCCCCCCCCCCCACTTTTCCTTCTAGCTCCAAAATTCAGACTCAAAAATGCATCTAACAAGGTGCAAGCCTCCCAAGAAATCTCGGTTTCTCCGCCTCTGTAAGTTCATAAGCCTACAAAAAAATTATAAAATTAAATCTTACGAATCCCAGAATTTTACTTTATCTAACCTGAGAAAATTACACCCCCACAACGAATCAAAAGCAAGAAAATCTGACATTGAAGCCAAACATCTGACCCCCCCCCCAACTAACAAGCGGAAACTAAGCGATAAGAGAATCCAATTACCTAAAGCTTACTGAAAGAAACATTGCAAATATAACAAAGCGAAAGCCAGACGATTTTCGTTTCAACGCCATTAGTAAAAAGACCACCAGCGAAGAAAGCGACAACACAACTGGTAGTAAAAGGCCATAAATCAGGTGGCTCTTGCTACCATTTCTTGTCTTTGTTTACACTACAGTCTCAAGAATAACGAGCCAAATAAAGCCCTAACAACTTAAGAAAACTTATTTACCAGATTAGAATACACATTAGTACAAAACAAAATACTAGAATAATGATAACTTAAAACACATATTAATATAATTAAAGTTCGCGAATTAACACAGGCACTTAAAACAGTGGGGAGTCTAAATTCCTCTCGATTTGGTGGTATGGGAAGAGGGATGATAGACCTTCGGATCTTTCCTCCAGAGTCTTCCCCATCAACCTAGATGAGGAGTTACACATTTAGTGCGACAGGACTGTATCTGACTAATGTGATCTTGTCACTTGCTGCAGGCGCGGAACTACTGCCCTATCCTCTGGATTGCAAATCCTAAAACAAAAGTAGAAATATTCTTGTGACTGACATTATTGATTCGATAGCGTAGGACTAAAATATTCCCGATGATGAGAAAAAAATGCCTTCTAAGCCAATTCAATCTTAAGCCATACGAAGAACTGCTGATGATAGCTAGCGGACATGAAATCTCGCTCTACACAGTAGGTCGGAGGAGCTACGATGATATAATCTGTGACGTCAGGAATAGGAGCTATGTTATTAGCTGGAAGTTTGGAGTGGGATACCTGTACGATAAATGGTGAACTTCTGGTGTTCCGCTCACTTCAATTTGTACCATTAAGTTTGGGTACAAGCCCTCTCGAGCAAGTAAACACAACTAACAAAAGCTTTAGTTGATTAAAGTAAATTTAGAAGCTGGAAAAGAGGCAAAATAGTCGTGCGACGGTCAGCGGTCTCTCCAAAAGCTCTAAGTTTAGAACTCTGTTTATGTTACTAATCTGCATCCTGGTGGAAGCCGACAAAAGTAGATATAATACAAGCAAAATAGTAAGAGGATGAGTAACGTAAGACTCTAGAACTTTATTTCTGTTTTTATATTTTAGAAGTATAGCTTTTCGATATGAAAACTGTTTATTGTGATATTTGCAACGGTAAAAGATTTTAAGTAAGAAAACAAATTTTGACATGAAGTAGTAGGTGATATACTACACTTAAGTTATGAGACTGAAACTATAAGTGCTTCTAATTAGGATAAGTTATTTATTCTAGCAAAATTCTGTATATTTGTCTGGTCTAGAAAGGATTCCTTCTTGCAGAATGATGTTAAAGAAGCTGGTTCGTGGAAAACTCACATCCATGCAGCCAGCCAGCCTAGTTCAATTACCGAGAATGGAATCTGAGAATTTCAATAATTTCATCCACTCAGTCACTAGTAGCCGAAAACCATATGCATATTTTAGAGTATTTTATAAACTTATGAAAACCTGGTTTTTAGCCAACCAGTAGACAAATGTAGCTCTTCTCCCAGTTATTTAACAAGCTGACTGCATGAGGTTTTATAGTTTTTATTGTACGTAATATAAATAGAAATCATTTTTTGGAAAGCCCTGTCTAATATAGCAGACAGCTCTTGAGTTGCTTTGGCATAATCAAAGTAATCCAATCCAATTTTTAATAACAATTTCTATTACAGTATTCTTAACTTAATGTAGTATTTGTATACCACACAAAACAATACATGACTCGTAGCCTTCATTTTATGTGTAAAGAATCGTTTTATCATTACAGAAATTTAAATTAATATTTCTTTAGTAATTATTTTTTCTATAATATCAGTGTTTTACATTACCCTTTTCCTTCACTCTTTAGAGGACAAGTTGTGATTTTTAAGCTAAATTACATTCAGGTAGCATTTTCCGTTTCTTGCGTGTCGAAACTGTTCAATGCACTTTGGTAAAAGTGTTTCAATGTAAGGGCGATTAATTTTGTTTATCGTTCCATCTGTAGCAGCCTTTTCTATCTCAGTTTTGGAATAATCAAAAACTATCATCACTCTTCGCAGAATTTCATCATCGGTCTAAAACCTCCGATCCATTGTCATTCAACGAATCATTTATCTTCACCATCCAGATGTTTTCAAATTATTTGGGCAATGATTTCAACTCCTTTGTAAGCGGTTTTAGATTGCCTGAAATTTATTTTTGGCCACAATTTATTTTAGAACTTTTGAACTTTTGTACGGTTTCAACGAAAATACCATTTCATTTCATATCGAGTACAGAAGTAGCCATGCCTACTTTTGCAGCATTTCCAAAATAGCTTTACATCCAGTTCATTTTATTCCATGGCAAATGTTTGAATAAATATTTTGAAATAGCATAGAATTTAATATTTTGAATCATAGCCTTATTCATCGAATGAATGAAAAATGTCGTGTTTTCTCGCAGATAACAACATAATATTTTTCCACCATTTCTTTTCATAGCATATTTAGGGTGAATAGGAGCATTACCGGTCAGCCATATAAATCTTCTTAAGATAAGGTTTTCAATGGTAAATGTAGTTCTATATTTGTCATAAATATTTTATTGGATAAATCAAGAATCTTTCTTGATTCATTGTTTAAAATATCATATTATTCAAATTAATATTTTAAGTAATGTAGGTTTTTCTCAGTTTCGGCCTTCTTCAAAAAATGTACCTGATTTATATAGTAAGGTGATGCAATGCTTTTACATCTTTTAATATTTTTAGTGATATATGCTTAATAATGTTCACTAGGATACTGTACTTTAGTTAAGACTAATTTCCTGGTAGTTAAAGTTTTGATTTGGTCAGACGTTTATCAATTAATTCCTTTTGTAGTTTTTCTACGACAAATATAAATTATTACTTTGTTTTTAATCAGCTTCTCACCTTCAATCGCCAACTGCCGAGTTATAATCATTTGTTAGATGTTAGAGCATTCAACATTGGCCTTCAGATAAAGGATCTGTGTTCTATTGATATTAATGGGATTTCTTTTGCTTTTTCATTTTGTATTCTGCATCGAAAGTTATAAACTATGTTTTTGAATGTATAGCCATTTGAATGAATACCCAGCTATTACCACACGGTATATTTTGAGCAAACTTTACAGTTTTGTTATCTTAAAAATATTAAACGTTTCACTATATAATACATGATTTTCAAGCTTTCTTTCTTTACACATCCCATTTCTTCATATAATGCACTGTATATATATAGTACTTTAATATTTTCTTGAACACGTATTATATCAATTAATTAGCCACAAAATTTACCTTGATTTTTTTAAGTTTCCCATCCATTCAATTGATGTGCGTATAAAGCGTAGCAAACGTTACTTCATTTGCTTGTTCTCAGTACTTCCACAAGCATTTTAAGCTAAATATAAACTTATCTAAAACGTGTATATAAGCCTATTTGATAAGTGCCTCTTGATCTAACGTTGAAAATACGCGTGACATATGAAATACTAAAATAAATTCTAGAGAGAAACGCAGGATATTAAAAACAATTGTAAACTTGAAATTCCATCTAAATTAAAGAAATTAATAAAAACGACGAATTCTGAAATGAAAGTTGACTCAGCTCTTTCTCAAGCAGTTAAGCAATAGCTTTGTGCTAAATAAATAGCTACGCAGCATCCATAGTATACCAAAATAAACTTAAAATTTGATTTTTCCATCTAATGGAGGTAAGCATGATGTTCTAAACTTCTGTTAAATATCTAAATCCAAAACGAGTAAACCGTAATATTGTGTTAAAAATACCGTTTGTGATTATGCAGTAGAAATCTAAAACTTGTTTTTTCTCAATGATTTGAGCAACGCCCATTCCATTAGTCATGCAGTGTTCCTTGCTCGATCGAAAGAATTGGTGCTTTCTAATTAAAAGCAGGTAATTCATTTTGGACTAGAAGTAATTGCATATCTGTCACTTCGCTAAGATACGTCATGAACAGTATTGGAAACTTAATTATTAAATGGGGATTATTAGCAATATAAGAGCATGTAGCTAAATGGAGGAAGATTCAAAATTGGTACCTGATAATTGTTTTAAAAACTTTTAAAATTTCGTTCACTTAATGAATAAAAAATCACTTATTATAAAAAGAAATAATAGCCTATATTGGAGGTTAGGCAAAGGAAAGGTTTGATTCAGATAAGTGAGAAAATACACTTTTTAATTACCTTGAAAAAAAACAAGGAAACGGTTTCTTAATTAGGCACAAGTAAATTTTTCAGAGAATATCAGAATGAAATCTTAGACTACATTCAAAATAGTAGTCTAAGATGATATTTTCATTATTTTTCAATATCAGAAGATTAATTTAAAGAAAGCAAAGACCAGAACAATGCATGCGTTCTTGTGAAACCTATATAATTAGGATACTAAATAAGGTTTCCAATTAGAAAATGCTGTCAGTTTGATGGGAATGGACGTTTCACTGGAAATATTAATGAACTCATAGAAAATGAGAAACACGTCCAAAGATCAAAAAACAAAAACATGCATGAAGAAAGACGCAGAAATTCGAAGCAAGAATAAGGTATAATTGTGAAATTCAGGTTAAACAAGCTTTCAAAAGAATTACAACTTTAAAAAGTATTTAAATAGATACTGTGGTTAATGGATAAACTAACTACGTTTCGTACCAGATAATCTTTTGTCTTTTCCTGTATGCTGGCAGTAAGTATCACTATGTCAACGCTTTATAAAATTTAACTATAAAACAGTTCTATGAATATGTCAACTTACCGTCTAGATTTATAAATTTGCAACTTACCTAAAGTTTAAATTTTGACGTTATTGTATTCAGAATTGTTGTTAATATAATGACTCTGTCAGATATTTTGGCTCAATATAACCTTTCTTAACATCAAACTGTAAATAAATACAATTAGAGCTTGTTAGTTCGTACCTTGTTCTTAGTGGATGGTAAATGAAATAATATTAATTAATTTAAAATAAAGATTACTACTAAAATTATGTCAGCATGTTTATGCTTAATATGGAAATTTCTCTTGGACCGGATTCTTTAACAAAACTGGGTAAAGGTGAGCTTAGTTTCTCCCTTCTTTCTGCATGCCCTCATGGCGCAACGGTGGCACACTCGGTGCGTATTCGAGAGGTCCACGTTCTAGTTCTGGCGAGGGTATTTCGCATTTTTCTCGTCTCCTGCTTCAAAATAATCAAATGTCTCTACAGTGGGACCTGAGTTAAAAAAGTTGGTAGATGATGATTCTTCACCGCCAGGATTTGGCGACTTCGTCTCCTAATCCCTAGTCGGCCTTTAAAAGGGTGAGTATATAAGGTATTTTCTCTCTCCTTTCTGCCTGCCTTTGTTGTGCAACAGTAGCACACTTGGCGCGTATTTGAGAGGTCCACGTTCGAGTCCCGGCGAGAGCACTGCATATTTATCTCGTCTCCTGCTTCAAAATAAGCTAATAGCTCTACAAGCTATCCGATTTCAAACGCTGAAACTATTGTACACAGTGTGATATTAACCGAAGATTTCAGGTCATTAATTATGCAATACAAATAATATACACATATTATGAATATTTAAGACCGATTTAATAAGGAAAGATATGAATTCAAGAATGATGCAAAAATTTATTTGTTTAAACATTTGTAGCATAACACACAAGGATTGTCTATCTAAGAGGAAGGATTCGCTCGTGAAGGACGTTCTGAGGGAAACTGTATTCTAATACACATAAGGTAAAATACCATCAATTTCTTCAAATTAGTTAGGTCGGGAAGTGAGGGACTAGGAGAGTCATTTTCAAAGTTCTTAGAGTTACATAATTAGAATTTTATGTAATTACACATAGCTGTTATTGACTTACTTTTCTACAAACAAACATTACATGCGTATTCTGAAATGCTTTAGGTCTTTTCCCATTCTAAAATTTTTCGGTATACACATTCTTAATTATTATTATGATTTTAGTAATTTTTGTCCACTTTTAGCTTTTTTCATTTAGTGCGAACAGTTATAGCCTCCCTTTAGCCTGAGTTAATAAGATTCTGCGTTATATTGATCCAAAAAGATAATTTGAGTTTCTGTATATTTGTTTACGTCTAAACGTGCACGCTGTTTATAATTCATTTTAGTGGCTATATCTTTTCTGAATAAATAATTAGCTATTAAGTGTTCAGGGTCAGAGAAAAGCTGGTGAATACTTTCTGGTGCTTCTAAATCATTCTCTTTTTCCTAAAAGAGAAAGGAAAATTGTTTCAATTCAGAAGCAAGCTTCATTTTCACCAGTAAATGAGATTCCTAACAGCATTATTTTTCTTTTAAACCATTCCGAGACTTCTAATAATTATAGCCTATCTTGAGATCCCATGACTAAGTACGTAGCTCATAGTATCCCATAAGCATTATATTGATTTTTTTCCACATTTCATTATTGCTTTAGACTAGGGAATACCTTTTTACATTCCCAACCATCAGAACTTTTTGAAACACTTCAAAGCATTAAAATATTATAAAGATATTCCTGAATCTTTCTTGAAATCTCATAGCTAAGTAATTAATAGCTCATAATATAAGCTTACGTAACTCTTAGATAAGTAAGCTTGCAGAGACATTAGGTTATTTCGAGGCCGGAGAGATGAAAAATGAGCAACGCCATCACCGGGAATCGAACCACGGACCTCTGGAATACGCATCCAGCGTACAGAGCATTACACCACAAAAGCATGCCGAGAAGGCGGGAGAAATACCTTATAAGCTCATAGTATCCCTTACGCATTATATTGATTTCTTTCCAAATTTTGCTATTGCTTTAGCCTAGGGAATCTCTTTCTGTATTCCCACACATCCGAACTTTTTGAAACATTTCAAAGCATTTAAAATGTTGTAAAGTTATTGGTGAATCTCTTTTTTCAAAGCTTCATATTCCACAGTCTTTTCTAATTCTAGTTCTTGTTATTTCATTGCATATTTAAAATGATGACAGCCATAACCATAACTCAGGAAGAGATTTATTACAGATTTTTAGTGGTCTTAACTTTTCGCCGCAAAAGGGTTTACATGAAAGTGTGAAACAGGATACGGATTATTCCTGTTCGAATTTTAAACGAAAGATTAGTTCAACTATTAATCAAAGGTATTAGAAGCATCGAAAGCTTTTATCATTTCGATGTACTTTTCAGCTTTCAATATTTTGGAAAGATATTTTTATTAAACTTCACAAGACTCTTATTGTAGTAATACTGTTCAGCAAAATTTATTCAAATGTGATAGAATGGTTCGCATTTTCTTGACGTGGTCTTGATATGATGCCTGTATAAGCGATGTGGTCGGTCAGTTTAGATTATTATGTAAGCGAAATCAAACTATTTGATTTTTTCATATTTATCATTGTTTTCGGTGTGTAGAAGGCCAATCAATATACAGCATACTAGAAAGTGGCGTAATCGATAATAAATTGCGCGTTGCTAACTTATAGAGCGTATTATCTGCTTGCGTATTATCGCTAATACTTTAATATTTAAAGGGGGAAACGTTTAATGTTTGAGATTAGACCCTGAATTATACAATACATTTTATAAAGTGAAAACGATAAACTAATATAATATATGTAAGACAATCATATCTTCTTAGGTCTCAAATGCTGTTGTTTATCTATCTGATGCAAAATATGTTTTGGAAATGTTTATTAAATTGCAAATGGGTTTTATAATTTAATCTATAACGATAATCTGAAGATGACATTTAATAAGAATAAAGGTTGTGGGAATTCATTTAATTTATTTAAGAGTTAATTTTTATTAATTTAACCTGATCTATAGTGATAATCTGAATGTACCATTTAATAAGAATAAAGGCTGTGGTGATTCATTTAATTTCTTTAACTGTTAATTTTTATTTTAAAGCAACTTTCCTTTGATTGCCGTTTCCAACACATGCTTTATTGCCAGAATGTTAATAAGCAAGCGCGCGTATATTCAAATGAGGTAGAAAGAAGTAGTATTTGTGGGAAGGTTTTGGAAGGTGAGTTTAAAGTATGTTATGTCTACCTGAAGGCCACGTTGCTATCTTGAATTACTAGCGTCTAGCCATTAAGCTCCTTTATGCCGACCTTTAGAAGTCAGAGCCTTTCTGCGCCTTAAATTATTCTGTGAGCCGTTAGGCTAAACTTACTATATTTAATTTTAAGTTCATAGTTGCGTTTCTGAGTTAAGCCAAAAATATAAGCACGAGTCGATGCTACCTGTGTTTATATTGAGAGAATAAAGAGTTCTTTACTCCCTCTCAGGACTTTGTAGTACTTAAACCTTGAGGATAATTCCTCACAAAGTCTTCTAGTGTCTCGTTAGTTTATGATAGAACGATACGTTTGTGATAGCTGATTTAGAGAACGAGACGTTATAAGGTTATGAAATTTTTGGTTAAAATATCTATCACATAATTTTATATTCTAAGACTTACATCTGCTTCCATTTAATGTTATGTACAGTATTAACTAACATCAATCAAACTATAATTATTTCTACTATCAGCAGCGTAAATGTAAGTGATTAAGGTTTCTAATTCTTTCCAAAATAAGCATAAATTATAATCGCGCATAACTATATTTGTTAAATTCGATATTTTTTATAGATTTATTATTTCAACACTATTCACACACGAAACATAATATTGAAATACAGAGCCGTATAAATGGCTTGAATCACAGGTATGGTAATTAAAAGCCAATAGAATTACATCTATGTTCGGTTTAGGAGAACCGTAATAGAAACGTTCTAGAATAATACCTACTGCTAAATTGTAGTCTAACGTGTAAATAATTATATAAGCAATTGTCAGCCCCAACTTCCTCTTCATACATACACTACATTACAAAATTAAGACATTTCCTGAAAATTTTCTTTTCCAAAAACCGCGCCATCATATCTCCCTAAATGTTCCCTAGTTTTACCTTGAAATTTATTCCTCTTGGTGCGCAAGTTGCGAAACATAAAAAGAAACTTCCCCTTTCATAAATATTTATTTCTAAGAAGCCAAAATAACTTGCTTTAAAAAATTCGTAATCTTGCACTCAAAAGAGGAGACATTTTAGAATACAGAAATTTTAGCTTGTAAATAAATAGGTTTCCTTATATTTAATTGTTTCTTCAGTTTAAGAAAACTTTTGAACTAGTATACGAATTTTAAATTTAGTAAAACAATGCTTTAAATATTCGTAGTTTTGAAATGCAACAACTTGAGATTACAGTTATTATAAAATGTCCACAGATGTGTCGGAAGACGGTCTATTTGATCTAAATTCGATTGGATTCTGTAAATACAATACACTTACGACTTACGTTTTACACTTTTTTCGTGCTTAATGTTTGAAGAATAATTTTTACTCTTTAAAAGATTATTCCTTCTTTAATGCTTAAATTCAACCTGTTTTTTAAGTATGCACGAAAGTTACGAGTCCACGAAATCCACGAAAGTTATAAATCACAACAAAATTACAGCGAGAGACTATCAACCACTGTCTAGTTGGTTGGTTACCTCTTGAGCTACTGTATTAAAGGAGTAACAACTTTTACAGGATCAAGTCGATCTTGAACACTACTGTAAAGTCTAAATCAATCCTTTCGTTATGTGTTTAGCCCCTTATGGTCTTAGAAAAAATTCAACAAGAGTGTAAGGGATGCATCAGGTAATTAAACATTATTTTAGCTAACACCTGGTAACTTGACAGAAATTTACGGAATTTGTGAGGAAGCCAATAACTTACTAAATTCAGTTCTGTTTCCATCCACATCGATAGGCGACTTATCGACCCGTCTTAGTGAAACAACTATAACTCAGACCAAGATTTAAAGAAACCTTTTTTTTATCAAACTTTAATCTAACATAAATTCGTAGCTCGTGATTTACAACATCAGTCATCGTTAATTACCGTATTTGAGCTAACACAAAACTCTAAATTAAAATATAAATTTAGAATTCACAAAGCAGATCGTCAGCTATAAAATAAGCGAGCAACACGGCTAGCGAAAGGTTGAAACTTATTTAGGTAATTCTACAACCTAAGCGGGAATATCAAGAAAGTTAGCCTCGCTACTAAGAGTTCTAATACTGACTTCAAGAATTCTGTTCTTATATAGTATACGTTAATTAATTTGCATATTGGTGGGAGTCGAAGAAAGTAGAAGTGGCAGTTAAGATAAAATAATAAGATAATCGATTAAGTAACGTGAGGCCTTACAAAATTACGTAAAATACTGATCTTAGATCAGCTTAGATTTTGTGTAAAAAGCTGTCAATTTCATGGTGAATAGAGTTTTATTCAAAATCTATGCCAATCTAAGTTTGTCGTTTTGCCTAATTTTGAATTTTGCATTGGCATTCTTCCCTTCCAATTAGATTAATATAAATACTTATACTTGTGAATGGATAGCTGTAAAGAAATATAGAAAAGATTCTAAATAATGCAGTAGAAAAGTAGCTTTTACCGAAACTAATTTTTATAATAATTAAACTTAAATCAGTCAAAAGTTTAGCTGAAAGAAATCACAGTAATCTTCTAGGCCTGTAGTAGTAATATCTATTTGTCCTTCACAGATATGTGCGTCATGCCTGTTCTCAGTCAACCGATAAAACAAAACTGACACGTGAACCTATTTTTTATTGAAATATTTTATTATCAGTTATCTACCCTATGCCTTTCCTGTGAAGCATTTTTATTCATTATTTTATTTTCGTATCCTCGCGCTATTTAGGTACGAATTCGTGTACTGTCCATCCTTGATAGACAGTTAAAGTACCTGAACACTGATAGTTCCACCCGGGATAGAATATGTGTAACATGGAAACAAGACAGTTTCTGGTTTTCCATGAAGGCTTCCCTCCCAACAGGGAGATAATTTTCGAGCTACTTTGCCTTAACCAATTAACCTAACCAGTTAACGTAACATATACGGGCTCAGAAGGAAGACAAGACAATTTTAACATAATTAAAACGATTTAAAAAACAATACTTCTTTTACAATTTTATTCATAGCATGCTGTAATTTCCTTTCACTTTGATAAAAAGTAAATCATGGAAAAAATTTATATTCGGCATCATTCACTTAGATTGTGCTATGAAAACGAGTACAGAAGAGCACAAAAATGTCACTTTTATAGTGCACTATTCTCGTTTTAACCTACCGACCATATAAACAAGAAAGTAGCTGAGTGATTTTTAGAGTAAAGTATATTATATAACTATTAATTATGAAATAAAAATTTAATTGTATTCATTTTAATACTTAGTATTTTGAACTTTTCTTGCATTTTAAGAAAGAATTTAGCGAATATAATATTATAAAATATTTCGTTTATACTACGATATCTAATATTTAAAGATATTAAAGATATTGATATATTAAACATATAAATAATTATGCTTATTTAGTCATTTCTTTGAAAGACTATTCTGCGCAAATAAAAAACGTTAAAAATTTACTTGGTGAATGCGTAAAAATTGTTTTCTTTTTTCATGGACCTGTATAAAATATATTAAAGGGTGTTCTTGTTCACTTGCTTTTATAAACCAAGGTAAACCTTTTAATATCTGTACAAGTAATTGTAGAATGTTCCCTTTTTACAAGAAGTTAAGTATTGGTATAACAACTTTTCTTTTACAATTCCTGCTAAATATTATGAAATTTATTATTAATGTTTGCTATTTACTTTATTTTATACATAATTAAATATTAAGTGCTTCATAAAAACCTCAGTTTTTAAAATGAAAATTATATTCCAAAAATTTTAATAAAACATGAACACACTTTATTTCTCTTTATATTTAATTATACAGTTATAAGGACGAACTTCTCGATATTTTATTGTGAAGTATTGTAAAGACATTAGGTTAATTTTGGAAGCCAGAGAGATAAAAAATTAGCAACCGCCTTCTCCGGGAATCGAGCCACGGACTTCTGGAATACCGGCCCAGCATGCAAAACCACTACATTACAAAGGCACGCTAGGAAGGCGTGAGAAATACCTTATAGTATAAAACTGAGGCTTGAATTAGTAAATGATTTGGAAAAATAGACAGCCTATTTCCATTAACTTAAACTATCATTTCTTTGTAAAAAATGATCCAGACTTTATCACACTTGCATTAAACCTTTGATATTCTTTGAGAGTAACCCGTTATACATGTTCCGAATTTAATCCATTGAAACCAAAGAAGAGTAAGCACATAAGCAACTGTATGTTCAACAGAAACCTTTTACAGATAAAATATTTTAAAAAATATTTTATAAGCACTATTATTAAATATATATACTTCAAGACTTAATATTCTAAAATACATTTGTAAGATTACGTTCTAAAATATATTTGAAAGATTACGCATTTATTATACATAATTTAAACTCTGAATTAACTTTCCTAGACTAGCAGACGACGTCCCATTCCGATTTTAACAATGAATAAGCAACGAAAAGTGGTAACAAAAATAAAAAATTTAACTATAATAATTATTTCAATTATGGCTTGAAGTTACAAAACTAAAATGGCAACAGTAACATAACATTCCCTGCTTGAGGGTATATTATGCAAAAGTATTTCAATTACTTACAAAACAAATATCAAATTACAGACTTAAAGACCTGGCTTCTGTACTAATATGCCTTTTAACATATTTCAAATCAAGGATACGAGCTAAAACTTAATCAGCACAGCACTACGATGGGAAGAATTTAACAGTCATAGTTCTCCTGGTGGTAGTTGCTAAAAAGCTTTCTATGGAATTTTTTAGAATTTTTCAGTTATGAAAACCTGAAATCCCTATTTGCCTCACCAGGAATCGAAAGTCGATTCTTCCGATTGCTAGCCGTATGGGCTTTCCAGTTGAACCTTTAAAGAGGGAGAAAAAACTTATAACTTATATTGTCACTTGTTATTTAGACACACTTAATTAATATTTATGAAGGAAGGAAGACGTGTGGGAAAGATATAATATTAAAAGTAGCATATTAATTACATTAATTTTGAAAATACAAATAAAATACATACGTTGTATCTGTTGATATAGATAAACTTTGCTAAGTGTGCCAGCAAATACGATATTCACCTTTTAATGCATATTTTATGTAAGATACAAGCATGTTAATATAAATGTAATCACAAAATAATACGTTATACATTGCCACGGTATATTTATATATGCCACGGTATACATTGCTACGGTATATTAATAAAAAAAGTATAATTTGCAAAGTAATATTCTTCCAGACATATGACCAATAGTCTTATTTGTCTTGATTTACATAGCAAGAGTATTTTCCATTTAATATTTAAATGTGTCAAACGAAGTTTCAAACAAAGCTTTCGTACTTGAGTATTTGCTGGAAATATCAAACTTAGAAGTTTAAACAATAGTTTCTATATACTTCAATTAGATTTCAAAAGTAAATTATGAGAATATATATATATATATATATATATATATCTGCTGTACTTGTTGTATAATACATTAAAGTGCTAAATATCATTTGATATAAAATAATGTTGAGAAACACTACCTTTAGTTTCAACCTGAATTCTTCTATTACATAAACTCAGAATGGTCGCTTATATTTCCGTGTATAAACAAGTCACACAGAACTGTAGCAAATGGTCGTCAAATGTTATGTCAGTTCTCACTGGATTATTCTTTTTAAAGAGGAAAAATAGTTCAAGTGGTGTTCAAGGCTTCACGTTTCATACGTGCTTTACTGCTTCAAAAAGTTTTATTCCAATGTGGTGAGGGCAAAGAATCGACAAAACACGTATATTCTCCCTCATGACTCTGCCGCAAGAAAAAGTCTGAACGTGATTCTTATATAAATGATTTCGTGTAAAACTGGAACAAGATAAGAGATGTCTTGACTAAGTTTGAATTCCATCGGGGAATTTGACTACTTCTGAGACGTTCTACTTTTCCGTGAAATTATTTGATTGAGTTAAGAATCTATCCCTGTAAAGTATTCGTTCCTTTTAAGAAGGTATAATACTTGGACACAACGCTTTAAGAACGCTACAACTTGTATGATGTAAAAAATGTACTTAACATGTAGTTTATTTTTGCAGTGTAAATGCTTTTGAAGAAACATCATTTTATCTAATATGAACTAGCAGCTTTCTACAAAATTTCATGCGAATTTAATACGTTCAGCCCTACTGGTAGGATTTGGTCTATTTTATCGGTAGCAGAGACTGTTTTAAATTACTTATTTGGCGGTTTGTTTGCATGTGTTTACCCACTCAACTGTTTATATTGCGATACTAAAGTGGTTATACTGAAATTCTGTTAATTTTGTAACACTTTCCAGTAAACCAAGAGAGTTCCAAAGAAAATGAGATTTTAGTGTTATATAACGATAGAACAGCAGAGCTAGATCTTAGGTGATGTGAACGTAGCCCAGCGGAACAGATCCTATGCCTCAAGCTGTCAACTATATTTATGAGCTGTGAAGAATTCTGCTTATGTAAAAAAATTCCAATAGTTTCAGAAAATCTTATACATATGGACGGATACAAACTTCTTCAGGAATAGTTTCATAGAATAAATTTTTCATGAAATTTGTTGTACTGTTGACTACAACCTTGGCATAACAATTTTCATTAGTAATCTTTAACAGTTTCAATTTTCAGGTCATTATGCAGTTTTATGCACGATTTAGTCCTGAAGTACTGGAGAGAAGTGAAAAAGATTTAGACTGCTTATCTTGAAACCTGATGGTGGCCAAAACCACGGAATCCTAGTTGCTACACCTCAAGTTGGAATTTGTTAATATTTTGCAAGGAAGATCTTCTAATACCTATAAATAACATTCTGTAGACCTTTTTATGAACAGGTTATAAAAGTTCAAAATTGAAAGGTTTAAAAATAGGTGCGATATCCCTGAATTCTTGAAAATTGGACTTATTTTATTCTTTTTCATTCTTCAACAGTTCATTTCTAAAGCAAAGCGTAAGCTTGATGGCAAAGATGATATCCCTGATTATTATGTAAAAATTCAGCTATTATACTGTAAATACCTCTTAGATTTAGCTTTTACAAATAACAAATATGGAATGAAACATGCTTTAATATTTCACTACATCAAGGCAGTTAAACTCATACAAGCTCAATCATTCCATACCATATTGGGTATTCTAAATAGAATATCTGACGTTTAAAAATAAATTCTTGCACAAATTAGTGTGAGTTTCAAAAATTTCTCTAGGTCTTTTTACTAATTTACTTCTGGTGTTAATTATCAAGTACTACTGAGTTAATAAGTATACAAAATTATAGTAGATTAAATTAACTACTATGTTAATAAAGATAATTTCTGATTAAGTCTACTTTTTTCTTCAAAAAAAGTTAAATATCAGCAGTTGTTTGCTGATGGTATATATGTTATTAGCGGAAAATAATTTCATATTTTGGGTCTTTTTTAAATTGAATATTTTTTCTATCTACATGACAATTACTTTTTCTATTAATTTGGACAATGATTATAGAAAAGAATACAAGACCTATGTGCTTCTGTTGGTCTTTTTTTTTCTCAGTTTCTAAAAACAATTGTCTTATATTTAGTTACGCATTAAATAAATCCACAAAACCATTAGTCCTACTGACATCAAAAGAAACCTACAAATATGCGAAAGCTTTACTTAGAGTGGTAATCTAAAACCTTTCTCTTACTAACAGAAATAGAACCTTTTATCTCAAGAAATAGCTATATGGTAGACTTAATCCTTAAAAAGATTAGTATGCTTTATTAATCAAACCAAATTTACTTTAACTTAACGTGATGGTTTTGTGATAACAGGAAACTTAAACAATAATATTATTGTAGTAAAATATGTAACTTCATATATCAAAGTTTCCTCTTACTTAAACATTATCCGTTTATATATAAACTGAAAGGACTAAATAGTGACATACAAATCATCAATAATGCATCCTGTCAAAGAGTAAGCTGCAAATGAGTAAATAGAAGAATCATCATGCATTAGATAAAGTTGATGCAGTTGCGACGTATCGAATGTTATGATTTTTAGTATTACTAACAACTAACAGAACTTGTAGAAATTCAAAGGAATAGTAGGCTTATGACTGGAATAGTATAGGAACAGTAGGCTTTCAACTTAAGAACTAAATGAATAGTAGGCTTTCAACTTAGAAATACAGTAACTGTACTGTTTTTTAAATTACGAAAATACGGAATAGTATAAAAATCTTTAGATTATCGTGTATTTATAAGGTATTTCTCCCGCCTTCTTCGCATGCCTTCGTGGTATGGTGCTCTGCATGCTGGTCGAGTATTCCAGACATTCGCGGTTCGATTCCCGGCGAAGGCGTTGCTAATTTTTCAATATCACTTGCTTCCAAAAAATACCTAATGTCTCTACAGTGGCGCCCGAACTAAAAGGGTGTTGAATAATGATTCTCCTCCCCCAGGATTTGGCAATTGGGTCTCCTAAAAACGCCAGTCGCCCTTTAAAAGAGGGAGTATATAAAGTGTTTCTCCCGCCTTCTTAGCGAGGCTTCGTGGTGTAGTGGTCTGCACTCTCAGCGCGTAATTGAGAGGTCCGCGGTTCGCTTCCCGGCGAAAGCGTTACCTATTTTTTATCTTGCCTGCGTCCGAAATAAATCTAATATATCTACATATTAACTTGATGCTTTCGTGAACGATACATTGTTTAACCATTTTATCTATCCCACGATTTCTATTTTAAAACGTAATTGTAATAGCTTGAATGCTAATTTTTATTTTGCTTTCAAATTCAAAATGGAAAATTCTGGAAATAAAGCATTAATATTTCTTAACTTCGTTACTTAATCATTTGTTTCAATATTTGACTAGAATCATTTATTTCAATGTTTTATCACAAGGTTTCTTAGATAAACGAGATTTGTAGGATATTTTATCCAGTTCTGAATTGCATTCAAATAAGCATTTTTTGAACAGACAACGTCTTACATTATAAATTCATTTAACACAGCATGTCCATGAATTTTCTTATAAAACAATTGAATGTAGTTAAACATTTCTAATTTTGACTTATGACTTTTTTAGCGTTTGGAAATAAGACAAACATTTTTATATAAAATCTTTATATTTTAGATTGTATACATGATTTTCTGTTTTAAAGACACGCAAACAGTTATATATATATATATATATATATCGAGTTTATTACAACATGAGCCTAAAACAAATTTACTAATGCAAATTTAATTAAAAAATGATTTCTACATATAATAATATTGCATATTCTGTTTCATCTCTTTTTCTAGCAACATTTTCCTTTTCATTAAATTCAATAAAAGAAAACTGAGTAAACATTATGCCTAACACACATTCTTATCTTATTGCTTTTTGTCAGTTTTAGATAAAAGTTAGAGGGCTGACTTGTTAAGACATGTTTAAGAGAATAGGAACAAAAAAGATTTTAATCCGTGTAACCGTACACGGATTAAAATGTTTTTTGTTCCTTGCTGTTAATTTTTTCTATTAAAATCGAGATAATTGATTCTTCCAACTACAATATTTTTTCTATATCTTCGATTTTAAGCTCATTTGTTCCTGGAATAATCTATAGTTTCAGTTGTGAAGTACATAAGATTATAAAGAATAGATTTACAGAACAGTCATTATATTTAAGGTAATTATAAAACCTTCTTAGGGAAATTTCTGAGAGGATGAAAAAATAATATGTGATATCAAAACTGAAAGTATTCGTGATAAAATATGTAGCTCTAGAACATGTTTTGATGCTTAAACTGAGAATAAAAACAACAAACACTATATTTTAAAATTGGGAGTATTTCATTCTGTCGGAATAACGTAAACATAAAAACAATTTTCAAAGCGAATTGAAGTATGAGAACATAAAGAAAATAAAAAAATGCATGTTCGCTTTTTGCAAGAATAATAACCAATAACAGGAAAGTAATCTTTCAAAGAAAAATATTAACTTAAATATAGCAGTTACATTTCCGAAACCATATTCCAGGTAAATTATAACATGTTTTGCCTCTCATACGCATGTTCTTTATAGTTTAAAAGCTTGAAAGCATTTAATATTCCTAAAAATTTTGAAAATAGACCTTTTTTGATAGCAAAGGGAGGTTACTTAATTAAGTGTCAAAAGATTATAGGATTTTAATTATAGTATGATAGGATTTTATATTAATTAACCAACTATTATAATCTGAAACTTTTCTATAAGATTTTCTATTAGATATTTTCTATAAGATTTTCTATAAGATTTCTATAAGATTGCTATAAGTAGGGTATTTAAGCTGGAGGTTCAATGTCCTTGAGCAAGAAACGCTTTTGGCAACCTCGCATACAATTCACGACCTATTGCTAGGTCTGACAAAGTTTATTCCGACGTTACTCATTTTGCTAGCCAATGTTAAATATGAGCCATTAATTACTTTGTAGGGATTTATATTTATTTTGAATAACTAATTTAAATTACGCTTTCTTTCCTATAAGCCTTCATTCCCCTAATTGTCAATGCCAGAATATTTAAATTTGGTAGCGCGCGTGAAGAAATGCAAATTCTACCATACAATAGAAAATGTTTAAATACTGAGTTCTCGAAGGGAAAGTTAGAGAGTGTGAGCAAACACTGTACCTTTGTAGCTTGACCTTCTGGTTCTGCATTTATTGCTGGTTGAAGTGGCTCAACAGCTGTTACTTTGGTGCCACTGGACTTCGACGCGGTTTTAGGTAACAAGGGTATCTGAGCCCTGGGAAAAATTCTACTGATTTATTAATATCTTTGAATTTTAAGTTTAATTCTTGTTAGTTGAGTTACCCCCGAGCAAGGCGTAGTTTGTTAGCGTCAAGTTCACGCATTGTGAATTTTAAAGAGTTTAATAAAGTGTTCTCTAAACCCTTCTCCTGTCTGGTTCCTTGCACGTACTTCAGCTGTCAAAACAGAAGCTTAAAAATAGATATTACAACTTGAGCCAGCTTAATCAGATATTTTGTGTGTGATCTCAGACTAAGTTAATTAATTTTGGTTTTCAGTTTATGCTATTTTTAAATACCCTCTAGTGACGGAGCTCTTTCTATAACACAAGTAATACCTACTGTTAATTTCAAAAGTTAATTTTAAAAGTTAATCTGAAGGTTATTGAGTTAAGCTTCTAAAACAAGTAGAACAGTATACTCGTAGCATAAGACTATTAGTCTCATTTTAATAATCAGAAATCGTGCATTCCATTCCATACTTAAAAGAAAATTATTATTGTTTAGTGAACACAACGCTCGTGCAAACTCAGAGGTTGCAGTTCCAATCGTTTAAATAAGGAATTGAAGCTATTCGTCGCATGTACTTTTGTTATATAATGATCATCCAATCCATGTGTTGAATGCAAGCCCCTGGTTCAATGCTTGGCAAAGAAAAAATTTATTATTTTAAGAATTTCTGTTTATTAGTATTAGTAGTAACTTAATGGCTCCGCATTGGCGCCTGAACTACGTGTGATAGACGATCATTCATCATAGATTTCTTGATATGATTTCATGAATTAGACATAGCCTTCTCTCCCAGTCACTAGCTGATATTAATTTTAAAGTAAGCGAAAACGTTTTAAGAAGACAGCACAACTTATGTAGCGTTGTTTAAAGAATATTTTTGAAAAGCAATCAAATCTCAAATGTAATTAAAGGGGACATTCTATTAGTAATACATCAATATAAATACTTTTTAATTATTCCATGAATGATATCCGTCTCGAAAAAAAAAAGTCTTTATTTTCAATAAATTTGACATGAACGTTCTCCAATTATATATATAACTACTTTCATAATTCTAAATGATAACTTTCTACGCATTAGAGAAAATTTTATCTCTGCTAGAAACGTTTTCAGAAAAAATCAGAAACAAAAAACGAATCCATGCAATATTTGTCTCCTTCTTTAAATGAGCAGTTTGGGTGTGTTGAAAAATGTGAATCTTATAGAAGTTAAGAAAGCCGCTGGCATGGTCAGTGGAGTTTGAATGCTAGTGTTAAAAGTTTATGTT
Organism: Stegodyphus dumicola; assembly: GCF_044657685.1. Lineage (NCBI taxonomy): Eukaryota > Metazoa > Arthropoda > Arachnida > Araneae > Eresidae > Stegodyphus > Stegodyphus dumicola. The sequence goes on along the minus strand of NC_140781.1, from coordinate 104,158,862 downwards.
AGAATTTCTTAATAATTTTTCGGTGAATGCTGTGAATGAACCATATTGAAAATTTTAAGTACATGTATCATAATCCAACAACTTTGCATTTAAACAAAGTAGCAGAAAAAGCATGTATGTTTAATTACCTTACAGAGTAATTCTAAAATACTTGGCGAAAACGTAAACGCAAGGAGCTTACATACAATGAAACCTCGGATCATGAACACCTCTCATTACGAACAAATCTGTTGACGAACTAATTTTTAACAACGAAACTGCTCGGTTGATGGAGAATCTTCTACGTTACGAGCATGCACGACAGCAACAAACTTTTTAAAGGTTTTTGTGTGGTAATCTCAGACATATAATTATTGCTTCCTCAGAAATTTCTGGAAGTAACATTTTAATAAATCACCATTGCTTACCTTTGATTGACAAAGCCTGGCGGCAAGTGTCTAGCAGGACTTTGAATCCTGCCTTGAGGAAATTGCCATATTTTGTTTCAGGCAGAGGTTTTGGAAGCCTTTGACACTAAGGGCTTTTTGTGGCTCATGATATTGTGTGTTTAGGCAAAACCTTGGGTTTGGAAGTTTACATTTAAGATATAGAGAAGTAACTAAAGGAGCAAAAAAAAATGTGTTCAGTGCAGAAGAACTGGAACAACTTCAGAAACAGAAAAAGAAGAAAGTGAAAATGATCCTGGTTTGCTTACTTCATGAAATTGTCCAAATAAGATTAAAGTTTTATAAAACGATACCGCACTGTTACAACAACAGAAAACCACACGAAAAGCATTTTCAATGACAATGATATCCCTTTAGAAACACTCCAAGAATTAAACATAAACAGGTCACTTTTTACGATCTTCTAATGAAACATAGGCCAAATAAATCTCAACCAAACTTGAGTAATACTAAGTGATAAAGAAACAAAAACGAAGAAACCTCATAATGTGTTTATAGAAAGAGACTCTCCGTCAAAGAAATAACAGTGTTTTCCTTTTCCCTCTTCTCCATCTTCCACTTATGCCGTCAACTTCCGTACAGGTATAGCAATGTTAAATTTAATTTTCGCCTATTTTATCTATTTATATTACGTTTACTCATTTTTTCTCTTCTTTGTTCTAGTGATTTCCATTTGTTTTGTATGCGCAAGATACTCTTTAAGTAAGTAATCATGTGTGGTCCTAAAAGTTTAAGTAAGTAATCATGTGTGGTCCAGGAGCAGATTGTGTACAGAATTGTGTGGGATCCAGGATTTTTTTTACATTAATTATTATAAAGAAAGTAGCTTCGATTTTCCAATATTTCTGGCAATCGAATTATATTCATGAAGCTTCTCTGTAAGCAGATTGCAATAAAATGTATGTCGGAAATAGAGCATAAGATGCTGGTGTGTATAAACAGCAGATTAGTAAGAAACACGAGTAAATAAAAATTTTAAAACAATTAATGTTCCAACTTTTGCTAGAAAGAACAAATGCCAAGCTTAGTACGCGATTCATTGCGGAGGCGCACGGATTGGTGTACAGATGCCACGTATTTTTCAGGCATATTTCCAAACACAACTGGTAATCTGGCCGTCATATCTTCACCAGACACATTGTAATTTTCTTAGCTCATACTCTTAATGAGCGTTAAAGGGAAGACGTCCATGCATACCATATCATATGATCGTAGTGGTTAAAAAATACATCTGTCCGGTCAGATCCGATGGAGAAGCTCTGTAATATATTCCCCCCATACAAAATCTTCTTATTTAAGTCTTCTCTACCCTCCTTTTCATTTTTCGTGCTTGAGGAATATTAGATGACACTGATTTAGAGATCAAAATGTGTTCTTCCTTTTCCTTTTTGGGCTGTGAAATTTCAAAAAAGTAAAAAGCATGGAATTTGTGTCGTAAAAACAGCTACGTATTTTATTTCCTGCTTTTACAACTTGCAATAACTAAGAAAAGCTGTTATTTTACGTTAAATTGACTAGGTAAGTTTAGATTCAAGTTATTATTTAAAAATTAAGATTGTATTGTGTTCAGACTAACATAATAGCTAATATATTACTCTTAGTTAACAACATATTAGCGATTATTAGTTAAAAAATAAAACATCATGCTGATATAATTAGACAGTCTTATTAAGAAAGTTTTAATCAATTAATAAGTTAAAAATTTACATAAATTCATTCGATCACAAAATGTAATTGAAAGCGGGTTATCGATTGTGAGCTAAATTTGCCCAAATACTACTAAATAACTCACTGGTTCTAACATCAGGTCGTAAGAATCAACGACAAGATTGATGCTAAAACTGCCCTTACCAAAATTTATGTCAACGGGTATTTAACAATAAAACAAAGAGAGAAAAGATTACGATTTCTTGTTGAAAAACGTATTATATTTATAGTATCATCAAAACTGCAATGCTCCGATATTTTTCATTCTTCACTGACATCTTGCGTGACTTTGTGAGATTACTTAAGCTGGAATAAATTGCAATCATTGAATATTCTGACTATAATGTCAGCGAGACATTCTTTATTGCATTCTTTAATTTTACATGTAGATGGCACTTTTCGGCTACCTTTCTTGTGATTTGTTGGCTGTCATTTCCTAATTCAACCTTTAACGCTACTATATTCATTTCCTACTTTTATTTAATTCAAAGGATTTCAATAAGCAATAGAAATGTTTATCTTTGGAACTTGTAGTGTGATCTTTTTTCTTCTGTATCCGGTATCTCTCGACTTCAGGTTTAATTTTTTTTCGATTTTCCTCCTTTAATTAGAAATGCTTTCCTTTCCTTTGATGTAGTTCCTATCACTTCTTTACATAGTTTATAATTTTGACACCTACCTCTTAAAATATGTTTTAATTATTTGTTGATCTTAGCTCTAAGCACATTTACGTCTAGCAGAAATGTTTAGGATACTTTTTCTGATTAGCAGATTTGTTGATTGTTATAATGAAACACTTTATTGTGATAACTGCGCTATACTACTGTGTGTTAACAACGATGCATACAATAATAACATCCTCGACGACTATATTTTTGATTGCACAGGATGTTCACAATCTGCTAGTCAAAAGATGTTGCGAATTAACCTAGGAATTTCAATTCTTAATACAAGTTGTTTTTTTGTCGTTTATGACTGACTTTAGACTTGGTTTCGGAGTTAAATGAAGAGCAGTATGAACTGACGTAAAAGCATGTTTCAAACATATACCTTAATTGAGATAAAATAACACACCGAACAAGTATTAATTTAGAAGCCAAAAAACAAAACTCAACGTTATATTATTTGCAAATTTTCATAGGACTAGTTTCGATGGTTTTAGGGAACCATCGAAACTAGTCCTGTGGAAATTTGCAAATATAACGCTGGTTTTTGTTGTTTGACTTAATTAATATACCTTAATATTTAGTTCTTTCTTCAAGAAGTTTATGAATCAAACAAACGTTCTTCAGAATAAAAAAATGAATTTACTGCTTTAAAACAAACGTATAGGTAGGTATGCGTGAAGACCTATGGAGAAATGTCTCAGCTTGTTTCTTAATTGTTTTGTTTATCTCTTTCCTTTGGGGTAGATCTTTTAGGAAGTCTCATATCTTTTGTTAATAATAGCAGTCTAGCCTTTATTTTGCTGTTAGCGTTATAATTGTCATAATTCTGTTTAATTCATAATTAAAATTAGTGTCATAAGGAGTCTATTTCACTTTCCTGCATTGAAATTATTGAAGATATTATAATTATTACATTTCTCTTGCTGAACTTGCTGAGGAGCTAGTTATTTCCACTTTAAGAAGAATTAAAAGCGCAGATTATTCTAGAAAAACATGAACAACTGAAGACACAAAAAGAGTTACTTCATAAATGAGCTACTGAGTAAGATAAGTACTCATGAAAGATAGTATCACTGATCAGACTTAATTTTTGGCATCCTGCTGTCTAGGTATTTAAGAAGGATTTCAGTTCACTTAAATTCCAAAAGTATATATCTAATTGCACTTACTTAACCTTCGTTATTCTAATGCCTTCATAACTAAATAGAAATCTAAATAAACTTTAACAAAGAAGGCAAGAGGTAAAACTGAACTAAATGGTTTATTAGGCTACTGTCTCGTAATTTACAACTTAAAATTTACAAACAATATCCACCTTTATTAGGGTAATTTTAACAATTTAAGTCTTTTTAAATCAATAAATTCGCATTCTAAACTTGGTCTGTTTAACTTCATTTAGTTCACTTAAGTATTTGGCTCCAGCAATGGGAATTCTAATCCTGCTGTCTAACAGATAGAAAATTAATTCGCCGACCCACTAGTCAGCCAGGTAGGAGGTTTTTTTTCTGAGAGTTACAGACTGCTGGGAGGGTTACCGCAGTATTCACTTTAAATTACAATTTTATCCTCTATAATCTTTAATTATGTATCGTAATACATGTAATGTAATACGAAATGTAAGATAAAGGTGGACGTGGTGCTGTACTGATTAACCCAAATGGTAAAGGGACAGTGCCCACGTCCTCCTTCGCTTATCGCTTATAATCTTTAATTGTCCTTGACTGGCTGTTGAAGGCCAACCAAAGAAACAGAATTTGCAGGAAAGCATTAGCATAAAAATGCGATCTCTCTTTCTTATACTTTATGTTTCCTTACTGTTTAATTATTTTAGTTTCAGCTGCATTTAATTATTTGAAATAAAAACTCTGTGATTGCCTTAAAACTTTTTGTCTGGATAGTCAGATAGACTCACAAATCATCATTCTCTTAAATCGTGTAAAGTATGAAAAGATTAACCGTGCATCAATCACAAACGAAACGTTTATATGGTATTTCTCCCGCTTTCTTAGCATGCCTTCGTGATGTAGTGGTCAGCACGCTTGACGCGAATTCGAAAGGTCCGTGGTTCGTGTTCCGGCGAGGACATTGCTCGTTTCTCACGTCTCAGCATCAAAAATCCTAATATCTTTACAGTGGCGCCCGAACTAAAAGGTAGTGAATGATGATTCTTCAACACCAGGATTTGGCGATTGGGTCTCCTAAAACCCCAATCGCCCTTTAAAAAGGTGGATTATATTTCTCCCGCCTTCTTAGCATGCTTTCGTGGTGTAGTGATGTAGTGGTGCGAATTCGAGAGGTCCGTAGTTCGAGTCCCGGTGAGGACATTCCTCATTTTTTACATTTCCTGCTTCCAAAAATCCCTAACGTTTCTACAAAGTGTAAACTGAATCATGCTTACACGTCAGTAAAATTCCGTAGTACATTTCAAAGACTCCAGAATTTTCAATTCTTGCTTGAAGGCTACCTAAACACATTATTCTTTGCATAGTTCTATTAAAATGTGCATGTATGATATTCCTCTCATCGTCTTTGTATAATCCCTGATTGTAATCTGTTTATCTCTTTCTGTTTATCTCATTTATAGTACTTGTAAACTTATTTGTGGCAACATTTTTGTCTTCTTGTTATTTTACTTTATACTATAGCCTGAATTTTCTCCTCTTAAAACTTCAAAATTAAGTTAAGTTATACCGAAATCTGATCTTCAGCTTGTTGATTCTTACCACGCTTTTCCCCATTGTGGTTCAGCATCCAAATTAATGACACCCCTTGTCGAATGCAGCAGCCGTTCCAAAGATGATAGATAATCGATGGAGACCATACTGAATATTCTATTCTAGAACAAACACCCGTGGTTTTCGAGGAGCAAAAAGTTCTATTTATTTAGAATCCCGACATTCTAGAGTAAAGATCATCTGTCAATGCATGCCGGTGAGTTTAATTAATGGAGACTGCAAATATCTTCCGGAGTTCTCTCGCTTCTAAAAGTAAGCTCTGAGACCCAGCTATGCAATAAACTAATTTTGTTGCCTTTTGCAGGTTAATTAATTGGCTCTCTGAATGAGATTGAAGCATTTTAGGTAACAAACTATATCACTGGTATAAAAACATTCACTCGCAGCGTGTTTTGCCATTACTCTGAAATTAATGGAGTTTACTACGAATAATTTTAAAATGAACGGTTCAGTGAAGGTCTTAAAATGAAAAGCGAATAGCGCAGCAGTTTAATCAATTAACGTACTGGAAATATAACTTCTTATTGTGATTATTTTTAAAGTTCCATTTCATGAATATGTAAAACTCACACTCACATTATTTTCTTCTTCGCTTAACTTGATGTTTTGAAAGGTTATAAGGTGAAGCGATGATTTTTAAAATGGTTTTACATAAGGTTCACGATCAAATTCTCTTAGAGGCTTCTCGTTTAAGAAAATAGTTGTAAAGTCTGAAATAGTATGTTGTGCAGTCAAATAAGATCTTTTTTTTCATGGAAATTCTATTCATCAAGGTCAAGAACCTGTTCGGCTTCAGTGATACTACTACAACACCTTTTCAACTCTTAAAAGGCTCGATCCAAGTCCTTCTAGACTCCTGAAAATTTTTCTTTTGGACTCTCTTAAACGGTATTTTTTGACAGCGATAGTCTCCATACTGAGCTACTAGGATCTTCGTTATGCAGTTTTCCTGTTAGAGTTATCTCAATCAAATTACGACAAAAAATACTTTAATTTGCTATTTTAATGTAAAATTTAATGTTTGCACTGTGTGGTTATGACAATCAAGATATGTTTTTTAGGGAGGTAGCAAAGAAACAGACAAATCCAAAGAGCAAGAGGCTAGCCTGTGAGAGAAAATTTAAGAAACGACTCGCATCAGCGCCCTATAGCTCGCTAGTTCTATTCTCTCATAATAAAGATTTCATTTATATGCTGCTCCTTTATTCAGCATTTGAGTAAGCATTTCCTGTAGCCAAAATGCGAGGTGGAAAAATAATTGATAAAAGTTCATAAAACTGTTAGTACCAAGTATACATCGTGCATTGTACTCGAAATATAAGATGTTGCATTTCCATAAATAACTGCAAAAGAGGTAAACAACAGAAACACAAAGTTTATTAACAAAATTAGCATTATTAAGAAAAGGCCCGCAACTATATTGCGCAACAATTTTTACCATATATTAATTACTATATTCTGATGGCAAAACGTCTTTTTGCTGGAAACCTCTCTAACTGGTATTCAGATTTCAGTGAAAGTACACATAGTTACAATCCTCTGAATTATTAGTATTCTGAGTTCTAGTTCTGCAATATTTCACACTCGTTCACTTCGTTTTGCATGTAACCCAGCCTCGAGCAGAAATCAAGGAAGCTGTTCCTGGAGAGAGGGTTAAGAAGACGCCGTTCTGCAGAATCCACCTATCTTCAAATTATCTTCCAAAAAAAAAAATACAGGTAGCCTTGCATGAAAAAAAGACATTTTACTCCTTCGAAAATAGTAACTAATCTCGCGCAACTTTACCCCAGTGGTATGAAGTCCATTTTGCTATCAACTGATTTTTAGCTGCAAATAAGAAAGTTAAGGAAACGTAAATAAGTTCCTCATACGCATAAATTTCTTTTACGATAGTATTTTTAAATAAGCAAATAACCAGGAGAACCAAAAAGAGTTTCTTAATTAAATATTTGTTAACTTTGCGTTTCTAGTTTTCATAATTTTTCCGCAAATGCTTTTCTGAATATATTTTTTATATTTACATTTTTTAAAAATATCTTATTCTATTTAAATATAGTTTTAGCGTTTTTTGTATACTAAAATGAATCTTTTATAGGTCATGGTTCATCTTAAACATTGTATTCTCTATTGCATCTGTTTTACCTTTGTGGCCAGGAAATATCAAAAATATGCTCTGGAGTTTCCTTAGACTAAACATTATTTTCCAAGCTCTTCATTCCTATAATTTAGGATTCAATTTTTTAATTTAAAAGCAGTTGCACCTTGAACTTAATTAGAAAGTGATTAATTGCAAAGTTTATCAATCTCATTTATAAATCGTTCTTCCATACATGTCGAAAAACTGAATTTAGTGGAACTATTTGCAGTCGTTGAGAATAGAAGACTGCAAGAGAACTTCAAATTTCAAATTCATAGCTAAGATAAACAATTCTTGAGTCTGAATTCTAAATAGCATTTACTGCAGTCATTAATCATACTCTCTATGGACTACCACGAGGGATATCTTTTCAATTACTGGAATCTTCGGAGATAATTTAATGATCCTTTTACACTTCTCTCTGCAAAAGACGCCTGCTTCGCATCTGGCATGTCTGCTTGCAGTTCTAGAATGAGAAAAGTTCTTCTTCATCATACTGCCTCGCATAGAAATAATGAGATAAATCCCTATTGTTACTGGAGATTATTAATATCTGTGACTTAATAGGATTAAAAGATATAAAAATTAAAAACACGCGTAGAACTTGAGGATAAACTTTTACAACTCTTAAATCCTGAAATCTTGCTAAGAACGATAATTTTCTTTTGTCCTGGTAGTTGCCTGAAAAAATGTACAAAAGTACTTTATTGTCCGTTAAGGAGTTTAAAAAATGAAAACTGATTGATAGAGCTGATAGGAAAGATATGTTAGAGAATGCCTTTCATTAGACTGCACAAATTCAATCTTTGTATTCACGAAATACCTTAATGCACTGTAAAGTTAGTAACTGTACAATTAATATATTATTAAGTAAAATTTTACGTATGAAATTCGGTAAGTAGATTAAAATCAATTGGTCTCGATCAGCTCTCCAGAAAATGAAGTCAAAACAATCACTGGCAAATTTTCTTTGTTAATAAACATATATGTAAGCTGTTCAAATACACGGATTCAAGTAATATTTTAAAAATATTATAAGACTTAGTCGTAAAGTTTTTATTTCACATGCATGCAAACCAGTGCTCTCTTTTTTTTTATATAAAATTGGGTTGATCATTTTAATAGCCCATTCTTAGCTCTAGCACATTTATTTTTAATTATTTCACCTTCTTAATGAAAGGAGAGAGATTACCAACTTAATTAAGTTTAGAATAACAGCTAATTAATTATGCATTAGATGATGGATAAGTAGGTAAGCTATTATTGCTTCCCTCGATATTGATCACTTTAATATCATAAGTGAGGAGTGAATCCAGTAACAAATAGCTCCTTCTCTTCATTCAGACCTACTGATTTTCCATAAGAGATAATCATAGATTCAAGAACTAGTGCAAGAATTTGATGCCGCCTAACTAAGAAATGAATATGAATTTTCATTCCTTGATAAGACATCAAATTTTTGCACTAGTTCTTGAGTCTATGATTATTTATTCTTGAAAGCCAATAGGTATCACTGAAGAAATGGAACCATTCCTTAGTGTTATTCATAGCTGGACATTAAATGAGGTCTCCCGCGGACATAAAAAGACACATATTTCCTATAAAAGGACTAATCATCTGATACCAGAGTTTCACGCATACTGATCAATTATGCAAGTGTGGTATTCCAAGAACTACGCAAGCATTTCCACTTTACATGGCATTACTTTGCTCTAAAATAAGAGCTAAATGATAATTTGAAGAAGTTTCTCACAGATATAGAATATTTTAAATGATCTGATAAATGTATTTTTCAACAGTAAACTTCTATTTCCAAGAAAGATAGTTATGAACTGTGTGTGAGAAACGTTCCAAGGATGGATAAAACATAACATTTATATAGTGCATGAAACTGCTTTATAAGGTCACTTTCTAAGAAATAACCTTCGGAAGCTGCATACATTTCATGGCGCAGACCGGCAAAGTTGTTGCGAGCAGCAGGACAGCAGTTTCACCAGCAGGCCAGCGGCAAAGTTGATAAATGCTGATATTTGGCTGCCGGTTTGCCTTTCTTTCTTTCTATTTTAATAACATAAATATCATCTTAATAAATGTAAGTTTATGAAACTAAAGACTAAAGCAAGAAAATACATAAATTTACCCAATAAAGGGTGTTTAAATATGGGTCTGCATTACAGATCTAAAACCCCGTGCTGCTCAGAGGCCTCCCAATTCGATCGTCATGTTTTGCTGATATTCTTTCTTCTTTAAAATGCTTGTGCCAGTTTAAAACTCCTGATCTTGATACGTTATTCATCATAAGCTACATGTATGACATATCTGCAGTTTCCGAGGGAGTCTGTTCTCATTTCAAACAAACTTTTACGTTACAGCTTCGCTTTCTAAATTTAAACATATCAGCTCAACCATAGTTTTATTTCATAAATAAAAGTATGCCAAACAGTGATATAATATTATAAAGTATTTTCTTCCTCCTTCCAGCGTGTCTTCGTGGTGCAATGGTAATACACTCGTCGCGCATTCGAGAGGTCCAATTTTGATAGGCAAGGATACAGCTAATTTTTTATGACTCCTGCTTCAAAATAACCTAACGACTCTACAGTGTTTATTCCAAATTAACTCAACTCCCAGATTCTCAAACATCGGTAACTCCAGAGTCTCAAATAATGGTATAGTCACTCTATTAGTTAGTTAAGCGTGTTTATTTATATTACATTTTATTAATTTATTCCCTGAACTTTTGTTACACACATCATATATTTTGTGGTATTTAGAGAGTGTGGAGTAAATTTTAGTATGTAATTCAAAATTTAGTTATATTCTGTATTCATCTCTAAAAGTTTTCACGTTTTTGCTGATAAAATAATTTGTATCGTAAACAAGTGTCAGGGTCTTCACAGCCATATAAATTCATAGTTTAGGTCAAAGCTTCAAGGAAAGTCATCAGATTCAAAATGAGTTTTCATTAAGATAGGAATAGTCTTTCTCTTAACAAATCTCTTTTTGTTCGGTATCCATCCCAGTTAAGACATTATTTGTAGAATTAATGTATTAAACTTCATTTAGAATGTCCTTTAGCATATAAATTGATGCCTAAATGAGTGATTTCAATTGCCTAGAAACTTACCCAAATGCGTAGAACAATTCGTTATGAAATCTTTCTGTCTCCTATTCAGTAAATGACGTAAATTATTAAAATCTAATTAAGAGAGGAGTATTTCGTATTTCAGACTCGTAGTCATTCTTTGTGCATGGAGTATTACTTACAGAAATGCAATTTAATTTCATCTCTATACATTAGTTGTTTATGGAACCTTATGTCGTCAATAAATTAATCATTAGTTTATTAAATTATTCGTTTATTAAAACACCACATGTGCAGGGATTAACTTTGACTTTCATGACCTGAAATTAGTTGGAAAATTACGTTCGGTGCAGAGAAAATGGCATAAGAAGCTGATAGCAAATTGTTTAATTTCTTTCGTAAAACTCATGCTCGTTTCAGATGCTTCATATGGTTCGATTAATATTTCAAATATTGAGCAGCAACTTCGCTTGATCTTTTCCTCATAAATATAATCTGTATTTCGTAGTGCATGGTAAAATAAATTTTAGATTTGAAAAACTATATCTTAGAGATGCATTCAGATTTGTCACTAAATATGCAAATACTCATTTGATACAAATAAGTCCTCAGTAGGTAGTATGTACTGCTGATTAAAAATTATTATTTTTAGTTGGAGAAAAGCAATTTTCCCCTGCAGATGCTATAATGTATGATGTAGTATATACACTTAATAATGTACTTCCATCGAAAGTTTTCGTTCTGTTTCGCATAGCGCCATTTCATTTCGTGGTGATATTTAAAATATTTCATGATACTTTAATGAGAAAGGTTGATGACTTATAATTTCGTATTGCGCATATAGCTTAGGTTAGCATATACTTCCTCCATTCCTAGAGAAAGCACGAACATGAATGAGCTTTATATATGTCATTTACTGTAAGTGTAATTTTTTATGCCATTTATGTGTATGTGAATCATTAGAATAAGCTCTTTTTCATGTCCTTTGAAAATATTCTAACAATGTTTATAAACCCTAACAGACTTGAGGAGTGCATATGCTAATTAGTTTATAAAGTTGAAACGTTTGTAAGATTTTAGATAATAAATAGGTGTAGTAGGTCTTGTTTTACTTTTTATTATCACTTATTCATCCTTTCTAACTCAATTCTATCAAAATGGAAATTTAACAATACAACAAAAAGAAGATAAAGAAGTCTTAAATGAACACGAACACTTCTTAGCCACTTTAACCACTGAATGCTTTCCTGCTTCGCGTTTTTGGCATTGCTCTTGCCTTTAACAGCAGTGAATAATTGTATTAGAGTAAACCTGATGCTGTAAGTAATTAAATGTACTAAAGCTTTATTGCTGAGAGTAAGCTGTAAAGAGAGTTTGATCAGTAATTAATGACTTTGAAATCTCTTATTATTTTAGGTTTAAGCATGCTGAATGCTGCTATTAAGACAGAAGTCTGTGTTTTGCACTGAAATAAAATTTGAAATTTTATTTTAACTATAAAATTGGACACATAGTTCAGAACATGAATGTATATATTCAATGATCCAAACATTAATTTCATGCCTTTATCATCACACTTGAAAACTAAAATCTTTAATTAAATGCTTTCATATTAGTAATTTATATAGTATTTTTTAGAATGACTAATTTTATAGTTTGTAGAGCCATTACGTTCTTTCAACGTCATGAAACTTAAGAAATCCGCATTGCCCTCACAGGTATTCGAACGCCCGATCTCCCGAATGCATGTCGAGCGTGCTTCCGGTTAACTACGAAGGCATGCAGAAAGGAGGGAGAAAATACCTTATATACTTCCCCTTTTAAAGGGCGACTTCGAATGAAGAGACCCAGTCGCCAAGTCCTGGTGGTACAAATTATCGTCTACCGTCTTTTTTATTCTGGCGCTACTGTAGTCTCGTCGAATTTTTTTGAAGTCATAAAACTGAAAAAATTCTTAGTGCCGTCCCCAGGATTTGTACTCCTGTCCTTCTGAATAGATGTCGAGCGTGCTTCCAGTTACACCACGAAGACATGCGGAAAGGAGAGAGAAAATACCTTATAAATTAGTAATTCCATATGCATAAAAAAACAGCAGTATTAACCCATTTTTAGATGAGACAGTCATTGAGAAGTAAAATGGCAGGCAGTAAAATCTTAATTATCATAGATCGAAAAAATATAGCATAAAATACTTTTTTAATTTGCCTCTAAATTTCATTCGCTGAAGTAAAGGAGATACAGGAGCAGACAATCATCATGGAAGGACGAAGTAATCTTTCAGCATGACAAAGGCGACAACTAATGTTTTACGTTTTTCTTTAAAAAAAGTATGCTTCTCTTTAGAATTCGGGAGTCTTTCTCACGCAAAAGAAAGAAATTATGTAGTCAATATAACTACACTTTTGTGCCGAATATAGTTGCTTAAAGAGAACTGAAACGAAAAATATTACCTAGTTAACGTGAAAGAGCAGTAATAAGCATGTTATATCAGTTGATTTTAAATTAATATAGGAAATTTCTCATTCTTACTTCTTTACAATATTTACGGAATTGCTATCCCCATGTCAATACAGATAGAGCTCATTATTAAAATAAATGTTTCAGTCTTCGATAATAAATCTGTCACAATGTGAGCTTTCTTAATCTATTCTTTTTCTGTTGTCATCAGCAAAGCATGAAGATCTGCGGACCGTCAGCTTTACGTGCTCATTTCCCAAGTGCTCTTAGAATTAAGGCGTAAGTCTGTCGAGATGACAGCTGCATGTGTTTTTTAAATACTCGGATGGTTGAGCAAAACCTTGATATACAAAATTTCATTTACATATGCTAAAAGCAATGCTCAAAGCTTTGATGGGTTGGTCCATTATATTCAAGCTGTTCATTTTGTATAAGTCAGTTAATTTGTCAAAATTAAATCTTTGTAATTGTCTGCATTATTAATTGGAGTTTAATAATTAAAAGGATGAAATTGATTAAATTAAAGGGACAAATGTTTTATTTGACGAAATTATATCACAAATTGGAGTTCTCTTTCAGTTCTTTTAAATTAGTAACCATTTGAGTTAAGCGGCCACATGAAGTTTCCAAATTCCCTCTTCGTTTCCTTTCAAATTTAATTTGAGTATTTATAAGATATATGTAGAGTACATCATTTTGTTTTGAATGCTCTGCATTAAATCTGCTGAGATGAAGTCCTTAAATGATAAAAACAAGCGGAAATAAAACCTTACACGGCAAAATACTAGAATTCCCATAAGATCATGCTATCTCTAAACATAAAAGCTAAATATGCCAGCCTCATACTGATTTTAATGAGGACTAATCAGCATACTGATTTGAAAGATGAATGTTCCCGATACATCACTTTTGCAAAGATTTCTCAGTGTTCCATACCATTTTATAAGTATTTTCATCACGATTCGCAAAATTTATTGAATAAAATAAGATGAAATTATAATCCTATTTTTAACTGATAGATTCCTTTAATAAAAACTAAATAATTACCTTCTATTCTAAGTAATATATCTAATTAGACTTAAATACAATTATTTTGCACCTATTAAATGTTTGTTTATATATTATAGTGCTGAATAAAGTAAATTCGTTTCTATCATCAGAAAGGAAACTAAACTTTCTGCAACTGGACATATCTTCTGCCTTTTACATATGTTATTCCTTTTCCCCATCGCTTACAGCTTTTATGATGCATAAATTGCTAATAGTATACAGTACACTAAGCGCTTCTTATAGATGCAATGCAAGGGAAATTTAATTTCATTTAAAAATTTGTATGTATACCTCTATCTGTCTGTCTGTAGAAATGCTATATAAAATATATACAGATAAATGTATAGGTATGCGGGTGTGTGTTTTCCACATATACTAGGGGGTTCTAAGAAAATTGACAAAAATGTAAAGGTGAGTAGAAGGGACCCAAACATGCAAATGCGAATGCGGAAATGGCACTTTGAGGTGTTAGAGCGCTGCTGAAATTGGTATATAAAAGCAGCGTGATGGCATAAATCCTCATTCCCATCGCATATAATCAGCGATATGCAAGGTTACACGAAAACGGAGCTCGCTGACATGCAGGTCCTGGTTTAGGGCCCCAGCATAATTCCGTACATTTACCGCAAATCTGCTGCAGGGTACTTACTGCCGATTACTTTGCGACTTCGTGAGAGAAATTAAAAGTAAATAACATAGGCAGAGGACGACTATATAACAAATTTGCATAACTGTTAATAAAGATAGGTTAAACTTGTCAATGAAACTGTATTTTTCTATTTAAAATTCGTGTAATCAAAACTGGGCCATGACAGCTAGGCTGTTAGCAGTTCCCTGTTGAGCAGAAACCAATCATAACTGTTGCCCATTCTTCTGGTCTGGTATACGTTAATGCATAACTGCTTCTTTTGTGGAAGAACGGGAGAGGTTTGGGATTGCTACACTTTTCGGATCTCCAAATATACCAAAAATAGAATCTCTTCCTATAGTTTATCATATAATTATTGCATTTTAAAGATCAGTTTCGAATTAAAAATTAAGTGAAAAACAACCTTACTTTGAAATAGATTTTATCTAAAATTCTTTCGATATTGAGGGCGATCAAGCACAGGTCCGTCTTCTCCAGCTGCAACGATCGCAAATCGACAGAATTTTACTCAAATCTACGCCAAACTAAGTTGTTTTATGCCTAATTTTAAATTTCGCACTGATATGTTTTTCTCCCAAGCAGAAATTTGAAAATTAAATTGTGTCTTTAAGCTTCTTTTCCTGTACAGTTTTACTCTCTCGAGAATATTCGCATTTCATTACTTAATTTCTAAATTACCACTAGTAGAAAAAATGGATTATATTCTTTCGGAGACGTTATAATTTCTAATATATCTAGTGTTCTCAGGTTATATTGAATACAAATAAACGATTTAAATGTCTGTTCCACAATCCGATTTTACGATGCATTAGTGTCTATGGACAACTGGTTTTTATCTAGAATACTTTTGCAATATTTGAAATTTATTCGGATGGCACAAATTTCATACTATTACTTATCATATAAATACGTTTATTGATTATAGATTTCTCCTCGGCGAAATCTATGATTTATCTATCTATCGATGAAATGAATCTATTTATCGATCATAGACGTAGTTTTGCCCGCATAGTGACTTGTTGAATGTAGACTGTGTCCGTCTAGTAGTTAAAGCGTAAAGAGAAAATTCTGTTGAGGATTTGTTTACGAAAATAACACGACAGGAAAGCAAATTAAGTAAATTTTTAAAGTAAACGTAAAATGACAGTACGATTATATGTAAACAACGTAATAGTACAAGAAATAAAGCAAACGACTACATCAATCATACCTCACAAACCGAATCGGGTGGAAATTCTTTAGTTTTAAATAACAAAGATAGAAAATTAAATGTTTTTCTTGTGTGGTGTCAAAGATTGCTTACTTTATTTTCTGCATCTATAAAGCCCTGAGAAATTCCGACTATTCATGGGCAATTTACGATGAAACCACTCTGTGAAATGAGATGGGAAACGAGAACTGAAAATATTAATTCTGTTAAGTACCAACTTAAGAATATAATGTATGTCTTAGAGAAAGACAAAGAAAATTTTGTGACATCTAATTTGTCAGTGAGACATCTAATTTGCTAGAAGAAATCATAACACTCGAATTTTTTTTTAATCTTGTGATATGGTACAATATTCTGATTCATCTCAATAAATTAATTCGAAAGGAAGGCACTATAAACTTGTAAATTGAACGAGATGTGTTATTGAAGAGTCCAGGTAAATGTATTTCAAAAAGCTATATAAAAATGAATTGGTTATATATTTAGTGAATGTTGCACAATTCACTGATATCAAATGTAGAAATTTAAAATAACAGTTTTCTTTTGAAACAGGGATGAGCATGATTTAGAGAAAGAAAATATCGCATTAGATTTTTTTATTATGCTTGTATTCTGTCTGTTTATGAAAAATTACATAACTTTGAAAATTGTTAATATACAGCATATGTTACATAAATGGCTGTATAAAACATAATTTAGAAATAAAGTCATTAGAGGTAATAACTTATGCAGTATTTAAACTTGCTATATAAAATGCAATTTTAAAGGGTACCACGTCAGAGATCTCACATATTCCAGCTCGTGGCTGGGTGGGGAAAGCTCAAAATTATTTACAATACAAAATTATTTACAGCTTATAATGTACTCTGGAGCCCAAATTTACAATTCACGTAAAAACTGCATTTTTCTTCAATGAAATTTTGAATGCAAATTTACAACTTAGAAGCAATTGAGTTGGAGAAAGTGTATTCTAAAAATATTTTAGGAAACTTCGTAAATTAAAAAAATAAAAAGATAAAATATTTTACACATTCAAGAGAGATTCTTAAAAACATCCTATAAATTAGTATATATAACTTTTAATCCCAAAATTGTAAGAAAACGGAAGTATCTTTAACATCGCTATCGTTTTCAATAGTAATAAAAATCGTTATAACATTCGCAAAAAAGCGTGCTACATTCCTTGAAATATTGAAATAAAAAGTTGATCAGTATTTCTTTTTTATATTATTAAATAGATTTTACTCTTATACTTCCATAAATAATGCTGAAAATAATAGGTGCTCTATTTGTAGTACGAAAAGGAGATTCTAGACGTTTTCATAACTCAGACAAGACAAAATTGCATTTTATTTCCCAATAGCGTAATATATGGATATTTAAGATTTTAATAAAGAAGAAGATAAACTAATGCTCTTACTATTTATTGAAGAAAATATTCTTTTTTGCCACTTTTTAATATGCACATAATTTGATAATTTCGTTTTTAAATTTCTATTTCATAACTTTATTACTTTAAGATAAATATTTACTTTTTTATAAGCACTTTTAGCACAATAATTGCTTTCTTAATTTTCTTCGGGAAAACTGCTTAAACTAAAGTTCTAGCTAAGAAGACTTCTTCTTCTACTTAATTGACTCCTTAGGAAACAATTACGACATGCTATGCAGAGTATTTCGGAAGTAATTATCGTAGAAGTCAGGAGACAGCCTTGATGTTGAGCGAAGATTATTATTTCTGCCTAGGGTATTCAATTACTCAGAAAGTCAAGATGGAACATTAAATCGTGCTGCTTTTCTTCGGGTGCAATAGTTGACGAGATCTCCTTTGCTCCCGGAAAAGACATTTTTATAGTTTTGTCATTGTGTTAAATCCTCTGCCTAGTTGTTAAACTAATGGACATGCGGTAAGTTTAATGTCACAGAGATGTAATGAGCGTCGAAAGTCAAAGGGAAACATTTAAGACCATAAATCGATATAATCTACAGTGTCCCGATAAACTTAATTAAACAGAACATAAAACTGAATGTGGCACACATTAAAGAAAGTAGATAATGCAGGAATCGCGTGGTGCATTTTTGTAAGCAGAAGCATTTGTACCAGAAACATAAATCGAACTTATGTTTTCCGATGGAAATATTTTCAAATATTTTTGACATTCAGGTAGATAAACATTAAAGCACTGTTTACACGTCTCAGATGTATCAAAAAAGACGTACTAAAGACAAAAGAGTTTTAATCGAAACTTCAGTTTAAGCATTTGATATGTATGTTTTAGCTACAGAATTTTAACTCTTGTATCAAACTAATTTAATTATATGAGCTTATTGTTATTTAGCATTTTACAAAAATTATTTTTTTTTATTTTTAAACCCATAAGAAATGTTAGCATATAATATTTAAAGTAAAAAACGAAAATGTCCATGCTTTTACTTGCGCATCCTTTTCAATTGCTCATCTTAAATAAAATAAAATATTTTCAAGGAAATTTTGAAGTAAATGTTTAATATTTTCTTTACTTTTCATTTCTTGCAACTGTCTGGTTAAATCATACTCTCCAAATGACACAAGAATGAAATTTTTCCCATCAGCAAACTCTCTAATCAACAGACTATACTACCTTTCTTATCTCTCAAGTGACTTCTCTTTCCAGCGGCCAGCTGCTTAATCTACAGTGTCCTGATAAACCTAATTAAACTAAACCATAAAAGCAAAACAAAATTTCTATCCAGTCTAAGATATATCACATCTCCCTTTCTGTCCTTTGTAACGTACAATTTCCATGAGAAACATATTGGTGAAACACATAAACGGGTTCATTGTATATGATTAAACGTATTATTATCCTTGGATTATATTATTTTAGAAAGCATGTTTAGAAAGCATGAACGGTATTAAAATGTATACACATAAAGAGATAGTTTCACATCGTGAAAGAAAGAAAGCAAGGGGAAAAACTTCGCAATTCTAAAACATCATGGTATAAAACATTGTCGTAGAAAATAAAGCGGTTCAAAAACTTCCGTTTTAAGACATCTCCATAGAAAATACCCTGGCAAAAAATAAAGAACCTTCAAATCTTCGCAAGATGACAAAGTCGTTGGCATACCTTTTCAGACTTTTAATTTATAAGTGCATATTCTTATAATGATTTGTGAATGCAACAAGGAACGAGGTAATGTTTTACCTACATTTCACATTTTTGAATCTCATAAGATGTTTAATGATCTTACAAATCAGAGCAAAATTCGTGTTAGCATATTGAAAAGACCGCAAAAATGTTAAAAACTGTTTAACCATCCTTATGAAAGTCTATGCCTTCAATATGATTACGATACCTTCATCCCTCTTAAAATGTTCTTTACGGAAGTAAGATAAATATGATCAGAATAAAAAAGCTAACCGTCATCGACTGGTTTGTATAATAACCTGCAACTCGAGTCATTACTCATCCTCTTGTCAATAAACAGAATCAATATAATAGTTATATTAGAGGAAGAGATAGTGTTTAATGATATTTCGCATCAATAAATTCTACTTTTAGCTCAATGTGCATGTCTTTCTCATTTCAATAATATGAAAATAAAAAATGTGTTTATTTTGTCCTATCGCACTGCAAAAGTCATTTCCGTTATCCTTGTCTCAAAGTATCTTGGCCAAACTTTGAGTCAAGAATGGTTAGCAAGCAGTTTTTTATTTTGGTTCCAAATGTGAGCAGCAATATGATACTATTAAAATAATTTCAGTACAAAAATTGCCTCAACAATAAAACAGTAATAATCAATCAATCATATTCCTAGGAGTTCTGTCGTCTTTTATTTGGAACTAATTTCTATCTTGTGGCTAGATAACCGTTTCTTCAGTAATGGTAGAAATCTACAGGAAGGAGTTGTTAAAACGTTAATTCTTATTTAAAAGTAACTAAAACCTTACAACTTCAGCTCCAAATTTTTAAATATGCAGTAAATACAAAATGTTTCAGCTGTTATCATAGTAAGTACAGTAGAACTTCAACTACCTGAAAAGAAAAGGACCACAGTCCATCCGAATAAACAAACATCTAATAATTGAAAACAGTTTTTTCTTAGGTTAATGCGTATTTATTGTAATTCAAAATTTTATTTCATAGTTATCGAAATTTTATTTGTCTATCAAAATGATATTAACTTTGCCCTTCACTGTCATAACTAATATCCTTTTCGGTGGCGTTTTGATTAGCCATACATGGTTACAATATTAACTTTAAACTACCAAAATACCAAAGTAATCGCAAAGGACTGTCAGATAATTTTTTGTTTTATCTTCCATTTAGAAAAAAGTAGCATAAAGCAAGGTAAAAGTTTAAAATAAAATTATTTATAAACAAGTGTACCTAACTGTTATACAAACTGACATTTTGACCGGAACAAAATCTTCGCATGCTTCAAAGTGGATAAACAAGCGTTCTTGGCAATAAAATTAGTCATATTATAGAATGTAAATTTCAAAATTAATAAGCATATCGATTAAGTTAAGATGAACAATTACGCCATGTTTATTTGCTTATACGAAATTACTTTTGATGGGAATATAATAAATACATCTTGCATATTCCTCTAAATCAATTTAATAGCTTCTTAAAGAATTGTTTTATCATTTTGTGCTCTATAAGTCGATAAAAACAAAAATTAATGCGCAAGAAAATTAATGGTAAGGTTATTTATTTTAAATGGTCTGAAAAGGATAAAAAATCTGAATAATTGCTGTGTCATAATAAGGGATTCTACTGGACTTTCAGGCTTAAATGGCTAAACTCTAGATTTAATTTCAGGACAATTTCTTTAAGTCTACAGTGATAATGAGAATAAAATGAATATCAGAAGATTCTATGTAAGGCTGAAAAGAAGCGAAAAGTTTTCCGCTTTTTCCTAAAAATATCGATTCTAAGAATTTCGAAAAGAAAAAGAAGAAAAATAAAGCAATCGAAATGCTCTAGTCCATACGCAATAAGATTATATCTTTCTTCTTCGAAGAATGAGTACACATAAGGCTCATTATTACAGTGCAAGCTATTAGGAAATGGCGTTAAAAATAGCTCTCATTTTCATCAAAATTTCTTATATATATTTTCATAGTTGTGGCCCTTATATTCTATAACATCGCTGCATTTATAAGCAGACTTTGTACAAGGTTTATCTACATCCTTAGAGCGTGCTTTCGAGCACATCCTGCTAATCGGACTGCCCAGAATTTGAATTCCGGCGAGGGCATTGCACATTGCTCATATTTCCTGCTTCGGCAAACCCGAACTAAAAGGTAGTGACCTCCAGGATTTGGAGATTGGGTTCCCTCCTCTCCAGTCTCCTTTTAAATGGCAAATAATGCAATGTTTTTTCTCCTCTTTTACAACATGTGTTCCGGGTGTGACTGCAAAGCATGTCCGACTAACACCAGAGTTCGAGTCTATGTAAGGATCCTGCACATTTCTCACGTATCCTGCTTCGAGAAACCTACATTTTTACCGCGGCTTTTTGCTCTTTTGGGAACGAATCTAAAAGCATAGATACTCACACTATATTAATATCTTGGAATGGCATCATACATATGACGAGCTCTTTGTTTAGAACAGTTTATTATGTCAAAAATATTGGCTATAAAAAACTAAATAAAATATCATCTTTTCCAAATAACGAATAACTAATGGCATTTTATCTTATACAATTGATTTTCGAAAAATTAAAATCATTTTAACTAACCTCTACAGCCAAAACTATTTCCAGTTTATAACAATATCTCAGAAAATGCGTACATAAGTTAAAAATAAAATTGCAACATCATAGTATATCTGCGCATAATTTACCTAGTAGTTTATGAAATACGCATATCGTCCTTTTCTTATACTGATAACTCTCCCGCGTTTTTCCTTTAAAATGTGAAGCCGTTTTAAGTTGTTTGAAATTTAATAGCAAGACTCATCTATCCCATGTTACTGCTGATTTTTGATAAAAATGGAGGATCTGTTATTAAGGGAAAAAAGATTGATTCGCTCGAACCTAACATCAAGCAAAGAAGTGTAAATACATGAAACTTCACGCAGTGTAAATTTCATGTACAACACGATAAAACCTCATAGGTAATGTTTATAGCTATAGTATGTTGAAGGCACACCCTTTAAAATGAATGCATATTCAAATATGATAGAACAGAGTATGAATAGAGATTTTACAGATAATAACATTCACTAAATTCTGCAATTATCTCTCAGGGATAAGCTGTCAGAATTGATTAAATTATGCAAAATGTCTTATCTCTCTAAAAGCGAGCTCTAACGAGGAATTCGCATAACAGATGACATCCTAGGAAATGGAAATTTCGGAACTTCCAAAACTTCTCTTCCCAGATTACGTTTAAAACAATCTTAAGCGAATTATAATTAAACGATCATGAATACAAATTACGAACGTCTGCAATGAATTACGTTTTAAACCATTTGAAAGCAACGAAGCTCTCAATTTTTCTTAGAGACTATTCTTTGAAGAAACCATTAATATAAAGTATAAAAAATTAATTTGAGATGGAAGATTCTAGCAATAAGCTTTTTTTAACCATGTTATTATAACAGGAATTCTATTAAACGCTACCAGGAAATCGATTAAAATCATCGAATAGAGATATTTCAGATTGTGGTTTGATATCTATAAACAGAGTAACCTCATGAGCACTTTTATGACTTATCTTTATGACATCACTTTATGACATTTTCTTCTGTATACATTCAAACGAAACAACGCGAATTTGAACATCTCTACAAGGCTATCACTAGAAGATGGAATTATCTGTTCTTGTAACCAAATGCTTGCTTACCTACCTGGAGGAAAAATCGTCGGAATGATTTTTATAATTAGGTGTGGGGTTCCATTCCCGAATTCAAACTGGGTAAAGTCATTCGATTATTTTGAAGCAAGAGAGGTGAAAAATGTGCGCTTCCCTCACCGGGTCTCAATCCCAGGAGCTCTCGAATACACGTCGAGTGTGCTTCGAATTACACCACGAAGGCATGCCGAAAAGATGGAGAAAATACCTTATAACTTTACTTTAAAAGTAAAATAATACACCTATAAAGCAATTTAAGCATATAATAATCCTCATAATAATACTTTTATCTCTAAACTTTATGAATTACATTTTCATGGAGCTCAAAAGTTACAGATGGGTCAAAGTCATTCATTCTCTTGAACCTGTCGGCATCTTTGTTTAAGTATGATTTTATATCCTTCTAATATAGATTGCTTTCGTTCCTGTTAATTAGATAAAACGAAAAGCTTTGTTCGAGGTAAGCGTTTGTTACTATTCACTCCGTTGGCTTACTGATTAAAACTTTCCTTTCTGTCAGTTTCAGTATTAAATAAAAGTTCATAACATTTTTTCGTTTCGAACTCATTTGTATCAGCAATAAGTTTAAGAAAAGGGAGAAAGAGGAGATGAAAGAAAGATGAGAAAAAAGAGAAATAAATGAAAAAATAATATACTTGCATCTTCAGAACAATAAGTGACTTATTTAAGTAAAAGTCGACCTTAGTTCACCTGACTGCAAAGAATGAAAATAAAATTTTGAAAGAAAAATGGGGAAAATTAAACAGAGGTGAAAACGAAGCATTAAAATAAAAACGAACACGAATTTATAATTAATTGCACCAGACAAAGATGCTTACAGTTTTCAAAATTTCTATTGTATGAATGTAAGCATTAACTTGCATCAGCGCACACAAGTTTCACTCTTCGGGAGGGAAATTTATATTCAGTGAGCTATGCTCTAAATTTTCGGTTTAACTGTACAAATTTGTCTACGAAAACAGCATTATTTTCATATCAAATAACATTAGAAAGGTTAGTAATTGTAAATTTAATATGTACCTAAAAATAAGATATACTCACATTGATTTCCTATCTAACATTGTTGTAAACAAAAAAGGATACAAGTGACATTACTTATTAATAAAAATTAGAAATTCATGCTGCAAACGAAAGTCGTATTACAAATGATCAGTGTATAACTAGAAAATTCTGATTTGTGTAATATTCAGGCTAACTCCAGCTTTCCTCTTCAGGAAATCTAAATCGAGCGTTAATAATTTTCTTAAAGATACTGTTGGACAAAACTGGGATAGACCTTAAGCAGACAAATCTCTTTGCTTTTACAATTTTTCTCAATAAAATAGTATTAGAACTAATAGTTTTCATTTGATAAACTAACTTAATATACAGAATGTTGTGTGACAACTCTGATGAAGCCAGGACGATGTAGATTTACCCGTTTATATAGTCATTGCAAATATTTTATGACATAGTAAAGCATTTAATTCAAATCATACATTGACTCAAATGTTAAAGCATTGCATATAAGAGGATTACTGTAAGCCTCGAATGTAACATAGTTGTCTTTCAGGAATTATGTGAAAGTTATCTGAGTATCGTTCGTATCAATGAAATAGAGTGAAACTGAGCAAAACTTTGAGCGACATCTTTAATCTCGATTTATGGGCGAAAACAAATAAATATTTTGAAATATTAAATGTTTCTTCAGCTACAAATAAACAGAAATTCAATACTTCAATGCAGAGAAATGAACGCATCCAGTGCAAACCTTTGCAATTTCTTCCTTTTGTCATCCACTTGATAGCATCATTATATATTTCATAACTATCTGTTAAGGAAAATGAATTTAAAATAATTATTTATTCTCATAGGTTATTTATGCTTTTATGAATTTCGGCTCTCTTGATTACGAATGCGCTTCTAAATGCATCTTTTTCAAAATGTTAGTCGATCATGAATATAAAGATACGCAGCACTGCAACGCACATGTAATAAATATGCAACAGCTGATAAATGCGTGAAGCCCACCAGAAGAACAAAACCTAGTTATTTAAGTAGAATTCCTTAACATATCCTGCCACCGATCTCTAATATTAGGTTTGAAATAAATTTAACTCGAAACATATTTTTGATATACAAAAAATTACACACTAATTGAACAATTTGGTTTTCTCAAGGAGGGATTAATTACATTCAATAACAGAAAAACAATGTTATCAAAATAAAGAGAAATATCGAAATGTTATTTCTAACTAATTTTTTAATGTGAGCTCGTTCGGCATTTCACGAAACGACTCGTGATTTAAACTGATGATCCAACGATATGCAGCAACAACGGCATATCGAAATCGAAATGCCTCGTTATGTTATGACGGGGGCTAATTTTCAAAAAGAAAGAGATTATACGTTTTTTAATAAGTAATATATTGTGCATTTGCCTGCGCGAAAGAGTTAATTTTAAAATGCAGTACTGGATAACTGTTAAAAGCCATTAAGTATACAAAGGAATTAAAGTTTTGTGACACTCAGTTCAATGACGCTTCTTGCTCTCAATTAATTTGATGTGTCATTCTTTCTCAACTGTCAATGTTAGTTAACAAATACACCTAATAATAATATTATGAACTTTTCCATTCTTGATAACAAAATTCTTGTTATGCAAAGTAGTATATTGCTCCATATATCAGATTTAGTAAAAAATGCAAATGTTTTTGCATAAACTGGAATTTTTTAAATGTGTTTGCTCTGAGTAAGATTAACTCTAAAAAAGCGTTAATAGATAAACATTAAGAATTAAGAATTAAGTGTTTGGTACTTTTGTTAAAACTGCTTTGGTTTAGCATTAATGTCATGTTTTTAAAGCTATACGTGGCTGTTTTATTAATGTCATTTGTCTTCAGATTTTTAACAGTATTTTTTTTATAATTTAAATGCCGGCATAAGACAAAACTGAAAATTAAAATTATATGAGCTCATACATTGCTAGAAAGTTACAGTACTGTATCCCTTTAATATATATCTAGAAAAATACCAGAGATACACAAATTCTAAATGTCTGAGAAACGGGGATATACAAGCATAAAACAAACTTCTCGGAATTCCATATCTGCTTTTTCAGCCGTGGAAATTGTGCAAAGGAATAAAAATACTGGTAGTATTTTTTAAAGATAAAGATTTGTATTTGGCAGTTTGCATTATTTGTAGGGCTACACTGTATTTTTAGCGGTTTACTTTCTGTATGTATGCCTAGACATACACACGCGCACACATTCACACATATACATACATATATATATATAATCATGCTTTGGTGACATCTAATATATTTATTGAATGGTCGTTTTTTCCTCTTCTTTCATATTTTCTCCTCTAGTTGTGAAATTTCTTCGCTAGTTCTGCTGACTGCAGCGCTAAAGGGAATTAAAGGCGTTAAAGGAATTACGCGTTGGCAAACTTTCTAAGGTCAATGACTTTCCGAGGCTATAACCGAGAAATAAATGAACATCTTTCCATTTTTCACGTTCATGTTATGTGTATATAACCACTTGTTTCTGTGATCACTTGTTCAGAGCTTTGAAATATTAAGACGTTCTTTTTTCTGTTACCAGCAGATGATTTTCAGTTCTATATTAGAGTGCTTTCTGGAGCACTTCTACTTATCTATGATTATTTTTTATATGACTAAATTTTCATAAAATTTGCCGTAAGCAACTAAAGTTGTTTCCAGAGCACAAATAAAGTAAATCACACCCACTGCACTTTCTTCTCCGTCCACAAAGCTATTCCATTCCTCAAAAATTATAGATTATTAGCCTGAGTTATTATTGTAACAGGCTGGGATAAATAAGTTCTAAATTAATCAGTTTCGAAGGGGGCTCGTTTTTTCTCTTCATTCAAAAGCGAAACAATTATTATATAAATTCAATAATTTTATAATAATCTACGATGCTATAGCATCTTATAACGTATCTGCTGGCTACATGCAAATGTTGAACACTCTGCTCCAATAACATTCAAGAGACCATTGTACAAAAAGAATGTACAAAAAGAATTACATCCAAAAATTGTACAAAAAGGCATTGTACAAAAAGAATACATCCGGGTACCTGAATAGCTTTCTAACTGTATTGAGGTAATAATGTGAGCTGTAAATCTTTTTAGGCTTAAATTCTTATCCAGAAGTCTCTACTTACGTGAAAAATCTCGCATTTAGTTTTAATATGTTAGAGGAATTACCGCATGAGTTCTGTTAAAGATTTGTTCAAGTTACTCAGCTAATCATTATTGGCTGGAATCAACAGGTAAGCCAACTGAGAACAAGACTACAGATCATAATTTTTTGTTGTTTGGATCTTCATCCAAAAAAAATTCTGACCGAGAAAATGTTTATCTGTATATTATCAAATGTGGTAAATAATCTCTTCTACTTGCGGTAAAATTCTAAATCAGGACCAAAGCCTCCGATTTGAGAAACAGCCTTATCTCGCAAACGGAATCTTTTTAGACGAAATTTGGGTGATTAAAACGGATTATTTATACAAAAAACGGACTTGTTAGAAATAGTGGCATTGCTCACGATTGCCCTATAATGGTTAACGTTCCCAGCTGGCATGCAGGAATTCCTCAGCAAATCGCAGTTGATTTGTTATCTTTTCTACTCCAAAGGAGAGTCTAATAGTCTCCTTATTATGTAGAGACATTAGTACTTTTTGGAAGCAGGCAAGATAAAAAATTAGCAAACGCCTTCGCCGGGAATCGAAGCATGTTCCTCTGGAATACGGCCCAACACTACACCACGAAGGCACGCTAGGAAGGAGAGGAAGGCCGGAGGAATTCCTTATAACATAATTTTTAAAATCAACTTAGTGCGTTAAGCGGAGCATACACCGTATCTGATTTAAGCAAAATTTTTATATACCAGTTCCTTTAATATCTGAATGAAAACATAAAAAATAATCTAGTAGTAGATGCAGATGACAGTGTTTTGAAACACTATTTTTAAACACAATTGAAGATTGTCAAATATCCTACAAAAGCATTACTTTCTTTAAGACCTAAAAGCATCTTTTTAGAATCTTGTCTGTGCTAAATTTAGACTGTTTATATCTTCCAAGTTATCTTCGCAGTCACTGAAATCACTTTTATTTTTAACTATAAAAAATATCGCTACAACAACATGACTATTTGGTCCACAAGTATGAAAATCAATCCCATCATCATTATCTTCAAACAAAATTTAATTTATGTCTTTTTCCTCCAATCTAAATAGGGTATCTTCTTGCACATAAAAGCAAGTAAGTGTTAATTTACGAAATCAAATGGGTATAATTTTTATTTAAGGGCAATAATAATTAAAATAGTTTAAAATCGAAGGAAATCAAGTGCGTAAAAGGGAAAATAAATCATCAAGACTGATGCCATACAGAAAAGAAAATTTGTGTTTCTATTAACATCTCCTCACTGTCATAGAAGTGATGAGAAAATAAATAATGGATGTAGAAAAAAGGATAATTTATGGGCGTTTTATAACAAGTGCCGTCCTTTTATTTTCTGCAATGTTTCACTTTTGTTAAAAAACCAATATTTTCTCCGAAAAGAGAAATCGGGTCTTTCTAATTTGTTTTTCAAGAAAATTATCACTGTTATGCCTGAAAGGCACGCTTGGAGTGCAACTCCAAAGCTTGTGCGTGCTTGACAAGAGTACTTGGAGAGCGAGAAGTGAAAAGTAACTTAAGCTCTTACTTGCCCCTGAAGTGCTCTTTGCTTTTTGACAGCACTGATATGTAAAAAAAAAAATCCGTGAATAGTTAAATGAGAAACTTAAACTGCATCTCAACACTTCTCTGCAATAAAAAGGGACAGCAATCAATAAATACTGTTTATGGATACTAAACTATTGGTAATAACTATCACTCAGCCGCAATATGATATATCTCTAAGCTATTTCTGATAGCAGATACACCTGTAGTTACGCCCGTAATTTAAATGCCTTTCATATACTATTATTTTAGTTTTATTACTACGAATGCATTCATAATGTACAATATGAAATATTTTTACCAATTATTCATATCGCGTAATTAATACATTATTGTATTGATTTAATGTTATTAAGAAGATGAAAGTAACAAAAGCAAATAAAACCTTTTCATTCCACACTTTAGTTGAGGATTAATGCTAGGAAAAATGTTACCAATAATGACCAACTTAATTTTGTGCGTCACTTTCGCAATATACATTTTATTAGTACGATATGTCTTTTAAAAAACATGTCTTAGCCTTTCGATAATAAAACAGGAATCATAATGGTGATTCTCATGTTCACTAGAAATATTCCTATAGGTAGACTTATTAGTTATTAAGTAGTTTTGTTTGAGTAGGAGTTCTAAATTGAGAACAATACTTACTATCTGTTAAAAAATGCTAAAATATCTAACAGTAAATTATGTCTCGTATGAAATTTCTGAAGGTTTCATTCCGATATCATTACAGAACGAATTTATAAAGAACACAGATATTCGTGATTATTCATTGCCACATTTGCACCATATCGTGACAATTAAAATTACTTTTATTCGCAGATTTGTGAAGAACACAGAAGTGTATGATTATTCAGAAGCAGTATCATTAATGAATTTTCTCTTAAATATAGTGAAGTAATTTCTGAGTTTGTGAATTTAATGTTGTTGTTGTTGCTTATGCTCACTTGTCTGACATAGTCAACCCAAGCACACGAAATTCCTCGTGGCAAGGAGCAAGTTTACGCCTGTCGTTGGCAAGAGCCTTGAGCACCTAACAGGTGACAGTGCGATTTGGCTCAGATCCGCTCCCAATTTTGATGGAGAGCACCGCGGAGGGACGGGTCCGAAGGTCTCGCACCCCTCTCCTCTTCCACCAAACCACAAGAGAGGACTTTCGGCTCGCCACATATTTGGAGTGCCGCCATGCAGCACAAACATCTGAGCCTTCTCCGTGATTCGAGTCAGGGTCCTTTGGTACGGCAGTCAGCGACGCTAAACAATATACCGTTTGGGCGGAGTAAATTTAATTAAAATATCTAATGAAACATTTTTACGTTTTTCCTTCTATGATAGTGAAATTTTAAAACTTGTATAATTTCTACTTTAACGCTACTACATTTTCTACTACTAAATGAAGTGTAATAGTCATTTCATTTAGCAGCAAAATCGTAACAACGCCATATATCGTATAGATATTTTTTCTTTTACTATTTAAGTATATCATCTGGCTTTGGAACAGATTGATTTCATATTTTATTCACCAAGCATTAATTCAGCCAGTATATTTGACGAAATTCATAAAACTCAGAGCAAAATAAAGCGTAAGCCACCATCATCTATTATTTATAAAATATTTCCTTTATTTTAAATGAGATTATTAATTTTTTCATGAGCATAATCTCTTTCCGAGCTGGTATATGTATTAAAATATCAAATCAAATTTTGCAAAATATATGTTGTTTTCCCAAAACTATTCTCTCGTGATCAGTTGAATCAGCAATGTGCATAAAAAAATTAAACTTCCTTATTTCATTTCCCAGAAGTCATCTTTTTTTAAAGAAAAAAATTAATTAATTGAGCCCTTTGAATCGTTCCAATTTTTACATCAGAAAACTAACATCTGCTATAATTTAAATACATAAATCTTTTATACAATTCTGCTTAAAATAACTTATTACAAAACTTGAATTTAACTTTGCAGTAGCAAATTCAATAACTATCTCAAGGACTCAATACGATTGAAAGGTTTATTTTAATTTACCCACTTTTAAAGAGGTTTACTTTAATTCTACGTATGTGGACTTATAAAGAAGCGTACACTAATTTGCATATCTTTACGTAACTAGTGTAAGGTTCTTATGAATTCTTAAATTAAAACAAATTTTTAAGTTCTTGCAGTACCAGTGTCACGTAATTTATTTAGTGCTCGAGTTATTTTAAAAATAAAATGCGCATTTCACGCAATTACATTCCAGTCCTTCTCATAAATGTTATATCATTTGTTGAAGCAGAAAGATGAAAAACAGTTATTGTTTCACATATAAATTTGTTCTGCTTCAGTTATTTGATCTAAGCTTTTACTTCCTAAATTTTAATACGAAATTAATTTTCGAGATTCACTCTCATTTGGGGTTTATGGGTTTATAAATATCGCTATAACTCATATATGTGTTTAATCCGTCTTACAAATACATATAATAAAAGACCAAATTTGGTGAAAAGAATATGAGCAAAAAGAGAGACAGAGTGAGAGAGAATCTGAGAGAAATTTGATTTTCAGTTTTGTTATCAAAGAATGCTAGTGAAAAGCAATGAAGTATTTAACTGACTATGATTAAGAAAATTGTAAGCACTAAAGTCTGAGAGCTTAGAAAGCACCATCACTTCAGAATACTGTTTTCTTTTAGTTTCCACTAGAAATATCATATATCCTTAAAATGTTTCCAAAGGGCAAATATGAAAACGTTTCTTAGAAATAAATTACCTTGTCATAATGTAAGATACGAGGTAGGCGGAAATGAGTGTTTCTTTTGGTTTTTGCCATAATATTTTTATGTTACATTTTAACATTTTCGTATGAAAAGGTGACTAGATTAAAAACTGTATGAAATCAATTTTGGTTTAAATTGGGTAGAATGTAGTTATAATGAGATACGCCGTTTCACTGTCTTGGATAAATCTTAGCGCTAGTCTATGGTTACTTTGCTTTACGTAAGATGAAGGATTTAACCTGAAAATTAAACAACTTCACGTGTAACTAAATAATAATGCTAAGTAATGATTGAAAGGTTTAGCGTAGGAAGCATTGGCTGACGCTCTGTGGTGCATCTTGAATATCGTTTTCGATGACAAGATGAGTCAAGCCTTCTTCTAAGAAATATATAATCGATAAATGGCCATCCATCCAAAGAAAATGTATTAACACGACTATGCCAAGCATGTAAAACATTTATTGCTGACAGAGTTTCTAGCGTTGGATCTTAAATTACATACTCCTTTTATGGGTAACATCTCTCAAGGTGAAGCACTGTTTACCGTAAACAAATTTTAAAAGAAACTTGTGATAACTTTTGGGACAATAAATTACATATATCTATGCCGAAACTACCAACGTATCTAAATAAAAAAACAATCTGGGAAATACAGAAAAATTATCTCCTCCTCGCAATGAAAATAATGTCGTTTATTCTAACACCTAATAATGTTAAGAGTAGAGGCATCTAAATGAATTATCGTTAAAATGTATCATGAAAGTATTATTTATTAATTACACTTAGCATAAGCTATCTAACACACTTGCTAAATTGGTCTTTTTATACTTGGTGGAGCACAAAAAAGCGCAGATTTGAGATAATAAGAACAGAAAAACAAAGTTCATATAAATATCTATGCTAATTAATAATGTAAATATTATAATTACAGAGTTCTGGTAAACATTTATACAGATTAATACTTTGAAGTAAAAATGAAGTAATTTTTTTCTTGGTAAATGAGCAAAAAAAACATATTATGAGATTTAGTATTAGATCATTAATCTTATTTTTTTCGATTATGTATGTCAAATTTTATCTGTAACGTAATCAAATATGTATTATAATGGTCTACATTTCTAGTTTTCGTAATTTACGTACAAATTTTACCCAACACCTTATAATAAAAAAGATTCTATCCTAAATTTAGCTTAGCTATTTGGGGAAAAATTGAATTTGCTGACTGGATAAGCTTTCCAAAGATTGGCTGTCCTTCCCGAGTTCAATTTCCGGCTGCTAAACGGACCGGCTGCATCGTGTTTTTATGTTTTTCTCTAAATATGATGCGAATAAGACAGAGTTTTCTTTTTCTTCAAAGAAAAGATTCTTCGTAAGACAAATAGCTTCGGGGTTTTTTGCTTTAACAAATTACGTGTTTGTCTGGAAAAAATTCAAATAGTACTTTTGTTTATTCACTGAGTTTCTTACTATTACATTTTATTTGATTCGTGAAAAATACTTTAATGCATTAACGTATACTTTTTCATTGCCCAAAATAAAACAACGTTTCTAAAATAGTTTATCATCTAAAAAGATCTATCGTTAAGTTTCTCCTTCACTTCTCTTTCCTCTGCTTCACTTTAAGTAACGTTATTTGATACTCGTTTCAGAAAACAGGTGCAGAAATAGTGCGTTTCCTTGTTTAACTATGAGAACTTCATCATAACTATCCGCATATTTCCAAACTAGTCTGCGAATATTTTTACTATCACTACACCAATCAACAAATTTTGAATGGTCTGATATAAATACGTACTTAAATGTAAAATTATTAATGAAGTCTCTTGTTTTCAGATTTGTTGAAACATTGAAAGAGTTCGTTAGTTTTTTGCGAAGGACAGTACAAAACACGCCTGCTTGAAATTTTTTATTTATGGAGATTATCTACGACATCCACTAACCCAGCACAGTCACCTTTAAAGTAATCTAGCCGTATATATATATATAGATGTAAAATATTAAAAAAATACGATGGCTTTGCTCTTTGCGAACCAGCAACCTTTAATTAGTTTCTGCAATTCAGGATCGTCCCCTAACCCAGTACCTGCTAGAACATTCACGCCTATTACATAACCTCATATAAATGCTGCGTCGTAAGTTTTCTACATTTTTCTAGAAGCTACTCTGTTACGTAACCATTCATATAAATGCTGAGTCATAAGTTCTCCTAGACAGATGCCTTCTCGCCTTCGTCCTGCTAACGCTTCCGCTATGCTCCTCTTTCTTTGTTAGAACGTTATGATGTATTAAAGTTTAAAGTCAGTCGTATCTAATTGTATGGTGTCTCTCTTCATGAGTCATAAATTCAAAGATCGTTTCGTTTCAGGAGTCAAGGTTGGGAGAGCATTAGAATTTCAAAGCAAAACTTCAAGATTTCTTAGAACATAGAAATAACATTTATTAACGATAAACTTATATTACTTATATTACTTCCGCCTATAGCGGCCATGAAACATAATCAAGCATCAAATAAATATGACATGCGTCATTCTTCATGTTCAAGCGTCAAGTGGAATATTTTTCATCGGCGCGCATCAAGAGCGCCACCTATCTACCAAAAAGACGGAACATACTCCGCCCCGATGAACATTGGTTCATTACAACATTATTATAAGATCAAACAAGTTTTCCAAAGTTCAACAGTATATCATAAAATAAAAATGCATAATGACAAATTTAAATTGAATAATAACATTAAATTTAGCACAAATTTTACAAATAAAACATACTTACAATCTCTAGAAGGAAAACAAAATAATGAAACTGCTAAATTACCATAATCCACAATTGTGGTCCATTCTCTGAATCTGAAACATAATTGAATTAATAATAATAATAAAGACACAAATTATGAATATACAATTAATGTTTTTTTTTTAGAGTCTTATTCACTCAATGGTAAGCGGGAAAGTTTATGTATAGGACGCTTCATTTTGCCCAATAAAGTTTTTAGTTTCACAACACGAACTTTTCCATCAGCACCAGGATATAGTTCAATTACTCGTCCAAGTCGCCACTTTAATGGAAGCAAATTTTCGTCCTTTATCAAGACTATGTCATTGAGGGCTAAATTTGGTTTATCCCTCAACCATTTGGTACGCCCTTGTAATTGTGAAAGATAATCTCTAGACCAACGTTTCCAAAAGCTCTGGAAAATTTGCTGTGTCAATTTCCATCTTTCAGCAGGGGTTAGCTTATTATTTGTAAGATCAGGTTCAGGAATTGCTGTTAATGTAGTCCCAATTAGAAAATGTCCAGGTGTTAAAGGATTAAAATCTTCAGGGTCAGATGAGATGGAAACTATTGGCCTGGAATTCAAACACGCCTCGATCTGTGTAATTAAGGTGTGAAATTCTTCGTATGTCAGAACCTGGGTACCAATAGTCCGCTTTAAGTGAATCTTCATTTGTTTCACTCCAGCCTCCCAAAGGCCTCCAAAGTGAGGGGCAGCAGGAGGATTGAAGATCCATTGAATATTTTCACCGCTCAGGTAGTTTTGAAATGCTTCGTCAGAGGAAAGTGTAGCTATGTATCTTCTTAATTCTCGATCAGCCCCAACAAAGTTGGTTCCTCTATCGGAAAAGATTTTCTTGGGTTTTCCTCTGCGTGACACAAATCTTTTCAGAGATGCTAGGAATGCTTCAGTTGTTAGATCACTGACCACTTCTAGGTGAATGGCCTTTGTGGTGAAACATATGTAAAGGCAAACGTAACATTTATATCTCGTTCCTCCTCTTCCTTTCCTAGCTTTAATTAAAAAGGGGCCTGCAAAATCTAGTCCTGTATTCGAGAATGTTCTATCCGGCAATACGCGAGAAGCAGGTAGGTCGCCCATTATCTGACTGGATGTGCTTGTTCGATTTTTAAAACATTTTATACATTTCCAAATTATTTGTCTTACAATTTCTCGGCCATTAACGATCCAATATTTCTGTCGCAGAGCAGATAATGTTAATGTGGCTCCTCCGTGAAGGTTCACTTCGTGAAAGTGTTTGACTATCAATTCAGTAACTTGGTGACTTTTGGGAAGAATGATTGGATACTTTGTGTTTTCTGAAAGATTCGAGTTACAGAGTCTACCACCGACTCTAAGGATTTCTTCTCTATCAAGAAAAGGATTTAATTTCAGGATTTTACTGCTGAGATTCAATTTCTTCCCTGCTTTCAAAAGTCTAATTTCTTCTCTAAATTCGGAATTTTGCATGATTTTAAAAATCAAATTGCTTGCCTTATCCAATTCTTGAACTGTTAAAAAACCCTTGAGTTTTAAAGATGTAGGTTTAATACTGTGGCAGAATCTTAAACACCATGCAGTTACGCGTTTCAATTTTTTCCAGGATGAAAACCTGGATGTCAATTCAAATTCAACCTCTTGGCTAATAACAGAATATACAGTAGTTTGACGCTGTTCTACCTGTACCTCTTCTACCATAGGCTCAATCAAAGGATCAAAAGATGATGAAGGTACATTTTTCTCTTTTAACCACGCTGGTCCATTGAACCAAAGTTTATTTTCCACTAGATCAGAAGCTCTTAATCCACGTGAAACTATGTCAGCCGGATTGTCATTTCCCTTACAGTATTTCCATTGCGAAGGTGATACAACATCTTGTATTTCCCGTACACGATTAGCAACAAAGGGTTTCCATTTATCAGCGGAACCCCTGATCCAGTGAAGAACAATTTTAGAGTCACTAAAACAAAATACATTACCTTCTTGGATAGTAAATAATTTTCTTAAATATTTAACTATTCTTGCGGCAATAATGGCTCCCATAAGTTCTAAACGAGGCAAGGTTAATTTTTTAAGTGGGGATACACGGCTCTTTGAAGGAACAAAAGACGTACAGCAAGAATCAGGATCACGAAAATATGCAACAGCTCCATATCCCTTGAGGCTGGCGTCACAAAAGACAAAAAGCTCTATTTTATCGAAATTTACACATTCATCATTTAATATGTATTTTCTAGGAATACACAAGTTGAGAATAACTTCAATTTCAAAGTACCAAGTTTTAAATTTTTCACTCAAAAATGGGCAAAATTGTGTCCCAATCAATACCCAATTCCCATAACTCTTGTAATAAGAATTTTATTCTGATAACAAAGGGTGCAATGAATCCAACTGGGTCATAAATTTTTGCCACAATCTGTAATACCTTTCGCTTTGTAACGTGTTTCCAGTCAACTGGTTGTAAAAGTTCTTGTACATCTAATTTCAATGTATCCTCATCCAAATCCCAAATTATTCCCAGCACTTTTAACGTTTTCTTATCCAAATTATCTTCCTTATTAATTAAACCAATATCTTGTCAATGATTTTTTAAAGATACTGAATTTGATTCAAATTTTCTTAAGTTCATACCAGCGTCTTGAAGAATTTTAACTGCATCAGTTGATAATGAGAAAACTTCTTCAACGGAGTCTGCTCCATGGATAAGGTCATCAACGTATAGGGACTTATTTAACATGTCAACAGCTTTGCTATATTTCTTTTCATAACCCTTAATATGATGTTTGATAGTGGCGGACAAAATAAACGGACTTGTTGTCATTCCAAACGGCACTCGGCACATTCGGAAAACCTTAAAGCCTAAACTATTGTCACTATCGTCGTAAGAATGATCAAACCACAAGAACCTTAAAAAATTTCTATCTTCACTATCAATTTGAATTTGGTGAAAAGCCTTCTCTATGTCTGCACAAAATGCAACTTTATGTACGCGAAATTTTAAAATTATATCCAACAAGTTAGAATTTAAATTAGGGCCTGATATCAAACATTCATTTAACGATTTAGCTCCTTCAGACTTAGAAGAGGCATCATAAACTATTCTTATTCTTGTTGTTACTTTTCCTTCACGTATAACGGGCCTATGAGGCATATAATAACAGTTAGGTTCATTTTCAACAAACTTACATTGTTCAACAATCCCCCTTTCAACTTGTTCTCTAATTATATTATCATATTCATTATATAGGAAATCATTTCCCTTTAATTTATGCTTTAGTCCTAGAAATCGTTGTTTAGCAACGAAAAAATTATCAGCGAGTTGTGATTTATTGTCCTTCCAAAAGAGTTTTGTTTCGTATCTGCCGTTATTAAATTTTAAAGTGTCGTTAAAATGCTTAATAGTATCCAAATCAGTTTCCGAAAATGTTTTGTTTTCATTTTCAATTCCTATCGAATCCAATTTCCAAAATGACTGCAAATCAAATGTGTTTCCTTCAACGGCAGATAAAAACAACGCATTAATTCGAGTATTATTATTTTTTACTTTACCCATCACTGTGTATCCAAATATGGTCGGTACTATAAACAAACCATCATTTATCATTGAATTACTTCCTGTTTGTATATACCAGAAATGCTCCGCGCCAAGCAGAATATTTATGTTCTCATTAACGGGACTTGTATCCGAAAGTTCCAAACCCTTTTTAGTCATAAATTCTTTAATGTTTTGACATGTTGATGGCGCCTGGAATTCTATTGATGATATTAATTCTATCCCTATAGCTTCTACAACAAGGCAGCGATCATCGTTTTTATTTTTTATTTTTAGACTATATACATCAAATTCTTGCGAGTTACCGCGCTGATTTCCAAACGAATAAATTGTTAGAAATTCTTTTCTAATGACTTGCTATTCTAAATCGCGCGCTAACTTGTGGGTGATGAAGTTTCGTTCACTACCTGAATCAATTAATAATCTTACGATTCTCGATTTATTTTTGCTTTGAGCAATAACAGAACATGTCTGTAAAAGCACACTATTTTCAGGTTTTAGAGTGTTACAGTGGGAAGTAGATACTAAAGTTTTATTTTGCGTATCTGCGGAGTTAACATCTTCCATTTCTTTCGATTTCAAACGGCAGAAAAGTTTATTATGATTTTTGTCGTTACAATTTTCGCATGGTTGTATTTTTGAATGACAAAACGCCGACAAATGTTTTAGAAAGCATCTATAACAGCGACCTTCATGTTTTAATTTCTTTCGTTTTTGTTCGTCGGAAAATTTCAAACATCCGGCAGATGTATGTTCGTTTGATTTGCAGAATATGCAAAACATTTTTACCGATGTGTTAAAAGCAGAAGCTTGTGATTTGACTTTATAATTTTTTAACCCTTGTTTAGGATTAACCCCTGTGTATTTATTACCTTTTGTGCTATTAATCAAATTACTTGCTTCTCGGCATTCAGTTTCTATTTTAATGAACTCTATTAATTCACTTACTTCTATATTTTTGTTAGATGTTCTTTTTCTATGGAATTCAAGAGCTAAATCTTCAGGTAACAATTTAAGAATTATTGGGTTCAATAACTGTCCGTATGAACCGCTAGTAACATCTAAACTACTTAAATTTCTAACGCAGATTTGTAACTGATCATAGAGCTTTCTTAACCCAAAAACATTTGAAGAACTTTTAACTGGTTCTAACTGTAACAACATCTGCATGAATTTTGATATAATAACATCTTTACGACCAAACCTCTCTTCTAAACTTTTAATACATAGATCATAATTTTCTTCAGATAAAGCATAACCAGAAACACAATTATATGCTGAACCAGATAATAAACTTTTCAAATATGTAAACTTATCTATTTTAGATAAACTTGGATTAGAATGAATAGCATTATCATACGAATTAAAGAATTCGAGCCATTTACTGGGATCACCAGCAAATTTTTCAATACTTAATTTAGGTAACTTTACTGAAGCACTACTTGTAACAACATTATTACCATTCAGAGTACTACTAATACCATTACTAGTTGCAATTATACTTCTTTCAACAACTTCATTACTGTTAATTTTCTTTACTTTACTAACAGTCTTAGCTTTAAACGTTATAATTTTTTCATCATACTCTTCACATACAAGTAGTTCGTTATCATATTCTTTTTCATCAATTATGAGAGCATCGATCTTTGAGTCAAGAGTTTTAAGTTTTTCATGGTATTCAATTAACAATTCATATGATGAATTTAAATCTTCTAGATGTTCTTTACTTAATTCTTCCGATAATAATTTCTCAAGTTTATTTAGAAGTGTAGTAACTTTACTACGTACAATAGCACGTTTCTTTTTCTCTTTTGCTAAATCATCCATCATGCTTCGTTTTCAAAGATCGATACTAAGAACAAATGAATCAAATTTCTTACCTTTCAAAAGGTAATTCCCCTTGTCGCGGGTTTCAGACACCAGAAAAATGTATGGTGTCTCTCTTCATGAGTCATAAATTCAAAGATCGTTTCGTTTCAGGAGTCAAGGTTGGGAGAGCATTAGAATTTCAAAGCAAAACTTCAAGATTTCTTAGAACACAAAAATAACATTTATTAACGATAAACTTATATTACTTATATTACTTCCGCCTATAGCGGCCATGAAACATAATCAAGCATCAAATAAATATGACATGCGTCATTCTTCATGTTCAAGCGTCAAGTGGAATATTTTTCATCGGCGCGCATCAAGAGCGCCACCTATCTACCAAAAAGACGGAACACTAATAGTTCAATTACTGAATAAGTTATTTGATTAACTTCATCTGGAAAAAGTCATCTGCTATAAATTAAAATAAAGATATGCTTGCTGTTAAAAGTGAAAAGTCCTGAGTCGTCATTTTACTCCGTGTTTCAATCACTCCAGCTTCGTTAACCATCTGCCAGAACGTGTAATGGAATAGCCTCACCATTCGCCCACGATGTGTTGGAATAACTGAAAACATTACAGTTATTAATTAGTCGGCAGGATTTATCCTCTACGTGGGAAAAAAGCTCCTGGATTTATTTACAACGCGCTTCTAAATTCAACAGTGGGTCAAGGACAGTGTGTGATCGTCTTATGCTTTTGCTTCTTTTCCGGCGGTGCTTAAGTGTTTTACTTCGGCTCCAAAGTTATGCGTTTTATCAAGTGCTTCTAAAGTGATTTATTTAGTGTTCAAATTGATGTGTATGCGAAGTCTTAAATTCAAGATTTTGTGATTGGAATGTTAACACGCTCAAAAACGGCAAAAATGTCAACTGATAAGAAAGAATCCGTAGCTATTGTGGATACAATAAAATTCCAATTTCCTATTTTTGATGGCACAAGTACAAATTTTCCAATAGACAAATATCTTCTATTGTTTGAAGAGAAATGTGCCGCAAAGAACATTCCAGAAAAGGAAAAGAAATTTGTTTTCTCAGAGTGTATTAGAGGAGAGGCTTTAGCCCTCTATTTACGTGATTGTTTAGATAAAGACTGGGACAACATAAAGGATATTTTCGAGACATAATTCACAACATCGGAATCTGTTACTTTTAGTGATTTTGTGTCTTTAAAATACGAGAAATTTAATAATATTGATGTTTATTTTCGTAATAAGTTGAAATTATTTAGCCAGCTTGAAACTAACAGATTCCACAATGGTGGAAGCACTTACGGAAGGACTGCCTGGGCCTCAAAGAATGC
This sequence comes from Stegodyphus dumicola, assembly GCF_044657685.1. NCBI lineage: Eukaryota > Metazoa > Arthropoda > Arachnida > Araneae > Eresidae > Stegodyphus > Stegodyphus dumicola. The sequence goes on along the minus strand of NC_140781.1, from coordinate 104,117,853 downwards.
TGTTAACAGTGCAAAAAATAGACACACCGAAAGACTGGATTACTCTTGCTAGGAAACTGTTTCCAGTTAAGATGCCGTTAGATGGTCTAGAAAATAGTAATTATCAATTTGTTTCTCCAAAGCAAACTGTTCCGAGGTGCTATTATCCCAGACCAGTGCAAGCCACTCCTTATCAAAGTTTTCGTAGTGTCAGACCTTTTAATTATCAACAAGTGCAATACCGACCTCTACAGTATGCGTATCGGCCAATTCCATATCCACAATTACCTGCTATTAATTATAACATGGTTCCTAAAAGAGAAGTTAAAAAATGATATTACTTTAAAGTGAATGTCCAAATTGGACAGGAAAAAATTCCCAGTATTATTGATACGGGATCGCAAATTAACGTTTTACCGTTAAAAATTTTGAACAAAATTGGTGATAAATTTAGAGAAATTTCATTGAAATCTCATGATAAAATATTTTCAATATCTAGTCAAGTTCATATAGAGAAAATAATCAAAGTAAAGTGTAAAGTAGGTAAAATAGAAAATAATGTGATATTTTATGTAATAGATTCAAATTTGAATTATTTATTGCTTTCATCACCATGTGTTTCATTATTTAAATTACAATTGAATTTTCATAATTATGAAGTGTATCAGCTTGGAAAACAGGTAAGTAAAAATGTTAAAGTAGACAAGTTTTTCCAAAATAATTATGTATGTAAAAATGATATCAGTGCTGAACAATCTAGTAAATATTTTGATAATAGCGAAAATTTTGTATGTAAAAATGATCTCAGTTCTAAAAATTGTGGTAATTATTTTGAAAATAGTAAAAATTCTAATAGTAAATTACAGAAATTGTTGAATGATTATAACCATATATTTGCAAAAAGTAAATATGATGTTGGTTGTATAAGGGTTGAACCTCCCAGAGTTATATTAACTTCTGAATTACCAATAGCCTATAGACCATATAGAGCATCTCCTAAAGATAATAGTGAAATTAAAAAACAAATAGATGAATTGTTAAAAGCTGGAATTATTAAACCTTCTTATAGTCCTTATGCTGCTCCTGTAACTTTAGCTTATAAGCGAGACGAGCAGTCCAGAAGCAGATTGTGTATTGATTTCAGGAAGCTTAACCAAATTACTAAAAGTGATTCTGAACCTATTCCTAGAATTGATGCTGTATTAGATCAATTAACAAATGCAAAAATCTTTTCTCCATTGGATTTGGCATCAGGCTATTGGCATATAAAATTAAATGAAAAGGATACTGAAAAATTGGCATTCACTACAAATTTTGGACTGTATGAGTTTACTAGATTACCGTTTGGTTGGAAAAATTCCCCAGCTGTTTTCCAACGAGCTCTTAGACAAATTTTAAACAAATATCAGATTCAATTTGCTTTAAATTATTTTGATGATATTATAGTATTCTCTCCAAATTTTGATGAACATTTAAATCATCTTAAAATAATATTTGATATATGTGAGAAAGAGAATATAAAATTAAAACAATCTAAATGTCATTTTGCTGAAGAAAAAATAAATTTTCTAGGATATGAAATTCAAGCAGGTAAATACCAGCCCAGTAATGCAAATATAGAGGTTATTAAGAAATTGCAACCCCCTAAAAATATCAAAGAATTACAAAGATTTTTAGGAAGTATTAATGTTTATCATAAATTTATTCAAAATTATGCTAAAATTAGAGCCCCATTAACAAATTTACTTAAGAAAGATACTCCTTATAATTGGACTGATGAATGTCAAAAAGCTTTTCAAAAATTAAAAGATGCATTGATTTCTAGACCTATTTTAACTTTGTTTAATCCTAAATATCCCTGTCATGTATTTGTTGATGCGTCCAAAGAAGCTGTTGGTGCTGTTTTAAAACAAGAACATCCTGATGGTAGTTTACATCCAATTGCTTTTCATTCTAGAAAATTAAGATCTTATGAACAAAATTATGCCATTACTGAGCTGGAATGTTTATCTATTATTGATGCAATTGATAAATTTTATTATTATTTACATGGTAACCATTTTACTGTACATACTGATCATGCTGCTTTAGTTTGGCTTAAAAATATAAAACACCCTACTGGTCGTCTATTTAGGTGGTCTTTAAAATTATCTATGTATGATTTTGACATAAAATATAAAAAAGGATCTACTAATGTTGAAGCTGACATGCTCCCTATAAATCCTATGTGTCAACATTTAAGATTGCAAGTTAATTTATTATCATTAGAAGAAATAAAAGAATATCAAAATTTAGATAATGTTTGTAATACTAAGTATAGGAAAATGAATGATGTCTTAACTATTAAAAAACAGGGATTGTACAAAATTGTGATACCCATGTCTCTACGTACGAAATTACTTGAAAAGGCCCATATACAATTTGGTCATATTGGTGTATCATCTATGCTAAATTTGTTATCTCCACAATATTATTGGCCAGGAATTGTTCAAGATGTTAGAAATTATTGTAAACATTGTGAAGTATGTCAGTTTAATAAGAAAAGTAAACAAAAGAAATTTGGTTTAATGCAAAATTTACCATCAGTTAGTGAACCTTTTGAAATATTATCTATTGATACTGTAGGTGGTTTAAATTATTATAATTCTACTAAAATATATATTCACATAATTATTGATCATGCAACTAGATATATCTGGACTTTTGCTTCCAAAAGTGTAACTACAGATACTTATATAAATTGCTTAAAACAAATTTTCCAAATTCAGGTCCCTAAAAGGATTTTAAGTGATAGGAACGCTGCTTTTACATCTTCAAAATTTAAGCACTTTTTAAGGAATCATAATGTAAAACAATTGCTAACTACTGCAAATAGACCCCAAACTAATGGTAAAATTGAACGTGTTAATCAAACTATTATAACTAATTATTTATTAAATTATTATTTATTAAAATGCAAACTAAATTCTTATCACGGTAATATAGCATGGACAAAATTATTACCCAAAGTAACTGAAGAGTATAATAATACCCCTCATTCTGTAACAAAATTCCCTCCATCATATTTAATGTATGGAAAATTACCTTATGATTCCTTAATTCAAAATCAAGAATTGTATCCGTCAATAGAAGAAGCCAGAAAAATATCTCAAAAGAGATCTGATGATTATCATAATGTAAATAAAGAAAGATATGATATTCATTTTAAACCTAGTAATTTTAAAATTGGTGATTTAGTAATGTATGAAGAATTTCAATACCCTAATACACGTAAATTATCCCCTCCATTCTCAGGAACTTATAAAATTTTAAAACAATATTCTGAAGTTACTTATGAAATAGATAAACCTAATCCTTTAACTAAAAAGAAATCAGAAATTGTTCATTCAACTAGATTAAGACCTTTTAATCCAGCAAGTGAGTTTAAGTTAACTGTCCGAAATAGTAGAATTCCTATCTCTGTTCAAAATTAAAATTAATTTTTTAAAAATTCTCTTTTAAACATTTTCCTGATTATGACCTTTAATACCTGATTTAGACTTAAACCCTAGCTATGACAAGTTATTTTCCCGACTGTGACAAATTATTTTCCCGATCTTGACCTTTTATATCTTTCACATAATTTGAATTATTTTGTAGCAAAAATTTTCTTCTTATTGTAGAATAATATTTGTTTCTAATTTACAACATTATAAAAAAGACTTTAACTTGATTATACAAGTTATCCGTCTTATAATTTTGATTTTATATGATCTTTTATTTTTCTAACACCACTTTGAGGTAATGTACAATGCCAAAAACTAGTTACCTTCTATTAGGCAACGGAGGTTTTTCGATATTTGTACCTAGCACCCCCCAACCATCAGCATGTAATCACGCTGATCTGTTGGCGAGGACATGCCATAGTTTTAAAGTCAAAGTGTTCATGTTCTAGTGTATAATTGTATTATTTATATTGAATTGTTTTTTGAATAAGTATAATATTTTGTATTGAAGTGTAAAACATGTCAATCTTTACGATGAGAGGAAAAAATGCATCATATTTGCGAACTATCAACATGCATCATATTTGTGGACTATCTGGCATTTAGAGATTTTTCCAGATATTTTCATTCTATTCGAACTCTTTTTATGAAAAGGACTTTAAAAAAAAAAAAAAACACAAAATGGACATTTTTAACAAAATTGAGGACTTTTGTAATTATAACTTATATATTTATCAGTATTCCGTATTTATTATGTTATAGTCTTAAAATTAGTCATATATTGTATATTTATTTATAACTCATTGTTTTAATGTTCAAAATTTCATATGCTATAAAGTCAAAATTTTATATGAGAAAGTCATGAACTATGATAGGCCATAGTTAAAGCTTGTACGCTATGTTCTGGATGTTTTCATGTCTTTTCTCATACTTTTGCTTCACTCCTGTACTAATGCTTTTCTCACCCCGGCCTCTCTTTTTGACGGGGGGGAAGATGTAAAATATAAAAAAAAATACGATGGCTTTGCTCTTTGCGAACCAGCAACCTTTAATTAGTTTCTGCAATTCAGGATCGTCCCCTAACCCAGTACCTGCTAGAACATTCACGCCTATTACATAACCTCATATAAATGCTGCGTCATAAGTTTTCTACATTTTTCTAGAAGCTACTCTGTTACATAACCATTCATATAAATGCTGAGTCATAAGTTCTCCTAGACAGATGCCTTCTCGCCTTCGTCCTGCTAACGCTTCCGCTATGCTCCTCTTTCTTTGTTAGAACGTTATGATGTATTAAAGTTTAAAGTCAGTCGTATCTAATAGTTCAATTACTGAATAAGTTATTTGATTAACTTCATCTGGAAAAAGTCATCTGCTATAAATTAAAATAAAGATATGCTTGCTGTTAAAAGTGAAAAGTCCTGAGTCGTCATTTTACTCCGTGTTTCAATCACTCCAGCTTCGTTAACCATCTGCCAGAACGTGTAATGGAATAGCCTCACCATTCGCCCACGATGTGTTGGAATAACTGAAAACATTACATATATATATATAATTTGGTGGGATATATAATATATATATATATATATATATATATATATATATATATATATATACAGATGGAGGACAAAATAATACGAACACCTGTGAAATAATGGAAAATCTTTATTAACAGGGGGTTGGACCACCCTTTGACTGAGGTACAGATTGAATGGCACGTGGGATAGATACATAAAGGTCATGGACAATATTTAAAGGAATATTAAGCCATTCCTCCTGCAGAGAGGTCACTAATTCCGAAAGTCCGGATGGAGGTGGAAATCGGAAACGAAGTTTGGACTCCAAATATGCCCATAAATGTTCAATAATATTCAAGTCCGGAGACCGAGGGGGCCGAAGCGAAATGTTCAATTTCATCGTCATGCTCTTCGAACCATTTTTGAATACACCTAGCAGTGTGGATAGGGGCGTTCTCGTCTTGAAAAAGCGGTCGCTCCCCAGGCAATATAGTCTGAATAAAATACAGTCTGAACAAAAGGATGGACTTGATCCCCTAGAATGCTTAGATAGAGATTGGATGGGATCCTCTCATGCAGAATAACAAGCGGCCCAAGAGCGCGCCAAGATATCGCACCCTATACCATAATGGCGCCACCCCCATACTTTCCCTGGCAAGAGGCAATCAGGATGAAACGCTTCTTTGGGCGTTCTACAGTCATAAATGCGTCCATTCGTCTAAAATAGGGTGAATGACGATTCATCTGACCATATTACCTGTTGCCACTGCTGTGTGGAGCCAGTCTATGTGATCTCTGCACCACTGGCGTCGCTTGAAAGCATTAGTTGCTGTCACCAAGGATTTACGAATTGCCACTCTGTCATAAATGTTCGCAGCATGAAGTTCCCTTTTGACAGGTTTTGTTGAAACGGGGTCCTGGAGATGACTGTTCATTTCGGATGTTATCTCGGATAACAAGTGCTTGTGCTTTCGGACTACTATGCGCTTCAAGGCCCGTCTATCCCGATCAGCCAGCTTTGACTTTCGGCCACTGTTGTGCTTTGCACACCCCACAAGTTTTGTTATTTCCGTAACCGATGCTCCACTTAAACGCGCTCCAAATATCATTCCTCTTTGGAACTCTGACAGGTCTGACATTTCAACTTCTCACAGACAGGTGAATCGAAGCATGCAACGCAGGTAACTGCCGTTGAGAGATTGATGCCTTTCTCTTCACGCTCACTAGGTGGCAGACTTCTGTTGCAGGTGCGCGGCTGTACTGCAAGTGTGAAATATGTCATACTTTTTCACAGGTGTTCGCATTATTTTGTCCTCCATCTGTATATATAATATACATTCCCCACCAAATTTCGTTTATTTATAGCTCACTCAACTTATAATATTAGTGTTTTCTAGCATCTTTATTGATTTAAGAAAGTTTGACAATTTACTCTAAATCCATAAGCTTACAGCCGTCGACAAATTCCTTCATTCTCTGTCCCAGTTACTTTTCATATCCGAAAATAAAGGGAAAAATCTATTAACTAAAATTTATCTTGTAATCTTGATCACAGTAACTTATTTAAAGGTCTGTCTTTTAACTGCCTTTCATAACATCTGAAACACTTATCTACTTAATCTAATCGTTTTCAATCTAATATCTAATTTAATCATCAAAACTTAAGTAACATGAATTGTCGTTAATTTGATATCGGATAATTTGAAATTTCATTTAACAAACGCATAAGTCTCGAAAATTTCGGTTACAAAGAAAAGTTTTAATAAATATCCCTCTTTCAATCATTTTCCTTTGGATAGTTCAAATATCAAATAAAGAGAATTTTTTTAACGACATGTATCCATTAATTTTCATCAAGAACCATTCTATGCCACATGTTTTTAATGAGATGCTCTTTCTTTAGCACAACAATGGCTTCTACACCCCTCCTGCCACAAACTGTGATCTTAGGTTTTAATACTTCTCCTACACACAAGATATGGTCTTTTAATAGCCAGTTTGTGAAAACCTGTACCACACCTCATTTTTTTTTTTTTTTTTTTTTTTTTTTTGAGTTCATATCACACCAAATGGGAAATTTAAATTCTTAACGTAGCTTTTTAAGTTTCTAATCCTTAGCTGTTCTAATCCTTAAAGTCCGATAATCCTTTGTCCAAGGGTTCCGCCCACTTGATAATCTCGCACGCGTACATCCGATCCGAATGCTGTGTCATGAAGTTATGCACAAATGAGTGAGCTAAAATTAAGAATTTCAGCTTCCGATTTGGAAAGTTTAGATAAAAGGAACAACAAGGACCTATTTTTCTGCTTCTTTGAAGTTGTCCATATCGAATGAATGTACACAGATTCATTAAATTTATCGATAAATGTTTTGAAATTTTTCACCCTTATAAATGCTTATCTAACAAGCACACATAGCTCCCAAGGATAAATAATATTCAGTCAAACAATTAACTGGGACGAAAGCATACAGTTTGTGTACTTTTGGTAAAATTAATATTTTGATAAATCAAAATACCACATGAGCTGATTATAAGATAATGAATACCTTCTTCCTTAGCCCTTCTGAAAATTATACCCGTTTTAAATGCGTAACTTAACGTTCCAAAAATGTAATAAAATAGTTCGCCATCTGTTCTTGAATTATGATAAACGGAAAAAAGTATATATTTGGGCAGCTTTATTCCAAGCAATATATTGTATTTAATATATTAATTCTCCAATAATGAGTACCTTCAATATGATAAGCTCGTGCATATGAATCCAGTTTAAACTGAAGCCTTGTTTTTCTGAAGCGCCTTCAAAGTTCAAGGTCATCTTTTTAGCTATTTATTTCCACTTTAATTGACGCACTGGACTTTGATAGTCAGCAATGTAAACTTTCTTTTCGTTGGCCTCGGATTCAGATCATGGAAAAGGCATGAATGCTTGTAAATGTTTGGTGGTTTTGACGCAAGGGAACCCTTAAAATTTACACAAATCCCCTTGAGGTGTTCATACCATGAAAAAGGTATACGATACCTAAGATTCTCTTCATCGGAGGGTTTTCGATCAAAACACGGATAAAGATGTGGACAGACTTCGGATTAACAATTACCCTTTCGATGACACCACGGTTATTCATAACGTCCTTTCGGATGATGTACGTCTGAAGTGAAAATAAGCACAATAACAGCAAAATCACGTTAGCTTGTAGGGTTTCACTTGATCTGGTAGTGGTAATTAGTCCCAAAAACCTAACAGACGTAAAGAAAATTATCGTTATGTCTGAAACAACGATAACGTCTTGGGAAGATTAAAAGCAACATTTTTATTTAAACAGAATTTAGAAAGCAAACTCATTCTCGTGCTACAATATAAGTATAACTCATGCAACTAAACAGAACAGTCAAATTTAAATCAAATGTTGAAAAGCAGTCAAAGATTAAACAATAAAATATTACTAGAAGCTGGTTCCTAGTCTCTCAGAGAATCAGAATCAAAGGGTCAGCAGCGATAGAACGCAAGGCCGAAAAATTGCAACTATCAAAGCTGGCAGGAAACTGTCTTAAAATCCAAAAACCTCAGTTTAATACTGATTACTCACTCGAATTCTGGTCAGGAAAAGGAGAAGTTACAGTAAAGGCTAAAATTCTAAATAAGTGGTCAATTAGCATAAACTTCCTTACAAACTGCATAATTAAATGATATGCGGCAAAAACTAGACAAAAAGGCTTATTATATTCCCGAAGGTTCCGAAACATAGGAATATTTAGAATCTTTTCAAAAATGACTCACTCCTTTTGATCACAGCATTGAAATCTACTCAACTCCAGTAACATACTTCGATGACGATCCTTTTGTTTATGTACTGAAGACAAGTAATTTGTGTAAAGCAAGACTTATAAGTAACTCATCAAGTAAAAATCAAACATCTTAAAATCTGAGCTTTTTGAAGGCTCTTACTACACTCAGAATCCTGGAAACCAGTAATCAATTCCTATGCGGTTCCATTTACAGAACTTCTTCTTTGTGTGGATACAGAGTGAATTGGCTTTATATATTATCTTATAGCAGATCATATTAGGGCTAGCTGATTAAAAGTTCGAGTTCTATCGTGGTGCACTATGGAAACTGCATGGTATTCACGTTATAGGAAGAAAAAATGATAAGCATACCTATAAAAGCAGCTCATTCACTGGGAGTCAGTCCCAGATCAAATTATTAGTGTTCAGTGATTCCATCTACTTCGCCACTGATGAATCCTTCTTGGGCACATAGCATGAAATTTGTATGTTATGTGCCCAAAGATGAATGAAAAGATTTTTAAAAGTAATACTATATCAGATAACACTAAATCATAATTCTGTGTTGTATAATTTTCTGTATAGTCGAAGTTTATTAACTGTTCCTTACTCTATCATATAATTCTGAGAAATTTTTAGACCCTTAATTTTTTAAGCCGAAATGCTGCGGATCACTCCTAATGACCGTTTTAGCTCATTGCCTCCTTTTCATTTTACTATCCTGATTTCCTAGAAAAGTACAGCGCGGGAATATCGATATCTCTCTGAAGGAGAATAAACTTTCATTCATTTTACTATTTTATGACAGATGCGAAACAAAAGAAAAGCTTCGCATTGATAGCAAAATGTGAAAGCATAACGTTTCATACCATACAAATATGCGATGACTTATTCCCACATTTCAGGTAAAATAATTTTAACATTTTCAAACTTTAAAAATTTAACATTTATCAAAATGTGCAGTCTAAATGCGTATCAATAAGCACTGATAAACATTCAGGAATTTCAAAGAACTCTCCCTGCGTTCGACGCAGATAATGGGAACCCCAAGATATATTTGTTAAATCCCATATTAAAGTTAAATGTATCAGAAATTTAAATCCCCACTTTTAATGGCATCAAATGTTAATCGTTAAACTACAATTCATTCTTAATTGCATTCTTTAATCTTATGGAGAGGGTAGTTTCTCATACTAAAAGGATATTTTTGTAAACAGCTTTCAAATGATTCTATATTCGGAACTTGAAAACATCAAATAACTAAGAAATAATTTTAGTCCCATTACTCTAATGATAATCACTTGTTTACTTCCATATATAAAAATAAACTAATGCTTTTCCTATAATTATTTACGTACTTCTCAAGTTAAAGTATTATTGCGTGAATCCCTTGAAATTCTATCGTGACCTCTTTTCTTTTCTACCAGCAGCAGGGAAACTGCTTCACTCCTTATTTAGTATGACCACCCACGCAGAGTAAGATTGCTTTTTTTAAAGCTTAATCAAGCTCTTTTCTGAGGTTATAAACAACAATTCAAAGACGTTCCACTATATGTCTCGCAATTACTGTTTTAGTGTATGTTTAAAAGGGCTGGGTCAAGTCGATTGTATATATGTATATATTTTAGATAAAATATACACACACACATATATCTATATGTATAATTTGCTTATAATTATACAATCAATTTGTACATAATTTGATAAATATATAATTTTATAATTTATAAAACTCACTATTATAATAATTATATAATTCCGATTAGAATATTCCATTTCAAGTTAGACAGAAACAACAATTTCTTAATGCTTCTTAATTAGCAATTTGAATCATTTTAACTCATGCTTACTAAACAGCTTTTTCAGTCTTGATTCTTACTTCAGAAAAAGACGACACACTTTCGCATCTATTAATTATTGTTAATTGATCGGAAATAAGTTTGTTTCCATGAAAAGTCAACTAATTTCTAGTCAATGGTGATGATTACTTAATTTGTTGGTTACACTTTCGCTTTTAATTACTCCATTTTAATAATTCAGTTATCAATATGCTGATGAGTGAATTCACTTCAATAGAATTCTAACTTAACTATTTTATTTTCAAAGGAGATACAATATTCAATGATCTAGTAGAAAATAAATTATTACATATATCTCTCTATATATAAATATATATACAAATTTTGACGAAACCATTCCTAAATTGTTTATAATTATTAAAGTTTTATATTTTTATATTTCGTTTATCACAAAAATTCATAACGCAAACCCCTTGAACATTAGTATTTTAACCGTTTAAAAGTCTAGCATGTTTCGTGACATTTTAGCGTAGATTAGTTAAATTTTATTATTTAAACTTAAAGAACAGGTTTTATTACATGTTTAAAAGTTTTGTTAAATTCAATTAATTACATTTTGTTAATCCTTGTTAATTAATTATACATAGAGATAGGTATAGATATAGATATGGATATAGATAGATATACACACGTTGCTTGTCAAAATTAAAAGATAATCTGAAAACAATAGGCATACTACTAAAGTTTCTAACTAGTGTCCAGAGTTCTAATCATTTATATTAATTACCGGCAAGCAAAATTTGATTTTTGTGCGTAGGTTATCTGATAAAAACTGCAAATCAGAAGACTGACAACGTATTAAACAATTAGACGTATGTTGAGTTAAAACTCAACTTTAAACACAATATTAAACTTTAAACACAATACTCACTTAAAAGTGAGTATTGTGTTAAGTTTAATATGGTTGCTATTAAGTTTAATATGGTTGCCATTAAGTTTAATATGGTTGCTGTCAAGTTTAATATGGTTGCTTCCTTGGTAGACTTTAGGAGGTGTAAAGACAAATGGAATTCGGCTAAGATTTGAGTATCCTTCAAAGAGCCATATCAAGAACTTGGAACCGCCTTTTAAGCAGTGAATAAGTTAGACAGCCTTGATCAAGGGCCATCTAGAGTAACAACTACAGCTGAAGACCATTTTATACCATTTTCGGCTCAAAGGAAACGTGAACGGATTCTAAGAGGGTTGGTTTTAGGCCTTCATACCGCCAAACAATCATCTGCTGCTGTACAGAGGCTTTAAGAAGTTGGTCTTAAGCGAGAGCATTCTGTGCATAGATTACTTGAAAATATCAACAGAATTAGCCCCGTGGTGTACTGAAACAATGCGCCCCTCAGAGTCGTTGCGGCTGATATTTGTGATCGAGATACCTCTGAAATTATAACAATCTCCTCCCTCCACCCTCGTAACTGATGAACGCTTTTGATGGACGGCAATAAATTTATTCTTCTCGACTTTTTAACTTCAAATTTATAATTGTTTTTAGACTAGGATTCAAAAGATTAGAATGACGAAAAAAGCTTGTAAATTTGAGTATCCGAATTTCGAAGATTCCATTTTCCAAGATTCGAATGTTCAAGAATGAAAAGTTTAATCATTCGAATGTTCATGCCTAAAAATATCAGTAAATTTTAACTAAAGTAGTAAATAAGTAAAGTTAACCAAAGCTGTCGTTAATATTTCAGACATTAAAAAATACTTTAGAGCAGATAAAATATAAAAGAAAATCCAAGGAACAATATTAATCGATAATAATGAGAATAAAAATAGATTAGTTCTCTTGTTGTCTTCTTCAGAAGTACAGCAGCAAAAAATAGTCATTTAAAGCTTATAATTCCCATTTTTTCTGAACCAAGTCATAAATTATGTAAATTAGAATTTGACAAAAAAGCGCCTTTAATATTTTATGAAACATTTTAAGAACCTGGAATTCTTTAAATTCTTTATTTTTTATGTATTCACATCTCAGCTGTAAAGCACATTCCTCTCAATTTTTCAGACATTAAAGGTAGTTAAGTTAAATTTTATACTGATTTTTTACTGTTGTTTTTTTTTAAATCTGCTAAAATCAATTTATTTTCATTAAAACACTTTAGCATATTTTTAATATCTCTCTCCCATGGATAAGAGATTATAATTTAACATTATCCATTTATTATAATTGGCTTAAATATATATATATATATGTAATAATAAGAGCAAAACAAGGAAAAGCCGGAGCAGTGTCGATGCGTGCTTAGATCCATATTGAAGAAGAATTTTGATTGCGTAGTATTTAAAGAACTTGGCAGTCTAGGCAGTTTTAATTCCATTTTTATTTCCAATTGATATTTGTGGCCACAATCACTTGGCACTCTAGTCGTGCCTTTCCACAGAAGATTTACATTTTTGATATTGTAGGGATAGAAAGCAAGCCAGCGAAATTACATTTTAGCACGGTAGAGAGCAAAAGCTGAAGTGCGTAGTTATGAAAGATGGAAGCACGCGAAGAGAAAAGTTTTGGTTTACAATTCGGTGATTGGTCGTCACGAGGTATCTGGTATTAACGGTTACATAAGATCGCATGATTAATTTGAATGACGCAATGCAGATAAGTTATTACGATTTTAGAATAGAGAGGAAGAATTAATGTTTATAGTTATATTATAATTCTAATTCATACATTTTTTATCTTACATATTTCCCCCCTTCAAAAAGAAAAAGGCGTAGCGACAGAGAAGCCTTTTTAAAGAGAAAGAGTTAAAACACTAGCAAAAGTAAAAAAAAAAAATATAAATAAATAAATCATAAAATTTTTGTCCTGTAAAGTATAATTTATAAATATCAATTTTTTAAAAATAAATTTTTAATTTTTAGAGTCCTATTGAATTTTTCAGCATTTCAGTCCAAAAGTCTTTTTGTTTGAGAATTCACATAATCATAATTCTTCAGGGAAGGTTCTTGTTATTACAGAATATCACAAAAACTTTTACATAATCATTACTTATAATTAAATGTACATAAATATTTATGATATTAATTTTCATATTGATAAATTATATTTTAACATCATAAATATATTAGGAGTAACAGTTTCAGAAATTATGGTTTCACCGTTATTATCTTTCATCTACAATTCCTTATTTTACCAAACTGGAAAGCCTCGCAATACTAAACAAACATATCCATCAATAGGGCTGTCCTCTTGAGCTAACCAGTGTGTTCTATGCACTGGTGGCCCAGGGTGCCTAGACAGTTACTTGAAAAGGCCTCCGTTCCTTGCATTAAGGTAACTGGCCTTTGAGAACTGCATTAATACATTCCATAATAAAAAATATAATAATAATCATAATAATAATATAAAAAATTTACATGCATTCATAAAATGAGAGCCTCCAAAATTATCTTGCATGAAGAGGGTAAAAGAAACAACTGTACAGAGGTAATTACAGGCCTCTGTTGAAGAAACCAGTACACCCTCATCATACTATACTTAACACACAATAACCCATAAATTTTAACATGCATTTACCATAATTTCATATTACTTATCTGTACTAATTTCACTTATTTTTAACATCTTTATTTTTAGAATAATTATAAAATTCGTATTCAAAATTCTCAACAAAATTCCAAAAACATAAAAACTTATCTTAATATCCTTCCCTATGAATAATTTAAATAGCTTAAAATTAATTACTTAATTTGCTCACACATAATTATGAAAAATTAGAAAAATTAATGAACAAGAATTTCAGATTTTCTCAAAACAAATTGCAGAAATTTTAACCAAAGTTGAAATGAAAACTATAGAATCCGCAGCACATTAAATAATTTAGTTCCTGAGCTAGATTCACACGAATGTAATAATTTTTGAGCTGTTGAAAAAGCGGAAGTGCAAATAATTTTCTGTCGCACATACTTGCAAACACTAACTCAGATCGACCTTGAACCCGCTGTAATGCTGAATTCCTAAACGGTAATTCACTGATGATTTCCTTTTCACTAGGCATTCGAACTTCTCAATTTATCGAGAGATTACTTTCAATCTGTAAATACTACACGAGATTATTTTTTGAAGCACTTGCAAAACACCACAGCAGAAGAATGATCTGTTATTTTTTAAACACTGAAAAAACAAACTTGATGATTCACTTCTTTCACATTATCTTGGATTTATCACAAAACGATCATTTGAAGAGCTGAATTAAATTTTCCATTGAGGTTTCAGGCTGCAGGAAACTATCCTGCCGGCTTAATACGATGGCTATGCTCTTTGCGAACCAGCAACCTTTAATTAATTTTCTGCAATTCAGGATCTTCCCCTAAGCCAGTACCTTCTAGAACATTCGCACCCATTACATAACCTCCTCATATAAATGCTGCGTCATAAGTTTTTCTACAATTTTCTAGAAGCTACTCTGTTACATAACCTTTCATATAAATGCTGCGTCATAAGTTCTCCTAAACAGATGCCTTCTCGCCTTCTTCCTGCTAACACTTCCGCTATGCTCCTCTTTCTTTGTTAGAATGTTATGACGTATTAAAATTTAAAGTCAGTCGTATCTAATAGTTCAATTACTGAATAAGTTATTTGATTAACTCCATATGGAAAAAGTCATCTGCTGTAAATTAAAATAAAGATATGCTTGCTGTTAAAAGTGAAAAGTCCTGAGTCGTCATTTTTCTCCGTGATTCAATCATTCCAGCTTCGTCAACCATCTGCCAGAACGTGTAATGGAATAGCCTCACCATTCGCCCACGATGTGTTGGAATAACTGAAAGCATTACATATATATAAGCCAATTATAATAAGTGTATATATATACATATACCGCTAAAATGCGAAAGTCTTTACTGTCCACATTACCTAGTTTTTCTTTGCTTATTACGTGCTCCGCCCTTAGGCACTACACGGAAAGGGAGGAATGCCCCGGGGAGGTCTTTTTAAGGGAGACTGGCTCGTATCCACGTTACGCATGGGTAAAACTACGAAAACGCCCACGCAGCCAGCCCGTTCGCCGGGACTCGAACCCCGGATCGAACTACCAGTGTTTAGCGGCTTTAACCGCTCGGCCACTGGTGAGCCACATTACTAAAGCGCGGAATGTAGAGTTTTCAGCATTTTACTTAGGTAATGTGCACATTAACTACTTCCATACCGTTAAAGTTCAAACGTTTGCTTCTCTCATTTCCTTTCCCTCTCCCTCCACTTTGCGCATTACCTACTAGTCACTCCCTAATCTTCACATTGCCTACTAGGCTTTCGTTAAACTTAAAATAAGATCTTTGCTGGAACAACAGCGATATTTCTGTACGCTTAAATTAACATACTGTTATGTATTTATTTTTCGATATTTAAAAATTGAGTTAATACAATCAAACAATCAACAAATTGGTTAATAGAATCAATCAGCAATCAATTAAAAAAACTACAACACAAAGAATAAAACGTTTTGAAATATTATTACAATTAATAAAATGAAATTGCAAAATATGTGATTATACTTACTTAATAGTGTAATCTAAAGATTGGTGACACTTTGAATTACACAGAAATGGATTTTAAGACAAGCACTCCTATTTGTGGTACATTTAGATTTGCAATAACATTTTCTAAAACCCTATCTAATGAACAATTTAAAAGCGTAAGTGTCGGTTGTTTAGTGTACAGAAACGTTGCTGTTGTTCCAGCAAAGATCTTATTTTCACTTTGTGGCCCTCCAGCGGCCGAGCGGTAAAATCGCTGAACACTGGTAGTTCGGTCCGAGGTTCGAATCCCGCGAACGGGCTGGCTGCATGGGAGTTTTCGTGGTTTTAGCCATGTGTAAC
Source organism: Stegodyphus dumicola (assembly GCF_044657685.1). Classification (NCBI taxonomy): domain Eukaryota; kingdom Metazoa; phylum Arthropoda; class Arachnida; order Araneae; family Eresidae; genus Stegodyphus; species Stegodyphus dumicola. The sequence continues at coordinate 104,101,417 of NC_140781.1, read as the reverse complement.
GTGTATATGAGCCAGTTTCCCTTAGAAAGTCCTCCACGAAGGCATCCCTCCCCTTAGGCAGATAGCCCTAGTGTGCTTTGCCGTATTCACAATACACCAAAATACATCTTATTTTCACTTTAAAGAGCACTTATTAGGTAATATGCAGATTATCTAGGTAATTTCCAGATTGCCCAGATAATTTGAGAAATGAAATAATTTTCCGCACTTTAACGGGTCATCCTAGTTAATTTGCAAGTTATCTAGGTGAACTGCAAAATAACTGATTTCCACACTTTAGGCAGTAATATATATATAGATAAATATAGATAGATTGATAGATATATGGATGGATGAATGGATGGATGGAAAGAATGTTGGATATTTATTTTAGGAATAATACAGTAACAAATGTTTAGTATGGTGATTATTTCACAGTCTAATGAAAAGCATCTACTCACAAATTTTTCCATTCAAAATTCTTTAAATATATATTCCAAGACCAATTTACTGCGTATATATTAGCAAGTTTGAGACATCTGATAATCCGGTTATTCACAAGTTTCACTCTTTGCCTAATATTTTCTGGTATTCGGTCTACTGGACACTGTAGGAGTGACATAAAAGAACAACCTACATGCTGGGGTTACTGAGCACTGCAGAAGAACATACAAATAGCAAGTATATCCAAATTGAAAAATTGAATTAACGCAAGGTTGAAACTTTGCTTTTCTTTTGAACAACGGTTCGTAAGGGAAAAGTCGAATTCATAATTTATAACATAATGATTGATATTATGATATAGCTTTAAAAACGGTTTTCCCTGCTGCCATTGTACTTTGCAACAAGCAAACATATAGTGATTTTTGTAGTAATTCTAGCGCAAATAATATTCATGAACATTTCATTTCAAAAAGCGAACAGAAATTTCTTATGGCATCAAAAATTGTCTGGGTAGTCCTGAGTTAGTTTAAAAACCGTTATTTAAAAAATCTTCTTTTTTACTGTTATAAAGGGAAAGCATTATTCTTGGATAAAAGTTTTTTTAAGTAGTAAAGTGTATTTTGGTACAATGAATTGATTTAATTTTTAGGGTTTCATTATGATAGACGATTAAGCTTCACACATGTAAGAGGATAATGAGAGCTATTATAAATTAAAATATATGTTAAATACAGTAGAGCGTTGCTTATTCAGTTAAAATATGTTATCTATGCAAAATAAAATTCAGATTTTCGTAACAATATATTCACATTTAAGCATTATACAAATCTGTATCAATAAAGTAAGAAGGTATAATTCGTCAGGTAAAGCAAATGATAACTTTCTTGGGTAAAAATCTTGGATAAAACTTTTATCCAAGATTAATGCTTCATATTTCTTTAAAAAAAGTACTATTTGCTGTAAATTAGCTCCGTAGTTTTGATATTCTAGTGTTTGCAAAAAGGAATATTGTTGTTAAAAATGAATTCACATTCGAATATTTATCTATTTTTTAAGAATGAATGTGCATGTATTTTTACTGTAAATAAAACCCATCGAAAGCACGTTTCAAACTCCATTGCATAAAGATTAATAAATAATTTGTTGCTGAACATATTCCCATAAAATGTACATTAATATAATTCCTTTTTGCAGCATTCATTTGCAAAATAATGAAAAAGAATAAAATTTTTAGAGAAAGAATATCTACATTTTCCTTTTTCATTTCTCCTTTTATTTTGCTCATTTAAATTAGCAGCAATAGTTAGAATATATTTTGTATTCTGGATAACATTAACTTTTATGCATAATGTATACGGACTAAAAATGAATGATCTTAATAGCGTTTCACTTCTTTGTATTCTTGAAACTATTTTAAACGTTCAGTGTTACGTTGGTACTATGTATTTATACTTGCATATGTTTTTAAATATGCTTGCGCAGTGTTTTCATTCTTTAAAACCTATACTTTTTATTTCCAGCTGGATACGAAGAAGTAGCAACTATTGTCAAACCATCTTTGGACTGCCTAACAAAACGTCCCTCAACTGACAAAACAGGTTACATAATATCAGCTTTTCGTGTTTTTCCTGGAGAAGACAGAGAAAAACTTGAAAGAAACTGGTTAACATGGACAGGGGCTCGTCAAGTTTACAAGTACTTGCCTAAGCATCTAGGGCTACGGAGACTAACCTTTCACAAGAAGCTTTTTCCAGAAGGAGGAATAACTTATGTCTTGATGTGTGAATGTTCTGCGCTTGTAGAACATGTAACAGAAGCACTTGTGTTCGTGGACCATCTTCGGGCTCGTTGTTGTGGATATACAGCTTTGTATAGACCTGTCGATGTTTTTTGATTTTCTGCTACATATTTCTTTGTTCCAGAAGACAATATAATGGAAATGAAAGCTTTGAGTAAACGCATTAAATGTCATATTTGTAAAAGTTTTGTAAAATGCTAGTGTTCTTTTGGCGAGTCTGTGTTAATGTTATTGATATGAGATAAATAATAGATGTGAAGAGCAGCATTTTGCTTAACACTTGTATTTCGGTACAATGAATTGATTTAATTTTTAGGGTTTCATTATGATAGACGATTAAGATTCACACATGTATGAGGATAATGAGAGCTATTATAAATTAAAATATATGTTAGATACAGTAGAGCGTCGCTTAATCGGTTAAAATATGTTATCTATGCAGAATAAAAATCAGATTTTCGTAACAATATATTCACATCTAAGCATTACACGAACCTGTATCAATAAAATAAGAAGGTATAATTCGTCAGGTAAAGCAAATGATGTGCATCTTTCGCTTATGAAACCACACTATCTCTCTATTAACGTAATGACTTAGAAAAATTGTTTCAATAAGTAACAGCAGTAAGTAAGTAGTTTCAATAAGTAACATTTTATCAAAAAGTACGGAAATTATAATGATGTGTCCCAAGCAGAAATATAAAATAAATAAAATTTCGGTGAAAGATTCATTGTATTCATACTATTTTTTTTTATGCGTAACATATAACCTCTTGGTTCATAATTAAACAACTGAATCATCATGGATATTCTTTTTGAAAACGGCTGCACACTAAATACTGCATGTTAATTTGCCCTCCCAATTAAACACTGACTCCATAAAATTCATTATGCGGCCTTTTGTTTTTGCAACCGTTGTTCGAAGACAAATACTTCCAACTAAAAATGTTTTAAATTATGCAAATGTTCATGTTTTTGCATTTTCAACTTTAACAAATCAGTTTTGTAAAAATTACGAAATCTACGTTTTATACGTTGTACAGTGTTAATACTACCGCTTAAATTTGACTAATAGCAATCCGGAAAAAAACATCACCATTAACTCCGCCCAAAATGATGATGTCATATTGGAGAAAGTTTATATGTTACGAAGTATGCCGGCAAAATATACTATAAAGCAGACGGTCAAGCACGTTTCAGTTGCTCTTTAACAGATTGCGTAACAAACCGATTTATCAAAAATGTTTCAGTTTGATGTTTCTTATGGATGAAGTTTCATAGCTTTAAAATAATTGAGCAATAACTGAATGTGAACAAGCTTTAGGAGGTATGGCATCATCATTGTAGGCAGAGTTATTATTTTCCGGACTACCAGTGGCCAAATTAAAGGAGCTGTTCTAACAATGTACAGTTTTTGTTTTGCTTCCTATCCCTATAGTTGATTAGAGAAAGTATATACGCATTATAAAAAATAAAACACAAAACGTTTTACTTCCGTACGAAAAACATTTACCCATGTATATTTAATTTTGAATTTGGAAATCATGTTGAGAGGCAGTATGCAAATTGAAGAGCGAAATGTTTGCTTTTGTACGAAACTGAAAGTAAAATATTAATTTAGAATTCTGATTTTGATAGATTAAGCGATGGGCCTTGCTATGTACAAGTAATGATCAGTATGAATTTTTTTAAAAGAGGACGTGTTCCTAAAATATTATACAATTCGCGTTCTAAGGGACACTATTCTAGGAAACACTGGCATTTATGGCCCAGAGCCAACTCGTAAAATTATTTTGCATAAATAAAAATGAAGTTTTTAGTTAAATAACGTTTTTTCTGTGATTACGATTATGATTCTAAAGTAATAAGACTTCATGAGAATATCAATAGCGTATATATATTATAACAGTATTCGTAGCATTTGAAATCTTTTAAATTACTTGTGAGATAATTCTCTTGACATATCAGTTGAATCAAGGTTATAAATTAAAGAATGCTGCAAAATCACAAAAGAATATTATTGAATGACAATAATATTCTTTTGTGACGAAAAAACGAAAATTCTTTTGTAACGAAGAAAAATCATCCTCAAATTATTTTAAATTATTTTTAACCGACCTCTCAAGATAAATCAAAAAGGAAATCAAGATGCCAGATTTTGAAATTAACTATCTCGATCAATTTTTGTCGTAAGGAAGTAAAATTTTGCGTTATATTTCTTATGAGGATAAAAGACTTTTAAGTATAACTATAGGAACCAGGTTGCCGTGTAATAAGTTAATTTCGAAAATTTCAAAAAATTCCTTTTTCTTATTTGAAAAGGCCCCAACTTGAATATTTGCGTCATTTGAAATATTTTTTGTTAATGGAAGTATAAGTCTTCGGCCAACGATTGCGAAAATATAATGACTGTGGACACGGACTTTTGGAGACACTTTTTCCCCCTGCTTGACACATATCTAGGAAAAATTAATCCCTTTTTTCTGAAATCTGAGATATTTTTTAATCATGTTATGTTAATACTACCTCACCAGACAATAATTGACTTTTATGATACTATTCCAGAAATGTCACCTGAAATTCTTTTATCTATTGCCCTGACTTAAAATTACTTACAGTAGGCGCGGCTTATTGTGATCATATTTGTCCACGGTTATTTTGGTAAGTTTAAAAGAATGGTAACATTAAACGATGAAAATATGTCCTTAAAAATAGCAACGGAACTTAGGTAATTTAATATAAATGTAACAAGGAATATATAAATACGTACTTTCACGGCATTTCAATTAGGAAAATGCGAAAGTTTGTTTATGAACGGCTCATAATGTCCTTAATGTAAAGTTCGTTTATGGGCTGTTTATATTATTTCTGGAAACTTTAATGCTCGGAGGGCATTCCTCACTGGAAAAGAACATATATGTGTAAAACTTAATATCAGACAAAAAAGCAACATTAGTTTGGGGTTAGTGTTTTCTGGGAACCTTTTTACTCATAAGCAAAACAAAAAGAAAAATTCTGCAAAACTATTTTGCTGCTAAAGGACCTGTGTCTGATCGCCCTCAAAATCAATAGTTATTTAAAAATCTATGCAAAAGGTTTTCCTTTCTTTTGGGGTTATTAAGAGTTAACCAAAACCGAACCCAAGATGTTTGTCTATTTAATGTCTTATTTGATGGCATTTTTCTGTTGAATAACAATTTTTATAACCTATTTTGCTCTTGTTATTTGGCGACTTTGCCTTTTATTTGCCAAATTTATCCATGATTAAAAATCTTTATTCTATGGTACTTGGATCATATTAACTGAATGCTTGATCACAATAAGCGTTTTATTTATTTATAGCGGTTTGTTTTCGTATGAAAACAGGCGGGACTTTGGCAATTCGATAACAATTTCCAATGATAACATTAACCACGATCACATTAAGCGACGTCCTCTGTACATGAAGAAATATGCATTGGATGTGTATAAAATGATAGTAACTGAGGGAAGATAAACGATGCTCTGCTGTGGTTCTTTTACGCAAAAGAAACCTGAAATTATTAATGTTGTAATGTGTCTATGTGAAATAATTGTTCTGAAAAACTTATCTAGGATTTAAGTTAAGTTTTTTCATTTGCAATACACAATAAGGTATATGAACAATTTCGCCTTGCTTAAGTTAACACCGCTATGTTTTAAATCCTCATGACTTTATGAAAAATTTTAAGTATTTAAAAACTGTGAAAATTATCCAATGTGAACAGCTAAAATCTGTTATACTAGAATATATTCATTTCCAGGATCATGTGATTCAAACAACATATATTATTCGTTTAAGCAACCTGTTCCTTAGATAAAAGATATATATTTCATCGTATGTTTTTATATTCATGTATATTTTTCTAAGTACTCATTGTTTCATAATTTAAAAACATATTCGCAATTTAATTAACTTATTATTCATTCAATGTTAGTGGAACATAGCTTTTATTTATATAAAAATGCAAATATGATAATAAATTTTCAAACTGCACAAATTTCTCGAATTTCATCAATAATCTCTTAATCGATCCGTAAGCGTGTGCACATCAAAGTTGTGTCAGACGTTTATTTCAATTTAAGCACAGCATCTGCAAAGTACAGCTCATAGTTTCATAATATGATTACATTAACTATGAATTTAAAAATAAGCGTAATAACTTGTCAAGAATAAATTTAGAAATCAGTAAATATAAACTACATTTTTTCTGCTTAAAATTAGACAAATGCTAAATCTCTTATTTACGTGAAATAAGTAACTTATTATATGTTTTTCCAGCAAAAACAATTTCACCTTTAATAAAAAGTAAAATATGTTGCTCTTCCCCCAGTTTCGTTCTCTGGGTACAAGATTCGCAAAGAAGTATAGTTTTATTGTTATTTACAAAAGATGGATGGTTTGAATGGTTTAAATATGATATCCTGAATGATTTATTTCTATTGACTGCCTAATGATGAATATCAAACGAGAATAAACTTAGCAAAAACATATCTTTCATATCAAATACGATTGTGTGTATATTGTCTCAGGTATAATATTGGTGCTATTGGTTTTCTAGAGCAGTTGCTTTCAGTAGAAAAACCCTTGAATAGTACATTCCTCATTCATGTAATCAAAAAACTATTCTTCTATTAATAAATTTGTGAGGCCCAATTCGATAGTCGAACATAGAAATATGCTGTGTGGACTCCAACAAAATGGTATGAATAAGCAGGGAACATAGCAAGTGGCTTAGTAGATCGAGCGTAGACTTTGAAAATGTTATTTAGTCTGTCTGGTTGAGGACAGCGGATAAGGACTGCTTAATAGCAGCCTCATCATTCTTTGAAAGAGATTTTATATTAGCTTAAGCATTGATTGCCTTAACGTGATAGCAGATATTTGATAGAAGTCGAGCATATTATGATACGGTGGAAAACCTCGCAGATTAACCAAAAGCTTTCTTCGCAGACTGAAATCTGTAGCTATGTAAATTAAGGAACCTTACCCACTGTGTTCTAAAAAAATCCTCTTGTTTTTCCAAGCACACGCAAAATTCTGTTTTTATTTTTTTCGTCATCCTAAAACTAAAATTTTCATTTAATACTCTTGGAGTTAAAGTATCCATTCAGAGCACTCAACACTTTTTTTATTATTCAGCGCAAAAGGAAAATTTCGTTTTTATTACTGTCATGTAAACATTTTCCCTTCATATCTCGTATTTTAAAACCCTCTTAAACAAATTTTATCCATTTTGTAAACAATAAACAGCATGTTAGTGCAGTATTTTATAATAAATCAAACTGGATTAAAACTGTTATTTATTTTTTGTTCTAGAAGAAAACGTACATGTTAAATTTTATAACACTTTCCTTTTTTATGAGGTAATATCTTTAATTTTTGGTTTTCTACAAGCACAGCACAGCGTTTTCATGATGTTATAAAGTGTCGTATTTTTCTGTAAATGACACATTTATATCAAATTTGCATTTTAGTAGTACCGTAAATATTATGAGGCGAACAATATTTATTATTAAAAAAGTATGGCCTCTATGTAAGTAATGTAAGCATATAATAGATTATAAGACCATATGTATTTTTTGTCATTTAAATTTATAAAATCGTGAATTTGATAACTGGATAATAATGATAAAATTATGAAACAAAATCTTCTAAAGAGATGTAAAGTAAGACTGTCGAATTATATAACAGCTAGAAATGTGAATGCATAATATTTTGAAGAAATATATATATGTGTGTGTATGTGTGCCTGTGTATGTGTGTATGTAATTAACTTGCGTTAGCTCCTAATAATTGAAGCTTGAAGGCTTATTAAGCTTCCTACCAGGATGAATATACCGGTGTCTGAGTGTAAAATTTTAATTAGAATTACAATTTTTACATACACAAGTGAAAACTGAAGGTTATTTTTCCTTGCACTTTAAACATGCTGAAATTCAAAAAGTCTAAATGTAGAAAATGTTCTTTAAATATGAAATGTATATTATGTGCCTCTATGTTGTACAGTATTAATGGGCATATTTACCCACTTGTTTGTATCATGTAATAAAATGTTACTTGCAAAACTTTTCAGTGTAAGCATTTTTAGTATAAAGACATAGGACAAATTGCTCAAAACTTCTTCTCTAAAATAATAATAAACAAATTAATGTAATATAAAAATATTTCTTTTTTTAAATCTATTGTTAAAGTTTTCACTTATTTCTTTACACTAAATGTTCTAAACGTTTCGTCTACTTTCTACGTATTTTATTTTCAGTCTGTCATGATTGTCGTTCATTCTCATTTATAACATTACACCTTTCAGTGCTGCATACCTAATATTAAATATTTTTCACATTACTTCCTAATACTATCGCGAATTTTACTTCTACTAGAATGCATATCTTAAGCAAAATTATTTATTTAAGGCTAAATTATTTAAAGCAAAATTATTTATTTAAGGCTAAATTATTTAAAGCAAAATTATTTATTTAAGGCTAAATTATTTAAAGCAAAATTATTTATTTAAGGGAAGAAATGTTTTTTTTCCGGCACTGAACCTGATTAAGCAATTTAAGGGCGCTGAATTTATATACTTGTACACAGGAGAATCAAAACATGCGGTAAATGCTATTGGCTGCGAGCTATCTTAGCGAAAGGAAGGGATCTTCAGTTCAAAGAAACGTATGAAGTATCCACTTAGTTTACGGTAATGTAAATGGCTTGCAAGTAGTTCAAGTGATTACTTAAACGAGAAACTCGTATATCAAAATGATGAGAATTATGTACTTTTACTTTGATGAAATCTTTAAAATTGAGCTTTTACCTAAAACATTATGACGAACACGAAATATTAAGAGAGTCTATCAGAACATAAAAGAACACTGGCAAAAAGACGGCCTAAAAATTTCCCACCAGTTTCATTCTCCATTTCCTCCCTCGTGAAAATGTTCTGTGTCACACATTTGTTCATAATACCCCATTTTTTATTAAGTTGAAACATTATAGTGTACCCTCATCGACTGAATCTAGAACTATGCGACCTGTGGCTTTTCGCCAACGTTAAAATAAATGTGGAAAGTAACATTTTTTAAGCATTTCAGGACTTCGAGACAGCCACGATAGCCCAATTAAAGATACTTAAAGGGAGCTTTTCAATCTGCTTCAGATAATAGCAAGAATAACAGGATAAGTTTGCTCAAAATAAGAATGGTTATCTCGGGAGAGATTGATGGTAGTATTTCTTTTATTTTAATTTTTTTAAATATTCCTAGTTTTTTTTATTCAACTCCTCTACTGATATGTTTTTGCCGGTTTCATTACAACCTAAATTACCTAAATTATCCTAAATAAGGGGAAAATTAAACATTATAAATAACAGTATTTCGCTTGCCCTTTCATTTTAGTCAAAAATCAATTTAAATTTAACATTATACTTATATTGAATTAGTTCGCTGAAATTAATAGAAATCATGTTTTCTTCGTTTCCTTTAAACTGTTTACTAAGAAAAGAATGTAAAGAGCAAATTATTTAGAAATATATTAAAGGTTGTAGCTTGCCGATTGAGTATTTAAAAAACTAAAACCAGTTCATTGTATGTTGTCCATCACTTAAAAATGTTTTGAATGTGTATTTTAATATATAGCTTCTTAAACTGTGGGTCGCGGCTCCAAATAGAGTCCCAAAACGAAAAGAAATTTAATTCAGATATATAAATTTAAAAAAAAACATTAATCTCAATCCCTTCAATATTAAATTAATATTCATTTCCTGTGCAGCGCAAATATAAAACAGTATACTACTGGCTTGAGCTGCAAATTATATTTACATATTGAAAAATGACACAAACGCATAATGTCGAGATCGCATTTCTTTTATTTTAATTTTTTTAAATATTCCTAGTTTTTTTTATTCAACTTATCTACTGATATGTTTTTGCCGGTTTCATTACAACCTAAATTACCTAAATTATCCTAAATAAGGGGGAAATTAATAATTTCAACATATACGTTATTTTCAAAATCAAAAATACGCCGCAGACGCACGTAAAGTCCTGAGCCATGCAAGTGTGCCAAGAATGATGTTGCGCACTGCTACTAGTCTGCTGATTATGCTTTTCCAATTTAGTCTGTAGTTTCTGTTTCATTGCGACTGTGTACGCATCGCAAGATTAATAAATTGTTGTATTTTTCTGTCATACTAAACTAAAATCGGTATTTATTTGATTAATTACTATGAGAAATGTTATTTTATTTATATTTTAGATAAAATATTTTTATCCATGGATAAATGGTTGAACTAGAGTAACAAACGTAATGGCGCAGATGCCAATGCTATATAGTCTTTTCTAGCAGCATTTAGTAACCAGAAAGGAACATCTAGCATGCGAGGAAAATAATATAAGAGGCATTTCTCCAATTTAGTTTTATTTTCAGTAATTCTGATGGCAATGAATAATTTCCAATAATATTTTGGCTATGAAGAGTATGAAACCACGGAAATTATAAAAGCATCATGAATCCAAGTATCGTTCGTACTTCAATAAACCAAAAGTATAGAGTAATTGTTAAAATCGAGTAATTGTTAAAATCTTCAAATAAAGATATACAATAGTTTGGGAAATTTATGACTGTTAGAAAAAAAAATTAAATATTAGTCTTTAAATACTGGAATTCGTACTTGCGACATTTAAAACAATGAAGCGCTAAAACCATAAACATCCAGCAGGCGCATATAACTGCTAACATAGTCGATATATGTGTGTTAACGAGATGTTATGTTAACCATCATAAAATACTCAATATTGTTTTTGCTGTTAATGTAACAAATTTTAAATTGTTTGTATAGTAATAAAAATACATATTATTGTGATATAAGTTCTCTTATGAGATACTAAGTTTTAAATTGCATTTCTTAAAGTAAGGAACCTTCAAGACAGGGATCCTCATTAACATAACTGCGGCATAAACCACATTTCTTTCACTCAGATTTAACTTACTCAATAATATATGTTAAGGGCAAACTTGGGGTTTTTAATTACATCTCTAAATATCATGGAGTAGGAGAATCTTTTCTAGTGTATTAGCTTCCAAGTTTAAACTAGTCAATGCATGAAATGTATGAGCTTGGAAGAAGTTAAGCATTATTTTTCTTTACTTTATCGATTTTAGTCTTGTCTTCTTTAAACTGGCTTCTTCATGCTTAAAAATTTCAACTATACGTTTGAGAATTTCATACAGTTTATTATCCCATTTTGTACAATAATATTTATTCGCGCTTTGGGCTGTCATTTACAAAGTTTGATTCAGTGTAATAATGTGGAGAAGCCATAGAAGTTTGTGAAGGAGAACGAATGCACGCCTCCGCCTTCAGTTAAGGAACTCTTTTTTTTTTTTTTTTTTTTTTTTTTTTTTTAACTTATTTAAGAAATGCTTTGTACGAAAGTTAAGGAGCTAAAAAAAATTCTGTTGGAAAATTCTTCGAATTCGATATTTTTAATACGTTATTTTCGAACAACTAGGTTTAGAATAATATTTTGAAAGTTTATCCAAAATCAAAAATTGGTGTGATGGATAAGTGACTGCGATAGTATAATAATATAATAACTATAAAACGAATTTAATCCTTTAATCCATTATTTATTTCAATTAGACTGCCGCCCCATCGGTATGGCGATTGAGAGCGGCTGGCTATCATGCTAATATCGCCGGAGTGATTTTCAACTCTCATATAACGTTTGGTTGCTTTTGTTACCTATCATCTTTCTTGCAAGGCAGCGAATATAGGGATAAGTTCGCTTTCCTCCGGCGATTATCAAACTTTCAAGCGCCTAGACGGTTTAAAGAAATAGTAATGATAAAATAAGTTGCATTCGAAAAACTTCAGATAACTTTCAGACTTCTCAAAAATGATCTTAACCATTAGACAAATAAAAATTACATTTGCTATAACCAAATGCTAAAAAGAAATATTTATAATTAAACAAAACTGAAATTCGTTTAAAACCAATTTTTAAAACCCCACTGTTTTTAATTCAGAATGGTGAGAATGGATTAACATTTGGGAAAGAGGAGCACTAGTTGATAATTTTTTTAATTATATACAAAATACTGCCCTTTGTGTGTTGACATAAAACGTAAAATTTCATCATTACGAATAGATTTCATTTTTAATTTAGGAAAACAAATGCGTGAAAAATTAGAAATTTTACGATCGACATACTATATAATAGAGGAATCGTGTTTTATTTCTAAATTTTTTCAAAATATTAAGAAGAACTGTAGATAAAACTACATTTTTTAAAAATTATTCTCGTTGTTACGTCAGTGAGATAGACACTTTAATAACATGATATATAAAGGGAAACTCTTTGTTCTCCTCGACTGCAATAACTTCTGATCTTTATCTGCAACAGATAAAACAGACTAACTATATGAATACCCCCACCGAGGTGTTAAAACGTATCAATTAAATATGGTTTTAATTATGGGAAGCAGATAAGATGGCTATCTTTTTTGAAGAAAGTACACTCGTTTGCAAAATGAAGAAAATTTTCATATTATGACGAGTTTATGAAACCTTAATGGACGGATTTTAATGAAATTTGCTATGAATATACATCTATAACAGAGAAAGAAATGTACTACTCAGAAGTCATTTTATGTATGCATCATTATTATTAAAGCTAATGGTGTAAGGATGCCCAAAATCCACGTTGTGATATCGAACTGAAAATGAGTCTAATATGATGTATGGTCTCTGTTACAGCGAGACAGGTCGCGCAACGTGACCGCATGCTGAACATGAGGCAGTTGAGGAGTCCCTGTGACAGTCGATCCCACTCCTGCTGCAAGGCAGTTTTCAGCTTCGGAATCGTTCTCGGAAGAGAATGACAAGATGAAATTGCCGTTCCAAGAGCATCTCATATATGCTCTATAAGGTTAATGTCAGGAGATCTGGATGATAAATCCATGTGGCGAATATCTTCCCTTTCGAGGTAAACATCGACCAGCTGAGCCCTATGCGGACGAGTTGTTTTGTCGTTCATTAACAAGCTAACATTTGGCTAAAGATTCTCCACACCCAGGATTTGCGATTGGGTCCCCTAAAAACGCCAGTCGCCCTTTAAAAAGGGGAATATACAAGGTATTTCTTCCACTTTCCTAGCGTGCCTTCGTGGTGTATTGATCAGCACACTGAGCCGGTATTTCAGAGGTCCGTGGTTCGATTCCCGGCGAAGACGGTTGCTATTTTTCATCTTCCCTGCTTCCAAAAATATACCTAATGTCTCTACAAAGTCACTACGAATAATTTCAATGTCAGCCTATGTCAGTAGTCAGTATCGAAGGTCGAAGTTTGTCATTTTGCGATTAATATGAAAGGATAGAAATGCGACAATACTTGCAATCCACGGCAAGTACGACCCTGTAGTGCTTCTGCTTACAAATGAAGAAATTTAGCCCATTTTCAAGACAAGATAAGCCCCTTCGTGAAGATGCATCAAGCATTGACTTCTATGCTAGCACTTTCAGTGAGGCACCGATATTGCTGTCTTTTCTGTTCAGCCGGCAAAGAGCGAGCACTGGGGAGAATGAATAGAGGATTACTTTATTTCACCTTCTTAATTTTTCTTTCGGACTGGTACAACGGTGCAGCCAATGCAGACGTCTACGAACGGCAAAAAGGTGACCTCTTAAATATGTTTAGTTAGAAAAAAGCCACGGAAATATAGACACTGAGAATAGAAATTTTTGATTTGCTTAAGAAAGTACTTGTTACCCATAAGACGAAAAATGTTCGGAGATAGTAATACGCAGAGTGTCAATTTTTACCTTCCAAACTTCGACATCACGGAGTATTATGGTTGCTGGAAGATGATATAGACTAGACACTGGAAATTGACAATCTGGGACATAAGTTTTGACGAAACCATTGATAAAAATGAATAGTTTGATCCAAAAGGCATTACGTTGTAAAGACATTAGGTTATTTCGAAGCCGGAAAGATGAAAAATAAGCAACGCCTTCGCCGGGAATCGATCCACGGAACTCTGGAATTCGCGCCCTGCATGCAGATCACCACGTCGCAAAGGCAGTAGAAATACCTTATATACTCCCCCTTTTAAAGGGAGACTTGGGTTTTTAAGGGACCCAATCGCCAAATCCTGGGCGTGGAGAATCATCATCCACCACCCTTTTAGTTCAGGTGCCACTGTAGAGACATTAGACTATTTCGAAGCAGGAAAGAGGAAAAATGAGCAACGCCCTCTCCGGGAATCGAACCACGAACCTCTGGAATACGCGCCCAGCGTGCAGACCACCACACCACGAAGGCATGCTAAGAAGGCGGGAGAAATACCTTATAAAGTAATTTTAAAATAAGTTTTAATAAACTTCACTGAGATTACTACATTTATTTTTTAACTTTGATACTGCCGGTCCCTGCCCTCAGCGTGTTAATGGAAGAAACGCTTAACAGCTTATCTTTCCATATTCATTCAATCGAGCAATTCTTTGTAGGCAATATGAGAGTTTTACAAAATTAACCTAAATCTGGGTGCTGTTTGAATCACACGTACATGCACATACACTTTGCAAAAAACAAAATCATTTCGCAAAAACCAAAATCTCCTTCTAATTCTTGTCAGATTTCGGAAAGATTCCGATACACATTCTTCGTAATAACACAATGGCGAAAATTGAGGTTGTAGGATTAGGCGGATTAAGAATACAGCGCACTAAAATATTGTCTTGGCGATAGACAACACTTATAATGCTTCTCTTTGATCTCCGGATTTCGATTCTTATGACTATATTTATTCATATAAGTTAACCTTTGTATCCTTTTTCCTCTTGATAAGAGAGATTTGTCTGGTAAGAAAGAAGAGATTTAAATTTAAAGTACATTAATCATAACTATTGATTAAAATGAAATTAAAAATTGTAAGATATTCTATGCCTTAAAGACTGTCTTATTACTCTGAAATATTTTTTCTCTACCAATAGACTGAAATAAACCTTATTTGTTTTAAAATTTAAACTTAAGGGAACACAGACACATTTCTTGCATTGATAAAAAAGAAGAGAGAGTAAAACTAGCTTAAATGTAATCTCATCGGGGGGGAGATTAATTTGTTCAGGCAAGCAAAAATTATAACAGAAATAATCTGTTTGTATTTAATTATCCCAACCATTACTTAACAACTGCAGATTTGCTTTCAAATATAAATCAAAACATATTTTTACGATACGCTCTATCATTCCAACTGTGATAAAGCCTAAAAATATGAAACACAAATTTAATCTAAAATTGCACTGTAACTTAACTTTTATAAAGTTTATGTGAAAAATTATTATTTCAGTACATTTTAAAAATACGAAAATATTTTAAAATAAATTATAAAAATTTAAAGAGGGTTGCTTAGTAGCTACGTTTCAAGAACATTATGGAAACTTAAATTTATCTCTCATTTCATTTTTCCTGTTAAAACTAACCTGGCATTCATGTGTTAAAACATAACATATCTTACAGTTAACAAGCTGCAAATAACTGGGAAATCACTGTTTCAAGCCAAGGCCAGCTTCTTTTTCCCTTTTCCAATATTTACTCGGTTTGATCCTTTCACTGCTCTTATTAAAAATAATTACCTTACTTGAGACTATTATTAGACTAAAATATTAGCAAAAACTTGGGAATGAATTAAATAATAGTTTTGTAATAAATTAAGTTTATGTATCTATATTTTAGCTTTATTCATTGCATCAAGTATGCACCACGAAAATGTTGTTGGTCCAGAAACGGTAACCTTCTAGTACAACAGAACAAAAATAGGCGTAGATTTAGTGCATCAAATGTGTTAAAACTGTAATGTTGCAAGTAATTCTAGACGATGGCTGGTGGTGATTTTCTGTGACTTATTGAACATCTCTGCAGTAAACGTATTTTGTGTTTACAAGGTAAATAACTCTGAGAGAAGTAATAAATTAATTTGACGTATCTATTTTTATTTTTTAAGCCTTGGAAAGTTTACACCTGCTTAACCTCAAAATAATTAGCATTTTCCTTGGGGAATGTTTTTGAAAACGATGCTCAAAGTACTCTGATTTCATGTTTTTGCGTGAAAATTTTCTTGAATTCATAATGCTTAAATATAAATAGGTATGAACGTAGATAGACAGATGCATAAAATTTAAATATATTCAATTGTAAAAGAAATTATTCTGTGTTAAGAAGTGAGTAAAATAATGCTCTATCTTAAATGATGCTGATAATACTGGAAGAGAGCATTTATTTATATTAATTATATTTTACATCTTTAATAAGCATGCATAAAAATAAATAATAATCACTGTTGACTTAGTAAATAAACTAATTTTACAGTCACCATCTTGAAATTGTTTAGAAAATAGACAATTGATAGTCCACTAAATAAAAAAGAACGAGGATAGTAATAATGTAAGAATCTACCTACGGTGTTAGTTACACTTTCAAATTAGGAAGTTGGAATTTTCCTGAAACTATATTTATCTCAGAAAGATTTCACTTATAAAGATTTTGATTTTGCTTATGAAATCTAATATTTAAAAGCGTGCTTTCAAAAAGATTAGATGATGCAGCTCATGTATATGGTGATTTCAGATGTTTCCACCATATGCCATTAACAATCATTTCTGAACACAAGTCATTAAGATATGCATATGCATACCATTTAAGGTTAGATAAAAATTCTAAAAACACGTGACTAGGAAATGTAATCCATTACATCAGTCGTTACATATCTTCAAAAAATTTCGAAAGCTGAAAGCAAACTGCTAAACTGGAGATCTTAGTTGCGTAAACTTCATTCTTTAATCTGAAGGCTTCTTAAAAGGGTATTTACATCTTTCAAGGTCCAGTAGAGTTCAGATTAGCTTATATTTAATACAGACTTCATTTCTCGGCGAGCCGGCTGGCTGCTTGTGGTTTTCGAGTTTTTTCCCATGTACAAAGTAAATACCAGCCTGCTGTCCTCCATAAAGGGTTTAATTTGACATGTATCCTCGCATGCTTGTGATGACCGATGACACAAACATGTTTATTGACTATTATAACTTCACTTCCAAATGCACTTAAAGGTTTCACTAATAATCTTGTTTTCTTACGTGTAGCTACCTGTTATCAAAATTACTATGTAGATCCGAAAGTTTCTAGTTGGATGTACTTCTAAATGAAATGCAGAAACTTACAGCAGTTAATTTTTCAAGATAATCTATGATGGTTATATTGAAAATTAAGCTACTAAAATTTTCTGTACTAACGTATCGAAGCACAAGGGCAATTAGATACACTTTTCTTATCATTTAATGAGCAACTCTGTTGCCCTGAAAGTTTGCTTCAAAATGTTCCATAACAACTCTTTTTGCACCATCATCATTATTGAATATCTTTTCATAAAGGACAGATGTCAGTGTTTGCATAGCAGATAATTCATTTATAGATAAATCTGGGATGTAATGGGAGGTCAAGCTCCTTATCTACATTTTTTATTGCTTCAGCAACGACAACTAATAACAGGTATATTATCATGGTAAAACCTTTAGCTTTTCAGCATTCTACTCCTTTTCTCTTTCGGAGGATGACTTGGTAATCCCCCCAAAAAAACATGATAGTTATTATCATTTTTGTTGATTGCTGCGTCTTTTTATTTCTTGATTGATTCCTCCTGTTTCCTCCGATCCACTGATTTCCTCTTCCATAGAGGATCATAGAGTAAAAGAATTGTTTCATTGCCAGTTTGCAAACACTGCTTGAAATAAATGATACGTTTCTAATTTTGAATTGCTGAAAGAAGTCGGGAAACACATCATGCAGATACTTTGTTAAAACGAAAGATGTTCGTATAGTTGTTTTCGTTATTTCCATGCTCCTGCTATCTCCTTGACTTTAACATCCTATTACTCGATTTTTCCTCTTCACCATGAGCAGCATTTTTATGTCACTGTCTCCAGTGATCGACTTCCACAAGAATCCTCTTGTGCGTTAGCCTATATGAAATTGTTTTACCCGTTCTTTCACTGTAGAATAGGAAGATTCATACACAGAATTCACGCGCTGTTTTTTTTTTTTTTTTTTCTTTTTCTGAGGGGTTAAGATCTTCTTTAGTTAAAAACTTTAACTAACGTTTCAAACTTCTTAGAAGAAACTAACACATTATTTCATTCAGTTGAGAGTCAAAAAAGAACTCTGACTATCTCACTAACGAAACTTTCCATTTTTTTATTCATTTAGCGCTGCCACTGTATGTCTGCAAGAGGAATTTATATCCAAACGATTTTTATGTCAAGCTGAAAGCTTTCGGATCTACCTACATATAAGGCTACTACGACATAACTTCCAGTTACTTGTATTGGTCAAAATAAAATCCTTAAATACTAGGTTCGTGCTACATAAAGAACTGCTCTTTCGGGTATCAAGACAGGAGAATGCAAGCAAGAGTATTGCCAAAAAGTAATTCAGCAGGCTGTCGGTTGTGCTTACAAATAAGTTGTCAGAACTTAATTACCTCAATGCTGAGTTCTAGCTCCATGAAGACAGTCAAGCCATCTACTTAGTCTTAAAGTAAAATAACTCTGAACTCAGAGGATTCAAAATAAACCTTTCAACTTAATAACTTACTCGTCTCATGAAATTAAAAGGACAAACCTCCGCTTCTTTCTGGGTTTAACAGAACATAAAAGTCAAAGCAAAGCTGAAGCAATTAAAATATAAATTCATTCGCCAAACTCCTACTATAAGCTTTGGCTCAGACTTTCTGATCACGAGAGAAAAACACGAATAGCAATGGTTAAAGCCGATTCAAGCAAAGGTAGAATCTGGCCAAAAACAGTTCGGAAAATCAGCAGTCGCTTCCAAAAGCTCATTCTCAAGCTCAAAAACTCTATTTTTATACACATTTAACTGATTTGTATCCTGGCGGGAACCAACGAACGTAGACGTTACAGTAAAAATACAAATAGTAAGATAATGGTTTAATAAACATAGAACTCTACAAAGATGTTACTGATCATCACAAAACTGCCACCACTGATAATCGTTTTAGTCACTTTAGATAGATAAATACCTTGCCTTTCTAGACTGAGAAAGATCAAAGCTCAACTTCAATTTCAAATAACTGCAAATTCTTAAATGTAGCATTTCAAGTGCAAAACATTAAACAAATTTCTAAACTTTTGATATATTTAGACTCGAGTAATTTATCCAACTTGAATTTTACTGAAGAGCATTTAACTCCAAATAAATATTCAGTTGTGCGGGTTTTTAATGATGGCATGGTTATTTATATCCAAATAATTTACAGACAAAAATGCACTGATTTTTCTTATCTCAGTGAAACAGAATATCACAGAATAAATAATATTTTGCAAACACTTTATAATTCACAAGTTATCTTTACTTAGTATTTCATAAGTTGCTTATCACCTAGTAATTAGAACTTTGAAAATAAAATACTTCTAATGTAAAACATATGTTTATAAGGTATTTTTTAATTTCAGATATTTTTCATCTAGATAAATGTTTCGAGTTACACTGAAATAGTTTTTAGTTAACTCGAGCAATAATTTATGCACAAAATTTTATATGAGTTTTCATCGACTGGAGGTCATAAATTCTCCAACATAACCTAACGTTTTGCTTTTAAGAGTAATGGAACGGCAAGGGAAACATTAACGACTTTCCACTTTTATCGACCATTGCATAACTGCATCTTCCATTAACTAACTTGGAAAGTTTACCATCTTCAATTAATTTCCTACTGAATTTTTTTGCTACCCAATTAATATGGCATCCGTTGAACCTATAATCAAAACACGTCTGTTTGCCTGAATTTTCTGAACACAGTTCGTCATAAAAGGAATGATGCTGAAGCACGTATATTCGTGCGTAAGCTCGTGATAGTTCAAGAAAGACACAGTATTTTGGGAAAGTTATTAGTTTCTATATTCCACAATTGTGCATGATTTCTGAAAGTAAGTAAATAGAAATTTCGCAGGAGTAGCAGTAATAAAACTATACAGTTAATACATTTTAATTGCACACAATATTTTAGAACTGCATATAGTAGTTTCAATTGCACATAATGTACTAGAATAATTTATTTGAATTTTGAATGAGTATATAAAATTTCATAATTCATACGACTTAAGTTCTGTGAGCTTTTGTTACAGTTAGGTTTAATTTATTTGGTAAAGTATAGATTCAGTTACAGACTTCATATTATTTACTGTAATAATAAACTTATACATACTTAGAACCATGCTTCTGAAATTAGAAGAAGTGCTTTGTCTAATATGAAACTGGAAATATTCCACTTAACAGCGTGATTTTTTTTATTTGATAAATTAATCCATGTAACTTAAACCACTTTTTATCATTAGCTTGAAATTAATTAGACGCAGTTGCTTCGCTAATCAGTCAATTTTGTGGCCCTTTTCTATGAAGTTAGAAGCAATTCATTAGATCTATCACTGTTTCGCATCTTGTTCGAACCAGTAACTTATGTTCGAATTTGGCAATTTTTCTGTAATTAAATTGAGGCTTTTGCATGTAGTGTGATATATTATCTTGATTAGCATTTTGTCATTTATAGAATAGTTGAATTCTTTTGAACAGAGGTAAATAAATATTATTCATAGAAACACGATTAAAAATCACAATACAAATTCCGAGAGTCATTTTTAATGTAAAAGTGTAATGTATGTTCCATATCAAATCAACAAGGGCTTTGTATGTTTTCTGTAAATCTGCGTTTTTAAATGGGAATACTTAGACAGCCACATTTTTTTTCACCTTGCAACATTGCAATACATTAATCTGTTCCATATTAAATCAACAAGGGCTTTGTATGTTTTCTGTAAATCTGTGTTTTTAAATGGGAATACTTAGACAGCCACATTTTTTTCACTCTGAATTTACCCTGAATTTATCCCTCTTCTTACACAAACAGCCCTCTTGTACAGGCAAACAGCCACATTCAAATAAGCAAACCAGTGGACAGTTGACGCTGTTGATGCCTCTTTTATCAGTTTTAAATATTTAAACCACTTTTTATAAACACTGGCAAATACACTGCTCTCTCCACTTAAAGATGACCTGTTTCATTTTTGAAGCAATTATCTTCTCCCCCATTTTCGGGTATAGTTTTAATACCCTATTAATTTTATATCAAATGTATTTTTAGCTGAAAGATAAACTATTTATTCTGAAAATAAAGGCTTTTCCTAGTGCAGTACATTAGTCGAATTTGACCCCCAAAACTTGCATAATTGCTTCTTCTTAAGCCTAAAGCCTTCTTCGTAAGATTGAAAGAGTAGATTTCAAATACAGCCTTTAAATCTTCATCTTTGCACCTTCTTTTAATTGCATTTTTTATCTCAGTCTATTTGCAAAATTTTACATATCGGTGTATTTTGTTTGCAATCATCTGTTCCGTTCTCGATGTAGTTAAAAGGATTGCAGGAATTTGCTTGACATCGCCTCATTGATTTTATGTTATGCCTAAAGAACGAAACTAAAATGTTGAGACTCTGAAACAATACCCTAATTCTCAAACACGACATATAGTCAAAAATCATTTAGTGATTCAGTTTCAATAAGTAGCACATATTTTCGAAAGGGAAAGAGGGAGTTCACCAGCTTAAAATCTATCTCGCAATGATTATAGAAACATGCAGGCCAATTTTCGGCGAATTCAATCCAGATGACAAAAATGGGCAGGAGAATAACCATTTTTAAAGTGCGGAAGTCTTCACGTCTATTGGACTAAAAGAACAGAAGCCTCTGCTTTTCGGAAAGGGAAATTTTTTTCGATAATTCCAGAAGTTATCTGGTCCGGAAGGAGAAAGACATGTTATCTCATCTCTAATATTCTTGAAAGAAACACTCATGTTACTGGTAGTCTTTTTTTTTAGGTTTCAGGTTTATTTCGTTAGACAGGCGTACGGATGTTGGATGGCTATCTTACAGAAAACTTAAAAGTTATTCAATGTAGTCATCTCTGTTCGTTCTCATGAGTTTTCAATAGACGATTTCTTTCTCCAATAAAACATCCTAACTTACCCTATCAAACTAAGTCAGTAAAGTAATGTTTTCAAGAGTATATTAATATCGCACTGAATATTAAAACTTCTTGACCTTAGCTTTAGGTGGAATCTTTTATGTTGATTTCAGTGACGTATACTTCTTCCTTTCAAAACTTGGAGGTTTTTCACAGGCCCCTTACAAAGCCAAAAGCCGCTATTACCGACTCATTTCCTAAACACCATTATGTCGGAAACTGAATATCGTTGTACAGTCCTATACTGGATTATACTGTATTCTTCTGCTTAATAAATTTAATGCTATTTTGCTTACTTTTGCACCAGTTACATATTTTGAGGAATTGGTTTAACTTAAAAATGCAATAAAATCTTCCATTCTTCATTATTACTTATGCCATTAAAGCCGTGCACTATCTCACACTATATCTCTTACTTCACCAAATTCAAGTCAAGATTTTACCTTAAGAATTTTATCAATCTTCTGCTGTTTGAAAAGCATTTTTCAATTTCGAATTATAATGTCAGAATCTGTACCATATATGTGTGCATCTTTACACCTGAATTTTATTGTCCTCAGAGCATTGGCTATGTGAAATTAAAACGCATTGTTACTGAATGAGGTCTTTTCACCAATCTCTTTATTAAACAATTGAGCACAAATTTAAATAGAGAATAAGTAATTAAAAACATGTCTGTACGCTCGAAATCCTTTTCTGTTCAATGACTTGTTGCAAATTTAATATTAAATTGTTTAGAAAGTCTTAGAAAACATCCTTTTTTTAACCCCAACAGCAACAGTGACCCCCAACAGTTCATAAATTATTCCAATTTGTGGTGATTGTATGGAAAGTATACATCCTTATCATTTATGGTTTTAACATGGTGATTTGCAAGTCATCAAATTCAAATTTCACCGAAATCTGTTCATTAGTTTCTCAGACATTCGACATAACGCGCAAATCCTCTTAATTTTGCGCAGGAGTTTGTTTATAGTAGTATTTGTTTTGAGTTTTTCCATTCTTTGCTGTAGATTCCATCTCCGTTGTTCATACCGAAACATGGGTTGATACATTTAATACAACGTTCGAACATTTAACACAAAATCTATAATGTTATTTCTGGTGACGTCTCTCTTATTGCACTCTGAAATAAAAATTGTCAAAGGAATTACACTCCAAACAGCTGGGCATTAAGAGAAAGATGTGCTATGCTACAATTTCATGTAGATCTTTAGTTGCGTAATCCTTTCAATCGAATTATGAAAAATTATTTTGCATTTCTCTCAAACAACTGTAAAGAATTTTTAAAACGAATATCCTGAGAAATAACTTAATTTTGTGGAAATTAATGTAATTATTTGTCTGAAAAGTATTTTCATCTCTAAATTCTTTCGAATCAATTTGAACCAAATACTGAATGCACTGTCCAAAGAACGTGAAGTATTTAAAATTATAATACATCTTAAATCATATATAATTTATATGTTAAAACACAAAATTTATACTCTATATAATATTTATATGGTACAAATCTTTGCAAAATTATTTTTTCTTTAAATTCACTTAAAGTTTCTAAAAGTTTATTTCTTTATCCAGTGTTTTATATTTCGCATTGCTTTATTCAGTTCGCTCATGGACTTTTGTGGTTGGAGTTTTGTCATCGACCTACTGCCTGATAAGCTATCGAGTTCAAATTTTGTACATGGACTGTTGGTCGATGACAATGAATGTCGTGAAGGAACTTTTTCAAAATTTCATGTGGATATTTTTTATTTGATGATTAAACAATTTTCGCACTTATCTACGCTGAACGAATAAACTAAACATAACAGAATTTTGCTATTTATACCATGGAATAGATCGGGAAAAAAATCTTTTCAATGAATCTTGTATGAAAGTTGGAACTTATTTTCTTAATGTTTGGCAAATTTTTTAAATTAATCTGTTAATTTCATTCCAGTGTCAAATGTATAAGCCATTATCTTTTCAAATTTTCCATTAAGCTAATTGCATTGTCAAATGTATAAGTTATTATCTTTTTTAATTTTATATTAATTGAATTGCATTGTCAAATTAATAAACCATTATCTTTTTTTTAATTTATCATGGACGCCCAGCGCTTTTAATATTCGAGATATAAAGCTGTAAATGATTTCTGTAAATATAATTAGTTAATCAGTTATTCCCATTAAGCTATATGATAAATTATTTTTCTCTTTTTAGTGCATTAATCATCACATCGCTTTTAAATAAAAGCCTATTGTATAAAGATATTTTTTATTTGTATTAAGTTCTCAGTAGCATTTTAATCCTAATTTTTTAATTTTGACTCTTCTTATATTATTTTTAGTTCTTATATTATAGTTTACTAATGTGAAACAACCTAAATTGTTATATAACAGTTTAAGTTGTTTTAAATTAATTGTAAATTAATTTCAGTTTCATGTTCACAGTGTTACTCTCAAAATCTGATAAAATTGAAAAAAATTAAAGTTATGCACTGCTTCTTCTGTGATAAAATAAGTTAGCCAATAAATAAAATAAATAAAATAAGTTTGTTATCATTTTTTGGATGGGAAGGTTTTTTTTCCCCCCATTTTTGTTTATTTTCGCTGCTTGACGTCTTAATCTACTATTTCGTTGCTGTCGTTTCTAGAAGTATTTTATCGGATACCTTAACATCTATATTTACACATTTGTCAATGTTAAATCTTTATTAATTTGTAGCATATAAACAAATAAATTTTATCAATACTCTTATCATTCTGTTTTTTTACTCTTAATATAAGTAAAAGATTTTGATTGCCTTGAATGAAAATCATTTTCCGCGATTTACATTGTATATAATCCATGCATAAAGATAAAAATATATTCATGCATTTAATGTTCACATCATAGCAGAACAACCAAGCAGATTATTTTATTTCTTTTTTAGCTTTAAGCTAAACAAATGTACAACTTTTAAGTAAAAATGCTAAGCAGATGTGTTAAATACATTATTAAAAAAGTGCAAAACGGTAGCTTAATTTAGCAACTCTCAGGTTTGTAGCGGATACATTAGTCCCAAAATATCCTTTAAAACTGAAAGAGATTGAAACAAATTAAGCTAATCAAACTCTCAAACATATCAGTATTGAACTTTTAAAAAAATTAATTAATCTTGTCAAATCGGACAATATGTAAACAGAAAGTTCTGCCTCTTTTTCCTTCACATTTAATCAAATGTCAAAGAGAATAATATTAGCCTTTTTATAACTTCCTTTCCTTGAGGCTTGATCGGAAGAAAGGAAGCAGTCTTAATAAGAAGTTTTGATATAGAATTAGCAAAACAAAATTTATATGCTTTTATATAATGTACCCTTTGGAAGTTTGCGTTCATGATGTCCCAAACATCACATTCATATACAGTAATAAAACGCTGAGTTATATATAAAGATTTTAGAGTTCTCAAAAACGATTACCCTTTAAAATAACAAAAGAGTTGTCAAATTACAATGCATTATTACTACTATCAATTAAAAGTTTAGTCAATTCCCTGCTTAGAACATAGTTTTTCTCCCGGTATTTACAAATTAGAAATTAACTACACTGGACTTCCGATTACCCTTGTGCAGATTATTCAAGAATCACACAAAAAATTCAAATGATCTTCCGAGACCGCACTTGAAGAATGTAACGTAAAATTTTTAATATAGTGAATTTCATTTATAAGGCTCGGAATGAAAATTAGCATAGCATTATTTCATATGAGTAAAAAAAACTTATCCCTGATAAATAAACTCAAACAATTTCTGCCAGTTAAACGATAGCAAAAACGGTCCTCATTGGAATCATTCCTGTTATTCAAAGATTTGAAAATATAAGTGAATAAAATATGAAACAGTAGACAAAACGCAGGAAATTATGTAAAAAAATAGCGAAACAAAATACAGGTTACTGGTATTCAGAATAGGGGAAAAAATACAAGAAATATGTGAAATACTGATAAATATGTACAAGCAAGAAAGGGTTTTTTTTTTTTTTTTTTTTCCCCCTACAAATGGCGGGTACTTGCCTCTAACGGCATTGGCCACTACTAAGGCCAGAAGCGGTGACCATTTTATTGTGGAAGCACCTAATAGGCGGCCACCGTTACCTCCTATGAAAGAACAGACAATTTTACATCCGTACCTTCTCCGGGATTCGCACCTGGGCCCTTTGGTATAGCAGTCAGGCTCCGCAAACCACTATACTGTCTGGGCGGCTTGGGAGCAAGAAAGATGAAACAGCAAGAACGAACCAAAGGGCCGGGAAACGAAATGTATGGACAATCTAAAAGGCGATATGAGTCAATAAATTGAGTTCCAATTTAATGGCATTATAGCTTTCGACAGTAGTCATCAGAGTTTTCGAAAGAACATTTAGTCTGGCTGCAAAGATAGCAATATAACATATTTTCTCGATAAAAGAAACTGGAACTCTATCTTACCATTCTAATCCAAATCTCATATTAAAGAAATGGTATATATCGCTTCCTTAAGATATCTGTTTATTTACAATATGCAACATATATACTTTTTATAGTGCAGGCCCCTTTTTTTGGATCATCCGTGTTTTTCGGTTATCCTTTACATTAGCACGAATAGTCTGGTGTTCTGTGTATAAAAATAATAATTACAATATGGTTATAAAAAATTGTTCTTTTTATTTAATATAACTAATACATTTTCATTCCGTATTTTTGTGCTCTAATAAATTAAATGATTTTCAGTCAATATTCTATTGCTGTCGTTTTCGTATTCCGAAACGCTCATTCAAATGCGATCAAACATCGTTAATATGTCATCCTTCAAACCCGAAAAAAATTATTAACCCGTCTGTTCAGGTATCGAGAATTTAAAACTACGCAATGAGAACGATAAAGCAAAATATTTAAATAAATAAAACAAAATCAAGACTAGCGTTTTACAATAAACATTAAAAATGTACTTTAAAATAGTTATCTCAAGCAGTAAAATAAGGATAATCACAAGTATAATAATTTTATTGAAATTTTTTTTAGACGTTTCTTTGATTTTTATATCTTCCGCTATTCAAGTACTTCAATGAAATTAGAATGCAGTTTGCATTCGCACAGTTTAGAGACAACATTACTCAACCGTAAGGCACAAACACAAATGTTTTATCTAATAGTTAAAGTAATTCTATGAATCATCCCCAGAAATACAGGATATCCAAAAATAGAAGATTTCTAGATGTGAGAGATTATTTGTATGTTTTAACAAAGAAATAATGATTTTGAGAAAACTCATAAATGGATCAAGAATAAAAACGAAGGAAAACTAACAAAAACCACAGACAAAAGGCCCCAAAAATATTCCACCAGGAAATAAATAAATAACGGAAATGAAAATAGCTTGTAACTTTTCTTCCTACAAGTTTTATTCTGTTGTTACACTAGCTTAGATTCTCTGAAAGATCCTTTAATAACCACTTCACGATGCCGCTGGAAAAGAGAGGACAGCAACAATAAAATACCATCTTGTTAATCAAATAAATAGCATTTCTCAACTTCGCAAAGTAGTGGGCTTTTGTATTGCGCTTTCTTGTGAAAGAAATGATATCGAAAAAATGGTGCGGCTTTACTTTCATTTTTCTAACGTAATACGTTTCATAGAGAGCTGATAATATATTAGATAGTAGACTCTCGAAGTAATTTCAAATCATTCTTATGTTAGTGGCAATAGGCCCATTTATGAAATAGCTTATTAGTTTTCGAAGACTTTTCTATACATCTGAATCCTTTCCAAAACTTTTTTTTAAGTTGTTAACACGGTTTACGAATATAAAAGTAAAATTTAAGAGTTGAGACGTTAATATGTTACTTTTAGAGTCAAGGTACTGAAAGAAACTACGAGCGAACTGAAAATGCTGGCTGTCTTTATCTTACGTTGATAAATTGATTCGTGAGAAGATTCCTTGCGTTCAGCTTGGTAGAATGACTCTTTCAAAGTAAGTGAGATACAGAGAAGATGCGGCACATGACTGTACTGTACGCCACGGAGTAGGCTTCCGTCCTAGAAATCCATGCGGAATGATGCTTGTTCGGTGGAAGAATCTCAGGGTAGGACCGACAGACATACATTTATTCGTTGTCACTGAAGAGTTTCATGGACAGAGTAGGGTATTGTTGCTTAGTCACCTTGCATAGGAATGCTGCGATTATTCGTGGGGGGGGGGTGATTACTTTAGACAATAATATGCCTTCGTGTTTGAATCACTAAATGAGTCCATAGTCATAGTGAAAGTAGAAGTGGAGAATCCAAAGTTCTAGGAAAATGCCATCATGCCTTTGTGGATATTTCCGTGAAATTATGCCTGAGAATAATGCGCGATGATCAGACGTTACTAAACCGTTATGCTATTATACATAACTATCACATAGCTTGGTTACTGCACATAGATTATACACGTTGTCAATGGCCTTTCCATGGGGATACAAGCCACAGTTATTAGCAAATTAATATGGATACCCTCGGTAATACTTTAGATTATAACAGATACTAGAAGACTTACACTGAATATCTAATTACCGACATGTTTGAACATAATTGCATAGTGCAAGAACAGTACATAGTGTAACTATACACACATTCGGTATACATAGTATAAGACAGTACATAAGAAGACTTAAACCCAGTATCTAAATACTGACTTCCTTTAGCATAACACGGTTACTGCACATACTATATTGCATGCATTATCAATGGCCTTTCCATGCGGATACCTGCCACAGTTATTAACAAATAAAAATGAGTAGCCTTGTAAGGATCTTAAGTTTTACTAACGTTTATTTTATTTTAAATCTTTACTATCACTTCTTATTTTCTACTTCCGGCCAGAATTAAAAGCTTTAACTTATTTATGCAAATTTGTCTGGCGAACGCCAAGTACTTAAGTTGTGGCTTTTTGCCAAGCGAGAGAGAGGAAGGAGTTAGTAGAAGCAGGCCACTTGCCTTAGCAGTTTTACTCGGTTGCTGGTTGCCTTCCAGGCCAGAGGTTTAATCCTCTTAATAATTTTAAACGTATTGTAGTGTTAACAGTTCTCTGTACTACATACGGCTTCCTGTTAATATACGGCCAATCTTCCACGTAGGCCCTTGTTTATTATTCCAAAGTTAAGTTAGAGTTTAGTTAATATTTTTATATTCTTACGTTCAGACCACAAGTGGTTGGTCTCTGTATTCCGAAGTACGGAAATTATTGTAAAGAATGAAAAATAAAGGGTTTCGTATACCCTTCCTGTGTATCTTGTCTACTTCCCACATTTATTGAACATAGCTTTAGTAAGCTCTCTGTTCCGAGTCAGGTTCTTGAATGTTCCCAAAGCAAGTAAGGCGGAACACTGAACCTGATAGCCTCAGTAATACTTTAGGTTATAACAGAAAATAGAAGACTTAAGCTAAAGTATGAACTTAAGTATCTGAATACTCACATATTTGAACATAATTGTATAGAATATGAACAATATATAGTATAATAATATACACATTCGGTATGCCTAGTATAAAAACAGTACATAAGCAGAATATAAGTACTGATGGTAGTATGTAATCAGCATTACCAATACTACTAAACACGGCATTATGAAAACAAAATTTTACAAAAATACAATTATAATTTTACAATAGTAAGTCACAACGATTGCAGGATGAAAACTGAATGAACTATTCAGAATATATGCTCCTGCAAGTGTATATTAACAGTAGAGTGTTCTGCAGTACTGAAATACATTGATTAATTTACTGAGTGCACCGTTATGCCTCATTAAATGCTATGTCCACTCTTTCCAATATGATTCTGAAGGCTTGGACAGGTGGTATCTCTTTGTAAACTCGCAGGAGAATGCATAGTGGTCAGGATTGCCTTGCTGTCCACACTCGCATGTATCGCTTTCAGCGATTCCAAAACGGTGCAGATACGTCGGGAATGGGCCGTGCCAGTGAAGAAGGTAGTTAAGCGCTGGTGAAAACTAAGATACATCTGTGGAAACGTGGGGTAGGAAACGAAGAGTAAGTCTTCCGGTGGTTGATTCATTCCATCTGTTTTGCCATTTGGAAAATAGCTGTGCATATGTAGTTTTCATGAGATAAGAATTTGGGAACAATTGTGGATGTTCTAGTAGGTAAATACTCATTGCTCCTTCCTTAGCAAGTTCGTCTGTAATTTCGTTACCGATGATGCCAGTGTGCGCTGGAGCCCAACGCAACTAGGGACTTAAGTCTGGCGAAATTTGAAGCAGTTGTTTTTGTATTGCAAAAACGAATGGGTTCCTGCACCTGGTACCGCCAATGGCTTCCAGAGTTGAGTTCGAGTCGCTCAAAATTTGTGTAGGTGCATTAAAGCGGCTGG
The DNA here is from genome assembly GCF_044657685.1 of Stegodyphus dumicola. NCBI lineage: Eukaryota > Metazoa > Arthropoda > Arachnida > Araneae > Eresidae > Stegodyphus > Stegodyphus dumicola. The sequence goes on along the minus strand of NC_140781.1, from coordinate 104,070,726 downwards.
AGAAGTTAATCGCCTTTTTTAACGCCGGTTAACTCTGCTTGGAAGACTGAATTGTTTTGATGCAGCCTTCGTCGCCATTTGTGTATGGGGACGCCATCTTTCATAACACACAGGCCACTTCCTGTTCTGATTTCCAGCCTGGAGCCGTCATATATCGTGATTCCACCACATGACTGTACTGGATCAGGTTGAATATAAAAAGAAGTTGCATCACAAAAATTGCAAAAATGAAAATGTAAAAAGGATAATGAGAAAATGGGTATATGCAATATGTACAAACATAAAAAAAAGAAAATGCGGGTGCAGTGAGAACAGAATTAAAAATGTTTTATCTTCCTTGACGAGGTAAATCTAGCTGCTAAAAAGTAGTGATTTTTTTTTCTTCCCATACCAAGGGTCTGATTGTTAAGGCCTCAGGTTTTGGAAGGATCCGGAATCATTCCGTAACCTCCCATAATCTTTAATTTTTTCTTTGTCATGTGAAAGTTCCCTAACTTTTTCAATTAAGGTCTCCTTATACCTAGTCTTCTAACAAGAGAATTCATGTAAAGGTTATATTTAAAGAACAAGAAAATAAATTATACTGAGAAACTTTGAGAGTGGATTTTATAAAACTTGTTTTTAAGCAGTAAAGAAAAAAATTTTAATGTTGCAATATATAGTCCTCCAAACATAAAAAAGTGTAGATTCATTTTTCTTAAAATTTTCAAATTTATTATGAAAACGGAATTACTGTACTAACTCTTCATGACTGCTTTTGCTACCTTGATCGACTGCTACGTGTTACTGAAGGATATATGTAAGCTGAGTAAATATTTCTACTTAATAGTTATCACAGCTTATAATAATGTAATAAAATAAGAAGAGAACTAAAGTTCTTTTAAACAAAAATCTAACACTAATCTTAAAACAATCATAAATGAAATTTTTGAACTCAAATGAATGAAACAAATCAAATAAAGGATATCACTCCCTGTCTTTCTTGTTAGCACTAAGAACCAAAATAAACAGAAATTAATATATAACGCTCGAACTAATCCTTACAGATTGTTCAAAATAAGAGGCGGGAAAATGCCAGCTAATTAGAAGTTATACTGAATGCATAATAATAATATCAAAAAAAAGTAAAATTCATTAGAAGATTTCATTAGAGTATTCCGTAATAATTTAGAGCTACGGTTTAATTCTTCTTTCTATCTCACCTCTCCAATATATAAATGATTCTACTGTAAATTTCATCTATGCTGTATGTAGAGGTTTTGCTGTAGATCCTTCTTTAGTGACAACAAAAAAATGAGTCAGGAAGAAGTAAAGTCAGCTTGCGCACACATACTTCTTTGTTGTAAATTTTGTTATCTTTGAGCAAAAATCAATTACAAAGTTCTACATATGACTTAAAATTTTCCACAAAGTGAATTCTGAATCATTTCATTTAATTATGTATTTAGCTAGCTGTCGAGTCCAGCGTGATAACATGAATAACTGTTTATTTCCATATTAAATAAGCAAGTGTCAATAAAAGGTTTTAGTGTTTTATCATGATCACGAGGTTCGTTTTTGATGTGGCCGAAAGTGTATAAGTAAGATAGTTAAAGAAAATTTTGTAGCAGAATTCTATGCAATTATTACTACGAAAAATACTGATATGACAGCAATTTTCGCAATTCTATGGAATTGAAAAATTTTCAAAACATTTATTGGTTGGTATAAAACTGATAGCAAAACAAAATGATTTATCCTCTTCTGGAAATTCTGGGTGTAAAGGAAAGACATGTTCAGTGGATAACAATGAACTTCTGTTCATTGAAAAGTTATTTAATAAAATATTATCAGTAATTATGAAAATAATGCCAGTATTTTTAAGGTAATAATCTAATATTTTCTGTACTCATTTTGCATGAGTTGCTCAACTCTTTTTCTAGCCTTATAAAAACAGAACCTTTTTTAATTAAGCTTTTTCATAAGAATCCAGAGACACTCCAAAATTTCTGGAAAGAAATGCCTAATCTTCAGAAATAAATTAGTTACCAATTTGCGATGTCGATAAGGTAAAAAATTCGAGGTAATACAATAACCGTTTTCTGATGCAATTTATATCGCCGCCTGCAATGCACCCTGGGCAACACTGTTAATGAAGAATGAATTAAAAGTGATCGACTATACGTTCCGGAGAATACTCAATCGCCCGACAGTTGAATTTTAAAAATTCTTTAAACATTATATACTTTATTTCGCTTAAATCAAATGCAAGCTCGAAATTTCAGTCTAAGGCCATTAACAAAGCTGCTGCCAATCCGCATGATATAAAACCTTTCATCAATCTTACACATTTTGAAAGTACAATGTTTATTAGTTTTATAAAAGAAGAAATTTTTAAATAATATGCATTTATTAATATTAATTTACAATACGTGTTATTAACATTATACAATTAATGCAATCAGTATAAGATATTCCTAACGCTATACAGTACATATTTTTACTGCAAAATTTTAATTCAGTTCGTTTTCTTTGTAGGATTCCCCATTGTATAATTCTAAGTTACAGTTGAATGTGAAGAATCTTAATAACTAGTTAGCGAATAATCGCTTGAGTTCGTGAGTAGGAAACAACAAGTGAGAAGGGTGAAATAACCCTTTATTATTTCAACTAAAGTTTACAGAACTTCATCTTGGAGTTGTACAGTAAAGCCGACACTCGAGCTTCAACTTAGGAAACTAAGAATTAAACTTAACTAATCTTAACTAAAGAGATATATCCGAAGCTATTAAGATTCTAACAGAGTTGGCCCCTTAACACTAATTGACTGAAAAGCTATTAAGGGCCTAAAGTACGGCCGAGCGTAATAATAGCTTACGAAAGAGTAGCCTAAAAAGGCGGACGCGTGCTAGCGGGAATATCTGGTATCTCTCTCACTAAGACAGTAGAACTTCGCGGTTAAATACTGCTCTTCCCCATTAGCATTCAGACGTGATTCTAAAACTACGTTCTGGCCGGAAGTGGTAAGTTGAAGTTAAGAAGCGATAGGAGAGGAAGTTTAACTTCAAATTTAACTGTTAATAAAATTAACATAATCCTTATAACCTTTATACTTTCATCTATATCAAAAGTAAAATTTATTGGTTACTTCTGCAGTAGTATGCAGATAGTATCCGTCTATGTTCTACCTTCCCATTGATTCATGCTGCTATAACCATCACCATTAACTTGTTTTTTAACTTCATGAAAGAGGATTTTGACAATGCTGAAAAAAAATTTATGTGCGATTTTGAAGTTATCTTTTGCTAAATTTACTAAAATATCGTAATTTGCAACTATCTCCAGAATATATTACTTTCGCTATATATTTGAACTTAAGAATATGACCAGAGCCGCTGAGGCCGAACTGAAAACACCACTACATATATGAGAAATAAGCTCATCTACGAAAGTCGGTATTCATTAAATGGGCAGCGTATACATACTGCCAAGGTACTTTTACGTCATGTACACAAATGTATGTTCTTGAAATCCATAAAATTATCTGTAACTTTGCCCGGGAATATCAGTTCTGGTTTCCTCTCACTTTTATGTTCGTATCTCTCCTTTTCCCCGACTTTAGGATGCGTATTATGCCTTCTCTGGTATATTGACCACTCAGAGCCAAGACAAGGATGCGCCAAGTGAATCACTTTCTTGAGATTACTAACTAAAAGCGGTTCCACTTGGTGAATATTAACGACCCAACGTGTGACCCACACACAAATGAGCTTGAAGACTATTGACCTCTCTGACATTATACCTCTTACTCTTAAACAGTACTTACAGACAAGGTTGCCTACACTGGGGTGAAGCTTCATCGACTTCGACTTGCATTAAAAAGCGAAGATTTATCTTCAGAGAAGAGTCTCATTTTGAACTAAATCTCGAGAAGCATATGCGGACGTCTGGGGTGCATAATTCACAAGTGCGCATCAGTATCGTCTCTGAGGGAGGGGTTCAAAAATGGACCAATCAACAACTGTTGCTCTTGTGACCCTTAATCTTTGAAAACATGTACATATTAGCGCATGTTGTTATTTACATTTTTTTTTTCATTAGTTTCGCAGTTGTAGATGTGTGTCGTATAAATGCTGCATCATTTTAGTAGAAAATCTCGTAGTGCTTTCATTTTATAAGTTTATTTAAACGTCAACATTTCACTTTCGCGAAGATTATCGCGCGCTGATATTCGGTTTAATATTTGTGGCATATCATCGCTCTTTATTTGGAGAAAAGCAACGATTAGCCTCGAATATTATGTATTTACTAACGCCTGTGGATTAAGATAATTCAAGAGTATATTTGTTTATTGAGCTGAGAATAACTGAAAGTGTTGCAATGAAGCTAGTATTTTCTTTGCTCATTGCATCCATTTCTTTGATTTTGAAAGTGTATAAAGTATTTCTCCCGCCTTCCTAGCGCGCCTTCGTAGTGTAGTGGTTCTGCACGGTGGGCAGTTATTCCAGAGGTCCGTGGTTCGATTCCCGGCGAAGGCGGTTGTTAAGTTTTCATTGCCTGCTTCCAAAAATACCTAATGTCTCTACAGTTGCGCCCGAACTAAAGGGGTGTTGGATGGGGATTCTTCTCACCCAGGATTTGGCGACTGGGTCCCCTAAAAAACCTCAGTCGCCCTTTAAAAGGGGGAGTATATAATGTATATCTCTCGCCTTCCTAGCGAACCTTCGTGGTGTAGTGAATCTGCACGGTGGGCCGGTATTCCAGAGGTCCATGGTTCGATTCCCGGTGAAGGCGGTTGTTAATTTTCCAATGCCTGCTTCCAAAAATACCTAATGTCTCTACAAATGTAAGATTCAAAATATAAATTGTGACTGATATGATTCTACCTATTGTTAACATTATAAGTTATATATATATAAAGAAGAATGCCTATTTGTATGTTTGTTTGTTCGCAATTAACACAGTCACTACTACAGCTATTGTCACCAAACTTTCTACAATTCTTTTGTGGGTCCTGAGAAAGATCGATGTCCTCTTCTCCTCCAAAAAAATAGCTAAAATCAAAGATATTAATTAAAAACTCTAAAAACACTCATTTTTCGGAGTGGTAGCAGTCTTGCCCGCTGGAGATAAAAATCTGCTTTATTTTGAGAAGTGTTGCCACTTCTCGCTTTCAAATAGTAAAGTTTGTTAATATAAATTTCTAAATTTTACAATGAAATAAAAATAGCATTGTCAAACATTAAATACATTATTCCCGATTCTAAAAATTCGTGAGAAGCCATTTCGACTGTTCCCATCTTCGTACGCCTTTAATCAGCCGATATATTAATTAAAAACTCTGAAAACAAAGCTTAATTTTCGCAATCATCTTTCCGAGTGGCAACAGTCTCACGAGTTGGAGATAAAAGTGCTTTATATAGAAAAGTATTGCTGCTGCTCGCTTTCAAATCGTACAGTTTGTTAATCAAAAATCTGTGTATTTTACAAAACCTATATATATTTTGCTTTCCTTTTTGCACGTGGTGTGGCCGCCATTTTGTGATTGTAGGAGTTTCGGTGAGTACATTTTTGCAATTTTCAAGTTATGTTTATGTTTTGTACATTTGGATATTGTGCTTTGCTTGTCTGATTTCATGCATTTTGCTTACAAACGTTTTGTTTTCTATTCATTTCAGTGAGGGATTTTTCTGTGTTTTGTGTGTACTTTATTATTGCTCAGTTAATTTAGTTTGATTTTTGCATTCATGCCTTCATCCGTTAATCGTTTCACTAAATTACGCCTGAAACGGCAAAAATTCCTGAATCATCTTGACTTTTTACTTAAATGTAAATGTAAAAAATTGATCCCCAATTTTATTCAAATCAAATCTAATCAAAAACCTTCGAGTCGCGTTTCAAGAATTCTGTTAAATTGCAAGCTTGCCTTACTTCGGTCCGTGATAAGGGATACACGTCAACAATTGTCCAAAACTGAACATGAATTCTATAAGCTTCATTTGGAACTCGCTAAATCATATCCAAAATTCACTGCCCTTGAACAAAAGTCTTGGTCTAGAACGGAGAATGCAGTTAACCGTCATAAAAACACCCTTGCAGTTAAATTCGAAAAACTTCTTTTACAGTCTTCCAGTTCAAGTAGTTCAAAAAATCTTCCCATTGTAAACATCAAGCCAATAGTTAATATTCCTAATGTTAGTCTTTCAGAAGAACAAGAGAGAATTCTAAAATATAATTTTAACTTCTCACAAACCTGTAAACCCTCGATTCCAAAGATTTTGGCTCCTATCGAAAAAGCTTTCAAGTTCAGTAAAGTTTCAGATTCACAGAAAGAAATGATTAGGCATCTTATCGCTCATAATGTGAAATTCAATAATAAACCTTTGAAACCAAATCTAACTGCGAGAGAAAGAGCTACAATGCGCGAAATTCATTCTAACCCGGATATTATCATTTCAAAGGCCGACAAAGGTGGCCAGATAGTCGTCATGGATAAGAACACTTACATCGATGGTGTCACTAAACTCTTAAACGAAGGACCATATAATCCGATCCCTAAAGATCCTTCACCTTCGGACTTATCCAAAATAAAAACTGCGATCAAATCTTCGCAAATCATTTCAAGCAACTTAAAACATTCGCTTATCCCATCTGTTGCGAATTGTGCCAGATTATATGCTCTTCCCAAAATTCATAAAAGTGGTATTCCTTTCCACCCTATTGTATCAAATTTAGGTACTGCCTCGTATCCTTTAGCTAAATATTTAGTTTCTAGATTTTCCACTCTATTAGACAATAACATTTACACCATAAAAAATTCAATAGAGTTTGTAAAAAAGGTTAAAAACATTTCTCCTAGTAATTTACTCTTGGTTTCTTTTGATGTAAAATCATTATTCACCAATGTCCCGGTGGAGGGTGCATTAAGATGTCTAGAAACCAGACTTCGCGAATTTCATTTCTCTTGCATCGAAATTGAGGAGCTAATTTCTCTCACTCAACTCTGTTTGAAACAAACACATTTTGTTTTCCAAAATAAATATTACAAACAAACTGAGGGATTAGCCATGGGAAGCCCCCTCAGTCCCATCCTGGCTGATATCTACATGCATTATTATGAATCAAAATTGTTTGAAACTTTAAATTTCCCGGCATGGTTCCGCTACGTAGACGATACTTTTACCCTGTTTGAAGGTAATAAAGATGATTTAAATAAAGTTCTTTCAACAATGAATTCTATTGATCCTGCTATTCAGTTCACTTTTGAACTTGAGACTTGCAATTCTCTTCCGTTTCTCGACATTCTGGTCACACGTAACACATCCAACTTCAGTACTACAGTTTACCGTAAACCTTCATCGGTTTGCCTTCCACCACACTTTAAATCATGTCATTCGACTAAACAAAAGTTAGCTTCATTTTATTCCTATGTTTTCCGTGCTCTTCAAGTTTGCTCCTCCAAACTAGCTCTTGAAGAAGAACTAAATTATTTAAAAGCAATAGCTATTGACAGGGGCTTTTCACCCAACATTATTAATCAAGCAGTTAAAAAATTCTCATCTGAACACACTAAAAGCCACACTCTTATTTTAGGAGATTATAAAAATTCTATTGTCATTCCCTTCTTTCCATCAATTAGCTATAAAGTTGCACATATTTTGCAGAAATTTAACTTTCGGGTTGTTTATTCTCCCATCAATAAAATTCCAACTTTTATACTCAAGGACCCCATTCCGGATATGAATTCCTGGGGTATTTATAGGATTCCTTGCCAGTGTGGTTTAATTTACATTGGCCAAACTAAGAGAGCCTTAAAATTTCGCGTCAAAGAACATGAGGCATATGTTAGAAAAAAGGAAACACAGAAGTCTTCTGTTGCTCAACATTGTTGGTCCGAAAATCACACTTTCAATTTTTCTGCTGCCAAAATTATTCAAAAAACATCTTCCATTGGAGAACTGGATTTTCTAGAGGCATTTCACATTCATAAAAATCTTTCTGTTCTAGTTAACGATCCTAATTCCAATCCAAATTTGCCATCGGCTTTTAGAGAAATTATGTTTTAGTTCTGGTTTCGCCAACAGATGGCGCCACTTGCTTATTCTTGTCCAGGTTTTCTTATCTTATCTAATCATTATTTCCTATCTTGTTCATTTGCGGTTTTGCAGCTGAAGATGATGGTTCGGTAAAACCATCGAAACTAGTCCTGTGAAAATTTTGTAGGTATAACGCTGATTTTTGTTGTTTGACTTCTGAATTAGTATTTATTCGGCGTGTTATTGTGTCTTAACTATATATATATATATATAAAGAAGAATTCCTATTTATGTGTTTCTTTGTTTATTCACGTTATTGATTTCTGATCAATTATGATCAATTTTTTGCCACATTTAATCGACTAAAATTGAATATAGGTGAAGTATTGGATGCACTTGAGCTTTTATGACCATTTGATTAGAAGGACGAAAATCATTAAAAACTGCGTGCCATCGTTGCTGATATAATTAGTTTATTTTTCGATTGAAATTTTTATGTGGGTTCCATATCGCATCAGACTGAAAAAAATATATGACTATGAATCGTATTTTTTGCATCGTTCTCTCTGTTGTTAGATACATTATTCTCAATCTAACTTAACTGGCATCGGGTACTTAAGCTAGTATATGAATAAATTAAATACATTCGTTGTGAATGAGATAAATTCATTCTGTTTGAAAAGTATTTCTTGTGCAGGCCATACATTTAATGAACAGATATTAATGTGAAATTTTACACATTAAATGTGTAGGAATGCAAATAAGATTACAAAAGGTTTACAATAATTTAGTTCACTTTGAATAAAACTGTGCGTTGGCTATTATTATAGAACATCTTTTTCATGCAGACTTCAATAAAAAAATTCTACTATTCAATAAAGACTTCTACTATTTACATATACATATTTACTATTTACATATTTAGTTATGCTTATATTTGATCTAATTTTGCACTGAAAATTTTCACAAGAAATCCACTCTGCTGCTTTAATTATTCTGCTGCTAATTATTCTTTACGAGGCATGTAAGAGGGCTTTCATATCCTATTATCTGTTATTTGAATTACCTGCTGCATCGGAGTATCTGTCATATCGAGAAAATGCTGAAGATTTAAAGTATCTGTAAATTTTAGACGTCGATGCTGTGGATCAAGGAATGGCATCCGAGTCAATATTTCCAGATTAATCGGGATCTCTTGAAGTGTCGGTGCACCAGCGGTCCAGCAGTAAAGTTGCTGAACACCAGTATTTCGAACTGGGTCCGAGTCCAGGCAAAAGAATTACCTGCATGGGCGTTTTGTAACGTGGATCGATGTCAATACTTGTTTTAAGTTTCGCCTCTGAGATCTTCTCATAGGCAAACTGAATGAGTAAATATTTAAAAACAAACAATGCTTAACAATATAAGAATCATAAATATGAAAATATAAATGAATAAATAGTAAAATTTGCAAAAATAACAACAGTATTTATTTATGACAGAAAATGTAAGCTTCAGGCGACTTCTGCATAAAATGATCAGTCTCCGTCTTTCACTATAAGGTATTAAATTATTAAAAATTGGAATGAATTAATAAAATTGATGTGGGATAGGAATAACCTTAAATGCAAGTCAAATTTCAGGATACGATTTGAGTAGCTGAACTACGAAAAACGTTTATTTACAACTTTTACTTGCATCAAATAAGAGTACTGTTTAATGCATATTTATATAACTAATTTTTTGTTTAAAAAATTTCTGGATATCTGAAAGATATACGCACCATCAACAATAAATATTTCATTTAATTATATATTTTCGCTGTCAATTACAGCTTAAAAACTAGTACTAAAAAAATTCGTACAGTTTTAAAATGATTTGCTGAACTTATCGATCTACCTTGCCCATAAAATAAATTTGTTCAGCAAAAATTTTTACATGAATATTTGCATTCCTAAATTCCTTTTTCTTTTTCTTATTTTTTATTTATTTATTTATTTATTTAACATTTCCATTCAGTTACATTTCTAAAAGAGATAACAGGGTAGGTGCGTCATCTGGTGGGGAAATTCGGTAAAATAAATACAGAAAATTAGGGAACAAAAGTGGCTACACTGATAACTGGACTTCTTGTAGCGTAGTTTTGTGTATGTGGCTATCGACGTGTAATTTCCAGTAACCAGATTTTTAACTTTCGTGACTTCGCGCTTCGTAACAGCAAAATGCGTTCACTGGTATTGGAACTGTGTATCCACTTTTCTGCCTTCCTCTTTGCGTTAGGTAATATTTTATAATCTTTTAATTATTTTTCCATTATTAACACTTGCCGGTATGTAACTCATTTATGTGCTAACTCTCCATAAACACCTTCTTTCAAATAATACAATAGCATCATCATCATAAAAATGTACTGTTCCTGTTTGAATTGTTTTGATCGTGTCAGTTTCAAAAGCAGGAAATGGGTTTGGCAGTTCCGAATTTGCACACACGTTAAGTACAAACAGGGAAACACTTATACCTGTAGTTATATAATCAAATTTAAGGTTATATGAATACGATAAAGCAGACGAGAGCGATCTGCTTAAGGGAGATACCTTCATGGGGGACTGTCTAAGAGAAACTTTGACTCCTAACTACAAATAAACATTGGTCTTGACCACTCAGCTACTGGTGGGGTATCAAATTTACTTTTACTGAGAATTCTTTATTCTATGCTTTCAGTAACTTAAAGTATGTGTATGAAATATTTTTTAATAATTTGTGTTGTTTTACTCTTCTTTAATGTGGTAATGGTATGTTGTTATTTTCTTAAAATGATCATCATTTAAAGTGACACGAAATCTGTTTTATATTTTAGATATTCTTAATAGAACGATTTAGTGCTGTAGAATAGCTTTCTCTCTTAGATCATGCATTCTTTTTTAAATCTTCTTTAAAAACACTTTTATGTATTTTCAGTAATGTTTCTGCAGTTCATGTACAAAGGGCACTGTCATGAAATTTGATCACATTATTTCATGCCTTGGCACACTTTAGTATTAGTCCTTTTTGGCGAGAAATTTGTTGGCGACATTTTGGAGCGATAAATGTAAAATAACCTTGGTAACCCTAAATACTGAGCTGAAGAAACATGCCGCCATTTTTGTCCACGTAACTTTAACGAATTTGTTAGGTATCAGAGCTTTGATGGCAGGAGGGATAAATTGCATGTTTTTCTTAAAGTTACGTTTGTGTTAGGAAAGCACAACATTTAAAATATTTTTAAAAAGGCTAAAATTTGATAGTTAAATCTGATGCTTTTAATATTACATCACATGAGTTTTGACATTTTTTCATATGTCGACTCTGCATATTATTATAAACTCCACTCCCCATCCCAAGAAAAAAAAACATTTTCAGTAGCATGGGGTAAACTCTTTGTGTTTCCTTTGCTAAGGAGATCAAAATGACGATGGTCTAAAAATACTTTTCTGCCTCGTATTGGAACTATAGGTATGTGTAATTGCATGAATTTATAGGTTCAAATCAGGACCAAAAGTATTGCTCTCATAACATTTTTATAATTTGACTGACTATAAAAAATATAATGCTGCTTAGATTATGGAATATATTGCTTATAATTTACAGTTCTCAAATTTTGTAAATCTTACAACCTAATAGCTTGCTGTATATGAATAACCTTCACTGAGTATTATTACTTTTATTAATAGTATGTTGACATAACAGTTGACTTTTTATTTTAAATTTTATGCCAATTTTCTACATTACTTAAACATTTTATCTAACAGAAATCTGAATTTTTTGTAATAAAAACTCTATAATAAAAGTAAGAGTACAATTTATATATAAAAATTTGACTACAGGGCAAGCAATTAGATACTGATTTCAATGTCTTTAAATGTTATTATTATAAAGTTTAGATATATTCTTATTAAGTTAAGATATACTTTTATTCTCTTATAAAGTTTAGATGTACAGAACAGAAGGCACACTTTGTGCTTACAACTCAGTCAACCACTTGTGGCAAGATCACTTATGATAACAATTAAGTTCAAATGTAAAATTTAAATTCAAATAAATCAATTTAATTCAAAGTTGGTTAAAAACTTAACCAGCATGGAATTCAACTATCAGCAATTACAATGCAAGACTGGAGACTACAAATCTTATCTAGCAACCTAGTAACGTGACCTCGAAAGGCAAAACACGGTTTGTTTTACAAACTAAAAACTTCATTTAGATTCTAGTGGGAAAATGGATGGAGGAAATTGATAGTAAAGATCCCAAGCATAAAATAACTCTGGTTACAAAATAAAGAATGTTATATTATACTTTGTGCTCTGATTAATTATTCACTACATGAAATAGTGTAATGCATTTTTGTTTGCATCATATACAAATTATTTATTTTATTTAAATGCTGTCCAAAACTGAACAGGATTTTGCAAACATATTGACCATATTTTACGACCTATAAATGCAACACTTCTTCACTTCAGAAGTAAGATTTAGAATTAAGAAATAAGAAAATAAGAGAGAATTATGAATAGAAAATAAATATATATGCTGGCTAGCAGAAGAAGGATGCCTTCATAAAGTACTTTTTAAGAGAAACTAGCTCAGATTCACATTACATGTACGAAAAACCACTAAAACTCCCATATAGCCAGCCTGAACTACCACTGTTCAGTGGCTTATCACTCCATCACTAGTAGATTTCAAAGACTGTTCGAATTTTTCACAGAGAAATCATGATTTATGATGATTGTTGTATTATTACCATTGGTACAAAATTTACTCATTATGATAATTTAATTTTAGCTTTTAAATTATAAACATAAATTACTTGTAATAAATTTAGGGATTAAAAAATACACACTTCTTAATATTTTTAACATTTACAAAATTTAATCATAAAAAGTATTTCTAATGCTGCTACAAAACTTGCTCATTATAATTTAATTTTAGTTCCTTCACTTTGAAATATTTTTTTATTTTCTTTTAATAACAGAATCTAAGAAACTAAAGTAACATATACTACTAGTTTGAAATGCATTTATGAACCTCTTGTAAATTTAATTATTCATAACATAAAAATTAACCTTAAAATATTAGCTAAGTACTAATATAATATAAATATTAACTAAATACTTAAAATATTAATGTTTAATACATTAATATTATATTTTGTAATTTAAAATATTAACCTTTTGTAAATTTCATTACTCATAACATAATCACTGCCATAAATTCATTTACGGTAGTGTTTCAAGAATTTATCATAGCAGTACTAGAAATGTTGAAAATTAGAGAAAGACTGTTTATTCTGATCAAGAGCTTATATTTTTGGATTGTTATCTAGTCTAGATTGGGTTTTGTTGACAATCCGCCATTTTTTTCCGATCTTCAAAGCCGGGTATACATTGGCGACCGAAGTTTGTCGCCAAATCAAAAAATCGCCAAAAGGACCAATACTAAAGCTGTTCCCATGCCTTATAATATGTAATATAGTGTCAGTCTTTCAGCTACCCTCTGTTTAAAATTCTTAAACTAATAGACTTTAAATTATTTTTTAAAATGTATCCTGTGTATCCTGATAGGAGCTTTCCCTAAATCTTTCTCATTCTCATACATTGCATAGTTCTGTATCTAGTGATGTATATTCAGTAATTTACAGTCATTATAAGCTATTATATCAAATACTGTACATCTTTTTTGAGCTGATATAGCAACTCCAGATTATCTGTAACAGTTTCTCTGCATTATTGTAACGAAGTAGAAAATGGGGTACTATTCGGTTTCGAGGGCCGTAAAAAATCGCCAAACTATTGTTGATGCCAGTGCTGCCAAAAGTAATTGCGGCAACCCTAACGCAAGAAAGGAAGTATAATAGTAAACAACTATCTAAATATTGATGTTTTAATTTAGATGAACGTTTAATTTCATATAATATTTCGCTGCCGAGTTATCGCTAAAGCATAATGTCATCTCGTTGGTTGTTCAAATATAATTTTCTATAATGAATGATGCCTTTTCTTTGAAAACATTTTCGGTAAAGTGCAGAATCGCCCGCTTATTTCTTTGCCGCTTTTTACAAGGGTAAAAACAATTGGAATTTTGTCAATTTTCTTTTAATTTTTAAGTGACAGTAGGTCGATGTGTACATAGATAAAGTCAAGGGTGTGCGCAGTGCCACTTTTGTGCAATTCTGGGATTTTTTTTAAGTGAAAATAAGTCGATGTGTACATGGATACCGAGTATGTGCAATTCTTAAAAACGCGTCAAGCAGTGCGTGATTCTGCACTTTACCCAAAATTCTATCGCAGACTTTTCATCATAGGCAAGTCCCAAATTGTTAAATCCATGGGATATCAAAAAAGGAATTAAAAATTAAACTAGTATTTCAATGGCGTCTTAAGAAATATAGAACTATATAAACTTGCGCAATCTGAAATCAGCGCGTACGCGAGATTTGGCACGCTGTTAAATGGGCGTGTTTGCTAGATTTGGCGCTTTCGCGCATACTTTTTCGCTACAATTTTTTTACGGCCCTCGAAACCGAATAGTACCGAAAATGGAATTATCTTCATATTATTTTACTATGTGTTAGATAGTAAATTTTAAAAATACCTTATGTAAAACCAAAACCTAAAGTAGAAGTAGGGTTTTAGATTATTTGCATTGACTATGTTAGCATTCCATGGCAAAATAAACTTTCAAATGTTTGAAGGTTTATAAACATTATTAATGGGAAAAAATGAATGGGAGTTGTATTTGATAGGCAGGGCTGATGCTAGACCCAGTGTGGCTGTACCAGGTGGCAAAATTTTTAGGATTTAGAGAAACACCAGTGGCAAAACTTTTAGAATTGAGAGAGGATACTGGACAATAGAATTAAAAGAGCAATCAAATTTTTAGAACTTGGTGAAGCATGAAGCAATAAAATTTAGGAATAGTAGAATTTTTAGAATTTAAGGAGACTCTGGGCAGCAGAATTCTGGACAGTAAAACTAAGTCTTAGATTGTGCCAGGCAGCAAAATTCCTAATGCCTGCCCTGAGGATGGGCAATATTTATGACTGTTATGAATGGTATGGATGGAAATTAAGCAGTATTTAATCAATCATTATAAAGTCAAATTTATTTATGTTTAAAGAACAAAACGTATTTGGAGTACCATTTTACTTTCGTTTCTTTGAACCACTGTTACTGCATTGCATCAACACATTTCGTGTTTTCCACTACTAATTTACTGTTGCCATTCTGTTGTAACTAAATGTATAGAAACATGCATATTCTGACTTCTTTAAGTTCTTCACACATTTCCACCTTTTAATTAATGTGACTAAAACATATAAATAATTATAAAAGATTACAATTTTCAAAACAAGTGACTTTATAAATGCTAAAAATAACTGTACTACCTTAAATATTAAGGAAAAATTGTTACCGAACAAAAGAAACAAATCAATCACTAAATTTTAAGAGTTGATCAGTATGGAAGTCCAGTCTGTTTTCAGCTTTCACCATGTGTCTAAATTTAGTCAAATAGTAAAAGGCATCACATGTTTTAGCAAAAAAGTCACTTTATTCATAAAATGTAAATAGCAATCATTTAGGTATAATTAGACTTTATTTGCTTTATATTTTTTAGACAAACTATAGACATCCTTTTTTTTTTTGTGTGTGTTTTTTTTTTTTTGTTTTGCTTTGTTTAAACCAAAACCTTTTAAGTTTTGACTAGTTTATTATTGAACCAAAATATCTTACATGAAACTTCTTTTAAAGGTGAAATATGCAAATCTCCTGTTGTGAATCCATCAATATACACAACAACAGATGGCATGGTTGTGTCTGAAGTCGCTTTAATAACAGAATTTTCTGTTACATGTGATGGAAGTGCAAAGGTTGTATACTTAGAAAATTCTTTTCTATTAATGAATACTTCTAATTTCATTTAAAATATTTCAAAAAATTTTTGTAGTCAGCCTTAATATGTAATAAAACATAAATGCTTAAAATCTGTTGATAATGGTAGAATTTAATATGCATTTTCTGCAGGCAAGTTTTTATCATTTATACCCAATAAGTTACATAACATTCTTTATTTCTTGCTCTAAGACTGATTTAAATTTAGATTTTTATTTGTTTTGTATTGTGTTGCTGTTGGCTGAGAAAGTGCTATAAGTATTCCATAATTGCAAGCCTTTAAATAGTTCAAAAGGCATGTAAATTAATCATATTTGTGCTAAACATTGTAGTATGTAGAAAATGTGAGGAATTTTTTTGCTTGTAACAGTTTAAGGTACTGTTATGTTATCTGGACCAGATTAAAAAATGTATGAACGTGTGGCTGTATCTATGTGCATATATATGTATAAACAGGTGACGGAGGATGGGGACGCCTGGCGTATAACATAGGTAAACAGGCATATGTCCCACGTCCTCCACTGCCTCGAAGAAACAACTCGCTGGAGCTCCATGAGGCTGCACCGGAAGTTTACATGGCCATACAGGGGCTAGATGTCAAGTAGATTTTACATAGGACGTTGTTTATAAAACAAAGTAACTTAAAAAGAATATAAAGGATAGCATTAAAACTCTAAAACACGCATATAAGCTGAAACACATAGATATACAAAATTAAACGTAAAAGCGTAAAAACACGCTCATAATTACGTAACATAAAGACATAAAAACACACACAAGAATACATAACATGACACATAGAATATATATGGAGACACATAGAGCAAATATTGCACACATAAGAAACATATGAGACACAGTAAGGTGTGCATAAAGCAGAAGCGCTCTGTGGAAGTATGCTCAGTACCCATAATACAAAATGTACATACTTTCATTGGAGGCGTCTGTTGCATGATTTACATGTTTCGTTGCATACACTACATTGGTGCATTGTACGGATATTATACATTTTGATCTGGGATAATTACAGTTATACAATTCTGGAAGGATTCATGGTTACATTAGAGACATGCAATACATTGAATAAATACATTAGGAACATACATTACTGCATTTCGATGTTGTACAGTTACAGTTATACAATTCTGGAAGGATTCATGCTTGCATTAGTGACATACGAGACATTAGACGAATATTCTACATTAGGAACATACATTACTTCATTAGAGATTTGCATTAAATTATTTACATATGTTACAGTGTTGCATTTGGTACATTGTACGAATATCTTGTATAGTTACAGTTATACAATTCTGGAAGTACTCAGGGTTATATTAGAGACATACGATATATTAGGAACATACATTACTTCATTAGAGACTGGCATTACATTATTTACATATGTTACGGTGCATACACTAATTGTACGAATATTATGCATTTTGATCTTGGACAATGACAGTTATACAATTCTGGAAAGATTCATGGTTACATTAGAGACATACAGTACATATGTATGTTCCTAATGTAGTGTATTTATTTAATGTACTGTATATGTATAAACACACGTTTGTACTTGCATATATACATGTATACATACATACATTTCCGAACCTGGGCCTGATAACAGAACAGTACCTATACACACTGGCGAATGAATTGGAAACCTAAGATTAATATTTTATTGGACCACCTTTTGCACAGATAACTGCTGTGATTCGTCTGGGCATCGAGTCTACATGCTTCTGGAGTGCATTTACATCTAAAGAAGACCATGCATTGGCTATGCAACCTTTTAGATCTTGTAAATTAGATTACCATATCCCACACATTTTTCTATGGGTTTAAAACTCAGGCTGTGCGGTGGTCAGGGAAAGTGTTTGAAGTCGGACTGATGTTCAGCAAACCAGTTTTGAACACTTTTGCCACGATGTATAGTTATCATTGTATTGATGTATAACATTATCATCCATGAAGTATCTGTTGCCATCAGGGTAAAAATGCAACATTGTAGGGTGCAGTTGATTCTGCCCTCAAGGAACACCAGGGCACCACTTCAATGCCAGCAGAACGTGCCCCATATTAAGATACTCCCACCAGACCTTTGCACATTGCGAGTAAGGCAAGATGGCTTCCTGGGGTTTATGCCAAATGCAATGTCTTCCATCAATGCAAAATAAGTTGTAGTGGGTTCATCTGACCACATTGCCAATTTCCAATCCTCAGATGTCCAGTGTCTTCTTTCCCGACACCACTGCAAACGAATTCTCGCATGTCGCGCAGAAATGAGGTTTTCTCACAGCCACCTGACTATGCACTCCTATTCTCTGCGCATGTTTCGAGCTGAAATCTGTTTGGAAGAGTCTTGTATGACAATCTGTTGCAGTTAAAGCACAGTAGAGTCCCTGTTTTGCCGTACAATTTATCGGAGGCAGCACCGATCATTTTCTTAGAAAAGTGTGCTCGAACCGCAGTTACGTCTTCTAAAGAAGGACTGTGGGTTCCAATTCCAGCTTTTGAAAACCTTTGATGTTTCTGCTTTTGAGAACCCAGTGAAATTTGGTATCTTCGAGGGACGCTAACAATAAGCCTTTTTCAAATGGTGAAAGGTCTGTCGTTTTTACCATAATACGTCGTTCATTGGGAAAAGCACTCTTGCACCATCTTACCTTACTGATACTAGCATTCTAACCTTGTGTAACCCACGTCATTAAAAAAAAAAATAATAATTTGCATTCTTCATCCCTAGCACAATGGAAAATCTGAAAGATTTCTAATTCATTGGCCAGTGTGTATAATTTCGAATGTTATAACAGTTACTTGTAGACTATTCTTTTTCTAATTTGAGTTCTTGACAGATATATGTATTAGTATTTGCCAGTGATGTTATTGATGTCAGTTGTTTTGGTAAGGGGAGGCAAATATTTACGGTATTATTAGCTTTGTAACAAGTTTGAATACCATTCATTAGTCAGCATAGATTAACATGTGATATATCATACTTGTTTCAGAACGTTCACAGTAGTAGTATGAAGTGTTTAATACCGTTAATTTAACTTCTTGTTCATGTCACTTGTTCTCCAGAAGAATGTATGTTTATGAAATTTTAAAAAGGAAATTAGAAGAATAGGCTGATCAATTTGGTAAAAGTATATTAACAGGTACCCCTTGGCAAAAGTTGGCGATACATGGATGCCGAGTTTATGCAATTCTTTGACTTGTTATTTTGTCTTTATGTTCGGTATCCATGTACACATTGACCTAGTTTAACTTTAAAAAAATTGCACAAACTAGACATTGCGCACTCACTTGACTCTATCCATGTATGCTTCGACCTATTTTCACTTAAAAAAGCATTTGATAATTATACAAACTTGGCATTGTGCACTCTCTTGACTTGGCAATAAAATGAAACAACTTCGTAATAATACAAGAGTTACCCTTCAATCTACTCTAACCATCAATTCGTAGGGAGATTTATTTTGAACTTAGTTTATGTGAATGGTACCGTTTATTTGCTAGTTTCATAGATGATATTTTGTTGTTTAGCAACAGAAATACATGGGCGTAGCCAGCTCAAATTACTGGGGGGGGGGTCTGTTTAACTTATACGCAAGGAAAACCATAAATGTTGTTCAACTCGTTCCCGGGTATTCTAACTTATGTCGAACTAGCACCGTTCATCAATCTTATACATTCTGCCCACTAATACTAGGTTATGGCTTTTTTCATTCTATTTAAAATATCTTAATTTATACTTCTTTTAATCGGTATTTATCTGATTATTTGTTCCCAAATACAGGCGCACATAAAATAAATAAATAAATCTGAAAGCTATCAGATTTTATATTATGCTCAAAGGGGCATTTTTAACGTTTTGAGTGTTACCTTTATTTATTACATATCGTGCTCTCCGCATTTAAACCGTAAAATTCAATTCAACAGCAATATCACAAAATAAACTAAAAAGAGCATATCTGGGGAAAATGTTTTTTTTCGTACAGTGTTGCCATTGCTCGTTTTGGAATCAATGAGTAATCAAAATTTTGTTAAAGTTTTACAAAATATGAAATAGATAATAAAGCAAATTCTAAACTCCAAATTTGGGCTTTCAGATGCCTATATTGAGTAAGTGAAATGCCGCAAAATTCCAAAACGAAATTAATAACACTTCTGGGCAATTTGCCTCTTTGGGCTAATAATAAAATAAAATAAATTACTTGGCAGTGAATGAATTTTTTATATGCGTATTTGAAAACTACCCTATTAGATCATTTTAAATGACAATAGTTTAAATTGCTAGATGATTAAGAAAATAAAATTCATTGCATTAAAAGCATCGAAGTTGGCATGTTCTCTACATTATTCACAAAAAAAAAAAAAAGAAAAGAAAAGAAAAACCTTAATATTTTTGTTTATATTTATCGACTTAACTGAAATTCGAAATTAATGTAAAAAACAATAAAACAATCACTCAAAATTATTTTACTGTGTTTCCTTCCCTCTTTTGTGCAATATTTAGATAATAAGTAGCAAATCTCAAAATTAAATGCCCCAACTTATATTATTTAAATACTTATTTTCTTTTAAACATGCTTTTAGATTGCTTGGTTCGAAACGAAAGGGCTTTTTCTTCTTTAGTGACATTAAGCTTGATAGCTAGAGGGAAAGTGAGACCGGATACGGAGGGCTATTCAAAGCTGTAATGGAACAGAAGCTTTAAGACTTGAAAGTGTCCCCTAACCTTCGAAATATTTTCCCGCCGCTTGTTAGCTGAAAAAGGTTGATTTTTCCTGATCTGACTTCTAAATGAAAAATCGTAGACTTTCCGTTCATTTTTTGTTAATCACATGAATATTTTGGGAAGCTGGAAAGCAATATTTTAAAAACTTAAGTCTTATCTATTGAAAATTAATTACCGTGTTTTTTAAGTATAGGTAGTGGTGAGGTGGGAGGGTGCTCAGGGTCCACCCCTGGCTACGCGCCTGGAAATATGTTGTTGTTGTGACTTATCTTACTTGTCTGATAGTAATATGAGAACAAGTCATATCATGGCAAGGAGTACAGGATTGCATCCATCGTTGGCATGATCCTTGAGTAAGTTATAGGTGCAGTACAACTTTGCTCAGCACTATCCCGGTTTTGAAGAATAGTCTCTTAGGAAGGTTGTGAGGGTCTTTCACCCCTCCTTGCTACCGCCAAAATAGTCGAGAGAACTTTTGGCTCGTTATGAGTTTTAAGTGCTCCATGTCACAAAGACAAACCGTACAAATATCTTAAGTCTTCTCCAAGATTTGAACTCATCGATGTGGCAGCGAGTAGCACTAACTATTATACCAACCAAGGCAGCATACAGAAATATAAATGTAGCAGCTAACTCAAATGATTTCAATTCCTGTAGAATTAGGAAAGTGGGGTATTATAAACTTCATTTGGCTAGAGTTTTGATTTATGTCTTATATACCTGAAGTAATGGCTTTCCAGAGACAAGAAAAGGCTTGAAAGTAAGTAACAAAAGCAGTTAAACATGATAAATTAATGTGGCACTGAGCTGAAGTTATATTCAATAACATATTTTATATGGCATTATTATGTATTAAGAAAGAATGCTTATTATATTTATTAAGTGAATGTGTAGAAGAATATAAAGCAGATTTATCTGAATAACTATATTAATAAATTGAATATTTTTCAAATAAACAAAACTTTTAAAGTTTTTAATTTATATTTTTTGCTTTGGATATAAGATATGTTTTTCATAGTTTTAATTATTATTCACTCATTATGTTTCAGAAAATTAATATACTATAAAATTACTCAAGTTTTCCCCCCTACATTATTCACTACTGGCATTGTTAAATAATTTGTAGTATTATTAATGTAACAGTATCAGTAAAGAGGATGTGTTGCATTTAATTATTTCTTTTTAACATACGAAAGTCATAATAAAATAAATCCATAAATAATTGCCATCTTCAGTAATCATCTTTAACATGCTCTCTTAGAAAAGGTTCAGTATCTGTACATGTATGTAAAGATTGTTTATAAAGCTTACATTAAATGAGGGTACTGAAAAAACTTGATGGTAAATTGTGTTGCAAGTGAAATATTTGAAACTTAGAATAATTAATATTTAGCTCATAAATTTGTTGACAAAGGTAACCTTTTCTTGTTCATTGTAAAATCATTTTCCTTACATAGGACTTTACATTGTATGCTGATGTAAAAGGAAATGCAGTACCAGCTGTAAAATCTGCGGGTAGCTCAAAATATCAAGTAATGAATTTCTGTATTATATTTCAACTCTATTTTGTTTTCATTGCTATCGGTATGTTTTAATTTCAGCATGTATTTATTTATTTTTTAATTTTCATTGACTTATGAATTACTTATGTTTATGGTACAATTACAGAATACCGTATTTGACGGCATATAAGACACACCCTTATTTAGAAGGCCACGCACATGTAGATGTAGAAAAAGTTATGTGTGTCTAGATCTTTATCTGGGCTAAAAATAGCATTCAGTATTGAAAGTTAACCTGTGTCTTTCAGGTATAAGATGCAGGTAACTTCTTTGAGACCAAATTTAGGGAAAAAGTGCATCTTATATGCCGTCAAATACGGTATTTTAATTGTTAAGCAAAAGCTTTGCATATATTAGAGGTATATTACTGTGTTATAATTTCAAGGATTTTTTAATATTTAGAACTTGATGAGAAATCAGATGATAAAAGGCTGTCCTTTTATACTTAAAAATAGCAAATTATAGTTGATTCAACTTTATCATGTCATTTTAGCTTTGAGCAAGTTCAATATGTATAAACTTCAATTTTTTTATAAGAAACAAGCTATTTCTGTAAATACAATTATGGAATGTAACGTGTTATGGATACATCCGATGTAGCCCCATAATAGTTTTTAAAAAAATTTAACTATTTCCCTAATATAAATTTAAATGCTCTGTTATACATTTGTCCTATATAACAAATTTAGGTGCTTATATATTAACACAACTACCATGACATAAATAAGCAGTTCTTTATAAATCGAAAGATAAGTTATATATATTTAAAAAGATTCCTAAACTATCAGTATTTATCGTAAGTCCGTAAAGATATATCCGTGTGTGAAAAGGAAACGCACTTCAGCAATCTAAAATGCAAGTTTTAATAGTTAGGTAAGGATTGCATTGTACATTGAAAACGTAAAACATTCATTTTGAAATTTTTCTGCAACATTTTCATGCTGTTTTTCTGCTCATCTGCACAGGGAGTTTTCATTTAAAACACCATTGAGAGAATTGCACAAACCTGGTATCGTGCAAACTTGAGCAACACCACTGTCTATGAAATGCATTTAATCTCTGTTCTCTTCAGGGATTTTGCAGTAAAATTCTGTATTCCTGCAAACAATTTTACCATGCTTTCTCCCATTGCTGGCAGATTCCACAAGCACATATTTTAAAATTGAGTTTAAGGTAAAAAGTATTACTGTTGTTATTGAAAGACCATTGAAATTTGGAATGCAACAAAAAGAGCACATATGAGTGTGATGGGGTTGCTTAAATGAAGAATTATTATCAGCATGTTTTCCTGAAGAATGAATGCACACGTGGTTGCCAGAGTTTCGCTTATTCTGAGGGGAGGGGAATTTGGTGACTTCTGCTAAGATGTGATTACTGAAAAGGAATAAAATTTATTATGTATCTGTTTTAACTTTTTAAAAAACGAGATTTTTTTTTTCATTAAATTGTTTAAAATCTCTTCTTTGTGAATCTTTAATACTGTTAGATTCTAATATTATTAATTAAAGGCAGAATAAAGGCTCTTTCCCATGATAAATGTATTTACACCATAATTGTTTATCTTAAGCTGTATATTTCGTTTGTTGTGTTATTTCATGTGTCATGTTACACTACCTTATAATTCAAAAACGTGCATATTAATATTTTTGGTACTATTCGGTTTTGAGGGCCGTAAAAAAATTGCAGCGAAAATGTATGCCCGAAAGCGCCAAATCTAGCAAACACGCCCATTTAACAGCGTGCCAAATCTCGCGTACGCGCGGATTTCAGATTGCATAAGTTTATATAGTTCTATATTTCTTAAGATGCCATTGAAATACTAGTTTAATTTTTAATTGCTTTTATGATATCCTATATTTGATCCATATATATATTTGATATAATATATATATGGATTTAACAATTTGGGAATTGTCTATGATGAAAAGGTCTGCGATAGAATTTTGGATGAAGTGCAGAATCACCCACTGCTTGGGGCGTTTTTAAGAATTGCACATACTCGGTATCCATGTACACGTCGACTTTTTTCACTTAAAAAAAATCCCAGAATTGCACAAAAACGGCACTGCGCCTACCCTTTATCTATGTACACATCGACCTATTGTCACTTAAAAAGTAAAAGAAAATTGACAAAATTCCAATTGTTTTTACCATAGTAAAAAGCGCAAAGAAATAAGCGGGCGATTCTGCTCTTTACCGAAAATGTTTTCAAAGAAAAGGCATCATTCATTATAGAAAATTGTGTTTGAACAACCAACAAGATGACATTATGCTTTAGTGATAACTCGGTAGCGAAATATTATATGAAATTAACCTTTCATCTAAATTTAAACATCAATATTTAGATAGTTATTTACTATTATACTTCCTTTCTTGCGTTAGGGTTGCCACAATTACTTTTGGCAGCACTGGCATCAACAATAGTTTGACGATTTTTTACGGCCCTCAAAACCGAATAGTACCATCTTTTTTAATGTTTTATTAAATACACATAGACCAACCTGTTTCATTTATTTTAAAAACTGATTCAATTATTTTTAAGCCGTTAAAATTTTATACTTTATATTTGATTGCTAATTATTAAATTAGATATTTTCTATTAAGTATGTGGAATGGTTTTCAAATATTAGCCTTCAGTTAGTTTCAGGCACACTAATTTCCCTCTAAGTTGAAGCTAACAAAAAGTTTGATTTTAATTTTTTTGGCCCGTTTAAAAAAAAAAAATCTGCGATCTTTATATATATATAAAAGAAAGAGTTTGTCTGCATATGTTCTTTCGTTCATGCTGCACATAAGCTAAGAGACTCATGGCTATGAAATTTGGTACATAGATGCATCTAGACAAAAGCCAGTGCACCTCAAAGTGGTTTTTTTTTTTAACTTTGAATGAGAATTTTTTTAGTTTTTTATGAAATCGCATCAAATTGATGGCACACAGCCATTGTTGCTAATATCAGCACTGTTGCCACTGAGAAAATTGAGAGCAATAATTCTGTACAGTTTGTTTCTCTTGAGTACTGGATGTTTGTTGAGAGGACATTTGTTTTCTGGTACATTTAAAAGCCAGACCAAGACTGGCCACATAGTGGCAAGTTAATAATAGGAATGGAATTTGCCAGTAGTGGTGCAGTAAATGCTGTAGATAACTGAATTGCTGTGTTGTTTGATTTTCTGTATGCAGATATGAAGCAATTTTATTTTAAAATTTTTCCCATGGAAGTTTAGAACATTTTCCATTCGTGCCTTGACAGGTAGCTCTCGAGTAATCAACCAAAATTATGTGCCTGTGTAAACATTCCTACTTAAAAAAATAGCTGTCAAGTACTTCTCATTTACTGTTATGTAACAAAACTATTATAATGTACGACAGAGCATAGTAGTCTTTCAAATGGTAGAAGATATACCATAACATTGTCAAAATATAAAACTATTGGAAGAAGTTAACAATGCTGCTAGCCCAGAAAATTGATCCAATGGGCATAAAAGATGGGTAAAGTGCAGGATCGCCCACTTATATGGCGTCTATCGATCTTTATATGGACAAAGTCAAGCCTGTGTGCAATTCTCTGATTTTTTTTTTTTTTAAGTGAAAATAGGTCGATGTGTACATGGATACCGAGTTTGTGCAATTCTTTGACTTGTTATTTTCAAGTTGCCGATTTTGAGAAACGCACGAAGCAGTGGGTGATTCTGCACTTTCCCCTAAAAGACGCATATTTAAAAGTTAGTCTGGTGATAGCAAAACAGAACATAGAAATGTCCCTATGGCTTGCAGTCTGCAAATAATATACTGTCTTTGGTAAGGGATTTGATCAACCTTGACAGTAGTATAGCATATGCACACTGTCTTGCTTAGTATTAGGTCATTGACGGTCTCTTGAGGCATCATGACCTGTTTCTAAAGCAGCAATCGCAGCTGTGGAACTGTTTCTAATTTCTAGCAGTATGCTTCCAAGTGTTCTTGAATATCTAGCATGTGTTTTGTTGGAGTGAAGTTTACATATATGGTGCAGATCTGTCCCTGCTGTAAATATCTTCACTCTTCCATAGCTGAACTATAGTAATTATTATAATAAGGTGCAGTATAGTAATCCAAGAAAAGGATCTAAAATCCCACAGCACCTTGAAACAGACATGTGAAGAAGGAAAACTTTTGATACTATAGCATTTACTAGTGATTGAGTCTCCTTCTATGATGTGGAGTGTGAACAGGTATTAAACATTATACTTCTCCAAAACAGAGCTTCGCTTCTTTCAAAATAATGTGTTTCAGTGATGTTGAAGGTGTGATTGCATATTCTCCCACTTTTTCCACTTGGATTGCTAGTGGTGACCGGTGACAATTCTGGAAGTGTGGATCCACACTTCTAGAATTGCTGGTGTGACTGAATCAGCTGTCATCTTGAAAGAGCACTCAACTCCATTCTAAGCTTCCCAGTTTTTGTGCTCAGAAATCTCCACAGAGAAAGCTATCTGTTATGAGTATGCATCAGCGACACTGTCTGGTCACCAAGGTAAAACCACATGTGTGCATTCTCTTGGGCATGATAAACTCAGTATTAGGCATATGCTATTGCATGTGTCTTAGGATTTCATTTGCTGTCTTTCATTGATTTTTCTTACCTATAAAGCAATATACTAGTCTTTTGTCTTCGTGATTGCAAGTGCATATTAATTACTAAGACTTTTGACAGCTGCTCTTGTCGTTTAAAACGTCATTGATGCTTGTGACACTGTATACTATATGCGATGTGAAATTCTGCATCTGTGCTAGTCAAACTACAGCCTTCCTTCACTTTCAGGCAGTTTGATCTTGGGTAAAATCATCCAGGTGCTGACTACAAGTGTTGGGCTTATCTCACGATGCCAACTGATATACTTTCTGCAGTAGCATCTGCTTAACATGTTGAATGCCGCATGCACTTGATGTGGTTTGTCCATGACGCAATTTGAAATTTATTATGCAATGTATATTATGTTCAAATATTATCTACAGATGATACTGTGAGTTATAAAATCATACTTAATGCATTTTTTGTGGTGGGCCACTGTAGACCGTTATTGTGATTTATTATTCTTCAAACCATTATGGTAACAATTGTACTATTTAAGAATTTACCAGTATCGATATTTACTCTAGTTATGTATTTTACTATTGGTCGCGTCACCGGTCACTGGTGGCACCCATGTCGCTATAGCCGAGTGCCAGTCACCGGTGACCCCCACAACAGTCAATGTGTTAAATTCTGAGCTTACACCATCCTCCTTTTTTATACAGCCAAATCTACAAGTTACAAAATTCTGCAGAAAACTTTTCTAAATGGAAGTTACAATAAAATGTAATTTAAAATGAGAATTTTTTAAAATTTTAAATGTAAAATAGTAGTAAAATGCAAAGTTACATTCATTAATGTATCTATTCCATCAGGGTTGCATATAAAAAATACATAAATTCATTTTGAAAAATAATCAGTTTGTTTTGAATATTGGAAACACTATTTCAAGTCGTAATAAGTCGCATTTTTTAGTGCATGGAAAACACCATCTAGTACACTTTCTTCCATCTAAAAAACAGCATTGTGAAGTATCAATTAGTTGCTTTCTGGATGCTGTTTTTTTACGTTTTCCATTATGCCCTCTACACTAGGAATTCTGGAGGTCTCTGCATCATTATCTATAAATAAATTATCCTGCAATTGTCCTTGATTTTTCAACTGCAGCCACATTTTATTCTGTTCCTCATCTTTCCCATCATTGTCATTGACACTACTGTTATCGGTAGTTTCAGTCTTTGTGGATGAAGCCAACTTTTATGTAGCAAATAGTTTTTTCAGTGATATCATAATTCCATACTTTTGCAAGTTCAGGTATGCAGTTACATAAACTTATTATATATAAAGGCTAATTACTTTCAATTCCCAGTACGGTCTTCAAAATTCTTTTGCGATAATATATCTTAACACTTTATGTCACCCCGTGATCCCCCTTAGGGGCTCGCCGTCTTTGATTATGGGTGTGGCAATTCCGAGGTACCCTAGCCCTTCACGGGATCCTCTTGGTGAGATGGCATCATGACCATGAATTCCTAGTGAACTTTCCTCCTTTGTTTTCAATTCTCCTTATCTATTCCTTTTCTTCCTTCCTTGTGTTTTTCTGTTTTAGAGGTTGGGGGCTCAAAATGAGATGCGGGTACATCCTTTTGTTTCTGATTTCCCGTGAAGCTTTCTGCTTATCCATTTGCCATTCATTGTGACGCTTTCTGCTTATGCATTAGCCATTCGTTGTGACTAGAAAGCCTGGAAAGAAAGGCCCTGGCAGTTTAGAGGGTAAGGTCCCCACTATTGTCAATTGGCTAGTTACTCATACTTAGCGTCAGTGGCTTTGGATAAGCTTTTGGAAGTTCTCACTTTTGGGAAAGCTGACTGTTGGGCTTCACATTGGGTATAGACCCATTTAACCCTGACTGAAGAAAGTTCTTGTTGGGCTGTGTGGTTGCCTACTTGTGTACTCTGTGCTGGGTGAAATTACCAAGTCCAAATTGTTTTCTCACTCGAATAACATTGCAACCACTTCTCTTGATACATCTCTCTCAAAAAGATAAAAATTTGCTAATGCCATTGTTAATATATCCAAAAATTAGCCTTGTTTTGTTATTATTCACAACCCAATAGTGAGCTTAAAAAATTGTCACTATTTTTAATTGGCAAATACAATGGTCATCAAAATTAAAGGATAATGAGAAAAAATATGCTCACTAAGTTAATGTTGCAACCAATTCAAGGAAATCCAATTTACAAATTGAAGAAGCTTTTTGGTTAATTTTTGCAGAAGCAAAATTAAAATTAT
Source organism: Stegodyphus dumicola (assembly GCF_044657685.1). NCBI lineage: Eukaryota > Metazoa > Arthropoda > Arachnida > Araneae > Eresidae > Stegodyphus > Stegodyphus dumicola. The sequence continues at coordinate 104,041,652 of NC_140781.1, read as the reverse complement.
GCTTATATTTCCAGCTATGATTATTACCTTTCAAAGACTTGTTAACTTTGCATTTTCAGATGTAAGATTCATGTTCCTTGATGCAAAACTTTCAAAATAGCTCAAACCACTGGCAAGATGTGTTATAAAATTCCCAAGAATTAAAGTCAGAAATAGAATCTTTAAAAACCAAACCATGGATTTTATTGATTGGTGAGAAAATAATTTCAAAGCTGAATCTCTGGAGAATCCATGCAGTTCTGTAACTGATAGAATGATGAAATAGAAAACAACATGGATATTAATATTATTTCTGATAGTAAAATGTTTTCTTTGATTGTAATTTGAAAATTTTTGAAAGGCTTTTTATCAAAGACTGCAGTAAAAAATCCTCCATCATTGGCAGCTGATCTAAAATACTTGAGTTTATTAACAAGAGATTCTGAGGAACAAACTTCGAGAGTACAAATTACATAATTCTAAAAAGTTTTTTTTTTTCTTAGTCATATGATATGATTTAGCATTAATAAACAGAAAAGTGTGTGTGGTAAATAGAGTGTTAAAATCAGATTCAGTTTCAAAAATGAATTGAATGGCTGGATGAATCAAATTTGTAACATAAAATCTGAGTTAAATCATCTTTGTTACCATCAAAAGTGTCTTCTTCATAGTAAATCCATTGGCCTCAAAATAGCGCATATAATTTTCAGCAAGTACAGGGCTGAAGTGACTGTCCATAGCTAATCCTTCAATTTAGTGATACTGTTCATTTATGAAAACAAAGTGGGTTCAACTCAAAGAAAATATAGTAAGAACAATTAACTGTTCAATTTCAATATGTGTGAAATGGAATTCTCAAAGCTTAGTTTGTAGACATTTTTGTGCTTTTGCGATTGAAACATTAGTAAGCAGTGAATTAACATCAAAAGAAACCATAACAGAATACAGAGGGAAAATACCATTCAAGTTATCATTGACTTCAAAACAATATTTTACAGTATGAATATTGTTAGAAAGTAAAGAGGAAAATGCAGAACTTAAACAATGAATATATTTTTATATTTCCTATATAAAGCCAAAAATAGCATGAAATTTAAAATATTACTAATGTTTGGTCACAGGGAATGATACTAAGTTAGAATTTATAAGTTGAAAAGAAATTTGAATTTTGTGGGCTTTGGAGCATGATTGTTCTCCTTTTATCTTAAAAAACAACCCATTCACAAAAACTTAGTTAACTAAAGAGTTTACTTCGCTATTTGGAGTTTTTTTACACAAGGAAATTTGCACCTTGGGCAGAATCCCATCAAAAACTTCCCTAAATAGAAGAATTGACAAAATACAGTGTTCATTAAATAGAGGCATGACTGTACTCTCTTCTTACATGTCCAGAGTTCATCACATTGCACATGCCCTATCATACCAGATATTATTCACTCTCTGGTTGGTCTTTGGGTTAGTTCAGTCTGTTCATTCTCCTTTTGAATTAATGTATGCAATTTGTCTTTGATTTTTAAGAAGGAATAAATCAGTATAGTTTTTATTGCAATGGAATCTGAAGGCAGATTTCTTTTACAGGTCAGTTGGACAGAAGATTCAACTAAAATAAGTTCAGGTAATCATGGAATTAAAATATATGATGAAGAAGGTTTTGCAGCACTCAGAAAAGTAAGTATATTATGTTTGGTTTATTTGTATTAGTAATCACTTTTCCTGTCTTTCATATGAAATAAAGTAGGAGGCATTTTTAACTGAAGGGTGATTTTTTTCCCCACATTGAAAAAAAAAATTCAAATTGCAATTTAAATATTAAAATTCATGTCCACTACTCCTGTGTTCAAAATATTTGTATGGCAGTTCTTTTTTAATTGTAAATAATTATTGCTTGGTCATTTTGACAGTCACTCATTAGAACAACATACTTGCTCCAACACATTTCTAAAAGCATTGTTAAGATCCTTTTTGTGTGGCTGGTATCTCACTGGCTATCACTGTTTTGTGGTGCTTAAATTGCTTATGTTAACCTCACAGTAGTGTTATAGGATAAGAAATCTGCAAAATACCTGGATGTGGCATGACAATCTGTTTTTGATGACTAAGACATGTACATGTATTGATCAGACAAAATGTAACATTGTGCCAAATAGTTGAAAGATGTTTAATTCTTTTGCCATTTTGACACAAACTGTTGTTTCATACATTTCTTTTACATTGGTTCTGACCAGTTCTGCTTTTACAGGGAGAAGTTCTGGTCAGTCTTGCCAAATTTAATATTTACAAGTTTTACACTCATGACACAACCTTTTTGCAAATTTTTTTCAGCAGAGGAGTATGTCATTATAAAGGAACTATGTGTTAAATTTGTGATCATTTGTTTCAGATAAAAAAATTTCTTACATGAGTCTGCATTCATAATTCAAAATTATCATTCCTAGTGTAGTTCAGAGGTGGTGAACTTAAAAGGCGGGGCATTTGCTCAAAACCTCTTTGATTAAATCCCAATCAGAAAGTGGTTTACCATGTTTTGCCAGGCACAGTGAAATTTGAAAACTGGCCATTGTTAGATGGTTTGTAATAGAAAAATAGTTGCAAAAACCAACTGTCTAGTAATTATAATTAAGTTTAGTCTAGTCAGTTTAGTCTAGTAATTATAATTAAACACCTGCCATTCAGCTTCATCAGATTCGGCAACAATCTTTTGGTTGGAATTGAATCGTTTGGTTGAATACTAGATGTGTCACACAGCACCCATAATGCTTTCTTATTGTGTTCAATAACTCCAAATGATTCTGTCCAGGTCTCTTGAAAGGATCTTCCACTATCAATGTTTAATTCTGCCTTTTTTGCTGGAGTCATCTGTAAGGGTTTAAGACCTGGAGTATAGAAAATCATTTAACAATAAAAGTATTCGAACTCACCGACAGTCTGCAATAAATTTGAATTTGTTTAGCAAACATTAGCTGCTACAATTTTGGCATATCCTTTGCCGTGTAACAAGTAATATGATTGGCCCAAACGATTGAGACATTATAAATTGGGTCAATATGTATATCATTTCTATTGCGATATATGAAAGTCTTATATCTAAGTCTTAAGACCTATGCCAGTGGTATTATGCAATAAGTAAGTGAAACACTGAAGAACATATTAAAACACTTATTTAAATTACATACTATCATTTTATTGTGATTATTGATTAAGGAAGTAATATTTTAGTCTCATGCCTGCCAGTGGTTCTCCATCACTGGTCTTATTGTGTTATGAAACATGTTTTGTGGATGAACAGCCTTCATTTTTTGAAGGGGAATTGGAGGCAAGCAGCCATAATTTTCAGTTATTTGAGCAAACAGGTCATTTTGAGAAGACATTCAATAGTAGTTTTATATTGTTAATATCACTGTTATTTAATAGAACTGACTATGGAAGTCATATTTCCAGTATTTCCCAAGGAAAAGGGACTTTTGTTGTGGATGAGTTGAGCAATTATTAAATTTGCATCAGTGGCAGTTTGATTAGATAATTTTGTTAAATGCAATAGAAAGTATAGGTTTGGTTTATGTAATTATGCCAAAGCACTGTTTGACTATCTGCATGCAGTAAGGGATGCCTTCTTGCAGGATCTTCTAATGAAAGCTTGTATGTATGTTCATTATAAGTAAAACTATGAAAGTTTCCAGTAGTCCGTTCATTCAGTCATCAGGAATAGAAACCTATTATTAACTACTGACAGCACCATGATCAGTGTGGTTCTTAATGATACTGGCTGCCATACCAGTTGGCCCAAGTTTGAACCTGGAAATAGGCGTGGATGTTTGTAAGCATGTAGTGTGTGTGTGTGCATGGGGGTGCTTAAAATGCTGGCAAACTGAATGTCCTCTCAAGTGGTTTGTTGGTAGGAAAAGAGGGATGACAGACCATCCCCAGGGTGCTCACCATCAAAACTTGAGGCAGAGCTGTGCTCTTAATGCAGTGGAACAACACCTGTATGCCCTGTGATAAAATTTTGGTGTCTAGCCCGGTTGAATTTAGTTTATCTTTGTAATTCACCCCTATCTTATAAAAGTGTAGAATACTACCTCTGGAAGAATCTGACATTAAACAGATTACCTGAACTTCCTGGAAAGTCTATTGCATTTTTATTCCTTCTGGTCAAAACCACATATAAGGAGAAAGAGTCATATATTTTCAGAGTGGTGATGCATACATGGATGGATTTGCTTTTTATGCTGTTCATATTCAAGCACTTATGATGAAATGTGAATTTAACTATGAAAGTAATATGTACATTGTATCACAATAAGAAAATTTGTTTTTAATGTGTTAATCTTTTGTATCATTAATGTTTTGCTGTTTAAATGGTAATTATCTATAGAAAACCTATTGTAAAATTTTAGACTATTTAAAGAAAATGTTTTGCATGTTTCAGACCAAGGTGTAACATGCCATAGCTTCCTCTTAAACAATATAAATGCTGGGTTAACATCCTTCATTTTGAATATTATATGTAGTTTGGGGGTTAAGAAAGTTTCTAAGGAATGTTTTGTTATGGTGTAAGTACACTACTGCAGTCTAACTCTTTAGAAAATGAATCATCACTCTCAGTGTCTTTAATTGACTCATTTACCATGCGAGTGTATTCTTCCGATAAGTAATGCCTTCACGCCATAATACACTGGAGTCGGAACTTTCCAAAATAAAAATGGAAGTACCCAAAATATATATAAAAGCTAGGCAAAATGTAACAACCCCACGTAGTAACTCTATAAAAAACCTTACACATTAGAGAGAAAAAGAGGAATGGGAGATAAGTCAAAAATGCAGATGTTTATATTATCACGTGATGAGTTAAAGAGCTTGGGTCTGTTTACATTGCACTTTCCCGCTGTCTGTGAAACAGCTAATGAGTAAAATACCAAAGTAAGGTAGAATGTGTACTACCTGAAGGTGGCGAACATAAAACTGTGTTCATTTCAATAATGGACATAAAGTGCCATCTAATGGTCTTTAAAAAAATGTTCCAGCTTAAAATGTGGATATACATTGCCTGTCCTTGGAATTTAATGCATGGATGGGATGCCTGGCAGTGAGAGATGTTTGTAGGGAATGAGTATATGGGATGCTCTTCTGGAAAGAGTTAAGTAACAATATCAAGGATAGTCTGTAAAACAGTGGCAAGCGTCATGTCAATAAAGAAATGTCAAATAGACACTACTTTCAAAGACACTGGATTGCTTGCTTTGACTGCAGGCCATATTTTTGGGAGGGGTCATAAAGTGCAAATTACCATTGTAGGATTCGTTGTTGCAAGTTGGAAAATGATGGCACAAGCTGACTGGATATTTATTATGCAATCAAAGGGTTTTGAATACTTCTAGGTAAACTGCAAGTTTCATACATTCTTTTTTAAAAGTCACTATATGCAACTGATTAAATGCAATAGTTCTTTTGTTGTAACATTTCCAAAATGTATTAATCATTTACATGCTTCTTCTATTTGTGATTTTGGATCTGCATTTAAGATGATAGTTCTGGATTGTCATCAGAATATTTTTAATTTTAAAATATCTAGTTTATGTTAATGATAAATCTTATTTATTGCTTGATAAAATTTGTATTTTATCTAAAACTTTTGTATCTATTTATATAGGCTCAGCGGCAAGGAGAAGATGCATCAGGATTACCATCAGCTTTCTCTGTTTCTGTGTATCATCGGGTATGCGTTTTTATTAAATGTTACTTTTATTGTGTTGCTCACGTAGCATGTCGTAGGCCTGAAAGTTGTCTGTATCATTTTGCATACGTATAATGTTTTCATGAGTATATTAATAATTTTATTTTAGGTATGCATGCTTATGTGTAGTACACACACACACACAAATTAGTATATCCCGAAGGTTTATGAGGATATACGCATGCATAATATTAAGTCTTAATTTATTTCATATTCCATTTGTCATACTTGTTTCAACAGGTGTGTGTGTGCAACAACATTAGCATATTGAGGCTAATTTCTCCCATTATCTGTCCTTAGTGTTTTGTTCTTTCATGTAATTTTCATCTGTAGGACAGTTATTTGTATGGGAAAGAAATTTAACATAAAATTAAATGTTAAATACCTTAAATTTAAATGAAACGTAACTGAGATATTGCAGTTTCTGTTGATTTGTGTATTTCCTGGCTGTGAATTTTATTATTCTGACAGATTGAGTGTGGACAAACATCAGAGAAAATACCTGTTCTTAGGTTGGGGGGGGGAGATAATTAAAAGGTAAGATACTGTTCCCAGTGCACTACTTTGATCTCTGCTACAGGTAACTGAGCTACATATAGTTATGAAGATTGCATCAGTTCATGGTTTTCTAATGTATGTGTTTGAGTTTGGGTGTGACTATAACTCATTATCATGAATCCATTTGTAAAATTGCTGTTGCACATCCTACTGCTAACCATGAATTTGCATTTTATTCATCGTCATGTAACTGCCATGAATTTAAGCCTTCAAAACTTGAAATGTTAAAATACTGTTCATTGGTATTACCAGTATATTGTGAATTAATGAAAATACTAAACAAAGGAACAAATTCTGATAATGAATTAATTCTGTCATTTGTTTCATGGCAGATTAAAGCATTATAAATTCTTCTTGAGAATATGTTCCTGAAAATTGTGTCTCCCACTCTGTTTTTGCTTTTATCTAAAAATGTCCAAATCATCTTAGAACAGTTTTTTTTTTTTTTTTTTTTTTTTTTTTTTTTTTTATCAGCAGTAAATACATTCATCTTTTGATATATTTTTAATATTAGAAAGAACGAGTCATATCTAAGCACCTGGTGTTCTCGTGTTACATTTATGTGAATACAAGTACTGTTGACATATTGAGTGTGGACAAACATCAGAGAAAATACTAGAATAACTTGAACAAGTTTGTAGCTATAATAGTGTTGATACAGCACCATCAGGGAAATTACGCTTCTAATAAAATATTACTTTTTCCTGTTAAAATGTTAGTATAAACCTTTCTCCTGTCAAATATGAGCTTGCAGAAAGTATTCCATAAAGGCAAAAAAGACATGGAGACTTGTCCACTTAAGAGAATTTTCTTTGACAAATAGCAATTATGTGTTCTCCCATTCTCCATATTAATGTTAAGCCTAGTAAAAGTGAATAATTTTTCACACTTCATGTACATATAAATTAAGAATTCCTTTCATAAATGAAATAATTAAACTATTATATATAGTAGTCATACTAGTCATATGCTGAAAGGTAGTAAAAGACATTTCTTTTCTGACCTTTTTGATTGTACATGCCTAAAAGTAAATTTTAAGTAATATTTGATTTCATCTGGCTTTATCACTCTATCCCAGTATGCATTCTTCACTGTCCATATGCCATTGAATGGATTGGCTACCTTGCAGTTCTTGCAGTTTTTCTACATGTGTAGTATCAAACTGAATTATTTTCAAATAAAAAGTTCTCCATCTAGACAAATAACACTCATGCACTTTGCCATAATGGAATCTTATTTCTCTCTTACTGCCTGTATCACAATATGCATAATTCAGATAGCTTTTACCAGTGAAATAGAGTAAAATATCCATATTTACATGCAGCTTAATCATGCATCTGTGCCAAATCAAATGCTATTGCTCAGATTACCTACAAAACACTTGTGCAATATTAATAAAGCTCTTAGTGTTGATATTTGGTCTCATTTTATTTAACTTTTTTGTGTGTGTGAGTGCAAGTTTTACAATGTTCAGTTCCTTTTATTATTAAAAAATCTGGCTGCTCTGCCTGTTATAAGCCTGCAATTTGATGAAGAAAATACATCTCACTGAACACTTTCACATGTTTTTACTATCTGCATCATCATCTATGGATAATGTACAATATTGTAAATAATGAAGCAGATGAGATGAGCTAGCATGTTTTTGTGCAACATGGTGTTTGTTACCCGTGACTTATTCATAGGCAAAACAAACTATTTTGTCTCTAAAATATGCTCCATAAAATTCTGTCATTAAGAATAAAAATAAATAAATAAAAAGGTGACTTCAATGTTTTTTTCTTCATTGTTCAGCATTTTCAGTAAGGAAATGATTTCAAATAAAAGTAGAGAGGTATCAGATTTGAGTTGTAGTCCACTGTAGGAAGCAAGCCCACTGAAAACAAACTTAAAAGTGGAAGAAAATATAACTCCAACTCTTTATAACTCAAATTCATTATAATATGCTGAATAATACTATAATTATAAAATATAACTTTTTTGTAACTCAAATTCATTAATTTTCAAAATTAAGTATTCAGCCATATTTGGTGTCATTGCATGACCCATTTAAAAAAAAAAAAACTATATGCTGAGTTACTAAATATTTTAATATTAAGTTATAAAACAAGTATTTTTATCTAATACAGTGAGTGTATTTGTAATTTAGGAATAGTTTTCACTTGCAAGAGTATTTTGAAAAATTATTTGTAGATTAATGTTATCAGCTTTATTTTGTTTCTTTCTAGGGTACATATTATGGACCATGGGTGCAGAGCGAGTTTCTGGCAGCTGCTTTCAGCATCATTTTGTGGTATATAGCATTCTCAGCTAGGTCAAAGCTAATATCATAATTCCCATACAGCGTGTAATAGGCTTTAAAGAAATGTGTAAAAAATATGACATAAAAGCAAAATGCATTGAAAGAAATAAAGGAATTTTAATTATTTTTTAATAAGATATTTTTTGTCTATTTTTGATTTAATAACGGTAAACGTACAATTGCATAAAAAAGTCATAGTCAAATGATAAATTGTAAAGAATTTCATTAGATTCTAAAGAATAGCTGATAATATAATAAATGAAAACACTTAAAAGGCTTCAAAGAAATTATTCAGTATGCACAACACTGACTTCGACCACTTTGACAAAAAATTTTTAGATAGTGTTAGAAAATGTATATGATCTTATTTGTGAGAGCAGATTCTGAGTTCAAATTGTATCTCTGAAATTTTTCCACGTATTCAAGTTAGAGGTAGTTTATAACCAGTTCTATTTCTCCATCTCGAAATTTCAGATAATAGGCATTAATAGCTTAAAAAATATTTATTAAAAAAATGTATGAAATATTACTGGAACTGTAAACCTAGAGCTCTAGCTTTAACAAACCTGACATCTTAAATCAAATATAATATAGTGGTAGGAAGGAATTTTCAAAAGCTGTTTTTAACAGACTTTTGATTCAGTGGTTTTCTTAGAAAGGGGAAGGAAGGAAAAACTTGATTAATGGAAAGAGCACATTAAATAAATGCTCACTTATTTTATAGGTCAAGTTACACTATGATTTGAGGGATTTCAATTGAAAGCATTCTTTATTGAAGAATCTCCAAGATAGAACTAGGTTAGAATCAAATTTTACAAATTTTGAGGTATTAAAAATCAGAAGAAAATGTGAACACAAGTTTAATATACAGAGTATCCCAAAATAAAGTTGCCATATGCCAGCTTAAGTGACCAAAGATAAGTAAAAAATTTCCATGAACCTATAATGTGAGACACCTAGTTTGCTAGTTATGAGACACAGAACGTGACAAGTGCATGTAAGAATAATTGCTTGTTATGTATGATGTGTTGGAGATATATTGGACAATATTTATATATATATATATATATATATATATATATATATATATATATATGCTGAAATTCATGAAATTAGGAGATGGATTTCGAAGTTCAATTCAGGATGGATACAGAGCAACAACAGAACATGAAGATTCCTCCACATCCTTTAATTGTTAATCTATTGTCTGTTATAATAGCTCTGCATTTTTCAATATGTAGTCATACGATATTTTTTTGATTGCATTTGGTTACAGAATGTACTTCCGGGATTTGGTGACATTTATTCTAAAGTACCATTTATATTTTGTATTCCTAACTGATGTCTGTTTTATGTTATAATATCCTAATCATTTCTAAGTTTTTGTAATAGTTCCTTTGTTTATTATTTCTCACAGGCACTATGATAATCAAAAAGCAAATTCTTATAATTAAAGAATGTGTGTAATTTTCAATGAATGAGTTCTCATTTTCTGTCTCATTATTTGACTAGTTTTCTCGTCAGATATAAATTTTTATTCACTGACAAATTGAACAGTTGTATATGTAAAAATAACTACTTTGCAATAGATTGTTGACCCGTAGAAAAATAGCCTGAATATGTGCTGTTATAAAGCTCTAAATCACTAACAAAGTGTTTGAAATAAAACTTTTGAGATTTTTTGTGAATTGCGTAACCTCCATCTGTCGATTAATATTTTTAATAAAGTTACTTAAAATCACTTGGGATTTTTACAGTTACTGAAATCGTAAATGCTCTTTTGTTGAAGTATTTTGACTTTTCAGAACTGTGATTTTATATACCAATTTATTTACTATTCACTACCATATATACCAATTACTTTACTATTCACTACTAGTTCCATCTTCAAATTGTGTATCTAATTATACAAAAATTCATCAAAATATGAGACTTGATAATTTCATTTTCCATCACAAGTATGTAAAAAAAAATGTGTTCTATAATATTCATACTCACTTACACTAATCTTACCAGAAAGTTTTTATCTGAGACATATTGATCTGTAACTTTAAAAAATATTGTTATGCTACCATCAGCCCTCGGTTTTCCAGGTCTATGGCACAACACGTATATTCAGGCACTTAAGTAGCTTTTCAGGATAAAAGATAGGCATACCTTTCTGTTCAAAAATGGGTTTTTAATCAAGAAGAGCTAAGAGTACCTTAATTCTTGTATACGTCACTATAATTCATGCCCATAACTTTAATATGTTAGAAAGAAATTTTTAATGTAATTCGGAAAAAAAAATTCACATAAAATTTGAATTAGTACTATAATATAATATCCTATAAAAATAATCTTTCACAAACCATGGGTAACTTCTAAATCGCATCAGCAAATAACAAATCTAGTGAAACACATCAACTTTAAAATCATTCAAATTTCTATCTTAGACTGGCATTCATTTTTAAAAAAATATTTAGAAAAAAAATCTGACAAAGGACTCTTTTAGGGGAGGATCAGAATTCATATTAAACCTAAGTTCGTCTATAAAATTATAACCATGAATCGGCATTGCAATTGAAGAAATGATGTATGCAGACAGTACTGTGATCTCCTTTCTCAAAACAATGGTCATTTGGCTCCATTTCCATTCTTGGTGACTGAAATGTCTGACTGTGCGAGTTTTTCAGGATTTTCTTCATGAGCAACATATATGTAAATGATTGCTTCTTTGCCGAATTTTAAATACACTGCCCTCCAAAAGTTAAGGAACAGCATGTTTTTGGTGTCTTAATTTGAGAATGAAGCAGCATAGAAGCAAGAAATTTAGCAGACATTTCATCAAACAGTTCTTTAATAAATGTGATGCAGAATGCTTCTTAAGATCAACACAAACATGAAGTACTACAAAAATTGCACTCTTTGCAGAGAAATCCGGTCTTGGAAAAACAGTATATTGCAGTTTTTCAAGGAAAAATGTTGTAACGTTACAAAAATGGGTTCTAATAAGGACTGTGTTCACCCCTAGCTCCAATACATTGATGGCAGCAACATTCCATGCTGTCAATTAAGTTGTCGGTCAGGAAAATGGTAAGCAATGACCAGACACTGAGTAATCCTTGTTCAGGATTTGAAGAAGCAACCTGTCTCCCAATGTAGTCCCAAAGATGTTGTATTGGATTCAGGTCTGGGAATTGAGCTGGCCATTCCTCTTATCCCATACCATGACCATCAAGATATTCTTCATCAGCCCGAGCTTCATGCAGTTGTGCATTGTTGTCCATCGGAAGAAATCCAGGACTAATAGCAGTGGCATGTGGGCAGATATGTTGATCGAGGTCTTGTCTCGATATCTCATACCGGTCAAAATTCCTTCATGCAATACATGCAGGTCATTGTAACCACCAAGAGAGATCCCAGCTCAAACCATTATTCCACCACCTCTGTAACTGTGTCATTTCACAATGTGGGACTAGTTGTATCTGGTGCGTTGTTCTTTTCAGATCAGCTGACGACCTGAATTACTCTCCCATGTGAAACTGGGCTCCTCTGTGAAGAGCACAGAAGTCCATTGTTAAGTGGCTCAGGAGACATGTTCTCCTGCCCAACATAAACGGGCAGCTTCTGTGTCCTGAGGGCAAGGGGACATAAACAGTTGGTCATCTGATGTACAGCTTGTATTATGCAGGGGCCTGCACACTGTAGTAGATGAGATTCTTGTTCTTGTGACTAAATGATTTGCCATGAGGTCAGGCACAGTAATGTTGTTCCTCCTTTGGGCCAAAAGAGTTAAATAACAATGTCCCACAGGTGTAGTAACTCTTGGTCTGCCTGGGACATGTCTTCTAAACAAGAATCCTCTTATTCAAACTGATTCCATAGTCGCTGAACTACATTGTGAGAGACACCTTGGAGGATCTTGTGGCATCCGCATTTCCATCCATCCAATCACTCGCTACCTCAACAAATCGGACAAATGACTTCTCGACACGCCTGGATGTTGTCAACGAAATTGCTAATAACAGTTAAATGTGAACACTTGCAAGCAAAACTTACAATTTTGCATTTTTTCTCCAACCTTACCTAAGTATTCATTTCTATAAAATAAAAGTGCTAGCTGTTTTTGCATATATTTTCTTATACTTTGTTACTATCATGCATATAAATTGTGAATTTAAATCTTGCTGATAATTTTGTAATGATGATCTTTGAAAAACATGCTGTTCCTTAACATTTGAAGGGCAGTGTACATGTACTGTATTTGAGTCACACATGAAGTTGCATGCAAACCAAAAGATTCTGTTCCTTTTTAAGAGTATTCTGAACTACCGCAACTGATGTTGTGGTAGTTCAGAATACTCTTAATTATTGCAATTTCTATTAAAATGGAGATAAAATATTTGCATATTTATTTGGTTATAAGTCTTTCTTCCCTGAATGCTATAAAATTTGGATAATTATTTACGAGATTCTGGGAAAATCACGCTTATAGAAAATTTTGCATAAACTTCTTAGTTCTCTGTGCTTAAATTTCTAAGGTATTTGTGCGGAACATCAGCTTTCCTACTATTACTTTAAAGGTAGGTAGTTGTTTATGTTACATGACATTGACTCCATTATAATTTCTCAATTTATATATTGGATTTTTTTTTGAAGCAGCAAAAAAAAAAAAAAAAAAAAAAAGACAAATCATTTGTGCTTGCTTTCCGAGGTAAGAAGTGTATAACTAGGAGATATAGTACAGCAGTTATAATAAATATTAAGTTAATCAGTAGTGATAATTGTGGTGGCAATGTTTTTCCTTAAATTCATAGATTCTCAATGGCAGCTGAGAAGAGACTTAGTTTCTTTTTCCTTTCAGAATTAAATGTAGAATTTTCAGAATTAAACATACAATTAATTGGTTTTTGTTTCCTTTCAGAATTAAACACGTTCGTGAATTCATATAGGTACACAGTTTTATATGACTTTTTAATAATTTTTTTTAACATATTCTGTACTGGGAAATTGATCTCATAAAAGCAGGGCCAAACATTTTAGCTTGTACTGGCTCACGAAGCTTTGATGGCCAAGATCTAGTTCATCATATCGTGGTGATGTAATATGATGGTTTTTAAACAATGCAGCAAAATTTTTTAGACTAGATTTGTACCTCTATGATAACACAAAGAAATTTGTTTTTTAGACTTTTTATGCAGTTTCACGCTACACAAATTTCTTAAAACTGTTTAAATATTCGCAAAAATAGTCGTTCCAGAATATCGGAGATTTCTTCTGTCTGCAATGTAATTTTACTTTAAAGTGGATTTATTTTCTTGTAAAAATTTATTAGCGCATTTTGATCATATGCAAACTTTCGTTCATTAGCGTTTCACATTTTTGGCAAGTTTTGTGTTTGAAAAACATCTCCAAAATTAAGATACAACATATGCAGTACAAAAATTAAGATTTAAACAAAGTCGCTGTTAAAAGTTTCTATGAACAAGCCTAGAATATACTATGAAAGTAGGTAAAAATAATACATGAAACCTTTGTTCTCGTAAAATGTACAGTGACAAAATTTAAAGAGTGTTGCTGTATTTCACATGTAAATTTGGAAAAGATTATATAATGTTTATAATATACTTTATAAAGAACGGTTATGAGAGCATGTTTATAATATACTTTATAAAGAATGGTTATGACAGCCAATGTATTCATAGATTGATTATTATATAAATTAGTTAATGTGTATACAATCTTGCTTCTTTTTAATTTTATAAAATTATTTTAAAAACCTTTGTTGAGCCAGATTGATATAATGCTTGTGAGCCAGTGGCCAATAGGCCATAGTTTAGAGGCCCCTGTCATACAGCTATAAAAATTTAATGATTATATTAAATCATTTCTATTGTAAAATGTCAAATTTCAATTCATCTAAATGGAGCTAAGTCTTTATGAAAAATCATTATACTGTGCTGATTATTATGCAACAGAGTTTACTGACTAAATGGTCGCCACGCTACCCGAAAAACTGGGAAAAGTTAGGGAATACGAAAATTTACTAAAAAAGTCAGGAAATGTACATATTTTAGTCAAAATCTGGAATAGTCTGAATTTCATTTGGCAGTCCACAAAGAAAAGAAAAAAACTTTTGGGGGGGCCAATGTTGAAAGTGATCACTTTCTTGGCGAATTGTATATTACAGGAGCGTCATTTGGGCAGCTGGCATAAAGCCAGTTTTCACAGCTCCAATGAGATTGTCTTTTAGGAAACTAAAGCAAGATTTTAGCAACTGTGTTTTCCAGTATTTTAATCAAGGGAGTCTAGAGACTTGTGCAGTGTATGTTGAATTGAGAGACTCTCGTGCGCATGCATGTTGAACAAAAGAAAATACCGTCCCATTCTTATGTAAAACAAAATCGGTTTAATCTTAAATAATTGTACATTGGATTTGGTGACATTATGGTTAACAGTAAACGGGTCATTTTGGTGTTAGCGACAATTTTCAAAATCATGCCAAAGCCATCCTGTATACTAGGAGTTTACCAAAAAATCTTTTAAACCTTTTTATTTTCCTTTTCTTTTTAATAAATGCTGTATTTGTCATTTTGCAGTAAAATTAAACATAGTGATCATCTAGGCTAGCCATTCAATATAATTATATTTACCAAAATATCATTGATTATCATAATTCAGTTTTTAATCTTTAAGTAGTTAATTTAAATGTTATTCGTATCATTAAATGTGGCTTCTTTTAAATTTATTTATTATTAGGTAATACTTTCAAATTTCAGGTAATATTCTGTGGCATACTCCTGAAACTAATTCTAGCAGTATGATGACATACCATCACGAAATTTAATGCTTATATTTTTTGCTTATGTATGCTGCTAAATAAATATAAAATACCTGAACTTATTTTAAAGTATCATTAAATAGATTTCTTTCATTTAGCTGCAAAATTATTTGGAAAAAAAAAAAAAAAAAAGGCATCTTTTAATCCAGATTGGGCAGATTCTAATCTCTATCTTCAGCAGAGAAAAACAACTCCTATTATAGTTATAATAGTAATGCTTTTGGGATTTAGATATATATACATATATAAGTCGTATATAATTGGCAAATTTTTGTGTTTTCAAGTGTACCATAATTGCACCTGGAAAAGTCGAATTTCATTCTTCTGTTTGAGTGGTAACCCTGTGACTAAGTAAAAAAATCTTAAAAGTTACTGCCTTTTCAATGAACATGGTTAATTTAGATATGACAGGGATTATAACGACAGCAAATCAGTTTCTAATGCCTCTGCACAAAGTTGCTTCTAATATTGCATAATATAGTGAAAGTGGAGTAATCTGTGTTTTTTAAGCTTATGGAAAATAAAATAATTTTAATAGTTTATGACAGTATATTTGGAATTTTACTTTGATCTTTAATGTTTTCCGACAGAAAACTTAAATAATATGTAATAAATGTTGAGTATCAGATAACTTCATATTAGGAAGATAAGAGCCCTAATTTTTAAGTTATTAAAACATAGTAGTGACTAATTACAGTAAGCTATTACTTCTCACATTCATGCAATTCACAACACCAATTACTATTTCTCACATTTGTGTCCCAAATTATAAAAATATTTAACAAACATGAATATTTGAAAAATTAAAACTGCAAATTATATGACCTAATTCACACATGTACAGAAAGAAAGCTCTTAGCAAACTAGTATGGTAGCAAAAACTGAGATCTAGGAATAAAAGATAAATTAAAAGTAATATGTAACTAATAATGTAACTTTAATTAATATTTTTTTATTTGAAAAACAGTAATCAAATTTGAACTGTCATGTCATTAATAGCAACTTTGAGACAGCTTTCTATAAATAAATACAAGATTTTGAATGTGCTGAAATAACAGAAATTAATATCTAAAATTATTAATAATATAAAAAAACTAAAATAATAAATTTAAAATTTTTGAGAATCGTAGCTTTTTAAATTTTACTTGAATTTCTTTCAGTGTTTCTAATTAAACCTTTAATTTATATATATCCTTAAAATATTTACTGCAAAGAAAATTACATGGTAGTAAAGCCATAAAATGTGTTTTCATGAGCAACATTTATAACCTGATTTTTTCAGAATATTTGGAAGGATTTATACTCAAGGAACATTAAAAATAATGCCTAAGAAGGAAGAAAGATACAATTGCAAAACTTTGCTAATAATCCGATACGCAAATGATTCAAGTTTGGTACCAGTACACATGACCACACACCCTGCAGCGGCTGTGCAATCAGGAAGTCGACCCTGTATAGTTTAAGAGGGGCCTGACCATTGGCATGAAGTTCGTGTTGCTCACCAAATTGATAATTCGAAGTGTGTTGTAAGAACATATCGGGAGCTGTAGACACGAGACCCATCTGCGAAGAAATGGGTCTGGAACGATGATGAGGCAAGATGGTTCGAATTAGTTCTGTTTCTGCATTTCCTCTTTCCGAGTTTTTCAGAATTCTTCCTGTTCCCGTGAAATCGGGCAGTACAGTCTCCCTCCCACAGCTCCTCATTAGATGTCACGATGAGAAGAGCTGGGCAGTTTCTTTGTGAATAAGTTAATCTTCCTTAGATTGAAGACGTGTCTTAGTTTAGGCTCCTTTCGAAATCTTTAGTTTCATTCTATTTGTAATTCTGCTACAATATTAGCTGTTATTTTTACATCTTATGTTCATCAATATGGATGTTTTAGACATCATTAGAACTATTAAAAAGGAAAAAAAAAAAAAAAAACTTTAGCCCTTTATAAAGGTTATCAGTATTGAGTTCGGAATAATAATAAGGAAAATGTGGTTTATCAGATTTGCATAAATGAAAGAATTAAAAGCTGCAAAAGCACAATTAAGACCAAAGAAGTTGTTTTAGAAGAAAGAACGTCCTTTCAGAATGAATATTTACACTGGTGTGCAAAAATTAAGGACGAGACGGTTTTTTTCAATATAACTTTGTACAAAAGCTTTCCAAATCAACACATTTAATACCGTAAGATCCCCAATACGTAAGGACATGAGTAATGTAAGCAACACTTACTAAAAGAGAAATCAGAGGGATAAAAAGAAGCTTTATTGAAAAAGTAGCATAGAGCGCAATGCGACTGAAGGCCGAAACATCCCTGTGATGGGTGTCCAGCAAGAAACATCCGGTCTTTAATAGGGGATATGATCTCCCCTGACTGCTAGGCAAGTTTCACAGCGTCTGCCCATGCTGAGAATGAGGGTGTCAATGAGTTGAGGCATTGCTGCCCATTCCTCTTGCAGCGCCAATCGAAGCTCCGGAATCATTACTGGTGGTAAGGTAAGAGCTGCCAAGTGTCTGCCTAGAAAATCCCATACATGCTCGATGGGATTGAGATCCGGAGATCGTGCCGTCCAATCCACACGTTCAATATCCTTACTCTCTAAGAGCTGTTCGGCAGCTACTGTGCGATGACATGGTGCATTGTCGTCCATGAAAAGGAACTGCGGACCCATAGTGCCTCTAAAAAGACGCACATATGGAAGAAGAATCTCGTTACAATACCGGCTCCCGTTGACTCAACCTGCATTGAAGATGTGAAAGTCTGTACGACCACCAAGCATGATGCCTCCCCCAACGAGAACACCGCCACCTCCATACCTGTCCCTTTCAATGATGTTCGAGGGATGATTGCGGCTTTCCCGCTCTCTCCAGATGAGTATGCGATGAGAATCGCTACTCAGACTGAATCTGCTCTCATCTGTAAAGAGTACTCGTACCCATTCATTGTCTCTCCAATTCCGGTGTTCCCGGCACCACAGAGAACGCCTTCTCCGATGGGCATGCATTAGAGGTACACACCGTACAGGGCGTCGTGCAGACAGACCACCACCGTGCAGTCTTCTGGCTATGCTAAAACGCGATATCGGTCGTCCAGTTGCCTGTGTCGTGTGTCTAGCGATTTCTCCCGCTGTCTGCCGCCTGTTTCTTCTGGCCTGTAAGGTAATATACCGGTCATCTGCGGGTGTGGTTCCTCGTGGACGACCACTACTAAACCCCCGGATAGCTGTTCCTGTAGTTTGAAATTGTCTCCAAAGTCGTGAAACGATGCTGTGAGCAATTCCGTACTCTGCAGCCACACTTGTCACACTGCGGCCTTCCTCCAACTTCCCAATGATTCGACCTCGGGTAAAAGCATCCAGATGTTGTCTAATAGATTTATTATTCACCATTTCTCGCTGAGGCAGCAAGTCGGTGTGATTTTAACTGCTATATGGCGTTCAATCTCTTTGCCAGAAATACTGATCTTACACCGACAACATGCTTTATACTACTCAGACACTCCCCCATTGCGTCTACCTGCATATCTGCGCATGTGCTACTGTACATCACCTTACTTAATCTCCTGATTGGTCTTTCTGTCCGCTCTGCATCTTCGTTCAGCTGATATGCTAATTTTTCGACTTCGTCCTTAATTTTTGCACACCAGTGTATTCTGAAAGATTTTATTACAACACATCTCGATGCAGAATTTTGCAAGAATATTGTTTTTTACTTTAGAAAACAGTCTTAGTTCATTACCAAAATCATCGCAGCTTTTGAACATCTCTCTCTCTCTCTCTCCTTTAAAATACAGCATTAGCTTCATTCATGCAAAGATCTAAGATCATAAATATTTTTCGATTATTTCTTTTTAAATCTAAAATTTTTTGGCTGTCTCTCATTTCGGGAGAGGCCAAGATCCACTCTCCCCCCCCACTATGTAACTCCTTTGGGAAGAGGGTAATGAAGTTTGATGATTTCGCAGAAACAGGAATGCTTGTGACAACCGCAGAAACAGGAATCTCGGAAAAAGGAAGACACCAGATGGTCCAAGGATCTTGTGGGATCCCACAGTGACTCGTTCCACAATAAAATTAGATGTAGGGATGCCAGTTTTTTCCGTAAACCTTTTCCAGACGCACTGCGGAAGCAAATCTGCAGTGCAAGCACGTTTTCCATGTAGTGCCTTGAACACCGAAACATGATAACCGGGTATGGGTGTGGAGGAACCCTGATGAATGATACAATTCCACCCACGCTGTTGCACAGCACACTGCCCGCATAGCAAGCATAATGGTCTGGGGGGCCGTAGCCTATGATAGCCGATGCACTTTAATTGTGGTACTTGAAACCTCAATGGATCAGTGCTATATTGATGATATTCTTTGACCCCATGTGTATCTTTCCTAAATGGTCTTCCTGGGGCAATTTTTCAGCAAGATAATGCTCACCTGCATGCATCTCGAGTTGCTTAAGACTTATTACATCATGTTCAAACTCTTCCATAGCCGGCCTGCTCCCTGGACTCGTGTCCTACAGAATATGTTGGAGACCACCTGAAACGCCAGATGATATGAAGGTCGGCTGTTCAAGATTTGTGGGTCCATTTGTCTCGGAACATCAGGCGTCTAATCAACTTGGTGCCAAACCATGTTGCGGCATGTATTGCAGCAGGAGGCAGTCCGACACACTATTAAAGTTGCACTGTATTTGTCTAATTGTCTTGATTTTGGAATCAAGATAATCTCTCATCTATATGATTATGTGTATTAAATTTCTTTTCAATCCGATGCTCCCTTCTTAGTGTGCTATTTTCAATGTTCTTGAATATATATAATGGAAACGAGATTAATTATATTTATTACAGAGCATTAAAACTTAAAATGGAAAAAAGTTTAATTAATTAAATTAATCAACTTAAGTTTAAAAATTAAAAAAGAATGTAAATTTTTTTCATGTTTGAATCTGAATCAGGTATTTTATTACATCAGAAAATTTACCTGGTTTGGAGAAAGTGCATTTGAACAAATGCCCCCCCCCCTCCCGGAAAAAGTTCAGGATGGCTACACACTTGCAGAATCGATAAATTATGTCTCTACGGTCCAAACAATATATGTTAACCACGGATTTAAAAATTTAAACTGACATTATTTTTAAATTCGGAAAAAATTTTATTTGAATGTTAAGGCACACTAAAACTATCTGCTTAACGGTAGGGATGCCTTCGTGAAGGACGTTTTAAGGAAAACTGACCTGTATCCATTTTACACATGGGAAAATCATGATGGCACCCATGCAGCTAGTGTGTTCCCCTGAAAACAAACCCAGGTCAAATTACCGATATTCAGGGACTTTACTCCTCGGCCGCTGGGAGGCCATGGTTGGGAAGAAAAAAGAAAGGGAATGACTCAATAAATAAAATGCCTTTCTATCTTCACAGGGTTGCACAGCTGTATGTAATAACCATCTCCCAGAAATAGACTAAAAAGTGAATGTGAAATGCCCTTACAGGAAACTTTGATATTTCATGTAAAAAAAAGCAAGCACATCTCAACTAGTAAACTTGCATATTATAATAGTAATTAATAATTACACTTATGAAACTTATCTTCAAATCATTCAATTAAAAATTGTAATGAAATAATGATTTTCTTATTTTTGATATAAATGTGTTTGCAATATATTTTCGATAGTTTTTTTTTTTTTTTTTTTTTTTTTTCATATGTTTTATGGGTTCCCTGAATTAATAAAGTGTGAAGACCACTGATATTATAATACATGATTTTTTTATATGATACATGATAATTTTTAAAATGTCAATCTAACATATTTTCCCCCTCTGAAATGTTTGAAAGCCTATCTCTTTATTTTTACTTTTTCGCATTCTATTTTCTCGATATGATTGTTGTCTTTTATTGTTACTCATTTCTTGTATGCTTTGAAATGTAAAAATGTTTTCTATAATATTAACGTCAATCTGTAGTGAAATTTCATAGCTTCTTCTTCAAGCCGCAACAGTGGCCGAGTAGTTAAGCTTCCTAAATGCTGTAAGTTTGATTTCAGTTCGGTCTCAGACGAAAGAGCTGGCTGCATGGTTGATTTTCATGATTTTTTCCGCGTTTAACATGAAAACAAGCCAGTTTTCTCAGAAAGTCCTCCAGAAAGGCTCCCTCTACTTAAGCAGGTAGCTCTTGTGTGTTCTCTCATATTTAAATAGCTTAACCTAACCATAGCTTCTCTTCCACTTAATAATCAGAAGGGCAGATTAATTGCTTGCGTCAAGGCGCACAAGGGCTTACTGCGTAAGGTTTGGTTCGGTTTATTTGATTATGTCGAAACTCTCGAGGGCTATCTACCTAAGGAAAAGGATATTTTTTGTGGAGGACTTTATAGGGGCACATGTGCACATTACGCGTGGGGAAAACCATGAAAACTTCCATGCAGCTAGCCTGTTCGTCAGAACTCCTAAGGAAAGATATGTCTTTGCGAGTGCTCTTTTTAAAGGAAACAGGCTTGTATTCATGTTGCATAGGGAAAAATCGCGAAACTTCCTTGTGGCTAGCCTGTCCACCATTTGCATCCGATTCGCCAACATTTACCGGCTTTAGCTACTCGGCTCCCCAGTGGGCTGTGCTCTAGTCATTATTTTCACAAGCGAAGTCCTCTTTGTGATGTATCGAATTCTGTGATTAAAAATATTTTCCTCTATTTTTTATTTTAATTTATTTATTTTTCATGAATTCATTACAGTAGGCCTGTAAATATCCGCATTAACTGGGACTAAAACACATGTGATTAATTGGAACTTCCTTTTCCTTGTGCGGACCAAATATATATTCATTGAAGTTGCAAGTCTCAGAATTTTATTTATTCTTTTATCTTCATTTATTTTGATAACGATTATACAGTTAAAAACTGTTATTATTTCCGTGAAACAAAATGCAAGACGCATATTTCGATAAAACAAAATAAAGACTAATCAGTTGCAATAGTCTGTAGTTACATTCTAAGAGAATTTGTAGAAGGAATTGAAATTACATCACCACATTTGTTTTATCTGTTCTTACAAAAATGAACACTTATTTTATCTAAGTAATGACTCCTAGGGTAAATGGTTGTTATAGTCTAAATACAATATGTAACAGCATTTCCATTTATTGTTTTATGTTACATATTTGCTTAGCATTGTAATTACGCTAGAAAGAGAGCTCAGACCCTGGCAGTCGTGCAGCCGTACATGACTAGCGCTCAAACTCCAAATTGTATCTGGAAAACGTTATAACAATACACACAGACTGAGACATTCGAACAGTATATGGTGATGCATCGTTATCAAGAACGCAACTGTATGAGTAGCAGAATAGCTAAATGTGGGCGCGAAAGCGTTGAAGATGAAGATCTTCAACTTCAACGAATGAGGATACTGTGAAACAAATTCGCTGTTCGGTTAAAAGTTCATAGACGTGTAACAACTCAACAATTTTCAGACATGCTTGGGATAAACAAAGAAAGCTGTAGGTTAATTTTACTTGAAAATCTGAAAATGAGGAAAGCGTGCTCGATTTAGGCCTCGGACTTTGATAGAACAGCCAAAAGAAGAAAGAAAAGCTTGCTGTGAAGATTTGGTGACTACTGCGGAACAGGACAGCAATCTCTTCAAATGTATCACAGCGAGAGGTAAGATATGTTGTCTACAATACGACCCAGAAATAAAACGACAAAGTTCACAGTGGGAAAAAACTATCTCCTCCCACAAAAAGTTTAAAAGCTAATAATAAAAAATTTTTAAAAAAGAAAACGGATTTTAAAATTAAAGATGAATGTGATGCTGATTGCATTTTTTGATTGAAAAGAACTCTTCACCATGAATCTATCCCTGAAAATCAATCAAATAATCAGTATTTTTACAAGGAGGTACTTTTTAAGGCGAGTTAGGGAGGAATTTTTTTATTCTTGGCAATGGTTTCTTTTATATGACAATGCTATGCCCCATACAGCATTTTCTGTACAACAATATCTTGTTAAGCATCGAATTGCAGCGATAAATCACCCACCACATTCTCGCAACTTATGATAATGAAAGGACAGAGATTTGAAAAAAATCTCGGATCTTAAAGCAAATATTACGAGGGCCGCACAACCAGGCTAGTGGTTTGCAACGCTGACTGCCGAACTGAAGGGTAAATGTCTAGTGCCTGTGCGGCATGAGGGCGCTCTAAACATGCGGCGAGCCGAAAATCCTCTCAAGAGGTTGCTGATAAGTGGGAGATCCTCGGACTCGTTTCCCTGGGGTGCTCTCCTTCAAAACTGGGGACAGAACTGAGCAAAGTCGCACTGTCACCTATTATGGTGCTCAAGGCTCTCACCAATGATAGGTGCAATCTTGCTCATTGCCACTATGAATTTCGTGGGCTTGTTCTGATGTTACTGTCAAAGAAGTGAGGTAAGTCACAATAACAAAACAACAGTGTTACGCTTATTTTCCGAACGGTTCGTTCCAACACCTATGAACAGTGTTTCGATGACCGAAAGAAACGTTGAAAAAATTGTATAGACTCCTTTGGTGATTATTTTGAAGGAGATAAATTTCTTTGAATGTGAGAAATATTTCATAGAAATTGTCCGCTTGGTTTAGGGCGCGTTTTGTAGAAATGCTCATATTTACATTCTTATAACGCATTTATCGAAATTGCTTACTGCTTCGCCGAGTTAAAAACCATTGCATGATTTAATAATTTAATATATGAAAAGAGTTCTAAAAAATATTACTATATTTATTTTACCTTTTTATGATAACCTTAATTTTATGTCACAAAGTTCTTAGTTAAACTAATTAACAACACTAGTATATCTGAGTGTACATATATATACACATATATTATTCAAAATATTTATCAGAATATTAACATTAATGAATTCCAGAATTTGTACTGGAATGTGGCACAATTCACATTTTTAACACATTTAAATTCATTCTAGCAATAAATGCAATACTAAAGAAATTGGTATTTATGAAACTTTTTATATGATTTCAAACATCAGAAATATTATTAAAAATTTTCATATGGATGGAATCAAAAAGGCAAACATGATATTACATAATGATGCAACAAAAGCAAGGATTTACTAAAGCTGCTCTTGGTGAAAGATAGTGTTGAGCCCGGACACCAAACCTGCGAAATTCTGTCTTAACATCTTCTGACTGATCCTGTAAAATAAAATTTTTTTTTCAGATCTTTATCGATAAATAAATTATTGTTGAACAGGGTATTTCAAAACTAATGGAATAAACTATAAAGGGTAAAGAGCACACCGAAGCAAACACTTTTCATCACAGAACGTACGGCCTCGCGTTAAGCCGTTAGGCGCAGAAAGGCACTCGCTCTGTTTTTCGCATATAGAGACATAGGACGCTTTAGAGTTTTCGCAAGCAGCGTTATCGGTAGTTTTGCGTTCATTTTAGTCAAGGAGGTTAGAATAGAAGGAGGGAAGGTTCAACTCAAACGGTGAAGCTTGGCGGCCATCTTCCTGTTATCACCGTGACTTGTGCAAGGAAGTCTGTCATTGCAACATTTTTTTCTTTTCTTTTTGAAGCATGTCAGCTTGTATTGCATATGGATGCACAAATAGATTCTCGAAAAAAATTCCGGGCATTATTTTTCACACGTAAGTATTAATTTTCTTTTTTTATGTAATACGACAACTATGTCAAAAAATATCACAATGTCATGTGGTTTTCTTTCCAGATGTGAAAAAAAAGGACTTAAAATAGGTTATTTAATATAACTATAATCAAAATATATTAAATACATTTTAATGTTTCTGTTTATAGCTGGTATCTTCGTTCCTTAAGATACAATGCTATATGGTAGGATTTAAATTGTATAATTTGAACGTTTTAGTTAATTCGTTTTATAACTTTCATGAAATGTAAGAAATCAATTGTTACTATTTTTATTAATTGTAAAGGTGTTAAATAAAGCAATGCTTTTTTTTATATATTAATTATTATTCATTTTTTTAAGTTAAGATAAACTGTTCTGTTGTTAAAAATTTTTTATGTAAACTTACAAATTTCTAGGCAGTATAGTGATAAAATTAAGCAAAATATTTACACAATTGAACATGTGGAAAGATGTATCCAAAAACTTAAATAAATAACCAAACCAAAACCAAAAATAGGTGTATTTCTGTAATTCAACTTAATTAAAGGCAGTTTCTTTGAGATTAATAAATATGAAATGCGCATAAACTGAAATCAATGAATTCACATAAATCTGTTTTATTTCATTAAGATTTATTTTCTAACCTAAGCAAATCCGTGAAATATGCAGAAACATCATTTTTTAAAGGCTTTAATGTTATGCGCATGGATTTAGATTTCGAACTATTTCTTAATAATTTGCTGTACATAGTAAATTATGGATATCATCTTTATTACTTTAAAACAAAAATTTAACAATAGCGAGGGATTTCATTATAAATTTAACATATTTTTACTGGAAAATAAATGCACAGAACAGCTTAGAAACACGTACATGTCACTGCCGTAATGCAATGTTTTGAAGTCACAAACATGGACGCCGCTTGTTCAGCGGAGTTTCATTCCCCGATAGTGGAGGAAACTGCGAACCCTCCCTCCTTCTATTCTAACCTCCTTGATTTTAGTCGCATTTGTGTTTTGTACTTTTTCATGTGTTTTGTCTGTGCTCCTCCGTTGTGACATCGCTTTGCTTCTCGATTAGTTACTTATATTTGATGTTTTTGTTTCATACTAGTGCTGAAGTTCTTTAAAACCATCCCAGTAACTTTGGTTAAGGTGTGATCAATTTATAAAACCTACTATCTTAACCGCCTCCTCGTTCATCATCTTCCCAGAGAGAACTTCAATTCTCTGTTAACCGATATTTTTGTCTGAGTAGTCACCATTTATGGGTTATCGACTTCATCATCTTCCCAGAGAGAACCTCAATTCTCTGTTAACCGATATTTTTGTCTGAACAGTCACCATTTATGGGTTATCGACTTCAGTTACTGCAAGAGTTAAGGAATGGACGAGAATACAAGTAAAGAGAAGACAGGCGTTTACGTTGAGAAAGAAGGGAACGCACCTTTTGTCGCTTAAAAACCGCTTAACATATGCGACCTTGCATTTCGTAATGAAAGGTTTTTGTTTCCATGTGTCCTATCACTTTTGGAACACCCACGCATACACATTAGTATGTAAACATAAGTTAAATGAAAAATTTAATTTATAATGTATTATAGAAGGAAAAAATATACGTGTTTTCGAAGTTACAGAATTTTTACATCTTTTTAACATTCGCATAACACATAGCATTCACATATTAGCAGGTACACAAGATTTTTTATATAGGGATATCTTTTATAACCCCCTTGTTTAAATTTGAGCGCATTTCAAATTTGAGCAAAACTGAAGCCGTAATTAATTATATATACATATCACTCAATACTTCAGTAATATTTACCTAATTAATTACACTTTTCCCTTTTTTATGTAGTGGCATGACAAATTTCATGACATAAAGGGCGCATAAAACTTGTTGCGTTTGTCTTGATGTTATCACAACTAATGTTATCACCTCATGTTAACTTATGCGATCATTTTCCTAATCGCATAATACAATTTCTTTTTTCCCATGTAGTTAAGAAACAAGAAACTTAGAAATTTTATTTGTTTACTTACTTATTTTCAACTTCCATTTAAATTCCGTTTTAATGCTAACCGAAAAACTGCTTCTTTGTGAAATTTTTAATCACCTTAAACACAGATTTTCCTTTCATCTTTGTATCTGTTGGACGAAACAATGTTATTTTGAAGATCAGCAGATCTGACTTCAAATAAATTGCAAGAGTTATAAATAAAGATTCTTTAAAATCGCTCAAATGATAACAAATTAAACTAATAATTATTCGAAAATAAAATGGCGAATTAATTCACAGCCAGATAATAACATAAATATATGCCTAGGGCATATATGCTTGTGCCTAGGGCTGAAAGAGAGCAACCGCATCGGACGCACCAGAAATTTGTTCGATCGTGATAAAACTTGAAATGACGAATAAAGACATAAAAGAAAAGAATGATTACAACTTGATACCAGTCACTGCATTCATTAAACAAACTTATGTTCAGAATCATTACATCGTAAAGTTATGTACAGCTGCCTCCGGAGACAATAGATGAGGATATTCTGTCTAGAATCTGTTGAAGTTATTTATGTTACAAAAGAAAAAACAAGGTACTGGAATTTTTTATTTTATATATTTGTTTGGCAACATCTCAGAATGTACTTCAACTTCTACTTTGAGAAGCTCAGTTGAGCGATTTGTTGTTGACTTTGTCATATAACTTAACTTGCATTAAAAGCATGGATTAGAAAAACGTTTAGTATGATTCTTCTTCAGTTTTAGCATATTTAATCTTAAAATGCAATAGGTTATGGATTTTACGCACGCTACATGCGCAAAAATGATAGTAGAGTTTTATTTTTAATGCAGAAGTTTTTATAATAAGACAATAGCGTTAACCCTAACCACGCGATCGGCAAAGTTTTTTCTTCTCATTATTCAAGTCCTGAAATCATATTTTGTTTAAAAAAAGCCCTAGAGGGAAGTATTTGATTGAACTGGACTAAATATTCAAGTGTTTATCTTTTTATTTCGATAAAAGTGAAGAAGGTTCCAGAAACGCTAAGAGTAAATAATGGAGGTAGGAAAGTTGCAGTTGAAGCCATTAAGTGGAGAATCGGATTGGCTGATGTGGAAGTATAGAATCAAGTTCGCTTTAAACTACTATAACGACTCCTTGGAAGTTGTTGAAGGAAAAATAGTTAAAGCCGATCAGCCACCTGAAGGAGCTGTTGAAGCAACTTTGAAGAAATACTCGGATGATCTTTCACGATATATAAAAGGCGAACACTTGTGCCATGATGATACTGACGAATTCTATGACAGAAGAAACCATGCAGAAAATTATGAGGTTTGATACTGCTAGAGAGGTGTGGCTAGAAATTCATAAACTTTTTGAAGCAACATCTGACAATCAGTTATATAATATTTTCCAGTGTAAGTGGACAATGAATGATCGTATGGCTGCCCATCTATCAAAGCTGAAGAATCTTTGAAATGAATGAAATTTAGGTCTTCAAAGAAAGCAAGAAACCCAACTGCCTCAGATGTTATTAATTTGCAAAATTTTAGACACACTACCTCAAGATTACCGTTGTTTTAAGTCAAGTTGGCTGCTTCTTAATGAAGTGAAAAGAACAATTTATGAGTTAACTACTCAATTATGCTCTTAAGAAAGAGAATATAAAGAAGAAAAATCTAAAGGTGATGTCCAAAATCAATATGCGTTAGAAGCTAAATCAAGCAAAATAAAAAGAAATTTCAAATGTAAAAAGCAGATAGGAAAATGCAACTATTGCCCCCAGAGTGGACATTGGATTAAATTTTGTCGAAAACGGATAGAAGATGGAAGACCACCGAAGCCCAGTCAAAATGATAAAGTCTCAAGAAAAGATGGTGTTAAAGCAAATATGTCCTTATTTAGCTCTAGACGAAGAAGCTTCCTCATCTGAAAAGAATTGCTATGACTGGCTGTGGATAATGCTGCTTCAAAGCACATTACCAATAATAGTGATTACTTCACAGAATTTGAAAAATTTGAAGCACCACATGGAATTACTGCTGCAAATGGCAAAAAACTACCAGCTGTAGGTAAAGGAACTTTTAAGGTAGTAAAGGAAAATTATGACAACAATAAAAGGAGAAAAACAATTCAAAGAACTTAAAGAAGTTTGGTTTGTTCCAGGTATTAGTAAGAACTTATTTTCCGTACTGGCTGCTCAAGATAAAAACTAAAATAGTAGATTTGAATCAACTGCAGAAGAATGCTGGTTGAAAATCAACAATGAAATTGTACTCTATGGTACAAGAAGCATAAGTGGTGGTCTCTATAAAATTCATATGGAAGTACTTGTTCCGAATAACCCAGTAGAAGTCAACATAGCTGTCACAAGTGATTCAACTCTGCAGTTATACCATGAGCGCTGGGGTCACCAGGACAAACGTCATATTAAGAATGTCCTTGAAGAACAGATGGGTATCAGGGTTAAACTAGACAGTCAACTATGTGAACCCTGTATATATGGGGAAAACACATCGTCTAAAATTTGGCAACAGAGAGAAGAAAACAAAGCCCGGAGAACTTATCTCAACGGATGTTTGCGGACCGTTTGACGAATCCTTCGAAAGGTATCGTTATTTTGTAGTCTTCAAGGATCATTTCACCAAATTTAGGTATGTGGTTTTCCTTCGCCATAAATCAAAAGTTGAAGAAGCAGTTGAAAGTATGCTAGCACATGCGAAAAGCTTAGGACATACCATCAAAGAGTTGTTAAGTGACAATGGTGGTGAGTTTGATAATAAAAATGTTAGGCTTATTCTAAGACAAAATTGAATTCTTCAAAGATTAACTGCCCCCTATACCCCACAGCAAAACGGTGGGAGTGAGCGAGAAAACAGAACCTTGGTAGAAATGGCAAGAACTTTGAAGAATTCTAATTCTGAAGTTAATTTTCCCTCATCATTATAAGCTGAATTTATTAGTACATCTGTCTATATTTTAAACAGAACAGGGAAAAGTTTATCATCAAATGTAAGTCCTTACGAATCTTAGATGGGACAAAAACTTAGAATAAGACATATGCGTATAGTTGGATCCATCTGTTTTGCTCAAATACCAGATCAGAGACGCAGAAAATTGGATAAGAAAGCCGTAAAGGGCTACCTAACTAGGATATGATGGAAATGAACGATATCGCATCTGGATAAAAGAAACCAGTACTATTATCTGCTCACAAAATGTAGTATTCAAGAAAAACCTATGAAAAATTGCGAAACTCCAGTAGAAATACCTTTGCCTGAACCTAAAATACAGTTACCTGAAGCTGAAAATGAGGGGAAGCAAGATCAAGAAGATTCAGATAATCAAACAAGTTCTGAAAGGGAAAATGAAGATGAAAAAGAATCACCTGCTAGGAACTTAAGAAAGCGAAGTGCAATAAAAAGGCCTATACGTTTTGAAGATTATGTGATGGCATCTGAAGTTTTTATGTGTGATGTGTATGAACCACAGTCATACAAAGAAGCTATTAATTGTAACGAACAGGATTTCTGGGAAAAGGCCATGGATTCTGAAATTAGCTCCTTGAAGGAAAATGACACCTGGACACTAGAAACCCTTCCAGATGAAGCAAAAGCTCTTCCTTGAAAATGGGTCTTTCGAATCAAGAAAAATCCAGATTACACAGTGGATAAGTACAAAGCAAGACTTGTGATTAAAGGCTTCAATCTGAGGCAAGGTATTAATTATGATCAGACCTTCAGTCCAGTCACAAAGCTAGGAACTGTGCGTTCACACATAAGCATTGCAGTTAGTGAGAATATGCATCTTATGCAATTTGATGTTTCGACTGCTTTCTTGTACGGTGATCTAGAGGAAACTATCTATATGAATCAGCCTGAAGGATATAACGATGGTACTAATAAAGTATGCAGACCCAAGAAAAGCTTGTATGGGCTAAAACAAACTCCTCGATGCTGGCATAAATATTTCGGAAAATTCCTGATGGACCTTGGGTTTAAGGTCAGTGAAGCAGACCCATGTCTATTCATTTGAGAAGAAAACGGTAAGAAGCTACTCATAGCACTCTACGTGGATGATGGACTGATCGTTGTTACTGATGAAGAAGATTCCAGAAATTTTACAGACCAGTTGAAGTTAAAGTTTAAAATTACCAGCAAGTCAGCTTCATCTTTCTTAGGACTAGAAATACAGCGTCTTGAAGATGGAAGTATTAAGACAGGGCAAGAAGCATATGCCACAAAGATCCTTCAGCGGTTTAGCATGAGTGACTGCAGACCAGTTCATACACCCATTTTGAAAGATAAAGTGGTTTACACAGAAGACGTTAATGAAACAAATATCCCTTACCGTGAAGCTGTGGGAGCATGGATGTATTTAATGATGGGGACAAGACCTGACTTGGCATACTCTATTAGTGTTTTGTCGCATAAATTAGAAAATCCCTCTAAAGAAGACTGGATCAAGATTAAGCGTGTATTTAGATACATTGCAAACTCCAAGCAAAAATGCATCGTTTATATATCAGGCTATAAACCAGAAATTTTAGAATGTTTTAGTGATGCTGACTTTGGTGGATGTATTCAAACAGGCAGATCAACCAGTGGAGTAACATGTTTGTATGCAGGTGGAACAATATCTTGGTTGAGCCAACGCCAAGCCATGGTTGCAACATCAACTACAGAAGTGGAGATAGTTACAGCAAATGAAGCTGCAAAAGAGGTGATTTGGCTGAACAGACTGATTAGTGGTGTTTCTTCATTGAAACAAGTGCCAACCATCTATGTAGACAACAGTGCTGTAGTAAGACTAGCTTAGAACCCTGAGTTTCATCGCAGGACCAAGCACATACGTCTAAAACATTTTTTTCGTACGTGAGAAAGTTCTGGAAAGTAAAATCAATGTGCAGCAGATTTCAACAGAAGTGCAAGTTGCATATTTGTTGACCAAGCCCAACGTTGTTGCCAACGACAGACGTATCTTGCGCTCCTTGCCACGAAGAATTTCGTGGACTTGGTCCAACTATGGTCAGACAAGTGAGCATTAGTAGCAACTACAAGCATTTCTTGGTGGCGTTCTTTATCTGAGGACGAGCTAAAAGGCCATCTGCAGCGCTGGTAATGCAAAAGAAATTTCTTCGATGTTTCATCAGGCAGTTAAAATGCAACAAAAGACCATTAAAAGTTATCGGATTTCATAGGCAGTGGCTCTCTAAGAGGTAACTCCAGCTGATGTATACTGCTCCAAAATGATGCGGGGTGAGCATATTTATATAATAAACTATCATTAAATATTGTTTCTAATATTTTCATAGTAGTTAATAATTCGATAAATTCTTTTTCATCTTTGGCTATAATATAAAAAGCTAAAGTGGCCAGACGCCGCGGATTGCATGGAACAGTCCAGCATTACAATGCTGTGTCCTTCTTCAGTCCTAAACATGCCCCGGATTCTGTAAATATACCCAGATTTTGTACCCATGAGTTTTAATTACACCGTTCTATGAGGTTATGAAGAGTTCTTGTTAAATCAGAAATTCATACAATAATTAAATAACACACAGGTCTCCTCCACATAGGAATTTTGCGAACATCTGAGAGTGAAAATCGTGCTTTATCAATGAACACTATCCGGCTTTAATCCGATACATACCAAGCTTCGTGACTGCAAAACTAGATTGTGCTTGTGCTTTGCTTCCATATGACTCAGAGGTATCGCTTAGATGAGATTTCATTATGTCCCCTTGGATTATCCCTTAGATGCGATTTCATTATGTCCCAAACTAAAAGACTTTAAAGAAAGAGGACGCTTTTGCCAAACATTGCTTATCCGATTTCACACCGTTTTCATCCATACATCCTTTTTCGTGAACATGAATGTAAATACCATTTAGGAAATTACATTGTGGCACCGTCTTTCTTTTAAAAATAACCATGGGTTTAGATTTTTGTACCGTCCGCTAAGCGGGAAAGCGCTACGGTGAAGTGAGATTTTTCGTTTCCCGTTGTGCTATGTAAACCGTTTTTGTGCCTTTCAATAAATCACACACATATTGTTCCCCTTATCTCTGATCAATTCCGTATACCATTGCTCGAAAGCCTGGGAAAAATCTTCGAATAAATAAGAGCATCACATATGTACCATTCATGTTTCTTCGTAAAGAAAAGGTCGCGCATTATACTCCAAATATGCCTAAAAATTAAAAAATGCGGTTTTGAAATTATAGGCGTGCGTTATACGTCGGGATATATAGTAATTTTTAAATGCATCTAAATTTATGGGACGTCCTGTATTTCAAAAACATCTGTGAATTTCAGATCGAGATATAGCACACTTGTTAACTTTACGTACGTTAACTTTACGTTAGAACGTGCTTCATAAAAAGATCGATATTTTCACTCGAACCCCTCTTATACCACGCTGTTTGAGTGCACTTCGTGAACTCCATGCGTCACTCACGAATTGTCGAAAATATTCCTAGATATTTCACTCTTAAAAAGGAATTTATATATTTTCTGATGCTTAAAAAAGAAATTTCATTGAATATATGCATCCGATTTTGTTTTAATAAATCATAATATATGTATGTATACATACATATTCCTCTTGATGGAGAATCATTTTAAGAAACCACATTGATACGATATAAGTATTCCATATCAGTATGCATATTACTAATAGATAAAAATTACAGTTTGTTGGCCATGGCTACAACAGAAAACAATGCGTTTCTATAGGATTCTCGTTTGTCTTTCAAAATATACTCAGCCTTTTCTATTGAATCAGCGTTAATTAACACTGAATATTCTGATTACTAATACTGCTCGATATATTCTATGCGACAGGCAAAATAATAGGAACACATTTTGCCGCACTCAATAAAATATCACCGATGGTATATTATGCGAGAAGAGAGAAAAGCCGAAAATTTTCAATGGAAAAGAAAGCGGGACACAAGTTTTCGATGTCACGAAAAAGACATCACAAAGAAGAACAAAGCAATCATAAAGTTTTATACTTCAAACACTTAAAAAAAAAATATTTTGAGCTAAAATAGGAAAGAAGAGATAAATTATTTTCGCGATTCGATTTGGCACCTTTTTAATTCAACGTTAACTTTCTTTTTATACCTTCACTCTCAAGAACATTTCGAAGTTCCAAGCTAAATGGAAACTTTTTCAGGAAAGCAGAGACCAATAGTACAGGTAACTTTGCTGATATTCTGAACTATGAAATCATCCCGGACGATTTCCTCATACAATAATTATTTGACCTTTTGCTGCACACTTAATTAGGCAAGCCAATAATTAATTTTACTCGTCAGTACTCTGTGTTTACGCTCCGTGTGCACCTTCTCACATCATCTCTTCTGACAAGCATTCTAACTAGATTTCGACCGATCACAGTGAAGTGCCAGCAGGCTACGAGCATCTCACGGACTTTTAGATGTAACTACTTTGAACTTGTTTTTGTTTGGACCAGTGTTGCAAACAGCTCGCGTCAACTCCTGAGCCCAGGCGAAAAATTGCGCCGTATTGCTTTTTCTCCTTCTTATTTCTCCCCCCCCCAGAGGAAACTCAATAAGGAATTTTCTAATACCAGGCTCCGCAGGGAACTCTTTGCATGACTGGGAAGTATTGCTCTTGCAATAGAAACTCAGCACAATATAGTAATATATCGCAGTAAAGTGGTTAGTGATGCTAACTGCCGTACTGAAGAGCCCGGCTTCGAATCCTGGAGTAGGCAATCGATGTAAATTGTCTGTCCCTTCAATAGGAGGTAACGGTGGCCGCCTAACAGGTGCCTCCATAATAAAATGATCAGCGCTTCTAGCCTTAGTAGTGGCCAAAGCCTAAAATGGCTAGTGCCGGCCATTAAAAAATACAAAAGTGAGTCAGCTTCCTCCTTTGTTTACTCATCGGAATATCATCAGCCATATACACTTGAGTAGTGAAGAGTGTCAGGACTACTCCAAAACTGATTATTGATGCTCTCATAGGAAAGTATGTTGGTGCTAAATAAAATTTTGTCGAGAGTGATCGTCCTAATTAAGATTATAAGGAAATATTTCAAGCATATATTTTTGTTTTTGGTGAACCATAGCATTAACCATAACCATAACGAATAATTATTGTTCATTAAAATTAAGTTAGTGTAATCAAAAAGTGTCTTTGATACAAACACTCACAGCCTCATAAATGGGTTATAAGCTAGAAGTATTAAATACATATGATCCAAAGTAAGTTTTAGGAGAGGTTAATAGTTATTAGTTATTCTAACTTGGATGTACGAACATAACGCAAGAGATTTTTTTTCTATGTTATTTTATGAAATTAAATTATTATTTTTAATTAAAATGGCAAGCAACTAGTTTCTTTTTTAACATTATTGTACTCTGATGATTATTTGACCCTCTTGATATGCTAAGTTTGACATGCCTGTTCTAATGAGATGTAGTTTGGGTTGCTCAGGCTACTGATGGTTTGCGTGTATGGTCCCAGTAAAATTAAGCAATGAATCCTACCTACATGATTAAAAATAGTACAAGCTGGCGGAGCTTGTTGGATATTTATTGATGGGAAACATTTCGAACCTTGGTAGTTTTAGCTTAACGTGTAACTGGAATGGCGTTTCGAAAGAATACGTGCACTTTAATGCTTAGTTTTTATTCGCAAATGGAAAATTATCTTCCAAACTGCCACCCAAAATGTGTAATCTTAGAATAATTGCAGAACCATTCTGACATCAAGAAACATACGGAATGACCCTTCCTAGTCTCTCCTTACTTTAGCCCAACTGTATATTCAA
Source organism: Stegodyphus dumicola (assembly GCF_044657685.1). NCBI lineage: Eukaryota > Metazoa > Arthropoda > Arachnida > Araneae > Eresidae > Stegodyphus > Stegodyphus dumicola. Next base: position 104,005,809 of record NC_140781.1, on the reverse strand, counting down.
AGAACGTTTTGCAGTACCATCTGTGCCAATTGATCAGGTACCAGCATCTGTTAGTCTATTAATTATCATCGATTAGGACTGTCATGCAAAATACATATTTGCAGAAACTTCTGCTAATTTAAATCAATGCCAAGGAAAATTCAGGTCATTATCAGAACAAAAGATGACTCTAACCCATGTTAGATAGTACTAACACATTATTCGATTCTAACACATTTATTACATTACAGATGGCTGTAGCCCAATAATACTCTACATAAACGTATGCTTGTCTCAGGGACATGCAGTCAGGATAGACTGTCTTGTACAGTGGAAAAATTTACTATTACTTGGGATTTGTGCAGTTTTTCCACCCCGCAGTTCGTTCAGCTGATGGGAAACACATTTTAAACTTTTTTTCATAAATTAAAGCAAAGTTTTTCTGCGTTTTAAATCTACTGCAGACATGCATATTCAGACGGAGAGCAAGGCCACGTGCCGGGAAAATCAGTTCTTGAATGATATAAGTACAACATATGAAAGGTCATGTGCTTATATTTGATTAAATAAGTATGCCTATCTAACATTAAATATGCTTTTATTTTCAGTTAATGCCATATGAAAGCAATGTAATCGCATTTTGGCTCTTAAAAAGTTTTGTGAAATATTTCCTGTCATCCACGTTTCTTATGACAATAGATTTATCACAAAAACACTGCAGAAATATATTTGATTATAATTAATATAATAACTTCCATGAAGTGTTTTATTAATTATTGAAAAAGCGTTTAGGAGAATTACTTAATTTTAAATATCTTATTGTGTACAGATTGTGAGAAAATTACGCTGTCATTGTGGATAATGTATTATTATACACCCTTTTACATTTTACACCTATCAATGTCTGGTGTTAACAACTTAATATTTGCTTTCTCAGCCAGAATTTGCCCATGGAACCCTGTTATATATAGAGGGATATTTCTTCATATGAATAATTACGTAACTAAGTCAATACATGTGTTTCATATTTTGTTACGTTTCTTTTACATTATAAAACTTACTAAAAACAAAATTCAAAGAATATTTAGCAGAAGAGCTACAAAAATAACTAACCTGGTTATTTCCCCTTTCAAATGTTATTTCAGTCGCTACTTCACATGATTCACAATTCAAATCGTCAAAAGTGTTCTCCGAAGTAATAACACTACTTCTGGGATATTCCTTGGACTCATTGACTACGTCAACTTTAAATTTCGATGTAGGAATTTGTCCATCTTTTCGGCTATGTACTTCTGGAAGAATATCTGAGTAATAATCATCAACAAATCCAAGGTTAATTTCTCCTTGATTAGCACGAGATATTTTACCAGCTGTCTGATTGTTTTCTCCAACTACTCTCTTGAACTCGTCATCATACGGAAGATTCTCTTCCGTTCTAAGAAGTTCAACAGCCAAGGAAAGCTTGTTGACGTAAACATGTTTATTCTCATGAAGAGAAGATTCACTTTCGTATCGATGAGGTATAAGCTCTACGTCTTCTGACCCAGCATCACTGCCGCTATCAGCTTCATGAATAAGGATTTCAGCATTAGTAATGCTGCTTGGCATTTGGCTTTCAGGATTAATGGGACTAGGTGATCGAGAGTCATCTTCTGAGTGGTCAGTGACATTTTCATCGAAAGCTAGTTTATAAATCGATTGGTTGGCCTGTAGAGATTCTAAAGCAGTTAACTTCTTAAGTTCCATTTCCATTTCGTAATTTAAAATATCAGAATTCAAGAGGTGTGACACATAATTATTTTGAGATAAAATGGATTTGCTCTTAGGATTTATTTCATTTTCTGGGTTTGTTTTTTCAGAAAAGTTGGAGTTTCGTAACTTCTCGTTTGTGAATGAACTCGCATTATTGCTACTCTGTGTACCTTGAAGCTCAGAATTATTTAGTGTACTTAAAATATCAGGAAGAAATGTCTGTGAATGAGATCTACAAGAATTTTCATTTGCATTGTAATCAGTTACATTGCTATTGGAATTTTTGTCAGGTTGTAAATTTGAGGCGTTTAAATTTAATACGACTGGATCTCGTTTATGATTGTCTTCTGCATCTACACAAGATGATAGCTCAACATTCCGAAAGTCTTTGGTGTTGGATGGAAGATGGGTTTCTGAAGGCACAGTAAAGGCATCTAGGTTTTTGTGGTTTGTGCTTTTGTTATTTATATTTTGATTTTCTGACTCCTGTTTCTTCTCGGAATCTACATCATTCACAGTCTGAGGTTTTAGGTTATTTGAACACCTTTCAGCACTCGAACTGATATTTTCTTGCTTCTTCGTGTTTCCAGTCGATGTTTCAATTTCTTCTGAAGGGTTTGTGGAGACAGAAAATTCAGTGTTCGTTTTCGCGGGAACAATTTTGTCTTTGAAATAACTGAAATTATTTTCTGGCTGTTTCTTTGTGTGAACGCCACATGCATTTAATTTTTTCCTCCCTTGTACACTTTTTGGCGGACTAATATTTGTTTCTTCATGTGCTGATAACTTACTGTCTTTATTTACCCTATTCCCGGGCGGAGGAATAAGTCTGTTTACATCATTTGGTTCTGGAAGTCGTTTTACTTTTGTTTCTGAAACTGAATTTCCTTTATTCAGAGAGTTCGTTTCTGAAAATGAAGTCATTCTTTCAACATTATTCGATTGGCAATTAGGTTTCCTGGTAACTACATCGATTGATTTTCTGTTGCTCTCTTGCTCATATCTCGCTGCTGGCTTTTCGGGTATGACTGCATAATCAGCATATATTTCCTGCAAAATAAATATAAAAAATACTGAATATGTTTTTGGAATTATTGCTGGAAGATAAATATAAAATCAAACTGAGTATTAAGTGTTAAAAATCAAAACTTTAAATGAAAGGTAGGCAAATAAAATAACGAGCGGAACCACTCAAAATACGAGGGTAAGTCACTGAGTAAGTCACAAATTGAATATTTGAAAATAACAGTGAGTATTTTCCAAGTATATTAACAGATAGAATCAAAATGACCTTTCTGGCGCACTTTTCCAAAAACCTGAACGGTTCTGTCACATGTCAAATCTTTTTAACAAAATATGTATGATGTTTACATATTTTTTAGATATGACAGATACTAAAAAATTACAGAAAAAAAGAAAAAATCTTAAGTTTTTGGAATAAAATGCATATTTTTCAGAGATGAAAAAATACACAAAAAATCTCATGTTTTTAGAATAAAAACGGCATAAAAATATGTTTTCTGGATATAAAAAACTCTAAAATTTTTAGAATAAAAATATGTTTTTAGATATAAAATAAGCTCAAGTTTTTAGAATAAAAACCATATAATGTTTGTTTATTAGCTATCAAAGAATTTTACGTTTTTTGAATAAAAATGACATAAAAATATATATTTTCCAAAATAAAAAATACACGTGACTCAAAGTTAAAAAAATTGTACATTTTTAAGATTATTTTTCTACTTCATACAAATATTCTCCATCAGTCACACCTTTTTGATTGAACATGTAACATCGAAGAAATTTCGACCATCACCATTCATAATCCGAGATACGAAATTACAAAACAACTCTCAATAAAAATAGAAACAAGTAAAATTGAAAACGTAAAATCATTAACATATCTTGGATTGCCAAAAAATCAGCTTCATAGATCATCTCTAAGATATAAAGATTCACACCCACCAAATAGGACAAAATCTTCGAACGATGCAAGGAATTGACTGGGAATTGAACCCTCACATCACTAAGATCCTATAAAAAGCCAACATCACAAAGATCAGCAAACTGGAGCTGCGATATGGGCCCTGCCGATGACAGAAAGAAAAAAGTGATTGCTAACATCCATACAGCGACATTTCATGCTAAATATCGCACACGGCTTTGAAACCACCTCCAGCACAGCTGTGAATATCTTAGCAAGCACTACGTCGCTACATCTTTAAGCAATCGACAAGGCTATTTACTCTCCAGATCTTCAACTCATTAAAAGCATCAGCTTCAAGGATTACATCTACTCTGCGGATGATTATGAACAACGTCCTCCTCCATATAAAAACACATCCGACCTATCCCTTTACCAAAACTGAAATCCAAAAGAACATTGACACACAAGAAACAAAGGGATTGACGCTTACACTGAAGGATCAGAAATCGAAGTAAAAGTAGAATGTGCAGCAATCTTTCCAATACAGCAACATCTAGACTCTGAAATAAAATGGAAATGGTATTTAAACAAATGCAATATCATACATTTAGCGGAACTCTGAACCATAAAAGCTACTATCAGCATTGTGCCAATAAACAACTTCTCCAAAATATCCAATAACTTTAGACAGCTAAGCAGTCATACTTTCCGTCCGAAATCCAGACAACCATTCTCACCCAGCCCCTGAAATTAATCAAATCTCTAAAGATCTCAATGCTTAAATAACCAAAACTTTGATCAAAGAGCACAGCAGCAACGTTGACAACGACACTGCCGACAGTCTTGCAAAAGAAGCAGCTCCTTCCCAAGAAGGCGACTTCCTCAACAACAAGGTTGCGCACTCACCAGTTCTAAAAAAATCAGCACATAAATCAGAAGCTCTTCTTAACATATTACCTCATCTGTCATGGCCCATATACAGATTAATTTCTTAAAAGAACCTCTCTAATAGCGACAACTGCGTCTGTGGAGTTAAAGGAGATGCTGACCATTACCTATTTTTCTGCCGTCTTACAAGTGGCCTGTACATCCAGAAACTCACCAATCCATACTTTAATTAAAAAAGACTAGTGATATCTCAACGTCACCTACATGAAAATATCATGAAACTACACCAATAGCTTGTAGGATCCCTCACTCTTTTTGGCTAAAGTAAAAGTCGAGGAACCTAATGAACTACTAAGCGACTTATCGCTGAGTTCAAATAACTAAAGAAGTAGACTCAATAAGGGTTAACTACCCTTTATTTCACTCAAAATGAGATGAAAATTTGGTCACTTTCTTAGCGCTTACAACAAAGCCTCCACTTGGGTTTAAACTCAAAAATAAGAAATAAGAACTACGACTAACTAAGAGATTTAGTCGAGCTAATACAGTTCTATCTCAGTTGCCCCGTAATCTAAACTAGCCGGCGAACTATCAAAAGGCACATAATATACGGACAATCATAACAGTTTAAAGAGAGATTTAGCCTGAATGCAAACACGCACTACTCAGGATTCCTAGCTCTTTGTCACGAAGTAAACTGAACCTTCTTCAAATGCTAGTTCTAGCTCATTTGCATTCAACGCGATTCTAAAAACTCATTCCGGTACGGAGTTGTAAGTGGAAACGAGAACTGATAGGAAAGCACTTTGAGATTAAATAACTGTTATAAAATTAAATATACCTTACAAGCTTAGTGCTCTAGGACTGGACCTATACCAAGTCACACCTTAGAAGCGAAATCGAAAATGTGGAAAGAGAAATGACTAGGTTGCATTCTAATAACAGATTCTGAGCAACATCAACAATTTCCATAATGCTTCAAAACACGATACGAACTGAGGTGAGCCCATGAATTTTATTTATGAACTTTGGACTGAAAGATCTGAACTCAGTATAATCTTACCTGTCCTCAAAGGTAACCTCCAGAAAATCCTCACAGAAAAAGAAACAGACATCCCAATATATTAGCAATATGAAATCAAATATGTTTTTCTCCCATATGTTCTAGTTCCATAAAAATGTAAAAGCTCCAGTGCACATCAGTCTCCAAAGTATCAACTTTACTGTATTTACGCATATTGTAATGAGTATACTCAACAGCTGTGTTATGCAATTTTGTCTAATTTTATCTTACTCCTCTTGTGTTTAAATGTAACGATTCCAATGTGTACTTCTCTCACAACAACCAATCATGGATAATCCCACTAGAAACTGGAATCCAATAAGCTTCGTGGTACGGAATGCCTATGGGCTTCCCAGCAGACTACAAGGATTTGCAAAACATTTTCTACACACGATATTGACATTGAGATGATAACTAAATTTCATGCTCGACCATGCTAAGCTCAGTATCCCTGATTACAATCAATACAGATATGATTGGCTGAACTACCATGGCGGCGGAGTTACTATTTATGTTAAAAGAACTTTACCTTCCTGTCTCATAAATGAACTCAGAGCTCAAGGTTTCGAACTTGTGACTGTGTGCATTTCTCTCCCTATTTATCATGATACTCATTTCAGTGTCTTCTACAAGTTCGCCCAGCAACAGACTTAGTGATAGTTTACTTGACTCCATTTCACCTGCAGACATCCTCACCATCAGAGCCGGCGACCTTAACGTCTAACAAAGTGACTGGAATTGTTGTCGTACTGGAATTGTTGATGAGCCTTGACAAGAGAGACGGTACCTTTTGATTTATGGTTAAATATTTGAAAAGAAAATTTTCTCGCAATCGTCCAATTTGCTATAACAATTAAACTGCCACCTCACATGAAGAAAAAGCCAACATTTTCGCATCGAACCTGGAATCTTGCACAACTCGTAGCCATTTGATAACGACATTGAACTGAATATTCTACTAAAGGTTCGTGATTGGCTAAATCTTCCAGCAGCACATAACATCCCTGATATAGTTAGGTCCATTGAAATAACGGAAATCATTAAAAAACTGAGGATTAAAGAAGCACCTACAAACGACTAAATTTCCAACATTGCTATTTGAAGTTTGCCTACAGCTTTTTATGTAAGCAAACAAGTATAATTAAAGCCTGTCTAACAAGTAAAATTAAAGCCTGTCTAACAAGTATAATTAAAGCCTGTCTTATGAATTCTTACTTCCCTAGTTCTTGGAAAATTGCTAAAGTAATATCCCAAAACCGGAAAGGATCATATAACATCTGACGGACGCATCAGCTTGTTACTGGGCCTAGGAAAAATTTACAAACGTGTCACTTTGCTCAGAATGAAGCCATATCTGCATTTATTTCCGCCCGAACAATTCGAATATAAACTATCAACGACAAAGCAACTTATGCGCATCACTGAGTTTGCGGGTGCAGCTTTCCACAGCAAGCTTAATGTCGCTGTTCTCATGTTGGACATTGCGAAAGTCTTAGACCGCATCTGGTATGAGGGTCTCATCTCCAAGCTTATCCCCATCAGTTTGGATAGAGAGCTATTTTTCTTATTCTGTCCTTTATCTCCGACCGACAGTTCAAAGTTTAAGAGAGGAATACACTCTCCGCTGAGAGAAATATCTCTGCTGGTGTGCCTCAGACCAATTTTATACCTTTTCTACTTTGCTGAGTTCTCAAATCTCACTAGCAGTTACAGTTCCTTGTTAGCTTGTTATGCAGACGACATTGCCTTACGGTCAAGTCTGCTAACATCAAGCATACGCTAGTTCCAAGGTTATTACTTCCATTGAAGACTGGTGTTGCAGGTGGAAAGTTTGCATTAATGTGCTACGTCCCAGTTATTTCTCATAAAAGAAAGAAGACGTTCTATGCACCTCAAGTAACAACTAAAACACTTCAACGCCCCTATTCCGATTGGCAAGAAGGCTAAGTACTTAGGTGTTACCATTACTGATCGCTATACCAGGACTGACCATATTCAACACGTATCTTCTTAGTAGAATACTCAGTCATGATGAACGTATCGTCTCTTGCCAATTATAGGCAAATACTCGAAGCTTGTTCTGAGCAAAAGAAGATTTCTTTATATAACTACTCTACGTCCAATTCTGACCTATGCTTCTTTGGCCTGGGCACCTGCTAAAAGTTCGGATATTATCAAGCTGAAAGTAGTTCAAAGTAAATATATAAGAATAATTACAGGAGCTCATTACTATGTGAGAATTCAGCTCTAACACGATGACCTAAAGTTTGACTTCACGGACGTTTTCCTTCGAAATACTAATAAAAATATCTTTAGGAACGCCTACGACTGTGACGTCTTAATTATTTTAGTGTGTTCCATTATGAGATACTGAACGAGGATAAATACCTGCGTCCTTTTGCAGCTCCTATGACACAAACCAGAATTTTCCCACCTAATCACAACTTTCCGGTATCTTAAGAAATGTGTTTTCAACAGAAGACTAACCTAATTCAAATTATTTTGCCGAAATCAGTTGTTTCATCCATCACTAGATGTCGCCACACGATGACATACCACAGCTGCAAGTCGCTTGTTTTATCGATTTCACATCTCTGCTGTGTGTAATCCACACCTAATTTGCATGTTGATGTGTACATACTTCTTTGACTTTGCTTCTGTACTTACTTGCAGTACTGTAATTATGACTAGAATTTGTGTTTTACTGCATTTCAAGTAGCTAACCGGTGACGTTATGTCTGCGATCTATCACGTGACTATGAACATTTCTGAATGCAAAGTTATAAAGTTATATTACAGTAAACACTGTAATCACCTTCCATTTTATTTTGCGATTAGAAAAAGCATTATCTAATTATTTTTTTTTCTTTCAAATTTTTGACTTGTTTTTCCATGCAGTTCTTTCACTTCAGGCTAAAACATAGAACTACATCAGCCTTTGGTACGCTCACGTGACTAACGGTCACACCCTCTTCTGCACCTTCCAACGCACCCGATGTGGGACTCTGATTAGGACTTTCTGTTATTAGTCGCCCATGGAGGCATTATTTTCTTGAGCCAGAACACGTCGAGTAAAATACTCGATAATATCGCTAAATAGTGGTAGTTAGAGCTACATTCTAGGCCTGCATAATTTTATTTTTGTTGTTGCTCCTGATGAAGAGGGACCTGTACTCGTTTGCCCTCGAAATCAATTAAGATCTTTACTAAATCTACGTAAATATTTTCGGTTTGTTAAATTAATTTTAAAAATTCTAGAAAAAAAAATCATGCCTGACTTTAGTAGATTCATCATTCATGCGCTTGCACCAAGAGCTATGTCTGTGCTTTATGTATATGTATTTACATATATTGTCAAATTCGGATTTCTAAACGTGTTTCTCCTATGAAATGTTTAAAAACGAGGCACAAACACGTGAATAATTTCGTTGGTAACTGATGATTAGCGGTAGATTAATTTTTACATTACTAATTAGATTAACAAATAATTGATAAGATTTCTTTGTGTCAGATGGTAATATTAATTCCAAAATGATAGCTTTCTCTGATAAATCACCTCGATAAACGAACTATTAAAAGCTATACAATACGTAAAGTTTCATTATGTTAATCTAACCAGTTATTATGAATTAGATCTTTACTGTCCTTTCTCTTTTCGGTTTCCCTACCAGAATGCAAATCAGGTTTGAGAATATTTAAGGTGAGGTTTCCGGATTGTAAGACAGAGCGTTTCCGCCTTTCGAGGCCAAGTTACTAGCTTTCTACCAACTCATATAAGATAGTACTCTTCGGCTTTGCAGTTACCGATATTTAAATTGTTACGCCGGTGAGAAGAAGTTTTCAGCCAACTTCGCGTTAAACCAATACGCGATATTTAGTTATAAATTGGAAATTTGCTCTTAATTTAGGTTACATCGCCACGAAGTGGTTGGCTGATCTTGTCGAGCATGAAACGCGCATTTTATATTCAAAGTTCTGATTTAATAAAAATTTTATTTTAAAAGCTTCCCAAGATTTTGTCATTAACTTCCGACATAATGATAATAGCCTTACGGTATCGCTCGGAGTCTGTTAAGAATTTAATACCAGTATATGATAGCAAAGAGTACCGAGCTCTATATTTAAACAAAAAAACAATAAATTCAAAATACAGAAAAAAGTATTTTTTATTACATAGAATAAGTATCAAGATATACTCTCAATATTTCCGAATACTTAAAACACTTTTATTATGTAATTAAAATATTAATTCCACTGTTTCTTTTCAAACATAAATTCTGATTGATATCAAATTTCTTACACGGAAAATAAATACCTGGCATTATATCTTCTACATCCAATATTCAGAGGACTGCAGTTTACACTTTTCATGCCTTTTTTTCATTTAAAAAAACATAATTATGTATGAATGTTTTAAAAATTATTGAATCACCGCTAACCAGAGCCGGATAATCAACGGTGTTATATGAATCTACTACGTTTAGAGCAGGCAGCTAACTCGAGACACCGATTTCTAAGAACCTTTGATTTAAAAAACGTATTTAACATTCCTTTAATTACATATAAAAGGAAAGGTAATTTTTAGGAAGAATTTTTTCATATTTCAAATATATACGATTTAGATAAAGAAAAAAACTGTGTAGTACATTAACTAAAGTTACTTACATTAATTAATAAACTAGATAAAACTAACATGAAAGGACACAATTTATCCCTTGACATTAAAGCTCCTAATATGCCTCTCTTACATAGTCGTTTGTTGCTTTTTCATTATGATATTCCTTTTTGGGTATTGGTTACACTTAAACTACACCATTCTTTCGGATTTCATAATCATGACAGAAGAAAAAATACAATAGATTAGAAGCAGCTATATACAAATAGAAAACGATCATAACTTCAGACTGGCAAAATAAGTGGAACAGCCGTATCTCAAACTAAAGATGCTCTTAAAATCCAAAGTAGCTAAAAGTGCTTGTATTAAGATTTATTGTCTTATTTTGGCAGTTTAAAGTATTCTATTGCTATTTTCTACACAACCTCGGTTTTCAGTGCACATTCTTCTCCAAGATAGTGTACTAGAAAGATAGATACAGTGGCGTAGCTAGGGTGGGGCAAGGGGGGACATCTGTCCCCGGGCGCAAGATGACTGAAATTCGTGGCTCAGTTTTCAGTCAGACAATAATGTTTTGCTCTCAGGAATATATTTCTGTAATTTATTTATCCAGTACTCTGTCTGATAGATTACCAGACATTTTCGCTTTCCTTCAATCTATCAGTCTACATGTGTCTTTTGCAGACGATGATTTATATTTCATGTCTTGAAGATACAGGGAACTCGGGCCTAATTTTGCTGTTTAGCTCTTGTTAGCTATATCACAAACTAAAGATGCTCTTAAAATCCAAAGTAGCTAAAAGTGCTTGTATTAAGATTTATTGTCTTATTTTGGCAGTTTAAAGTATTCTATTGCTATTTTATACGCAACCTCAGTTTTCAGTGCACATTCTTCTCCAAGATAGTGTACTAGAAAGATAGATGACTGAAATTCGTGGCTCAGTTTTCAGTCAGACAATAATGTTTTGCTCTCAGGAATATATTTCTGTAATTTATTTATCCAGTACTCAGTCTGATACATTACCAGACATTTTCGCTTTCCTTCAATCTATCAGTCTACATGTGTCTTTTGCAGACGATGATTTATATTTCATGTCTTGAAGATACAGGGAACTCGGGCCTAATTTTGCTGTTTAGCTCTTGTTAGCTATCTGTCTTTGTGTAGAAATACTTTACATTCCACTTTTTACCTTATGATTTTTTTATCATAATTTTGTCGAATTTTTTATTATTTATAATAAATATCCCTGAACACAATGTACATATATATTAAACATAAAACGAATCATCTATTATTCATTCATTAGATGTTAAGACGGGCTTAAAACGAAAGGGACTTTTCTTGAAAAGAACAGCTGGTGGATTAATTGCGTAATTTAACTATTATTCAATAACAGACTCTACAGAAACGTTTCAAAAGATTTTTAATCAAGCATTTTATAGATTAAAAAAATAACTATGTTATCCAGATACGTTTTCATGAAGTTTCATTATACATACCAATAATTTTCTTGTTTATTTCTACGTGACTACGTCTTGTATTTTCTTGCATTTTTCAACTCAGATGGAAAATTGTACACGCTTGAGTACACTTGTATGCATTTCGATTAATTTCGTTGTATATATTAATGTTAATAAAATTTAAAACAGTTAACAAATTAACTTAAAACCATACTGTTTTTTTCGCGTTTAAAACTTTTCATTTAGATTTTTTTTATCACATTTTTGTTTTACTGCTGAGCTGTCTTTTATTTTTCATCCTCTACGCAAAAGAAATCAAATTTCTTACGAAAAATATGATGGTTTTCTCCTATTATTTAATATTATTCTCCTTTTCTTTCCTGGAGTATTAATCCACCATCTATATGTACATATTTCATAAAAAAATAAATATTCTCCAACTACAGAACAAAAAATTATTCTTTGATAAAACAACATGCTTCAATTTATTTTACATAATTTCTTTAATAATCTTATACTTCGGCACGCCTACATGATTATAATAGCGTGTAAACGTCAAGGATAACACCAATCAACCAAATAATATTTGTGACTAGTATCATCCATCTAAGAAACTGTTTTGATTTTTTAAGATTATTAAATGATATTATACCAAAAATCTGATTACTAATCATGTTTCGCATGATTAATAACGTAACAATATTGCTCAGTTAATGCCAACCAAAGTTTGTATTCGTTTTTTACAGTGAAACGAAAATATTGTGGAGTCTAAATTTCGACGGCTCTCACTATTACAATTAATTGCTCGAAATCTATATATCTTAATGATGTAACAAATACAGAAGCGCCTGAATATCATAAAAGACTAAAAATTTCGTGTGAGTACACACAGTAGTTTCAAAGTTTCACGATTATTATTTCTATGGGAAAAATCATAAACAGAGACAATTTATTTATTTAAAATATGATACATTAAAGTAATTAATTTTATTAAATTCATTCGAAGCTCAAATTAGCAACGCTACACTAGAACTAACTGTTATAATTAGATATTCTTCATAACAAGTAGCTTACACATTGAAACAGAAATTAAACTCATCCCTTAGAGTGAGAAAATTAATTAATCTTATGTAGAAGAGGGACAAAAAACTTCTGCAGATGATATTGTTGCGCGCGTACAGTTTCGTAATAGGCTGAATGCACACAGAATTGATACACACTTCACAGTTCTGGAACTTTCCACAAAAATAGTCTTACAATTCTTCACGGTATCACAGAATACAATCAGTAGTTACACTTCAAATTACTAAGAACGTTAAACACAACGCAATGCAAAGCGCATCTCAGTACTCCGAACTCGCGCTGAACTAGCCACTAAGAACGGCTGATAAACTGATGCTCTCATCGGTCTTGTATAGTTTTCACCCAGCCGCTGAGATATTTCTAGTACTTTTTGCTTCTCGAATTTAGTGGAAGGCCTATGCGGGCTGCATACAGTTACAGCTGCATATGAAATCAGTTACAGTCATTAAATTAATATACCTATTATGGTGATACAGGGACCGGAGCAACTTGTCACCAAATTTGGCGATTTATCGCCAGAACCATCGTCAGCTTTGCAATATCTCGCCAACAAATTAGCCAGATAGCCATTTATTTACTCAATGCTAAATAGACCTGTCCCTGTATTCTTATTTTTCCGGAACACCATCGTTTCTCTCAGCTTTTCATGTTAACATTGTACAGAAAAATACAACAATTTCCCATACAATTGCACTAAAATCATCCATCTACACGGCTGGTCATTAAAATTGCAGTACCATGAAGGAAAGCAAATGCAAAAAAGCTATTTATTTCACATAAACAGTATGGCATGAGACAAAGTGATTAAATTTGTAAGCATTTTGGAGGTTTACGGGGTTGCGAAATTAGTAGAACCAGCTGCCACTCCTAGGAGCTAAAACGGCCCTTACCGCATCAGGTATGTAGTCAAACTGGGCTTGGATGACAAAAATAGGCAACTCATTCCATGATGCTTCAAGTCTATGCCACACTTCATCAACCGTATCAGCTGGAGTGGGGAGGCGGGCCAGTCTCTCAGCAACACGTGACCACATGTTTTCAACGGGTGTAAGATCTGGAGACTGTGCAGGCCAGAGCAGCAGTCGAATATCCTGTGTATCGAGGAAGGTCAGAACACGACGTGCAACATGTAGTCTTGCAGTATTTTGTTGGAACATGGCTTTTGGGGGCCTTGAAGTTAGGGCACAATCACTGGACGTAAAATGCCAGAAACGTACCCATCTGCGTTCAAATTACCGTCGATCCGAACTAGAGATGTGTGTGCCATGTATTTAATGGCTTCTCAAACCATCACACCAGGTACAGGGCCCCTATGTTGATATCGAATGCAAGCTGACGTCGTGCGTTATCGTCGGAGCCTCCAGACACGTATACGATCATCAGAATACTGCAGCTAGAACCGGGACTCGTTTGAAAAAGCGACAGTGTGCCACTTCTGTACCCAGATTTGCCGTTTGACGCACCAGATTCGCCGTCTCTCTCTAGGCTGCATTGTTAAGGGAAGCCGAAGTAATCACTCTGCTGATAGTCCACGCTGCTGCAAACGTAGACGCATCTTGCAAGCTAGTACTGGGCGTGCTGCAAAGATGCCCATTTCCTGACTAATGGCCCGTGATGCAGTCGTACGGTTTTGAAGAGCAGAATTCACAATATGTCTGTCCTCTCTGGCGTTATTCATAGGAAAGCGTTGATATCCTGCATGCCATTCAGTATGTCACTCAGCAATTGATTCAATATTCGTATGGCAGTGGTTAAATGTCGACCAGTGCGACCGGCGATATCACGGAACGATAATTTACACTTTCGATAGGCAACGATCCTGCCTCTATCGTATTTCGAAACTTGCTTGTAAGCATTTTATCTTCTCATTTGTGGAGTCCACCAACGGCCGAGCGGTAAAGTCGCTGAACACTGGTAGTTCGGTCCGAATCCCACGAACGGGCTGGCTGCATGGGTGTTTTCGTGGTTTTCCCCATGTGTAACGTGTATACGAGCCAGTTTCCCTTAGTTCCATATAATTAATTATATTTTGTCCTCCACGAAGGCATCCCTCCCCTTAGGCATATAGCCCTAGTGTGCTTTGTCATAATTAAACACACACACTTCTTAATCGTGGCATAACACGATATTCTAAGAAAATTCCAACTTAGAAAGCACTTTCCGAATGAGAAATTCATTCGAAATTCCTCTCTAAGCCACGATTAGCACGCAGAATTACGTTCTGTGTTCCGGCTGTCATGAATTTTAGCATGAGAAATCCACTACACAACTTTTCCTATTATGCTGTTCTTCAGATGTCGTTTCTCCCTCCGTTGTCGAAATGCGCTGAAATACTAATCATCTGCACATCCCAACTTCTTCCTTTCATGTGATTTTTTGACGTTCGTCAGATCATTCCTTCCTGGGGTTGCAATTTTAATGGCCAACGGCATTAATGTACAAAATTCGTAATAATGTGAATCTAATTATCTCTGTAGCTCTGGCATTGCAGGAATGGAAAATTCCTTGCGTTTTTAACTTACATCCTTCGAAAGAGATTTACTAAACTGAAGAATATTACATTCCAGATGACCATGTATTGGATGATATGAAGAAAGCAAAGACGAAATAAAATAATAAATGCCAATAAAAATATAAAATTAATATGATATCATTAGAAGCACTGTTAAATATTATTATATTATTATATCTCATTGTCTTAAGAAAGCAGAGCTGAAATACATAATAAATATGAATAAGAAATATAAAATTAATATGAATAATCTATTATCAAAATACAAGATAAAACATGCAAAATAAAATAATATTTAGTACTTCATTACATATATATTAACTCAATCAGTTTTAAGAGTAATAATTTTACATGCACTAAAAAACAACTCATTGCAGCTTTAATGTTATCATATAATCACGCGCTACATAATACTACTCAACGTTTAGCCATATGACACATTAATTCTTCGAAGGACAGTTTTCTGGTATTCTCAAATATCCTTTATAGGTAATTACGTCATTCAAAATTTTAATTAAAAAAAAATTGCTCTTACGTTTCGTCTCCTCCGTCGCCTGTTTTGCCAGCTACTTGTAGCTATGTGTGGCTGAGTATGAGGTGGCCGCAGCGCCGGCGTAGGCAGCAACAAATAAACAGTATCTGAAAGAATGAGAATGAAATTCTAGATGAGTTAATGGCTAACAGGCGGAGAGATGGTGAGACCCAATCCAGCGGAAGAGGGGGGAGGTAGAAATGAATTAAGAGCTGACGAATTCCCCCTCACCACTGACATTCATTTTTCTTCTCTTTAACACGGATCGGTGGCCTGCAGTTTTAATATGCTATCTTTTTATTGATTCTTCTGTTTGGATGTTCACTTTTCGATATTAGTATTTTTGTTTTTCCTTCAATTTAAAAAGTGAAGCGAGAGACTGAAATGTGTAATAAAAATATCTTTCTTAAGAGCTTGCATAAGGAGACATGTTTCTAGTACCAGGTTATATTTTTGCCCCATTAAATGAGACTGAGCATTCATTATTAATTAATTAAAATAATTATGAACTTAGGCAGATTTTTACTAATTGCTGTTTAATTTAAATATCATATTATTCTATTTACTGACAGTCTTACTAGATTGCACACAGCTCACGTGTTGAGTACTGTAGAACCTACTTTCTGATCATATGCGCTGTACTCTTTAGCAAAGGAAGATGCAATTACGCCTAAGATCTTCATCAATAGGGAAAAAAATCATATTGGGATGATCTCTTAAATATTAGCTTAGATAACATCTACAAAAGTCTGTTCTAGTATTATTTTAATATGTATCCTTATAACATTTAGGAACACTGTAATGTTAAGTATGTATGCATGTGTATAATACAAACACAAAAACTATGTTTCAACAAGATTTCACGACTAATTATCGCTTGAACGCTTGTCATACACTATTGCTCCAATATAAGGCAGGCTTTCAGACTGATTGAGGAAAATTTGATCATGTAATACCTTTTTAATGAAAATATACGAAATTAGTATTTTTGCATGGTTATAGTAGGCAGAGCCGTGCCTAAGTAATTTTTCACGGAGACAAAGATATAAATGTGATAAACAAAGATATACTGCGGCCTTCATATACAATGCAAAGTGCCCGACCATTTGATGGCAATAAATAAATAATAATAATAAATAATAATGATTAAAAGAGATAAGAAAAATATATATGTAAGTCAACTATATCTGTAAACTTCTATTAACTTCTATTAATTTCTAGGAATTAAAGGTAACTATTTCAAATCACAATACCATAACATAACATTTAATCAGTGGTTTATATATTAAAAAATGACGCATATAATTAATTATATTTTGGAATAAAAAATTAAAAATATCCTTTTTTGATGGTATATAACAGAGTTGGCCAAACTTCATGTCAGTAAGAGACGCACGTTTGAATTCAGGAATGTTCGAGAGCCGCATCTAGATTTTCTAAAAGCCACGAGTTCATATTTACATCATTATAGAAGTAGTGGAGGAGGTTTTAAATAGAAAGAAATCTCTGATAACTTTGTAATATGAGTCTAAACTAATTAATTACTTCCTTTTGGACACTGAATAGTTTTAATTTACCATATTTCATACATATATTTTATATGCATGAGCCGCACAAATTGCCTGTGAGAGCCGCACTTTGGCCACCCCTGGCATATAACGTTGAAATAATGCAGGTATAACTAAGATAAGAATATTGCACTAATTTTTCAAGCATTTTTAATAACTCATTTTTTCTTGTTTTAACGAGGTAAAAAATCATCAGTAATTTTCCAAAAACTACTTGAACAATTAATTCATATTTTATGGACAGAATTTCATAATATCGAAGTTTTTCTTGACCAAATGAAAATCTTATGTAACTGCTTTTATTATTTTTAAGTTTGCTGAAGATTCTTTAGCCGCTAGCAATAGTAACTGCGGGCAACGTTAGAAACATTCTTACCCACTCCTTCCAAATTCGAATACATTTGAAATGCATTTATTTCGTGAAATATTTTAAAATATTTAAGCTATCTAGTAGCTGCTTTATTGTCTGGAGTTACTGAAAGAGCATATTTTTAAAACTAAATATTTCTACCTAAAATCCTGCGTCATTTACTTCATTCGGGTATTTAAATACTAAGTTATAAGCTTTTGTTTCCAATTTACTTAAATCCAAAGACATTAATATTAATTAGTTAGAAATTAAAAACTAGAACATACTTAATTTTTCTTATCTCCAATTCAGTTGCGAGACTAAACCATTCAGCATTTTTTAATTTTTTTCTGTGAAAAACTATTTTTCTGGAAAATTTGTTTTCTTATTAATTGATTTTTAACAGTCTGATTTTATTAAAAATCTTTCGTTTCTGTACAAACTCTTAAAATTGAAATTTATCTATAAAGCAAAATATTTACATTTCTTCAGAATATTCCTATTTTCGCTCATCTGCTGTTTAAAGAAAGACATAATCCCTCTGTTAAATGTGCGGCTTTATATTATATTATTTTTTATATTTATAGTTTTTGATTGTACGGCTTTATTCTGTTTCTGAATGTATTAAATTACATGCAGATAACATATATAATTTTTTTTAAATAATTTGCTTAAAAACGCTATTATCTTTAAATCACTGCAATGATTTATCACTTAGTGCATAATGTTTTAATAACCGGTATTCTTTGGTTATTTCTAGATACAATTGTTTAACAGCTTTTCTACTTGATGGCAATCGTATATCTGTGTTATTTAGTATGAAAATAAGAACACTGTTATAGGATATAGAAATAACACATTCAATTTATTAGTGGCCAATATATACCTGTAGGAAACTCTTTATTGCGTTTTTTCTATAACAGAAAAATTCCTTTTTTTTATACAAGCTATGGTTTCGGTATAACGAATTTGCAATAAATTTTTAACACAACTAATTTATTAACGCACGAAATCCAAAACGGTTCTCAGTTTACACAAATATTCCAATGTAGATCGAAACGCTGTTGTAAACTGAACATGATTTTCATGTTGAAACTATTTGGCTTTCTTAAAATTTACCCTGACATGTTTTCACCAATGATTCCAATTCCCTTAAGTGCAATGAATTTTATAGCTTCTTCATTTCACATTTCTTCACCTTTAACAAAAAACAACAAATAATGGTTTCTAACATGTTAAATAAAACTTAAATACAATTTCTTAATTTAGGCAAAACTTGCACCAATATGTTAAGCAAAACTTGTAGTTTAAGTGATATTCCTGAATGCGCCATAGCAACTACTAAATACACTGCGGGCCATTAAAATTGCAACACCATGAAGTGAAGCAAATACAAAAAAAGATATTTATTGCACGTAAACAGTATGGCATGAAGACAAATTGATTAAATTTGTAAGCATTTTGGAAATTTACAGGGGTGCGAATTTAGTAGAAATAGCTGCCACCTCTGGCAGATAAAACGGCCCTTACCCCATTAGGCATAAAATCAAACTGAGATTGGATGACAGAAATGGGCAACTCATTCCATGCTGCTTCAAATCTACGCCACACTTCAATCCTATTAGCTAGAGAGGGGTGGCGAGCTAGTCTCTCAGCGACCCATGACCAGATGTTTCCAATGGGTGACAGATCTGGAGACCGTGCAGGCCAGGGCAGCGATGGAATACGTAAACTGACCGAGAGTGTGAGGGCGAGATTTGGGGAAAATAAATGAACAGAATGTAATTGAAAAAAGGAAATTTTTGAATAGCTATGCAACAGAAATTATGAGGATTGTGAATGAAAACAAGACTATCATAGGAATAGGACATTAAATATTTTAGTTTTTCTTTTGTTAACGAGTTTATGTGTTGGGTGAGTTAGTTATGTGTCGTCTTACTATTTTTTGTTTTCTAACCGATTAAGCTTACGATTTTCTTTATTTTGTATTGTGTGAGTGTATTTTTAAAGATACACAATCTGTGTTATATGTCGTCTTACTATTTTTTGTTTTCTAACCGATTAAGCTTATGATTTTCTTTATTTTGTATTGTGTGAGTGTATTTTTAAAGATACACAATCTGTGTTAATCTGTATTTTAATCTTTTGACTTTTTTTTTTTTTTTTTTTTTTTGTCTGCGTCGGGTGTGCTGCGTTAACCATGAGGCCGATTATTATCGGCCAGGAGGGTTGCAGCATACTCGTAAACTAAACTAAACTAAACACTGTGCATCTAGGAAGGTCAGAACACGACGTGCAACATGTGGTGTTGCATTATCTTGTTGGGACATGGCGTTTGGGAGCGTTGAAGATAAGGCACAACCATTGGACGTAACATGTCAGAAATAAACCCATCTGAGTTCAAATTACCGTCGATCCGAACTAAAGACGTGCATGTTTGCCCAAACCATCACACCAGGTGCATGGCCCCTATGCCGATATCGAATGCAAGCAGGCGACGTGCGGTCTCCTCACACGTATACATACGGCCATCAAAATATGCACGTAGAACCGGGACTCGTTTGAAAAGGCGACATTGTGCCACTCGTGTACCCAGCTTTGTCGTCTGGCTCGTCATAGTCGCCGTCTCTCTCTATTCTGCATTGTTAAGGGAAGCTGAAGTAATGGTCACCCTGCTGATAGTCCACGCTGCTGCAAACGTCGACGCACCTTAAGCATGGCCATTTCCTGACTAATGCTCCGTGATGTGGTCGTACGGTTTTGCAGGGCTGACCTCACAATATGTATGCCCTCTCTGGCGTTAATCATGGGAGGACGTTGAGATCCTGCATGCGGTTCAGTATGACCCTCAGCAATCCATTGATTCCATATTCGCATGACAGTGGTTTTATGTCGACAAGTGCGACCGTCGATATCATGGAACGATAATCTACACTTTCGATTGGCAACGATCCTGCCTCTATTGAATTTCGGAACTTCGGGGTAAGCATTTCCTCGCATAACACGGCATAACACGATATTATGAGCAAACTCCAACCTCACAAAGAACTTTCCAAATGAAAAATCCACTACGCAATTTTTCTTTTATGCAGTGCTACAGATGTCGTTCCTCCCTCCTGTGTCGTCTAAATTCTCTGAAATACTAATTATTTGCATATGCCAACCTCTTCTTCCTTGCATGTGACTTTGACGTTCGTCAGATTATTCCTTCCTGGTCTTGCAATTCACTGCTAGCCATTAAAATTGCAACACCATGAAGGAAAGCAAATACAAAATAGACATTTAATGTATGTACACAGCATGATTTTAAGACAAAATGATTACATTTGTAAGAATTTGGGGGATTTAAAGGGTTACGAAATTCGAAGACACAGCTGCCAGCCCTTGCAGCTAAAACGACCCTTACCCGCTTAGGCATCGAGCTGAAATCGGCTTGGATGACAGAAAGAGGCAACTCATTCCATGCTACTTCAAGTCTATGCCACACTTCATCACCCGTATTAACTGGAGAGGAGTGGCGGGCCAGACTGTCAGCAAGGAATGACCAGATGTTTTCAGTTGGTGAGAGATCTGGAGACCGTGCAGACCGGGGCAGCAATCGAATACCCTGTGTATCAAGGAAGGTCAGAACAAGACGTGCAACAAGTAGTCTTGCATTATCTTGTTGGGAAATGGCGTTTGGCTGGCCTCGAATACAGGGCACAACCACTGGACCTAAGATGTCAGAAATGTACCGATTTGCGTTCAAATTCCAGTCTTGACAGGGAATAAGGAGCCTAATACGCCGATTGCTTTAATCCGCCCAGCAATATGCATAATTACTTCAGAAATTGCCGAAACAAATTCTACAGTTCCGGTGTAAATTAAATAGAGATACAACAAAATGAAACCTCGAACTATGTGTCTTGCTGAACGCAAATTTTACATAAGAAAAGAAGTAAAAGATTGATAATATGTTACATTTCATTTTAAAACATCCTTGCTTAATCTCCCAAAGTTACTTCAATGGGTTTAGTTTTAATGCGTTAGGTTTGCTGCTACAAACTGAAGGCATTTGCATCACCGTCCATCCTTTGTTACTAGACTTTTGAAAGTTTGTTGTTGCGAAGTGACAGCATTAATATCTCTGGTTCAAATTAAAGAGAGGTAACGGAGAATTGTTGGTGTCGGCAACGGGGTGTTTTCTCGGCTAATTTAGATTTATACAACTCAGTACCTTGTTGCAAACAAGCGTAAACTATCTTCAATGCGTTAATCCCAACAATAAAATTTAATGCTAGAAAACAGTAATACTGTGACCCCCTCAGAATTTTTTAAAATAAATTAATTTTTTTAAATGTTATTAATTCTTCTTTTAGTTAGCTGCCTTGTTTGTAACACATAATTCTTCTGATACTTCTTGGTGTAGCCAGAGTTGAAAGCTGACAATCATTATTTCTTTTAAAATGAATTTCTTAATCTACATGGCTAATTTAGAGCGTCTTCCAATTGTTCATCTGAGGCAAGTACCTCACTCGCCTCCCCTTTGCCGCGGCTTTTATTGTAAGAAAAAATATCAGGGTTATAAACTGTTCATCATAACCGAATTAGTCAAAAAAAATTGAAATGTATCTTCATACAATCAAAATTACACAAGATAACATAAATTAAAATTTCGGAGGGAACTCAGAAACAAATATTGTTAATGACAGCGTCGTATGCAAGCTTCCGAATAAAATTTGTAAGGGACATTTTTTACACCAAACATTATAATTACAAAAAACATATGTTTTAAATTCCCATTTGTAGAAATGTTAAATTTCGAATTATTTTACTCAATATATTGCAATGAAAGTACTTTTTTTCACTGGCAAATTTCAAGTCACATAGTTCTAACAGCTTTTTTCTTTTCTTTTCTGAGACAGCTTTCCATATTCCACAGCCTTCGAAGAACCAGGAACAATTTACTAATTAGAAATTTCTCTTCAGATATCCATATAAAAATTTAAATATAAAAATTTATTTTAATTAAAATTAAAATAAATAACCTTTATTTAAAATATCATGTGATTAGACCGGAGTAATGAAAAAGGCTTGTTTTATTCGATTGCTGTAATTGGAATCGCAAATTTATGATCTGCTCTAAGGCTGAGAGGTATTTATTTATTCGTGTAATCTTATGGAAAAGTCCTGTATATGTAAAAAGAGCCTTTCTGTCAAACTATATATTTTCATGCTTCGTTCCGCAACAGAGAGTTTATCTACAAAATTTGATATGCAGAGCTTCAAAGTAACGTGATTAATTAAAATAAATTCTATATTCAAGGCATTTTTTTCAGCTTTTCGTAGTGATTATTTATTCTACGAGTACAAAAGCCGTAATTTTTGGTCATAAATCATTTATCGCTTTCCTGTTCCGTTGATCATGAAGAAACGAACCTGAAAGATGTGATATTACAGTGCTTCTAAGTTCAGTTCGAATGTTCAGAATAATGTGATTTCTAATAGTTGACCAGATGTTTATAATAAAGTGATATAAGGGTACGGCTAACTTTCCATGTTTTGATTTAGTATTGTTTAATGGATGCCATCCATGGAATATACGGCACTATATTTTAACAAGACGTAATATAAGTGCAATAAGTTTTTATTTTTGCAAGTTATTTTCGTTTTAAATTAAAAGTTCATAATTTTGATTTACCTACTTCGGAAAATCATATTAATAGTTGTTCAAAAAAATTAAAACGTACTTACTTTAAATGGCTATTAATTGCCAATTTTATAGATTCATTTAAATATATCGTCTTGTTAACTGATGCATCCTGAACGCTTTTTTGTAACTGTGAATTAATTTTTTTATTAACTAGTGCAATTAAAAATGTTTTGCATTATAATTGAAGTGCAAATTGATAATTTTTCTTGTAATATTTGATTTTTGAAATGTAACACTGTTTTTAGGAAAGATAAAATAAAAATTTTATGGTATTAGAAATTTAATTTTCCATAATTACGCTGAATAAACTGATAATGAATTTTAAAAAAATGTTGAGCATTTCGCTGGTAGGGAAGGTTAATACCTGGAATTTTGAATTATTATTAAAACTCTGATATTATTTTGAGGATAAAAACCAGAGCATAAATAATAATGAAATAATTTCCAATATTGCTACAGAAAGTAATAAAAAATTGTGTTGTTGAGTATCAATATAGTAAATATTAAATATTGTCGTGGTTCATATCGTTATAATAAATAAAACAATATAAATTATTTATGAAAGGTAATAATTATAATAAAATTGATTAATGTAATTCAAATGTAATTAATGTAATTAAAAACGAAATATATAAAAGAAAGATCTACGTGTCTTCGACAAAGTTCTTTTTAACTCAAGCACTGTAAAATCGCTGTTATAAAGCTACGAGTTGGAATAATTAAACACAGTGGGAGTTTTCTCAAAGCTCAGCTGAACAGAATTTTACATATTTATCTATCAGTGCTGCTTGACATATTTTCTGTTCCTTTTTCTGATTTGCTTATTCTTTTCTGGCACTAGGTATCATAATTATTTTTGGAGTGCTTCTCGGTGTCTTCTTTTCCAAACGAAGCCAACATGGATGGCGATTGACTGGATGGATTTCACTACACCAGCAAAATAAACATTTCGACGGGGCTGGGTATCAGAAACCTAGCTTCAGCGTATAAGAAGTTTTTTGTAACTTTGATAGCCTGTACTTCTTTCACCGTTTTCCACTTAAAACATTATAGTAGGAAAGCTGTATGCTCCCCTTTGAAACTGACACTCAGAGGCATAGCGGTGATTTCAGAATTTTGAAATTTTTTATGAGATTTTCGATAAATTCACGATGTCATTATTTAAATAACAGGCCACAATTTCAAAAACATTTAACATATAAATATTCTGGTATGTCATTCCCTAGATAACTATATATAGATTAAGCATACAAAGTTTCATAAAAATAATAATAATTTGATTTATCTTGCACCATGTGAGCCAGTTTTTTGAAAAAATAGATTTTGAGAAAAATGCATAAAGTTTAAAATGCTATAATTTTATTTTTAAATCTTGACCCAGATACCTAAAACTTCCCATATCTATAGGTTATACCTTCCTTTTGTCCCTATTTATCTGTTTTTCTGTTTATATTTAGCCTATTTGTTTTTGTGGCAATTTTTACTCTGGATAGTGAGTGTTATTTTGATTTACTTATTCGCTTCATCTCGAGCTTACTAAATCTCTCGACTGCATATTCACCATGTTGCATACCTATATAATTTAAAATATATAGTAAGCCTAAAAGTTCTCAGTTAAAGTGTATAACAGCTATATATGCCTTTAAGTTAAGAGTTTGTAATTCCACAATGGCAACCATCGGTATAAATTTCCAAAAAAATGTCATTAAAATGTTGTTTGCACTTTGTGTCTTTCTTTATAAGCACTTTTATAAGACCTTCTACTCACATAGTTTTATATACACTCTGAAGAATATTAATTACATTCTTTGGATTTGTTTGTTGTGTACACTCTTCTAACTGATACAGCACGCTGATATTTACAAAAATTGTCTGGTCCATCTGGGCACTGACCATGGGTTACAGCCGAAAAATTCGCGGCAAAAACATCGCAGACGAAAACGTCGCGGAGAAAACAACGCAAGGCGAGAACATCGTGCTACAAAACATCGTGGGAGAAAACATCGCAAAGAGAAAACATCGCAGTTCTAAAACATCGTGGTACAAAACATCGTCGTCGAAAATAAAGCGGTTCAAAAACTTCGCAATTTAAAAACATCGTCGTCGAAAATATCGTGATTAAAAATAAAGTATCTACAAATCATCGCATGACGATAACATCGCAGACATGCTTTAATAGCTGTAAATGGATATTCCCATAATGATTCGTCAGCACAAGATGGAAATAAGGATAATTTTTACTTTCATATTTTTTATTAATTAATACATTTTTGCTGAGAAAATAAAAAGGAAACTTAAGCATAGAAAATTAATGCAACTAATAGCACTTAATAGAATTTTAAACCGACATAGTTAACTAACAAAGGCCATTAATAAATCATTTTTATAAAGTTTTTACTGATAATTTTTCATGAAAAGTATAATCTATAAGTTGCATTCTTACTTTTTCAGCAAAAATTTATTAGTTAATAAAAAAATGTGAAAGTAAAAATTATCCTTCTTTACACCTTGTGCTCACAAATCATTATGGGAATATCCATTTATAATTATTAAAACCTGAAAAAAAGCATGTCTGCGATGTTATCGTCATGCGATGATTTATAGATACTTTATTTTTACCACGATATTTTCGGCGACGATGTTTTTAAACTGCGAAGTTTTTGAACCGCTTTATTTTCGACGACGATGTTTTATACCACGATGTTTTAAAACTGCGATGTTTTCTCATTGCGATGTTTTCTCCCACGATGTTTTGTAGCACGACGTTTTCGCCTTGCGTTGTTTTCTCCGCGACGTTTTCGTCCGCGATGTTTTTGCCACGATGTTATCGGCGGACACCCTGGCCATGTATAGGTAGTTTTGCACTAGAGAAAATGTGAAAAAATGGAGCAGTTACAGCACTTTCCATTCATTGTTTCTGATTCTAACTCCATTTTGAAATCTGTCAATAAAGACATCGATTAATGAGCGATTTTGACACCTCCATCAAGATATTTTTGTTTTTGCTACAATTTTCTAACTCTGGAACGGGACTTCTGAATATGACTTATGCGTTCATATTTACTGACACTGTAAGGATCTTAAGTTTTACTAACGTTTATTTTATTTTAAATCTTTACTATCACTTCTTATTTTCTACTTCCGGCCAGAATTATAAGCGTTAAGGTTTTTATGCAAAGTTTGTCTGGCGAACGCCAAGTATTTAAGTTGTGGCTTTTTGCCAAGCGAGAGAGAGGAAGCAGTGAGTCGAAGCAGGCCGCTTACCTTAGAAGTTACGCAGTTGCTTGTTGCCTTCCAGGCCAGAGGTTTTAATCCTCTTGATAAATTTAAACGTATTGTAGTGTTCGCAGTTCTCTGTACTACATACGCTTCCTGTTAATATAAGGCCCATCTTCCACATTTATTATTGTAAAGTTAAGTTAGAGTTTAGTTTTATCTTTATACTTTTACGTTTTGACCCCAAGTAGCGGGTCGGTGTATTCCGAAATACGGAAGTCATTGTAAATAGAGAAAAATAAAGGCTTTTGTATACCCTTCTTGTGTATCCTGTCTACTTCCCACAGTTTTGAACATAGCTTTAGTAAGCTCTCTGTTCCGAGTCAGGTCCTTGCATGTTCCCGAAGAAGGTTAGAAGGAACATTGATCCTGATAGTGGCGCCCAACGAAGAAGAATAACCATGGCAGAGTTTCAAGAAGAACCTGTGCTGCCTGCAGAAACGGCTCAAAATCCAGAAATGCCAGCTGCCGCCCTGGAAGGATTTGGTTACATCGTCCAGACCATGCGCGCTTCGATGAAACCAGAAGCAACATTTAATGGAAACTCACCAGTAACCAGTTTTTTGGAAAAATTGGATGACCACTTCATGCTCTACCCCGTGCACGAGTTTCAAAAAGTTACCTTAGCTACCAGCGCTTTGAGGGGCCAAGCGCTTAACTGGTTCAAATGTATAGGCAGAAGTCTCTTGGGTCAAGCAGGAAGTCCCACCTATACTTACGAAAATTTCAAGACTGCCCTACTAAAAGCCTTCCCTGTTGTAAGGGATCGTGCGAAATTAGAAACGGAACTTTTCAGTATATATCAACAAAGAATCGAAAACCTCTCGAGCTTTATTTTAAGAAAAATTCACGTTTTCAAACTCTTGTATGGAAACCATCCGGATCCTTAAATAATTCAAGTGATTTTGCCGAGGTTACTGCCCTAAGTGCAAGACTTTATTGAATTAAGAAATCCGACTACACTGGAAAAGTTATTTGAGCTAGCAATCCAGTTTGAAAGTAGAAGAACGGTATCAACAGCGAAACCAATTTGGTACGCCAAGACTACAGCAAACTCAAGCACACGGCTACGGAAGCAAAGCGAATCAGTGGGCAAGGAAACCCGAGCATTCAAAAACAGCCGGCGAACGTCGAGAGTTCAATAGCAAACCAGGAAAAATGTCTCAAGGCCAGTGGAAAAAGAAGGAAAGCACGGAAATGAAGAATAATTTAAACTAAAACGGATTTCTGCTGACGGGAGGGTGCGGAAATCCGAAGGCCACGAAAACCCCTCTTCCTTCAAGTTAAATACAGTAATGGTGAAAAATTTGACTCTTCCGAAGATTGAAGTGTTGGTGAATAATATCCCAGCCACCGCACTCCTGGATACAGGCGCGCAGTGTTCCTGTGTGGCAGAAGATTATTTTAGGAAGTATTTTCGTAAATATCGCATATATAATTGGGATAATACGACAGTGTTAGCGACGCAAGGAGAAAAATGTAAGTGCATAGGTAAAGTACCTCTGTATATCCGTATCAAGGACGAACAAGTAAAGGTGATGTTTTTTATAGTAAAGAATCTGCAAGCACATATAATCTTAGGAATAGACTTTCTTTCAGACGCACAAGCAACACTGGATTTTAATGAAGCGTCCCTTAAGCTGACAATGAAACCAGTCCGTGCAGAAAAGGCTGAACCGCCGATGTTAAAACTTGACCACCTCCCTAATGACGAGCAAGGAAGAATCCGACAAGTGGTAAGTGAATTTGCTTCGTTATTTAGTGATATTCCAGGATTTACTCAGGTTACTAACCATAGTATTGACACCGGAGATGCAATGCCAGTTCGCCAAAAACCATACCGGTATGATAAGAATAAGGAAAAAATTATAGAATGGCATATCACCGATATGCTACGTAAAAAGATCATAAAGCCCATCTCAAGTAGTTATGCTAGCCCGGTGGTTTTATGTAAGAAAAATAATGACTATCCTTTGACACATCCAAAAAGGTGGAGATTCGCAATTGACTACCGTAAATTAAACTCCATAACTAAATATCCGGTATATCCGTTACCTATTATTGAAGAAATTCTAAGGAACATAACATCCACCAAATATATGACGACTTTAGACTTAACGACTGGTTATTTTCAAATAGGGGTTAGGCCTGAGGACCTGCCTAAGACTGCTTTTATAACCAAGTCTGGCACTTATGCATTTTTGCGTATGCCGTTTGGCCTTTCAGGGGCACCGGCTACATTTCAGCGATGTATGGACGTTGTGTTAAGACCTGTTCTTGGAAAGTCCACATTTATCTATTTAGACGATATCATTATTACTAGTGATAATCTCGACCAACATGTACAGGATTTAAGACAGGTGTTTTCTTTATTAAATGCGGCCGGTCTAAAAGTTAATGTCGAAAAGTGCAAATTTGCAGCCCCTGAATTAAAATATTTAGGTTACAAAATATCTCAGAAAGTAATAGAGACAGACGAAGCAAAAATAATCGCTGTACAAAAGTATCCGACTCCAAACACGGCAAAGAAGCTCTCTTCTTTTCTAGGACTTTGTTCATATTATAGGTCCTTTAGAAAAGATTTTGCAGCTATCGCTGAGCCATAGTTAAAATTAAAAAGGAAAAAGGCAAGATTCTCGTGGACGGCCGAAGCCAATAGTGCTTTCGAAAAATTAAAACAAGCATTAACGCAAGCCCCTGTGTTGAAATTTCCTGAAAAGGATGAGAATTTAGAAATTTCAGCGGATGCTTCGGATTATGCGGTAGGAGCGGTACTTTCGCAAAATCAACAGCCCGTGGCATTTTTTAGCCGAACTTTAAATCAAACACAAAGAAACTATTCCGCGACCGAGAGAGAGGCACTTGCAGTTCTGTTAGCAGTGCAAAAGTTCCGAGTCTATTTTGGAAAGGCGCCAATAACAGTGTACTCTGATCATGCGGCGGTAACTAGATTGTACTGAGGGAAAAACTTATCCCCAAGGTTAATAAGATGGGCACTCAAGCTACAAGAATATAATCTGGTAATCAAGCATACCCCCGGAAAGGAAAATATCGTAGCAGATGCCCTATCCAGAATTAAAATAGATGAAGAAGGTAATACCGTAAAGGTGGCAATGCTCACAGCATGTACAATAAATTCCCAAGAAACTGTAATAACCGAACTGGGTAAGGATCCTGAGTTTGGAAGCATTTATGAGTATTTAAAGGATCCTGAAAATTTTAGCCACCAAGATATTGTGGCGATAAGAAATAGGGCGGCCCATTACGAACTAATAGATGGTCTATTATTTTATACAAAAACTACGAATTCCAACAACGAATTTCGACCTGTTATCCCAGCTAGTCTTAAATTAAATATCCTGCAGGAGCTCCATGACAGCCCTTTAGCTTCTCATGCTGGTATTCGAAAAACTATCCAACGCGTACGCGAGGCAGTCTATTTTCCTGAACTGCAAAAGTTAAAAAGGGCGTATGTCCAGTCCTGCCCAACATGTCAAGCAGTTAATTATATTAATTTCCGCCTGGCCGGGTTTCTAAATAATATTAAATCCGAATTTCCAAATGAAATAATTGGCATCGATTTATTGGGCCCTTTCCCAAAAAGTCAGTTAAATAAAAGTCGCTATCTCCTTGTTATGGTTGATCATTTTAGTAAGTGGACCGAAATTGCTCCCTGAAAACGAGCCTCCGCGAAATTAGTTACTGATTCTATTTTAAATAAATATATTTTAAAATACGAAGCGCCCCTAAAAGTTATATCGGATAATGGTCCTCAATTTGTAAGTATTGTATTTGAAGACATGTGCCAAAAACTGGGCATACGTCATTTAAAAATGGTCCCGTATCGGCCGCAATCAAATATAGCGGAACGGGTCAATAGAAATATAGTGAAAATTATCCGTAGTTATGTTAAAAATTTTCATAAAAGCTGGGATAACTATGTCAATGAATTTGCTTTCGCCCTTAGGACCGCAAAACATGATACAACGGGCAAGACTCCTGCTGAGTTATTTTTAGGCAGAAAGATTATAACGCCGTTAGATAAATTATTTTATGTGCAACAAAGAGCCCCAGAATTTAAAATGGGTGATATAGAAAAACTAATTAAAGAAGCAAAAAAGAATACTGAAGTAGCACAGAGAAAACAAAAGCTATATTATGACTTGAAACGACGGGGAGTAACTTATAAAGTAGGGGATGAAGTATTAAAAATTAAGCATTCACTTTCTTCAGCACCAGAAGATAAAACTGCCAAATTTTTTCCACGATTTGAAGGACCATATGTCATAGAAAAAATAACTCACGCTGTAGTAGTGTTAAAAGATAGAAATGGTGAAACCTGCTCCGCAAACATTGATCAAATCAAACCCTACTATGATCGTAATAAAATGCAAATTTTCAAAGATTTTTTGCAGGATCCGGCACGGCAGACACCGCAGGCACAAGCTCCAGAGGTGGAACAACGACAAGTACAAGGGCAAGCCATTAGGAGGCAGGAGCAAGTGAAAAGAAAGTTTCCCCGCGGGAAAATTGAGGGGAGCAAGAAAAAGAAGCCGTTCCACCGTCCAGAAAAGAGAGCTCACGAACCCCCCCAGAATGAAGAAGGGAGAAGGACGACGTATGCAAAGAGAGCCAGGAGAAATGATGGCAATTATAACCCGGCTCTAAAACGGAAGATCTACTCATCCGACAGGACTCTCCGCAGCAAATGTCGCCGAACTGCGGAAGGGCCACCAGCGGCGGAGGAAAAGTTACAAGGAAAATTTGAACGGCCAGCAACGAGGTCCAAGCAGGAACACGAAAGAAGTTTCCCGGTTCCGCCAAGACCAGCTGCCATCAAACGGCCAAGACCACAGGCAGAGGCGAAAAAGAAGGTATTCAAGGGTGACCGAACTGGAAAAAATAGAAAGCTTCTAGAGGAAGGCACTGAAGGGCGAGCCCGCACACGAAGGAGGATAAATCAAACTACTATCTGCAATACCTTTAAAGACTGGGCCCAGAAAAGGATGTCCGAATATCACAAAGATAAGTAAAATTTTATGTTACTTTGCAAACTTAAGTTAATCTTTCATTCTTTCTGCAAGTGGCATATTTCAAGAAGTTTTACCTCATGCGAGGTCTACCTTTATCGCCAAAAGGGCGAGAAATGAGTTGTTACCGATTCTGGTATTATGTTTTTCAATTACTCGCGTGTAAACCTAAAGTTGGTGTATAATAGCGATGTGTAAAGACTTAAATATTGTAAAAGTTATTGTATAAATTTTATTTAAAACATTCTGGCAAGAAAGAAGTTTTAGTCTGAAAGACTTTTTGAAATGTAGTATTTCAATGTAGAAAAATTGGCACTTGCTTTGAAAAGAATAGAAGTTAACAATGTACTACTAATGTATGTTGTCAAATGCGTAAAATTAACGGCATGTTAATATGTTCTTATATACAATGTGAACTGTTATTTCAAATGTTAAGAAATATCGTGATATGGTAAAAGTGAAAGTAATGTTAAAATTTTTTTTTATTCGTGTGACTGTAAAAAGACTAAATCATGGTGAATATGTGTTAAAGGTTGAATGAATGTAGTTACACTCTCTGACGCTACACTTCAGAGTTAGCCACTTTCAGAATAGTTCCTCAGGGTTTAGAGTTGAAGTTAGGGTGTGTTACGAGGTCTTGGTATGTTGAATTTTTAACACGTTAGTGCTTTGATTGTAGGAGGAAGTGTTGAACACGTAGACAGAAACACATTCGTGTTTGGTGTTCTTTTACAACACATGTCAGAGAGCACGGGGAGAGATAATTAAAATAGTCATGAATGAAATAAGAATGTTAAGTAAAATATAATTATACATGTTACTTGCCATTTCATTGTGTAACATTTCATTAATCTAGTTTTCCTTCCAGATCTCTGGAAGGAACCAGATTTGAATAAAAGCTCCTGTTTAGATGCAGTACAGATGAAAAAATTGCGTGTCCTGGGAGCTGCTATTGTAAAAACAAATTTCTTTCTTTTAAATTTCTAGTTTCTAGCGAAAAATGTTTGTAAAAGATTGGCCTCGCGTTAGATTCTAGAGCTAAAAGTTTTCAACAAGGTCGTTTTAGACCTCAGTTTCAAACTAATTAACTCTGGCGGGAAGTATGTAAGGATCTTAAGTTTTACTAACGTTTATTTTATTTTAAATCTTTACTATCACTTCTTATTTTCTACTTCCGGCCAGAATTATAAGCGTTAACGTATTTATGCAAAGTTTGTCTGGCGAACGCCAAGTACTTAAGTTGTGGTTTTTTGCCAAGGGAGAGAGAGGAAGCAGTGAGTCGAAGCAGGCCGCTTACCTTAGAAGTTACGCAGTTGCTTGTTGCCTTCCAGGCCAGAGGTTTTAATCCTCTTGATAAATTTAAACGTATTGTAGTGTTCGCAGTTCTCTGTACTACATATGCTTCCTGTTAATATAAGGCCAATCTTCCACGTTTATTATTCTAAAGTTAAATTAGAGTTTAGTTTTATCTTTATACTTTTACGTTTTGACCCCAAGTAGCGGGTCGGTGTATTCCGAAGTACGGAAGTCATTGTAAATAGAGAAAAATAAAGGGTTTTGTATACCCTTCTTGTGTATCCTGTTTACTTCCCACAGTTTTGAACATAGCTTTAGTAAGCTCTCTGTTCCGAGTCAGGTCCTTGCATGTTCCCGAAGAAGGTTAGAAGGAACATTGACCCTGATAACACTACTTAAATATAAATATTTTTTACGTCGCAAATCACTTTCAAAAACATCTCCTGCCGATGAGAAACATTTTAGTTTTAGTTAACTCGATGGGAATTGCTTTATTAATATTATTTTCAATTTCCTTCGCAACCCGTTTCATAAATTTGTTCCTTACGCATTTTCGTTTACAAACACGGCTTCGGTTATCTTAATCACCTTTTATTATACTTTTAACTCGAATGTTATTAAAAATAATCAAAGACAAAGATAAATCTAATTGCAGTATGCAATGTTTCGAATCAAGTCAAACCCATATGCTAGCGAGGACATATCGCTTTCAACAGGTAATTAATAAAAATGATACATTTTATTGGAAATAATTTCATGTTGCTGATTACAGATAATATCCTATTAATTCCCTCTCTTTAAAAGTCTTTACATTACATTTCAAAGATAAAAAATTGTTTATGTCCATTTTTAGCCCTTTTCAACTTTGAATGCGCACTTTCGGTGATTTAAATGCCCAGTTTCGGTTTTTGCGTCTTTATGAAATCCTTAATATCTCGGTTTCTAATTAACGTAGAAAAAAAGCAGACCAGTTTTGGAAAGCTAAATATGCAATCTATCCAATGAATGAATAAAAGAAAATTGCCATTTTTTGCCAAAATTGGCCTTTTTAACGTGTTCGGATGCCTTAAACGTTTAATGACGTGTACAAGCATAGTCTTCTGCTGTGATTATCTTTCCCTCTGTTTTCATTTGTATGTTATAAATAATTCGTACTGTTATTTATTATTTACTTCTACACGGTTTGAGATAGGTAAATCATCCAATTGTTCAGGCCCGAATCGAATAGGTGCGGGGCCCGTTGGATTTTTTTTACGGGGCCCTCTCTCCTCATTGCGGGACCCCTTTCAAATATCTTATACAAATGAATTTTTTATTGGTTAAACAACTTCTGTTGAACATTATCTATTGTTTGCTCAGCATAAAGTCTTTTTTGAAGCTCTGTACATTTTAACATAGCTACCAAATGATTTTTTGGTTTTTCATGTGTTCTCTTTCTCGTTTCAGTGGATTCGACATCTAATGATAAAATTATAGGTTAGGTATCCATTTTTAATCACATAATATACTTAAATTTTTAGTTTAAAAAATAATTGTTTGTTAATAAAAATTATGTAATATAATTAGTACTTACTTTATTCAACAATTAGTAATTGTAGTCACAAAATACGACTCTAATCATTATAACGATTAGAAGAATAGCGCACTACAAATGCAAGAAACAATTGACATTTGATACTAGCTATACATCCACCACTGGCTGGTACCGGTTGCGCAACTAGTTGCGCGTACATATACCTGTATAGTAGTTTACGTACGTAAAGTAGTTCACGTACCTAGTGCAAAATTTCTCTAATATAGGACTATCCCGATTAAATGCAATACATTTGACATGAACTTTTACGGGTATCAGTTTAATATATTATAAATATATATTATATAATAATAAACACGTTAATAAATCTCATCCAGCAATGCGAACTTAAAATAAATATATTTTAATTATTTGAATAATTCATAATTTATCCATTATCGTCAAAAGCAATTTGCTTTATATTTCGATTTTTTTTTTTGTTCTTTTTGATGATAACGCGGGGTCCCCTTTCAAATGCGGGGCCCAATTGGACCCAATGGCTCCAATCGCCCTTTATCCGGCCCTGCAACTGGTCTTACTGGTCTTAAATAACTGATAAATTACTACCCCACGCCGACGGAGCAGAGTCATTTACAAGACATTACACTGATGAGCCAAAATACTGGAGGTACGGAAAATAACGCATTAGTCCACCTTTAGCTTTGAACAAAACCAATATTCTTCTAGGCAAGGCCTTAGCACGGTACTAATATCGTTCTTAAGGAATGTTATCTTATGCTGATGTAATTAAGGCATTAATAATATTTCGAGCGGATGCTGAAGTTTCCAAGTTTTAAACTGATCACTCATATTCGTCAAACAAACGTTGAATAAGCCTGAGGTAAAAATATACATACTTTGTGCTCTTCCAATAAGTTTGAGATCAATCGCCCATGGTGACAAGGCGCATTGATCTGCTGAAAGGGACCATTTGCATTATATCTCAGACGTAAACGAGTGTAATGATAGGTAGAGATATTGATATAAAGCTGTAATGCTGAGAACTGTTTCCAGACGTATCAAAAGACCACTACACTCCACAAAGATATTTCTCAGGCCATAATTCTAAGACCACCATCTTAAAAAGTTGTCACTAACCTGAACTCACAGCAACCGTGCTTTTTTTTTTTTTTTTTTTTTTTTTATCAGTGATATCATAGTCAGCTTTGAAGGTCTTCTGCTGTCAAGTACCTTCCGTTGCAGAGTCCGTCCTGTTGTGCTTTTTATGATGTACGTGAACTATATTAACTTGTCATGAGCTTGCGGATGGTTTGTGCCAGTTGCTTTCACCTCTTTTGTTAACCAGCATTTTTCAACCAGAATATTCTTTACTACCTGAAATTTTTGTTCAGGTGCCATCCTTTAAACATGCAAATTACTCTTGCACAAGACAAGACTCCAACATTATTCGTTTCTGAAATGTAGAAACAAAAGTCTTCTTCCACTCATGATCATGTCTCATTCAAAAATCACTCAAATACTCACTTTAATCACTCAAACTTGTACCAGTTTTCCTGTTAATCATAAGTTAACGTTTCTTCATGTGAGTGCCTTACGTAAATAACTCTTGGCTGTTATATCACTGTAGGTCGTTGGCAGACTAATTAATATTAAAAACATGGATGTCTCTAATATTTTAACCACTCAGTGATACTTGCTATCACGTTAAAAAGGAAAGTAACAGTGTAATCGAAAGCATAACTATTTCTTATGTTTCCTCCTTAAGTCACTCTACTGTTTCACAGTTATAAAGCCCTATTTTTAGAGCTGAATTATAAAAAGAATTCTTGAGTTAAAATTCTAGTAGATGTAAAACAGTTCTTTAGTCAGATAAAGAGAAAAAAGAGAGAGAGTGTAAGTAGAACGAACATCTCTTCTTTTTGTCCTTTTGTCTGTCATGATCCGCTGTGTAAACCAAGAAGGAAAGGAGTGGCAATACATTAAAAACCTTATCTTTCAGACAATAAGAAATCCTCGCATAAGCTTTCTCTCGATATTGAATAGCTTTATGCGTATAGAGTATGCATTCGAAATAAAATTTTATTGATATATTCTTAAATCAATTTTGTCACAGTAAGAGGATAGTGCATTATACTGCTTTTGTATTAAAGACATCAAATTTCGCCATTAAACAAGTTTGCTCTCGTAATTCAATGGTGTGAATATTGAAGTAAACTGTTTCCTTATAAATAATTGTTTTCTTTGAATTTTCTGTAAAATTTTTATGCGATAAAGCAGAATATGGATTACCTTAACAATGAAGTAGAACTATTTATGCATTGATCTATGAGTGTGTATGTAAGCATCTAGAGATTTAAGGGATATCTATTCAAATTGTGAAATTAAACAAGAACTTTCGGGGGGAAATGTTCAAACAGCAAATTTTTAAATAGGCATTATATAATTAGACCGCTGTGTTGCAAAAATTGCATAAAAGGAAAAAGTGAGCTTCAGATTTCTTCAGCAAAAGATAATCTGTAAATTTAACATAAATTAAGAACAATGAAAGAACGTTAAGTAAGCCATAAGGAAATAAACTAAAAGAAGATTTTGAAATATTAAAATATCAAGAAAATATTTAATGTTTTTATTTGAAATAAGGGCATAGAATTAGGTATAAGACACACGTGGAGAAGTTAGCTTTAAGAAAAAAAGAAATCAATTCGTTTTTCGCGAAAAAGAAATCATTTCATTTTCTTTGCCACACAATTATATTCTTTAGTGAAAGAGATTTCATTTCAGATTTCAGTTTTCAGTTTCACAATAATGCTACCAAATTTTAAACCACACTTTTTTATCTACTAAATTCTCTTTTCCTTTATAAGTGCGTTGATAATAATTTGCATACAAATTACATTATAGAGTTAAGAAAACAAATAAAATAAAAGGGACAGTTGGTGATGTCCGAAACATTTCAAAACAACCGTATATCTACGATCAACCGAAGATGATATTATATTCTTACCTGATGAAAATGTGATATTCAAACGTTCAAATTAATAAATTTGTGTGTACATTAGGATGCGTTCCCTATATGTTTCATATCGACTGATTTTTGCCTGTGATTTGTCTCTGTCTATTGAAAAATCAAAATATCCATAAAAATGACGCATAATAAAATTCCTGTTAACATTTATACGGATCTAGCCTTCTCTGAATGTTAATTCCTAGAACCATAAAGACAATCCGACGACCTATCGTCTCGTCTTAAAATAAATAAAACAATCCGACGACCTATCATCAGCCAATCAGACGTAAGACAATTAAATGACCAAATAAGCAAAACAATCAAACGACCATTAAATCAGTCGTAAGACAATCAGGCAATCTATCGTCTCATCTTAAATAAAATTTGAACTCAAGAACTTTTGCTTAATATATATTTAATATAAAATATATTAAATATATCTGCATCCTGATGGGAGCTGACGAAAGCAGAAGTGAACGAATAGTCATAATAATAAGATAACTGGTTAATTAACATAAAACTCTACAAATTGAGAAAGCTTTTGTAAAATATCTAAGATGTAGAAAATTCATGCTATATATTTCTTAAAGAAAAATAAGTTAAAGTTATCTTGAACGCTTGATATTAATATCTAAAAAATATGCAACCAAACCCTTTACAGACGAATACCATGCAGGTAAAATGTTCTTCCTCATGATGGCAAAAACGTAACCATGCTATTCTTTCATTATTATTAAATAAGTATATAGTTATTCTATTACACTGTTATTTATAACAGATGTTGTTATTTATAACTATTGCACTGTTATATTTATTACAATTTATACATAAGTATATACAAACATTATTTGTTTTAATCATAATTACGTCCATCATTGTTTTATGTAGACATTTAAGAGATGTATGGACTAATACAATGATGGTGAAACGTTTAAATAGAGATAAAGAAATACACAAAAAAAATTCTCATAATAACTTTGATATTTTAAGAGAACTATGAAAGAATTACATAAAGCGAATACATAAAGCGAATTGCATATTAGTAAAAGTGGAAAGAATAACTTTGAAAACTCTTTTGTGACTTCATTAACGGTTTGCTTAGCAGCAAATGATTTTGTAAAAGTTTGAAAAAATTTTCACTGCTTCTTCTTCGTATATGTTTTGATGATATTCCGTTAATTTTAATTTCCTTTTTTTTTTTTTCTTTTAAAAATAAAAAAGGTAAAATCGTATTTCTTATTCAGATTTTCAGTCTGAAAAAGCTTTAATGAAAAAAGTTTATTCATGGATAAATTTAGTTGCTAAGATTCCTACAGTAATTTTATTTTAATTGCCATAACAGAAGTATGAATGAAAGTTCTTGAAATATCTATGTACACTCGGTATGGTGCAATCCTTAAACAGCAAGAATGAATAAAAATTAAAAATGAACGCCTTTGTTTTTACTAAAGGTTTATAACAAAGCCTTTGCTTTTGCTTCAAAGACTTTCATGACTGTAAAATTTAATTAGAGCATTAAAATAATTTATGTTTTCTTTCTAAAATATTTCACTTACAGTGCTGTTAATTAGGGTAAAATTAAAGCAGCATATATTGTAACAATTTAATAGCTTCTATAATTAAAACACTAAGCAAAGTTCTAAAATGTTTTGCATACAGTTTTTCTTTTAAACTGTTCTTAATTGCACAAAATATAATGACTTTTTTTTTTTTTTTTTTAACAACAGAATTATTTCTTCCAAAATCTAAAAATGGATAAATGCCATTTTGTTCTCTAACTCTTCTCTTTCTACATCTTTGGGTTTTTCCCCTCGGATTCATCCAAGCTTATACATTTACGAAAGCTTTTTTGGTTAACAAATATCATTAAATATTTACAAACATTTTGCACTTCATGAAAAAAAAAAAAAACGATTTTTAACAGTTGCGGATATTAAATAGCATTTAAATACATAAAGCGAATTGTAGACGCTTGCTGAAAAGCTTTATTTTAGTTAGCATTTCTATTTTAAAACACTTTGTGCAAAGCGAAAATTGATAAACAGTAAATGAATGACAGTTTCTGTTTCAGATCCTTTCAAATAAATCAATTTTATCTGCCACAGACCTCGTAACCAGATCTTCACAACAGTACCCGAGTGTTTCAGGTCACTGAATAATAATGATTTCGTCCGAATTCGATTCCAAGTAGAATGGTTAGATAGCATAGAAATGTTTGTTTTTTAACTAGTGAAATGTAGTAAAACGGAGAAGGTTTTCTTAAAAAGTTTATTTCTCGTGAAAAGAGTATCCCTAGGTTAGTTAACGTTTTTCAGGAGCTCAGCTATAATAAACTATTAGTATGTCTCACAACAATTGTACATAATTTCATAGCAACTGCCACACTAAGAGTCCTCGCGTCGGATGCAGTGGCAACTTGAGAGTACCTTATATTTTTAATATAGATAAAATTTTTAAGAATACAACTGAAATCTGAAAGAGAATACGTTTTTGTAACATTCTGTACTACGGATCAGGTCAGTTGATGATGAATAAGGACAAATGGTCTTTAACAATGGTTAAAGGTATTGTCCCACATTCATCATTAACTAGATTTTATTTTAAATAATAATATCCAAATTAATCACAGTTTTCATATTACATATACATAA
The DNA here is from genome assembly GCF_044657685.1 of Stegodyphus dumicola. Lineage (NCBI taxonomy): Eukaryota > Metazoa > Arthropoda > Arachnida > Araneae > Eresidae > Stegodyphus > Stegodyphus dumicola. The sequence goes on along the minus strand of NC_140781.1, from coordinate 103,965,594 downwards.
TTTTAAAGTATAAATTTTGAAACGCATTTACATGAAAGGGGAATAAAAAGCTAAAAATAAAATGCAATTGCATTAAAAATAAATTTCATAAAATCCGTAAGTTCTATCAAACATTCATAAAACCGATCATACAATTAATCTTAAAGTCTTCTTCATTAAGACTTTATAACTTATGCTCATAACATGAAAGTTAGAGGTAACAAATAAAATAATGAAATTTTAAAGATGAAGTAAATATACTACTATTACAATTATATTTTTAAGCGAGATAGCTAAAATCTTTCCCAAATGCAGAAAATAGTAATTTATAGTTTTAAAAATTTTAAGAATACGATGTCTTTGCTTAACTGGGAATCTCTTGAACGAAATGACATTAGCTGCAGAAAATTAGCTGGTATTATTTCGTAAAGGAATATTCCATTATATAATGATCTGGAGATCAAATGTCACTACAGACACAATGATCAGTATTGGTAAAATCCGTGTTTATAGTAAAATATTGCGAAGGAACCATGTCCTGTTAAAATATCTTAATAACTGCGGAATCGAAATTTTACGATTTAGATCTACTGTTGGCAGATGGTTAAAGGTGCGACTGCGCTGTTTACAAAAATTCCATTCTTCTTGCCATTATTTTAGTGCCAAAAGCAGCAAAAATTGAAAAACAAACATAAATGCGCATAAGACTGCAATTATAGATACTTTATTTCGTAACAGAGGTTAAGCCGATTAACCTATTCCCACGATCACTAACACTGAATTGCGAGAAAGGTTGCATACGACGTGTCTAAATATAATGCGGCGCGACGTGCGTGCATCACGTGCTTATGGCGCCTCTCGTAACACGACTGTCTAGTGCTTCTACCATTTCTAGACACAGTAGAAAAATATTCGTAATTTTTCCTAATTGTTATTCGAAGTCCTAGTGTTTAATATAAATAGTGAGTATTTTCCTATGTTTAGTAAACGTTAATATTAAAATATATCTTCATTTTCCCTTTTCGTTTTAGCATCCTTTGAAGAACACGTTCCAGTTACACGTGATTTCTTATTATCAAGCTAAATCGACACTAAAAAACCCACAGACTACATAACTTTTCCATGAAAAGCAGGATATATTGAAATAATCGTAAAATTTCCGAATTTTTTGGTAATATATCCATAAATATAAAGTAAGATAAAAAAAAATTTGGAACTGATTCTCTAAGTATCTGATGATTTTCAGATAATTCACTCAATAAAAAATCAAAATAAAACACGTAAAAGTAACCTTTCTTCTGTGAGAGGATATTAAAAACATAAAAATGTATTCTAACAGTTCTAATAAAACATCGGGATTTTTTTATTTTCATCTTCTCGACTGGAATACATACTTCACCGGAAAAAAAAAATTCAATATTTAAATAGATAACGCAAGAGGCGTGGGAATAGAGAATGTTATATGAAGGAGTCGACCGTATAAATTCATTAGAATTAATTATTTTTGCTTAGTTCCAAGCAAACTTTAACGCTGAAACAAAATCTCTTTTCTTCACACACAAGCATAGAAGAGAGAATATAAAATCTTGATTCATTTAAAACATTTTCCCTTTTCTTTTCATTTTATAAACATTCAATAGCGTTATATGCCCAAAACTGGAATCATAATCAACAAGCGGATATTGTAGACAGGAAATTGACCTTTCTATTAACTTTCGAAAGTGCTTCATAGAAGCATATTTTGGGTGGGAATTCTTGGAGCTCGAATATACACTAACTGATTTTTAACTGAACTTATGTTATTTTTGCAGAAGGAAGTACATTATTTCCAACAGAAGCCCTTTGTTTTTGCGTTTGATACATCAGATTTGTAAGTTATGAAAACGATCTGAAACCAAACCCTATAACACAGCCAAAATACAGAATGAACCGAAAATATCCAGAGCTTACGTTATTTGAATGTTTGGCTCTTCTGTAACATTAAATTATCGTAACTGCGAACATCATTTGCAACGGTATCAACATCATGAAATTAATTAATTCAAATTACTCATCATGAAATTTATGAATAATAATGTTTTTTAAATCTGCGTATTCGGTTCAAAAAGGTATTTCCGTCAATGCAATAACCCGAGTGTCAATAAATTTTTAGTGATTCGTTTACTAAATGTCCATGAGCAGTAAATTAAATTGTTTTATTTGCAGTGTAGAATTTGACCCGCATCAATTGTTAATCCAGAGCTGTGCCTAGGTATTTTTTTACCCTTGAGGCAAAGAGGTAAATACGAGCAACTATATACCACCGATTTAAATGTATTTCTATACTTTCATATGAAGCAAAAAGGCTGTACCAAAGCAAAAAGACTATACTATAGACTTATGCAAAATGTCTATACTGCAAAAAGACTATACTGTACTATACTACTGACTATACAAGACAGACTAAACTTTACTTTTTTTACTTAAATAATACTTTTTTACTTCCTTGTACGAAGTAAAGGAAGTATTGTAATCACGAAAAATTCAGGATACCATATTTCAACGAAAATATCCATTTTGACCGCTATCGAATGTAATTTAACGATGTTTTTGAGTGAAATCTGTACGTAAGGGCAAAATAAATGACTTTTTTTAACCAAACGAATTACAGAATTGATTTAAAAGGGATTCAAAGGAGATTTTTTGGTGCCATCCGTACGTACCTACGTATGTATGTGCGTATGTATATATGTATGTATCTCGCATAACTCAAAAACGAATAGCCTCAGAACGTTGAAATTTTGTATGTGGGACTGCTATAGCATGTAGATTTGCACCTCCTTTTTGGGTTGCAATCAGCAGCACCAAAAATATACCAAATATATATATATATGTATACATATCAAATGTTGTATGATCTTAAATTCACTTAGTGCGAAATCGAGTTATGCTACTACTTGCGCAATTGCTACAAAGTAAGTTAATAATAATTTATTTACTAAAGAAATATTGATTATATTATCTCCTAAGATTAATTTTAGTAGAATTATCTTAAAAGAGAGAATCCATAGTTAGTAAGTTCAATTTCGAAAATTGTTTTAAAGTAACTTGAATGTAAATTGTTAAAAATGTTTAATGGGGACTTGAATTAAATCATGAATAACAAAATTTCAATTGTAAAAAGAAATAAATTAAAAGCAAGTAATTAAATTAAATGTAAGTAATCATTGCCATTGATCGGAAATTAGTTGACTTTTCAAGGGGAACAAACCAACTCCCGTTCAATGAACAATAATTAAGAAATAAATACGAACAATAATTAAGAATAATTAAGAAATAAATACGATTTATTTCTTTTTACAACTGAAATTTTGTTATTCATGATTTAATTCAAGTCCCCGTTAAACATTTTTAACAATTTACATTCAAGTTACTTTAAAACAATTTTCGAAATTGAACTTACTAACTATGGATTCTCTCTTTTAAGATAATTCTACTAAAATTAATCTTAGGAGATAATATAATCAATATTTCTTTAGTAAATAAATTATATGTATACATATATATCCACTCTGTTACTCGGCTCCGTGAGCTCAGTGTTTTTATTCTTATAAAACTGTGCATTTTTTGCTTTAAAAATGATTGAATTATGTTGTTCTTATCATCCAGTTAAGGCTTTTTATGCCTACCTGCATGTTATAGAATTATCAACCTGTTGTAGAATTATCAACAATTTGAAAGTTGTTTAAATGCGGCTAAGCCTAGGTTTTTTTTTTTTTTTTTTTTTTTTAAACCATAGCAGCCATATTTGTTTACAGTTGAAGCTTAAAATAGTGGAGTTGTTGCCAATCTAGACAAACTAAGCTTTACAAAAACAAAGATAGCGTCTTCTGTTATTATTGTGAATTAAATCATGCTTAATCCATTCTGGAATTATCATTAAAGCTGTTAAATTATCCCATATATTGACTCAGCATAGCATCCACAACAAATTAAATCAGTTTCTACGCCTTTGGTGTCTTTTTGTCGAGTGGGACCATAAGGAAACTTTTAGTTTTTTGCAACGAAAAATCTGCCTTTTGGCCTGCTGGCCGCATTGCTTGTTTTTGCGCAGAAACTCTAATTTTAAATGTAAAAATTGCTTTTTAATTGTTTTAACTCTATTTGGTGTTTTATGTTTTTCTATATCCTTCAATTTTTAATGAAGATATTTTGAGCTTTTAAGTGTTTTTGTCAGGTCGCGAAGTGAGAACTGAATTAATTAAATGAGAAGTATATCTCTAACGAAATTCGAGGAAATAAGTTTAAATGAAAGGCAGGAAAAAATGTGTATAATTTAATATTCTATACAAGAAAGTCAGGTGGTGTAAATATCAGGTTTTTTAATGATAATTTTATATATTTAGAAAATTAATACGTGTAAATATTTCGTATTTTTAAATGAAAACGTTAAATGCACTTTTTATCACCTTTCGATAAAAATATATATAAGGTATTTCTCCCGCTTTCCTAGCGCGCCTTCGTGGTGTAGTGGTCAGCACACTGAGCCGGTATTTCAGAGGTCCGTGGTTCGATTCCCGGCGGAGGCGTTGCTAATTTTTCAATTCTCCTGCTTCCAAAAAATACTTAATGTCTCTACAGTGGCGCCCGAACTAAAAAGGTGTTGGATGAAGATTCTCCACACCCAGAATTTGGTGACTGGGTCCCCTAAAATCCCTGTCGCCCTTTAAAAAAGGGGAGTGTATAAGGTATTTCTCCCGCTTTCCTAGCGCGCCTTTGTGGTATAGTGGTTCTGCACGCTGGTTGGTATTCCAGAGGACCGTGGTTCGATTCCCGGCGAAGCCGTTACTAATTTTTCATCTTGCCTGCTTCCAGAAATCCTAATGTCTCTACAAATAGATAACACTGAAATGATATAAATAGAACTACAGTTAATGTAATAAATATTACATTAACCTTCAAGCCCTTTTTGTAATTTACTTTTTCTTGCTTGAACAAACTAAAATCGACAAGGTTTTTTTTTTCAAAATCTATTTGATTATGCTCTATTAATTTATACTCTATACAGAAAATACGAATATTTAAACGTTTTTTGTGGGGGGGGGGGAAGAGGAGATTTTGCATTACTGTTTTTTATATTTTATGTTTTCTGAAACTTCTTTCACACTAACATTAGTAATTGGCAAATTAAAAATATTAACGTAATTTCCGAATGAAATAAAATGCATTAATCCGAAATTTTATTTAAAATATCTGATTTTGCTTTAACGACCAAAATCATTGAAATAGCGTGGTTTTTCAAACTAGATATTTTTGATTATGAATGTTTCACTAATCAGAAACTGGAAATCGGAAGCTAATTTTTTATAACTCTAGTTAATTCGTTAATGTGCTTTCAGTGAATAAGTATGAATTAGGTTCCGCGCAACACACTTTTACATTTTTTCCTATCATGTCTGTCTGTATGTATGTGTGTAACGAGGTTTTTGTCCACCAAAGCTCTTATATCAGACTTCTAAAAATTTCTGTTTTTCGTATTTAAGCTTTCTGCATTCCTATAATAAGTTGGTTAAATTTTATATAAAACGGAAGCAGTCTTTTACTTGAAGCCCATAACAGTTTTGTAGCATATTTTTGTATATATAGAACTATAACTGATTGTTTCAGTTGAACGAGCATTGTTTACTGGCACTTAAATATTGCGGTGATATACGCGCAAATCAAAATGAATTTAGATTTTTTGATACTATAGAAATAACACAGAAGAAAATTAAGTTATTTTATTCGTTTCAAAAAGTATTTATTTTAAATATACTATGAAAACTTAATTTGCTTAAATTAAAAACCAATTAAACTATATGTTATTCAAATGTCCAATAAAACACAATTTTTATTTTTTTAAAAGCAAAAGGGTAAATATTTGATTTTGCTGGTAAATATTTAAAGAAACCAGTTCTTACACACGACCAATTATACTTAATAAAATATTTTGTATTATATACATTTCTATTTGTTTGTATAATAAATTAGATTTTGCTTACAAACGACTAACTGTAAGTGTTACTATAAGTACTTTACTTATAGTACAGTTACTTACTATAAGTAACTGAAAAACTGGCATATAGAAATATGCGACAGATGACAATAAATAAAGTTGGTAAGATCAGAGCAACTTAAATAGTAGAAGATCACAGTAGAAGATGACGGATAACATTTTAAAAGCACTAAGAGATTAAACGAGATATTATAATGAAATTGGTTCTAATCATAGTTGCCAAATATTGCTTTCATGATTACCCCTCCCTACTTCGCCCCACCCCACCGAAAAAAAAGGGACAGGCGAAATCAGAAAGTCGGACTGAGTTTCCTTTATAGATTCTTTCTTTATAAAGAAGTGATATCTAAGCAAAATCCCAGCCTTTAATGTTTAAAGAATTAATTCCTGACCTAAAATTGCACGCAAGAAGATTGGGAAAAAAGTTTTCTGAATCAAGTACGCAAATAAAACATTTTGGTCGCAATACATAAGCATAAAAACATTAAAAACTGAATTCAGGGACAATATTTAAGAGTAGCAAATATCTGAAAGTAGCAACTTCATAGAAGCAAATCATTGCCGTCTCATCTAGTCTTGAGTTTCTGGTCGTAACAGTTGGCATATTCCTTTTATTATTGCCTCGTGTGCAATAAAAGATTGCATGTAAATTAATATAGCCTATGCTAAGAAGCTCGATCATTGTTAATTTTATCAAGGAAATTTCTTGTTGTGACATTTTAATGCTAAGAACTAGAGAAAAGCTTTCTCATTATTTGCCTGACTTCACTTTTTCTAAAGAAATGCATTTCCATATTACTCTAGTAGACAAACATATTTATTAAAATATGATAGTTGTATAAATATGCTTTCTCTTGCAATAAGGAATCCAAATTTATCCTTAGTTACCATTTTTTAGTACAAAAAATATCATGAAAGTTATTGCGTAAGTTCTGTCTGAAAAGTGTGCGTCTGTATTCTGTCTGAAAAGCGCAGAGTTCGTCTAAGCCACGTTCATCGCTTTCATGGCGACAAACCTGCCTTATACGACCCTTTCTCAGATAATAAACATAGCACTGAATATTTCTTGTCCGCGGTAACCAGTTCCAGAGAAGATTCAAATCGTAGAACGGTGGATAATCATGGAACTTCAGCGATTACTTCCCATAGATGACAGCGCCAGTAAATGGCTAAATAAACAGCGGTATTGATAATCACTTTATTGAAACGACCACCTCTACAGGAAACCAAAATAATCACGACAATGATTTTGGTTTTGATGATCAAAGGTTGCACTTTTTTCTTATTTTCGCATTACTTTTTGATCTCTGCATTGTTTCTACAAAACTTAATTTTTCTTCACCTAAATTAATCATTTTAAAAAGCTAGACATGTTTATTGGCCAGATACTGAAGTGTTATGTTGACTTATCATATTTTGGCCCATTAGTTGTTAAAGACATTTTACTTTCGCGGAATAAACAAAATTAACTGGCATTTGTTAATAAGTAAGTTTTGCAAAGTATATATCTCATGCTGCATAACAATAGCTTGAAACCTTTCCATAAAAAACAGACAAGGAAATGGAAATAAAACACACTGAAATCTGCTTAGGAAAACTACCTATGGTTTCATATGATTTTGATCTTTTAAAAGATGATGTTCGATGCCAATGTTTATTTATGTTCTAAGAAATACTTGCCATTTTCAGATGTGGTAAATATGCCATTTAATTACATCTTTAATGAGATACTATCCTATTCAAAGAAACACTGACTGCCTCAGCACCTTTATACGATACTGTTGAATAAGTATTATGTAACTATTAATGATCTAGTAATAATACTTTATTAATCATCTAATAATATTTATTTATTAATAATTTCTTTAACAAAATATTTAAAACTAATATAGTTCAACTAAGTATAAAACATTAAAAACAGAGAAATGTTATTAATATTTTTTGCTATTTAAAATTTAAATAAATGAATGAATATTATTTATTTAGCAGCCGTTATGAAATACAAAGTGTTGAATGGATGGTTTTCTTAATAGAAAATTCATTTTAGTTTATTTTTATTCAAAACAGGTGAATAGTCAAATGAAAAGTTAAACGTAAAATTTAGTGGAAAAAATATAAAAATTGTTGTTGTCTGCAGTTTTATTGGAGTTCAGTCCCACTTTATTAAAATTTTATTGTTGTTATTAAAGTGTTATTGGAGCTCAGTTGTTACAGCATTTTACAATTGTTTATAAAAAGTCGCTGATTAAATTAAATTACCTGAATAACAGCAAAGCGCGCAATGGTTTAACCCGTCTCAAATTACCAATAGTCAACGATTCTAACACTCAAAACTGGTGGGCCAAGAAGGAAAGGTTGCAGAATTTTTTAATAAAATTGGAATGAATTCCAATAAAAATGCAATCAACAAAAAATTTTGTTTATACATGCTAAATGTTAATTTCTTTTCATTTGTCTACTGTCTAATGGTAATAAGTCATTATCGTCATAATGATCTTAAGTGGTAGTACATAAAGTTAGTATAGTTTTTCTCTTCAGAATTACATAAGGTTTAAAAAAAACCAAGAAAAAATTGCGATCACAAATTTCTATCTGATTGAGTATTAATATTCCATCTGATTGAGTATTAATAATTATTATTGCTCGAACAGTATTTGTAAGATACGTTTTCATCTCTTGCAGATAAAAAACGTTTTCTAGCTTTATTACAGAAGAAATTAACAGTAATATTTTCATGTTTAACGATGCATTTATAATAGACTTTACCAAAAAATTAAATAAAAGGAAGTCAACTTATAGAGAAAAGAAAAGGGAATAAAGAAATTGAGAATTATGAATCTTTTTGGGTAATAAGAGAGCAACAGTCTTAAATAAAAGTTTATTGCTGATATAATTATATAAGTAAAATATGCAAGGAACAATCTTTGAAAACATTTTCGAGTAAAAAGAGTCCAATAAATTCTAAACAGCTGCGCACGTTTCTCAAGCTACTTATTTACCGAATCTGTCTAAAATTATTACCACATTTTCAAAATCTGATGGCCATTAGTGGCTGAGTGTTATGAGACCGCTGGATGTTACGAGTTTGATCCCAGGCGAACAGGTTTTCGCGGTGTTTCCTCACGTGAAACTTAAGTTTGAGCAAATTCTCCTTAAAAAAAAAAAAAAAAAAAAAAAAAAAAACCCTCACGAAGACATCCATTCCCTATCTAGGCAGACCTTGTGTGGCTTATCATGTTCAAATAACCTAAACAAATACTAATGTTAAATCTAAACCTAAACCCAATTGCACAGAAACGCGTATTTTTGTATACAAACTTTTGGCTTCTATTTATTGTCTCAAGTTAAAATTAATAAATTTAAACATGTGGTTACTAGGTGCACTTTTCTTCAGATTAATTAGAATTTATATATTATGTACACCAGTTTTTTAAAAATCTAAAACCTAGTTTGATAGGATATTGAAAAGCACAGGTGGGCTACCTGCTTAAAGGGCCTTTGTGGAGATCTTTCTACGGAAAATTGACATGTATTCATGTTACACACGGGAGAAACCACTAAAACAATGCAGCTAGGCCGTTCTCCTGGTTTCGAACGCGAATCGAGCTACCAGTATTCAGCGGTTCCAATCAATAAATAACAGGCGATATTTTGAATTTTATGAATTTTAATATTCGTAACACTAAAAACATAAAAAAATTGACTGAACGATAATTCTACTATTGATGACAATTAACAAAACTGATATAAATTCCAATAAACATGGAGGGAGGGGTAATAAAGTTACAAAACCTCGATATACTATAAGAAATACTTACTAGTAATTTAAAAAAACTAATACAAAATAATTTCAAAGGACCGCACAGTTGCTTTCTCTTCCATAATCCTAGAGAGAGGATATCAATGCTATTCTTTGAATGCATTGCGGACTTTGAGTGAAATTATTGTCACGCAAAAGAAGGAATTTTGTTGCTTATTAAGGTCACAGGCTTTTCTTACATTTAATTACTTATATACTTGCTTTTAAGACAAATGCTTTTAAAAAAATTGCAAAATTATTTTTGTTAACGATTCCAATGGGAGGTTACAGCTTTGAGAGAGTCGTAAATTTGTCTCACAAAAGAGAGACAAAATTTAGGATCAGTCAAGGGAAGAATACTGAACGTTTGCGAGATATTTGCATTTTAATAGGGGAAAAAGTTCTTCCAGATACCAAGCAGTAACACAAATAACTATTTCTTTAACATTATACTATACGTTTTTAAAACTGAAACTGAATTCTGTCAGCATCACATTAAACCCACAAAAGCATTTAATGGTTTAGCATGCACTTGGTTTTGAAAAAAGTCCATTTATATCTTCTTCGCAATAATTCTCATAAATTCATTTCCTAGAATAATCACCTGTTTCTTTTAGTTAAATATAAATTATAGAAATATAACATCAAAAAATGGATGTAAACGTAAATAATAAAAGGTGCAGATTCGTGGTTTTCGCTCGGTAATGATGATTTATAAAAAGTCAATTTCCGGCAGTGGAATCAACACCGTTATATGACTTAAAAAATGTACATTTAATAAGGCGGCATTTTGATACCTTATAGCTTATAATAGCAGATTTTTTTCATTATCTAACATGTTTTTAAATTTAAGAAATTATCCTTCAGCACCTAAACAATTTATCAGCAATGACAGATATATGAAAGAGATTTTCGTCACTTTCGTTTGGTTTGGTTGTTTTAATTACTGCAAAGCACACTACGTCTATCTGCCTAAGGGGATATGTCTTCGTGGAGGACTTTCTAAGGGAAGCTGGCTCGTATACACGTAACACATGGGGAAAACCACTAAAACGCCCATGCAGGCAGCCCGTTCGCGGGATTCGAACCTCGGACCGAACTACAAGTGTTCAGCGACTTTACCGCTCGGCCGCTGGTGGGTCTGTGTCACTTTGGGAAGGAACAATTTCTGATCAGAAATCTTAGAAACCTAAAGAATATTTCAAAGTCCTGGTTTAGAATTTAATACAGAATTACTTTGCAGCATATTTGTGTAAGTTCTAATGAAAGGTAGCATTCAAATCCGGCACCTATAATAGTAATTTTAAAATGTCAGGTAAATGTCTGAAATTTGCGAAAAATTTTGATATTGGAGAAAATTCAGAAAATTCTTCAAAATTCATAAAAATAATCGCGAAATTTAAGCTGTGATAAGATTGCTACCATAGTAATAGTCTTACCTCTTCTGAAGTCTCCTCTTCCCCCTCCCTTTGGTATTCTCTAGGATGCAGCCCATTTTTGGCTATGAAGTGAATTCGCATTCGCTAGGTAGGCCGGGCTGTGCCCAGATTCTAACTAAATTAATCCCAGTAACGGTTCCAGTAACCTAGTTCTCCGCAGCATAATTTCCATAGCAAATAAAAATGGTGGGGAGAGGCCTTACAAAAGTGGAGTACATTGAGCTGACAACTCACAGATACCGGAGCAGTACATTAGTGTAGTTGTCTCTTGCAGTGATATCCAAGTAATTGAACAATAACAAAGATACTCCCTTGATAGGTAATACAACTTTAATAGCAGTTGCAACTTTTACAAGCAATTCAGCTAAGGTACCAGAAAGAGGAGTCACGTAACTCCCTACCCAGTTTCAGCTAGATACAAGAACGGAAGCTATAACAACGGAAAATCAACATTAGAAAAACAGCTCACCCCGTAGAACAGTAACAGGACTGTAAGAGCAAAAACTATTGTAATGTAAGCTTATTACTCTTCATTTTTTATGTACTTGTTAAAAATAATGTTGTAAAGCAGTTAAAAAAGACATAGGAAATCCAGTCAATGTGTAACTGAATTACAAGTTTACATTGATTATCTCAGTAAAACTATTTTAAATATGAATTCAGAGAATGTTTAAATGTGCACATAACTGTCATGGTTATATCTAACTATCACATGTAACTTGCACATGACAATGTCTGTAATTAACATATCTATAATTAAGACACAATAACACGCCAAATAAATACTAATTCAGAAGTCAAACAACAAATATAAATTTAAATAAAGTTAAATAAATAAATTTAATTTAAATAAAGTTCTTTCAACAATGAATTCTATTGATCTTGCTATTCAATTCACTTTTGAACTTGAGACTTACAATTCTCTTCCGTTTCTCGACATTCTGGTCACACGTAACACATCCAACTTCAGTACTACGGTTTACCGTAAACCTTCATCGGTTTGCCTTCCACCACACTTTAAATCATGTTATCCGACTAAACAAAAGTTAGCTTCATTTTATTCCTATGTTTTCCGTGCTCTTCAAGTTTGCTCCTCCAAACTAGCCCTTGATGAAGAACTAAAGTATTTAAAAGCAATAGCTATTGACAGGGGCTTTCCACCCAACATTATTAATCAAGCAGTTAAAAAATTCTCATCTCAACACATAAAAGCCACAATCTTGTTTTAGGAGATTATAAAAATTCTGTTGTCATTCCCTTCTTTCCATCAATTAGCTATAAAGTTGCACATATTTTGCAGAAATTTAACTTTCGGGTTGTTTATTCTCCCATCAATAAAATTCCGAGTTCCATACTCAAGGACCCAATTCCGGATATGAATTCCTGGGGTATTTATAGGATTCCTTGCCAGTGTGGTTTAATTTACATTGGCCAAACTAAGAGAGCCTTAAAATTTCGCGTCAAGGAACATGAGGCATATGTTAGAAAAAAGGAAACACAGAAGTCTTCTGTTGCTCAACATTGTTGGTCCGAAAACCACACTTTCAGTTTTTCTGCTGCCAAAATTATTCAAAAAACATCTTCCATTGGAGAACTGGATTTTCTAGAGGCATTTCACATTCATAAAAATCTTTCTGTTCTAGTTAACGATCCTAATTCCAATCCAAATTTGCCTTCGGCCTTTAAAGAAATTATGTTTTAGTTCTGGTTTTACCAACAGATGGCGCCACTTGCTTATTCTTGTCCAGGCTTTCTTATCTTATCTAATCATTATTTCCTGTCTTGTTCATTTGCGGTTTTGCAGCTGAAGATGGTAGTTCGGTAAAACCCTCGAAACTAGTCCTGTGAAAATTTTGTAAATATAACGCTGATTTTTGTTGTTTGACTTCTGAATTAGTAACATATCTATGCTTATACACAGGCCTTGTATGCCCATGTAATATTTATATTTTTATATGGAAGAAATAATTCCTTCCGCCAGGATGACTATTAACACTGTAAGACTTTTACAACAAAGTCAGGGCAGTGGTTATCTCAGGCGGCGGTCAGTAACAGTATATAACTGCCTGTAATATGCAGAAATGATTGCATAGGCAATAACGACGTTCAACGTCGCTCATATTATATTCCTTAGAAGCTATGAAACCAAACTTAAATGAGAAGAATGTTTACTTTCGTCTTTCAAAAGATTTTAAACATTCTCATTACCTAACTGGAATTTTACAAAAATGCTGTATTACTCAGCTGTAGGCAAATAAATGCAACTAACAGCTTACAAGGCACATTTACTGTTATATTAGATTTGTCTAAGTTCTTTCGAAATTAAAACCCTTTCTAAGTTATACTTGCCCTTCCGAATACTAAGGCCCTTTTGAACATGATTCGCCCAAAATATTCATTTTATTTAGAGTTTAATAAATGTAAACATATTATATCCATTACAGTTATAGTGAGATTTTTCTTTGTTTCTTTAATTAGACCTGAGGCGAGAATAAATATCATACCATAAAATAAATATCATACCAAGTATTTCTCCCGCCTTCTTAGCATGCCTTCGTGGTGTGGTGATCTGCACGCTGGGCGCATATTTCAGAAGTCCGCGGTTCGATTCCCGCCGAAGGCGTTGCTCATTTTTCACTTCTTCTACTTCCAAAACAATACTTATATCTCTATAACCACACTAAAAAAATATTTTAATATAAAAATAAATATCCTCGCGAGGCAGGTTTTTTGAAGAAAAGAATTGAAAGAAGGAAAAGACTTTGTGTTGCATAATAAGATAATAAAAATTAACGACATTTTAATTTAGATTGGTGCATTCTATAACGATATGAAAAATTCAGAGAATACTAATTGAGGAAAAAGGGCTTTTATTTAAAAAATAACTTTAGCATTAAAAAAGTAACAGTCTTGAAGAATATGTGCAACCTTCATTTGTAAGAAATTTCTGACGAAGTGACAAATTATATTCGCTTAATTTCAGGTAGTACGAAATTCAAAAACAGACTAATGAATCAATAGATCAAGTAGTTTTCAACCCATTTAATTCGTCTAAGCATTTCATAACTTCAGTTAACATTTTTCACTACACAGACTGAAATAAAATATACTTTTCGTATTTATGTCAGTTGGTTTTATATGTAATGATTTCTATTACTCATATTACATATTTTTCATCTTGAATGCACAGGAAGAATGCAAATCCATCTTTGAATGCACAACATTTTCGACATTACATCTTTAATTGTTGACGCAAGAAAATAGTATACACTCAAATCACTTTTGACAGATAAATTACAGAACATTGAAAATTGCTTAAAATTATCCTTAATCGATATTAGACTAGTTAACGCCATTATTAATGAATCAATTTAATGTCGCGAGTGGAATCGATGTCATTTAAATTCTCCTCAGTCTCAATAATAATGTCAAATAGATTCTCCTGAGTCTCAATAATAATGTCATATAGATTCTCTCCAGTCTCAATAATTTCAATAGATTATTAACAGTTAAAAAGATCGGCGGTTTATTAGACCTTTACGAGTAAAGAAGCGTAAATACTGACATACCACGTTATAGTTGACTGTTATAGTTCTTGCAGTTTTGAAGCTTTATCAGCACACACCATAAAATCTTTATTTTACCTTCCACGTGGATATTTCCGCCTATAATCCACATATAATAATATATATTTTGCCTTTCAGTTCCGCTTATAATCAGTTTCCAGTCGACGATGTAAGGATACTTTAGCTAATATGTTATTTTTATGTTAATTCTTTACAGTTAAAATAGTATACTTCTATTTCTACCGTCAATTGTCAAGAACGCAAATTTGATTGAGATCAATTAGCCAGAGAGTTTTTAATTAAGAAAAATGCGCTTTGACAACCTGCCTAATATAAGCATTCAGCCTGAGATGCATGTCTAAACAACATGTGTATTTCAAGAACGAATTTAATGTTTGGTTACACGTTATTTTGCAGTTCCCATTAGCTGAAGTAGCAGGCTTATCGTTAGTTAAATGTTATCTTGTGCTTTATATTTATTTAAATATTCAAACTACAGAAATTTCACAAGTAGCGTAGCTATCTACTAATATTTAATTGAACTACAGGACGCAGTTTTAAATAATTATATTAATAAGTTTTAGCTTTTGTCTGTGAGTTCTATTTAGCATAGTTATCAGAGCAACGGAAAGTTAGACAGGTTAGTTAGATAACTAAATAAACTTAACCTCACAGTGTGACATTAGATCTAATTTATCTAAAATTATAGCCATATTGCTTGAAAAAACTGAATAATGTAAAAGCAATAAAAGCATTTCTCAGTAAATAAAATCTTTATTTTTTTAACAATAGTGTATGTAATTGATATAAATTAAAATAGATTTAATGTATTATAAACACAATTGACATTTATGAGCATTTGCTAGCTTACTGTAATTAATAAAAGCTGTTTTTCTTACCCTATTTTACGTACCTCGGTACATAATCATTTGTTTTTTTTTTAATATCAAATCACTTTACACTGCCATTTCTTGGTTCAATTTAACAGTGAACTCATGTATTTTTAGCAGCAGATTAATTAAATAGTTGCGCTATTTCTTAGAAATACGAGGATTTCTTTATTATTTGGTAAAACATCACAATTTTACTGGTTAATACTCCTTTAATGACGCAAGAGACAAAATGTAATGTTAAATTATTCCATGAAAGCTTTGAGTTTGTGATGAAAATTAAATCTACGTATATTTTGGATGTGTATTAACAGGTTAATTTTTATACTCGCGTTTGCATTTTCAAAAACGAAAAAACGAAAACCTGAGTATGGCGATCTCGATCAGTGAATAAGATATGACAGGCGAGGCATTAAAAGAAAAATAAAAAAAAAAAAAGCAGCTAATTGTTCAAAACGTTACCCTGTCTCAAATATCGAAGCAAAAATATAAAGTTATCACTCCTCGCAAATTTTCTCCAATAAATGTCCTTCGGATATTTTCCGCGTACTAGCTGCTTCTTGCAAGCTGATAGTTCATATATTTTGTTAGAAGTGGGGGGGGGGAGAACAACGAGAGTCATTGAAATGTTTTGCTTAATAAATATGCAAGGAATTGTTTCAATTGTTTCATTACGAAATAACGGAACTCTATATGAGCAAACAATAAACACTGAACAAGACAGCTTTTGTCTAAGAAGGAAAAGCACGATTTTTAATACACTCAGTTATTTTTTTCACCGTTTCTTATTTGCATGCTCTTAAAGGAAAAACCTCTCATGAATACCTTTTTTCTACTTTAATACAGACTATTGTTGCAACTCATTAACATTATCCTATAGCTTCTAATCTGATTATAATAGTCGTTTCATATTGTGCTATGTGTAAAAATTGTCAGCCATATTATACATGCTGACATAAATATATAATTAAAATTATATGTCTGTACCGTACTTAGTTTATGAGATTCAGAATGAAAGAAGATTAAGTCATTATGAAGTATTTTATGCTATTTTAATTTAATATTTAAGAACAAAATTCTAAATCATTGGAAAGATCGAAATGTAGATAGATATAAAAGCCGTAAAAAATTAAAACTTAAATGAATTGTTCTTTAAGTCATCCTCTTTACATTTCCAAATATTTTAACAAATTAAATTTTAGTAAATGAATAGTTTATCTGAATATAACATTTAAATTAATTGTTATTAAATACATAAACGATAACATTTTTCTGGAGATAAATAAGAATCATGTGTGTGTCATTATGGCAAAGCCTCAAGGGCTATCTGCCTAAGGGAAGGGATGCCTTTGTGGAGGCCTTTCTAACGGAAACTGGCTCGTATACACGTTACACATGGCGAAAACCACGAAAGCGCCCGTTCGCGGGATTCGAACCTCGAACCGAACTACCAGCGTTCAGCGACTTTACCGCTCGGCCACTGGTGGGCGAAGATAAAGTAAGAAAATATACAAAAAGAAAAGTTGAATTTAAATCTGAAGTCACAGAGTATTAAATATTTATAAAAAATTAAATGTCTTTTGAAGTAATTGCATGACTCATGAAACAACTGTTCTGTAGTGAAATTTTCCTAGCATTAAATCTAAACTGTAATAAAGTGATAAAATAGAGAGATAAATATATCAGCTTCTGCAAACATCTAAGATTAGGCATTTATGTTATTTACATGGCGCATTGATTCGTGTAATGTTAAGCGCGCTGCTAGCTGCCGTATCGTTGGTCCTGAGTTCAAATCCCGGAGAAGGCTTGGATGCTTGTAAGTGCATACCTATGCGGTACAGGGGCACTTAAATACTGGCATGCCGAAAATCGTCGCAAGAGGTTTAGTAGCAGAGGAAGAAAGGTTGTAGACCCTCAGATCCGTCCCAACAACATAATGTTATTTACATAACTCTTATGAAATTCTAAAAATTTCGTGCATTCGTTACATCTACAGATAAACAAAATGAAATTTACGTCTAATTATTATTACTTAGCTTTCTTTATATAAATTTTAATGACAAATAAAATAGGAGTTTAGAGATTACATAGAAGAAAAAATATAGTCCTAGAAATAATCTAAGACAGAAATTTTAAAATAATAATAATAAAAAATGAAAAATAAAATAGAAATAATTTAGTAACTGAAGTACTTTTAAACAAATTTTGTGTTCGGTAATGTATTTATATGTTACACGAATTCAATAATGTACTTTATTATTGTTCCTAATTTTTTATATTTATGTAATGATAGCACAAATTTGGAAGGCACGGATATATAGAACACTCAGACGTAGAAGCGAAGCAATACTGATGGTGTAGATACTTGATGCTTAGAATGTCCATCCATTTTGATGAAGAAACAGCCGAGCCTGATTAAATTCCACATTTATTGAAATTCAGATTTGTGGTCATAATTCATTTGGCACTCCAATCGTGCCTATTTTTCAGAACAGTTTTGATACTATTGTGATATAAGTGATCACTGCAGCAGCATGACTGCAGCAAAGCGTCTGGCCACGAGGAAAGCACAAGCGAAAAAGGGAAGGGAAGAGTGTCGCAGTAGTTATGCAGAGGAAGAGGGGAGGGAGTCAAACAGTTTCAATTTTAAGTTTTCGTTTACAATTTGGTGATTGATCAAGAGACATCTGCATTAAGCGTTAAGTAAAATCACATGATTAATTTGAATGACGCAGTTTAGATTTATAGCGCTATTTCTAAGACAGAGAGATGAAGACCCTAAATTAAATAAGAAATAAAAGAGGTTATAGACAATTAAATTTAGAAGTTTGCTTTCGTATTTTTTATCTCACATTTATATACATCAGAAAATTAAACTTTATATTATATTTCAACATGATATGAATAATAATAAAAAATGAAATTTCTCTTGGTCCTGAAATTAGGCAAAAAACTTTATTTCAAAGAAAGGAATTTTCTGATCTCATTTTTTAATTTTCTTTTATTTGGTATTTAGTGGTTTCGACGTTATATATTTATAATTCACTATTATTATGTTACTTTGTTATTTACTGGATCAAAACATTTTTGCACTTGATTAGGCTGGATCGGCAAGTTAGCGATAGAAATCAAGCAGTATTAAGATGTTTGAAAATAATTTTTGAATCTCAATTAATTATTTTTCCAATATTTCTAGTTATATGTACATTATGAAATTTATATTATAAATTGGGTATTATATTATAAATTTATATTATATATCATTATTATAATACGAAATTCAAATTTTTATTAAAAAAAATTATTAGCCTAAGAGGCGTTAGGCCAGAAAGACTATATGGTCTCGAAACGACGGCATTTTGCGTCGAATCACTTTTCAAATTGTTGCCACCGAATATTATTGCCCTGTATTATATTTAAAGAAATTAATTATAATGAAGAATCTGTATGAATGTACGTTTCTTTCTCGCACTGTGAAAAAACAACTACCGCCAACAAATTTTGAATAACGTAGTCCTCCACCCAAATATGGGCACTTAGAAGCCCGAATTTTGAATTTAAAATTTGTTTTATTATCTATTTAATAGCTTGTAAAACATCTAAGGAATTTTTGATTTAAAAAATCAACGATTTCAAAACTAGCAGTGGCAACACTGTACGGAACAAAATATTTTTATCTCCAGCGCGCGAGACCTTTCTATCGGAATTTCTACAGATACACTTTTTAAATGTTTTTAATCCAAAGACACGTAGCCCAAATACTCTCGAAACGTGTATGTGTGTTTAAATGAAAAACAAAGGCCTCTTTGGGAGTAATTTAAAATCGGAAAACTTTTAGATTTTTTATTATTATTTTTATTAGTTATTATTATTATCACCATTTTTAGATAAATTTATTTCTTCTTTACTAGGCCAAATGTTTTTAACTGCTTCAGTTAAATCTTCAAATGATCCAACTGTAGACATACTTTAATAAATGCATTTGCATTAATTAAAACTTAATTAAAATAAAATTTAACTTAATACAGAATTTTATCACATAAATCATAGAAAGTTATTAGAAAAACCACTAATTTCTGTGCAGTTTCCTGAACCTACAGAGAATTAATCATTGAATTTAGCTGGAAAATATTTAGTGAAAAGTAATACTAATAACAATGATAACGATAATGAAAAAGTATATTACTGTTAGAAAGAATCTGCGATAGTAAATAATTTTACATTTTTTTAAAGGAAAAACTGTTTTTGCTATCATTTTATTATTTTTTGTAAATAATTAATTTAACAAAATGTATGGCATGTACATTTTATATATATTTAATTCATTTAAAAAATTGTACTACAAAGAAGTGATATGAAAAAAGAAAATTGAAAGTTTTTTCATCAATAACCCATACAGAAACATTTTAATGCACCAGCTTTCAATACCAACCAAATTCCTTAATAATCTAATGAAAATCAGCTGATGCTTGAAAGCATAAAATAGTCCCTCCCATATCTGTCAAAGATTAACAGGAATTACACGGTATATGTCAACGATTAACACTTTCAGGAAACTTTGCGGCAAATGTACATTTGTTGAATTGAATTTTAATAATAATAATAATAATAATATAAGGCAATTATTTTACCTATGTAATAACATGCAAATATATATTCCAGTAACTCTTAATATGCTTTTCTTTTTATAGTGCTAATTATCTGATATGTTATTTCTCGGAAAATTAAAAAGTGAGTAATTTCTGCTTTTTCATTGACCATCTTAACAACAGATAAATCCGATGATGCTCAATCCAAATTTAAACAACGCAGATGTTTACAGGAGAAGATTTAGATGGTGCTCGGCGTCCAGCTGACGACAAGGAATCGGGGTCGCTGTCGTCACGATGGGATAACATAATAGCAAAAATAACTGAGAATTCACGCCTGAACAAGAGCCGGGATTAACAATTATTCGTTTGAACAATAATTCAATAAATCGCGATCGAGACTAAATTGCACTTACCCTAGTCCAGAACAGCAATAGCAGCTGACACGGAACAGACAACGTAAATACAAGCAGGATTTCTGCAACTAATTGGGCTACTGGAAGGAAGTTATAACAAACACTACGTAAAAGTCACCTCTGGGAGAAGGAAGCGCAGAAAAGAGCTCATGACGCAGAGAGATGTGAAAGACTCGTCATCAGCTACTTTTACTACTCCACTTGTGGGATCTTTTTCGCGCTGAACTCCTCTGCGGGGAGAAGAGCTCTCTTTTGATGAACTGTCTGTGTGGCTATTCAGATTCGGGATTGGATGTTGCTTTTTTAACCCCCTGCATCTATTTACATAACAGATACCGACTAAAACTCAGCTGAAAGTTTAGATACGTTCTGCAAAATAAAACTCAGCTGACTTTTCTTGACGTATGTCTTACATGTTTTGTGTATCTTGAGCACACTGTTGTAGATTTGCGTCCTTTCATTTTTTTTTTTTATCACGGAACTGGTTTCTATCTTATTTCGTAGTAAATAAATAAAATATAATAAAAATACACATACACTAGTAATAAAAAATAGTGATAAATATATAGACAAAATTATTTTCAATGAAATGTATACAGCTTTATTTTTTTGCATTAAATTTTTTAATGATTTTTTTAAAATTATGGTCTAATAGTAAGTGGCAAAACGCGTTAACTGAAGTAGTTTTGTCAAAATTTATTTTCCTGATTGGAGATTATTACCACTTTTCAGTTTAGCAGACTGAGTCATTGCAGTGCAGAAGTTTTTGGCTTCCTATATATAAAATTTCCAAAATGGATGATACCCTTATCGCATTTAGAGTAAATCTATATATGTAAATTGTATTCGCCATGGCAAACGCTTCTGAAAAAAAATCTTTTCTTGCATTGCAAAATATTGCAGAAATTTTAAATTTTAATTATTTCCTAATTTGTAAAATAGCGTTTAATTTGTATTATAAAATTCCTTCAGAAGACTACATTTCAAAGGACAGCATAAATGTAAAGAATTAAAAACATTCCTCCCATTACACCTTTGAGGAGTAACGATTACGTGTTCGATTTCAGGCAAAGATACAGTTTATTTTAAAGACTTTTCGCTACCATATTCTTCATTTTCCTTCAGAATAAGCTCTTAAAAATTGCTTTAGTCGAGCATGGAAATTTATCTTCTTTGCTCGATATCATTCCACCAAATGGCGTACCCAAAACCAAGTTCAAGATTTTGGAACTTACTTAAGCCTCTTTCCAAAATGGATGAACCCTATGAACGGATAGCCTCAGATGGTTAGTTTCAAACCCTGAGATTGGTCAAAATGATCAAGCTTGAGATTTTTTATCCTAATCTGAAGTAGTTATTAATACATACTAAAAAGTACTGAAAAGTTTGCGAGTCAGAGATAAGTTAGAATAAAAGCGCTTGTAATGGTTTTTATATTTAACGAAATTTAGTGTTTTAAGAAAGACAAATGATTAATTTTAAATGTATATTATATGAAAATATTTACCAAGTGCTACTCTTGAATAACAGTATTAAATTATTAAGACATACGAACCTTCGGAAATAAAAATATCATTCTTCACAGCACTTTCTTACTTCTCTTTCGTTATGAAAATATGAAATATTTTCTCTCTACAGTCTTTCTCATAAGTAACATGTAATATAGTATAAGGATATGTTTCATCGGAGAAATAAATATGTTTAACGAAAGAGCTATGTTTTAAAAATAAAATATTCTATTGAATTCTCTAAATACTTTTAAAAATTAAGTATTTAATAGATAACATTTTCTTCGCTTAGAACGAAAACAACAGCTTAATTGTAATTTTAATTTTGCCCAATTTTCTCAGGTCACAAAATAAATATTAAAGCAAGCATAGCCGTTTTAGACTTAACGCCACCTAAATCTGGAAACATTTTCGAGAAATTTATTCTTGTACATTTGTAGGGTTTATATTTATGTTAACTAATATTTATTTTAAGCTATCTTTCCTGTCAAGCCTTTACTTTCCCCTAGAATTGCCAATGCCAGAGTATGTAAATTGTAGTAGAACGCGCAGGGTATTCAAGTTTTAGCAGAAGTAAATTGAGTTTAAATAGAAGGGAAACGGGATTGTAAATGTGCTGCTTGAATCGCGAGCGTGAAGGTTGCTAGGTAGAAATTTAAGAATCGCGCGTTTCGGCCTGTGTGCCTATTTCGGCAGTTCGTTGAATCTTTCAACTTCTTAATCAGTAAGTTTGCTGAATCTCAGCTGTATCTTAGAACGCGGTTAAGTTAGTTACGATTATAGAGCCTCGTAGGTAGTGATTTCGTTATTTATTCATCTTGTCATTCATTTTTAGTTGTACTTTTCTATTTTGTTAAACCGCCGGGTCGGCGTAGTTTGTGAGCGTCAAATGAACGCAGCTGTATTTCTAAAGTGGAATAAAAAGGGATTTAAACCCTTCTTACGAGTTTGTGTAATTTACAGTTCAAAGCAGTCACTACCACTGTTGCTGAAAAGTTGGGGCCTCGCAACATTATAAAGTAATGCTCCACTTCCAAGATGAGATCTCAGAAGTGAACTAGGATCTACTTCTGACACACAATATACAGACTGTGAGTTTTCACCATCCATGTTCTAAATACTAATAAGTAATGTAATTATATTTTCATGCCTGTTAACATCAATAGTAGAATTAATTATGATTCTTTAAAGGGGAGCCTGATAAAAACAAAGTAATGCAACTGAGATAATAAGTAAAATAAATTTAACTCCTGATTACTTTCTGGATCTCAAAATTAATGAATCTTTTTGATGTAAGTGTATTTTTTATAGTGTCTCTTATTCATCTGTACCACCTTGAAATGTTGTTCACTCGAAAAGATTTTTTTTATAGTTAAGTTATAAAATAAAGCATAAATTTTAACGCAGATATCATTGTGAAAGTTTTGATTAGTCGCAATCCTTTATTTTATTAGTCGCACTAAGCACTGGACTACATTTTAAGAGATATTAATTAAAAACTAGTCAGTTTGCTTAAGATTATTTTTCTGTATAAAATTTCTGTATCTCACATAAAGGAATTATGTATAAGTTAAGTTTAGTGCCGCTTGTGTCTACTAATCAATAAAAAAATACAGAAATTTTGCATCGTATTTATACAGGCAGGGGAAAACTCTTTTTGCACTTTTAGATTGATATTTTTTCATAGTACTTGAAACGTAAAAGGATGAGTTATATAATCTGCTCAGTGAATAATATGGTTTTAGATTTGAGAAAGATAAATAAAGTGATATATCATGCGATTGTCTTGCTCATCAACTTGTTTTACGTAGAATGGTCATGTGTATTTTGTCTTGACCCTTAAGCACGCAACTTAGCACACGTGGAAAAATTTATTAAATGTGGCGTTA
Source organism: Stegodyphus dumicola (assembly GCF_044657685.1). NCBI lineage: Eukaryota > Metazoa > Arthropoda > Arachnida > Araneae > Eresidae > Stegodyphus > Stegodyphus dumicola. Next base: position 103,941,485 of record NC_140781.1, on the reverse strand, counting down.
TGCGAAAGTTAGGCATTAGCGCGTTAGATTTATAGAAAACTTTATATATGGTTTATGTATTCTTCCTTTTCTGAAGGAAAGGGTCTTCTTACATGATGCCCTCGAAATCGATATAGTTTTATACAAAACTAACGTCAGCACATGGTTGAGGTTTATTGATTTTGCATTTATTATTGGCGGGCCTCTCTTCTAAACAATTTTTAAACGTTACTACTGCTACTCTTTCCGTATGTCAGGCACTGAGACTCGTAAAGTAGTATGCAGTATTTTATGCCCCGTTTTCAGAATTTCCACTACTTTACACTAATATCTAGCCATAAATCTAACCACGTGTTTAGATTATGTTCAAGAAATTCATGCGTTTTTTCAGAGACAGTATTTTTTTAACTAATATTTTTCTGGTTTTTGATGCACTTTTTACTTTACTTCTTTTTTTCGTTATATTGTAGATTTCTTCTCAATTATTTATGTTTATTTTGGGCTTTTATATTCCTTTGGGAAACTTTTATTACTTTTATTTGTGTTTTGTAAGCCCTCAGTGTGCAGTTTCCCAGCTATATATTGACTCGCAAAAACGTTGCTAGCAGCAAAATAGCCCGACATTTTTTGTTCCTAATATAGTTCTGAGTTCTCGAATTTATTCCTAATTGCTAAAAGTAATATATAACCGTTTTCTGAAAAGTCCCGATATTAAAAGTTTGAAGTTTAGAAGAAACTTCAAGTAATTTTATAATTACTTAATAAAATATAAATGATTTTTTTACTATTTCTAAAAAATGTAACTTATTTCATTAAATTCCTAACATGCAATTCAATTGAAAATTACTAAACGCGGAATCGCTCCCTTAGTAACTAAACCCTGCCTACGTAAAATTTCTGTTTCATGCGGAACCTACGTGGAATAAAAGGAAGCCATTAGCTTGCCAAATATCTCTTGATCCACAGACGAATTCTGAAGTGTTTACTTTATAGTTCATAACCTCGCTCTTAAAACGCTTTAAGCTTTTGTTGCTAAGTTGGTATTTTTCATGCATATTTCGAAATTTCCCAGAGAACTTTCTTTTTTTTACAGCATTTTAACGCTTATCAGATTAATAAGAACATTTTCGATTAGTTTTAAATGTTATCCAAAAGCTATTTCTGAATCATGTGTTTCTCAAATTCTTTTTCAAATAGGCATCATTTTACTCTTATCCCATTCGAAAGCACTTTCTTAGAATATGTTATTACCGGTATACTTATATGCTTTAACTTAAAATTAATTAAAATTCATTTAATTTTACATCGCTATTAAGTAATTAAATTAAAAGTAGAAAATCCGTATTCCCTTCTAATAAATCAAAGATATTGTAGTTTAGATAATCTTTACCTTATTAATTAAAAATTAAATAAATATTGGTATTTACATTAATGAGATGGATGAGCATGCCGATTCTTGCATAGCTGTTCTCCGTTTGGATGTATGCTGGTAAACTTAAGTCTTTGATCGGCGCATACATCAAACTGATTTGAGTACTTTACTTTTATTTGAGTTGATCGTGAAAACCATTTGTCACATAAATAAGTAGAAGCAAACTGAATTATAATTTTTAAAGCACAGTTGTAAAATTCATTCTATTCCGTTTTCACTATTAATGAGCTCAGCGTATCTAGACGTGCAGAGGAACGATAGCGAAAAGTGCCACAATTATAGTGTTTTAAATACCAGTTTTGTTCTTGAAACCAGAGGGAAAGTAAATAAGTAGGAAAACCGGTGATAATTCTCATAAAATGTTCGATCTTGGGAGAAAACGGGATAGACGATTGCCGTGCATAATTACCATACTCTGAAATTTTCAGCTATACTATGGTACATACAATTAATTTGACTTTGTTTTTTAATCTAAGAGGACCACAAGGGCAGGCTTCAAAGACACTTGTGTTCCCCAGTCCACAAATTGAGAAACACTGATCATATCATTAAAATTTCTATATTACATTAAATTTTAATTTTGTTTATTTGCCCTTCTTTATCTTAAGTATCCCTAAGCTTGTGTATGTGCATTCACAAAGCTGCGTGATTAAATTTCTGTTGAATGCTCTTGTAGACTAAGCTTTAAGAAGTGTGACATAAATAAGCTACGCTTTCAGATTAGAATATTTCTGATCATATGAAGTCTTTCACTGAAAATATAAAATGAAAAACTTTTATAAGTCCTTGGTAAAAACGGAAAAAATACGCGCTAGTAAGTAATTTCTTGTTGCCCTAAATATCATATTCAGAAATGCAAAATTGGTTCTAATAAAAATTTTCATCATTACGCAACTTAAATAAATTTCACCTAATGAAAGAAACAACGAAGAAATCGTTCTAAGTGAGCATAAAAATATAGTAATTATATTAAATTAAAAAATTTCGAATTTTAACTTTTCTGCTAATGAAAAATCTGAATTCTAGCTTTCGTAATAACATATTTATGACATAAAAGATAGCTTTTATAAGTCTATATTCGAAAACTTACACGCCTATCTGTCTAAAACATTACTTGCATGCAGACTCCAAAAATTGCAATTAATGCGGTGGGAAGCATCCTATTTGATCCTGTGAAGGTAAAGATGGAATTTTTCCTCCTGATTTGGCTATGGAAAACTTGTTTGTCACTGATAGATTTTCCCCTTACGAATCCTGTATAAAAATCTATGCTGCGTTATATTTTTACCAAAACATGCGAATGTTACCGGGAACTGTCTTAGTCTACCTTATTTAACTCCTTTCTAAGTCTAGAAGCATGGATTTGTGAGTAATTTTCAATAGATATTTTGTCGTGCACTCATTTTTTAACAACTCTATTTGTTTATAAATAAGTTATCCACGCGAACTGGAACCACAACCCGTCCTTATTATCAAACATTCTTGACAATATGTATTATAGTAAAGTCTGGTAACTAGACTGCAATACTTTTCTTTAAATTAAACATGTTGCCTACAAAAAATCACATACTTTAATGCTTCGCTCGAGAGCCTTTGGTACAAGTTGCAACACCCAAACATCATGGTATTATTTCAATAAGTTTATGTACATCCTCTATTCTCAGTTTTAACCAGATCTGAAAGAACCATTCTCCAAGATTCTTGGTGAATAAAGGAGAAGTCGAATCACTCCTTTGATCTCTATCTACTGTGTAACGAAAGTTCTACGAGTTCGTATATCAAAGTCGAATCACTCATAATCCAAAGGACGAGATGCATGGTCTGGAGGGTTTTCCATAAATTTTAATTAAACTTAATATTTACATATATACAATGTAGGCTAAAATGCCTGAATCGAATATTTAATGCTCAAGAGGCAAGAACTGAATAGTTCCAGCTTAAATCTAAATCGATTTCTATTGCGTAGTGCATCGAAATTCTACCTTCAAGAAGAAGAATATTTTTTCAAGTCACGTGTTCAGAAGGGGAAAGGTCAAGTAAGCCAATAGATGGACTCCTAACGCCATCTCTTGGCGATATCAAAGAATATTCCTTAACACACTCCCCACCTGAACTCTGACAAGAGTTCATCTAACTCAGTTATACATACAATCAAGTACATAAATCACTATTCTATAAAAGTATTAAAAAATACTAATTAGTCAAACACTTCAATTCCAATACAGGTATCAAATAAAAAATGTTATAACTAATAAATGAACTAAATTTTAAAATATTTTCCACTTAACTGAACAAACTTAACTAAGGATATTCACTTTAATCATTAATAGACAAAAAAAAGGAAAAAAGCATAACTAAATCGTTAAAGTTCAAAATATCTAAAGTTCAAGAGGATATAGATGTTGAACAGTACGTTTTAAAATCCCATTACCAGTTTTTAATTCGAATGATCGGACTTTACCATCACGTCCAGGAATAATTTTTATGATTCTACCAAGTTTCCATAAGAGTTTGTTTTTATTATCTCCTTCGACTAAAACAACATCTCCTACTTTTAGTTCTGGTTGAAGTTGCGGATTCTTCAAGAAATGGGCAGTTCTAAGATCTAATAAATATTGTTGCTTCCATTTCCACCACAACTGTTTTAACAGCAATTCTTGATAACGCTTTCTTTTTAACAGCGTTTCTCTTGTCGTTTCGCTACCGATGATTCTAGCAAAGGTCAAAAAATACTTCAAATCAGTTTGTCCAATGTTTAAGAAGTGCATTGGAGTCAACGGTTGCGGCTCGTCATTGTCGTTGTAAACGTAACTTAGAGGTCGTGAATTAAGAACTGACTCCACTTCGACAAGTAGTGTAGACATTTCTTCGAAACTCAACAATGCTTTTCCTACGATTTTTCTTAAACATTCTTTAACAGATCTAACAAGTCTCTCATAAAACCCTCCCCACCATGGGGCTCGTTCGATTATAAATTTCCAATGGATTCTTTCTTTGGCAATGAAATTCTTGAATTTGTCATCTTTTAAAACTTTCGAAAAATTCTCAAGTTCTTTCTTTGCCCTCTTAAAGGTCTTGGCGATGTCAGAGTAGATGATTACGCAGTTTCCTCTTCTGCTCAAAAATCTGCGAAATGCAAGTAAAAAGGATTCTGTTGGCATATCTGATACAAGTTCTAAGTGTACAGCTCGGGTTACTGCACAAACGAACAAAACAATATAGGATTTTCGAATGTCTTTAGAACTCTTTACGTAAACTGGTCCGGCGAAATCAATTCCACAGACTGCAAATGGAGGCTATTCTTGGATTCTATCCTTTGGTAAGGGTGCTGTCATCTGGTCTGCTGGTTTAGCTAAATATTTTTGACAAATTATACAACCTTTTAATGTTTTTTTGACTAACTGTCGTCCTTTAGGAATCCAGAAGCGTGATCTGACTTTAGCTAAAGTCGCAGCAATTCCTCCATGCATTATCTTCTCATGTTCTTTGCATACAATCAGAATCGTTAGTCGAGAATTTTTAGGTAAGATTATTGGATGTTTATTATCTAGTGAGAAGTCAGAAAATTCCAGTCTTCCTCTCAACCTCATGATTTCCTTTTCATCAATATAAGGAAGAAAATTATACAAACGAGAATTTTTTCCAACTGAATTACCTTCTTTGAGGGATTTATATTCTTCGGCAAAAAACTTCTTTTGCTCTGATCTTATCCAGAAATTTTCTGCTTCTTGTAACTCTTCAGCTGTGAGAGTTCCTTGAATGTCGCTAGTTTTTCTTAATTTTCTAATGAAACGTGTTGTGCAAGCAGTGACTCTTAACACCTTCTCTAATTTGCTATATTTTGATATGTCGAAAAGATCATCTGCACTTTTTTCGATTGTACATTCAAGTTGATGTATATCACCGGATCTCTTTCGGTATTCCAGCTTGTTTTCATCTATTGTTTCTTTAATATCTAATCTTGGCCAAAGTTCGTGAGGGAGTTGAAGCCATTGGGGACCTTGCGTCCAAATGGTCTCATTTATTAACTTGGAAATCTTCGTTCCCCGAGATACGAGATCGGCAGGGTTGTCGACACCTGGGCAATAATGCCAATCTTGAGGTGAACTCAATTTTTGTATTTCTTCGACACGATTCCTGACAAAGGGTTTGAAGGCTTCAGGTTGTTTCTGGATCCAAAAATAAGTAATTGTTGAGTCTGTCCAAAAATAGCACGGAATTCTCAATTTCAGTGCTTTCAGAATATTGCTGACTAACTTAACTGATAACAATGCCCCCATTAATTCTAACCTCGGTAAAGTAAGGGATTTTAGTGGGGCTACCCTATTTTTAGAAGAGACAAAGGCCGTTTTGATTTCTTTATTTTCTGTCGTGAAACGTAAATATGCGACTGTACCATATGCTTTGACACTTGCATCTGAAAAGCAATGTAGTTCGATATTTTCGACATTAATGTTCGAGTGCATGAAAAGGTAACGAGAGATGGAGAATTCAGCCATTTGAGGTAGCTCTTCACACCACTTTCTCCATTCAGAGGACAAATCTTCAGGTAACGGTTCATCCCAATCTATTTGTGACAACCAAATCTTCTGTATTAAGCACTTTATTCTAACAGTGAAAGGTCCTAAAATTCCAATCGGATCGAATATCCGACCCAACACTTGTAGAAGAAATCGTTTTGTTTCTATTGGTTTAGATGTGAAAGACAATAAGTTCCGAACATCAAAATACAGTAAGTCCTTTGAATTATCCCATGCCATACCTAAGACTTTAAATGGGAAATTTTCTTTATTAAAATCTTCAGGATTTTCATCTGGAACGATACCCTTTTTTACCCACAATTCATGTAATTGTATTGAGTTACTATGCCATTTGTGAAGCTGCATGCTTGCTTCCTTAAATATTTGGACCGATTCTAGACTCGTAGTTAATGCTTCATTGATCGTTGGTTGGCTTCCAATCACATCATCTACATATACGTTCTCATTCAAAAAGTTAACCGTTGTAGGATAAAGTTTATTATATTTTTTCAGATGATGTTTAATGGTAGCGGATAATAGAAATGGACTACTATTTATTCCGAATAAAACTCTAGTGAACCTATATATATCAGGAGAAATGGTTTCATCATTAGGGAAATTGGAAAACAGAAACCTGGTTGCGTCTCGATCTTTTTCATGTATGAGAATCTGTAAAAAGGCTTGTTTTATATCTGCGGTGAAGGCTATTAAATTATACCGAAATCTTAACAATATTTCGAATATTTCAGGGTATAAATTTGGCCCAACATGTGGACAGTCATTTAAAGAAATGGATCCTGGGGCATGCGATGATGCATCATAAACAATACGTAATTTACTTGTAGCTCGATCCTCGCGTATAACTTCCCTATGTGGCAAGTAAAACACGACATCCTCTTCATTTGAAATTTCTGAAACTGGTTCGATAATATTTTGTTTTAACTGATCTCTTAATACGTTCCTGTATTCAGAAAATAGATTAGGATCCTTTTTAAATCGTTTTCTAAGTCGATGAAATCTTTGTTCTGCGATTTCCCTATTATTATTTAGATTTGATGTGTCATGTTTCCAAGGCAATCTAACTTTATAGCGAGAATTTTCATATGTTATATTTGATTCGAAATATTCGACTACTTCATTTTCAGTTGAATCGAAGTTTTCCCTCTTATCAATAAGTCCTGAGTTTTCCAAGTCCCAAAATTTTGTTATTTGTTTGGAAATCAAATCTTCCCCTACAACTACATTGAAAGCTAAAGAGACATCCTCATCACCTTTTCGTCCATGTAGGCACCAGCCGAAAATAGTTTCCACTGCAACAAGATTTTTGCTTAAGTATTTAACGTGTCCCATTACTATGTTGTAATAATAATCTGCACCAATTAGAATGGCAATGGGTTTTTTACAGTCGGGAAAATCTGCGAGCAGCAAATTTTTTAATTGTCTGTTTTGCTTAATTTCTTCTGATTTAGGAGGTGGAATATCTGTACCTGATATATGATCAGTTACTAATAATTCAACTTCTATTCTAGAATCGGGAGAACTTCTATGTTCTAAAGTTAGTTTAACTACGTCATAATTTTTTTGGATGGGAGAAGTATTCCCAAAAGTGTAGACAGTCAATTTTTCTTTTCTTATGACTTCGAGGTTTAACCTATCCGCTAACTCGCGAGCACAAAAACTTTTCATACTTCCACTATCCAAGAGAAGTCTGGCAAACACCTTTTCCTTAGCTGTTTTAACTTTTATCGTGCAAGTCTGTAAAAGAATTGTATTATTTGCATTATGTGAAACGGCCGAAACAATTTCTTCTTTCTGTTCCTTAGTTTGTGTATCATTTTTCGAAATTAATATACTATCCTTTTTATCACTTGGTGTATTTTTAACTATCGAACTGGATTTAAAACATATGGCTTCTGAATGTTTACCTTTGCAAATTTTACAAACTTTAGTTTGGCGTTGCCGGCACTGTGAGATTTTGTGTTTAGGGGCCAAACAAAGCAGACAACGCGCTTGTTTTTTCAAAATATCTCTCTTCTCATTAACTGTAAGGCATAGAGTCATGGTTTTGAAAACAAAAAATGCAGTTTCGATTTGATGACGCGGCTGCCATAAATTCATGTGTGGTGACAGTTTGTTTATGTTTCAGCGTCGGTGGATATCTGTTAATACCTTTCATTTCCGGGTTTGACTTGCGTGGGAAGGATAACGAATTAATCTTTTCTCGCGATTCTATTTCTAATCGGAGAAAGTCTAGAAATTTGTTTAAATCATAGGTTGAAGGATTTTCAGTATTTGTACGATGAAATTCTAAAGTTATATCGTTCGGGACAATTTTCATCAAAATTGGAATAAACATGTTGGAATATGTTTCTGGTTTCACACCGAATGCTAAAAGGCTTCTGACTTGAACGTTAATTGTATCATAAAGTTTTCGCAATTTTGCCACTTCACTTGAACTTTGAACGGGATTTAAATTTAAGAGATTAGAAATGTGTGTATTGATAATAAGGTCACTTTGACCGAATCTATTTTTAAGAATGTCTATAGCAGAGTCATAATTAGCCTCTGAGATTGAGAGACCTTCTATGGCTGATGCTGCGTTTCCACATAAATAAGTTCTCAAATAATTAAATTTTTCTATCTTCGAAAGTGTAACATTGTCATGAATAGTGACCTTGAATGAATTCCAAAAATTCATCCAATCGTTATAATCTCCGGAAAATTTGTGAATTAACAGTTTGGGTAATTTTACATTGCCTTCAATCTGTCTTTTGGTTTCAACTTCTGTAGATGAATTATTTAAATTCGTGTTGATATTTTGAGTATTGTATTTCCTTAAATAACGGTTGATTTTAGACTTCGCTATTATTATTTTATCGTTATATTCCATAGAAGTGTTAATATCTGAATCTAATTTTGATTCATCTTCAATCAAATTTTGTATTTTTTCATTTAAATCATGTAGTTCCGTTTCTTTACTATTTAACAATTCCAAACAAGTTTCTAACTCTTCTTGATTTTCTTCTTTTAAATACTCATCTACATTTTTAATAATTTGAGTTACAGAAGCACGTATATGTGCTCGATTCTTAATTAGTGTCTTCTGTTCCATTTTAATAAATTATCAAAGGAGACTTACCGTGAGAAGTCTTCGCTTACAAAGCTAATCCAAAAGGCGAAAAACACAAATTTTCAAATTAATCAGATTCTTTTCTGGAGCCGATGCACCATTATGTAACGAAGGTTCTATATCAAAGTCGAATCACTCATAATCCAAAGGACGAGATGCATGGTCTGGAGGGTTTTCCATAAATTTTAATTAAACTTAATATTTACATATATACAATGTAGGCTAAAATGCCTGAATCGAATATTTAATGCTCAAGAGGCAAGAACTGAATAGTTCCAGCTTAAATCTAAATCGATTTCTATTGCGTAGTGCATCGAAATTCTACCTTCAAGAAGAAGAATATTTTTTCAAGTCACGTGTTCAGAAGGGGAAAGGTCAAGTAAGCCAATAGATGGACTCCTAACGCCATCTCTTGGCGATATCAAAGAATATTCCTTAACAACTGTATCCCATGTACCCTCAGCTGGCCTGATGTCAGAACTTTGTGGTCACCAACCAGTACGTTTGAATGATGACTTGCATTCCTTGAACCAATCTTTCACAGTTTGAACTCGATGAATCATGGTATCTGTTCTTGACTACAATATTGAATTCATGGAATAAAAAATCCATAAACTGAATAAGATGGTCAATAAATATGCTCAATGGTTTTCATTTAAAGCTGCATTCAGCTTCCTTCATATACGTAGACAAAGCGCAACATCAGGAAATTCCCAACCACGTGCAGCAATAATATGGGCAAGTAAAAAATGTAACTCCACATCCATCATTAACCAAAGAGATAGTTCAACAATCGAAATTAAAACAGAAGCATTGTAACTTCTCTTAAAAAACGCCCAAACAGAAGAACTGTATCTAATTCTCATTACCATCAATAATCTTTAACAGAATTTTAAATGCTCTCATATCGATCAGTAGAATTTTTAACTGCTACACAGTACCCTTTGGGGATATAATTCGACAGATTCAAAAGGAGAACAAACAGAAGAATTCCTCAATTCAAATAACTTAATCTTCCGTAATCAAGCAACAGATCAGCCATCTTTCGTCAATGTCCGAAGCAAAGGTTGGACGGACTTAACTATTGCAACCTTTAATCTAGCCAACCAGATCCAAAAAATGCACCTTAAACGAATATACAGAATCTGATCATAAGTACACTTCATTTAAACTATCAGCATCTGCAATTATTAAAAGTACAGCCCGATATAAATCAACAAAAATAACTCAAAGGAATTCCAAGATTGGCTAAAGCAAGAATCCGAAAATATTATTCAACCAATAATAATGCAAAACAAAAGAAGATATCAATATAACAACTGGAAAATTTCTTAAATGTATCCAAAGCACCTGAGAAAAAACATTCAAGAAGAGAACCCAATCCTTAGCTCAAATATATAATGGTAAAGAAACAGGAAAAGCATGAGAACCGAGCCTTTCGCAGGAAGTTTAAATCAGTAGTTTATGACACGTAAAGAATGGAAATCTACAACAATTTAAAAAAAACTAAAGCATTAATACAAGAAACTAATCATCGAAGCAAAATAAAAAACATGGCATGTATACTTCAATAACAACAAAAACATACACAGCCCACTATACAAAATGGGCACAATCAAGCTATTCAAGTCAACGTAACTTCATTTCCCATCTCAGAGCACCAACAACAACTGCTGTGAAGACGCAACAGCAAAAAAAAACAACACTAAATCCCATACTAGACACAGTATTTCTCAAAGATAATGAAGATGAAACTACCGAATAACAAAAGAAAACTCACAATGATATTAACTGTAATACCGAAATACATTATCTCCAATACCAATTCACAATGACCGAACTCCAAAACCGACCCTCCCTTCACGTTGCAAGAAATTTCCCAAATTCCCAGAAACTTAAACAGGGAAAACGCACCAGGCCCAATAATCCACAGCACCAGTCTCAACATAATCCTCAAATTTTGCAATAAATGCTTGGACCTCAAAGTGGTCATGACTGCCCTAAAACAGGGCAGATAATACTATTTCTGAAAAATACGAGGGTTGGGGCAAAAGTCATGGCAACTATTTTTTTCTTGTATATATGTAAACGGATCACAAAACATATATGTGTCATGTGGAAGTTCTGCAGGCATAGTGTGTATGCAGAACAACAGATGGCTCTGTGATAGTTGGCTGTGTGGTAGCGAGAGTTCTGAAATCAGTCAGTTGGTGAGTGTCTTGCGAGATGGAAACAACCAGTGTTGAGCAGCGCGCTTACATCAAAATAGCCGTTCTCCGAGGGAGAAACGCGATGGAATGTCACAGTGAATTAGTAGTGAATTAGTAGGAATAATGCCCTACCATATCGTACAGTAGCACGGTGGGTAAGAAAGTTTCAGCAAGTACGTGTGTCAACCAGTGATGAGCAACGTTCAGGACGACCGGTGAGTGTGCCGTCATCGAGCACCTCATGGATGAAGACAGACGATGGACGTTACTGGAGTTAGAGAGGGCAAATGGCATCGAGAAACGCACCGTCCACAGGATATTGCGTAATGAGCTACAGCTACGCAAAATCGCTTCGCTGTGGGTATCGCATGCACTGACGGAAGTTCAAAGGTGGGTGTGCTATGCAATATGCTCCGACCACTTTTCACGCTAGCAACAGGACGGGATCAATTCTTCTGAAATGTCAGTCCGCGGAGTGGCGACATCCTGGATCATCAAGGCAGCAGAAGGTCCCTCAGAATCCTTTCCCAGTCAAATTGATGGTGATCGTCGCGTATGACGTCAGGGGTGTCATTGTTTGCCACTTTGTTCCTCATGGCAGAACAGTGACCGCATGGTACTACAGGAACACATGTCAGCTGTATGTGCATTGTGTTATCATTCTTTTGCACGCTGAAGGCCATATTGCCCTGTATACTACCGTAATAAATTCGTGTGTTACGATATTTCAGTGCTATTCATTGTCCACACATGTAGTTAAGACCTTGTCCTTTCATGTGTATATGTCACATTTTCCAACCGGACTGGTATCTTCAAGAAAAACAATAGTTGCCATGACTTTTGCCCAACCTACGTATAAACCGCTAGACAGCCCCGCTTCAGGCAGACCAATCAACCTTCTCCCAAATACTTAGCCTATACCTCCACCATGCTTACGACTCACTGTGGTAGCCTTCTATTCTCCGTAACTTACGGAACATTAACTGTCCAAACAATCGTTTCAATATAATATATGACTTCTTAAACAAAATCACAATAACGTCATCTTACAAAACAATACCTTAATTTTTAGAAATTAACACGTGGATGTCCCCAGGAATCCTGCAGGTGTATAGACCTATGGAACATTGCCTTGAACGAAATAGTTAATCAAATCTACTCAAAAATCAGTGCGTTTGCAGATGATGTCGCATTTGTTGAAACGGCCACTTGCATACGATATTCCAAGAAACCTTCAGAACCATAACTGAAATAATGAAAACACTTTTAAAAAGCGCAAGCTGAAATTTCTCTCTACCAAAATCACAGCTCATGATAATACACAAACCAAGCTAGACTATTACCAAACGACTCTCTCTGAAAACTGACGGCAGAAGAATTAAAAACGTAAAAATTAGGAAATACCTAGGAATTCACATTGACCAAAAGCAAAATTTTATCTATCATTTCAAGGAGATATAGGTATACATTCGCTAAATAAGACTTTATCTAAGACGAATGCATGGCTACAACTGGGCCCTAACCCCCATAATCAAATTTTTATATAATACCATAATAATCAAAGTAATGACTTTCGCCACCGTCATTTGCGAAATACTATGACTGAACGCAAAAAGGGAATTCTGACTTCACTTCAGAGACAGCTTATGCATAATGGGGATTCCATACAACTTCAAATGCTGTGCTCAACATCCTAGCCGGAACAACTCCACTACATCTAAAAGCAACAGATGAAGCTATTTATGTAACATTCATGCATTTCAAACCAGAACATTTCCTTTAATGATCATCTTTATAAAGCTAAAGAATATGAATGCTGTCCCAGTCTTCTACAACAGACATCATCCTGTCCCGCATACAAGGATAAAATTTCAACAACAGCCGAGTCCCTCAACAACAGAACCACAGCATTTACGGACAACTCCATAATAGATGGAAAAGTTCGATTCCTACATTCCTATGCAAAAGAACGTCTATAATTAAATACATTTAATGGCAAGGATAGCTAAAAAACAATAACAGCATTCATCAAGCAGAACTTTTGCCAACAGAAGCAGCACTAAAAATAGCAAATGACCAGAGAATCATCCATATAACTAAATCAAGACAGCAAGGCGAGGATATTTGTAATCCAGTCAACAACTGTAAAATTGCATTCGGAATTAATCAGCACTCGAAAAACATGCAAAATACAAAATTTACGCTCATATAGATAGAAGTCCAGAACGAGGACTCAGGTAACGACTCTGCAGGTGTAGTATTTGCAAAAGTGACAGTACGAAAGCAAATAGGAGAATTACTTGATGTTCAGTTTCCCAAAACCTGTCTGAGGAATATACTAAATATCACAAAAAATCACACAAAGGATCTATTTGTGTGATCCTTTGTGGCAACAAGAATGGGACAAAAACACAACATCTCGTCGCATAAACTACTTCTTTTCAAACGTGGAACACAAAACCAGAAGTACATAATATTTGTCAGGTCATGATCCTTTCCCGGATTATTTCTGCAACAGGACCCTGGCAAATACCGACCATGCTCATGCGGAAAATCAAATGATGCTGACCATACTGTTTTCAATTTTTCCGCTTACAAAAGTACTCCATCTGAAAGGACCGCCCATCATTGACATACCATTTAGACGTCTAATAATGACACAACTAGTGCATAGCTGCCAAAAACTCAAAACAATATTAAAAAATTGAAGTATTACGGGATCGAACGTTGCAAGGCAGAATAAAGCAAGACAAGCCAGATGTAATTAGCAGGACAAAAAGAATTTTTATGTAAAGAACTATAATGCTCAAAATCTAACTGATACCTACAAATAGATTTAGTATAAAATTACAGACATAACGTCTTTACTATTCACCAAAGCTGGACATGGTGTTGTTATGAATTTGAGGGGTTATAACGCAAGCATACATAATTAAGATTTTAAATAAAAAAATAATGGATTTGGATAGAAATTTATAATTAACTGAAACTTGAACGGAATTAGTGTACTCAGAAATATTCTAGCAGTTCATCCGGTGCAATAATATCTGATTATTGGGCTTAATTAACGTGCTTATCATAATTGTTTAGCTAACTACTATTTTTAGTTTTGTTACAATGGTCATTCTTGTCTCTGTCTTAGCTTTCGCTGTTTTGCTGTAAAATGATAATTCTAAAAATCTAGTCTTAATGTTAAATTCCTATTTTATTGAAAGAGCAGTAGCAAAAAAGGAATAAAAATAAGAGTATTGCAATCAAAATGTAACTGGTGTAGAATCTCGAAATAAGGGAAAATCAAACGTTAAAGTTCATAAAAAGCTCATAAAAACCAAAAAGAAGTTTTACTTTTCTCGTAACATTTTCATCAGAGCGTTCATGCTCTAAAAAATACAAAAAACATCCCTCGTTTCTGAGCTAAGCAATGAACAGTATAGTAACGCCAAAATAAGCAAATTAAATTTAAAACATTAGATTAAACTCCTCATTAATTTACCAACCCCGACGAGCTAAGAGTGAAAAAATAGTACTTGACTGAAAGCCATCTGTAAACATATAAAATAAAAATTATAAAGGGCTCAATAAATATACAAAAAAAAGTACGGACGGAATGACGGAAAGGTAAAAACAAACAAAGCAGCAATATAAGATATCAGTAGTTGTCGCTGCCCATGCCCTGTGTTCTAATGAAATGTGAATATAGTTTGAATCTGTAAGAAATAAATTATTTAAGAGCCAAAACTTTTTAAATGCGAAAAAGTTTTGTAAGTTCAGGGAAAACACCAGACGTTAAAAAAAGCAAGCTTACAGGTATATGGTTGATGTATAAGCTTGTACATGGTGAACTGTGATTAAAGATGTAATTACTATGTAATAACGTATAATAACTTAATTACTATTACGTATTTGACAACATATATTAACTTTTTTACAGTCCACCATGTACCTATATAAACTTGCATATCAGTCACATACGTACCTGCAAACTTGAAGATAATTCTTGACTTTTTGTCCTAAACCTTAGTAAGATTTTTTGAATAATCTCTGAAATTCTCCCCTCTCAATGTTTAAAAAATCGTATTTTGTTTCATTTTTGTTCGCTACTTAAAGAATTAGTTTTCACTGTCTTCCTTTCACTTTTACTTATCCATTTCTAGCTGCGCAACAACGAACTCGTGATATGCGTTTATTTTTCTATTTGCTCTCTATATACAACGGTTACAACGGCATTCGCTTAAGCCTGTACAAACTTCAGAAGAGGTAAGTTACTTACAGAAAGTTTGAAAACACATAGCAGTGTAGGGGTAGAAAAGCATTCGCAGCAGGTTAGAGAGCGCTATTGTGGAACAAGTAAAACCTCTAACGAAATTCGGACGAAATTCGGCATTTGATCATCAAGATCTCTCGCTACGGGAATTCCACCAAATATTCGACAACATCACGCCCACTGTAAATTAACTTCAGGTTTACAAGAAAATACCGCTTAAACAATATAACTCCTGGATAAATACTTCTGTTTCAAGGTATCAGCATTCGACGATCATTTCAGAGGAAATTGAATAGAAGGCTTCAGTGACTGCGAATTAGCAGCTATGCATCTAGCATATCGAGCGGCTGACTGTAATGGCTGTGATGTACAGTTGCGCATGTACAGTGAACGATACCCAGTATTCCGAATCACCAGGTATTTATACGGTTACATCAATGATTGAGCAATACGGGATCTCTCGGAACAAGTCAAAGGAATCGGCAACGAACCACACGGACACCTGAAGTGGAGCTCCGTTATGCGGAAAGGGATCCACATATCAGGACACGAACGATTGCTGCAAACCTCGCTGTTTCACAAACTATCGTCTGCAGAATCCTGAATTTGAAGCACTCGTACCCATACCATGAGCAGCGCGTGCAGCAACTGCTCCCTCCTGATTACACGCAGCGCGTTGCATTTGCTGAATGGTACAAGTAGACGTGTGCGATGGAACCCCATTTTCCGGCTGCTATCCTCTTGGCTGATGAGGTATACTTTAGCAGAGATGTCTTCTACAAAGCATATGACTCACATGTGTCGGCAGTAAACAGTTTCAGGAGTAACCCACCAAGCAGCACAACATCGGTTTTCTACCGTTGCTAGCGACCACCTAATAATAAGCCCATATTTCATGCCTGTTCGTCCGGACGGTTGGTCTTATAAGATTTTCTTAGAGGATCAACGTTTCTTACCTGGGGGGGGGGGGAAAGGAATTTCACAGTTTCAGGACAGGATGCAGTCCCTCTTTTATTTACCCGTGAAGTATTTAATTTTTGTTTGTGAACATAAATAATTATTTTTATTCAAGTTTTGGTATTTATCAAGATTTTCTATATATTTTTGGTTAATTTATGACACACATTAAAAAAATAATCTAAATTTAAATAAACGTATACACATTTTTCGAGTTTGGGAAAGGACGGGGAGGAATGATCGTCTAGGAATAGTGAAAGGCGTGCATACTGCGAAAAAGACTAAGACGTTCTATGTTAGATGAACAAAGCAACCAGCATCCGCAGTACAACGATATATTGTTCCAGCATGATGACGCCTAGAACATTTAAGCTTTTCATTCGACAACACTTAAATTCAACATTTGTCAAAAGTGGATTGCTCTTGGTGGTTCTATTCATTAGCGTGCAACTTTCTTTGGACGTTTCGTGCCCAAAATTCCTTTTTCTGGGGTTACCTGAAGAGATAGACTTACGAAACACCTGTGGCCAGTGAGGAGGATTTGTTATATGTACTAACGTAGCTAGGTAGGTAAGGTAGGTAGGCAAAAGAGACTGGGGCACTAGAAACATTCCCATGGATCATACATTTCTCATAAGAAATTTCTAAAGAAAGAAGAAAGCTGGATAGAAGAAGAAAGAAAGAAACTGGTGATATAAGAGAAGAACTGGTGATATAAGAATAAGAAAGAAGAAAGAACTTAAAAAGTGAAAGTAAAAGAAAGTAAACTGGTGATATGAGAAAACTAGTGAGAAGAGAAGGCTCGGAAATTGGAGATAACTGGTTTCTGAGTCCTCTTCTCACCAGTTAGAAAGAACTAATCTTTAAGAAAACTGGTGATATAAGAATATAAATCCCCCTTTTTTCCAATGTGATAAAATTATTTATCATAACAAGTGTTACGTTGGCTAATATTTATGTTTTAGCAGCATAATTAACCATAAAATCTGAACATTGCCATTGTTAGTCCAAAGGGGCTTTGTCCCTGAAGGACTATTGTTTTCGTTTTGCGATTTTGCGTTGAATCACTATAAATGTCCGTTTCACTTTGCAAACTGTTGCCACCAAATGTTAGAGTCCTGCATTATATTTGAAGAAATTAAATAATGAAAAGTCTGCATAAATGTATGTATATTTCTCGCATTGTGATAAAACAACGGTAGATACAGCCATCATTTTGAATGACGTAATCCTTCTGCGAATATGGGCATGTGGGAAGCCCAAATTTGAAATTTTGAATTTGTTTTATTATCGATTTCATATTTTATAAAACTTAAACGAATTTTTATGTAACAATTTCAACGATTTGAAAGCGAGCAATGGCAACAATCTACGGGGGGAGGGAACCGTTTTTATCTGCAGCGCGCGGAACTGTGTATCGGAAATTCTAAAGCTAGGCTCATTTTAAAATTATTTTGCGACATTGCTATTAAACTGAAATTTATGGTTTAAGTACGAAGAACATGATATTTAATAATTAAAGCTAACACACAAAACGTTAAAAACACGCTCCTTTGGACGTAAGTTAAAATCTAAAACCTTTCAGATTTTTTTTTAATTTATTTTATGCTTCGCATCGTAATGTTTAAATACAGAATGGGAACGAAGTTTTAACTATATTTTTCTTTTTCTTTTTTTACTTACAGTGTAGAACCCCCATTTATTTTTGTTCCAGGAACAGCAAAGTAAGAGATGACACGATGCCAGACCATCAGATACTTTAGCTGCATGATCCAATGTTCCTAATATTTAACATTTTCTTAACCTGCATAGAAAATGAAATTTTCGTGAATTTTATTTTTTATTTGAGCAGGAAAACTTTTTAAATAAACCTAAACCTCGAACTTTCCTTCCGAGGGGAAGAAAAGGATTTTATTTTGGTTACTCCAGAAGTGCAAAATAATTTTAGCTTAAACCATGTTCAATTAAAGTGAATATAAATCATTAAAATTTCACAATGGTGCTATCTATTACCTTCAGGATACTTTATCATTTCGCTGAAAGATTTTTTAGTTAAATAAAATATTTTACTTAGTTACATCTTTAAGTATTATAGCAGCTTCTCTAGAGATAACTGTGTTTCAAATATTGAAATTCGTTGTATTATATGCATAAAAATTTAGTTCTTTAGTTTATAAGGAATTTCTGCATTCCCCCCCCCCCCAAGCTCTCGTAATGTAACTTGTAGCATGTCTAGCTCGCTACTGAAAGATCCGAGGTTTGAATACCGGTAAGGGTTCTTCTGCCACTTCCTGGCTCCGAAGAATCCTAAGTAATTCTACGAGTTATTCGATGCTGCTTTTCTTTAAAATTAAATAAATGGGAATATTTCACTTAATAAGAGGGAAACATCAAATTAGCCATAAATCATGTAAAAATTTGTTATAAAAACCATAGTAAGGTATACGTTTAATTATAAGTTAAGTTTATAAAAGTTAAAATGTTCATATTTTACGTTTCATGTTATCAAAAGAGCTTCTTGATATATCCTATAGTTAAATATTTCTTTAGATTTCTATAATTACATATGACTCTCCTTCCAAGTGAAAGTCAATGCAATCGTGTATATAAGTACATGTTTATAATATATGTTTAATGAATATTTTTGATATCTTAAAATGCAAGATACGAATATTTGAACTAATTTTTATACGCATTTATTCAATGTACGTTTAATGTACGTACGGCTCTTTGTTAAAAATTTTTACTCCAGTTAGAAAGACAAACACATGTATGTTCTTAGGATAAATCAAACACGATAATTGATAGGAGAAAAATTAAAACTATATTTCAGAAATGATAACATAGTTCATAATAACCTGTCGCCATTTCTCCGCTCTCAGCCCGTTCTGTGTGAAGCTTATACACTGCCATCATTAAATAGCCTTCACGCAGATTAGTAGCATCTGAAGGAATACTGTACGTGGATTTGATTTTTGTGATTAAAATTTATTAAGCCGATTTATTCAGGTGTAATAAATAATTTTTATAATCTTCCTTATGATAATATTCAGTGAAATATTATATACATTAAACAATAAAAAAGATGAAAAGGGTTAGAAACTGGAAGACCACAGATAATAACAAAAGACTGCTGATGCCGTAAATTTCCCTGTAAATAATCGCATTGATTAGCAATTCTTTTTTTCCTATACGTAATATATTTTCTGTCATATGTCAGGATAACATCTCATTGTGATTTTGAAAGAGAATAAGGCCTACTGTGTGTTTTGGTAGTTTCATTCATCTACTTCCAATAAACAAAATAAGCATTTAAATATTTTTGTCTTAGCAGTTGCAAATAAATTTCTTGTAATCGGCAAAGAAGAGCATTTATAATTAGTGAGGAATTTAACTAACTTTTGCCATGTCTTTAAGTAAGATGCTATTTGATTCTTCCCGAGCAAATATCTCCTAACATTGAAGTATACAGCACAGATTAAGCTCTTACCTTTAACAGTAGAATAGTCTTGGTAAGGTGCTGGAACGTATTCTTGTACTGTAGGTATTTCTGGTGTGTAATAATAGTAACAAGAATCTATAGGCATAAAGTAGTTTCCAGGTACCACAAGTTCCGGATTGTAGGTGACATAAGATGTTGGATACCAGAAACCTGATGAAAAGAAATAACAATTGCATAAATAAAGAAGTAAAATTATGTTATATGCAATATAACAAAGAGCCGTGATTTATCTGCATGCTTCAGATTTCCTCCTTAATCTATATGCCATGTGTTTAAGCAATTTATTTATCTAATATATATATATATATAGTATATATATATATAAGGTTAGTAGAAATTGTAACAACCCAAATCAAATATCGCATCAGTCCAAACATTAGATGACTCTGCACTTTTTAACGTGTTTACAAAAAAAAAAAAAAAAAAGTCTCAGTATACAAGACGGACTTTTAATATGATGAGCTTGATATTAAAGCTGTTCCGTAGTTAAATAGATGATGAAATAATCTAGACACCATACTGTAAAGAAAAATAATATATATATATATAATATATATGTATTTATGCTTCCTTTTAAACATTAAAGAATAAGTAACGAAATATCTTAATATATTTTTAAACGTTAGGCTTAAATATCTTATATATTTTAAACGATATAAGTCGGGTATGAATTTTAGGAAGGCATTTTAGGGAAGAAACATCGTCCAATATTCAGGCCAAACAGTGACTGCTTTTCAAAATATCAGTAACAAATAAACTAGGGCAAATTAATAAAATTATGAAATAGAAAAGTAGAATACTAAAATACTTATACACACAACTAAAATCACATGAAGAATAGTAATAACATAAAATACGCTTTTAAAGATAAGGTTCATATGTAAGTTGAAGGATAAAATTTCCAGAATTTAATGTTACACGTTAAGTATTTTACGAAATAAATTAATGTTCTCTGTAAGCAAAGATTTACGAATCTTTATTAGCTTGTGAGATACATAAAAATCGTTTGCACCATATTAAAAACTGTAGTAATATTCAACTGTCTCCACGAAGTATCTGCAGATTATGGAAGAGATCATTTGCACTGTACAAAAAATGTGTCTGAAAACATTTCCTAACTCTACATTGTATATTGAAAGACAATAGGTCCAAGATATAATATATGCTGAAGTATTAGACTATTTTACAGCATTTAAATATTTTTGTCTTAGCAGTTGCGAATATATCCCTTGTCATCGGCAAAGAAGAGCATTTATAATTAGTGGGGAATTTAACTAACTTTTTCCATAGTAAGATGCTATTTGTAAAGTATTTTTAAATACTTTATTTTTCTGATGAGAGGAAGTCAAAATGGAAGCAGATAAATATATTTTAAAATAATTCCATAAGTAATAGTAGGAACGCGATCAATAAACTCCATAACTAATTTCAAGTTAGCGTGACACCCTGAAAACTTATTTCGTGTCATCCTAGAGCCATATTTATATGGTTATTAACTGCAAGTATAAAAATTGTCTCAAAGCCAGAGGCAATTTTGACATTTCAGACTTTAATGTAATCACCAAATATCATACATGCAAGCAAAAATAACTGGCTTTATAAAAGAGAAATTTTAGTAAGGATACTCATTATTTGTAGGATACATGTTTTCTGTACCAAATATTCACTCTTACGCCTAGACTGAAAATAACTTGTTTCATTAGATGATGAGAATTTACTTCTAAAATCCAATGCAATTACACAAAATTGTACACAAACAGATAAACAGAAACGGTCAAAAAATGCGTAAGCCAAACCACAAAGTATCCCAAAAGGAACTAAACATGTTTTTTACATAGGAAATGGTGTCCGAAGATCAAATCGTGCGGTGCTACAGCAACGTAATCGACAAGCAAAGAAAGGGAGTCGGTAGCGGCGTTAACATAACTTCCTTTACCGACTACTGTTTTTTCTATGCTTACTTACTTTTTCTGTTCTACTTACTTTATTACCGACTACTTTCTGTGCTCCAAATGTTTAAATTGTGCTTCAAACTCCGTTACATTCGCTTCATACTATATGATTTATAAGTTTAGCCACAGCAGTATATTTTCGGTCTAAATAGCGGACTTTCAAATTTTCGATATTTTCTGAGCATTTTCTAAATTAAGCGATTTTCAGAAGACAAAATTCTAAAGCTA
Organism: Stegodyphus dumicola; assembly: GCF_044657685.1. Lineage (NCBI taxonomy): Eukaryota > Metazoa > Arthropoda > Arachnida > Araneae > Eresidae > Stegodyphus > Stegodyphus dumicola. The sequence continues at coordinate 103,919,311 of NC_140781.1, read as the reverse complement.
TGAACTTGTGACAAAACTTTCAGGGTTCTCGATCTCTAATCGGTTTTAGAAAATTCCATATTCTTAACTGGGTAAAGTCCAGTTCATACCTCCATTTATAGTAGATGGGGATTCATAATTCCATCGTGGCTTTTTAAGTTTATGCCTTTATGTTCACCGTGGCTTTATGTTAAGTACAACTATAACAAATACAGCAGAAATGTGCATAGCAGTAGGTAAAGGAGTGCATTTTAGAATTTGCTAAAAATCAATCGTTGTGATAGTAAAACGGATATTTCTTACAAAATATCATCCAAAAGCATCTACTGGCAGGGCAATTAGTGTGTGGTGCAAAAACTTTTAAAAGATTGGCTACCTATGCGATGCTAAACAAACAAGCTGGTCGAGACCTACGGCTGTCGCGTCACCAGGATTATATATTTTGAACACCTGTAAGGTATATAAAAACTCTATGAGATTTTTTTTCGTGTACTGATCTACTCCTTTTTTACTCTACATGCTATAGTCATTTTATCAGAAACTTTTGGAATCTTGGACATAATTATGGATATCTCTATCCTATAACTCAACATTCAGAGAGTGATACGTCAAAATAACCATGACAAAATAGACTAAATACATCTGTAAATGTTTTATTTCTAGTTTCAGTTCTAAAAACATTTTATTGGAATATCGACTTTTTAGATCATTCGACAAAGTTCACATACAGATTTAGTCTCTAAAAATAAATAAAAAAACTTTATATTTAAACATTTTTTATCAAAAAAGACATTTAAATCATTTAAATCTTTTTTATCAAAAAAAGACATTTAAAAACAAGACATATAAAACCAGTAAAAACAATAAAATCAGTCCTTACTGACACTCATATTTCAAGAACATTGCTATACTTAGATACATTTTTGCTCAATACATGTAAATCTTCTTTAATTATATAACAATTATAATTTAGAATACAGGCTATAAGACATCAAAATTTTGTATATCGCAATAACCAGTATGCAGAAATTAGTATTAACTACGGTACACTGCTTGATAAATTTTTATGAAATATTTTTAATAAGATTCGCCTGCCAGCTTGTAAGGATCTTAAGTTTTACTAACGTTTATTTTATTTTAAATCTTTACTATCACTTCTTATTTTCTACTTCCGGCCAGAATTATAAGCGTTAACGTATTTATGCAAAGTTTGTCTGGCGAACGCCAAGTACTTAAGTTGTGGTTTTTTGCCAAGCGAGAGAGAGGAAGCAGTTAGTCGAAGCAGACCGCTTACCTTAGAAGTTTTACTCAGTTGCTGGTTGCCTTCCAGGCCAGAGGTTTAATCCTCTTGATAACTTTAAACGTATTGTAGTGTTCACAGTTCCCTGTACTACATACGGCTTCCTGTTAATATAAGGCCAATCTTCCACGTTTATTATTTTAAAGTTAAATTAGAGTTTAGTTTTATTTTTATATTTTTACGTTTAGACCACAAGTAGTGGGTCTTTGTATTCCGAAGTACGGAAGTTATTGTAAATAGAGAAAAAAATAAAGGGTTTTGTATACCCTTCTTGTGTATCCTGTCTACTTCCCACAGTTATTGAACATAGCTTTAGTAAGCTCTCTGTTCCGAGTCAGGTCCTTGCATGTTCCCGAAGAAGGTTAGAAGGAACATTGATCCTGATAGTGGCGCCCAACGAAGAAGAATAACCATGGCCGAGTTTCAAGAAGAACCTGTGCTGCCTGCAGAAACGGCTCAAAATCCAGAAATGCCAGCTGCCGCCCTGGAAGGATTTGGTTACATCGTCCAGACCATGCGCGCTTCGATGAAACCAGAAGCAACATTTAATGGAAACTCACCGGTAACCAGTTTTTGGAAAAATTGGATGACCACTTCATGCTCTACCCCGTGCACAAATTTCAAAAAGTTACCTTAGCTACCAGCGCTTTGAGGGGCCAAGCGCTTAACTGGTTCAAGTGTATAGGCAGAAGTCTCTTGGGTCAAGCAGGAAGTCCCACCTATACTTACGAGAATTTCAAGACTGCCCTAGTAAAAGCCTTCCCTGTTGTAAGGGATCGTGCGAAATTAGAAACGGAACTTTTTAGTATATATCAGCAAAGAATCGAAAATCTCTCAAGCTTTATTTTAAGAAAAATTCACGTCTTCAAACTCTTGTATGGAAACCGTCCGGATCCTGAGATAATTCAAGTGATTTTGCCGACGTTACTGCCCCAAGTGCAAGACATTATTGAATTAAGAAATCCGACTACACTGGAAAAGTTATTTGAGCTAGCAATCCAGTTTGAAAGTAGAAGAACGGCGGACATTGAAAGAAGACGCCAATATCAACAGCGAAACCAATTTGGTGCGCCAAGACTACAGCAAACTCAAGCACACGGCTACGGAAGCAAAGCGAATCAGTGGGCAAGGAAACCCGAGCATTCAAAAACAGCCGGCGAACGTCGACAGTTCAATAGCAAACCAGGAAAAAAGTCTCAAGGCCAGTGGAAAAAGAAGGAAAGCACGGAAATGAAGAATAATTTAAACTAAAACGGATTTCTGCTGACGGGAGTGTGCGGAAATCCGAAGGCCACGAAAACCCCTCTTCCTTCAAGTTAAATACAGTAATGGTGAAAAATTTGACTCTTCCGAAGATTGAAGTGTTGGTGAATAATATCCCAGCCACCGCACTCCTGGATACAGGCGCGCAGTGTTCCTGTGTGGCAGAAGATTTTTTTAGGAAGTATTTTCGGAAATACCGCACATATAATTCGGATAATACAACAGTGTTAGCGGCGCAAGGAGAACGATGTAAGTGTATAGGTAAATTACCGCTGTATGTCCGTATCAAGGACGAACAAGTAAAGGTTAGGTTTTTTATAGTAAAGAATCTGCAAGCACATATTATATAAGCAATAGATTTTCTTTCAGAGGCACAAGCAACGCTAGATTTTAATGAAGCGTCCCTTAAGCTGACAATGAAACCAGTTCGTGGAGAAAAGGCTGAACCGCCGATGTTAAATCTTGACCACCTGCCTAATGACGAGCAAGGAAGAATCCGACAAGTGGTAAGTGAATTTGCTTCGTTATTTAGTGATATTCCAGGATTTACTCAGGTTACTAACCATAGTATCGACACCGGAGATTCAATGCCAGTTCGCCACAAAGCATACCGGTATGATAAGAATAAGGAAAAAATTATAGAATGGCATATCACGGATATGCTACGTAAAAAGATCATAAAGCCCATCTCAAGTAGTTATGCTAGCCCGGTGGTTTTATGTAAGAAAAATAATGACTATCCTTTGACACATCCAAAAAGGTGGAGATTCGCAATTGACTACCGTAAATTAAACTCCATAACTAAATATCCGGTATATCCGTTACCTATTATTGAAGAAATTCTAAGGAACATAACATCCACCAAATATATGACGACTTTAGACTTAACGACTGGTTATTTTCAAATAGGGGTTAGGCCTGAGGACGTGCCTAAGACTGCTTTTATAACCAAGTCTGGCACTTATGCATTTTTGCGTATGCCGTTTGGCCTTTCAGGGGCACCGGCTACATTTCAGCGATGTATGGACGTTGTGTTAAGACCTGTTCTTGGAAAGTCCACATTTATCTATTTAGACGATATCATTATTACTAGTGATAATCTCGACCAACATGTACAGGATTTAAGACAGGTGTTTTCTTTATTAAATGCGGCCGGTCTAAAAGTTAATGTCGAAAAGTGCAAATTTGCAGCCCCTGAATTAAAATATTTAGGTTACAAAATATCTCAGAAAGGAATAGAGACAGACGAAGCAAAAATAATCGCTGTACAAAAGTATCCGACTCCAAACACGGCAAAGAAGCTCTCTTCTTATCTAGGACTTTGTTCATATTATAGGTCCTTTAGAAAAGATTTTGCAGCTATCGCTGAGCCATAGTTAAAATTAAAAAGGAAAAAGGCAAGATTCTCGTGGACGGCCGAAGCCAATAGTGCTTTCGAAAAATTAAAACAAGCATTAACGCAAGCCCCTGTGTTGAAATTTCCTGAAAAGGATGAGAATTTAGAAATTTCAGCGGATGCTTCGGATTATGCGGTAGGAGCGGTACTTTCGCAAAATCAACAGCCCGTGGCATTTTTTAGCCGAACTTTAAATCAAACACAAAGAAACTATTCCGCGACCGAGAGAGAGGCACTTGCAGTTCTGTTAGCAGTGCAAAAGTTCCGAGTCTATTTTGGAAAGGCGCCAATAACAGTGTACTCTGATCATGCGGCGGTAACTAGATTGTACTGAGGGAAAAACTTATCCCCAAGGTTAATAAGATGGGCACTCAAGCTACAAGAATATAATCTGGTAATCAAGCATACCCCCGGAAAGGAAAATATCGTAGCAGATGCCCTATCCAGAATTAAAATAGATGAAGAAGGTAATACCGTAAAGGTGGCAATGCTCACAGCATGTACAATAAATTCCCAAGAAACTGTAATAACCGAACTGGGTAAGGATCCTGAGTTTGGAAGCATTTATGAGTATTTAAAGGATCCTGAAAATTTTAGCCACCAAGATATTGTGGCGATAAGAAATAGGGCGGCCCATTACGAACTAATAGATGGTCTATTATTTTATACAAAAACTACGAATTCCAACAACGAATTTCGACCTGTTATCCCAGCTAGTCTTAAATTAAATATCCTGCAGGAGCTCCATGACAGCCCTTTAGCTTCTCATGCTGGTATTCGAAAAACTATCCAACGCGTACGCGAGGCAGTCTATTTTCCTGAACTGCAAAAGTTAAAAAGGGCGTATGTCCAGTCCTGCCCAACATGTCAAGCAGTTAATTATATTAATTTCCGCCTGGCCGGGTTTCTAAATAATATTAAATCCGAATTTCCAAATGAAATAATTGGCATCGATTTATTGGGCCCTTTCCCAAAAAGTCAGTTAAATAAAAGTCGCTATCTCCTTGTTATGGTTGATCATTTTAGTAAGTGGACCGAAATTGCTCCCTGAAAACGAGCCTCCGCGAAATTAGTTACTGATTCTATTTTAAATAAATATATTTTAAAATACGAAGCGCCCCTAAAAGTTATATCGGATAATGGTCCTCAATTTGTAAGTATTGTATTTGAAGACATGTGCCAAAAACTGGGCATACGTCATTTAAAAATGGTCCCGTATCGGCCGCAATCAAATATAGCGGAACGGGTCAATAGAAATATAGTGAAAATTATCCGTAGTTATGTTAAAAATTTTCATAAAAGCTGGGATAACTATGTCAATGAATTTGCTTTCGCCCTTAGGACCGCAAAACATGATACAACGGGCAAGACTCCTGCTGAGTTATTTTTAGGCAGAAAGATTATAACGCCGTTAGATAAATTATTTTATGTGCAACAAAGAGCCCCAGAATTTAAAATGGGTGATATAGAAAAACTAATTAAAGAAGCAAAAAAGAATACTGAAGTAGCACAGAGAAAACAAAAGCTATATTATGACTTGAAACGACGGGGAGTAACTTATAAAGTAGGGGATGAAGTATTAAAAATTAAGCATTCACTTTCTTCAGCACCAGAAGATAAAACTGCCAAATTTTTTCCACGATTTGAAGGACCATATGTCATAGAAAAAATAACTCACGCTGTAGTAGTGTTAAAAGATAGAAATGGTGAAACCTGCTCCGCAAACATTGATCAAATCAAACCCTACTATGATCGTAATAAAATGCAAATTTTCAAAGATTTTTTGCAGGATCCGGCACGGCAGACACCGCAGGCACAAGCTCCAGAGGTGGAACAACGACAAGTACAAGGGCAAGCCAGTAAGAGGCAGGAGCAAGTGAAAAGAAAATTTCCCCGCGGAAAAATTGAGGGGAGCAAGAAAAAGAAGCCGTTCCACCGTCCAGAAAACAGAGTGCACGAACACCCCCAGAATGAAGAAGGGAGAAGGACGACGTATGTGAAGAGAATCAGGAGAAATGACGGCAACTATAACCCGGCTCTAAAACGGAAGATCTACTCATCCGACAGGATTCTCCGCAGTAAATGTAGCCGAACTGCGGAAGGGCCACCAGCGGCGGAGGAAAAGTTACAAGGAAAATTTGAACGGCCAGCAACGAGGTCCAAGCAGGAACACGACAGAAGTTTCCCTTTTCCGCCAAGACCAGTTGCCATCAAACGGCCAAGACCACAAGCAGAGGAGAAAAAGAAGGTATTCAAGGGTGACCGAACTGGTGAAAAAAGGAAGCTTCCAGAGGAAGGCACTGAAGGGCGAGCCCGTACAAGAAGGAGGATAAATCAAACTACTATCTGCAATACCTTTAAAGACTGGGCCCAGAAAAGGATGTCCGAATATCACAAAGATAAGTAAAATTTTATGTTACTTTGCAAACTTAAGTTAATCTTTCATTCTTACTGCAAGTGGCAGATTTCAAGAAGTTTTACTTCATGCGAGGTCTACCTTTATCGCCAAAAGGGCGAGAAATGAGTTGTTACCGATTTTGGGTATTATGTTTTTCAATTACTCGCGCGTAAAACTAAAGTTGATGTATAATAGCGTTGTGTAAAGACTTAAATATTGAAAAATGTTATTGTATAAATTTTATTTAAAACATTCTAGCAAGAAAGAAGTTTTAGTCTGAAAGACTTTTTGAAATGTAGTATTTCAATGTAGAAAAATTGGCACTTGCTTTGAAAAGAATAGAAGTTAACAATGTACTACTAATGTATGTTGTCAAATGCGTAAAATTAACGGCATGTTAATATGTTCTTATATACAATGTGAACTGTTATTTCAAATGTTAAGAAATATCGTGATATGGTAAAAGTGAAAGTAATGTTAAAATTTTTTTTTATTCGTGTGACTGTAAAAAGACTAAATCATGGTGAATATGTGTTAAAGGTTGAATGAATGTAGTTAGACTCTCTGACGCTACACTTCAGAGTTAGCCACTTTCAGAATAGTTCCTCAGGGTTTAGAGTTGAAGTTAGGGTGTATTACGAGGTCTTGGTATGTTGAATTTTTAACACGTTAGTGCTTTGATTGTAGGAGGAAGTGTTGAACACGTAGACAGAAACACATTCGTGTTTGGTGTTCTTTTACAACACATGTCAGAGAGCACGGGGAGAGATAATTAAAATAGTCATGAATAAAATAAGAATGTTAAGTGAAATATAATTATACATGTTACTTGCCATTTCATTGTGTAACATTGCATTAAACTAGTTTTCATTCCAGATCTCTGGAAGGAACCAGATTTGAATAAAAGCTCCTGTTTAGATGCAGTACAGATGAAAAAATTGCGTGTCCTGGGAGCTGCTATTGTAAAAACAAATTTCTTTCTTTTAAATTTCTAGTTTCTAGCGAAAAATGTTTGTAAAAGATTGGCCTCGCGTTAGATTCTAGAGCTAAAAGTTTTCAACAAGGTCGTTTTAGACCTCAGTTTCAAACTAATTAACTCTGGCGGGAAGTATGTAAGGATCTTAAGTTTTACTAACGTTTATTTTATTTTAAATCTTTACTATCACTTCTTATTTTCTACTTCCGGCCAGAATTATAAGCGTTAACGTATTTATGCAAAGTTTGTCTGGCGAACGCCAAGTACTTAAGATGTGGTTTTTTGCCAAGCGAGAGAGAGGAAGCAGTTAGTCGAAGCAGGCCGCTTACCTTAGAAGTTTTACTCAGTTGCTGGTTGCCTTCCAGGCCAGAGGTTTAATCCTCTTGATAACTTTAAACGTATTGTAGTGATCACAGTTCTCTGTACTACATACGGCTTCCTGTTAATATAAGGCCAATCTTCCACGTTTATTATTTTAAAGTTAAATTAGAGTTTAGTTTTATTTTTATATTTTTACGTTTAGACCACAAGTAGTGGGTCTTTGTATTCCGAAGTACGGAAGTTATTGTAAATAGAGAAAAAAATAAAGGGTTTTGTATACCCTTCTTGTGTATCCTGTCTACTTCCCACAGTTATTGAACATAGCTTTAGTAAGCTCTCTGTTCCGAGTCAGGTCCTTGCAGGTTCCCGAAGAAAGTAAGACGGAACATTGAACCTGATAAGCTTATGTAAATATGCGCACAATATCAAATTTTGACATACATAATTTTTATAACACATTTGCATGCAAAATGCATACTGATTTAAACATACGCTGTGGCCCTCTTTTATACTGTCTGCATATATCTATAAATTAAAAGTTTTAAAAATTATTTGCGAGACCCAGTTCCGAAGCCGTTCATTTAGGCCATTTTGACCATGCTGCATGCTACCTTGTCATGGGTTGTTTTGTCGTGGGCTATTTCGCCTTAGGCTGTTTTGTCGAAATATCCATTAGGAAAGAATTCAATAGTCAGATACAACTATGTACGAAAAATAACATATAAGAGTTAAATAGATATTTTTTTGTTTGTTTGTTAGAAGTTGTTAAAGGTGCTTTAACTAAAAGAGAGAAATCAGATATATCTTACCATCCGTATATTCTCCATACCCTATCGTATATGGTGCACAGTTTTCAGTTACTTCCTCAGTTAATGGCAAAAATGTTTCCTTCTCCTCTTCCTTCGGCAGACCTGCTGCAAGACCTTTGATTTATCAAATGTTCATAAAGAGTTATTCTAGTTAATAATAGTTTTTATAGTAAATAAAATTTCTTTTCAAAAAGCTAATTGATATTTTAATATAATTAATTCTAAGAACGTAAAAATATTTTTAAATAAACTGACCTTCTTGGTTATTTATCTTGGATGGAGCTACATCATTTTTCTGAATTTCCTTAGTAAATTCAGCTAAAAAAGTTAAATCGAAAGATCAGTGCTTATTAATTAAATTTTACACAATAAAGGTTTTTATTAATGACTGTTTTAAAAGTATATTTATCTGCGTCTGTATACTGAAAACAATAATAATTTAATTCGAGAAGTTTTATTCTGTTTGTAAGTTCAAATGTAGCCGAAGTTAATGTCGTTGAAGTATCAGGAACATAACAATGGCTTACGAAATAATTAACCACTCTAATCCTTATCATTAAAATGACTTCTTTATACAACCAAATATATTTAACTATTATTTACATAAAAATTCTTAATAACTGTAATTTTTGTTTATTAAATCATTTTTAAGCTTGACTTATTTAAAGCAAAACCAAGCATTAGAGTGTATTCGTGATTCTAAACTTCTGTGTTACCATTCATAAAGTAATCTATTTTCAAAACGTTCATCCTCTGCTTAAATATAAGACTGGAGTTCTCTGTGCCGTCTTAAATGCCTCTAGCGTTTATAAACAATTTTTTTTTTATTTTATGTTTTATACCTTTTGTATTTTATTCAGTTGCTTTTCGTATAAAGTATTCGTTTTTCTCGCATTATTATTCATTTACGGTGTTATTTATGAGATTACTGTATTTTAACAGAAACTGAACTTTCATTTCCGTTCCAAAGTTTAAAGCAGGAATTTTCGTTAAGTACCGCTTTTTTTTTTTTTTTTTTCAGTTTCGAATAATTTTATTTTGAGAAGAGATATCGTTTATTTTCCCCCCTTAAACTTTGCTTTTCAAGTAAAGAAAAAAATATTTGAATCTCTAGTTTACTTCTGATGTTTTTATTCAGAAGAATAAATTTTCTTGAACTCTTTAAACATTCTTTAAATTTGGCGTAAAATTGAGTTACACAGAATTTTTTTTTTTTTTTTTAACGAGGGTTGCGTTAAAACATTTGCAAATTCCAATGCTCTAGATACGAAACTGCTCTTGAAGTACACTGCTAAAAGATATGTATCCTTGAACTCAAACCCTTGAAAGATATGCATTTATAAATAAGCCTCTATACGTCTAAAACAGAAGATTATGTAGGAGATAACAGTGAATAAGCATGTTAGATCTCAATTGCCAGGCAATGGGATACTACAGAAAATTGGAGGGCGCATTTGAGTGCCTATATAAATAGGCCAAAGTGAGAGTGTGCCTCTGTCTTATGTTTTTCTAACGAAGTATTTTTAAACAGAATCATAGAAAATATATCATTCTTATCGGGTTCGGAAGTCCTACGAAGGCATCCCTCCCCTTAGGCAGATAACCCTCGTGTGCTTTGGCATGTCCAAATGAAACATTATCAGATTTAGCTGGTCTAAGTTCCTGAAAGCTTAATAGTTTGTCTGGAAAATTTAATGGCAATTTTATTACGGAAATAACTATAAACTGCAGCCTAAACGCAATAGATGCTTGCTTATCCAAAATAAAGGAGACGAAGCCTTTTCTTAGCAATAATATTTTTCGAATAACACATGGGAACTATTTTCAGCTGTTTAAAGTACAAAAAAAGTATGTATACCGTTGTTAAGCAAAAGTATGTCTCACGATACATTTACATATTTGCATTATTTAAAAGAATGAATAACATTTTGTTGTTGCTTTGTTGCACTAGGGTTTGATGATCATGCATTTCATCTCCGGTGTAAGACATTTCACGATTCACTATTTCTATCTGCATTAGAGTGAAATAATTTGATTTCATTATATACCTTTGAGAAATGAAACGGTATATGAAAGCTGATTTTAAAATTTTGGAAACGACTGTTTTTCGGATTTACTGATTCAGTTTCACTTTCCTCCATAGTTTCATAGATGCTAAATTTCGAACAAGCTAAGTTCGCTTAAACGAAATTAAAAAAAAAAAGAAGTCAGTCATTGAAGAATTTTCGCCTTTCCTACTGCATGCCTTCGTTCATGGTAGTACCTCCGTTTAGGAATTGAAAATATCCGGTGTCATCGAGTGCTTTGTTACTCGATTTGAGTGGTTTACACATGGTTATAGATTAATTATTCTCAATCTATCCATATAATCATAAAATATCATTAATAATGTATGGAGACCAGAAACGTTAAGGGAGCAACTGTATTCTGCCGAGTTTTTAAATGTTTTCCTGATATTCTACTAGTAAAAACGCTTAAATATGCTTATATTAATTGTATTTTATTGTATAATACTTGCATATATTCATAACATCACTGCATCTATCAGGACTCTAACGTGAACCTTTCCATATAACCAACGCTTTGGTAGTTACGCAGCATTTTTACGCTTAAGTTTTAAAAATTCTTTTTCGACGTGAATTCGCTGTAAAATCTATATTTCGATCTGGTTTTGAAACTTAAATAATTTTACCCTTTGTCTAATACCATTGAGTGTTTTTTACTTGCGTTTATAGAACCGAAAGTGATTTGGGCCCTTTTAACTCAGTTTTAGTTAAAAATTAAGACTAATACGTTTTGACCAATTCTTTAAACTTAGGCCGTTTTGTCCTCTTTCTAGTGCCATCACGTATTCAATACCTGGCAGTAGAGCGGTTGGCTCGGATTCGAACCTCGGCGAAAGACCTGGCAGCAAGTGTGTTTTGTAGGTCCTCTCCATTTGTAACGTGAATGCGAATCAATTTTTCTTAGAAAGTTCTTCACGAAGACATCCATACCCTTAGGCAGATAGTCTTCGTGTGCTTTCCCATAGTCAAATAATCTAGTCATAATCATATGTGTGCGTGTGTGATTATGGCAAAGCCTCGAGGGCTATCTGTCTAAGGGGAAGCATGCCTTCGTGGAGGACTTTCTGAGAAAACTGTTTCGTATACATGTTACACATGGAGAAAGCCACGAAAGCGCCCATGCAGCCAGCCTATTCGCGGGATTCGAACCTCGGACCGAACTACCAGTGTTCAGCGACTTTACTGCTCGGCCGCTGGTGGGCCCATAATCATATGCAAATGTGTGTGGTAAGTACATACGAGCTGGTTGCAGGGGTATTTACGTGGTTTTCCTCACGTGTAATATCAATACTAGCAAGTTTCGCTTAAAAACTCTCCCTATAGTCTCCTTAAACTTAACGATCAAGACAAATTAAACCAAAATCAAAGCTACCACTATTCATGTCTTAATTCCTTCTTCCTTTTCAAATGATTAGTGCCTGCTGCTGCTTTATATATAGAGAGAGATAGAGAACAGAGATAGAAATAGAGAGGTAATAGATACAGCGAAAGAAATAGCTAGATAGATATTATAGTTACAATAATCACTCATTCTAAGCGTGTTTTTTTTTTTTTTTTTTTTTTTTTGGGAGGGGGTATTATCTTCGTCTCTTTCATTTCGAAATTTTTAAAACCGGGATAATAGGAGAAGAAAAAATGAACTTTGATATATTAGTAAAAAGAAAGTTATCTTTTGATGGTAATTTTCTGTTTAGCGTACAGAGTCTAAGTTAATTTAACGATAGACAGATTGTATTTAAATTGTAAGTTTTCTGACATAGTTTTGACCTACATCATTTCCATCATAGCATAATTTTTAGTGAATAGTAAAATATCACTTTCCCTTTACTTGGCATTTTAAACTGCAGCTGTCATATGCAGGTAAGGAGAAAATATTTGTCCACATTTAAACTTCGATATTAATGGATTTAATAGCTTATGCTCAAAACCTTCTATCAGTTTATAGAGGACAACAATATTTAAGACAGATAAACGAATTGAAATATAACACTTAATTATGCCCAGGACCATATAGGATCTAATAGATATTACATTTATTTTTAATACAACCTACATACTTGTATAAATAACTGTTTAGTGTAAAGTATTCTAGTATCTTTGTTCATAAGCTTTAGGCATGCATCAAAAGACAAACAAAGCAAACGTAGACCTGTTTCACCATAAAATAATTCTAGTAAAATAATATTTACCAGTATTAAACACAGTAAAACAATAATTAGGTATTCATTCACGGAATTAGAGTTTCTCTTTATGCGAACAATAGCTTATACTAATCACAATTTGCGTTTAAGACATTTTACTTTTATTACAAATTAAAAGCTTAATATTCTTATCAAACGCCATTCAAATATTTATGATGTGCTGTAAACTTTGTAAACTTTTTCCCTCTTCCCGTTCTATTTGTAGGAAATGTAAATGTACTCCATTTTTTATTGAACGATGTAACGGAATTATACAAGAAATGAAACTACGCTTCATCTTAAAATGAAATCAACAAACAGGAAAATATGTATATATTACATTTTTTCTTCCATGTCAGATGAGAAACGTTCTTTATGTAGACAAGACTTACACAAGAACAAAAGCATAAGGAAATACTGATAAAAAGAGTTTTTCTACACTAGGAAATAACGAATTTCTGTCCTATGCCCTTACACACGAGATACAACACACAGTAAACTGATTGGAATTGAAACTGAATTTAACTCTGTATTATATAGTTATTTATAATTTTAATTTAAATGTAACTCAATAACTTTAATTGCAACATTTTGCCTCGTAACTTTGCATTCATTTATACTTTATTTATTTACTTGAAAGGAAGTTTAGTTAATATATAGATTTTCGGGTTCAGTACTTTGAAAAATTATGTTTCAGTTTGTTTGTACCTGGCCATCACAGAAACTTTCGAGTTTGGTATTTTGAAGAAAATGTTCTGATCTGCATGTATCAAATTTTGAATATGACTTGTTTGAGTATGCATAATCATACATATCTCTTTTTGTACACCTTGCACAAAAAAATGCGACAGTTGTATATCTTCCGTTTTACTGGACCGATTGTAGAAATTTAACTTGCATTTTCCATGTCCCGAAAGCGCACCTTAGGCTATATATTAGATTTATATATAGCATTGTTCTAACATAGATATTTTGACACAAAATCGGACTTTTTCTGAAATAACATACCATTGTTTTCCATATTTCGATTCTACGACTCAAATTATGCCTAGATATTAAATTTTGTAATTTTTGATGAGAAATTTAAAAATTTATCTTGGAGAATGTTTTTTCAGTTTGCGCCAAGAATAATTCACTTGGCGAGCTTCTTAATTTATAGCAACCTATTTTTCTTTCTTTCTTTCTTTCTTTTTTTTTTTTTTCATTGTACACGAGCAGAAAAAGGTCATCGTTCATACTTTCAAATAATTTTAGCAGAGCGTGTAAAACATATTAGGCATTATTATCGTTTATAACAAATTTGCCAAATTTCAAAACGGTCCAGTATGTAAATTCACGTATATCTTATGAAATTTTGAATAAAAAACTATAATTTTTGCAGGTATGCTTAGAAATACATCTACTTTAAGATGATGGTAAAAATTTTATAGGTTATAGTTCAAAATGTTCTTCGAAAAATTGATGAAAATTATTTTTAAAAAAATTATAAAAAAAATTGCCGAATTTTGTTCGGAATGAACCTGAATTTCGAAATGTGAAAGGAAGAATCAAATAAGTTTAATAAAAAAGATATATTAATAAATACATACCAAATTCAATTAACATGGAGGAGCTAAAATTATGAGAGCTAATTTTTTCAAAACTACTCGTGAGATTTTTACAAAACTTGGCACTTTGGCATTATTTGAGTCGTAGAATCGAAATATGTAAAAAAATTGCTAAAGTTCAATTTTGTGTCAAAATACCTATGTTAGAAGAATGCTATATATAAATCTAATATATATCCTAAGTCGCGCTTTTGAGACATGGAAAACGCCAAATTAAATTTCGACAATCGATCCAGTAGAACGAGAGATATAGACCCCCCCCCCCATTTTTTTTGTGAAAGGTGTACAAATGGCAATTTAAACTATTTCCAAGAATATACCTCTATTATAAATCTATTATAAACTATTATAAATCATATATAACTGAATTTATCTAACTAGAAAAATTAATTATTTAAATAAAATTTCAAAGGAAATTTCAAAGGGTTTTGAATTTTATGAAACTACATGTTGAAGAATTTCATGGATATGAGAAGTGGCATATATTTTAATATTTTAGAATTGATCACAATAAATCGCAAATGCTAAAAAATTTTAGCTTCTAGATTCTAATGAGAATTCATACAGTTTAATTCTAATTGTAATATTGTCGTTAGCTCTCCGATTAATGAATGAAGACAACGAGAATTCTTATTTTTTTTCTTTTAATTTCCTTTTTCATATATGACTTTTTTTCATAGCATCTGAAAGTAGAGAAAGCATGTTATCACAGTGTTCAGCGGTTTTAACCATTCTGTCAACTGGTGGGGCCGCTAACCATATAAGACTTCACAAAAGAAGGGAAAAAAAGCCCTCCAGACTTATCTTTTTAAATTTTTTTCATGTCTTGGAAACAATTTCTTCAAGATTAGGCAATTTTTAATTCAGCGCAATGTAACTAAATTGCCATAATTTACTATTTTTAAATTCTTAAGCCCATAGCGGCCATCTTGGTCTTTTTGTGGTCATTAATTTTCAATTACACATGTAAAATGAATATCAAAGAATTATGTTCTCGTTTTGGTTTGCCTTCTTTTTTCTAAAAAGTCTTAGTCTTGCTGCAGGAAATTTAATATATGCTGACTGCTTGGTAACAGAAGTCTCAGAGTAAACCAGCTGTAAATAAAGTAAAGAAACTTGAAATTTTGAGAACAAGGATTATGATTTCACGCAGAAACCGCTAATTTAAAAATTCTAACTATATTTTTAATTATACAGCAAATTAAAACTTTTAAATAGAATTATAATTTTTAAACTTACAAATAAATTTAATACAAATATTAATTTATTGCATGTTTTTTCTATCATGGACTCGAATTTGCAACTGCTGCTGAGCACTGAATAACTTAATATCACGCTTTGGAATTAGGAAAAAAAAAAAACTTTGGAAATACTTCATTTGTTTGAAGGGAATAAATTAAAATAAAAAAGAACAGAATAATATCGCCATCTATCGAACAAAATAGAAATTAAAAGACCAATAAAATTATGTCATAAGACTTTTAACATTTCGAGGAAAAGAAAGTAGCTTAGAATCAAAATCATTAATTTACGTTGACAGAATGAGATGACTATGTTAAACTTTTAATACGATCCATGTTCCTCAATGCGAAATTACCACTACCAGTGTACGTTACGCGCAAGGAGTGTTATCCTTCTGAATTTAAATCTGAAATACGGTTTTGAGGAAGGGACTAAACAAAGATTTGTATTAATAACAAGAGAAAATAACTTGGAAGAAAAACTTGAGCACATAAATTTTAACTCGAGTCTAATTAACTACGCATCTTATAATTTCATATTCATCGGCCAGGCTAAAACAAAGTTAAGTTTTGCATTTAAGGAAAGGAGAAATTAATGAAATTTCTAACAATTCTCTTAACCTTCTTTTAAATTTAACTTTCCTAAAAAAATCTAAATGCTTTCTTTGTTTTATGAATTATGTTTCCTTGAATACTGACATATCCACCCAAATCTACTAGTTTTAGTTATAATTTTAATTTTAATCCAGGTTTTCTGAAATGTTTAACACACTTATCTCATATCTTTTCAACCATTTGATATCTGTTTTGTTCAGCAGATGGCAGTACGATTATTGTTTCCTTTATTATTTATTTATTTACTTTATTTCATGTATTTCAGCGATGCAGATCAGGCTTAAGACGTAGAATATTTTTCCTTGTTCAAGCAGTTTGTCTTCCTTGATATGCGCAGAATTTTTTTTTTTTTTTTTCAATGAAATCAAGGCCGGTGACAAGTCGAATTTTGCCTGGTTTTACGCTTCATATCCATATACTTCGCTGCCATATGTCATATTTTAAAGCCAGCATCTTCATTGAGTTGAACTAATATTCAAAAAAATATTATCAAGCAAGTATTGCGAGTAGATATTTATTGTCAAGCTCTTTATTTGCTTCTGTACGTTGTGTGTGCTAGTGATCTGAAAGGCTAAAAGTAAAGAAATATTAATTATTTTATTCAAAAGCGTTTGTTATAAAATAACATAGCTTCCAACATGTTTACCAGAATTTTTTTTTTTTTTTTTTTTTTTTTTTTGGAAAGAGAAGCATGAGCACGTGAGCTTTCGCGGTGGACTCATCGGAGAATGAAAATAGCATTTCCTCCCAGTCAAAATAGAAATTCACTCCCCAGCCTTATTCTTCATCGGAATTCATAGCTATGCCTCTTTCTTGAAGGAAAATGGTACGTAGAGTAAAAGATACACATGCGGTTTGAAGGGGCAACCAGATTGTGCTTACCTATTTATAAGCGGCTTCCATCTAACACCCCACCCCCCAAAAAAAAAACGCTGAGCAAGTTTTTTGCTAAAAATGCTTTTCGATTACCATTTTACACTCATAAATTTCAAAAACATCTTTTTTGAAAATGCTTCTTTCATTTAAACAGTGAAGTTATGCTAGTATTATGTCTTAATAGTTTGAATATAATTTTAGTACACATTGGTTGCCAGACTATATATATATATATAAGATATAAGATATAAGATATAAGACTATGCCAAATTCTTTTTAACAGTATTATATGGTATTACTCAGGCAGTTTTCTTTTTTCTTTTTTTTTTTTTCCAGCTTTTTCAGAACCGCTATTTTATTAGATGTGTTATACAAAGGGGAATTTACTGTAATGCATTTCTGTGGTGTAGTGAGTTTACGAGGATTATATAACTCTCTAAAAACATCAATTTTTTTTTTCAAGCGCCTTAGGTCTTATAAAGAACTGCACTTCCTGAAATATATCGAACACGTTTCCTTTGCTCAAATCTGTACTGTAGTGTTGTCTTGTTTCTGCAAAGCAACTTTTGATGATGAATATTTTTTATGTCATCAATACCAAGTTCTAATTCCAAATAAAATCTCTTCTTATAAATATTCTAATGAAAATTCGTGTTTTAAACATTTTAATGAAACTCTAACATATAAACACTTTAATAAAATTATATTTCCTAAATGCATCGATGATAAAAGTTATGATATCTTCTCAAAGTATGGCTTGCTAACCATACATTCATCGTTTTTAAGTCCAAATTTCTTCTGCACACATTTTTATCAATTTCGAATAATGCAGTCACAGTATGTTTCTAAATTTGAGCTGCATTAATGGATAATCATATATGTAATTTATGTGAACATTATTACCAAAGATGCTTTTAAAAAGAGCTCAGCTGTATGTGTAATTGGGAATCATTGAAGAAATTCCTTGGTGTATCTTAATATTTCTCAAAACTAAACTTTGTAAAAGATTAGTTCACGGATTTTCAGTATGCATATTTATTGAAGTATGAATTTTCCGTGATTTTGAAAAGCATTTAGAATTTTATTAAGAGTTATTCAAAACAGAGTTGTTAACGTTAATTTTAAAAATAGCACTGTAATGAAGGATATATTGACACAAATATGCCTCCTGTACTTGCTATTCTAATTAGATAGTATAGAAAGACAGTTACACAGCTACGATTTATTAAAACGTGTTGAAAAATGTAAACAACCACTTCCGGGAATTAAGTAATAATGGTTTTACAACTTTCCATGGATTTCCATCGAAATATTTTACCCCATATTTTTATTTACTCGGTCTATAAATTACTTTGCTACGTTCACATTTAATTGGAATATTCAGAGAACTACATTTTCTTGGAATTCTCGGTGAATAAGTCTTTTCTTATTGTTTCCAATTATATTTTAACATGGGTTAGTTACAACTCATAATTAATGTCGACTCTATAAAGTACAGCTGAAAAACTGGGCATGTTTAATAAACGGTTTATATTCTATTCTGATTAGTTACTTTTTCCTTTTAAAATTTGACACCATTAATTTTAAATATTCTTGACAATTCAATGAGAACTGTTACTTTGGAATTAATTCTTTTTCCTTGCGACTATTTTATTCTGTATACAAGTAACTTGTAGTACTTGTAGTAATATATCGTTTAACTTCTGAGCACAAGTATTTAATTAATACTCATTCTTTTTTGCTGAGGAGAGAAAAAAATGCATTCGGGGGAAAATAAACAGAAGAATGATTCAAAATGAAATTTAAAATTTTTAAATAGCATGACAAAACAGGTATTCTTTCTTTAAATTTTAGAAAAATATGTTTTTGTTTTGTAGAAATGATGAAAAATGTGTTTTGTTCAAAAAATAATAATATCAATTAATAAAGAAATTTATAAAAAATGTATTATTATATTAATATTATAATACAATTTAATAATATAATAAAAATCTATTAAAATATTAATATAAATTAATAAGACATATGTCTTGTTAAATACATTTGTGAAAAATATGTTTTGGTTTCGTATATTTTTGTTTTATGAAATATCTATTCAAAATTCACTTAGTACATTTTCAATTATTTTCATGTTAAAACACGGTAATTCAATCGTATAGGTAATTTTGTTTTATGAAATATCTATTCAAAATTCACTTAGTACATTTTCAGTTATTTTCATGTTAAAACACGGTAATTCAATCGTATAGGTAATTTTAATTTCCATGCTTGACTAGTTTCTAGTATTCAGCTACTGTTTTAAAATATATAAATAAACAAATAAAAGTTATTAAAATGTTCTTTTAGAAATACATTTTTGAGATAAATATAATTTATGATTTTGTAGTTTGTAGTTCATATTCATTAGCTCGGGGGGGGAGGGGTATTAAACAAACAAAATCGAAAGATAATACATTTCATCACATATCCTCTCATGCCCGTGGAACTAAAAGCAGAATTAATTATTTTTTACTAATAAATAAAAATTAAAAATAATCGAACATACCGTTTAGAATTTTGCACAAATTTCGCTTGCCTTTTCATTATTATGTGTGTTTTATTTCTTCCTTAATTTTAGTTCATTAAAAACATGGCTAAGTTGTGTCTTACATACAAGGGAAACAGACGCACTGATACCACAAAAAACAAACTTAAAATAAGGAAAACATTTTACCTAATGAAACTTTCTTCCATTTAGTTTTCTTCTTACCCCCCATGCTGAGACTAACTTCTTGCTCTTCCTCCTCTTAACTCACTTTCCGCCAGCCTCTTCACCTTGCAGGGACATAATAGTCATTGTTTTGCTCTGCTGTGTTTATCGCTTATTTGGCGAGAGTTTCAAAGTTAAAAGGGCGCCAATCGTCTGTCTCTAAATTCTACTACACAACCGCTGCCTCCTGATGCATATAGAATGCATGCGTGCTGCTTTATTTAAGGAATCTTTTTAAAATATGATTTATATATATTCTGAATGATAATAGAAATGAAAAAGTTAATGATGAATATTTTATGACTTTTCTTTTCCAGAAATTAATATGATTCAGTTTTTTCCTCGTCTTTATTGCGCCATCAATTAAGTAAATACCTTATTAAATAATAAATTTAATATATTTAATTAGAGAGATTTTATTACTCATTTTCCTTTGTGTTGTAACAGAAAAATTGTTTCCTTGCTACTGCGAGATTCGGCAACCCAGAATTAGCAAATTCTTAGTAAAAAGTATTTTTCCTTTTTCAATAACGATTTTGTTATAAATGATTTAATCCAAATCCTAATTTTTATCTAAATCCAAAACTTAATCTTCATTTTTTTTATTTAAGACAACTATGATAACAATTTTGTTATAAGTGACTTGATTCAAATCCAGTTAATTAAATTTAAATGCGTGCTCATTTTAGCGAGGAACAAACTAAAAATGTCGTTCTCATAACAGCTGTTGATTTATCTTGAACACTGCATTTAATAAACAAAAACTATGCGTTTAATGAATAAAGGTAACAAGTTCTCTTCGTTGCAGTCTCCATAACATATATCGGAAGTTATTACAAGTATATGAATGTGCGCACACTTTTTTTAAGTAATTATTTAGAAAGAGAAATATATAAACAAGCTGACAACAAATGTACAAAACAAGAATCTAGATAAAAACTCTGAAAAGAAAATTAAAAATCTGTTTGCTTATTCCTTTTATTAAAAAAGTGTGGAAGAAAGGCATCTAAAATAAAAGGTGAAAAGGCAAATAAAGAAATAAATCTAAAACTAGAAAGTCAGCCAAATATTAATTTTATAACTGATAATTTAAATTTTTAAAATGTTTGAAGCCTTTTGTGTAATTTTAATAACACGCTTAATATTCTACGTAATTAATATAATATATAAATATTAAAATACATTAAAAATGTGATGGATGGGAAGAATTTGTGGAAGTGTATGAAAATTTGATTTCGGCCTTGGCTTGATAAGATTATTATGTTATTAAAAAATTAAAAGCTCACTTTTTAATCAACTTTTTATTTTCAAGTTAAATTGTATAAAAATAGCTAAGTACGTTTTTGTCTTTATTTGTATAGTGTAATTTACATAACAGCTGTTATGTTCATTATCGTTAGTATGTGTATGCTATGCATACACTTTAATGGTATCAGCACGTAAACATAAAATTTACATCTAAAAGTACCTAATGCAAAACGCTATAAATAAAGTATCTCGTTTACACGTACGGGGAAATCATTACTTAGCATATGTCTCTCTGTTTTTCTGTTAAAAAAATCGTAAGGACACTTACTTTTTCCCCCAAGATTCGAAAATAAGTCTTCAAAATCTGATGAATTTAACTTATAACCCTAATTTACAAATTTTAGATCATACAAGAAGTAAAAATCCTTAATCAAATATGATTATATATTTTATAGAAAATAAACCAGGTTATTGTAAACTTGAAATTTACAAGAAATATTACAAATTTTCACAGGGTTGAAAATAGCACATTATTTCAGAAGGTACACATAAGTACATAATTTTTTCAAATTCACATCCCATTCCAGATTCAAATGCTTAATTGCATAGAACGTTATTTTTAAAAAAAAATTAACTGTTCACTTTGATTAGATTATTTCGTTTTTGTTAAATAATCAGGCAAAATGGGTACAGTCTTGTACATGTTCTTGGTTATTTCAAACATACCAAAGGTAAAACATATGTCTTAGAGAAAAAAGGCCAGTGCTCCTATGTAATAATCGAGAAGAAGAATAGCACACAAATCGAGAACTAAACTAAAACATCTAAAACATTCCCCAAAGATGAATGAAATATCCTCTATTTTAGTGACGAAGGCTTTAAATATTTCTAATAAATAAATATACGGCTCAGAGAATTCTCATTAATCCCTTGCTTTATAATTTAAATCGGAATTATCTGTATCGCAGAGAGACACTGAAATACTTACATTTCCAGACAAACGAAGATCTAGCTTTGACCAATCAGCTGGTTTAGTTTAATTGACTATGGCAAAGCACTCCGGGACGATCTGCCTAAGCGAAAGAATGCCTTCATGGAAAACCTTTCTAAGGGAAACTGGCTCGTATCCACGTTACACATGGGAAAAACCATGATGATGCCCATGCAGCCAGCCTATTCGCCTGGAATCGAACATAAGTCGAACTATTAATGTTCAGCCATTTTACCTCTTGGCCGCTGGTAGGTCTCAACTCATCTCAGCTGGAAGACAACGGAAACATGACCAAAAAAATGAAAGCTTTTTTTAATTGAACTGTGAGGGATACTTAAGAATTCGATTAATTTCTGTGATATCAATTGGTAGCAAAGAAATAGTTTTTGAATGAAAGATTTTTTACAAATGTCTCTTATATTATCATCTGTAATAATTTCAAGTTATTGGTAGTCTATAAGACTTCTCATTGTCTTAAGAGGGAACATTATTTTAATTTCCTAAGCATAGGTTACCTAAATAATCATTATTTTCGCCTTTTAAGCCCATTTCTACAGAAATTAAAACTAAAGAAGTAAACAAGAACCTGTAAATTAAACCTCCCAAAAACAACAACAGGAATAAAAATTCTGTGATAGAAAAGCACCGAAATTAATTTCACTCTAATCTTTTTCATTGAGCTTTTTGAATGCCTTTAATAAAAAGGCTTCATTGTATGCATGTCCGTCCTAACAGTGGCCAAATGGTTAAAATCACTGGATTCTGATAGTTTGCGATTGGGTCGAGCTTAGGCGAACGGTATAGCTGCTTGGTTTGTTTTCCTATTTTTCTTCCATGCGTAAAGTATATACGAAACAGTTTTCTTTAAAAAGTCTTCTATGAAAACATCCCTTTACTTAGGTAGGTAGCCTTGTGTGATTTGCAATGTTCAAATAACCTAACCTTGTAGGGTTTTTCTTAATTTGCATAGCAAATTTATTTTAAGTTTTCCTGTTCTCAACTTCTCAAACTTCCCCTCACATTCTCTCGCCAGGATGTAAATCTAAAGTTAAGTGAAGTGCTAGTTAACGTGTGATTATCTCAGTTTATTCAGAGCGTGCTTCGATAGCCTAGCGCACGTTTCGTTGTTATTTTGCGGTCACTCGAGTAAGCCCTTTGGCCTCATCAGTTTAGAATCACGCAGGTTAGATTTCTGTGAGTCCATCTCGTAGGAGTAATTTTGAAGTGCGTTCTTGCACTCATTTATTTTTCAGATATGATTTTGTATTCTTGTCTATGTTTAAGTTATTGCCGCAAGTGAACGGCGTTCTTGTAACGCAGGAAGCCCGTGCTGTCTGTTATTTTAGTTTGAGTTAATTAAAGGGTTATTTTGCACGCTTCTGTGCTGGTATTTATATCACGCCTATGCGAGATTTCACCAGGTTCATTGTAGAATCTAAGTCAGTGGATGTGGAAAAGTAGAGATAGATCTTACAAACTAATTTTGTGTGCACATCTTTGCTCCCTGATACACAAAAGTGTAATAAAAATGATTAATGCGATCCTTGCTTCCAGGCACACAAGAACTTGGTTGCATTAGAATACTTTACGTTTTAGAAGGTATGTCTCCGGGGAGCAAGTTTATCAGAAACTATTTGATTACTTATTTGTTATTGTTGCCTTGTCCATGTAATTTCATGGAAGACTGTTTGCCAGAGCCTCAAGAAGGTTGAACTCCCCCCTCAGTTTTGAGGAAGACCGCCCCGAGGAGGGGAATCCGGGTGACTCGGACTCCATCACTCTCCCCTACCACCTTACCACACCAGAGGACTTTCGGCTCGCCATATATTTAGCCGTAAAGACACCATACATTTTACAAACATCCATGCCTTCTCCGGAATTCGAAACTTAGCTCTTCGGTACCGCAGTAAACTCCCCTAAACACTATACCGTCTGCGCGGCTATTAACGATTTGAAAACCATTTATACGCCATTCAGCAAGCTATTCAATAACATGAGCACAGGCAGCTCAAAAATATTTGGCACGTTGTTCAAAAGTTTTATACCTAGTTTGGTTCACGGGATTTTGGGGACCCAAAAGTCGATTGCCTGCTGTTTTTGCTTACAGGAAAGTGTAAACTTTGAAACAGTAGCCGTCTCATCATTATTTAAATTGATATTCATACACATAATAGCCTCAGATATAATTGCATATATAATAGATATAATAGTTTTGGTATCCAGAATGACTTCCCACAACTGCTTGCGAAATATTTTTGTTCTATTTCAAACCGACATTTTTGCGTGCCGTTTAAACAATAAACATTCCACGAAGACATAAAACTGTCAGGTATGTACAATGTTTATGGCTGTTTACCATTTTCACCTCAACTTTGTTGGACATGGATGGAAAATAACTGTAGAGAACACTGAAACAAAAACTAAAAATTTCATCTCAAGCAGGTGAATGTTCTAAAAAGCAACAACAACAACAAACAAAAAAAATTAAATTATTGCTGCATATGCCAACGCTTTATCGACAAAAGGTGGAAAATACTTTACGATGACCGTGGAAACAATATAAGTTCTTTCCAAAAATTATATAAAATAAAACAAAACACTGGCATAAAATTCAATTGTTATCATATTGCTATTTTCTTATCAAGTGAAACATGTTATTCAATCAAATTATCTCGTAAAAACGATCTTCTTATTTAAAAACATTAAATAAGTAAGCAATTTTCAGTAACATGTGATGAAGTTACACAAGAAAAAAACAGCTTTATTTACTTATTAGCCAACTAAAAATGACTTAATTGGTGAAACGGTTCATTTAAAGTAAATTTTCATGAAATAAATTTTATTGGTAGCAGATTTGAAATAATATCCAGTAAAGGTTCTCTGACTGAAAAGTTAATCATTTTAACATTTCTACACACATGTCCAAAATTTAAGAATGAACATCATTACCCAAAGTTATCACTGCAGAATTTTACATTTCAGCTTGCTGAGGTTTAAATATTTAAAATATGCGCAGATGAGTGGCGGGTGATTCTAGCGAATGCTGAGCGTATTAACCAAATAAGCTACATTTCTCAGAAAGTTTTAAACATGAATGACTTACCAACGTGAAATTTTTGTCATGTCTGAAAGACAATTATTTCAATGATTTTATTCGGGTATTTAAAGTATTATAATACTTATTTAGTATTCTGTATTAGTATACTTATTTATATTGTATAAGTATACTGTATTAGTATACTTATTTAGTATACTTATTTAGTATTCTGCAGGCTATCGCCTTTCGTCTACGAGTATACAAGAAAACGATATTTAGTGGTAATAGCTAAATGCAATCGAAGGTGCATGGTTGGCTAACATGCAGATCGCCTCTGTTGCTGCGTACAGAAACGAGGACATTCCTCCAAAGTGTGAGTTGACATAAGAACTTCTTAATGCTATGAGCTCGAAACTGGCCATTTCTTTATCGCTATCCTGAAAGTACCATAAGAAGGCTTTTGCAATATTGACAGATCCAGAAAAATTAGACGATGCTACAGTCTTGCTTTCCGATGAGATTCGATTTAGTCTCCAGTTGAATCTCAGATATCATTTTATCTAACGGGAAGGAGGTAAGCGAACCAACACAGAATAACGCAGGAAAAAAAGCTCATTTATGTTGGGCTGGGTGATAATGTGGGATGATATAATGATTAATGCACGTAACTAAGCTACAGGCGATGGGTAATGGCCCTATGACAGATGATCGCCATTTTAAAGAAGTTATTTAATGCCATATTTGCTTATTCCATGGTGTCACTGGCGAAGCGCTTTGTTTATGAGTAACTCCACGTTTTATCCAATCAGGACAGTGGAAAATTTCCTGAAGAATGAGGATACTCGTCGAATCGACTTGCCTGCGAGTTCCTGAGCCTCAACCTCACCGAGCGCATATGGAACATTAAAAGGAAAAGATCTGCAGCTTGGGAAACAAATAAAGCTTCACACGACTTTTAACGAGTTTTTGGATGAAACGTTTTGGAATTGCAAGTTTGAAACCTGCCGACCATCGCAAACGATAACGCATTGCATGCAGGAGATTGTTGACAACAATGACAAACGTAACATCGCGGGAGGAATCATTATAACTTCACGTTTCATGGCATCTTTCAATTCTGACAAGTCTTGTGGATTAGATTGGTACACTTTAGATTCCAGATAACCCCAGAACGAGAAATCTATCGGATAAGATCGAGGGATTGCGGTGGCCGCGCAAATGCACAGTTATGGGAGATAACTCTCCCTTGAAACTTTGTACACTTTGAAAAACTTAATCTTGATTTAACCCTACCTCGTCAATCTCTTGGAAGTATTTGCTGTATAACGTGTTCCTGTTCAATTGGAAAGAAATGTACTGTTTTCTTATGAAGCACACTTAACTCCACTTTTTCGGCGTAATGCCTTATTTGCTTACTTACCACTTACCACTTACTGAAGAAAAGCAATAATTAATTCTCTGGACAGTAAAATGAAATTCTCTGCTGACGCTTAGAGGGAAAATGCACTGTTTATTTCTTCTACTTAACTCTAACTGAATCGTCTATTAACTGCTAACAACAGTCAGTAGTAATTTACAGCTTAAAACACAACAAATCACAATTACGCATATTATATTTTAAAACAGAAATTAGCAAATAATAACAATACAAGGCATAGTATCATACGCTTTTCTTTTTAAAACATTATTTATAATTAATAAAAGGTTTACACATATTTTAATTTATTTTTAGTCGTAAAATTATTACAATTTTGATACGGTATCTTTTGTCTAAGGTTATGATTTGTTCATGGTTATGATCTTTACCTCATCAGCAACGAAGTTAGAGTCAAAGAAAACATGGTAGTGTATGGAAAGAAATTTAAACGTGCATTTGCGGAAAAAAATGAGAAAGTACCATTATGATCTAAATCTAAATAATAGGGCATAGTATTTAGAATATACTAATCTTCAAGCCCAAAATAAAACAGCTATTTCTTTTTATACTTTCATACTGAAAATAATAAGTAAAAATCAATAGTTAGGTTAATTTTAAATTTCTGACTATCAAATATGTAATGTGATAAAACTATACTTTCGACAGTTATCAAATAAAACACAAGGTAAAACGTAATATTTACTATGAGTCGTCCATTATTTCAAACAAGTACTCAATTTTCATTCATACTATGCTGATCGTGTGTCAACACCATGTTAAACCATAAGTTCTAAAATGAAATTAGGATATTGCCATCTTTTAAAACAAGTAATTTATATTATCTGCAGTAATATTAATTGCAACAAAATTTATCATATTCTTTTCTACTTTTTAAAAAGAATTGTCAACTTGTAATTGTATTCTGAATTTTATGCTACATGCATACGCTTTTAAATTTTGAAAACATGACAAATTATCAGGACTTCTTCTCCTAATCTGCTTGGCGAACATAACGTGTCCGGACTAGACAGTGAGTTTGACTACAAACTATGTCCAATGGAGTGTAGGAGAGACGACAAGAGGAGAAGGGTTTAATTACCACTTATTTTCCACGTTATTATAGGCACTCCCGCACTTCGGGATACAAAGACCAACCACTTCTGAACGTAAAAATGAACGTAAAAATATGCGAACTACTAACTAACTAAAAATAAGAGTTAACTTTGAAAACTTTACACAAATGACTAACACTAAGACTGGCCTTTTAAATTACTACGTATGTAGTACGCAAACTGCGGAAAACTACGTCTTTAGCTTTCAAGAAGACTAAAACCTCTGGCCTTAAAGGCAAGCAGCAACTGATTGCAAGCTCACGCGAGTTATAGTGGCAAGGAGAGCTCCCTCTCTCCTCAACTAACCCTGCTTTGGAACTTTGGAACTTTGCGGTTATACTGGCTTTCAGCAGGAAATTAAAGTCCTTCTCTTGCCAGTTCCTGATGTGATCCCATGTGGGGCCTGACAGAGTAGAAACCTGAAAGAAATTTTCTCTCGTGGAGGTAGAAGTGTGCTGGAGAGAGAAAAAGAGAAAAAGAAGCACTTTGCTCCTGTACTGCTACATCTTGGATGGAATCCGCCTAGCAGGGGCCGGAGAAAGAAACTTCGGATGACCTGTGTAAGATAGCCCGAATACTAACTGTTCATTCGTCGGAGCCAGTCACGTGGGAGGTCACCCTCCCAGAAACTGACCCCGATCGATGCTGCTTGAAAACCAGAAAACTGGAACTTAGAATTCTGAACTCAAGAGGTGGGCGGCAAATGGGCGGAGGTTTTTGTCTTCAGCCAGGATTTCGTAGATAAGAATGTCCGTGAAATTAGCGGGATTCACATTGATAATATTATTAAAAAAGTTGTTGTTTATTCTGCTGAGGTAGTCCTGAATAGTATCTATTTTCAAGTCGAAGTGGAGAGTCCTATTCCGAACATAGTAAGGAGCTTTTGTGATGATTCTTAGCACCTTATTTTGAAGCATTTGGAGTTTGCTAATTTCGTTTGC
The DNA here is from genome assembly GCF_044657685.1 of Stegodyphus dumicola. Classification (NCBI taxonomy): domain Eukaryota; kingdom Metazoa; phylum Arthropoda; class Arachnida; order Araneae; family Eresidae; genus Stegodyphus; species Stegodyphus dumicola. Next base: position 103,890,789 of record NC_140781.1, on the reverse strand, counting down.
TTTGTAGTTTGCCCAGGCTGGGGAAGCATACGTGAGAATGGGTCGGATTACAGTTTCATAAATCCTCTTTTTCAGTCTGAGGGTGAGGTTTTCATTCTTTAGGAGAGGAAAAAGCCTGAAAATGATCCCGTGTGCTTTTCCGCTTACTCTAAGCATATGATCCTTCCAATTGTAGTTCTTGTTAAGGGTAACTCCCAGGTAATTAGCTTTATCAACTGTAGGGATGATTTTGCCAAAAAGTTTAACCTCAGTTCTGACCCTTTTCCTCTGTCTGCGATTTCGAATGAGTAGAATCTTGGACTTTTCTGGCTGAATGCACGTTTTCCAGCGACTGCACCACCCCTCAATAGCAGGGATTTTGGCCTGAATTCTTGACAAGGCATACTCTGGGTTTAGAGACTTGGTGGCTATCGCTGTATCATCAGCGTAGCTGGCTGCGAGAACATTTGTATCCTCGGAAAAGCAAGGGAAATCGTTGGTATAGATGATGTAAAAAAGCGGGCCTAAAATTGACCCTTGAGGAATACCTGCGTAAATATTTTTGACACATGAAGTTGCATTTCCAACTCCAACGGTGTAAGTTCTATTTTCAAGGAAGGACTTGATAATGAGTATCAGATTTCTGGGGAAACCGAGATGAATTAGCTTATAGATTAGCCCTGGATGCCAGACGCGGTCAAAAGCCTTTGCCACGTCTAGCATCAGGATAGCAACACTCATTCTGTTGTGCATAGCCGCGCCGATGAACTCCGTGAGCCTGACTAACTGCGTTGTGGTCGAAAGTTCTTTCCGGAAACCGTGCTGGTGATCAACGAGAAAGTCCAAGTTTCCTTGCATTCTGAGATAAATAATACGTTCCAGGATCTTGCTTATGGAGGACAGCAGGCTGATGGGTCTAAAGTTTGCCGGGTAATCCTGTGTTTTCCCTGGCTTAGGAATCATTAGGATGCTTGCTTGCTTCCAGAAAAGCGGGAAATAATTTTGATACAAACATGCATTGAGAATGCCTGTTAATTTGCATACGGTCTTAAAAGGCATGTTTTTCAGCATCTGGTTCGTGATCTTGTCCTTTCCTGGAGCTTTCTTTAATTTAAGTCCCTTAATAATGTTCTGCACTTCGTGCGGCGTGGTTAGTTTGATAGAAGGTTCCGTAGAAGGGGAGTGCAGCCATTGATCGTTAAGGTAATGAACTTGAATGTCCGACCTATGATCTGAGGGGAAGGAATTTGGAATGAACTGTTTAGAAAGGTGTTCCGCAAAAAGTTCCGCTTTGTCTTGATCGGAGTAAGCAAATCCGTTATCGCATTTAAGCGGTTTTCTGGCAGAGCAGGGGCGTTTTAGTGTCCTTGTATGACGCCAGATGGCGCCAGGTTCGTCGTTGATCTTTTCCATCTTATCCTGCCATAAGCTAGAACGATGGTCCTGAATCTTTTGCTTGATCTTCCTATTAAGCCTGTTAATTTGAGTTTTGATAGCAGGATCCCAGGTGAGATTAAATTCCTTTCGGAGATGATTTCGAAAGCAGATTATTTCACGAATATTGGCAGGAAGCGTGTGCTCATGTCTGACACGGTCAACCTCAGTCGTAGCTAGGGACTTAGCAGAATGCAGGTACGAAGTAAAGTCTGTTATAGCACGTTCAATATCCGTAGTGCTTTGTAACGAGTCACAATTAAAATCAGTGGTCATCAAAGTATTATGATAAAGATTCCAATCAGTATGCTTAATTGGCGGTAGGTTCTTAGCATTTTCCACTCCAAGGTAAGCAAGTACAGGTACATGATCAGAAGACATGTCACATGTTACCGTAATAGCCATAGGAATATTGAACGTCGTAATAAAAATATCCAGAATGTCAGGCCGATGGTTGAGTATATTTGGCCTATAGGTAGGGTCATCCGGCACATGCAGAAAGACAGGGTAATTACACACAAAATCATGCACTATGTGTCCATTATAATTCGAGTTGCGGCATCCCCAGTCGAGATGCTTGGCGTTTAAATCGCCACCTAGAAAGGTGGGGAAGTCTGAGTTAATAAGTCTATCCAGAATTTCAGCACTGAGCTTGTTCCCAGAGCGGTTATACATCGCACAGAAAGTGACATCCCCAATGTTGGGTAGATTCACCATCACTTTAACACTTTCCATTCCATCACAATTTTCTGCACTTTTCAGATATGAATCAAATGTCCTTTTAACATAAATGAGCACTCCGCCACCACGGTGGTGGAGTCTGTCACTACGGTAGCTGAAATAATTGGCTATCCTTAAGGAGTGCGAAGGGTTAGCATGGGTTTCTGTAATTAAGCAGATGTCTACGTCATTTTGCTGGATAAATTCATGAAGTTCCGGTATCTTGGAGGTAACGTTCTGCGCGTTCCAGAGCAGGATCTTAACAGGAGAACTTTGCCGGGACCCTGCTTTGGGCAAAAAGCCACAGCTTAAATACTTAAGCGTTAGCAAGTACAATTTGCATAAACAATTTAACGCGTTTATTCTAGCCTGAAATGGAAAATAAGAGATGATAGTAAAGTTTTAAAATAAAATAAACGTTAGTAAAACTTAAGATCCTTACATAATAGATCAAATATAATGACCGCGCATAATTTCTTCAGAAGAGTGCAAAATTCGGAACATCATCATATAGCACAACTCGCAAACTATGATCCAATAATTGTGCATCCATTCAAGCGTCCTTGTACTATTCATCATAACCCTGCATATTAAACTTCGCCAACACAGGCCAAAAGTGCAATAATCTCGTTTTTCCCCCTGCTCATAGTTAATAAATCTCATCAAAGCAACAGATATTAGATTAAAGACTGTGATTTAAATGGCAAAGTATTAGGACTTTTGTTTTGAATTCGCCAAAGCGGGAATAGAATTTTGTTGTACCTTACTTCAACCCATATTATTACTCTCAACGCATTTTTAATCTCAACGCTCTTAAACTTTGCAAATAATGTTCAAGTCCTCATCACAAGAATAGTTTCTTGATATATAATTTACTTCATCTATGCTAATTAACTTTCACCTTTATAATGCATTACCATATACACTGACTACCAATAAGTATTTGGACACCTATGCAAATGACGATATCTGCGGTCCTAAGGTACGTCACGGACACCGCCGGTATATATCGTGTAGGAAACAGCATCGGCTTTAGTCGCATGCAAGATGCCTCGCAGTTCGGAGCTCTCTGATTTCGAGAAAGCTATAATTATCGGGTATCACAAATGTGGCCGATCCTTAAGGGACATATCTAGACATCTGAAGTACCCAAAATCGACAGTGGCCTATGTGATTAAGAAGTGGAAGGTGAGCGGTGATTGTCGGAATGTGCCCCGAGTCGGGAGACCAACGAAACTGGGAGATAGACCGACGAGTGCTGTCCAGAGAAATTCGGAAGAACCGCACCCAACCGATGGCCCTTATCCGCGAGGAGTTTCAATAGGCATCCGGGAGTATTGTTTCAATGAATACCATCCGTAAGGAAGCACATCTGCTTGGTTTTCATGGTCGTGCTGCTGCCCATAAGCCTTTGATCACAAAGTCCAACCGCGCTGCTCGGTTAATGTAGTGCAAAGCACATCGAAATTGAACGTAGATCAGTGGAAACGGGTTCTTTGGAGTGACGAATCAAGGTTCACCCTTTACCGTTCGGATGGCAGGGTCTGGGTCTGGCGTCTACCTGGAGAACGTCTCCTGCCAGAATGCATTGTGCCAACAATCAAGTTTGGCGGACGTGGAATTATGGTCTAGGGGTGCTTCTCCTGCTAAGGGCTGGGACCCTTGGTCTCCATTCATGGTAAGCTCAACTCCTATGCCTACTGTTTTATTTTGGATGACAATGTGCTTCCTACGTTGTGGCAGTTTTACGGGTTGCACCCCTGTTACTTTCAGGACGACAATGTCAGTTGTCATGTTTGGACGTTAACCAAGGCTTGGTATGGTGCCAATGGAGTTCCTCGAATGGACTGGCCTGCCCAGAGTCCAGACCTGAACCCTATCGAGAACCTCTGGGACGAGTTGCATCGCCGAATTCAGGGGTGCACTACCCGTGCAAAATCGGTGAAGGAATTTCTGTCTTTTCCAAGCCGAGTGGAAGAAAATACCACTAGCTGTCATACAAAGACTTGGGGAAAGTATGTCCCGGAGGGTCCACGCTGTAATTACCTCTCATGGAGGCTCTACCAACTATTGATTTTGAATAAAGTTAGTTTTTCTTTTCTACCACAGGTGTCCAAATACTTATTGGTAGTCAGTGTAGCAAATAACATTTTCATGTTTGTTTTGCTTAGATACTAATATAAGTCACGTAAAAGTGCTTATTCTTCTAATTCCAGCCAAAGGCCACAGAGCTAACCTAGTGGTCAAAACTTCTAGAGGTTGATGCCTCAAGAACCACCAGCGATGTCAGATGTCCGATGAAGATCCTTGCATACTTTCCGCAAGAATTCAGAAGTTTAAAAATAAGGTCTAAATGACCTAGTTGAAAACTTCTAATTCTAAATTATAAGTCTAACGCGAGGCCAGTCTTTTACAAAAACTCCTCACTAAAAACTATCAAACCTAGAGATTATATATAAGTCGTTTTACATCATATTCTCCATGGACAAATACTTTTCATCTGTACTGCACCTAAAAATAGGAATTTCCTTATTTCTATCTGGTTCCTTCCAAAGATCTGGTAGGAAAACTAGTTTAATCAATTTGTCAAGCAATTAAATGGTAAGTAACATGAACACGTATATATATATTTTTTAAACTCGGGTCTTACTTCATTCATACCATTATTTCATTATCTCCCCGTGCTCGCTGACATGTGTTGTAAGGAGAGAAACACTAAACACGGGCGTGTCTATGTACAAGTGTTCAACACTATCGCCTACAATCAAAACACTAACGTGTTAAAATTCAACATAACAAGACCTCAGAACACACCTTACATTTATCTCTGAACCCTGAGGTACTATTATAAACAAGTGGCTAACTCTGCAGTGTAACGTCAGAGAGCCTAACTACATTCATTCATTCCAAATTTAGCACATATTCACAATGCGTAGCGCTTTTTTCAGTCACACTATTAAGTTTTAAACATCGGCATTTATACAACATTTTCACTTTTAACATATCACAAGAATTTTAAAGAACAGTTCACATGTATACAAGAACACATTAACATGCCATTAAGTTTACATATTTCAAAGCATTCAGTGGTAATAAAATGGTTTTTTAACTTTCTTCTCTTCAAAGCAAGTGCTTGTTTCTTTTACATTTAAATACTACATTTCACTTTTATACAAGACTAAAATGTCTTTTCTTAACAGAATCTTTTAAATAAAGCTTTATACTATATTTTTACAGTATTCTTAGGGTACTTTTCTTATACAGTTACAAAAGCTTTTACAACACTCAAGTATTCACACATTACTATTATACAATAATTTTAGATTACTTGAGGAGCCCACCAGCGGCCGAGCGGTAAAGTCGCTGAACACTGGCAGTTCGGTTCGAGGTTCGAATCCCGCGAACGGGCTGGCTGCATGGGCGTTTTCGTGGTTTTCCCCATGTGTAACGTGTATACGAGCCAGTTTCCCTTTGGAAAGTCCTCCACGAAGGCATCCCTCTCCTTAGGCAGATAGCCCTAGTGTGCTTTGCCATAATTAAATAAACCAAACCAAACCTAGATTACGCGCGAGTAGTTGAAAAACGTAGTGAAAAAAATAGGTAAAACTCATTTCTCGCCTTTTTGGCCATAAAGGTAGACCTCACATGAGGTAAAATTTCTCCTTAAATTCTGCCACTTGTAGTAAGAACGAAAAATTAACTTAAAGTTTCAAGGTAACAAAGTTTTACTTATCTTTGCGGTATTCGGACATCCGTTTAGCCGCTCACTCCTGGGAGGTAGCGAAGACCATGGTTTGGTTGATCCGACGCTTTGTCTGGGCCTGACCATTAGTTTCTTCCTCCCTCCATTTTCTCTCTGGACGTGCTTGATGACCCTTGAAAAGCTTCTTCTTGTCAGCGGTTGTTTTCCAGGTTGCTTCATGGATGCTGTCCTTGGAGGCGTCCGGACATCTCTAGTCGGTAGTTGTAGGGTTCTGCTTGCTCACTGTTCGAACTTTCGTCGCTGCCTTGAGTCTGCAGCTAGCTTTCCTGGGTCGATTTCCGTGGACACTTGCTGCGTAGGGTCCTTTCCGACGGTTCACTCTTTCTTTTCTCACAGATACTATGACTGCGGCCATTTCTTCTTGCCCGCTTCGAAGTGTTAGAGTTTCCCCCTTCCTCCTTGTTGGAGCCGGTTGTGCCTTCTCTTTTCTGGTCGGGGGAATATCTTCCTTTTCTTGTTACCTCCGGTCTTCCATCGGGGAGTGGCTTTTCTTTTCTTGCCTATATCTTTATTTGTTGTTGTTGTGCCATGTCTTGAGATGGTGCCTGCCGTGCCGGATCCTGCAAAAGATCTTGAAAAATTTTCATTTCATTTCAATGGTAATACGGCTTGATTTGTTCGATATTTGCCGTAAATGTTTCACCATTCTTGGCTCTTAAGACTATACAGCATGGGTCACTTTTTCAATCAAATATGGTCCTTCAAACCGTGGACAAAATTTGTCTACTTTATCTTCTGGAGCTGAAGAAAGTGGGTGCTTTGTCTTTAACACTTCATCCCCCACATTATAAGTCACTTTCCGCCACTTTCTGTCATAATAAAGTTTTTTTTTTCCCTCTGTGCTATTTCAGTGTTTTCCTTTGCTTCATTAATTAACTTTTGTATATCCGCCATTTGAAATTCAGGGGCCCTTTTTTGAATATAAAACAATTTATCGAGTGGTGTTAAAATCTTCTTGCCTAAAAATAACTCACCAGGAGTTTTGCCCGTCGTGTCATGTTTGTCTGTCCTAAAAGAGAAATCTAATTCATTCACATAGTTATCCCATCTTTTATGAAAACTTTTAACATAACTACGAATAATTTTAACTATGTTTCTGTTGACCCGTTCCTCTATATTTGATTGCGGTCGATACGGGACCATTTTTAAATCACCAGTTTTTGGTGATTTAAAAATGCCCAGTTTTTGATACATGTCTTCAAAAATATTGCTTATAAACTGAGGAACATTATCCAATATAACTTTCAGGCGGGGCCCGTACTTTAAAATATATTTATTTAAAATAGAATCAGCAACTAGTTTTGCAGAGGTTCGTTTTAGGGGAACAATTTCGGTCCATTTACTAAAATGGTCAACCATAAGAAGGAGATATCGATTTTTATATAACTGTCTTTTCGGGAAAGGGCCGAATAAATTTACGCCAATTATTTCATTTGGAAATTCTGATTTCATGCTATTTAGAAATCCGGCCGGGCGGAAATTAACATAATTAACTACTTGGCATGTCGAGCAGGACTGGATATACACCCTTGTTAACTTTTGCAGTTCAGGAAAATAAACTGCTTTTGAAAAAGTTGAAGTTAAGTCAACTCACGCTGTCTCCGGCCATCTGGCAAATGCCGCCTCTGAACTCGCTTCTGATTGGTTAACGCTTTACGCGTAACCGCGTTGGTGTGAACGCAGCTTGAGTTGACTTAACTTCAACTTTTGGAAGCTTGACGCGTCCGTTTCAGGCATCTCGTTTCAAATGTCCAGTTTATACCATGGATTTTAAATAATTGCACTTTCAAAAATTCTTCTTGATGGAAAAAAATGATCAAATGGATTAATCTTCATAAATATTTCAGATAATAATAAGAAAAAAATGCATATGCTAATAGAATAAATAGCATTATAAATTATTTAAAGTAAAATTCTCAAGTTTATTAGCAGTAATAAATCTTAATAATCAACCATAAATGATATATGGTTGCTAATTTTTACAGAATAATCTAAAGCAACAGATTGTAGCGAGAAAATAGTGATGGATTTCAAAATCCCAGATTTTGATTTTTTTCTTAAAATATATCTACATCAATTTAAGGTTTCTCCAGTTGCCTAGTGGATAAAACGTTGGCTACTTGAGTTAAAGATTTTGGATTCAATCGTCACCAGAAGTGATGTTGTAATGTAGTTAGTATTTTTAAAAAAATATTTACAGAAAATATTATCGCTAGTTTCAGAGTAGCCCACATGCTTCTTCAGTTTCCTGAAGGTAAAGTGTGAAAAGCAGGCTTTTGGCGCGAAGGTAACACGCTGAAGTTGAAATTTCAGGTTTTCCTAAGGACTTGTATTGCGGGTTCGGGCCTTACTTTTTTCCTACCTCTGATGATGGTACGAATACGCGAATTTTTTTTAATCTACCGCGACTTTTTTTGGAAGGGGGAGACACAAGAAGTTTGCATTTGTTTTTCATTTCATTTCATTCATCATTCGTATAAACCTAATTTTCGCCCGGCATTGTGTGCATCATCCTTTTTTTGACAACGAGCTTTTGGTATAATTCATAAGAAGATTTGACTACTATGATCTCATTCTATTTCGGTTGACACGAGATTAGCAAAATCAATACTGGTATTAGTATGAAGTTGCTTTTTCATCTGATTAAAAAAAATTTAATCAGTTCTGAATTTTAAACGAATGGTGACGAGTTTAAAATTCATTTGTTTAAAAAAATAAGGAAAACTGTTATTTATACAGAAAGAAGCTCGCCTAGTATGTAGCTGATTTTATGGAATACTTCTACGCATTTTAATGGCTTCATGTTTGTTTTTCTTAACATGCATGAACACTTTTCGAAAGGTCTAATGTTAATGATAATTTTTCATTAATTTAAAGAACCTTTGCATGTGCATTAGCAAATTTGCTAATTGTGGAATTCAATTTTTAACGCAAGTATTATATAAAATATAGTTATTTCAATGAGTGTTAGATAAAAGTGACCTTTTAAAATAAACCTTTAGATAGCGGCTGTTTATATTAATATATGAATGACTAATTGAAGCAATTACTGTTGCATTTAAGGTAAAAAATATGTACTTAAGGTAGAAAACAAAAAAAAAAAATTTTAATTTGCTGTTGTTTATTAACTTAAAAATAACTGCCTTTTTTAAGAGTGATATTTACTTTAGTAATGCTGTAGATTCTACATGTATTTAAACAAAATATACTTTTTATTGCATTATTTATACCAATTAAGGGAAGTTTATTTAAGAAAGCATTTTAAGGGAAGTTCATACATCATGCAAAAACATTTATGCTATTCTACCCCATGAAACATTTACTCTCTAAAATAGAATCATGCAATTAAGATATTTTAATTAGCTTTCAACAAAATTCATAAATAAATTAAATTAGATATATACAGGGTTTGATCTATACAACGATCCGTTTCTGGGATATTCTATTCCTATCGTCCAAACGATTTTTTTTCTGCGATATTCTGACAAAATTAGTGTTCTGCTTTTGAATAAACAGTTCAATGAACGTTAGAAATTCATTGAATTGATGAGGTGTCATGCGAAAGTAATTAAAAGAAATTTCGTTTCGTTCAAGCGTATTTCTTTAATTAAACTATTTGCATCTTCTTGCTGCAGTTATCTCTCACGTATTAATATAAATCACTGCATTCTGCTTCTGTTACACAATGTAAGAAGTAAAATAAGTTTTAATCGAGCAGAGTTAAATCCATTTTAATTAAAAAATGTAATCGTAAAATGTCAAATTACCATAAAAAAATTTAACGTTTTTCCACAACTTTCCGATATGAAACGCCATCTAGTGCGAGTATATGACAACTTTTAAAGCGAAAGTTGAAGCGCTGGTGTGAACTGACATATGCGGAAAGCGGTTTTTTTTAGGCTTTGACGCTTTTCGCCCCAACAGCCCAGTGTAAACGCAGCTTTAAATTCCGAAATCGTCCAAGAGCTAGGATTTTCAAGGTCGATAGTGTCAAGACTATACTGAGAATGCACGGATGATAGGGAAAAACTAGCGATCAGGCAAGTGCAAAGGACAAATAACCTTGCGCAGTGGCTAATCGCACCGACTGTCCGAATAGTCGCACCACCTACGTTAGCGCATGCGCACAAGTACAAGCATTTTACGCCGATTTGCCATAAGACAGGCGGTAGCGGGAGCGAGGGCTGTTAACAGTTTCTGCTTATCTTCCTTGTATGCGATTTCTTTGTTAATTAATTTTTAGTTATTGTTACTGAAATTTACGTGTTATTTGTTTGACATAACTTGAGGGCGATGGATGTGACAAAAACAAATTTCTTGCCTTTTGAGTGTGGAAACAAGTTTTTCCCATATTTTAAATTTGAAGGTGCAAAAAACTGTATGAAAATCAAAATTTTGCTGTTTTGATTAAAACGAGATCGCAAAATTTCACATGGGTCATAAACATCGTGAAACGGTATTGTGCAAATATGGTACCTTTAAATGTAAGAAAGGACATATTCATAAACAGTCATCATAAAAGTTATATTCATATTCATAAAGAGTTAAATTCTTTTATTTAACACAGGAACTTTTATGCAAACTTAGACCCTAGCCTTATAGCATAGAACTGCGAGAACTTATTATTCAATAATAAAACTTATTGAAATATATAATGTTCTTATAAATGCATCACTTTTTCAGTGTCCACACATGTTTCTAAGTTCAAATGCCATATTTCAAAATCAAAGTTATCCAACCTTACAAAATCTGATAATTCATTTGCGTGTGCAAATTTGTCAATCTAAATCTCTTACATTAAATTATTGCCTTTTAAATTATATCCCATTATGTATTAAAATTTAATTTATTAATGTGTTTGTACTATTATTAAGTCCTTTGGAAATAATTTTTGTGTGCTGAAGATAAAGATATTCTCTGTCTAATTTTTATTATCTTTTCTCAGACAATTTTCAAAGAGGATATGAATTAAAGTCTTGATTGTGCAAAACACATCTTTGAAGCTAAATGTATTCTAAGAAGTACAAAAAATGTAAACAAGGTTTTGTTCTCCCCAAATCAGTCATTTAAATTATTCCAATAGTTCAGGAAAACGATAAACATTGTGAACATAAAAATCTGCCCCTTTTTATATATACTTTAATAAAAGGAAATGTGTTCCTTCTTTTAATATATATAAGAAAAGGAGCCCATTTTCCTTTCTAAACTTTTGAAAGTCGCCAACGCTTAAAAAATGATAAACTACGCCAAGGAAGTAACCCGCCTTAAAAAAAAGATTTACTACAACACTCGAGTATGTAGAATCCGTTCTTTTCGATTGGGTTCAAATGACGGATCCGACAACTCAACGCGCACGCGTGGTTAATATTGGTGCGAATAGCATCGGCCATAACCTTGAACGAGCGTGGTGTGAGACAGCTCAACCGTATTGTACGTAGCCAGCGAAATTACCACCCAGCTGAATCAGGGCGCCAGTCGTACAGTCAGGAAACGAACCATGCAATGTTCCCTTAAGAGTAAATTTTGAGAAACATAAATGTAGCCTTTTGGCAATAGATGGCGCTGACCGTTGCACTGGTTTTCTGACGTCAGAATAACGGGTTGCTACCTTTGGCAGGATTCTTCGTCGCACTTAGAAGCGGTGTAACAGCAGGGTGCCTGGGTCAAGGACCCTACTTCTTGTCGAACATGTAGGTTGTTTCGAATGCTCTCATGAGTAACTAACATAAAATATAATATTTTTTTAATAAATTATGATCATATTTTTGAGTAATGGGATAATAAGATATTCTAGCAGAAATAAAGTGTGCGCCGATGCGCTCCCGGAACAGTCGGACAGTAAGTAGCTTGATCCGGAACTAAAAGGTAAACAGGATGGTTACTAACATAACTGTGGATAATTTTTCCATTTTTATTGGTGCTGTGACAGCCCCAATCTGTGTGTTTGGAATTCCAGTCACCTCCTATGTAGGGTTCTTGGCTGGCTAACAACTCGTTCAGATTATTTTCAGACAAGGAGTTGTCCAGTGGATTGTACACTGTGCAAAAGTTACTTTCCCCAACTTTGGGAGTTTTACTTGTAATTTTACCATCTCGTACGGTCCATGTTCAGAAGGCAAGCATCGTAGGATTTTTTTACGTAGATAATCACTCCATCGCCCCTGTGGTGCCATCTATCGCATCTAAATGAAGTGAAGTTTGGAATATTCAGATGTTTACTTGGGGTAGCGTGGGTTTCTGCAATCAGGCAGATGTCCACGTTCTCTCTTCTGACGAAATCTTGAAGCTCGTGGATTTTCGTGGTGAAATTTTATGCGTTCCATAATAAAATTCTGATCGGAGTATGCGAGTTACGAGAATGTCTATTCATCTTGGCTTCATGATGACCTGACTTGAGTTTCCAACTGGGATGGGGATTTGGAGGTCTTTTAGCATAGTAAGTGCAGCTGTGAGTTTAGATATCACTTCTTGTGCCTCCGTGAGTTTGTGATTTAACTCAGAAATTTCTGTGGAATTTCTGGAGTCTATCCTATGGCCGCTGTTTGTCACAACGCGTTCAGAAAAAAGTCTATTTCCTTGTGGCTGGGGTTTCGGGAAGGCATTTCAAGCTCTATAGCTTGCGACGTTGTTCTAAACCGCAGTTAGCACACTTTGGAGGAGCGTCTCTGGGTTTCGTGCAGTCTCTGTATTCATGTAAGCCGCATTTCGCGCAGCGTGGAGGTAACTTGCAGGTGCTCTGAGCATGATAGAAGCCCTGGCATCTTGCGTAGGGCCTCTTTGTCTTTTGTAAGTTCAACACTAACTCGTAGTCTCACTAGATACGCAAGGTTGATAATAGTCCTACTTTTATCATTGCGAGGCATAAACACCAGGTATAACGGCATTTTGATGATGTTTGGTCCTCTGCGGCGAGTCAGCTGAGCGGCATTATCCACTTGATAACCGAGGGCCGTGAGAGCTTCTCTTACTTCCGTCGGAGGTGTGTAAGAAGGAATACTTCTGGTGACGATTTTTACTTTTTTCTCATCAGGTAAGACATGGATGTAGTATTTGATATGATACTTTTTTCATTGAAGTAGGCCGTGATTTTACAATAAGTGTCCGAGGAGAAGACATTTATATCAAACTTATAGTCTCCTATCATTTTGGCTTTGTAGTCCTGAAAATTTTTATCGTCCAGCAGCTTAATAAGTTGTTTCCAAGTTATACTATCATCTTTTACTGTGATAGGAGGTATTTTGGATTTTCTACGTGGGTACTGAAATCCATCCATATCGTCGTCGTCGACGGGAGTTTTTTCGTTGGTCGAGAGTACGGCGGGAGTTTCCTGATTCGTTGCTGCGGTAACTTCGGCAGCCTACGTCACAGTCACGGAAGCGGGGATGATCTCCTGTCCTTTCGGCGTAGGGGCATTATTGAATGAGATGATATCTTTCATACTTTCAGGAAGCCGATGCGTTTTAGAATTTTTCCTATTCTGTTTTTTTCTTTGGTTGCGAAGTGATTGTAGCTGTGTTTTCGTCAGGTTCTGGGTTATCATCACTTTCCTCTTGAAGAACAGCAAATCGGTTCTTTTGCAGATCCGGCGTGGGCTCGGTAGAGTCACTGAGGGGGCTACACGATCATTTATTTCTAATCCGTTTAAATTCCATCTCTTCCTTGTCTTGTTTTGCTGGAGTCAATTCCGAGAAATCCTGGAGATATAGGCCTGGGTATACAAACTGGAGAGTTGCAGCGTCATCCACCATGATGGACATAAATCTTCTGAATACTTTGAGGGTGAGAGCTTCGTCAGACGTGAGGTTAAAGGTTTTCCACAGTTCTCCGAGTCTGGAAAATTCTGTCACCATCTGCGCCAGAAAAGCCATGTTGAGTCCTTCAGCAACTTGGTCAAAAGATCAGGTTGTGAAAATTTTAATTTTCACTTCCAAAGAAATTCGTAAAAAGACTAAGTAGCACAGTACAATATGCACGAAGGCCGTTTTACAACACGATCGATCACTACCATCTGTGTGAAAACCTTTTGTGTGCAAGTGCAGGTATTGAGAATGCGAAAATTCAAGATCACTCGTTATCAACGCTAGAGGAGGCTCAACTTATTATTGACTTGCAATCGCTAATTCAGTGTGCTCTTTTGGTTGAATAAGCACTTTTAAAAATCGAACTTGGATTAAAACCACATTTATTTGAAAAAAGAATTCATATCATACGTATTTTACATTTGAGTCTCATATTAGTTGTCAATCTTGTGTTAGAATTACTCTTATCCTTTTTTATTCTTATGTTTGTTAAGTCTTATATTAAATTTCTTCGCATATTTATCGCCCATTTTGCGATTTTGCGCCAATAAAGTCCCTTTTACTCGTAGAAGTTTCAAGTAAACGCAATTTTGAAGTTCTAAGAGAGATTTCTTCCAAAGTTTCTGGAAGGCTTGCCAAAATAAATACAGCTCCGCACATAAATCTTCTGTTCTGAAAAATTTCAGAAATACTTCCGTTCAAAGAGAGTAAGCTCAATTGCATTTTAGAGTTTACTATGTGTGATATCGATAATTTTATTTTTACCTAACACACGATTTTTCTTGTATGTTAAAGAGGATTTTCCTTGTAGCTGTGTTTTTCATGAGTTATTTGTAGCTATTTTCCCTTCTTGTCTGGAGTGCTGTCTCTTTAGAGAAATATCCATGTAGACGTAGCTGCCAACAATGTTTAGTTTGTACTTGGTGTAAAGACAAGAAAACGATATTATTTGTAGCTTGTTTCAAATATAAACTTAGATCATAGCCAAATCTTGGTAACTAATATGTAATTCGAAATGGTTTTAAAAAAAATGAAAAATTCGAAATTTTTAATGAAGTTTTATAAAACTCGAATGATTTGACGTCTGCTTTAGAAAAGTTTATTTCATATTTTATTAATGATCTTATCTTTTATATTTATTTCTTGTTTAATAGAATTAATACTCAGTTTTATTCTTGCCTATTAATTCTTGAGCAATTTTAATTTAACCTCCATTAGTTTACGAAAATCATTTGCAGGGGCAACAGCAACATTTCCTAGAAATGCCCTTTCGCAGAAATAGTTTGAATAGTATCGTTGTAAACACAAAATTTTATTCTAAGACCCAAAATTTTGTTCATAACTTGATGCTGCGGGTGGTTTTGCCTTTAGTAGGAAGGAGGATGACTGAAAAGCATTTTTGTCGATACAGGCGATAAGAGACTTGTTGTCCGACTTAATGTATCTATTGAAGGTCAGAGGTATAGCTAGAGTTTTCATGGACCGGGGAGTACAATTGAAGATTTTGCATCTTCTCCTATTTGACAAAATGCAATGAGTCTTCCAATTTAGGGCTCACAAGGTCAGATATCTCCTCTTCCCCTCTGCCTAATTATGCCACTGCTGAAAATGGCGAATCTGCGAAAGCGAGCTTTGAAGAAAGTTTCGCCAACATCTGCGTAAATTTGAGAGCAACTTAATATAGCTTATTCAACCCATGTTTTAGCAATTGTAACAGTTCGGTTCCCCCCGGGGGTTGACACAGGGAAATCCCTGGGAATTATAGAAAAATTTTAGCAAATTTTGCTGGGAATGTCTGGCGGCAAAATCCTTATTATATGCATCCTTATTTTAAATTCATCGCATACCTCGTGTTTCGACTCTTACCTCAAAACACATATAATCCACAAATAACTTTATTTTTTATTGAAATTTAATAACTTTATTTCTCTATAGAAATTTCTCTGGATCTTTTCAGCTATAGAATAACAGACGCAAAACAATTTTCTCTATACAAATATATGCGCTAGTAAGAAAATACACTTTTGACAGCAGCTCATGTCTGTGATGGTAAAATTTTTCTAAAAATAAGAAATTTGTTGCTTAAATTCATTTTTTTTTTTCATTCTACAAAAAACCAAATAGAATGACACATTATTAAAAATGTTTTATTGACATTCTAAACACAAGAAGATTGCTATAAAAGAAAAAAAAAAGGGAACAGCATATTTCATTTAACGGGAGCCAACTTTGACGCATAAGCTTTTAAACACAAAATATTTTAAGCATGTTATGTAGTAATCGTTTGGTTTATTTGATTATGGCAAAGCACTCGAGGGTTATTTTACATAAGGGAAAGGATGCCTTCGTGGAGGACTTTCTAAGGGAAACCGGCTTGTGTACACGTGACACATGAGAAAAACACGAAGCATCTATGCAGCTAGTCCTTTCGCCGGGATTCGAACCCCGGACAGAACTACCAGTGTTTCGTTGTGGTCTAGCTTGGGTAACTGAAAAGATCAAAATCTCATAATAGACGCAAAATGATGGCCTGTATAATACGAAATTATTGCCATTTCAATAGCATAAAATGACTTTTACGATATTGTATTTTATTTGATTTAGCTCATGATAAAATACACGAGGACTATTAATATAATTGTAGTTTGATCCGGATTCAAACCCCTGTGACTGGATCACCACATGGGCGTTTTCATGAATTTACCTATATGTAACACGGGTACAAGATAGTTTCCCTTCGAAAGTCTTTCAAGAAACGTACTTTCTTTAGACAGATCGCCCTTTGCGTGTTTTGTTATAATCTAACAAACCAAACTAAACCTAATCCCAAGCGAAAACTAGTACTCAGAGGAGATCTCCGTGAAGGACTTTTTAAATGAGATTGGCTTATTAGGCAGCAAAAATCCACGAAAACTGCCAGGTAGCCAGCCCATTCGCCGGGATTTAAAATCGCTTCAAACTGCCAATTTCTACTAGGTCGCTGCGGGCTTTTGTTGAATCTTTATCAAAGATCTTTGCAAAGTAATCCCGAACACACAGCTATTGATTTTTAATTTGATTTGGTTTTATGTGATTACGGCAAAGCCTCGAGGGCTATCTGCCTAAGAGGAGAGGTGCCTTCGTGGAGGACTTTCTAATGGACTTTCACTGGTTCGTATACACGTTACAGAAACCACGAAAAGGCCCATGCAGCCAGCCCCCATCAGCAGGATTCGAACCTCAGACCGAACTACACTTATTGAGTACCAACGGATTAATTAAGATAGGAACTTAATAACTTTCATTTGTAGTGCTGCTATCAGCACTGACATTTGGAGAGATTTTTTTTTCTAACGAAATTTGTTTAATGTAATTAGTTTAATTCGTTAGCTAATTGCTCGTTCGCTAATTGTTAACTAATTTTTGTGCGCAGTATATGTAACCCTTCCATACACTAACTGTTTTACCTAACTTAAAATCCGTTAATTTTATACCATTTTATACCGGTAGATTTCTTTCCAAAAAACGCGTACTTTTTTTCCCTAGATTTTAAAACTATTTTGTATTTTAAATCTTAATAATAAAATAACAACAAAAAACAAATATTTCTAGAAATTCTTTCAGCATATGAATTTATTAGATTTAATTGAAGTTTTCGAGTAGAATATCTTCCTTTCGACATCAAAGAAATTTTTATATGTCAGTTCGCGTTTACAAGGAACACATAGACACATATACGAGTACAAAAATCTGGTATGCTGAAAGCACAGTTTTTAACATTTTAAAATGCAAAAAAGAAGAATATACCATTAAAAACACCCGCACTTGAAATACGAAAGCAAACAAATAGGTGTTCGCAAAATTTTATATTTTTTCCTGTTCTTGACGAATCAGAAATTGTAGTCAACTTTTAATACATTGTATAATATATGATTTATTGAAAAGTACGTCTTAAGTTGCAATTGTTATTTTTCCCGTTTCTTCTAAATTTCGGTAATGTACTATCACAACGAGCGGTTCTGTTTGACTTTCGTTTGTATAAATAACCACAAGGCAAACTGTAGTAAAACGATTTATCTTCATTCCCAAAGTTGCAGTCGTCAGAAAGATAATACACCCCCGCTGTTTGACAATGATTCTTCAACTCTGAGGACTCTTCCGTAAAGTGTTCTTTTCAAACAGATTTCACACTTATTAAGAGCTTTGTGTCAACTGACAGCCGCCTGCAGAAAGGTAGGGGAAAGAAGACCAGATCGCATCGTCTAAACACGTCTTAAGCAATTTAGGCCAATTTGGGCTTCGTGTATACACGTCTTAAACATTTTTCGTGCGATTTGAAATTCGTGTAAACACGTATTAAGCATTTTTAAAGGAAACTCTGAAAATGTTTAAACACGTCTTAAGCAGTTAAAGGGTTAAGAATATTCTATTCTCATATTATTTGTTCTTCAAAACTTGGATATGTTCTGTGTACCCAACTATAACGGGAACTATCCCAGTGCTCCCAAAGAGCAAGTCTTCTCTTTTTCGAAAGGGAAATAATTGTCAAACGAATGGATTCACAGAAAATAGTATTTAAAGCCAACAAAACTTTCGAAGGTAAGTTTCGAAGGTTTCTTTAAAATGAATGAGTTTATATTTATCTGGGTTAAAAAGAGCTTGTAAAATATAATATATATATCATGAATTAAAGCGACTACATATATTTACAGAAAGTAAATACTACTACGGTAGATTGGTTCTGCATGTTCATAAATAAGCTAAACTTATTCAATTAATCACATTTATTGACAATTACATAGCGAAAGAAAAATGCATGTTACCAAAACTTATCATGTCGCGTTTCTGCACGTTAGCGATAACAGCACAGGCACGAGAAAGACTAACACACAAAAATCAGTTCACTTCCAGAGTTTAGTTGCAGCACTGCTATACATGAAAAGGCAAACAGTTAACATTTAATTTAAAAGTTCGTTGCATGGTTGCTGAATACTCCCCTCCCAGTGTCAACGATATCTTACAGGGAAATGAACATGACGCCCAGAACGTGTAGTCTTGAGTTGCACCTTTGTTGCAGGCTGTGCTGAATTTGTGATATCACATGGACAATTATTTGATGGAGTATTCGGGTTAATTGGCAAGGCTGGTTTTACACGATCCATGGATACAGGTACAGTTTTGCCATTTATGTCTAGGTAAAAGACCTTCTCTGTTCTACGAACAAGGGCCCACCAGCGGCCGAGCGGTAAAGACGCTGAACACTGGTAGTTCGGTCCGAGGTTCGAATCCCGCGAACGGGCTGGCTGCATGGGCGTTTTCGTGGTTTTGCCCATGTGTAACGTGCATACGAGCCAGTTTCCCTTAGAAAGTCCTCCACGAAGGCACCCCTCCCTTTAGGCAGATAGCCCTCGTGTGCTTTGCCATAATTAAATAATCCAATCCAATCCATTCTGTTCTACGAACAACTAAAAGCGGTCCATCATAAGGAGGTTCAAGTGGACGTCTCACCATATCATGATGAAGAAAAACATGGGTAGCAGTTGCTAAATCACGATGTATAAAGGTTTTGCTATCACTATGGATCTTGGGTGGTATGGGACGAAGTGTTTGCATATAGGCACGTAAGTGGCTGACAAAATCTGTGGGATCGGCCGGTTATTGAGCAGGAACTCACCAGGCAGACGAATGGTGGTGCTCAAAACCAAATCTGCTGGTATGCAAACCAAATCTTCTTTCAGAGCAGATCGAAAACCAAGAAGGATCACAGGAAGGACTTCATTCAACCGCTTAGTAGCATGGCACTTGCTAGCAGCCTTAAGAGGTCGATGCAATTCCCCTATTAACCCATTAGACTGGGGTTGGTAACTAGTCGTCCTGGATCTCTGAATGTCCAAGTGATAGGTGAGAGAGCGAAAAAGTGAAGCTTCAAACTGACGTCCTTGGTCAATTGTCACAGTAAACGGCACTCCATACCTGGAGACCCAGCATGTGAAAAATGCTTCTGCAATAGTTTCAGCAGAGATAACCTTGAGTGGTTGAGCTTCTGGCCATCGACAGAAACGGTCAGCATCGACAGAAGTCAAGCAGTAGGAATAACCATTTGAGAGAGTAAGAGGGCCTATAAGGTCCAAATGAACATGGTCAAATATTTGGGAAGGCTCCTTAAAACTTGCCAAAGGTGCTTCTGTATAGCGATGAATTTTAGCCTTTTGACATGGGATGCAACATTTAATCCACTCAGCTATATCCGATAACATTCTAGGCCAGACAAATCGTGACCTCACAATGTGCTGTGTTCTGCGTACACCAGGGGGAGCCATGTTGTGTAATGAGGCAAAAACTTCCTGGCGAAACTGCGTTGGGACATAGGGACGAACTCTGCCAGTCAATACATCACAGAATAGATCAATGTTTGATTCCGGGAGAGTAATTATTTTTTTAACTGCAGGGATGAGTCTAATGACAGTAAGGACTTCAACTCATCCTCCAATGTGTGTGCTGCAAGTATTTTAGAATAATCGACTGATGCAGGAAGAGTTAAGGTAGCTATACGGGACATGACATCTGAAGGAATATTCTCAAAATAAGCACTTGTTATTCTTTTGACGGAAAGCATATGTGAGAGGCTTATGATCAGTAAAGAGGCCAAACTCTCTAGCCTCCAACATATGTCTGAAATGGCGAATGGATGCATAAGCAGCAAGGAGCTCCCGGTCATAAGTACCGAGTTTCTGCTGTACTGAGCTTCCTCCAGAAGAAACCTAAGCGCGGCAATTTGGAATCCACAACCTGATGCAATGCATCCCCAATGGCTTAATCAGATGCATCTACACGCAAAGTAGGTAGGGCACTAGGAGAAGGATGGGCAAGTAACGTGGCATTAGCTAATGTTTGTTTGCATTTATTAAAAGCCTCAGTTGAAAGTGGAGTCCAAATAATTGGTTTCTTCGAATTTTTCCTGCCAGAAGATCCCTTTAAAATGTCGTTTAACAAGGCCTGGTTGTCTGCTACATGAGGCAGAAATCTACGATAGAAATTAATTAGGTCTAGGAACTTACGCAAATTACCAATAGTTTCAAGCAACTTAAAATCTAGGACTGCTTGGACTTTATTTTGCAAGGGTTTAACCTCTTCCGGGCTTATAAAGTGACCAAGAAACTCCAGCTCAGTGACAACAAACACACATTTTGAAACATTTAACTTGAGACCATAAGTAATCAGTCGTTGAAGTATAGCATGTAAGTGATCTTATGCTCCACTGCATCATTTGAAAAACATAGCATATTATCAAGATAAACATAACAAAAGGGGAGACCCCTTAGAACCTCGTGCATAAAGCGCATGAAGGTTTGGAGGTG
This sequence comes from Stegodyphus dumicola, assembly GCF_044657685.1. NCBI lineage: Eukaryota > Metazoa > Arthropoda > Arachnida > Araneae > Eresidae > Stegodyphus > Stegodyphus dumicola. Next base: position 103,869,757 of record NC_140781.1, on the reverse strand, counting down.
CATTCACTAAGCCAAAACAGATGAGTATACTCGTAGGGACCCCATGGGGTTGTCACTGCTGTTTTAGGAATGTCAGCTTCTGCAATAGGAATTGGGTGAAATGCTTTAAAAATGTCTATTATTGAGAAAATGGATTTACCGTAGAGTGAATAAGTAAAGGTACGGAATTGGATAACTATCAAACTCAGTGACAGAATTCAGCTTGCGGAAATCTCCAACCGGACGAACTGAGGAATCCTGCTTAGGGACCACATGCAATGGTGAACTCCATGGACTCTTGGAAGGACGGATTATCCCTTGATCTATAAGGAATTCGAACTCAGATTTCACTGCTTCGTGCAGCTTGGGATGTAGTCGTCTCGGTTTTGAGGTCACAGGTGGCCCACGGGTCAAGATATGATGCACTGTGTTAAGAGGAACAGTCTGTTTAATTACAGTAGGATTTGTTATATCTGGAAACTCAGAAAGCAAGGAGTCAGAAACAGTGACAATAGAAGGTTTATCAGGTTCAATGTTCCTTCTAACCTTCTTCGGGAACATGCAAGGACCTGACTCGGAACAGAGAGCTTACTAAAGCTATGTTCAAAACTGTGGGAAGTAAACAGGATACACAAGAAGGGTATACAAAACCCTTTATTTTTCTCTATTTACAATGACTTCCGTACTTCGGAATACACCGACCCGCTACTTGGGGTCAAAACGTAAAAGTATAAAAATAAAACTAAACTCTAATTTAACTTTAAAATAATACACATGGAAGATTGGCCTTATATTCACAGGAAGCGTATGTAGTACAGAGAACTGTGAACACTACAATACGTTTAAAATTTATCAAGAGGATTAAAACCTCTGGCCTGGAAAGCAAACAGCAACTGCGTAACTTCTAAGATAAGCGGCCTGCTTCGACTCACTGCTTTCTCTCTCTCGCTTGGCAAAAAGCCACAACTTAAATACTTGGCATTCGCCAGACAAACTTTGCATAAAAACCTTAACGCTTATAATTCTGGCCGGAAGTAGAAAATAAGAAGTGATAGTAAAGATTTAAAATAAAATAAACGTTAATAAAACTTAAGATCATTACATACTTCCCGCCAGAGTTAATTAGTTTGAAACTGAGGTCTAAAACGACCTTGTTGAAAACTTTTAGCTCTAGAATCTAACGCGAGGCCAATCTTTTACAAATATTTTTCGCTAGAAACTAGAAATTTAAAAGAAAGAAATTTGTTTTTACAATAGCAGCTCCCAGGATACACACTTTTTTTTCATCTGTACTGCATCTAAACAGGAGCTTTTATTCAATTCTGGTTCCTTCCAGAGATCTGGAAGGAAAACTAGTTTAATGCAATGTTACACAATGAAATGGCAAGTAACATGTATAATTATATTTCACTTAACATTCTTATTTTATTCATGACTATTTTAATTATCTCTCCCCGTGCTCTCTGACATGTGTTGTAAAAGAACACCAAACACGAATGTGTTTCTGTCTACGTGTTCCACACTTCCTCCTACAATCAAAACACTAACGTGTTAAAATTCAACATAACAAGACCTCTTAACACACCCTAATTTCAACTCTAAACCCTGAGGTACTATTCTAAAAGTGGCTAACTCTAAAGTGTAGCGTCAGAGAGCCTAACTACATCATTCAACCTTTAACACATATTCGCCATGCTTTAGTCTCTTTACAGTCACACGAATAAAAAAAATTTAACATTCACTTTTACCATATCACGATATTTCTTAACATTTAAAATAACAGTTCACATTGTATATAAGAACTTATCCACATGCCGTTAATTTTACACATTTGACAACATACATTAGTAGTACATTGTTAACTTCTATTCTTTTCAAAGCAAGTGCCAATTTTTCTACATTGAAATACTACATTTCAAAAAGTCTTTCAGACTAAAACTTCTTTCTTGCTAGAATGTTTTAAATAAAATTTATACAATAACATTTTTCAATATTTAAGTCTTTACACAACGCTATTATACATCAACTTTAGTTTTACGCGCGAGTAATTGAAAAACATAATACCCAAAATCGGTAACAACTCATTTCTCGCCCTTTTGGCGATAAAGGTAGACCTCGCATGAAGTAAAACTTCTTGAAATCTGCCACTTGCAGTAAGAATGAAAGATTAACTTAAGTTTGCAAAGTAACATAAAATTTTACTTATCTTTGTGATATTCGGACATCCTTTTCTGGGCCCAGTCTTTAAAGGTATTGCAGATAGTAGTTTGATTTATCCTCCTTCTTGTACGGGCTCGCCCTTCAGTGCCTTCCTCTGGAAGCTTCCTTTTTTCACCAGTTCGGTCACCCTTGAATACCTTCTTTTTCTCCTCTGCTTGTGGTCTTGGCCGTTTGATGGCAACTGGTCTTGGCGGAAAAGGGAAACTTCTGTCGTGTTCCTGCTTGGACCTCGTTGCTGGCCGTTCAAATTTTCCTTGTAACTTTTCCTCCGCCGCTGGTGGCCCTTCCGCAGTTCGGCTACATTTACTGCGGAGAATCCTGTCGGATGAGTAGATCTTCCGTTTTAGAGCCGGGTTATAGTTGCCGTCATTTCTCCTGATTCTCTTCACATACGTCGTCCTTCTCCCTTCTTCATTCTGGGGGTGTTCGTGCACTCTGTTTTCTGGACGGTGGAACGGCTTCTTTTTCTTGCTCCCCTCAATTTTTCCGCGGGGAAATTTTCTTTTCACTTGCTCCTGCCTCTTACTGGCTTGCCCTTGTACTTGTCGTTTTTCCACCTCTGGAGCTTGTGCCTGCGGTGTCTGCCGTGCTGGATCCTGCAAAAGATCTGAAAATATTTGTATTTTATTACGATCGAAGTAGGGTTTGATTTGATCAATGTTTGCGGAGCAGGTTTCACCATTTCTGGCTTTTAACACTACTACAGCGTGAGTTATTTTTTCTATAACATAGGGTTCTTCAAAACGTAAAAGTATAAAAATAAAACTAAACTCTAATTTAACTTTAAAATAATACACGTGGAAGATTGGCCTTATATTAACAGGAAGCGTATGTAGTACAGAGAACTGTGAACACTACAATACGTTTAAAATTTATCAAGAGGATTAAAACCTCTGGCCTGGAAGGCAAACAGCAACTGCGTAACTTCTAAGATAAGCGGCCTGCTTCGACTCACTGCTTCCTCTCTCTCGCTTGGCAAAAAGCCACAACTTAAATACTTGGCGTTCGCCAGACAAACTTTGCATAAAAACCTTAACGCTTATAATTCTGGCCGGAAGTAGAAAATAAGAAGTGAAAGTAAAGATTTAAAATAAAATAAACGTTAGTAAAACTTAAGATCCTTACAGGTTGAGCAACATTGCCATAAATAAACAATGAAGTTTCAGGATTAATAAGAAACTGCCCTTTCAAATCAACAAGAAGTTTAAACTGTTTCCAAAAGTCAGCACCAATATTAGGAGAAGTTACATCAGCAATCACAAATGTCCATAAGAAGAGGTTCCGGAGATCCAAGTCCAACTGTCTGAGTACAATCCATATGCAGAAATTTTAGAGTTGTTGGCAGCAAAAAGGGCAAATGTTTCACAACAGTTTCTCTTATCTTTAGGGGAAGGAGGTAACATTGATATCTCACTACCAGCCCCGCCGGGGGTTGACGTAGAGAATTCTGCGAGGCTACTGGCTAAGATCTGTACCTAGGCAGTCCCGGCCACGGGGGTATAAAATTCATGAACTTGGTGGTTCTGAAGGCCCTGGGAAAGGTTACTTATTGACCGGCCTCGGGGTGTGGCATGTCCTGAGCGGTTGGATCCGTAGCCGGGGGGGAGGTTATACCCCCGGTTTGCTGGGTAACGGCCCTCTGCGACTGGCTCGCCCATGCGACTGCCAGGAGCAATTGACGACCAGTGCTGCCTTTTGTCATATCCAGGTGGTGCGCTGCTTCCCTGGAATGGTAATAGGGGAGGTTGAACCTCCATGAAATGCCCAAAGGAGGAGTAGACCCGTAGTGTGATTTAGTTCACGGGGCGGGGAAGCCAAGATTATCTTATCTCACTACCAGAATCAATCAAAAATTTTTGGCCAGTCTTCCTGTCGTGAACTGGGCTTTTTGGATACTTCCGTCATCCCAGCTATGAAGAGACTTAGAGGGTTTTTTTGCTGTTGATAAGAGCAAGGCTTAGCATATTTGCGTGCGTTATCACCAAAACGGTTATGGTAGAAACACACATTACTTATACCTTTCGTAGAACGAGAAGTTGAGCGACTCTGGAACCTAGTTGTCGTCCGTGCACGAGAAAGTTCAGAAACTTGGCATGTAAGTTCTTCGATCTGCCTGGCTAGGATTTCAGTTGTGATGCCATTGGTATCCAAGGACGTTCCAGCTGTAGAAGTAGCACAGATTGCATTAGGTTGAACAACCTCATCGACTTTATCAGCTATAATTGCTAGCTGATCAAGTGTTTCAGAAGAAGCAGACAAAACTGTTTGTATATAGGCTGGCATCCATTGCATCTATAAATTTTGCAAATGGTCATCATTCAGCTGTTTCCCACATAGCTCTTTCATCCTCCGTAGAAGATGACTCGCCGTTCATCCTCAAGCTGAAGTTCAGTGAGGATTTTTTTTAAATTTTCTGGCGTTCAGAATCTTCAAATTCACTTATGAGCCTCTTAGACGGTTTTTTTTTATATTTGTCAGAGTCCGGAGGGTTTAGCACGATATCTGAGACTTGTGACAGAGGTTCCGCATCTATATTCGCTATGAGAGCAGAAAATTTCGTTTCATCACTTGTAATTCTGCTGTAAATGAAGGCATTGTCACACTGTGCGATCCACACAACCGCACGTTAGCCTTCAAGAAAGGTGGAATGCAAATTGCAATTTTCGCGACTTGGCTCTGCTGATCGAGAGGAAGCATCGCAAGTATATAGAAACAGTTCCGAAGAGCAGAGAGAAAATAATAGTAATTATCCAGAAAGCGCAGTCGCCATAGTTGGATAGGCTTAACACAGCAGGCTTAGCAAAGCACGTGACCAATTAAATTAACTTATTTATCGTCCGTAGGTAACCAACTACGGCAGATTGGTTCTACATGTTCATAAATAAGCTAAACGTTTCAATTAATTACATTTATTGACAATTACATAGCGAAAGAAAAAAGCATGTTACCAAAACTTATCATGCCGCGTTTCTGCACGCTAGCGATAACAGCACAGGCACGAGGAAGACTAACACACAAGAATCAGTTCACTTCCAGAGTTTAGTTGCAGCACTGTTATAGATGAAAAGGGCAAACAGTTAACATTTAATTTAAAAGTTCGTTGTATGGTTGCTACACTACATTTAATCTTATAGTAAGCGCTATAATAAGTGATTATATAAACACGAGGGCTGATATCATGCTATTAATTTAATTTATAGCAGACAGAATCATTTATCTTCATGGTAATAGTTTAATCTTTAGCAGATGACATTATTTCTCATCGTGCTAGTTATTTAATTTATAGTAGGCGGCAGTATTTATAAAAACTAAGTTTAACAAAAGTGTGATTTTATATTAGGGTTAGATTAAATGCAGGACTAAGGAAAATCTGAAACTTCAAACACATTTGGTATGCTTCAAAATACTTGTATTTTAAATATCTCAATACATTTGTCACAGCAAAGGTATATTGATTAAAATCTGAAAATTTAAAATCATTATAATATTAGATGAAATCAAAAATACCTTTACTGTGAATTTTGTGTACAAATTATTATATAAAATATTGCAATTTTTACATATAAAGCATATAAAATATGAAATACTAATATAAATAGAACCTTGATACTATTTCTGTACCTAATGGCAATTTTGTTTTTAATAGTAATGTAAAAAAATACTATATTTAAATTTTTTATAAGCTCATAATCTGTTTTCTTTTTTTTTTAAACTTTTAAACTTTTTTTAAACAGAATGATGATTACTAATTCTCAAGCATTAAAATAAATTTAACATAAAATGCTATATTTATATAAAATGCCTAGATAATTAAATCCGAGTGCAACAATCTTTGCATGCAAGTGCTTTGAAGATAAGCGAAATGCACTGCTCATCTCAGAGCTATTTTGATTTTAGTAACTTTGCTACTAGAGGGCGGATATACGCTACAATCGAGAACTTGTTTTTTCTGCTTGGTAAATATTATGCAACTTTCGTTTGATTAGTTGCCAACATAAGAAATATGTTTCATATTATTATAGAGGATGATCTCGCAGGATAATATTTCTAAATAATAACAATTTAATTGCTGAAGCCTCGCGCTCTAAAATTCAATTATTGCTTTTATACTGAACTCATAATGCATGAGTAAAGTTTCCTTTATCGACTGGCTATTAGCTAGCCTGTTGGTCACTCACAGAAATAAATGGATTATAACTGCCAGACGTAAGCGAATTCCGAATTTGTTTTTACTTTGTCTTTTCAGATCTTGATTCATTTAGTCCATGTAAGAAAGTGATGCTTTAGAACTTGTTGAGCTGTCTGCTTGCTATTCTATTGAAAGCAACTGTATTGAAGTTTGTTTACTGATTTTCTGTACTTGTTTGCCTGCAATTCTGTTGAAATCAAACGTATTGAAGTTTATTCGCTGATATTCTATACATAAAACATAGTTAATGTCTTATTTAGTAATGAATTATGAGGAACGCTCAAGGAGTAGTTTGTATGTGCTTCTTTTAAAAGAGAGTTCCTTCTTCTCAGATGAGTTTTGAATGACTGTTAAAGAAGATATTTAAATATGCGAAACTTTATATGATTTTAGGAAACATTCTCTGTATAAAATTGTTTAATTATCTGTATTTCTCATTCACTCTGAGGCATTTGCTGTATTAAACATCTAGCTAAGTAATTATTTGAATTCAATAGATATGGTACGATGAAAGACCAAAATCTGGAAAATGTCAGCATTCACATAGCCGCTTGCTGTATGTCTGAAAGATTTGCTAAAATCCTTATTTCTCATGTATACTTTCAAATGTCTACATTCATTCACCGTACACTAATGGTGAATGTTGAATAAAAATGTTTGGTAAAAATATATTTACAGGTGCCCCTTGGCGAATTTTCGGCAGTACATGGACATCGAGTTTGCAATTCTTTGGCTTTGTGTAGCTGCTACACAAATCCAAAAATCCAAAACAACAAGACAAAGAATTGCACAAACTCGGTATCCATGTACACTTTGACCTATTTTCACTTAAAAAAAAGGAGAATTGCACAAACTTGGCATTGCGCACTTCCTTGATTTTGTACACATCAATTGGAATTGTGGAACTTCACTTAAAAAGTCAAAGGAGCAGCCAACAAAAGATATATAATCTCAATAAACTGCATTTTAAATCAAACAATGAAATAACATTAAAAAGAAAATTCATCTTAGCACTACACAAAGGAAATATCAATTTACGTGTCTTCTGTCAAACGAAATTCCTTAAGAGCATCCAAAAACTTCCTAAAATTATCTGAACAAGAATCTGTATACTGGGGCCGCCACATAAGTTCACAAAAATATCCTATAGTAGTGCTGATATCGTCCAACGTTCGACCATACGCATTTCCATTCTACGAACAGGACACTTAATAATGGCCACTAAGAAAACCTTCATTTACACACCAGTCAGTTAATGCTTTTTTCCCTTTCATTCCAGTTCGTACAGAAACTTCAAATTATTTTACCACATTCAGGCATTTTAACGTGTAAATCGCAAAATAACAATGTAGTTCTTATCCAAAGTCCGACACACACTTTCCAAATCTTTTCTCACAATTCCAATTGACGGCAATCACGCAACCAATTACGCCATAATAGGGTTTTCATAACATTCAACTTATCAGATTACCATAAAGGAAACAATAATTTGGCGATAAAGAAAACAACAACTTGGCGATAAATGAAACAACTTAGCAATAATACAAGGGGCACCTTTAAATCTACTCTAACCAGATGTTTTTGTTGCGTTTTTTAATCGTACTTTATTATTAAAATTTATTATTATATATGTTAAAATAGGAGAAAGTAATAGCACTTTTGACAAATAAACTGTTAAATTAAAATTAACAGTAGATTCTAAATGAGAAAAGAAAACACCATTAATAAATTTATTTACTTATCTGGATTGATGTTGTACAATCTTATTTACTCTACTAACTTAAACTGTTATCACACTTTGAATTGCACAAGAGTCCTTTGCTTTTACAACTATATTTAGTCATGGAACACTTCTTTCTTCTTGGCTTCTTGTTTCAACCTCCACCAGAGCATATCTGTGCTTGTTGACATACAATGGTGCTGGTCCAAATGTATAAGGATATTATAACCAAACATTCGATCTTTCACTGATGTATTTGGTATGTGTTCACATTCTATAATTTGGTAACAGATATATATTATCGTGCTTATATTACAAAAACTGCCAAATTTTCAGAATGCGTCAAACTCTAGGAACTAAGTATGTAACAATGCTTAGATAACCGTGCACGGAATAATTCTTCAATTTAGTTAACAAGTGTTGTTGTTTTCATCAGTGTATGCTCTTTTTTGCTGTATTCCTAGTTTTAATGATTTTGGGAGACAAATTGTGATCTACATATACAGTAGACTTCTGATTTATTGAGATAATACAGCAGACAGCATCCACTGTTGACTCAAAATCACTGTTAATCTGCTGTAAGTTTAAAAACACAGGAAAGAGGAAAATCCATATTATAAATAACAAAAATATGCTATTAACAATTTACCTGCAAATTGCTAAGAGTATTTTTCTGCGTAACAGTATAATATATTTCTGGATTTTAACTTGGTTAATAAGTTTACATGGTTATGTAAATTGAAACCAGATTCGAGACAAGAAGACCACATTTAGAAACAGAAAAAACAATGGTTTAATATGGCTTTTGTATTTCAATAGAAATAAAGGGAAAACAAAAGAATAGCAGAATTTATTTTTATAATTTAGCAATTTATTTTTGGTAGAATGTATAGCATTGTTTATATGCTATGTACAATTAAGTTGCATACCATGTATAAAAAACAGTTTCCTATATACACTTTCATCATCTGATATCACTTTGATGACCCGTAATTTTTTTTTTTTTTTTTTTTTTTTTTTTTTTTTTGGTATTTCCCATTGAAACTTTGCATTATTCTGATGATTTGTGATAATGTTTTATTCTGCGATTGTGTTGTATATTTGTTTCTTTTTTTGGGGGGGGGAGGGTACTTGTGTATTAAAACAAATACTTTGGTGCTATTACGAGATATTTTGCAGAAGAAAAACAAAATCATGACTTATAATTACAAAAAATAATTTATTACATGGGTACAGCTCTAATATACGCCCTAATTTCACCAAATGTGGCGATATGTGTTCTGCGCTGGTTTTTGGCGCGATTGCGTGTTCTATGGCAACCCTGTTGACGTTGAAAAATCTTTCACTGGAGCTCGTTGGTTCGCCTCTGTGTCTGAGAAGATGGGAGGGAAAGATAAAATGGTAGTTGTTCAATTGAAGTTCGGCAAAAGGAAATATGATTGTGGCTATCCTGTTGAGGGGTATGGATATTTGGAAGTGTGGAAAGAGGGTCTGGAAGATTATTTTTAATGGCAGTGCATGATAGAAGTAGGGATTTGTGATTTTGGTTGATCTTTACATTATGGTAACTTGGCGTTTTTTGGCGAAAATTTGGCGACCAACTCTCCTACAGCAACCCTCTATTTTTTTCCCGCCGCCATTTTGTCTTCACGAAGTAAAGACGTTTCTTTTCTTTTTATCTACTGAACACTTCTTCCAACAATCTACTAGCCGAATTACACTTATGCTAGAAATTTTATCTAACAAAACTGCTTAATCATGACAAATATTCACTGCAAAATTGGGAAAAAGTGCACAATACCATACTCCTTACGCGTTTTTCAAAATAACACATACACATAAACCATGTACACGCCGACTTATTTTTACTTAAAAAAACATCCCAGAATTGCACAAAAATGGCATTGCGCACACTCTTCACTATATCCATGTACACTGCTTTTTTCTCATAAATTAGAAAAATTTCACGAAAATACATGACAATTTTCTCAATCTTTAAATCCGGTAAAAAGAACATATGTGAAATTACCTGATCGCGAAAAAGTATTTACCCTTTCCAAATATGAACATTTCCACATATAAAATAAATAAAATATCCAAACACTTTTACCTCTAAATCATCTATTACATTATACACGTCACCAACGAATTCATACCGCAACCATTACAAATACTCAGTGTCAGATATTTAAATTATTTCCATGCACGTTTACTTCAACTTAAACGTATACCGAATTCCTACAAACATAAAATTCACAAAATAACTATCATTTAATTAAAATATAATTAAATTCAAAAACACTACTTAAAATATAAATGAGCACATACATTAAATTAATACATACATAAATACCCATTTCGAATTCACTTTAGTTACGGCCATGGGATCCAAAAATTCACAAACACTGTTTCACACAACACAGAATAAAGCCAAATACAAAATTTCCAGATTTTTTCCCGATTTTCCCCCTTTTCCGATTAAAGAACCGTAATTCGTCCATTATTATGACATGACATATCTCATGATCTCTCATTTCCCTCACACAAAATAATGCGTAATCGGAACTGAGTACTGCTCACATTATTACCAAAGTGCCAGGTAGTAACCTTTATCGCCTCCAAACTGTCGCCAAACTACCAGTTACCATATTGTAAAGATCAACCATGATTTTATTTATTTGTGAACCATAGTATAAATTTTCTGGATAGTGTGTCTGGCTGTCGTGTAAATACGATAGTGATTACGTGGAGGCATATTAAAGGCGGTATGAAATTTATATTTCTGCTATTCGAAAACGCATTAATTCATGGTAAGTGCATTTTATTTTATCCTTGTTCTTATTTTGTAGAATGTTATGTTCATTGGTTCTTTAGTATGAATTTCTGTCGTTATTGTTGTTTTTTTAAATTGTTTGAAATTTATTTTAGTTTATTTTGTTGTTTAGTGTCTAGACTGTTCAATTCGTAGATGTTTTTTAAAGTTGAAACAGAACGCTGTGTACATGGTATTATTTGAAATTTATTGTTGTTATGTTATTTTATTAAAGCGAGGAGTGCGTAGATCGTAGATTCCTTCCTTGCCTAAATTGTGCAATTCGTAGAATTTTTTTAAAGTTAAAACAGGATGCTGTGTACATGGTATTCTTTGAAATTTATTGTTGTTATGTTAATTTATTAAAGCGAGGTGTGCGTAGTTTGTAGATTCGTTCGTTGCCTACATTGTGCAATTCGTAGATGTTTTTTTAATTTAAAACATGTCGCTGTGTACATGGATTCTTGTCAAATATTTTTGGTTAGAAACTTTACGTTTTTGCTATCTAAATTTTTTGTTTTTGTTTCGGATTTTTAGCTAAATTGTGTGTTCAAAACGTAGTTTTTGCATGTGCGAAAACCGCGTTTTTGGAGACATTTTAGGCTAAAAGTTCAAAATGTAGACAAAAAATTTAGATAGTAATATGGCAGCGTGAAGTTTCTCGCCAAAAATATTTGGCGGCTTGAGGGCGCATATCAGAGTAGTTCCATTACATGTGTTGCATGTATATTTAATATTTGCATTTCTTTTTTTCTTTGCCTTATTTATTTGCTCACTGTTTATTTTTATGTTATGATTTACAATAATCTTGTCACTGGCAACATGCTTTATTTTACTATTAAGTTTGTGTGAATAGCAACAGTTGTTCATGTTTATGTTTCAGTTTGTCTGTCTGTCAGAATAGCGTTCTTAGCCGTAGTACGCTGCGGGCAATTTTTCTCTTAAATATTTCATGTTTTAGAATAGCAATAAAGCTTATTATACAAAGCTGATGCTTTTTAGTTCAAGGCAACTATTTGGTTCCCCAGGTGAGGCATTTAATGTGTTATTATTATATGCTTTAGAACTGTGTTTAACGAACTTTTAAGTACTGGTACTGCGAATCGTCTGCGTGACGTCAGAAAGATACTTTCCTGCAGTTGTTACATTAAAAACTGTTAATGGTTATTTTAAAAGACCTGTAGTAAAAATTTACCGTTGCCATTGCATCGGGAATGATCTATTGTTAATGCAATGGCAAGGGTGGGAGTTAATGTTGCATGTATATTTAATATTTGCATTTCTTTTTTTTCTTTGCCTTATTTATTTGCTCACTGTTTATTTTTATGTTATGATTTACAATAATCTTGTCACTGGCAACATGCTTTATTTTACTATTAAGTTTGTGTGAATGGCAACAGTTGTTCATGTTTATGTTTCAGCAGGATAGCGTTCTTAACCGCTCTCCGTTGCAGGCAATTTTTCTCTTAAATATTTCATGTTTTAGAATAGCAATAAAGCTTATTATACAAAACTGATGCTTTTTAGTTCAAGGCAACTAACATGCATAATGTACATTTTAATTAGCTATTTATTTCAAAAATTAAGTCATAAAGCTTCTTAAAAGTGGGTTTTCATTTCTTCTGTACTAGTGCATGTTTTGTGCCAATATATTTCAGATTAGATTCTATAGAATAATGATGGTGCACCTTTTAGTTTTTAGAAACCATTTATTTATAATCATAGAATGTATTAGATTACAGAGAACTGCAATACCAACATAGTTCTATTTTCATATCCGTATCCAAAGTGTTGCTTAATATTAAATGTTGCCATTTACAAATTATTAAATATTACATCTTCCGTTTTCTAAAAGAGTTCAAAAGTTTTTTTTTTCTAACAGTCTAAAATCAGTCCAAATAACTGGCTGGTTTTCTAATCACTCTCCCACTTCTAGTTCTTTGCTCATCATCCCTTGTTTCTGAGTTAGCAGAATTTGGTAGTTTTCTTCTAAACTTTGCCCTTGAGAATATCTGGAATCATATCCTTTTACATCTGTTTTCTGTGCACTAACTCCGTGTTCTGTTCCTCTGATATTCTCTTCAACAGCTGAACTGTTTTCTCTAATGTCTTTTCTATTTTTTCTCAATACTGATCCACCTGATCTCAGTATATATGATCTAGGCATCTTATATACTTCTACAACTGCTGGTTTCCAGTGATTATCTTGATATACCCTAACACAATCTCTTTTATTTAGCGATGGTAATGATTTTGTATGATGATCATAATATGACTTCTGCTTTGTTCTTTCTTGGTTGAATTTTTTCTTTTACGTTTTTCGCAACTTGAGGTTTAAGTAATTCTTCTGATGTAGGAAGAATCGAACTTGTTCTTCTACTCATAAGTCGTTGAGCTGGTGATCCTAATATCTCATTAGTTGGAGTGTTCCCATGAGCTAAAGAATGCTAAATAAGGATCAGCATGATCTGCTTGAGCTTTCTTTAACAATTTCTCAGTCATTTGTACTGAAGGCTCTGCTAATCCATTTGACTCTGGATAGTATGGACTGCTTGTTATATGTTTAAATTGGTATTTCTTTGCAAATTCTTTACTTGCAAACTGAGGTCCATTATCAGATATCATTATCAATGGTATACCTTATATTGCAAAATGAGATTTCATGTAACTGATCACTGTCTGACTTCGAGTATCCGGTAGTTTGGAGATTTCAAAAAAGTTGGAATAGTAATCTACAATTAATAAGTATACATCTTTGTTAATCTCAAATGAATCTGTTATACCAAGGTAAATTGGGAACTTCATGTGGTATCATAGGCTCTCTTATGTTTTTATTCTGGTATTCATTACATACATTTTGAAATTTGATCTGTCTGCTTGTTCAGTAGCCAAAACAAAACATCTCTAGCTCTTTTATTAAATTTTTTTATACCAAAATGACCCCCATGAATTAAATTTAACATCTCCTTTTGCATAGATGAAGGAATAATGTATATGCCACAAAAACTAATAAATTTGGCATAAAATTTTGGTTTTTAACTGTGTAAAGATAAAATACCTAATAAATGTATATCCTTATTTGGGAGAAGATGAAAGCAGATCACTTAAAGAAATTGTTGGCAAGCCTGCCATTTGTCAGTTAATTGAATCCTTTTATAACACTAGGAAACATGTTACTACAAACAAACATTCTCTATACTTCTTTAAATTGTGTAAAAAATTCGAGAAGTAAAGGAATTAGGAAGTTCTGAGAATTTTTGTGCAAAAGATTTTGTATTGCATTCTTGGTGGGTCCAAGTTAACGGATCATGGAGATCTAATTTAGAACTCTAGAATTTACAAACAACCTGATATTGTAAAATTCATCAAATTACAGAGACTTAAATGAGCTGGCCATCTGGCTAGAATGAATGGAGATTGTTGCTGCAAGAAAATTTTTCTGGCAAAGCCCATGGGAAAAAGACTTCGGGGCAGACCCCTGCTGATGTGTATTGATTTGTGTTGAAAAAGATCTTAGTATTTTAAAGGTTAAAAACTGGAAAACAATTGCCAAAAGTAGAGAGGCCTGGAGAAGGCCAGGGTCTACCCACGGCTGTTGAGCCGTTGAAGAAGAGGAAGAAAAAGGGAATTCGTTAAACTGGTGCAGCAACTGTGGTTAAAAAAAAAAAAAAAAAAAAAAAAAAAATTCTTTATAGAATATGAAAGAGGAATTATTTTTTAGTAAAACTGTCAAGCACAATAATTTCTCATCTCTCATGTTTTACCAGGGATAAACGAACAAGATTGTCATCATGAATTCACTTCATCCAACTCTGAAAGTTGCGTCATAGGAGAAAAAGTACTTGAGGTTGTGCGTCTTTACAGTGCAACAATTGTGTAATTGATGTTTTGGATCAAATGACCCAAAATATTTTATGAAACAGCGTAAGAACTAAAACTAAGTGTTTGTCTAAGTTGCTATAAATATTGCTGTGAGCTTGTAGTGTGATGCAGTCTGCCAACCCACAGGTTCTGTTTGTATTACAAATTCTGCAATGTGTCTACATAGTGGGGTTGTCAAAGGATTCCTCATAGAAATCTTCTTATTGCTATCATGCCCCCAAATGGCAATAAAAGACTTGCATTGTAAGAAATGTGGGTAATGTTTCAGAGGAGAAATATCTGAATGTGGTAGTAAATTAAACTTATCAGAGAATAATGATGATTGCAAAAGTAATGAAAATTTAGCTGAGAGTAAACATATATTTGTATAGAAAGAATAGCTGCATGAGTTGCATTTCGGAAGTTTGTCTCATGACGTGCACAACATAATTGTAGAAGCGAAAGTTTTAAAAGAGCTTGGAGGAAAAGCAGACTCATCTTCTGTATGATAGTTAGTATTATATCATGCATCATTACTATAAGAAAGATAAGGTAACAGAAGAAAATTCATGCATTTGTAAAAACATTAACATCCAGACTGGTCCAAGATCATATGACAAAACAACTTCAGTATCTTTGCCTACTTTATAAATTATGCTTCAAAATAATTTGTTTCTGTGAACCATAGGAAAATTTTGACATCAGTAGATAACAGTTTAGTTCTTCAAAAATGTAAAATCTTTTTTTTTTTTTTTTTTTTTGGTATCCCCAAAGACCAGATAGAATGAAACAGTTCCTCTATTTACTCTGCAGGGAACCAATGTGCTGAAAATATTTAAAACCTAAATACAAGAATTGTACACAAAATGCAGAAATTAAAGCATACTGCAATTACTATTTTGAAGTAATTTTAGGTTTTTACCCCACAAATAATGTATTTGATCTCTCATTACTTTGGTTTTAAATTATTAATTTCTATTAATATTAACTTTTGTGGTGTTCTATTTTTTATTTAAATAACTGCATGCAAATTTAGCAGTTTTTGCATTTGGGCTTTTATATCCTGATTTACAGAAACTTTTTTTGGTGGGGGGGGTTAAGGAGGAGAAATCTACACCTCTTTATGCATCAGTAAAAAGAAGAATAAATATTTAAGTTCATCTTATGACCAGATGTAAATTTTAATAATATTTTTTTCTTTCTTTCATTTTAGACTTTTAAAACAGCAGTTTCACAGATGGCGAATTCCCCTTTATTCATTACAAGTTCATGCGACCAGTTAGAGGTTAAATGATAGAGGAATTTAAAAATTATATTCTTAAGCGTAATGATTGCTAAAGAATTACCTTTTAAAATTTGAAATATTAGACACTAAAAAAAAAAAAAAAAAAAGATTAATAGAATTCCCTATAAAATTCAAAACAGTAAGTTATGCAAATTGTGTAAACTTTTATAAATTTTGAAATATCCTAAGGCAATATTGCTAGAAGGAAGTGACATACATGGCAGTGATTAATTGGTATTGACAATGATAATATGAAGCTAAAAGCAGCAGCACCAAACATTTGAAAATGTGCAGTATGAGTTAAAGTGGTTATTCCAATTCAGATTTTTTTTGGTGTATCTGTCTGCGTGTGTGGAGGGACTGGCTTATTAAATGTAACAGTACACTTAAGGGCTATCACTCTGAGGGAGAAATGCTTTTATAGAAGATTTTCTGAAAGAAGCTGGCTTGTATTTGTATTGCATATGGGGGAGTGACATGGAATTTCTTCACAGTAGTCATTTGAGCTGCTAGGAAGCCAGAATAAAGTATGTATTTTCGTATTTAAGTAGTTGATCTTTGTTGAACCATAAGGATTTTTTATGAAGTCATGATAGTGAAAGTATTGATTCATTAAGGAGAAGGGAACTGAAAGGCATTTAGATCTTTATTATTCTCGGATACCTAATAAAAATTCTAATGATCATAACCAGTATGATTCTTTGTATGACACAAAATGGGTACATGTAGTTTTAATGTATATGGTGCTCTTGTGTTGAATATTTCCTATGAAGTTATGTTGTATTTTTTAATGATTTATTAAATTAATTTTTATGTTTATGTTGTATTCCTATGAAGTTATGTTGTATTTACCAATTTTAGTCTGTATTTTCATAAACTTAAGTCATCAACATGGCATTTATATTATTAATGAAAGTAAGAAAACAAAATACCTTAAATTATTAGCTAATATATAACAACTGACAAAAAATCTCAATTAATCTTTGGATTATATTAACTTGGCGATATTTTGGCGACCAACCCTGCTACAGCAACCTGCTAGTTTTTGTTTGGACGCCATTTTGTTTTCACGAAGTAAAGGCATTTGTTTTTAACTCAACATTTTTTCCAACAATCTGCTAGCCGAGTTATGCTTATGCTAGAACTTTTATGGAACAAAAGTGCTTAATCATGACGAAGATTAGGTGCGAAATTGGGAGAAAGTGCAGAATCGCAAACTGCTTGCCGCGTTTTTAAGAATTGCACATACACGGTATCATCCATGTACACGTCGACCTATTTTCACTTGAAAAACATCCCGGAATTGCACAAAAATGGCATTGCGCACACTCTTGACTTTATCCATGTACACTGCTAAAGTCTTAGCTAGTAACCTTTATCACCTTACCAAAATGTCTCCAAACTACCTGTTACCATATTCCAAAGATTAGCCAAAATCTCATGACCTTATAAAGCCAGTCATGACACTCGGAGAGTTACATAAAGTTACAGTTTGCTGTTATTAGGACTCTTCTTGTATGAGTTTGATGAAGTGTTATGCTGATGAAATAAACTTTGTATTTTGAGAGAGAAAAGCATGATGCTGTTCAGGATATACGAAGCTATTAAGGATTTTATAAGTTAAAAAAAAAAAAAAAAAAAGGATTCAATTTTTGTTGGAAAGCATGGCTGCCATGCCAGATATTTGTTTTTTTAATTTTTATTGAAAAGAAAAAGTATTGCAGAAGCATTTGTTACATTCAGATTATCAAGCTTTTAATGCACTATGACACACACAATTATTTTTTACTGTATTTTATTACACCACTTGAATAGAGTGTGTTAAATAAAACATGATCACTTACAGCATGTGCTTATTGTAGGTTGAACTTTACACATTAGATCTTTTGAACCATGCTCATTTAACTACTTAAATTGGCTCTTTATTTTTTTAAAACTGATTCTGAAAATTTCTGATTTTCAAACTAAGCTCAGAGTATGTTAGGTTTTCTGTGCATACTCATGATATACTATATTCTGCATTGTTTATAATGATTTTTGTGTTTTAAAGTGGAATTTGTCTTTCAGGTATACATTATAATTTAGAGGAGGTCTTTATGGCATCATCTGACATTAGCTCTAACTCGGTGCTTACACTGCCAGAAAAATGTGTTTACAATGCTTCAGTTCACGTGAGAATGGGTAAGGTTTCAAAATTAATGTTATAATGATATGCATCTTAGCTGTTTTCTTTATTTATTTTAAAGAATTTTGGTAAAGTCACTGAAAACTGGTAGTTCAGTGCGAGGTTTGAATCCTGCAAATACACTGTCTTAAAACAGTTGCTTATCCTATCTGTTGCGGATTGGGCCAGCTTATATGCTCTTCCCAAAATTCATAAAAGTGGTATTCTTTTCTATCCTATTGTATCAAATTTAGGCACTGCCTCATACCCATTAGCTAAATATTTATCTTCTTGATTTTCAACTCTATTAGATAACAATATTTACACCATAAAAAATTCAATAGAATTTGTAAAAAAAGTTAAAAGCATTTCTTCTAGAAATTTAGTCATGGTTTCTTTTGATGTAAAACCATTATTCACCAATGTTCCAGTGGAGGGTGCATTAAGATGTCTAGAAGCCAGACTTTGTGAATTTAATTTCTTCTGCATCGAAATTGATGAGGTAATTTTTCTTACTGAACTCTGTTTGAAACAAATGCATTTTGTTTTCCAAAATAAGTCTTACAAACAAACTGAGGGATTAACCATGGGAAGCCCTCTTAGTCCCATCCTGCCTGATATCTACATGCATTAAACTTTCTGGTATGGTTCCGCTACGTAGATGATAGGTTTACCCTGTTTGACGGTAATAAAGATGATTTAAATAAGAATCAGTGGAATTCCATGATGAATTCCATTGATCCTGCTATTCAGTTCACTTTTGAACTTGAGACATGCAATTCTCTTCCGTTCCTCGCCATTTTGGTGACACATAACACATCCAACTTTAGGACTATGGTTTACTGTAAACCTTCATTGGTTTGCCTTCGACCACACTTCAAATCTTGTCATCTGACTAAAGAAAACTTAGCTTCATTTTATTCCTTTATTTCCCGTGCACTTCAAGTTTGCTCCTCGAAACTGGCTCTTGATCAAGAACTAAATTATATAAAAGCAGTAGCTATTGACAGGGACTTTTCACCCAACATTATAAACCAAGCAGTTAAAAAATTCTCATCTCGACACACCAAGAGCAGACTCTTGTTTTAGGAGATTATAAGAATTTTGTTGTCGCTCCTTTGTTTCCATCAATTAGCTACAAAATTGCATGCATCTTACAGAAATTTAACTTTCAGGTCATTTCTTCTCTTATCAATAAAATTTCGAATTCCATACTAAAAAACCCCATTTCGGATATGAATTCCTGGGGATTACAGGATTCTTTGCCAGTGTGGTAAGTTATATTGGTCAAACTAGGAAAGCCATAAAATTTCACGTTAAGGAACATGAAGCATATGTTAGGAAAAAGGAAACACAAAAATCCTCTGTTCCTAGCATTGTTGGTTTGAAAATCACACTTTCCATTTTTCTGCAGTTAAAAGTATTCAAAAAAACATCTTCCTTTGGTGAATTAGATTTTCTAGAGGCATTTCACATTCAAGACATCTTTCTGTTTTAGTTAACCACCGTAATTCCAATCCATCTTTACCTTCAGCCTTTATGGAAATTATGTTTTAGTTTTCTTGTTTCATCAGTAGATGGCACCAGTAGCTTAACTCCTGTCCAGCCATTCTTATCTTATCACTATATCTTATCTGTTCATTTGCACTTTGGCAGCTGAAGCTGATGATTCAGTAAAACCATCAAATCTAGTCCTGTGAAAATTTGCAAATATAATACTGTTTTTTGTTGTTTGACTTCTAAATTAATATTTGTTCAGTGTTATTTTACCTTAAGACTTGCATATGGTAAAAATATGTGTAGAACATTTATTTTCACATTTTTGAAACATTTAAATAAATATAATAATACATATTTCAATAAAGGGAAATATAAAATTAATTGAAAATTAAACAATTGGTACTAGAAGTAGGTAAAATCTGTATTTATGTGGATAATGCAAGTTAAATTATTACTGAGATAATTATTCTGGTATTCTAAATAATTTTATTAAATAGATCAGAAGGTTGTTCAAGAAAATAAAAAGGAATTATAAATGATCAAATTTAGCTCAGATGGCTATTTTGATGTACCATTGGATTACATTGTAAACTATTTTCAAACTCTTAGCAATTAGAAAACTAGGTTGTGCTAGTTGATATATAGGAACAAAGAATATTAACTATTTAAAGGTGGAAGTATTAACAAGTGTAGAGAAAAAGCTATTATATTGTTTAGCAAAAAATGGTGACTAGTGGCGAGATGGATACGATTACTGAACTAGTATCCAACTTGCTTTTTGCCTAACAGTGTTTTTGTAGATAATCCACTTTACTTTTCATCCCCAGTTATCATTTGGCCCAAAAGGGTTCATTTGACAAGCGTTTGTATAGGTGACTAATTGTATTTGGCACAAAGTGAAATTCATGAGATTTTTCAAGCCATATCGTGTGCTTGGTGTTCCAAGCAAGCAGACATGCATATGATGACTCAATCGTGCAAATTTTTCTCATTTAACTTGAGGCACCCATCCAAAATATTTATAAACCAATCCTAGTTACTGAATATTGTCCAAAATGGTTTGTTGAACTGAACTAAGCTTTACTGCAATCTTTGATGTTGTCTAAAAAGTATCTTGCTCTATAATGGTCTTGTTAGTATCACCATTACTCATACATGGGAGGCCCAGAGCGTGACCTATCATTAGGGTCGAAGTCATCTGCTTCAGATTTTTTGAATCATCTCCCGCATATTCTATCAGAAACTGCATCCCCATCAGAAACAGTCACTAAATTTCAACATGTTTCTGTAGCTCTTCTTCCTTGTTTGAATTTGTTCAAAATGCAGTCTCGTAAATGAAATTTATCAGTAGCCATGTTTAAATGATTGTGTCTCAATCAATAATGACATGAAGCACTTATGTCTAAGTTAGAAGAGCAGATATTTATGAATGACAACATAAATAAGAGAGACAGATATATAAGTCTCAACAGAACATCTGCATGTGTGCTGAAACTTAAAATAACATTATCAGATAGAACTTTCTGGTAGATCTTGTATTTACTTACTTTTGTTCTCACTACGTTAAGTAGAAAATGGCCTTTTCTTTCTTGTGACCTGCACTGTTGTACTCTGATGACTTATTTGGCTCATTTGGAATTTAATTTTTCTAAAATTGTATTTCCAACTGAGGCTGCATTTTTAGCAAATATTTCAATAAATTCTAAAAAAGATTCTGTTAGAAACTTTTCTGTTGGTAAATCAATATTCTACATATCTAAAGACTTGCAACATTTGTTCTCAATGATCGATATCAGGAGTTGAATCAAATAAAAGCCCATAAGATTTATTTCTTTTGATGTCACTTATTAGTTGATTTCGAACAGTATTTGGTAGACAAAGATAATAAATTCATTTTGAGTTTGTGATGATAGGTATGAGACAGTTTTTGGCATAGCCATAACATTTTTAAGATGATTAGCTAGTAGTGGATCAAATTGAGCAAAAAGTTTGAGTAAAGATAATAGGTTCTGACATTTGTAGCATCTTGAAACTCTAGATTTTAAACATGACTACGTAGAGAAAGAATTTGTATAATCAGATACTTCATACAAGATATTATTCATTGCAATATATTTTGCCCCTGTTCTTTTTCAGACTGCATATTTGCATTGAATCATTCATTGATTCCTATTTTATTAATTATTATTCTTTCTGTTTCTTTTCAAGTTATAAACGATTTTTGATGATTTCTTTCATGGCTAATCATTTGATTTTTTTTCTTCCATATACTAAAACCGGGAAGTTGTTATGAAAGAGGACTTTGTAACGGAACTTAATATAATGAACAGTAAGCAACAAAAGCAGTGTGTTGCATTTTGGTGAATATAATAACCAACAATGGTTAATTTCAGCTTCTTCTTCATTAACGTTCCATCGAGAAAAACCAAGCTTTTGTCATGAGACAATTAGTTGATATTGCTACTGCATTTAGACTGAATTCATTTTGAAATGTGCCGGATCCATGAATAATTATTTCTGTGGAAAGTTGGTTCAATATTATTGGAAGATTTTTAGTGAATTTTAAATAATATCTTTGAACTCCAGAATGTCTGGAATTAAAATCAATGTTACTGTTGCATTTTCAATATTTTTTTATTAGATATGGACGTGGATCAAGAATTTCCAATATACTTGGGCTCTCATCTACATCATCCTCAGAGTCTGCTGTTTGTTGTGATGTGTTATCACGTAGAAGTTTACAGCAGTACTAGTACAATCTGAATCTGATTCCGACTCTGATTTTACTTCTTCATCCTTCTTATCACATGGTTTTTCCTTTTGCGATTTCTTTTTATTAAGTATGATTCCATTCTTATTCTGGAGTTCTGAGCTTCTTTTTTCTTGCTATAGTTTTCTTTTCTGATTCTGAGATCCATTTCTTGGCATTGATATGGTCTGGATAAAAAATTAATAACTCAACAACAGTAAATAAAATATGAAAAGGAGAACTTTATCTCAAACTGCAAACGGTATAGTAATAAAATTTGAATATTTTCTATTTCTTCAGTTACTTTATTGAACACAACAATTAACAATTTCACTCATGCACACTTCGCTAAATAATA
Organism: Stegodyphus dumicola; assembly: GCF_044657685.1. Classification (NCBI taxonomy): domain Eukaryota; kingdom Metazoa; phylum Arthropoda; class Arachnida; order Araneae; family Eresidae; genus Stegodyphus; species Stegodyphus dumicola. The sequence continues at coordinate 103,846,920 of NC_140781.1, read as the reverse complement.
GAATTGTCGAGTAGACATTAAAAAGTAAGATGCGTATCAAAGATATCTATAGTTATAGTTTTGGCCACCAAATAAATAATAGTTCAAGGTCGAAGGGCTTAATAATATAAGGCTATAGTGTATTATTTGTTATCGTTTTAAAATAACAAGCGTGAGCTGTACATACATTTCGTTTAAAAAAATAAAACTATATCATTATTTTAGAAAAATAAAATGCTCAGAAAGAAAGAAGAATGATGTATATGGAGATATTTGATTAATTTACTGCAAACATAAATGTTTATAACAATATTTCATCAGACAAATCAAGAAAGGAAGTGCAGTACAAAGTCCGTAATCCGGACTCGTCGGAACGTCACTGATTCCGGATTAGGGTTTTTTCCAAATTATAGATCATCAATTTAAATCTGGTAAGATGGCATGCAGAAATTATATAATTAAAAATATGAAACCATAATTTATGAAATAAAGAGCAGTTATGATCTAAAGGGTATCAAAATTTACAAAAAAAAAAAAAAAAAAAAAAACTTAATATTTATTTGTTTAGTTTATTAAACATTTCTTTCAATGTAAGTTATTTAAGTTGCTTTGTTTTTTGTGCTAATACTTTCTCTTTAATTCTCTCTTCTATAAACAGTCTCTCTCTCTTTATAAACAGTATCTCTTCTCTTTACGCGCATGCGCGCATTAAATGCGCATGTGTAAACGCATTACGTGTATGCGCAAGTTTGTGACTTTGAGGTCCAGATTACGGACTTTTGTACTGTAATTATATTACAATAATTATTAATTTTATATTTTCCAGAAATCAATCAAAATAAAAATTAAAATTTTCAGGAAAATCTTGTTTGTCTTGGGGACCATTTAGAACCTCTCTGCGAGAGATGGTGTTGATAGACACCCTTGCCACCTCCTCGTTAAGCCGCTCCTGTTGAAATCTAGTGGTGGTTTATTTAAATATTTTATGTAGAGTAGAAACTATTCTTCCTCTGAATTTAATCGCAAATGGCCATTCACAGTCTCATTATTCATCATTTGCCGGGACAATCCATGAGAGTAATCCCTATAAAATAATGTTTCATGTGAAAAATGCTGTCCGAAATGTATGCAGGCCCAAAAAGAGGGGGCCAGATTGCCTTCCACTAGCTACATCACTGAATGGAATGAAGTTGATTAATAAACTACTCAAAATACTGAAACGTAGATTGTGCATAGTCTGTAGTAGGTTTATTATGAAGATGGGAATGATTTCTTGCTATGTTAGCAAAGTTATCAACTGTGGTATTTTACCAGAAAACATATGCTTATTAATAAAAAAATTATTATGGTTTCAAAAGTTTTGGTATATTTTCTGCTATATAGTAATAATCTCTCCTACTTCAGTTTTCGTAAGCATTCACATAAAAATTCCAATTTTTTTTTTTTTTTTTCAATTTAAGGACACAGGCCCTGGTGTACAGTTCTAAGATTGTTCAAGTCAGTCTTGGATATCTGTTAACCCAATCTATAAACCACTTTATAGGTAAAGGTTGTACTTAAATTGCTCTGGAGTCCACAGGAGATCAGCTCTGGTACTTCTCAGTTTTTTAAGATAAATTACAATTCTAGCTGGAGTGCACAGGAGCCCTAAATAAGATGAGCTCCATTACTTCTTTTTATAAAGCTGAACATCAATTTTCCTCCTTAAAAATCTTTAGAATTCGTAACATTTTATTTTAACAATAAGAAAGACCTTTGCAACATTGCAATACTCTATTTCTCTAAGATACAATCTAAGATACATGAGAACATGAGACATTCATTAAAAGCCCCTCACTTACATGTGGAAATCTTTCCCTTTAAGAAGGGCAGACAGTTTGTTTAGAAACGCAGTACCATCGTAATTGTAGCTAGTGTTTTGTTATTGATGGGTACAATTCGCTATCCTCGCAGGAAGATAAATTTATATTCTTAAATGTACATTAAGTAACAGCCAGCATAATAGAGTGAAATGCTGAGATAAATTACTCAAGCACATCCTATACTGTTGTCTTCCCATAGTACCCACTAATTTAACCAAATGGGGCCGAAAAGTGCCACCAGCAACTTTACGTTTGTTCTTAAGAGTCAGATTCGGGACTCTTTTTACTTCTGACACACATTCCGCTTGATGGCTATAACTATATCAGCAAGGAGTCATGGTCAAAGAGAATGCTTCGTCTCACCATAGTTCCCTACAATTCTTCTAGGTTTCGCACCCACTCAGGAACAGGAAGTTCAAACATGTGAGCCTAAGCAAAAGTGGGAAAGCTATCCCCAAAGTTCAGTATTGTCAACTATACAGATGTCTTACTGATACGACGAAAAGTAGTGTCTGTTCATGCTCAAAACATTGGCACTGGCTATAAAGAAATCATGAAATTAATGTACTCAACCCAAAATTTTGGCTCTTTTTTCACTCCCTGATGTAACATATGGAGAAGTAGAAATAAAAAGTTTTTTCAAAAGGTTCTACCTAAATGAATGACAAATTTTAAGGGAATTTAGAGTTTTTAAAGACACTAACGGAAAAATTCTGCATTATGGAAACTTTTGTAATCAGTAAACTGTATGCATGCCTGTGTCGAGTGTAGAGTGCGAGAGAGGATTTTCCACAATGAACTTAATTTGCAATCGCATCTTCTTCAACATCTAATTTAATGTTCATTAGACTCGTCGGCCTTTCACCAAAAGCTTTCAGCCAGCAAATTATGTATGTTTGTGGCTAGTAACAGGTCATCATAGCACAGTGGATTGTCAGTCAAAACAGAGAAAAGAACAAATAGAAGATTGGTATTTGACTGCATTGCGGAAAATATTTCAGTGACCTTCTTCGTAAACAGTTTGCGTGAAAGTGATTGATTAATGATATTATAAAATAAAACTCAAACAGTTTAAAATTTATTAACAACTTAATTTAACAAAATGTCAAACAAATTTATTTGAAAATCTGAATTCTGACTGATTTAAAAATTTATGTTTTTAATAATATTTTCCACTATTAACTGATATAAAATAGCTTTGTTTGCATATTATATTTATATTTCATATTTCAAGCATTTATTATTAACAGTTTAGGAAAAAATTGCTTAATTTGTAATGTGTGTGGAAACTACACTACATTAATATTCATATAATGTATATAAATTTTTATTACCTTTTTTATTTCTGTGCATTAATTAATATAATTTCTGATACTTTTTTTAAACATAAAAAAATTTAAACCTCAAAAAGGGTTTAGGGTAATTTATTTCAACAGTTATGCATATTTATATCATTTAAATTTCCTTTCATTTATGCAGTGAAAAATGATTAATTAAACCAATATGGAGGAATATAAGAATTGTTCTGATAAAGGTATCTGTAAATTCAAAATTCGAATTGCTTTTCTGGAAGAAGTATTATTGTATGATATATTTTCTAACAATGATGCAAATGTGAAATTTTCGATTTCCCCTCCCCCCACTTTAAAAATAATTGCCATTGAATAGCTAATTCATTGATGAAATTAAGAGTCCAGTAAGTTAAAACTTGTTAACAATTCAGTTTAACAAACCCAGAATCAATTTATCAGCAAATCCGAATTTTTATGTTTTTAAAATTTGCATATAGCTAAGTCAGTAACAAAACTGAAGTTCACAAAACTTAAACTCCAAATTGACCAAGGTATATGCATCTTTATGCATGTTACACAATCTCATTATTAAATTATGCAAAAAATCAGCTTCAGACTTTTTTGGTAAATTAAAAATCTGCTTAGGACGTATTTATGTTAATTTGGGAGAAGTCGCGCAGGGCACAGAGTCGCTCCATGCATCAAAAATCAACAATCCTAACCGGAAATATTTCATTTTAATGAATCATCCTTCTGGTATCCTCCTGTTTGACACTCCCCTTGAAATGTGTATTGTTATTTTTCCTTGTTTTTCTTTTCTGCGAGAGAAGCAATCGTTTCTTGGAATCCATGAGGGAATGGGGTGACTCAGTCACCCCGTGCGACCGTTACTGCTTCGAAATTTTTCATTAGTAGCAGTTCAGCCTCCTGCTCTTGAGTGTTTCCGTTGTTGGTCTGTTGGATTATTTGATAGATAATGGCTTACAAACGTAAATTTACCGAATATGAAAAAGAGATGGAACGTTTAAAAACTATTAGATGAAGTTGAGTCTTCTGAAAAAGAAATTGATCAAGACAGCGAAAATGAATCTGACGAAGAAATATACACTTCTCATGACAATGAAGTGAATTTGAGTAGAATGATGAAGATGACGGAAATCCTGATTTAGAAAAAGTATTTTTATTAACAAAAATAAGAGTTTGGCAGAAAACAAAACCAAATCAAAAAGTGAAAATGTCTTCTCAAAATATAATAACTAATTTACCAGGATTAAAAGAAACTGTACGCAATATAACGGAGTCTCTAGAAAGTTGGGAATTGCTTTTCAATGCTAAAATGATATGATCCATTGTAGAGTGTACAAACATTTATATTGAAAAAATATCGGTAAATTACACCAGAGATCAGGATGCCAAAATGACAGATGATGTGGAAATTAGAGCACTTTTGGGGCTTTTATATCTGTAAAAATCTTTGGGCTTTTATATCTTACATAAATCGTCACATACAAATACGCAAGATTTGTGGGCAACTGATGGATCAGGAATTAAAATTTTACGGGACACAATGTCATATAAAAGATTTTTCTTCTCAGGTGTCTACGGTTAGACAATGTGACTAATCGTGAAGCTCGGAAAAATTGGACAAACTGGCGTCTGCGAGAGAATTTTTTGCTGATTTCAATAAAAATTGCCAAAAGATACACATTATTGGTGATTATGTTACTGTCAAAGAAAAATTGGAGAAATTTTGAGGGTGGTGCTTCTTTGATCAATATATACCCATCAAACCAGCGAAGTAATGAATCAAAATATTTGCCTTAGTAGATTCAAGAACTTTCTACAGCTATAACATGGAGATATACACAAGACAACAGCCAGAAGGTCCCTTTAGAGTTGAAAATTTACCAATTGAAATTACAAAACGCCTGTGCACCTCTTTGTTTGGATCAGGCAGAAACGTAACAATGGATAATTGGTATACGAGTTATCCTCTAGCAAAAGAACTTTTGTCAAAGAAGCTAACTATTGTAGGAACCCTGAAGAGAAACAAGGCTGACATTCCCACCAAGTCTGTCCAAACCAAAACTAGGAACGTTTATTCTTCTATATTTGTGTTCCAAAAGAACGCAACACTAGTATGGTATGTGACTAAAATATCAAAATGTGTAGTTTTGTTATCTACAATGTATTGCGACGACGCCATTGATGAAAGTGATGATACGAAGAAACCAGAAATAATTCACATTTATAATGCAACAAAAGGTGGTATAGACAAAGTTTATGAAATGTCATCATTATATTCGACGGCTCGAAAAACCAACAGATGGCCCGATGGTCGTTTCTTACTGTGTTGAACGTCGCTGCAATAAATGCCCGAGTTGCCTTATTCTTAACAAAGACCCCTCCCTTACAATATCGAAATAGTAGAAGCAAATTCCTAAAAAAATTGGCTATATCTCATATACAGCCCACATAGAGATAACAAAAATATGCCAATGCTTCCTAAAGTGCTTCATGAAGGCATCAAAAATGCGACTTCTAGTGGATCAGAACGATGCCCATCAAAGAAACCAAAACTCGACAAAGGCCAATGTGCTATGTGTGCAAGATCCAAAGACAATAAAACTACAATATGTGATAATTTTTCATGTAAAATTCATTCTTCCTATGTTTGCCAGAAGTGTATGTTAGCTTCTGATTCCTGATTAGGTATGTAATTATTTTAAATGGAATTTTTTCTTAAATATTGAAATAAATTTTCGTAAGTAAAGAAGTATAGTTTCTTAATGAAGTAGTGCAATTATTGTTCATAATCAAATGGTTTCCATAAAATTTATAATACATTTTCCTAATGAAACTGATTGGGGTGACGCAGTCACTCCATGTGATCTCCAACGTCAGTGTTGGGTGCACGCCTTCTGCCGGGTTAAACATATCAGTTTACATGCCATTGAAATATAATTTTTTAAAGAGTTTTGAAGAGAATTTCATGCAAAAATAAGATAATAAAATATTTAAGCATTATTTTATCTTTTAGCAACAATTCTTAATAAAAAGCTTACATTTCAGAAGCACATATTAAGCTTTGGTATTTTTTAGCCCAAATGGACGTTAGCCCAGAATGGCTATAAGTCTCGAAACAGCATTTTTCGCCGAATTACTATGAACGGTTGTATCGCTTTTTGGATCATTGCCAACAAATATTATTGCTCTGTATTATTGTTAAAGAAATTAAATAATGGAGAACCTACATAAATGTATATATGTTTCTCTCATGTGAAAAAATAACGGTACCTAGAATCATCAAATTTTGAATAACATAGTCCTTCACCCGAATATTGGTACCTGGGTGTCTGAAGTTGGAATCTGTTTTATTGTCTATTTCATATTTTATAAAACTTTGATGAATTTTTTATTAAAAAAACTCAACAATTTCAAAATGAACAGTGGCAACACTGCAGGGAAAAAAAAACATTTTTATCTCCAGCACACAAGACCGTCTATCGAAAATTCTAACGATATGCTGTTTTGAAATATTTTTAGCACAATGTGGCATTAGTGCAAATGCTCTCAAAATGTGTATATGCCTGTAAATGAAAAAAAAAAAAAAAAAAAAAAAAAAACCCATTTCAGTGTAATATAAAATCTAAAAGCCGTCAGATTAAATAAAAAAACATTTTTTTTTTGTAATTTGAAGCTTAAGGTTTGGAAATAATTATATAAGAATTTAATGGTCATTACAAAAAACCTTCTTTTAATAGTTTTTTTGGATGAAATGTAATGTTCAAAATGTAGCTGTTTTGAAGATAGATAAAATTAAAAGTTTTGCTTAAAAATGTAGCTATTAGTTTTTGCATTACTATAGAAAAATTATTTAGGATAAATATTTCTATTAAGATGTAAAGATCAGTATTGATTAACTGAATTAAAATCATATATCACAAATGCTATTAATGATGTATATATACACAGTACAAAGTCCGTAATCCGGACGTCCATTATCAGGAATGATCTATAATCTGGACCTCAAAGGCACAAACTTTTTTTTTTTGTATGCTTTACGCATGCGCGTTTAATGTATAATGGACAGTATAACCTAGGCTAAAATTATCTTTACTGATTCTAAGGCATTTCAGCTAATGTTGCAGATTGCGCGTTCCTTAATCTTCTAATTGTATCCGGCTTATTATTTTTTGCAGACTGGTAGAGCAATTTTTAAACAATTAAGCTTGACCTTTCGATTGTGTCAAAAAGAGTTTCCATTTCTGGAGCTGCCAAAGGATCTACAAAGCGAAAGAATGTTTCGATGTCCATCAAACAAAAAGTGGAATTGCTGTAAAAAATGGATAAAGGCATGTCCGTCTCAAAATTATGCGAGGAGTATGACATTGGCAAGTCAACATAAGCAAAAAGAAAAAGAAACTTAAAATTTTTTGTGGATTCCGACACCCCACTTGCAATGAATAACAAGAAAAGGGTTCGTTATGCTAAATGTGACGATCATCACAAAGTGATGATTGAATGGGTCAGACAGCGTCGCAACGAGGGCGTGTCATTGACGGGTCCAATGCTAATGGCTCAAGCCAAAATATTTCATGAAGAAATGAACTTAAATACTGAGTGCACATATTCGACAGGTTGGTTAACCAAATTTAAAAATCGCTATGGTATAAGACAATTAAAAATTTCAGGTGAAAAAGCTTATTTGCAGATGAATTCATTGAACTCATTACTAGTGAACAATTATCTCCAGAAGAAATTTACAACACTGAAGGAACTGGTCTTTTCTGGCAATATGTATTGTGAAATACCTTGGCAACCTCTACAGAAATGGCTCCAACTGGTGTCAAAGATTACAAAGCGAGATTAACAATTTTAGCGTGCAAAAATGCTGCAGGGACGCACAAGTGCAAAATTGTGTAATCGGAAAACATGCACAACCTTGAGCATTTAAAGGAATAACGATTTTCCCCGTTATATATCGTGCAAATAAAAGAGCATGGATGACACAAGCGTTGATGAATGATTGGTTTGAAAATCATTTTATACCCGAGGCTCAGCGACATTTGAATTTGGTTGGTTTATCTGATCACTCAAAAATAGTCCTGATTGTTGACAACAGTTCGGCGCATACTTCACTTAAAGTTTTAGTGAAGGATAATGTATCTGCATTATTTTTCCCTCCAAATTGTGCATCTATCATTCAGCCTATAGATATGGGAATAGTGCACGCGCTAAAATGCAAATATAAAGTAGCATTTTTAAAATAGATGCTAAATTTATTGAACAATGACAAGACTATTAAGACTTTTTGAAATTTTTTAGCATAAAATCTGCTGTGTGGAGCATCACAAGATCGTGGGAGGATGTGTCTCCAGATACGTTAAAAAATGCTTGCCATAATTTATGGCCAGCTACAATATTTCATGGTGAGGATGATGAAGATGATAGCAGTGAATTTGAAGGTTTCCGGACATCGCAAACTAAAGGTGAAATTTTCAAGTTATTGGATTTTGTAAAGAAATGTGGTGAAATGGTAATAAATGAAGATGACATAACAGAAGTTTTTCATTGCGACCACAATGCCCCAATCATCAATCAATTAATGGATAGCGAAATCTGTAGTATGGTTCTAGATCCAGAAAATACTGCTTCTGATAGTCAAGAAAGTGACAGAGAGGTTATTGAAAACGAAAAAATTTCGATTGACAAGTTGGTCGGTATTCTCGACATAGCAATTACAGGACTTGAACAGTGGAACTTTGTAACTGGACAAGAAATTATGTCAGTTTATAGAATTAAAGAAAAAGTATTAGCACAAAAAATGAAGCAACTTAAACAACTTACATAGAAAAAAATGCTTAATAAAGTAAAATAAATATTAAGCTTTTTTTTTTAAATTCTGATACACTTTAGTTCATAATTGCTCTTTATTTCATAAATTACGATTTCATATTTTTAATTGTGTAATTTCTGCATGCCATCTTACCAGATTTAAATTGATGATCTATAATCCAGAAAAACCCCAAATCTAGAATCGCCGAAGTCCCAACGAGTCCGTGTTACGGACTTATATATATAAGCTTGTATATATAAATACAAAAAAGTAAAATTTATTATTTAAAGTATTTACTCATCTTTTATCCTTCATAACTTACTGTATTGTTATGAATTTTGTATTTAGTTGGCTTTATTTTAGTAGAATTGTAATTAAAATTGTTTTATTTCCCTGTGCAATGCAGCGTGTGATGAATTTTAAGAGAAAGCTACGCAGGAAAAGTAGAAATACAAGAGCACGTGCATTTAACATTTAATAAAAGTTTATCTCTGTAATTGATATTTAATATGAATAAATAAAATGTACTACAATGTTAACTGTAACCGTAATTCTACAGTTTTTGTTTTGCAGAAATTGTGGCCAATTTAAAAAGCTATAAAAGCTAGAGAGAGAACATCTCAGCTAAGTTGTTATAGATTTTGTTTACTTAGCTGCTGTAATTTTGAGATCGGATTAGCTTTCTCTGCACTTTGAATTGTGTTCTATTTAATATTTTAGCAGTTTAAAATATAACTACAGCGTGATATTGTATGAATATCTGTGATGAAAAATCGAACCCGTACGCACTCAACAGTATTATTAATTTTCTCATATCTCATTTGTATCACAACTAATTTAATTTTTATAATATTTTTATTACTTATTTAATTGATTATTTATCTACTTTTAATTTATTTAATTCATTATTTATCTACTTATAATTTATTTAATAGCAATAAATTTAGTATTTTAATTATCATTATTTTGTTCGTACCAATTTTTATGCATCATTCTTAATGGTTTAACATGGGGCTCTGGCACTTCTTAGTTTAGAATGGTGATATGTAACCTTTAATTACTGTTCCATGACTGTTGAATAAATGTATAGAACACTGTAGCTGAATTAAAAAAAAATTAATATATGTTCTGTATTACTCCCAATGCTCCAGTTTCATTCTCCAGATATTTCATCGGTTTCTGTCAGTTATATACCAATTTTAGCTGGTTGCAACGAGTAGTTTTAACCATGTAGGAAGAAACTTCTCAGCTTTAGTTTGTAATAATCCTTTCAAAAGCATAATAAAAAATTAATTCATGGTAATTTCTTTCAAATTCCTGCTTTTAAGGCGGTTTGTTGACGAATGTCTGCCTATTCTTTCAACATAAGGAAATTTAGCCGTGCATTATCACATAAAATATTGCAGTCAAGTACTGCGAAAGTCTGCTGCTGCATAGAAGTCATCCTCAAAATTATGCGGAATTAAAAAAATGGCATACTTTATCATATTATTAATAAATATTTGTTTAATATCACTTTTGTTTTTTAAGCGCTTTCTCGATTAGTATGAATATTGAAAAATAGAGGGCGACACAACTTCATTTGTGAGGATAGTCAATTTTCATTTTGGGGGAACATTTAATTTTTCTGCATTAAAATGGTTACTTTTTTAAGCTTAGGTAACAAAGTAACATTTACAGATTCACCATGACACGATTCATTCATCACAATGTTATTTCTGTGGAGCAGTTCATAATGACAGCGATGAAGCTGTACGCTCCGACGTTAATTTCCCCCTTACCCCCGCTAACTGTGATTGGACTTGATCCAAAAAGAAGGAGAAACATTCTCTCCTTGTATGACTCACTTCTCGCGTTATGCAGTAAACAATGCTTGTAATCATCGCTATATTTTTTTTTCTTCTATTACCTAATAAATATGTTATTTTCTGTTTGCTGATATAATGATCGTGTTCCTTACCTCTGCAGCTTGGATTACACTTTATTAAGATAAGAACTTTAATTCTGTTTTATTCATCTGCTCGTCTCGATTTAGTGAAGTTGTAACAGTAAACAAAAATGAACCACGAATACCTTTAACAATTTCTACTGCACAAAATGTGCATATACATCCATTATATTCAAATATTTTGCAAACCTAAAAGTTTCGGAAACGTCATTGCATCGCCAAGTAGGAAATGTGGCAAATCTCTTCACGCCTGTGTTGTAAATCATCTGCAGACCTGAACGGGTTTTGGATGTATATACCCTCTGCCTCAAGCAATTTAGGAGGACAGATCGTTGAAAGCTTTCAATAGCCAACAAAGTGTTGAACGCTTTCAATAGTATTCTGTAGAGTTTGGAAACCATAATGAGTCAGTGCATTCAACGAAAAATTTCTCAAGACCAATGTTTGGCTCTCTGCTAAATATAATTCAAATGATAAATTATTTGACTAATACTACTAATAAATATTTATCTAAGGGTTATACGAGAACGAGGAAAAAACATTCAATATTGTTTCAGAGAGCATTAGGGATATCTTTAAGACTGTCTCAATTACCAATTTTGAATCATTATGCGTAAAATCTTGAATGCTGAACTGATATTTACATGGGTTAATTTATAGAACTTAATCATAAAAAAAGGAATATGTTCATATTATACTTATATATTTTTAATAATCTCATTATATATTAGGTCAACACTTCATTGCATGCGTTTAAATTAAGCATAACTAAAACGGATTCAAAATAGTCTTCAGATATTAGGAATAGCATGTTATTTTATATAAAGATTTGCTAGAGTAAATTTTGCCTTTTCAATAATTCTTACAATATGACGATTCTTGTTAAACATTTCAATATTTTTTCGTGCATCACATGGTATAAGTTACTTTACTGCAGGAAGGATGGCATAAATGAAAATTAAGGAACATCTCGAGAGATAAATCATGAAATTCGGCGAATATTTCATCGCCAAAGATTTTCACCGAACTTGTTAGATAACTACGCATTAAGTTATATTTATTTTTAAACAATCAGGCTTCGCCAATGTTAACATAATCTTTACAAGAGATCTAGATTTAAGCTGATAGTATAATTTAATGCGTTATACAACACACAGATTTTTTTTATTTGGTATCTGTTATCATTGTTGGTTTGGTTATTTATTTAATTACAGCAAAGCAAACAAGAGTTATTTGCGTAAATGGAGGGATGCCTTCATTGAGGACTTTCTAAGTGAAACTGGCTTGTACCATGCTATACATGGGGAAATTCACAAAATCACCCTTGCAACCTGCTAATCGAACCCTAGTCGAACTACCAGTGATCAGTGATAACAGATGGCCCACCAGCACTGCTCGATTGTTAGTTTATAATCTTATTGAAAAGCGAATCAGCATGCACAAGTGAAAGACGATCACTCAATGTATATCCTTTCTGCTTTGAAAAAGACCCCCTATGAAGTTTTTTTCCATTATTCCAGAGTGTTCATAGCTTAAGGGGTTGTGTTATTTAAATCCTTAATGTGGTATTGGTATGGTTACCCGGGTCACTAGCGTCAACTCTTCTTTGGCAAAAAATTTCATTTTTCACTTCGATGAGAATCCTGCCAGTGGTAGCAACCTGTTATTCTGACATCAGAAAACCAGTGCAACGGTCAGCGTCATCTATTGCCAAAAGGCTACATTCATGTTTCTCAAAATTTATTTTTAAACAGGCATTCAACAGTATTATTAATTTCTCTTGTAACTATGGCATTGTTAAAAAGTTAAAAAAGATTTAACCTTTCTTAAGACACAATAACACGCTGAATAAATACTAATTCAGAAGTCAAACAACAAAAATCAGCGTTATACCTACAAAATTTTCACAGGACTAGTTTCGATGGTTTTACCGAACCATCATCTTCAGCTGCAAAACCGCAAATGAACAAGATAGGAAATAATTATTAGATAAGATAAGAAAGCCTTGACAAGAATAAGCAAGTGGCGCCATCTTTTGGCGAAACCAGAACTAAAACATAATTTCTCTAAAAGCCGAAGGCAAATTTGGATTGGAATTAGGATCGTTAACTAGAACAGAAAGATTTTTATGAATGTGAAATGCCTCTAGAAAATCCAGTTCTCCAATGGAAGATGTTTTTTGAATAATTTTGGCAGCAGAAAAATTGAAAGTGTGATTTTCGGACCAACAATGTTGAGCAACAGAAGACTTCTGTGTTTCCTTTTTTCTAACATATGCCTCATGTTCTTTGATGCGAAATTTTAAGGCTCTCTTAGTTTGGCCAATGTAAATTAAACCACACTGGCAAGGAATCCTATAAATACCCCAGGAATTCATATCCGGAATGGGGTCCTTGAGTATAGAAGTTGGAATTTTATTGATGGGAGAATAAACAACCCGAAAGTTAAATTTCTGCAAAATATGTGCAACTTTATAGCTAATTGATGGAAAGAAGGGAATGAAAACAGAATTTTTATAATCTCCTAAAATAAGAGTGTGGCTTTTAGTGTGTTGAGATGAGAATTTTTTAACTGCTTGATTAATAATGTTGGGTGAAAAGCCCCTGTCAATAGCTATTGCTTTTAAATAATTTAGTTCTTCATCAAGGGCTAGTTTGGAGGAGCAAACTTGAAGAGCACGGAAAACATAGGAATAAAATGAAGATAACTTTTGTTTAGTCGGATGACATGATTTAAAGTGTGGTGGAAGGCAAACCGATGAAGGTTTACGGTAAACTGTAGTACTGAAGTTGGATGTGTTACGTGTGACCAGAATGTCGAGAAACGGAAGAGAATTGCAAGTCTCAAGTTCAAAAGTGAACTGAATAGCAGGATCAATAGAATTCATTGTTGAAAGAACTTTATTTAAATCATCTTTATTACCTTCAAACAGGGTAAAAGTATCGTCTACGTAGCGGAACCATGCCGGGAAGTTTAAAGTTTCAAACAATTTTGATTCATAATAATGCATGTAGATATCAGCCAGGATGGGACTGAGGGGACTTCCCATGGCTAATCCCTCAGTTTGCTTGTAATATTTATTTTGGAAAACAAAATGTGTTTGTTTCAAACAGAGTTGAGTGAGAGAAATTAGCTCATCAATTTCGATGCAAGAGAAATGAAATTCGCGAAGTCTGGTTTCTAGACATCTTAATGCACCCTCCACTGGGACATTGGTGAATAATGATTTTACATCAAAAGAAACCATGAGTAAATTACTAGGAGAAATGTTTTTAACCTTTTTTACAAACTCTATTGAATTTTTTATGGTGTAAATGTTATTGTCTAATAGAGTGGAAAATCTAGAAACTAAATATTTAGCTAAAGGATACGAGGCAGTACCTAAATTTGATATAGTAGGGCGGAAAGGAATACCACTTTTATGAATTTTGGGAAGAGCATATAATCTGGCACAATTCGCAACAGATGGGATAAGCGAATGTTTTAAGTTGCTTGAAATGATTTGCGAAGATTTGATCGCAGTTTTTATTTTGGATAAGTCCGAAGGTGAAGGATCTTTAGGGATCGGATTATATGGTCCATTCGTTTAAGAGTTTAGTGATACCATCGATGAAAGTGTTCTTATCCATGACGACTATCTGGCCACCTTTGTCAGCCTTTGAAATGATAATATCCGGGTTAGAATGAATTTCCTATGTTTATTTTATTCCTATGTTTATGTCCATTTTATTCCTACGTTTTCCGTGCTCTTCAAGTTTGCTCCTCCAAACTAGCCCTTGATGAAGAACTAAATTATTTAAAAGCAATAGCTATTGACAGGGGCTTTTCACCCAACATTATTAATCAAGCAGTTAAAAAATTCTCATCTCAACACACTAAAAGCCACACTCTTATTTTAGGAGATTATAAAAATTCTATTGTCATTCCCTTCTTTCCATCAGTTAGCTATAAAGTTGCACATATTTTGCAGAAATTTAACTTTCGGGTTGTTTATTCTCCCATCAATAAAATTCCAACTTCTATACTCAAGGACCCCATTCCGGATATGAATTCCTGGGGTATTTATAGGATTCCTTGCCAGTGTGGTTTAATTTACATTGGCCAAACTAAGAGAGCCTTAAAATTTCGCGTCAAAGAACATGAGGCATATGTTAGAAAAAAGGAAACACAGAAGTCTTCTGTTGCTCAACATTGTTGGTCCGAAAATCACACTTTCAATTTTTCTGCTGCCAAAATTATTCAAAAAACATCTTCCATTGGAGAACTGGATTTTCTAGAGGCATTTCACATTCATAAAAATCTTTCTGTTCTAGTTAACGATCCTAATTCCAATCCAAATTTGCCTTCGGCTTTTAGAGAAATTATGTTTTAGTTCTGGTTTCGCCAAAAGATGGCGCCACTTGCTTATTCTTGTCCAGGCTTTCTTATCTTATCTAATAATTATTTCCTATCTTGTTCATTTGCGGTTTTGCAGCTGAAGATGATGGTTCGGTAAAACCATCGAAACTAGTCCTGTGAAAATTTTGTAGGTATAACGCTGATTTTTGTTGTTTGACTTCTGAATTAGTATTTATTCGGCATGTTATTGTGTCTTAAATATAGAAGCCCCAAACAGGCTTACATTTTGCTTTCTTTTTTGCACGTGGTGTGGCCGCCATTTTGTTATTGTAGGAGTTTCGGTGAGTACATTTTTGCAATTTTCAAGTTATGTTTATGTTTTGTACATTTGGATATTGTGCTTTGCTTGTCTGATTTCATGCATTTTGCTTACAAACGTTTTGTTTTCTATTCATTTCAGTGAGTGATTTTTCTGCTGTTTTGTGTGTACTTTATTATTGCTCAGTTAATTTAGTTTGATTTTCTGCATTGTTTATCATGCCTTCATCCGTTAATCATTTCACTAAATTATGCCTGAAACGGCAAAAATTCCTGAATCATCTTGACTTTTTACTTAAATGTAAATGTAAAAAATTGATCCCCAATTTTATTCAAATCAAATCTAATCAAAAACCTTCGAGTCGCGTTTCAAGAATTCTGTTAAATTGCAAGCTTGCCTTAGTTCGGTCCGTGATAAGGGATACACGTCAACAATTGTCCAAAATTGAACATGAACTCTATAAGCTTCATCTGGAACTCGCTAAATCATATCCAAAATTCACTGCCCTTGAACAAAAGTCTTGGTCTAGAACGGAGAATGCAGTTAACCGTCATAAAAACACCCTTGCAGTTAAATTCAAAAAACTTCTTTTACAGTCTTCCAGTTCAAGTAGTTCAAAAAATCTTCCCATTGTAAACATCAAGCCAATAGTTAATATTTCTAATGTTAGTCTTTCAGAAGAACAAGAGAGAATTCTAAAATATAATTTTAACTTCTCACAAACCTGTAAACCCTCGATTCCAAAGATTTTGGCTCCTATCGAAAAAGCTTTCAAGTTCAGTAAAGTTTCAGATTCACAGAAAGAAATGATTAGGCATCTTATCGCTCATAATGTGAAATTCAATAATAAACCTTTGAAACCAAATCTAACTGCGAGAGAAAGAGCTACAATGCGCGAAATTCATTCTAACCCGGATATTATCATTTCAAAGGCCGACAAAGGTGGCCAGATAGTCGTCATGGATAAGAACACTTACATCGATGGTATCACTAAACTCTTAAACGAAGGACCATATAATCCGATCCCTAAAGATCCTTCACCTTCGGACTTATCCAAAATAAAAACTGCGATCAAATCTTCGCAAATCATTTCAAGCAACTTAAAACATTCGCTTATCCCATCTGTTGCGAATTGTGCCAGATTATATGCTCTTCCCAAAATTCATAAAAGTGGTATTCCTTTCCGCCCTATTGTATCAAATTTAGGTACTGCCTCGTATCCTTTAGCTAAATATTTAGTTTCTAGATTTTCCACTCTATTAGACAATAACATTTACACCATAAAAAATTCAATAGAGTTTGTAAAAAAGGTTAAAAACATTTCTCCTAGTAATTTACTCATGGTTTCTTTTGATGTAAAATCATTATTCACCAATGTCCCAGTGGAGGGTGCATTAAGATGTCTAGAAACCAGACTTCGCGAATTTCATTTCTCTTGCATCGAAATTGATGAGCTAATTTCTCTCACTCAACTCTGTTTGAAACAAACACATTTTGTTTTCCAAAATAAATATTACAAGCAAACTGAGGGATTAGCTATGGGAAGTCCCCTCAGTCCCATCCTGGCTGATATCTACATGCATTATTATGAATCAAAATTGTTTGAAACTTTAAACTTCCCGGCATGGTTCCGCTACGTAGAAGATACTTTTACCCTGTTTGAAGGTAATAAAGATGATTTAAATAAAGTTCTTTCAACAATGAATTCTATTGATCCTGCTATTCAGTTCACTTTTGAACTTGAGACTTGCAATTCTCTTCCGTTTCTCGACATTCTGGTCACACGTAACACATCCAACTTCAGTACTACAGTTTACCGTAAACCTTCATCGGTTTGCCTTCCACCACACTTTAAATCATGTCATCCGACTAAACAAAAGTTATCTTCATTTTATTCCTATGTTTTCCGTGCTCTTCAAGTTTGCTCCTCCAAACTAGCCATTGATGAAGAACTAAATTATTTAAAAGCAATAGCTATTGACAGGTGCTTTTCACCCAACATTATTAATCAAGCAGTTAAAAAATTCTCATCTCAACACACTAAAAGCCACACTCTTATTTTAGGAGATTATAAAAATTCTGTTTTCATTCCCTTCTTTCCATCAATTAGCAATAAAGTTGCACATATTTTGCAGAAATTTAACTTTCGGGTTGTTTATTCTCCCATCAATAAAATTCCAACTTCTATACTCAAGGACCCCATTCCGGATATGAATTCCTGGGGTATTTATAGGATTCCTTGCCAGTGTGGTTTAATTTACATTGGCCAAACTAAGAGAGCCTTAAAATTTCGCGTCAAAGAACATGAGGCATATGTTAGAAAAAAGGAAACACAGAAGTCTTCTGTTGCTCAACATTGTTGGTCCGAAAATCACACTTTCAATTTTTCTGCTGCCAAAATTATTCAAAAAACATCTTCCATTGGAGAACTGGATTTTCTAGAGGCATTTCACATTCATAAAAATCTTTCTGTTCTAGTTAACGATCCTAATTCCAATCCAAATTTGCCTTCGGCTTTTAGAGAAATTATGTTTTTGTTCTGGTTTCACCAACAGATGGCGCCACTTGCTTATTCTTGTCCAGGCTTTCTTATCTTATCTAATCATTATTTCCTATCTTGTTCATTTGCGGTTTTGCAGCTGAAGATGATGGTTCGGTAAAACCATCGAAACTAGTCCTGTGAAAATTTTGTAGGTATAACGCTGATTTTTGTTGTTTGACTTCTGAATTAGTATTTAACTTTTCTGTTAACGAAAGTAAAACTAAACATATGCTTTGTTTAAAATATGACTTTTTGCTTAATCATTTAGAAATTGGTAGCTATTGATTTGAAAAGGTCTAGTTTCACTTATTTGGCAGTGGAGATGAAATGTAAACTCCTTTAATACTTAAAAGAATCTCTTCTACGAATAGATGTTTTCATGGCCTGAAAACCTATTTAAAATCTAGCATCCTCGAGTTAAGAACTAAATTACTTGTTTACAAGAATCTTATCTGTTCTCACTTATGCATCAGAAGCTTGAGGTTGACTTTATGTTATGAGGTAGCTTTTGGGATTTTTGAGAGAAGGATATTGCATTGCACAGTAGGTGGGGTTTGTGTGAATGGATTGTGAAGAAGATCTAATTTAAAGTTATGAAAGCTCTATAAACATTCTGCTGTAGTAAAATTCTTCAAACTACAGAGACTTAAATCGGCTGGCCATCTGGCCAGAATGCTTGAAGATCGGTGTTATAAGAAAGTCTGTCTGGCAAAGCCCATGGGAACCACACCTCAGGGTAAATCCCTGGTGAGATGGATCAGTTGTGCTGAAAATGACCTAAATATTCTAAAGTTCAAAAACTTAAAAACAGTTGCCAAAAACCAAGATGCCTGGAGAAGGAAGGGGGTGTTGACCCAATGAAGAAGAGGAAGAATTTCTTTCAAAATAGTTAATTTTGACTGTATTATAAGAAATCTAATACTTTAGTGCAATTAATAGAACCAAATAAGTATTTATTTTCATTGGAAAACAAAAAAATTGATAAGTGACATTTACTTTTATAACTGTGTAAATAGTTATCAATTTTTATCTTGCATATTTTGTAGGTTTTATTCGAAGAACCTTTGGAATTTTTACTTTCCATTATTTTATAACATCAGTAATAACATCTGGAATTATTCTTTTCCCTCTTGTGCGTTTCTATGTGAATGAAAAGTAAGTTCAATAATATTTTTTTAAACTTGTTATTTTTAAAGCTTACATTGGGAAGTAGTATATTTACAACTTCTGCCATTATTTTAGCAATTTTTAAAATTCAAACTTCTTCATAACATATTACCTAACAGTTCAATACAAAAAAGTAAATGAATTTAATTTAAAGTAATCTAAATAAAAACAGCATAGTCAGAAAACTAATGAAAAATCCTGATCATCTAATAATTTTAAGAATGAGAACTAGATGAATTATGTTAGGCTGGCATTTGGGAGAAATTCTTATGATGTAGGTTATGGGATACATCTGCACATTCATGTTACATTTCTTTAGTTACATCAGCAGTTTTAAACTCAGCAAAGTATAAAATTATTAGATTTTATAGAATGAACTAATCTAAGGTATTGATAACCTTAAACACTGGAATGTGAAAAAAGTTATGTGTGTTACAGTATTTCTTAGTAAATCTAGTACATCTGGAGAACTAGTAGACCAGTGTGCAGATCCGGTATATATGTATAGTTGTAAGCTAGTGACGTGTAGGAAACGTTTGCCGTAAGCTAGTAACCTATGTTTAGTAGAACCTTGAATATAATTGAGCAGTAACTCAGAAATATTCAGTCTCTAAGCCCCTATAAAAAGCCCTATATAAATAAGCCCTATATAAATTTTGGGTTCTTAGTTTTGAATCAGCACCTCAGGGGTCAATTCTTTCTTCTTCAGGCTTCTCTTGTAACTAGGGTAATGTCTTAAAATTGTTTATTCATCTGTTGGGAGTACTAATAAGTCTCTGATACTTGGGAAAAAAATGGTGCCATCAGTAAGTTATGGGTAAAACTGTCTGATGTAACATCATAAGGTAGGACATCTGCTAACAACATAACCTTGAAATATTAGCGATATTGTATCAGCAACATATATATATTTTTTTTGTGCGAAAATATCGAGCTTTGTGCTGAATGAGTGTCATTTGTGGGAACTTTTGATTTGCTTCTTTAATTTGAAGAAATCTGCACCTGAGGCACATTGATTGCTTGTAGAAGCATATGATGTGGCTGCTTTAAGTGAGAGAAGTTGTGAGTGGTTTCAAAAGTTTAAGAATGGTGAATTTGACTTCGAAGATGAGCGCGAAGATGAAAATGTATGAAGACACGGAATTGGAGGCATAATTGGATGAAGATTCTTGTCAAATGCAAGTAGAACTTGCACTTACATTAGGAGTCACTCAACAATTTCACATTGTTTAAAATCATTGGAAATGATTTAAAAGCAAGGAAATTGTCTTGCACATGAACTGAAGAACTGAAGAATGAATATGAACAAGAAATGTTGAATGGAAATTTTTTACATGTGAAATGCTGCTTACTGGATGCAAGCGAAGGTTTTTTTTTTCCATTGTATAGTCACTGATGATGAGAAATGGATCCACTATGATATCTGAAGGAAGAAGAAATCAATGGGACCACCTTGCCATGCTTCAATATTGACAGTCAAACTGAATATTCATGGAAAAAAAATCCTGTTGTGCATGTGTTGAGATCAACTCGGCGTCATGTATTATGATTTACTCAAACCGAACGAAACCATTACTCTGGCTCTCTACCAACACATCTGATGAGATTGAGCCAAGTACTCAAAGAAAAATATGTCCACTACTACTCCAAACATAACAAAATTTTTCTTTTGCATCATAACACTCATCAACATATTGCAGCGTCAGTCAAAACTTATTCTTAAACATTTAAATGAGAAGTTCACTCCCCTCTTGCTGTATTCACCAGACATAGTTCTTTCTAATAACTACTTGTTTCGATTAATGAAGCATGGCCTGTCTGAACAGCGCTTCGCATCATATGAAGATACTAAAAATTGGGTTGATCTGTGGATAGCTTTGAAAGATGATTTATTTATTACAAATGCCTAGAAGATTACTATGAAGGCATTAGATCTCTAGCCTTCCAATATTTTTTAATGTTACAGTTTAAAACCACAAGTGCAGAGCACAAGTCAATATGAGTAGTGTAAAAAATTTGATGTTGTCCGCACAGAAGATATTAGGGAGAGTCACAAAGCCCAAGCCAATACAAGTACGCTGGCAAACAGTCATGACCTGTAGTAAGGTGGAAAAGTGCCACACCTGCATTTCTAGGAAAGTCTGGGATCAACCGTGTATTCTCAAGCAGTGAGGCCCATGGCTTGCTGGCATCTGCTTTATCCTAGAGGCATATCTTCTTTTTATCAGTAGTTTCACTGAATGAAATAAGATGCTTTGCAAAGGTCTTTGGAGGACCCTTGCACACGTTTTGGCCAAAAAGTCAGCATCCTCATTCCCAGGAATTCTGCAGTTAGCTGGGATTCACTGGGAAGAAACAGAGATTGACGTTGAGAGCTCTCTGCACTCCAGTACATGGGCATTATATGTGTATTGTCTAAGTGCAAGAGATTGAAGAACAGACAGCGAGGTATGACAAAAAAACCAGCTCTGCAGAATGACGAGGGTGGATAGCCAGTTGCTTTAATGCAATGTAAATAGTCTCAATTTCTCCATCATAATGGGTGGAATGAGCACGTATTGGTGCATAGCATGAAAGAAGATCACAACACACACTGGCTCCCGCTCTGTCTTCACGTTAAACATTTATCCATCTGTGTAGACATGTAACCATGTTTCTCTAGGGTATTTGTTTTTAGTGGAAGATAGAGCAATGGCATGAACCTGTTGTTTGCTCAAATGACTCTTATTAACCTGCATATCCAGCTTCAGACACACCGAGATCTCTCCACATCCCAAAGGTCAAACAGGCCTACAAAGAATTTGAGGATTGAGGTGGACATTCATATCAGTGGCTGCAGAATAAGCATATTGTATAAACCCTTTTTAAGATATCTCTCTGTGTGAGTGTCATAATCCCTTCAAAAAGTATTGTTGGATAGGCGAATCAACTTTTCATAAAGGACTGCATCTCTTTAAATTATGTTTCTTATTGGAGAGTTTTGAGTTAAACACTGCAGTGGTGGAATAGGAATGGTTCGTACAGCGTCTGTAATAATATGGAGAGCTTGGTCTTGGACAGTTTCAAGTTTTTGAATAGTACTAGTAGCAACAGAGACCAGAACTTCATTACAGTAACTGAAGATTGGCTGAATGAAAAGCTTCTTGGCTTGCAACTCCATTTGCAACCAGCCAACCTTTTAAGAATAGGAAGTCTTTTAACAGTTTTTCAACTTACATAATCAATATGTCTTTTCCAACTCAACTTAGAATCAAGAATGCATCCTAAATACTTCATGCTTTCTTCTCTCTGAATTGCAGTACCCTGGAATTTAAGGGCAGGTACAAAAGGATGCCTATTTAGGGCAAAAAATTGGCAGGTGGTTTTTGATTTGTTGACAAATATAGCATTGTCAGAACACAAACTGAGTTACTCAAGGGCTTTTAAGTGTAGCATTAAGCCTATCCTGGGTGTTCTTTGGCTCGCTTGGCCACGTTACCAGGTCATCAGCAAATAGAGCAGTTTTTATCACGGGAATGCTTTCCAATGAATTAATTGGTTAGATCGTTAATATAAATATTAAATAGTATAGGGCTCAAAACAGCACCTTGAGGAAGGCCAGATTCCATTTGTTTGAATATGGATAAAGAGCTTCCTAATTTCACTGAAAAAAAACTGCTGACCAAGGAAATTGCATAGCCAGCATAACATATTGCCACTAATTCCCGTGGAAATCAGCTTATAAATTAATTTAGGGTGCCAGACCTTATCGACAAGAAGTCAGCTAAAGCAGATCTGCGATTGCTGAGATCATCCTTAATATTTTGGCTTAGGTAGGCCACCTGCTTAGGCAGGCCACCTGCTTAGGCAGTGGAAGGAAAATGACTAAAACTCCCCTGGGAGTTACAGATAATAGTTGTTGAGTTAGACATATGACTGGCTAATTGTGTAATTACATGAAGAATATTGGTCATCTGCTAGCCTACCTGAATAAAGGGTTATATGAAGTTAGAACAGGGTGGAGAAACAAGTGATGCAGGGTAATAACGACTTATGCTAGGACCATAAACTGAGGGGAATATTTTTATGTAAAGGTGGTTATCATACAAGTATATAGTGCATAGGTTTTTCATAAATTAGGCTTGAAATTCTATGAAAAGTTTTTTGCTTGATGTCGAGAAACAAGTATGAACATTTTTTTATTTTGCCAAATAATACTTAATGCAAGTTTAAATTATGAAGCCAGTTTTCATACTTGTGCCATCTAAGAACTGATAATCTTCTTGTGATAATATATCTTGTATAATGTTTTAAAAAGTTTAAATATTTTGTATAATATCTTAAAAGTTTGTATAATATTTTAAATAACTTGTATAATATTTTAAAAGTTTACTTGGTAAAATTTGGGTTTTATTTGCTGATAGATGGATCTAACAATGCTTTTAAACTTAATTTATTATTTAGCAGAATTTTGCGCTAATTTATTCTTTTAGTACTAGCGTACTTTATTCTTTATCATTGACTACTTCTATTTTGCATAATATTTCTTATATCTGTCAAATGATATTTAAGTTTAAATTATGTAGGTTTATGACTGATAAGAGTGATTGATTAATCATGTTCTGATATGATTCAATATATGCTAATGGGAAAAGTG
The DNA here is from genome assembly GCF_044657685.1 of Stegodyphus dumicola. NCBI lineage: Eukaryota > Metazoa > Arthropoda > Arachnida > Araneae > Eresidae > Stegodyphus > Stegodyphus dumicola. The sequence goes on along the minus strand of NC_140781.1, from coordinate 103,822,998 downwards.
CTATTTTTGTGTAGATAACAAAAAAAAAAAAAAAAAAAAAAAAAAAAAAAAAAAAAAAAAAAAAAATTACGTGCATATCAGTGGTGAGGTATGGAAATTTTAACAAAGGTCTTGCTCATTGTGTTATAAAAACAAAATCCAAATTCTAATTAAATGCTTTACTTTTTACAAGAACAGAAAATACAAATAATTGTGCATGAACAGGGTAATATTTTGGTTCTTGCGTATTAACACAATAAGGTTGGCGCAATTTTCTGATTTTTACATATGAAAAGGTAAAAGTTATTTATCGGGTTCAAATTTTTGGTTTTTGTGATTTAAAATTTTTTTTTAAACTTTCAATATTTTTCTCAAGTTGGCAAACATTATCAGCATACTTTAGCTATTATAAATATAAATTTTAATTGTTAAATAAGGATTACATCATACATTAGAAAAGTAAAATACATTCATCTCCGAACTTTTCTGTAATTTTTTTTTTTTTTTTTGCGCTGTTCTCTCCAAGCACACAGTGATTTGTTTTCTCTTTAAAAAACTTTAGAGAATTTCAGAGACTCAGCAACATTCAAACATTGGTAACACTGGCTGTCTATGAAACACATCTTCCCATTGTTTCCTGTACAGATTTTATGGCAAAACTCTTCTTACAGAAATTTCCTACAGTTTCTTCTATTGCTGTCAAATTCCACAAGTGCATGTTTCAAAATTAAGGCAAAAGATATGGTTTGCTTATAAAAACTGTTGGAGCTTGAAATATAACAAAAACAATGCATACAAAAATGCCAGCATTGTTTGACTGAAGGATTGTTATGAGAATGGCAGTGGCATAATTAGAACGTTTGCTGCCTGGGCTTCCAGGCAGTGACATAGCTAGAACTTTTGCTCAGGAACCCAAGCCCCTCAGTTTGCCATATAAGGTAGCCCCTGAATTTGCCTCTGAATTTATTGATATTAAAACATATAATTACAAAAAAGTGGAGGAAAATAAATTAAAACTCTACATTTGTTTTTGAAAATAAATTTAAATTCAAAAATTTTTAAATTATATTTTTATCTTGTTTGTTTCTTGTTCGCAAAACCATTAATGACAGAGGTTTATTTGATTGCTTCATTTGCTGTTATGTAGCCAGTACAGAAAGATTTCTTAAATATAGAGTAAACTTTTATAGTTCTTAAATACTTCTTAAATGAATTTTATTTCGAAAATGCTTCTAACAATTAGCAGCACTTAACAGCAGTTGAGAGAAAAGTTTGCAGTTGTATTACAATATTTGGAATGTTATTCTTGAGACTGTATTTTAGAATAAACTGGGAAAATTCAAAATTACTGCTCTTTCTCATTCTTGTTTTGATTTCCCTAGCAATAACAGAAATAAAACTGCAATATTTCTGTCTTAACAAGGATTTCTTCATTAATGTAACCATGATCATAATTTAGTCGATATTTATAATTTGCATTCTAAAGTATCGACAGAATCAAAAAGGTGCTTATATAAAATATGTAGTTGATGAAATTACATGATGTCCTTAAATCATTTATCTACATAAAAACTATTCTCAATTTAATTCCATATTGCAATTTAGAACTGTGTTATCCTTCACTTACAATAACAATCCACATGATTAACTTCTATAAAATAATTTTTCACTCCCAAAATAAACCCACCTAAAAATGTGGCACCTGTGGTAGATCACCCCTTCCATCACATTCTAGCTATGTCACTGGAGAACTATTGCCTGAAGAATGGATATGTGTATGGTTGCTAGAGTTTGGCACATTCTGAAAATTTGGTGATTTAGTATATACTAAGGTAGTTATGATGATATATGAATGAGTATCATTTTTTTTCAAAATAAAAAATTATCTTTAAAATATAAAAAAATACAATTTATGACCTGAAGCATACATTTTTAAGACTGAGTAATGTTTTTAAAAAAAAAAAAAAAAAAAAAAATTAGGTAAATAAGGTTTAGGGTTAAAACTGTCTCTTGTTCAAATTTTAGATTATCAAAAATGCCATTTCTGACTGAATTTAAATAAAACCAGAGGCGAAGTTACATTTTCTTCTACATCAATTAAAATTTAAACTGAATTCAGGTAAATTTTAAAATAAAAGTAAACTTTATTTTTATATTAAAATATTTAATTTTTTAACTTCATTTCAGCACCTGGTTGATCATGATCACATTTCCTTTATTTATGGTGTCATATTTTGTTCTTCTGTTGAAACGTGAGGAAAAAGTCATAAACTTCATTCTTCTAATTTTACATGTATGTATTTTCCTTAACTGAATATTTTTTCGAATTTCTATGTTATTAAATTGTACATTAAAGAACTAGCACCACCTTATATTTTTAGCTGTTTGAACTTTGTTAAAACATGTAGTCGCTCAAATGTAGCCAAACTTGATACCATTAGGAGCTGCATATTAGAATTAAGAAATATTGAAAGTTGCAACTAAGTATTAATAACATGTAAAAGCATATTTGAACAGGAAGAATTTCTTAAATTAGCAAAGATTTTGAGTTTTTTTTAATAAATGTGTCTTTTTATAAATGTAAATAAATAAATCTTGCTGCTCATGCTCAGTATTTAGGAAAGTCTATTTCTACGCCATACTAATTTAAATTTGTGTGCCATGAATAGGATGTGTATAGAAATAGAATAATAAGCATTTTCTTTTGGTTTCCTTTTTTGATTATAACTGCCAATTTTAGTAGTAAAAAATGCTTCACTTGTGTGAACTTACTTACACTAACTTAGAAAATATAATCAACAGTTTTAGTCTTCTCTGGAAAGAATGAAACAAGTAAAGAATACGAGTTATTGCGGAAAAATTGGCATTCAGGATAAGAAAATTCTTTTTAAATAAACTGTCAATTTATGAGTGGTTATAAGTGAAAAATTAATGTATTTTCTTCTACATGAATAATACATTGAAACTTTAGATCATGCACATCTCACTTCACAAAGAGTTCAGTTTATAAATTATCTGAACAAATAATGCTTTGGGTATGGCGACTTGAGGAATTAACACTCAAAGCAGCAAGACCTTTATAATTATTACTGACTTTAAAAGGAGGAATTTTCTTCCTCTTTTCTGCATGCTTTCATGGTGTAACAGTTAGCACAGTCAGCGCATATTCGAGAGGTCCGAATTTGAGTCCCAGCAAGGGCATTGCTCATTTGTTCAGTTTCCTGACAATGAAAAATCCTAATGACTACAGTGGTGCCTGAACTAAAAGGTGGTTTCGAGAGGTCTAGGTTTGAGCCCCAGCGAGGGCATATTATATATTTCATGTACTTCAGCTTCAAAATAACCTAATGACTCTGCACCATAAAAAAAAAAAAAAAAAAAAAAAAGATGTAATATGATCTGATTTTAACAAACTGAGTGACAAAAAACTTTTTTTACTTACTTTATACTAAAGAATAGGTAATGCTTTCCTCAAGAAGAAAAATTCACATGTGCATTTGCACATACACACAGGGAAAAAAAGAAAAAAAATGCAGTGTCATCAAAATGCTTGTTTTGTTTTTGGAAAAGAGACATGAGACACTTATTATGTCTCAGTAATATTTATGCAAATAAAATAGAAGTAAATATATTTACAGTACATAATTGTTTCCTGATAATGCTTTTTGATATGTAGCCCAAATATTTTATTGTAATATGTTACTAATAGATAATGATATTTTATTTAAATTTGACGAAATGATTTGATGTGATATATGATTAACATATGCTGATATGTTATTAAATTATATGAATTTGTGTGATATGGTTATTGGCTTATAAGTTTTCTTTGTGAGCCATTAAACATGCCTTATCAATTGCCTTATCAAAATTATATTTCCTTAAATATATGTATATAATATACTATTTTATTTTTCTGCATTGTTTAAATCAACAAAAATAATGACAAATAAATTAATAGCAAAGTAGTTTTCAGTCACTTAAAAAAATTTATAAATTCTTATAAGCACAATTTCCAGGTGGTTTGTGGACATATAAAATATACAAGAATGTATTTAATGTAACTGATTTTAGAAAAAAATTCTGTTTTAGGAAAAACTCCTTTGTGTCTGTTAATGTCATTTTGCTTTATTTTTTACTTGTATATCTTTTGCTTTAGCTATTTGTACCACATTAAAAAGACTAAATCAAATATTTGCCACACTGCCTGGAGGCCACCTGTAGCCGAGTAGTTAAGTTGTTGAACACTGGCAGTTCCGACCTGGGTTCGATTCCAGGCAAATGGGCTAACTGCATGGGCGTTTTCGTGTTTTTCCCCATGTGTAAGGTGTATACTAGAGATGGATGATCCACTCCAGAACTGATTCACTTTACTGAGTGAATGATCAGCGCTCATATGAAAACAGAGTGGTAGTTCTTTAACAATTCACCAAGAGCTGTTGTTGGGAAGAATGCCAAAAATTTGATTCCTCTTAATGTAAACACTAGCATACTTTGCCAAAAACATTTCTGAGCTATCTTTTATGTATGTATGTGCTTTTAGTTTGCTTGTGTTCCCGTCTAGTATTTTAAAAAAGAAAAAACATTAAATAAAGAAATGCATCTCAGCGAAACTGACCATCCCTGCTTGCAAATGAATGGAATTTTTTTTCCCATCTGGCAGTGCAGTGATCTGTTTAAAGTATGTGGATTATAGGAACTCACAGCTCAGATTCCCAGCTGTCAGTGCTCTGGTGCTAGTCGCAGATCTGGGTTCTTCGGAGTTGTGATTATTCATCTTTCATCGCTCCTGCATTATCCACAGATCTGGTACCTTTATTATTCGCTCTTTTTATTGCTCCTGCTCTAGCTGCAAATTTGGCTCCTGCGGAGTCTCGATTATTTGCTCTTTTCGCTTCCTTAAAGCTTAGTTGAGTTTCATTTCGATTCTTTGAATACTGTGTCATAATATAGCTATGTATATTATTATTGCCACTTTTATACATTATTACTGTAATATTTATGTAAAATAATAAATTATATTTTTATTTATTAACTTATTTTACTAATGTCTTGTAATCAAGAGCTTTGGATTTCTCTTTAATCTTCTTTAGAATTTGTATATATTTATAAACATAAATTTTTCCATCTAATATATTTTTTCAAGGTTGCAGAACAAAATATGGACCATACCAAACAGAAACACCTCACATCATTTTGGTATCGTTTTTTTTTCAAATTAAGTAAAAAAGGAAAATGCCAACAGATCTGATCCCTTAAAGGAGGGGTTTTGCCGATCTCTGGTGTATATGAGCCAGTTTCCCTGAGAAAGTTCTCCGTGAAGGCATCCCTCACCTTAAGCAGATAGCCCTAGTGTGCTTTGCTATAATCAAATAGATTAAACCAAACCCACATTTCTAGGACATAGTCTTTATGAACAAATCTGCTTATAGAAATTCTTAAAAATTACACTGTACCTTTATTTTAATGCAGAGCTTTCTGAAAAGGTTTAGAAAAGCCACAAGTTCTGTTGTAATCTTAGACTTGGAGCTATTGTTAGATATCAGTCATGTTCAGAATTATTGTCAAACATTAGTAATTTGACACTCTTTGGGTCATTTTAAATGCTGTTGCAATTAGTGAAAGCCGACTAGAAGAAAACACGAGTTCTGCCATGTGAAATGTTATACTAATTTAGTCGGTACATTCTTATGTACTCTTATCCAAAATATTTTGTTGTGTATGATAATTAGAGTATGTTTGCTGCAAAACATTTTTCTCAGATTTTATTCCCAGTCAAAATTTTAAAGTTCACATGTTTATGTATTTTGTTCTTTGGACTCAGTCTGCTCAAAAGAAAATTTATATTAGATTTTTAAGCTTTCTTGAGCTTATTTATGTTTTTGGTGTTATGATTATGCAGATTTTACTCCAGCCTGTATGGTTTCAAATTTTCATGTTGTTATTTTTTCATATGTTGGAGTGGCTATGTATATTATAATGTTTTGTTTACATGTTGTTTATTATAATGTTTTGTTTACATGTTACATTTACATGTTTTGTTTTTAGACTTGGTCTGCTCAAAAAGAATTTTTTGTTTTTAAACATGATTATGCTTTTGATGCTATAATTTTGCTATTTTTTGCACTACTAACTATACTTGTAGGGGTTGGACTGATAAGAACAAACATTACTTATTTGTTAATTTATTTCTCCTTTGTCAAGGATTAACTTAGGTCGCTTTTCTAAATTGTGGTCTGTTATTATTTCATTTTAAAAACTGTAGGTTATTATTATGGTACCTATTGGAAGATTAAAATGCAAGTACAGAAGATGGATAACACTTGATTTTTGTTACAATAATGTATTGACAGGAGTAGGTCCATTTTTAACATACTTAATTTAGCATCAATTTGGAAAAGATAAAATGAAGAAAGCTGCAAGTCTTGTGCATTTATCAACAGAATATTTACCTTTCTTTTTGCAAAAAGTGGTAAATTTTCTACATCATACTGTAAGAGGAAATTATTCCTCACATTATGCCTCAAAATACCTCAAGATGGTTGAATAATACAGTCCTGCTAAAAAGTGAGCAACAAAGGCAAAACATGGAATAAAACAAAAACTGTTTAATGGATGCGCATGAAATTTATCCAAGAGGTTGGTGTGGTATTGCTAGATTACATAGCAAACAATAAAGCAAAGACATACAAAAACACATGTATTATGACCATCACATCGGGAAAGATCAAATGGGTCAGAAGAATGTGCAATGGAAACATCGTGCTAATAATGAGTATGATACCCTGTAGAGTTTACATTTAGTTTTTAACCAGTTATTTTATAGTATGCTTTCCTATCCTCCTTATTTCTATTTTCCTGCTAGAATGTAAATTTCTAGCTTCTGTGATATTCAATTGGGGTAGAAAGGAGAGATTATTTAGAGGAAGGTTTTAGAGGTTAGAATCAAAGCATGTTCTGTCTCCTAAAGGCCATGTTGCTAAATTGATTTCCTTGCAAATAGTATTCTATTGGCGTTGCATTATTCTCACCATTAGGCTTGTCATGCCAACCTTTAAGTCAGAGCCAACTTGCGCATTGCTTTACTTATGTAGCCATTAGGTTAAGTTACTTTACTTAATTAAGTCAATACCAATATCTTTAATTGAAAGCATAACTGTTGGCTATATTTTGTAAGCATGAGTGGTGCCTTCTGTTAATTTTTATTTGAATCAAATAAAAGGGGTCCTTTACACTCTTTTCCTTGTCTCTATGGTACTAACATGACATAGTGATAGTTCACTTCTAACTCTTCAAACGTTTTGTACATTTTATGCTTTCAAAAAATGTGAAAGATTAAAACCCTCCAGCTGAAATGCATGCTTGACAACGGTGAGACAAGCTGGCAATAGTGTCATTGATCACTTATGGCAATAGCGGCCATTCCAGATTACACAGAACTGTTACTGGTTGCAAACTGACACATAGGTCTGGCATGCCCTTTTAAAAGGCTGGTGTGATTGTTGGATTTGTTTTATGCTAATTTTGGTTACCTATTTGCATTTAGTGATGTAACCTTTCCCTCATATGTAAATTGTATCTTTTAATTCCTCTTTTTAGATTTGTACCTTTTCTTTTAGCGTTTGTTACTTCAAGAAATCAGACAATCCTTGGCAGTAATGTGTACCTCAGGTAGTTAAAGGAAATGCCATGATATGGAGGGGCAAACTACACATTTTATTACATTGTGCTCAACATACTATGGATAATAGACTTCTTCACACACAAATATTCCTTGACCTGAAAAACATGGTCCACAAATTTCACATTATTGAAAAGCTCTAAATTTACACTTTTAGTACTGTTGAAACTGATGTTTGGCATTGACACTGGTGACCAAGTGTTTGACTATAGCAATGCAAGTTTAATAATGAGTACATGAAACTGCAGAGTAACTGGTTAGTTGGAAACAGTTGAGTCAAGGAACATATTTCATTTCTATAAAAAATTAAGTATTGAGATATGTTTTTGTTGAGTGCTGAGGTATTATATTTTTTTGGTTAATATTGTTAATACAAGTATTTGAACATCTTTTTAGACATCTTCCTCTTGAATCAGCATTTACTCTTAATCAATCTAGTTATCTCTGATGTGATGCTGTGCACCATCATGAATTACTATCTTGTTCATAAATACACTAGTGAGCCATAACCAACATTTGTCTTCTCTGTTAAACCATATGTTTCCCAATATGTTCTGCAAATCACACTATTTAATGTCAGTTGTGCTGCGGCACTACTTTTGTTTACTGAATGTGAAAAACGCAAAAATGTTTCAACTGATTTTGCATACTTCTGTTTGAAATCTGAGGTGCTATATTTGCAAGTGTTTCAGCTAAATTTGTCTAATCTCTCTGTTTATTATAATAAATCAAAAATGTACATACACACTAACCTTTTAACTGTGTTTTGATAAGAAATTGTATTTAATATTAGCAATATATAGAAAAAGTAATCCATTTTTCTAACTAAAGTATTTTTTATAGATTATTTCTTATTTTAAACTATTCTTGTTTGATCACTTAATCTTGAACATTTTATTTCATTTCAGATTGCAGTTCAAGCTGCTTTAATTGCAATTATTGGTAATTAATATTCATATCCTTTGATTTCAAAAGAATTAAGATTATACTTGTAATAAATTTTTATGTCCTCCTTTTTATCTGAATTATATATTTTTTATTGCCATAAAAATTTGTGTCCCAAGATAGAGGTATCAGAATCAAATTATATTTTATATATATGAGAGCAACACTGATATGAGCAAGTGTTTACAATATCGAATCAAAAGGCTATTTTATTACAAGAAAAAACTACTAATGACTGAAGGTTCTAGTACCCTGTTGGGCCACCCCTAACTTGAATATACAATATGATACGGTTGGACATTGAAGCATTGAAATCTCATATGGTATCCTGCCTCAGCTCATTCCATAGTTGCTGTAAGAGCACCTCTAGTTCGATTAAACTTCTAGCTGTCCAGCTTGCTGTTCCAAGTGATCTCAGATATGCTCGATCTGTGACAAAGCTAAAGATCAGGCAGGCCAGGAAAGTCTGGTAATGTGGGAGAAGCATTCCTGTGACACCCTTCTTGTCTGTGACCAACAACATTGTTCTTTTGAAAAATGGCTTTTCAGAGCTCTGCCATAAGCAGCAAAATATGAAGCTGAAGGATGTCACGAACATTCTGCTGGGCTGTTACGGTGCCATGGCTCAATATTATACATAGGTGGCTGGGTGTGCTATGCGATGACACTCCATCCCATCACGCCATCTGTGAGAGTAGTGAGCTGCTGTTAAGTTAGGATATAGATGTTCACTAGGTTGTCATCATTGCCCAAATTTAATTTCAACTCATTGCTGAAGATGACCTGTTTCCATTTGGTTGTGTTCCAGACTCGTTGAGCATCACTTCATTCCAAATAGAGACCATAGTCAGTGGCAGCATGTGTAATGGGTGCTGGGATATGAAATGTCCTTCATCCGATCAGGTATGGTATGGACAGACACAGGCCCTTACTGAAAGAGTTGGCTGTGTCCAGATGGCAGGCAGTGGTGTAGTTAGCACTGTGTATGTGCGTATCAGTTATCTCGGGTATTGGTCTGCCAAGGACATTCTGAGTGTGGGTGCTGTGTATGCAACTTCACTGGTCTCAACACCTCCTTGCAGTAAAATGAGTGCAACCTAAGTGGCAGGTGATTGCTGAGCTGAGCACCCAGTGTCCATCATCCTTGTCAAACTCTCACAGCTGATCGTATTGTTTTCAATTTATGATGGTATGCCTAGTGAAAAAGCATTTCTTGCAGCAGATTAATTACAGGCAAAATACCTGTGCATACCTTTTTTATGTGCCAGAGATAACAAAGTTCAGTGTCCTCTGGTCACATTATGCAGTTCGTAGACATGCTATGCTTTTGATCAAGCCGTTCAGCCAATATTGTAGTTAGCAACACTGACTACCATTATCAGTTGGTCTGCGTTTAAATCCCAGAGAATGCATGGGTATTTGTAAGCATATAGTGTCTATGCAGCAAGTGAGCACTCAAAATACATATCAAGACGAATGTCCTCTCAAGAAGTTAAGGGAAAGAGACTCTCAGTCTGCCTCTGGGAAATTCTCCTCCAAAATTGAGGCAAAACTGCACAGTTAGTGCAGCATGACTGCACCAATGGTGAAATTCTGGTATCGGGCCATTTTCTACCTGTACTTGCATTTCTAATCATGTGTATATTTTCCTGACACATACCTTTCATTTAAATCCAATGATTACTTCTCAGTGAGCAAATTTTTATGGCTAATGACTGTATATGTTTTTTTTGTTTGTTTTATGTTATTTTGTGACATTATATTTTTTCCATCACTTTCAGTTATATTCTTTTTCAGTATGAATATATTTACATCAGTATGATTTATTTTATATTATTTAAATTTATTCACCTATTTTTTTTCTCCAACCTGTTATTTTCATATCGTATGTCTTTAGATGTTTAGGTAAATTAAATATTTCTTAAGATCAAATTTATTGTTTTAGATTGATAATAGAAGTATTTCATTTACCAATTGTTTCATACATTTTTGCGAGAGCATTCCTTTCTTTAAAGGTATGGCTTTTATTTGTCTTTATTTCTAATTTTGATAGATTTTAAATTGCATTCTGCTGAATTCATTATTTGGATGGCTGCATTAATTATAAAATTATTCAGTCTCTTGTCATTAAAACATAAATAAAATGTCTCAAGAGTTTGAAATGAATATTAAACATATCCATAAAGTTTTTTTGTATAATATTAATGAGTGCTTATTTTCATCCTATTTTGCCTATCCATTAGTTACACATTTGTTCAGATTCACTTTACTTTCATCAGCCTGCTTTTCTCTTCAATTTTTCTTCAGTAAATAGAATTTGTAGTTCTATCCTTAAACAGTCCTGTCCCACATTAGAATTCTAAAGGAATTTATAGCATTGCTTGTCTGGGAGCCAAACATTTTCTATAATAATAGATTTGAAATAAACAGAAATAATATTGAGAACAAAGTTTACAAGTAAACTTGTGAGGTAAAATGGATGAGTTTTCGTTTGTCCCTAAAAATTTTCAATCATGATTTGTTTTCTCATAGGTATTAATTTTATAAAAATTAATGCCTTATGCTACATATCTGCAGATTTTCATAACTTGAAATTATGTTATCCTTTGTCGTTTGTTCATGTATTTGTATGGCAATGTTAAGCTGCTGCCCACAAAAATAGTTCTTTAATTTTGGCACATGAGTAGGGATGTATATTTTTTTTGGGGGGGATAAGAGAAATAATATGATGCATGAACTCCATTCTTGATCATATTTGCTATTCAGTGGCAGTATTTTTTCTTTAACTCAGCTTTGGCACCTTGAATGAGGTTACTTCTAGGCAACTGAATGTGATATTTAGGCCTTTGCCACCAACGTGTAAGTAACAAATAATTATAAACTGTATATGTAAAGATATGTGATTCTGTTTTATTCAAAACGTTTGCCCATGACAAGAATCTTTCTTTCTTTTGAATCATTGTCACTAAAAGATTTGGTTACTTTTATTTTACTCAATGTAACAAAAAATGTTTCAGATTTGAATTTTTTTTCTTAATATTTTTCTTGATATTATTTGGATATTTAGCTTTGTTCTATTTTTATTTAAAAATTCTCTGTTTTGAATGTTTTCTGGTTTTATTATAAAAATTCTCTGTTTTACTCAGTCACTATTGGCTACATAAATTCTGTTCTGAACTTTTCTGTTTAAGCACTCTTTAGTTTGAGGAGGAAAGAAGCAATTTCAAAATGAAGCACAGAAAATAAGGATGTGAGGTGGGCATTTAGTATCACATTGCCTGAAAAGCTGATGCACAATTTCATTAGCATTGTTGTACAAACTCATCTGAATTGCAGACATGCAGTAGATTTGGTATTTTTCCAAATGGGCCAAAGTTTCAGACTTAAATCAGCCTAAAAGAAATTTAAAATTTTTTATTAAAGAGCATATCTCATGATCATATTATTTAATTTGAAAGTGATCAGGCCAATTAATAAAGCAATGATTAAAAGTCGTTATTTGCTTCTTAATCTTGTGCAACTTGTTTTCTAATGACTGAATATACTACCTGCTTGAAGTTTTCATTATTTCTCACATATGCAACTTAAATTCAAATCATTAATTACTCTTTTGAAAATCCTCCACAAAGACATCCATCTTTTGAGGGGGATAACTGTTATATATTAATGAAACTTTCTATTTCCGATCATGATGGCCTCTGAACATATTTTAAATTTGTTTTGGCTAAGATTAACAAAAAAACGTAAATTAATGTGTTACACTTATTTAAAAGAACACTTCAACATCTCAGTGTTGCTGACTTTAATTCTATTCATTTCAGATTGTTTAAAACATATCTCATGATTTAAACCTTTGCTGTATTTCATAATAGTGTGCCACAATTATTGTCTTCTTTTTGTTATTTATTTATGCAAATTGAACCAAACTTACAGGAAATGTAATGTGAAGCAAGACATGCAAATGATTATAATTACGAAGCAATTGCACCTGCATGAAATGAGAACCGGCCACTTGTTTCATGTATGTAAGGACTGTAAATTTGTATCAAAATCTGTTTATCGTCATCTGTCTGTGGTGAACGTTTAACTAGTGGTCAGCATGCCTAATCAACAGTGGAGGGTGCCATATCAACAACCAACAGAATTTGAACGAAGCCCCAACATTGGTATGCGAGAGGGTGGACATTCATATCAAGCAATCACAGCCCACATATAGCATAATGCCACAACAGTGATGTGTGTCAAGAAGAAATGGACAGAAGAGAACCAAACAAGGCAAAATCCTGGCAGTGGGATATACAATAGCACAATGGCACAGGACGACAGACACCTCATCCACATGTCTGTGATGGATCGTACAGCATCCTCTGGTGTGTAATCACAATGTTGGAGCATGGATACGGGTGCTCTGTTGTCATTTAATATCTCCATGATTTGTGATTGCTGCAGCATGAACTATATGCAAAGGTTCCTCTGTTCAGGATTTCCATGTTGCTTAATTACAGATGCCTTGGACCTTCAATGGGTACAGCAACACAGTGCATGGTGTGCCTTGCAGCAACAATTTGTTTTCTCTGCTGAATCTCGCTACAGTTTGGAGTGCCATGATGGAAGGGCATGCGTCAGACGTTACAGAGAATATGTACCACACTGTGTTATTCAGCGTCATACCGCAGAAATGCCTGGCATCATGGCGTGGGGAGCTATTGGGTACAATTGTCGATTCCATCTAGTGCAGATAGCAGGCAAACTCAACAGTGATAATTACACTAAGGAAGTTGTGGAGTCAGAGGTCCTCCCCATTCTTCAAAGCATTCCAGGCACTGTATTTTAGCAGGATAATGCACATGCACATGCACATGTTTCTCAGACTGCAGAAGCCTTCTTTAGGGCACACAATTTTTGCTTCTTCCATAGCCTGCTTATTCTCTGGCTATGTTGCCTATTAAGCACATCTGGAATTTCATCAGTCAGCGACTAGCTCATACAGCTGGTGGGGCGCATACTAAGTCTGATTTTTAGAATTTGAATGCCATTGCCCAGAATTACATTCAGAACCTGTATGATTCAATGCCATGATGTGAACGGGCTCTCATTGCTGAGTGCAACAGACGCACAAAATATTGATTTCCAATATTCGTTTTATTTTTTTTTTGTTTCTAAATTTGATCATTTATTTATACCACTACCAGTAATGTGTGGAATAAATTTCTTTCATTTCCTACAATTACTTCATGGTGTTGCATTTTTCACAAACACTAGTGTATGGAGTTTTCTGCAGATTTAAAGCCATTGTAAAATGGAATTTTAAGTAATATTAAAGATAAAATTTGGCTGCTTCATTCATATCTCTGAATTATAGCACTGCTGAATGTTTTTATTTGTCTTTTATGTATTTATTTATTTTGTATTCTATTGAAAATAAATTTTCTTAGATGCTTAAGTAATAATTTTCAATCTATATGCAGATCTGATACAGAAGAAAGTGTATGTTATTTTAGTATTAATTTAATTCAGTTGATGTAATAAATTACTATAATATTTCATTTATGGAAATTTTAACAGAGCTTAAATTTAATGTATTTCTTTTTCAGTTACCTGGAATGATTCATTTGCTGCTTTGCAGGCATTTGAAATATCTGCATTTCTTTACTTTGTGGTGTTTCTGTTCACTTTCCAGTTCAAAACAGATTACAACTCGTTACTTATTTTGTGAGTAATTTTTTCATTATGTCCTGTATGCATATTTTCTTTTATTTCATATGCATATCAATCTGTTAGTTTATTTTATAGTTTGTAAAATTTAAAAAAATATTCAATTCTAGAAACACATTACATACCATAAAAGTATTCATTCAGAACTGTGATTCCCAGCCTGAGGTTTATCCCTGAGCAGTAACAAGGGCTTAGTCAGTAATATGGGACAAAATTATCAGTAATGGCAGGGACTAAGAAAAGTTCATAGAAAGCAAAATATTCAGGAAATTTAAATTTGTTTTTGAATGAAAGTGAAAGCAGATGCAAGAATTTTCAGTTTGACCATTACTGACTGAAATGTGTATAAAAACATGCAATTAGTTAGAACTTTTCCAACCTGTATACCTGTCGTGTTACTTGATTCTTTATGTATTGCATGCTGTCATTCCCTTATATGCTTTTTCACTGTGTATTGACTGCATAAAAATGATTGGCAACCATGTTTTCAGTATTCAGTGAATCATCAAGTCAGGTAGTAGTTCTCTTTCTTTACATTTGCGGCATTCAAACAAGTTTCAGGATGGGGTTTTCCCTGAACCCCTTCGCGCCGGGTACCTGAAACGCACGCTTATCGCGGAGGCCGGCAGTGTCTTACTCAAGTGTCTGTTCAGAGCCGGGGCTTTTTTGCTATTAAGCCTAAATCCATAAAATTTCCGAAGTATCTACGCATTGTTTAATAATGCTCCATAGAGTATTTAAACGGCTTATGCTTTATAGATATTTTTATATATGCTTTAATTACCTTATTTCTTGTTTAAATGCATATTTTACACATTTTATTTTCATTACTTACCATTTTATGACTTTTAACATTATACATCTGAAAACTAAATATATTATTTAAAATTCTCTTTTCGTGTGAAAAATTTGAAAACAGGGATCTACACACAGTCCTATGTTACATTCCTTGCACTTGTAATAACTCATTTGCCATTTTGGAGGATTTTTCCAGGAATGTGAACAAACGAAGCATCGTCGTCTCATTTTCTTATCAGTCTCTTCTGAACATAGCTTTGGAAAATGTCTTTCAGTTAATCTTTCAGAATCAATATCAGAATATCAGAATTTCAGAATCAATATCTGAAATATTTTGCATCATTTCTGCTATTTCATGCTCTGTTAAACATTTTCGACGCTTCGACATTGCAACGGTAAAAACAGAAAGAATTCACGTCTAACAAGATGTAATTATTTTCTAAAAACTGAACTGCAAACCGAAATACCCAACGCTTTAGCGAAAATAAAACTTCTCTACTTACAATAAACAGCTACCACGTTCGAATTTAAAGAGACGTCATAAATCACGCCATTTGGAAACATTTATTTCCCCTTTTGTTTATATAATCAAAATCACGTGTATGTGAGTCATGCTTCTCTCATTTCGAGTAGAAGGTCTAATGTACATGTATCTGAAACTATATGGACATACAGTGCCATCTTGTGGCAGAAATTATAGTTTTTAAAATGTTCCAGAACAGTGGCACAAATACGTGACAGTCGGGGCTTAACGGGAAAACGCTCTGGCATGCCTGCGTGTCGGCCGGGAAGTGAATGTGTTCATTGCTGGCACATAGACGGAACAGTCGGCACGAAGGGGTTAAGGACCAGTGCCGGGAGAACGAAGCGCAGTCACGGGACCGTACCCGCTGAAATGGGTCGTCGCCACCGGCCTGCGCATTTTCAGAAGTTAAGCCTAATTTAAAAAAAAAAAAAAATCGTAAAAAATCAGCAGTTTGAATTTTTGAAGTTGCGTATTTAATGTACTTGTTTTTAATGTGTATTAATATAAGGAATATTACATTAATAGAAATAAATTAAACAGGCAAAATACTAAAATCATACACAGAAATAAATACTATAAACATGAAAAAAAATTACAAATATGAAATTAAAAGAATAAACAAGAATTACCAGTAGGAAATTAAATTCCAATTTAAAAATTCTGCTGTGTGGGAAATATTTCAAAACAAGGATCGACACATAGTCCTACATTGCATATTTCGCACTCAAAATACGTTGTTTGCTTTTGCTTTTCCTTGGTTTTAGCACACACAACGCATCTACTCCTACCTTTGTTACCTTTTCCGTCAACGTAAATTTTCAGAAACTATCTTCCAATTAGATGGAAAGGTGGAGTGTCCGGTGATTTTGGACAATTTTTTAAGTTTTTAAGTAAGGTCTCTTAACCATGGCTAATGGAATGAAACTGAATATAACCCTAACACTGTATTGACTGACTGCACTGTGTATTGACTGCATAAAAATGATTGGCAACCATGTTTTCAGTATTCAGTGAATCATCAAGTCATTGAGGTAGTAGTTCTCTTTGTTTACATCTGCAGCATTCAAACAAGTTTCAGGATGGAATTTTGTTATAAATTAGATTGTTTTTTAAAGTTGTTAAATGTAAAGTGCTGTTTATGTGTAAGCAGATAAATAGTTTAAAAATAGATCTTTGTACAGAACTGAAATAATTTTGGATAATATCTATGATATGGCTAGCGACTGTGCCAAGAAATTTTTGAAGATTGCATAGTTCTGTTAAGCTTGAAATTGCACAAAGAACTTGCATAATTATCCTGTATTTTTTTAAAAACAAATAAACTCGATTTGGGATTATAGAACAGTTCCATAACTGTTTTCAAAGTTGCTTGATTAAACTAATGTTTCAAAGTGTCTGACTAAATTAATGCTATGGTCAATCAGAAATTATGTAATGAGAAGCACAAGACCAAAAATTTTGAGACATTTTAGAACTTCTTCTCAGAAAATGAGCTTTAATTTAGTATAAAATTTAACAAAAGCTTCATTGTAATAATCCACTGTAAAGTATTTGAAAATTCTCTTGGGTATCACTTTTCCATGTGAAATAAGGAAGGCAAATGGATTTCATTTCCTTTTAATGAAGATTTCTTTAGAGAAGTCTCAAAGTTATCATTTTCTGAGAAAGAAGAATATATTGATTATTTTTTGTAACCTTATTCATTGTAGTTTATTAATTGTATGGTGTTTAAATAATGCAAAAGCGAGATACATTGGATCCTTGCTGAACATGAGGGTTAAGTCCTTAACACCTTGCATGTATGGCAGAATCACATTCAACAAATATGACTTTCTCTAGAAAAAACAGCTTGGATATCGTTCATGTTAAGAGAGTATGTATAATTTTTACAGACCTAAATACCAGGTCTGGCTATTAATTTCCAGGACTGACGTAACTGTAGGAGAATGAAAAGTCGGAAGATAGTGCTAATGGTTGCATATTGAAGAGCGTTTTCTTGCACATGTACAGTGCAATTGACGCTATTCTGAAGTAAGTGGTTCTCGTGAAAAGGCGCATTAAAACATATCTCTTAAATTCCTATTGTCGAAGGGAAAATGGAGCAAAGAATTAACATTAAATTTTGCTTCAAATTGGGCAAGACAGCTGCAGAAACCTACGAAATGTTAAAACAAGTTTACAGCGAGGAAGCATTATCCTGCTCAAGAACTTTTGAATGGTTTAAACACTTTCAGGATGGGCGCGAAAGCATCGAAGATGATCCACACACAGGTCGGCCGCAGTCCATACACATGCCGGAAGCAATTGAAAAGTTTGCGATATGATGAAATGTCATCGTCAATTGACTATTCAAGTACTCTCTTTGTCCATGAATTCAACATGAACAAAGAGACAGTTCGGCGAATTTTGACGCAAAACCTAGACAAGCGCAAGATTTGTTCCAGATTCGTTCCTCACCATTTAACCCATTCGCCGCTGGTGTTGAGTTGACGCAACGGTCAAAATAAATGCGTATATAAATATAACTACCTAAGATATTTTATACCAGCAGATGATTTTGTGTAGGGAATATTATGATTATTTATGTAAAAAAATATTTGCCTTTAACAATCATTTTGTTTATAATAATTAATCTCGTACTTTAAGCAAAATTTTCGACCGGGTATTTTTGCTGAAAATATTTAACCAAAGAATCGCCATCTTTATGAGTGATCTATTTTTAGTCAAGGTCACCATTTATCAGAACATTACATCAGTCGGATGTTTATATTTGTGTTGGGAAGGAAGGGAAAACAGGTGTTGCGCCAACGCAACATCAGCAGGAAATGGGTAGTCAATCTCCTTTTTCACTCATTCCTTTCGATGTTCTGGTTCATGTTCTGGTTTTTTAAAAATGCCTAGAATGAGGTATCTTACATTAGAAGAAGCCCTTCAAAGATTTTTTGATAAAGAAACAGATATGATAATGTTAATAATGACCAAATCTAATGTATCAATTGATTTTTTCAAAGTATTTAATTTTAAAAAAAGATAATTTCAACTGAAAAAATTGAGAAAGTGGTTTATAAAATCTTACTCTTTCAGCTATTATGCAAAGTTACTTTCTTAGTAATAAGCCAGGTGACTACTTGCACAGGCGTGAAGAACTAGAACACAGGGAAAGGGTTTAAATTGCCCTTTATTTGATTAAAACTCTAACAAAAATGCACATACTTCATGCTCACAGTATCACTGAATACTTGCAATGGGAATTTAAGAATAATTTAAATGACAAAGAGTCGTGCTGGAGTACTTAGAACTAACAGGCTGACTCAGCAACCTACACCAGTGATAAACTTTAATAAATGTCCAGAAAATATAGCAGCAACTAATGATTGACAGCGGGAAGGACAGAATAGCAACGTGCACTGTGCTAGCAAAATCATGCTCTAACTTTCTCTTTTCGCTTGTTTAAATGCTCTTTCAGTGAGTTTGCATCCTGGTGAGGAAATGCAAGAGAAAATGAGTTCAGGAAAGATAAAAATCCCTGTGTTATCAGATATTAATTATTCAAATTAAGGGAGCCCCTACAGGTTGAGAGATCAAAATAATTAACTATAGTTGATTTATTATTCACTGTTTTTCTGATGTAAGATTCATATTTTATAAAATGTAATTTCAGAGCTTTCTGAACTAGATCAGTGTATGGAGCATGATGCAGGGATCTGATGGATTTTATGACAATTTAGACATTGTCAGGGTTTAAAAGTTTCTTTAACTGGGCAGTTTCCATTGAAGTTCACCAAGTCTTGTTACAGAGCATAATTTCATTTTAAATGATACAATAAAGTGACATGCCTGATGTCAGTCTTTGATTTTAACTGGATTATGTTGCACAATGCATTACAAATTTAAAAAAGGAATATACTTTCAATGATGTTTCCTGGCCATTTGATTTTGCAGTTCAGAATTTTTTCTGTCAAGTCCAAAGTGGTATACTGCTTAATCACAGCACCACCCAAACAAGATAGTGGTTAGTATCGCTGACTTCAGTCTTCCCTATCAAAGGGCCTGGTTTGGAATCCTGGAAAAGGCATGGATGTTTGTAAGCATTTAGTGTCTGTGTAGCAATTGGGCATTCAAAATACATGACGATCCAAAATCCTTTTCAGAGATTGTTAATAGGGGAAGAGGAATGGTAGATCTAACCACCGTCACCCAGGGTGTTTTCCTTCAAAATTAGGGTGGAAGCCTGAGAGTTAGCAAAGCCCAGCAATACTTAGTATACAGTACCTACTGCTTATTAAAACCACTTTCATTCCCAACATATTTGAGTTTGTTAAGCAGCTGAGTTTAACAGATGCCATTTTCTGTACTGCAAATCATATCAGTTTTAAACTTTTCAAGTAAAATAATAACTAACAACTAATGCAATAATGAATCCTAAAGCTAGAATTAAATTATTTATGCAATCTGGAAATTAAAAAAACGTATAAAAATATAATTTCAAAATCAGAGTATGTAAAAACTTATAAAAAGTGCAAATTTGAGACATGAAAATAAAATGATATAAATGAATGAAAAAGTCAAAAGTCCCTAAAGTTCTTGGAAAGATAAAAAAGTTCTTGTATTTAAGATGTTTTTCATGTTCAAGATGTGAAAAGCTTTTGAAAAATAGGTGATCTTGATAGCACCTAAAAAAAAATTACACAATTTATCGTAAAAAACTCAGTCTTTTGTAAAACGTTAGGGTTATTATTAATCTAAAATTGTTCCCAAAACATAGTTATGAAATTGCATTACATTGGAAAAGGCATTACTATTTTCAGATTAGAGGGAGAAATTAAGAGGCTGTTGCTAGTTTAATTTATAATTTTGATTTACGCATTTTTTTTACGTACATACATATATATATATGTATATATAATTATACATATATATATTTAATTATTAATATTATTACACGTATATATATATATTATACATACTAATGAAAAAGGGAAAAAGTAGAGAAAATGAGACAGCTTGCAATGAGATACTAGCAGTAGGAATCTGTGGGTAACAATGGGGAAGTATATTTAGGCTTACAAAGTTTTGAGGGCAAAGATAAGGGTTACTGGATCTTTACAACATAAATTCACCATTTAATTCTGTTTAAGGATCAAATTCCCATATCATAATCCCAATTAACCCTCAACAGCATGTCGAAAGAAGCATTTCCAGGAATCTTGGCTTAGAGGATATCTAATCAGTTGATTTATGTGAAAATCAATTCTTTGGCAAAGACCTATGTGAGACATAGATTTTACAGTGTAACAGTTTCGCCAGAGTCGCAAAATTTCCCGAGAACATAGCCAAGACATAGCTTCTAGCAGACTGTTTCATCTAAGAATCCTCCTGTTTAAACCAAAGCTTGGGAGCAACTCGTTTTTTAGGAAAGTTTCTTGTGTCACTTGATGGGATAACTTCATAATGTTTCACTGTTGTTGTATTTCGTTGTACGAAAATTTAAAAAAAAAAAAAAAAATAATAATAAAATATTTACAGTCAAAAGTCTTTAATCCGGACTCGTCGGGACTTCGGTGATTCCGGATTATCGATTTTTCCGGATTGTAGATCATCAGTTTAAATCTGGTAAGATGGCATGCAGAAATTATAAAATTAAAAATATGAAACTGTAATTTATAAAATAATGAGCAATTATGATCTAAAGGGTATCAAAATTTACAAAAAAAAGCTTAATATTTATTTGTTTACTTTATTAAACATTTCTTTGAACGCGCGCATGTGTAAAGCATACATTATGCTTAGCCGAAATTAGAAAATTGCAACCAGAAAACTATTTGATTTGTATTCGTGATATTTATAATGACGAGGAATTTGATTTAAATCATAACGAAGTACATCAAGATGAAATACTACATTTAATAAGGAATTATAAGCCGAATAAAATAAAAACATCTGCACTGAAGATAATGATAGTGTTGACACATCAACTTCCAGTTCATTGCGCACCACCACGTTCCCCCCCCCCCCCGCGCAGAGCAGCGTGAAATTGATAAACAGATTTCGGAACGGTTAGATAAACAAAGGATATGTCTTCATCCATTTTTTTTGAGCAATTCCACTTTTTGTTTGCTGGACATCGAAACATACTTTCGTTTTCGTAGATCCTTTGGGAGCTCCAGCATCGAAAATTCTATTTGACATAATCGAAAGTTCAAGCTTACTTTTATAAAATTGCTCTTACAGCCTGCAAAAAATAATAAGCCGGATCCAATTCGAAGATTAAGGAACAACGCAATCATCAACATTAACTGAAATAGACAATTATATAATTTTAGCTTATACCGTCCGTTATACATTAAACGTGCAGTGAAAACGTATTCTGCGCTTGTGCATACGCAAATGAGCAGTTGTAAAGGTCTTACGCACACGCTTAAACGCCTATGCGCATGCGTCAACGCGGCGCATGCGCAGAAAGTTTTTAGCTTTGAGGTCCGGATTATAGATCATTCCGGATTATGGGTGTCCGAATTAACGACTTTTGACTGTATTTATTTATTGGAAAAATTCTCGTAAATTGAAAGGTTGTAAAATAAGAAATACCTGTACTTATATTTAGGAAAATGTGTTGCAAAGTATTTGTACAAGAATTAAAATACAAAAAAGTGACTCCTGGGCAATAAAAATTGACTGAGGTAATTGATTTCAAAGTTGCATATCGTATTCAGACATCTTGCACAAATTGAAGAGCATGTTAGTATTTGTTGTTTATTAAAATTAAAATATCAGTTAAGAGAAAAAGTTTTCATTATCAATAAGTGATGAGCTTTTCTGTGCATTATTGTGAAAATTGATTATTATTGATCAATGTAACTTTTTTCAAAACGGAGATCTTATTCACAGAATGTTAATAGAACTTATATTGTGGAAAACACTGGCAGACTTTATTACCAGCACAAAGTCAACTACTGTAATTTCCAGAAAGGCTGCATCAGTGTAAATACTGTGGTGGAGGAAAATGGCACAAAAAGAATTAAATTGCACAGAAATGCCGCATAAAGTTAAATTGTGCGAGCATCACGTGAACATCACAGTTGCAAAATTCTGACCTCTAGTAATATATAGCATATCAGTTAATAAAAAGGTGTGAAATGAAACCATAACTCAAAAATAAATCATAGGTGAGAAATGTTGAAAATATATTTTAAGTCACGAATGTACTTACATTTACCTGCTAAAGATGTCCATTTACGTAATACTCATACTATGCTGTAAAAAATATTGCAACAATGAGATATTAAATTGAATGACTGAAGAAAATTTTAGACTTTACTCGTGTAACAAAAATAGGAACAGAAAACTGTACATCATATGAAGTCATCGAAATCTGATTATTCACTACCTGAATGAAAAAGATTCTTGTCTAAATTAAGATATACATAGTCCAAGTCTGGTAGATCATCACATTCATTATCTTGCTTTACAGTCAATTTATCTATAGATACAATTTTATCTTCTTCGAGTCCTGATATTATTGATGATGTTCTAACCAATTTCCATGCACTTATTACCAATTTTGCAATTTCTTCATAAGATGCTCTGCATATTTAAGCCCTTTTTAAAAAAGTGGATAATCCTTCTCTGCCACTGCCACTGCTTTCAGATTTCATCTTTGAAGAATTTATTAACGGACAAATCTAATGGTTGGAAGATTTTTTTCAAGCCACCAGGAATTATTGTTTAGGTCATAGACAATTTTTGGCATCTAGTTTTCACTGTCAAGTAAATGAGAATGCATGGATTCCATTACCAATAATCCTTTCTGTTGAAAACCCCTCAGGGGGCTTACTTTTGTGAGTACGGGTGTGGCAATCCCGAGGTTACCTAGCCCTTCAGGGGATCATCTTGGTGAGACGGGTGTCACGATTCTGGAGCCCCAGTGATCTATCCTCTTTTCTGTCTCCTCTCCTCTTAACTGGAACTTTTCCCCTTCTCTTCTCCCTCGTGGTTTCTCTCTACGGAGTTTGGGGCTCATCACGAGAGACTGGAGCAGCCCTTGTCTCTAGTTTTCGAGTGGCAAGAAAACTGCCCAAGTGTTTGCCGTGCGTGGAGACCTGTGTCACTGGAAAGGAGGGTCCTGGTAGTTGAGGGGTGAGGTACTGTCCCCAACACACTGCTTTGGTCTCTGCTTCAGCTAAACGGGAGGCACCTTAGTCGTCCTCACGGGTGTCAATCGGCTGGTAACTAGTCCTTGTGTCAGTGGCTTGGGGTCAAGCTCTCGGGAGTACCTGCTTTCGGGAAAGCCGACTGTGGGGCTTCAGTTTGCATATAGGTCCGGCTAGCCCCAACACAGGAATCTGTTCCCTTGTAGAGCTCCGTGGTGGGCGGGGCCGTCGGACCCGAATTTTTTCTCTTTCAATCATGACTTCTTTATTCATTCTCAAAAAACCCGAGTCAAATGAAACGAACAAAGAAATTGAAATTGTTGACAAATCTATTAACAAGAAAATCCGTACAGATGCAAATGACAAAGATACTGAAATTATTGACAAATCCAGTACCAAGAAGATCCGAACCAACGAAAATGCCAAAGAATCTACTGATTGTCCACGCTTCCTTGTTATCTCTAGTCCTTCTGGTGAACTGCAAAAGATGTCTCCTTTTCTCGTAAACAAATATATACATTCATGTATAGGTGAGCCAAGGAACATAAAGCGTCTCCGGTCAGGAGACCTGCTTATTGATACCATGTCGGCCACCCAGTCTGCTTCTCTTTCCCGACAAACCAAATTTGGAGAAATATCTATAACTGTGTCAGCGCACAAAACACTTAATTTTTGTAGAGGTGTGATCTCGGAGATCGACCTTCTGTGTGTTTCAGAAGAAGAGTTCGTCTCCGAGTTAGCTGACCAAAATGTCTGTGGTGGTAGGCGGATCAAGATGTGAAAGGAAGGTAAGTTGATCGATACAAAACACGGGATCCTTACCTTCAACACGCCTGATCTGCCTAAGAATATTAAGGCCGGATATCTAAATCTTCCTGTAAGACCTTATATTCCTAACCCTATGCGATGTTTCCAGTGCCAGCGTTTCGGCCATTCTAAGATGACTTGTGGCAGCCTCACATGCGCCCGATGCTCACAGATTGGCCACGATTCTGAAAATTGTACCGCTGCGCCTTTGTGTATAAATTGCAAGGGTCAGCACTCAGCATCTTCACGCCTGTGCCCAAAATGGAAATCCGAAAAAGAAGTGCAGACTGCAAAAGTTACCAGGAACATCTCGTATGCTGAAGCCAGAAAACTAGTTCAAAGCACACAGCTCTAATCAAACAAATCTTATGCAGGTGCAGTTAAAACAACACGTAGCATTGCCACCCAAACATCAATAGGCATGCAGACTGTACCAAATAAAACCCAACCGACTACATCCACCAAGAAAAAGGAAAATGCAACTCACTTAATACAAAAAAAAAAAAAAAAAAGAAAAAAAAAGAAACAGTCATTCAAAGTAAACCTAAAACTGAAAGTCACAAAATAATTAATAAAAATAGAAGTCCTAGCAATAGCTCTCTTGACGATATGATTTCTGAATCTGCGGATTCAGAAAGTATGGAAGTAGAAGAGGGTCTAGAAGTTCCCAGGCATCTACTTCCACGAAAAACCAAACAAGAGCACAGAAAGAACAAAAACCAGTCATAAGGGCCACCCTCGTCTCATGGAACTGTCGCGGTTTCCACCGAAATTTGCTCGACATCAAAGCCATAATTAATGCTTATCATCCTGTATGCTTCGCAATACAGGAAACAAATCTAAAACCAGAACAACAGGCAAAACTTCGGAGGTTTTCTTTTGTCAGGAAAGATAACATTGCAGGTGAGCGTGCCAGTGGAGATGTAGGTCTCCTCACCTCACTGGATTATCCCTCAAATGTGCTTTCTTTGACGACATCCCTCCAAGTTGTCGCTACTCAAATTTTGATATTGTTGTTACAGTCGTTTCTCTGTATTTGCCTCCAAATGAGCATATTGATCAGCAAGATTTAAATGGTCTTTTAGAGCAGCTGCCTGAGCCTTTCATCGTAATAGAAGATTTTAATGGCCATAGTCCGCTCTGGGGTAGTAAAGATACAAATTGCCGAGGAAGACAAATTGAGCAGATGATCGAAGATCATAGCCTTTGTCTCCTGAATAATGGGCAGGATACTTACTTCCATGAGCCTTCAAAGACATTCCATGCTCTCGACCTTGCCATCTGTTCACCATCTCTGTTGCCTTTTTGCACTTTTAATGTGGGAAAAGATCTTTACAACAGTGATCATTATCCCATTTTTGTGTCTCTTGCACGAAGAGGAGCAAATCCCATGACGAGACTCCCTCGGTTTGTACTAGACAGGGCAGTCTGGGAACTCTTCTCTTCCATTGCAGAGCTCAGAGATCAAATGGTAGAAGATGGGCATATCGATGATGCTGTTGAAGCTGTTACTAATACTATTATTCAGGCAGCTATGCTCTCCATTCCTAGAACATCAGGAAAACTACTAAAAATTCAAAACCATGGTGGAATCGTGACTGTCATGAAGCACTGAAAAAACAGAAAAAAGCATGGGGTATTTTTCGTAGATATCCTACTCTGCGAAACCTCATAGCCTTTAAAAGAGCCAAAGCAAATGTACGAAAAGTAAGAAGGCAGAGCCAGAGGGATTCCTGGATTTCATATGTGTCGTCAATAACATCCTCCATGCCTAGTAAGCGGGTTTGGGAAAGAGTTCGAAAAGCATGCGGCATATATAAAGACCACTCGCTTTCCTTTTTGGAAAAAGATGGCCGAGTGATTAGCTCCATAGAAGAAATTGCGAATACTATTGGTGAGACATTTGCTGCCGTTTCTTCCAGCAGAAACTATACACCTGCATTTCTCTCTATGAAGCAGCACTCTGAAATAAATCCCATCGCATTCAACTCTTCCAAATCTGAGCCTTACAATAGAGACTTTACTATGCTTGAATTAAGGAGTGCTTTATTGCAGACACATAGGTCTTCTCCGGGTCTTGATGGCGTGAATTACGAAATGCTAAAGCATCTGTCCTATAAGTCACTGAATGTCCTTCTCACTCTTTACAATAGAGTGTGGAAGGAGCATGCCTTTCCCAGTGCATGAAGGAGAGCTGTTGTCATTCCTATTGCTAAGCCAGGGAAAGATCCAAGGAATCCCTCCAACTATCGGCTAATTGCCCTTACGAGTTGCCTCTGCAAACTGTTTGAAAAGATGGTAAACAGCTGCCTAGTCTACTTCTTGGAAAAAAATAATATTATATCACCTTATCAAAGTGGTTTTCGAAAGGGGAGGACTACCGTAGATACTATGCTCCTCTTAGAGACATCTATTCGAAAAGCTTTTGTAAGAAGAAGTCACCTTGTCTCAATATTTTTTGACATTGAGAAAGCTTATGATAAGGCATGGAGATACGGTATACTTCGCGATCTTCACGAGAGTGGCTTGCGCGGCAACCTACCAATTTTCATTCAGAATTTCTTGAACCCTAGAACTTTTCAAGTAAGAATTGGCTCTGTTTTGTCAGATGTTTTTGAACAGGAAGAGGGTGTGCCTCAAGGCTGTGTGCTTAGTGTAACCCTGTTTAGTTTAAAAATAAACTCTGTATTAAAAGAACTTCCTCCCACCATCTTGGGATCTCTATATGTTGATGATCTGCAGATTAGCTGTCGAGGGGCAGACATGAGATATGTAGAGAGGCAACTGCAGATGGCTCTGAATAAGATCCAAGAATGGTCAGACAAACACGGATTTACATTTTCGAAACAGAAAACTGTGTGCGTGCACTTTTGTAGGAAGCGTGGTCTCCATCCTGAACCTGAGTTATATTTGAATGGTACAATTATTCCAGTTGCGCCTGAAGTAAAATTTTTAGGAGTGACGTTCAACCGAAAATTGACTTTCCTTTCTCATGTTTTAAACCTGAGAAAGAAGTGTCTAAAAACACTAAATATTTTAAAAGTATTGGCGAACACCTCCTGGGGTGCAGAGCGTTGCTCCATGCTTCGCATTTACAGAGCGCTTATCCGCTCTAGACTGGACTATGGCTCAGTTGTTTATGGATCCGCTCGGTCATCTGTTTTGTTAAAACTGGATCCTGTTCACCATCAAGGTTTGAGGATTTGTTCAGGAGCTTTCAGGCCCACCAGCGGCCGAGCGGTAAAGTCGCTGAACACTGGTAGTTCGGTCCGAGGTTCGAATCCCACGAACAGGCTGGCTGCATGGGCGTTTTCATGGTTTTCCTTATGTGTAACGTGTATACGAGCCAGTTTCCCTTAGAAAGTCCTCCACGAAAGGCATCCCTCCCCCTAGGCAGATAGCCCTAGTGTGCTTTGCCATAATTAAATACATACATACATACATACATACAATTCAGGAGCTTTCAGAACTTCTCCTGTACAGAGCCTATATGTTGACTCTAACGAACCATCACTTTATCTGCGTGAGCAATTGTCCCTTTTGCAATATTTTAATATTTTATCCCAACCTGAACATCCCAATAAGCTGTGCTTACTTGATAATGAGTGTAACACATTATTTGAAACACGTCCATCCTGTGTTCCTACTTTTCCTTTAAGAGTTCGCCCGGTCATTGAGGAACTT
Organism: Stegodyphus dumicola; assembly: GCF_044657685.1. Lineage (NCBI taxonomy): Eukaryota > Metazoa > Arthropoda > Arachnida > Araneae > Eresidae > Stegodyphus > Stegodyphus dumicola. The sequence continues at coordinate 103,794,713 of NC_140781.1, read as the reverse complement.
TCCCTCTCTGATATGCACCCCAAAGCAGTACAGAATTTTGAAATTCCACCTTGGGAAAATTCACGGATTCAGCTTCTTGATGTTTTCAAACATCACGGGAAGGCAAGCACTAACGAGATTGTTTACAGACAACTCTTTGCTGAGCACAGGCACAAATATAGCAGTTATCATCCGATATACACAGATGGATCTAGTCAAATGATCATGTTGGGATGGCATTTGTAGTTGAAGATTACATAGAGGGCAGATGCCTGCACCATGCTTTCTCAGTTCTAACATCTGAACTAACTGCAATATATTATGGTCTTCTGTACATCTCAAAGCTCTGCCACAAAAAATTCATAGTTTATACAGACTCGTATAGTGCCCTTAAAACTTTGGAAGCTTTTCCCAACACTCAAAATCCTGTTGTGGTGGATGTTCTGAAAATTCATATAAACTTAAAGATACGAGGATATGAAATCCTGTACTGTTGGGTTCCCGGGCATACGGGAATAAAGGGAAACGAGCTTGCAGACATCACGGCAAAATCTGCTGTTGAACTGTCCAGTCGCCTTATTCCTTTTAGAGACATCTGCTGTGTCATAAAGGGGAAGATCCAAAAAAAAAAAATGGCAGCAAATTTGGGACGTTCAGCTGAGCAACAAGTTGCGAAATGTAAAGCCCAGAATCGAGCACTGGGATTTTGCTTTAAATCGTAAGGAGGAAGTTCTTTTGACTCGCCTCAGAATTGGTCACACTAGAGTGACACATAACTACCTTTTAAAAGCTGAGAATGAGCCTGTTTGTTTAAATTGTAATGTTTGTTTATCTGTCCGTCATATTTTAATTGAGTGTCCCCGTTTTAACAATCTTCGTCAGAAATATTTTAATACCTGTGACTTACCTCTCGACTGTTTAATCGGAAGAGAGGCCAATTGTAATTTATTTTATTATTTAAAAGAGACTGGTTTTTATTACTTAATGTAATCTGTTTTGAGGATTGTGTCTTGGATTTTAATGTCTGCTTTTACCTTGTTTTTATATGACTGCATCCTCTGGATTTGTTACATTTGTCCACTTGTTTTTATTTATTGTATTTTAATTTCATAAATTTTAATCATCTCACCTTGTGTTTGGCGCGTCATAATTATCTTTGGTTTTGCACCAAAAACCCCACTCACTCACTTTCTGTTGAAAAAAAAGATCCCTTATGATGCAGCCAAACTATTTGTAGCCACTCATGCATGATTGTTTTGAGCATTCATCCATTCTCGTTTGCACAAATAATTATGTTATTTTGGAAATATCCCTTTGGAATAGGGAAATAAATATTACTTTTACAAACTGATTACCAGCTTTAGCTTGCCACTGTTTGCAGCACAAGCTAAGCTCACATGAAGTTCATTAATGCCCCGTCGTTAGCACGGATACAGATGTTACACCAGCTTCATCAACAGTTCTGTTTGCAGGAGATTTAAAAGCTAATGGTGTGTCATCCATATTTATTATGTGTGATAGAAGAATTTTTTCTCATCAATAATATCTCTCACATATTGTAGAAATGATGCCTTTTTTATCCTCCCAGTCTATTGGTAACTGTTGTCTGGTACATGCAGAATTTTTTTTTCTCTTTATAAATCTGCTACACCAGCAAGGCCCTTACTTTGAAGCAATTTATTATCATTTGTTGCACCATAATTTTTGCTTGTAAGTATTTTTTATAGTCAAAATTGCCATTCTGTTTCCTCATTGTTCCTTTATCCACTTTGTAAGGTTGTCCATCAAATAGTACCACTTCTTGACTTGAACAGACTCTGACCATCAAATAGTACTTCTTTTGTTTTGTTTCTGTTGTGGTATATTTTCCAAGTTCTTTTTTAGTTCTTCAGTATCAAATGCATTGCACATCCACTTCAATTTCTTGAACTGCTGCTCTATTTTCAGTTGTTCAACACAGGAAATTATTCTAAACTTAAACATAGCAGTATAACTTTTAGGCCATTTAGGCTGCCATTTAAAAAAAAATTCTGCTTCCTTTCTAGTTAAAAACTGTCCAACAAGTGCTTATTGTGTGTGACAGATTTGTAGCTGGCAGAAAGGCAAGAGCAATCGATTCGTGCTGAAGGGGGAGAAAAAAAGAAATACATTGGTGTTCATTACTGTAACTCAGAATCGTGTCCATGTTTGGAAAGAACTACAGCAGAGTTACAATAGAAGGAGAAGGGAAGAGAGATGATGGGTCCCGGAAGATTCATCAAAGGACCAGTGTCATAGCTAGGAGGGAAGAGGAACATATGTCCTTGGAGGCAGCATCTAGGGGGCACAAAACTGATGTTTACAAAATTTTAGATTGAAATCTTTCATTTTTGGGCAAAATCTTCAGTCTCCTTGGGCACTGAAAACCCCAGCTGCCGCTCTGCAAGGGACGGGGAACAGAGGTTATTTGAACTAATGTGAATGCTGATTTGAACAAGGGAAGAATGTAATTTTCCGAGATCTCGTTTAGTGTGAATAAAGCACATAGGTCCATTCAAAGGAAAGAATATAAACACAACAAAGTTTGCAGAAAGCAACTGTGTGGTCTTCTGTGGAGGGGGGGGGCAGAACTAAGATGATCCAAGGTATTTACAATGACATCTTACAGAATATTTATGTGTGTGTGGTGTTTCTCCTGATACAGTGCATGTAAACACTGTATCAGGAGAAACACCACACCTGCTGAAAGTTAAAATTTGGATCATGTAAACACATCGGTGTTTCTTCTGAAAATTATGGTAGTAACATTAATTGCATTAATTAAAGCTAAAAATAATTCTAGTTTTAATGATTTGGAGGGATTATTATTAGATTATGACTGTTAAGTTATAAAACTTCATGCGAATACTAAATATTTTATTTTTAGCATTGAAAACTTGATAGATTTCTTGTGTGAGTATTTCATCATATCGTGTGTAATAAAATTATAAATTACAAAAATCACAATAGTCCTTTAGTAAATCACAAAAGAACGTCAGTGAATGGTATTTAAAGGGAAAATCTCAAACTCCGTTTAATCTAATTCATTTATTAATCTTCCCCTCAACGCAGATTGGAAATGACTTGTAAAACATAAAGTTTGAAATTACTTATCTTGAAGGTACATACAGATATTATACAGAAGTCACTCTTTGTATTTTACTTTTTATAACAAGTATGATATTTTCCTGAATAAAAGTATGGTTATCAGGAAGACATATAAAGGGTTAGATTTTGTAATTTTTACAAAATTGATTTTTTTTTTCAATTTTAAAATGTCCAAACATGAATGTTTGCCTCATTTAAAATGTTTCTGTAACTGGAAGCATATGTCTCTGACCAACGGCTGTAAACTTTAAATCCAGGTAATGATTTTTGAACACATGTAAAAGAGGATGTAGGTTTAATGTGAAAATTTGTTTTGTCAGTATGAAATTTTTTTGCAGTTTTTGGTTCGGTCTGATGATTTGAAAGAATTATTATTATTTTTTTTATTTTACAGCATCATTTGCTTAATCTTGATATTTCCAGCTGCTGGATCACTTCAGGTAATAATTTTTGCTTGTAAAGTTATTCTGTTTGAAAACACTTTCTTAAAGTCTCTGAATTTATGTAATTAAGAATGCTAATTTAAGTTGTAATATTAAGCAAAATTGATTGACATTGACTGAGATTGATATTGATTGTAATAAGAGACTTATTGCATTTCTTTTAAGAGTCCACCTTTCATAAGTTTTTCTTCTTTGAAGAGCAGAAATCCATGTCAAATTGCCTCTGATGTTCCCTATCAGTATAATTTTGAGGTTGAATCTTCCACTGTTTCAGTAAATTCTACATGTTAAAACTGATATGTACCACAAATGAATATTGTCAACCAGTATTAAGGCATTGAATTTAGAGCTAACATTTATAGGCGTTGTGTTAATGCAGAAAATGAGCCTTCATAAACAAAGGTAACAAGCAAAGCATGAAGAATGTAATGTAATATTTCTTATTATTGTGGGAAGTATAAAGCATTATAGCATGTTAAACCAATGATTTGTTAACCCTTTGCGGCATGGTGGGTCAATATATGTCCCACCTAATTAATATTTATTTTCTCAGTTAGCAGTTTCCGTTAGATATTTTCTAATCTTTTAAAAATAATCTATTTTAGTTATTATTTTTCTCAGTAGATGTTACTACTATACTAGGGCTTAAGTTTATAAGCAAAAAATATTCAAAATAGGATCACAAGAGTGATATCCATGTATTTCGCATTTTTCAATATTTTAAAATTTTTGGTATACAATTTATGATATGTATGATTCTTTTTAATATTCAAAGGTATTTTATTTTCAAAAATCTTAATTGGATTCAATATTTTATAACATTAATTTTGCAGTTGAAATAAGTGGGTTAAAATTTGTCCCACCACACACTTGAATTTTCGCTCAATAGATGGCAGCACTCACGATTATTTTTCTTTTCTTTTTTCCATCTACATTTTTCGTGATTGCGCGCGTTTTTACATCCGTTGTATGCTCTGATGTGCTAAAAAGTCTAGATAAAAATTAACAACTCAGGAAGCTTTGGATCTTTTTGCTGAACTGCCATCTGATTGTGACTCATATGCTTCAGATGTAAGTTCTGATTCAGATGAAATTGAAATCCAGGAGAGAATAAGTTGAATTTATTGCTGAAGAAGAAAGGGAAGTAGTTATAATTTGTTTCGCTTTTTAAAGACACAGACCCATCTATGCATGTGGCTGCCATCTACGTGGCACTGTAAATATGAATCGGAAGTATCTACCCAAAAATTTAAAAGACAAATGTATGTCAAGAGAATATATAGACTTTTCAGTTAGCGATGATTCAATTTATTGCATAAAATAAAAGATCTGTTTCTATCCTGTCTTGCTTGTAAAAGGCAACTGAAATGAAAGAAATTAATAGAAAAGAACGAGATGGAAAGACAAAAAAAGTACTGTGCCCAAACAGCATTATTTCATACAATAAGAATATGGGATATGTCGACTGATTGATCAACTGAAAGTACTATATGAAATAGACCGCAAAAGCAAGAAATGGTGGCACACGATTTTTTTTTTTTATTATTATTTATTTTTTTATTTTTTATATGCGAGTATAGTAAAGTTTGTTCGCGAACACGATCATGATGTAAAAACAATGTAAGATTTTCTTCTCTCATTTATAGAAGGTCTAATGGCACTTGCAGGCAAGAAAGAGCTGAAAAGAAAACTGAAATCCCCAGTTCAAATAAAAACTAAAAACCCGTTCGTACAACCAGAAAAGAGACTAAAAAATGTAATTACCATGCCAAAGATAACGAGCAGGAGAAGATGTGCATATTGCAGCACATTGAAAGAAGAACGACGAACATTTTGGATGTGTGAAACGTGAAGTGCCTCCATGCTTACAAAAGAATGAAACAACATGTTTTTCAAAGTTTCATGAAAAATGACTTTTTTTTCAATTTTAATCATATATAAATGTTTTTGAATCAAGTGCCAATTTTAATATTTTATTTAGTATCATATGTACAAGTATCAAACTTTAATCTTAAAATAATATTCAAGAAAATATTTTCTTTTGTTCCTAAAATTTAAAAATATTAAATATATGTATGCAAAATGTGCATAAGCAAAATTTTACAAGTCATGCATATATGCAATAAGTACAAAATGCATTTTAGTGTGTTTATTATGAATATTTTAGAAAGCACGCTTTATTTTGTTTATTCATTCCATATATGATATTTTTTTTCCTGCTATACACCAATATGTTATAAGACATGTGCTAGTTGCATGGTGGGACAAATGGTATCCCACCTTGCCACGTAAAAAATAAAAGCGCAGAATTTTTTTCAAGCCTTAAAGGCACTTAAGTAAGTCCATCTGACTTATTCTAAGGCATTTTTTTAAAGATTAAAATATATTTTAAATATGCGTGTCGCAAAGGGTTAACCAACTTACCAACTTACTCTCCGATCATATATATATATATATACTGTAGTCTGACAATTTAAACATTGGTTTAGAAATGCACAGTTGACATGTTCAACTCTAGGCAATGCATGACTTTTCAGATTGTAGACGGTATTCATCTCTGTCCATAGTAATAGATTTAGTCATAGCCAAGAGAAAATTTAAATCATTTCAAAACCCATAGACACTACTACTTCTCCATATGAAATTAGATCAAATGCATCACAGGACCCAAAACAACAGGTAAACAAAACCAATTTGATGCATAGTATTATTTCCACACTCAAAAAGCTAGCAACTGGAATAAACTTCCAGTAGCTTAGTAACCAGTAAATATTTACATTAAAAATTTGTGTTCTGTTTGAAATTTGAAAGTTCAGTACTAATGCTGCTGTTATTAAAATGTGGCCTAAGACAGTTACTAGAAAGCATCAAAAGTAATTTTCTACTTAAGTGTACCCAGAAATTAAGATAAAACTTATAGCTAGAGTTATGGATCTTGCAGGTGAATGTGTTTTAACAGTTTAAGAGAATATATTATAAAAGCTGTGGTTGACAAGCGTATCTGGGGTTTTTCCCATCAGTGTAGCGAAAATTAGTGATGAATGGCAAGATTGCTATTACTTTAGACTAATGGAAGGCAAGTGACGTGAGATCCAACCGCATATGAATTAATTTGTCATCTGTGAAGAGCTGAAATAGCTACTCAGGAAAAACTTAGGCTTTTGAACATGAGGGAGAAGTGTTCAAAGCCAATAAAGGAGTTGCTTTTAGGTTTAAGGAGAGAAGTCTTACTTACAATGTATAGCTAGACTAGCAATGCTGACAAGGAAGAAGCTGTAAACTTTTTCCTAAAGTTTCAGAGGATGTCAACTGCAACAAATTTTCCATTGTTAGGAAATGAGGCTTTTCTGGAAAACAACACATTATAAAAATCTTCAATTTAAGGGTAGAAAAAGGTTTTTCAAGGCACAAGCCCCTTAAGATTAACTATTCTTTCTGCAGCTTATGCAAGTGAAGATTTGAGATTTTCCAGTTGGCCAGTTTTGATATGACCTTACAGTTAGAAAATCTGAAAAGACAAATTTTATGTTAAAGAAATTCATCAATGTGACCAGAAGTTATCTGAAATTACTCAGAGACTTTACTTTGACTTTTTTTTTTACTTTCAACCCTGCATAGGGGAATCTCTGTATAATTTATTTTCAAGATGAATGATAGTGTAATGAAGGAGGTTGTTTCCACAGCATAGGACCTGCATAAGGAGAATATGGAGAAACTGTTAGAACACCATGAACTTATGACTCAATAAATGTCTGCTGTTTTAGAATAAAACCACAAGAAAACCCCATAAGGAAAATTTCTTCTAGGATGGAAGAGCAGATTAGACGGAAAATACCTTTTGCAACCAGAAGGTGTTTTGAAAGTGAAGGAAAAGCTCCAGGCCACAGCTAAACCATTACATTACTACTATGCTGATTTGAACAGAGTAATAGATCTGTTCCGTGAAAATCCATCAGAAGCCAGTAAAGGCTTTAGACAAACTGGATCCTGTATGCCTTCTGAAACTCAAAGCTAGATGTAAAGAAGGTGAACAATAGCCAAGTCTTCTGTCTGCAATGTGGCCCAGCAGTTGCTGAGTGGTAAAATTGCTGAACACTTGTAGTTCCGACTTGGGCTCGATTCCAGGTGAATGGGCTGGCTGCATGGGCGTTTTCAGTTTCCCCCCATTTATAACATGCATGCAACCCAGTTTCCCTTAGAAAGACCTCCACAAAGGCATCCCTCCCCTTAGACAGATAGCCTTTGTTTGCTTTGCCGTAATCAGCTAAACTGAAACCAAAAACCTTCTGTAATGGAAGACTGGATTGATTCATACTGAATTGAAATGGAAAAACTGTGAGACTTTATGTAGACCTTGTGCATAAGTATTTTTTATAACTAATACATTAGTAAATACCAAATATTTCCAAAGTCCTGTGAATTTTTTTCTGATGTTTCACAGTTTTAAAATGAGCTTAAGAATACCTCAAAATTATTTCTATAATGACTTGTGGAAAATAGCGTCCTGCAAACTAAATGTTTCATCTGATAAATACTCTAATACAATAGATTGCATGCATGAAAAATTATTATCCACATGGGTATGCAAATGATGTAAAAGTTGTACTATTGTTGGGAAATAGTCTTGTTGAGGGTATTATGCATTTAAAGCCCTATTCCAGTATGACATATTTAATTGAAATTAATAATTACCAAACCTTAATTTTGCAAATGATCATATTTTAGTAATAATTTCATTTTAAGTGATGCAGCATTTGTTGTGAGAGCTTCTTTTAAATTGCTAAATTTAAGGTAATTATGAAAGGAAAGGAATTTGCACATTTTGTTAACTATTGAAAAAATTTTCAGCATTGCCAATATTCCTAATTGTTAACTGAGTTAAAAGTTTTTTGTAATAAAATTATTTTAAGAAAGAATATGATTTGAAAGATATTGGTAGTGATGACATGGGTAACAAAATTAAAGCATTAACATTAATACACAGAATACTTTCTCGTATTAGTCTTATTAATATCAAATGGCAGATTTTTAAAAATCCATTGAAAATTATGTTCAAAATTATGAAAATTATGTTGAATGTTGCTAAAAGGAGTTATACAATTATTTTCATACAGTCTCATCTATTTAGTGTTTTAATATCTGTGGAAAAAAATTAAGTGTAAAACTTGTATATGTTTTGTATCTTTGGTAATTAATATTATGAGAGCTCATTGTTAAAATATATGTTTAAATTTTTCAAAAAATGTGTATGTTTGTGTATATATATATATATATATATATTATATTTTTTAAAGGCATTTTTGGGCACTACAGAAGAAGAAGTGATACTATCTGTTGTTATTTCTATTGTTTTGCTGTTTTTTCATATATATGGTATTAACAAGATTATGAAATGGCAGTCTCCAGATGAATATATTCTTGCTGTCATTAATTTATATCTGCTACCATTTAAAGTATTTGGGCTCAACTGATTTGCCATTTTTGTTATGTAAGTTTCATTAACCATTATTTTGAAATTGTTTTAGTGTATGATGTTCAGAGGAATGTGAAGTGCCAATCTCCTCATGAATGCATTCTTGCTATTATAAATCTATGTACACCGTGCAAAATTTTTACTTGATTGAATGTAAACTCCTTTTCTGAATCTTAATACATTTTGTAACTTATTTATAAAGGCTATAACTTGTTTTCATGCCCAAACAATTATTTGAAAATTATGTTAATGCTTATTAAAAATCAGTTTAGCTTCTTATTTATGTAAAATATTTATTTGGAAGTTTATAAATTAATGCATTTATTGAAATTTAAAATAATTATAAGGAGCATAATTTGGAAATTTTGTTAAAGTTTATTAAAAAATCAATTTCTTCTTATTTGTGTAAAATATTTATTTGGAAGTTTATAAATTAATGCATTTATTGAAATTAAAAATAATTATGTAGTTTTAATGTAATTTTTTAAAGCTTTATTAAATTTATTGTTATTTTACAGTCAATACCTTTAAACTTCCTAAACTTCAGGTTTCTTTCTCTGCTAGTATGAATAATCTTTTCCTCCATAATAGTGTGTAAACTATAATCATAACACAAAAACTATAATCATAACACAATCTGCATAATTTTGTGTAAACTTTAATTTTCAAATATATTAATGTTGTTAAAGTTTATTAAAAATCAATTTATCTTCTTATTTGTGTAAAATATTTATTTGGAAGTTTATAAATTAATGCATTTATTGAAATTAAAAATAATTATGTAGTTTTAATGTAATTTTTTAAAGCTTTATTAAATTTATTGTTATTTTACAGTCAATACCTTTAAACTTCCTAAACTTCAGGTTTCTTTCTCTGCTAGTATGAATAATCTTTTCCTCCATAATAGTGTGTAAACTATAATCATAACACAATCTGCATAATTTTGTGTAAACTTTAATTTTCAAATATATTAATGTAGGCCTAAGCCAATGGCCTAGGTAATGTAGTCAGTTGCCTAAGTCAAACTCTTCTATGTATCTGAACATGTATCTAAATATTTTATGTCATTTTTCAGTGTAGTCAGTATTTATGAATTAACATTGTGCAATGCAAATATCCAGTGATAAAAATCATCACATAACTAATTCTATATTACATATCATCTGGATTGCTTCATCCACCTTTATGTTTATCATTAAATTTGCATATGGTTCATTTATCATTAAAAACGTCATTTAAAGTATTAATGTTTAGACTAGAAATAAAAATTACATTGTTATATTTTTCATACTATTGGGCTAAAGACACATTATATAATTAAATTTTTAATGAAATGCCAATGTAAATTATCTTTTAATTCATTTTCATTGAAATTCTTTAGCCTAATGCACATATAATTTATGCTAAAATGCAGCCTAAAAATATGTGCCTTAACAATATTTGTGATATGATGTGATTTCTCTGTCCTTCATTATTTTATAATTTTTTGTGTCATGTAAGTTACATTTGCACCATTTTCAAAGATATAATGAATTGATCTAAAAGTTGCTATAATTTTATGTGTATTACTGTTATTATATATGAATTTAATAAACACATTTATGTATACTGTTTATCAAACACGTTTTCAGAATTACATAAATAGATACATATACAACAACATATCTCAGTATAACATTTAGTTATTTTCTGCACATAAATTGAATGGAATATTTTGTTTTTATGTTTCATATTTAAACACTGAAACAAATATCAATATATACAAAATCACAGTAAAATTTTTGGCGACCATTTTGAACAAAAATCGTACAATGATGAAATTAACACATATAATTACGACACAGCTGATTACTCACTACATAATAGACTACATTTAACAATTGAGTACTGATACAATTGAAATTTTATATTATGAATGACACTTTCTATTATTATTTTTCTGTTATAGCCAATTATTTATTGTTTGGAGGTATTTACAAAGTATTTGAATATCTTTAATTATTGTGAATTAAAAAATTTTTTTATTTTATAATTTCAGAAAAAGATTTACACAAAGAACATCAAAACGTTAAGTCATTTTAAAACTTTGACCTAACTTCTTTTCAGTAGGAAAAGCATAGTAAAATATATCAATATCATTTTGAGTGAAATTTGGATTAAGAAAATATTTTGTGTAAGTTTTCATGCTGAAACATGTTAAATTTTCTTGGCATTTTTTCACACGCTATTTATTTATATCATACTGTTATTAAGAACTGTTCTCTAAATAATATTTGAGTATAATAGTCACTATATATTTACTTAATACTATTACATACATTTGTTAGGATTTAATGTAACATTTGATACATACAGCACAGACATCAAACATTCAGGAAGATTACATATCCTGTCTTCAAGAATGCAAAGCGAAACATTATAAAACAAGTATAAATCCTTAACCAAATAGATATTTTTATTACAAAATCTGTTAATGAAGTAGAATCTCACAATATTTTTATGGAAAATATTTTTATCATATAGTTATCCGAATTTTCCAAGTAGTCTTAGAATACATATTTTGGAGCTTATTTGTTTATATTTCCCCAAATACCATGAATTTTTTAGAAGTAGAAATGCACCTGAGAAAGAAACTTTCATGACCAAAATAAAACTATTTTAGGTATATAAAAATTACCAGCATGCTTCCTTTAAAAATAAAGGTAAGTAAAAAACACTCATGACTAGTTTATGATATAGCTTGTGTTATTTCTGTAGAATAGTTCCTGTGTTACAGATATGTGTATGAAAATATGTTAAACACATTAGTGTTAAGCATATTAATCTTATTAGAAATGACTGTTTAATCTCTTGGAGGGAAAACATACTGACTGACATATTTATAGACTTTGATTTCAGAAGTCAAGAGTTTGTAATATTTGTGTAGTTACTGAAACACTTTCATTAACAGCACTGTTAATATTTGGATTATTAATAAATAATTTCAATAGTAATACAGTCAAAAGTTGTTAATCCGGACTCGCCGGGACTTCGGCGATTCCGGATTATCGATTTTTCCGAATTATAGATAATCAGTTTAAATCTCGTAAGATGGCATGCAGAAATTCTCAAATTAAAAATATGAAACCGTAATTTCTGAAATAAAGAACAATTATGATCTAAAGGGTATCAAAATTTGCAAAAAGAAAAAGCTTAATATTTATTTGTTTACTTTATTAAACATTTCTTTCAATGTAAGTTGTTTAAGTTTTGCTTCGTTTCATGTGATAATACTTTCTCTTTAATTCTATTAAACAGACATAATTTCTTGTTCAGTTACAAAGTTCCGTTTTTCAAGTCCTATAATTGCTGTGTCGAGAACACCGACTAATTTGTCAATCGAAATTTTTTCGTTTTCAATAACCTCTGTCACTTTTCTTCGCTATCGGAAGCGAATTATAATGACGAGGAACTTGTTTTAAATCATATCAAAAACGGAGCATATCGAGATGAAATACTACATTTGGTAAAGAAATTATAAGCCAAATAAAATAAAAACATCTGCGCTGAAGATAAGGATAGTGTTGACAGATCAACTTCCAATTCATTACGTCGCGGCGTTCCCCCCCGCCGAGCAGCATGAAATTGATAAACAGATTTCGGATTTCAAAACATACTTTCGCTTTAGATCCTTTACATATTAACAAATATATATCGGAAATTCTATTTGATATAATCGAAAGTTTAAGCTTACTTTTATAAAATTGCTCTTACAGTCTGCAAAAAATAATAAGCCGGATCCAATTCGAAAATTAAGGAACAACGCAATCATCAACATTAACTGAAATAGATAATTAGATAATTTTAGCTTATACGTCCATTATACATAAAACGCGCACGCGAAAACGTATTCTGCACTTGCGCACACTCATATGCGCATTCGTAAAAGGTCTTACGCGCACGTGCAAACGCCTATACGCATGTGTCAACGCGGCGCATGTGCAGAAAGTTTTTAGTTTTGAGGTCCGGATTATAGATCATTCCGAATTATGAGTGTCCGAATTAACGACTTTTGACTGTACAAAGTGAGTAATACAGATCAGTGGTTGCAATAGAAGTCAGTTAAGGTTGACAAATCTTGCATTTACTTACGGTAAACTGTATAAATCAAACAATTTATTGATTGCATTCTAATCGCTGCTTAATTTTCTAAGTATATATTGTTTTATCTCATATTAGTTATTTCGATAAATTCATATTCAGTAGGCAGCTGTAGGTGCTTAGAAGCAAGTAAGTTAGAAGCATTTACTTGCTTCTAAGCACCCAAAAGGAGCGTAAAAAAGCAATTTTTTTAAAAAAAGTCATTTCGTTTAAAATAGGTATCATTTTTCACGATCTGTATTTTTTAAACAAAGAAAAGATTGTATTTTCTAATATGTTATGACCTTTCTTTAAATATTTTATTTTAGGACTTTCAAAATGGCTGCTACACATTTCTTTGTTAAAAGTGGCCGCCGTAGCTCTGTGCATCTAATTCCAAACTGGTCATAATTTTAAATGGAAGAAACTATGCAAATAAAGCCCAGAGTTCTGTAGAAAATACTTTTAAATAATTTAATATTTTATAGGCAAATATATAAAGATAAATTCGACTCAGGATTTCTAATGCAATATGAAACTCATCAGTTTCATTGGTTTAGAACACAAAGTACATTTTGTTAAAATCTTTGAAAGGTTATTGAAGAGGAATAACCTATAGCTGCCATTTTTTATTTGACACAGATTCATACATTTCTATGGGTAGCTAAAACTTACATTTATTGTATATGTGTTCAAGTGCTAAAACACTGATACGAATATTACTGATTAGAAATTTCAGAACAGCAGATGTGGTGATTATGGCTAAACATGTTAGCTTTTATAATAAAGCATTGCCTGTTAAGTATTTTAATTTTAGTCACTAGCATAAGATTCATTTCAACAAAACATGTTTTAAAGCTTTAAATAACTGTTAAGGCTTGTAGATAGCAGCGATGCAAGTAAATTATTAAGCAATATTTAATCTCGTTTTTACAATGAATGTTTGTTTTCAGAGGAATCATGTTTTTATTAAAAATTTGTTTGAGTTTCGAATTCGGTACAATTTCAGTTTTTATAATTTAATTATTTGTGCTCCATTTATCGCAAACTGCTCTTATTTGTGCGATGTGCGTAATAATAATTTTCTTTCCACTGTATGCTTAACCAAAAGTTTTTTTAAAAAATAACTTAAGGGTCTCCCCCCCATAATATTTAAATTGGCATTACCCCCTTCAGGTTATTTTAGTCACTGTTGTTTTAAATTCTTCACCTAAATGTATGCCACTGCGTTACTTGTTTCCTTGGAGACTGTTTCATTGCCTTCCAGTGATTCAGAGCCAATCCTTTCACAGAAGAACCAATTACGACTTTTCCGATATGGCGACTTTTCCTTGCCCCGGAGCTATTGGGTGGTGATGTTGGACTGTCTGGCGAAGAAAGCGATTCATCTTGGGGGTCACGGTGGCTAGCCACAATGAGGAAAATCACGTGGTCAAGCTGAGCTGGTGGTACATCGAAAGTTAGTGATTCATTAAATACTGGGTTGGTTGTACTGTGTCTTGACGTTGTTTTCTTCTTTTTCAGTAGTTTGCCATTTTGCATCAGTAGAACACGTATGAATGGTGCTAAAAAATGGAAACATATTTCATTATTATGAAATTTCCCAACCAGAAAGACCCACATACATCTCTGACAACACTTCGAGTAAAAAGTGCAATGTATTGATGATGATTTTTTTTTTTTTTTTTTTTTTTTTTTACAAAATTTAACAATATCATAAAGGGTTAAAAAAATTGCAAGAAATTTCGCATTTCATGTAATGTCTTGTTAAATGTACTTCTGCCATAACACTTGTTTTTATTTTGCATTTTATTCCTGTAAATCGCAAAAGTACGAAAATATCAGCGTCATCGAAACAGAACTTGCTCGTAGAACCTATGCAAGAGAATGCGATTTTCATTACGACTATGAAATCTTTGTTTTTAATGAATAAAACATTGTGCTATCCATCTGAAACATAAAATATTAAAATCTACCGTCCTAGAATCCTGTTTCTTGATTAATGTATCCTTTTAGGCCCTAGATAAATATTATAAAACTGCATCTTTAAGCAATTTACAACTTTTATTTAAACTAAATTTACAACTTTTTCAATGTGCACGTTTCTTACATAAATCTTGCGTCTAAAATTATGTAGCAATTCCATCAAGCCCTTTGATACAATACAAAATGCCTAAATTATTATTTATAATGACCATCGTATATCAACACGTTTAAGGTGTATGCTTTAAAATTTGTTTTATATACTATACATGTTTGTGGTTGAAATTAAGGGAATACAGTGTAAAGTCCAAAATCCAGACTCGTCGGGACTTCGGCGATTCCGGATTTGGGTTTTTCCGGATATTAGATCATCAGTTTAAATCTAGTAAGATGGCATATAGAAATTATAAAATGAAGAATATGAAATCACAATTTATGAAATAATGAAGTATTTATGATCTAAAGGATATCAAAATTTACAAAAAAAAAAAAAAAAAAAAAAAAAAAAAAAAGAGGGCTTAATACTTTTTCTTTAATTCTGTAGACAGACAATCTTTTCTTTAGTTACATTGTTGAAGTCCTGTAACTGCTATTTCGAGAATTCCGACTAACTTGTCAATCGAAATTTTCTCGTTTTCAGCAACTTCTCTGTCACGTTCTTTATTATCGGTAGCGGTATTTTCTGGATCTAGAACCATACTATAGATTTTGCCATTCATTAATTGATTGATGATTGAGAAGCATTGTCATCACAATGAAAAACTTCTTTTATATCATCTTTATTTAGTACCACTTCGCCAAATTTCTTTACAAAATCCATTAATTGGAAAATTTCACCTTTGTTTTGCGATATCCGAAAAACCTTTAAAATTAGCGGCTATCATCATCAAATTTAGCTTCCTTCACTATACATATTTGGCTATGCATCATGAGCTTGGCAACTAACGACAAGTTGTTCCGTTAAATTTTATCTCGCTTCTATCGCGCACTGAGACAGTTAAGCCTGAATTGTATTAGTTATTTATTATACTTATGTTTATTTCTTGTACATGCTTAAGGCTTATCAGAGTTCTGAATAAATCAATTCCCACATATACTTATTGAGGGCTGAAGCTAGATTAGTGCCTCGGTCTCTGTGGGTCCTAAATTCCGCGACTCGGCGCGGCCATACGAGCCCTGGCGCTGGTTCTGGGTTTATGTGAATAACAAATCGGTTATTCTTAATTCAAATAGCCCTAAATGTAATCTTTGGGTTTATGAGTATCATCAACAAAATCTATTTTTAACATATGGAAAGAAATTTTTGGTAAATTTTTCCTCGTCAACATTTTTAGCGCATTTAACTTAAATCTGTAATTATGGCCAAGCGTAACAACATAAAAGGTTATCATACTCCTTTATTATTCAGTTACTAACATTAAAAAAAAAAAAAAAAATTAGGCTTTGCTACATGAGTCATTACTCAAGTTGTCATGTTTTGATAAATGTGGTGATGAAAGGAAAGTATAATAAAAATAATGAGTAGAATCTTTCGGTTTGAGATAGGTGCCAAGGAGATACGCAGCAACGGAGCCAAATTACTCATCGTACAAATTTATGCTAAAATGATTGTTTCTTCAATAACAAGGTATTTAATTTAGCGTCGAAGTGAAATTAACAATCGGGAGTTTCTAGATGCTTTATTATGCGCGGAGGGGGGAATTAAATGCGCATGTGTAAAGCCTACCAGAAAAACGTTGTTGGTGGTTTTGAGGTCCGGATTTTAGATCATTCCGGATAATGGACGTCCAGATTTCGGACTTTGTACTGTAAATACGTATGTTTTTTCGAATTCGTCAAAAGTGTTGGACAGAATGCCATGAAATTTGGTGTGGATGCAGAGTAATACAAGACAAAAATTAAGAACATACAACAATGAAAGTATGCACTCGAGATCATGAGAATGCGAGATGGAACCTAAAATGAAACTAAGAGGGGGTATGGTCACTTCTAAGAGACACATGTGCCATCAAGCAGTTGAATCCTATAGCAGCTGCACCCACTCCTGCAGCTTTTAGATCTTGGATGTTTCTCGAAAGCGATTGACGAATTAACAAGTTTGTCTTAGTTGTTTTCAGTTCAGTTCAGATCTGAAGATCTACTACTACCAATCCATCCTCCAGTATCTTCTTTTTGAAGATATTCGTTCAGACGAGAGTTGTCATAAAAAGGAACGCAGTTCACGTAAGATCTAGTGTGGGAAATCAAGGAGCCTTTGTCAAACACATTGATGTGTTTCAGGAATGATGACTGCCTAAACCAGGACACCCACGCCATCATAGTGGTCCCTTTTCCAGATGCTGGAAAATAATATCGAGTCCCATGTCTCTCTAGAAATGGGGTTCCAACGAAAATCAATGTCTAGGCTGTCAATTGAAGATAACTTGCCCACGGAAGTTAGGTACAGTGCTGATGTTCTCTGTCACCATGCCTGACATGTTCTGTTATGTAAAGGAGTAAAAGCGGATACAGAAAACTCTCTCATGAAGCATTTGGAAAGCAGGAACCATTTTAACTGAGGTTCCAGTGATAGCAAATAGTTCCAGTGATAGTTTTCTGTGCTTGGCTGACAGAGCCAAATATCGATCTTCGTTGGGTGTCATGGCTCTTGAAACTAGGCTTTCTTGAATTTGAATCCGGTCTTCTGAAACTTTCACCACAAACTGCTGATATTACTTGGAGTTACACTTTACACTGAGCCGTGAAATAGGGATTTCCCTCTCTCCAATCTACCAACGACCCTTCACCGCATTCTCGTATATAAATGTTTATTTATTCTACAGCAGTTGCTCATGAAATTAAACAGAAATTTTACAATAAACAGTATAATATTCGCCAGTGCATATGAATGAAGTAGAAGCAGAACAATAAACGAACGCTTTTTATACCTACCGCTGTCGCAGCACTATCCACATTTACGAATGCACTTAGTTGTTCAACGGCAGCGGCATTATTATTTGATCATATATCATCCAGCCTCGGTTCAGTATTTTTTAGATATTCGAAAAATCTTGTTTATTTTCTTAATTTTGGGCACCAATCTAAAATTATTTATATTGCTCTACAATTTTTCGCAATGCTGCCCCCCTCAGTAGGTCGGAGGTGACTTTATTCAAGTTATGTGTAACCCCCTTAGTTATGTGTAACTGTTTAATTTGACGGTATTTTTAGACATTATGCTGTACATAAAACGGCTTTTCTTCGTTAAGAAGTCCGTTTTTAAAAAGGTACCTTTTTTTCATCGAAATCGTCGGCACTGATACGAAATGAAGGACGATTTATACTATACCTCAATTTCCTGGTCTGTAAGACGCACAGTGATTTATCAGATTAAAACTTGGGGAAAAATACTTAGACAGAAAGAATTAAGTACCTATTTTAATAATAACACTTTATACAACGAAAACGGAACTGTTGCATTAAAAAATTAGCAAATACATCAGCGTTTCTTAGAATCCCAGAAATTCGTCATCACTGTTGCTAAAATCATAGTTATTTTCACTAGGATGTCACTGTAACTAGATTTGCCACTTTTCTAAAACACAATGTCATCCTTATTTCCATCTAGTGCACTGCTAATTCCACACTTTTTAAAAGATTTGTTGTAAGATAAAATTGGATAATAGGATAAATGTATTTTTCAGTATTAACTTCATTCTAAAGATTTTTCTGCAGTCTAGTTTACGTTATTTTATTCATAAGTCTCAAATTAAAAACAATTTAATGTTTATATGCCATTAGAAAATTAACCAAAAAGCAGCGACCACAATGTAATTGAAAAACAGTCCTTTTAGACGTGAAAAGGTTGAAAGCCATTTGAGTTAAGACTATTTTCTCAGATACTCAGCTACTTCGCATACGTGTAACATAGCAATTCGAAATGAAAAATTCAATATTTACTACAAATTCATTTGATGTAACGAATATCTGTCTTTCTACTCCTACTTTAAAAAAAGATGTTATTTGCCTTGCAGTTTATAGTTCACTAATACATTTTCATTGTACAAAATTGCATTCCTTCGAAGAATTCAATTTATATTTTCCTCTGTATAAAAACTGAATGTAGAAGAAGTTAGATGTTTAAACGACCTCCACATTTTCTCAAGACCACGAGCAAGACTATCCCCTCCTTTTCAGCCCCCCCCCGTGGAAAAAGGGTTCTAAATTTACGACCTGACCGCATAGTGAGTGATTTCCATTCACATTCTATATGCCTTTACTGCCTGCACTTGCAACTTCCCGAGAGATGCCAAATTCACCTACATTAGATGCAAATCCGATCATTTGTTTATTTCGACCAAATGCCCATTCCACGCCAGCAACAGAAGAGAAAACTGTGACTTCTGTCGTATAAGAGATTTCAAGAGATTACTCCAAACTTCGAGCATTTCAACTCCCGAAAATTCAGCTCATGCCGACTTCCTTTTTCTAGCAAGTACACAAGAAAATGGACCAAAATTTCGGTTTTGAGATCATCCCAGATTTAGGACTGTCTGATAATTTGTGCAAAAAATTTTAGAAACTGTATTCTAAGGCCAGTTCACTGTTGCAAAAACTATGCTATGGACTTGGTGAAAGCTATGCTATGGACTTGGTTTGAGCGCGCTATGGACTTGGTGAAAGTTTTCGAAAGCAAATTGTAAGTACTGTATTTCAACTTTCATGGTGCCGATTGGCGGAGCGAGGTCATGTTACCTTTCTTTTCAAACCATACGACGATTTTCACGTTTAAGACTGACACTTAACCAGCAGTTTTCCTGAATGATGACCTACTTGGCATTTCCTGATGCCAACACAACATTTTCAGTCATTTTCTAGTCATGACATCTTCAGTGGCTAAGTGTCACATTCTGTCCTCTCTCCCTTTAGATCTTTCTCAACGGAGAACTTTACTCATTCTGTGTAACGGTCTTCAATTTGTGGGTGCCTGGGCACAATGTTCTATCAGATGTCAAACAAGACTTTAAAATTTCGAAATTTTATCAAAAAATAACTTAAAAGGGATAAGAAGTTTTTTTTTAAATAAATAATTGAAAATGTAATCAATTTAAAAGCGACTTTGTAAACTCAAACCAATACATGTAAATGAAAGGGGAAAGCTGCTGAGCTGATAACTAAATACATAAAAGCAAATGCAGCTGCGAAGGACCAGCAGTTTGTAATAACAGAACATTTACATAAAATACATAATAAATGAAAAACTGATACAATATAAAACAAAGGAATATACGTGTACACAGGCACACATTACTTTTCCATTTTTACAGATGGTTTTAGTATGACTATGGGCCTCTTCTTAAAATTATCATTAGTATAACAGTCAGGGCTTAATTTCTAAATTTAGAAGTGGCGGAGCGCTATGGAAGACCGTCAGCAAAGAGGAACAAGAGTAAATAAACAAATAAAATGACTATTAAACTCATTAATAATTTTAAACTTAAATAGTTAATTATTATTAAATTAATTAATAGCTATTTAATTCATGTTTATTAATTGTTATTTAATCAATAATTAATTAATTATATTTTTCGTTTGATAATTATTAGATAATTAATTATTATTTATTGAAATAATTAAAGATTAAAGTAATTAAATAATCAAAATAAAATTAAATGTAAAGCGAATAAGTAATTTAATAAGCGATTTTTAATATAATTTTTATTGTTAAAAATAAAATTTTCGAGATAAAGTTTCTACTGAAATTGTTATTCAGTTACGTAAATAAAGTGCTACAGCCTTTTTATTTAAGGCTCTGGTGTGCTCCGGCTAGAATTATGATTTATTTCAAAACCTAAGAAGCACAGGAGCCGGGATCCGGTGAGCTCCGGCCCAATTTAAGTTCTGATCGTAGGGGGGGTTCTTTTATTATCACAAAAACTTATCATCACAAATAAGGGGGAGAGCCTGGCTTTACGCAGCTGAATTTTCCTAATAATAAAGCACGTATGTGGGGACCGTGTAAGAGTATTTGTGAAGATCACCCCCAAGATAAGTGACTTGCTTTGAAAGTGGTTCCATAAAATTTAAAATTTTTACCAATTTTGTTTTTCAATTTGAGAACATGACACCTATGTTTTTATCCAGGTTAACTTGTATCTCCCATTTTTTGAGTCAGGTTTCTAGTGCATGAATGTTGTCTTGAAGGTATTGAATTACTCGACTGAGAAATGCATTTTGAGCAAGGATCGCTGTACATTGCTAATGTAGTGTTGAGTGTGCATGGAATATCGTTCACATAAATGTTGTTAAAAAGCGTGGGGCCAAGTAATGACATTGTGGGATACCAGTTAAAATATATATATATATATATATAGCTCAGCGAGTTGAGTAAGTGTCAGAGAAGTGAACGACAAACTGTACCTGTTAGGTAGGATTTAATTATGTGTATAATGTAAGCTGAAAATCCCAGCTTGTGTATTTTGTATATGAGTGCGTCCAAACAAACACGATCGAAAGCGTCGGCTATGTCTAGAAATAGTCCATAAGTAAACTTCTTCAGCAATATGAACAACCACCCTGTGCAGTTCGTAAGAAGTACATAGATTGCTTCGAAATCCAAACTGCTGGGGTATTAGAATATTGTTCTTGTTCTGATGATCCCGGGGGTTGACGCAGAAAATTCTGTGAAGCTACTGACTATGATCTGTACCTAGGCAGTTTCGGCCATGGGGCATAAAATTCATGAAGCTGGCGGCTCCACAGCTTGGGGGTGGATCATCTATACGGTCTGACCTCGGGGGATTGGCGTAAGACCTAGAAATGATGGTTCTGTAGCTCGGTGTGGGACGGCACCAAGTTTGCTAGGTAATGTCCGGATGTGACGGGCAGCTCGTGTGGTACTCGCGAGAGCAATTTGACGACCAGTCATATCTTCAGGCTTCAGGTCACGGCCCTCATCAAATGCCGAGAACAGGGAGTGGTGACCCCTCGGGCCCCGCATGTCGGTGGAGGTTTTTGGAGTAGCTTTAAGTCTGAAGCTAAGATTCGGAGTGGTGCTCGGATCTCCAGACAAATAGAGTTGAGAAGAACAAGTCAAATAGAGTTGACCTCTGCCTAATATGGGGGTTTCTCAGCAGGGACCAGTCACCTTAGTTGCATTTAGTTGCAGGAAAGGAATACAAACTTTTCTTGTCCAGATATTTTAGGTTTATATTCATTTTAACTAATACTTATTTTAAGTTTAAGTTATCTTTCCTGTCAAGCCTTTACTTTCCCCTAGAATTGCCAATGCTAGAGTATGTAAATTGTAGTAGAGCGCACAGTATATTCAAATTTAGAGGAAGTAAGTTGAGTTTAAATAGAAGGGAAACGAGATTGTAGGTGTGCTTCTTGAATCGCGAACGTGAATGTTGCTAGGTAGAATATAAGAACAGCGCGTGTCGGCCTGTGTGCCTATCTCGGCAGATTTTGCTGGATCTTTCAACAGCTTAATCAGTAAGCTCTCTGAATCTCAGCGGTAATGTTAGAACGCGGTTAGGTTAGTTTAAGATCTCAGAGCCTCGTGGATAGTGATCTCGGTATTTATTCATCCAGTCATTATTTTTCATTTCTACATTCTGTTTCAGTTAAACCGCTGGGTTGGCGTAATTTGTGAGCGTCAAGTGGACGCAGCTGTTATTTTAAAAGTTGAATAAAAAGGGCTATAAATCCTTCTTACGTGTATGTGTATATTCACACGTAGTAGCAGTCCCTACCACAGTTGCTGACAAGGTGGGGCCTCTCGATATTACAAGATGATCACGTACTCTTCATAAGATTGCTTTCATTAATTTGCTTAGGCAGGGGAGCAAGTTAATCGGGTCTGTAGGAGTCAGACTAGTTGTCTGGTTTATTCAGCTTCAGTGTAGGAGTTATAGAGGTAGTCTTCTAGGCTTCTGGCACACAGCTCTATTTTATGAAGTTTTTGGGCAGCTGTAGACCATGGTTCTCGGGTTCCAGTGGCAGCACACAGATCAGGAGAAAGCTGTGAAGCTGCAGCAGTCCTGTGTCACCGCGCTGAAGTGCCCAAGGCAACATATGATGAGATCTTCATTCGTCATTGTGGATCTGGGTTGATTTTGTTCAGGTCTTCTCGATATGGATCTTGTGTCCTGAAACAGTTTCCACAAATTGCAGACGACACTGGACGTTGCATTGAGCTCTGTAGCATCCTGCACTTGTGCTTTACGCGGCTCCAGTCTAACGGCAGTTCTTCATCTAATTCCATCATCAGTATGTTTGTGCCTAGTCATTTTACTTGGTACTTTATAAAATTTACCCAGCTCTTGCGAGAAATACGGGGAATGTCATGGAGCATACGAATCTCCGAAAACCTCGTGCGCTTATATCCCGTGGACAATCACAGCTCCGCAGACGTGCACGTGTACGCTTACGTATTCGACTGTGATTATTTGCCTGATTCTTCGGCGGCATAATTAGTACCTTTGGTTCAATACTTTCAGGGATACTCAAACATTGAAATCCCAGACATTTTCATTACACTTTACTGTCCCACTTTCTTATATTTTGCAAAGTTATAACCTAGTGTCCCCATTCAGCTGATATGGATTTTTACTTCTATTTGTAATATGATCCTTTCCTAGGTGATATTTTTTCCCCTTGTCAGTTGACAATACTGATTGAGTTGATAGTTTACATTTCAGGACATTTTAAATGAAAAGAATTTTTTTTAGCTTAAAAGTGTCTTTAACGGAATGGTTATAATTATACACTTTAGCCGACATCTACCAAGATCAATTACTTTGACTATATTTTTTAGGACTGGAACCACCGTCAGGCAACCAGTTATGGACAAGCACGGAAAGTTATTTGCTTTTAGCTGCCTTCAATGGCAGATTTCTTGAGGAACTACCACTATTTTGAAATTTTTTCTGGAACAGTAAATTAAGTTTAACTTACTCTCAAAGCTGCACATCGGTTTCTATCAGAAAAGGAACTTATCGTGATTTTTTGAGCGCTTTCACATTAATGGTATGGCGTGTTAACACTACTTAAAATTCTAATCATGCAAGGCAACACAAATACTTGACACCGATCATTTTTGGTATGTAGAACAGTATAATTACTTACCGAATGTTTCGATATTATCAGCTGTTATTCTTAAGTTGTGTGCTTTTACCAAATTGAAAGTCAGTCTTTCAGCAGTCGGTAAGTAGCTTAGTCCAAAAAGAATATCTCCGTTTTCCTATTAAAATGTTAAAAAAGGAAGCTTAAAATTCTAATTATTTATCTCAATATAATGCTGATAGGTCTATTTGTAATGACGTATGTACAGATATTTGAATGTTGAGGAAATCTGGAAAGCTAATTGTTATTTCATTTTGATGTGAATGGGAATGTACAACATCAGGCAGAAGAACGTAATAGGGTCCGTAAATAGTTTTAGTTCAACTTCCGATCTATAATAAACTAACAAAATATGGTTTAAGAGCTTTAACAGAGGATTTCTGTGAAGTCATTTCTAAAAGCGCGTGCTTGAGATTCACTTTTATTCTGATGAAATCTGAAGGAACAATTAATGCATTCAGTGGAATTCCTATTTTCTTTTTCTTCCCAGTTGCATTTAATGAATGTTTTATGTTCATTGAGGTTATATTATTTTGCTAATAAAAATAAATAAACCACTATGGTGCAGTTCCAGCAATTTTCTCAAATCTGGCAGGTAGTGGGAGTAAAGGTAATCTGATGATTTACGGTGGACGTGAAACCTACGTGATATATTATTATTGCCTTATAAACTAGTAGATTTCTAATTAACATGCCTTACCTATTTCTGTGAATATTAGCATTACAGCTGAATAGGTAAAACTTCGAACGGCAGAGGATTTCAGTCTGATTTTAGCTCTGAGAATCAGAATAAGAAAGAATGATATATATTCAGTATTCACTATCTTTTAATGAGACATTTCTGAAAATCCCCTTGGAAGTTACTCTATGCATAACTTTACATTTTTATATTGAACAAAGAATTATGAAAGTTGAAAATGATTCTGAGTAAAATTAAAGATCTTTCATGACCTGAAATATATAGAAAATAATCTGTCTAAAAATATATTATATGTCTTTAGTCCTAAATGTAACAAAATATTCTGTCTAAAACACTTAAAAATTCTGTAAAGGATAATTTAATTTATTATATTAAATTTTCCATATGCATGATTCGAATGCATATTGAGCGCAAGAAGATGTACTGATTTCATAGGAATCGCATTTAAATCATTCTTCATCAATAATATTTTCACAACTTTTTTCCCAAGAGAAACATAATTTCGCCACTAATTTCTTGAAAGTGAAAACTAATGTAATATATTATTTTCTAGGAACCTGGAATGAACTCGTGTAAGGAATTATATGCTAAGTGAGGTGCAATTATTTGGTTTTTAATCTGTAAGCTAATTTATATAAGTACGCGAGAAAGAATAATTGCTAAGTATTCGTGAAATGGACAGAAAAAAGTCAAAGTTACTGTTTTCGTAGACAATTTATGTTATATCATTATTGCTGAGTTCAGAATCTTTTTCTCATTTTGTAAACTGAAGTAATTTACCTTTCTTGGTTCCAAGAAATTCAGTGTAGTAATATTTTCTTCACCATTTCGACTGAAAGGTAGCTCTCGAAGAGGAATGGTCACTTCTCCAAGTTCAGAATCATTGGCGTACTTTTCATCATCAAATACAGAGATCTTCAAGGAATCTTCTCTAAGGTCTGATTTGCTCACTTCCATAATAAACGTTTCCTTAAAAATTGGGTGTTGCGTCTTTTTCTTCGAAGTGGTTCGAAATTCGTAAAGCATTGAAGAGCTGGATTTTGACCATCTTTTTCTACCTTTATCTCGAAATAATTGAAGTATAAGATACGGATCACATGTTCCTCCGTAAGATCTTGGGGGTAGATCCTGAGCTTCCTAAAAGAGAAAGAAAGGTCAAAAACCTATTCAGACTTTGCGTGTTTGAAGTAAAAGAACTGAATAAAATTATTCATCTGTGAGGCTCCAAACCGACGAAATTCCCCCCTAGTTAGACTTTTATTTAAATGTTTAATTTCAATTTATGAATATAAAAACCTACTTTTATTCAAGTTTTAATATTTATCAACATTTCCTATATTTTATATTGTTTAATTTATAAAATGCGTTAACAAATAATCTAAATCTAAATAAATGTATATAGTCGCAGACTTTGCAGAAGCAAGTCGCAGACGTGAGTCAATTTTTCCTTTTTGCAATTTTAAAGTCGTTTAATTTTATTTTAAATACCTTTATGTAAAAATTCTTCCGTTAATAACAAGTTGAGAATTTGAAGTTACTTATAAGTCATTTTCATTTACTAAATTATAATACTTATGAGACTAATTCACACGTTTTTTCATAAATTATTAATTTGAATGACGTTTTTGAATATTTTGTGTACAGTGTTTTAAGGTTTTTAGTTTTTTACGAGCGTTCTTATATAATTTTTCTTTTCAATTAAAATTTTTTTGTATTACTTTTTAAATATTTGAATATTACTAATCGAGAGCCAAAGATACGTCGGGGTAGTTTCTTGTCATTTTGAGATATCTAGAAATACTGTTTAACATTTTTGAACAATTAGTTAGTAGCGATATGGATCTCAAAGTGTAGGAAGAACGGAACGTGTATTCGGCAGTCATTAATTATCCAGGTTTAATGTTTTGAATAATTACCCCTTGAAAAGTTCTGTTTGAAACATTAAGCACAAGCTAATTAGTAGTTTTTATTTGTTTCTCCTATTTTACTATTTGACACTTTGATTGCTTTTCTCCTTTCCTTTTTGGTATCAAATTTGCAAGAAAAATGTTTTTCAGCTTTAATAATCATATAGATTAATGTAAAACAACAAACATTCCCACTCGCTTTGCCTAGTAACACTTTAAATTCCTTTTGTCATTTTCTCCCTGGGATAGAATAATGTTTTATTTTAATTTTTATTTTATCTAATATAAAATTATAAATCTGTAATTTAGATAAGTTTATATACATATATATATATATATATATATATATATATATTTCGAGTTTTGGAAAGAAAAGAGTGATGAAAGGAGTGCATTGGGAAAACAGATTGAGAACCACTGATCTGAGGTCCTACCTTGTTGCCTACAAAGCCATAAAATAGATTTCCGAATGACTGCTGTATGTTTAAGTAATTAGTTTTAATTACAATGTTCTAATGAAGTAAAATTTTTCAAAATAATTTACGGTATTAAAGTTCAATGAATTGCAATTTACATGCATTAACTCTTAGAAACTTCATTGTAACAGAACTTACAACATACTTATTGCACACTTAAGTTTGATGATAAGGGCACATCATACCTTGTATAAAATTTACATTTTGTTCCAAATATTATGAGAAGGTTGTAGAGCCTCAATTGATAAGCCAGTTAATTGCACGAAGAAAATCCAAGATACAAGGTTGCAGAAGCGTGCGTTTTTGAGAAAGAAGACTAGGTTTATTCCTAGCTGTCTTCCTCAATAAAATAACTTACATATTACACACACTGGCCAATTAATTAAAAACCTTTGAGATTTTCATTTGAATGCGTGCTAGGAATGACACTTGGTTAGATCCCTAGTATAAGTAAGGCGTAAGAGTGTTTTTCACGATGAATGAAATAAAATGGGAAAAACGCCAGATATTTCACCATTTGAAAAAGGGCTTATTGTTGGTAGCCGTTTAGCGGGAGTCTCGATTTCGAAGACAGCAAATCTCACTGGGTTCTCAAAAGCAGCCATATCAAAATTTTTCAATAGTTGGAATTAGAACCTACAGCTATTTTCTAGATGACGTAACTGCGGTTCAAGCAGAGTTTTCCAATAGAGTAATCGGTGTCGTTTCCGACGAATTGTACGGCAGAACAGAGACTCTACTGTGCTTCAACTGACACAGATCGTCAACTAAGGCTCTTCTCAACAGATTTCAGCTCGAACCATGAGCAGAGAATTGCAGAGGATAGGAATGCATAATCGGGTGTCTATGAGAAAAACTACTCTATACCCGATGCGTAAGAATTCGTTTGCAGTGGTGTCGGGAAAGAAGACACTGGACATCTGAGGATTGAAAACGGGCAATGTAGTCAGATGAATAACGCTACATCTTATTTTGCACTAGTAGAAGACGTCGAATTTGGCAAGAACCCCATTAAGACATGAATCCATCTTGCCTTACTTGCACTGTGCAAAGGTCTGGTGGGAGTATCATGATATGGGGCATGTTCTGCTGGCATGGAAGTAGTGCCCTGGTGTTTCTCGAGGGTAAACAAAGAGACACGAGATATCTAGATATGCTGGCAGATCAAGTGCATCCTGCAATGTTGTATTTTCACCCTGATAGCGACGAATACTTCATGGACGATAATACACCTACACATCGTGCCAGAAGTGTTCAAAATTGGTTCGCTGTCTATCAGTCTGACTTCCAACACTTTTCCTGGCCACCGTATAGCCCGGATCTTAACCCCATAGAAAATGTGTGGGATATGATGAAAAGGCGCATTCGACAGTACTTTGCTCTTCCATCTAATTTACAAGATTTTAAAAGTTGCATAGCCAATGCATGGTATTCTCTGGACGTAAATGCACTGCGGAAACATGTAGACTCGATATCTAAACGAATCAGAGCAGTTATCCGTGCAATAGGGGGTCCAATAAAATATTGATCTTGGGTTTCTAATTTATTCGCCAGTGTATGTATTTAGTTTAAAATTATATTTTCTTAACATTTTGGGGTGTTTTATACGTCTGGTTTATTTAGGAGGAAATTATTTCAAAAGTGCAGATACATAAAGAATACTTAAGATTAATTCATGAAACCACAGAGCATGCGCAATGGTTTCAATTTAATAACACCTTTTAAAAATCTAGCGGCTTTTGATGTAAATTAGAAGTGTATAATACTTGAAGGACAAACATTTACAGGTACTATACCTTCAAGACTACAATTAATTCCCCGAGATTAGCACCATCAGGCATGCGGCACCAGACACTGAATGTGACTTGTCCATAATTGACATCTTGTTCATTATCACTGATAGGAGCATCAATTGAAGGTTCACTCTGCAGGGAGAGATAAAAACAGAAATATCTTTCAGTTCAATCACAAAAATTAAGTTGCCTTGAAGTGACGTGTCCTACAATGGAAAAGAAATGGAATTAGAGATTTCTAACCAGTGATATTACTTACCATGAATGTTCTATTTATTTTACCTATATGAATATTTCTTTCTAGTGGACGAAATTTACTTCTGTCCTTCTTATAATAAAAGGAAAGTAAGACCAATATAATAGTAGTAGATATTCGAAATCACTTTTATTGTTGTTGTCGTGTCTATGATAAAGCCTATTCAAATAGTGCCAATGCGCAAAGATGGCAACCCTGACAATCTGCAAAATGTTTTGATCGTAGAAGTTTGGTCTCTTAAACAAGACCCCCAGTTTTTAGCAATTCAACAAGGATGGCCAGACAATTAAAAATATATGCAGTTGTCAGGTCTGTATCGGGGAGGTATCACAGTTTCTGTAGGTTTTCCTACCTTCTTTGTCAGTTTTCAATCCTCTGTGATGGCCAGTTCTAAGTCTTTTAGTTATAAGTTGATCTCCATTGATATTATGGAGCTGGTGCTATTGGAATTGAAAGTTCCTTCAATCTGTATTTAGCCATAGCATTTGCGTCCGAAAGGGTGACGTTTACATTATCATTATTGCTGAGATTTCGAGCCTCTTATGCCAGTTTATCTGCGTTCTCGTTTCCTGTGATGTTGACATGAACTGGCAGCCATTGGAGAATGCAGACGTTATTTAACTTTTGAAGCTCATTTAGGCGAAAGTGGATCTCATTGGTGATCTGGGAGCTTCCATCCGAGATTGCCTGAAGAGCTACCTTTGAGTCACAGAAGAAAACGTTTCCTTTTTCATGCTCGAACATGGGAAGGGATCTAGTCATGTCACGTGCTCCCGCTATGCCAGAAGCTAGGAAGTGAAATTAGAGACTATAGATCCAGCGCTAGTTTTGTGCTGATAAGTAGCATCACCTGGGACTCCAGAATCTCCATTACTGATTGTCTCATCTAATGAACCAACTGCATAAGCATGCATAAAGTCCTCTTTTGGATACTTCTCAACGGTCCTGATCCCTTTTGTTTTAATGAAATCAATGAATTCCTTTTTACTGCAGGGCTCTAGTAGGCTGAGTACTATTTTAGAGTTTAATAGGAAGACTGGAAGGAAATTTTGGGTCTTAAAAGATGGAAAATTTATTGTGATCGAGGCCGAAAACTGCTCTAGTATCTTTGTGAAATTGCATAGAAGATAACCTTTTCAGTCTAGTGCTGACATTACAATTTTCAAAGGTTTTCTTTGCGATGTGTTCTCGTACACAGCTTCTTGCCTTGCCAGTTTCGAGGCCATATTCCTGTATTACTTTTAAATTATTGGTGGAAGACACTGCACCGGTAATGATTTTGCGGCCTTTGCCTGGACACTTTCTAATTTTACCAAGGCAGCTCTGGAAGCATGAGCCCAAATGAAAGAAGTATACTCCAGGATTCGACTAATTAGTGAGGTGTATGTTATTTTAAGTGTCCCGGGGAAAGTTCCCCACTTTATTCCTCAAAGTCTTTTAATGATTCTCGGTCTCTTCGAAACTCTGTCAGCACGGATTTTGACATCCTGAGTGAATCTCAATTCTGCATCTAAGGTGATTCCCTGTTTATGGGCATGATGTCTTTATGCCTTCAATGTCTATTTTTGGGTTCATTAAATCTCGATGCTTCTCATCTGTTGAAAAGACACACTATAGTCTTTTCAGCATTGAGTTTTAAGCTATGCAGCCACCTGACGATCCCATTTAAGGATTTCTAAGGCACTGCTTGAGATTCATGAATATCCCTGCCGGAGTGCCAGATCGCGATGTCATCTGCGTGCCAGGCTATTTTAGTGTCTTTTTCAAGGCTAGGATGAATAAATATATTAGTATAATTCTTTTCAGTATATAGCATTTTAATCTGCTTTAAATTTGTTATAAGCCGTTTAGGATTTAAAAAACATTTAGTTGTGATTTTGCACTTTTCCTGTATTTTATGTTAAAGCTAAATGTTAAGTATCTATTAAATATGGTAATTACCCAAAGGCAAGACAAGTATGGTTAAGTATACTTGTGTCCAAAATTAAGAAAATTTGTGCATTATACATGGAATTTCTAAAAAAGCAATGGACACATTTTAATGAAATTTGTATGAATATACGTTTATAGCATAGAAAGAGATGTACCATTGAAAAGTCATTTGATTTTTGTACACATGATTATCAGTATAAGCATGATTATCAGTCCAGGGATGGCCAAAATTCATGTTGCGCTATCAAACTGAAAATAATTCCAATATGTGATATAATACCCTCTCACAGCCAGGCAGGTCGCACAGCGTGACGGTGTATCAGACAGAAGGCAGCTGAGGAGTCCCTATCGCAGTTCGATCCCACTCTTGCAGCAAGTTAGTTGCCAACTCCGAAATGCTTCTTTGACGAGAATAGCGAGATAAATTTTACTTCTAATAGCGTTCCAGACATGCTGTATATGATTAAGGTCAGAAGAGTTGGCTGGCCAATCCATGCGGCGAAAATCCTCACTTTCCAGGTAATCATCGATTAGCTGACCCCCTGTGTCGACTAGCTGACCACCTAATCGTCAACCATCTATGTGGACAAGCGTTATCGTCCATTAACAGAACCCAGGACAAACTGCGCCCCTGAAAAGTCGAACGTAGGGCTCTAAGATCTCCTCTCTATATTTCACAGCAGTCAAGGAGCTTTGTGAAACACATTCAAGGGTGTGCAGCCGCCGAGCGCAATGCTTTTCCAAACCGTTATACCCCCACCAACTTAACGATTCTTTTTCCTAATAGGAGAGTGATGGTATCGTTTTCCAGGCTCTCTCCAGGTACAAGTACGCCGAGAATCTTTGTCCAGGCTGAATCTTGACTCATAAGTAAAACGTACGGTGCTTCATTGGAGTCTGGTCTAACCCAGTGGCAGTATACAGCTCACGTGAGAGCTGTGAAGCTGTAGAGTCCTGTGTCACCGAGATGAAAGTGCCAAAAAACGATCCTCAATCGTCGTTATGGATCTTAGGCGACCTTTTCCAGGTTTCCCCGATATGAATCCACCTTGATACCGTTTTAACAAATTGCAGACGACAGTGAGCTATA
The DNA here is from genome assembly GCF_044657685.1 of Stegodyphus dumicola. Classification (NCBI taxonomy): domain Eukaryota; kingdom Metazoa; phylum Arthropoda; class Arachnida; order Araneae; family Eresidae; genus Stegodyphus; species Stegodyphus dumicola. The sequence goes on along the minus strand of NC_140781.1, from coordinate 103,762,331 downwards.
TATAGCTGTACATTACATGGTGGTACAGACCTATATTTAGCTCTGTAGCCACCTGAAATAGTGACTGGCCTGCCTCCAATCTACCGACAAATCTCAATCTCCTTCAGTCATCCATATGCTTGTGAATACTCATTTTACCTGATACTTCATAAAATTTACACCAAATCTTGCGACAAACATAGCGAATGTCATGAAAGGATAGAAACACACAAATCGCCGAAAACCCCTCGTGCGCTTATGTCCCCTTCACAAACATAGCTCCGCAGACACGCACATGTACGCTTACATATTTGACTCTGAATATTTGCATAATTAGTACTTCTGGTTCAGTGCTTTTCGTAAAAATAGACATAATTTGAAGAATATCTTAATTTTGCACTCGAATGTAGTTTTCTTTAAGTTAGAGATATGCTGAAGTGAGAACTTAACAGAGTTGACGTGAAAAGATAAGCATACGTCTTGGCGGCTCTCTGTGAAGTTTATGTAAACTCAATTGTCTGAAACTTTAAATTTATATGTATATAGTCATCCGCCTCTTTTCCTACATCTGGCAACCACATCAGCAGTACTTTTCCAAGTTGAGTGAGGAAATGAAGAGGATATCAGCAGATGAGGTTAGGACGTCGCGACGGATGCAGCTCGACGATGCATTTCGATGTGATTAAACAAAAGGGACTGTGACTGTTTTTTCAATGACGTGGTGCTGTTTTATTTTTAAGATGAACTGAACATCTTACCTAATTTTTTATCTTATTTCCTTTCACTCTGTATATACCATCATCATGCTTCTTCTTTCATTATAAAACCGATAAAATGCCACTAACTTCCTCGTTATTAATCCTAACTTCATCCTACATGAGGGCTTGGCCCCTCGAACTCTTTAGACTTCTTTAAACTTTCCTAAATACTCCTAGACGCCTTTCATTTCCACTAAACACAAATTTTTGTTTTGATGTTCCTCATCGAATGGCGTGATGACTTGCCACTGCTGTTATGTATCCAAGCAGTAAGTACACTGTTTGAATAATTTCAAGAAAACATTGCTTTTATCTGCTTTATGATAAAATAATACTTGTGATGAAGTAATGAATAACTGAACTAATGCTCTTCATGATGTTTTTATGCATATTTGATGAAGTATAACTGCATAACATGACGGCATTTGGTTTTGGTAATAATTAAGTGAACAGTATTGATAAAGTTTAATTGAATAAACTAAAGATACTTGATTTTGATAGAAATTAATTGAAGAGTGTTTAAAGAATTGTTGATGTATAAAAAAAAAAATACTTTGAAGAATTAACACTTTCGTTTTCGAATTTGATGCATGTATTTCCTTATTTCTTGTAGTGCATATATTTTGCAAGGACTGTAAAATATTATTTGAAGTTTAAACGCATTTGAAGTTATTAATTTTGATAGCTTAAAGAGAAATTCTATTTTTTATTTTTAACATATTCTTATATGTTTGAAAATATTATTGCGTGCGTACGGGTTCCTAATGGACTGAATGCACAAGTCGATAGAAAGTTAATAAAATTTATTGTTATCCCAAGAAGTAAAACAAATTGCTGAAATTTCCTCCGAGATATTCGTAGAGTATCGCAATATCTAACAGTAGTTATATTTTAAACTACTAAAACGTTAAATAGAACTCAATTCAAAACATAGAGAAAGCTAATTCGATCTCACCGCTAATTCGCTACAATCAACAACAAAAACTTAGTAAACAACTGAACTGAGATATTTTGCTCCGGCTTTTAAAAGCTTTTTAATCATGCACAAGAACATTCTGGTATTTTCTCGAGGTTTCTGGAAAGCAAAAGAGTACAATTACGAGATATCTATTTATTAAATTTTAAATGCGCATGCTCTTGTATTTTTACTTTTTCGGCGTAGCTTTCTCTTAAGACTCTTCGCGTGCAACATTGGACGGGGAACGAAAACAATTTTAATTACAAATATACTAAAAATAGTTAACTAATTACAAAATCCGTAACACTGCCCTCTTCCCAAAGACTGCACGTTCCGGACAGTACAATCTCTATACAGGAATACAAACTTACAACAAAAGCATGAATTTAATAATACACATTACATTACAATAGCAAACAACATAAATGATAAATGCAATAAGTAGCTTAATACAAACCAAATAAAAATTTGGAAACAAAAAGTATTATGGTCTTATACTACGTATTTTACATTATACACAATGCGTACTATGGCCATAGTAAAGAGCTAGCCTGCCGCAATGAACGACTTTAGGCTTAGATTTGGATGACTTACGGATCCGAACTACGACGTCGTTCAGCCTGTTTAGGACTCTGTATAGACCATCCCAAGGCGACTAGTTTCGAACAGAGTCCTTTCCGTCGAGTCGGACGAACTTTCGAATGATGGCTCCTTTGTTGATGGTCATATTGCTAGGAACTCCATTTATACGTCCCATTATGAAAAGTCCATTACTGCCGCCGCTCACTGTAGAAATCTGAAGCGCTTTAAACTGGGTTCTTTATCTGGCACTTCTTTACTTTTTGGCGTAGCTTTCTCTTAAAACTCGTGGCGCGTTGCATTGCACGGGGAAATGAAACAATTTTAATTACAATTCAACTAAAATAGCTAACTAATTACAAAATCCGCAACAATATGTTTGAAGTTATATTTTACATCTGTTTGAATCGTATGTTCACAATTTCTTCTATGATTTTTAAGTGTTTTAACATCATAGTTATTGTGTAATATACTAAGAAGAATTAAGATTATTGTGAAGAATAAGAAAAAATTACTAATATATTTTGGTGTGATAATTTCTCAAAACAGACAAATAATATTTGATGAAATCGAAACATACATATTTTGTGAATTTGATATTTGGTAAAAACGAAACACACAAATAATGGCCACTCTAAACGATTATCCCAACATCGCAGTTCATTAAAAACCGCCAGTACCCAGCATATCAAGCTTTTACATCATTTAGGTTTTGGAGTAGATGGTGATAGACAAAATCGTGCTCGTCTATGCATCTTTTCCGGCTTTCCCACTTAACATTTAACTTTGAACATACAAATCAAAAAATCATAACAGAATTTTCAATCACTTATTTAATTGCCACATGTAACTTACTGTATTTAGAATTTTCCACTTTGACTCCCTGTTTCTTCAATGACGTTGTGCTATTTTATTTTTAAGATGAAGTGAACCTCATTTTTCATCTTACTTCCTTTCAACTCTGTATATACCATCATCATGTTTCTTCTTTCATTATTAAAAACCGATGAAATGCCATTACTTTCCTCTTTATTAATCCTAACCTATCCTATATGTATAATTGGTATCTGCAGTTATTTCTGTTTAGTGTTAGATTAATAAAATCCAAGTAAAAATTACTCTATTTTACTTCTAATATTATGTATTTGTTTAATTATATGTGTGAAGCATGATGTGTGAATATCAAAGCATAGAAAATATATTGCTTACTGTAATCAATAATGCGGTTAACATTATCAAAATAGTATAGAGTAATTTTTTAAAATTGAATATAAGTCGCCAAATAAAGTCAAAATATATACAAAAATTGCCAAGTGATAGAGAAGTATTGCGAAGTAAAAGTTTGTAAGGATTATGTTAATTTTATTAACAGTTAAATTTTAAGTTAAAGTTCCTTTCCTGTCAAATTCTTAACTTCAACTTACTACTTCCGGCCAGAACGTAGTTTTGGAATCTTGTTGAATATTTAATGACGAGGAGCGGTATTTAAAGCACGAAGTTACTTACAGAGTCAGAGAGAATCACAATTTCTGATTTACGCGCGTCTGCCATTTTGGCCACTCTCTCTCTCAAAGCTGTTATTACGCTCGGCCGTACTCAGGCCCTTGCTAAGCTTCGTAGTCAAATATGTTAAGGGGCCAAATCGATTTGAATCTTGATAGCTTCGGCTATAATGCTTTATTTAATCTTAGTTTTAGTTTAATTCTTAGTCTCTTAAGTTCAAGCCCAAGTGAGGGCTTTGTTTGTACACTCCCAGGCGGAGTTTTGTTAAATCTTATTGGAATAATAAAGGGTTAGTTACACTTCTATCTTGTCGTTTCTTGTCACCCGAACTTTAGCGATTATTCGCTATTTAGTTCTTAAGACTCGTCACTTTCTACAGTAACTGAGATTTACACAATGAAAGTCTTACAAGCTTAAGTCTCGAAACAAGTTGGTTTACGTTTCCCACAACCATTTACAATTGGCCAAAAAATAAGCTTTAGTTTGGCGTAGGTTTTTGACAAACTCTACCGATATTCGGATCAATCAGACACAGGTCACCCTTGATCAGGAGTAAAAGAGATTCCGTGGAAACATCTATGCAAACTAAGGTTGCTGTTTTGCTTAAATTAAAATTAAATTTTACTTCAGCATGTTCTCTTCCAATGAGGGATATCATCCGAGTATTAAGATTAGGGAAAAACATCAATATCGTGCAAATAGTTTTCAGAAACGTTATGAACAATTCATAAATGAACTTTTGCTTTAAAAACATTAAGAATAATTTATTAACAAACTTTTGCTTTTTCCTAATTTAAATGCTGTAAAAGTACTTATTTATATGTTTCTAGTTATATTCATATTTAATTAGTTACATTTCATTTGTATTTGGTAGGATATTTTTTTTCCACCGTTTAATGTTGTCAAAATAGCTGTGAACAAATGTTATATTAAGCGGCACCTACTGTAAAAACAATTTAAAATTCATATTTTTTAGAGAACAGCCTTAGAGAGAATTACGTGAAAATGCTGCGTGATTACTGCAGTTCGTAATTACTTACGTAATTCGAAACAGTCGCATTGCCTTGACTGCTGGAAGACATGCTGCTGTAAGTAGAGTCTTCTCTTTTACGACCATTCTTACCACCTCCATGGAAAGAGCTGTTTTTACTGTTTGTTCGAACAGGCGGTCCACATTCCACCGTATACTGAGGTGTTCCTGTCAGTTTGATGTATGTACCTTCTTCCAGACCTTCAATATTTCCATATTGCATCTTCCGTTTTTCTAAAATAGAAAAGAAATCTAAGAGAAGTGCATTATCTAAAGTCCATTTTTTGGGACAAAATAACATGATTCATCAAGAGAGAAGAGAAATACCCCAAAGTTAAACTTGAAATTAAGTGAAAGGAAAACCTTCTATTTGGTGTAGATTTAAGGAAACTCTGTCGATTTCGAGGGCGAAAAGGTACAAATTCGTCTTCATCAGAGCAAACGAAGGTTCTTAAAAATCTACGCCAAACACAAAGTTTTTGTTCATTTAACATGATTCAATTCAAGAGTTCGTGCATAAATTGATTTTTTTATTCAGTTACATACATAAAAATTCCACTTATAATATTGTTTCAGTAAGACTATATAGCAAAAATATACAGAAGATTTTTTTTCCCCTGCACATTACTAAAGTTTTAAGATGTTGTCATTATGAAGTTCATAATATTTGGGATTATTTGATTATGGCAAAGCGCACGAGGACTGTTTACCTAATGGAAGAAATGCCTTAATGGAGGGCTTTATAAGGAAAACTGGCTCGTATCCATCCTACATATGTGGGAAAAATACGAAAACGTCCATGCAGCTACCAGTACACCTGGTGTCGAGCCCAGCCCAAACTACCGATGCTCAGCGACTTTACTGCTCAGCCATTGGTAAATTAGGTTCATTAAGGTCAGTGATGTTTTTAGGATTCAGCATTTGCGTGTACGTGGGAGCAAATTATGAATGTTGAGGAGAATCTAAGAATCATATTATGTAATCCGGCATTTTAATTGATCACTAATAGTGATCAATTAAATATATGACATGAAATATTTTATTTTTAATACTTAGTCGCTTAAAATTAAAATATAGTAGCTTCAATTTATTTTCTGTTTTTATTGAAGAAATCGATGGCACGCAACCATTTGATAATAAGCGCAATGCTAAGTTTTGATGCTTAATTGCAAATATTAAAAGTGGAATTCCGTTTACAAATTCATTTATCTAACTAAACAGCATTTTTTGGCTTGAATTCATCCCTACTTTGCTTTCTTTTTATGCATATACTTAATATTGATTTCGCCCTTTATTTTCTCAGTTATTAAAAATGTATTATTTCGGAGTAAACTTCCCTTTTCTCTTTTTCTATGCAACAAAATCTGATAGAAGCACTACTGCTAGGTATTTTGGGAAACTTTGTAAGAATCCTAAGTTTTACTAGCGTTTATTTTATTTTAAATCTTTACTATCACTTCTTATTTTCTACTTCCGGCCAGAATTAAAAGCTTTAACTTATTTATGCAAATTTGTCTTGCTAACGCCAAGTACTTAAGTTGTGGCTTTTTGCTAAGCAAGAGAGAGGAAGGAGTTATTGGAAGCAGGCCGCTTGCCATTGTCGTTTTACGAGTTTTCACTCGGTTACTGGTTGCCTTCAAGGCCAGAGGTTTAGTCCTCTTGATAATTTCAAACGTATTGTAGTTTTAGCAGCTCGGCGTACTACATACGGACCTTTGTTAAATAAAGGCCAATCTTAATGCTAGGCACTTGTATACTAATTCAAAGTTACTTTTAGTTAGAGTTTTAGTTAGTAGTTTTATATTCTTACGTTCAGACCACAAGTGGTTGGTCTCTGTATTCCGAAGTTCCGGAAATACCTGTAAAGATAGAAAAATAAAGGGTTTCGTATACCCTTCCTGTGTGTATTGTCTACTTCACAATTTATTGAACATAGCTTGAGTAAGCTCCCTGTTCCGAGTCAGGATAGTTCATGTTTCCAAAGCAAGTCAAGAGGAATACAAGTCCTGATAACTTAACTTGGCTTTCAGTCAATATTGTATGAAAACATTTTATTGTTATTACAGGTTTTGTATAAGATTGTTTCGCTTTTGTTATTTTCTTCAGTAGTATTAAAGATTAAAATTAATTTTTGATCTCTTTTTAAGTAGCTGATTTTCTTGAAATTTTGCACGCAAAAGTCTTTGCGATGGTAAATCAAGATTCCAAAGCGGATTTTCTAAGTTTTGATGCAACAGGATTTTTTTAAAAGTAAGTATTGGATTTTCCCCACAAATTCTTCTTTAACAAACTAATAATCACAGGAACTTTGCATCACAGGATAGATCGAAAAATAACATTCCAAATAAAATGTGTCCGAAGTGTTTAAAATTTTGGCGCCTCTATTCAAAATGTTCCCTTTTTTTTTAAAGTCATGCTACGGCTGCTAATAATGACGGACGGACAAGAGGACGGTATTAAAACGTAGCATTGAAATACCTCATTAGCAGCCCCGTAATTTTAAGTAATAATGATATCAAATTTCTTAATAAAATATAAACTTAAGAGAATGGTATGTAATCTTACACCATAAGATAGATGACATTTCTAAAAAAGATGCTGTCATGTATATCGTCGCTACGCTGTTGAGAAAAGGAATAATTTTCCTGACTTCAGATGCAGTAATTCTTTTTCCCTTTACTATTTTACTTCCCATTCTATGGCTAAAATGTATAAAATGATGTATATAATTTTTTAAAGTTATACGTTTTTAGTTATATACATTAAATAGTAATAAGAAATGGAAAAAAAAACCCTAATATCATAATATTCTTGACTATTTATTTCTTCAATGGTGAACTCTAGCCGTTTTATAGGCATTAAGCCACTTATAAGGCAGGAAGCGGTGGTCTCTTTATTATGGAAGCACTTAATAGGTGGGTAATCGTTGCCTCCTATGAAGGGACGGGCCAACTACCGTGTTTACTAGCGTAATAGTCGTACCCCCCCCGTTTTGAAGCGGACAAATTGTCAAAATATTTTCCCCGCGTAAAAGTCGCAGTCACGTATTTGATCTTCATCTAAAAGTAGAAAATTATCAGCTGTACTCCTCTCAGAACTAGTTCTCATAATGGATTCATCTGTTTTGTCACTCCGATTGATATTCTCAATGGTCACTCAATATCTCCCTGAAGAACCATTTCTTATCCCCTCTCATTTTAAAGCGTTCAACTTGTTCTTCGTTAAAGAAATCATGCACGTACTCTAAATTTACTGGCCTGCGCATATCTAAAGTTCAGAAAATTCTTGCCGATATTTTGTTTTGCGGTGAATTTCGTGGTGGTGTGTTATGGGTATTTTTTTGGGGGGGGGGATTTACTTTGGAAGAGCTTAGAAAAAATAATAGTTCTACGGTGGGATTCAACTGAAGATTAGTGAATATGTTGAAGAGAATGGAATGTGAATGAAAAATTAATAAGAGACTGGAAAAAATTCAAACAATCGCTACAAGAAACAAATGTAAATAGGCGAGCATTCAGAAGACAAAAGCATGAAATTTTCCCAATGATAGAAAATGACCTTTTTTCTTATGTTTTCGTGCATTACGAAATGACGGGTGTCCACGGCTTTGGACGGAAGCGAAAATGACATTTTATGGAATGACGGAGATTCTTCACATACCGATTCATATTACAATAGCGATGCTGATACCTTCAATGAAAGTGATTTATTATGAATTATGCATTACGATTAGGATTTATTATGAATTATGTTACGTTTTTTTTCCTGACACCAGTTGTTACGTTATTTTCTTCCTTCACGTTCGTACGGGGTTCGTAGATTTGGAGTGAACACTTGATAACGACGACACTTGATGAAGTATCGAAACACACTTTATTTAGCCAATGTTAATCAGGAGAGCTCCAATAACACTTTTTACAGTCGTCGAAGATCTACTATAAACACGTTGGAACAATCAGCGACACAGCTTTTACCCTGTCAGGCAATAACGGTGGAGACAGCTTCCTGCAAAGCACCAGAGTACAGCTCCCGACTCTGCTTGGTCGTTCTCCGAACTCCATGTACTCTCCACGCTGCAACTCGCGATGCACTCGACAACACACAGAGCAAAGCTCCCGACTCTTCGGTTCAGTCGTTCCTGGAGCTTAACACACTCTCTCGACGATGCACTAACCGCTATAGACTAAGAGACGCTTCGATGCACTCGACGACCAACTCGGCACTAGACTTCGAGACACTCGCTCAATCACTGACTATAAGCTCTCTAGACGAGGCACACTTACTCGATACTAACTGTCTCGCACTCTAGACGAGGCACATCCTGACTGCGGACCAGAAGGGTTTATATAGCTTTCGGCTTGTGTTCGAGAACACTCTGGGCTAAACCGGTAAGAATTCGTTCCAGAAGCTTCTCCATCCGTCCATGGCATATCGGCAATTCTGTCGCCAAATATCGCCAAGTGGGTGATTTCTCACCAAATATGGCAACCCCGTCGTCCTTTGCCATTTTATGGCAACCCTAAAACTGCTTTGCTGGGAAGCCATCATACTGCGGCTGAACATTTCGTAACAATACATTACCGGCCAGTTTTCGGCATTCTATAAAATGCCTAGGTATTTCATAAAATGCCGGCTTTCATACAATTGCCGACCAAGTTTTAAAGAGAAATGTAAAGCAGTATCATACATTGCGAAGACTTATTTATATGCGAGATGAACGAAGATTGCGCTGTCGAACAAAGACCTACTTCAACCTTTAAATGGCAGAGAGTTTACTGCGTATGGGGTAAAAACACAAAGACAGAGTAAATTTCGAACCATGAACGAGCTTTTCGATTCAATAATTTACTCGTTTTGGGTACTAACTTTATTTTTCAGTTTGTAAAAACATCTTGTTATTCAATAATTAAAAACAAAAAGTTCAGTATGCCTCAAGTTAATTTTACCCCTTTCGATTATTTCCTTAATTTAGGTGATTTTATTTTTCATTGCCTGTCAAAATATTGGCTGTGCTGAAATTTAAAGTTAAGCAAAAAGCAACCTTTAGATTGGCATGGATTTGAATGAAATTCTATCGATTTCCAAGGGCGATCAGACATAGGTCTCGTTTTTTCAGGAGCTAAAATAAGAGGAAGTCATGCTTGATTGCTCTCGAAATCAATAGTATTCTTGTGCGAAATCTACGCCAGTCTAAAGTTTTTATTGATCTAAATTCTACTTTGGCGAGTTTCTCTTCCAATTAGTATTCTGATATTTGTTCCAAACTCAGTCTCACGTTTGCTTTTTGTGTTTTTATTTAAGACCTTGATAACATAGGACATCATAACTAGAGCTTCTCACAACTTCCACCTCAATTTCTTTCTCAATCCATCATGATTTCCTCCTCGTCATAACTAATGTTCATCACAATTCCCAGCGCGATTACTAAAAAGGGAGAGAGTTTAATGATAACATCCTAATATTAGAATAACTATATTGTGACTGAATTTCATTAGGAATGATTTGAAGACGTATGACTTATCCGCAGAATAATGCGTTAAATGTTTCTGCAGCTCTAGCATACATAAAAAAGTTTACTTAGGTATGAAAGAACTGCTGAAATATTTAATAATATTTTTTTTTTCTCTGTTGTCTTTTTGTACCAGAATTAAGTTCACATATATTACTTTATTAAGATTTGTTTTACTGCTTGTTAATTCATGTTAAAACTTTTCATTCCGTCTGTCTCTTTCGAGCTTAACAAATTCTCAAATAAAACTCGCGCTCAAAACAATTCTGTAAACAGAGGATTTGGAAAATTAATGCTTTTTGCTTTAATAATTGGCCAAATTCAAAAGATTCACGTTGTCTGTTCCTTTTGCCTCATTCAACTAAGCTAGTAATTGAAATCATTAAAGTTATGACCATACTTTTATTTCTATTTGTATGTTTATTTAAAGTCAGTTATTTAGCTGATCCAGACTGTTTGGCAATCGATGGAGGTTGCTTGCATCTGACAATGGTTCCGGATCGGGCAAGGCATGGACGTTTGTGATTGTGCAGAGATTATTAGTTTTTTTCGGAGCAGGAATGTGAAAAATCTACTTTACGCTTTTCGGAATTCGAACCATGGATCTTCTAACAGCTAGCTGGAAGTCCTGATCACTTACACAACGACAACATGCACGGTGGAATGCAATAATTCCTTATAACTGTGTTGCATTTGTAGGTAGCCGTCACTTAATATATGTTGATCTGGGAATACTTTGGAGTGTCTGGTGATGTGATAAGAAAGATACAAACTCCCTTCCGAAGGGAATTTTTTGTTAAAAATTGAGACGAAGCTAAGGGAGATAAATTTGCTTTAATAAATTATTTTAATAAATTATTTTAATCCAACTACTCTAGTGTTTGTATATTGATAAAAGCTCTTGTCCTTCCACTTCTTAAATTTACTATTTCCTACCGTAAGCTTTTAATTGAATGAAACATTTCACGTTATTATATTTGTTTCTTGCTGAAAATATTCAAATAAGTATGGTGTAATATATTGCCTTTCACAAAATTAAGTTTTTCCCCACTCGCACTTCATTCTTTATATGAAAGTATTTTATAAACAATATTAGATCTGTTCTGTAAGTCTGGTTTTTGACTAAGACAAAAGTAACCTAAAGATGATTTTAATTTATTGCAATGAAAAAAGGCGTTCATGAGAGAAAGCATTGGATTACGTTATTCGATTAAGATAAAGTACTCCAAGATTATCTATCTTCGGTTGGTTATTTGAATATGGCAAAGAACCCGAGGATTATCTGCTTAAGAAGAGGATGCCTTCATTCAGGACATTTTGATAGAGACTGGCTGTTATCCACGTTACACATGGGGAAAAACACGAAAGCTAACCATTCAGTCAGCTTGGACCGATTCGCCCGGACTCGAACCCAAGTATTCAGTATTTGTAACCACTCGCCACGGGTGGGACATCTGTGTTCGGAATGATGGCCTTTGTGGAAGAATTTTTGAAAGAAAGTTGTTCGTATTTTCGTAACGCGTAAATAAACCACGAAAACCTAATTCAGAGTATATTGCGAGCTCATTCAGCAGCTGGTAATAGAAGCCGTGGCGAACTACCCGTATTTAGCGGATTTAAGTTCTTAGTAATTGGTTCTTAGTATTATGCTTAACTGTGATAAACTTATAGTTTTGATTCCCATTTAAGGACAAGCAATTAAGTTGATAGTTACCATTGTGTCTTCATGAAAGGACTGAATTTATCAAAACAGAAGCCGGTGTGCGTAAGCGAACTTCGTTCCTTAATGCCCAATTTTATTATTCGGTTGTTTATTATAAATCTGATCAATTTTCATTTCTGCCAAACAGGGGAATATTAGAATAATTAATAATCGTTTTACGGTTTATATTCCAACACTTTTGCCGAATAAGTTACGTTTTATAAACGAAGTAATTTTGGGAAAAGCTGTTTCACTATTTTTGTCTCGCAATAGCAAATAACACTAATAGATAATATTTTTACAGAAAAATTGCTAGTGGCAGAAAGAATTGAATTTTGAAAACAAAATTTCTTCATTGAGTTTCACAATTTTTGTAATTTAACTTTCTGGTGAGATAGTTGATCAGTGTCAATGGCAATTTGGATGTCTCCTTCAAGCCACCATATATATATAATACTTAAATTGGAGAAAATATATGTAATAAGGACTTAAAAACATTTCCGGCACATAATGCTGCTAATAAATAATGTAAACGTAAATTAAGTTAAAATTAAAACTAAACAGGCAAAAGAGAAACATGTAAGAAAATAAACAATATATTGTTGCGTGCGTACGGGTTCGTTACGAAAGGAATGCACAAGTCCGATGAAAAATGAACAAAAATTTATTATTATCACAACAATAATGCTTAAATTTTCGCAAATTATCATGCAGTATTACAATATCTCACAGTAGTAATCTTTTAACTACTCAAATGTCCAATAGAACGTAATTCAAAACAGCTAAAGAAAGCTAATCCGCGAATTCGCTACAATCAACAAGAGCAGTTCTCTAAACAACAAACTAAGCAACTACCACAAACTGAGATGTTTTCCTCCTTTTATAAGATTTTAAAATCACGCGCTAGAATTTTCTAGTACTTTCTCGAAATCAAAAAGAGATATTTATTTATTTAATGCACGCGCTCTTGTACTTTCAATTTTCCGGCTTAGCTTTCTTTTAATATTCGTCACGCGCTGCACTGCGCGAGAAATAAAACAATTTAATTTATAGTTGAACTAACATTAGCTTTTTAATTGCCAAATTCGTAACACTGCCCCGTTCCCAAGGACTGCACGTCCCGGGCAGTACAATCCCTGGACAGGAAGCTAAACTTACAAATGTGGCATAAATGCATTAATAAGCATTACATCACAATAATAAACAACATGAACAATAAATGCAATAAATAAAACAAATCAAATGCTATCAAATACAAATCAAATACTAAATGCAAATCAAATACTAAATGCAAATCAAATCAAATACACATTTAAAAACAAAAAGGACCATGGTCTTATACTATTTACAATTATTTACATTACGTACTATGGCCATAGTAATGAGCTAACCTGTCGTAATGAACGACTTTAGGTTTAGAGTTCGAAGACTTACGAATCCGAACCACGACGTCATTCAGCTTGTTTAGGACTGTGTACGGGCCATCCCAAAGTGACTGTAATTTCGGACAAAGTCCTTTCCGTCGAGTCGGATTCCGCAACCACACCTTGTCTCCTTCGTGGAATTGATGTTCAGTAGCTCTTGTGTCGTATCGGGTCTTCATCTTCTCCGTCGCCAAGTTAACTCGCTCTCGTGCAGAGTTGTGCATCACTTCAAACCGGGCCTGGAGATCTTGAATATATTCCTCAGACGAAGAAGGAGCATCCGGAGGGCCGCCAAACAGTAGATCACAAGGCAGACGAAGATCACGACCGAAGAGCATCTGTGATGGAGAATAGCCGGTAGTCTCGTGGACAGCACTGCGGTAAGCCAGTAAAAAGAGTGGTAATTTCTTGTCCCAGTCCTGTTGGTTTCTGGAAACCACTAATGAGAGGTTATTAAGGATGGTTCGATTGAACCTCTTTATCATGCCGTCCGACTGGGGATGCAATGGCGTCGTTTGAGTTTTGTCAATGCCGAGTAATTTGCACAGTTCTTTGATTACTGCCGAGGCAACATTCCTTCCCTGATCGGAATGTAACTGAAGAGGCACTCCGAACCTGGAAATCCAGTGTTGTATCATTACTTCAGCTACTGTGACAGCCTCTTGATCAGGAACAGGGTACGCTTCAGGCCATTTGGTGAAGTAATCAATGACAACGAGTATGTATTTGTTGCCATCAGCAGTTCGTGGAAGAGGTTCCAAGATGTAAAAGGCGATACGTTCAAAAGGCGCCCTTACGTTGTAACGTTGTAGCTTGCCTCGGCTGCGTCTCTTCGGTTCTTTCCGACCTGCACAGGCATCGCAGGATCGTCACCACTTTTGCACGTCATCCTTTGCATTATTCCAGTAAAAGCGCTCACGAACTTTCTGTAAGGTCTTCATTATTCCAAAGTGACCTCCCGTAGGGCTGTTATGTAGTTCTTTAAGGACATCAGGAATGCGGGATCTTGGAAGTATCAGCTGCCATCGGAACGTCTTCCCATCATCCGATTCGAATTTCCGGTATAAGACGCCGTTTCGAATGTGAAGTGAATCCCAGAGTGCCCAATACTGTTTGGTTGTAGGACTACAGATAGAAATGTCCTGCCAGGTAGGTTTTCTGGTTGATGATTCCATTAAATCAATTATGGGTTTAATGTCGCGGTCTTCCAGCTGGTCTTTCCTGACTTCATCATCACTCCACGGTTCTCGATCAGCCGATGTTGATGTTGTAATTTGTCTTGCGACCGGAGTCAGCAGCTCGTATTTCGCTTCCACCCTGGAACAATATCGGCAGCTTTCTTAGCAAGGTCTTCTAGACAGGGCGTCGGCGTTTCCGTGTGATGATCCCTTACGATGACGGATAGTGATGTCATATTCTTGGAGTCTCTGTATCCACCTGGCTATTTGACACTCAGGATTCTTGAAATTTAGCCAGGTCAATGATGCATGATCGGTGCGGAGCAGGAAATTTCTGACGTATAGATGGTGATGGAACTGTTCTACAGCTTTAACTATGGAGAGCAACTCTTTCCTGGTGACACAATAATTCCTCTCCGGTTTAGACAGGCACTTGCTCCAGTACGCCACTACACGTTCTTGGCCGTCTATTTCTTGAGACAAAACAGCACCGACACTTTCATTGCTCGCGTCGGTGTCGAGAATAAATGGTCGGTCGAGCTGAGGATACGTAAGGATTGGAGCAGATGTTAAAGCGTCCTTTAAGTTGTTAAATGCATCCTCGCATTCTTTTGTCCACAAGAACTTTTGGTTGCTCTCTGTCAGCTTGTGAAGGGGTCTTGCGATGGAAGAAAAAGTCCTTCACGAATCTCCTATAGTAGGTGCAAAGACCTAGGAAGCTTCTCAGCTGATGGACATTTTCGGGACGTTTCCAGGATTTAACCGCTGATACCTTTTCAGGATCCGTGCGCACACCTTCTGCAGAGATGACATGTCCCAGGTAAGTCACTTCCTTTCGGAACAATTTGCATTTAGCGGGACTCAGCTTCAGATTGGCTTCTTTCAGTTTCTGAAGCACCTTCCTAAGATTTTCTAAATGTTCTTCAAAACTCTTTCCGACGATGACGATGTCGTCCAGGTATATAAGGCAGGCTTCGTAGGAAAAACCTTTCAAAACTGTCTCCATAAGACGTTCGAATGTTGCCGGCGCATTACACAGTCCAAACGGCATCACCTTGAATTGCCAAAGCCCTTGTCCCGTAGTAAATGCCGTCTTTTTTCGGTCTTCAGGCTATATTTCTACCTGCCAATACCCACTCTTTAAATCAAGTGTTGAGAACCACTTGCTTGCAGAAAGAGTGTCTAGAATGTCGTCAATTCTAGGAAGAGGGTAACTGTCTTTCTTCGTAACTTCATTCAACCGGCGATAGTCGACGCAAAATCTTGTTGAGCCGTCTTTCTTTCTGACTAGGACGATGGGAGATGCCCATGGACTTACTGAAGGCTCAATGACATCGCCTTCTTCCATATCTTTTAACAGTGTTCGCACCTCTTCCTGTTTAGCAAACGGTAGACGTCTTGGATGTAGCTTGATCGGGGCATGATCGCCGGTATCTATTCTATGTTGTGTCAAACTAGTTCGACCCATTTCAGAAGACGAGCGGGAGAAAACAACTTGAAGATCTTTAATGACGCGATCGGCAGCATTCCTCTCTTTATCGTTTAATTGCGCATTCTGCAACAACTCCGATGTAATGCTCTCTGAGGACACGGATTCTTGGATGTTACTCTTTCTTTCAACGCTGGTTACTGGAGTACATGCTGCAACCACTTCACTTTTCTTAATAATTCTCCCCTTCTCAGTTACATTGGCGACTCTCACCGGGATAACCGTTCTGGATAGGTCGACGAGTGTTGAGGCTACTAGTACTCCTTTTGGGCTATTACAGTTATTGGGATATTCTATGATGCCGTAGCGGAAATTTCTGTTTTCGGCTATGGATCCAGGAAGTAAAATTTCTGTTCTTGCCGGTATTGTGATATTGTCTTGTGCTATGATTTTATGAACAGATTTAACTTCTTCATCATTAACGCCAAATAACGCTATGTCCTCTGTAGAATGCAATTTGTTATTTTTAAAATCCAAGGAAAAATTGTATTTCCTTAGAAAGTCCAATCCGAGTATGCAAGAATCAGTGATCTCTGCTACATATGCCGCGTGATGGTAAGCGGCACTTCCAAACGTGATGTTAACATTTACTTTTCCGTCGATGTCGATTTTCTCACCGGACACAGTCTGGAGGGTAACGCAGGGCGGCGTCTAGATAAGTTTGTTTTTTAATTGTTGAGCAAAATCTTTTCGGATGATGGTAACGTTGGCTCCTGTATCTATAGTCATATTGCACGGAACTCCATTAATATGTCCTATTATGAAAAGTCCATTACTGCAGCCTCTCACTGCAGAAATCTGAAGCGCTTTAAACTGGGACTTTTCATTATCTGGCAACCTCCGCCCCGCGAGATGGCCACTAATTAGTTTCCCTGCTGCTTGTTAGAAGCGGTCTTAACATCCGTACCCTGGGGTATTCTGCAGTTTCGTCGTATGTGTCCTTCAGCATCGCAGATCCAGCACTTAACGGTCGGTTTCTTCTCACCAATATTCCGTCTCAAGGCGTTCAGTTGTCTAGTTAAATCGTCTAGACGAGCGGTGACTTGATCCCCTGGCTCCTGGACTTGAGCAGCTCTGACTGGGTGGCGGTCTCGACGAGTGGCTTGCTGGGCTGCCTCGAATTTCATGGCGTACACTAGAGTGCTTTTTAAATCTTTTACATCCGCCATTCGTAGAGCTTTCTGTATTTCAGTATCCCGGATGCCGTCGATAAAGTATTGCAAGGATAGGATTTCCCTTGTTTCTGTCGGGCATTCCGAAAAGGCGAGATGAGACAGCCTTTCAACATCCGTGGCGAGCTCCTGAAGTGTTTCGGTAGGCTTCTGTTGACGAGATTTTAATTGGAGCCTGCTGTAGTCTTTTAAACACTTTTCCCCAAAGCGCAGCTCCAAGGCGCCGGACAGAGCTTCGAAATCTAACCTTTTGTTTTCGGGAAGAGTCTGAAGGATATCCGCTGCGTCGGCTCTTAAAGAAGCGGCGAGATGACAGGCCTTAGCTTGGGAATCCCATCCATTCACATCCGCCACGATAGAAAATTGTGTCTTATACACCTGCCAGAAGGTCTTCCCATCATATGTGGATAGCTTCAGAGGTGGACGAGCAGGCATCGGTAAGAATTTAAAATCATCACTCCTGCTCCATGTCGACAATACGAATTTCTTTAAAGTATCCATTTCTTTGGCAACTGCAGAAACTCTCTCATCAATTTGTTGTTCGATTTGTTGTTTAACGGAACAAACTCTTCCGTCTATTTCTTCTTTGACTGAATCAACACTGTAACCTATTTGTTGTTCCACGGCCGAAACTCTGTCTTCTATTTGCTCTTTCACAGTAGAAACGTTTTCTTCAATTTGTCCAACTTTAATTTCGACCGCGTCTATTCTGCCTTCCATAGCCTCAAATTTATTTTCTATTACGCAGGTAATTTCTCTTTTTCATTTCGTCCTGACCTGCTTTCATCTCATCTTAAAGCGATTTCATCTCTTCCTTAACGGATTCCTGGCCCAATTTCATTTCTTCCTTAACGGATTCCTGGCCCAATTTCATTTTTCTTTAATTTCTTCTTTAAAAGATGTTTGGCCAGCTTCCATCTTTTCTTGGAACGCAGCAAAAGCAGTAATGAGCTGTCTCAATTGTTCTTCCATCCCTCTTGTTATTGGCATTTAAAGCCCACTTCTGACACCAAAAATTGTTGCGTGCGTACGGGTTCGTTACGAAATGAATGCACAAGTCCGATGAAAAATGAACAAAAATTTATTATTATCACAACAATAATGCTTAAATTTTCGCAAATTATCATGCAGTATTACAATATCTCACAGTAGTAATCTTTTAACTACTCAAATGTCCAATAGAACGTAATTCAAAACAGCTAAAGAAAGCTAATCCGCGAATTCGCTACAATCAACAAGAGCAGTTCTCTAAACAACAAACTAAGCAACTACCACAAACTGAGATGTTTTCCTCCTTTTATAAGATTTTAAAATCACGCGCTAGAATTTTCTAGTACTTTCTCGAAATCAAAAAGAGATATTTATTTATTTAATGCACGCGCTCTTGTACTTTCAATTTTCCGGCTTAGCTTTCTTTTAATATTCGTCACGCGCTGTACTGCGCGAGAAATAAAACAATTTAATTTATAGTTGAACTAACATTAGCTTTTTAAATACCAAATATATAATTAATTAATAACAATATTATTAATTGAGCAAATTAATAGTATTACAAATTATAAATGAAGTAAACTTAATTTTTTTAAAAATTAAAACTAAAAATTGAGTCAACATAATATTTGCAAGATGAAATAAGTTAGAGGGGTAGTGTTTTAATTTACATGATCTTGCAAATATTATGTTGACTCAATTTTTAGCTTTAATTAATTAAAAAATTAAGTTTACTGCATTTATAATTTGCGATACTATTAATTTGCTCAATTAATAATATTTTGTTTATTTTTTTACACGTTTTTTTACCTGTTTAGTTTTAATTTTAACGTAATACATATATATATATATATATATATATATATTATATAAATTGGAGAAAATATATGTATTATGCCATGTATTTCATATTACATACATTTGCTATCTAATATTGCATATATTTATTAATATATGTATTACTTCATATATTGTATAATTATATATATATATATATATATATATATATATATATATATATATATATATATATATATATTCAGTACGTGTATTACAGATATATGCACTTATTAAATGAAGATTTCATGCACCAGCACAAGCATAGAGAAGGTTGGGAACTGTTAATAGATTCCTTGGTAAATAAAAAAAACACTTAAAGCTGTCCAGATTGAGTGTCTGTTAGTGACACTGAAGGATACTCATTTGCACTTCGGAGAATTTTTAGCTTATGTTGTAAGGATCTTAAGTTTTACTAACGTTTATTTTATTTTAAATCTTTACTATCACTTCTTATTTTCTACTTCCGGCCAGAATTATAAGCGTGAAGGAGTTTATGCAAAGTTGTCTGGCGAACGCCAAGTATTTAAGTGTGGCCTTTTTGCCAAGCAGAAGAGAGGAAGCCGTGAGTTCGAAGCAGGCCGCTTACCTTAGAAGTTACGCAGTTGCTACTTTGCCTTCCAGGCCAGAGGTTTTAATCCTCTTGATAAATTAAACGTATTGTAGTGTTCACAGTCTCTGTGCTACATACGCTTTCTGTTATTATAAGGCCAATCTTATTCTAAAGTTAAATTAGAGTTTAGTTTTATTTTGATATCTTTTAAGTTAGACCCCGAGTGGAGGGTCATTGTATTCCGAAGTACGGAAGTCATTGTATATAAAGAAAAAAATAAAGGGTTTTGTATACCCTTCGTCTGTATCCTGTCTACTTACTACAATTAGTGAACATAGCTTTAGTAAGCTCTCTGTTCTAGTCAGGTCATTGTATGTTTCCGAAGAAGGTTAGAAGAAACATTGAACCTGATAGTGGCGCCCGACGAAGAATAACCATGGCCGAGTTTCAAGAAGAACCTGTGCTGCCTGCAGAAACAGCTCAGAATCCAGAAATGCCAGCTGCCGCCCTGGAAGGATTTGGGTATATTGTCCAGACCATGCGCGCTTCGATAAAACCAGAAGCAACGTTTAATGGAAACTCACAGGTAACCAGTTTTTTGGAAAAATTGGATGACCACTTCATGCTCTACCCCGTGCACGAGTTTCAAAAAGTTACCTTAGCTACCAGCGCTTTGAGGGGCCAAGCGCTTAACTGGTTCAAATGTATCGGCAGAAGTCTCTTGGGTCAAGCAGGAAGTCCCACCTATACCTACGAAAATTTCAAGACTGCCCTACTAAAAGCCTTCCCTGTTGTAAGGGATCGTGCGAAATTAGAAACAGAACTTTTCAGTATATATCAACAAAGAATGGAAAACCTCTCCAGGTTTATTTTAAGAAAAATTCACGTTTTCAAGCTCTTGTATGGAAACCGTCCGGATCCTGAAATAATTCAAGTGATTTTGCCGAGGTTACTACCCCAAGTGCAAGACTTTATTGAATTGAGAAATCCGACTACACTGGAAAAATTATTTGAGCTAGCAATCCAGTTTGAAAGTAGAAGAACGGCGGACGTCGAAAGAAGACGCCAATATCAACAGCGAAACCAATTTGGTACGCCAAGACTACAGCAAACTCAAGCACATGGCTACGGAGAAAAAGCGAATCAGTGGGCAAGGAAACCCGAGCATTCAAAAACAGCCGGCGAACGTCGACAGTTCAATAGCAACCCAGAAAAAAAGTCTCAAGGCCAGTGGAGAAAGAAGGAAAGCACCGAAAGAAAAAATAATTTAAACTAAAACGGATTTCTGCTGACGAGAGGGTGCGGAAATCCGAAGGCCACGAAAACCCCTCTTCCTACAAGTTAAATACAGTAATGGTGAAAAATTTAACTCTTCCGAAGATTGAAGTCTTGGTAAATAATATCCCGGCCACCGCACTCCTGGATACCGGCGCGCAGTGTTCCTGTGTGGCAGAAGTCTTTTTTAGAAAGTATTTTCGCAAATACCGCATATATAATGCGGATAATACAACAGTATTAGCGGCGCAAGGAGAACAATGTAAGTGCGTAGGTAAAGTACCTTTGTACATCCGTATCAAGGACGAACAAGTAAAGGTGATGTTTTTTATAGTAAAGAATTTGCAAGCACACTTAATACTAGGAATAGACTTTCTTTCAGACGCACAAGCTACACTGGATTTTAATGAAGCGTCTCTTAAACTGACGATGAAACCAGTGCGTGTAGAAAAGGTTGAACCGCCAAGGGTAAATCTCGACCACCTGCCTAATGACGAGCAAGATAGAATCCGACAAGTGGTAAGTGAATTTGCTTCCTTATTTAGTGATATTCCAGGATTTACCCAGGTTACTAACCATAGTATTGACACCGGAGATGCATTGCCGGTTCGTCAAAAACCATACCGGTATGATAAGAATAAGGAAAAAATTATAGAATGGCATATTACCGATATGCTACGTAAAAAGATCGTAACGCCTATCTCAAGTAGTTATGCTAGTCCGGTGGTTTTATGTAAGAAAAATAATGATTATCCTTTGGAGCATCCAAAAAGGTGGAGATTCGCTATTGATTACCGTAAATTAAATTCCATAACGAAATATCCGGTATATCCGTTACCGATTATAGAAGAAATTTTAAGGAACATAAAATCAACCAAATTTATGACAACTTTAGACTTAACGAATGGTTATTTTCAAATAGGGATCAGGCCTGAGGACGTGCCTAAGACTGCTTTTATAACCAAGTCTGGCACTTATGCATTTTTGCGAATGCCGTTTGGCCTTTCAGGCGCCCCAGCAACATTTCAGCGATGCATGGACATTGTGTTAAGACCTGTTCTCGGAAAGTCCACATTTATCTATTTAGACGATATCATTATTACTAGTGATAATCTAGACCAACATGTACAGGATTTAAGACAGGTGTTTTCTTTATTAAATGAGGCCGGTCTAAAAGTTAATGTCGAAAAATGCAAATTTGCAGCCCCTGAATTAAAATATTTAGGTTACAAAATATCGCAAAAAGGGATCGAGACAGATGAATCAAAAATAATCGCGGTACAAAAGTATCCCACTCCAAACACGGCAAAGAAGCTCTCTTCTTTTCTAGGACTTTGTTCATATTATAGGTCCTTTATAAAAGATTTTGCGGCTATCGCTGAGCCATTGTTAAAATTAAAAAGGAAAAAGGCAAGATTCTCGTGGACGGCCGAAGCCAATAGTGCTTTCGAAAAATTAAAACAAGCATTAACGCAAGCCCCTGTGTTGAAATTTCCTGAAAAGGATGAAAATTTAGAAATTTCAGCGGATGCTTCGGATTATGGGGTAGGAGCGGTACTTTCGCAAAATCAGCAGCCAGTAGCATTTTTTAGCCGAACTTTAAATCAAACACAAAGAAACTATTCCGCGACCGAGAGAGAGGCACTTGCAGTTCTGTTAGCAGTGCAAAAGTTCCGAGTCTATTTTGGAAAGGCGCCGATAACAGTATATTCTGATCATGCGGCGGTAACTAGATTGTACTCTGGAAAAAATTTATCCCCAAGGTTAATAAGATGGGCACTCAAGCTGCAAGAATATAATCTGGTAATCAAGCATACCCCCGGAAAGGAAAATATCGTAGCAGATGCCCTGTCACGAATTAAATTAGACGAACAGGGTAATACCGTAAAAGTTGCAATGCTGACAGCGTGTACAATAAATTCCCGAGAAACTGTAATAACCGAACTGGGTAAGGATCCTGAGTTTGGAAGTATTTATGAGTATTTGAAGGATCCTGAAAATTTTAGCCACCAAGATATTGTGGCGATAAGAAATAGGGCGGCCCATTACGAACTAATAGATGGTCTATTATTTTATACAAAAACTACGAATTCCAACAACGAATTTCGACCTGTTATCCCAGCTAGTCTTAGATTAAATATCCTGCAAGAGCTCCATGACAGCCCTTTAGCTTCTCATGCTGGTATTCGAAAAACTACTCAACGCGTACGCGAGGCAGTTTACTTTCCTGAACTGCAAAAGTTAACAAGGGCGTATGTCCAGTCCTGCCCAACATGTCAAGCCGTTAATTATATTAATTTCCGCCCGGCCGGGTTTCTAAATAGTATTAAATCCGAATTTCCAAATGAAATAATCGGCATCGATTTATTGGGCCCTTTCCCAAAAAGTCAGTTAAACAAAAGTCGCTATCTCCTTGTTATAGTTGATCATTTTAGTAAATGGACCGAAATTGTTCCCTTAAAACGAGCCTCCGCGAAATTAGTTACCGATTCTATTTTAAATAAATATATTTTAAAATACGGGGCGCCCCTAAAAGTTATATCGGATAATGGTCCTCAATTTGTAAGTAATATATTTGAAGACATGTGCCAAAAACTGGGCATACGTCATTTAAAAATGGTCCCGTATCGGCCGCAATCAAATATAGCGGAACGGGTCAACAGAAATATAGTGAAAATTATCCGTAGTTATGTTAAAAATTTTCATAAAAGCTGGGATAACTATGTCAATGAATTTGCTTTCGCCCTTAGGACCGCAAAACATGATACAACGGGAAAAACTCCTGCTGAGTTATTTCTAGGCAGAAAGATTATAACACCGTTAGATAAACTATTTTATGTGCAACAAAGAGCCCCAGAATTTAAAATGGGTGATATAGAAAAACTAATAAAAGAAGCAAAAAAGAATACAGAAGTAGCACAAAGAAAACAAAAATTGTATTATGACTTGAAACGACGGGGAGTAACTTATAAAGTAGGGGATGAAGTACTAAAAATTAAGCATTCACTTTCTTCAGCACCAGAAGATAAAACTGCCAAATTTTTCCCACGCTTTGAAGGACCATATGTTATAGAAAAAATAACTCACGCTGTTGTAGTATTAAAGGCAAGAAATGGTGAAACCTGTTCCGCAAACATTGACCAGATAAAACCATTCTATGACCGTAATAAAATGCAAATCTTTTCAGATCTTTTGCAGGATCCGGTACGGCAGACACCGCAGGTACAAGTTCCAGAGGTGGGAAAACGACAAGTACAAGGGCAAGCCAATGAGAGACAGAAGCAAGTGAAAAGAAAATTGCCCCGCGGAAAAATTGAAGGTACAAAGAAAAAGAAGCCGTTCCACCGTCCAAAAAACAGAGTTCACGAACACCCCCAGAATGAAGAAGGGAGAAGGACGACGTATGTGGAAAAGACCGGGAGAAAGGACGGCAACTATAACCCGGCTGTGAAACGGAAGATTGACTCATCCGACAGAACTCTCCGCAGCAAAAGTCGCCGAACTGCGGAAGGGCCATCAGCGGCGGAGGAAAAAGTACAAGAAAAATTTGAACGGCCAACAACGAGGTCCAAGCAGGATCACGACAGAAGTTTCCCGGTTCCACCAAGACCAGCTGCCTTCAAACGGCCAAGACCACAAGCAGAGGACAGAAGGAAGATGTTCAAGGGTGGCCGTAGTGGTGAAAAACGGAAGCTTCCAGAGGAAAGCACTGAAGGGCGAGCCCGTACAAGAAGGAGGATCAACCAAGCTACGGTTTGCAGCACCTTTAAAGACTGGGCCCAGAAAAGGATGTCTGAATATTACAAAGATAAGTAAAATTTTGTGTTACTTTACAAACTTAAGTTAATCTTTCATTCTTACTGCAAGTGGCAGATTTGAAGAAGTTTTACCTCATGCGAGGTCTACCTTTATCGCCAAAAGGGCGAGAAATGAGTTGTGACCGATTTTCTTATTATGTTTTTCAATTACTCGCGCGTAAAACTAAAGTTGATGTATAATAGCGTTGTATAAAGACTTAAATATTGTAAAAAGTTATTGTATAAATTTTATTTAAAACATTCTAACAAGAAAGAAGTTTTAGTCTGAAAGACTTTTTGAAATGTAGTATTATTTCAATGTAGAAAGAATTGATACTTGCTTTGAAAAGAATAGAAGTTAACAATGTACTACTAATGTATGTTTTCAAATGTGGAAAATTAACGGCATCTTGATATGTTCTTGTATACATGTGAACTGTTATTTTGAATGTTTAGAAATAACGTGATATGGTAAAAGTGAAAGTAATGTTAAAAAATTTGTTATTCGTGTGACTGTAAAGATTAAATCATGGTGAATATGTGTTAAAGGTTGAATGATGTAGTTAGGCTCTCTGACGCTACACTTTAGAGTTAGCCACTTTCAGAATAGTACCTCAGGGTCTAGAGTTGTAATTAGGGTGTGTTAAGAGGTCTCGTATGTTGAATTTTAACACGTTAGTGTTTTGATTGTAGGAGGAAGTGTTGAACACATAGACAGAAACACATTCGTGTTTGGTGTTTTTACAACACATGTCAGAGAGCACGGGGAGAGATAATTAAAATAGTCATGAATGAAATAAGAATGTTAAGAAAAGTATATTCTATATGTTATTTGCAATGTCATTCTGTAACATTTCATTAAACTAGTTTTCCTTCCAGATCTCTGGAAGGAACCAGAATTGAATAAAGCTCCTGTTTTGATGCAGTACAGATGAAAAAGAAAAAAGATTGTTGTATATTCCGGGAGCTGCTATTGTAACAAATTTCTTTCTTTTAAAATTTTCTAGTTTCTAGCTAAGTTATGTTTGTAAAAGTTTGGCCTCGCGTTAGTTTCTAGAGCTAAAAGTTTTCAACAAGGTCGTTTTAGACCTCAGTTTCAAACTAATTAACTCTGGCGGGAAGTATGTAAGGATCTTAAGTTTTACTAACGTTTATTTTATTTTAAATCTTTACTATCACTTCTTATTTTCTACTTCCGGCCAGAATTATAAGCGTGAAGGAGTTTATGCAAAGTTGTCTGGCGAACGCCAAGTATTTAAGTGTGGCCTTTTTGCCAAGCAGAAGAGAGGAAGCCGTGAGTTCGAAGCAGGCCGCTTACCTTAGAAGTTACGCAGTTGCTACTTTGCCTTCCAGGCCAGAGGTTTTAATCCTCTTGATAAATTAAACGTATTGTAGTGTTCACAGTCTCTGTGCTACATACGCTTTCTGTTATTATAAGGCCAATCTTATTCTAAAGTTAAATTAGAGTTTAGTTTTATTTTGATATCTTTTAAGTTAGACCCCGAGTGGAGGGTCATTGTATTCCGAAGTACGGAAGTCATTGTATATAAAGAAAAAAATAAAGGGTTTTGTATACCCTTCGTCTGTATCCTGTCTACTTACTACAATTAGTGAACATAGCTTTAGTAAGCTCTCTGTTCTAGTCAGGTCATTGTATGTTTCCGAAGAAGGTTAGAAGAAACATTGAACCTGATAATGTTACAAAACTTTTCTTTTTGAAGGCTCGTACGAAAATATGCCATTTTTGTCAAATAGGTTAAACAACGAGCAACATTAATGATGTATCTGTGAATGCCTGAAAAAGATAAAAGTCTTAGAAGACAGCTTGGATACACAAAATGGTACAACTTTTTGTGTGAATGCGATTGAATTGACGAAGAGAAACGCTACATTAGAAATATCTAGTGTAAGAGGGAGACACTAACTTCATTCACTGAAACTATATTTTGAGGCTTCAGGATGTCTTCAGAAAGTATATTTGTCATCACTTTCCGTTACAGTACGTTCGATGTAAAACATTATGAAGACAGTGTACGAGTGGTTAGAAAAGGAGAGAGTTTTCTAAAAACAATGCCCCCTCTCCCCTTAAAATATTAAAGCGTACACAATTGTTTGTACTTAACTTAAAGGAAATGAATCATTGTGCGTTTGAAGTGACTCGGAAAAAGTCCGAAACTGATATAGAGAAGATTTTTAAAAGCGTGTTAGAGAATTTCTTAATCAAAAAACAGAAAATTATGCAGAACTAATCATCTATCGACTGATAAGCTTGAAACAATGAGGATTTAATCTGTTCACTTAGAACTCATTTTCTGAACTTCCACGTTGACTGTTTCCCGCAAGGGAATTATGAGTTGTACGTGGCAATCTTAGGGAACATTTCGAGATATATTACAAAAATAGCGCATTATAAAGGAAAATGAACCCCAAAAGTATTAACTGACAACTGCTGGTTCTAAGAATAGATTGGTTTATTTAATTATGGCAAAGTATTCGAGGGATGTCTGCGTAAGGGGATGCCTTCCTGGAGGAGTTTCTAAGGGAAACTGTCTCATCTTCACTTTGCACATGAGAAAAAACACGAAAACGTTCAAGCAGCCAGCCCTTTTATTCGGGATTCGAACACCGACCTACCAGTATTGAAAGACTTTTACCGCTCGGTCGCTGGTGGGCCTGTTCTAAGAAGGGAGTGTTCGAAAAAACAGATTAGAATAGGATTTTAAGGTAATTATTTACTGATTTTTATGTAAAATACTTAAATATTCTTATCATGTAAAACAGGAAAATAATGTAATGTGAACAATATCATGTAAAGAGGAATTTTTATGGAAAATAAGAAATCAGTTAATCAAAATAATGCCCGATGGAAAAAAACTGATAACCAGATTTGAAGAAAATACAATATGTACTTTATAATAGACTCAGATCTTCTTGATAGATGTTAAAAAAACACTGCTGTAATTTAGCAAGAATTTGAATTTAAAAATTACAAGACTTAATTACACTCGGATTATCGTAATTATTAGAACAATAAATGGAAGACAGCCATTTCTTCAATAAAAATTTATCGCGAGCATTCAACTCCTACAACTGACAAACGAAAGAAGTTTACACCAAAGCGACAGTGATAAAGCACTTCTTTCTAGACAAGAAAAATCTACAAGAAGGAATTTTTTTACGGGTGAAACGCAATCATGTTTATAAATTGGGGAGCAATAAAATAAATTCTTAAATAAGAAAAATTCTTAAAAGTATTTATCTGCATAATGAAGATAAGGGAAAGTGGATATAGCATTTGTTCCAGTTTAGCGATTCAGTTGGCAGGTTCGGAGTGCAGGCATCTAATTTTTTTCTATCACGTTCTTCTTCTTTCCATTTATCTTATTTTGTGAGAATCTGTTGAGGATAAAACTCAGATGCCAAATTTCAAATCTGATTGATCTCTACTTAGAAACTCCTTCACACATTTTGAATAAAACGTTTGCTATACTCACTCGTAGGTTAAGTTAGGTTAATTGTTAAGGCAAAGCAACTCGAAGGCTATCTGTCTATGGGCAGGGATGTCTTCGTGGATGACTTTTTAAAGGAACTGGCTCATATCCTCGTTGTACATGGGGAAAACCATGAAAATCTATCGTGAAGCCAGCCCTTTTGCCGGTATTCAGTCCCATGTCGAACTATTAGTGTTCAGCGACGTTACTACTTTGTCGCTGGTGGGCGTGCTATTTATTAAACGGAAGCAGGGTGCTTACACATTATTGCAACCACCTTAGTAGAAGTTGCCAAATTTTTCATAATGTACCAAACTCTGGCAACGAAGCGCATAAACATTTTTCAGGCAACCATGCTCATAATGATCCTTTAGTCAAGCAACGTCGCCATTTTCGTATGTGTTGTTTTTATTGTATCTCAAGTTCCAACGGTTTTTATAAAGAAGTCATCATTTACACCTTAAACCTAATTTTAAAATAGGAGCATCTGGAATTGCGGTAAAATTTCTACAAGAATACACAGTTTTACTACAAAATCGCTAAAAGGAACAACGAAGAGAAGTGCTAGGTAGATAGCTGGTGTTGCCGAGGTTTGCGTTATGCCGAATCTCTGCAATTTTCTGATGTTTTCTTAGAAGAAAACAGATCACCGTGTGCGTGGGGAAAAGAATAAAGCAAAAAATTAGAGAAAGATTCGGAGAAAAATGTAAATGTTTTATTTTTTAATATATCACGTAATTCTTATTTAAAAATTAAAATTTGTATTTTAATTTTCTAAAGTATGTTTTCTTTTCATGCGTTAATAATTTTTGCCGATTTACAATAAATATATAGTTTGTAAATCTTTAAAAAAAGTCACGGAAACCAGCAACTTACAGCCGATAAATATGTTTCACCTTTTCATATGCATAAAACCACCATATTTCGCCAAGGTGGTTGCGTTAATATATAAGAACCGGAAGCACTACTGAAATATAAATAGTTACCTAAAGGAAATTATTTTGATGCGCACAGCGTTTTCTTAGATTTTAAAATTAAAGTACAATTCCTAACATTCAATATACGTATATATAAGATTGAAATGAAAAGGACAGTTAAAATTAGCTAAAGCTTTAAAGTACATTTCATGCAGCTAATTGCAAAGTTTACAAGTAAGATTAAGTAAAAATAATTACACTAAATGAAAGGAATAAAATTTTACACGAAAAAAAACTACTGAAAATACTACAAAATTAAAAAAAAAAAAAAAAAAAAAACCTGTACAACAAAAAAAAGTAGAAATAAATAGTCAATTCACTTAGTTCGAGGTTTCAGACAAATCTTATCAAGGGAAAAGCCCCCGAAATCTTCATTAAGCAACTCCAATTTGACCATCTAGGTCTCTCAATTTTTAAATTACTACTTACATATATATAAACTGAAATTACTAAAACTATTTCTGAAATACAGCATTGTTAATTGCCTCAGTTTTCTCCAATCGCTTTTCGGTATAATGCTGAACGATCTCTTTATTAATTGCTTTTGGCGATCTGGGGATCTATTTGTTTTGAATCCATGTCCTAGATACAAAAAATCTAACTTTTCCGTCTTAAAGTAAGTTTTCGGCATGGTTATCTTACTGCATTTCTTGCAAATTCAGGCCAAATATTTGTGTCCACTCCACAAGGTTTTAAATGTTTTTGTATACATTCTAAAAATTTTTTGTATATAGTGTTACGGATTTTGTATTTATTTAGCTATTTTAGTAGAATTTGTAATTAACATTGTTTTATATTACCGTGCAATGCAGCGCAAGACTTATTTGAAGAGAAAGCTACGTCTAAAAAATTTAATACAGGAGCGCGCGCGTTTAACATTTTAATAAATAGATAGCTCGTAATTGTACTCTTTTGCTACCCAGAAAAATCGAGAAAATACCAGAATGTTCTCGTGCAGGATTAGAAAGCTTATAAAATCCGAAGAAAAACATCTAATTCAGTTGTTTACTTAGTTCTTGTTGTTGACTGTAGCGAATTCGCAGTGAGATCGATTAGCTTTCTTAGTGTTTTGAATTGAGTTCTACTCAACGTGTTAGTAGTTTATAAAATATAACTACTGTGAGATATTTCGATATTGAACGAATATCTCTGAGGAAATTTCAACATTTTGTTTTATTTGTTGTGATAAAAATTAATTTTATTCACTTTTCATCGGACTTGTGCATTCAATTTATTACGAAACCGTACGCACGCAACAATAGTGTCATCGCCCACACACTGTACTGGGCATCAGTCTTCTAATAAAAGCAATAACTTTAGGCCGTTTTGACTTGCTATCATATAACAGTGATATCGAGGAGGGGGAAGAAATAAAGCAATATCGTCTCTTATTTCAATAAACAAAATGCATTTCTTAACTACATATAAAGTGCATTAGACAGCTAGAGTATCGCCTATGAATAAAAGCGATGAGCACTTCGAAACAAATGGTGGGATTCTAACGACTTTTGAATAAAATTTGTTCGACGAGATACTTAAGAAAGCAAAGCTAAGGAAAAAAAAAATTAAAGTATTACTTTCCCTTCTGTGGATACCTATAAATGAATACGCTACGACGACATCCTCTGATTTATAATAGTGCTCAAAATAACATAAGATGTCAGAACTGCAAATCAAATATAGATATTGTTACGTTTTTCTTTTTCTGACACCAGTTGTTACGTTATTTTCTTCCTTCACGTTCGTACGGGGTTTGTAGATTTGGAGTGAATAACGACGACACTTGACGAAGTATCGAAACACACTTTTATTTACCAGTATTAATCAGATAGCTCCAAAATCACTTTTACAGTCGTCGAACTATTATAAACAAGCTGACACGTTCAGCGACACAGTCTTCACACTGTCAGGCAATAACGGTGGAGACAGCTTCACTGCAAAGCACCCGAGTACAGCTCCCAACTCTGCTTGGTTGTTGTTGGAACTCCACGTACTCTCGAGACTCTCCACGCGATGCACTCGACGATACACAAGAGTAGAGCTCTCGACTCAGCACAGTCTAAGACAAAACTCGACGATGCACTAAAAGACTCTCTCGATGCACTTGATGACCACCTCGGCGCTAGACTTCGAGACACTCACTCAATGACTGACTATCAGCTCGCTAGACGAGGCACACACACACACGATACTGCGGACTAGCAGGGTTTATATAGTTTTTGGTTCATGTTCGAGAACATTCTGTGCTAAACCGGTAAGAATTCGTTCCAGAAGGTTCTCCAACCGTCCATGGTATATCGCCAATTTTGTCGCCAAATGTCGCCATATGGGCGATTTCTCACCAAATGTGACAAACCTGCCTTCCCTTGGCATTTTATGACAACCCTAAAACTGCTTTGCGGGGAAGCCATCTTATCCCGCCTGTACATTTCGTAACAATATGTATTCTTTGCTAGAATCGGATGGCATACCAAAAGGAGATGAAATTTTGTTCCTATTTTTATTCCATAACAAAATTCAAATTTAGATCAGTATTTTCTGAGCTAATAGTTTGAATAGCTACTTACGTGAATGAATAAATTTTTAGGATTCTTAATGAAATAATTTTCATATCTAAAGGTATTTCATGTTCCGTTTTGTCAAAATATGTTTTGAGTTTTAAATTATGAGATTGCTTTACTTTTTTATAATGAATATGTTATTTATTTTAAAATATCTTTTTAATAAAAGCAAAAGCTTAAAACGAACAGCATTTATTAAAAAGACTCGACGTATTAAGTACACTGATCGAGATTTTTTGCTATAAATTTAAAAAAAAGTGTGTATTATTACGAAAGGTATGAAAATTTTGTTTCTAAAAGATTTAAATTTTCTTGATCTAATTGTTAGAAAACTGGATAACGCGTGAAATGCGTAAAGTCGATGCTTAATGATCTTTTATCAGTGTTTTTATGAGAAATTCAATTTTTGATGTAAATTAAAAAAAATTGTGTATAATTACGAAATGTATCAAAATATTTTTCCTAAACGATTTAAATTTTCTTGATTTAGATAGCGCTACTAATTGATAGAAAACTGGGTAACGTGTGAAATGCGTAGAGTCGATGCTTAATGGTGTTTAATTAGTGTTCTTATCAGAAATTCAATTTCTTTAGAGAACACGTTTTGATTTCACACTCGCTATCTTTGTCTAAAAATCGGATTTTTCTAACAATTTGAATGACAATGAAGTCGAACAAAATGTTTCCCATCGTCATTACGTTTCGAGCTTTGTTACTCAGTATACTAAAATAGAAACGACGAATCATTACTCTTATTTATTCCTGCTTTTGTAAATTACAAAATCAATACTAATTTCCATGGATCAGTTTGAAACTACTTTAGATGAAGTGCTTGCAAATTTAGATGCGCTTTGCACCATTAAATCAAAGCGGTATTTGTGGTGTATTGAGATGGATATTTTAATAAAGATTACCTTAAATGCTAATAAGATATTTACACTTGCAGCTGTTGCGGATTAGTGGCACCTTAATTCATCGTTTAATTTTATTTGGGCAATTTAGTTTTACCTCTTTCGAATTAATTTTAAGTAAAGCTGTAGCAACTTGATATCGAACTGTTATTTTCACAATACTGTGTTAATTAGGTTGTTATTTAGAACAACTAATTAACACAGTATTGTCCTTTGCTTGATATTACGATTTTATTGTCCTTTGCTTGATATTACGATTTTGATGCCTTATCAGACAATCTTAGGAACATGAAATAATTGGAAAAGTTTATATTTTGAACTCTAAATGTAGTTTAAACAATAATAAGTTTTCAAAAATTGTCAAGTTCTTAATTTCCTAATTTAGTTCTTTTACATCAATTACCTTATCTTACTTTTCTTACTTATCCGACCTTATCTTACTTATCCGATGGGCTAGATAATAACAGAGTATTTTTATCTAACAGAAAATGTTACCAAATTGGAAAACTTTTCAGGTATAGTAGTACTTCAGCAATGTAATTGTTTATTGATAAACAGTCTGTTGTTTTAGAAACGTGAAACTGGATTAACAAGTTTTATTAATGATTCAGTTAAGATTTCGTCTTAAGAAATAATACATTTTGAGAAGGGAAACTTTAAGAAGTTTTATATGTATATTAAACAAATGCCTTTAAACATACCTGTCACATGAAAAATTTTAATAAACTAGTTTAAAATCAAATTTAACAACCTTTGGGATATGGGAAAAATTATTTATTATTCTATAAAATCTAAAACATTGATACAACGAATACCAGTGTAGCGTCTATTACGACAAAGGCTAGGCAGGTAATTTCATTGTCAGACAGGCTATTTACAAAGTAATAACTTTTAATTGTCTGGGTTTTATTTTAAATAAGAATATTTTGAGATCACATCTGTATCGTAACTGATTAATGCAAATACAGAGCTTTCCTGTGACTACGAGTCACGGATTTAATGTTATTTTCAGAACTGAACTACAGATTAAAGAGCATTTCTGATAAGGAAATAAAATCTGCTTTAAAAGAAATAAAAATGAATTTCGAAATTTAAATAAAGCAATATAGTTTTTCGTAAAGCTTTCAGAACCATCTGCATCTTGTCTCCGTGAAGGAATTTATAAGGCTCATGTTTATGTTAACAACAAACAAACAACTCGTTTCGCCTAGAATCGAGCCAAGGCAAAAAACACTAGTTGGCAAAGGTTTCAGCCACTCTACTAATGGCAGGGTAAATTAAAAAAAAAAGTTTTAGCATTATAAGTAAATAATTTAACAATGGGAAGTATCTTTTGGTTGGCTATGAAGGAAGTTTGGTTTTTGTTTATGTGATTAGTTTGGTTTTGGTTTATTTGATCTACCTAAAGGGAGGGATGCCTTTGTGAAGGATTTTCAAAGACTCTGAAGGAAGATTGCTCACATGTATATTAAATATGAAGAGGGAGAGAGATTAAAAATGCCCGTAACATTTCCAGCTGCCGAAAATTGAATAGAGGGTCTAGTACAGAGCTCAGAGTTTTTACCTGTAGTTTTGACTTAATTATTTTTTTTTACTGATTCAATCGCAGCGGGCTCAGTCTCTCTGAATCAGTGCATATCCAGCCTTCTAAAGCTACGGCATTCATCATTTTAGTAAACACATGCAGCCAAAAACATTATAAGCTCTTTGCTTAACGAAATGTGACCTATAGTCGAGTCTTATAAGCATAATTACGTTGAAGTAGCATTCGTTACAAATTTTAGTTCCTTAAAAACTCACAATAATAAACTAATGTCTAATGTAATTTTCAGAGTGTTGACTTCGAAAGGTTTTTATATAAGTAAATCTTATTTTATATAAAAACAATTTTGCTTTGAGAAATTTCATAAAACTTATCAGGATTTGTGTTCCTCTTTACTTGCTTTGGAAACATTAACTGTCCTGATTCGGAACAGGGAGCTTACTGAAGCTATGTTCAATAAATTGTGAAGTAGACAATACACACAGGAAGGGTATACGAAACCCTTTATTTTTCTCTCTTTACAATGATTTCCGGAACTTCGGAATACAGAGACCAACCACTTGTGGTCTGAACGTAAGAATATAAAAATATTAATTAAAACTCTAACTAAACTAACTTTGGATTAATAAACAAATGACTAACTCCAAGATTGGTCGTGAATTAACAAAAAGCCGTATGTAGTACAGAGAGCTGCTAAAACTACGATACGTTTAAAATTATCAAGAGGATTAAACCTCTGGCCTTGAAGGCAACCAGCAAACGAGTAAAACTACTATGGCAAGCGGCCTGCTTCTAATAACTCCTTCCTCTCTCTTGCTTGGCAAAAAGCCACAACTTAAGTACTTGGCGTTAGCAAGACAAATTTGCATAAATAAGTTAAAAGCTTTTAATTCTGGCCGGAAGTAGAAAATAAGAAGTGATAGTAAAGATTTAAAATAAAATAAGCGTTAGTAAAACTTAGGATCCTTACAAAATAATCAAGTACTGAGGATTTTCTTTTTTTACTTTGATGTTTATTTAAACATAAATTCGGCATTCTAATAGATTCTAGAACTGAAATATTCATTTTTGGAAATAACTAAAGAAGTGTACCTTTATAACAAATCAGTAGCATTTTCGATAAACTTTTGCCTTTCTAATATTCTTCCGCATCTTCAATAAATATAAGGAATGCTTGAAAAAAGCCTTCATAAAAGATTTTGGAAAAGCTGTTTCCTCTGAAACATCTGCGAGTAATACATTAAAAAGATTTTCGAGTTATGCACCTCATCTTTTCACATGCACCCTCAAGGCAATATCTTGCTTATGCATAAAACACAAAGGATCGACAGCTCTCTCGGATAGAAAATGTTTCCTCGAACGTTGCAACAGCGAACTGTTCAAAAATATGCTTGAAAGATTCTGCAGTAGGCCAGAAGATAAACTGGTACAAAGTAAGAGCGTATTCAAAGAGAACTGTTTTATTTGGGAAGTAATGCTCATACTATGTCTAAGCCACATTTATAGATATAAAAATGCATTTCTTACTAAAAAGAAAATCTTCTCCAAAATAGGGGGAAGTGACGAAACAATGAAAAGGAAGACCACCCAATATATAGCTGGATAGTGCGGAAACGAATTTGAGACTGATAGGGGTAAACCTATGGAAAGCTGTGGTTCCGGATAGGATCATATGGAGAAAACTTGGAGAGCCAGCCTTGGCCTGTAGCAGGTTGTAGAGCTCAAGAAGAACAAGAAGAAGAATGCTCATACTGGATGTGCCTAGATGACGTTAAGATTAACTTACATTAGAAAGGCCAATTGCACTAACTTACGATGCTACATAATTACGTATATGGTTAGATATTAACTAGAATTACAAAAATATATTATTCCCCTGGAATAAGAATTACATTTTATAACCATTTTTCGGTTTTAATACGGTTTTCTGAAATAAATAATATCGATGGGCTCTTTTAAAATTAGAATAAAGAGAGATTTGGGGTAGATATAAAAAATCTTACAAAGATTCCGAAATATATCGACACGTGAAAGTTTTGCCTTTAATTAATCATTCAGAAAGTTTAAAAATTCTAATAATATTTTAAAGGCCAAGAACTATAAAAGAAAAGTCTTAATCCTACAGGAAGTCAAGAAATAATATTTATAGTCTGTGCTAATCTCCTGGTAAGACAGGATTCATCTACGTTACTGTTTTTAAGGATTCCCTGAAAAACGGATGACGAATTCTTTTCATTAAAGCCATGAATAATATGCACATGACAGCTAAGCAAATATAGTACCATCCGACATCATCCTCGACCTCTACATTTTTATTGTCAAATTGAACATTCAAGAAAAACGGGGATTGCGGAAGCTCCGTTATCTTATCAACATGCGGTTTGCGTTGAAAGCATTGAAAGTATGAGGTGTGATATTTTACTGTGTTTAAACAATCTATTAATACCAACAGGTTAAATGTAAGCGGAGGAAACAGGGTGCGATGTTATGCTTCTGTGTAGTTCTTTAAACACATTTCGCCGTTTGTTTTGAATTATAAACATCATAGAACTCCTTTCTTAATTTGAAATGACAGCGAGAGGTATACAAAAAAAGTATTTTGGTACAGCAGAAGATAATGAAAACTCAGCGCAGTTTATTTTAATGTTTCTGAAATTTTACGTTAGATTATGACTTAAATGAATTTTAGCAACAAAATAAATAAAAGAGGGTTGTTTTGTTTAGATTGCATTTTTAAATCAAGAGTTTGTTCAAGCGCCTTTAAGTACAAGGCAGGAAACATAATCATTTTGTCGTATCTTATTTTTAGATTGGCATTTGGGAAAAAAGTGTGATGAATAAACTGAATTGCTTTTATATACGAATTTAATGAATTCATAGAACCAGAAAGGAAGAGAGTAACATGCAGAGTTGATTTAGTTTTGAGCTATACTTCCATAGACGAACGACCATAACCATTTCTATTTCTAATCATTTCTCCGTGTTTCGGATCTATTGTGGTGTTACTCGTACATTCAGAAATTTATAAGCCGCACCTGTGAAAAAATTTTATTATGAAAAATTTAATGTAAATCATGCAACTTCCTTACGTTTATTAATTTTACTTATATTTATTTTAAGAGAAAATTATGATTTTTCCGCATACTTCGCGACTGTAGTGAAGAGGAGATCGCCTATCATGATCAGGCGACCCTCCGAAACTGATTTCGCTTCAAGGCCATAATACAGTCGGCTATGGTTCGATATAAAGAAATGTATTCGATGAAGGAGAAATTTCTAGAAGTTTCTACGATGCCTTCTGTAATGAACAAAATCGAAGCTTGCACAGCCATCTCTGGAAAAAAATTAAAAGCAGCGACTAAACAGTTAAAGAAGTTTTGTGGAAAGTAATTATATAACTGGTTTTCTCGAAATGAAGTTCTTGTACTGGCTTAGAAGTATTAAGAATAATTTTATACCAGCATAAAATTATTCTGCTGCAATTTAAGTCAGTAAGTACCCTATTAGCTGGTAAATACACATTACTTAAAAGCTAACAGTTCAGCTAAAAGACGTACTTAAACTTTAAAAGCTGTGAGTAAAATCACATTATTAACTGGTGGTGTATTTAATTATGGCAAAGTACACTACGGCTATCTGCTTAAGGGGATAGATTCCTTCGTAGAGGACTTAGAAACTGGCTCGTATACACATTACACATGGGGAAAACCACGAAAACACCCATGAAGCCAGCCCGTTCGCGGGATTCAAACCTCGGACCGAACTACCAGTGGTCAGCGATTTTACCGCTCGGCCGCTGGTGGGCCTTTCATTATTAACTGAAACTGTATCGAATATTTTACGACACTAATAATAAACCCCGACATTTACCCGACATAAACCCCGTAAAATTAATATTAAAACAGTTCTTCGATCATATAAATTTTATCATGGCAACAAAAACAATCCAATTTTCTAAAGAAATCTATTCGCTTGTCATTAAAATGTAACAAATGTTACATTTTATTCATAAATTTGCATTTTGATTAGAATTAGCGCTTTCTAAAAAGTGCTTGAAGCGTTTATAAAAGATTAAGCAATGCCAATGAAATTTAAAATATACAAGCTTATAGATAATTCACGTATCAGCTTTATTTAATTCTAAATGCAAATTAGATTAATTGCTGCATTACATAATAACTTAATTACGCCTTCAGAGGAAATTGGGAGAGGGGAACCTGCATTGATTCTGAATGTTTGGTTATAAATTTCACACCAATCTGGTTAATTTATTTGCACAACGGAGCCTGTTATTTCTATGAAAACCTCTCCGCACTGTGAATAAACATTTCTCTGCTAAAATAAGCAACATTGTAAGAATATCCATTTAATACTATTTTAAGCTTAAACAGAAAAGTGTGAAAATATCTGTTACTGTTTATTCTTGATTTTAATTCACTCTGACTGCTCCATTTTTATAAGAAGCATTTCTTTTGGTTTTTTCCCATTGACGGGCTTTGTTTCTCCACTAATAAAATCGGTCCTCCACTGAAGAGATTTTCAAGCAATTCTCAGTAAGAGTTAAGATCAGAGCTAACGTTGAATAAAAATGAAGAGCTGTTGGGAAACTTAAAGAGGTTTTATTCCTTCTCAAAGGCATGGAATTATACATAACTAGTGATGTTTACATTTGCGCCTGAGGTGAATAATTGATGTACAAAGCTCATCACCTTGTTAACAGCAATAAGAACCAAAACGTATCAGATATTTATTCAATACACATTTTAAGTCCTAGTGCTGGACACAGTGTATAGAAACTTATTTTAATTAAAAGAAGTGAAGCTGAATTCGGGTGACTGAAACCCTCGCAAAAGCTAATTTAAGTATAATCAAAAGCTTTTGTCAGTAGTTTCCTGTAAATGAACTTACATAATCAATATATTGTGATTAATATAATAAAAGGTACTGAAGTAAATACATTAAAATTTATATTCACCACTTAAAGTGCACTGAATATGAGTACTTTGAAATTACATATACTTTAAATTAAATGAGTACATTATAATCCTGTTTATATGACATAACATGAAAGCTCAAATTCACATAAAATTGTTATTATTGTTATTATCATAATTTATATTCTACATATTTCATAACTCTCAAGTAAATAACAGTTCTCAAAACAGCAGCCTTGATCATTATCAGGTGATCATATCCTGAACATGAGACTAAAGTGTTTATTTGTAACGCTATTTGCTAAACTTTACAGACTATGGTCGAGTATTATCACATTCTTTTAATATCATTAATAACGTAATATTTATTTTTTGTTGCACAGCTTTTATGTAATGCAGTTTGTATTAAAATGGATATACTACTGTTTACTAATGAAATAATTTTAATACAATTACTACTGATTTCATTGTGTAGTAATTAAGTGCTTGTTTTGTGCCAAGTTTGTAATTTTATTTGTTCAGCTACTCTGCTTTAATAAACCATCTTCAGTACTTCTGTATTATCTGATAACTATGATTATTAGACCACTAATCAGTTCCGTTCATGTCGGATAATCGGAATTCTAGTGTAGTGAAATTATACGATAGATTATTAAATAATGATAATTATTTAATGATTAATTATTTAATGATTATTAAATAATTATATGATAGTTCCAAAGGCATTAAATACTCTGATATGGATGCTATAATGTAATCGGTAGCTCTGTTAGGGATTGCACCGGTGTTCTCTATCGCATCAAGAGATCAGAAAGCGATCCATGGTTGAAGAAAAAATCTCAGCATATTATGAAAACATGCCGAGTGTTTAAATTATTTTTAATTTAAATAGAGAATGAGTAAGTTATACTTTATACAAATACGTCATTTATGACATTCATTTCAAGAAAGAATGTAAGGAATGAGAGAAATTTTACGTGACTAGAGTATCTTTATATGGGACAGCTTTTTAACAAACAGGGTTTGGCTTCATTAAAAGAGACTTATGTCACAGCTGCTACTGAGTCAACATTCGTTAAAAGCTACAGATGTCCTTGCAAGATTTTTTTTTCTATAGATGTCTATAACCGCTGAACGGTACACATTGCATTAACTTTACCTACAAAGACTTGATCTTGATTCTAATATAATTTCGTGTAGTTTGTTTTATACAAATAACTATAAGGCCAAAGGAAAAAATTAATAAATTTAAATTTTTGAATAAAATATAAATATTTTATGGTTTTGA
This sequence comes from Stegodyphus dumicola, assembly GCF_044657685.1. Taxonomy (NCBI): domain Eukaryota; kingdom Metazoa; phylum Arthropoda; class Arachnida; order Araneae; family Eresidae; genus Stegodyphus; species Stegodyphus dumicola. The sequence goes on along the minus strand of NC_140781.1, from coordinate 103,721,893 downwards.
AAAGACTTTTAGAAATTCACTTTATTAATATAGGAAGTTTTTTGAGGGATTTTGGAAAAGCTAAACAGAACATACAATTCGCTGACAAGGTGATTTCCTCCCCCTCAAACAAGAATTATACTTCTTGATGCAGATCTTAAAACGTGTTTGTTTTGACCAATGAATAGCAAGAATGAACAATAAATAGCATGAATTCACTAAGAATTCATACGTAGAATAAGTTCTTTAAGGACAGAGCTCTGTAATAAAAAATAAATGCATAAAAACCCAGAAAAATCATTCGAAAGTTAAACTCACGTAAACTGCTCGCAGGTTTGCAACTCATGGAGGGAAAGAAACAAATTACCACTAAATTCTTACTAACTTACGAGTAAAATTAAATAAAAAATTAAATTAACCCAATGGCTTCACAGGTTAGTTAACGCGTAGGCTTGCTCTGACTCGTAAAAAGCTAAGTAAACAAGCCTAATGGCAAGAAACGCTCAACCCCACAAAACTCTAATTGCCAGAGAAATCAATAAAGAAACAGGGCTGTCAGGCCGACAGAACATGCCCTGAATTCATCTTGCAAAGCTTTCTCTTAAATACTGACTTCTTTCTACCTCATTTGAATACAGGCGCGCTAAATCGTTTACATTCTGGCAAGAAAATGTGAGTTCAAAGCAAGAGCAATAGGAAAGGCTGCTTCAAAATAAAATAACTGTTAAGTAAATTAAATCCCACAGACTTCTCGATCGATCCCGTGTGTCACAGTTACGATATCTGAATTCAAATCATGAATTTAACGCATCGTAAAATAATGTTCAAATTATTATTATTATTTTGCACCGTGTCATTTCGAAACCGTGTCAAAAACACCCTGTAAAAAGTGAATCTGGTGTAATCACAATTCAATTTTTGAATAATACTGTGTGCCGTTAACAGAAATATGAAACATCGGAATGATAATCACTCTTGGTTCACTTTCGAGCCACAATATCAAAACTTCTAGTTTCTGTCGTGATTCTTTTTTCGATTAACTAAAATTCTAGATCTTTTTCCTGAAAATTTATTTCCACGTAACTCCAAAAAGAAAAAGAACAAAAACAACAACAACAAAATCTACTGAGGTAAGCTCTAGACTTCGAAGGGTCAAAGAATGCTTCCTGGAAACTGAATGTTTAACATATGGTATACGATCCGGTGAAACAAGCAAAGATTCTCCACCTCGGTAAAAATGATGCAATCGGATTCTTCTTTATCCTCGACTTGGGAAAATAAAAACTTTCCATTATCTGTAGACCCATACTGCTGTTAACAGCAGCATAAAAACCCAACATTATTTTTTCAGACACCTCGTATTAAGGCTTCTTGATTAGTTTTTTCTTTTTAAATAAAAGTAGGACACTTCATCTCTCGAGGTTTATATGGTCTTGGAGAAGTATTATTCAATTACAAACATAAAACAAGTAGGTTTTGCAAAAACATGATTTTCTTTTCTTTTGTTTCTTAACAACAGAATGACAGTAAGCTAAGTTATTTTAAATGAAAGATTTTAGTGAGAGTGAGTACGCAGTTTTTTACGATAAGTAAAAATTATTAAAACCGTCTAGAAGATATCAGATCAATGGCTTCCATTTTCTTAATATATGAGCAGGCCACTTACCCCTATCCCAAGGAATCTTCTTAAAAATATCAATCTTTCTTTCAACCGCCTTTCTGGAATTTAAGAGAGTAATTATATTAATGGCCGAGACCTTAAATGATAGACTTTTCGATGAGCTTTGGTAGGTTAAATTTACAACAAATAGAGTATTCTTTGTGATTGTGGCAGAAATACAGAAAATGATCTAATATTGTGATTAGAATTACTGACAGACTAAAAATTAACTCATCTTTATTACCATTTCTAATTTTCTTCAGAATTCAGTCTTAAGCAAAATCAGAATGAGTATTATTTGTAATACCGTATATATTTGTGTTTGGACCACTAGAAGGCGAATGGTTAAAGATGGAAAGCGCTGAAAGTCTTTTCCTTTATGTTCTTTTTTTTTTTTTTTTTAAGTAGGACACCGCCCCGAGGACTGTCTGCTTAAGACAAGGGATGCACTCGTGGAGGACTTTCTGAAGGAAACTGGCTCGTATTTATACTACACACGGAGAAAACCGTAAGAACTAACCATGCAGCCAATTCGTTCGGGTGAGTTTGAACTCAAACCAGATCAAACTACCAGTATTCAGCTATCTTAATCCCTAAGACACTTTTGGAGCCTTTTTTCCGGTATGATGTTATACAAAGATAGTCTAGCTGTATGGGTATTTTTCTGATGCGTAACTTGAAAGTAGACCTTTTTTCTTAGAAAGTTCTTCACAAAAGCATTTTTTTTCAGATGAGACAGTCCTTTAAAGTTTTGATGTAGTTAACTGATTAAACCGAACATTCGTGTTAATATATTTTGTTTACTCCGTTTCAGTTATTAAAGTTATCAGCAATATGCAGCAGTGTACTATTATTAGAATGGAAACTTGCTTACTTATTCTATACATTGCAAAATTTGTAAATGTACGTCATATTTTATTCTCTGCTGATTAAGAATTCAGCATATGGCTAGCTAGCTTAAAAGGGTATGATCAAATATTCTATTATTTTGGAGAACTCTTTCCTGCCAGGCGTGGGCTTCAAGTCAGAAGGAGATCTTAGACGCATAAGAGGATCGATAAGTCAAAAAGAAATAGCACCTGGAAACTCTATTTTCTGAGCTTAATTTATTTTCTGATATAAAGTGTGCTCCAACTCGCATAAAGCAAGAGTGCTGTTATCGACAGTGAAATTTTGCTTTCTGAAAAATATTTCTTTTTTGATACTTGGCTATTTTGGTACCTCGTTATATGCCCGCTTTGAAAATATCTAACTCGGTATACGTCCTGTTTGGAAGCGAAAGTTTTTGTCGGGTATACGTTGTATGTTCGGAATATGACTCGAGTTTGATGACTGCGTGCACTATATTTGTTTACCTCTTTCGAGACAGTGCTACAAGTGCTCTTAAGACTCAGTACACTTGTTGCTACGCTTCAGTAAACAACCATCTTTACAATTCTGAATTTTCAAGTGATTTTCTGTTTTATCACGTAAATGTTTTTCGAATTCATTGGCAATGAGTCTTAAAGAAGTTAAGAGTCAAGCAACAAAGAAAATTTTAAGGATAACCATGGAGAAGAAGAAAAATATTGTTGAAAAGCATGAAGATGGCATGTGTATCCGACACTTGGCTATTACATACCGTATGGCTAATACGATATCTACGACTGTAAAAAACAAAGATGCTATTAAACCGGAAAGGGGGAGAAATCAATTACCACTCAAAGATAACACTGAAAAATTCTTTTGATTTGAATATCAGAAAAATACATATGTATAGTATGATGTGCAATGCTTCATTTATGTCCGCCCAATGCATTTTTATTTTATTATTAAACAATATTATAATAATAGCAAGATGATATTTTTATAAGAACGGATTAATTATTTTTCCTTTATTTCGTACTGGAAAAGTTCGTTTGGTGTACGTTTAAGGATCTCGAACAGATGATGGACGTATACCGAGGCCACCACTGTATTCTCATGTGCAAATGATGTGAAGTAGTCTGCATAATATTTATTACCAAGTATATCTGGGGCTTTTCGAGATTATATGCAGACAGATTAAATATTCGCTTAGCATGATTAGTAGATATATCTGAACAGCATTATTTTTCTTCATATAAACGTAAATGCAAAATTAACGGGACTATTCTTTTGTAAAGGTCACTAATTTCACAAATGAGCGATAACTATGATTTATAATTGATGCTCATAAGCATATTAGAAAATGGACGAAAATTAGCAAAGAGATTTGGCGTAAAATAAATATTTGCAAATGTTGCAGGAAAGTGACTGGAAGGTTTGAACTTACCTTCACTCTCGCCTGCTGGCAAGAGTATTATTTAGTAAATGTTAAGATTACATCCGATAGATTAGATACTGTAAACGTCAGATTAGATACTCAAAGCAGCCCGTGACTTTCACGTACATTACGCCAAATTATCTTTCTAAGGTTTCGTCCATTTTGTATCTAATTACAATTCAGTGCATCACTTTTAAGCGCTTAAGCGCTTTTATAGGTATTATGGTGTCTTAATTTATAATATAAATAACCACACTTAGATCAACTTTATAAAAAAGAAGAAAAGAAGAGTAATTAATTAAGTCTTGTATTTAGCTGTTTTTTGCGCGGATCGTTTTACTTCTGTATCAATCAAACATCTGTGCAATTTATTCAATGGTTCAACATATAGTTTCGTTGAAAATAATCTGCAAAAATCCATTTTTGGCTGAAAAAGGAATGAAAGTTAAAATTGAAGAAGATTATTTTACAGACTGAGCTGCCGATTATTTCAAAAAAAGCAAAGGAAATAAAGATAAATAAAAAAGAAGCCATATTAATGAGTATAAGTTAAGACCGTTTAAACAGAACAACACAAAGAGAGTATTAGGACTGCATGCCAGTTAAGTTCGTAGGAGCTAAAGTGTTAGTTGCAAAAAGAAGCTAGACAAATGTTCAGCAGCGGGAAGTTCCTTGGGCTTAAGAAAAGGCTAATGGTTTGTTTTCGGTCCTTATCAGCATCATTTTTAATTCGTAAATCTCCATTAATGAGAGGAGGATCTAAAGTATCGTGCATGTCGTAATCACGACAGGCCCTACGTTGCAAAAATTCCTAATTCATTAATTGATTTCGAAAATAGTAAACATTTCTGTGTCTTAAGAGGAAGGTCTCCTAAATGTTCAGGTGAGATGAGTTCCCCCCCCCCCCCCCACATACATTTCGTAAATCTTCCTTGCAGCGTCTTCTATTACTCCGAATATGAAAAGAAATGTTTGTATATTGCAGTTCTTCTTGCTTTCTGATTTAAGCCAAAAGCGTTACAAAATGACACCCCTCCATAAAAAAAGCCAAAACAGTCCTGAAAGTTCGTTAATTTTCAGCTTTAGTCAAAAAGTTAAAAATATTGTAAAGATTCTTTAACCTTCCAAAGCATGATTAATTATCAAGACCAACTGCAGAGTCTGCGGCTCCAGGTACAACGTTCTTTCGTGACCCCTAATAACCCCTTTCTTTCCTTTTTTGGGGGGGATTAAAAAAAGGTAATACGAGAAATTATATAATGATATGTAGGATACTGAGCCCGATGTTGTAGATAAGAAATAGATGAAATAATATGAAATAACTGCATATAGAAAGGAGTAACATTTTCTTGTACAAGAAATTACGTCTGCTTTATTACTGGTCATTTCGGTTCGTCTGGGGCAGTTCTTGCAAGTACGTCGCTAATGATGAACAGCTCCCGTGATCTTTCCAAACTTTCACTTCGCTCAGCCCATAAAAAAGTATAATGGGAGAAAGTTTTTCATATGGTTCTTTTAAGAGAGAAACTAATCTTAAACCTGTCAGATAATCTGTAATTAGTTTGCAAGTTGAATAAATAAACTCCCTTTAAAATGTTGAATTTTCACTTATAAATCTAATAATATACATCACATTTCCAGAATTTGGCTATACTTTTAATAAAAAAATCCATTTCAAGCTATTATCACTTGCCAATTATGCATGTTAATGAAAATAGCAGTGGTTGCAGAAAGCTGCAGAAATTTAAGGGGTGGAAAAGGAACGTTTTAACATTTATCTCCTGGAAAGAGAAAAAAAGTCATCTATTCTAAAAATGGGTGCAAGCGATTCAATAAATTGAAAATTTTTAAAACCGAAATAAATATGGTATATGAACAAATTCCAATAAGAAAGTTAAAATATTCATTATTATTTTGATCCTTCTTTCTAATTTTCAGGCAGTACTTTATGAATACATTAATTTTATCCATAAACACTTAAATTACATAAACGTAAGCATTTGCATGCCCATATATTAAACAACTGCGATACTATCTCAGTAACAGCATGAGCATGGCTTTCTGTTTATCAAGACTTCTGCTTGAAGTGTGAGGTTTATCCCAAGTTTTTAAAAGTTATTTTTAGTTAAAGCTACTTTCCTGTTCCTTTTAATTTCAGCTTACAATTTCCTACCAGAATGTGTTTTTAGAATTGCGTTGAATGCAAATGAGTAAGAGCGGTATTTTAGTCGAAGTTCCACTGACTTCGTTAGAGAGTCAGAGATTCTGACTAGCACGCGCTCGCCTTTTGGCTACATTCTCTCTAAGCTATTCTATAGCTCGGCCTTATCTCAGGCCATTGATAGCTTCGCCAGCTTAGTTGATAATTTAGGGGCCAACTACTTAGAAATCTTGATAGCTTCGACTATATCTTTCAGTTAAGCTTTAGCTAAGTTTTATTTCATATTACTTTGAGTTCAAGCCCAAGTGGAGGCTTTGCTGTGCGTTCTGAGAAACGGACCATCTGTTATCTGTTGACGAGGTTCCTACACATTTAGCTGTTAGATAAAAGGCTGGAACCCCACAGAAGCATTTGAAGCAGTATATATTAAACTATCAGCGAGGATGCAGTTAAAAGCAATCAAAATAAAAATATAAGCATTTAGAAACATTCTATAGTAATTAAGAATAATACGTTTTAGTTTTTCATGGCCAACGTCAGTATTATAAGGTAGTTCTGATTTTTATGGGACGCCTATCGTCTAGAAACGTAGGCATTTAGCACATTAAGAATGCGCACTTGAAGAGCACGAGAATAAATTATAATAGTTCTTTCTCTTTCCTTTCCCACATACTTCGCCTAGTTATGTTTCTATACATCTTTAACTGCGTGTATAGATTTCCATATAGTTACATAGGCAATATATGGAATTCAAGTATTGAAGTATTGAAGGGATTACAGAACTATGTGAATGGCATAGGTCTCAGCTCTGCATTACAGAAGGGACTAAAGCTTTAAGATGACATGACATCATTTGAGCTGTTTCCGAATCATGTGCGTGTAGCTTAATTTTGTTTCAGCATTCATATATTTAGCTTTGTATCTCTAAAGACAGCTAAATAAATTTTCTGAACTCAGACTACGTTGCACATTTCAGCATTGGAGACCCTTTCCAAGATAACTATGTGATAGTATATGTAGAATTTTATTTTTGAGAAGAAATGTAGTCGCGGCGACAGAAAAATGCGGAATAAAGGTTTGAGGTGTACAGCAGAAATTTTGTTTTAAATTTTCAACAGTGCTTCTTTTGAAAACAATATTTCTGATCTATTGAAATAGAGGAATATGCAACTCTTGTTAGAGGATTTGAGAAACATATATAGTATTATATTAATGTCCCTTATTTCCTCGGAGCGGAAACATGAAAAACTAACTACACCCTCGGCAGTCTTCGAACCACAGATCTTCTGGTTGTTGGTTGAATGTGCTAATCACTTAAACCAGGATAGCACGTGTCTTGGTATGCATTTGAGAATGCGACAATTCATTATAATTTAACATTTATTACCATCTTTAATTGTTTATACACTGATTTGAAATGACGCAAGTTTCCTTTGCCCTTGTTAATCATCGCTGTATGTCATTACCCTCTTTAACTGTTTTAACTATGCTGAAACGAGGCAAAAGCTTCGTACTCGTTCTCTTATTAATATCAGTTTGTAATTAGAATTTAAATTTTATGATCGAAAAATGTATAAGCTTGTTAATGCAGAGAAAAATGAAGAAAATCAAAAAATGCAAATTTCATTAAACGTAAGTCTAGCTAACATTATTTTATTGCCACTCAGAACAATTTGGATACTTACGTATTATCCTGTAGACCATAAAATGTTCGCCAAGAAGCACGATTTAGTGCCAGTTATTTATAACCATGATGTCACAAGACATCTGCACTTTCGTTTGATGTAACTGCGATTGCAGCTTGATAAGCCATCTTTTATGTTTAAGAATAAGGATATAAATTAACTTTTACTGCTGTATTTTATACTTGCATTTTGAAAACAAAAATGAGTTCGAGGGCTGTAGAATCATACTAGTGATGCACTTAGGTTCCTTTACAGCTCGAGAGTGAATGCGGAATATAGCAGCTGGATATAACCGACTAAACAGTAATACATTGCAGCAATCACCTGCGGAAAGTTTATACTCACGATGTTCTAAACAGAGAGTGTCCAGTAACATTGAAGGGCCAACAAAATAGTACAAATTGAGGAGAGCCACGCAAGAAAGGCTCCCTCCCTCCAAAAAAAGGAGCGGGTTGAACACTTTAGCAGCAGTGGCTATTTGGTGGATTGTGCAGAAAGTCTGACGAGTGCATTATTGTAAGAGTTTACAGATAGAAGTGCGGTTCAGTCGATGGTAGCCAACAGTCACGGTGGACCTGATAATATGTTAAGTACCAAAACTTTTAATGGCTTTGTACGCATCTGAATAAAAATTCGTTTTTTAGAATGATAGAAATGAGTATACCTTTTTTAGTTAGACATCTTAATGTTACAGGAAGAAATTATATCGCATATCATTTATTTCTAAATGCATTAACTCGAGAAAATACTTTAGAGACAGTTCAAATTTCAAATTCGATTTTATAATTTTGAATTTAATGTTGTCTTTGGTCGAACTTTTCAAAATGTAGCGCTTTTAAATATAACACCTACAAAAACACCACCGGCTTTTAAAGGCATTTTTATTGATTTCGAAAATATTTCCTGAAACTCACTTGACAGCACATTATTTTAGAAACTTTTTCAGTTGAGATTCGTTTTACAAAACCTACTACCACGCATAATCAAAAGAGGTGACTACTATGGTCATACTTCAGTGATTTTCTATTGCAGTTATTCGGCAAACCATGTTTCGATCACAACCTTGCTTGACCAGTTATTTCAATTGCATCGTATATTTCACAACGTGAATTTTTAATTCCTTTGCTGAAGTGCTTATTTATACGTGTATGTTCATAAAAATAAAATACAGTTGTAAATTTAAAGGATAGTTGTATTTAAAGTTATGTCAACAGCATAAATAGTATGGAAACTGCGTATGTGTAAACAAACTTGATTTCATTTTTCCCAACAGCCAGTCTCAAAGATTTCAGATTTTGAGTCTCACTAAGTCTTTCCGTCCGATAAAATATTCAGGCTGTGCTAGGGAGCTCCTGTGTTAGGGAAAATAGCGCAATAGTCGGCTATTCTGCAACAGAATTGCCTTTTATTGCTTTTACAGGGCTTATGTTTCTATTGCAGGTGAATTAAGACTGCTGTAAGCCAAGTCACCCAAACTGCATTTAAAATTATCTAGAGAAAGTACGAAGTCTGTTGACAGTCATCTATCTGAAAATATAAATTACATTCGAAGTAGATTATGACTTCCACCGGCAGACAAGAATTACATTACGTACAACTGATATTTTTTTACCACTTTTTTTTACGAGATATTGTAACAGTGAGGACGTAATTCTGAAAAGACGGAAGAAATGAGCACATCATTGTGAACAAAAAGGGAGGTAAGTCTTTTCTAATGAATTAAGTCATTAGCGAAATATATAAAAAGTAACTTTAAAAAAGTTATGCTACATAAATAATTACCTAATTGCAAATTTCAATTATTAGATAATGAAGTAATTCGTATGGGAAGAAAATACGTAAAATTATTTACATTTTAGATGAGAAATATATTCACAATTTGTTTTTTGATTTTGGAAACTATATTGACTTAAAGCAAATCATTTTAATTAAAAGAGTCGTTTAATAACTGATTAAATTATTAAGATATAGGTGAATTTAGAGATTGAGACAATGTTACAGATTTTTAAATAGTATATGTAAAATATATACTCAACATGTAACTGTATTCACAATATGTAAACGATTATATACGTATAAATTAAAGATGAAATGAGTTTGAAAGCAATATTTAAGAAAATATAAATATATTATCTGCGTTTAACTATCTTGAGAATCAAACTGGAAAAATGCAACACTCTGAAATAATTTTAGAAAACAAGTATTATGTATCTGCAAATGTAAAACTCCTTTATTATAAGTTAGTACCTTTTTAACATGTCATGTTTTTAAGTTTTTGTGGCTTTACGCGAACATTCTAAGCATCGCCTAAATTGAACGTCTTTTTTTTAACCCTCAAAGATAAAGTTATTTGTTTGTGTGACAGGATCAGCTGGTCGTTAATTACTCGAGGGCTATCGTAACATGATAGAAAAATTATTTACTCCTGCTAGGGAAAAATCCATTTATACTCTTCGGAGCTCTTCCTTTCAGTGGCTAATTGACAGCGTATTTTGAAAGTTTTTATTCATATTAAGAAAAATGGTTATATTATTGTTTATTTTATTATTAAATAATAATAATGAGACGTCAAACCGAGTAAAAATTCTTCTATTAGTGATAAGACTAAGTTTTAGAATTGCACAGATAGAATGAAATTTGATATTAATATTAATTTTAATAAAGACGAGAGTAGTTAACACAAAACAGATAATTATAATGACATCGGCAAAGAGCTAAAGGAGGTTAAATTGGTATTTCAAATTTACAAGGATGTTTAGATTTCAAAATGCTCTAATTCTGAATGTAAACATTTTGATATTCTTGGTTATTCACAGGTTTAATGTATTAAATATATATTTGTATAATTTCAGTAAATAAAATTTGCATTACGTCATTCTTCCCGCTGGTAATTTTTTTCTGTTAAAAAGCAGACTATCCGAGTTAAAAAACAAATTGCTTTACTCACAAAGTTAAGATGGAAAGTCTACCAAAATTATACAAATAGCGTATGATTTCTTTTGGCTTCAAAATGTATTAAAATTTTTTAATAACAATTTATATTGTTTCTAGGGAGTCTCAATAATTTGTCGAAGATAATGCAAAGTAATTCAATTTTGAGTTTAACAAATATTGAGTATTTTACAGGTTTTTAATTAAAGCGTTTTTGTTTTTAAAACCATACGTTTAATACTATTTTGTGTATTTTAATTTTCTTTTATATGATTTTGGCAGCTGCTAGAGATAAATCGACTTGAATAACTCCATTATTCAAAAAGAGATATTGTCGAAGTTGCCAGCATGAAACGAAGTGCGGCTTTTCGTGTGAATGTTGGTTCACTTTTCAAACTGTGGCCACCAAATATTAGAGCCCTGTGTAATATTTAAAGAAATTAAATAATGAAGAATCTTCATAAATGTATATATGTTTCTCGCATTGTGATTCATCAATCAAATTTGGGATAACGTAATCTTCTGCTGAATATGGGCATCTGAAAGAACGAATTTGGAATTTGAAATTTGTTTTATTATCGAGTTCATATTTTGTAACACTTAAACGAATTTTTGATTAACAAACTCAACGATTTCAAAGCGAGCAATGGCAGCACTGTACGAAAAAAAAAAACATTTTTATCTCCAGTGCACGACACTGTGCATAGGAAATTCTAAAGATATATTCATTTTAAATTTGTTTTGCGATATTGCTGTTGAATTGAATTTTATGGTTTAAGTGGGAAGAACATGATATTTTATCAATAAAGGCAGCACACAAAACGTTAAGAAACACCCCTTTGGGCGTAATGTAAAATCTGAAAGCTTTCAGATTTTTTTTTCAAAGTGACCAGTTTGTGACTTCCCAAAATGTCTCCTCAATCATAAGTATATAAAAATCAGTCGGAAGATTTCGGACGTAAATTCAGCTTTTTGTAATAAAATTCAACACTAATTAAATGTAGCATGTTAAAAAATGAAACGCATGACGATATTTAAAAATTTTAAAATGAATTCTAATTTTGAAATAGTCACAACACATTGCAATTAAAATTCAAATAATACTGTTTTGATTAAATGGGAATTTTTAAAGTAAAGAAAATTTGAAATTTATAAAATAAAATAATAAAGAATTAATAAAACTAGAGGAAATTTGCTTAACATTAAGAAAGCCTATTGGGAAAAAAGGTATTTTTTAAATCACTTAAAAATAAAATAAGCATTAAGTGTCAGAAGGATTATGATACAAATTTCGTATTTTCTTTAAATACAAGAAATCTGATTTGATTAATTAATATACATATTATTTTATATTTGCATTAAAATATTACGAAAAGAATCTAAAAGAAAAATGCACAATCTAGTTAATAATAAATTAAGGTATTAGTAAATTCAATAGTAGAATAAAGCTAATGTTTAAGTGATCAATTAGCACCTTTACTAAATTAGTGACGGTAGTCAGCGTCACGTGTGCATAAATTCTGTACAACATTTTACTCTTTAGGAAAATGAGAACGCAATTCACAACAATCAAATAAACTGTTATAAAAACAAAAAATATCGCTTACTCGCTAATTTTTTGAGACAGATATGTAGCCAACATGTTGGAGCAACGACGCACACTGTAACCACTATTGTGAAAGCCAGCAAACCGATGCATACTGACAAGATGATGATTTTTTCGTTTTCAGTCAGTTGAAACATTCTGAAAGAGAAAAGTACATTTAAGAAATATTTGAACAAATTTCAAAATGATCCAAAAATTTTATTATAGAAATATATCTTTCAAGAAAAGTGTAAAAACGTTACGGTAGTATGCTTATCTAGTACAAATAGAGCCGCCCAGACGGTATAATGGTTAGGGGAGTCTAGTGCGGTACCGAAGAGCCCGGGTTCGAATCCCGGAGAAGGCATGAATGTTTGAAAAAGTATAGTATCTGTGCGGCATGGAGAAACTCAAAATATGTGGCGAGGTGAATGTCCTCTTGAGAGGCTGTTGGTAGGGTCAAAGGCTGTTGTTAGGGAAAGAGGGTTGGAAGACCCTCGAATCTGTTCTCCCCGAAGTTCTCTCCATTAAAATTGGGGGGAGGAACTGAACGAAGTCAAACTGTCACCAGTGTGATGCTCAAGGCTCTTGCCAATGTCAGCAGCCGTCTTGCTCTCTTTGCCCCGATGAATTTCGGGGGATTGTGCTGATTTTACTGTCAGACAATTGAGATAAATCACAATACACAACAACAGTACCACAGACAGAAATTTCAAGTTCAGGCATCGTTCTTATACCATTTGAAAAAGAAACTTGCATTCGAATATGTGATATGAATTTTTATGTTACATATTGCAAGTTGTTTTTTAAGTTACACAATGATTTCGTAAGCTTCATTTATATATTTTAAAATTTACATTACATGTACATACTGAAATTTAACCTTCCAGTTATTAAAATAAGCAGTTAGATAGATAAGCATTATGACACCCAAACACCGTTAAATAATTGAATTAAAATTATAAAGCTTTTATTGTTTTTAAAAATTCTTTTGAAATAATTAGCTTCTCTAATGCGTATTAAGTAGTAGGAACAAAGTCAAGAATTTTGGAATGTGAAACGAGACTTTTATACATACTAATTTGGATAAACGTTACTTGTTAGATCCAAAACGGAGCATATCTAATTGAAGATTTTGATGTTTTCCTTTTTTCTGACGATTGAGTTCAACTCTTCCTTCAGTAATGAGAAAAGGAAAGAGAGTTAATATCAACTTGCGAATTATTACTGTGTATAGCATGCTTGAAATTATTCATAATATGACTGTTATTGTAACATTCATACTTATTTTCAGTTGTCATCGGTTTGGTATTATTTCTAACTCTGATACAGAGGAAAATGAAGTTCCGGAAACCGACATTTCTATTTTCTAATTTTTACAGCTTTTGGATCAGATCGATTATCGAATACAATTACAAAATTTAATTATGTAGCTTCTTTATGAGCGAATCAAATGTAGATGGTTTAAATAAGTTCTAGAATGAAAAGCATCAGAAACATGGTCCTATAAATCAATCGTTTTCAAAATATCCAAAATAATTTTCTCTTACCAGTCTTTTGTTGATCTCCCGTATTGCTTGCTGCAGTCCAACTAAATTCTAAAATATATCTGGCTTCTTCATATAATTCTTAACTCTCGTTTTACTTCCCTCAACAATTCACGACTTCCGATAAATTTGGAATAGTAAATGATTTTACCATAACAAATTAAATCCGAGACTAATTTTTAATGTTATAAGGTAATATTTGAAATTGTTAGTTAAAGTTCCCTTTTAAAAGGCGTTCTGATACAATTTTATTTATCAAAAGCTTTCAAGAGATAGGAATAACTCAAACTAGACTATACATTTTCGCTTTTGGCTAGCTAAGAACACAGCCACTAAATCTTTAAATGGCCACTTGTGCCTCTAAAATATTTGAACTTTTTTTTAGATTGCTTTAAGAAAGAGACTACCTTGAAATACAGAAATTAGTTGCTTAGCAGGAAACTTTAGAGTTTTAGCTTTAAAACTGTAAACTGTTCCGACATTTTATGCCTGTAACGAGTTAATAGACAAACAACGTTGTACCTTTCGAGAAACCAGAATTGTTATTTTTGATCGTAGGTTCTGATTACTAAAGGTTCAATGGAGGAACAATATTAGACAAGGCATTTGTTGGATCAACGGTATCCATGTATTTGTATTTAGCAGTATTTTTGTAGATAGATCAAATATACTGTACAAATTTCTTAACTCAATCAACCAATAATGTAGTGTTTATATATATATATATATATATAAAGATATGCATACGTAGCGATAGTTTAAGGTGATTATTTATCTTAAGAAAGAAAATTTACGATGGTACAGATAATAGCTTTTGGTAAGATAATAGAAGAAATGCAATTTTGTTAACTAAATGTTTTATAGCTTTTGGAAGAACAAAGAGGTAGCTACCGAAGCAATTTGATTAGGCTTTTCATGCAGTAATGATTCTTTTTTTCATTTTAACAAAAGATGAATTTCAGTTTAACGTCGTTATGGATTAAAAATTCCTCTTCATGCTTGGATTATTCTGCTTCTCCTTCGTGTGTTAAATCTATGCAGAAATTTAATTTTACGCTAAGTAAGGCTCAAAATAGTTTACAATTTTATTTATCAAAAGCTAAAGAGTGAAAACGCGAAAGGATAAAGGCTTTACAGAAGCGTTTTTAGTTTTCTAATTCTGTGGTAATCATGTAAATTACTTTTAATATTGTGTTTTTTATAGATAATTTACTCCCTGCAATCTGTTTTGATAATATATGGAAAATCAGATAGACAATCAGAAATAGAAATTTTAATGTCAGATACAAATTCTTTTTATCTTATATTCTGCATTGAGGCTATTAATTGTATTTATTTTTTCCCTTATTGGCTAAATATTGTTTGATTCATATTAGTTTATGAGTTTGGATGTCGAAAATAATTTTATGAATTTTTTATATAGAGTTCTACCGTAGATTCGGAGATTTAAATGAAAGATAGTTCTTATTTTATCTTGTCTAAATACTCTAATACGTACGCCTAATACTCTAATACATGCCATTATTTTGAAATACAGAGACCAGTAGTTTATAGGGTGTTTTTCAAAACAGAAGGCCTCTGAAATTCGGCGTTATCTGTGTTATTGCCTTAAATATCTGCAAATATGCTGACAATGGGCATCATATATTTTATTTTTAATTCATTTAATATTCCAGTATATATATATTAAAGAATGATATAGGATTTATAATAACACATGTTGTACTGCTTAAACACACTCCTTTAGAGTTATGTGTTAAGACAACGCACATTAGTTTCTCTTCGTTAGTTCTATTACAATCCTTCTTAGCACATGCTTTATCGTTTCCATCACAGTGCCTGACAGCAGTTGATAGAATTGCAGCCCAAAAGATGAAAAATATCAAACTGTTTATTTTACCGTTAGTATAGCTGTCGATAATTCCACATATAGCACAATAACAGATCATTAGCAAGACGAATGAAACAGACGGTGAAAGCGACGGATGACAGAAAAGGAGCGTACAGGTAGTTGAGTGATGTCATCTCTTTGACAATTTGTTATGTATAGATTGGATTTTTCTGGTATTTCATGTATTCTGGTTTCCTGACGATATTCACTTAAAATAAAGCATCTTTTCAACAGTATATTCTTTATCACTCATACATAGATTTTAATTTTAGGGAGATCTTTTATGAGGCATAATCCATATTAAAACTGAAAAAAAAAAAAAAACAACGGATTTAATAAGGTTATCTCCATGTTTAATGTAAATACGCGTCAGATAACGTTGTAACCATTCCTTACAGAGGGAAGGAACCTGAGAATATGAATAACGTGTCCTAAATATAATTTCTTCAGGCTTTTCATCGGTTCGTGTCACGAAGAGGTAAACCCACAACTGTGTATAGTGATAATGGAACTAATTTTGTAAGAGCTTCAAATGCATTTAAATTAATATATTTTGAACAAATTAATCGGCAGGCAGCCAATGAGCGGATAACATGGAAATTTATTCCCCCTGGTGCTCCATGGTGGGGTGGTTGGTGGGAACGTCTGATCGGAATGATGAAGCAAGTCCTTAAAAAAGTTCTTAAACATGCTTGTTTAAATTATGAAGAAATGTACACGATACTGTGTGACTGTGAAGCGATTCTTAATGACCGACCGTTGACAGTAATTCCTTCCGATCCTGAATTTAAAGCTTTAACTCCAACCGACTTTTTAAAAGAAATTAGAACTAGTAGTTTGCGGGATATAAAATACGGTATTAAATCAAGTAATTTACAAAGAAGATTTCAGTATATTCAAACTGTACGAGAAGCATTTAAAAATAGATTTCGTAAAGAATATTTGGGGATTCTCAAGGTTTCGCATAAAAGAGCTGAAAGGAAAGTTACTATTAAATTAGATGATATTGTTTTGATCGGTAGTAGTGACAAAAGACTTTTTTGGCAACTTGGTCGTGTCATAGAACTACTTCCAGGACCTGATGGAATAAATCGACTTGCAAGAGTAAAGACCCGAAATGGAATCTTGCTTAGAGCAGTTCGAACTCTCTATCCTTTAGAGGTAGCGCAAAATGATGTACCCGTGAAGCTGCAGAATGAAAAACAAGATTCTTTGTCTGAACTTAAACTCAACATAGATGATAAATCTGTCAGGTCTGTAACACGATCTGGTAGAACTGTAACTCCGCCGGACAGACTGGCATATTAAGGCTCTTTGGCATTGTTTTACTTTGATGTGAAAGTTCACTTTTTTTTTCTCTTTTTTTTTTTTTTTTTCCCTTAGGTGGAGGGATGTTAAATATTTGCATAAGTCGCCTGTAGTAACGGCAACCGCCGGCAATAAAAGGAGGTGCTTTCCTTAGTGGCACCGCAGTTCCTTTTAGTTTGAGCCAGAATAGACCTGCCAGGGAAGAAGCCAGGGGATGAGAGATTCCGGTTTCCGCTCTGTTCCGGTTCCCGTCTTGTTCCAGTCCAGTTCCGGTCCTGATCCAGTCCTATTCCAGTTCCAGCCTGGCCGTTTAAGTCCAAAACACGTAGGAGCGGATGTCTGAATTCAGCGGAATGGAGATATACGCCGAAAGGGCTAGATGGATTCTGTCTTTTAAGGGAAAATGTTCTTCACCGTGCCGGCATAGCTGTTACTTTAAAGCACTTTGAAGTTTTCCACCCAAGATGTTAAGTTTTTGTTTGTGATGTTAAGTTTTCATCAGTGTTGAAGTTCCAGTTAAATAAACCTTTAAGTTTTAGACAAGGTTTTTGTGTTCTTCAGAAAATTTTAGATTCGAAGTCAGATACAACACATAGGATTATTATCGGAAAAATCAAGAGTGTACAACTTATCTTAATAAGAATGATTTTGAAAATTAAAGCTTTATTAAAACGGAAAAGCAGTAAATAAAAAACTTGTTTTAACATATCATCACTGTTTGCGAGTATTTAAACAACTTCATTTACTCCTAAATTCAGAGCTGAGAATAAGTTAGTTCAGTAGGAAATCTCTCAATTTTTGCTGCACAGAGATATCACTCATTATCCACGTCACTTAGCAAATTGCACAATATTAATTCTATTTCTGAACTCAGAATTCAAACCAGAACACCCAAATTACTAAGAGCCCTTCAGGTTTATTTCGGGGACAGGAAAGGGGACAAATGAGCTATACCTTCGCCAGGATTTTAACCGCCCTAGTTAGCCGGACGTGCTTCCAGTTACACCTCTAAGGCCTGCAGTAAGGAGCGAGAAAGTACGTTACACCCTTACTTTCTGTATTTGATTAAAAATTTCAAAGGATTATAAAGTCCCACTTAAAGATTAGAAAATTTAATTATGTGTTTCAAATTATTCATATTCCTGAAGAAATGATTTTTCAAAATCCAGTCAAACATAAAAGAATCTTTTTTTCTGGAATGCATCTGAAATATTTTTGAAATATGAGGTAATGTTGTTACGAAATGTCTGGCTGCGGAAAGATAGCTTCCCTGCAAAGCGGGTTTAGGGTTGCCAGATTTGGCGCGAAATCGCCCGTTTGGCGACAAAATTGGCGACATGCCAGAGACGAATGGAGAACATTCTAGAACGAATTCTTACCGGTTTGGCCCAGAATGTTCTCGAAGGCAGGCCAAAAGCTATATCCTCCTTGTAAGCGGAGTAGCAGTCTAATGGCAAGTGTATCGCGAGTTGGCGCATCAAGAGTGTGCATCAAGAGTGTGAGGCTATCGAGTGTATCGTGGAGTGCATCGCGAGTTCTTGAGTAGAGAGTTTAGAGACTCGCGTAGAGAGTCTTGAGAGTACGTTTAGTTCCAAGAACGACCGAACCGAGTCGGGAACTGTAGTCTAGTGCTTTGCCGTGAAGCTGTCTTCACCGCTATAGACTGATAGTCTGAAGGCTGGCTAATAAATTAAGAACGAGAACTAAATTGTGTTCTCGTTCTTTATCAAGTTCTTCATCGTTTACTCCACATCCACGAACCCGTAAGAACGCAACAATATCATTAACTGATTTAAAAAATTTCCTACATTGTTTCGATCTAAATAGCCTTTCCTGGCCTCTGTTGTCTAACAATGGACTTAGCAGATGACGTAAATTACGATTTTTCAATAGCAGAAAGTTTTCACAGTTATAACTGAAGTATTAAATTCCTAATAAAGCTTTCAATAAAGAATTTTAGTTTTCTGGCAAGTAATTGCCGGTCAAGGGACTTCTGTTGCAATATATATTCGTACTGAGACAGCGTGTGTTTGTTTTAGAAGTCTCTTTCCTTCAAACGGCAAAAGTTGTGTTTAATAAAACTCGAGAAAATTTCTTAACCTTTTATTCAAAATGACTTTGAATGTGACATCAGTGCTTAATAAATACAACGTCATCACAATTTCTAAAGTGTTTTCATCTTCTGAAAAGTTAGTGATTATAGAGGTACATGGGCGACAAAGCTTTCGGAGACACTTTTTGATTGATATGAAAAATAGGTATAAATAATGAACCGATTCTTAAAAAAGTATTGCCTGTTAAGAAAAATATCTTTTTATTCCACTACAGTTGCATGTTGCTAAATTCTTTTTCTCGAAAACTATACTTAATCCAAATCTTTATTTAAAGTAACAAACAATAAGTACATAAACGCATCTTGTTAAACCACTAAATCTTTTACTTAATCTTACGGTAAAAAGCGATAACCTTTATATCTTAAACAACTAAGTTTTTATCGCGTTATTGGTTCAATTTTTCTTTTGTTGAAACTCTAACACTCATTATCTGAAAATACTCGAATACATTTGCCGACTATTTTTACGGAATTAATAAACAACTGAAGACTTTTATTTGCATAACCTAAAATAAATAAATAATACAACATACGAAAAACCTTTTTCATTAAAATAAATTAGTTTTCTTGTCATAAGAATTTTATTTGAAATGTTTAGTTTGGAATAAAATCTTTTCCAAGGGTTTTAGAATTATCTTACGCCAGAAAAAAAGAGATTTATCTTTACTCTGAGGAAACATTTTTTACCTTAATTAGGAAAATATCTTTGCGCTTTCAATCATAGTAAAATGATTAACTTGAAATATTGCTTTAAAGTCCTTTTTTATATTTTTATAGACGCAGAAGCACTTACGCTTAATTTCTATAAGAAGCTATGAAGTCAGTGTTACATTATATGTTAATATTATTTTAAGGAATTTTAGTTGCTTTTATATGTTAAGAAATTGCACTCTTTCGATGAGCAGTTAACTTAAGAAGTAATTTTTGGCATTTGTGAAGGACTAAGATGGCAGTTTATTTTTGTACTGATCTTATATTTTGCTAGTGCTTACTGTAAGTAATTTTAGGAAAGTGTGAAGTTTCAAAGACCATCGGGATTAAAATTGTCGCTTACTCCCGCGTGATAAACTATGATGAAAATATGGTATATATATATATATATATATGTATGTATATGTGATGTATGTATGCATAATGTATATATGGTAGTATGATATAGTGTGATGCATGTATGCAGGCTGTTGTAAAAAATTGTGCATATTAACCATATGTGAGCAGTTACAATTGTCGCCCTGATCGTTATAAAGCTTAGTACTCTTGGCTGCTGTATCGTTGTATTCGGGTTGAAATCTTGGGGAAGGCGTGGACATTTGTATGTGTACAGTGTCTGTAAGTCAAGGGGGGCACTCAAAATCACGGCAAGCTGGAAGTCCCATGTAATAGCTGTAACAGGCAAAGAGGCGTGGGAGACCCTCGGGCCACCCTTTGCGGTGTTCTCTATCAAACGTGGAGCGGAGCTTAATAGTTAGTTCTGCAGGACTACACTTGTATTACCAATGGGGAGTAATTGGTATCTTGCTTCACTCATGCCTGTGCTTGTTCCAATTGATGCTCATTCCCATTTTTTTTAAATATATAAAATTCGATCTTCTTTTTTTTCTTGTACACATGTAAGTATTTTACATTCTTATACTAATGCGGTAGAATTTCGGTAAGTCGAACTGATAGCTGGAATGCTAAAAACGAAATTAAAAATGACTTTTCTCGTTAAGCCGAATTTTCAATAGTTAAGAATCATTTGTTGCTATTTTCAGTATTAACTTATCGAAGTTTCCCAAGTAGCACATGACGTTGCAAACTGGTCCGAGAGGTTGCAAAGTGGTCGTGGTAACTTTTACGACGTCTTTACAACGTTGCGAAGATGCAAAATTTTTGCCGTTGCATTTTGGCAATTTGTCGTCGTCTCTGAAAGGTCACGATATGATCGATTTTAGACGTGGTCGTTTTAGCATATTTTTTCAGTTCATCAGCATTACTTTTAGAATGAAAAGAGACTAAATCTGCCCTTTCAAGAATTTGAAGTCCGCATAAGATTTACTTTGCAGTGTTTCATTACTTTATTTCATCTAAATATATTAATTTAAGGTAGATTCATCTAATGAAATGTAAATTTAATATAAATACTTTTGATTTATTAAATTTAATTAGTACTAAAAATACGTGCTAAATAATTGTTTAAAATTTTGTTAAAATAATTAATACTTAAAATATTTTTTATAAATATTATATCAAAATATTTAAAAATGAAACTAATCTATAAATTAAGTTATCAAGTTGTACATATTATATACTTTAAAAATCATATTTCCGAAATCAATGCAAATCACATGTTAGCAATTATTTCACTACTGAAATATGACTTTCTTTCTTTCTTTCTTTCTTTTTTCTTTTTTTCTTTTTTTTTTGAAGTAAGGACAAATTAACGGCTGTCCAGTATGAAGGAAAACTCATCGACAGTCGAGAAGCAGACCTGTACATTATTTACTGGAGCTTAATATAAGCGAACATCTCGAGATTTGCGCGCTTTGGCTAGCTGCCAAATTCGAACAAGGAACTGCGCAATTAATTCAGACATCTGTAAGGCGTTTGAAAAGACTGACTGCATGTTTGAAATTGAATCAATGACTGATATAAATAATATTGCTTATATTAGAAGTAAATGTAATGAATGCACTGTCAATCAAAGAACGCATTGTGAATCTTCTCATTGTTCTGTATCTATTTACTTCAACTGCCTTCAGTGAGTGAATGTGCATTGCTGTGAGCTCCTGTTTGGAAGCCTCTGAATTGAGGATAAATCATCGTAGAAATGCCGAATTTGTGCTTATTTTTTTCTGAATATCTGCTCTACAAGAAGACACCAAATGTTTGGATAAATCATTTAGAAAATATCAAAAGCAACGTGCTACAATACTGCTAATCGTGAATATAGTGTTCGTGAAATAGTGTTCTGTTTTGGTGTTTTATGTGCTTCCGTAGTTGGTGTTTTCGAATCTTCATTGTTTCCAGCGGTGCAATATTTAGATACACGGATTAGCGATTCAGTTATAACGTCCTAAGTGCTATATCGTATATCATTCATTTAAACGATTATTGTGTTGGTGCTCAGAATTAATTCATGTAAAATCAAAAATAACAAACAACGGTAAGGCATTTTCTGGTTTTGCTGAAAATGCAATCAATACAGAAGCAACAACTATTCAAGCTGTTATTGTATGTTCATTATTTTCAAAATACAAAGAAATTATTGGGCTGGTACCAGTACTTAATATGACTGCTGAAGATGAATTAGATATATAAATAATATAAGCAATTAATTAATTATTAAAATTAATAATTATGCACATTCTATAGTATATTGTCTTTTGTACAGTTTGCAGAAAAAGTTAATCATTTTAGAGTCTATGAAATGTATGATCGAAAAATATTGTTAAGGAAACATTAGCATTTCTATGAAATATTGTAATCTATAATTATGTGATATTTAATTCTGTAATATTAAAAAACACTAAATATTTTTGATTGATTGCAAATTGCAGTTTTATTACTTTTCGTTTGTTATCTATATTTCCTAACACTGTAAGATTCGCGGCTTTTAAAATATTGCCGTTATGTATGTTTATTAGATTATCTCAATAAATTAATGTTGGAAATCAGGTTTTATTTTTTATTAAATTTAAGTATATTCTATTTTCTTCGCTTACTTTTTATGTACTTGTGATAACAAAGAAATTCATAATAAATAGAAACAAAAAGTTTCATCGTGTGCTATTTAACGAAAAGCTTACTTTAACATACTTAGCTTACTATCGTATACTATATTATTTAAATTACTTCTGTACAGTAACAAAAGGAAAGTTATTGATTACAAAAAGTGCATGAAATAATCATTGTAATCTACCACTATTTTAAAATGGTTTGGCTTGGTTTCGTTTATTTAATTATGGCAAAGCACACTAGGACTATTTGCGTAAGTGGAGGGATGCTTTCGTGGAGGACTTTCTAAGCAATAGTAGCTCGTATGCACGTTACACATGGAGAAAACCACGAAAACGCCCATGCAGGTAAGCCCGTTCGCGAGATTCGAACCTCAGACCGCACTACCAGTGCTCAGCGACTTTACCGCTCGGCCGCTGGTGGGTATTATAAAATGTACAAACTAAAAATAAGTAAATACATTAACATATGGTCGAAAGAAATAGTGTTAAAGAACATCAGCATTACTAGTAAACACTGCAATCCATAATTATTGCACTTTTAATTGCTTGCTATTAAAAAAACATAATTTGTTTTTATTAATTGGAAATTTTAGTTCCGTTACCTTCCTTCTGCTATTTATATTTTCTAACACAAGGAGTTCATGTTTTTTCTTAAATAATGCTGTCATGTATGTTGCTTGTTAGGTTATTATTTCATATTAGATATGAATATGGGAAGTTATTAGATTTAGGTATATTTTTGCATAAAATGTTTTTGATCACATTTATTAACTACTGTATACTGTCCTTCATTTGCATAACTTGGAGATATAGAAGTTAATGGTTATATTTTTTACTGTGAAACACGAATAAATTTATACTTGAGTTCAGGTAAAATACTGATTATGTTACCTTAACAACCGCTTCATAATTTATCATGACAGGGGCAATTTTTAATGTCTCTGAGATTAAACAGAAATAAATGTCAATCAGAAACGCTCTTTTTTACCCACATATATATCTTTACTTTTATTTATGTCTAATTGAGTTTTATTTACTTAAAACGTATTATTAATGTTATATATTTATAATAACCACTTTCATAATTACTCTCACTTAAGAAAAAAAAATGATGAAATCTTAAATAATCGTAACTTAGAACTTAAGTTATTTAAAAAATATAGTTTAAAGTACTGAAAATAATTAAGGCTATTATTAATTATGCATATTTAGTCTAAAGAAAAAAAATGTATTATCTTCTGGTTTTCAGGAAATGATAAAATATATAAACTTTAGATAAATACAAGGAATACCAAATTTTAAAAAAGAAGAAAAATATATTAATTATTAAGCTTTATTTTCTGCATAAATCAATATGTAACACAAGGACATAATGACGACATTTTCACAACTGTTGCAAAAAGGTGGAAATTTGCGAACATTTAGGCGTCTTTAAGACGTCGTGATACGATGCTTTCACAACCAAAATATCACCTGCGAAAGACGCAATAACGACGTCTCTGCGACAAAACCCTCATCTGCAAAGACTTAATACAGACGTCTTTGCAACGGTGGCAAAACAGTGGATGTTCGCGGACATCTGGTCGTCTTAAAGACGACATATTGCAACGTTTTTGCAACGACATCCTCGACGAGCGCGACGAGTTTGCAACGTCGTTGCTGTGCTACTTGGGTTGTTATTATAAGTACGTTTAATGTTTAACTTCATGCACTTTACTTTGCTTACATCTTGTCTACTTTCTAAAATAGAACTCAAAGTTTTGCCAAGAGTCATCGAAGCAGATTTTCAAGCCTCCCTGGGCGGTATATGAATTAGAGGATGCTGACTACTAGGATGTGGATTCCACTTCCGCATACGCTGGGGCAGTATGTACTTCTTCTCCCCTCTCGCGGGGGCAAAACCTGTCTACCCCCGAGAAGGTACATCAAGAAAAATTCTCTGCGATAAAACGATTGAATGACCTATGAGTTCAATCCATTTAGAAGAAAGCTTTCAAGAAAGTGTGTGATTATTGCGGCGGGGGAGTTATGCCAGTTTTCCTTCTAGATGGACTTCACAATTTAAGAGTATTGTAAAGAAAGTATATTTAAATAAGTATTTTATTAAGCATGCTCATGATTCTTTTTCTTTCTATACAGAAGTTTATTACAGTGAAACATCGTTATTCATTATTAATGCGTATAATATCATATAAAATTTTACGCTTTTTCTTTAAACCAGTTTCTTCATTTTAATCACGCAAGCCGTTATGCTAAGAATCTAATAAACTTATAGCTTAATCTTCTGTCTTACAGTTAAATTTCAACTCAGAAAAGTTCATGTAACGTTATCATTGGAGACTCTGTCCAGCGTCTTTCATGTCCATTAATTTTTCTTCTAAATAAAATGGTTTCAGAAAAGGGGGGACATAATGTCACAAATAAAATGGCACGTACGAGAATGTTGAATTAAAAATTGATGTCCACCACAAAACGAATAGAGTGTTAGAGAAAAAAGCATGAAAGGAAATGATTCTTCCTTGTATGAACAGAAAGGTTTTGTTTCATCAAACCATCATTTGTTTTTCGTTAAAAATCAATCTCTCTCACACAATTCGCTGAACATTACTCGACTGTGTGAGACCAAATATATGCTATGCCCAACTGACGTATCCAAAGTGAGCCAAAAATGTTTTATTAAATTTTTCCCTACCGATTTATTGTGCAGTTTGTTTGGCAAATGAGTGGGAAATATTACAGGAAAATGAAAGATAGTACTCTGCAACTTTATGTGCATGAGTAGTTATCTAGGAAATCCTGAAGTAGAGGTAGAGATACTCTGACCTGGAAAATTTGCAGGGAGAGAATTAGGGAACGTGACTTCTTTGCTGTATTAGACCCTCGTAATCAGTTCATTTTCAACTGGGAATAAGCCACAATTATCTGTTATTTGCGATAGCCGACTTACGTGCATCACACTATATCATACTACCATACATACATTATGCATACATACATCATAAAATATTTTATATATATATATTCACCATACCACATATCATCATTCATACGGAAATAAGCCACAATAATCTGTTAATTTGAATTTTTAGAATTCTCAAATATTATCTAAAGTCATAGATACGTGTGCAATCTCTTATTACATTCCGTACTATTCATTAATGCTCCGTATTTGCTTTTTACTGCTAACAAGAGACGCACAGAGTTCTTTTTGAATATCCAGTTTATAAGTTACCGCACATTTTCTTCTGTGTAACTGGAAATTTCTTTAACTCTTTATATAATATACTGCTCAATTAAGTTTAAGGAATGTTTACATCGTGTAATTACTAACGAAATATTTCAAAACTAGCAAATTATGGTAGAATAAAAATAAAGTGAATACCTGGAAACCTGCCCATACGTATGCATAGTGATTCAATGAGCAAAATAATTGGAATGTACTAGTTTACTAGATATGAATACTAACTTACTCAAATAGTTGTTGAGGTAACGAAAACGTAGAAAACAATCCTATTCAAAGGATTATCTGGTCTGATATCGATGAGCCGTGGTAAATAGATCCTATATATATATATATATATATATAAGGGATATGCAGCAATAAATGTCATTATACCGAAAAAGTCTTAACGATTGCTTCAGGAAGTAAGCGTTGAAATGCAATACTCTTTCCGCGGACGTACATAATATTCGATCGGCTGTAAGAAAGATTATCTATTTTTCTTCGGCATTCATCGATATCTTCCCTTTGCAGACGTTTTTCCCCGCATGCAAAATTTATTAGGATGTTATTTTCCTTACATTGTCTGAAAGCACTTCTGAAAAGATCCAGGCTCACTTGAACTGGATTTTCTGCTATTAATATTTTTTAGTAGTTATTCCTGGTAAAATAAAAGGGAAATGATAAAGGTTTAACTCATAGTGCTGTTCCTGTTAAATATATTTTCGTGTCTTTTATTTTTTTCTGGTGTTTCAAGGAAAAAATATCTGCCCTCCCATATTTCGTGTTACTTAGGCAGAATGGATCAATTTAACTGTCAGTTCTGAAAAGCACTTCTATCGTTTGATATCGGTATTACATAAACATTTATTTTCTTGTCTGCAGTCTATATCTGAAATGACTCATCTTAAAATAATTTTAAAAATCTGATTTCAACCGCCACAGCAAGTGTACCTGTACTTCATGCTATATCAACGTTAGGCTTTTTGTCTTTTTGACAGATAATTATTTTTAGGACGGATGCATTTCTCAGAATATCTACAACACACATTTTATTTTCTATACCACATTTCATTAATCTTAGCTGCTGTTACATCTGACGTTGTATCGGACCATCTCGAAATCCTTCAAATGATACCATACCTTGTCCGTTTTAATATGGCTAATTTTGAGCAAGCTAAATTAAGGAATAATATCTGCCCTCCCATATTTCGTGTTACTTATGCAGAATGGATATTGATACTGGAATCAATTTAACTGTCAGTTCTGAAAAGCCCTTCTGTCGTTTGATATCAGTATTACATAAACATTTATTTTCTGTTTGCAGTATATGTCTGAAATGAATCATCTTAAAATAATTTTAAAAATCTGACTTCAACCGCCACAGCAAGTATACCTGTATTTCATGCTATATCAACGTTAGCTTTTTGTCTTTTTGCCAGATAATTATTTTTTAGGACGGATGCGTTTCTCAGAATATCTACAACACATATTTTATTTTCTATACCAACATTTCATTAATCTTAGCTGCTGTTACATCTGACGTTGTATTGGACCATCTCGAAACCATTCAAATGATAACATACCTTGTCCGTTTTAATATGGCTAATTTTGAGCAAGCTAAATTAAGGAATAAAGGAATCAAATAGAAGCTCTTGTTCCTGCTCGATTACCTGAATAACAAGGTATTCTACTTTCTGATTTAAACTTTTCCCGGTGTTTGGGACATATTTTGCCCCATGCGTTCACGATATAAATAAGGTTAAAAAAAATTTACCCCATTATAAAAATTTAAAATTTGTAGCTTAAAGCACAGCAGAAAATGGAACGCACTGTTGATCTGTTTTTTTTTTTTTTTTTTTTTTTTTGTTCCTTGCTGGTTAAATAGTTAATTAAACAACTGCAATACATAAAAATTGTCATCTATAGCGAATCTAAAAGGGTATAAGCTTCTAATTAAATAGTTGTTTATTATTATTAAAATATCCTCCAACTCTTTCTTGAGATATTTATTACGTATATTTCTTTATTTCAGGGATATAATTGTTTTTTCTTAACTTAATGAATTCCTGTTCTTCTTGTGTTAACTTTATTATCTTTGAAGATAGGTGAAGTTTGGGAAAAGTTACGTGCTTGTAGAACGTCACATTAACTCATGACTTTTATATTTATAATACGAAGCAATTTTGCCGGAAGATAGAGATACAAATTTAAGTATAAATGAAATGTAGACATTGTTAGGTTTCTTGGATGAGAGAAACACGAGAAATCATATATGCCCTCCCTGGTATTCGAATCACGGATCTTTCAGTTGTCAGTTGAGAGTGATAACCCCTTATATCACAACTGCAAGTACAGAGAAAATGTGAGATTCCTCACGTTTTTCTACACTAAGAGGCTGGAAAAGGCATGAGACCCAGTCATCCACATTTTAGTTCGGGAGCTATTGTGAAGAATGTTAAGTTTTGCAGAGCTGCGAAACATTAGAAACTGTGACCTCACCGTAATTCGAACAATGTATTTTATTTGGATTTGCTAACCAATTACACCACAACAACGCGCTCGAAGAATTCGATGAAAATTATGCACTTATGGGGTTGACGTGAACTCAGTTTATACTACTTAAAACTTTCACTGGAAGCATAAGCCCCCACCGAAAAAAAAGATTTTTTATCCCAAAACGTGTATGATATTTCACCGTATTATTTATAGCCAGGAAGGCAGATTGTTTTTGCACAACAAAGTTTCAAATCCTATCTGTTTAGAAAAGGAGATCTTTCTAGAGGATTTTAAAAGGAAAATTATTTTGTGCTTACTTCAGAGTGCAGAAAGGCATTTTCAGCCTGTTCTGCCAGTAGACGAACCGCAGTTAAATTACTAGTATTCTAAGTTAAAAGGCTAGTATTGTCATTCGGTCACTTGAAGCCATTAAAATAAAGATAAAAACGCTGATATATTTATTATTATTATTAAATTTATCTCATGCATCAACCTTATTAGGTGAATAATGTTAATGTAAATTATTTCTTTCTTCTGATGGGTAACCTTTCATCCTCCATTTAAAAATCTTTTAATACGGCTGGTAGACGATACAAAACATTTAAAGCAAAATTTTTCCGAAAACGAAAGCGTATAAAGGGGGGGGGGCGCTGTGTGAAATATGAATTATATGAAATGTATTGCAAGTAATTCGGTCACTCGGAATGACTGTGGGTAGAATTATTAAATTTCAGTATGTGACCATTAACAGCATGACAGACATCATAGTGATATTCAGGTTTTATCCATACTGGAACAATTATATCTGGTGAAACGTTTGCTACTGCTTATGGAGATGTTACTTTAAAATATTGAAGGTTATCAGTTTTTTTTCATTAGAAACAGCATTATGACGAAACCACAAGTCTAGTGGAGTAAGAATAGGGTGGTTCTTGTGAACTATAGAATAGGTCTAGTGGAGTATAGAATGGGTTTAATTTTGCCATTCCAGCGTTCATCCAGGTTTCAAATCGCCTCCCCCATGGTTATTAAGGTGGGACGTCACTTAATCTTGTTGCTCACCAACAGCCGATTTTGAGCATTGGTAGTTCGATCTCGGTCCAATGCCAGGCAGACGAGTTAATTGCATGAGCGTTTTCGTAGTTTTGCTCTATGATTTGTAATGTAAATTTGGGCCAATTTGCCTTAAAAATTCCAGCACCGAAGCATCTCTCCTGTTAGGCAAACAACCCTCCGTGCTTTGCATCAATGGAATAAATCAACTACTCTCTACTGTTGGAAGCAGATCTATAACTCAGTGTCTTCTATTTTCATTTGCTCGATATGAGAAACTAAAAATTAATAGCAACGTCTATTAGCCTTTTATGTCCTGTGTGCACAATACAAATACGTGCATATAATCTTTTTGGGCGACTGAATTAAATAAAAAGCACTTTCAATAATCCATTTTATGTAATCATCCACTTTAAATAGACACTTAAATTTCATCACTCATTTTTGAACATCTTGTATGTAAGACAACATTGCGGTAAATGGTTTAATATTGTTTATGCGATACACTATATATATATCTAGTCCAGTTTCACGAGTGAAAAAATATTAGATAAGTTTTTGCATAAAATAAGCTTTCCTTTTATAAAACATCATTCAGTTAACAAAAATAACAAATGATACTTAAGTACTGAATCAATCCAATATCGCTCAGAAGAATTAAATTCCTTCCTTTAAATCAAACGAATTATTCATCTGATATTTTGTTTTCAGTTAAATCTCGATCCCAGACTTCTACTAAAAGGGTAGGTAATCTTTCTAAAATAATGTTATTTAAGAAAAGCCTTTTAAAGCATTTGAATGTGAACTTTTGTATTTTTATGAAAAAGTGATATGCATACTATAATCCACTGATGAAAGTGAATGTAATACAGGAAATAGTATACTACGACAATTAAATACGTCATTTCTCGCCAAAACTGCAAGGAATGTTTCTTTTCTCATGAAAATAATAACAAATATTAAATTAAGCATTTATAATATAAATTTACACTGAAAATTAAAAAAAAATTCTCTTACCTGTGGAAAAAGCGAGTGTTGCGTTCGCGCAACGTCAGCGGAATAAGACTACGGATGTTTAGTGAGTAGGATTGTACTCGTGTGATGTTTTTTTTGAGTGGAGCGCAGGATTACTTTTTAGCTGTGTAACGTTTTATAAATCTACAAATCACTTTACTTGTAATTAATTTAATATTAAAATATACATTATATTTCTTTTACAAATACAGATTATTTCAATTGAAAGATTCAAGCATGAAAAGCTTGATTACAACCATGATGTAAAGCTATAAAGCTACATTACATACTTTGCATCTATAAACAGTCTGGCTATGGTACTCTTTACAACAAAGTCTTTTGTTATCAACGGAACTTATGATAAAATGTCTACCATCTCCATGTAATGGTTTTTGAATGCTGAATTTACTAGGTCTTCCTGTTGCTGATCTATTTCTGGCTAATTCTACACTCTCAATAGGAGTTTTCAAAAGGAATAATGCATTCTCGCGTCTGAAATCTAAAAGAGACTTTATATTTCCAGTAGTAAAAAAGTGGTGATATTTAGTAAGTTTAGATACGGTCTCACCTCATATAATTTATCAGTATTGCCAATTTGACTATTGTCAAATGCAAATTCTGCTTCATATTCCTGTACTGCAAACGTGATATCGATTCTCGTACAACAGGAACAGAAATGTCCTTATCAAAAGACCAATACATTTTTTCTTGAGGTAAAGAATGATATCCTGTAAGCAATAATATTCCAATAAATCTTCTCATATAGGCTTCAGATGCAATAAATTCTAGGCTTTTTTTTTTTCTTTTGCTGAGCGTATATATTTGTCTGTTCAACGAGAAGAGAGTAAATGTCTAACCCAAAAAGAAAATCGAAAATCTTTGCGCTAGTTTTTACCTTGTGTTTTGTCTTTTATAATTTCTCTTTTAAATTTTTCGTCATGTTCTTACTGAGACATCACTAACAGTTCCTTTTCTATTCCACTTCAAAATTTCAGTCTTCTGCTTTTTTAACTTTTTAGTATGACTATAACTGCTTTTAGAAGGCTGAAACTTACTTCTTACATGAATTTCAGCTTCCCCAGCAGTATCATTTGGTAAAATATCATTATCATTATTTAAAACATTGCCATTCCTTTCTTCTTCGTCACTAGTTTCTGCAATTTCTGGGGGAACAACAACAATAGCAGTTTCATTCTGGTCATTATTAACATTATCATCATCTGTTTCTTCATCAAAAAATCTTTGAAGGGCTTCTTCTAATGTAAGATACCTCGTTCTAGGCATTTTTAAACAACCAAAACATGAACCAGAACATCTACAGGAATGAGTGAAAAAGGAGATTGACTACCCGTTTCCTGCTGACGTTGCGTCAGCACAACACCTGTTTTTTCTTCCTTCCCAACACAAATAGAAACATCTTACTGATGTAATGTTCTGATAAACGGTGACCTTGACTAAAAATAGATAACTCATAAAGACGGCGATTCTTTGGTTAAATATTTTCAGCAAAAATACCCGGTCGAAAATTTTGCTTAAATTTTGCTTAAAGTGTGAGATTAATTATTATAAACAAAATGATTGTTGAAGGCAAATATTTTTTTTACAGAAATAATCTTCATAATATTCCCTACACAAAATCATCTGCTGGTATAAAATATATTAGGTAGTTATATTTATATACGCATTTATTTTGACCGTTGCGTCAACGCAACACCAGCGGCTAATGGGTTAAAACTATCTTTAAACTCTCTAAGATATTTATTAATACTTCAAGCGTAAGGGTTTCCATTCCATTTAATGAATACTTTAGTTCTATTGCAAACAAAAAAAGAATAATTTAATGGTTTAACTTTAAATATCTGTGTTTCTTTTTATATAGAGATAATAATCTATTAATTACAGCAAATGAGCTCAAATTCCAAACGTCTGAAATTTTTTTTATTTGAAGTCGTTAGAATTTTGAAATCCTTAAGAGGCTATCAGCCTAGGATAGTTGTCTTTTCTGGGAATAGAATTTTTATCATTATGATGTTCTTTTGTTGACAGTCTAAGTAGTGCCAGGTATCAAATTACAAAGTAAGCAAAACATTTCCACCTGATTACAAAACTTTATTCAGCGAAAACTATTATAATTAAACATATACGGTTTGCTGGAATTGGTACATGAAGTATTTTCTTTTTTTTTTAATGAACTACGTTAGTAAATTTCAATGTATGTCCCGTTTATAGCTTGGAGAAGGTAAAACTGGTATTCCTGTTCTCGCCTCGTGTTCTTTAGTATTTCCCGTGTAACACTTGGTGTAGAATGTGTTATTCTGGCTTTCAAATTATCAATGTCTCGAACTGGTGTGACAAAGATTCGGTCTTTGATATGTCCTTTCTCAGATTCACGACAGAGTCAAATATCTCACAATATGCACGCTACTTCCAACAATGAGTTTCTTTAAAAACTTTTCATTCCCGTTCTTGATGCTGTTTGCGTTCGTATGAACTTTTAAACCACTACTTGTGGTATCATGAAAAGTGTATCTTGTGGTATCATGAAAACAAATCGTTCATGATACCACAAGATACACTTATTTTTTTCTTTTGTAGAAGCCATTTCGTTATACCTACCCCATATATAAGATCATAGCTCTAACTTAATTTTGATAGTAAACACTGATGTAAGCAGATAATGTTTGCAAAAATGATTTGTAACGTGAGATATCATGCTTGCATCTACTGCAATATAGTATAATGTCCTAAAACATGATTCATGTACCCACTACAATAGATAACGCCATCAACCTGTACAACTATGTATGGCTACGTAAATCATGTAACGTAAAGCATTTTACTTGAGCTAATTTAACGCTGAAAGGTAGGAGTGTCGTTGATGCTGCTGGCGGTGGCAGAACTTGCAGTGTTGGCTAGAGCCACAATTTCATCACGACTCAAGGACGCTGGAAGGTTTTTTTGTTTTCTAGTTAGTATGGGACTAGTACCTACATACGTAGGGTAAATAATAGGTGGCACCATCATTTCTGCATAACATAACATAAAAGATTATAGTTATAAAACTAAGTGATGATAAGTATTTCACATTTTTATCAGTTATTTAGTGTAAAATTTTTGAAATCAGGTAAAGGACTTTTTTTCTCACCCCGTACAAGAAAGCGGTAACACAGCTAAAAGCAACATGGATTTTAATACAAAAGTTCGGCCAAAGGATAACGTAATTCAAACATCTGTTAATAAATTAATATACGCTAAAGTTATATATTCTGATGCTGAGTTAATTCAACTTTATTCTCAAAATTCCCCACAGAGCTGTGAGAATTTATAATAAAGATTTTATGCAATATTATTTTTTAAAATATTAATTTTTTTTTGCTCGCTGTTCAATTAATTTTTCTAAATCAATCGTTTCCATTTAATAAGAACAGAGGCTAATTGCGGAAGCTGTTAACTTGGAATAAGTCCAACTCTGCTAAAAATGACCAGGCATTTGGTCTTACGTCGTCAACATGCAGTTTTATTGGGCTATCGATTAGGGTGGGAAAGTACTTCCGCTTTTAGTTCTCAATGATTTAAAAAAAATCTTAGGGGTAAATCACGGTTCTTTACACTACGATTAAAAGGATTAAGAGTATCTTTTGAGCTTTCATTTCTGTTTAAACTCAAGCGAGTCATTTTAAAGGGTGCCAGGAAATAATGGTAATCTGTTAGGAATATGTTTAATGCAAAAAGTGAGTTCTTTAGATGTCTGCAATGAATTTTGCGTCAGTCGCAGGCATTCAGAAGTATTAGGTAAAGCACTTGATACAGATTCTTCCAACAATAACAAATGGGACCAAAGATAAACAAATTTATGATTTTTGGCACAACTTTTAAAAGTTGAAAGCGAAATATTTTCACAAAATTCATTTATTTATGCAGGGTATTTAAATAGCCTTCTTTGAATTCGGTAAATTGTTTCTTTCAGAACCAAAATGTTATCTGAAAGAATTAATACATGCAATTTAGCAAAACTCATACTTTAAAGGCATCTTTTCATTCCTTAGAAACAAATGCATGGAGTCTTTAAAGCGTAGTCTGAAAATGTGTAATGTCAAATATTTCGTTATATAAATCAAATCATAATATGAATTTCTAATGTAAATTAATATTTCCTAAAGCGTATTTTTATACATTGACAAAAGTAAGAGTGCATTTTTATTCTTACATTTATGAGTATATGAAAAAATACTCACAAATAATGCAAGCATATTTTCACATACTCACAAATACTCATACAATTTTGTGAGTATATGAAATGTAGTCAGAGATGATTCTTACTTTTGTGAGTATAAGAAAATATATTCACAAAATGACCCAGAAACCAGATTAAGAATTAGATGACGGAGATTTGAAAAATGTCCAACACGTAATGGGGATAGTATACGACGTCGTCTTCTCACGAAATAACTATAAAAATAATATCAGTAAACTATAAAATAGAAGTTATATCGAATATATCGAGTTAAAGAATTTGACTTATCTAGAAAATTTATTATAAATTAAAAAAAAAAATCTTTGGAAAATACTCAGTTCGACTAATCGAAAATTTAGAATCATCAAACTGTAGGTAATAAGTTCTTTGTATTTTAATTTATGAAATTTATATTTATTAAAAATGTGCATTTTCTTTTCTATTTTATTAAAAAGGCAAACGCACGGTTGATTTTCGAAAAGCGTTCGCAAGTTTATATAACTACATAACGAACTTTCCGCATTTCAGCTTTTGCTTAAATTCCGAATCTTCGTTTTTTGCTTACAATACATTATTATCAGCCGAAATAGGTCTTTGTAGAGGTTTGTAATAACCTATGAAATTTTTCTCGTCTTTTTAAGGTGTCAAGAATTATTGTAACACACTATCATTATCTCCAATTTTTTATCTTCTTTCCTTAGCAACTTCGAAACGTGCGACTAGATAGTACATGAAATAAAAACAGCCTTAAAAGAAGCCTAATTTAGAAATAAGAAAACTGAAAAATTAAGTTTTATGATATTAATTTAGAGAACGGGTTTCGCATTTCAAAATAACCTGAAAAGATCTCTCGAAATGCAAATATCATTAATTTGAAATATATGCCCAGATAAGACTAAATTTTATCTGATTTTAAAGAACAGATTTAAAAAGATTCAGAAATAGTCGTTTTTCCTTTCATCCATATTTGAAGGAAGGATAGATTTGTAATTTTTAGTCTACATTTACACTTACTTTTAATTACAACTGGTAGATTTCTAGGTTTCGTTTTACTTTAATAAAACTTTCATTGAATACTTCTCTTTTTAGAAAATAATAGTTGAAATAACTGTTCTGTTCGTAAATAACTTGCCTAAAGATTTTTTAAAATTTTACCACATGACATTTTTATTAAAAAAATTTTCAACTGATGACAATGGGTTAGATGCTGCACAGTTATTCTAAATTGCAAATAAATGTGATGTCGTTCACTGTCACTTTTAATCGAAATTCACTTAAAATATTAAATAAATTACATCACC
This sequence comes from Stegodyphus dumicola, assembly GCF_044657685.1. Lineage (NCBI taxonomy): Eukaryota > Metazoa > Arthropoda > Arachnida > Araneae > Eresidae > Stegodyphus > Stegodyphus dumicola. Next base: position 103,685,709 of record NC_140781.1, on the reverse strand, counting down.
GTAGAACCTCATTACATTCTAAAGACGTAATGCATCGAATCTGCAAACGTAATTAATAGATGATAAGCCTTTTCTAAAGGGTCCACATTGTATGCATTTTGTTCCTTCTTTGGAATTATCATCCTTTGTAATTAGTACTAAAGTAGTTAATTCCTGCTTTGCTTAATCTGAGTTATGCGATCGTATTTCATTTATAATTGAATACCAGTCACAACATTACGTTAATTATTTCGTTAAACTTAAGATGTTCAAAAGAATTCGTGGTAGAAAGATGGAAACTTATTTCTATTATCAAAGTACTGTAATGATCTTAAGGAAAAGAAATGAGGCAGTGAAGTGCCAAGTAATGGAAGACTAAGAAATGTTTTAAATAATGAAATATATTAAGCGATGATTTACATTTAAATAATGAAAGATTATTTCACAAAACTTCAATTTATGAACGCTGAATATGTTTTTGCAATAATTTACTGTCCAATTACATAGTTATTTCTGTATATAACATGTATTCATAATGGATAAGTGTTTTTGGTTTGGTAAAAAAAATTCTTAGCAAAAATATTTTCGAACAACGTTTTTCGTGCCTGAATTATCTTGATTATTTTCAAAAGAGTAAATAAAGGGCTTCTCTTTTCATTCCATAATTTCTCTCAAGAAATATGTGTTCTCCGAGATGTACATTATATTTAGTTCATCCTTATAGTGACTATGAATAAAAGTTCGAGCGCTTTTCTATTATTTTATGTTGTTATTTACTTTTGCGCGGCAGACCTGCTATGAACCTGTTCAGCTACTTATCTAAAAATATCTTCAGTTTTCTATGCGTTTGTTTTCATTTTCATTCTACCATACATATTTTTATTTTCACTTTTTGTTTTGCTTAACAAAGCAATTAGTTAAATGTTTTTTTTTTGTTTTGAAAATTTGTTTTGTTTTTTGCAATACAAGTTTCTACACTGGTTGCTGATGTCCGACTCCTGACTTCTGTGTTGTGATTCTTGACTACTGTGTCTTTAGATCGCTTCTTCATTGCAGCATTAGCCTCTTTCTGTCAGGAAGCTTCTGCCGCTTTCTATCTTTTCTAACCAGATGGACGTTGAGGGCTTTATTGTAATTTTAACAACTAGTTTTCAAAATCTGAAATTTCCTCGAAATTTTTAGGGTCTAAATAAAAAGCATCGAAAACTTCGATACACTTGGCGTAAACGCACCTCAAATCTGAATAATTTATTTAAAGAACTATGTTTTTGCAGAGAATAGTTATAACTCTTTGAAGCCGATATCAGCATTGTAAAAAATGTCTCTAAAATATGAAACATTTTGCAAATATTACACTCACGTTTGTAGAAAACATTCACATAAGAACTCGAAACAAACTGTCTTTCTTTAGTGGAAATTTATGTTTAATATCTTTGGCTTGAATATGAATTTAGTTTTATCTTGGTAGTCCTTTGCGGCTTTGTATCCCCTGAATGAATTTAAAGTACACAAGAAAGTTAAATTCCTTATACATGTTTGATTTTTGTTAAAGATAAGCTCGCGATGATTATGTTAAGTGATATATGGAGGATCACTTGCGGCAAGCTAGTAATACCGGTGTTGAAATATTTGTATTGGTATGATGTGGTTTTTGGCCCTTAAAAAACAGCGTATTTTTTGCCGGTCAGGACTATACAATCTTAAACCTCGTTTCTTTATTATTCTATTTAGATAATAATGCATAGAAAGAAATCAATATACTTGCTTCTTTTCAAAAAGAGCTTCGGCAACAAAATTTATGTAGTAAGGCAATTATAAGATGCAGTCAAATGAAAACAAGATAGATGGAAAAAATGAGTAAACTGTTTACTATTTAAAAAATATGTTAATCCATTCATCCTACTGTGAGGCAAGACCGTCAACGCCGTCATGAAAAATTCTTTCGGGGTTGCCTACGGAACCATTATTGTATCCAGGAGTGCACCTCTTCATCCGAAGCAAATCAACAGCCACGAATGTCTTTTTTTTTTGGGGTTCCAAAAATATGGAAATCTCAAGAGGAAAGAATCTGGACTCTATGGAAGAGATGTAAGTGCTCCCCAACGACACTTCTGCAGCACAGCCTTAACAACCGTGGCGACATGTGGGCGGGCATTATCCTGCAACAGAATGATGTCGTCATTCATCATTCCTGGGAGTTTGGAATGATTCATGATTAATGGCGTGCTTAAAATATTTGCAGTTTCCACGTACCCCTGTGAATTAATGTGGTGCCGTGTTCCAGAAAATCAATGAGCAGCGGACCTTTGCAGTGAAAGAAAACGAGCAGCAAGACTTTCCCGGACTGACGTGCATGGCTTTGGATTTTTGCGGTGGGGTTGAATCCATGTGTTTCCATTGTTGACTCTGACGCTTGCTCTCTGGCTCAATATGATGGCACCATATTTCATCTCCCGCGAAAATATGGGACAGAAAACGATATCTTCATTGTGATACCGTTCCAGGTGCTGCAGTGATGTCGACATTCTGTTCAACTTCTGTTTCTCCGGCAGGCTATGGGGAACCCACTGAGCACAATTTTCCTGAACTTCAGTTGCTCTGTCAATATGACGTGAGCGATACCGTGACTAATGCTCAACATGAGCCGAATGTCTTCCACCGTCCACCGTCGGTCTTGTCATCCATCTTGGCAGCATCCGCCGCAGCAATGGCAAAAGGCTTGCTGCGATGAGCTTGTCCTGGCTGACTGTCTTTCATTGATCTCGGACTTTCTCGATATCGTTTATTCCATTCAAACACACGCGTTCGTGACAATGTATTCGCCATATACAGAAGACGTTTGCGCATGAATTTTATTTCCTGACACCCCTTCCGCAGTCAAAAGAACGCATTACAGCATGCTGTTCATCTTTCCTGCCCTCCATAAACATAACGGACGAGCACACGACTCTGTGACCTCACTTCGAGCACGTTTAACAGCCAAATGACATAGCGGTGAAAGTTCGCGCTATTCCTTCCTGATTCCCAATAGAGGGCGCTTCTATGTACAAACTTACCTGCATTACCAAATTCCGAGCCATGTCTGTTATATAGTTTGTCTCGTTTTCATTGGACTGCCTCTTATATTTCAAGAATCATTAGCAATTTGTAGAGTCTCACCTTGATTGGTAGCATAAACTAGTGAACTCTTGAAAGACTGCAGAGGAATAGTTCTCTTGTCTTAAATTGCAAACAAAGAAGGGTGTAAATATCCCTTTTATTCAACACAAGAATTAACAATAGCCCAACTTCAAGCGCAAGTTCAAATCAAGCAAAAGCAACTTCAAATTGTGCTCAGTGTTAACAGAAATACGTTGTAAGGATCTTAAGTTTTACTAACGTTTATTTTATTTTAAATCTTTACTATCACTTCTTATTTTCTACTTCCGGTCAGAATTATAAGCGTCAAGGATTTTATGCAAAGTTGTCTGGCGAACGCCAAGTATTTAAGTGTGGCCTTTTTGCCAAGCAGGAGAGAGGAAGCAGTGAGTTCGAAGCAGGCCGCTTACCTTAGAAGTTACGCAGTTGCTATTTGCCTTCCAGGCCAGAGGTTTTAATCCTCTTGATAAATTAAACGTATTGTAGTGTTCACAGTCTCTGTGCTACATACGCTTCCTGTTATTATAAGGCCAATCTTATTCTAAAGTTAAATTAGAGTTTAGTTTTATTTTTATACCTTTTACGTTAGACCCCGAGTGGAGGGTCATTGTATTCCGAAGTACGGAAGTCATTGTATATAAAGAAAAATAAAGGATCTTGTATACCCTTCGTCTGTATCCTGTCTACTTACTACAATTAGTGAACATAGCTTTAGTAAGCTCTCTGTTCCTAGTCAGGTCATTGTATGTTTCCGAAGAAGGTTAGAAGAAACATTGAACCTGATAGTGGCGCCCGACGAAGAATAACCATGGCCGAATTTTAAGAAGAACCTGTGCTGCCTGCAGAAACGGCTCAGAATCCAGAAATGCCAGCTGCCGCTCTGGAAGGATTTGGGTACATCGTCCAGACCATGTGCGCTTCGATGAAACCAGAAGCAACGTTTAATGGAAACTCACAGGTAACCAGTTTTTTGGAAAAATTGGATGACCACTTCATGCTCTACCCCGTGCACGAGTTTCAAAAAGTTACCTTAGCTACCAGCGCTTTGAGGGGCCAAGCGCTTAACTGGTTCAAATGTATCGGCAGAAGTCTCTTGGGTCAAGCAGGAAGTCCCACCTATACTTACGAAAATTTCAAGACTGCCTACTAAAAGCCTTCCCTGTTGTAAGGGATCGTGCGAAATTAGAAACAGAACTTTTCAGTATATATCAACAAAGAATGGAAAACCTCTCGAGCTTTATTTTAAGAAAAATTCACGTTTTCAAGCTCTTGTATGGAAACCGTCCGGATCCTGAAATAATTCAAGTGATTTTGCCGAGGTTACTACCCCAAGTGCAAGACTTTATTGAATTGAGAAATCCGACTACACTGGAAAAATTATTTGAGCTAGCAATCCAGTTTGAAAGTAGAAGAACGGCGGACGTCGAAAGAAGACGCCAATATCAACAGCGAAACCAATTTGGTACGCCAAGACTACAGCAAACTCAAGCACATGGCTACGGAGAAAAAGCGAATCAGTGGGCAAGGAAACCCGAGCATTCAAAAACAGCCGGCGAACGTCGACAGTTCAATAGCAACCCAGGAAAAAAGTCTCAAGGCCAGGGGAAAAAGAAGGAAAGCACGGAAAGGAAAAATAATTTAAACTAAAACGGATTTCTGCTGACGAGAGGGTGCGGAAATCCAAAGGCCACGAAAACCCCTCTCCCTACAAGTTAAATACAGTAATGGTGAAAAATTTAACTCTTCCGAAGATTCAAGTCTTGGTAAATAATATCCCGGCCACCGCACTCCTGGATACCGGCGCGCAGTGTTCCTGTGTGGCAGAAGTCTTTTTTAGAAAGTATTTTCGCAAATACCGCATATATAATGCGGATAATACGACAGTATTAGCGGCGCAAGGAGAACAATGTAAGTGCGTAGGTAAAGTACCTTTGTACATCCGTATCAAGGACGAACAAGTAAAGGTGATGTTTTTTATAGTAAAGAATTTGCAAGCAAATTTAATCCTAGGAATAGACTTTCTTTCAGACGCACAAGCTACACTGGATTTTAATGCAGCGTCCCTTAAGCTGACGATGAAACCAGTGCGTGTAGAAAAGGTTGAACCGCCAAGGTTAAATCTTGACCACCTGCCTAATGACGAGCAAGATAGAATCCGACAAGTGGTAAGTGAATTTGCTTCCTTATTTAGTGATATTCCAGGATTTACTCAGGTTACTAACCATAGTATTGACACCGGAGATGCATTGCCGGTTCGTCAAAAACCATACCGGTATGATAAGAATAAGGAAAAAATTATAGAATGGCATATTACCGATATGCTACGTAAAAAGATCATAACGCCTATCTCAAGTAGTTATGCTAGTCCGGTGGTTTTATGTAAGAAAAATAATGATTATCCTTTGGAGCATCCAAAAAGGTGGAGATTCGCTATTGATTACCGTAAATTAAATTCCATAACGAAATATCCGGTATATCCGTTACCGATCATAGAAGAAATTTTAAGGAACATAAAATCAACCAAATTTATGACGACTTTAGACTTAACGAATGGTTATTTTCAAATAGGGGTCAGGCCTGAGGACGTGCCTAAGACTGCTTTTATAACCAAGTCTGGCACTTATGCATTTTTGCGTATGCCGTTTGGCCTTTCAGGCGCCCCAGCAACATTTCAGCGATGCATGGACATTGTGTTAAGACCTGTTCTTGGAAAGTCCACATTTATCTATTTAGACGATATCATTATTACTAGTGATAATCTCGACCAACATATACAGGATTTAAGACAGGTGTTTTCTTTATTAAATGAGGCCGGTCTAAAAGTTAATGTCGAAAAGTGCAAATTTGCAGCCCCTGAATTAAAATATTTAAGTTACAAAATATCGCAAAAAGGGATCGAGACAGATGAATCAAAAATAATCGCTGTACAAAAGTATCCGACTCCAAACACGGCAAAGAAGCTCTCTTCTTTTCTAGGACTTTGTTCATATTATAGGTCCTTTATAAAAGATTTTGCGGCTATCGCTGAGCCATTGTTAAAATTAAAAAGGAAAAAGGCAAGATTCTCGTGGACGGCTGAAGCCGATAGTGCTTTCGAAAAATTAAAACAAGCATTAACGCAAGCCCCTGTGTTGAAATTTCCTGAATAGGATGAAAATTTAGAAATTTCAGCGGATGCTTCGGATTATGCGGTAGGAGCGGTACTTTCGCAAAATCAGCAGCCCGTGGCATTTTTTAGCCGAACTTTAAATCAAACACAAAGAAACTATTCCGCGACCGAGAGAGAGGCACTTGCAGTTCTGTTAGCAGTGCAAAAGTTCCGAGTCTATTTTGGAAAGGCGCCGATAACAGTATATTCTGATCATGCGGCGGTAACTAGATTGTACTCAGGGAAAAATTTATCCCCAAGGTAATAAGATGGGCAGTCAAGCTGCAAGAATATAATCTGGTAATCAAGCATACCCCCGGAAAGGAAAATATCGTAGCAGATGCCCTATCACGAATTAAATTAGACGAACAGGGTAATACCGTAAAAGTTGCAATGCTGACAGCGTGTACAATAAATTCCCGAGAAACTGTAATAACCGAACTGGGTAAGGATCCTGAGTTTGGAAGTATTTATGAGTATTTGAAGGATCCTGAAAATTTTAGCCACCAAGATATTGTGGCGATAAAAAATAGGGCGGCCTATTACGAACTAATAGATGGTCTATTATTCTACACAAAAACTACGAATTCCAACAACGAATTTCGACCTGTTATCCCAGCTAGTCTTAGATTAAATATCCTGCAAGAGCTCCATGACAGCCCTTTAGCTTCTCATGCTGGTATTCGAAAAACTATCCAACGCGTACGCGAGGCAGTCTACTTTCCTGAACTGCAATAGTTAACAAGGGCGTATGTCCAGTCCTGCCCAACATGTCAAGCCGTTAATTATATTAATTTCCGCCCGGCCGGGTTTCTAAATAGTATTAAATCCGAATTTCCAAATGAAATAATCGGCATCGATTTATTGGGCCCTTTCCCAAAAAGTCAGTTAAACAAAAGTCGCTATCTCCTTGTTATGGTTGATCATTTTAGTAAATGGACCGAAATTGTTCCCTTAAAACGAACCTCCGCGAAATTAGTTACTGATTCTATTTTAAATAAATATATTTTAAAATACGGGGCGCCCCTAAAAGTTATATCGGATAATGGTCCTCAATTTGTAAGTAATATATTTGAAGACATGTGCCAAAAACTGGGCATACGTCATTTAAAAATGGTCCCGTATCGGCCGCAATCAAATATAGCGGAACGGGTCAACAGAAATATAGTGAAAATTATCCGTAGTTATGTTAAAAATTTTCATAAAAGCTGGGATAACTATGTCAATGAATTTGCTTTCGCCCTTAGGACCGCAAAACATGATACAACGGGCAAAACTCCTGCTGAGTTATTTCTAGGCAGAAAGGTTATAACACCGTTAGATAAATTATTTTATGTGCAACAAAGAGCCCCAGAATTTAAAATGGGTGATATAGAAAAACTAATAAAAGAAGCAAAAAAGAATACGGAAGTAGCACAAAGAAAACAGAAGTTATACTATGATCTGAAACGACGGGGAGTAACTTATAAAGTAGGAGATGAAGTTTTAAAAATCAAGCATTCACTTTCTTCAGCACCAGAAGATAAAACTGCCAAATTTTTTCCACGCTTTGAAGGACCATATGTTATAGAAAAAATAACTCACGCTGTTGTAGTGTTAAAGGCAAGAAATGGTGAAACCTGTTCCGCAAATATTGATCAAATTAAACCCTACTTCGATCGTAATAAAATGCAAATATTTTCAGATCTTTTGCAGGATCCGGTACGGCAGACACCGCAGGTACAAGTTCCAGAGGTGGGAAAACGACAAGTACAAGGGCAAGCCAATGAGAGACAGAAGCAAGTGAAAAGAAAATTGCCCCGCGGAAAAACTGAAGGTAAAAAGAAAAAGAAGCCTTTCCACCGTCCAGAAAACAGAGTGCACGAACACCCCCAGAATGAAGAAGGGAGAAGGACGACGTATGTGAAAAGGACCGGGAGAAAGGACGGCAACTATTACCCGACTTTAAAACGGAAGATTGACTCATCCGACAGAACTCTCCGCAGCAAAAGTCGCCGAACTGCGGAAGGGCCATCAGCGGCGGAGGAAAAAGTACAAGAAAAATTTGAACGGCCAACAACGAGGTCCAAGCAGGATCACGACAGAAGTTTCCCGGTTCCACCAAGACCAGCTGCCTTCAAACGGCCAAGACCACAAGCAGAGCACAAAAGGAAGGTGTTCAAGGGTTACTGGTGAAAAACGGAAGCTTCCAGAGGAAAGCACTGAAGGGCGAGCCCGTACAAGAAGGAGGATCAACCAAGCTACTATCAGCTATACCTTTAAAGACTGGGCCCAGAAAAGGATGTCTGAATATTACAAAGATAAGTAAAATTTTATGTTACTTTACAAACTTAAGTTAATCTTTCATTCTTACTGCAAGTGGCAGATTTCAAGAAGTTTTACCTCATGCGAGGTCTACCTTTATCGCCAAAAGGGCGAGAAATGAGTTGTGACCGATTTTCTTATTATGTTTTTCAATTACTCGCGCGTAAAACTAAAGTTGATGTATAATAGCGTTGTGTAAAGACTTAAATATTGTAAAAAGTTATTGTATAAATTTTATTTAAAACATTCTAGCAAGAAAGAAGTTTTAGTCTGAAAGACTTTTTGAAATGTAGTATTATTTCAATGTAGAAAGAATTGGCACTTGCTTTGAAAAGAATAGAAGTTAACAATGTACTACTAATGTATGTTTTCAAATGTGTAAAATTAACGGCATGTTGATATGTTCTTGTATACATGTGAACTGTTATTTTGAATGTTAGGAAATACCGTGATATGGTAAAAGTGAAAGTAATGTTAAAAATTTGTTATTCGTGTGACTGTAAAGATTAAATCATGGTGAATATGTGTTAAAGGTTGAATGATGTAGTTAGGCTCTCTGACGCTACACTTTAGAGTTAGCCACTTTCAGAATAGTACCTCAGGGTTTAGAGTTGAAAGTAGGGTGTGTTAAGAGGTCTCGTATGTTGAATTTTAACACGTTAGTGTTTTGATTGTAGGAGGAAGTGTGGCACACGTAGACAGAAACACATACGTGTTTGGTGTTCTTTTACAACACATGTCAGAGAGCACGGGGAGAGATAATTAAAATAGTCATGAATGAAATAAGAATGTTAAGAGAAGTATATTCTATATGTTAATTGCAATGTCATTCTGTAACATTTCATTAAACTAGTTTTCCTTCCAGATCTCTGGAAGGAACCAGAATTGAATAAAGCTCCTGTTTAGATGCAGTACAGATGAAAAAAAAAAAAAGATTGTTGTATATCCCGGGAGCTGCTATTGTAACAAATTTCTTTCTTTTAAATTTTCTAGTTTCTAGCTAAGTTATGATTGTAAAAGGTTGGCCTCGCGTTAGTTTTTAGACTTAAAAGTTTTCAACAAGGTCGTTTTAGACCTCAGTTTCAAACAAATTTACTCTGGCGGGAAGTATGTAAGGATCTTAAGTTTTACTAACGTTTATTTTATTTTAAATCTTTACTATCACTTCTTATTTTCTACTTCCGGCCAGAATTAAAAGCGTGAAGGATTTTATGCAAAGTTGTCTGGCGAACGCCAAGTATTTAAGTGTGGCCTTTTTGCCAAGCAGGAGAGAGGAAGCAGTGAGTTCGAAGCAGGCCGCTTACCTTAGAAGTTACGCAGTTGCTATTTGCCTTCCAGGCCAGAGGTTTTAATCCTCTTGATAAATTAAACGTATTGTAGTGTTCACAGTCTCTGTGCTACATACGCTTCCTGTTATTATAAGGCCAATCTTATTCTAAAGTTAAATTAGAGTTTAGTTTTATTTTTATACCTTTTACGTTAGACCCCGAGTGGAGGGTCATTGTATTCCGAAGTACGGAAGTCATTGTATATAAAGAAAAATAAAGGATCTTGTATACCCTTCGTCTGTATCCTGTCTACTTACTACAATTAGTGAACATAGCTTTAGTAAGCTCTCTGTTCCTAGTCAGGTCATTGTATGTTTCCGAAGAAGGTTAGAAGAAACATTGAACCTGATAACGTAATGTTGAACTAATTAAAATGTGGTAAATTAGACTAACGGCTCACAGAATAATATAACGACCAGGAAAGGCTCTGGTTTGTAGCAAAACCGTAGAGACAAGCCAAATATCTAGAAGCACTCAACGACACAGAATCAAATTGCTAATAAATCACGGTATAACGTGGCCTGGAATAGCAGATACGCTCTAACATTAATTTACAAAACTCTTGCTTAAATAGCTTTTCTTTCTATCACAATCTGAATAAACGCTCGTTATCTCATTTACAGTATGCATGAAAAGCGTGGATGGAAGAAGAGTGAAAAGAAAGTCTTTCGACTTAAAATTATTATTTGTTAAAAATTAATAGATAAATATCACAACTTAACGTAATATTAGATAATGTCTCTCATCAGAGTATAAGTTGAAATTATAGAAGGTAAATAAAGTAAAATCAAAGACTATGATTGGAGTCATTGGTCACGTATATTCCATAAAAATATAAAAATAATAGAGCCTAATTTGTCTCATAAAAAGGGACTTTCGCTGTTGAAAAGTACAAAAGAATGCTTTTGTTAACATAACTGCACTCAATAAAGCTTTTGAAATCTAGTTGTAAATTAGTTGTTACACAGATAACGGTTTCCTTAACTTGTTTTTCAATCCATTTATATACAGATAAAATAAATTGCCACCCAGTTAAATAGAACCCTTATATTTTATTAAAATAATAATTTTATGATTGGTATATTATTTTCTATATTTGATTAACACATCTGAAAATTAATAAACTCCTTAGATTCTTTTCAGTTTCTTTTATGTCCTGTACGCACTAATGTACAAAAATCGAATCAACGAATGGCGCTGCCTACGCATCTAACTATGAGCGCATCTAACTAAATGTCGTATCTAAATGCCACATCTAATTCTATTAAGTAGTGGTTAAGTTATGATTCTATGATCAAAATACTCAATCTAGTTTTAAAAAGTATTTATTAAAATATTAAACAAATTAATCTAATCTAGAATCTAGAATCTAGAATCAAATCTAATTTTACATCTCATGAGCAGCGTTCGAGCTGCGTCACAACAAATAGAAAGTCAAGTTCTCATTATTGCCATTCCGAGGCAGAGAAAAGTTTCTAATTAAGCCGGAACATGTCCTATACTTTTACTCCGCTTTAAAATGGTAGCAATCGTTTTTCAAATTTTATGCGGGGAAAACTAGCTTATTATTAAGAACTGTAATATCTGATTTCAAATTTATTATATCATATTTTCTTAAAAATTAATTAATCTTTTATATGAAATTCATAATTGTATCACAAATTATAATCATTAATTTATAATTATATAAAAAATTAAATGTCACATTTATGAATTAGCTATTAAAGGACCTATACAATTAATAAGCTCTTCAGATTCTTTTCAGTTTCTTTTATGTCCTATAGTTTTACTCGGCTTTAAAATGGTAGGAATCGTTTTCAAATTTTATACGGGGAAAATACCTTACTATTAAGAATTGTAATATCTAATTTGAAATTTATTATATCATATTTTTCTTATAATTATTGAGAATTAGCTTTAAAAGTTAATTATTCATTTATATGAAATTCATAAATGAATCATAAATGGTAATCATTAATTTATAATTATATAAAAAATTAAATGTCACATTTATGAATTAGCTATTAAAGAACTAAACAAGAAAAGAAGTTCATAAAAATATGCTCCTGCTCAAGGTGTATCAAATTTCTTTAATCTACCTATTAAGATTTGATATTGGCAAGGATTCGAGTTTTAGACAGCCAAGGCTTCTGCTAACAGTAGGGAGTGTTATTGTAAAGCTTTATTTCGCAGAAATGTGTCTTTAAAACATCGATTTGAAAGTCACATATTTTTCGTAACTTGGCTTTGGAAGTGGTATAAACCATAAAAGTTAAATAAATCAGGCATTATTTAGATAATTTTCAGCGACACCATCCTATTAAGAAATAAGACTTGAAAAATAAATAAAACATGATACAAGCAAATTAATTTAAAAGAGGTTGCCAGAAACAGTAAAAAAGTAATGCAGGCAAGAAATATGCATATTATTAAAAGTTAAGTATATAAACGCCACTTACGAAATTTCCCAGAAATTTCTACTTAATTCCTTATATATATTTTAAAGGTCCATGAAATAACATTTCACTAAATTACCATCTGATAAATGCTGAAAAATGCGTAAACGGTTTTATTTGTAGTTCACTAAGATTACTACTTTATTGATCACAACTATAAATTTATGACTTCTTTAAATTTACAACTTCGGTATGCGCATTGCAATAAAAGAAGAGATTTTTGCAAATATATATTTAGAATGAAAATTGTTTGGAGAATTTATGAGTCAATTGTTGTTTGGAGCTTACTTGAGAGAATTTATTTTAGAATTATATTTTATAAAAGCAATTTCTACTTCCTTTATAAATTCTAACGCCTATTCCTAATACATTGCTTATTTTTTAATTTGTTTTCCTTCTTAATTATATTTCTGTTGCACGCAGTTTCTGCTAAAATCTTTCCATATTTTAAATACAGTGAGTAATTGACAACAAATGTGTTTTTAGCTTTGGAACATTTTTTGATGTGAAAAAGAACTCTTCCGTAATTTTGAATCATATATTTTTTCAGAAAACACTTATTTTGAAAAAATAACTATGCGTGGAATATCAAATATCTGAATTTCCTATTTTTCTTATGAATTCGATATTTTTATATGTGTCTTAGTCATTTTAAGTAAGTTTGTGCGTATAGTTAAGGCAAATTAATTGAAAAGCGATTACCAAATTAATTTAAAAGAGATTCGATTTTATTATTATCTGTGCATTTATTTAAGTAAGTATATACATTTGCTATATATGTCGCGAAAAATCATAAATGCTTTGCACTGAAAATGGGAGTCTAAGGTGCTATGAATCTGGGGAAAATCATTCATAATGATAAATACCAGAATATGAAATATGAACTATAAGCTATAAGATCTAGCCTTTATAGACCACGTAAACTAAAACAGATCCTACAAATTAAACTGGCGAATTCTCGCATAGGCGTGAATAAATTACCAGCAAAGAAGAAGGGGAAAATATCCTTTTATTAATTCAACTCAGAACAGAAAGGCACGTACTTCGTGCTTTACAATAACACCAACCACTTGCGGTGGAACTTAAACGTTATAACATAAATCGGTTTAAGTCTAAATAGAATAGTGCTGGATAGCGAAAACACGCTCTGAATAAACTCAGAGATTCACCCGTTTAAATCACTTCATTCAAATTTACATCCTGGTGAGGAAATGCGAGGGGAAATTCAGGGGTTCAGGAACGATAACAAAATTTTGATAAAATGTTAGTTAACTAAAGGAAAACCCTACAAAGCAAAAGATTTTTTTTCAAAGCAGAAACAAACATTTGTACATATTTTTGGATCTTTTGCGACGATCTCTAGAGTAATGCACTTAGCAAACCGTTTTCGATTAACCTTGACATAAGGTATTATAGTATATAAATAAAGAATCTGTAACTTTCTTAACGGTTGCAATAGTTTTATGGAATTTGATACGTAAATTCCTTTTCTAAAGCTGATGCTAAAACATCAAAAGCTAGAAAAAAGTAATTTTTGCAGATTAAAAAAACATCTATGGTGAGTATCTGTTGAGCTATTTATAATTAATTTAAATGAGGAATTTTAACTCACAAAAATTTTAAAAGGATGATAATTTTTTTCAAAGTTATCAAAATAAGCTCTTTATAGTATGAGAATTTTGAACTTTAATAGTTATTAAAGAAAAACATGAACTTCCTGATTTATTACCATGACACAGTTGTAGAGACATTACGTTATTTCGAAGGAGGAGACAGGAAAAATTAGCAATGGCAGGACTCGAACCACGAACCCCTCGAATACGCGCCGAGTATGCTGACCATTACACCACGTAGGCATGCTAAGAAGGCGGAAAAAAACCTTATACAGTCATTTGTAATATTATTTAAATGCCAGTATTTATATAATAATAATATATTTTCTTATTCATGCTTATTTTTAGATTTTGAACAAGAAAGCTGGATATATCAGGACGGTAACGTTGTTTACTTCAACTGAATGATCAAAGATCCACTTGGCTTTGTAAGACCGTACCACCTACCCAGATATCATTCAAATACATGAAACCCTTTTTTCTCTTTTCCCCTTTATTTATTTATTTTCTGGTTTATAATGTACTTGCGACATATTCTTTCTGTGCACCTGTCGCTGACTTGTTGTCATGGCGCACAAACGAGCAGCTGCTAGCTGCCTGACAAAAGGATTCTGACAAAACCCTTTTAGGTTGATATATTTTCTATAATAAAAAGTTTTTAACAGTCTTCACTGCTTTTGAATGATACAGCGAATATATTTTGCATGGACAGAAATATTGTTGTTTTGAACAAAGATGTTTTTAAAAACACCAGTAATATGAGATTTGTATCCAGTGTAATATGAATAGATACTGCTTATAAAACACGTGTTCTTCTGAACGTTCTCAAAAAACGTTTTCTCTTAAAATTTTTCTGCAGGTTATTTTATGAACTTCTAAAAAAAGAACTTATGTCGTAATCTTGAACAATATCATTACTTAAAAAAATAGCCATGTTGCAATAACACAGCGGATTTCTAATTTGCTGATACTTGCGTGTGCATTAACTCTTTTAGAAAAGTGTGCTGTATTAAATATCACTAAAGTTTTGTGTATCACTTAGAATATTCACTGTTTTAAAATAAGAGTAATTCTTTTTTCTATGTGAAGATGGTATACTCTTTTAAGAAGAGTATCTGCTATTTTATATTTCATTATTACAATTTAGAGGAGCTTTATTATTAAATATAATGTAAGCATTTTGTAACAATTTTGAAAATTCCTTAAGTGGTTTCGAAGTAAAACACAAGCTCACGTAAAAAATTGATATTTAAAAATAAACTTCCTCGAAATGCGAAGGTAATTAATAGTTAGCTAACAAAGCTAATAACTCTAAAGAATGTTGTCCTTTGAACACCGTTTTCTGCGCATCTCATTACCAAAGTTGCTGACCCGTGCTTACTTCGTGAGCTCATCTAATTAAGTCTGTTGTTGAGCCTATGTTCTATAGATAGGAAATCATTAAATTGAAAGCAAGGCCTTGAGAGTAATCAGTTAAAGACTTTTTAATTAATGATAATGAAAATAAATTGAAAGGAGACCATAACTAATGCATAGTAAATTTTGAGCATAAAATTATAAAAGAACCTTGAAGACCTCTATACATACTATTTACAAAATACGGACAGCATGAGATTAATTCGAGATTAAAGCATTTCGATGATTATGATTAATTCGCATTCGTAGTCACTAATAGTATCAATATACATCATTATATGAGACTTGCAAGAAATAAAATGATATATATGGTATAATTAGATGTGAAAACCACTCCCTCCCCCAACAATTCCTAAGGTAAAAGGCTAAACATAAGAGTGACTAAGGAAAACATTGGTGAGTGATAGACCGAAAAAGAATGTCGAGACATCAGGTATTTTTTGGAAGCAAGAGAGATTAAAAAATTAGCAACGCCTTCGCCGGGAATCGAACCATGGACCTCTGGAATACGCGCCCAGCGTACAGACCATCAAACCACGAAGGCACGCTAAGAAAGTGGGAGAAATACCTTATCAGAAAACAAAGGGTAACCTTACCTTGTTTATTAAACAATTGCTTGCAATATGGAAGACTAAATTAATATTCTGAATACATTATTAAGTTGCCAAAGCAGCATAAAAGTAAGGCTTTACTACAAGGAATGTTAATTTTCAAATCCTACAAAAGAATTTGGAAGCAGTGTCATTGTTCAGAACATTCATTTAATTGTTACGAATAACATATTAAAATATATATTTAAGTGAGGAAGACAGTAAAATTATCAGAAAAATTTGCCAGAAGCAAATTTACAATTCGCTGACAAATATAGCGTTTGAATGAGAGTTACAAAATGCAAATCAATGAAAGAAAAATATGGAAGTATAAAAATGTTTTAAATATCTTATCATGTATTATAGATTTAAATGAGCGCGTGGCATTTGATTAATGCAGATAGACATTTTTTTCCATGTGTCTATTGCCAGTCAGTTTCTTTCAGAGAATTCACCACGCTGCACTTCGGAAATTTCGTATAATTTATTAACAAACGAGACAAAGTGGAATGTTATACTTTTATACTATGTGAAAATGTTTGACTTTCATTTAACATGAGGATGGAAATTTAATGATTTTTTTCAATGGTAAAAATTTTTTTTCACTTTTATGAATGAATCATACTGTGGTGAAGTTAAGAACATGATTCATAAACTGCTGCTATTATGTCTAAAAATATTGCTGTTAAACATGTTACTATTAAAATGCCCGCATTTCTGTTGCTTTTATATAAATGCACATATTTTTCATGCACATGTTTTTTTACATACCTTTACAAAAGTGCACATATTTTGAAAGCAGGGAAAATGCAGAGAAAGGTTGTTCATAGTGTATTTTCCCAAATACACTACTTACGTACTGTAATTAATTGATATTTATTGGGCAAGCATCCTCATTAGACGGACTACAAAGAAAAATAAGAGGAACTCATGTCCTCTTTTTGTCAAAGCCCGGAATCTCAAAGCCCTGAGTTTTGCAAGAGCTTATAGCTGTCACTCGGGAAACATCTGAAACATCCCACCAGAATCACGAATTAGGTAGAAGAGATAAATAAGGAAACCACTTTTTCTTTTCTTTATTTTGTTACAAGCTGGCAGTAAAGGGCCTGGAAGCTAAAACGTTAGCTTCTGGATAAATTTCTTTTTTTTTTTTTACACTTTTCGTGGAGATTCGTTTTTTTCAGTTGCATTTTTCTCGGGCATTTAGTAACATAGACATACAAGAAACAATTATCATACTGTCATATTACAACAGTTGCTTTCATAATGTTTTCCTATATTTCATGGATATTCGTTAGACCAGTGGTTCTCAACCTTTTGACTAACACGAACCATCTAAACAAAAATTGAAAACCGTTAGTACCACCACTACAAAGTACTACTACCACCACCACTCTTGAACAAAGCTCAGATCGCATAAATTTACGAGTGTTAGAGAAAAAAAATCAGGATGTTGGGGTTTTTAATATTTGAATTCAATAGTTAAAAATACTTTGCTTCTTTTGCGTACCACCTATTTTTCTTTTGCGTACCACCAGTCGTACGCATACCACCGGTTGAGAACCGCTGCGTTAGACGTTTTTCAGCGGTTTTGAATGTCAGTCTGGTACAGATTTTGGCTCTAAAACCTGCATAAGTGATTTCAATTCAGAATTGAATTTCGTGATCTTGTATGCTTTCAGATGCATAAGAAAACCTAAAACCACATAATGCCCCTCATCATGCGAAAAAAAGATATCGAAATGTAATTACACTTCTTGTAAGAAATCTTGTAATTACATTGTAAATTTTTTTACGTTATATGTTTAACGTTTAGCTGTTAGCAGATAGCTGAAGTTTTGAGAGTAAGAGATGTTAATAAATTTATAATAATCTATATTTTGTTATTTAGTTTTTTTCAGTGTATAAACTGCTAATTTCTTGAATATCGAAATACTTTTCTTTAAGGATAAAGATCTAAATTTACTTAAAATAGGATTTTTATCTATATTTTCTGCTATAGCGTTTTATAGAACTATTTTAACTGATCTACAAATCCACAGTTCCGTAATAGATATCAGCAAATACATGGGAGTTTCTGGAACTTTTGATTTATTAAATAAAGGAAATTCACTAAAAGTATCACACAAGTATAGTGAAAGAATAATGCCAATTTGTGCCAGATTTGTTGCTTTTGTAAAATGGCTGCACTTTGTACTAAATGTCTGTAACTGTGTTTGAATTCAATAGTTAAAAATACTTTCCTTCTTTTGCGTACCACCTATTTTGCGTTTTACCATTTGCACTAAAAAGCTCCAAACTCTTGAACCGTTAATATTGATCATCATGAAGTATTTAGAAAATAAATTTTAATGTAGAAGTTAGTGAGTTCAAAGAAATTCTAAAATGATAGATTTTGTTTGCTGTATTTGAACAGAAAAGAATTTTATCTATCGTATGGGACATGTATAGCCGGCTATGTATTATTCAAATGCAATTACATCTTACTAAACTTCTGTTGAATGAACAGCTGCTGATGGACACCTAAACTGCAATAATATATATATATATATTTTAAATGGATTCTCTCAATTTAGTCTGCAGAGACATTAGGGTATATTTTGGAAGCAGGAAAGATAAAAAAAGAACAACCGCCTTCGCTGGGAATCGAACCACGGCCCTCTGGCATACGGGCAAAGCGTGCAGAACCAATACATCACGAAGGCACGCTAGGAAGGCGGGAGAAATACGTTATATGTCAACTTAAATATTGATGAACGTTTCCCTAAACTCTTAGAAATTCCAGATTGTTTGATAGGTCTAAAACTGTCATGCTGTTGCCATCTTGTTTTTGTCGTAAGACCCAGCTATCTATTGCCTGAAGGCCTTTGGGATTATCGTCTTCTTGAGCTCAACATATTATCTTCCTTATCGTCTTCCGGTTTTCTTTCACCCGCCAGGATTTCTCTCGTCTGTTCTTGTTTTCTGGCTCACAGTATTAAACAGTGTGATATTTTTCTTTTTTCTCAACAGATTAGAGATGGCCCATCTTTGTGTCATCTGAATAAAAACAAGTCTTTCCTTTTGCGTTGTAGAAACGGAACCTTGCATACTAAGAAAAATATCGTACAAATTAGTCGTTTTCTTTTTCTGATTATTCTGGTGATTATTCTTTAGTTTAATAAATCTAAGCATTTTTCATGTGTACAAGAAGTAAAGTAAGACAATGTAAGCTGAAAAAGTTAGGTTAAAAGTCTTACATGGATTGAGATTTTGTACAAAATTCACAACAGTTTCATATAAAATTCATGACATTTTTCAAGAATAGAAATAACAGTTTTACTGCACAGATTGAAACTCAAGGAACTTTAAACAGATCTTTCAAGAACAATAGTGTTTTACTATTAAAAAATGCAAAACATGTTTTCGTCTGTATTATACCTTTACTTGAAACTCAAAATGCTCTGAAAAACATATTTTAATAATCTGGAAAATTGCTTTCATATGCTTTCTGCAATCAATATACAGTTGTAATTTAATATGTTTTCTAGTCAACAATATAAAATTTGAGACATAAACAAACAAATTTCATTCTTTTCTGTGCTTACATATTCAATGATAAGATATATTATTACACAATTTTGTTCGTAACGATTGGAACTGATCCTGGTACTGATTTTTTCCATTTCACTCAGGCATTCAAAAGTTAGTATTCCCCTTATTTAATTTTGCCTAAGGATTAATGTTCGCAAATAAAATTTTTTATTCAAATGTAGTTTAGAGAAAAAGCGTACTGGTTTATCGATGCATAAGTTCTCTGCTTGAAGAATGTGTATGATTTATAAGGATGATCCTTGAAATTTATATATACGTGCATACTTTGCGACGAAGAGTATAGTTAAGAAGGTGTATCTTGAGTATTTTTTTTTGTTAATTTATTTCATGTTTCAGTTTTGTATTTAGAATAAAATAATTATTTGATCCAATTTATGTATTCTTAAAATTGTTCCCATTAAAAAGTTTATTACCGCTTAGAATTTTGCGTTTGCGAATTTGTATGGAATTGATTTAAATTACTTTGCAAAGCAACAATTATCTGAACTTCATAAAAAATCATTTACAATGCTTTGTCTTTCGAAATTTATTCCTTGAATATTCTCAGTGTTCCCTACGCAAAGCAGTAATTATCTGATCGCTCTGTTATTTCGATTCATGATTCCTTGAACGCGTCTTAAAATTATTGCTAGAAGAAAATACATCAGTTGAAAATTACAATACCTCATGTGTAATTAACTGATCGATAATGAAAATCGCGCTTCCTGGGTTAATGCACTTCTCACACAGTTTCTGGTATGTTTATTTTTCTTGGCTGTCTCATTTATCTTAAGTTTCGTAGGTTACTAATCGACATTGCTATAAATAGTATATGCTAATTGCACCTAAATTGGAAATAAATATCCAGTACGTTTTAAAAATGAACTAATGCTTCTTGTTTTAAAAGGCAAATTGAAATGAAATGTAAGAGAACTGCTTTTAATAAATCTCACTACTTCCCCCTCTTTGAAACAGTATTTTTAAATTCTGTAAAATAGTTCTCAGCGTTATAATTTTTATCTTCTTCTTTCTTAAAGAATAAAACATATAGGATTTTGCAAGATTGCTTTTTCTTGAGATTTATTCTTCGGCTTAAACATTCTAACCAAGAATGTCTTAGTAACGGTTTGTTACGAAAACGGAGTACTTTTAGCTCGTTTTAGGTCAACACCAGTCAGATTAGTAACGTGATAGTGTGAATGAACATACAAGTATTTTGCTTTAAGCATTATTTCTCACTTCAGAGCTCTGAAACTAATATGTGTGCAGGTAACAACTCTTCGTTCTTATATTTTGTTCTTTCTTGTCTTGTGAGATCATATTTTTTTGTTTATTTTTTATGCATACCTGCGTCTTATACAGTACTGAAGGCATCTATCTTTCTGCATATTATTTACAAAATGTCTCATTTTTATGAAGGATGAAGGAAGAACACACGTATTTCTAATAAAGGGTTTTGTAAACTAATGTGCTGAGTAATTTTCATAACATTTAGAATTAGCAGCGTAGAAATATAAATAAGATAGTTTTCTACATGTCGAGCAAATTAATTAATTAATTTTTCTGTACACTCCTTAAATTTTCTCATCTACCAGCAGGTTAGTTATTTAAATGCGGATTGAATTACTTAGTTTAATATATACTGCATTTTAATGGATGGCTTTCGTATATTTACTTTGCTCATTTAGACGTTAAGTATAAAGAAATAAATTGCAATAGATACTAGATTTAGCTAAACTTACCCCAAACGGAAATGAGCAACATATGCAAAGCAGGAAAATAAAATGTAATAACTTCAAAAGCTATTCAAATAATTTATCAATTTTCATGAAAACTGAGATATGCAATTAATTTCGCTTGAAGTATTGATTATGCTAAGCAAGGAAATATAACATGAAAAACTAAAAGATCCGTATCATACCTTTACACACGAGAAGAATTTCAAATTCGGATTAAAATCTCAGAAAAGATAAGTTTGGAATGCAAAGAAGATGCATTATTTGAAACTAATTTTTTTAATATGAATATTACTTAACGCATTTAGTCATGCATTAACTAATTTCTCTAAATATGTAAAATTTTAATTGTTATGGTTATTTGAATATGGGAAAGCACACAAGAATTGCATGCCTAAGGAAAGGGATACCTTTGTGGAGAACTTGCTAAGAGAAACTGGCTCTTTTTCACGTTACATATGGAGAAAACTATTAAAACCAACAACGCAACCTTCCCGTTCGCCGTGGGTCAAAACTCAAGTTGAACTATTAGTACTATGTAGCAGTCTTTAACCACTCGAACAATGGTGGGGCTGTCAGGTTTGGAATGTTGATCAAAATACAATAAAGACACAGTAGTTCATATTTGTGAAACAGATTCATTACGAATAATTATTTTCCCAATTTTTAATATCTTCTCAAATTAAAGAGAATATCTTTATGTCATGAGAAGAAAGTTATTTCTTTTCAAATTATAGTAACGGCATAATAAAAAAAATGTCAAGTACACTCCAGATAAAAAGAAGTTCCGCAAGCTTAGATTAGCAAGTTGATAGCTGGAATTTGAATTCACATATTCATCTTCTCCGTTCTGTTTGCAGGATAAAAGCCAATAGTAAGGGCAAATCAAACTTAGCTGCACTTTCGTTGAATATTGATTGAAAGTTTGCTAGGTTTCTGCTATGACAGTGACATGACGGTGGCAACATTTATAATCTGAGCTGAGCTATTTTGTGTGTGTGCTTTTGACATTGACTTCACGTTATTTTCCGTTGGATATTTTAATTTTGTTTTTCTTTCAATGGCTGCCTTCGAGGTTTATTAGCTTCCAGAAATTTAGGCTTCTTGGCATTCTGATCCATACTGCAATGATGAAAATTACAAAAATCAAATATTATTTACTGTTGTTATTTCAAATAACAATATTGTTCCTATTAAAAATGTAACATCTAATATCCCATAAACTAACTCGGATAAAGTGGTAACGATAAAATATGAGCACCAATGTGTCATAGTTAGTATTTTCTTTCAGAAGATACAATTTCTCTTCTCAAGATCACTTTCTGGAAAATAAGCGAAAACAGCAATTCCGTAGATGAATGTCGGAAAATAAAACTAGTCATTTAAATATTTTAGTTTTCTAAAAGGCTCTGAGTAGCAGCGCGACGAGAAAGGCGTAAAGTAACTTAACAAATCATCGTCTTAACAACTTCACTTTTTTATTCATGAATAAATAACTTCTTTCAAGAAAATATTTCATTTTTTTTGTGAAAATAGCGAAAAAATGATAATGGAAGTTATAAATGTTACCTAATTCTCCAGCTGCATAAAATATGCATGTTATCTTCTATTAACATATGCTGCGGTTGGAAACGAGAAGTTAAAATTTTTATATGAATTATAACCGTTACTAATTATGCAACGCTTGAACGCTTTGAGTTGCTTACAAATATGTATATAAAAAGGAAAAAGTTCGGAATATAATATCTAATAATAAAGCAAAATCTGAGAAGGTTGTCAGTTGTTTTTTAGTTGCATGTATTTGAATATTTATAGTTTTGTGTTCAGTAAAAGTTTCATATAATAACAACGTAATAAAGTTAATTATTGCAAATAAAACTGATTGTTATTATAAGAAAGTTTAGTTAAAATTTTAAGGAAAATTTAATTTAAGTCAGTTGTCAGAGAAGCGAAGCAGTGGTTTTTTTTTATCAAAGACTTTCAAGGAAAGTGCTCAAATCACAACATAAAAATTAATAAATACGAATAAAGTATCAGAAAAGTGCAAATTTTGAAGATTTTACAGTAATACCAATGTAAAGAATTTATTTATTACAAATAAAACTGATGGCTGTTACACGAAGCCTTAGTTAAAATTTTACTGAAGATACAATTTAATACAGTTATTCAGAGCAGAGACGCAAGAATTCTTTTTATCAGAACGTTTGAAGTAAATTACACAAATAACAAGACCATAAAAAGTAATATTTATAAATACAAATAAAGGAATGTTACAAATAACAAGACCATAAAAAGCAATATTTATAAATACAAATAAAGGAATGTTACAAATAAAATACAAATAAAGGAATGTTACAAATAAAATACAAATAAAGGAATGTTACAAATAAAATACAAATAAAGTAATGTTACAAATAAAATAGAAATAACGCAATGTTAAGGTTACACTCAATTTGTCTTAATTTAAACCAAGGGTTCCCAACGGGATCGGTTGCAGCCCCTTGCGGGTCGATGGAATTTTACAGAGGTCTAGTATTATCAAAAGGTCGACAGAATAATATATACTAGGAATTATAGACATAATTAAGGTATCATTGAAAATAAAAAATATTAATAAAACTGATAATTAATTACTTATTGATATGAAACTGTATCACATAGTGAGGTAGAAATCATATAAAATATATACAAGAGAAAAAATACGCCAAAGCTGCTTAATATGTTTTTTAAATAAATATCATTTTAAAAAATATAAATTTTTTTTATACAGTAAGTGCAATATAAAAAAGTAAAAAAGTAAGGCAAGAAAACACAATTTCCCAAAATACGAATGCAGTTGTTCGTAGAACGAGCTTAATGCGATTGTCCGTTATTAAAAAGGACTATATTTCTTCAGAAGATATAATGTTATATACAAGCCACTCGCAAAATTTGAAAGATTTGAATGTGGCAGCATAGGACATAGAATCATCGAGCCGTGATATATTTGATCTTTACTTTATGATACAAGAAAACCATTGAAGGAAGATGTTAAATCACAAGTCTTTTCTAAACACACGAGTGCGCTAATTTTTAGAATTTAAAAGTCATCCAAGCGAAATATCCCAAAACAAAAGTTGTTATCTAATCAACATTATTGACTTTCCCAACTTACTACTAAATGGAAGCAGGCTTAAGTCAGGCCAATAATTTATTACGGAAAACAAGAAATGGTTTGAATATTTTTGACCGAGGTAATTAAAGAATTAAGTAGTTTATATAAAAATTTAAATAAACATCAATACATCAAGCACAAATGTCACGTTAATTAAAATTGACCTATTGTACAATTGAAATTTGAGATTTTGTTTCAGAAAACCTGTTCATATTTGTAAAATTAAAAATTATATTATGCAAAAAAGTAATAAAACGTATAGATAATAAACCATTTTGCTTTCAAAACTTTGGTTCATATGTTTAGTTTAAATCAGGGTCTCTCAACCGGTGGTACGCAAAGAAGCAAAGTATTTTTAACTATTAAATTCAAAAATTAAAACCCCAATATTGTGATTGAATGTTTTTCTCTAACACTCGTAAATTTATGCGATCTGAGCTTTGTTCAAGAGTGGTGGTAGTTGTACTATGGTGGTGCTAAAGATTTTCAATTTTTGTTTAGATGGTACGCGGTAGTCAAAAGGTTGAGAACCGCTGGCTCTAAATGTTATCTTCAAGTTATTTATGTCCAATTATTGTTATTATGATTACGCTACATGCTGTATACTAGCAGAGAAAAATGTAAGGTAGTAGATGAAGAAAATCGTTCTTTTAAAAGGGGTCGATGCAAGAAAAAGTTTAGGATTACCTGATCTAAACACTAACCTAACCTTTTAGACTGCTAGACGAATTTTTGAGCTGTCTTTAATTGTCAGTAAGAGAGCTCAAAAGGAATGCAATAGATTAAAGTAAATAAGGATTTATTTTTAGACAGAAGTATAGAAAAAGTTTGCTTCCACTTCTATCGAAAATCACAAACAACAATTTAAGTCTTAGCTAAAAGGCTCTGTTAATTGCACGACTACTATTAAAATAAATTTCAAGTAGAGGAAATCTCGTCAACTGTATATCTTAAGCAAGATAATGAAAAAAAGCTCCACTATAAAACAGGCTGAACTTGTGGAACTTGTTTCTCATAGATTCTTATTTAAAACTCCACTCATTTGCACATTCTGAAGGAGTAGAAGAAACAGGAAAATTTTAAAACAGATTTTACAGAAACAGAACTTTTTCAGTAAAATGACTCTTACAGTGCTCATACATATAAGGGAAAATCTTAATTTATCACAGACCTCAAGCAAATTACATTTAGCTGTTAAGAAGCAGAAATAAATTTTTTAACTAATGAAGCAAATCTAATGAAGGAAAAGAATTTTTGAGCAAACAAAAATAACAAAAGTGAGGAATTCCAATTTAAAACTGTTGACTTTGTTTTTACACATTTTGTACCTGTGATATGTCCTGTTGCCACATTAATGGTCAAAATTCAAAACGAATATAATTTTCAAACATCGCAACCATAAAACAAACGTGTGACTTCACTTTAATGAACTTATGTCAATTTACACAAGTAAATGTTCAATAAAAAGCGTGAGTGCATATTTGCACAATTTATTTTATTTTTGCCGCTAATTTTGCTAATTTTGCCGCTAAACTTGCTGGTGAAGGCTTAGCGCGTTTCATAAGTAAAAATGCGACCTCTTCAAGTTAGAGAAAAAGCATTCTACGTAGGCGTGTTCATTTGAATTCTGTAAGAAAAAAAATAATGCGGCTGCACTACCAGTTACAAAAAGAAGCTCATAGAATAAATGCAGAAATAACCAGAGGCTGTATAATGTAACCCTTTTGGATGATATCCGCAAAAATATTGAAAGAATGGTCTAGGAAAGCAATAACAATAAAGCGGTGCAATATAAACGTTTCCTTACTGAGGCAGTTTCATGTTCCATAATGCAAAACTTACCAATATATAACAAATAAATGCCTTAACAATATATAATAAATACGGCTGGAAAAATGAATGATAAAATCTCCCTCGAGAACGTTGAGATCCTGCAGATAATTTAAGATGGCTACAATGAAATTTAACAGCTAAAAGTAATATCAGAATTCCGTCTGTTGAGAAATCTTTTGTTTTCGTAATAAGAAATTTTTCATAAAAAAAGTAAATACAGGCTTTCGATATAGAAAAAGCAAGTACAGGAAATTTTTGTTGCAATCAAAGGAAACTTGTTTAAATGTTTGATCATTAGAAGCCTTTGTAAGCTCATTACGATATTAGATTATCAGTGCCTTTCTCTCACGCCAAATCCTATAATTGTGCCAGAAGAAAAAAAATTGCCCTTTCTATTCTTTTCGTTTTCCCGTAATTCAATGTTTATTTTCCATGAACACTCCACTATTTATTTAAAACTGTTGTTGTCAAACAGAGGCTGTTCCCGATCAATACAGATCCGAAATTATGCGGATATGTTCGGGAAGATAAACATGTTATTCATTTCTCGCAAAAAATATACGTATGCACTTGGAGCCATGCTGTCTGCATTATCTTTTTATTATTCACAAAACTCATTCAAAATTTTCCCACCCATATCACATTTTCTAAAAGTTATCTCAATAATGTATCAGTCTCTTTTTCTGTGAGATACAAAATTATCCATAATCTCATTGAGTTCAAATTTCGAATTATTTGCTCTTTTATTAAAGAACTTGTAGTTCATTTTTTAATATTCTAGATAAGAGAAACATATTTTGAGATTTTATAATTTCAGAAGCTGTATATATTCTTTGGTATGCGGTATATTCTAGAAACTAACAGAGCCACAAAACTTCGCTGTAAGGAAAGCAAAGCACAGATTTGAAAGGAAAAACAAATATATGTTGCTTTGTTAACAGGGTTGAACTTTCGACCTTTCTTTCAAGATTTCACCTGCTGAAATTACTTACAAAAATTTTTTAATGTGAAGGATAGATTTCTCTGAGTCATATATATTCATTAATTCCCAATTTTAATTAGCGAATCCTATACTAATTAAATTTTTAGTTCAGCTATAAAACGTAATAATTTAATTTAATGATGAATTATTATCATAATTAAAACAAATAATAATTAAATTACAATTAAATTAAATAATGTTAATTATAATTAAATAATTAATTAAATTATAAAATTAAATGAAGAAATTATTAATTATAATTATAAAATTGAATGTTTAAGTATAGCTAAACGCATCATCTTGTTAATTTACTTCCCCTTTCCCAATTTCTTAAAAACAGCAATAAGAATGTTTAGATAAGAAAAGCACGAAGGCAAAGAATCGTTGAAAAATACATTGCGCCCTTGCACGGAATCGATTTTAGGACTTTCGAGTTGTTAGATAGATATTCTGATTTTTACAATACAAGAGCACAACGGACGGATACTTTATATACTCTCTTCCGTCTAAAAATGACTGCAGAAAACGGAAGACTGAATTGTGTTGATAGTTCTCCAACTCGACTAATGCCATTTGGGGATGAATTATCGTTCATAATTTTCAATTCCAACTTCAGATGTGCAAACAACATACGAGAGAGAACAAACATAGAAAAATGCACCGTGTTCTTCTCCAGACTCAAAATTTGGGTTTTCCAACTACCACAACTTTCTGCTGACCATTGAACTACAACAGCATTTGTGAAGAATCTTTTAATTGTCTGTAGGGTTCCAACCTTTCTTCTAACAGCTAAGTGTGTAAGAACCTCGTGAACAGGTAAGCGAATATTCGCTTTAGTTCAGAAACAGATACATAAAAGTCAAGAAGGGTTAATTACCTTTTGTTTCTCAAAATAAGAATTCCACAGATGGTCCCTTTCTCAGGACGTAGAGCAAAGCCTCTACTTGGGCTTGAACTCAAAATAATACGAAATGAAACTTAACTAAAGCTTAACTAAAAGATATAGCCGAAGCTATCAAGATTTCTAAGTAGTTGCCTCCTAAATATCAATTAAGCTGGCGAAGCTATCAAGGCCCTGAGATACGGCCGAGCGTAGTAATAGCTTAGAGAGAATGTAGCCAAAAGGCAAACGCGCGCTAGTCAGAATCTCTGGCTCTCTAGCGAAGTCAGTGGAACTTCGACTAAAATACCGCTCTTACTCATTTGCAGTAACCACAATTCTAAAAACACATTTTAGTATGAAATTGTAAGCTGAAATTAGGAGGGACAGGAAAGTAGCTTTAACTAAAGATATCTGTTAAAAACTTAGGATAAACCTTACATGCCTTATTTGTTTTATGCAACGCTATTCCAAGGGATAGGCTTGTACAGATTATATTTGTTCTCGAGACAGAAAAATTCTTGAAAAACGAGAACTTTTTTTCATTAAAAACAATTCCAGAAAAATTGAGTTTTTTATTTCATCGAAGCTATCGTGCATAGGCGTCAACTACATTTTAAAATACCAAAATATTTTTGCTTCTTATTAATTGGTTCGACGAAATTAATTCACGCAGATAACAACATCTTCTATTCACGTTTTTTCGAGATTTTGTTATTATTCGATGTTTAAAGAGTATAGCTTGTTCATTAGGGGAAAAAAATGCGACTCGATCTATTCTATTGACAAAGTGCTGTAAGTGAATGCCGTAAATGGGTTTTAGGGAGGCTCACAAACAAGTATTCGTGCATTTTGGAGAGCTAATAGAAAATATTATTGGATTTTTTTTATTGCTTTACAGTTGTCTCTGATGATTATTTTGAGTTAACTAAACTAAAAATGTTTAGTTTACTTTTCAAGAAGTGTAGTATCTTCATTGCTAGTTTCCTTATAAATTTTAGTTTTTCATAAATACATTGATAATGACATTGGCAATGGAAATGACATTAAAAACGCGAATAAAGAAAGGCTAATAACCTTTGTGCAGTTATACTGTTTACTCTAGCTATGCGTTTAAGATATTTTTTTAGGATATGAGTGCATGAGAATATATAAAATCCAAGATTCTAAAATTTTCAAGTCTTTATGTCGAATGAACTAAAGACTGTATGTGATTTATAAAAGTTTCGTTATTGTTAAATGTTTTGTTATTCCAAATTACGTTTTGATACTTAAATTAGTTAGTTATTTAATTTCTGAAACAGTTGTACTTGTTACTATAATAGTTGTAACAATGTTTGAAACTCAGAAAATTATTAAAAATAAGGTATGAATAATCTTTCCTTCTTTAAATGAAAACAAAAATTTTTAACCAAATTGTCTCCCTTTAATTCCTTATATCTATCTCGTTCGGTATATTTATTCCAATCTGGAGATATTCGTGAAATTAATATAGCGATTCAGTTTTATGACCTGAGGCATCCTTTTGTCAATATTTGCTACAGACTAACTGCTACACAGGTCAAATATTAGACTTTGAAGGAGTTTTTCCTTCCATTAAATCTCCTTTCTTGTAAACTGAGCGTGGTAAATTAAGCTTTTTTTAAATAAAATCACAGCACTTTTATACAGAATACCAATGCTTTAATTAAAAGGTAATACCGAATAAAGCTACAAATGCTGAAATTATGTGTGAATTTTATGTGAGAAAATTCTTGGTCAGTATTAGAAATGCATTTTTTCTCCCTTAATAAATAGAATCATATAGCTAACTCATGTAGTGAAGAAAAAGGAAACTATTCTAACACTTTTATTTAAGTAATATCATGTCACTAGTTAGCACGTAAAACTAGTATTAGAAGATCCGTAGTCCGAATCCCGGGTGAGATCACATTTGCTTTCTCGCAGTCCCTGACCTCAAAAATATACTTCTGTATACAGTTGTACTAAGAAATAAGACCATCTTCTGTTGGAAACATTTAAACATAGGCACTTTCATTTGCAGTAATACTTGAAAAATGATTATTGTTTACCTAACAATGATTCTAAGATTCGACTTGCT
The DNA here is from genome assembly GCF_044657685.1 of Stegodyphus dumicola. Classification (NCBI taxonomy): domain Eukaryota; kingdom Metazoa; phylum Arthropoda; class Arachnida; order Araneae; family Eresidae; genus Stegodyphus; species Stegodyphus dumicola. Next base: position 103,655,478 of record NC_140781.1, on the reverse strand, counting down.
GTATTAAATATATACATGATTAATTAAATTTTAAGCATCTTTATAGAAAGAAATCCCTTCTTATATTGACTTATTTCTATTGTTAATTTCTTTCTACTTTCGTTTTTATTTTAATACTTAGTACTGCGAGTGAATTCTTTATGAAGCTTATGTTTATAGATTTAACTCAAAAACTAGAAGAAGCAGGAATTTCCCAGTAACGTATATCAGCTTAAAAATAAGCCATCCTGTCTTCCACCTGGAAAACGAATCACGTTTCTTTTGAGAAGAAACTGATCTTGGAGTTTCCAAGATGCATTATTTCTTTGAAAAATAATCGAGGGATTTCAGAAATTCTGCAGAAAGCAAAAATTCTCAGTATTTACGGTTTCCGTTTAGTAACAAGTAACGAATACTCTATGAGATTCTGCATCCCACGTGAAAAATAAAACTACTGCTTTACCAGAAATCTAACTTGTAATCGATAGGAAAGAAAGGATAAATCCATGAAGATTGATGACCTGCCAGAGTATCAGGGCTATTGTGCAGTTTACTCACAGGCAATTGATTTCAGGAAATCTTCAGCGCAGGCTTAATAAGAATTTCACTACATAAAACTTTCCTTTTCTGTGAAACGTGATGCTTTTTATGAAAATTTTGGATAGCAGGAACTGAATGTTTTTTTACACGTAAAGGAAGGGTGAAATAATGTCCCATAAAATAGAGAAATGATTAGAAAACATTTTTGGTCCATGGAAATGTTGCAGGACTGGCTCCTGATTTCATTACATAAGATGTAATTCAAATTAATAGTATTAAAATGCTTACCATTTAACTAAAAAGTAATTAATAAATTAATTAATATTAAAATTCTTCCAATGTAAAATTCCATAAGTGGATGGCGTTAAGTAATTTTTAAGCTTACTAATAATTATTGATGCACTTTGGAAAGTTAATCGAAAAACTTTTTGAAGAATTTGTTTTGCTATTTTAATGTAATTTCTTTCTATTATCTGATGTTTCATAAATACTTAATATATTCTTGGGAAGATATTATCCACTTCTTTATTCTGATTTTGATCACTTCTAGCAATATAAGTAGGAAAGTGAGGAAGGTAACAAAATTTCATTATGTTAGAATTCCAGACATCCGAGGTAACTGACATCGAAATTTATCTGAAAATTTAAAAAAAATGCGGATACCTGGGCTGCTTTTTCTCTGAGCAAGATATGTGTTTATTATGACGAAACGGATAGAATATTATCTTAAATAATTTTATTTTAGAAATGAGAAATATGTACCTATCACTTTCAAAATAGTTTTCCTCTGGAACTGACAACGATGTCGGCGGCGCTGTCAATTGTTGAATCATTCCTGGAAGCCATGTATCGTACAGTAGGCAGAAAGACCTATGACTTTCTTATATGTATTCCACAGTGTTATATCTTCATACCTTTAGTTTTATTTTCTGTTTAGGAAACAAGATCGTCACCAATGATTTCGAAAGAAAGCTGGGGTCATTAACTGAAGCTTGTTTGAGGTCTGATCAAATGCCAAGTCGTTGTTACGCCTGGGACACTCAGGAGTGTGGACACAAAAGCTGTTGTGACGTGTCTCAACTTCAAATCATCCGTCAAAATTTTGTGTCGGCTACAGTAGCTAATCTTTCACCATAAGTACAATGACTGTTCCCGGGGATAATATGTATCTTAATTAATTCAAGCGATAATATGGTAAGTGGTTGACCAAAGTGTTAATTCGCGCCAATAGAATTATGCTTAACTGAAACTGGGAAAACCACTCAGAAGTTGGAAACAACCCGTAACTTCTTCCCCAAAAGCCGTCTTCAGCAATTCATAGTATTCTGTTGCATGTTTCCTAACTTGAAACAGAATTTGTGGAAGAATGTTGTTCGCGAAAATTCGGCATGAAGATAATGGACAAGTGCGCATTGTACTTCTTTGTAAAAGCTAAGGTACAACTATAAACGATGCGCACAGCATGTCAGTTTTTCCCGCATTTCCATCTTACTCTGAAGACCCTAGAGGCTTACTGTGGTAAATCATTATGTGCGTGGGCACGGGATATTGAATTCGGAAAGCTGACTGGACCTCGTACATTGTCATTTTAAAGTTTAAAGGGACGGAAAGAAAAAAAAAATCTTGCTTTCTATCAAAGTACTGCATAAGCAATGAATCATCGGTCCAAACCTCGCACGGGTATTTGTCTTCATAGTTAGGAATATCGTAACCAGATGCGCTTGGATTGCGTGCTTTTTCCCATCGCTTTTGCAAATTATTCTTTCTTGATGTGTATTTTATGATTTATGAAACATTTACTTTTTAATTTTTTAAATTCTCAGTAAACGCTTACAGATTACCGGCAACTCATCTAGAAAAGCAGTCGACTGAATTCGCGTTAAACTTGCGACTGTTGTAAACAAAACCTCACTGTAATTAATAAGATGTTATCGTCTTTATAATTATTGCAAAATAAATTTATTTCGCTAAACATCGTCACTCTTGCTTTTCATCTGATATTTAGCCAATCGTGGATAGTGAATCAGTGAATAAGAGAGCCCAACTTAATTCATTTTACGCAAAACTCTTGGAGAAAGCAGCAATTTCAGTATCACCAAAAAGTAGCAACTTGAAGATAGTTTCGTTCTTTAGTCTTCCGGCAGAGAAACAAAATTGAAAGATACTATGTGTCAGAACTTAAGAGCTACGATATGAAAAAACAATAACTTAAAATAAGCTATAAAATTGTCTATAGTTAAAAACTTAGGTTTTTTGGGAAAATCTTAAATTCTTTCACAGAGTAAAATGAATAATGACGACCTTGCCGTCAGCTGTTCTGCGTTTCTTTAAATGATGCTGCTAGCGAAATCCAGAAAATATAAGATCTCGGCTTTTAGTAGAGAGAGTGACTAAACGAACGAAATCTCGGAGAATTTCAAAAAATTGCTAAATGTTGTCCGGCAAAGTTACCAAATGTTTAAACTTGGTATGTGGAGCTGTTTCTGTTCTCTAAGTTGGAATATACACAGAAGGTTTATTTAAAAATAGTACAGTAACTGCATCCATATTTGCAGAGCAAAGTGTTGAGAAATATTTATATTATGTGAATACCTCCATAACACTTGTATGTAAGCAACTATATGTAATCAAATTAGCATGGACAATATTAAACAAAGCAAATACTGATGAAAATGAAAATTTCCTGGTTACAGAAAAACAAATGTACGAAAGCGATTATTATGGCAATGCCTGTTATATTATGACAATTTACGACGCAGTTGGTAAACTAAAATGTGAAAAATTAATTCATTACCATTTCGCTCCTTGAAGAAAGTTTTGAAATAGTAAGAAATCAAGCGAAGGTTATGTAAACTAAGAAGTAAGTACCATCTGTAGTTCCTCAGATGTTTACGAACATAATTCTGTACTGCAGGAAATTTTTAATTATGCATGCTAAGATAGTATCATACTTTTACTCTAATATATCTGGTATGTTAATGGAAATATAACTCAGTTTTCTTAAACTTTACTTAAAAGAACTATAAAGGCCCAAAGGTTACGTTGTGCTTAGCATAATAGTCAAATATTTTAATTTTTCAATGAATTAAGAAACATTTTATCTGAAGCGTTAAGATTGTAGCATATTAGTAATATGAACCGTTTTGAGTTTGTTTCGTTACTTAAAAAAATTCTGAAAGCTTCTAGAATTGCGCATTTTATACCCTGCAGATTTTATATTACTCCCAAAGGGGCGTGTTTTTCATTTACAGGCACATACACGTTTTGAGAGCTTTTGGGCTAATGTCACTTTGGGCTAAAAATATTTAAAAACAACATATCTTTAGAATTTCCGACAGACAGTCTCGCGCGCCGGAGATAAAAAAAGGTTTTATTCTCTACAGTGTTGCCACTGCTCGCTTTGAAGGTGTTGAAGTTTTTAATAAAACATTCGTTAAAGTTTGACAAAATATAAAATAGACAATAAAACAAATCCGAAATTCAAAATTTGGGCTTGCAGGTGCGGAGGATTATGTTATTCAAAATTTGATCGTTCTAGGTATCGTTGTTTTTTCACAATGAGAGCAACATACATTCATTCATGCAGATTCTTCATTATTTAATTTCTTTAAATAAAATACAGCGAGATAATATTTGGTGGCAACATTGTGAAAAGAGATTCACGCAAAATGCCGTTTCGAGACTAATAACCCTTTTGCGATAATGCCCCTTTGAACTAAAAAAAATACATTTTCCAAAAGTACAGTGTTGCTATGAAATATTTCGGAAGACGAAATGGAGCAATGAAGATGAAATTAGGATTAATATATTTGAGCAAAACTTTCGAGCTTTTCCAAGTTCAAACATAACCGACTAAATCTTATAAAATGACAAAAATTATAAAATTAGACTTGAGAAAGAAATACAAATATATATCATTTTTAAAGCAGAAGTAATAGATGTAGAAGTACTTTTACTTCCTAGAAATAAGAAGACAGCGTGCACCGGAGTGTTAGAGAAATTTTTCTTGTCGTCGGAGGCTGGTATGATGGGCAATAAAGGATTCGCGAGGTAAGAGAGAATAGGGGAATTATATGTTTCCAACTTAGCGTCATTTAAACCCAACACAAAACGCAGATTATTAACATTCGCAACAGTTTCTGCGTGTGCGTTTTATGCTTAAATTTAAGGTTCGTTACATTTTGCAGGTGACGGAAAATGCTTGAAATAACGACAATGCTTGACTAGTTAAAGCGTATGCATTTTATACCCTGCAGTTCTTTACAGGCACTCAAAAGATCTTGCACTGTTACTCTAAAATTGCTTTCCTTTTCATTATTACTCACTCACTTTTCTGCAACAACTGTACAATACACTATTTTCGCATTATTTTGTAAAAGAGAAAACTTTCTTCTATTTCTTTCCTTAAACGAAGGTTTGTGAAAAATACTTGTGTTAACGCTACTGTACTGCTTTATTAATTATACCTTCTTTTACGACAGAATCTGTATTAGTATGACTACTAATATGCATCAAAACTAAGCAACCATATCTCTAAGCTCTTGCTAAGTTTATAAGGAACCTCTGTACTTAAGCAAATTTTTGGTTCCTTGTAGAAAGTCAGGCAACTTATCGCTCCGTGCTAGTCTTCCATGGAAATAGTTGTAAATTCAGAAAAAAATTTTAAATAAATTTTTTATTATAAGTTTAAACTAACAAACTACAGAGCTAAAAGCTGATTCAAGTAACTCTAGGAGCTGAGCTAAACTGGTTCGGAGAAGGTCAGCATAGCTGCCAGAAACTCACCCTTAACACTTCAAAAACTCTCTTCTTATATAAGGTCACTAATTTGCATCCTGGTGGGAGCGGTCGAAAATAAAAGTGATATTAAAAATAAAAATAATGAGATATGGGGATAAATAAAAATAAAACATCTTGGAACAGCTGCACCACTCACCAGACTGTGAATGATAATTTTACATTCCATAATTTACCTTTTAACAATCGGTAAAATTCTGTCTTATTACAACGCAGATTTCATATGAAAAGGATTCAGTGCATTTGGAAGAATAAATGACACACGTTTCTTCATGGAAAAATTATTGCCTTGCTTTAGCAAGCTCATCTTTTGATGTTTCATTTTCTTCGCCCTTTTTTAATTTCACGTACGTTTTTAGTTAGAATTAAAACGCCTTGCCATTTACAGTTTTTCTGTTCCTGAAGCCAAAATGTGTTACAATTGTATTCTACTTTGAAATAGTTGAATTTGAGAAAATGCTTTTCGTAACATCAGATTTTGACACTCACTATTTCTTTATGACACTATTAATTAATTAAAGGAACAAATCTCTTAATTTCCAGCTTTATGCTAAATATTACAATCAGCTGCCCTCTTCTTTCCAGTTCACGCGTAATTTATAAAATAATACACAACTTAACAGGAAATGTAGGAAATGGACGTATTTGGTAACTATGCAATTTGAATGCAGGATTGGATTATTTCATTACGGCACACTACTCGACGGCTATTTGCCTAAGGGAAGCAATGCCTTCGTGGAGGACGTTCTAAGGAAATTGGCTAGTATACACGTTATACACGGAGAAAACAAAAAAAAAAATCCATGCAGCCAGCCGTTTCGTTAGGATTCGAGCCGCGGACTGACCTACCAGTGTTCCGCGATTTTACCGCTCGTCCTCTGTTGGGGTTCAAGTGCACGATGATTTTACTTAATTCAACTATGGAGTAATGTTATACTGCTTTAGTTTCGCATTGTTTGTAATTCATATACATTGCGTTTTATGGCCATTGTTTGTTTAGTATTTTATTTTTAGTTCGAAACTTGTGCTGAAATGGATACACAGCTTTAAAATACATTTATTATTTAAGATGTTTCTGAAGTCTGAAAATATTGTGGGCGTGAAAATACAGAATGAGGTTCTTTAAATGATAATTTTCACGTTCAACATTAGAGCAATAATTTTTGCAACATTTATCTATTGCAGTTTGTAAGTAACATCAGGGTGAAGATCTAAATGTGTCAGGGGAAAAAAAGATTGTATCATAAAGAAAAAAAAATATGAGCTTTTTTTGATAACTATTCATGTTTCTTTCAAACGTATGGATGTTAACTGAAAATTTCTCTCAAGACTAAATTTTTCAAAACAGCAAGATTTATTCGAGAGTTCGCTTTGAATGATTTATAATTATAGCTGTCAGTTCTAGCAATGGCATATGAAATAACTACGTCCTATAATTTTGTCTGCACATTACTTCAGTACCTGCAAGGCCTTGGTTTCATTAAGTTTCATAAAACAAAAAAAGTTTTAAAATTAGTCTATATATTAACCATATACATAATAGTTTCAACCTGGGCCAAAGTCGTTGCTTTTTATTCTAACTCCTCTCAGTAAATTATCATTCTCTCTGATACAAAGATCTAAAAATGACGCAGCATAATTTAAATGAAAGCTCGTATAGGTGGGGCATTAACTGATATTTTAGGCGTATAAAACTTTAAGACTTATTATACTACATGATTGAATCTCAATATTAAGTACATTTATTATTTAAATACATTTTGTGAGGAGTAATATCTCCTCAAAAACCACCCGACTGTTACGAACCAATGTATTTTGTCGGCTTTTACCCACAAGCTCTGATTTCAGTTTGCAACTGTCGGCTCTTACACCCAAGCTCTGATGTCAGTTAACATAACATTAATTATCACATTCCTTTATCTATGTTTAAGCTTTGAAGTAAGCTTTTACGAAAAAAGGAATTTTCTTAATCTATTGAAACAGTCCATGAATTTTCTTAATCTATTAATTGTATCTATATAATTACTGTCGTTATGAAAACTATGTTATCGATCCACATTCAGAAGTATTTATCCAGCATAAAATGATGGTATAGAGAGAAATTGACCATTAGTTTGCTCCTTTTTTCTTATTCCATTCCGCCTACAAAACTGCACTTTTGGTGCCAGATAGCAACTTGATGATGCAAATCCATAGAGAATTATCTGTCTTGAATATAAACTAAATTTCTTCTCCCATTAACAGCTTTGGATCAATAGATATACATATCTCAATCATTTTTTTGAAAGCTGGTACTCTGTTTACCTTCTTTTAGTTTAAAAGCACCTTACAGAAAATTTTAGAAATTTAAAGGAAAAAATGCTATTTAAAATATTCCCTGTCCTTTCTGGGTATTAGAGTTTCTCATTAATGTCTCCAGGCACCGACCAGGAAAAGTACTTAGCATAGATTTCACCAGCCCCTGGAGATATTCGTAATTTAATACCTGCAGGTACTCGATTTTTTCTTCTTGCTGAAGCAAACAGCATCAGTACCTTTCGTATTTCTACCCACATGTTCTAACAGAAAACACGCCTACGCTTTCAACATCATTTTTCTCTTGAGAAAAGAATCCCGGGAAAATATTCTTTCAAAGCCTTTGCAGAGTTCGCTCTGAAGTTCAACTCCTTTTGCGAATCCTTGTTGAGCTATAAAATCCATGGAAGAAACCTAACTTTTTAAGATTTTCCATTACGTTTTACACACACAATGAATATTTTAGGTCTTATCGAAGTTGGGTTTCTATCCCACTGCCCAGATTTCGTTTTTACTTTCGCTTAAATATTTAAGTTTATTCCAATTCCAGTTTTCTGTTTTTAGCATTATTTCAGTTCTTATCTTTATTTTTGCTTTTGGTTTCAGGTCTACAGATTTGCCAAGACAATTTCTTGCTTTTATATGTCCCATGGGTTTGAAATGTGGTTTTCTAACGTACTGGATGGGCTCACAAATCTGAAAAACAGAGCTTTCCATTTAATGCTTCTGATAGAATGCCACTTCAATCGGAATCTATCACAATGTATGTGTACAACTTTTGCTTGTTTTCAAGCGTAATGCTGACAAATTACGAAAAGGTATTCAGTTTCCTGAGGTGAAAATGAAGAAAGAAAATGTATCAACCTATCTTTCATTCTGAACTTATATAAGGGTTATATATAAAAAAATATAATTTTTATAAAACTCAAAGTTAGGGAAAAAAACTGCAAAATTAAAATGTGTATTTTACAGACTTTAGATATCTATGAAATGTTAACCAATCATAATACTCTAGTTGTGAGTAAGGATTTGAACGTCACAAGTGTTTTGAGAGTAACTGATTTTGTGCAGTGTTTTTAATATTATTTTGGCCTCAAAACAAATTGGGACGACTGACAATTATTTTGGAATTCGAGGATAAATATACGCAAATATATCCACAAACTGTACCGCAAATAATCCACAGATAATCGATAAATATTCTTCAGACTGATTTAAAAGAGGAGTTTCAAAACTGCATTGTATAATCACTCTGTGTAAAAATATAATTTCTTCGTTATAACGTTTTATTTATGCATTAAAGGTCTAAAACAAACCACGGAAATTAAAGTGAGAATTCAGAATAAAACTATGTTGCAGTGTGTTGAAGTAGGATAATATATTGTGAAAATCTACAGCACTTAAGCCAAGTATGTCCATTAAACCTTAACATACGATTAACAGATAAAGTACGTGTAAAAACAACTGAACATTCAAAATAATCATTCAAGTTTATCGCAAATTTCTTTCTCTTGAATGAACTGAAGACTTTGCAGTTAATTATGTTGCTTTGAAAAGGAAACGCGGTTGAATTTTAAGGAAAACTGATTTCACTTGCATCAGACTATCAGTTGGAAATAAAAGTGAAATAACATTTAAACCTTCATTTGTTCTTTTGTGACTTTTGAAAAGTTTTGTACCGAAGTTCAATGAAATTTTACATTATATTTGTTTAGCACAAAGAGTATGGGTTTAGAAGAAACATAATTTACATCATTCCAAACGCTTTCCCATTCACTGCAGTTGCTTTTTAGAGAACACACTGAGACTGCATTCACTTATCCTTTTGTAAAAAAACTTTTTTTTTCAAGCGAGTATGTTTGATTAAAAACTAGTAAAACTAGTAAATTTTACTTTACGGGCTTATCTGTGAGCCAAATGCAATTTGTGTTTGACTTAAATATAATGTTATGAAATTTTTCATGAAAAGTAGCAGTGAAATACTAATTATAACATGAGAATATTCAAGGCTCCATTTTGAGCTCAATTTGAAATGAATTATCAATCAGTTAAAATTTCAAGCTGTTGCATCTTTCAGTTCTCATTTCGTGAAACAATAACGTTCACTTTAGAATTATAGAAGTAAGTATGTGGTAAACAAAATGCTGTTAAATAAAACTATTGGGCCCGCTCAGTTAAAATACAGTAGATCTAATTCATTTACTGAGTGAAAAACAGTTCACTTAAGTGTGTAATCTGCAAGCAAGTTTCTATAACAGAACTGTTTTTTTTTTCTGTTGTAGCTTTCAGTTTGTGTGAGGTTTAAGCTAGAAAGTTACACTTTCAGAGTAGTAAATTGTCAGAATAAGTATATATAAGTTGGTATTAGCTGTAACAATAATTTGTACACAAAGAACAGCTGACTCGCTTGCTACTGATATTTTAGTTTATAACTATTATACATTTTGTGTAATTAGTGTGTTGCTTGCTATTAATATATGTTCAGTTATTAAAGAAAAAACATATCAATTAAACACCTTTTTGACATGTTCAGGCGCCAGTTTCATCGTTTTCTAGGTTTAGCTAAATATTTCATTTGTTACTCATTTATTATTGACCATTTATTACTCATTCATTTGTTACTCATTTATTATTGACCATTATTGTTGACTCATTTATTATTGAGTGAATTTAATTTACTTTCTTTGAAATAGATGACTCGTCTGTAACAGACTCACAAAGAGACATAATATATTCTATGCGGTGTTATTTGAAATGTACTTTAGAGATCAAGATGGTGTTTTTCTGACATGTAACGTTTCACATCGAGAAGATTTGTTTTTGCGTTAACACCTCACCACTTTTGTCACGTAGAGGGGGATATTTATAAGAATAAATTTGGGTTAATTGGATTAAAACAGGAAACATTGATGCTATAGCTTCAAAATAAAAGTGAGTTTAATCTCTATGACATTACATCTCAAAGGCTTTATCATTGAAATTAGCATCTCACCAGGATGATCGATACTTCCGTACTGATTTACATGGCATTGCATATGATGATTCAATATCTCGTATTATTATAAATTATTATAGTTAAGTTAAACTTATTATAAATTCACAAAAATCATTATATTCATAAAGTTATTATAAATCCATAAGAGTAAGATCACTTTCTGACTCCGACAAAAGCCTCTTTTATCTAAAATTATTTTTTAAGGAAAGGCATAACTTCTATGTAGAATATTTCAGTTTAGGATAAGATAGAGCTTAATAAGCATTAACGCAGAAGCACAGCTTGTAAGGATCTTAAGTTTTACTAACGTTTATTTTATTTTAAATCTTTACTATCACTTCTTATTTTCTACTTCCGGCCAGAATTATAAGCGTGAAGGAGTTTATGCAAAGTTGTCTGGCGAACGCCAAGTATTTAAGTGTGGCCTTTTTGCCAAGAAGGAGAGAGGAAGCCGTGAGTTCGAAGCAGGCCGCTTACCTTAGAAGTTACGCAGCTGCTATTTGCCTTCCAGGCCAAAGGTTTTAATCCTCTTGATAAATTAAACGTATTGTAGTGTTCACAGTCTCTGTGCTACATACGCTTCCTGTTACTATAAGGCCAATCTTACACGTATATTATTCTAAAGTTAAATTAGAGTTTAGTTTTATTTTGATATCTCTTACGTTAGACCCCGAGTGGAGGGTCATTGTATTCCGAAGTACGGAAGTCATTGTATATAAAGAAAAATAAAGGGTTTTGTATACCCTTCGTCTGTATCCTGTCTACTTACTACAATTAGTGAACATAGCTTTAGTAAGCTCTCTGTTCTAGTCAGGTCATTGTATGTTTCCGAAGAAGGTTAGAAGAAACATTGAACCTGATAGTGGCGCCCGACGAAGAATAACCATGGCCGAGTTTCAAGAAGAACCTGTGCTGCCTGCAGAAACGGCTCAGAATCCAGAAATGCCAGCTGCCGCCCTGGAAGGATTTGGGTACATCGTCCAGACCATGCGCGCTTCGATGAAACCAGAAGCAACGTTTAATGGAAACTCACAGGTAACCAGTTTTTTGGAAAAATTGGATGACCACTTCATGCTCTACCCCGTGCACGAGTTTCAAAAAGTTACCTTAGCTACCAGCGCCTTGAGGGGCCAAGCGCTTAACTGGTTCAAATGTATCGGCAGAAGTCTCTTGGGTCAAGCAGGAAGTCCCACCTATACTTACGAAAATTTCAAGACTGCCTACTAAAAGCCTTCCCTGTTGTAAGGGATCGTGCGAAATTAGAAACAGAACTTTTCAGTATATATCAACAAAGAATGGAAAACCTCTCGAGCTTTATTTTAAGAAAAATTCACGTTTTCAAGCTCTTGTATGGAAACCGTCCGGATCCTGAAATAATTCAAGTGATTTTGCCGAGGTTACTACCCCAAGTGCAAGACTTTATTGAATTGAGAAATCCGACTACACTGGAAAAATTATTTGAGCTAGCAATCCAGTTTGAAAGTAGAAGAACGGCGGACGTCGAAAGAAGACGCCAATATCAACAGCGAAACCAATTTGGTACGCCAAGACTACAGCAAACTCAAGCACATGGCTACGGAGAAAAAGCGAATCAGTGGGCAAGGAAACCCGAGCATTCAAAAACAGCCGGCGAACGTCGACAGTTCAATAGCAACCCAGGAAAAAAGTCTCAAGGCCAGGGGAAAAAGAAGGAAAGCACGGAAAGGAAAAATAATTTAAACTAAAACGGATTTCTGCTGACGAGAGGGTGCGGAAATCCAAAGGCCACGAAAACCCCTCTCCCTACAAGTTAAATACAGTAATGGTGAAAAATTTAACTCTTCCGAAGATTCAAGTCTTGGTAAATAATATCCCGGCCACCGCACTCCTGGATACCGGCGCGCAGTGTTCCTGTGTGGCAGAAGTCTTTTTTAGAAAGTATTTTCGCAAATACCGCATATATAATGCGGATAATACGACAGTATTAGCGGCGCAAGGAGAACAATGTAAGTGCGTAGGTAAAGTACCTTTGTACATCCGTATCAAGGACGAACAAGTAAAGGTGATGTTTTTTATAGTAAAGAATTTGCAAGCACATTTAATCCTAGGAATAGACTTTCTTTCAGACGCACAAGCTACACTGGATTTTAATGAAGCGTCCCTTAAGCTGACGATGAAACCAGTGCGTGTAGAAAAGGTTGAACCGCCAAGGTTAAATCTTGACCACCTGCCTAATGACGAGCAAGATAGAATCCGACAAGTGGTAAGTGAATTTGCTTCCTTATTTAGTGATATTCCAGGATTTGCCCAGGTTACTAACCATAGTATTGACACCGGAGATGCATTGCTGGTTCGTCAAAAAACCATACTGGTATGATAAGAACAAGGAAAAAATTATAGAATGGCATATTACCGATATGCTACGTAAAAAGATCATAACGCTTATCTCAAGTAGTTATGCTAGTCCGGTGGTTTTATGTAAGAAAAATAATGATTATCCTTTGGAGCATCCAAAAAGGTGGAGATTCGCTATTGATTACCGTAAATTAAATTCCATAACGAAATATCCGGTATATCCGTTACCGATCATAGAAGAAATTTTAAGGAACATAAAATCAACCAAATTTATGACGACTTTAGACTTAACGAATGGTTATTTTCAAATAGGGGTCAGGCCTGAGGACGTGCCTAAGACTGATTTTATAACCAAGTCTGGCACTTACGCATTTTTGCGTATGCCGTTTGGCCTTTCTGGGGCCCCAGCAACATTTCAGCGATGCATGGACATTGTGTTAAGACCTGTTCTTGGAAAGTCCACATTTATCTATTTAGATGATATCATTATTACTAGTGATAATCTCGACCAACATATACAGGATTTAAGACAGGTGTTTTCTTTATTAAATGAGGCCGGTCTAAAAGTTAATGTCGAAAAGTGCAAATTTGCAGCCCCTGAATTAAAATATTTAGGTTACAAAATATCGCAAAAAGGGATCGAGACAGATGAATCAAAAATAATCGCTGTACAAAAGTATCCGACTCCAAACACGGCAAAGAAGCTCTCTTCTTTTCTAGGGCCCACCAGCGGCCGAGCGGTAAAGTCGCTGAACACTGGTAGTTCGGTCCGAGGTTCGAATCCCGCGAACGGGCTGGCTGCATGGGTGTTTTCGTGGTTTTCCCCGTGTGTAACGTGTATACGAGCCAGTTTCCCTTCGAAAGTCCTCCACGAAGGCATCCCTCCCTTTAGGCAGATAGCCCTAGTGTGCTTTGCCATAATTAAATACACCACCACACCACACCTTTTCTAGGACTTTGTTCATATTATAGGTCCTTTATAAAAGATTTTGCGGCTATCGCTGAGCCATTGTTAAAATTAAAAAGGAAAAAGGCAAGATTCTCGTGGACTGCCGAAGCCAATAGTGCTTTCGAAAAATTAAAACAAGATATAACGCAAGCCCCTGTGTTGAAATTTCCTGAAAAGGATGAAAATTTAGAAATTTCAGCGAATGCTTCGGATTATGCGGTAGGAGCGGTACTTTCGCAAAATCAGCAGCCCGTGGCATTTTTTAGCCGAACTTTAAATCAAACACAAAGAAACTATTCCGCGACCGAGAGAGAGGCACTTGCAGTTCTGTTAGCAGTGCAAAAGTTCCGAGTCTATTTTGGAAAGGCGCCGATAACAGTATATTCTGATCATGCGGCGGTAACTAGATTGTACTCAGGGAAAAATTTATCCTCAAGGTTAATAAGATGGGCACTCAAGCTGCAAGAATATAATCTGGTAATCAAGCATACCCCCGGAAAGGAAAATATCGTAGCAGATGCCCTATCACGAATTAAATTAGACGAACAGGGTAATACCGTAAAAGTTGAAATGCTTACAGCGTGTACAATAAATTCCCGAGAAACTGTAATAACCGAACTGGGTAAGGATCCTGAGTTTGGAAGTATTTATGAGTATTTGAAGGATCCTGAAAATTTTAGCCACCAAGATATTGTGGCGATAAGAAATAGGGCGGCCCATTACGAACTAATAGATGGTCTATTATTCTACACAAAAACTACGAATTCCAACAACGAATTTCGACCTGTTATCCCAGCTAGTCTTAGATTAAATATCCTGCAAGAGCTTCATGACAGCCCTTTAGCTTCTCATGCTGGTATTCGAAAAACTACTCAACGCGTACGCGAGGCAGTCTACTTTCCTGAACTGCAAAAGTTAACAAGGGCGTATGTCCAGTCCTGCCCAACATGTCAAGCCGTTAATTATATTAATTTCCGCCCGGCCGGGTTTCTAAATAGTATTAAATCCGAATTTCCAAATGAAATAATTGGCATAGATTTATTGGGCCCTTTCCCAAAAAGTCAGTTAAACAAAAGTCGCTATCTCCTTGTTATGGTTGATCATTTTAGTAAATGGACCGAAATTGTTCCCTTAAAACGAGTCTCCGCGAAATTAGTTACTGATTCTATTTTAAATAAATATATTTTAAAATACGGGGCGCCCCTAAAAGTTATATCGGATAATGGTCCTCAATTTGTAAGTAATATATTTGAAGACATGTGCCAAAAACTGGGCATACGTCATTTAAAAATGGTCCCGTATCGGCCGCAATCAAATATAGCGGAACGGGTCAACAGAAATATAGTGAAAATTATCCGTAGTTATGTTAAAAATTTTCATAAAAGCTGGGATAACTATGTCAATGAATTTGCTTTTGCCCTTAGGACCGCAAAACATGATACAACGGGCAAAACTCCTGCTGAGTTATTTCTAGGCAGAAAGGTTATAACACCGTTAGGTAAACTATTTTATGTGCAACAAAGAGCCCCAGAATTTAAAATGGGTGATATAGAAAAACTAATAAAAGAAGCAAAAAAGAATACGGAAGTAGCACAAAGAAAACAGAAGTTATACTATGATCTGAAACGACGGGGAGTAACTTATAAAGTAGGGGATGAAGTTTTAAAAATTAAGCATTCACTTTCTTCAGCACCAGAAGATAAAACTGCCAAATTGTTTCCACGCTTTGAAGGACCATATGTTATAGAAAAAATAACTCACGCTGTTGTAGTGTTAAAGGCAAGAAATGGTGAAACCTGTTCCGCAAATATTGATCAAATTAAACCCTACTTGGATCGTAATAAAATGAAAATCTTTTCAGATCTTTTGCAGGATCCGGTACGGCAGACACCGCAGGTACAAGTTCCAGAGGTGGGAAAACGACAAGTACAAGGGCAAGCCAATGAGAGACAGAAGCAAGTGAAAAGAAAATTGCCCCGCGGAAAAATTGAAGGTAAAAAGAAAAAGAAGCCTTTCCACCGTCCAGAAAACAGAGTGCACGAACACCCCCAGAATGAAGAAGGGAGAAGGACGACGTATGTGAAAAGGACCGGGAGAAAGGACGGCAACTATTACCCGACTTTAAAACGGAAGATTGACTCATCCGACAGAACTCTCCGCAGCAAAAGTCGCCGAACTGCGGAAGGGCCATCAGCGGCGGAGGAAAAAGTACAAGAAAAATTTGAACGGCCAACAACGAGGTCCAAGCAGGATCACGACAGAAGTTTCCCGGTTCCACCAAGACCAGCTGCCTTCAAACGGCCAAGACCACAAGCAGAAGACAAAAGGAAGGTGTTCAAGGGTGGCCGTACTGGTGAAAAACGGAAGCTTCCAGAGGAAAGCACTGAAGGGCGAGCCCGTACAAGAAGGAGGATCAACCAAGCCACTATCTGCTATACCTTTAAAGACTGGGCCCAGAAAAGGATGTCTGAATATTACAAAGATAAGTAAAATTTTATGTTACTTTGCAAACTTGAGTTAATCTTTCATTCTTACTGCAAGTGGCAGATTTCAAGAAGTTTTACCTCATGCGAGGTCTACCTTTATCGCCGAAAGGGCGAGAAATGAGTTGTGACCGAGTTTCTTATTATGTTTTTCAATTACTCGCGCGTAAAACTAAAGCTGATGTATAATAGCGTTGTGTAAGAACTTAAATATTGTAAAAAAAGTTATTGTATAAATTTTATTTAAAACATTCTAGCAAGAGAGAAGTTTTAGTCTGAAAGACTTTTTGAAATGTAGTATTATTTCAATGTAGAAAGAATTGGCACTTGCTTTGAAAAGAATAGAAGTTAACAATGTACTACTAATGTATGTTTTCAAATGTGTAAAATTAACGGCATGTTGATATGTTCTTATATACATGTGAACTGTTATTTTAAATGCTAAGAAATACCGTGATATGGTAAAAGTGAAAGTAATGTTAAAAATTTGTTATTCGTGTGACTGTAAAGATTAAATCATGACGAATATATGTTAAAGGTTGAATGATGGAGTTAGGCTCTCTGACGCTACACTTTAGAGTTAGCCACTTTTAGAATAGTACCTCAGGGTTTAGAGTTGAAAAGTAGGGTGTGTTAAGAGGTCTCGTATGTTGAATTTTAACACGTTAGTGTTTTGATTGTAGGAGGAAGTGTGGCACACGTAGACAGAAACACATACGTGTTTGGTGTTCTTTTACAACACATGTCAGAGAGCACGGGGAGAGATAATTAAAATAGTCATGAATGAAATAAGAATGTTAAGAGAAGTATATTCTATACGTTATTTGCAATGTCATTCTGTAACATTTCATTAAACTAGTTTTCATTCCAGATCTCTGGAAGGAACCAGAATTGAATAAAGCTCCTATTTAGATGCAGTACAGATGAAAAAAAAAAAGATTGTTGTATATCCCGGGAGCTGCTATTGTAACAAATTTCTTTCTTTTAAATTTTCTAGTTTCTAGCTAAGTTATGATTGTAAAAGGTTGGCCTCGCGTTAGTTTCTAGAGCTAAAAGTTTTCAACAAGGTCGTTTTAGACCTCAGTTTCAAACTAATTAACTCTGGCGGGAAGTATGTAAGGATCTTAAGTTTTACTAACGTTTATTTTATTTTAAATCTTTACTATCACTTCTTATTTTCTACTTCCGGCCAGAATTATAAGCGTGAAGGAGTTTATGCAAAGTTGTCTGGCGAACGCCAAGTATTTAAGTGTGGCCTTTTTGCCAAGAAGGAGACAGGAAGCCGTGAGTTCGAAGCAGGCCGCTTACCTTAGAAGTTACGCAGTTGCTATTTGCCTTCCAGGCCAAAGGTTTTAATCCTCTTGATAAATTAAACGTATTGTAGTGTTCACAGTCTCTGTGCTACATACGCTTCCTGTTACTATAAGGCCAATCTTACACGTATATTATTCTAAAGTTAAATTAGAGTTTAGTTTTATTTTGATATCTCTTACGTTAGACCCCGAGTGGAAGGTCATTGTATTCCGAAGTACGGAAGTCATTGTATATAAAGAAAAATAAAGGGTTTTGTATACCCTTCGTCTGTATCCTGTCTACTTACTACAATTAGTGAACATAGCTTTAGTAAGCTCTCTGTTCTAGTCAGGTCATTGTATGTTTCCGAAGAAGGTTAGAAGAAACATTGAACCTGATAAGCTTTATCCAGAAAATTTTTCTGTACGTTTACAGTTAGACGAAGTACCTTTTACTCATAAGGTAGAAGAAAAGCTGAATATTGCCTCTTTTAAACGATGCTGGTACCAGCGTGTTTTGAATTGAATGAGCACAAACGTGCAAAAGACTCTAAACGCTCTTGCGAGATTCACAATTCATTTCTACAACCTATTTATTATTTATTTCAACTCACGTACTGGGATATGATTCAGTTGTTCATTTTTATGCGAATGTAGCTTATGAGCATCCAAAATTCCACAGCTGAACTTGCATAGTTCATAAATTAAGGATTATTGTAACTTATATTTTATCAGAATAACTTAAGAACTGAAGTACTTTAACAGGAA
This sequence comes from Stegodyphus dumicola, assembly GCF_044657685.1. Taxonomy (NCBI): domain Eukaryota; kingdom Metazoa; phylum Arthropoda; class Arachnida; order Araneae; family Eresidae; genus Stegodyphus; species Stegodyphus dumicola. The sequence goes on along the minus strand of NC_140781.1, from coordinate 103,637,046 downwards.
ATGGTAAAAGAGTCCAGATGCATATTTTAAGATATTTTTTAAAATACGGACACAAATGTAAAATAAATTATCCGGTTAAATGTGTTAGAAAGTTTTTGTTAGTCAGATATTATTTTTTACGCTTGTGATTTAACATTATGATATTTAATATTTAACATTCCTAACCAGCTAAACTGGTGCCTTGGCACTGGATGCATATATCAGCTTGCAGCCTCGTGTATACAGTGGTGGAGAGTTTTCGGAAACACTGAGAAAAATGGTGCACCGCTGACAGAATAACAGCACCGCTGACATAATGATCTTTCAGTAGGTGACATATAGTACAATGGAGATACAGTAGAATACAACATCATTGCGATAATATTGTTCAGTACTGATACAGAAAATAATAAAACGTATATTCAATAATGTATTATGTGTACAATAATGTAAGCTTTCGAAAAGATAATTAGTACTCAGTATAGTAAACATAATTTTCAGCAATGTTTCAGCATATGGCAAGTAGAAGTGATGTGTACGAGTAAACGAAATGAGAGCATTATGAATGATAGAATTATAAAATATGCAAAAATGTGACTTATAACAGACTTATAACAATTAGTGACTTATAACAGAAGATACCAGAAGCAAAGCATAAAAAAGCGAGAAATAGTGCAAATGATAAATAAATACATACACAGAAGTAATAAACCAAAGCTTAATGCGCGCAGGGCATACGTAAAACAATTGCAGAAGCAATAAACCATAGTGACCCTGTGATTTAAGCTTCCACTTAGTATGAAGACAGTAGTATATTAAACACAATTTTCTTACCATCAGTGATCTTAAGTATATATATATATATATTTCTGTGACGTGAGGATTTCCAGTTTTATTTAAAGACTATACAAATAATATTATTTTCTATAAACGTGACATGTTTAAATTTTGTATTATCCTAATGCATCTGTTATGGATTTGATTTAAATTATGCTACCACCTCATGCAAGGCTTTTGAAAAAGGTAGCTACTGCCTTTTTTGCTCTTAAATATTGATCCTAGGTATGTACTCCCAATTACAAAGTTTCTCAAATATGATAGAGCATTTTATGAATAGAGTTTTTATACTAAAAGTATAACAGTTTTATAGATAGAAAACAGAAAGTTTTATGTTGAGAAAAATTCCAGTTAGTAAAATGTTACTTTTGCTTGATTAAATTAAATACGAAAAGTTTCATACATTTGCGTATAAAATTTGCAGAAGTATCAGAGCGAATATTTATTGATGTGATAAGCGATTTCGATTACATTTACGGAGAAATTGTAAACTAAAATTTGCTTATTTTCGGCAGTTATTGGTTAAAGTTACATGATTTCATCATTATTAATACTAAAATATTGTTAACTTTGTAGCTATATATATGAAATTAATTAACAGTATTTTAGTGATGTGTGTACGCAAGGTTGTGAAACGTCTTTTACTTAACTGATTAAAGTATTAAGAAAATATTATTCAAAGGACATTTTACTCTACAGAGATTCTATAAAAATTTAACTTTTCTGCTTCTAATGCTGAAAGGGCATTTTAAAAATTCCAAATTATTTTGCAATCGGCAACAGATGTCTAGGAGATATATTTAAGGAAATAAAACTTATAATCACCTTTCTTTCAAGAAAGTATCTTCATAATCTGTTAAGTGTGTATTCAAAATGAAGTGCATATATAAACGGTATTAACGACATATTCTCAACAAAGAACGACCTTAGCTTTTAAAGAAAAAAGTTACGACAAATTATAAGAATATTTTCTAGATGTGACATTTATGTTGATCTAAAGCTCTGAAGCATAAAAAAGCTCATTTTTATTTGTATTTGAAGGCATATTTTTATCACTTTTCCAGTTAATAAACTCACATTGCCGGACATTTTTTCTGCGGCACCCAGATAATTTCTTCTGCAGTTTGCAGTAATTTGCGGTAGTAACCACTGTTTTAATATGGAACTGAATGTACTATAGGGCATTTTTTAATTTTATTTTTACAGCGATAGATTTACATACTTTCTGACAGTATATTAAGTACCATTCTTGATGCACTAAAAACACTCGCCCCAGAATGAATGGAAAATATCTGTCTATTAGTGAAGCTGGAAAAGGAATGAAGCTGAAAAAGGAGTTTTCTCTTGCTACTTAGTAGCACTTTCTCCTTTGCAAATGTAACATAAGTAGCACATGCGAAATTAAAAGCGAACTTAGCAGATGTTATTGCACAGGCTTTAATTGCTGCGACGTATTATATTATTTGCTGCTATGGTAACCAAACTATCTCTTTGATTGGCCGACAATTCTTAAAAATAAAACAATAATAGTGCTTCAAACCATACTGCTGAAAAGACTTTGACAGTGAACACCCTCAGGACAAGATACACCAAGCAAGTAAATATCACATTGAAATGCAAACCAATATTCGCGATTTCCTATGCTTTCGTGACAACACGCCTCTAAACACAGGAAATTCTGCCTGCAAATATATCGCAAAGAGGAAGTTATTTTTTTCCTTTGGTTTTATCTGGCATAAATTCAATACTAATGCTTTCGAAACGTTGAGAATTTCATTTCTTCGCTCACTGCGCAACAAAAGGAATGAAAAATGGTAAACGATTTTCTGACAGTTTCGCTCCCAAAATCCATTTTGCTTCGCATTTTTATTTAACGTATTTTCGAGGTTTCTGTTATTGTTAGTGGAAGTTTCAAGACTTTTATTTATAGCGACTAAATCGCCGTAAAAAGCAGATTTCGAACTTTAAATCGAGAAATCCTGTTTTCCTTTAAAATACTGTTAATCGGATCTTTCATTGAAAGGTAAAATTGAATTATATGGAAAATAAATATATTGGTTTTACAATCGGCATTCATTAATACTGTCTGCAGTTGGAATCCTGTTTCGCAAAATATTAGAATTTAACAAGATTTAAAGGTTTACTTTAATTATTACTATAATAACTTTTTAAAATTATAATTTCAAGTGTTCAGATTATGACTTAAAGTCTTTTCGCTTCTGATCTTTACTTTTCCCATCTACTAAATTGTGTCTTTTTTAATATCTCAATTTTATGATGCATTTTATTTTAAAGGTTTCTTTAATGTCAGCACAAATATAAACTCGAAGAGAAAGCTGTTCACGATCGTCTGTTTAATTTAATTTAATTTATCCATTCTAATCATGGCTACCTTCGATTACTAGGTGCAAGTTTTGAACGCATGTGGGTTTTTTGCTTCCTCTGAAACTGAGCATTTGAATGTAGTAACAGAAATTAACGCAGGCAAATGATTTTCCATTAGAAAAAAAGGCAAATTATAAAATAAAATTCTACATTAAAAAGCATAAAACACGAGAAGTCATCACGCAAGGGAAGTAAGGGAAAAAAAGACAAATACTCAGAAAGTACAGGTAGCTCTAGCAAAATGGAGAAAAAAATTACACTTAAATGTAACAAATTAGAAAAAGCAGCTATTAAAAAAAAGATAGTTTCGTATCCTCCCCCTGTTTTTTCAGCATTAGAGAGGGAAATTATCCAGCAGATCAATACAAGTTCATCCTAACTATATTAAAAAAATTAAGTTAATTTTTATTACTCTCTTTATCTAGTTCTTAATTGACGCTTTTGTATTCTGAGTGTTATCTCTGTTTGAAAGGGCTAATGGTTTTTCGTTTGTTCTTTGCTAGGTAAAAATATGCATGTAATCGATACTGAATACATTCGACTTTTATCCATATTTTTGACACTGGGAACATTAGAGGTAACTCGGAGTTTTCTAACACATATGATATGTTATGTGCTTTGAGAGACTGTTGCCAGTCCAAACAGTACAAAATCTGCAATTATAACAATAAATTACTTAACAGTTTGAAAAAGTAAGCTGTTAAACGTAAAAGCTTAAAGTAAGCTTAAAACATACTTTTCAGTAATAGTTTAATGGTTTTTATACATAAACATCAGCAACAGGAAATTCGCTACTCGAATTGCGGCTTACATGCAGTGCTTTCATAAATGTTTGTACCATTATTAAAGCATATAATGTTGTTTAAGATATAATTCTAACGTCATATATGTCGTTAATCAAATTGATCGATCTGGCTCACTTTAGATTTAGAAGCGAAAGCTCTGCTTTCTAATTCCTAAATAAACGTATAGTCACTGATTATGTAGAAAAAGTAAACAAACTGAAGGAAGAACATATTTTGTATTTTGTAACACCTCCTACTTATATAAATGAAAAAGCAATCACTTGCAGAAGAAAGTAAATATCAGATAGTTCAAGGGATTAGGATATCGGTAAATAGTTCACAATGACATTGAAATTATTATTGGATCAGAGGATATGATTAGAGGACACTGCGACTTGTCAGAATTTCACAATCAGTCTGCTGAGAATTTGATCAAAATTTCAGTTTTATGGCTTTCATATTAAGATGTCGTTCTTGCAGCCATAATTATGGTATTTTGAACTAGAACAATTGAACTAATTAACTGCACTTGCTTTTTGTTTGTAGCTAGCAATAAAATTTTTTTTCCAGTAATACTTCGCGTTAATTTGAGCTTTTGGTTTTTTTGCATTTTCCGTTTCTAAAGAAGGAACACTAAGTTTATCACCCAAGCGAGAAAGTATTTAAATAAAAAAATTCGACATTAGCAGCAAGAAGGAAAATGTTAGAGTTAATTTCATATTGACAATGCTAAAACTTATATTCGAAAAAGGAAAATTTATACTCATCCACTTCGCCCCATTTTTAATCGGAAAATCCTACGTTCCAGTTTTCTGCTACCAAAAGTATTCAACCAAATATTTCTTATTGAAAAATTAGATTTCCTTGAAAGCATTTTCAGTTTTAGTTAAGGATCTAAATTCTAATTTATATTTACCCTGATCCTTTAAAGAATCTGATTTTCAGCTGTTTCTCGTTCACTTATCTATCAAAAACAGATCGCATTTACCATTGTGCTTTCTATCACTCTGCGAAACTATCTCAAAGTTTTATGTGCGTCTTGCCGTATGTTAACGAGTCTCAGTATCCTCCTCATGGCTGGAAAAGATTGCGGGCTCAGAACTTCAATACGCATTCTGCAATTTTATTCAAGTTTTCAAGCAATTTCTTTTGTTGCTGATTTGAGATTTCTTACGAGCCACTACTCATCTTAGGGTTTGTATCGACATTCGACTATTCAATAAGTATACCTGCTGCACGAAATTACTATAGGTCCTGCCAGCTGTTTGATTCTTAGAAGCTTATTTAGTTTCAGATGTAATTAATATGGATTTGTTGAACTTCTTGTAATTAAAGGCGAAAGATAAGTAACCTCCTTGAGATTAGTGCTAGTTCATTCATATAGTAAGTTATAAGGAAGAGAATGCTTTCTGCAGATATGTTAAATAAGATTGTCAGGACTTGTGTTTCTCTTTATTTGCGTTGGAAGCATGAATGATCTTGAATAGGAACAGGGAGCTTACTCAAGCTATGTTCAAGAAGGTGTGAAGTAGACAACATAAGCAGGAAAGGTATACGAAATCCTTTATTTTCAATACTTTACAGGTATTTCCGAACTTCGGAATACAAAGACCAACCACTTGTGGTCTGAACTTAAGAATATAAAAACTACTAACTAAAAGCTAACTTTGAATTAGTATACAAATGCCTAGCACTAAGACTGGCTTTTATTTAAAAAAGGTACGTATGTAGTACGCCAAGCTGCTAAAACTACGATACGTCTGCAATTATCAAGAGGGCTAAACCTCTGGCCTTAAAGGCAACCAGCAACCGAGTGAAAACTCATAAAACTACAGTAGCAAGCGGCTTGCTTCCTAAAACTCCTTCTCTCTCTCTCTTGGCAAAAAGCCACAACTTAAGTACTTGGGCGTTAGCAAGACAATTTGCATAAACAAGTTAAAACATTTAATTCTGGCCGGAAGTAGAAAATAAGAAGTGATAGTACAGTTTTAAAATAAAATAAACGTTAGTAAAACTTGGGATCCTTACATACTTGTGTGGTATATTTTATTAGTTACTGCCAAGCACAACTGTTAATGTTTATTTGATTATCAACCTTAATACAAATACAAATAAATAGTAAATCTGCTTTGACATTTGATAGTATATGGTCTTCAAAGAAAGTAAATACTCTTTAAACTAATCGGTCAAATTTTATTGTTCTATCAAATATTACTTAAGTTATACTATCAAATCGTAGTTTTGACTTAAAATTGCAAAAGTTAGGTCAGCTTCAAGTTGCAAAAGTTAGAGCACCTGGGTACCAAATTTCCTAGTGCAGTGACAGCGCAGTAGATTCATTCAGTAGATTCTGGAATCATGTATCACTTGAAGCTCAGATTTCATGAAACAAAGAAGAATAATCAAGAAAGAAATAGTAGGTGATAAAATCCAGTATACTTTTAGAGTGCAAAGATTGCTTATTTCAGTAAAAATCGTCCTTTTGTATCAATGGTATTTATCAGGATTATTCAGTGATAAACTGTGTTATCAAAGCTGTTTCCATTCAAATACGATCTATTTTACTAATAATGTGAACATTTATAGCATTTACTTTATAAAATGCTTTCTTTACAGTCCTTTCATTATTATCTGTTTGGACTCTAATTAATGTATTGATTATACATGCGGTAAAAACAGCTAAATCTAATAACGATGATAATTTATATTTCTACGCTAAATATATCTATGAAGAGTTAATTAATAAAATTCTGAATAGTAATTCTGATCTTCCTCGGAGACTGAACTCATAATCGCATGCAGAAAGTTTCCGTGTTTATTATTCTTTCATCAACTAGTTACGTTACTAGCAATTACACGCTTCTAACACGCCCCGTAAATTACTTCTGGAGCGGAATGTATTCCGGCGTATCTATAATCTTCCCATACGCATTATTCTGTTTCTCGAAGATCAATATTTTCCCGAGAGGTCATTGAAACATTGTAGAGTTGTGTTATTGAATCCTCAAAGTTTCAGCCGGAAGTGCGCAACAGAATGGAGATTTCCCACCCCACCCCACCCCGTCTGGTAGTAAATTGCGCCAACTAAAGTTTCATGTCTATTTATCGTTAGAGAATCCTGTCTCCGAACTACATTACTTCTGTAAAACAGTACGAGCGAAGAATTTATGCAGACGGAGAGGGAACCAAACTGTCGTGAAAAGTTAAGGAGAAAAAGGAAGCATCTAAAAATATTTGTATGCAGTATTTTAAAGTCACTTCGTGATAAGAAAGTATTTCGCGAATATTGAGTAATATAGAAAGCGGAGAATAATAGTAAGTGATACATTTTAACAGGGTATTATTAGAGACCTTAGAAACGTAACCCACAAGTGTGTATATGCCAGAATATCAGCACTGTTACATCAAGTTGGGGCGAAACAGAAACAAGGTTTAACTTCATGGAGATTAAGACTACCATAATCTCTCATGAAAAATTATTTCTTGTTCATTCGTCTCAAACATTCTGCAATCCCAAAGCAATGGAAGTAACTTCATAATAGCTGAATATTCACACATAGAACGAACCTATACACGTCTATACATAAGTTGATATAAATGACTGCAAATCTGCGTTATGGTAATATTAGGAGCAAATAAGATCACAAAGAATTTGATTTGGAATTTTGTGACACTGTTAATAGAAATAACTTCTCTTTTCAGAAGCTTAAACAAGTGCATCTTCTATATATATTATCTTGAGTGCTTCAAGTAATGTATAAATCCATTTAAAATGGTGTCTCAACTATGTAGATTGGATCCAGAGAAAAAACTTTTAGCACATTTATAAGCACACTGACATTTTCTTTGGATTCCTCTGTAGTCATATATCATTAGGAAGAGTGATTGAAACTTGTTACGTGACATGTATCATCATTCAGTACTTATGCTTGTCAAATTGTCGTCTTAACCACTCGGATTTCTTTACGTAGCTTCATGGACATCTGCCTTTTCTGTGGGATGTGATAGTTAATGTTTTTCAAAATGAAATACTTGATATTTATGCGTTGTCTTACATTGCTGTAATCAGTGCACGTTACATCTTAATGAATGGTAATATATTTTTCTCAAAAGTTGAGAGTAATTACTTCTTAAATGAAAAGATTGTATACTCAGGAACGACACCCTGGGCGTCCACAGAAAAATTTCCCAGGGTTGGAGTGGAATGTTGTAGACAAATAATTGCATCAACAAATTTTCATTTAATTACTTAATTTGAAGGGTTCACAAGTAGATTTTAGATTACAGTTTAGTATCAATACAAAGATACACACGCGCGCACATACATATATTATACATGCATTACTATCAAAACATCTTTTAATAGTAACGAGAAGGGTAAGTTCTCCATCTGAGCTTCTTCCTTCTTCGACATCTCCATACATCTTGACCTTACAGACTCCAGCGCCCACCAGCGGCCGAGCGGTAAAGACGCTGAACACTGGTAGTTCGGTCCGAGGTTCGAATCCCGCGAACGGGCTGGCTGCATGGGCGTTTTCGTGGTTTTCCCCATGTGTAACGTGTATACGAGCCAGTTTCCCTTAGAAAGTCCTCCACGAAAGGCATCCCTCCCCTCAGGCAGATAGACCTAGCGTGCTTTGCCATAATTAAATACACCATCAATACACCATCCAGACTCCAGCCTACTATAGCATGCAGGTTAATTCTGTCTATTATCTATAACACTCCCTTTCTGCTTTCAAAGATCAGTATAAGCTAGTTTTTTTTGCATGGTATTTAGTGTATATGCTGGATTATGTGACTGATATCATAAATTTTGGCACACTATTATATGACAAAGGAGGAAGTAGGCATTAACAGGCATTAATTTTAAGCAAGCCACCCACTTACAAAAATACATTACTGATACGTTTAGCTTCGTTTTATGTATATTATATCCCCTTCGTTTTATATATATTACGGCACAAGAAAAGTAGTTTTATTACCTTGCAAGAAATCGGATGACTTTTTTGTCACAGTTCGAGAACTCTTGTTTCAAGGTTATATTTAACATTTGAAGGTAAAAACGTTATTTTAAAAACTAAAGGGCAAAGACTATGAGAATAATTATAATTACATTCAATACATCTGTAAAAAATTTCAATTTATTCTTTATTATAGCCTACGCTGTTTGAAGAAACACCATCACATATTTTTGAAGCCTGGGAAAGAGGAATGTTAAAATACTTAAATCATCATTTGTTTTACCATCGGCTTTCACAATGAGAGAAAATAAAAGATTCCTAACGTTTTTAACATGCGTAAATAATCTGAGAAATGCTTTAACATAAAAGGCATTGAAACTGTTAGGATATTAAAGTAAATAATTAACCATGCTTTCTGCATTATCCTGCTTTTTTCTATCAGCAAATTACAGCTACAGTTACAAGTCACTGGAATCCAAATCTAAGTTTTACTCCTCACCAGAAAGACTTCGTGAACAATAAAGACGAAAATAGGAACTCTCTTAGACCTATGTTTTATGATGCCAAGAGTCTCCAGTGGGTATTCTAATGCTTTCATCTTCAAGATTATATCCTGCCCCATTATCACGACCATGAATTAATAAAAATCCCATCTACACCCCGAATTTCCCTCTGGAACGATTTCTCTTTTGTATATTAAGTAAAGCAGATAATGAACAATTAAACATGATACCCTTGTCTATTAGCTTGACATGTTATTTATGATAGGGTTCTTTTTCCTCCCTGTGATGGTGGATATTTTCATTACGCAGCGTCGCAAACTCGGCGCAAAAGCGTGGAAATGAATATGTTATCTTGCTATCGAGCATTGTTCCTAGGAAATGATTAATTCTACATATATTTCTATCTGCTTTAAGCAGTGGATTATAAAGCAGTTTCTAATTACTTTCATAACCTTCTATTTTTATACGAGAAAAACAATCTTTTTAATAAACAGCAACTACATATAAGAGGCAACTATATCAGTTGCAGTGCTTCCTTTTTACATAGGACTATTAGAGATGCTATTTATAAGTGGTTGTATTTTATTTCGACCGTAATGTATAATTACTACCATGCATCAAAGTAAGAAAAGTAACCTTTAAAATTTAGTCCCTATAAATTTGATCATTATCAGAAACCTCTCAAAAACTTTCTACCCACGAGTGATAAACACAGACTGAGAAAAAAAACCTTTCTTCTAATTTATCTGCAAATGGAATGGGAAATTTCTTTTACCGTGAAGCAAGATTCAAAACTGCTGACCCTAAAGTATATTGGCGATAATGATTTCATAACTGCTATACATTCGAATGTGGTTAATTACGCAGAACGCTTTCTTACTCTCGTTAAAAATGCATACAATTTACCAGTAATTTATTTATCAAAATCTAACAGATTTCTTGTTACCATTAAAAATGGTGCTTTCATTGTGGCAAATTTTTATTAACTTTTCTTACAAAGCCACGCAAATTTGAATATCTGACTTTGAATTTAAACGTAGTAAGTCTACAATCTCACATACAACACACACTCTCACACATACACACACATGCATTAAATATGTGTACAGCAGAAATTTTATTAACATATTAGAGCAGATAATTATACCACTGTATTTTGACATTTGTAAGAATGACATCAACCAAGGAAACAGCAACAGCTGGAAGTTTCCCTAATAATACCGGTAGAATGATAGCATCTGCTGATAACAAAAAAAAATGAAGCGAGGGTTTAGGGGTTGTATACATATATTCACTAAATTTCATAACAGATCAACTGATGTTGCATAAACGATAATAATACCGAATATAATCGTAAAGTACAGGAAGAAGCATTAAAGGCCTCGATTTTAATTAAATACTACTAAGCTAGAATTTAATGAATATTTAATATGAGTGCAGTAAGATATGCCTACAATTTTTAGTACTTCTCATTAGTTTAAAAATTAGTCATTGTTTACGTTGTGTAAAATTTCTCCGTGACTGATAAATACTGATACTCTACATACTGATAAAATATTAATACCTTGTTTACCTCAAATATTCTTGAAGTAATTTAAGCAATTACATAGAAGGTTAAGAACTAAAGATTAATTAACTTAATTTCTTTCCTCTGAAAGGTTATTTGCATAATGAATCATAATTAAGCAATACTTACACGGATGAAGAAAAATATAATCCTAAAATATTCCATTACGCTTTCTGAAAAGTTTCGTCTTTCTGAGAACAATCAGCCATCACAGCGAAAGCAGATGTGATCTTCATGCAGAGGCGCAATTTGTCGGAAGTGTTTCTTATCTCCGATGTAATAAAATGTTTGTATGTATGACTGTAGCACGAACGGAAAGAAAAGACTGTTCTGGCTTTTAAGATGAGTCGCAATGATAAATCCCATTCATTTCCAAACTTTTCGAGCTTAATTAGTAGCTTAAATTGCTAGTCAACTTTATAAATAGATTCGTCAAAGCATTCCCTCTAAATCCTTTAATACAAAAATACATAATGCGTAGATTTTAATTTAAGTAAGTCATGTTTGCAACTGTTTTCATCTGTGTTGTTACCAAAGGGTAGAATAACAAACTTTCTTAAGTTTTATTTTTCTCTCTTTTTCTGATTTTACAGAGAAATCTAACCGCAGTCCACAAGTGTTTTTTTTAAATTTTACTGCCAGTGACAGATTTGTTGTTCTGTAGAAATATTTAAAAATTGTGACATTTAACAGAAAGGGGTTAAAACTGTTACAATGTATGCTATTTTCTTTAAGGAATTCTCGAGACGATCTCACATATACTTCTTTTCTTCTTGCCATATATATAATTACCCGCTATTTTTCTAATCAGTGACATGTTAATAGCTTCACTATGAAAGATGCTCCCACGCTTCTTAAACTATATTGCTCTGCTTTCTCCCCTCACATTCTTGGCACTAAATATTTATTTCAACCTAACAAAATGTTAAAATCATTTATTTTCAATGAACTGTGGGTCTGTGAATTCTTTTGGCGTAAAATTCAGACTTTTCTTTTTCTACAGTAAATACTGGACATTAAGGAGAAATATACCTTCTTTCATAATTTTCTTGCATACATTTCGACGGAACTTTTTTATGGACTTAAATTTCATTTAGAAATTTCTTGGGCTGCAAATATAAGGAAGTTATTCGTTTTTTAAAATTAGGAATGATTAGTAGCTAATGAGCTAAAGATAATAACAAATATGGCTATAATAATAACTATGACGAAATTAAGGCTTTAATTTTTTTTAATCTGTTCAAAACTCTATTAATGCTAATTTCCTTTCAGCTGTGTACATATAATTTAGCTTAATTTTTGTAAAACAAGGTAGAAACTCGAGAAGAATACGAAAGCAGTGTAAATTTGGCCATTTTGTTGTACCGATAGTAGAAATGAATTTACATTATCAGAAGCCGTATACTATTCAGAAGCCACAGCTCAACTCAATGCAATATTCTGTTTCATACTGTTAGGCAACAAAACGTTTACATAGCATATATATTTCGTAATGAAATCTGAGATTCAGTTAACGTCTTGAAATCAAATTCTGATATATTAACATTGCTAAGGAGATTAAAAAATGACCACTGTAGAGATAATACTTTATGCAGAAACAAAGATTACGAAGTCTCAAAATATATATAGTTTCCAGCTAGCTACATCTATATAACAACCTTTTTTTTCATTTAGTTTAACGTTAATTAATCATTCTCTCTTCAAAGTCATAGAATGGTTATATATTATGTTATTAGTTTAGTGTTTCTAGGTAGTTTGTTATGAGCTTAGATTAAAAATATTTGAACATTTTCTTATTTATTGAGATTTATGTAAGTGATTAAAAAGAGGATATTGAACATCATTTCTTATTCATGCTATGTAGGTTATGCTTATATCTGGAAATATTATGCCACTTAACTCTATGTATAATTTATTATCACAACTCATATAAGGCGTATTAAAGGGTCAAAGAGCCAGCAGAGACAAAAATATTAAGATTAAAAACTGCTAAGATAAATAACTGTTGCAGGTTTCTCCCATTTTGAAGTAATCATAAAGTTTTAGTGCAAAACCTCGAAAAAAATTGCATATACTTTCTGTCAGACATCGATCTGCAATCTAAATAAGATTACATGCTCTCAATGTATTGTAAATAAATAACATTCTGGGAAGATCTCGGTAGCTTTGAATCTCCATTCTGCTTTCCACAAGAGTCCCTCTATATCGTGTTTTTTAAATTATAAATTTCCTTAGATTTATATAATGTTTAGCACTTCGTTATATCTTCTTCTCAAAACTAAGACAAAAGGTCTTCTGAAGTGCATTCAAAGTATTAACTACAATACTGTAAGTCAATCTTGTGTCACTAATCAGTGACTTTAGGATTAATTCAAATAAAAATTTGCTTAAAGTGACTGAGTCGACCATTTTCCTATATTTTGTTTGGATTGATTTGTTTAATTTAATTTGATACTGATACAAATAAAATGCAGCATTATCGACAAAAATAGGTATTTATTTCGTCTTTGAAAGGAAATGTGCTTATTTAGTGCTTCTGTTTGAGGAGAGATGAATATTTATAAAATCATGGATGCGGATTAAGAAAAATGCACACAAAACTTTCTTACAAGTATAAAATAGAATTCTTGATTGTTTGGTACATTTAAAATGATAAAATTAATGCTTATTTTATTTAATAAAGAAACTGACAATATTTTGAAAACTGAATATGTAATCTCACTTCTTCAAGACTCAGATTACATTGTTCCCAATTGGTATGCCTAATCACTTGTTTGGATTGCACAGTCATTAGGTTTATTTTTGGAATAGAAAACAGGAAAAATCAGCAATGCTCTCGCTGAGATTTGAGCTCCGGCACTCTCGATTGCCAACCGAAAGTGCTTCCAATTATATTATGAATGAAAAGGAAAATTCCTTACGTTTTCCCTTTCATTTGAAGGACAACTGGAGAGGAGAAAGCTTAGCCACCAAATCCAGGCGGTAACGAATTATAGTCCACCACATTTTAATTGGGGTGCCACTTGTAGATTAATTAGGCTTATTTTGGAAAAAGAGACATTAAAAGTCAGCAGTATTCTTGTCGGAATTCGAACTCTGGGTCTCCCGATAGCCAGCTGGATGTGCTTTCAATTACATCACGAAAGCAAGCAGTAAGGAAGAAGAAAATCACTTACAAGATTTTTATTACCTATTTTTTACTTTGGATTTTCGCAATTTATGTGATTGAGAAATAATGCATGTAACTAGTGCATTATAATTTTATTATTATGAATATGCTTCTTGCACTGAAAATAAAAAGAAATATATGGGGAAGGAGGGAGGTACTTCTACAGACTGCAGCTTTCTCACTCTAATTACTATATTTATAATTTTTAAATGGAAAGAGTTTTGAAAATCTTTATTCACGATTTTTCAATATTTTTATATGATACAGAAGTCTATTTACTAGTACTTTTACCAAGTGCAAACCTAAAAGGAATGAGGTACGATGTAGAAGATGTTTACGATGTTTTTTTTCTTTCAAACATATAACTGCTAGCCCATTTACGTTTGAATATAATTTTTGTTTCCTCTAGGGAAACATTTCTTCTTTTCTAATTAAGATTGTCAAAAATGAATCTTGCTTTGTTGATTTCTGTTCATACAGCTTCTTCTTGACTCTTGCTCGTACTCGTTGTAGTTGTTGTTATGATTGATCTCACTTGTCTCAATCTCATCATCAGAACAAGCCTACGAAATTTATCATTGTAAGGAGTACAGGATTACATCTGTCGTTGGTAAGAACCTTGGCCACCATATAGGTTACAGTTTGATTTTGCCCAGTTTCATCCCCGTTTTGAGGGAGAGCACGCAGGGTGTGATGGTGGTCCGAAAGTCTCCCACCCTTCCTGCCCTACCACCAAACCACATGAGAGGACTCTCGGCTCGCCATATATTTAGAGTGCCGCTATGCCGCAACGACACTATACCTTTAAAAATATTCATGCTTTCTCCGGGATTCGAACCCAGACCCTTCGGTACAGTAGTCAGAGTCACTAACTACTATCCCGTTTCGGCGGCACTCGCAATCGTAATGTAGAAATACTTGAAAAAGCAGCATATGATTATTAATTTATTTAGATGTTATTATCATTATTATTTAGACTATCATTATATATCAGAATTCAAATGTTCAGCTGTTGCTATTGAACCTTTTACACCTTTTTCAAAACATAAAATGTTTTTAGAAATTTCTGTATAAAGACAAAACTATTATCACATAATAACGCATATTATTTTTTACGCCGTTCTGTTATTTTTCTTCACCTTTCTGTTAGTTTGTTAGCGATCACATTAATTTTCTTGCACCTCGTGACCTTCGCAGGTATCTTTATACTCATTTCAGAGACGAAATTTGAAAAAAAAAAAAACAAAGATATCAAAAGTTTCAATCTTTATCTAGAACATTTTAGAAAAGTATAAATATAAAGTCCTTCAAAATGTCCTTGAAAAAAATCAGGCACAGAGATAATCGAAGATGTCTGTAATTCTAGGAATCTTCGTTCAGTAAAATTCTCTTATTAGAATAAACTGCCTTTTTTATTTTTAAATAATACCCATTTTTAAAGCGCAGCTTTCAAGTTTCTATGTGAGAAAGCTCTTTAAGAATTTTTTGCTCTAATTAAAAGAGCGTTTCCAATTTTCTGACGATTAAATTATCTTAAGGTTCTTTTGCGCCAGAAGGATAATTTCGAAAAATTCCAGCCATTAAAGTAAAAGAAAGCATTCTTTAGAATTTTTTAACAATTTAGTGCAATAGAAGTTTCTTGTTTCTTTAATTTAGGAGGCTTTTGAAAGTCAATGAGTCGATACTATAAATCCTTTTCTCTTAGGCTTCTAAAGGTAAAATCAAGTAAATTAAGTTTTTATTGAATGAAATTTTGTTAGGAGAAGCTAGAATTTTTGGAAACAGTAGACAGTTACTATTAGATACAACTTAAATAAAAGAAAAACCGCTCAGTAACAAAAGTTTGCAAAAGCCAAACTCAGACCAATTTAAAAAATGCCAGCTCTTGACGAAGTACAGAATAAAACATATAGCTAACTAGATTAGATAGATTATTCTAAATAACAAGCACATTATCTTGAAAGGTGTGAACTAGAACAGCGGTTCTCAACTTTTTGAGTAAACAAAAATTGAAAACGTTTAGTACCACCACTACAAAGTATTACTACTACCACCACTCTTGAACAAGCTCAGATTGCATAAATTTAAGAGTGTTAGAGAAAACTCAATCAGGATATTGAGGTTTTAATTTTTGAATTTAATAGTTAAAAATACTTTGCTTCTTTTTTGTGTACCACTTATTTTCTCTTGCGTATCACCCATGGTACGCGTACCACCGCTTGAGAACCCCTGAACTAGAGTGCTTATATTTTCTTCAGTGATCATCATTTATAATTTATATTAAAGGAATAGTTTTTTTAAAAATGATAGCTTGAGCAGAAAGTTAACGAAGTAATCTAGGCAACGAAACTGTTTTCCACTTCTACAAATTTCTTCATCGAAATTCGGAGACTTCTATATAAAAAAAATAAGCTTCTTAACTAACCAACACATTATCTCCGCATGTCTGAGTGCAGGTACGCAGATGCACATTCATATATAGTATTATATGGGAAATTAACTGCACCTTTTTCTGGATGCACAAATTTGTTCTTATGCGGTATCTATATAGACACATAACCCTTACGAAAATACGTGGCATACTATCCTCAGTATACATCACATTTACATAGTATTTATTGTTGAATATCTGAAGTATAACTTATTTAATTAAACAAAGGACTTTTTTTTATGGAAGAAAAATATGACAAAGGAAAAAACTTAAAATAGCTTAAATTTAAGAAAAGTCTCAGGGGAAAAAAGTGAAAAAAAGCTCTTTTGGCTCCTGAAGAAGACTGGTGCATGTCAATCGCACTAAAAATAAATACAGATGTATTTAAATTCTATGGGAGTTTAAGATTATTTTTCAGAAAATTTCAAAATGCAGGTTTTATTTTAAGCTTCACTTTTATGATTCTGGTTTCACTTTTTTAAAAAACGTTTTGAATAAGAAAGTCATGAATTCTGGTATTTTATTTGAAATGTCTTGAGACACAGTCATTTCTTTTGCTAAATTCAATTTGATGTTCTTCATAGCGCAAAATAAACCCAAAAGAAGAATTTATTCTATTTCTTTCCAAAGTAAAGTTTAGATCAAAGTAAAATCTATTATTTAAGTCTACTGGATATCTTTTCCAGGACTTCCGTACGGTCAAAATTGTGGAAAGCATGAAACAAATTGAATTCGAAATTGAATTTTCCATTCCATGATAATGATATTTCTATAAGGAAAACATGAACTGTTTGCTATCTCATATACATAAATTTTATCATTCGAAAGAGTCTGGGCTTCAAGGTATTAAGTATTTTTTCCTTCCTTTCGACATATATTCGTGGTGGTGTAATTGAAAACACATTCGACGCGTATTCAAGAGGTCCAGAGTTCGAGGTCCAGCCGAGGCCATTGCACATTTTTCACGCTATCTCGTTTAATAGAAACCCAATGACACAGCATAGTGGCGCCTGAACTAAAAGGTGGTGGATAATAATTCGTCACCACCAGGATTTGGTGATTGGGTTTCCTCATTCCCAGTCGTCCTTTAAAAGGGGAAATACATTAGGTATTTTCTCCTCCCTTTCTGCACGCCTTTGTGAATTTTTCTGTTCTAAAAGCATACTCGACACGTATTCGAAAGATCCAGGGTTCGAGTCCCAGAGAGGGCATTGCATATTTTTCACGTCTCTTGCTGGGGAAAAAACCTAATGACTCTGCAAAGAAAAGAAGAGCTTATTTTTTCACATTAACTTTTTAATATTTGTTTCTGTTCTCCAATTCAGAGTTTGTAAAATATGAGTTCATAGAACGAAATATGAGGCTTTTGAAACTTTTATTCTTTATGAAGGTTTATTTCCTATTTCTCACAAATGTTATAGTAAATTATTTAAGATTTAATACTTTATCTTCCTATTTAGTAGCATTATGAGTATTCTAAGTTACTTTGGTAATGTTACCTTTTAGAGGTTATTAACTAATCATCGTAACTCTTTCCTTTTTGCAGTAATTAGCTAATTAGACGAAAGTTTTATTTTAGACATCAAGTAGAAGTTTAATTAATGGTATTATCTAAAATATGCGCCGCAGTTTATAATTTATTTAAAACTGTTTCAGGATTTTCATATTTTAATCGATCATAAGATACAAATTTTTCAAAAGTATAAATTTACGATCTAATTAGTTTAATTTTAAGATTACTTGATATATAGTAAACTTTCATTCTAATTCTTACCTCACTTAAGTTTATGGATGCCAAACTGTGATTTTCTTTCAAATAAAAATTGCTATTTTTCCATGTTTGCAAGCTTGGTAGAGAAACACTGAATTTCCAAAGGCGCTTTCTGAAAAAAAAATTTTTAATGCATTTATAATGTAGTATTTCACTGAAAACTTAAAGTTCAACGAGTTTCTTGAAGAACTGCATTTAAGTGCAAAAACAAAGAACATTTAAACTTGGGGGAAAAAAAGGGAACAACATGATTACTTTTCACTCTTTCTTTCAGTATTTTATTCATAACCGTCTTCATTCGCAGAACTCTATACATTTAAGCACTTCTTTAAAATCTCAGAGATTCAGGTTCATCTGTCTTTAAAACGTTCACCATCCACTTTTTGTGGATAATGGATTTAAATGATTTACAGCTGTGTAAAAGCTCAAGTTGATAGTGCACCAATAATTGGAAAGCGATAATTGGAAAGCAATAATTGCAAACAACTGATGTAATCAAATAAAATTTATAAGAATACTTTGGTGGTTCGAAGCTGGAAATGCATAAAAACAAAAACGTTTTGTCATGGAATCGTCTCTTTGAAACTGTAAGAGTTACTGTGGATAAGAAATAAGTTAAACTCGCAGTGTGAATCTATTCAAAATAATTTCCGCTACCTTATTTATTATTTATTGAAGTAAATCTACAGAAGTATTTTTTCAAGCTGAAGAGATGTAGAAGATGTACATCACTTAATAGTAATACTGAATCACCAGTCAAGAATTCCTTGGTATTTTATACTGAAAACATTTAAGAGCTTTCAGTACAAGCAACGGAACATTCAACGGAAAAAAATCTGTAATTGATTTAATGTGTATTTACTTCCCAGACTTCACCTAAATTAGTAATTCACATCTTCCATATTTACTGTAGAGGAATATCCGGTTTCAAATTTCTGTTATCTCTTGCGATTTGTATTATATATTGTGAATTTCTGAACCAAAGCGAATATTTTATGAAAGTTAATAACATTCATGTGCATTTAAAGAAAAATTAAACATAGGTTATGTTATAAGAAACCCTTTACTCAAATTAATTAGAGTACACAAGAAATATTATAACTTTATTGAAACTCAACACGTTTTGAATATATTTAAAAAAGTATTGCGTTGTAATGAATTTTAATCCTTGCTTTTATTTCGTGGATTAACTACCAAAATTTTGCCCTTCTTTGGAATTATGTTTGTAAACACTGTATAATTATAAACGAAACTACATACAATTAAAATTATAATTGAGAATTTGTTGAACATTTATGGGAACTTAATCATGTCTTCTCTTACACTGACTGTTTATCTGAGAAAGCGAATATTTAATTACAATATTTTTAGCCTACATGCTGTAGAAGAATGAAGCTTTCTTTGGAGAAGAAAATCTTGAAAAATCAACCTTGCCTTAGTGAGGAACTAAACCTAAGCTGTCTAACTATTTATTTGATATGCTGACCATTGCACTATTACAAGGATATATCAGGAGTATCTTTAATTTCTTTCAGTGTTAGGAACAATATTAAGCTCACCGATGTAAAAAAAACACCCCTTTTTTATTTGTACTATCAAAAAAGCAGCGTGACTTGTATTACAAATCAACATTCGAGCTATCCCAGCATTCTTTTGGAGGTATAGCTCGCAGTTAAAAAAAGTTAGAAATGGCTGTTAGACGCCCACATCGATTGCATGCTGGACAACTTCCCGCAACGCACTTATCTTGGATCATTGCTTCGATCCCAGCCGGCAAGTAATTGCGAGATTATTTTTGCCGGTTGCCCCACAGCAGTAAGTCCAATTAATCCCTGATTTTAGCCTGGACTGAAAGAGCTACGGTATTCTTGAAGCGAAGACTCAGATTGCAGGAATTCGCAGTGTGATTTTACTAAGGTTATTTTAGTTATCTTACAATACGCGGATACGGGGATTACTAAGAAAATTATTATTACGTATGAAACTAAAAATATGTTTCCTTTTATTTTATAATGTGATGAGAGATGAAAATATCTTTTTTTTTGTTTCATTTTAACAAATTCTCTCGTCGATAACATTTAAAGTATGATGGATTCTCAGTTTTAAGCTGGCGCGACTAAGTAAAATGTCCATAGTATCGAAAAGTGGTAAAATTAAATAACATTAGAAAAAGAGAAAAAATGCAACTATCCAGAATGTCTAAGGTAGTTATTCTTTTAATTAGCAGGATCAGCAAGGATTAAGTTTCATTGCCAAGGAGATAGACTCAAAGACAAGCATTTCGGAACTAACTTTTATCTCTAAAAATTAAAAAAGTGTATTTAAAGGGTAACTTGAAAGTAAAATGTGCATATTAGAGGGTTCATAAAAATGTGAATTCCTCTCATTAGAAAACCTGTAAAAATGTTTCTGTCTACCAGTGGCCGAGCAGTAAATTTACTGGACATTGATAGTTCTACCTGTGTTCAGGCCCACCAGCGGCCGAGCGGTAAAGTCGCTGAATACTGGTAGTTTGATCAGAGGTTTGAATCTCGCGAACGGGCTGACTGCATGGGCGGTTTCGTATGTGTAACGTGTATACGATCCAGTTTCTCTTACAAAGACCTCCACGAAAGTATCCCTATTCGTAGGCAGATAGCCATCGAGGCTTTGCCGTTATCTGATAAAAACAACCAAACCTGGGCTCAGTTTTAGGCAGGCGGGTGGCTGCATGGGTGCTTTCGTGGTTTTCCCCATGTGTAATGTGGATACGAGCCAATTTCCCTTACAAAGACTTCCAGCAAGGCATCACTTCCTTAGGTAAGTAGCCTTCGAGTATTTTGCTATAATTTAATAAACCAAACCAGACCAATCAAACTGCAAAGTTGAGAATATTTTCATTAATAAAAAAGACTTAATAAATAAAGCAGATTATAGGAATACTTGAGCTGCAGGTTTGGGTATTTCGTTAAAAAATTAAAAGAAAACTCTAAAGTGAAGCTACAATTCTATCGTAGTTTCATACAAGTAAATCAGAAAGGAGTTACTCTGAAATGATAAAAAAATTTTTTTACTATCTAAAAGCTCATCTCAATTAAAATCCACCAAATGTTTTAAAATCAGAATTAACTTTTTAAAAAAAGAGTCTAAATAAATTAAATTCTGGATTGAGGGAAACTGACAGTCTGAACAAATATATTTTGGTAATAGGGGAAAATTCAGGTCATCTAATTGTGTCCTACAGTAATGTCTTATGTTTAACCTCCATCAAGCTTTCAACTTCTTATGAATGCTTGTATGAGTGAAATTCCAAAGAAATTACGCCTGTTTTGATAAAATATATTTACGTATATTTATCAAAACAGGCTATAAGGAATGTCTGAAATTTAGAATTAAAAGAACTTGAATGTACTGTAGAAGACTAATATTTAATTGACTGTGGCAAAGTAAGCGTGGGCCGTCATCTTTGGGATAGTCTTCCCGGTAGACTTTCAAAGAAAATGTCTCATATTCACGTTGCACATAAGAAAAACTACAAAAATCATCGTATGGAATCTTGTCAGGCTGTATTCATGCGGGAAAGGAAAATAAATGATTCATTTCAAAATATTCTAATTTAAAATTTTTTGAGCCCCCAAATGAAGTAAGAAAAATGACTTCTTAAATTCTTTGAGTGTATTTTAAACACTGCTTTGGTGTTTAAATTAAATGTTTTCTGTTAACGGTGTTATTTCTCATAAAAACAATTTGTGCTTTGAATTTTAAATTAAATGGAAGTCCTTTTTGATTCATTTCTTGAAGTGTTTGTATCTCTCCTAACGATGTGGGCGTTCCGATTCTTGAAACGATGCACCCACACAAAAACGAGAAATATCAGTTATTGTCGACTTCATGTTCGGCTAAAGAAAACGTATCGAAGTAGGTAACTATAGCATTAAAGTGTCTACTGAAATTAAAACTTAAGAACATTGCCAAAACCTCATGAAATGTGCATGTTTCTATACACTACGAGGAGAGGCAATTAAAAACTTACTATTTAACTACTTAATACATTATATTAATAAAACTTATATGTTTAAAAATAATTATTTGCGAATCAACAGAGGCACGTATTATTAGAGTAGCTATGTAGAGATGATAATGGTCTGGTTGTCCTTTCAAATTAACTTGCATGCAAGTTTAAGAAATATTCTATATTTTATGGCTTTATGGAATTATTTGGAACTAAACTGTATCTGCATATGAGACGTATAAAAATAAGTGGAGACAATTTGTTTGAGAAATATTACAACCAGATGATCATATCACTGTGTTGGGATAGTACGAGACTATTTGATTCATGATGTAACATTCAAAGCATTCTGTAATGCGTGTGGCGTGGCATGTACCTTTGATTTTGGTTTAATGTTTGTTAACATATTAAGATGCTTATCATGCTGAAGAGTTTTCTGCCATAGCAGAATTATATTTTGTATTATATACAACATGCAGTCCCGTTCTGAGTGACTCTACTAGCAACTTTGATGCAGGATCGTTAGGTTACTGAAATAAGGAAAAGCAATTTGAGGAATACCTATCTATGAAGGATGCCTTAGTGGAGGACTTTTTAAGGTAAACTAGATTGTGCCTATGTTACACATGGGAAAACCACGAAAACACGCATGCAGCAAACCCATTCGCCGGGATATGAAACCGGTAAAATTACCAGTGTTTCGCAACATTACCGCTTGGCCGCTGGTGGGCAACCTTGACGCAGGAAGCTAGTAGAATCTGAAGATTTACTTTATGGATTTTTTTAAGTAATGGTTATTAGGCAATATATCCTACATAAGTCTACAGGAGTTGAAATACGCTTCCTGGTCGGTGTAACATTATGCATTGCCGAAATTTAAATCTCCGGTCTTAACATTTGGTTTTCATTTATACTTAATATCTTCTGTATTCTACTCACTTGCTTGACTGGTATAACTAAATGTGAATCACTAAATTCTTTTGTAATCATTTCATTAAATAATATTACTGTAGGCTATGTCTGATTTGGTGTTGGTGTATTTAATTATGGCAAAGCACACTAGGGCTATCTGCTTAAGGGGAGGGATGCCTTCGTGGAGGACTTTTTAAGGGAAACTGGCTCGTATACACGTTACACATGGGGAAAACCACGAAAACACCCATGCAACCAGCCCGTTCGCGGAATTCGAACCTCGGACCGAACTACCAGTGTTCAGCGACTTTACCACTCGGCCGCTGGTGGGCCCGCTAAGTCTGATTTATTAACTTCTTAGAGTTCGAGAAATTACAGTAATTTTATAAGGTATTTCTCCCGCCTTCCTAGCGTGCCTTCATGGTGTAGTGGTTCTGCACGCTGGGGCGGTATTACAGAGGCCCGTGGTTCGATTCCCGGCGGAAGGCGGTTGCTAATTTTTCATCTTGCCTGCTTCCAAAAAATACCTAATGTCTCTATAAATTTATCACAATTCAAAAGTCAGACAAAATGCTATAATCTGATAGTGATGTAGCTAAAAATTTATCTTAGATTTATAGCTTAAAGCCGAGCTTCTTAAACATTTTCAGTCCCGACCCCTTTTTATGACTGAGACTTTTTCACGACCCCAGGACCCCATAAATATTTATGAAAATGTTGTGAGACCCCATAAGCATTGCACAAATTCGACACACGCGTGAGTGTAACTGTTAATGTTTTCTCTTTATTGTAATATACTATTGCAGTTTTAGGTCATTAACTTTAACTTTTAATTTTAAGTCATAGAACAATGTGAAAATTTTAAATAAGAGAGAAAATGACAGCGTCACGTGCAAAGCAGGTAAGATGAACGTTTATATTATAAAAATAATACGTCGAAACGTTTTCGTTTTTATCTTTCTCTGTATTATCTTATCTTTATCTGTTTTCAGCTACATTGTGTAAAAATATTTGGTAATTGTAAAATTATTATAATAAGTTAAAGAAATATCAAAACTGCTAAAATTTTTGACGACCCCCTCTGCTGCCAAACCCGTGACCCCATGGGGGTCGTGACCCACAGTTTAAGAAACTCTGGCTTAAAGCACTGGAAATTACTTGTTGTTCCTTCGAAAATAATGTAGTTCCTTCGAAAAGCCAAAGTAATACTGATTCACTGTTAAAATGGAGGATAAATTTTATTAAATCGAAAAGTAATGTCAATGACGTAATCTTATGGATAATATTGTTGTCTATCACAGTTCATACGTTATATAACTACAAGAACGCTTTTGTAAGTGTATTGAAAGCGGTCTAAAATAAGTTGAATGCCATAAATTATCTCAAATGTTCATTGAAAGGAAAATCGGAATAATTAAAGAAGTCGTAAACGTATTTTTTTTTCGTTGACGTGACATTAGAGAAAGTCAATTTGAGAAATGTACAAGTCGGAAGAATTTATTTTTTTGTATAAACTGTATAGGGTACACTGAAGTGCCACTGAATTAGGGATAGAGATAGCTATGCAAATTTTGTAGCACTGCGCCGCATTTATGCTCACGTCTGGGCATTGCGATAACTGCATATATAGCTAGTTCTATGGCTGTTATTAATAAGTTGTTTCAATTGGCAAAATGTGTAAATCTTCTGATTTTGACACCTTCGATCGCAGATAGATAGTGAGCGCTTGACTCATGGGCCATTCAGTTTCCGAAATCATCAGAGGGCTAAGAGTTTCAAGGTCGACAGTGTTCAAGGGTATACTGAGAATACACGGATAATGGGGGGATGGACTAGCGATTCAGCAAATTGCAAAGGATAATTATACTTGAACAAGCGTGGTATGAGACGGCTCAGCCGTATTGTACATAGCCAACGAAGCCAAGCATTAGCTCCAATTACCATCCAGCTGAATCAGGGCACCAGTAGTAGTCAGTAATTGTATTGTGAATTCTCACTTCATCATAAGGTCTTCAGGAGCTGTAGACCAATGAGTGTACCATTGCTCAGTGCATGCCATTGAGCTGCACGTCTTGCCTGGGCAAGAGAAAACAGAGAATGGACACTAGAGGACTAAAAACGAGTAGCATGAAGTAATGAGTCTCAATTCTGACAACTTAACACCTATAGAAGGCTGAGAGTATGGCTTCAGACTCATGAAGCCATGAATCCTGCATGCCAGGTTGGAACTATATAAGGCCACGGCAGCTCAATCATGATCTGGGATGTTTTCTCTTGGCAGTGTGTGGGATCTTTAGTATTTGTACCAACCTCCCTCAATGTGATTCGGTACATAGCTGCTTGGCTATCATATCTACCCATTTATGTTGTTTCGTCAGTCACATGGAAATGGAGTATTTTAGCAAGATAACTGCACCTCTTACAGCTTACGGTTGGCTATCCCTGGATGGACGAGTATTCCTCTGACTTCTCTGGCATTAATTACTACCTAGATGCTCTGACTTAAATCCTACTGAGCACCTTTCGGATGTTTTGGAGAAAGGTGTGAAACCACATCACACAACACTAGAGATACTTCTTGAATTATAGACAACTCTATCCGATGTTTAGCAAGCCATTCCTGTAAAATGCTTCTGAAAACTTATTGAATCTATGCCTCATTGAGTGGTAACCATTATCAAGGCCAGAGAATGCCCAGCGTATTATTGGCTTGCTATCCCTAATCCAGTGGCATGTCAGTGTATATTTTGTCCATCCTTTCTTCATGCCTTCGTTGTGTAACTGGAAGCATAATCGATGCGAATTCGAGAGGTCCAAAGTTGGAGTCGAGGTGAGGGCACTGCTTATTTTTCATGCTTCAAAATAAATTAATGACTCTCTACACCCAAAAACTCTAGAAGATTAATAACATAGTGAGAAAAGTTTTAATGAATTAAGAACTTAACAGTAATCGAGTGGTTAAGCCCCAAACCCTGGCGAGCGGACTGGTTGCATGGTTGGTTTTGGTGGTTTACCCCGTGTATAACACCTTAGAGACCCTTAGAGAGCCCTCCTTTAATGTTCTTTACCATATTTAAATTACCGACCAACCGAATAGCAAATGTAAGTTCGTAAATTAAGAATTACGCTTGTAGTCTCTATTCAGATCTAAACTATCAGTAAGATTAGAGACAAATCAATCACAGCAATATTTGTCACGTGTCTCCTACCATTCGAGTTTTGCCAGAACCGTTTTAATTACCCTATGTAATATAGATGCAAGGAGAAATTTAAAGGAGGTTAGATACCACTGATACTACCTTTCTAAAAAATGGTAAAATGTTTCTTAATCGTATTAAAAAAAAACCCAACAAAAAGCATTGACTTCTTTTTCGCTTAATAAATCAATGTTTACTAAATATTTATAATATGTTTATTATTTAATCTGGCTTATAACATATAAATTCTTGTTTATGCTATTTTTCATCATTCTGCTGAAAACATTTCCTCCTCTCCACTGCTTCGGGTCGAAAAAGTAATCTTAATTAGTAATAATTAACCTTCTTTCAGTGTTTACAGTTTTACTAACTCTGTTGCTTAAATGATCGACTTCCGTATTTAAACTAATATTTGCATTTTAGACTTAATTCATTGAATTTTCTGGCTTAATTCTTTTAATTCAGAATTTCATTTACTGAAAGGTAAATAATTAAGCAGAGATATTAACTTAAATTCTTGCACTGTACAATGTAAGAACAATGCAGATTAAGCAGAAATTAGTATATATCGTAAGCTGAAAGGAATTTATAACACATGCATTAATTCTGAGATCAATCAAAACTGAAAACAGATTATGATAGCTTTATTATTTTTTCCTGACAATATTCCAAGATTATTTTTGTTTAAATTGGATTTTCAGTCACACAAAAAATCCTTTAAGGATGAAGATTAGTATAAAGCATTGTTATCTAACAAAGAATAAACCGAAGAATTATAATACTTGCAAAAATAGTAATTTTGTTTTAGAGTAAAATGAAAAAAAAAAGTGGAATTTGCACTTAATAGCTATAGCATTGAAGGTGAGTTGCATTTTCTTAATGTCTTTTAGAATACTGAAATGTGTTCTAGTCTTGATCTTCTATTCATTCACTTAATTAATTCAATAGAATATGTTATACGGAGAAAGACTAGGCAATGGATTAACTCATACTGTCATCTTTGTTTTAGTGATGTAAATGTTAGCATGTTCTGCTAGCAGCTAGAAGATCCATGTTTCGAAATCGGTAAAGGGCACAACGGATTTTTTTATGTTTCCTGCTTTAACCTAGTAGTCTCTACAGTGACTCCCGAAAAAGATGTGGTGGGTACTAGATCGTCACTACCTCATTTAGTCAACTGGGTCTCGTTCTTCTTCCCAGTTGTATTTTATGTGAGGAAGCATGCAATTTCGCATCACGCAGGACATTCTTTCGTAATATAAGAGGTTAGTGTATTTTTAAGAGTGTTAGTATATAACATAAGTGGTTAGCACGTCAGTTAAGTGCTTTAATTTATAATAATTAGCACCTGAAATGCATGAAGCCTTTTCTGAAAGTCAACATTAATTTACGGGGTCGAAATTTAGCCTAAATTTAAAAATTCTACTGAATTTATGATTAATCCTAAACTAAAAGCTATACTACACATATAGATCAACTTAATGCATTTATTTCTTGGTGTATAGTAATTAGCAGACATTTTAATTCGCGTAGAACACACCTAATAGAAGCGATTTGTGTTTAGAAACAATCCAGCTCTTATATGTTAATTATTAAAGGAGCGTCAAAAAATCAATTGCAGAGTCTTATCTTCATCAGTGTGGGCTGTTATTCATTAATCACTTAATACTAAATCATTAATCTTGACTCTTATCTTGAAGATTTGTTAACTTCAGAACTGTTTGTGAGCATTTTCTAATACTTAAGTATCGTATTCTTAGACTATGGATAAAACCAGTTATAATAAGAATTTTAACTCATTAAACGCTCTACTCTTTAACTAATCTCTGCTGATCCCAGAATATTGATTGAATGAAGCGAGAAGTGATATTTTGAAAGAATCATGGAATAAATCTTCAATTAATATTTCACAATTTTAGCTAATATAGAAACTGTTACATATATGTTTTATTTATAAGCGTTGAAGTTTCAGTTTTATTCCTTTCGATTGTTTCATTTTTCACATAAATTATCGATTTGGGTATTAAGGACCCATGGATAAAATTTGCGCAGACAATTCTCCTTTGGAAAGGTTATGTAAATTTCAAGGTAAAAATGTTGTTGAAGAATGAATTTAAGAATAACAAGTTTGGATTTCTGGAAATCGTAGGGTAAATTACTTCATGTATTTTTAGAGCTCTTTCCTTTAAAAATTGTGTACGGTACTTTTTGTGTTTATCCTATATTTGATTTCATTGAAACTTTTTGTGTTTATCCTATTTCAGATGGTAAATGGCGACTTCAACAATAAAGGCTAGAATTTAAATTAATTTTTGTTTTGATTCATGCAAATTTCACTGTAGTAATGCAATTCAGTCAAGGAGGTAGGCGTTAGAAATATAAGGAGCTTTAAGGAAATTGAGCAAAGAATTAAGGAGGAATGAAATTTGGGTTGAAAAGAAATTTTTTACTTCCGTATATATCTTTTCACAATAAAGTACTTTGAATTCCTGCTTTTCCCCCTTTATTTTATGTAATATAATAGAAGCTTTTGTGCAAAATTCTGTTTATTTGTTGAAATTCTACCAAGCGAGCATTATTTTGTTACTTTAAGCCCAAAGTAGATAAAATGCTACATTTTTATTTGTCTACATGTCTTTCGCGACTGAAGCATTATTTCGGAATAACTTTTTACGAAAGTAGATGTATGATTTCAGATTCATAAGAAATAACATTTTACTTTAAAGCATACAATTGCTTGTAAATGGCGTTGAAAAATAACTGAATTTCTTATAAAACGCAATTTTTCAGAGAATACACTAGCAAACTGACTCGCTTCAATAAAAATTAAAACCTTATTTTAAATTAGACTCTAAAAATTTGCTCTCTTAAATATTCAATTTTCCTTTTTCTTTTTATGTTTAAGCTCTCGCCATTGGATCTTTCACTTTTCACCAGTCATGCTATTGCGAAACATTTAAAACTTTTAAACGTAAAATTTGCTTATAGATGCGATTGCCTTAAGCTGTTTTGAAAACGTTTAAAAAAGTTTGCAAATATAAAAATTTGAGAATTTAACACAGAAAACCCTTCTTCTTTTTCAATGAAGTTATATTCGCCTTTACAACACAGACCCTTTTTAAAAGTAAGTCTCAGTTAGTTTGAAATTTCACTAAATAAATAAAGCGTATACATGCTAACATATTATACATTTTAAAAATTATCGCATGATATACATTTAATAGAAGCATCATGCGTTAAAACTATTCACGATATTCATTGTAGAATTATTGGAAAATGTTTTTCCAATGCAAAATATAAATTCTATTTATTCACTCTAAAACTATTCTAGAATATATGCAATTAAGAGCATTTATTATACATTATTTTAATGGTATAGTCATTAATGAAACTCAGAACCGAATAATTAGCACCTATGGATTATTTATTAAGATCCCATAAATGAGATGTTCAATTAAGGGTAATGAAACCAAACATATGGGAATTTAAGTCAACATCAATTACTCGTATTTCCAGCTTTTATTTGAATAGCTATGAAAATTTTAACTCAAATCATTCCAACTTTGCAAATTAATTTACCTCGCTAAAATAATGAGTTAAATGTGTCATAATTGGGAAACAGCTCTTTATTTATGGTTTCACTTAAAGGTGAAGTAATGGCCCAACATGGCTTCCATTCTAAAATAGTTTTAAGGCTTCAGAACATCTGCTTAGTTATCAAAAGCTGATCTGCAGAACCTTTTTAATAGTTAATTAAATGGCTACTTGTTATATATTGTTTTATGCCAGTAATTCCCCAGCTTTTTCGATTTCAGTACATTTAACTCGTAAGCAACTAAAATACTGGGCCCTTGTGGTGCAGTAAGGAGAGTATTCTACAAGGTCTCAGCATCGTAAGGATGTAAACTGTTTCTTTGTTTAAGATTGCACCAGTTTTATTGCAGAAGATAACAATTTGCGAGACCATGGCTTTGCAAGAAAAAGGGGTACCTTTTTAAAATAAAGTAAAACAGTAATTTAGTAGAGGAATTACTGTTTACTGTACAGAGAAGCATCCTTGTGAACACGACATTATGTGGATTAATTTTATGAGTTTTTTTTTCAGATGATAATAAAATGACTTATTATTATTGCATCAAGTACGCTGTAAATAGTGTAATTTTTTACCATAAGACCTGTAAGGAAATAATTGCAAGATAAATCTGAAATCGGAGTTTTAAATGTGATGCAAGTAGTGGAGGGAAGGAATTTATTATAAGTTTAAGCCAAAGTGCGCTGAGAGTTCTAAACTTGCTATAAATGTCACGCGTTACCAATTTAGGTACGTTTTAGAAATAACTATAACCGAAAGAGACAAACAGTTTCATCTTAAATATTATTGGTTTCGTTATAAATATAATTTTAAATAAAATCTAGGCATTTTGAATTAAAAATTCACATTTTTGTTTACCAGACTGTCAAAGTTTACTTGCGATTGCCTACATCAACTTTAAAAGCATACTCCGCTGTGAATACAGAAGTCAGGAGAAACAGAGAGTTTTTTATGATATGAAGATTTATTACTTTAGTATTGATTTTGGCAAGAAAAGCCTATGAAAATTATTTTGCAGTTTTTCGTAACACAACTACCATAAAAGAAAATTAACCTTCTTTAATAATGCATGGAAGACTCAGAGCTATTATCTAGGATGTCAAGTTTTATTCGAAGTTTATATTTAATGACTGAGAGAAAATGTTTTGGCATGATATTTTCAGAAAATAATATGCAGAAAGTGGCACGTGTGATGTTATAGACTGCAAACATTATGCATGATTTAAACATAAGTTTCCTGGATAGTTCATGATTCTTTTTGTAAACAATTTGCCAATATGCATTTTAAAGCAAGTTCAGCGTTAAGATGCGTACAATAAAACTGTCGTTTATTGAAAAAGAAGTTTGTAAACATTATGAAGGACGGATTACAATATCACCCATAGCAAACAGAAAATGAAAGGAAACAAAAAGGGAAACATTAGAATAAGTGTGGAGCACAGTAAGAAGAACGTATGCAAATTTTCATTTCCTCTCCTATCAAGTAATAGCGCTGATAAAAGATTTGAAGGGTTTAACGCATGCGACCAGTTGTTGTACCAAGTGAAAGTTTTACAGGATATATTTAATGGACGATCTTGAATGTTTCAGTATGTTTCTAGACATTCTAAATTTATTTCTTCTCAGCGCTCAAAGCGAACAAACAATACTCGAATTAGAGCACTATACTTGAGAATGATGAACGATCCCTTTGAAGCGACGTGCCGATGATTAAGGAATACGAATAACTGCGGAAGTCGGTCGAGGACAAGAGAGTTTTCTTTCAGGAATAAGCTAGACGATCCGTTAGAGAATCAATTAACACGAACATGTTTTCACTTTATTTTCGGTAAGTATCACTAATGCATTAATATTTGAGAAATCTCATTACTTGATATCTTTTCCAATTAACAGAAAATATCTAGGTGTTTGGCATTAGAAACAAATTTCGTAAGTATAATAATCATTGATCCCTGCAAAGTTTTCTCTTATTTTCCGTTTTGATGTTAGAAATGACAATAACTTAGTCCGATTTATAATTCTTACGTTACGTTATGCAACGTTACTCTGCCAGAGCATTTTTCATTCACAGGTTCTAGGAAAAAATACTACTGAACAAGGCATAAAGTCTTTTATTTATCATCTATGCTACTTGGCAGATTGCTAGTTTTCAGAAATAATTGCGATGACGCTTTGATTGCGAATGCCATCAAAGATGATGCAGTCTCAGAAATCATTGCTTCTGATGTGTTCATGTAAACATCAGAGATGAGAAAAAATGCTTTATTCTCTTTTTTAATGTGTTCTAGCTTTAAAAGTTAGAATTTTTACGCAAATTTTAGAAGTTATCAAAATTTTATTAGTTTTTAAAACAGTATTTAATGTATAAAATATATAAATAAAGAGGGGAAAGGACTTTCAATAAATGTATGATATCGTTTTTTTCTGTTTCTATCAGAAACAAAATTGTAACTGAAAATTGATTATTCTCTGAAATTTCAGACTATGTGAAAGAAAATATATGATTTATTGACCAATAAAATTATGCCTTTAAAATCATATATATATATTTTTGTATGTTTGTTACGTTGATCTCCAAACTTGCCTTAAATTTTCAGTGTCAGACATTTAACCAGCCATTTTAGGGACAAAATGTAATTGCCTTATTCGTCGATTTAGTTATATGTATATAAGGTTTGAATATTAATCATAATAATGTACACTAAAATTAAAATAGCTCTCTCTCTCTCTCTCTATATATATATATATGATGTACCAGCTTTTGTCCGGAATAAATAGATTGGTGAAGAACTATAGACGTAGTCGAAGCTCAAAGTATCAAACGATAAGTTTAAAAAGCAGGGTCCATTTATTATTATTCAGGAGAAATAGCAGTTACAAAAATCAGATCTCAGGAGTAAATAAAAAAGAACTACTAATAACTTTCTGTATGAAGTTTACTGCATCGTTACATTAAAGAAAAGACCCCGATATTCCTTTGCGAATCTTTTTATATCCTCTGGAAAGGCGGAGCTTCCAAGAAATGACGTCAGCCTCGTCAGCCATTCCAGTTCGCTTTAAATATCTCTAGAACATTCTATAACTGTACGTGTAGAAAAGGTGGGAAAAACAACTTGACTACGGGGCTGTGGATTTAATGCCACGTACTTTCAAATAAGAGACCGTTGCCATTAAAAATGAAAAGAACATACAGTTAGAATTTTAAGTGTATTTTTGAATACGGAATTTTATTATTACATATATATATATTACTATTTGGTATGTATTACTAGAATATCAGCGTTTGATAAATCAATGAAATAATGGGTCAAACCTTTTATAGTTAATCAAGCCATGGATCACCTAAAATTTAATCACGTACCTTTGAATATTTTGCCATCTGTATCTGGGGAGTTTACTTTCTGTGATTCGATGCTCTCATTCCTTTCGCTAATGGAAAATAAGTGGTGCCTTTTCTTTAACAGAAACTTCCCATCAAGTGGACATTCTACTTTTCTTGCCATCTGTTTTTCCATAACATTTTTCTGGCTAAACTCTTCTTTTGGCTCTTTTAATAAGCAAGTATAAAGATTTTAGAAAAAGATCTAAGTGACTAAATATAGGTACTTTGGTTCAAGTTTAAGCCAAGCGTACTGTGATTAGAAAGCACATAAGCCATTAATTAAGAGCTTATGTTTTCCAAGAAGGTTTTGATGACTAAACGAAACAGGAAGCGTTCACGAAACGTAATTGTGTTCAACTGGTAAGGAAGCTTTGCTTTCTTCACTGCACTTCTTCGTGATGCAAATGTTAGGACGTCAGGCTAGTATTGGAAGGTTAGAATCACACTATCAAGAGTGAGAAAGGCCAAAGTCCCTCAAAATAAATAAAAATACCTTACATATGAAATGAGGATGCAAAGCATAGAGAAAAATGTATTCACCTTCGTCGTCCATAAATTAGAAATTGAAAAAATAGGAGTTTTTAACATTGTAGAAATAGC
This sequence comes from Stegodyphus dumicola, assembly GCF_044657685.1. Classification (NCBI taxonomy): domain Eukaryota; kingdom Metazoa; phylum Arthropoda; class Arachnida; order Araneae; family Eresidae; genus Stegodyphus; species Stegodyphus dumicola. The sequence goes on along the minus strand of NC_140781.1, from coordinate 103,602,981 downwards.
TTGCCTATAAAAAACTGTACACCTAAAATTTTTACAAAACATCAAAATTTTATTACTACTAAACTACACACATTTTTTTAAGATCTCATAGAAATTTAGCATTTTGAATTTGTCGGAGACACTCAGTGTTGGCCCTTCTTCCTCCAAAATAATAATATGCAATCGAAAGAGACAAGTCAATGTAGACTGCAGAATTTAAGCTCATAGCTCGGAGTATGAGACTGGATGGTTAATACCTATTCCTTTGAAAAGCAGTTCTATAGCACTCTAACAAATATGTTTCTAATAAGACAACTGTACTGTTAAAGCTCTTGAGCGCAAACCGAAGGAGCCCAGATTTCCATTTGCATAATGAGTTACGTGATGCTCTGAAGTGATTATACGGTCCATTTACATTAAGGTTATGGTTTAGATAGTTATTTAATCCTGAAGTGTCATATTCTTGTCATTAAAAGGATTAGTGTATTTACATTCTGCAGCTAATTTTATTCAAATTTCTGTAGCTCTATTTAGAGTATTATATTCAGAAATATCGATACCTGCTGGGAAAAATAAAAACATAGTACTAAATTCTAGCATGGAAATATTAACTATCTTGAACTTTCTTTAGTGCTGGGAAAACTGAAAGAGAAAGAGTAAAAAAACTGCCAGAACTCATAATAATTTTTCAAATTATTCTTTTATTTTCATCATATTCACTAGAGTATCTGGACTTAGATTCTTCAATTACTGGAGGTTAGATTGAAATCTTTAATTACGAAAATAACAATTTGTACAGTTTCACACTACTTTAAATGTCGATTCCTGAAACTTTAAAGATAGACAGGCAACCTGTCGCACCATCTTGATTCTAAAGTACAGTAAGTAGCAAATGAAGGTTTTATATAAACTTGTCTACTAACACATCAGCCCAAGAGTTACACAATCCTCAAAACTCTAACTTGCAAGAAATGCCAAATTTAAGTATTTAATAAAAAGAAAAACACGCCTACTAAGCTTAGACTCAGGCTTCAATGTTTTTACAAAGCGATGGCGGCTAGCGAAGCTAAAAGCGATTAAAAAATTATTTCATTAAGAGAGAGATCATATAGAGTAACAGGTCAGCAATAGCTGACAAAGGCCTTTGTCTGCGTTTATGTGTATTAACTAATTTGCATCCTGGTGGGAGTTGACGAAAGTAGAAGTAACAGTGAAGACAAAATAATAGTATAACTGAGTTAATTAACTTAAAACACTACAACTAGAGGAAGCAAATGTTTTCCTAGAAGAGTTTCTAACATAATTTGTCCCATTTGCATAACACATAAGAAAGATCTCGACAATATGAAAACCTTATGTTGCCTGCCAAAAAATCGGGTTTCTCGCAAACTTGGGGGGGGGGGCTATTTTATAGTTTTTCACTAAATATTAATTTCTCTTTTTCCGCAAGAAATCGCATAAAGGTCTTTTCTTACCAAACTGAATAAGTTTGCTGCATTGAGTTTCGTGATTGTGTTCATTTAAAATGGAATCAGTTTTCGTTAAATAGGGTTCACGAAGGTGTCCCTCTCGTGATAAACTGTTCTTGAATTTTTTGTCGCAATTAATAATTTGAGAGTAGAGAGACAGAGAAACAGAGAGAAAAGTAACAAAAAGAAAAAGGAAACAAAAATTCGAATTTTAACAAGAGAAGAAGAAAAACTTGAAACTACCACATACGTTTGTAAAGTTTCTAAAGATGTTGACTGAAAGAAATATATCCGCTGCAAAAAGGCATTTCTGTTGATGGAGAGTATTTTGATCTGTTCTCTGTTGCATCAGAAAAAGTACGAGAACTAAAAAATGGATTATTTGCTACAATGGGAAAGAAGCCATACAAATTGGAAATCAAACCTCAGAAGTAAACCAGTATATTTTCATGGTCTACAAATAGCAAACTGAAAATAATGAGGTTTTCTAAGGGCGAAAAAATACATTTTTCTATAAAATGGTGAAATATATTGCAGTCCTTAGAAGAAGTCATCAAACTCGTATTCTTTCAAAGGACTCGGAGTCATTTCATTGGAGGCCAAAGGAATGCAATCTTGCGTTGCGAAGAAAATAAAGAAGAGAAGCCTGAAAAACGATTTCCTCCGTATTACCGTTTCATTTAAACGATCTGAAGATCAGAGCTGTTTTCCAGTATTTCGTATAATGCAAAAAAAATCGAACAAATATTATTTTCTGTTTTTCATTTTTTTTATCAAAAGTGGAAATTCCTCTGAAAGGTCATCCTGGAATCATTGCTAGGATTACAAGGCTATTTCGCCAGACTACAGTAGTTATCCTCTTTCGAATTACTTGAAATATTTATAATTTTTGGATTGCTGTGCTAGTGAACGTTTTTTTATTTTTCGTGTAAGGAAAGCGTCTAAGAGGTGTTTAAATCCACTTACTTATTTTGGGAAAAATAATAAACGGAATTGTGTAGACATGTGTTTGGTAATCAATAGTTCAAGAAACTAAAAACCTATGTCTGCCTTTTATTTTTAGGAAGAATAAGTATACGAATAGACACAGACACTATTAAAACGTTGTAAAGCTAGACAGTTTATGTTTCAAATTCTTGCTTATTACGAGCGAAAATTCTTTATTCTGCGTTTTTTCTCCAAAATGGATTACTACTCTAATTTTTTAGTCAACTTCCATGTTTATCTCTTAACTGAAGCTATTATTCGGTCGAAATTTCGATATAATCAATTTAATTATTATAAGACTCTACAGTTTTCCTGGTTGGAAAGAAGGCGGTCTCATTGTAAATTTATTTCCTTTTTATAAAGGGCACCTGCAAACACACGGACTTCTACGCAATAAATTTAACTCTTGACAGACATATTTATATTCTTATCACATTTACATACCAATATTATAGTGTGAAAATTAATTGGCACAAAGCAAATTTTTCACAGAATTTTAAGTAGGTTAATAGAAGATCCCTCAAAGCAGTTTTATCTGCCTTAATGGCATCTGAATGTCTGCTTTCGACTACGTAGAACCGATTTAGACAATAACTTATGATTATTGTACCTTTTCAAGCTTGTTTCTGTAAGAAGAGGAAGTTAATTTTCATGGGTTTTAAATATGTTTTGTGTTCGTCCATTTTAATGTAGTAAAATGGATATAACAGTTACTTTTTCATACTTTTTAAATATGTTTTACATTCGTTCCTAAGATTGTCACCTTTCATAGTTCTGAAAAGAACAGTTTTGTAAAAAACGCATTTAATATTTATTTCTGAAGTGAATTAGGAATCCCATGGCACTCAAAGACTCTATTTCGCAAAGTTAAGAGGATTATATTCAAATTAATGAGCAACAGAATTTATTGATTTGAGACTCTTTTTAATAATTTTCAGAATTAATTTCCCTCTAAAGAAATGCACATTACTTTTCTCAAAAACCAGATGCTCCTATTAAAGTCTCTCACTGTCATTAGAAACAATGACATGAACTTCTCAGTTATTTCCCAGACACTAACGCGTTTTCATTTGTTGCCAGAACATATTTCAAAAGTGGTAAAATTAATTAAATTTCTGAATACTATTTATTTATTGAAACTATTATAATTTGATTAGTACTATATTAGTGCTTAATAATCTCCACTAATTTAAAAGCTGCTTAATTCTTTTTGGAATGTGAATTCTTTCTAGTTTCCTTCAATGATGGTTGTAAAGCCTAGTGATCAAGCTAACTTCTCGCGTATTTAGTCCTAATTCTATGCATTAATGTTTTAAATATTTCCACATTAACACTGCATTATTTAATTACCTTAATGACGTATTTTCAAGACTGTATTTATATTTTATGTAACATCATACTCTTTATGCAAACTCGATAACTGATTTGTATTTACCCATACTGTTATTTTTAATGTTTGAATTATTGCGTTCTACATTATAAACCGGGCAAAGTTAAGGCATTTTGTGAGAAGTATTAATCTTCGGATTTATTATTAAGCTGAAAACGTCTGTGTTCTGAAAATTACACAATGTTGCTGAGACTCTACTTTTCTTTGTTGGTTAGATTAGATAAGTTGCTGAATCATCGAAATTCACTTGCATATTCTGTTGGAAGCATTTAATTCAGTTTGTTGTGGAAATAATACACGCAATAATATTATATATTGAGATATTGTATTTTCTTAGCTACAAAGGAGATAAACAATAGAAAAGACTATTTATTCTTAAAAATTGATGTAAAGTATTTATACAGATACAGAACGTTGCTGTAGTAGTTCAAAATCTAAGATTCTGAACTTAAGGCGACAGAAGATAAGAAATGAAAAAAATTCCTAATGTTTTAAAGTAAGCCAAATGCAACTTTAAAAACGGAGAAGAAGACTTACACATTATTTAGTTCTTGTTTAAATGATGTTTGTTTTAGTAAAGGATTAGAAAAGTTCTTTCATTAAATCACTTTCAATAAATGACTTCAATAAATCACTGTAATCCATATAGTTAATGGGAAGTAACTTAGTTAAAATCTTAGTTAATCAAGCCAATCAATCAAATTCTTACTCTTTCTTTAACTATTTTTTATTTTCAAGCTTGCTCTAAAAATGGAAGAAATAGGTTATGCAGTGTATTTTAAAGAAATATGATAGATGAAACTCGTATTTCATATAGCATTATTTTATAATTACTCATTTATATATTCTATATTTGTCCATAGATTTTCGCATGGGGTCCTTCGCTAGAAAGGAAACATTAAATATCCAGTTTCAGTCATCTAAGCGAAATAAAATACCTTTATGGGATGAGATTAGTAGTTTCTTCCGCAAAAGCGGTAATCATCTATATGGCAATGACATTTTATTGCGTGATAGCCAAAAATATAACGATCACGGAACATGAACTAACGACATGTTTTTGAATGATCAGCCCGGCTATGAAAAGAAAAGACAGAGAATGGTCATTTATATCAAGAGACCAGAAGTTCAATATAAACACGCTATAGCGTTTCCATCGCAAGAATTATTATCTTGTTATTTTCTGCAAAAATGCTTCTTTCAAAATGATGAAAACCTTAACAGAAAATTTCCCAAAAGCGTAACTCATTATTTTTATTCGAAGTTCATCCAAAAGCTATTCAAAGACAAAAATGGCAGGGATGCTTCTGTAAAGAGAAAGTTATGGTGAAAAAAACTAATTTTTCAAACAACAATATAAAATTTTGTTGGGATAATGAGTTATTTTCAGCTGCTTTCAAATACGTGTAGAATCTACTGGATTAGCGGGACACCGAAATTCTCAATAATTGAGTTAGGAATCTTTATCTCAATAGAAATTATCTCTAATTAACTGATACATGAGTTAGATGTACCTTTTTCAGCACATATCATTTTGTCTTAAGTAGTAATAAACATTTTTTTTGTAAAACTATTTATTGCGGTTTCAGAGTTTTCAAAATGCTTTATGAAATGTTTCAATTTAGGAGACTTTTCGAAGCATTTTAGAGCATTGCAGCGTACGTTTTCATTTTTGACACAATCTTAGGCAATACCAGAAAACTCTTTTAGAAGAGAGATTAGCTAACGAGTAATTTAGCTGAGAAATTATTTCTGCATAGTTATGGTTGGACACCCGCTAATTTAAGCACTAGGAGTTTTTAATAACTTAATAGTTTTAGATATAAAGTCGTATGCTTTAGTTATTAATTTCATTTGTATTAATGCAGGTCTTAATTTTTCAAATAAAAATTACAGGCGTCTTAACGGGAAACTTGCAATAAAGACAGATTAAAATCTAAACCATTGCAAGGGAGCAAAAAAGAGAAGCATTAACAAGAAAACTTGACACCATGGACTCCTTGTCAAGTAAGTGGAGAGAATGAAAATAATTTTAATATAATTTTCTTTTAACATAACGACGTATACATAGTTTAGCCAAATGCTTTAAAACTTAAAAAAATAATTTAGCATAAATTTCACAGATGAACGTTAAATTACGTACTGAAAGTTCCTTTTTAGTATACTTTTTGATTAAAATTAGGCATATTTTCTATAATGTTTTAAATATAACATTTGGTCTAATAATTTTTTTATATTTGGAATTTTCTTATGGTACATTAGCAATTTTTTTTGTTATACTGGAGACTTCATTTCATGACATTCATAATTTCCGATTATAATGATAAACCTTGTAGGCTAGTTATTAGTGTTATTTTTCACTAACCAGTTATTTTATGTTTTGGATTTTTACTGTCATTCCTCGTTTCCTTTTCCCTACTAGAATGGAAATGAGGTAGAATGAGATATTATTGAAAGGAAGGTTTCAGTGGTTTAATTCAGACCTTACTCTACATCTTGAAGCCACGTTACTAGGTTAGGTAGCTTAGGTAAATTTGTATTGTTCGGCCTTGCATTATAATTGCCGATAAATTGTTACGCCGCTATGAAGTTTTAAGCCAACTTCGCGTTAAATCCTTTGTGGAGCCCTTGGCCTAGACTCAGTTTTAATATGATATTTGAATTTACTACTTCTTTAAGTTATATCGTCACAAGTAATTTGCTGATTTGTAAGCACGAGTCGTGCATTTATGTAAATTCTGATGCAATAAAAAGTTTTGTCTAAACCTTTATAAGTCTATGTCGTTAGTTTCAGACAAGTGATAATTCACTCCCAGTGTGTTAGGAGATAGAACTTAGTTTATGCTATCAAAGCAAGATAAACTTTATAAAGTTTTAAATTATATGTTTAGCAGCTTTTAGAACTCTACATAGTTTCATCTAGCATTAAAATTATTCTTATATAAAAAGGTATAGAACCCGGTTAAATTTAGCTCCATTATAATTTTAAAAAAGTCTTTAAAGTAATTATGGTAAACACTTTAGTTGCGTGAATTAAGTAATTACGTGATGTTGTAGAGTCATTTGATTATTTCGAAGCAGGAGACATGAAAAATGAGCAATGATCTCGGCGGGACTCAAACCTCGGACCTCTCGAATACACGCCGAGTGTGCTGGGCACTACAACACGAAGGCATGCTAAGAAGGCGGGAGAAATACCTTATAATGTTAGAGATAAAGTTTAGCATTACAAATATTTAATGTTTTATTCATTGGATAAAATTTAAGAAGAAGTAAGTATAATAAATTTCTGAATGTTTTGAACTAGTCATGGGTTTTTTTTATATTAACGGAAATAATAAAATAATAATAATAGCAACCACATAAATCATGTAACATTAGAACAATCAAACATCATATTTTTGCCACATCTATGTAAGTTTATTGTATTTTTTTGTTTAACTAGATGGAAAAAAATTAAAGTGCATTATATAATCAGAAGTTGATGTTTAATTGTTTATATCAGTTGCAACAAATCAGTTATCAAAATTACACTTGCAACAGAATCAGTTAAATTTATACATAATAAATGTTTCAAGAAATTTCAGTAAGTGCCGAGCAAAAGGTTTCTCCAGTAATGAAAAATTTCGAGAAATCGAGTATTTGAGAAATAATCACTGGCAGGAAAAGAAACATTACGTTCTACTGAAATGACACTGATGTAGACTTTTATTGAAATACTTATTCATGCCTTGTTATAGCGTTAGAATATCAAAACTTTACTCTTTAAGTTATAAAACTGAAAATATGCAAAGAAATTCGACTATTTTTAATTTTCCGAACTTTTCAGTTCTAAGTTCAAATTTAAAGCAGAGCCAAAGGAAAAATAATTACAGTTTAGTTATTTTTGAACATTTTTGGCAATCTGTGTAATAAATGGCTTTATTTTTAAATAGTACGCTTTAATGTATTTAAATTTTAATTAGAACGATTAGTACTTTTTAAATAGCCTTCACCGATTTCCACATATTAACGAAACGAAATCTAATTAATATTAAAAACTGTAGACAAAAATTAGCTGCCTTTCTCAAAAATGCTGATCTATTATCAACCTGTAAAACAGAGATGTCTTCTTTGCAAATGAATTCATTAATGTAAAATTTTAAATAATTATAGCATTAGTAGTTAACGAGTGCAGAACATAGTCAAAAGTATTCTTTGTAAAAAATTTATGCCTTTTAGACGGCATATCTTGTTCCTTGTATAAGTTTATTTTTAGAAATCTCATGAATATAGACAAAACAGGCAGGAAAAGGGAATTTCGAGAAGAAGGAAAATGACTGAAGTCTGCTAGATCAATACCGGGTTGTACTAGTTGGTCTTCCCGGCGCCTTCCGCCGGTTGGACCGCAGTCCCTCGAGGAATGAAAATCCTTTTCGTCATTATTTTATATTTAGAGTCACGAATGTGATATACTTGCTTTAATTAACTTTCCACCCAAGAACGTTTTTTCCAAAGTAGTCTTCCTTTTCTGAACTATAAGATGATACATAATGTTTACTGTTTTAATTTCATTTATTTTTGCTGTTTTAGTAAGATATTATTAAAAGTGTAATAACCAAAAGTTAGATTTATAAAAGAGGGAGCAGGATGGTGAGCAATTAATTGATTAAGTCAAATTACTAGAGAGATGGTTCACCTTATTAAAAATATCTTGGTGGAGAATTTTCTGCTGGAAACTGGTTTGAATTCTCTCTATATATTGGGATACCAAGAAAAACTATGTAGCTTGAAGCAACTCAGTTGTCATATTTCTGTTTTTGCTAATCCAGAATAAAAGCCAATGACTTAATTAAATTTTAAAACATTGCGTGATTTCAAAGTGTAAATATACATTCAACTGGTTTTAGAAGGTACGCCATTCGAATTCCAGAAACAGCACAGAAACCTTTTCAGGTTTTTCGCTCCAAAAAAACCTAATAATTTCTCCGATATTACTTGCCATAGAAAGTATTTAGGTAAATGAATTACGTAAATTATTTGAGGTTTCGAGCTAAAGCTAACTGACAAAAATTTCATGGCTATCTCCTACCACACGTCAAGCAAAAAATTCGTCAGCGTGGCATCATTGTTTGAAATGTTATTATTAGTAACAATATACGACTAATGCTCACACACATAACTGACGTAATGACGGAACGTCCATACATTGGCCATGCACAGCGACCAGTCGTGTCATCATCTTCAGGGTACAGTATAAATGTAATTTTTTAACAAGAATAATGAAATTAACACTAGCAGACAATTTCCTGCAAGATATCTAGGTATCTGTCTGCTCAATGCCTTCTAAAGGATCTATCAGCTTTCCATTAACACTCTGCATGATATTACTAGTTCTTAAGTAAATCTCTGTCAAATATCATTTAAATAAAGAATTATTTTATATTCCAGTCAATACATCATAACCAGGAGTTTATGGGGACTTAATTTGACTCAGTTCCACTACATGCTGCTGAATATGACCCTCGATGCTCTAGATATACAACTTATTGAACAAATCTAAGTTACTCTGCATATCTGACTTCAAAACTTACGCAAAACATCAAAATAAAAATAACTAATTTACAATCTACTTGCTATATCTGTCCTCCTCCATCAACAGTTTTCACATTTAATATTCATTCCGATATCTAATTTGTTCCTGCCAAGCCTCGCCGGGAATCGAGCCCTAAACTTTCCAATAACTACACTGGTTATCATATATTAAGGAAAAATCACACAAATAGCGATAACTCCCTCAAAAATAAGCCAAACCGTATAAAATTTGAATATGCTGCCAAGTAAGAGTAGCTGAATAAAACTGCGATAGGCAAATTAGTGGCGCTGCTTTCGGAATACGTCATCTGCGAGGAGCATAAAAGTCCGTGTTTGAGAGCAAGCCCACATATTTCACTGTGACAGTGACATCAGAAATCTGAGATAGCCAATTCGTAACAATGAACTCCAGGCATCATTTGCCTGCAGAACGGCGATGGAGAGCCATTGGGAAACTAGAGGCAGGACAAAGTCAAACAGAAGTGGCCAGATGGCTCTAAATGTAAGTCCTTCTGTGGTTCATAGACTTTGGAGGCAATTCAAACCACAGATTCGGCATCTAGGAGGTTCAGCCAAGGACAGCCAACTGCTACGACGAGCGCCGATGACTGATATTTGACATTATGTGCACGCAGGAATAGAACCGCTACTCCGACTCTTCTTAGATCCTCCCTTGCTGCAGCCACTGGAAGGTTCGTGTCAACGTCAACTGTGCGTAGTAGGCTTCATCAAGGTGGTCTGTATGAAAGGCGACCAGCCATTTGTGTGCCACTCACGTCCCTCCATAGGAGGGACCGTTTTCAGTGGGCACGACAACATGTCTACTGGACGCCTGATCAATGGAGGGCTGTTCTCTTTACGGATGAGTCCAGGTTTAGTCTAGAAAGCGATAGTACGTGTTATTTGATATGGAAACAACCTAGAACCCGTTATCATCCGTCAAACATCCGTGAAAGAGATGCATACGGAAGAGGCAGTGTCTGTGTTTGGGGTGGCATCTCTTTGGGTGGACGCACAAACCTCCATGTCTTTCCAAGGGAAACCATGAATGCTCAGATTTATAGGGATGGCATTCTTGATGTTTATGTGCGCCCATATGCCTGGGCAATATGTGATGCTTTCTTGTTACAGGACGACAACGCAAGACCCCACAGGGCTCGCATCGTAGATGATTATCTTCAACAGGAAACAATTATGCGCATGGTGTGGCCAGCTCAATCCCCGGACTTGAATCATATCAAGCACGTTTGGGATGCTTTAGGGAGACGTCTACCTGCTCTCAATCCGCCCTATCAGACCCTTGTCGCTCTTGCAACTGCTTTGCAAGAGCAGTGGTTCTCGCTTCCTATGGAACTGATAGACCGCATAATTGAAAGCATCACACATCGCTGTATGTGCTGTATTGCTTCTAGAGACGATCATATTCCATATTGAAAGTACTTTTCCTATAGCAAACTGACATCTTCGATTTCTTCATTTTATACATGTGCTAATTTCTATACTACCATATTTGTCTGGTAATTTCTTTTTATGTTATTTGATACCTTACTATGTGTTGTATATTGTGGGTAAGTTTCATTAAATTCTACATGTAACTTTTTCAATAATCGTGATTTTTTAAATTTTTCCTTAATTTATGATAACTTGTGTAGTAAGATATGCTTATCACTGTCACAAAGACATATAAGAAGTATACTTTGAATTCAGAACTAAAGCCGTTTATCATCGGCTCAGTTGTTTTGAATAAACCTTTTCTTTTTTTAATTATTATTAACTCTTTTCATAGTCATGCTTTATTATTAAGCATAGAATGTTGCAGACACATTTTCATATACTTGGACATTTTGTAGGAAAAAATATTCTTATTAATGTTTTAATTCTTGTGAAAATAATTTATAAAAATTTGAATTCAGTGTGCTTCTAAAAAATGCCTTTTTCTGTAAAACTTAAACTTTTTTCAATTCAGAAGGCTTTTAAGATTGAAATCTTCATTAGTAATCCTTCTTACAAGTCACAAGAGGTTTGGTACTCAAGTCTTCGCGTTTCCTGCTTTCTTTAAAATTTATGAGAAAATATCCTTTGGCAAAGAATAAATAAGACAAGTTTGGCAGCAACAGTATATTGATATTGACAATGTCGACTGCGTTTTATTCAGCTCTGCAACATTCGCAGGCTGTCAACTACAAGAAGCGTACGTGAATAGGATGATAAAAGAAAAAACTGTGATCTCCTTCGAAATATTTTTTGAATTCTCTAGATGTGAATATATGCATCTTTTTACTTGACAAAGCTTCGAAGTAAATACATTTTCTTCGATATACTTTCTCGCACATTTTCTTAGTTACACTGCACTCTTGCATTGCAAAATTGAATTATGATGTCGGATTCTATTTTTTGCGAGATCTCTGTATTTTTGACACATCAGGGAGTTCCTAAAAGCTGTATATTTCTATTAATTCATTGAAACTTTAGCTATCTAGTGCCATTTCGCCTTTCTTACAAACTTTTATACGGTATCATCGGTACAGTTTAAGCCGAATAAAGCAGTTGTGATATTAATTTCAAGACCAAATAACAGGAAAATGTTTTAGATGTATATTAGATAAAAAGATCTTTGAAGTGCAAGCATAATTAGGGTATAAAGCATTCTAGAGCTGGTTAAATTGACATAATTTGTGATGCAGTCAACCCTTATGGGTAAAATTTCAGCTTTAAAACAGCAAGCCATATTGTGCATTTCCTCCTTTGATTTCTGCGGTAACATTACACACTTACTTTCTTTGCTGTCTGCAGTAACTTGCGGTAACTGCCTTGTTAGCAGCTTGTATTGTGAAGCCATAACAACAAGCTCTTTTTTACTCTAACTTTTATAAATATGACAGGCAATCATTTCGCAGAAGATTTGCTAGACTGATTTTTTTCACCACTTTTGTCATCATTTTATATTACGTTATACCTGCATTTTGCCTGTCATAGCTGCTTAACTATAGTAATCCCTCTAAATAGTCAGTCGAGTCCCTCTAAATAAAATAAGGCATCTAAGTATGAGCATTTTCAATTTAGGGCAAAACCGAATGTTGCACTTAGTATTTTCGGTCAAAAATTTGCAATCAAGCTGATATGTAAAATTTCAGAACTCTTAGAAACATATATATTAAAGAAAGAAACCAAGGTTTTCTTTCAATATTTATTCGAGTCAAGAATGATTAAATAGTTTTTTATTCCACTCTAGCCTCTGTGCAACGTATTAGAATATGCTGAAAAGAAAAAAGATTAAAAATGTAAAGCAAAATTTGAAAGAAATTTACTTTTAACACAAAATGTCGCTTCTCAAGACTTATAAAGTTTTGTAAGTTGTTGCTTTTAGCTCATCGTTACTGATACAAACTTCAAAAAATGAATCCGATAACCCCAGGCACAACGCACCCACAATGCTTTTTTACCAGCAATGAGGTTCATGTTTATGACTTTTTCATTCAATCCCATTTTCCAGATGGAGCGAAAATCGTAATAAATCCAGCTGGAATTATAATTTTTTTATCTTTTTTTTTAAACAAGGAAAATTTGAGTTAGATTGATTAAAGACCCATAACCATTAAAACTTCTGTCTTCTCATTCGTCGTTCGTGCAATAGAGAAGCCTTACTGCCCGTTTATCGACGATATTTAATTACATGCTTGAAGCCGGAAACCAAATATTTGTCTCCGTCGATAATATCGAAAGCATTTAACATCCTGCTCTGAAATGATTTAAATTAAAAGCACAGTGACATATCATGGAAAGGTTTCAGAATGTGAATTATATGACAGGAATGCATGTGGCTTCTTTTTATAGTCTGCCTATAGCTTGCATTTAATACATTCTAATATACATAATTGAAATTATATATTTCAATCGAAACTCATGTTATGTAAAATCAAGAACTATTTTTATCAGCGATGTAGGTCTGATACAAATTTTGATTTCATTTACAGACATCTATATATGACAAATAGTGAGCATAAGGTAGAGAGTATTTTGCTTAAATGCTTGTTGGTTAAACGTTCATTTTTTGTTAGTGAATGTCGTAAGGTAGAATTGAAATGGCCACTAATTATTCGATGATTGGAATTCAGAGCTGAAATCTCACTTAAAAAAGTTTGTATACTATCATATACCTCGGATTTAGAGAATCATTACATTAAAGCATAATAATGAAAATCACGTAAAATAATTTTTCGGTTTAAAAAATGTTTTTTATTGTTAAATATTTTTACTGCTTCATAAAAATGCAACCCTTTAATACTGACTTTAAACTAAATCCTTTTAAAGAAAAACTTCTGACTTGATTCGGCTCACGTTTAAATAATCTTAAAAAATAAAACCAATGCAGCAATAGAATATTTAAGTACGTCTAATAATGTATCATACTGTACTTAAATAGAAACTGGATGCTCTTTAAATGTCCGTAGATGGAAGAATTTAAAAGATATTTTTAGTATCGTTTTATTTACATTATACGTTAACTGTTCCTTTATTTCTGCACTCACTAATCTACCACTCGCTGTTTAGGAATATGTGAAACAAAAGACAATTACAGGATAGATAATATTAAACTACCGTTAATCAGAATGAAAGATAGGTTATAGGCTAACTAAGATTGGGGCTAATGTAATTTCTTGTTGTCTTACACTCAACGATATAGTAACTGAGAAATTCAAGAACAGTTTTTTTTTTGTTTTATGACATAACATGTAGCTACATTATTTTAAGAAAATGTTATAATATTATATTTATGTTTTATACAAAGATTAATTGAGACCTGCGCTAAAGTCTAGATCTTGCTCTGAGAAGTAATTATTTAGACTTTTGTCAGATTCTTATTGTGAATTTCTATCATACAATTTGAAAGAAAAGTTAAATGAACTTTTATGGCTTGTCCTATTTGAAACAAAAAGAGAAAAACTGATATAGTGGCATTGTCATATATCTGGTTTCCTTAGGACGATCTAAGAATTCATCTATGCATTTTGAAATTGATATATCGGATTGAAATCAAAGCATACACAGTTCTCATACAAAAATTAAATCCTTTCATGTAGATCGTAGATATAGTTGTTAAAACATTATGTACGTATCAGATGCTATTATTCAAAGTATCTTTCGGGTAATTCTCAGTTTATGAATAATGAGTGTCAGATTGTTTTAATCGCTTTAAAATGTTGCATTTTTATGCAATTAAAATAAAGAGCATCATTAAATCGTAAGCGTACTTATAATGTTTTTCTCCCACTTTCCTAGCGTGCTTTCGTGGTGTAGTGGTTCTGCACGCTGGGTCGGTATTCCAGAGGTCCGCGGTTCGATTCCCGATTTTTCATATTTCCTGCATCCAAAAAATACCTAATGTCTCTAAATATTTTGGTACTAGGGACGTTGTTGTCGAAAGGTTTGCAGAAATTTAATTTAAAGAAGGAAATTATACTCAAGAAATAATACTAACAAGAAATAAATAAATACAAGTATATTGCACTTGAGATTGCATTTTCGATATTCCTATCACTTCCCAAATATGTATTTAATTAGAAAGTATAACTTTTATTTATATATTTACTAGACGTAGTAAGCTGTTATTATGTGTTTAATTAGAAATGATATTCGTAGACGTATATTCTCACATCAAATTTAAATGGACAGGATTGTAAATCCCCATGAAAAGATTAATTTCTTTTACCAATTAAATACCATAAGAATATCAAGTTAAACGATAAAAAATCACGTCTTTAGCTCTTGGGTGTCTGTGCTCAAAGTCATAAATATAAATATTCTTTGACATTAAGAACGCTGGAAATTCACATTGTAATGTAAACGTATTTTAGTTGGAATGTAAGTTTAATTATATTATATTTGTGAACCTGTCACCATTTAAGCTAAAACTGAGATAAAAATGCTAAATTCCTCGCGAAATTATAAGACACAAGTAGTTTGAATTTAACGTTTTTAAAAAAAGCAGTCTTCATATTTTTAGATATCTAGTTTCAAATCGTGAATATAAATTAAACTATTCCAGTATACTCCGCA
This sequence comes from Stegodyphus dumicola, assembly GCF_044657685.1. Lineage (NCBI taxonomy): Eukaryota > Metazoa > Arthropoda > Arachnida > Araneae > Eresidae > Stegodyphus > Stegodyphus dumicola. The sequence continues at coordinate 103,587,525 of NC_140781.1, read as the reverse complement.
TATACGGATATTAAATCTTTACCAATTGAATCGTAAAAACAAATAATATTTACTGAAACGAATATCTGAATCGTGGAATACTCAACAAGATATTTATACCAACATCTTAAATAAGCTTAAAGATGTTTCATTCCGCAAATGCATTTGACAGTTTAAGACAATTTGCTCAAGACGGTCAATACAAAATAAAAGAAGGAAAAGAAATATTTCTTGTCTTGATTTATAAATGTCTAGTAACAGTGTTAAGTTACTAAAAGAGTCCGGTAACAGTCTGGAAAACCGGAGAAGTGTTAAGAAAGCAACAGTTTAAAAGACAATTTCATACTCACGATTATTGTGTTAAAAATGTCTTTTTTTAAACATTTCCGATCTATTTTGGTCATTTCGAGAATTGCGTTTGCCTATGTTAAAAATTTCAAATGGTTTCTTCTGAACTTTGCATTTTCAGTTTCATTTTTAATCTGGTTTCTAAAAATTTTTTTATATGGAGAATGTGAATTTTTGTTGTTGAGCAATAAAAAGTGGTAAACATTTCTACTCAACTAATTTCTACATATAACACCTGTAGAGTCTTTAGGTTATTTTGATGATGGAGATGTGCAAAATGAGCAATGCGCTCGGCGGGACTCGAACCTGGACCTTTCGAATACGCCCTGAGTGTGTTACCGCTACACCACGAAGGCACGCAGAAAAGGAGGGAGAAACCCCTTTTAAAGGGCAAGTGGGAATTAGAGAACCCAATCGCCAAATCCTGGCTATGAAGAATCATGAACCACCACTTTTTTTTTTTAGTTCTACCTTTACACGATTTTAGTGCTACCATTACACCACGAAGGCATGCAGAAAAGAGGGAGAAAATACCTTATAATACCTTAATTAAAGAGATAATGTAGCATTTGTTAAATTTCTTCTTCACTTCTAAAATATTTATATACAAATATAATCTTATTGTAAAACTAAAATAATGTTAAGTATTTTCCTGCAGCAGCTGTTTATTCTCCGCGTTCTAAATACATTTTCTAATTAACTTCCATAAACTGAGGAATATAAGAAGTCAAAAAGTTTCTTACAAAGAAAAATCAAATCGTGGATCATACCCATTAACTATCTTTCCTAATCTAAAACACCGAGGTAAAAAATCTCCAACCAGTGAAAACATCTTGCAATATTTATCAATATCCTGTTCAATTTTACGTTCCAGTTTTCCTTTCTTTTTTCATTTCATCTTTAGTTTATTTTTTTTCCATTTCCTTTTCAGTGTTTTAGAAAACTCCACAGAAACAGATAATACCGTGAATATTTCGGCTCTCAAGTCACCAAATTATTGCTTATTTCTGACTCATATAAATCTTATATATTGCTTTTCTTAAATTTATATGAATACGCTATGTTATACATTTAACAAAACATCTTCGAAATCAAGTTTCTTGTAATTTTATCAAAACTTAAATTTATCGTTTAGATGCCATTAATGCTGTTTATAGCTAAATTCCTTCATTTCCTACTAGCTACCTAAAATTTCCGTCTGGTTAGTTAAGCTTCTCTGCACGCATCTCGGTACTCTCTAGAATCTCGTTAGTCCGATTTCACGCTAAGCGGACTGATTCGCAATCATTTCAACTCTCTTTCTCAGCTCAGTTTAGTAGAGGCTGCTAATAAAAATGAGCAGTTTGCTAGCTTGTAGGGTTCAGGTATGTCAAAGTGCAAAACCTACGAGACTGGAAGCGAGTTATCGCTTAGTGTAGAAAAAAAAATCTAAAAGTCTAAACAAAGTTAAAATAGACTTTTTATTTAAGTCTTAAATGAAGAGAAAGGCAGAGCGTGTGCGACAGACGAACCATCGCTACCTGCGGGTATTTAAATTAACAGAAAGTTAAACTTCAAATGTAGGTAACGGAGTCTCAGACTACACATAAAACTAATTGCTCAAAATAATTAGTGGCGCGTATTTTTAATTGACGACTAGCGAGATGCTCAAGCCTTAAATAAATAGCCTTAGCCTTACGCAGAGCTGGCGTTAATAAGTAACAAAAAGACAAAGTCGCCAAAAGCTCTTATCTAAAAACTGAAACCGTCAGCTTCAAAACATAAACAACTAATTTGCTTTCTGATGAGGACTACCTGAAAGGAGAAGTTTGTAGTGAAGGTTTAAATCATACTAATTGGTTAATTAACATAAAACATTTCATAAACTCACTAGCAGCATATATAATCTAGAAATTAAAATATGAAAAGTTAAAAGAAATCAGTACAAAAATAAGAATCATAGTAAATCCAACTCATAAAAAATTATTACGTATCTAAAATTATCAAAATATTCATCTTTACTAAAGCCATTTTGCTGTGTTTAAAGGAAATGAGTAATTAAACTTCTGGAATTCCAGAAAAAAGTTTTGAATTATTTGTCAGTTAGAGACTCTATAACTGTAGTTATTTGGTAGAACAGTTGAACGTTTTTCCGTGCAAAGTTGTACAAAGAAATAGGAAACATTTATTTGGTAAAAATTCTGAAAGTTTCCCCTGAGTAGAATTGTACAAACCAATGTGACGTGTTCAGTAGGAATTTTTCATTCTAATTCAGTTGTTCCCATCCTTCACTGCAGACTTGTATAAATGAAATGAAGGGTCATTTATTAATAATAGTAGACTACGGCTTTTTACTACGGAAACTACTACTTTTTACTACGGAAACTACTACTTTTTACTACGGAAACAATAGTAACTCAGACACTAACACACTATCATTTAATAGCTGTGTCCAGCTTTTACTTACGAATCGAAGAAATTCACCATTTAGTTTTGACCGAAAGTATGTATGGAATAGTAGCTAAGAGTATGAGTTTCATACTCCTCTTCCCAACCCACAAGATCTTTGGACAGGCATGCAACGAGAAACAAAATAATTTAAAAAAGCGATTGTATTCAACAATAACATAAATATATTTAAATATGTTTTCTAAATACTGTGTTTTCATGTGTGTTTTCCCTCAAAACTTTGGCGGAACTGCACAATTAGTGCAGTGAGACTATATACTACCAATTTTGAAATTGAATTAAGGTATTTTATTTATAAACAAAAGATATTTTATTTATAAACAAAAACTCCAAATATTCTCGTTGCTTCCTGAATATGTAGACAGAAACTTGTAGTTTGATCATGGCCCGCAGTGACAATTTTGAATTCAATTAAGGTTTAACTACGCCATTTTTTTAATTTACGATTATGGTTTGAAGGACTCCTATTATTTGTATGTACACTGGTTCGCAAGCCGGTATAGTGGTTAGCTACGCTGATTGCCAAACCGGTGGGCCCGGGTTCATATCTTGGAGAAGGCATAGATGGGTTGTAAGCGTATAGTGTCTGTGAGAGAAAGGGACACTCAAAATACACCGAGAGCCCAAATTCCTCTCAAGAGATTGGTGGTAGGGAAAGAGGGCTCGCTGGAGTGTTCTCCCTCGAAACTTTATCGAAACTGCGCAGTTAGTGCTGTGGGACTATACTTGTATGACCAATGAGGAATGTTTGTGTGCTACTCATTTCTACCTGAAATAAGTACACTGAAAGTTATGCGATATAGTCTTTGTAAATTTCGTATAAATGCATGCAATATATTTGATAGAAAGAGATCCGTTTCGATATTTGAGAGTTTTTATGCACACAGAATACATATTTTAATAATGCTTGGATACAAACAATAATCCCAAGTACAGCTAAAGACCTATAACTTGTGAATTTTGATAACTTAACTCGAGGACTTTTGCCTTGTCTTGAAATAAATAGTTGCATTTATTTAATAATTTTACGATTATGGTGAAACAAATTAACATTTCTTTCCATTAATACAGATAAATGGTTTTATCTAAATGAAGCTTTAGAACTTTCCTTTATCATTTAAGAAGCATAAATACTTAAACATAGTTGAGGTTTCTTCGCAGTAACTATGTTTTCAGTTTGCATATTCGTATGTTATATCCCGCTTGATCATTTAAATATAGAATGCAATTACCTTGTAGTTTATATTATAAATTCAAAGTTTGCTTTTTTTATCATACATGAAAATAACTTGAAATAAAGATATAGAGCATAACATGCTATCCTAATAAAAACGTCTGATAAAATCACATTAAAAATCGCATAATCTCATACACTAATTACAAGTATTAATACATAAATACGTTTCAACAATATGTGTAAAATTAATTAAAATTCAAGTGTGTGATTATCAATTGTGTTAATTTTCATTTTAATCTTCTTTAAAAAGAACACATGACCTCTGAGATAGTGCAATAATTGAAAGTGCCTTTTAGCAGAAATTTGTGTTTCATGTGTTTCTTACAAGCAGTCATACATTTCTATAATAAGTTAGGAACAGTACTTAGTAACAGCAATAATTTTAAATATACAATTATTTTTTCGGGTTTCAGTAGTTTACATGAAATTTCGAAATGCACACTAAACATGTTAAGGTTTAAATTGCGGTAAAGTTTAGTACTTTCACTAGATTAGTCAATTAATTCTTACATGATCAAGCGATAAAAAAAAAATTCTAGAACAAATTTGTTTTTATTTTGTTATATCTTTGTAGTTAGCGATAACTATTTTGTTATATCTTTGTAGTTGTTAATAAATGTAACCATTTTTTATCTCTCTTTTTCTTATTTGTATATGAATCGCTGTGATTCTAGCACATTTTCCCTTCATTGCTAAAAGACTTGAGAAAGAGAAGTTATAACTGTAATAATGAAACTATTATTTATGATGTAACAAAGTCAAAAATTACTTACTTCAACCGATGTTAAGAATTTTCAAAGAAGACCAGAGCATCATTCGGTTGAGGTCAAGAAAAGCGCCGGACAACACTTCACCTCATTTTCACCGGAAGACTGATCACGGTGACAACATGAGCAGAAGTACTGTACAAGAGTTTTAAGATTTATAGAGCTCAGAATTTACGGAGTAAGTCGTCAGAGTTCGCTGTCCGTTTCTACTAAGAGCTGCTTCTCTATCGACAGGCTCTTTTATGCCATTGTTATTTTTTAGTTTAAGAAAAGATGACCAGAAGAGTTGCGCAGCACTCCTGATTACCAGACGTTCTGAGCCTCTGCTCGCAGATGGCTGGCTCTTTTCGCTGTGGGCGGAAGAGCAAAGCGGGATATGTAAAGACTGCTGCGCACACCGTAAACGACCGTGGCGCCGCCCAGGTTGTGTTCCGGTAAACCGCATTATCACAGCAACAGGTTGTTTCCGAATTTGTGGTTTATCCGGCTTATTTTTTGCCCTCATATTTATCTCGTATCTAAGAGCAAGTAGTCGACGTTGGGCTATTTTACGGGTTACGGGCAATAAAATTAACAGTTCTAACGCGAAAAAATAGTTTGAGTGGTAATAATAGTAACAGATTTTGGTCATTATTTAATTTAACTATTAAATGACAGGGAAAAAAAGTGAATATACAAAATCACTTTTCTTCTTTAAAAACTTTGCAATGATGTAAACCTGAAAACGGAACGATACAATCTAAAATTTTGCCGGCCAAAATATTAAATGAAAAAAAAAAGATGCTTTCGGTGCGGTTGTAATAACTAAAACTGGCTGGGATTCGAACCCTTTCAATCATCCGCAGGCTGTTATTACCAGCTGAGATATCCGGAGGCAGTGATTTTTGGTAACAGTACATCCGTTAAACAGTTCTATATAATTTCTACTTAACTATGGTATTCGAGTGTATTTTTTCTTGAGCTAGCATTTGACAGTATTACGACATTATTACGTTTGGAGCGAGAGTATGTTCCGTTAATTGAAAAGCCCACGGAGGACCTCACCCTTTCATGAATTCTAGTGTAGCTAATTAAGGTCTCGATAAGCTGGTGTCGTTTTGTCTCCGAAAAGAGCTCCTGAATTCGAGTTATTAGCCGGATCATAAATCTTTGTAGAAAATTTCAGTTCTAGTGTTATAAAACCAAGACTGGCTGTGTGAAAAACGTATTCGCCTAAATTTGTAAAACGGCCACAAATACAGAATAAAAAAACCATTTCTTATGGGATATGCCTTTAATTAACAAACTACAGGTTTTATTTTCAATTCTATAGTATATTTAATTCAATAATGAATGATAACTAAATCTAAAAAATGAACATTGGTTTAGTAATGTTATAACGCTTCCAAAAAATATGTATCCGCATTCATCACGCTGAATCATGTGTTGAATTATCAGAAACAGGTTTGCCTTCATTGGAGTTTAATTGTTGGCCCACAAGTCAGTCTAGAGGTATTTTATTGTTTCTACATGAAAGCATAACCGAAAGAAAAACAAAACAAAAAAAAAAAAAAAAACCAGCGCACAATTTATGAAAATCATGTTGCAGAAATTTAAGTCTGGAGATTTAAATTACGTATGATTTCAACTTTTATGTGAATAAATACTATATTATGTTATTTCTTCATACCTACCAGTTTAGTACGTATAAAAAGAAAAAGAAAAATTTGGTTCGTTTGTACTCCATGCACACGCACACAAAGTTATTTTTAAAAACTGTGACATAATTTAAGTTAGGGAATATATTAAGGATTTAATTAGATGCAGCTTGTTAAGTATAAAACAAGAACGTTTTATTTAAAATAATATTAAATTATTTCATCGCCTTTTGTTGATAAATAAATTCAGTTCAATCATTTAGTAAGAAACTTTGATTTTGATTGCAAACTAGGACACACAGTGCACATAAAAGCTGCTTCTGCTAGGTAAAATGTAAATAACTTTAAGCTAACAGAAAATCTTAAAGCAGTCCTAGACGAATTCCCATAAATTATGTAAGATAGGAAAGGAGCTCCCTGTCAAACTACAAAGCACTTACATTAAAAAGATATTCTGTCAATTGCGTAGGGCGAGTTTTATTCTTAGGCATAAAAATATGAATCCGTTCTTAAGCAAAAAAATATCTGAAATAGCTAGGGTGACTTACTCCGTGAGAGCAGTGTATTTGTGGAACAAGGGATTCTCCATTTTAAGCATACTTGGAAGCTCATTTTGTAACAATAACCCTCGACCAAATAAAAAAAAACCTTGGAGAAGTAGAGAGCGTTTACCCTTTGCGGGTCTACCTAGTATGCTAAAGACTTAACTTCCACAGACCACGTTGTCAGGGTCAGAGTTTGAGCCTCATTTTCAAGTTGAGGATATCTGACGAAACTGCCGAGCCGGATGGCTTTCAAGTAAGAGCCCCGGTTCGCAAAACATGAGAGTCAGACTTCTAATCTAAGTCTATGACTTCTAATTATGAATATTATATAATTATGAAAATTAATTTAGAATATGACTTCTAAATCCTTTCTTAACTTCAGAGTTCATTAAACTTCTACATACCGAGAACAATCTGATTTCAAACGATTGTTCGAGAGTCTGGTAATTTAATCTAATCGTCTCTTTCTCTACCTTTGCTTCTTATTCTTTAAGTCACAGAGCAACTTGAATACACTGGTTTCATTCTCTTAACTAAAATTCTAAATATTAATTCTTATTTACTAGTATTACAACTGAATTTTTGATAAAATTAAATTATGTTTCAATTGCATTTATTTATCAAATAACCGTAACACCTAATGAACAATACAGCAGACTTCGTCTGTATACAAAGCCATACTGCTTTTCTTGACACATACAGAGCCCCAAATGCGTAGAAAGCGTACTAGCAATTCAACCCACCGGAAGACCTTCCACCCTGAGCTGCCATAATTTGCACAAACAGCAAATGGAAACTAACTATTATTACAACTACACGAGATATTGTCACCCTTTCTATAAAAACCGAAACCTTACAATTAATAACCACCAGTATTTACATCTCACCATCGGAAGACCCCACCCCGACTCTTGATTTACTCTACCATCGAATTCAGAGCTTCAGTTACTCGCTAATCATCAGTGGAGATTTCAGTTGTCGCAGTACGCATTGGGGTTATTCACAAAGAAAACCAAGAGTTTTGCAACTGGACGAAGTTATCAACTCCAATAATCGAATCTTTCATAATAAACCAACCGACCTTTCAACATTCTACAATATGCGAAACCAAGGCTGGACAGATCTCCTCGTCATTTCACCACATCTAGCAAATAAAATCAAAAAAAGATAAGTTGGAGATGATCACGCCGAATCTGTTCATAAATATTTTACCTTCGACATCAACGAACCGGCAGCAAGCACCATAATCGCCGCCAGATTCAAAATGAACAAAGGGAAGCTAGAAAATGTTTGTACAACATTTCTAAACCAATATGCAGAAGTCATGATACACTCAGTCAAGCATTGCAGGACCAGAACAACAAAACAGAAGAAGTAACAGAAAGAATACAAATCATTTGTGACCAAACATTCAAGAAGAGAACACTAACAGTACTGAGCAGTAAAAAATGGTGGACAAAAGATCTAGGGAGGGGAAAACACTAAAGAAGAGCCTTGCGCAGAAACTTAATTCCACTGAATCAGAAGGTAAAAGGAATACGATTCACCAAACATTCAGAAAACAAAAGGCTAGTTATAAATGGTAAACTATAAAAACGGAATTTAAAGCCGGGCATACATACTGTAACAATAACAAAGATATTTATGGCCCTCTATACAAGATGGCAATGAATAAAATCTTCAAACCTACTGAGCTTCATCTCCTGCACGCAGTAACTCCAACAAACAACAGTAGCATTAATGCCACCCACTAAAACCCTGCAGTATTCTAATTTTGTTTAAACCCTGCAGTATTCTAATTTTGTTTGTTGATTTCTGCAGTCCAGAAGAAGGGAGCTGTCTTTATAGCAAAGGACAACGAAAGCACAATATAAGGAGTGAAGTCAGCCATGCGGGTACAGCAAACAATTCTTTAGAAATTCTTTGTTTTTAATGTAATACTATTAAGTTGAATATGGAAGTGCATGTGCTGTTCTTTTGGTTTAAAAACAGAGCTGCTTTTTTTGTGAGTTCTCGAAATACTACACTGTTGCAATTACACTCTTGTACTCATTTCAAAATGGATGCATGGCAAAATACTGTACAATATATAATGCAATTTATAAATAAGCACTTTAAATAATGCGAAGTACCAAAATACTGGTGCACCAGAACAAGTACATACATATAGCGGTGGGATACGATTATACTAATAAGAGCAATGACTAGGCCACTCCCGAATAATTGATTCCAAGCAGCATCAACAATTTCCATAATGCTTCAAAATACTAAATGTAATGAGCTCAGCCCGTGAACTTTATTTATGAACTTTGGATTGAAAGATCTGAGTTCAGTACAGTCTTTCCTGTAAAACATATTTGCACATAACAAGAATCAGACATTCCAACATTTTAGCAAAATCAAATCACATATAGTTGCCTTTATCTACTCGCATAAAAATGCAAAAGTTCCAGTGAAACGATTTCCAAGATATCTATTATTATTTACGTATTCCAATATCGTAATGCGTATACTCATCAGTTTGTGTTATTTATGTAATTTTGCCCAACTTATGTTATTATCCTCTTATACTTAAATGTAACAAACTCCGACGCATAACTCCAGTGTTCTTAGGAGAAAAAGCGTACAATCAAATTGAATTTTTCAAACTCCAGCAGGTTCGTGTAGTGGGGCAATACTTGTTTAATTCTATTGGGAAGTCTCTGGTTGCCCATGCACTTTTAACTCTTTATCTATCTGTTTAGACTTTTGGGTACAAATTAGACACTATATATTTCAATGTCATATTAGTTTTATGCTTCAATGGAAGTTTGATATATGTGCTTAAAATTGCCATACACAAATCGTTGAATTAAAACAAATACTGGAATTTAATACTACCCGAATAAATGCAAAATGCTAAATTTATAACATTTTTTTTTTTGTTTCATTATTTCAGAAAATGAACAAAATATTTGCCTTTTTTTCTTTTGGGGTTTTCTTAATTTGCTTCTATGTATACTAGTTGCAAAGCAAATTTTCAAGCGAATTTTGTTGTCTACATAAATATAACTCAACCTTCTGTAGTGTCAATTTTTTAAAACGCACTTAAATACTTTTTGCCAGCTGACGAAGAATTGGATGTAAAATCAACTTTTTTTAGTAATACTATTTTATTTCAGTATATATGAGATTAAATGTGAAATATCATATTTTATTTAAAAAAATGTCAACTACGAATGTAAGTACACTTGTAGAGACATTAGATATTTTTCAAGCAGGGGAGATGAAAAATGAGCAATGCCTTCGCCATGACTCGAACCACGGACCTCTCGAAATCGCGTCGAGCGTGCTGACCACTACACCACGAAGACATGCTAAGACGGCGGGAGAAATAAGTTATACACTTCCCCTTTTAAAGGGGACCGGGATTTTAGGGGATCCAATCGCCGAATCCTGGTGGTCAAAAATCATCATTCACTACCCCCCCTTTTTTTTTTAAACAGGAGAGATGAAAAAAGAGCGGTGCCCTAGCCGGAACTCGAACCACGGACTTCTACAATTCGCGTCGAGTGTGCTGACCACTACGCCTTGAAGGCATGCTAAGAAGGAGAGAGAAATACATTGTACAATGTTATGAAATTTTAAACCTAATAACATTTTTATCATTATAACGTTGTTCATGTTCATTCATAAAATTTGCTTCAGAATTTGATTTTGTGTGATTTTAAATTTCTGTTGCTTCCTGTTTAATTCTTGCAACTAGTTGTATTTGAAAATTTTATTCACCAGTTTCAAAGTCGCGGTATAAAATTTCCGAAGGACGGTATAAATGACAAAAATCGACTGTTTTAAGGGGTTTTATCTAAAATGAATTGCATTAGTTCTGTCCGTTTTTCATCTACAACTAGTTATTATTGAATTATATGCTTTAAGATATTTAAATATTAAATTTCTTCAGTAATATGTTACTCAGAGAAACCTTTTAACCGTCTTTGTTTCATTTGTCTTCGTTTAATTTTGTTGAGATTTCTATTTAATGTTTGCGATAGATGAAATTCTCAGTAAGTAATAAATTAACAGTTTAATAGCATGGTACTTTATGGTGATTTTTAGATATTTGTTACTCAGCGATTACTCATTTGTTACTCATTAGCCTTTTCAACTCATTCATCTGTCATTGCAATTATTTTGTTTCATTATAATCCTAACACACTCAAATTTCGTCTAAAACATTTAATAGCTGAAACATATTTTTAGCATTGATCTTTTCTTAATGTTTATATTATCATATAGAAAACGGCTGCACTTTTGCTGCTTTATTTCGCTCAGATACGAAGAAAAAATAAATTAGATTTTACTGTGGAGAAAAGAGTTTTTTTTTTTTTTTTTTTTTTTTTTTTTTTTTTTTTTTACAGTATCAATAATTATCAGCTTTCATAAGCTGAATGAAATAAATAATTCTTTCATTCAAAAGTACTGTAAAATATTTTTCTTGCTACTCAGTATGTGTATTTGTGATTTTCTAATGTAATAAAATATGAAATTTTAATCTTTGATTGCTTTATATCGCATCCTTTAAAAGTCTGCTTTGATTGCTTACTATTTTGAAGTTCTGATTCGAGCTGAACAAAAAAACTGTGATGTTTTCTGCCCTTAACATTACATTCTGGAAATTACATCTGTCATTTAAACATGTATATTAAAATAATTTATTTCATATTCCTTAACGTAATTTTTAAAAGAAAGTATATTTACTTAATTTTAGTTATAGATACGGCAATAGGCTGAAAGAAATTATCTTTCTTGTAAGAATACGTTTATCTTATCAATCTGTCATATACAAGGCCTTGTTATTTTCAGGCCTTTTTGTTTTCCCAAAAAGTCTTCATAATGCAGGATATATCTTATATTCTGGTAAGTGCGGTATATTTTTTCTTCACATGTCAATTCATTTTAGCTATTTATCCTTTCTTTAAACATAAAACATCATCTCCGAAACATGTTACGCTTAAAGAACGAAAAGATTAAATCCGCTATTATCCAATTATATGCTCCGATTTCTTAAATCGGTTACTTACTTTGGGTACTTTCGATGGAAGCAATTTTCTCAATCCACTTTTGAAGTGGTTCTTATAATCCTTCAGCCTGAGACACTGTCATTTGTTATCAATTTCATACAAATATAATTATAGCACAGGTACTTGTAGAACACCACTGAGTATAAAATATGTGTCTATATATACACACACACACAAAAGAAAAAATACATTAAATTCCTTTTTTGTAAATTTCATTTTGTTTGGGAGGCAACTACAAGCTTCAAAAAAATTTCGGAGCAACCAACAAGCTTCAAAAAGCTAAACAGAATACACATTTAATGGATATATAAAACTAAGATGGATTCCACAAAGAGATTATTTGATAGAGAAGAGAAATAATGTTCAGCAAATATGTTTTTGATTTTTATAAGGGAGAGATGACAGAGAAGCGATGTTGGATAAACATCTATTGCTTCCAAAGGAATTAAATACCATTATTGAGGCATAAATTACTTCTAGTTAAAAAACATTAACTCACGTTGCATTTTTGTGAATTTTAAAGCCTGATATCGTTTTCTGTCTACTGTAATGATGACAGCTAAAATAAATTGCTGTTTACACCTTAAAATGTAAAATTCAGTATCACCATTTATTATGTGAATAGAGAAAAAATATATTTATATAATAAAAATATAACATAAATCCTGCGTTTACTGCTGTTTAAATAAAAATATTCTTTTCATACCACTCGTTCATGAGGGGCAATCATTTCTGTGGTTGCGCTTCTGAGTTTAGTAACAGAGTTGTATTACAAGTGTGCTATATATTTGAAATGAAAGATGTTGCTACTGCAAAAAGCTGACCACTTGCAACTTAGTGATTTTGTCGGAAATGGGCAAATACCCATTGGTCATTTAGCCATCTCATCACCGAAAACGTTATGCAGGATTCACCGTAGCGGGTGACTGATTTTAAGTCCACGAGAAGGTAGAAACTCCCTTTGCTTTTGATCCGTTTCTTTGAAGAAGCTTGATGGACAACACTCTGGGAAGGGATTCGAGGGTCTGCCACACCTATTTCCCTATCACAAAACTCCCTCAGAGAACTTTTTATTAATTTACGAGCTTATTTTAAGTGGTTTCAAGCCTCACTGGCATTATACGCTTAAAGTCCTCCAAGTCTTCTCCGAGATTCGAGCCCGGACGCAACAATACGGCAGCTAGCATGGCTACCACTATATCGATCAGTGCGCGGCTCGAGATGAAAGATAACCAGTAGAATTATTGTTCTAAGAGTACTACTTATAAGCATTTATACGCATATTCGTAAATAACAGACTATATAAATTTGTCTTCTTTTGCGAATTACAAAACAAGCATTTTACTGTTCCTTAACAAGCTATCTCTAGAAACAGAGACAATTAAGTCAAACTTTTAGATACTGACTCTCTCTTTTTTTTAAACAGAATTTGAATTTACCGTTATAATGTAGCAGTTAATACTACATTAATACACATTTTACGTACACGCTAACTAGTCTCAAATAATTATTACATTATAATTATAGTAATATCCATATCATTGAAGTTTAAGAAATAATCCAGGCAGCTTCTGCACCCGTTTTAGTTTCTATTAACTTGATTTTAAATCACTTACTCAAAGAAGTTCAACTCTTGGGTGAGTAATTTTTTTTATCGAGGGCGACAAAATGAGTTCTTTCAACGCATCACTGCCATCAGCAGTGCACAGAGCTTGTTTTAACAATATCTAAATCGTAGTAAAACTCGCAGTCAATCAGTCATACTCGCTCCTTTTTAAAGTCTTTTTTATTTCATTTTCCATCCCCATGCATCCATCAGACGAAATAGGAAATTAACTAAAATGTCTCAGATGATAATAAGAAATAACTAAACCTTGTGAAGTTGCCTCATTATTTTATTTAATAGTATTTTGAAACCGAAAAATTATTATGAGTCTAAAGTGAGTATAAGAGTTTACTTAATGAAAGACGACATCTGCAACCCGAAACTTACCTATAAATATGTTACAAACAAAATAGAACAAATTTTAAATCATACTTAATATACTCGGAATTTTGAATGCTATAATAAATGCAGCTATTTTAGTCCTTACCGCTATAAAAGCCGTTATTTTAAAAGAATAAATAAATCTCGTTAGCTGTGTTTATATGCTCATTTACTTAATCTCCTACGTACAAATGAAGTTATGCTTTATCTTCCCTAAATCGCTTATACGAAAGTTAAGATCAAAATATAATTTTTTGCATCATAATATTTTGAGGGATGTGTGAGGAAAGGTACTCTATTTGTAGTTTCATTTACTTTGTCAGGACTTGTGTTTCTCTTGATTTGCGTTGGAAATATGAATGGTCCTGAATCGGAACAGGGAGCTTACTCAAGCTATGTTCAAGAAAGTGTGAAGTAGACAACACAAGCAGGAATGGTATACGAAACCCTTTATTTTCAATACTTTACAGGTATTTCCGAGCTTCGGAATACAGAGACTAACCACTTGTGCTCTGAACGTAAGAATATAAAAACTACTAACTAAAACTCTAACTAAAAACTAACTTTGAATTAGTATACAAATGCCTAGCACTAAGACTGGCTTTTATTTAAAAAGGGTACGTATGTAGTACGCCGAGCTGCTAAAACTACGATACGTTTGCAACTATCAAGAGGACTAAACCTCTGGCCTTAAAGGCAACCAGCAACAGAGTGAAAACTCGTAAAACTACAGTGGCAAGCGGCCTGCTTCCTAAACCTCCTTCTCTCCTTCCTCTTGGCAAAAAGCCACATTTTAAGCACTTGGAGTTAGCAAGACAATTTGCATAAACAAGTTAAAGCATTTAATTCTGGCCGGAAGTAGAAAATAAGAAGTGATAGTACAGTTTTAAAATAAAATAAACGTTAGTAAAACTTAGGATCCTTACAACTTCATTCTCAGAGTAAACTGAGCCTAGCATTATGAAGGATTAGGAAATTAATTCATTGTCGGTTAATTTCGAAATAAAAGATATTTACTTTAGAGCGACGATTTTGAGGTGATGTGTTAATGGGATACAAATATTTAACCCTAAACATGAATATTCGCAAGAAACGTTGTTATCGTTCGGCAAAAATTGGGATTTTCACTGCGATCAGTTTTGCAGAAACAAACGGTTTTACGCTTTTATGAATTTTGAAATGGCGGTCAAAGGGTTAAAAAAAAAGGGAGTTTTCAAACATTGCGAAAGGACTCGCACCTTCGCGCCAAAAGAAAGTGAAGATTTTTTGTGCTCGAATTTTTCATTCACCTTACTCTTCACAGGACATGGCTCATTCCCAACATATGTAGACTCTTCAAATTACGGTATCCTCCGATACCGTGGTTTGAAATTCCAACTTTTGTAATTCTGAGAGGCTTGGTGATTCTGACCATTACGATTTCGGTTATCCTTTCATTTACTATGTTTATCTTCGTCCCGCCAGCGGATGACCGCTGAATACTAGTAGTTTTACCAGGCTTCGCTTTAATCCCAGCTGAACAGGCTGGTTGCATGGTTAGGTTTCATGGTTTACCCCATGTGAAATGTGAATATGAGCCAGTTTCCCTCCAAAAGTTCTCAACGAATGCATTCCTCTTCTTAGACAGATAGTCCTCATGGCTTTGACATATTCAAATAACCTAACCGAACCTAAGTTCATCTTCGGAAGCCTATTGAAGTATGCTTTCTGAACACCTATGTTATTATAGCACATGTATATCATTAACATACGTTATAGTACATATATTCCATTATTTTGCATTTCAGACAGTGTACTGTATTGCCACTATTGTACTGTGTCGTCGTTATATATATATCTACACCGATGGCTGTACCTACAAGACTGTTAAGTTCACAGTCAAGAACGCTTTTCAGTGAGTGAAGAAAGAGAAAAGAAAATATTAATTTAATCCATTATCATACAGCCTTATTATGTATGGTTGCATGGTAAGGATTTAACTAACATAAGGCTTCGGTAACCTGTAACACATAGCTAAAAAGTATTGGCAATTAATATTTTCGTCTACAATCTCAGAAAAATATAGTTTTGTTTTTTTCGTAAATTTTATCAAGACTGGAGAACCTGCCGTATACTATTTTGGCATAATTAATTCATCTAACCTAATGTGAATTAAATAGCAAAATCCTGACAGCTTATTAATTAAAAGATGAACAAACTCGAACTCTATTTTTCGAATGGGAGGGAAACGCAGTGCACTGAGAAAAAGACAGTGGGAAAAATGATTGCTTATCAAAACTTTCCTTTGAAGAAAGCGTTCCTCTAAGCGTAAAATGTCCAGCTTCGAAAAGGGAAGTTTACAATGTCCTTCGTTTATATGTATCAAGCTCAAAAATATATTCTTTGTTGCCCTGTTTTCATGATAGTTAGTAAGCTGGTGCTACTTACCGCTATATTTGGGCACTGGTTCGAACACCGGATAAGGCATGGATATTATTAAGTTCATAGTATATTTGCAGCAGGGAGGCACTTAAAATATTGCCGAGCTGAGAGTCTTCTTAAGAGGTTGGTGGTAAGGGAAGAGGGATGAGAGACTCTTGGATCTGTCCCCCCTCGGAATTCTCTTTCAGAAACACCCACTGTCCCCTCTAAGATGCACAAAGCTTAAGTCAACGACAGGCGCAGCCTTTCTTTCTTAGCCTTTCTTTCTTGGATAAAATTCGTGGACTTAAATGGCTCAGATCAGGAGAATTAAAAGCAGCAAAAAAACAACAGAACTCCTTTGCGCGAGATTTTGTACCTATTTCACCCAGGTTGAAAGTATTAAATATTGCAGGGGTATTATAACCATTTTGTATGGTTTATTTACAAATGTTGAATCTTTAATAAGTTTCTTTTTCGCAATTCACTCTATTTGTCAGCCGTTAAGCTAACTCACTTTTACTTGGTTAAGTCAGTTCATGATCTTTGATTTAAGCCATAAATGCTGGTTTCTGTAACACAAGTGGTGCTTTCTGTTAACGTTTCTTTGCCTTACATTAAAGGGTTTTTCACACCCTTTCCTAGGCTCTGTGATACTTTACAAGGCATAGTGATAATTCACTTCAAGTGTTCAGACGTTTCGTACATTTTTAACTAACCACGAATACGAGGCGTTATGATGTATGTGACTGCAGTTTTACTGCATATTATAAGAGAAATTCCTTACGTGGACAAAGAATTGGCATATTGACACTATTCTTCCTTAGTCGCTTTGCAGAAGAGGAATACTATGGTTAATAGCACTCAAGTACTTTTCTGGTAGTAACGCTTATGGTATTATGGCAATTTAGCCATTATTGGTCAATCTGTATGTCATACACATTCACTTGTAGAGACATTAGGTATTTTGGAAGCATTAAAGATGAAAAATAACGCCTTCGCCGGAATCGAACCACGGACTCTGAAATACCGGCCCAGCGTGCAGAACCACTATACCACGAAGGCACTCTAGGAAGTTGGAGAAATACCTTATACACTTAAACAATTTTCATGGCTTCTTTAGAAAATAAGTAATGCACTGCATTGGCTATGTTACTTAAATGAAAGAAAAAATAGAATACTCCAATAAATTCACGTAAGCCTAAGTTTGCTTGGTCTAGGGAAAGAATCAAGAAATCCGAAGGACGTCTGCCAAGAAATCTAAAATTTTACTGCATAACTTAGTTTCGAGGTTAGTGTTCTCAACCTGGCACTTCTCAATTCCATTATTGCAGTGATGAAAAAGTGTCGGGAAACATTCGTTTAAAATACGCACGCGAAATCACTTGCAAAAATCTTTCAGAAGATGGCATACTTTCATAAGATTTTGGCAGTAACAGTATTTTATTTCTGTTTTGTCATTTGGAAATAAATTCCTTCTTAATCGAGAACGAATTTTTGATTTGCCAGTGCCCCAAAATGGAGAATTCAACTCATCAAGTCAGGGATTCGATGCATAGCGATCATCGTTTAGTACTTAGGTAATTATTGAGCAAATCTTTGTATCCTTTGGATCCTGTCAGGCAATTTTAAAAGACGATTTGGGTTGCGATGCGTCACTTTTTGAGTTGTTCTAAAAATGTTGGATTTGTCCAAAAACAGCACAATGTTGAAGTGGTCTGGAAGTTTCTCTTTCAAGGTCCGTTATTCTTCGAACACATTATTACGCGAGATGAAATGTGGATTCATATTTTTGTTACAGAAACAGTTCTACAATGGAAGGAATGGCGTCCGAAAAGTGAAGCAAGACCAATAAGTCACTATCTATGCTTTTGTAGCTCTTGACATTTCAGTAAAAATTTAATAAACGTGGCTCTATAAGCGCTATATTCATCTGATATGGGTCGATGCGAATTTTTCTTGCTTCTACTGTTAAAAATTCCGCGTCGGGGGTACTGTTTGAATCTATTGGCGCAGTAAAAGAAAATTTGCCGCAAGTTCTAAAAGTGCTCAATGAAAATGACTAAAACGCATTTTGAAAACTAGGAAAAAAATATTATCCTAAGTGCGTTCTGATCGGAGGAGATTACTTTGAAGAGGAAGTAATAAATATTGACTAGAATATTGTGATGGTATGCTTTATGTAATTATTCTTGGTACATTTTTTATCACAGTACAGACTTCCAGCGTTTTAATATGTTCTATAGGTGCATTTTTTTATACATTCTTGAATTAGATTTTATCTTTATGTAAGTAGTTTTTTTTGTGCTTGTACATAGTTCAGGAATGAAATATACAACCATTATAATAGCTATTAGCCTTACCCTACCATTTAATATTTTATATCACGCATTAAAATTTTTCTTTCCAAAATATTGTCTGAAATATATTAAGTAATTGTAATTTGTGTAATAACAAAAGTATATTGTAAATCAAATAAGAATTTGCATGATCTAACGAAATTTAAAACGTTTCTTCGTGAAACATTCAGTTTTAAAATATAACAGCATCTTTGTTGTATTAAAGAGTAAACAATAATTCATTTGGTTTAGAAACGTTAATCTAATATATTCCAGGAATTAAGAGATAAGAACAGGTTTCACTCTGAACTATTTTTTTATAACTGTAAATTTCACTTTTGTTATTACGGCACGCAAAATTTCATGATGATTTTCCTTAATAAGAAAATAATTTCTTTTTAAATTTCTTTAAAGCTGAATTAGTGCTTTCTCGCAGAGAAACCAGCTATCCCCAAGCTCGAGATCCTTATAAGTTTGGCACATTTTTTTGCTATTTGCTTTCCTTTTTACTTACTTTTTCTCAAGCATGGTAAATGATAAATTCTTATATTTATGCTTCACATTTCTTTACGTTTTATTTTGAATTCTGCACATGCAAAGAAGGTTATGTTTGAAGGTTATGTCGAAGTATGCACATGTAAAGAAGGTTATGTTTGAAGGTTATGTCGCAATTTCAGATCATTTTGTAACATAAAATTGTGGTAATTTAACAACACTGCAAAGATTAGCCCTTTTATGTTTTTACGATGTTACAAAGCTTAAAATACTACTTTCTTAAAATTAAATTCATAAAATCCAATACAGAATAAGTTCTACTGAAATATATATATATATATATATGTACATATGTATCTTGATGTGTACTGACATAATATTATATGTGTCTACGGTAAATGGAATTCGGAGCTAAAATGCAACGCATCTACGTATTCATCCAAAACTTTAGCATGATTTAAATATTGTGCTAATTTAAAAAAAGTGGTTTGAAACTTCAAGAAGAAAAGAAATAATGATTCGTAAGTTTAACTTCTGCTTTTTCTTCAGCATTCTGTCCACTATTTTGATTAACGAGCTGTTTACTGCAAAAATTTTGCATAATTGAAGACTTCAACAAGTGCAATGAGATTCTTCTGGAATTCTTGGAGTTTTACGAAGAATAAGTCGCAACTCATTTCTTAAATAATGAAGTTGGCTGCAATTACGTTTGCAAAAATGCTTTGAAACGACAGAAAAAATTAATTACCTGAATTCGTTAATTTGCAACCGCAGTTTTCGCCACTTCTGTGTTTTTTTTTTTTTTTTTTTTTTTTTCTAATGATAAATTGCTTTATGTCAGTTCCAATATTTAGGTTCTCATTAAAATCTTTTTTATCCTTGCCTCTTTAATTAAATATCAGTCACATCAATAATGGGATAAACAGGATATTATACATCGGTATTTCGACTGGGTGCGAAATATGGAGAACGCGTTGGCCGCTTGGGCGTTTTTGCAGTTTACTCCAGAATAAATACGAGAAAGTCTCTTACAAAATCCTCCAAGTAGGTATGTACTTAGGCAGAAAATCATTGCTTGCTTTGTTATAACTGATTAAACAAAATTCAGCTTCATTTAAAAGTGCTATGGAAACAGCTTAAGAATGAGAAACCTAAAATGATATTCAGATTGTGCCAATTGATAGACTTAGCGTTAAGATAATTAATAATTTTAATAACTTTATTAAGTTTTATTAACGTAAAAAAGGTATTAAAACTTAATAAAGTTTTTTGGGAACTTAATAAAGGAAAATTTTTTTGTAATAAAGTGCGAATATTCCTTTTCTTCGTTTTCTTTTCCTTTTTCTAATTCCTTTTTCTTTCGAATTTGCTTAACCGAATTCGAAAGGCACAAAGGACCAAATAATGGTCAAGCCAAATACGTCGAATGACTCGAGTTCTAATTCTGAAAAGCAATTATCCCGCTTTTCATAATCGGCATAATCTACAATGAGTTTTCCGGTATTAAGTCTCCATATAGTCATGTAAATTATCTATGACTTTACTAGATGACAGAAAATAAGTTGCCCAAATTAATACTTTTCAGCATCTGATGGAAGTTAGCTGTGTACCATCTAACATCGCTGGAATGAATCTTTCAGACATTCTTTGAAACAGCCAAGTCCCAAGTGTTACGAAACGTCCAGCCGCGGGAAGATAGCTTCCCCGCAAAGCAGGTTTAGGCTTGCCAGAAAATGGCAAGGGAAGGTAGGGTTGCCACATTTCGCGAGAAGTCGTCCATTTGGTGACAAAATTGGCGATATGCCATAGACGGATGTAGAAACTTCTGGAACAAATTCTTAATGATTTCGACCAAAAGGTTCTAGAACGCAAGCCAAAAGCTATATAAACCCTGCTGGTACACGAAGTGCGGAGTCCATCGAGTTGATTGTCAGTCAGTGAGTGCCTAGTCGAGTCAGTTAAGAGTCAGCGAGCGAGTATCCTGTAGTCTAGTGTCGAGTTTTATCGTCGAGTGCATCGAGAGGGTCTCTTAGTGTATCGCGAGTTAGTGCATCGTCGAGTTTCATCTTAGAGAGTGTTGAACTCCAAAAACGACTAAACCGAGTCTGGAGCTGTACTCTAGTGTATCGCTGAGTGCATTGAGAGTTGTAGCTTGGAGAGTCTCGAGAGTACGTGGAGTTCCGAAAACGACCGAGCAGAATCGGGAGCTGTACTCTCGTGTTTTGCTGTGAAGCTGTCTTCACCGTTATAGCCTGATAGCCTGAATGCTGTGTCGCTGATTGTTTCAGCGGGATTATAGTAGTTCTTCGACGACTTAAAACGTGTTATTGAATAATACTGGCTCATAAATTGTGTTTCGATACTTCATCAAGTGTCGTCGTTATTCACTCCAAATCCACGAACTCGTACCGTACGTAAAAAGAAAAAACGTAACAACATTTACAGTTGAACTGTACTCTCTTCGCGATATGCTGCCTTAATAATTAGGGTACATATTACGACGAACGTATACTGTATGCTACTAATGAATGCGCTTAAAACTAATGTTGAAAGTATACGTACTGATTGCAAACATATTAAATTAATCTCTACCCAGCAAACTATAGCTAGAACAGCAAATGTTTGAAGAAGTTCGCAGATTATAGATGGACTGCGCTAAAAGGAAATGCTTAAGCATATCATAATATCGGAAACTAATTTTGGAATTGTGATTTTTTTTAAATATAGTGTTCTGATAGAAATGCTTCCCTTTAATATCTGTGTCTACTATTTTATTTTAAAATTCATTGTCTTTTTCGCTCATTTCAAGGCGGGATCATGATATTTATCGTGTTAAGCTCAGCATGTTTTACATTTTCGTTCTTGTTAACACTTTCAACGGAATACATTTTAAGCGATAAATTCAGGTCTAATTACCGCTCATGCGCGAAAAACATTGTAGCCTGAGGAATAATGTCATCATTTTTTGCATGTTTATGATTACAAAATTAGTTATGTTTCAGACACAGAATATAATGCTCGAGCATAAATTGAAGTTCTATCTGTATACTATAATATATAAAAACAGATTTGGAAAAACAAATTGTATTATGTATTTGGAAATTTTTAGCCCTTTTAGCTGTTAAAAATATCATTAGAAAATTAAACGGAAGGTGGAGAGATTTAGGGAAAAGACATGCATTTATGAATTGGAGCTGTTACATCTTTATATTAAAAGTGAGAGGAATGTTTCAAGCTGATTCGTATTAATTTATTGAATAATTCCAGACCTCTTCCCGCCTACTAGAGGTGAAGTGGTTAAGTCACTGAACACTGGTAGTTCGGGCCCGGGCTCAAATCCCGTCGAATGGGCTGGCTACATAGATGATTTTGTGGATGGATGTGTGTGTGTGTATTGTAATATATATACATAATTTATTTACTATTATTGAGTATATTGTCTCCTTTGAGTAAGCTAGTAGAATTTTAGTTGAAGTAATTAGTTAATAATTCAATTTAATTAATTAATTCATCTTCTGGCCATTTATGTATATTATGTACTGTTAAAAATAAAATGCCATACTAAAGGCCAGACAAGTTATAAACCTCTTTTAGGTAAATGTGTTATTTGCAAAAGTTTCAGCATTTCTCCAGAGACCAGATGGTTGCTCTATTGCCAGCTCTCTGAATGAAACAATCAGCCCCATTTACCGTTAATAGAATCGACTATGTTCCATTATTTGTGAAAGATAGTAAAAACAAACAATATATTCTTTTGATAACCTGTGCTGTTACAAGAAGTGTTCGTCTGGAACTAGTTAGTAATATGAAGGCAGATGCATTTTTTGCTTGCCTTCCGACGTTTTATATCTCAAAGAGGGCTTGCAAGGTAAAAACAAGGTCGGTTATTAGACGTCCTGTACAACTTTTGTACAATCTAGACCTTCAGACCTAAAGTGTTAATTTTCAGTATTAATTTACAAATACGTATTGTGAGTATGTCTTTTTTATGGCTGTTTATTATTTTTTCAATTATTCTGTTAGAATTTGTAATTCTAGTAACTTCCATACACAAGTTAGATAATTCAAAATGTACTTAAGTTCACAGAGTCATGGTATGTTCTCTTAGAGGGCCATTGAATAATCTTTCAAAAAAAGGTTAATATTGTGTTTTTGAATTTGGATAATGTTATATTTAAATTGCCTAATGTTCCATTTAAATTCTCTCTTGTGTCTGGAACTCGAGTGTTTTTGTAGTATGAATGTATACTGTTTATATACAAGTTTTATGAACTCCCTGTGGTTCATGGGGGGGGGGCAAGTTGTTAAAATGATCATGTGATCAGACGACGTGATTTATGGTCGTTTGAATTCTTTCTCGGCAGGTCTTGCGGTAAACGTTTATATAAACAAATTATGTACCTTATTTTTGGCTAGTCTAGATTAGCTTTATATTTCCTGTTCTCGAATTAATTTTGCATCGATTTTTCAGTCTAATATGTTCTTGTGCATGATGTGAATAAAAATAAGAAAAAAATTGGACAACATGTTCTTCATTCAAAGATCTCATTTAATTTTCTAGTGATATTATTATTTTTTTCATGTACATTTCCTTTTGTACATTTTATTGTACCTTCTTATCTTCTGTAAATATTTTTCAACTTTTATATTTAATAATTTTTGCAAAGATTGCATTCTGGTTATTATGTTTATAAAGGTTACTTTGAATTAACATGATTAAAAGCAAGGGTGTCGGGGAACATTTTACTCAAGTAAGGAAATAATACTACTACTCACTCTAACAATAATATCTCACGATATCAAAATATTTTTAAACTTAAAGAAATTGCCACTTTCATAATGAATTCTATATATTCTATGTTCTATTTTTAAAATCATTTCACTTAAAATATACCTACTTGGCTTAAACGCAACTTAACTAATACCAGTTTGGCACCATAATTCTTAATTGAATAAAATACGAAACACCCTCGCATTCATTAATTATTGTTAATTGATCGGAGGTTGGTTTATTTCCCTTTAAAAGTCAACCAATTTCCGATCAGGGACCATAATTACTTGTTCTATTGATTACTTCTTCATTTTTAAAAGTTTCCATTTTCAGTTTTTTCATGATTCATATTTGATGTTTCATCTAAAAATAATTTCAAGATTTATTTTTAAATGCTTCTAAGTTACTTCATTCAACTAAAATTCTACTACCTTTCTCAAAGGAGATAATATTCTCAATAATGCATTAGTAAATAAATTATTATTTCATTAGTTTGAAGCTTCTGCGCAAGTATTAGGCAATTTATTACGATTAATTAATCTATTTACTTCAGTCTTTGATATATGTATAATGAAAGCACAATTTTGGAAGCACTGATGTAAGAACACTGATATAGAAGCGTAATCATGTTTCAATGCGTAGATGCCGAAATCCTTTAATTTCTGGCCTCCAAAGACACTTTATAGCGTAGTTGGAAGGATGAATGCACAAACCAAAAACTTCCAGATATGGCCGTTTCGAACCATAATTTTATTGTAGGATAATTCACATCAGATCACCTTTTTGTAGATAAGATATTTTTCAATCATAGTTTTGTTTTTAATTGAAAATTTTAAATTCCTTGTGCACCACATAGTATTACACAAGCATTACAGAAGTAAATAAAAAAACAAATACAACAACACAAAATGAAATAAACTTACAATTTCACAGATGACACGGAGGAGATAAATTTATAGAAGAAAGAGAAAGCCATTTTATCTTGGACAAATATGTGAAGAGGGGAAGAAAATGTAATATTCACAGAGTTTAACTTAAAAATGACTTCTTTTCGTCCTTTCGTGAATCGTTCTTTCGTGAACTTTGAACAATAGAACAGCAAATGTTCGACATTTTGCGCTCCCCAAAAACTGCATGAACACAAGTCTGTACTAGATAAACTAAATCTCTTCAGATATGAATTGAAATTATCCTGTCCAGTTAGAAATTGAATAATTTCGAAATTGCAGAAAAAGTGTTTATGATTCAGTCTGTGAGGAATGGAAAGAAAATATCATTTAGTCAAGGAGGCAGAAATAGAATTCCTGTATAATTCATTCTACTTGGGTATTGTATCATACCTATTTTTTCTTTAAAATTGACTTAGGCAGTATCATTGGAGTATTTACTTGAAGATTCGTAGATTGTTTTGCCAATCAATCAGCCCTTTCATTTGCTAGATTGCCAGTGTGGCCACGTACATGAGAAAAGATAACACCAACACCTTTATTATTAAGGTCTTTAAGAAGGGTATAAGAAGTGACAATTACTTTATTAGAAAAGATATACAAGGATGAAAGAGAACGAGTGCGAATAAGAAATTTAGCGCTTAACGAGCAGTTGCTAGATATCCACTTAATTGACTCACTAATGCACAGTAATTAGGCTTGTAAAACATTGCATTCATTGGGAATTCTAAAGCGTTTGTATTCCATTTCAGAACCATGATGGAAAACGACATAAACTAATCCAACTCGACTATTAATTTTATTGCCATCTGTATAACACACAACAGAGAATTTATCATCAACGGAACTGTCATAGATGAAAGTATGAATTGGCAAACGATCTGCAGGATGAGGAAGATCTTCAAACAACACCTTGGTATCGAACACAAATTTGCTGATGGTATCTTTAAACATTTTGTCATTTAAAACATGAAGGCCAATCGGAGGAAACCCCGAAATTGCGAAATAAGCTCCATAGCTAATTGTTCTGTAGCCAACACAACTCTTAGTAAAATTCTTCTTTGAATTTTGCGAAGTATACTGGAATTAATCTTCTTTTCTAAAGCTGTTCCCCACACTCTAGAAGCATAGCAAATAAAATAGTAAGGTATTATCCAAGTACAATTGTTGGTTTGTACAGCTGAAATGCTTTCTTTTATTTATCATAATTTTAGATTTATTAGGACTGAATTCCAGTTTCTGTTCTCTGGACCAATTGGAAATAATATTGAGGGTGTTCTGAGCCGTATTAAAGAGAGTATTGGGACACCTGTCTTGAAAACAAATTAGTAGATCATCAGCAAAGCAATTGTTTTACAACTCGGACAGTGTGAGAGTCTATTGAGTAGATCATTCATAATTAAATATTAAATTCCACAGTAAAGGTCTGGAAACCGAGCCTTGAGGGCAACCTCAAGGCTCAACCCAAGATGCGGGAGGAAGAAACGTGGCCAAGGGAGAGCAATGCAGATCTGTCATGCAGAAAAATCTTTAATAAAGCGGAAAATATTACACGGAAGACCAGCTTTCCTTAAAAAAACAAGTATCCCATGCCACCAGGAGTGATCGAAAGCACTTTTGATATCAAGAAACACTAAAGCTATGTGTAAATATCTCTTCTTACCTTCATCCCTTATGTCTTAACAAAAGAGCATCTTCCCAACTCTTATAAGGGGTAAAACCAAATTGTGCTTTGTTTCACAGTTTTTTATTATGCAGGAACAAGGTAATTCTATTAACAAACAGCTTTTTTCTAGGCATTTTGCTAACTGGGAAGAAGACTAATGCATCTCAAGTTATCTAAATGCGGGATACGAGGACCAGTATTCTTAGGGATTAAAACGACATTTGCTCTTTTCCAGAAACGAGGAAATGAACCAAGCTGCAGACAAGTATTGAAGATTTTGGAGAATAAACTTGGAAACATTTTATGAATTTGCTTCAAAATTTCGTTCGAAATAGAATCAAGACCAAGAGCTCTATTGCATTTAAGGTTTTCCATAACACCATTAATTTCTGACATTTCAATCATAGTTGAATGCAATAATTTCCATGTACAGGGGTTTTAAAGTACTACGTCGTCTTAAGCAAATAAGCAGCAGGGTGGATTAGGATCGTCTTGCTAAGATGAAGGCGTAAGCGAGAAGAAGGTAGCGATTCAGAGGAAGAAAGGAGGGAGTCAAAATGTTTCAGTACGGAGTTAAAACGTTTTGATGATTGGTCAAGAGGTATCTGCATTAAGCGTTACGTAGGATCGCGTGATTTATTTGAATAACGCAGTTTAGAATTATAGCACTATTTTAAGATAGAGAGATGAAGTCTCCAAATTAAATAAAAATAAAAAAGAGGTTATGTCCAATTAAAATTAGAAGTTTGCTTTCATATTTGTTTATTTTACATGTATATTAATGACGAGATTAAAGATTAATACGAGCACCTGAATATTCTGCTTAACTTCTACTGAATAGTTTTTAAACTTTTGCTGGAGGTCTTTATACTCGTAGATGGAACTCATAACATAAGCGCCATCCGTAATACTTTTTATTTAAAACTTCATTTTCATTCTAGACTCTGAGAATGAGTTCTTTCAATCCTTCGAAAGAATGATATTTTACAGCAAAAAATCCTAGAAATGTTTCTTTATTATAAAATTCTGGTAAGGTTCTGAATTATCATCTCTTGTAACACGATCATGCCTTGAAGCGACGCTTATTTGAACAGTTTTCGATATATCTTGAATAGAGTCTAATAATAAAGAATAAAAGGGAGATACAGTTATCTAGTTCATTTAAATTTGTTCTAAATTATGACCAGCATATTGAATGAATTTATTTTGTATGGTAGGTCTCAAATATTGTATGCTTCGTACTGGGACTTTAAAAACTTGTTTCATATCTTGTTCAAAAACTTGCGTTATATTTACTTAATAATTTAATCTGCAATGAAAAACTTCCATTACAAGTAGCATTTATATTTTTCCTATTCCCAAGAAAAGCCAGCGCATTTTGACACTATAAGTTAATATTAAATAACCGTTCTAAAAACCATTTTCCAAAAATTTGCCTCTTATAGGGTTTAATCTTCGAGGTCATTATCAAGAGTCAAATTATTTTCCATGCTTCATGCACAGCGCTCATTTTCACATGTGAGTTAGAAGAATTGTAGATTTTATCCCTTGCCGTTACATTTCTCTAATCACTAATACCTTCTAAAGTCTAGTATGCTTGGCTATCATAGAATGTACTTCACGTTGAAGGCTGTTTGTTGAATTATCACCTTGTCCTTAGAGCACTTAACTGATGAGTAAGAATTGATGAGTAAAATTGAAATATGTAAATTATTGTCTCTGCTATCGAAATACGACATCTACAAGCAGCATAAAATTGCATGTTTCAGAGCAAGCCTGAAAATTTTGCTCTGGTGCTGAGATTAGAAATTTGGGATAGCCAATTTGTAACAATGGCCCCAGGCATCATTTGTCCGAAGAACTGCGACGAAGAACTATTGGGAGATTAGAAGCAGGACAAAGTCAGATAGAACTGGCCAGATGGCTAAATGTAAATCCTTCTGTGGTTCATTAACTTTGGCAACAATTTCTAACCACAGATACGGCATCCCGAAGGTTATGCCTAAGACGGCCAACTGCTAAGACAATCACCTATGACCGATTTTTGTTCTTATGCGCACGAAGGAATAGAACCTCAACTTGGACTCAACTCAGAACTTCCCTTGCTTCTGCCACCACAAGGTTAGTGTCAACAACTGTGCGTAGACTTTACGAAGAAGGTCTGTAATCGAGGCGACCCGCCATTTGCGTACCGCTAACGTCACGTCATAGAAGGAAACGTTTGAGGTGGGCACGCCATCATGTCCACTGGACAGCTGATCAATGGAGCGCTGTTCTCTTTACGAATGAGTCCCGCTTTAGCCTTCAAAACGATAGTAGGCGTTGTTTGATTCGGAGAGAAATTGGAACACGCTATCATCCATCAAACATCCGTGACAGAGATACATACTGTCCCGGCATAACGGCAACGCTAGGCGGTACAGAGCTCGCATCGTAGATGATTACCTTCAGCAGCAAAACCATTAAGCGCATGGAGTGGCCAGCTAGATTACCGGGCCTGAATCCTATCGAGCATGTTTGGATGCTTTAAGAGGTGTAGCTGTTTTCAATCCCTCTATTCAGACCCTCTCCATGCTTGCAACTCCTTTGCAGGAGCAATGGCTCTCACTTCCTATGGAACTGATAAACTGCATAAATGACAGTATCGCATGTGTTGTAGGCTTCTAGGGAAGATAATATTCCGCATTTCCTAGACCAAACTGACACGTCCGATTTGTTTATTTTATACATATGCTAATTTCTACAACATCGTAATTGTCTGGCAATATTGTATCATGTTATTTTATACCTTACTATGTGTACCTTACTGTGGGCCAATTTCGTTAAATTCTGGAGGTAATGTTTTGAGTAATCGTCATTTTTGCTATTTTTCGTCAATTATTGATAGCCAGTGTAGTATAGTTTTATATCTATTTCCTTTTTAAACCAATAAAACAATGTTGATATATTCTTCTATGGTAAAAGTGTGGATTTGTTTTATTTGATTATGGCAAAGCATTCTAGAAGTATCTGTTTAAGGGGAGGGATGCCTTCGTGAAGGACTTCGTGAAATTTCTCATAAACACGTTACACTTGGATAAACACACGCACACACACACATACACAGATATATATATATATATATATATATATATATATATATCTGGCATAGATGCATCTAAAAATGGCGCACTTCAGAAGTTTTATTAATTTTTTTAGAATAAAGAGGAAATACCCAAATTAAAAATGAAGAATTAAAAGGCTAAATTAAATTATAAAGCTGATTTACATATTTTCATATTATATACATAATATACACATATATAAAGAGATATAGATATAGATATATGTGTGCGTATAACAACGCTTATTTAAAGTTTTGCCCGAAATTTATAGCTACGCCACTGTTCCTTACAAGCTGTTGAAATTAAATGTTGATAACATTTTATTCAAAATTTGCATTGTTATTAAAAACTATTTCTTCAAAGGGCAATTCGAAGAATCCAGTTATTTTCATTGGCATCCTGTCTGTTATGGAGAGAAAACAGTAAGAAAGAGGCATTTTACCTCGCTTTGGGAGAGATAAATTCTTATTACTTTTGGATGTAGGCATTTATTTTAAAGTTTCAGCTTGTTGTGACATTCTCCGCAGAAGTATCGAATGAACTGCTAACGTGAAAGTAAAAGAAGAGGTACGATTTCAGCACTTTTTTTACGATGGTTGTAGCTCTGTCCATCTTTTTTCGGTTAAAATATTTGTTTTCGAAACATCCGCATTGTTTTTAAGTAAAAATTTGCTTTATAAAGCTTTTCAGTTTTTATAGAAATACTACGTTATTTTTAGAATTTTAAGGATTTCCTAAGTTAAATCTGTGTATGCGCGGAATTTTTTCTTTTAAAATCAGTAATCTCCTTTCTGAAGAACATTTTAATTTTAACCTTTAAAGCTATTCAGCGGGTTTTCAGGGCTCACATAAGTCTGATTGCTCTTATTTTTTGTTGCCAGTTGTTGAAAAGTCCGTTGAATTCTAATTCTGTACGAACTCTGTACTTGGCATATTCAAATAACCTTCCATAACTTTTCATCTTCAGGGTTATAAAATTTGCAAGAAACCTTTGTCCGAGTTCTGTTGGATAATTTCCGAGTAGAAAGGCTTCCGGCACGTTTTAGCCTGTAACATATTTAATAGTAACATAATTAATACTTCCTTTAGTAATTTCTTTTCCAGTTTCCCATTTGCTTACGGAATTGAAGCATGTAATCTACTTAAAATGATGATTTTTTAAAAAACATTTTTATACGTTTAAAGGTTTCTAAGGGGCATATACAATAAATGTGTTCATTATATGGAATAAAGCTCATATTATCGAAATGAAATAATTTAAATCTATTAATTGCACGCTAATTGCTTCTATAAAATGAATGATTATTGTAAACGACTGTTATAATGAATGATTATTGCAATGGATTACTTTAAATTATCACTAATTAGATAAAACTTTAAGAGAAAAAATATGATGTCTTTTAAATTAATTTAAATTAATTTAAAAGACATCATAATTTTTCAAAAAAGCGGGAGACTGCATTCAAAAAAGCAGGAGATTGTGCCATACTTGTTGTCTTCTCTCTCATTACGAATAACAACTTAACATAATTGCTTCATCTCTTTTTTAAGTGCACCAACGACCGAGCAGTCAAGTCGCTGAACACTGATAGTTGGACCTGGGTTGGACTTCGGGCGAGCTGGCTGGCCGCGTTGGTTGTTTTCATGATTTTCTTGTATTTTTTGTAACGTGAAAATGAGCCAGTTTTCCTCGGGAAGTCCTCAACAAAGGCATCCCTCACTCTCGGCTGTTTAGCCCTAGCGTGCTTTGCCCTAATAAAATATACCAAAATATATCTTTCTTCTTCCATCTCATTCTTATTTGAAATCGGTTTATTGTTTTTGCCAAGAAGGCTCGCTTTCCATGCTGTTTATAGAAAATTTTACAAATTTGAGTAATTTATATTTTTAATAGAGTTCCTAAATATATAATTCCATACAAAATATTTTATACTTATATTTTCTATTAATACTTTTAGTGCAAATATTTTAGATTCGATCTAAACGAGTTCGATGCAAGTAGGTTTGATTACGCTACAAGTTTTTGTTTGACATATAGATTAAATTCGTAAAGGGCCAATTTTGTACTGATTTCCGTTTTATCTTAGAAGAAGGGCGTTTATTTATGTTATTCAAGAATTAAATCGTGAGGATTTGACATTTCGTGCTGATAAGGTATTTTTACATAAAACATTTTTAATCTGATCTGATCTGATTTATCTATGTCTGATAAGGGTTAATTTAGTTTTAGGGAAGTCAAGTAAAAAATAACATAGATGAAGCTGTGGTATGTCCTTTAAAAGTAATGGCATATCATTACTCGTAGATATGTATCTCCAAAAATCCATTGTTGAAGCACGTATTAAAAACAGTTGTGCGTACATCTTGCTTGACTGGGACGATTTTAGAAATTTTAAACTCCTCACAAGAGAAGTAAAACATATTTGGAATATCAACCAAACGACTATGAAAGACAATTTGAACTTTTTTATTCCATTCGAGCGTTGTGTACAGATTGGAAATATTTCACCATGATTAAAAAAGCTAATTTTGAATGATATTCAGATATCATTAGTTAAAAATTCTATTGTGATTATTTTCAGAGAATGGAGTTCCGTTATTATGGCAGTAGTTCGCTTTCATCTTCCACTGGAACCAAACCCATGGTGGACTATGCTCTTCCTTATAACCCTCCTCCGTTCCGCTGGAGGTTAACCAGAATATTTCAATTCGTAATTTTTTGTTAAAGTCATTATCGATACAACGCAACCAATGAAATCTGGGCCTTCCCTTTGATTTGTTTCCATATTGGCTTATGGTAAACATTTTAAATGTTAAACATGCAGAACTCTTTCAATAAATGTAACAAGCAAATATCATGAGGCTATTTTAATGTATTTGAAAACGTTACTTTTTTTTACATAAATTACGTAATTCTTTGTTATATCCTATGGTTACAAGCCTTCAGTCTTTATAGCACTAAATATTTTTCTCAGGAGGTAACGTTCTTTATTGCAACAGAAGACGACGCAAGCTACTTCATTGTCCAAAAGACTTAAAATCGATATACAGATGGAATGTGCGTCTTCCCAATGGAACCTTCAAATTTTAAATAGAACATCTGATTTTTACCATATGTCTACTGATAATTTCAATCATCATAACTAACATATTTGGTGTAAAGAATTACACAGTAGCAATCAACTTGTTTTTTAACTCGCTTACATTGTCGGTCGAGAAAACAGAATATGGTTGGCACACTTAAAAAAAGAGATGTGTCATTGTGGGGCAAAGGAAACTGACTGGTATTTACGTTAAGCAAGCGGAAAACACGATAGCATTCATGCAGCTAATCTGTGAGACAGAATTTGAAATCGGTATCGAACTACCCATGTTTTAGCGGTGTTTATCCATTTCCCCATTTTTAGATTCTTTTAAAAATAATACGGCTTGTATTCATATTCATAGGGTGGAAAACATCAAAATCTTATATAGATAACATGTTCCTCAGAAGTAGACGCCAAGACAAGATGCTAACATACCAATGGGTAGCATCATTAGCCACTGGTAAGAGCGGAAGAGGTATGTAAGTTCTAATTGAATGCAGTACGCACACTAGAGTTTTTCACTCCGATATTTAAGCACGCAAAACGCTATCTGCTAAGATTAGCCACATTAATCATTGCTAACGCCTAGGTCAGAAAACGTCTATGAGCAAGTTTTAGACAGAATAAAACTTTGTCATTTCTTGTTGTCGCCATACATGGTTTATATCACAGTTATAACTGACAGATGAGTGCTGTCACTGCGAAAGCCCATCTATCATTTATATAGATAACACATAAATGAACTTTTAACATATAGAATCATTAGTTTTTTTTTTTTTTTTTTTTTTAAAAAAAAAGCAGGAAGTATGAAAAATGTGCAATGCCCCCGCCGGGACTCGAACCCTGGATCTCTC
Organism: Stegodyphus dumicola; assembly: GCF_044657685.1. NCBI lineage: Eukaryota > Metazoa > Arthropoda > Arachnida > Araneae > Eresidae > Stegodyphus > Stegodyphus dumicola. The sequence continues at coordinate 103,553,855 of NC_140781.1, read as the reverse complement.
GAATACGGGTCGTGTGTGCTTCCAATTACACCGCAAAGAAATGCGGAAAGGCGGGAGAAAATGCTTTATATACTCCCACTTTAAAGGGCGACTAGGGGTTAGTCGCCCTTTTATAGGGCACTCAATTGTCAAATCCTTGTGCTGAAGAATTATCGCGCACCATGTTTTATTCCCTCTCCGGTCCTCTCGAGCTCCATGGACCTCTCGAGAACGCATAGAGTATATTTCTAATTATTCCACGAAGTCATGTGGTAAGGAGGAAGAAAATATCTTATAAACATTCCGTTATCAAAGTCTTTATCTGAAAGATAATGGCTAGTTCATTATCTCTTTGCTGTCAATTTCAAAGAAATTTTATGTTAAAATTGCATACACTATGACTTATTCCTCATGCGATGACATAACTATTTGAGATTTTGATATAATACGCTAGCGCTGAAATATTTATTTCAGAATTCCTACGACAGCGAAAACTTTTTTCATGCTGGAGGCAAAAGTAATGATATGTTTGAGAAGAAATAATATTATTACTATGCAGTTCAGCCAAATGTTTCTTTAGTTTACATTTATAGACATCTATCCTCTTGTGAAGGCAAGCCTCCACATGAGATGTTAACTGCAACCGGTACTGACCACGAGGCGAGTTTGAAGGACGAAACCGGTTTCTCGCTCTCTTCTGCTGCTGGACTCCGTCGAGGTAGGACGCCCTTCTGGGCTGTCCTGGCCGAGTCGACACATCCCGAGATTTCCTTGTTCCCTGGCTGCGTGAGTTAGCCATTTTTCATCTTTGCAGTTTCATCGAATTAAATCCTTATTAAAGGAACTTATTTGGTCAATTGCCTGGAAGGCAGCTTCTCGAGAATGATGTTTTCTTCTGATAATGTTTTGTGACAAAAAGACATTTTGCTCGAAATTTCATCGAACTTTTGTTCGTTTCAAGAAGTCACAGAGCCACGTGCTAATTCTCGAGGTCTAAGACTTCGAACTGTAATTGCATTTGAATTAATTTTATCAAAAACGTAAGCAACTTTAATGTAATTAACCCTACTGAAATGTGCTATTCACGTAAGGACATTAATTTCACGGATGAAATACGATTTGTCTGGACTTCGTCTGTTACTCACGAGCAGCTTCATGTGCGCCTTGTATCAGTTGTTTTATGTCTGGCAATGCGATATTTTTTATGTATATCTTTACAGTCTGGCTAATTAATAAACTGTGAATTGTTTCAACGAGTCAATGTTGTCATTTTGGGGTAAGTTAAACTTTATTTTTTTTATTTCCTAGTTCACACATCTTACCCTTAGTCCTTTCTAAGCATATTACAGGTTATTGCGGCACAATAGCAACAAACAAATATAACACTTATTAAACAAAACCAAATATAACATTTGGTACCGTGGCCCTCGAAATTTGGTGCCGAAATTTGGCATATAACACTTCTATTCATCAGTTACTGCGCAAAACCATTCTCCGAAACCACAGTGGATAAATTCTGGGCTTTTGAAAAATTCACTTGAACTTTTCGCATTGCTAAAACCAATTTCGTAACTCAATAATAGTTTTTTAACGTCTTGATGTGGGTACACTTGGTCTTAATTTTGATGCTTTTAGTAAAAGATCTTCATTACCAAATGAGCTGCTATTTCAATGATATCTCCCGAGAAAGCCATCAAAAGACATCTCGATATGCTGGTCTCCAATACATAAATTGAGATAAACTATATATGCTTTGTCTCTAACATAAAAGCTATTTCTTTTTCTGGAATAATTATGAATATAAAGCAAACGGCCGCTCAAAACCTTTGCCATTTCTAGAAACCTTCCATCAATAAAGAAATCCGCAATAAAGAAAAACTTCCGCAATAAAGAAAACGAACGCTTGGGAGTTAGTTTATCCGATTTAAATTAGAAAGAATGAGTATCAAGGATGTATTCAGCGATCTATTAACGTATTAGACTTGCTAATGGCTGCTCCAAAGGATTACGGAATAAAATCTCTAGTTACGGGAGCATAAAACTTAATTCAGCTTAAATTCTCTAGGTATTTGTAATACTTACTCGTTCCCCCGTGGCCGTAGAATATTTGTATTTGACTGTTGTTCTGTTCTATTTTTAAAATCTGTATATAAACATATTATAGTTGTTATAGTTGTCTCTAAAAACAAGCAATCATTTTAATTATATTTTTTAAAACTTTAATTATGAATCGAGATATTGCAACTTTTCAAATGATTTTATATTATTGCTTTGAGTAGCTAAAACAGTCATTGTTATAGGTCTCATTTATTGTTAGAATGTTAAAAAGATTTCGAGCAAGGCTGTGATAATTTGTTATTTAACTACAAATGGGAATGGATATCAAATGTGAATTGTTATGAATTTTGTGCATAGATAAATAATTTTAGTTAAATTGTATTTGAAGTTTTATTTCTTTTGTATAATATAACATGGAAATCTAAAGAAGCGAGGCTTGCAGGAAAGGTAAGAATATAGGGGCAAGTAAATAAGTTGAGTAATGGCTATCTCGCTTGTTTGCCGAGATATCGCCAAGCTGGCAACGGTTTCGGCGACTAATTTTTATCACCAAATCTGGAGAGAAATCGCCAAAAGTCGCGAAACTTTGCAACCATTTTGCGACGTAGGTTTATCTCTCTCACTATTTTAAGTGGCATTGTGGCATTTGAGTTGAGTTTCACTAATCTGTTAATGTTAAATTTGCATCTTTTATTTATGCTTTATTTAGTCACGAACTCGCTCATTCCAGAGAATTTTTCAGACTTGAGTGGCTAGGTGTTTAGTAAAATGCGTAGCTGTCCGATCGATGTTAGCTGCACGCGAGTCTCGCTTATCTATAAGCGTAACACCGCTACTAGAGAGGAATTTAGAGTTTCAAGACGTTATCCTTATGGTACATTAAGACTTGATTTAGCTTTTATTTGCAAAACCGTGAGTTGTAGCCTTGATCAGAAATTTTCCTCAGTTTTGAAGTGTAAATGAGGTAAAGGTAAGTTCTATAGCCGATTCCTGTATCTCAGAAGAGATTTCTGTACATCTGTACTAATATCTTTTAATTTCGTGTAATGTTTGTTTACCTGCCTCTAACACATTGCAGATTTAAACACAAAGTCACTTAAAAGAAACCGCAAACTACATTAAAAAATATCCTAATATAATGTAAAATTCTTTGTGCACAGTTATCTAGATTTCTGTGCAGCCTTTTAAAAATTCAAAATAAATAGGCATCAAAACTAATACCAAATTTTATTACTCCAAATTAGAGGTAAATGTTTTTGCATACTTCGCAGACACTTATTCTGTCCACCCTTGTTTTTGCGATAGACAGCTATAAATCACTAGAAGGATTTTCTTGGATAAATTGGAAGCTGGTTGGCTGCTACAGTTGATCACAAACCATAATGATTACTTCTTTCAACGAGACAGTTTTGCAACTCTACCAGATAAGCTATTTGAAAGATTATCTCAATCAGCATTTGCTACAACGTTTCATTGCACGCCAACGCCGACAATAGGATTTGATGTTGAATTTCTCCAAGTCAGATTTAATCTCATTCGATTTTTGGGATAACTAAGGGGTTTGATTAGATTGCCATTGTCTTTTACGTTTGGGACTATAATAAAGAATCCTTTCTTTGGCGACCAATAAATGTTTCTGTGTTATGTCGCTGTAATAATGAATTACGGTTGATTGAACGATTAGTTTTGTTTTTTTCTGCCAGAGTGTGTAGAACCCAAATACCTCCTCTGTTAACTTAACCAGTCTGCTTTAAATGTTCTTGAATTAACAATTAAGGTGTGTTAAGTTTATTTGATAATTCTTCGGTTGTTTTATAAGAATTTGTTTCCAAGACACTATACATTTACAAACATCCATGCCTTCTCCGGGATTTGAACCGGACCCTTCGGTACCAGAGTAGGCTCCCCTAACCACTCCTCTGGACTTGTTAATTGAACGAGAGGCTGCAGTGGTTAACGTAAGCAGACTACGACACACCATGAGTCTCTGGGGACAAATTTATATCCATACTGATTATGAGCATCACATACCGCAAGCTCCCTGCCACCCTGCTAAAAATAATCTTGTGGACACTATCTACTTTAATAGAACACAGGACTTGGGATTTGCAAATGGTGTTTTCACTGATGGCTCTAAAACTCCAGGGGGCACGGGAAGCGGATTCTGTATACTTTCTGGAGGGGCTTTAACGTATGAGTGGAAAAGAAAGCTCGCTTCTGAAAACTCTGTCTTTCAGGCGGAGCTCATAGCAATCAGAGCAGCTCTTCTCCACCTGAAGAATAATCCCACAGTGCCCAATATCATCTACACAGACTCAGCCTCAAGCCTCGTTGCGATAGCTGGAATTCGTTCTCTCAGTCCTATCGTCAGCAGCATTAGAGACATTCTAACATAGATGCCTGCTTCGCAAAGACCCTCACTCATCTGGGTGCCCGCTCATACGGGAATAGAAGGAAATGAGAGAGCAGATGTCACAAAGGAAGCAGCGGATTCATCCACTTTGCGAGAAGTCCCGACCCTTAGACCAGTCTCGGACCTAAAGAGTCGGACATTCCATCAGCTCCTAAGAATATGGCAAGAACGTTGGGATCAAGCCTCCACAGGAAGACGTGTTTACAATCTCATTCCAAAGGTCAAGACAATAATCCAAACTAATAGCAAATACATGACGTATTTCCTCACTGGTCATGGGCCCTTTCCTTCATACCTCTGCCGCTTTGGCTTGAAAGAGAATGGTAACTGTGAATGTGGGGACGAGGGTCATCCAGATCATTTTGTGTTCTCCTGCCCACACACAGCACTTAACAGCCTCAAGCAACCAAGAGCCAGATTCTTGCAAAATTGGTTCCAGAATCTACAAAGTAACAGAGTTGCCCAGCGAAATCTGGAAACAATAATTGACTGCTGTGCTAGCAGTTACTCTTCTGACACTGGAAGATAGTAGTCATAAAAGTCTATATAAGCTAGTTCAATATGTCAGCAACAGAGTATGTGATATGTATGTACAATATGTAATTTTGTATTTATGCTGTGCCAGGTTTTCATACATAACGTTCGTACTGTATCTGAATGCTGTAATGTATCTGTACATGTTTATATCTTTTATTTATGGTACCTAATTTATACTAAGGGACACGCGTACCTCAATGGCATGCTTCTTGTAAACTTTAACTATCATGATGACGTATATGTATGTGTGTATATATCAATATGAGTGAGAGTGTGTATACTTTTATTTGTTTCGGAATATCCATGTATGCAAGTGTGTACTATATATCTGTATATGAATTTGTATTTATATGTATATACATATATTTTGATTGCATTCTTCTTCAAGTGCCTTGTATGCACATGTATATACTTCTTTGTAGATTGTTGTACTCTTCTTCAAGTGCCTTGTATGCACATGTATATATTTCTTTGTACATTGTTGTACTCTTCTTCAAGTGCCTTGTATGCATATGTATAGCTCTTTTTTGCATTTTATAAATGCCGTCTGCTCACCCGGGGCTGCCCAGGGCTGCGGCCTCTTAGCTAGTGGTTGACTCCCGCCGAGTTGGTAACCAATTCTGCATGGATATATCTATATCTGGGTCGGAAGCGAACTCAGCGGTTTACCTCCCCTAACCACTACACCGTCTGGGCGGTCACTATACCTTTACTAACTTGAGTAACAGGCAATGTCGAAAATACGACACTTTTGGCTTAACATTTCAAAGAGAAATGTTATAAATGAAACTGACCTGTAAAACAAAAGAATAGAGCTCACTTTCATTTGAAAACTCTTTCGCACAACTTCGGTACGCGCAATAATCTGATTAGTTGCAGATGTTGATATGCGCAAATAAGACAATACTTTTCTATCCCTCTTGTAATATGATGTAACGTAATGTAATATACAAGTGTGCTGCAACCCTCCTGGCCGATAATAATCGGCCTCATGTTTAACGCAACACACTCAACAAAGACAAACAAACGGTTAAAGACAGTTACTTATAACATGATATCATTCAATTTACGTTCTGCTACGTTTCTGTTTTTAGAAACGTAAAGAATATCTCTTTAAGTTCTTCAAAGAATCAACGGAAATTCACATCGAGCTCTGACAAGGACTTTTGACAATTACTGAGACAGAGACACATAATTTGTATTCTTCGCATACACAAACACATTTCGCAGTTGCAGTTGCAGTCCTTGTCCCTAGTTTTCGTGCTTGAGTTTATTTGAATTAATCTTTGAAATGTTGTCAAAAAAATCATTTGACTTTTTTTAACTTTTAAGGAATTTTTGTCTAAGTTGACAAATTGCTGTATTCTCAGATTTCATTTAATTGTAGTAAAAAAAATTAAATAATGACATATGTCATTGGATTTTAAAAGAATTCAGTACATAGTTTTCATACATATAATAATTAAATGTATTATATATGCGCAGAAAAAAAAAAAAAGCTGAAAAGTATATTTTGTATCTTCTCCCCCGATAAGATAAATGAAATTTTGATTTCGAGGTAACACATATGCAAAAGTAGGTCATAAACGAGATTATGAAAGCAGAAGGTGTCACAGAACTTTGACCAACTGTGTGATATTTTGTGCAATAATTATGCTGCAAAGGTTTTAGAGCTGCATATTATATCATTAAGAGTTAAAACATCTAAAAAACTAAGCACGTACTAAAAGATAAAAACGTTAGCAGTTTTTCCATTGATAATTCTGCTTTTCTGATTTTATGCTGCCTTAAAATATTAAATTCATGAAAAATATGAGATATTAACGTAGAATTTCAGTGTTGTGAAACATCGCAGCAATATAAAAAGTTGAAAAAAATTCTTAGAAAGAAATGTTTTTAAAAATAACTTTCTAAAGGAATTCCGCCCATTACTTAACTTTGTTCATGTAAAATTCTTTAATTTTAGTTGGACGGAGTTATAGCATATCATCAACTTTTCAGTTAGTAGATGCATGGTCACAGAAGCTTATTTAATAGATAAATTTATTCAAAGTTCTACTTGGCAAAGTTATCAGATTTCAAGCCATTTTAATTCCTGTAACAAGCTCTTGTATTGCAATGAAATTTATTTGAAAGCAAAGAAAATATGAGTTTCCACATATGAGTGAAAGGAAACTGGCTGAAAGGAAATTCTAAAAATTAAATTAATATTGCGTTAGTGAATCTAAGGAAGGATATATCATAAGAGTTTCTATTGATTCCATGAAAATTAAAGTTTTTATGTTAAAATAAAATGACTACTGAGATGCTTTAGTTGTCAAGCATTAGTAATTCTGCTTATATTGAAAAATCAGATGGAGAAGATATGGTGACGAAGAGGATTTTAAACAATACTGCGCTAGATATGCGGGATCTTTCCATGCCGGTTAAGGTTTTCTACAGCTAAAACCATTTTATTTTCAAAGTCTGTTTTACACGTTTTTCTATTTTATTAATAATACTAAGCAGAAAAGATTCAGTTTACTGTTTTTTGCATTTCAATTCATGAAGAAATAAATCAATGGTATATTCGTTATCGAAACAAATATGTTCTGCACCCTAAAACTCAAAGCGTTTCAAGTACTATTATATAAAAGTCTATATTACAAACTATACCAGTACTGATTCATTCGCTGTTAAGAAATTTTTAAATATCATTATACGGATGGAATCAGTTACTATATCTTGATATGTTTTAATTATATGAAGCTCTATATGAAACTCAAAAACCGAGAAACAGAAATAAATTAAAAACGTTTTTTATACTTATACGTTTCACATTTCATACTCTAAAGAAATACTGCTCGATTATCTTCACTTCAAAATAATTCCATTTTGTAAATTTGTAGGTAAATCTAATGCGTAGGAATCTTTAAAAGAAATCTACGATCTCCTATATACTGCCACAAAATGACTTCTATATTGTTAAAAGTAATGTGCCTTTTGGAGGAAAAATTCTCTTTTCACGGTCCTTATGCTAAAGCTTTCACCGTTCTAACAGCTAAAGGACATCCTTATGTCAAAAAGTATTGAAAGCTTAGTCAACTGTGGCTACTGGTGGGCTTTCAAAATTTATTCAGAAAAAGAATGGATCAATTGATTTATTGCTTTTCAAAGAAATAGTATGTTGCCACCTTGTGAAAAATTTCTAGGTAACAGGTACGCAGGTGTTCTTTCAACATATTATGTTTTAACTAAGAAAAACACTCACTTAGTAGAATCATTATGATCGAAAAGGAAAACTATTCCTTCCGATATTGTTAAGAAAGTCTCACGAATTGTCATGTGGCTTGTCGAAAAGGTAACACAGATGGGCTCGAATTCAAGTGCAAACGAGATCCAATCTAGTTGCGCTTCAAACATGATGCCTTAATATAGTAGTGATCTCTAACTCAAATTGCATGCGGGCGAAATGCATGGTACAAAAGCAGTTGAGCGGTCAAGTATTTTTTTAGCAGAACGAAAAAAGATATTTTTCCAAAAAAAATTGTTAAAATAAATTAAAAATTTTATTTACTAAATATTATCAAAACATATATAAGTAATAGTATATACAGTAATATACAGTAATAGTTGTAAGGATCTTAAGTTTTACTAACGTTTATTTTATTTTAAATCTTTACTATCACTTCTTATTTTCTACTTCCGGCCAGAATTATAAGCGTGAAGGAGTTTATGCAAAATTGTCTGGCGAACGCCAAGTATTTAAGTGTGGCCTTTTTGCCAAGCAGAAGAGAGGAAGCCGTGAGTTCGAAGCAGGCCGCTTACCTTAGAAGTTACGCAGTTGCTACTTTGCCTACCAGGCCAGAGGTTTTAATCCTCTTGATAAATTAAACGTATTGTAGTGTTCACAGTCTCTGTGCTACATACGCTTTCTGTTATTATAAGGCCAATCTTATTCTAAAGTTAAATTAGAGTTTAGTTTTATTTTGATATCTTTTAAGTTAGACCCCGAGTGGAGGGTCATTGTATTCCGAAGTACGGAAGTCATTGTATATAAAGAAAAAAATAAAGGGTTTTGTATACCCTTCGTCTGTATCCTGTCTACTTACTACAATTAGTGAACATAGCTTTAGTAAGCTCTCTGTTCTAGTCAGGTCATTGTATGTTCCCGAAGAAGGTTAGAAGAAACATTGAACCTGATAGTGGCGCCCGACGAAGAATAACCATGGCCGAGTTTCAAGAAGAACCTGTGCTGCCTGCAGAAACAGATCAGAATCCAGAAATGCCAGCTGCCGCCCTGGAAGGATTTGGGTATATTGTCCAGACCATGCGCGCTTCGATGAAACCAGAAGCAACGTTTAATGGAAACTCACAGGTAACCAGTTTTTTGGAAAAATTGAATGACCACTTCATGCTCTACCCCGTGCACGAGTTTCAAAAAGTTACCTTAGCTACCAGGGCTTTGAGGGGCCAAGCGCTTAACTGGTTCAAATGTATCGGCAGAAGTCTCTTGGGTCAAGCAGGAAGTCCCACCTATACCTACGAAAATTTCAAGACTGCCCTACTAAAAGCCTTCCCTGTTGTAAGGGATCGTGCGAAATCAGAAACAGAACTTTTCAGTATATATCAACAAAGAATGGAAAACATCTCGAGTTTTATTTTAAGAAAAATTCACGTTTTCAAGCTCTTGTATGGAAACCGTCCGGATCCTGAAATAATTCAAGTGATTTTGCCGAGGTTACTACCCCAAGTGCAAGACTTTATTGAATTGAGAAATCCGACTACACTGGAAAAATTATTTGAGCTAGCAATCCAGTTTGAAAGTAGAAGAACGGCGGACGTCGAAAGAAGACGTCAATATCAACAGCGAAACCAATTTGGTACGCCAAAACTACAGCAAACTCAAGCACATGGCTACGGAGAAAAAGCGAATCAGTGGGCAAGGAAACCCGAGCATTCAAAAACAGCCGGCGAACGTCGACAGTTCAATAGCAACCCAGGAAAAAAGTCTCAAGGCCAGTGGAGAAAGAAGGAAAGCACCGAAAGAAAAAATAATTTAAACTAAAACGGATTTCTGCTGACGAGAGGGTGCGGAAATCCGAAGGCCACGAAAACCCCTCTTCCTACAAGTTAAATACAGTAATGGTGAAAAATTTAACTCTTCCGAAGATTGAAGTCTTGGTAAATAATATCCCGGCCACCGCACTCCTGGATACCGGCGCGCAGTGTTCCTGTGTGGCAGAAGTCTTTTTTAGAAAGTATTTTCGCAAATACCGCATATATAATGCGGATAATACAACAGTATTAGCGGCGCAAGGAGAACAATGTAAGTGCGTAGGTAAAGTACCTTTGTACATCCGTATCAAGGACGAACAAGTAAAGGTGATGTTTTTTATAGTAAAGAATTTGCAAGCACACTTAATACTAGGAATAGACTTTCTTTCAGACGCACAAGCTACACTGGATTTTAATGAAGCGTCTCTTAAGCTGACGATGAAACCAGTGCGTGTAGAAAAGGTTGAACCGCCAAGGTTAAATCTCGACCACCTGCCTAATGACGAGCAAGATAGAATCCGACAAGTGGTAAGTGAATTTGCTTCCTTATTTAGTGATATTCCAGGATTTACCCAGGTTACTAACCATAGTATTGACACCGGAGATGCATTGCCGGTTCGTCAAAAACCATACCGGTATGATAAGAATAAGGAAAAAATTATAGAATGGCATATTACCGATATGCTACGTAAAAAGATCGTAACGCCTATCTCAAGTAGTTATGCTAGTCCGGTGGTTTTATGTAAGAAAAATAATGATTATCCTTTGGAGCATCCAAAAAGGTGGAGATTCGCTATTGATTACCGTAAATTAAATTCCATAACGAAATATCCGGTATATCCGTTACCGATTATAGAAGAAATTTTAAGGAACATAAAATCAACCAAATTTATGACAACTTTAGACTTAACGAATGGTTATTTTCAAATAGGCATCAGGCCTGAGGACGTGCCTAAGACTGCTTTTATAACCAAGTCTGGCACTTATGCATTTTTGCGAATGCCGTTTGGCCTTTCAGGCGCCCCAGCAACGTTTCAGCGATGCATGGACATTGTGTTAAGACCTGTTCTCGGAAAACCCACATTTATCTATTTAGACGATATCATTATTACTAGTGATAATCTAGACCAACATGTACAAGGATTTAAGACAGGTGTTTTCTTTATTAAATGAGGCCGGTCTAAAAGTTAATGTCGAAAAATGCAAATTTGCAGCCCCTGAATTAAAATATTTAGGTTACAAAATATCGCAAAAAGGGATCGAGACAGATGAATCAAAAATAATCGCTGTACAAAAGTATCCGACTCCAAACACGGCAAAGAAGCTCTCTTCTTTTCTAGGACTTTGTTCATATTATAGGTCCTTTATAAAAGATTTTGCGGCTATCGCTGAGCCATTGTTAAAATTAAAAAGGAAAAAGGCAAGATTCTCGTGGACGGCCGAAGCCAATAGTGCTTTCGAAAAATTAAAACAAGCATTAACGCAAGCCCCTGTGTTGAAATTTCCTGAAAAGGATGAAAATTTAGAAATTTCAGCGGATGCTTCGGATTATGCGGTAGGAGCGGTACTTTCGCAAAATCAGCAGCCAGTGGCATTTTTTAGCCGAACTTTAAATCAAACACAAAGAAACTATTCCGCGACCGAGAGAGAGGCACTTGCAGTTCTGTTAGCAGTGCAAAAGTTCCGAGTCTATTTTGGAAAGGCGCCGATAACAGTATATTCTGATCATGCGGCGGTAACTAGATTGTACTCTGGAAAAAATTTATCCCCAAGGTTAATAAGATGGGCACTCAAGCCGCAAGAATATAATCTGGTAATCAAGCATACCCCCGGAAAGGAAAATATCGTAGCAGATGCCCTGTCACGAATTAAATTAGACGAACAGGGTAATACCGTAAAAGTTGCAATGCTGACAGCGTGTACAATAAATTCCCGAGAAACTGTAATAACCGAACTGGGTAAGGATCCTGAGTTTGGAAGTATTTATGAGTATTTGAAGGATCCTGAAAATTTTAGCCACCAAGATATTGTGGCGATAAGAAATAGGGCGGCCCATTACGAACTAATAGATGGTCTATTATTTTATACAAAAACTACGAATTCCAACAACGAATTTCGACCTGTTATCCCAGCTAGTCTTAGATTAAATATCCTGCAAGAGCTCCATGACAGCCCTTTAGCTTCTCATGCTGGTATTCGAAAAACTACTCAACGCGTACGCGAGGCAGTCTACTTTCCTGAACTGCAAAAGTTAACAAGGGCGTATGTCCAGTCCTGCCCAACATGTCAAGCCGTTAATTATATTAATTTCCGCCCGGCCGGGTTTCTAAATAGTATTAAATCCGAATTTTCAAATGAAATAATCGGCATCGATTTATTGGGCCCTTTCCCAAAAAGTCAGTTAAACAAAAGTCGCTATCTCCTTGTTATAGTTGATCATTTTAGTAAATGGACCGAAATTGTTCCCTTAAAACGAGCCTCCGCGAAATTAGTTACCGATTCTATTTTAAATAAATATATTTTAAAATACGGGGCGCCCCTAAAAGTTATATCGGATAATGGTCCTCAATTTGTAAGTAATATATTTGAAGACATGTGCCAAAAACTGGGCATACGTCATTTAAAAATGGTCCCGTATCGGCCGCAATCAAATATAGCGGAACGGGTCAACAGAAATATAGTGAAAATTATCCGTAGTTATGTTAAAAATTTTCATAAAAGCTGGGATAACTATGTCAATGAATTTGCTTTCGCCCTTAGGACCGCAAAACATGATACAACGGGCAAAACTCCTGCTGAGTTATTTCTAGGCAGAATGGTTATAACACCGTTAGATAAACTATTTTATGTGCAACAAAGAGCCCCAGAATTTAAAATGGGTGATATAGAAAAACTAATAAAAGAAGCAAAAAAGTATACGGAAGTAGCACAAAGAAAACAAAAATTGTATTATGACTTGAAACGACGGGGAGTAACTTATAAAGTAGGGGATGAAGTACTAAAAATTAAGCATTCACTTTCTTCAGCACCAGAAGATAAAACTGCCAAATTTTTTCCACGCTTTGAAGGACCATATGTTATAGAAAAAATAACTCACGCTGTTGTAGTGTTAAAGGCAAGAAATGGTGAAACCTGTTCCGCAAACATTGACCAGATAAAACCATTCTATGACCGTAATAAAATGCAAATCTTTTCAGATCTTTTGCAGGATCCGGTACGGCAGACACCGCAGGTACAAGTTCCAGAGGTGGGAAAACGACAAGTACAAGGGCAAGCCAATGAGAGACAGAAGCAAGTGAAAAGAAAACTGCCCCGCGGAAAAATTGAAGGTACAAAGAAAAAGAAGCCGTTCCATCGTCCAAAAAAACAGAGTTCACGAACACCCCCAGAATGAAGAAGGGAGAAGGACGACGTATGTAGAAAAGACCGGGAGAAAGGACGGCAACTATAACCCGGCTGTGAAACGGAAGATTGACTCATCCGACAGAACTCTCCGCAGCAAAAGTCGCCGAACTGCGGAAGGGCCATCAGCGGCGGAGGAAAAAGTACAAGAAAAATTTGAACGGCCAACAACGAGGTCCAAGCAGGATCACGACAGAAGTTTCCCGGTTCCACCAAGACCAGCTGCCTTCAAACGGCCAAGACCACAAGCAGAGGACAGAAGGAAGATGTTCAAGGGTGGCCGTAGTGGTGAAAAACGGAAGCTTCCAGAGGAAAGCACTGAAGGGCGAGCCCGTACAAGAAGGAGGATCAACCAAGCTACGGTCTGCAGCACCTTTAAAGATTGGGCCCAGAAAAGGATGTTTGAATATTACAAAGATAAGTAAAATTTTATGTTACTTTACAAACTTAAGTTAATCTTTCATTCTTACTGCAAGTGGCAGATTTCAAGAAGTTTTACCTCATGCGAGGTCTACCTTTATCGCCAAAAGGGCGAGAAATGAGTTGTGACCGATTTTCTTATTATGTTTTTAAATTACTCGTGCGTAAAACTAAAGTTGATGTATAATAGCGTTGTATAAAGACTTAAATATTGTAAAAAGTTATTGTATAAATTTTATTTAAAACATTCTAACAAGAAAGAAGTTTTAGTCTGAAAGACTTTTTGAAATGTAGTATTATTTCAATGTAGAAAGAATTGGCACTTGCTTTGAAAAGAATAGAAGTTAACAATGTACTACTAATGTATGTTTTGAAATGTGTAAAATTAACGGCATCTTGATATGTTCTTGTATACATGTGAACTGTTATTTTGAATGTTTAGAAATACCGTGATATGGTAAAAGTGAAAGTAATGTTAAAAATTTGTTATTCGTGTGACTGTAAAGATTAAATCATGGTGAATATGTGTTAAAGGTTGAATGATGTAGTTAGGCTCTCTGACGCTACACTTTAGAGTTAGCCACTTTCAGAATAGTACCTCAGGGTCTAGAGTTGAAATTAGGGTGTGTTAAGAGGTCTCGCATGTTGAATTTTAACACGTTAGTGTTTTGATTGTAGGAGGAAGTGTTGAACACATAGACAGAAACACATTCGTGTTTGGTGTTTTTACAACACATGTCAGAGAGCACGGGGAGAGATAATTAAAATAGTCATGAATGAAATAAGAATGTTAAGAAAAGTATATTCTATATGTTATTTTCAATGTCATTCTGTAACATTTCATTAAACTAGTTTTCCTTCCAGATCTCTGGAAGGAACCAGAATTGAATAAAGCTCCTGTTTTGATGCAGTACAGATGAAAAAGAAAAAAGATTGTTGTATATTCCGGGAGCTGCTATTGTAACAAATTTCTTTCTTTTAAAATTTTCTAGTTTCTAGCTAAGTTATGATTGTAAAAGTTTGGCCTCGCGTTAGTTTCTAGAGCTAAAAGTTTTCAACAAGGTCGTTTTAGACCTCAGTTTCAAACTAATTAACTCTGGCGGGAAGTATGTAAGGATCTTAAGTTTTACTAACGTTTATTTTATTTTAAATCTTTACTATCACTTCTTATTTTCTACTTCCGGCCAGAATTATAAGCGTGAAGGAGTTTATGCAAAATTGTCTGGCGAACGCCAAGTATTTAAGTGTGGCCTTTTTGCCAAGCAGAAGAGAGGAAGCCGTGAGTTCGAAGCAGGCCGCTTACCTTAGAAGTTACGCAGTTGCTACTTTGCCTTCCAGGCCAGAGGTTTTAATCCTCTTGATAAATTAAACGTATTGTAGTGTTCACAGTCTCTGTGCTACATACGCTTTCTGTTATTATAAGGCCAATCTTATTCTAAAGTTAAATTAGAGTTTAGTTTTATTTTGATATCTTTTAAGTTAGACCCCGAGTGGAGGGTCATTGTATTCCGAAGTACGGAAGTCATTGTATATAAAGAAAAAAATAAAGGGTTTTGTATACCCTTCGTCTGTATCCTGTCTACTTACTACAATTAGTGAACATAGCTTTAGTAAGCTCTCTGTTCTAGTCAGGTCATTGTATGTTTCCGAAGAAGGTTAGAAGAAACATTGAACCTGATATAGTAACGATGCAAAGGAAAGAATTCTAGTTTATATTTATATCCCGTCTAAAGTCTGGTATCTGCAAAATTTTAGCTAAATATTAATCTTTCAGACTGGCATTTATTTCAAATAATGATAATATATTCAGTTAACCTCTAAAGAATTTATTTGAAAATAAACAAATTACGAAAACTTTCCAAGGGCAAAAACTTGAGAATAAATAATGACAATCTATTCTTTTTCTTTTATCTTTTAAACTTTTTTTCACTAAAACAAAAAATGCACATACTTTTATGTATGTAATTATAAAATTCTTTATATCTTGCTACAATGTCTTATGGTATTTCGATTTTGATAATGTTTGTAACCTTAGGAAAAAACTGCTGTAAACTAGCTTTATAAAAATTGTCTGTCTGGTTCTTTTGTTAGAAGTAAGGGAAAAACTGTTCACATATAAATGTATTTCCAAATAAAGTGATTGTTCCTATTTCCAAAATTCGTATTTCGGTGTATTTGTTTTTTGACTCGTAAGAAAATTTTTTAATCAGTTCTATGTCTTTAAATCTTTCAACAAGATTATGTCACAGTATACATTAATTAGCTCCATTTGTAGGCTTTTCTGGGGCATTACTCCCGACCGTTTTTAATCGTAACGAAGATAACGGAAAGTTGCACCCAAAACCTTTAAAATCTTAAACTTTTCTCCAGTCCTTAAATTTATACTTAATATTGTAATAATGCTAATCAATGAATGAAAAGTGTCCGCGTGAGCCACACGGAACTGCTTCGAGAGCCGCCAGTTTCTGACCACTGTTCCATGCCATTCCAGGCCACCGACCTTGAGCGGTTTAAGAATGGGTGCTCTTAACACATTTGTACATTTGACTGTCGTCAGGGGAAATTCAACCAAAGTTAATTTTCTGAAGCATTGGAAAAAAAAAATATTAATGTTTTCTTTACAAACACTACATATACTTTATTTTAATAGATTGTCTAATGTTAGAACATGTTTTAAAAAAAGAACGGTTTGCGTGGTGTGAAATGATTTTTATCAGTTTTTGAGCTACCTTTATACATTTAGTTATGAAAACAAAGAACTCTTTGAATCAGTCATGTTTATCAATTACAACAAAGCGAAAATTATTTATTCATCTTTCATATCAAGTGGCTGTGTATTCCCTTTTTTACGCTTCTAGAAGAGTAAAGTGAAGCAAGAGAACCCTTTTCCATTTAATCATAGTCCAGATTTATTAATGTCTGCCATCTGTGCAACAAAATCAATAACAAGAACATCAAAGGCTCAGAATTCAAGGAAAGGTAATTACAAAATTAGTGTTTGAAGAAAGGGCAAAAAAAGAAACGCTCCTAGCTCAGAGAGATTCACATTAAAGCATGTAAATTTCTTAATAAGAGTCGCAGGATAGAAAGGATTATCCAGGGAAAAAAGTCTGTAATTTATAATGAAAATTCTAACGAGGGTGTGCTACTGCTTATATTAAATGACTGCAGGTTGAGTTGTAAATAATGTATTAGTATTGCATACCTTTTATGTTCCCAAACACAACAAAAGCTGATATTTCAGTATGGGATTACGAATTCTCTTACTCATATTAAGTTCAGTTTCATTAATGCTTTTGAATGAATAAATACATTTCAGATAATTATTTGGAACTGCCAGTTTTGCTGCAGGGCAATTAGTGAGTAATACCTGTAGAAGTCTTGTGCGCAACTTTTTAATCAGATTATTCATAGCTAATTAGTGTCTTATACTAATTAAGTACTTATTTAATGTGTACTATATATATTTTTATATGATTAATTATTTAATGTAGAATTATGTAACTAATATTTATGCAATAAGTGTATAATTCTACTATTGCATAAATTACTTAATCTCACACAATATGGGGCAGGAAAGCGTACGGACATGCCCATACACATAAGCATAAATATACATGCTTTTCAAAATGTATGCGATTTTAAAATGCAGCTGAATTTATTTATTATAAAGATAGACTATTCTCTCGGGACCTAATTCAAGAAACCGATTCAGTTTTCTGAGCGAAAGAATTGTAATTCCACAAAATTGAGCGATAGCTCCTTTAGAGTCTACACATCAATAGCTCTTGCTGGAAGTGTGCGAGGAAAGCTCGCTTCCTATCTAAGGTGACAAAAGAATGTTTCTCCTTCCACGTTAAAAGAGTTTAAGTTTTATTATTTCCTAACTTTTTGAAAATTTTTATTCCAGAAATTTATTGCTAGTTCTATGTAGAAAGAAGGTTGTAGGGAATTTTAAAGCTATAGTTGAAACACACCACTCCAGAGAGTTAACTTTTCGGTTGAGCGCGTTACCGAGTTTCCACTGCTAGTTTTATTCATTCCGCTGTTGACACCAACCTTGTACACCGCTCTTGATTCTCTCCCCATTTACGACCTTATTCTTCAATGTTACTGTTAGTGAGTAGCGAATGGTAAAAAGAAGGAACCGAAATCAGTTCAGTAAGATTCTTATCAGATCCGATAGAAAAAGCAGTTTTGCTCAGCACTTATTTTTTTCCCATTTAATTCCAGTCATTGCCTAGCCAAACAAAGAATGCTGAATAATATTTTTTAAACCTAGACCAAAATCGCATTGATGTAAGCGAATACGTTTTGTAAATTCTGTTTAACTTCAATGCAATCTAGAGTTTAAAAAAAAATTATTTTTGGTAAATAGTATCCAAAGCATTGTATTTCTATTAAGTTGAACGAAGAAATTAGCTTTTATTTGCCTAAGCACATAATCAATTTCTATCCTAGAATTTGAGGAAGGAAATTTATTTTTATTTTCGTAGGCCTTAAAACTATTTGCTATTACATAATCATATTTGCTTCAGGAATAGAAAAAAAAACAGACCTAACGTCATCATAATGATAATCTTTTATGGGAAAAGAAGCAAAAATTCGCGGAGTAAACAAAGAAAAGTATGAACTCATAAGCAGCATATAGCATGTTTTCTACTAATGTTTGTAGAGATATTAGGATATTTTTGGAAGCAGGCAAGATGAAAAATGAGCAACTGCCTTCGCCGGGAATCGAACCACGGACCTCTGAAATACCGGCCCAGCGTACAGAACCACTACACCACGAAGGTACGCCAAGACGGTGGAAGAAATCCCTTATATGCTTATAAACCACATAATTTTTAAATGGTATGGGGTGACATGATATGAGAAGATTATTGAACTAAATGAGAAGAATGTGCGAGATAGATTATTGAGTTGCATTAAAAATGTCTTTGTAAGGTATCCCCGTAGTTTCTTAAAAATAACTGTTGCGTTTAATTTGTTTTGCTTTACTTAAGTCAGTGAAAATATTTAAATCGGGTAAACGAATTAACTTAGAACTCGATTTTAAATGGCCTTGAAAAAAGATTGATCGAGGTAATTGGAGTTCTGCTGTGCTCACTTTTTAGGAATTTAGATTTGAAGATTATAGAAATCGGAGACGATAAAAATGGCTTCATTTCGCCTTCTTTCCTTACACAGAAATTATTGTAATATGTAAACATTGCTTTTATATGTATCTGGTTTTCCCCTTTTGTAACTTTGATACTAGCTAGTCTTCCATTAAAATGTCTCCGCGAAGGCACCCCCTCCATTTAGGCAGATAGTCCTAGAGTCCTTTGCCATAATCAAAATAAGCCAAAGCAAACTCTAATGCTTATGAAAGTAATAAAGATATCTGAATCATACATGTACATGATTAGCGTGACAGTCGAATCTGATGATGTCAACTTTTTTTCAAAGTATTTATGGAAATTTTATAAAGATCATGAAGGAAATATATGATTCGAGATTTTATTAATTCTTATTCCATTAATATTCATTTAGAGTTATAAATTTTAAAATGCTTATAATAAATTGGAAAAAAGTGAGAAGATACTTTGACTTGTTTTAGCACACATACTACTGAGATTCTCTGCATCTATATTGTTTTGATTTATTCAGCTGGCGAATAATTTGAAAATACAAAGTTAGCCCTACACTTAACATTAACGTTACGGTAAACCTTTCAGAAATGATGAGAAATATTCATCAACGACAAATTAATTCTTCCTCTGCGAATGAAGGGAAATTATGCAACATATCAGACAGCTGCAAGGGGTTAATTTGAAATACTATACTATCTTCAAAGACTAGAGCTAAGAAGGGAATGGAACCAATGACAACGTTAAGGGATGCAAATTACTTTAGAAATGGGTATTCAAATATTCAAGGTTGTAAAGGGCCTCAGGAAAGTAATCCTGTTTTGGAAAACCTTGAAATTTAAAATTTCCAGTTTCGAAAGAGGTTTCGCATTTTGCCATCAGCTATCAGTTAATCAACATGCGATAGGACAAAATTACCAACCAATTCTGGGTTTAAATTAGGTTCTGCTTCCGAGAGGTATGAATAGGATGCGTGGGATTCTCGAGACATTTCTCAGGGTAAATACGTGATAGTTCCGATCAAATATTCGAGGAGATATCCTTTTAAGATAAACAAGCGCGCTGCTTCACGATAGCAAATAAATCTAAATCAGTTTTTTCTAGCAACTGTGCGATATATGGAATGAAATAGTTGACACAGAAAATATTTCGACTAATTATGAAACCAGATCTTATCTCCTTTAGAATAATATATTTTAGAGAGCCTATGCATTTACATGTATCAAACCGCCCGTTAGACGAAGTAAGGAATTAGCTATATATTTATAATGTACATAAATAAATAAATACATTTGAAGCAAAAATCTGTACTTTACGAGTTTAGATACGTTTCTTGCCTATTATCCTAGTTTTTATTTCAAGAGAAAATTTTAAATAATTTCCTTTAACACAAATTGGTTGTATTGATTCGGATAGCGATGAGTTCAACCATTTCCGAATGTGTAACGTGTAACGATCCAGTTTCTCTTAGAATGTCCTCCAAGAAGGCATCCTCTTAGGAAGATAGATTTATTTCCCCTTAGGAAGATAGATTTTGCCATAAAATCTGCTAAACCAAAGAAAATCGACCATTTCCGACAAATGCTTAAAACGAAAGTGTTCAGACATTAAAATGAATTATCAAAGAAAATCTCTGTATTAATAATTTTGAAATTTCAAATATGAAATCTGCTAGATGGGGGAATGTTAAATTCGTCAAATGCTTCCTGTCTAGTTCTGATTTTTAATTTTTATAAACTAATTATATGAAGATTTTGTGACGTTTCTCATGTTTGATATAAACTAGAGGCGTATTACTTTACAGATTATAACTTGTAAATACTCTTCAAAATGCCCACTCTTTATTTATTTGACACAGTTTACATTATCTTTAAATATGAGGAAGAAACTGGCTTCTGTTATAAATATACGAAGCATATCAGGGAGATAAGCAGCATTCATGCTTGCAATGTTGCCCTCAACGAAATTATAAAGACGTAAAGTTACTAACTTATATTTTGTCGAGAAATATAATAAACAATATAAAACTGCTAGAAAGAGAACGATTTTCGTAACGGGTATTTAGTATAATGATTATAAATATTAACAGAACGAGTACAGAAGGATTCGAACTTGCGTTATTCTTCAGCTGCTTATAAGGATATAAGGCATTTCTTCCACTTTCCTAGCGTGCCTTCGTGGTGCAATGGTCTGCACAGTGGGCCGGTATTCCAGAGGTTCCTAGTTCGATTCCCGGCGAAAGCGTTTGCTCATTTTTCATCTTGCCTGCTTCCAAAAGCATCCTAATGTCTCTACAAGGAAATCAACCCGAGGGCCCTAGGGCAATGATGACAAGAAAAGAGAAAGTTCAAGGAGTTGTTTCAGTAAAGTAGTGAGGTTTGTAGTGAAAAAATGCCATACTTCAGGCGGAACAGCGTATTTTTGCTAACATTCTTTATCTGAAATATTTTCTTTTACCAGGAAAATTTGAAATATTCAAAATGTTTATTCTTGAAAAGGAGTAATTTTTGCAAAAGAAATTGCAAATATATCTTTCATGACCTATCTTGTAACATACAGCACAAAATGTTAACATAGCATCTTTCAGATTTATCAGTAATGTTATTAACGAAATATAACGGTAAAATTTTGGAGCATAACGGAGCCATGTAATTTTATTTTTTGTTGAGTTTTTTTTCATAACAGTTATACAACGCAGTTGCTAAAAATTTAGCTAACTCAGTGGAGTCAATAAGTAACTGCTTCCTAAATAAGACTGAATACCCTCATTTAAATCTTATTAAGGCAAAATAAGTGCAAATTTTGCTTTAGTTAATTTAGTAGTCTTATAATGCTTTCAGTGATCTTCAGGTAATAGTTTGGATGTTATATTTTTTATTTACTGAAAAAATATAATTTATATTGAGGACTGAAGAATGAAACCGGTAATGTAAATGACTGCTAAATTTTCATAAAAGTGTACAACAATGTAAATGTTTGTTGTTTGACTTCTGAATTAATGTAAAGGAATTTTTTCCTAAAATGCAGTTTACGTTATTTGAACATGACAAAGCACACGAGAAATAGCTAAGGGAAGAGGTGCCTACATATAGGACCTTCTAAAGGAAACTGGATTTAATTCACGTTACACATGAGGTAAACGTAGAAACAGAACCATGCAACAAGCCCGTTTGTTTTACAATACAATACTAAATACCCTACTAACAGGATTCAGGATTCTTAGCCACACGGGTGGGACGAAACAAGGAACAGAAAGTTTCAAGTTTGCTTTCTTAGCCTGTAGAGTCATTAGGATTATTTGGAGGCAGGCGAGATGAAAAATTAGCAATCGCCTTCTCCAGGAATCGAACCACGGACCTCTTGAATACCGGAACAGCGTGCAGAACCACTACACCCCGAAGGCACGCTAGGAAAGCGGAAGAAATACCTTATATACTCCCCCTTTTAAAGGGTGACTGGGGTTTTTAGGGAACCCAATCGCCAAATCCTGGGTGAGGAGAACCTTCATCCAATACCCTATTTTTAGTTCGGGCGCCAGTGTAGAGATATTAGGTATTTTTTTGATGAAAAATGAGCAACCGCCGTCGCCGGGAATCGAACCACGGACCTCTGGAATACCGAACCAGCGTGCAAAACCAATACACCACGAAGGCACGCTAGGAAGGTTGGGAGAAATACCCTATAAGCCAAGGCAAAAAAAGGTTTTAGTCAACACTGAAATATGGATTTCGTTTTTTTTTAGTGCAAACATTTCTGGATAAGTTAATAATGCAGTTACTTAAAAATTTATATCAATTCAAAGTTATGCAATCTAGCAATTTTTCCTTTTTTCAATTTAATTTTTTTTTCAATTTTGTTTGCTCTTAATGATCTATTCTCGATGCGTTCTTGAACAGTCTTTTAATTCTTAAAAATCTTCATTTGTATTTTCAGTAATGAATTTTATTACTTTTTACTCATTTACTTTTCTTTAATTCAGCTTCTCTGGCAACTTTTAAAAATCATTCACATTAAGTTTTGTGTTTTCAAAATATGATTGTACTTATCTCCCAGACTGCTTAATTTTTTGTTAGATCTTGCTTAGAACAGAAGTTCCAGAGAATTAGTAAAGTTTATATATTTCTTTGCTTCTAATTTTACCACCGTCTTAATGTTGAAAATAACATAATAAAGCTTTGGCGTATGATCCGTTCACATTTCCATGTTGAAGCCTGAATCACGCTGAAACGTGACACTGATCTTAAATACAGGTGGAATATTTGTATGCAAAATGATTATCAGTCTTACAGCTTAGAAGCTATTCTTTGAGAAGAAAATCTATTTTTAGAGGGTGAAACTTTAGAGTTTAAGGCTATAACAATTTTAAATCATTAGTTAGCTAATTATTTGTTCATTTTATATAAATTAAGTCTAATTAACAGACAGAAGATAATGATGAAAATACATTAGACTTTTAGGAGAAATAAATTGAACGCATATTTACAGATAACAGAAATTACGTGTGTTTCTCGCAATAATTTTTAAAGAGAAGTATGAACAATAAATAACTCAAATGAACTTTTGGAGAATGATTTAGTTTTCCAAATCATTACCTACTGCACTTACACTCAGGCCATCTTATTCTAAGTTTCAAATAAACTAACTTTTCAAACTTTAACCACTGGATTAGCTATCAAGAATTCAGATATAGACTTGGTTTGGATTGTTATCAAATTTGTATGCAATTCATTTTTTTTAAACACGTTTGATTAATTAGTGGTATGCTCGAATATTATTCTTTCGTTAGTATTAGTAGACAAATGACTAATTAAAAATGCAACAAAACTGGTTATTTCTTCTTTCCTGCTTAAGCGCTAAAATAAAGCGCAATGACATATTAATGCCTGTGTCTAATGTTACCAGCATTAAACTAACAACATCATTGTTTTGAACTCGGATACGGTGTGAAAAGAATTGGAGTTGATTAAATGCATATATAGGTGATAGAGATGGTGAAATTTAACATTTGCGTTGTTCTAAATCAAAAAGCAGTAATGAATATATGCTATTTCAATTCAACTCTGACATAAAAAAATAAAATAATATCCTATCATGTAATTGATGACGCACATATATCTAAGAAATTCATATATATAAATGTAATAATATACTTATAAATTGGTATAAAATGCAAATAAATATGTTGAAAACTTATAATTTTTTTTTACTCCCGGGGATCCCCAATACGCTTGAGATTTCACGTTACACATTTATAAGTATGAATGAAAAGAGTAGAAAGCATAATGGTATACTCGCGCAGGGTTCATGTTCCATATCTTATAATAGATAAGAAAAGAATAATATAATAGTAACTATATCTTATAATAGTAAGAATACATAATCCTCAAAAGAGAATTATCGTTGTCTCCATAAGTGATAATGTTTCGCATTTCATATATTAGTAATTGAGTAACGGTTATATATCCATTACATATATTTCATCTACAGCTCAAATAAATTGATGAGGTTTAATATTATAAATGCAATTCATCTAACCTTTTAAGCTTTCATGTTTCATTTGACGCAGTAAAGTTAATTTTTGATTTTAGAGATGATGTGTCATCTCGACTTCAGAAGGCCGGAAGACTCCCAGCACTTATTTAGGGCACCTACGGCTCTACAATCTTTATTTTATAATTAATAGCATGCATAAATTGGGGCCAAGGTAAGAAGGAACGTAGCCCTGTAATTATTATGTTTTCTGAGAAGAGAGTGAGAGTACATTGCTCGTAAAACCTGAGCAAATAAATTTTCTCGAAAAAAATTAGGCTGATGCATTCTTAGTTCAAGGTAGGGTAAATGAACTAAACGTTCGTGCCTCGCATTGTGTTGTGTTCGTACAGAATACAGCAGCGCGATTATTGATTTGAAGATTTTGTGCCTTTGAATTATCCTTGGCCTAGTTTCTCACATGGAGTGCTATGTTTGACTCTGGCTGGCCTCTCTTATTCATTTCATGGCTTTGTGTGATCGATATGTAGGTCTTAATTCCTCTCATTAACTTTGATTTTCCAATGTTATGTCTATCATTAGCACAAAACGAACCATCATTTTATATTTTTATACAAAAATATAGTCTTGGTTTGAATATCTTACTGTATAATCGATACTAATATCTAATATCTTCCAAGATAATATTTCTAAGAGCAATGAACTACGAGGCTTCAGAATTAAGGCAAATTTCTTCAGTTTTCGCTGCTGTAATACTTAATTTCTAATACGCATAGCAATGTTAATTTTAAAAAAAATCCATCATTTAATAAATAAATGCATTACAATTGGTATAAACTTAGGTCTAGAGAGAAGAGAAACACGCCAAAGTAAAACTTAAAATTAAACAAAAAAAAAAAAAAAAAAAAAAAAAAAACAACCTTGTGTTTGGAGTACGCTTAATTGAAACTCTGTCGATTTGAGGGCGAATAGGTGCAGGTCCCTTTTCATCAGGAGCAAAATTATCTTGCAAAATTTCTGCGAATTCTAGAATTCTTTTAGGCAAGTAATGCGAAGTCAGAGTAATCAGTTTACATATAAAATAATGTGAATGCATATCTAAGCTGTCAAAAGCATGGACATAAGATGTGGTCAAATATATAATTTAACAAAAGCCAGATTTGTCATCAAAACGAAAAGAATATTGAAGAGGAAAGTAATTAGAATTTATAGCATCAAATTTAGATACGGGTAAATTTATGTGAATACACATTTGGATATTTAAGGGCATGGAATTAAGATGACTAAATCGACAGTTCTCAGTTTAAAAGAATCATACTACACCAAAAGTGAAAATAATGTGAAAACTGTTTACTTGACAAAGTGAGATAAAAAATAAGGTTGTAGAGATATTAGGTTATTTCGAAGCAGGAAACATGAAAAATATACAATTCCTTCGCCGAGACTCGAACCTCAGACCTCTCGAATACAAGCCGAGTGTGCTGACCAGTACACCACGAAGGTATACTATGAAGGCAGAAGAAATACATAATAAGGTAAGAATCTCTGATAAAGTAATATGACAACTGAAATAACGAAAGTGATTATCATTATTGAGCGAATAACTGACTTCATTTTTCTACATTAGTAAATGATACTTCAGAAGATCTTACTGAAGGCATGTTAGAGAATGTTAAATGTGACAGCAAAGCAGCTGAAAATAATGTTATGATTTAGCCTGTAAATGAAATCATATTAACAACAACAACTACGAAAACATCTCGAGAAGAATGAGGAGAGCATTTGCTACAACATGCCATGATCTCCAATTCGAAAACCAGGAGATGTTTTTCGAGTATTAAAGACGCGAAGAACTTTATAACAGTAAAAATTATTTCAAATGTTCATTCCTGACCAAAATAACAGATTTTTGTTTTCTACTTAAATTTAAAATAATTATTTTTGGAAAATGATATCACATATATATATGTAAATATTTCCTACATTATTTGATTACAAATTTGATTTGTATTATAAGAGGTATTATCATATTATTATAAGTTTTAATTTAACTTACCTGTTTATTAGTCTAAAGGGGCTTTGTCTTTGAAGGACTATTGTTTTCGTTTTGCGATTTTGCGTTGAATTACTATAAGTTTCCGTTTCCCTTTTCAAACTGTTGCCCCCAAATGTTAGAGTCCTGCATTATGTTTGAAGAAATTAAATAATGAAAAATCTGCATAAATGTATGCATATTTCTCGCTTTGTGATAAAACAACGGTAAATAGAGCCATCGAATTTTGAATGACGTAACCCTCCTACGAATATGGGCATGTGGAAGATCAAATTTGAAATTTGGAGTTTGTTTTATGATCGATTTCATATTTTGTAAAACTTTATCGAATTTTTGAGTAAAAACTCAACGATTTAAAAGCGAGCAATGGCAACACCCTAAGGGGAAAGAAACCTTTTTATCTCCAGCGCGCGGAACTGTGTATTGGAAATCCTAAAGACATGCTCATCTTAAAATTATTTTGCGACAATACTATTGAACTGAATTTTATGGTTTAAGTGCAAAGAACGTTATATTTAATAAATAAAGGTAACACACAAAACGTTAAAAAAACGCCCCTTCGGACGCAATTTAAAATCTGAAACTTTCAGATTTATTTATTTATTTTTTTATATTAATTCTTTTCTGCACCTTTTGTTTCTTCCGTCAGTCTCCACCAGAATATAAATTTACTTTAAATAGGGAGTGGAGTTACTAGTTTAGAGAACACAATCTGGCAACCGCCCAGTACTGTTGTTTACCCTGAGAGGAAGAGCTTTCCATCTAGCCAACCTCTAGAGTGATGAGGAAGCTTGTATCTATTGGAGCACAGACATAAATTCCCCATTATCAAAGCCTATTTAATAACTCAGAGTAGTTAGATTTTGTGTTCTACTGCTTTAGATTTGAATTTCTTAAACCCTGCAAGTATCTGTTAATCTTCAGTTTATTGCAAGCGTAGTTGTATTGTTGATGCTACTAATCCCGCTGTTTGATCTAATCAGAACGAGCCCTCGGATCTAATCAGAATTTTATCATGGAAAGGAATGTAAGACTGCGTCTTTCGTTGGCATGAGCCTAGAACATCATATAGGTGGCAGTACGATTTTGCCCAATTCCGAACTAATTTTGAAGGAGAGCATGCCAAGGATGGGTCCCACTCCCCCAACCAACAAGCCACCGGAGAGGACTTTCAGCTCGTCGTATATCTTGAGTATCCCCATGTCGTACATGCGTTTACAAACATCCATACTTTTTTCGCAGATTCGAAACCGGGCCCTAGTGTACGGCAGTTAACGTCACTAATCACTTTCTCGTCTGGTCGGCAGGAGTAGCTATTATAAATTATTTAAGTAAGTTTCACTTTAGTATTATAATTTAGTTAGGCTTTCATTTAGTTGCGAAGACGATAAGCGGAACTTGCACAGAAGAAATTAAGTACCTGATTAGATTTAACTTTACAATATTTTGCAGATTGTAGTTTATTTATCATTGTCGATATCTTTCACTGAAAATGTAATTTAATATAATCTTCATTTAACAAATTTCCCTTTTAATAAAGTTTTGCGCATCATAATGAAAGTTAGTTAAATAAAGGTTCGACTGTAATTTTAATTTCAAATAGTTCCGTGGAAGACTATTGTTCTGTGTTATCATACATAAATCCACTTGAATAGAAAAAAACCTATTGTAATATATATAAGTTTTGAAAAAAAAATGTCTATCCGTAGAGTTTAATTTGTTTTCTTTAGATGTAAGTAAAAAATTGAGACTTTTAATGTGTTCTGTTGTAATCTGTTATGCACTGCATTTGATTTGACTTAGGCTATCATTAGTTCCGAACAGGCTTTAAATAAAATGTTAAGTGGAGCTAAGACGGCTCTTTTTGACTAAAAGTCACATGTAGCATAAAATGGCATTTACAATTTCTTGTTTAAAATATGCGTAAAGGTGAATACCTACTATTGCTAGCATATAGAAGCAGATAAAACTGGCTATGAACACAATGCATCTTTGTATATTTAACTAATATATGAACTGAATTACATGCATCCAAATAAATTCTGGATAATTGTTAATAACCAATAGAATAAAATAAAAACATAAAGTCTTCAGACTTTCAACAGCGAAATTTTAAGTGTCATTCCAAACGTTAAGGAAACTATAGAGTTGTTTGAAGTAGACAATATAAAAATTTTTACAACAATATTCTAAACAATATTCTTTTGCTGATATTCAAACCACGATCATCCATTTGCTAGATGGGCAGGCTATTCATTTACAACAAGCCAGCACGTACTGCGACATGGGATGGTTAGTTTATATTATACGTTTTGCCTCCTAAAAAGAAAGAAACAGATGATAGATATAAGGCAACACAGAGAGTGGTTAATTTCTTTGAGAGGTAATTTCATGAACTTTCTATCCAAAGGAGACTCTCTAATCGAGAATGTTTACATCAGACTGTGAAGCTTTTACTGAAATGACATTAATCTCTCAAATAAAATATTCCCTCCCCCCCCCCTCAACGAATGAATATTTGCCGGTTAAGGATAATTTCTGAATTATGGCCACTAATCATTTAGCCATCTAATCACCTAAGACTGTCCAAAGTGCACTCCATTACCGATCGATATTGCATTTGCCAGGAAGAGGGGAGGAAAACATACCTACAGCAAGTCTTACACAAGAGTCCAATCCCCACTCTCGGCATCAGGCTAGTAGTCAACCTCTGTTGATCACCATACCATCCAGCGGTGTTCGTCTAAAATCTGCGTTTACAAAATGAAAAGTCTGTTTTGATGCTCAATCAAAAAGATATATCAGCCTTACATAAACCAATTTCAAAAGGGCCATGGAGTGTATATTTCATTCCTTCCATTTGGATAAGCTTGATCTCAATATTTCATATAGTAGTAAAGGGCACAGATACACATTGCTTCTATGAGGACGCCACTTAAAGTTATCTTCATGTATAGTCAGCTATTTTTAGCTTAACTTAAATACAGTTAGTGTTGTATAGGTTAAGCTATAAATTTGGAAATACTGCGCACTGAAATGGAGAAATATATGTGTATATGTATATATAGAACAAAGTATATATATATATATATATATATATCAAGCAAGGTAGTAATTACAATTTTGAAAAACCAATTTGGTCTAGAAAACATCTTGCGCAATATGCTGCAAAATAAGTAAAATATAAAAATTGTAGTAAGCTCGCCTAAAAGTTGCCAGGAGCTGTTGCTCCAAAAAGTTCAACACGTTTTAAAAAAGTTAATACATATGAAAATCAAACCATTAAACATGTAAAACATTAAAAAAAACAGAATCAGATAAAAAAGTAAGCGGAAAATGGTAAATTAGCCCAACTCGACTTCCAAACT
The DNA here is from genome assembly GCF_044657685.1 of Stegodyphus dumicola. NCBI lineage: Eukaryota > Metazoa > Arthropoda > Arachnida > Araneae > Eresidae > Stegodyphus > Stegodyphus dumicola. The sequence continues at coordinate 103,523,966 of NC_140781.1, read as the reverse complement.
GGCTTTTCAAGGGAAATTTAATTTGTTTGAACGTCGAATCAAGCTAACCCCATTACGCGTTTCGCCGAAACAGACAATTGAAACTTTTTCGCTACAAAATTTTTTTTAATTTAGACAAAGTGTCTTGGAAAATTTTAATAGTCTCAATTCTCTGTTCCAATTTCCCGACGCGTCCGCACAAAATGACACATTAAGGTGTTAAAATATGTTAAACTATACCGAAACATCTTAAATCTAGACTAAAATCAAAATCAAAATAAAAATAAAAATAAAAACAAAAATAAATAGCGGTCTGCTATTAGTCCGAAATATACAAAAAACATACGGGCTGGGCCTGCAAGCTTAAAGATTAACAATTTTATATATTTTAGAAATCTGTAATGAAAATCTGTAATTAAAATAAAAGGAAATTAAGATGATAACTAACAAAGTGGGTCTTGCTAAGACCAAGAAAAAGTTGTAACAAAAGAAACAAAAAACTGACCTGTGGCGATGCAGAGCTCTCCCTCTTAAAACTAGTTGAAAAGTGGTTGTAATTCCCTTCTGTGTACTTCAGTCGTATGACGTGTGTAGGGGGGAGCGAAGTTCTGTGGGCATTAGCCAATACGAAAAGATTGTCCGTTATCTGAAACTCGTCTCCTATTATCGAAGGGGGTCGTAAAACTCGGAAAAACGTGAAAAGATTTTAAAAATGGCGCCTGACATGTAGTTGGAAGGAAAAAAATTGTGACCGAAAGTGAAAATGGCTAATTCAGCTAAAACTACAAAAACTTGGCCACAAAAGCAAGAGTAAAAGGAAAAAACAGGCATTTGTTAAAAAGTCGTAACTCTTCAAGCTAGCGGGCGATCAAGCTACTATGAAAAACGAAAAGGCCCGATTTGTTAATAAAAGCAGTAAAATTGGCCATTATAGAAATTTAAAACTATTTACACAATAGTATTTAAAAGTAAAGTGCCAAAATTTTGGAGGAAAGAGAATAAATAAACGAGAATTATCTGTACATTTTTACATTAGATTCTCTGAATCAGTCATCCATTTTAAACCGTCCTTCGGGCTTTAGGCATAAAATATTATTATCTAATTCAAAAGATCTAAAAATAGGTAAGGCTAATGCCAGCTTTTGTTAGGGTATTTTTAATTATTTTATGAGGAATTAGGTTACTTTTCAAAATAGTTACGAAGTATAGTATTTCTTCATGTAAGTGTTTCGCAGTATTGCAGATTCTTTTTATTCTAAGTAGCTGTGAATAAATTGTGTTGAGTATGACTCTTTTGGAAATATTTGAATTCCAGTTAGTTAATTTAAGTGTGGAAAAATTAAATTCTCTTCTTTTGTCGTAAACTTTAATAAAATTGTAATCTATAATATGTAAATCAAGGTAGACTACATTATGCTGTTCTGTATTTGTTATATTTAGTTTTAAGCATGCAGGGTAGATATTAGCTACTTCTATTTTGTTGTAGTTATTAAATGCAATGACATCATCAATATATCTATAGATGTGTTGGTAAAAGATACGTTTTTCTGTACTGAGTGAACGGACATAGGTCAATTCTTTTGTAAACAGGAATAATTCACAGACAGAGCTTGAAAAATTACCGCCCATAGGGATTCCCTGTACTTGTTTATAGATGTTATTGTCAAATTGAATAAAATTATTGAAGAGCACGCTATGAGGAATAGTTGCCATTTTTCGTTGCTGAGAATGGTAGAAATTTGCGGAAATAAATCTGGAAGAGCTAGTAAACTTGTAAAAATTTCTTCAAGCGGTAGAGATGTATAGAGGTTTTCAAAGTCGTAGCATTGGATATGGTCTATTTTAAGTGAATTCATAGTTTTAAGAACTAATTCGTTACTAGAGATCATCCAGTTGCAATGCAGACCCTCAAAATCATAGTTATTAATTAGATCACGTATCATACGAAGTTTTTGTGCAAAGAGATAATCTATTTCTTTGAGATAACTTTTGGTACTATTAGCTATGAACCTGAATTTTATTGGAGACTTATGAAATTTAGGTAAGACATAGAGATTGGCAAACCTGTTGTTATATTTCTGGGGTTGTATTTTTAGTCTTTTATATAGTGCTTTAAATTTATTGAGAAGAATCTGAGCACTGTGATTTTTTGGTAAGTGCAGGTGTTATTTAACTCTTTATGGAGAAGGTTGTAGTAGAATTGTTGTCAAATAACACTAAAATTGTTGCTTGCTTTGTCAATCTTCGTGATGATAAAGTGATCTTGCAATTTTTGAATTAGATCCTCTAGACGTTTTTTATTGTGTAAAGAGTTGAAACAAGGTGACTTGAACAGCAAACGTTGAAATTCTTCGTCTTGAATGGAAAAGTGCAGCTTTCCATTCAAGAAAAGTTGTAGTGGGTAAATTGGATCTATTACTAGCTAAAATAATAAATTTTTCAAGATCATTATTGAATTGTTTGAGGCAGACGTGTCTATTAATACCGTAAGTAGGACGAAATTTGGTGCCAAGTTGCAAAAGGGTACGTAATTCAACATCTTCAACGATATTAAGATCTCCAGTAATAATATGTTGGTGGAAAGGATCGACATATTTTTTTGTAGACAGTCAATTGGCAATTACATTTGCTATTACCTTGTATAACGTGGTGGTTGATAACTAGGGGACCTAAGGTTTTTTCAAATTTAAAACAGGGTTTAATTTGGAGTTGTTGGTCAGGAAGCAAGTGCTGAAATTTTTTAAAAATGCTAGGTATTTTTAACTTATCGTAAGAAGGGTATTTGAACTGAATAGTACAAAAAAGTTTTTTGTGAAAAAAAATTACTGTTCTTTAGTTTAAAATTGCAGAAATCTATAATCAGATCCTTGACTATTTTGAAGCATTGAGAAGGTTGATTTACTGTTTTTTTTTTTTTCAGATTCCATAAGGTAGTATCCTTAAAGGTATGAAGAAGTTTTATGGCATTTTTTGCGAATTCTTTATGTTCAAGGTAGGAATTAAGATTGTGAATAATTAATTTCAGATCTTGTGCAGAAAAAATTTTTTTTTGTTCTTGGTATCACCTCCTCTAGTTCCTTTGGTAGTAGTAGTGCTAAAAAATCTGAATTGTCCATATATAGAGATCTCGTGCTGTCTATTGGTGGTATTACTAAGATATGCATTCAATCCGTAAGGATAAAGTGACTTTTTTTGAAGTATGTAAATCGATTCCTTAAACAGTCTAAGTTAGGTGTTTGGAACAATATCAAGCACGTTTATTTCAATGTTATCAAAATTATGTAAATTATAATGTTCAAGAATAGCTGTAAGCTGATAATCTTTGGTGCTATTATTGTTTTAATTTTTAAATTTTTTGATATGAGATCTATGATTATTAATTCTGAGGTTGAGAGGGTTTTTTGTTTGACCTATATACGTGAGAGAACATTCTTTACAGGTAATTTGGTAGATGCAATTGTAAGTATTTCAAAGTGATTGTGTTTTACTTGAAGTAGAAGGAGGCGGAGTAACATTAGCCTTACAGGTTTTTCAAAGCTGGTTGCTTCACTTAATTATTTCTATGTTATTTATCTTAGCCAGTGATTGAAAGTAAAGAGGGAACTAGCCTGCTTTACAGTGTTTTTTGGGAGGAAGACTAACCTATCGTGAAAGTGGAACTGTAAACAGTTTCCGGCAACTTATAAGCTAAAGCTTAAAAACCTAAAAAACTAAATACATCAGAACTTACTGACACTTTTTGCGCTTATAGCTGCGAAAAAGAAATAATATATCAAGCAAGGTAGTAATTACAATTTTAAAAACCAATTCAGTCTAGAAAACATCTTGCGCAATATGCTGCAAAATAAGTAAAATATAAAAATTGTAGTAAGCTCGCCTAAAAGTTACCAGGAGCTGTTGCTCCAAAAAGTTCAACACGTTTTAAAAAAATTAATACATATGAAAATCAAACCATTAAACATGTAAAACATTAAAAAAACAGAATCAGATAAAAAAAGTAAGCGGAAAATGGTAAATTAGCCCAACTCGACTTCCAAACTGGCTTTTCAAGGGAAATTTAATTTGTCTGAACGTCGAATCAAGCTAACCCCATTACGCGTTTCGCCGAAACAGACAATTGAAACTTTTTCGCTACAAAAATTATATATATATATATATGTATATATATTTAAAAATTATTATTATACTATAAATTATTAACTCTATTAAAAATTCTTTCATGCTCCTTGAAAAAAATGAAGTTATTTTCAAATATTATTTTTTATTTATTATTTAATATAGAATGAATGTTCTTTTATTGATTTCCTTTTGCTTCCGTTCCTGTTAGTGAGTTTGACGCTGTATAGGATTTAATTTTTATTTACATTCTCTTGATTATATATGCATTTATAAATTAGAAATTTGGAAAAATGAACTATTATTAATTACTAACGTGGCTCTGTTAAAAATGCTTTCACTGCTTCTTGAAAAAGATGAAGCAATTTCCAGCTATTATTTTTATGTATTTTTTAATATAATATGAATATTCTATATACATATATTTAATAATTTATTTACTAAAGAAATATTGATTATATTATCGCCTAATATACATTTAGTAGAATGTATCAAAATGAAGTAACCCAGAAGTAAGAAATTTAATTCCGAAAAATGCTTAAGGTACTTGAAATTAAATCAGGGAAAAAAGAAATTCAAACTTGAAATGAAAAATAAAATTTATAAACCGAGTCCCGTTCAATGAACAATAATTAATAAATACAAAGGTGTTTCTTCTTTTACTGAAGTAAGAGTGATGATGCCAAACTGGCAAATTTAGTAGAGGCCAAAATTATAGTTTCGTTAAGTTATTGTATTTTAGAAAACTTGAGATATTATAGCCAAATTAAGTAGAGTACTATAAATAATACTTTTTGAATGCAACATTTCCGCCAAGTCAATGAATATTTTAGAAATCTTGAGTTAATAGCCAAATTAAATTATTCTGGCCTTTTTATATGTTGTGCACATTTCACATTGTACATTTCATTGTATCTAATTTTATATATTTCAATTTTTAACTTATATTTTATTAATTCATATTCTGTCTTTTTTGTATATTATGTATATTTCACATTGTACATTTCATTGTATCTTATTTTATATATTTCAGTTTTTCAACTTATATTTCATTAATTTTACAAAGGTAGCATAGTTTATTATGTTTCTTGTGTTTCTTATGTTTCTCATGTTTATTAGAATTACTTTGAGTTTTTCTTCATAAGTCAAGTAAAAATTATATTTATATTATTTCTTCATAAGTCAAGTAAAATTATATATATATATTATATTTATAAAAATAGTTTTGAATTAAAATGAATGAAAGCGAGGGTGTCAGGGGACACATTTTTCAAGTTTAATATAATTTTTGCTACTTAATTTGGCTCTTAACTCAAGATTTTTAAAAATTCCATTGACTTGGCGGAAATGCTGCATTCAAAATGAATTATTTATAGTACTCTGCATAATTTAGCTATAATATCTCGAGTTTTCTAAAATACAATAACTTAACGAAACTGCTACAATTTTGGCCTTAACTAAATTTGCTAGTTTGGCAGTAACATTTTTACTTGAGTGAAAGACGAAACACCTTCGCATTTATTAATTATTGTTCATTGAACGGGGGTTGGGTTCTTCCCCTTGAAAAGTCATCTAATTTCTGATCAATGACCATAATTACTTGGTTTATAAATTTTATTTTTCAAAGATTGAATTTCTTTTTTCTATGATTTAAATTCAAGTACCTTAGAAAATTTTTCGGAATTAAATTTCTTTCTTCTGGGTTATTTCATTTTGATACATTCTACTATTAGAAGATAACATAATCAATATTTCTTTAGTAAATAAATTATTATTATCTTACTTTGCAGGTATTGCGCAAGTATTAGAATTTTTTTTTAAATTTCAATGAATTTCCCTTCATTCAATACATGATATGCATATATATATAGTGTGAGAGAGATGCATATATAAATGAAAAATTATCTCCTAGGGAATGTGAAGTGAAATTTGAAAAGTAAATGTGTACTATTGAGGAAATAAAGAATTGGAGTCTGTAGTTGATTAAATTGGAATTGGTAATTAAATGATTCATTAAAAAATTAAAACAAGGGAATGAATGTAGTAAACATTTACTATCTAAATTTTACTTCACATTTCTTAGGAGATAATTTTTATTTATATATTCTGCATTAAATTAAATTTTGAATCTTTGCAGCGATAGCGCAGAATATTACTTTTTAAGTCCTTTTTAAATAAATTATGAAATTCTTTAATTTTAAAGTTTTTCTCATTGTATTTCATTACTTTCTTATATATATATATATAGAGAGAGAGAGAGATAGAGAGACAGCGTGAGAGTCCAGTGTGTTCAGTGCTGTAACATCTCTAGGCACGACTGCAGCGCTTTTGGATGTTTTCTCTGGAACGGATATGATATGAGTAGTTTTGTTTTTTAATTTTCTCGTTACGTTTTACCCCACTTCTGAGATGCTTTTAAAACGAAGATGAGATTTCACTTCATTTAACCTGTTTGTCGTCCGTAACGCGTCTAGCACGTTCAAGTGAAACATCTGCAGGGCGGCCGTAACGCGCTTCAAGCGTTCTTCTACATTTTAAAACGTTTAAACGTTTAAAACGCTTTCTAAATGTTTACTTGTTGGAGTTTTTACTTTTGTTTGTTCTAATACCGCCTAGAGGGCAGTACTAATCAGGAATTCTATTTCTAATTGAATTTCTCCCCGGGTTTTATGAATATTCGCGCCATTTTACATAAGATAAGAGACAGTGAGCAGAAAAAGAGAAAAAAAGAGGTTGTGAATTGTAAAGACAAGAAGGATATACATTTGATGAGCACAGTCCATAATAACTCTATGATTCATGTTGAAACACGGAAAAGAACTGTAAAAAAAAAAAAAAAAAAAAAAAAAAAAAAAAAAAAAAAAAAACAATAATTGTAAAAGATTACAACAACAAAATGGGAGGAGGGGACCGCCTGGATCACATGTTATCAAATTAATCCTGCTGTTAGAAATAAGCAGAGATATTATTACTTTTCCGGTATGCTTTATTTCCTTATAATTTTACTTAATATTCATTTACATTCATCCACTACGAAAGTTATTTATGTACAGAGAAAACAACATTACACGCTGCGAAAAACAAAGGAGAGAAATTTTCGCGGACAGGAGAGGACGGCGAAAGGGATAATAACGTAATTCTCAAATCATGAAGTGAGTAAGAGAAATTATTTCTAACTGCTATCCTTTACTTTTCAATAAATTGCTTGATGATAGTTATCCTTAGCGAAATGGCATTATCGACCAAAAAGCTATTTTTTATTTCATTGAAAAACGTAAATTTTTCGAGTAAACGTTATTGTGAATTACGCCCAGCCAGTCAAATTCTAATCTACCAAACGCCTATATTTATTTCACTGAAGAACGTAAGATTTTTCAAGTACAAATTCTTATTGAATTACACACTTTTTGTCAAAGTCTAATCGACCAAGCGGCTCTTTTCTATGTCATTCAAGAATGTAGATTTTTCATGCAGAATTTCGAAGTGAATTACACCCTTCCAGTCAAGGCGGACCCACATGCTTTTTACGGAAGTCTTTTGAAACCTAAAATACTGATGGGAAGGCGAACTTTCTCCTGTACGTGTAGATTATTGCACGTATAGGATATGAACATAATCTCTCAAACCTTTGTTAAATATCATCTCCCATAACTAGTTAAAAGTTAAAAAAAAAAAAAAAAACATCGGAATCATTGTTAGCCTTCTCAATGAAAATTTGATCACATGCCATTGTTTAATCTTTCATTTCGTAACTGCGCCCACCAGCGGCCGAGCGGTAAAGTCGCTGAACACTGGTAGTTCGGTCCGAGGTTGGAATCCCGCGAACGGGCTGGCTGCATGGGCGTTTTCGTGGTTTTCCCCATGTGTAACGTGTATACGAGCCAGTTTCCCTTATAAAGTCCTCCACGAAGGCATCCTTCCTCTTAGGCAGATAGCCCTAGTGTGCTTTGCCATAATTAAATACACCACACCATCATTTCGTAACTGGCGGCATTCTATTTAAATTTCCACAGTGCGGAATTAGAAATAACTACAACGAAATCTTTCTAGATTTCGGAGCTTTTAAGAAAAGTTACATAGCGCTACAAAAGTGCTTATCATCCAAGTGTCATGCCAAGTTTCATCATTTCGACACATAAGTTTTTTAATTTGCCATCCACGTGGTTTGGCAAACAGCTATTTCTCAGAGTATTGCCATTGGAAATTTTAAAAAATCTCTTCTAATGATAACAAATTATGCGTAAATGCTTAATAAAATGAGAGATTTAAAAGAAATAAATTCTCTTCTTAATAATTTATAATTTTATTTTTCTATTAATTTATAAAAATTTTAATTGAAATAATTTATGATATACACACTGATAACTTTAGCGAGGAGTTTAACCTTAAAGAGTTAATCAAAAATACTTGTGACTATTATTAAATTTTATGCAAAGAAGTGTTTACACATCGTGTATTGAAAGAAATCAAGGTCAGTAAACATTGCCATTAGTTATCGTCAGGCCGTTTTTATGAGGTCAAATGAAACGATTCGGTTCTAAAACTTTGTAGGTACGTTCGGTACATACTTTTGTTCTTTTAGAATAAATTGGTGTGTTCCTTATCAAGGAAATTTCTTTTTCTTTCTTGTTTTATATCGAATGAGACTTGGTTTTTCTTTTGTTCTAAAAATGGTTCTTGATTTACTCGGAGTATTCGTTTCACGTAGATGATCTTACTCCGGTGGAAACTGCGTAAATGAAATCTGCTGGGAATGAAAATATTCTTGAGAAAAAGGTCAGTGTAAGTTATAAAAAAATTCAATTTCATATATTTTCACAAAAAAGGAGAAAGTAAAAATATTTGGCTAAACATAGCAAGCACTATTATTCGTTGTCGCTGTTAGTTCAAATCAGTGCGCCTGTCCTTTTCAAAAATGGCGAAGTATCATCAGTAATTTCAACGTGTCTGTTCTACTTCAAATTCACTATTAGCATATTCATTTTGTTTGATGACTTGCTTTCCAAACATATTTTCAGTTAATTTCTGGCATTCACTGAGACAGGTTTTTAATAGCTCTTGGTTTTAAATTTCAGATTCGTTGGATTATTTGCATATATTTGTCGTTATCTAGAATTGCATTTTCCTTTTTTGTGGCCAACTGAAAACTGCAACTGATGAGATTACCTCTTAAATTCATCTGTAAAACAAGGTTTTCATTAATAAGAAGGAGCTAAATATATGAACAATGTAATCGCTAATGTTTATGGGAATCCTGATCAGTCATTGACATCATTCATGATAAAAATGATTTTTTTCCAATCATGATCATTGGGAAAAAGACTAGAATTAGTTGCTTAGTACAACCGAACAAGACTTTCTAACTGATATATGCATATTCCAATAAATGTCATCTGAAATATGTATTCTGGTTGCGTAAAGCGAAGTTGCTTAATACTGTGACAGCGTCTAAAATAAGCTACTTTAGAGGATAAGCATTACAGGATATAAAATGCACATGTTTATTAGAAGCATTCCATATTATATTAAGAGACAGCAATATATCATCAGAAAATGTATTCATATAAAGTATCTCAGCTCACAAAGAAAGCGCTGGAAAGAATTATCCACATGTTTGTCGCATTCTGATAATTATAGTTTTTGCGATAAAACATATATCAGCTTATCGAGATCATAAACATATAACATATATCATCTTAGCTTGTTCTTGTTCCAATATGCATTTTACATAAAATGTTTTGTTGTCACTTCAAAGTAAAAAGGTTCCTATTTTCATTTAATTCAGATTTCAGTAATTGATCACGAATATTAGGAACTAGCATTAAACATTAATTAGAAAATGAGCGTATAAACAAATGCTTGAATATAAGTAACGCTTGAGGGATGTTATGCTGTCGAAGAACAACAAAGGTTATAATAAGGGCAAATAAAGAAAGAGTAAGGTATTTCATAAGAATGATCATAACAAAGATTATATTAAGAATAAATAAAGAAAGAATAAGGTATTTCATAAGAATGATCAATAATCTTTTAATATTTAGCATTTTATACTTCGTGAAGCAAACTTCGAATACCTTTCGTTTCAAAAATTCATTCAAATCAAAGCATATGTTATGAAGAAAAAGATTTACAAAATTCCCCTTTTATTTCAATTTATTGAACTCCATGGAAACATATCATCATAATGGATGCTTTTTACCTGCAAATAATGGTAATTTTTTAGTTGAATACCATTTGTAATCGTTGCCATAAACCTTAATTCATCCTGAGTATGTAGACGCTAAGCCACAGGATGTGAATAAATACTAAGCAGAAGAAAAGAAAATTTAAGAAGAGAGCAACATAAGTAGTACCGAGTCGCATTTTTTACTTTTTGAAGATGATGGATAAAATGGAATTCTCCTTACATTATCTTTGAATTATCAAAGTCATTATCTTTGAATGACAGAAGTTAGTCTGATTATAAAAAGAAACTTATAACGGTACTTAATTTATAAGGTATTTTCAACCTTTTTTCCAGTATGCCTTCGTGGTGTAACGGTAGTACACTTGGCGCGTAATCGACAGGTCTAAGTTTCGAGTCCCGACGAAAGCATTGCTCATTTTTCACGTGTCCAGCATTAGAAAAAGCTAATGACTCCATAAATTAATTAATTATCCTGTTATTAGCAAACCAGAAAGACATACAAGGTACTGCATTCAGATTTGCGACTTCTTTTGTGCAATCCGTTTTGTATTATAGTGCCCGCCGCTTATTAATATCACTTCCGTTCCAAACCTAATTTGAGTGTTTTAGCGGCTGAGTTTAATAAACGGTGATTTGTGCATTGCAAATCGTAAAATAAGTTTTAAATTTCTCAAATAAAAAACAGCTAGCAACTAATCAATTAATTTTTCCTAAAATAATAATTATGCAATTTTAAAATTAATTCTTAATTTTTTTATAAAAATATTCTTAAGTTCATGATGAAATTTTACCTTTTAAAAACACCTATTTTATCAGTATTCATTCCATTTTTTTAAACAACTCTTTTTCAATTGTATTCTTAGTTTCGTTAAACTGCTGACAGCTTTTTGATTAACACCTTATAGTTCAAGAGAATTTCTTAGAATTTGCAGTGATTTTCTAGAATCTATCGATGTTGGCATATCAATATTTTGCTGTTTGCTTCTGCAGTTCTTTTAACACATTCATAGTCAGTTTACACACACGTTATATCAACAGTTTACCGAATTAACGCCTATTATAATGATTAATTTTCATAACTTACCTCACTGATGTTCAGACATAAGCTATACTCTAACGTTCCTCTGAGGCTTCTTCCACATAAAAACCACAGTTTCGAAAACAGTTTTCAACGGCTTTCTAAGAGATTAGCTCCATGCATTGAATATAATATGTAAGGTCTCTAGGGGAGGTACCGACTTACTTATCTTCTTCAAAATACTTACATTTTTGCATCGAATCGAAATTCAGCTTTGTTTACATCGAAATTCAGTTCTGTTCATCATTTACTGAACGTCTTTACTGTAATAACATTTGATAACGTTCATAATACCGTGGTCTAACGTTAGACGTTGTATTTGTAAAAAGCAACACTAATGTTTTTCAGAAAGATATCATAAATGTGTGAGCTGCACAGTTTTCTAATTAATAAGGCTCTTTTTTATTTGTGAGTTCGCTGTCCTATTTCAAAAAAAAAAAAAAAAAAAAAAAAAGTAAAAATACGAAGTGTACACAAAGTCTCTGACGAATTTCATCAGCTTTTTCTTTGGTACCGGTCACACCTTTCAAAAATAAAGTTTTTATAACAAGTGATATAAGTTACACAACCACAACATGCGACACAATGAACTCTGGTTCAGGATCCTGAAACTGTAGGCTAATCTAATTATTTATCAGTGTATGGAGGTAAACTCTGGCTATTATTGTGTGTTCACTGAAGTAAAATGGCCCTAAAGTTTTATGATGCAGTATTTCACACCGAGCATTAAATTTCGGGTTGTCTCACTTCAACTTTTTTGTGACGTGAACATTTTCAATCCCCAAATCTTCATGTGTATCTTAAAAATCAAAACACATTCTTAGGAAGAACTTTGATATACGTGTAATAACATCACCAAAACGTACATCACTACTTCTTACAGGATGAGCACAATAATAGACTAAAGTTGTTCAGGGATTTTGATGATATCCTATAATCTTTGTCATCGAAGAGTTCTTGCTGCAAGAAGTATATTCTTGGCTCCTTTCAAACATCGATGTTTACTGTTTTTGTCAATAACTAGTGCTGTGTTCTTATTTGTTGTGCTTTATTACACATTAATAAATAACACAATAACTTATTTCTTCAGTTTCTTTAACCAACTGCTGCATTACTTTTAAATATTAATGTGAGTTCTGCAAATATGTTGTAAAGCAATCCAGTTTCCTCTGTATTACAAATTTTGTGTAATTTGTATTCATTTAGCAACCTAAGTAAAATGACTCGTTATAAATTGAGTACGCAACAGATTGAAAGAATTCTCCTTCCAGTGATTTATACAATTTCAAAACTCAGGTTTCTAACCAGCAGAGACTACGTTCTCTCTATTAAATCGATCTAGCCCTTCATGATTGCAAGCATAGCCAATGCTTTCCTTGGTTTTTCTTCTGTGTACTGTTAGTACTTCCTTTCCATTTAAAGACTACTAATGTAGGGCTATTCTTAGAAACATTTCATGATTTTGTTATAATTTTCTGGGAATCTAATAAGTCTATCCCAAAGGGAATATTTTGAATGTGAAAACCTCAAATTAGAATGCAGATGTTGAACTTCAACTCCTAGCTGTTGGTATTCGACAAGGAGCCCTCAATGACTTACAGTACCACCTCTAGACTATTGTTTATGTGAATCTTAACATAAGAAAATTCTGCTATTCTGAAGTCCAGCACGGACAAAGAACTCTGAAAACATGTTTCACAGGTTCAGGGACTGGAGGGTAGGAAACTTTCGGTCAAACCCATTTTATAGAAGCACTACATATTTAAATGATAAAGTCACGGTCCACAGTAGGTTGTAGCATTTGCGAAAAGCTTTGATAAGTAGGATACTCTGGCACTGAAGACTCAGTCTTTTGTCAATCTGAGTTTAAGAAGCTGCTGATATGAATTTAATAAATGGCGGTTTTTCTATTGATCGGTGTATATTTGGTTCAGTTCCTGAAAACTTGAACGTAGTAAACGGCAGAGTTTATTAACCAGTGTGATCAATAAACGGCGGGTACTGTTCTCCTATTACGTTGTAAATACAGGAAACAAAAATCAGTTGCACTAGACTGTGTTCAGTGTTGTGTAAATTTATCGTTACTGTTTAGTTAACGTTTAGTTTATCGTTACTGGGATGAAGAACGGGGCAGAGGCAAAATAGCATTCTTATAATTTACACGAGCCCGTGGAACTTCGTTATTTTTTGTATAGTTCTAGACGTATAGGTTCTAGACGTATGAAAGTACTTTCGTGATCTAGAATACTGGAGAATTCTTCTTATTTGGCGGATTACCATTTTTCATCCTCGAAAACATATTTAAAAGAAGAATGAATAAAATAATTCATATAACTTCCAACAGTCTAATTATTTTTCAAGTTCTTCCGAGTTTTGGACATCATTAATTTATAGTTCACTTCATTTTAACAACTGAAGAACTTGAAACAGGTTTCTCAAAGCAAAACGAAAATGAGAAAAACGTTCGTAGAATATTCATTATTGTTTTTCAGACATCCAAAATCAATACGTTTTACTCGACGGTTTCTTTTACAAAATAATTGGTCATTTTTCCTGGAACTTACTAAAGCAAAACTTGTAAAACTGGCTTCTCTGCTTATGCTTTAATGCTGTCAGAAAGAAAAGAGTCAAGGATAAATTACAACTCAATATTTTTAAAAATACGAGTGTGTAAAATATATAATATTAAGCGTATTCATTTATATTACATATATATATGCATGTATGTATGCATACATTATTTATTTTATGCTTTCAAATGCAGTAGCTCATGTTTGTTTTCACAAATGTGATTTTGAACACTATTATCGGTGAAAATTACGATCAATTATCAATTTGCTTTCGATGTTTTGCGCAGCATTTTCAATATTAAATGTGCACAGAGCAAGCAAGGGCTGGATATTGAAACAGATATCAAATATCTTGAAATCTAAGTCAGTGTGTGAACTTTTGGTGGTAATCCTGGTGGTTCGATGGTATTTTAAGACATAAAGCACATAATTTTGGTGGTTCGATGGTATTTTAAAACATAAAGCAGATATAGGATTTCAGAAAAGTATGAAGTGCAGATTGTTACTTGTCTGAAAAAGAGAAAGGAGAAAACATCGCGATTCTAAAACATCGTGATGCAAAATATCGTCGTCGAAAATAAAGTGGTTCAATAACTTCGAAGTTTAAAAACATCGTCGCCGAAAATATCGTGGTAAAAACTAAAGCAACTTGAAATCATCGCATGACGATAACATCACAGACATGCGTTTTTCAGGCTTTAAAAGTTGCAAATACCTATTCTCATAATTGTTTGTGAGGGCAAAAAGGAAAGAGGAATATATATTCTTTTTATTTTTCATAATTTTTAATTAACTAATAAATTTTTGCTAAAAAAGTAAGAAGGAAACTTAAGCATTTAAAAACTTAAATGAGTATAGAATTAATGAAACTTATAGCACTTAATAGAATTTTAAACTTAAATAGTTAACTAATAAAGGTCATGAATAAATTAGTCTTTTTTATAAAATTTTACTAATAATTTTTTATGAAAAATATATTCTAAAATGTTTGGAAAAAGGAAGCTAAGTAACAGCATGAGCTTACCTTTATAAACATTGTTTAAATAATTATCAAATTATGTTCTTTCACGTTTATATACCTGATAATCGTTTAGTGAAAATTATATATTTTGTTTCTGATTAAAGTGTCGTTAACATCTTCATGTACAGTTTGCAGTCAATGATTTGGATGTCAATATGTTAGTTATGATAAAAGTCAGCTACATAATATTTGAGTACGGGATTTGGATTTATTGGATTATGGCAAAGCACACTAGGACTTTTACGCCTTTGTGGAATACTGTCAAAGGAACTGGTTGATAAATACGTTATACATTAGGAAAGTTAGAGAATGTCATGCAGCCAGCTCATTTTCCGGGTTGAAATACCAGTGTTCTGCGACTTTACCGTTCGAACGCTGGTGGCCTTGCAGTAAAATTAACGACAGCAGGGGGATATTAACTGAAACTAGTTCCTTTTACATCAGTAATTAGAAGACTTAAATTAAAAATCATACCGAGCAGATATGTTAACGGAAACTTGTTCTGAAACAAGGGAATATCAACGAAAACTAGTCCTTTTTACATCAGTAATTGGAAGACCGAAATTAAAAATTATACCCAGAAAATTTTAAGGCAGATTACTTTTTCTATAAATAATATGTGATTTCAGCTAACCATCTCAGAAACACTGGTATCTGCCTAAGCCGAATTATAGAGGTAATCTCATGCAGTTACTTATGTTCCTTTTTCTACCATGAAAAATTATCAGTAAAACTTTATTTAAAAAATAATTTATTCATGATTTTTATTAGTTAACTATGTAAGTTTAAATTCTATTTGGTGCATTAATTTTCTACTTAATTTCAGTTTTTAAATGCTAAAGTTTCCTTCTTATTTTTTCAACAAAAACTATTAGTTAAGTCAAGATTGGGAAATATAAAATTTAAAATATTCCTCCTTCCTTCTCTCCACAAATCATTATGCGAATACGCGTTTATAACTTTTAAAGCGTGAGCAACGCATGTCTGCAATGTATCGTCATGAGATAAATTATTGGTGCTTTATTTTTCACCATTATATTATTGACGACGATGTTTTTGAGCTGCAGAGTTACTGAACCGCTTTATTTTCGACGACGATATTTTACCTCGATGTTTTAGAAATGTGATGTTTTTTCGCTTCTTTCTTTCTCCCACGATGTTTTGTGCCACGACGTTTTCGCCGGGCGTTATTTTCTCCGCGATGTTTTCGGCCGTAACCTTTGCTTATGGGAAAGCCCTCGAGAGCAGTCTGCCTAGCTGAGAGTAGAAGAATAACTTAGTTTCTCTTTAGAATTTTCTAGATTTGTTTATTGAACTGAATGTTTGAAGTATCAACTTTGTAGTTGTGTAATAGGTGTTTGTGTTCTGTATTTCAGCAAATTGGTTATTTAAAAAATTAAGTATTAGAATCAAATAGATTAGATAGTAAGTATATTTTTAATAAGTGCGTGAAACCTGTATCCATCATTTCCGAAAACAAATTTTTGCAACATTGGTCTCCAAAAGAGTAAGCTCCATATGCTGGAATTTCATTTTCGTTACCCAAATCATATATGCCTTTTGGTTATTAACGCAATTCGATTCTTACTGGCACATCATTTCTTGAAATTACAATGAAGGCAAAATTAAATTTTAATCAAATTCGTTAGAGAATTTGCATTTTGCTACAGATTTGCATTTTTGAGTTTTTAATAATAGTGTATTGCATTGTTCTCAAGGATCTAAAACAGAATGTCTAACACATAGTGTATTAGACATTAGGTATTATTTTTTGGAAGCAGGAAAGATGAAAAATATGCAACCCCTTCGCCGGGAATCGAAACACGGACCTCTCAAATACGTCCTGAGCGTGCAGACCACCACACCACGAAGGCATGCCAAGGCGGGAGAAATACCTTATATTCTCCCCCTTTTAAAGAGCGACTGGGGTTTTTAGCGGACCCAATCGCCAAATCCTTGGTGAGAAGAATCATCCGGGCGCCACTGTAGACACGTTAGGTATTTTTTGAATCAAGAGTGATGGAAAATGCGCAACGCCTTCGTCGGGAATCGAACTTCGAACCTCTCAATTACGCGCTGAGTGGGCAGACCACTACACCACGAAGGCTCGCTAAGAAGGCGGGAGAAACACCTAATATACATCCCCTTTTAAAGGAAGCTAAAACCCCAGTCACGCTAGTCAGTCTCAAAGTGAAAATTCTGCAATATCAGTTCTGCAGTTAGAAAGACAAAAGTTTAGAAAATAGACAAAGTTTCTAATTTTAAGTTAAATTACAAAGTTACTAAATAAGTTACTAAAGCTCAAATCAGCCAGTTAAGAACTTGCGTGAATAGTCAATGTTTACTGTCTGAGACAAAATTCTCAAATAATATTACGGAAGTAAAAAAGAACGCCAGCAATCAAGAAAAGAAAATGCCCAAAAGGACCGTAAGGTGAACAGCGTAGCATAAGTATGGAGACGGAGTTGCAAATTATTAATCAATATCATGGCTAACAGTGATTTTAATACAAGAGAATAGTTAGTCTGTAAGCATTTCAACAGGAGGCTGAGAATTGCATGTAAATTAGTTTCAGAAAGCAGCAGTACAGAGAATTATAAATTTGTGATTGTCTGGTTTTGGATATTTGGATAATGCATTAATCTTTTCACAGTTTCATTCATATTTGCTCTAAGGTAAACACAGTCATTTCAATATTCATTTGCATGTAATATACTGCGGTGCAGAATAGCTATTAATAGCTTTAAATATGAGTATAGGTTTCGATCTGAAAAACTGCCAAAGAGTTAGTATTAAATTACTAAGACATGAAATCTAGCTATAAACTTTTAATGCTTATAGATTTGAAAGTGAATTCTATTTTTTATTCTAATGTATAACTTTGTTATATTTATTTTAATCAACACGTTATTTCTCATTTTAAAACCTTTCTACACTTAAATATTTTCATCAGTTCCTCGAAAAGTGCAAATTAAGCGAACTGAAATAGCGACCAAGAATAGGAGTTAGAAAGCAGTAGCACTAAGCGCAGCTTCAACCAATAGCTCTGTATAACTCCCACATTTTAGCTGCCGTATTGTAGAGACATTAGGTTATTTTGATGCGAGAACTTGAAAAATATACAATGCCCTGTCCAGGACTCGAACCTGGACCTCTCGAATACACGCCGAGTATGCTACCGAAAGTCATGCACATCACAAAGGCATGCAGAAAGGAGGTAGAAAATACTGTTACGAATTTTTGTACATAGATAGATGATTTTAGTGCAATTATATGTGAAGTTGTTGCATTTTGCTGCGTAATGTAATGCGAAAACTCTTAAAAGAGAAGCTTATAAGGTATTTCTCCCACTTCCCTAGCGTGCCTTGGTGGTGTAACGGTAGCACTCTGGGCCGGTATTCCAGAGGTCCGTGGTTCGATTCCCAGCGAAGGCGGTTGCATATTTTTCATCCTCTGCTTCCAAAAATACCTATTGACTCTACAAGTGACGCCCGAACTAAAAGGGTTGTGGATGATGATTCTCTGCACCCACGATTTGGTGACTAGGTCCCCTAAAACCCTAGTTGCCCTTTAAAAAGGGGAGTATATAAGGTATTTCTCCCACTTCCCTGGCATACCTTCGGGGTGTAACGGTAGCACGCTGGGCCGGTATTCCAGAGGTCCGTGGTTCGATTCCCGGCGAAGGCGGTTGCATATTTTTCATCTTTCCTGCTTCCAAGTAACCTAATGTCTCTACAAGCTAAGCCGGAAAAATAAGAGTACAAGTCCATTTAACATTGAGTAAATGGGTATCTCGATAATTTGTCAAGAAATCGTCAAAAGTCGCCAAACTTGGCGACCATTTGGTGACATTTTGGTCAGGTGCCAGTTTCTCCGTAATAGGTATTGTAATTGAATAAATGTAATTGATCACTCTATTAGCTGCAACCGTAATTCGTCCCTCATATTGCTTTCCAGTAATTTCAAGAAGCAGAATGTACTAGAAATAGCTCGGCGGTCGGTTGAAAACTATATAGAGAGAGCATCTGCTCTCCAATTGTTGTTTAGTTATTGTTGTTGCGAGTTGTTAGTTCAGCCTGAACTGAGATATTTCCGTTAGCGTTTTCTTTAGATGCGCTTTGCATGACCTTGTGTTTAACGTCCTTAGTAGTTTGAAGTGTAACTACTGATTGTACTCTGTGCCTGTACAAGGATTTCTATGGAAAATTTCAGAACTTTGAAGTGCTTCTTCTGATAAAAATAAATTTTATTAACCTATCATTGAACCTGTTTACATTCAATCCATTATGAATTCGTACGCACGCAACAATACCTTAGCATAGTATTAGTTATGCTGGTTTTCTTTGTGCTCCGACTTTTTGCTACTCTTTACGTTAGTAGTCACGCTTTATTTGGAACCGAGTTATTAGTTTCTAATCTACTATCTACCGCTCTCTAACCTATAATCATTTAAATATTGTAAATTCGACATATTACTGCTTTCTCAGGCCACAAGCAGAGGTTAGGGCGATTAAATATGAAGAACCTTTATTGGCTGAGAGTCGGTATGAGTATTTGGGCAGCTGAAGTCATTTGATTGGGTTTGCATATAGTAAGGGAACCACATAAGCTGGCTTGTCCCCTGCTTTATTATAAGCCCTTATGATGAGTGAGAGAAGAGTGTTCGTCTCCATTGAACAACATATAATTATAAAGTTACTCATCCGTGAAAACATTAAACCAGCCGAAATTTACTCCGGACTTCATGCCCAGTTCAGCGAAGCTAGCCTTTCATAGTCAAGAGTGAAGGATTTTTACAACGAATTCAATTAAGGCCGTGAACGTTTTGCGAATCAAGTTTACCTCGTCATCCTCGCACCAGTGTAACGAATGAAAACACTCCTCGTGTGAGCTTATCGAACGAGATCGGCGCTGAACAGCACTTCAAATTTCAGGAACACTTGGTGTGTCCAATCAGTCATAAGAAAACATTTGGGCTTCAGAAAATTATCAGCTCGTTGGGTTCCAAAGTTACTGAATGATAATCAAAAAGCTGCACGATTTCGCATTTCTCAGTTGCTTCAAATTGGTTTTGGAGAAGAAGAGGAAGCTTTTTTTTTTTTGCATAAAAAAGTTACCTGTGGCGAGACGTGGGTCCATCATTACACTCAATCAAGTCTTGCAAGCATGGAGTGGAGAAGGAAAAACGAAGGAAACTCCATGAAAACCAAACTCGATTGTCCACGGGAAAAGTGTTAGCCATGATCGTTTAGAACTGGTGGGGGTACTACTGGTGGATGTCCGTACACGAACGTCAGACCATCAATGCAACTTACTACGGTCTCTTGTACCAAGTTAGACTTCAGTATCTACGCAAAAGACGAGACTGTCCCATCCGCCTTCACAACCCTCCTGATCCTTCACAACAACGCCAGGCCCCACACAGTAAGTGTAACGCAGCAGAAACTGGTGGAAATGCACTGGAAAACGCTTGATCATCCACCTTGCAGACCAAATGTATCGCCATGCGATTTTCAAGTCAACTAGTTAGATACCCGTCCAACTTCATTATATCTAACACTCTTTAGGAAAAACATAGGAAATGAAGCAAATTCAAGCTATGGTTTTAGTGCCCGTTTGAAATACAAGAATTGTATTTAGCCCTTTATTGCTTGAAAGTTACGAAAATCACCAGGTGGAGATAATATCCATGCGAAATTCCTTAAACATGTTGGTGAAGTGGCAGAGAGGGCAATATTAAGAGTTTTTAACCATATTTTGGAAGACAAAACTGGTCCCCTCGCTTTGTAAAAAAGCTGCTATCATTCCACTACTAAAACATAATAATGCCCCTAGGTTGCTCAGTAGCTATAGATCTACCTTTCTCACTAGCATCATGGGAAAGACAATGGAGAGAATTTTGAGAAATCGGTTAAACTGGAACCTTGAAAATTATAATATACTTGCCATGGAGCAGGCTAGTTTTCGTAAAAATAGATCAAGAAGTGATCAGGTGACTTTATTTAGTCAATTTATAAAAGATGCACTGAACAAGATTAATATACTGACAGCTATATGTTTTGACTTTAAGAGCGCATATGATTCCATCTGGAAGAAAAGATTCTTGCAGAAATTGCTGAATTTTGGCATTACATCCAACATGTTCAATTCGTTTCAATCTTTATTTGATCAAAGAATGTCTAGAGTCAAATATAAAGATAAATTTTCAAAGCATTTTAACTTGGAAACTGGTCTCCCCAAGGATCCGTAAACGGCTGCATCCTCTTAGATGTCTTTATCAAGGACTTAGTTGACATTCTAAAATCAATGAATGGCATTAAATATTCTTTTATTTGTGAGTGACTTAGTGATCTCAACCCAGGTACCCAATAAAAATACGATTACCAAGGTTGAACAGACACACACAACAAAGCGCTTAATCTAGTTTCAGAATGGTGAAAGATACCATTCTGAAATAAAGCCAATAATATGACCATTAACTTGGAAAAAACGGCTGTGCAATATTTTTCTTTAAAGCCCCGTTCACAAGAGCAGATTCGACCGGCGAGGAAAACCGGTTCTTCCAAACGTGTCCCATTCACATGGCAAACAAGCATCAACTGCTTCTCCGAATTGGAGGTAGAATAGAACGCTCCTACCTCTCGGAAGCAGGGCAAATTGGGAGATTTTCCGTACTACTATACCGCACGATTGCGCTGTTGAGCTACTGCTCGCTGGACTGTCAGCGAAACAATCGCGCTGATAGATGTCTGGGGATGTGATAGCACCCCCCCCAAAAAAAAAATTTGATAGAACTGCACAAGATACGGAAATTATAGACAAATACAGACAAGGTTATCTGATGCTGGGTATTCCAGAAATAGCCTTCAAATTAAAACTAAAGTTAAGACAAGTGCACATCGGCTTCAACGCGACAAGGGACTCGGTACCTTTTGAATGATTTTTTTTATTTAAGCATTTTCATCTACTTTTTATGAATATTATTGAATGGTAAGACAAAATAATTTTAAGCAGAAAAAAAGTTTTTGCTAGTAATTTTTTTAATTTAAAATTTTGAAGAAAAATTTTACAATTAAAATGTCTTTCCTCTCCTACAATTTTCAATGTCTCCCCCAGTTTTTTTATTGTATTTATTAAAGTATTCTTAATAACTTCAAGGAATGATTTTGCAATTAATGAATTAGTTTCTGAGAAAAAAATTAAAATACACTTTTATCTAAAATCTTTAAAACAAATATGATCTCAGTCACATTTTCATTTCAAATAATTTTCCTTTTCAGTACTTTGCAAACCCATCCTTGTTTCTACAAAGTATATAATTTTAAATAAGCAGTAAAAATGATAAGTAATTTAGTCCATACCTGTATATGTTTTAGGACTTTAAGTAAAAGGATTTATCGAAAAATTGCAAAAGGTTTCTCAATTTGCATTTGCAGTTTAAAGAATACAAACTGTCTAAATAGACATTAAATTATTTCAAATTTCTTTAAAATTTTATTACTGAATTTCAATACACACATATGTATATAAATCAAACCTAGTTCTATTTATTCAATTGGTAAATATAAACATAAATTACAAACCTTTTTTTTAAATCTTATGTGGCCAGAAAAATTGCAAAAAAATCATAAAACGCAAACAGAATTTTTCTTTACCTGTTTTTGTTTTGTAAAACACGTTCAAAACAATTTTAATACATTAATTAATTATAATATTGTTGCGTACGTACGGGTTCGTAATAGATTGATAATAGTTCGTAAATGATTGTCATTGCACTCAAATCCAATGATAGCGTAATTAAATTTATTTTATCAACAAAAACACTTTAAAGTTCCGGAATTTTCCACAGAAATACTCGTACAAGTGTTTAGAATATCACTAAGTATAATCAGTAGTTATGCTTCAATCTAATAAGAACGTTGAACACAACGCAATGCAAAACGCATCTTAAGAGAACGTTAACTCAGAAATATCTCCGATCTCACGCTGAACTAACAACTGGCAACAATAACAGCTTATATAATATAAATAATGTCGTAAAAATAGTGTGGTATAATGAAATCATTACTTTGAAACCGATGTTTTGAATTCATGCCCAAGAAGAACCAATATTTCTCATTCTGCTTCATTGCATAGCTTTTAAAATGTAAAACAATTATCAAATTAATTTCCTTTATCGTTTTTTTAAATGCGAAAAGGCGTCAAAAAGTCTAAAAATATGAACGATTTTAAAAAATTCTCCCAAAATATTTTTAAAAAAATACTCTAAATATTTCATTTAATTTTTTTTCCTCCGCTGTGTCTTATGGTGCGAACTATAATATTCTGAGATTCTCAGTTTATTTGTTAATATTTGCAAGAAATCGTTTCAACTTTAAATTTGAAAAAAAAAATCTAATTCTCTAAAAATCCAAAGCGTGACACTACATCCACAAGCAGTGTATATACAAAGTTTGAGTTCTATAGCTTATTGGGAAGCGGTTAAAAGTTATCGGGAAGAATTTAAAAATCCATGACCATCTTTTAACCATAGTGACAAGCACCAAGAGTGAACTAAATAACAGCTTATAAAATAATAATAATAATAATTAAAAAGCATATATTTTCAGGAACCATTACGAAAGTTCAGGTACCAGTTGCGAAAGTACAGATTACAAAATTAACAGCAGTAAACAAGGTTAAAAATGTGTAAACAGTATTCGAAATCAGCCAATTCGGAGACGTGATTGTTCACAGAGGCTTAGGTGTAAAGGGAAGGAAGACGGTGGTCTTCTGAACGGGTCCTTTTCTAAAGACGAAACTCTTTCATGTCTCCTTTTTCTCCTCTTGCTAACGGCAGCTGTGCGAAGAAGCGTTGCATGTGAACGAGGCTCAATACACCAGAGTTTTTTTCGGATCTCAAATATGAAAACAACTCTATTTTATATACAAATGATTTTACTTATTTAGGTGTAAAGTTTAACAGTTGTTTTGGAAGCAGCATACTGAATAATTTATCAAAAAGACTGATATATATTGTAGCGCTTGGTAGAAGCCATGTGGGGTAGTTCCCTCTCCCCTCTCAAAATTACTTACAAAACCTTTGTATTTCCGCTTTTGACGTACTGTTGCGAACCACTTATAAATATCTAAAATTCTTTGCTTAATAAACTTGAAAGTCTACAGAACCAAGTATTAAGGATTATCACTGGGGAAGTGAAATCCAAGCCTATTGATACAGTGTTGTTTTTGACAAAGAAAAAGGAAATCCATTCAAAGTATTATTCAAGAGAGAGCTTCAGTACTTCATGAAAAACTTACTGGACTTGATTAAGCATACTTTTTGGAGGCATTATTAACTCGAAAATAGAAACCTCATGACCCGGAGATATTAGTTCACAGGGTTTTGGTCCCTTGGCTCGTTGAATTTCACGAAGAAATACAACTGCTGCCGAAACTCAGAAATCCCATGGAATTAATGCTTCTGAAGGCAAACTTAAATTTGACTGAATTCATATCAACAATAGATTCTTAACCGGATGTACTAAAATGTATTGCTTTGGAGGCTACTGAGTTAAAATATCCTGAAAATGAGTAGCTGAGAGTTTATACAGATGATTCATAACTTTCAACACATGAGAACATAGGACACGGAGTTTTTTTTAAATTATTTTACTTCTGTACACCAGTTTGGATGTATGGTACTGCCTTTGGCAGTGAAGTGAAGGAGGTCCGCATTGCTGTTAAACAGCTAGTTTGCCATTTAAGCAGATTTAAAAATTTAGCATTACTGTCATACACTGAAGTGACAAAAATCATGGGATACCTCCTAATATTTTGTCGGTCCTCCTTTTGCCGGGCGAAGTGCAGCAACTCAACGTGGCATGGACTCAACAAGTCGTTGGAAGTCCCCTGCAGGAATATTGAGCCATGCTGCCTCTATAGAAGTCCATAATTGTGAAAGTGTTGACGGTGCAGGGTTTTGGGCACGAACTGACCTCTCGATGATGTCCCATAAATGTTCGATAGGATTCATGTCGGGCGATCTAGGTGGCCAGATCATTCGCTGGAATTGTCCAGAATGTTCTTCTAACCAATCGCGAACAATTGTGGCCCGGCGACATGGCGCATTGTCATCCATAAAAATCCCATCGTTGTTTGAGTACGTGAAGTCCATGAATGGCTGTAAGTGATCTCCAAGTAGCTGAAGGTATCCATTTCCAGTCAATGATTGGTTCAGTTGCACCAGAGGACCGAGTCCATGCCATGTAAAAACTGCCCAGACCATTATGGAACCACCACCAGCTTGAACAGTGCCTTGTTGACAACTTGGGTCCATGGCTTCGTGGGGTCTGCGCCACACTCGAACCCTACCATCAGCTCTTACCAACTGAAATCGTGACTCATCTGACCAAGCCACGGTTTTCCATTCGTTTAGGGACCAACCGATATGCTCACGAGCCCACGAGAGTCGCTGCAGACGATGTCGTGCTGTCAGTAAAGGCACTCGAGTCGGTCTTCTGCTGGCATAGCCCAAGGAAGACAAATTTCGCCGCACTGTCCTACAGGACACGTCCCTCGTAGGTCCCACATTGATTTCTGCGGTTATTTGACGCAGTGTTGCTTGTCTGTGAGCATGACAACTCTACGCAGACGTCGCCGGTCTCGGTCGTTAAGTGCAGGTGGTCGGCCACTGCGCTGTCCATGGTGGGACGTTATGCCTGAAATTAGATACTCTCGGCACACTCTTGACATTGTGGATCTCGGAATGTTGAATTTCCTAACGATATCCGAAATGGAATGACCCATGCGTCTAGCTCCAACTACCATTCCGCGTTCAAAGTCTGTTAATTCTCGTCGAGCAACCATAATTACGTCAAAGCCTCTTCACATGAATAACTTGAACACAAATGAAAGCCCTGCCAAAGCACTTCGTATTTATACATTTTCTACGCGATACTACTGCCATCTATATATTTGCATATTGCTATCCCATGACTTTTGTCACTTCAGTGTATTCACAGGTCCATCAGCTCTATTCAGGCTTCACTATTATATGGGTTTTCCAGTGTCAACAGTTGCTGATTTCCTTGAGGTAGCATAAAAGTATTATTTTGGAGTGGATCCTTGGCTATTGTAGTGTATATGGTAACGATCGGACAGATTTTCCTGCAAAAATGGTCCCATACTGTTACACTGTATAAAACGAGAAACCCCTTTCCTCCACTCTAAACTATTTGTAAGACAATTTATGCAGTTAACGTACTAAAGTCACTAGATGAACTCCTGTACAAAAAAGAAGCCAAATGTGGAAACATTGCTTTTTAGATGTTCCTGGTAAACCAAGATGGAAAATACTGATGGTTATCACCCTAAGAGTCTTTTAGATATTTGAAAGCTAGAACACTCTTGGGGCGATAAACTCCTATTAACTTTTGAACGTTTTGTTGTTTCCGTCCTTGTATTTATTCTTGTCTTTTTTTCCTTACCACTTATTTTTATTCTGTTTCTACTACTTGTTTTAAATCTTTTAATGTGTTTGAGTCAAGCCACTGGAAATTAAAAAAAACATATTGCATGAAAGTTATGCATGCTTCTAATTAGATATTAAAAAAATTGCATAAATATATATTTACGCTATTTAACCCCAAAGCCAAATTTTAGGAAAATCATTTAGCTTTTCTTATATTTCTTAAAATTTAAATCATTTATAACTATATTTTCAGTTATTTTAACTTAACAATGGGCTTACGTTCTCACTGTTACAACTATTAGTAAATTAAAAGATTTTTGTAAAACAGGAACTTAACTGAAGTCGCATATCTTCCTCAAATCATTTTATAAAGCATTTAAAATCATTCAAAATTTCCGCTTAACTGTGCTATCATATCTTATTTCAAGCTCTAAAATGATCAATGTTTTGCGTAAGAAGCTTTTGAGACAAATGTAATCCAGTAAATGTATATTAATTGCATTCAGGCATGCGTCATAACTGCGTTGTTGAAAGGCGTTTAGTTATAAATTATTGCTTAAATAGTGAGAGCGTTCTATCAAATAATTTTCGAAACCTGTAAGATAAAATGTTTTAATGTGTGCTTCATAAATTAGAGATGCACTTCGTTCTAGGATTTAGAAAATTTTATTTTTTAAACCCTTATTAATTGCATTAGATGAGAAATGTAAATTTTGAAGCCGTTTAGAAGGATTCAATTAAATTGCGCAAGTCACTGATTTCGAACGCTGAGCTTTAAGATCTTAAATAAGCAATTAAATAAGAAGTTCGATGACCTGATGCTGCTCCTAATAGATGCGCCCAAAATATCATTAGTAAAATTTATTGCAGACGGAGGTGAAAAGATAAATGTTACCATTTTAAGCGTCGTTGCTTGTAATTATGGTCTTTGCATTTTTAAACGATGTTTTACACTCTGTTATTTTGATCGTAAGTTTTTATGATTCAAATACCAATTAAAAATATAAAATGTACCACCAATCAAATCCCGATCGAAACCAAAAGAGAAATATCTTGCGTTTTATCATAAAGTATAAACTATCTAAAGTTGAGTGATGGCTTCGGTAGTTTAGTAGTAACCATTTAACTGCGTGCACCGAATTCAAATTTTTAGTCTTCATTATAAATATTTTTTAAAAATTTGAAAAATACTGTTCTAAATAATAAGTGTATTATTTCTTGTTTGTAATTTTCTTCTCAGCTAATTGGAAAGCGTTTTAGCTTTAAGGAAAATGCAAAACTATTTATAATAATTACCCATATCATTTTAAATCCAAGTTTAACCATCAAAAGTGCATAAGAAATATTATTCAAATAGTCCCAATGTAGAAGTAAACAAAGTAGCATTTTTTATAAAGATCATAACTTGCCTGCATAACTTAGAAACGGAAATCCTTTCAGTAATACATATAAACATTTAATTTTTATTTCCTGAAAATTTCTAATGCATTTAAAGGCATTTTCACATTTGGCAAGTAATGACAGGTGCAATGTTTCTTGCTAGGAATAACTACTTTCCGTCTTAAAGTGCGGCTTATATCTTTAATGACTGGAAGTAAGAAATGAGACAGTACTACAAACGTTTTCGGTTAATCACGCCAATGATTAATAAATGGCAATCTGTTACGATGAAGAGTCATCTAAAAGATTTCTCGTAGCTCCCTGTAAATTGGAAAGTCGTTCGATGCGATAAAAGCTTCAAGATATGAAAAGCTGTGAATGTCGAATACATCTGAGTAAATCAGTAAAAACTGAATAGATAAAAAATTATATTTAAAATATTCAGTGATATATTTTATTCGTGATATATTTATTTAGTTTATTAATTATCAGAGAATCTGAATTTTCCTAATTGGAATTATCTTACAAACTTCAGGACTTTAAAGTTCTTGTTTATGATCGAAAAATCCTATAAGTATGCTAAACCTTAAAATCTCTAATCACACTACTTCTGCACTCCATTATTAACAGATGATTTTTAATATTTGTTGTAACGTTGACTTCATATTTTTGACAGCGGGTGAAAGTATTAGGAATAGCTTTCAAAATTCACTATCAGCAGAGTTCATATCTTCAATATTCGTTCGACGAGGTTAATTTTTAAAGTAGGGTTTTTAATAAATTTACGTAATTACTGTATTTAAATGCAAATAATATGAACTATTTGTTTTTCAATTAATGAAGTTTCAAGTACTAAATGAGGGAATTTTTAGATTTTGTTCGCAGTCTGACAGAATAAAGAGTAGAGGTGAAAATTTGATTAAGCATAAAGAGGGAATATCTGAAGAAGCATTTTGAAAATTTACATAATCTTTCATATAGTACAAAAAGCGATCCTTTTATACCAGAAGTTGGTGAGTTTGCTCGGCAACCTTTTTTAGGGGAACTATAATAACGAAATTTCTAGAAATCTTAAAACTCAAATTGGCTTTATTCGGCCTGCTCAGAGAGAATCTGATGTTTCGAATTGAGCCGAGATTATCTAATTTTACCCCCTTCCCATTGTTCCTTGGAAATTTTGAATTTGAATATAAATCTTGATCTTATCCAAAGAATACTTAAAAAAAATAAGTGATTCACAATTATTAAGATCTACTGCAGTGGAAACTATTGGTGTTCGCTATCCTCAAAATGAGTGGTTGCGTGTCTACAGAGTGAACGCGCTGTACCAGAGCACGTATCTGTAGCGAGCATTTTAGCTTCTACATACCAATGGGTTCTCTTCTGCCTTTGATGGGGAAATCGGAGCTATTGCTGTGGCTATTAAACAACTGTCAATTCGTAGCCACTCTTTTGTAAATACAGTCATATTATCAGATTTCAAACGTGCACTTCAAGCTATTCTGAATAATCAAAATTGTTCCCAAATAATTTTAGACTTCAGGCCTCTGCTTAAGGCAATGGTACACAAAATTTCTTACCTGACTCTTAAGAAAATTCTTAAGCAAGACATGATTCAACGCTATGGATAAGAGTTGGAAGATTCTGAGGAGAAGAGACAACTTTCATTTCCAGTTTTCCAAGAAAGACAGCAGTAGCTCTGTTTAGACGTCTGACCGGACATGACGAATTTCCGAGACCACCTCTATAGAACTGGAGTGGTGGATTCCCAAAACTGTATTTTGTGTGACTGCAATCAGCCTATGATTTTTGAATATTTAAATAATTGTAATGCACTTTCTAGGTATGAGGACATTGTTAAAAGCTACTGTAGAGCCCGTGAAATAATGGCTTAAGGGCTAATGTTTGATATTTGTAAAATACAAAATCGTGCAGTACGACACCCAAATACGCT
Organism: Stegodyphus dumicola; assembly: GCF_044657685.1. Lineage (NCBI taxonomy): Eukaryota > Metazoa > Arthropoda > Arachnida > Araneae > Eresidae > Stegodyphus > Stegodyphus dumicola. The sequence goes on along the minus strand of NC_140781.1, from coordinate 103,494,229 downwards.
GAGTGAGCATGCAGCTAATCATTTCAAAGCAATGATAGTTGTAGACGCTATATGGGGCCGCAGAAAGGAAGTTAGTCACAAAAGGTCACATTACATGCTTACAAAGAGATACCTGATATCACTCGCATGAGACTGCGATCTCGTTAGCATAATATTAAATATCGGAAGGCTAACAGTGAACCACAGTCTTTATGGAAAATATGAGATCTAAAATTCGTTCTAAATGAGATATGATTAATATAATTAAACTGAAAACGAAATCTGTTCCAGAAACAGCTATGTTGAATATAGAAAAGAACTAAACATTTGAAGTCGCACAGAGAGATTAGAACGCATAGAATTGGCATTAAACAGGTATGTCGCGAAAACAAATATACTTACTACTGATAGAAAAAATCAGACTCCAGTTTTCCAAGAATATAAAAATTCTATTTCAGAGCAACGAAGAAACATTACTTCTTCCGATGAGCTCGGATCTCTGCTTCTTTAAGGTGATTGATGTATTATGGATACATGAGATTCATATAAAGCAACAGGCTGTTCGTGTGTTTGATCCATTGTACAAGCTTCAAGAGAAAATTTGCTGAAAGAGGGTTGATTCAATTTGACTGGAATAGGTTCAACGACGCTCCACAGTAACGATTCCCAATCGTTTTCTAGCACCGATCCCAAAAGTTCGATTTTAATTAATATAATGGCCGCGTTTGATGGATTGATGCAGTTATTTTAATACTTCGCATAGAACTGCTTGCTTAATTTAATTTATAAAACACTTCCAAAATATCGATTTGTCAAAATTAACCCGCTAAATTTAATTATAAAATCAGCAACATTTTAAGAAGAAAAATAAGAAGGAAAAGTTAAATTCTTCGGTAACTTAGTTTAAGAAGCATTCGAGTTAGATTGTTTCAAGATTACATCTTTACGAATTTACGAGGAATTTGCAAGAATTAAAAGGTTTGAAACTCACTACGACAGTTCCAAAACGCCACTGTATTTACACTCAATTTTTAAAAACCCACAGAACAAAATACGCGTTGTTTTGTTTTCAATATTATAAGCGGGAGATCTTGTTGAGTTTTAGTAAAAACAAACAAAAGGGGTTTGGAAGTTGGAAAAAATTCTCTTCATATCTAAAATATAAAGTTATCTGAGTTAGGGCATTTTTTTAAAATTAATTTACCTATAATATCAAGAATTATGATGCCTCTTAATTAAAAATGATTTTCATTTAACATTGGACATTAATGTATTATGTGCAGCTCAGGACGGTTGTCTTAATTAAGGTAATAGGTAAATCATACATTTATCGGCAGGCCCTCGAAAATGGTAAGTTTCTCCTGAAGGAAACAGATTGCTTCTTTTTTTTTTTCGAAAGGCAAACAGTATTTTTATTTGAAAATTCGTAAACAAAAGTCAGTTTTACAAGTTATTAAAGATAAAACATTCTTAAGCTTCTATACGCTAAAACATATTTGTTCGTCGAGGAATGAAGCGAAGATTTAACTATATATTGGAGAATATTCACTATTCCGATAAAGCATCGTTGTTTTCTTTACGTAATTAATAGCTTATTAGTTTGTAGCATTTATTATTTAAAGTAACCAGTTATTTATAATTTTAGCTTTTACTATAACCTCTTCCTTTCCATTTCCTCACCAAAAATGTAAATCAGTTAGAGAGTATTTAAGATGAGTTTTTTAGATTGTAAAATAGAGCGTGTTTCTAACTCTTGAGGTCACATAGTTTCGCCAGCTCTTATAAGTCTGTAGTTATTTGGCTTTGGTTATTTGCTGCTGACCTTTAAACTGGTGGGCCGGTTATAGTTTTCTAAGCCAGCTTAGATTTCAATATACTTGTGTAGTCCTTGACTAGTTCGTGTTTTAAATTTTAATTGACTGCTATTTAGTTTCATCCCTACAAGTGGCGGCTGATTTTGTTAAGCACAAGACTGGTTCAAATTCTCTTTAGTAGAAAGGTCGTTATAAAAGTTTTCAAGCCTCTGTTACTTCACAGTGATAATTCGCCCTATGTCTGTTAATAGTTTGGAACTAATTTATATTCCCAAAGAAGCTCAAATTCTATAAGTTATTTAAAAAAAGGTTATTATTTATTTACGCAATTGTAGTAAATAAAATTATGTTCGCATCAGAAAATGAGAGAAGTTAATTTGCTTATCTTCACTTATAAAGTAAGATTTAAAAAAAAAGCATCCTTTTATAATCAATAGCGAATCAGAGAAAACGCTAATATCAGGTAATAAATGCGATAATATTACTGAATTCACAAATAACCCATAACTAATGTGATAATTTTACATTTGTACTAAAGCAAATAACTTGTGCAATAACTCAAAAAAGTGCATACAGCAGTAAATAACATACAGATGGGACGTGTACGTTACGAAAAGTTTTATAAGTATAGTTTATATGAGAAGTTTATAATCATTTACTCACAAATAAAGATATTTATTTATTACTTAAATATATTACAGGAAATAAGATATCATCACTGTAATTCAATAGTAATTTCTCAAAGCACGAGTTACTGCAGAATTAAATGTCGATAACAACATAATCTGCTACTCAGAAATTCAATTTGATTTCTTATAAAAGCCTGTTACTACTGCTTGAATATTCGTAATCATGATACTTTATTAAACGATGGCACACTTAAGTGGAGAATGGTTGTATATGTTATGTCAGTAAAAGAGAAGCGCTTTATTCTTTCCCCAACACTCTATGTAAAGATTTTATGGTATGATGGGTTTCAAACAAATTATTCATTTCATTATATTCCAGTAAATCTTCTCAGCTCAGACAGATAATCGCCATTGAAAGACTGTAAAAGCATATATCTTTTAAAAAATGAATTTTTATGTCATTTCAGACAAGGGAGGTGTTCTGTTACTTAACTTGGTATCATCCATCCGTTTTAGGAGTATATTAAAACAACGTTTTCCTCAGCTCGAATCACAAGATCTGCATTAACTACCAATGAATGATTTCTGTGATGAATCATTTCTGTCGTCCGAAGAGTAGGTGGTGATATTCTAAAACAGATATGAAGGATATAAGGTATTTCTCCCACCTTCTTAGCGTGCGTTTGTGGTGTAGTGGTCTGCACGCTGGGCGCGTATTCCAGAGGTCCGCGGTTCGATTCCCAGCGAAGGCGTTGCTCATTTTTCATCAATCCTGCTTTCAAAAAATTCCTAATGTCTCTACAAGGAAATGGCTGGAACAATTAATATCTACTAAATCACAATTACCTGACTTTTAAAGTTTCCCCATTATCAATATATCAAAAGTTTTTTAGTCTTATGCTATTTCGATAAAATTTATTATTTAAAAAATTATAGATATTACTATTCGCTTCTCATAGTATGTAAGAGAGAATATACATAAAAAGAAGTAAAAACTCATTAATCATCATAGAGCAATCTAGTGGATTCGTATATTGTTCTTTGGGAAATCTGAATAAGTTTCAGTAACTTACTGGAATATATGATAGTTTTACGTAGTGTAGTTAACTGATCTATTATTAATTCATAGCTCTTAGAAACTGAATCGTGGATTCGCCCTTCTTCTAAGTCTCCTGATAGTTATGAGCTTTCATGGATAGGACAGCAATATATTCTGTTCTTGAAAACGTTATTATATTTCCCTATTCCAGTTAAGTTCTCTTGGCTTTTCTCAAAGTGTTTCGTATTAGGTATCTGTAGTTATTGCATTAAAAAGAAAACCGCTTTCAATTACAGAGCACAGTGCTTCATATTTATTTCGTAGAAGTGCAAAAATTACGGTTGGCAATAACTATAAATTCATTAGCTTATTTTCCTCCTCCAATCGTATTAGATTAGTTTTGATAATACTTCTGCAGAGTATATTGCTTCATAAAAAGTTTGTGAAGAACGAAAAACTGTGTTCGAAATGATACAGAAGGAATGTACTCAAATTTCCCTCTCTGTCTATGAGTGAAAAAGCATATCAGATAGCACTGCTAGAGTATATGCTACCGGTTAAACTATAAAACAATGCTCTGTTTTGCAAGTAACAAATCACATAATATATTAAATGCATAAAAAATAAGTTGTTGCATTATGTTACCTTTATTAAAATGAAAATCATATTGGCAAATTTGAATGACTTGCTCTTTATACGTGTCAAGATTAAGTTAAAAAAATTGTATTTGAGGGCTAAGATGCAAAACTAAAAGCATCTGCACGTCTTTTTTTTAACATGAGGAGTCACTCACATACATTAAGTATATCCGACAAGATATATATATATCACAAAAATGGAAATATATCCGAACAACTATAAAACAGCATTAGACTAAAATTTGAATACAGGAATTTGTTAAGTCAAGGCCTTTAACAAGGTATTTTTATCAACTTAATATACTAAGTAAAATGGTTGTATGTACTGAAAAATGTTTACTTTATGTAAAGCTAACATTTACTCTCAATTTTAAAACATAGGGAGAAATTATTCTCTTTTTCTGTAACACGAAATTATACATACAGTATTTGTTATGTGCAACATCTTGTAGATATACATGCATGTCTGGTAGCATAATATTTGTATGCTAAATACTAAAACTGATATTTTAATCTCTAAAACATTAGTTATGTAAATATTTCGTTGTTCATTAACGCTTTCGCATCAGCATTAGAAACTCTAGAATGCATAACACTGAAAAGTTTAGAATTTCTTCATTGAACACATATGCAATGTCTGCTGCCTTTTATGTTTCCAACGGAGGCATTATACTAACTTCAAAAAGTGATCAATTTTCGAGTAAGAATGAGCGTTTTTATCGGAAAGAGGAACAAATGCTTTTAGTCATTGTAATACTTAACATACTGTTAAATTAGAAATACATTAAGCTGAAGGAAAGGTGACACGACATAAACATAAAAAGCAAAATTTTTAGACTGACTCAAAAATGTTTTGTAATAAATTAATGGGCGCTTTAATTTGCATTAAAGTCAGATTTTCTTATAAGAAGTGAACAATTTTATTAATTAGTTTAGGAGCTAATAACTTGGACAGCCGTAATCTCTCATAAAAGGCCTCACAGAAATTCTAGCTTTGAGAATATTTTTTCATTATAAAGATAAAAAATACGTTAAATACTTTTCATTATAGCAACAAAAAATGAATCCACTGCTGAGCAGCTCTTATAAAGGGTATGCAGTTAGTTACACTACTCACCAAAAAAATTCCTGAGAGAACGCAAAATGTCAAAAAAGCATGAACTGCATGTTTAACACAGCCGATTTAAAATGCATAATAGCTTGCCTCATTTTTGAGATAATGTATATTTTTATACATAGCTAAGCGATTCTTTTTTGCTGTTTTGCTATTACAAAATTACTATTATTAATGTTTTGATTATTAAACATTCGTTTATTTATACATAATTTTAATTACGTGATTCGTATTTAGTACATTTTTACCTTTGCTTCGCTTTATATATTATAATTTTTTTTAAGTTTCAGTTGGTTTTATGTACTATTGAGTATATGCAAATAATTTTCCCAGTTTCATTAAGATTTTTAGTGAAATGTTGATTCCATGTTTATATAACTCGTAGAGATAAAAAATATCTAAAGACATTCTCATTTATATAGGGCTTATTCATACCAAAGTATTTACAACATGTCATTGCAACAAATTTGAAAAATACTTACGTAGTACGTTAATTAAATGCTCATAGTAAGGACTGGATTCATTAGGTCATCAAGTTATGATCAGCACTGCATAAGGACTTGTGAAATTATACCTAAATTTGAAGTTTATCCTTCAATACAGTCGTCGTTCTGCGCTTACATTAAAAATTTTCTCAGTAATATAAGTACAGTTAATTTCCGCATGAAAACAAAACCATTAAATAAAGGAGACTATCATGGATACTGGTTGACTATTAAGTGTTGCTGTTTTGATGCTACATCGAAAATTCGATCGTTCGGAAATCGTAGATATATTAACATTAGAAACCTTTTTCTAAACTGATATTTCAATTTTAGTTACATATATATGCAAACAGTTTGCTGTTCAATTTTTGTGCGGCCTCTGAATATGATTCTGTCTTTAATATCAAGTATCTTTAATATCTCCATCAATTCGTATCGTACGAGAGTCATATCTTTTTGCAATTTTTCTTTTGGTCAATTCGTACTGTACTGAAGTTACACAATTTTGTATTATCTTTTATTACAAGCATAAAATTAGTAAATTTTATAATTCCAAATCATGAATATTTGCGTCTTTTAAAACATTTCTGTTGCAGAGACATTAGGTATTTTTTGGAAGCAGGCATGAGCAATTGCCTTCGCCGAGAATCAAACCACGGACCTCTGGAATACCGGCCCAGTGTGCAGAACTACTACACCACGAAGGCACGCTAGGAAGGCGGAAGAAATACCTTATACTGTAACTGGAAGTTCTATACATCTACGACAAATGGTTGCAAACATAGAGGCCGGGTATGGACCTTTATGGACACGGTGTCTAATATATCTGTGTTAAATATATGAGTAAAATTCAGCCTTCTTTACTGTGTAGTTAATTAGGCATTGTATAGTTTCCTGTATTATAAAACCGTAGGTGACCAAAAGAAATAAATAGCATTTTTGAGTTCAAAAGATAAAATTATTTTAAGAAAGCTGTGTTTGATTTTTGTTTATTGAAAAGGGTGCAATCATATTTCACTTTAATGGAATACCGCATTACAGAGCTTCGAAAATAAAAATTCATGATTTGAAAATAAAAACTTAATTCAAAATTAAAACAGAAAAATATAAAAAGATTTAAAACTTTGCTTTTTCGCAAAGCGATCCTTTGATAGCATGCCGTTGCCATGGATACCTCATCTCCAAGGAAAAAACCGGAAATGATTTTTAATATCTTACTTTACGAATTATTTTCATGAATAAAAAAGCTTTCAACGAGATGCATACAATAAAGGAAAAGTATCCACCATGCCTTTAAAGAATATATGTTATTAAAAATATTCAAAATTATACGAACAGAACAATTTCAAACAACTTCATTCCTGATTTCTTTTCTTGACACAGCAATAAAATCTATTCATGAAAGTCTAAATTTACTTCCAAAGAAACCGTTACGCTTACAAGCTCGGAAAAAAGCATACAGAGTGAAATTATACTTAACTGCATAATTAAAACTATGTTTGGTTTTCCTCGACTCCATAAATTAGTATATTTTATAGGAGTTTACATCGGAATTTTAATATTGCCTTCAATGAAGCAAGAGTGTAAGTGATTTAGTTTGATTAATTAAGGTAAAGTTGTCGGAATTATCTGTCTTAGGAGAGGAATGTCTTCCTGAAAGACTGAGGAAAATGACTCGTATTCACATCACACATGAGGAAAAACACGGAATCATCCACTCAGACACGCAGAATCATTCAGTTGCTGGTAGGCACTAATATAGCAAGTTATATATGAAAGTTTTAAAATTTTACTTTCCTGTACATAAGTCAGAAATTTGTTTTTGATATGGTTATAAGGTGCTTCTCCCGCATTCTTAGCATCCTTTTGTGAGTGGTCAGCACACTCGGCGCGCATTCGAGACGTCCGCGGTTCGAGTCTCGGCGAGGCATTGCACATTTTTCATGTCTCCTGCTTCGAAATAACATAATAGTATCTACAGTGGCGCCCGAACTAAAAACGGTTGTATTAGTATGATGATTCTTCACCATCACAATATGGCGATTGGGTCCCCTAATCCCCATTCGCCCTTTAAAACGGGGAGTATATAAGGTATTTCTCCAGCCTTCTTAGCATGCCTTCGTAGTGTAGTGGTCAGCACACTCGGCGCATATTCCAGAGGTCCGTGGTTCGAATCCCGGCAAGGGCACTGCTAATTTTTCATGTTTCCTGCTTCGAAATAACCTAATAGTCTCTACATTGTAACTAACTTTATGAAATTGCAATGTGCAAATGAAGTTCTTCCCATTCGAGAGGAATACTTAAGAAAGTTGCTGAAAATTTTTGTTCTACCTGGGCCTCATTCATTATCCTTAGCTAGTGCTATGTATGATGTCCTTTCTAATCTAAAAAATGGATAACAGTTCTTCAGAAAGATTTACACTCGTACCAAAACAAAGAAATCTCCTTAACAAACTGCTGATTTTCATACTAATTGAAATTTACGTAAAGCACATAATTGTAGTGTACATATAATTTAAATAAATGAAGTATCTTCTAAAGGAAGCTACATTTAAATCAAAATCCTCTTTTACTAAAAATAGAGTTTGCAAAGTAGTAATTCTTAAGCACAACCATAAGAATTACTTAAGTAACATCATTAATGCTCTTCACAATAAAAAAAAGGTCTCTCGTTTATTGTATCGAAAAGGTAAATTAAAAAGTTTTAATAGCTTTCAAGAAAATGCTTGACGCTAGAGAGCTTTTATCGAGTGAATGGACTCTGAGCGTTTTAAAATTTCAATATTCTTAGTACTTGGAAGTGTTTGCTTTACATAGAAATTACCCTCTTGTAAATAAAACACTAAAGAAATGAAAGATAATCTGTGTAAAGGAAGATTCTAAAACAATGGAAAAATGTGCAATGGTCGAAATGGTAATCTGCTTTTAAATTTAAAATAAGGACACAGTTATTGCTTTCGAAACAGAAAAACTTTATTAGCGAAATAAAGTTTTCCAAATTCCTAATTCTTCAAAAAAACATCAAAATCTGTTTATTATTCTTATGATCAAAATTAAGTTGCATTATGCTAAAAAATTCGAACAGGGATGCATTACTTGGTCCAAACGGCTTACCCTAAAATGAAAGACTGTTTAAAGAAACCTGATATCTATTGAAAATATTTTTATTAATTTTAAAGACAAAATTGCTTTTTTCCAACAGTTAAGTTAGAAATGATAAATTACAGATTATTAAAATGTGGTAAAGGAAAAAACTTTGCAGTGAAAGAGGGATCAGTCAAATTCTACAGATATTTACAGAAAAGATTTACTCAGCTTACGTGCATGAAGAATTTTTAGATCCATTAATTTTAAGGACAGAAAGTGCTTTTTCATTCCCAGCGGTGAAGTTTAGGAAAATAAACTACAGATGTCTAAAAACTAGTTATACCACAAAATGCATGCAGTAAAATGGGCATCAGATAACTTCTGCAAATATTTATAGAAAACATTCATTCTGCTACTTGCAGTGTGAAGAAGGAAAAGAGTTAACTAAATAAAAGATTACCAAATTTGCATTTTTATAAAAGTCCCAGAAATTTTAAAATTAGGATCTTGTAATAGCATTAAGAGTTCAAATGAAAACGAATTTCATCAAGAAACAGCTACAAATGCAGAATATTGATGGATAAACTACAGGTAACTACTGCAATGTTATTTATTTAAGAAAACTCCTAAATTGTGATAACAACAAATTGTAATATTAACATTGCAATAGCTAATAAGATATCTTCGTTCGTATTTCCATCTTGAATCTCGCCCGTTGTTATTGTTGTCCTAGGCCTCTAAACATTTAATGATGCTGGTATTGTTTTTTCCGCCGTCTGCTACAGCTTGCCTGTCGTCAGCTTCATTATAATTGTTGTAGTCTTCGTGACTGTTTAGTCTGTCTTTCCACATGCTATGAGCTACAGAACCATCAAGAGCATTACATATCCCAGTTTTCTTGAAATTTTCTACTATTATTACTCCATTAATCAGAGTCCATGTACCTAAAATTTGCAAGAAAATAAATTAGTAAGACGAAAACGATCACTATATAGATGAATAAAGCTAGCTTTTTTGTGCGCCTTGAGGAAAGGGAAATTACCTAAGCATATAAAACATTTTAGAAGCTTGCGCTAAAATGTTAAGGGGGTAATATGCGAGTAAATACGGTACTTAAATATTAGTCAGAAATGTAGCTATTTACACACTGAGAAATAAGATTTGCCTCCAAAATTCAATTATTAAATTAATTCAGAAGGGCAGGGAGTTCATAGATTTCTAAGCAAGTAATACGTTCAATGTCCATTCAGAACAATATTATTGAATAAATCACGAAATTCCATTCAGATAAAGATGGGATAGCCCTTGCGTGATTTACAGCAATGAATTATCGAATTCCAAGCCACATAATGAGAGAAAAGGGATTATAGAGGAAAGAAAATCAACCAACGTATATAAGTATTAAAGGATTGTTCCTAACCTTGCCAGAATACAAACTAAACCAGCAAAATCTACATAGCTCAAATTCGGCTTCTAAAATATAAATTAAAAACTACTGTCAATTTTATGATGCTATGTCCTTCACCAAAACCTGACAAAATAATGCAATAACATGTAATTTAGTATTTATTATTATAGCAAGCATAATGTAGTATTTTGTATTATAGGTTGATTAGATAATCTGTTATAGCAAAAGTAGAAACTGCATTTGACAATCTAAGAAAAATGCAGTTTGTAAAGAAATTGAGATTTTCGATTACTAGTGATTCATTGAAATATAATCATTCCTCGGGAATGATAATTAAAGAATCAAGCAAATTTTACAGTAATGAAAGACTTTTGTATTCTTAATATTTAGTGATAGTTCATTGGGCGTTAATTTTTTTCCTGTTGATAACCTAACAGAAGTTGTCATGCGCCAAACGCAGGGTAAACCCCAATGCTTAGAGAGGTTGATAATTACAATCGCGAATAACATTATGGAATCCCCTCTCAGTTTCTCAGATATTCCATTTCAAAGAAACATTCTTGAAATGAAAAGACTAGTGCTAAAATTCGATGTCGAGGTAACTGATATTAGGCTATATTTAGACATTTTTAAGCGCCAAGCCGGATCTATTGCTCTATTAGAAGCCAAATGGGCGACCCAACTTATGGCTATTTCACCAATGGATGTAGGGCGGATAATAATTCGTGAAACGATGAGAGAAGCACGAGAGTATCCTCAAATCAAACAAATTTTATTGGATAGTTAGCGTTTAAGACCACTGTAACTATCCAATAAAATCCGCTTAAAGCCTTTAAGAAAAAATTTAAGTCGTACAAAGAAGACGAAGAACAGATTTAAAGATTTTATATATGAATTGCAGACGTATTTTGATGGATAGGTAAAAGGGTTAGAAATAATTACTTTTTCTCATCTGAAAGAATACTAGATCATAAGGCTCCCGAGTGACGAAGCCAAAGAGAAATACGTAGATGAATAAAGGAAAATTAAATCATCGCTTGTGTTAGTGGAAAAGCGGGATGACATCGAAATTGTGAGGCAGGATTTCAAGAAAAATGTATTCGCTACTAAAATATATTTTCAGGTTATGTGATCCAACGGACAGCCCTAATTTATCAGACACTATTTATATTTTCGGAACGACTGGGGAGAAGAAACAAAACTCAGTCAGATAAATGCTGTTAGTGATGAGTTATCGTACATTATATTTTAGTTCAGATGCAAGTTCACCTATGTTCTCATTGGAATCAAACAGTGGATCGTCAAATGCCAACTGGATGAGTTAAACACAATGCCGTGAAGAATATAGAGGAGGAACTAAAAGCTGGAGTCTAATAAAAATATTATTTAGAACATATCATCCGATTCTCTTAAATCTTAGATCACATCAATAATTGAATAAATATTGAAAGTGTTGCGTACTTATAGGGGCTTCTTAAATATACGAATGCTTGGTAAAAACAAAATACGCTCAGTATATCTCAAGAACGTAAATTAGGGCGAAATTTTAAGACAGTACGTTAAAAGATTAAAATAATTGAATGACAGAAAGGATTGAAATGGTTGAGCTAAAAAATTATTTTTCGTCGAGGTAATTTTCTTATTATACTCTTTTGAAAGCTGTTCATTGAATCTTATTGCTAGAAACACCCTCCAATATTTTTCCGTTTGAGATGTGATGCATGATTTCTATAATATAGTTGATAGAACCTAAAAGGTTTCATGTTATCCTAGTTCAAGAAACATTATTCAGTTCAAATCACAGCAAAATGAAAGGTCAAAGAACATACGAATCAGGTTTCAACCTTTACGTTTATTCAATTCCAGCACGAATTCTACTGGCACTGCGAAATCTAAGAACAAGAAATATGCATCATAAAGCATTTACGCCCTCAACTGGCGATTAAAATGTATTTCTGGATAAAATTTCTTACACACTGGGCGCGGCTGAATAATTGTTCAGAACGATCAGGATTACCTGCGATACGTGAGCATCTTCAAGAATTATTTAAAAAACTTATTATGCATTTCAATACAAATCCATGTATTTGTAACCAGGGAAATGTCACATAAACATCAAGAACATATAAAAACTTAAGATATATTTCAAGATTATCAAGCAGATTTTCATTTATCAAGGATAATTGTCATAACATTTATGTTCAAGCATCAGGAATTTTAAACAAGAATCTCTATAACTCAGGTTAGTATTGAACAAATAGGATTTCAATAATTCAGCTAAAATAGAATTATTACCAGAATTATTATTTGTTTTTCAAAATTAAATTAAATTTTAAATACAGTTATACATTTCAAAAACGTTAAATTTTTCTAACATACGCATTTCAATTTTAAATATTAAATATGCATACAAACATTAAATAACATGAAGATTACCTATTCAATAAGTAATATACTATCACACAATATCAATACTTTTAGCACTCTAACTTAACCAATAACTGTAAAGGTCTCTTTATAATGCATTTTTCAGTCTTTATTTCACAATGCGAATTATTCCATTTCTAAAGGTAAAAATTTTGAGAAATTTTCCTAATCTCCACATATTACGCCACAAATGTTCATTATGTATTATTACGATATCGTTAACGTTCAAGGCCTGTTTTGCACGCTAATTGTTCACACAGTTTGCAGATTTCGAATTCAACAAAAAATCGTTATAGAAGATTTTCCAAAAGTTATTTAATAGTTTTTCACGATACAGATGTGCTTTTAAAAGGATTTCTTTAGTGCTGCGCACTTCATCAGTGTACTTCACATTAGGTAAATTAGCAAGTTTCTGCCTTAGCAGAAAATGAGCAGGTGAGAGAACTTCGGCCTCATTATCTTGGATACATGTCAAGGGTCGACGATTTATCACCGCTTCAATTTTAGTAAGTACAGTTTCCAATTCTTCGTGTAGCAGTGATGTTCTACGAAGAATTTTTCTGAATATTGTTTTGACGGATCGTACAAGTGTCTCGCAAAATACGCCCCAGCAGGCTCCTCTTTAGATTACATAAATTTTCGATTAGATTTTTCTGCAGTAGACGATAGTATTGTGATATTATTTATACAATTTTTCTGCTCTAGTTCAGCATCAGAAAACTCTGTTGTCGCAATAAATTTACTAAACTAAGCAGTCACTGATTCAAATAAACAGTCTGGTCCAGAGTGCCATAATTTTGAAGACAACAAATATTCGGCTGAACATCTTCGAGATAAAATGTCTGCTGGATTGGACTTTCCCTTACAATGTCTCCAGTTACTTGGGCCTGTTAATGATTATATTTCAGATTCTGGATCTTTTACAAACATTTTCCAACGTTCAGGAGCACTATTGATCCAGTGAATTTCTATCATACTGTCAGTCCACAGATAGATATTTTCTTCCTGAACAGAAAACAGCTCTTTTAAATTTTTAGCAAGTCTTGCCGATGTTAATGCTCCTAACAGCTCTAGCCTTGGAAGAGTGAGTTTTTAGTTTGTTGGTGCAATTTTAGATTTTGCCATGATGAATGCTACCTGCCCTTCCTCAAACGATCTAAAATATGCGACTGCACCGTACGCTTCAATAGATGCATTACATAATAAATGCAGTTCGGTATCTTTATTTTGATTCAATTTGCCGAGAAAATATTCGCGAGAAATTTCAAATTTCTTTCATTTTTCAATTTCAGAAATTTCTACCTGGAGAAAGGCCTTTTCAATATCGAATGAAAACGCATGTTTGTATTATCTGAGCCGCAATATCAATTCCAAAACAGAAGTATTCAAGTTTGGACCAGACATCAAACAATGGTTCAGAGATACCTCATTGTTACACTTCGAAGATGCGTCAAACACGATACGGACCTTAGGTTGTAGAGACATTAGGTTAATTGGAAAAGCCGGAGAGATGAAAAATTAGCAAACGCCTTCGCCGGGAATCGAACCACGGACCTCTGGATTACCGGTCCAGCCTGAAGAACCACTACATCACGAAGGCACGATAGGAAAGTGGGAGATAGAATACCTTATAAGGTTTGATAGATTTTTTCTTACTACTAAAGAGTGTGGCATGTAATACATTTTATTACTGTCAAGACTTTCAATTTCTCACTCTTCAATTATTTCATTTTTAACTGTTCTTTTATTATGCTATCATAAGTCTCCCTAAGACATTCGTCATTTTTTAGTTTATTAACTAAAGTTACTAGACGTCGCTTGGCATTTTATTAATTATTACCCAAGTTTTCATGTTGTGATTTCCATAACAAACGAGCTACATGTCTACCATTAGTGAAATGCGATTCTTTTTTAAATTTCTCAATGACTGATTTATCATCAGAATTCTCCTGGTCCTCTAAACCCAAGTGGTCTAACGTCCAAATCCTTCGCAAACAGTCATTAATTGAATTATTATCTTCCTTGAAGCAATGAGAAGCACCACTTGTAAATATACAGTCACTAGACTGATCACCTTCTACAGATCCAACTAAGGACCAACCAAATATATGAGACACCGCAAATAATTTCTAACTTACTCTTTACTTTTCGCCTGTTTGCAGTTCCCAACATGAATCAGATCCTAACAATATTTTTATTTCAACTGCTTCACCATTATCGGCAATTTTTAAATTTTCTGATTTTAATATTCCCAAAATGTTTTTCGAGGGAATTTTTATGATCGCTCCAGAAATAGTGTTTGTAACAAGAGTTTCAACTGTGCTTGAGTCATTAGGGCAATGTGTATATTTCAGGGTAATTTGAACATCATTATATTCCATTGGTCTACCCTGAATATATCCAAAGGAATAGATATATAACCTTTCTGTTCTTAAAGCCTTTAATTTTAGTTCTTTAGCTAAATTAGATCTAATAAATGACCTCTGTGACCCGCCATCAATTAGGATTTTTATTATTTGGCTTCTAGTATTATCTGTATGTGAAGCGTAAACAGTGCAAGTTTGTAAATATACACCTTTATCAGCAGTTTCAGAAACAGTCTTAAAGTTAAATGACAGAGATGCAACTACATTTTGCTTAAAATCTGATACCTTCTGTTTAATATTTGAAAGGGTTTCCGATTCAGGAACAATATTTTTACAAAATAAGTTAATATGATTTAAACCATTACACAACTCGCAAGGTTGAAGTTTCACTTTACATCTAGACAATATATGTCCTTTCTTAAAACATCTGTAACAACGCCCCTAGTTTTTTAATATCACTCTTTTCTATCATTTTTCTCACATTTTTGTACATCATGTGTATTTTTATTACAATAAAAACAGTACGGCTTAGTCACTGTGACTAACGCCGAAGCAGTAGGAATGCTCGCCCCTTTTAAGTAATTACTTTTTATTCTGCTTAACCCCGTAATTTGTGTCCCTTTTGTTTGCGTTTATTATTAAAATAGAAGCTTCCCGAAAATCAACTTCTAATCTAATGAATTCGAGAAGTTCTGTTAGGTTATACTGCCGTTTAGGATTTTGTTTTCTATTAAACTCCAAATTCACATCATCCGGTAAAAGCTTTCAAATAACGAATCTTAAAAGGCTCCCATAAGCTTCCGACACTATACCCAAAGAATTTAAACTTCTTATATTGATTTCACGGGAATCATAAAGTGTTCTTAGTGCTTTCACATTGGACGAACTTCCAACAGGTTCAAGATTCAAGAGTTTGTTCACGGGCGAAGATATAACCAAATCTTTCTTTGATTAAACTTATAGAAGAGTTATAATTCTCATCGGATACTGAGAGTCCAAATACTGCACTAAAAGCAGGTCCTGCGAGTAACGATGTGATATAGGTAAACTTCTTGACCTCTGTTAACTCATTATTATTACCAACAGCATTTTAAAACCAATTATAAAATTTCAAAACTAAACTAGGATCACTATAATACTTAGGCATCGAAATTTTAGGTAACCGAATGTTAGTTTTGTTTTCGATCTTAATGGCAGCAGTGTGATTACCAGTGGATTGGTTTCATTGTTTACTATCTGAGAATTTAAATTAAGTTTCTTTTTAGCCCTAAAATACATAAACTCATTGTTTCATCATAATCCAACACAGTATCACATTCCTTTTCTATTTCGAACTCATCCCCTTTACAACAATCCAGTATTTTTTCATTAATTTCTTCCAACGCAGACTGTTTATAAGTAAGTAAAAACAAATTTTCCTCTATCATATTCTTATAACAAATGTCTTTTCAAATTTCAGGTTCTAAACCATTTATTATTTTAGAAATATCTTCGCTCAAATTTTTTCTATCAACTTTTAATTTAACGATATCGTCTGCCATAATAACAATAAAAATGATTTTATGCGCTTACCTGGTGCAGTCTTTAATAATTTAATCCTAATTTATTAACTCGCATTCCAAGAACAAGCATTCATAAACAGTCTGAATGTATATGTTTGTTTATGTAAATCATTCTGACACGTTCAGTGCGAAGGAATAATCCCCCCAACAAGAACACGAATGAATCATCATCGATACTGCGTTTTAAGGTTAGCAACCGCTTCTGTCATGCATTCTGAAATCTCAAAAAGACTGTTCGTGCACCACGTTGGGCGCCAAAAATGTAATATAAATGATAGAACCTAAACGGTTTCATGTTATCCTGGTTCAAGAAACATTATTCGGTAAAAGATTATCACAACAAAATTTATTTAGTAGATAACATGTTGACCAAGTATCAAATGATTAAATTTATACACTTCTGTGAAGTGTGGTTCCTTCCAGAATCAGTAGCTAGAGTAGCCGCCAATTTTGGAGGTCACCGCTGCCACACGCCTCGGCATTGATTCAAAGAGACTTTGGATGTGTTCTTGGGGTACAGCATACCAAGCAGCTTCCACACGTTGCCAAAGTTGATCTGGTGTGCCAGCTTGGGATGTAATCTGGGTCAATCGTTCAGCAACCATGGACCACATGTTTTCTATCGGCGAAAGATCCGGAGAGCGAGCCGGCCAGGGAAGCAATTTAATCTGGCGATTGACGAAGAACCCTTCGACAATGCGTGCCACGTATGGTCGCGCATTATCCTGTTGAAATATGGCTGTGGGCAAGCCCTGAAGGTAAGGAAGGATAACTGGCTCCAAAACCTCGGAGGTGTAGCGCTGGCTGTTTAAAGTACCGGCAATGCGTATTAGAGGAGTGCGATTAGAGAGTGATATCCAATACCGCCCCATACCATAATCCCCGGTGCAGGACCAGTGTGGCAGAGCATAACGCAGCTGTTCAGCATCCTCTCTCCACGGTGTCTCCATGCTCGAATCCGACCATCGTGGTGTTGCAGACAGAAGCGTGACCCGTCAGTAAAGACAATTTCATTCCATTCTACCGTCCACATCCTTCTTTCATCGCACCATTGGTGGTTCTGCGTCAAGGATAGACGAAGCAATGGACGTCTTGCGGACAGATCACTCGGCTGTAAACTGCGTTGAATGGTTCGCGCAAACACTGGATGATGCGTTATGTACTGAATGTGCTGTGCTATGGTTCGTGATGTGACTGAGCAATTCGTCCCTGCCATGGGCACAATCACGTGAAGGGGTGCACTGAGGTAGATGGGATCGAACACGTCGGTCCGTCGTACCTTCCTGCATCCAACGGTCACATATCCGCATAACAGTTGTTTGCTTTCGTCCAACACGACTACCGATTTCCCTGGAAGATAATCCACACTCTCGATAGGCCACTATCCTTCCTCTATCGAACTCGGATACTTGATCAAACGATGATCGCTGTTTACGAGGCACAATTTTTTTTTTTTTTTTTTTTTTTTTTGGAAAAAAAACCACAAGAAAAACACAATTGCCGAACTTGAAATCGTCGAAAGCTCCAAGCCTTAAATAGCGCTTTGAAGTGGCGCCACAGGCTGCCGTGATGTGCGTCTGCGCTGAAATTCTAATCATTTGCATATCTCACCTCCGCTAATGCATGTTGTAAATTTCATGTTATTTGCATGCTTCCTTCAGGGTGTTGCATTTACGGGGGCCAGCAGTGTATTTTCACCTAAAAAAATCAAGAAGCTAAAACAAAATTAAAACTATCTAATTAGCCAGAAATGGGGTTTCATCGCCAAACTTGAACAAAATTTGTCGCTAATCGAAGGAGAACCCAATTCTACACTAGAGCCCATTATTCAATTAAAATCACAGCAAAATCAAAAGACAAAGAACATACGAATCAGGTTTCAAGCTTCACGTTTATTCAATTCTAACAGGAATTCTACTGGCGTTGTCAGATCCAAGAACAAGAAATATGCATCATGAAACATTTACGCCCTCTACTGTCGATTAAAATATATTTCCGAATAAAATTTCTTACAGTTTCACTTATATCATCCTTTATTTCCTATTTACGAGATATACTCACATGGTTACTGTCATGTATCTGGCAGCGGTGAGCCAATCAGCTGCCTGGCAGAGCCCAGCAAGTAAGAGAGAGGACAGTTGCATGTTAGCCTCAGAGGAGGCAGGTTGTAGGTTAATTATGTTGTAGGAGCGAGGTAGTGCTCCGAGTTTGCCTTTATTCTTTAAATGTTTATTTTTTTTTCATTATTCTTTGAAAGTTAATTTTTAATAAATGTTGGTGTCGTTTTCCTTATGGTGCCTTATTAATCCGCAAGGTCATTACAGCACGCTCTCGATTTCGAGAACCAGAGCTAACGAAGCCGACTGGATTTTGGAGAAAAGGTGAGAAATTTTTGTTGTAACTTTAAGGAAAATTTCTTCTAAATATGTTTAAAGGAGTAGTTAAAAGTGATTTGATTTCGGTGTTGAAGGAACTAGGTGAAGAAGCCGATTCTAGTTTAAAAGTTGTAGAATTAAAAGATAAGCTTTTAAGTTCCAAAGAATATTTGAAAGATAAAGATTTTGTTATTGAATTTCTTAATACTACGGTTGAAGAAAGGAAAAAGTCAGAAGAAATTGTGAAATTGCGTTTAATGCAAATTGAAAGTAGCAACGAATCTAGTAATAACATAGAAAATACACTTTCATTAGATAAGCTTTTGAAAGCTGTACAGGCATTATCGATTTCTGTACCTAAAAAGGGTGAAGCATGGAACTTATTTTTTGATTCCATAGAAAGAGCTTTTAAGCATAAGAACGTACCAAATGAGTTTAAGTCTGAAATTTTACTTAAACTGATAGGTGATAAATCTTCTAATATTCTAGTATATATTAAAGATGATGATTTGAAAGATTATGAAAAAATTAAATCTCTAATTCTTAAGGAATATGAACCATCACCAATTATATGTTTAGAAAATTTTCGCCAAGCTCAAAGGTTGACGGGAGAAACTCATTTGCAGTTCACCTCTCGTTTAAGATCATGTTGGATCCATTATTGTAAAAGTAGAAACGTCAATGATTTTGAGTCTTTAATTAACTTAATAATTTCTGACAAACTTTTTCAAACATTGGATAGTGATTTAGCGTGCCATGTTGCAGTTCGACAAGGTGAAAGTTGGCTACGTCCAGAAGAACTAGCGAAGGAATGCGACACTTATTTCATCGCAAAAGGTAAATCTTTTGATGACATAAGAGGTGAAAAACGCGCTAAATTTCGTGATTCATACAACAAAAACTCTAAATATATTCCACCAGCGCTAAGAAAAGATTTAGTGGTAAATGAACAGAAACATTCGTTTAAACCGCGAGAATGTTACGTGTGTAGTAGCAGTTTACATTTGGCTAAGGATTGCCCGAACAGACGAAATAAATTTGAGAGGTCCAATAAACAGAACGATAATTTCCCGGTCAAACCGAAAGTTAACACTTCAACTAAACCGAAGGACAATGCGGTTGTTACAAATGTAAATTCTAAACATTTACAAAAACCCGAGTGTTCCGACGGAAAACTTAATTTTTATTTCTTGGAAAAGATTACTATTTACATTGCAGGGAAGCAAGTAGAAGCTATAAAAGATTCAGGTACAGAAATACCAATTTTGAACACTACATTAATTCCTGATTTAAAAATAGAAAGTAAGGGTAAAATCATTTTAAGTTCCGCATTTGGCGACGTCATAGAGGCAACGTTAGCAACTATTCCCATTTATTACAAAAAACCAAACAGTTGTCTATATTCGCGCGTAGAAGCTCTTTTCGCGTTGACAGATAAGGTAAATGTCCAATGTTTAATTACACCAGATGTATGGGATCGCATATTTGAAGACGAGAATGAATCAACAGTCTTCCCCGAGACGAAACCGGAAACTCATAAACAAAAACAACTTGAGGTTGGCGCAGTTGAACTGTCAAATGTAAATCTTTTTTATAGCTCGGTTGCGAATCAGAATGATGAAAGACTAAACAGTTATTCGGAATCGACTAAATTTAAGGTCAATCAGAGAAACTGCCAAACGTTAATAAATTCTTTTAAAGACGCAGAAGTAGGAAAGAATAATTTCTTTTTACAGGACGAATTATTATTTCATAAAGAAAAAATTTGTGGGGAAAACATACAACAGTTAGTTTTGCCCGAGAATTATCGAAATAAAGTCCTTCAATTAGCTCATGATTCCATATTCGGAAATCATTTAGGTATGAGGAAAACTAAAGAAAGAATTAAGCTTTCATTTTATTGGCCGAACATATCCAAAGATGTAGAAAATTATTGTAGAACATGCGAAAGATGTCAATTAAAAAGTCCGGAAAGACAATCGGATAAAATTCCGATTACTCCTATTGTTCGCGCGCCATATCCCTTTCATACAGTAAATATAGATATCATTGGTGAAATTTCACCTCCTTCAGGAAGGAAACATAAATATTGTTTGTGTTTGATAGATAATCATTCAAAATGGCCAGAAGTCATACCTTTAAAAAGTCTTTCTGCTAAAGCTACTTGTGAGGCTCTTTTAGATATTTTTATGAGAACCGGTATTCCAGAAATAATTTGTAGCGATCAAGGCACTAATTTTACCTCACAATTAACTCAAGAATTCGAAAAAAGGTTAGGAACTCATCCTCGTTTTTCGACACCTGGTTACCCAGCATCAAACGGCTCAGTGGAAAAATGGAATCGGATATTTAAACAAATGTTACATCATGTAATTCGCACAGATCCTGTTAATTGGGACAAGCACATACCTTATTTACTTTTTGCGTATCGTGAAGTTCCAAATTGCACTACCGGTGTATCTCCATTTATGCTTATGTACGGTCGTGAAGCTAGAGGTCCCTTAGCTGTGTTAAAATCATCATGGTCCGGTGAAATACCATTACCTCTTAATCTGAGTAATTCAGCAGTTGATTATCTACAAGAATTAAAGATAAATTTAGAGAAAGCATCTGAGCTCGCTTCTTTATCTGCCGCGGAAAAACAAGAAGCTTATGCATATTATTTTAACCGTCGCAAAAGTTTGAAAGAATTTAAAAATGGTGATCTAGTATATTTACTTATACCAGACTCTAGCAACAAGCTATATGCTAGGTGGACAGGTCCAGGTGAAATTGTTGAAAGAGTAAATCCTCATTCTTACAAAGTTAAATTACCCGATGGGAGTGTGAGGCATGTTCATGTGAACAGAATAAGAAAATTTTATGTTCGAGCACAAACTGTGGGAGTGATATTTGAAGATGATTCCGAGTTTGGGGAAATTCATACCACTCCAAATAAAGGAGATTGCGCAGTAACTAGAAGGAACATCGAGGTGGATATTAGTCATTTAGAGGATAGCAAACAAAAGGAATTACACGAGCTCTTACTCAAGCACATCGCGTTATTTTCTGGGGAGATCCAAATAGCCAGCGTTGGTGAACATAGAATTCGGTTGTTACCTGGAGCTGAAAGAAAAAAGCCATATATCTATAAGATCCCAGAATCTTTGAAACCTGAAGTAGATAAACAGATCGAGGAATTAGAGAGCTTGGGTCTTATTGAGCCAAGTGAAGCTGAAATAGCATACCCGGTCGTATGTGTTGCCAAGAAAGACGGAAGTATGCGTTTATGTATTGATTTCAGGTTGTTGAATCAAGTAACCAAGCCTGTTGATTTTCCAATGGAGAATGTGACTGATCTAATCAATAAAATTGGACACGCGAATGTTATCACCTGTTTAAATGTCTTGAAAGGTTACTGGGAAATACCTTTAGAAGAAGAAAGTCGTGATTTAACATCATTCAAGACACATCGTTCCCAATATCGTTGGAAAGTGATGCCTTTTGGATTAAAAAATGCAGCTTCTACTTTTCAGCGAGTGATGAATGATGCCTTAAGAAAACATAGTGATTTTTGCAAAGCATATATTGATGATATTGCTATCTTTTCACCAGATTGGAATTCGCATCTCAAACATTTAGATGCTATGCTAACTACATTAAGTGATCTCAGGTTTACGGTGAACGTGAAGAAATGTGTTTTTGCACGTTCGGAGATAAAGTATTTAGGACATATAATAGGAGCTGGAAGACATCAACCTGATCCTGAAAAATTACAAGCCATTGAAATTATAAAAAGTCCTAAAACAAAGACTGCTCTAAAGAGTGCATTAGGCTTATTCAACTATTATCGTGATTACATAAAGAATTATGCAGAAATAGCTCGCCCATTGACGGAGCTTACGCAAAAGAAAATTCCTGAGATAATTCCATGGACTGATGTTGAGGAATCAGCATTTCAAGAACTGAAACTTCGACTGTGTGAAGCACCAAAACTGTACACTCCAGAACCAGAAAAACCTTACACCATACAGTGTGATGCTAGTTCATATGGTGTTGGTGCTTGCTTGTCACAACGAGACAGCAAAGGCAGTTTGCATCCTATCAGCTTTGCCAGTCAAAAACTTTTGAAAACTCAGCAGAACTGGTCAACTATTGAACGCGAGGCTTATGCCGTTGTGTGGTCATTAAAAAAGTTCGAGTGTTGGGTGTTTGGATCGAATATCGAGCTGATCACAGACCATAATCCATTATTATATTTGTATAAGTCGGCACCGCATTCAGCCAAATTACAGAGGTGGGCAATGGCACTTCAGCGCTATAATATTCATATTTCTCATTGCCCTGGTGCACAATTAAAAAATGCAGATGGTCTTTCAAGACTAGTGGGTGAATGAAATAGGTGTGAACTAAGAATGAACTAATATGTTTTAAAACTTTGCATTAGTTACTTTCTTTTGTTCCGGATTTGTACGAGAGCTACTTTCCATCTGTTTTGAAAATCAAATTACTGGTTTCCATTTAATATTGCATTATAATAGTGTGTTTTGAAATAGTATTGCATATATGTTTTATTACAGAACTCCGGTATTGTATCAAGCCATCTGTTCATCTGTTGTGAGATGAATGTTTATTGCATTTATTTCAAAGTATGTTATTATGTCATGTATACATGTTCATATATTTTGAATTAATTTGGTATGTGGAGTATACAATTTAAGTTTGTATTTGCTGGTTCAGTTTTCAGATTCTGCTTCGCTTTGGCGTAGCACAATCTTACCGGGGGGGTGTCATGTATCTGGCAGCGGTGAGCCAATCAGCTGCCTGGCAGAGCCCAGCAAGTAAGAGAGAGGACAGTTGCATGTTAGCCTCAGAGGAGGCAGGTTGTAGGTTAATTATGTTGTAGGAGCGAGGTAGTGCTCCGAGTTTGCCTTTATTCTTTAAATGTTTATTTTTTTTTCATTATTCTTTGAAAGTTAATTTTTAATAAATGTTGGTGTCGTTTTCCTTATGGTGCCTTATTAATCCGCAAGGTCATTACAGTTACAGTCTGGGCCGGTTTAGCGGCCGTACATTTATTGCAAATCAGCACGACGTCAATTACCGATCACCGGTGTGACTTCGCGAGAGAAATGAAAAGTGAACGACATCATTAACCATTGTATAATAAGGATACGTAAATACTATTAATAAAGATAGGTTGAACTTCCCACTGAAACTACACTTCTCTATTTAAAAGTTTTAAAATCAAAGTTGTCAGTCACTGGAGTCATGGTAACTGGGCTGTTGTCCGTTCCCTGTTGGGCAAACACCTAACGATAAATATACCAATGGAGGAACAGGAAAAATTTGGGGATACTCCATTTTTTTGGATCTCCAAATGTGCTATAAATGTAATACCTTCCAGTTGGCTATCAAATAACTTATATGTAACTGTTACATTTCAAAAACTTTAGAATTTAAAATTAGGCAAAGAAACAACCTTAGTTTGAAGTAGATTTTGAATAAAATTTTATCGAGAGCAATTAGACACGGGTCTGTTTAACTAGGAGCAATGTCTTAGAAATCAATAGAATTTTTTTCAAAATCCATTCCAAACTAACGCTGCGTTTTCGTCTAACTTTAAATTTCCACTAGAGAATTTTTCTTTTAATTAGAAATTTGAAAGATAAATTTTGTCCTTTAGCTTTAAAAGATTCTAGCTGTATTGAAGTAATTTTAAAGGTTTAACTTAATAGAACTGTGAAGCAACTATTCGCTAAGTTCTAATATGTCAGCAACAACACAAGAAGAAGGATGAAAAGACCCTTTTATTCACTCAAGAACAGTTTCACAGACGGCACTTCTCGTACTTACAGTATCACGCGAACACTTTCGAGAATTTCCCAAAATAGAACGAAAAATAAGTTAATCCTAACCTGAGAGATCATTTAACGCGTAGTTGACTCTTCACTAATATCATCGACGTAGATTAACAGGAAATTAACGAGCACGGCCCTTAAATAGCAAGATTTAACTAGTAGCGAAACAACGTGGCTTAAAGGCAGAACATGCTCTGTCTGAGGTAAATTAGACCTCAGCTTAAATAGTAGCTTCATACCCTACTTTACATAAAACACGAAACTGAAATCTCATTTTGACAAGAAAGCGTGAGTTGAAAATGAGAACTTAAGGGAAACATTACTTCCAAAATAAATTTAACTGTTAGGAAAATAAAATGAAACCTCACAGCCTTTTTTTTCTCTTGATTTGTTTCCTCGACAACATTCGTATGTATTTTATTACCTAATTTCTAAAATACCACTACTAAAAACGGTGTAATTATATCCTTTGAAAGGCGATGTATTTTCTAATATATCCAGTGGTTTCAGGTTAGACTGAACACAATTAAAGGACTTAGAAAACTTTTCCATAATCAAATTTTACGGAGCATTAACATTTACGAGCATGCGTTTTCTATCCAAAATATTTTTGCAATATATGAAGTGGATTCCAAACAGGACAAACAGCAAACCGACATTTATGCTAATATATAAATCTGTTTATTGATCATGGATTTCTGGGTAACGCAGTTTCTGTCTGCGTTGTGTTTTTGTTGAAGAGTAAATGGAAATTTCTACTAAGGATTCCTTCAAGAAAATGTTAAGAGAAGAATGCATTTTATTAAGTAAGTACATTGTTAAAGAAAATGTAAGATAGTAGAGCGATTATGAGTAAACAGCACAGCAGTATGAGAAATAAAATTAATGGCTACAGTAATAAAAATTCATAAATCGAATTTGATAAGAAAAATTCTTCTGTTTTAGAGAACAGACAGAAAAGAAAATACGCTGTAACAGAGCGCGTGATGGTTTTCCTCACATGTAACGTGTATAAAAGCCAGTTTTTCTTAGAAAGTCTTCCACGAAGACATCCCTCCATATATGCAGATAGCCCTCGTGTGCTTTGCCGTTATCAAGTAGACGAAACCATACAGCTTGCAAATACAACGCGAGTTATTGGGGAAAACAATTTGTCTAAATTCAAACATAAAGTAAATAAATGAAACAGCAAAAACAACTTGAATTTCAGGCACCAAAAATAATAGTTTGCTAGTTTCCAACCTTATGAAGAAGAAGAAAAGTAATCTCAAAATTTTAGTTGTCTAATGTTTGTACTCGACTCAAAATATTACACATCAAAACTGAGCACAATAATTTGACAGTTAATGTCTCATACCCAGGAAACACGCTTCAAAAATATACATATAGTTTTGGGAATTAAAAGTACATTATATTTATGAAAATTTTGCAAATCACAAAGTTTCAAGTTATCACCTACGTTTCGTCGGGTTTTCCACACATTAATTTTGCGAAGCTAAATAAAATAATACGAATCCAAATGTAATGAAAATTTTTATCTTCATCATAGTATTTTTATTCGTTATTTTTTCTAATATCATTCGAATTCTAAAAAGACGTGAAAGAAAATTACGAAATCGGGTTATCTAGTCATTTTCTGTTATTTTACAATTTCTATCACTTTACCATAGAAAATGGAAGAATATGAAAAAAAAAATTCTGTATCATTTTGATTTTATGCTCTAATTATTACTTGCCTTAATTATTTGCTTAAAATATTTCCCGTGTTTGGAAAACCTCTACAAAAAGGAAACTTTAATCCTGATTATTTTCATAAGCTACTTTAATTTTATTCTGACTACCACACGAGGTTAAATAACTAATGTTAATTTTTTAATACGTAGAAGAAATTTATATATTCTTGCAGTTTTTGTATTTAATTTGCTATTTTTAGTAGAATTGTAATTAAAATTGCTTCATTTTCCTATGCAATGTAGCACGTGACGAGTTTTAAGAGAAAGCTACGCCGAAAAAGTAAAAATACAGGAGCACGCGCATTTAATAAATAGATATCTCGTAATTGCTTTTGCTTTTCAGAAGCCTCGAGAAAATAGAAATTACCAGAATCTTCTCGTGACTGACTAAAAAGCTTATAAAAGCCGGAGAAAAACATCTCAGTTCAGTTGTTTACTAAGTTGTTGTTTACTTATATGCTGTAATTTTGAGATCGAATTAGCTTTTTCTTCACTTTGAATTGTGTTCTATTTAATGTTCTAGTAGTTTAAAATATAACTACTGTGTGATATTGTGATATTGCACAAATATATGTAAGGAAGAATTTCAGCATCTTGTTTATTTCTTGTGATAAGAATAAATTTTATTAACTTTTCATCAGACTTGTGAAAATATGCAACATCGAGATAGAAAGTCGCCTAAATTGTAAGCTCATTTCCTGAATTAAGCATCAAATGTTCCGACTGGCTACTTTCTAAACTCTTAACTAACTAAAACCTAAACTATCTTCAGCGCCATTTTATGTCTTTTTCGTGGAAGTGATGGAACAATTTGATTTCCAGGATCATCTTGCAAATTCTTTCCTATTAAATCCTAATTTTTCAAATTAGAAGCTCTTCAAACATATTTTCAGTGTAGTGATTAATTGCCAAATGGGATTAACTTTTCACCAAGTCCAACGTAACTTGGAAGGCGTTATTTCTATATGTACTGAAGCTATTTACATTCTTTGAAAGCAGTATTTCGCAACAAAAAATTAAGTAATTATGTACATAAATACATAATAATTACAAACACAAATTTATAAAATAAAAAAATTACCCTTAATTTATTCCAACATACTGAAATCAACTTCTTAACGATTACAAGTTCCGAGTAAACACGCTTATTGTTATAGAAAGCATTTTGCGCACTTACGTAAACTACTTACTTCCTTATTAAAGAATGTTATATATTAAGATCTCACAGTAAAGCAATTTATCTTATCTCAATATATATTATGTCTCACAGCAGAGAAAAAGTTCTGATATTCGTCCGTCTTTTCAGACCATGTTTAGTTTCAGCTGTCTTTTTACGGTAATGGCTAAATGAAAAATACCACCGAATTTTAGAAATGCAGCCCTCATTTGGTTTCTGGCGTATAGACGCATTGCAATATATTTTCGTACTTTTCATGTGTGAACGGAATATGAACTATCTTCCTTTATCATATCTTTTATAGAGACCTCCCTTCTAAGGTAGATAGCCCTTGTACATTGCTCCACAACTAATTAATCGACTAGTCTTGCACTGCAGTTTTTTAACTTGCTGTCGTAATTTTCTTTGATTTTCGATTATTTTTCCTGAATTTTATTGCATTTCTCTATTTTTCTTTCGGATTTCTTGTTGTTTTTCGTTTGATTGCGAATTTTATTCCTTCCCAAAACAAAAACTCCTGTTTTCTTGTATTTTTTCTAGTCTCCTGACATTTTTTTCTTATATACAAAAGCTAGAGATACCACATTTTAAATTAATGATCTCATACCATTCGCTTAAATTTACGGCGCTTTTTTTATAGCACACTTTTAGATTCTTTTGTAATTTTTCTTTCCGTTTTCTCTTTAGTTTTCTTTCTTGAAAGGATTTCTTTATTTACATAATTTTTTCTATTTTTCATAGGTTACTAATAGCTTTCTTTCCTTTTCTTTGCATTTAATTTTTTTCTGTTTTTTAATCAGTTTTTAAGTATTTCAGATTACGAGAAAAATACAATGTTATATTAATATTAGCAGTAGTTTATTTGTAAATTAGGTGTTAATTTAAGGTTGAAATAAATTGTAATTTGTATATGGCATATTAACTTCAGTTTCAAAACTTTTACCTTCATGCATTTCTCTTAGAAAACCTTTGTGAGTCCTTTAATGGCCGATCTAAACAACGCTACCCTAAAACCTTAGATTTTAAAAGATGGCTTTTCAATACATGAAAATTTTAAGCATTATAATCCACTTACTAGAAGCCTACGGAATACAATAGCCAACATTTCAATACAATCAATTTTTAAAGTACAAGCACGTGAAGTAGTTAAAAGAGTTAAAAGAAGCTTCTTTTCCCATTTCTAAATTGAAATGTTCCTTAAAAGTTGGTTTATGATAATGCAGTTTTTTTTTATTTTACAGGAAGACAGCATTTGTATTTTTAAGGCTCAATAGTTCATGATTTTATCCTTACTGAGACAGTTTGGAAAGTTTGCATTGATATCTTTTAATTTATATTCAGACTATTATTGCTTTACGCTATATTTTTTTTTCTCTAATGGCGGGCCTATGCCGGCATCGTTCTCTTCTAAGACCAGATCGGTAGTCTCTTTATTATGGAGGCACGTGATAGGTGGGCCACCATTGCCATTGCCTCCTATTGTGCAGGCAAGCCTCCAGATTTATTCAACATCAAGTCTGTTCACTACGACCTCTCAATGACAGAGCGAAATTGATGGCTACAACCGGTTTCTCCTTCTTTTGCTGTTGGGCTCCGAAGGTGTAGGTCGTTCTTCTGGCTGTCTTAACCCCGGCTGACGTGTGCGCCATGTTTGTTTTTTTCGTTCTTTTTTGACTGCTATCTCCATATTGTGTGTAGAGTAATGTATTTCGCCGAGTAAAGAAATTGGTACTGAAGATTCAACTAAAATTATCTAGATGCTGACTCCTGCAGTAAATTAACGAGGTTCTACGACTCTTCAAAAATATATTGGAATTGAATTATCCTCGAAAGGACTTCATGTGCACGTGTTCCACTTACCTGATGATACGAATATTCGCCTCGTGCTTCTTCAAAAATATATTGGAATAATCAGTCAACTCAATTTCCTCTGTTATAAAATTTGATTTTTTTTATCATGAAACTTTGTTTAAAGACGATGCACTGAGATTTACTTTGATTGGAATATTACGCATTTCTTGTACGAAAGGTTAGGTTTCAAAATGGTAGGACTGTTTCTTTCTGCCGCTGTATGATCACGGTTAATAACCTTCTGTCTGGCGATATTTACTTAATTTATGCTGGTATTAATTCAAAATTTAATGATGTCAAGATACGATAAATATTACTTAATTTTCATTATTTGAAGTGTCATCCTTTGGGGGTAAGTTACTTTAATTTTATATTTCTTTCAGATCACGCATTTCATCCTGCACGTTTATCAAGTATATCTGGTTTATTGCGCACACCATATTTTTATTACACCTATGAAGGGACAGACAATTTTATATCCATGCCTTCTCCGGGATTCGAGCCCGGACCCTCCGGTATTGCAGTCAGGCTCCCCAAACCACTGTCGGACATTCCATCAGCTCCTCAGAATATGGCAAGAACGTTGGGATCAAGCCTCCACAGGGAGACGTGTTTACAATCTCATTCCCAAGGTCAAAACAACAATCCATACTAATAGCAATTACATGAGGTATTTCCTCACTGGTCATGGGCCTTTTCCTTCATACCTCTGCCGCTTTGGCTTGAGAGAGAATGGTAACTGTGAATGTGGGGAGGAGGGTCATCCAAATCATTTTGTGTTCTCCTGCCCACACACAGCACTTAACAGCCTCAAGCAACCAGGAGCCAGATTCTGGCCAAATTGGTTCCAGAATCTACAAACTAACAGAGTTGCCCAGTAGAAACTGAAAATAATAATTGACTACTGTACTAGCAATTACTTTTCTGACGCTGGACGATAGTAGTCATAAAAGTCTATATAAGCTAGTTCAATATGTCAGCAACAGAATATGTGATATGTATGTTTAATGTGTAATTTTGTATTTATGCTGTACCAGGTTCTCATACATAAAGTTCGTACTGTATCTGAATGCTGTAATGTATCTGTACATGTTTATATCTTTTTATTTATGGTGTAAGGTCCCTCACTTGAAATTCTAAGTTAATGTTGGAAGTGAGGAACCTAGGAACTGATAAGCGAATAATCGCTAGAGTTCGAAGACAGGAAACAACAAGAGAGAAGGGTAAATAACCCTTTATTATTTCTATAAGATTTAACAAAACTCCGCCTGGGAGTGAACAAATAAAGTCCGCACTTTGGACTTGAACTTAAAAGACTAAGAATTAAACTAAAACTAAGATTAACTAACTAAGTATAGCCAAAGCTATCAAGGTTCAATGAGAGTTGGCCCCTTAACCTATTTTACTACGAAGCTTAACAAGGGCCTGAGTACGGCCGAGCGTAAAACAGCTTTGAGAGAGAGAGCGGCCAGAAAGGCAGACGCGCGTAGTTCAGAAACTCTGTTTCTCTCTCTGTCTCAGTAAGTAACTTCGTGGTTTAAATACCGCTCCTTCTCATTAAATATTCAGCAAATTCCAAAACTACGTTCTGGCCGGAAGTAGTAAGTTGAAGTCAAGAATTTGACAGGAAAGGAACTTTAACTTAAAATTTAACTGTTAATAAAATTAACATAATCCTTACAATGGTACCTAATTTATACTAAGGATCACGCGTACCTCAATGTCATGCTTCATGTAAACTTTAACTATCATGATAACGTATATTATATAGATGTATATATGAATATGAGTGAGAGTATGTACACTTTTATTTGTTTTGGAATATATATGTATGTAAGTGTGTATATATCTGTATCTGAGTTAGTATCTATATGTATATACATATATTTTGATTGTACTCTTCTTCAAGTGCCTTGTATGCACATGTATATTTCTTTTTACATTGTTGTATTCTTCTTCAAGTGCCTTGTATGCACATGTATATTTCTCTTTTGCATTTTATAAATGTCGTCTGCTCAGCCGGGGCTACGGCCTGGCAGCTAGTGGTTGACTCCCGCTGAGTTGGTAACCAATTCTGCATGGATATATCTATACCTGGGTAGGAAGCCAACTCAGCAGTTTACCCCCCCTAACCACTATACCGTCTGAGCAGCTGCTTTACGCTATATATAATAATAATATTTACAATTACTGTGTTAATGTGATTTCCTCTTAAAAATTTTACATCCATGAAAGTCACGTGCCTGATTACTATACATTACATTTCTATATGCCTTAATACAAGAAGAAAGGAAGGGAATCATTCATTTAATGTCATTTTAGTTACACTATTTATTTTAGTAACTAACTGCAGCCATAACTTTCGAATTCCTTAAAAGCTACATTGTTAAAACTTTCTGTTCTGTGTTATAAATAGTTTGTCACGAGAAATCAATAATGTAGATCAAAATGTTTTTTAAATGAGAATGAAGTCAAATGTAGGTGTTTAAATTCGATATCCCTCTTTTTGACTCTCTACAAGAACCTTCAATTAACGTTAAAGTAAATTCGTTGAACAAGGTTTGCTTTGTCTGAATATCCGAATGAGTGAAAGTTCTGTGATTATAGTTTACACGATTTAAGTGCTGCCAGTTTTCCTCAGAAACGTATCCGTTTATCTGTAATCTCAAGTTTTACTAATATTTGCTGATCATTGCCCATCAGCCGCCGAGCGGTAAAATCGCTGAACAATGGCAGTTCCGACTTGGGTTCAATTCCAGGCGAACGGGCTGGCTGTATGGGCGTTTTCGTGGTTTTCCCCATGTGTAACGTGTATACGAGCCAGTTTCCCTTAGAAAGTCCTCCACGAAGGCATCCTTCTCCTTAGGCAGGTAGCTCTAATGCGCTTTGCCATAATCAACTAAACCAAATCATTTATTGATTATTAAACATATGAATTCTGTGAGAATTTTTTTACGTTGTATAGTTGATGTTGATGCTTTTAGACTGTCAAAAAAATTAGTGTTAATTCATTAGTTGATTAAACGGATATAATATACGCATTTAAAAGAGAATTTAATGTGAAGGGTATTAAGAAATTTTACGACTACATTCCTTTAGCAAACGTAAAATTTTCTTCTTATTTTTTTAAATTTTAGATTCATTAAAAAAATGTTTGAACAACATCACTTAGAAGAGATGGCACTTTAATTATCGTTTTCCAGTACCTAGTTTTACTTTGCTTTTTCGTCTTATTAGCAGTGTCTCTTCCGTTGCTGTAAGGTCAATTACCCGGATGTTTACGGAAAATAAAATGATATTTCTACTTTTATCAGCAAAGAAATCTAATCGATTACTGCGTAATTAAGTGACTTTCGATTCTCTCACGGAGAGAAAGCATCGTCCTTGCTTTAAATCCTCTCTTTTCTTTTACATAATATAATGTTGTTGCTTCTCGTATTTATCTTCCTAGATTTAAACATACTATTGCAAACAAAGTCCTCGTTAAAGCATTAAAGGTAAAAGAAGAGGAAAATGAAAGTTAATCGTATTTCAGTTTTGAAGATTTGCGATGTCTTTTAGTTCATTTGAATTAATTATGATTGGTTGGTTTATTTGTTTTGCTAACCTAAGTGTATTCTAAATTAACTTTCTTTTCAAATAAAAAAATAAGCATCCAGTGCTTTGCATTGTTCTAAATTTTCGCTGAAAACTGAATTAGTCTTGCAGTATTTTTAATTTTTATGTTCTTCGAAACAGAGCAAAAAACTCTCTCAGTGTTAAAAATGAACTCAATTAAATGATGTTAATAACCTAAGTAACTTAACGGCCTTGCTTATAAATGAGTTTTTCTGAATATTTTAATTGTGCTCATTATTGTGATTGCATTGCCAGTAATTTAATGCGTTTAGCTTTTCTTCCCGAAACATGCATAACTGAACATCATTGATGTAACAAAGAAAGGTGAATTATTTTTTTTGGTCAACTGCTATTAATATGCACTTTGGCGATAAATTAATATTAATTAAAGGACTACAATTTTCTGCAGTGTGCAGTATCTAGAGCATGTGGGGTATACAACTCATTATCAGTGGTGGCTTTGTAGAGCTATTAGGTTATTTGGAAGCAAGAGACTTGAAAAATGAGCAACGCCTTCCCCGGAAATCGAACCACGGACCTCTGGAATACGCGCAAAGCGTGCAGAACACTACACCACGAAGCACGCTAAGAAGGCGGGAGAAAGACCTTATAGCTTATTTATTCACAAATATAATCATCTTCCAGAGTATTTTTTTATGTACGGATATTTTTGAATTAAGGAGTAATCAGAAATATCATGGTAAACAAAAAAGGACATGATTTTGATCAAATTTCGAAAAAAAAAATATGAATTTCATCCTAAGTTTTAAAGTGACATGAGTATTCTAAGCAAGAGCATTTCTTCATTAAAAAAAAAAAAAAAAAAAAAAAAAAAGGGAGCTGAAACCCTAAAATTTGAAATTATTTCCATATTGAAAATGATTGTCTCTTAAATAAAGCACGGACAACAGAGAACCAATTTCCCTTAGAAAGTCTTCCACGAAGGCATGCCTCCTCTAAGGCTGATAACCTAAGAATGCTTTGCGTAAACTAGATCAACCCAAACCGGACAATAGAGAGGTTTCAAAATCATATATGATGATCACTAAATATAATGGTTGGCAATGCAACAAAGCAATTTTAAAGCTCTCCTGTTCAAAATCTAAATTCTGAAATTTAGATATTAGGATAACAGATATTTGTAATTGTAATAAATAATTTTAGTAAAATTTGTGGAAAAGAAGAAATTGTGGATAGATTGTGTGTAGTAAAAATTGTGTGTAGTGGAATCTTACATTTATTGAATCTAATGTCTTAGTTATGTCATCAATTAAAATATTATATCCTCTTTAACATTAAGAATGCAAGCAGAATTCCAAAGGAATTAAAAACTACACTTTCCTAGATTTTACAGAATTGTTTTATATCTGCCTGTTGAGTTTGTATTATTTATATTTCCGAGGTCATTTTTCGTGTACAATATATTTCTCGTATATCCGAGAAGAAATAAATGTTTTTTAACTGATCCTAAATTTCTAGGGTATAGTAGTAACACTATTTACTCTAAAACTGCATTAGAATGTGCAACAACATTTCAGCTACGGATATTAAATTATACGAATTATTTTCCATAGCTCATAATTTTCGGTCTTTTATTTTGAATATTGCAGTAATTTTTAACCATGTTTCAAAAATACACGTATAGTATATTTATTGTAGTTTAGTTTATAAAATTATTCGATCAATAATATTGGTATAGAGTTCATGATTTACAAAAAATCAAAAATTAGAAATGTTAATTTAGAAATAAATGTTAATTTAAAATGTGTCAGAAATCTTAATTTTGTAATTTCTCTACAGTATGTTACATATATGACATTTGTTGATCAGTCTACATTTTTTAAAAAGTGAGAAAAGTGTCAATTGATAACCATTCTAAAGAATTTTTATTTTTAGATAGCTCATCAATTTTACTCTCGCTACTCAGGTTATTTGAAGGGAACTCATTCATAGGTAGCGTCTGCATTATAAATTGTTAAATGTATATAGACATCGAATTTAAAATGGTTGTCTTTTAGATACAGAGAACCATGAAAACACGCGAAATTTTGGAAATAAAGTGCGAAATAATAAATGAATACTATTTTTTCTTTAATATTAAATTATTATTTCAAATTAAATGCAAAGTAAACTATGCATTATAAGAACATTTTGCATCAAAAATTTATATATAAAAGATAATTATTAAAGTAAAGTCATTATGCGTGTAATGTACTTTCACAGTGGATTGTCTACACTTTATGCACATTTTTAAAAGCAGGAGCATACAACTTCTACATATTCTTAAAAATAGAAAACAAGATAAGTTAAAAAATAATTTTGATGCTGAAAAGTAAGTTTTGTAAATTGATTGCTTTTGATGCATTCGGAAGATATTAAAAATAAAAACTTTTTATGCAGTATTTTAGGTCATTTGGGAATTTAAAAAATGTATTTATTAAGTTCATACTTATTCGTTAATAAATTAATGTTTTATACAGATACATTCCCAAAATCTAAGTTAAAAAATTTATAATTTTCTTGATACTGAAAAAGAAAATTTAAATATGTCTTTCAAATAAATGTATGTTTAATTATTTTGAATGGATACCAAGGTAATTTAAAATATATTTTATTTAAAAATTTTCTTTGAATGAGAGAGGCAAGAACTATTTAATAGATTGAAATTTGAATGAAAGGCAAAAGTTATTTAATAGACCGGAATATTATTTCGATCTTTTGCGTACATTTTTAAATTAATTTAAAATGAAAGAAATTATTTTGCGTGTATATATATGATAAGGTAAATATGTTTTTTAATGCTGAATTATTCAGAAACAACAGTTAAAATGTCCTTTATGTTATTACTAAAAATTTTTATATTAGATTTTAATACAAATCTGAACAT
The DNA here is from genome assembly GCF_044657685.1 of Stegodyphus dumicola. Taxonomy (NCBI): domain Eukaryota; kingdom Metazoa; phylum Arthropoda; class Arachnida; order Araneae; family Eresidae; genus Stegodyphus; species Stegodyphus dumicola. Next base: position 103,458,200 of record NC_140781.1, on the reverse strand, counting down.
ATTTTGATTCTCACATATGTAAACTCGGGGGGGGGGGGGAGATTGGCTAGTGATGGTAAAATTTTATCAGCATTATTGATCAAATTTGTTATTTTCAAAAAGAATTAAAGTTCTTATATTTGCTAAAATTAAACGAATATCAAAAAATACCTGTTTCATCTCAGAAAATATAAGAACTTTAATTCGTTTTATAAAAAGGATGTCATTGGTTTCCTAGGATTTGTAGAATGCAGACTTCACTTATAACTAAAATTTAAGGGGAAAAAAAAGGTTTCAGTGCATTAAGACAGAGAAAAGAAAAACTTGAGATATAAGCATATTTCTCTTAAATATAAGAAATCCGAGATCGGAAGAAATAAACTGATGTTTTGGAAAGTCGACAAATTTTTATTTTTTACAGATCACTTCGTTTGTAACGGGAAATTTTTATTTAAGGCTGCACTGAAGTAATATATTTCTTTTTCTGCAGAGTTTCAATTTTACTGTTTTTCTCGTCTAATGTTTGTGGAATATATGTTAATTTAGAAATTCAATTCACTTATATGCAAGTTTTATTTATTTTGTTAAAGAAAATCTGGGAACCTTTACATTCTACGAGACCACATGTGTATCAAATCTGCAAACATATTTCTTCTAATAAAATAAAATTCAAAAATAACTACGAGTAAATACACATTTTGTAGAAGAAATCTTTATTTGAAATCTATATATTTTAAGATAATTAATAATAGAATTTAAATTAATGGTCATCTTATATTCTTTTTTAATCTGGTATCTACCCAAGTAGCACACGACGTTGCAAAGTGGTTGTGGTAACTTTTACGACGTCTTTACAACGTTGTGAAGATGCAAATTCTTTGCAGTTGCGTCTTGGCAATTTGTCGACGTCGCTGAAACGTCATGATATGACCGCGTTCAGACGTGGTCGTTTTAGCATTTTTTTTTAGTTCATCAGCATTATTTTTAGAAAGAAAAGAGTCTAAATCTACCCTTTCAAGAATCTGAAGTCCACATAAGATTTACTTTGCTATGTTTCATTACTTTATTTCATCTAAATATATTAATCTGAGGTAGATTCATCTAATGAAATGTAAATTTAATAGAAATATTTTTGATTTATTAAATTTAATTAGTACTAAAAATACATGCTAAATAATTGTTTAAAATTTTGTTAAAATAATTAATACTTAAAATATTTTTATAAATATTATAGCAAAATATTTAAAAATGAAACTAATCTATAAAGTAAGTTATCAAGTTATGCTTTTTATATACTTTAAAAATCATATTTCCGAAATCAATGCAAATTACGTGTTAGCAACTATTTCACTACTGAAATATGACTTTATTTCTTATTTTTGAAGTAAGGGCGAATTCACGGCTGTCCAATATATATGGCGGAAGGAGAAGCAGACCTGTACATTACTCACTGGATGCTTATATAACGAACATATCGAGATTTGCGCGTTTTGGCTAGCTGTCAAATTCGAACAACTGCGCAATTATTCAGATTCTAGCAGTTCTTTCAAGTCATTGGGTAAAGATGCCATCTGTAAGGCGTTTGAAAAGACTTACTTCATGTTTGAAATTGAATTAAGCAATGGCTGATATAAATAATATTGCTTATATTAAAAGTAAATGTAAATGCACTTTCAATCAAAGAACGCATTGTGAATCTTCTCATTGTTCTGTATCTATTTACTTCAACTGCCTTCAGCGAGGGAAATTATCGTCAGAATGCTGAATTTGTGCTTATTTTGCGTGTGAATATCTGCTATCGTAAATATAGTGTTCTTGAAATAGTGTCTCTGTGGTCTATAGTGGTCTATGGAATATAGTGTTCGTGAAATAGTGTCTCTGTGGCTCTTGAAATAGTGTCTGTCTCCAATCGCTGTGGTTCGAGTAGTGCAATATTTGGATAAACTTACTAGTCTTGTGCTTCGGTTATAACGTTATAAGTGCTATATCGCATATCATTCATATTAATCGATTATTATGTTCATATTAAAAAGTTGGCTTTCAGAGTTAATTCATATAAAACCAAAAATAACATACAACGGTAAGCCACTTTCTGGTATGCTTAAAATGCAATCAATACAGAAGCAACACCAACTCAAGCTGTTATGGCATGTTCATTATTTTCAAAATGCAAAGATATTATTGGACTGGTACCAGTACTTATGACTAGATGACTGCTGAAGATGAATTAGTTATATGTATATAAGCAATTAATTAATTATTAAAATTAATAATAATGCACATTCTATAGTATATAGTCTTTTGTGCAGAAAAAGTTAATGATTTTAAAGAGTCTATGAAATGTATGATCGAAAAACTAGTGTTAAGGAAACCTTAGCATGTCTATGAAATACTGTAATCTATAATTATGTGATATTTAATTGTGTAATATTAAAAAACACTAAATATTTTTTATTGATTGCAAATTGCAGTTTTATTACTTTTCGTTTGGCATCTATTGTTCCAAACACTGTGTAATTCGCGTTTTTTTAAATATTGCCGTTATGTATGTTTATTATATCTCTCATATCTCAATAAATGAATTATTATCTCAAGAAATGAATGTTGGAAATCAGCTTTTATTTTTTATTAAATTTAAGTATATTCTATTGCCATTATGTAAGTTTATCAGATTATCTCAATAAATGAATGTTGGAAATTAGGTTTTATTTTTTATTAAATTTAAGTATATTCTATTGCCGTTATGTATGTTAATTAGATTATCTCAATAAATGAATGTTGGAAATTAGGTTTTATTTTTAATTAAATTTAAGTATATTCTATTTTCTTCGCTTTCTTTTTATGTGCTTGTTACGTAGAAAAAAAATTTATTTTACTTTTATCTCTTTAAAACTGACTACTTGGTGCCGCGACAGAAAAAAAAATATTACTAACTATACTAAACTTTGTACTTAATCCAAACTTGTAAATCTAAGAGACATCAAGGAAAGATATCCTCCCTGGTGTTTTGGTAGAATCACGATTATATGACAAAAACAAAATTCGAAAATGCCCTTCCACAACAAAATCTTTAACACGCTATCTCTCACTAAATTAAAACTAATTTATATCTCCAACCTGAAAACACATAAATTTCAATACAAAATCTAGAGATAGCCTTAAATCCTTAACATTTTAAATACCGCACATATCTCTTCAAAACAACAGGGAAAGATACAATCTCACAATTAAGAAGTCTACTCAACAAATCAAATTAAATTCAGTAAACAGATCGTATAGTCACCAACACTAAAACTGATTTTTTTCTACTACCGCAATATGAGTACCCAGGTTCGGTTGAAAAACCATGTTTCCGTAAGGATCACATGGGTGACCTACATTAGACCACAATTAGTACACAAAAGAAACATACAATATTAAAGATAATAAACATATTTATTGAAAATTCCCACACATTATAATTTAAGATAGCTGGCCAGACTACCCTTACAAAAATCTTTTAAAAGTTACTCATAGTTTTTTTCCCATATTAATCTCATATTTAACATAAATCCATTAGTACAAAAATCATAGTGAAACACGTCACAGTTCTTGATCATTTTAAACAGGAACTCAAGAAGTTTAAACTCATTTACAAAAATTCATAAATCATATTGAACATAGCACTTAAACATTAAAACAAAGTTTCACTTCCTCCAAATTGGTTCAATTAACTTCTGACTATTAAACATTAATAAAAAAAATTACTTTCTCAGCTAGAAATTTAGTAAAAATAATCAATTTTTATCTACTTAACATGACAGCTCTTGCTTTAGTATTAAACATTTCCAAATTTAAAAAGATTAATTATCAAAATAAAACACCAATGAAAATATAAAGTCACTCACGAAATTTGCGTACCACCCTTGAGAGACTCAAGGAGCTGCCCGGATCCAGTCACGAAACGTCGAAAACATAACAGCCCAATCTTCATCGTTGTTTTCAGGAACCAGACTTTTTCATAGTTCCAGCACTAACCTCCGTCAAGCAGCATTTTAACTCAATCAACTTCCCGATTTCGAAGTTCCATTGAAGATAAGGGAAGGAGGTCGAAACTGGAGACAACAGACCATGACAAACCTCAGGAGAAGGCGACTTTCCATAATTTCCATTTTTTTTTTTTTTTTTTTTAATTTTTTTTTTAAGCAAAATAGAAACTCCAGCACGAGCAGTTCAGACTCTTCCACAATTGGGAAAAAAAAATATCAGCGACGTAATTGGAAATAATAGACCGCAAGACAGGAATTGCCGCCAACATGACGAGCACCCGCACTATCTGGGACCGGACTCCATAACCAGAATCTCGGAGATAAACAGCTTAACTGTAAACCGCGGTCGACCCCCGAAGAACCGCCGCGTTTTTCCTCCGCTCCATCCCAGCACACATATTACACGAAAAACCTAAATTTTCTAAACCTTTTATTATTTTCCCAATGTATCCATGCAAAAATTGTGCTGATAATGCAAAAATTGTGCTGACTGGGACAATACTTATAACATCCTTATATGAAGACCTAATACTCTGCAGCATAAAAACACAAGCAAAATTAGCAGCGTTCTCACAATTATATTTTGCTACATTCCTGTTATATTTTCAACTTTGAAATCTAAGAATGGCTTAATGTGAATTTAATTAAGAAGGTGTTGCCTCTTACCTCCAAAGAAGCCGACACGTGAGAAACGGAAATACACCCGCGCCCTTTTAACTGTAACACATATTCCGCCAAACTTAAAGGACCTTTGCCGTAAAGTTTAACATTAATAAATATTAAACATTACTTTTAAATAAGCACAATACAAATTCATTAAACACAGTAAAATAATACGCAATAATTATACACAACAAAAAATACATAAGAATTTTCCATAACATGCTTGTGATAACAAAGAAATTCATAATAAATAGAAACAAAAAGTTTCATCGTGTGCTATTTAACGAAGAGCTTACTTTAACATACTTAGCTTACTATCGTATACTAAATTATTTCAATTATTTCTGTAGAGTAACAAAAAGGAAAATTCTTGATTATAAAAAGTGCATGAAATAATCATTGTAATCTACCACTATTCTAATCATTGTAATCTACCACTATTCTAAAATGTAGAAACTAAAAATAAGTAAATACATTAACATATGATCGAAAGAAATGGTGTTAGGAATTATCAGCATTACTAGTGTAAATACTGCAATCCATAATTATTGCACTTTTAATTGCTTACTATTTAAAAAACACAAATATTTTTTTATTAATTGGAAATTTTAGTTATGTTACCTTCCTTCTGCTATTTATACTTTCAAACGCTACTAGTTCATGTTTTTTCTTAAATAGTACTGTCATGTATGTTTAGGTTATTATTTCATTTTAGATATGAATATGGGAAGTTATTAGATTTAGGTATATTTTTGATCACATTTATTAACTACTTTATACTGTCTTTAGTTTGCATATCTTGGAGATATAGAAGTTAATGGTTATATTTTTTACTGTGAAACGCGAATAAATTTATTTAAACTTGAGCTCAGGTAAAATACTAATTATGTTACCTTAAGAACAGCTTCCTATTTTATCACGACAGGGGCAATTTTCAATGTCTCTGAGATTTAACAGAAATAAATGTGATAATGCTGTTATCAGAAACGCTCTTTTTTTTTTACCCACATATATATCTTTATTTATGTCTAATTGAGTTTTATTTACTTAAAACCTACTATTAATGTTACATATTTATAATAACCACTTTCATAATTACTCTCACTTAAGGAAAAAAATGATGAAATCTTATAATCTTAACATAGAATTTAAGTTATTTAAAAAATATAGTTTAAAGTACTGAAAATAATTAGGGCTATTATTAATTATGCATATTTAGTCTAAAGAGAAATTTAAAAACTTTAAAGTACTGAAAATAGTTAAAGATATTATTATGCATATTTAATCTAAAGAGAAAAAATTGTATTATGTTCTGGTTTTAAGGAAATGATAAAATATTTAAACTTTAGAAAAATACAAGGAATACAAACATTTTAAAAAGAAGAAAAATATATTAATTATTAAGCTTATTTTTCTGCGTAAATCAATATGTAACACAAGGACATAATAACGACATTTTCACAACTGTTGCAAAAAGGTGGAAATTTGCGAACATTTAGGCGTCTTTAAGACGTCGTGATACGACGCTTTCACAACCAAAGTATCACCTGCGAAAGACTCAATAACGACGTCTCTGCGACAAAATCCTTATCTGCAAAGACGTAATAAAGACGTCTTTGCAACGGTTGCAAAACAGTGGATGTTCGCGGACATCTGGGTGTCTTAAAGACGACATATTGCAACGTTTTTGCAACGACATCAGCGACGAGTTTGCAACGTCGTTACGACTTTGTTGTGCCACTTGGGAGGCATGAGGGAAGCACTTCCGCAGAGAACCCGGTAAATGTAAACATAGCCAACTTTGGCGATAATAGTTCAAGCCTGGTAACCTAGGAGATTCATCCTATTCGCTTTTTCGAAGGTTGTCGTTGTTCGCATTTGGAGATTTATATTCTTCTTCTCTTATTTATTATTATTTTTTCTGAATTTTTTAACAGCGAATAGATAGAAATATTTTCGTATAATTAAAGAAGTTTTCGTCGATAGATGCCGGTTCTCGGCTTGTCAGTTCGGGATCAAAGGAAGAAAATATGGCGGGAGAGGTGAATGCTAATTTGCAACACGGCTGTTCACGCTGTGTTCTTAATTATTAACAGCTGTAAGCACGCAGAACCATGTGGTTTCCCACCCCTAAAATAATTTGTTTTCGTAGGCCGCAAAAATGTGCATGTGCATTTTAAATAAGTAATTGTGAAACATATTATGACAGGTATTTGTTTCAACATAAAATGCTTTAAGCTGTATGCAAGTAACTTGAAAAAAAAAAAAAAAAAAAAAAAGAAAAAAAAGAAAAAAAAAAAAAAATACTGAAAATTATGTAAAATGGATGTACTAAATGTCATGCATTCATTAATTTATTAAATGGGCATGTCTCTTACCGAAATACATCAATCAACAGGCAAAGTACTTAAAAATGAAAAGACACTTGTAATAGAAATATTAGTACTATGTATGAATTAGAGAAAATAAATATAAGTATAATGTAAACGTAAGTATAAGAATACTAATTTTTATTTTTTAAATGAATTTTTACTTCCCAATGTGTTTAATATATTGTTTTCTGTGCTAAGTTGAATTTAATACAAATTTATTTTTGTATATCACGTTTAACCGGTTAGTTTTACATTTACATGCTTATTATCTGTGAATTTTTACTATCATTGTCTGCTAACTTGAATTTACATACACTAAGAATCACATTTACGGCTCGGCACATCAAGGATGAGCCGCGAGCTTGGCGAGTAAAAATGCAACGGCGCCAACGGGTTCTTTCCCGATGCGCCAACGGGTTCTCTGCGGATGAAAACTCGCCATGAGTAGAATAGAGTAATAATCATACATAACTAATTTGAAGCCTGCACTTGCAATTCAAGATTCGAAACTGAATTTTTATGATAATGAATATTATTCAAAGATTTTCATAATTCTTTTTCTCATAGCATGTAACTCTCTCTCACTCAGTTTCTGGCAAATATGCGTAATCTTTCATTTCTGAAATAATTCACTAAAATGAAGACTTCATTAATTAATAGATTTTTTGTCAAACAGGTGTTAAAATTATTTACGTTATATATCGATTTTTCACTGAAGAGCATTTCAGATTTTCTTATTTGTCCTTTATAAGCAATAATGGGAATATAACTGCACTATAATATTGAAGTCACTTTAAATTTCATTTACTTTTTTAGTTTTTCTTCCAAAATTATGGTTGGAATGAATGTTAGATGCCAACATGAGAAAATTTTAACGACAAATTGATAACTCAAAAAAAAAAAAAAAAAAATCAAATATTTTATTGTGAAAATACACTGTATCCAGTACAGTAATGTTTATTATAGCATTTTAAATGATGTAAATAAATAAATAATATGTGATTGAAGTGTTCTTTGATATTCAGACGTGCTGGTAGTATTCTTATGATTTGCTCTGAAATAAAAGGAAAATAAATTATTAATTAGTTAAAAAAACATAATCTCTGTAAAATTTAAGATATTATAATGATTAAATAAATCAGGCAGTTCATAAGTTGCAATGCACAAAATAAAGAAAACCGAAATACTGATTTATTTATTTGTCAGCAAATTATTACATTAAAATATGTAAAATATAGAAACAACTTTAAGGAAGATTAAGTATCGCTACTTCGAAAGTACTCTCAACACTCAAAACCTACAAATTTGTAGATGAGCCTTTTAAATACCAATAAAATTGAAACTGAAAATTCTAACAACTGAAACAACAGAGCTAAAGGATGTTTTACTCCAAATAATGTTGATCTTTAAAAAGTAGCTTAAACGGTGCGAGATGAAGGGAGAAGATCCTGAGTTTGGACAAATTTTTGCATTTATAATTTGATATAATTACACCCTGGAGGTTGAAGGTTAAAGTTAGCTTAATGTCATTCGTCCGCATGAAAACATAACCATAATTTTGTATTATTTTTATGAATAAGTAAACATCACATATTTTTGAGTTATTTTGTTGCCCCTCACCAAAAAAATGACGATATTTAAAATTTGTTCAAATATTAACTTTTATTTGAAAAAATGATTTTTTCATTGACCTTTATCCTGTTAAACATAGTCACTCTGTTAATATTAATAGAATAGATTTATGGAATAGTTCAGCCATTAACAGGACATTAGATAACTATTAAATGATAACAGATATTGTGGGGTTTTGTTTTACTTTCCTAACAGCCTATCCTTTTACAATCTCATTTGCCCACCCCCGCTTTCCTGCCAGAATGAGTTTTCAGTTTCACGCTTCATGCAAAGTAGGGTGGAAGCTACCATTTAAGCTGAGGTCTGAGTTACTTCAGACAGAGGGCGTTCTGCCTTTTGGCCACATTGTTCCTGCTAGTTAAAGCTTGCTATTTTACGGCCGCGCGTGTTAATTGTCTGTTAATCTACATCGGTGATATTAACCAAAGAGCCAACTATGCTTCAAATATCTCTGCGCAGCTTCGGCTGATTGTTCAGCTTAGAATTAGTTTAATTTTACATTGATACATTTTAAAGTTAAATCCATAAGTGCTGGCTATTTGTACGCCGGAGTGGGACCATCTGTGTATATAAAGTTAAAATATATTTGAGTTAAAATAAAAGAGTATTAATCTTCCTCTGCTGTTGTTACTGACCCAGTAGAACTTAGCGAATAATTGCTTCTAGTTCTACTAGGTTCTAGCATTCAAGTAACTTTAATTTAGCTATAATACTATAATATAGCATGTAATATTGAGATATAGGAAGATATAATATAAGTGAAACTATGGTAATTATGCTAATTATTATGAAATGAACTTGATAAAATTTATTCTGTTCTTCTTAAAATAACTCTCATTTTAAAGTTTATAAGTGTGGTAATTATTCATTTGGTAAAACCAATATACAAAGGATTAAATTTTAGCAGTCAAGGAAGAATGCCTAAACAAACATTAAATTTATAATACCAGTTCAGGTGAATATTCTCTTATCTGTAGCGACTATTTCAAATCAGAATATAGGTTGATCCATTTTTAACCTGAGATTTTCGTTTACTCTAATAATACTTTCTTTCCTTGAAATAACTGTGATTTCAAAAACTGTCTGTAATAACATCGAAATTGGAAAACCCATAAAAATATTTCTTTATCAATATTCTTACAGGCGGTTTCATTCTGTTTACCTTCTCCATAAAATTTGCAAGCTGAGTTTAGTAAAAAAGTATAACTTTTACAGCAAGAATTTTTCATATCACTTTGCTTTTTTGCATCTCTCGGTCAGTAAAAATAGATTTTTTTCTATTTTGTTAATATTTTGCTAGCTCATGCAAAATTTAATAAACTATAAATTAGCATCTTGACGTAATGTAAGAATTATTTAGCTTAGAAGAAAAATTATGTCATATAACCACTCCCAAAGCAATATCGTCTCTAAAAATTATGCAAAATAATTTATCTGAATCAAAAATATAAAACAATACCATTCGTTACATGGGGATTTAATATAATGCTGATTGAGTAAAGATTTAGGCAGCTATGGCTGATGACTTAATGCATTTAAAAAGACATAAGTGGAGAATATTGTATTAAATGAGTCAAAGAAACACGGAATAGGCCTAAATAGGATGAGATAGGGAAATGCCTTTTTGAAGCATAAGTAATCCATCTTAGCATTAAGGTTTTAAAATAAGCAGTGATTGGGAGAAAAATTATTTTAGGATGATACTTAGATCTGCTAATAAGAGGGTAAAGATAGTATACAACTTCCATTTATCAAGACAATGCATGAAAATCGACTTGCCTTTTATGAAAGCAATCTATGCTTTTTTTTTCATATCATGCAAGGTAGCTGTGTGTATCTTAGCGAAAATCCACTTTGCGAGGCTTTCGCATTATCTCTAGCATCACTATTGCTGCGAACTTTTAGCAAGAATGGCTTACTGCGTGCTGAAAGAGAAATTTAATAAAATATTATTTCAGTTAGCTACTGTTTAAAAAATTCATGATTTTATAAATAAACTGAAGTATTCAGAGATTTCAATTAAGTTTTAATGAATGCTTGAAAATTTTTACAATATCATATATTGATGAAACTCAAAATTTTTGCACTAACTCTTAATAATTTAAATATTAAGTAAAGTCATTTTAAACAATTTCAGCAGGATTTGTAAGGTTACTGCAGAATTTACTGTTAAATTTAGCGAGATTTCCATAATATTTCCTTTAATTACATTTTCTATGCTTTTATATAACAAATTTAATCGAAAATTACTGAATATTAAATCAAACATTTGGAAGAACTTTAGTTTATAATGAGGTAAAAAAAAGTGTCTTAACTTTTTGTTGTAAATTCAGTACACCTAGTAATGCTTTCTGTGCATATTATAAATTTGAGAATATATCATCGAAACTTTTAAAAATATATATTTTTAAGCATTAAAAAATGTTTAATATTCTTAGAGTAGATAATTAAAGAAAAATGTCAATAAGACATTAAATTACATTTAAATAAACTGAGTAAAAATGTTAAAGTTTACAAAAATCATTCAGCACATTTACTTGTGAGTATTACAAAATCTCGAAATATGTAATATTAAATTAGATTTCTCGTGTCATTAATATTGGAGTTTAAACCTATTTTACATTAAAAGTATTTCTGAAATCATAGAATGAAATGATAATCTTATTTCAAATAAAATGCCTTTCTTTCATCAGAAATATTAGGTTATTTCAGGAGTGCACTTTAAACTAAAATACATACAAATGACACTATTTCGGTCCAGTAAACTGGTTCCGCAGAATCTGTCCTCTCCTGCACCATATCCATCAAGGCTCCCTTGGTCAATGGAGATGAAGTCGTCGTCGTTGCATGTGCTGCCTGATCCTCCCGCATTTTCTGGAAGCCCCCAGCTGAAAGAATCAGATTTCTCGGTCTCCCATTTGATGGAACAGAAGTTCTCTTCCACTCGTAAGCATACAGTGTAACGCAAGTTGCTCAAGTATCTTACCCGGCCGTCGATCTGCGGCCCAAAATTGAAGCTGCGGACGGTTTCGCTTGGACTGCGATAGTACTGCAAACATCCAGGTGGAGCTGAAAAACATTAACTAATTTCAAATAAGTCATTCGCAGTAATTAAATTTCTCAGCCATCAAGATAACTTTTTAATTATACTTCAAGATTTTGCTAAGGCAAAATTGGCAAAGATTGCAATACGAAAAGAACAACAATAGCTATGGAAGAACATAATAATTACCCATATCCATGCTATTACAGGAAACCATTGAAATTTTTATTTTCCATTTCCTAGTCATTCGGTCTCCGTTGCTCACAACGCTCAAAACAACGGGATTTCCAGATCCTCTGCCCATATCAATGTACACTGCAAAATAAAAAATTTCAAATTAATCCTAGAAGCAAGAGACTGTCAATTAATGTGTAAAATGTTACCTAAGTAAAATGATGATATGCCAGATTGAGTAGCAAAGCAGCTCTTTGCCTTTGGTTATAATTACTAGATGGTCTAACTTCAGAAGAATTTTTTACTGCTTATAGCTTAAAACATTTTGATACTTTAGAAAAAACTGATATTTATTTCCTTAATACAAATTTTTTATATTAAAAAAAGCTCAGTTTTATTCTTCAAATAACATTTCGCAATGTTGAGACCTGTATGCTCTATTTCATGCAGACTTCTTGAAAATTTAAAATCAGATTCAAGCAGCATTTGGTTGTTAAGACTCACTCATTAAATTCAGTTAAGATTCCCTAATAAAATTGATCTCGGTGGTAACAGGCAAGTGATGTCTTGGAATAGTAGTGAACCAGATCCGTTAAAATGATTTCTGCGACCATATATAAAAGGTAATATTAAGGTTAGAATTAAGTTTGATGTGAGCTTTTCGATACATACAGAAGTTTGGTTTCTCAAGTTTTTGTAATTATTTTACTTTAAAACTTTAAATTCAGATAATAAGATTCCAATATATTTAAAAAAAATTCTGCTTTTATTGGTCGAACTCAAGTTACTGAGAAGCTATGTTTCCAGCCAAGTCTTTTAGTTCTCCAATGACTGATATAGGATCTGCAAAACTGCATATGATCTTCAAATATCACTACTTATTCATCTATAATATCACCTATTAGTAATTAAAAAGAAGAACAAAATTGATATAAATGCAACCATTCTTTCTTAATGCGAAAACAACTGAAATTTTTCAGTACTTGTGATTCGAATAACACTGATTTGGAAGCTGGCTTATAAATTCTCTTTTAAAAATTTCCAACAGATTTCATTTAAAATAAAGTAAAATATGTAGAAATTAAAAGACATAAGACTGGCCCACATTACTTCCTTGTCCTTCTTCTCAATGTGTGGAATTTATGATCATTCAATAAGTTCACTGAGGGACTAGTATATAAACAAATGTGGTGCTTATGTGTTATCAAAACCACCTTTCTGGAAGTCGCCAGATTTTCAGAATGTGTCAGACTCTGGCAACCATACACATAAACATTCTTCAGGCAACCATTTTTAAAGCAATCTTTCAGTCAAGCAAGGTTGCCATTTTTGTGTGCGTTCTTTTTGTTGTATCCCAAGCTCCAACGGTTTTTATAAACAAATCGGAATTCTTTTTGCAGCAAACTTAATTTAAAATATGCGATTGTGGAATTTGACAGCAATGGCAGAAATTTCTGCAGGAATACAGAATTTTGCTCAAAATATCTAAAGGGATTAACGAGGAGATGAATTCGGTAGATAGCCGGAGTTGCCGAAGTTTGCAAGATGCCGAGTCTCTGAAATTCTTTTAAGATTTTTTAAGCGAAAACAAATCGCTGTGTACTTGGAGAGAAGAATAGTGCAAAAAAGATTACACAAAGGCTTGGAGATGAAAATGAAAGTATTTTATTTTTTAATGCACCACGTAATCCATATTTAAGAATTTAAATTTGTAGTTTAAATTTCTAAAGTATATTGATAATGTCTACCAGCTTACGATAAATATCCATAGTATGGGAATCTTTTTTAAAAAATTCGCGAAAACCACCAATTTGCCCAATAAGTAACTTTTAACTTTTCATTTGTAAAAAATCGTCGACTTGCTCCAAAATGGTTGATTTAAACAGTAAGTACCAGAAAAGTTTGGTAAAATTCTATTAACCATAATTTTGTATGCGAAAGGAAAAACTACTTACGGTGTTGACCCCTGTTTTCTCCACAAAGAATGGGTAAGCGTTCTCCAACGGTAGTTCTGACCATGAAAGAATCTTTTGTACACAGACCTAATATGTCAGGTTGTGCTAAGCTAAATTCTTCAAAGTCCAGTCTCAGCTGACATACATTAGGCTGTTTCTCAACGGTAACTTGGCATGTGTCAGTTCCATTCTCTCCCTGTGGGTAAGACGGGTTCACAAATACAGTTTCATTTCGACTTGTTACACCACCACAGGTAAATTTGACTGCAAACAAGAAATTGAATTTTTTACTTAGGTAAAGGAAAAGCATAAATTTTACAAAAAAAAAAAAAAAAAAAAAAAAAAATTCTAAAAATATATCCTTATGTTAAGTTTGAAGTGAATGGTAAGCAGTTTTAAAAGGTGGACAGTTGATTTTTGGCATAAAATAGAATTTATTATAGAACCGTTAGGGGATTATTCCCCCTTATGTATATTCAACTTGTATAAGATTAACAAGAGTCAATTTTTTTTCCTGTTGCTCTTTATATGAAGGTAAGAATTTACAAAATAAGACAACCAAATATTAGACATTTAAAAATACATACATATGCATATGTAGTCATATTATGAATAAATATAATATGCTCCAAAGGCAGTTTTCAGATAACCGGCCCTTGGCGATTTGTTGACATCTCGGAAGAGTGCGTGTGCGCCAGATTATGGTAACCCTGAGAAGCGTTACAAACCTGCAACCCACTCAGGGAATTTTCCTGAAGGACGAAAAGGGATTCTTTCTGTTACATACGAGTAGATTTAGGAAACGTTACGGCAAGACAAAATAGAAGTTGGAAAATCGCAAATCATAATTAGTTCATATTTTCGCAAATCGTTATCGGGTGTTAATCATAATTAGTTCATATTTTCGCAAATCGTTATCGGGTGTTAATCATAATTAGTTCATATTTTCGCAAATCGCTATCGGGTGTTAATTTCAGTTGAAAAAATAAAGCTCTATTCTGTTTATGGAACGTTAACGGTAAGACAAAATGAAAGATGGAAAATCGCAAATCCTAATTAGTTCATGTTTTTTTCGCAAATCATTATCGGGAGTTCATTTCAATTGAAAAAAATTAAGCTCTATTCTATTTATTCTACGTTTCCTAGTCTATTTATTTCTACCTTTTGTAAAATAAGCAAATCATAATTAATTCATATTTTCGTAATAATTTATGCTAATTGCTCTAAAAACACCATACTTTTCTTCAAAACAGCACTTGAGTTATTAATTGTGTTAACAATGCAGTTGTTCTACATTTTTATGCACAGTGCTGTCTGTTACTTTTATTCTTTGGTTCAAAAAAGTGAATGGAATTATACATTCTGAAAATTAGTTCACATCAGTAATTAATCTTTTACTCGTATACAATTAAATTTTCATAATTTAAATTTAAATTAGCTTTATGCGAATGAGAAAATTTGATAAATTCTTATGAAATGTATAATATTTTTAAACAAGTGCATTTTTAGCCACTGGTTCTTTTTAACTTAAATTCATATGCATTGTTTTGTATGCAAGATAAATAGGTATTCTTCTGTTATCAAGACAAGATTCAGAATTCATATTATGAATGCAAAACTGCGATATTAAAATAGCAGCTTTAAAAAATTAAATTAACAAGACAAAATGTCCAAGCATTAGCAGAGCTCTTATAGCGATCGAGCAAGAACAGTTATCCATTTGTATGCTCAGTGATAATGGTAAAAGAAAAATTTCATGTTTACAAGCTTATGCATCTGAAGAATACTGATTTGAAGCTAATACTTTCTTTTTAATTTTCTTTTCATTTTCTTTTATTGATTTATTTGCTCGATGTGTGTGCGCGCGTAACATCAACAGTTTTCCAGAAAAGCAAAATTTAAATTATGAGTCTTGAAGATGCAAAGTAAAATTCTAGAACTGAATTAGCCGCTACAAATTATTCACAGAAAATGAAATGAATGAAGCCTTGCCACTCAGATGGTCATTTTGTCATTGTATAACCATAGATCATAGCTTCTGAAAATATTACATTTCTCTGTGTGAGCTTTATGAACCATATGAAATTATAAATAACACTTTCTGAGGAAAGATAAGTTCGAATGCGTTTAGATTAACCTATAACTAACATTTCAAACACATAACGAACGAACGTTAAAGTAAAAACTTTAAAATTCTAGAAGAACTTATCGTTTCTTTTAATAAGAATCAATGGTACTTTTTAACAATAGTTTAGATTTTGATTGCTTAGATGAATTCACTTTCATTATAATTCTCTTTCGCCTGATTATGACATTTAGAGGTGATTTTAGTGTCCTCACATGTGCTTAACGCCAGTTTTTTCTTTATTCATCCTCTCTTGGTTTTGGTTTAGCTGCACCATGCATTCCATGGTAAAACCAGCAACGGGGAAATTTTGGTGCTCCCTTTCTTTAATTCAGAGATGGGAAACCTTTTTACCATGAGAGGCCGCATTTAAATTAGGCTGCATAAGTTGATATGCCAATAACTACGACCTTTTTAGAAATTATTATAGTTTTTGCATAGTTTTATCAATTTATTGCATTATACAGAAATTATGAAAAAAAGTCATTTATTAAAATAAAAATTTACAACATAAAATATTTTAGTATTCACATAAGGCTAATAACTTTTTATAACATTAATTTTTAATAATTTTTAATAACAGCTACATATGTTTTAATGCTGTTTCAAATAAAACTAATAAAGTAGAAATAGTTTTCAAAAAATTTATTACATGATGAAGAAAAGCAATAGAAAAGTAATAATATTAAGTTATAAAAAACCAACGTAGCAACAGTATGTAAAATAATGTTATAATTCGATGAAAAATTTAATTTAGTGGGTTAGTGGGATATTTGCATTTTTTTCTTACCTGCAGTTGAATATCTGGATCAAGCTTCGTAACGCGCACCCTTAGTAAAGCCTCTAAATGAGCATCTGTAATTTGCGTTCTTAAACTAGTTTTATTTTTGGTCATAAAAAAAGTGTTGACTCGCAGTAGTAAGTACTTCCAATGGAGAAAAGTAAACGACATGCATGCTCTCGTAGTCATGAATATTCAACAGCATTTTTCCAGATTTCTATTGGAACCTTTTTAGCGTCAAAAAGAGATTTGAAGATGATATCTTCCCGCAACTCAAATAACTCCGTTTGTAATGAAGTAGGAGCTTTAGATATATCTACTAAATGTGTTTCAAATGTGTTTCATAGCAGAAGTGTACTCGTGATAATCTGAAAATCTTTCAGTATATTCTTCTATTAAAAAGTCCAGTATATGTACATATTCATTGACTGTTTTATTTTTACACTTTTGCTAGCTCCGGGAAGTGTTCTGCAGATATATCAGAGTAAGAGAGCAATATTTTGAAAAATGTTTTTTTTTTTTTTTTTTTTTTTTTTTCAAAACGCTTGGATCTTTTGCCACATTTCATATATATGATTTGTTTTACCTTGCAGGCAAATATTTAAATTGTTTTGTTTTGTCATAATATCAGACCCCCCCAAAAAATTAGTGTTTCTAAAAAAATGCTTCATTTGAGAGATCACATAGTTTTCCCTTTCTTGATGAAAGTTTAAGGTTAGTCTTCGTAAAGTTAAAACTTTTATCAAAACCTGTCCTATTGATAGCCAGCGAACCTTACCAGTAGTACCGTAGATCAACACTGCACACTTTCTCGTCTAAATTTAGCATTTGCCGAAATTCGCGATGACGCATTGCATTTACGCGAAAATAGTTGACAATCCAAATAGTCCTATCTGTAGCGTCTTGCAAAATTATTATTTTTGTTCAAAGATTTTGCTAATGTAAATGCAGTGAAATGATATCAATTTTCTTTTTCTAATTAAAGCAACGAATCCTTCTTTCTTGCCTCTCATGAAAGGTGCGTCATCGATGCAGAGACTGACTAAATTACTGACATTTAATTGTATCGATGGCATATTTCTCTGAAGTTTTCGAAAACGTCAGTTTAGCGAGTTCTTTTAGTTAGCGTATCCAGCGCAAGTTCTTCGTATAGTTATAGCACGAATAAAAGAAACTTGCGCCGAGTCAGTTTTATCAATGCTTTCATCTAAAACAACTGAAAATTAAACGTCTCCAGTTTGTATAATTTTACGAAGTTGCTCTGTTACATTTTCAGCTAATTCGTGCGACCGATCTGTTATAGTTCTTTTTGAAAGAGGTAATTGTTTCTATTTATCGACTTTTTCTGGATCTAACATACCAAGTGCTTCAGCAATACATTCTTTAATTATTTCTACGTCACTAAATGGTCTGTCTCTTTTTCCAAGTATACGTGCTATTTTGCAAGTAACAGCAACTGCAGTGGTATTTTTTTTTACAAAAGCTTTAAAAAAACGCCTGTTCATGATGTTTCTCATTTTCAATTTTTGAACTCCAGATTGTCGAGATTCACATTCTAAATTCAAATATTTATGTTCTTTATGAGTCAAATAGTGCTAATTTGCATTCGTGTTCTTCAAAGTAGTCAAAACCGTATTGCACAATAAACACACCATTTTATCTCTCATAGAAGTAAAGAAACAATCTAACTTCCACTCTACATTTAATGTTCTGTCTCCTCTAGTTAAGTTTCTTCTCTTACAATTTGACATGATAAACGAATATCAAATAATATCCTTAAGTAAGCATATACTTACTAAAAATACAATAAAACCGAGTATTAATAAAACCTCAGAATAAGTAAAACAATAACTAGATTTTCACAATGGCCAATAGGAAAATGAGATGAGACTGTTACAATCACACACATATAAATACAAATCACCAACTTCGCAACATACGGGGGAATGCTAAGGGGGGGCGGTGTACCGGGAGGAAAGTAGGTACTGTCTGTGGCTGAGAACAGTCACCGTCACAGTGTCCGGTGGGTGGTGAATGCTACAAGCAACAAGATTAGTGTATTTCAAGTAAGGATGAGCCGTGGAACAAATATAAGAACAAAACAGAAGGATTTCCATTATTGGATGTTGGCAACCTGAAAAGGGCGCCAGCTTGGCAATAATTTCAGACTATGGAAGAACGCTAGAGCTTCAACATTGCAGCACTCTAATTCATGTTATGCTTAATAGATGGCAGCACGTTATTTAATTCTATTACTTTTCAAATTGTCGTAATCTATATAATTAAATATTAATACCAGATCTAGAGGCCGCACAAGGAACTCACGGAGGCCGCACGTT
The DNA here is from genome assembly GCF_044657685.1 of Stegodyphus dumicola. Lineage (NCBI taxonomy): Eukaryota > Metazoa > Arthropoda > Arachnida > Araneae > Eresidae > Stegodyphus > Stegodyphus dumicola. Next base: position 103,439,109 of record NC_140781.1, on the reverse strand, counting down.
CCCCATCTCTGCTTTCATTCCTAAGGACATTTTTGTAGTGCCTACTTTCCTTCATACCTTAAGCACGTGCTTATATTACTTAATGGTTAATTCAGCCATGGTATCCAGCCAATTATAACATATTACATTCAAAAATCAGTGCTTATATTTTTAATAAAATTCATTTTTAAGTTGCATTTAATTCCGAATTTAACAAATAAAGAAATGCTGAAAATTTTCCCTTTTAAGAAATTTCAGAAAAAATTAAATTGCGTTTTAATTTTAAAGCAAAAGTAATGTCACTCAAAGGATATATGTAGCTTCAGTTTCGCTACCTTTCATAATTTTTTACCTTTGGTATTTAACTAAATTTTACTTCAACTCAAAGTTAAGTAAAAACCCCATTAGACCATAAAAAAATTCACTTTCATGTGCAATTCGTTTACTTGTATAGCTATTAAATATCTTTAATACAAGAGTTATAAAGTGATTAGATTCAGTGGCGTAGCGAGAGGGGGGCAAGGGGGTGCATGATGCCCCGGGCGCCGCTCGTACAGGGGCGCCAAATGGTCTCCAAACAAGATTTTCCGGAAAATTTCTATTTTTATTTTGATCGATTTCTGGAAAATATATTTAAAATTAATAACTATTGTAATATAATTAATTATTTTCTTGATTTGTGTGATAAAATGTGTAATAAAATGTTTGCAGTACATCAACCAAAACGTTCTTTCTGATCACTTTATTTCTCCAAAGTAGAGATATATATTTAAACGAAATGCACGTATATCTCCCGCTTTTTATTTTAAAACGATAACACGACCTTGTCCCGAATTTCTCAAATATATCCAGTTTCCAAAATCCAATTCCATAATCTGGAAATGACATTTTTTGAGATTCGTAACGCTTCCGCTACAATGGATTGCGTTTGACTCTCCTATAAACGGCTGATGGCCTTCCTGGCTACCAATTCAACTAAGCCATCTTCCTGAGACGTTGTATATTAACTTCTACGAAGCATTTAACGCATGTGAATTGTTTTTAATCTTCTATTACAAAAGGAATACTGCAGGTCGTTCCTTACTCCTTATCTAAAACACATAGTTTTCGACGTCACAGACTAAATTTGCATATTCCCAACTTTGTAAACGTTATAATTTTCCTTTATAATCTCTTCTATTTTCTTTTGTTCAAAAATGTTATCGATTATATGGTTATTTCATACCGAACCCACAATATCCCCTAATTGTTTTGAGCAGTGAATGTGACTGCATGACGTTACTCCACAGTAGAAAAGAAACAGAACCTAAAACTCCACTACATATCTATAGAGAATATGTTTTTCCAAACCTAAGAGTCGCACTTTAAATACTACTTACTATGAACGTTCGTTCAGCAAATTAAAATAAATTTTCACATATTTACAATCAAAGGTGGGACAAGATCTCCTAAGTCATCTAGCATTTTTAAGTGTGGAAAGAGAAAAATTTGGAAGGATCGACTTTGATGAAGTAAATGATAAATTTGCTTCATCCAAGGTAAGAAAAATGTATACACAATAATTAATTTTATTCATGTATTATATTATTATTAATAAATATAAGAGCCCGACCAAGTCGAGGTGCACGTGATTGAAGCGAGATGAGGACAAATTAAAATTTTTAAGTTGGTTGGTAGTGTGTCTGACAATTTTAGATCTTTGGCACTCCAAGCATGAACGTATCCAGTTGGCTATGTCCTTTTGCATGCTAGGCCATACGAAACGTTTCTATATAAGTTTCCTTGAAGCCTTGATGCCAGGATGTGACAGACGATGTAACTGACTAAAAATGGCATGGCGAAACCCGGAGGAACAGTCGACCCGGAGGGAAGTCGAAATCTTGAATCCTGAACATCACAATAAAGTGATTTTCCAGGTGACAGCTGCATAGGCTGCAAGTTGAGATTAGTGGAAGATTTTCTTTTCAAGAGGGTTTGTAGTTCTGAATTCCGGTGTTGTTCATCCGCAAGGGCAGCAAAGTTTATTGGCGAAGGAACGGCTAGTTCTTCAATACGAGACAAGATGTCTGCTACAATATTCTGCGAACCCGCAATATAACAGATATCTGTTGAAAATTGCCCTATGAAGTCTAGGTGTCTCATTTGACGAGGAGAAGCTTTCTTCGCTGTTGAAAAGAGGCTGCTGAAAAGTATAGATTAAGGGTTCGTGATCTGTCAAGATCATGAAAACGCGTCCCTATAGCATATGCCTATAGCATATAATATTTCACAGCTTCATAATTTCCTAATAATTCGCGATCGTAAGTGCTGTATCTGGTTTGTACTAGTAAGAGTTTTTTAGAAAAGTATGAAAGGGGTTTCCATAATTCTTGACCTTTCTGTTTTAAAACTGCTCCTATACCTGTCGTTGATGCGTCAACGTGTAGAGATATTAAGTTATTTTTTGGAAGCAGAAGAGATGAAAAATATGCAACGCCTTCGCCGGGAATCGAAACGCGGACCTCTGGAGTACTGGCCCAGAGTGCAGAACCACTACACCACGAAGGCACGCTAGGAAAGCGGAAGAAATACCTTATATACTCCCCTTTTTAAAGGGCGACTGGGGTTTTTAGGGGACGCAATCGCCAAATCCTGGGTGTGGAGAATCCTCATTCAACACCCCTTTTATTTCGGGCGCCACTGTAGAGACATTAGGATATTTGGAAGCAAGAGAGATTGAAAAAATAGCAATCGCCTTCGCCGGGAATCGAACCGCGGACCTCTGGAGTACCGGCCCAGCGTGCAAAACCACTACACCACGAAAGCACGCTAGGAAAGCGGGAGAAATACCTTATAAACGTAGAGTGATAACGGTTTAGATGCGGAAGGATACTGCAAATTTGTTGCCGAAATTAAATCATTTTTGCATTTTTGGAACGCTTCGCGAGATTCTGCGGTCCAGGTTATAACACGTTTATCGTTTTTCTTGATTCCAACCAAAAAAGAATTTAGAGGTGCTTGTATGGTTGTTGCATGAGGTAAGAAACGTCGATAAAATTTGAGCATAACAAGAAATCTTCTTAAGTCGTTAGTCCTTCACTGTAGATGGTTCGGGCATATCGCGGATAGTGGTGACTCTATCTGGAAGGGGTCGAACGCCATCAGAGGCAATTTCATGACCAAGAAAGCATACTCTTGGTTGGCCAAAAACGCATTTGGATGAATTAAGACTGACACCGTACCTTTGAAAACGTTCAAAAACTGTTCTCAAATGTGAAAGGTGTTCTTGCTCTGAAGAGGAGGCGATTAAGACGTCATCAAAATAAGGTACACAAAAGTCGAGGCCGTTTAACACCTGGTTCATGAAGCGTTGGAACGTTTGAGCAGCATTGCATAAGCCGAAATCATGACCGGAAACTCAAATAGTCCAAAAGGCGTAATAACCGCAGTTTTTGGAATATCAGTTGGCTTATCGGGCACTTGGTGATACGCCTGCTCAAGATCAATGGTTGTAAAAATAGCTTTTCACTCGAAAACTTGCATACAGTCTTGAATGTGAGGGACTGGGTAACGACCAGGAATTGTAGCTGCATTTAACCAGCGATAATCGCCACTTACCATTTCGTTTTCGAACTAGATGGAGCGGATTTACGCAGGAACTTTTTGAAGGACGGCAAATTCCCTGTTCCATCACGTATTGAAATTCCTCTTTGGCGGCTTTAAGCTTGTCCAGAGGTAAGCGTCTTGGTTTAGCGTCAATCGGAGGTCCGGTAGTTTCAATATAATGTAATACATTCTGCTTGGGTTCGGAAATACCCATAACTGGGCGCGTGTTTGTAGGGAATTCTCTGAGAAGTTGATGTCGTGGGTAGTTACCGGAAATCAGTTTAATGCTCAAATCTTGACTATTGCGAATTACTCCCGGATAAGTTAAGTTGGTTGTGGAATCTATCAAACGGCGATTCTTAAGATCGGCAAGAAAAGAAAATTTTTGAAAAAAATCTGCGCCAATAATAGGACTTGAAACAGTAGCAATCATGAATGGCCATTGGAAGTTGCGGTGCAATTCTAAATCAACAGATATCAGGCGTTCACCAAAAGTTTGAATAGGAGTTCCATTTGCTACATAAAGTTGTAACTTGGTAAGGCGCTTTTGTTCGTGAAAACGTGGTGGAACGACAGAAACATCAAAAGACAAGAACTACAAGAAACCTTAAGCCCGAATTCTTTTCGATGAGAAAAAGGCGTGCAAAATTCCAGCCGCTGTCGTTCACAACTTCGAGCAACAGCCCTTCTCGTTTCCCTGGTCGTTATAACGACACGGTGGGCGGTATTTGTTTGCCTTGTTTCGAAATTTGTGGTGATAAAAACAAATACTCGGAGGAGGGCTTTGATAACGTTTCCTCAGTTGGCTACGGCGTGTATTTCGACCACGTGATGTGGAGCGGTTGCGCTGAAAAGGTTCAGCTTGGATGACTACTAACTGAGCAACCTGTTTGAACAAATCATCAATATAAGCTTGTAACGCCACAATACCTGGACCAGGAGCCTGCATTACGTGTATTTACGCTGGAATGGCCATCTCGTGAATTTTATCAGCGATTTCGGGAAGATTTTTAAGTGGCTCGCTACTGGCCGCTAAAATGGTTTGCATGTTAGATGGGAGTCTATTCATCCATAATGTTTTAAGAATGTTATCCGTTAGTTTACCGGCGACTAAATCTGACATTTTAGACAGCAAGTGAGAAGGCCTCATATCACCCAACCGTAAATCATGCAACAGCTGCTCGATTTTAACTGTCTCGGATTCTTCATAAACAGAAATTAATTTTTTTGTATTTGTTCGTCGTCGGTGGATTCAAAATTATTTCATGAGCTGATTGCAGTACCTCTGATTCTAACGCGGCTATCACTGTATAAAATTGAGTTTCGTCGGCAGTAATGTGACTCAACTGCGCATCCAATTGAATGAACCATAAACGATGGGTCTCGGCGAGAAAAAAGCGGTGGCTTAACTGCCACTCGCGCCAATTGCGAAGCAGCATCGTTGTCAACCACTTTAGATCAATCAAATATGCACAATAATAATATGTATAGAATATGCACAATAATAATATGTATAGAATATGCACAATAATAATATGTATAGAATATGCACAATAATAATATGTATAGAAAAATAATCAATATGTATATAGTGACACAGTTTCTTGGTATTTGAAATCAGAGATATTGGAGGCTCAAATGCAGCAGACGATATATATATCCGCTGAAATTATGACAGAAATATGTTGACTCACCGGAATGCGGTAAAAAGCTTGAAATGACAGGTGGATGTCTTACTTCATCTCATCACACTGGATAACTTACTGTTGCTCAGAATGTAAACATATAAACTCCATATTCGTGCAACATTGAAGGTTGCTATTCGTAATAAATACGTGTCACCAATTATGGTAGTACAATTTTTTGAGACAAATCGTTAAACAATTATAACAATTGAATGGAATAAACATCATTTTTGTTTTTGGTTGCTATGGTTTATCAGACTGGCAGAGTTGAGTTGTAGTAGGCAAGTTGCCACATATCTATTTATCTATAATGTATATTAAACTTTTAATTGTTTAAAAACTGTACTTTTTAAAAACACTTATATAAATATGTAAAATAAATAACACCTTTTTAACTAATTCTAGATCATCGTATGTCAGATTTTTCCGCCGACACAGATGCATTTCAGAATCCAAGGCTAGTGCAGTTAGGTAGTGACTAATCTTAATATATTTTTGAGTATTTTATGGCAGATTCAGCATTTTATTATTATTTGCATTATTTTCTTATTACGAATATATTCTATACACTATATTACTGAAAGTTTTTTTGTGGGGGGCGCCAAAACGTTATTTTGCCCCGGGCTCCAGTTATGCTTGCTACGCCACTGATTAGATTTTAAAAAATAATAAATGCCATCTGGTTCGATTTCATGCTGTTTACAGACTTCAAATACAGATGGCAGCACTTACAGTAGCAACATTGTGCAAGCCCGTTAGCACAGACTCCGATGGAATGGCCGCCACGATCACCGCACTCTCTGCTCGTTAAACAACTTCCTCGATCTCCGCTGTCACCCGTACAAGCGGAATTTGTAGGTCGAACCAAGTCAAAAATGCTTCCTGAAAAATACAAGAATGCAGTTTTTAAGAGTACGTCATTAATAAAAACAAACAAGTATTTTTTTCTATCTAACAGGTGTCAGGAATACAAAGTAAAATTATAGCAAGATTAAAAACTCCTTGAAATGGTGGAATACGCTTATATACGGGATTTTATTTTACTTTTTATTTGTCCTTCAGTAAAATGTATTCAAAAATTATTTGGAGATTTACAACAATTAGAAAAAACTAACAGATAAACTACATAACCTACAACCCCCCAAAAATTCAAATTTAATTATGCCCTAAACGCATAAAATCTGTGTTGATAATATTTTATCTCCTTCAATAACATAAAAAAAGGTTGTGTTATAAATATTAAAATTCGCACACAAAGACCTCATATGGTGCAGTTGGTAATGATAGAAACATAAAAAATGTTAACATAAATCATATATGCATAAAATTAGTTGCAATTCATACTGTATTATTGTGATAACTACGCTGTATGGTGCTAGTCGTGTCCTTTTTCCTTCAGAAAGAATACAGCATTAATAGACTTAGGATGTGAAACAGGTGTTAATTTATTCGTTAGGGGGGGGTGAAGTTTTTGCGAAACATCAGGCTATAGTAATATTTAGATTCGGAGAAGGGTAGAAGGGAGAAAGGCGTTTTGGAGAAATGCGCTGGTTGTTGGTGTCCTTACCCCCCACAAAATTCAAGGATCAAGTGTAGTTGAATTTTTCCTCCTTGGTATGGTTTTTAAACAGTGTACACAATTTTATGAGATTATTAATGAAATGATAAGTACAGCTAATTTAATTACTACTTTACTGCATCTGCTGTATTTTTCTCGTAAACAGCTAACCAAAACTCATATATGCATAAAATTAGTTGAAGGAAAATTTTTGAAACAAGGAAATTTTTTGAAAATTTTTTAAAAAACTCTTAGAATGGCGGCTAACAAACTTATAGGTTTGTAGCAAGAAAAATATTTTTATCCCAGAACACTTTTAAGTGATCCAGGGAGCCATCTTTTCCAGCTAGACAGCAGATGTTTCATGAAAGTCAGCAGATAAAATAGTTATTTAAACCACTGAATATTATTTGGGTGGTCCAAAAAGCCTTTTTTTCTTAAACCATTAATAATTTTGCTTCAGTCATTGTAACTGCTAATTCTAATTCGTAATCACAAGAGAATATGGCTACTTAATTTAAATAATGATGTATTTCTAAAATTGTTTAATCAGCTCATGACCTCTTTAAATACAAGTGAAGTTCACAAGATCAGATTTGTTCTTCTCTCTATTATATTTTTGAGTAAAAATAATCCATTCAGTAGTGTTTCCTAGCTTGTAGCAAGGCCTTTATCTAAATTATCTGCAAGTTTCTTAGTTACTTAAATAATAACAATTGTGCGCAAGTATTTAACTAAAATACTTCAAAATACTACTTCTTTGTGCATTGTAAATACAAATTTCATATATATTCCACTCAGAAAATGCATTACCAAGTCAACGATTGCTTACTGTAACAATGTATGCCCATATAAAATGTGCAATGTATATTTTAATATATAAATCGTATATTCTGAGGAGGTTTCGTGTTTATAAACAGATAATCATCATAGAGCATCAAAACTTTTCCTATTTCTCAATACGCATATTGAAGGAATTCCTAAAATTTGAGTTCCTATTTATAATGGATAAACACTTATTTTTTATTAAGCGTATTACTTATTTCAAAGTGCAGATTTTTGTTATCCTAGCTATTACAAATAATTCCGTGAATACATTGCTTTAGACTGGCCATTAATTCCATTCTAAGATACACTTCAGATTCCTAAGGGGAAGGAAGATCTGAGTTTGTCACTTTTAGCCTCTTAGAAGGTTATTCTTAGAGGCACGAAGACTCATCTTTAACTCTTTCCTAACTTCCATGCTCTTGTGAATTAAAAGTTTTATTATTTTAGCATAAATTTGTATTATACGTGTGTTATAATACGCATCCAAAAAATGTCAACTATATTACTGATATTGCTTATACCCATTTCCGTACTGAACAAATCGATTGCATTACTGGTTTGCTCACACATAATTCTGCTCTTACATTGTTACATTATGGGTTCATCAAAGCTATTTATATTTCCAATTCATATGTATTTTTTTTTCGTTTCCATCTATATATGTCAAATGTATTCTAGTAAAAATGATGCTTTGGCTAATATTCACAATCTTTTATAGATACACTGTAGAACCATTAGGTTATTTTGAAGCTGGAGACTTGAAAAATATGCAACGCTCTCGCCGGAACTCGAACTCCAAACCTCTCGAATACGCGCCAAGTATGCTTCCAATTACACTACGAAGGCATGCGGAACGAAGAAAATACCTTATATATCCCTCCCCCCCCATTTTAAAAGGCGACAGTTGAATGAAGGGACCCAATCGCCAAATCCTGGTGGTGACGAATTATAGCCCCCCACCTTTTAGTTCGGGCACCACTATCATTAAGAGTCATTAAGTTATTTGGACACAGACGACATGAAAAATATGCAGTACTTTCTCCGGAACTCGAACTCCGGACACGCATCGAGTATGCTTCAAAAGTCTCCCCCCCCCCATTTGCGACTTCCATTGACTCAGAGGTCTCTCTCTCTAGTAGAATCCATTTGTTACGGTGTGACCGATGAAACAAATTAGAAAACTTTTTGCGTTTTTTAGAAAGCTAAGTAAATACTGCATAGCATATGGATTTCTTTCTTTGAATTTGGATTGTATTTAAAGCAAAAAAAAGTAGGACGAAAAATATAGTTAAATCACAATTTCTGTCAATAAGAGGCTTAACAGAGCTCTTCACTATTCAATCTTGGTACTTATTAAAGTTTCCTTCTCAGAAAATATAAACTTCGAAGCAGGAATATAATGTTAAACTTCATACTTTACTTTTTTAATTAAATTTTTTTTTTTTTAATTAAGCGATGTTTCTCAGCTACTTCAAAAGTAACTAAGAAACAATATAAAAAGACCTACATTTTTTTCCATTTAAAATTATAGGTTATTAAGTTATGATTTAAAATGAGCGAGATTGCATGATTTTTTAAACAATTCCAAAATAAATATTTGAGATAGCTAGAACATAAACACCACGGAATGATATCTTCTTTCGACGTTTGAAATAAATGGAAATTTTTAATTCTAAATTTCAGTCATATATTTGTGTATGAAACTGATAAACATTTTAAATGCATTGATTTGGTATTCCTTTATAATTTAATTAAGGTTTGTAATAAAATTAATAAGAAGATTACTGCAGTAAGTTTAATAAGAATCTTCTTTCTTTCTTTCTTTCTTTTTTTTTTTTTTTTTTTCAGTTCTTTCGAGGGACCTGATTTAAAATGTGTAAGTTTATGTTTTATTCAACATACAACTAAACTAAAACCATGAAAACTAAATGTACGAAAAGGTGAAATACCCTTTTTCATTTACGTTGCTTTAATTGAAATTTTGGAATTTCAAAGTTATTTCATGAAATGCACTTCATATTGAACATAATTTGCATAATAGCATCTTCTATATTAAGTTTTATAATTAGAGATCCGCTTCTGAGCACTTTAAGTACTTTTTGACGACCGCTAGCGCAGACTTTTGTTGGCACTCCGATTATTAGAGATTATTATCGATTATTAATTATTATAGGTACTAACATTACAATAGGGCAGGCATATGCTAGCCTTCTTTGAAAAATCTTTACCTCATATGAAGTAATTTGCAGTTTCATGATTATCTGAATCATTTTATTCAATGGAATCTTGCTCATTGTTTATTAAAAAATAATCTAAGAACGTGCTCGAAAGAAAATCATCGTAATTGATTTAAGCAATTAAAACTGCATTTGAAAGTAAGGCATTGTAATTTGTATCAAAAATTAAAAATGACCTTGAAAGAAAATCATCATTATTTAATAAAGGAATGCGATTTATTTTTAATTTGGAATTCAAAAAACAAACTGATCTTTTTCCCATTAATTACGCATTTTTTACCTCACGCTTACAAAGTATAAATATATATTTCCTCAGAAGAAGAATAAAGAAGAAATCAGGATAAGATATCTTTAAAGTGCTGTTATTGTTAAACTGCGCAAGCTAGTGTTTTAAGGTAACAATACATTTCCTATTAAACAACAACAAAAAAATCAAAATGCTAAGAAAAAATTTCATTGACTTTCATTATAGTTTATATGTCATCTTGCTCTCCATCAGAACTATAAGATTTCATAACATTATAATTTCTGTGATGCAAATATGAAATGAGAAATTTGAATCTCTAGCTCTTAATTATTATCCGACATCTCTCATACTGTGAAATTTCATTCATCTCTAAAGCGTATGATGATTTCTGTTTTTCTTTGTTGTTGTTGTTGTGACTTATGTCGCTAGTCTGACAGAACTATCAAAACAAGCCTACGAATTTTATCATGGCGAGGAGCACAGCTTGCATCTTTGGTGTAAGCCTTGGGCACCTTATAGATGACGACAGGAGGGCAATGCTAAGTTCTGTCCCAGTTTTGTGAGGGATAAGTCCAATGGTCTCCCAACCCTCTTTCCTTACTAGCAAACCACTCGAGAGGACTTTCGACTTGCGTTGTATTTGAAGTTACCATGCTGCAAAGGCACTATACATTTAGAAACATCCAATCCTTTTCCAGAATTCGAGCCCGGATCCAAAGATACGGCAGCCAGCAACGCTAACCGCTACACCGACTAACGAGGCATTTTTGTTTGTTAAACAGATTTGTGTTTAATCCTACCATAAACATTTTTTTTTATTATTATTATTATTTTAGGAAACAGCTAAAGAAATATGTTTCTTGCTTAATCCTCTAATTATGTTTTAAGCGTAATTTTCTAAAAGTTTTATTAACCCGAAATTTTTTTCTGCTCCTTTCATATCAGGTTTTATCTGTAGATAAAGGTAAATGACGTTAAATTTTTGTTGAAATTTAAATTTTTTATTTCATCTTTTAAATTGAATTACTGAGAAACAGTCGGGAGTTAATTTTTAAATACCTTAAACGAGAATTAAAATAGCGGTAGCATATCTTTACCAGGTAGCTAATCTACTTACCTATACCAGGAGGTCGCTGGCCATGACAGTGTGATCCAATGAAGGCCAAGATCACAACAGCAAGTAAAATCTTGAGAGTTAAAGCCATACTTATGCTGCAAGTAAATAAATTTTAAATTCAGTTAAATTTGTTAATTCAGTTTTTTGTTTACGTTAAAAAAAGAATGCATAACATGATAATATGTCTAACAATTCTTTCAGTTATTGATTCTGACATATTTCTTTTCGAATTATGAATCAAGCTATGCCTATATAACACTGAAATCTGTTTTTAATTTCACAGTTTACTAAATTGGACTCGAACTTACTGAATCTTTTAGATACAGCGAAGAATCTAGATCACAAAACAAATCTTTTTTTAGCTTTCATTCTTTAGCTCTTCAGTAGTTCAATCAGAATTAAAATAAAAGTACGTTGTCATTAAAGAATAAAATATAAGTGGTATCTTTTATTCACTCTGTATTCTTTGAAATAAAATTTTGAACGGCCTTCTAGCACGACACTTTTCTTGTCGGAGGCCAATATTATCATGATATCTAAACTTAAAATCGCATTTCGTAATTTATCGTGTAAATATGTATGGTATTTATATAGTTAATTTTTAAGCGAAATTATTTTCTGAGTGTTTAATCCCTTAGTTTGACAGACAAATGTGTAATATATTCATAACAAGTTGCTTTAGGGTTACATGTCATGAGAACGATTACTTGCTGGAGAATTTATAAGGGAGTCTTTGCTTACATTTATGCCGAATAAAGCATTCTATGTAGTCAATCATTTCTACAGCCGGGAAAGCTGGGTGGGAGGCAACTACCATGGTTCAGTGGTTTTTCTCTATTCAGCACTTGGTGGATCACAGATGGTGAGGAGATCAATGCAACTGATATGTGATACAGCATATAACAAACTGCCCATTGTAAAATCGAAAATGTAATCACTTGAACTTTGAAGTAGTCTATCTCACTTGCATTTACTACAGTCCATTTAATGAAATTTGCCATTTAGGCTAGAAATTTCATGGCAGATGATGCAGGGTTTCAAATTATATCCAACTAACTTTCAGTCGTTGTAACTAATGGCTATCAACAGTCCATTTTCCAGCCATTACAAATGGCAAATAAAACTCATCAGCTGAGATACATTTACACTAATCCGATATGATAGATTTATTTACTATCGGCTTTTGTTAGGAACGAATGAACTTGCTTGCTGAATGCCTAAAAATGAGGTGAATTTTCTGACCTCACAAAGTGCTGCATCTGTAGGCAAGGTTTATAAATTTAGGCATTAGATATTTATTTTGCTAATCATTGCACTTCTAAATAACCATCTTACTCCATTTTCATGACAGGTGAAGTTTCGTTACTTGTGCTTCAAATAGATAAAAAAAGGTATTTTTGTGCTCTAAATATTATTATTTTGGGGTAAATTTATCAAATAATTCGCATTGTACTATACTTGATAAAGAAACTAGTTTTTTAATTAATTATGATTTGATATTGAAATAATTAATGCCAGAAACATTCTTACAAAATATTAAGATTTAACATACAAATATAAGTACTTGGGTTAAATTACATTGATTGAATAATAATGCATTTCTTGATCTCACTCTGTATTTTAGTCTAATTAATGCAGTTCTTTATATATTTCTGTAATATTTTAGTGTGATATGTATAAACAATACATTTCGTTTAAATATTAATTATTCCAAACTGGCCATTCGTCACATTTTGCAATCTTAAAACTCGCCTTCAATTTCTGTTTATCCAAATGTTGCTGGGATTTCTTCAAATAGCAAACATATCATGACTTCTAGTTCAACAAGAAGAGGCGTTGCTAGTAAAAACGCATCGCCAGGTCAGCTATTTCCCCCCCCAGGTAATTACCTTTCCAAGAACACGCAACTAAAAGTTAATTTATATGATGAGCACGTTCCTCCGCATGCTTTTCTTCAGTTTCCGGAGTCATTCAGGCTTGAGAAATTGACTCCGGCACACGATACCCAAAATATCAATAAGATCAAAAATAAGCCACGATAAAAAAAAATTACCCAACAACATTTCTCTGGATGACAATTGAGTTGAATGTTTTCTCTACTGAACTTCGACGTATTATAATTTTTATTGAATGCCTAAAAAGGAGTGCTAGTTTATTCTTTTTACTGACAATTTCAAAAATAAATTTTGGATTTGGTATTTTCATTTAACATATTTCATTGTTAATCCTAATCACTTTCATCTATATCATCATTTCATTAAAATATATAATTACTTAACACTTTTCGTCAAAATTAAAATTCGTATGCTCAGAAAGATTTGCCAAACGTGTTCAATAAATTATTTTCCAATTAGGACTTCAAACTTCAACATTTAATAACTTCGTCAGAGCTAGCAAACTTGAACGTCTGGATGAAATTTTCATAAAAGTGGTTTACAAGATTACTTTTACCTCACAAAAATGCATAAAGTATTAAAGATTCAAGTATTAAAGTATTAAAGAAATGAATCATGGTTAACATTGCAATGTTTTGAAGAAGTATTGCAATGCTTTGGCAATGTGGTTATAATTACCTGTTGAAAAACTACCTTTTTGGAAGAAATAACGTTTGTGAATGATTTTATGTAAATCCATGGTCTATTTTTAAATTACAGAAGGTAAGCACTAAATAAAAGATGTCAGAAAACGTTCCTTAAAATGCTCGAGAGAAGTAAAAACTTTTGGCATTTTGTGACTTCGTTTGCTTGATCTCTATTGGTTCTAAATATAACCACGAATTTGTTTAATTAAATAGTTGACTGAAGTTAAGAAGATCAAGTTATAAAGCAATAGAAGCAACAGCTTTCAGAGTTTTTCTTTTCATTTCTTTCGTAACTCAACTTTTTTATAAGAAATACATGATAAGTTTATTACCTATGTAAAGGGATTAACGAACCACATCTCTACCATGAATTTTAAATTTTAACAAGTCATTAGCGTACTTTTTCGAAAATTGAATGTAATTCAAATCCTCTTCTGAAGCCATCTTTTCTACAGGAGGATATGTTTTTTTTAAAATTTTTGAAGACGATTTTCGTGATTCATAGAAACAGTAGTTTCAACATTAGTAAAGAGCAAAAGCAAGAGCATTCTTTATAATGTACATCATGATTAAGAAGAAAATTCTTAAATCCTTTTCCCTATGGAATGTTAATTTAAATGAACACACTGAAACACAATTTTAAATTTTAAAAATCATAAATTTCTTAGTTTTCGTAACTTTAAATTTTAACAGAGTGTCACATTTAGATTGGCTTTATTATGGCTCTATCACAAAACATTTTGCATGTTTCATTAAAAAAGCTTTCTCTATTGCCTCAATAATAATAAATGAAATACTATTTACCTCATTGCCTCATTCATATTACATTAGATTAATGATATTCATAACTAATGGAAAAGTTCGAGAAATGCAACTTACCTGCAGTTTTTCTCTATCCCAGCGAATGAAAAATACGGGTCAGCGCAATAGAAGTTCACTAGAAGAACCTTGAACTTGAGCCGCTTCTGTTGGTGACTGGTTTCGCAGTCACCGGAACTAAGTGAGCATCAGAGCTCGTCGGGATTGAACTGCATTCTTATATAGTGTTTGTTCCCTCCCCTCGTTCTAAAAGTTAATGATCACGTGATACGTCAACTGTTCGTGGACTTAGATGAATAAGGTTTGATCCGAATTTTAAATATGCAAGGGGTCAGTCTAGTTCTGCTCTTTGGCAGACGTGTAATCCAGTTTGTGAATTAAACTATTTTACCGGATCTTTTTTATCACTGTTATCAATGTCAGCATATAATAATATTCAGCACGTGTCTGTTAGTTTTATAAACTGCATCTTTAAAACTGGTACTTGAAATATTTTAGTGAATCAGAATCCTTGTCTTTATTTTAGAAAAATTATAATAATGCAGGTATTTATCAGTTGATCCAATTATTTCAGTATTAATCAGAAGAAATAACTAGTGCATTTCAAGGCAGGTACACGGGTATTTTAATGAATGTACACAAAAATAGTTTCGTTGCATTCTTCAGACGGAAATTTGCAATAAAATATAAATTTTGAATGATTTTTGATGGTAGCAGTTTTGAAAAACGGCAAAAAAATTTATGCTTAAAGTCGAAGGCAGACTAAATTTTTTCTACAATTTTAATCAACTTCAAAAATATTTTTAACACAATAAATACTAGTGCATATAAAACGTAACCAAATCTTCTTGAATACTTTGATCCTTAAACAATAAAAATATTTTATATCTGTTGAAATGCATTATTGAAATGTATTGTTCAACGGTAATATTTTACGAAACGCAAGAAGCATACATTATTTTAATCAATCTGAGGAATTCTTAACTGCAATTTAAAAATTATGTCACTAAAAAAATTATTTACTTTTCGGGACCTAACGCATTTCAATTTTTTTATCGATTTCTACATAAAGCTAGAACATTTTAATGATGTGTAAAATTTCTCCGAGCAATTTCTTTTTTTAATTTAAACAATAGTTCAAAGATTTCTTTACAAAATAAAATAATACTAGTAGTGTTTAGTTTGTAGACATCTAATAACGGTCTGTTAATAGTAAAACAATGGCAACTTTTGCAGGTGTATTAACTCAGTTTTTCTGATAACAGTGTTTCAATACCAGAGCAGTCTTTTTTGTACAGTAGGTAACTGTATAATATGTACCTTCCAAAAACACTGCTGTAATAGGTCAAAATTATTCTCTTAGTATAATTAAGTTATAGAGAGAGTTATGCTGTTAAATTATACAGTACGTCAGAGAAGACGGCTCCAAGACTTTTTTTCACACACTTACACGCATAATTATGCCAGCTCCTCTAGAGGCGATCCAAAGAGGCATAAACTCCCAGTCAACCAAAGAAGACAAAACTGCACACAGTCAAAATTTTAAGCACGCAAGGCAATGGCGACCGAGCTACAGCCGGTCACCCACAAAGAGAACAAAGTCAGGTCAAAGACTGTCCCCCAATGTTAACCAAGAGGAGCCAAACCCCAAGGAGAATCTTCGATACAGCAATCCAGATAAACACCAAATTTTAAACCGAGACTGTTCAATTATACTTGTAATCTTCAATATCTAATTTATTTAGAATATAATTAACCAAGCTGACCAAGCTGAAGAACTTACAGAAAATTAAATAACATGTAGAGTCATTAGGTTTTTTTGATTGGACCTTCCAAATACGCGTTGAGTGCGCTTCCAGTTACACCACGAAGGCATATGGAAAAGAGGGTTAAACTGCCGTATATAAGAGTACTCCCCCTTTTAAAGAGCGACTGGGAATGAGGGAACCCAGCCGCCAAATCCTGGTGGTGATGAATTATCGTTTACTACCTTTGAGCTCGGGCTTCAGTGTAAAGTCATTAGATTTTTTATTTCCTTATCTCGTAGAATTTTTCAAATCAAGGAAACCCGCAGTACCCTCGCGGGATTCAAACTCCAGGCCTCGCGAATACACATCAAGTGTGCCTCTAGTTACACCTCGAAGGCATGCGTAAAGGAAGGAAAAAATACCTTATAAATTTATATAATAATAAAAAAATTATAAAATTATTATAAAATTATAAAATAATTATAAATTATTATAAAATTATTTTAATTCAAGTGTTTTCAATTCAGCTTTGTAACAAATATTGACTAACGCAAAATTCTGATAACTTTAACACTGGATTTAATGCAACTGCTTTTCTAGACAAATATCTAGATCAATAGAGTTAATTAAATTATGATCACTGTTCTTAAAATTCATCATTGTAATTTACTAATTAACCAACCCAGAACTTATTAACTGATGGCACATAAAGCCATATCGAATATTGTTTATCGATTGCTCTTGATAAAAATGTTCAGTCTTTTAAATTGTGTTTCATTTCCTTTGTACAGCTGTTTTAATAATTACCTTGTGTTCTAGGTTTATAATTCAAATTTTTATCTAGTAATACTGTAAAAGACTGAGTGAGACTTTAAAATGTATATACAGTAACAGAGAGTATAAGAACCAATGTTAATAAACACTAATCTGAGAACTAATCTAAAAGAAACTAATCTGAGAAATAAATCTTAAGGTATGAGAAATTAAATTTTCGTCAGATTCATTTCAATACAGAGTTGTTAAGCATTTAAAAAATTCTTTAATAATAGATTTTTTATGGATTGGTTTATTGATTATGTTGTGGGAATGTTGTTATAAATTTATACTGATGCATAAGTTATATTTTGTTATAGCATTTTGAAAGAATTTAACTCATTTTGTAAACAAGGACGCACTCTTAGTTTAGAGCAATGTATTTCCTTTAAACCGTAAGTGTTTCTAGATGTTAGAGGTCATTGCACCTGATTAATTTGCATTCAGTAACAAACGGGTTAGCCAGGTCAAAAACAATCGATTAGGAAGCTTGTATTTGTTAACCTCAAGTGCAACGAAAACAGAATTTGATTCCTTTTACTGTCGCAAGATGGCATTTTATCGTATTTTAATTCCTTTTGTTAAAACTAAATTTATATTCAAAGATTCAGAATGAAAAAAAGGTCAGGGGTAAAAAACTTGCCTTATTAAATTAAAATTAAATCAGCTTAATAAATTATCCTTTACTACAATCAGCAGAATTTGCATCAATCATCAGGGAAGTCTACATTAAACTTCCCAACGCTAAATGGTAATTCGTTTTTCTGTAATTTATGAATTTTTTTACACATAAATGGTTATTTATTTTTGAGGTAAGGGCTACATATAATTTTATTAAATGAGGAAGACTTTTAATTGCCGAATTTACTTGAAAATAAGATTCCCTTGAATCCTCCCTCATTTTAGGATAAATTTTAGGAAATGGAAATTTAGGTAAGTATTTATTTTCGCTTGCAATGGTTCTAACAAAGATGATCATATTTTTTAATTCCTTCAAAATATCTTTTAACTTGTAGGCTTTATATTTATTTAAACTAACATTTATTGTAAGTTTAAACTATCTTTCCTGTCAAGCCTTACTTTCCCCTGGAACTGCCAGAATATGTAAATTTGAGTAGAACACGCAAGCATTCAAATTATCAGCGGAAGTATTCTGATTTAAATAGAAGGAAACAAGTTCGGTGTGTGAGTTATTCTTACTTAGCGAGCGCGGAGGTAGTTAGCGAGAATTGAAGAACCCCGCGTTGCGGCCTATGTGCTTGGCGGGAAGTAGTGGAAATTGTTCCAGTGAGCTTCAAGTCTGCTGAATTAGCAGCGGTATTGTAAAACACGGTGAGTTAGTTATTTTAGAGAGCCTCGTAGTTAGAATCTTGTCTTTACTTTCTTTTCAGGTTATTGTTTTTATTTGACTGCCAAGTAGGCACAGTCTGTAAGCGTCAAGAGGACGCAATTGTAAATTATTACGTTGAATAAAAAGGGACTTAAACCCTTCAAAAGGCTCTATCTTTTATACAAGTTTTCACAGTCACCTCTTGGTTGCGTGCAAGTTGGAGGCGCGCAACGTTATATTGGCGCCCGAACACTTATCGAACTGAAATGGCCGAAAATTGGATGGAAGCCGCTGGACAACACCAAGAAATGACAACGCAGTTAGAAGGATTTGGATACCTGGTCCAGACTTTGAGAGCATCAATCAAGCCAAACGTCTATTTCGACGGAAAAAATTCGGTGGCGGTATTTCTCGAAGGTATAGAAAACCACTTTCAGCTCTACCCTATGCCTGAAAGACAAAAAGTTGCCATCGCCACATCAGCACTAAGAGGACAGGCCGCGCTATGGTGGAAAATATAGGCAAATTTCTTCTAGGTGAATTTGGAAGCCCGACGTATACATTTGAAAATTTCAAAAAATCGTTAGTAAAGGCCTTCCCCATAGTGAAAGATCGCGCACGGCTGGAAGCCGAGCTATATAGTTTCTATCAACGGGATACAGCAGATATGACGGACTTTATTTTACAAAAAATCAAGCTAACGGATATGCTGTATCGGAAAAAACCCGATGCGGAGATTATTGAAATAATATTACCAAGATTGTTACCCGCTGTCCAAGACTACTTTGAAATTAGAAACCCAAACACATTGCAGGAACTTTTCGAATTGGCGGTGAAGTTTCAAAATCGCAGAATAGCGGAAAAAGCGAGAGGGGAAACATATTCTCAACATACCCGAAGGAAGGAGGAAACCAGAAATGGAAATCGCTCATATGGGGGAAAGAACTATCAAGCTAACGCATCGAAACTCGAAGGTCAAGGCCCAAAAAGAAAATTTGAAAATAAGTATCCGCGTACCCAGAAGACACAGATTGAAAGGAAAGCTTTAAACGACTAGAGGGGCCTGTGAAAGGGAGGGTCCAGACCCCGGAAGTTTTAAAAAAACCCTCAAATAGACATTTAAATACAGTCATCGTAAAAAACTCACAGCTACCAATTATACAAGTCCTGGTTGGCGATGTACCAGTAGAAGCCCTCATCGATACAGGAGCAGAAGGAAATTTCATGAGTGAAAAGTTCTTCAAAAAGAATTTTTATAGGATACGACTATTTAAAACCAGAAATACGGAAATTATAGCGGCGCAAGGAAAAACATGTCACTGCATCGGGAAAGTATCATTAAACGTACAGGTAAAAGAGAAAAATCTCAAAGTATTAATTTTTGTGGTGAAACACCTGCAACACTCTCTTATTTTAGGTATGGACTTTTTAAGGGCCGCGAGGGCCAAATTAAATTTTCAAGATAGTTCCGTGGTGCTGGAGATGAACCAGAGGGTGGTGGAACCTGTGGAGAAACCGCAAGTGGACCTTAGCCATTTGAATGACCAGGAAAGTAAAGCAATACAGCAAGTGGTGAGTAATTTTTCTCATTTGTTTTCAGAAAAACCAGGAAACTGTCAAATCGTGACTCACAAGATTCAATTAAATGCCGAAAAACCTTGTAGGACTAAACCGTATCGCTATGATAAACAAAAAGACTTAATCATCGAAGAACATATTCAGGAGATGTTAAAGAATAAAATAATAACGCCCATAAATAGTGAGTACGCGAGTCCAGTCGTACTATGTAGGAAAAAGAACGAGTTTCCTCCTTCAGATGAAAGGGCTTGGAGGTTTGCTATCGATTATAGAAAACTAAATAGTATCACTAAATTTCCAGTTTACCCTTTGCCGGTTATAGACGAGATCATTAGACAGATCAAATCGACAAGATATATGTCTACTTTGGACTTAACGTCTGGCTACTATCAAATAGCTATGAGACCCGAAGATATACATAAAACCGCGTTTATAACAAAATCGGGCACTTATGCATTTTTACGCATGCCCTTTGGGTTGTGTGGGGCCCCATCAACATTCCAGAGAGCTATGGACATTGTTCTAAAGCCTGTCCTAGGAAAATCAACTTTAATTTATCTAGATGATATAATTATAACGAGTAGTACGTTGGAACAACACATTAATGACCTCGAACAAGTTTTTAAATTATTAAAAGAGGCCGGTCTTACAATTAACGCCTCAAAATGCAAGTTCGCAACTAAAGAACTTAAATATCTCGGTTATAAAATTTCGCAAAAGGGTATAGAAACGCAAGATTCAAAAATAAAAGCTATTAAGAATTTCCCACCGCCCAACACCGCCAAGAAACTTTCATCTTTCCTTGGATTATGTTCTTACTATCGATCTTTCATAAAAGATTTCGCTAATATTGTTGAATCACTCTTAGTAATCAAAAGAAAAAAGAGTAAATTTACGTGGACAGCGGAAGCTAACACAGCTTTTGAAAGATTAAAAGAAGCGCTTATTAATGCCCCTGTTTTAAAATTCCCTGAGGGGAACGAAAACCTGGAAATTGCGGCAGATGCGTCAGACTATGCGGTGGGTGCGTTTCTTATGAAAAATAGCCATCCTCTGGCATTTTTTAGTAAAACGTTGAATCAGACACAAAGGAATTATACAGCTACAGAGAGAGAAAAATTAGCCGTATTAATGGCTGTACACAAATTTCGAGTTTATTTCGGCAAAGCGCCAGTAACAGTCTTTTCGGATCATGCGGCTGTTGGTAGACTTTACTCGGGGAAAAACCTAACGCCCAGGTTAATAAGATGGGCTTTATAACTCCAAGAATATAATCTCAGAATAAAATATAAACCGGGTAAGGAAAACAATGTAGCTGACGCACTTTCTCGTATAAAACTGGACGATGAAGGCAATGAACTTAAATGCGCTGTGTTGACTTCAAAAATTTTAGATTCTAGAGATACGGTTATTACTGAACTGAAAGCTGATCCTGAATTTGGAAATATCTATGCTTATTTGAAAGACCCCGAAAGCTTTGAGCACACAGATATCGATGCGATAAGAAATAGAGGAAAAAACTATGAAATAATAGATAATTTATTATTCTATACGAAAACAACAAACGAAAATCTTGAGTATAAGCCAGTCATCCCAGCCTCGCTTCGATTAAGCATTTTGAGGGAGTTGCACGAAAAAAAAAAAACAGCGGGCCACCTCGGGGTCAGAAAGACTATAAAAAGGGTACGCGAGGCGGTATATTTCCCGCAATTATACAAAATAGTAACGGCGTATGTCAGGTCCTGCAATCAATGTCAGTTAATAAATGATATTAATTACAGCCCGGCCGGGTACTTAAATAGCATTCGCGCTATATTTCCGAATGAAATTTTAGGAATAGATCTCCTTGGTCCCTTCCCCCAGAGCGAGTTAAATAAAAATCGTTTTCTTTTAGTAATAGTAGATCATTTTTCAAAATGGATAGAAATTGTTCCTCTTAAACGCGCGTCAGCCAAAACAGTCGCAGATGCATTCTTACACAGATACATTTTAAAATACGGTGCACCGATAAAAGTCATTAGCGATAACGGAAAACAATTCATTAGTCAAGTATTTGAAAACATATGCAATGGACTTGGCATACGCCATATCAAAATGGTTCCGTATAGACCACAGGCTAACATAGCAGAAAGAGTTAATAAAAACATAGTAAAAATAATTCGCAGTTACGTGAGCACACATCACAAGCGCTGGGATGGCTACATAAATGAATTAGCTTATGCTTTAAGAACGGCACATCATGATACTACGGGAAAAACTCCAGCAGAATTATTTTTAGGCAGAAAGTTAATTACGCCTTTAGATAAATTATTCTTTGTGCAACAAAGAGAGCAGGAGTTTAAACAGCAAGATGTGCAAAAGTTGATTGATCAGGCGCTTAAAACCTCGGATACGGCAAGAAATAGACAAAAGTTATATTATGATAGAAAACGCCGTGAAGCAGATTTTAAAGTTGGGGATAAAGTATTGAAGCGGAAATTTTCTTTATCAAGTGCCCCAGACAATTTTATGGCAAAGCTAGCTCCAAAGTTTGAAGGCCCCTATGTAATTCAGGAAATCAAAGGAGTAGTCTTATATCTTAAAAACGAGAGAGGGGAAATCTGTAAAGCAAGTCCCGACCAGGTGAAAAAATACTATAATCCAAATGATTTTGAATTCCTTAAAAGTTTCTTGCAGGACTCAAGTCTAAACGAAATAGAAGGGTCAGAGACTACAACAACTATTCCACCACCCAAGAAACAGAGAACTGAAGAGAGACCTAGCACTTCTACAACCCGGACGTCGGTATCAAAAAGAAAAAATGATTTTCAAACTCCGGCGTTTAAGAAAAACAAAAATACAGATGAACCGGGTAAAGAAACCGTGGTAAAGACGAAAACACCACCTACAAAGGATGGCAGGAGAAATTACACATCAAGGAGAACGCGCACACGGCCACAGAGTCAGGTGCCAGCAAGGCCGCCGTTCCGGAAACTGAAACGCCAGCAGGAGGCACAAAAATACGAGGAACAGAAGAAATTCAAGAAGGACTCCAGACCGGAGGACGTCAAGACCAGCCGTCCCAGGCAGAAACGCAAAGGCCAATAACCAGACGATTACTCCGTCAAGAGGCCAGCATGTAGAGGACGCAAAAGAAAGAGCAACGTGGACGACACTCGGAGATCAATAAGGAGAAGATTGACATCCATGAAACCTCTAACTTGGGATCAATTTTACCAAAAACGGATGACGGAGTTTCAAGCATCGAAAACTCAAAGATAAGTTAAAACCTTCTATAAATTTTTTTCTCTTTTGTTCCGAAATGTTATGCATAAGTACGAAGTTCTATGTTTTGACGAAAGTCAATATGTCTCGGTTGAGACTTAGTTTTGTTTTACTTTATTTAGCTAAGGCAAAAGTATTATTTTCTTTAAGTGTAAAAGCTAAAAACAAGCATTTTCTGTTGGTTGAAAGACTAATTCTGTTATGTTAAAGCAAAATTTGGCCGAAGATAAAAATAACTTCGTATTCTTGTATTAATAAGAATTTTAGTTTCAGTGCCGCCAGCTTGGCGAAGAATGAGTAAAGTAAAAATTTATTTTCTCTTATTCATTTTATGGTAAATTGTAAAAAGCATATGTATTAAACTTTTGTAAATGTATGTAAATACTTGAAGGTTATGTAAAAGTAGAATTTAGTCTAGAAGCATAAAATTGTAGATGCTAAAAGTGAATGCTTAAAAGCAATGAAGTCAAAATTTAAGTAGTAAATTGTAGATAAAGTCAAGCTTGAGAGCGAAAGCCTGCATGTTTAAAGATGAATGATGGGGAAGTTAGAATGAATGTGTTTTGTAGGGTTCTCCACCTACATTTGAATTTTTAAGACTATTAATGTAGCTCATTGAGTTGTAGAATGTCGAGTAAGGTGTGTCTATTTGGTCGTTGAATTCTAACAAATCATGGTGGTTAGGGGAAGTGTTGTAAGACTAAAACACGAATATTCCCGTTTGACACCACACACGGTGGAGAGCCAGGGTAAAGTTAAATTAATGCTTGAAAAATTGAATGAATGTGAAGTAAGCAATAACTAAGAAAAACGAATCGTTTAAAAACAAAAATTTATTGTGTCAAGAAAGTGTAAATTATAATGTATGTAGAAAGATACTGATACTTATTCCTTCCAGATGCTGGAAGGAAAGACCAAGATTGATTGATGAAGTCCAGGAAAAGTTGCTGTAAGAAGAAAGCTTTGTAACGAGTAACAGAATTTTAGTATAATTGTTACATAAGATTTTTTTTTTTTTTTTTTTTTTTTTTGTGTAAACGAGGTTCTCGCCAGTTAGTTCAGAATTAGAGAAACTTACAACAGGTCGTTTGTAGGACCTGCTTCCAAGTTTTCCAAATTCTGGCAGCGGCAAATGTAGGGTTTATATTTATTTTAACTAACATTTATTTTAAGTTTAAATTATCTTTCCTGTCAAGCCTTACTTTCCCCTGGAACTGCCAATGCCAGAATATGTAAATTTGAGTAGAACGCGCAAGCATTCAAATTATCAGCGGAAGTATTCTGATTTAAATAGAAGGAAACAAGTTCGGTGTGTGAGTTATTCTTACTTAGCGAGCGCGGAGGTAGTTAGCGAGAATTGAAGAACCCCGCGTTGCGGCCTATGTGCTTGGCGGGAAGTAGTGGAAATTGTTCCAGTGAGCTTCAAGTCTGCTGAATTAGCAGCGGTATTGTAAAACACGGTGAGTTAGTTATTTTAGACAGCCTCGTAGTTAGAATCTTGTCTTTACTTTCTTTTCAGGTTATTGTTTTTATTTGACTGCCAAGTAGGCACAGTCTGTAAGCGTCAAGAGGACGCAATTGTAAATTATTACGTTGAATAAAAAGGGACTTAAACCCTTCAAAAGGCTCTATCTTTTATACAAGTTTTCACAGTCACCTCTTGGTTGCGTGCAAGTTGGAGGCGCGCAACGTTATAAACTAAAAGTACTATTAGCTGTTGCCTGAGAATATTATAAGTTGTACATTGTTAGTTATTTGCTTCAGGCATACCAGCGCCCAGTACTATGGATGCAGACGTAATCTGAAATTATTCGGCTAAGCATTTCTATAATATTTAGTGGTAGTTATACGGTTTATACATACAGTAATTACGTGCAAGTTTTATTTAGTCTATAAATATTGTAATTTTGCTAAATTATATGATTAAACTCCTTCTGCGATGCCAATTTTAAAAATACAGTTTATACGACCCTATGAAGTATTAGAAGAAAAAGGAGTTAGTATAGTTATAGAAGGAAGTCTTAAATTTCGAGTAAATACGGTATTTCTTTAAAATATGCTTTTAATGAATTAAAATAACTCTGTAATCGAAGTTTTTCTTACATTTTTTATTACGTTTCATTAACAGTCACACTTTATTCTCATTTAACCGAGTAATTGTCTCGTAACTCACTTTATTTCGAAGCATTTTCTGTAAATATAATCCTTTTTTCTTTCTTTTTTTTACATAAAACAATATTTGTATTGAAAGAATAAAATTTTTTCAGAAACATCATGCGATTTGTTTTTCTTAGTCTTGCAAAGTGAGAATTGTTGATGAATATGCCAGTTTGTTAATGAATTTCCCAGTTTACCTAAAGGGTAAAAGAGTTTTCAGAATTCTTTGCTAATCTGATATCAGAGTAATAAATTTATTTCATGTGTAATTTTTATCTTGATGATATTTTATTTATGAGAACATGATGATTATTATTATGACGGTTATTTTATTTATGAGCATATTTTCTTATCATATTTTCATGATAATATGATGAGCATGAGCATTTTTTCTTAGTTTTGCAAAGTGAAATTTGTTAATGAATATGCCAGCTTGTTTACAATAAAGGGTAAAAGAGTTTTCAGAATTCGTTGCTAATTTGATGATATCCTATTAATTAATTATCATGATGATATTTTATTTGTGAGCATGTTCTGAAACATTTCATGTTCAGCAAGGTATTATCTTGAATGAAAAATTTTTCTGCTAGAGTTCGGCGACAGACAATGCCCGGTCTAAACAAAATATAGTATGAGAGTTAGTATATATGTATTCCATTTTGCTTTTTCTAGAAATGATGCTATTCTGCATATCACATGCGTTTTCATTTTAAAATGGTAGGAAAGAATTATTACTTTTGAGAAAATATACTTTTTTGTTCTATTTTGATAAAAGAATGTCGGTGTGTAGTTTTAAATACAGGGTGCGGCAGAGAAACTTCCTTATTTGAAACGCGCGACATTTATTCCGAGAAGGGTGGGGTGGCGCTCATTGAAAAGAGCGGTATCTAAAGTTTTATGTCATGTAGGTTGAGTACCGATCATGCAGTGAACGAGAGAGGAGCGCGCGTTCTCGGTGGAGTCGTACTTTTCAACGCATTGCATTTTCATCCATATAAATTGGCAGTGGTGCAAAAACTTAATCCACGCGATTTTCTTTTACGAAAAAATGCATGCAAAACCGTTCTTGACAGTACACCTCATGATGCCCTTGTGTTCTTTAGCGATGAGGCTCATTTTCATCTCTCCGGTTGCAGCATGCATTAAGCAAAACATGAGATAATAGAGTGACACGAGAATTTTATGAGCAGCCCCTCCATACGGAACGTGTGACTGTTTGGTGTGCATTGTCCAGAATAGGCATCATTGGACCATGATTTTTGGAGGACATTTCCCTGCACGCCTTATATCCTTACGAGGCGACTGTCAGTGGCCAGCGCGCTCACATGATTTAGCCCTGTGTGATTTCTTTTTGTGGGGCTATCTGAAATCTCTAACGTCCAAACACCCTGGCTCAAATGAAGAACAATATTCAAGCTGCTATCGACTACATACCCGTTGATATGCTGGTAAAATTGGAAAGAAACTTCAAAATTCGACTATCTCAATACATTGACCAGAATGGAGGCCACCTTAATGATATTATTTTAAAACCATAATAAAAATAACTTTAAGTGTCTCTCTATAACTTGGAAAAAATTATTGATATCGCTTATACTGTTTTTTGTGTTATTCATTTTTAAAATAAGGTAATTTCCCTGCCGCACCCTGTAGTACTCTTTTTTCATATTTTACCGAATATCTTAAAAACTATTTCAAACATGTATTAAACATGCTATAATTAGCATGTATAATTGCATTAAACATGCTATTATTGCAGAGTATTAAACATGCTATAATTGCATTTTCAAGCAGCATTCGTCATGAGTTACCTTTCAAGATTAGATATTTTTTTAACTCTTATTCTTATTTCATTTCATTTAACAGTTCCTTTGTAGGTACACGTTATTTTATCTCAGAAATGTCTCAGTTGAAAAGAATGAAGGTGTTTATAAAAATTAAAGTTCTTTTTCTGAAAATGGTACTAAATATTATCCCATTGAACATATATTGCATTTTCCTTCAAGAAGCAATGTAGCACTGAAATATCTTCATAGGGAAAATTTTTGGCAGCAGATAAAAAACTTTTTGAGAGTTGTGTATTTGTGAGAGAAGAACTTTAATTTTATAAACATATTTATAAATGAAAAAAATTAAAAACTTGCCTTCGAACACAAATAAATTTTGCACTATTATTCAAAGATATAAAGGATATCCAAATACGTTGCATTCAGTTCAAGATTTGCACTATTATAGAGTTATAAGATGTTGAGTTCCTTTTAAAGTTGTTTATAACGCTTGATTAAGTCGACAGCTAAGTGAAGCTAGTTTTATAAAGCGCCGATTTAATATGTTTCAAAAATTCATGTAACTAAAATGTTAAATTTTAGTGTAGTGTATTACTTTTTTAACTTTTACCTTGACAAACAAAATTAAATATAATTATGACACAATATAATTATGACAATTATGAACAGGAATAAATCTGCCTGATCCTTCAAATAATTTTTACTCTGAATTCAAAGATACTAATAACTTTTCTGCATCACTCATGGTTTCGTAGTGACAGTCAAGTCAATGGTTAAAGATATATTTATGTATGCATGACACAAGTTGTATGTAAATATGTGTGCAGGACACAACTCTTAAAAAAATATTTAATGTACACATGTATACGTGACATAATTAAACTTATCGAAAAGTGGTAGCGTTGTTGATTTCCTTCTATATTTGGCAACTGGAACCTCTTTTGGCATTCAGCAGTAGGCGTTATTGCAATCAGTTTGTAGAGACATTAGGTTATTTCGAAGCAGGAGAGATGAGAAATGAGCAATACCCTTGCCAAGACTCGAACCTCTCGAATACGTGCC
Organism: Stegodyphus dumicola; assembly: GCF_044657685.1. NCBI lineage: Eukaryota > Metazoa > Arthropoda > Arachnida > Araneae > Eresidae > Stegodyphus > Stegodyphus dumicola. The sequence goes on along the minus strand of NC_140781.1, from coordinate 103,410,734 downwards.
GAGTGTGCTGACCATTAAACTACGAAGGCATGCTGAAAAGACGGGAGAAACACCTTATATACTCCCCCTTTTAAAGGGCGACTGGGTATTAGGGGACCCAGTCGCCAAGTCCTGGTGGTGGAGAATCATTATCCACCAACTTTTTTTATTTCGAGCACCACTGTAGAGACATTAGTTTTTTTTTTTTTTTAAAAGCAGGAAAGATGAAAAATGAGCAGTGCCCTGGTCGGGATTCGAACCACGGACATCTCGAATACGTGCCAAGTGTGCTGACCATTACACCCCGAAGGCATGCTAAGAAGGCGGGAGAATTACCTTATAGGTTTATATCCCGTTGAATGGGCTAACTGCGGGGGTTTTGGTGGTCATGCCAAGTGTAATGAGAATGCTAGCTAGGTTTTCTTAGATACTCCTCTACATAGGCATTTTCTACTTCTATTTAAATCTTGTATTTAGAGATCCAAAAAATGTTCTTCCTTGATTTTTGTATCATTTATACGAAGAAACCGTTTTTCAAGTAATGAAACCTGGCAGCATTTTATCCATTTTTATCCAGGAAAGACCTGAAGGTAACAAATAAGAACAAGCTGCAAAACCTTAGAGATATAACATTGGCTGGTACGTGTACCGATAATGCGTACCACGGTGTGCGGCAATGGAATCTAATACCACCCCACACCGTATCACAGGACGTAGGAAAAATATGACGATGCATAATACAACAATGAAGAAGCATCTCTCCACTGTATCTCCAGACTTTAACTCGATCGTCGTTGTACTGCAGGCAGAAGCGTGATTCGTCCAAAAACACAATGTCATGTCATTCGGATGCCCATCTCCGCCGTTCAGTGCACCGCGGCAAACGCACACGCATATGGTTTAAAGTTAAAGGTAAGCAAAGTAATGGACGCCTATCGGACAATCCATTGTAATGTAAATGACGCCGAATTGTTAGTGCAGACACTGATTATTGAGTTACAGACTGCATTCGTTGTGATATGGTTTCAAATGTGGCAGTGAGCTCCATAAATGCCGTGAGCACAATATGCTTGTCTTCACATGAAGTGCTGCGCTTAAATCATAATCATTTGCATATTCCATCACGATGCAAATTTCATGTTGTTTTCATCCATTCATGGTTTCTTTTATGGAGCTGCATTTTGGATGGCCAGCTGTTTATTTTGAAGTGCGCAAGAAATGACGGTATTCTTCTCAATATACTCCAGTATAGATAACATTCCTCAATGCTGTTAATTCTAACTTTCAGTTTCCATTTTGTTGTTCACATTTAAGATGTCTTTCGTGGTCTGAATAAAAACAGGTGAAGTAACTGAAGTTTTAATGACATAATCAACATAATTAACAACGAAATTTATTTCGCTTAATTGAAATTCAAATTCAAAACCCTTAATTAGCTTAACTGTTTTTGATTTCTCCAAGTTACCAAAATGATAAGAAGTATATCAGTAAAGCATGAGAAATGAGAAAAGATAATTCAGTCAATCATTATTAAACAACAGAACATCGTAATCTGACAAGCATGCTTGTATTCTAACACTAAAACACGTTATTGATTTGCATGATTGATTACAACATATCTTCTCAAGTGCATTCTTTAGAAAATTTTGCACATTTTTATCACAACAATAGAAAACGTAAACATTTGAGAGCCTCCGTGTATGTTATTAAGTGATATGTAACAGAAACTAAAAAAGGAAAATAAACAAAAAATGGCAGTGGAAAATATTAAGGGGGAAAAGTAAGAGATATAAAATGCTTCATTCAAATAATAGAGATAAAATAATAAGAAATTTATAAAATATCATTTACCTGTTCTCAGACTGACCAAATAAAATATGACTTCTACTTTTTTTAATATGACTGATATTTAACGTTTTTAATTGATTATGAAACCTCATGCTAAGGTTCTTTTAAATATAAGGGTTAAAATATGGTTCAAATTCTCGAATAAAAAGGTAAATAATAAATTATTGGTACGATAACTTCGTAGCTTTAAAATATTTTGAAAAATCGTAATGTCATTTGGAATATTTTTCACCTGCAGTATTAATTTGTGTAGTTTTGTTTAATCTTGGAGTGACTAATACGTAAATTATGTTTGTAAATTTTTACTCTAAAACTTTTTAAAATAAGAAATCACAACATTTTCAAAATGTTTTCATAATCATCCTGTAAAATAATACAAGTAAATATCCTTTTTAAAAATATACGATGCACTAGGTTTAGCAAAAACTAGGTTTAGCAATAAATCACATCAGAACACTTTTTATCCTTAAAAAAATTTAGCTGTGCGAAAGAAGTACTTTATGCTTCCTTTAACACATGACCTTCTTTCGTCTAGCTACAGTCAAAGTGAAAAATCCAAATATAAACCATATTTGGGTCTTTATTATTTAAATCCTCTAATGAAAAAATAACAATTAATTCATGGTTATTGCAAAAACTACTCTTTGATAGATTTTTGAATGTCTTTTGATAGTAATCGAAGGTATTACACGTAAAATTAATTATCATGTCAATTACACAATTAGTAAATATTCATGTTTTTTAATTATGCAACTAACTTTATTTTATCATTTTCTCGGTATGAGGACATTGTTAAAAAGTACTGGAGAGCCCGTGCGCTAATAGCTTAAGCACTAATATTTGGCATTTAAAAAAAATTGTCTTATTAAAATTATCTTCTTTTCTCTAAAGCCATACGTAAGAATTCAAAACCTAATCACTTCAATGAAACATTCCTTAAACTTTTAACATCATACGACAGCGTTCAAATACCTAAAGCAATATCTAATCATAATATCTTAACGAATAAGGCCCATCTATCAGTCATCTGTCCATCTATCGGTCATCGGCCTCGCACGGCCAAGAACACCTAGGTCAGACTCTCACCTCTCTTTCTCATCAAGTAGAGGTATCATTAAAAATGTCAGATTTCCCGTCACCTTTTAAATAATATATAACGATGTTTATTCTATTGTCATGATGAATGGCACTTTCAAGAGTATACAAGTGAATAAACAAAGCAGATGTGTACACTAGATTTTTAAAATTCTAATATACATATAAATTAGTACGTACGCAGATGATATGAAACTACACTTGCTTAAGAGTGCAAATAAAACTAAATGGAAGCGTATCACTAATGCACATATTTATGTTTTAATTACTTGCATAATTTTCATTGAAAAATAAGTAAGATGAAGTACATCCTTACTCAGCTTTCTATTTCTAGTAGTAACTGTTAATTCACTTAATTTTCTTATATTTTTATGTATGTAAGATCTGCTTTTAAACACTTTAGTGTCATTTACTGACAAAATTTGTTTCAAAGTTATGATTTTGTTATAATTTAAATAACACTGTCTGAAATATAAGCAATCGTGAAATTTATATTGTGCGATTGTTTCATCCATTCTTTATTTCGTTGGAACTACGCAAAAAATATGTCGTTTCGTTTCATAGTCAGATTTCACAAGAGCAGATCTGAAGAAAGAACTGTTTCGCTGCACTGCAAAATGCGCTATAAATATTGTGAAGAGAGAGAAATAATTACATCATTCCATCTAATACACTTTTGCTCAAAATAAATAAATAAATAAATAAGCAACAATCGCTAAAAAAAAGGCACGAATGCAAAAAGGTGAATTAAATCATACAGTTTACATACGAGCAGAGATTGCAATGAGGAATGCAAAGAGGCAACCAAAATAAGTATAAATCACAATCCCGCGGTCACACCACACCGCATTAAAAAGGGGCATCCTTATGCGTCAATTCGCAAGCAGCGATAGTTCCATATAATCCGAGATAGCCAAAACAGAAAGCATGAGTCGAAGACACCATTTGTATGGTGAAATGCGTTGGAAGGCTGTCGAGATGTTGCAGGCTAGGTACAAGACAATCCGCTGTTGCGAGAGAGCTGAATGTACATCTTAGTGTCATAAGCAAGTCGTAGAATCGTTACCAAAGGGAGCAAAACCCCTGTAGAAGATATGGGTCTGGACGCCGAAGATTACCACGATGGCAAACAATCGCTTCCTGTTGCTATATTCAAGATGCCGTAGATCACTAAAAACACAATAGCTGGCGTCGCATCTCTCTGCTGCTGCAGGACGGCCCATATCCCACCAAACTGTATCTCATCGACTGCAGGAAGGTGAACTGCACGTCCGACGATCTGTGGTGCGTTTTCTTTTGTTCCCATCGGAACAAAAGAAAACGCACAACGCAAACGCAAAGACAGCGAATGAATTTCGTGCGTAAACACAGCTATTGGACACCAGAGAATTAATTTATCATGAAATTATTTTTTGATATCAGTGTTTCAAATGCTCGTTAGTGTCTTTTTTTTTTTTTCCCTAATTCAGCAATATTTGAGGTTTCAACCACAGTATCGCAAATTTGGGGATCAAGAACAAAAGCGTAAATTTCTGTCTATAAAATTAGAAAATTAGGCATTTGAATTTAAGCAATACTTGAATATATATGTGTTATGAATTAAAACAGACTTCCATTCTTTTTGTAAAAGAATATTCATGGTGCCTGACTAAAAAGAGAGTTTTTTTACTTCTACATACTTTCTTATACACCTCCAGAATTATTATGCAGTATTACTCAAGCCACAAGTAAAAATAACAAATTTCATTTCATAAAAGCAAATATTAATAAAACATTGAAAAATAAAATGCTTCAAAACGGAAAAACACGTATCCTATTTCTGCGTGACTTAATCAAAATAATAAATCTTTTAATGTATGTTATGCATTTCGTTTTCTGTTAGAAAACTTACAGTTTTATTTCTTGAGTCGTTTCTTTTCTCAGCAAAATTTCTCTCATTATTAGTACTTTACTCTTACATTAATTTGATGTTTAATTCCTAGAAATATTAATTAATAGTTAATTAATAGTTAATTGCTAGCTGAACGAAAAGAATTTATGCTTAAGATCGGGTCACTTCTTTGTTTTGGAAAAAAGTCTCTATACTTAATGTCAAATCAGTCATCAATTTTTTCATTATCATAGAATAAGGGTAAAAACTCGTTTTCTTTAGAAACATTGATATAGTTCGCAAATGTCAACGTATTTTTAAAGGTCTAAGACAACCCGAAATATCAACGCACTCTTTCTCTTCACTTAACAAACATTTCCTTAGAGAACCCCTTGGTGAGATAAACCCTTTTCAACACATATTTAGCATCGTTTGTCTTCTTAAGCTATAACATTATTTGCTTATTGGTATTAGATGAATGAAGTATGAATTAGTCATTAAAGTGATTCATTTCCAGTGATCAGTTTGTATTAAAATTTCTCATACAGTGCCGTCTTAAAAAAAATGTCAACCCTTCTTAAATTTAACAATTGCCAAAGCAAACAAAACTCTTAGGAAGATACTGCAAACGTTTCTTGCTAATGATCCAAAATAGTAGGAATGAAGACCCTTCGTATCCCAGCTTGTGAGAATCTGTTTGAGTTAAACGACCCTCCAGAATGTCTCGGATACGACTTAATAATTTTAGGATGAGATTACAAATTCATTTAAGCCTATACTACTATAATTCGAGATCTGATGTCTAGAAATTCGGGTCGCACTAAATTGCCTGACCGCTAGTAAAGCAACCAAACCTGTTCCCATCCCGGAAGAGGACTAAAGTCATTCCGTTGGGAGACCTTGACCTCAAAGCTCCGTAAGGAACGGTCACAGCATTCTGAAGTTCTGATTTTAGATGACTATTGTTTGTTAGGTTACAAGCATATCTATTGTCAGATGTTACAATCCTGATTACGTGATTTATAAAAAGAGAGAGGCCGAGGTTTGATCATCATAAGACCATTGGGAAACCTTTAGTATGCCCACACATTATATTTACTTCTTGGTCTTTTTTTACATGCATTTGAACTTACAAAGATGAACAGATATTAGATCAAATATCTTTTATATAAGATGTTTCATAGTGATATAAGTATCCCGGAAATTCGTAAATTTAACAACGCCTCGGAATACGTTCTTTATAATATTTGACTTTTGAAATCGGTTTTTCTCTACCTCATGATTATTAAAGAAACATATTTAGAGGAAAGTAGAATTAAAAAAAAAAGAAAAGTACAGTTTAAAACCCTGTAAGAATGCAGTGCGGTGTTAGATGGTTAATAAGCATGTTCACTGTTTAGTTCAAATTAGTTTACATTTGTGTTCTTGATACCAGGACTCACTCTTTAATTTTAATATCTTTTTATTTTGTTATTATTTTTATTGTTATACTAACTTTATTTGTTTTAATTATTGCATTAAGTGTTTTCTCATATGGATAAAAAAGTAAATTCATTCCAAATGATGTTTTAATTTAGGGGATGAAGCCGGGCATTGCTACTGATATTTTTTAGTATCACTGCTTGACAGTGTACAACGAATACAAATGATTATTTCCTTTTAAGAAAAGTTTCATTAATAGCAATTAATAAACGCTTGGAACTACGTAAAATTTTGTTTCGTTTTGGAATATGAAGCAAAATATTGTAACTCTCTTTTTTTTTTTTTTTTTTTATACTTCTGACTACAGAAACAGGAAAATGAAGGGAAGCTGATTTTTTAAACTTAAAGAGAATTTTATACTTAATGTGATATAGTGTCTATGATATTTTATTCATTATTGGTATTTTAAATTCTTATTTTATTTCTGAGGGACGATATTGCAGATTAATGAATCTTGATAGTGTGGTGCATTAAATCTTAAAAATTGCTAATAGGCCAATTATTACTGAAATATGATAAGCAAATTTTAGTTGATAAATATTTCACGAATGCAGGCTTGATTAACATGGCATGTATAGTTTTAGTGCCTTTCCTTGGAAATCCTCTAGAACAGGGGTTCTCAACCGGTGGTACGCGTAGCATTGGTGATACGCAGAGAAAAATAAGATGTACGCAAAAAAGCAAAATATTTTTAACTATTAAATTCAAAAATTGAAAACCCAACATCCTGATTGAGTTTTTTTCTAACACTCGTACATTTATGTCATCTGAAAGCTTTGTTCAAAAGTGGTGGTGGTAGTAGTACTTTATAGTGGTAGTACCAAAGGTTTTCAATTTTTGTTTAGGTGGTACGCGTTACTCAAAAGGTTGAGAACCGCTGCTCTACAGATAGAATTGTAAAAACCTACAGTGGATTCAACTAAAGTTAAAAATTTCAATTTCAATCAAAGTAAAGTGCTACCTAGGTTCTGTGAGTTATCGCTACCATTTCTAATTGTAAACAAACAGGCACATAAATAAAATAACTTTAAATTTATTCTACCTCACTATTTGTGAAGGGTTAAATTAAAGTACACAACACAAGGTTACCAGCCAACAGGACATCGCATAAATATAAACATCTTTTTCTATTGCTATAAATTAAAAAATTTAATCAAAACTTAGAAAAAACTGCAAGCTTTGCCTAGACTGCGACAGAAATTAAAATTGCATACTTACCAAATCCGTATCTATCCTTATTCCACAATATTGAATTCAAGGCCAATGTTAGAGCAGCCAACCTGAAATCTGTTAATTACCACAGGAAAGAGAGCAAATCTTTACACGGCAAGGCAGTTGCGGCTAGCAGGCCAAATCTCTCACACACAGCTTTCGTTATTCTTCTAACTTTGTAGTAAAACTGCTTGAAACTCAAATCTACATTCATTCTGGAATAAATGAATCTCGTGGCAAAAAGTAAAGTTGTTTCGTCGATAAAACACAGACATAAATAATATTACAGGAGTTTACTGAAAAGCGTTTCCCCCCCCCTTTGCTTTCGGTTTTTATTAGCCTAAATGAGAGTTAGTTCAGAAGGGTTATTAATTTTGTTTTCGCATTTTGCGTCGATTCACTGTAAACGACGAATCACTTTTGAAATTGTTGCCATCAAATATTATCGCCATGTATTATATTTAAAGAAATTAAATAATGGAGAATCTGAATAAATATATGTATGTTTCTCTCATTGTGACAAAACAATGGTACCTAGAGCCATCCAATTCTGAATAACGTACGTCTCCACCCGAATATGGGCATTTGGAATCCCGAATTAGGAATTTGTTTCATTATCTATTTCATATTTTGTATATCATTTGTGAGTTTTTGATTAAGAAACTGAACGATTTCAAAGCGAGGAATGGCAACACTTTACGGGAAAATAAATTATCTCTAGCGCGCGAGACTGTGAATCGGAAATTCTAAAGATATGCTCTTTTAAATACATTGCTATATTGCTGTTGGATTGAACTTTATGGTTTAAGTGCGAAGAACATGTTATTTAATAAATAAAGGTAACACACGAACCGTTAAAAAAAGCCTCTTTGGGCGTAAAATAAAATCTGAAAGCCTTCAGATTTTTCTTTTTATTATTATTTGTTGGTTTATTATTCCTTTAACTACCTGCTTTACCTCAAGTCTCACCTTGTATGAATGAATTCGAGTAATTAAGTTTTGAAGCTAAGTACTTCTTATGAACAAAAGAGTGGATGTTAATCTATTTGAAATCCCTCTGTAAAGAATAGCAATTTGGATGCGAAACTGGAAACTCGCTTATGAACAAGTACCAAAGGATGTTTCAAGACAATCAGGCTAACATGCATTGTATATCATTCCCACGTTTATAGTCATCCCACGACTCTATTATGACATTCTGGGCTCGATTCTTGCGACAGAACGCATTTGATACACATGAAGATTTCGTGATTTCTCCGTATGGATAACATAAATTCAAGCTAGTCTTTTTTTAGAAAGACTTCCTGTGACAGACAGCCTCGAGTATTTAGTATTAATACTTATAACTGCAACTGACGAATTGAGTAAACTCGTCAGAAACTTGCATATTACAAAACTTTAAAATTAAATGTAACAGTAGTCTAAACTACACAGGCAAATAACGAAAATTCGAAAACTAACGTTTCTTTTATTACACGTTGTTCCAGCTCCCAAAATAAAAGACTTTAATTGACAATAGGGAGGCTTCTTAGTATGCAGAAGTGAAAACAGTTAAAGAAGCAGATCCCACTGGATACTAGCGTTATTAAAACCAAAAATCTTGAAATGTTTACAATCGTTTAAGAAAAAATACAGAACATTTTCTTAATTTTATTTTGAATGTTTAGATATGACAAAGCATGTGAGTGCTGGCTTAAGCTTCATCCAACATTTCATCGAGAATGTACGGAGGAAAATTTATTAACTTTCATTATTGTCGCATATAAAAGCTGGTTTGACTAATTTTAAAAGAGTTTTTATTATATTACACAAATGTCAAAAAGAAAGTTTTCATTAAGTGTTCCTTACCGATAAAACAGAGCTTGGGTTCAAGAAAAAGACGAAGAAATGGATTTAAAAATATTGCACCAGGGTTATCCAACATATGAAAAGACCATGCAATATTATCCATATGTAATAACGGCTCGGGAGATTCCTGTGCTAATTAACAGTTTTCAGAGACCTCTCACAATGAAAAATATGCAATGCTTATAGAGACATTAGGATTTTTTTGGAAGCAGGCAAGATGAAAAATTAGCCACACCTTTCGCCGGGAATAGAACCACGGATGTGCTGAGCGTGCAGACCACTACACCACGAAGACAGAAGAAACACCGAATGGGGTTTTTAGGGCACCCAATCGCCAAATCCTGGGTGAGGAGAATCATCATCCAACACCCTTTTAGCTCGGGCGCCACTGTAGAGACATTAGGATATTTTTGCAAGCAGACAAGATGAAAAATGAGCAAACGCCTCCGCAACCGCGGACCTCTCAATTACGCGCTGAGCGTGCAGACCACTATACCACGAAGGCTCATTAAGAAGGCTGGATAAATACCTTATATACTTATAAACTCAAATCACTCCTACTTCAAAAATTATCAAAGTATAATATCTGTTTGCTTGCTACTTCATATCTTGTACATCTGTATGTTAAGCGTTATTTACTCTCCCAGTGAAGCTCTGTTTGTAAAGACCTTATCAATTATTTTTATTTTAAGAAACTTTTCTTTACCTTCTGATTTCAATTTTCTGCCAGAAAGCAGATTTAAATGATGCATATGCAAAATTTCGGAAATAGCATTTAAGTAGCAGAATTGAAGAGTTACTTACGAGTAGAGCGGGTTACGCCGAAAACGAGTTTATGCCCCGAGCGAGATAGATGCCGCATCTTTACAAGCAGCTCTGTAGCTGAATATTTGTGCTAGCCACTTACTTTAGATTATATTGCTATTCTAGACTCGGCTTTGTTCTGTGCAGCCGATAAATCTGATTTAGACTGAAGTAGAAGACAATCATGTAGTTGAAATTGGCTTCATTCTGGTTGTACATTCTATTGTGTGTTTAAAGTTACTTAGCCGTAGGTGGTGGTTTGTTTGTGACCACCGAGTGTGTTCATGCTCTGTTCAGTTTAGTTAAAATAAAAAATGTTGTTATAACCTTCGTCGGCAGTCATCTGTTTTTCAAGACAGAACTCACTGTCTTGTCGTTATAAAAGTCTACATTTTACGCTCCCAAAAGGAACAAGACTCTACATGTTTGGATGCCGCAATAGTGCTAGACGTGTAGTTTCGACTGTCGGATGCAAAGCAGTCCATTGCGGAGCATTTTCGAAGTCACAATTAGAAATATTGCCCGGCAATTACCTGAACTGCAGGCCTTACGCTAGTCTCTGACGTCCACTATTCTTGGGTTATCTCTGCATACTCTCTCGTTTAGGCAGCCACACAGAAAAATTGCTTGGTATGTCAAGTCACCTAATAGTTTCAGATTAAATCAGCTTTTGTTATCTTTTGATCACTTCAAAGCTTTCATTCGGCATGAAATGGCCATTTTCCACATATTATGCAAATACCTGATTTTTAAAGCTATGGTTTTCAGACTTTATGAACATCCTACACAAGAATGCATTATTGCATTATTAGCATTCTTATTTTTGTAAGAATTACTTCTTTATTAAAAGCGCGGGAGGTTTTATAAGGATCTATTCACTAATTTCTTGAAAATCTTTTTTTTTTAAGCTATTCAGTTTAAAATCTCGGTAAAATCTGAAATTTTAAGTTTCGCAATGATTGGTTAAAGTACTAAAAGTTCAAACGATTTAAATCCGCAATGAGATCAAGGAATTACACTTATTTTTAAAATTTAATATATCAAGCTATCAGTTGTGGATTTAATTAATTTACTTAACAGTTATTTTATGTTGAAGCAGCTCTTGCTTTCAACTCACATTTTCTTGCCAGAATGTAAATTATGTAGCGTGCGTGTATTCAAATGCGACAGAAGGAAGTTAGTAGTTAAGGGAAGGTTTTAGAAGGTGAAATCAGAGCTTGCTCTGCCTATCTGTAGACCACGTCACCGTTACTATCTTTGATTTCTTAGAGATAAGACTTTTATAGCGTTGAGCTATTCTTCTCTTATTAAGCTTGTTTGCGCCGACTTTTACGAATCACAGCCAGCTTGAGCAATAATTAACCTTTGAAGCCATTAGGCTAAATTTAACTTTCATTTAATTTTAAGTGAACCATTTCCTTTTGAGTTATCAGGATCAATGTTCCGTCTTACCTTCTTCGGGAACATGCAAGGACCTGACTCGGAACAGAGAGCTTACTAAAGCTATGTTCAAAACTGTGGGAAGTAGACAAGATACACAAGAAGGGTATACAAAACCCTTTATTTTTCTCTGTTTACAATAACTTCCGTACTTCGGAATACACAGACCCGCTACTTGGGGTCTAACGTAAAAATATAAAAATAGAACTAAACTCTAATTTAACTTTAAAATAATAAACGTGGAAGATTGGCCTTATATTAACAGGAAGCCGTATGTAGTACAGAGAACTGTGAACACTACAATACGTTTAAAATTTATCAAGAGGATTAAAACCTCTGGCCTGGAAGGCAACCAGCAACTGCGTAAAACTTCTAAGGTAAGCGGCCTGCTTCGACTCACTGCTTCCTCTCTCTCGCTTGGCAAAAAACGACAACTTAAGTACTTGGCGTTCGCCAGACAAACTTTGCATAAAAACATTAACGCTTATAATTCTGGCCGGAAGTAGAAAATAAGAAGTGATAGTAAAGATTTAAAATAAAATAAACGTTAGTAAAACTTAAGATCCTTACAGAGTTAAGCTAAAAGTGATGTTTTTTGTAAGCACGAGTTGGTGCCTTCTGTGAATTTTATTTGAGTTAATAAAGAGTTCTTCACACCCATCTTCTTTGTCGTGCCTTAAGGCATAGGGGTAATTCTCTATAGCAGTTGTTCTCAACCGGTGGTACGCTGGAGAAGAATAGGTGGTAAGCAAAGGAACAAAGTATTCTTAAATATTAAATTCAAGAATTAAAGCCCCAACATCCTGGTTGAGTTTTTTCTCTGACACTCGTAAATTTATGCGATTTGAGATTTTTTCAAGAGTGGTGGTGGTAGTAGTATTTTGTAGTGGCGGTACTAAAGGCTTACAGTTTTTGTTTATATGGTACGAGCTAGTCAAAAGGTTGAGAACGTCTACTCTATAGTCTTCTAACGTCAAGTTTAGTTTATGATAGCAAAGCACACGAAACGCTATACAATGTTTGATATAAGGAATTTTTCGATTTGGAAAATGTGCCAAAGACCAATCTGTTGGGTTCATGAAATTATGAAATTTCTCTTCCGTTTTAGTTTATGTCATTGCAGCATTTTTGGCACTCAGGTAAAGCTGACAATATAAAATCCCTATTGGTAAATAATGATGACGCGGTTGATTCCGAAACTCCTTTCAAACTAGCAGAAGGCAAAGTAATGTGATCAAGTGAATTTTCTACGTCACTGAAAATGGAACATTTAAACAATACTGCTAAACAATGTAATCAAGATATACTGATGGAAGAATTGATTGGTATTCAAGTGAGCCAAATCGTTTCAGAAAGTTTTTAGAACATTTGAAAATTCTGAATTTCAAACTTTCACTTTGGAAAACGAAAGTACAGTTGAGCAAATGGAATTCATTTTTCTGAATACAGTTTTTTGCAGTTTAAAAGTGAAAAATGTGCAAGATTTATAACACTGTCTGAGAAATTAAAGCACATTGCAGTTAATCTAAACTAAAGTCGGCGGCACAAACAGCCCTAAGAGAGCCATGGCCGGCAGTGCCCTGATATCTACTTTCTAGACCGTGGGCTCCGGGGTACTTGTGCATCTTTGCCTGGACAAGTGGCCAGCTTGTCGCGGGACTCTCGGTGTTTAGTTCCAAAGCGAACTTTGTACTAATTTTGTACACCCATTCAAGGGATGAAAGGCTGAGTCAGCCTTGCCCAGCCCGAGGATCGAGCCCCGGACCTGTGGTGCAGCTGCGCGACGCATTAGCCACTGCGCCATCGGGCCTCACCTCACACAGCAACTGCAAAATAAAAAATAAGCATAAATTGAAATGTAGATATTGCAGAAGAAATTTCAAAAATAGAGATACATTTTTCAACAAAGAGATTATCCAAATGAGCTTGTTAAGACATGAAAAAGAAAGCACGAGTATAATATTTAAAAGTTTTTACACACGTTTTACAGCACGTTTAACAGTAACATTACAGCGCATTTAATAGTATTATATCATGTTTTTATGGGTGACAGATTATTTCGGAAACTAATTTTTGGTGCTAATGAATGTAAAATAAAGCAGTTTTGTTTGTTTCTAGAATTTTGTTTGTTTCTAGATGCTTTTATATTGCTTATCAGTTTTACGTGACAGTTTCTATTTCACATAATAGTGCATTTCTCATTAAGCTAATATCGTGCTATACGAGGATTATTTATGTAATAACGTCATAAAAACAAAAAATTTTTCCTTTTGCAAAATGTACAATAAACTTTGACAGTGCTTGATACCTTCTATTAAATTGCTATATGATTTCAATTAGGAATAGTTTTATAACAACGCATTATAAATGCTAAGCTTAGACGTTGCAAAAATGTCTCTATACTAGGATTTCAATGGAAAAGTAATATGAACTTGCGGTAAATAACATGTAGCAAGGGAATATAATATTGGAATATGTTGGTATATAAAAGCTTTATTTTTAATAGACGTGAATAGATAAAAAGTAATAAAAGATTTTAAATTTTAATTTATAGAAATTAAAACTTTAGAATTTGATAACTTTAGAACCTTTTAAGAAATATTATAGTAAGTATAATAACCAATACCGAGTAATATTTCAAATCTCAAAAATCTCAGTAACTAAATTATGAGTTATTAAATTCTGATCAGCTACAACTCTCAGTAATTAAATTATGAGTTAAACATTTGCAAGCTCCTGTTTGCATGAAAATAATTCCAATTCTTTAGTAAATTAGTAATTATGTGAGCGACAATGTATGAGATGCCGACTTTCTATAGAATACCTAAGCATTTTATAGAATTCCTGGCGTTTTTAGGCAAAATAAGAAATATTAGAATCATTATATCCTTTTCCTAGGCACTGTATGTAATACCTAGGCATTCTATAGAATGACAAATGCTATTTAGGCAAAGTATGAAAAAAGGTCATGATATGGCTGTTATTTAAAAGACTCGAATTTTGAAATGTTATTTTGAAAAAAAAAATACTGAAAGAGAGCTATTTAAAAATTTGTAGTCAAAATAACTAAAGGAAAATAAAAATTGTAGAAAACAACATTCATGCCTTTTTTATTAAAGAAACTAATGTATGAAAACGTCTGAAATGTATGGAATTATGGAATGAATGTATTAAATGTATAGCTATTTGAAACTATTCGGAAATGTATTTCATACTTTGCCAGTTTGTTATTTGAAATTCAATGGACTACATAAGAAATGCTTAAATGTTAATCGTTTCATGCATTGCCGGCCATTTTCGACATTTTATAAAACACCTAGGTATTCTATAGCATGCTGACTTTCGTACATTGCTCGTAACAACTAGATTATGAACACTAAGTTACCTGTATTGAAAAAATGGATAGTTGTCGCTTTACTTTGATATGGTTCAGGTTTTAACATTGACACAAAAACCTTCGTACTTTATCAGATTTTTAGTGATTAACTGGTAATCGTCTTCAGCTAATGAATAATTTATGACATTTCCGAGTGTTGCTTAAATAGCCTCACATAATATGGCTTTCAACTAAGGGTTTTCGGCTGTCTTTTATGGTTCAGTAATCTGCCCTGAAGATATATTTTCAAGCAGTTTAAATCTACGAAATATCACTGATGATGTGCGCGTTTCCTTCGCGTTCTTGCGATTAGAGTTCACTGACTCGTACAATGTTGAATTACTATTCATAACTTGGCGCTTCAAATTATTTAGAATTTCATTGATATAAAAAAGAAATAATAGAGACATATCAAAATGCATTGTTCCCTATCCAATAACCTTCTGAATAGCGTTCTCTTATGTTTGACATCACCGAAGTTATTAGAGTTTTTCAGGCATATTACAGCCAAAGATGAACAAAACCTATAAAACTAAATTTGCTTCTTCCTTCATGGCGAGACAGCCGTAGAATTCAGCCGGTTCTCACCGGTTCGGCAGAACTAGCTACTAAAATATTCGGAGGACCGGTTCTTAAAATTAAATTTTCATTTTTATTTAATCGATTAATCGCTGTTTAGTAACTAATTTAATCACTTATTTAATCAGAGAACTTGTTTGTAAAATATTTTAATCCCACCACTGACGCAAAGCCTTTGTGTTATATCCAATGCACTTGTATTTATTTTATAACATTTCTGCTGAATATTTGGTAATAATATCTGCTAAAAATTTAAATTGTTTATGTAGAGGAATTAAAAATCGAAACAAACAATTAGTTCATATAAAACGTTGATGCTGAAAAAAGAAATTCAAAAGAAATGGAAACAAAAAAAGAAACTTGGTTAAAATATCTAACTTAATTTTTTTAAAGTTCAGCCATATAAATATATAAATGATTTAACTTTGATTGATTCGAAAGTGTTCGTACACGCAATTGTAAATTTAAAAGTACACTTTTAATTAAAAGTGTGTTTTTTCGAGAAAGAGGCTACACGTTATACACAATTACTTCGAACAGAGAAATACAGAACAAGTGTGGTTTGGTTAGAGAGCTGTGTCTTTTTGAACCAGTATTATTATAAAACATTATCAGTGAAATAGCATTTATCAGTGAAAATAATATGATAAACTAGTCGCAACAGTTGTTATCACGGATGAAAAGATATCATTTCCAGAAAATTTTATTACGTTGGTAACATGGATCTTTGTTATCACTCAATAAATCGTTAAAATTCAATAGTTTTAATCTGCATAGTTCTAAAAATATAAAGTTTATGGTGCTGATGCAACAATGATTTCCGTGAAAAGAGAAACAATTTTTCAAAAAGTAATGCTAAAAAAGCTCAAAGTAGAATGGTACGCATGCAGAATTTTTCTTTATAAGAAAACCCTTGGATTCAGGCCTTGAGATGTTTCTGCTCGAAACTGGGATGGAGCCAAGAAAATGTCGAACCATCATCCGAAAGATGCTTAATGTCTTGGTCAATGACAGGCGTCGAGTTTTCTTTGCCGTATGTGTTTGGAGACTCGCTGTGATTCAGATCAAAAGAATAAACAACAACGGTAACCTTTTATGACGTAAAATCGTTTTAGAAAATAAATTAGACGGACTTCATTGAATGATAATGCAAGATGGATGTTTTTCAAACTAAGCAAAATTCATATTCAGGGTTTCAGTAATTTTTTTCTTTGTTTTATGTACAAGATATGTTTTCCGAATTTTAAAATGTATTATTCATCAACAGTGTTTCAGAAAATTAGTAAGTATAAATGAATTTTTTCCTTTGTTTTCGTTATAGGGAAGAAATTTATTATTTCCTTACACTTATCTGTGTAAGATATTCGTGATTTTATTAACATTAAGGCATTATAAAACTGATCAGTTGAGCTTCACTGTTTTTGTTTAACAAATGCCTAGAACCTTGTATATAACAAATCATTCATGCAAATCAATAATCGCTAGCCCTGGCTGTCTTTTTATGTGAGGCGGCCACTTCTGCAGAAGACAAAACGTCTGGAAAGTGGATGGTTAACTCAAAGATATTTCATTGTACATATGTCTGTACCAGAGCATTAAAATCTGTCTGGAAAAAATGTAACTGTAGAGAGAATAGAAATAAGCAGATTTTGCTATGGAATTTGTGGGCGGAAAGGGCACGTTGAAGTGATAAAGGATCTGCATGCAAAAATTGCTATTCTCCGTGCAAATTTCAAGCGGTATACATCTCTACACAGACGCGGATCTTCCCGATACGCATTTCAGCTGTGGAGTTAGTAAAAGAAAGCAGCTGCTCAAAATAGATGCGGGCGATTGTTCTCTATACCTTTTCTTTGAGTAGCTGTTCCTTTTTGCCTGTTAACATTTTGGTGAGCTCCGCTTTCGTATAGTGATGTACATTGTTTAAAATTCGCTCGGAGAATGACAATTTAGCTCATGCAGAACATTTCTACCTACAGCTCAACATCGCCCTGTATCATGTCAACGTGCCACACATTACCGTTACAAAATCTGCTCGTGTGGATCCCCTCTACCTCCCCTTTAAATTTTTACCAGATATTTTTGAATCACCCTTTATATATAGAAAAATATAGATACACATTTTCGTATGTCCCTAGATGCTTTTCTTAGAAGAAAAAATCAATCCAAACATAACCTATAGTAAATAACAATATTATTTTATCGATACACAGAACAGTTTCCTTCCTGTGCTTCATAATATTTTCTTTAACTAATTATGACAATGCCTTCGTCAGGATTCGAGCCGCAGATCTTCCAATTAACATTAAATGACACGAGGGCACTTGAGAGAATGCGATTAATATATTCTGTAAAGGGTTTATGAAAAACCAATTTTTATGATTTCAATAGTTACTCTAAGTTCTTGTTTTGATAGTCCTCACCAGGATACAAATTAGTATGAAGAGCATGTAATTTATTTTCTCCCTCATTACCGCACGCCTTTATGGTGTTATTTGAAAGTACGGTTGGCTAGCAGTCGAAAGGTTCGCAGTTCGAATACCAGCCAAGGCATAGTTAATTTTTCTTGTTTCCTGCTTCCACAATCCCAACGACACTACAATTTAAATTCCATTTCTTCAAGGATATCTTTGAATGCCTGATGGAATAAACTGCATAGTAATTCGGATTTGCAAGAAGCTGCATAAATAAATTTATTTTTGAATTTTACTTTTGCCGGAAGCTAGCTAATACTATTTACATTAAGTTTAAAGACTAAACTTTATGTAATTTTGTAATTTCAAGTTTTATTTTCATTTGTAAAGTAATGTTTTCAGTCCAGAAATTTGCGTTTTCAGAGAATTAGGGTCCCCACAATACGTTTCTACCATTTTTAGAATGATATCTGTCTGCCTGTGGATCCGATACAAAATTTCCATTTTCCGCATTTAAGATTTCTACGTTAAAGAGTTGATTAAAATTTTGGGTGAAACTGGAGAAGCAGAAGTGGTACTTTTCCTGAAACCCATAAAGGCTCGTCTACAACTAGCTGGAATTTGAGCTTTATATGCATGTAAACTTGATGGCTCCATAAGGGCACTCACTATCTCACTATTTTTACCTCCCGTCAACCCATAAACATAAGTAAGGGAAGAAATGTTTTTGGTCCAAAAATTTGGGAGTGATTTTTTTTTTTTTTTTTTTTGTAATAAGTGCGATTTAGTTTCTATAGGATAAGTTTTTAATATTTCTACAGTGACGTTTGTCTGTTTGTGTATTTATATGCGTGTGACGGTTTTTTTGTCCACGATAACTCATATATGAAACTTTCAAAAATTTATATTTTTCGTGTTTAAGCTTTATAGATGCATGTAAAGAGTTGATTAGGTTTGGGGGTAAAACGGAACAATCGAAAGTGCTACTTTACAGGAAGTGCATAACAGTCTTATGTAAATAACCCTTTACTTGAAGTACTATAACAGATTTTGACAAACTATACTAAAATATAACCAAAGTTCTCAGATTTAGTATTTATGAGTTTTGAAACAATGGGAATAACTTACTAGATTTGGGCTAAAATTGATGAACTGGAAGTGCTACTTTACTTGAAAGCTCTGAACAGACTTTCGTAAGAAAATATTGTTACGAAATGTACAGGCGCGGTAAGATGGCTTCATCGCAAAGCAGTTTTAAGATTGCTATAAAATGACAAGGGAAGGCAGGGTTGCCACATTTGGCGACATTTGACGATAAAATTGGCGATATGCCATGGACTGATGGAGAACCTTCTGGAAAGAATTCTTACCGGTTTAGCCCAGAATGTTCTCGAACACAAGCCGAAAGCTATATAAACCCTGCTGGTCCGCAGTCAGTGTGTGTGCCTCGTCTAGCGAGCTGATAGTCAGTCATTGAGCGAGTGTCTCGAAGTCTAGCGCCGAGTTGGTCGTCGAGTGCATCGCGAATGAGTGCATCGTCGAGTTTTGTCTTAGACTGTGCTGAGGCGAGAGCTATACTCTTGTGTATCGTCGAGTGCATCGCGTGGAGAGTTCCGAGAACGACCAAACAGAGTCGGAAGCTGTACTTTGGTGCTTTGCAGTGAAGCTGTCTCCACCGTTATTGCCTGAAAGGCTGTGTCGCTGAACAAATCAGCGTGACACGACACTATATATTATATATACATAGCATGTTATATAACAGTTCGACGAATGTAAAAGTGATTTTTAACAGTTCGACGACTGTAAAACAGTTCGTTTTCTGTCATAAAAGTTCGACATATAACAGTTCGACGACTTAACATATATAACAGTTCGACGACTGTAAAATATGTTTATAACAGTTCGACGACTGTAAAAGTGATTTTGGAGATGTCCTGAGAATATTGGTAAAGTGTGTTTCGATACTTCATCAAGTGTCGTCGTTATTCACTCCAAATCTACGAACCCTGTACGAACGTGAAGGAAGAAAATAACGTAACAATATGTTATGAGACAATCCAAAGCTTCTAAAATTTGATATTTGGAATAGGTGAGCTCTCCTTATAAGTAATTAAGTTAGCCTCAATCCTCAAAGTATTCTTTTCTCTTTTGTGTCGAATCACATTTTGAATAAAAGGATGCTGCCGTCAAAGCATCGATATGTATATTTTTTAAAAAAAATAGTATAAATTATGTATCGAATATTTAAAAAAATGCACGGAAACGTTTAACACTCTATCGCGAAATCTAAAGATATGCTGCTTTTAAAAATTGTTTGATTGATAAGTCATTGATTTGCGAATCCGAAACGCTATATGACCAGAGGATAAAATTGCGATCGATGCGATTTTCAAAAGCATGAGAACTGATGTGTACTTGAGCACGTATAGTTAGTTATCTTTGCTTACTGTATGGGAAAATATAATACTAAAATATGGGTACAGTTTATAATTAACCTTGAGACATCAAGTTTAAAAACAAATTAGATTTTACTTACTAACGATCGACCGGAAGAGATAGTGTAATTAAAGCTCGCTACTTCCACGTCTTAACGGGGAATTGGTCGGAGGTCATGTGTTGGCCATTTTTTCCAGTAGTTTCGAAAACATTTTAAAGTATTTTCACCTTCCAGCATGATCTTCGTGTGTAACGGTAGCACACTAGGCGAGTATTCGACGGGTCCAGGTTCGAGTCCCAGCGAGGGCATTTCTCATTTTCACTTCTCCCACTTAAAAACCTAATGAGTTACTATGAATTAATAGTTACTAATTAATGAGTTACCCTTACTACCTGAGAAACGAAGGCTGAAAATAATCTCGAATTGTACCGATTACTGACAGACTTTAGAAGCATGCATAATTATATATTTTCTTTCGAAGCAGTAAGAAGGAGCTTATATTCTCTTTGAAGCTCGTTGTTTCTCACTTTTACGCCCTTAGGGAAACCCAAACAAGCTTCCAAATACCTAGCTATGTATCATTTAACAATAGCATGAGAATGTGAACTCCAGTTTAAGACAGAAACCTTTCTAAACTCGAATGGAGGATTTTTTTTCCTTCGCGTGCCATGGGGAGAAATTCTTGTATTATATGGCTTCAAGCACATACTTAATCCTACCTTCAGAAAGGAAAAACGATCATGTCATAGCTGTTAGAACAAAGGAATGGTAAAATATGACCTGAAAATATGAACTTACATAAAAGTATGTAAACTATCACATATAAACTATTATGGAAGCATAAAATTTATTAAGTGTGACAAAACTAGAATTTGCGAGAATATCGTAACGTGATATAAGTTCGATCTTCTACAAAAATTTCAGTTTGTCCGCAGCAGAGTAATGTGATAGTTCGGCTAAACGTTAGCTTATTTAGCTTATAAAAGAATAATTTCATGAACATTCGTCTTATTATCTTACCTACGTACATCGTTGAAATTTCTTTTGAATCATATAATGCGAGTTATAGGATTTAAAAGATTACATTAGTAAGAAGGTAAGTACTGCAAGGTATTTACAATAATATCAATAAGATTTTGGTGCCTAGAATAGGTATTAATTTCCATAAATAGCATGAATGAACGGACAGACTCTTGTCTTGTATATGCGCCTAGTGACACACTTATCAGAGACAAAATTAACAAAGAGACTTTTTGCCAACTAATACTAAGAGAAGGAATAAAATAAAAATCCGAGATTTAATGTCTAAAACTCGGGCTTCTGATTAAATAAAGTTTAGACCAATTCCCGAAAATACAATTTATGTTAATTCGTATTAATTCTTTTCAGATCACTGAGACTTTAAATCAAACTCAGTTTCTGTGAATGGAGATCCAGCTGTTTTAGATGACTCTATAACATAATTGACTTCCAGTTCGTAATCTTGTAATGATCCGATTTTAATATTGTATATGTCATATACAACATTAAAAAACATTAAATACATGTCGTATTTAATATTAAAATCAGATTCAGAGTCTCCTAATTCAGCAAGAGGTTAAATCTAATTTTCATGCTAATGTTAGAATTTAATTTCCTCATAATCTCAATTCGCCTACGAATGTACATAAACACTAGAGAAAAGTTTTTTGATTGGGTTAATGATCATCACGCAAGTAGTCCTGCTCGTTCTTGGGTGACATTTTATTGCTCGGTCACGATGAAGATCACGAAAGCGAATTTGCTGCAGCAAACAAAATGCAAAATGCCATGATACACAGTAATTTCTATCAAAAGCTTGCAGAAGTATAAGAATGATTTTATACTTTGTTAAGCATAATTTTGTCTACGTATTTGCATTCGAGGACCAAATTCAAGATTATTATTATATTTCTACACGAGTAGTGTCTATGAGTACTAAATTCAAAATAATGCCACGTATATTCTTACTTTATCGAAAGGAAAATATGTTAAATTCAGAATTTCAATATGAAAATTCAAACACGAACGTCAAAAATAGTTTTTTATTTAAATTTATATCGCTTCAAACAAATGGTACATAATTTACATAATCCTTAAGGGTTTTTGTTTGAAATTTGGTAAGACTTTGAGAAAGCATCCACTATCTATTATTTGCGAAACGCACAGGGATATTCTGTGAAATAAAGTACTGCTCGTACTTACATTTTAAATAAATTTCACATGCGCATTATTTTTAATTTATTTTGCAACATAAAAGAATACAGTGATTCATTTTCAAAAAGCTCGGGAAGTTGTCTTATATAAAGTGCTACTCGTTCCTATATTTCAAATGAATTTGACATAGTCAAAGTGTTAGATTTATTTCGCAAAGTGAATGAATGCAGTGATATGAATGCAAAAATTAAAACAAAACTGTCATTTTTATAAATGCAGTTACGTTTTTAACTGAGAAAACAAAGCGAGGAAATGCGTTAATCTAGATATGCTGGATAGAATCCTTTGTCGGCGTTACGCGTTATGGTTTCACTTAAAAAAGTTATAGTTACTACTTTCATATCATGCTTAGAAAATCTATGAAAGGAATACTTTTTGAAAATTGTTTCCGAAAATATTGTAGGAATGAAATGCGATCACCCTATTCGGGAGACACCATCCGTGGTATTTTAACTTCAAGCTGACATAAGTTAACGCGCGAACAATTTATACGGGCCGATGACCAGATAGGCTTCGAAGGCAAAAAACACTTCTTTTCCGCAAGAGATGCTCCACCGAATGAAGACTAGTTACAGAAGATTATTTTGAGCTTGAAACGTATTCCGAGCGTTTAAATGAATACTTCACGATGCGAAACATTTCGTCTTAAGCATCGTATCATTCATTTCTTTGTGGAAAGACTGTAAATGTAGCAGTCTTTTAGACATAAATGTTTATGGAAATCATATTTTCGTTTGAAAAAGGAGTGTGCAAGGATTATGAGAATGTACTATATTGGCACTAATGAGAGATAGAACGACAGTATGTATGTTATAAAATTTTGATTTTTAACTGCAGAGAAATTTTTTTCTATTTTTTTTTTTTTTTTTTTTTATTTTGCATTCAAATTTCTAATTTAAATTTGAAACCAAGTTTTCAGTTTTAATATCATGTAACTTATTTAAACCTACATAACTTTTACAAGCATTCGGCTACTTTTTATGATTTTCTACGAACTGTCAACTTATTTGTTACTTTCTTCTATAAAATTGCTTATGCATTTCTCCGTCATTAAACCACCTTCAAATACCTTAGATAAGACTGAATATTCATGCAATAATTTTTAAAATAATTCTAGGTGGTATTTAACAGCTTTCAGTCCCCGTTACTGATTCTGCATTTTCCGTGTTTCCTTTTGCTGTGAGACTTCATGTATCCATTTATGTGTCTTCAATAAATAAGAATTTTGAGTAGCATTAATTAGTGCAATTTTATGATGACAGGTTTCTCCTAAGATGCTCAACTACTAGTGTTTACATTAAATAAATTAAATAAGGACGCAACTTTCTCATTTTAGTTATTCAGAATTTATGTATTCCAATAATAATGTTTATTATTGAATATTTTACAAGGATACTGCATGCGCTTTCTTAAAACTCATTTCATGTTCAAACACTAATCAAACATTTTCTGAATAATAAAAATGAAGAAGGCATATTTAAATTAGGTTTAATTTCAAGTTGATTAAGGTGATTCACTTTATTTTCTGGTATTATATACGCACATAAAATGATGGTACGTTGTAAAATATTTGGTGTAAGCATGTTTCCAAAGTGCTTCAAAATCTACTGAAAAAAAGTGCAGATATAAAGTATTCGATAAATTTTAGATCATCTGCTTGCTGTTTACGACATTTAAAATCTCAAATTTAATTTTTGACCACACATAGGATGTCCCATAAGCCTACAAGCCTACGACTGATCATTTTGTTTGCTTTAGCACTGCACAGCGAAGAGATATAAACTAATTTCAGTAGTTGTTATCGAAAGAATTCTGGTGGCTGAAATTATCTTCATCAATGTATGCAACGCAACAGTAAATTTTGTCAGAGATTTCGTAATTCCAGCTCTGTATAAGCACCAATTATGTAAAAATATATCCTTTTGTAAGTTTGCATTTCCCCCATCTTCCGCTAGTAATTTTCTTTTGCATAATGTTTTCTTGGTTCAGGTAAAAATTTGAAATTCACATTATGAAGAGCTTTATTACAAACAATCAGTCTTCTAATCAAATATTTGAAGAATCTTTTTATTTTTGTCAAGTGTAATACTTTATCCTCAGTAGCAAAAATATTTCATGGTATTTAATTTTTTTACAGAAATTTCATTTTTTAGCATACTTGTGGATTAATCAGAATCTAGACCTGCAATAGTTACCTAAAGTAACATTGACGACTATCTTGAAATTCATTACATTGTTGCAGCAGAGTAAATCTCGTGACAGTCTGGTTGTTTCTCCCCACTTACCTTCTTCTGATAGATATTGACTACTTATCTTCTGTAACAAAGCTTCAAATTAGAGGAAGGAAGTGGTCTTCAGGCAAGATAGCTTTCATCCACTGCTCTGGATTAATATTATCTTTTATTGTTCACCGCGCTGAATAAAAGTTATTTCGTCTTCATCTTCGTGTATCTAAGCTATCGAGATTTAAAATACTATGACTTGTTATTCTTGTACTACAGGAGATTAAGGACATTGTTACGACTGAAAATTCTTGCATTTATTGGCAAATTATCACGATTTCTGGAGCCTAGCTTATTTCTCAGGTTGCAGATAATTCATAAATACCTCTCACAGTGAAACTGCCAAAATAGTTTTCAGTTCTTCCAAGGTAAATTATTTGTGTGGTGAAACGAAAAGTGATGCATATACTCGTTAGTTAGGAATTTTAAATGAACAAATTTAGATAACCCTCTTGTACTACGAAATTATTTGTTACGTAAAATAACGCATATTATATATAGCATTTACTTATTACATCTCCTGCATTATTTTTATTAGTTGATTTAATATTCCCTTTTGTTATACTTTTTAGATTTTTTTCCTATGCACGGAACCTTGAGCAGCTTTAATAATTAAATGGAATTATATTTAATATTTTAGGAAATGAAGGTGTTTATAACACTGCTGTCAACATGTATCATTTTAGACCTGTCCTGTAAATACTGTGGAGCGGTTCAAACGTCACTTATTCACGGAAAACATGTGCACGGCGCTCCTCTCATAAGTAAGTCTCTTTCATGCAGTAACTAATACAAAGCTCATTAGCATCAATAGATAATTTAACTGATAATTGACAAGGTATAACCAGCCGAGTTGATGGGTGTTTGTTTAGTCTGAAAAATTGTAACTCTTATCTTTTATTCTGGTATTAAATTTGACACCGCTATAAAAGCTTGATTTTCTGCTGATGTTGAGATGCTAGGAGTCAACTTTCGATTTTTCGATCTAAGAAAACGCATAATATCTACTTTCCCTTAAATTGTTTAACTCGAACACAACATATGCAACTTCTACAAAATCAACCAGGTTTTAGAGAAATTTACTGATTTTTTAGCCATAAATTTAGACACAACTTTATATTTCTGAATTGTAACTAGGGGTTAAAGACACAACGCACTGTGTACTTTAGATATTAGTTACAGATAAATTCTTAACTTCTTGACAATGAGGTTTATAATTGTTAAAAAACTTATGAATAATTTCTGATTAATTAAAACATATTATCGTGCTTTTAAAACACATATTATCTACAAAATTAATGTATTTTGCTCAAAAGGAGCTAAGAATATAACTGTTCTGTTTGCTCAATAAAAATGGTCTAACATTCTAAACATACAAGAATCAACGAAAGCAAGTAAAATATAAAAGAAATGCCATAAACGTAATATCTCAGTATCCGTTTAAGACGAGCAAAAGAAAAGCCTGTGCACCGGCAGTAATCAGTATTGTACCTTGTATAATGATCTTGATAATATCTGACATTTCGCACTGACTAAGGAGAAATTATTTATAATATGTTCAAACCGGTTCATGGGTTACGACGAACGACATAACCTAATGATCCCGGTGTCCTTGCGATGTATGTGCTCACGCTTCGATGCAGAACTACCGAAAAGAAAGTTATCTACAGTTAATTTATCAAAATTATTCAATTTAATTATAGCTGTGATTCGTTCTTTCATTTTAAATTATCACATTCCGTTTCGTGCGGTGTTCTTGAGTAAAATTAAAATAGAGCTAAAACTTATTATTTAAACATACTAACAAAAATCCTGTACAATATAATCTAATTGATCTTTGCATAGATTATTCGTTGTACTCAAAGTTGGACAGCTAACCTTGATCTGCCTAGTTTGTATTACAGGACTTAACTAATGTTTAGTTCTTGTACTAGTGATTTTAATATTTTCCGAATAATTCAGACTTTGCAACACATAAAACGCAATTGCTTTGCCAATTTTGTTCTTGAAGTTGTTTAAGCCTGCAGAACTGCGAAACGTCGAAAACACTTAAAAGATTGCTATTCATTCAGTAATTTATGCAATCAAAATAGGCAGTCATATTGCGCAAGCGTTTTACATCTTAATTTATTGAATGTATGTTCATCTATAATAAAGATTCTCGTAAGTTTATACTAGTACTAATTTTAATAAACATTTATTTTCCTATTTTAGATAGATCTGTTTTCAGCATTGTACGATTCCTAAACATACCATGCTCTTCGCCAAATGGGCAGATGTCAGGAATATGTTTCTCATTAAATGATTGCATACGATTGCATGGAACGCAAATTGGAACTTGTGCTTCAGGATTTGGAGTATGCTGCATTTGTAAGTATTTTAAAATTATTTCTTTCGTTTTGCTTGAAATCTGTGTACTTGATTTTATTATTCATTTCCTGTTCGCTTTGTTACTAAAGGGAATACACAGGAAAAGTTGCTCCTTATAAAAAACATGTTTCAAAAGAACATTAAAAATAAAATCCTACCATCCCTATAAATTATCTTAAAATGAAACTTCTCATGGCTTACGTTTTTAACGTTTCAACACGATTAACTGGCCTGAAGCATACAAACATCTCTTAATCCTTCATGAGTTGATAACAAATTATTCAAACATATCACTCGTACTTTTTGATCATCTCTAGAAATTAACTAATTTCCAATTTAATTTTAAATGCTGACAAGTATTTTCATTTTATGAACCCTGTATTCAACATTTATCATTAAAAACATCATTTAATTTATATTTTTGTGATAACACGCTCGCAATAACTTATTAAATAATGTACTGGATCACTGCAATTTGTGTCCTTTGTACTATCCTCGGCGGACCTAACTGTTATGTAGACAGTTTTTTCATTAGTAATGTAGAAGTGAGTATAATGAATTAAAGCACTGAGTCTACCATTAGCTGACTGACTAAAATCACCGAAGTTTAGTAAATGGCAGAATAATATTCGAAGACGGAATTTTTCATGACTTTCTCGCGAATAATATAACTACGGGGTTGTTTTGTTTAGAAAGCCCTCGTCGAAGGCATCCCTTTGAAAGCAGATAATCCATGAGAATGTTTTTGTAATAAGTAATCCACCTTCTTTAGAAAGTCTGCTACAAAAGTACTCTACACAACACTCTCAAGAAAGTAAAGCCTCAAAAGTTTTGATGTGATCCCCTACCATCTTGTGACAAAATTGCGCGCTGCTTTTAAAAACGTGTTGAAGGCTGAATAGTATTTGTATAAAGACCATCTTTTGAATAATGCTAAGGCACGAAGAGAAAACCAGTTCTATTGCCATTGGATGCAATCAGTGTCTATTTTCAGGGAAGATCAAACTTGGTTTTGTCTTTCCATACAGCATTCACTTGTAAACTGCAGAACTGTAGAGTGAGAGCATAGAATGTATCGGTATCTTAGACGAGGTACAAGTAGTACGTGACATGACATTAACCACTGCTCTTAGAAATATAAAAGATCAAGCTGACACGAGTTTAATCGAAGAAATGGTGTGTGATGGTCAAGAAGTTCTTGCCGAAGTCAAGGACTTTTGACAAAGTTACCTTTGCCCTCCATCTACTTATGAGGGATTCTTCCCAAATTGTTTGAAGTAAAAATTTCCCAGCGTTCTTCACACATGTCACCTTGTGATGTTATATTTTGACATTAGTGGTTTGGTTCAGAATAATGAAACTGCTAATACACAAAACAATTAGGCAGTTTTTCAAATATACGTTTGGCCTTCCACGGGCCATTTTCGTTCATAAGCAATGCACTCATCCAACAAGATCTGGCCAATTCTATATGACGGGTTCCAATTGTACTTGACAAAAATCGCTTGCAGGACCCAAGATTAGCTCGAAATTTACTCAGTCTCGCCCCGGAGGTTCTGCAGAGTGTGCAAGAAAATTTTTAAAATATAAAAGTCAAGTAAGAGATAAGTTAGGGAGATTTTTTTAGAAAAAACGACCCAAAATTTTCTAAACGTGCTTGTCGTGCCTATCTCAAAAACATCCCTAAGAGCGTCGGCGACAGATACGTTGCAAAAAGACAAGCCACGATGTGATGATATTTCACAAAGACGTGAATGAACGTTGAATTATTACCTTTAGCGAAAACGGACATTTAGCGAAAAATGTTTTTATGACGGGCATTAGCCAATTTAGGCTTTCGCCACTGTTAAAGCCAGAAGCAGTGGTTATTTTGCTATGGAGGCACCTAATAGATGACCTCCGTTACCTGTTATGAAAGGACAGGACACCAGAGACGAACATCTTCCCCCGGGGGGTGGCTATGAAAGGACAGACAATTTATATCCATGCCTTTCCAGGATTCTCCTTTCGGTACGGCAGTTAGATTCACTAACTACTTTCCCTTGCCGGCAGTCATTTACGGGAATATACATACATGTGTAACAGAAATAATGGTCACAACCTCAAGGGGTAAACAGCATAGCGATAGTATCAATTTCCATCGTATAATGTACATTTATTAACACAATTAAAGTAAATAAGTATTTCAGAAAAAGCATTTGTTGTAATAAATGTTGTCAAACCAAAGACAGAGACAAAAGAAGCTATATATATTTGGTACAGACAAGATTTTATTGTATATAACTGACTTGGCATGATTAGTATGAAGAAACATTATCCTTCGTGTAATAAGCGTCTGTCAAGCAAAGTTTGTCGGCCTTCCTCATAGTATTATAAATGCTGACCAGTAAAATTGCGAATTCTTTTTAAAAGCCATTTTTTTCAATGACTCCTTAAACCTTTTTTTTCGTGCATCTTTCTTTTTCAGTGCAGTATACTTGTCAGTACCCTTTTAGTTCAGGTAGATGATAGAATTAATTTTTACTTTTAATTATCACATATTAAATTCTTTAATTAATGATTTATTCTTAATTTTGTGTTAATGGTTCAGTTTAAACTATTATGAATAGTATTACTTTCATAACTAATACTTCCCTTTAAATATCAATACAAGGAAATACACATTTTTTTAATTCGTGAAAGGTAGTTTTTAGAAACTTAAAGCCGTCTTTCCTTTCCTTAAAATTCTTACTAGTTCAAAGAACATGTGGAACAGCAACTAATCAAAATTTTACTCACTTCACTAATCCTGGATTCCCCCATGAGATAACAGAATCAGCCGAAACCTCCTGCACCTTAACACTTCTTCGCCCACACAAAGCTCCATTATGCCAGATAAGGTTGGATTTCATGGATTTCGAGTTGGCTAAACCAACAGATGGAGATTGCCTGGATGACAAATTTAGCGTCTTTGGAAATAACATCAATGCTCCAATACCGAAAATATGTGGTCGCAATACAGGACAGCACAGTAAGTAATTATATTTTTATTACTGTCGCACGAATTTGGATCTGCATTGGAATGCTTTAAAGTTTTAATTATAAAAAGCTTAAAGTGAATTGTCCTTCTTTTTTATTCAGATAACTGTAAACATCTGTGAGGTTACTATTATTTTGTATAACCATTTGTTTATAATTTCAGCCTTTACTGTTACTTCTCTTTTCCATTTCCCTACCAGAATTCAAATTAGTTTAAGAAGTATTTAAGTGTAAGTTTCTGAGTTGTAAGACAGAGCGTGGTTTCTTCCTCTCTAGCCGAAGTTATTAGGTTTTGCTATCTCTGATAAGATTGTAATTCTTCGGCTTTGCATGATAGCTGCCGAAATTTAAATCGTTACGCGGTGAGAAGTTTTGAGCCAGTTTCGCGTTAAATCAATTTGCGTTGTCTTTGGCTACTAGCTTATTTCAAATCTGAACTTACTGTTATTTTAAGCTCTCTCACTATAAGTGCTGGCTTTGGTAATGATCAGGCAGAGGAATTATCCAAAGAAGCAGCTGTTAATCAAGATGGTATTGAAATCACCCTTCCATGGTCTCGCTCAAATTTCAAGTACCAACTAAAACAACTTGCTTCATAGTATTGGTAAGATTTGTGGAATAATTCTTCAGAGGGAAGACTCATCAGTAACTTCATCCTAAACGTAAGCTTCGCATTTCTGTACTCGAATCCTTCATTAAATTACTATATAACAGGACACGAAGGAATATATAACTACATATGCAAGGAATATGTTATATATTCCTCACAGTCCTATTATATAGTAAACTAATACTTCTAAGCTAGAAATATGGCAAACTCCGACATCTGCATATGTGGGGGACATGCCCCTTAACTGAGGATATTCACAAAAAATATCCACAAAATGATATCCAGGCATTTCAAAGGTTTCTAATTAAAGATAAACAACAGTATCCAAAGTTTTAAAAAATTATGCATTTACTGTCTTCCTACGGCCTAGATCTTTGTTAAATATAAGTTCTCATACTGTATAAATTTAATGAAATTTTACATCCTGTGGATATGTACAAAATGACACCACTTGTGAACATTATAAACTGCAATAATCTTTTATAACTGTAATAATCCCATCGACACTTCTTTATTATTATTTTTACAGTTCATTATAACATTGTGTTCCCAGTACTTATTATATCTCATTATGCTTATCTGTATAATTGTTATGTTTATCTGTTATTTTTGTTACACCAAAGAAGATGTCCAATTTAATTTGTGAATTTCAAACTGTATTGAAACTATATTGTAATCTCTTTATATCCAATATAATTATTTTTAATAAATACTGGATGTGGGGCATGCAGTGGGATTGCACGATGTACCATAATAGGTAAACTCTAGATCTTTAAAAAGCTTCAAATGCTCATTCTCTCAACCTTTCTTTGTGAATTATTATAAAGCTTGCAATTTTTTTAAAGAATTATTTAGTATGGGAAAGTATTACTAGTTGACCCATGGTACATCACTGGTGTTCCATATACTTTTTTTACCTGTAACTGCACCATAAGTTCTGGCTGAGTTGTAAGCACCCCGTGTGTCTTCTGTTCTTCTTTGGTTTAAATAAAAGGGTCTTTTACATTCTTTTCAAGCCTCAGTTGTTATTCTAGATTTAATAATAATTCGCTGTCTGTCTATCTAAAGTTTTATGATAGGTAAAAAAAATTAAACTTTATAGAATGGTGAAACCTAGCACCAAGAATTAGTTTATAAAATATAAATTAAAGTCCTCTCTTTATTAAACAATGTATACATAAAAGAGTACTTGCGTAGATGCATATAATTTGTGCACACCATGTATATGTATGAATATGTGCCTATTTATATTTTTTCCTCAAGTCCCTAAATTATTTGATAAAATTTAATTCATTAACATTCCTAAACTGTTTAATAAATCTTAACTGTAGATATGGATGTTAATGAATGACTTTCAATTGGTATTTTAATTCCTTGCGCTAATTCGCTCTGGAATTTAAATTCATACTTTGAAAATGTTCCTATTACTTTATGCGTCATTCAAATTATTATTAAATTTAATCCTTTGAAAACGTGTTGAATCTAAAATATATTAATAAATCATTTAGTGGATTATTCAAATTTCTACTTATGCATTAGAATTTTTGCATTATTTAGGCAGTTTTAAACTGCCATAACTCTTTGATTATGATTTAAGGCCTTTGATGTACAACGCTATGAAGATGGTTTCTCAGTATTAGCAGGTTTTATTCTCTTGTAAATGAATACCGTATTTCACTATAGAATCAAACATGAACTATCTTAAATTTATCCTTTTAAACATCCTTTATTCGAAGAATTGTGTTTAACTGACTTAAATTATTTCTTCCTTAGTGTATATAGACGTTGACAACACTATCGGACCAATATATTTGACCGTCTCTACGAAAGGCATAGGAAAAAGGAAATGGAATATTAAAGTTCTATTCATTGAATGTAATAATCCTTCAAAAGGTAAGTAGTAAATTACGTAGTGCTTACGTAATTAAGTAAGCAAAATTTCACTTTCCTGGTAGAATATGCTTCAAAAGCGAAAGCACAACCTAGAAAATGGAACAATAGAAGTATTTTAAAGAAGTTACTATATTGCTTCGAAACCATATCTTTCATTTTTAGTTAACTGAATTTCTAAATTAATAACTATCCACTTGCAAAGCCTTTAAATTCGGCACCTAATATAATTTTTATTAGTAACATAGACTGGTGTTCAAGAGAATTTTCACAATTAGTTGACTGTCTTTAGAAATGACGGTTATATTTTAATAAAATTCAGCATAGACATAGGCTGATGTAATGTAATGTATATATATATATATATATATATCATTCAGCAGACATGGTACACATTAATAATCGCACGTAAGGCTCATCGACGAAAAGGAAGGCCTAAAATAGACTTTGCGAGTTGGAACAAAAACGGAAGACTAATAGGGTATGTGTCCCTCCTAGCAGTTATACAGCTCTCAAAACGTGATTTCATACAGGAAGTCAGAGGCAGTTTTGAGTCCCTGTGCAAGCTCTGTAATGTTTTGAGACAGGGAATAAAGCATCCCAGTTGTTTTTTAGGCTTCAGGTCTAGAGATCTGGCTGAACGATCCATTCCGTTAATATACTTATTTCCCAGAAAATCCTCCGCCAAATTTGTCCTATGTGGACTATCATTGTCGTCTATAAAAATAGTCAGCTGACCAACTTCATCCTGAGGGGAGTTGGCCCATACTGATTTTAAAAATTTACATTAGATTAATTTCGAGACAATTATAAATAAATAAGTACATTTGATATTCGAATTTTATAAAAATCGTAAACTCATAGGCTATTTTACCTGAGTTCGTTGGCTAATAAATTGTTACTGAATCTTAACCATTTAGTATAATTAATTTTTATACATTTAATTGTTTCAAAACGTTGCGCTCCTCGGGATCCCAAGAGTATGCAATTACATTTAATTTTTTATTTTTTCCTATTTTTCATTTTCTTGTGTTTCAGCTCAACCATACTTTTCGGTTTTTTCGAAGGGATTAAGCATCTGCCTGAATTATCCTTGGTGCAATTTTTCATTGCTTTGATAAGATGTAATTAGGCGTCTGAATTATAAAAAGACATCTCTCTCATTGTGCTTGCACCATTTAATGCATATATAGTTTTGTCAGTTATTGTAGAAAATGTTAAGTTCCTTTACACTTAATATTTCTCTTATTATACTAATATTAGTTTATTTCCTAACATGCTGATGAAAAAGAGCTATCGATATTCAGTAATATCAATATATAAAGTTATATATGTAGGGTTTTAAATTAAATCATGAGTAAACTTCCTACAAAGTATTTCCAACCGAAAATAAATAGTTCAACCACTTGCGGCAAAATATCAAAAGGAGAGATATTTTTAGTTAACGGAGAAAATACATTTTAGTTAAAAGTAGCGCAAAATTTCAAATTTTGTGATTTTATGAGTTAAACTGCAGAGACATTAGGTATTTTGGAAGCAGGAAGATGAAAAATATGCAACTCCTTCGCCTGGAATCGAACCGCGGACCTCTGGAATACGCGCCGAGCGTGCAGACCACCACACCAAGAAGGCAGGAGAAATACCTTATAAAATACCCGAATTACGATTTCTACTGAGCTTATCTAAGTTAATCAACGGAATATACCGGCTGAACAATCGATAGGGGACTATTTTGAAAACGAATGTTACATTGCTAGCTCAAACGAAAAGTGACATAAGTTAAAAGTAAATTTTCTGAACCTTGGACAAAATATTTCAAATGTATATGGCCTATTATTAGTGTGAAAATACTTCAAACATTCGCATGAAAGAAGCATTTAAGAGGCTGGCTTCTCTGATAAGTTAAATGAGAAATAATCCGCATGGAAACTCAAACAAACTTCTCATCACGAAAAAGCAAACGGATGGCATGATCAACAAATTTGCAGCCATTAATAGTTACTTGACCTTGTCGTCGGTTTCACACATCACGTTCATCCAAAGTGCTGCTTTTGAGGGGGGGGGGGGGTAAAATAGTAC
Source organism: Stegodyphus dumicola (assembly GCF_044657685.1). Classification (NCBI taxonomy): domain Eukaryota; kingdom Metazoa; phylum Arthropoda; class Arachnida; order Araneae; family Eresidae; genus Stegodyphus; species Stegodyphus dumicola. Next base: position 103,375,866 of record NC_140781.1, on the reverse strand, counting down.
TCTTAAGCCGACGTACTCTCATTTAAGCCAGTTGCCGCTACACATCATCCATTTTAATGTTTGTAACGGGTGGAGAATACGGAGCTGCAGTAATATGCAAGAGTACCACGCAGTCCGCTAACTTTCTGATTTATTTTAAGTTGATCACATACTGAAGTTTTTTCAAACATTTATGGATCTTCAGTAGATCGAAAGAATATTAACTAGAAATTTGGGAAGCAAAACAGTGTGCAGTAGGATTTAACATGCAGTATCTGGGGTGATGAATTTTTGCTGAAGACAATATCTCTCGCGGAGATAAATCACAGAAAGCAGGAAATGCTGCTGCAAAATTGCGTATTAGCAGTGGGCGATGACAGTGCCACAGCATAGGTCACATATTCGATCAGTCCCATAAATCACATATTCGAAATTTCCAAATCATTCCTACACAGTGCCTAAGAATTTGAAATTTTGCTCCAAATTTGAAGAATATTGCACGCAGTCTGGATACCAGTTTCCCTTAAAAATTCTTTTATGAAGGCATCCCTCTTCTCAGGCAATTAGCCGTCTTTGGATATAATTAAGCATACCCAACCAAACCTACAATCAGTCTTTGTTTAGTATTTTCATATAGATCTAGGATGGCCAAGTCACCATAACAAATACCTACAGCTTTATTTGGTCAGCATTTTCCCAGTGGCGTAGCTAGAATTTTTGCCACTCGGGGATGTCCTTGAGTTTGCCGCTTGGGATGGTCTCCTAATTTGCCGCCTCTTCATATACAAATATATAGCTACAAAAAATGTCAAAACTACACGCAGGGAAGTAAATTAAACTCTACGTTCATTTTTGAAGAAAAACTTCAAATCTAGCATTTAAAAATTGTATTATTATTATTGTTGTTGTTATTCGCCGCCAAACCATCAGTGACATAGCAGAGGTGCATTCGTTTGATCTTGTTGTTACGTAGACAATCGAGAAAGGTTGTGGTGAAGAATCTTCAGTCACAAATCTTTTATTTCGGGTGCCACTGTATAGACATTATGTTATTTTTTAATGCTAAGAGATGTAAAAAATGAGCAATGCCCTCGCTGGGACTCGAACCTCTGACCTCTCGAATACGCGGCGAGTGTGCTGGCCATTACCCCATGAAGGCATGCTAAGAAAGCGGGAGGAATATCTTATAACCTCTTGAATGATTTTTATTTAGAAAACTCCTCTGACAACAGCAAAAATTTCAGAAAAAGACAGGAACGCTAGCAATAGTATTACAGTGTTTGGAACTTTGTTCTGGAGATTGTATTTACTTCGTTTTGTGTTACTTTGTGTTGATTTTGTTCTGGAGATGGCATCTACATTGTATTAACTTTGTTCTGGAAATTGTATTTATTTTTTTGCATTAACTTTGTTCTGGAGTTTGCTTTACTAACAAACTGCGAAAAAATTCAAAAGGACCGCCCTTCTTTGTTTTTTCTCTAGTGTTAATGGAAGAAAACACTGAAATATTTCTCTCTTAAATGTGAATTCTTCCTTATTAATGTCATCGTGATCTTAATTTATTTGATATTCATAAAAGTTGTTCAAAAGTTTTGACGGAATCAAAAAGCTACAGCGAGAACTGTAGCTATTGAAATCTCGTAGTGATTTCTTTATCTAGAGTAAAAACAATTGTTCTTGTCTATTTAATTCCGTATGACAGTTCAGAATGTCATTATTCTCATTATTAATTAGGCCTTCAGGATGCACATGATTAACCCACATAAAGTGATGTTTCAGATGAAATATGCCGCCCTTAAAATGTGCCGCCGAAGACGGACTTCGCCTTCCGCCCCCTCCTAGATATACCACTGCATTTGCACCGCGTTTAAAATTAAATGTAATTGCTCAGTTATTTCAGTCAAATATATAAAAAGAGATCTTCATAAAGGTTTCAGTTGCATTGCTGCATTTACAAGCATAATTGTGGTTCAATATTGGCTGCAATGCCTGGTTTTCTTTTATGCGTTTCCATAATTCATTCACGCTTAAAAGAAGAATAAATGTATGCTATCATCATGAGCTCATGAGCATTTTGTGCCTAATTTATTATTTTGTGATCTTTTTTTATTATTTTACGATCTGTTCATTAGAGTCAAATTCCTTCCTGTAAACTTCCAAAATAGCTTTAAATTATGTGTTTACAAAATGCGTCTTAACAGCTGCTGTGTGTGAGAGACCTAATTATTACTTATTCTATGCTGCTGTTTGAGGCATGACAAAAAAGAAAATGAGTGGAAGTCTCTGTATTTTGATACCATGCGTAGATTCAAACTCTTACATGCAAATTAAGTTCAGATATTGATCCTGTGCTGTCATTTGCTCTTTGGGTCACTAGGTTAATTGAATTTCGTGTGAATGGGATGTACCTCTTCCTTTTCAGATAAGATATAGATTATTATAAATTTCAGTGGTAAAATAGATGAAAATATTCTCTTAATAAATAATTTTTGCTGTTATTCCAAGCTTTTATTTTAAAGCTACCTAAATAAATATATACTCCAAGTGCTGCCTGACCCTGAATGATCTAAATTGAAATGATTTTTATCTGGTTTTTGCGTAATTTCAATCTTCCCTGAATAGCTAATAAGATTATATCTATGTCAGATTCATTATTTCCTTGTAGATATTAAACTTCGGTTCATTAAAATGATGAAAAGTATTAGGAACCTCATTAAGTGCAATAACCATTAAGATTGAATTTTTTTCAGGCCATCTTTTATAAATGATTTTATGTCTAAAACTTGTTTGACTAGTTAAATTATGTCTTTTAAGAAACAAAAAGTCTCATGACGCAAGTATGTTCATTTTTCTAGTTTTATTTCCTGTTCTAAAATATTAGCTACCATAATAGTAACAGAATGAGAGTCTATTTTCGTATAATAATATAGCATTCAGTCAATTTACCTTTGGACAGTAGTTATTCTAGAAGTCACACAGTAATATTTTAAAAGTGCCCCACGCATTTTTATTTATGATATAGAGGCACAATAAATCAATATGTGTATGCACTACTTTGTGTTTCTCTTTAAATTACTGTTACGTTAAAAAAGTATGAAATTTTATAAAATCTATTTCCGTTTCATTCTTTAAACCGCATAGAATATTACTGATGTTTGTGTACAGATGTAGATACAGAGAAATATTTAAATTACTATGAGAATGGAATAAAAAAGTATCCTTTGAATTCAAGTTTAAATGAGTTCACCAGTTTAACCTTTTCTACACCAAATAATAAAATATGGACTGTTGATATACCCCTAAATTATTTGAAATCAGAAGAATAAAGATGTGATAGTATAATATTATTTACACTTGTTCGGATGTGATTTAACAGTCCATATTTTATTATTTGGTGTAGAAAAGGTTAAACTGGTGAACTCATTTAAACTTGAATGCTAACGGCAAGGCAACTGGTATAATTTTCATTACTAAATTTCTGTAGTTATGTGGTTATGAGAAGAGTTTCAAAGTAGAAAATCTTTGAAATAAATTGTGTTCTTCATTTGAGTCATATAAGGACTTTAATTTATTTCTGTTAGTTAAGCTGTTCATTACACCATAAAAAGCGTAAGAGAGGAATACTTTTAATTCCGCATACTGTGCTAGCTTTCTTTATTTTGCAAGAGAGTTTTAGCATTTAGCATAAACTCTTAAGTATAATACTCTGTTCTTAAGAACTTTTAGAAATAATTTATAAAATGAAACTATCACATTCAGAACTGAATTTATCCCTTTTTAATATTAATAAGACAAGTTCCTTCCCTTCAAAATTTAAATTATAGTACCCTAACAACTGTGTAGTACATACACTTTTCGTTCAAGCTGATCTGGTAAAGAATAATGACAAAAAGTAGGCATCTTTGTAAAGGATATCTCTGGCAATTTTCTAAATATCTGTTTTTATTTATTCTCATTTAAGAAAATGTGCACCTAAACTCTAATATGTTTGAATTTATTGATGAATATTGAAAATTAAATGACAATGATTTTTCTTGCATTTTCAGCTCCACAAAACTGCCTCCAATATTTCACTGGAGTTACAGGGAAGTTCTCTAGTTTCAATTACGTCGCAGATCAATCTTCAATCGAAAATGGCGGGTACTTGAATAATCTCAATTATGCTATATGTTTCCGAAAAGAAGTTGGACGTTGCTCTCAAACCTATATTGCTGAAGATATCAGAAGTTTTATTCTTTTGAATCTTAATCCGAATAACTCTCCAACTGTTGGAGCTGGGGAAGCTGGTATAGGCATTATTGAATGCCCGACGGATTACCTAAGACTTGGAGGGGACAGATATTGTGGTGCTAGACTTAATCCATTAGTAGGTGGACCTAATCCGACTACTAACGCCCCTGTTACAGGTAAGTTATTATTCTACTATAGTACTTTATATTTTCTTACTTTTTAAGTTCATTATACAAAACAATTACAATGTCAAGAAGTCATCAAGGATAACCACGAACATTAATTCCTTGGTTCAGAACCAAAAGGAATCTGAATTAACATATATCAATATCCAAGGAAAACTATGCCTGAATAGAAATTTAATAAGTAGCTTCATCTACGAAACATATAATAAAGCTATCATCATTTTGTTGTACATAGTACTGCACATAGTACTTCTAGAATGTTTTGGGGCCACTTATTTCAGTTAGTTCCTACGAAGCTATCAAATAAACATTAGGTGGCACTGATTACTAACACATCTCAGCTCGCTTTTCTAAATATATTTTCTGCCAACGGCGCATTTTAAATGAATTATTTTGTTTTATTTTACACCACTGATATCTGTTGTTGCTAATTCAAAGGCTGAAAACAGGAAGTCAATTCCAAATAATTGATTGCAAAGAAAAATGTGATCTTAGCGCTTAATTCCTGGATTTTGCGCATATGGGTGCTTTCCTTCTAAAGCTCAGTCAGGCCTTAAAAGACACCTTTTTAAGAATATAAAAAAAAATTGGAAGAAAGTAACGAGGGAGTTAAGGAAAAAAATCCTTCCACTAATTTATACCGCTATTTAATATTTTGAAGTATCAAATCATCCTCTAAAGAACCATTAAGATTTTCAGGCGACGTTATGGCCTCATCTGCTTTCTAACTGCTGTGTTCTTTAACCATAGGTTCTTCAGTCCTAAAACTTTGTAAACATTTGTGCATATGTATATATGTAAATATGTATGTTCATATGTGCATGCATATACTTGCATATATGCATGCACATATGAACGATATCATAAGTAATTCGCAATCATTTAATTCCTCGAGTAAAAATTTTCTTGCAGTGAAGAAGCAATCGTAAACAAACAGATCTTTATTTTAAAGGTAGCTATAAGCAGTAAGCGTAAGAAGAGAGGAATTTTAATTCAGAAGTTAGAATTTCATTGAAGGATTTTAACACTTTTTCGCTAGACATGGAATTATCCAGTTATATTATAAGTGAATGTAGTAATATATAATAATTATATGTAATCCAGTTATACCATATATCAACATGTATGATATTGGTTGAATATTTAGCAGTTGTTTGCTTCTGTCATTCCTTAGTACTCATACCTTTTACGTGAGAAAGCCAATGGGTAAAAGAAAAGTTATGTCATTGTTAAAAATGCTCTTAAGTGCTTTTCAAAACAGGCGCCATTTAGCGATGATGCAATAAAATTACGCTGAGAGAGAGAAAGGCGTTTCTCATTTAAATTCTTCAGCATCTCTTTCATTTTTGAGTATTCTAGAGCTGAAGAAAAATGTTCAACTACCAGAAAGTATTGACGACTACAACATAAGCATTGACGAAGTTGAATTATTTTATAATGAAGCGAAAACTTTTCATTTACTTTCCTTTACAAGAATAGGTCAAAGAGAAGCACGCTGATTTTGATTTAAATTAATGTTTTTTCTACAAAGCCAATAGTTATTGATGGTACTTTAAAACTTCCTGAAGTAAGACAGTCCTTAATATGCGATAAAAATAAATGCAGTTTTAAAAGGATAGTTTCCCATTAAAGATAAGATCAAAGAATCTGGAATTAAAATCATATTTTCATTTTATATTAAAGTGCTTTTATGTTTGTATATGTATATATATGTAAACCAACCCTCTGATGAAGACGTGTCGAGAGATGTAAAATCCATTTGCACTTATAGCTTCGCATTTTTTGTGTATGAGATAATTTTTGAATGAATTTTATTTTTTTCCCCAAAATGGTGTGTTTAGGGATTTTGGAATAGCTCTCATATTTTTATTGTTTGTTTATTACAATGTTATATGCATTAGCAAATTCACTATTTTGTGCCAATATTCCAAATTGAATATGATACTTGATTTTTCTTAGATTATGTTTTCATGTTAATAGATATATATATATAAGGTAAAAAATATGAAAATCAAAATTCTGACTTTACTTTGCAACAGTTTCTTAACAATCCACTTTAATTTCGCTGTTTCCCCTTTCTGTCTTAAAAATAGGAAGTGCTTATAATAAATCTCTTTAAAATGCATCATTTACAAAGTAAACTATGTCATACGATCTCATATAACGCTGTAAATGAAGGTACTTATGTAAACGCTGTAACCAGTCTCAGACATCTAAATCGAAATTATCATTGCGAGCTATAATTTTTCTGCTCTCTTACAGGCTTTTTTTCTGAATGCGATACACTTTCCTGCTGCTTGCTTTCATCCAGCTAACACGTTGCCAGTCACTTCTGTCTTTCATCCATTGTCATTTATTGTAAGATGAAGAGAACTTAATAAAATGTGATGAAAAATGGATGCGGAATGCGCCCGTAATGGTGTATGATTCAGATATGCTTCTAAAAAATTGTTTTGTCCAGAAATAATGTGTGTTCAATAGTCACAATGGATGCGGTTGAATGGAATGGCAACTACTAACAATGTTAGAAGGTTTCGTAAGCAAGATAAAACGATAGGCGAAAAACTCTCAGTTGCAAATTTTTAGAAGAGTTCTGCAGGGCAGTTTGCGCATAACTTGTATACAGAAGATTAAAAAAATAAAATAAAAATCTGAAAGGTTTCAGATTTTAAATTACGTCCAAAGGGGCGTTTTTTACATTTTGTCTGTTACCTTTATTTATTAAATATCACGTTCTTCGCACTTGAACCATAAAATTCAGTTCAAGAGCAATATCGCAAAATAGTTTTAAATTGAGCATATCTTTAGAAGTTCCGATGCAGAGTCTCACGCGCTGGAGATAAAAATGTTTTTTCTGTACAACGTTGCCATTGCTAGCTTTGAAATCCTTGAGTTTGTTAATCAAAAACTCGTTAAAGTTTTACAAAATATGAAATCGATAACAAAACAAATTTGCGCTTCCACAGGCCCATATTCGCAGTAGGATTGCGTCATTCAAAATTCAATGCTCTATGTACCGTTGTTTAATCACAATGAGAGAAATATACAAACATTTATGCACATTTTTCATTATTTAATTTCTTCAAATATAATGCAGGCCAATTTTGCCTATAAAAGTGCCAGCTTGTTTTATTTAAAAACTGAGTTTTAATAAAGGTCTTCAAAGATTGTTTATAATAACCCAGTCGGTTTTAAAGAAACGATTGTCAGACTGAAATTGAATCTGAACTATTCATGGGTAATTGTTTTAGCATTAACGAAATATTTTGAAAAACTTAACATCAGAGAATCGCTTAGTTTCGAGACTTTTTTAAAACTATTGGTAAAAACAAAATTCTCGACGAATGGAGCTAATAATGAAATTAGTTTTATTATCACATAGAAGCTTTATCTGCGTATGACTGCTCAGCTCCAACTTTACGACCTATTGTTTATTTTTTCGAAAGAAGCAGCTTTGCAGTCATTTCTGCTGCAAAAGAATTTTTCTTGAATTATCAACTTATCTCTCTCTATTACTTGTATGTAAGCATTTTCATGCTAAGTTGCCCATTCTATTCGACTTTGAGATCAGAAACCATACATATATCCGAGATAATAGCATTCTGAAGGAAAGTTCATGCTCATACGTTAAGTTAATTTGTTTTAATAAATGCCGATATCACACCATATGCCTGATTATACCGCAATGACAGAATGAGTGAGCCCTGTATTCTGAGTTCCCACACTGATGAGGCATTTGGCGTTATGGTATGATTTACTATTCGATTGGCCTTATAAGGCGATCATGATCATGATTTTAAAATCATAATCAGCCACTGCTACACTCTGAAGCCTGTTGTTCTCCCTTACCTTCATAAACCAGCTTAAGCCAGTTATCAGTAGGACTCGCAAGTCTGTGTCATGTAGTAGCCAAAAGTCTTTAGACGATCACCATACTACTCATCTTCCTTAGCCCGCACCTTCACTGCGTCTGTTCACTTAAGTAATACGTCTAGTCTGTGATCGCAAAACAGTTGGCTAATACCGGCTCCAGTAGATGACCTAACGACAAAATGTGAACAGGCGTTATTCCACCCTAGCCACTATGACTATGGATGCAGCCATATAGTAGAAGTAACTGCCACATGTGATGTCTTTACGTGATGCTGTTTTCTTTATATTTCGCGACTCGCAAGGTCTCTCGTATTATAAATCAGTTACAGCTGTGTTGTTCAAGAACAGTGCCATAGTTGAAATCACTTCATCGTTGTACCAAACTTAGTTATGACAGATATATTTTGATTCATGTGAATAATTAATCCCTCGATGTCGTCGTCTGCCTCAAGATCGCATTAATCAAATCTAAAAGGTATCATTTGTTCCTGTTCAATTACTTTTTATGTAATACACATTTTTTGCGTATTCTGTTAAAGAAGATTAACTGCAATCAAAGATTAAATCAATGCAATGTATTAAACCTTTAGCAAAACCTACATTAGTTGCTGACTTGTTTTCCCACACAAGAAACGTTTCTACGACTTGTTTGAAAAGATTTAATTTATTTCGTATATGTGCAAATTAACGACAGAAATGCCGCTCGAACTCACAGCAAACCAGTATTATTTAATCAACAACAGCATTCAGAAATATTAGCTGCTGCTTAAGCGATTTCAGACTGCAAAATATTTCATCAATTCCTTCACTGTTATCTCCTTTGGAATCTGATATTCACACTCCATTTGTTCATTGCTTTTACATAAGTTTCTGGAAGATTACTATCACTCAATTCGTTTGAAATTGAATCTAGTAATAATTCATATATTTTACTGTACCAACTGTCTGCCCATTTTAATGTTGGTAATATACCCACGCTTTATGGTGACAACGAAGTAATTGGATGGCTGTCAGTATGGAGGTAGGAAGTAAGAGTAGTATAGAGCTGTCAGCATGGAGTAGGTTCTTTCTTATCTCCACGGCTGTCAGGTTCTAAAAGTATGGGGAAGGGAATGCTTTGAAGCGAATAATATCATTACACTCACGGTTTTTATCTCACAGCCATAGAGGTTGATTAATTGATTACTGCAAGCACTGAAAACTATCTGCTTGAGGAAGGAGACTTTTGTAGTGGACTTTCAAAAAGAAACTGATTCGTATTCATGACTCGCATTCGGACTACCAAATGTTCAGCGGTCTTACCTGCTTGGCTTTTGGTGAGCTTCACAACCATATAGGATTCTTCAGTTACTGATTGTTCTTATGTGGTAAATTTAATGGCGTGTTTATCAAAACTGCCTGCCCGTATAAAGGTATTTTCACGATTAATCTTGCAGCATTAACTAAAACCTTATTAATCTAAATTGTGTTGTTTTTATTGGTTTTTATAATTCTTACACTACAAATTATTATTTTGAAACCGCTATCAAGTGGAACTAAGTGTTTGTTAATAAGTAGTATGTAAGTGTTTATTAACTTATTGCCAAATCATTGGTTTCATTAATACATAATTTAACATGTCATCATTTATGTGCATGATGTTGAGAGAAAACTAGTTTTTCGATTTACTTTTTTATCTAAGTCAGAAATTTTTTTAGTCGGAAATTATTAGCTCATTTTATTTGTGTTGTATGAGTGTGGTTGTGTGTGTGTATGCATAATAAAAAAATACATTTTCTGTTTCAGATAATAATACTGGCCCTTTCATTGCCCTGTTTAACACTAATGCCGAAAATAACGCTGTTGGCTTCAATCTAAATTATCAACAGAACCCTTGCAGCACTAATTGAGGGTTATATGTTGAACCAGATCATCTGACCAAGTCTGCGAGTAACTACAAAAAACAGAGTTCTGCTATTAACAGCCTGTGTCAAAATATGTTTGTTGTACATCGTTCGCTGTCAAAACATGTTCGTTGTTGTGCTTATTGCAACCATAAAAACATCTTCTGATACTTGATTAAATATTTAAAATTTAAATTCTTAGAGATATATTGTTTGTTCTAATGTTTTGTGCGTGAAAATTGACTAGATGAGAATAAATTTTCTCGTATGATGAGAGAAGAATCGTCAAAAATAGGTTAATTAAAAGTCGTTATTATTATTTTTATTTCTATCTGTCGTTTTTTAAAAAGGGTAATACTTTGAAAAGCATATAATCAGAATTAATTTCTGTATTTATGCTTATATTTCTAACAACAATATAAAAATGCAGTGCAAATGTCTGTGTGATTTCGAAGTAGCGGCGAATAAGTGAATTAAAAATGCAATAGACCTTTACTAAAGAAATGTAATTACTTCTGTAGTTTAACTTCTGTAGTTTCTGTAGTTTAACCCCTTAACGAACGTACTTGCTATTTTCTACCAATACATTAGCTTTTACAAGTATTATTCTTTTGGGTTATTCTACCAGTAATTATCCTAGCGTGATATGAATGCACATTCGAGATAATGGTGCCAGACATGCCCACACTAGAGTTAACTCAAACAGTGTCATGTTTTATGCGCCTCAATGTACTTATTGAAATAAATTCACGCATTAAATCTAACCTCAAGAACGTTACTGATCGCATAAAGTAATATGCAACCATTGGTTATGGTCGCATTATTATTTTAAATGTACCTTCATAATTTATCTACGTTTAAATAATTTTTGTAAGCCTCAAATTTTGTGATAATTTACAAACATCCGTCAATAAATATGTCGATAATTTTAATTCAATGTTATATGATAATCTAGAAACGGTTTTTTTCTTCACTTTAGATCCGTTGTAGTTACTGTGCGTACATTTTAGGTGTATGACATAAAGAAATAAAACTAATGCTTTCTATTAAATATTTTATTTTCTGTTCTTATATGTGTAAGTATTGTATATAATTTTTTAACAAAATAAAGATTAAAATAAGAAAATTTCTACCAATCTGTTGAAGTAAAGAATTCTATAATTTAAAAAGACAAATAATTTGAATGTTTTCGAAGAAAACACTTATTAAAGCAGTGGTGCCCAACCTTGTGCTCGCCGAACGTTTTGTAAGTGCTCGCCAGCCCGATTAGGTACTATGACCAAAAAATATTTTTAAAATAGCCATTCATTTATATTTCTTAATTGTTAAAATATGGGAAGCATTTATAGTCATAAGAAATATCTTGCAAGACGTTATAAAATAATTTATTGTTGACTGCTGAACTTGATAGCGAACATGGAATCTTATTGCTTCATTCCGATGTCAGATGGCTCAGCAGGGAAAAAGTACTTCAACGATTTGTAGAACTTCTTTCGCCAATAAAGCAGTTTTTGGAATCCGGAAACGAATGTTGTTATAAAGAATTGGACGATAATAATTGGTTATCCGATTTGTATTTTCTCACGGATAAACTGAACGAAGATCTCCAGGGAGAAAAAAACCCTTTTCAATTGGCTGGGACTGTAACTGCTTTTCAAATAAAGTTAAATCTGTGTATGAATCAGATGAAAGAAACAAAATTCACCCATTTTCAGAATTTATCAAGCCATATTAATAACTAGAAGGCAATTGAAACAGAGAAATACTCGGAAAACCTAAATGCAGTGAAAAATAATTTTGAACTCCGCTTCTCTGATTTCCATAAAGTTCAACCAATATTATTATTAATCTCAAAACCATTTGCCGAAATTAATATTTCAGATGTATCACATAAGATTGGAAATATGTTTAACAAAAATGTTGATGCTTTGGAAAGGTGCTCGCGATAGGCCAAATGTGCTCGCGATAGGCCAAAATGTGCTCGCGATAGGCCAAAATGTGCTCGCGTTAGGCCAAAGGTTGGGCACCACTGCATTAAAGAGTTAAATAAAAGCTATACTTTCTCAAATAAATTAGGCTTTGGTTCATTAATATAGCTTTATTCTCTGTAAATGGTACATAAATGTATTTAAAGAGCAAATATGAGGGAAAAACAAGTTAAAAGCACAGCATAAAATTAAGTTACGAAAGGTAAGCATTTTCTTTCACAAGCTAATATTTGCTTAGCAGTTTGTTACAGCATCACATACATATTACATCTATATATTTATTACCATAATAAACATTGATTGTAAATGCTGTGCATTGTAAGAAATAAGGGTATAATTCATTACTCAATTTTAAAAAGGCTTATTACATTATAAGAAGTTGCTTTATAGATATATATATACAGAAAGGGGGGATTATGCAGAAAGCTTCACATATATTTTTATGCCACAAGTAAAACATATTACACAGCAAGACAAATTTATACATAATAAATTATTATATTTGAACGAATGAATTAGTTTATATTGAATATTAATGATCAGTTATTTAAAAATCGGACATGGCATATTGATTTATACAGAGAAAATAAGAAGGTGTGAATTATTAGCATATAGAGCATACAAATTAGTAAAAAGAGCCCAGATATAAGACGCTGTGGATAATTGTTTAGTACAAGCAGAGCTTAAATTGCGCCGGAGCCCACCGGAGCCCGGCTCCGGTACTTCTTAGTTTTTGGAATATATTCTAATTCTAGTCGGAGCGCACTGGAGCCCTAAATAAGAAGGCTCCGGCACAAATTTATGTATCAGAACAATTATTTTAGTAGAAATTTGATCGAGGAAATTTTATTTTTAGCAATAAAATTATATAAAAAATCGCTTATTAAATTTTAATCTATCTCTTACATTTTATTTAATTTTAATTATTTAATTACTTTAATCTTTAATTATTTTAATAAAAAATAATAAATTGTGAATTAAATAGACAATAATTACAAGTTAAATAATAATAAATATTAATTATTAATATATATTAAATAATTATTAATTAATTTGATACTCATTAACTATTTAATTTTTAAATTATTAATGATTTTAATGGTCATTTTGTTTATTTATCTACTCTTGCTCCTCTTTGGTGATGGTCTTTCATAGGGCTCCGACACTTCTACTTTTAGAAATTAAGCCCTGAGTACAAGTGCGAATGGCATTACAGTTGCTTTAGACATTTTTTTATTTTCTGCTGATTGCTGTTGATTTATTTGTTATACTTAAGTATACATAATTTAATAAAAATACGTAAAGACTTAACTATAAGTAAATTACTGTAATCATTTTAAGTAATTTAATTTCTACTTTTAAGGAAACCTTAATGTATTTAATTTTCAGGGTAAGCTCAGAAATAAAAGTGTTAAAACAGCCTGTTTAATTAAATATGCTTTTTTAGTAATTCATGATTTAGCTTACTGGTTACCAAACAGAAGTGCAAAAGTATTTATTACATTAAAAGTGCGGCAAAGAAAGCGAATATAACCACTATTTTACTATTAATTTCAAACTATTTTATACTTAAATATAAGTTAAATATATAAGTATTAAATAGTGGTACTTTATGCTTAAATATAGCAGCGATTTCACGTTTAGTTTTGCTTCACATATGATTTACATTAATCTAAAGCATTAAAATAGTATTTAAATTTTTAAAAAAGAATGGTTTCTTGTTAGTAAAAAGTTGTGATGTACTCTAGGTGTGTTTCAGACGTTATAATCCGAAATCCGGTATGTGACACTTCGCTTCCATTCTTTAAGCAACATTTAGTAAAAATTTTCCAGTTCTTCGTCTACGTGGACATTTATGGGAAAGAATTCGGAGGATAAAGATTTAATTGATTATTAATTAAATTACTAAAAAGAACAATATTTTATTTAAAATAAATCAATCTGGCTGAGATTTATTGCAGTAAGCTTATTTCCATGGGCTGTTTGTTGACTGATTTGTTACGTTGCAGAGCAGGAAGATTGAGTATACTTGAAACTAAATCCAGAGTCTCTGTTTTCCGTTATTTCCTGTCTGTCATCGCTTACAAACGTGATAATCATGGGGCCATTGCTCTCTGCAAGGATAATTTACAAAAATATGTTTGTTAATATATCATGTGAAATATTAAAACATTATTTAAAACATAATTAGCAATTTAACGTCACATGCAATTCGCTTTTGCACTGACGACAGGACGGTCGGTCAACTGGAGTTTTAGAATGTTGGCTGTTGATGCCCGCCATTGTTTAACTGTGTCCGAATTTAATGGGACTGGGGGCTGGATATGAGGGTCTCTTACCCCCTTTTTCCTACCACTAACATCACGAAAATATTTAGTGCTATCACGCCCGAAAACCCTATTCACTTACAAGAATCTCTGTCTTCTCTAGGATTCGAATTCAGGCCCAAAGCTATGGCAGTCAGCTTTCCTACCATTACGTCAGTTTTGCTACTAATACAATCACTGAAATGTTACGCTAAAAATTGATACTGAAGGTTCTTGCAGATTCTTTAATTTTTTTCCGTGTGCCCTAATTTATAGTATTTATAGCATTGGTCACCATGACAGAATATTCTAGCAGTTTAAAATGCATTAAAGAAAGCGCTATCAAAAAGAGGACCATCTAGGGATCAAGTGCATTAAAGCATTAAATATTGGTACTTCGTTTCCAAGTTCAGTTCCTGAAAGTTGCATGGTCTAGTTGCATCCGGTTTTCATAACCCCCTTTATATGTAACATCATAAAAATCTTCCGCGAAGGCATCCTTTGTAAACAGAAAGACACTGAGAGCTTTTCTGTGAAAAAGAACTTAATCATTAAAATGTGTTTGGTACAGAAACTTTGAATTTGTTGTTGTTTCCACGAATTCATCATGACCAAGAGAAAGAAAGCGTCAGTTGCTGGCCAAGGCCTTGACCATCTTATAGGTGATAGCGCAACTTTTCTCAGCTCCATCCAATTTTGATGGGAATGGAATGTAAGGATCCGGAACTCTGTTTCCCTAGCATTACCCTTTCGACGTAATCTTCGGCTAAATGGAGTTTTAAGTGCCTGCATGCCACTAAACAACGGTACATTTATAAACATCCTGGGAACATAAATTGGGACAGAGTTAATGCCTTCTCTGGCATTCAAGCTCAACGATATGGCAGCAGACTCTGTTAATTATCATGCTACTCAAAGCGTCATGGGAGAATTTAAACTAAAGCAGCGATTTCTTTATGCCAATGAACGAAATTATTTTAACTTACTAGTAAATACTATTGTAATACTATTCACTTTAATATTACCATGTATTAGCTATAATTCGAGCATTATAAAATCCTTCCTCATCAATCTTAATTTTCAATATAACGTCAGAACTTACGTATATCAAAAACACTGTAATTTATTTCATTAATAAATAGTTTCTTTACCTGCATTTTAGATTTCAGTCTGCAGATAAACACTAAGTTTTCTATTGCACGTCAAGGTATATTTCCAAAGCCAGAAAGCCCTAGCGTATTTTTTTCACGATGAGTGTAACTATTTATGTATTTGAACACCGCAAAGTATACGAATCGTAACTGCTTTAAAAAAATTATACATCCATGGAAGACTTTCTAAGGGAAACTGGTCGATATTCGTATTACACATGTTGGAGAAAATCATGAAACATCCATGCAGCCAGACTATTCTCAAAGTCGGAGCTGGTAGTTCGACCCGGGATTCGAACCCGGACCAAGTTATCAGTATTCAGCTGTCTTATTTACATGCCACTAGTGGGTCGTGGAAGCTGTAGACACATTAGCTTATTTAGAGAACGAAATGTATAAAATCAGCATTGCCATCGCAGGGATTCGAATCATGGATCTCGCGACTGCTAGTCGGGCGTATTACCAGCTATACCAGTTCATATGAGAAAAAGCGATAAATACTTCATAAGCATCTACTTCTATAAATTATAACTCAGAAGCATATTAATGAATATTTGTAAACATGGGAAATTTAATTATGGCTTATAATTCGGAAATTGCAATGTAAATATTATGGTAATTTTTTTTAATTTTTAGTGTCAAATGTTAACAAGAAAATTTCAGAAAATATCTACATGAAAAAGAAAATACTTGCTTTTTTTTAATTTTTTTTCCTTACGAAACTGGGCCTCACCAGTGACAGAGCGACTGATACCTCTGAATACTGGATGTTCCACAAAGTTCGATCCCAAGTGAACGAAATGGCTGCACAGCTGGTTTTCTCAAATGCGCAATGGGAGTACGCGTCATTTTTCTTTGGAAAGCGTTCTACGAAGGCCCTTTGGAAGAGAGCTTTAACGTATTTTAGTACATTTGAGTAACCTAACCTAACGTCCACACAAAATTATTTTCTCGAAATTTCTCAGAAAGAATATGTGTAGCTTTTTCTTGCATGTATTGATATTTCCTTCGACAGTGTCTCATTTGTTTTCCTACCCAGACACAAAATCTTAAGTTTGTATTAATATTTGAATTCCGTTTCTTAAGCTTATCATTAGACAAATGAGTGGCTACTAAACATTTTGATTTAAGTAGTGAAAGCAAACGTTTAAGTTTTAATGAAACTTGAAATTCCGAAATATTCACTAATATTTTGACACTTAGACTTTGATTTGAGCCAAATAGACAAATCAAATAGATTAGAAAACACATTGTTACTTAATATGTAAGGTATTTTTTCCCTCCTTATCCCGTGCCTTGGTGGTGTAATTATGAAGCACGCCCGGTTAGCAATCGGAAGGTCCGGAGTTCAGATCCCGACTAGGGCACTGCACAGTTTTCATGTTTTCTGCTCCGACTAAACTTAATGACACTACAAATATAAAGCGTCTTTCCCACGTTTTCTTGAAATACTATTATCAGCATGCAGATCAGGTAATATGAAGCTCCTGCGCTGGATTCTTGGGAAGAGCAGAGTTAAGTTTTCAGTGGATACTTACTTTTAAATTACTCAAGTCTCCGCAAAATTAAATGCCAGTGTTGATAGTTATTAATCTGTTAAAAGTTATCTTATATTCTTCTGTTTTATTACAAAATGCTTTCCCTTAAAGATTCCTCTCTACCCTTAAAATCTTTTTTTAGATTTATAAGGAATTTCTCGCGCCTTCTTAGCATGCCTTCGTAGTGTAGTGGTCTGCACGCTCGGGGTGTATTCGAGAGGTCCGTGGTTCGATTCCCGGCGAGGGTATTGTTCTTTTTTCATCTCTCCTGCTTCGAAATAACCTAATGTCTCTACAGAATTAGAGTAACGAAATTATAAGTTTATTTAGAAAATAAGAAAAGGAATAAATATTATGTATTTTTAAATTTTAGAACTACGTTTAAAGACCCGCTGGCACATCAATTAGGCACCTTCTGATCGACTGTTTTTCTGTCAGTGCTATCATTCGAATCAAATCCCCGTTTCAATCAAAAAATTCTCTTTTTCTTATATCCTTCATTCCAGGACAGGAGCTTATCTTCAAACTTGTTATGTGTAGACATGTTTTATTACGTGTGTTTTTTTAGTATTGCAGTAAAGTTTTATAAGACATCTTTATTTATAACTATTAATGATATATTACATTCATGTTAAAAAACTAAGAGAATTTTTACAATTGGCCGATTATCTCCAAATCCAGTCCACAGATTTTAATGAAATTCGATATAGATGTAGATGGTTGTAATAAAATAAAATATACCCTGCGGCAGTCATTATTGTCTATAAGGCAAGGCACTCTCATTATTGTCTGTAAGGCTCATTGACCTGTGTAGGTTTAAAAATAGGGTTAGAATTTCGAGCAGAAAGGGAGGCTTAGAGAGTATATCGTCTCCTTTAACAGTCATGCAACTCTCAAAACGTAATTTCTTAATGGAAAGGAAACAGTTTATGAGTCCCTATAGAGTCTATCCCACTCCTGCAGCATAGTTATTTTTAGGTCTCGGAGGTTTCTGAGAAAGGAAAGCCGATCTCGATTCCTTTCCAAGCATTCCAGACATGTTTTACATGGTGTAGTGTAGACGTCTGTGCTACCAATTTATCCGATTAGTATCCTTACTTTCCAGAAAATCATCCACCAGATTAGCCCTATGTGAACGAAAGTTGTCCATAAAAATAAACCGATTGACAACTGCACTCCCGAAAAGGTGAAAATAGAAATCTAAGCTCTCCTTTGTTTGTAAGAAGACCTATTTTAGCTTTTCGCTTCAATCTGTAGTGAGCAAGATCGCCCGTTTAATATGGAGCCAGTACATTGAGTTGTTAGTTAAGCACATTCGCTGAGCTACAGTACAGACTCTCAGAGCAATGGCTACGATAACAATACTTAAGTCAACATCTGCCCACAGTGTTAGGTAATAGGCTGAGTACAAAAATTTCCATGCCACACATCGTGTACCCTGAGAGTTAAGGCCAGAGATGCACGATTAAATAGTATCAACAGCATGTAGCTTGGACAGATGCGCAATAGTCTTTTCGCTGTATACTTTTCAGGAACGAATTATTTGCCCTAAAATCAGATAATGAATACATAAAGGTTTGAAGAGAATGAGGAACATGCAACCAGCACACTAACATCGTTGAAGAGCACGCCTTTAGATGCGGCAGTAGGATGGCATGGATTTTCTTTAGGATGCTGCATTGATATGTTTCCAAAGTATACTGTGACGGTGTACAAAAAACATCAGATCATTTACTTAAATTCATCGTAACTCCATGACCAGCAGACTTGTGTAAAAATTTTTATTTGTTGGATGAAAAAGCTGATCTACATACAGCAAGGCTAGTGGACAAGTGTTTTGAAACAAAGATAATGATCATATGAATTGGCCAGCTTATTTTTCAGACCTCAATTCAATCAAAAATATTTAGGTTGCTTTGAGAAAAGCCCTTCAATCCCTTTCAACTACCTTTTATAGAAAAGGAATGACCGATATTTTCCTTTGTTGAACTCGATCACCTGACTGAAGGGATGGAACGTCTGTGCGAAGGAAGAAATATCTTGTATTAAAGTTTTATAATTATTATTTGTATGGAAACAAATTTTTGTTCTCGAATATACTCAGTAAGCAATTACACTGTTAAAATGTACTGAAGTAAGTATTTTTAAATTTCATTATAATGTTCATTTATGAATAAATAACTCAAATAATTGTCTTCCTGTAATATTCGCTGTTAGTCAAAGCATAACGTTACATCGAATTTACTGCTGGGTACTTCAAGTACGGAAAAATGTGTACTTATTTACTGTGAGTTAAAATTACGGCTAGTTTAACATCATTGTTAAAATTTAAAGTCAGAAAACATAATTAATAATTAAAAGTAAATTTAAAGAAATGTTGTATTTCATTCCAAAGTTATTGTTTTAAACTAGTAAAATAAAATAAAACCATATATTTCTTTCCCCATATGTCAAAAATCACAGCATGTTATGAAAAAGTAATCTAATCTTCTGCATATGGCCTTTTGACCTTCAATAAGACAACCAGTTTAACAGGAATTTTTTTTTTCTTTATCGTTACTGCTATATTTTTCTTTATTTACTACATTACCGGTATTTTTTCTTTATTTACTTATACTTTAATTCTTAGATATTTTTTTGCGCCTTCTAATATAAAAGTCTGCTTTTTTGAATGCTTTTCGCAGAAACCGAAGCCAAAGTCCTACAAGCAATTGGTGTTTGTGTTGCCTTTAAGCGTAAAGCTATATACTCAGCAGCCTTTCGGTCAATCCAAGTCCATCGACCTAAGTTTCAATTCGAGTTTTAGTTCGATCAGCCTTCAAAGTTTTTTATGAGTCGTGAAATAGTTAAGCAGTCTGTAGTATAGCTCATTCTTTAATAAAATCTATAATCAAGCAAATGATATTTCGTGACCGTAAACGAGTATGCATAAATTGGTTTGTACTTTAATGTGTAGGATTTTGGCAAATTTAATATTTAGCATTAAAAGAAAACTAACCAACAATTAATAACTATTGCAACAGACTAAAAAGAATAACTTAAAACCACAACAAATTTACTTACGTTTTGTGTTTCTGATTATATTCTAATGTTAATGGCTCCGACGTGATTGACTTACAGCTTCTCTCAGTTAAAATAATATGCGTTTGGTAGAACAGAAGATATCAAATTTAAACTATTGAAAGAATGTTTAATCATAGATCAGAGATAATGTAGAATAAATATAATTATTATGTGTAAGTTTATAGTTTAAAAGATTAAAATTTTAACTACATTTAAATTTATAAGTCAGGCAAGACTGTTTTTTAGAATGAACTCTTTTTTTTTAAGCATTATGAATGCCATTCCGGAAATAAAAGTTACATTATTTAGTTAAAACAAGTGTTGAATCAAAAATCTCCAGTTAGATTCTTGCTCTTACAAATAAACAAATTTAATTATGAATTATTTGAAATTTATTTTAAATAATTTGATTTAACTTTACAATTTTAATATACTGATGCTTCACTTCTAAACATCACCAAATAAAACTAAAGGGACATTATAATATTCCACCTTTATTACTCTCATAATATTCCATCTTAACTAAAATTATTTTTTGTAACTATGAAACTTGCGAAATGTCTAAAATGATAACTTTAAGCACTCAGAAGAGAATGAATATGTCGAGAAATAACCAGAATCAAAGTTTCGTTCTTTCACCGCCATATATATTGTGCATGATAAAATTCAAAACTTTGCGCTTCACATCTCTGGAATCTAATGTACATATTCTTGTTATACCAGGTATTGTTAATAATATTATTTTGTAAGCAGGTCTTGGCAACACTGAAGCGGAATTTATGGCTACAAAGCTGTGCAAAAACATTTTATCCTCTAAATAAGCAAATAAGCCCATGAATTCCGAAAATCTAAAATTCTCTTCCCTGAGCAAAATATAAGATTTAATGAAATAAATGTGGCATTTATGTTTTTTTTTTTTACAAACGAGATGTTATTTATTTCAATTCTTTCCTTTCTGCCTCTTTTCGTCACTTGGTTAGCGTATTCCAAAGTTTATGTCGATTTTGAGTGGAAAGCAGTTTTGAGTGGAAAGTGTAGAATTTTACGAATAAGATTTTGATCTGTTTCTGCTGCCCTTCATATAAAATGAAAAACGACGAGCTCTATTCTCGGATAACGAGGCATATCTTTCAAAATCCTCACGGGGAATGACAGTTCACTCCAGCACATCATTTCCATCTTCCGCTCAATATCATCCTATACCACCTCAACAGACCATTTGGGCACATGCATTCCATTACAAAATCTGTTTATTTCAGTCTGTTTCACCTGCATTTACAAATTTTTCAGATGTTTTCCGAGCACCCTGTATATAAACTGTCAAATCCACAACTCCACAGATGGAAAAATAGAAAATCCCAGCTGAATCCCAAAAATAACCCGTGGTTCAATGCTGAAAGGCATTAAAGCATTATCCTTCAGAACTTTTCTTTTTTTGCTTTTTAATAAATAGCAAAGCATCATCCGTTCTTTCGTAGAAATCTGTTGAAGGTAACTTAAAGTATATGTTGCTCTTGCTTTTCGCTAGATCGGATATTTTTGTGGGAAGTTTTGTAAGAATGTGTTTTTAAAAGTTCTGCACTTTACCATTTGTCAACCTATATTGGTGTCCAAAAGATAAGTTTGGTTTATTTAATTATGGAAAAGCATACGAGGGCTAAGAAGAAAGATGCCTTCGCGGAGGATTTTCTAAAGGAAATTGGCTCGTACTCACGTTTCGCATGTAGAAAACTATGAAAACGCGCATTCAGCCAGCCCGATCACCAGAAATCAAACCCAGATCGAATTACCAGTGTTCAGCGACATTGCCCCTCGACCGCTGTTGGGCCTCGCCAGAAATTAAAAGTAAATTGTTGTAAAATGTATGAAGGAAAGATTTAACTTAAATAGAACAACAGAACGTTTCAAGTGGATTATCTATTAATTTATACGATTCACTGCATACATGCACAATTTATCACTTGAACGTGTATACACAAAGAAGTTGCACGTATTTTGAACTTTTATACGTAAAGCTGGCTAATGATCTGAATATTGTTTTAATCTACTTACTCGTAGTCTTTGTAAAACGTGATGTTGCCGTTGTTGAAAAAGAGAAAATTGGCAAATTATGCCCCAAGGGCACCACGTTAACCTTTGATTTGGGGGGGCAAGGAAGGGGGGGTAGAAACAGAAACGTTACAGAAAGAAGCCTTCAGAACACTAAATGTGCTAAAAGGGGCAATCTCCAATTAAAGTCTCCAAGTGTGGCTCTGTTTAATATACATGAGATGCACTAGAGAAGTGGAATGGATCCTGTCAGCCTCAACCAAAAGCCGTTCAAGAATTGAAAGCAATTATTCTTTCGGAATAAGAATTTCACCCGTATGAAGCTAACAGATAATCTGGGGGGGTAGATCAACATAAGAATTACGTGGCTACTAAGAGCTAACCAAACCCCTTTTCCCCTCTAGATAAATAAAAGTTAAAGTTTAAATATTTTAATAGAAAAACACATGGTTCCTATATGGACTTTTGGTATTCTTGTTTTTATAGTGTTGTACCTGTATTATATTTTACATACGCGGCTCAAGTTCCTTCCATTTCCATGGTGTATAAGGTATCACAGTGATAAGATTATTGTTCTTATAAAAACCAGTACAGGTACAGATATAAATCAGCGGGGGACACTAGAATTTCACTAAAGTTTGTACAAGTATAGTGTCACCGAGTTAGCTGTGCAGCTCCGCCCCAATTTTGAGGAAGTAAACCCTGAGAGGGGCTGTCCGAGGATCTCGTACCCCTCTTTTCCTACCGCCAACCAACCAAGTATACTTTTGGTTCGCTTTATATTTTGAGGGTCTTTCATCTTTACTGGACAGACCATTGCATTTTTTACACTTACAAACATTTATGTCTTCTCTGGGATTCAAATTTGGGCCCATCGGTAGGACAGACAGCGTCACTAATCACTGTATACCGTCCGGCCGGCTATGGTGATGTTTGCTATGCGTCAGTGTGCTGTCCGAGATTGTTTTTGACGTTCAGAAACTACATGAATATACTTATTTAAATTTACACTTTCTAAAATAATGCCTTAATCAAAATATATAATCCTATGAAGTTAAAAAAAACTTACTAAATTTTATTCCATCGATTATTACACCTTTCTTAACTATTCCACATTTCCTGAGTGTTCCGAAGCTCAAATAATCACCAATACATGGCTTTGTTGCATTAAAAGCGTTTACATTGAAGTCACCGTCGTAGGAGAAAGTCGCTCCGCACATGCCGACTTCTTTTCGAATACAGATAGCATAATCCATGTTTAAGAAGTAAGTATCTTCGTTTACTGACTTGACGTTTCCGTAGTTAAATGACTGAAACTTTCCTACCGTCCCCGTGAAGTACTGAAGACAGTGCGCAGGAGCTAGAGAAAATGCAGGCAATGCACTTATTTGTAAATGCAATAAAATTAAACATTTAAAAAATAACTACTTCAAGAGATCTATTAAAATTAATACCGGTGTAGAAAATTCTCTTTTAGCTCATACTCAGTAGTCTACTAACTTATCTCTGTTACTACTTACTCTGCGTTTATTATAATAAAAACCTAGGAGGACAGCTGGCGTTGAAATGCACACTTATAAATTTTACCATTAGGTTTTTATTATAATAAGATTCCTTCATAATGTGAAAGCTCAAATTCCGCTTACGAGTTACAAGAAACCGCAAAAAACGCCCCCATTTCACTCCAAAAAGTCATTTAAGACAATTAAAGAAACATGACAGACATTATGCAATGGCACCTTTTAAAACTATGTTACATCTGTTATGTGTTAGAAGTTCTTTCGAAGTTTTGATTTTTCTTATTACATAGTGTGTCACAAATATTACATGACTGAATATCTCTTGAACAATTGGAGGTTGAAATATGGTTACATTTTAAGAAATGAATCAAATAAGAAAAACTTTCATGAAACCTTATTATATGCTTCAAAAAATAAGCTTGTAGAGATTACTTTAAATTTCTAAGAGTTATTTAAAGTTTAAATATGCTTTACTGTCTTTTATCGTTTCCCATCTACTATTCCCTACCTCAATGAGGTTTTAGTTTATGCAAATGAGCTAGAAGGAGTATTTAAAAAAGGTTCAGCTTACTTCGAAAGAGATTGCTTAGGAGTCCTTAGTGGCGCGTGTTTGCCGTTTGGCTTCCTCGTTCTTAAATCTAATACGCTCAGCCGTATTGTAAGCGCCTGTTGATAATCGACGGGTAGGTTAAATTAAGGGCAAACTACGATAGGTATTTGTGTCTAGCTTCGGCTAAGTCTGTTTAGTCTAGTATTAGATTAGTTTCTCATTTTCTTGAGTTAAAAGCCCGAGTGGAGGCTTTCCTGTAACCCCGAGCAGCGGGCCATCTGTTATTATTTGAGTAAATAAAAGGGTATTTTAACCCTTCTCTGAACTTGGTCATTATACACGCGAACTCAGAAATAGGTGGCTCCACAGTTCATTAGGTTCTTTTACGTTCTACATAGACAAAGTACCGAGGAACATTATAAGCTCAGTAAGCTGGTGTATGTTAATTTTTTACTAAATATGATTGCAAAATTGTCAGTTTTTGAGAAGTACTTTATGAGTTCCGATTTTTAAAGATGGTTAAAAATTTAAGCAAAACAGAGTTCTAGAACTAATTGCAACTAATGTGTCTCTGCAATCCTCTATTTTATTCGTTCCTTCTGATCTTTGTAGAACATTATTTTCAAAAACTGTAAGAAGCTTCATCAGCTAGCAATAAACTTTAAGTACCTGTATTAAGTTAATGAATTTATTTTACATGATATTACTTACAGTTTTATACCAAAAACAAAAAATATTCTGAATCAATTAAGCAATATTTAAACGTCTGAAAAGAAGAATAACCGTGATAGTAGATTTTATAAAATCTCTATATAATGATTATTATATCTGAATGGTGATAATGCTTGATAAAATCAGCATTCATTGTACAAAAATTAGTTTACGAAAGGTATTTTGCATGTTTTTATGAATTTTTTGTTTCAGCGAACCACTTAGCATTTTAGAGTCAAGTTATTTGGTAATATTTTATATTAATCATTAAGATTTCTTACCCATAGCGTCACTTTTACAAGGTATCTGTGTAATACGAATCCTCCATTTCCTTTCATCACTTTCTCTTGTCGTATACACATTGAAGCGGAATACCCCTGCACTGCTGCCTACTTGAACGTACACTGAAGAAGAAAAGTTGGTTAATAATGCATCAGGAATCACTAACAAAAGACAATAAAAAACAATCTTATAATATTTTTCTGCTTTAGTCATTTACTGACAAGTTTTTCCTAACATTCTTCAATTACTTTCTGTCCAAATCTTAAACTATTACTTTGGTCCTCTTACATTATAAAGGCTCGCATCGGCCGATCGATAAAGACATTGAACAATGTTGGTTCGACCCGGATTCGAATCTCGGTGAACAGTCTAGAGCTGCAGTTCTGAACCCAAACGTTTTGCGTTTTTTGGTACGCAAAAAACAAAGTATTTTAACTATTAAATTCACAAATTTTGGGAAGAAAAAGAACAACTGATAAAAATTTCCTGTGATAGAACTCTAACTGAAGATTTCAAAAATAACACCCTCGTTAACTTTTGACTGAACCGAAAAATATAATTTAAAGGAATTTCAAATAAAACTATTAAAATTTTATTGCATTTTTGCACACTGTTATTTTCACAACCTATTTGTGTGAACAAAGATTTTCTTCCATGTTATATTTGAAAAATAAATACAGAACAAAATTAAAAATGGATCCTAACTTGCAGTTAAACCAAGTGAAATAAAACCAGACAAAGAAATTGATATCTCTTAAACAGGCAAAAATTTCACACTAAATTTGTAATAAAAGTATTATAACTTAAATTCTGGTGATTAAAATGGTAACTAATTTTAATCTTATATTTTTAATGTGTGCATATTTAAGAGAAATAGCCAATAGGTTGTGCAAAAGGCAAAATACACTCATGGACAAAAAAATTAGCGCACCAAGAAATAATTGCGAGATCGTAACGAAACTTGCAATGAAGGTACATGTCGGGGAGATATGTAAATGATTAGAAATGCAGCGTGATTGCGCATTACGTATAGCAGGTAGAGAGCGTTGAACGTCGTACTCTGTGGAGTATAAAACAGGTAACCAAAGCTTGTTTGAATGTGCTGACTCATTTACAAAGGAAGAGCTGAGGTAGATATGCCATTACGCCGTGTTCGAAGACAGTATGAGCAGTTGTCGCAGTTTGAGAGGGGGAGAATCGTCGGGATGATGGAAGCTGGGTGGTCAGCTAGGCGAGTAGCTCGTCAATTAGGCCGCTCTGATTGTGTTGTGAGGAGGTGTTGGGATCAGTGGACCCGAGAGATGTCATGTACACGAAGACCAGGCTCAGGACGCCCTCGACAGACCAGTCGT
This sequence comes from Stegodyphus dumicola, assembly GCF_044657685.1. Taxonomy (NCBI): domain Eukaryota; kingdom Metazoa; phylum Arthropoda; class Arachnida; order Araneae; family Eresidae; genus Stegodyphus; species Stegodyphus dumicola. Next base: position 103,349,206 of record NC_140781.1, on the reverse strand, counting down.
CGAGAAGACCGCCACATCGTAAGAAATGCGCGCGTACAGCCAACTGCTTCATCGGCCGCCATCCAGGCACAGGTAGCACCTTCACTAGGGGCCCCTGTGTCTTCTAGAACTATACGAAGGCCGCCTGGCTGAAGGTCAGTTGGTATCGCTGCGCCCATTACGTGTGCTGCCCTTGATGCCCACCCATCGACGCCTCCGTTTGAAGTGGTGTCGAGCACGAGGAAACTGGAGTACAGCGGAATGGAACCAGGTCGTCTTTAGCGACGAATCCCAATCTCGGCAGTGATGGCAATCGTGTTCGTGTGTGGAGAGCCCGTGGTGAACGCCTCAATCCTGCCTTTGCTGTACAGCGACACATCGTTCCCACAGCTGGTGTGATGGTATTGGGGCCATTGCCTACAATACACGGTCACCCCTAGTATTGTTCCGTGGCACCATGACAGCCCACCGGTATGTTCATGAAATCCTGCAACCACATGTGTTGCCACTCATGCAGCGGCTTCCAGGAGCCATTTTTCAACAAGACAATGCTCGGCCTCATACGGCAAGGGTGTCACAAAACTGTCTCCGCACTGTTACTACCCTTCCTTGACCTGCCCTATCCCCAGATTTGTCTCCAATCGAGCATATCTGGGATCATTTGGGACGACGAGTTGGGCATCCTACGAGTTTGAACAAACTAGAGGCAAAGTTACAGCAAATATGGAACGAAATGTCTCAAGACATCATACAGAACTTGTATGACTCAATGCCTGATCGTATCGCATCGTGCATTCGCGCTAGAGGGGGTCCAACGGAGTATTAACTCCTCCGTTCTTTTGCCTTTTTCTCTGAAATAAATAATCCTTTTTCTTTGATTTTCTTTTCATTTACTTATATCAAAGTAGTCATTACGTATGTAAAATTTCGTTTCATTTTGACGACTCCTTCTTGGTGCGCTAAATTTTTTGTCCATGAGTGTATATTTTTTTTTAATATTTCTATTGAGAAATTGAAAAATAATGATTGTAAAATGATTGTACAAAAGTTTTTTATTTTTTTTTTGAGATGGTACACGTTAGTCAAAACGTTGAGAACCGCTGGTCTAGAGACATGTGAGCTTTCTCGGTTTGCCTTATGTGTAACGCGGATACCAGAGAGTTTTCCTTAAAACGTCCTCCACAAAAGCCTCCCTCCCTATAAGCAGATAATAGTCGAGCTGCTTTGACTTAACAAATAAGCCTAACATAACCTTACTTTGTATATAATATTAGAATTTCGGGGAGAGAACTATAAAAAAATAAGTTATGCTTTCACCAGGAATTGAACCACGATTCTTCTAATTTTGTTGGGTGAGTGTCATTATGCTACTAAGGCATAAAGGAGGAATACCTAAATGCAATCTTAATTTAAAGCTCTTATTCAACAAAAGTGGGTATTTCTAGTTATCATAATTCAGATTGCATTTCTGTTTAATTTCTGTACCTAATTTGGATTTTCAAATCTGCATCTTTCCGTAAAATTTTGCTTAAATATAATCTTTGTTAAAGACTGTTTGGTAACTCTAATTCTGTTTGATACCAGCACTGAATATTTTCCTACTTATCGAACAAAAAACATTTTTATCGTACATGCAGATTAAGAATAGAATGCGCGCATTAGACGGTATTGTCTTTTATTTACAATTAAAATTACACTTTCTTTAAAAAAAAAAAAAAATCAGAGCATCATTCACCTGTTAGTTTTTGGTTGCAGTGACTAATACCTCTTCCATGTTTTCAAATGAATGTTTAAAATGTATCTATGCATTTGTCATTTAATTTATACGCTCCTACAATGAAAATATACCTCAACTGTTAATGCATATTTATATGCCAATCTGTCTACATAAAGCTCTAAATGCAAATCCAAAAATTAAAAATGTTCCCCTTACTGGTAAGGTAGAGCAGGCTGCCATATTGTTAGGCCAGGTTTCAAATCCCAAAGAAGGCTCAGATATTTGCAAAAGTACAGTGCCTTTAGAAATGCCCATGGAAGATCTTAAAAAAAAAAAACCGAAAATCTCCTCGAACGTTTGGTAGTAGAGGAAGAGGATTATGAGATCCTTAGATTCCTTCCTTTTAGTTATTCTCTGCCAAAATTAGGAAAGAAGTAGGTGGAGTCGTAATGCTGTAAGGTTTTTCTCCCTCTTTACTGCATGCCTTCATTGCTGTAATTAGAAAGCACATCCGGCCAACAGTCGGAAGGTCCGGAGTTCTAGCTTTGGCGAAAACGGTTCACATTTTTCTCGTCTCCTGCCCAAAAATATAAAAACCTAATAATTCTACAGTAACTCCTGAACTGAAAGGTGGTGGATGATAATTCGTCGTCACTAGGATTTGGCGGCTGGGAACTCCTCCTCGGTCACCTGTTAAGAGGGGTTGAATGTAAGTTTTTTCTGCCTCTTTACTGCTTGCATTGTTGGTGTAACTAAAACACACGTCCTTCTAACAATCGAAAGATTCGGAATTCGAGTGCAGGCGAAGGAAATGCACATTGAATTCGCGAATCGAGTAATAATACAGATCAGGAGAATAAGTAACCGCAACAGAAGCAGTAAGAAATTAAAATGCTAGGAAAAAAATTTGTACTAAAAGGGATAGTCAAACTTAAAGCACAGAATAGAAGATCAAGAGCAAAACCTAAACTGAGATGACATTATGGACCTACAAAGGATTACACTTTGAATGAAAACATGAAAAAAGGCATGTAAAAATTCACAAAATCCAAAAAACTAAAATATATAACTTCAAGAAGGAGAAACATTAGTATAAAAAATAAGATGTGTAACTCAGAGAAAATATAAAATTACAAAATCGCAATCTAAAATTGCAATAAAAAAGTAGAGAAGTTGGGGAGGTCATAATTAATTTATTTTGTTGGAAGGAGCGAAGAAAGACATGCTTATCATACGACCTAGGGACTGGCTTCTGTGCTGAAAGTCGGTGGTTAAAGTCCTATTTCCATAGGAATTAGATCGTTGCATGTATGAATATGCTAACGTATACTGGATGTTATTAAAAGTCATTACAATTGGATGTTATTAAAAGACATATATTTCCAGTTACGAAATTTTTTTAATTATGTTAAATATTCATGCTATAGCACTTTTTAATTTAAAAGTTCAGTTTTGTAAAATTTAGGAACTTTTTTTTTAATGTTCAGCGATCTGTTTAGTAAAAATTTATACTCTTTCGAAAAAAAATAATTAACCACAGAATATTTAATTCCCGTATGAAGAAGACTAAGAGACAAACTTTAATATTTTTAACTTTCAATTTCAGTCAACATCATCTCAAGGAAAATAAAACAGGAAAATCGACAACCTTGTATTCGGCGTAGATTCTGTAAACTCCCAATCGATTTCGAGGGCAAAACGGGTCCCACTTCATCAGTTGCACAAGTTTTTGCAGAAATCTTTGCTCCTGATGAAGGGGGGCCCGTTTTGCCCTCGAAATCGTTTGAGATTTTACAAAATCTATGATTAATATAAGGTTGCCGATTCGCCCGTTTTATTTTCCACGTCGGCGTGATTCTCTTACGTCTTGATCATCTCTAGGTTTTAAAATTAATATCTCGGTTAATATTTATCGGATGGGTATCTGATATTTTGTCTTTTATTTTTTAGGTTGAGCATAAACTTTTACTAAACATAACTATATGGACAGGAGGAGAATATAAAATGTTAAACTTTGCTATTTGTACGAAATTTATATTTTTTTATTTATTTATAAGGTACTTTCTCCTTCCTTTACCCGTGCCATCGGGGGGTAATTTGAAGCATACTCGACGCGCATTCTAGAGATCTAGGGTTCGAGTCGCGGTGAGGACATTGCACATTTTTCACGTTTGTTGCTTCAAAATAGCCTAATGATACTATAGCGGCGCCCCAACTAAAAGGTGGTAGATTATAATTTGTTACCACCAGGATTTGATGATTGTGCCCCAAATCCCCAGTCACCCGTTAAAAGGGGGAGTATATAAGATATTTTCTACCTCTCTTCTGCCTGTCTTAGGTGTAATTGGAAGCATACTTGACGCGTATTCGAATGGCCCGAGGTTCAAGTCCCGGCAGGCCACTGCACATTTTTCATGTCTCCTGCTTCAAAAGACCTAATTGCTCTACATACTTTAAAAATGCCAAAACAGGAATGTGTGCTAGATTTGAAACTTTTTATATCTGGAAATATATGTGCACGACCTATGGCTGCTAAAAAAAGGCCGCATAAAGAATTATATGAACATGCTGTGTAACTATTATACTATAAGATAGTTTTGCTTGGTAAAGGGTGTGTTCTCTGAATGCATGTATGTTACATGAATATTCAAGTATTCACGTATTTCTCAGGAAATTCTATAAAAGCGAACTTCTTGGCAAATAGCTTTTGTAGCTCAACTGACTTTTTTCCTTGCTTTGAGGAAATTTTCTGGAAAGCCTCGAAAGATTCATTCTAAGTATACACTGCACATTTGCATTCGTACATAACTAAAAATATGTGTTAGAGAAAAGGTTTTCTGATGTTAATAGATGAAGTAACGAACACTTCTATGCACACTGGACTGAAGAGTATTGATCAGCATAACTTTTTTGTCAAAAAGGAGATCTTTTTCACAGAATCTCAGACAATTTATGCTCTAGAAAACGCTGCCAAGCTTCAGTATCAGCACATAGTCAACTCGTAATGCTACGTGCATAAATTAAGAATGAAAATACTTCTAGTTTAATGAGTTATTCTGTATGATTATTAGGTTATGATTCTAAAATAATACAGTCTCACGTAACTATAGATGACACACTTTCAGTATTTGAAAACTTACAGATTACATGTTTAAAAATTCTTTCTATATTTTAATTGTAACAAAATATTTTTAAATTGTTAAATTATTTTTAAATTTCAATTGTAAAAAAAATTCGAAGTTAAAGAATATTACACACTAATAAATCGCAAAATATCACTAAATAATAATTAAGGATAGATTTGTAGGGTTTATATTTATTTTAACTAACATTTATTTTAAGTTTAAACTATCTTTCCTGTCAAGCCTTACTTTCCCCTGTAACTGCCAATGCCAGAGTATGTAAATTTTAGTAGAACGCGCAAGAATTCAAATTATCAGCGGAAGAATTCTGAGTTAAATAGAAAGGAAACGAGTTCGAGGTGTGCTGTTCTTACTTCACGAGCGCGGAGGTAGTTATCCAAAAATTGAAGAACCCCGCGTTTCGGCCTATGTGCTTGCCTTGGAGAATTGTTAATCGTTCAACGTGATATTCAAAGTTTGCTGAATTAGCAGCGGTATTGTAAAACGCGGTGAGGGTAGTTACTTTTAGAGAGCCTCGTAGTTAGAATCTTGTTATTATTTTCTTTTCAGGTTCTTATTTTTATTTTACCGCCGAGTCGGCGTAGTTTGTGAGCGTCAAGAGCACGCACTTGTAATTTATTACGTTGAATAAAAAGGGACTTAAACCCCTAGCAAGACTCTGTCATTTTTCCAGTTTCAACAGTCACCTCTTGGTTGCGTGCAAGTTGGAGGCGCGCAACTCTACATTGGCGCCCGAACACTTATCGAACTGAAATGGCCGAAAATCGGATGGAAGCCGCTGGACAACACCAAGAAATGGCAAGCCAATTGGAAGGATTTGGATACCTGGTCCAGACTTTGAGAGCGTCAATCAAGCCAAACGTCGATTTCGACGGAAAAAATTCGGTGACGATATTTCTAGAAGGCCTAGAAAATCACTTTCAGCTCTACTCTGTGCCTGAAAGACAAAAAGTTGCCATCGCCACATCCACACTAAGAGGACAGGCCGCGCTATGGTGGAAGAATATAGGCAAATTTTTATTAGGGGAATTTGGAAGCCAGACGAATACATTTGAAAGTTTCAAAAAATCGTTAGTAAAGGCCTTCCCCATAGTGAAAGATCGAGCAAGGCTGGAAGCCGAACTATATAGTTTCTATCAGCGGGATATAGAAGAGTTGACGGACTTTATTCTACGAAAAATTAAGCTGACGGATATGCTGTATGGGAAGAAATCCGACGCGGAGATTATTGAAATAATCTTACCAAGATTGTTACCCGCTGTTCAAGACTAATTCGAAATTAGAAACCCAAGCACATTGCAGGAGCTCTTCGAATTGGCGGTGAAGTTTCAAAATCGCAGAATAGTGGGAAAAGCTAGAGGGGCAACGTATTCTCAAAGTACCCGAAGGAAATCTTCAAATGAGGAAACCAGAAATGGAAATCGCTCTTATGGGGAAAAGAGCTATCAAGCTAACTCATCGAACCTCGAAGGTCAAGGCCCAAAAAGAAAATTCGAAAATAAACATCCGCGTACCCAGAAGGCACAAATTGAAAGGAAAGCTTTAAACGAGTAGAGGGGCTTGTGAAAGGGAGGGTCCAGACCCCGGAAGTTTTAAAAAAACCCTCAAAAAGACATTTAAATACCGTCATCGTAAAAAACTCACATCTCCCAATTATACAAGTCCTGGTTGGCGATGTACCAGTAGAAGCCCTCATCGATACAGGAGCAGAAGGAAATTTTATGAGCGAAACATTCTTCAAAAAGAATTTTTATAAGGTACGATTATTTAAAACCAAAAATACGGAAATTATAGCTGCGCAAGGAAAAACATGTCACTGCATCTGGAAATTATCATTAAACATACAGGTAAAAGAGGAAAGCCTCAAAGTATTAATTTTTGTAGTGAAGAATCTGCAAAATCCTGTTATTTTAGGTATGGAGTTTTTAAGGGCCGCGAGGGCCAAGCTGAATTTTCAAGACAGTTCCGTGGTGCTGGAGATGGACCAGAGGGTGGTGGAACCTGTGGAGAAACCGCAAGTGGACCTTAGCCATCTGAATGACCATGAAAGTCAAGCCATCCAGCAAGTGGTGAGTAATTTTTCCAACTTGTTTTCAGAAAAGCCGGGTAGTTGTCAAATAGTTACGCATAAGATACAACTAACTGCCGAAAAACCTTGTAGGACTAAACCTTGTCGTTACGACAAACAAAAAGACGTAATCATCGAAGAACATATTCAGGAGATGTTAAAGAATAAAATAATAACGCCCATAAATAGTGAGTACGCGAGTCCAGTCGTACTATGTAGGAAAAAGAACGAGTTTCCTCCTTCGGATAAAAGGGCTTGGAGGTTTTCTATCGATTACAGAAAACTAAATAGTATTACTAAATTCCCAGTTTACCTTTTGCCGGTTATAGAGGAAATAATTAGACAGATCAAATCGACAAGATACATGTCTACTTTGGACTTAACGTCTGGCTACTATCAAATAGCTATGAGACCCGAAGACATACATAAAACCGCGTTTATAACAAAATCGGGCACTTATGCATTTTTACGCATGCCCTTTGGGTTGTGTGGGGCCCCATCAACATTCCAGAGAGCTATGGATATTGTTCTAAAGCCTGTCCTAGGAAAATCAACTTTAATCTATCTAGATGATATAATTATAACGAGTAGTAAGAAGTTTTTAAATTATTAAAAGAGGCCGGTCTTACAATTAACGCCTCAAAATGCAAGTTCGCAACTAAAGAACTTAAATATCTCGGTTATAAAATTTCGCAAAAGGGTATAGAAACGCAAGATTCAAAAATAAAAGCCATCAAGAATTCCCCACCGCCCAAGACCGCCAAGAAACTTTCTTCTTTCCTTGGGTTATGTTCTTACTATCGGTCTTTCATAAAAGATTTCGCTAATATTGCTGAACCACTCTTAGTAATCAAAAGAAAGAGAGGTAAATTTACGTGGACAGCGGAAGCAAATACAGCATTTGAAAGATTAAAAGAAGCGCTCATCAATGCCCCTGTTTTAAAATTCCCGGAGGGGAACGAAAAGCTGGAAATTGCAGCAGATGCGTCAGACTATGCGGTGGGTGCGTTTCTTATGAAAAATAGCCATCCTCTGGCATTTTTTAGTAAAACGTTGAATCAGACACAAAGGAATTATACAGCTACAGAGAGAGAAAAATTAGCCGTATTAATGGCTGTACACAAATTTCGAGTTTATTTCGGCAAAGCGCCAGTAACAGTCTTTTCGGATCATGCGGCTGTTGGTAGACTTTACTCGGGGAAAAACCTAACGCCCAGGTTAATAAGATGGGCTTTATAACTCCAAGAATATAATCTCAGAATAAAATATAAACCGGGTAAGGAAAACAATGTAGCTGACGCACTTTCTCGTATAAAACTGGACGATGAAGGAAATGAACTTAAATGCGCTGTGTTGACTTCAAAAATTTTAGATTCTAGAGATACGATTATCACTGAACTGAAAGCTGATCCTGAATTTGGAAATATCTATGCATATTTGAAAGACCCCGAAAGCTTTGAGCACACAGATATCGATGCGATAAGAAATAGAGAAGAAAACTATGAAATAATAGATAATTTATTATTTTATACGAAAACAACAAACGAAAATCTTGAGTACAAACCAGTCATCCCAGCCTCGCTTCGATTAAGCATTTTGAAGGAATTACACGACGCGAAAACAGCGGGTCATTTAGGGGTCAGAAAGACTTTAAAAAGGGTACGCGAGGCGGTATATTTCCCGCAATTATACAAAATAGTAACTGCGTATGTCAGGTCCTGCAATCAATGTCAGTTAATAAATAATATTAATTACAGCCCGGCCGGGTACTTAAATAGCATTCGCGCTACATTTCCGAATGAAATTTTAGGCATAGATCTTCTTGGTCCCTTCACCCAGAGCGAGTTAAATAAAAATCGTTTTCTTTTAGTAATAGTAGATCATTTTGCAAAATGGACAGAAATTGTTCCACTTAAACGCGCGTCAGCCAAAACAGTCGCAGATGCATTCTTACACAGATACGTTTTAAAATACGGTGCACCGATAAAAGTCATTAGCGATAACGGAAAACAATTCATTAGTCAAATATTTGAAAACATATTCACTGGACTTGGCATACGCCATATCAAAATGGTTCCGTATAGACCACAGGCAAACATAGCAGAAAGAGTGAATAAAAATATAGTAAAAATAATTCGCAGTTACGTTAGCACACATCACAAGCGCTGGGATGGCTACATAAATAAATTAGCTTATGCTTTAAGAACGGCAAATCACGATACTACGGGAAAAACCTCAGCAGAATTATTTTTAGGCCGAAAGTTAATTACGCCTTTAGATAAATTATTCTTTGTGCAACAAAGAGAGCAAGAGTTTAAACAGAAAGATGTGCAAAAACTTATTGATCAGGCACTTAAAAGCTCGGATACGGCAAGAAATAAGCAAAAAGTGTATTATGATAGAAAACGCCGAGAAGCAGATTTTAAAGTGGGGGATAAAGTATTGAAGCGGAAATTTTCTTTATCAAGTGCCCCAGACAATTTTACTGCAAAGCTAGCTCCAAAATTTGAAGGTCCCTATGTAATTCAGGAAATCAAAGGAGTCGTATTGTATCTTAAGAACGAGAGAGGGGAGATCTGTAAAGCAAGTCCCGACCAGGTGAAAAAATGCTATAATCCAAATGATTTTGAAATCCTTAAAATTTTCTTGCAGGACTCAAGTCTAAACGAAGTAGAAGGTCCAGAAATAACAACAACTGTTCCACCACCCAAGAAGCGGAGAACTGAAGAGAGACCTAGCCCTTCTACAACCCGGAAGACGGTACCAAAAAGAAAAAATAAAAACTTTCAAACTCCAGCATTTAAGAAAAACAAGAATGCACCGCGTAAAGAAACCGTGGTAAAGAGGAAAACATCACCTACAACGTATCGCAGTAGAAATTATACATCAAGGAGAACGCTCCCAGGGCCAGAGAGTCAGGTGCAAGCAAGGCCGCCGTTCCGAAAACTGAAACGGCAGCAGGAGGAACGAAAATACCAGGAACAACAGAAGAAATTCAAGAAGGACTCCAGACCGGAGGACGTCAAGACCAGCCGTCCAATGGAAAAACGGAAACGACAACAACCCGACGATTATTCCGCCAAGAAGCCAGCATGCAGAGGAAACGAAAAACTAATGTGGACGACACTCGGAGGTCTGTAAGGAGAAGATTGACGTCCATGAAACCTATAACATGGGAACAATTTTGCCCCAAAGAATGACGGAGTTTCAATCATCGAAAACTCAAAGATAAGTTAAAATCTTCTATAATTTTTTTTTTTCTCTTTTGTTCCGAAATGTTATGCATAAGTACGAAGTTCTATGTCTTGACGAAAGTCAATATGTCTCGGTTGAGACTTAGTTTTGTTTTACTTTATTTAGCTAAGGCAAAAGTATTATTTTCTTTAAGTATAAAAGCTAAGAACAAGCATTTTCTGTTGGTCGAAAGACTAATTCTGTTATGTTAAAGCCAAAAATTGGCCGAAGATAAAAATAACTTCGTATTCTTGTATTAATAAGAATTTTAGTTTCAGTGCCGCCAGCTTGGCTAAGAATGAGTAAAGTAAAAATTTATTTTCTCTTATTCATTTTATGGTAAATTGTAAAAATCATATGTATTAAAATTTTGTAAATGTACGTAAATACTTGAATATTATGTAAAAGTAGAATTTAGTCTAGAAGCATAAAATTTTAAATGCTAAAAGTAAAATGCTCAAAAGCAATGAATTCAAAATTTAAGTATTAAACTGTAGATAAAATCATGCTTTAGAGCGAAAGCCTGCATGTCTAAAGATGAATGAGGGGGAAGTTAGAATGAATGTGTTTTGTAGGGTTATCCACCCACACTTGAATTTTTAAGAATGTTAAAGTAGCTCATCGAGTTGTAGAATGTCGAGTAAGGTGTGTCTATTTGGTCGTTGAATTCTAACAAATCATGGTGGTTAGGGGAAGTGTTGTAAGACTAAAACACGAATATTCCCGTTTGACACCACACATGGTGGAGAGCCAGGATAAAGTTAAATTAATGCTTGAAAAATTGAATGAATGTGAATTAAGCAATAACTAAGGAAAACGAATCGTTTAAAAACAAAAATTTATTCAGTGTCAAGAAAGTGTTAATTATAATGTATTTAGAAAGATACTGATACTTATTCCTTCCAGATGCTGGAAGGAAAAGAACAAGATTGATTGATGAAGTCCAGGAAAAGTTGCTGTAAGAACAGAGATTTATAAGTATCGACAGAAATTTAGTATACAATTTGTTACATAAGATTTTTTTTTTTTTTTTTTTTTTTTTTTTTGTGTGTGTACACGATGCTCTAGAGAGTTAGTTCACAATTATAAAAACTTACAACAGGTCGTTTGTAGGACCTGCTTCCAAGTTTTCCAAATTCTGGCAGCGGCAAATGTAAGGTTTATATTTATTTTAACTAACATTTATTTTAAGTTTAAACTATCTTTCCTGTCAAGCCTTACTTTCCCCTGGAACTGCCAATGCCAGAGTATGTAAGTTTTAGTAGAACGCGCAAGGATTCAAATTATCAGCGGAAGTATTCTGAGTTAAATAGAAAGGAAACGAGTTCGAGGTGTGCTGTTCTTACTTCACGAGCGCGGAGGTAGTTATCCAAAAATTGAAGAACCCCGCGTTTCGGCCTATGTGCTTGCCTTGGAGAATTGTTAATCGTTCAACGTGATATTCAAAGTTTGCTGAATTAGCAGCGGTATTGTAAAACGTGGTGAGGGTAGTTACTTTTAGAGAGCCTCGTAGTTAGAATCTTGTTATTATTTTCTTTTCAGGTTCTTATTTTTATTTTACCGCCGAGTCGGCGTAGTTTGTGAGCGTCAAGAGCACGCACTTGTAATTTATTACGTTGAATAAAAAGGGACTTAAACCCTTAGCAAGACTCTGTCATTTTTCCAGTTTCAACAGTCACCTCTTGGTTGCGTGCAAGTTGGAGGCGCGCAACTCTACAGATTAATCAACCTAGAATTATTTGAATTTACTTACTAACTGATCCTTCGAGGCGAACTGAAAATAACTTCAAATATTCCGAATTTGAACTTAAATATGTTGGTCAGCTTTTGTTGCACAGCAGTCAAACTGTTTTTTATTTATTTATTTTTTAATTTTATAATGAATATAACTTTTTCCTAAATATAAATATAGGAACCGGAAGACATATAAAAAGTTATATTTAGTAATTATTATAAAACCCATTATTTTTAAAAGATAAATCAGGAATATGTAGGTCATTTAAAACATTTTGTAATTCGAAGTATTTATCTAAAACCAATAGTTGCCAAAATATACGCCGGATGAGGACTCTTGAAGACACAGTATTATATTTATGTAAAATAAGTAAAGTATGTAGCATAAATTTTACGCCTTAAAAAAATGTAACGTCTGGTATTTTATTCCTAAAACTTTATATTCAATTATCATATTCTCTAATGGTTACGTACTTCTAAATGTATTAATTTCTCTTAGAAATTAATGATTATTTTAAATGCTTCTAAAGTATATTTTAATTTTAAAACCCTTTCCTATCAAATCTTGTTTCCACCTACAACTCCCTACCAGAGTGGTTTTTAGAATCGTGTTGAATGCAAATGAGTTAAAAGAAGTATGTAAGGAAGGTTCAGCTTACTTCGACAGAAAGCGATAAGAGTCCATAGTAGCGCGTGTTTGCCTTCTAAGTCACTCTTGAAGCTGTTACGTTCTGCCGTATTATACGTGTCTTTTGATATTCGCCAGCCAGTTTTAATTTAAGGGCCAACTACGTTAGGTACCTGTGTTTAGCTTCGGCTAAATCTCGTTTAGTTCATTATAATTTAGTTTCTTATTTTCTTATTCTGTTTTAAAGCCCGAGTAGAGGCTTCCTGTAAGCCCGAGAACATGCAGACTGCTATTCTTATTTGAGTGAATATAAGGGTATTTTAACCCTTCTCAAGTCTTAGTTGTTTTAAACTCAGCGATAAGTCTCTACATAGTTCACTAGGTTCTTCGACGTTCATCTTAGACAAGGACTTAGGAACCCTAAATGCTTTTGTAGCTTTTTTGATAATAACCCCATGTGCACTTAATTTTTCTAACACTTGCCATTTCAGACCATAAATATATTTTAATTACAGTCATTTGTAAACTAAATTCCGGTCTCATACTGTTTATAAAATGTGCTTTATTTCAAGCTTTTCCAAAGCCATCGTAAAATCTCTGTAAATTCTCTTTATTTTATTTATTTATTAATATATTTTCTGAATTTATTACGGTGCAAAGCTAAATTTCCTTGTATCTAACTCTGAAAGTATTTTTTCGTTAAATCTCTAGGAAAAGCTAAAAATATTTTTAGCTGAGAGCATATCCTACATCTAAAACTTCTTTTATTTTTGAAGTTTAGGCGGTACATATTTTCTAATGTTTTCCTGTCAGTCAGATTTATTCTCTTGTGTGTAACCCAGCAAATACCTTTCGAACAAAGAAGTAAGATTTTCCTTAGCTTACCTAAATACATTTCGTATTGCTTTTTTGTTTGTTTGTTTGTTTGTTTTTAATTTCTAAAATTCAGGGAGAAGAGAGAGCACATGAAGCAAACAATTGATGAAAAAAAAGCGAGTTTAATAATTTCTTCTGAAATGCAGAAAATTTACAAAATGATGGACTATTTCTGCAGTAATGAATAAATCTTTTCAAGAGATCAAAGCAAGGGGCATAAGAATTTGTAACCTGAGCAGTTCTAATCAATTTTTGAAACTAATTCACGACGTTCTGGTACAGTTCATGTATTTTCTGAATTCATCTCATAAAGCTATGATTACAAAACATTTCTGTGAGAATGTTTCCATGTACTGATTTTTACAGAGTTTTCAAAATGGCGAAAGCAGTTAAACATATTACAATATAGAAATTGAAGAGCCAAAAAAAGTTTTATAACATAGAATCGCATATTTATGTTAAGTAATTTAATGCTCTAAAATAATATTAATTAAATACAATTTTCATAGATTTTTGCAAATAGTTATTCTCTAGCTGGTCTACGACTCTGACTATACTCTAACTCGTAGCTATTTTGAGACTGTGTGCGTGTATACATATGTATTTATATATGCACAAGTAGATAGATAGATAAAGATGTTGTATTGTATCAAAAGGCTGTCTATTTTTCCCACTGCAAATTTGTTTTGTGTTATAATCTTTATCTTGTAGCATTTACATATATTTGTTATAATTATAAATATTATATATTATATATCTCCCCTTTTGCATTACTATCTTTCATCTTGTATTCGACAAAATCATGAATTTAGATTGTTATGCAGATGTGTATATGCATATATAGAGAGACAGAAAGGTAGATAGATAGACAGATAGATAGATAGGTAGGCAGGTAGGTAGACAGACAGGCAGACAGATGTGTATGTACCTGAAGTATGAGTTTAATACTAAACGTTAACTTATGAGCAAACTGAAAAAACTAAATAGGAATCACTGAAAATCTCACGCTTACTCTCATAAAATTGCGCAACATAGAAACATGAAAATGAAATCAAAAATCGCAAAACAAATTTTAGCTCAAAATAAGTAGAAATTAATTGAGTTTTTTAAAAACAAATGAATGCTTGTTATGAAAACCTAAAAAATATATTTCGCCTATTGTTGAAAACCAGGCTTTATTTGCAGGAAATCCTGATTTTTATTTCTTATTTTGATAAGATTTTTACTTTAATTTCTTTCCTAATTTAAATATTAAAAACAGATACATTTCTTTATTAAAAATAAATGTATTCTTCGTTGTACTTGACCCTGAAAACATGATTCATCAGATATTTTTCGTATTTCTTTCATTGCATATAATTTAGATAACCGAAGTAACCTGTGTCATGAACAGGATATTTCGGTGGTCTAAATTATATGCAGGAAAAGATAAATCAATAGTGCCGGCGCCATTACATCGTTCGCAAGGTATCATTTATCATTAGTGCCTCGGTGTCAGAATCTGGCGCAAAACACTGCCTCATTTTGTAAAGCAACTAATAATGTATTTCGCGGTCTGTAGATTTCGTCCCAATTTAAGTAATTGTGGCAATAACTGGAGCGCATCAAGCTACCATCCGTAAGACTCTGTATGAATATGATATTTCGCCGCTGCGAGAGATATTCTGTTGTATCAGAACATACTGTTTCAATTAACTGTCTTTTTCTATTATTTTATAGCATTCAGAAATTTGTTACCTAGAATTCGATTCGTAAACAAACTTCCTCTCATGTCATGTTTATTAACTCTTGCTAGATTAATTGAGGACGTTTCAAGGATTAATCTGGACACTGCCTCCAGTATAAAGCCGGCTCCAGTTCATTGCAAACAACGAAAATGTATACATACATTTATATACAGTATGGTTAGTTTGATCTCATATCTAATGATCTTCAAACTTTGTCGACTCACAGAACCCTTAGAATTGTAAGGTCTTTTCGAAAAACCCCGAATCCACTCTTCCTTAGAAAAGTATATCTTAAAACAATATTAAAGTGGATAAATATGCTATGGACACTTTATGTAGAGACAATTAAAAAAGCATTTATCTTTTGTTTAAAAATGTTAGCATAAAATTAATGTAATTCACTCATTAATAGATTAATTCGTTTTCTAGGTGTCACCATGTAGAGACATTAGGTATTTTTTTTGGAAGTAGGAGAGATGAAAAATGAGCAACGCCTTCGCCGGGAATCGAACCCCGAACCTCTGGAATACGCGCCCAGCGTGCAGACCTAAGACCCAGCATGCACTATGAAGGCGGGAGAAATACCTTATAACCTAGCTTTGGATTGTATTCAGGTACAGATTCGAGTCCCGGTGAGGGCATTGCTCATTTTTTACATTTTCGGCTTAAAAAATAACCTAATGACTCTACAGTGGCGCCCGAACTAAAAAACGTCGTAGATGATTCTTCTTCACCAGGGGTTGGCGATTAGGCCCCTAATACTCAATCTAATAAAAGGAGGAGTTACTAATACTAATAAAAGGAGGAGTATATAAGGTATTTTCTCCCTTCTATCTGCATGCCTTCCTGGTGCAACGCTAGCACACTCGACGCGTATTCAAGAGGTCCAGATTCGAGTCCCGGCTAGGGCATTGCTCAATTTTCCCATTTTCTGCTTCAAAACTAACCTAATGACTCTACAATTTTTTACTTAAATACATTCTTCCGAATTCCATTAAAATGTTTACAGCTATGTGAGAATCATTTCTGCATACGCATTGACGGAACAATTGAAAAAAAGAGCTACTCTCGCGCTGTTGGCGCCGCGTTGCGGAAGACGGCAGTCGAGACAGGAAGCTTCTGATTAATTTTCAAAGATAAATAAATATATCTTTATATTTCTTACCTAATAAAAACTAGTCAACTAGTATGAGTGCTCTATAATTTTCCTTCCGAAATTTTATTTTCACTCGTTTGACTTGCGGAACCCTGGGGCTTTCAGGAACGCAGCTTAAAGACCACTGCTGTATCCAGTTCTACCCAGTTTTAGTTATTTGCTGTTATTTGTCGTTTGTATTTTTTTCTGTGTTTGAGTTCACAATCAACTAGAATACTACTTTTCTTTAAAAAAAAGAGTCAGTGAAAAAACTTCCATCCTAAGGGCACTCAGTACATGACAATAATTAAATTATGTACTAATTTCATCTAATGTTTGGGACTGATGTTAAGCCAAAGAAACTGTCATCTAAATACTAACCTAATCTTTTCTTCTTAATGCATTAAGTTTATTCTTTTTTAACCTATTCAGAGCCCTCTTGAATTTTAAAATAAGTTTTCTTTCCGGTTTAAAAACTGATTTTATGAATAAATTATAAATACTTCCAATTTCAGTTTAAGAAAAGGGTGTGTTTACAGTTTTAAAGATATTCATCGACAGGGACTATCTTAAGCATTCGCTTTAAAAGCGATAAACTTCTATTTTCATATTTTTCTCTCTCGCCTGAACAATTAATTTAAAAGATAACTCTACTGCTTTTGAAAAAGATGGTGAAAGATGAGACCAAGAAAGATTTATGCGCTTGTCAACAGGAATGAAATATTTTCCTACAATAAAACTCAACAATGCTATTTATTTTTTTATTATTATTTTATTTATTTATTTATTTATTTTTTTTTTTTTTTTAAGAAAAGAAAAAGAAATTTTTTGCACATTTCTTCTTTTTTGTCATATACCAAGGAACGCGGAAAATGTTTAGAGAGAGAAAAAAGAGATTCGCTTCAATTCTCCGAACTTCAGCTGTTTTAAATTTATTAAATTAGCTTTTCTCAAATTCATTCTCCTTTAATAAGGTTTCCGAACTAAGCAACAGAAAGTCATTTTACAGTAATCCCACCCCAAATGGCGTCT
Source organism: Stegodyphus dumicola (assembly GCF_044657685.1). Lineage (NCBI taxonomy): Eukaryota > Metazoa > Arthropoda > Arachnida > Araneae > Eresidae > Stegodyphus > Stegodyphus dumicola. Next base: position 103,331,933 of record NC_140781.1, on the reverse strand, counting down.
AGAAAGGATTTAATTTCAATTTTCAGAACAAAAGAAATTCTTTAAATTACAAAATATAGAATAACTTTGCTACAGTTAGTTGTGCTAGTGATTAAATATCTTTAGAGCTGTATTTTTTATATTTACTGTTAAAATATTAATAAATGCAATTACTGAAATTAATTTCCTTTTAAAAAAGCGTTAAAGTTACCTTTCTGAAATTTATTTTTAATGTTCGAACTGTGTTTGTGCAGTAAACTTTAGTTTATATTTATGATTGATCCAAATAATAGTTATATTTTATGTATCCCATGTAACATTTTTTACTATTTCTCCCTTAATATTTGTTATTATTTCAAGGTAACTTTATTTCATTTCTTTGTGCAATGGATTGTTTAAAACCACAATACAAATTCAAAAAAAAAAAAAAAAAGTACAGTTCCTTTTATGTTTATCTGTATAACGATTTTTAGGAATCCTTCCCAAAATTAGCCCCTAAACGTAAAAAAGTCTGAAAATATTTGGAAGGTAAGGAGAAATATTATTGTTACAAAACAGCTGGAAGCTATCACTTTGGAAAAAATCTGATGTGTAACACCACACGACTTCCTTGTACGGAACATTAAATTATACGCATTTTTTCTTGCATCTCAATTAAACTTATTGGATTGAATTAAATCTACTTCGTCGATAGCGCATAAACCACAATAGAATAAATGTACTCTTTAAAATTTATTACATTTGTTTACCATAGCGACACTCTGGCTCTAGGTTCACTTAAAAGCGTTATATTTCGTTCATATTATAACTCAGAATGCACAAAATTTATATCATTTGAAGAATTATCTAATCGTTGCCACATGTTCTATTCAAATACTATAAAAAATCTAGAACGATGTATAAAAGAAATTAAGCAATCAAAACAAAAAAGAAACAGTTTTTCACAGACGATTCAGTATTTCTCTTTCAGTTAATTCAGTTCTCACTTCGCAACAATGCAAAAATACATAAAAACTCAAAATATCTATATTAAAATTACGAAGTAAATCTTAAACTCTTATTTCCTCGAAACAATTCCAGAAGGGATTAAGCATTATTTAATTCGCAATAATAAATGAAGGCGTTATCTTTGTTGTTGCGAAGCTTAGTCTCTCTAGATTGACAATAAATCTACTATTTTGCTGTTTCAAATGTAAACAAACATTCCGCCACTTTATTTAAAAATCAGGCTTAACCTCACTTGAACAGCTTTTAAATTGTTGATAATTCTACAAATATTGCTTGCAGATTTCCTAATGGCATAAAAACCTCAACCGGAAGATAAGAACAACATAATTCAATAATTTTTAAAGCAAAAAATGCACAATTTACAAGCATATAAGGTTAAAGAAACTGAGATCACTGAGCCGGGTAATAGAGTGGATGTATATATAAATATATTTATATACGTTATATACGTTTGGTGCGGCCGATTGAAACCAAAATACGAGATGCACATCTGCATGTTATAGCAGTCCCTATATACAAAATTTCAACGTTCTGAGGCTACTCGTTTTTGAGTTATGCGAGATACATACGTAGGTACGTACAGACACTACGAAAAATTCATTTGAGAATTCATTTTAAAGCAGTTTTATAATTTTTTTGAAAGAAAAGAGTCTTTTATTCTGTTCTTACGTACAGATGTCACGCAAAAACATCCTTAAATTGCAATCGATAGCGGTCAAAATGGATATTTTCGTTGAAATATGCTGCCTGAAACGTTTCGCGATTACAATACTTCTTTTTTACTTCGTACAAGGAAGTAAAAACGTCATCACGTAAGACTTTCAAGTAATTTTTTCGTTTCTTTATTACGCACGGTAAAAATCTAGAAAACAGTTTTGCAAGTAAACCTCTCTCAGCAGCGGAAATCGATTTCTGAATATAAAGATCAATTTAAGGTAACTTAGAAAAAAAGTGGAAATTAGAGATATGAATCGGCGTTATATAAGTAAAACTATGTATGTACTCTAGTGAACGCGTTTTGAAGGTGTAACCGTACCTTCTTTTTCAGCAGCTAATAATGAAAGGAGACTCAGTACTACGCAAAAAAGCAAAAAGTCAGGATTCTTTGGCTTGTGTAACTACGGCAAAGCCTGGAGGGCTATCTGCCTAAGGGAAGGGATGCCTTTGTGGAGGACTTTCTAAGGAAAACTCTCTTGTAGGCACGTTACACAAGGAGGAAATCTACGAAAGCGCCCATGCAGCCGGCCCGCTCGCGGGATTCGAACCTCGGACCGAACTAACAGTGTTCAGCGACTTTACCGCTCAGTCGCTGGTGGGCCTCCAAAGGCTCGGGAAGAAGATACATGAGATAGTTTTGTCACGGTATGCTGATTCTAAACAAAGCACATAAAATCATCTATTGATGAAAAATTCAAACAAAAAATCAAATTCTTTGACGGCTAAGGCTAAATTAAGAGTAAAATTCAAATCATTAATCAAAGCAGAAAACTTTGGCGTATATAAGTCTTCACGAAATTTGATTCGCCAATCGAAAATGTTCTGGATCATTTTGTAGCAGAAAAATGGAAAAGCGAAAGCTTTAAAGCTGCGTGTTATTAGAGATATCAAGAAAACAGACACAATTCTTTAATATTTTTAGCTACGGAAAACTGGAATTTTGAATCTGAAGAAGCTGGTCTATCATTAATGCACAGAATGAACACCACGATCCGTAAGAAAGAAAACTACTGTATCAACTGAATTCTACATAGTTGTAAATTCGGAATAAAAAATATTCACTTACTGTGTTGCCCTGTATTGTAACCACAGATGACTGGTATGATACTGTTAAGATCTTGACCACTAACTTCGAAACGATCAGTTGAACACAAACCAGAACTAGGTCCAATAATATAGAAATCTTCAAAGTCGATTCTCAACTGGCATGTCTTTGTAAATAATCGTTGTCTGACCGTGAAAGTACAAACATCGTTGGCACTGGACCACGTGCTAGGGTAACCAGGATTGATAAAATAAGACATGTTGGCACTTGTTGTAGCGCCACAGGATGCTGCATCTTATAAAGGCACAGATTTGTAAAAACAAAATAAATAAATTACGTTTATTTTAATGAAATACATTGATAAATAAAATAAATAAGTCTTAAAATTTAAAATAACTACAAAATGAATTACATAGATGAAACTTTCAGTTATTTTACAGTAAACTTAACTCAGAAGGGGAAAAAATAGTAAATTTCATTCTAGTTCATTCAGTTAAAGGTAGATGTAATCAGAAACATAATGTAGAATTTTCAAAACATTATAATGCTTCTGTTGTTCAAAATAATGTTTCAGGAATAAAAAGCGTTTTGCTGTTAAGAAGATTCATTGAATAATTCTGCTGTTGCAGTAGAACAAGCAAAAATAAACGCTCTTAAAATAAATTTTATTAAGCTTCTTAAAACAGGTATATCAATATTATCAATAAATTTTTTTAAACTTTTCTCCATCTTCAAAAGAACTTAAGTTTACTAATTTATTGGTATGCTCGTGTATTTACTTATTTTTACATCGTCTACGTATTAATAAATAACCCTGACAACGGAAAAATCACTCTGAGATAATCCAAATTCCGTCATCAAATATGTTCAAGCCACCTTTCGAGGAACAAAATTATCATAACTGTGGCTGAAAAAGTGCAGCAGAAGTCCACTTATCTGGATTCCAGATATCCGGATTATCAAATAAACAGATCACCTATTATTTCTAGGTTAAGTAAAATTGACTCTTTGTGATTTCTATTTCTTTTTTAATTTGAAAAATAAAAGAATGATACTCTGTAGTACATATTTATTAGAGAAATTCAAAATATTTATTTAATATAAGAATTCTTAAATAAATATATAAGACCATGACTCCTAATATAGTAATAAATATTTATTTAAGCATTCTACGTATTTACTTAAAAATTATTAATTTAACTTTGCTAAATGTGTAACGCATGTAGGTTGAACCTCAATGTAAGCAAAATAGCTACAGCATTTTACTTTACATTTCCACTAAAGTCATAAATTAAGTGTAAAGTATTAGTGAAAAAAAACTGAATAATATACTTAATTATTTCACTTTTTTATTATTTTAAGGCAATAAGAAAATGTTTTCTTTTAATTCTAAATGAATAGAAATGGTTTATTCGTTTTGTTTTACACTGATAAAAATTTATTTTCTATTGTTATAGTAAAAATAAAAAAACAGAATCTTACATTTATTTTTAGAACCTGAGTAATTAGAAATCGATTTCATTATTTTATGTTAGTTCAAATGGGAATGTATTTTGTGTTTAAACTTACAAATGTCACTTAATTACTTAACTTTGTCGGGAAAATTATATTTGATCTTTGCTTCACGGAAATTAAAACATTTTGATTTTTAACTTCATAATCATTGTTTAAAAAATAAGGTAAACCAAAAACTAAAATTTCTTCCCTTGCATCACAATAAATATACCTTAAGGGCACATTTACTATAATTGCAGTAAATATGCCTAAAAAAATATGTAGTCGTTAAATCAACCTATATAATGTCGCAGTATAAAAATTACAAATAATCTTTATTTCTAAATATTTCGATAAGTTCCTAGTTTGTCCAGATATCTGGATTTCACTTGTTTTAGAATTTCGGTTCATTTACGAGCTATAAAAATTTCATTTATTTACCTTGATTTTTAAAACGGTTATACGAAATGAAATAAAGTGAAGTTTATGCGAAAATAAAGTGAAGTCAAAGATAAAGTTTCGAAGTTTTATTTTTATTATTATTATTACTATTTAACTTATAGCATTTTCATCTGATTTAAATTCTTTAACACGGCATTTACGAAAATTATTTAAAACTGTTCGTATAAATTAATTTAACAGTTCCTTAAAAAATATATATACCATTTTGTTTTATCTTTTTGTCTTATTGATATTAAATTGAGTTGCAGATAATTAGGGTCCAAAAAAATTAATGTTCTATTACATGTACACTGCGGGAAAAAAAAAAAAAAAAAAAAAAAAAGACAGTTTTATATTCCCCGTTCTACTGGGCCGATTGACGACATTTAATTTGCGTTTGTCATGTCTCCAAAGCGTGACTTAAAATGTGTATTATATATATATATAGCATTGTTCTAATATAAGTAGTTTGACACAAAATTGGACTTTTTCTGAAATAACATACCAATTTTCCATATTTCAATTCTACGACTCAAATTGCGCCAAACTACCAAGTTTTGCAATTGGTTGCCATATATTAAGAAGTTCGCTAAGTGAATTATTCTTGGCGCAAACTGAAAAAAATTGCGCCAAGATAAATTTTTCAATTTCTACGTAAATTTTGCACCAAATTTTACAAAATTTAATATCTAGGCATAATTTGAGTCGTAGAATCAAAATATGGAAAAAAATTGATTTTTTGATATTATTTCAGAAAAAGTCCGATTTTTGCGTCAAAATACCTATGTTAGAACAATGATATATACAAATCTAATATATATCCTAAGTCGCGCTTTCGAGACATGAAAAGGCCCACCAGCGGCCGAGCGGTAAAGTCGCTGAACACTGGTAGTTCGGTCCGAGGTTCGAATCCCGCGAACGGGCTGGCTGCATGGGCGTTTTCGTGGTTTTCCCCATGTGTAACGTGTATACGAGCCAGTTTCCCTTAGAAAGTCCTCCACGAAAGGCATCCCTCCCCTTAGGCAGATAGCCCTAGTGTGCTTTGCCATAATTAAATACACCACACCGAGACATGAAAAACGCAATATGAATTTTGTGAATCGGCTTAGTAGAACGGGAGATATAAAACTGTCCTCCTTTTTTTTTATAATATAAAATCTTGTGACCCGTCACTTATCGCCAAAACTAGAACCAAGCTTGAATGTTGATATTTACTGTAATTATTTAAAACAGATATTTACTTTACTTATCTTTATTTCATTGCTTTACTGTTTTTAAGCAATGTGCCATATTTATATTAATTGTTTGAAATATGATTAATTGTATGGAAACTCTGAAAGAATTGCATAAACGTAATTGTCTTACATATTTACATGCAGTTTTCTTCAATATAACGCACGACTTGTTCTATAATCTATGAAGATGAATATTTCAGCAACAAATTCATAACATTACAATAATATTTTAATGATTCTAAACCCACCAGCGGCCGAGAAGCTAAACTACTAAATACTGTTAGTTCGATCAGAGTTTAAATCCCGCCGAAATGGTTAGCTGCACTGGAGCTTTTATGGTTTTCCCATATTCAACGATTTCCGATATGATAGCCAGTTTTCCTTAGGTAGTCCTTTACAAAGATATTCTTTCCCTTAGGCGGTAATCCTAGAGTTCTTTGCCATAGTTTAAAGAATATAATCCAAATCCTAATGATTCTGAAAAAAAGAATTTATTTCCTCGCAGTACAAATATTCCATGTTAGCACATTCAAGCGTCATATTTATATTGAATATATAGTTCCAGATTTTGCACTTCCCAGAAAATCATTTATTCCTTTATCATCTGCACAATTTTGAAACCTGAATCCCGACAAGAATTCTCTTCCCTGTCTTGCTTATTTTGCACATGACTCGATGCCTCCATTAATAAAATAATAGTAAATGCTTTGTATGTACGATTCAAAGCAGCTCTTATAAAACTGCATGGTCTTCGCTTGCGTGATAGCGTGCATCTCTAGTGAATTCATTACTCATCAGCACTTCCTGAAGTGTCAAATGTTCCCCGTGGGTATGTACGCACAAACAGAGAAACGCCATTAGAACCTGAAGAAATTTTTCTTTTGAATTTAATTCTTGTAATGTAGTACGTGAGTTGTCATCGATCGAGAAGGATCTAACTGAATGTTAAGGGTCAAAGAGGATGATGTCCGTTTACGAATATTTTACTTCAATGCACCTAGAGTGAATGCTATATTTTATATCACTTCTCACTACGCTAAAGTATGTTTTGAATGCTACAAATTCAGATCATTTATACGCATTTATATTTTTCATTTTTTGTCTATATCTTGCTATGATTTCAATACTTCCTTCTTCTGTTTTCTCTCGTCATGGTTGCTGTACCTTTCTGTTCGTATACTGTGTGGTAAGTAAAGTAATGGAAAAGATATATTTGCATTTCCTAATAGCAGATTGCATTTGTTAAAAATGACTGCGAAACATGAAGATTTAAAATAAATGAGATCTTCAGAATGAGACAATAAGATTCGTTTAATACAACAAATAATTTCTTTTTAATACAAAGTGCTCTGGCTTTTGCTGCGTCGAAGTTCTTGTTAAATGAGATTCCGATTTTAAAATGCAAGTTAAAATTTGATTCCATCTAAACTTGATTCAACTGTAAGCCACATTCGGTTTTTATTTTCCTCTATCCTTTAAATGATATTTTGATGTTATGTTTTTAGCAAAATGCTTCCAAAATTTTGAACTGTTACTTTATACTACGTTACTACGCATTCCACTAGGCGAAAGATAAAATTTGTACTTCATCATCCTCATAAACTAGGAAATATTCTGTTCCTAGAACGTTGCTATTTGATGTGACTCAAGATGTTTAACTTGTCCTTCAAATTACAACAGCACTGCTTTAAAAAAACTGGGCCGTTTAATGCAATACACGCATTTCTTAATTATTTAAATCGGTATTCATTTATTTTTATAATGCATTTAATTGATACAAAATAAAACATATTTGATTTATAATATTGTTACGAAATACCCAGCCGCGGTAAATTAACTTCCCGGCAAATAGCAAAGGAAAGCAGGGTTTCAAGATTTGGCGCGAAATCGCCAATGTGGCCATATTTGGCGACAAAGCTGGCGATATACCATATATTTATGGAGAACATTCTAGAATGAATTCTTACAGGTTTCGCCCTGAATGTTCTCGAAGGCAGGCCGAAAGCTATATAAACCCTGCCTGTACGTGGAGTAGCAGTTCCAGTTTTCCGACTTAAAACATAGTGCGATATCTTATCATTGCATATTTGTATATAGCCGTACATATGTTTACTTAGCGTTTTAGATTTCTGTTTGTATACCTAAATTAATTGTTTTCTGCATCATGTTTCTTTTCCCTTGTGATTTCAAAATGTTATGACACTACTCCACACGCCTTGCTGTCCATGATCGGATTATTTCTGACCGAGCGATGTATCGGTCCCCTTTCTTTCCTACCTGCCTAGCTCCCTTCGGGGATACTACGCCCGGACTCTACCACGTGATGCGCCCTTGCGGCATTATTTTATAGAGCCGGACACACTGCACTCTGTGCGATATTCCGGCAATACAGGAACAGTCAGTCAGTCAGGAGTAGCAGTGCATCACAAGGTCATTGTGAGAGTGCATCGTGAGTGCATCGTCGAGTGCATTGTGAGTTGTAACGTGGAGAGAATCGAGAGAACGTTGAGATCCGAAAGCGACCTAACCGATTCGAGAGCTGTACTCTAGTGCCTTGCCGTGAAGCTGTCTTCACCGTTACAGCCTGATAGCCTGAAGGCTGTGTTGCTGATTGTTTCAGCGTGCTTCTCGTAGTTTTTGACGACTGTAAACATGTTTTTGGAACTGTCCGGAGTAATACTGGCTAATAAATTGTGTTTTCATTCTTCATCAAGTGTTGTCGTCAGTCGCTCCAAATCCATGAACCCATAGAAACGCAACAATATATCTAACTTACAATTTTTATAAACATTTACAGCATTACTGTAGTTAATAAAAAGCTTTTCTTGTAATCAAAATTACGCATTCGGTATCAAATTATTTTCCAAAAATCGTTTTATTACTGTTTGTCTTAGTTTTACTTTTTTTAAATTCTCCATGAACATGTGCTAATGTATTAAAGTTATGCAGAAACTATGAATTTTCTTTCTGAATTAAAGTGAAATCTCTTCTCTTTCGATGAGCTAATTTGCTTAAATATTCTTAGTAATAACTTCAATCAGATATGTACATTTGGTACATATGAATGTTTACGACTTTCCTTAAAATTTCTCATATTATGTAGCACAAAATTTAATGGATAGGAAGTTTTGTTTTGGTAATTTACATTATCAAATATGAAAAGTTTACTTTCTGCTACCAGATATACATTATTCAGCATTATCCAGTGTTACCCGAAACTTAGGAACGCTTATGTGAACTTAATGCTTGATTGAATCATAGAAATAATGTAAATGTACAACTATTGCAGCTTATTGTATTTTCAAAGGTAATTTAGGAAACGCTTTCAGTTGTTCTCATAAACTATAACAATTGTAGTCAGAAATAATGAATAGCTCAAAAACGAATTTCATTAATCAACAACTTCGGTACAACAGAGTGCTATATTAAAAATAGCAGGAGTACGTATTTATGAACAAGAAGTATGTCTTAAAAAGATTTATATAGTGTCCTTCAATTTAATTTACAGATGCGTAATAACTTAAACATCTTGTAGATCAAATGTTATCTGACATTTGTCGAAACGTTTAATTAATATTCTTTATTTTTGACGTTTACTTATGCTACATGTAATTTAAATGGAAGTATTATATATGCTTGAAATGTACAAGATAATTTGTGAGTTACAAAAGCATTACGTAGCAACAAAAATACGATTTCTGAGAATAAGGTTTTAAATTTCAGAGTGATATAGAAGCATTTTATTTTTTAATTTCTTAAAAGTTAATCCTCAACTGTGCATCTGTCTAAACATAAAAATATTTAGGCTCCGATTATTAAATAAATCTATGGAAATCTTTAATAGTTATCTTATTTACTCTATTTTGTAAAGATCTGTGTGAAAAATACGAAATCTTGTTGGTATCTGCAAATAAAACTTTCATATAACCAATGCAATCCAGGAGTTAATTATCGGAAAATAGATCCATTTATTCTGAGGAAATGTTTTAAACGGTAAGATAGGTCAATCAATTGCAAATATTGCTTGAGCCTTTCGAATCAAGTGTTCTGAAATATCAGAAATTTAAAAAAGGTTTAAAAGCAGTGAGACTATGAAAAATGATCCGCAGAAAAAAGATACAAGGAATATAATTTATTCATAAGATTGCTTAACTGTATATCTTCTCAGGAGAAATGTAACTCTCCAATTTGATATTTATAATATTTGTAAGGAATTTAGCTATCTCTTAACCGATAACCAAACTCATATTCCCATGGGTCAGCGGTGAAATGGTCATTATACGCGTTCTGAAGTATGAATTAAAACCTCGCTTAAACTTACATCATGATAATAGGCACTGAGGACAAAGGGATTGAAGTAAACTCTCCATTATATGTAGATTATTCATTTCTAGACAGAAGACAAGTGACTATTCAAATGAACTAGCAGATTATATAACTCGTTACCTTGCATGGAATATCATCGTATGGTCAGCTTAATATAACAGTATAACAATGATAGATTTCGAAAGATATTAACACTAGCCTTTGCTCTTTTCTATAGGAGAGGCCACGATTGGCATAAAATTTCACGATACTATACACTCATGCAAAAGTAAATGCGTAAAAATGTTTATCTGAACATCCTCACACGGAAAAAGATGCTATTGTATAGGAGAAAGTTCAAAATATTCGGGAAATGATGAATCCTGCCAAACATTTCCAAAGTATTAGGCGCAAAATACTTTCTTGGAAACTTCATTGGCTTCTGATACATTCTTCAAAACGTTCTGAAGCTCACCGCTTCTCACATTCTCCAGAAGTGTTTATTACTAGATCTGTAAATCTTTTGATTAAAGGCACTCATATCGACCATTGGAATCAAAAATAGCAACAATGTCGACTGAAGATTTTGTTTTTCATATTTCACCTACAACCGAAGCAAATCATTTAAGAATCGGTATTTCAAATTACATTTTTTCACTTTACAACTTCTTTTTAGCATTTTCATCAATTAAATGCGTATACTATGCCTCTGGAAATATAATTAATGAGATGGACTGCTAATTCTGAGTACATTCGTAGAGTCATGAGAAAGCATGAGACATGACAAATGAGAAATATCTTCGCCAGGATTCGAACTACGAATTTCCCGATTGCTAGCCAGACGTGCTTCCAATTACACCCTGAAGGCACACGGTAAAGAGGGAGAAAATATTTTACTTTCTCCTCCACTTAAAGAGCGACTGGGGAGAAGGGAATCTGATGATGACGAATTCTCGTGGTCCACCACCTTGTAGTTCGAGCGCCACTGAAGAGTCATTTGGAATTTTACTGGAGCAGGAAGCCATGAAAAATGAGTTATACCGTTCGCTGAGACTGTAACTCTGAACCTTCTGATTGCCAACCGGACGTGCTTCCAATTACACCATGGAAGGCATGCGGTAAGGAGGAAGAAAATGCTTCACATTTTAAAGAGCATTATTTTAACTCCATTCTAAGAGCATTACTAATCAATCCACAGAAAAACTGTCTGTATGTGATGACGAAATCTTAAAAAATTAAACAATTTCATAAAAAGCATAAGAGAAATTTATCGGTTTTCTTTTTATTCTAATGTTTGTTGAGTTTTCCAAGATTTTTTCCTTCTTAATTCATGTAGCAGAAATTACAATATTCTGTTCTTAATAATAGCAAATTTTGCTTTTGAATATTAATCGTATTTATTTAAACAAGAAAATAAAATTTTTAAATGTGGCTAGATTATTAATGTGATACAATAGTAGTAATTAGGGCAAATGAATGTTTTACCAGGAATGTAAATTTTTTCTTATGTGCTTCAGCTTTATGCTATTTAAATTTATTTAGCATTTACTACTCTTTTAATTGTTACACAAGTTTGAAGCCTTTCTCGAATGACTTAATATTTCTATTATTTTTAATTTATGCAATGACAAAGAAATTGCGGAAAAAATTCATTGACCTTCAGTGGCTATTATATGACTTCAATTCGTATTGATTATATATTTAATACTCGTAGCTTTACGTCCGTGTGTAATGATAGTTATCCATTGGATATTTTCCTCTTTTGTATTATCCTAGACTTTTTCATCTTCTCTTACTGTTCTTATCTAACGTGATAAGTGCTATCCTGTTAAAAGTATCTAATTAAAGAGTTAAAATTATACATCCTGAAGCCCACACAGCAAAGATTTTAACATTTACTTTTATACAATCCCTAATATCAACAATGAAATTACTTTTTTCAGTGACTATTATATGAATTTTTCTATGTTTTTCACAGTCACTCGTACTCATTGCTTTTATGAAGAAAATATAAACAATAAAGGTATGGTAATACTGTTCAATCCTATTGATTCTGATCATAAAGCTCTGGAGCTAGATTAAAATAAAAATTCTTGTAAGTATTTGCATTTCTTTGTTATTATATTTTTCAAAATATTCCTGTAATATAATATGTAATATTCCTATAATAGTATATTTAAAGGGGGAAATAAAAAAGCATCTGAAAGGAAATGGAGCAGTTAATTTAAAGCTCCATTTTAAGTAAAAATAAATATTATTCTATGTCATTTGTATTTACAGATAATAGTCTTAACTTACGAACACAACAAACTCCGAGGCCCCATGCGCAAGTTTCCATGCCTCTGCCACCTGACTTGATGCAATCTTGAGCAGATAAACAGGATCCTATAAAACCGGAAGTAGTTTTGCAACTGTCCATCATAGAAAAAGGAGCTATAAATCGGAAGACTGACACTGAAATTATAAATTCATTCAATAGTCATAAATCTCCATAATTCATATTTTTGTACATTATCAGTCAGCTGAAAAAAATTTGAACAAAGTTCATCATAAAAGTATTGTTATAGAAAGTATAACAGTCGATAATGCATTATATCATAACCTTAAAGGAATAAAATTGTGTATGTGATGCGAGCAGTTTGTTCGTTTATATTTTTAAATGCAAAAAATGGAAATCCTTAATAAACATACTGTTACAGCTTATATTTTTTGTACAAACTAATAGTCTTAATAAATATTCACCGAAGATCTTGACATGCATTTCTAAACATGGCATCTTAAAAATCAACAAAATTTTGTAGTAATTACTTTACTTTATTTTCATAGTTTTCAGAGTAATTGTACTATTCTTAATTAAAACACCGCTTGCAGAAGATCTCTACCTCCACCACAAGCATTATATTATCTTTAAGCATGAGATTATTAAAAAATATGATACATGAGATATTCAAAAAACAATATACCTTTTAAAGAAAAATATATTTTCGTTTTAATTCATAGATGTAAAATGATGTTTTCCCCTGTACGTTAATGAGTATTTTTTTTACGAATTAATAGTCAAACATGTAGGCTGCTTTGGAATAAAATACCTATTTACACCTTCGTCTCATAGTCAAGATAGGGCTCGCAATTATTTAATAAAAGTAATAGAGTTTTTAAACAGTTTCTTTCTTTGAAAGAGATAATTGTCGAGACAACATATAAAACCAAAAAATATTTAATAAAATATGCTTTTAACCAAAATCAATTGTGCAAAAAAAAACTTATATTCCATATTCCATCTGTTTCTTAAAAAAAAAAAAATAAATAAAGTCGTACGTCGTACGTAATGCGCAGCAACCAACTGAAGATCCGTGGACCTCAAACGAATCTTGAGTCCTTTTCCACAGCCAACGGCAAGGTTAGAAAAAATTACCGATATTAACCGCCTTCATCTTGATACGTGTATATTTTCATATTTTTCCTTGATCACGTACGTTCTTAAATGCGCTATTTAAAATCAATAGATCAACCAAAATATGCCGATTTGAGAGACTAAAGCAGGAAAATTACATGCAAACCCTGTAAATGTTTCACTGCGGCATAGGTTTTCATAAAACATTGAAATCCACGGAAATAAATCAATTGACTAAAAATCATCTTCAGCACTCCCTTCTTCAAAAATATCAATAACAAACAGAAAATGCAATTTAACTAATGTTATTTCTCGGAAAGGTTAGATTGCTCTTGTTAACCTTAAAAGCCATAAAATTAATCAAGCCTTAAAATTTTATTGATACTATGTTGAAATAAATAGCATTGATCATTCCTGGATCTACTCCTTCGTAATATATACCGTTAGCTAAGCAAAATATACCGTTAGGCCGAAGAGTTCGTTACGTATTTAAATAAGGCGCAGAATGGCGCCTTTTGAGGCGCAGAAGCGGGCCATTACTGCTGTAAAATATTACAAGCTCTCATAAACCGAAAGAAATGCGAAAGTATTTGGTATCCCCCGTCCCCCTCAAAAAAAAAAAAAAAAAAAAATACGTAAGCTCAGTTGAAAGAAAAACAGTATGTAAAGCGAAATATAGAGCAAAAGGAAAAGCCAGTAATGCAGTAAGAATTCATTGTGACTTTGCCTTTTTTCAAAAATTAAGGCAATCGATAAATACAGTAGTATGACATAATAAAGCAATGAAAGAATATATCACAGAAGAATATTGATGAAATGATATGGATAGAAAGAAAAATTTACGATAAATATTAATTACCCTCAAAATGCATAAGGAATCCTAGCTGTAAATCACGTGCATAGCAGATATTTGAGAAAATGTCTACGAAAGATACTGTAAAAATTTCCTGTAAAATTTCCTGTAAAAATAATCAAATTATTTCCTGAGGAATTTTTTCCCTAGTTATTTTCAAAGTTATGCAAAAAAACCTGATTGCGTTATCAAATTCAAATGAATTAATTTTTTTTTTTAGTCTCGTGAAATTTATTTTCCTATGCATCATTCGAACTTCAACTGAAGATATATGACTCCTTTTCAAGAAAACACAATTTATTCCCGTTTTAGTTTACTCAATCAAGCTAAACCGCTCAGTGAATGTACATATTCCTTGATATTCCTTGTGTTACGATGCTTGTGTTATTGTTTGTGTTACGATGCATTTAAACAGAATAAAGTACTTTAACCTGTGCATAATTTTCAAAGAAAAGTTAGTATCATTAATGCGTATCAACTTTATGAGTTAAAAGTACAATAAATTATACAGACAAAATTTACTGAATTTATAACAATAGTATTTTTCTAAATTTCAGATATGCTGGTTATTCAGATGAAGACTTAAGAACCTTAGTTGAAAATACTTACAAGTCTCACTTATGAGTGATTAGTGCCCGTTAACTTTTAGTAGTAGAAAACTAAATTTTCCTATTTCTGAGTGTTAACATCGTCTTCTTGCAGTTGGTTTCCTTCTATCTTGAAATTCCTGACTAAATGCAGCAATGGAAATATAAAAATGACTTACCCTATATAATTCTTCTAGAATTTCCAAAATTGCGCTAGAATGTTTTTGAATTTTCTAAGCTTAAAAATTAAATTATGCAACTTAATATAAACTGAAGATAATAAAAGTTTACTTATCTTCAGTTTGAGACACAAATGACGTCAAATCTCACTCGAGAGCACTCGTATATAATACAAAGAGATAATTTTTTATTAAACAAAACAAAATTAAGTATGATAAAAATTATTATCATTATAAGTAATATATTGCCAATAATATTTCAAAACTGTAATAATTTGCTGCCATAGCTATTCTTGTTAATATTATCTGATTTGTTCTATAATTCTTTAGTAAGGAAAGAAAATTTTACGCGAATGTAAGTAAATAACTTCATGAAATCAAGAAATTTTCACGTAAAGCTTAAAATAATTAGTTACTAAAATTGTCATCTATATAAGAATTCTAAAATTAAAGAGAAGATTGAAAATTCATCAATATGAAGTTATTTTTATCATAATGTTGTCTTGAAATTTACGATTTTAGCCTCAGAATTAAAGTTCCCACAAAAGAATACATTTAAATCAGCGTAAGTAATTTCTTTCTTTTTTTTTTTTTAACATATCAAATAGTAAATACTATTTTATTAACGACCCTTCGTAGGAAGTCGTGATGGCTTAATATTAATTCCTCTTTAATATGTGCTTAGTATTTTTTATTAGTTATCTTATTGTGGCAAAGCGTGTACGTTTTCTTCATGAATTTCTAGTTTAAATTACACAACAGGAGATCAAGCACTTAATCTACGAAACAACTTTTATCAAGCTTGAAAAATATATAAAATAATCTAAACAATGGTGTAATTTAAAGGGATGCGCAGCTCCGTACTGGATGCGCATATTTTTATATGAAAGTCAAAAAAATCATTGCATCAAAACTCACATCTAGGTCTTCTTGGTGTTGTTATATTTTCATAACTGTTTTGAGATATCCATTGTTGAGAGGATTCGCAAAAATGCTGAAACAGTATTATCCCAAAACAAGCAGAAAGCACGTAAATACTCCTTTGATCCTGTAAAAACATAATCCGTGTATCTATTTTGATAAAATGCTACGCTGAAAGACGTGATTGGATCTTTTTGAAACTTTCTACGACTAACTGCAATTCCAAAATCACTTAAGAAATTAAAAACGAAGCCGCAATGCTATTTATATGCACCATCTATTCATCTATAATGTGTTATTTAGCACCCTATTTACCTAATTTGTAGAAGGTTTGGAGTCTGAGTCAAGGGTATGTCGTAGACCCTAAAACACCTCACCTTTGGAAAACAGGGGTGTGGTTCCGAGTATAGGGTATTCATCTCAAAAGGAAAAGGATCCAAGGCATAAAGGAAGTTTACGCACGTTAAATCAATATTGGAAAAGTTGTTATTCCTACCCATAAACTCTTTTAGTAGAAATCCACTTATTTTTTAAATGTTATTTGATGCGCTTGTCATGTTTTCTTCTTATAGAATAAAACTAATCCTTTTGTCCTGACTTCTACGTGCATGAAAAGGTAAAAGTATTACTTTTGGTTATGCATACAATTGTATAAATAATATATTAAGAAGAATGGAAATGGCTTTCCTCTTCCAAGGATAAACCATAGTAACATGTTTACTTACAAGTAAATAGAAATGAGTGAATTCAAATTGCGTGAAGTAATTTGAATTTATTATTTCATTGATTAGCGACAATGCTTGCGTATTGAAACTAGAATAGTTAAATTGCAGCTTTATACATACAAGCAGTTTATTATCGTTAGCTACACTTTCCAACTTAAATGTTTCGCTCATTTCCTGTTATTTGTATTTACGTTTAGGTTTTAATACCCAAAAATATAAAAATTTTATGTTTATTTCTTGAATTAAAACTAAAAAGAAAAAAATAGATGGCAATAAATCATTTTAACTATAGTTTTGAAAATGCTCTTTAATAATTACTAAAAGATAAAATGAAATTATAAAGGATATAAAATTGCAAGGTCCCTTTAGCTTATGTTAATTACTTATAGCAACGCACACAAAGTTATCTGCCTATGAGAGAGGGTGACTTCGCAGTGGAATATAAGAGGAGCTATCTATACTTTAGGATATGCGTGTAAAAAAAACACATGAAAACGCAATCAGCATATTTGGTCTCTTCAAAACCTAGAATGTTAACTGGAAAACTAAACAAAGGAAACGAACAGTGTAATCTTTTCTTTTTGACATACTGAACGAAACAGAACAGCAAAGTGGGGAAAGAACTCATGCTCCTCTCGGAAGTCTCCACGTATCTGTCCTTGGTTGTAAAATTACAAAATGATTGCATTTCTATATCAAAGTCCTCATTACGCTGAATTCTTGTAGTTCGACCCGTGTTTGAACTCGGACAGACGAGCTGGCTGCCTGGGATAATTCGTGGTTTTCTCAATGTATGATGGGAATACGAGCCAATTTCCCTCAGAATGTTCTTCATGAAGTCATCTATCTCCTTAGACAGATAACCCTCATATATTTTTCCATATTCAGATAACCTAAAATATGAAATGAAGAAGAAATGGTTAACGATAATTTTAATAAATTCCGCTATGTTAATTCTACATATTTCAAATTTCAGTAATAGCAATACCTAATTGGACAATCAGCTACCACATCTGAAGTTTTCAGATCAATAACTGTTAACGAAAATTAGCTATTAACACAATCAAGGTCGGGATTGCAAAACAAGCGAAATTTACGATATATTTTAAAAAGTAAGTGAAAAGTAGTTTGTAAAATAGAATAAAATTGCGAAATCGTTATGATATATTTTCATTTCCCATGAACGTATTCATTTGAATTGTTTAATTAATTATAGCAAAGCATGGAAGGACTACTGCTAAGGTCCTTCCGTGGGCTACTGCTAAGGGGGAGTGGAGAATGACTTTGTGAAAAACTAAAAAAGGTTTTTACTCATGTTATTCTTAGAAGGGAGAAAACTCACTAAGATACCAGAAAACCGAATTAAGGATCAGCTAGAGTAGCTTTTCTCAACCGGTGGTAAGTACTACTGGTGGTTCGCAAGAGAAAAGTAAGTAATACGCAAAAGAAACAAAATATTTTAACTATTAATTTCAAAAATTAAATACCTAGCATCCTATTTAAGTTTTTTCTCTAACACTCGTAAATTTATGCGATCCTTGTTTAAGGTCAATAACCTCTCCCAGACTTTAGAAAAATAATCTGTAATATCTATCTCTACTTTTCCACATGGCACTAACTTAGATCCTAAAATGAACTTGGCGAACTCTCGCACAGGCGTGAATTAAATCCCAGCACAGAAGAAGGATGCAAAATTACCCTTTATTAACTCAAACTAAATTAACAGAAAGCACGTACTTCGAGCGTTACAAAACACCGTTCACTTGCGGCAATAACTAAACGTAGACCAATATACAAATCAAATCTGAAAAATAAACGAGTGCAAGAACGCACTTCAAAAGTACTCCTAAGAGATGGACTCACAGAAATCTAACCGGCGTGATACTAAACAGATATGGCCAAGAGGCTTACTAGCGTGACCGCGAAATAACAACGAAGCGTGCGCTAAGCTAGCGAAACACGCTCTGAATAAACTGAGAATAATCACACGTTTAAATAGCACTTCACTTAACTTTAAATTTACATCCTGGCGAGAGAATGTAAGGGGAAGTTTGAGAAGTTGAGAACAGGAAAACTTAAAATAAATTTGTTATGCAAATTAAGAAAAACCCTACAAATCCTTTTTTATTTTCATAAATATTCTTTTAGCCATAGAGATAACAAAATTTGCCACAATTGATGCTTTTAAAAGGAGTAATAGAAATGGATGTTGTATTTAATAGGAAATAAAATTTAAGTTCCTATAAAAAGATAATAGTATCTCATTAATTCTTTTAGAGTTCATCGATTTATTAGCATGTCTGCACTTTATGCTGCGAACATTTCCGGGCTCATATTGCCCTATTTTAGATTAGAATAATTTGTTTACGTCGATTTGCTGTCTCTAACAGCAAGTATTTTGTCTTCTTCAGCAAGTATTTTGCTTTCTATTCTTTACTTTTCTACACGATTTGAGAATCGTTTGGTTTTGAAGAATTCATAATATATTGTGCATTTAAATATTTGTGAAAAAGTAATAAAACAAACCCTATATTTCAAAATGGAAAATGGCTAGGTTTGACTAAGCGGAAAATTGCTGATTTACAGGTGATGGATTCCGGACATTCTACAACACTAAGAACATTAAAAAGAAAAGAAAAACTGTTTATAGGAAATATAATGGAAATATAATGTTTATAGGATATTTATCATTTGAGTTTACTTAGAATGGATAAGAAATGGACCCTCAAACTGAATGCGTTTTTTTGCGGTGAACTAACTATAAAGAACTATACTTAAAAGATAATTTAAATCTAAGCATGCCAACTTAAATTATTAAACTGAAGAATATTTTAAGAGGTAATTATCGGAATTCAAAAATAGTAAATAAGTATCGAAAGGCTTTGTTGCTTAAAGTGAAAAAGTTTTGGAAGTTAGTTACCTAGTAAGCCTAAGAATTACAAATACTGGGCAGGCTAACACTATTGGAGAAAAATCTTATATTACCAGGAGCTAAAGATACCGTTTTAACATTATTCAACGAAAAAGCGGCTAATGAACTTCATAATATTCTGTTATCAAATGAAACAGTAAGTCGACAAATTCATGAAATGAAAAATTCCATAAAAGAGACACTTATTCAAAAAATAAAGCAAAGTGAATATTTCGCATTGCAATTGGATGAAAGTACTGACATAATGAACTTTTTTCAATTATCAGTAGTTTACATACGTTTCAAAGAAGAAAAACGAATTGCTCAAGAGTACTTATTTTGCGAATCTTTTCATGATAAAGTAACTGCAAATGAAATTTTCAACGTAACGGGCAATTTTATGCATGAGAATGATATACCTTGGAATGAGTGCATTGCTGCATTGCCGTATGCGGTGATGGAGCTTGGACTTTAACAGGAAAACATTCCGGTGTTATTTTTCGAATAAAGGAAGTCGCACCTAAAACTAAATTTAATCACTGCTCCATTTATCGTGAAGCTTTAATAGCCGAAACAGTCCCCCAAAACTTGAAAATCGTTTTAATTCAAGCTGTGAAAATAGATAATTTTATTAAAAGAGTTTTAAAGTCAGGAATATTTATGATTTTATGCCAAGAGACTGGCAATGAACATGAAACGCTTTTGTTACATTCCGAAGCAAGATCCAGGGGCAAAACTTTAATCGAACTTTGATCAGAAATTCAAATTTTCCTCTGTGATTCAAAATTTGAATTGCAAAAATGTTTATTGAGTGAATTATGCGTATTAGCATTTAGCATATTTAGCTGATATTTTTGGATTAGCATTTAGCATATTTAGCTGATATAAAGGAAATTTCTGTACGTAAACTGAATATTAAATAAATAAATATCTACATGAAACAGGAAAACAAGCAAATTATTTTAAAATGTAGGCTTCATAGATAATTAGATTGAGGTGAGTTTTGGCACTTTTCTTTTCTGTTTGAACGTATGTTAATTTAGAAGTTTTTTGATTAGTTCATGTGTGATTATAAAGAAACAATATCGTAAAATATTCTGAAGAGAGTGAAAGTAAAATGCAAATACAAATTTAGTACCCTTTTCTTGCAGAAATTATCACATATATGTAAAGTCTTTAGGTTTATTTATTTATTTATTTTTTATTTATTTATTTATTGAGGCAGAAGACGTGAAAAATGAGCAATGCCCTCGCCGGGACTCAAACTCTAAACCTCTCAGTTACGCGTCAAGTATGCTTCCAATTACAACTTACAACACGAAGGCGAAAGGAGGGGAAAAATACCTTATACACTCCCCCTTTTAAAGGTGACTGGGGGTTAATGGAATCGCCTAAACTTGGTGGTGACGAATTATTGTCGACCATCTTTTAGTTCGGGCGCCACTTGCAGAGTCATTAAGTTTTTTTTTAAGCAACAGACTTGAAAACTATGCAGTGTCTCCGCCGGGACTCGAACCCTGGACCTCTCGAATACGCGTCGAGCATGCTTTCAATTACCCCCCGAAGGCATGCAGAAACGAGAGAGAAAATACCTTATAGTATTTTTGCTAGACTCATATTTTAGTTACGA
Source organism: Stegodyphus dumicola (assembly GCF_044657685.1). NCBI lineage: Eukaryota > Metazoa > Arthropoda > Arachnida > Araneae > Eresidae > Stegodyphus > Stegodyphus dumicola. The sequence goes on along the minus strand of NC_140781.1, from coordinate 103,310,509 downwards.
AGCATATAAGCAGAACTGGATTAGGGATAATGAGAGGAATATGCAAAGAACATTTACTGTGCTATGACTAAAATTTGAAAGATTTTTATTTAGTTATATTTCATGTAGCACAAATTTTATTAGCTGCAATATTTTACGAAATGCAACATCTTCAAATTTTTTTATTCTTTATTTTACAAATTTGATTTTATTTTACCGTTCTGCTTTTAATTTTTTTATAAACTATATTTTTAAAAAATTCAAAGTTCTTTTTAAATCATAAGAATTCAAATTGTCTGATATTTAACATAAAGATAAAAAGATCATACTTTGACTTTTAAGTTACTCATCTTGTATAAATAAGCCTTCTTCCCAGAAAGATTTTAACATACATGCAGATTTTAATTTTTGCTAAAGAAAAAAGCGTTCCATGTGCTGTGCCATTTATTTCTGACCTTTTAAGCATTAAGAAGGCAAAGGGAAAGTCCAATTAAAACAGCTTACGTCATGACATGCGAGTGAAACGTTTCCCATCAGCAAACTTGTTTACTCAGCACACTTCAATGAATTCAAAGGACTTCTTTTCAAATGAACTCTTTTCCATCCACCTTTACCTCCGGATTTGAATCTCTGTTCGATTATATACTATAACCCAAGTCTTCCTTTCTTTCCCTTGAATAGTAATGCTTACCTTCGAAACGTTACAAAAAAAAAAAAAAAAAAAAAATAAAATAAAATAAAATAAAATAAATTCTTTCGGGAATTTTTTTTCTTCTGTAAACAGAAATGTCGAAGAATAAGTAGAGGGAATAAGGATGTATAATCCAAGTTAAGCGTCATATGAATGAAATATTTTACTGTTAAAACATGAACAGGAATTAATCGGGAGTGAGATGAAACAGAGTCCTTAATTATGGCGAAGCACTCGGACATAAATTTGCTTACGGTAACATGTATCTTATCCATCGACTTCATGCTCGACCATGGTCGATTAAAACGTATGGCAAGATACAACCTCTGCAGCTACCTTAATTGCTCAAACATCTGAAATTTACCAAGTCAAGAGCTATTGTTCTGCAAGATTAAAGGCATCATTTGCAGCATCGAAAATGGAAATAATCTGATATTTTCTAATACCGAGCTATTCAAGCGGAGAGAATGGCGCATAGACTGGATCCAAAAGAGTTTTCGTAGGGTTTTTTTTTTTTTTTTTTTTGTGAGTAACGTGAATACGACTCAGATTCTCTTACAAAATCAAATCCAAGTAATCCAACCCAGCTTCCCATAATCCAAATAATCCAACCCAAATTTAATGGTATGCTATTCGTTCTTTCAGTATTTTGAGATGATAATTTTTATGATAACCTATATCATAATGCCAAAGATGTTTTAGGTGGCGTGTCCAGCATTTTCCATTACGTACGTCTACCAGCGGCTGAGCGAACCGCTGAACTCTGGTAGTTCGATCCCATTTCAAATTTCGACAAACGGTATGATTGCAGGAAGTTTTCTTTAATAGATGAGTAACACAATGCCACTTCCTCGATCTGTCAGGCTTAAGTATTTAAAAATTCGAGTGAGACCGTAGGCTTTGCCGTGGGAACTTTCTTTTGTTTTATTTTTTAGATTTCAGTGATACACTATCAATAGAAGTGGGAAAGGTTGGTCAGCACACTGTATAACTATATTATCGTTAAACTTAAAGCAGAAAATATCTTCCATTTATATGCTATTTCCAAACGTTTAGTAAAAGCTAAAACAAAATTTTGTTCTTTTCATATAAAATTAATCAGAAATAGAGAAAATGCTTAAATCAGTTTCTTAATAGCAGATAGACAGACGTATTTAATTAATTACAATTACATGAACGTAATTTATAATCAAAGATCGCTGCAAGGTTCTTAAAATTCACGATCTCAACCTTTAAAAATAGAGAAAGCAGAGAAAACTCCTCTCTTCTCTTTCATTTACTGTATAACTATACTCTGGAAAGAATCAGGCTCTAGTTTTGAAGGGCTCTCATTTTGAATCTTATAGCTCTCATTTTTAAATATTAAATGAAGTTCATCTTAAATAACTTACTCCGCAAAAATGGTATATTTTCTGACTAACTGTACAACGTATTATAAATCTAAATCTAACGATATCTAAGGACACGGAATTCCTAACTGAGCTTCAGTCTGGGCAAATCGAGCAATCACTGAATCAGTGTAATTTTTTATCCACTTAATATTTTTTTTCCTTTTAGTTACCTATTAAATAATTCTGGATAAAAATGATGTAGTAAAAATGAGAATGGATAGAAGAAACAATTTAAAAGGTGAAATCCCTTAAATATTTATAATTATGTTTTTTTGTGCCCAGAGTTACATAGTATACATATAAATTTCCTGCCCACACGCCCAGGATTTCCTCGTGAACGTTTTTCTACTGTTCGCACGCAATTTCTGACTCTATTCTGAAGCACCTGAGCATTTGTATAAGTAGCCCTATTTAATTCAAAGCATGTAAGTCTTACTTTTTTTCATTCATGCATAATTCTAATTTCAGGTATGCAATCAAGGCTTTGACACCTAAAATTTTATCTTAACAGCACAGGAGCCGAAATTAATGAAATCAGATTTCAGATACCCTTTGATTATTCCAAATTTAATTACAGAAAATTATCTCTCAACAAAATTCACAGGGGATTTTCATTTTCATCTCAAGAAGCATTTCGGAGACAGATTAAATGTACTATAAAAACGACACATTTATCTGTAGCGAAGAATTCTGCAGATCATCATTTTTGTAAATTTTGATGTTCATATATATGTAGCAGGGGAGTTGAAGATGCTAAATAACAATTCCAACGTTTTCCGCACCACAGAACATTTAATAAAAATAACAGAAGAAGGTACAGATTTAATTAAATACAAGTGCTGTTGATCCTTCTCGCGCTTGTTAGATATAAACACTGTTCTTTATCCCTTTTAGAATTTTATAACATAGTAGCTTAGTGCCTACTCGCACTTGCTGTCGTATTATGCAGTTCAATTTACCACCTTCTCGTGGAGACATCTTACCACCTTCGCGTGGGATAGAAGACTCTCTGTCATACTCCTCTTTCACCTCGCTCTCGCTACTGGCGCATCGGTGAGGCCTTCTGGTGGTTGCGTTGCACTTACGGCTACCACATATATATAAATAAATCAAGCCATTACCACAAAACAAATATACTATTATGAAAAAGCAAAGGATAGCTTAAGTATAAATTCAATTCAAATGTTGTAGATTTTAGTAGATACAAATTTGAATAGAGAAAAAATGAAATCTCCTATTACACATCGTTTATAACGCGGAATATACAAATAGAGATATTCTAATAAAACATTTAGACTCACTTCCTATTTTTGCTCTGAATCTGAAGTATCATAAAAAAATGCGAAAGTCAATAAGAAACATGCTTTTATGCTCTGCATTTGAAAGGTAATGTGTGTTGAGATATTATTTAGCATGTCGGAAAGACAGTATTTAGGTGACTCCCGCTGGTGGCGAGTAGTTTGAGTTCAGTTTAAATCACATCCAGAGATTTGACTATCCCTCATCATCCCAATGTTATCCCAAGAACATGAAAGCAGTTTTTTAGACACACACACACACACACACACAAAAAAAAAAAAAAAAAAAAAGTTCATCATCCAAGCTTAACAGTCTTTGACAACGATCGATGCATCACTCTAAATGTAACAAATTGCGAAGCAACAGTTTAGCAATTCATAGTTTACTACAGATTTCACAACAGCCAGTTAAATGGGACTGTATTGGTTTACTGCTGGTTTGTGTCTGTTCACTTCATTTTCCAAAGCCACAGATATAAAATCGAATTTCTAACATTTCCTATGGAGCCCAGCCTGGGAAAACGTTTCATTCAGAGGTGAATCACGACATTCGTTCAGAGCTGAATCACGACATTCATTCATAAAGGAATCATAGTTTTGTTATGTATTCTCATTTGAGGTGAACCTGGGATTAGCAATAAAACAGCAGTGAAATAAAATAAATAGCAGTAAATAAAACAGCAGTGAAATAAAATAAATAGCAGTAAAAATATGTTTTCATGGAAGTGATTTGCTTATCAACGGAAGACTTATTATAAAGACCGAACTGATCCTCATAAGTTCGAAGACAGAATTAGGGAGGAATTATGAAAAATTCTAATAGTAGGGTTATTAACCTTATTTTCTGTCGACCTAGAGTTCCATCTAACAGATGAAAATTTCAAACCTCATGGACATCCTTTACCGTTTTCGGAGAAGTATTTGGAAGCAAATCAATTATACAGGATACCTAAATCTTACTGAAGATGTTTGAGATACCTAGGACGTAGACCTGGTGAATACCGTACCCCACAAACGAAATTTTTAATGGTTTAAATCTGCTGCTTTAGAGGAAGTTAATATCACAAGAATTGACTGATTGTCTCATAAGCTCGACGGAAACGTCGCCCCATCATTGGCCGGGTAATTAATACCTTTGAATACTGGTGGTTCGACGCGATCTCGATCCCAAGAGAAAGAGAAGGCTGGCCTGAAATGCAAACCAGTTTCCCTTAGAAAGTCTTCCACGAAGGCATCCCTTCCCTTAGGCAAATAGCACTGTGGGCTTTTTCGTACTCAAATAAACGAGCCTAACCATGGAAAAATCTCGATATTGTACATAAATTTAAGGTTAATCATATATTGATTGTTTCGATCCATCGTGAAAGAAGTCTTTCTTTTGTTAAGTGAATGCTTTGTCTGTATAATTTTACTATGCAGATTATAAATGTAAGTCGAGAAATATATCTCTATCAAAGAACTTGTGAAATTTCATAGCACTTTCTTTCTTATTTGTAAGTAATGCTTGTTTTTGAATGATAAATTTTAATTTTGACCGCCATTCTACTTTTAAGGCAAAGAAGGTTAGATTTAATTCTAAATACTGAAATCCTTTTTAAGTCAAAAGTTTTCGGCCTTAGATCAATGATGGCTGATTATAACTGATCATAGATCACCAAATCAAAAAGATTACAACCCTCGTAGCTACTCTTTTTAAATAAGTGTTTTCATTTGTTTTAAATTCAATAATCAAAATACAGATTTTATTAGTTAACTCACCTTTATTTAGATGACAAATATCATAACTCCATGTATAATTTGCAGTAATATGAGTTAATGTTGAAGGAGATTTGATAAGCTATTTAATGATGCAATCCATAATAATTAGAATGATCGGCCGAGTAAGGTCCGCCATGTCGTTATTACTGCTCTGGGAAAAAATATCTTTCATGAAATAGGTTTCGGCAGCAAAACATTCACTCTTTGTTTAGAAGTGAATTGTTTACTAAGTACTTGCATCTTCTATTTTATGAATATTCGTGTAAGAGTTTCATACTGCTTTCAAGTTACCACACATTTTTCCAAAAGTTAGAAAACCACCTTTCCTTTGCTATAGTATTGCAAAAAATAAAGATTTCAAAAAAGGTCAACGTTAAAAATAATGAAATATAATCAACATGAAAATACCGCTACTTACTTCGGAAACGTTGGTATTGAAATGTTAATCAGATGCAAGACTGTTTTGCGAAATCAAAAGAACTTATCTCGGAAACGTACTTGTGTTCATTAACAATTTCACGATACGTCTCAGATAGTAAACGATATATAACGATATATAACTGTTTGACACATGCTCTAAGATGGTATCAGTTGGCTGGGTTGGAATAAGTCTATCATATGCTGAATCACCAATGTAGCAGAACGCTCATCGTCTTGTCGTCACAGACTGAAAATTAATTTCTCAGCGAATTTACGGTGTTGAGATGACCATTTCTAGATGTCAATCAATGACAGCTCCTCCTGTGGAGCTTCTTCCTAGGACTTTCGTCGAGGAGATGCAATGATGCATATGCTTTACTGCCAATCACATCGTAGTCACAAGATTATCTGCGTCTGCTGTGCTGAGACGTATGCAAATGAATTGATTATTTCGCCCAAAATTAAAATTTGGGCGAAAAATATGAACTGGCAAATATATCAATAACTTTGTCAATTGATATTCCTTTTGGTGTAATGAATATGCATTAATGCTGAAGAACTTCAGCGCTCTTCCATCATAGTAGCTCTATAATAATTTTCTAATTTTTTCAAAGCCCTTGCGGAACGTTCACATTCACAAGATGTGCAAAAGCACATCAATATTTGCAGAAAAGATTTTAAAGCCAAAGCTGGGTGTGTTTGGGAGATTTCCTTTGGGAATAGACATTAAATGTCGTCGCCAACGTTTCATCTCTTCGTTTAGAAGTTCCCGGAGAGGGTAAATCATGTTTATAATGTCATACTACACTCATTTACAGCAATTTCGTTTATATGATCAGTGCAAACTAATGGTAGTATGCGAAACAGGGATGATGCAGTCTAAGTTTGAAAATTGAGATTTTAAATAGAAAATGAGTTGGCCAAATAAAGGGATTGCTAAATTAGTTTTATAGTAATTAAACACAGAATCATAGTGGGCATTATTTCGACAGAGTTGCTTTCGAATGATTACTGGCATTTTAAGTTCTACATCTAATATTTTACACATTTGCCCAGTATAATTAAAAAATACTCTCAAACACTTTTCTACATTTTCACGCTGAGAAATATAAAACTCAGTTTTTCATAGACCATGTTACAAAGCTTCAATAAAAAAAGGCACAATATCATCAACTAGTACCTGTATTTTAACTGTTGTTCCTTCTAAATGTGATAGATAATGATATGTTGTTATGAATGTTACAATGAAAGCAGATGAAATGATTGAATTCAGCAGAACCATAGCGTCTCGTTTCACTGCGCACTCCATTGATTATGCACATAAGCATTTGGTTTGGTTGAGTACAAAATGTGCTCCAGGACCTTCCATGATATCGAAAAAGCTTTGATAGAAATGATGGTACACCTTATGCCGCACCTTGTCCGGCAAAGATCTAATATTATATTTTGTCGACCTAAATCATAATTGTAAACTCGATCATATACGTTTAATGTAAACAAAAATGCAAATTTATAAATCATCAAAACGTAAGACACTACAAGGTACAAATAGACTTACATTTTAACTTAGCTGTTTAATAACATTATATAGAAGAGCAAATATACTTATAATAGCGTAAGAAGAAGAATTAAAAACACTGCTTAAAACTTATCGTATGATAGTTTCATTTCATAATTTTTCTCTCATTGTAAGTAATAATGCTTTTAATTTCAAAGGATTATTTGAATTTATATAAAAATGGATTTCAGGCAATGTTTTATCTGCAGGATAAAAGTTAACGACTGCTACGCTACAGAATGTCATAGAAATCTAACCAATACCCTGAGGGATTTACAACTTTTCTCTTGGCAATCTTCATTTAAACGATTTATTGGGATTTATTTATTTGAATATAAAATTTAATTGTTTTATCTGTATTATTCAACTTTTTTATCTTTTTGAAATTTGAATGCATTAAAAACTGAGTTTTTTTTAAAACGAGTCTTTTGTTGCAGACAATTTTGATCTTCTAAGTAAATAGTCACCGTTCTCAAAAATACCGATCACTTTTATAGATGGTCTTTCTAAGAAAGATGGTCACCATAAGAGGATTCTTTGTATTTAATTTGTTTATAAAACAGAAAATGGAACATATATTTTCCCTTTGATAAATAGGATTCGAATGGATTAGCAGGAAGTAATAATGACATCTTAGGGAAAAAAAAAAAAAAAATATTACCTTTTATTAATTTACTTTTACGTCGCTGGAATTACCATTTAAGTATAAAATTATTTTTAAACTTTTTTTATTTTAATTCAAAGTTTATTAGTTTATGTATCAATAATCCTTTAGATATACTTGATCAGATTAAAACTTTTCATAAGCATCAAGTCAAATTATATATCTACTCGGTCTTTTTTATTTGACAGAAGCAGCACTTTCAACGACTCGTTGTCATATACCAACAGAGTAAAGCTGAAAAGTTAGAACTTCTAGGCAAAATTATTAAACCAGTTTTCTTGACGTAGCAAGGTTTGGTTGCTTTGCAACAAAGATCAGTTTAGACATTTTATGACTTTAAAACACCGTGTGAAGGATGCTTTAAAGAATTTGAAACGCAGCCTGGAAATACAATATTTTCATTGCCATGAATGCATTTTCAAATTGCAAACAGTGCTAATTTTTTATACCTCTTCTCCTTTTGGGTAAAAACTGATACAAATTACAGAAAGGGGCAACTTAAGTATTTTTTCTAAGAAGCAAAATAACAAAAAAAAAAAAAAAAAAAAAAAAAAAAAAAAAAAGCGGGGGGGGGGAAACCGAAGTTAGCATTACGTGCCAAGGAAATTGAAAGCAAAAAAACACTTTGGCACAACATCTTCTGCATATATAGAGAAACTGGATTAGGAATTATTTTGGATGACAATAATGACAAAAGCAGTAACTGACTAGTAGAAATATTCGACTCGCAGCTTACCCGCAGCTTTTCACATTCGGGGGTTCAAAAGACATGCATCTGTCTTTAAGTAATAAAACCGGAAGACAAATTATTCTGAACAAATCCTAGTAGTTTGTGCGAGGTAAGCTCTTTATTTCGTAATCATAATAAATAATCATGCAGTCTTTTATTATTACAATTAGAGTTTTGGCAACAGATTCATCTACTCCTTAAACAAAACTATAATTCGTTGTGATCATGACGGGTAAACGATGCGGTGAAAGCGCCGTCGAATTTACGGTTGCTATCTGAATGAATTGGAAGTTGAACATTCAGGAGAACGTCTGCAAATCCATTTCCAAGTATGTACGTTAGATTAAAACTATATACTGATATTTCAAAAATTTATCTTTTTATGAAATTAAACCCATGTTTTCTCATGAAAATTTATAACATTTACAGAAATTAATATATAATCATGGCTGATTTAACAAACACTAGTGAAAGAAAAACGAATTCACCTAGTGAAGTAGATTACAGTTCTGTCGATACTGATGGAAGTCTTCGAATAAAAATTATATGCCTTGGAGATAGTGCTGTGGGAAAATCAAAGTAATTATTTCACTGCCTCTTTATCAAAATAGTTACTCTAAATATTGCTTTTAATTTCAACATTGCAAGCGACATTTATTTTATATGGCTATTGTGCGAAAAGCATCCAGACTAACGCATTATTAATTTTGCAATGTTTTATGTGTTTTTGTAACTTCTTAAATATGTCTAGCAAATTGATTCATGTTGAAATCAGTTGTAAGAAAAATTTTGACGGTACTGTTAATTGCTCTTCAAGTTATCAAAACTTTGTTTTTGGTTAGCAGATAACAAATTTTATGCCATTCAAGCTCAATGTGTGTCAGATGTTTATTTTTTTTCTTTATTAAATATAGCATATATCAGAAGTAAAATGCAATATTTCAGAGAGGAAATAGATTTTTTGGTTCAGCATGTATGTCTATTCAGTATTTTTAAGAAATGCTATTTACAACGTTAACCACTTCATTTATATTAGTTTCCAGTTTTCATTTCCTTAACAACTTATTTATTGAGATTATGGAAGTTACTTCTTGCTACTTTCATTGTCTCTTACTTTCTTCTTCTATATCTCAGTTATTAATTTTAAAGAGAGAAATGGCACATCTTAATTATTTTCCTGCATCTGTGTAAATAAAATCCATTTGTGAGAAATGTCTGTTACTTGGCAGTGTTTTTATTTTATTAATACTATACGATAAAATGCATGTTTAAAATTTGCTGACATGAAATTGTAACTACCTCAAGAACAAATAAGTGCTGTTGATTTCGTTATAATGCTAGTAGTAAAATGTGCTAAAGTGCAGAATCGCCCACTTATTTGTTTGGCGCTTTTCACAAGAGCAAGAAGAATTGGATTTTTGTCAATTTTCTTTGACTTTTTAAGTGAAAATACATCGATGTGTACATGGATAAAGTCAAGGGAGTGCACAATGCCATTTTTGTGCAATTCTGGGATTTTTTTTTAAGTGAAAATAGGTTGATGTGTACATGGATACCGAGTATGTATTCTTAAAAACGCGCCAAGCAGTGGGCGATTCTGCACTTTCTCCGTAAATTGTATACAGTACAAAGTCTTTAATCCGGACGTACATAATCCGGAATGATCTATAATCCGGACCTCAAAGCTACAAACTTTCTGCGCATGCGTAGCGTTTATGCATGTGCGTTTAATGTATAATGGACGGTATAAGCTAGGCTAAAATTATATAATTATCTATTTCAGTTAATGTTGCAGAATGTGTTGTTCCTTAATCTTCTAATTGGATCTGGCTTATTAGTTTTTGCAGACTGTTAGAGCAATTTTATAAAAAGTAAGCTTGAACTTTCAATGATGTCAAAAAGAGTTTTCGATTCTGGAGCTGCCAAAGGATCTACAAAGCAAAAGCATGTTTCGATGTCCATCAAACAAAAAGTGGAATTGCTGCAAAAAATGGATAAAGGCATGAAGAAAGTGACAGAGAGCTTAGTGAAAACGAAAAAATTTAGATTGAAAGTTAGTCGATATTTTCGGCACAGCAATTACAGGACTTGAACAGCGGAACTTTGTAACTGAACAAGAAATTATGTCTGTTTATAGAATTAAAGAGAAAGTATTAGCGTATAAAACGAAGCAACTTGAACAACTTACATTGAAACAAATGTTTAATAAAGTAAATAAATAAATATTAAGCTTTTTTTTTTTTTTTTGTAAATTTTGATACCCTTTAGATCATAATTGCTCTTTATTTCATAAATTACGGTTTCATATTTTTAATTTTATAATTTCTGCATGCCATCTTACCAGATTTAAATTGATGATCTGTAATCCGGAATCGCTGAAGTCCCGCCAAGTCCGGATTAAAGGCTTTGTACTGTAGTAATATTATTTTATTTTGGCTCAGTATTCTGTTCAGGCAAAATAAAATAATTACAGAACTTTGGATTCATTCTGTAGATTATTATAATATTTCTGAAAGCTATACTAAGAAAAATTCTGATTAAATTAAATATGTTCACCATTGCAAATGGCTTACACATATAGACATTCTCTAGCTAGTTAACTACATATACTGGGTCTAAAATTACCTGTACATTACGAAAAAATAATGCACACATGTGCACTATACAAGGAATGTTTATTGAGATGTATGTCTAATTTGCTTGCTGAATAATGCAGTAACACCACACTTTCCATAGGTTCCAAGACTTAACTAAAGTTATATGGAAACGTGAACGGTTAATCTTCATATTATGGTAACTTGGTGATTTTTTGACGAAAATTTGGTGACAAACCCTGCTACAGCAACTTGCTATTTTTTTTTTTTTTTTGACGCCATTTTGTTTTCACGAAGTAAAGGCTTTTTTTTTTACTCAACATTTTTTTCCCAACAATCTACTAACCGAATTACGCTTATGCTAGAACTTTTATGGAACAAAAGTGCTTAATCATGACGAAGATTAGGTGCGAAATTGGGAGAAAGTGCAGAATCGCCCACTGCTTGATACGTTTTTAAGAATTGCACATACATGGTATCATCCATGTACACATCAACCTATTTTCACTTGAAAAAACATTCAAGAATTGCACAAAAATGGCATTGCGCACACTCTTGACTTTATCCCTGTACACTGCTTAAGTCCTAGCTAGTAATCTTTATCGCCTTACCAAAATGTCGCCAAACTACCTGTTACCATATTCCAAAGATTAGCCACATGAACCATGCTGAACAGTTCGTATCTTATGATATCCATGTAGCTTGCTTAAGTGCATATGTAAAGTTAATAAATTATATGTACTCTGACATTACTAGTATTGTGTAACCCCTAATAAGAAAGAAGGCTGTGAATTTTATGTTTAAAATGTACTTTCCGTTGTATATATAGTAAAGAAGTCAGCCATTCTAGTTATAAATGAACTACAAAACACTGAAAAAGTGTTGTACAGTCAAAAGTCGTTAATTCGGACACCCATAATCCAGAATGATCTATAATCCGGACCTCAAAGCTAAAAACTTTCTGCGCATGCGCCGCGTTGACACATGCGCATAGGCATTTACGCGTGCGCGTAAGACCTTTACGACTGTCCACATGCGTGTGTGCAAGTGCAGAATATGTTTTCGCATGCGCGTTTAATGTATAACGGACGGTATAAGCTAAAATTATCTAATTATCTATTTCAGTTAATGTTGATGATTGCGTTGTTCCTTAATCTTTGAATTGGATCCGGCTTATTATTTTTTGCAGACTGTAAGAGCAATTTTATAAAAGTAAACTTGTTCAACTTTCGATTATGTCAAATAGAATTTCCGATGCTGGAGCTCCCAAAGGATCTTCAAAACGAAAGTATGTTTCGATGTCCATCAAACAAAAAGTGGAATTGCTGCAAAAAATGGATAAAGACATGAAGAAGGTGACAGAGAGGTTAGTGAAAACAAAAAAATTTCGATTGACAAGTTAGTCGGTATTCTCGGCACACAGCAATTACGGGAGACTTGAACAGCGGAACTTTGTAACTAAACAAGAAATTATGTCTGTTTATAGAATTAAAGAGAAAGTATTATCACATAAAACGAAGCAACTTAAACAACTTACATTGAAAGAAATGTTTAATAAAGTAAACAAATAAATATTAAGCTTTTTTTTTTTTTTTTTGTAAATTTTGATACCCTTTAGATCATAATTGTTCTTTATTTCATAAATTATGGTTTCATATTTTTAATTTTAGAATTTCTGCATGCCATCTTACGAGATTTAAACTGATGATCTATAATCCGGAAAAATCGATAATCCGGAATCGCCGAAGTCCCGACAAGTCCGGATTAATGACTTTTGACTGTATACTCTATAGAGTATTCTGTAAAGTTTCAAAGAGTGGGCAGAGTGATAAAAATTGTGCTTCCCCCTACCAAAGTGCCGTATAAGCAGTTTAAACATAAATCTGAATAGCAATGTATTTGCATTAATATTCAGGACTGTAACAGGAAAGCGGTTTTGAACACAGTCATGTTGTTACATTCTATCATGCTGTAGTTCATTCTTTATTATACATTTCATGATCCATTTATTTCTAAATTAAAAAAAAATATTGGTTATAAATTGCAGATAGAGGGACAGGACTGGAGTTTTTACTACGTATTATTCGATTAAGAAAAAGTGTGTGTATTTTCTGACTATCTGCACCCTACCATCAGAAAGTTATGAACTTGTTGCTGACTTCGGGGTAAGCATTCGGGAACTCGTTGATGACTGATTGTTCATCAAGCTAATGTGTGAAAGACAACAGCCACTTTAAAAATGGTAGCACACTAAGAATTCTATACAAGAGCAACCAATCAATGAAATTGAAAAACAGGAAACTTTAAAGCTCTTAACCTTTTTTGTGCTGTTGTTCTTCCTATGTTCACAGCAATCTATTTTTACTTGAAAAAAAAAATCATAGCACATCGTACAAAATCACCTTTGAGCGCCGACCAAAACAGACACGTGCTACCTTCCAATCTGGGTTGTCGTATAACTATTTTCTTGATATATTGCTTGCCTCGTGAATACTTTTTTTGTAACTTTTTGGTGAGGGCTGTAGATAATCAGAGAGTACTAAAAATTGAAAACTGGTAACCAAGAGCAAAATGCCAAAAGTATATCAACATTGGTTGCAGCTTGCGAGGTTACAGCTTTGATGCATCAAGCTATTTAGTTACAGGAACACAGTGAGTATAAAGGGTAAAAATATATTTATGGGTATGCCTTGGCGTAAATTGACGATTTTTGGTGGTACATGGATACCGAGTTTGTGCAATTTTTTGACTTGTTATTTTGGCTTGTAGCAAAAATCACCGCTACACAAGCCAAAATAACAAGACAAAGAATTGCACAAACTTGGTATCCGTATACAACAACCTACTTTCACTTAAAAAAAAAAAAAAAAAATCAGAGAATTGCACAAACTAGGCATTGCGTACTTCCTTGACTTTGTCCATGCACACATCGAACTACATTCACTTAAAAAGTCAAAGGAGCAGCCAATAAAAAATATATAATCTCTATAAACTACATTTGAAATTAAACAATGAAATAACATAAAAAATGAAATCCATCTTTGCACTACACAAAGAAAATATACACTTACCTTATTTATGAATTAACATGTCTTCGGTCAAACAAAATTCCTTAACAGCATCCAAAAACTTCCTAAAATTATCTGAACTAGAATCTGTATACTGGCGTCACCACATAACTTCACAAAATAAGAGTAAAAAAATCCTCCGTAGCGTCGTTTATTGTCCGACGTTCAACCATGTACATTTCCTTCTTACAAACTAAAAATAAATAAACTCAGTGGTGTAACAGCCCTGCCCGAAATCTGCTTTCTTGACTGTGGGCCCCGGGGTGCATAAGCATATGCCCTGAACAAGTGGTGAGCTTGTTGCAGGACCCCCAGTGCTTAGTCCCCCAAGCGAACATTTTATCGACCCAAGTGATGAAAATCAAGGGATGAAAGGCTGAGTTGACCTTGTCCAGCCTGGGAATTGAACTCTGGACCTACGGTGCTGCTGCGCAATGCGCTAGCCACCTGGCCTCCCCTCTTACAAACAGGACACTTAATAATGGCTACTAAGTAAACCTTCATTTACACACCAGTCAAGTAATGCTCTTTTCCCCTTTCTTTCCAAATCGTACAGAAACTTCAAATTAATCTGACCAAATTCACCATGTTACCGTCTCAACCACAAAACAAGCAGTATACTTCCTAACCAACATACACATAAGCCATTACGAATTTACTGCAATCATGCAACCAATTAGGTCATAATAGGGTTTCCATAACATTCAACTACTCAGGCTACCATAAATGAAACGACTTGGCAATAAATGAAACAGCAACTTCGTGATAATACAAGGGATACTCTTCTCTCTACTCTATCCGTATGAAGAACATAGAAAACAAAAAGTCATTTGAATCATTGATATTTACTAGAAATAGAGTTTGATATTTGCTAGAACTATTCAATTGAATGACCAGCAACTACAATGTATGTATCACATTTACAAAATGCAGTTGATCTTTACATTATGGTAACTTGGCGATTTTTTGGCGAAAATTTAGCGACCAACTCTTCTACAGCAACCCTCTATTTTTTTTTCACCGCCGCCATTTTGTCTTCACGAAGTAAAGACATGTTTCTTTTCTTTTTATCTACTGAACACTTCTTCCAACAATCTACTAGCCGAATTACACTTATGCTAGAAATTTTATCAAACAAAACTGCTTAATCATGACAAATATTCACTGCAAAATTTGGAAAAAGTGCACAATCGCAAACTCCTTGCGCGTTGTTCAGAATAGCACATACACATAAACCATTTACACGTCGACTTATTTTTACTTAAAAAAACATCCCAGAATTGCACAAAAATGGCATTGCACACACTCTTAATTTTATCCATGTACACTGCTATTTTCTCATAGATTACAAAAATTTGCACAAAAATGCAGGAAAATTTTCTTAATCTTTAAACTCGGTAAAAAACACATATATGAAATTACCTGATCGCGAAAAAGTATATACCCTTTCCAAGAATGAACATTTCCACGTATAAAATAAATAAAATATCCAAAAGCTTTTACCTCTAAATTATCTATTATATTATAAACGTCACCAACGAATTTATATGCAAACATTAAAAATAGTTACAAATACTTAGTGTCAAATATTTAAATTATTTCCATACACGTTTACTTCAACTGAAACGTATACCAAATTCCTACAAACATAAAATTCACAAAATAACTATCATTTCATTAAAATTTAATTAAATTCAAAAACACTACTTAAAATATAAATGAGCACATACATTAAATTAATAAAAATTACCTTACAATCCTAATTACTTTAAACTAAATCATTGCTAATAACAATTTTCCCAATAATACCAAATTCCTTTCCACCTTACATTTAGAACAATGCATAAAAATAATATCCTCAAATAATTAAAAATACTAACTTACCTAATCTTCTTCAGAATCTTGATTACGTGTCCGATAAACTTTTCTTCTTTCTGTTTCAGGATCCTTAAAATCATACTTATATTTCACAGCAAGGTACCAGGTAAAATAAATAACTTAATAAAACATCTTTATTTCTATCTCGCACAACCTTAAAGAAACATTTATTACTACCCTTTTCAATACCACTAAATACCCATTTCGAATTCACTTTAGTTACGGCCATGGGATCCAAAAATTAACGAACACTGTTTCACACAATACAGAATAAAGCCAAATACAAAATTTCCAGATTTTTTCCCAATTTCCCCCCTTTTCCGATTAAAGAACCGTAATTCATCCATTAATATCACATGACATATCCCATGATCTCTCATTTCCCTCACACAAAATAATGCGTAATCGGAACTGAGTACTGCTCACATTATTACCAAAGTCCCAGGTAGTAACCTTTATTGCCTCCAAAATGTCGCCAAACTACCAGTTACCATATTGTAAAGATCAACCCAAAATGCAGATTGACTTGTTGCTAATATTTGCATCACCAAGTATATGATAGACGTACAAGACGTGTTGGGGATCTTTCACTATGCAAATTTCTTCATTATTGTTGTGATGCATGTAGGTTGGTGGACGTTCATTTGGGCCATTCTTGTAAATGACTGATATTATGTCTTGTTAACCGTTTGACTGCTACGTGGTCAAAAGCGCTGCATTCATTTGTCTTGAAAACCGCGACGCAGCTCCTTTGTGCTGCTAGTTTCAATGTGTCTTTGTTGCTCTGTCATCAAGTCAAAATATAATCATAATAAAATATAAGTCAATAGACAACGTCAAGTCAAAGTATGTCCCGCTGTTTTCGTGCATTCTTGCAAGAATTACTTAGCAGTCAAACGGTTAATATCCATGATCAAAATTAATTTTCATTTCTCACGTTCTTTATATACATTGCATCACCACATTCACGTTCTATTACTGTAAAAATTGTTTCTCTGTGATTGCATATCATCCCTTCATTTACTAAATTTTGTTTGTCACCCCATCCAGGCTGTGATCAGTCACATGATATTCAGTATATTGTGTAGAGTTATATATTTTATATGGGTTATTATGAATGACAGAAGAAAGTGTTCATTCGTAAATAAATATTTACATCCTTTGTCAGAAAAGTTTCAGGACAGACATCTAAAAAAATAGAAAATTTCGTTTACAAAGTAATGATCCTAGCTGCTGTCAAAGTAGTCCCCTTGGCTATCTATACACAACTGTCAATGTTTTTTGATTTCTTGGAAGCAAGCAGGGAAATCTCCAACTGCGATGCTTGCAAGCTGATTTGTCACAACCCATTGGATATCTGCAATAATCTTGATGAAGCTTTCCTTTCAGTTGCCTTTTCACTCATGGAAACAAGAAAAAATCACAATAATCTTTGAAACAAATTTGGGATCACATCTGGCTCTATCCAATAGTTCAGCAGAAAGTCTTCATCTTTCCTCTTTTTGTTCATCTGTTAGTGAGTGAGGGACAATTCTTACATTAAGTTTCCATTTCCTGAATCTTCGCGTAAAATCTTATAACACATATCACGATTTAAATTCAGTTCTTCTGATATCATATGCACGGTTACACGGCGATTTTCTTGCAATAACTGCTTACACGATCCACGCATTGGTGTCAGCTCTGGGATCGTCTTGCACTGAATCTCTACCTTCATGAAACCTTTTGTGCCACTCAAAAGCACGACTTCTTGAAAGTGCCTTCCCTGCATACGCTTGCTTAATCATGTTCCACATTTTACTAGGTATTTTCCCGAGCTTGTCGCAGAACTTGATGTTTACTCTTCACTCACAATCAATCAGCATTCATTGTGTCACCTTAACGAATGCAACAACAATCCAAACAGTGTGCTGCTAAGCACAGCTCTGCCACCTAGTTTGCTTGGAAACATGGCCAAGGTAATGTCAAGAACATGTACCAGGTAAAAAAAAAAAAAATTGTTCTTTTTTAGTATTGCGAACTCGTAAATAAAAAATAAAATAAAATAAAAATGTCCTGGAGCTTCTCTGACAGGCTGAAAGGCTGTAGAATTATAAAATCAAAGGTTTCCGTGTAATCTTGAGTATCTAATACAGTTAGCTTTGATCATTTTCAGAGAACTGATTAAGAAATATCTCAGCACACAAGTTTTATTTGGTAACAAAGTGTTGAAATGTGTTGCTTTTTAAAAATAATTTCATTTGCCAGGTTTCGGTTTGCATTTTATCAAAAGTTTAATTTTTGGAAACTGACAGTTAGTTGAGGGAAAGAATGTCAATTTGAATGAATGGGGGAAAATTTTTCGATTTTTCTCCACTGTTCTGATCAAAATTCTGAGGTAAATTTATTTTTTCTGTTCATTTTTTCCCCACTGTTTTTATCAAAATTTTGAGGGAACTTGAATTTATTTGGTCAAGAAGATTTATCGTTTGCTAGACATTTTCCTTCTTACTGTAATATATGTATGTATTAATAAATTTTATCTTCTGTTTTAGATTATTGGAGCGATTTCTTTTAGATGGATAGTATCCTTTATAAAAAAAATATGTGTCCTGAATGTTATTTATGATATCTGCAGTGTAAATGTATCTGGTCACCTCATATTATTTATGAAAGAACAGAACTATGAATGCAGGTGAAATGCAGAATATTGTAATAAATTCTTCTTATATTTTCCCTTTATCATTATAATTTATTTAAAGTTTAGGTATTATTCTGCACAAAGAATTTAATTTTTAAGAATCTTACTATAAGCAAATGTGCCTAGTTTCAAAGTTTTGTTATTTTTTATTAGAAAGTTTATTTATACTCAGTTAACAGCTAGTAAGTTTCAAGAACTATAGTGAAGTTCACTTTATACATTTCTCATTTAATAAATCTTTCCCATTTATATATTATTTCATTTCTGTCATTTCTTTCCTATTCATGTTAAGAGAAACAGAATGTATAGTGAAGTCTGTTTATCAGACAAGCATGCTAATAGGAGGTGCTTCATTCTTGTGAATTTAATAAATAAGCTTTTAACTTAGTCACTGTTTTTCCTTCCTCCCATTTTTATTTTAATTGTCTAGGAAACAGAAGATACTCTTTTTAAAACACAAACATAGAATTCTGCAGGAATTTGACAAGAAAGAACAATGACAAAAAGTGGAGTTTTATAAAAAAAAGTTTTTCCTGTGTGAGCACTGAAAATAATTGCTTTTGGTATAACAGAAGGGGGCGATAAATGGCACTTATTGAGTGTGCTGTGTGTTTTTCATCTGGATGAAGGCATAACTTTAAATTGTGCTCCAAAATTCCGTGTTATGTCATAGAGAATTCAGACTTATCCAAAATCAGTTAAACAAGGTTCAGGAATTTATTTTGTGAAGTGTATGAATATTAGTTGAAAGACATTTTTAACTTTGATGAAACTGATCTCATCGAGACACCAGTCTGTACAAATGATGAAATAGAAAAGATGATATCTGCAGTGATGTGAAAGTGAAAAGAAACCAAGATGTTTCAAATGCATTAAAACATTGCTCTTTGTTGAAATGAATAAAAAAGCATGGGTAATAATAGAATTTTTATACAGTGGGCTTAAAAAGAATAAACAAAGACAACAACTATAAAATTTTATTTTATGTGTGTCAGTGTACTAGCTTTTTGGAAAGTGTTTAAGTCCCTTTACTTATCGAACTATATGATTTTGCAGTGACTTTTAGATCTGAGTCAATCAAGAATTTAAAAGTGTTTTATAACAAGATATAAATTTAAATCTCTTTCTGTAATATTAATAAGGACCCAGAAAAACATCAGTGAATCAGGTGAACTCAAAATTAAAATTTGTTGTTATCAAATTTTGAAATCCAGGATTAGATAAATTCTTTGACAGTGAAATGGATCTGTGATTGTTGATGAAGAGGACTAGAATCTGTTTGGAACAGATATTACTTTGAAGTTGTATGTAAACTGTAATGGCAGTCTAATGATGTCAAAATGATGTGCATTTGAAGAATAATTAGAAACAGATTTCCAGCTGGACATTTAAGTAGTTGGGTGAAGAAGAAAGTGTTGTATGATTGTATGAAACCTTTTTTTTTTTTTTTTTTTTCAGAATGCAATGCAGTGAGTTGTTGCTCTTAACATATGTCTTCATTGCATTATAAGTGGCAAATTTTTTCAAACATTTAATTCAATTTGTAGTGCTTTGCTTAAACTTCAAAATCAAATGGTATCAAATCAGATGACATCTGAAGACTTTTTTTTTTCTTTTCTTTAAGAAAATTAAAATCTATGTTGAAATCATATTGAAAATTTTTATTGGAGATGGGTAATTGAAATAAGAGTTGTTAAATAGTAAATTTTCTTTTATTAAATAATAAACATTCTTAATTCTGCAGTTTTATAAATGAAATATTGTAACTGTTTTAAAACAATGATTTAAAGAAACTAAAAGTAGGATGATTAAATTTACATAATTGCAGATGTGTAGTAATAGCATTAAAATTCCTTAGCTAAAGCATATATTTATTACATTTGAAACTGAAATTTTGATTGTATAAATTTCTCATTTATTCATCATTTTTAGGTAATCCTCCAAAAGACATACAAGTGCTTTTCTTTATTTTATGTAATTTGCTTCTACCTTTATTTTATGTAATTTGCTTCTACCTTTTCCTTAAAATAATAGTAAGCCTCATTCACTCTCTACATATGCTCTGACAATGTTTAGGCATAAAACAAAAGTTGATGATGAACCAGTTTTAGTAGGTAAGTGTTTAATATGCTGCAGAGTGTGTCATATAAGGCAAAAAAAATGAATATTGACATAGATTTTATTTAAAACTTTCATTTGGGAGGGTGACTGGTATATTCACCATTGCTACTTAGGAGCAAAATGAAAAGGATGCTTTTTGTCCTTGACTTTTGCAGAGTTGGACATAAAATCTATGTCAACTAAGGTTCTTTTTTTGTCTTAATTTTGTATTTCTGTATTCCTCTTATATATAAATACTATAAAAAGTTATATATTGCTGTTGATGATGTTTGTTAACCAGCCACTATAGTGGTTAGTCATGATGATTGCCATTCCGATGGGCTCGAGTTTGAATCCCGGAGAAAGCATGCCTGTTTGTAAGCATTAAGTGTCTGTGCACAAGGAGTCATTCAAATATACTGAAGTGAAAGTTCTTAAGAAGTTGGTGATAGGGGAAAATGGGTGGAAGACTCTTGAGACCATCTTCCCGAGGTGTTCTTCCTCAAAATTGGGATGGAAGCTTAACAGTTAGCTAAGTTTAGCAATACTTACATCACCTGTGGTACTACCGAGGTTTTAAAAGTTGTTACACGAGAGGCAGAGAAAGGATTTTTGACCTTATTTCAAAATTATTTGATTGAGTATTTGGATTGAGATGTCTGTATTTTGATGAAGATTTGCTTTTTCTCGGTCTACTTGGTTTTGATGCAGCTATGCAAGATCCAAATATGCATATATTTGGTCTCCATTATCTTTTTGCATTCATGTTCTTCAACAGCTCTAAATGAGTTGGACTTGTTTTATATCATATTTGCTTGCTAAAGATGGCAAGCCTGAAGTTAAGGATCCTGAACTTTGTGCAAAAGTGGACAGTGCAACATGCAACTGCATTCTTTCCTTTAGAGACTGATGGGCGTAAAGGATGATGGCTAATTCTGCTGAGGCTTATCGAGGGAATATTTTGAATGAAGTCTTTATGTGAGTTTCTATTCGCTGTTTTCTTATACCTTTATTATTGAGAGAATATCATTTTATTTTATCTTAAATTAATTGGTAGAAATGGAATTTAAAATTTTAATTAAGGGAACATGGATTGTGCTTAAGTGATTTTAAAGTACATCAATGAAAAAGATAATTCAGTTAGTTATAATTTCTTACAGTAATTGATAATGATTTGCAATGTGTAGGCTATTAAAGTACTGTGGAAACAATTGAATATGTGAGATTTTATGGTTGGTTATGATCCAAGTGGAATTTAATTAAGTAAAATAAAAGCAAATATGTATTTAAGTATCAAAAGAAATGTTCTTGAGTAATTAATTTAAAATAATCATACATTATGTTTAAGTTGGTAATGCATTTTCAGTATAAATCATGCTTGTAACAGAAATGATTTGGAATATGTTGCTGTTATTGTGACTTATCTCAGCTGTCAGACAGTAATATTAGCACAAGGGTATGAAATTAATCGTAGCAAGGAGTGCAAGATTGTGCCTGTTGTTGGCAAGAGTATTGAGCTCCATACAGGTGAAAATGTGACTTTACTCAATTCCACCCGCATCTTCTAATGAGCCTTATTAACATATTGCAGTTTAGGTACAGATTGAATTAATTATGAATATGCATAATAGGGAGGAATATCTCCTCCATGAAGGAAAACTTAATACTACCTCCTTGGAAATTAGTAGAATGTTTCTGCAAAACTAGTGGCATCCTGTTGTTGATTTTTGTACGTATTAACATGACTCTCTACCCATTTCAAACTAATTGTGGTGATTTAGAAGTAAGTATTACTCTGATCATCTATTGAACTTGTCATTTGTGCTTCAAACATCTGTAATTATACTACCCTAATATCTGTTTTTAATTCTAAATTTGTTTTACTGAGTATATAAATGTTAATATATAGAGAATTTCAACTGTGTAACTGATATTAAAATATGTAGTAAATATAATTTTCTGCTTTTCATTTGAAACTATTCATAGTTATTTATCAAATGAATTCTCTTATTACAATCAACTTCTTTTGAGGATATTATTGGCATGAAAGAAAATAAGAATCTTTTCTTTTGTAGAACAATACAAACCGAAAAAATTTCTGTAGATAGATAAATGCACCAGATGATTCCAGGAAAAAACATGCTCCCACTATCAGCTTATTTTGACTGCAGTAAAAATTTTCTAAACATAAGCAATATACCTCCTAAATTAGTTATTTCACTAAACAAAGAAAGAAATAGAATGCCACACTTCTTTGAAAGCTTTCTATTGATAATACTTTGAAAACTGGAACACCCTTATAACAGATTATATCAACATGTTTAATTTAACTATGGCTTACAAGTAATGTTGATATATATATCTTTTTGTAGAAAACTGTTTGGCATGTATTGTCCTATGGTGGAAATAATTTTAATTTGAAATATTTGACTTGGATATCAATGTGTAATTCTTTGGTTTATTAAATTCAGATTCATTAATATCAGTGTAAGTGAAGTGTTATTTTTAATGATTTTAAGTTTAAAATGGATTCTGTAACTAAATTTGATCTAAGTGTTACTATCAATTAAAATACTATTTTTGTGTTTTTTATTAACTTCTTGATTAATTTTAGATATTTGGGATACTGCTGGTCAAGAAAAATTCAATAATTTGCATCCTTCCTATTATCACGATGCTCATGCTTGCATTATGGTAATCTACTTTTATTTAGTTCAAGATTTTATTCGCTTTTATTGTATTATATTCACCTAAAATATTTATTATTTCTCGCAACAAACAATTATGTTTGTGAAAGCCTTTAATTTATTTTTAAAGCTGTTTTATTTGAGGATGTAGAAAATGCATGTTTACATTTTGGAAATCTTATCCATCACTTGAATAGCTGTAGCTGAGTGCAAGACTAGCAGAAGGGCATTTCTAACTATGAATTTTACATAAGGCCTGTATAGTTATGTTTCTGTATTGGTGTTCATGTGAAAATGCTTTTCAAGGTTATAAATGTATATAAAAATGAATGTGAAATGCTTTTTAAGGTTGTAAATATATGTGGAAATGGTCCTAAATGTCTGTAATGTGTGTTAAAAAGCCCTGTATTGTAATTAATAATTTTATTGGCACAAAATGAAAATTTGTGTTACATTTTATTTACATTGAAAAAAAAAAAGGGATTCAGAGTCATTAAAATAAATTACAACTGATATTTATTATTTTAATTATCTAGTAAAGTTTAAATGTATATCATGATATCTTAGTTCTTTTATTATGAAATTTCCATCAGTAAAATTTTAATTAAAAATTTCCAAAACTTTCTTTAAGATACTTTTCTCTTGCTTAAAACTAAGAGCTTTGAATAAATGTTGGAATGGTTATAACTTGCCAGAAAATTGTCTTTGCCTTTTGCAATCATATCTTTAACCTTCAAAACATGATAAATTATACATTATTTCCAAGTTTTCCAATTGCTTATTTAATTCGTGGTTGTCTTCAGCTTAACATGCTATGAAACAGAAGTAGCTAATGGTAACTACTGCTATGAAACTATATCCTAGTTTTAAATAAGGTATACATGCATTTCAATAATTTAGTCAAATTTAATATTTCTTCAGATTTTCTTCCCTGTAGAGGAAATGAACTGCAAAAATGGTTTTTTAAGAATCTTCTAATATTAAAAAATAAATAAACAAATTCTGCTTTTACTATTTTAAAAATTTAGCTGTAAGTTAAATAATCTTGTTATTACTGTATAAGATACCTACAGGGCCAAAAATAAGGATTAATCTATCTCTCCCCTTAATATCTCCATTCTGTTACAATCAGATAGATACCTATGAAACTGAAATAACATATTACTATAGTTTATTATTAAAATAATGTATTTCTGCAGACTATGTGCTCATTATAGCATTATTTTTTCTTCAAAATCTATTATGTGAAAATTTCTTTCTTACTGGGTTAAAGGAGCTGTTAGTGGCTTTGATGAAATGATGGTGTACTTATGCTTTTATATATACACACCAGAGAGCCATTATATTATGACCACCCTCCATCTATAATAATGGGCTCGTCCAGGAACAAAACCACTGTGTTTGCATGGCTGATGTTGGAGTATATAAGGTGGCTATGCATTGTCTTTCCAAACATAGCATAGTTAGCAACATAATGGGAAAAACAGCTTATTCGCCAGACTTCGATAAAGGTCAAATCATTGTGGCTTGGTGACTGGGAACATCAGTATCAGAAACAGCACGTTTAGTAGGCCTGTTCACGTGCAGTTGTTGTAAGCACATATCGAAAGTGCAGCATGGATGGTGAAACGAGCCACCGGCCAGCAGTGTATTGTTGATGACACATTGATTCCAGAGAAGAATGGAGATTGCTACGCATTGTTCACCGTGTCCGAAGAGCTACAACAGCCAAAATCACCACCAGCTACAACAGTGGTGACCGAGACAGTGTTTCTCAACACACTGTGCAGCGTACAATGCTGCGTATGGGCCTACACAGCTGGAGGCAAAGCATGTCCATGCACTGACAGCACATAATCGCCAACTGTGTCTGCTGTGGGCCGGGAAACATTGGAATTGGACATTAGAAGAATGGAAGAAAGTTGCATGGTCTGATGAATCACGTTTCCTGGTCCGTCACATCGGCAGGCATGTGCTAATATCTCGATTTCTAAACGAAACCATGGCTCCCAGATGCACAGTTGGATGGAGACAAGCTGGTAGTGGGGGTATGATGTTGTGGGCAGTCTTTTCGGGGAGCACATTAGGACCTATAATCCCCATAAAACAATCCTTGACATCTGTGTGCTACGTGGACATTGTTGCAGACAAAGTTCACCCATCCATGACAACACTATTTCCAACAGGGGATGGTGTTTACCAACAGAATAATACACCATGTCATGAGGGTCAAATCATCAGGTAGTGGTTTTAGGAACATTCCAGTTACTTTCAAATCATGTCTTGGCCTCCATATTCACCAGACATTAATCCAATAGAACATTTGTAGTCCCACCTGGAAAACCAATTTCGTGCTGCTAAGCTACCCACTTGTAGTGTGCAGGAATTGCAGGACCAGTTGCTGAGCATGTGGCTATTAACTTAGGCTGGTTGTGGTTTATCCAAAAATTTTGAAATTTGTTGTCATTGTTCAAAATACATAATGCATGCATAAAATTTTTATAATCACGATGTTGTTGCAAACTTTTGCCTTCACTGATAAAAATCTGATTATTATGTAGATTTTAAAAATGAAGACTTTTGCACTAAAAATTTTCATAGGACTGTAAACTATTATCAAAGTTTATATATTTCAGTAATTTTAAACAGTTATTTCAGACAAAATTTTATTATTTGTGTTTTTCGAAATATTTATCTTTATTTGCTAATGTTTTAGTGACTTTTTATCTTTTAAAAAGACTTTCTTGTTGCCAAGCCTTTTTCTCCTTAAAGGGGGAGGTTATGTAAACTGTTATGATAATGCAGTCCATTGTGGATGATGTGATATTAGACAACAGCTTGATTAGGAAAAGTACCGCTTCTACTGTTGTAGTCATGGCCAAAAAAACTGCTGCATAGTGACTGGAAACAGTGTAGTGACTGTAATGGAATTTTGGAAAAACCATGACCAGCTTTGTAGGTAAACATCATTTATTTCATAATGATAAATTTCTTAGCTCATTATCTAATTTGTAGACACTATGGGTCTCCCACAATTTATTATATGTAATTACATCTCAAATAGTAGAGACTAGCTAGCAGAGGCTAAGTGACACGTTGCCAGCGGGAAGGTAGAGTGGCAAAAGAGGATGCTTATATGCTTGTGTTGACGAGAAAGAACAAGACGCGCATTATGTCGTTTCTTGATTTTAACTCAGGCACGGAAGCTCGTACGTTGTTATGGTCAATCGCAACAGCGTGGAGTACCGCTACGACTGAGAGCTGTTCTGTGACGGAACGTTGCACGGGCATCTTTTTATGTGGGATGCTCGGCGACGAACCTCCTGAGCGCGAAATGAACGGCATGCAGCCTGCCGTTCTTTCGCAGAAATAGCGTGCGTTTTAGTTTACTTGTCCCTAAAGGCCCCCCTCGCCCTGTCAAGACCGCTACTAAATGGAGTAACTATGCCTTTCGTAATGAACGTCTTAATGTCGGGTGTTCTGGAACCAACCAACTAACGTTGGGGGGTGACCCGGAGCCCGGTCTAGTTACTCCTCGCACTGTGTCGAACCGACAGTTGGCGAGGCACCGAAGGCAAGACAGAGCCTCGGTGAAATTCCGGGAGGGAGGGAGGCTCCCAACCGTGTGCTGCGCACCACTAAGTGCACAAAGCTGAACTGGACGTTGACAGGTGCTTAATGAAGTAACTATGTGTTTCGTAAAGAACGTCTTAATGTCGGGTGTTCTGGATCCAACCAACTGACGTTGGAGGGTGACCCGGAGCCCGGTCTAGTTACTTCTCGCACTGTGTCAAACCGACAGTTGGCGAGGCACCGAAGGCAAGACAGAGCCTCGGTGAAATTCCGGGAGGGAGGGAACTTTTATAAGCTTAGAAAGTCTGGTTAGTGATTGGGCAAAAGTTTACAGCAATGCTGATATTGCAGGGAAAGCACAGATGCCTTGAAGGGGTTGTACTTAATTAAAAACTAGTAATTTAAATTTTGATTGTCAGTTTCTTCAATTAATTCAAATTTGTTAATAAATTTTTCTTCACATTTTGAGATCTTACATATTCTTCTCTTCAAGGTGAAAAAGGCTTTTCTGTTGCCAAGCCTGTTAATGTATGACTAAAGAGTGGAATCAGTGTTCTTAATCAAGCTATTGTATAATATCAAATTATCTGCAAAAAAACTACATTATCATTAAATTCGTTTCAGTAGACTTATAACTACTATTTTCAAAGCAGATGATATATAAAATAATCTGCATATATATATATATATATATATATATATATATGTGTGTGTGTGTTTGTGTGTGTAATGCAATAATACTTGTATTATCTCCTAGAAAAATAAAAATTGTAAACTATTAATGCTAGTGTAGCAAAAATTGTTTAGTATTGTCTGGAGCTATAATAAAAATATTTTAATGAAAGGTAATTCTTGAAAATGGCAAAAACTAATGCAAATGGAGAAACCAGCAGTAAAGTAAATATTTTAAAGAAATTTAATCAAACAATTATTGCCAGTAATTGGAAATTAATTCACTTATTAAGATGAATAAATTGATTCCCGATCAATTAACAATAATTAATAGAAGTGATTGTGTTTTGCTGTCTTAATATGCATTAACCAAATGTAAAACCAAACCTGGAAGATATTGATTCAAATCTGATTTAAAAAGTAGTTAATAAAAATCTTTGGATAATGAATTATTAAGCATTGGCCAATTTGACTAAGCCAGTAAAAATATTAGCTAATAATTTTAATGAAGTTTGAAAGTCCCTTGCAAATTAAGATATTCCCCAGCACAGTCACTGCATTTAACAGTAAAACAATGCATGACTACTTAAACATAAAAGAAATTATATGAGCATAAAAATGTAAGAAATATGAGTTAATTCTAATAATAGCACACATTGGTATCAAAGTCTGCGCAAGTTAGTAAATATTGTAGATTGTTGGTCGTGTCTTTTGGAGCCTTGTTTATATTTTCTCTTATGAATTTTTACACTAAATATGAGTTGTCTGTGCATAAATAACTGACTCAGATGTATTTGTACCACAATAATTACTGAAAATTTATGGATTACGAAATTATTATGTGTTTAAATATGTTATGTGCATGCAAACAAAACAAAGAAAAATATCAAACAAGGGAGAGGGAGAAATATTTTGAGCAAGTAAAAAAACTTTTTTGTAAAAATACATTTCAGTAATTTAGATAAAAATTTTAAAATTACTTTCAAAATAATTTTGGCATTCTTGAAGGGGGAATGCAATGTGTGGTTTACAAAACCCTCCACAGTAAGAATTTTCATAAATTGATTTCCTGCACTATTTCTGTCATTATGCATGTTGTGTGCAAAATTTAATTAATAAACTGCTATAATTGATACTTGGGATTTATTAAAAGAAAATTTCTCTGTTCTGTAGCCATCTCCTTTTTTTTAAATCACATTTTCCATTTATAATACCAGAAAAATTTGTACAAGGGCTATTTTGAAGAATGAATCTCTGTTTGTTGCCACTATAAACAGGCTTGACATTTTTCATGGAATATAAATAAATTGGCTAGAAAGTGCATTTAAGTTTGAACACAGTATCTGATAAGTTGAGGACCAACAAAATCTTGATATACAATGTACTTTTAAAATTAATTAACCACATAAATTTAAAATTGATATTAAAAGGTAAGTGGAATAATATACATTCAAAAGGGTTTATCTGAAGCAAACTTTTTGCAGAGATTTGCAGCCCTCATTTATTATAAAAAGAGAGGACTGACATAACTGCAGAACATGAAAAAGCAATTTCAGTAATAAATTAAAATTAACTTCTTCAATCAGATCATGTATTTTTAATTTTAAAAAATAGTTTCATATACATGTAAGAAAATATTACTATTAAATTTACCAATCTGAGTTTTCTGCAAATCAAAATTTCATTTGTTTGCATTCAAAGTTGAGTATGCACTACAGGCATTTGCAGAATAAGTAGTTGCAAATAGTTGGAATTCAGTCATATTTTTATGATGTATTTATTTTGTTTAAATTACAAATAAACATTTAGTGATGTTTTTGCATCTAGATTATATTTATTTATGTTTAATAATATTTGCTGAACTCTTATTTAATTGTTTTAGATTATTATTTGTTAATTTTTTAAGGCAATACTTTTTCATAAAAAGTGTTTTTGTTATTCAGTTTTGTAATTAGCTTTCAGATTCTAATGGAACTTATAATTTATATAATTTTGTAATAATTGGTGAAATATTAGCTCCTATTATGGTTGGCAACATTTTGCCAGGTATTGGGGGTGGGTGAATCATGGCAAAAACTGGCTATGGATCTTCAGGTAACAAATTATCAGTATTTGAAACTGGAATTCTCCTGTCTTGGGATAAGCTGGTATTTTATTCAAGTAAACAAGATTTGCAAAGGTAAAATAACAATAAAATCACATTTCCTAGCAGCTTGCTTCTATTCAAGTTCTATGTTGGTACATATTCTCTCTTTTCTATCAGTTTTCTTGAATTTTAAGAGTGGTGAGGAGATAAAAATACTTGGTTGTTTGATTTGGTCTGGCAAAGATCAATCAGGAACATGTTTCGTATTCTTGTTTTCCTGACTGATAAGTATTTCTACTAGTCAAATAAAAAATCTTTAACTGATCAGGTAGAGATCATCATTATTCTTCATAATGAATAGATTAAAATTGTCATTTTCAAATCGGGATGTGAGCATACTTTCTGTTAAATCTTTTAAGCTTATAGTTATAGTATTAGGATATTTCCATTAACTTGATGTTGGCAAAATCTTTGCAAAAAATAAGAAATGTGGCTATGTTCAAAATGATGCTGTGTACGACATTTGCTGTTTGTAAAAATTATAGTGGAATTTTATTTTCTGGTATTGGAGCTAAAAAATATATTCAAAATATAGAGGAACTACTACTTAAGTGTAAAGTAATTCATAAGTCTTTTGATGCATATGCACAAAGAACAACTGAGTGTGATAAGGAGAAAATTGACATAGCCAGTTTACAGAGTTTTTTTTTTTTTTTTTTTTTTTTAATAGATGTAACTTTGCCTTTTCACTTATGGAAAATAAAGTTTTCAAAAATTTGGCTTGTTTACTTCGTCCAGGATACAAAGCATCTGCTCAGAAAGCTTGGCTCTGAAAATTTAACTCTAGTAATTGGTGGGTAATTGAAATAATATCTATTATGACTTACAACAACATATATTTAGATCAGTAAAAAATCATATGGTGAGTTTTGAAGATTTTGAAAGAAAAAACAAAATAGAATTTTAAGCAGAAGTATAGTAACAAATATGCAAAATAATTTTAGTGTAAAATAAAAAAAATGTAGTGACAAATGATACAAAAAATAATTACTTTGTAAATGTTATCACCTTTGCCTCAGCAAAAACTCAACCTTGGCTTCTGTCATTCCTAGTGACCATTGTTGAAAATATGTGGCTTATTTGCACTTGAGCCCCACAAATGTATAATTATAATTTTAATGAAATATACTGAGGATTATGTCAAGTGATCAAATTAAAATCAGGCTAAAGATTGGGAAAATTGTGTGGTTGCATGTTCCTATAAATACTGTTTTTGTGTTCACATCTAAATGTATTGTTGTAACTTACTTGTCAATATATTTAGAGCTGAATGAGAATATCAAAATGCTGTCAGAATTTGAAAAGTCACTACCTGACTTCTGCTGGATTTAGTAACACATTCTTAAAATTGAAATGTTCCTACAAAGAATGATGTAAAAATGACATAAATTAAAAACATTTAACTGTTAAAGATTTCTTTTGCATTGCAGTATACTACTTGCTGAACACAGAGCTATTAACACTGTATATGATGGGGAAAATAGAAGAATAGTAGACATTCCTTGACTGTGATCTTATTTATGTTATCATTCAGATATTGTTATCAAACTGCCCATGTGTATACAAAAACGTGGAAAATACATCACTTTTTGTCATCAATAGTTTGATTAATAATATTGTCAACATATTATTGGAAAAAAAATTACTGAAGTAAAGTAGTCAAAAGGTCAAAATAGATTATAAAAATTGCCAATGTAAGAAAAATTTTGCCAAGTAAGGGATTGTGTCACCAAAAGAACCTGTTTTTAATTTTAGTCAAACCATTTAAAAGTAGGCCAAAAAAAGCAGTTTGAGTTTGGCATAGATTTTAAATAATTGCATCAGTTTTGAGGATGATCAAATACTTGTCTCTCTTCTTCAGGAATAAAAAAAAATTTCCCTAGAATTTTTTTTTCCTTTCCTTCTTTAAAGAAAATAATAAAACCTGAAAACATCTATATCAAGTTGCTTTTTGCCTAATTTAATATTAGCGTGTTCTCATACAGTGGATGAGAGATGTTAAAGTATTAAGATTACAAATATAGTATCGGTCAAATAATTTCCAGAAGTTGTAAGCAGTTCAGAAATGAACTGTTGTGTTAAAGATGTTATAAACAGTTCATAAGCAAATTTATCTATAGGAGATCTCCATTTTCTTTTTAAAAAGGCTTGCTATAGGCTATTTCTTTGAAGTTAGATCCTGTTTATAATCCAAAATGTTTTTTTGTTTTTCTAAAATAAGGTAAAACATTTTGTGAAAACAATTTCATTGCTGTGGATGTTAAAGTTCTGCAAATGTAAAACTAACTTTCGTACTCATATATGTAATACGTTGATCACTCTTTCTGCAGTCCACATATTGGACATTGTTGCAGAAGTATATAACTCACTTCGTAAAAAGGCTTTTATCAATTTCTGCTATTTTGTCGAGCCTTCCGAATTTTACCATAAGCTCTCTTTAGAACACTTTGAGTATAAAATTGCCATGGGTGACTGTTCCAATTTATTACTGCTTGTTGGCCATACTCAGCTGTTCTTTTCTTCGATCAACAGATATTTATTCTCTCGACCAGGTATAAATGAACTTGAATTCAGGCACCAATGTGATTCTGCAGCCTTCCTTTTTTTTTTTTCTCCAAAATGCAAGGAAAAAATATGTTAACAGTTAAATTTATATCCTTGTTTGTAAAAACCAAAGGTGGCTTATCGAGAGTCATTCAGTTTCATCAAAGAAAAGCACGGATAATTATGTGTTGTGTCTTCATGCACAGTACATATGGATAACTGATGCTAAATCATGGTGCTTGGTTACAATTTCATGGTCAGTGGGATAACATATGATGTAGTACTCTAATGTATTGCTGCAAAATTCATTAGTATTCATAATTTGTATCATTTGTTTGCATTCATCATGCTTTAATGAATTAAAAATAAAACAGTTGTATAACCATTATGTGCAAAATTTAATAATAGCTCTCAGAGGCTAAAATTCACCTTGAAGCATTATTGGTTTAAATTGTCAACTTTTTTGACTAAAGAAAGTTTATAAGTATTCAAGTATTCCACAAAATAACACACCGAAGGTTATTGGTGGGTGTATAAGTAGAAAAAATTTTCTTGGGAAAGGGAAGGTACATTGTAAACAGGTATAGATTCTCCCTCCCTAAAATTGTTTTCTTTTCGGTCAGATCTCATGTAGTATAACTGATAATTATTCACAGAATAGGTCTTCCTATCTAGAATTTTAAATACATTTGAAAAAGATGCATGTGATTCTGCACATAAAAGAGAATATCAGCTAAGGCTAGCTGCTGAAGCCTTATATGTAGTTCTGTAGAAAAACTGTAAACGCATTCATTAAAAGTAAATCTTCTGAAAAATTTAGCAGCATTTTGAAATTTTGGGAATTTGCAAAATGGCGCTGCATTTCTAAATACAACTAGCTGAATTTGTATTTTTTAATCTGAAGCAAATCATGAAATAATTTTTATTATGTATTGTTTAGCTGATTCATATATATATATTCATGGAATCAGAAGCATTTTCTGCCATTTAAATCATGTCTTAAGAATTAAGAGTATGATTTTTGTTCCATATCTTGTAGAAAGTATTCCTTTCAAAAGCTTTCAAAGTTAAAAACTGTGCATCATCGAAAATTAATAGAGTATAAATATTTTTCCTTGGAATTCGTTCTCTAGCTCAATAAATAATTTGCCTTTTATTTATGAGAAAGAAATGCATTGACAAAATTGACTGAAGGGGTTGAACCTTTAAAATCCTGATATAGGTTATAAAGATTTATTCAGAATTAATTGATATTGCGTGCTGAAGTTTTTCTGCAATCAAACAGAAAGTAATCCATATACAGTTATCTACTTTGACAGAATATCATCTCTTCTCACCATCCTGAATCTTTGGCACACTTCTTTCTCATAACAGCCATCCAAGAGCAATTACATAATAGCCAACATACCAACATCTAACTTGTAGGGGTAAAAGCACACAATGGACTTGAAGGAAATGAAAAAATGATTGACTATCTAGCCAAAGAGGTGGCACATGACAAAGATGTAAGGCAATGCCAACATGTCACTTCCTTCATCCCACCTTAAATGTATTCTCCATCATAAAACATAATTGTCTGGCAACAAGAATGGAATAACAGCAGTATAGGATGTTATGCTCATTCCTTCATTTCAAACATCTCCTCTGATCTCCACATCATCAGCCTACAATTCAGACATTTTATCACCAGCTTGGCCCTTTTTTAACTTATTTCAAAAGCCATGGTATCAGCACTACTAGTGTCTGCATTTAAGGCCAAGAGGGCAGCCCTGACCATTACATACACAGTTGTCCACTTACCATCCCTTTGCATCTATGATCACCTTCAACTGACCCAAACAACATGGCAGTGTACAAATGTATCCTGGTTACAATTTGGGCAGCCATCACAAAAATCTGCAAGATCCTAAATAAAGCATCTTTAGGACAGGACATCTATCAGGCTAACTAACCAAGACCTTGTGTGCAAACTTTCATGTCTCATCTAGCATGATCTTATCAATGCGGAGTATGTATATATGGCATAGTGTAAGCACAACTGATGAACTCTGAATAACTTGGTTAATTCATAAACTGTATAGAGCTATAATCAAACATGTCTTTCATATATAATTGTTTTGTATTTGTGTGCAGCATTTTACTTGTATTCCTTTTTATGTTTCGTGTTCTTATATATGTATTTTATTTATGTGTTGTATTTGTGTTTTATATTTTATATTCCATGTTTCATGTTCTGATATTCCTACATATTTCTTGCAGCCTCTGTCTCCAAAATAGTAGTCATTGTTTTGCCATCTAGCCCTTGTATGACCATGTAACTATGCAATGTAAATTCTTTAACTGTTCAGTAATCTCTGGATAGTGGATGATGAGGGCATACATCTGTTTATTGTTCTAGTAAATGTCAGTTACGGCCGGCCTCCATCACCTGTCTGTTCTTTCTAGCAGTCTCAGCATGTTGTTAAAAATAAGATTACAAACATTTTAGCCATTTGACATTTCTAATGGCTAGGCTACAAAATAATGGTAAAATTATGCTGGGGAATTTTTTTAATAAGTGTGAATGAAATGTGCAATTTCTTCTTTTTTCCTGTGCTAATACTGGTAACAAGAAAATACCCCCCCCAAAAAAAAGAATTTAAAAAATATAATCTGTGTTTCTTCATCTTTCATGTAATTTTCAAAGCCTAGTGCAAATGTGTGTCAAAGTATGTTATTTTAGTATGAGTTATCATAATTCTTATTAACAGGTTTGAAGAAAATTAAAGCATTGTGACTCAGATGTTCATTTATTTTATGTTGCAGGTATTTGACAGTACTAGGAAACCAACATATAAAAGCCTTACAAGGTGGTATACTGAGTTACGAGAATATCGTCCAGAAATACCTTGCCTTTGTGCTGCAAATAAGATAGATGGTAATGGACATTTTATTTCTTTCAAATTTATTTAAACATTGTGGTTTTTATTCATACTTAATCAGTTTGAGATAACTATGATATTTGTGATTTTAAGGTGGTATACCTACAGTTGGTTCTCAGGTAAGCATTAATCTGTTTTGTATAGCCTGTTAGGCCCAATTAGTGGCAGGGTGGTTAAAACTGCAAATGCTGTGAGTTCGACCTGAGTTTGATCCTAGGCAGACTTGTTAACTACATAGTTGTTTTTCACGATTTATCTAAGTAACATGAGTATGAGCCTTTCCCATAGGAAACCTTTCATGAATATATTCCTCCCCTTAGGCAGACATCCTTTTATATCTTGCCATATTTGAATAACCAAATCTTACCTTAGTTGGTGATAAACATAGACGTCAAGTTACTATATTTCTGCATGTACTCTTTGCACCTTTTTACCTACTAATAAAGACTTTAAATGCAAAATGAATATTTTTTCAATAGTAGGTCATTTATTTTTAGACGGTAACTTAATAAACTCTTATTTGGTCGTAACAAAGCTAGCTCATATCAGAAGCGTTCAGTGCTTACAGTTTAATTGAGATTATTCCTTGGAATAGTGCTGGCACTAGGCGTTTTGCCCACCCTGTAAAATCTCTGCTGTTTCTAAATTTTGCTGCCCATTGCCTCCTTAAATTCTAAAAATTTTACTTTCCAGTGCTTTAACCTAAATTTAAAAAAAAAATTACCATCTCTATTTTATTTATTGCTCAGTGTTTTTCTAAATTGAAAAAAGGTACCACTTCTAAATTCTGCTGCTTTGGCCCTGCTTAGGAATTACACTGACAGGGGAAATTAAAAGAATGACTATAAAAACATATGTAAATGACTTTGAAGGTAAGAACATTTGAACTTGCACAAGACCTTCAATTTGCTGTTCCTGATGTATATTCAAAATGCAGAACTGTGTATTTCTACAACAAATAACTTAAATAAGAACATAGTGAATGTGATATTAAGATATGTAAGAGTTGGTGTTTCAACTTTTTAATCATACATAGAAAAAATTATTTATTTGCGTCTTCATCTCTGATTGAAATGTATACTTTGCTGTGATTTTACATGTTGAGTATTAGATTGGCGAGAATTCGTGCGGTAACAAAATGTGTTCACTATAGGTAATGCCTTGAAGCTCTTGGCAAGTGTTAGAAGGTGGCTGCAATGATGGAAGTTGGCATTCTAGTGTGTCCCACTCATGTTCTCTTGGATTTAGAGCCAAAGAATATATGGGCCACACCATCCTCTGGTTTGCTTCACCTTTGGTCACTTTTGCAGCATGATTTGCTAATGTTATTATTGATTGCACATCTGAATTACTTGACATGAGGATCAATAACTTTATCACTGTATATTTCATCTTCATAATCACACCGTTAAAAATGTGTGGACACCAGTGTGGGTGTCCAAATGTTGTCTGCCCATACCATAATCTCACCATCTTTACAGCCCTGCTTTTCATGGATATATTCCAACTTCCATGAAAAGCAGGACAGTGCAAAACTCCATGCAAAAGCGAGACTCATCATTAAAGAGAATTCATCTTTTTCATATTACATTGATAATCTCTGTATTTTATAGCCTGAGGTAGTGAGACACAAATCTTTTTTTTTTTTTTTTTTACATGTATACAGCCCTTTTTTATGCAGTTTGCCACTCTTGGTATATCTGGATAGTTGATTTTCTTCAGGTGCAGTGAACTGCTTTGGAATATGGGCTAACGTGAGTTTTCTGTTTCTTTTAGCAACCATTACCAAAAAATGTTCCTGTGAGCCTATTGTGCCACATTTTTTTAACCTAGTTCATAATCTGTATCTTTAACCTGTTTCTGGATTTTTCGTGGTTACTTAAGGCTTTTATAGACCTATGTCCATGTCTGTCCTACTTCCATTCTCCAAACATATGCTGTTTTCTGTTAGTTTGTCCAATGCCTTCCCAACAATATGTTCCAACTTCAGCATGCAAGACTTTTACTCAGCTACTCAAACAGTTCTTGAAATCAGAAATTGAAGCACCATCTTGCACTCGTTTACAGACATAGCAAAATAACAAGCACACACATTTTTCACATTTGTTAGCAAAATTTCTTCTGTTGTTTGAATGTGTGATAATAATGACCTTGATCCACCAGCCACTTTTCTTTGGACTTTATGTGATGAAATTAAAGCACTTTCCTTTAGTTGTTCCTTTAGTTTTTGATGCCAATGCCCAGTGTTTTCTTAAGTCTAATTAAAGGTAGGTGTTTGGTAGCTCAAGTTTTTTTTTTTCCCCCCAATGGCAGATAGTGAACAGTTACAGATGTAACAGAGTACATTAATCTATTCTAAGGACAGATCTGGTGGTCTCTTTATTATGGAGGCACTTAATAGGTGGGCCACCATTGCCTCCTATGAAGGGGACAGACAGTTACAACCATACCTTCTCCGGGATTCGAACCCAAGCCCTTCGGTATCACAGTCAGGCTCCCCTAACCACTATATCATCTGGATGGCAAAGCATCTGGTTCAAAGTTAACATTATTACCCAGTCCAAGATTCACCTTCACTGCACAGATATGTAAATATGCTAATTTTTGTGCACATTCTTTCGTCATGTGTGGAAATGAGTCTTAGGAAATGCTTCAAATTCTGATTTCAGGGTTTGTATGTAGCTAGATAAAAATTTTATTCAGTAATAATCCATGGACTAACTTGTGGGAGCTGACTTTAAAGACATAGATGGCTTTATAGTCATTATATACTTTTCTTCATGATTAAGGAAGTTGTTGCCTTGCATCCAGGTTTTTCTTCATGCCATGTGTTTATGGTAATTTTAGAGCTTAAACAATGGTCATAAAGCAAATGTTTATGCTTCTATTAACTAAATGAATCAGGTTCAGAAAAATGACACGTTTTAATAAAGGATAAAAAGACTCTATTTCTGAAATAGTAAAATATTGATATGTAAATGGGTTCAGAAGAGGTAACAGGCGAAGAAAATGCATATAGATATAGGGGTTTAAATTGTTGTGAAGTTGCTAAATATCCTCCAAGTAGATTCAATTTTACTATTATTGCATATATGGAAGGGCAAGTATTCTCTTAAGAAATGTAACACTTAGCTCCCATTTAAAAGAAATTAATTTAAACTTTCTAAATGGGAATACAAAAATGAGTACATCTGCAAAAGAAACAGGCGCCATTTGCATTTGCGCATCATGGGAAATATTTTACATAATATGAGAGCAATAAGTGGAGATTTTGTGGTTTCCCGAAGTTTAGTAGAAGTCGTAATTTTATAGAGTAGATTAAATATTAATTATTGTAGGTGTTCTGAACCATGAAGTATTTTCTGTGCCTACAGAATATGGCTGTTTCATTTTTGACGGGAATGAGTGTTAAATATGAAAAGAAGAATCTCATTATAATGAACTCAAGGAGCAAAATATTGGTTCACTATACCTTATGGTGTGCTATATCCAATCTGATAAGAAAATTGGTTTGTCTTACAAAGAACTGAAAAAATTGGCTTTTGAATCAACACACACACAAATGCCAAGTGTGTGAACTGAAGTGAATAATATCTCTAAAGAAATTGTATTAAGGGTTAATTAAAGTTATTTGTTTTATGCAGTCATTAAATATTTCCTGAAGTATTATTAACATTCTTAAACCTATCCAGTCAGCCATTTAAGTGCAAATAGGAGTCTGTGTAATGTGTATGGTAAATTCATTAGCCTTAATCTGAAGTAATCTGTCCAGATATTGCCAGATCGTGACTTCTTTAAATAGTGAATTATTATGACAATGCCTCTTCAACATCCTTATGCTCAGTGTTTTTCAGCTTTTCCTCTGTATCCAATTTTCTCCCATAAGCAGAAATCATAAAGTCAAAAATTTCCATATGGTTTAACTGTAGATTAGGTAAACTGTATTCCTAGCTGATATTGATTTATCTACATCCATTTTGTATTTTCAAATCTCACCGTAACTTCAATGTAGAATGCGTTCTGCTTTCATCTTGCCATAGGATAAATTTTTGACACAGAAAATTTTGACTACAGAATGAAGAGTGTTAGGTCAAAGAGTATGTGAATTTGTGCCCTTATGGAAAAAGTGAAAAAGGAAAGTAGTCATTACTAATATGCCCTATTCGGGCCCCCAGCAGTGGCCAAGCAGTAAAGTCGCTGAACATTGGTAGTTCGGTCTCAGGTTCAAATCCCACGAACAGGCTGATTGCATGGGCATTTTCGGGGTTTTTCCAATGTGTAACTTGTATACGAGCCAGCTTCCCTTAGAAAGTCTTCCACAAAGGCATCCCTCCCCTTAGGCAGGTAGCCCTAGTGTGCTTTGCCGTAATCTGAATAAGCCAATCTCACTATGCCCTATTCAGTGTTCAAATGAGAACACATTCATTTCTCCCAAGATATGTATGATTTTAAGCATTGTGGTAACCAGACATTTTGCCATCTGGAGCAATCCCAGAGTTTGCCGCCCCTCTCAGTAAGTAAGCAAATAATTGAAAAATATGAAAATGACATGTAGGAAAAGAAACTAAAAACTATGTTTATTTTTTAAGTAAACATTTTAATTCCAATATTTTATATTACTATTTTGCTTGTTTTTCTGTTTGTAAAACCATCGACGACATTGTAAAGCTCTACTCTCTTGCAACAATTGCTGTCATGCAGACAATGTAAAAAGACCAAAAGCAAAATAAGTCTTAAATACTTTTTAAATGGTAATTTATTTAGAAAACTCTTATCGCAACGTTCAGACTTTGCAGAAATTGTGAGGTAAGTTTGCTGTAGTATTAGAATATTTAGAACTTCTGAAGATTGTGCTTTAAAAAAAAAAAAAAAATGTAGAAGTTCAAAGGGGGGGTCTGCCTTTCAACATCCCTGTTTTCATTTTTTTCCAATAAATAATGGAAATAAAACTCTGAAATATTTGTCTATCAAAAAATTCTTCCTTATTAATGTTATCATGACCATGATTTATTCAACATTTGTGTCACATGTAAAGTTTTAACTAACCCCATCTTTTTAACGATTTTCTTTTCCTAGCCATTTTTTCTTGAGTTTGAGAGTGGCAACATGTGTAACTTTTAATTTTTTGTTTATGTTGTGAAAAGAACTAAAGATAGGAATTTTGATGTAAAAATGTTGTTTTTCTTTGGATTAAATAAATTAAATGCTTGCTTTCCTAAATCGCATGAATGCTGGTAGCATATTTTATTGCCTTCATGAACATAATTTTTTAATGATACACTTGGCAGGACAGTGTGAATAATTTGAAATCTGAAGAATTTCTTAAATTAATTAGGTAAGCATAATTAATTTTTGTATTTAGAGGTGCTAGGTCTTTTGATAGCTCATATAGTTCAGCGTTCTGCTTTTACTAAAGCTTACAATAAATTAGAAAAGCTAAGTATTGAACATTGTGTAGATATTTGTGTGCTTGAAACTGAATTAAATATTTTTATTTTAAAAGGAGAACATTTGGATCAAACTCACTTAGACATTTTAGCTGTACTAATGGAAAATGGATTTGAAAAAGAGTATGGAATTGTGTAAGATTTTCATGAAAAGGGTTTAGAAATTAAGAAAGTTCTATGTTTGTGTTCTGTGAAGAGCTATGGTTTATGTTTTGAAGTTTTGCATTCTATGAAGAACTATGATCTAAGTTCTATATTCTATAAACAACTATGTTCTATATCTTAGGAGTTCTATGCTCTATTAATATGTTTCTAATACCTAACATTCAACACTGTATGAAGAATTATGTTCTGTTTCCTGAAATTCCATGTCATATTGAAGAGCTTTTATATCTGAAGTTCTGTATTCTCTGAAGCTTAGTATTCTATTCCCTGCTATTCTATGCTATGTGAAGAACTAGGCTCTATACCTTGAAGTTCTATGAACTATGCTCTATTCCCCAAAGTCTTATCTTCTAGTGCCTGAAGCTCAATGTTTATGAAGAACTATGTTCATTTTCCTGTAGTTCAGTGTTCTGTGAAGAACTGTGTTCTATTTCCTGATGTTAAATGCTCTATGAAGAACTAGGTTTTACACCTAGAAGTTCTATGAAGAACTGTACATTTCCTGAAATTCTGTGCTGTGGGTTCTACAAAGAACTATTTCTTTTTCTGTATTATGTTCTGTTGCCTTTATCTTACATTAAAGAACAAAATTCCAGCAGCCTTTGAAAGATGGAGGGATTAAAGATGTGAATGAAAAAAAATCCTGGTAGAGCGAAGACTTACCTACCCAATATGAAGAAGCTTGCAAGCAATGAAACCCCTTCCTAGAAACTAGACTTATAAAATCTTTAAAACTTCTGTTTGGAATGTTATATGTTCCGTTTGGGTTAAGTTGCCACCTGACAACTTAAGGTGGGAGGATGTCACATCTGAAGTTTTAACTAACTCCATGTGTTAATGATTTTCTTTGTGTAGCAGTTTTACTGAGTTTGTAAGTGGAAGCATTTGTAATTTTAACATATTTTCTTATGAAAGGAATTAAAGATAGGAATTCGTTTGTTTGGAAATTAAAATCAAATTAAAGCTAGAAAAAAGTTTGTTTCTTTCGGATTAAGTACATTAATTAAGTGTTCACTTCCCCCAATTGCATGAATGCTGGTAGCATTATTTTATTTTCTGTTTTAACAAATTGCGTTTTTCATTTGAAAGTTTCTATGGAGTGTAAAAAGCATTTTTCCTTTCAGTTTAATTCCGCATGACAATTCAGAATTCCGCTATTCATCACCTGCTTTAACATTCCACACGACTAAACCTTACAAAATAATGCTTCATGTGAAAAGTACAGCCCCAAAAATCGTGCCACCTAGGGTTAACCACTTACCTATAATTCTGCTATTGATTCCAAGGGAAAGGTGCCCACCAGTCGTCGAGTGGTAAAGTCGCTGAACATTGGTAGCTCAGTCCGAGATTCGAATCTCACAAACGGGCTAGCTGCATGGGTGTTTTCGTGGTTTTCCCTGTGTGTAACGTGTATATGAGCCAGTTTCCATTAGAAAGTCCTCCACAAAGGCATTCCTTCTCTTAGACAGATAGCTCTCTAGTGTTTGCCATAATCCCATAAACCAAACCAAAACCAAGAGAAAGGTGCAATAACGTTTCTCTTGCAAAGAATATCCTATATCTTGCAAAAGCTCTAAAGTTGCAACCTCCCTCCCATTCAGAAGACAGAACTTTGAGAGCATTTTAAATATTTAAATCAAACCAATAATGATAAAAGTTTCCCCCTGAAAGATGACTGATCTGTTTATTCCCAAACTCGTAAGAATATATTGACTTTCCCTAAATAGCAAATATTTCTCAATTTTCATCATGGCATCAAACTTAAAAAGAGCTCTACCTGACAGCTCTATTAACGAACTTGAGTAGAACCATATAAATCCATTCCAGATTTTTTTGGCTGATTGGTCACAGACATCATGGGCTGTCCCGAGAAATTTTTACTGTACAGCTCCAAGAATTGGCTGTTAGTGTGTCGTGCATATCTTTTGTATAAAACATAGAGAAAGGTGGTGGTGGCAGTAATAGAACAACATAAAGATGTTTTTCATTATCCTGTTAGCCTAAATGTAGGTAATTTTTTATTTAATTACTAGAGAAATTCTAGGGGGAAAAAAAAAAAGAAAGGTTCATTCAGAAATAGATATCCATAAAGTTTATTGCTTTTGACTTTTTTTAACATTTTGAAGATCCACTGTTGCTGTATAGAAATTAGACAGGATCAGAATTTTCTTTCAGTATCTGGTGGGTTTAAAACTGCATTTATTAATTGTAATTATTGGACTCGTAGCTATTAAATTGGATAGTTAACTTTGCTGTTCTCTGTATTAAATTACATAATAAAAATTAACAAATTTTTATTTTTTGATTGGATGCATCACTTCGCTTGCCTGATGCCATTCATTCATAGAAATTGTCATTTTCAACATGTAAGCAGATTAAATTATCATTTGAGCAGCATCAGAAATCTCATTTTTCTCAAAAACTCTTCATGGTCATTGTATGGTGCTATTAATCATTATGACCCACTTAAAGGATCTTTTTCAGAGAAGGCTGTTGTGTGATTGTAAGTTAACTGCTAAGGTTTTCAAAAAGCACAGCCATATTTCTTCACCCTTTATGGGAAACCTTGTCGGAGTTTAGATAGTCATATGCAATGTACCCGTTTATGTATTTGCCATGTTTCAATTTTTTTTTTTTTTTTTTTTGCAAAAATACCTCATAAAAAATGGGGTGATATGCATGAAATATGCATGAAACTATATTTAATGTAAAATTTGTATTATGAAAAAAAAAAAAAAAAAAAACTGAATTGCAATAAATATGGCAAACTAGTTATTTTCTGATAAGAAATCATGGTACTAAATCTCTCACTGAAATGTCATATACATAGATGGTGGACATACATGAAAGGGAGATGAAAAGTACTTACTATTTAAGCGATAAAGATTCTCTGTAGGATAATATGTCCATCTCAAACTAGGATGCAGCTATCATAATGTCATAGTACATTCAATATTACATGATTTAAGCCTTCCTAGAGCAGATTGTGCAGTGTCTCCTGTAGAGCATGAATTAGGCCCTGCCTGTTGTATGTCAAAGAATTGTGAGCTGTAGCCCACCCATCTGCTTGTGATGTCTCAATGCTGAGTGTAACTGAGGTCTGAAGAGTATGCAGCCAGTTGATTTGAGGATATTCTCATTCTGTAGGAGATTCTAAATTCTCAATTGCTCTTAAGTCAGTGAGACATATCATTACTGTCTATAAAAGGAAATGTATGTCCTCTGGCA
The DNA here is from genome assembly GCF_044657685.1 of Stegodyphus dumicola. Taxonomy (NCBI): domain Eukaryota; kingdom Metazoa; phylum Arthropoda; class Arachnida; order Araneae; family Eresidae; genus Stegodyphus; species Stegodyphus dumicola. Next base: position 103,266,317 of record NC_140781.1, on the reverse strand, counting down.
ATAGCACCATGCCTGTGGCACTGCCAGTCTCAATAGAACTATGGAAAACATACACTGGTGTGCAAAAATTAAGGACTAAGTCTAAAAATTGGCATATCAGCTGAACGAAGAGGCAGAGCGGACAGGAAGACCAATCAGGAGATCAAGTAAGGTGATGTACGGTAGCACATGCGCAGATATGCAGGTAGACGTAATGGGGGAGTGTCTGAGTAGTATAAAGCATGTTGTCGGTGTAAGATCAGTATTTCTGGCAAAGAGATTGCACGCAGTATAGCAGTTAAAATCACACCGAGTTGCTGCCTCAGCGAGAAATGACGAATAATCAATCTGTTAGACGACATCTGGATGCTTTTACCCGAGGTCGAATCATTGGGAAGTTGGAGGAAGGCGCAGTGTGACAAGTATGGCTTCAGAATTGCTCACAGCATCGTTTCACGACTTTGGAGACAATTTCAAACTACAGGAACAGCTATCCGGGGGTTTCGTAGTGGTCGTCCATGAGGAACCACACCCGCAGATGACTGGTATATTGCCTTACAGGCCAGAAGAAACAGCCGGCAGACAGCGGGAGAAATCGCTAGACACACGACACGGGCGACTAGGTGACTGATATCGCGTTTTACCGTGGCCAGAAGACTGCATGGTGGTGGTCTGTTTGCACGATGCCCTGTACGGTGTGTACCTCTAACGCCTGCCCATCGAAGAAGGTGTTCTCTGTGGTGCGGGGAACACCGGAATTGGAGAGACAATGAATGGGGACGAGTACTCTTTACAGATGGGAGCAGATTCAGTCTGAGTAGCGATTCTCATCGCATACTCATCTGGAGAGAGCGGGGAAGCCGCAACCATCCCTCGAACATCATTGAAAGGGACAGGTATGGAGGTGGCGGTGTTCTCATTTGGGGAGGCATCATGCTTGGTAGTCATACAAACCTTCACATCTTCGGCGCAGGTTCAGTCAACGGGACTCGTTATTGTAACGAGATTTTTCTTCCATATGTGCATCTTTTTAGAGGCGCTATGGGTCCGCAGTTCCTTTTCACGGACGACAATGGACCATGTCATCGCACAGTAGCTGCCAAACTGCTCTTAGAGAGTGAGGATATTGAACGTATGGATTGGCCGGCACGATCTCCTTATCTCAATCCCATCGAGAATGTATGGGATTTTCTAGGCAGACGCTTGGCAGCTCGTACCTTACCACCAGTAACGATTCCGGAGCTTCGATTGACTGCAAGACGAATGGGCAGCAATGCCTCAACAACTCATTGACACCCTCATTCTCAGCATGGGCAGACGCTGTGAAACCTGCCTAGCAAGTCAGGGGATATCATATCCCCTATTAAAGACCGGATGTTTCTTGCTGGACACCCATCACAGGGATGTTTCGGCCTTCAGTCGCATTGCGCTCCATGCTACTTTTTCAATATTGACTAAAATGCTTCATGAGAATAAGTTCTTTGAGTATCAGCATTAGTTCATAATTCCTACTATTCGCGGAAATATTTGGCCTGACTAGAATTGCCGGTTTGGCTTTAACTTATAACTCGAGTAAAGACGAAACACAAATGCGTAACGATGAAAGTGTCGGGGACGGTTACTCGAGTTTTACAGGATTTCTCTACAGTAATTGATTTTTACTCCAAATTGAATTGACTAAAATGCTTCATGAGAATAAGTTCTTTGAGTATCAGCATTAGTTCATAATTCCTACTATTCGCGGAAATATTTGGCCTGACTAGAATTGCCGGTTTGGCTTTAACTTATAACTCGAGTAAAGACGAAACACTTTCGTATTTACGTATTTTTATCAATTATTGTTCATTGAACGGGAGTTGGTTTGTTCCCCTTGAAAAGTCAACTAATTTCCGATCAATGACAATGATTACATGTTTTAATTTTTCCTTTTACAATTGAAATGTTATTCTTCCTGATGATTTAACTCCAGTCCCCGTTAAAACATTATTAACATTTTGCTTTCAAATTACTTCAAAACATCTTTCAAAATATAACTTACCAGTATGGATGCACACTTTTAAAATAATTCTACTTTAATTAAACTTAAGAGATAATATAATCAATTAATCAATACTGTTTAGGAAATAAATTTTATATATATATATATATATATATATATATATATATATATTTGGGTCAATATTCACATATTTTTCATCCAACGGAATACTATTCAGAAATAAAGATTAAATATAAAGCATGTAAATACATGTGTGTGGTATGCATATTCATAGTTTGCTAAACATTTTAAACAATTTACATTTAAGTTACTTTATAACAATTGTCAAAATTGAACTTACTAACTATGGGTTCACTCTTTTAAGATAATTCTACTAAAATTAATCTTAGGAGATAATATAATTAATATTTCTTTAGTAAACAAATTATTATTAACTTACTTTGCAGCAATTGCGCAAGTAGTAGAATAACTCGATTTCGCACTAAGTGAATTTAAGATAATATATATATATATATATATATAATATCTAGATTTGTGTTTGTGTGAAGTCACGAGGTTTCGTTTTTTCTCTCGCTTCATCTGAGAATCTTGGAATGAAATTTCGCTATAAATCTTGAATGGTGTCTGGAAGAAATTTTGACCGTTCTTTTTCTAAAGTAAGATGAAAACGACGCCAACAATTAATCAGGTGACCATTGTAACAGAAAGCCATGGCAGGCAATTACATTGGAAAGTTGATACTGTACTGCCAATCAGCTACTGAAATTACATAGCAAGGAACTGACAGTCGAGACTTAACAGAAATGCGTGGGCAGATTGCTAATGAAGAAGCCTACACCTCATATCCATATCCAGCAGGTAAAATTATAACAGCCTCAAACTTGATAAAAAGTTTTGGCTGAATTGACAAAAACAATATAAATTTTGGATATAAATTCTACTAAGGAACTCGTTCTATCAGCGTCATATATACAAAAACGCGTTCTTTCAGCGTTTTTGCATATGTGAAATACAAAAATTACAAAAACATATAGGAATAGAAATGCAATTAAAATTTGATTCAAAGTTATCAAGAGGAGGTAGATCAGATTCAATTGAACCCCTATCCCCTAGAAAACCACTGCGCTTCTGTTTATCCAAAATTAGCTGATGAACCATTCTAAATTTTTTAATTATAGCAGTTCACTCTAAAATTTTGAACTCCGTCTCGACGCAGAGGAAGTACCATTATAAAATAAAAATATAAAACAAAAGCAAATCTATTTCTAAAAAATTCCAACGTCCAATAAAGTACAAAAAATTAATTAGAAGCTTTTTACTTAGTTTAAGTCAAATTAAATGTAGAAATACGAAATATACACTGGTGTGCAAAAATTAAGGACGAAGTCGAAAAATTAGCATATCAGCTGAACGAAGAGGCAGAGCGGACAGAAAGACCAATCAGGAGATTAAGTAAGGTGATGTACGGTAGCACATACGCAGATATGCAGGTAGACGTAATGGGGGAGTGTCTGAGTAGTATAAAGCATGTTGTCGGTGTAAGATCAGTATTTCTGGCAAAGAGATTGCACGCCGTATAGCAGTTAAAATCACACCGATTTGCTGCCTCAGCGAGGAATGGCGAATAATCAATCTGTTAGACGACATCTGGATGTTTTTACCCGAGGTCGAATCATTGGGATGTTGGAGGAAGGCCGCAGTGGGACAAGTGTGGCTGCAGAGTCCGGAATTGCTCACAGCATCGTTTCACGACTTTGGAGACAATTTCAAACTACAGGAACAGCTATCCGGGGGTTTAGTAGTGGTCGTCCACGAGGAACCACACCCGCAGATGACCGGTATATTGCTTTACAGGCTAGAAGAAACAGGCGGCAGACAGCGGGAGAAATCGCTAGACACACGACACAGGCGACTGGACGACCTATATCGCGCTTTACCGTGACCAGAAGACTGCACGGTGGTGGTCTGTTTGCACGACGCCCTGTACGGTGTGTACCTCTAACGCCTGCCCATCGGAGAAGGCGTTCTCTGTGGTGCCTGGAACACCGGAATTGGAGAGACAATGAATGGGGACGAGTACTCTTTACAGATGAGAGCAGATTCAGTCTGAGTAGCGATTCTCATCGCATACTCATCTGGAGAGAGCGGGGAAGCCGCAATCATCCCTCGAACATCATTGAAAGGGACAGATATGGAGGTGGCGGTGTTCTCGTTTGCGGAGGCATCATGCTTGGTAGTCGTACAGACCTTCACATCTTCGACGCAGGTTCAGTCAACGGGACCTGTTATTGTAACGAGATTCTTCTTCCATATGTGCGTCTTTTTAGAGGCGCTATGGGTCCGCAGTTCCTTTTCATGGACGACAATGCACCATGTCATCGCACAATAGCTGCCGAACAGCTCTTAGAGAGTGAGGATATTGAACGTATGGATTGGCCGGCACGATCTCCGGATCTCAGTCCCATCGAGCATGTATGGGATTTTCTAGGCAGATGCTTGGCAGCTGGTACCTTACTACCAGTAACGATTCCGGAGCTTCGATTGGCGCTGCAAGACGAATGGGCAGCAATGCCTCAACAACTCACTGACACCCTCATTATCAGCATGGGTAGACGCTGTGAAACCTGCCTAGCAGTCAGGGAAGATCATATCCCCTATTAAAGACCGGATGTTTCTTGCTGGACACCTATCACAGGGATGTTTCGGCCTTCAGTCGCATGCTACTTTTTCAATAAAGCTCCATGCTACTTTTTCAATAAAGCTTCTTTTTATCCCTCTGATTTGTCTTTTAGTAAGTGTTGCTTACGTTACTCATGTCCTTACATATTGGGGATCTTACGGTATTAAATGTGTTGATTTGGAAAGCTTTTGTACAAAGTTATATTGAAAAAAACTGTCTCGTCCTTAATTTTTGCACACCAGTGTAATATTCAATTAACTTCATTACAGTAATGGTCACTCATCATTGTGCTTCATTGCCTAATGCCTTATAAATTCGTACGTCCATTAATTATGATGCCTTCTTACACCTTGCCTTTCATAACACCATAGTAATATCCTTTCTCTTGTGCTTTCATGTTAGTATGCTTTATTCTTTTCATGGCTAGTAAACTGATATTTGGAATAGGATTGCAGACTGAATTGGCAAAGACATTCAATCGCTTCTTCAAAAGCTCCACAGCCTGTTACAGGGCAAGGCTGTCTCTCCATGTTTCCTCTACCTGACCCCATTCAGTTCAATAGCCTTCCATCAGTTAACTCCAATTAACCTTAAATCTTGCTTGACAGCGTCTATCCATCTAGTGTGTGGTCTTCCTTTTTGTCTTACTCCCTCAATTCGTGAAAAAGTTATCTTTTTGATTGGAAATGCATCATCATATCTAAACACGCGTATCATCATATCTAAACACTTCTGCATTATCCAATTTTGGTAGATGTGATGCCATTCCAAAGGCCATTTCCGGTGGTTTTTGGATGGCATGTCACATGTGATAAGTTTTTAGGTATGTAATCTTATGTAACTCTCGAACATCAAATTACAATTTGGCAGAATATGTTTATCTCTGGTGCTATATAAGGTAGCCCCATAATTAGTTTAATGGTTAGCAGTGCTGACTGCTCTACCATTGCGCTCGTTGCGAGTTCCTGAGAAGGTGTAGATATTTGTACAAAGTCTGTTCGACTTAAAATACTCGCGAGCCAAAAATCCTCTTGAGTGGTTTGGTTGTATGTAAAGAAAGGTAGTGGGTCTTAGGATATGTCTCCAAGGATGTTCTCCATCAAAATTGGGGATGACTGTGCAGTTAGTGCATTGGGGTGATATTAGTACAACCAGTGGTAAAAATCTGGCATTCTTCATACCTTGCTATAGAGCATTTTTACAAATTGGCCAGCTGTATAGAATCAATTGCATTTTTATTATTACTGGATTTGTCCTTTAGTTTAATTACTGAGAAAGAGTGACCTCCCAGAACATATCCAATTCCCATAAAATGCTGTCTAAACCTAGAAAGTATACTTAGCATACCAAAATCAATTGCAATTTTTGATCACAAGGCTTTCTTCCGGCTTTCCTATAATTCTTCCATGTATAAAATTATAGAGATGGTGTCTTTGAGACATGGTAAAAGTTTTCATTAATAGAGTTATTCTTTCAAGTTATTCTTTATGATAAAAGTAGCTCGCTGGTAAGGTTAATTTCCTTTTTACTTGCTTGTGAGCTGTCACGTGACCCCTAAGATCAAGAATCAAATTTACATATTCACAAACCAGTTGCTGCACATTTTATTACAAAAATTACAATAAATTGCCATATCAATTATGATGCCTTCTTACACCTTGCCTTTCATAACACCATAGTAATATCCTTTCTCTTGTGCTTTCATGTTAGTATGCTTTATTCTTTTCATGGCTAGTAAACTGATATTTGGAATAGGATTGTTACAATGAAATTCATCCTTAAATTTTAGATATGTACATAAAAAAGGAAGTAACATTTTAATTAACCATGGACTACCATGTGCTACTGGTATCAAATTGCATGTGGGCCACATGCATAATCTGAAAGCAAATGGCAAGGCCAGATAATTTTTTGACTAAATTTTTAAAATTTTTAATAGAACAAAACAGCAAACTGAAGTTAAATTTCATATGTAAAATATTTATCAAAATTTACATAAATAATAATAGCACAAAGGAAAAAATTCAAATATTTTGTATTTGAAATCTAAAACAGGGTTCATATGGTCCTTAAAAGTCCTTAATTTTTTCAAAAATGATTTTTGGTCCTTAAAAGTCCTTAATTTTGGTCAAAATGAATAAACGGTCCTTAATTTTGCTCCTTTGACATTTCTTATCATTTCTAATGATTGCCATTCTAAGTGTGAATTGCGATTTCTCATGAATATGGAATTAAAATTACACGGCTCTTAACCAATCTGTTGGCAGATTTGCATTGCAAACGATAAAAAACAGTTTGCTACCCTAGGACGAAAGTATTGGGTGTCTGATTGGCTATTTACGCAGTCTTTCGAAACAGGTGTTATCCATAAATTTAGGCAGATTGTGATGAAAGCGTGAAGCCGGAAGTTCTTTAAGAGGCGAAAGTAATGATGAAGGTGCTCGATGAAAAAAAGGGGGGATTCTGAAAATATTTGCCAAAATTAGAACAATCCCAACTTGGAAGGCCACAACACCTCCGACGCCAATAGGAACGAGATGCCTGGAAAGTGCATTTTCAATAAACTGTGGCTTCATCAAGCTGACTACAAAGACTGGATATTGATGGATGACAGTCCTTATAAAGCTAAATGTGGTCTTTGTCTGAAACAAATTAAAATTTCTAGAACAGGAGAGTTAGCGCTGAAAATTCACATGAAAGCTAAGTTTCGTTTTATCATTTCAATTTGTTTTTACATGGTTTTGCTTACCTTAATTTCTGTGTTTGTTTGAATTAAGCCATAAATTAATTTTTGATCACTTTCTACGGAGTTTATTTATTTTTTTTTTGCACATATGTGTATGGGATATCGGGATTATGAGTTTATTTCTGCAGAGGGTCCGTTATCGATTTCGCGGGAAATCTGTTGGCTCCATTTCGATTTTAGGTCGCCAAGGGCAAATTTGGTAACGCTAGCCAAAAAAAAGTGAAGTTCGGAAATACGTTTTGAAGCTTCAATAGACAATTAAGTATTTGGTTTAATCCTATGTGCAAGGTATTCGTTGCATAAGGAATTTGGCTACTTTTGGCGACTTTATGATGAGCATTAAACGGGACATATATGATGGGTAGTTAAACGGGTCATTTTGGTGTTGGCGATAATTTTCAAAATTGCGCCAAGGCTGCACCATACTAGAATTTTACCAAGTATTTTTATAAAAGGAATACTGCTTTCAGAAGAATGTTATTGAATTTTAATATCACATCAGTTATCCAAATAGTTGGTCGATATAAAATTTCATTGTGATAATGATTGAAATTATCTTTTGTTATTAAGCTAATTTCACCTATTTATAACTAGAAATTAAAATATAAGCTAAATCCTGAATAAAAAGTCAGTGTTGAAAGAAAAAATAAAAGAAACGGAAGATTAATAAATTAAAAGAAAATGACAGATAAGCGGAATGGTTGCTACACGGAGAAACGTGTTCATGGTATTGCCAATATCGCATTCTTATGGCAATTTTAGCGATGTAATGGAATCTCTGCAGGAATGCTTGCCTAGAATATTTTGCGATGTCGCAATTTTTTATCGATATAGTACATTTTTTAAGTGTTAAAATATAATGCGTAAGAAAAATTCATACATTTTTGTTTAACAATAAAACCAATTATTGCAGAATTTTTATCTTTGCTCCATCATCTGATAGATAAAGGAATAATGTTTTAATTAAAATTTTCTGCTGTGAAGTTCTGCTTTTACTGATGGTTGAAAGAGCCATTGAAATATGGGATGACTTGCTATTATATATTATAAAAGTTGAAATGGGGCAGTTTAAAAAAAATTCATTAAAATCCATCTAAAATATTTTGGAGGCAACTAAAGATAAAACATTTCTTATAAAATTAATTTTTTTTCCTCTCTCTGTCAAAAATATTATTGCCTTTCCTTGAATATTATCAAAGTGATAAACCACTTATTCCCTTTTTTGCTGAAGATATCTTAAAACTTGTAAATGATTGCTTTTAGCACTTTAAAATTTTGAAACTAGAATATTCAAAAATAACTAGAGCAGAAAATCTTTATAAATTTAATTTAATAATCCAAATTGTTATAATGATAAAAGTAAAGTTTATTTGAGCAGTTAATGAATGAAAAATGCCGCAAGAAGGACATTTCACAAGCTGCAAGTTTTGCATTGAAACAAGGTCAACAATGTGTCTGAACAATGGTACAACACTTAATGGCTAAATGTCCAATAAATTATTCTCTTATTCGAAATGTATCTTGCATAGACCCATAGTTGATGGCTAAAAGTCCAGAAAAAGCCCAGAACAAAATGAAAATAGTTCTAACGGTATTAACGCGGAATAAACGTGTTTTACAAGATAATTGTGATGAAATTCTGCTGCAGTTTGGAGAGATTCTAGACAAAGTAGTTAAGACAAATTTACATGAATTTTCTACTTTTGATCCTCAAAATCTATCTCTTGACACATTTCTCACTTCTTATTTTCATGATTTTCACTATTCTAAAGTATGGAAAATAGTGAAAATGATTCTTATCTTGTCACATGGACAGGCCTTTGTGGAAAGGGGCTTCTCTGTAAATAAAGGAATTGAAATTAAAAATTTAAGTGACTCATCATACATTTCTCAATGCACAGTATTTGATTGCATAAAATTTTCTGGAGGTATTCTTAATATCGAAATTAATAAAGAAATGAGATCAGCAGCAGCTTCGATAGATGCTTTTAGCAGATGAAGCCGAGACCAGCAGGAACATTGATTTGTTTATCAAAGCAAATGAACTTAGAAAAATAGTTAAAAAAAAGGAAATAGACATAAATAAATTAGATGTTAAAATATCTGAAAAAATTTCAGATTTTAAAAAAGCATAAATGTTTTGTATCTTTTATTGTATAGTTTATTATTCTAGTATCTTTCAAAAAAACAAAGAAATAAATTGTATGTTTACAAATCTGTTATTTTAATCTGCAAAATATTCTTACATTGCAATTGTAATAGTATATGACTGTGTTTAAATAAATATCAAATAAGTTAAATAATAATCATGTAACTCTCTAAAATATCTGTAGCTGTTATTAGTGTAAAATACACTTATACATGTTTTTTAAGAAATTATGTTCTTAATTTAATTAGGTCCTTAATTTTTTCTTTGATGGTCCTTAAAAGTCCTTAATTTTCATGTAAGGAAATGTGTACAAACCCTGTAAAAGATGGAAAGAAATTTCTTTTGATTATACTTTGTAATTCTAACCTGTTGACAGCTAAATATTAAATTTTAAACTTTCATTTATTTCATGTAATTTCAGTATATTTTCCAATATATTTTTATATAGTTGAATTAAATATTAAATAACATACTTTTAATCTAGACTGGAAACATCAGACTACTGAAGCATTACCAGTTCTCAAGTAGTAAATTAAATTTACTGACTGTGTCAACAAGAAAAGTTCTTCACGTTACCCTAGTGACATAACCTGATGTGCAAACATACAGTGTCCAATCTATTCAACCTTTTTTCCTTTTTAGTAGTAGTTATGCATATGAGCTCAGTCCGTATCTTTATCTCTATAAGCATCATATTTGCAACAAATACATAATAAAATGTATTTGCTGGTCACATAGTTTCTTCAGGGCCTACATACAGCCCACATTCTGCGAGTTTGAGACTACTGCCATATGCCAAAGTTTGTCTTCTAAATAAATCAATATAAGCTGCACGACACAGCACATTTATTTATATACATGATGTATTTTAAAGTTGTGCATTAAACAGAATTTTTTGCTTATAAGAGATAATAATCTTATAATATACAATGAAGCACTGTTTATATATTTCTCATTTGTATGTCTTTTACATTTATACATAATTTCATCTTTGTTCCGATTCAGTCCTGTTTTTTTAATAGTAAAATATTTCTTTTATGTCTTGCATAACTTCGTTTTTATGTTGCTCTCACCTGACTTAAAGCATTGGTTTTGCGTTTCACAACCCCACTGTTCAGTTATTTTTTCCAGAAATGTGGGCAGGAAAAGGAAACAGCGGCAGGAAGCATCACAGTCTAGTACAGGAATTAAAAATCAGTTCATGAATAGAGGGGATATTTAGAAGCAAAGATATAGTTTTTATTCTGAGCAGGACACTGTGTTAAACAAAATGTCCCAAAAGCAAAAGGCATTCTTTTAAAAGGTAAAATTCAAATCTTAAAAGAATTTGATGAGAATACTTGTTTCACAAAAGTTCACTTAGCAAGAAACTGGATATTCCTGTGACAGCGCTAACAATGATAGTTTATGATAGGAAAATAAGCTGAAGAAAGAGCAGAAATTTGTGGACCGTGCACTTCAAAAATATTATGTGTTCCAGATGAAAGAATTCCTAATGTCGAAGCCATTTTGCTCAAATTTTTTATTCAGTGAGAAGTCAAGAGAAATGGCTCTGCGACTGAATGTGAAAAAAAGCCTGTTTTTCAACTTGATGGCTGCATAAATTTAAACTGCAACATGAAAACCCATGTCATACATAAATAGAGAATCAAAAAGCATTGCTGCTGAGTTGATTGAATGGATGTTCAAGAATTTATTTGCCAGAATAGATGCTTAATTTCTTAAAATATTAATATTAGTTAGCTATTTATTTAAATATTACTTTTAAATATGTTTCAACATAGTTAATATTTGAAACTAATCAAAAGTACAATAATAAAATTGTGTAATATTAGTTGCAGATTAGTAGTGTCAAAACTGCTCTACTGAGATGTATATGCTTCGTATAGAAAATTAAAATTTCATTTATTCATCTTTCTCATTTGTGACGTCGTTTGTGAATGGTCCCTTGAAAGCCATATAAAAGGTGCTTCATAGTATTTCAAATAGCTAATGATGCTCAAAAGAAATGGAAAAAAAATAACTGGTTCAGTTCATGGAAGGACAAACTCATACAGTGTTGCCAAGTGGTCGTATAAATTTTAGGAATGTTTATTTATATAGGGTTAATGTGGATTTTATCAAAATATGTGAGGACCTTCTGAATGAGCAAGTACTCAAGAGTCTTCTGAATGAACTCCAGTTATGAAATAGGTGCTGTGTATCTGAACCTTATTAAAGTAAAATTATGCAAGTGCATCATTCACAGGGGATGAAAAACTTGTTAAAACATGAAATAAATATTTGTTTTTGAAAACATTTAAAATAAAGGTTTACTTGAGAAATTTTATCTTCTTGGTGAAGGTATAAACTAGCCAGCAGCAGCAGGAGGCTATATTAACTGTATATCAAACTGCCACAGTAGTGCTATTTTATTCCATTGCGTTACTGTAAAACTGTGTGTGTTGCAGAACATGTATTTTTGACATGAAAATAATCGTATATATGCATTTAAAGAGCAAAAGATAAGATGTATGATAAGTTATTAACAAACTGTGTATGTTAAGATATTCATGAAAAAGAATAAGTTGCAAATAAGTAGATGGTGCTGAATGATGTAAAACTTGCATGTAAATTTTGTTAGTATTTTTTTAGTATATTTATTTTTTATGTATATTTGTGTTATTATATTTATTTATTTTTTATATTTTTGTTAGTATATTTATTTTTAATTTTATTAGGATGTAGAGTAATCTAAAACCATACTATTTCTAGGATCAGGATTTTAATAGATGAGATAGGCATTCATATAGAGAAGAACATGACAATTGTAATAAACAGACCTGTCCTCTTGACTTCTAAAATTAAGTTTCATTTTCATTTCAGTATCTGTAATAGCACTAGAAAGAAAAAAAAGTGATATTGTGTCTTAATAAATACACTATTGTGTTTTAAAACTAAAATTTGTATAGGTTTCTTTTGATGTTTACATGATGTGAAAATCTTATGAATGCAAGCTCATTTTGTCAGATGTATGCAGAGGTTACAAAATTTGTGGAAGATGGTAACTTTGCAAATGAAGTGAGGAAATGAATAAAAGGATTATATAGTAGTTAATGGAACTTGATGTAGTTAGTATATGTATTTTGAGTTTAAATTATTACATTCTTAGAATACAGATACCATATATACTTTTTGTAATACAAGCAAAATCACTGATCAAAGGAATTTGTTTCTGTATGCATAAGCTCATAATTGTAATATAATCCAATGTCTGTGCAATTCCTTTTAAATTACTTAGTGATCCCTAGTAGCATTTCTTGCCAGTACTTTGTGTCTATTTCTGTTTTTTTTTTTTTTTTTTTTTTTTTTTTTTTTTTTAAACCAGATAGTGTTTCGTGCCTATCATCGTCTGAATTATTCCGATGTTCGATTTTTTAAAAAAAATTTTGGATACATGAACATTTTGCACTGCTAATGGAAAATTATTAAACATCATAATTGTTAATAGTTCATTTTTACTATGTAAATTAGGATATTTTTTCAATTTCTGCAGTGTTTTGTTCCTTTCTGCCTCTTAATTTCATAAAAGAGATTGTAAATTTTTCATCTTTTTGATAACGCAAAGTAATATATCTGCTCACAAGTATATATTTCATATAACTAGGGATACTTCAAATATTAAATAGAGGAGAAACACACCAATGTAAAATTTGAAATTAGGCAAAAAAGCATTATTTAGTATAGATTTAGAATGAAAATCTTTAAGTTTCAAGAGTGATCAGATATGTATCTCTTTTCAGAAAGAAAAGCATTTTTGTAAAATAGCAGCATGTGCTTGCTCTGTTCTGCCCATTGCTTTTGCTGTGAAAAAGCCACTGTTTTTCCTATTTCACAAAATTGTATTTGCTCCTGAAGAAGGGGGACCTGTGTCTGATCATGCGAAAACCCTATGCCAAATTGCTTTTTTTTTTCCAAATATTGCTTTTTTTTTTCCAAATTTTAAATTTCAGATGTTGTCTTATCATATCACTAACAAGTGAAATATATATATCACTCTTCTACATACAAACAGTTAAAACAGTCACCCTTTCTTTTACATGAAAGTGTACATGTTTATACAGTACAAAGTCTGAAATCCGGACACCATTATCTGGAACGATCTAAAGTACGGACCTCAAAACCAGCAACAACGTTTTTCTCCTAGGCTTTACACATGCCCATTTGATTCTCCCCCTTCCACGCATCATAAAACATCTGGAGAGTCCCGATTCTTAATTTCACTACGATACTAAATAAAATACCTTGTTATTGAAGAAATAAACATTTTAGCATAAATTTGTACAATCAGTAATTTGGCTCCTTTGCTGCGTATCTGCTTTTTGGCACACATCTCAAACCAAAACATTCCACATAGATACATCGTTAATCTGACGCCAATCTGGCAAATCATTATTTATTATACTTTCCTTTCATCACCACATGTTTATCAAAACATGACAACTTGAGAAATGACTCATGTAGCGATGCGTAAGCAAATTTTTTATGTTAGTAATTGAATAATAAAGGAGTATGGTAACATTTTATGTTGACATTATGTTTAGATTACTGATTTGAGTTAAATGTGCTAAAAAATGATGATGAGGAAAAATTTACCAAAAATTTCTTTCCATATGCTAAAAATAGATTTTGTTGATGATACTCATAGACCCAAAGATTACATTTAGGGCTATTTGAATTAAAAATTACTGATTTGTTATTCACATAAACCCAGAACCAGCACGAAGGTTTGTTTGGCAGCACAGAGTCGCAGAATTTAGGACCCACAGAGACTGCATCAGGCAGTAAGATATCTAGCAACGGCCTTCAATAAGGCTTAAGTATATGTGGGAATTTATTTATTCAGAACTCTGATAAGCTTTAAGCATGTGCAAGAAATAGACACAAGTATAATAAATAACTAATACAACTCAGGCTTAATTGTCTCGGTGCATGATAGAAGCAAGATAAATTTTAATGGAACAACTTGTCATTAGTTGCCAAGCTCATGGTGCATAGCCAAATGTGTATAGTGAAGGATAGCTAAATTTGATGATGCTAGCTGCGAATTTTAAAGGTTTTTGAATATCGCAAAACAAAGGTGAAATTTGCCAGTCAATGGATTTTGTAAAGAGTAATAAATGAAGATGATATAAAAGAAGTTTTTCATTGTGATGACAGTGCTTCTAAACCATCAGTCAATGAATGGCGAAATTTGTAGTATGGTTCTAGATCCATAAAATACCGCAATCGATAGTGAAGCAAGTGACAGAGAAGTTACTGAAAATGAGAAAATTCTGATGGACAAGTTAGTCAGGATTCTAGAAACAGCAGGTACAGGAATTCCAACAATGTAACTGAAGAAGAAATTATGTCTGTCCTCAGAATTAAAGAGAAAGGTATTAGCGCAAAAAACGGAGCAACTTAAACAACTTACGTTGAATAAGGTAATTAAATAAATATTAAGCTTTTTTTTTTGTAAATTTTGATACCCTTTAGATGATAAATACTTCATTATTTCATAAATCACGAATTCATATTTTTAATTTTATAATTTCTACATGCCATCTTACTAGATTTAAAGTGATGATCTGATATCTGGAAAAATCCGGAATAGCTGAAGTCCGGACAAGTCCAGATTAATGACTTTTGACTGTATCTATGTAATTTAAGAGCAGATTGTAAGGTTCGTTCGTTGGAATAGATTGTAAAATTAAGTGGAAGTGCATCTTTTCCATGAGTTTGTCTTTATCAATCAAGAAATTTGTTCTAACATTTTTTTTATTCCTCAGATTATTTAACTGTATTTTTAACCCTTTAATAATAAGCAGTAAAGTTATTCTATTAATAAAAGTGTAATTAAACTTAAATTCATGTATTTCATCAAAGAATGACCAAAAACTTTTTGTTCCTTTGCAGCTAATCCTTCTGTCACAAAGAAATCTTTTCATATACCACAAAGATTAAAAATGCCTCTGTATTTTGTTTCTGCATCAGATGGAACAAATGTTGTTAAGGTGAGTCTATAAGTGCTGCAAGTTCAATAGAATGTAGAAGATAATACTTTTAATTGTGATTTAAATTTCTTGTGTAGCATACATATTCATACATTAGCCACCCAGTTTATTTATGTAGATGATAAATGGTATGTTATTTAGTAAAACAGCATTCATGTGTGTTCTGTATTGGAAAAGTATGAAATAAAAATATATATCTTTATTTAACACATTTTATTATTTTTAGATCAATTTTTCACGTTTTATAATTTTGAGATTATTCACACTTTTTATTACTTTTAGAAGGTTGATCAGTTTATTTATATTAAAAATTAAATTAATCTAGTAGGATGATTTTTAATAGCATTAGGATTTATTTATTAAATAGAATAGGATAGAATTATTTAAATATGTCAAAGCACACGAGGGCTATCTGCCTAAAGGGAGGGATGCCTTCGTGAAGTACTTTCTAAGGGAAACTGGCTCGTATGCACGTTACATATGGGGAAAACCACGAAGACGCCCATGAAGCCAGCCCATTCGCGGGATTCAAACCTCGGACTGAACTACCAGTGTTCAGCGTCTTTACCGCTGAGCTGCTGGTGGGCGATTTTTAATATAATAGTTTTAGAAACACAGGAGTTGCTTTCTTCACTCAGCAGCTATCTTCTGTTCGTGGTAGATAAACATGTTAAATTTGTTCGTATTTAAAGTAGATTTAAACATGGAAGGCAGTTTCATCACACCATAAAAGAAATTTATTGTTGATGACTAAAATTATTGCAGGTAGGACCTCTGTGATCATTACAGCTGGAATATTGTTGCAAATTGATTTAATCACAGTTCTTTTGTGCCCAAATCTTAATATTTTCGTTGTGTATTTAATGGAATATTTTAATGTCTTCTTTATATAATATTCAAATTAATTGCAAAATTTTGGGCATTTAATTGATGTTTTGTGAAGAGCAATGAACTGCTTATATTTTACTCAAGTAGTTAAAACATGTGATCTATAAACAGTAGTTAGAAAATGAAAATATTTTTTGCACCATTTGGATGTAATAAAATGAGATGTATACTTCCACAATTTTGAGAATCTGTTATTATTTTGAACAATAATTTTCATTTATAGCATCTTACATGTTGTTATTGTATAAGTTTTTGTTACTTTATACATTTGGCCAGTATACTTCATATTGTGACTTATCTCACCTGTTACACCTCAGAACCCATTGCATCTGAATTTTATCAGTGGGAGGAGTACAGGATTGTGCCTGTGATTGGCATGGGCGCCTTCTGAGGTGGCAGTACAACTTTGCCGAGTTCTGTCCCAGTTTAGAAGGATATTCCTCTAAGAGGGTGGGTCCAAGGATCCTACACCATTTTCCCTTAATCTTCAAAAACATTGTACCCTTTCAAACATCCAGCCCTTCTTTAGAATAAGAATCCAGGCCCAACAATATAGCAGACAGCAATGCTAATCACTGTACCAGTAGTTTTCAACCTTTTTTTGCCCCATGCGTCGCTTTTACCACTGCTAGATGATCATTCTGCCCCCTTTTTGAAAACTAAAAAAATTCTTCCTGAAATTATGAAATTTCACACTAGGAAAATTCCCCCATTTGAGTAAACCTGCACTGTACCAATCAAGTCAGCTGTATATTTCTTGAATGTATCAATGTTGATTATGTTGTGGCAGGGAAGGAGTTTGTTAAAGTGTTATAGTAAGTTAGTCTTAATGACTATCAGAGGTATTAAGGAGTATTTAACATATCTATGTTAGTAATTTTGGATGTAGTTCATTGCTGGAAAAGGAATGGTGTATCTTTTACCTCAAAACAGCTGGGCTTAGCAAAATGTCCAACAAGAAACTGCTGAAGAAAATGTTTCAGTGCTTTCATATTCTGTTTAGCTGAAACATGCTGTGTTGTTTCTATTCCATGAGTTCTATTATGTTGAAGTTTCTATTTGGAGAGCTTTCGATTTCTCAGTGTTCAATTCACATTTGAATCACAACTTCAAAGTTAGTTTTTAATGACTATTTATTTACACACATCTGTTATTTTACAATATATGCATAATTCAAGATTAGTTTCAAATCAAAAGATGGGGATTATCCCCCTTCGAATCAAATTCTATTACGAGAAGCCAAGTGAGTGACCACTCCCTTCCAAGTTCATTTTTCGACTTCCCGTTGCCACTGGCAGAAGTGAAACTTTTGCTCATTTTACATTTGAGTCATACCATTTCTCCCACAAAGAATGAAAAAATCAAAACAAGTATGTGATGAAATTTTAAATAGCAATATACTATGAGAAATTTAAATTTTACCAAAAATTAACAATTTTATCTGGGCGTAACAAATATCTTGAATATTTTAAACTTACTTAATATTCTGCAAAGTTACAAAAGGCAAAAAATTCTTTTCTGAAAAATACTAGTAAAGAGATTAGTTCACTAAACTGGAAAAAATCAAATTGTATACAAAATTTAAGTTCAAAGAAAAGTGAAAACTAATAGTAGTACTGAAAACAAATTAAAACTAATTTGTTAATAAACTAATTTTGTTAATAAGTTCTTTGGTTTCACAATTTTTCTACCATATCTACCAAACTGAATGTTTTATCAAATTTTTCAAGTTCACAGTCTTTGGTATCAATTACTAAATCATCTTTTTTACCAGTATTTCTCGAAGATGGGGATGATTCAGTAGTTTTAAGCTCAAAGATAAATTCTTTATTGTCTAGCTCCATTGGAAATAGTCTCTGAACTGGTCTTAGAAGTTCACTGCTAGATTGTTTTTACTTTAGCCACTCTAATGTTGTCTTTTCCTGGGTATGTTTCGATTACACGACCCATAGGCCAGTCTGTTCTTTTCCTTCTGTTGTCCTCTACAAATAGTAAATCACCTTTCTTGATGGTTCGCGAAGGTAATCTTTGGTCGATGCACTAACAGGCCAAGATATTCATCTCTAAATCTTTTATGTAATTCCACACGTAACTTTTGGTGGTATTGCCATCTTTTCAATAAGTTGATTTTATCCAGACTGTCTAGATCCAGAACACCTTCAGTTCGAACATACTGATAGATGAAGTGAGTGCACATAAATCAGTGGAATCTTCTGACTCGTATGTTAATGGTCTAGAGTTGATATTTGCTTCTGCATCACATAGGATAGTTAACATTTCTTTATATGAGAGTAATGCTTTCCCCAGGAATCTTCTCAATAATTTCTTGATCATCTGAAACAGCCTCTCCCACCAGCCGCCCCACCATACTGCTGTTAGTGGATATAACTTCCATTAAATTTTCATTGTCGAAGAACTTTTGATAATTTGGTTCCAGTTAACAGATCAGAGTAAATTCCTTGCCCCTACAAAATTTATGCCATTGTTGCTATATACTACTCTAGGCCGTCCTCTGTACTATGAATTTTCGAAATCCAAGGAAGAATCCATTATCAAACCGTGAAAAACAACCTTATATTTAGCGTAGGTATAATGAAACACTCAATCGATTTCGAGGGCAGCTAAAGGTCCCTCCTCATCAGGAGAAAGAAATACATAGAAAGAAGAAAATAGGAATCACAGAAACACGTGGTGCTTATCAGCACTGCACGTCGTTATAACTAGATTTTTAATCAGAGTTGCACTGGCCGCCTACTTTTACTGAGCCAGGCTGTCTGATCAAGCATAAAGAAATATTAGCGAAGTTAAAATAGGGAGCGAGGGGCAAATGCACATTACGCTCAAAATCTGAACTTCAAATAATGGAAATCAACCACTGAACGGATTTTTATACCCTCTGGTAGTACCAAGTGCGAGGAGGTAACGCCATCTATCGGCAAAAATAATTGAATTAAGACAGTAGAATTTTAAAGGCATTAGGAAGGACTGGATTGGACTTCAAATCATTAACTAAACTTTCTAAATCTTTATGAATGTGAAAAGCCTCAAGAAAATCCAATTCGCCTATGGAAGAAGCCTTTTGGATGATTTTTGCAGACCCAAAATCAAAATTATGGTTAAAAGTCCAGCTATGATACGCTATTGAAGACTTGTTAATTTCCCCTTTTTTGACATAAGATTCATGTTCCTTGATACGAAACTTCAACGCTCTTTTTGTTTGGCCAATATATCTTAAACCACACTGACATGATATACTATAAATTCCCCAAGAATTCAAGACAGAAACGCAATCTTTTAGAATCGAAGGGTGAATTTTATTAATAGGGGAGAAACCGACTTGAAAATTGAATTTCTGGAGAATCCGTGCAATTTTATAGCTAACAGAAGGATAAAATGGAAGCACGACAAGGTCATTGATATTATTTCTAACAGTGGAATGTCTTCTTTGATGGGAATCTGAAAATTTTTTTTTTTTTTTGACGGCTTTATCAATAATCACGGGAGAAAATCCACGGTCAATCGCAACTGCTCTCAAATAATTAAGTTCATTGGTAAGCAAAGATTCAGAGGAACAAACTTTTAGCGCGCGGAAAACATAATAGTAAAAAGAAGCCATTTTTTGCTTAACAGGGTGGCATGACTTGGCATGGGGTGGTAAACAAACTGCAAAGGGTTTACGGTACACAGTGGTGCTAAAATCGGTTTCATTGCGGATTATAAGAATATCGAGGAAGGGGAGGGAATTGTTGGATTCAATTTCAAGAGTGAATTGGATGGCTGGATCAATTGAATTCATAATAGATAGAATCTCGGATAAATCCTCTTTATAACCGTCAAAAAGTGCGAAAGTGTCGTCAACATACCGAATCCAAAGACGAAAAGATAATTTATCAAATAATTTCATCTCAAAAATTTGATAAATTATCTTTTCGTCTTTGGATTCGGTATGTTGACGACACTTTCGCACTTTTTGACGGTTATAAAGAGGATTTATCCGAGATTCTATCTATTATGAATTCAATTGATCCAGCCATCCAATTCACTCTTGAAATTGAATCCAACAATTCCCTCCCCTTCCTCGATATTCTTATAATCCGCAATGAAACCGATTTTAGCACCACTGTGTACCGTAAACCCTTTGCAGTTTGTTTACCACCCCATGCCAAGTCATGCCACCCTGTTAAGCAAAAAATGGCTTCTTTTTACTATTATGTTTTCCGCGCGCTAAAAGTTTGTTCCTCTGAATCTTTGCTTACCAATGAACTTAATTATTTGAGAGCAGTTGCGATTGACCGTGGATTTTCTCCCGTGATTATTGATAAAGCCGTCAAAAAATTTTCAGATTCCCATCAAAGAAGACATTCCACTGTTAGAAATAATATCAATGACCTTGTCGTGCTTCCATTTTATCCTTCTGTTAGCTATAAAATTGCACGGATTCTCCAGAAATTCAATTTTCAAGTCGGTTTCTCCCCTATTAATAAAATTCACCCTTCGATTCTAAAAGATTGCGTTTCTGTCTTGAATTCTTGGGGAATTTATAGTATATCATGTCAGTGTGGTTTAAGATATATTGGCCAAACAAAAAGAGCGTTGAAGTTTCGTATCAAGGAACATGAATCTTATGTCAAAAAAGGGGAAATTAACAAGTCTTCAATAGCGTATCATAGCTGGACTTTTAACCATAATTTTGATTTTGGGTCTGCAAAAATCATCCAAAAGGCTTCTTCCATAGGCGAATTGGATTTTCTTGAGGCTTTTCACATTCATAAAGATTTAGAAAGTTTAGTTAATGATTTGAAGTCCAATCCAGTCCTTCCTAATGCCTTTAAAATTCTACTGTCTTAATTCAATTATTTTTGCCGATAGATGGCGTTACCTCCTCGCACTTGGTACTACCAGAGGGTATAAAAATCCGTTCAGTGGTTGATTTCCATTATTTGAAGTTCAGATTTTGAGCGTAATGTGCATTTGCCCCTCGCTCCCTATTTTAACTTCGCTAATATTTCTTTATGCTTGATCAGACAGCCTGGCTCAGTAAAAGTAGGCGGCCAGTGCAACTCTGATTAAAAATCTAGTTATAACGACGTGCAGTGCTGATAAGCACCACGTGTTTCTGTGATTCCTATTTTCTTCTTTCTATGTATTTCTTTCTCCTGATGAGGAGGGACCTTTAGCTGCCCTCGAAATCGATTGAGTGTTTCATTATACCTACGCTAAATATAAGGTTGTTTTTCACGGTTTGATTGTCACATTAGCGGGTTTCTCTTCTAGTCAAGAATCCATTAGTCGATAAGCTTTAAATTAATTCTAACTGAACCGCACTGTAAACCCTGCAAGTAAGATGCAAGATCCAAGCCTTTCTATTTTCCTTTAAATAAATTGGTCCTGCTACATCAACACCCGTCAACTCAAATGCATCTCTGACTCGATCTTCTGGGAGAGGACAAAGCACTGTATCAAGAGCTTTCGCCGACTGTCTCCTGCACCGAACGCACTTCAATATGACTCTTTGTATTGTTTTTCTTCCTTTTATTATCCAAAATGTTTTATGAATATTAGTCAAAAGAACTGGAGTACCAACATATAAAATTTTTAAATGGTAGTCTTGGATCATTCTTTCTACTAATTTATGTTTGGGTGGAAGTACAATGGGGCACTGGAAGTTCTCATCATCATGTCTTTTCAAAATTTTCATTTTCAATCTTACAATTCCCTCTTCATCAGTGAAAGGAAAATGTCCCTTCAACTGTTCTTCGTTAGAGAATGCCTCTTGTTGAAGGATCTTCAATAATGTCTTCTCAGCAATTTCCAATTCTTCAACACTCAGGGTTTTGTCATAATTTCTTCCTCCATCTTTAAAATTATTTATAAATCTTAGAATCCAAGAAATCATTCTCACAAAACTTACTTTAAAAAGTAACTTGAAAAGTAATTCAGATACCATTTTTCAGTGGTGATATTAGCCAAAGTCGAAATAATGTTCTTTCACTTTTCTCTCATGGTTTCTTCTTCGTTAGTAATCACTTCACTAGTTGGCCATTCTTCATTGTTCTTCATAAGCCATTCTGGCCTTTGCACCAGCGAGATTTCTCAAAGCTCGTAATCGAACACCCTTGTGGAATTTCTTGGAATGTGATGCCATTCAGATTCCAATGACAATTTTCGTATTTCTTTTACTCTATTTACGACAAATGGTACCCAATGGTCATCTCTTTGGATCCAAGTGCAGTGCTTGAATCTGAACAATAGTTCCTTGGAATGTTGTCTGAGTTGAGTGTTTGTAAAGCAAGAGCTGCAAGTCTGACTCGTATACAGCAAGCTAGCAATTCTAGACGATTCATCATCATTTTTCTTAATGGACTCTCTCTACTTTTAGCTAGAAGAAAATATACCGATACATTTTCACTTGTTTCCTTTCTTAAGTAAATCACACATCCATAGGGTTGTTTACTTGCATCACAGAACATATGAAGACTAAGACTTTCATTTCCTTTTATATCTAAAGCCCTTGGAATTCTAATACTGGATAAAAGGGACAAATCATCAGTCCATGTATAGAACTCTTTTCCTCTTTGGGTCTTCTATAGTCTTTGGGTATGTTTGTATCCCAACCAATTTTTAACAACCAGTTCTTTTGTGAGTAGTTTAGGTGTTCACGTTATCAGGCAGAGAAAATCCATGGGATCAAAAATGCGATGTACCGCAGACAATATATTTCTTCTAGTAAGATTCACTGCTTTGTCAGTAGCAGTCTTCACATCACAGATAAGGCTATTATCTTCCTTATCCCACAAAATTCCCAACAGAGGAGTAGGTTGTATACTGTCTTCAGATTTCAAAAGAGAAGTGTGCTCCTACCTTCTCAGATCGAATGACGCAGAATCTAATATTTGTTTTGATTCCTCGATGAATCGCGTTTCTTCATCAGGAACAGATGTGATGCATTTATCTACGTAGAATAATTCTTTTAAATTTTCTACTGTTTTAGGATATTTAGATGAATTTATATCAATGTGATTGCTTAATATATCAGCTAATAAAAAAGGATTGCAATTCAATCCAGAAACAACGCATTTATGTCTAAAAACTCCAAGTTCTTTCTTGTCAAAGTCTTTCCACCATAAAAATCATAAGAAATCTTGATCACTCTTATTCACTGACATTTACAAAATTGCATTTTTTACGTCTGAAATAACTCCTATTTTATCTTAAAATTATAGGAATAATCTCTTCCAGCAAATTTGGACCCTTTTCTAGGCAATCATTAAGTGAGCACGAATTTTTGTCTTTACAGGGAGCATGAAATACTGGTTGCAATTTCGTGGTCCAAGTTTCTTTGAATACCCCTTTATGTAGTATAAATAGTGACACTGATTATTTGTTTCATGTTCAGGGACTTCTTCTATAATTCCTACATTTAACCAATCTGTGAAAACATTTTCGTAATCCTCCAATTTGCCCTTTTGTATCAACCGATGTGTCATACTGTTTAAA
Organism: Stegodyphus dumicola; assembly: GCF_044657685.1. Classification (NCBI taxonomy): domain Eukaryota; kingdom Metazoa; phylum Arthropoda; class Arachnida; order Araneae; family Eresidae; genus Stegodyphus; species Stegodyphus dumicola. The sequence goes on along the minus strand of NC_140781.1, from coordinate 103,242,344 downwards.
TGCTGCGTAGCAATATCAAAATTTTGACTTAAACAGGCCCCTTTCTATTACCCAAGGCAACTGAATCTCATATCTTCCCTCTTTAAAGGTAATAGTTTTGTTAAAATGATTCATTGCAGCAATTTCCATTTCCTTTCTGCATTTTGTTTTACAGGGTCTCGAATACCCAATGAATCTCTTACAAATTTTCAATCTTCGATGAGTGAATTAATAAAGAAGTCTCTGCAACGACATAAGTCACATTTTCCTTATCATCAATATGATCAAACAGTTTTTCCATTAAAATCCAACCCATTTTGGTTTCCGTTGTAACTAATGTCGAGTTTAAACGTTCAGTTTTGTCCTTTACTAATTTCCAATAATTATCGGCTCCAATGAGTAAAGATACGTTGCTGTTATCTAGAGATTCGTGATCAACATCCGCTTAAATTATTCCTCTATCTTTTAACAACTCCTTAATATTTTCTGGAGGATAGTCTAGTTCAGTATTTGATATTTCATCAGTCTCTAAAACCCCAATAATGAATTCCTGTTTATCAAAAATGCTTTTTATTTTTACTTGTACTTGTGCACAATTCTGTTTGGTAGGCACTTGAGATCCAAAAGTGGGAATCATTGTTTCTTCTCTTCCCATGACTTTTAATCCCAGTTGTTTAGATAGACATTTCTGAATATATGAGTGTTGACTAGCACTGTCAAATAAACAACAAACTAATTTATTATGTGACATACTTTTAAGTTCTACTGTTGCCGTCTGTAAAAATATTTTATTCTTACCCATGCTAATACGATTGCATGCTGAATTTTCTACACCTTTTGTTTGTGATATTTTGGGTTTTTTCTCATTTTAGCAACAAAGTGTTGCGTTATGTTTTTGGTGGCCGTATATACAAGAATTTTTCTCAGAGCAGTCTGAAATTATATGCCCTTGAACCACACATAGATAACACCTACCTTGCATTTTTAGTACATTTCGTTTTTTCATTTACACTCATATTGCACTTTTCATTATTTTGTGTGTTATTTTTGCAAAAAATACAATTTTCCTCTTTTACTGGAGCTAATAATTCTGCCGCCGACGAGGGGTTAACTTTAGAATTAAACTTATTGTTTGTGTATTTAAAATTACTTTTGTGTTTGTCAAAATGTTTATTCTTTCCATTCAATGGAACAGATTTCAGTTCCGGTTTGTTAACTGTGTACGTTTGTTCACGACATTCAATTTCTTTTTTCAAAAAAGCAATTAAACCCGTAACATCAGATTCTTTTTTTGGATCACGCTTTCGTTGATATTCAAGAATCAAACCATGAGGCAATAATTTCAATAATATTGGATTTAACAAGTCTCCGTATGAACCTGAAGTTACTCCTAAATTACTTAAGCTTCGAATCTTTATTTCACAAGCTTCGTGTAATCTTCTTAGTGCATTTAAGTTAGAAGAATTTTTAACTGGTTCTATATCTAAAAGATTATTCATATGTAATTTTATAATTTTCTCTGGTTTTCCAAAGTGTTCTATTAAAAGTTCTAAGCATGAATCGTAGTTGTGTTCGGTTAACTGAAATCCTTCAATGACATTATATGCTTGCCCTGTCAATAATGATTTCAAGTACACGAATTTTTCAATCTTGGTAAACGCTTTATTCTGATCAATCACAGCATGAAAACTATTAAAAATTCTAACCGTTTTCCTGCATCTCCTGAAAATTTTGAAATATTTAACTTCAGCAATTTCATAGCCGATGACGATACATTTATTTCAGAAACCGACGTGTTCAAAGAATTTGCATCTGATACATTTTTCACAGACAAATTTTCATTACATTTATTTAATCTTATTTTAATTATAAACTTTGCAGACATAATTTGTTCATTCTATTTATCACTTGCAGAAATGTCTTTTTCAAATTCTTTAGCATCTTTTAACTGAGTTTTGATTTGTGAATTCAACATTTTCAATGTGTTTTCTCTTTCAAGAATGGTTTCATTCATCTCCTGCAATTCCTCAATGTTTGTGTTTTCGATATTTTCTGATAGCAAAGATTCTATTTTTGTAAGTAATTTCAAAATTTCATTCGTACGTTTCTGCTTCAGTTTGTCTAAAGCTTCCATATTTAAAATTAAGTAATCACAATGTTGAAATTTTTTTTTTAAATTTTCAAAGAAAAAAGGAATTGCTTACCTGTTTACAGGTAATCCATCTGCTAATCTTAGAAATTCTAACCCAAAAGTCCCGATTGTAGCACCACTAAAATGTTGTTTCTAATTCACGAGTTCTATTATGTCGAAGTTTCTATCGGGAGAGCTTTCGATTTCTCGATGTTCAATTCACATTCGAATCATGACTTCAAAGTTATCTTAATGACTGTTTATTTACACACATCTGTTATTTTACAATATATACATAATTTTAGATTAATTTCAAATCAAAAGATGGGGATTACCCCCCTTCAAATCAAATTCTATTAAGAGAAGCCGAGTAAACGACCACTCCCTTCCAAGTTCGTTTTTTGACTGCATTGCCACTGGCAGAAGCAAAACTATCACTCATTTCGCGTTCGAGTTGTAATATGCTGTGTTGCAATGAGTGCCATTTTAATATCAGGTAATGCTACATGCACATCACAGAATAAACTGTCTGAGATGAAGTTGCATGCTTTTCTTTTTGCCTCAAGTAAAGAAATGCAAAAATGGATAAAAAGAGAAAAAAACAAGCCCTCTCCAGTACAGTCTTCCACTAGCAAGTAAATAGATATATAGTTAATTATAGCATGTTAATTTTTAACATAGACATTTGTTCTCATGGTACACCAAAACATTGATTCTAGATTAGAAAGAGTGAAGTCCTTGAATCCATGTCATGACACCCTGCTGAATGACCATATTGGCTATAAGCCACTTACCACCTAAATCCTTCTTCAAAGGTCAGAGTAAAAAAGTGTTAAATATCAGTTTTATGCTGTAGGGAGGATGATCCATTATCTCCCACTATGGGTATCACTTCAAATCATATGTATGATGGCTCTGTGTGGTCCTGTGTTGTCATGCATTAACACACCTTCCTTTTCAAAGGATTATTTTTTAAACTTTTTCTGCTACTCTCTCACAATCAGTCTAGTGGTTCAGAATAACTCGCAGCATTCATTGTTGCTTCCCTGGGTAGGAAAGACGAACTGACAGCACTCCATGTTGGTTCCAAAAGATTATCATCATAATTTTTTATGGACAGGGGAAAATAGGGGGGATAATTGTTATTTCCATGATATGGATACTTCCTTCACCTTGGAGTGTTACATAGTGCACCAATGCTTCATCCCTTGTAACAACAAAATGCAGGAATGAAATGGCTTCCTTGCTAAAGTGCATCAAATGCACAAGAGGCATCCCATTGTCATGTCTTTACAGTCATCTGTGAGTTGTGTAGTCACCTAACATGAACACAGTTGCAGTATCTCAGTAATCATAAACTATGCTTGTACACTGCTCACTGAGATGCTGAGTTCAATTGCAAGTTGAATAAGACAAGCATCTTGACATTTGAATGGTATGGTAATTACTGCTATCCAGGCAAAAAATTTGAAGAAGATTATTGCATCTGTAAGAGATGTTACTTTACTTTTTGAACTGCCCTCACAGCTAGACATGTTTCTAAATGATGATAATGCTCAAGTCATAAAGATTTATATGCTTACTGCAATATAGCCATTCAGATAATGCAAATAATGTAGATAGTTTTAGCAAAGTGAACTAGTGTTTACGTATATCAGGCTTTCAGCATGTTAATTAATATAAGAGATGAATACTGAGAAATTTTTTTTTGCTTTCACATCAACTACTGAAAAGTGTCTATTTTTCTCTTGGAGATACATGTATCCATATTTAAACTTGTTTTATGTCCATATTTCTGTGATATTCCTCAGAATGTTGCTGTTGATATTCATGCTTTGGTCAACATGTTTGCCTGCAGGTTATGCATGATATAAGTTTTGTTCTGAAGACAACTTCCAGGAAGTAATTCCATGTGTCACTGAAAAGGAAAGCATCTATGTTTCCCTTTTCACTCAAAAATGGAAGCCATTTCTTCTGACTTCACCTCTAACCTGAGAATACCTTCTTGTGATTGTCAGCCCATTATTTGGTAGTAGTAAAATTGGTCAGCTGATTCTTCACATTAAAGACACATCCCTTCACTATTCTGGAACTTGACAAATTATTGTGAGAACTACCATTCGAGCCCATAGTGATGAAGTTTGTGGAAAAATCCTATATTTCATATTCTGTTTGAGTGCACTGTGGTTTTACATGCAACAGTTTCAAGAAATAAATAGAAGAAAAGCATACAGTTATCAAATTTAATACTAGGCTAAAATTTATAGACATCTGTTTTATTACAAAATCGTATTTTGAGTGAGATAAGCACAGGTTCACTTAAAAGTTTTCAAATAAATCCTTTATTAATGTGGAATTGGTATTTGACTAAAGTTAAATTATAAAAAAAATATAGTTAATTAAAAAATTGGTTGTCCACTTAGTATTTCTAATTCAGCAGCACAGAGATTTATGAGTATTTGTTTTTTTATTTATTGCATATGTTTTTTAAACAGTGTTTCTCAATCTGCTTTTGTTCGTGTTCTTCATCTCAGTTATTAGCTATATATTTAGTTTTAGGACAGATGCAACAAAAATGCACTTTTTATGTGTCTGTTAGTAACTACTCATATCTAAGTTTTTCATTCCCAAATAGATTTAACTAATTTTGTAAGGTATATTTACTTACTTTTTTCTCAATTTATTTAAAATAAAACATATTGGCAAAATTGTAGATCAATATATTTTATGATTTTTTTATGCCATTCTTAGCTTTTTAATGATGCAATTAGAAATGCAGTGTTGTATAAGAAAAATCCCACAGACTTCTTTGATAAAGTTATGCAAGAACTAGAAGTAAGTATTTGGAACACTTCAAAATTTTCTCATTTTTTTTTTTGTGTCATGCTGATAATGCTCGATTAGCAAAGCTACTATTATTTTGTATAATAGATTGAAGATTTCTTTCTTTTTTTATTTTCATATTTAATTTTAACACCTCGTAAGTGATGTTAAGCTATCAACATTAAACATATTTATGGATATCCAATTTGTATGTAACATGGAACTTAGATTTCCATTCTTCAGTCGTTGTAATATGTCTAACAATTTTTATAATGTTTTTCTAGATAAAGATTTTTAAGGTGAAACAAAATTTTTAGAAATTACCCATAAATCAACTAAAACGTCGCCACTGACTGTGAACGACTGCACTTTTGAAAAAGGTGGCACGATTTAAATATCTTGAAACTATTATCACTAATAAAAACGATTTATCTATGGGAATTAATTACAGGCTCCTCATTGCACATAGATGCTACCATGGTCTTGAGAATCAATTCAAATCTCAATTTATCTGTTGTAATACTAAAACTTGTATAAAACCTTGTCATGCCCCATCATAATATATGGCTGTAAGTGTTGCACAATGACTAAAATAAATGAAAGTAAACTACTTATCTTTGAACGTAAAAAATCATGATATCTACCATAAATTTAAACAACCTGAAGGTCATAAAAAGCCACAAAATTCGATGGTTGGGTCATTTACACAGAACTGAATACACAAACCCAGTAAAACAACTCATATTTACCAAACCAATGGGAGCTAGAAAGTGAGGAAGGCCACCAATTAGTGGCTTGATGCTGTTGAGCATGACATTAATACCATGCATAGGGGAGACTGGAGGAGTATTGGTATGGATAGGTCCAGATGGTGTAGACCAAGGATGTCAAACTCGCGACCCACAACAAATATTTTTGCGGCCTGGCCAATATATCGGCAAATAATAAAATAACATATTGACGAAGAAAAAAATGAAATGTTTACTGCTAAGTAATTAACGATAATTTATTTAGTGTTGTTAGATTACTCACAGCGAGCTGACACACACACTACTTAAATTACAAATGCGTGTGAGTAGCTTGCGTTCAGCTACCTTCGGCTTTTGGTGGACACGTGCACTCAGAACTTGTACGCATCAACCTAATGTGGCCGAACTCACGGTCTCAGTTTTCCAATCATAGTTTTGTACGATATATTGGTGCATGCATGTGCATGCACTTTGCTTTATTGTTAATTATTACTTAATTCATATTATTACGGATTTCATAGTTATTTATTTAGTTAGTTTTTTTTATTTAGAATTTTAATTAAATTTGCCTCGTGTTGCCTTAGCAATGCAGACGATTTTTGAAAAGACAGCTGCGTTGGAAGGTTAAAAATAGAACAGCGCATGCATTTAATACCTAATAAATAAATATCTCGTAATTGCTGTTGCCATCCACAAAAACCAGAGGTTTGAAAATACTCGAAAATTTGCATATGAAACTATTTCCATGTTTGGTAGCACTTATCGGTGTGAGCAGTTATTGTCAGTCATGAAAGGTAATAAGTCTCCTATTAGAAACCGTATTAATGATGCTCACCTTGGGTCAGCATTGAAAGTTATCACTGCAAACAAAATTTCTCCCGAAATAGGAAAGATAATAGCAGAGAAGAGATGTCAAGTATCAGGACGTAAACATTAAATTTTTCTTGTTCTTTTCTATATAAATATATATCTATGTTTATTATTGTATTATTCGAAATCTACATTTCTATGAATAGTGTTTTTTTTTTTTTTTTTTTTTTTTTTTTTGCGGCCCACCTAAAGTTAAACCTTGTTTGTTTGGCCAAAGTGTACCTATGAGCTTGACATCCCTGGTGTAGACTGATTGAGATGCTTTTGGTCAACAGTAAGCTGTAATGCCTCAAAAGAAGAGGATAAAGGGTTTCAGTAAAAATACATAGTTATTTCCATCTGGAACATTGTTAAATATGTCAGCTGGGCAGAATATACAAATTATTGTAATTTACAAATACAAACCAATACTTTAACGGGTTTCTTTTGGAGGGGGGAATTGCATATTTAAGACTAGATGCATGTGAAAGTAGTTGCTAGCATTTATTGAAATGCATTAATGCTTAAACTAATAAAATAGAAAAATTGTTATAACTAAAAGTTCTGCAATTAATCAACAAGAAACTTAAGTAAAAATTCTTTTTGTAAAGTTATGGACATTTTCATTTTATGCAAAATATTTATTTACTGTTAAAGTTTGCATATGTGAACAATATGCCATAATTAGTTGAAGTACTGCTGTGTCTAAATGGTTTTCCAAGTTACTAGTTTTAAAATTTCAAAATTAATAAATTTTATTTCTCCTATTCAAAGTATTTTTACTTATAGTCTGTTTCATATATTGTGTATCTGCTTTTGAGATGCATTGAATTAGGTGACATCTTGATGATGTTTCACAATTAAAAACAAGATTTATCATTATTTTCAAAAGTTGCAAGTTCCCTAAAAAGTTACTAGTACTTTAGATTTTCTTTAATTATTTTAAATTTAGTAACTATTTGATTGTTTTGCAGTTCATCTAGAAATGTGTGTCTGTTGATTATTCGTTTGGTTGTTTCTTAACAAAGGCCAAAGAATTACCAACTATCATTTAAAGTCATGTGATTTTTTTTATTATTATTATTGATTTACTTTTACTCCAGTTTTGTTTTCCAAATCATTTTAGATTCAGTTTTTTTTTAATATGTGCATTCCTTTTAGAATGTTCACCACTTGGAATTGATATTAATTTTGTATATTTTAAAGCATTATGTTCTTTACTGCTGAAATTTAGATGGTTAATTCTGATATTAAATGCATTTCTAGAGGAAGGTAATTTTTAGTTGTGGTTACTACAAATCAGTGCTTTTGGGGCAATTTGTAGGTAGCACACTTTTAATGCTGTTGTGATTTATCTCTTTCGTTCCTAAGTACTTAGATGGGTGTGCATATATCAAAATTAAAACTTAAGAAGCCATTAAAGAGACAAACATATTTCACTATTAAGTGTACTGAATGGGTACCAGCTTTTCTAGAAGCTGTTTGTGTTTAGAAACTCACTAATATCGTGTTTCAGAGGAGGGGGGGAAAAAGAATTATCTTTTTTGTTCACAAATTGGTTTTTGCGTCATTTGATTTTTTAAATATTTTCTTTAATAGCAACCATAATATATCTTTAATGTTACAGAATTTTTTTTAATTAAGCTGGAGCAGGTTAATAATATTAAATGGTGGGTAATCATATTTCTGTTCTGTTCAGTGTATGCTGCAGGACTAAAATGTGGATAGAAGTATACAAAGTAGTTATTTAATTGTATACTGCACAAAAAAAAAAGGGACAGTTCTGTATCTCCTGTTCTACTGGGCTGATTGACAAAATTCAGATTGTGCTTTTCATGTCTTTAAAGCGTGATGTAGGATATATATTAGATTTATATATAGCATTATTCTAACATATTTTGACACAAAATCAGATTTTTTTTCTGAAGTAACATATCAATTTTTTCCTATATTTTGTTTCTACGACTAGAATTATGCCTAGATATTAAATTTTGTAATTTTAGGTGTGAAATTTGTGGAGAAACTAAAAAATTTATCTTGGCAAATTTTTTTTTCAGTTTGCGCCAAGAATAATTCACTTGGTGGGTTTCTTAATTTATAGTAACCTACTTACTCTCCTTATTTTTCTTTGATGTACGAGAGGAAAAAAGGTCAATCATTCATTCTTCCAAATGATTTTAATAAAATGCATAAAGCACATTTTTTTTTTATTATTATTATCGCTTATATTAGATACACCAAATTTCAAAACGTGCCAAAATGTAAATTCACGTATATCTTAGGAAACTTTGAATAAAAAACTCTAATTTTCTGCAGATATGCTTAGAGAAACATTTACTTTAAGATGATGTTAAAAATTTTATAGGTTATAATATAGAAATTTTTTTTGAAATAACCCTTTGATGGGCAGTGGGATGCAGGCTTCCCACCTTTTTTAACAGTTTTTATCTCCCAGATGAAAGCTGCAAAATTCCATTTAAAATACATACAATTATGCCTTTAAGTTCTCTAAATATATAACAGATGGCAGCAGTAGTGTTCGTTCATAGAAATAATGTAAAATAAAAATTCTTTGCAGGTCTAATTTTAAAGCAGTTTTTTTCCTTAATTTCTAATGCAATTTAAATCGTGTGAACAACAACTTTTGGTGTTGGAAGGATTATTTTTATGTGAAAGTTTCCTTTTTGAATAAAAATTATTAATTCATGTATTAATTAAGAATGGTTGAAATTAAAAGGTGGGACCAAACACATCCCACCGCGCATGTAGGAATTGCTGCTAATTCACAATAGAAAAATATCCTAAGCAGAGAAAAGAGAGGTGAAATGTAAATAAACATGACGGCCTTTTAAATATCTTCCTTTTCAAACCTGTAGCAAATAAAGTACTGGAGTGAAAATCTTCTCTGTTTCAAAGCTATTATGAAATCATTAAAAAATGTCTAAAAAGTCGTATAGAGAGCGATTTTTTTTAATTATGTAATTTTTAAAAGAAAAAAATATTTTTTATTTTGGGAATATGATGAATATTTTCTAGATAATTATTCAAAAACATTTTTTATATCTTGCATTTTCATTTGGTTTCTAAAATTAGCACTTTAGGTAAGCATGTTAGGAGAATTTACGCTGAGGCAAAGATGCCATTTTACTGCTCTAGATGTGCGGTGGGAGAAGCGGTGTCCTACCACGTCATGAATTACCTTAAAGGTTTGCCTGTTTTTTTTTTTTTTTTTCAGGAAATAACATTGTCTTAAGAGCTAATTAGAGCCAATTTTTAAAAACTACTCATGCGATTTTTACAAAATTTGGCAGTTTAGTATAATTTGAGTCATAAAATCGAAATATAAAATGGCATGTCATTTCAGAAAAAGTCCGATTTTGTGTCAAAATACTTATATTAAAACAATGCTGCATATAAATCTGTTACCATAAGTTGCACTTTCGACACACGGAAAACACAAGTTGAATTTTGTCAATTGGGCAAGTAGAACGGGAGCTATAGAACTGTTTTTTTTTTTTTTTTTCCCCACACTGCATCTGCAATAATTTCATCTGAAATTCCTGTAGTAGAGATCATTTAACCTTTACACAAAACACTTATAAAGAGCTTTAAAAAATCTATTCCTAGTCACGAATAAATTGTTCAGTTGAATAAAAAATTACAGCATAGCATTCCAAATATTGTTCGTTTGTGGCCAAAATTACCACAACTTGAATTTTTATATTTTGAAACTTTGCATGCTACCAGAAAGTGCTAGGTCTCACTAAATTTGAGCTTTCGTACATTATTGGAAAGATAATGCCAAATTATGTAAAAAGTAGAATCCAAGTGTATGCTGTGCAGAGATTTATGCTTAGACCTTATGAATGTGTTTATACCACCTCAATACACACCTTATGAATGTGTTGTTGAGTAGCTAGCTACAATTGTAAATCCTACTGGCCATTGTTCTAAACACAAATTGAATAGTAGTAATTGAATGCTGGTTTCATGGTTTGTGTTGTATACAAAAAACAGTTGCTGCTGCAAGTGAAGCTCATCTGAGATTTTATGAATTAGTATTTAATCAAATTTGAGGTAAGTGCCTCCGTATGACTAAAGACTAGAATACTAGAAACTGCTTAGAAAATATCCATGCTTCTCTGGGATTCAAACTGAGACCCATAAGAGCCCACTGCTAACCGCTATATCGATCTGAGCAACACCATGAACATGCAGCAAAACTGACTTTTAGCAATTAGAAAAATGGTGTATTGTAGCTATTACCATATTTGATGCATCCTCAAACTAAAGACTAGGAGTAAAATTTATATGCCAATAAATAAGTCTTCAGTTTTGGTTGCCATCATAAAACTGTGATAAAAATGTTGTTGGTTAATAATATATTTTTTAACCTTCCAGCATGTACGCTTGGCAATTTTACATGAGCACGTGCACTTCGTATTTTTTTACGACATCCATTATTTTACTGTTTTGGGCACGAAAAATGACAGAAATGAGTGAATATTGATTATAAATTTGTTAAGAAATAAAATATTAATCTTATTTTTGCAAAATACAAATGATATCACATTCAAATATAAGTAAATTATTTTTAAGTTCTTATGTTAGTGAGATGGAAATGCAATGATGTATTTCATTATAGAAAATTTTAAATTTATTATTTAATAATTATATTTTAAAGTCGAAGCTAATTTTAATATTCACCAAAGACAAGTATAGACAGTAAAAAAGGAAAACACCTTGGTAGGAAAAAAAGGAAGTATAACATTACTTACTTCTGCAAGGAAATTTACTTCTTACTGGTTACAAAAACACACTTTAAACTAACTTTAATGTTTTTATTTATTTCTAAAAAATAGAAATGAAAGAAAATAAGGAAGGGAAATTGCTATTGTTCTTCCATCCAAAGGTTTCCTTGTCTTTCTTTTCTTCATCAGATAATTCTTGAAGAAGTGAAGCAAAATCAGCTGGTTGCACTTATTTTTTTGCCATGAAAACTGATATAAAATTTACAGAGCTAAATGTATTCAAATTAAAATAATACGCAGCAATAAATAACATAAAATTACAAAATATTTGAGGAAAAAATATTTTCCGAATTTTAAAACACAACCACCCTCGTGTCATAAACTTTATGAAAAAGCTGCCATGTAGCACAAAAGCCCAGTTAAAAAAAAGTCATATGACTTCGTACTGGCACATTCCATGATGTGGGAAGGGTAGAAAGGAGGAATAGAAGTGACCTTCAGACGTCTCAGCTTCAATATGCGAAAAATATGCATTAACCCCTTCGAGCCGGGTAGCGAAAACGCGCGCTTATCGCGGAGGCCGGCAGTGTCTTCCACGAGCGTCTCTCCAGGGCTGGGGGCTTTTTTGCTACTAAGCCTAAATCCATGAAATTTCCGAAGTATCAACGCATTGTTTAATGATGCTCTATAGAGTATTTAAATGGCTTATGCTTTATAGATATTTTTATATATATATACTTTAATTACCTTATTTCGTGTTTAAATGCATATTTTACACATTTTATTTTAATTACTCACCATTTTATGACTTTTAACATTATACATCTGAAAAGTAAATATATTACTTAAAATTCTGTTTTCGTATGAAAAATTTTAAAACAGGGATCTACACACAGTCCTACGTTACATTCCTTGAACTTGTAATAACTCATTTGCCGTTTTGGAGGATTTTTCCGGGAATGTGAACAAACGAAGCACCGTCGTCTCATTTTCTTATCAGTCTCTTCTGAACAAAGTTTTGGAAAATGTCTTTCAGTTAATCTTTCAGAATCAATATCAGAATTTCAGAATCAATATCTGAAATATTTTGCATCATTTCTGCTATTTCATGCTCTGTTAAACATTTTCGACGCTTCAACATTGAAACGGTAAAAACAGAAAGAATTCACATCTAACAAGATCTAATTATTTTCTAAAAACTGAACTGTAAACCGAAATACTCAATGCTTTAGCGCATATAAAACTTCTACTTACAATAACTACCACGTGCGAATAAAGTGCGATTTAAAGAGACGTCATAAATCACGGCATTCGGAAACATTTAGTTCCCCGTTTGTTTATATAATCAAAAACACGTGTATGTGAGTCATGCTTCTCTCATTTCGAGTAGAATGTCTAATGTACATGTATCTGAAACCATATGGGCATACAGTGCCATCTTGTGGCAGAAATTATAGTTTGAAAACGTTCCAAGGTACTGGCACAAATACGTGACATTCGGTAGAAAACGAAACAATGCTCTGGCACGCCTGCGTGTCGGCCGGTAGATAAGTGTGTTCTTTGCTGGCACGTATACGTGACAGTCGGCACGAAGGAGTTAAAAACTGAATTTGTTGTAAATTTTGTGCATGCGTGCATGCTGGGAGGTTAATAAAATTATCATGCACATCTGGAAAAATTCACTATTTTAATTTGTCTTAAATGTTGTATGAGGTCTTTTTCTCTCTGCCTTGCATGTGTCTTCATGGTGTAATTACAAAGTATTTCTGGCTAGCATTTGGAAGGTCTGGAGTCCTGGTGAAGACATAGTACATTTTTCACATCTTGCACTCCAAATAAACTGCCGAAAGGTCTGTTCAATGGAATATGCATATTTTACTCATTTTTCTATGATAGCATTTCTCTGTAAAGTTTAAATCTGTACGCAGCAGTTGTTTCTTACTAAACAAGAAAGTCTTCAACCATTTGTCAGTTTTCACTGATGTCTTTAAATTGTTAAACAATGTTATTTATTGCTGTGGGTAATAAGAATCTTTTGTTCAGTACGTGTTTTTATATTTAACATACTAATTTTCCCCTTCTTTTATTTAGGCTTTCGATGCTGGTAAAGATCCATTTGATGCAAGTAGTAATTCATTTGATATAGGCAGCGACTCTGTAGAAAGTTCTAATACGGTATCTGAAACTAGTTCTACGAAATAATGGTTAATAGTGTTTACCATTTTAAAGGACTTGTGCCTTGTCATCACATCATGTGATAGATAATCTGTGATTTTTTACTAAGTTGTGTCATAATTGCATTGTGTTAATGTCCAATTTTATTATTTTCATAACAACAGACAAAGATGCATATTGAAAGTGGCTGAATATCTGTTAATTGTATTTTTGTGAAATACTCATTATCATCTTTTAACATTGCAAGCTTGTGTAGAAAATTTGAAATTTTTGAAAGATAAATGGATTGTTTATAAGTGAATTTTTTGTATTATACTGACTTCAGAACTGTTTAAAAGGCTTCATATTAAATTCTCTGTGTAAGTGTAATGAATTATTTTGTATTGTAAAATAATTTGTCTTCACTTTATCGTGGAAAACCGTCCTAAAATTTTTATTCAACACTTTTAGATATAGTTTATTAAAATTCATAAGAAACAGCTTTCTTGCTGTATAATTAAAATTTTAATTAACAGGTAGAGTGTACTTGAAATATCAATATATTGTTCCTTCGGTTTGTTATGGACTAAAATTGGAGAAATTACAAACTAAAATTGGTGTTCGGAATGCTTCATGTAAAACTGCATATTAGCGGTAAATACTTTGTATGCAATTTGAAAACTTTTAATACAAATATGTATAAAAATTATAATTGTGTTGTTCCATTTTGATAAATCATTAACAATTATATGGAATGAAATAGCTTGCATATCTTATTCAAAAACAGAAGTATAAATGTGGTGATTTGCAATATAGTGTCTATAATATGTATTTTTCTATAGTTCATTTATTTTTTGTGTCTTGTTTATCTTAGTATTTCATGAATTATAGATTTATCTGAAGTTTAGCATTCGAAAATTATAATATTTGTATAATTCATAATATTCATTTTAAAATGCTGTTTAGAAGTTAAAATAAGAGGAAATAAATAATAAATACTTAATAAATTAAATAATTAGTATTTATTGGGATGAAGCTGCATTTTATTGTAATAATTTAATAGTGATGATTTAAATTTTACACGTATAAATGATTTTACTGACTTTCAGAACATTTTCCTGTGAGCTTTCAGTGTTTATAATAAAAGTGGATATGTTCAATGCTTTTTTATTTTTTAATTGAGTGATGTTCATATTTTTCAGCATTCATATGAGGAGTTTTTGTGAAATGATAGCTGATTAATTATGGCAGTAACCAGGGACACATAATTTAGCATTTTCAAATAGAAACTGGTTCATATATATATGTTGTGCATGTTTAACATGGGAAAAAGATATGAAAGTATGAAAGATGAAGTATATTTTCATTTTTTTTATCGAGTACTGTTTTAGAAAATTAAATCTTTTTCCCCATAAAGTATCTAATTTCGGAAAGCGTTCTTCTTATTTGGATATAAAAGTACTTTCATATTAGTGGAAATCATAGTTTGTCGGTATTTGAAGTCAGCAAGTTACCAACAATGAACCTATTCCTTTTTCTTTTTCATCTGTATCATCATTCCTCAGACTGCTTAGTTCCATCTTGTCTTCATTTAACTGTGGGAATAGTTCATTAGATCTTGTCAGTTTGCAATGATCTGCTTATTATCAGATGTAACCCTTCAGGTCTTTTATACTTCTTTATTTATGTTTTACATGTTCTAAATCTTTTATTTCGATAGAAAATCGCTTGATATATACTGAATTTTACTTTATAATAAATGGGAGTTATAAAGAATGAAAATTTAAAACCCTTATGCAGGAAAATTTAAATACGTAGATATGAAGAGTGCCTTTTAGTTACTTATGTTTCATTATAACCGTAATTTATTCTTATAGCATATGCTAATCTGGTAATTTATAGATTACATGAATTGAAACTTTGTAAAATGAGGTAACAATGGCTCTGTAAAATTATTTCACCAATGTTATAATCCGTTTATAAATATAAACTGACTAGATTATTTGTATTTAATTTGTTAATTATGCATTTCTAGTCATTTTCACAGAAGTTTATAATCATAATCATCAGTTTATATTTTTAGAGATTTATTTTAAACTGGATTATTATTTACTGTCATGCCCAATGTATTTTCTAGTCATAAATGTGTGAAGATTTCTGATGGATTATTTTTATTCACTAGCAATGTGAGAATATAAGTAGCATATAATTTTGTAGTTGTAATATGCATTTAATAGTTGCGCTTTGCTTCTTACCGAAAGAAAGGAAGACTAATAGAACAATTCATTTATTTCATTGTGCAATGAATTGAAATAAAGTAAATGTACACTGGCAGGAAAAATGAGCAAAACAAGGAAAAAGGTGATTAATTTTTTTAAAAAAAAGTTAAAACATTTTTGTAAGACCCTTTATTTCGACCTTTAAAATATTTTCAAAGCATAATGGCTGACTTTTTATAATTATATTTAAACGTTTATCATTATATTTAACTGTATATCCATGGTTTATAAATGAAGCATGACTTCAGTTATAAACCATGAAAATACATTCTTGGTTTTGTGGATAGTTTTAGTATCTTATGTTAGTATCCATAATCAAAATACAGTTTTTGCAATGAATTTTATACTTTTTATTATATTTTGTAGTAGTGCATGCAGTAAGAAAACATTTACACTAAATCTTGTTCTGAAGCTCCAGCAGAGTATTAAATTGACAGCTGCAGTGATACAAATGTAATGCATAAGTCATATTCAGTTTCATTTAAATATAATGTGCATGTTGCCCATAAGTCTGATTCTTTTGCTTTCAAGATATTCTGACTTCAGCTGCTACATTCAACATATTCTGCTCCCAACATGGAACCAATCATTATCATCCATCAGAACCAATTATCAACTTCTGAATCTCTGAAAAGCTTTACATGATGATCAGAATTTAATGTCGCATTTTTCAGAAGTGCAGATCAATGAGTCATTCAAAACGATACCTGCATGAGTATTTCATATATATAACTAACTGGAATAATAGAATTTTCTAAAGAAAATCGAGACTGTTCAACAAAAAGGCATCAGCCAGTCATTGCTACTTCAATCACTATACTATATGCATTATTTTAACTTGGGTTCTTTTTGCAGCCTGAGCAGGTGAAAGACATCGGTATTCTTGTTTAGAGACCTCTTTTATACAGTTTTTTTTTTTTCACTCGCAGTGTATTAAAATATTTGAAAACATGCATGTTGGTAATTCCCTTATTATATGTGATACCATCATTTTCTCATTCCTTTTGGTAACACAGCCTAAGAATCTGACATATTTTGAGTTACTTCCCCATTGTACTGATAGCCTTGGCATCAAGATATATTAGTTGTGTCTTTGAGCCATTTTCAGGTTCTAGAAATGATATTCATAGGTATTTCTCGATTTCCATATGCCTATTTCTATCTAACCACAGGCTTTCCTTTTACATGCCATTTCCCCCAATTAGTCATGTACTTTCTTGTATATTTCACCATTCTTGAGTTTTGTAATGTATTACTCTGTCATTGTTTTGAATGAACCATTTGATGACATGTTCAAGCATTGCAGAAAGTATAGGTAATTTGCATACCATTGTATTGCAAAGTGAACTCTTTTAAACTGTTCTATAACATTCACATAATATAACTGACCTACCAAATTTCATTGAATTTTATCCTTTGTTACTAATGGCATACACCTTTTTGGCACACCTTACAGCAGTCAAAATTTTGAAAATCTTGTATGATTATGCTTGGAATAACTAATATCATTTACTCTTGCTAAAACACAGCAGTGCCTAATATCAGAAACTTAAACATGGATCCATAAAACTGCAGTTATTGGCATTAATTACTTAGTGTAGGATAAACATGGCATAGGTTCAAAATATAATTTACTTCAATTAATAAAGTTTTTCCCATAAGACATGGTCAACATTAAATAAAATAAACTGTGTATGATTACTACATTTCTTAGTATATTACTAAAAATAATACAGAGGATTGCTAATTAAAGGAGGGTAAATTAACCAGGTTGTCTATAAAAAGTGCTTATTTTGCTTTAATTTACATAACCAGATGAACTTCTTGAAAATACAGGTAAAT
This sequence comes from Stegodyphus dumicola, assembly GCF_044657685.1. Taxonomy (NCBI): domain Eukaryota; kingdom Metazoa; phylum Arthropoda; class Arachnida; order Araneae; family Eresidae; genus Stegodyphus; species Stegodyphus dumicola. The sequence goes on along the minus strand of NC_140781.1, from coordinate 103,224,787 downwards.
TTACAATAGTACAGTCAAAAGTCGTTAATCCGGACTCGACAGGACTTCGGCGATTCCGGATTATCGATTTTTCCGTATTATAGATCATCAGTTTAAATCTGGTAAGATGGCATACAGAAATTACAAAATTAAAAATATGAAACCGTAATTTATGAAATAAAGAACAATTATGATCTAAAGGGTATCAAAATTTCCAAAAAGAAAAAGCTTAATATTTATTTGTTTACTTTATTAAACATTTCTTACAATGTAAGTTGTTTAAGTTGCTTTGTTTCATGTGATAATACTTTCTCTTTAATTCTATTAAACAGACATAATTTATTGTTTAGTTACAAAGTTCCGCTGTTCAAGTCCTATAATTGCTGTGTCGAGAATACCAACTAATTTGTCAATCGAAATTTTTCCGTTTTCAATAACCTCTGTGTCACTTTTTTCACTATCGGAAGTGAATTATAATGATGAGGAACTTGATTTAAATCATATCAAAGGCAGAATACATCGAGATGAAATACTACATTTAGTAAGGAATTATAAGCCAAATAAAATAAAAACATCTGTCCTGAATATAAGGGTAGTAGTGACAGATCAACTTCCAATGCATTGCGCGCCGTGGTGACAGATCAACTTCCAATTCATTGCGCCCGGCCACTATCGGAAGCGAATTATAATGATGAGGAACTTGATTTAAATCATATCAAAGGCAGAATACATCGAGATGAAATACTACATTTAGTAAGGAATTATAAGCCAAATAAAATAAAAACATCTGCCCTGAAGATAAGGATAGTGGTGACAGATCAACTTCCAATTCATTGCGCGCCGCAGTGTCCCCCCCCCCCCCGCAGAGCAGCGTAAAGTTGATAAACAGATTTCGAAACATACTTTTGCTTTGTAGATCCTTTACATATTAGTAAATATATATCGGAAATTCTATTTGACATAATCGAAAGTTCAAGCTTACTTTTATAAAATTGCTCTAACAGTCTGCAAAAAATAATAAGCCGGATCCAATTCGAAGATTAAGGAACAACGCAATCTGCAACATTAACTGAATTAGATAATTTTAGCTTAACTTATACTGTCCATTATACATTAAACGCGCATGCGTAAATTATTATGCGCATGCTCACACGCATATTCGCAGCCGTAAAGGTCTTACGCGCACGCGAAAATGCCTATGCGCATGCGTCAACGCAAAGAAAGTTTGTAGCTTTGAGGTCCGGATTATAGATCATTCTGGATTATGGGTGTCCGAATTAACGACTTTTGACTGTATTTTATGTTAATTATAAAATAGGTTACTCCGTTTTCCATTTTTTTAACCGTCTTTGGATTAATCATGATTTTGAAGTAACCATGGGCATCATCCCTGGTGTTATCCCAGTAAACTAGAAGAGTTCATTATAATGCAAAATGTACTATAAAGTACAGTGTACTTCTATATGAGTCAATTTACAAGTTGGCATGATTCTTGTAAAGATTCATGTCTGTGTTTCAATAATCAATTGAATATTTAATTCCCCCCAAAAAAAATGTTTAAGCCAACAGAATTTTTCCAAGTGTCTTCTTCTAACCTTCTTGCTTCTCAATGCATCTCTAGATCTCATGCTTATATCATGAAACTATAATTTAGAACATATGCCTCATCAATTAGTGTAAATAAGACTTAAAATATTTTGCTTGTTAATTTACTCAGTATTTGTTTTATTTTTATTGAATATTTTTTTTTAAATATCTAAAACCTGTAACTTCCATGTGAAAATGAAATGTAGATGATTTTATTGTTGAAAGAAATTACATTGACAGTTTAACATAAAGGAATATTTTTCTGAAGTTTCTCTTGGATGTGTTGGCATAATTTGTAACTGCCAATTGAAATCAGAATGCACTTTACGCTGATACATTTTTATATATCTGTGTATTCATAATATTTAAAAAAATGTTTGTGCATTTGTTTGTGTTATTTAAATAAAATATTGCTGCTAAAAATGTCAGTAGTATCTTTAGTGTGCTGATGTGTGAGGGTACATTAGTCTCATTCTTAATCTCATATACACTCATGCAAAACAATTATTTAAAATTTACACCACAGATTTGAATGTTCTTTTAAAATAGACCAGCTGAGCTTTATAACCCCTGAAAAGTGGTAGTCTGATTTGGAATCATATCCTGACAAATGGGCTGGCTGATTATATGGGAGTTACCAGTTTTTCCCCTGTATAATGTGAATACCATGCAAAACGTCTTCCATGAAGGCATTTCTTCCCTTAGGGAACAGCAGTTAAAGCAACTGATATTCTAATGGAACTTTTAACAGAAATATCTGTTTTGACGTGACAAATTGCATTTAAAGATACTTTTTAGATATACTGCATGATCAGGACTATGAAAAATCGCCTGATTTAACTTTTTAACTGTCCTGCCCGAAATAATCTCGGGCACAGCAATGGTGTTCCAAAATGTCACGCCTGAGTATTAACTCCGGGTAATTTTTGTTTTATATTTTTGTTTGAATATATATCGTGAAAAGTTTATTTCTCATTAACTTTATTGTGAGAAGTTTATCTAGTTAGTTTTATTTATTATGTCTAAAAGACAGTGCAAAGCTTGTTGTTCAAGAAAGGATGAAAATGGAAAAAAGGTAAAAAGGAAACATGATTCTGGTGTACTGATTAAGGAGTTAGTTTGTTGCTTGGAAAATTGTTTCCAGTTACACCACACAAAACTGAACTACGGAATTTCTAATAGGTATTCATTTTTATTTATTTTTTTAGAATTTTTTTAGATTTTTTTTTTTTTTTTTTTTTTTAAATTTTTTAGAAAACAATGCTCCACTAGAAGAGAACTTTACCACTGCCACCCTCAGTGGCAGCCTCCTCAAGCGAATATGCAGTGGCTGCAAAACCTTAAAATTGTTATGCATGTAATTCAAAATGTCAGTTTTTATCTACTAAGTATATTTTATTTTGTACTAAACATTTGATTTTTGCAATAAAAAAAAATTATGTACCCAAATCAAAGTAACTTGGCAGTTAAAGAGTTAACAAAAAGCCTGTGTGTATGTTTTTCTTAAAACATCTTCCCACAAAGGCTTCCAGATAGCCTTCAGGTTGCTTTGTCATAGTCAAAGAATCCATACCATCCTCATCTCAACGACATTTGCTTCAAATGAGTTTTGTGTTTCAACGACCAGAGCTGCTCTTTTGCCTCGGCTGGCAGCTATGATCATAATGGCTTTCAGACGCTCTTCCATCTTTCAGGCAGATAGGCAGAAAGAAATTGACAGTTCATTATAGAAATTAACAATACAAACCAAAATTAATACCTGGAAATAGCTCAAGGAAAAAGCAGATATTAAGCAATTCCTTCTTAGCGCTCAAGGCTGAATGAATATGGAAAAGCTACATACAAACCAAAATTATACCTGGAAATAGCTCAAGGAGAACGCAGATATTAAGCAATTCCTTCTTGGATGAAGATGGAAAAGCTACGAGGGCTCACTGCCTACGAGGAGGGATGGCTTCGTGAAGGACTTCTGGAGAGAAACTGTCTTGTACTCATGGGGAAAACTATGAAAACCAACCATGCAGCTAACTGTTTTGCCTGGGATCGAAAGAAAGCCAGGTCGAACTGCCAGCGTTCAACAATTTTAACCACGCAGCCAAAGGTGTCCCTTAGCTCAAGAAAAAATGTCATAAGTTCTTCTCGAATCATTCACAAGGTAAAACCCAAATCGCAGTTTAGCTAAGCACTAAATGTGAGCGCTAAGCGCTAAATCTAGCAGCTCATTAAGAACTGACATCCAGACTCTCCGAGTCTTATTTATATAGTGCAGCACAGGCTTTTGGAAATTTCGGTAGGACTCGGAGGGAGATCTCTGAAAATGTGTTTTTTCGAATCTTCGAAATAGTAGTCAAATTGGTGAGAAATCGCGAAATATAGCCCTTTGTCGCCAAGATCTGTGAGGAGCGTATTTACCCATCTCTCTCCGTGAGATATTTTTACAATTTAAACGTTTTTGCATTCAAAATTAAAAGATTTACCATTCCATATAAGAAACATATACACAAAAATAAAAATAAACCCTAAAATTATCAATTTTAAAAGCACCAAATAAATGAATAAAAACCATAAACAATATTGCTACAATACAGAAGAGCAACAATGCAATTAAAGACTTTATCGTTTACAGATATTTCCAAGAATATATTTTCGTAGGAAATATTTATGTTTATTTGGAAATGCCTAATATCTTTACCGGAAATAGTAACATTTCATGATTAACAATACTGATAATTTTTATCCTATGTAAATACACTCTTTTGCAAAAAAATCGAAGCACCAAGAAGGACTTCTGCGATTGTGACGAAATTTGGTATGCAAAATCATCTTGATCGAACATGCAAATGATCAAAGTTTCAAGGCAATGAACTGGAATTGCGATCATAGCGCGTATTTCTAGTGAGCAATTCGCAAAGTATAAAACTAGTAACAGAGGCGGAAAATTTACCTTTTTTTTTTTTGTTGTTGTTGTTGTTGTTGTTTGTTTGTTGCTAGCATTGTAATTCCGTAAAGAAGCAGCAACTAAAAATGCCATTACGACGATATCCAAGACCTTACAGACAACTAAACTACTTCGAACGTGGTCGTATTGTAGGGTTGCTTGAAGTTGGATGGTCATACCGAGCAATAGGCCGTCACCTGCAGCGTACAGATACTGCTGTGTAAAGATATTGGCAGCAATGTTTGCTACAAGGATATTGCCGATGAAATGAAAGCGCTGGAAGGCCAAGGAGCACAAATGCGAGGAAAGATAGGATGATTGTTCGCTACGTCCGAACCGTCCCAACGGTATCATTGTCGACTATTCAACGCACTACAGCCACGTCTATACCTCTCGTGGTACCGTCCATCATCTCACGGCGCTTGTCTGAGGCGGGGTTCACAGAGGCCTTTAAGACGTTTGCCTTTGACCCCACAACACCGGCGGAGTCGTCTAGAGTGGTGTCGCAGTTGATCATCATGACTGCCATCAGATTGGCATCATATAGTGTTCAGCAATGAATCCTGCTTCACTCTTGAAGCAAATAACCACCGTGTTCGTGTCTGAAGAGGACGGGGCCAGCGGTCCCAATCAGCCTTTGTTTTACAAAAGCATACAACCATAACCCCTGGTGTGATGGTATGGGGCGCTATTTCTTATGAGAGCAGGTCACCTTTAGGCATCCTCCGTACATCTTTAACAGCTCAACGATATGTTGATACCATCCTGCGGCCGGTTACATTACCCTTCATGCCACGTCATCCAGTGGCCATTTTGCAAAAAGATAGTGCCAGGCCACATTCCGATCGCATATCTCTGGACTGTTTCCGTGTGGTTGATACTCTTCCTTGGGCAGCAAGGTCACCAGACCTTTCACCAATCGAGCATGTCTGTGATATGGTAGGCCACCAGATTCGGATATGACAAAATATCGCAGATCTGGATCAACAACTGATGAATGCCTGGCAGAATGTGTCGCAGGATGACATTAGGAACCTCTACCACTCCTTGTCTCGACGAATTCACGCATGTATTGCCGCCAGGAGCGGTTCGACCAACTACCAAGTTGAACACTCAATGGGTGATTGTGAGCCGTGAACAGGTACCTTGATTTTTTAATCATTTTATTATCTGTGTATGAGCTATACACATATTCAATTTAATCAAAAACAACCACTTCCTTCATGGTGCTTCGATTTTTTTGCAAAACAGTATATACCTTTCAATTAACTTAGTGAATTATTTGAACTTCATTCCGCTTAAAAGAATTGAGATTTAATGCCCAGAAACTTAAAATTCTTTTCAGCTCCTTCATTACGAAAGGGCGAAATGAAATCAATCCTCAGACTGATCATATTCTTTTAGATTAATTTATGCAGTATTATTTTCGAACGAAACCTTTTGATTTCGGGAAAAAAAAAATTGAAATTAAAAGTGTTTTCTGAAGAGATGGATGAGGAATATTTCATTTCTAATTTTAATTTCAGTGAGATAGTTCAAATATGCCTGAAATTAGTCTACCGAAAGTAACACAAAGCGGTGTTAGCTATTTGAATTACTTTGGGCATTAATATCAGGGCATAAAATTGGCATCAAGTAAATGAATTAAATTTAAGTTAAAAAAGTTAGCGGAAAATAGGATAAATATGAATTTCAGAATTTCTCACTCACCCTGATTTTTAAAAATCACCTCCAAATCTATGAAGATGGAGATAAAACGGGAAATAGTAAAGTAAAAGAAAGCACATTATTTAGCATTATTTTAACCCGGATTTTTAAATTGATCCTCTTAATTCATCCTTACTTCAAAGTTAACCAGCAGACGGGCGGTAAAGTCGCTGATCACTGGTAATTCGATCAGGGTTCTATTCCAAGCAAAGGGGCTGACTGTATAGCGTTTTCATGGTTTTCCCGATGGATACGAGCCACTTTTCCTTAGAAAACTCTTCACGAAGGCAGCCCTCTCTTTAGGCAGATAGTCCTTTCCTGTTTTGTCATAATCAAATAAACCATCATTACATTTTATTGCAAACGCCGAACAACTCAGTTATTCGAGAATACAAAAGCTAAGCCGAGATATGATTAGCTGTATGTATTTTAAAACATAATTTTTATCTATATTTTTCCGTAATTTTAATGCTTTTGATTTAGACTAGATTATTTAATAGTGACAACTTGCACAAGATTATTCGTCCATGGAAAGGAAGTCTTCGGGATGATTTTTCTAAGGGAAAGTTGTCTGCATTATGGTACACTTGAGAGAAATCGCTCAAATTTCATCTAAGCCCACCAGCGGCCGAGTGGTGAAAGCCGCTGAACACGGGTAGTTCGGTCCGGAGCTGGCTGCATGGACGTTTCGTGTTTTTCCCCATGTGTAACGTGAATACGAGCCAGTTTCCCTTGAAAAGACGTCCACGGGGCATTCCTAACTTTCCGTATAGTGCCTAAGGGCGGAGCACGTAATAAGTAAAAAAAAAAAAAAAAAAAAATCTCATCTAACAGTCCGGTCAGCTGCTGGAAAGCTGAGCTTCGCGGCTTTAGCTATTTGGTCACTTGCCCTTTGTTGATTTGAGTACGGTGTTTCAGAAAAGAAGAACTGAAACAAAAAGTCTTGTTTTAAATGCAATATTTGAGAACAGAATTAAACTTTCTTGCCACTGGGAATTTTCAAATAATATAAGTTTTTAATTTATAGTTTTTGAATAACTAGATATTGCATGCTCAGATAGTTAACTCTTCCGATTTGCCAGATATATACTGGTTAATACCCTTCAAAAACGCTTTTTTTTTCCCCCCCCCTCGCTTCGTTTTCTTTAAATAAAACGAGAAACAGTTCAATTTCCATTTCCTCCTTGAACGAAGGATTTGTTTTATAATACGAAAGTTGAATTCGAAGATTAGATTTGCTTTTCAAATGAAAATCAATTTGTGAATATTGAATGAAATAATTCGAAATGAGAGCTGTTAAGTGTAAATTCATTCAATAAAGGACCGATTCATGCATTCAATAATGGACCTGATTTCTGCTAAGAAAAAGCACTGATTTGCTGTGGGAGCTCTAAAATTGATGCCAAAATAATCCACTTCATTGATACTAAAAGTGTTATTGACTAAATGTTAGGAACTTAGACACCTTTATTGATTGATGCCAGAGCATTAATAATAATTTATTTAAAGCTGTTTTCGAGACATAAGACGTTATGAATTTATTAGACATACGTGGATAGTAAAAAAAAAGCTTCTTAATGTAAATAATTGCTAGCAGTTTTCAGCAGAGTATTGGGAAAAGAAACAAAGAGAGCAGCGGCTTCAGAAACGCAGCCACCAACATAATATCGCTGATTCGATCCTTTTAATCCATTTCAATTCCTTTTGACGTCTGAGCAGTATTTATAACCCCCAGATTTCAGGGTCTTTTCCATGTCGGGGAGTTCCTTTCAATTGCGATTAACATGTCTTTTGAGTTCTGTTGATAGTTCTTTTCTTATCTCTAGCAGCCACGAGGGAGCGTTTGCTGGAGTCAGAGCGGTCGTGTTGCGGAACATCCTGGCGCCATACAGGCGGAAGGAGATTATAACCAACAGCCCCTTCAGCAAATCGCCCCCAAGAACGAATTTAAAATGCATTTTTAAAACTATTGAACCTCCCTTATGATAGTTTCGTCTCTTGAGAATGGAGATGATGGCCAGAGTTGTCTTTAGGGAAGAGATTTCTAAACATATTGTGAATACTAAGTACGGAATTATAATTTTGGCTGTATGTTAAAACAAACATGGACTGGATTTATAATTTTTTACATAGGAAATTCCATATTTCCAAAAGTAAAATAAATAAATAAAAATTTTGAATAGCTAACTATTAAATATTTAATTTTTTGCCTCTGTTGTTTCGTTGAAATTGCTTATCATAACAAACTGATCACTGACGAAAATTTTCCGTTAAAACCATGTTCCTTCTAATTTTTGTTGAAGTAACTATGCGGAGCACATTTAAAAATTAAATAAAATAAGTAAATAAAAATAAACTAGACAAAATAAAATAAGTTAAATAATTTTACAAATTGTTTTATTTATGAATAAAAACACACCCAACGGTAATAAAAAATAGTAAATTAATTCAAACCTTTACATAACGTTTATTTTACGTTTCGGGAAATTTCATACGTTATTATTATGTAAATTTACTGCTGCATTGTTAACTAAAGCTTAATTCTCATAAGATCATGCAAGTAATCTGCTTGTATTATGCTTCTCATTTTAACTGAATTCAATGCGAAATCCTCAATCGCAGTTTGTATTTAAATTTCTCCTACAATGATGTAAAAAATGCATGCATAATTCAATTATAAATTTCTAATATGCAGGGTATATGATGAAAGTTAGGGATTTAAATTAACATTTTTAATGACGCAGTTTAAGTTTATTTGGCAGTTAGGAATTTTTTAATCTGAATGTTCCTTTGATTTAATAATACAGTTTTTACTTCTAATAAATCGTGTAATTTTATTTTCTTATGATTTTTGGTAAGGTACAAACACCAATTTCCTCAAAATTAAAATTATTTCTTTGTGATGGAATTAATAGCAATATGATAAATACTTTCTAAATGTTTAATTTATCAAACTGATCACATAAACTTTCGATGTACCTAAAATGCCTACACCACATTAACCCGCCCAAGGATAGAGACGCAGTAAACATTAGTAGTTCGATTCAAGCTCAAATCTCAAGAAATGAGCTCACTGTATGAGCATTTTCTCTCCCCCTCATGCCTTTAATATGAATAAAAGGAAGCTTTAGAGTGTTTGGCGCATACGAGCCAGTTTCCTTTAGAACGTCCTCCACGAAGGCATCCCTCCCCGTAGGCAGATAGCCCTAGTGTGCTTTGTCATAATTAAATTAAAACCAACCTTTAGAGTGTTTAACCCTTAAGCATCCATCGCTTTAATTAGAGAGGTCAGGTATCCTTTGCATCATCTTATATATCTATTCCTACCCATTTAACATTAAGATATAACTTATTTCACACTTTCTATTAAGAAAATACTTTTTTGAAGGTACTGGCTACTTGGTTTGCTTATTTTGACTGCAACATATTGATGCGTATCGAATAATTTGTATTATTCAGATATCTTGCAGTCGATTATTTGCCCGGGAGGTAAAAATATTTTTCGTTAATTTTTATGAAAACAGTGCGCAGTAGTAGAGTAACGCAGCATGGAAGAAACATCGGTTATGTAATCATTGTTCACTGTATTACGAAATAAGCTGCTAAAACTGCGTTATATATTTTAAGCCCTTCATCATGCATTAAAAACGAAATAAGTTTTAGAGCAGCAAAGCTAATATAAATGCACACTTGTATATTATTTATATTAGAATGCTTCTGTAAGCGACAACGAGAACGTGGGCCAGTCTCCCTTAGAAAATTTTCTACGAAGGTATCGCCTACCAGCGGCCGAGCGGTAAATTCGCTGAACACTGGTAGTTCGGTCCGAGGTTCGAATCTTGCGAATTGGCTGGCTGTATGGGCATTTTCGTGGTTTTCCCCAAGTGTAACGTGTATACGAGTCAGTTTTCCTTAGAAAGTCCTCCACGAAGGCATCCCTCCCCTTAGGCAGATAGCCCTAGTGTGCTTTGCCAGAATTAAATAAACCAAACCACGAAGGTATCCCTTCCTTGGGCAAATACCCGTAGTATGATTTTGTTTAATTTAATGAATCCGAGATCTTGCATAAACTAAAGTACACTTAATGATTAATGTTTTTTTATTCTTAATTAAAAGAAACTTATGCTAAATATCGAACGCAATTTTTTTTGTATAATTAATAATAAAACATATATAATAAACTTTAAAATTAATGCAACTTTAAAATAATTATTTAAAAATTTAATCCTGATGTTTTCTTAAATCATTCAATATGTTAAAAATATCAAGAGTTGACTTCCTTAAAAACATAAGTCAGCATTCATTAGATATTTTCAGCTGAACGTGGAAATGAGGATGTTGGCAAAGTTATCAAAGGGGTTACAGCAAGGAATTTTAAAATATCTACTTTGAGGTTCTTAAATAAAATGCCTAACTGATATCCAATTTATGCATAGCGAAAAGTAGAAAAGTGCCAAAAACAAGCGCGGCGCATATAACCTCTAAGGTTTCATGCCAGAAAATTCACTGTCACTTCCAAAAGTATTCCTTCAGTGCTTATGGGTGTGACTTATATAGGGTGCGTACTCTTGAATGCTACAAGGAAGATGCTTTAGAAGATGAAATGGATTCAACACCAAAGTATGGATATCTTCTTTACGATTATTTTGTTTAAATTTTAAGCGTTATTTTTCCCCCCTTGCTATAGTTTTTGATACTTACGTATTTTTCCGTCGACCATGAAAGTTTGCTGTTATCTCGTCAAATTCGTTCCGACGGAAGTTTAAATAAAAAACAAATTTTTCCTTCAATAAGATAAAGTTTGTATTATTTAATTAGGCAAAGCACTCGAGGGCGATTTGTTTAAGGGGAGGGATGTAATTAAATATCTGCGGAGTGCTCGCAAAAGTGCTATCTATCCAAGGGAATGGATGCCTTTTTTGAGGACGTATTTACATTACACATGAGGAAAACTATGAAAAGTTTGGTGTATTTAATTATGGCAAAGCACTTTAGGGCTATCTGCCTAAGGGGAGGGATGCCTTCGTGGAGATCTTTCTAAGGGAAACTGGCTCGCATACACTTTAATTGCATAAAAAAACAGACACAAGTTAAAGATAAGGAATTGTACCTAATATGTCTTAAAACTTGCGTCGGTCATTTCGGTAGAAGTTTGAAAGAAATACACATTTCTTTATTTAGTTACATAATCAACAGATAAACTGGTTTATTGAGGATTAATGAATGTTATGTAAAACCAGGCGGAGGTTATATTTACTTAGTTTTTATATTCTCAAGGACCAGGCGAAGGAGGAGGAGTAAAACCAGGAATTTTGAGACGACATGCTTATCCGTTATTGCTCCGTTGCCATCACACTGTTTGGCGATAGATTTTATTCGTTGAAAACCGTCGAGGGTGAAATACAGAGGTACCTCTGTTCTTGTTTAAACATATGAGTTTATTTACATAAATCTAAACCCACCGATGGATTTGGATGTGTTAGGTTATGGCAAATCATAAAGGGGCTATCTGCCTAAAGGAAAGAATACTTACACAGAGGACATTTATTAGGTAAATTTACGTGTGTTTCTAGTTACACGTGGAAGAAAACCACGAAAACTCAAATACAGCCAGACCATTCGAAGGTGTGTGTGTGCGATTATGGCACAGCCTCGAGGGCTATCTGCCTAAGGGGAGGGATGCCTTCGTGGAGGACTTTCTGAGGAAAACTGGCTCGTATACACGGTACACGTGGGGAAACCCAGGAAAACGCCCATGCAGCCTGCCCGTTTGTGGGATTCGAACTTCGGACCGAACTACCAGAGACTATTCGAAGGAAATTTGGGGGAAGTGAAGAATCACCCACTGCTTGGCCGGTTATAAGAACTGCACAAACTCCGTATCCATGTACACATCTACCTATTTTCATTTCAAAAAACATCAGAGAATTGCACAATCTTGGCACTGCGCACTCCCTTTGTTCATGTACACATTGATCTATTTTCACTTAAGAAGTCAAAAGAAATTGACAAAAATCCACTTCTTCTTACTAAAAAAGCGCCAAACTAAAGGCCCCAAATAAGTGGACGATTCTGCACTTCTCCCGGAAATTTGAACCCTGGCCGAACTGTTGCTGTTATGTGGTCTTAATAGTCGGTCGCTCGTGAGCCTATCCCATCTAACTTAGTTAAACTCGCATTTCTTATTTTGAGCTTGAAGCATTAGTTCTTGTAGTATATATTTATTATTGAAATTTTCGGATTTTTCTCCTTTTTATTTTGAAATTTTCATAAAGTTTTGGGTTGCAGATATCATTTTGTTTATTCAGTTCATGCTTTACCCGCTTTTTTCAAATTTCTAATCAGTTTTGGACCGCTTTATTTGCGCAGAATTATTAGCTTAGATTGGCAGCTTTTAATATGCTTACTAAACATCATTTATCTGGCGCTCTTTCTTATAAAGTCCTTCTTATTCTGGATAATTTCATACTTTACATGTTTATCTGTTGCATTCTAAAACTTCTCCTTTTTCTGCCTTTTAAAATTAATGCATAAAACATTTTTTGATGAGCATTTCGTACAGAAGCCAATAAGATCCAGTTAAACTTTGACAGAAAAAGAAATGTTTAAAAACTATCATTGGAACTTAAATTGCGATACGGAAGACTTTAAATGCAAGAGATTAAGCATTATATTTCATACTGGACATGGAAATAAAAATTAAATCTGTAAGATATTCTCATCTTTCAATAATAAACGTGGGTAGAAATGACTGCTAGTTTTTTTTAAATATATATATATATGCGTAAATTAGTTAGCTTGGCAGGATATCTATGGGATGCTATTAGATACACGAAACAGCCCAAACGTGGGTAGAAATGACTGCTAGTTTTTTTAAATATATATATATATGCGTAAATTAGTTAGCTTGGCAGGATATCTATGGGATGCTATTAGATACACGAAACAGCTAATCCCTCCTCAAATGTAGCTTTGTGGTGAAATTTCGCCATTTAAATGCACAATTTTAATAAAGCTTTCGAACCAAATTTATTTGCCACGCTTATTTACTTTTATCCTAAGACTGTCAGATATGCCATAAATAATATAAGATGACTAATTATTCTTCATGTCCTAGAAATTTGAAATGAAACTGTACGAGTACCAACATTCCACAAAAACGTTGTTCCCCATTCCGTGAGGATATCCTTTCAAGCCAAAGTTGCTGAATTACTGGTGCTATTATATAAATCTCAGTTTTCTTCAAGAACTCTGTTATGAATTTTCATAACTTACTTTATTAAATTTATAATTTCCTAATTTTTTTAAATATCTCCGTTTCAACTTCTCAAAAACAAACTGCAAAATGTTCATTTCTTCGAATGGGAAAAATACAGTATTAACACAAAAAACGAAAAAAATTAAAGAATATTATTGCAAAAGCAATTTTTAAGCAGTATCAATAAAAGGAATAAAACACAGTATTATTAAAACAATAGTCAGTTCAATTTGAATGCTAATTTCGTAAGCACTTTGCTAAGGACCCACACGTGCAAATTCTTTGCTACAGAGCTAGAGGTAAGGCAAATAAATGCGAAGAAATGATAATAGAAATAGATAACTGTGAAACTCAGATAATGAAAAAGTAAGAATTTTAAATAGAGCTTTTTCAGGAATAGATGTTTTATTGAACTTATATCATTAGTTATCTCATCCTTATAGGTTAACAATATAAATAATTAACGTAAAGAAATTTTGCTGCAAAAATTTCGACATTCCTGCTGACTTTGGAAAAATATTTCCATTTTTAACATCATTGAAGGGCAAATATTTGTTACTGCAGGGATGTTAATACGATGTATGTGTATGTGTATATATATATATAATGAAAATTACAATAATAATAAATAGCATAAATTCTTTCACGGTGCAAAACTATTTCAGTTGTATTTTCTATTCAATTGCATAATCAAAAAATCTATCGAATTAGTTATTCTCAAAACTTTAGAATGCATAACCTATAAGACTTAGTTTTATCTTCTCACGATTTTTCTGAAGTATATTCTAAATAACTTCATTCATTCATTCATTACAATATTTTATATTCCAGTAATCTTTGCATGTTGCTTGAGTTTTAAGGAAGAGCTAGACTGAAACGGAAGGAAATTCAAATATACTTCTCTAAAGATTATGTGCTAGAGATTTATGCGGTTCCTGAATTTAGTCCATATGAGTGCAACAGCTGAGCAAATCGTCTTTTCTTTCTTGTAATGAAGCAAAAACTCGGATGTCTATCAATATTATTTATTCTCGAAAGCACCTGCTGGTTGAATTATCGCTCCACTGTTTACCTTACCTTTATCAGAATGACCAAATGTTAAAAAATAGAACAGATGTAGTTGAAGTTTTCTACCAATAATTAAATACTAAGAATGTTAAATCGATAGCAGAAATTCTCCAGAGGAAAATATTTTTAAAATGAGGAACTCTACTTGGATGATTTACGCATATAGCCGAAAGTCGCATAATGACTATGGGTTCAGACGTAAGTCGTAATTGAAAAGCTCTAATAAGATAAGCGAGACATGGTTCCATCTTGATAAGTAAACAATTGGCCTTAGCTTTCAAAGAATTAACTGCTGAACCCTCGACCATCAGCGGTAAAGTAGCTAAACATTGGTGGCTAGACCAGGGCTGAAGTCCCGGCAAACAAGCTAGCTGCATGTGAATTTTTAGAGCCTTCTGCATAAGTAATACGAACAGGAGGCAATTTTTCTTTAAAAGTCCTCCATCAAGACCATCTCCTTACGTATATGCCCTTGTGCATGCTGTCTCAACATCCCCCCTCCGAAAAAAGGTAAGGTGTGGTGTGTTGGTGTATTTAATTATGGCAAAGCACACTAGGGCTATCTGCCTATGGGGAGGGATGCCTTTCGTGGAGGACTTTCTAAGAGAAACTGGCTCGTATACACGTTACACATGGGGAAAACCACGAAAACGCCCATGCAGCCAGCCCGTTCGCGGGATTCGAACCTCGGACCGAACTACCAGTGTTCAGCGTCTTTACCGCTCGGCCGCTGGTGGGCGGAAAAAAAAAAAAAAAAAAAAAAAAAAAAAAAAAAAAAAAAAAAAAGGTAAGGACTTACAACCTTTGCAATGAAACAAAATATTTTCTCTTGCGTATGATCAATGCAATGTTTACCTTATTCAATAGATTAAAGCCGAACTCCCTCCTTGACATAATGTCAATATTTACCTTATTCTTTGGATATACATGTAGTCAAAAAATTTAGTTTCCTTTTATCCGTAAATTTTTAGTTACGATATTTTTCTTTTATCATTTATTTAACAGAAAATTATGAAGAGTTACTCAAAGTGACTGACTCGACATAAAATAGCTATTTCTTTAAAACTTATGATGATGTAGTGACAAGTTAGTTATAATTGCGTATTAATATTTGCCAAGGGAAACTGTTTAAGCTTCCCTTAAGAATATGTCGTTATATTTCCTTCAGTTACATGTTAGACGTCAAAATGGTTTGCAATTCTTGTTTTAGTACATACGTTTTTGCTATCTTCAGAGCGGTGACTTATTTTTCAGCTCATTTCAGCTTGAGGGAAGCCATATAAACACATTTTAAATTTAATTAATTAATTAATCGTCATAAAATTTTAGTGGCATGCAATATGACAGCCACATGTAGAACACGGCACTGAAAATCTTGTGCACTAGGACTATATATAGTACGTGTCAAGCTAGCTAATACAAGGCGGTTATGCAGGACCAACGACTTTACAAAAGCCCCATAAATATATGACAGTTGTGTCAGGATTAGCACCCGCATGTAGACATTTAGCAAGTCCAGAAAATCCACGGCAGTTAAATTTTCAGGCAGAGTCCTCCTATCTTTACTTTATCTAACACAAGTTTCTGTCTATTCTAACAGCGATTGTTTTGATTGCTTCTTTGCTTAATTTTAAGTAGTTCCTAAGAGAATACTCTTTCCCCGTACAACAACTTCCAAGCTTACATGTAGACTTTATGAGGCTCTCATCCGTCTATTCGGCTGCGTTCCCGGAGCAGGTTGGAGCAGACAGAGAGTAGATGGCTTCTGCTAGGAAGATGACACACTGTGAGGCTAAGGCCAGGTCAGTGGTCTTCCTTGGTGGCGCTTACTCACTCACAAGGTGGTTATAATTAAAGTTCCACTTTGAAAAGGTTATAAAAGGAAAACTACTAGACTAAATGTTATCACACTTAGTAGTCGTGTAAAAGAAGTCATGGAATTCATTTTCTGGGAAAAAAAAGAAAAAGTTCAAAAACTCATCACCGGGGGGGGGGGGAATGGCGCCGTATGCAATATTGTTAAACGAAACAAGAGTAGGAGTCTAACTTAACCTTTTGTTACGCGGGTTTAACATGCTGTATACCCTTTAGAAACATTGACCTAAACAAAATTACCATTTAAAGGCGATAAAAGTCGAGTGCACCATCCGTGTAACGAAGAAATCTGTCCGTGAAAACCACAAATTAGCAATTAGAAAATGGGAGATCGCAAATCACTCGCTAAAGTCTGCGCAATCCGGAAATCGTTTACAGATCACTAATTTGTGATTTCTGAAACCTGAATTCGGCCCTAAGACATGAAGATATCGGTTTAAAGCATTTTTAATCGTTTCTAAAAAGAAACTTTGTGAAGTTATGCAAAATCGCAATGGCTTGTAATTGGCTTACGGCAAAAAAAAGCAAATGATTTATGGAAATAATCTAAACAGTTTGAAAGATGTGATACACCGGCATGTCCGTAACATTCCTCCTGATAGGCTAAGAGTTGCTGTTGAGAATGCAGTAATTCGATTTGGCTTGTTTTCGGAAAATGGTGGACGCCACTTTGAACATGCCTTGTAACACGCCTCAGAAACGATTAAACACATTTTAAACCGATGTCTTCATGTCTTACTTCGTTTAACAATATTGCATACTCCTCCATTTCTCCCTGGTGGTGATTTTTTGAACTTTTCTTTTTTCGCCGAAAATAAAATTCCTATGATTTTCTTTACATGACTAAGTTTAATAACACTTGGTCCAACAGTTTTCCTTTCATAACCATTTCAAACTGGAACTTTAATTATAACCACCCTATACTTCAAAAGAGAAAAAAAATCTACCAAATTCTACGGAATTCTTTGCTCCTGATGTAAAGAGACCTGTACCTGTTTTTCCTCGAAATCGATAGAGTCGTGACTAAAATCTACTCCAAACACAAGGTTTGTTGATTTGTCTAATTTTATGTAACTAATACTCCTTTTTGCAACACCCACCAGTGGTCGAGCTGTTAAGTCGCTGAACACTGGTAGTTCGGGGTTCGAATCCCAACGAAAGGGGTCTCTGCATAGGTGTTTTCGTGGCTTTCCTCGTATGGAAAGTGTATATCGTTAGAAAGCCCTCCATGAAGGCATCTCTTCCTTAGGCAGGTGGTTCGCGATAATCAGATAAATCAAACCAATCTCTTTTACAAAGTTATTACTTTGCTTTGCTTCTTGGAAAAAAATTCCAGCATAACTAGTAGCACTTCATAAATAACGTGAAATTTATTTTGACATTAGTTGCACTGTTGCTCCAAATAGAAAATAGCGATGGAAAATAACCCAGAACGGGTCATATTTTTACTGAAATGTTTTAATTCACTGGACAAATGAATTGTTCATAAGGCCATGGCCAGTTTGATTAGGAGTTAGGAGTTAGAAGCAGATATTCTCAGCCTGTGACCTTACTGCAGTATTAGCAATTCGAGGTGGCTACGAAATTATTCCAATAACGCATGCTGTATGAATCCAAGTTAATGCTTTTCAGACTCAATTTAATTCTGCATCTGTGTAGGTTTATTCACTTAGTCTCACTGCAAACGCGCTGGAAGCGTTCGAGTGCTGTTAACAACTTTGCAAATTTAATTTTTTTAAAGTTTGTGTATTTTAGGGTAATGTTGATAAATAAAATAATGAATACTTATATTTCACACTTTTCTGACACGCCAAATTTTTACTCTTTGCTCAATATCGTAACACGTTGTTTTTCTGATAGTCTTTCAGTTTGCAACAAATCTCCAAAACATTTCCCAATGTTCCTTGAAACTTCACACATAAGCGGACCCCTGCAGTTCAAACAAAATTATCCTTTAAAGGTCATAAAATAGGTTTATTTTTTTAACGTAACATACAACGTAAAAATTATATTTAAAGTTTATTTAAAAGTGTTTCTTAGAAATACGTGTGTTTTTCCTGCTTAACTTGTTACTTTCACAAAAACTGGATAAAAGCTATTTTTATTTATTTAGTTAGTTATATTTTATTTTTTTTTAAATACTTACTATGACGCTCCTAATTTTTGCTATTTATTTGCTTGTATTGTATTATTTATGTGGTAATAAAAACCACATAAAATAAATGAATTATTTTTATTCTTACATAGCGATTTTTTTTTTTTTTTTTTTTTTTTTTTTTTTGATTTCAACATAGCATATTTTCCTTTTTCAAAAGTTTTCTACCATTATAAAGAAATGGGAGAGCAATTAAAAAATGCTGCTGTATTTATTTCGTCATCTAATCACAGTTCGTTTCATCGGCTTAGAAGTCACGAAGTGACGTACAATTTAAGTTACAATAGTTATTCGAAATGTTTTATTCGCAGTAAAACTTGAAACAAAAACTAAGATTTCAGGTAAGTGTTTTTTTTGGGGGGCGAAGAACGGAGCCATATGTAAAACCGAAGGAATAGTTTATCAAAAAAAATCATCAATTTTTCTTCTTTAAATATCTTGATAATTCCGTAATATCTTGATTCCGTAATAGTCCTTAATATCTTGATCCGTAATTAATATCCTTCTTTAAATATCGTGATAATTCTCACAATGAAGTCGAGTTTCACAATGAAATCGAGAGAACTTCATTGTGATAATTCTCACAATGAAGTTCACAATGAAGTCGAAATAGAATTTAGTACTAAAGAAATTACATTAGGTATTTCTGAATTTCCTTTTTCTTAATACCTGATTTTTCTGACGAAGTATTACTTAAACTATTAAATAAAGTCATTAATGGCTGCATATTAATATTTATTACTCCAATTTAAGGGTAATGAATATTACTATACAGTTGATTACTGTTACTGGAGTAGATACTTATAACATGCCGATCCTGAAACGCAGATTTATTAGAAATTTAAAATCTATATTTATTTTTTAATGTTAATACCTAAAAGACACTTTTGAGACTTCTAAAAAAGCAACTTCAAAATTTTTTTACAAATAAGTTAGTTTATTTTATGACAGGACTATCATTTTCTCTGTACATACAACTACAACAGAAAACTAAATGTGGTAAATCAAGAAACACTATTGCTAAACAATAATTACTATTTGATCATCAATATAGCAAGGGGCTAATATCATTTACGAAATAAGCAAAATGTTTATAAGAAATCTTGAAGCATTTCCCTTCCTTTCTGTAACACCATTCTTATAGTTTCTTCATCATTCTTCGTTTGTGCAAGATGTATAAATATATGTGGTAAATGTTGCTTAAACGTTGAGATAGATTAATTGATTAAGGCAAAGCAACTCGAAGACTGTCTGCCTATAAAGAATGATATTTTCGTGTACAAAAATTTGAAGGGAAATATTTCGTATCTACGTTACACATATGCGAAACCACGACAATCAACCATGCAGCCAGCCGTTCGCTGGGCTTTGATCGCAGCTTGAACTACCAGTGTTCAGCGATTTTACCGCTCGGCCCTGGTGGGCCTGTTGTTTAAAAACTACAGTATCGTTATTAACGTAGTCAAGATCATACAGGACTTTTACGATTCTTGAAAGGAGCAACAAAATGCGTGAATAGTGCTATTGAAACCAGTTCAACAAAAAGCGATAGCAGTGCTGACAATAATTCATTTTATGCAATACGAACATTCATTTCAAATTTCTTACTCAGCGAACATCAGAAATACGAATATTCATTTCAAATTTATTACTCGAACCGTTACATTAGACAGCAAGCAGTTAAAGTCTCTAAATCAAAGGCTGTCAACCGGGGAGGGGGGATTTCTTCCTGGAAAGAACTTTATAATTTCGTGGTGTGATGCGGTCAACCTTTTATTTAGCTCTCAAGTATTTATTTTTAGTTTATGAAAATAAACTACTGTTATAAAGTTTTGTTACATATCAATATTCCACGCTTTCTGGTTTTGAATTTATAAAGCACGTTAAAAATAATTTTAATTTAAATAAACGTATATATGGATTTTCCAAATTTTGAAAAAGTTAGGTTAATTGATTAAAGCAAAGCAACCTATAGGGAGGGATGCCGTGGAGGACTTCATATGGAAACATTTAGGCGCTGAGAATGGATTTAAAACTATTGTTCAATTTAGCGATTTTGGGGCAGTTGTATTTCTTCAGAATTTCATCGCAGTTTCCTTCATTACAAACAAATTCCACAAACGTAGGTTTTAAAATTGAATTTAAAATAAAAAGTATCTTGTTTTGAGTAGTAAAACCACTGGAACCACGGAAGGGGCAACATTGTTTTTTAAAATTAAGGAACTGTTATGCTAATTGTTGCTGAAGATTGGGACTTCCTGAAAATTTTGACGACTCCTACTAGATGTCTCATGCTTGTGTTAAATCGCTTAATTCCTAGCGTCACATTTATCCAAGAAAGTCTGTTATCAAATATTATAGTAATTTTCAAAGTGAATAAAAATAAATCCAACTGCGAAAATTTTAAAATAGTGCTATTAAAAAAATTTCGTCCAGAAACAGGAAAATCTTTCTTTTTCAAAATATCCACCAGCGGCCGAGTGGTAAAAGTCACTAAACACTGGTGGGAACCGTTGTGTAATGTGAATACGAGCCAGTTTCGTTTGAAAAGTCCTCTATGAACAAGAGTTATCTGCTTGAAAGAAGACATACCTTCTCTTAAGCAGACAACCCCGGAGTGTTTTGCCATAATTTAAATGACTTAATCCATTCTCTGTCTGAATTTGTTCACTTAATTTTTCTGAAAATTTTGTAAGCGTTTGAAGATTGAGAATCTCCAGCTCTTTGGATCTTTTGCAATTTAATAAAAGTTTTTAACATTGATTGGGTAGGAAACAAGTGGTAACAAGGTGGTTAACAAAGGGCAAGTGGTAACAAGGTGGTTAACAAAGGGCAAGTAGTAATGTTGCATCACTGTAACGACATCATAAACTCGAGAACGTCGTGCTTATAAATTCAGAAGCGAACAGATGTAGGGCATATTAATAGGAGTTTTGGGTAATTGTGTAGTCTCAAAATAGTTTATAAAAAAATCCTATGCTGAAGTTTTGTACGATGATTGTTCACGCATTTCTGTCTCATGCAGTTTCATGCGGACAAAATAAATGGAAGATGCTCTGATGAGTGCAAAATGACTAACTTGAATTGATAGTTAATCTGTTTATGCTACGACAATGATTCTTTTTTTATACAAACATTTTTTTTTTCTCTTTTAAGATTTCTTTTCAGAAAATATGCATATTAGATAGTCCCTAGAAGAGACTGTAACGAATTATTAAGTTCTGTGTTTCTATCAAGCATCCAGGCAGAGAGGAAGAAATGTCATTCAAACATTTGTCTAGGCATGAAGAAAAACACTTAATCCCTGACCGTGAAAAGCTTTGTAGGACTCCTCCTTTCTCAACAAAATGCTTCCTGTTTCTTCTCAGCCAGCTAACAGATCATGGTTGAGAATGGAAGGAATAACAAAGTGTTTCTTCAACCGAATGAGATAATCTTGCCACCAGCTGAGCGCTTCTGGATGAAAATGCTGTGGTGCATCACGAGGAATTTGAATCTTTTGAACAAAGTCATTTAACATCTTCTTGGCTTTATTCTATACCTTTCGCGCTTGCAAAAACGGTGTCACCACGTTTTATCAGTTTACAGTTTCCGTTTTTGATGGTTACTTTTATTTCTGATTTATTTCACTTTTGATGCAATCAGCCATTTTATATAGAGAATCTCGTAGAGAATGTCCGAAAATCCAGATTTTGAGAACGGGAATATATGAATTTTTACGCTTCCTCCTTCCCCCAAAAAAGATAAGAAGGAAAAATAGTTACCTTTCTAAATAGTTCAATAGTTACCTTTCTAAAAACCTTTTGAGTTTGCCAGAAAATAAAGTGAACTAGTAGAGGCTAGTGCCTATTTCAAGAGAATTCTTTCTGATTTATCTGATGAAACATTTGAACATTATCAAAAGCAATTACAGGTCTGGAAATACCTTTTTATTTCGTTAAAAGTTAGAGAAATCAAAAACAAAATGCTACATGATGCGTATAAAGAGCCCCGTTATGCATTATGCGAATCATAGCCTCCATTTTAGAGGCGACCATCTTGAATGGTGTTTGAAATTTTCAGAGGGGAAACAGACTTGCGATGCATGAATTTATATTAGAATTTTCGCAGAAACCCAATAGCTAAGTTAGTTTTTTTTATATCTTTATTCGTTAAGGAGAAAACGACCAAAGAATGTCACGTAAGTGGACTGTTAATTGTCTGTTATTTCCTCATTTGAGATGATTCAGTATGGCACTAACGGTTCAGGAACGGATTGAGATCTTCTTCATAAGCAGCCAAAGAAGCGCTGCACAATTATTTTGCCATCAATCTACACTTTTATGGAATATATCTAAGACATTCAAATTATTTAGTGTTTTTATTTACTATTTGTTTTTCGAGGTCCTCCTGAGTTGGCCAAGGGAGTGGCGCCTTCTCGGATAGCCTGTTGAGGTTTGGACACTTAATATGTGTAGGGCTGTTACGAACTGCTAGGAAATGAGGTCCTTATCCTCTAGTTTTCTATGACTAAAGAAAATAGCCTGATCACTAAACAAAATTCTAGGAACGAGGGTTACACGTGAATTTTCTGCGAAACTCATATTATATCTAGAAGCCGTCTTATGAGGTTATCTTCATTTAATTTTTACATGATTTTGTTTGTATGTCACATTCGTGCTACCGAGCTTCGACAGATACTGATCTCAAAGGTTACTTGACGCATCCTTCTCTGAAGATTCACCACGAACGTATCCGCAAGTGCAGGAGTGTTATTTAGTTTGCAATAGTTTTGTGACGTCCACTGCAGCGCTTGTCATGCATAAGCAGGTACCCCTATTCATCGAATTTTCTTGCAACTTTGGATATAATAATCTGAATAATACAAACTTTGAGGGCCTGAAAACTGTTAGCAGCAGTAACGAGGGGGAAGGGGTTTTTGTATATCCTATACGCGATTTTAATTCGTTCATAAGCACTTGCCTTGTTATGACTACTAACTAGACTTTGATGCTTCCCTCCGTTCAATTAAGAACACTGTGGAGAAGTTAAATTTGTCACCTCTTGCCGAATAAATTACGAAAAAAATTTATCAGTTGTACGCTAGTAACACGCAGACTGTTAAGACTAACAGCGTGCCGAAATGAGCACCTTCTCTGAGTGGAAGATTTGTTGATCTCCCCAACTTTGTGGACTCAACTGGTCCTTTATTTCATAAGCATATCTACAAATAATATTAAAACGCAATGGGAAAATATGTACAGTATTTACAGATGTAAAAGCACTTTGCATTTTCAATTGGGTTACTCAGATGTATGGAAGACTCACGTCTCTAATATATTCGCTTGTCATTTGCCATGATGAACTAGGCTAGTTGTACACCTTGGACAGTAAAATAGATCTCTCTTTACAGAGGCTGATGCGAATCTTGGAAGGTGTTTCTTTCCGATATCTGAAAGTAGTGGGCAGTAGAAAATATACATATAGCACTTGGCGTTCGTTGTTTCTACGTTATCCTCACATCCGTATTTCACATTCCTTTTTAGGAAATGCTTAAAGTGTGAAGAAAATTTTAATAATGAGTTGAATTAGCAGAAAATCTGTCTTCAGCCTGTTTGAGATACCTTCGGGAAGTACTCTTAAGTCTGTCTTCCTGTCTCAGCTTCATCTTATCTTGTCTGCCAAGCTTTGAGTATATGTTTTGCAATTTTCACCTTCGCCACCGACTTCGGCATCGGCAAGCGACAGTTGATTTCTTTTTTAAAGGCATCCTTTGCTGATTGATCTGCTGTCTCATTTCCTTTAACACCAACGTGTCCACTTACCCAATTCAATGTGACTGGTCGGAGCTCATGTCATGTTAAGAAATATCAGGATATTATCTTTTTTAGTCAAATTCATTGATCATTAGATCCTTAAAGAATAAATATATAAGAGAACTAACTGCACTGTTCTATTTCTGAGAACGTTTTAGTTTAACGTCTTGTAATCACATATCCCCTTTTACATTTAAAAATTTCGAAGCAAGTTCGAGAGGGGCACCATGGTACTTTTATCCTCTAGCAAGTAGCTTTTCTTACCCAATCACCCATCTCAGCGTTATTTTCGATTTTTGAAAAGATTTATAGAATAGATAATTGTTTCAATATATTTTAATAACTCTAGAGTAAAATACTTATAATTCATCAACAGCAGATTGTTGAAAATGATTCAATTGATGTAATCTACAGTTGATGATCGCTTTGCATACAAACTTTAACAGAATTTCATATGTGGTATTTATTATTAACAGCATGATACCTTCTAGTATAACAAAACGGCAAATACTCCATGGTGACCTCCGAAGCAATTTTACGCAGCCTGAGAATTAATCTCATTTTGTGTATTTGTGGAAAATACGGTGCTGCAATGATTTCAAGATTTTTAGTTATTTGAAATACAAGTTTACATTATTTTCTTCACCGCTAAAAATGAACATAAGTAACGCACCAAAAAATCTACAAATGGAGCTAATTAATTTACAGTGTGATATAAATATTTTTCAGCGTTTTGAAGATAAAGATTTTATATACTTTTACTCGAATTTGTCAAAAAATAAATACAATCAGTTTCGAATTTTTGCACTAGGAAAAATCGCTGTGTTTATTATTATTATTGAAGTGTTCCGCTCTAAGGCACTATACGGAAGGGAGGGATGCCTCCTTGGAGAACTTTCTAAGGGAAACTGGCTTGTATTAACACGTTACATATAGGGAAAACCACGAAAACGCCCATGCAGCCAGCCTGTTCGCGGAATTCGAACTTCGGAGGGAACTACCAATGTTCTGAGGCCTTACCGCTCGGCCGCTGGTGGGCCGCTAATCGTTGTGTTTTAGAATACATTTATATATGAACAACGTTTTTTCACAGTTGAAAATTGAAACGAAAAAAAAAAACCGATTTCAGCAGTTTCTTTTCAAGGCTGCAAACTTTATCAGAACTGAAACACCATCAAGTGTCAAGCTGTAGTACAGAATAATAAAAAAGTAAATAACAACTTAGATACAAATACGTATATTTTTATTTATGCATCGAAAAAAATTAATAAATAATAGAAACAGATTAGGTTGTTATTATTAGTCCCAAAGGGCTTTGTCCCTGAATGACTATTGCTTTCGTTTTACGATTTTGCGTTGAATCACTATAAACGGCGAATCATGCCACTAAATGTTAGAGTCCTGCATTATATTTGAAGAAATTAAATAAGGAAAAATCTGCATAAAGGTATGCATAAATGTATATTTCTCGCATTGTGACAAAATAACGGTACATAGAAGCCATCGAATTTTGAATGACGTAATCCTCCTACGAATATGGGCATGTGGAAGACCAAATTTGAAATTGGGAATTTGTTTTATTATCGATTCCATATTTTGTAAAACTTTAACGAATTTTTGAGTAACAAACTCAAAGATTTAAAAGCGAACAATGGCAACACTCTACGGGGGGGGGAAACCTTTTCATCTCTAGCACGCGGAACTGTGTATCGGAAATTCTAAAGATATGGTCGTTTTAAAATAATTTTGGGACATTGCTATTGAACTGAATTTTATGGTTTAAGTGCAAAGAACATGATATTTAATAAATAAAGGTAACACACAAAACGTTAAAAAACGCCCCTTTTGACGTAATTTAAAATCTGAAACTTTCAGATTTTTTTTTTTATTTATTTTTATTTTTAAGTTTTCTCTCACTTGAGAAATTTTTTCTGAAAACTTAGGAAGTTTGTAGAGTTTGTAGAGTTGTTTTGTTAATTGGAAGCAGAAAAGATGAAAAATATGCAACCGCCTTCGCCGGGAATCGAACCACGGACCTGTGGAATACCGGCCTAGCGTTACACCACGAAGACAGGCTAGGGAAGTGGGTGAAATACCTTATATACTCCCCTTTTTAAAGGGCGACTAGGGTTTTTTAGGGGACCTAGTCGCCAAATCCTGGGTGCGGAGAATCATCATCCACAACGCTTTTAGCTCGGGCGCCACTTGTAGGGTCATTAGGTTAATTGGAAGCAGAAAAGATGAAAAATATGCAACCGCCTTCGCCGGGAATCGAACCACGGACCTCTGGAATACCGGCCCAGCGTGCTACCGTTACACCACGAAGGCACGCTAGGGAAGAGGCAGAAATACCTTATAAGTTTTCATAATTTGTTGATTTTTAGTTTGAAATTAAAGCAAGTTATTTGATGATAAATTACCATGATAGTATTAATTGAATTAATAGGTAGGCCCTTAGGTAGAATGTGCTTTGCTATTATCTAATGAAGAGAGATCTCTGACAAGGCATGCATCGCACTTAGTAGCCCAAACTTCTAAACTTAGCGTCTCCACTTGAAACGAGCACATTTCAAATGTCACCAAAGGCTTTATGGTGGTCCCTTTAAAAAGGTAGTACCCATTAGCAGTAAATAAAAGTACTGAAAAAATAAATTATTAAGCTAAGGAGTAATTATTTGTTAAAAAAACTTGAATCAAAATGGAGTTCCCTTTTAAGAGAAGATATATTTTGACTGAAGAATAGAACGATCTTTAAAAACAAAGTTATCAGGACGTTTTTTTTTTACTGGCTTCTAATATTATTTTATAGTGTAATTAAATAATTTCCGAAGCTTCACTGGTAAGGCAGGTACACAGAACAAACCTTATTTTTACGCGATGTGCTATTAACCTGTATCGCAATATTAAACAGAAACTACTGCAAAATCCAATGATTTAAAGCGAAACGATAATTATCCAAAAACT
Organism: Stegodyphus dumicola; assembly: GCF_044657685.1. Lineage (NCBI taxonomy): Eukaryota > Metazoa > Arthropoda > Arachnida > Araneae > Eresidae > Stegodyphus > Stegodyphus dumicola. The sequence goes on along the minus strand of NC_140781.1, from coordinate 103,197,461 downwards.
TCATTAATTCTAACCGGTATGAACCCGAAGCTTTACATAGTTTGCAGTGATAACAAAACATTTAAAATTTTTCTGCCGTTCATAATGGCTGCACATCATTCATTTTTATTAAGAACTCCTGCTGAGGGTCTTAGCACACCAACTGAGAACGTAATGTTTCCGTCTCGGGTGTATCCTGAATCAATAATACATCATCTTCATTCATTTTTCTTGAAAGGCTAGTTAAGGCAAATAGGGATTCCTTAAACCTTAAATGGTGATTCTCCTGCCAGAATCTCCTGCGTTTAAATTATCTCTAAAAGATAATCCCTCACTTAATAAATACTTTGCGGGCTACAAAATCCTTCTGATGCTTGTCTAAAAATGAATGCGGAAGTTTGTAATGCATTAAGGGTAAAACGTCATAATTCATTCTGAGTATTCATACAAGTACATAAAGCTAATATTGTAAATCATCTACAGGCAACTGAACATACACCTAATTAAGAACTCTATTCGATTTTTATGTTAATCAGCGCATTATTTAAAACGGAGCCGAATGAAGCACTTTACAATAAGGGCAGGTTTTCAGCAACTGATTTATATTGGCCTAGAAACTTTAGAACAATTAATTATGTAGTGTTTTGAAATTTCTCGAAACAATTTCCATTCATGATTCAAGATATTCAATACCTTTTTGAATGCCTCCTCGTCAATAAGGAATCGCTTTATTTCGACAGACAATTTATCAAATTATTAAACCTATTTTTGAATTCATAGTATGAAAAAAACTATAAATAGGTTTAACATACAGCTCAAAATCAGTGTTAACTAGAAGGGACTGGTAAGTTTTTAACTGTTACAAAAACATGAAAATGGAGTTTATCAGCAAATAGAGCAATAGAATGCAGCCAATAAATTTATATTTCAATCGTACGAAATTAAAGTTGTCTGATACTAATAGCAGAGTTTTTTTTTTAATATTGTTTATTTTAGGCTTAATTTAATCTGTGACAAAGCTTTGGAATATATCTCAACTGAAATCAGCAGTATTCGTCTCCGAATTATGCTTAAAACTATAAGACGAGTTTTTTCATGTTTATCATGTTAGCTCGTATTTATCACATAAGATTGGGCTCTTCCATTAAATATCCCAATTTTTAATGAAGTACGGAAGAGAAGTTAATAAACTGCGATCTGTTTTAGCTTAAAAAAGTCAGAGAATTGCGGGGGCTCGACTTCGTGCAACCCTCGGCAACAGCGACTGGTGTAGAAGATGCATTTCTCGTTGTTCTCTTCAGAAAATTTTCAATAAAATTGTGCATTCCTGCGCAAATATTACAGCAGTTTCTTCCATTGCTAGAAAATTCCGCAAGTTTATGTTTTAAAACTAGGTTTAAGGCAAAAATATCACGATTTACTTATGAAAACCGTTGGAACATGGAATACAAAAGAAAAAAATATGCATACGAACATGTCGGCGTTGCTTGACTGAAGGATTGTTATGAGCGTGGTTGCCGGAAGAAGGGTTATGCGTATGATTACCAACGTTTGGCACATTCTGAAAAATCTGGCGACCTCTACGAAGGTAGTTGCGTTAATACGTGAGTACCAATTTTACTAAACATAAGAAATATAACTCTTCGGTTAGTTATTTCGGTACTTATGTATAAACCTGTCGACCGTGAAATTTGGTTATCATTGAACTACGAAAACTAGAGGAAATCTGCCAAAGTTGCGCTAATCATTCCTGCGGAATTCTGAGCTGCGGCATTCCGTCTACAATTCCAACAATAAAGCATTCGTCAGTGTCTCTTTACAGTCCATCGAATAACCACTGCTGCAAAAGTATTCGGCTCGCTTCATCTTTTGCGCTTCGTAAAAGGGCTGTGGTCGATTTGACTATTTTGTTAGGCCCTCCGGTTTTACCAGAAGCTTTGTTTACAAATACTATGAGTACGAAACTCTTGCAGAAGTTTGTTTCAATATATTCCTATTTTATCGGCCATATCCAACTGTCCTTTCTCTATTCAACACGTGTGAATTATCTTGACCAACTGTAAATGAACCGGATGGCAGTCAAAAATGAGATTCTACAGCCATCAAACTCTTTTTTTTTTCTCAAAATGCAACAAAAAGAATACTACAATAACGCTTAATTTATATTATTTTTTATTTAAACGAAAGGTGGCTCATCGAGAATCAATCGGGGCTACATCAAACGAAAGCGCAGATCTTACAAGTGTATTGTGACATCACATTTAACCATAGCTGCAAGCAGGGCGATGTAGAGTCACTTAACCATAATTGACACTAAATCGCACTCCTTGGTGATAGTTTTATAGTCAACAGGGTAAATACCGTTATTTCAATAAATAAAAAATGAAACAGAACGCTACACATTAAAAATTTTCTATTGATAGCACTTATTTTGAAAACAAGATCACTGATACAAGATATAATAATGCATTTAATAAAACGATATACTTTAATAAAACATAATAATAATGCATTAATAAAACGCATAATAATACATTAATAAAACGATTAATATGCATTTAGTAAAACGATTAATATGCAATAATGCATTTAATAAATTTAATAAAACGATTAATATGCAACGCTAGCCCATTCATTTTTCTGTCGACAAGCGTTTAGCGCTTATTGTAGCATAAAAGAAAATATCCGAAAAATTGGAAGTTAAATTTTATTTGCTGTTTATATTGAATCTCAGGGCCCCGATTGATCTCAGGGCCGATTTGATTTGTAATTTGCGTTACAAATAAGCAAATCAAATTTACTTCTCTAAAATTTTTAAAGATGAAACCCGTGTTTATTTTTGTGTTGTAAATTTGTTGTGACTAATTTTTTTTCTCTTTCTAAAAGAAAATATTCCTTTCTCATATCTTTTCACACAGTATAAAGTATTATAATAAACATAAGTAATTATTAATTTGATTTTCCATTCTTGTAGCACAAATCAGTTTAAAAAAATTACCTTTTTCTTATAATGAGCATTGAGTTTTAGTTTTTATTGAGGCGACCTTGGAACTAAGTTAAATATTATTCCTTAGTCAATTTAATGACGTGAACTATTTCCAGGAGTAATAGTCTCAACTCATTCTTGAAAATTACTGTTGATTTGATCAAACTGGTGCAAAAATGACTCGAAAGTTTTGTTATTTCAGGTTCAGAAGAGAATATATTATTTTCAATATGCATCGCCCAGTAAAGTAAAAATTGCCTTCAGAAATGATTTAGCATCATTTTCTCATACAAATGAATTTTATTATAGTGCTAAAAATACCGTTCATCTACCCCTCATCCATGCTCATTTAACTCATCTAAATAGATACAAATGGATGCTTCATAAGCCAGATGCGTAAGGTAACCATAGAATTACGTTTCCATTTTCAGTAAATATAATTTACATTAAGCTTGGGAAAGAATTAGATTTATTCAACTATAGTTAGAAACATCAATCACTTAAGCAATTATCAACCATTTACATCTTCCATACGCTCAAATTTAACTATGTAGATAGAGATATTAACTTATAGGCTTAAATTAAGTAAATCATTTTCGAATATCGTCACTGAGAAGCTGTTCAAGGTTCCCTAAACTTCTAAAAGTATTGATGAAAGATTTACAATTAAGACTCAGAGGCAAAATCAGATATTTTAAAAGTCACTAGCGAGCTTATCAACCTTAAAATATCTCAAGTGCAATTAAGACAGCAATCAATCTTCCATAAACTTTTCAAGATATTATTTGCGAATTGGAAAGATGAAGTCTCAGATTATTTTTACTGTGTGTTTTATCCGCCAAAATTCATAGTTCTTGGAAATTTACTTCAAACTGAGTTTGCCAGCCGATGGCAAAAAGATAACTTCAGCGCAGGTTGCTTCAGTTGTAAGTTTTCTTCATATTTTGCATTAGGATAATTTTTAGTTTAATTCAATTATTTATTATTTTTCTTTTAGAAGAGACGAACGGAGACTTGAAATTTAGGTTTTCAGTTTTTTTTTTTTTTTTTTTCAGAATTTAATCTTTTAAATTTACTCTTCTTATAATTTCTCTGCTCCAAGCTGCTATTAAATGGCTGAATCTTTATGAAGTATTAATTTAAGAACAGTAAAAAGTAAACAAAACAACGGAATATTATATTATATAACTAAGAAAAAAATACTATTTCTAATGAATCGCTAAATAGGCATTTTTTTAAATGTAAAAATGAGTAAATTAGTCAAAACATTTTTAATTATTATATTTTTGTTAGCCTATCATTTTTGAAATATGACCTTTCTTTCTAAAGAAAGAATTAAAAGGCTTTAGTTCGTGGTAATAATTATGAGACCGTACAACTCATGTGCATCCGAAACAAAGCTTGACAAAGAGACCCCTCACCAATGAGCGAGTAGTTAAGAGCCCTAAATACTAGTAATTCAGCTCCGATTTGAACTCAGACCATCGACCTAGCTGCGTGGGTGTCCTTTGTGATTTTCCTCGCGTGTAATGTAAATACAAGCCAGTTTCTTTTTAAAAGTCATCCACGAAATCATACTTTCCTTAGGCAGATAAATCTCGCGTGCTTTTGCAGTATTACAATAAACTAACCTAACAAAGCTTAGGTTATTTGATTATCCCAAGACACAAGGGATTTATCTACCTAAGGGAAAGGATACGTATGTGGAGACCTTATAAAGGAAAGTAGCTCGTATTCGTTACCATGGGGAAAAACACAAAAATCAACCATGCAGCCATCCCAATGGCCTGGTTCGAAACTACGTCGAACTACCAGTGTTCAAGCGACCTTAACAGCTCCGCCATTGCAATAAAGAGCGAAAAAACTGTTATCACCGTGCTAGAAATCAGAATTATAAGATAAGGCTTTTTGAAAACTTCGGGAAAAATAGATTGGAATTGAAATCGTTAGCTAAATCTCACACATTTTGATAAAGTAGATGGCTTTGAGGTAATTCAACACAAGTGAAGAAATCTTTTGAATGATTTTAGCAGAACTAGTGTTAAAAGAATGACAAAAGAACCAAGAAATGATTGTTTACGGAAGATTTAATTTTTTCTGACACAAGTTCCATTTTCTTAAATATGAATTTTTAATATTATGTTAGTCTAAATCCGTGTGATGAGTGAAATCATTTTTTCGAGCATCAAGATATGAAATAAGGCGTGAACAACGAATTTAATTTACAGGAGAGAAAATAACATGGACAGGATCAGAACGATTTTGTATGTAGTAGAAAAGGTTTGATTTATTTGGATGACAAAGCACTCGAAGCATGACAAAGCATTGTCTTTTCAATGGGAAGAAGGGAAAAGTTTTTAAAGGCATTGCTAATAACATAAGAAGAAAAATCGTTGTTATTTGGAACATCTTTAAAATAAATAACACCCAACTGTAGCTAAAAGGATAAGACCACTGTCCATGGTAGTTTGAGCAGCTTCAAATTCCACAAACAAGTTGAAGTGCTTGTACGTTTTGGTGTTTTTCCCCATGTGTAATGTGAGTAGTTTTTCTTAAAAAGTCCTCCCCGAAGGAACCTGTTACCCTAGGCAGATAGCTCTTGTGTGTTTCGCCATAATCAAAACAAACATCAAATTGTTAACTTCCTGAACGAAAGAAGGTTTCGAAAAACAAACTTAAAAGGCCAAATATATTGAAGGGCAGAATGAACCCACTGGTTTAAGAACCTTTGGCACGAGAAAAAAAGAGAAATAAAAAAAAAAGTTTCCGATAAATAATTCTGCTGAAAGTAAGCTCATTGCGTGTTATTAGAATGTCAAGGGAGAAGGGAAGTTTGTTTGTAATGGCGAGTTGCATGGGATTCGTTATAGATAAGCTTCCTTTTTAAATCATCTGTCTAGCCAACAAAATTATTTTTTACTGGGCAATTTTTTTTCTCTTCCTCCTTGAAGAAAAGTGACTCCCGTGCCTGCCTCCCTCGACAAGCATAGAGTATATTTTGAAAGCCAACGTCAAGAGAAAGCTGAATTTTGACTGGAGTTAAATTTTAAATTGGAGTGTTCAACTCCTATATGTTCTACCCATACAATATGGAAGTTTTAATTACGTAAAATTATTTTGTGTAAGTGAAAGTCCAAATGAACAGTTTCGTTCTTCTTCCTTTTCTGATAAAAGGCATTTGTAGAGTATTATTTAAAACTTGCACAGGCTTTCAGGCATTTCGAGGCACGAAACAAGAAAAATCAACAGTACCCAAGCCATATTCGAATCATCACTTTGCTAGCTAACTTGCTATATACCATAATAGCAAGCCCAAGAGAATGTGATTCTTTCTTTCATTTTTCCCTCATTTTAAGGTCGACTGGGGAGAAACATGAGAATCAGCCAACTAGATACAGCTAGTGACAAGTTATTGTTCACGTTTGAGTTCGAGCGGAGCTGTAGGGAATTAGGGTTATTTAGATTATGGCAAAGGTCTTGAAGGCTATAAGCCTAAGGAGATAGATGTCTTTGTGGAGAACATTTGAAGGGAAACTAAACTGGCTCGTTTCACGTTGTACATGGGGAAAATCACGAAAGCTCCCATGCAGCCAGCTCTTTCACTAGGACTTGAACCCGAGACGAGCTACCAATGTTCTGCAATTTTGCCTTTCAGCCGCTGGTGGCCTCTTCAGCCGCTGGTGGCACGCTTAGAGAAGTTTCTATTGCAGTTTAGAAAGTGCTCAGCTATGGGGAGATTTTCAAGTCCGTGTGAAATTACACTCATGTCCATAAATTAAGGATAATGCAACTTCCGGCAAATAAAGGTTCAGAAACAAAACAAACCTGATTTATTCATAAAGCCCATTTATTAAACAAAAAATAAATAACAAAGAAAGATGATGTGTATATGATACCATTCATAAAAACTACGATTTTTGCTCCAGGTAGCAATTACAAAAAATATCTCCCTTACAAAAACTTAACATTACATGGTTGGTATGATGATTAATACACTGAATGTTTCCCAGACGATTAAATACACTTAGTACAACGCCTAGGCATGCTGAGTATCAAATTATCGCTTTAATCTTGGAGAAGATTACTCCACTCAGAAAGAAATGCTCCCCGAAGTTCCGGTCACATGTAGGAGGTGCTTGACGGGCTGCAACTCGTGGGCCAAGCATATTCTACACATGGTCTATCGGATTCAAGTCAGGTGAGAATGCTGACCATTCTATACGTGTGATATCCTCAGATTAAAGGCATTCCTTTACAATGTTTACACAGTGAGGACGGGCGTTGTCATCCATAAAAACAAATTCTGTGCCCATGGCACCCCTTAAGAAGCGTACGTGTTGTTCCAGAATGATGTCCCGATGAATTTGGTCTGTCATGGTTCCGATCTGAACGTGCAGATCTGTTCTGGAGCCCTGTATAATTTTACCCCAAACAAGCAATCCTACACCACCGTAGTGATGTAGTTCAGTGATGTTATCTTGGTGGTAGCGGATACCTGGAGTTCTCCATATGAAGGTCCGACGTGAATCAGACTGCAGGCTAAACCTGGACTCATCGGAAAACATCACACGAGCCCACTGTGACGATGTCCACATTGAATGTTTTTTACTCTAGACTAACCTCTGCGCGACAGTGAGTTGCCGTGAACGAAACACATCTGACAGACCTGCGAACATATAGACTAACCAATCCCAAATGTCTGTACACGGTTTGCCTTCAAACTGTTGTACCCGTGGCTGAAGATAGCTGACGAGACAGGTCTGATGCTGTACTCCTTCTGCTTCTTTTGGCAGTTACTGCCAAATACCGGTCGTCATTCGGCTTTGTAACTTGGGGGCGACATGTACTATAACGTCTACTGATATTTCTATCATTTTAGAATTGTTGCCAAAGCCTTGAGATGACACTTTGGGCTATTCCATGTTCCTCTGATACTTCCATCTGAGTAAGCCCACATTCCAAGCGGCTGATAATTCTACCACGTAAAAAATCATCCACATGCGTCCTCTGTGTCGTAAAAATATGGTTGTGGCACTGAGCGGCTTACAGAACTCCTTGTGAACAATTTTACTTATTTGCTACCGTTCCTTATACACACTTCTCTTACACTCTCGTCATTGTGACGTACTATTGGCGTCATCTGATGGCTTCCTGTAACTTGCATATTATTCTTAAAGATGTGCACGATAATTCTACAGGTGAAATTTTTACTTTAGAGTTCGATTTCCGTATGAGTCTGAATTATCCTTAATTTACGGATATGCGTGTAGTTATCAGTATAGTGACTTCAGATCAACTTATTAGTTTTATCTGTTTATTTTTAACTAACAGTTAATTTTAAGTTGCAAGCTTTTCCTATCACTCTCGTGAAGTGTTATTTAAGCAAGAGTTTCGGAAGTTAGTTTTAGAACTAGCTAGTACATCGCCTGCTGAAAAACAATATAACCCCAAAGTTCCAAAAGATATTTTTACAGGGTGTTTGCCTAGTCCAGGCCACGTTGTGCCGTGATCATTAGCGATTAAATTCTTTTTCGTTGAATCCCTCTAGCCATTTAGCTTGTCTTGCTGGTTTCTACAAACCCGAGCCTTTCCTCGCGTTAAGTTATTCTGTGAACCGTTAATCTAATCTACCACATTTAATTTATTTTAACATTACGTATTTCTGTTAAGTTAGAAATGCTTGGCTTATGTAAACCCAAGTTAGATAATTGTTAATTTTGTGCTCGAATAAAAGGGCTATTTACACCCTTCTTCTGACTTCGTCTGTCTGCAGTTTAAGGCAAGAGGATTATTCCTCTGCAGTCTTTCTAGAGTTCACCAGTGTATGTTCCCAAAGAAGGCGAGACTACAAATTTTTAAAAGAAAACTTCAGATCTGACTAATTTCAAAATCAATCAGATCTGAAGAAAGAATTTAACAAAATGAAACTCTGCCTGTGGCCGAGTGGGTAAAACTGCTCTAAAGATTTCTGGGTTCGATTCTCAGAGAATGGGATGGTTACATAAGGTGTTAATGATTTTCCACAGTGAAATATGAATATAAGACAGTTTTCCTTAGAAAACTCTCAATGAAGCTCTCCTTTCCTTAGGCAGATAGTCCTGCAATGTTTGCCTTAATTACTTAACCAACTGCATAACAGGATTTGAACGGTAACGAAAAAGAATTTTTTCGTTCGTTGACGTCCACCAGTGGCCGAGTGGATACGACTGTTGCATCCCAAGTTAGGATCTCGGCGAATGGACTTAATACCTGCAGTTTTTTGTGGTTTCTTCTTACGTAACAGTAGTATAAAACCAGTTTCCCGTTAAAAGAGCACTTTTTAAGCATTCCTCCTAAGTTGACAAAAGCTCGAATGCTTTACCGTGAATAACCTAGCCGAATTTTTTGCTATTTAAATTGTACGCAAATAATGAAGCCCGAATAGTTTTAAGAAAGAGGAAAAAAACTCCTATTTGAACTTAATACATAGAACGAAAGCTCTTCAAGCCTAGTTGATGGTCAAAATATTGCCTATGTTTAATTAATAGTTATCACAAAGTTTAATTATTGCATCCTTATGAAACTGTAGAGATTAATAACTTATTAAAACACCTCTGTTGTATCTAATGAAGCTGAATTTAATGGCTCAAATGTGAATGGTAATTTCACAAATTTATAGATCAAGTTTTTTTCACATTAACTTAGCCATTGTCATAAATGAATTTATGCAAAACATGATAATTTATAGTTGGAAGTTTCGCAGAATACCTTCAAAGCCGGAAGTTTATCTCAGAAATAATCCAGAACTCATGCATATATATTAAGAACCCTGCCATGAAGACGAGAAATAGATTTGTATTTAGAACTGTGGGAATTGATGCATGCATGTTACCTTGTAACCTTTCTATTCTATTGCCAATCAACTCTTTTTCTCTTTCATTCTATTCAGAACGTTCTCTGATCTTGACATTTGTCTTCGTATCTGTATTTCGGACAATGTGTCTTTGATATGTTATCAGATCGTCTAACAATACCAAGTAAGGGAGCTGACCACATGGAGAGACCTCTGGTGACAGCTCTCGTAATTGGATGATGCATCGTCAATAAGAGAGGTGACAGTGTGGATAGCTTTAATCGCTTTAATAGCACTTAGTTGTTGCTTAAAATATTTGAAAATCTGGTATTTGGATGCACTAAAGACGCTCCATGTTATTCTATATCTCCAAGTTATGTTGCGATACGATTTTTATAAATGCCACTTCAGTAATAAAGAAAACAGCCTTTAACAGCTAAAGCAAGTATATTTCTATTTTTCTGTTGCGATGCTTTACATGTATATAACACTATGCACAAACTTAAGTTCAACCGCACTTAACTCCCCTGGTTGAACGCATATCCTCGAAGTCTATTATTTGACTTGTAGTTTGGAGGCATGCCTTGAATTTTTATTAAACTGTCGCTGCTATTATAATCTTTCTGAACAGGAAAAATATAATTTTTTTAAAACCTTTATGAGAACAAAGCTAAGCTTTGTTCAATGCTTTAAAAACATTTATCAAACGCTTTAAAAGCATTTATTAAAAAGGCTATATTTATTTATATATATTTTTCATAAGCACTCGACTGAGTCCTGAAGATATATTACGAAGCTCTCAAGCGGCTGATAAAATGTCTGATTTAATAATACAGACATTAAAAAAGCTGTTATCCTTTTTTAAATTTTAATTCTTTGAAGAGCGTGGAGGTTGCCGGACCAGACAGATACTGTAAAAACCCTCCGACTCTATCCACTTTTAAGTATGACGTTCTATAATTAGACGCTATTTTTATAACTCTTAACTGTCCATCTTGTCCACCAGTCTTGCTTTTTCCATTACGGTGAAAGCATCAAGCATAGCAAAGAAGTTAATCTTCTGAAAAGGGATAAAAAGGAGACTTTATCGGTACCTTTAACTTGATACTTATTTCACGCATACTTAAGGAAGTGGAAAAATTAAAAATAAATGAAAAAGTGCCTTATAAAAAGTCTCAAAACACTGAAGTTGGTTCTTTGTTAGTTATAGAAACAGTAATAAAAGGATATATCTGTTCTTTAGCATGCTTTTTTTAATTACATATCATGTTTAAATATGCTTTTCATTTCCGAGTAAAAATGAGATAGTTTTTGTTTTATTTAATTGAAGCTCATTTCTGTTGTTAAGTGGTTGACGAAAAAGCTGTAAAAATTAATAACTATTAAATCAGCTTTGGAAATTTTTCTTATTGTTTTGAAGGCAACTTTTAACTGTATTCTTATGATGGTTATGTTAAATATACACCATGTTTGTAGCTAAACAGTTCTAAAATCTTCTGAACTGTTTAACGAAGAGAAATATGCAAATCTCGTAATCATAAAGAGCACCAGTTGTTTTGAGCACTAAATGAACTTTTACTGAATTGCTAGTATTTCTTTCAAAGACTTAAAATTAGTTTTGTCGTACGTGCTTTCATAACACAGTTATTCAAATAAAAGGAAAATATCTTTTCCTCGAGAAATATGTGAAAAACTATTTCCATAAAAATAAGATCATTTTGTTGCAGTGTTTCTCAACTAGATTTACTCCAAGGACCTGTAAAATATTTCGGTACGTTCTCGCGGACCAGTAAGTTTAATAATTCGACCCATTGGCGCAATTTTTTTCACATAAATAATTTGTAAAGCATTTTATTTGTTATAACTTACATATGTACATTCATCTGACTTAAAATATTACATCGAGAATTAAACTACCAAACCTTCAAGAAAATTCCAATATAAATGATACATTTATTTTTTAAATTAATAGATTAGCAAAAATAACAATGAATCGAAATGTAAACAACGTAGGTAGATACAAAATAAGCAAAACGTAATTTACCAAATTAAAGGAAATAAAAACTAAAATCAACGAGATTGCTGCTGGTCTCTGTTGCTGATTAAAGTGTCAGTCCTAGGCGTTAAACCAGTTACAGCAATACGTAAAGCAGGCGCAAGAGCAAATCGATGTCGATGTTTCATCTTAATAACAGTCATAGCCAGAAATGTAGTTTCACACAAATAAGATGAGAGAAAAGAATAAATTCTTGAACGCCTTTGCATGAAGATTGCGATATTCTGTTGCAGTCTTTATCCAGAACTGATATATATTTACTGAAATGAACTGTGCTTTATGTCATAGATCTGAAGATCGTTCAATAAGTTCTGTCTCCTCGACTGTAGTAAGATTGTTATTGTAAGTATCAATAATTTTTCCAGTCAATGGAGTTACATTCAATGTAGTTGTTAACTGCCTTAAATATTTCAGCACTGGTTGTTTGGGATTGTAGTTCGATACAGCACATCAATTCTTTTCTAATATCATTGATTGCATAGTCAATACAACGAGCATAACGTAATAATATGGCACAATTTGAGACGTCAGTTGACTCATCCATTTTGACAACAAACCATTTCTATTTACGAATATCTTGCAGTATTTGAATTTCTATGTCGTATGATAACTCACATATTCTTCGTCCAATAGTATCATTGGACAGAGGCAGAGTTTTCATTTTATCTGCAGCAGATTGGCCCAACACTTCACAACACACCTCCAACAAACAACGTTTGACAAGTTTCTCAGCAAATGAGTATGGTTTTTTAGATTTGGCAATACGCAGAGCAACTAAATACGATGCTTTTAAAAGCGATTTATCAACCGAGAAACATTTTTTAAAAGCATTCTTTTAAATTTTCATCTCCAGGCTTTTTCTCTGGAAAACATATAGGGGTTTGCTTTCCAGTTGCGGGTGCTTCATTTAGAAATGCCGCGAAAGCTTGAAAGATTTCATGCTTTCGTTGGAAATAACATCTCTACAAACAACACATTAAGATTTGGGACAATTTTCTTCTGATTGTGGACAAAGGACAAACCCACATTTCAATTAGTCTGCGATATAGTGCCTTACAAAGCTTTTTCTTTTTTTGGCAAGTTCTGGACTATATTCACCTTTATCTGTATTCAAAGAGGCGAACGACGTACTTGGTTTTGGAGAATCATGTCTTTGCACGAAATTTAGCAATGTGCCTTTCGTTTCCTTCTTACTCATCCTGGTTATTGATTTTTAATCTAACCTAAAGTTACAGAAATAGTAGTTATAGCATAGTATTAAATTCCGAAGTTATTAAAAACAGTTATTAAAAACGTGGAGAAGAATATAAGCAAGATAAAAAGCGAAACCTAACCTATGACGCCTTAAACACTACGATAGATATTCAGCGTTCAAGTAATCAGTGATACTCAAGGCAGAAAGGGGCACACTAACTGGTGTACTAAGTGTGCGGCACGGCAATTTATGAAAGGCGATTAGGTACATAGTTGCCAGTTTGTTATATGTTTTATCATCGATCATATTATTTTCTAAACTAGTAAATTATTGTTATTGTAATGTAGGTGCTCTTAAAATATCGATTGTCGGCCGATGACATTTTGGATTTTGGACAGATAACTGAATATTTCGCAGACCGGCAAATATTTCTTGCGGACTGGCGGTTGAGAAACACTGTTTTAATGCATGCAATCAATCGTAAAGTTCTACACGCAAAAGGCAAAAATAAAGTATTCGAGAAATATGAAGATGCACAAGCATTGGTAAAACGAATAATAGTAAAAATATTCGACGTAAACTGTCTAAAAATGAAACAATTCAGCAGCAGTAGTTTGGTGTATTCAAACTCTGAGAAAGCCGGCATCACCAATAACATAACCCTCTTCGGACATCAAGTTCCAAAGGTCACCCAAGCAGTATACCTTGGAGTCGCATTAAATCGCTCATTCACATGGTCTTCTCACATCAAACAAGTGCGCAGCAAGGCGTGGGGAATAGCCCTGAGATTTAAAAAAAGCTTCTAAAGGATCAGCTCCTGTCACTATATCGTAAAAGGGAAATTTACACCTCAGTCATCCGGCCTATTCTTGCATACGCCTCGCCTGCCTGGGCAAGCGCCAACAAAAGTAACATCTATTCCCTACAAAAAATTCAAAACAAGATTCTCAGGATAAACACCGAAGCTCCATACTACGTTAGAAACAAAAATCTGCATGCTGAACCTGAAAGTGAAACTTATTTCTGATTTTCTGCACAGAAGAAATGCTAAATTATATGATAAAGCTACGCAGAACACGTCCGCCGGCTTTGCAGATATTTTCGCTTACGAAATACTTGAAGAAGACAGGAATAATATGCCATTTGCAACGTTTTCTCTTAGATAGCGCAAACACGCAGAAACAAGATGTGTAAAACCTTCGTATTAATTTTATTGCAATTTTTGGATTTAAAAACTTTCAGTAGCTCAAGAGTCATAGGACTGCCGCCACACCCTTAATAGGACAATGCTACTGTCATCGCATCCTCACCCGCCAGTGAGATTTCAGAGACTCATACGCCCACCAGCGGCTGAGCGGTAAAAGCGCTGAACACTGGTAGTTCGGTCCGGGATTCGAGTCACGGCGAACGGGCTGTCTGCATGGGCGTTTTCGTGGTTTCCCCAAGTGTAACGTGGATACGAGCCAGTTTCCCTTAGAAAGACCTCCACGGGGCATCCCTCCCTTTCCGTGTAGTGCCTAAGGGCGGAGCACGTAATAAATTTTTAAAAATGCGTCTCATTGTTTTTATATTTTGGCTAAATTTTATCTTAAGGTGCACACCTTTATGGTGGACCAATTTGATGAGCCCTTATGTGTGAGGCCCCTCGTGGGATTCTCTGATAAGCTCTAACAGCGGAATTACTTCCCGCTGTAAACCAGAATATGCAACCAAAGCATCGAATTCTTTAGAATTATATCTGAGTTCAAGGCGCCCAGGCCGTATAGTGGTTAGTGGAGTCGACTGCGAAACCAAAGGGGCCGGCTTCGGTTTTGGTTTGGTTTTTAGATTACGGCAAAGCACTCGAGGGTAAGTCCACAAACGAACCTCTTAAGCAGAGAACCATAATATGCTTTGTCTTAACTTACGTAATCTTAAGAATAAAAAATGAAAAAGTAAAAATTTCACCAAAAATGTTAATTTATTATTCTTTATTGCAGATGCTGTCTCAGATGTGGGGCAGCGAAAGCAAAAAGATTTAAGGTACTTTAGTCTCTTAAAAAAGATAGAAATGGCTGTCTGTTAGGTGCTCATGACGTTTGGGTAGTTTAAAGTAAATATATATATAAAGCTTCTGAAATTTAATTTTTGAAACAATACTTATCAGATGCAAGTCATATATTGCTACAAAATTCCTTATCATGCATATATTGTTACAGAATATCTTTCCATAAAAATTATCGAGGTTCTGATTAGTCCATCATTAATGGAAGATCAAGAACACAGAGAAGCCGAAACTAAGATGTATACGTTTCTCCGAATTACCCTAATCTGGGCTTTCATCCGTCTCAATAGTTTTCCTTCCCTATTCCGACACGGAGCTTTGCTTCTTGTACGGCTTCCGTTTGTTGTCCTTATTCACCTTTTATAGCATATAAAAGCTCTCTTAATTTTTTCATTCTGTTTCTTATAAAAGAAATCTTTTTGCTCTTTCCAGACCTTTGTGTATTTCTTATGCAATTATTTAAAGATCTTTCATTTTAGACCTGGCCATACATTTATTTTAGAAACCGAATTTCCAAATAAATATTTCGCGCTTCTTTGTTTATCTGAATTTAGCAAAACAAACAACGGCTATCTTCCTAAGTAGAAAGATGCTTTCGTGGAGGAACTTTCTAAGGGGAACCGGCTTGTATTCATATTACACGTTGTAGCACCCTGGAATAATAACAGTTAAGATCTCTCTTCATTTAATGAAACTGATTAAATTAAGAAGGGAGATTTTATTCAAAAAAGTATTCTGTTATATGAAAAGTTATATTTAAATATTTTCATCAGCTGAGGAAGTGTAGTTATAAAAGTCGTAGAAAATTGGATTGCTTAAAAATTTTCTTTACTTGTACTATTCAGTGGCTTTGAAATAGTACTATTCAGTGGCGTTGAAATAGTACTGTTCAGTAATTTTACGTGCCATAACTGCACATCAGTAAATTCTGAATTTTTGGAACTCCTGTATTTAGGTTACTTAGGATACAGATAGTTCAATTTGATTTATTTGTTTATGGCAAAGCAAGCGAGGCTTATCTGTCTAAGGGTAGAAATGCCTTCGTGGAGGACTCTGTAAGAGAAACCAGCTCATATCCACTTTATGGCTATTTACATATATGGCTCATCAGCGGCTGAGCTGTGAAACAGTTCAGCACTAGCAGGAAATTCAACTTGTATTGAAATCCTGGCAAACGGGCTAAATACAAGGGCGTTTTCGTGTATTCTTCCATGTGTAATGTGGATAAGAACCATATTCTATTGAAAGTTCTTCTTTGTAGGCAGGTATCTTTCTCGTGCTTAAACTAATCGCAATTACTTTAAGCATGGGGTTAGGTTATTTGTATATTACTAAGATCACGAGGACTATCTGATTAAAAGCGGTTGGATGACTTTGTGGAGGACCACGAAAACCAAACCTGTAGCCAGCTGCTATTAAATCTAACCAAGCTTCCAGCTTTCAGAGTTTGTAACCACTCGGCAGTTGGTGGAACTTACACATAAAATAAATCACGAAAATTTCCATACAACTAGCCAGTCTGAGTCTGTCAAGATTTAAACCCGAGTGGGAGTACTAATATTCAGTGTCAGTGTAGTCCTATTCATCGGCATAAACTACCACTGTCTAGTGGACTAAACTACAGACAGACAATGTAACTATAAATAATAAAATGTTAAAATAACTAATGCAAATAATTTGTTAAGCGATGTACAGTAGACTTAGACGCTCAGACAGGATAGTGGTTAGTGTCGCAGGCTATCGTACCAGCCCGGGATCGAATCAAAGTATGGATGTTTGTAAATGTATAGTGTCTGCGTGGCATGAGAACGACAAGCCAATGTTCTCTCGAATGCTTGGGGGCATAGGAAGAGTGGTGAGTGACCCTCCAACCCCCCCCGGACTGCTGTCCATCAAAATTCGGGCGGAAGTTGTTTTGTCACATATGGTGCTCAAGGCTTATGACAACAACAAACGCAGTCTTTTCCTTTTTCCCAAGATAAAATTCGTGGCATTAGAGCTTCTTCTCATTAGGTCAGACAAGTGAGATTGGCCACAACAACAACAAAAAAGTATTCTTATTATAGTGTGTTCAAATATACAGAAACTTGACATTTTAAGAATAACGGCATTAAGATTTGTAATTATATTTTCCCCCTGTTTTTTGCAATTAATTTACTTACAAGTTTCTGCAATTAGTTTACACTATCTTAACCTTTAAAAATTAAAAAAATCATTCAACATAGTGTTTAAACTGAAGTGTGTAGTTTTTAATACGTTGTGATAAGTTCGCATAACGAAAGAAGAAACTGAAGATTAATATGGACAAGGATGTCTCGAGAGCATAAGATGAATATTATTATTTAACTTCCGAATACGTTTTCAATAGTTGTTAAGTTGAATTAATTGTTTTAAAAATAATATTAATATGTTGGCATTGTTTCAAACGCAGGCTCGAGAGCCACGTATGGCTCTCGCACGAAAAGTGTAGAGATATTTGAATTTGTTTGAAAAAAAAAAAAGGAATAGATAGGTTTTTCTCTTGTTGATTGTATAATATGTAGCCTTTTATTTTGGGCGTTCAATAAAATCTTCATGCGGTGTTCCATCATTAGAGTTTTCATTGGAGTTCAACACCACACCGTTTAAGCATTAACACCACACTACAACGTTAATGATAAAAATGCCTGCTAGCTTCCTATTTAATCTATCATTGAAATATCACGCAACAAAATCCATTTTAGTTAGGATGCCACTTGGTGTTCCCGACGTCAAAATTTTAATTAAAGTAGGAATTTACTAGGGTAGAATGTGTTATTCTCTTGTGATTTTTCTTTTTCACTTCTTAAACATTTGAACCTCGAGGGCTATCTGCCTAAGGGAAGGGATGCCTTCATGGAGAACTTTCTAAGGGAAACTGGATCGTATACACGTTACACATGGGAAAAACCACGAAAACGCCCATGCAGCCAGCCCGTTCGCGGGATTCGAAACTCGGACCGAACTACCAGTGTTCAGCGACTTTACCGCTCGGCCGCTGGTAGGGCTCCTACCAGTGGCCGAGAGGAAAATTTGGTTTGGTTTATTTGTTTATCGCAAAGCACGCGAGGACTGCCTGCTTAAAGGGAGGAATGCCTTCGTGAAGAAATTTCTAAGGAAAACTGGCTCGTATGCATGGTACACATAAAATAAATCCATAAAAACATCCATGCAGCCAGCCCGTTTTCCTGAAATCGAACCCAGGTTGAATTCCAGTGTTCAATGGCTTTACCACTCAATGGCTGGCGGCCGAGTGAGTGGTAAAGTCACTGAACACTGGTAATTCTACACTTTTTGCTTAATTTCTACACTTTAACTAAATTTTGGTGAGCGTTCTAGTCGCATGGAAGTTTTCTTGTTTTTCCTCATGTTAAGTATTATTACGAGACAGTTTCCCTTAAAGAATTTATCCACGAAGGCCTTTCCTTGGACAGACTGCCCTTGTGTGTTACACCGTATTCAAATAACCTGACCCCCGCGAAGGGATTTCCTCAAAGGTAAAGTCCTTTCGTACTTCGTGACTAGCAATTAATTAACCAACCAAAGCTAAATTTTTATTAAATCGTCAGAGTAGGTACACTGTCACTTTTATTCTGGGCATTTTATAAAGTTGTTTAAAGGTACTTTCCGGTACTTTAATCCTCCGATTCTCGCTCCTCTTGGTTTCAAGATTCTGTAGGAATGGACTTTTTTTGGCGTATATTCGAGTATACACGCTACAAAAACCAGCTCATGCATTGAGTGTTTCAATACATTGGATTTACACATTTTATACTTACTTTCTGTTTCGCTGATTAGCATCTTCTAAAATTGAATTTTTTAATTTTTGTTTTTGCACGAGGAGGCGAGTGAACGGATTGTATTGTAATGGGAACAGGACAATATTTTGAATGCAAATATAGCAGAACGAATGTTTTTCGAATGACCTGCTTAACAGATGCTACTGCATAAATACATTTATTACTAAACCTTTATTTAGGAATCTGTCATATTTGCTATTCATATTTGCAGGTTACAAACTCGCCAATGAGTTGACAACTTTTCTTTGGGGGGGGGTTACCGATTATCAGAAAGTACCCCCTTTCCTTAAATTTTGGTTAAATGCTTGAATTTAGTCTTCAGTTCCTTCCATTGCTTGGATTAGCAACTTAATTAATAAGTCTATTTTAGGCTGTTTAAGTAAAAGTGCAAAGGTCTCACGCTTATTGTTCAGAGATTGGACTCGAATCCACAGCACTGATGAAAATTGGAAATCTTTAAAATGTAAATCAAGCCATTAAATTTTTCCTTCTGGTACCAGAAAAACTCAAAAGACATATTCGAATGTGAAATTAAATAGCATATACAAGGTTATACTAAAATTAACAAACACTCTGAAAAACACACACACACCAAAAAAAAAAAAAAAAAAAAATAGTCAGCAAAAAGGATTACGTGTTCAACTATTAGCATTCTATACGTTCAGGAACAAGATTATCGAAAAGTAAGGGAATAACTGCGTATAAAAAAAAATAAGCCTTCAGTTAAGAAACATCTTCAAATGAAAATTTCTAAATGATTTTTAAAGTATACAATGAAAAATTAAAGCAGCTCTTCCAATACAACAGAAGAAAACTAAACGAATTAACAAAACTGAATATAAGGAAACAACGCTGATTGACGTAAATTTTGCATCAATCGATGTTGTGTTGTCTCACACTCAATATTATCTGGCGCTTCATTCTTTCCCAGTAAACTAATATAATGAATAAGACTTCTATTAAATGGTAGAATACAAAGTGTTAACATGAAACATTCGTGGAAAATCAATAACGTGATCTGAATTTTTTTGACTCATTTTGACCTGCTTAACAGATGCTACTGCATAAATACATTTATTACCTAAACCTTTATTTAGGAATCTGTCATATTTGCTATTCCTCGCCTGCTATACGGCGATATTTTTTCATTCTGATAACTATAGGCTTTATAAAATTACTAAAGCATGAAAACCTTAATCCACATTGCTTCTTATCTTTTAATATATTTAGGAAAGATGACATTTCTTATAACATTCTTGTAGACAGATTTTCATATCTTTAAGGTTTGTATTTTTTTTAAAATTCAACTTAATCTTCAAGAAATCCAATTTCATGCAGCTTTGCGGCTTAGTGAAAGGAACAAAATTAAAAGCTTTACTCATTCAATACATTCAACCAATGACCTTAGTGACTAAAACAATTGAATACTAGAAGTTTTCATAGAAGTTCGATTGCCGATTATATAGACTGGAGCATTATTTTATCTACTAGCTTTAAAAAAAACCACAGAAAGGCGTTTAGTTCTTATAGTAAGTATATGTGATTGAGAAATAACATTATATAAATAGGTATTAAATGCAAGTCTATAATACGAACCATACCAGACATCAACGAACCTCGTAATTGTCCTCCTCCTGCTTTAACGCATTGTTAGAAGAGATAAAATGACTCCCATGAAGAAGAAGGCTTCCACGACGCGTTTTAACATGCCTAAGTCAAATCGCCAAAGCTGAAAATCAGACCGTTTGAAAACATGTCGGAGTAAGTAATACTTATGGCTTGCCGGTGCGCTCGTCATGCTAGAACCAAATTGTATCCACTAAATATCCTGCCTGTAGTTCTGGCCAAAGATTCAAATTCTTTGGTTCTTGCGATTTTCATTGTCCCGCAATATCCTTTGAGCGTCTGTGACATGTTGTTTGAATGAAGATTCCTGGTATACTGATCGCCTGTCTCATAGCTCACCATGGACGCAGGTATGCCATGGATGCGAAAATAAATTTTGGCAAGGTTGAATTGAAAGAACTGCTAGAATACAATATACTCAACCCTATATAAAATTGGTAGAATACAATATACTCAACCCTATATAAAATTGGTAGAATACAATATACTCAACCCTATATAAAATTGGTAGAATACAATATACTCGACCCTATATAAAACTGGTAGAATACAATATACTCAGATTGCTAGAACACGGTCTACTCCACCCTAAAGAAGTGGGACGTCTAGCATAAATAAACAGCCCACCAGCGGCCGAGCGGTAAAGACGCTGAACACTGGTAGTTCGGTCTGAGGTTCGAATCCCGCAAACGGGCTGGCTGCATGGGCGTTTTCGTGGTTTTCCCCATGTGTAACGTGTATACGAGCCAGTTTCCCTTAGAAAGTCCTCCACGAAAGGCATCCCTCCGTTTAGGCAGATAGCCCTCGTGTGCTTTGCCATAACTGAATAATCGAATCCAATCCATAAATAAGCCAGTTTTCTGCGAGAAACTTCTTCATGAA
Source organism: Stegodyphus dumicola (assembly GCF_044657685.1). Lineage (NCBI taxonomy): Eukaryota > Metazoa > Arthropoda > Arachnida > Araneae > Eresidae > Stegodyphus > Stegodyphus dumicola. The sequence continues at coordinate 103,176,043 of NC_140781.1, read as the reverse complement.
TGCATCCCAACCAAGGCAGAAAGCCGTCGAGTTCTTTCCTTAGCCTTCGTTTATTTTTTCTCCAGCGGCCGAACATTTGCCAATCTGACATTCAACGAATAATCGATTGAACACATCGGTCATTCATCCATCTCATCACTCAATCTGCCGTCCATGGTACAACGCATGATACGACAGATTTTGCATACGCAATAAAAGTTGAAGACAATGAGAACCAGCCAAGTCCGAACCCACACCCAGTATGTCGACTTCAGCTTTTATTATCTAATCATACCGGCAGGATAGGCATTGTTTTTTACAAATTGCCGGTTTGCTAAGATTCAAATTTTAATTATCCTTTGTTTGCAGAAAAACCTTCATGAATTCTCCAATTTGTAATATTTGCATACGAACAAGTTTTTCATTCAAAATCTTGCATACACAGAAAAAAGTCATATCTTACTTTGTCATAATCAGTTATTTATGTTAAATGTTCGCTACAGAGAGAAATCTTTGCAGTTTAAAATTAACTGTTAACCATTTAAAGCAAGTTATTCAAATGTTTTAAAAAATAATTCTGTAAAAATATTGTTGAAAAAATTTTTTGAACCGATATGCTAACAATGAAACCTTCTGAGCGTCATCTTTCACAAAAAGCACAAACTAATTTTCTTTAAAAAATGTCCTCCGAAATTATAACTTCACAGCAAATAGCTCTAGTATTCACTGCCGCAAGTAATTACTTTACTATCATTTTTTTCAGAAAAAAAGGGTTTCTCTATTTCAAAATGCTTTGGAATAGAAATGATAAAAAAGAAATCTTTCAGAAGGAAATAGATGATTATCGAAAGCTTTCTCGCATATATATTCTTTCCAATGATTAACTACCATTGTACGGAGTGTAGAGGTTACTAAGAGAATGTAAAGCTTTAATTTTCTGTGATGTAATAGTTAATGAATACTTTGAATAAAAATTGCTGAATTTCATTCTTCATTGAAACAAAATATCAGAACTCTAGTTGCAAACCGTTCTTTGCTCTTATGAACAGCATAGTTTGGTAGTTTAACATCCCACTTGATCATTAGATGCGAAACTGATAATCGTTTTTTCCCCCAATTGTTGGATACTTTCCTAAATTAAGCATTCATCGTGAATGACCGAACATGTTGGTCATTTAATCATGCCATCATCAAGAATGTTCTCCTATTGCACCATTGAGGGCCACTAAACTCCACCCTCGAGAAAGGGGAATCTCTATTTCAATTTTGTTGAAGAACTTTCCGGGGGATGGACCGAGAGTTCTCACCACCTTTTCTCTACCACCAAGCACTTAAAAGAATTTTCGGCTTGACAATGCATTAAGTGCTACCATATTACAAAGAGACTATGCACTTATAAACATCCAGACTCTCCGCAGGATTCGAACCCGAAGCTAAGGCTATGGCAGCCAACTACCTTCCCATCACAACAACAAGGCGACAGACTCAAAATCTAATCATTTCTTTGAATAAAATTTAACCTCTTTATAAAATAGCCCACATTCGTACCTCAGGATAATAAATACCAATTTTAAATCTGTGTTTAAAAATTTAAATATATTTTCTTGAAATTTATTTCAATACAGTTTTCAAATTTCTATAAACTAAAACTGAAAAACTTGATTGATTCCAGATATTGTTTATTAAAATACCTATTATTCTACTGTGTATTTCATTTGTGAAACACGTGTCTTTAACAAACAGTAATCCTGTTAGCAACTGAAACATGTACACCTTTAGAGCGGGTTTTGCTGAAAAGATAGTAAAACGTCCAACAAAAGAGATAAGAATAGCTCCTGGAGAAGACTGATAACTAAAAATATGTAAAGTTGCGTAGACAAAAACGTACACATTTAATCAAAGGTCTAGCTTGATTTGTTTTAATTATGAAGTTTTCTTCTGAAAATGTATATGATTTCACATGATTTTCTTAAATGTTTCAAAACAGGCAATTTTTCTTTCCAAATTTCCAAAGCAAGAACTAAGAACAATAAAAGTGATTGCTTTAAATGATATTATTCTTAAAAGCTAATACATGAACTTATTTTATTAATAAAAGTTGCTTAAAGTGATTGATTAATTAATAGTGAAGCTGAAGTTCATTTGCAAATTATACTGTACATATATTACAGTATATGTACACAATACTGTAATATATGTACTAGTTTGCAAAAAAATCGAAGCACCAAGATCTTTTGCGATCGCGACGAAATTTGGTATGCAAACACAGTATGATCGAACATGCAAATGATCAAAGTTTCAAGGCAAATGTACAGGAATTGCGATCATAGTGCGCAATTCGCAAAGTATAAAACCAGTAACAGAGGAGGAAAATTTATCTTCTTTTGTTACTGCCATTATAATTCCGTAAAGAAGCAACTAAGGATGCCATTACGACGATATCGGAGACCTTAACAGGCAACTAAACGACTTCTAACGTGGTCGCATTGTAGGGTTGCGTGAAGCTGGGTGGTCATACCGAGCAATAAGCCGCCACTTGCAGACACTGCTGTGCAAAGATGTTGGCAGAAATGGTTGCTACAAGAAAATTGCCGACGAAATGAAGGCTCTGGAAGGCCAAGGATAAAAAATGCGAGGCAAGATAGGATGATTGTTCGCCAGTATCGAACCGCCCCAACGGTCACTCCCAAGCTACCGTCCACCATCTCACGGAACTTGTCTGAGGCGGGGTTACACTGACAGAGGCTCACTTTAAGACGTTTGCGTTTGACCTCACAACATCAGCGTTGTCGTCTGGAGTGGTGTAGCAGCCGATCATCATGGCTGCCACCAGACTGGCATCGTATAGTGTTCAGCGGTGAATCCTGCTTCACTCTTGAAGCAGATGACCAGCGTGTTCGTGTCTGGAGAGGACGGGGCCAGCGGTCCCAATCTGCCTTTGTTTTACAAAGGCATACAACCATAACCCCTGGTGTGATGGTGTGGGGCGCCATTTCGTAGGACAGCAGGTAATCTTTAGTCATCCTCCGTACATCTTTAACAATGATATGTTGATACCATCCTGCGGCCGGTTGCATTACCCTTCATGGCACGTCATCCTGGTGCCATTTTCCAACAGGATAATGCCAGGCCACATTCCGATCGCATATCTCTGGACCGCTTCCGTGTGGTTGATACTCTTTCTTGGCCAGCAAGTACACCAGACCTTTCACCAATCGAGCATGTCTGTGATATGGTAGGCCGCCAGATTCGGATATCACAAAATATCGCAGATCTGGAGCGACAACTGATGAATGCCTGGCAGAATGTGTCGCAGGATGACATTAGGAACCTCTACCACTCCTTGCCTCGACGAATTCACGCATGTATTGCCGCCAGGGGCGGTTCGACCAACTACTAAGTTGAACACTCAATGGGTGATTGTGAGCCGTGAAAAGGTACTATTACCTTGATTTTTTAATCATTTTATTATCTGTGTATGAGCTATATACATATTCAATTTAATCAAAAACAACCACTTCCTTTACGGTGCTTCGATTTTTTTGCAAAAGAATGTATATGTAATGAAGCAAACTTCGATGCAATGATGTTATAGAAATATTGATTGCACAGAATGTTGATCCATAATGAAGAGCAAATTTAGCAGCCGAGGCAGATTAAATATTCATCTTTATTTTCAGTAAATATATTTCGGGCACAGACAACTTCGTACTCTTAATTCGTGCCTATTTCAAAACGTTTACATTTCGGATAGCTTTGCGGTAAAAAGAGAAGTAGCAGTCTAGCTAGGCCGAAGTGCAGAAATCAAGTAAGTTGTGTTCAGGATAAAATCGTAATTCAGAATGAGTGTTAGTTTCGGTTCTTAATGCATTTGACTGGATAATTAATGCTGCTGTATAATTATTAATGGCTGTTTTGAGTTCTGGCCCCATATACCCCACCAGCATTACATAACAAGTCATTTTACATGTATTAATCTCAAAATAACGGAGTCCACAAAAAAGTTACAATTTTTAAAATAGACAGGAGAAATACTCAAATTAAAGTTATTAAGGGATTATTGCTAATTTAAATTGTAATTTACATTTACATTTTTCATATTTTTTTTGTTTCTCTTACATAATATGTACATCAGAAGCAAAAATCATATTACTGTTTTAAAATGCGCATAGCTAATTAAGATTTAAATTTGCTTATTTAAACAAAAAGGAAGTATTTATGTAATTGAGCTGTCTAATACTAATCATTTCTTCAGAATTCGCACATTTGGTAAGTCTATTTATAAACCATTATGAATATTCCCTTTTGTCTCCCATTTTCCATTTAAAACTTTCTATTTTCCTATGCATTTTCCTTTTGTTGTTCGTATGTTTATACATTTTTTTATTTTGCAATTCACACATTTTCTAATTGTCAAACTGTCTTCGTGTTAGAAAAGCTCACATTATTACACAGATTTTTTTAAAACTCAGATAGGCATTATATTTATCTAGCTATCTATTTATATATCATTTGGGAACTAAAACTTGAAAATAGCTGACAGGAACAAATCTGAACTAAAACTAAACCATTCTGAACCCAATTTTCATATTGCACACATCGCATTCTCTCTAGCTTCGGTTACTCCCAACTTATTAATACATTGGTACTCCGTTTGCCTTCGAATGCATTTAAAATATTAGAAAGGTACCGGTGTAGTTATTCAAGAACAGCCGAAGAAAAACTGAACCAATTTATCTGTGCCGGCTTAAAAATGTTTGTCAGTTAAAGTAAAGAAGTATTAGACCGTCCATTATTGCAAAGATCTTCATGCATCAACTTCTAAATTATTATTATAAATTATATATATTAATAAATGACTTGGAGTAAACTATAACGAATTGACGATGATTCTCAGCGTTATAATTTGGAGAGACTGATGCACAATTAGAAAGATGACACTCGAAGAACAGACTTGTAGACAGACGTAGCTGAACTGAGCACAATCTTTATTGCTGCACACGAACTAATTATCAAAACCATACTTTTCATTACACATGATCATAAGCTCAATACACACACCACAATTTTATATAGAGCAGTGGCTCTCAACCGGTGGTATGCATACCACTAGTGGTACGCAAGAGCAAAATAGGTGGTACGAAAAGAAGCATTCTTAACTATTAAATTAAAAAATTAAAACCCCAACATCCTGATTGAGTTTTTTCTAACACTTGTAAATTTATGCGATCTGAGCTTTGTTCAAGAGTGGTGGTGGTAGTAAAAACTTCATAATGGTGGTACTACTACTACTCGCCACTGAGCAGGCTCCCGACCAGGGTACCACACGGGATTTTCACCTACTCATCGGATTTGAATAACTTCCGATCAAACCCCTGCCAAGGACTAGAATGAGAGTACAGACAACATTATTGTGTTTTCAAAGAAGAAAAAAATATAGTAATAACATGGGCAAACAAGGCTCTTGAAGAAGGTACAGTTTTCAGCGAAGAGACACTTACTGAATTGTTCTACTAAAGATACCAATAGTAAAATAACATGAGCATACAAGTCTCTTGAAGGGTGTACATGTTTTCAATGTAAAATACATAAGTACATTTAACTGCAATTACATTTAACTGCATGAGTACATTTAACTCATGCTAGCTAAATGCATGCATAGAATACATAAGGACATTAAACTGCATTTACAATGCATAGAATACATAAGTACATATAAGTACATTAACATGCATAGAATACATAAGTATATTTAACTGCATTTACAATTAACTGAGTTTACATTTAAGTGCACCTCCATCCAGATGCATCTCATTGTCCACAATAGTGCATGTAGCACCACCGTAGACAACGACACGTATCCAGACAAAAATACAATCAAATGTATATATAATAATGTTGACACTCTATAAAATGCTGGGCTGCAAAATGGATAAGACCTATGATGCGCAAATTTTTGTCTAGATGGTACGCATTACTCAAAAGGTTGAGAACCGCTGATATAGAGTATAACATTTTAAATAACGGCGTAGCACGATAAAGCACATCGAAATGAAATCCCAGCGGCAACAGAGCTGCAAGCGAACTGCGCATTCATCCAATCTGGCAGTCTGTTAAGAGAAAGGTTTCAGTTCTCAAAGTTTAGGTTCAGAAATAAGTGACTCGTCAGCGTTGCGCAGGCCATGCAAGTTGGATTGATCTAGAAATAACGAAATCCAGAGGAGCTATTATGATTTTTAGAATAGAGAGGGAGAAGTATGGGGTTACCGTTAGTTCAAGTTATAATTTTGATTCACACGTTTTTTATTTTACATAAATCTGACTGTCTGTTAATAGAAAGGTTTAAATTCTCAAAGTTCCGAAACAACTGTGTCATCAGAGTTGCAAAGCCCATGCAAGGTGTCTTGATCTAAAAATGACGCAATCCAGAGGAGCTATTACGATTTTTAGAATAGAGAGGGAGAAGTAAGATGTTACCGTTAGTTTAAATTATAATTTTGATTTACATATTTTTATTTTACACACACACACATATACATATACATATATACAAAAAATATACTACAGTAATCAAAAAGGGCGTTTAAAAAAGCGTAAGAACAAATTAGGCATAAAATAAGCGCCACGAGCTGCTAAATTTTAAAAAATAAATTCAATTTAGTATAGAATTTAAAACCTAACAAAAACCACTTAAATATTTGAAAGCATCCTAAATCTTCTGAAACACGTTGCAAAAGTGAAAGGCATAAGAAAATGACTAATTATAAACTAAATACATTACTACTGGAAAAATGAGAAAATTACAGAGTACAACAAATTTTGTTAATCTCCTCTGTTTAAAGCTCCAAACAGAACCTGTCAAGGGAAAAGTGTTTTGAAGCCTCAAACCAAGTTGATCAACTAGAAAACGTTGACATGTTTCGTTCTAATGAATTCACTGAGATTTTAAACCGTTTTAACTCATATTCTTTACTAACTTATTAAAAGTCTCATTAAATTAATTTCTTTTATCTACATGCTTTCGCTTTCTATTCCATCTAATGTACAAAAATGCTTAAAGAAATTACTCCTAAAAATTATAAAACATAAAATATAGAAATCAAAAAACATCTAAAGGCCTAGAAAGGCTAACGATAAAATGACAAAGGAAATGCAATAGAATTAAAAATCAATCAATTTTCAGATATGAAAATTACTTTGAAAGTCATATAAAAACCAGAAACAAGGGCCGACTCGAATGTGTAAATTAAATAAACTTTCTTGCCATTAAAATCTTGTCAAAGTTAAAATCCAGTCAAACTAAATATGTAAAAAAGGGAGCAATTATGCTTAAAAAGAAAAAGCGCTTAAAAATTATAGATTGAACAAAAAAGTACCCTTCACAAGATACAAATGCCAATATATATATATATTTATATACTATATTGAAGCAGACTTGGGTGTAATGATGTAAGAATTTTGATTGCGCAGATACTGAGATGTTGATCCATATTAGAGAGCAAACTTGGTAGCCCGAGGTGGCAGATTACATATTCATGTTTATTTTGTTACACATATGTGGCCACAAATACTTGGCACATTAATCGTGCCTATTCCAGAACAGTTATATTTTAGATATAATTGCGATAGGAAGAAAAGCCGCAAGCAGCGTCTTAGCGAGAACATAGATAGAAACAAAGTGCGGAATTATTCCAGTATGGCAGCTTATTAAGAGAAAGTTTTCGGTTTTCGAAACTTTGAGTTAAGTTCCGAATTAGCTACGTAACCATCGTTATGTAAAAAGTCATATGATAAAATTAATCTAGAAATGAGGCAGTCCAGAAAAATTTATCACTATTTTTATTGTAGAGAGAAGTACACAATTAAAAAGAGGAATTAAGGGACCATTGCTAATTTAAATTATATTTTATATTTACATATTTTTTATCTTACATATACTAGTCGACAAGATGTCGTAAGTGAGGATACATCAATGCAAAAATTCAGCATTGAAATTCAAAATTCTTTAAAAGCAATATCAAGAAAGAAAAGGAAACAAAATTACTAACTTTAGGAATAGTCCGTTGACTTAATGTTTTTAACTGGGTTACGTCTCCTTCCAAATTTTAAATCTAAAGTACTTCATCTGATAATTAATCAGTTTAAGTAACGATGCTTGCGATGCGATGAAATCTCAGCCAATCAGATTAAATAATTTTTTACGATGAATACTACTGCTAATATTTGCGCATTCCTTTTTTCTCCGCTTTGCGTGTTGCTAGGAAGCGTACATCGAAGCGCTCCGCTTTGTTCATTGTGAGGATGTAAACTGCTATATACAAAAATTGCTGGGTGTATCCTGCGCCCAGGAATGATGTGGACTGCAAGAATGTTCACAAATAAATTAATGTGTTCTTTTCCTTAAATTGTCTCCTTTATTTCTTTTTGTGACTCGACACAATGGGGGTCTGTCTAAGTAGTTATGACGCATACAAACATCTCATCATTTAACGGTATCTTCTAGATCTACGTTGCGATCTTCTTATTCATCCAGTCTCCCACTCAAAATTATCAAATATATATCTAAATAATAAATGTTTCCTCTTTTTATATCAATGCAAATAATTATATTGTTTGTTTGTTTGTTTAACTGCAAACGGCAAAGCACAAGATGTTTGCGAAGGGATGCCTCCGTAGCAGACTTTCTAAAAGAAACTGATTAGTACTTACATTACACATTAGGAAAATCACGAAAACGACTATGAAACCAGCCGTCAGCTGGGATTGCAACCCAGGTCAAGCTACTAGTGTTCAGCGTTTGATTCATTTGGCCTCTGACGGAACTAGTTATTGTTATTTATCTAGTGTACGCCGATTACTCCCTATTATGTTTATTCATGCATTGGTGTTGCTAAAAAAATGCAAACATAATTAAAAGGGTACTTGACTTATTGTTAAAAATGTGAGTAAGGTTTACAGTAAATGGTTATAAACTTCTGTAAATAAGCGTTTATTATTCTAATTGGTAGAGACTTTCTTAGCACTTATTTGGAAACTGATAGATTTACCTGTCAGAACAAAATCTTTTACGTGCTGCTGTCTCTTAAACTTTAAGCTGTGGGAATATTAATTTTATTTTATTTATCAAATGCTAGCCTATCGGCCACTAGCCTACGTGGTCTCCAATATTTTTTCCACAAGACAATTAAAATGAGCAATGAATTAAAATATTTTGCTTTTGTTATCTCTCTACTTTTTACTTATTTATGAAAATACACATGCATGAAATAAGTATTAAATTTCAATACTTTTGAGCTCACTTTTGCTCTCACTGAATTCGTACTAAAAATTTTTTAATTCTGAATCCGCATTTAAGTTTTCTTCCCTTTTAATAAACTACAATCTTATACAGTCTGGCGTAAAATATTTAAATCCGTAAAAGATTATTTTGCCGGTACGTTTCTATCTAAGCTAACTTTTGCTGATACAAATGTGAAACTTATGTAAGTCTGATGGAAGGTGCTTCCCACAGAAAATTTGATAAGAATCCCTCAAGAGAAACAAGAAACAGAGAAATACGTTAACCGGATATGGTAGCAAACATACCATTTCCTATTTATAAACTCTGGAATAACAGAGTAATATGAACAGGAAGATAAACTGATAAAAAAAACTATTATTCACATTTGGGAGTATTCTGTTGAAATTTCGATGTAAGAGATGCATTTTTTAAGCTTACCGGCCTGTTTAAATTTACTTCCAATAAATTTTGAATTCATGACATGACGAAAACAGGCATAATCATTAAAGGTAATGAATTTAAACAGCGAACTAGAACGTATTATAACATACTACGCATTATAACATACTAGAACGCATTATAACATAAATTCTAGTTCGCATAACAGCGAACTAGAACGCATTTTAAATATGCTACATTGTTTTTAAAAGCTTATAAATTTCATGTAGTCAAGAACGTGATTAAATTATTTTAGGATACGGACAGTATAGGATGCTTTGTAAAAATAAACGCATGTAAGCAATATGCATTAGAATTTAAGAATAAACTTCTAGGAGGGGTAAAGTGCACCAGACGACTCGGAATCCTATAGGAATGCTGTCTTAACGAGATGGGAGAGAGGCTGTCTCAGGAAAACCGTCGACAGCCACCCGGAGAGGTGTTAGGAATGGAAAATATGAGTTCATCCTGATCGCAAATTGACATTTACAGACCATAAAAATAATTCCTGACTTTTCTGATGACGAAGGACCCCCAACATTTCGTAAAGTGGCGTAAGGCATGGAATCTCGGATGTTTAGAAATGCACTGGGCGTTTTGAAATGGCGCATTTTCGTGGCTACTGCGAGCATCCGACGGATGCCCGCCGTATTTCAAAACTTCTGAGATTCCGTGCAGTGCCCATGTTACGAAACTTCGGGCAACTTCATGATCAGAAAAGTCATGCCTTATTTTAAAGCTTATGGTCTTTAAATATCAATTTGCGATTATGATGTATTCACATTTTTCATCCCAATAACTTTATTTGAAAGAACACAATAACAATTTGAGAGAACACAATAACAATTTGAGATAACTCTAACGAACCCCATCTCGTTAGGATTTCATTTTTGACCCTGCACTGCTATGGAATTTCGTGCTATATAAGCACGAAACCTACCCCTCCTAGAAATACTACTAAATATATTTCTACCCCTCCTAGAAATGTTTTTCTCTACTTTTGAATCAAGCTGTATATATTCTCAATTTTTGTCTTTAGCTGCAGCACATTTGCCATCCAAAACTGGAAAATGCTTAAAACATATCTTTCTTAGTATGGTGAGAAACTGAATTTCATTCTGTAATTTATCTTTTGCTGCATTTGTTTTCAAATGCACTACAATTGTTATCATGCAATGTATGATTTAATATGGATAAAAAAGAAAGGTAATAATTAGGAACTGAAAAAAATCACAGTGAATGCAAAGGAAAAGATTCAAAATATGAAACTAGAACCATTGAAGAAATATATTGTTCAAAATATATATAGTAAATATCGTCAGTTTGCAGAGTCATTAGGCTTGCAGATGCAGGAAACATGCCCAGTGCTCTCGTCAGGTTTAGAAATCTGGACTTCCGACTGCTAGCAGGACATTCTTCCAATTACACCACGGAGGTACGCGGTAAGGAAGGAGAAAATACCTTACAAGCTTTGCGTTTTGCTTTACAGTTTTAGATGGAATTGAGTCATATGTATCTTTATTTAATCATGTCGGTTGGACTATATTAATAAATAATTAAGATACTTTAAGTGCAAACATTGTAAGAAACTATTGATTTTAATTTTGGGTTGTATTAAGTTCTTCATCTTATGATTCAGAAACATATGTCTTGTTACATCTTTCCACGGCACAAGCCCCTTAAAATGATGTTACTGGATGTTTTGCAAGTCTTATTTATTTATTTTGAATGCTTTCTTTTAATTCTATTCTCTAATACTTTACATTAAAGTGCAAAGACTTATTTTTCCTTTTTCCTTTTAAATATCAAGATTTGGTCATTCTTAAAAGATTGTAAATCTTTTTATTCACTGTATTATAAAATTTAAAGAATATAATTCTCAGAAGATTGCACGAATTTTAGAATTTTTTTACATGACTGTTTTAATAGATGTTTAGATGTACTTACCATCTTGGTTTAACTTGGACATAACATTTTCTGAAGACAATCTCAGGTTCATTCAATACCGGATTCAAAAATTTGCTTTTTCAACAATGCGCAGTTCTTCCAAAATTAGTTACACTTCGTGCGTAATATCACGTCATATAAAGAAAGGTTAAAACATGAGTATTAGACTAAAGGCCTAGACTGAATCTTTGGAATGTAATACTACAGCGTTTTCAACAACCGTAGTGTGAATTAGGTCATCAATATTATCTGTAGGATCAAAATCATTTTGAAGGCCGTCAGGTCGTCTCATAGAATATTAACAATGCCGACAATGTCGTGCTCTTCCCAATTCTTCTGTTCTATCTTATTTTTTATTATGACTTATTACTGCCATCGAAAATTCTCAGTTTGGAATTTCGGGCATTTTCTGTTAGGTTGAATACGAAAATAACAGTGGTTTGAGCCTAATTATATAGACAAAGGATTTTGTATCTATAATATTGGCAATGAATAAATATTCTGCGAACCTGAATGAAAGATTATTATTTTAAACTCTAAAGCGTAATAGTAAATGCATGAATATCCAACAGATCTAAGGCCCAAGGTCCGACATCTTTTAAAGTCTGAATTAAGTGCATATGTTGGGTAGTGCAAGAACAACACGGTGAGTTAGGGTAATCAAGTAACGCCAAATAATTGGTAGGCTATCTGTTCATCAGGAAGGGATCCTTTCGTTGAGGACTTTTTAAGGGAAATCAGCTCATATCCATGTTACACGGGGGGGACTACGGAAACTCTCATACAGACAGCCTTATTCGCCGGGATTCGTACCCAAGCTGAACTAACAGTGTTCCGTGATTTAACGCACTCGGCCGCTGTTAGGCAACTCTATGGCAGGAAATTATACAGGTATGTGACGAATACTTTCACGAATTTAAAAGCCCTTATTAAATTTTAAATAAAGATAAGTTTCGAATGGTTTGCGCAATAGCTAATAAAAAGTGATTGGTATTTTAATACCAATTCTATCAATTATTTATTAAACTAATTGCCTGAGGTACCTTCGCTTCATAATCACGCAAGAGATGCAAAGTATATCTTTATAGAAAAACACCAGTGAAAGACGGAAAATACTTTTTCAGTTCAGATATGTATTATAGATGACAGAAGTTTAAAGCTTTGCTGTAAAGGCCGGCCTAATGCCAATTGCCTTAATAGTCATCTGAAAAGTGTTTCCATACATCCAGAACTAAATGTTTTTCGTTATAAATCAAACTGCAGGTGAGCATAAGTTTTTCGAAAAAATTATGTAACGTAGTTATTATACATTTAAAAGTACAGGTATATCTTACGCATCTGAGCTGTAAGTAAAATAAAGATTCTAATAACAAAAATAATCTAAAACAGGAATCTGAAGATCTTGCATACATCTGTAAGAAGCAAAAATAAATATTATCGCATTAATTAAATATATATCACTTAAGAGATAAGAATTAAATCTAAATTTAATTATAAATTATTAGCTACTCCCCAAAAGAAAATACACAAATTAAAACAAAAATTGAACCTAAATTAAAAATCTAATATATGTCATTTTAATTTGAAATGTCCGAATCATCTTTATTACATATATATATATATAAAGATCCAAAGATAATTTTGTTAATTTTAATGAGCAAACAGAAAATAAAAATATATTTCGTACTCAGATCTGTGTTTCAGACTTCGTTTTGGGCCAGTACAGCGTCTCTACACTATCGTCATAAACTGAATCGGTGTAAAATGAAATTGTATAATGTAAACTAGAAGATTCATTCCACGCATCTAAATGTATGTTGGCGTTATTCAACTGAACGACGTTAATATAAATTGTTTAAGCTGAAATTAACGCAAACTGTTATTTTGTGATGAAAGGAGAGATTGTAGATCTCTCGAGCTATTATAAAATAACAGAGTGGCATATAAACCTTCTGCCACATTGAAAAAAGAATGAAGAGCCATTTGCCATGTCTGCCACCAAGAATTGAATTGTGAAAAAAAGTAATGTTTTATTTAAACGTCTGCTAACAAAATTAGCACTTGGTTTCCAGACTCTGGCAATTATTCTGCACTCTCATTAAAGAAGTAGCAGGGGCAAGGGATTTTTTAAGATCATCAGTTTTCATCATCTTAGTGATTGGGTCTTTTTTTTTCCATTACTTTCGTTTCTGTCGCCTCTCCTTTCTGCTTCTTCATTATCAGATTCTTCTAATTCTTCACCTCAAGAGTAATGTAATTGTTTCGTTCATCACTGTTAAATAAGAAAGCTATGATATGAGCTATAAATTTGAGGAAAAATAGGTAATCTTTAGATTGTATCTTATAAAATCGTGCTGGATATTTAATTCTAAAATGCGTCTGTATTTTTCACCAGTTTCACTTAAAGCAGAAAGTAGTAATCATTTTTAATACATAATATTCCACACCAAGTGCCTTGGGCTGTTTTTAGTAAACCAGGTTTAGCAATTAATTATACACTTTAAGGTTTACTTAATGTTATAAAGGATCTCAATTTTAATATCTTTTGAAGGCGTATAAATAAACTCTTAACTACCAGATTAAAAACGATTAAACCAGCTGCAGGAAAATTAGGCATTTTCTGCGGATTACTAACAGCGTTAAAATGATGTGAAAATGTTGACTGAAAGACATCTGTCTTTCTATATTCTTTCCGAAGAGATGTGGAAAAAAGACTCTTCAGCGGGTTAACATGTTTCTCCGAAAAAAAAAAAAAATAGAAGATTTTTCTTGGAGAGAAACTCGCAGACTACTCATTAACGTAGAAGACAGAAAGTCTGATAGTGTAGATGACATTGAGGCACAAAGAGGACGTATCTAATCCTTAAGAAATAGCGTTAAGGAGATACAGGAGTAGCAAGATTTAATGAAATTTGTTGTTGCATTCCAAGAATCTGTAGGACACCACTTTTAGCCTCTATAATGATAAACTTCAACATGGAGTTAGAAAATAATCTTCGAAGGAATTTGATTTGCTTAAGAAATGCTAAAATGGCTTTGCTTAAGCTGCTTGGAAGTTAAATTATTTTGTTAAACCCCATATTATAAAACGTTATGAATTTACTTAACATCCATTTGCATCATTATTCTTTAAATATGCATTTTAAATAAACAAATAATAATCGCGCATGTCTTTGGCAACTGAAAAGCACTTTAAACGATTTAAGGTAGTAACTATTTTAGTCTAATAATTAGTTGCGCTTAAAAAATAAAATGTCCTGTCAGTGCGAGAAGCACAAAAATTTTTCTTCCTTTGCGTTTGTTATATCAAAATAACCAAAAAGTGCATAGTGACCTCCTTTTCTTCAAGATTTCTTATAATCCTTAAGTTGACGTAATAAAAATAATAATCAGATCTTGAAAATTGCTCCAAATGTTGTGCGCTGAAGTTTACAGTTCGTTAGACTGAGTGGGGAAATAATTTCCAAAACGGATTATTTGGATCAGTAAAATAGCCAATATTACGACAAAAGACTGTGGAGTTTGTCGAATTTGCTTAGGAAAAGTATCTGCGAATAAACAACCTTATTGTAGATTTAAAGTTAGAAATAAAAGTAAAAAATGTTGAAGTAAAATACGTTTGTTTTGTTTGCAGCCAGAAGAATATTTCTCAGTAGCAAGAAAAGGCAAATGGAAGCTAAGTGTCAGATAAGAAAGTTCTTATAATTATAGCGGACATTAGAGGTTGAGTGGTAATGACCATGTTGAAGAATAACAGTTCGACTCAGGTCGAAATCCTGGCGAACGGACTGACTCCATTAGGTGTTTCTGTATTTCGTTTTCCGTATTATCATACGTGAAGTAAATACCGGCTAGTTTTCCTTTGAGAATCCTTTACAAAGACATAACTTCTTTCAGACAGATAGCCCTTAAAACTGGTTATATTCAAATAACTGCCTTCCTATTAACGATTATTTACATCATAAGATGCTATAATTTAGGCCTTTCAGTCTTAAATAAGCTTTTTCAATATGTTTATAGTGGCCAATAATAGCCTTCTTGTTTGTTATGCTGACGACTGTTATGCTTTGTTTGTTATGCGTTTAAGTCACTTAACGCCAATCATGCAATTAAGCAATTTCAAAATTGCTCCAGAAGCACAAAAGAATGGTGTACGTATTGGAAAGTGCGCATAAATCCTGACAATCCCCGCTTCTTTTTATTAAGCCCCATCACAAATGAAATGGGAAGAAACTATTTATTTTAAGCTCCTCAAAGCCAACGTTCCTAAAGTCAATAAAGCAAAATATCCTAGGCTCATCTTAAATTACAAACGGCCCGCCAGCGGCCGTGCGGTAAAGTCGCTGAACACTGGTAGTTCGGCCCGAGTTTGAATCTCGTGAATTGGCTGGCTACATGGGCGTTTTCGTGGATTTCCCCATGTGTAACGTGTACACGAGCCAGTTTTCCCTAAAAAGTCCTCCACGAAGGCATCACTCCCGTTAGGCAGATATTCCTCGAGGCTTTGCTGTAATCACATAAACCAAACCAATTTAAATAACTATCTTAATTGGAATAATCACATTAGTAAACTCCTCAGTAACGCTTACGGTATATTAAACTGCTTCAAGTCTCTTCTCAATAGTAATTCCGGCCTTTCTCTTGAGAAAAAGTTTGATGTCTACAAATCAATCATCCATCCTATCTGTTCTTACGTTTCTCCTGATTGGAATACCATTAGTTATAATAACTTAAACAGGATCCAAATACTTAAAAATAAGATTATAAGAATGATCACCAACGCTCCCTACTTCATCCGGAACAAGGATATTCAAAAGGATCTCAATGTCGAAAGTAAGTAAAGACTTTCATTTTCAAGCAAAACGAAAACTTCTTCAATAAAGCCGTCGCTTTTTTGAGATAGTGGACTACAAAATCGTTTTCTGATACGAAATTATTGATGACGACTATAGTCTGTGTTCTTATGGCACTCATCTCTTCAAGCATAGATAGTCTACAGATTAGAGGATTGAGAATCTGAGACTCTTCCATTACTCATTTCAGCTCACACTCACCCCCTCAGTTCAATTTTTCTCACTGTTTGCGTAGTTCATCACAGTCGTACCATATTAAGTACTGCGCAGTACTTCATACCTTCATATAAATTACTGCACAGTACTGACTGACTAGCTTTTCTTTTGTGTACATAGTATTTATTCAATAAACTGTTTCTGTATTTGTGTCTATTATTTAATCAAGAACTTTATGTTTTCTCCATGTTGTCCCTCCACCCGTAACCTCTTTTTCATGTTGTATATAGCTGTAGTTTTCTGTTTCTTTTGTATATTTTTGTACTGTATTTCCATTTTATTGCAATCTTGTATTACACATTCTGAAATTTTATGATTTTTTTATTCGCTCACTCGCACAATTCACATTTCTCCGCACCACATTTTGTACACTCAGGTTCTTCTGACATTGTTTTTATTCTATCCATTAATAATTCATCTACACTCCTCACTTTCTGTGGTCTGCATCATTTCCCCCCTAATACTCTAATTTTATTTGTCACGAGCTTGAACTGTCGTACGCCATGTCTTGGCTGAGTTACCAATGGCTTTGCGAGAGCTCTATTCTAACTGAGCTGAATGCAAAGTGACAGCTACGTATCAGTGTATCAAAAGTGCGTATTAACAGACACGATATGGTCAACTAAATATGGCCGATATAACAGTAATAAACTAAAATAGTTACCTGCGGGGAAGTTTGCACTCATAGGATTTTAAACAGAGCGCCCTGCTAAATCGTGAGGCCTAGCAAAATAGCAGAAAACTTAGAAGCCTTTTCAGGAAGCGCAAAAAACGAAGCTGGTGGAATACCTGTTATTTATTAAATAAAAGAAGTGCCAACTCCTTCAGAATTCTGTAAGTGTTTTTGGCGCAAATTTGACGTGGTCCCTGCCGATTTTCATAGTTCCAGTTTAGCAGTTTTCATGGTCACCGGAATAATATGTAAGTATCCAAATTTTATACTAAACTAATTCGATATGATTTGAATAGATTAAAAAATTTTCTTGTATTAATTTTTCGTGATTAATTTTGTTCAGCGGTTTGCTTTCAGAAAATTTCCTTGTGTTAAATATTTCTTGTGGTAATAAAATCTCAGTAATTTTTTAAAGACTTATTAACTTTCAACTGATTTTGTGAAAATTTCAGTATTTAACGTCATACATTAAAGTTGAAATTTTACTCATGTTAAGAATTTTTTAAAATTATTTAACACAATGCAAATTTAAGCAAAGATATAACCAACGCATATATATTTTTAATGCAACAATTTCAGTCGTAATTAACAAAAACCGATTTTAAATATCGATAATATAATAGAATTTTTACAAGCTCGCATGAATCCGTATGTATCAATGTTTATTTTGACCTGATGTGCATTATCACAGCTAAGGTGTTTTTTAGTACGATATCCTCTATTTAGCGTAGTTTGATTAAAAAAAAGTCAAAACAACTATGAATTCTTTAACAAGTAAGAGTTTACTTCTGTTAAGTAGAACAAAAATTAAATTAATAATCATCGCAGACATTTATAATTGAAATGCTGTAAAAAGAACTTAACCATGGACTCATTCATCAATCATAAATATCTTGCCTATTAGATGATAATTGCAGGAGTACTTCCCAAGACGGAAAGTAAAATGGCTGAAAGAATAAAGCTGAGTGACTGAGATTCTGGCTGAAGTACAAGTCATAGGATGAAACCTTGGCTAATCTTTGGAATATGGTAACAGGTAGTTTGGCAGCATTTTGGTAAGGCGATAAAGGTTACAAGCTAGGACTTTAGCAGTGTACATGGATAAAGTCAAGAGTGTGCGCAATGCCATTTTTGTGCAATTCTGGGATTTTTTTTAAGAGAAAATAGATCGACGTGTACATGGATACCGTATATGTGGAATTCTTAAAAACGCGGCAAGCAGTTTGCGATTTTGCACTTTCTCCCAATTTCGCACCTAATCTTCGTCATGATTAAGCACTTTTGTTCCATAGAAGTTCTAGCATAAGCGTAATTCGGCTAGCAGATTGTTGGAAAAAATGTTGAGTAAAAAAAAAAAAAAAAAAAAAAAATGACTTTACTTCGTGAAAACAAAATGGCGTCCAAACAAAAACTAGCAGGTTGCTGTAGCAGGGTTGGTCGCCAAATGTTCGCCAAAAAATCGCCAAGTTACCATAATCCAAAGATTAACCGAATCCTTTCTCCCCAATATGTAGCTTGGCACGTTCTATTTCAGCTTCCCAGTTTCAGCTACGCAAAAGAGACACAAATTTATTTTAACACAGTTCTACAATAATATAGAGAGATTACTGTAGTACTGAATTAATGTAACTTCATAAATTGATAATATTTGTGTATTATCTGAACACTTTAAAAAAAGGTGTAAACGTTTACTTTATAGCTTCTTTCGCCATTGTGTAAAATATTTTACGTATTGAAGTGAGGAAAATTATCCGCATAATGCTTTTTAGCAGAGTAACATGAAGAGAAATAATTCCATTTTTATGTTATGAGTGGCAGTTAAGAAAGCGATTTAAGTAATGCTCAATGTCTTGCATGGATCCTACACTAGTGTCACTAATGAAAACTTTTATGTTTTGTAACTGCGAGAAAGACTAGCAGGCCATATTACGGCTTGTAAATGTTTAAAACTTGGCTATCACTGCCCAAGGCTCTAAAATCATTGAACACTGACAGCCTTACCTTTACTCGATCTATACTACAAGTAGATAGGTTAACTGCGATGAAGTTTTCATCTTTTTCTTCTTGCTAAACAAATACGGGTAATCACGTATAATCACAATCAGCTTGGCGCAGTCTGCGGAAGAAAAAGAACAATTACTTTTATTATAAAAGAATTATATATTATTAACATATATATATTTTACATTTCAGATATATATTTATTCCAAATAGTCAATAAACCTATTTACAAACGGGTTTTTGTTCCTGTGTTGGTAGAAATTTTGTAGCGATCACTTTCAGAAAAGATTCGAACCATTATTCTTTTAGCGATTCTGTGGCAAAATACTGTATTCCCGCAAAAATTTCACCTTCCACAAGTACGAATTTTTAAACAGTGTTTAATACAAAAAACAATCATACCTTTTCTATTAAAGGCGTGAGCCAACCAGTGGCCGAGCGGTAAAGTCGCTGAACACTGGTAGTTCGGGCCGAGGTTCGAATCCCGCGAACGGGGTGGCTGCATGGGCGTTTTCGTGCTTTTCCCCCATGTGTAACGTGTATACGAGCCAGTTTCCCTTAGAAACTCCTCCACGAAAGCATATCTGCCCTTAGGCAAATAGCCCTCGAGGCATTGCCATAATCACACACACACACTATTAAAGGTGTTCTAACTTGCAATACAGCTAAACGAACGCGTACGAAAGTGTTGATGTTGGAAAATGGATATTTGTCATGCGCATGTTTTCCTGAATAATTGTTATGTGCGTGGTTAACAGAGTTTGGCGTATTCTGGAACTCTGGCGACTTCGACTAAGGTGGTTGCGATAATACGTAAGTACTCAAGTATGATCCAGTTTCTCTCGGAAAGTCCTTTAAGCATCCTTTGTATGAAACGAATAGCTCTTATTGCTTTGCACTGTTAAATAGTTAGTCTTAATACGATGAATGCTTCTTCTTAATACAATGAATACTTCTTTTCATAGCAATGCACATCGTTCTTTTGTACAGCACATTAACATCGAAGCTATGTAAAATATAATAGTGTTACGAATTTTGTACATAAATAAATGATTTTAATGCAACTGCATGTGAAATTGTATTTTTCTGTTCTATTTTGTATAACATGAAAAGCTAAGAGATAGGATGCTCTACCGGAAAAATGAGAATACAGGTGCAAGTCTATTGAACATTGAATAAATGGCGGCTATCTTCGTAATTTGGCGAGATATCGCCAATCTGGCAACGGTTTCGACGAATAATTTTTGCCGTCAAATTTGGCAAGAAGTCACCAAACTTGGTGATCACTTGGCGACATTTGGGTCCGGTCCCTGTATCACCGTAATAGGTATTGTAATTGATTTCATAAGTAACCGTAACTGTAGTCGGCCCTCATATGCTTTCCGGTAATTTTTAAGAAGTGCTAGACATTTCTCGGCGACCGGGTGAAAACTCTATAAGACTGGAAAGAGCATCTCCTATTAATAGGTGTTAGTTCAGCGTGAATTCGGAACACTGAGATATCTCCGAGTTAGCTTCGCTCTTTACATGCGCTTTGCATTGCTTTGTGTTTAATATTCTTAGTAATTTGAAGTGTAACTACCGATTGTACTCTGTGATACTCTGAACACCTGTACGAGTATTTATGCGGGAAGTTTCAGAACTCTGAAGTGTTTGATAAGTTTTATCGACCTATCATCGGAACTGTGTGCATTCAATTTATTGGGAACCCGTACGCAACAATATTAAGTAAAAAACGACCTTATACGATCTAAACTTTAAATAAAACTCTCTTGTGATATTGAACGCCACTGATATAGCTTCGTCAAATTGTTCAAATTCTGTTCTGGAGCAGAGGTATTATTAGCGTAATAATAAATCCAAAAGACCAAATGATTAGGTGGGGCCAAAGGCGAAATTAACATAGCGCGATGTGCCAAACAAAACTAAAATTAGAAGGAAAAATAAAAGCTAAGAGACTGAAATTTTGAAAGCTTTGGATAAAATTGAATTAAAATTAATGGCCTTAAGTAAAGAAGATTTTTGGAAGAGGATATTTTCCAGTAAAGAATTTATACAGTTTCCGTAATTACACAGAGCAGTAGTTTATAAAAGTACGGGTTGTGAAATATTTTGAAATGCTATACTTCTGATAGCATAATTATATGTATTTTCTTCTAATTGCAAATTAGTTTAGACTTATTAGTTAATTAATAATAGTTATATATGATTTTTATCGTTATTTCCAGTGCAAATAGTATAGTCTCAACTATACTTATATGGATCGCGAGGTTAAAGAGTTTGAGAAACACTGAAATATAGAATATATACATTTTCATGGATAAAACCTGATTTAACATCTACACCAGTTTAAAGTAGTTATTTTGTTTTATTTCATATTTAATATTCACTTTTTAATTTTAATTTTACTTTTATATTTAGTTTTTTTCAGACTGGACACAGATCTTTAGTGGTTCATTTATAAGGAAGGGGATTTTCTTATAAATTTTAACTCGTATTTCATCAACTGATTCTGGAATATCCCTTATCACGTCAGTTTAAATAAATAATATTGAAATTAACAATGTAAGCAGAATTAAAATTCCACTTTTGGGGTGCAGCTGTCGCCGAATTATCGATAATCCCACAGCACTGATTTTTAAACGCGCATAAAAATATTACAAGGAAGCATTTTTCAGTAATCAGTAAAAGAGAGATAAGGTTGTAAATGTATTGCCTTATGATCAAGAAAAGGATTTAATTTTCATAAAAAATTTCAAGCACCATTTCGATTGAAAATATGATTTTGAAACATAAGTCTTTGCTGCAGATGCAAGTTTAGAAATGACGTCCAAAGCACACATTTTTTTTTCCTTTCTTTTCTTTTCTTTTTTTTTTTTCTTTTCTTTTTTTTTTTTTTTTTTAAATTTCGTTACAACTGAGTGAAACTTTTTGCGTAATAGAATTTTGATTTCTTACACTATAAAGAATTGCATTTATATTAATTTCTCTGCTTTACTACAAAAATATAATTCACAGCTCCCAAAATAAACTTAAATATAACGGAAAATAGTTTCATTTTTTGCCCGCTCCATGTCTTTAATTTATTAAAAGGGCGAGATGTCGTTGTATGTTCTTCTAGTAGAGCTTTTCTAATTATTTTTATCTTTATGTACTTCTAGAAGGTCCGTTTGCTTTGTCATTAAAATTATTATGTCATATGATAATTCACATACCTGTTTTTAAATTGACGGTTTAAGCTATACCGCTTCTTTGCCATGTGTGCACAGCAAATGAGAATGCGGGGTTGGTTCTTGTTGGGGTTTGAAAGAGAACAATGAGGATGCCCGTCCTGTAATATGAACACTTTTGGGAAAGACGCCATTAAAAATGAAACGTTTGCTTGTATAATGAGGCACTACTTGGTGAAATTTAAAGATGACCTCCGTTTTCTTCTGAAATAACGGTATTTTTAATACCGTGGTATTTTAAATAGTTCTCATCTTTCATAGGAAAGTGCAGAAATAACAGGGTTTGTCTTCCTAATGATAGTTATTTGAATAATGAAAGAACATCCTCTAGCTTGCGTTTCGGACAAAATGAATCCTTTGCAAATTTTTAACTGCTGAAATTAAATTTGTTTCCTTCAAACTTAAATCAATTTTTCAATGAACGTCATTACATTGCAATTTTTTAATATCCTCACATTTTATGTGAAATTCCCTCTGTCTCTTCTCTAAACATTAATTATTGATTCTATGTTAGAAACACAAGTGTTCATTACTGGTAAAAAAACATTAGGTATTTCTAAGCCTGGAAACAAGCAACGGATCTTTCAGTTATTAGCTGGAATTGTTAACCACATAATACTACGAAAGCACATACTACAGAATGCAATTATTCCATACAAACAGACTTTGTATTTAAATGTCATTCTAGTATCGAACAAGTCCCAAATGTACATCAATGCTCATTAAGAAGACCTTTGTGTTACTGTCAATTTAAAACACTATTAATTGTTCATAACATAGAAGGGGATGCACAATCTTTCATGAGTACAATTCCAGTGAATAATTAGTTTATTTTGACCACAGGTCCCATATAACCCCCCAAAGCCCTACGGGTAATAAAATACACATTTTTAAAACAATGCTTGTTTTAATATTATCATTATTATATTCATCTAGATATTAAAAAGTTTCATTTACCTAAGTATAAAAAAAATTTTAAATGTTAGTGGGAATATTTTGTGTTCGTGTCTCCCTCCAAATACATGGTTTTGGTTTAAAACCAGATGTTGAACTTCTGGTTTATTCTCTGGTTTAAAACCAGATGTTGAACTGAGTCTGTTCTATCTTCATCGACTCATTGACAGAACAGGCCCATTGTTATAGAATCCAGCTCTGATGTTCTCTAGACCGATTCAGGCAGATTGTTTACATTGTGAGCTCAGTAAAACACAAAACCTTTGGCAAGAGTAGGAGATAGAAGTGTGGCTCAGAATTCCTCAAGAACGACTGCCACAACTTTGGCGAGATTTCCGCCAAAGTTTATGGTTTGATGGTAAACAAATGTCATAGTCGACGGGATAATACGTAAGTACCAAACCGGGAAACATCATTAACACTTATACTTACAATTCAAATTTTCGTATCAGTGTTTCTCCCATTTGTTTTTTAAATATCACGTCTTTAATAGCATATCTAACGTTTAATTGAAGTGTCAAAATATTTTAGAGTTTAATATGTTGAAAGTATAATTTTCTTTAGATTTAAAAATTTGAAAGCCATGAGAATGTTTTCTAAAGCGGGGAAAGATGTAATTAATATAGTGTTTCCTCAAAAAGCTGAAAGACTTAAAAAATGTGTGAATCTCTTTTTCTTCTTGGTGTTTGCTACTATAGAAATAGACAGAGGATTTTATCAGTCGTATTATCTTTCTCTTTGAAACCGCATAGAACATTTTCGGTTTCATTAGTACGCCTGCCAGTGGCCATGTGTTTGAGACAGCTCACCCAGGCTCGAGTTTTAATTATCGGGTTTGACTGCACAAGTGTTTTCGTAAATTTCCCCAAGAGTAAAGTAAATACGATTCAGTTTCTCTCAGAACTTCTTCCATCAAGGCATCTAGGCTCTTAGGCTGATAGCCTTTTTGCATTTTTTCGAATTAAAAAAAATAAATGAAAATAAAATTTAAAAAAAAAAAAAAGAACAGTCCTATCGGCAGTGGGTTTATTTTTTTCCTTATTTTTTATCTTGTATAAAGTTTTCGTTCAATTATATCGTTCATTAATGTATCCCTATGCTTCGCAGCTTACACAGCTAGGCCCTTCTCATAGTGGATGAAGCTTTCGTTCACTTTTGTTCATTAATGTACCCAGGCTCTGACTTAACATCTAGGCCATTCTTATCCATCAGGGTGTATGGGGCACATCTTTTTTTTTTTCCCTATTTATTACGTGCTCCGCCCTTAGGCACTATACGGAAAGGGAGGGATGCCCCGTGGAGGTCTTTTTAAGGGAAACTGGCTCGTATCCGCGTTACACATGGGGAAAACCACGAAAACGCCCATGCAGCCAGCCCGTTCGCCGGGACTCGAACCCCGGAACGAACTACCAGTGTTCAGCGGCTTTTACCGCTCGGCCGCTGGTGGGCCATGGGGCACATCTTAACAGCACCTTTGATACAAGGTGCTAAGAATGGAGAGTGGTATCCTCGCTTGTTTTGGACCCAGAAATCTCTAATTTGTTATACCGTAAAAATTCAATAAAATACTATTAGGTTTTTGGTTTATGTGATTAGGGCAAAGCCTCGTGAGCTGTTTTTCTAATGAGAGCGATGCCTTCGTGGAGGACGTTTCTAAGGGAACCTGTCTCGTATACACGTTACAGATGGGGAAAACCATGAAAATGCCCATTCAGTCGGCCCATTTGCGGTCAGGTCGAACTACCAGTGTTCAGAGACTTTACCGCTCTGCCGCTGTCAGGCTCTAAAATACTGTTAGAAATCTTTATACAGTTAGTCTAACATATCATTTTTAATAGTGTGAATAACTTTTTTAGTCTTAACTGCTGCATGATTGCTTTTTTTGATTAAACAGTTAGTAATTATTTAAAAAAAATTTTGATAAAATATATGGTTTCATTTTCGGTTGCGCCGTATTATGTTATATAGATATACTCAGAAATGAGAGTACTGGGATGAATCCTCAAACTAGAGCCTATGATTCAAAAACACAAACATCCTAATGCATAAATCACTATTTGGGGATCTCGGAATTATCAAATCGTTTATAGATTTCGATTCAGCAGACTAAGAAACATTTTTTGACCAGTGCAGTCGAAAATGAATGGAGTACAGTGCGGTGTGGATAGGAACATGATAATAAAGTTTCTGTGGTAAGTGGTATTAAATTTCATGAAAATGAAAATAATACATTTTAATCATGCAATTATAATGTTGCACAGCTAGGTCAGCAAATAGATATTAAGTTTGATATGAATTTGTAACAACGAAGAAGATGGTTAATTTAATTTTATGAAATTTAAGAAAAATAAGGGATCAACCAAAGGAAAAAATCAAGTCCTAAACAAGATTTGGTACTTTTCTGTTTCGCCGCGCAAATCTCGCCAAGCAAACTTTGTTCGCGACAACTTACAGTATACACATAAAAAATGTTAACAAATGTTAGTTCTAAGAATTTTTTTTTTTTTTTTTGACGGCAGCTCACCAGCGGCCGAGCGGTAAAGTCGCGGAACACTGAACGTTCGGTCCGAGTTTCGAATCCCGCGAACGGGCTGGCTGCATGGGTGTTTTCGTGGTTTTTCCCATGCGTAACGTGTATACGATCCAGTTTCCCTTAGAAAGTCCTCCACGAAGGCATCCCTCCCCTTAGGCAGATAGCCCTCGAGGCTTTGCCTTAATTAAATAACCTAACCTAACCTATTATTTTGAAGGCATAAACATTTTAATACCTTTTAAAATTTTGTAAAAAGACAATTTAAGAACTTACTATGCTATCATGGTTCAACATCATGATTCGCCGGTACGTATCACGTGACCCCAAATGATCTCATCTCACGTAAACCACGCTACAAAAATATCATTCTCTCAGTAATTATCTACATTAATTTCAAGTTGAAGCTTAATTTGGAATACAAGTTTAAATGTAAGAGTTATTTCAATTCGTACGAATAACTTACTGCGTACATCAAGAAAAGTAATATCAAATCCAAATTTTAAGGTGCGAAAAGGGTAGTTTCTTAAAGTTTTATTTTTTAAATATTTAGTTTCAATAAGGGACTTTGAAATTATTTAACTGTAATATTTTCATATTTAATAATTTATGCGCACTAATTTTTAAAAGATAAGTGGCCAGAAATCAAAGCCAATAAAGTTTGCGTACAACGCGAAGGAGGCGGGGGATTTCTTATCTAACTTTTAAACTTCAAATCTGAGAATGCAAAGAAGGTTACACTTTCAAGGTCATTGACCTCCGAAGCAAATTTCAGGTTGATTGGAAGTTGCTATTTCTATTTTGTTTGACGAAAATGACAACCAATAAAGAAATTCCTTTAGTTATGAGACAACTAATTATCAAATTGAGAGATGAAGGTAAAACTCTTCTTTATTCTAGTGTGCAAAGAGTTATTCAAAACTATCTTGACACTGGTAGTCTTGCTGTAAAACCAAGATGTGGAAGACCGAAGAAGCTAACGCAGAGAGAAGAAAGAAAAATTCTTTTACGAATTAAACAAAATCCTAAACTTTCTGCTGCAAGCATTGCAAAAGACATTTTTTTAACTAGCAACAAGGAAATTTCTCTTGAAACTGTACGAAAAGTGCTGCGAAAGTCCGATTATCATGGACGCAAACCTAGGTCTATGCCATACATTTCCGAGACAAATAGAAAGAAAAGAATTGCTTTTGCCAAAACATATTTAAACTCTTCGCAGGAATTCTGAAACAATGTAATTTGATCAGATGAAAGTAAATTTACAATATTTAAAGTTAATGGCCACCCTATTGTATGGAGAGAACCAGAAACAGAACTGAATCTGAGAAATTTAAATCCAACTGTCAAACATGGAGTTGGCGGTGTGATGGTATGAGGGTGTATGTCGTCGAAAGGAGTTGGAAATTTTCATATTATTGATAAAGTCATGGATAAGTATGTTTATCTGGATATTCTGAAGAAAACTCTACGAGACAGTGCTCGAAATTTAAACCTTTCTAATACCTTTATTTTCCAACAAGACAACGACCCGAAACATACAGCTAAAATTGTGAAGGAATATCTCCTCTATCACACTCCAAGACAGTTGCGTACTCCTCCACAGTCACCAGACCCCAATCCAATCGAACATTTGTGGGCAAAATTGGAGAAATGAATTCGAAAACACAATATTACCTCGCGAAATGAGCTAATTAGTAAATTGAAGGAAGAATGGGCGAAATTTACGTCGGATGACACTGAAAAACTAGTTCAGTCAATGCCCAGACGTCTGCAAGCTGTTTTGAAGAATAAAGGATATCCTACAAAGTATTGAAGTAATGTTAAAAACTTATATTTTGTGCTTTTTTTTTTTTTTTTTTTTTTTTTTTTTTTTGAAAGTGTACGCAGACTTATTAGAGGGAATTTCTGAGTTTTTTTGACAAAATATATTTTTGAAAAAATGTAAAAAGTATTAAACTGATATTATTTACTTTTTATTTAAGCTTACAATTTTAGCTAATAGAAGAAAAAAAAATGCAATGATTAAAATACATTTTTCTATGCTTTAAGTGTTTTTTTAATTTAAAATTTAGTCTGTACGCAGACTTTTGTGACTAACTGTAAACCCACTTCGCTAGTGCATTCTCATTAGAATAGATGAATTGAACCCTTGATTTTGCCTTTTCTATATTTTTGCTTTCGGGTGAACGGTACTAATTGACTTAATTACCGAAAATGGTCTTAGGGCATAAAATTTAATTATCTTTGTAAATATTCTATGTAATTGTATGCCAGTATTGAAAGAAACAATAAATCTGGTAAGAAATGGCTGCGACTTGTTTTGAAAAGGAGGCAAAAAAGGTTATCAGCGAAGATATTCCGTTTGGCATTAGTTGTACCAGTATTGGCGACTTTATCGTTTGCGCCGGCAAAACAGAAAAGTACCTAAGATTTATAATATAAAGTTTTAGTAATGTTTCTTTACTTTACACATAAGCTATACTTTCCGTATTTCAAAATATTTTTCATCACTAGAATTTTAAAAAAAAATAAGTAAAAGACGTATTTTTCGCTTAAGCATTATTTTATATATTATTATTATCACTGCTTATGTTTGTAATGAATTCAAAATTTTATTAACATAAGTGTTTTAATAATATCAATAAGCTGTATATCTTTTCTCTTTAACGGGTTCTAACAACCATGTGAAAGCCGACTCTTTTACGCTGTGATACCTGCCAGCTACTTTAAGACGACCTCCTCTACGGAAAACCAAAAAAAAAAAAAAAAAAAAAAAAACTTCTAAAGCCGTGAATATTCATCTTACAGAAGCTTCATTGTAGTTTTTTTAAATTAATAATTAAAGCAATTGTGGAAATTGTTACCTAGAATATTAACAAATCGTCGAAACTTCTGTTGACTAATAAGAAACTTTACCTTTATTTGCTTACATAAGTGAGTATTGTTACAACAATGAATTGAATTTCGCTATCTGAACATCACAAATAAAGTTCATCGTTTATATTTTAATTATCTGATTGC
The DNA here is from genome assembly GCF_044657685.1 of Stegodyphus dumicola. Lineage (NCBI taxonomy): Eukaryota > Metazoa > Arthropoda > Arachnida > Araneae > Eresidae > Stegodyphus > Stegodyphus dumicola. The sequence goes on along the minus strand of NC_140781.1, from coordinate 103,146,921 downwards.
TGCTCTTGACAGCTAATCTTCTAAACGATAGAAACTTATTTTCTTCAACACCGCAAAATATTTTTCTAATTATTTATCGTTTTCTAATTTTTTTCTAATTATTTCGTCGTCTCTGTTAACAAAGTGTTCTTACAATAGTCATGTTTACTATTTAATCGATTCGCACAAATCCATCTATTTTGTTAACCCTGAACTGAGGTAAATCAAGACGACGCATTTCCAAACAATTATAAATTTATAAGGTGTCGCTGCTTAAATTACACCTACACTTGTACATAATACTCTTCGCTATTTGAAACTCTATTGTTTACATGTCACTAGCCACATAATCAGGAAAATGAAAGATCAATATAAAATGATTGCGAAATCAAGCATATAATACAAACTATATTATGTTAGCAAAGGATACATAAATTATTTAGTCACTGTTTTCGATTAACAATTGCCTTGCTATTATGCTAAGGACATGAAAACTAACTCCGTATTAATTTGTTTAAGGAATTTAAATATTTTAGTTTGAAGCCAAATTTAGATTTTTGCGGTAAACTTAATGCAATATTTGGTCATCTCTGTTGGGCTGAACTGTGTCATCTTTGAGAATTATGCTATCAATACTAATGTTTATTTACCGTCTTAGAAATACTAGTCACTTTCAGTGGTGGTGACTATTGGATGGTTCATTGTATTCGTCCAACACATTTTATTTTAATCTGATATTTCATATTCCAGCCTAAGATTGTTGTTACATTCGTAAATACTGAAAGAACAGCATCAACAAATTTCCTAAATTTTATTGCAAATGTGAGATTTTTTTTTTAAATGGTGAGATGGAAAAATGCATAATGGAAGCATTTACAAGCTTTAAGAGATATTGATTTACAAGATTACAATAAGCTACTTTAACAACTCATGTAATATGACCCGAGTTTATTGTGGTTTTCAGCTACAAATTGAACCAAATATAATTCAGTTATTTATGTATTAAGTACAGCGAATTGTCTAAAATCATCTGATGAATGTGCTACAGAAAGTTACAAAAGTTTCTTCAGTATTTCAACTGGCCATAGGGAAATATTAAAAGGTCGTTTATACGTCGCAGGTCCGCTATTAAAAATTTTTCAAAGCAACATTCAATGGTCAGCAGCAGTAGAATTCTTTATTGTATTTGTTTTTTGATATGACTCTTTCCTAAAAGTTTCTAAATGATATGTCAACAAATACAGCACAGAAATATTCTCCCAGATTTGAAACTAGTAGTATGGGAAAACAATTTAATTTATTAGGAAAAAATTTTTTATTTTGGAATAACGTTTTGGACTGTTGACAAAGGACAGACAAGTTTACATAAGAGTGAAATACAAAGTGAAACAGTTGTTAATACTAAAATTATTTGGAAAAGTCTACTTAAGACAGCTGCAATATGAAATATTTAATTACCATAAAAAGAAGAAGCTTATTGGGAAGTTGACTAAAACTGCAAGAACTGTTGAGAGGAAAACACCTTGATAAAGGAGCCTTAACACAATTTGATGAAAACACAGATTCCAACACCTTTTCATATATTTTGTTTCAATTACTTCACTCTTCTCCTCTCTTTAAAAGGCATATTTGTCAAGTATTCTTAAAGTTAAAAGAAAAAACTAAATTCTTCCAAATAGACATTATTTTTAGTTTAGTTACCTTTAAAGAAGTCATCAGACATTTTTAGTTACACGTTTATAGATTTTTTATGGTTATAACACGCTATCTTCTTTACACACTAAAATGACTTACTATGTATTATTTTGCAGAAAGTTTTAAAATGCGGAAATAATAAATATTGCAGTCCCTTCTTCTTCCATTAGAAACACTGATTTTGGAATAGGATCCACAAAAATAGAATAAAACCCTAAAAAAATTAGAATCAAATTCAAAATCTTAAATTTTTATAAAGCGCAATACGGAAAAAAAATTTCTGGTCTTGGTTCTTGAAAACCAACAAGGACAACAAATTAAAAGGAAACTGTGGATTTCTAAACTCTCGGATACGTACATATTCTATAAATCACAATAAAGTTCGGAAAGATGTAAAAGGAAATTAAGTAAAAATGTCCCTGCATTAAAATGAAAATGTTGGATACCTTTTTCTAGAATGTTTAGCATTTTAATTGCTACATTAAAGCAGTATTTTGCATCTTTACTGTTTTCTTTAATTTGATAACCATTTTTACAAGGCTATTTAGCCTTATCTGTTGTCTGGAGTTAATTTAAAGGTTTTATGCATGAATATTTTTGTATAACTGGGCAGGTTTAAATGATTAGCATTTGGATGCTATGATGTAATCTCACCACCAACAAGCTCATACGTTTCAGATAAAGGAATATAACTGGTAATTGAAACACTACCTAGGAATACTGAATTAGTTTGTTAGCTTTACTCTTTATTATCAATGCAGGTTAATAATCTTAAATTGTTTCTTTTTATTGGCTGATGAGAATTTTCTTAAAATTTGATAAAATATTTGGGAATTTTAAATTGCCCGTTTTTCACGTTTTCAAAGGAGACGTCATTTTAAAAACAAAAGTACATTGCTGTTTGGCTTTTCTTCGAGAACGCTGTGACATGTATGCCCTATCTTGTTACGGTTGTGAATATGTTTCAGAATTTTTTTTTACGTTTTTAAAGAAGTTATTTTAAAAACAAAAGTACATAGTTGTTTGGCTCTTCTTCGAGAACGCTGTGACATGTATGCCCTATCTTGTTACGGTTGTGAATATGTCCTAAAAAAATATGTTACAGAAAATTTTAAACTGGGTTTTCTCTCCGTAACTTAACGTTGTGTGAAGGGATGTAAAAGTACTGATTATTTTACCTTCAGTAAAAATTTTCAATCTAGACAAAGTTAATTTTACTTGCAGGAATTACGCCCAGACAGCGAATTAGTGGGAGACATTGATTTGTTTTGGATCAAACAGCTTCATTCGTGTTGGGTCATAAATGCGTTTAAAGCACATGATGCATAAACTTGCTTGAGCACTGAAATTCTTTTATTTGTTACTGGTGTTAAAATTATCAAACTCACATCTACAGCTAAACATTGTGACTCAGTCTTTATACTTCTTTTTTTATTTTTGTAATTTTCTTCCTTGTTTTGTTTTGATAAGTTCTGAAATAAGCAATTTTTAAAAAATGAATTCAGTGCAGTTTATTTCTTTTCTCAATATACAATTAATAGAACACTTTGTATTACCTGCAACAGTTGAAATATTATCTTGCATTACTTGAGCACTTTAGTTTACAAGCTTCATGAGTGAATAACAAAGTGATAACGTGCTATTTAAGCACACTGCTACAGCTTTATTAAAAATTAATAAAACTTAGTAAGCAAATAGGTTTTTTACTCGTTGTTGCCATACATTGTAATTAATAGTACTTTCACAATGAATGAAAATAAGCAGTTTTTAATAAGTAGCATGAGATGTATTACAATTACATTTATTAAAAATTTTTTGTTTATTATTCAATATTGAATCTTAATCTATTTTTAGTTATCTTTTATTACAACTAAAAATTTTGGCCTATTTTTGTTAAAGAATTTTTTATTATGATTATTTCTAAGTAAGTTTCCTTGCCGCTTATGATTTTAGACTTTTGAATGATTTTTAAATGCTGCTTTTATTATGTTTGAAATAATTCATTGGTTTCAATTACATTTAATGCATATTACATTCAATTACGTGTTTTATAATTTTGAAAAAATTTAAATACTACATTAATCGTTTAACGGCATTATTGAAACAGATATAGTTTTAATTAAATATTATAATTTACTAATCATATCAGAGAACTAGCATTACCTCTGTTTGTAGTTCGTTATCTGAAGTGTTAGCAAATAAAAATTTAATCGAGGAAGGAGAAATGAGTTACATAAACACATGTCCGCTTTCGAAAAATGGTAGGTAAGGTTGTTTTCGAAAAGAGAAAAATGGGTGATTCTATGTTAACCTTCCAAATGTCAACTTTCACAAAGTAGACACATATGGCTTTACTCGAAGTACAACAGTTGACTTACTGGCCAGGTGTGCTTGGTTTATGCTTCTGGGAGACGAAGTTGCTGTGAGTTAGATAGCAGAACAAACTGTCATTATGTTGAAAGAATTTGAGTACAAAAATACTAATTATTCTCGATGATGTAACGATCGAAAATTTAGTAAATTTTCGTGAAATTTCTGCGAAGTAAAATAAGAGCCCTTAACAAAGACCTGTATACCTTAACTCATATTTTACGTTTTATAAAATTTTTCCTTCTATTCCTTTCGTAATTATTTGGGTGGTTTATCAAATTACTTTGACTTGATTTACATCTGGGACTCTTGTTACAAAGACATGTATTCATCATATTGTCAGTTTAGTTATGAAAACTTGAAGAAATAAATTTTCTAAAAAGGTTTAAGCAGATAATCTGATTTTTAAGCAGCCACTTACTTGGCTATGCAAACTATCATGAAGCAGATGTGAATATTTCTCAGCAAAGTTTAGAAAAAAAGCATATACGATTACAATGCCTATTTTATATTTTAAAATATATCGTAATGGAAACTAGTTGCAATTAATGAAACATCTGTTTGCAATTTTCTTGAGTTAAATGACCTTAAACTTCCCTAAATCTTGACAAAGACCACACTGTTCCAAAATGTTCTTTTCATACAGTTCAAGAAAAAGTATGAAGTCCGCAAGCGGAAGTGCTCTAAAGACTTTTAGCACAAACAAAATTCGACTATTTCAAGAACTCTTCTCTATTTTACTTAATATTTTTATTTAACTTATTTTACTCTATTTTACTTAATAATTATTACACAAATAAAATATGGTAAATGTATAAAATGCAACGAAGATTAAAGAGCATTTCTCTGCTAGCAAAATTAATTAATTATTTGAAGAAATGAAGAAGGTAAAAGACCTTAATACTGTATCGAAAGTCTTTTGGCTTAATAAAAATATACATGAGAAATATTATTACAGGAAATAATGTAATAACGTTTTCAACGTGTGGTTCAAAGCCCGCTTGTTTTTAAAATTGCATTCCATGTTTTGCTTATGGTTTCAAGATTGAGTTATCAGTAATTTTATTTAAAGTAAAGAATCCTCGACCTTTCTTCAAAGCCTCAAATGAAGCATCACGATTAGGTTTGGTTTGGTTTGGTTTGGTTTATGTGATTACAGCAAAGTCTCGAAAGCTATCTGCCTAAGGGGAGAGATGCCTTCGTGAAGGAAGTTTTGAGGGAAACTGGGTCATATACACGTTACACAAGGGGAAAACCACGAAAACGCCCATGCAGCCAACCGGTTTGCGGGATTCGAACATCGAACCGAACTACTAGTGTTCAACGATTTCACCGTTCGGCGGCTAGTAGAGCCATTGTAATTATACTCTCAAGGTTTTTTCTCGAATTCTCAATAATATTTAAGAAGTTAAACACCACAAAAGTTTTTAGCATATTACCTTCCGCGTAAGGATATCGTCTGATTTATATCACGTTCTTTCAAACAAACCAGTTCATAGTCGTCTACATCAGTGTTTCTCAACTGGATTTACTCCAAGGACCGGTAAAATATTTCGCTACGTTCTCGCGGACCGGTAAAATTAAAAATTCGATCCATTGGCACAATTTTTTCACATAAATAAAATCATGAAGACAAAAATAACCGGAAAATTCGCGGACCGGCGGTTGAGAAACACTGGTCTACATGAAGCCAAGACTTATTCCATTAATCGAAAAGCATCTTCATATTGCCGTCATCATCAGCATATATTGCCGTCATCATGCTTTGCAGCACAAGCAAAACAACAATAGATCATTTATCTCGTTTCAAGGAGGACATGCATTCTTTGTGCTATGTTGTCTAACAAATTAAATATGCTTCATCACTAAAAACGACATAGGTATTCACATATTAATATAACCAACCACCTTGTCGCGGTTTGGCGACTTTATACAGATGGAAAAGTAAAAGTTACTTAATTTGGTGCAAGTTGGTGGGGTCGTCGACTTTTTTTTAAAGACTCCCAAACTATCGATATTTGTTATAAGTCGGCAAAAAATTATCTACACATGAAAAAAATCCTTTAGTAATTTATTCATCTTTTCGTTGTTTCCTTTAGAGATTTTGCAGTAAAATTCTGTATACTTGCAGAAACTTTTTGTTGGGTGGGGGGGGGGGGAGAATTCTCTATACTTGCAGAATTACAGTTTCTTATACTGTTGGAAAATTCCACAAGCACATATTTTAATATTAGTCTTAAGGCAAAAAAATCATGATTTGTTTATAAAAACCGTTGGAACTTGGAATCCAACAAAAAGAACGCATGTGTAAATGGCGGCGCTGCTTGACTAAAGGATTGTTATGAGCATGACTGCCTGAAGAATAGTTATGCACTTGGTTTGCACGTTCTGAAAATTTGGCGACTTCGTCTAAGGTGGTTGCGATAACATCGAAGTAACAAGACCCAAGATATTATTTTTCCGTCCAATTAATACACTCAATTTCTGGAATTTTTACAGGTAGGAAAGTGTTTTTATTTGACTGGTTTACAAACAATGAGCTTCTATAATGCTATATTTCACATATGCAGCATGTAAATCTAACACTTTATTGAATTAAATTCATAAGCTATTTGTTTTGCTATATTGCGAGGATTTATAAGCGTTTCCATTTCGTCAGGCAGTTTGGAAGTTTTTCGAAGCATTCGATACCTTGTCTTATCACAGACGTGTTTTCATTCCCTCATACCTCAAATATAAAAACTTTCTATTTCATGTGTTAGTCAGGAATCATAAGCAATTGAGCCCCACCAGTAATCGAGGGGCTAAGACCACTGAATGCTAGTATTCAAATGCAGGCGAACGGGTTGGCTGTGTGGTTTGGGGGTTTTGCTTTATATATAACGTCAACAGGAGCCAGTTTCGCTTAAAACGTCTTCTGCGAAGCATCCCTTCCCTTAGATATATCTTAAACTACACATTTAAAGAAGTCATTTGAAATTTTCATTTTTATTTTTGTAGATGCTCACAGCATCTACAAAAATAAAAATGAAAATTTACTCGCAAAATTTTGTAGTTTTCAGCCAATTCACACAGAAAGTGCACTATCGGTTGATCTTTAGAATGCTTAATTCCTGGGTGTTATGATTAACATGGCTCACAGCAAACAAAATTTGCGTTGCAAAAGAGCTTTCAGGTATTAGAAATTTCTGACGATAAATTAAAAACCCTAACGTTTAGTCCTGTTTCAGGAACGCAAACAAAACCTCTTTTAGGACAGATATGATAAGATCACTTATCTCTGCACATGCTAGTCTAGATTTTATTTTCCTGGTTTCTTCATATTTATTGAAGGAAATTTATAAAAAACACTATTTTCTTAAGAATAATATTTATTTCAGTTATCTTACCGAATTTCAAATAAAAAAAAAATCCATAAAAATTTATAATGTATGCTTATTTGTAATGTAGACTGTGATAATATTTTGCAGACACTTTACTAAAAGAACACAATAATTATTATAATTAAAGAATCGGAAGAAGTGGACGTTATTAAAATGATCCTTCTATGAAATGCTGTTGGAAAGTCTACAAAATCGTTTACCTTTGCGAAAACTTTTTAAAACTTTAAGCTAATAAAGAATCAAAAAATCTTTTTAATTTAGATGCTTTGGACTTTAATCTTCTAGAATAAATTATTAAACATCTAAAACCTTTGTCAGCGAAAAGACCCAAAATGTCTGCCTTAAAATAATTTGACTTGTAAAAGAAATATTTGTATTTTGTATATATATATAATCTCTCCTAGTTGTGTCAGCTTTGTTTTTCATGGCTTCTTGCAGTCTATTAGAAACTGATTCAATTAAAGTGTGTTAAAGTGTTTAAGAATTAAAGTGTCAATTAAAGTGTTTAAGAGTGTCTGCATGCTTCGAGATTCTTAGAAAAAGAAAAAGTATTTGCACACCTACATTTTTGTTTGCAATTCATAAAAAGGAGCATTAAGAAATAAAAAAATTGGTATTGCCAAATCAGAATAAGTTTAATCATCCAAAACAAACAGAAAAATTACAATAATATAAATAACAATGCTTTTTTGTAACAAAAATTTAAATATCTCGTATCAAAAAAGTATTTGCACAACTGCATGAATACAAAAGAAATAAAATATATAAGCAAATTTCAAATACTAATATTTAGTATGCATTCCTTTAGCATCTATTACTGCTTGTAATCTTGCTGGCATTGATTTAATTAAATTTTCTGTAATAGTAGGGTAAGTATTCGATCACTCTTCAATAAGGGCTTGTTTAAGGGCAGATTTGCTTGAAATCTTCCTTTTTCTTATTTTTAAATACAAAGAATTCCACAAATTTTCCAAAGGATTTAAGTCTGGTGATTGGGGTGGAGTGGCAAGTTTTCTGGGTACATTATAAAGCAACCACATACGTGTTATACCGGTAGTGTGCTTGGGATCATTGTCTTGCTGAAAATAGTACGAATTACTGATACCCAATTTTATTGCACTTTGTGGCAAGTTATCTCGCAACACATCAATATAGGTTCGAGCTGTCATATTCCCATCAATGAAACACAAATTACCAACTCCTTTGCTAGCCATGCACCCCCAAATCATAACAGAACCTCCTCCATGTTTAACTGTAGGTAACATATTTTTGGTATGAAAAGCAGTACAAGGTTTTCTCCAAACTAATTTCCTGCCATCTGATTTAAAGATATTGAACTTACTCTCGTCGGAGAATATGACATTTTTCCAGAAATCAATTGGCTTATTGATATATTCCTTAGCGAATTCAAGTCTCTTCAATCTATTTCGTTCCTTGGAGATCTCCCATAAATGTGTGCATCGTGCAGGACATTTCAAACTCTTTGGGCACAGATTTGAACTCCAGATGTTGAAGCGACATCATTGCCTAAAGTAATTGCGCTAATAAATGGATTTTTCGATGCTTCTCTTATGAGTTTTCACTTCATTCGCAGTGAAAGTTTCTTTGAGTGTCCAGAGCGCAAGTTATTTGATGTAGATCCTCTTTCTTTATGACGTTTTATAACATACCGAACAGTAGAGAAGCAAACATGTACTTTTTTACCTATTTTTCGATAACTTAGGCCATTTTCACGTAGAGAAACAATTTTTTCTCGCAACGAAATCGGCAATTCAGTTTTCTTAGGTGCCATTACAGTTTGAAGTCGACAATCAACTGATAACGTTTCTACAACACCTCCTTTTATAGTTGTCTTACGTATGTTATTTACTGCGGGAGGACTGTCAAATAATAGCATAAAAACTCAAATTTGCTAAAGTTGAGTTGAGTGTGCAAATACTTTTTTGACATAGGATATTTTAATATTGTTGCAAAAATATTTTTTTATTAATATTATTATATTTTTTGTAATTAATTTAAATGAATAAGCTTATTCTATGTTTTAAATGCCAATTTTTGTATTTCTTAATTCATTTTCTTATAAATTGTGAACAAAAATGTGTGTGTGCAAATACTTTTTGTACCCACTGTATGTTGCAAAGCATACATTAAAAAATACGGTCCTTCAACTACCGAGGGCCCACCAGCGGCCGAGCGGTAAAGTCCCTGAACACTGGTAGTTCGGTCCGAGGTTCGAATCTCGCGAATGGGCATCCTGCATGGGCGTTTTCGTGGTTTTTTCCAATGTGTAACGTGTATACGAGTCAGTTTCCCTTAGAAAGTCCTCCCCGAACACATCCCTTCCCTTAGGCAGATAGCCCTTGTGTGCTTTGCCATAATTAAATACACCAACACCTTCAGCTACCGAGCGTTGAAGTCTCTGAACACTGATAGTTCTGCTTGGGTTCGTTTCCTGGCGAATGAGCATTTTCGTGGTTTTTCCCATGTGCAACATGGGTACGAGCCAGTTTTGCGCAGAAATTCCTCCATAAAAGCATCCCTTCAATTAGGGAGGTAGCCTTTCCGTGCTTTACCATAATAAAATAAAGCGTGTTAAAAAATTGCTCATGCGTGGCCATAACTGACTGTAATCGCATACATTATCTGTGGGATATTAATTAAAGATTAACTAAACTCTGAAATGAGATAATAATGACTCTAGGGCAGTTATGCAGCATTCGAAGTCTGCATTTATAAGATGTATATTTATACCAGCATTGTCCCGACAGAGATTTAATTAAGGCAATATATTCATATTTTGACCATTTCGTTTTATGATGTCTAAATATACATATTTAATTTTGCATTCAATGAATTCTGAGTTTCTTGCTCATAGTTTTACATAGCTTCAGTTTCAAATAATTTGGCTGTCATTGCCATGTTTTAAGTGGCCTGAAGATTCCTTATGTGAAACTCAGCATTTTCCTTGCCTGAACTAAATAAACCTTAACTTGACAAAAAATATTGTTTTCCATAATTTTTTTTTTTTTTTTTTTTTGGCTCGTTTTAAGACGCTTGGAAAACTCTAATCATATCTTTCTGTTTACCCTGCTTACGTAACCCAATTTTCCAAGTAACTCGGCCTTGAAACTTATAACTTTTTTGCTAGATTCGCGATCTGCAGAATTTCTGAAATGTTTTTCAGCTGCTCCGATCTAGTTTATCGCGTTTGTGCTCGGATTAACAGCGATTTTCTTTATGAGCCATCTTTGTTCACATGATGTGAAAAAGCTTAGTCTGACTAACCTCTAATTTTCTAATATTTAATATTTTGCTTACTTTTAGAATCGATATCCCATTTTTGTATAGGTCAATAATCAGCCATCTTAAATTGGCTTCTAATTTTCTTGGCTTCCGAGTCATTATCTTCGTATTAAAGTGGAAATTAAACGTGTTTTGAAATCGAAGATAAATTTTTTGCCAATTCTTTTTCAAATGTCAACATTTTATGAGACCAAATTTCACATTTTTCGAGGCTAATGGTTTCTGGCAGTATAGTTCGCGTTTTACGTTGAAAGGATATTTTTGCCTTTTATTCTAAATACCATAATAAAAGAGTAGTATTTTATTACACGTAGTATTAAATTACACGAGTAGTATTTTATTACACGTAGTATTAAATTACACGAGTAGTATTTTATTACACGAAAGGGCTTTCACTGGAATAAAAGATTTTAGTACTTCTTTTTATTTATTCAGGGGTTCATTGTATTCATCGGATTTTCTCAGCTAGTTAATAAAAAATGACGACGAAAAACGTGATAGATGATCGTATTTGCCCTGCATAATATTTAACGAGCATAAAATGAGACATAGGTTTCGAAGGGTAGGCTTACATTGTAATTCTTCAAAATGAATTTTAACTATTTTTTACTTACAGAGTTATTTGGTCTATGCCGCCCAGTCGGTATAGTGGTTAGGGAAGCTGACTGAAGGGCCTGGGTTCGAATCCCGGAGAAGGCATGGTTGTAACTGTCCGTTTCCCCTTCATAGGAAAGCCGATGGTGGCCCACCTATTAGGCGCCTCCATAATAAAGAGACCACCACATCTGTCATTGTATAGATTAATGGGCTGGGTTACATGTGTAATTGTTCACAATCTGCCATTGGAAAAAAAAATGTTATTTGGTCTATAGTTCTCATATGCTTTGTCATAATTAGTTGCTTATCTACTTTTACTTTTCCTAATAGTGTATTTTTATTATTACTTGTTCAGAAGACCTACTAAATGCTTATAATACTCTTCAGAAAGCCTGCACATCGTTTTAGAATCTAAACAGTGTATTTAAAGCGTTTAAGAAATTAATTCGCAATTTCTGTTTAAAATCGCTGAAATTTTGTTTGCAAAGAAGAAGTCAACATTCTAAACTTCTTGATCCTACCGAAGATCTAGGCCCACCAGCGGCCGAGCGGGCAAATCGCTGAACACTGGTAGTTCACTCCGAGGTTCGAATCCCGGTAAACGGGCTGGTTGCATGGGCGTTTTCGTGGTTTTCCTCATGTGTAGCGTGTATACGAGCCCGTTTCTCTTAGAACGTCCTCCACGAAGGCATACCTCCCCTTAGGCAGATAGCCATAGTGTGCTTTGCCATAATTAAAATAAAACCAAACAACCTACCGAAGATCATTCATATCTTTCTTTTGTGATAGCAACCGTTGTCTCACTGGAGGATGAACACGCCAATGTAGAATTTTAAATTAGGCAAAAACAAAAACAAAAACAAAACAAAAAAAGGCATTAGACAGGCGTAGATTTTGAGTAAAGTTATTTCCAATGTTATCAGAGATATGTCCACTGGTAGTTCGGTCCGAGGTTCGAATCCCGCGAACGGGCTGTCTGCATGGACGTTTTCGTGGTTTTCCTCATGTGTAACGTGTATACGAGCCAGTTTCCCTTAGAAAGTCCTCCACGAAGGCATCCCTCCTCTTAATCAGATAGCCATAGTGCGTTTTGCCATAATTAAATAAACCAAAGGTATGTCCTTTTTCTTCAGAGGAAAAACAAAATCAGAAAAAAGACCTAATGTCTGCTTGCTCTTTGGCACTGATAGAATTCTTATTCAAACTCTACTTCAATCTAAGTTTGCATTTTTGCCTAGTTTTAAAAGTAAACGCTGTCATTTTTTTTAATCAGCTCTAGCGCATTCTATAAATAGAGTTAATAACTTATAAGTAAGTAAAGTAAATTAAGTAAAGAACTCATAAGTAAAAGAAATAAAAGAAAATAATGTTATCTAGCGCATCTTGAACTGTTATCTAACGATTCAACAGCGTTTTTAATGTATAACTAAATTTATTATAAATTTGCAATCTAATAATTTTGTAGGTTACATATTTTGTGATACTTCAATTCAGCAATCATGCACAGTATTATAAATGTTACGAAATTAAAATTTTCCTCCCTTATAGTTTCGAATTTGGTATATTTTGTTTGATTATGGCAAAGTACGGTAGGATTATCTGCCTAAAGGATGCTACGCCTTCTTAGAGGACTTTTTGAGGGAAACTGGCTTGTATTCACATTACACATGGGGAAACAACACAAAAACGTACATGCAGCCAGCACGTTCGCCTGGAATTGAACCCACGTCCAGCTACCGGTATTCAGGGACTTTACCGCTCGGCCGCTGGTGGTGCAGCAGACGAGGAATAGTATTAACAGGTGTTGTAGAGAAAATGAAGAAAATCCGTTTCGTATCAGGGAATATTGAATTTAGACTTAGTCCAGTTAAAATTTTCTATGTGAAAGAAGCATTTTTAAAAAAGATACTGAACCTCTTGAAAGGAACAAAAATTTTGAAGGTCTTCATAAGATGTTCAATCAGAAAGTTAAAAAAAAAAAGGAAGATTTTAGAAAATATGGATATACAATGTGCGTTTGAGTTATAAAGTTTCAAGGTCTCGCAAAATAATAATTTATAAAAATAGTATTCCTGCATCACACTCGAATCTGCGACTTCCGTTAGAACATATTTCATCAATCGGCACTTATTAACGCTACCACCTTAACACAATTCGGCGATTTTGTTTTACAAACGAAAAGTAAAAATTAGTTATCGAGTGTAAGTTGGTGATTTTTGCCTCTGTTTTTAAAAAGATTCCTAAACTATTTATATTTATCATAAATCGGCAAATATTGTCAACTTTTAAAAATAAAACAAATTTAAAAATTTAAAATGCAAATTTTATTTGTTAAATATAGAATATATGATACATTAAAAGTAAAAGACATAATTTTCGCAAAATTCTGCTGTAATTTTTGCACTGTTTTCTACCCATGTATACAGCGATCTGGTTTCATTTAAAACGAACACCAGAGAACTGCGTAAACTCTGCATTGTGCTCCAGTCGTCTACCAAATGATCTCATCTTTGTCCTCTGCAATTTTGCAGCAAAATGCTGCCATTCCTGCAGATATTTTATCGCAGTTTCTTCCGTTACTTCCAAATTCCAGAATCGCATATTTTAAAACTGATTTTAAGGCAAAAAATAGCAGAAAAAAACAGCTGGAAGTTTGAATGCAACCGGAAGAATGCATATGAAAATGGTGACTTTGTTTGGATGAAGAGCTGTTATGACCACGTTGTTTGAAGAATGGTTAGGCACATAGTTACCGAAATTTGGCATATTCTGAAAATTCGCTGACACTTGAACTAAGGTGTTTGCGGTAGTACGTAAGTATCCATCAATGAATGTAACACGATTAATCTTTAATAGAGACCGTTAAAGATGACCTGTTAAAATTTACTTTTCATGACAAATACTAATGACTGATTTAACTTTACTGGTAAGTGAAATTTTCATAGTTTCTAATGAAATTTAACGCTCCAAAGAAAAGTCTACAGTAGTATAAATTTATCCATCTAAAGTCTGTCTAAAATCAAACTAATCTGTGTTCGAAAACTATAGTTTATATTACATACTCAGACGCTGAAAGGATGTCTTTCTCAACGGCGCATGCACTTGTAACACTAGTTTAAAGATTAATTTCAATGTAGTTGCTACATTGGAGAGGAGAAGTTATTTGAAAGGACATTAGGATTATCTGCCTAAGGTGAGGGATGCCATCGTGGAGGACTTTCTAAGACTAGTATTCACCCTGTACTTGGGCCATTGGAGAAGATATCGATTTTCTGCTGTAATTTACATATACTTTGCATTTTGTCATAAAAGAGCTATTCCTTAGCTTTACCGTTAGAATTTGAGACACATTTCTTTATAATGTCATTCAAATATTCTTCAACATTTACGTTAAATACTGTCAGCTGAAAACTAATTAATCGTCAAGTATGACCTCAGTCAGTAGTTACTTGTTTAAGAAATATGATATTCCGTATTTCTAGGAAAAATACGTCTAAGACTTTAGAAGGAAATTATTCGTAGCGGAAAAATCGTGCAATACGTAGTTAACTAAAGAGGCATAAACCATGATTTTCTAAGAAAGAGTCCGTTTCTATTGAAATTGTATAACAATCACTCGTAATTTAGACGTCTGTTGAAACTAATACCCATGTAATTTAAACAGGAATTCTCAAGGAGTTATTTAAAGAGGAGATTTTACAAAAATTAAAATGCACATTTTTAATTCTAAGACTTCAATTTGATCTTCTTCTCAACTTTATTTCTGAATTATACTCGTTAAGCGAACTAAAGCGAGTTATTCTGTAATTTCTTGGAATCACTGAAAACTAGAAAAAAAGCTATTAATAATAAAGCATTTGGAACTGCTTAATAATAACAACGTGGACATTAACTGTGCTGTCGTATGGGCTATAAAAGTAATCATTTCACATTCTCTAGAACTTTTTGTTTTGAAGAATATAAGAAAGAAAGTGTAAATGAACCATGGCATTAAACGTCAATTGATTCTATTCCGAAAGACCCTATTTTAGTAGCTAAGGAAAATTATCAAGAGTTTTATTGTAGGGAAAAATAGATTAAATTATTATTAAATGATTTCTTGTTCTTAGTATAAAAAACGTTTTCTGATGGAAAAGCCGAATTCCATCTACCGTCAAATCAACGATTTCAAAAGATTACTGTTTATTTCCCAGTTTATTTGTTTGGGAACACGAATGCTCCCAAAAATAATCTAATGCAAATCATTATCTGACGCAATTTAGATCGCAAACACGAGATAAGCATTTACAAGTTTCAAGTTATTCCTTGTTATCTGGGTTATTTACTTTTCATCTGTTTATTAAATACACAGAGTAAAAAAAAATTGAATTCATGCTATACGACAAGAAATATTAGACTAGTCTGATGGGCTTTAAGTAGAAAGTTTATCGTGTTTACATTCAATATGGCTATTGAAGCAAAGCCTTATATATATGGATTGTTACATTACGAGTGAAGATTTTGCAAGCATAGTATAGGTAATTAAAAATAAGAGTATTATAGACATAAAGAACAACAAATGGGCATGAGAAAAATACAGCTAGAAGTTTTAGAGGCAATAGTCTGGATGGTTACATTCTTTTACATGTTTCTTTAAATCTAATGTTTAATGCTTACATTTCTCATATACCTTTGTCAACTACTCATGACTATAATTAGGACTAATTTTTGCCTAAAAAAATTTACATTCAGTTTAGTTTAAAGTGCACAAGAAATGAACAGAAGTTAAATAATATAACTAAAACAATATTGGTAACAAAAATACTGTATATTCTAAAATCTACTGCAGTATTGAAAATTTATCAAATAAGCAGTAACCGTTAGCAGTTACAAAATAGTGGTAACTATTATTTATAAATAAAACATTTGTTTACAATCAGTCCGTCAACTGCTGCGTCTAACAATCTTCTTTTAGGCTAAATTTTCATTTTCTGAGCATAGTTCAGAAACTTTCGTGAGTAACTTTCATCAAAAGCATCAGCAGCTTTCAATTTCTGGGCACGCTTCAGAAAGTCTGAGAGTAGTTAAAACAGTTTATTTTAAATCTAATTATTAAATTAAAATTAATAATAATCTAAATATTAAATCAAAATTAATAAATGTTACCGTAAATATAAGCCCTGGAAATGCTAATAATGTAGAGTAATGCAAATGAAAAGTGTGATTAATATAATGAAAGAAGTTATTATTTTGAAGGAAATTATATTTTGTTCTGTAAATTTTGATTTTTTTATTGTTGAGAAGAAATGTTTCATATTTATTTATCTGAGCATGTTTCAGATGAAGATTTGCGCACCCATCTCAATTTTTTTGGAAACGTATGTACTTATTTCACTCAGCCGAAATGATTAAAAGGCGTGGTAATCCTTCTATTCATTGACTTTTAGTTTTACATTTATTTACAATCTGTCCCCTAGCGCATAACACTGGTAAAGAAAATAAATGTTGAAGGCATTGAAACACGTAAGGCAACAGAAATAAAAGATATAACAACACTGTATAAATACAATCAATTGTTGTTTTACAGTTAGGAGAAATCACTCTTCAAATAAACTGGATATAAGACCTGCATTGGTTTGTTTACCTTATCAATCTAGATCGCCAACAACACGAGAACATTACTCACAGCTTTATCTTATTCTGTGAAATTCATCCACACCCTTATCACAAATTTAGAATTGAAAAATGACCGTCTTCCCTAGAATGGACCAGTTGGCCGTACAAGACGAGCAGATAAGTTAGACAAATAAAAGAGTAAGCCTAGACTACAAATTTTCATTCTTTATTAGAATAAAATACAGTACTGTAGTCTAATTATAAAACTTAGAGGAGAAACACATGGCATTGACTGTTTGTTTATTGAATTACGATTTTATCAAAAGCAGCCCAGCGGTTGGACTTGCGCTTCGGATTATATGCCTAGCAATGGCGTAAGCTAGTAGTTGCGTGGGTTCTTGTTATTTTCCTTGTATAATGTAAATTCGATGCAAGAAGTATGTTTACCATCAGCCCTCTCAACTCTACGTCATTATATCATCTTGGAAAATTAAACAAAACCGCGGTGACTAGAGTTATAGTAATCAGTCGGCGTTCCTTTCAATTAATTCTGATGTAACATAAATAAGCAATAACTAAAATTCGGCAAAAAAAAAGCAACTTTATCTATGTTTAAATTTTAAATAAAACTCTACCGGTTCTTGGCCCAATCTAACATAGGTTCATCTTCTTCGGGAACACATATTTTTTTTTTCTCTTCTAAAGAAGATGTCTAATCGTTCTCAAAATAATGGAGTGTTTTTAAAAATCTACGTTAATCTAAATTTGTAAATGATTTTAAAATTTTACATTGAGTGTTTCTCTTCCAGTTAAATAAAATGTTGTCAAAAAGTGAGTTATTCAAAAAATTATATTAAATTTGTACTTCGAAAAACTTCAGATACTAAGCATATTTTGAATCGACAATTTGTTTTTTTTTTCGTAAAATTTTCTGTCGATCTCTATAGTAAAGTAATAAAATAATAAGCATCTTTTACTTTCAAAACTTAAACGTCATATGTTAGGACTAAAGTTTTTTAAAAATACATATAACAGCTTTTTTTAACTAACGTATACAATATGATCAAACGTACTTGGACACATGTACGTTTTGTTTCTCCCGTAGAAAAGTGAAAATCAATATGAGGTTGGACCAACTTTTGCTGCAATAACAGCTACCTCTCTCAGGCATCTGCGTACTAGTTTTTGAAATGTTTCAGCTGGAACTGCGTGCCATTCTTGCAGAAGAACACTGGTCAGTTCTGTCATTGACTTGAGCTTATGCAGCCTAGATCACAGTCTGCTTTCTAATACATTTCACGTTTTGCATGGGATGCAAGTCTGGGCATTGAGCGGCCAGTCTAGTTCCTTAACCCTGCATGCCTGCAAACCACCTTCGTACAGGCCATGCAGTATTTACAGGAGCACTATCATGTTGAAACAGGAATGGACCCTCTCCGAACTGTTGCTACAATGTAGGCACCGCGGAATTGTCCAAAATGCCCAGATAGGCTTCTGTCTTGAAAGTTCCTTACACAAGAACCAAAAGACCCAGGTTAAACCAAAAAAAAATAAATAAATAAATAAAAAAGCGGCTCCAAACTGTTATGCTTCCGTCTCCAAATTTCACTTGTGGAACGATTATATGCAGATAAAAAGCGTTCAGAGAGGCACGCCTACAGTGATGCGATGAATGGTGGCACAGGATAGAGGCGTGGCCATGTTGTCTTTTCAGCAGAATCCAGGTTCTGCGTACAGAATCCTGTACTGATTAATGTATCTTTGCGTGGATGTACTCTGAATACTGATTAATGTATCTTTATGTGGAAATACTCTGAATACTGAATACTGATTAATGTATCTTTGTATTTTTGTGTGGAGGTGCCGAGGAGAATGAACGTTACCAACTAGCATTCGTCATCTTCATATGGGCTTAGCACTTGGCCTTGCTGGTATTGGTTTCCAGTGAATATTTATCCCGGAAAAACTCTTGCTTGCATGGCTGGTAATGTGGACAACTGTCGTTATATTTTTGACGTGTTAAGGACCACGGCTGGGGCTTATCTTCGAGGCCTGCATGATGCCCTCTTTCAACAAGATAATGCATGACCACATGTTGTCCAGACCTTTCTCGATACAGATGCTATTCGACTGTTGCCCTGACCAGCACGTTCTACATATCTCTTATGCAGTGAAAGTATGGATTGCCGAGAGACTGGCAAGCCACTACTACAACTGAAAAATTCGGGCATAGAGTTAAAACTGCATGCAATGAAGAATCTCTGTCTCTCATCCAAGCTCAGTTCGATTCGATGCCCACTCGAATTACAGCAGCTGTTATTGCCAGAAATGTAAACTGTGTGCACTCAACACTGCAAGTATTGTACGTCAAGCCACTTGTAAATTTAATCACGTCTTCCCATTATACTATACTATATGTACAATAAATAAGATTTTGCTATTTACGTTTCTTCCTGGTATAGTAGTTTTAATGGCGAGCAGTGTAAAACCGTTGTACTATCACCTGTTTGGTGCTCAAGGCTTTTGCCAACGACAGGCGTAGTTTTGCACATTTTGCCACGATGAATTTCATGGGCTTGTTCTAATGTTACTGCCAGACAATTGAGATAAGTCACAATAATAATAACAACAGATAAGTGATCTCAAATTCAAACTGCATGCGGGCCGAATGCGTGATCTGAAAACAACAGACAAGCCGAATTTCTCTCTTTTTTCTTTTTTGTCTTTTCTTTTGCCTTTTTTTAAATCAAATGATTTTTTAAAGAACTTTATTAAAAAAATATTTACCAAATTATACATAAACGGTACTGCTAATGAAGCAAAGGGGAAAATTCTAATTTATATTTATTTGTTTGACATTTAAAGGTTGGGATCTCTAAGAAATTTCTATTTGTTACATTTTGTAGTTCAAAAGTACTGACAGCCGAATATTAAATTTTGAGACTGACATTCATTTCAAATAATGAGTTGAATCAATCTCTAAATAACTTACTTCTACTTCAAACTAAAAATAAACACATTACGAAAACACTCTAAGTGAAGCAAAACTTGAGAATAAAGAATGATAACTTATTATCCTTGCATTTTTTATTAAATTTTTTCTTTGACAAACACAGAAAAAATACATATATATGAATGTAAATAATTATAAACTTTTTAATTTCTTACTCCAGCTTTCAGCTGCAACATCTAATGATGTTTCGATTTCCATAAAGTTTATAATTTTGAAGAAATATTATTAGAAACTATCTTGTCACGAATTACAGATGCTTATCCATCAGCCCGGCTCCTTTTTTAGATTTATTTCAACTGGGGGGGGACCGTTAAAGTATAAATGAATTCCCAAACAAAGCCTATATTTTTATTACTAAAATTCGTAACTGAACTAGGGGTATTTATGGTTTGACAAATACAAAGAATGGTTAATAAAGTCTGTATCTTCAAATCTTTGAATAAAATTTACATCACAATGTAAGTTGATTAGCTCCATTTGTAGATCTTCTGATTAGCTACTCAAAATTCATATCTAATGATAATGGAAATAATGCAAAGATGAATTTAAAACCATTAAAAATATTAAATCTTTTTTCAAATTCCTGTTATAATAATGTTAAAAATTACAGAAAAATATACTTCGGTAACTGCATGAGGCCTGTTGGTCACCTCTTTGAGACCACTGGTTTAGATCACTTCGTTCTGCTACAAAAGATTTCTATAAATTATTACAGATTTTTGCAACAAAACTTTTAGTCTCGGCTCAGAGAAGAAATGTTTAATGTGAAGTTACTTTTATTAAAAAATTACTCGTCGTCTAATGTTTAAACTATTTCACAATTTCGATTACATACTTTTAGTTATTTTATCTGTTTCATTTACTTATAGTTTGCGTAAATTTAAGCATACAAACAGACTAAGATTAGCATTAATTTTTACATAAACCTACATCGATTGCGAGGAAGACTGATAAATTTCAGTCAAAAACGTGGCTGCCATTATATTTTATAGATACTTATCCTATTATCCCTTTTTTTTTTTTTTTTTTTTTTTTTTTTTTTTTTTTTGCTTATTACGTGCTCCGACCTTAGGCACTACACGGAAAGGGAGGGATGCCCCGTGGAGGTCTTTTTAAGGGAAACTGGCTCGTATCCACGTTACACATGGGGAAAACTACGAAAACGCCCATGCAGCCAGCCCGTTCGCCGGGACTCGAACCCCGGATCGAACTACCAGTGTTCAGCGGCTTTAACCGCTCGGCCACTGGTGGGCACAGCAAACGCCTTCGCCGGGAATCGAACCACGACCTCTGGAATACCGGCCCAGCGTGCAGAACCACTACACCACGAAGGACCTGACTGCAACCAAGAAGAACGATTTAGCGTTTGTTATAGATAAGCGTGAAGTCTCAAAACACTCATAACATCTGCACTTTCGTTTGAAGCAACCTCTATAGATTCTCGAAAAGCCATGTTATTTCTTGAAAAAGGATATAAATCAACTGTAATTGCTGTATTTTTAACCTCCAAACCGAAGAAAAAATATTAAAATTTGAGACCTACCTTCTACAGAACAGAAAACATTAGATTATTTTCAGAGTTATGGGGGTCCTACCATCAAGAAAATTGTGAATCAAGAAAGATGATGCTGTAAATGTGAGTCAAGAAGGATGGTGATTCGTGATTGTAGATCACGTGTGAATCAAGACAAGCATTCCAACATCAAACAGAAGCAAGATACCTCCAAATAGAACGTTCCTTCGAAGTAACATCAATTGATTCGCAATAAGCCACCTTTTGCTTTTATAACCAAAAGATATAGATAGACTTACTGCTATATTTTTTCCATGAATTTTGAGAGGAAAAAGGAAATGAGTTTGAAGACCATATAATCACATTTGAGAAAAATTTCTGTTCATCTACAGCTGGTCGACAGAAATAACAGCTGTTGAAAGTAGGGGAAACAGCTGGATATAGGCGACAGCACAGTAATAGATTGGAAAAATCACCTGCGAAAAATCTGTACTTACAACATTCTAAACAGAGCTTCAAAACTATAGACCTAACAAAACAACAGAAATCCACGAAAGCCTTTTTATGAAGCGCAAAAACGGAGCGAGTCGATTACTTCCGCAGCAGTGGCGATTTGGTGGATTGTGTAGTGAGATAGACGAATGGTTTATTGTCAGAGTTGCAGATAGCCAAGAATTCTGCATGAACGATTGGCGCAACTTTGGATGGATCGGCCGTCAACTTTCGTAGCTCAATGGTAGCTAACTTTCACGGTTGAAGGGATAATACACAAGAACAATTTTGTATTTTCGTCTATTTCTTTTTTACAGTCATTGGAATCAATCGAAAATTTTGAACATTTTTAGTGCTTCCCAGTTACTGTACCATTTTGCTACAATGCTTTGGATCGTCATTTTACATGAGTTTTGGATACTTTAGTTTTAGAGAGTTGATGGAGTTTTCTCTTTTCATTTCTATTTCCTCTATTTCATTATTTTATTATTAAACATGGTTTGAGGTTCATGTTACGTCATTTTTTTAATAGCTCGTACTATGGTTATTCTTCTCGCTGTGATTTCCGTATTTATATATTTAGTAATAGTTTTCAGTAACGGGTTGCTTGAAAATTTTTATATATTTCCGTCTGAGTGACTCCTTTCACCGATTCTTTGTGTTTTGGCTATTGTTCATTACCCTACTATTACTTCATGATTTCGGATTTACTGCTTTTTGTACCTCCATTTGTTTTTTTTTTTATACACGCCATCAGGAACAAAACATTTACTTATAATTTGCGGCTTAGACGTTTGAAAACATTGAACTATTTTTTGTTTCTTACTAAATTCAAGTGACAGAAAATCATTCCAAAATTTATACATGTTTAAGATCTGTTTCTGATCGCGAAATTATTGAAAGTTTTGCTCCTTAAAAAAGAAGGTCGTCTTCGAAATCGATCGAGTTTTATATAAAATTTGTTTCATGCATAAAATTTTTATGGCTAAATTTTATGCATGAAACTAGCGTACATCTGTTCTATATTTATTGGTCGTACAGTTTGAAAGAAGTCCCACATTTTTCCGAAAGGAACTCCAGTATTTTGACAGTAATGATGGACTTGAAATTACATTGCAATTTACTTTACGTATCTCCACTATATCCTTGATTATACAGGTTGTTTCAGAACTATTGCTCAGAAGTGTGCGTGGAGGTTCGGAAACTGATAACAGGCAATAATCGTGTAGGAACATAGGGTAGTCTGCGCAGCACCGATACGCAAGAGGGCGCTGAACTTCGGAAGGACGTCTAGGCAACGGTAGTTAGGTTAAAGCCACAGAAAGGATTATTTAGATCCTCAGATCCTGTCCCTTATTATTTTTTTTCCTCCTGTGGCTACGTGAAAAGCTTAGTATACGAAACTCTTGGGGAATCGGATATGTACCTAGTAGCACTAATCATTGTTACAAGTTCTGTTAATGATGATACACCCAGCATTCTTATAAATATTCGTCATCGTTAGGAAATGTGTATTGCATCTGCAGGCCACAACTTTGAGCACTTGCTTTAACAGTTTCATTTCAAATAATACTGTTGTGTATACTCTTCTGTGCCTGATAAATCCTCATTATATGTGACCTGTTTTGTGTCTTCCTGCGTCTGTCCTTTTGGCGCGTAGCGCATTAGAGTTGCTTATGCGACATTATGTTCCTAAACAATTACTACAGTTAATGTATTCCGGACCTCCATGCACATTTCTGAATAATAATTCTGAAATACCTTGTATAATTGTTTGTTGGTTAATTGACCACGGTAAATCCCTCGAGAACTATAAGTCTTAGCATTGATCTTTTCTTGAAGAATGTCACAACTAGAAACTGGTTCGCATTCACGTTCCATGCATTTACGCTTTACACGTTCGCATTCACGTTACACTAGTAATTTCACTGGAAACTGAGCACATGATGAACTATTACTAGTAGCCAGCTGTACTATTCACTTACCCACTGAAGGGCACTTTAGTAAATATTGAAAAACTGCAAGATACAGAGACTGTTCGCACATTTTTTAGACAACTTTACTTTGCTCATGCTTGGAGAACATTTTTTAACTGCAGCTATATTTTTGAAAGTGTAAATTATCGTTTGCTATTTGACAATTCTGTTTTCATACAAAACGCCGCTTTTGTAAAAGCAATGGACGGAAGTTTATGTTTGTGCTCTTTCCGAAGAAAATGTTTTGCATTTAGTTATTAAAAAAAGCTGTGAAAGCCATGATTTTTGGCATACCTAAAGCAACGATAGATAATATTGTCAATAAGAAAGGAAAAAATCGTCAAAGCTTGGCTTCAAGGAGAAATATTGTTCAAAATACATATCCAAGGAAAAAAACGAAATGTTGCAAAGATAAGAACTTTAATGTTAAAAGAAGATCTTTGAAATCAAAGGACAGTTGCATAATCATTAAAATGCTCATTGTCAACTGTAAAGAAAGGGATTAATACTGGTTTGAATCTTAAGAGGGCGAAAAAACGCAATGTACATTGTTTTTCTCCACGATGTATGGCCGAAAGCAGAACACGCTGCAGAATTCTGTACAAGAAACAATTATTCGGACAAAAATGGGAAAATGTTGTGAAAATAGTTGAACAATCTTGCGTATATTTAAATGAACGCAATAAAAAGAGATCCTTGTATTACCATCAAAGAGAAGAAAATAATAGTAAAACATAGTTCAAAAAAAATCTACAGAAAGTTTTTCAAAGGGATTTATGATTGTTGTTGGTTTTTGAAATAACGACGAATAAAAATTAAAGAGCGTGTAGAAAACTGTTAAGGACAACACCACATATAATCAGGAACATATTTTATATCCTATTTTCAAGTGTGAAGTACCTTCTTTTTGCCAACAGTACCATCAATCAGTAGAACTACATCAAGACAGAGCAATCAGCCGCACGTCAAAATCCATTGTTAATTTCCTGGAAAAAGTGGAACAAGAAACGTGTATCAAGGCCATGCACTTCAATCATATTCCTAATAAATCTTCTGATTTATCATCCACGGATTCTTGAGCTTTTGGACTTTTAATGTCCAGACGTCGATCTACAACCTAATTGGACATTGGAAATCTGTTCAAGATGAATAGGTTAAAATACATCTTTCGATACTAAAAAGGGCTTTATTGTTTTGGAAATTACGGTGTAGGAAGATAATGAAGAATAAGGGTTTTCAAATGGAACATGTAAAAAGCAAAAAATTTAGGCAAGATGTTTCCGTAAATACGATGAAAATTTGTCTAAAATGTGCCTTAGTATAATGCTATCTTCTCTCATGGAATGTAAAGGAGTATAATAAACATTCCATTTGAAAATGTTTAGCTTATTTGAAACTGAGTTATAAAATAACGCAGCTCTGAAATCAGGAATTACTTATATAATAAATAGATAACTAAAAATTAAACTCAGTGGCACAACCAGCCCTAGTGTGCCATGGCCTGCAGTGCCCCGAAAATCTGCTTTCTTGGTCTTGGGCTCCGGAGTGCATCAGCATATGCCCTGGACAAATGGTCAGCTTGTCGCAGGAACCTCCGGTGTTTAATCCCCAAGCGAATTTGGTACTCATTTTATCGATTCATTCAAGGAATGAAAGGCCATATCAACCTTGTCCAGCCCGGGGATCAAACCCAGGACCTGTGGTGTAGCTGCGCGACGTGCCAACCACTTCGTATAATAAATACATGTTAAGATTTAAAAATAATGGCATTTAGCAAATATTACTTAATTTCCTCAGCGATAATTCAAGTGAAATTCTGAGTAGTTTTTTCAAAGTAAAGTTTTTTTTTTATTCACACTAGGAAATAGATAATTTCACATTGCGTATAAAAAGATTTTGTTTTGAGAAGGATATATGGACTAAACGCTAGTTATTTTCTTATGTATATTATGAATAAAACGAATTGGCATATAATTATACAAAGAGCATGGTATTACAATATCTCCTCCTCAAATTGAAAATAAAACTAAATAAAATTATTTCCGTAGATTAATCCGTTACACATCAAACTACACATTTACATAGATTTTGCATTTTCTGGTGATAGGGAAGAAAAATCATACCAAAGGTAGAAATCGTGAGAGTATGTCATACTGATTATCCATCTTATCTCTTTTATCATTCACCATCAAGATAAATATATATGTGCCTGTAATTTAGTTACACCAACTATCTGATGACAGATGATTCAGCATTTAAATACTATGCATACTGAATAACAGAACATATTTACATGACCTCTACGAGAATAAAGTATGTTAAGAAAAATAATTGCGATTGTTTGCAAATACAACTAAACAGAATAATCAATCACTTAAAGCATTTCATCTATCATCGTCTTGCTTTTCAAAATGTCAAACAAAAGTGTACGCATGTTTACAAAATAAACTTCATGACCAAAGATTATTAAAAACGGTTTCAAGCCTATGACATCATTAAAATCCTACACAATATATTTCTTTCTTAAAATCATAATCTGTTACGTTCTGTAAGGTATTATTATTGTAGTATATTGTTGTTATATATTATTAGTTGGATGTAAAATAATACTGATAACATAAAGTTGAATTTAACTGAGAAAAAATTTTAACATTCAGCTAGATTGTTGACCTTCAAATTTAATCGGTCCATCAAACATTAATTTTTTTTTCGTTATAAATTCTGTAGATCAGCTTGCAATGAATTTTCCTGAATATAGCTGTAAATTTGTTAATAACTAAATTTATGAAACGTATGCAGCCGCCTCCCCAAAAAACAACTTATGAAACTTTTCACACAAAAAAAGAATTTCTAAAATCCACTCCCAAGGAGAGGGGCTGTAATTTTTTTAATCACTATCATTTTCCTAAAATTAAATGATAAAAATGCTTTGAAAATGTAGCAATACTGAGGACATATTAAGTAAACGTGAAAAGGAAATCATTATTTCGTTATAATTTTAATTGATAATTTTTTAACCCAAATATCATAAGTCTAGAAATTAAATTTATTAATCAACAGATTAGCAACTTATAAATGCAGTAAAATTTAAAAAAATATTTATTTAATTATTTTAGGTTTTTTGCTTTGCTGTATAAATGGTATTAAGAATTATTTCGAATTTTGATTTTCACTTGCAATTACAGAAGTTGCTTTATATATGTATTATATCGTTTTACCTTTACTAGAAATGTGCCATTATTCCAAGTTCCTGATTACTGAATGAAATAAACCATATGCCGAATTGAAGCAATTTGCTTTATATTAAGCATCTTTCTTTGAATATATTCAGAAAGCTATTTCTTGACCTAGTTATTTGTGCCAAGATCTATTTTTTTAATGGAAAGAGATAATTTTTTCTTTCTTTTTTGCCTTTAATTAGTTTGGTTTTAATAATTTGATTAAAAAATTCTTAATGTGCTTTTATCTAAGTATATATTCCAAATTTTATAGCAGAATTTGTATGCTTTCAGCAAACTGTTGCAAAATTAATTTTATATTTCAAATATCACCCTCTAAAGAAAGTATTCATACTTATTCAGTAGATAAACGACATCTAGTAGGTGCGTTGTTGGCTTTCTGCAACCAACGTTTTCTGTTTCTTCACCTGAACTGGGAACATGCGTAAGCAGCTGTATTAAGAGTCATCAAAAGGGAACTCAGGAGTGCGCAATAATCTAAAGTTTGCCGAATACTCGCCTGTGAAGCAACGTTCTCCTCCTACATAGCAGAAAATATTTTTGTGTAAAGAGAACATCAAATGTTGAAATGAACTCGCCCCTCACTTCTTGCGAAGAAAGAGCATTATCCTCAAAGAAATGTTTTTAAGCTATGAAATTCGAATTTTTGTTACTTCCTACTATCGTTTGTTTGAAAAATAAGTAAAAAATGCTTCCTTCCTGTAATACCAAATTTTTGTTTTTTGAAACTTTCAGCTTTGCGCTTAACGAAATATGTACTCAATTGCAAAACTTTGAGTTCTTACAAAACAAGATACAAAACAAGAATAAAGTTCCTACAAAACAAGCTTATCGTAAATAAATTTGTCTTAACTTTGAGCCAAATATTTTCTAATAATAAATGACATTTTCTTAAATGTCCCTAAAATAGCTCTTTAAGTTATTATTTTCACACATAGGCATCCCTTCCTAATTCAGCAATATAGATTTCTTATTACTAAGAAATTTCATAGCTGTTCTAAGAACAGATATTTTAAATTCATAATATTCGAATTCGAAATATTGAATGCTGCTTATTTTTGTGAAAGGTGTTAGAAGTAAAAATTTATTTGTTCATTCCCGTTTCTGTTTGAAACTTCCTCCACAAGAATTTCAGTGAGATGTTTGTTTGTTGCAATACGTCTTTGCTTCTTTTTTAGAAAAGATTCTAATGCTTTTCACCATAAATATTTCCACGCAAAGTCAAAAGTACAAACAGAGTGGGGTTAAGATCTAGGGTTCACGAGTTCCGAGAAATGAGTCCATTTCAATCAATTCACGACCTCGGGGGGGGGGATATTTGATAACTCCTGAATAGCGTATCTCCAAAAATCCTATTTAATATTTATGATATTATCTTAAAAGTTTTGGATTTATTTGCATAAAGCATTCAGCGCTTTAATAATGAGAAATCTAAATAAATAAAATGTACACATGGGATGAAATTTAACCAGTTTATAATCGTAAACACATTAAAAAGTAGTATGACTGGGTTAAAAGGTTTACATCATTGCTAGCTCACTATCTCTCCTCTGTAAATACATCAACTAATCTAATGCATCTCAGTCAACTGTTTGGAGTTTCAGGTTCTGACTGATCGGATGAGTTTCCAAACTACCGTCTTCCGACATGTTCAGTCAGCTGTGCCATCATCTAAAATTAAATAGTTACGCTTGAATTCCGATATTTTATAATAGAGAAATAAAAGTAAAAGAAAACGTTTTATGCTGCTTATCTATTGTAAGCGTTTTGACTAGCTATTGTAAGCGTTTTGACATGTTTGGAAAATAAGTTTCAATTATAGTTTAGTAATATTTAATAACTAAGGAATTCAGGAAATTTCTTATATTTGCATCCAAATGGCACTTTTAATTCTTTCACATGAAAACTTCTTCCTTCCACCGCCATATGTCATAATTCTATGATAAAATCACACTTTGAAATTAAAAATACCTTTGCATAAAACCAAGAATGAAAAATAATTGTAATAAAGAAACACGGTAATATTTTTTTTTATATAAAGATAACGATTTAGGCCTAAAAGCTAGCTTTGCCAGTGTTCCTGTTTTACTAATAGTTGTTTTTCCTGGTTACTATTTAAGACAGACACTCAGCTTATAATAGGAAGATGATATATGTAAATTGCATGAACCATGAGAATTTGAATGATGACATAGATATATATTTCTTATTAGAAGTTTCGAAACATTTATATGATACCAGTTTTAATAACATGTAGTGTTAATGTTAGCAAAGTGCCCTGTAGAAAGAACTCTCCTCAGAAAGGCTCAGAAATACAGAGAGATTTCTTAAATACAGTCATTCTGTTTCCCCTTTGGTTTCCCCTCCCGTAGAAGAGCTCAGAAGTTCTTAGTAGAGAGGCTTCTGCCTTCGGACTACGTCGTTGCTTTTACTTGTCTTATTAGCAAAGGCTGTAGCCTTACGTGCCTGTTAGTATTCGCCAGTTAGGTTTAATTACGGGCCAATTCGATTAATTATTTTTGTACAGCTTCGGCTAAGTTTAGCTGTTTAGAATTAGTTTAGTTTCGTAGTTTCTCATCTCAAGTTAATGCTCAAGTGGAGACTTTCCTGTAAGCCCGAGAAGGGGCCGACTTTTATTATTTCTTTGAATAAATAAAAGGGTATTTTAATCCTGCTTTAGCCTTATGTTTTATAGTTGTCATGACATCAACGAATAGCCCCTGAACACTCCCATAAAAGTTCTAGTAGCCAAGGACAAATAAATCAACTAGAACTTTATAAGTTAATACTATTAGTTTTTTTGTTTGTTTGTTTTTGTTAGAGATTCTGCATTTAATGAAATGGTTAACCAGGTCAGTGCAAATTTTATAGCCAGGGAGTTTTTCAGAAGACGAAACAAAAACTTTTTCACTTTTTATACTAGCTCGGCAACCTCTGTTGGTTTTGGTTCTGAAAAATTGCAGATTTTCATAAATGCTGGTATTTCTCGCAAGTTTATGCTGTAAATGAAAGTTAGTGTTTAGTCCATATAGTTAAATAGTTTTGAATTTTAGCATATAATAAGCTTTTTTTTTTATTTTAGAGCATGCATACATATATATATATATATACTCTAAACTGATTAACGTCTTCTAGACGGGATAAAGCTTAGTGACGCTGACTGCGTACCGATGGGCCCGGGTTCGAATCCCGGAGAATATATGGGTGTTTGTAAAAGTACAGTGTCTGTGCGTCATGGAGGCAAAGTCGTACTGTCCTCTATGTGGTGCTCAAAGCTCATGCCAAAGACAAACGTAATAAACCTCTTGAGCCGATAACATGTTTGAGCTTGTTCTGATTAGGCCAGGCGAATGAGATTAGCCACAGCAAAATGATTAACACATAGGAAATAGCTCAGTTAAAACTATGAACTAAACAAGACGCTAAGAGCTGCAGTAAATTTAGTAGAAATAATACAAAATAGCAAAAATATTGCTTAAAAAAAATTCTTCTACTTCTCTTTCTATTCCTTTTACTAACTAATAAGTCTACTTTTGATTCAAAAAATTCTATCACCATATGAGTTAAACTCTTTATCTTTAAACAACGCCTATTTATTTTGAAACTGTTACTCTTATACGTTTACACGACCATCGACATTTTCGTTTATAAGCTAACACGTGAAGTTTACCAGCAAAAGCTGTGAGAAAATGTTGTTTTCTGCTTTTTTTTTTTTTTTTTTTTTTTTCCCTTGGTTTTTCTCTCATACAGTTTACATTTATTTGTAAATACTTTAGTTTTAAGTCTATGTTTAATTATTTAAAAGAAAATTTGAATTCATTTTGAACTCATTGTCTCCTTTGTCAACTTCCTGAAATTTCACTGGTGAACAATTGCTAAGGACGAATGACAGTAGCAGCGATAGCAACCACAAATGAAAAACAAGAAAATTTGAAAATTAGAAAGTACGGGATACAGTAAAACGTGTTGTATTGACAGTGTTGATAAGAGATATAAAGAATTTCCGCGTATTGACCGTTGTTGTTCAAAAGCAAATTTAACTGGAAATAATAAATTGACGAGCTTGCAATTTTCGGGATTTCTTCCCGTCATCACTTAGATGATTTTACGCGTAACCGTATTATTGGCAAGATTGAAGAAGAGCGAAAAATAACAGATGTTACTAGAGAGTATGGCATCAGCCACAGTGTTTCAAGACTTTGGAAATCATTTTAGACAAATGGAATGTGTAGCAAACATCGCAGGGAAGGTAGTGTTTGCAGTGCGACGGTCGTAGAAGATGGGTACTTAGTACTGTCGACAAAAAAGTACTGGCGCAGCACAGCTACTGAAGTAACAAATCAGTTACTTGTTGCTACTGACAAGCGTATCTTCTGAAAACTGTAGCAAGATGTTTGCATCAAGAAAGAGTATACGTTCGCCGTCCTGTTGTATGCATTCCATTTTGTCTAGACGTCACCGTACCTCCCGTTTGCAGTGGTGTCATCAGCATCGCAATTGGAGGAAAGATGATTGGGCGTGTGATTCTCAGACGAAAGTAGGTTCAATCTGTCGTATGACTGTGGACGGCAACCGATGTGGCATGAGAGTGGTACTGCATATAGTCTGGAACATACACAAGAAAAGGGAACGATATGCTACACTTAATGTCATGGTATGGGCTCGGATCATGATCAACTGCCGTACATCGCTCTGTGATTAGGACTGGGCAACGATACGTTAATAACGTTCTGCTGCCTTATGTTCGCATGTTCCGTGGTGTCGTCGGTGATAAATTTGTTTTCATGGGAACTACAACGTAACATGACATCGATCAGTCGCTCTCCAGGAGTATCTATAGAGCAAGAACATTCAATGTCTTGTACGGCCAACAAGTTCTTCAGATCTGAATCCCATTGAAAATGTCGGGGTGCGTTGGAGATTCGTCTTAATGGTCGACAATGCCCTCCAATAAAAAATAACATCCTCCTCCGTGCACTGACAGAGGAATAGGATCAACAACTGCTCCATATGTTGTGCAAAGCGTAACAAGATGTATGGAATCTTGCATCCCGCTACATGGTGGTCATATCCTGCATTGACATCTTACGCCAGAAAGCCAGTGGAAGGTAACTGCACTTTTACGTTTTTCACTTTTACTTGTTCAGGATAAAATGACCATTTTTTTCCCTTGAACACTTTTCAAAACCTTCTAGATTTTAGAGCATAAAGAAATATCTTTATTGTTATGTCCTAGTTATTCTGGCATTATTTTATTTCACTTGGCATCCTACTACACTTGCACTTTTACGTTCTATATAGCCGTTTGTAATCCGGCCTTAGCAGTTGTCCACCAGTGTACTAAAACACAAGTTTTCGGAATTTATTTTGCATAGTTTGCAAATAGTAGTGAGTAGTGGTAGTACAGTAGTCTCCAGTAGTAGTACAGTAGACATGTGACAGTTGTAAATGTTTTTCATCATTTGAATATTGTTATCGAACTGCCGTTCCGCCCGTATGTATACGAAAAACGAAAAATGCATCGTTTTTTGTAATCGATGAATATTATTGAAATATTGCAGAATAACTTCTAGATTGAATTAGAGTCGCCAAATGAAGTCAGAATAGATTATAAAAGTTGCCACGTCGCAGAGAAATGTCACAGTAAGGGATTAAGCCACTAAACAACTTGGTTTCAATTTTTGTAAGTTATTTGAAATCAGATAGTGTGTGTATTTAATTATGGCAAAGCACACGAGGGCTATCTGCCTAAAGGGAGGGATGCCTTTGTGGAGGACTTTCTAAAGGAAACTGGCTCGTATACACGTTACACATGGGGAAAACCACGAAAACGCCCATGCAGCCAGCCCGTTCGCGGGATTCAAACCTCGGACCGAACTACCAGTGTTCAGCGACTTTATCGCTCGGCCGCTGGTGGGCCCCTTAAAATCAGATAGAAAAGCAACCTTAGTTTAAAGTAGATTTTGAATAATTCTACCTATTTTGATAATCTGAATAAAGTAACAGCTACGTAATAATTGAATGTAAATGTTTTTTACATATTACTCGCTCCGCCCTTAGGCACTACACGAAAAGGGAGGGATGCCCCGTTTTTTAAGGGCCCGAGGTCTTTTTAAGGGAAACTGGCTTATATACACGTTTACACATGGGGGAACCACAAAAACGCCCATGCAGCCAGCCCGTTCGCCGAAACTCGAACCCTAGATTGAACTACCAGTGTTCAGTGTACCGCTCGGCCGCTGGTGAGCCGAATGTGAATGTTGTACCAAAAATGTTTCAATAATACCGTAAGTTCGGACATAAGACGGCACAATCGGTGACCCCGCCAGCGGTAGAAGAGCTTGCGATTTCGGTTGCACCAAACAACAGTAGTGCATTGGCACCAGAATGGCTCCTGGGCCCCAGGAAGGACAGCTATTGTAAGGAGACTTTACCTACTTACTGAAGGTAAATAACAGGTGGCCTCTGCACTTACATCTAAATAACCTAATCTACCAATTTTGAGGGCGATTAGACATAGGTTCTTCTTGTTTAGGAGGGAAAAAAATGTGCATACTTTTTTTTTCTCTTGAAAAGAAAATTTACTAAAAATATGCACAATCTAAGGCTTTTTTTTTTTTTTTTTTTAATTCTGGATCACCACCTATGTTATGAGGAGGGAGCACAATGCTTATTTTGCGATTAATAACAAATAATTCAAAGGCTATGCATGCGAAGTACAAATAAAGTATAACAAATGTGAGTTTCTGATAAAAGAAGGGTGCAAGTTGTTTGACATCCACAGAAGGCTACAGGATATGTATGAAGAAGAAATCTTGATAAGAACAATCTAAACAGATGGGTGATGAAGTTGAAAAAAGAGGAAAATCAGCATTGAAGGAAAGCTACGCAAGTGAAGTCTTCATTTGCATTTTTAGAGGTTTTTAAAGAAAATCTGAGAGTTGGTTTCAAAGTTGGTGCAAATATATTGCTTGTAATGAAAACTGTGGTAAGTATAGCAACTGCATCTAGAACTAGAGGAAAAATCATTTTAAAACCATACGGAGTTTGGATAG
Organism: Stegodyphus dumicola; assembly: GCF_044657685.1. Lineage (NCBI taxonomy): Eukaryota > Metazoa > Arthropoda > Arachnida > Araneae > Eresidae > Stegodyphus > Stegodyphus dumicola. The sequence continues at coordinate 103,112,711 of NC_140781.1, read as the reverse complement.
TTTGTTTCAGTTAATAAAAATACTAAGTCATCATTTGCATTCCCTTTGATATAGGTTTCGTAGTTATTAATAACAAAAAATAAATAGTTCGTTATACATTCATAATAAAAGATTATAACTGAATGTTAATATTTTGTTTTCTTATTTAAAGCATTACATGTAGCATAGTTTCTAAAGTAGATGATAAAGTTAACATTAAATTTACAATAAAAGTTTAAGACGACTATTTTCTTTCCTTTCTAGGGATTTCAGTCATCGCTTATCTTTTTTCAGTCTTATGAGCTCTGAGATAACATGACGTTACTCTAATTAAAATAATTTGGCGTAATCAGCTGTGCCCACTATAAAATTGCATTCTTTATTTTCAGTTTAATTTTGGATATGTTGGGAAGAAGGGTGTTAAAGTAACACATGCATCAGTATTCGAAACCAAAAAATAATAGAAATAGAAATAAATAATAGAAGAATAGAAGAATAAATATCATCACTAATAAATATCATCACTGATAAAGAAATTAATTTATTGATCTCATCAAAGAACAACATTTAAATGTGAATTTGAGGAATGTCATTAATTTCAAATTCTCATAAAAAAGTTGGTTCAATTTTTTTTTTTTTTTTTTTTTTTTTTTTTTTGGTCAGAGTCCATGAGATAAATATCATCTGCTATCATTGCTATTTTCCCATGTATTTTCTTTTCCTTTTTTTCTATTTTCTGCGGCCAGTTTTGTTTTGAGCTGATGGTTTATTATAGCAATTTTTTCCCTCTTTCCACAATAAACAAACTGAACCTTTTGTTATACAGCTCTAGGTTAATTATGTGTTGACTCTACTTCAAAGATACTTTTCATTCTTTAAGAACGTATGTTACACTACCAAACAAATCTGTCATTTAGTTTTATTTCGGTTTTATTCCGGTTTTATTCGTATAACAGACCTTTAAAGATATGTTCAGTAACACAAATATTCTTAACACCTGGGTAAAAAAAATGAACAGCTTTTTCTGCTTATTAGTTATGTGCTTATCTCTTAAAATTATTTAAAATATTTTACTATTGTAAATTTAGAACGAGTTTATTTGATGTTCATAAGAAATAATTAAGCATGCAACACATAATAAGAATTTATAGTTTCTGTAAAAGCTTCCGCATTCTCTTCACTTCAATAAAGCGATATGCTCAATATGCAAGCAATGGCATCAAATAGATTTAATACCTGTCAAAGAAACCAGAGTAGGTCGCCTGTAACGTACAAATCAGGCGGTATTCGTATGGATAGCTAATCGATCCCAGAACAATTAAACTTCATAATTAAGAAATTCTTTGAAGCCTGAATTAAAACTCCTCCTTCCTAGGAGCCATCCGCTGTCGATATTAATAACCTGTGAACTGAGGATCACGTAGAAATGAGCTGGCCGTTCAATTTACAATTGTTCTCCCTTTGTTCGAATACAAGATTTTTCTATTATTAATATTCAGTGTACTCTCAAACGCATTCATTAGATATTTTCTTCGGGAACGGTGGTATAACTAAATATAGAAAAGGTAGAGGAATTTAAACATAATATTTATTAACAGTACATAAGCATTAGAATCATCTGATAATATTAAAATATATTTTCCTGATCATAATTATTATTTATGTGTTAGAGCCGTCAAAGAAAATTATGAGAGTTTTACTAAACACCTCTACTGAAATAGGAATAGCTTTGATTATAACAGTGTTTAAACATGGCAGTCACTGTCAGTTAAGAACATGAGCGTTGTTACATCAATGAATAAGCTTCGTTTATTGAAATAAATTCTTTTAATTTATCTATGCTCATTTAATTTTTCGTATATATGCAGATTAACAAGTAATTTGAATAGCTGAGCTCATTAATTGATAATTCACCAACGTTTTGATATTATAGTTCATCATTTCGAGTGTTTTCTTCTCTCCGGATATCAGAAATCGGCTACCGATATACAATTTTACTGTTCAAGTGGCAAATTAAAATACACCAGATGTTTACAGAAAAACACTCAATAAAATGTTTCTTCTGATACAACATAGATAAAATATTGCTCAAGAGTTAGAAAGATTCATAAATTACTTCATGTAGTTTACATGATAATTCCATCCAGGACAGTGTGTATGATTGAAGTTTTTGTTTTATTTGTATAAAATTCTCTGCTTCATTCCAGTATGTTATATATCATATGTTACTTGCTTGCATTATATACTGTTAAATCTTTTAAAGTGTTAACCTGCTATACCCCGCTATTCAAGTTATTTTGTTCCTGAGTAATCTACAGTTGCAATTTCATGTCTCTTGTACTGATAATTATAATTTTTCATTTTCTTCGTTTTTATAAATGATAAATCCTCGTTCTTTATCATTCTTTATCCTGTTTGTTCATTGTATCATTTTTTCTGAACTATCAAGCCAAACAAATTTTTAAATTAAATGTTTAATGAATCGGTGCCTAGAAATAATACTTTACAGAAGTAAATGCTTAAAACATTATCTTGCTTTTCAAACATTATACAAAATTATAAAAAGAAGCGTATGATGCAATAATTCAATGGATTTTACTTGCAGACTGACGTAAGCAGAATTCGATGTATAAGTTTATGAAAACAAAACTTATGTTTAACATTGAATAACACTGAATTCTATCTGCTAAACTGAAATCCCACATCGGGAAGTGTGGATACAGGAAAGATATCTCGAGGCTTGTATTTAGAGTTACCAAAAGTACAAAACCCAATCGCTGGGCTGTTCTTGGTGAAAACTTTAGATGATGCTGATTGCCCTTCGTCTAGTACATTTAATTTGATGTCAGTCACTACCTAGGTTTGTGACCAAAGAAAAGCGCAATTACCCAAGATTACTTATAAGGCTGTCTCGCTAACACAACGATTCGTATCAGGGAGCAACAGTTGCAGTCTACATGGTAAATCCTCGGTATTTCGAGATGCTTGACAATTGTGTGTTTTCTTTATAGAATTACTAAAATATATTCTTACTTTTCTTATTATTACTTTGGTATTCGAGCGTCATTATACAAAGGATATGTAAAACAAAACTTATGTTTGTTGTAAGAGTTCTTTATTACATGTGTATATGTAATATACAAGGTTTAGTTTATTTTAGTTTACGAGTATGCTGCAACTCTCCTGGACGATAATAATCGGCCTTATGGTTAACGCAGCACACCCGAAGCAGACAAGTTAAAAGATTAAAATAAAAAAAGTTAAAAGATTAAAATAAAAAATGTTAAAAGATTAAAATACAGATTAAACAGATTAACACAGATTGTGTATTTTTAAAAATACACTCACACAATACAAAATAAAGAAATCATAAGCATAATCGGTTAGAAAACAAAAAATAGTAAGATGACACATAACTCACTCACCCAATACATAAACTCGTAAACAAAAGAAAAACTAAAATATTTAATGTCCTATTTCTATAATAGTCTTGTTTTCATTCACAATCCTCATAATTTCTGTTGCATAGATGTTCAAGAATTTTCCTTTTTCAATTACATTCTGTTCATTTATTTTTACATGAAAACTAAAGCTACGTATTATTCACTTTATGGGTATGTGTTATTAAGTATTATTGCGTGCCGATTTATTAAATCTGTGTTAGATATTAACAGCGTAAAATCACGTTCGGTAATAAATATTCATTTTATTCGTCACTAGGAATGGTTTTATATTGTTGTAAAACTGGAGGTAAGAAAGAAAATAATTTTCGCTTCAACCACAGATAAAAATATACTGCTGTATTTGAATATAACGTATAGAAGAAATGCTCTTTAAAAGTTTAGTGAAACAATGTTTGACTTTGCACTTTACTTTTACTTTGTTTTATCTCATAACAGTAAGAACGTCCATTTAACAACGAAAACATTAATTCTCCATTCCAATCATATCCGATTTTCTGCTTATTATGGGTAAAATCAGCTTAAAAATACTTTGAAAACTAAAAGCGTAACTATAAAATATAACACCATTATAGTGCAACAAATAATTCATTTACAATGTAACTTAGTAATGAAGATGCAAAGTAGATGATGTCTTGAGAATCAAATATACAATTAGCAAGTGATATGCAGGATTTCATATGAGTTTTAAAGGAAAATGCTTTGCGTAGTTTAATTGTTTTCGTTTAATGTCTTCGCTTCCTTGATATTTCTAGTTAGTAGATACATGCCCTGAAGTAAGAGAATAAAAAGGATTTAAATCGTGAATGTTTTAAATCAAAGCTGCTAGAAAGTTCATGAAGCCACTCTTAAGTTCACTAAGCCACACACTGCCTTTATTTTCTAAGATAGACTCGCGCCAGAAACTGTTTCTTCCATTGGTGCCATAAATTCAGTGCCCTGATACTCAAAAGTCAAAATGATATCAAATGAGCAATGAAATGACCATATACATTATTAGAAAGTGTTAATGACGAGGTACTGCCCATGTGTCCATCATCTCCGTTCAGACATTCGAAAGTAACTTTGGTGTTTTTTTCTACCTGTACCCAAAGAATTCCACTGCTCAACAAAGCCTGAGCCAAGGATCTTTTAAGACAGAAAAAGAAGGTAGTTCCAGGAAGTCAGCTTGCGGTTCCAAATTATTTGAAAGCTCATTATTTGTGATGCTCACCTGTATTAGAAATCAGCATAAACGGACCTTGAAAGATATTTTTGTTAGAACGCATTTTAAGTCTGCCAAAAGCAGAAGTTATAAAAAAGCAACTGATAAGCAACTTATCATTGATCTGAAAGATTAAGAGAATTGCATTTTTACTTGTAATCTTCTAGTACAACAGAGACCCTTTTATTGAAAAGCTCTTGTGATATACTATTAATGCGTCTAAGATGTTTCTTCCAGGAGAAGAAGTGTAATACATTTCAGGAAGCATTGCCCGTTCCTCTGAGAGTTAAAAGTTAAATCTTTTTCTACTCATTGTTGCAGTTTATCCTGAATATGCAGGATGTTGTCATGGCTTATCCTGAATATGCAGCTTTATAATTGCCTTTAAAAAAGGAACTTTTCATGTTTCTATTTGGTCCCTGTTCAGGCGATAAAGCTAAGGAGGAGAACAGAAAGACGAAAAAAATATTTATTTCATTCTTATACCAAGATTAATACTATAAACTCAAACAATTTAATTCCAAAGAATAGTGTAAACTGTCTTATCAAAGACAGTCAGTGAATTTCCTTTCTAACAGCAGATTGAAACTGAAAATTGCTCTCTTTCCATTTAGATGGTAGAACTGTTTTTCTCTGAAAAATCATTATTATGTTCCCAAAGGAGAGGATAGATTAATTATCCAAAGTAAAGTCCTCACTTCTATTGTTCACTGTGGTAATTTCGAAAAGTCCACATAGTCATCCTGTTCAGCCTTCGGGAATAAGAATTGAGATAAATCACTAATTTTTATTAATCTCAGTCATTCAGCTATTGCCGGAACTATAAATGTGAAAATGAAAAACTAGAAATCTAGATAACGTCGGATATGAGCTTGAGAAATATGTGAATTACGGTATACACTGAAGCGTCTTACATAATGACCACGTTTTGCTCTCAAAACCGCCAACACCCAACGAGGCGTTGACTCAACAAGGCGCTGATAAGTAGTCTGAGGTATCTGGTATTAGGCAGTCTCCAACTGGTCCTGCAATTCCCGCACATTGCGTGGTGGTAGCATGGCAAGAATGGTAGCAAGAATTCGGTTCGGATATATTCGTGGTGGTAGCAAGAATTCGGTTTCCCAGGTGGGAACCAAAGGTTTTCATTTGAATTCATGTCAGGTGAATTCGGAGGTCAAAACATGACTCAAAATTCTCCAGAATTACCTCGACCATTCTCTGAGAGTTCGGCACTAATGAAATGGTGCTTTATCTTGATGGTAAAAACCATCACCCACCGGGAACACTGTTGCCATGAAAGGGTGACCCTTATCTTCAGTGATGTTCACATAGCGTACAGACGTCAAAGATTGTTCTGTGAGAACCGTGGATCCTAATGTGCCCCTTGAAAACTTCGCCCACACCATCATACAGCTGCCACCGCGTTGTGTCCAACTGTGAAGCCGGGTGCCAGAGTTTCCGTTGGAAATCGGCTAATTCGCACTCGCCAGTAGAAGTGATTGAACAGAAAACGTGATTTCTCGAACCAGGGGACTTTCTTCCACTCTCCTATGGTTCAACGCCCATGTTCCTTGGCTCATTGCAGGCGCAATGAGCCAAGGACAGGGACGCGATTCGGTGCCGGCTGCATAGGTCCATACGCAGCATTGTATGCTACACTTAGCTGATATTCGACATACAGGAACAGCCGCTCACTTTGTGATCTCCTGTATGCTACACTGGCGGGGGTAGTTGTACTTCCTGGAAGTTGGGAAGGATTGGATTTCTGGAGAGGAGACCCGGGGTTCGATCTGGACCTCCTGAGAGTGGGTACAGCTGCCGGGGCAGTGACACGCACCACATACCCTCTCCTGGCCCTGTTCCTACATGGATCTCATCGTTGTCCTCCTGGTAACCAGGTTCTCCTGGGCTAATTATGTCGGACACCGTCCCTGGGGTTCAAGTGGGTTGGAATTTCTGGAACTGGCCATTTTTATGGGAAGAGACTCCGAGTTCTGTCCAGCAAACTGGCTAGACCAATGTCTAGACAGCCTCAACCTCTGGGATAAATTAACAGTCTTCATAGGACTAGAGCCATCGTTTATTCGGTGGTAGGTTAAGGCTTGGCAAGGACCGTACTGGTACTGTCATGTTTGCTCCTTGGATGTGGAGACGTTACATTGTCAGATATCGCATGATGTCCGAGAGGGATTGGCCTGGCAACACTTGGGGACACTTGGTCAACATTTGGGGACGGATATTGTCTGACTTTGTGAAGTCCTCCTGGGTTGACTAAAGGAAGTGGTGCCTCTGGAAGTTGGTTCAATTATAAACCGTGTAATGTGGCCTCGAGAAGCCTTGCGTGGGAGCCCACTCTTCTGGTATTCTGTGCGCTGCATTGTGTGTCGAGACACACTAAGTGGCTACTATTGTAGCTGCTGGTTATTTCTGCCATTGTAGCAAATCGGTCATAACGAATAATACGTAACAGTCTCAGCTCTTTTCTGGAATCAGTGCACCGTTGTCGACAATCAGCTGGCTTGTCGTTTCACAATTCACCACATTCGATAAGTATTCAGAACGCAAGAGCAAGGCACCAAACGCGTCGTTTCTGGAATCGATGTTCCCTGGCCCAAGGCCGAAACGATTTGACCTTTATCAAAATCTGATAAATCCCATTATCTCACTAAACATTCTACGTGGGGGAAAAACCAATACCAATAATGAATTATGGCTAGTTTATCGAGCGAAGCACGAATTTATCAATACTGTTGAAGTAATGCCTTGAAACGGCGTATGAGATTGGAGATTTCTTGAAAGGTATTGTGTCCAAGGGACGGCCACTTGGTGCCGGTGGTGGAGAAACAGGGCATGGGCGCTTTTGAATATTTCAGCATCAGCCACGCGTCTGCCGTAGTTTTGTTTCCGGGTGAGTTCATTGCTCTGCGACTTACTAGTACATCTATTCACTATGACCAAATACTGAATACCATAGCTGCCTAATTTCATACTGAAACACATAGATATACAGAACTCAGTAAAGGATTGCAATGTTTATTATCAGGAAAGAACAGTAAAAGCAGTTTAAAGACTTCTCAATCAGCTCTATTTATACGAGATTAGATTAAGTTGTGATTTTCAGCAAATTAAGTATTTCAAGATAAATATGTCTGACAGACAGTAATTTGAAAATTCACTAGAATCATCAGGACGTAACTTTTTAAAATCAGGACAAGCTGTCGTCGAAAAGAATTAATTTATACAATAAATTTATCTTTGCCATCAAAATTGTATGAAAGATGATGCTTGTACTTTTTCCACTTCCGTGTTTCTTTTTAAATGTGCTGTGTTTTTCCTTTCAGGATTAACAAATTTTCACATTTTTTTGCGGCAGCAGCTCATAAATTAATTTGCCTAATTACAGTTAGCGAAAAAAGTGCGAAGTTGAGAAAATCTATATAATACTCTCTCTCTCTCTTTTTTTTTTCTTTTGATTACCTCTGGAAAGATTTTCCTCATATAGTTTCTTCAGGGAAAAATTATTTCTTTGATTTTTAGTGAATTTATTCTATCATAAAGTTTGGCAAATGCTGTCAAAACTTTTTAATTTAATAAAGTTACGTTTTCAAAATTTTCTGGATTATGTGACTTGTTCAAATCTTTTACTAGTTACCTAAACTCAGTTTAGAAAATATGTTAATGTGAGACGAAAGATACTTTATAAAATACCCTAGAATGACATTTTTTTTTTTTTTTTTAGAATTTTTTGAAAAAACAACAGAAAATTGAATTTTCTTATTCTAATCATGATTGAATGAGAAGGAAGTACATTTTGTGAACTTCTGAAACGTTTAAACCACACACTTGTTTTTTTATGAAAATTTTATGAATATCTAATCACCTTAATAGCAACATGTGCAATAATGTAAATTCATATAGCTTGAAGCGATATATAAATTGAAGCTTTGCCATAAATATTCATGTAGTTTAAATGGAGCTAAGATATTATACTTCAAAGCTGAAAAATCGCTTATTCACTTGAATGTTAATTAAAAAGATTTGTTTGAAGTTTTTATTTGTCTTTAAGTGTGTTCAGATGGATTGAATATCCTTTTAATATTAAAATATCGCTTAAACTGTCTGCTTCTAATCGTTCAAGGAATATTTATAGCATTTAAAAACTTTTAACAGATAATCTGAATTCATTTTGTATGTTCCCAATTAATGTTTTAGTCTTAAATCCATGCACGTTTAGCTCATAAGTAAAGCAGTTAATTTTATCGTGGAGAGAAAAAAAGATAAAATCTGCATGGCTGTCGATAATGAAATCGTGAAATTTCGCGAATTGTTTACAGTTTAAGGTATAATTTATGGTTATAACAATTGCTGTTTATAATAATCTTTTGAATCTTTAAAGAAAGAAAATATCAAATAAATTAGATGTATAAGCCCTATATTAGGAATTTTTCACACTGATACATATATTTCGTCGGCACCATGCCCAAACCATGAATCTACAAAATCGTTATTTCGGAAAAAATGCGTTTGGAAGTTTTTTTTAGGCACTTGGTTTTCAAAAAAACCTGGGTTATGACTTCCGCACAATAATCTTAGCATATTTATCTCATAAAATATAATATTTGTTTCTTATTCTGTTTCTCTATTTACTGTATTCTGCATAATAAAAAATACTGAAGGAGGGAAAAATAGCACAAGAAATGGAAATAAATATAGACAACACAAAATATGTAGATATGTAATTTAGGCATAGTGCCGCCAATTAGTGAACATATGAAATCCGCACCGTTACAAAATATCAGTATCTATTTAGCAGAAAATAGTTTTAATATATTATATCGCACATCCATATTTCTTCTTCAAGTAACTAGTTTTAAAGCCCAGAATATCGAAATTATTTATTGGTATTCACAGCAACTTGTTATCAACTGGGTTTATTGGTTTGATTGATTACGGTAAAGCATACTAGGGCTATTTGCCTAAGGAGAAGGATGCCTTTGTGGAGGACTTCCGAAGGTTAGCTGGCTCGTATCCACGTCACACATGGGTAAAGCCATGAAAAGCCTAGCGCTAGTACGTTCGTCGAGATTTTAACCCTGTTCGAACTACTAGTTTTCAACGAATTTACCGCTCAGACGTTGGTAAGACGTTATTATCTCAGAAAACAGCATTTAAGTCAAGTAAAAACTGAGCGATGATTCGAGATTCAATTAATTAAAGTTACGGTTTACATTTTGAAAAATTATTAGATAGGATTATGGCCAAGCTCACGCGTAGACTATATGCCTAAGGACAGAGATGTCTTTGTGCAGGACTTTCTGAGAGAAACTGTTCCATATTCACCTTACATATGGGAAAAACCAAGAAAACTGCCATGCAGCCTGCCCGTTCGCTGGGATTTGATCCCAGGTCGCATACACATTTTGTCTACATCGATGTTAGTAAAGAACGTGTAAGTTAAGAACGAAAGCTTCTCCAAAGCAGGACTAGCTCCTTCAGACCGCAGAGGGAAATGTATATGCCAAGTTTACTTTACAGCTATCCACCTAGCCTTAATACTTCCGTTTTGCTCATGCGCGAAATAGTTCTCAAACTGAGGTGAAAGTAGATCCAGCCTTAATACCTTGCGTATAAGCGAAATAGTTGTCGTGCCGGTGTCGAAGGTTACGTTTGTCAAAAGTTCAAAGTTCTGTAATACCATTCTTTCCCTCGTCGCATCGACGTAAATCAAATCAGTGATCCGTGTTAGTGCATTAAAAATAAATTTTGAGTAACAAAATCTACGAAAATCCGAGTTTAAATTATCGCGAAAAGTTTTATCAAAGAACCAATCCTATGAGTTCATTGATTTCGTACCGTATTGTTTAATTTCCTGTATACCTGACGATCTGGAGACGAAAACTTGTTCCTTCACGATTTAGCAACGTAGTACACAAGCTGGTTTACATTACGTCTATGAAAGCTTTCCTTCTTTACATATACCTTCTTTGGATATTAGCGACTGTACAGCGTCATCACACACCCTATGTCCAAAAACTGTACGTGATACATAGCCCCAAAATTCTGAACTTGGCGATGCTATGACTTCTGCAACAGTACGGATTGTCAGCAAGACGACCATTTCTTCAATTCACTTTGATGAATTCTTTTTCAGCTATTCTCAGAGTAGGTTTTAGACTAAATAAATCTACAGTATTCGTGAACAAGTTAGCCATGACTTCACGCACAACTATGGAATATTTATTTAAGACGACCAGTTCGTGTTTGTCATTATAGGCCAGCGTATTCTATCCCTCTAATCAAATATAATCAAGCATTCTAAGAATATAGCGGCAGCTATTTTATAATTCTCTTCACGCTTTGCAGCTACAGCATAGGAACCAGTGTCAACAATGATGCGTTTAACGACACACATGGAAGCATCAATGGTATGAAGTCTTCCTTTCTGATTAATACTGCCTTTGTTTACAGCATCAAGATGTCTAATGGCCATACCCATGTGTGAGAGCACAGAGGGAAACGAGCATTGGAAGCTAGTCTTCATCGTCATAATGGCTCAGCAGATGAAGAGATGGTATGAGGGTTATTTTGTTCACCTCTAGTCCATACATATCGTACTTTGACGAACCACCGTAACATTACTGAGGTTTTAATGCCCGTAGTTATACTATACTTCGGGGCTTCCGTCACTCCATATTTCAACAGGACAGAGGGAGATAGCATATTGACCGTCTGTCCTACGCTTCGTCGATACACAGGATGTTCAACTTCTGCTTTCGACAGGGCGTTCCTCAAATCTTTCATTACCTGAAAACGTCTGGTCAGTGGTTACAGAGAGAGACGGGCACGACAACAACTACCAGCCAGTACCACAGATAAACTCTACGATTGAATTCGAACCACCTAGACTGAAATATTCAAATACAATCCAAAATCTGTTTAGTTTCATGCCGAGTAGTATAACTGCTACTGTTATTGTCAAAGGCAGCAGTGGCGTAGTTATAGGGGGCATCAGAGGGCGGTCTGCGGCATTTTTCACTTGAAACTTATTATAAAGGTTAGAAATTTCAGACTGAGATTTATTGCATTATAGTAAATTTCTTTACTGTTTTCTGTATAAGGGTTGGGATTTTCCAAGAAGGGCTTGAAAAATGGATCATATTCATATCATGCATGCGTGAACACAACGTTACATACCCTAAGTTACACATAAGGTAAACTACTTAAAGTAGGCAGCCATTGTTTGGGATTTAATAATCCCAAGTTGAACTATAGAACTTAGATAGATAAGACTCATCTTATTAATTCTGTTTGAAATGAAGAATCCGAGATGTCGAAATGCGACACTCAACTGAATTGAGGAGAGAAGTGTTTTTGTAATATTTAATGATGTTACAAAGAGATTTCAATAGCTTCATTTTTTTGTCTTGCCCTCCTTATGGCATCGAAATTTTTGAATGAAAAATACGAATGACAGTTAAATTATGATATTAATAACATAAATAAGGAAGAGTTCGTCACTGAAAGAGAAGCATTTTAAAGTTTATAATCTCTGGTACTGCTTGGAATGACGAAACCGAGAGATGGAAGGGTCTAAAACGAAAACCAAATATTGTATATCTACTTCTAATTACCTTCACAACTGCTGTAAATATTACTTGTTTTTACAGAAGGTTTTTCTAGATATATATCGTTTAAGAAGCACTTAAGACCTAAAAGTAAGTAACTTGTATTTTAAATACTGTACTGTTTGCAGAGGAGTAACTGGAGTAATGAAACAAACTTCTAGAATGCCATTTAACGACTATGTTAACAGAAAAACAAACGAAATAGCACTTTAAAGTATTGGAATTCAACACAGAACTTTTATTTGTTTCCTTATGTAACGTTCTGGTGTTTTATATGTTTCATTTTTTGGCGTGCATTGAGAGGGGGGGGAAATGGATCGCAAAGGGCAAAAGTTCTAGCAGCGCCCCTAAAAGGCAGGTGCTCTAGATTCCGATTTCTACATGCTCTGTATCTCAAAATTACTTGCACTTTTAATCTTTTCATCTTTCCATTATAATGTAATTGTAATATAAATATGATTCTACTAACTGCTTTACTTCTTAGTATAGAAATTTTAACTTGCGTATTTGCTTTTTCTCATTACATGTTAAAGTTACGAAACATACACTTTGAGAAGTGCGTTATTTAACGAAAACTTTTACACACACTATACCAAACCTAAAACTATGCAGTAGAGTACAACCAAAACCATTAACATTAAAGTAAATGAACAAAGACTTCAGAATATGCAAAAGTCCTTTAGTTACCTCAGTTTGATTACCTCAGTCCTTGAGTTAACTCAGTATTTTTTGTTTTGTTTGAACCAATATATTTCTATAGAATCTTGAAATGTTTATGTGCTTTTGGTCTAACCACGTAACTGACTTTTTTATTAACAGCAAAATATTCAGAAATTTATAATTTTGAATGCTGCATTTACCGGTCACGAATGTAAAATGATGAAGCAAGAAAATAATTTTAGTTCATTTGTTAAATCAATTTTGACAAAGTCAGCTAGGATTATGACGAAACAAACTGTGCATATGATGTACAAAGATGTGAGTCAGCTAATAATAAACATTCATTTGAAAGAGAAAGAAAAATTAATTCATACTCCCTACATACTTGAGAAAGAAAGGGAGCAATCATTTAAAGAACCTGCTCCCAATAAAATCTTTTCTACAATAAACGCAATTTTAGTGGGCTGTTATTTATTAGTGTGAAATATAATTAATATAAAAGTCCATTCAGCTAAAATAACCTGCCTGTTTTCTCATGCATTGAAATACGGCAAAATACTTCTGTTTATATAAATGGCATTATTAAAGCCGCTGAAAAGAGATCTTTTTCTCTGTTTAAAATTAGAAATTTAATCACAACGTATTACAATTTTGACAATATTAAAATAGCATTTAAATAGTTTCCTTCATTCAGATACGATTTACATTTTAGAGCACGTATTCAACTTTCAATAGACATGACTTTTTCTTACTTTAAAAGCCCTTCAGTAGAATAATATATTAAAAGTAAGTTTAATTTACCTAGTTCAGGAAGTAATGGTTTCTGAGAAATAATTATGCCCCAATAGTCATTTTGTGTTAGCTTTTAAAGTTTTATCTTCCTTTCTATCACTGCTATGTTTTTTTAAACTGAACTATCTCTTTCATGTATTCTTAAATAAGATTTTATCCATTACGGCCTTTTGTTAGCTCTTTATGTTCACTCCACATCCTTTTACTGAACAAAGAAACTTTCTTTAAATGTTTACATATTTTAAAAGTGGGCAGCCATGTTTAGGCAATTACGAGAGCTTACTAATTCTCCTCATATATTTGAAAGTAATATATGGTATCTTCAACTTAGTTCTTAGTACAGTATCTAAAAATAACAGAAGTCTGGAACAGAAACTGCGTGGGAGGTGAACACTATGAAGCTCTGAAAGAAAACCGGAGAAACAGGAGAATAATGCGAGAGACGTTAAGGAAAAAAATAAGCGATTACTTAAATAACGGCTGTTCTAAAAATACACTTGCACTCCGATACAATAAGCAATCAAGTTGTGTCTGGTTTAAGAAGAGTTGAATGGAGAAATGTTCGAGAAAATATGGCTTCATTCCTATTAAAATATTCCGATATTAAATTTACGACTTCCGGGATTCTATACTTTGTGATATATTTTTAAATATCAAACTAAAAATAATTGTTTACATTATAGATTCATGTATAGTATGTCGAAAAATGAAGGAAATGTTATACTTTGGAAGTAGCACGATATATCATTTTTAATAAGTAAATCTGAAATCGCGTTTTAATTTCGTGATTTTGTGCTAATGAAACTGCGGCTTAATTTCCTGAAGCTTAAGTATACGATTTATTTATTTCAAATATACCGTAACTGTAGAAGAACATGAAAGTAACTATAGAAGAGCATGAAACCAATCATCAGTTATTTATTTAAAACATTTAAGATATTAAAAATTATGACGAATCTTTTATATAGCTGTCGTTTTTTGGTAAAAATAATGCATGCATTTTCAGATTCCAAAAATTGAAATAATTATGTAAAGCGGTGTAAAAAATTCCACCTGAATGTTAGTAGAAAAAAAATGTCATTTTCCCAAGGAATTTTGAATGGAACTCAAGAGTTGAAGTAATTTTTAAAAGATGGTGAAATGAAACTTAAAGTGTAGAGATCTGCGATTTAATAACTCTAATTAATTCCTATGGAAAACCTACTTAGCTCACCTGAAAATGTCTGAGGTAAACGTGAGTAATTGCTTCAGTTATGTTTCCCTGTTTCGCAATAAAGAGTTCATTTACTGTAATTTGTATTCCAAACTTCAAAAACGAAGAAGATCGTGATCTACGAAGGTCATGATGACGCACATTCCTTTTGCATTATAAAACCGAATGGTTCTCAAATATGTATGTGAAATTCATTCTTCTTTTTATTAATTTCCATTAATGCTAACAAAGAAGACAGAAAAATGAAAGCAAAAGTATTTTGAAGAAGATTGTTTCAATTTCAGCTGCCACAATTTCTGATGCTAACGTGATTTAAGTGCTTTTTCCTCTCTTTATCAAAATTTGTTAAAACTAGAACAAAAGTGTACAGAGTTATGCGAGTTCAAAATGCATAATTATTCAACAAGCTTTTGCGTGCAAAAGTAGCCTTATATAACAGTTGAGGAATAGTGAAAACATTACTGTTAAAATTGACTGCTGTCGTATCTTATGAAAAAATAATTATTGTTGTAAATCCTGATAGCATGGAAAAACATTAATTAAATAGATTCTCTCTTAAAATGTGAAAATCGAGAAATTTTCATATTAATTGAAATAGGAAGGATTTTAAACATTTTTATGAGGGATTCGGAGAAAAAATATTGCCTTAACTGCGTACGCTTTTACCAGCTACTCTTAAAATTTTGATACATGTTGTCGTATATACTACTATTTTATACACATATCATATATCCCAACTATATAACAATTTTCACGCATATCGTAATTCTCACGTACAAGAATTATTTTATATAAAATGTATAATATTATATAACATACTCATATAATTATTTCATACATATATTCCAACTTCCATAAAATCATTATTATATCGAAACACACAAGGATTATTTCATACATATTTCATAATGTGCCCGATATTCTATAACATAGTCATATTTCGTACACATTATTGTATACATATTTCACACATATTATTTCAGCTACGGTAAAATTTTCGTACGTATCAAAACAAACTATTATTTCATAATATGTATGATATTATATGACATATTCATATAATTATTTCACACATGTTATTCTTTTATACATATTCACAATTATTTCAGCTACGTTAAAAGTTTCATACATTTCGAAATACACAAGAATTATTTCAACATATTTCGTAATGTGTAGGATATTATATGAATTATTCATATAGTATATCATACATTTTATACGTATTTCATACATATTATTCCAGCTACTATAAAACTTTCATACATATTGGAACACAAGAATTTTTTCTTCTTTTTTTTCATTTCTAAAAGGAATTTGAAAGAAATGTTGCTTCAGCAGCGTATGATTTTTCTAACTCCATTAACTAGGATTCATAACTGATTTAACAAGTAAAACCTTTAAAATCCTAACGTTTCATTCCGAATAAGGTTTCCAGAAAAATTGCTTGGATACATGGAAGTCTGCTGTTTTCCTTTGCACAGAGTATAAATACGAGTCACTTTAAAGAAAATCCTCAGCCGAACTATAGAAGAGTATCTTTGTATCTCATGAAATAATATATCACAGCACCTAAAACGGATGAATGTTATGTAAAATGTCTATCGTTATAAGAATAAAACCAAACATTTTTAATTTATACAATAGAGTTGATAACCATAAAACCTAAGTAATAGTATATTAAGAAGTGAAGGAGTTTGGAAAGGATCTCGAAATTAACGAGAGCTTGGAAGTCTTAATATTTGTTACTTGTCTTCTTTACAATTTTATTAAAGTTTCCGACTCATATATATTGATTTTCCTTTCGAAATTTTTCTTGATTATTCTGAATAAGATAACTTTATTCCTCTTTTACGCGGGCACTGCACTCGTGTTATTTTATCACTTTAATCACCTTCATCACTTTGCGATACAAAGAGTTTTTAAATTTCTTGATATTCTTATGTTATTAAATTTTATCAAAGTTGCAGACTTCATTTATCTTGACTTCTTCTTCGAATTGTTTTTACTCAGAATAATGTAAACTTATTCCTCTACTACGATGGTACTGAACTAAAGTTTTATCACTTTTATCACGTTCATCACTGTCTGATATAAAACGTTTTTTAAATTTTTGATGTTCTTATGTTATTATAATTCAATCAAACTTGCTGACTTTATTTTGACTTTCTCTTTGAATTTGTTTTTGTTGTTGTTTATTTTGGAATAAGGTACTCTTCCTCTCTTACGATGGTACTGAATTCAAGTTATTTTATTACTTTTATCATCTTCATCATTTTGTGACATTAGTTTTTAAATTTCTTGATATTCTTACGTTAGCGTCACTGTCGCAAAAATATTAGTTTTTACATAGTTTATTTGCTTTCGATACCCCACCGAAAACGAGTTCTTGACGACTGTATAAGTTCTATGTACTTAACGGTCTAGATTTTTTCCCCTAAATGTTCTAATTTTGCTACTCAGATGCTGCATATAGTTGCTCTTGTAAAAGAGATGCCAAGAAGATAATAATGTAAAATGCGTCATCTAATGACACAATAATATACTGCTGGGCATTAAAATTGCAGCACCAGGAAGAAATGATCTGACGAACGTCAAAATCACATGAAAGGAAGAAGAGGTTGGGATATGCAAATGATTAGTATTCCAGCGCATTTAGACGACATAGGAGGGAGTAACGACATCTGAAGCATTGTATAAACGAAAAGTTGTGTAGTAGATTTCTTATTCGGAAAGCGCTTTGTAAGGCAGAGTTCGCCCAGAATACCCGTGTTATGCCTCGAATAATAATAAGAAATGTTTACCAGTAAGTGTTGGAATTTGATAAAGGAAGGATCGTTGCCTATCGAGAGTGTAAATTATCGTTCCCTGATATCGCTCATAGCATAGGTCGATATCCAACCACTGCCATGCGAATATGGAATCAATGGGTTGCTGAGGGTCATACGGAACGGCATGTAGGATCTCAACGCCCTCCCATAAATAACGCCCTAGGAGACAGACGTATTGTGAAGTCAGTCCTCCAAAAGTGTACAACCACATCACGGACCATTATTCAGGAAATGGGCATGTTTGCAGCACCCCCAGTACCCGCTCGTACTGTGCGTTGATGTTTGATGTAGCGTGGTCAATCAGCACGGCATCTATTACTTCGGTTTCCATTGACAACACAACATAGAGAGATACGGCGACTTTGGTGCGCCGCTCGACAAAGCTAGATACAGGAGTGGCACAACGTCGTCTTTTCAGACGAATCCCGATTCTGTGCGCAGTATTCTGATAGTCGTATGCGTGCCTAGAGGCTCCGAGGAAACCGCACGTCGCCTGCTTGCATTCGTTACCGGCATAGAGGCCCTGCACCTGGTTTGATGGTTTGGGCAGCCATTCGGTACACGACACGTACATCTCTATTTCGGACTGACAGTAATTTGAACGCAGATTGGTATATTTCTGACATCTTACACCGAGTGGTTGTGCCCTAGCTTCGAGGCTCGCCAAACGACATCTTCTAATAAGATAATGCGAGATCACATTTTGCACGCCGTGACCTAACCTTCCTTGATACACAGGATATTCAATTGCTTGCCCTGGCCTGCACGATCTCCAGATCTGTCGCCCACTGTAAACATCTGGTCGTGAGTCGCTGAGAGACTGGCCCGTCACTCCTCTCCAGCTAAGACGGTTGATGAAGTGTGGCATAGAATTGAAGCAACATGGAATGAGTTGCCCGTTTCTGTCATCCAAGCCCAGTTCGACTCGATGCCTAACCGAGTAAGGGTCGTTTTAGCTGCCAGGAGTGGCAGCTGTTTCTACTAATTTCGCCCCCCTGTAAACCTCCAAACTGCTTAAAAATTTAATCATTTTGTCTTCATGCCATACTGTTTACGTGCAATAAATATTTCCTTGGCATTTGTTTTCCTTCATGGTCTTGCAATTTTAATGACCAGCAGTGTAAATAAATGATTATTAAATTGTTAGATAATTATAATTTATGTTGATAACTATATACGTAATTACATAACGCCTCAAACGTTTTGTGATCCATTCGTGTTACACATGGAGAAAAACACGAAAACCAGTCATGGAACCAGCCCGTTTATCTGGGATCGAACCCAAGCCCCATCACGCTACTAGTATTCAGCTCTCTTAACCACTCGTCCAGTAAAGAGGCATGTTACCTTGGGGAAAAAAACACGAAAACGCCCATGCTGTCAGCCCTTTCGGTAGGTCGTACAGTGTTCACTGATTTTACCTCTCGAGTTTTGGCGGGCCTCACACTTTGGAAATCATTGGCGTAGAAAAATTTTGTTACGTCGAATTGCAGAGTAAAAATATATTGAACTCGGCGTTGACTTAGTGAACTATTATTTAATTAATTTCTACAAAAGAATTTCAGGAAAAAAGGCTGTTATTTAGAAAAATATATTTCAATTAGTTCTACACGATAAAAATAATTCTCCATTTTTATTAGCACAACAGGTGCTGTTAGTCTCAAACCTCACTTTTTGTAAGTATCACTTTTCAAATAATGCCACCAAATGTTATAGTCATGCATTATTTTAGAGAAATAATATAGAGAATATTAAAAAAAATATGGCAATACAAATGAAAGGATGCTGCCTCCGAATGTTATCCCTATGTATTATTTTAAAGAAATAATACAGCGAATGTGAGAAAAAAAAGATAGCAACATTTAACCCTTTCCGGCACGCTACCTTTTAAAGTCGGAGTTTTGATTAAAAAAAAAAAGGTAGGC
Source organism: Stegodyphus dumicola (assembly GCF_044657685.1). NCBI lineage: Eukaryota > Metazoa > Arthropoda > Arachnida > Araneae > Eresidae > Stegodyphus > Stegodyphus dumicola. The sequence goes on along the minus strand of NC_140781.1, from coordinate 103,093,024 downwards.
AGTCTAATTAGGCCTATAGGAGTACACAAGTAAAATTTTGTGAAGATAGCACTTATCGTTTTAATTCTGTGGGTGTGCCCAAAGTGGCACACTGATTGAATAGAGCTTCGAAAAGAGTGCTGAAACGAGCAATGTTGTCAATGAACTGACCGATGAGATGCGGAGAAACAAAGAATATAGACTCCTATATATAGACAGTTGTCCTAGATTATCGGTGAGCACGGTCTGGGCACACCTAGGGTTCGCCGTTTGATTTTAGGCAAGATTTCAAGGTAAAAATTTAACACTAATATAGAATAAGGAGATTAGCATACAGCCAAAAAATAACATAGAAATATCTTTTTAAACAATTCCTTTTATACCCTAAAAAACATGGAAGATTTCTTTGAAAAATGAGGATCTTAAAAACTAAACATGGCTAAAATATATGCACTGGTTTGTGTTGAGCTACCATCTACTATGAATAAAGAAGGTTCAGAGTAACCTATAGTAACCTATAAATCCTTTTTCATTCAATTTTTCTGTGCGTACAGAAGGAAATTTTTAAGTGTGTCCAGACCGGACACACTGTTCCGCAAAAAGTTAACAGTTTAATAGAGAATTCCTAAGATATCTGATGTATATTTTTAACTCCCAACGCATCTTTATTACCATTTGACGAACAGTAAGATATTTAAATTTTCTTTTAAATTTAATCTAACTGTTACTTATTGACAAAACTAAGCGATTTAAAAGCAATAAACACAGTTCTTTATTTCTTTTACTGTTTACCAACTGGACTCGTAAATTGACACTAGTTGAATTTATCGAAAGCTTTGTATATACATGTATGCTTTTCCTTATTCATAGTAACTGTTTTTGGCTAGTTATTTGAAAAATAAAATAGACAACAAAAGCGAATTCGAAAAACGTTTTGTGAGCAGGAGTAAGTCCGAGAGCAGAAAGGTAAACTGCGAGCTCGACGAGAGCATAAAAACTTCAAGAGATCCTCTGGTGCGACATTAAAAATCTGAAATGTTTCAGAATTTTTTAGTCCAAAGGGACAATTTGGCCAGAAGGACTATTAATTTCGTTTTTGGCATTTTTGCGTTGAAATATCGGTTCACTTTTTAAGGTTTTGCCACCAAATATTAGAGCCCTGTATTATATTTAATGAAATTAAATAATGAAGAGTCTGCATAAATGTAGGTATGTTTCTCGCATTGTGATAAAACAATGGTAACTAACGCTATCAAATTTATAATAACGTAATCCTCCACCGAATATGGACATCTGAAAGCGCTAATTTGGTATTTGTTTTATTATCTGTTTTGTAAAACTTTAACGAATTTTTGATTAGCAAAATAAACGATTTAAAAGCGAGCAATTGCAACAATGAACGGGAAACAAACATTTTTATCTCCAGTGCTCTAGTGCTCCAGACTGTATCGGAAATTCTAAGGATATGTTCATTTTAAAATTATTTTGCGATACTGCTGTTGAACTGAATTTTATGGTTTAAGTGCGAAGAACATGATATTTAATAAATAAAGGTAACACACAAAACGTTAAAAAAAGCCCCTTTGGGCGTAATGTAGAATCTGAAAGCTTTCAAATTTTTATATTTTTATTTATTTATTAATTTTTACAATGCTCAGTTTTACGGTATTGCCAGATGCTGTTGAAAGAAACTATTCGAAATTCTGAGGTTAGAAGCAGAAATCTACGTGGACTAAGAAGAACCAAAAAGGCTTTAATGGGAATGAATCAGTAAGCTGTCCTTTATTTTTTGAGGTATAAGATCATCTGCAAGAGTAATTGGATGCATTTTCACCTTGTAAAAAAATATATTTTTTCTAACTGTTCCCGTTATTTAGGCCTCATACTAAATTCTAATATGCTGTCTATGACAATCGATAATGAATGCAAAAAGTCCGGAAGAAAACAGTAAAATATTGTTTTCTTCTCATGAACAGGACTGAACAAGAATAGATAGTCAGGGCGCCAAGGGTTCAGGGTTTTTCTCATGTCTAACGTGTATACGAGCCAGTTTCCCTTAGAAAGTCCTCCACGAACGCATCCCTTTCCTTAGACAGATAGTTCTCGAGTGCTTTGCCATAATCACATAAAAACAAAACGAAAAACCTTGTAGAGTCCAATAGATAAACTTCGATATGAAAACTAAAGTAGCAGGAGACTACACAAGAGAAGGGTTAAAGTACCCTTTACTGGCTCTTTAATATTTACAATGCGTCAACTCGACGCTAACAAACTCTGCCTCCGCTTGGGCGGTAACTGAAAATCAAATAACGAAACTAAAATTTGAGAATATTAACAAATTATAGCACTTAACTACATGGCTCAGTGAGATCCCGTAACTTAAACCCCCTTCGAAACTAGTGGCAGCAAATAAATGCAATTAAGCCATTTGAACCATCAATAAGCAAACCTATCTACGGCAGAGATGTTTTCTAGGGCCTAACTCTCTCTTTCACCTACCGAAACTCGGCTTTTAAATACTTCCCGCAAAGTAGAAATTTGCATTTCTTAACGCTCGCTACAAAATTTAAATATTCTGGCACTGACAATTAGGGGAATGAAGGCTTATAGGAAAGTGTTTAAAATACTGTACAGTTGAAAAGGATTTAATTTAGTATTTGAAGATGGCAATGCTTTAATTTGTCATAATATATTTTGAAAAAGCGTAATGATGAGTTAAAATTGCTTTTGGAAAATAGTTTTATAAGCATGAAAAGAGTCATTGAATTAGCAGCCTTACTCTGTAATAAGAGATTGTTTTAAAAGCTAAGTAAGTCACTGAAAGTTATTAAAACAACAAAATAATTATTAAAGGATGCTAGTAAGGTTCTAAAAGCTAATAAAACAACAAGATAATCCGTGGCGAATCAAGTTTAAAGAAAAGTTAGTAATAATTCTAAACTTTCGAATTAATTTTTGGAAAACATTAATTTCCGAAACAAAATTTAATTTCTAGGAATAAATTTTGATATTAATTTTTGAAAAATACTGTTCAAGTTATTTTTCTCTTTCTTCCGAAGCATTAAAAAATTTCAAAATCCGTCTCAAGTCTAACAAAGAAGGGATTACCTTTGGAACATGCGCGGGTAGTCATAATTTGACCCAAAAATAACACCAGAGCTTAAATTTTAGACATCCACAATTTCAATTCAAGGATTGAAAACAGAGATAAAAAAGTAAGCTGAATTGCAGTAGAATATTAAATCTTGTTTGAAAAGTTCAGGTGTATCTGTTCGGGGTTCTAGGTTTTTTTTTTTTTTTTTTTTTTTTTTTCGAAAAAGATAATCCCAGTGTGGAATGAAAAGAGCTTAAAGATTCCGCATTATAAGAAATAATCAAAATATCAGATTAGATTTCGACAAAATACCAACACTTTTCTTCCAGCTATGACTAATATTTTATACGATTTGAAAAATATCATTATTCCAAAATATTGTTTTTTTGTTTAAAATAAGCCTATAATTTTTATAACTTAATGTAATAAAATATAATTTAATAAAAATTTTATTTCAATACTAGTCAACCTCCAAATCGTAATCAAACTGGGCAGAAACAAAAGATCATAACAGTAGTTGGAACAACTGAAGTGTCAGAGTATGGTGTATTGTGAATACGGCAAAGCACACTAGGGCTATCTGCCTTCGTGGAGGACTTTCCAAGGAAAACTGGCTCGTATACAGGTTGCACATGGGGATAACCACGAAAACGCCCATGCAGCCAGCCCGTTCGCGGGTTTCGAACCTCGGACCGAATTACCAGTGCTCAGCGATTTTACCGCTCGGCCGCTGGTGGGCTCAAAAGTGTCAGAGGAAAAAGTCTTAACAATTTAAATCTTGGCGAAAGTAAAAAAAAAAAAGGTAAGCGTCTCAATGTTATGAAATAGTCTCAGTTACAGCCAATATAGCATAGTTAGACATGAAATTGCAGCTTTTCCAAAGTAGCTACAAATTATTAATATCTAAAGTCTCACATGCGTATTTTATAGTTCAGAAAATTGTGATGAAGATATAAAATTGTTTATATTCGTTGCAAAAAAATACAAAATCAGATTTATCTTGAAAATAGTAATTTCATAAATATTGTCGCGTAGATTAGAGGATCCTACTAATGAACAGGCAAGTACAAGTCTAAAACTCAAGACTTTTTATTAACTAGAACCGAATGAAGAGCTACTTATATACAGCTGGTGAACATGCTGAAACATTCCAGACTTGGAATGTTCTGGAAGAATAAGAAGGAAATTTACATAAATAAGATAACATTAACAACAAGGATATTTACATAAAACCCAATTATCGGGCATCTTGCCGTTGATGGATTTCGAACCCGGTACTTTCAGGTTTCGAGTCCTGCGCCTTCTCCGCTAAGCTATGAGGAGCTCGGTCGAAAAGAGCGATTTTCGCTACATTATCCCCTTCTTAGGAAGAAGCAGCGTTCCGCTGCGTTCTGGTTTGGCTTCTTGTAACAGGTCTCCTGGAAATATTGGGCTTTCATCGTCTAGTTGTACTTTCGGATCAAGATAGGGCTTCAACCTCAACACGTGAACGATGTCTTTTGAATTCCGTCGTTTCTTATTTTGTTCCATACTTTCTACTTCGTACGTCACGTCAGAGAGCTGTCGTGTTATTCGATACGGTCCAAAGTAACGTCTTAGAAGCTTTTCGGATAACCCAACCTTTCGTACTGGAGTGAAGGCCCAGACAAAGTCTCCGATGTTGTAGCTGACAGGTCGATGTCTCTCGTCGTATCGGCGCTTGTCTGTGGTTTGCGCTTTAAGAATATGGAGTTTTGCAAGCTGTCTAGCTTCTTCAGCTCTAGTGATCAGATGCTGCGCATAACTATCTTCGGGATCTTCGATACTGTATGGGAAAATTACGTCGAGAGGAGTCTGGATATCTCTGCCATAAATGAGAAAGAATGGGCTGAATCCCGTTGTGTCTTGTTTGGCTGAATTATAGGTTACAAATGGTAGAATAGTATCCCAATTTTTCTGTTCAACGTCTACGTACATGGACAACATGTCTGCCAATGTTTTATTGAATCTTTCAGTTTGGTCTGAGGGTGGTAAGCAGTCGTCAGCAGATGAGACGTCTTGCATAGATGAATTACTTCTTTAACAACATTGGATAGGAAGTTGCGTCCTCGGTCACTTATCATTTCTTTGGGGGCACCATGCTTCAGTACAATTTCTTCAACTATAAACTTGGCAATTTCGGTGCCCTCAGCTGTCGGTATTGCCTTTGTGACTGCAAATCTGGTAAGGTAATCTGTGCAAACTATAATCCACCGGTTCCCATTTCGAGTAACAGGAAAGCGTCCAAGTAAATCTATTCCAATTTTTGTAAACGGTGTGTCAGGAGGTTTTATCGGATGAAGCTGTCCTGGTGGACGTTGCGGCGGTGATTTCCGTCTTTGGCATTCTCGGCAGTGTGATACATACCGCCGTGTGCTTCCATATAGCCCTGGCCAATGGTACTTCCTCCTTATTCGGTAGTACGTTTTGGCAAATCCGAGATGGCCAGCGGTTGGAGCATCATGAAGACTTCTTAGAACCTCGCTACGAAGTTGCTTTGGTACCACCAAGAGCCACTTCTGTCCCATAGGATCATAGCTTCTTTTGTACAGTATACCATTTTTTATTTGATAATTTTGATATGCGTCACCTCTCTTGAAGGTTGTAATGATGGATTTTAATCGTTTATCCTTCTGCTGCTCTTTTCCGTAATCTATGATTGCGGCAAAGAAAGGGATGTCTTCATTGTTCTCAATTATTGGTTCTATAAAAGGCTTCCTCGATAGTGAATCTGCATCGGAGTGCTTCCGACCGCTCTTGTAGACGATATTTATGTCGTACTCCTGCAACCTGAGAGCCCACCGTGCAAGTCTTCCGGATGGATCCTTAACATTGGCCAGCCAACATACAGAGTGGTGATCTGTGACTACCGTGAAGGGTTTTCCGTAGAGGTATGGCCTGAATTTACTAATTGCCCAGATGACGGCAAGGCATTCTTTTTCGGTGGTGGAATAATTCCTTTCAGCTGCACTAAGGGACCTGGATGCATAGGCTATCGGTCTTTCTTTGCCATCCTGGATCTGAACCAGTACTGCACCGATACCATAGCCGCTAGCGTCAGAATGTATCCTGGTTTCTGCGTCTGGAATAAAATGTCCCAAAACAGTGCCACTAGTCAGCAGCCTTTTGAGCGTTGCGAAAGATTCAATCTGTAACGCGTTCCAAGAAAATTTTGCATCTTTCTTCAACAAGTCCTGTAGGGGCTTTGCGATATCTGCGAAATTTTGGATAAATCGTTGGTAGTAGGAACACAAGCCCAGAAAACTTCGGACATCGGCGATATTTTTCGGAATAGGGAATTTTCCTACAGCCTCTACCTTTTGTGGATCGGGATATATCCCATGTTGATCGACTAAGTGTCCCAGTATAGTCAGTTTCTTTTTGCCGAATGAACATTTCTTGGAATTTAGCGTCAGTCCTGCTCTTTGGATACATTTCAATATTTCCCTCAAACGCTTTTGATGTTCTTCGAAATTAGGTGCGTACACGATTATGTCGTCGAGGTAGCAAAGACAAATATTCCATTTGAGACCTCTTAGTACCGTGTCCATCATCCGTTCAAATGTGGCTGGAGCATTGCATAATCCGAACGGCATGACTTTAAATTCATAGAGACCATCTGGAGTCACAAAAGCTGTCTTTTCTCTGTCTTTATCATCAACATCTATTTGCCAGTAGCCTGACTTCAGATCCATCATAGAGAAAAGTTTTGCACCAGCCAGGCAGTCCAAAGCATCATCGATGCGAGGTAACGGATAGACGTCCTTTTTAGTTACCTTGTTCAATTTTCTGTAATCTACACAAAAACGCCATTCACCATTTTTCTTCTTCACAAGCACGACTGGAGATGACCATGGACTATCTGATGGTTGTATCACATCTTCTTTTAGCATTCGTTGCACTTCGTCTGCAATCACACGCCTCTCAGTGGCTGACACACGGTATGGCCTTTGTTTGATTGGTGCACTGTCACTTGTATCAATCTTGTGCTTCACCGAATTGCATCGGGATTTTTTCGCAATACTGTTAAAGTCAAAAATATCACTAAATTCATCTAGTAGACTCAATAGCTCGTCTTCCTCAGCATTGGTCAAATCAGTATCAAAAAACTCTTTTAAGTTTTCTTGAGATAACCTTTACCTGGACCTATGTCCCTTGGAACCTGCTGGAGCCTGATCACTGAGGGAGCAAATAGCGTCGCTTTTTATGGTCGTTAAATAGCCAACATTCATCCCTTTCGGTATCAGTTGGGTTCGTCGAGAACAATTAGTTACCCATAATTTACCACAACCATCCTCTATAGTGACAATTGAGGCTGGTATCGATAGTCCTTTTTCGCACATAAGAACTCTATTTCCAACAATCATAGCTTCATCTGCTTCCCGTAGCTCTGAATTCAAGGCACATATTCGCTTTGCGGTGTTTGCTTCAATTACATAATCGGTTGTGGCAAACAAGGAGAGCTGTGACTTATTTAAATATTCAATGTTTGGAAGGATTTCTGCAAGTGTAAGTTCTTGATTTCCACAATCGATAACGGCATCGGTGGCACGGAAAAAATTCCATCCAAGTATCATTTGATGACTACATTCGGGAAACACAAGGAATTCAAACGGCTTTTTAGTCCCATTCAAATCAACTTTCAATACACAGCGTCCCGAGGCAGCTACAGTTTTACCACAGGCAGTTTTCAATACAGGTCCATTCTCAGCAAACATAGGAGCATTTAGCTGTCGACGTAACTGTTCAGATATGACAGAATAATCGGCACCCGAGTCAACAAGGGCTTTCACGCACTGTCCGTTCACGGTGATAAAAGTGTTATTCTTTTCCAACTTGGCTGTGGTGTACGTCGGAGGATTTTCTTCAACTGCGGCCTCACCTCCTGTACAGGTCGCTTGAGCTAGTTTTCCTCATTGGTTCGGCGTGGGGAACGGCTGGACTGGCGTACTGGTGATTGCGATTGTCGGCGGTTGAGAGAGCGTCGCGGATAAGGTGAACTGCTCCTTACTCGGGAAGAACTAGGTTGTGCATATTCGTCGTCGAAGCTGTATGTAGATTCAGTGTCCCTGTCCCGTCGAGGGTTGGACGTCTTTGCGGCTTTTGCATTTTCAAATATCTGGCGTCTTTCCCTACAGTACCTCAGAACATGTCCTGGGCGTCCGCAATGAAAACAGAGAGGTACATTATCGTCAGTCCTCCACAGATCTGTCTTACGTTGTGGAGCAGTTCTCTGGCTGGCTTCACGTCTTGGTTGCGACCTAACTGGAAGTGAACATTGGGTAGTGCTTTTGCTTCTCCCTGCTCCTGTGAGTGGTGCCAGCGCCTCTATAACCTCTCCCCGGACCACAGATGCTATGTCATTCGGTGCTACGGGTTCTATTTCCGTGTAGCCCTGAACTTGCGTAAGGACCTTCTGAAGCTCTTCTCTGACGATGGTGCGCACTATAGACTTTAGTTTACTGGCATCCGCATCGGCCGAGACCGCGGAGACATTAGGCAGCCTCTGGAATCGTAATCGGGCGATACGTCTTCGTCGAAGGCTTTCTATGTGACGGCAGCGTTTCACGAAGGCATCGACGTTGTCATAGTCCTGGGACGACAGGACCTGGTACAAATCTTCAGCAATACCTTTCATGAGGTGGGCCACATTTTCGTCGTCAGACATAGATGGCTTTACTTTCCGGCAGAGAGCGAGAACATCTTGAATGTATGCTTCAGACGTCTCATCGATTTGCTGAGCACGTGTCAGTAGTACTCGTTCAGCTTGGCGCTTTACATCAGCTGCTCGGAAAAAGGTGTTTTTAAGAGCAGTCTTGAAAACAGTCCAACTGGTAAATGTATCTTCATTATTATCGAACCACTGTCGAGCGGTTCCGCCAAGGTAAAAAATGACGTTCACCAGACACATTTGATCATCCCAGTGGTTATAGTTGGCGATTCGATCAAAGTCCTTGTGCCATCTCTTAGTGTCTTCTTGGCTATCCCCGCTGAATATACACGGGCTTCTGGGTAGTTGGTACGTCAGGATCGGTATTGGTGCGATATTACTTGAAGCGGAACTGGCTGCTGGAGAATTCTGCTCGGATTCCTTCTCATCCACCATCTTTCTCGATCTTTTACGTGAATGCTGTAAGAGCCCAAACTCAGGAGGAAGTCCTCGAATCCGCAGGCTTCGGCGTAATACTGCCGTAGTAACTGAGAAATACCCGGCGCCTCCACCAGACTGTCGCGTAGATGAGGGGGTCCTACTAATGAACAGGCAAGTACAAGTCTAAACTCAAGACTTTTTATTAACTAGAACCGAATGAAGAGCTACTTATATACAGCTGGTGAACATGCTGAAACATTCCAGACTTGGAATGTTCTGGAAGAATAAGAAGGAAATTTACATAAATAAGATAACATTAACAACAAGGATATTTACATAAAAACCAATTATCGGGCATCTTGCCGTTGATGGATTTCGAACCCGGTACTTTCAGGTTTCGAGTCCTGCGCCTTCTCCGCTAAGCTATGAGGAGCTCGGTCGAAAAGAGCGATTTTCGCTACATTATCCCCTTCTTAGGAAGAAGCAGCGTTCCGCTGCGTTCTGGTTTGGCTTCTTGTAACAGGTCTCCTGGAAATATTGGGCTTTCATCGTCTAGTTGTACTTTCGGATCAAGATAGGGCTTCAACCTCAACACGTGAACGATGTCTTTTGAATTCCGTCGTTTCTTATTTTGTTCCATACTTTCTACTTCGTACGTCACGTCAGAGAGCTGTCGTGTTATTCGATACGGTCCAAAGTAACGTCTTAGAAGCTTTTCGGATAACCCAACCTTTCGTACTGGAGTGAAGGCCCAGACAAAGTCTCCGATGTTGTAGCTGACAGGTCGATGTCTCTCGTCGTATCGGCGCTTGTCTGTGGTTTGCGCTTTAAGAATATGGAGTTTTGCAAGCTGTCTAGCTTCTTCAGCTCTAGTGATCAGATGCTGCGCATAACTATCTTCGGGATCTTCGATACTGTATGGGAAAATTACGTCGAGAGGAGTCTGGATATCTCTGCCATAAATGAGAAAGAATGGGCTGAATCCCGTTGTGTCTTGTTTGGCTGAATTATAGGTTACAAATGGTAGAATAGTATCCCAATTTTTCTGTTCAACGTCTACGTACATGGACAACATGTCTGCCAATGTTTTATTGAATCTTTCAGTTTGGTCTGAGGGTGGTAAGCAGTCGTCAGCAGATGAGACGTCTTGCATAGATGAATTACTTCTTTAACAACATTGGATAGGAAGTTGCGTCCTCGGTCACTTATCATTTCTTTGGGGGCACCATGCTTCAGTACAATTTCTTCAACTATAAACTTGGCAATTTCGGTGCCCTCAGCTGTCGGTATTGCCTTTGTGACTGCAAATCTGGTAAGGTAATCTGTGCAAACTATAATCCACCGGTTCCCATTTCGAGTAACAGGAAAGCGTCCAAGTAAATCTATTCCAATTTTTGTAAACGGTGTGTCAGGAGGTTTTATCGGATGAAGCTGTCCTGGTGGACGTTGCGGCGGTGATTTCCGTCTTTGGCATTCTCGGCAGTGTGATACACACCGCCGTGTGCTTCCATATAGCCCTGGCCAATGGTATTTCCTCCTTATTCGGTAGTACGTTTTGGCAAATCCGAGATGGCCAGCGGTTGGAGCATCATGAAGACTTCTTAGAACCTCGCTACGAAGTTGCTTTGGTACCACCAAGAGCCACTTCTGTCCCATAGGGTCATAGCTTCTTTTGTACAGTATACCATTTTTTATTTGATAATTTTGATATGCGTCACCTCTCTTGAAGGTTGTAATGATGGATTTTAATCGTTTATCCTTCTGCTGCTCTTTTCCGTAATCTATGATTGCGGCAAAGAAAGGGATGTCTTCATTGTTCTCAATTATTGGTTCTATAAAAGGCTTCCTCGATAGTGAATCTGCATCGGAGTGCTTCCGACCGCTCTTGTAGACGATATTTATGTCGTACTCCTGCAACCTGAGAGCCCACCGTGCAAGTCTTCCGGATGGATCCTTAACATTGGCCAGCCAACATACAGAGTGGTGATCTGTGACTACCGTGAAGGGTTTTCCGTAGAGGTATGGCCTGAATTTACTAATTGCCCAGATGACGGCAAGGCATTCTTTTTCGGTGGTGGAATAATTCCTTTCAGCTGCACTAAGGGACCTGGATGCATAGGCTATCGGTCTTTCTTTGCCATCCTGGATCTGAACCAGTACTGCACCGATACCATAGCCGCTAGCGTCAGAATGTATCCTGGTTTCTGCGTCTGGAATAAAATGTCCCAAAACAGTGCCACTAGTCAGCAGCCTTTTGAGCGTTGCGAAAGATTCAATCTGTAACGCGTTCCAAGAAAATTTTGCATCTTTCTTCAACAAGTCCTGTAGGGGCTTTGCGATATCTGCGAAATTTTGGATAAATCGTTGGTAGTAGGAACACAAGCCCAGAAAACTTCGGACATCGGCGATATTTTTCGGAATAGGGAATTTTCCTACAGCCTCTACCTTTTGTGGATCGGGATATATCCCATGTTGATCGACTAAGTGTCCCAGTATAGTCAGTTTCTTTTTGCCGAATGAACATTTCTTGGAATTTAGCGTCAGTCCTGCTCTTTGGATACATTTCAATATTTCCCTCAAACGCTTTTGATGTTCTTCGAAATTAGGTGCGTACACGATTATGTCGTCGAGGTAGCAAAGACAAATATTCCATTTGAGACCTCTTAGTACCGTGTCCATCATCCGTTCAAATGTGGCTGGAGCATTGCATAATCCGAACGGCATGACTTTAAATTCATAGAGACCATCTGGAGTCACAAAAGCTGTCTTTTCTCTGTCTTTATCATCAACATCTATTTGCCAGTAGCCTGACTTCAGATCCATCATAGAGAAAAGTTTTGCACCAACCAGGCAGTCCAAAGCATCATCGATGCGAGGTAACGGATAGACGTCCTTTTTAGTTACCTTGTTCAATTTTCTGTAATCTACACAAAAACGCCATTCACCATTTTTCTTCTTCACAAGCACGACTGGAGATGACCATGGACTATCTGATGGTTGTATCACATCTTCTTTTAGCATTCGTTGCACTTCGTCTGCAATCACACGCCTCTCAGTGGCTGACACACGGTATGGCCTTTGTTTGATTGGTGCACTGTCACTTGTATCAATCTTGTGCTTCACCGAATTACATCGGGATTTTTTCGCAATACTGTTAAAGTCAAAAATATCACTAAATTCATCTAGTAGACTCAATAGCTCGTCTTCCTCAGCATTGGTCAAATCAGTATCAAAAAACTCTTTTAAGTTTTCTTGAGATAACCTTTACCTGGACCTATGTCCCTTGGAACCTGCTGGAGCCTGATCACTGAGGGAGCAAATAGCGTCGCTTTTTATGGTCGTTAAATAGCCAACATTCATCCCTTTCGGTATCAGTTGGGTTCGTCGAGAACAATTAGTTACCCATAATTTACCACAACCATCCTCTATAGTGACAATTGAGGCTGGTATCGATAGTCCTTTTTCGCACATAAGAACTCTATTTCCAACAATCATAGCTTCCTCTGCTTCCCCTAGCTCTGAATTCAAGGCACATATTCGCTTTGCGGTGTTTGCTTCAATTACATAATCGGTTGTGGCAAACAAGGAGAGCTGTGACTTATTTAAATATTCAATGTTTGGAAGGATTTCTGCAAGTGTAAGTTCTTGATTTCCACAATCGATAACGGCATCGGTGGCACGGAAAAAATTCCATCCAAGTATCATTTGATGACTACATTCGGGAAACACAAGGAATTCAAACGGCTTTTTAGTCCCATTCAAATCAACTTTCAATACACAGCGTCCCGAGGCAGCTACAGTTTTACCACAGGCAGTTTTCAATACAGGTCCATTCTCAGCAAACATAGGAGCATTTAACTGTCGACGTAACTGTTCAGATATGACAGAATAATCGGCACCCGAGTCAACAAGGGCTTTCACGCACTGTCCGTTCACGGTGATAAAAGTGTTATTCTTTTCCAACTTGGCTGTGGTGTACGTCGGAGGATTTTCTTCAACTGCGGCCTCACCTCCCGTACAGGTCGCTTGAGCTAGTTTTCCTCATTGGTTCGGCGTGGGGAACGGCTGGACTGGCGGACTGGTGACTGCGATTGTCGGCGGTTGAGAGAGCGTCGCGGATAAGGTGAACTGCTCCTTACTCGGGAAGAACTAGGTTGTGCATATTCGTCGTCGAAGCTGTATGTAGATTCAGTGTCCCTGTCCCGTCGAGGGTTGGACGTCTTTGCGGCTCTTGCATTTTCAAATATCTGGCGTCTTTCCCTACAGTACCTCAGAACATGTCCTGGGCGTCCGCAATGAAAACAGAGAGGTACATTATCGTCAGTCCTCCACAGATCTGTCCTACGTTGTGGAGCAGTTCTCTGGCTGGCTTCACGTCTTGGTTGCGACCTAACTGGAAGTGAACATTGGGTAGTGCTTTTGCTTCTCCCTGCTCCTGTGAGTGGTGCCAGCGCCTCTATAACCTCTTCCCGGACCACAGATGCTATGTCATTCGGTGCTACGGGTTCTATTTCCGTGTAGCCCTGAACTTGCGTAAGGACCTTCTGAAGCTCTTCTCTGACGATGGTGCGCACTATAGACTTTAGTTTACTGGCGTCCGCATCGGCCGAGACCGCGGAGACATTAGGCAGCCTCTGGAATCGTGATCGGGCGATACGTCTTCGTCGAAGGCTTTCTATGTGACGGCAGCGTTTCACGAAGGCATCGACGTTGTCATAGTCCTGGGACGACAGGACCTGGTACAAATCTTCAGCAATACCTTTCATGAGGTGGGCCACATTTTCGTCGTCAGACATAGATGGCTTTACTTTCCGGCAGAGAGCGAGAACATCTTGAATGTATGCTTCAGACGTCTCATCGATTTGCTGAGCACGTGTCAGTAGTACTCGTTCAGCTTGGCGCTTTACATCAGCTGCTCGGAAAAAGGTGTTTTTAAGAGCAGTCTTGAAAACAGTCCAACTGGTAAATGTATCTTCATTATTATCGAACCACTGTCGAGCGGTTCCGCCAAGGTAAAAAATGACGTTCACCAGACACATTTGATCATCCCAGTGGTTATAGTTGGCGATTCGATCAAAGTCCTTGTGCCATCTCTTAGTGTCTTCTTGGCTATCCCCGCTGAATATACACGGGCTTCTGGGTAGTTGGTACGTCAGGATCGGTATTGGTGCGATATTACTTGAAACGGAACTGGCTGCTGGAGAATTCTGCTCGGATTCCTTCTCATCCACCATCTTTCTCGATCTTTTACGTGAATGCTGTAAGAGCCCAAACTCAGGAGGAAGTCCTCGAATCCGCAGGCTTCGGCGTAATACTGCCGTAGTAACTGAGAAATACCCGGCGCCTCCACCAGACTGTCGCGTAGATGAGGGGGTCCTACTAATGAACAGGCAAGTACAAGTCTAAACTCAAGACTTTTTATTAACTAGAACCGAATGAAGAGCTACTTATATACAGCTGGTGAACATGCTGAAACATTCCAGACTTGGAATGTTCTGGAAGAATAAGAAGGAAATTTACATAAATAAGATAACATTAACAACAAGGATATTTACATAAAACCCAATTATCGGGCATCTTGCCGTTGATGGATTTCGAACCCGGTACTTTCAGGTTTCGAGTTCTGCGCCTTCTCCGCTAAGCTATGAGGAGCTCGGTCGAAAAGAGCGATTTTCGCTACATTATCCCCTTCTTAGGAAGAAGCAGCGTTCCGCTGCGTTCTGGTTTGGCTTCTTGTAACAGGTCTCCTGGAAATATTGGGCTTTCATCGTCTAGTTGTACTTTCGGATCAAGATAGGGCTTCAACCTCAACACGTGAACGATGTCTTTTGAATTCCGTCGTTTCTTATTTTGTTCCATACTTTCTACTTCGTACGTCACGTCAGAGAGCTGTCGTGTTATTCGATACGGTCCAAAGTAACGTCTTAGAAGCTTTTCGGATAACCCAACCTTTCGTACTGGAGTGAAGGCCCAGACAAAGTCTCCGATGTTGTAGCTGACAGGTCGATGTCTCTCGTCGTATCGGCGCTTGTCTGTGGTTTGCGCTTTAAGAATATGGAGTTTTGCAAGCTGTCTAGCTTCTTCAGCTCTAGTGATCAGATGCTGCGCATAACTATCTTCGGGATCTTCGATACTGTATGGGAAAATTACGTCGAGAGGAGTCTGGATATCTCTGCCATAAATGAGAAAGAATGGGCTGAATCCCGTTGTGTCTTGTTTGGCTGAATTATAGGTTACAAATGGTAGAATAGTATCCCAATTTTTCTGTTCAACGTCTACGTACATGGACAACATGTCTGCCAATGTTTTATTGAATCTTTCAGTTTGGTCTGAGGGTGGTAAGCAGTCGTCAGCAGATGAGACGTCTTGCATAGATGAATTACTTCTTTAACAACATTGGATAGGAAGTTGCGTCCTCGGTCACTTATCATTTCTTTGGGGGCACCATGCTTCAGTACAATTTCTTCAACTATAAACTTGGCAATTTCGGTGCCCTCAGCTGTCGGTATTGCCTTTGTGACTGCAAATCTGGTAAGGTAATCTGTGCAAACTATAATCCACCGGTTCCCATTTCGAGTAACAGGAAAGCGTCCAAGTAAATCTATTCCAATTTTTGTAAACGGTGTGTCAGGAGGTTTTATCGGATGAAGCTGTCCTGGTGGACGTTGCGGCGGTGATTTCCGTCTTTGGCATTCTCGGCAGTGTGATACATACCGCCGTGTGCTTCCATATAGCCCTGGCCAATGGTACTTCCTCCTTATTCGGTCGTACGTTTTGGCAAATCCGAGATGGCCAGCGGTTGGAGCATCATGAAGACTTCTTAGAACCTCGCTACGAAGTTGCTTTGGTACCACCAAGAGCCACTTCTGTCCCATAGGGTCATAGCTTCTTTTGTACAGTATACCATTTTTTATTTGATAATTTTGATATGCGTCACCTCTCTTGAGAGTTGTAATGATGGATTTTAATCGTTTATCCTTCTGCTGCTCTTTTCCGTAATCTATGATTGCGGCAAAGAAAGGGATGTCTTCATTGTTCTCAATTATTGGTTCTATAAGAGGTTTCCTCGATAGTGAATCTGCATCGGAGTGCTTCCGACCGCTCTTGTAGACGATATTTATGTCGTACTCCTGCAACCTGAGAGCCCACCGTGCAAGTCTTCCGGATGGATCCTTAACATTGGCCAGCCAACATACAGAGTGGTGATCTGTGACTACCGTGAAGGGTTTTCCGTAGAGGTATGGCCTGAATTTACTAATTGCCCAGATGACGGCAAGGCATTCTTTTTCGGTGGTGGAATAATTCCTTTCAGCTGCACTAAGGGACCTGGATGCATAGGCTATCGGTCTTTCTTTGCCATCCTGGATCTGAACCAGTACTGCACCGATACCATAGCCGCTAGCGTCAGAATGTATCCTGGTTTCTGCGTCTGGAATAAAATGTCCCAAAACAGTGCCACTGGTCAGCAGCCTTTTGAGCGTTGCGAAAGATTCAATCTGTAACGCGTTCCAAGAAAATTTTGCATCTTTCTTCAACAAGTCCTGTAGGGGCTTTGCGATATCTGCGAAATTTTGGATAAATCGTTGGTAGTAGGAACACAAGCCCAGAAAACTTCGGACATCGGCGATATTTTTCGGAATAGGGAACTTTGCTACAGCCTCTACCTTTTGTGGATCGGGATATATCCCATGTTGATCGACTAAGTGTCCCAGTATAGTCAGTTTCTTTTTGCCGAATGAACATTTCTTGGAATTTAGCGTCAGTCCTGCTCTTTGGATACATTTCAATATTTCCCTCAAACGCTTTTGATATTCTTCGAAATTAGGTGCGTACACGATTATGTCGTCGAGGTAGCAAAGACAAATATTCCATTTGAGACCTCTTAGTACCGTGTCCATCATCCGTTCAAATGTGGCTGGAGCATTGCATAATCCGAACGGCATGACTTTAAATTCATAGAGACCATCTGGAGTCACAAAAGCTGTCTTTTCTCTGTCTTTATCATCAACATCTATTTGCCAGTAGCCTGACTTCAGATCCATCATAGAGAAAAGTTTTGCACCAGCCAGGCAGTCCAAAGCACCATCGATGCGAGGTAACGGATAGACGTCCTTTTTAGTTACCTTGTTCAATTTTCTGTAATCTACACAAAAACGCCATTCACCATTTTTCTTCTTCACAAGCACGACTGGAGATGACCATGGACTATCTGATGGTTGTATCACATCTTCTTTTAGCATTCGTTGCACTTCGTCTGCAATCACACGCCTCTCAGTGGCTGACACACGGTATGGCCTTTGTTTGATTGGTGCACTGTCACTTGTATCAATCTTGTGCTTCACCGAATTGCATCGGGATTTTTTCGCAATACTGTTAAAGTCAAAAATATCACTAAATTCATCTAGTAGACTCAATAGCTCGTCTTCCTCAGCATTGGTCAAATCAGTATCAAAAAACTCTTTTAAGTTTTCTTGAGATAACCTTTACCTGGACCTATGTCCCTTGGAACCTGCTGGAGCCTGATCACTGAGGGAGCAAATAGCGTCGCTTTTTATGGTCGTTAAATAGCCGACATTCATCCCTTTCGGTATCAGTTGGGTTCGTCGAGAACAATTAGTTACCCATAATTTACCACAACCATCCTCTATAGTGACAATTGAGGCTGGTATCGATAGTCCTTTTTCGCACATAAGAACTCTATTTCCAACAATCATAGCTTCATCTGCTTCCCCTAGCTCTGAATTCAAGGCACATATTCGCTTTGCGGTGTTTGCTTCAATTACATAATCGGTTGTGGCAAACAAGGAGAGCTGTGACTTATTTAAATATTCAATGTTTGGAAGGATTTCTGCAAGTGTAAGTTCTTGATTTCCACAATCGATAACGGCATCGGTGGCACGGAAAAAATTCCATCCAAGTATCATTTGATGACTACATTCGGGAAACACAAGGAATTCAAACGGCTTTTTAGTCCCATTCAAATCAACTTTCAATACACAGCGTCCCGAGGCAGCTACAGTTTTACCACAGGCAGTTTTCAATACAGGTCCATTCTCAGCAAACATAGGAGCATTTAACTGTCGACGTAACTGTTCAGATATGACAGAATAATCGGCACCCGAGTCAACAAGGGCTTTCACGCACTGTCCGTTCACGGTGATAAAAGTGTTATTCTTTTCCAACTTGGCTGTGGTGTACGTCGGAGGATTTTCTTCAACTGCGGCCTCACCTCCCGTACAGGTCGCTTGAGCTAGTTTTCCTCATTGGTTCGGCGTGGGGAACGGCTGGACTGGCGTACTGGTGACTGCGATTGTCGGCGGTTGAGAGAGCGTCGCGGATAAGGTGAACTGCTCCTTACTCGGGAAGAACTAGGTTGTGCATATTCGTCGTCGAAGCTGTATGTAGATTCAGTGTCCCTGTCCCGTCGAGGGTTGGACGTCTTTGCGGCTCTTGCATTTTCAAATATCTGGCGTCTTTCCCTACAGTACCTCAGAACATGTCCTGGGCGTCCGCAATGAAAACAGAGAGGTACATTATCGTCAGTCCTCCACAGATCTGTCCTACGTTGTGGAGCAGTTCTCTGGCTGGCTTCACGTCTTGGTTGCGACCTAACTGGAAGTGAACATTGGGTAGTGCTTTTGCTTCTCCCTGCTCATTTGAGTGGTGCCAGCGCCTCTATAACCTCTTCCCGGACCACAGATGCTATGTCATTCGGTGCTACGGGTTCTATTTCCGTGTAGCCCTGAACTTGCGTAAGGACCTTCTGAAGCTCTTCTCTGACGATGGTGCGCACTATAGACTTTAGTTTACTGGCGTCCGCATCGGCCGAGACCGCGGAGACATTAGGCAGCCTCTGGAATCGTGATCGGGCGATACGTCTTCGTCGAAGGCTTTCTATGTGACGGCAGCGTTTCACGAAGGCATCGACGTTGTCATAGTCCTGGGACGACAGGACCTGGTACAAATCTTCAGCAATACCTTTCATGAGGTGGGCCACATTTTCGTCGTCAGACATAGATGGCTTTACTTTCCGGCAGAGAGCGAGAACATCTTGAATGTATGCTTCAGACGTCTCATCGATTTGCTGAGCACGTGTCAGTAGTACTCGTTCAGCTTGGCGCTTTACATCAGCTGCTCGGAAAAAGGTGTTTTTAAGAGCAGTCTTGAAAACAGTCCAACTGGTAAATGTATCTTCATTATTATCGAACCACTGTCAAGCGGTTCCGCCAAGGTAAAAAATGACGTTCACCAGACACATTTGATCATCCCAGTGGTTATAGTTGGCGATTCGATCAAAGTCCTTGGCCATCTCTTAGTGTCTTCTTGGCTATCCCCGCTGAATATACACGGGCTTCTGGGTAGTTGGTACGTCAGGATCGGTATTGGTGCGATATTACTTGAAGCGGAACTGGCTGCTGGAGAATTCTGCTCGGATTCCTTCTCATCCACCATCTTTCTCGATCTTTTACGTGAATGCTGTAAGAGCCCAAACTCAGGAGGAAGTCCTCGAATCCGCAGGCTTCGGCGTAATACTGCCGTAGTAACTGAGAAATACCCGGCGCCTCCACCAGACTGTCGCGTAGATGAGGGGGTCCTACTAATGAACAGGCAAGTACAAGTCTAAACTCAAGACTTTTTATTAACTAGAACCGAATGAAGAGCTACTTATATACAGCTGGTGAACATGCTGAAACATTCCAGACTTGGAATGTTCTGGAAGAATAAGAAGGAAATTTACATAAATAAGATAACATTAACAACAAGGATATTTACATAAAAACCAATTATCGGGCATCTTGCCGTTGATGGATTTCGAACCCGGTACTTTCAGGTTTCGAGTCCTGCGCCTTCTCCGCTAAGCTATGAGGAGCTCGGTCGAAAAGAACGATTTTCGCTACATTATCCCCTTCTTAGGAAGAAGCAGCGTTCCGCGGCGTTCTGGTTTGGCTTCTTGTAACAGGTCTCCTGGAAATATTGGGCTTTCATCGTCTAGTTGTACTTTCGGATCAAGATAGGGCTTCAACCTCAACACGTGAACGATGTCTTTTGAATTCCGTCGTTTCTTATTTTGTTCCATACTTTCTACTTCGTACGTCACGTCAGAGAGCTGTCGTGTTATTCGATACGGTCCAAAGTAACGTCTTAGAAGCTTTTCGGATAACCCAACCTTTCGTACTGGAGTGAAGGCCCAGACAAAGTCTCCGATGTTGTAGCTGACAGGTCGATGTCTCTCGTCGTATCGGCGCTTGTCTGTGGTTTGCGCTTTAAGAATATGGAGTTTTGCAAGCTGTCTAGCTTCTTCAGCTCTAGTGATCAGATGCTGCGCATAACTATCTTCGGGATCTTCGATACTGTATGGGAAAATTACGTCGAGAGGAGTCTGGATATCTCTGCCATAAATGAGAAAGAATGGGCTGAATCTCGTTGTGTCTTGTTTGGCTGAATTATAGGTTACAAATGGTAGAATAGTATCCCAATTTTTCTGTTCAACGTCTACGTACATGGACAACATGTCTGCCAATGTTTTATTGAATCTTTCAGTTTGGTCTGAGGGTGGTAAGCAGTCGTCAGCAGATGAGACGTCTTGCATAGATGAATTACTTCTTTAACAACATTGGATAGGAAGTTGCGTCCTCGGTCACTTATCATTTCTTTGGGGGCACCATGCTTCAGTACAATTTCTTCAACTATAAACTTGGCAATTTCGGTGCCCTCAGCTGTCGGTATTGCCTTTGTGACTGCAAATCTGGTAAGGTAATCTGTGCAAACTATAATCCACCGGTTCCCATTTCGAGTAACAGGAAAGCGTCCAAGTAAATCTATTCCAATTTTTGTAAACGGTGTGTCAGGAGGTTTTATCGGATGAAGCTGTCCTGGTGGACGTTGCGGCGGTGATTTCCGTCTTTGGCATTCTCGGCAGTGTGATACATACCGCCGTGTGCTTCCATATAGCCCTGGCCAATGGTACTTCCTCCTTATTCGGTCGTACGTTTTGGCAAATCCGAGATGGCCAGCGGTTGGAGCATCATGAAGACTTCTTAGAACCTCGCTACGAAGTTGCTTTGGTACCACCAAGAGCCACTTCTGTCCCATAGGGTCATAGCTTCTTTTGTACAGTATACCATTTTTTATTTGATAATTTTGATATGCGTCACCTCTCTTGAGAGTTGTAATGATGGATGTTAATCGTTTATCCTTCTGCTGCTCTTTTCCGTAATCTATGATTGCGGCAAAGAAAGGGATGTCTTCATTGTTCTCAATTATTGGTTCTATAAGAGGCTTCCTCGATAGTGAATCTGCATCGGAGTGCTTCCGATCGCTCTTGTAGACGATATTTATGTCGTACGTACTCCTGCAACCTGAGAGCCCACCGTGCAAGTCTTCCGGATGGATCCTTAACATTGGCCAGCCAACATACAGAGTGGTGATCTGTGACTACCGTGAAGGGTTTTCCGTAGAGGTATGGCCTGAATTTACTAATTGCCCAGATGACGGCAAGGCATTCTTTTTCGGTGGTGGAATAATTCCTTTCAGCTGCACTAAGGGACCTGGATGCATAGGCTATCGGTCTTTCTTTGCCATCCTGGATCTGAACCAGTACTGCACCGATACCATAGCCGCTAGCGTCAGAATGTATCCTGGTTTCTGCGTCTGGAATAAAATGTCCCAAAACAGTGCCACTGGTCAGCAGCCTTTTGAGCGTTGCGAAAGATTCAATCTGTAACGCGTTCCAAGAAAATTTTGCATCTTTCTTCAACAAGTCCTGTAGGGGCTTTGCGATATCTGCGAAATTTTGGATAAATCGTTGGTAGTAGGAACACAAGCCCAGAAAACTTCGGACATCGGCGATATTTTTCGGAATAGGGAAATTTGCTACAGCCTCTACCTTTTGTGGATCGGGATATATCCCATGTTGATCGACTAAGTGTCCCAGTATAGTCAGTTTCTTTTTGCCGAATGAACATTTCTTGGAATTTAGCGTCAGTCCTGCTCTTTGGATACATTTCAATATTTCCCTCAAACGCTTTTGATGTTCTTCGAAATTAGGTGCGTACACGATTATGTCGTCGAGGTAGCAAAGACAAATATTCCATTTGAGACCTCTTAGTACCGTGTCCATCATCCGTTCAAATGTGGCTGGAGCATTGCATAATCCGAACGGCATGACTTTAAATTCATAGAGACCATCTGGAGTCACAAAAGCTGTCTTTTCTCTGTCTTTATCATCAACATCTATTTGCCAGTAGCCTGACTTCAGATCCATCATAGAGAAAAGTTTTGCACCAGCCAGGCAGTCCAAAGCATCATCGATGCGAGGTAACGGATAGACGTCCTTTTTAGTTACCTTGTTCAATTTTCTGTAATCTACACAAAAACGCCATTCACCATTTTTCTTCTTCACAAGCACGACTGGAGATGACCATGGACTATCTGATGGTTGTATCACATCTTCTTTCAGCATTCGTTGCACTTCGTCTGCAATCACACGCCTCTCAGTGGCTGACACACGGTATGGCCTTTGTTTGATTGGTGCACTGTCACTTGTATCAATCTTGTGCTTCACCGAATTGCATCGGGATTTTTTCGCAATACTGTTAAAGTCAAAAATATCACTAAATTCATCTAGTAGACTCAATAGCTCGTCTTCCTCAGCATTGGTCAAATCAGTATCAAAAAACTCTTTTAAGTTTTCTTGAGATAACCTTTACCTGGACCTATGTCCCTTGGAACCTGCTGGAGCCTGATCACTGAGGGAGCAAATAGCGTCGCTTTTTATGGTCGTTAAATAGCCGACATTCATCCCTTTCGGTATCAGTTGGGTTCGTCGAGAACAATTAGTTACCCATAATTTACCACAACCATCCTCTATAGTGACAATTGAGGCTGGTATCGATAGTCCTTTTTCGCACATAAGAACTCTATTTCCAACAATCATAGCTTCATCTGCTTCCCGTAGCTCTGAATTCAAGGCACATATTCGCTTTGCGGTGTTTGCTTCAATTACATAATCGGTTGTGGCAAACAAGGAGAGCTGTGACTTATTTAAATATTCAATGTTTGGAAGGATTTCTGCAAGTGTAAGTTCTTGATTTCCACAATCGATAACGGCATCGGTGGCACGGAAAAAATTCCATCCAAGTATCATTTGATGACTACATTCGGGAAACACAAGGAATTCAAACGGCTTTTTAGTCCCATTCAAATCAACTTTCAATACACAGCGTCCCGAGGCAGCTACAGGTTTACCACAGGCAGTTTTCAATACAGGTCCATTCTCAGCAAACATAGGAGCATTTAGCTGTCGACGTAACTGTTCAGATATGACAGAATAATCGGCACCCGAGTCAACAAGGGCTTTCACGCACTGTCCGTTCACGGTGATAAAAGTGTTATTCTTTTCCAACTTGGCTGTGGTGTACGTCGGAGGATTTTCTTCAACTGCGGCCTCACCTCCTGTACAGGTCGCTTGAGCTAGTTTTCCTCATTGGTTCGGCGTGGGGAACGGCTGGACTGGCGTACTGGTGACTGCGATTGTCGGCGGTTGAGAGAGCGTCGCGGATAAGGTGAACTGCTCCTTACTCGGGAAGAACTAGGTTGTGCATATTCGTCGTCGAAGCTGTATGTAGATTCAGTGTCCCTGTCCCGTCGAGGGTTGGACGTCTTTGCGGCTCTTGCATTTTCAAATATCTGGCGTCTTTCCCTACAGTACCTCAGAACATGTCCTGGGCGTCCGCAATGAAAACAGAGAGGTACATTATCGTCAGTCCTCCACAGATCTGTCCTACGTTGTGGAGCAGTTCTCTGACTGGCTTCACGCGGAGACATTAGGCAGCCTCTGGAATCGTGATCGGGCGATACGTCTTCGTCGAAGGCTTTCTATGTGACGGCAGCGTTTCACGAAGGCATCGACGTTGTCATAGTCCTGGGACGACAGGACCTGGTACAAATCTTCAGCAATACCTTTCATGAGGTGGGCCACATTTTCGTCGTCAGACATAGATGGCTTTACTTTCCGGCAGAGAGCGAGAACATCTTGAATGTATGCTTCAGACGTCTCATCGATTTGCTGAGCACGTGTCAGTAGTACTCGTTCAGCTTGGCGCTTTACATCAGCTGCTCGGAAAAAGGTGTTTTTAAGAGCAGTCTTGAAAACAGTCCAACTGGTAAATGTATCTTCATTATTATCGAACCACTGTCGAGCGGTTCCGCCAAGGTAAAAAATGACGTTCACCAGACACATTTGATCATCCCAGTGGTTATAGTTGGCGATTCGATCAAAGTCCTTGTGCCATCTCTTAGTGTCTTCTTGGCTATCCCCGCTGAATATACACGGGCTTCTGGGTAGTTGGTACGTCAGGATCGGTATTGGTGCGATATTACTTGAAGCGGAACTTGCTGCTGGAGAATTCTGCTCGGATTCCTTCTCATCCACCATCTTTCTCGATCTTTTACGTGAATGCTGTAAGAGCCCAAACTCAGGAGGAAGTCCTCGAATCCGCAGGCTTCGGCGTAATACTGCCGTAGTAACTGAGAAATACCCGGCGCCTCCACCAGACTGTCGCGTAGATGAGGGGGTCCTACTAATGAACAGGCAAGTACAAGTCTAAACTCAAGACTTTTTATTAACTAGAACCGAATGAAGAGCTACTTATATACAGCTGGTGAACATGCTGAAACATTCCAGACTTGGAATGTTCTGGAAGAATAAGAAGGAAATTTACATAAATAAGATAACATTAACAACAAGGATATTTACATAAAACCCAATTATCGGGCATCTTGCCGTTGATGGATTTCGAACCCGGTACTTTCAGGTTTCGAGTCCTGCGCCTTCTCCGCTAAGCTATGAGGAGCTCGGTCGAAAAGAGCGATTTTCGCTACATTATCCCCTTCTTAGGAAGAAGCAGCGTTCCGCTGCGTTCTGGTTTGGCTTCTTGTAACAGGTCTCCTGGAAATATTGGGCTTTCATCGTCTAGTTGTACTTTCGGATCAAGATAGGGCTTCAACCTCAACACGTGAACGATGTCTTTTGAATTCCGTCGTTTCTTATTTTGTTCCATACTTTCTACTTCGTACGTCACGTCAGAGAGCTGTCGTGTTATTCGATACGGTCCAAAGTAACGTCTTAGAAGCTTTTCGGATAACCCAACCTTTCGTACTGGAGTGAAGGCCCAGACAAAGTCTCCGATGTTGTAGCTGACAGGTCGATGTCTCTCGTCGTATCGGCGCTTGTCTGTGGTTTGCGCTTTAAGAATATGGAGTTTTGCAAGCTGTCTAGCTTCTTCAGCTCTAGTGATCAGATGCTGCGCATAACTATCTTCGGGATCTTCGATACTGTATGGGAAAATTACGTCGAGAGGAGTCTGGATATCTCTGCCATAAATGAGAAAGAATGGGCTGAATCCCGTTGTGTCTTGTTTGGCTGAATTATAGGTTACAAATGGTAGAATAGTATCCCAATTTTTCTGTTCAACGTCTACGTACATGGACAACATGTCTGCCAATGTTTTGTTGAATCTTTCAGTTTGGTCTGAGGGTGGTAAGCAGTCGTCAGCAGATGAGACGTCTTGCATAGATGAATTACTTCTTTAACAACATTGGATAGGAAGTTGCGTCCTCGGTCACTTATCATTTCTTTGGGGGCACCATGCTTCAGTACAATTTCTTCAACTATAAACTTGGCAATTTCGGTGCCCTCAGCTGTCGGTATTGCCTTTGTGACTGCAAATCTGGTAAGGTAATCTGTGCAAACTATAATCCACCGGTTCCCATTTCGAGTAACAGGAAAGCGTCCAAGTAAATCTATTCCAATTTTTGTAAACGGTGTGTCAGGAGGTTTTATCGGATGAAGCTGTCCTGGTGGACGTTGCGGCGGTGATTTCCGTCTTTGGCATTCTCGGCAGTGTGATACATACCGCCGTGTGCTTCCATATAGCCCTGGCCAATGGTACTTCCTCCTTATTCGGTCGTACGTTTTGGCAAATCCGAGATGGCCAGCGGTTGGAGCATCATGAAGACTTCTTAGAACCTCGCTACGAAGTTGCTTTGGTACCACCAAGAGCCACTTCTGTCCCATAGGGTCATAGCTTCTTTTGTACAGTATACCATTTTTTATTTGATAATTTTGATATGCGTCACCTCTCTTGAGAGTTGTAATGATGGATTTTAATCGTTTATCCTTCTGCTGCTCTTTTCCGTAATCTATGATTGCGGCAAAGAAAGGGATGTCTTCATTGTTCTCAATTATTGGTTCTATAAGAGGCTTCCTCGATAGTGAATCTGCATCGGAGTGCTTCCGATCGCTCTTGTAGACGATATTTATGTCGTACGTACTCCTGCAACCTGAGAGCCCACCGTGCAAGTCTTCCGGATGGATCCTTAACATTGGCCAGCCAACATACAGAGTGGTGATCTGTGACTACCGTGAAGGGTTTTCCGTAGAGGTATGGCCTGAATTTACTAATTGCCCAGATGACGGCAAGGCATTCTTTTTCGGTGGTGGAATAATTCCTTTCAGCTGCACTAAGGGACCTGGATGCATAGGCTATCGGTCTTTCTTTGCCATCCTGGATCTGAACCAGTACTGCACCGATACCATAGCCGCTAGCGTCAGAATGTATCCTGGTTTCTGCGTCTGGAATAAAATGTCCCAAAACAGTGCCACTGGTCAGCAGCCTTTTGAGCGTTGCGAAAGATTCAATCTGTAACGCGTTCCAAGAAAATTTTGCATCTTTCTTCAACAAGTCCTGTAGGGGCTTTGCGATATCTGCGAAATTTTGGATAAATCGTTGGTAGTAGGAACACAAGCCCAGAAAACTTCGGACATCGGCGATATTTTTCGGAATAGGGAACTTTGCTACAGCCTCTACCTTTTGTGGATCGGGATATATCCCATGTTGATCGACTAAGTGTCCCAGTATAGTCAGTTTCTTTTTGCCGAATGAACATTTCTTGGAATTTAGCGTCAGTCCTGCTCTTTGGATACATTTCAATATTTCCCTCAAACGCTTTTGATGTTCTTCGAAATTAGGTGCGTACACGATTATGTCGTCGAGGTAGCAAAGACAAATATTCCATTTGAGACCTCTTAGTACCGTGTCCATCATCCGTTCAAATGTGGCTGGAGCATTGCATAATCCGAACGGCATGACTTTAAATTCATAGAGACCATCTGGAGTCACAAAAGCTGTCTTTTCTCTGTCTTTATCATCAACATCTATTTGCCAGTAGCCTGACTTCAGATCCATCATAGAGAAAAGTTTTGCACCAGCCAGGCAGTCCAAAGCATCATCGATGCGAGGTAACGGATAGACGTCCTTTTTAGTTACCTTGTTCAATTTTCTGTAATCTACACAAAAACGCCATTCACCATTTTTCTTCTTCACAAGCACGACTGGAGATGACCATGGACTATCTGATGGTTGTATCACATCTTCTTTTAGCATTCGTTGCACTTCGTCTGCAATCACACGCCTCTCAGTGGCTGACACACGGTATGGCCTTTGTTTGATTGGTGCACTGTCACTTGTATCAATCTTGTGCTTCACCGAATTGCATCGGGATTTTTTCGCAATACTGTTAAAGTCAAAAATATCACTAAATTCATCTAGTAGACTCAATAGCTCGTCTTCCTCAGCATTGGTCAAATCAGTATCAAAAAACTCTTTTAAGTTTTCTTGAGATAACCTTTACCTGGACCTATGTCCCTTGGAACCTGCTGGAGCCTGATCACTGAGGGAGCAAATAGCGTCGCTTTTTATGGTCGTTAAATAGCCGACATTCATCCCTTTCGGTATCAGTTGGGTTCGTCGAGAACAATTAGTTACCCATAATTTACCACAACCATCCTCTATAGTGACAATTGAGGCTGGTATCGATAGTCCTTTTTCGCACATAAGAACTCTATTTCCAACAATCATAGCTTCATCTGCTTCCCGTAGCTCTGAATTCAAGGCACATATTCGCTTTGCGGTGTTTGCTTCAATTACATAATCGGTTGTGGCAAACAAGGAGAGCTGTGACTTATTTAAATATTCAATGTTTGGAAGGATTTCTGCAAGTGTAAGTTCTTGATTTCCACAATCGATAACGGCATCGGTGGCACGGAAAAAATTCCATCCAAGTATCATTTGATGACTACATTCGGGAAACACAAGGAATTCAAACGGCTTTTTAGTCCCATTCAAATCAACTTTCAATACACAGCGTCCCGAGGCAGCTACAGTTTTACCACAGGCAGTTTTCAATACAGGTCCATTCTCAGCAAACATAGGAGCATTTAGCTGTCGACGTAACTGTTCAGATATGACAGAATAATCGGCACCCGAGTCAACAAGGGCTTTCACGCACTGTCCGTTCACGGTGATAAAAGTGTTATTCTTTTCCAACTTGGCTGTGGTGTACGTCGGAGGATTTTCTTCAACTGCGGCCTCACCTCCCGTACAGGTCGCTTGAGCTAGTTTTCCTCATTGGTTCGGCGTGGGGAACGGCTGGACTGGCGTACTGGTGACTGCGATTGTCGGCGGTTGAGAGAGCGTCGCGGATAAGGTGAACTGCTCCTTACTCGGGAAGAACTAGGTTGTGCATATTCGTCGTCGAAGCTGTATGTAGATTCAGTGTCCCTGTCCCGTCGAGGGTTGGACGTCTTTGCGGCTCTTGCATTTTCAAATATCTGGCGTCTTTCCCTACAGTACCTCAGAACATGTCCTGGGCGTCCGCAATGAAAACAGAGAGGTACATTATCGTCAGTCCTCCACAGATCTGTCCTACGTTGTGGAGCAGTTCTCTGACTGGCTTCACGCGGAGACATTAGGCAGCCTCTGGAATCGTGATCGGGCGATACGTCTTCGTCGAAGGCTTTCTATGTGACGGCAGCGTTTCACGAAGGCATCGACGTTGTCATAGTCCTGGGACGACAGGACCTGGTACAAATCTTCAGCAATACCTTTCATGAGGTGGGCCACATTTTCGTCGTCAGACATAGATGGCTTTACTTTCCGGCAGAGAGCGAGAACATCTTGAATGTATGCTTCAGACGTCTCATCGATTTGCTGAGCACGTGTCAGTAGTACTCGTTCAGCTTGGCGCTTTACATCAGCTGCTCGGAAAAAGGTGTTTTTAAGAGCAGTCTTGAAAACAGTCCAACTGGTAAATGTATCTTCATTATTATCGAACCACTGTCGAGCGGTTCCGCCAAGGTAAAAAATGACGTTCACCAGACACATTTGATCATCCCAGTGGTTATAGTTGGCGATTCGATCAAAGTCCTTGTGCCATCTCTTAGTGTCTTCTTGGCTATCCCCGCTGAATATACACGGGCTTCTGGGTAGTTGGTACGTCAGGATCGGTATTGGTGCGATATTACTTGAAGCGGAACTGGCTGCTGGAGAATTCTGCTCGGATTCCTTCTCATCCACCATCTTTCTCGATCTTTTACGTGAATCCTGTAAGAGCCCAAACTCAGGAGGAAGTCCTCGAATCCGCAGGCTTCGGCGTAATACTGCCGTAGTAACTGAGAAATACCCGGCGCCTCCACCAGACTGTCGCGTAGATGAGGGGGTCCTACTAATGAACAGGCAAGTACAAGTCTAAACTCAAGACTTTTTATTAACTAGAACCGAATGAAGAGCTACTTATATACAGCTGGTGAACATGCTGAAACATTCCAGACTTGGAATGTCTGGAAGAATAAGAAGGAAATTTACATAAATAAGATAACATTAACAACAAGGATATTTACATAAAAACCAATTATCGGGCATCTTGCCGTTGATGGATTTCGAACCCGGTACTTTCAGGTTTCGAGTCCTGCGCCTTCTCCGCTAAGCTATGAGGAGCTCGGTCGAAAAGAGCGATTTTCGCTACATTATCCCCTTCTTAGGAAGAAGCAGCGTTCCGCTGCGTTCTGGTTTGGCTTCTTGTAACAGATCTCCTGGAAATATTGGGCTTTCATCGTCTAGTTGTACTTTCGGATCAAGATAGGGCTTCAACCTCAACACGTGAACGATGTCTTTTGAATTCCGTCGTTTCTTATTTTGTTCCATACTTTCTACTTCGTACGTCACGTCAGAGAGCTGTCGTGTTATTCGATACGATCCAAAGTAACGTCTTAGAAGCTTTTCGGATAACCCAACCTTTCGTACTGGAGTGAAGGCCCAGACAAAGTCTCCGATGTTGTAGCTGACAGGTCGATGTCTCTCGTCGTATCGGCGCTTGTCTGTGGTTTGCGCTTTAAGAATATGGAGTTTTGCAAGCTGTCTAGCTTCTTCAGCTCTAGTGATCAGATGCTGCGCATAACTATCTTCGGGATCTTCGATACTGTATGGGAAAATTACGTCGAGAGGAGTCTGGATATCTCTGCCATAAATGAGAAAGAATGGGCTGCATCCCGTTGTGTCTTGTTTGGCTGAATTATAGGTTACAAATGGTAGAATAGTATCCCAATTTTCCTGTTCAACGTCTACGTACATGGACAACATGTCTGCCAATGTTTTATTGAATCTTTCAGTTTGGTCTGAGGGTGGTAAGCAGTCGTCAGCAGATGAGACGTCTTGCATAGATGAATTACTTCTTTAACAACATTGGATAGGAAGTTGCGTCCTCGGTCACTTATCATTTCTTTGGGGGCACCATGCTTCAGTACAATTTCTTCAACTATAAACTTGGCAATTTCGGTGCCCTCAGCTGTCGGTATTGCCTTTGTGACTGCAAATCTGGTAAGGTAATCTGTGCAAACTATAATCCACCGGTTCCCATTTCGAGTAACAGGAAAGCGTCCAAGTAAATCTATTCCAATTTATGTAAACGGTGTGTCAGGAGGTTTTATCGGATGAAGCTGTCCTGGTGGACGTTGCGGCGGTGATTTCCGTCTTTGGCATTCTCGGCAGTGTGATACATACCGCCGTGTGCTTCCATATAGCCCTGGCCAATGGTACTTCCTCCTTATTCGGTCGTACGTTTTGGCAAATCCGAGATGGCCAGCGGTTGGAGCATCATGAAGACTTCTTAGAAGCTCGCTACGAAGTTGATTTGGTACCACCAAGAGCCACTTCTGTCCCATAGGGTCATAGCTTCTTTTGTACAGTATACCATTTTTTATTTGATAATTTTGATATGCGTCACCTCTCTTGAGAGTTGTAATGATGGATTTTAATCGTTTATCCTTCTTCTGCTCTTTTCCGTAATCTATGATTGCGGCAAAGAAAGGGATGTCTTCATTGTTCTCAATTTTTGGTTCTATAAGAGGCTTCCTCGATAGTGAATCTGCATCGGAGTGCTTCCGATCGCTCTTGTAGACGATATTTATGTCGTACTCCTGCAACCTGAGAGCCCACCGTGCAAGTCTTCCGGATGGATCCTTAACATTGGCCAGCCAACATACAGAGTGGTGATCTGTGACTACCGTGAAGGGTTTTCCGTAGAGGTATGGCCTGAATTTACTAATTGCCCAGATGACGGCAAGGCATTCTTTTTCGGTGGTGGAATAATTCCTTTCAGCTGCACTAAGGGACCTGGATGCATAGGCTATCGGTCTTTCTTTGCCATCCTGGATCTGAACCAGTACTGCACCGATACCATAGCCGCTAGCGTCAGATTGTATCCTGGTTTCTGCGTCTGGAATGAAATGTCCCAAAACAGTGCCACTGGTCAGCAGCCTTTTGAGCGTTGCGAAAGATTCAATCTGTAACGCGTTCCAAGAAAATTTTGCATCTTTCTTCAACAAGTCCTGTAGGGGCTTTGCGATATCTGCGAAATTTTGGATAAATCGTTGGTAGTAGGAACACAAGCCCAGAAAACTTCGGACATCGGCGATATTTTTCGGAATAGGGAACTTTGCTACAGCCTCTACCTTTTGTGGATCGGGATATATCCCATGTTGATCGACTAAGTGTCCCAGTATAGTCAGTTTCTTTTTGCCGAATGAACATTTCTTGGAATTTAGCGTCAGTCCTGCTCTTTGGATACATTTCAATATTTCCCTCAAACGCTTTTGATGTTCTTCGAAATTAGGTGCGTACACGATTATGTCGTCGAGGTAGCAAAGACAAATATTCCATTTGAGACCTCTTACTACCGTGTCCATCATCCGTTCAAATGTGGCTGGAGCATTGCATAATCCGAACGGCATGACTTTAAATTCATAGAGACCATCTGGAGTCACAAAAGCTGTCTTTTCTCTGTCTTTATCATCAACATCTATTTGCCAGTAGCCTGAGTTCAGATCCATCATAGAGAAAAGTTTTGCACCAGCCAGGCAGTCCAAAGCATCATCGATGCGAGGTAACGGATAGACGTCCTTTTTAGTTACCTTGTTCAATTTTCTGTAATCTACACAAAAACGCCATTCACCATTTTTCTTCTTCACAAGCACGACTGGAGATGACCATGGACTATCTGATGGTTGTATCACATCTTCTTTTAGCATTCGTTGCACTTCGTCTGCAATCACACGCCTCTCAGTGGCTGACACACGGTATGGCCTTTGTTTGATTGGTGCACTGTCACTTGTATCAATCTTGTGCTTCACCGAATTGCATCGGGATTTTTTCGCAATACTGTTAAAGTCAAAAATATCACTAAATTCATCTAGTAGACTCAATAGCTCGTCTTCCTCAGCATTGGTCAAATCAGTATCAAAAAACTCTTTTAAGTTTTCTTGAGATAACCTTTACCTGGACCTATGTCCCTTGGAACCTGCTGGAGCCTGATCACTGAGGGAGCAAATAGCGTCGCTTTTTATGGTCGTTAAATAGCCGACATTCATCCCTTTCGGTATCAGTTGGGTTCGTCGAGAACAATTAGTTACCCATAATTTACCGCAACCATCCTCTATAGTGACAATTGAGGCTGGTATCGATAGTCCTTTTTCGCACATAAGAACTCTATTTCCAACAATCATAGCTTCATCTGCTTCCCGTAGCTCTGAATTCAAGGCACATATTCGCTTTGCGGTGTTTGCTTCAATTACATAATCGGTTGTGGCAAACAAGGAGAGCTGTGACTTATTTAAATATTCAATGTTTGGAAGGATTTCTGCAAGTGTAAGTTCTTGATTTCCACAATCGATAACGGCATCGGTGGCACGGAAAAAATTCCATCCAAGTATCATTTGATGACTACATTCGGGAAACACAAGGAATTCAAACGGCTTTTTAGTCCCATTCAAATCAACTTTCAATACACAGCGTCCCGAGGCAGCTACAGTTTTACCACAGGCAGTTTTCAATACAGGTCCATTCTCAGCAAACATAGGAGCATTTAGCTGTCGACGTAACTGTTCAGATATGACAGAATAATCGGCACCCGAGTCAACAAGGGCTTTCACGCACTGTCCGTTCACGGTGATAAAAGTGTTATTCTTTTCTAACTTGGCTGTGGTGTACGTCGGAGGATTTTCTTCAACTGCGGCCTCACCTCCCGTACAGGTCGCTTGAGCTAGTTTTCCTCATTGGTTCGGCGTGGGGAACGGCTGGACTGGCGGACTGGTGACTGCGATTGTCGGCGGTTGAGAGAGCGTCGCGGATAAGGTGAACTGCTCCTTACTCGGGAAGAACTAGGTTGTGCATATTCGTCGTCGAAGCTGTATGTAGATTCAGTGTCCCTGTCCCGTCGAGGGTTGGACGTCTTTGCGGCTCTTGCATTTTCAAATATCTGGCGTCTTTCCCTACAGTACCTCAGAACATGTCCTGGGCGTCCGCAATGAAAACAGAGAGGTACATTATCGTCAGTCCTCCACAGATCTGTCCTACGTTGTGGAGCAGTTCTCTGGCTGGCTTCACGTCTTGGTTGCGACCTAACTGGAAGTGAACATTGGGTAGTGCTTTTGCTTCTCCCTGCTCCTGTGAGTGGTGCCAGCGCCTCTATAACCTCTTCCCGGACCACAGATGCTATGTCATTCGGTGCTACGGGTTCTATTTCCGTGTAGCCCTGAACTTGCGTAAGGACCTTCTGAAGCTCTTCTCTGACGATGGTGCGCACTATAGACTTTAGTTTACTGGCGTCCGCATCGGCCGAGACCGCGGAGACATTAGGCAGCCTCTGGAATCGTGATCGGGCGATACGTCTTCGTCGAAGGCTTTCTATGTGACGGCAGCGTTTCACGAAGGCATCGACGTTGTCATAGTCCTGGGACGACAGGACCTGGTACAAATCTTCAGCAATACCTTTCATGAGGTGGGCCACATTTTCGTCGTCAGACATAGATGGCTTTACTTTCCGGCAGAGAGCGAGAACATCTTGAATGTATGCTTCAGACGTCTCATCGATTTGCTGAGCACGTGTCAGTAGTACTCGTTCAGCTTGGCGCTTTACATCAGCTGCTCGGAAAAAGGTGTTTTTAAGAGCAGTCTTGAAAACAGTCCAACTGGTAAATGTATCTTCATTATTATCGAACCACTGTCGAGCGGTTCCGCCAAGGTAAAAAATGACGTTCACCAGACACATTTGATCATCCCAGTGGTTATAGTTGGCGATTCGATCAAAGTCCTTGTGCCATCTCTTAGTGTCTTCTTGGCTATCCCCGCTGAATATACACGGGCTTCTGGGTAGTTGGTACGTCAGGATCGGTATTGGTGCGATATTACTTGAAGCGGAACTGGCTGCTGGAGAATTCTGCTCGGATTCCTTCTCATCCACCATCTTTCTCGATCTTTTACGTGAATCCTGTAAGAGCCCAAACTCAGGAGGAAGTCCTCGAATCCGCAGGCTTCGGCGTAATACTGCCGTAGTAACTGAGAAATACCCGGCGCCTCCACCAGACTGTCGCGTAGATGAGGGGGTCCTACTAATGAACAGGCAAGTACAAGTCTAAACTCAAGACTTTTTATTAACTAGAACCGAATGAAGAGCTACTTATATACAGCTGGTGAACATGCTGAAACATTCCAGACTTGGAATGTCTGGAAGAATAAGAAGGAAATTTACATAAATAAGATAACATTAACAACAAGGATATTTACATAAAAACCAATTATCGGGCATCTTGCCGTTGATGGATTTCGAACCCGGTACTTTCAGGTTTCGAGTCCTGCGCCTTCTCCGCTAAGCTATGAGGAGCTCGGTCGAAAAGAGCGATTTTCGCTACATTATCCCCTTCTTAGGAAGAAGCAGCGTTCCGCTGCGTTCTGGTTTGGCTTCTTGTAACAGATCTCCTGGAAATATTGGGCTTTCATCGTCTAGTTGTACTTTCGGATCAAGATAGGGCTTCAACCTCAACACGTGAACGATGTCTTTTGAATTCCGTCGTTTCTTATTTTGTTCCATACTTTCTACTTCGTACGTCACGTCAGAGAGCTGTCGTGTTATTCGATACGATCCAAAGTAACGTCTTAGAAGCTTTTCGGATAACCCAACCTTTCGTACTGGAGTGAAGGCCCAGACAAAGTCTCCGATGTTGTAGCTGACAGGTCGATGTCTCTCGTCGTATCGGCGCTTGTCTGTGGTTTGCGCTTTAAGAATATGGAGTTTTGCAAGCTGTCTAGCTTCTTCAGCTCTAGTGATCAGATGCTGCGCATAACTATCTTCGGGATCTTCGATACTGTATGGGAAAATTACGTCGAGAGGAGTCTGGATATCTCTGCCATAAATGAGAAAGAATGGGCTGCATCCCGTTGTGTCTTGTTTGGCTGAATTATAGGTTACAAATGGTAGAATAGTATCCCAATTTTCCTGTTCAACGTCTACGTACATGGACAACATGTCTGCCAATGTTTTATTGAATCTTTCAGTTTGGTCTGAGGGTGGTAAGCAGTCGTCAGCAGATGAGACGTCTTGCATAGATGAATTACTTCTTTAACAACATTGGATAGGAAGTTGCGTCCTCGGTCACTTATCATTTCTTTGGGGGCACCATGCTTCAGTACAATTTCTTCAACTATAAACTTGGCAATTTCGGTGCCCTCAGCTGTCGGTATTGCCTTTGTGACTGCAAATCTGGTAAGGTAATCTGTGCAAACTATAATCCACCGGTTCCCATTTCGAGTAACAGGAAAGCGTCCAAGTAAATCTATTCCAATTTATGTAAACGGTGTGTCAGGAGGTTTTATCGGATGAAGCTGTCCTGGTGGACGTTGCGGCGGTGATTTCCGTCTTTGGCATTCTCGGCAGTGTGATACATACCGCCGTGTGCTTCCATATAGCCCTGGCCAATGGTACTTCCTCCTTATTCGGTCGTACGTTTTGGCAAATCCGAGATGGCCAGCGGTTGGAGCATCATGAAGACTTCTTAGAAGCTCGCTACGAAGTTGATTTGGTACCACCAAGAGCCACTTCTGTCCCATAGGGTCATAGCTTCTTTTGTACAGTATACCATTTTTTATTTGATAATTTTGATATGCGTCACCTCTCTTGAGAGTTGTAATGATGGATTTTAATCGTTTATCCTTCTTCTGCTCTTTTCCGTAATCTATGATTGCGGCAAAGAAAGGGATGTCTTCATTGTTCTCAATTTTTGGTTCTATAAGAGGCTTCCTCGATAGTGAATCTGCATCGGAGTGCTTCCGATCGCTCTTGTAGACGATATTTATGTCGTACTCCTGCAACCTGAGAGCCCACCGTGCAAGTCTTCCGGATGGATCCTTAACATTGGCCAGCCAACATACAGAGTGGTGATCTGTGACTACCGTGAAGGGTTTTCCGTAGAGGTATGGCCTGAATTTACTAATTGCCCAGATGACGGCAAGGCATTCTTTTTCGGTGGTGGAATAATTCCTTTCAGCTGCACTAAGGGACCTGGATGCATAGGCTATCGGTCTTTCTTTGCCATCCTGGATCTGAACCAGTACTGCACCGATACCATAGCCGCTAGCGTCAGATTGTATCCTGGTTTCTGCGTCTGGAATGAAATGTCCCAAAACAGTGCCACTGGTCAGCAGCCTTTTGAGCGTTGCGAAAGATTCAATCTGTAACGCGTTCCAAGAAAATTTTGCATCTTTCTTCAACAAGTCCTGTAGGGGCTTTGCGATATCTGCGAAATTTTGGATAAATCGTTGGTAGTAGGAACACAAGCCCAGAAAACTTCGGACATCGGCGATATTTTTCGGAATAGGGAACTTTGCTACAGCCTCTACCTTTTGTGGATCGGGATATATCCCATGTTGATCGACTAAGTGTCCCAGTATAGTCAGTTTCTTTTTGCCGAATGAACATTTCTTGGAATTTAGCGTCAGTCCTGCTCTTTGGATACATTTCAATATTTCCCTCAAACGCTTTTGATGTTCTTCGAAATTAGGTGCGTACACGATTATGTCGTCGAGGTAGCAAAGACAAATATTCCATTTGAGACCTCTTAGTACCGTGTCCATCATCCGTTCAAATGTGGCTGGAGCATTGCATAATCCGAACGGCATGACTTTAAATTCATAGAGACCATCTGGAGTCACAAAAGCTGTCTTTTCTCTGTCTTTATCATCAACATCTATTTGCCAGTAGCCTGACTTCAGATCCATCATAGAGAAAAGTTTTGCACCAGCCAGGCAGTCCAAAGCATCATCGATGCGAGGTAACGGATAGACGTCCTTTTTAGTTACCTTGTTCAATTTTCTGTAATCTACACAAAAACGCCATTCACCATTTTTCTTCTTCACAAGCACGACTGGAGATGACCATGGACTATCTGATGGTTGTATCACATCTTCTTTTAGCATTCGTTGCACTTCGTCTGCAATCACACGCCTCTCAGTGGCTGACACACGGTATGGCCTTTGTTTGATTGGTGCACTGTCACTTGTATCAATCTTGTGCTTCACCGAATTGCATCGGGATTTTTTCGCAATACTGTTAAAGTCAAAAATATCACTAAATTCATCTAGTAGACTCAATAGCTCGTCTTCCTCAGCATTGGTCAAATCAGTATCAAAAAACTCTTTTAAGTTTTCTTGAGATAACCTTTACCTGGACCTATGTCCCTTGGAACCTGCTGGAGCCTGATCACTGAGGGAGCAAATAGCGTCGCTTTTTATGGTCGTTAAATAGCCGACATTCATCCCTTTCGGTATCAGTTGGGTTCGTCGAGAACAATTAGTTACCCATAATTTACCGCAACCATCCTCTATAGTGACAATTGAGGCTGGTATCGATAGTCCTTTTTCGCACATAAGAACTCTATTTCCAACAATCATAGCTTCATCTGCTTCCCGTAGCTCTGAATTCAAGGCACATATTCGCTTTGCGGTGTTTGCTTCAATTACATAATCGGTTGTGGCAAACAAGGAGAGCTGTGACTTATTTAAATATTCAATGTTTGGAAGGATTTCTGCAAGTGTAAGTTCTTGATTTCCACAATCGATAACGGCATCGGTGGCACGGAAAAAATTCCATCCAAGTATCATTTGATGACTACATTCGGGAAACACAAGGAATTCAAACGGCTTTTTAGTCCCATTCAAATCAACTTTCAATACACAGCGTCCCGAGGCAGCTACAGTTTTACCACAGGCAGTTTTCAATACAGGTCCATTCTCAGCAAACATAGGAGCATTTAGCTGTCGACGTAACTGTTCAGATATGACAGAATAATCGGCACCCGAGTCAACAAGGGCTTTCACGCACTGTCCGTTCACGGTGATAAAAGTGTTATTCTTTTCTAACTTGGCTGTGGTGTACGTCGGAGGATTTTCTTCAACTGCGGCCTCACCTCCCGTACAGGTCGCTTGAGCTAGTTTTCCTCATTGGTTCGGCGTGGGGAACGGCTGGACTGGCGGACTGGTGACTGCGATTGTCGGCGGTTGAGAGAGCGTCGCGGATAAGGTGAACTGCTCCTTACTCGGGAAGAACTAGGTTGTGCATATTCGTCGTCGAAGCTGTATGTAGATTCAGTGTCCCTGTCCCGTCGAGGGTTGGACGTCTTTGCGGCTCTTGCATTTTCAAATATCTGGCGTCTTTCCCTACAGTACCTCAGAACATGTCCTGGGCGTCCGCAATGAAAACAGAGAGGTACATTATCGTCAGTCCTCCACAGATCTGTCCTACGTTGTGGAGCAGTTCTCTGGCTGGCTTCACGTCTTGGTTGCGACCTAACTGGAAGTGAACATTGGGTAGTGCTTTTGCTTCTCCCTGCTCCTGTGAGTGGTGCCAGCGCCTCTATAACCTCTTCCCGGACCACAGATGCTATGTCATTCGGTGCTACGGGTTCTATTTCCGTGTAGCCCTGAACTTGCGTAAGGACCTTCTGAAGCTCTTCTCTGACGATGGTGCGCACTATAGACTTTAGTTTACTGGCGTCCGCATCGGCCGAGACCGCGGAGACATTAGGCAGCCTCTGGAATCGTGATCGGGCGATACGTCTTCGTCGAAGGCTTTCTATGTGACGGCAGCGTTTCACGAAGGCATCGACGTTGTCATAGTCCTGGGACGACAGGACCTGGTACAAATCTTCAGCAATACCTTTCATGAGGTGGGCCACATTTTCGTCGTCAGACATAGATGGCTTTACTTTCCGGCAGAGAGCGAGAACATCTTGAATGTATGCTTCAGACGTCTCATCGATTTGCTGAGCACGTGTCAGTAGTACTCGTTCAGCTTGGCGCTTTACATCAGCTGCTCGGAAAAAGGTGTTTTTAAGAGCAGTCTTGAAAACAGTCCAACTGGTAAATGTATCTTCATTATTATCGAACCACTGTCGAGCGGTTCCGCCAAGGTAAAAAATGACGTTCACCAGACACATTTGATCATCCCAGTGGTTATAGTTGGCGATTCGATCAAAGTCCTTGTGCCATCTCTTAGTGTCTTCTTGGCTATCCCCGCTGAATATACACGGGCTTCTGGGTAGTTGGTACGTCAGGATCGGTATTGGTGCGATATTACTTGAAGCGGAACTGGCTGCTGGAGAATTCTGCTCGGATTCCTTCTCATCCACCATCTTTCTCGATCTTTTACGTGAATCCTGTAAGAGCCCAAACTCAGGAGGAAGTCCTCGAATCCGCAGGCTTCGGCGTAATACTGCCGTAGTAACTGAGAAATACCCGGCGCCTCCACCAGACTGTCGCGTAGATGAGGGGGTCCTACTAATGAACAGGCAAGTACAAGTCTAAACTCAAGACTTTTTATTAACTAGAACCGAATGAAGAGCTACTTATATACAGCTGGTGAACATGCTGAAACATTCCAGACTTGGAATGTCTGGAAGAATAAGAAGGAAATTTACATAAATAAGATAACATTAACAACAAGGATATTTACATAAAAACCAATTATCGGGCATCTTGCCGTTGATGGATTTCGAACCCGGTACTTTCAGGTTTCGAGTCCTGCGCCTTCTCCGCTAAGCTATGAGGAGCTCGGTCGAAAAGAGCGATTTTCGCTACATTATCCCCTTCTTAGGAAGAAGCAGCGTTCCGCTGCGTTCTGGTTTGGCTTCTTGTAACAGATCTCCTGGAAATATTGGGCTTTCATCGTCTAGTTGTACTTTCGGATCAAGATAGGGCTTCAACCTCAACACGTGAACGATGTCTTTTGAATTCCGTCGTTTCTTATTTTGTTCCATACTTTCTACTTCGTACGTCACGTCAGAGAGCTGTCGTGTTATTCGATACGATCCAAAGTAACGTCTTAGAAGCTTTTCGGATAACCCAACCTTTCGTACTGGAGTGAAGGCCCAGACAAAGTCTCCGATGTTGTAGCTGACAGGTCGATGTCTCTCGTCGTATCGGCGCTTGTCTGTGGTTTGCGCTTTAAGAATATGGAGTTTTGCAAGCTGTCTAGCTTCTTCAGCTCTAGTGATCAGATGCTGCGCATAACTATCTTCGGGATCTTCGATACTGTATGGGAAAATTACGTCGAGAGGAGTCTGGATATCTCTGCCATAAATGAGAAAGAATGGGCTGCATCCCGTTGTGTCTTGTTTGGCTGAATTATAGGTTACAAATGGTAGAATAGTATCCCAATTTTCC
Organism: Stegodyphus dumicola; assembly: GCF_044657685.1. Lineage (NCBI taxonomy): Eukaryota > Metazoa > Arthropoda > Arachnida > Araneae > Eresidae > Stegodyphus > Stegodyphus dumicola. Next base: position 103,051,956 of record NC_140781.1, on the reverse strand, counting down.
TGTTCAACGTCTACGTACATGGACAACATGTCTGCCAATGTTTTATTGAATCTTTCAGTTTGGTCTGAGGGTGGTAAGCAGTCGTCAGCAGATGAGACGTCTTGCATAGATGAATTACTTCTTTAACAACATTGGATAGGAAGTTGCGTCCTCGGTCACTTATCATTTCTTTGGGGGCACCATGCTTCAGTACAATTTCTTCAACTATAAACTTGGCAATTTCGGTGCCCTCAGCTGTCGGTATTGCCTTTGTGACTGCAAATCTGGTAAGGTAATCTGTGCAAACTATAATCCACCGGTTCCCATTTCGAGTAACAGGAAAGCGTCCAAGTAAATCTATTCCAATTTATGTAAACGGTGTGTCAGGAGGTTTTATCGGATGAAGCTGTCCTGGTGGACGTTGCGGCGGTGATTTCCGTCTTTGGCATTCTCGGCAGTGTGATACATACCGCCGTGTGCTTCCATATAGCCCTGGCCAATGGTACTTCCTCCTTATTCGGTCGTACGTTTTGGCAAATCCGAGATGGCCAGCGGTTGGAGCATCATGAAGACTTCTTAGAAGCTCGCTACGAAGTTGATTTGGTACCACCAAGAGCCACTTCTGTCCCATAGGGTCATAGCTTCTTTTGTACAGTATACCATTTTTTATTTGATAATTTTGATATGCGTCACCTCTCTTGAGAGTTGTAATGATGGATTTTAATCGTTTATCCTTCTTCTGCTCTTTTCCGTAATCTATGATTGCGGCAAAGAAAGGGATGTCTTCATTGTTCTCAATTTTTGGTTCTATAAGAGGCTTCCTCGATAGTGAATCTGCATCGGAGTGCTTCCGATCGCTCTTGTAGACGATATTTATGTCGTACTCCTGCAACCTGAGAGCCCACCGTGCAAGTCTTCCGGATGGATCCTTAACATTGGCCAGCCAACATACAGAGTGGTGATCTGTGACTACCGTGAAGGGTTTTCCGTAGAGGTATGGCCTGAATTTACTAATTGCCCAGATGACGGCAAGGCATTCTTTTTCGGTGGTGGAATAATTCCTTTCAGCTGCACTAAGGGACCTGGATGCATAGGCTATCGGTCTTTCTTTGCCATCCTGGATCTGAACCAGTACTGCACCGATACCATAGCCGCTAGCGTCAGATTGTATCCTGGTTTCTGCGTCTGGAATGAAATGTCCCAAAACAGTGCCACTGGTCAGCAGCCTTTTGAGCGTTGCGAAAGATTCAATCTGTAACGCGTTCCAAGAAAATTTTGCATCTTTCTTCAACAAGTCCTGTAGGGGCTTTGCGATATCTGCGAAATTTTGGATAAATCGTTGGTAGTAGGAACACAAGCCCAGAAAACTTCGGACATCGGCGATATTTTTCGGAATAGGGAACTTTGCTACAGCCTCTACCTTTTGTGGATCGGGATATATCCCATGTTGATCGACTAAGTGTCCCAGTATAGTCAGTTTCTTTTTGCCGAATGAACATTTCTTGGAATTTAGCGTCAGTCCTGCTCTTTGGATACATTTCAATATTTCCCTCAAACGCTTTTGATGTTCTTCGAAATTAGGTGCGTACACGATTATGTCGTCGAGGTAGCAAAGACAAATATTCCATTTGAGACCTCTTAGTACCGTGTCCATCATCCGTTCAAATGTGGCTGGAGCATTGCATAATCCGAACGGCATGACTTTAAATTCATAGAGACCATCTGGAGTCACAAAAGCTGTCTTTTCTCTGTCTTTATCATCAACATCTATTTGCCAGTAGCCTGACTTCAGATCCATCATAGAGAAAAGTTTTGCACCAGCCAGGCAGTCCAAAGCATCATCGATGCGAGGTAACGGATAGACGTCCTTTTTAGTTACCTTGTTCAATTTTCTGTAATCTACACAAAAACGCCATTCACCATTTTTCTTCTTCACAAGCACGACTGGAGATGACCATGGACTATCTGATGGTTGTATCACATCTTCTTTTAGCATTCGTTGCACTTCGTCTGCAATCACACGCCTCTCAGTGGCTGACACACGGTATGGCCTTTGTTTGATTGGTGCACTGTCACTTGTATCAATCTTGTGCTTCACCGAATTGCATCGGGATTTTTTCGCAATACTGTTAAAGTCAAAAATATCACTAAATTCATCTAGTAGACTCAATAGCTCGTCTTCCTCAGCATTGGTCAAATCAGTATCAAAAAACTCTTTTAAGTTTTCTTGAGATAACCTTTACCTGGACCTATGTCCCTTGGAACCTGCTGGAGCCTGATCACTGAGGGAGCAAATAGCGTCGCTTTTTATGGTCGTTAAATAGCCGACATTCATCCCTTTCGGTATCAGTTGGGTTCGTCGAGAACAATTAGTTACCCATAATTTACCGCAACCATCCTCTATAGTGACAATTGAGGCTGGTATCGATAGTCCTTTTTCGCACATAACAACTCTATTTCCAACAATCATAGCTTCATCTGCTTCCCGTAGCTCTGAATTCAAGGCACATATTCGCTTTGCGGTGTTTGCTTCAATTACATAATCGGTTGTGGCAAACAAGGAGAGCTGTGACTTATTTAAATATTCAATGTTTGGAAGGATTTCTGCAAGTGTAAGTTCTTGATTTCCACAATCGATAACGGCATCGGTGGCACGGAAAAAATTCCATCCAAGTATCATTTGATGACTACATTCGGGAAACACAAGGAATTCAAACGGCTTTTTAGTCCCATTCAAATCAACTTTCAATACACAGCGTCCCGAGGCAGCTACAGTTTTACCACAGGCAGTTTTCAATACAGGTCCATTCTCAGCAAACATAGGAGCATTTAGCTGTCGACGTAACTGTTCAGATATGACAGAATAATCGGCACCCGAGTCAACAAGGGCTTTCACGCACTGTCCGTTCACGGTGATAAAAGTGTTATTCTTTTCTAACTTGGCTGTGGTGTACGTCGGAGGATTTTCTTCAACTGCGGCCTCACCTCCCGTACAGGTCGCTTGAGCTAGTTTTCCTCATTGGTTCGGCGTGGGGAACGGCTGGACTGGCGGACTGGTGACTGCGATTGTCGGCGGTTGAGAGAGCGTCGCGGATAAGGTGAACTGCTCCTTACTCGGGAAGAACTAGGTTGTGCATATTCGTCGTCGAAGCTGTATGTAGATTCAGTGTCCCTGTCCCGTCGAGGGTTGGACGTCTTTGCGGCTCTTGCATTTTCAAATATCTGGCGTCTTTCCCTACAGTACCTCAGAACATGTCCTGGGCGTCCGCAATGAAAACAGAGAGGTACATTATCGTCAGTCCTCCACAGATCTGTCCTACGTTGTGGAGCAGTTCTCTGGCTGGCTTCACGTCTTGGTTGCGACCTAACTGGAAGTGAACATTGGGTAGTGCTTTTGCTTCTCCCTGCTCCTGTGAGTGGTGCCAGCGCCTCTATAACCTCTTCCCGGACCACAGATGCTATGTCATTCGGTGCTACGGGTTCTATTTCCGTGTAGCCCTGAACTTGCGTAAGGACCTTCTGAAGCTCTTCTCTGACGATGGTGCGCACTATAGACTTTAGTTTACTGGCGTCCGCATCGGCCGAGACCGCGGAGACATTAGGCAGCCTCTGGAATCGTGATCGGGCGATACGTCTTCGTCGAAGGCTTTCTATGTGACGGCAGCGTTTCACGAAGGCATCGACGTTGTCATAGTCCTGGGACGACAGGACCTGGTACAAATCTTCAGCAATACCTTTCATGAGGTGGGCCACATTTTCGTCGTCAGACATAGATGGCTTTACTTTCCGGCAGAGAGCGAGAACATCTTGAATGTATGCTTCAGACGTCTCATCGATTTGCTGAGCACGTGTCAGTAGTACTCGTTCAGTTTGGCGCTTTACATCAGCTGCTCGGAAAAAGGTGTTTTTAAGAGCAGTCTTGAAAACAGTCCAACTGGTAAATGTATCTTCATTATTATCGAACCACTGTCGAGCGGTTCCGCCAAGGTAAAAAATGACGTTCACCAGACACATTTGATCATCCCAGTGGTTATAGTTGGCGATTCGATCAAAGTCCTTGTGCCATCTCTTAGTGTCTTCTTGGCTATCCCCGCTGAATATACACGGGCTTCTGGGTAGTTGGTACGTCAGGATCGGTATTGGTGCGATATTACTTGAAGCGGAACTGGCTGCTGGAGAATTCTGCTCGGATTCCTTCTCATCCACCATCTTTCTCGATCTTTTACGTGAATCCTGTAAGAGCCCAAACTCAGGAGGAAGTCCTCGAATCCGCAGGCTTCGGCGTAATACTGCCGTAGTAACTGAGAAATACCCGGCGCCTCCACCAGACTGTCGCGTAGATGAGGGGGTCCTACTAATGAACAGGCAAGTACAAGTCTAAACTCAAGACTTTTTATTAACTAGAACCGAATGAAGAGCTACTTATATACAGCTGGTGAACATGCTGAAACATTCCAGACTTGGAATGTCTGGAAGAATAAGAAGGAAATTTACATAAATAAGATAACATTAACAACAAGGATATTTACATAAAAACCAATTATCGGGCATCTTGCCGTTGATGGATTTCGAACCCGGTACTTTCAGGTTTCGAGTCCTGCGCCTTCTCCGCTAAGCTATGAGGAGCTCGGTCGAAAAGAGCGATTTTCGCTACATTATCCCCTTCTTAGGAAGAAGCAGCGTTCCGCTGCGTTCTGGTTTGGCTTCTTGTAACAGATCTCCTGGAAATATTGGGCTTTCATCGTCTAGTTGTACTTTCAGATCAAGATAGGGCTTCAACCTCAACACGTGAACGATGTCTTTTGAATTCCGTCGTTTCTTATTTTGTTCCATACTTTCTACTTCGTACGTCACGTCAGAGAGCTGTCGTGTTATTCGATACGATCCAAAGTAACGTCTTAGAAGCTTTTCGGATAACCCAACCTTTCGTACTGGAGTGAAGGCCCAGACAAAGTCTCCGATGTTGTAGCTGACAGGTCGATGTCTCTCGTCGTATCGGCGCTTGTCTGTGGTTTGCGCTTTAAGAATATGGAGTTTTGCAAGCTGTCTAGCTTCTTCAGCTCTAGTGATCAGATGCTGCGCATAACTATCTTCGGGATCTTCGATACTGTATGGGAAAATTACGTCGAGAGGAGTCTGGATATCTCTGCCATAAATGAGAAAGAATGGGCTGCATCCCGTTGTGTCTTGTTTGGCTGAATTATAGGTTACAAATGGTAGAATAGTATCCCAATTTTCCTGTTCAACGTCTACGTACATGGACAACATGTCTGCCAATGTTTTATTGAATCTTTCAGTTTGGTCTGAGGGTGGTAAGCAGTCGTCAGCAGATGAGACGTCTTGCATAGATGAATTACTTCTTTAACAACATTGGATAGGAAGTTGCGTCCTCGGTCACTTATCATTTCTTTGGGGGCACCATGCTTCAGTACAATTTCTTCAACTATAAACTTGGCAATTTCGGTGCCCTCAGCTGTCGGTATTGCCTTTGTGACTGCAAATCTGGTAAGGTAATCTGTGCAAACTATAATCCACCGGTTCCCATTTCGAGTAACAGGAAAGCGTCCAAGTAAATCTATTCCAATTTATGTAAACGGTGTGTCAGGAGGTTTTATCGGATGAAGCTGTCCTGGTGGACGTTGCGGCGGTGATTTCCGTCTTTGGCATTCTCGGCAGTGTGATACATACCGCCGTGTGCTTCCATATAGCCCTGGCCAATGGTACTTCCTCCTTATTCGGTCGTACGTTTTGGCAAATCCGAGATGGCCAGCGGTTGGAGCATCATGAAGACTTCTTAGAAGCTCGCTACGAAGTTGATTTGGTACCACCAAGAGCCACTTCTGTCCCATAGGGTCATAGCTTCTTTTGTACAGTATACCATTTTTTATTTGATAATTTTGATATGCGTCACCTCTCTTGAGAGTTGTAATGATGGATTTTAATCGTTTATCCTTCTTCTGCTCTTTTCCGTAATCTATGATTGCGGCAAAGAAAGGGATGTCTTCATTGTTCTCAATTTTTGGTTCTATAAGAGGCTTCCTCTAAAGTGAATCTGCATCGGAGTGCTTCCGATCGCTCTTGTAGACGATATTTATGTCGTACTCCTGCAACCTGAGAGCCCACCGTGCAAGTCTTCCGGATGGATCCTTAACATTGGCCAGCCAACATACAGAGTGGTGATCTGTGACTACCGTGAAGGGTTTTCCGTAGAGGTATGGCCTGAATTTACTAATTGCCCAGATGACGGCAAGGCATTCTTTTTCGGTGGTGGAATAATTCCTTTCAGCTGCACTAAGGGACCTGGATGCATAGGCTATCGGTCTTTCTTTGCCATCCTGGATCTGAACCAGTACTGCACCGATACCATAGCCGCTAGCGTCAGATTGTATCCTGGTTTCTGCGTCTGGAATGAAATGTCCCAAAACAGTGCCACTGGTCAGCAGCCTTTTGAGCGTTGCGAAAGATTCAATCTGTAACGCGTTCCAAGAAAATTTTGCATCTTTCTTCAACAAGTCCTGTAGGGGCTTTGCGATATCTGCGAAATTTTGGATAAATCGTTGGTAGTAGGAACACAAGCCCAGAAAACTTCGGACATCGGCGATATTTTTCGGAATAGGGAACTTTGCTACAGCCTCTACCTTTTGTGGATCGGGATATATCCCATGTTGATCGACTAAGTGTCCCAGTATAGTCAGTTTCTTTTTGCCGAATGAACATTTCTTGGAATTTAGCGTCAGTCCTGCTCTTTGGATACATTTCAATATTTCCCTCAAACGCTTTTGATGTTCTTCGAAATTAGGTGCGTACACGATTATGTCGTCGAGGTAGCAAAGACAAATATTCCATTTGAGACCTCTTAGTACCGTGTCCATCATCCGTTCAAATGTGGCTGGAGCATTGCATAATCCGAACGGCATGACTTTAAATTCATAGAGACCATCTGGAGTCACAAAAGCTGTCTTTTCTCTGTCTTTATCATCAACATCTATTTGCCAGTAGCCTGACTTCAGATCCATCATAGAGAAAAGTTTTGCACCAGCCAGGCAGTCCAAAGCATCATCGATGCGAGGTAACGGATAGACGTCCTTTTTAGTTACCTTGTTCAATTTTCTGTAATCTACACAAAAACGCCATTCACCATTTTTCTTCTTCACAAGCACGACTGGAGATGACCATGGACTATCTGATGGTTGTATCACATCTTCTTTTAGCATTCGTTGCACTTCGTCTGCAATCACACGCCTCTCAGTGGCTGACACACGGTATGGCCTTTGTTTGATTGGTGCACTGTCACTTGTATCAATCTTGTGCTTCACCGAATTGCATCGGGATTTTTTCGCAATACTGTTAAAGTCAAAAATATCACTAAATTCATCTAGTAGACTCAATAGCTCGTCTTCCTCAGCATTGGTCAAATCAGTATCAAAAAACTCTTTTAAGTTTTCTTGAGATAACCTTTACCTGGACCTATGTCCCTTGGAACCTGCTGGAGCCTGATCACTGAGGGAGCAAATAGCGTCGCTTTTTATGGTCGTTAAATAGCCGACATTCATCCCTTTCGGTATCAGTTGGGTTCGTCGAGAACAATTAGTTACCCATAATTTACCGCAACCATCCTCTATAGTGACAATTGAGGCTGGTATCGATAGTCCTTTTTCGCACATAACAACTCTATTTCCAACAATCATAGCTTCATCTGCTTCCCGTAGCTCTGAATTCAAGGCACATATTCGCTTTGCGGTGTTTGCTTCAATTACATAATCGGTTGTGGCAAACAAGGAGAGCTGTGACTTATTTAAATATTCAATGTTTGGAAGGATTTCTGCAAGTGTAAGTTCTTGATTTCCACAATCGATAACGGCATCGGTGGCACGGAAAAAATTCCATCCAAGTATCATTTGATGACTACATTCGGGAAACACAAGGAATTCAAACGGCTTTTTAGTCCCATTCAAATCAACTTTCAATACACAGCGTCCCGAGGCAGCTACAGTTTTACCACAGGCAGTTTTCAATACAGGTCCATTCTCAGCAAACATAGGAGCATTTAGCTGTCGACGTAACTGTTCAGATATGACAGAATAATCGGCACCCGAGTCAACAAGGGCTTTCACGCACTGTCCGTTCACGGTGATAAAAGTGTTATTCTTTTCTAACTTGGCTGTGGTGTACGTCGGAGGATTTTCTTCAACTGCGGCCTCACCTCCCGTACAGGTCGCTTGAGCTAGTTTTCCTCATTGGTTCGGCGTGGGGAACGGCTGGACTGGCGGACTGGTGACTGCGATTGTCGGCGGTTGAGAGAGCGTCGCGGATAAGGTGAACTGCTCCTTACTCGGGAAGAACTAGGTTGTGCATATTCGTCGTCGAAGCTGTATGTAGATTCAGTGTCCCTGTCCCGTCGAGGGTTGGACGTCTTTGCGGCTCTTGCATTTTCAAATATCTGGCGTCTTTCCCTACAGTACCTCAGAACATGTCCTGGGCGTCCGCAATGAAAACAGAGAGGTACATTATCGTCAGTCCTCCACAGATCTGTCCTACGTTGTGGAGCAGTTCTCTGGCTGGCTTCACGTCTTGGTTGCGACCTAACTGGAAGTGAACATTGGGTAGTGCTTTTGCTTCTCCCTGCTCCTGTGAGTGGTGCCAGCGCCTCTATAACCTCTTCCCGGACCACAGATGCTATGTCATTCGGTGCTACGGGTTCTATTTCCGTGTAGCCCTGAACTTGCGTAAGGACCTTCTGAAGCTCTTCTCTGACGATGGTGCGCACTATAGACTTTAGTTTACTGGCGTCCGCATCGGCCGAGACCGCGGAGACATTAGGCAGCCTCTGGAATCGTGATCGGGCGATACGTCTTCGTCGAAGGCTTTCTATGTGACGGCAGCGTTTCACGAAGGCATCGACGTTGTCATAGTCCTGGGACGACAGGACCTGGTACAAATCTTCAGCAATACCTTTCATGAGGTGGGCCACATTTTCGTCGTCAGACATAGATGGCTTTACTTTCCGGCAGAGAGCGAGAACATCTTGAATGTATGCTTCAGACGTCTCATCGATTTGCTGAGCACGTGTCAGTAGTACTCGTTCAGCTTGGCGCTTTACATCAGCTGCTCGGAAAAAGGTGTTTTTAAGAGCAGTCTTGAAAACAGTCCAACTGGTAAATGTATCTTCATTATTATCGAACCACTGTCGAGCGGTTCCGCCAAGGTAAAAAATGACGTTCACCAGACACATTTGATCATCCCAGTGGTTATAGTTGGCGATTCGATCAAAGTCCTTGTGCCATCTCTTAGTGTCTTCTTGGCTATCCCCGCTGAATATACACGGGCTTCTGGGTAGTTGGTACGTCAGGATCGGTATTGGTGCGATATTACTTGAAGCGGAACTGGCTGCTGGAGAATTCTGCTCGGATTCCTTCTCATCCACCATCTTTCTCGATCTTTTACGTGAATCCTGTAAGAGCCCAAACTCAGGAGGAAGTCCTCGAATCCGCAGGCTTCGGCGTAATACTGCCGTAGTAACTGAGAAATACCCGGCGCCTCCACCAGACTGTCGCGTAGATGAGGGGGTCCTACTAATGAACAGGCAAGTACAAGTCTAAACTCAAGACTTTTTATTAACTAGAACCGAATGAAGAGCTACTTATATACAGCTGGTGAACATGCTGAAACATTCCAGACTTGGAATGTCTGGAAGAATAAGAAGGAAATTTACATAAATAAGATAACATTAACAACAAGGATATTTACATAAAAACCAATTATCGGGCATCTTGCCGTTGATGGATTTCGAACCCGGTACTTTCAGGTTTCGAGTCCTGCGCCTTCTCCGCTAAGCTATGAGGAGCTCGGTCGAAAAGAGCGATTTTCGCTACATTATCCCCTTCTTAGGAAGAAGCAGCGTTCCGCTGCGTTCTGGTTTGGCTTCTTGTAACAGATCTCCTGGAAATATTGGGCTTTCATCGTTTAGTTGTACTTTCGGATCAAGATAGGGCTTCAACCTCAACACGTGAACGATGTCTTTTGAATTCCGTCGTTTCTTATTTTGTTCCATACTTTCTACTTCGTACGTCACGTCAGAGAGCTGTCGTGTTATTCGATACGATCCAAAGTAACGTCTTAGAAGCTTTTCGGATAACCCAACCTTTCGTACTGGAGTGAAGGCCCAGACAAAGTCTCCGATGTTGTAGCTGACAGGTCGATGTCTCTCGTCGTATCGGCGCTTGTCTGTGGTTTGCGCTTTAAGAATATGGAGTTTTGCAAGCTGTCTAGCTTCTTCAGCTCTAGTGATCAGATGCTGCGCATAACTATCTTCGGGATCTTCGATACTGTATGGGAAAATTACGTCGAGAGGAGTCTGGATATCTCTGCCATAAATGAGAAAGAATGGGCTGCATCCCGTTGTGTCTTGTTTGGCTGAATTATAGGTTACAAATGGTAGAATAGTATCCCAATTTTCCTGTTCAACGTCTACGTACATGGACAACATGTCTGCCAATGTTTTATTGAATCTTTCAGTTTGGTCTGAGGGTGGTAAGCAGTCGTCAGCAGATGAGACGTCTTGCATAGATGAATTACTTCTTTAACAACATTGGATAGGAAGTTGCGTCCTCGGTCACTTATCATTTCTTTGGGGGCACCATGCTTCAGTACAATTTCTTCAACTATAAACTTGGCAATTTCGGTGCCCTCAGCTGTCGGTATTGCCTTTGTGACTGCAAATCTGGTAAGGTAATCTGTGCAAACTATAATCCACCGGTTCCCATTTCGAGTAACAGGAAAGCGTCCAAGTAAATCTATTCCAATTTATGTAAACGGTGTGTCAGGAGGTTTTATCGGATGAAGCTGTCCTGGTGGACGTTGCGGCGGTGATTTCCGTCTTTGGCATTCTCGGCAGTGTGATACATACCGCCGTGTGCTTCCATATAGCCCTGGCCAATGGTACTTCCTCCTTATTCGGTCGTACGTTTTGGCAAATCCGAGATGGCCAGCGGTTGGAGCATCATGAAGACTTCTTAGAAGCTCGCTACGAAGTTGATTTGGTACCACCAAGAGCCACTTCTGTCCCATAGGGTCATAGCTTCTTTTGTACAGTATACCATTTTTTATTTGATAATTTTGATATGCGTCACCTCTCTTGAGAGTTGTAATGATGGATTTTAATCGTTTATCCTTCTTCTGCTCTTTTCCGTAATCTATGATTGCGGCAAAGAAAGGGATGTCTTCATTGTTCTCAATTTTTGGTTCTATAAGAGGCTTCCTCTAAAGTGAATCTGCATCGGAGTGCTTCCGATCGCTCTTGTAGACGATATTTATGTCGTACTCCTGCAACCTGAGAGCCCACCGTGCAAGTCTTCCGGATGGATCCTTAACATTGGCCAGCCAACATACAGAGTGGTGATCTGTGACTACCGTGAAGGGTTTTCCGTAGAGGTATGGCCTGAATTTACTAATTGCCCAGATGACGGCAAGGCATTCTTTTTCGGTGGTGGAATAATTCCTTTCAGCTGCACTAAGGGACCTGGATGCATAGGCTATCGGTCTTTCTTTGCCATCCTGGATCTGAACCAGTACTGCACCGATACCATAGCCGCTAGCGTCAGATTGTATCCTGGTTTCTGCGTCTGGAATGAAATGTCCCAAAACAGTGCCACTGGTCAGCAGCCTTTTGAGCGTTGCGAAAGATTCAATCTGTAACGCGTTCCAAGAAAATTTTGCATCTTTCTTCAACAAGTCCTGTAGGGGCTTTGCGATATCTGCGAAATTTTGGATAAATCGTTGGTAGTAGGAACACAAGCCCAGAAAACTTCGGACATCGGCGATATTTTTCGGAATAGGGAACTTTGCTACAGCCTCTACCTTTTGTGGATCGGGATATATCCCATGTTGATCGACTAAGTGTCCCAGTATAGTCAGTTTCTTTTTGCCGAATGAACATTTCTTGGAATTTAGCGTCAGTCCTGCTCTTTGGATACATTTCAATATTTCCCTCAAACGCTTTTGATGTTCTTCGAAATTAGGTGCGTACACGATTATGTCGTCGAGGTAGCAAAGACAAATATTCCATTTGAGACCTCTTAGTACCGTGTCCATCATCCGTTCAAATGTGGCTGGAGCATTGCATAATCCGAACGGCATGACTTTAAATTCATAGAGACCATCTGGAGTCACAAAAGCTGTCTTTTCTCTGTCTTTATCATCAACATCTATTTGCCAGTAGCCTGACTTCAGATCCATCATAGAGAAAAGTTTTGCACCAGCCAGGCAGTCCAAAGCATCATCGATGCGAGGTAACGGATAGACGTCCTTTTTAGTTACCTTGTTCAATTTTCTGTAATCTACACAAAAACGCCATTCACCATTTTTCTTCTTCACAAGCACGACTGGAGATGACCATGGACTATCTGATGGTTGTATCACATCTTCTTTTAGCATTCGTTGCACTTCGTCTGCAATCACACGCCTCTCAGTGGCTGACACACGGTATGGCCTTTGTTTGATTGGTGCACTGTCACTTGTATCAATCTTGTGCTTCACCGAATTGCATCGGGATTTTTTCGCAATACTGTTAAAGTCAAAAATATCACTAAATTCATCTAGTAGACTCAATAGCTCGTCTTCCTCAGCATTGGTCAAATCAGTATCAAAAAACTCTTTTAAGTTTTCTTGAGATAACCTTTACCTGGACCTATGTCCCTTGGAACCTGCTGGAGCCTGATCACTGAGGGAGCAAATAGCGTCGCTTTTTATGGTCGTTAAATAGCCGACATTCATCCCTTTCGGTATCAGTTGGGTTCGTCGAGAACAATTAGTTACCCATAATTTACCGCAACCATCCTCTATAGTGACAATTGAGGCTGGTATCGATAGTCCTTTTTCGCACATAAGAACTCTATTTCCAACAATCATAGCTTCATCTGCTTCCCGTAGCTCTGAATTCAAGGCACATATTCGCTTTGCGGTGTTTGCTTCAATTACATAATCGGTTGTGGCAAACAAGGAGAGCTGTGACTTATTTAAATATTCAATGTTTGGAAGGATTTCTGCAAGTGTAAGTTCTTGATTTCCACAATCGATAACGGCATCGGTGGCACGGAAAAAATTCCATCCAAGTATCATTTGATGACTACATTCGGGAAACACAAGGAATTCAAACGGCTTTTTAGTCCCATTCAAATCAACTTTCAATACACAGCGTCCCGAGGCAGCTACAGTTTTACCACAGGCAGTTTTCAATACAGGTCCATTCTCAGCAAACATAGGAGCATTTAGCTGTCGACGTAACTGTTCAGATATGACAGAATAATCGGCACCCGAGTCAACAAGGGCTTTCACGCACTGTCCGTTCACGGTGATAAAAGTGTTATTCTTTTCCAACTTGGCTGTGGTGTACGTCGGAGGATTTTCTTCAACTGCGGCCTCACCTCCCGTACAGGTCGCTTGAGCTAGTTTTCCTCATTGGTTCGGCGTGGGGAACGGCTGGACTGGCGGACTGGTGACTGCGATTGTCGGCGGTTGAGAGAGCGTCGCGGATAAGGTGAACTGCTCCTTACTCGGGAAGAACTAGGTTGTGCATATTCGTCGTCGAAGCTGTATGTAGATTCAGTGTCCCTGTCCCGTCGAGGGTTGGACGTCTTTGCGGCTCTTGCATTTTCAAATATCTGGCGTCTTTCCCTACAGTACCTCAGAACATGTCCTGGGCGTCCGCAATGAAAACAGAGAGGTACATTATCGTCAGTCCTCCACAGATCTGTCCTACGTTGTGGAGCAGTTCTCTGGCTGGCTTCACGTCTTGGTTGCGACCTAACTGGAAGTGAACATTGGGTAGTGCTTTTGCTTCTCCCTGCTCCTGTGAGTGGTGCCAGCGCCTCTATAACCTCTTCCCGGACCACAGATGCTATGTCATTCGGTGCTACGGGTTCTATTTCCGTGTAGCCCTGAACTTGCGTAAGGACCTTCTGAAGCTCTTCTCTGACGATGGTGCGCACTATAGACTTTAGTTTACTGGCGTCCGCATCGGCCGAGACCGCGGAGACATTAGGCAGCCTCTGGAATCGTGATCGGGCGATACGTCTTCGTCGAAGGCTTTCTATGTGACGGCAGCGTTTCACGAAGGCATCGACGTTGTCATAGTCCTGGGACGACAGGACCTGGTACAAATCTTCAGCAATACCTTTCATGAGGTGGGCCACATTTTCGTCGTCAGACATAGATGGCTTTACTTTCCGGCAGAGAGCGAGAACATCTTGAATGTATGCTTCAGACGTCTCATCGATTTGCTGAGCACGTGTCAGTAGTACTCGTTCAGCTTGGCGCTTTACATCAGCTGCTCGGAAAAAGGTGTTTTTAAGAGCAGTCTTGAAAACAGTCCAACTGGTAAATGTATCTTCATTATTATCGAACCACTGTCGAGCGGTTCCGCCAAGGTAAAAAATGACGTTCACCAGACACATTTGATCATCCCAGTGGTTATAGTTGGCGATTCGATCAAAGTCCTTGTGCCATCTCTTAGTGTCTTCTTGGCTATCCCCGCTGAATATACACGGGCTTCTGGGTAGTTGGTACGTCAGGATCGGTATTGGTGCGATATTACTTGAAGCGGAACTGGCTGCTGGAGAATTCTGCTCGGATTCCTTCTCATCCACCATCTTTCTCGATCTTTTACGTGAATCCTGTAAGAGCCCAAACTCAGGAGGAAGTCCTCGAATCCGCAGGCTTCGGCGTAATACTGCCGTAGTAACTGAGAAATACCCGGCGCCTCCACCAGACTGTCGCGTAGATGAGGGGGTCCTACTAATGAACAGGCAAGTACAAGTCTAAACTCAAGACTTTTTATTAACTAGAACCGAATGAAGAGCTACTTATATACAGCTGGTGAACATGCTGAAACATTCCAGACTTGGAATGTCTGGAAGAATAAGAAGGAAATTTACATAAATAAGATAACATTAACAACAAGGATATTTACATAAAAACCAATTATCGGGCATCTTGCCGTTGATGGATTTCGAACCCGGTACTTTCAGGTTTCGAGTCCTGCGCCTTCTCCGCTAAGCTATGAGGAGCTCGGTCGAAAAGAGCGATTTTCGCTACATTATCCCCTTCTTAGGAAGAAGCAGCGTTCCGCTGCGTTCTGGTTTGGCTTCTTGTAACAGGTCTCCTGGAAATATTGGGCTTTCATCGTCTAGTTGTACTTTCGGATCAAGATAGGGCTTCAACCTCAACACGTGAACGATGTCTTTTGAATTCCGTCGTTTCTTATTTTGTTCCATACTTTCTACTTCGTACGTCACGTCAGAGAGCTGTCGTGTTATTCGATACGGTCCAAAGTAACGTCTTAGAAGCTTTTCGGATAACCCAACCTTTCGTACTGGAGTGAAGGCCCAGACAAAGTCTCCGATGTTGTAGCTGACAGGTCGATGTCTCTCGTCGTATCGGCGCTTGTCTGTGGTTTGCGCTTTAAGAATATGGAGATTTGCAAGCTGTCTAGCTTCTTCAGCTCTAGTGATCAGATGCTGCGCATAACTATCTTCGGGATCTTCGATACTGTATGGGAAAATTACGTCGAGAGGAGTCTGGATATCTCTGCCATAAATGAGAAAGAATGGGCTGAATCCCGTTGTGTCTTGTTTGGCTGAATTATAGGTTACAAATGGTAGAATAGTATCCCAATTTTTCTGTTCAACGTCTACGTACATGGACAACATGTCTGCCAATGTTTTATTGAATGTTTCAGTTTGGTCTGAGGGTGGTAAGCAGTCGTCAGCAGATGAGACGTCTTGCATAGATGAATTACTTCTTTAACAACATTGGATAGGAAGTTGCGTCCTCGGTCACTTATCATTTCTTTGGGGGCACCATGCTTCAGTACAATTTCTTCAACTATAAACTTGGCAATTTCGGTGCCCTCAGCTGTCGGTATTGCCTTTGTGACTGCAAATCTGGTAAGGTAATCTGTGCAAACTATAATCCACCAGTTCCCATTTCGAGTAACAGGAAAGCGTCCAAGTAAATCTATTCCAATTTTTGTAAACGGTGTGTCAGGAGGTTTTATCGGATGAAGCTGTCCTGGTGGACGTTGCGGCGGTGATTTCCGTCTTTGGCATTCTCGGCAGTGTGATACATACCGCCGTGTGCTTCCATATAGCCCTGGCCAATGGTACTTCCTCCTTATTCGGTCGTACGTTTTGGCAAATCCGAGATGGCCAGCGGTTGGAGCATCATGAAGACTTCTTAGAACCTCGCTACCAAGTTGATTTGGTACCACCAAGAGCCACTTCTGTCCCATAGGGTCATAGCTTCTTTTGTACAGTATACCATTTTTTATTTGATAATTTTGATATGCGTCACCTCTCTTGAGAGTTGTAATGATGGATTTTAATCGTTTATCCTTCTGCTGCTCTTTTCCGTAATCTATGATTGCGGCAAAGAAAGGGATGTCTTCATTGTTCTCAATTATTGGTTCTATAAGAGGCTTCCTCGATAGTGAATCTGCATCGGAGTGCTTCCGATCGCTCTTGTAGACGATATTTATGTCGTACTCCTGCAACCTGAGAGCCCACCGTGCAAGTCTTCCGGATGGATCCTTAACATTGGCCAGCCAACATACAGAGTGGTGATCTGTGACTACCGTGAAGGGTTTTCCGTAGAGGTATGGCCTGAATTTACTAATTGCCCAGATGACGGCAAGGCATTCTTTTTCGGTGGTGGAATAATTCCTTTCAGCTGCACTAAGGGACCTGGATGCATAGGCTATCGGTCTTTCTTTGCCATCCTGGATCTGAACCAGTACTGCACCGATACCATAGCCGCTAGCGTCAGAATGTATCCTGGTTTCTGCGTCTGGAATAAAATGTCCCAAAACAGTGCCACTGGTCAGCAGCTTTTTGAGCGTTGCGAAAGATTCAATCTGTAACGCGTTCCAAGAAAATTTTGCATCTTTCTTCAACAAGTCCTGTAGGGGCTTGGCGATATCTGCGAAATTTTGGATAAATCGTTGGTAGTAGGAACACAAGCCCAGAAAACTTCGGACATCGGCGATATTTTTCGGAATAGGGAACTTTGCTACAGCCTCTACCTTTTGTGGATCGGGATATATCCCATGTTGATCGACTAAGTGTCCCAGTATAGTCAGTTTCTTTTTGCCGAATGAACATTTCTTGGAATTAAGCGTCAGTCCTGCTCTTTGGATACATTTCAATATTTCCCTCAAACGCTTTTGATGTTCTTCGAAATTAGGTGCGTACACGATTATGTCGTCGAGGTAGCAAAGACAAATATTCCATTTGAGACCTCTTAGTACCGTGTCCATCATCCGTTCAAATGTGGCTGGAGCATTGCATAATCCGAACGGCATGACTTTAAATTCATAGAGACCATCTGGAGTCACAAAAGCTGTCTTTTCTCTGTCTTTATCATCAACATCTATTTGCCAGTAGCCTGACTTCAGATCCATCATAGAGAAAAGTTTTGCACCAGCCAGGCAGTCCAAAGCATCATCGATGCGAGGTAACGGATAGACGTCCTTTTTAGTTACCTTGTTCAATTTTCTGTAATCTACACAAAAACGCCATTCACCATTTTTCTTCTTCACAAGCACGACTGGAGATGACCATGGACTATCTGATGGTTGTATCACATCTTCATTTAGCATTCGTTGCACTTCGTCTGCAATCACACGCCTCTCAGTGGCTGACACACGGTATGGCCTTTGTTTGATTGGTGCACTGTCACTTGTATCAATCTTGTGCTTCACCGAATTGCATCGGGATTTTTTCGCAATACTGTTAAAGTCAAAAATATCACTAAATTCATCTAGTAGACTCAATAGCTCGTCTTCCTCAGCATTGGTCAAATCAGTATCAAAAAACTCTTTTAAGTTTTCTTGAGATAACCTTTACCTGGACCTATGTCCCTTGGAACCTGCTGGAGCCTGATCACTGAGGGAGCAAATAGCGTCGCTTTTTATGGTCGTTAAATAGCCGACATTCATCCCTTTCGGTATCAGTTGGGTTCGTCGAGAACAATTAGTTACCCATAATTTACCACAACCATCCTCTATAGTGACAATTGAGGCTGGTATCGATAGTCCTTTTTCGCACATAACAACTCTATTTCCAACAATCATAGCTTCATCTGCTTCCCGTAGCTCTGAATTCAAGGCACATATTCGCTTTGCGGTGTTTGCTTCAATTACATAATCGGTTGTGGCAAACAAGGAGAGCTGTGACTTATTTAAATATTCAATGTTTGGAAAGATTTCTGCAAGTGTAAGTTCTTGATTTCCACAATCGATAACGGCATCGGTGGCACGGAAAAAATTCCATCCAAGTATCATTTGATGACTACATTCGGGAAACACAAGGAATTCAAACGGCTTTTTAGTCCCATTCAAATCAACTTTCAATACACAGCGTCCCGAAGCAGCTACAGTTTTACCACAGGCAGTTTTCAATACAGGTCCATTCTCAGCAAACATAGGAGCATTTAGCTGTCGACGTAACTGTTCAGATATGACAGAATAATCGGCACCCGAGTCAACAAGGGCTTTCACGCACTGTCCGTTCACGGTGATAAAAGTGTTATTCTTTTCCAACTTGGCTGTGGTGTACGTCGGAGGATTTTCTTCAACTGCGGCCTCACCTCCCGTACAGGTCGCTTGAGCTAGTTTTCCTCATTGGTTCGGCGTGGGGAACGGCTGGACTGGCGGACTGGTGACTGCGATTGTCGGCGGTTGAGAGAGCGTCGCGGATAAGGTGAACTGCTCCTTACTCGGGAAGAACTAGGTTGTGCATATTCGTCGTCGAAGCTGTATGTAGATTCAGTGTCCCTGTCCCGTCGAGGGTTGGACGTCTTTGCGGCTCTTGCATTTTCAAATATCTGGCGTCTTTCCCTACAGTACCTCAGAACATGTCCTGGGCGTCCGCAATGAAAACAGAGAGGTACATTATCGTCAGTCCTCAACAGATCTGTCCTACGTTGTGGAGCAGTTCTCTGGCTGGCTTCACGTCTTGGTTGCGACCTAACTGGAAGTGAACATTGGGTAGTGCTTTTGCTTCTCCCTGCTCCTGTGAGTGGTGCCAGCGCCTCTATAACCTCTTCCCGGACCACAGATGCTATGTCATTCGGTGCTACGGGTTCTATTTCCGTGTAGCCCTGAACTTGCGTAAGGACCTTCTGAAGCTCTTCTCTGACGATGGTGCGCACTATAGACTTTAGTTTACTGGCGTCCGCATCGGCCGAGACCGCGGAGACATTAGGCAGCCTCTGGAATCGTGATCGGGCGATACGTCTTCGTCGAAGGCTTTCTATGTGACGGCAGCGTTTCACGAAGGCATCGACGTTGTCATAGTCCTGGGACGACAGGACCTGGTACAAATCTTCAGCAATACCTTTCATGAGGTGGGCCACATTTTCGTCGTCAGACATAGATGGCTTTACTTTCCGGCAGAGAGCGAGAACATCTTGAATGTATGCTTCAGACGTCTCATCGATTTGCTGAGCACGTGTCAGTAGTACTCGTTCAGCTTGGCGCTTTACATCAGCTGCTCGGAAAAAGGTGTTTTTAAGAGCAGTCTTGAAAACAGTCCAACTGGTAAATGTATCTTCATTATTATCGAACCACTGTCGAGCGGTTCCGCCAAGGTAAAAAATGACGTTCACCAGACACATTTGATCATCCCAGTGGTTATAGTTGGCGATTCGATCAAAGTCCTTGTGCCATCTCTTAGTGTCTTCTTGGCTATCCCCGCTGAATATACACGGGCTTCTGGGTAGTTGGTACGTCAGGATCGGTATTGGTGCGATATTACTTGAAGCGGAACTGGCTGCTGGAGAATTCTGCTCGGATTCCTTCTCATCCACCATCTTTCTCGATCTTTTACGTGAATCCTGTAAGAGCCCAAACTCAGGAGGAAGTCCTCGAATCCGCAGGCTTCGGCGTAATACTGCCGTAGTAACTGAGAAATACCCGACGCCTCCACCAGACTGTCGCGTAGATGAGGGGGTCCTACTAATGAACAGGCAAGTACAAGTCTAAACTCAAGACTTTTTATTAACTAGAACCGAATGAAGAGCTACTTATATACAGCTGGTGAACATGCTGAAACATTCCAGACTTGGAATGTTCTGGAAGAATAAGAAGGAAATTTACATAAATAAGATAACATTAACAACAAGGATATTTACATAAAAACCAATTATCGGGCATCTTGCCGTTGATGGATTTCGAACCCGGTACTTTCAGGTTTCGAGTCCTGCGCCTTCTCCGCTAAGCTATGAGGAGCTCGGTCGAAAAGAGCGATTTTCGCTACATTATCCCCTTGTTAGGAAGAAGCAGCGTTCCGCTGCGTTCTGGTTTGGCTTCTTGTAACAGGTCTCCTGGAAATATTGGGCTTTCATCGTCTAGTTGTACTTTCGGATCAAGATAGGGCTTCAACCTCAACACGTGAACGATGTCTTTTGAATTCCGTCGTTTCTTATTTTGTTCCATACTTTCTACTTCGTACGTCACGTCAGAGAGCTGTCGTGTTATTCGATACGGTCCAAAGTAACGTCTTAGAAGCTTTTCGGATAACCCAACCTTTCGTACTGGAGTGAAGGCCCAGACAAAGTCTCCGATGTTGTAGCTGACAGGTCGATGTCTCTCGTCGTATCGGCGCTTGTCTGTGGTTTGCGCTTTAAGAATATGGAGTTTTGCAAGCTGTCTAGCTTCTTCAGCTCTAGTGATCAGATGCTGCGCATAACTACCTTCGGGATCTTCGATACTGTATGGGAAAATTACGTCGAGAGGAGTCTGGATATCTCTGCCATAAATGAGAAAGAATGGGCTGAATCCCGTTGTGTCTTGTTTGGCTGAATTATAGGTTACAAATGGTAGAATAGTATCCCAATTTTTCTGTTCAACGTCTACGTACATGGACAACATGTCTGCCAATGTTTTATTGAATGTTTCAGTTTGGTCTGAGGGTGGTAAGCAGTCGTCAGCAGATGAGACGTCTTGCATAGATGAATTACTTCTTTAACAACATTGGATAGGAAGTTGCGTCCTCGGTCACTTATCATTTCTTTGGGGGCACCATGCTTCAGTACAATTTCTTCAACTATAAACTTGGCAATTTCGGTGCCCTCAGCTGTCGGTATTGCCTTTGTGACTGCAAATCTGGTAAGGTAATCTGTGCAAACTATAATCCACCGGTTCCCATTTCGAGTAACAGGAAAGCGTCCAAGTAAATCTATTCCAATTTTTGTAAACGGTGTGTCAGGAGGTTTTATCGGATGAAGCTGTCCTGGTGGACGTTGCGGCGGTGATTTCCGTCTTTGGCATTCTCGGCAGTGTGATACATACCGCCGTGTGCTTCCATATAGCCCTGGCCAATGGTACTTCCTCCTTATTCGGTCGTACGTTTTGGCAAATCCGAGATGGCCAGCGGTTGGAGCATCATGAAGACTTCTTAGAACCTCGCTACGAAGTTGCTTTGGTACCACCAAGAGCCACTTCTGTCCCATAGGGTCATAGCTTCTTTTGTACAGTATACCATTTTTTATTTGATAATTTTGATATGCGTCACCTCTCTTGAGAGTTGTAATGATGGATTTTAATCGTTTATCCTTCTGCTGCTCTTTTCCGTAATCTATGATTGCGGCAAAGAAAGGGATGTCTTCATTGTTCTCAATTATTGGTTCTATAAGAGGCTTCCTCGATAGTGAATCTGCATCGGAGTGCTTCCGATCGCTCTTGTAGACGATATTTATGTCGTACTCCTGCAACCTGAGAGCCCACCGTGCAAGTCTTCCGGATGGATCCTTAACATTGGCCAGCCAACATACAGAGTGGTGATCTGTGACTACCGTGAAGGGTTTTCCGTAGAGGTATGGCCTGAATTTACTAATTGCCCAGATGACGGCAAGGCATTCTTTTTCGGTGGTGGAATAATTCCTTTCAGCTGCACTAAGGGACCTGGATGCATAGGCTATCGGTCTTTCTTTGCCATCCTGGATCTGAACCAGTACTGCACCGATACCATAGCCGCTAGCGTCAGAATGTATCCTGGTTTCTGCGTCTGGAATAAAATGTCCCAAACAGTGCCACTGGTCAGCAGCTTTTTGAGCGTTGCGAAAGATTCAATCTGTAACGCGTTCCAAGAAAATTTTGCATCTTTCTTCAACAAGTCCTGTAGGGGCTTTGCGATATCTGCGAAATTTTGGATAAATCGTTGGTAGTAGGAACACAAGCCCAGAAAACTTCGGACATCGGCGATATTTTTCGGAATAGGGAACTTTGCTACAGCCTCTACCTTTTGTGGATCGGGATATATCCCATGTTGATCGACTAAGTGTCCTAGTATAGTCAGTTTCTTTTTGCCGAATGAACATTTCTTGGAATTAAGCGTCAGTCCTGCTCTTTGGATACATTTCAATATTTCCCTCAAACGCTTTTGATGTTCTTCGAAATTAGGTGCGTACACGATTATGTCGTCGAGGTAGCAAAGACAAATATTCCATTTGAGACCTCTTAGTACCGTGTCCATCATCCGTTCAAATGTGGCTGGAGCATTGCATAATCCGAACGGCATGACTTTAAATTCATAGAGACCATCTGGAGTCACAAAAGCTGTCTTTTCTCTGTCTTTATCATCAACATCTATTTGCCAGTAGCCTGACTTCAGATCCATCATAGAGAAAAGTTTTGCACCAGCCAGGCAGTCCAAAGCATCATCGATGCGAGGTAACGGATAGACGTCCTTTTTAGTTACCTTGTTCAATTTTCTGTAATCTACACAAAAACGCCATTCACCATTTTTCTTCTTCACAAGCACGACTGGAGATGACCA
Organism: Stegodyphus dumicola; assembly: GCF_044657685.1. Classification (NCBI taxonomy): domain Eukaryota; kingdom Metazoa; phylum Arthropoda; class Arachnida; order Araneae; family Eresidae; genus Stegodyphus; species Stegodyphus dumicola. The sequence goes on along the minus strand of NC_140781.1, from coordinate 103,029,148 downwards.
TGGACTATCTGATGGTTGTATCACATCTTCTTTTAGCATTCGTTGCACTTCGTCTGCAATCACACGCCTCTCAGTGGCTGACACACGGTATGGCCTTTGTTTGATTGGTGCACTGTCACTTGTATCAATCTTGTGCTTCACCGAATTGCATCGGGATTTTTTCGCAATACTGTTAAAGTCAAAAATATCACTAAATTCATCTAGTAGACTCAATAGCTCGTCTTCCTCAGCATTGGTCAAATCAGTATCAAAAAACTCTTTTAAGTTTTCTTGAGATAACCTTTACTTGGACCTATGTCCCTTGGAACCTGCTGGAGCCTGATCACTGAGGGAGCAAATAGCGTCGCTTTTTATGGTCGTTAAATAGCCGACATTCATCCCTTTCGGTATCAGTTGGGTTCGTCGAGAACAATTAGTTACCCATAATTTACCACAACCATCCTCTATAGTGACAATTGAGGCTGGTATCGATAGTCCTTTTTCGCACATAAGAACTCTATTTCCAACAATCATAGCTTCATCTGCTTCCCGTAGCTCTGAATTCAAGGCACATATTCGCTTTGCGGTGTTTGCTTCAATTACATAATCGGTTGTGGCAAACAAGGAGAGCTGTGACTTATTTAAATATTCAATGTTTGGAAGGATTTCTGCAAGTGTAAGTTCTTGATTTCCACAATCGATAACGGCATCGGTGGCACGGAAAAAATTCCATCCAAGTATCATTTGATGACTACATTCGGGAAACACAAGGAATTCAAACGGCTTTTTAGTCCCATTCAAATCAACTTTCAATACACAGCGTCCCGAGGCAGCTACAGTTTTACCACAGGCAGTTTTCAATACAGGTCCATTCTCAGCAAACATAGGAGCATTTAGCTGTCGACGTAACTGTTCAGATATGACAGAATAATCGGCACCCGAGTCAACAAGGGCTTTCACGCACTGTCCGTTCACGGTGATAAAAGTGTTATTCTTTTCCAACTTGGCTGTGGTGTACGTCGGAGGATTTTCTTCAACTGCGGCCTCACCTCCTGTACAGGTCGCTTGAGCTAGTTTTCCTCATTGGTTCGGCGTGGGGAACGGCTGGACTGGCATACTGGTGACTGCGATTGTCGGCGGTTGAGAGAGCGTCGCGGATAAGGTGAACTGCTCCTTACTCGGGAAGAACTAGGTTGTGCATATTCGTCGTCGAAGCTGTATGTAGATTCAGTGTCCCTGTCCCGTCGAGGGTTGGACGTCTTTGCGGCTCTTGCATTTTCAAATATCTGGCGTCTTTCCCTACAGTACCTCAGAACATGTCCTGGGCGTCCGCAATGAAAACAGAGAGGTACATTATCGTCAGTCCTCCACAGATCTGTCCTACGTTGTGGAGCAGTTCTCTGGCTGGCTTCACGTCTTGGTTGCGACCTAACTGGAAGTGAACATTGGGTAGTGCTTTTGCTTCTCCCTGCTCCTGTGAGTGGTGCCAGCGCCTCTATAACCTCTTCCCGGACCACAGATGCTATGTCATTCGGTGCTACGGGTTCTATTTCCGTGTAGCCCTGAACTTGCGTAAGGACCTTCTGAAGCTCTTCTCTGACGATGGTGCGCACTATAGACTTTAGTTTACTGGCGTCCGCATCGGCCGAGACCGCGGAGACATTAGGCAGCCTCTGGAATCGTGATCGGGCGATACGTCTTCGTCGAAGGCTTTCTATGTGACGGCAGCGTTTCACGAAGGCATCGACGTTGTCATAGTCCTGGGACGACAGGACCTGGTACAAATCTTCAGCAATACCTTTCATGAGGTGGGCCACATTTTCGTCGTCAGACATAGATGGCTTTACTTTCCGGCAGAGAGCGAGAACATCTTGAATGTATGCTTCAGACGTCTCATCGATTTGCTGAGCACGTGTCAGTAGTACTCGTTCAGCTTGGCGCTTTACATCAGCTGCTCGGAAAAAGGTGTTTTTAAGAGCAGTCTTGAAAACAGTCCAACTGGTAAATGTATCTTCATTATTATCGAACCACTGTCGAGCGGTTCCGCCAAGGTAAAAAATGACGTTCACCAGACACATTTGATCATCCCAGTGGTTATAGTTGGCGATTCGATCAAAGTCCTTGTGCCATCTCTTAGTGTCTTCTTGGCTATCCCCGCTGAATATACACGGGCTTCTGGGTAGTTGGTACGTCAGGATCGGTATTGGTGCGATATTACTTGAAGCGGAACTGGCTGCTGGAGAATTCTGCTCGGATTCCTTCTCATCCACCATCTTTCTCGATCTTTTACGTGAATCCTGTAAGAGCCCAAACTCAGGAGGAAGTCCTCGAATCCGCAGGCTTCGGCGTAATACTGCCGTAGTAACTGAGAAATACCCGGCGCCTCCACCAGACTGTCGCGTAGATGAGGGGGTCCTACTAATGAACAGGCAAGTACAAGTCTAAACTCAAGACTTTTTATTAACTAGAACCGAATGAAGAGCTACTTATATACAGCTGGTGAACATGCTGAAACATTCCAGACTTGGAATGTTCTGGAAGAATAAGAAGGAAATTTACATAAATAAGATAACATTAACAACAAGGATATTTACATAAAAACCAATTATCGGGCATCTTGCCGTTGATGGATTTCGAACCCGGTACTTTCAGGTTTCGAGTCCTGCGCCTTCTCCGCTAAGCTATGAGGAGCTCGGTCGAAAAGAGCGATTTTCGCTACATTATCCCCTTCTTAGGAAGAAGCAGCGTTCCGCTGCGTTCTGGTTTGGCTTCTTGTAACAGGTCTCCTGGAAATATTGGGCTTTCATCGTCTAGTTGTACTTTCGGATCAAGATAGGGCTTCAACCTCAACACGTGAACGATGTCTTTTGAATTCCGTCGTTTCTTATTTTGTTCCATACTTTCTACTTCGTACGTCACGTCAGAGAGCTGTCGTGTTATTCGATACGGTCCAAAGTAACGTCTTAGAAGCTTTTCGGATAACCCAACCTTTCGTACTGGAGTGAAGGCCCAGACAAAGTCTCCGATGTTGTAGCTGACAGGTCGATGTCTCTCGTCGTATCGGCGCTTGTCTGTGGTTTGCGCTTTAAGAATATGGAGTTTTGCAAGCTGTCTAGCTTCTTCAGCTCTAGTGATCAGATGCTGCGCATAACTATCTTCGGGATCTTCGATACTGTATGGGAAAATTACGTCGAGAGGAGTCTGGATATCTCTGCCATAAATGAGAAAGAATGGGCTGAATCCCGTTGTGTCTTGTTTGGCTGAATTATAGGTTACAAATGGTAGAATAGTATCCCAATTTTTCTGTTCAACGTCTACGTACATGGACAACATGTCTGCCAATGTTTTATTGAATCTTTCAGTTTGGTCTGAGGGTGGTAAGCAGTCGTCAGCAGATGAGACGTCTTGCATAGATGAATTACTTCTTTAACAACATTGGATAGGAAGTTGCGTCCTCGGTCACTTATCATTTCTTTGGAAGCACCATGCTTCAGTACAATTTCTTCAACTATAAACTTGGCAATTTCGGTGCCCTCAGCTGTCGGTATTGCCTTTGTGACTGCAAATCTGGTAAGGTAATCTGTGCAAACTATAATCCACCGGTTCCCATTCCCAAATCTATTCCAATTTTTGTAAACGGTGTGTCAGGAGGTTTTATCGGATGAAGCTGTCCTGGTGGACGTTGCGGCGGTGATTTCCGTCTTTGGCATTCTCGGCAGTGTGATACATACCGCCGTGTGCTTCCATATAGCCCTGGCCAATGGTACTTCCTCCTTATTCGGTCGTACGTTTTGGCAAATCCGAGATGGCCAGCGGTTGGAGCATCATGAAGACTTCTTAGAACCTCGCTACGAAGTTGCTTTGGTACCACCAAGAGCCACTTCTGTCCCATAGGGTCATAGCTTCTTTTGTACAGTAAACCATTTTTTATTTGATAATTTTGATATGCGTCACCTCTCTTGAGAGTTGTAATGATGGATTTTAATCGTTTATCCTTCTGCTGCTCTTTTCCGTAATTTATGATTGCGGCAAAGAAAGGGATGTCTTCATTGTTCTCAATTATTGGTTCTATAAGAGGCTTCCTCGATAGTGAATCTGCATCGGAGTGCTTCCGACCGCTCTTGTAGACGATATTTATGTCGTACTCCTGCAACCTTAGAGCCCACCGTGCAAGTCTTCCGGATGGATCCTTAACATTGGCCAGCCAACATACAGAGTGGTGATCTGTGACTACCGTGAAGGGTTTTCCGTAGAGGTATGGCCTGAATTTACTAATTGCCCAGATGACGGCAAAGCATTCTTTTTCGGTGGTGGAATAATTCCTTTCAGCTGCACTAAGGGACCTGGATGCATAGGCTATCGGTCTTTCTTTGCCATCCTGGATCTGAACCAGTACTGCACCGATACCATAGCCGCTAGCGTCAGAATGTATCCTGGTTTCTGCGTCTGGAATAAAATGTCCCAAAACAGTGCCACTGGTCAGCAGCCTTTTGAGCGTTGCGAAAGATTCAATCTGTAACGCGTTCCAAGAAAATTTTGCATCTTTCTTCAACAAGTCCTGTAGGGGCTTTGCGATATCTGCGAAATTTTGGATAAATCGTTGGTAGTAGGAACACAAGCCCAGAAAACTTCGGACATCGGCGATATTTTTCGGAATAGGGAACTTTGCTACAGCCTCTACCTTTTGTGGATCGGGATATATCCCATGTTGATCGACTAAGTGTCCCAGTATAGTCAGTTTCTTTTTGCCGAATGAACATTTCTTGGAATTTAGCGTCAGTCCTGCTCTTTGGATACATTTCAATATTTCCCTCAAACGCTTTTGATATTCTTCGAAATTAGGTGCGTACACGATTATGTCGTCGAGGTAGCAAAGACAAATATTCCATTTGAGACCTCTTAGTACCGTGTCCATCATCCGTTCAAATGTGGCTGGAGCATTGCATAATCCGAACGGCATGACTTTAAATTCATAGAGACCATCTGGAGTCACAAAAGCTGTCTTTTCTCTGTCTTTATCATCAACATCTATTTGCCAGTAGCCTGACTTCAGATCCATCATAGAGAAAAGTTTTGCACCAGCCAGGCAGTCCAAAGCATCATCGATGCGAGGTAACGGATAGACGTCCTTTTTAGTTACCTTGTTCAATTTTCTGTAATCTACACAAAAACGCCATTCACCATTTTTCTTCTTCACAAGCACGACTGGAGATGACCATGGACTATCTGATGGTTGTATCACATCTTCTTTTAGCATTCGTTGCACTTCGTCTGCAATCACACGCCTCTCAGTGGCTGACACACGGTATGGCCTTTGTTTGATTGGTGCACTGTCACTTGTATCAATCTTGTGCTTCACCGAATTGCATCGGGATTTTTTCGCAATACTGTTAAAGTCAAAAATATCACTAAATTCATCTAGTAGACTCAATAGCTCGTCTTCCTCAGCATTGGTCAAATCAGTATCAAAAAACTCTTTTAAGTTTTCTTGAGATAACCTTTACCTGGACCTATGTCCCTTGGAACCTGCTGGAGCCTGATCACTGAGGGAGCAAATAGCGTCGCTTTTTATAGTCGTTAAATAGCCGACATTCATCCCTTTCGGTATCAGTTGGGTTCGTCGAGAACAATTAGTTACCCATAATTTACCACAACCATCCTCTATAGTGACAATTGAGGCTGGTATCGATAGTCCTTTTTCGCACATAAGAACTCTATTTCCAACAATCATAGCTTCATCTGCTTCCCGTAGCTCTGAATTCAAGGCACATATTCGCTTTGCGGTGTTTGCTTCAATTACATAATCGGTTGTGGCAAACAAGGAGAGCTGTGACTTATTTAAATATTCAATGTTTGGAAGGATTTCTGCAAGTGTAAGTTCTTGATTTCCACAATCGATAACGGCATCGGTGGCACGGAAAAAATTCCATCCAAGTATCATTTGATGACTACATTCGGGAAACACAAGGAATTCAAACGGCTTTTTAGTCCCATTCAAATCAACTTTCAATACACAGCGTCCCGAGGCAGCTACAGTTTTACCACAGGCAGTTTTCAATACAGGTCCATTCTCAGCAAACATAGGAGCATTTAGCTGTCGACGTAACTGTTCAGATATGACAGAATAATCGGCACCCGAGTCAACAAGGGCTTTCACGCACTGTCCGTTCACGGTGATAAAAGTGTTATTCTTTTCCAACTTGGCTGTGGTGTACGTCGGAGGATTTTCTTCAACTGCGGCCTCACCTCCTGTACAGGTCGCTTGAGCTAGTTTTCCTCATTGGTTCGGCGTGGGGAACGGCTGGACTGGCGTACTGGTGACTGCGATTGTCGGCGGTTGAGAGAGCGTCGCGGATAAGGTGAACTGCTCCTTACTCGGGAAGAACTAGGTTGTGCCTATTCGTCGTCGAAGCTGTATGTAGATTCAGTGTCCCTGTCCCGTCGAGGGTTGGACGTCTTTGCGGCTCTTGCATTTTCAAATATCTGGCGTCTTTCCCTACAGTACCTCAGAACATGTCCTGGGCGTCCGCAATGAAAACAGAGAGGTACATTATCGTCAGTCCTCCACAGATCTGTCCTACGTTGTGGAGCAGTTCTCTGGCTGGCTTCACGTCTTGGTTGCGACCTAACTGGAAGTGAACATTGGGTAGTGCTTTTGCTTCTCCCTGCTCCTGTGAGTGGTGCCAGCGCCTCTATAACCTCTTCCCGGACCACAGATGCTATGTCATTCGGTGCTACGGGTTCTATTTCCGTGTAGCCCTGAACTTGCGTAAGGACCTTCTGAAGCTCTTCTCTGACGATGGTGCGCACTATAGACTTTAGTTTACTGGCGTCCGCATCGGCCGAGACCGCGGAGACATTAGGCAGCCTCTGGAATCGTGATCGGGCGATACGTCTTCGTCGAAGGCTTTCTATGTGACGGCAGCGTTTCACGAAGGCATCGACGTTGTCATAGTCCTGGGACGACAGGACCTGGTACAAATCTTCAGCAATACCTTTCATGAGGTGGGCCACATTTTCGTCGTCAGACATAGATGGCTTTACTTTCCGGCAGAGAGCGAGAACATCTTGAATGTATGCTTCAGACGTCTCATCGATTTGCTGAGCACGTGTCAGTAGTACTCGTTCAGCTTGGCGCTTTACATCAGCTGCTCGGAAAAAGGTGTTTTTAAGAGCAGTCTTGAAAACAGTCCAACTGGTAAATGTATCTTCATTATTATCGAACCACTGTCGAGCGGTTCCGCCAAGGTAAAAAATGACGTTCACCAGACACATTTGATCATCCCAGTGGTTATAGTTGGCGATTCGATCAAAGTCCTTGTGCCATCTCTTAGTGTCTTCTTGGCTATCCCCGCTGAATATACACGGGCTTCTGGGTAGTTGGTACGTCAGGATCGGTATTGGTGCGATATTACTTGAAGCGGAACTGGCTGCTGGAGAATTCTGCTCGGATTCCTTCTCATCCACCATCTTTCTCGATCTTTTACGTGAATCCTGTAAGAGCCCAAACTCAGGAGGAAGTCCTCGAATCCGCAGGCTTCGGCGTAATACTGCCGTAGTAACTGAGAAATACCCGGCGCCTCCACCAGACTGTCGCGTAGATGAGGGGGTCCTACTAATGAACAGGCAAGTACAAGTCTAAACTCAAGACTTTTTATTAACTAGAACCGAATGAAGAGCTACTTATATACAGCTGGTGAACATGCTGAAACATTCCAGACTTGGAATGTTCTGGAAGAATAAGAAGGAAATTTACATAAATAAGATAACATTAACAACAAGGATATTTACATAAAAACCAATTATCGGGCATCTTGCCGTTGATGGGTTTCGAACCCGGTACTTTCAGGTTTCGAGTCCTGCGCCTTCTCCGCTAAGCTATGAGGAGCTCGGTCGAAAAGAGCGATTTTCGCTACAATATTTTAGCAACGTTGCAAGGGCTATTTTCTTATATTTCAGAAAAGTGATTAATTTAAGTGCAATAGCTGAAACGGAACAGGTAACTTTTAAATAATTGCTTAGTACTTCAGTACTTCAGCTGGTTATCAATTGAAAAAAAAAAAAAAGATCTGTATGCTAATTCCGATTCCAAATAGTAATTCGAGAAACGCATGTTAATATATATATTCACATACATATCTGATTGGTATATTGTAATTATATATGCAATATATTACATTGTTGCAGGTAAAATTATCTATTGTAAATTGTTGATGTTATGTTCCCTTTTGTTGGATTTGCAATGTAAATGCTATACAAACTTTCTAGGACACGCGGTACGTAAGATGAAGCTTCATATGATGCATGATAACGATGGGGGGATGTAATAACATATTTTATAGTGTAAGATGATATATAAGAATGTACGACACATGATACGTAAGTCAGTGGGTGATGTAGTAACACCACTATTTATGATATATTTTTTACAGTAGCGATATGTACTAATATTAATTTAGTACATATCGCTACTGTACTATCGCGCGATTAGTACGCTATGTACTAATAGCGTCTCTAAAGTGTTTCTCTCCTCCTTATCGTGTTCCCTTGTGGATTAATTGAAAAGCATGTTTGACTTGTACTGGAAAGTCCGGAGTTCGAGTCCCGGGGAAAGAACTGCACTTTTTCATGTTTTTTGCTTCGACCAACCTAATGACTTTACAAGTGACACCCGAACTAAAAGATATGGACTATAATTCGTCACCAGGTGACTGGATCTCCTCCTTCCCAGCAACCCTTTAAGTGGAGGAAGGCAATTTTTCTGGCCTCCTTACCAAAGAATCTCTAAGGAGAAGAAGTAAAGGTTCCCCGGGGCAAATATGGCTCCGTCAGACCGAAGAGACACATTATGTATATCCCTGAAGCTTACTTTAAAGGGGCAAACCATTCCAAAGCTATCCACTCTCCGTACCTCACTGCGCATGTGCGAAATAACATCAGGAGGCAACAAAGCAGCATCAAAGAATGCAGCATGCCGTCGGCCATGTTAGCAATCTTTTACCACGTTGTTAGAAAACGTTCTTTGTTGTTGTAGTCAGAGGTACTTGGTTTTAGCTATGTGAAATTCTTTTAAAGACTTTTTAAATGTAATGCTGTAAGTGAAATGGTTTTGGCTATTGGGTGAAAACTTTGCTCTTGGTTTTCACAATGGTCATTCCAAATAATTGTCTAAACGTTTTCATGGTAATTTGTTTTTAAAGTTGTTGTCGGATAATTATAATGTATTTCAGTGTTTTCAATTTATTTAGGGGTGCCTTTAATTGTCTTTAAATATTTTTTTCTGTTTCAGTTAGTTATTGCAAATTTTGCTTTTAAAATTTCACTGTAAAATTTTAACTATTGATGCATAAAAATTTATAACGTTTTGTACGGCATGTGTTTTCCCCCCTTTTTAAGTTTACAGAAGAAAAGAATTAAGAAATTTATTTCATTTAAATTTTGTCTTCGTACGGCTCGCTGTTTAAATTGAAAGTAAAAATTGGATAGGATTTCTATAATTCGCCCCAAAATTCCAACTAACATCCTTTTGCTCATAAAACTCCAGAAATGTATGAAAATAAAACATTTTGAGTTATTTCAAAGTAAAAAATTTACTATCTCCTCGAACTGCGCTGTTTAAATTTCACCCTGCGCTGGTGTTTCACTGCATAGCCGTGGCTCTTCGGTACAGCGGCGCAGAGGCGAAACAGGTTTACATTGCGTCTATGGAAGCTTTCATTTTTCTTAGAGATTCTTTGTCCTTACCACGTGCCTTCGTTATGTAACTGGAAACCACGTCTGACTAGCAATCGGAGAGCGGACTTGGATTCTCGGTAAAGGCACCGTACATTTTAGATATTCCATGCTGCGATAAACCTAATACTCTTCACATCTTTACAACAGTATTAAATCATTTTGATGATATTTTGAATGATAATGTCGTTTCACATTGATAATATCGCTATTCACGAGCAAGGTAAAATTTTTATTGTGTTACATATTATGCAAATTAAATGGAAGTGAAATAATATGAGAAGCACAATGTTATATATTGCTTTGTAAAACAGGCTTACAAATCAGATAAATTGACTAAACTGACAAAAATGGTACATTTATAGAGAGTTAAGTCTACCTTTGGTTTAATTACAGCTATGGCTAAAAACATAAAAGAACATTTTATAATGATTCTTTAACGCTTTTACTTCATAGTTAATAGGTTGTGTTTGGAGTAATATAATTTATTGTTTCTAAAAGTATCATTACCAATGTTGGGGTTCTTTTCATATAATTTTTTTTCTCTGTACTATCCCAGGAAAGCAATTTTTTGAGACATTTCAAAATGAAACCAGAAAGACAGATATATTTTATAAATTTTTTTAAAGGAGTAAATGTTATTTCTTTGTAAAGTTTGTATCGTTTTTGAAAAGCATTTTTGGAATAGTTAAGCGGAAAACATTACGATGCGAAAATACTCCAATAATCGACGATGATATTTACAGGATCAATAAATTATAGTCCTGGATTGCAAACAGTACACGTTAGCTACACATTAGAAAAGCTTAAAGAGCCATTATTCTTAAATTTACAAAAATAAATAAATAAAGGTGTTTCTAATTGTTTTCTTTTTACCATAGCTTTATGAACAACATGTACGTATGTACAACATGAAGAAGCTGTATAATAACATGAAGCAGACGGAAAATGTGAGAATTGAATATATCGATGGAGCTAAGAATCTGTAATATTCTACAAAAACACCAAATCTAGAAAATGGATTAGCATAACTAAATCCTGGTAAATTGTTTCTAACATTTCATTTCCGCTTTTGCAGAAATCTAGTCATCTACGACTGTGCGGAGCAGGAAGTAGATTATCATTTTGATCGAAGGGGAGGGAATAAACATCACTCAGTAAAAAAGCTTCAATCAGACATTTATAGCATTTTAAAATTGAATTTTTCTAAAAATTTTTTTAATATTTCAGGTAGGATGAGTTTCGGGGTTTTCATAAATTTAATTATTTATAAACATAACTCTTGTTTTCTTCCCTGTATGGAAGGAAGTATGGTGTTACAGTATGCAAATTTTAATCTTTTCTACGATATCCTGAACTTTTTTTAAAATAGAAAACTGAGCTTTTTCCTTTCTGATTGTAACAGCAAATTAATTTAAATCTGGAATTAGAAATTTAATAATAATGTAAAAAGCTTTTCATTTAAACAAAGCATTGGTTTGATTATGACAAAGCATGCTAGGGCTATGGGATGCCTTCGTGGAGGATTTTCGAAGAGTAACTGATTCCTACCCACGCCACACATGGGGAAAACCGCAAAAACATCTAAGCAGCCTGCCTCTTCAGCGCTTAGCGTCGTTTGAGTTCCGAACTCGATGTGCCTCATGTAACTGTGTGGCATATCTTATGGAAAGGTCTACAATTCGGCCATACACCTTTCAGATGTTGCAGGCGTTAAAACTTTCCGACAAACCGTTGCGTAAAACTTTCTGTGAGAATTTGCATGATAAACTGGTGGTAAGTAGTTTCGCGAACAGACTGTTTACAGATGAAGACACTTTTTCACGTTTCTGGCAAAGTTAATCGCTATAATTTAACATTTTGGGACACGGAAATTCCCCATGCTATAATGGAACTATGCGTGATTCTCCAAAGGTGAACGTTTTCTCCGCCATTTCAAACAACTGTATTTTTATTCTGTTTTCTTCGTGGGAATATCGATTAACGGATGCATTTACCAAAATATGCCATCAGATTGGTTGTTCGCTCAGTTGGAGGAAGCAGTTCCCGGCTTCATTCTGCATCAAAATGGTGCTCCACAACATCGGTATAAAAACGTACACCAGTATTAGAACGATAGTCTAACCCATGACTGGATTGGCCGTGCTGCGTAAAACAATATGTTTTTGCCTTGTAGGCCGCCGGTATCCTCAGATCTTTTCCCTTGTGATTTTTTTTTTCTGTCGGGTTTTGTAAAAAACAAAGTGTTCGTGCCTCCATTTCTCCAGAACTTACAGCAACTGAAGCTCCGGATAACTGAAGTGCTCTAATCATTAGCAAAAGATATTCTATCACGAATATAGCACGAACTGAAATACCACAGAGGTATCTGCCGTGTCACCGAAGGTGCACACATAGAACGTCCAGAGAAAATTTGTAACTATTGTTTCATTGTAAATTTGAGTTATGAAAATAAAGTAATTACAGCTTTCACAGGTTTGCTTTCTTTTTTAACCATTCAACATAAAACACCTTCCGCCAGCTCGCTCCTCCGTAAAGAATAATAGCTCCGTTTTGATCCATGCCACCTGTCTAGCGACTGGTGGATCTACTGATAGATACGATATACTTAATATTGTAAGGAGCTTATACCTACTTACTCAGGGTAAATAATAGGTGGCCTCTGCACACCTAACCTAACCTATACCTTAATTAGAAAAGACGAGGAGAAAAAAAAATGTGTGTGTGGGCTGGGTGCACTTTTTCTGCTGAGCAAAGTTCTCCTTTTTCCTCCTTTCCTGAGCAGCATGGACAAATTTTTCCCTATCTGCTTGCGGTCTTTCTATCGCATGCACCGGGAAAAATGAGCATTTAGCTCTCACTTTCGATTGTGTCGCAATTTATTATTACATTTTAGTTCAAACAATGGAGAGTTCTCTTCTCCGAAGTTTGCATTTACTTTAAAATGCTGTACATGTGTATTATACGTATATTAAAATTTAACAAAGTTTAGCAATATTTTTACCCAAATATTGTGCAAAGAGAATTTTTTGATTAATTTCGTTATTTTATTTATTTTGTTAACTTTACTGCTCATTGTAACGTAAAGTTTGAGCTATGTTGTAAAACTGTAACTTTTGGCTAACATGCATTGTTACTGGAACTAGTTGAAAGTTTGTGTAGCGACTTACAGCTGAAACTAGAAGATGAATACAAGTTAAGTGTGTAAAAGATCCTTTTATTGAACTCAATTATTTACAGACGGCATGGTCTTAAGTGGTAACAATTTCACGATCCACTTTTGGTGAGGAAGTTAAAGAAAATGCCAACAAATTAAATTTAAAGACAAGCTAATAATTCAAGACTGCACAAATTAATTTAATCTAGCAGAAGAAACCTACACTGGCGTGATGCTAGCTTTGGCGGTAAGAATACCAAGTCGAGATTCAAAATTCAAACAGCCTTTTGAGATCACCAGATCTCAAATGTTTTCTACAACTTTGAACAAAATTAATTTTATTCTGTACTTTCTAATTATGCCATTCTCATTCCCATGCAATTCCTACCGTAACGAGTTTCACGTATTCGCTTATTCGATTCCTTAGAGAACCGGGGGGGTTTAATAGTACTGCAATAAAAGCATAGTTCGAAAAATGAAGTTTTTAGTAAAACATGTTTAAAGTTTACCTTGGTTTTGAAATGCAGGAATCACGCTTGATTGTTGAATTTAAGAGTAAGCATTGCTAAAATGCTTCATAAGAATCCTGTTAAAAATAATTATTATAAAATGGTATAAAATTAGCCGTATTTAATAACTATTGTTATCAAATTGCTTTATTGTCTTTTTTTTACCATTACATTGAACTATGCTGGAAGTTCATGGCTCAAAGAAAATTAAAAGAAACTAAAGACAAGAAATTAAGTTTTATTAACAATGTTACCACATTGGGTCATGTAATACAAAATTATAAAAGGATAAATTTTTCAAAGCTATGGTATTAATCAAAGCCCAAAAGAAAGTGAACAATTTCCCCAAAATAGGCTATATTTATTTAAGTTTGAAAATAGAACCTATTTTTATGATCCTAATTTCAGACCGCTGTAAAACGGTCAATAGCAACAGCTTGGTAAGGTGATTAAACTTTCTAGATCGTCAAATTTCTGAGATGTTGCAAGAGTTTCGTTATAAACTTTTTACAATGTTGGCTGTTGGAAAAACCACAAAACTTTTCCTGTACGATGGAGTTTTAATATTGATAGTTTGAAAGCTGTAGTTTTTGAAGCACAGTAGGAAAATAATTCAGTGATTGTTTTTATACCTACTTACGCAGGGTAAAATTAGTTAAAACAAAATTGTTGTTGAAGTGTACACTGTCAGTATTTACAATAAAATTCTAACAAGTCTGTTCTGAGATCCTTTACATCAGTAAAGTCGTCTGGAGCAAACTAAAGAGTGTCAGTATACAGCCAGTGTATGCCAGAAAATAAAGAATCTAACAGATACTAATGCGGTACTCATTTAAAATATAGGTACTTATGAGTTATCCCGTCGGCAGTGAGAATTAGCTATCAACGAACCTTGAAATTGACAGATATCCCTCCAAAGTTGCGCCAATAATCCTTGCGGAATTCTGAAGGAATTGACACCTCTTTATTTACTAAATAATCAGTATTCGATATACTTTCTTTTCTGCGCTTCGTGAAAATACTTTTGTCGATTTCTACTAATTTGTTAGGCACTCCCATTTTATCGAAAACTCTGTTTAGAAGTCTATGAGTACAAGCATATGAGACATAGGTAAGTAGGATACGACTCTTCCATATACTACTTACTCTTCGGATCTTTCGGCAGCTGATTACTGTGTCTTCTAACGTCCAGGCATAGTTTCTTTTCTAAGAGAAAATTTTAGTAAAAACTTCAGCTTTTCATTAACTGGTTAAAGACTTTTGGACACAGCAAAAGTAGAGTTTTTAAAAATTGACATGAACGATCTCAGAATAAGTTGACAGAAATACATTGACGTCAAGGACAATTAATTTATTTGCTTGTTGTCAAGTCCATATTTCACGGAAGAATGGTTGCCAAAGCCTCAGGCTACACTTTTACTTCCACTCCAATTTTGAGGAGAAGCCCGAGATAGGGCGGTCCGAAGGTCAGCCTCGCCTCTTCCCTACACGAGATCAAGCTCGCAAAATTAAAATCACATGCAAGGACTTTCAACTCGCCAGATATTTAGGCTGCGCCATTCCGCAGAAACACTATACATTTACTAACATCCATGCTTTCTCCAGGATTCGTATCGAGCGCTTCGGTAAGGCAGTTAGAGCCACTAACCACTATTGCGTTTGGGCGGCAATTAATTTGTTTAATTAAATGCATTGCTTCTTTTTAATTTTTTTCCTGTTTCTTTTCAGAGAACCAGAGAAATCGGAAACTTCAACCTAACAGGCTGACTTAAATTTGATCATTTTTATTTTCAACTAAAAGATTTGAAAAAAAGAACTTGAATGCTTCTTTTGTTAAAAAAAAAAAAAAAAAAAAAAAAAAAAAAAAAAAAAAAGCTCTAGAATTAAAACCACTGGCTTCTAGTAATGTAGGTATTTTAAATAATCTTTGCATTTTGCAAACTTGCATACAATTCGTAACATACTTGGGATATACCTCGCGTATTCCCTCTTTTTAACTAATTTTATTATCCGAAAATCGAGGGGATAAAATAATGCACGTAGTTTTCTTTCCGAAGAACGTGGTTACATTAAGAATGTAAGAAATGTAAAGAAGTTTTTATAAACTACAGGTAACTATCACAATATTCTTTCTTCAAAAGAAACCTGCATTCTAATAAGAATACATAGAATATTAACATTAGACTATCTGATAGTTATTGAGCCAGGGGCACTTCATACATTCGTGTGAAGTCTTCACCGCAGTTCTCAAGAAGAACTTCGGAAGAAGAAAGGAGAAGGAGGACGAGAAAAAGATCTGGATTTCGAAAGATCGAAAGCGTCAGTAGCAGATAAGGGTACAATGAACTGGAACGTAAAAAATAGAAGTAAGGGGAAATTATATGTTTAGAAAGTTAAGTGTGAGAACACCTCCGACGTTCGGGTAGCTTAACTAAGAATATGCATAAATACATTTCAAACAATAAATGCAAGACAAAATAAAACGGTTTAAATGCTAATGCAAAAATATAAATAAAAACTAAATACATTGAAAAAAATAATCAAGGGAATACAATTTACCAATAAACTACTTATCAGAGGGAAAAAAATATATACAATAGGTATTTGGTTTAGTTGATTATGGCGAAGCACAGTAGGAGCACATACTACCTAAGCGGAGGGATAGCCTTTGTGGAGAACTTTCTCAGGGAAATTGGCACGTATACATGTTACACATGTACAAAAGTCCATGCAGCTATCCCGTTTGCCTGGATTCGAATCCAAGTCGGAACTACCAATGTTCAGAGATTTTAAAGCTCGACCGTTGGTGGGTCTGTAGAATAAGGAAATGTCGAAACTATGCATGTATTTTTTAAATTTTCATAACCTAGCCTTAAACGGCTAGGGTGAAATAACGCGAGGAAATACGGTATCACGAAATGAAACACTTTGTTCATTATATTTAGAACATCGAACGCTTACAAATGATAATAACATAAATAGGTAAACAATTAAAGAATCTTGCCTCAGGCATTTGGCTTGAAGTAGTTATGTTTACTTCCATCCCATTCTTGCCTGACACCTTTCGAATATGATTGATTCCGTAAAGAATTCACCAGAAAAACTGTGAGGTTACTGCGAGTTCAAACGAAAGCATGGCGTATTTCGTTTATTTACTTTTTATGACCGGAAGCACTGAAGATATTTTACAAAACCGCTGTCGAATACAGGCAAGTAAAGTAAGTGAGCTGAATAGAAATCAGTTAGTTTTCCCAAATGCGCACCTGAAATGCTGTCTTCGTTTTGTAATACCTGCCACCTGCGTAATTTAGCCAGTTCTTTTTTATGGCCCCGTCAATTACTTATATTGTTAAAAAATAATCATCTGGACTTTTATTTCTCCAGTGATATGTGCAATACTTCTTGTGCAAGCCAGACTCGCATAATAAGCAGAGTAGCTTTTTTCGTATTTTGTTATTAGACGGTGAATGTTTCTGAAGTGCTTTTATAGGGCAATTTTTCATCATAAACGGTTATATTTTGGATTTCAAAAATCCTTTAAAGTTATACGAGTATTTTTGGAAAATGAGATGGAACAGTTTGACACTCACAATGTCAGAATAACTTCAAGGAAGTCCACTGATATAACAGTTTAATTTAATGCAATTTCAGATCGATTTCGAGAAATTAACTAATTACAGTAAGTCTATAAAATTCTGATATCAAAATATAAACTGTTTTAATGCAGTGCGCAAAATGACAAACATTTTGAGAGCCTTTCATTCATTTTTACAAAATATTTGAACAGCTAGTTTTGGCAAGCATGAAAATAATCTCTAAAACTGAGGAAGATGCAAGTGTTACGTAGGAAAAAAATATTTAAATTAAGATTACTTTTACATTTTAACTTTTAAACTGACTACTTCTTGGTACAGTGACAAAAAAAAAAAAAAAAAAAAAAAACTTCAAACTAAAATTAACTACGTACTCTCATAATCAAACTCTTAATACTTTATATCAATGAAAGTGAAAGATTCATCCTTAACACTTTAAAATCAAAGAAAAAAAAAGAAAAATCCCTCCTGGTGTTTTGTTAGAATCAAAAATTATCTGTCAAAACAAAATGTTAAATGTACTTCCGCAACAAAATCATTAACACGCTATCTCTTACTAAAATAGAACTAAATCAGACCTCCAACCTGAAAACACATAAATATCGATACAACTCTAGAGATAGCCCTAAAACACATTTAAAATGCAACACAGAACTCTTCAAAACACCAGAGAGAGATAAATCTCGCACCTAAGAAGTCAACTCATCAATTCCAAATAAATTAAGTAAGCCGATCGTATAGTCACAAACACTTAAAAATGATTTTCTACTACCCAAGTTCGAATTAGAGTAAAATCATGTTTCCGTAAGGAACACATGGGTGACTTACAGTAGACCACAATTAAAACTCAAAAGAAACGTACAATAATTAAATCAATAAACACATTTATTAAATATTCCAAATATAATAATTTAAAAATAGCTGGCCAGACTACCCCTACAAACCATTTTTTTTTAAGTTACTGATAGTTTTTTTTTTCATAGCCATCTCATTTTTAACGTTATTCAATTCATACAAAATCATAGTGAAACACCTCACAGTTATTAATCTTTTTTAAAAAGGTACTCAAGAAATTTAAACTCATGTATAAAGCTAATTTATAATAAATCATATTTCTTTCAACTGTGACACATCAGTATATTTATCTTCGGTCATACTGAAATTAAATGAACATAGCAATTAAACATTAAACAAAAATTTCCTCCCTCACAGGATTCAAACATGCATGCCTTCTCCAGGATTCGAACCCGCGTTTGTCGGTATGGCAGTCAGTGGCTCTAACCACTATACCGGTTCCCTTCTAACTGCTGAAATTTTCAAGAGCCTAATTATATTATCTTTCATTTCTATATCTTTTTCTTTTAGATTTTTTTTTTATTTTCAAAACTCTATTATTTTTATTTAAACGATACGCGATCAAACCTGGAGCAGCAAGACAACAAGAGAAATGGGCATTATTAAAGTTACAAGGAAGTAGAAGTATCTTGTTAGATAATGTAATGTTAATATTACTATTGTTGCATGCGTACGGATTCGTAATAGTTTGAATGCACACAGGTCCGATGATAGGCTGATAAACTTTATTTTGTCAAAAGAAACACTTCGGAGTTCTGGAACTTTCCACAGAAATACTCGTACAGGTGTTCACATTATCACAGAAAACAATCAGTAGTTACACTTCAAACTACTAAGAACATTAAACACAATGCATTGCAGAACGCATCTAAATGGCGAAGCTCTTAATGCTCCGAAGTCGCTCTGAACTAATAACCCTCAACAGCAATTGATGGCAGATGCTCTCTCCGGCCTTATATACTAGTTTTCACTCGGTCGCCAAGATATTTATAGTACTTTCTGCATCTCGAAATTACTGGAAGGCATACGAGGGCCAGATACGATTAAATCTAATATAGCGAGCAGTTATATTTATTCAATTACAATGCCTATTACGGAGAGACAAGGACCGGCCCTCAGTGTTGCCAAATGGTAGCCAAGTTTGGCGACTAGAATCAGTCGCCAAAATCATTGCCAGCTTAGGATTTCTCGCCAATTTAGCGAGACAGCTATTTACTCAATGTTAAATAAACTTTCTTCTGTATTTTTTTTTCCGGCAGAGCATCCTCCCTCTAGATTTTCATGTTACATTATACAGAAAAATGCAACAATTTCGCATGTAATTACACTACAATTATCCGTGTATGTGCAAAATTTGTAACATTATATATTCTTGCTGGAAAGTACTATGTTTCTTTTTTAAAGAAATTGCATTAAGATAGTTAGTTACTTGTAGTTTACTTACGACTACTTTTCATTGTTATGTTGTTGCTCAACCGCGTCCTCCGGAAAACCGCATAATATTCCTCTGTTGATTTTCAGACGATAAAATTAGTTTAAAATTCTGAAAGATTTCAGATTTTATATTATCGCCAAAGGGTGCGCTTTTTTTTTTTTTTTTTTTCCATTTACTCCATACAGTCTCGAGATCATTTGGGCTAATGTGCCTTTAGGCTAAAAATATTTAAAAAATAGTATATCTTCAGAATTTCCGATAAACAGCCTAGCGCGACAGAGATAATTTTTTTTTTCTAGTACAGTGTTGCCGTTGCTCGCTTTGAAATTAATGAGTTTGCTAACCATTCTTTAAAGTTCTACAAAATATGAAACAGACACTAAGACATATTCGAAATTCAAAATTCGGGCTTCCAGGTGCCCATGTTCGGGTGAGGATTACGATACTGAAAATTTGATGGCTTTAGGTACCGTCGTTTTGTTCACAGTGCGAGAAACATATTTACATTCATGCCGATTCGTCATTATTTATTTCCTTTAAATATAATACCGAGCGATAATATTTGGTGGCAACAATTAAAAAAGGTTATAGTGAAACGACGCAAAATGCCATTTTAAGACTAATAGCTCTCGTTTGGGCTAAAAAAAACTTCGCAGGGGGTAAGACTATGCGAAGAAGTAGAAAATTATTTTTGACATCTTTGTATGTTTGTAAATCTTGTAATTCATTATGTCCTAATAAATACTGTTTCTGAATAGATATTTCTAATTATAGATAATTGTGGATAAACTAATTAAGAAAAATCATTCAGTTTTGTCTACACTTTCAATACATTTAGACTTAGAATATTAAGTTTATATTTGACATAATTTTTAGAAATCTTAAATTCATATTCATAACTTATGGGTTGAAACTGGCCAATGCATCAGTTTATGTTTAATAACGAAAGTGCTTAGTGAGTTTCAATCCAAAACCGTTCCCCTGTTACATCACAAAAAATATTATCTAGTGCTAGTAATTCGGCAGACTGCTGTGTATTAGGTACTACATCTAGTTGATTGGTGTTAACCCTCCGAGCGTTACGAGTTTAGCCCTGAAATTTCAAAGTTCCTCAAAATGTCATGAATAAGTGGTATTTTCTTGATTTTAATTAAAAAATGACTCTCTCAGTTTGTACCTTGATTCCTTTTCTTCCAATATACATCCAAACCGAAATCAGATACATTTAAAAGTTGCAGAAATATTCATGTATAATGAATATAAAAGGCTGTTGGCATAAATATTTTCATGGTTTTCCCCATGTGTAACGCGGATACAAGTCAGTTTCCCATAATAAATCCTCCACGGAGCATAGCTCCCTTTCCATGCAGTGCCTAATGGCTGAGCATGTAACAAATGAAAAAAAAAAAATACTGATAGAATAAATTTATACCTTTTTCAAAAAATAAACTTTCAAAACTCTATTATCTTTTGCTTCTTATTTCCAGATCTCAGTATTTTGATTTCAAGCCAAACTATTTTGATATTCACGTCATACACGACCGCAAGGGGATTTTCAAAAAATCATTTTAAATTATGTTAGTACTATTTCAGCTTTTACGCAAAATTTCTTCTCTAATAAAATTTAGAAAAACACTAGTCCTTTTCCACACGGTGTTACTAAACGAAGTAATCGCATTAATGCTTTTTTATGCTGCCATTTAAAAAGGAAAAAAGAATTAACGGAGTAAAAAGTAGGTATTAAAAAGGAAACAACCTTAACGGTCAATCCACAAAATCATTTATCACTGTTTGCTATCATGAATGACTACTTGCCCCGATTGTTTATTCATGGAATGATATACTTATACCTATGGTGGGAAGAGTAAGGCAACTAAAAATACTCACCCAGTTTTGAGAATGGTCACTCCCTAGTGACACTTCCTACACAAGATGCAATTTGGAGATAATGGAACCGATAACATCCGGCAAATTGTTTCTGAACCCAAGTTCTTCCCGATACACATCAACCGGCTAAGCGGCTTACAAGGCAAACGTACTCCAAATAAAGAGACACTTATATTCTCCACAGATGTTAATGCCTTTGGCGTAACAAAATCACCTTGCACTAAGAGAGCAAAGGTATTTGCTCAACGTAGTGACTTTTAGCTGCACAGTATAGTTCAATTTTGGTTAATCATATTATTTCAATACCTTATAGACCTACATATTGTTATTTGTTATCTTATTTGCGCTAATAACTAGCTGTAATTCAGAATAACGTGAAATCAAATTAACAAATAATCTAATAATTCTGTCATCATTGTCGAAAAGTGATGGCAGGAGAATTTGGGGGGAGTTTAGAAGAGGCCTAAATGCTATTACCTCTTAAATAATCCAGGGAATGGAAACCTATCATAGCATTATGATTCAAACATGGTTTTAAACATTATAATACTAATATAGGTTTAATTTGTTAAAAACTCTCTTTTATTTAAATATGTTAACTGTCATTAGTATTTCTTGAAACAGGAGACACTAAGAAATCCGCAATTAGTAGTGTATTGTTCTTGGTGGGTGGCCTTTTTTAGATTTTTAGAATAGATATAACAGTGCTAATATTATAGAAAATTAATGAAAACTGCAAAAAAGTAGTATTCAACCTAATAAATAGAAGTATAATAAAAAAATGGTGGTTAATAATCAGTAAGGAGCCTAAAAAGAGTAATCAAAGATTATCCCTTAATTATGCAGTTTCCCATTAATCAAAACGTATTGATCCTATTAACTCAACCTATGCCGTATGCAATCTATGCACATATAAATTCTATTCTTTTCTTCAATCCATAGTGTGGACCTACAGTAATCTTTCGTAGTTTGCTTCCCTATTTAGACCGTGAATGCTGATTGTTCGACTCAGGTTCATACCCTGAATAGCGGGCTGGCTGCTGGAAGGTCGATTTTCGTTGTTTTTCCCATGTGTAACATCAATACGGTCTAGCTTCTGTAAGAAAGTCCTCTTCGAAGGTCTCCCTCGCCTTAGGCAGATAGCACTACTGTCTTTTTCCTATTCAAATTATAAGGTATTTCTCCCACTTTCCTAGCGTCCTTCGTGGTGTAATGGTAGCAGGCTGGGCCGGTATTCCGGAGATCCGTGGTTCGATTCCCGGCGAAGGCGGTTGCTCATTTTTCATCTCGCTGGCTTGCAAAAAATCCTAATGACTCTACAAGTGGCGCCCGAACTAAAAGGGTTGTGGATGATGATTCTCCGCACCCAGGATTTGGCGACTAGGTCCCCTAAAACCCTAGTCGCCCTTTAAAAAGGGGAGTATATAAGGTATTTCTACCACTTTCCTAGCGTCCTTCGTGGTGTAATGATAGCACGCTGGGCCGGTATTCCAGAGGTCCGTGGTTCGTTTCCCGGCGAAGGCGGTTGCTCATTTTTCATCTCGCTGACTTGCAAAAAATCCTAATGACTCTACAAAATAACTTCACACGAGCTAAGCTACTTCTTAATTTTGTAAGTAGCATAACTCTGTTAACTAGTCACAATAACTTTGCAGCTTGTTCTAGACGCTTGTATCAAAAATCAAAGTTGTTAATTACACACATTCAAAGAAGGAGCTTCTTAACATATTTTTGTAAGAAAATTCCAGGAAGCTCAAGAAGAGAACGCACTGGTTTTACAACCCAGCGACCTATGTTTAGGTGAGTTGATAGGGTGTTGCTACGTCTATACCTTGTGTTAAGGTCTTGCAGACCCTACTAGACTGGAAGTGAGTAATTGCTTCAGTCGCAATGATACGTTTTAGGAAGTTTAAAGTATATTTTTTTTTCTTATCTTAGAAGGCACTACTTGTGAGACAGGCGAACCTCTGCTACTTGCGGGTATTTAAATTAATATAAGCTAAATTCCAGTGTAAATAAAGCAGTCTGAGACTACAGTAGACAACTTAATCTGCCTCAAGATATTAGTGGAGTGTTTTTAAACGTCGCCTAGCAAGATATGAAGCCTCAAACAAATTTTAGCAGAGCTGGCTACAGTAAGTGATAGAGAGACGAGGCTGTCAGAAGCTCCGACTCCAAACATTCAAACCCCCGGCTTAAATATGCAATAACTAATTTGCATTCTGGTGAGGACTGCAAAAGGAAGACGTTAAAATAAACATTAAAATCGTAATAACTGGTTAATTAAAATAAAACCTTACAAGTTGGCCAACCACGAAAAACATAAGATCATCAAACCATACTAACGTGCATCGGCTTAGGGGCATATGTACTCATAAAACGTATTAATAGCATACAACTCCACTCACAAGAAGCTCTTTGATCGAACATTCTATACATCAAAAGCTTGAGAAATTAAAAATTATCTGAAAAAAATTCATACTCGAAACAAAGAAAATAGGTTTGCAAAATATATCGAAGATAAACTTCCGTAAAAATAATCTCTTCAGTGTCCAAAAGGATTGAAATCTATGACTAAAAGGAAACTGATTTCTCCGTAAAGCAGCGATATTTCGACTATTTTGAGCTGCGGATACTCCTACAGAAATTATGCCACTGTATTTCAATGAAATAGTTGACCAAAAATGATATATGTTTTGAATTACTCTTTACCTAATTCGCAAGAAATGGAAAAACTAACTTTCTTATAATACTTTTACACAGTGCTTATGACCAGAAGTTAGGGAAATATATTAGTACCCGAATTTATTGGCATACATGTACCTAGCACGGAAGCCCAGGAGAAAATTAATTAAAAGCCGAGCGGTGGAATGGTTAGTTTATTTTTTAGCGAAAAATAACTGAAACTGAGAAAAACACTCCATCCCAAATTAGATACCTTTGGCATTTAGAAAGAAAGTAATTAAATTATAAGCCTTGAATTAAAAACAAGAAGTGTAAATAAATATTAAGGAACTGAAGAAAGTTGAAACTTTGCTGTTGTGAGCCTTTGCGAAATAAATTTCAATCTACTGCTTGCGCTTCAAGTACTAGAATATAAGTTAAGAAAATTTCTTACCTTGTGATCTATTATTTTTATCGTCTTGCAAAATTTAATTTGTAATCCATTGATCATTTTTTGAACTTTAACCAACTAACCAAGTTTCTGCTCGCTTCTACTTGCTCTACCTTCCAGCCTTTTACTTGCCCTCCAAACAGATTACAATTTACATCCATTCCATTAAGTAATTTTCTAATAATGTATCATAAACTAACCTCTGAAGAGTTTAACTGTTATCTCATTATTTTTGCTTTTACTTCACTTCTACTTTCATCTGCTCGCTACAAAATGCCAGTTAGTTAAGGAATTTAAGCACAAAGTTCTTGAGTTAAGGAATTTAAGCACAAAGTTCTTGAGTTAAGGAATTTAAGCACAAAGTTCTTGAGTTAAGAAATTTAAGTGCAAAGTTCTTCAGTTAAGGAATTTTTTAAGCACAATGTTCTTGAATTCGAGAGAGAGTTTTTAGCAGTTATCGCTGATTGTGTCACTACTGTTCTCTCAGAGCTAACCAATTGGGGAGCTGTAAAGTCGCTAAACTCTGGTAGTTCGACTTGGGCTCAAAGCTCGGTTAATCAACTGGCTGAATGGGCATTTTCGTGGTTTTTTTTCCATCTTTAACGTGGATATGAGGCACTTTTCCTTAGAAAGTACTCCCCGAAAGTTCTCTTAGAAAAGCATCCCTCCCTTAGGCAGAGAGCCCTCCCACGTGTTTTACCGTAACCAAACAACTCAAACTATGTCTCCCAGCATCTTAATTATTTGAACTGGTTCTAGCTTTGCTGACCGTAACTCCTTCCAGAAGTCACGATTGAGGACGCACCTACAAAACTTTTATTCACACTTTGCCATGTAAATTTGAATACATGAATTTTACTTGAACTTTCTTTCTAGTTTTTCGCAAGCTGTGGAGATTGCTTTCTGTTAATACACATGTTGATTAACCTCCAGGCTGGATATTCAATGAAAAGGTTTATTTTAAACTTTCTTCTTGAGCTGGAGTTATTTTACTTAGAAGTTAAAGACGACGGCAGTCTTTATGCATCCAGAAATCAACATTCACGGTAACTTTGATCCGCACATGTTTTGTCTTTCTTTATATATGCAAGTTAATGATTTAATTATTGTACATGGGGAAGCATCTGAAATAGAACATTTATATAGAAAAAGAAGCACGCAGACTTTAAAATTAGGTAAAATTCAGTCTAAGATTATCAATAGCTTTCTCATTGAAATTAATATCATATTCATAGTGAAACAAACCTATTATGTTGCATTGGCCATATTTTCGTTAGTTTAACTTTTCAGCCTTCATGAAATAATTTGAAAATTATATTGTGTTAAAAATGGTTTTCCTTATAAACGATTTTTTTCTTTCTTTGAGCACCTTTTTTCCCGCTTCAAAAGTCTTTATCTTTTTGTACTATGTCCTAATAGTAATAGTGTACTAATTACGATCTTTACTTATAAGGTATTTCTCCGGCATTCTTAGCATGCCTTCGTAGTGTAGTAGACAGTACGCTGGGCGCGTATTCCAGAGGTCCGTGGTTCGATCGCCGGCGAAGGCGTTGCTCATTTTTCACTTCTGCTTCCAAAAAAATAACCTAATGCCTCTACATAGTTACTTCAACCTGAATTCCATGAAGGCAAATATTGGAGAATTTTCTGTTTAATCAAATTTTATAAGTATGAAAAACCTAAGAGACACAATTTACTTATGTTGGAAGTTATCCAAAAGTATGGAAGCTTGCAAAACAGATTATATTTATACATTGTTGTCAAGAACGAAGATATTGCTAAAGGCAAATAAAAAAAATTCAGACAGAAAGGTTTAAGAAAGATTAGCTTAGAAGAATGAATTACGTTTATTTTATGTCGTTATTAAATCACAAAATTAAAATCTGTGTTCTCAGTAATTTTTAAGGCTTTTCATGGGTGACTAAGAGAAACATATTTAAAGAAATTAGAGTGCTTTAAAATACAATATTCTAGTTTTTAATCCATCATTATTACACAGGAAAACGGATGCTAATATGTGACAACGTTTGGGTCTTTGTGTAAAATATGTTTTAAACTTCTTAGTTTTTGTCTATACTGATAAATTTTCAGCAGCATATTGCGCGAAAATACTTGGAATAATTATGTTTTTAAATGAAAACATTTTGTGTTGATATATATATATATGTGTGTGTGTGTGTATATATAGGACTGGAGATGGTTTTTCGCTCAGATGTAACTAGGCAAGGCTTTACTGCGTAGTTAGAAGAATGACACATGCAAGAAGACGCAGCAGAATTCAACATAATTTTATTATTGTATAAAGCAATTCTAGAGATAAATATTCATACATCAGTATGGGTACAATATATATTACTCCTACTGCTAGCTGGATGTGCTTAAAAGTTACACCCTGATAGCAGGCAAGAGGGGAAGCCGATAATTCTTTAAAATGAGTTGTTAAAGATTTAATCAAGCTAACATAAAAAACATAACTTTCCGTAGCATTTTAGTTAAAAAATATTATAAAATTCTTGTCTGAATCCTTTAACAGTTTCGTAATAATTTTATATTTTTCGCTGCAATGTACTCTTTTAACAAAATTCAGTTTACGTTTCACAGAACAAACGTGGTAAAACCGCATATTTTTTATTAAAGAAAGGCCTCTTTTATTTAAAAATTCTTTGAATAAAACCTCAACAAAAAGCCAAAGCAGCGCAATATTTAGGTAGGAATTCTAAATACTTTGTAGTTCTTTCCGTCGCTAACATCAGTATTCTTGCGGGAAAAGAAGACTCGTCATTATTTCTTACCAACCGCAACAAGTATTAGCGTGAACAAATATAAGACTAGAGCTTCAGTGCTTTTCCCTATGTTATTGTTATAAAGAATGATCAGGTCAACATAACAGCTGAGCTGGAAGTGCCGAGAGATGTGAGGTCAAGAAAGAGGGAAAGCATCTAAAAACATCTTTGAAGTATTCAAGGTACCGCATGATATTAAAGAAGAACATAATACTAAGAAAAAGAATTAAAAAAAAAAAAAAAAAGGAAAAATCGTGCTTAAGTGTAGCAAGGATCTTTTGGGGTTCCATGTTTTCCTTAAGCAGGTTGGCACAAACCTGTTATATCAAATCAAAGTCCATTGGCCCTGAATAACTGGAAGTAACTGCGCTCCCGGTGATATGCTTACTGCAAGGCTATAGATTTTTTAAATTCTTTCCGAATTATTCAGATTTTCGAATCAGTATAAATTATATATAATTGCGCGTATCGATAAACTTGTTCCTAAAGCTAATCTGTCCTTTATTAAACATAAAGAGATGATCGGAATTCGTCAAAAGTATTGGTGAACAGTTTTTCTGCTTCTCCCTCCCCCCTCCCCGAGAATCATTTTCTGATATATTTGCAATAAAATATATTAATGAAACATATTTGAAAGTAGATTATTGAATTTTACGTCAGTAAGTTCGTAATCACTCCTTATTAGTGCTTACGAAGTCAAGCATCAAAAGCGGTTTCTGAAAACAGTGAGCATTTTGTCTTGTGAATAGTTGTTGCATAAACTGAAGTTATTTTTTAACTGATTGATCTGTTTTGCATGTCTACATCCAACGTTAATTTCCGCAACATTATTCTGAATTAATTTTTGATTGCAACTAGATGCTGAAGATAAATTTTCGGGCGTTTAAGAAATCAGAAAGGAATTCATTTCCCTAATTACTTCAGATTTGATCAGATTTATGTAATGTTATCTACGAGTAAGAACCGGTTTATTTACCTCCAACGAAGGACTTGTAAAGCTATTATTTTATTACCAGTCTGATAAATCTTAGTTTTATCTCTCCCTAGGTATTATTTTCATTTGATGAAAGAAATGAAATTTATTGCGTATTTAAAATTTTTATTACATTATTGTTTATTTATTTTCGTAAAGACTTGTGTATTCTAAATAATGTCAAAACAAGGGGAAGTTTACGTGCATGTAGAAGTTGGAAGTATAAACCAAAGATGTGATCTAAGAATGTTTAAATTTATTTGTGAAAAGATATGTAAACAAAGCCAAAAATGGGATGTAAGAAATTTTAAAATATCGTGTTTTAGCCAAAGTTTCACGCGACCGCAAATATCGTCTGGGCAAACAATTCGCGTTGGCCTGTTTAAACATATTTTGTCAAAAGATTTTGGGCATTTGAAAGAAAGAGACTTGCTTTAGAGCAGTGTGTTGTGAAATTTGTAAAAATATACCGTTATCATGAAGTGCAAGGTATCTGAAATGGAACTACTACGCTACCAGATTAGAACAATCATTTACTTCCAGTTTCTGTTGCAACAGATTAATGTGTAGCATATCACACTATGAAGGTTTGGTACCGAAAGCTCAAGAATAAGGACTATGACATTTAAGAAGCAAAACGCTCTGGCCGGCCTTCTGATATTTATGAGGCCAGCCTGCGAGAACTTGTGGAAGAAATCAGTATGTAACCACTCGAGAACTTCCTAAGGAGTTAGGCGTTTGTGCCACTCTATTAGTCGCGCTATGCATCGCATAAACTTGACGTACAAATTCAATCTCTGGGTGCCGCATGAGCTGACTGAAATAGATAAAGACAGAGGTGTTTGGGCCTGCACTAATCTGCTCGAATATCAACGCAATGACAAAATTCTGGACCGGATCGTCACTTGTGATGAAAAGTGGATTTACTTCAACAAAACGGGCGAAAAGGGTAATTGATCTGCGTCCGGTGTGCCCGTCGGCAGCGTCGCAAAGCGCTATTTGACTAACAAAAAGATCATGCTTTGTATCTGGTGGGATTGCTGCGGTATTATCCACAGACATTAACTGGAAAAACGTAAAACTCTCGGAAGTAAGGTACAGCGAGATGCTAGTCTCTGTTGACGCTGTTATCAAGGAAAATCGTCGAACTGAATTCCGGCACCAACTGCTAATGTTCCATAATGCAAGACTATATGTGTCTCGATTCACCGGAAGGATTCTGTGCAGACTCGAATGGGATCTTTTGCCACACCCACCATATAGCCCCGACATCACTCCTTCAGACTTCTATCTCTTTTACACCTGAAGCTACATCTTGCTGGTGCTATCTTTCATTCTGCACACGATGTTCGAAATACGGTTGATCTGTTTTTGGACTCACGGTCACTATGTTTCTGGGCCGAAAGCTTCGAAAAACTACCAAAACGTCTTCAGAAAATCATACATTTGGGTGGTGATTACTACCAGAACTAAAGATACTGTTTTCATGTTTTTTTTCTAACCTTTACTAAGAACGTTTTGAGGGGAAAACTTTCGTTACAACCAAATTAATGATGTTCATTGCAATATTGCGAATTTTCGTAAAAACATTCTTCCTCTAAATCATAGCAAATTAAGGGGAAATTCAGGAGCATATAGACTTTGGAAGTGTAAGCCAAAGATGTGATATAAGAAAGTAAAAAATTATCCCCCTTGATACAGTTCCTTTTTATTGCTATTCTTCTGCATCAATTTACAGTTTGGATTATTTAAAGTATGCCAAAGCTACTCGAGAGTTATCTGCCTAAGAAAGAAAGCCTTTATAGAGGCTTTTTAAGGGAAACTGGCTTGCATTCACGTTACTCATTGGGAAAGAAAAAAAATGCCCATGCAGCTAATTTGTTTGCTGGAATTTGAGCCAGGATCAAATTACCATTTTTCAGCAGTTTTACCTCTCGACTAATGTTGGGCCGTTTTATGTCATAAATTTGATAAAAAAAAAAGTTTTCAGTCGCTGTTGGAAATACTGTTGGATCTAATGCCCATGGTCAGTTTATGTAGTTTCCAAAAGTATATATATATATATTTCCACAGGTCTTTAAATTACTCTTGTGAAACTATTATTTCAGGTTTAAAACAGACACGACGTAAGTGTCAAAATAACTTCATTTTTTTTAATTTCAGACTAGATATATTCCGTATTGTCTGCACCCTTCGTGAGTTGATCTGTTAAAGGCACAGAAAGTGAGTAAATTAAATTTAACCATAAAATTAACAGCACGATTAATTGTAACTTCTAAAACTTGATTAGACGTGAGTAAACACTAACTGCTTGACTGTGTTTATCCCAACCCAGCAATTAGCTGCAGCTGGTCTATAAATGGAGTGTCACTGAACAGCCTACGCAAAGAAAAACGTCTATCTTAAAAAGGGCGCGATGTCATAGTAAGGAAAGGCGTAATGCTTGAAGTTTCCGATACGCTATTTTATAAATTGGATCTAATGGTAAAATGCATTATAAGAAATTAAAATTCTAAGCTTATATTGCATAGAAGTGCTATAAGAACACAGATTGTTGCTAATTTATTTTATCCTTCTCATAAAAAAAATGACATTCTTGTTATTTAATATCGGTTAAAATCGGTATTCTTCTAGTTGAAGTCTTATTATTGCTTACTTGAAAGTAACTACAATCTTTATAAGAATCACTTTTCATTGGAAATACAAAAATGCAAGCTTCTACCGCGTACTGAAACGCAGAACACACCTTATAATTTCTATTTCTTTCATTAATCCGACGGTTTTATTCATCTACTCAACTACTATACTGTTAACCGTTTAGAATTTATATATATTCATACATGATAATTTCATTTTGCTCAAGAAAGTATAGTATGCTAACTTAAACATCTTACTGCACTGAAAAATATATATTAGAAAATAATATGAAGGTTGTCCGTAGAGTCCCTGAGCAAATTTACCTTATTATTGCGAGCACTCTCTAAAAGCTACTGCTGGAAATTTTTGCGGTATTATTACACATTAGAAGGCATTTTCTCCCTCCTTTCCGCATGCCTTCGTGGTGTAACTGGAAGTGCATTTGGCGCGTAATCGAGAAATCCAGCGTTCGAGTCCCAGAGAGGGCACTGCACATTTTTCAAATCTTCTTCTTCAAAGGAAAAAAAAAACAAATACAAGCCCACCCCAAAAAAAAAGATCTGAAAGGTTTCAGATTTTAAATTACGTCTAAAGGGGGGATTTTTTTAACGTTTTGTCTGTTACCTTTATCTATTAAATATCATGTTCTCTGCACTTAAACCATAAAATTCAGTTCAGTAGCAATGTCACAAAATAATTTTAAAATGAGCATATCTTTAGAATTTCTGATACACAGTTCCGCGCCCGGAGATAAAAAGGTTTTTTCCCCCCGCCGTAGAGTGTTGCCATTGCTCGCTTTTAAATCGTTGAGTTTGTTACTCAAAAATTCGTTAAAGGTTTACAAAATATGAAATGAATAATAAAACAAATTCCAAATTTCAAATTTGGTCTTCCACATGTCCATATTCGTAGGAGGATTACGTCATTCAAAATTCGATTGCTCTATGTACCGCTGTTTTATCACAATGCGAGAAACAGACATACATTTATGCAGATGTTTCATTATTTAATTTCTTCAAATGTAATGCAAGACTCTAACATTTGGTGGAAACAGTTTGAAACGCGAAACGGGCATTTATAGTGATTCAACGAAAAATCGCAAAACGAAAACAATAGTCCTTCAGGGACAAAGCCCCTTTAAACTTAAAAAAAAAAAAAAAAAAAAAAAAAAAAAAAAAACTAACGACTTTATGATATATACTAATGTTTTTCAACAAGAATTTTGATTTGGTTTAATATACAAATAATGTATATCAAAGGGAATTAATGTATATCAAAGTTAATATAATGTATATCAAAGGGAATTAATGCATATCAAAGTTAATATAATGTATATCAAAGGGAATTAATGTATATCAAAGTTAATATAATGTATATTAAAAAGGATTCGAAATTCCGCATGTCACAAGAGAGAAGAAGCGAGGCAGCACCGAAAGGGAATGTTTGGAGCGAGATGTTGCATAACAAGATTTTGGAACCATTTTTCTTTCAAAGAGCAAACAGTGACAGCCAGAGTTTACCTCGATGCATTGATTAATTACATCTGCCTAAAACTGGATAACCGTCAATCGATGGTCATTTTATCGTATGTCGAGGTTATGTCACTTGTCTCAAAAGCTTTGAACCTTCCTTGTGAAAGTGTGACTAATACCAAACGTATAGGTTGCTCTAGTTTTAAGATACAAGCTGCTAAAATTGTTCAGAGAATTCATGGATACCCTATTTCTAATATTTGAGTAATAGACCGAGAAGTCTTGCTAATTGATAAAGACAGTATGTCTCACATGAAGCTGTAGATTGTTTTTTTGTTGTCGCGTCCATGAAGTCAGTTAGATTATATCATGGGCGGTGCAGACTGCCTTAGCTATCTCTAGGCAATTTTCTTCATACAGTTCTTCCTGGGGAAAATCACTAGCTTTGCTGCGTGGCAACCAAGATGGTGGGGTAGGAGAAGATATGGCCTGGTCCAAATTCGATTCCAGAGCAGATTTTGCAGACACTGTAGATTTTTGTCTGGTCTGTTTTGCATACCTCTGAAAGGGCGTTCTAAATCTTGCCAAAATTTTGGAAATAATTCTGTTGGCTGAAGTTTCTGCCTGATTGTCGGGATTTCTTAGTTTTGACTTAGCAGGAGAATTTATGTTATTAAGGGAAGTGGGATGATGAGATCTTTTATTTAGTTGTCTCGATTCCTTGACCAAAGCGTCCTCAGCTTCACTGCCGTCTATACCGACGTAGGCTGGTAGCCATTGCATTATGCAGTGTTTATTTAGTTGATCGTTGTGAGCCAGGGCACTATGTATTTCGTGGGTCTGTATTGAGACTCCCTGCTGGATTGCGTGAAGGACAGACCTGGAATCACTCTTGATTATTATTCCTTTGGCCTTCTCAGAATTTTAGAGCTTGTATATAATTAGAGTCTCTTGTATGGCAAAGACCTCGCAGGTGTAATTTGAAGAAATTTTTCCTGCTCCAAATCTTGTGTGATTTTATGCTGCCGTCTGGCAAAATAAAATTTATTCTAGCTCCAGTGTTAATGAGTCTCGTCTGAAAAATCCATCTGTGAAAACGAAAACACAGCCATTCTCTGAGTAAGATTCTATGACCCTGATTCCTTTAGCTTTGATATTGATAGCTGGCTCTTTTTTGGAGCATTGTTCAAGAAGATTAATAGCACTTGTAATGTTTTGAGGTAGTAAAGATGGTAAAGTTGGCTCCTGTAGAATATTGTTTTGTTGTGACTTATCACATTTTTCCAACAGTAACATCAGAACAAGCGCACGAATTACTCGTGGCAAGGAAAGCAAGATTGCGCCTGTCGTTGGCAAGGACCACACAGGTGACAGTACGACTTCACTTAGTTCCGCCCCCAATGTTGATGAAGAATGCCCCAGTGGGACAGGCTGAGGGCCTCCCATCTATCAACCATCTCATCCCTCATCTCATTTCCTACCATCAACCTCTTCAGATGCCTTTCTACTCGCCATACATTTAGAGTATTCCCATGCCATAAAGACACTATAAATTTACAAACATCCTTGCCTTCTACTGGATTCGATCCCAGACCCTTTGGTACTGCAGTAGGCTCCCCTAACCATTATACCGTTTGGGTGACTCCTGTAGAATGGTATACCTGTAATGTTCCAGGCCGATTTGTTGAATAATCTGCTCTCTAAACTTTCTTTGGAGCCTGAAACCCCTAGATAGCGCATTCCTGTCGGATAGGGAAGGCCTCCACTGGATTTCCAGTGGGTGACAGAAGGGAAATAAAATATCTCCCGCGAACCAATAGGCAGAAGTTCAACACCTCGAGGTAAAGGTAAATCATTTTCCATAAATAGTGAAAAGCTGCAGATTTCACATGTCTATTTAAGAGCAATAAATACCATAATCATCAGCTATAACTTACAGAAAAGTATTATAAATGTAACAAAGACAATTAGTCTAATGCCGAGGCTAATTATAAGCAATAAGTGATATTTTGTCAGTCAAGTACAAGTACTTCAAATACTTAAGTTTGCAAATTAAGGTTTTCCTCGGAAGATTACAGGTATACAGAATTTTAAAGCGCAAGATGGTGCTTGAAACTCTTTGCTTATAATAATCATAATTATTTAATGACTCAGTTTTTAAATAAGAATTATATCCAGCAGTGAAAACATTGTGTGCCCCAAATAACTACCCATGGATGTCTGAATTATAAGTTAGAGTGTGCAATTAGTTTAATGGACAAGCATAAATTATGAATTTGTGCAATCGAGTTTATGAATTTTTTCTTTGGATAAATTAGAGATCAATAATTCGGCCTTCCCTTTTAGAATATTTCTCTTGTGACTTCTTTCTGTTTGTCATTACAACTTCACCGGTCTGCTATGTGTGCAAAATCACTTTTACGTATAACTACGTATTGACTTGTGATATTTCGCAGATCTTTCAGGAGAATGATGCAGTAGCTACTTCAAGAGACTGAATAGACTCTACTCACGAAAGTAGGTTCCGTAAACCTTTAAATAAAGTCGTAACTGTGTTAGCTTTTTCCTGTGCGTTACTCAATCTTCCAATTCAGCAGTCTTTATGCAACATTCACACCTGAAACGGTAAGTTTAATTCTGAAAGAAAACTGGATAGCAAACGAGCTTGAAACTTAAATATACACAGCAAAATCCCTTTCGTCATGGTGATATGTTTTATATGCGGTCAGAAATATCAAAACACATGTAACCTTTTTTTAGAAAATAAAATTGGAAAAGGAAATCAGTTGTGAGCGCAGTTTTCTTGTTTCATACGTTTTGCATTATCGTTAGCATACGACATGGTATTTATTTTAAATCGTATTCCTTTTAACATGACATATTTTGAGAGCTGAATCAGTTTTTTTTTATATGACACTTTCTTTTATACAGGGTGTTTCAAAAAGAATAATCCAATTTAAAAACATCAAAATTATTCAGCTTTTAATCTTTTTTTTATCCCGAAAGTGGTGTAGGCAGAAAAGCAAAATCTCGAGTTTTATGCAGTACCGGACAAGTAAGGCTAACTTTTGCCAGCTACTTCAGTGTTTGTCTAGATGGCGAATGCAGAACAGAAATCATTTTGTATTCTACGCTTTGCGAAGTGGGAGTTTGTAACAACTTTTTAGCGTGATTTCTTTCAAGAATACCCTGGTGTTGGCCTACCAGCGGCTGAACATTGGTAGTTCAGTCCGAGGTTCGAAAAGACTGGTTGCATATGAGTGTCCGTGTTTTTCCCATGCGTAACGTGGATGCGAGCCAATATTCCTTAAAAAGTTCTCCACGGGCTCCCTCCTTTTTCGTGTAATGGCTAAGGCTAGAGCACATAATAAATAATAATACCCTCGTATTCAACAACCTACGGCTCAGAGAATGAGGCGATAGTATAAACAATTCCAAGACACCCGTTGTCTGTGTAAAAGGAAACCACCTTACCACCCCCATATGTCAAACGAAAATGTGGAACGCATCCGAGAGAATTTCGCACGTAGTCCGCAGAAATCCACCCTCCGTTCCGATGATGGAGGCAGGAAGTAAAATGGAGTGGCTCTAACCGATTTCCCGTATAACCCGCTCTGAAACACTGGCGATCCCTACGTGGTGACGAAACAATTGGGTAGATTACCATTAAGTTCAATGGGTTTTTGACACTATTGGATGTAAATATTTTGTAATTATGTCGTAAATATACATATTAAATATGTATATTTTCTTTTTCTACAGTACTTCAGAGTCCTAAGTATATGAAAAGAATACATTTTTAAACAACATTTCATTCTGAAGGGAATTAAATGCTATACTTTTCAGAAAACAGTTTGCTCAGAATGGTTTAATTTGAATGAAATATTTTTAAAAGTTTTCGTTAATTACATTAGAAAAAAATTTAAGGTAATTCGATTTTATTCGGTTAAGGATTAAAAAAATTAAGATCAAAGTTTATTGTATTATTAATATTAAAATTATGCATTATTTCTTTTCTAGTTATTGAGCTTCTTCCTAAAATACTTTCTCAAATATGACATGATTTTTTAGGTATCGAAAAATATAAGTCAATATAAAATTAATGATCTATTCGGTCCATTTCAAATTAGATCACCTTGTAGAATACCTTAATAGAAAAATACTTTAAATAGTACTTAACTTTCTCTGAATATGTCTGAAAGGAATAAAATAAGGATTTTTTTAAAAAAAGTTTTGCTAAGTTTATTATATATTTAGATAATATTTATAATCATTATAAATTTAGATACATTTTTAATCATTAGATTTCTTCACAGTAACTTTCACTTGTTTAGGAATGAATAAATCGTTCATTTCAAATATATTTATAAATAATTTAATAAATATTTACATATTTTGTTAAAGGCAGATACATGCATTTTGCAAGTACATGCATAAGTATACATACATATTTCATATTTTTCATTTCAGGCATGTGCAAATCTTTAATTTCTGCGCATTCACTATATTTTTCAAGTAAAGTAATTTACACTAATTTAACATATATCCGAAAGTTTTACATAGGAAATATGTATAAATATAATTTGAATGAAAATTATATGCATTATTTTAATACCCACTCAAAAGTAAGTTTTTCTTCAAAATTCCTCCATGATGGCATCTCTTCCTTTAAGAAGATAGCCCCTGCATGCCTTACTCTATTTAATAAAAACTTAACCTGACCTATGTGCCTAATTACAAATATTTTAACATGCATAATTTTATAATTACATTTAGTCATCAAGTTTCAAACTTTTGACTTAAAACACGTTTTAGGATACATTCATCATTAAATTCAAATCTTCTAGTAAATGTATTTTGACAGAGCTCTCAATACCTCTTTTATCGATTTCAAACAGTTTAATAATTCTCTGATAATATAATAAATAATAATAACTAAGTAAAACGTGTTTGCCCAAAGTGACTATTTTTCAGACATATAAAAATAAAATTATGAGTTTAAAATGAGCAACAGTAAAGCCTCTCCTCTAAAAAATTTTAAAAGTACATGTTACGATAATATGTGGATGTGAAAAAAATTTATTTTATTTAAAACATTTTGGCGTTTGGAACATAAAATAAAAGTAGCGAATAACTCTATCAAGGGTATCGAAAGATGTAAACAATTTTAAAGGTACGGTAAGGTATTTTTCATTCTTTAAGCATCACATTTTTGCTAACATCTGTATTTTTGTAGTTCAATAGCTTAGAATTTTATAAAACAAATTCATAATCAAAATCGCTGTTGTTATTTATAGAAAATAACCAAGATGCGATTTTTGCGTAAATGTCACTAAACTATACAAATTGCTATTATCCATCACTCTATAAATTTTTCTTTCATGCGAAAGTGTCCCGTTTTTCGATTTGTATGGAATTGTCGTGTGTCGAAATACTATCAGAGCACTGTCAAGTGAGCTTCTGAGTGTAAACAGAAAACACCCCATCTAGTGACCGAAGATTCGAAGCAGTGCTTCACTTCTAGTGCCGATTTGGCTACTCCTTCCTTTCTTACCTCCATGGTTCTGATAGGGAAATTGACGTTTCTGCAACATCTGTCTGTCGTGTTTTGCAGCAAAGTTTGTTATTCTGACCGTACAGGATTCAGTTGCTGAAGACTCTTCATACAGTTGACAAAGAACTACATGTGAAGTTTTGTGAATTCATTCTTCAGAATGTGTCTCAATATAACAATGTTTTAATACAATTCGTGTTTAGTGACGAGGCTACTTTTCATCTAAGTGACAAAGTCAATCACCACAATGCTAGAATATGGGATATAAAGCAGCCACATCAAATTATACAGCATGAGAAATACTCGCCAAAAGTTAATGTTATAGCGCTGTTTCTCGGAAAAGGTGCAAAGTTCCTTTTATTTTCACAAAGGCCACTGTTAAGGGAATCGCATATCTCGATGTGCTTGAAAGCTGGCTTTTCTCACAGCTAGAAACCGATTCGGATGACTTCGTTTTGCAGCAGGACGGGGTATTACCACACTGGAGCATGGAAGTTCGAGAATTTTTGAAGAATCACTTTCCTCAACGATGGATCGGCCTTTCGGGACCTAACGATTCAGTTAAACACACTGGTCTCCATAGATCGTGAGATTTCTCAGTGCTCCATTTTTTCTTATGAGGGTTTGTAAAAGACTCAGTTTATGTGCCTCAGTTTTCTGCAACATTAGCGGAACTGACGATAGAAGTGGAAGCAGTGGCTACATACAGGTAATGCTGTCAATGGTTTGGAAGAATTTGACTACCGTATAGACATATGCCGCGCATCTGAAGGTAGATATTTTGAGCACCTTTTAACTTGGTTTGCAGTTATACATGTAATATAAAATTATCAGGTTTCACAGATTATCAGATCTGAAATCCCCAATTCCAAATCGAGTGATTTTTTTTAAACACCCTGCATTTTACGAATGTGAAATTCTAAATTTTCCCATGTTTACTGCTGTGTAGACTTCTGTAAAACCTGAATTCCGTCTGATTTTCTTTTTGCTAAACATCTAGGTTCTCGTTTCTAGGTCATTTAGGTTCAAAACGTTTAGTTTTATGGCACATATCTAAAAAAAAAAAAAAAAAAAAGCACCAGAAACTGGGAAGAAAATTAAGAATTAAAGCCACTTCTCTGAAGCATGTCTTAGAGTGAGAAATTTTGAGCTATTTCAAGCTATAATAAATATTTCTGTTGAAAATGACTTTGTCAAAATTATCATCTTGTTTATAAATTTTTTCTCTATAGTATTCATAAGAGTAATGTACACTGTGATTCTTATTACTTGCTTTAAATTAAAACAAAGCGAAAAAATTAAAAACTATGTATTATCACTAAACTATGTATTATGTTATTTCATAATGATTTTTCGGGTCCACCATCAACCGAACGGTAAAGTCGTTAAACACTGGTAATTCGGTCCGGGTTTCGAATTCCGGCGAACAGGCTGGCTGCATGGGCGCCTTTGTCTTTTTCCTTATATGAAACGTGTATACGAGACAGTCTTCTTTAGAAAGTCCTCCACAAAGGCATCTCTCACCTTAGCCAGACAGCCCTCGAGTGCTTTGCCACAATTAAATAAGCCAAACCAAACCATAATGATTTTTCAGCATGTTTTTGCTAGTAAATGGACTGAAAATTGAAAATGATATTGCGCAGATCTCTCTAAAATGCATAAACGTTTTCTGTTGTAAAATCGGATTTAATCTAAATCTGAGTATGCTAAACTTAAATAAAATTTGATAAAATGCCATAATGTAATTTCATGCACCTATGGGTTTTCCTAATCAATCATTCACCTATTCAAAAATAAAAACCTTTTCCACTTACTAAATTTAAAACACAAAAATTAATATTTTACAAAATTCATTAAACGTATATCTTAAAACAGAACGCAGAAATTCATTGTGATGAAATTATCTTGCGCTATTTTGGAAATAAATTAAATAAAAAGCGAATATATTGATTAAAGATTAGAATTTAATAAATAATTTCTTTTGATCTTTCATTTTTTGTGGGGAATAATTCCTTTTCTTAAATAATCCCTTTTTGCATTATGACTTTATAAATTTAGGCTGCAGAATATCTCAAAATAATTTCTTCTGCCACTCGTTTCCTTTCAAGAAGGTTTTCGGTAGGGCAATGAGGAGCATAATTTTTAATTTAGAATTTCAAATCTTTCTTTCGCTGTATACGAGGGAAGGTGAAAAGTTTTGAACTTACGAGTGAAACGGATGTTTGAGCTACATTTTCTCGTTATGACTTCTCTATATAACCATACCTTAAATCAATCCACTTATGCATCCTGTGTGCTTCAGTTCGTTTACAGTCCTCTTAAAGAATTATTTGCCCTGAGTCTCACACCACTAAACGATTGGCTCAATTAAATCAGCGTCAGTATTGAAGTGACATCCTTGAAGTGAATTCCTCATTGCAGGAAACAGACAAAACGAAAATCTTACACGGCCATTTCGTGCACAAACGAAATAAACGAAAACAAATGAAAATCTTACACAGTTAGAACGGGTGAATAGGGTAGCTGGGAATGTGAAGTGAAGCCACAGCTGAACAAAGCAGCTGGTGCAATTCCGGCACGTTAAGAAAGGAGCGTCTTTTTGATACTGGATGACTCCTTTTTCAGTTCCGGCTAGCGTCTTCTTTTGTCGTACAATCTCTAAGTCTGTGTATCCAATTGGCGAGATATCTCTTGTTGGTAGTGGAGCCTTTCATCACAAAATCAGTCAAAATTCCCTTTTCTCAAACATTTTGCTCTGAAGTAAAGCTTCTGCGAAGCAATCGAGCCGACACTTATTAATTTTTCATGAATGATGAGAGCACACGTTTGGTCGAGATCCCCAAACGACCATACATTGTTTTTCACAGTCATTCGACGATCATTCATGATCATATTATGCACAGCGTCAATGTTTTTCTGTGTAGTTGCCGTTTACTGCAATATATCTTCCCCGATATCGTTAAAATAGAACAAGGTGTTCTAAATCTTAAACATAATAAATATCCACAAAGTTTTGACTCCTACCGTCCAATCTGCCCTTTACTTGCGTTGGAAAATATTTATGAAATATTAATAGCAAATAGATTATCTCAGCCTCTACACAAGTAAGTCTCACTGTCACAATATTTGAGTCACAGACAGTATGGCTTCCTAGCCGAAATTCAACAACCCACGCCCTCACGGGTCTAAAAGACAGTATTCTAACCAACAAGTTAAACGGACAACACGCAGTACTTTTACGACCTCAGAAGTGCATTCAACTCATTTTTGGTGTCCTGCCATTATGCATGCTTTGTGAAATACAAAATAACCCAAGAACATTTATTTCAAATAAGAAAATTACCTGAGCCTAATTACAAAACCTAATAATGCATGACACATCAGTAGAACACAGAACAAAGGTTGTACACGAATTTTATGTGCTGGACCTAGTTTGTGGGACATAACTTTCAACAACATCCACAATCAAAAATGGCCTACTCAGACCTCAGTTATTTTCTACCCAGTTCATAATCAAAGGGAAGCCAAAAGACGAATTGAAAGAACCTTTCAAAGAAGTACGTGAGCTTATCTATAGTCGCTGTAACTAAGTCAAGCTTTATTCTCAGAAAAAAAACATCTGCGCTCATAATTCATAAAAAAGGTACAAATAGCAAGTAAGCCAAAGTTAGAAAGGAAAGGACATGGAATTAAAACTATTATTGACATAGGACTCCGGTCTTACCTGAGTATCACACAAAATGAATTTCAAAAGTCGCACGCTAATAATTGAGTACAAATTTTACTACCAGTTTCAAAAGATGGATGACGTAGCCTACCTTCCAATAACGTCATTGGCCACGCCTAATCCTCTAATTTTATTGCCGAACCCCCACTTTATATCTACTTATATATAGAGAGAGATAGAAAGCAAAATGGCTTTGTCCTCTTTTTTTTTGGGGGGGGACGGGGGGTTTGTCCTTTTACATTACCTGACAGCATCAACCATTTGAAGAGATGTCATGATTTATGTAACCCCCCTTATTTTATTGACCTATTTGAAATACTTTTATTTATTCTATTTTCTCACCCGCTTTAATATATTTTATTCCTTTTTCGATTTTCTTTTTTTATTTTGAAGCTTCAAATTGCGTTCAAAGAACATTACATAAACTTTATTTATTGTACATAGTTTACCTTTTGAGAAAGGTCGATTTGTGAACATGGTTTAAAATTTAAGTTGTGCGTAAGAATGAGTGCACGCGCCAGTACTCGACATTTTTTAAGAATCCTACACCACTTACATTTACGGCGTCTGTCTGTACGCTTCATAGTATGAGATTAAAATATTTAAGAAAATCTAGCGATTTGCCGACTGCGAAATACAGTGAGTCATCCTATTCTGAAGACCAAGGAACAGGACAGCTGTAGATATTTTCCACCAGGTATGTGGAGTGCACGGTGATAATTCATTGATTAACAGTAAAGTACAAAACTGCAGGAGATTGTTCAGAAAGGGTCAGAACACTGATGGAAATGTTGAAACGACCGTGAATAACTAACTAGCTGTCATAGGCGGCAGACTTCTATGAGGAGGTTATAAAAAAGAAAAAGAGAGCTGTATATAAATCCAGAGAATTAATGTGTTTGCATAAAATTTTTAATTTTTTTAAATTACAAAATGAATCTTACTTAAAAACAACCTTCATATTATTGTTACTAATCTTAATGCTGCTTCCAGCACGTTGTTTAGTCCAAGATTTGTATATAAAGTTGTTATTTATATATAAAGATATGTATATAAAATTTATAAAAAGTAGTAAATTTTAATTCACATTTAACCGAAACGGCAAAATGAACAAACAAGTGAGCACAATCACTGTATAAAAAGCTACTGGTTTATTCGACCTTATTGCATCCATTTTTCTATTAAATATACATATGTAAATTATTCTATGATTCAGGAACAAATGCAAAGGAAACGAAACGTGAAATTATATTCTCTTCTACAAGTACACGTTCGGTAACTACTAATGCGTATCTAAAATTAAAATTATTGTTGCAGAAAATTAATTGAAATCACGTCCTGGCTCCTGAGAAATAACAAGTGATTGCAAAATCTAATGCATCTCAGGATTAGTGCATTCGATTGAGAAGAATGCGTATTAATACACTCGCTTTTTGGCTGCACTTGAAAAATTTACGTCAAAGATCTTATGTTTAATGTTCTTGCAAGCAATTTTTAATATGCTGTGAGAACGCATACTTGAACTATAAAAAACATTACAGTAGTCATGCAATTAAAAGCTGAAGTATGCCTAATGCGTACATCCTCCAATACTATCTCTCTGATAGCCATTTTCAGCCAATTTCTTTGTAAATCTATGTAAAATGAAGCTTAAATTGTAAGGGCATAATTTTAGCTTGAAATAGATGCTGTGTCGCAAAACTAAAAAAAAAATATTTAAAAAATTACCATATTGTGGTTTAAATTAGGCCTTATTCCATTAAATTTCACCAAGTTTGCATGCTAGAAATTTATTATGTAGTACACATGTTGTCGTAATTTTGTTGATACCCAGCCTAATTAATACAGAGCAAATAACAGCATTAAATAACAGTATAAATTAAGTTTAACACTATTTCTAAATGAAGCAAATTTTTTATTTGAGAGCAAGAAACAAATTGGCTTAATTGTTATTCTAATATGCTTCAAATTCTTCCCCATTGCTCTGAAAGTATCATCTTTATTGAAAGTGGGAGTTTCATTTCGGGCTTTCATTTCCTTGCTGCAAAGCAATTGCATAGCAAATATATTTTGATATACAAATTAATCCACTTTTCTACCGGAGAATGATTTTTCGAAATAGTTTCTTATAATAAATATAAAGGGACACTAAATCATGAGAGCAATATGTTAAGCTCATATCGATCGAGGATTGAATGTTCAACTTCCCAGTGTAAATGACTGTCCTGACCACAGACTTACATAAACTATTAATAGTTCCCATTGATATTTTCTAAATCATAACTGAGAGTTACAGAAAACATTAACGACAAGTCTTCTGTTAAAGAGAGTAACGCAATTAAACCTTAACTACTGTTACAGGAAATATCACAAAACAAAGTGAATCCAATCTAAATGCTTATGCATTTAGTAATAATACTAACATGGTAATATTCCTTTCATAATTGTAACTAAAATTCAGGATTTATGGCTGCAAAAAGTTCAGTTGTCTACTGAGAAAGCTGGTTTCTAGAGTGATAATAAACAGATTTACTACTACGCTTATTAAAAGTAACATCGTGAATATTTCGCTATTTGTTCAGGTGGAAAGTCAACAGCCGTTAAAATTCTTTTCAACAAAACTCTATAATTGCTTTAGAAATATATAAAGTATAATAAATTGTACAATTGCTTTAGAAATATATAAAGATAACATTCGTCAATACACAATGAAGCAAAATTAGTGCAAGAGAAATGTGTTTCTATTACTGCAGAATAAACTGAATCACTTTCTGAATGTTAGCTTGAATGCTCTTATTTGGAGATATAAAATTATTTAGAATCTTATATCATTAAATTTATATTTTGTAACGCTATAAATGTTATTAAAATCTGAATTTTTCCCTAAAGTTAAGTGATGTACACTAACAATGCCTATAAAATCCATTCTTTATATTTTCTTTTTAATTTACAGCATAATTGATGTTGATAGTCTTTTTATTATTAATATCGCTAGGTTATTCCGCTTATGACAAAGTACAAGAAAGCTGTCTCCTGATGGGTGGATGTCTTTTTGGAGGACATTTTAAGGTTAATATGCTCGTAGTAAAAGGGAATACATGGGGAAAACCAGTACAACTCCCACGGAAAACCAGCTCGTTCACCACATGCAAGAAAACACAATCACAAAAGCACGAAAATCGCAAAATTGAAATGTAAACAAAAAAATGGGGAAGTATTTTTGAAGGAGGTGATTTAAAAATTAAATTAAGCAATTTTATGCCAACCCAAAAAAAATTGCATCAATATATCAAAAGAAGCCATTACATTAATTAAAATCGAAATTTTGTGTAATTAGAATCTGATTCTGTATCTGGATTCATGTTTATATTTGTAAAATTAAAAACAAACATAAATATAATCAAACATTTTTTTCAAAACTTGTGTTTATATTCTTAATCTCATTGTTATCTTCAAATTATTTATATGCAGTTATTTGTATTATGATTATATTGTATACTGTATATTACAAAGAAAAATATAAGGGATCGATTAAGAAAACCATTCCTTTAAATTCGTCCA
The DNA here is from genome assembly GCF_044657685.1 of Stegodyphus dumicola. Taxonomy (NCBI): domain Eukaryota; kingdom Metazoa; phylum Arthropoda; class Arachnida; order Araneae; family Eresidae; genus Stegodyphus; species Stegodyphus dumicola. The sequence continues at coordinate 102,984,179 of NC_140781.1, read as the reverse complement.
TGGAGGAAAAAGATTGGGAATCTCTGTTCTAAAGTTTTCATAGTGCACGAAAATATTTTTTTTATCCAATGGCGGCATTGCCTATTAAGCATTGGCCACTCCTAAGGCCAGAAGTAGTGGGCATTTTATTGTGGAGGCATCTAATATTTATTGTAGAGGCAGCTAATATTTATTGTAGAGGCACCTAATATTTATTGTAGAGGCATCTAATATTTATTGTAGAGGCACCTAATAGGCGGCCACAGTTGCCTTCTCTAAAGGTACGGACAGTTACAACCATGCCTTCCCCCTGGATTCGAACCCGGGCTTTTCGGTACCGCAATAGGCTTCCCGAACCACTGTACCGTCTGGGCGGCTGTGCACAAAAATATAGTGTTCCAGCATGCATATTTCTTAAGCTGGGTTCCTGTAAGGTCACAATGAACTAAAAATACGTTTAAGACTTCTTTAACTGTGCAGACTCTTCTTTCAACGCACTTTTGACTGCATTTTGGGTTGTGGTACCAATTCGTACAATGAATCGATACCAGCTAATCAAACTATTTACTTGGTTCCCGGTTCAGAAGAAGTAAACTTAGATTGATAAAATTTCAAATTATATTAAAACAATAGCAAATATTTCCTTCAGCTGCTAAAAAGTTTTAACGACGGCGTTTAGAATCCATTTTAATTGACTGGTTCTTCGCCGTTTTCGAAAACAAACTCTTCTTCTTATGAAACTGAGTCATTGGATTCATTTCCTCGCATTTTATTTGCGAATTTTTATCTCGACATCTACAGGCAATTCCTGGAGTTCTCTGAACTATTTTGCTTAAATAAATTAATTATGGTATAAGGAATTTGATGCAAAGTTTTTCTTTGTTTAACGCGCTTGTTTATTTAGTTATTTTTTTTACCTACTTATCGCCCATTTCTAAAAGTTGCATGATTTCTTCCTACGTCAAATTTTAAATTTCTTCTGCGTTAATTTTAAATTTCTCCTTCTTACCTAACTTTGGATGCAAAGCAAAAGAATTTTATCTCAGTATTTTTGTGCATGCCTCTTTTTTTTTTTTATCAGTGATGGAAAGCCTATTTACCTTGCGTAAATTCTTTAGAGCAGGACTCTTTCATTATGTTTTGATAACAACCTTTATAAGAACCTTTCTTTATGTAAATTAGCCAGTAATTTTATGCTTTGGAGCTTTACTGTCACTTCTCAATTCCCTTTTCCCGCGAGAAGGCAAATTGGTTTGCTATTATTTATAGTGAAGTTTTCAGGCTGTTAGACAAAGTGGATTCGGCCTCTAGAGGCTACTTTATTAGGTTGCAAGGTCAGATAAGATTTTTAGTTTTCGACCTTGCATTATAATTGCCGATATTGAATCTTCGCGCCGGTTACATAAGTGAAACAACTTCGTATTAAATTAATTGACTTGTGTAGCCTAAGGCTACTAGCTTATTTAACGTACATTTGAACTGATTTTTACCTTAAGTTATCTCACCGTAAGTGCTGGCTGAGCTTGTAAGCACCAGGTGTGGTTTCTGTTCTTCTTAGTTTTAACTAAAATGGTCTTTTACAAAAGTTTCAGTTCTTATTTTAGATTTAGCAATAATTCGCTTAACGTCTACCAAAAGTTTGGTCACTATTGAATAATTCCTAAGCATCCAAACTTTATATACTTATTAATAAATTGATATTAAGTTAAAGTGAAGTCATTAAAATATTATGATTTTTAAACATTATTTGCGTTTTCTAGAGAATTTGAGACAATCGGAAATGGAATCCTCTCCAATACTGTTCTGCATATTGGTTAGTAAATTATTAGAAACACATGGCTTGTGAATTACGGATGCAATGCCTTTCTGAAAACGCCTTTAGGTCAGATTTATATGTAACTCTGATAGGATTCTTGACGAACAAGTTATTTATGGTATTAATAATAGTAACGATAATACACTATCTACCAATAAGGTATTTGGACACCCATGCAAATGCCGATATCTGAGGTCCTGATATACGTCACGCCCTCCGCTGTTAAATATCGTGTGGGAAACAACATTGGCATTAGTCGCATGCAAGATGCCACAATGCGCAGAGTTATCTAATTTTCTAGAAGCGTGTAATCATCGGGTAGCATAGAAATGGCAGATCCTTAAGGGGCATATTTAGCGAGCTGAATTACCCAAAATCGACAGTGGCCTATGTGATTAAGAAGTGAAAAGTGAGCGGTGATTGTCGGAATGTGCTCCGAGTCGTCAGATCCATGAAACTGGGAGATAGAGACCAATGCTGTCAAGAAACATTCGGAAAAACCGCACCCAACCAATGGCCCACATCGGTTGCGCACACACATACTACTCCAGGAGGTTCAACAGGTATTCGGGAGTGTTGTTTGGATGAATACCATCCGTTAGGAAGCCCGTCTGCTTGATTTTCAAGGTCGTGATGCCGCTCATAAGCCTTTCATCATAAGGTCCAGCCGCGCTGCTCGGTTAATGTGGTGCAAAGCACGTCGACAGTGTTCCGTAGTTCCGCAGTGGGTTTCCTACGTTGCGACAGTCTTGCAGGTTGGACCCATGTTACTTTCAGGACGGCAGCGCCAACTGCAATATTGCGAGATTCACCATGGATTAGTACGGTGACAATATATTTAACTGAATGGACTGGTCTTGCCACAGCCCAGACCTGAAACCTATCGAGAACCGCTGGAACGAATTTTATTGCCGAATTAAGACGTGCAAATAACAGTTCAACATCGGTGAAGCAGCTTACGTATCTTCTCCAAGCCAAGTGGAACAAAATACCAAAAAGCCGTCATAAAAGTCTTGTGGAAAGCATGCCCAGGAGGGTTGAGACTGTAACTGCCGTTCGTAGAGGCTTTACCAACTATTGCATATGAATAAATTTCGTTTCTCTTTTCTATCACAGGGGTCCAAATACTTGTTGGTAGCTGGCGTATAATTATTCTTACGTGGCTCATAATACCGTATTTACTCTCGTAATAGTCGCACCCCCCATTTTGAAGTAGAAAAAATCGTTAAAAGTGTACAATTTCCCCGCATAATAGTCACACCTAGACTTTCACAATGAAAAATTGCGATTATTACGCGACTAAATACAGTAATAAGAATAACACAACCGTTATTAAGGTTTAGTTTTAATTTATGTGATTACGGTAAAGCGTCGAAGGCTATCTGCCTAAGGAGATGGATGCCATCGAAACTGGCTCATATACACGTTACACATGGAAGAAAACCATGAAAACGCCATTGCAGCCAGCCCGTGCGCAGGATTCGAACCTCGAACCGAACTACCAGTGTCCACTTTACCGCTCGGCCGCTGTTGGGCTAACCGTTATTAAGTTATGCTTTCTTTAGAGTATTTGGGCTTACAGAATATATAGCAAAAATGAACACAATGAGTAATAAACATGCTAACAGAATATATATACCGTTATTTCCTCGCACATTTTCCCTCTTAAGTTGACTAATTTTATCGTCCTAAAATTTAGAAGGGAAAATTATGCAAATAATTTAATTTCTGAAGGATGCGAATACAGTAAGAACATAAGAGATGAAAACTAATCATGGTTACAACATAAGTAACTAGTATTATAATATTATTTCTTTAAAAGAATTCTACATCCTTATAAAAATACATAGTAATATTAACTTTACAATATCCAATAAGATATTTTCATTTCTATTTCCATGTATTTTGCATCTCGCCCGTTCTTATTGTTGTCTCTGCTACTCTTTAGGCCTAACATCCTTCATAAATAATTAGATAAGGTGAATATATAGCAGACTCCGCGAAATCGTAGATTGAATGCCAATGAGTTTGGTTCAGTTCATTGCATTGAATTGAATTGCGTTTACTTCACTGTGATTGGTCGGTTTTTGTTTAAGACTGGCATAAAATTAACTAGTTAGAAGGGAATGGTTCCACGTGACCTTCCCAGGTAGTTTTCGAGGCTTTGTCTTGTGTTTAGTTCGACATTTGTTTGAACTCGACAGTTGTGGCAACAGGAATATTATTAATAGTATGTTCAAAGTTACGGACCCCAATAAGCGTGGAATACAATGAAAGAATCAGTTCAAGTGAAGATGAGATCGATTCTTCGTTGATGAAGAACGAGATTACGTCTATGTATAGACTACTTGACGATGGAGAGGAGGAAAACAAGGATGAAGATAGCGATGATGTAAGAGGGCTAAAAATCGGGATAATAAGATAGTGAATGTGAAATCGACAGTGATTCCGCTGAAGATACGGTAATTCCAGAATGGATAACTTGCGCAGAATCCAAACAAATACTTTAAAGAATACCGTTTGTATGCAGCAAAAAAGCCGCAGGAGCGCAGGCATCTTCATTAATTAAATAAAACGCTATTTTTTAAAATTGTGTGTGAAATAATTTTAAATCACCTGTAAGAGTTTCACCAAATTTGAAAAAAATCGTCTCGAATTGCTGGGTTACTCGAGCAAAAAAAGGCCTCGAGTGCAAAGGGTTAAATATATTAAGATTTATCGAACTTGCTATATTAAACGAAATTGTATAGAGTATGAAACTGTACATAAAACAAAATTGCTTGTAATATATTGTTTAGAGTAAAATAAGTAAATAAAATGCTAAGAATTGCCTTTAAATCGTTCCATTTTTTAAGAAATTACACGATTTTCTTCACACAACAATTTGCTGTGGATCGTTCTTCTTTTATATCATTATGTATATGATTTTACGATAAAAATTAATAAACTTGACTGAAGCAATCGTACATAACTCTCATAAAATTTTAAAATAGCTTGTACTACTAGAACGGCAGAAACAGATCCGTCGTCCTGACAAATGAGGTCCGAGTAAGTCATAAAGCACGAAATTGCTGGCAATTGCTGGTGACAGTGTGACAGCAGAAAACGCCAAAGCAGAATGAAGGTTCGAGTGTACTTGCGAGTAGTTACTCAAGACAGAGCTGCAGCTGTCCGCCGTATTTTAAATTAAGCCATTTCTGTCGCTCTTCCTATGTGGATTAGTAGTTACTGTAAACATAACGAGCGATCGCCAGCAATTAATAAAAAGAAACCTAAACTGGGAAAGAAAAAGTAAGTCCATCTGCTAATGTAAAACTCAAAATTTAGAGTAGGAATAGTAGTAGAGGATGGAGAGTAGGAATAGAAAAGATGAAAATAAGATCTCTTTGCAGAACTGGGTAAAAATAAGGATGAATTATAATAAAAGTTAAAATGGTTTTCGAAAAATGAAGAAAATATGATACTTAAAATCGACCAGAAAATATTGCCTTTGAATTTAGGAGGGCAACATGTAAAGAAATAGCACAGGAAACTACAAGTATATGAATGCTATCCAATTATACATATAAGGAAAGGAACAAGGGTAAAAGAAAGAATAATTTAAAGTTCATCAAAAGACTCGTATTTGAAATAGACAATGCCATTTAAAAAATTCCTATACATTTAACTTTTAAGAAATAAAATTTAAATATAACAACTAAACAGATGATTTGGCAGTTGGGTCCCCTGAAACCCCAGTCGCCTTTTAAAAAGGGGAAGTATATAAGGTATTTCTCCCGCCTCCTTAGCATGCTTTCGTGGTGTAAGGGTCAGCACACTCGGCGCGTATTCGAGAGGTCCATGGTTCGAGTCCCGGCGAGGGCATTGCTCATTTTTCATATTTCCTGCTTTGAAATAACCTAATGTCTCTACAAAGTTACTAAAACTTATAACAGACGTGGATTGCATTTTGTTGTTTAAGTAATTTTCAGCTGGAATTATTACTTACAAAATCAGGGCTTTCGTCTGCTTTTGCAAGTAATTGATTAATGAGCTTTTGCTAAGTAATTAAGAATTTAAAAGGGCTTTAATCTGTGACAAAAGAAATTCTCAGAATGAAGGCAATTATAGTCAATGAGTTGAGGAAGCTTCTGCGTTGTCAAACACTGCCCTGAATCAGGCCGTAGGAATCCTAAAGAACCCGCTTTTCTAAAATAGGAAGGTAGGAATGTAGACACGAGAAATTGCGCCATTAAGGTTGCTAATGCAAGATGCTAGTTACAATAGCAAACAGAAGTCTTTTTACAAACACGTCAGGTAAAAACAGAAGCAAAGGAAAAAAATTTATAAGATAGAAGAGAGAAGAAGATAATTGTAAGATAAGAAAAGAAAAGAAGACAGCAGTAAAGTAACGACTAGTTACACGAGCATAATTGCAGCAGGCCGGCATATTTTAAATGCTGACATTTATTCTGTTTATTTCCATATTTGCCATCACTCTTCGGCATCGATTATTTAAAGTAAACGTGAATGCTCATTGTCTCTTCATTGATTTTTAATATTGAAGTATTGATGTTGAGACATGTTAAGAATGCCCGCAAAGATGTAGAAAAATAATATTCTAGTGAACAGAAAGGCTCCATGTCGTTTACAGTGATGAGTTATGTTTCTGTTTAGGAGACACTGATAGACATGACCACATGTGGAGTGGGACTAGTCACAGAAGTAATCCAGTCTGCATTGTGAACAATTGTATTTCGTACATATCAAACGTCTGCATTTCTCATCCAACGGACAAACAAATAAATGCTGTCGTATTGATTCTGGTGATTTATTAGTTGTCGCATCTTTACTATACAAACAAAATAATATAGATATATAGTTAAAACAAATTATTAATTAAAACTAAGCCAAAAAAAAAAAAAAAAAAAAAAAAAAAAAAAAAAAAAAACGAAAATTGCTGTTGGTAGTACAAAACTCAATCCACAAAGAATTTCTTGAGATTTTTGGAGCTGCTTGCAACTGAATATGGTGTAACTATGAGAACCTAGGAACAGCCTCCAATTAGTTTTCCCAGAAAAGACGCACTTACAAAATATAATTAAACAGTGCCAGCTAGCGATTTCTTTTATATGGCATTAACCACAAAAGTCAAAGAGATAAGGTTAAGGTATCACTTACTCAGCTAAACTCGATCTACTGTTTCAGTTACAGTTAAGGCATAATCTATTTTTAGCTGAATTACTTTATCGAATCTTATGAATTCAGCGTTTGTGTATCTGAAATCAGAAGGAACAGGAAAATGTCAAACTAAGTAAACTGGTTGCTAACTTGAATTAGTGTATAATATGCAGATGTGCAAAAAAAGTATAGGTAGGATGAGTATAAAAGCGTATTTTCTATAAAAACAGAGCAACACAAAAACAGGTAGCGCCAATTATTATTGAAACTACAAATTACAGTCGAGCAAAAGAAAAAAAGTAAACGGCTCGCATGCGAGTGTGTATGAATTACTCAGCAGAAATAGTAAGAAGGCGATAAATGATTCATTTTCAATTTGTAGTTTTTAAATGAAAAATCGTTCGTGGACATCAGTCCTGTGATGTTGCGACATGTTTTTTCCTTGTTGATTATGATTATTAAATATTTGACATAGTTTGCTTTTAAGGTGAGGGGTGAAAGGTTTTGAATTTTATGTCAGTATTCATAATCTCAAGAGAAGATACAAATTCGAAAATTTTATTCAGACTTACCCTTCAAATGACATAAATTAAAATTTTAAAGTCAATTTTTATTATATGCAATGAATGAGAAAAATTGTAGAGACATTAGGTACTTTTGAAGCGGGAGAGATGAAAAATGAGCAGTGACCTCGCTGGGACTCGAACCACGGACATGTCGAATTCGCGCCGAGCGTACTAACCACTACACCAAGAAGGCATGCTAAGAAGGCGGGAGAAATACCTTATAAAGTAACTATACTGAAGTCATAAGAACTGAAATTTGATAGGGAAAATATTTATGGTTGTTCAAGTACCTTCTTGACATGCACATAGGCTGACTGTTTTGTTAGAACTAGACTATTAAAATACTCTATAACCTTGTGATATTGGGAGGCCCCAACTTGTCAGTAATAGTAGTAGTGACTGCTATGAACTGGAAATTACACAGACTCTTAAGAAGGGTTTAACTCCCTTTTTATTTCACTTTAGAAATTACAGTTGCGTTCACTTGACGCTCACAAACTACGCCGACCCGGCGTTTAAACAAAAATAGAAAAGTACAACTAAAAATAAATGACAGGATGAATAACTTACGAAGTCACTATCTACGAGGCTCTATAATCGTAACTATCTTAACCGCGTTCTAAGATACAGCTGAGATTCAGCAAACTTTCTGATTAAGAATTTGAAAGATTCAACTAACTCTCGAAATAGGCACACAGGCCGAAACGCGCGGTTCTTAAACTTTCTACCAAGCAACCTTCACGCTCGTGATTCAAGAAGCACACTTACAAATCTCGTTTCCCTTCTATTTAAACTCAATTACTTCTGCTAAAAATTTGAATACTCTGCGCGTTCTACTATGATTTACATACTCTGGCATTGGCAATTCTAGGGGAAAGTAAAGGCTTGACAGGAAAGATAGCTTAAACTTAAAATAAATGTTAGTTAAAATAAATATAAACCCTACAACCTCTTTGTTACTTTTTTCTGAATTTGTGAAATATTTTCAAAACATGATCCTTTTAAGTAAGCTTTTACTCAAAAAATAGCCTGCATATCTTAATCTATAGAGTAAGGGGCTGATTGAGAATAATAATGGTTCATTATTTTATTTATTTATTTATTTTACGGTATTAAACCATTTGATAAAAATTTAAATTTCACGGGACGAAGAATAAGCCATAGCAGTAGGTATTACGGTGTCCGCTGAAAACATCCTGCCAAAAAAATAGCGGACGAAAACGTCGGACAGAAAACGACGCAAGGAGAAAATATCGTCGTACAAAACATAGTAAGAAAAATGAAAGCAAGGAAAAAAAACATTGCAGTTCTAAAAGATAATGTTAAAAAGTAAAGCACAATCGTGCCCCAATCCCTACAAATCAACAATCCCTACAAATCATCGGATGACGATAACATCGCATCCATTACAGACTTTGAAAGTTGCAAATGCATCTTCGCATAATGATTTGTATAATGAAATAAGAATAAAGAATATTTTTACCTCTATATTTCATATTTTTGGATTAAATAATAACGTTTTTTGCCGAAAAAGTAAGAAGAAACCTTAAGCATTCAAAATCTGAAAATGAGTAGAAAATTAATGCTACGTTTAGTACTTAATAGAATTTTAAATTATGGACTTAACTATTAAGGATTAATATTTAATTAATCTCATTTATAAAGTTGTAATGACAGTTTTGGATGAAAAACTTAGTCTAAAAACGTTAGAAAAGAGAAGGTGAGGAACTGTATTAGGTTACCTGCATTAAAATTGTTTAATTAATCAGCAAACTATAAAATTATTTTTTTACCTTTTTTAATCTGATATTCTTTTAGCAAAAATGATGTTTTAAAACTTCGATGATTCTGAGTCGCTTTATTTTCCGACGACATAGTTTTAGAACTGCGCTGTTTTTCCTTGCTTTCTTTTTCTTCCCCGATGTTTTATACTACAATAAATTTGCCTTGGTTTTTTTTTTTTTTTTTTTTTATGGTTTTTCTCTGCAACGTTTTCGCCTGTAACCGATATCTACGGTATGAAAATCAAACAAGAGACTTTTATTTAAATTTATATTTTTCATTTTAACATTTCTTTTCGCAAGATGGCAATATTTTAGAGAAAGAAAACTGAATGGGTTAGAGTTCATTGCTTCTAGTTACCTTTCGTCAGCTGCCCTGGGAGTGAAGAGAAAACTCTAGTCTTAAAACTTAGCAGATGCATGTGTTCTAATTACAAGGTACTGCTATGGCTACTGTTATTGACTAATGTTGTTTAATGAAGCCACTGCAAAAGTAAAATGAACAATATTTACGATTAGTTTGAGAAAAATCATTTATAACCAGTCAATTTTGCGCGAGTATAAAATCGAAGATATAACTATTAGTATTTAAATATTGTATTTCTCAGGAAACTAGCCGTCTACATATTTTAATTAAAACAAAATCTTTTAAACAGTTCTCTTAAGTATAGTAAAATCTTTCAAATGATTCCTTAGTATGATACGAAATATAACGAGGTTAAGTAGAGGGGGAAATGCGGAATCAGGAAATATTCCTCTTAACATGTTAAATTACGATACACGTTAATTCTAAGCTGTATTTGTTTACCTTTTAATAAATTACAAATATTTGTAAATCTTACATTCTGAACTTATAATTTGAAATCTTCATTAATAATAAACAAGCTTCTTGGTTCATGCATTCGCTGGCTAGTTATGTCAACGTCTAGACGAGATTATATTTGCTTTAAAACATAAATCCATTGTCACTACTAATAGCGAGTTAATTCGGATTAACTACTAATAGTGAATTAATTCTGAAGATTATTCAGTTGCGTATAATCTTCAGTTTAGTAAGAAATGAAATATATTTTAATGACAATTTTTTGAATCAGTATAGTAAAGGAAACGTTTACAGTTTTGTCAGAGTAAAAGTCTCGTTATTAATGTCTAGTTGTAACAGATTGAGAGTTTTATACAAGTTACAGGCATGATCACTGAATATTAAAATTGCGAGAAAATGAAGTTATAAGATTGTAGTTAAATTAAATTTATTTGGAGGCTAGATTTTAACTTGAACTGTCAAACGACTATTCGCTAAGTTAAACTTGTTTCAGGAACAACACATAAGAAGGCATTTCTCCCTCCACGAGACTAAACCGCAATGTGAGACCCCTCATCCCTTAGAACCAGGCACTGAGGTTCAACCTCTGCCCTCACATCTTGGAGAGAAGGACGTATCGCTTCTGCGACACTAGTCGTTGACTATGATTTGCTAGCTGCCAGACGCTCGGGCTGCCCGTCGCAAAGGACATTACGCAGCGTCCCCGGAACGCCACCCCGGGTTACTAGAGTCATCTGCTCTAGGACATACCAGACCCCCGGGCCAGCCAATAAAGTGACATTTCTGGAGCCTCCAGATCCACTAGGTTCAGGATTTGTAAAGCGCCCTGGCCGAGATTGCCTAGGTACAGATCCTAGTCGGTAGCTTCACAGAGTTCTCTACGTCGATCCCCGGGGGGGAGAAGAAGGGTAAAATAGACCATTTTATTTCAATTCAGCAATGATATGAACTGATGACACTCCTGGTGCATACAGGGCCTCGCCAATACTTTTGGCAGCAATTCAAAATAGAATACATAAAACTAATCCTAAGTTGAATAAATCAGCCGAAGCAGCACAGAGATATTTAACGCGTAGTTGGCTCTTGGCTACCACAGGCGTAGACTAACTGGAAATTAATATGCATGGTCGTAAAATTGCAAGCTTATTTAGCAGAGAAACAACGTAGCCGAACGACAGAACACGCTTTATCTGAAGTCTCCGACTCCGACTAACGCTGGCCGCCGCGATTAGCTTGCACTGAGCAAGCTGTTTTCCGGCTGACATGAGGTATGTTGTTTCTAGAGCGCTTGAAGTGAAATGAATGCTTGAACGGTGGGTCCAGGAGGATATCTTTCAGGTGGAGGAAGAACTGTGAAATAAATATCTAAACACAATAACTCATGAATTCTAAAAATATATGTTGAAATATAAAATAAAGGCATAAAGTCAGGTTGGGAAATCTTTATTTTTCATTCAGTAGGAAGGCTGCAAAAAGTCATAAATGTCTGTCTTCACTAAGATTGTCATAGTGGAAAAGTCGGAAATTATTCATAAAATCACAAAATATGGCGTTATCAAAAACTTTTCTGGCGTTATCAAAAAATTTTCTAGCGTTATCAAAAAATCTGGCGTTATCAAAAAAATTTCTGTTAGTATTCCTAAGAAATTTTTTCATGAGTGTCAGTCTTGAGGTCTGCATGAAGAAGATATTATTTTTCACAAAATAGTGAGCATTCATAATGATTCTCGCGAACCGATTTGGTACTACTTGTAGTTTTTATATGTCATTAGCTGAGGCTGCAGCCTAGGCAGGGAATGCGCAGGTCTAATTGGTCTGACTATTGAAATATAGATAGAAGCTTTTTGATAAGATCAAACTTTGAGTACTTCCTTACAATAGGCAACAGGCATCTTATAACAGTAGTGGCTTTATCATGAACGTGATCGATATGATGATTGCAAGTCAATCTGTCTTTAAGAATAACGCCAAAATATTTCGCATGGGAAACCTCAGTAAAAAATAAACACAAATTATTCTTGAGTTAGTGATTACGTTTGCGTCTTCTGTTGAGAAGCAGCTGGAACTTCTATGCATTAACTGAGATATTCCAATAACTGCACCACTGTTAAATTTTTCGCATGAAGTCTTGTAGATATTTCACGACTTTGTTAATGTTAGTTGATTTCACTGCCAAAGCAGTATCATCTACGTATCAGGCTAGAATTGAGTTCCCAGTACCTTGAAACTTAGGGAAATCCGCGGCGTAAAGAAGGTTCTGTCTGATGCAACTCAAGCCAGCAATTTAAATAGCGTCTTTCTACTCTATTTTTGCATAATGCACGAAAATAAAATCTCATTCTGGCAAGAAAGCGTGGGTTGAAACGAGAGATTATAGGAAAATTTTGCTTTCTAAAGTAAAATTAGCTGTTTGTTAAAATTAAATAAAACCTCATGAAGTGATGCATAAAGTGATAGTTCTATCAGTGCGAAAGACTCTTTATTAGTACCTGTAAAGTAAGGGTAACAGAGTGAGAGTTTTATGCATTTTAACGACATAATTATTAAATATTAGAACTCCAAGATGATGAAGTGATGCATAAAGTGGCATGCATAGATCACTTTTCATAAGATACAAAATGTTTCCCTGTGCATTATGAATTTAGGAATCAGTACATACATACTGGCTAAGTGAACAAGCAATATACTTCAGAACTTTATTTCCAAAGACCTCAGCACATTTCTCCTGACATTTTAAATCTAGAAATCAATGAATTTGAATGGCTGAGCTACACACAGAGTAATGCAAGCTTCTGCTACTTAAGAAATGTTTCAGGGAATTTTCCTAGAATCTCTCGATAATGCAAGATTGTTTTAAAAATTTCTTTGCTTTTAATCGAAATTGTCAAGTTATGATTCCATTATATTTCTCACATCCACTGTTTGAAACATAATTTTATTAAAATAAATCACGGTAAGGACACTTATTAAAGAATACATCTCTCAAAATTACTTGCGAGAACTTGCAAATGTAATTATAAATAGCGATTTAGAAAAATGATTCAATATATGTATAATCCTGAATTTCCATACTCCTAATTTAGCAAGGTATTACTAACTTTCCATAAGATCAAGTATCTGTTAAACTTATATAATTACTCGAGGAAGGTTTTACTCTATCCTCTCCCCCCCCAACTAATTCATACAACTTTTAAAATTACTGTTTTTTTTTTTTTTTTTTTTTTTTTAATCTTTCAAAGGGTAGAAAAATGATATTCACATAAGTAAGTATAATTAATTAAGAGGTGATACAATATATCATTGATTACTAAAAGACTAAGATTTCTTTAATTACGACTAGTATTTACTTATAATATCATAACTCTAAACATTTGTCATCTTAGCATTTTCTTCTTAGGTTGACCTGAGCATTCGATAATTTATTAAAATTAAAAAATCAACTTATATATGGCAATTAAGCGAAGAAAAGTTTGAAACCTTACCGAAAAGTATAAAGCATGTGAAAGACAGAAAGTAAAGACTAAATTTTAGGAATAGAATAATAAAATTAAAATGTTATTTGAGTGAGTACTTTCCAGACTGTTCCTTAATTTACGTGGTCTGAAGGAAAACAAAATTTGTGAAGCACTACTCTACGGCCTTGGAAATCATTCTTCACACAGCTAGCATGAGACAGAAAAGAAACATAGGAATGTACATGATTTTAGAAGAGGCTGCATAAAAATAAATTGTTAGATAAATAGCTGATTATAAAATAGCTGTTTGCATCCAGATATAGCTGGTTGATAATGACGTTCATCTCAGATTTTTTCCATTTGGAGATTCTAGAAAAATTCATGTTGTGAAACCTCAAAGTAATGTGGGGAATATGATAGTATTCTTCCTTTTACAATAAAAGGAGCAATATAAAGTGCAATTTTGTACGTGCTTGCTTCTTGAACTGTCATTCTGTCCCATTTGAAATCTGGCTTAATAGACCATCACATAACATATTCCAGTCAGGTGCATGAGTGTTGTTCGTGTAACAAGAATCCTTTGTTAATTATTTCATTAGAAGCAAATTTAGGCCATTTTATCGGTTGCTAAAGTTTTAGTTGGCCATATTGACACATTCATGGCCCATTCAGTTCACATTCAAAACACATAACTACTGAGAATCACGTAAACTGAATAACTGTTGAATGAAATCCGGGGAATCATTCGTAGCTTAACAGAGATTGCAATCATTCTTAACCAGAAATGATGAAATGGCCTAGATATCAGGTATTTGACCATAAAATTGCTTGATATGTGAAAAAAGTAACTAAAATATTAATTGAAAATGGCAGGGTTTAAGGAAAAAATACAGATTCTCAGCGACGAAACTGAGAATGGCTTAATAATATTTTTACAAATGATAAAATGTTAATTACATGATTCTATTTAATTAATTTACTTATTTATTAGAAGTATAATCGTTTCCTGTGAATTCTATATCGCACTGAAATAAAATAGAAATAAACATTTAAAAACTTGAAGAAATTCTTAGTTTACCTTGAACGTAAATCTTGTAGATTTTTCACGGAACGAGGTGTTGAAATTAATATGTTTTCGTGACTTCCGTATTTCTATTGGTGATTTGCTTCATCACTTGTGCAGAATAATTGTCTGGATGCTTATTCGTTAAAGATTGCTTTACTAATCTCAGATAATGAAATGTATGGTAGGCTACAGAAGTCTCGGTAGTCGGTTTTTAATACTTTTCGCGTATCGTTACATTCATTATGTTACACTGCATTATGTCAACCAACACTAGCGTGTCGTTACCTAGCTTAATTCTAAAATTTCTACGTTATTGTAACTTTTATGTTTAATCTAAGCTGTACATTTTACTTTACAAGTAATTCAGGGGAAACAGTGAATTATTTTTTTCTGCATTCTTTACTATCCTTAGATTTTAGAAATAATGAATGTTCGGAAATCCGTTTTCAATTTCTACCTTAGTAAATGCGAAAACTGAATTTAGCGATAACACACGTAGAAAATATTTGCACTATATGAATTCATTACTTATCTTTATGTCTCGAAGCTTTACTTGAAATGAGAATAATGCTCATAAGTGGTTCATAAACAATAGTTGTGAAATAGATCGAAATCACGAAGCTCTTCATCGAGATGCGATTCATTAAATCCTGGTTAAATTAAAGTTTCTTGAAATATACGATCTCATTTAAAACAAATACTTAAAATACGTAGATCTACCGTTTTTACTTTTTTTGAAATTTCAGCTGCTATCTGATATTTTGTAATTTAACATTATGTATGCTGAAGAAATTGTAAAATTATGTATTTTTGAATGACCATTATATGGTGAGGCAAAAGGATTTGGCGGTTTTCATAAAACATTATGAAGGAATGAGGTAGAAATCAGCACGAACCTTGTTAGAAATACGCAGGAGTTCTGTAGAAAGGTGGTTTGCATTATAATTAATGCAAAGTTTACCTCTTGCATAAAAATTCCGCATATGCAGATACAACATAATGACAAGCCGGATGTCAACTTTTGGTTTTTGATCTGCTTACGCTATACAAGAGTAAGCAGACTGCTTACGCTATATAAGAATGAAATACGCTATATAAGCAGAAATGTTTCCGTCCAATTGATCTCAAGTTTTGGACATAATAGATACCAGATTTCTGCTTGCAAATTATGTCAGATCTAAAATGTATGCTGCACAACCCTCCTATATCCAGGAAATACATCATGTTGAATTTGATGTTGTTGTATTACAGCGCTTTATGCGGTATTTTCTCTCACGATTGCAATAATGCGCTAATTACAATGTAAATTATCTTTCTTCGTGCAATTCCTAAGACATGCACATATCCTAAAAAATTACTACAATAAACCCTGTAGCTATTTCTAATACTTCTCCTGTTTTCTACTCTATTGCTTGGTAACAGTGAAAAAACTGCCACATTCCTTTGCCATATATACCTGAAAAAACAGTACAAACATTTTTTCTACATTTTCCATATTGTATATTATTGCAAATTTAATATACCTAAAAATTAATTTTAATCAGCGTGAAATATTTGTAGTTTAAATAATCCCAAAATTAAGGAAGTTATATTCCTGATGGGTTATTGCCTAGTGTTTTTCAGTCAAATGATTCTCTCTTATAGCAATTACATTTACGATACCGAAATTACAAATAAAGCGGCCTCTGGTGTAGATTTCTGCAATTATTTTGATGAGAGTATAAGGTATTTCTCCCGCCTTCTTGGCGTGCCTTAGTGGTGTGGTGGTCTGCACACTGGGCCGGTATTCCAGAGGTCCGCGGTTCGATTCCCGGCGAAGGCTTTGTTAATTTTTTTTTTCTCTTGCCTACTTCCAAAGTATCTAATGTCTCTACAGTGGCGCCCGAACTAAAAGGGTGTTGGATGATGATTCTCCTCACCCAGGATTTGGCGATTGGGTCTCCTAAAACCCCCAGTCGCGCTTTAAAAGGAAGAGTATATAAGGTATTTCTCCGGCCTTCCTAGCGTGCCTTCGCGGTTTAGTGTTTCTGCATGCTGGGCCGGTATTCCAGAGCCTGCTTCCAAAAAAATACCTAATGTCTCTACAAGGGAAAAGATCATTTGACTTGATTATAAACGAAGATTTTTTACATCATGAAATAGATTACTGTCATAAATTTCTTCACCAAGCCATTAAATTTCTATTTTAAGTATAAAATGAATTTTGAAAAACCTTTCAAACTGTGCTTTTTGTTTAAAGGAGTAAATGGAGCTCTCAAAGATTTTAGAAAGTTTTGCTATGTAACTCGAGCTAGATTCGCAAAGTATTTTCCTTTTTTCTTTAGTACTTTTATCCTTACTGTATTAAATTCCTTTAGTCACAAATTGCGTTTTTTTGTAAAAAAAAAAAAAAAAACTTGGTATCATTTAACCAAATATTTTCTCGAAGTTACTTAAAATTTATTTTATCTCATGATGGAACAAAAGTATATCTTGTAAAAAAATACTGTACTTTAAATACAGCATTAATAATAAATTTCATTGAACAGCTTAATATTATGTTAACATAAATTTAAATATTTTCTTCAATGCCATCCCTTTTACTACAGCCTATTTTGATCTTAAAGATTTATACGTATATCCTATTTAAAAAAAATTAAATATCTCAGAAGAATGCAAAGAATGGTGCTACGCTATCCTTGCATATCAAAATACTTTATAAAGGTTTGAATAATTAAGTTGAGAAATATTCCATTATGATATTCCATTGCATGAATGTAAGGAAAAAATCACTAGAAAAAGGGGTAAAAACTTCTACGTAGAATTTCAGGTAAGGTTTAAAACAAATTAACATAATAAAATGACGTTTACTAACATAAGTCTCAATAAGAGACAAAGGAAACATGCAGAATGCAATATTATGCTAGAAGAGCGCATGAAGATTTACACTTAATAAGATATTTAAATATAACCTCCGTATCTTCCATAAATCGAAAAAAAAAATATTTTTGAAGTCATATACTTGATTTCTTCTTTTAAAATTCATTGCGAAGGACTGCTGAGGGGGAAATGATTAAAGGGAACATTAAGAAACAATAATGGGTTACACTTTAATGACTGCAAAAGCATGGAGTCAAGGCCTTGTAATCTCTGTATCAGAGAAATAAGTAAGTTTCTCACTAACTTCGGATGAGTGCGCCGAACCCTTGCTTTTAGATCTTGAACTTGTCTCTGTAGAAGATGGAACTTTGAAATATAATCACTTTCTTCCAAAAGCTTCAGTGGAATGTAGAATTTTAATAATATCAGCAGCTAAATCAGTGCTCTGCTAAATCAGTGTTTCTTAACTGAGGCTTAGCGAAGCGTAACCCTTATCAGTCAAGGAACGTATATCCTTAAGGCTTTTAAAAATGCTATAATATGAGCTTATGAATTATAACATAAATATTTTACGTGAACGGATCTCATATTAAAAGATCCATAATACACCTACAGCTTTAACGGATATCATTTTTAAATTTCAGAATTTTCTCAGTTATAACTAGCCAACCTTAATAGATCCCTAGTTATAACCACTTGACTTGTTTTTCCTGTCGATTGGACAGCTAGTCACCTAGCTCGGTGGTCTCAGACTGGAGGGCTGGAGACTGCATGTGGCTCCGAAGCAATTTTATGTGACATTTCAATTGTACATTTTAATTGTATATTTGTTGAAAATATGGTGTTACAAAGATTTTAGTTGTTTGAAATCAGAGTTTACATTATTTTCGTTAAAATTAAAAACGAACATGAATCACCATCAGAAAATATATAAATGGAACTAATTAATTTACAGTATCACAAAGATTTGATGATAGAGATTATATAAACTTTTATTCGAAATGTCAAAAAATAAATAAGCTCATAATTTTTGCACTAAGAATAAGCGCTTTGTTTTGGAATACATTAATTTATATGTTAACAGCTCTTTTTCACAATTGCATATTAATAAGAAAATCCGATTGACTGATGAGCATCTACAATCCGTGATGAAGATAATTTCGAGTCATTTCTCTTCAAGTTTATGAACTTTATCAGAATCGAAAAGCCATCAAATATCATGTTGTAGCAAGAAGTAAAGAAGTTTATAATTATTTATATACAAAGTTATATATTTTTAAGTATGCGCCGAACAAAAATTTAATAAATAAGAGGAAGAGACTAGGTTGCCATTATTTACTCTAAAGTTTTGTCCTACTTGGAAAATGTTCTCTGAAAACATAGTAAGTTTCTCAAAATTTGTTTTAGTTTAAATTAAAGCAAGTTATTTAATGATTAATTAAGCATGTTTAAATTATTTTATATAACTGTCAATCTGAAAAATCTAATATTTGGCAGTCAGTCCGTTGTGTAAGCTACAAAAACATCTTGCAGGTACCATACTTTACAATTCAGATGAGAAATAAATATAAATTTGAATCGATTTCCTTTTCAATATTATTATTATTGTTTATGGATATTTTGATAAAATTTAATAAGCAAAATTTGAAATTTATTTAAAAATTTCTTTATTTTGTTATTAAAAAATTTTCATCATTTAAGGAAATGAAAAGGAAAATAAAATAATTCTGGCCAGTCAGCAGTTTTCAGATTGCGCATTCGGATGCAATGTGATTTTGAGATGCTGCGCTAAGGAAGAATTGCTTTTCAACAACAAAAATGTTTCAGTCGAGAGAGTTACTAAATTACATTTTTGGAGGTAACCATGTCTTTGCATAGTTTTACAACTTATACGTACACAGAACTGAAGTTGATATGCTTAATGTTATTAAAAGGCTTACTCTGGAAATTTTCTATATGGAATCTATTTTCCTTGAATGGAAGAATGCATATATATATATACCGTGTATTTCTGCAGATAAGACAGTTAAATAATATAAAAATGCCCCGAAATCCGGCGTCGTCTCATAGAACAGATATAAAAAATTTAGATTGAAATGTAAATAAATTAAAATCATTATAAAATAAATCTCTCACCAATGTATTTAAAATCCTACTAAATCTTCACATTCATCATCTAAGGCAAGTAGCTTCTCAAGTACATCCTCACTTTCGTTGTTGAGAAGCTAGTCATACGGGCTCCATTTTGTACCTAGCGAGTCGGTTTCCGTTTCATCATCAACGTCTCAATCGTCCATCATCAGCAGCATCACAAGTCGTCCTCAGTGCCATCCATTAGCATTAGAAATCCCCACACTTTTTGACGCATTTGATCGCTGTTTCCACTTTCACTTTTTCCCATGATTTGATAAAAGTCGCACAGCACATCAAGTGACACATTCCGCATAGCTCCACCTTTCGTATACGACTTTCCACCGCTCATCATACAGTTATTCCATTGTTCACGCATGTGATCTTTGAATGATTTATTCAAAGAGACGTCTACAGGACGTAGCATGTAGTTATGCCGGATGTAGCATGTAGTATCCGGTATAGCAGCAATCTTAGTATTGTTCCATGCTAAGCGATTTCTAGTATTCTCAGTTACGTGACTACGAAGCATGTCCCACACCAACAAGCTATGATTTCGTAGAGCACCCGGTCGCTTTTGCCACACATTTTCTACCACAGTTTTGCACCATTCTCGTCCATCCATCCCTTTTCATGAAAATATACGAAAATGCCTAGCGGGAATTTTAGTTTAGGAATAGTTTTCCTCTTGAAAATCACCATGGGTTTTGTTTGACCTGCCATGCATGTTAATACTGTTGTAAATTTGTTCTTTTCATGGCTTGTGCTTCCAACTTGAACAGTTTTTACGCCTTTTGTTTCCACAATTATTTTGCTTACCAAGTGGAAGTTCATCGGCGTTTCATCCATATTTCCAAGATTAGATAATGAAAAGCTGTATTTGTGTCTCATGTCAATAACAAACTTGTGAAAACTCTTGATTTTTGGTAAACATCTTGTGGCAATTTCTGCGCTCTTTCGTATAACTATAATCTTTTCTATTCATGAAACAATTGCACCAAGTACTGTTGCTTTAAAATGCTTTGCTTTGTTCTGGATTAGCATGTTCCTACTTCAATGCATAAGCCGTTATTTTCTAAATCTGGCCAGCAAGCAATTCCTCTACTCATAGAACACTTTTTCGCTGGTATTTCTTTAATAACATCTTCATTTTTCTCTCTAGTCCCTCACCATCTTCTCTGTTTTATCGAAAGCCCTTACTGTCGCACAGTAGTTATTCGAGTCTTTAGCCTATTTTATGACTTTTAACTTGGTGCTTTCTTCATATTTCCTTCTTTTCGTTGGTCCCATGATTAGGCCCGCATTTTACAAATTTCACGCTGATTACACTTAAAGTATAAGCTGTTTGAAAACACAACCTATAAAGAAACTTGTTAGAGGTACATATGAGTTTGTGACTCGACACATGCTTCTATAAGCAGTGCTGAAGATGTAAAAAAATAGAATTTGTTCCAGATGATGATCGCAGATCTAAAAATTTATAGGCTGTGATAGTTTGGTAATTTATGTTATAGGACAGATATATGCTGAAACTTTGAGGAAAATTTATACCTCGTCTTATCTGAAGGCATATACTAAAGACATAAAGTAAGAAATTTAGAACTAATTTTCCATAAAGACCAAAAACTGAAGTTCATAATTAAAAAATTTCAAATAATCTAATAAATGCAACAAAGAATTTAAAAATGTGAAAACAAACTTTTCAAACAAGCAAAACCCTATTTCAAAAAATTTAAAGAAAAATTAACAAAACAGAAGAAAAATTCAATCAACTTCAATGCCACTTCGTCAAGGGGGGGGGTAACATTGAAGCCATCCACAAAAATCCCTGCTTTTCTGTATCCAGAATTGGCCGATGAACCATTTTAATTATAATGGTTCACCCGAAAATTCTGGTCCTTCCCTTTAGCAAGGAAAAAAAAAAGTAAATTATAATTAGAATCTTGTACCTTAAATAAAGCGAATTCTATTTTATTTAAAAAATTGAAAACTAAAGTGAAATAATAAAATACTAATTAAAATTTAATTTGTTTTTTCCTTGCTTAGGGGAAGAGCCAGGATTTTCAGATGAACTATTATAATTAAAATACATTGAAATGATTCATCGGCTAATTCTGGATACAGACAAGCAGGGATTTTTGTGGAAGAGAGCTTTCATTTGGCTTCAGTGTTCCTCCCCCTGACAAAGTGGCATTGAAGTTGATTGAACTCCTCTTCTGTTGTGTATATTTTTCTTTAAATTTCATTAATTTTTTTTAAATGGGGGTTTTACTTGTTTGAAAAATTTTTAATCATATTTTTAAATTCTTTGTTGCATTTATTGGATTATTTGCAATTTATTAATTATGAATTCAATTTATGGTCTTTGTGAAAAATTAGTTCTAAATTTCTTACTTTGTGTCTTTAATGATAATTTTTCAGCAGCTTAATGCGCGAAAATACTAGGCATGTTTATACTTTTGTTTTTAAAAAATTGTTTTATAATTTTATGTATATATATATATATATATATATATATATATATATATATATATATATATACTGGAATTTCTATGCATGCAAGTCAGTATTCAATGACAACTTAAAACATCGCAGATACCGCGAACAAAGAGCTTGGCTTCCAGGCATTTTTAGAGTTTTACATCAAAATGTTATACAAATTAATGATATCTGTAACATATTAAACACAAGGTACCTTATAATACTTTACGTACTGTACTTCAGTTTGTTCCATTTATTATAACAAAACAGTGCAACTTAGATTTTTTTGACACATGCGCTGAGAAAATGTACTGTTCTTGCAGCTCGAAGAGGGCAGTATGGCTGGCGAAATGTTATGTTTTCATGGGCACCAGGGGGCTATTCATTCTAGGCTAGATAGGTGTATTTGATGGCATGTAAGCGTACACTTTAATCATACAGAGCACATTATTGATTTTACGCGTGTTTCTGACCCATGAGTGCAAGGTTAATTGACAACCGTTTTCTAAGATGTTATAGATATTTACTCTTCAGTCGAAAAGGTAATGGTCGATATCTTCTACCTTCCTACATTGAGACTGGTCATACATTTTTAAACTGAAGCAGTGATGGTAACCCATGGCCTGTTAGAAACTGAGCGAATTCGGGTATATTATTCTTTAAAGGAGTAGATGCCGTCGAAAAGAAGTTGTGCACTCTTTGAACAGTTCTGCAAACATCCATGCCTTACCACAGGTTTGAATCCAGCAGAAGGGCCACTCAAAATACACGGAAAGCCAAAACTCCTCTCGAGTGGTTAGTGGTAGCGAACAGAGAGATGAGAGACTCCCGGACCGTCCCCCCAGAATGCTCTCCCTCAAAATTGGAGAGGAAGCTTCAGCAATACCCAATCATCTGTGGTAGAGAGTGCTATCCTTGCTTTTACCTGCACCTGTTGCTTTCTCCGCCTCGATCGATAGTGATGCTGTCTGCAGCATCGTTGGACATGCGTTCGTATAACTGACAAGTCTTATATGTTTGTAAGTGTAGTGTGTCTGTTCGACATGAGAGCATCTGAACAAAAAACTCCTCTCGAGTGGTTTAGTGGAAGCAGGGTGGAACACCCCTGGCTTCATACCCCGGAGTTTTATTTATCAGAACTGGGGCTGTACACTTAGGGCGATGGGACTATACCTGTACGACCATTAGTAAAGTTCTGGTGTCCCGCTAACTTCTTCTGTACTATTGCTGTGTCCCAAATGTGTTGCCATTCCGCAAGCATTAATTTTAGTAATTGCCTTCAGGTGTGAACCCGACACTATATATAACTCTAAATCCGAAGGATAACTATTATATTTTGAATATTTCAAAAATATTAGGCATTAAAAATTAAAATTTCGCAGTGCCTTCTAGAACTGTAGTACCATTATCTTCTAGACAGCTCACAAATACATGAATTATTAAAAATCGTGGAAAGTTTTCTCTTACATTTAAATGGCATACGAGGGGTATCGGAGGGTATCTAATAGTCCCTCTTCTCAAAAATCAATCTGAAGCGATTTGTGTAACATAAATATGTACTTTGCGAAAAAAAGGGGGGGACAGTTCTATATCTCCCGTTCTACTGGGCCAATTGAAAAAATTCAGATTGCGTTTTTCATGTCTCGAAAACGCGATTTAAGATAATTACTAGATTTATATATGGCATTGTTCTAATACAGGCATTTTGACAGAAACTCCGACTTTTCTGAAATAACATACCATTTTTTTCCATATTTCGACTCTACGACTCAAAATATGATTAGATATTAAATTTTGTAAAATTTGGTGTGAAATTTACGGAGAAATTCAAAAATTTATCTTGGCACAATTTTTTCAGTTTGCGCCAAGAATAATTCATTTGGCGAACTTCTTAATACATGGCAACCAATTTTCTTTCCCTTCCATTATGTCGGAGCAGAAAAAAGGAGACCTTGTTCCTACATCTTTACATTATGCATGAGCTGGAAAAAGGTCAACTGGTTCTAACTTTCAAATAAATTTAGCAAAGTGTCTAAGCCACATTTAATGTTTTATCGCTTTCAACAAATATGCCAAATTTTAAAACGCGTCAATATATAAATTGACGTATATATTCGAAAATTCTGAATAAAAAACAGCAATTTTTTGCAGGTATGCTTAGAAATACGTCTACTTTAAGGTGACCATAAAATTTTTATAGATTATAATTTAAATTTTTTTTGAAAATTTTATAAAAATTATTTAAAAATACAAATTTTAAAAATAAATCATAAAAAATGAGCGAAATTTATTTGGAATGAACCTGAATTTCGAAATGTGAAAGGAAAAATCAAATAAGTTTAATAAAAAAGAGAGATTAATAAATATATACCAAACTCAATTAACATTGAGGAGCTAAAATCTTGAGAACTAATTTTTTAAAAACTACTCGTGCGATTTTTACAAAACTTGGTAGTTTGGCGTAATTTGAGTCGTCGAATCGAAATATGGAAAAAATTGGTATGTTATTTCAGAAAAAGTCCGATTTTGTGTCAGAATACCTGTATTTCGAGACATGAAAAACGCAAGTTGAATTTCGTCAATCGGCCCAGTAATAAGAGAGATATATAGCTGTCACCCCCCCCCTTTTTTTCGCTATGTATATACACTGTAATCAGGCCCACCAGCAGCCGGGCGATAAAGTTGCTGAACTCTGGTAGTTCGATTTGGGGTTCGAATCTCGGCGAACGGCTTGGCTGCAGATGAAGAATGCCCGAAGACATTTGGAATAATAACTAGGGCAATAATCTCGGAAAAACTGGCAAAATTCGAGGGGCAGTCGCTGGGAAGGGGATACTGAAAATTTCGAAAAAAAAATATGGATTTCGCGACCTGAATTTTATACTAGCAATTTCGAAATAAAATTCGAAGCCAAAGATTCACATGAACATTTTCAAGAGAGGGATGAAGTATATCAGAAATGGCAAGAGCTACTTTCCATTAGAACTTAAAGAATAGAAATAACTACGAGTAATTTGAAACGAATAACTAATATGTAACAAAATAAAAATTATACATTTTCAATGAAATTCATATTTATAAACCAATCATATACTGGAAATATATTCATTACTGTCCAAAATTATTTATACTTAAATGATGCTTTTACACAAAAACAAATTTCTTAATTAAGTTGAAGATATTTTTTTAAAAGAATCACAGCCTCCGAAACGCCCACCAGCGACCGAGCGGTAAAGTCGCTGAACACTGATAGTTCGGTTCGAAGTTCGAATCCTGCGAACGGGCTGACTGCATGGGCGTTTTCGTGGTTTTCCCCACGTGTAACGTGTATACGAGCCAGTTTCCCTTAGAAAGTCCGCCCACCAGCGGCCGAGCGGTAAAGTCACTGAACACTGGTAGCTCGGTCCGAGGTTCGAAGCCCGCGAACGGGCTGGCTGCGTGGGCGTTTTCGTGGTTTTCCCCATGTGTAACGTGTATACGAGCCAGTTTCCCTTAGAAAGTCCTCCACGAAGGCATCCCTCAGCTTAGGCAGATAGTCCTCGTGTGCTTTGCCATAATTAAATACACCAAACACCCTTAGAAAGTCCTCCACGAAGGCATCCCTCCCCTTAGGCAGATAGCCCTAGTAGCTTTGCCATAATTAACTACACGAAACCTTCGAAACTATTCGTCGGTACTGAAAGGTAAGGTAAAAGACAATTTCTTATAACTTCGGGAAAAGATATTTTCTTCTATTTCAGACGTCTCGCAAAATTTAGGGTGACTTACGATTCTATCCTATAATATGGTTTTCGGAAATGATCATTTCGTTACGCATTTTTGCTTAAATTCTAATGCAAAGTCGTTTTAAAAATTAAGCAAATATAAAAGTAATTATTAAATTATTTTCAATAGTTATAGCATTATAATTTAATAACTATAGTAGAAATTAAAAAACAATACGAAGAATTCCAAAATTTGCGAATTTATTCGACATTCACGAAGGAATCAAATAAATATTCGCAAAACGTTAGAAAAATCCCATAAAATTCGCAAAAATAACCGTGTAAACCGCATGCTGCGATAAATTTACTATAATAATAATAGTTTTTTTGAGTGTTTAAAGAAAGGTATAACCAGAACGCATTTTTCAGTATTTACAGAGAAATATGGCTAATTACGCATATCTCTATTGGTCAAGTCACCTGCGAAGATATAGCTATGAAAGATAATTTATCCCTATAAACCTTTTACAGCTACATCTCTAGTTCTACGCTTTTTTTTTTTTTTTTTTCTGTAATATTACTGCTAGAAGTTGTCTATACCTATAAATACTGATAATGCACATAAATTTTATTTCCTTTTATAATCAATTATTGATTATTCTACAGCAATACATTTTGTTTTAGTGAAAATGTTAGATGAAAAAGAAATGAAAGACGTAAGAAAACTAAAGTGTAAAAAAAAGTACTACACTAATAAATTTCACACTGAGTAATTTTGCTATTTTCGAATTAACTTTGAAATTATTATAAGGCATAATACTTGATTACACTTATTTACCTGGCCATATGAAGATCAGAAGACTATCTACATTCAAAATAGGTTGCTTAAGTGAAAAAGAATTTAGCTAACATAAAAATGCTTTAATATTAATAAAAGGCAAAATAAAAGCAAGCATTTGAAAGTGAAAATAACCTTCAGTAAAATTTTTACATTTTCATAAGAGTTAGAAAGTTTTTATCCTAAATGTTCCAGTTAATCATTCTCAGTACGTTAATATTTTTTTATTTTATTATGCACTTAAACTGTAACAGAAAATTGCAACTAGTTAGAAACAAATGTTTTACTCGCGTTTCGGTTATCAAAGATAACTGTTCAAGGATAAAATTCTTCAATAACAAGATCCGAGTGATACAATTAAGTATAATATAGCCTATGTGCAACCCATTAAAATCAAATTCCTTAATTATTTTTGTCATTTAAACTTGAAAGGCGGGAAATTATCAAGAAGATAAGAATCACCGTAAATTTATTTTCATCGTACTTGAGGTTTATCTTGATTGTGAGCCTGAGGCAAGTAGACCTGTTTCATTTACATATAAGAAAAGCCGAGGGGAAACTAAAGTTTTGCTTGAATCTGATATCTTAAGTGCTTTTTGCCAATTCTGAGCTGAAGAAGATATAGTTCATGAGCCTGTTTAATGCATGAGATAGAAAATTTTACGCAAGTGTGTTAGAGATAAATTGCTTATGCATACGAATTGCTCACATTTCATAGTAGCTAGCAACGGAATTTTTTGAAAATAGCGTGTCTTTGAATCAGAACCTATACATCTGTAAATATTTTTGGAAAAATTATATTTATCTTTTATATCTCCGTCAAAAAAATTGTTGATGTGAAACGGCCTGATTTCCTGACTAGTTATTTCCAAATACTGTATGTCCCTAGAAAAATGAGTTTAGGTGCGTGACATACAAGTCCCGAATCGTGTTTGCTTAAAGTCCAATTTAAACGCGATTAGTAATCAAAGATTTTAGAAGTGGTCAGCCTTTTATAATGGGCTGGCACATAAATTTATCTCGCCATCTCCTGATGAGTAGACTAATCTTTGATCTTATCACGCTTCCTGTTTAATCCACAAATTATTTTGAAAAAGAAAAGCACAACATGAAATGTACGTTGAGATCGTATTCTGTTGACGTCTTTGATTTATGAATGGGGGAAAATAAAGTAATCCTTTTTAATTTAAATTTGGGACACTGAAGTACATTATTGTTTGCACAAAGAACGAACTATTGCTATAAAAGTGTAATTATGATTAAAATAACATAGGTGCAAAACTGAAAAATTTGTTTTCTGACTAATGTTTCTAAGAAGGTACGTGACAGCGATGTTATATGAACATCACCTTTGTCTCCTATATTAGAAAATTATGTCACCAAAATTAAGAAGTCGTAAAAGAATTTTTTATACTTGATTATTATCCCATCGACCGCGAAAGTTGACTGCCATCGAACTATGAAAGTTAACACAGATCCCTCCAAAGTTGCGCTAATCTCCTCTACGGAATTCCGAAGGAGTCTGCCTATTTATTTTATAAGGTATTTCTCCCGCCTTCTTAGCGTGCCTTTGTGGTGTGGTGGTCTGCACGCTGGGCCCGTATTCCGGAGGTCCGTGGTTCGATTCCCGGGGAAGGCGTTGCTCATTTTTCATCTCCCTGCTTCCGAAATAAACTAATGTCTCTACAGCGGCGCCCGAACTAAAAGGGTGGTGGATGATGATTCTCCACACTCAAGATTTGGCGACTGGGTCCCCTAAAACCCCAGTCGCCCTTTAAAAGGGGGAGCATATAAGGTATTTCTCTCCTCGCCTTCTTAGCATGCCTTCGTAGTGTGGTGGTCTGCACTCTGGACGCGTATTCTAGAGGTCCGTGGCTCGATTCCCGGGGAAGGCGTTGCTCATTTTTCAAGTCTCCTGCTTCTAAAAATGCCTAATGTTTCTGCAGTGGCGCCCGAACTAAAAGAGTGGTGGATAATGATTCTCCAAACTCAGGATTTGGCGATTGGGTCCCCTAAAACCCCAGTCGCCCTTTAAAAAGCTGAGTATATAAGGTATTTCTCCCGCCTTCTTAGCGTGCCTTAGTGGTGTAGTGGTCTGCATGCTGGCGCGTATTCCAGAGGTCCGCCGTTCAATTCCCGGGAAAGGCATTGTTCATTTTTCATCATTCCTGCTTCCAAAAAAAAAAATACCTAATGTCTCTACAATTTGATTAATAGTCAGTATTTGACTTGGATTTAACTGAAAGCTCAGTTTAGAACGCTATAAGTGTACACTTTCTGCCAAGAGATTGTTCCGATCTTCTGATATTTTGTCGGTCATATTCAGCTATCCTTTTCCTGTGCAAGACATGTTTATTCTCTCAGTCATAAATGCGATTCTACAGCTCTCAAACTACTTTCCCCCCTAAATTTAAGAAAAATAGAGCAATAACAGTAAATTTATATCCTTGGTCAGGAAAACAAAGGGTGGCTTATGAAGAATCAGTCGAGGTTACATCAGAGGAAAGCTGGATCAAAGCAGGATTGTTCAAAAAACCATTTTTGTCAGCCATATTCAGCTGATCATATCATGTCTATTAACATACACGATTTTTTGACGGAAGTATCCCATAACTTTGAAAATGATGAACTGCTTGCTGTTTTTCAGAAGGCAAATCCAAAATTTTAATCATTTTTCTGAAAATGCAAGGACAAATACAGCAGTAATAGTTAATTCATATCCTTGTTCACAAAAACAAAAGGTGGCTTAGTGAGAATCAATCGCGTTACATCAAGCACAAATGTAACAAATGAGTAGTTACAGCATGCTTATCCATTAATTATCTCCAAATCGCACTGCTTGGTGACGACTTCACAGTCGATGGAATAATACATAAGAACCGAACTTCTAATGACACTATCGCAGCTAGTTGAAACTTAATTCCTCAATTCGAATTAAATATCTTAGCCACTTACGCGAAAGAAAATTTTATTTACGGAAGTATTCAGCTGTTTACTAATTTATGTATATACACATTTTGTTCATCCTCAGGGACGTTTATGAAGCCGCATTTTTTAAACGTTTAGAAATTTTATTCTTTACGGATTACAACAAAAATCTATGTCATACACTCATTTGATCACTTTGATGAATAAAATTAAAATTTTATTAATAATTCCAGTACAAAGTAGTGATGATAACTGTTTCAGGAAAAAAAAAAAAAACATTTTTGAAGATTAACATATTAAGAATACTTTTATATTTATTTCCAGCTTTAATGTGATACTTGAAAACGTTATTCAGAGGTCGATTACTAAAACAGAGCAACTGAATATTTTATTAGAAATTTAGTGCAAAGAAAAATTCACATAATTACTAAATCGTTGAAATTAGTGCCTAACGTGCCTGTTACAATGCAATAATAAAAGTATTACGGAAGAAATGTATGTCTATTATAATACACAGAGCACTGTATAAAAGCTATTTAAAAAGGGAAAAATACACTGTAATGGATGTTAAAGGAAATTATAATACGTACTTCGTTAATTTTAAAAAGCTAATTTATGGGAAAGCCATATAATGTTATTGGCGAAGTTAAGGTGTGATAACAATAGGCAGATTAAATTTTAATACACTAATGTTTGTGAAAATTGCAGCACCATGAATTAGTTATGCAAATTGAACCAAACTTACATGAAATGTAAAGTGAGGTAAAACATGCAAATGAATTACAAAGCGATAGCGCCATGAGTGGAATGAGAAAAGGCGGCTTGTTCCACGTAAATAAAGGACTGTAAAGTAGCGCTGAAATCTGTTTATCGTCCTCTGCCTGCGGTGAACGTTTAATTAGCAGTCAACATGTCTCGTTAATAGGGGAGGGTGCCATACCTCTTTCGAACTAACGATGTTCGAACGAGGCCGCACAGTCTGTATGCAAGAGGGTGGGCTTTCGTATTGAGCAATCGCAACCTGCACGCAGCGTAATGCCACAACAGGATGCGAGGTTGGAAGAAATGGATAAAGGATAACCAAACAAAATGAAATCCTGGCAGTGAAAGCACGCAATTACACAACGACATTGGACGACAGACACCTCATCCGCATGGCTGTGACGAATCGTACAGCGTCCTCTTGTTTGTTAGCACAACGTTGGAGCACGGCTACAGGTTTCGTGTTGTCTAGCTCCCTCGGTTCATCGCCATCTGCTGCAGGATGAACTGTGTGCAAGGGTTCCTCTACGCAGGAATCCCCTGTCGCTGAATCACAGACGTCTCCGACTCCAAGGGGCACAAAACAGTGCGTGGAGTGCCCTGTAGCAACAAGTTGTTTTCTCCGACGAATATCTCTATAACCTGGAGTACAATGATGGAAGAGTACGAGTCAGACGTTACAGAGCGGAGCGTCTGCTCCCACATTGTGTTATCCAGCGTCATACTTTCCAAACACCTCGCATCATAATGTGGGAAGCTATTGGATATAATTGTCGGTCTCATCTAATGCAGATTGTGACCAACCTCAACAGTGATCGCTACATAAGGGAAGTTGGAGAGACAGAGATCCTTCCCATTCTTCGACGCATTCCGGGCGCTGTATTTCCGCAGGATAATGCCCATGCATATGTTTTTCAGACTCCACAAGCGTATTCCCCAGGTATGTCACCCATTGAGCATGTCTGAGATCTCATCGGTCGACTACTCGCTCGCACAGCTGGTGGGGCACGCGCTAAGACTGACCTCTGGCGTCAAGTCGATCATATGGAATTCCATTCCCCAAGATTACATTTAAAGCATGTATGATTCAATACCACGACGTGTACAGGTTCTCATCGCTCATTGTGGTGGTCACGGAAAGTACTGATTTTCGATGTTTCCTTTGTTTTTTATCTTTGTAAATATGACCGTTTATTTATACTACTATCAGTAATATGTGGAAGAAATTTCGTTCATTTTCGATTATTCCTTCATGGTGTTGCATTTTTCACAAACATTAGTGTAGAACTGCGACTCACTTGGAACTAATATGGTCAATATATCTTGAATGAACAAAAATTGAAGTAATACTAATAATTATTATTATTTGATTACGATTATGGTAAAGCACCCGACAGCTACCTCTCTAAATAGGTTTATAGTTAGGCTGTTTAAATACGGCAAAGCACACAAGAACTATATGCTTAAGGAGAGGAAAACTTTCTGAAGGAAACTGGCTCGCATTTACGTTACAGATGCAAAAAACTACGAAAACCAACCATGCAGCCAGTCTGTTCGTCTGGGATCGAACCCAGGCCGAGTTCCCAATATTCAGCGGTGTTTCAGGCAAGAACACTGAATCCCGTCGGCCTCTGGGGGGGGGGTCTTCCTAGGAAAGAAGTACCTCTGTTTAAGGAAAATTATCTCGTGTTCACGTTGCGCATGAACAAATTTACACAAAACTCCCATACAGCCATCTCGTTCGCCTGAATTTGAAATAATAAAAATAATTTATAATAGGAATTCAATTTTTAAGGTATGTGGGGTAAAACGAAAGGAGAGATAATTGTAGGTCCCATAATTAGGACATATATTATTAATTCATTTAATATATATGGTAGGTATCATGGATTTTTCTCGTTTCTTCTCATACTAATAAATAATACTGAATTTTTTTCATTTTGGGAAATCGTAAATTGAAGTCCTGTTTTTTACACTTCAGACGCTTTCTAGTTAAAGCGTTCCTGAAAAAAATCTTCCTTTAATTTTCGTAAACATAATAAGATTAGGAAGATAAGTATCTATTCATGCAACAGAGAATTTGCAACAGTTTCTAAACCCAAACTCATCAAGTTTACTACTTTCTTATTACATAACCTAATATGTTCATGTACACCTTGCACAAAAAAATTTACAGTTCTATATCTCCCGTCCTAATGAACCGATTGACGAAATTTAATTTGCGTTTTTCATGCTTCGAAAGCGCGATTTAGGATATGTATTAGATTTATATACACTCTTAGACCAAAAAAAAAAAAAAAAACGACGCACCAAGACGGAGTTATTCGAATGTGACGAAAATCGGTAGACGTGATGTACATGTACAGAAAAACAAATGATTACAGTGTGAGAGAAACTGAATGATTTATTGAAGTAATAGAGCTTCACAAAGTGAAAAAGTCAGTAACGCGTTTGTCCACCTCTGGCTCTTATGCAAGCAGTTATTCGACTTGGCATCGATTGATAGAGGTTGCGGATGTCCTCCTGACGGGTATCGTGCCAAATTTTGTCCAACTGGCGCGTTAGATCGTCAACATCCCGAGCTAGTTCGAGGGCCCTGCCCATAATGCTCCAAACAAAGTGCTCAATAGGAGAGAGATCCGGCGACCTTGCTGGCCTAGGTAATGTTCGGCCAAGCACTAAGGCAAGCAGAAGAAACATGTGCAGTGTGGGGGCGGGCATTATCTTGCTGAAATGTAAGCCCAGAGTGGCGTGATATGAAGCAACACAACGGGCCTTAGAACTTCGTCGACGTACCGCTGTGCTGTAAGGTTGCAACGGATGACAACCAAAGGGGTCCTACTATGAAATGAAATAGCACCCCATACCATCACTTCTGGCTGTCGGCCTATCTGCCGCAACACACTCCTGTCCGCTGTCCGGGGCGTCTCCAGAGACTCGCCTTCGCTGGTCATCGGGGCTCAGTTCAAAGCGGGACACATCGTTGAAGACTGAAGGCCAGAGTGACTGGGATCCGTTGCCTAACAGTCGTGGGACTGGCTTACACAGATTAAAGCCCAGACCTCAGAATATTTATTTGTACTAAATCGAAAAAAAAAAAAATTCACATGGGCATACAGAGCCGTTTTTCTTTACAGAGTTATGAGTTACATTGTTCTGTTTTGGTCATAATCATACTTCTCGACATGACATGCATAACACATCAGACTAACTTTATACTTTTACATGCTAATATTTCAGAAACACATGGTAAATTTTAGAACATTGGAGACTTTTTACAGCACATGACACATTTGATACATTTTACAATACTTCATCACTGAAGACTATTCTGGCGTGACTGGAGTAGAATAGTCTCCTCTAGACTTACTGGAGTAGAATAGTCATCACTGAAGACTATTCTACTCCAGTCAGTGACATTCCAGTGCGAATGATCCCGACACCACTGCAAATTGGCTTGGCGATGTACAGAGGTCAATGGTAGCAGGCACAAGGGGCGCCGTGACTTGAGCCCCCTTTCTTTGAGCCGTGTATGAATGGTCCTTGCGGTGACTGAAGCACTAGTTGCACGTTCAATCGATTATAATGATGCATCTGGGGCTGTGAGTGCCGCTCTGACGATTGTTCGGTCTTCACGTTCTGTCGTTTCTCTAAGCCTACCGCTTCCTTCTTGACGCTATGTGCGGCCATGGTTCACCCATTCCTGTCAACATCGTCAAATAGTGGCATCGCTCCTGCTCAAATGTCGAGCTATTCGCCGATAAGACCAACCGGCTTCTTTGAGCCCAACTACACGACCTCTCTCAAATTCTGACATCTGCGCATATCGTTCGCGCACCTGTATGCGAGGCATACTTACTGTCTACATGAGTACACGGAATAAAATTCGTGAAGAATTTATGACCTGGAATCCTCTTAAATTATCCTCTTAAATATCCTGCCAGCTGCGCAGATCAGATGCGTTGTAGCGACAACCGTTCATTCATTGGCAGCCAAAATGTGAAATTTTGCATTTTCTGTCGAAACCTGTATGCATATCAATTTGTGTCCAATTTGCTTTATATTTTTTTTTGGGGGGGGTCTAAGAGTATATATATTTGTTCTAATAGTAAAATGTCGGAAAAGGTAATTAAAAATCGAGTGACCTAGTAGGTCAAAAATAGCGCTAATAGCTGCAGATTTTTAAAAATTGATTTTAATACGAAAGGAGGTATGAAACCTAGCAAAGGTC
The DNA here is from genome assembly GCF_044657685.1 of Stegodyphus dumicola. Taxonomy (NCBI): domain Eukaryota; kingdom Metazoa; phylum Arthropoda; class Arachnida; order Araneae; family Eresidae; genus Stegodyphus; species Stegodyphus dumicola. The sequence continues at coordinate 102,949,600 of NC_140781.1, read as the reverse complement.
GTAAATATATTTGTATATCCTATCAAAATTCCAGAAAAACCATGTGAAATAGTGGCATATCAAATTTAAAAATTGCGATAAATCCTATCTAATCTGCATAAAGATGGAAAACGCGCACACAGAAAAAACAAAGTCAATCTTCCTTCAAGCTTCAACGAGAACTTATCAAGGGAAAAGTGCTTGAAGCTTTCAACCAAGTTAATTAATTAAGAGCATGCAAACACGTTTCGTAGAGCAAATACATTGAGACTCGAAACGGTATTAATCGCAATCTATTTTCTTTTCAAATTAAAACTAACAATAATCGTAATTTAGATTTGCCCCTTTTCCCGACATGTTTGAGCGTCTTAATACATTTGGAGTAAAAATTAAAAATATTAATCCACAAACTAAGTAATACATGAACACTAAAATTAAAATTAAGAATTAAACATGATAAAAGAAAACATCAAATACAAAGTTGTCTAGTAAGGCTAATGTACAATCCAAGTATTCAGGGATTTTCTGAAATGAAAAATAAACCTGAAAGTCGTATTTAAATATAAAATTACGGGCAGGCCCGTTGGATTGCAATAAAAACCTTTTGCTAAGAAAAATATGCTGAGCGAAGTCCTGTTAAAACAAAAAGGCGGAATATTTTGCTCAAAAAGTAAAAAGGTGAAGAGATGAAGCGGGAAAACATACCTGTAGGTATATGGACACAAAATGGGAGTTTTTCGGAAATGACATAATTATTTTTTCCAGATTTCGATTCTACGCCTCGAATTATGAAATTTTCTAAAATTTGATGAAAAACTTAAAGAGAAATTTCAAAATATATCGTGGCGCAATTTTTTTCAGTTTAAGGCAAGAATAATTCATTTGGCGAAATTTTTAATTTCTGGTAAGCAATTTTTCTTTTCCTTTGACTGTGCGCGAGAAGAATAAAAGGTGCATCGTTCTTTCCTTCAAATAAATTTTAAAAAAATATGTAAACCATATTTGGCTTTATTATCGCTTATAACAAATATGCCAAATTTCAAAACGCGCTAATATATAAATTCACGCATATCTTCGGAAATTTTTAATAACAAATTCTAATTTTTTGCAGATATACCTAGAAATATATCTGCTTTAAAATGATGGCAAAAATATTTTAGTTTATAATTCTTAATATTTTTCGAAAAATTTATAAATATTACTAAAAAATATAAATTTTAAAACAAATCCTAAAATAGCTGCAAATTTTATTTGCATTGAACCTAAATTTTGAAATTTGAAACAACGAATCCAGCAAGTTTAATAAAAAAGAGGTATTAATAAATATATACCATATTCAACTAACACTGAGGAGCTAAAATTTTGATAGCTAATTTTTTTAAAACTGCTCTTGCGATTTTTGCAAAACTTAGCATTTTGGCATAATTTGAGTCGTAAAATCGAAATATGGATAAACGAAAATAAGTGTGTCATTTCAGAAAAAGTTGGATTTTATGTCAAAATACCTATGCTAGAGAAATGCTATGTATAAATCTAATATATACCTAAGTTGCGCTTTCTAGACATGTAAAATGCCAATTAATTTCGTCAAATGACCCAGTAGAACTGCCCCCCTTTTTTATGCAAGGTGTACACTGGTGCGCAAAACTGAACTATCAGCAGCAATTTTCAGCACATTTTCCAAATACAAATTGTATTGCAGTGAAAATTTATTTAAGTAACAGTTATTCGAAGTAAAATTTGTATTTCGCTGAGCAACGTGCTATGAAGTATGCAAACTGAGTTATATATTTAAATTTATTTGGAACATCACAACCATTCGTCATTTAGACCATAATATGCCCTTGCCAGTTGTAAAGTTTCTTTTTATGTCTCACACACCATAGTTTCTCAAATTATGGTGAGCGTACCATTAATGGTATCTTACATTACTTTTGATTGTACAGTTTTTAAACAAATGATTTAAATGGATATTTAAAATGAATGTATATGGCGTCTCTTTTAACATTTTGTTTTAATCTTTATTATTCAGTTATATAATTTTGCTTCGTTTTTGGCATCCTCTTTCCACAAACCTGTGCCTGTGGAGGCGGTCACACTCTTTATACGCAATTTCGTTCATTATTAACCCTAGAACTGTAAACTGAATTAAAGTGAAAACTAAAACATGCATTCACTTCATTCCTTCACTACAATAAACAAAAAAGCAGTTGGAAACATCATATTTGATTAATTTGAGACTTGCTTAAAGTGAAAAACCACATACTGTTGGAGAATATTTAATATGCTAATACCACATATCTTTGGCTGCGTGTAATAATTTACATGCAGCCAAAGATATTGCGATGTCTTTACTAGGCCCTACTCAAGCAAGCAGCCAGCTGGAATGTTGTTTCTTTATCAAATGTCACGGTTTCGTGACGAATATGCGCAATTGCAGGTCAAGTTAAACAAACATTAATCGAAAATGTAAAGGTAAAAAAACAAATATTTTGCGTTTCAATACTGTGAAAGTACAGACGTAACTAATTTTGCACAGTTCATGGCTTATATTCGATTTAAGAGAGAACAAATCAGAGATGAAGAATTATTATTCTGTGAGGCTATTTCAGATTATACCATAGCGGATGAGAAGTTTAAGAAAATTAATGAGTTTAGCACTGTCCGTAAAATAAATTGGAAAAAATGTGTAAGTGTGTGTGCTCCAAAATTAAAGATGATATGCCAGATATTTGCTGTTACATATTAGCATCCACTATTTACTACAGTATTCAGTATATTTATATTATATTATAATGTTTAAATTTCATCTACGAGTATAACTGATTAATATAAATTTTAACTTTATGTGCATTGCTTTTTAATAGGAAAATATTTTTATGATGTAACATACATTTTTTATTCTTATTTGTGTGATACAAAATTTAAATGTTTGAGAACATCGGTAGTACACGATTTGCCGATTCAGAACTCAGAATGAGAAAATGTAGCTATTTTCAGATCTAAATAGAGTATGTTTTGCTTCAAGATATCACGCAACCAAAATTGACATAATTTGAAGTGTTACTTTACTCGATTCATTTCTTAAATTTTAAAAATGCGTATATCATCAATAGTTTAAGAGATATTCAATCATGCAGTATTCTGGAGCACTCATGTAGGTTTATAATTATAATTCACTGACACATAAAACGCCTTCAAAAATCCCATGTGTAATTTATTAGCGATGAGTTTTATTGTAGAGTCTATTAATTTTTTTTTTTTTTTTTTTTTTTTTTTTTTGAGATATAAAAGTGAGAAACCTAGCAATGCCTTCCTTGGGATTCGAACTCCGGACCTTCCGATTGCTATCCGGATGTGCTTCCAATTACACTATGAAGGCACGCATTAAGGAAGAAGAAAATTCCTTACATTATGCTTGATTTATTAGCTATAAAATGCACACTTGGTTTATTATAGATATACTAATCTTTACAGCCTGATTTTGAAAATGAACAATCCTCATTAGATTGATAATCTGCTTACAGATCACAGAAAGAGGTACTATTCAACTTTCAAAAATACCAGAGTTTCAACTCAAGGCTCCAACGCATTTGGGTCGAACAACCTAATATAAATTAAAACTCATTTATCAGCCTGGAATAAAATCCGGAAATATTCTTACTCGGCTTTCTCACTCTGCTTTCTGATATGCGGTTTTCTGATACGAGGCAAGATCAGTCATCAAAGCAACAGCCAAACGTCTCTCTCTAATGCAGTTACAATTATTTCTTACAGTTTAAACTACGTCGCTAGCCAATCGAATCTGCATAAACCTCTGAAGTGAGCGGGTACGTACCGAAACGAGGCATAACGAAATGATGTAAAATAAACATTTTGATTGTTAGTTAAACTACAATGAAATGTCACAAAGACTTCTTCTGTCTCGATAACTTCACTTTTTTAACATAAAATTAGAATAAAGAAACAGCATTTAAATTCAAAATAGATAAAATTTTTGTATGTATATAAATTTATAAAATTCGTTTCTGAAAAAATATTATAATTTCATTTGCTATATTAAGAAATCTAAAAAAATGCGTTTAAGCACTCACGATAACAGTTTAGGATCCGCTGCATAAATTACAGTTATTGTATTTGAGCCGCTCAATTATCTAATCACTTTATATCCTGTTATTATAGTATCACAAAGCACTTAGTTTCGGTCAGATAACAAAATCGGCTTGAAATCCCATCGAAGCTTACAAATTGCACTTAATCCGGTCACAGACACATAATCTTCATCTTCACTCGAAAATAGCTCATCTAGCGCAAGATGACACAATTTTCTAACCTCCCCACGGTACGCCTTCATCACTATTTTATGTATTTCAAAACTTTTGTACATCCTTCTATCAATCAAACGGCATTTTATCTTGGGATGTAAAAATGAGTAGTTGCTAATGAGATTGTTGTTACTACAAATATTACAGTATTTTTATTATATTTTATTATTTTTGTCATACACCTGATCTAAGTGAATCATCTATCAAAAGTATATTATTACAAGGGTATCTTAATAAAGATAAACTGAAATAACAATTTATAACTTCTCTCATACACATGTGGTAAAATAAAGCTAATTGAATCGATTATTGTTGAAAGGGCACATGTCCATATTTTGACGATTTTGAGGTTTTTCAACAAATATAGACGCATTTAGAGTTGAAGCGGCACATCTCTAATTCAACTTTGTATGTACTGGCAAGCGATCGAAGATGGTGTTTATTGTTGAAAGGGAACATGTCCAGCCTGTGAGCGTAATGGCAGACCGCACATTGAGTTGAACAGTGTTAAGCGAATTTCGCTTACTGCGCATGCTTGATGCGCATGCTTACTGCGCATGCTTTGGCGCGGGAAGAAATATTGGCGACTAAGCAACCCTACGCTAGCTTATTCGTGATCTCCATGGCTGTCGAGTGATGTTCAAGTGATCGTATGTGTGAATGAGTGTCTACTATAAATTAAGCATAAATCTTACTCTGAACTACTTAGGCCCATATCACACAGCTTTTGTTTCACACGAACAACTGTTTCGGACAATTTTTCTGCCTGCTTTACTATTGAAAGAAAGACGTGCGACTTTTTCCTTCCTTTCGAAAAAAGTTGCAAGTTGTTCGTTTTCAACCAATCAGCTATTAGCGCCGAATGATGTTAGCTTGTTTGTAATGGAGAACCAGTTTCCCCTGTGTTAACCCCAAAGCGAGCTGTGGTGATTGGATGTTGTGATAAAGCAGAAAAATTGTTTCAAACAGTTGTTCTTTCGAAACAAACCGACATGTGATAGCAGCCTTAGTATGCTTATGCACTAATTTTTGCATTTTCTTAATTTAATTAGCATTATTACAAAATTAAATAATATCTGTAATAATTGTAATTGAAACAATTGTATTTGAAATTTCACCTCTTTCATAATAACCCCAATTGCCTGGTACATATTCATTAGCAAAGCATACAATTAAGTGCTTCACTGTATTATTAACATTTACTTACATCTCAGACATTTACTTACATCTTAACATTCCACTTCCAGAAACAACGGTCAAAATTTTTCAGCTGCCATTCTTTGTGCCAATGCCTAAAATTAAAATAATGATTCAAGTACTGAAAAATCTTAGATCATAACTTGGTCATACACACAAAATATATTATTATTTTTATACCAATGAAATGATATGTTGTTCAGTGCTGACTGAATTATTTAACAACACGAGAGTGTCAATGGTTGTGAAATCACATCATAATAATAAGAAAATTTATAAAAAATGAAATAAGACGTTATTGTATTTAAATTTTACTAAGAATGATTATCTACTAACAGTAATTCATATATTCATCTCTGGTACACACTTTCCTCAAATTATCTTTGGCTACTATAGTCTGTATAGTTAGCTTGACAGATACAAGCAAATGATGATTGACAGTCATAATTGTTATCTTGCCTTCCTGCTACATGTGCAGTACATGTACATGTTTTCTTATAACTTTCATGATGGCATACAGACTTTTCACTGCAGAAATATACAATTTTATGAAAAACTAATTTGCAATAATATATAGCGCGCATGAAAACAATCCAAACATACTTTGTAATATTTAAGTGCAATGTTATGTAATCATTGACGAAAAATTACATAAATCAAAATATACTTTATTGTTGACTTTAATATTACTTTAGAATTATTAAAAATTATCATCAACTCCTACATGCTGTACAATCATCTGCCTTTTAAAAATAGAACTTGTTACATTTAATATTTCATCAGGTTTTCCTATTGAATAGATATTTGATAATATAACGAGTTAAGTAAATTTAAACCAATCATATTTTATTTTTACCAATTCTTTACAGTTATATCACAATTCATTACACTGCGAGTTCATTACATTATTTTATATCATATTAACTTCAACCAAAACATTACTGATACTGATAGTTTTCTTTTTGAAGTTTCTTGAAAATGATGTTTCTTTTCGAAAGAATTAGAACAGTAAGGAAACAAATCATTCCTTAAAACTTTTTTCTTAATGTTACATTATATAGAAATTTAGGAAATGTTAAAAAAAAGTTAATGAACTGTATGTGTGTTAAGAAAGATGATACTGTGACATAATACATAAACATACTTATAAATAAGATATCAAATTTACTGAAATGGGAAAATATATACATACCTGAAAGCAATCTTGCAATAGCATTTGGTTTTAAGCTCTTGCGCTATCCATTGGGGCATTTGTATTTACGCTGACTTCCTTTACCCGTTTTTTGCACTCTTCAGTCGAATTTATACTTGATCGTATCATTCAGGTTTCCAGTTGTTGGAGCTGTACAGCAAAAAAATCGCATTTTACGCAGTAAAACATTATACATTTAGATTACACTCTCGAAGATTTAAATGCCAGATTTGTTTACAATCAGATGGCGGTACATCTACCATATACCGTATTTATCTTCTTTTCAAATCTCGCCAACATAGTAATTACGCCAAATTTTTTTCTGAGCATGCGCAGTATGCGACATTCATTTAACACTGTTCAACTCAATGTGCGGTCTGCCATTTCGCAGCCTGTGAACCCTTTCGCCACTTAACACAGCGTGGGGCTTAGTGCCGGCGTCGTAGGTGAAACCTCTGGTTGTTGTTGAAACCTATTATTCTCTCTTATCGCGCAGTCTTTGTAAATATTACATCATCCTTTTGCTTAGTGATGTGTCTCTGTTCGGTTCGTTTTCTGGTTTTATTCAGATAACATGTCCAATACAAGCAGTGCGTCCTTATATGAGTGTTTCACGAACGTGCCTAAGAAAATGTGATGTTCGGAATGACGATAGTTACAAGCGGAATATTATTAAGAAATCCAGTGTTACTGGGCAGGCTTATAAGAACTACAGTGACAGAGATGCCTCCCGACAAATTATGAGTACAAATTGCGGGTAAGTAAAACCTCATCTACTTTTGTCCGTGTTTTGTTGATGAAAACATTTTTAGTTTATTTAGCATTAACAACTGCTGCACACATGAACTGCTTACTCTTTTAGCATATACTGAAAAGTAACCCGATATTTTCAACTCCAGCCTTCAAAAAGTTATTTTATTTTTGTCGCCTTTATAAATCTGAGACTTTTTTTTAATGATTGCAGGTGTCACAAAAATTGCTTGTCAAAGCTGCCACAGGAGGCCAAAGAAGATGTTTTCATAGAATTTTATGCTTTTCCATCGAAAGATCAACAAAATGTTTACCTGCAAGGCTTAATGGAAATAAAAAAACATTCAACGGAAGAAAACCTCAAACGGAGAAAATATCAACGTGAAGCCAAAAAGTAAACGTTTCCTCGTTTATTATAGTATTTCCTCTCGTGGACGCCCCATCTCAGTTTGCAAAAAATCACTTATAGCATTATTTTCAATAAGTGCTAAATGACTTAGAAGAATATGATCCCTCCTGGCCTTAGAAAAATTTCCAAAAGACCTGCGGGGACATAACCGAAAAATACATGCTATTTCCAATGAGATTTGTGAAGTCATAAGAGATCATGTTGTTAGTTTTCCACTGAAAACATATCATTACAGCAGTTCAACGATCAAATGCGACCTGCTGGCCTGAATATAAAAGCCATGTACTGCTTGCTCATGAAAAAACATCCCTCTTCAAAAGTAAAATACAACTTTTACTACACGCTTTTTTAAAGAACAATTCGACTATCGCTTCAAGAGATCCCAAAAAGATGTTTGTGGAGCATGTGAACAGCTAACAACCAAAATTAAAAGTACCTGCTTGAATGACACTGCGAAAAGAATGGAAACTGCTGAAAAAATGTGCATATTCGAAAATCCAAAACATTTTACTCAGCTTTGAAAGAGGTGAGTGATAAGTGTGATCAGAAGGAAAACATACACGGTTTTGTAATGGATTACATACAGAACCTTCCACTTTCCCACATTCCAGTTCAGGAGACATTTTATTATCGACAGTTGTGGGTAAATTGTCTTTGTATTTACGATCTCAAAACAAAGAAAAGTACTGTATACACTTATCTCGAGGGGTTGGCGAAGAAAGGGGCTAACGAGGTTTTTTTCATTCTTATATGACTATATAAGACAACATATTCCGGAATCAGCAAAAGAAATTCAGATTTTCGGATGGTTGCGCGGGTCAAAACCGAAATCATATCTTTTTAAGGTTCCTCTTAGCTCTTTCTGTGACCAGAAAAAATTTGATTGTCAAGCAATACTTTTCTGTAAGGAGACATAGTTTCCTGCCCTGTGATAGGACTTTCGGTGTTATTAAACACCACACTGGAAAAATGGATCGAGTATACACACCAGTCCAGTATAGGAACCTCATCTCTGAAAGCAGTTTCTGATGGTAAAATTTCAGCTATATTTTTGAGAAACAGGCCAAGGTACTTCAAAAAACAAGATGTGCCTTTGGAGGACATTGCACAAAGATGATGCAGAGGAGCAAAGCAAACTTTTAAAATATCCGATTGTTATTTCTTCGAGATAAAGGAGGGGGTTTTATTTGCCTATAACTCGTTAAATGGTTTGATTTAAAAAACTCTAAAATTGAAGAGACCGGAGGTATAAATAGTTTTTCCCTCTGCACCATTCTTTTCTGGGATGAATGCCATTACCATCAAGAAAATAGACGATATCAAAAAAGTTATTCACTACATACCAGAAGTATATAAGGATTTTTACGACACAATCACATTATGGTCAACCTCTACAACAATTGCACTTTCCGAGAGCGAAGACAACTCTTAAGTTTAATGTCGTTGGTTAAAATTGTTTGACTATATTTGGGTTTTAAATATTGTTTCAATATTATGTTCAGTATTAAAGATTTATGACAAAAAATAATACATTTCTGGATGAGTGAATGTCAGTTTGAATGGACGAACAACGTATAAGCCGTTTTATTTTATTTTGAAACATGTTTCATATTTCAATTGCTTCAAAATGCCTTTTTTGTTAAAATAAAGTAAGTTGTTCAAAGAAAAAATCCATATATATTATCCCTTTTTGCCTCTTTATTGTTGAAAGAACACATGTCCACAAGATTAAAAAATGCCTAGAAATTTTAAACTAGGAGTTAATATTGTGAAAAAATGCCTACAATGTTGTTTTGACTACCTCTTTTTATTTGAGGATCAAAATACGTGGTAACTTTATTCTGGAAAAATCTTAGAAGGTTTTTTATTGCCTGGTGTAAAATTTGCAAAAATGCACACGTGCCTTTTCAACAATAATCGATTCAATTTAAGATTTTAATATTCCTATTTGTTTCATTCACAGTCAGTTTGAGCTTTAAGTTATAACTCGCACGTCAGTTTCAAGGTAATGTTTGATGAGTGAATATTTGGTACAAGCATTTTATTTAGTTAGAAAACCCTCTCAAGCTTTGCAATTTAAAAGCAAAAAATATTAGAAAATAAACTGTGTTCTTACCCGTCTTCGAAAGCTGAATCATTAGGTAGATAGGCTAGGTGCGTCATCGTGACCAGTGTGAACCAGGACAGCATTTGGAAGGAACAACCTAAATTTCTGATAACATTCTTCAGTAGAATCATTTAAATTTCATGAGGTTATTGAATGCATATTTAAGATAGAAACTAAAATGTTTTCTAACGAAAATACCATACAGGCTCGAGTGTGAGACGATTTCACATGTACCGTATCGACTCGAGTAAATGATGGCTTCACATATAAAACGATATTGTATTTCGATGCATTTTAGATGCAAAAAAGACTCGTTCATGTAAGACAGTCTCACATATCTGAGCTTCATATGTTGAAGTGTTCAATAAGAAAGTTAATTAAATGATCCTCTCTTCAGGAAACGCTAAAAATATACTCGTTCTTTCAATTTAAAATTTAAGGATAATGTTTCGGCTGTGCATATCTAGGAAAGGAAAGTTTATTATTTTTCCACTTTACTATTAGATGAAATGGAGAAAATATATTAAATATAGCCTGTAAGAAAATACCTCATCCTTTATGATTTATGCTTAAAACATTCTATAACGAATTTAGAGAGTTAAACCAAAGCAAAAGTCGATTCTTTCAGCATTTAGTTTCCTACATACTTTTAAAATGCCATTAAAACATTTTTTGTAATTACGTAATGGATCTATCTTAATTCGTAGTAGGGAGAATTGAGACTCTTGGGGCAAGAGGAATTAGTTTGCGCTGTTAATATGACCCCTCTAGATCCCCTGCTTTAATTGGAAGAGTGTACTATGAATATAACTTCTCCCAATTCCCTGATTTAATTGGTACAGCTAAGGGTAAGAGTAAATACTCCGATGCTCTTATCGCACGAACCTGTTAGATGTACTGACAATGCTGTTTTTTCAGCCTAGTGAGAAATCCCCACTTCTACTAAATACGTAGCCATATATTTTATCTGAGATGTATGGACTGCAATGATGCAAGAGTAATAACAGCCACAAATCCTTTCCGCTCCCACCAGCGGCCGAGCAGTAAAGACCTTGAACACTGGTAGCTCGGTCCGCGAACGAGCTGGATTTCTACGCCGTTTGATTTTAAAACGTAGGTGGACAGTCAGTTTTTGCGCAGGACGTCCGTGAGACTTAAGGCTTACTTTTTAAAGTGGATTTCGAAATCTTTACGATGCCAACCAGAAATTATGAATAGGCCCTGAACAGTTTTTAAGTCTCAGCGTAGACTTTTATACTTGTTCACATTTCTTGGTATAAATGGATGAATTTTCCAATAGAAGAAACTATTCAGGTAAGTGGTTGATAAAACTGAAGCTCTCAAGGTTCAAGAAACATGCTGGTCTAGTACTATATTCAAAGACTAATGAATTGTTGGGAACGAAGTCTCATGAGTGCTTTAAAAATGAAAAGAAAAATTGTTTAAAAAAATCCGAAGTGTGAAATGGTAATTAGGATTTTTAAAAGTTGATATATTTTTGAAATCTTAGTATTAGCATTAATAATAATATTAATCGTAGAGTGGATACAGTGTTTTGACATTCAGTCATACATGTCATATAAAAGTCAATACATGAGGCATTCAGCTCCCCACAATTAATCATAATTTAGGTATTATAAAAAAAAATTTGAACGATATAAAAATGCTATTTCGACTAACCCTCGAACAATAAAATAAGCTCCAAATTCAGAATCTTTGAGGTTTTACGTAACTCCTGTGGGCATTCTAGTGCTAATAATTTAATTGGAAACTTCGCAACCGATTTAAAAATTTAATAATGTTTAACTGTGTGAAAGTAAATTCAAAACTGAAATATTTTCTGGATTGCATTTCAGATTTCATCAAGAATGATTTTAAGATTTTCGTATTATCCTGTTTAGGAATGTTTTGCCTTAAATATTGCCACTGTTTTCTTTTAAGCTTTTAAATCACCGGTAGGTAATTTAATTTTTAAATTAGTAGTTTGGTTTATGGGAATTTTCGGCCCTTTTTATTGAAGTACCACTCATCCAGCCTATATAAAGTCTTTTCTGACTTATGAAATATTCGATACCCGTCATTTCTAGTAATAATACTTCATCTTTCTTTTCAAAAAGTAAATTTTAGTTTTATGAACTAATAAATCTTTTAACTTTCTACCTCTTCATTGTTTGATTTAAAAATAATCCTTGTCTATAGACTGCATAAATTTATGGTTATTTTCTTTACACTATTGAAATTTTTTAAGCAGAACAGCGCAGTTTTATTTTATTGCTGTACGCGTATAAAGATCTGTGATTAGAACCCAAGACCTCCTATTCTTACCTATTACATCTTTTCTCGCATACACCATTAAGAGCTCGGAAATGAGGATTTAAAATTTCTGTTAAGAAACCTATTAATAAGAAAATATTTTTAAAAATTTGGAAGTTTAGTCCTTTTTGCAAATATTAAAAAATTATTCCTACGAAAATTTGTGGATTTATATAAAATAAGATAGTGGACATAACTGATGAAGACGAACGTACAAATATTTTTACAGTTTTGACAGAGAGACAGTACGTGTGAATGGATACTTCATCAGATTATGTCATTAGAGTTCCAGCATCAGTCAAATCACGAGGTCAAGGTCAATGTGTGGTCGATAAAAATGGTCTTTAGATTGTGAATATATAACCTTGTCAGTGTTGAGTTCTTCTCAAGCGAATTAGAGACTTATATAATAATAGTAATATTGATAAATATAATTATTGATTAACAATAATTATAAAAAATAATAAAAGAAAATAATAATTATGTTTATGATATACTTATTATTAGTATAACAGAAATTATTGTATCGTTCACTAATCGCAGAGATTTGTTTTAATAATGAAAGATTTTTATTGCCAGGATAGCTACATTTTTCACCGAAAGGTTCAATCAGAAGTTCATTCAGACGCACAGTACAGTTGTAGGATTTCTGTTGTAACTGGAAGCTAAAGTGCTGAAGACCCTACTAGACGAATATGGAGTTATCGCTACGTCTCAGACAGCTCACAAAATATTGAAGAAGTTTTAAGTAACCTTTGTATGTAGTTCTAAATTGAACATAAAGGAACAACTTGTGCTACAGCCGAAACTTCCACTATTTGCGAATATATCAATTAGCATAACAGACAATTACTTTCAAACATTTATAACGTAGTCTAAGACTACATTAAATATACTAAAATGAGCTGCCTCAGAATACTTAACTGGCGCTTAATTTAAAACATCGCTTAGCGAGAGCGAAATGCTAAAACCGGAAGATAATTTTCAAGAAGAAAGTATTAACAAAACACGAGGTTGCCAGAAGCTCTAATCTTAAGATTGAAAATTCTCAGTTTAAAAACACACAGGGTAATACTGACATTGATTAACTCATTAGGATTCTTACACCCTAAGATGCTGTAATTAGTATCAAATAATAGACTTTTATGTGATCGGGATTACAGATTTTAAATTATTCATTATATAACAGTCATAAAAGTCAAAAACCTCTTTCGTTAGACAGGTTGCGTAGCCCGAGGTTCTTTCTAGTCTTTAAAAGTTAATACCTAACAACAAAGGAATTTTAAAATTTTGCGTGTTTTTATGCAGATGAATTTTTTATGCTTATGAAATAACTGCATTCGACACATCAGAAAATCATTTAAGAAAAGAGGAAGAAAATCTCATTTTCATTTATTATTTATTTGTTTACGGTTGAATAGGATTGGGTTATTCACTTAAGGAAAGGTACACAAGAGAGAGCTGTGTACGGAAGCTCTACGTCAGTTTTGATGAAACGTACTGAGGGGAATGATTTATCATTGCTTTATTGTATCCTATAAATAAAAATACTTCACAGCCGCTGTTGATGTTTTCAAAAAACCTTGAAAGGTAAAATACTATTTAATCTGAAATCTAATATTTAAAAAGAACCTGACGTATGAGTTTTTTATAAGAATGTGCAAAAAAGTTTAGATTGAGAAAAATTACTGAGCTGGAAAACTTGTCTCCAGATACAACAGTATATACGAATAATAAAGAAGAAGAATATAGAAGCAATGAAGAATACGTAATGTTACAAATTGGCATTAAATGCTTAATACAAATGAACTCAGTTATGCTTTGCTCATTTGTGACCTCACTTTAAAATACAAATGCTTTACAATCTGGATCAATTTCTAACCAGTTAACTAATACAAATTTATTAATGTCCCAATCAGTATCTTACTCACTGCTTTGCTCCTGATGTTTTTTTCTTTTTACTTTCAGGGCATATGAAGCAGAAGAAACACAATTTTCGCAAGCCTCTTACAAATGCAAACTTCCCCTCAATGTAACTTTTCGATCAATAAGAAGTTAATAACTTCCTTTGTGTTAAAATAGCATTCAATAAAATGAATTCAATGAAATGAATTCCTTCAATGAAATTAATTAATATATGCAAAGATACAATTAAAATGAGAAAAACTACAGAGTTACTTAAATATTATGTAGATACAGGGTGTTCAAAAACCAAAGAGCATGCTAATGTGATATTGTATATGTTTATTTTGTTGGGGCATTCCTTTTTTCGTTGTGCCACGATGCCACAATGCAATAAGTTGCATATACATCCATGTTATATATATACTAATAAAAGCAACGATGGACTGAATTTCGATCTGATTATAATCATATTTGAAGCACCCTGTATTGTTATTGATAAATATAATGTATGGTTAGGTTAGGTTATTTAATTACGGCAAAGCCTCGAGGGTTATCTGCCTAAGGAAAGGGATGCCTTCGAGGAGGACTTCCTAAGGGAAACTGGCTCGTATACATGTTACACATGGGGAAAACCACGAAAACACCCATGAAGCCAGCCCGTTCGCGGGATTTGAACCTCGGACCGAACTACCAGTGTTCAGCGACTTTACCGCTCGGCCGCTGGTGGGCCCTTAAATATAATATATATGAAATAATTAAATATTATTAATATTGTTGACTCAGTTTTCTCATATTTCGCTTGTCGACAAAAATATATTTTCCCCTCATATTAAACTTTTTAAAAGTTTGGTTAAATTGTGAGGTTTATCTATTTATTTTAACTAGTAGTTAATTTTAAGTTTCAAGCCTTTCCTGTCACCCTTCCCCCCCCACACTCTTTTCACACCAGACTGTAAATAAGATAGCGAGCTTTTATTCAGATTGATGTAGAAAGAAGTGCTATTTAAGCAACCATCTTGGAAGTTAGTGTTAGAGCCTTTCTGCCTATTCCAAGCCGTGTTGTGGCGTGATTATTATTCCAAGCCACGTTGTGGCGTGATTATTAGCGATTTGATTCCGTGGCGTTGAGTGCTTCAAGCCATTTAGCTTGTCCTGCCGGTTTTTACAAACCAGAGGCTTTCCTGTGCGTTTAATTATTCTGTGAGCCATTAGGCTAATCTATCACATTTAATTTAGTTCAACATTACGTATTTCTGTTAAGCCAGAAGCGCTGGGCTCGTGTAAATCTAAGTTCGTTTATTGTTAATTCTTGTGTTCTAATAAAAGGCCTATTTACACCCTTCTTCTGACTTTGCCTGTCTGTAGTTTAAGACAAGAGGATTATTCCTCTGCAGTCTTCCTAGAGTTCACCAATATATCTTCCCAAAGAAGGTGAGACTTTGCAAATAAACCAAGATCTTCAAAGGAAGTTCTAGAATGCGACATTAAATATAATAGCCTACACCTACACAAGGATCTACAAACGTATAATTTACTAAATTTTAAAATATGCTGTCTTATGATCATCATAAGAATATGAAGGATTCTTCTAATTTTACTTTATCAGAAAAATAATAAATTGAATACATTTATTTTGAAATGAAGAATATAATTTCGTTTTAGGAAAAAGCTACCTTTTTTTTCACTATAGAGAATTAATTATTCTAGTCTTTGCTGCTTCGCTATGGAATGCATTGTGCTAACGCTTTCCGTATAATCTCTCCAATAAGGAGAAATATTATTATAAGAAAAACTGAATGTATGATAATACTGAGATTGAAAATTAAAGAAATTTCTTAGATTAATCCAGTATAGCAATGCTTTATAACTGAAGGCTAGAAAGTGTTGACGTTTATTCATTTAAAAACACAGTAGCACATATTATATCACAGCATATTATTATTCTATGTAACGAAACTCTAGAACTCATACGTTCACGCATCTGAAAATTATGAATGCAGATTCAAGCAATCAGCACAAAATATGGTGTTTACTTTAAAAAAGTGTGCTGCAATTCTTTATCATAGAACATGTAACAGACATAAGTAGATTGCAAATATGTATATATATATATGAGAGAGCGAGATACACTGTATTTAGGAGTTTTCTGTTCAAGAAAGAATTTCAAGCCTTATAACTCTTCTGTACAATAATTAAACAATAGAAAAGTTTGCTATCAGTTATCTTTAACCAGATCTGTATCAATAAATAAGCACAATTGCGGTTTATTCTTGCTTGTCAGAGGAAAATATAGTAATTCTTTTGATAAATGTAAAAATGTCCCTAAACAATTCTTCCGTTGATACCAAAATAGCCTCTTGTAATGCCCAACGGAAATGAAGCGGAACGGTATGCAGAGCTTCCATTTTTTTTTTCTTCTTGAATACGTGAGTCATAATAACATGTTCTAACAGACGGTAAAAAATTTTCATGTCGATTTGTTATCTCAGGATAAGAAGAGACTTTCGTATCATTTGCGCCTAATCAGATGAGAGATATATTCAAAGAGTTGTGACTTAAATCAGTTATATGTCGGATCATTTTGAAATAGGGAAACATAACAGATCAAAATTTTCGTAGGAATTATATTAGGGATAAAAAATGCGTTTGATAAATGTGTCAGGTAGGTTCGAAGGGTGTTGGTATACATATATATATATACCAACACCCTTCGAAAATTGGGAAGTTACGAGTGATAACTGCTTACAAATTAATCATGAATGAAGCTAAGTATTTGTAGCTAATATCAAGTTACTTCATTCTCTTACATTTCTATCATACATTTTTCAATTACATTTATCATATTACATTTTTCAAAGAATACTTAGACAAAAGGAATATTAATAATGGAAATAGTTCAGCGTTTTCAGTTTACAGCACGTTAGATAGTTACGAAGTCGTATTTATCCTATTTGTATGCTACAAAAATAAATTTTGCCACTTAGATGTTTGTTACCTAAGATTATAAAAAGGCGGTGATTTTTTATTTAATTCTGTTATTGCATTGCTATTCTTTGAGCCAGCACCACCAGTAAAAACTTGTTACAGCAATGAAATGTTTTCTCGATATTACTTTTGGTATAAAGTATAAATAATTAAATTTAGAGCTCTGTAACTTAGGAAGAAAATGCTAACATATTTTTCGGGAGCACCACGAGCAGGGTGCCTAGTGTTGCACAGAACTACAAAGGTTCTGAGAAAGCTCTATAAATTTTGGCATATCCCTCTTGTGTGAAACGCTATGAGCTTTGTTTTCCATTTAAGAAATCCCAAAATCTAAAAACCCTTATCACAAATGATGATAATTTCTATAGTCCTATTTCGCTAGTAAGTGGATATAAAATTAGTGAAACAAGCTAAATCAGACATAAAAATGACAAAGTCAAGCTGAAAATACCGGGCGAAAGAAAATGTCGAAAAAATATTAGCATGAAGCATACGTGAAACCATTTTCTGGATTTAAAATGCTCGTAAGGTAGATTGTACGATTTACAACACAATGCGATTTAAGACTTGCTAAACCTAATTTAAAAGATGAAAATTTTAACAATGGTTAAACAATTAAAACATAAAACAATTTGAATCGAGTTTTTTTTTAATTATGAATAAAAACAGTGAAGATAAAACTTATCATTAGATAACAGTGAAGATAAAGATAGATTTGTTGTATAACAATCTGAATATTTATAAGGGGAAACAATATTCTGAGATGGTAACTTAGTCCTAATGGCTCCTGGTCCCCTCGAACGGCCAAGTGAGTGCTGTTCTCGACAAAGCATGAAATCTATATATTTTTCAAACAATTTCTTCGTTTACCAAGCAAACTGGAATCTTTGCTATATAGCTCCCGACAGGGCTAATGAAAGGAAACGTGAGTGGAAATACCCACTTTGCTAAAATGCTTCTGGTAAACGCCCCCTCCCAGTAGAGCTTTAGCTGGATTTAGGTTAGGAAAAAGCTTAGCTGTACCCTCTTCTAGGAGACCGAGCCTTGCTAATCAGGAAAAGGAATGAATCACTCACGCTAAGTGAGCCCAAAAGACTGTAGACAGTTTGAGTCGACACCTCACATCCTGTTGTCAGGGGTACCTCTCCCTGGAACTGATTAGCATCTTGTCGTCTGTTTCGACAGGCTATTGATAAAGGATGATACTGATCATTTGACGTAGCTGTTCTTGTACTGATAGTGCTTTCCTCTAGCATTTGTTATATCACTGAACCGAATCCACAATTCAAGAACTACACTTCGTGACATTCCAATGGCCTCTACAACCAACAGCTATGTCTGACTTGCTTTCAGCCTATCAATAATTCTTCTCTAAAGTTGATAGAGTAAGCAAAATCCTCGAGAAATTTCTTTTTCATTGCAATCTGAGATTTACGCATGATGGCAATCGCCGAAGCTAATAAGCACATGAATGTGCATGATGTTGCTTATTTTACATTTGAAGCTTACCACTTTAAGACACAGTATGGTTGCTTTCATAATGTAACCATAGTATATAAACAATGTGGCAATGACTTTTTGTAACTTTATTTATGACAAAAAAATGCCGCATAAAAATCTCGACTGAAAACAAATTAATTAGTAGGTAGTCTAGAATAAAACAGTTCGCCTTATTATCTGAGTAATACTTTTTCCCTACTTAAATTGCCACATTTTAAGCTGAGCTTTTCCGCTTTTAAATTAATATTCAGTTCACAATAAAATGGTTTATATGAAGTAAATCTGCCAAAAGCCTGAAAATTTTGAAACAGAAAGACTGTAAACTTTCTCCCTCAAGAAAATATCAAATATAAAGTAATCTTGAAAAGATACTTGATTAAATTTCAGAGAGATATCTCTATTTATTTATTTCTTTATTGATCCTTTGCGAATGAAATTAAACAATCCTCGAATGATGATAATTCCATGTCCTAGTAAGACAGTAAGTACACCATTTATGTTTTTAATTGTCTTTGTTAATAAAGTTAGATTTTTATTTAAAAATAATACAAAGAATTCTTTCCAAGCGTGTACAAGAAAATATTTCGGTGTCTAAATTTCACGCAATATTAGGATGGTCCCTGCCATTACTCCAAGGTCTACTGTTTTCTACTTTCAGGTTATATTGAGATAGATAAAGGCATCTCTATCTGCTACAGGTGCTTCGTTTCTTTGACTAGAGGGCTATCATAAGTTAAGTGATTTCTGTAAGTCTTTTGCTGCTTAAATGAAAAATGACTGAGAAGTATGTTATCTACTGAGGCTACAAAAAATTTTAAAAACAAGTATCTTTTAGACTGTAGAATACCATTCATTCAAGGTGTCAAGCGAATATAAAATATTTTTTGTCAATGTTATCTTAATTTCCGAGCATAAATGCTGCTTACTAAATTCCAATAATTTTATAGTCGGATTTGATTGGTCTATTTAATGGTTGATTTTGATTGGTCTATTACACAAGGTTAAACTAGGCAAGGTCTATCAGCCGAAGGAAAGAAATGTTTTCGTGGAAAACTTGCCAGGGAAAACTAGTTAGTATTTTTCGTTACACACAGAGAAAATTACAAGCGCCATGCTAAGCAGTCAGTAACCAGCGAAAAGATGAATGGGAGATTAGGATGGTCCCTCGCTAGGAACAGATATTTTGGTTTAGATAGTCACTACTAGCAATTCTTTTGACCTAAAATTATGATTATACTTAAACTTGTTAATCCTTCAACCTGTACATATCATGTATTTCTAATATTTTTAAAATTTTTAACATCTATTGCTAGTTTGATCTTGAGGTCGAGCCTAAGCGAAAGAAATGGCTGCATGAGTCGTTTTCAGAGTTTACCCATGTGTAGCCTTAATTTTGAGTCCTCCACGAAAGCATTTTTCCTTTAGGGCACTGGTTTTCAACATTTGTCTCATGCATCCCTTTCACCATTGCTAGACGATGACCCCCACCTCCATTTTAAAACTCCAAAAATACATATACATTTATTGAAGTCTAGATTATTTTTTAATGTGTTGTATAAACTAAACAATAGAAAGTGTATAAATGTTGATAAATGCCTAAGCTTAAAATAAGTAATTTTTTATACTTATGAAAACTAAAAGAAATACTTAACAGGTAAGTAAAAGGCTGACCGCATTCCTCATTGACACTATGAAATTCCCCCTTACGGGGGGGGGATAAAAACACTTAGCTGAGAACCCGTGCTTTAAGCAAATAGCTTTCGTGAGCTTTGCCGTACTCAAGCAACCAGACAACATTCTAAGATTTGTACTGAAATTTTAAGGATAAGAGAATATTTAAATATAGAGCTGAGATTAGTGATTCAGGAATTTCAAATGTTTATTAAAACTGCATAGTCTGAGAACTTATCACCTGCCCTTCACGGAAGACATATTTCTAGACAATCAGTTCATTTAGCGATTTTAGGCCTATCAAATTCTATGTAAACTAACAACTTGATTATTTTGCAGAAACTTAGTCTACTTTACAAGTAGCTGCAGAACATTTACGTTTATTATTAAAAGAAAACATATTTTAAAAATCAACTTAATAAATTCATAACTTGTAGAGACATTAGGCCATTTCGAACCAGGAGAGATGAAAAATGAGCAACGCCCTAGCCGGGAATCGAACCACGGACCTCTGGAGTACGCGCCCAGTATGCTGACTACTACACTACGAAGGCATGCTTAGAAGGCGGAAGAAATAACTTATAAACTTAGTAATTAGAAATGTAAATCATTATACAAGAGATAACATAATTTCTCCCGGACTGCTTTTATTTCCCCCTCAAGTAAACTAACTAATTTTGAAATCCTCATTTACCAATACATTTCTCTTAAGTTGTGGGACTGTAGCTGTTCTGCTTTTCAGAATTTTTTCGTTCTTATTTGTATAGTATATTAGATTTTCAGAACTGAGAAACATGAGATAAATCTATTGTACCCTCACCGAGATTCGAACTCATGCCTTTCGATTCGAACTCAACTTTCAGTGATCGCTGGAAAGATTTATAAGGTATTTCTCTCGCCTTCTTAGCATGCCTTCGTGGTGTAGTGATCTGCATGCTGGGCGCGTATTCCAGATGTCCGTGGTTCGATTTCCGGCGAAAGCGTTGATCATTTTTCATCTTTCCGGCTTTCAAAAAAATAACCTAATACCTCTACAGTGGCGCCCGAACTAAAAGGGTGATGGATGATGATTCTCCACACCCAGGATTTAGCGATTGGGTCCCCTAAAAACCCCAGTCGCACTTTAAAAGGGGAAGTATATAAAATATTTCTCCTGCCTTCTTAGCTTGCCTTCGTAGTGTGGTGGTCTGCACACTGGGCGCATATTCCAGAAGTCCGTGGTTCGATTCCCGGCCAAGGCGTGGCTCATTTTTCAAGTATCTTGCTTCCAAATAACCTAATAGCTCTACAGGTTAATCAACTTAACCACGAGAGTACTCACGGAATGATGCAATAACTTCATGAACCCATATACAATAGCAGAAGTTTCTCAAATTATAACTGAATTTCTAAAATTAAATTCTGGTTTTCAACACAGTAATTCTGGTAAATGAGGTAAATGAGGTTAATTTTTAATTTTTTAATTCTGGTAAATGAGGTTAATTTTTAAAGCATTAACACTAAAATAAAAAATTATTTTAGGGTCTAAAAATAGTTGTATGCATTATTATATATTGCTGTCACTAATCTCAAGTTACTCAATCACTTTAATGCGAAAAAAATCTGAAGCATATCATTGGTGAAAACTTGAAATGCATTTAGCAAGATAAAGCATATAAATGCTCATTTGCATTCCGACAAATAAAATAACTAACTAAGTAAGTAAAATTAGTAGGAAACGCGTTTCTTCGCAGAAAATGAAAGAAGTTAAGAAGGCTGTTAATAATATTTAAATTCATATCTGTGAAAAATGCTTGACATTTATGTTTAATTAGACCATTTTCCTGGACTTTTTACATCAGATTTGATTAAAGAAATCTCAGTCTGATGTGACAGTTCTATATGTGAACAGTTGCAATACCATTTGCCTGAAGAGCAGCAGATGTTAAATTCAAACACAGCCTTTCCAATCTTCAGGCCTAGGTTTAAAATTAAAATGCAGTATTTGTTGTTTTTATTTCATCTGCATAGGAATTTCGTTTTCCACGAGTTTAAAGTAATTTCTAACATACTTACATTATAAAAAATTTATCCTTATATATGTTAGTCATAAGCAAATAGCTATTCTTTTTTCTTGAAGTTTCATGTATTTATACAATGAATTGTTCCAAACCTTACGGCAGCAAACCCAGTTTTTCATAGCATTTGCCTTCTAAAAGAGAGCAAACTAAATTAAAAAGAAAGTATTCCTCAACATAGTTGTTTGTAGCAATCAGTATATAAAAATATATATTTATTCTTTTCTGTTCCACGCGTCTTTTAAGCACTGTAGATAATTGTTCGTTCAATAATGTAGTTTGTAATATGCCTCTGCTTCACATAAAGGTATTAGATACTTATGATTAGGACAGCAACTTTATCATGCCCAAAATTCTCATGATTATTTTTGCAAAATTTATGGGATTACCTAAATATTCGCGAATATAAAAGTTTTTCCGAAAATGCCGAATTCACGAATTTCAGATTTTCTGTTCTTTTATAATTATTAGTTTCATTTAATTTTTTTGGCTGTGTTATTTTTTTGTTAAATTTTCCACAAATATCCCCCCCCCGTCACTGACGAGAACTAGCCATTATAAGTGTTGGCCACTACCAAGGCCGAAACCGGTGTTATATTTATTATGGAGGCACCTAATAGGTAAACCATCGTTGACTTTGATGAAGGAAGAGTTGGCATCCATACCGTCTCCTGGAGTCACTAGTCACGAACCAATTTCTCGTCTGGGCGGCTTTTCCACAAATATACTCCGAAAAATGATCATGTTCCAAAATCCAAATTAGGAGATTTAACTTTCCTTAAATTTTCTGAACATCTGAGAAAAAAATAAAATGTTTTCCGAAGTTACATAAAGTCTCATTCTTTTGCCTATCAACAACTACCAATAATTTCGATGCCGAAGAATACTTATTTTTATAAAGGTGCAACTTTTTAAAATAAATGCATAGTGTATAAAATCAGTACATATTATAAAACATATTATATGAAATACCATCCAATAAAAGGGCAATCTTATTCCAAAATAATAGTATTGAACACATTTCCAGAACTGGATTCATTTATAAATATAAATTTCAATTCAAAATGTAGAACATAAGTTTAAGTTAGTTACATGTTAGTTATTCGTGTTATTGCTTCGTTTTTGGTATACATCCTCACCAGTATACCAATATTCGATAACGATATTATTCTTTTAATATAAATCACAGGCCACGAAAATACTCATTTCTTAATTGTTTGCAAATTTTATGCTTTATATTAAATCTAGTATTTGTTATGAATTTGTAAATTTATGATTTTATTTTAATTTATATATTAAACTTAGTTGGTTCGGAAACAGGCTATTCTTTTGTATTTCTCAGTGTACCAAGCCCCTAAAGAACATACGCTGGGATATGTAAATCATTTTTTATTTTCTTGTATTTGATTGGTAGAGTATTTTACACAGTGGTTTTAATCATTATTTGTGATATTTCTTATACATGTTTGTGGAAGTGTACATCTTAGATACAGACATACCATATGTATCTTGTGCATATAGTATACATTATACACGTTTGGAGGGCAGGTACAAAATCAGTTATAATATACCATTAGACGCTAGTTAAATTTCTTAAGATTCAACAAGAAACGGAAAAAAAATTGCTGTTTGTGTCGTTTTATATAATATGGTGTTCAAATCATTACTTTTTTCAATAACATTATTATTATTATTGTAAAAATTGTATTGTATCATTCTGGAAATTTAGTAAAGACGGTGAAATTCTTTAAGTTTTATGATATCAGGAACATAATAGAACAACATATACAAGAGAAAATTTCTGGTGCACTCCCTTTAAAGCTTTCACATCTCACTTTTGGTAGTTTATACAATCTACTAATTAACAATATTTCTACTCCAGTAAAATGTAGAAGACAGTAATTCACATATTCAGATCTTTATCTCAACAGATGAATTACTAGCTTCAATATTTTAATAATCAATCCTTCTCCTGTTACTGAACATATGAATTGCTTGTGACTTATCTCTTTGCTAATATTCCTCATCCCTTCAACAAGCTGCTTAACGAAGAAACAGGTAACAAGTAAGTGCGTACGGCTAGATTAATACTGAAACTTTCATGTGGACTGCAATTTCCCAACAAAACAACTAGCTGCATCAAGTTTTTCGCAGTTTTGCCTACGTAAGTCCGACACACTGTGTCTTCTGAGTAGTCAAGGTAAATAACTTTCTCTGGTTATACTTAGTCATGTAACGTCACATAAACAAAATATGTAGAAAACAGCAGACAAACAGTATCGAGAGATCTTTCAGCTCGTTGAAGCACTTCAATTCAGTTCACTTCACAACCGAATGCGTTGAAGCACAGCTTCAGTTAGAAAGGGACCCCTATGCTCGTTGGCTTAGTGCTCAGCGGGTCCACGCGTTAAGACAACCCTGCTTTAGAAAAGCGTATTTTTAGAAATATACTATACCGCAATATACGATTGGTTTATTTGAGTATAGCAAAGCACTCGAGAGCTATCTGCCTAAGGGAAGAGATGTCATCATAGAAGGCTTTTTAAGGAAAGCTATCTCGTATACACGTTACGCATTGTGAAACGAAACCCCTATGCAGCCAGCCCATTCACGGGGATTCAAACCCTGGACCGAGCTACCTGTGTTTAGCGATTTTACCACTAGGCCGTTTGTGGGACTTACAATTTATAAAGGACTGATCACTTTTAGTCTATTGCTACGTATATGAAAAACAAAAAGCCTGAATTTGTTAATAATTCTGATAATACATTCCAACCATCGATGGGGGACATCTTGTTGAAAAAGTTCCAGGTAAGTTCGATTTCCACTTTAGGGAAGAAAACCATGTTTCTAAGGTTTCCTCTCCCATGTAAACGCTGCTATTTTTCTTTATTATTTATTGGAAACACACTGACCTGTATTCCTGTGTGCTTTCTGGGTGCTTGTGTTCTATGTAATATTTAAATAACGAGAGCCTACAGCCAGATCTTACTAAAACATGAAATAAACCGCCCAAGCGCAGAAGTATCGTGAGGATCGGCTAAACGTGGGTAGACAGTACTTTAGATAGCCAACTCACTAATGAGGGATACCATTTAAAACAAAAAATATGTGGCATTTAAAAAGATCTAAAAAAAGTTTCATTTTCATTAATTCACTAACATAGTTCAATGTTAAAAGAAATTAATATTACAAAATGTATTTCTTGGATTAATTTTAGTTGCTTTGTAATCATGTAAAATGCGAGTAATCCTCCTTGTAAGGGGACTATAGCTGTACATATATGTATAGGTAATCGACAAAATACTTATAAACAAATTTTAAACAAATTTGTCAGTGAATCAAAAATAATATATGCAAATAAAAGTCTGCCAACGATAAAACACGAACACAGATGGCAAGCAAAAACAAAACAGTGTATCGAAAGTAAAGATAAAGAAGATGGAAAAGTGATCTCAAGCATATTTCTTTATCATCATGGGAAAAAAGACGTATCAGTCTAATTTAAAACCAATGCGCCACATTTTAAATGCTTAGGTAGGCGGTAAACAAAGAAAAAAAACTGAAAGACTTTTGATTAATTTATTTATTTTTTTAATAACGTTACCTTCCTTCTTTATCTGCAAGCTTTACTATCTTCAGCAGTTTTGCTCTTATTCGAACTAACATTTTCATCTTCCATGGTTACATTCGTAGATGCAGACTTTAATCTACAGACTGCCTAACAAAACGAGCGATTGATTAAAGGGCCGGCGATAAGCAATGTGTCGCCCGCTGCAATCGTCGCGGGTTCTAAATTTTGCTGCCCGTTACCTCCCTAAATTCGAAAACATTGTCACCCTTAAATCTGCCGCCGGGTGCCGTAATACAGGATGCACCGGCTCTGAAGCTAGCCCTCGCTAGCTAACTATGATGCAATAAAGTGGATTATGAATAAAAGAAAGTAATTAATTGCAGTATAGCGAAAAACAGCTCATGTTTCTCTGAGGGTCAGTAAGACCGAAACTAAGTAATTCAAACTATAAGAAAACTAATAGAAAATTACTGCTACAAAGCCTGATTTTCTCCAAAAACCTACTTCCATGATTTATAGCAATCATAATTTAAAATCATGAAACGTAATAAAACAATTGAATAAAAAATTAAACTACACGTATTTAAAATTATTCTCATTCTCATTTTCAATTTAAATTAAAAATTTATTATCGCACCAGTTGTTTTATAAGCAATGGAAATAGAAAAACAATCGGTTTATTTGACACAATTAAAAATATGAAATAAGGTATTCTTTTCAGATTCATTAGGAGTTACTGCTCCAGTGTATAAAAAATAAATTTTAGGCGAGTTTAATGCTTTCGAGAAATGCAGAGAACTATGTTTTAATGTCCAAGATTAAACAATCAACAAAAACAAAGATGTTGAGGAAACTAAGACACAGAATTTAAGAGAAAGGACCTCTCGACTATATGAAACTCTAATGCGGAATGTTCTCAAATTTATGAAACAGTATTTCCCAGCAATAATTTATAGTTATTTAAAAACTACCTAATCAACATTTTTGCTAACTGTTCACTCTTAGTAGTTGAATGTGTTACGGCGTATTATACCCTTTGCTTAATCTAACTGTTAACGCAATATACCTCATAAAATGCTCTTCTTAACTTAAAACTTTATTCCTTCACTGCTGATGAGACCGTGCCAAGCTTTCTTTCCCTCAGGCAAGCGGCAGTGGAAAGTCTCTACTCCAAATCATGCCGGTTACGTTTCTTCTTTTCAATTTAAACTATGCAGCTTGACTTAAAATCTACATAACCCTCTAGACTGAGGAGTACGTGACAAAATGAGGCATAAAAGAAAGAATCAAGATAATCCTGAACTTAAATAAAATGTCCCATTTCTCATGTTAATTATTATTGCAAATTTTAATATTTTCAAACTAATTTTCGATCGATCTCTAAGTAAAACCGAAACAAACAAACAAAAAAGGGCCTCAGTAACATCTTTTCTATTTTTCAAAGCATTCCAAGAAATCCTTATACCCTAACATGGCCTTCGCGGGTAGTTTTAGATAGTGAAATGTAATTAAATCACTTCAAGTGGCAGTCACGCTGGGTTCCTTCAATTCCTGTCAGACCATTAACGAAGAAAAGAGGACTACTGAGAAGTGATTCCTACCTCCGGTGGGTCAGAATGCGTGAATTTTCAGTCTACCATTATCCCAGATCTTTCCGACTTTCAAGGGGATTCGTGATTCCTACCTCCGTGAGTCAGAATGTGTGAATTTTCGGTCTACCATTATCCCAGAAGATCTTTCCGACTTTCAATGGGATTCGTGAAATTGGTCGCTAGATGGCGCTTGTGACCTGCTACTGCTTGATTGTAAAATAAGCACCTGTTGCTGTTGTTATTGTTGAAAAATTATAGTAAAATCTTTCAGTGGCAGTGACATATTTGTCCAAATCTTTTCTTCACTGAAGAAACTAAACATAACCTCGGCAGGTCACAACGTAAACCTCCGATCATGATGATAATTTAAGCCAATATTTCGCAGTTCGTTTCCTGGGTAATCTCAGTATAGCTTAAATTGTTCATGACGATGTAAATCAACAGCAAACAGGCAGGCCTGATATCCGCAGAAGCGAACGGGTACGTGCCTCAGATCTCCATTTTCAGGAGGGCTCCAAACTTCTTACGGTATCTAAATTGCAGAAATGTAGAATGCTTATCTGTTTCGATTTGGCTCTTAGCATCGTCTATAGTTGCATTTCTTAAACTGTGGGTTGTGACTCCAGATGGGATCGCAGAGCGAAATGGTGAGTTCTCGGAAGTTTAATTCAGATGCAAAACATTTCAAGAAAGATTAGTCTCAGTCCCTTCATCATCTTTAATTTGTCACATTTTCTACAGAAGGCAGTTATAAAATTATAATACTGGTCAAATATATATATGTATATTAAAAAATACCACTAAGCTTATCATAATGGTTGGGTCGCATTCCAGTTTTACTATACGAGTCATTTCAGAATTAAAATATGCCACAAACGCGCAGTATATAACATCCTGCGCCATTGGCGTACTGAAAATCAGATCGGCACCGCTGCGACTAGGATAGCAAAAGAATGCTTTTATAGTATAGGAAGTTGTTTTTGCTTCTTTCAAGCTTATCCATTACAAGAAAATACAATATTGAGTTTTACTCTTTTTCTTGACTAAGGTTGCTATTTATTTAAATAATTATTGTGAAAGATATTATTTTATTCATATTTTAGGATAAAAGTATTTTTTGCACATAAATAAATGGTTGAACTTCAGTAACAAAGGTATGACGCAGATGGCAATACTACGGAGTTTCTTTAAGCAGGATCTAAATATTAAAAAAATGTGTCTAAGAAATTCCCCTATTTGGCTTTATTTTCAATAACTGCGATGGTAATAAAACACCTCTTTGTTTAGTTTGCAATAAGATTTTAGCTGTGGAAAGTATGAAACCATCAAAATTGAAAAGGGATCTTCAATACAAACATCCTTCGTCCCTAAATAAAGCAAAAGAATATTTCAAACGACTGTTAAAACCTTCAACTAAAGGTTAACAATATTTTGAGAAATTTATGACTGTTAGAGAAAAATATTTATTACCGTTATGCGAAGTTTTGTACCTGTTTGCTAAAAAAAAAATAATAAATAAAAAGCCTTGCACCATCGGAGAAGATCTTGCATTGCCCGCTGTAATTAAAATGGCAGAGATACTTCGCAGAAGTAAATATGGCGATGAATTTCGGAAAATCCTTTGCCAAAGGACACCATCGCGAAGAGAATTTTTGAAATCAGCAACCACAGTTTCGAAAACTTGTTACTATACTTATCGAAAGCTCAAAATTTACAATTCACTTGACGAAATGACTCATATTTGAAAAAACGCCTAGTTTTTAGAATGTGTCAGATACATTTATGAAGGAAACATCGATGGAGAATTGTTACTTTGTCATCGTTTGAAAGAATATACAAAAGAGGAAGATATACATATATAACACAGATGATGCAAAAGAGATGACGGGAGAAAATATTGGTTTTACATCACTTGTCAAAGTTGCCATTTTAATGATCGTGTGACTTTTAAAATGGCAGAGATACTTCGCAGGCTCATCCATGCAACAAAATAATTAGCAATGAAATTGACTGATGAGCTTCAGGATGCTGTCAAACTTATAAACTTTATTAAAAGCCGTACCCTTAACAGCGGATTATTACAGTACCGCTGAATACAAAAATTGATTACTGCATGCAAAGGTAAATTAGATTTCAACAGATCAACGTTTACGAATATTATTGTTATTAAAAGACGAAATTATTGTATTTTTAACCAAAGAAAGAATGATATTGCTGCTCTTTTTCAAAATTTACAACAGTTATCAAAGCTATGATATTTTTCAGATACTTTTGAGAAATTAAATGATATTAACTTGTATGTTCAAATTGAAAGCTGAAAAAAATTGAAGAATTTTTTAATTAACATTTGAAGTGCAAAATGATTCATTCGAAATGTTTTCGACTATCAACAGTTTTATCATCGAAAAATATCATTGTTAAACTCTAACGGCGAAAAATATTATACAACACTTAAAAACACTAGAAACACAGTTTTGTAAATACTTTATATCGAATTTTGATTTCAAAATGTTATCTTGGATTCAAAAGTCATTTTTGAGTAACACTGATGAAATTAATCACCTGCTATATAAAGTCCAAATAAAATTTATTCAGATATGGAGTGACTCAAAACTTGAGTTCCACATAAAACATTTACTGAATTCTTGACTAGGGTTAGAAATTTCCCACAATTTCTTGAATTGGCATTAAATATTCTTCCTCCATTCAGCATCGCATTCTTATTTCAAACGGCTTATTCAGTTTTAACGCTTATTAAATCTCCAAATTTCGCTCAACGACAAAAACGTTGTACGTCTAGCATTTTCAGCATTAGCAGTATCAAATATTTCATCAAGATTTACTTTGTTATACAGCAGCAAAAATGCAGCACATCCGTTTCATTAAAATGTACTTTTCCTTCATTAGTTTTTGCATAATTTAAAAAATCTTAAAATTATTTCTTTCTATATATATATATAGAGAGAGAGAGATTGAAATAAATGATTCATGGACAAATATTTATTGTTATTTTTTTATTTTATATTAAATATCTGGGATTCCGAAAAAGGTCTTTATAATAAAAAGGAGTCATGAAAGAAAAAAAGAAAAAGTTTAAGAAACGCTGGTGTATAGGCATGTAAATATCTGCAGTCGGCGTATTGCTACGTGTTTTTTAATCACGAATCGGATTCACGTGTTCGTGATAAATAAATTTGCATCTCTATGTAGTAATAAACAAGCAATTCATACCATTTTCTTACTTTTAGTTAAATTTTATAAAGAAGTAGCACAATTTTATTTCATTCCTATAAACAAGGATGAAAGTGCATCTGATTTTGTCACAGAATTAAATCAGTTTAGAAATACACATTTGGTAAGAAATTATTTTAGTTCTCTTTTATGAGCAATTCGAAAAACATCCATTTTGAAACTCTTGAAATAGATATTTGATTATGTAGAGATATTAGGTATTTTTTAGAAGCAGGCAAGATGAAAAATGATTATTCGTCTTCGCCGGGAATCGAACCACGGAAGTCTGAAATACCGGGCCAGCGTGCAGAAACACTACACCACGAAGGCACGCTAGGAAGGCGGGAGAAATACCTTATAACTGAATGGAAATAATTTATTACTTTTGAAAAACTATATTTATATTTGTACTAACGCATGGTTATAGGTCATTTATTTATAACATCCTTACCTCGAGAACACTTTACTGAACATGCCGGATGCATACGCTTGGTGCCTACACAGCTATACATTAATAGTGTACAACAACGTATAGATGTACAACAATATCATAGCTTACGTACATAAATGCGTATTTTTTGTTTCAAATAATGTGTAAACGTGTTCAATTTGAAAATAAATTCCATCACGCTACATGCTAATGCATAGCACAAGACTTGTGGCATATGTATATGTGTAAGAAAGTTTTTGTTATTGCAAGTAGATAGGTTTACACATCATTTGCTTAAGAATGAAGCTATTGTGCCCAAGAAAATGCTTTCAACGTAATATGGTTTTAAGAAATAAAACCTTTTATCTTTGGGAGAGCTTTTAACATATATTTTAGCAAGTAACCTTTTAATAAAAGTTAAGTATTGGGTAGAATTACTTTCAGGAGCTAAACTAGTAAAAAAGGAATAATTTTAGCATTTTGTTGGAAAATGCACATAATGATGAATGATCTGGAAGAAATCTGTAGTATACATTTCAGCGGAAAAATCTACAGCAGGCAAAATGATGAGAATAATAGCAAGAATTCCATTGCAAAACATAAATTAAATTATGTAAACGAGGGGCTGAAGCAAGTAAAATTTCATATTATTAAAAACTTGGATTCTAAAATAAATTGTACAGTTCATCCATTCATATTATTTTTCGACGATTGGCATAGATAGAACTATATATATATATTACTATTAGTAATATATATATATATTACTTTAATTAGTTATATATATATATATATACATATATATACATATAACTAATTAAAGTAAAACCTTATTTTGCTTATGTTAATATTTTCACGGAACCACAGTATTTAAGCAACTCTTTAACGTACGAACTAGGAATTTTGTTTTAACTATATATATTTTTTATTTTTCCAATTATTAAATATTTTTATGAAACATTTTATGTTTCTTAAGTTTTATTATTTAACATTTTTTGTTTCTGAAGTTTTATTATTTAACTACTCTTTTAATAATTTGTGTATATGCATATTTGTGTATATGTATACTTTGTGCAAGCGTATTATGCATATATGTGTATATAGAAACAGGAAGAGTTTTTTACCTTCGAATCATTCTTCACCTATATTCATACTTCTCACATGACTTTTGCAAAAGATTTATTACGCGATGCTTACATAGCGCTTCATTCAATTACATTATTAGAATATGCAAATTAAACCTTAAAATTATCTAATCAGAATGAAACCGAACCAAAACTCAGTCATTCTTAGCCTAACTTTCGAAGCGTAATGACCTATTCCATGTTTGCTTCTCTTCCTTGCCAACTTCCTATTGCTGCTTTTCTTGCTTACTTAAAAAAAAGTGAAAAATTATTAAAGAACGCGCGCATTTAGCATCAATTTATCTGCTTTTGCGTAAAAAAATGTGATGTCAACTTAAAAAAAAAAAAAAAAAAAAAAAAAAAGGACATTCAATGTGTTATGAGTGTTGCACCCAGCGTTGTCACTTTGTAAACATGTTCTCCTCTGCAGCAACAAAATCTAACTTATTATACATACAAACGCACACACGTATATATGCCAAACACCTATGTATAAAATAGTATACATAGATATCTTAAATTTTTTTTTAGAAAATTTGTGATGAATCTTATATTAGTCTTGCCAGTTTTCATAAAATTGTTATTTCGAGTTTGACTGATAACTAACTTTTCAGTTTCAACCTTTGGTTTTTTTCCTTTTTCTAAGAAAGTCCTCCACGAAGGCATCCCTTCCCTTAGGCAGATAGCCCTAGTGTGCTTTGCCGTATTCTCAATACACACCTTTTTCTAAGATGATGTAATACAATTGCGTAGCATGGAATTATTATTAAATCTAGTGCCTTCTTTTGTCGCGAGATGTAATTACGCTGTTTACAGCTGCTAACTCAAAATACGGGAACTAATTTCTGTTCTTACATTTTAGGGATTAGGATTAATTGGTTGTTTGATCTAATTATAGCAGAACAAACGAAGACTCTCTACCAAGAGAATGATGTTTTCGTAGACGGCTTTCTAAGGGAAATTGCTCGTATTTACATTAACTTGGGGAAAACCTGAAAAATATTCATACATTCTGTACCCCTTCGTTGGGACTGGAATTCGTATCGAACTGCCAGTTTCCAGCGGTTTTATATAGCTTGGAGAATTCTATGAAAAATGGAAGAAATGGCTCCATCTTTTACTAGAATATAACCTTATAATACCTTAAACATTTGTAAAATCTAAATTCCAAGCCAGTAAGGCCAAAAGCAAGGAATTCACATATTAATCAAAGGATTTCAAACATGGAGATTTGCTGACATCTATTCATAAGTTGTTTGTTAGTTAGATAGCTTATGTTTGTTAATTAGATAGTTTTTATTAATTAGATACTTTATGAACATTTGTAAAAAATACACACAGTAATTTGTTATGCAAACTAGGTCTGACAGAACACCATTATAAGATGAATGAGACCCAACAGCCATTCTGAAACACCTATAATTGCAGCAAAGATGACTTGAGAACACTAGGAAAACTGGAGCCACAGCATTACTCTTCTTTTCGTGTATTTCTTTGTGCTTGTTTAGCACAAACGATGTCTCGTCTGCTTTGTTTTAGCATTTTACGACTGCTTGCCTTTTCTTCAAGTATCTATAGATGGAAGACAAACGTATGCAGTTGACGTCTCATATTAGTTTTTAGGTTTGAAATTCTGCTTCAGCTTAAGAGGGATTCGAAAAGTAAAATTGCTTAGAAAATTATCAGCACTGGTTTAATAGTAAAAGTTCTCAAGTGCAAGTCAAAGATAGAATTTGCTCCAAAAAAAAAAGGAAAAGTGCATTTTGTAAGTTCTTCTACAGCGACTAAGCCTCTAAATTAGTTAAAAACCAATGAAAGAATTGTATTAATGCGTTCATTTCTAACGTAAAAATTTATTTAGTAAAAACTTCTTTTAAAAATAAATAAAAATAATAGTTAATGATTTATGTATGCCCTGCTTTTATTCATTAACAGTTTTTTAAATGAACTCTAATGACTAAACCTATTCTTTTAAAATGTGCAGTGATTAGAGAAAAACATAATAATACCCGCTAAAACGAAACATAGAACATAGAATAGAAATATTTTCTGTTGGAAAATGGGGAATGCCGTAGTTGTTTATAGCTCTTGCGTGGTAAGAAACCTGTCGAACGAATAGGAAGATACAGCTGCATTTTAGACATCGACCCTCTGCAGTTGTAAGTGAATTATGTGCGAGCTTATAAAGCTTTAAAGAGAGAAAATTTTGGAACCCGTATGACAAAGATGACATTCGCTTCGATGACAAAAGACAGCAAATTTATCTAGTATATACTGAGGTAATACTTTTGACATGATACAGTGTTTCTGGAAAAAAATTATCCAATAAACACTGACCAGCACTGGCAAAAATGTTCATGAAATAACAGAGAACGAAGAAAATTTCAGAAGATTTCGACAGAAAATAAAAAAAAACCAAATAAAATAAATAAATAAATTTAATTTAAAAAAAAGTAACTGTTGACAATAACATGTATTCAAGGCCCTGAAAGAATAAAAACAAACAGAAGAGAATTGAACAGCTATGGAATTTATGGTTAAACTGAATTCTCCATCCACCGATTTTTGAAATGCAAAGAGTGCGATGCGATATTCCTAAAACTTGCATTGCTGATCTATGGAAGACTCTCATCTGTCGGGTGGAATCGGCCCCATACTGTTTCCAGTGTGAACGCTTGATTTATGTGTCCAAAATACTAACTCAAGCTTCCGATCCGTGTTGCCTAAGGAACTATGAACCTAAGTTGGGCAGCCGTATCATGATACTATTTCAAGTATAATAATAACGTGCAAAATAATACCGCTGACAAGGTCTACATAAGAACTTTATGCATCCTATGATGCAAATATCCCATGATGAAAAGCCTTCCTCCTTATGATGCAGGTCCGTTCTATGATGCAAATATTGTTTCCTATAAGAGATGCCATTGATCAAGAAAATAAGATCTCAATTCCCTACATACTATTATCTTCCATTCGTGAGCTTTTGAGCATATTGAGGAGATATTCCATCTTCCATGACCTCCTCATTTCCCATATCAGTATTATACAGTCCTTGTGATAAGTTTCGCAAAAGGAGGTTCCTGCTCATTATCAGCTTCAAACAGCTTTGCAGGAATTTAAGCAAACTCTGCATGAAAAAATGGCATAGCATCCCATTACCCACAATTCAGAATTTATATTTGTTCATTCTCAGAAAAATTCGGCAGTCTTGAATGCAAAGGCTCCTAATTAAAGGAATTCAGTCTTCTTCCGGACGATTTTGTATTTCTTTTCTATCCCTGAATTTAGAAGTACATCACTTGGCAGATATATGAAACGTATATCCTTTCCATTGCTTTCAAATTAGTTTTGCTCTTTGCACGTAACTTCCCAAACTATCATATGGGTAGATCATTGAGTAAAACCTTAGTGAAAGTTTATATGTGCAAATAAATGCACTGAAATTTCCTAGAATTCTTATTAGCAGTTCTGTATCTTTATTCGATTATTTTTGCAAGTCTAGTTACCGTTTCATACTGTGTTGCTTATGATTCTGGCCAGATATATAGTGTTTATCAGGGATGGCGCCTGAGCCGATGCGGTAGTATCGAGCGGCAGAATTTAGGGATGACAAAATGTCTAGAATTTAGAGATGGCCAGCGGAATTTAAGAGCCGTAGAATTACATAGAACAGCAAAGTGCTTAAAACCGACCCTGGTGTTTATGCAGTATTTACAAGAAATATTTCATCTCTTTCAAGTAATTAAAAAAATTCCGTTAATTATATCTAGCGTGGGAAGTAAGCTACACCTTACATGTGTTAATAAGATATTTATTCCCCAGATTACAAAAACCAAAGAATGAGTCAAGTTACATTTCAGATAAGACGTAAACAACATGTATTTTATACCCATTTGTTTAACCCTGATTAATAAGAACAAAAACATCATCCTTGCTTTACCGTACCTTTAGCAGCTTTGAACGTTTCATTAATTCATATAAAGTTGCACGAATCAAATTTAAGTAGGTCTCCATAATCAAAAAATTATCTCCAGCATTTCAGTATAATAATAGCTACTTTAAAAATTCATATAAAGTTGCACGAATCAAATAAGTAGCTTTCCATAAGCAAAAAATTATCTCCAGCATTTCAATATAATAATAGCTAAAAATTCAGTTAATTCAAATAATTAAGTAAGAAGACTGAAATGCAATGCCTTCCGTTTGGTGAAAATTTGTTTTACGCCACTATGCTTACGAGCGATCTTTCTTAATACTTTTCCGGCTTACGAATGTAATCTTATTTAGCGGATTTTTTTTTTTTTTTTTTTTTTTTTTAACGAAAAGAAATGAAAAACTGAAAACGTCGTTCAGCTTTTGTTTTACTTAATAATTGAAGTGATATTTTAATTATAATAGAGTACTAAAGTGTAAAGCAGATTTTTATGATGTCTTGTTTGCTTACGAAGAAATGCACAATAAGAAAAAGTGTCAGTCTATGCTGTCAAGTATACCTTTCCCTGTTTCAAAGACTTTCGTTGCAGCCAGAACAGATTACAAACCCGGACCTTCGATGTTGGAGAAAACAGACAGAGAAATATGGAAGTAATGATCTGACAACTGTAATCGACGATCCTCTTTCTGCTACTCCTGTATCTCCATAATATCCCATTACTTAATCTGCGAAGATTGAACAGTATCATTAATGCTATGCTTCCATTTTTCACTCTGTCTTCCCATTTTTACTTCCTTGTACGAAGTAAAGGAAGTATTATAATCGGATATCATATTTCAACAAGAATATCCATTTGGATCGTTCTCGAATCCATTTGGACTATATTTTTGCATGACATCTCTACGTATGAACAGGATAAAGGACTCAGTTTTCCAGAACGAATTTTAAAATGGACTCAAAAGAGATTCTTTTCGTGACGTCTGGACGTGTTTCTTTGTGAATTGGTTGTGTATGTATTTATTTCGCATAACTCAAAAACGATTAGCTGTAGAATATTGAAATTTTGTATTTGGGTCTGTTATAATGTCTAGCTCTGCACCTTTTTTTTTTATTGCAATTGGCAGAATCAAAAGTATATATATATATATATATATATATATATATATTGAATGATCTAAAATTCACTGAGTTCGAAAATAAGTTTTTTCTAATACTTGCGCAATAGCTGCGAAGTAAGATAATAATAATTTATTTACTAAAGAAATATTGATTATATTATCTCCTAATATAAATTTAGTAGAATGTATCAAAAAAGAGTGAACACATAAGTAGGAAGTTTAATTTCGAAAATTGTGTTTTAAAGTAGCTTGAATGTAAATCATGAAAAAAAGTTTCAAGGGAACTTGAAATTAAATCACGAATAACAAAATTTCATACTTTGAAAAAGAAATTAAAAATAAAAAAACAAGTAATTATCGCTATTGATCGGAAATTAGTTGACTTTTCAAGGGGAACAAACAAACTCCCGTTCAATGAACAATAATTAATGAATGCGAAGGTGTTTCTTCTTTTACTCAAGTAAGAATGATGATGCCAACGTGGCAAATTAAGTTAGGCCAAAATTGTAGTTCCGTGAAGTGATAGGATTTATAATCAATGTAGAGTACTAAAGAACTCATTCTGAATGAAGCATTTTCGCTAATACAAGATTTTTTAGAAATTTTGAGTAAAAAGCCAATTTATGTAGTAAAATTTACAAAATACTTGAGTAAATGTCCCCTGACACCTTCGCTTTTATGCATGTTAATTCAAGACTATTTTTTATAAAAATAAACATAATAAACAGTAGTAATCTAATAGGAATTATGAAAGAGAACTCAAAGTAATTTAAATAAACATGAGAAAAATAAGAAACATAACAATGCTATCTTTGCAAAAACAAATCAAATGAAAGTTGAAAAATTGAAATTTGTGGAAGTTTTATACTCGCTATGAAAAAATAAAATTACAAGAAGTTTGAGTGATGTACGACAAAAATTGACCGGGATATTTAATTTCAGAATTTGTAATTTTTGATATCATTTTCAACTTGCATTGACAAATCGGTTAATTAAGTTAGATTAATTCAAGGAAACAAGTTCAAATGAAGTGCGCACAAAATGTGTAGAACTTAATAGGCCATCCAAGGAAGTCATGTGGTGTCCACATAATTTTTTTTTGGAAAATGAAAGTGCATTACGTATTGTTACGAAACGTACATTCGCGGTAAGATACGCTTCCCCGCAAAGGAGGTTTAGGATTGCCATAAAATGCCAATGGAAAGCAGGGTTGCCACCTTTAGCAAGAAATCGCCGGAATTCTTACCGGTTTAGCCCAGCATGTTCTTGAACACAAGCCAAAAGCTATATAAACCCTGCTGATACGCGGAGAGTGAGTTAGTATCGAGTTGGTGTCTTGTCGAGTTGGTGTATCGAGTCAATCCCTGCCGGGTCGATCGAGTTGACAGCTGGGCAGCAAGTGCCGAGTGGGTCGTCGAGTGCATCGAAGAGTCTCTTAGTGTATCGCGGTTAGTGCATCGTCGACAGAGTGTTAAGCTCCGAGAACGACCAAGCAGAGTCGAGAGCTATACTCTTGTGTGTCGTCGAGCGCATCGCGAGTTGTAACGTGGAGGGTCTCGAGAGTACGTGGAGTTCCGAGAACGACCGAGCAGAGTCGGAAGCTGTACTCTGGTGCTTTGCAGTGAAGCTTTGCCATGATAGTCTGACAGTGTGAAGGCTGGGTCGCTGATCGTTCCAGCGTATTTATAGTAGATCTTAGACGGCTGTAAAAGTGTTTTGGAGCTGTCCTGATTAATAGGGGCCAATAAAGTGTGTTTCGATACTGCATCAGTTAGTGTCGTCGTTATTCATTCGAAATCGACACGAACCCCGCACGAACGTGATAGCAGAAAATAGCGAACAACTGGTGTCAGAAGAAAAAAAACGCAACAGTATGTTATTTATTTTGGGCCGATTATTTATCATATCGTACCTTCTTTTATTTATTTATTTATTTATTTTTAGTTTTAGCTGCTTTTAGTTAGTTTAGTCTTGTTTCTGTTTTCCTCGGAACTCTACAAAGTTTCTCCTTGTAAATTAATGATAACTTTTCCTGCTCTTTATGTTATTTCGGCTTCGAAAAGATTCACAGGAGTGCTCTGTATCTGTCAAGATAAAGAAACCTGGATGTAACAAATTAATTGTGTAACTTCATGGAAATGTAGTTTGCAACTGAGAATATCCATCGTCATTATATAAAAATAAACTGAAACACAAATTTATAGATTTAAAAGTGAACATAGGTCTTATTTATTTGACACACGGTGTGTCAGATGTCACTAGTGTTGCATTTAATGTCACGCATAATCATCCCAAATAAGATAAATTGTGCTAAAATTAGCAAGTTTCTAAAAAAAAAAAAAAAAAAAAAAAAAAGAGAGAGAGAGATAGTACAGTATATCGATTATGTTTTGCCTGCATATGAACAAATAAAGCATATCAAATACGTTTTATGAATAGAAAAATATTTTATTAACTATCAATGGCTACTTAAAAGTATAAAAATAAAATTATGCCTGGTTCAAGAAAAAATAAGTATCCCTTAGATAGCTAGACGAATACACAGAATATGCTTAGGCTGATTAAGGAGATTATTTACGTTCTCAGAAACTAATTCTAGTTTTAAACCTACTCAACTTTTTAATTAAAAGCTCAGTTTATGGAGATTAAAAATATTTAAGAATGAATAGTTTGTAGGGATTTATATTTATTTTAACTAATAATTTAAAGTTTTATTTGAAACTTTCCTATAAGCCTTCATTCCCCTAATTGTCAGTGCCAGAATAGTTAAATGTTGTAGCGCGCGTGAACGAATGCAAATTTTCTATTTTGAAGGAAGTAGTTAAAAGCCGAGTTTCAGTAGGAGAAAAAGAGAGAGTTAGGCTCTAGCTGCCGTGTCTGCCGGAGGTATGTTTTATTATTGCTGGTTCAAGTGGAGCTTAATTGCATTTATCTGCTGCCACTAGCTTCAAAAGGGGTTTAAGTTAGGGATATCGCTGAGCCCGGTAGGCTAGTTTCATCACTTATTAACATTTCAACTTTTAGTTTCAATTATCTGACTTTCAGTTACAGCACAAGTAGAGGCGAAGTTTGTTAGCGTCGAGTTGACGCATTGTAAATTTTAAAGATTTAATAAAGGGTACTTGAACCCTTCTCCTGTGTAGTTTCCTGCTACTTCGGTATACAGATAGAAATTAACCCACCTGGCCTCTACAAGTTCTCCAATTGATTTTGCTTAAGACTATTTAAATTCTGCATCGATCTCTTGCTATCCATTCATTGTTTTCTAAAATATATTTTATAAAGCGAAAAGGGGGGAGCAAAATTGGAGAAAACGTTGCAAAAGAGATAGAGAATTAGTTTCTTAAGCTATTACTAAATTAATTCTTTTATTAATTGTGTAGAGTCATTACGATTTTTTAAAGCACGAAATGTGAAAAATGTGCAATGCCCTCACCGGGACTTGAACCTGAACCTCTCGAATACGCGACAGGTGTGCTGCCATTACACCACGAAGGCATGGTGCAAGGAGGGAGAAAATACCTTATAATAACCTTATAATATATAATATGTTCTAATAAGTATTAAATCTTGGTAAAAATAATGCATGCGCTATTATTTCTTATAGTCTGGTAGTACTGAACAGCACTTTTATAAGGGAATAAACAAATTGCTACCGTATCTGTGCGCTCTGTTCATGAAATCAACACTGCTTAAAAGTTTATGCCTTTTAGATTTCTCCACTAGCTTGAAATTAATGCCGAATGATTTTCTAATTACATAGGAGTAGTTAATGACTTGCCACATAAAATGTAGTTTATTTTTTTAGCTTAGAGCCCTAAATATGATAAGCAAATATGCTGCTTCATTCTTTCCGTATTCATATTCATCACATAAAGCTCACTAAAAATTAAAATTAACACTAAAAGTTAAAACTTCTGTGCTTTTTAAACGCATTTCTTAAATTGTTATGTGTTGTCGCTATTCAAATCACCCAGCACTTGCAACTTAATCTGTTCCCCAGCAATAGCAAATACCCATAGTCATTTTACCATCTCATCACGAAGAACATTGCCCAAGGTACGCCACGAAAGGTGAGAGATTTACACAGATAACAGCAGACAATTTATGTTCCAGGTTTGATGGAGAAATAACCCGGGAGACGGATCCCTTATCTCTTTTTTATCTTATCTCCGGGGATCTCTTATCTCTTTTTACCTACCACCAAGCCTCTCGAAAGTACTTTCCGCTTGCCAGTATTTTAAGTCGTCCCATATAGCACAGACATTATACATTTATAAGCATCTAAGCAATTCGTGAGACTAACTCGAGCCCAACAATATGGCAGTCAATAGCACTAACCAATATACCGGTAAGAGTAGCCGAATTTTTTTTTAACATTAAGGCAGTGGTGGCCAAACTCTGGCTTTCCAGGTGTCCTTGAGGCATGTTGTCAAAGGTAAGAGTCAGGTCATTTAGGGGTACGCAAGAATAATTTCAACGTTAACTATCGGTAATTCTAGCGCTATTGTCGAGAAAAATTCTCTTCCTAACTTTGTTTTTCTAATAGTGTAATAGCAAGTTCATTCGTAAGGAATATGTTGAACACGATAGCAGCACTACTATTTAAAAACTAAGTTCCAGAAATGCTTTTTTCCAGTTTAGTTTGTGATACAAAATTTTTCGCTTATTTATTTTAAGCTAACCTACTCTTTTACATAATAATAATATTTTTATGAAAGTTATACGTAGTTTGGTTTTATAATGCTTTCTTAGAAAGTTGTTTTTCAGTTATGTTAGTAAATGTTTTTACCTCGAAAATGGAATATTTGGTACTCCTCAGACCCCCAAAATCTTTAACTGTAATGAAACCCTAATTTTGGAGTTAAGTCTATTTAATTAAAGCAAAGCATACGTACGTTATATATCTCAGGGAAAAGATAGTTTCACGGACAACTTTTTTAAAAGAAACTGAAAAACTTGTTATATTCACGTTATACGTGGAAAAAATCACGAAAATGCACAGCCCGTTTGTCGGAAACCCTTATTGTTTAAAACCTTGTTGAGCTATTTTATCTACTCATTCACTAGTTTGTTTTTAACCTAAGAAGTGCCTGGATGCCATTCATAATTACGCAAATAGACCGTGAAACGTATTATACGCCAGCCTTGGCTTATTTGACTGCTGTTCTCACGGAATGGATATACGAAAGAGTATCTCGACTCATTTTGTATACCTTATTTCGTTGAGGGAGTTCTCTACCTTCTGTACTCTTTGTTAGGCTTTAAAATAATACTTCAATTTGTTAATTATTAGGTATGGGTGAGTAGCTGAAAATAGTCTCAGGTCAAAAGCAAGAACAGGATGTCACTATTGATCAATCACCGAGAATTTCTCGGGATTGATAAACACTTTAATGCGAAAAGATAGGGACCAGAAACATCACATTTCCAAACAGGTTAAAAAGGAATTACAACACCGTAATGAACATATGAGGTAAAGATATTTGTATGTAGGAGATAAGGACCAAGATTACTATGCTACAAGGTTTGCTCTTCCGTGACATCACTGAACACGTCATTGACTCATAGTCTGCTGAAAAACAAATATTTCCTACACCCGTTATGTTTTCGTTTCCTCCCACTTTCATACGTCCAAGTGTCGTCATTAAACTCGAGCTTTAGAAAAAGCCTAACCTTATCCGCTGACCTTGTTAAGGACTATCCAAGATCCAATATACAGTTGTAAGACAAAGTTATAGTAAATAGTAGCCCGAAACTTCTTACGGATTTTGTAACCAAAGCCTATTAATTTCACAAACAAGGAACGTTATACTTTTCCTCACCTAGAGAAAATCCAGAATATGACGTCATTCTTGTTTTGTCAGCTGGCAAAGAAAATACGCTTGGTGTTT
Organism: Stegodyphus dumicola; assembly: GCF_044657685.1. Taxonomy (NCBI): domain Eukaryota; kingdom Metazoa; phylum Arthropoda; class Arachnida; order Araneae; family Eresidae; genus Stegodyphus; species Stegodyphus dumicola. Next base: position 102,906,310 of record NC_140781.1, on the reverse strand, counting down.
CTTGTCATTTTAGTTATCGTATTATTTGACTTTGTAAGACTTGTACTATAATCGATAATTTAATTTTTCTTTTAAATGCAGTGTTCTTTGTACACTTGAAGAAGAAACAATAAGAAAGACAAACATTAGTCATCTTCCATGCAGTGCGATATGTCAAAGAATTTAGGGCATATCTGGCTATGTTCAGGGGACAATAATAGTTGGAATGAAAAGTAATAAAATTCTCTGCTGTTCAAGTTGGCAAAACCGCAGCTGTTGGTTTGTTCTCTGTTTTGCAAAGTATTTGAAAAGAAGTTGAAGGGGGGGAAAAAAACTTTATTTTTCTTTGTAAAAAAACAAAAGAGATGAAGATATTTAACGCTTATGATTTTTGGTTTTAGGAAAATAACATTAGTTTTAAAGATCGTTGCGAACTAAGCGCTGATACTGCCAAATCTATTTCAGCGTTTTACTCTAGCCTTCACAGCTACTTTCTAGAAGCCCACCTAGAGTTCAGTCCGGATCCGAATTCCAGCGAACGAGTTAGCTGCATGGATGTTAACATGATTTTCCTGATTATGTTATTTGAATAAAACTCAGTTTTCCAGAATAAATCTTCCACGAAAGCACTTTCCATAGTCAGATGGCCGAGCTGTAAAATCGCTGAACATTCGTAGTTCCAATCTGGGTTCGAATCCAGGCGAATGGGCTGGCTGCATTGGTGCTTTCGTTGTTTTCTTCATGTGTAATGTGTATACGAGCAAGTTTCCGTTAAAATGTCCTCCACGAAGGCGTCCCTCTCCTTAGGCAGATAGCCCTAGACCGCTTTGCCACAATAAACTAAACCAAACATAAAACCACTCCTGGTGCATTAAAGTTGCCGTTGATGGATCTTCCAATCGCTATTTTTATAAATTTCAGAAACCCGCAGATTTTCAAAGTACTGTGTGAAGTCATGATAAGTCTTCCAGAAATAACGTGACTGCCTAGTGGTGAAGCATTTAAACGGCGCGAAGTTCTTGTTCTAAGTTGCCCACATTCGTGGCCTTAGCAGACTTTTGTGAAATTGACGTGTTTGTTTTCCCACCCATGTAGATGGTATTATCTGTTGCACATTTTATGCTGTCGAAAAAAGCTGGATGCTCACAGGCAATATTTTTTGCTGAACGAACACTGTTATCAGCAGTTCGAAACATGATATCTAGTTTTTGGAGGGATCTTGAATACTGTTCTTTTCAACTTTCTTCAAGTAATACGACTGTCAGTAACGTCAAGATATTGCATAATAACCATATATTTTTCTGAAAATAAGCAGCTTAAATGTGGGTTTGCAAAACAGTTCGATAACTGTCTTAAAAATATATGTTTTCGAAGAAATCAGAGAAAATAACTGAAGATTTGAAATGGCTAAGGTCATACTTTAAAAAAATATACTTCCGAGACTAAAAAACTAAACTGCAAATTCCTTTGATATGTACCTCCATGTCGCCATATTATTAGTCACGAAAAAGAGAAGTTGATCGAACTTTCGAGTGGCATTACTTTAAAAGCTAAATTTACAAAAAAAGCTTCTTATTCATTTTTGGAAGACCTTTGTTACAATTTATAAATATGAAAGCTTGAAAGAGATTTCGGTTTTATTTTTATCTTTCTTAAAAATAAATAGCATCTTAAAGCAGAATGTAGTTTCTATTTTAAGATTATGTCTTGTATCAATGGAACACAACTTCAAAATAATTGCGAATCTAAGAATATACTCAAGTTCTGACTGAATATATGTTGTGTATAAAAAACATATTTTCTGTGTTTCGTAAATGCGCATTATTTTTTCCAACTTTAAAAAATTAAGGAACAAAAATCTAATTCATTGATAAGAAATTACTACTACTTACTACTTACCTTGTAAGTTCTGTTGTTGTTTAAGTGGTAATAATTTCAGTTGGAAAATGGAAGATCATTGTTCGGAACCCTGGGTGAGGACATAGTCGAATTTTGACCTTTCTCGCTCCGAATTTCTCAACAATGGCACCCGACCTAACGCAGTCAACGATAATTTGTGGCTATCTACATTTGGTCAACTGGATCTCGTGATTCTCTGCAGTCGTCCTTTAAGTGTGGAAAAATATTAGAAATTACCCCATCTTCCCATGTGTTTCCACATGCGTAGAACATCCAGCTGGCAGTTAAAAGTTAAGTGGTTTGAATCCCGACGAGAGCACAATCGGTTTTTTATGTTTCTTGCTCCGAAAATCCTAATATACAATACTGTTTCGATACATTATACAAAAATCCTATCCTGTTTCTATATTGGTGTTTCTATATTGGAATTTAATATTAGTTTCAGTTTGGTGTCCGAGCGGTTCTTTCATGATAGGTTCGCGAGTTTTCGATTTCAATCAATATAGCAGTTTATGGTGAAGAATCCGATGTGATGCACACCGAGACACAAACGTGCAAACAATTCGCTGATGGGGTATGCATCTGTTTGAAAACGTTCATGAAACCATTGCATTGGCTCTTCTGCTCCCGTTCGCTGTGCTATAAACAAAGCGCATATTAGCCATATTAGTATTACTATAAACAACGTCAGTAAACAAAGAAGCTTATACTCACGCCTGAGTTCAATGACGTCACTTAGCTTATGGAAGAAGGAGAAACAACGACAAAAAGGGAGTAGGTAACAGCTTGTTTTGAGCAGACTCCTAGTCAATGATGTCACACACTCAAGGAATTCTGCTCGGGAAGAGCAAATCTTGTACTACAGTAACCTCGAATATAACAATGCATCTTATCGCAAATATCAAACACCTCGAAATGTCTAAATTAGCGATGCTTAAAGAAGTTGCTTGGAAAATAACGCATTCTAGCCTAGACAAATTGCATTTCCACCTATACGTTCCTATGTCTTCTTCTTCTTCTTCAAGCCCAGGACTTCATCAGAATCGAATTCCAAGCTCTTCTTTTCCTGGCGATGGACATCCACTTGGTTATTTTTAAAATTCTTAAGTCTGTTTCCAAACAGTTGAGCTACCTAAGTTTAAGTCTCCCTCTTTTTCGGATGCCGAATGGTCTGGCCTAGAAGATCTTCTTAGTTACTCGATTTTCATCCATTCTACACAAATGTCTTGTCCATTTAATTCTCTGAATCCTTATATATTGAGAGTATTAACTTCTTATCCTAAATATTTAAATTTGCTAACAGTTTCAAATTTGTAATTCCCAATTTCAAATTAAGGACTGTGGTTATTACCGCATGGCATGTATTTAGTTTTATTTTGGTTGATTGCTAGATGCATTGTGCTTGATGCAGCCTCTAGAGATGTAAAAGCCTCTCTAAGTGACTCGGGAGTGCGTGCGACTATGTCAATATCGTCAGCAAACGCAAAAATCTGAACATACTTGTTAAAAATAGTTCCACGAGTATTAATATTGGAGTCTTTTATGATTTTTTGGAGGGCAAGGTTAAAAAGCAAGCAGGCCAGTGCATCACCCTGTCTGAGCCCATTTGAAACAACAATAAGCTCAGAAAGATTATTCTGGATTTTAACCCTAAGTTTTGTCTCAGTAAGAGTAATTGTGACCAAATTTATAAGTTTTTCAGGTATTGCAAATTCTTTCATAGCTTTAATTAAATATTTTCTGTTTACTAAATTCTAGGCAGTCTTAAAATCAACAAAAAGGTGGTGCGTTGCAATGCCATATTCATTAGGTTTTTTTTTTTTTTTTTTTTTCAAATTTTGCCTAATGTTAAAGATTTTTTCTGCTGCAGATCTTCCTTTGCGGAAACCACACTGGTAATCACCTACAATATTTTCTGTATAGCTTACTAGTCTACTAAAAAGTATATTGGAAAATAATTTGTAGAAAACACAAAGGAGACTGATTCCCCTGTATTTGGTACATTCCAAAATGTCTACTTTTTTGTGTATAGGACACATAATGTTCAGTTTCCAGTCTTCGGCTAAAACTTCTTGGTTCCAAACTGATTCGATGAGGTGGTGTATTTCCTCAATGTTTTGAGGTTCTAAAGTTCAAGTTCAGAACAAGAAGAAAATCAAGTTCTGAAGTAACTGAGTCAGGGCCTGGGGCCTTATTATTTTTGAGTTTTTTAATTCATTCTCTAACTTCTGCCAAAGATGGTGGTGGGATACTATCGGTGTTTACAGAAGTAATTGGTAAGCTGAAGACCCATCCCGTGTATGTTCATTCAACAAGTTACTAAAGTGCTCATTCCACCTGTGGAGTACCTCTTTTCTATCATTTAGGATGATGTTTTTGTCTCTACAGGCAGTAGTTATAGGCTTAAAATCTTTGTGGCCAAGATTAATTTCACGATAGAAAGCACGGATTTCATTGGACTCCCTCAGATGTTCAACATCCTTAAAGAGGTCGTCGTGAAAAAGACTTCTCTTAAGCCGATGAATCTTCTCATGTTTTCTAGATCTCTTATATTCCTCAACAGAGAGTCTTGAATGTCGCTTTTGGACCATGTTTTTATAAGCAGCTCTTTTTGCCTGTGTTACAAGGAAGCATTCATTATCAAACCAATCCTTTGGTTTGGGTTTTTCCATATATCCCATTGTGTTGTCAGCTGAGCGTATGATCGAGTCTTTGAGCAAACTCCACTTATTTTCCACGGTTTCCAGTTCGGCCATGTTTTTAGATCTTAGTTCTTCCCTGAGTGAGGACTGGAAATTTCGTTCAATTGCCTCATTTTTCAGCTTTTTACAATTCAAACTTTTTTTGCCTCTCTCCTTGTATCTTTCGAGCATTTGAAATTTTAGCAATTAGTTTAGCAATAACCAAAAAGTGGTCGGAATCACAGGTGGCGCCTCAATAAGTTCTAACATCCTCAATAATCTGAAGTATCTCATATCAATAACTCAATAATCTGAATAATGCCTAGAATCGATGAGTACGTGATCAATTTGTTTCCAGGTTTCTCCATCAGGTGAGCGCCAAGTCATCTTATGTATTCTCTTATGGCTGAACACAGTGCTTGAAATTATCATGTTGCGTTCAGCAGCAAAAGGTACTAGTCGTTGTCCATTGTCATTAGTACTATCATGCAAGCCATGATTTCCAATTGTTGGTCTAAATTTATCCTCTTTACCCAATTTAGCATTCATATCTCCCATAACAATTTTAATGTCACGCTTGTGACAAGATCTGTATAACATAGAAAGTTCCTCATAAAAAATGTCCTTCCTTCCTCTTCCTTGTCCTCTGTAGGTGCATGTCCATTGATAATACTATAATTAAAAAGCTTTCCCCTTAGCCGAATTTTGCATAGTCAGGGTGATTTAGGAACAAAATCAATCACTAAGTGTTTTAAACTTTTATTCAATAAGAAACCAGTACCAAAAACATGTTTTTCACATCACAGCTATAGTAAACCGTGTGGTTTCTTTACTCAATGGTACCTTCCCCAAGCCATTGCATTTCCTGAATGGCAAGTAGATCCATATTATATTTGTCAAATTCTTCTATAAGAAATTGCAGTCCCCTGCTGTAGTACAGTGTTCGGACATTCCAGGTTCCAAAACGAAAAGTCCTTAGGCCATTTCCAAGTCGTTTTCCAGTAGAAGTAATCCGGCTAATTCTATCTTTCGATTTCTTAACAATAAGGTTTTTTACGGGGTGGGGTCCAACCTGTAGGACCAGTCCCCTGATATAATCCCCAGGGGCAGAGTGCCCGGCTATACCCCCAGACGCTGGATACCCATTTTAGTGGCCTTTTACGACATGTATTAGCTACATTAGGCCTATTCTTTCACATCCGATCACCACACGGGTGATAGTTCCTATGTAAAAATGGTATATTTTTGCAGATCTGATTATCTTAAAAGTTTATCTAAAATCTTTCAAGTTGCCCTATATAATAAATAAGCCAAGGGTGTTTATTATTTTATGTTACTACACTGCTTTTAAATTGCATTATTAGAACATTATTTACAGTTATGATACATAACTTTGAAACGAGTAACTAGATCAGTTACAAACAATTTATGAATGTGGGCTATCGATGGTTAGTTGAAAGTTAGGGGAATATATGAAAGAAAGCAAAGCTATAACTGCTGTACTTGGATTCCAAAATCAAACTCATACCGGCACGTAAAATAATGCCGAAATGTCCTTGATCAATAATACTATATTTTAAGACAGATTTGAGATCTTTATAAATATTTACGGTTTTAAATAAACACATTTCCAATATTATTTACACTTTTGTCACTGCTCTCTGATATGATCAGTTTTTCAAGCCTGGTCTTTTTAGACTGCTATCTGACCTGCCTTATCACTTTAATTCCCCCTTTCCCTTTTTGTTAGTTTATCATCACATAGTATTGTATATTTGTAATTTGTTTCGTGAGCAGAGATAATGACAAATATCACTTGATAATCGCTAAAATTGTGACATAAAATTTATTTGAAATTGAAAGTTGCTGGAAAGCTAAATAATGTATACTACTTTTCTTTTCTCATTGTTCTAATAGTCTTGGTTTCCGCTTGCATTCCTTCATGTGTTTCATTTAAAGTATCAGTGTTTTTAATTTTCGCTGAAAATACTTATTAAAACTTTAATTTTTATCATTTATCTGTTTAATGATAAAATCACTTTCCATAATATATTAATTCACTTACAACTCGGTTATTGATACTCTTTATTTAACTAATCTGCATCATGAAATAATTAATGATAGTTCAGTATAATAGTATTGTGCTAAATGAAATACTAGCTCAAATATAACAGTCTTGAATGTTTTTCAAGCATATAATCTGCATCAAAATATCTTCAATAGACTTATTTTGCTACATTCTTCATTGCCAATTCTAGGGAATTAGATTCTTAATTGCTTTAACAGTAGTTCATTTGAACTTTAATTTCGTAGTAGTAATTTCGTAAGTAGCTTGATTCAAGTGAAGAAGAGGTAACTTAAAGTATGATTTCTGCCGCAATGGAAGAGTAAAATTAAACCACCGAAAATTATCAAAATATCTTCACAACAGTAGGGAAAGATATTATCTTGAGAGGTCTATTTCGAAGTGACTGAATACCGTATAGCCCTGCTATATAAACTTATTTTTTATTATTCTGCACACATATACAAAATCATCACGATTTCTGTCGAAATACCATGCATTATATTATATTTCAACTACTTTTTAACTTCAAATGTCATGTTAAATACCGATATATGAGAATATACTCGTTTAAAAAAGCCTAAAATAAAACTGTTTGATCCTTCCTTGTCTAAAGTTGTTTCTCTTATTACGCATCTATTTTCATTCAGACTTCCTTACTCTTCCACCATGGTGGAAGAGTAAGGAAATTATAAATTCTGCTCCCATTTCTTTTCCTTTTTTCCCTTTAACCTTATAACGTTGCGCGCCTCCAACTTGCACGCAACCAAGAGGTGACTGTGAAAACTTGTATAAAAGATAGAAGCTTGTGAAGGGTTTAAGTCCCTTTTTATTCAACGTAATAAATTACAATTGCGTTCTCTTGACGCTTACAGACGGTGCCAACTTGGCAGTCAAATAAAAATAATAACCTGAAAAGAAAATAAAGACAAGATTCTAACTACGAGGCTCTCTAAAATAACTAACTCACCGCGTTTTACAATACCGCTGCTAATTCAGCAGACTTGAAGCTCACTGGAACGATGACCACTACTTTCCGCCAAGCACATAGGCCGCAACGCGGGGTTCTTCAATTCTCGCTAACTACCTCCGCGCTCGCTAAGTAAGAGAATCTCTCTCACCGAACTTGTTTCCTTCTATTTAAATCAGAATACTTCCGCTGATAATTTGAATCCTTGCGCGTTCTACTCAAAATTTACATATTCTGGCATTGGCAGTTCCAGGGGAAAGTAAGGCTTGACAGGAAAGATAGTTTAAACTTAAAATAAATGTTAGTTAAAATAAATATAAACCCTACATTTGCCGCTGCCAGAATTTGGAAAACTTGGAAGCAGGTCCTACAAACGACCTGTTGTAAGTTTATCTAATTCTGAACTAACTGGCGAGAACCTCGTTTACACAAAAAAAAATCTTATGTAACAATTATATATTAAAATTCTGTTACTCGTTACAAAGCTTTCTTCTTACAGCAACTTTTCCTGGACTTCATCAATCAATCTTGGTCTTTCCTTCCAGCATCTGGAAGGAATACGTATCAGTATCTTTCTACATACATTATAATTTACACTTTCTTGACACAATAAATTTTTGTTTTTAACGATTCGTTTTTCTTAGTTATTGCTTACTTCACATTCATTCAATTTTTCAAGCATTAATTTAACTTTACCCTGGCTCTCCACCGTGTGTGGTGTCAAACGGGAATATTCGTGTTTTAGTCTTACAACACTTCCCCTAACCACCATGATTTGTTAGAATTCAACGACCAAATAGACACACCTTACTCGACATTCTACAACTCAATGAGCTACTTTAATATTCTTAAAAATTCAAATGTAGGTGGAGAACCCTACAAAACACATTCATTCTAACTTCCCCCTCATTCATCTTTAAACATGCAGGCTTTCGCTCTAAAGCATGACTTTATCTACAATTTACTACTTAAATTTTGACTTCATTGCTTTTAAGCATTCACTTTTAGCATCTACAATTTTATGCTTCTAGACTAAATTCTACTTTTACATAACCTTCAAGTATTTACATACATTTACAAAATTTTAATACATATGCTTTTTACAATTTACCATAAAATGAATAAGAGAAAATAAATTTTTACTTTACTCATTCTTCGCCAAGCTGGCGGCACTGAAACTAAAATTCTTATTAATACAAGAATACGAAGTTATTTTTATCTTCGGCCAAATTTTGGCTTTAACATAACAGAATTAGTCTTTCGACCAACAGAAAATGCTTGTTTTTAGCTTTTACACTTAAAGAAAATAATACTTTTGCCTTAGCTAAATAAAGTAAAACAAAACTAAGTCTCAACCGAGACATATTGACTTTCGTCAAAACATAGAACTTCTTACTTATGCATAACATTTCGGAACAAAAGAGAAAAAAAATTATAGAAGGTTTTAACTTATCTTTGAGTTTTCGATGCTTGAAACTCCGTCATCCGTTTTTGGCAAAATTGATCCCAAGTTAGAGGTTTCATGGATGTCAATCTTCTCCTTATTGATCTCCGAGTGTCGTCCACGTTGCTCTTTCTTTTGCGTCCTCTACATGCTGGCCTCTTGACGGAGTAATCGTCTGGTTGTTGGCCTTTGCGTTTCTGCATGGGACGGCTGGTCTTGACGTCCTCCGGTCTGGAGTCCTTCTTGAATTTCTTCTGTTCCTCGTATTTTTGTGCCTCCTGCTGGCGTTTCAGTTTCCGGAACGGCGGCCTTGCTGGCACCTGACTCTGTGGCCGTGTGCGCGTTCTCCTTGATGTGTAATTTCTCCTGCCATCCTTTGTAGGTGGTGTTTTCGTCTTTACCACGGTTTCTTTACCCGGTTCATCTGTATTTTTGTTTTTCTTAAACGCCGGAGTTTGAAAATCATTTTTTCTTTTTGATACCGACGTCCGGGTTGTAGAAGTGCTAGGTCTCTCTTCAGTTCTCCGTTTCTTGGGTGGTGGAATAGTTGTTGCAGTCTCTGGCCCTTCTATTTCGTTTAGACTTGAGTCCTGCAAGAAACTTTTAAGGATTTCAAAATCATTTGGATTATAGTATTTTTTCACCTGGTCGGGACTTGCTTTACAGATTTCCCCTCTGTCGTTCTTAAGATATAATACTACCCCTTTGATTTCCTGAATTACATAGGGGCCTTCAAACTTTGGAGCTAGCTTTGCCATAAAATTGTCTGGGGCACTTGATAAGGAAAATTTCCGCTTCAATACTTTATCCCCAACTTTAAAATCTGCTTCACGGCGTTTTCTATCATAATATAACTTTTGTCTATTTCTTGCCGTATCCGAGGTTTTAAGCGCCTGATCAATCAACTTTTGCACATCTTGTTGTTTAAACTCCTGCTCTCTTTGTTGCACCAAGAATAATTTATCTAAAGGCGTAATTAACTTTCTGCCTAAAAATAATTCTGCTGGAGTTTTTCCCGTAGTATCATGATGTGCCGTTCTTAAAGCATAAGCTAATTCATTTATGTAGCCATCCCAGCGCTTGTGATGTGTGCTCACGTAACTGCGAATTATTTTTACTATGTTTTTATTAACTCTTTCTGCTATGTTAGCCTGTGGTCTATACGGAACCATTTTGATATGGCGTATGCCAAGTCCATTGCATATGTTTTCAAATATTTGACTAATGAATTGTTTTCCGTTATCGCTAATGACTTTTATCGGTGCACCGTATTTTAAAATGTATCTGTGTAAGAATGCATCTGCGACTGTTTTGGCTGACGCGCGTTTAAGTGGAACAATTTCTATCCATTTTGAAAAATGATCTACTATTACTAAAAGAAAACGATTTTTATTTAACTCGCTCTGGGGGAAGGTACCAAGGAGATCTATGCCTAAAATTTCATTCGGAAATGTAGCGCGAATGCTATTTAAGTACCCGGCCGGGCTGTAATTAATATCATTTATTAACTGACATTGATTGCAGGACCTGACATACGCCGTTACTATTTTGTATAACTGCGGGAAATATACCGCCTCGCGTACCCTTTTTATAGTCTTTCTGACCCCGAGGTGGCCCGCTGTTTTTCTTCGTGCAACTCCTTCAAAATGCTTAATCGAAGCGAGGCTGGGATGACTGGCTTATACTCAAGATTTTCGTTTGTTGTTTTCGTATAGAATAATAAATTATCTATTATTTCATAGTTTTTTGCTCTATTTCTTATCGCATCGATATCTGTGTGCTCGAAGCTTTCGGGGTCTTTCAAATAAGCATAGATATTTCCAAATTCAGGATCAGCTTTCAGTTCAGTAATAACCGTATCTCTAGAATCTAAAATTTTTGAAGTCAACACAGCGCATTTAAGTTCATTTCCTTCATCGTCCAGTTTTATACGAGAAAGTGCGTCAGCTACATTGTTTTCCTTACCCGGTTTATATTTTATTGTGATATTATATTCTTGGAGTTTTAAAGCCCATCTTATTAACCTGGGCGTTAGGTTTTTCCCCGAGTAAAGTCTACCAACAGCCGCCTGATCCGAAAAGACTGTTACTGGCGATTTGCCGAAATAAACTCGAAATTTGTGTACAGCCATTAATATGGCTAATGTTTCTCTTTCTGTAGCTGTATAATTCCTTTGTGTCTGATTCAATGTTTTACTAAAAAATGCCAGCGGATGGTTATTTTGCATAAGAATCGCACCCACCGCATAGTCTGACGCATCTGCTGCAATTTCCAGGTTTTCGTCCCCCTCAGGGAATTTTAAAACAGGGGCATTAATAAGCGCTTCTTTTAATCTTTCAAAAGCTGTGTTAGCTTCCGCTGTCCACGTAAATTTAGCCCTTTTTCTTTTGATTACTAAGAGTGGTTCAACAATATTAGCGAAATCTTTTATGAAAGATCGATAGTAAGAACATAACCCAAGGAAGGATGAAAGTTTCTTGGCGGTGTTGGGCGGTGGGAAATTCTTAATAGCTTTTATTTTTGAATCTTGCGTTTCTATACCCTTTTGCGAAATTTTATAACCGAGATATTTAAGTTCTTTAGTTGCGAACTTGCATTTTGAGGCGTTAATTGTAAGACCGGCCTCTTTTAATAATTTAAAAACTTGTTCGAGGTCATTAATGTGTTGTTCCAACGTACTACTCGTTATAATTATATCATCTAGATAAATTAAAGTTGATTTTCCTACGACAGGCTTTAGAACAATGTCCATAGCTCTCTGGAATGTTGATGGGGCCCCACACAACCCAAAGGGCATGCGTAAAAATGCATAAGTGCCCGATTTTGTTATAAACGCGGTTTTGTGTATATCTTCGGGTCTCATAGCTATTTGATAGTAGCCAGACGTTAAGTCCAAAGTAGACATATATCTTGTCGATTTGATCTGTCTAATGATCTCGTCTATAACCGGCAAAGGGTAAACTGGAAATTTAGTGATACTATTTAGTTTTCTATAATCGATAGCAAACCTCCAAGCCCTTTTATCTGCAGGAGGAAACTCGTTCTTTTTCCTACATAGTACGACTGGACTCGCGTACTCACTATTTATGGGCGTTATTATTTTATTCTTTAACATCTCCTGAATATGTTCTTCGATGATTAAGTCTTTTTGTTTATCATAGCGATACGGTTTAGTCCTACAAGGTTTTTCGGCATTTAATTGAATCTTGTGAGTCACGATTTGACAGTTTCCTGGTTTTTCTGAAAACAAATGAGAAAAATTACTCACCACTTGCTGTATTGCTTTACTTTCCTGGTCATTCAAATGGCTAAGGTCCAATTCAGGTGTCTCCACAGGTTCCACCACCCTCTGGTCCATCTCCAGCACCACGGAACTATCTTGAAAATTTAATTTGGCCCTCGCGGCCCTTAAAAAGTCCATACCTAAAATAAGAGAGTGTTGCAGGTGTTTTACCACAAAAATTAATACTTTGAGATTTTCCTCTTTTACCTGTACGTTTAATGATACTTTCCCGATGCAGTGACATGTTTTTCCTTGCGCCGCTATAATTTCCGTATTTCTGGTTTTAAATAGTCGTATCCTATAAAAATTCTTTTTGAAGAACTTTTCACTCATGAAATTTCCTTCTGCTCCTGTATCGATGAGGGCTTCTACTGGTACATCGCCAACCAGGACTTGTATAATTGGTAGCTGTGAGTTTTTTACGATGACTGTATTTAAATGTCTATTTGAGGTTTTTTTTAAAACTTCCGGGGTCTGGACCCTCCCTTTCACAGGCCCCTCTAGTCGTTTAAAGCTTTCCTTTCAATCTGTGCCTTCTGGGTACGCGGATGCTTATTTTCAAATTTTCTTTTGGGGCCTTGACCTTCGAGTTTCGATGCGTTAGCTTGATAGTTCTTTCCCCCATATGAGCGATTTCCATTTCTGGTTTCCTCCTTCCTTCGGGTATGTTGAGAATATGTTTCCCCTCTCGCTTTTTCCGCTATTCTGCGATTTTGAAACTTCACCACCAATTCGAAAAGTTCCTGCAATGTGTTTGGGTTTCTAATTTCAAAGTAGTCTTGGACAGCGGGTAACAATCTTGGTAATATTATTTCAATAATCTCCGCATCGGGTTTTTTCCCATACAGCATATCCGTTAGCTTGATTTTTCGTAAAATAAAGTCCGTCAAATCTGCTGTATCTCGTTGATAGAAACTATATTGCTCGGCTTCCAGCCGTGCGCGATCTTTCACTATGGGGAAGGCCTTTACTAACGATTTTTTGAAATTTTCAAATGTATACGTCGGGCTTCCAAATTCACCTAGAAGAAATTTGCCTATATTTTTCCACCATAGCGCGGCCTGTCCTCTTAGTGCTGATGTGGCGATGGCAACTTTTTGTCTTTCAGGCACAGGGTAGAGCTGAAAGTGGTTTTCTATACCTTCTAAAAATACGGACACCGAATTTTTTCCGTCGAAATAGACGTTTGGCTTGATTGATGCTCTCAAAGTCTGGACCAGGTATCCAAATCCTTCTAACTGCGTTGTCCAGCGGCTTCCATCCAGTTTTCGGCCATTTCAGTTCGATAAGTGTTCGGGCGCCAATATAACGTTGCGCGCCTCCAACTTGCACGCAACCAAGAGGTGACTGTGAAAACTTGTATAAAAGATAGAAGCTTGTGAAGGGTTTAAGTCCCTTTTTATTCAACGTAATAAATTACAATTGCGTTCTCTTGACGCTTACAGACGGTGCCAACTTGGCAGTCAAATAAAAATAATAACCTGAAAAGAAAATAAAGACAAGATTCTAACTACGAGGCTCTCTAAAATAACTAACTCACCGCGTTTTACAATACCGCTGCTAATTCAGCAGACTTGAAGCTCACTGGAACGATGACCACTACTTCCCGCCAAGCACATAGGCCGCAACGCGGGGTTCTTCAATTCTCGCTAACTACCTCCGCGCTCGCTAAGTAAGAGAATCTCTCTCACCGAACTTGTTTCCTTCTATTTAAATCAGAATACTTCCGCTGATAATTTGAATCCTTGCGCGTTCTACTCAAAATTTACATATTCTGGCATTGGCAGTTCCAGGGGAAAGTAAGGCTTGACAGGAAAGATAGTTTAAACTTAAAATAAATGTTAGTTAAAATAAATATAAACCCTACAACCTTGCAAAACTAACACGGATCTTTCGTTCTGAAGTTAAGCATTAAAGCAGTTAACTTCATGGATATTATTAAGAATGAAGGCACGTGATAACTATCACAAATACAGCGTCCGTTAGAAACACGTGTACATACTTTAACGAAAGGTATTACTTATTGTTCTCTAGCACCAGTCTTAATTATAGGTTAATACAATCATACGTATCATAGGTTATGCTAGTTTTATTACAATATTCCTGCACTTGTAACTGTACAGTTGTAGAGTCATTAGGCTTATCGAAGTAGGAAACATGGAAAATGAAAAATTCCAGTGCTAGAACTCGAACTCCAACCTTCCAACTGTTAGCCGAACGTGTTTCCAATTACACCACGAAAGCACACGGTGAGGACGGAGGGGGGAACCTTACAGTTTACTTTAAATACTCAGAGTAATGGTCATTAACAACCAGACGCATTACACAAAGGCGAACAGTTGCTTGAACAACGTTGGTTAATGTGTCCACGAGGATTGCTGCACATGTCGCTGTAATTTCTTGACAAATGACCTCCAGTATTGCCAATTTCATGCGCGACACGGCGTCCTTCAATGTCTTTCAAGGCCATTTTGATTTTCTATCATACGCCAGATATTACAGTCATGAGAGTACCGACATGTGTTCAGCAAACATCATATTGTATATTGTAAAGATAATGCAACTGAACTTCGAAACCAATATGCAGACACCATCTGTTAAAATGAGCACACATTTTTTTACAGACCCCGTACAACGCGTCCATGACACTTTTTCAATGCTTTTACTTTTAATTCATACATAAGGATTTCTTCGTTGTATTTTCGAAACGAATTTCGAATCACAGATGTAAAACTTTGTATCATATCATTGCAAAAGAATGACTGAAAAAACTAAAATCCATCAAATTCTTTTTCGGTTCTTTTAAAGAAGAAATTCCAAATTTGTATAGCAGTCTCAGAAAACCTGCATAGTATCAATCAAAATCTAGTAAACGCTCGATGTATAGAAGTCCAAGGAATAGAAAAAATATTCGAGGTAGTTGAAATTTGAGTTCTGAAAGAAACCAAAAATCTCTCCCTCACTCACTCTGTAACGTATATTAAATACATAATCTTTGGCTTCGTTTTAGTATAGCAAACGTGTAAGGAACTAAAATGTATTCTTCTTGTATTGTTGTGAAGTATTAGTCAAAGCATTAGATCTGGCAATTCTAAAGTACTGAGTTCGACTACGAGGAAATTATACCCAAATAACGAATTCCAAATTTCTCATATTTCCATAACTGTATTACAGTATTTTCAACGTTCTCTTTGTTTCGTACTTTCGGTTGCAGGAATTAATATTCACTCTTAAATAAAACGTTTTCGCGAATGCAAAAGTAGAGACTTAGCAGTTCGGTCAATATAGCTGTTGAGAAATGGGTAACCTGGATGCCAGATTGATTATGAGGATCCGTCTACTGAAATCTTGTATCAGTGTTCGTTTTTCACTTTTCAGAACTTCAATTCCCTCACACCATTCCTAAGTTTCAGAAGTATACATGACCCTTGGTGTTTCTTTAACACTGGCTCCTGTGAAATCAAAATGATGTTCAAGCATGTATGTCTTCATGTTTCTGCGTGAAACTCGCTTGAAGGTCACAAGTTCAAGGTTTCATGCAGTTTGTTCGGTGAATACTTAGTGTATAGTATTATTAAAAATGTCATAGATTAATGTTAAAATGTTAATGGCATAAATTAATATTAAAATGTCAATTAAAATAATAAACGGTGTCATTAAAAATGTTAAATGATATCAATAGCATGTTAAATAAAAATTTTAAACGAGTCGTTTCGAATAATGAAAAATTAATAAAATTGCGATTAAATTGAACAAAACAATTAAGAAAATGTGACTGACTGTAATCATCATAATATAAATTTATAAAAGTGAAACTATTTGTAAAATAATTTAATATTAGTTCTTTTAGAGTTTAAAATTTATTTCATAGCAAAGCGGCTTAAAAGACGAAGCATTTTTCGTTAACGTATTTTCACGACTTACAACGTACTGTTGAATAACCCAAAATACACTTTTACGTTTGCGTTCGTCTTTAATCTCCATTGGTCTGTTTTAAAATCATTTTGTTATTATTTAACAGTTTTCCTCATTTCCAACAGTAATTTCATAATTTGCTACATTCGTTATTTGTTTTTTGATTGATACTAACACGTGCAAAAAAAAATTGTCTGTCACATTTATCACTTCCAGTATTTCAGCTGCATCTAAAATATCCAGAATTTCCTCAGAATCTAATCTGTTTCCTTCGATTTCGAAACAGGGTGAGGAAATCCTATTATTTTTAAATGGTTGTCTGTAATCTCTTCCACAGTGTCATGAGTCTAAGCACTGGAGATCAACCAAGAGCTTACTATAAAACAGAAATAGATAAAATGTAATAATCCTTCTGACGTCATTAAAAGTCTTCCTAATGAGTCTAATCCTAGCAAACGTCCAAACAGTGCATTCCCTCCCTTGACATTTCGATGCTATATAGTTGGTAAAAATTCCAAATCGAATTAGATTTGGAATTTTTTATTCTAGAGTTCGCTGCACATTTACCAACAGCGAATGCTATCCTTAGTTAGGAAATATTGAGTCATACTTTTGGCCGTACTCTTCAAATAAAAAAGTGCTGATCATAACTTGAATTTTTATGTTTCCTGTGCTCTAAAACAGCGATTAATCTTTCTAAAAGAAGAGGTAATTTTTTGTAAACTTCACACTTAAGCTTAGAGGTAATTTGTAAACAACTTTGCTTATCTTATTCTCATCCCACGTTATCATCTGTTCTTCAGTCTATTCCGTTGTGAGCAAACCACCAGAGACTTGTAAATAATTTGCATAACATCACTGCTTTATAAACACTTTTAGGCAGAAGTATAGCTTGTCTTAATATGCACCTGAAACAAGTATTATGCTGAAATTTTAATATTTTTGATACTATTTGAATGTCAATTTTTTTTCCCGCCTGAAGTTTTATTTTGCAAAGTTTAAAAAGTCCATTTATAAGAATTTTTCTATAAAAACACAAGCACACTGCTACTTTACTCTCATACTTGTACTTACTCACACATAGCATGACACTTTAAACTGAATGACGGAACAAATTATAGGAAGGTATTTTTGGTCTAATTTAAAAAAGCGAAAATTCATTTATAAGGCTCATCGTAATATGAGAACATTTTCGGATAATGAGCAAGCCAAACCCTGTAATAATGTACTTCAGGTTTACATAGCATTTGTTTATCTATTGTGCCAGGTATCAGCAGCCTGCTTGATGCTCTGTTATATCATTAATATCTGCAATTATTATAACGAAATAATGCTTATAATTTACTCTTTTTTTATCCACATACGCAATTTTTTGTTGTTAAAAGATTGTTGTAGCCTATACATTATTGCGTAGCCGTAGCCTATACATATATATTTTATGGATACCAAGAAGAAGAAAAAGTCGTGAACTATCCGATTGCTTAAAATCGAATGATGGGATAATCTAAAACTGAGGAAAAAAATTAGCATAAAATACTCAGAAATACAGACATTCCCAATAACTGGAACTTTAGTTTGTAGGGTATAAGTAAAACAAACTAAAATGTTCCCTAAAATTTTTTGAAGTCATGAATGAGGTTTACTTTATTTGTTTATCGCAAAGCACGATAGAGCTATCTGGCAAGAAGAGGGATACTTTCATGAAGGACTTTTTAAGGGAAACTGGTTCGTACCCACGTTACGCATGGAGAAAATCACGGAAGTGCACATGGACCCACTGCCTTCATATGGAATGGAATCCAGGTCAAACGATTAGAGTTCATGGACTGCCGCTCAACCGCTGGTGGGCGGTAAGGAAACAGGAGAAACTGAGCAGTGCCTTCACCAGGATTTCAACTCCGGACCTTCCGATTATTAGGCGGACATGCTTTCCAGTTACACCATGAAGGAATGCGGTAAGAAGAGCGAAGTAACTTCGGTAAGAAGTTTAAGAGCTCGGTAAGAAGTTAAGAACTCTGTAAGAGTTCGGTAAGAAGGTTAATGCTGTAAGAAGAGCGAAGAAGAGGAAAGTACTTGAAAGGCGGCTGGGCAGGAGGGGCTCAATCGTCAAATCCTGGTGGAGATGAATTATCGTCCATCATCTTTTTTAGCTCGGGCGCCACTGTAGTGTCATTCTTAGAAAGTTTTGAAATCATGAAACAGGAGAAATTGAGCAATGCCCTAGTCAGTATTCGAACTCTGGATCTTTCAACTACCAGACAGACCTGCTATCATGACCTACTTCCAATTATACCGCGAAGGCACGCGGTAAAAAGAAAGGAAATACCTTACAACTTATCCGAGAATTCGAAAAATCCAAGCAATGTGTTTACCTTTTTTCTGCAAACTGAATACGATTTGCTGCTATATAAGCGAAGAAATATACAGTGAATGAGTAATATTATTTACTCATTCACTGTATTTTATTTTTTTTAATGCATAATAAAAAAGCATAAAATATTTTTATTCCTTTGAAAAAGAACAGAAAGCAATATTTTATACAAAAATTAATAATGAATTTAATTTTAAGAATAACACTATAAGAATAACTGAAAATAAATGATTGAATGATCTGCCTTGAAGAATACTAACCCATTCGTATGAAGAATCAATGCATTTATTACAGGATAGTCCTGTAGCAGTGCTTCTTATACCAAGTATAAGACATAAAAATTACATTACCTGACGCCACTATTGTTGAATCAAAGCTTTATGCTGAAATCCTTGGATATTTCAAACTGGAAGACAAATATGTCAATCAAAATCTAAAACTAGAAAAAATAGCAACATTAATTTGACATAGATTTTGAAATCTATATCAAATCAAATTTGCTTTTTTGCCAAATTTTAAAACATTGGATATCTATTGAAGCACCTGAAAACAGTTATGTTTCTAGCCTGCACTACCTATAAGCTACGACGCAATTTTGGAGATGACAGATGCCGCTTCCTCTGTGCTAACAGCTCTAGGACTACCTAATGGGCTAGTTTCACTTACAGAGCTATCTTCTCGAAATTTCAGCCGTCCCTGAAGAATCGCGATGTTGCATTTGCATTCACTAAGCGATGTCGAAAATGTGCTGAGTAGCTGTAATATACGCATTTTCGAACATACAGGACTACAGCAAATTGGTTGCTCACCGACCAACGCTTCCTGACAAAGCAAATTCTAACCGTTTCCTCGTAGCAACTATTTGAAGCAGTACTGCCAACCCATAATGCTAATATTGTCTGGAAATTTCAGCCTTCCCTGAAGAATCGCAATGTTGCATTGGATCCATTCAACGCTGCTGAAAATCTGCTGAGTAGCCGTAATAGACCCATTTTACAGCAAATTGGCTGCGCAACGGCCAACGCTTCGTGATAAAATCTAACGGTTTCGCCTTACCAACTGTTTGAAGCAGTATTGATATTCAAAGATGTTAATGTTGTCACTTAAAAATGACCAAATGCTTCTTTCCTAACTATATAGGATTCATTCTTATTTAGGTTAAAGTCTAATGTCTAAATTATTTAAACATGTCTAATGTAAACTTATTTAAAATTTTATTAGCATGAGTAGCCAGTCTGTTAAAAGTGTGAAAATAGAACTTTTGCTAAAAATGCATATATACTAAGTTATAAATTATATATTTTTCAGTATCTTCACATTTGGATAAAAAGTACGTATAAGTTCAAAGAAACAATTCTGCTAATAATGATAATAATAACCACCGACTTTCTTTATAATAACGGAGAATAAAGTGGAATTAAAATTGATATTTTCTTTCTCAATTCAAATAAATTTGAGTGTCTTTTTCTGTAATTTTGAAGCCTCATTACTTATTTAGCCTCATTAATATTTTCGTTTTATTAAAACTATTAAAAATCTTTTACTTTCATAATTTAGTTCATGATTTTTTATTTAGCCTCATTAATAGTTTTATTTTATTATAAATTATTAAAAGAGTTTTGGTACTACAATTTCTGGTTTCTTTAATTAGCTGATAAACCAAGTAATTAATTAGGGTGAAACGCGAGAGAGCTGCCTGTTTATGGAAGAAACTCTTTCAGTAATTTTTATCTCCGTTACACACTGAAAAACCAATAAAAGTATCATTAATTAGTTTTCTCTAAAAAATCCCTCCACAAGCGGAGTCAGTGATGAAGTTAGAAGAAGCCAGTTGTTTTGCCTGATAGGCCAATTCAAAGTTTTAATGCTAATATGTATGCATTATACAAATCATATAATAATGCATGTGCAATTTATTTTTAAACAAAATAATTCTCGGAAGCACATTCTTAACTTGAATTGCACAGTGCTAATTGCGCAGCCTGCGCATCCGTTCTTGATCACGTATGTGCACTTCTTACATCATTATATCATTAAAGCTTAGGAAAAAAAAAATAAGCGGCGACATTTTGGCAAGACAGCAGCCAAGCGACGTGTTTAAGAAGAAATTTTGGTGCAGAATGATTTAGTTTCGGTGAAGATTTCTCTACATTAGCTAATTTCAAGTTTCGATCTCCAAACTTAGAATTACTGCTGGATGAAGCATTATGTACATGCCTGCGTCATTAGAGTTATGTAAGAATCATATGACGTGGATTACCGTATTTGACGGCATATAAGACGCACTGGCATATAAGACGCACCCTTATTTAGAAGGCCACACACAAGGAAAAAAAGTTTCAATAGTCCGCGCGACAGCGCAGTATGTGGTTTCTTTCTCTTTCATCCATATTTCCTATTTGACGGAGCTCAGAAGAAGTTTTCTTGCGTGCATTTATAACAAACCTATGAAATGCTAGTATTTTTTCTTCATTATCTGCTGGTATTTTCTGTGCAATAGTTGTTTTTGTGCGCATTGATAAGCCTTGCCTTTTCATGAACCTGTAGCACCAGCCTTCAGACCCTAAAAAGTTCCGATTCCCACGTTTTTCTGCAAATCCTTTGGCCTCATTGATTATCATTTTAGTTGAAACACTTATCCTAGATTTCCTCTTATCTATCACCCACATTTTTACGGCATTTTCAAGTTCAGGCCAAGATGGAGCTGGGCATCGAAGGTTATGTTTTTGTTTTTTAGTAGTTTTCTGTTTATCTTCCTGCAGTCGCCAAGTACGTATCATTTTTTCGGTACGTGGTGGACCGAAATGCCTTGCTGCTGCTGTTTCCATGCACTTTGGCGTAGTTTAACACTCCTAGTTTATACTGAATTATATAGCTTAATCTTTTGTTTCCTGTAGTCATATTTTCCAGGGTATTTTTTTTAAACAAATAGTCTTAAGCACCGATGCCGACACATTTATACAGAGTAACACCGATGCCGACACGTTTATACAGAGTAGCACCGATACCGACACGTGTGTCGGCTGAGTCAAAGAACGTCTATGTAAAGAAGGAAAGGCTCCATAGACGTAATGTGACCGTCGAACCTGTTCGAACTTCGACATCAGCTTTGAGCTTTGACGCTTTTTGGCGACAGATATTTCACGCATGAGCAAAATAATTATGGCAGATGTAGAAAACGTTATGTGTGTCTAGACCTTTATTCGGGCTAAAAATAGCATTCAGTATTGAAAATTAACCTCTGTCCTTCACGTATAAGACGCAGGTAACTTTTTTGAGACCAAATTTAGGAAAAAAGTGCGTCTTATATGCCGTCAAATACGGTAATTTTGAAATGAAGCAATTTAAACCGATTTATTACAAGCAGTTACTATTTTAGAGAAGAAAGGGAAAACCGCTAAATTAAACTGGACGGTTAAAAGACTACTGCAAATTAATATTAGAATTTTGATTTACGCATTTGATGTCTTACATGTCTTCCCTCCTCTTTAAAGAGAAAAAAAGACTTGGTTATGTAGGGTTTACTTTAATTTTCTAACAGTAATTTTTATTTTGGAACAAGTCCCTCCTATGCATTCTCATTTCCTACCTACGTTTACCTACCAGAATTAGTTTTCAGGATTACGATTTATGCAAATGAGGTAGAAACGGATATTTAAGCTGAAGTTTGGGTCACCTCAGTAGGAACTTCTTCACGTGTTTCCGGCCACCTTTTCTCACCTCCCTGTCCTTCTGCAGCTGCCCCACACATGGCTTGCTGATCACCGAAGAACAGTGCTTCACTTCTCTTTTTCTTTTACAAAGCTATCTCAACTGGAGAAGCTTCATCTTTGGACTTTTACATACGTCAGAATCCTTAGGGGACTCATTCAGGAATACGGAAAGAGCAAGAGTAATGCATCTCCCGCTGCATGCCAGTATCAAGTATCAAAGTTTCAACTTCAGTAGGAGAAGCTTATTCTGCCTTTCGGCCTTAGAGAGTTTGGTGCTACGCTAAGCTTACTGTTATACTACCGTACTTATGCATGCCTGCTAGTATACGCCGGTAATCCTTTAAAAAAGGGCCAACTCTGTTACTTGTTTCTATGCAGCTTCGGCTCGTTATTTTTATTTAGCATTAGATTAGTTTTATATTTTTTATCTTGAGTTAAAGCCCAAGTGATGGCTTGTCGTACGCCCGAGAAGGAGCCATCTGTTCATCTATTTTGAGTTAGAATAAAGGGTAATTTAACCCTTCTGTGGACTTGTTACTTACAAGAACTCAGCGAATAGTCGCTACACAGTTCTTAAGTATTCTAGCTTACAAGGAGTTCTAATTTAGCTAGGATATTACAAGAGTATAGAAAAAATTATTAGCATTATCTTTTTTTTTTTTTTTTTTTTTTTTTTTTTTTTGAATAAACAGAATTTTTAGATTGCTATCAAAATTTTAGAACAATTTGCAAAAGTGTTCGTTCCTGGATTCTTCATGGTTCCTGATTTCCTCACAGAATACCACAAATAAAAAGCTTTTTACATAACCATTATTTTTCTTGATCCATTGGGAAAAAAAATACAAATTTAAAGCATTCTTGTTTTCATACTTATAATTTACCTCTTATAAATATTGCAATGTCTTTCTGAAATTAGGGTTTCATTCTTGTTTATTTCTCACTTCAATTCCTAATTTTCTACAAAATGGAGGATCTTCAATTCTCTAAAAACAAACATTGCCGTTTAAAATAAGGCATATCCTCTTTAACTCGTTCATGTGTTACAGCACCAAATGGTTAAGGGTTGCTCAGACAGTTATTTGAGTTAAAAGATTTCCGTTCATTATGCATTGAGGACTGCATTAAAAAGATTCACAGTGATAATACTACCAATAAATAATTCTAAAAAATTTTTACATTCGCTCTAAAGAAAAGTAGCATTCAACTTTTTTTGTATCACAGAGCAAAAGGGAAATTTATTCTGATGTATAATACACTCTTCTGATTAACTAATACTCTATACTTACATAATAATGTTTAATTTCAAATTAAATTTTTTTCTAAACATTTTACTTTTTACATCA
Source organism: Stegodyphus dumicola (assembly GCF_044657685.1). Classification (NCBI taxonomy): domain Eukaryota; kingdom Metazoa; phylum Arthropoda; class Arachnida; order Araneae; family Eresidae; genus Stegodyphus; species Stegodyphus dumicola. The sequence goes on along the minus strand of NC_140781.1, from coordinate 102,882,647 downwards.
CCCACAATAAATTTTATTATAATGATTCAATTTTTTAAATCATTAATATTTTTATATCGTTATAACAGTATTGGAATTTACATCTTTTAATATTTTCGATATTGATGCTCAAGCGCACAATATTTATATCATTTTCTATCCCAATATGCAAAATTATTTCATTCAGTGTTTACATTTTTCTTATTTTCATAATAATTTAAAAGTGTTAACAATAATACTAAATTATAATTATTAATTCATTGAATTTTAATAATCATTACTAATTAAAATGCTTAATGTTTTTAAACGTTATGCTTAACTTATTCAGCATAAAACTTGAAATTTAAATTTCTACTACAATGAAATTTTAATTTGATATCATTTTTATAAAAACAGTGATACATTTTTGAAAGCCACTGTAGTAAGAAAAGTTATCAATTTGCAATTCAATTACGATACAAAATATTTTAACTGCATTAATTAATGATTAAATTATTTACTTAACAGTTATGAAAAACGTTGAGAATGAATTGGTTAACAAGACAATATATTTTCGAATAAACCCTTAAGATTTATAATTACTAATCGTTTAGAGTAAATACATTTTAATTTTTATCAACAACAATTAATATGGTTTTCTAAAATAACCAAATCAAAGTATAAAGCTTTAATCTAAAACGAAAGCATCATGCAAGACAGAAAAATCATTGCGCTTATTAATTACATTTTGTTAAAAAGTAACGCAATTTATTCCTTCGACGACATCTGTTTAAAAATATATCAAAGAATGGAAATCGAACGTGCTTGTTAAACAGACAATAGAAATAATCTTATTATGAACAATCTAAAAGACTGAAATACTACATCTTTAAAATCATCTCTTTGTTAAATGATTTTGATAATTTAGAGTGTACTTTTTTATTCACTGCTAAGTATAAAATATTATATTAGCTTATATAAGTGTGGATTTAAATAAATGGGTGAAAAAATTTCCGAAGTGACTTAGTTACGCTCAGGGATTAATTTCTAAAATTAGAAGAGCCAGAGCCCTACCGTAGACCCTCAGGAAATAAGAAAAAGAAGAAATAAATAAATAAAATCATTATCATTAAAATAAGTTATGATTAAAGTGATTAATAATTAAAGAAATATATTAAAATTTATTTCTTTAGTGATTTTAAAGATAATTTAATCTAATAAAAAATTATTAGATTGAATATTTTATATATTAGATTATTAGTCCAAAGGCGCTTTGTCCTTGAGGGACTATTGTTTTCGTTTTGCGATTTTGCGTCGAATCACTCTGAATGTCCGTTTCACTTTTCAAACTGTTGCCACCAAATACTATCACCCTGTATTATATTTGAAGAATCTGCATAAATGTATGTATGTTTTTCGCATTGTGATAAAACGACGGTACCTAGAGCACTCCGATTTTGAATGACGTAATCCTACTGCGAAAATGGGCATTTGAAAGCCCAAATTTGAAATTTGTTTCATTATAGATTTCATATTTTGTAAAACTTTAACGAATTTTTGATTAACAAACTCTACGATTTCAAAACGAGCCATGGCAACGTTATACAGAAAAAAACATTTTTATCTCCAGCGCCTGAGACTGTGTATCGGAAATACTAAAGATATGCTCAATTTAAAATTATTTTGCGATATTGATCTTGAACTGAATTTTATGGTTTAAGTGCAAAGAACAGGATATTTAATAAGGTAACACACGAAATGTTAAAAAAACGCCTCTTTGGACGTAATTTAAAATCTGAAACCTTTCAGATTTTTTTTTTTAATTTATCTTTAATAAATCTAATAAGTAATTTTTAATATAATTTTATTGTTAAAAATAAAATTTTCGAGATCAAATTTCTACTGACATTGTTGTTTAATTCCATAAAAGAAGTACCGAAGCTTTCTTATTTAGGTCTCCGGTGCGCTCCGGCTAGAAGCATAATTTATCCTAAAAACTAAGAAGTATCGGAGCTCGCCTCCGGTGGGCTCCGCAATTTAAGCTCTGTTTACGCTAATTGAAGTAGTAACAATTTTTATTTTACTTACCAGATTTGATTTGATTTAAGTGATTACGGCAAAGCCATGACTCTCTGCCTAAGGTGAGGGATGTCTTCGTGGAGGACTTTCTCAGGGAAATTGGTTCGTATACATGTTTCACATGGGGAAAACCACGAAAACGCCACGGCGAAGACGCCCGTTCGCAGGATTCGAATCCCTGTCCGAACTACCAGTGTTAAGCGATTTTAACGCTCAACTGTTGGTAGACCCAGATCGTACACGAAGGCATTCCTTTCTCAGGCAGCCCTGGTGTGCTTTTCCTCAACCAATCATCCAATCAACCGTCAAACAATCATCCAAGCTATTTGATTAATTTTCCCCCCTTTTCCTAGGTTCATGTTCAAAATAGGAAAATTTGGTCTATTTTTCTAACTTTATCCTAAGATTTAAAAATTGTGCAACAAACTAACAAACTTGTACTTTCATGAAGCTATGTATAAAAGCACTGATTATAATATAATCAATATCGGTAGATTTTAACACAATAAATGCTCTCTAAAACAACCATCCACTATTCCAGGTGATTTTGGTTTTTTGAGATGGTTGTGTTAAAGAGATGATGTTCAGTAGAAGTGTTTATGTTGTTTTAGAAATGGTGATCATTTTAGAATTCATAGAAATGGCCATCTTAGGAAGTTGATCGAATAGAGAAGGTTCACTGTATTTTTACAAATTTCTTACAAGCAAAAAGGATAACTGCGATTTAACGTAGTTTCCAAGTTAGAAAAAAAGGTACTTTTCCGTTTTGCCTGCGCAAACGATGAAGCGCCAATAATGGTACACCTGATGCCAAGCGGAATATTTTCGCTGGTAACCTTTTACGCCTCATTTTCAAAACAAGTCGCAACCATTTCTTATCAGATTAATTGTTTCTTTCAATACAATTACATAGAATTTTTTCAAGATAGTTAAATTTTATGCCCTAAGACGATTCGCGGTAATTAAGTCAATTAGAATGCAATCACACCGCTCACCCGAAGGCGAAAATAAAGAAAAGGCGAAATCAAGAGTTAAATTCATCCATTCTAATGAGAATGCACTAGCGAAGTAAAGCACTACGGTTTTACATAATTTCTGAGTAAGCTACTCGTACGAACTGAAATAATTATTGCATTTAAACTTGTATTCCATATTAAAATTTAAAGTGAAATTAATGTAGATAATTACTGAGAGAATTAGATTTTTGTAGCGTATATTACGTGAGTTAAGATCACTTGGGGTCACGTGATACAAAACGGCGAATCAGGATGTTGAACCATGAAAACATAGTAAATTCTTAAACTAATGGCTTTTTACAAATTTATTCTCTTTATTTATTGGCATTTTACAAAATTTTAAACCATAGTAAAATGTTTATGCCTTCAAAATAAAAAAATTCTTAGAACTAACATTCGTTAGCATTTTTTATGTGTGTACTGTATGTTGTCGCCAACAAAGTCTGCTTGGTGAGATTTGCGACGGCGAAACGGAAAAGTACCGACAAAAAAAAAAAAAAAAAAGAAAATATATATATATATATATATATATATATATATATAACTATTTCCGGAATCTTAAAGAAGTAAATTAAATCTATACAAAGGAATTTAAACGTTAACGCAAAAACCTTGGCGCAATTTGTGATTTTTTAGTAAAAGTTACTTACTTATCGGGTGGAAGTTGGTGGGTTTAACGAATTTTTTTTTTTTTTTTTTTTTTGTTGTTGTTGTTGTTGGAAAGGTACCCAAATTATCGGTATTTACCAACGGTAAATACCGATAATTTAATACCGACATATTAAAGTCGGTAAACATGAACAACATATAAAATTATACGTAATACTTTAGCAAATTAAAATGCATATTTTGATTATTAAATTATAAGATATTTCTTCCGCCTTCTTAGCATGCCTTCGTGGAGTAATGGTCAGCACGCTCGGGGCGTATTCGAGAGGTCCGTAGTTCGAGTCCCGGCGAGGGCATTGCTCATTTTTCATCTCTCCTGCTTCGAAATAGCTTAATGTCTCTACAAAATAAGAATACGTAATACATTTAAAAAAATAAAACACTTACATGCTTTTCAAAATCTTTATATATATATATATATATATATATATAAAGATTGAAAAAGAAATTGTTAAGCTAACTTGTAATTAGACGTAAGACCTATTTGGTCTTAAAAAATTTTACGCATAATGCTGCAAAAAGATATGAAATAATAGCAGTAGGTAGAAACATTGCAGCGATCTTGCTAAAAAGTTACCAAGAGCTGTAGCTCCACGAAATATTTCAACGCTGTATTACTAAAATATAAACTAAGAAGAAATTTTTGTCTGGTAAAACTGGAAAAAATTGTAAACTCCCGAAAAAGACTGCCAAAATTAATGTTGGAAGACATGCTGATGCATGAAAAAATTAATCTGACTGTTGTGATATGTGAAAAGTTAACTTACATAAAAAATAGATTGACGGAAAAAAATATATAAATATATATGAAAAGTAAAACATATAAAAAATATATGGACTGAAAAAATGCTAATACATAAAATGCAAAAATTAAAATGAAAACATAGTTTGCAACAATACAAAAATACAATAATTACATAGCGGAAAATGGTAAATTAACCCACTCGTACCCTCAATTGGCTTTTCAAGGGAAAAAAAAATGAGTGTCGAACTAGGCTAAATACCATTACGCGTTTCGCCGAAACAGACCATTGAAGCTCTTGTTTAATGCGAAAATTTTTTTTAATAAAAAACATGAATATTCCCGAATAAATCTTTTTTGGAGTTTCACTGCTCTGTTCCTTTTTCCCGACGCGTCCGCCGAAAAACACATCAGGGTGTTAAAAGATATTGCAACTCCGAGCAATGTAAAATTAAATTAAAATAAAATAAATAGCGGTCTGCTATTAGTCAAAAAATTACAAATTAGTCAAAAAATTACGGGCTGGTCCTGTATAGCTTAAAGAAGATGTAACTTTTATAAAGAGAATGGTGCTGTAATCAAATAAAATGCAATTAAATTTGTGAGAAAACAAACGTCGTAGGGTCTTATTAGGACCAAAAAAACACAGATAATAGAAACGAAAAAACTGACCTGAGAAGTGCCGTCCTTTGCATCCGAAAAATTTTTACAAAAGGGTGCAAAACCCCTCCGAGCATAACCAACCTTCCTTTTCGTCGTGTGACGTAGGTGGGGGAAACAATAAAAATTACATAGGCCAATGGGCTGAGATTGTAGTTTGGCGGGAATTCCTGTCCCCCCTTTTTTTATAGAGAGTGTGACAAACGAGAAAAGACACGGAAAGAACTCAAAATGGCGTCAGTCAAGTTGTTAGAAGAACAAAACTGCTAAAAATAAGTGAAAATGGCTAATTCAGCTAAAATTACTTATTTTTGGCCACAAAAGAAAGAGTAAATTGGAAAAAAGTCATTTGTTAATAAAAGACGTCATTCTTCAAGCTAGAGGGCTGTCAAGCTACTATGATAAATGAAAAGGCCCGATTTGTTAATAATAGTAGAGTCTGGCCTTCTAAGTAATTTAAAACTATTAATTAATAGTATTAAAGTAGTGCCAAAATCTTTGGAGGAAAGAAAATGTATTTAGGAGAAAAATCTGTACATTTACACAATTTTTACATTAGATTATCTGAATCAGCCATCCACTTTATACCGTCCCATTGGGCTTTAAGTATAAAATTTCATTATCCAAAACAAATTATCTAAAAATTGGCAAGGCTAATGCCAGCTTTTTTTAAGGTATTTTTAATTATTTTATGAGGAATTTGATTATTTTTCAAGATTGTGACGAAGTAAAGTATTTCTTCTTGTAAGTGTACTGTAGTATTACATATTCTTTTTATTCTAAGTAGCTGTGAAAAAATTGTGTTAATGATGATTCTTTTGGAAATATTAGAATTCCAGTTGGTTAACTTTAGTGTAGAAAAAGTGAATTCTCTCCTCTTGTCGTAGACTTTAATAAAATTGTAATCAATAATATTTAGGTCAAGGTATACTACATTATTTTGCACCGTATTTGTATTATTTAGTTTTAAGCAAGTTGGGTAGATATTAGCAGCTTCTATTTTGTTATGGTTGTTAAAGGCTATTATATCATCAATGTAACGATATATGTGTTGGTAAAATTTATGTTCTGCTTTGTTTAGTGAACGGACAAAGGTCAATTCTTTGGTGAAAAGGAATAATTCACACACAGCGCTCGAAAAATGCCCCCCCCCATTGGGATTCCTTGAATTTGTTTGAAGATGCTATTGTTAAAAAGAATAAAATTATTGAAAAGCACGCTCGAAAGATAAAGTTGCCATTTTTCGTTATCAATTATTGTCGAAATCTGTGGAATTATATCTGGTAGAGCAAGTAAGCTGGTATAAATTTCTTCAAGTGGTAAGGTAGTATAAAGGTTCTCGAAATCGTAGCATTGTATATGGTCTATTTGGAGTGACTTAATTGTCTTAATCACGAGTTTGTTACTTGTAATCATCCAGTTGCAATGCAGATCCTGAAAATCATAGTCATTAATCAAGCCACTTATTAAACGAAGTTTTTTTGCAAAAAGATAATCTATTTCTTCAAGATAACTTTTGGTACTATTTGCTATAAACCTGAATTTAATAGGAGACTTATGAAATTTTGGAAGCGCATAGAGATTAGCAAATCTGTTATTATAGGTTCCGGGGATGTATCTTAAGTCTTTTATGTAGTGCGTTAAATTTATTGATAAGAATTTTGGTGTTGGTAGTAATTTTTTGGTAAGTGCCATTACTATTTAGTTCTTTGAGCAAAAGGTCGAAGTAAAACTTTTTTCAAATAACACTAAAATTGTTGCTAGCTTTGTCAATTTTTGTAATGATAAAATTATCTTGTTGTTTTTTGATTAGATCATAGAGTCTTTTCTTATTGTGTAAAGACTTGAAAGAAGGTGTCTTGAATAGTAAATGTTGAAATTCTTTGATCAGTGCAGCTTTCCATTCAAGAAAAGTAGTAGTAGGTAAATTGGATTTATTACTAACTAAGATGATAAATTTATCAAGATCTTGATTGAATTGTTTGGGGCATAAATGTTTATTGATACTGAAAGTAGGACGAAATTTGGTTCCAAGTGGTAAAAGGGCTCGCAATTCTAAGTCTTCAATGATATTAAGATCTCTTGGTGGAAAGTTGGTGGAAAGGAGAAAAAACATGTTGGTGGAAAGGATCGACATATTTTTGGTAAAGAGGTAGTCGGCAATTACACATGCTATTTTCTTGTATCTCGTGGTGGTTGATAACGAGTTGACCTAATTTCTTTTCAAATTTAAAGCAGGGCTTAATTTGTAGTTGTTGGTCAGGAAGCAAGTGTTGATATTTTTTAAAAATGCTAGGTATTTTAAGTTGATCGTAAGAAGGTTGTTTGAATTGTACCATACAAAACAGTTTTTTGTGAAAAAAATTGCTATTTTTTAGTTTAAAATTGCAGAAGTCAATAATTAGGTCTTTAATGATTTGTAAACATTGAAAATGTTGATCCATTACTTTAATCAGATTCCATAAAGTAGTATTCTTAAATGTATGTAGTAGTTTAATGGCATTCTTTGCAAATTCTTTATGTTCAAGGATATATATATATATTTTACCTATTCATCTTCTCAAGTACAGTACGGTCTATTTTCACATAAAAAAAAGAAAAATTCAGAAACTTGCAGACTTGGCATCGCTGAAACCTTCTCTGTAGTTTCTTCCACTGCTGGCAAATTCTCCAAACACATATTACATTAAGTTTACAGGAAAACATATCTCGATTTCCTCATAAAGACCTTTGAAATATTAAATGCAATAAAAAGAATGCATACAAAAATGACTACGTCGCTGGTCTGAAGGATGGTTACGAGCATGGTTACCTAAAGAATGGTTATACGCATGATTACCATAGTTGGACACATTTTGAAAATTTTCCGAACTTCTACTAAGGTGGTTGTGCTAACACGTTTTTAGTTTGGTTTTATATGATAACGGCAAACCCGCGAGGGCTGTCTGCCTAAGGGGAGGAATGCCGTCGTGGAGGACATTCTAAGGGAAACTGGCTGGTATACACATGGAGAAAACAACGAAAACGCCCATGCAGCCAGCTCGTGCATGGGATTCGAACCTAGGACTGAACTACCAGTGTTCAACGACGTCGGCCGTTGGTGGGCCTTGTGTTAACACGTAAGTATCCATAGTTCTTATTTGCGTTAATATGTACATGCACAGCATTATTGTAATTTATTGCTAAGGATATTTAAAACTAAATCTCACAAATAATTTATTGCTCATTACCTACAAAGCATATTTTAAATTCTAAATATTCTGGTTGGTGTTTCCTCAAAATTTTCTCATAGGTGCGCAGAGCAGAAATATGTGCTGTAGAAATTTACTTGCGTAGATCAGAAAGGCAGTATTAATGCAGTACATTATTCGGACTATCATCATACTTTATACGTTGCATTCTGCAATCTGCACGGAAAGTAAACCTCATGCAAGTTCACATAAGTCAGTGAGCAGCAGCGCACGCAAAATGAAGCACAGAAAGAAGTTTTTTAAACCCTGACTCATAATATTTTTGTAAAAAAGTGTATCTGAAGTGTACAGTTAATGCTCATCTAAAATACGTAGTGATAAAACAAGTACCTGCTAAAACAGTACAGATAAGCTGTTAAAATATTTAAAAATCGTATTTTGTGATTTTTCCAAAATTTTAAAATGCTGCTTCCCAAGCAAGTAAATGCTCGATCGTCAGAGGAAAAATGCAAAGTAATAAGCAAATATCGCATTTCCTAGCGTATTGCCCACTAGCTTCTTAGCACCGGGTTTTCAAAGTTTTTAATAAATTCGCGTAATTTTATCCTGTTTCGGTGGGTTTAAAGAATCCTCTCTCCAAGTTTTAAAATAGATTTGTCCATGTTGTGATTGTTTTCTTCTCACTAGAAAGACGAACCCGTGCAAAATACTACTAAAGAAGATCATGTCATGCCGAACCTTTCCCTTTTAACTGTGGAACTTTGCACCAACCTAATACAAGAATCGACCAATCATAACGAAGCACAAACGGACCGACATTCGGTCTATGATTTCGATGATTCTGCTACGCATTCACTTTCTCTAATTATTTACGAATGATTTGAGACCTATGGAGTAGCAATGACAACAACAAAAATGGATAAGATTCAAATTACACAGAAGTAGAAATGAAGATTTTATTCTATATTGTTAATGCTAATATTACCGTATATTCTAAATGGAATGTAGGTTTCTTTTAAAGAAATAATATTGTGATAGTTACCTGTAGTTTATCCATATTACTTTTCATTTGTTATGGTCTTACTGTAACCGCGCCACTCGAAAATTAAATCATTCGCGTAATTCTAACCTCTTGGTTTTCGGACGACAAAATTGGTAAAAAAAAAGGGGGGGCAAGATACACGAGGAAATGCAGTAGATACCATGCGGAATCTTAGTTTTTATTATTTACTCCATTTACGAATTTTACTGTTATATTTATTATTTTTGGTTGCTAACGTATTTTCTTTCAGCAACATAAAACTATTGAATATTCGTAGATTTTTCGTATTTATATTGTAAAACAGAATAATAATACTACAAATCACATAAACTATTAAAATTATAGAGATATTTAACTCGCTCGCTGTAATTTCTCAACTACGCTCTAAACACTTTATTTCAAGATCGAAAGAAGAGGCATATGATGAAATTTTAAAATCAAGAAATAAACACCCGCCAATGCATATCGATGCAGAGTGGTGTAAACATAGTAGTACAAAATCTACCACATTCTGAACTTCTGATTCCTACTACACTTGATGGACAGCGAAGCTCGATTTCATAGTGAAAATATTTGTGTTTAGTATGCTTTGAATAATTGCATCTTTTCTGTTTTAATTTTTTTAATTATTTCTCCAAAGCTTCAAAATTATTAATAAAAATTGATATGATTATAATCCGTCGAATGGCGGCCGCCTGCGGTGCACGCCTTGGAGGGTAGCTTCCGCCAGTCCTACTGAACTATACAAAAGCATTTCGAAATATATTATACTTTTATTATATTTTACTGCTTTTGATGCTTATAGCAAATTATATAAATCAAATTGTTTCAGACCGGCGTCTCAATATTTGGAGTAATTTTTAGATTTCTTTTTCAGAAAAGGCGTCAAATATAAATAAATAAAAATTATTGTTTTATATAAAACACTTTTTAAAGGAATCCTCCCTACTTCACCTAACGGCAATTTCATAGTTCACTTCTACAGTTAAGTACAAAGTGTTTTTTAACGGTCTTACTCTAATCCGAAAAACATTTCATATCAGCGTGTAGAAGAGACACCTGTTGATCGTCGCCAAATCGCTCGACTTGGCGCCAATCAGCGCGATATTGCAAACCTTCCCGAAAGCTCACGTGCTGGCGCAGGCTGTAGATTCACAGTTCAAGTAGAAGGCAAAGCAAGTAGGAATCACTTAACTTAGAGTAAGACCGATTGGACTACCGACCCCGGCTTCGGAACTGGACTCGATAATGGATGTGCTGGAACCAGTCAACTACTGCATCGATGACAGTGAATTCAAGGATATTTGGGATCAAGAATCATTTGATTCGGTGAGTTTTTAGACTATTTTATCTTTTTAATAATATTAGATTTAGCAACATTGTTATTTAAACATACGGGCGCAATTCGCAACTTTTCAAAGTGAAAGTTAAAAGTCGAAAAAGAGTGGATAAGTTCACTACGATGAATCCTGAAATATAATGTATCCAGTTTCAGATTACTTAAAATATTAGAAAATAACGTGAATGAAATATCCGAGTTAGAAAACCGGAAAAGTTGTACGAGGTGTAACGAATGCGATGAAGAAGCCGGTTCTTTTCTTCACAACCGGCTTGCTTCCCATGCCATGTGTTTCATGTTTTCGTTTGCTTTCGTTTCGAAATTTTCACGGATATTGTGAAATCGAGCTCTTTCACCCAGCGATGTTACTAATGAAAACAATAACCAAATTTTTTTAATTATTTACATAGTTTTACTCTTATCTTGATCTAGAACTCCTGTAGAAAGATTGGTGAATATTTAGTTTCGGTTTACTCATTGAAAATATTTTAATGCATTTAAAATATGTTTATTTACACTCTGTTTGTTAAATAGCTTACAGTTCTTCGATGCTCTACCGAAAGCCAAGATTTAAGAAAGAAAAAAGTTGAATTTATTTTTATCCATGTTTACATCTGTATTGCATCTCGCTATCCGACGCACAGAATAGTAAACATTTGTTTTAGGCATCAACGGTATTTGATGGGAAAAACAAACACTAAAATTTCGATTATTATTTGTCTTCCGATAAGTAACAGTTAAAACAGTTTCGATAATCTAGTTACAAATTCTAAACATTCTAAAAAATGTCTTTTTTGATTTCAGTGTTTCTATAATTGAAATATTGTGAAAAATTTTGGCTTGCGCCGCCAGTCGCATAAATAGTTATTATAAAAATAGAAAGAAATATATATGTATATATAATGATTTAATTATTTCTACTAGTTTAACAATAATGTCCAGTTAGTGATTAATGATAATAAATTAGAAGAACCGCGTTTAATACTTCTAAATGGCTTAATTTTTTAATAAATAACAGACAAATTAATTTGAACAAGGGGGAAAAGAAAGAAATATATTGCGCTTTTGCCAAACGGCAGTACGCTAGTTTATGGAAAATAAAAATATTTTTTTCGCGTAGTGGCAACACATTTCTTTTAAACCGCTGAGTTCTCTAATTAGATTTGAAATATAAATATCTGCCGAATCTTACATTTTTAAACCGCTGCGTTATCTGATTAAATCCAAGCTAAAGTTGAGTTAATGTTTTGCCGAATGGCTACACATTGCTTTTAAATCATGGAGTTTATTTAACAAGTGTCATTAAAGTCCTATAATAAAATTAATTATTATTAATTAAAAATTAATTCCATTAAATAAAAAGGAAATTCTGAAATTCAAAATGTGCACATGATCGGGTGAAGGACTATGCGAGTTCAAAATCTAGGTGCCGCCGTTTTTCCGCAATGCGAGAATACATATATTATATATACATACAGATTCTTCATTATTTTGTAACAGCGTTAAAAACCTCATCGCATTGAGAATACATATGTAGCTCTAGAAGCTGCATATTTGAAAGCAAAAAAAAAAAAAAAAAAAAAAAAAAAGTGTTACTAATAATGTTCCGTTGCACTAAATTCATTCTTGTGTGACCCCTGTTTATTTCTTTTCTTATGTTAACTGAATAAGCAAATAAGGAGGGATATTTAAAAACAGCCAATTTTCATACTTTTCTCATAAGCATATTGATCTTTGAGAAAGGTGTCTTCAGTTTCAAATAATTTTGTTATTTCCAGAAGAGCGTTTATTTTAAAGGTATTTCGTCAGATCTCTTAGATTTGTAGCTCAGCTCTTTTGCTAATCCAGATTTAATACTGTATTTTATTTCTAAGCATTATGAAGATCCACTAAAAAACATTAATAAATCAAGCATGATACAGATAACCTTTCTTACTGAATTTTCGGTCCAAGTTCATCCGCATTCTAATCGCGGCGCTAGAAGTTAAGATTTTTGTTACTATACTAAAGCATTGTGAAATCGAATTTTATACAAATTATCTGACATTAATTACCACTGGCTAATTTCAATACAAAAAGTGACGCTTTAATTTTACACCGAATTTTAAGTTTTTCATGTTGCACTTATATGTTATGTGTTTATCAAATTTAATTCAACTATGCAATTTAGGAGAGAAGTGTTCTAGAGCAAAAATTTAATATTAAAATTAAATAAACGTAAAAAAATGCTTTTACTGAATCAGATTAATTCGTTCTAATGTAGAAACTTTTACATATTGCGTGAAATGAAGGTTCAGCATTAATAAAGTCGAATGTATGGAAAAGACAAGGCGATAAGAAATTAAAAGTAAATTTTAAAAAATAATACTTCTTATTTGAAAACTACTAAATTACATGATTTTTTGCTACACCACGCATAAAGATGAGAGCAATAAATTCCTGTTAGGATATTTTCAAATATTGAATTCTCCAGTTTGTTAAATGAATAACAGTTAAGGTAATTTATTTTAAAATGTCATCACATACTTCTTCAGATACAACTAATATTGCTAACTTCCTTTGAGGAAAATTACTGATAACATAAATTTAGGCTTGGCCAGCAAATTTTAGCAATCTGCTTTAGTTTTAATAGACTAATTTGTTTGCTATTAATGGTTTCATTTCACAGCAATTAAAACTTTCTATTTTCCGAATGCGTATCCTATATGTGGGGTAAATTAATACAACAAAATCTCATTCGATGAAACGGAATATCAATAGTTAAATTACTACTTACGACAATGCACTCGATATCTATCTGCCTTAGAATTTCGTGAAGAATTTTCTAAATGAGTCTAGTTTATTCTCTCATTTAACATGGAAAAAATTCCTTGAAAACTGCATGCAGCTAGTCTGTTAGGAACCGGTACCGGCATGAGCTACCAGTATTTAGTTGTCTTATCTACTCGTCCACTGGATCTCTATGAAGGTACTCTAAGTGCCAAGGTATGTGTGATAAGAGCATGTTTTTGTTTAGTGGGACATATCGTGACAGCCTATTTTGGTGACTCAGTAGTTAACACAAGGTGTTACACAGTCCACAAAAACTCGAGTTTGTACCCTGTCGAAATCCTGTTCCTGGATGAATTGTACTAAATGCATTGTCTAGTGTTTTGGACTTTTGAGCTTTGTTAGTTTAACTTTTCCCCACTCACTGGAAGGTCGTCTTAAAAAATTAACGGAGATAATAACCATTCTCTAATATTTACCCTTGAACACGAATTTTTCATTCTTATGATTCATTTAATGTAGTATCTACGATTATGTGGAATTTTTTAGCTCGCGTGTGTATCGAGAGTATTAGGAAGGGAGGAATTGTTGAGGAAGAAGATTAATAGAATGGAATCACTAAAAGTGCTAATGTCATTTAGAACTTGATTGGCTAAATGATGATTTGATGGTGTTTTTTTTTTTTTTTTTTTTTTTTTTTTTTTTTTTTTTTTCTGTTGTATGCGGTGTGTGAAAATGAGTTAGTTCCCTTAGTATGCTCATCACAATGTACGCTTTAACTCATGCATTTTCAGCCTGTATTGGAAGCAAAATAGCCTTCAATAGAAATGTTTTTCAGGATGGGTTTAACCGTTTTACTTTTTTTGTGCAAATGTTTATTCCTAGAATTAATTTCCAAAAAAATTAATGCAAATTTCTTTTTCTCTACAAAATTATAAAACTTTCGCATTATCTGCATTTCTTAGTTCTAGGAAATTCAGTATCCTTATTTGCCAGAATCTCATAAAATATTGCCTTCCCGTCAGTATGATGGTTAATAGAGGCTGACTCCCCCCCCCCCCCGATTGAAGGCATTTGAACTTTGTCGATCTTAAAGTCCTTTTAAGAGGCTGGCGGCAATCCTCATATTCCATCCCTTCTGAACTGCAATTGAAATTAGGATGCAACGAGGCAGATAGATTTTGAAATTTTTGCCTTAATAATATACATCTAATTCTTAATATGACGTTAAGGAAATGTTGTCTTTGAAGTTATGCGATGTGCATTCATTAGCGTTTCATTAAAACTGCCAGGCACTTTGCTATGCACGCACACACAAAAAAAAAAAAAAAAAAAAACTTATTTTTTATGAATCTGTGCACTTTTGTTATTTATTTCAAAGGTTATTTTCGCATGACTCTTGCGAAAAGCCGTGCGTTCAGTTAAAAATAAGAAATAGAGGGTAAAATGGATGATATATTTTAGTTTATGTAGTCGAAACTAGAGAAATTCATAAATAATCGATATTGAATACCTCTGATGTACGCTACAACTAATTTCCTTGACTAAGATTTGAAATTTAGCGGACTGTAAACTCTTATGGTTTACGAGTTAAAAAAAATTCAGTTGTTTGTGTAGAGAAATATTTGTAATTTTGTTTCAGAATAGGAATCGAAAGTTCACTGAGATACCTCTAATTCATAAAGTCTGAATTTTGATTTCAGATTCTTATAAATTTCGATAACTGAATTGAATTCATTAGTAACATAAAATCTAACGTGTATTTTATTTTGGTGCGTATAGTAATAATCCAGTACGTTTTTCTATAAGCGTTATACATAGGAAATTTATCATGAAGTTACGGGGTATCAGAGACTCTATACCGACAATGTTTAATTGGCCATTTTCGATGTATCTTTTCTCAAAATTTGCGATAGATACACGCTGGAAATTTTTTGTGTAATTAACGTCTATCTATTTGATTACACTGAAATGAGCCTGTGAAACATTTTGAATTGTAGAGTAATTTACAGAATATTTTGTTAGGCATAGTAAAATTTCGCACTTTTCTCAAACAAAAAGTTTTTAAATTTTTTTTTCTTAGTTTATCACAAAAGGCTCATTTCAATAAATATTAGGAAACCTAATAAATAAGCCATAAAAATTTTAGGTACCAGTGAGCAGTAGTTCCTGAGAAAAGGTACATCGAGTATAAAAAATTCACGTTTGGAGAAAAACGCGTTTTTATGTAAAAATCCTCATTTATCAAAGCATTCGATGACAAATTAAAACTAGATTTTTTACAGTGCTAATTTTCATAGAGATTAAAGAACGTATTTTTAGAAAGATAAAAGTGTAGAGAAATTGAAATGCAAAAACCCGAAATCACCATTTTTTGAAGATTTTTGGGTTCGAACACCCCTCAAATTTCTTACTATAAAATTCCGCTTTTTTAATGCTGTATATTAAGTTATTCTGTTTCGTAATGCATATATATGTAATTCTTTATCGCCAGGACCAAAGATGACAATTAATATTTTCATGTATTGTTTCTTTAATGCAGATTTTTAACTATTTTTATGTTCTAACATTAAAATAATCATAAAAAAATTTAGCAATATTTACATTAGTTTAATACCCTAGTTGGATCGATAAATTATAGTTAGCGAAGAGGAGAGATTATTAGGTAATTTAATAAGATATGAGAACACTGTTGCGAAAGCTTAACATTTTCACACAGCTGCGCTAATCTCGGAAATCGTAAGATATTAACTTACAAATGATCAGATTCAACTATGATTGTAATCACAATTGCATACGCTACATCGCTGATTAATTCTGCATGCGCCAAATCCTATTGCGTAGAAATACTACGCGAATGCAGTTAATTGTTTAACTTTTCAAGTAAGAAAAAAGCAGTAGAGATATTGTTTTTACAGTTCTTAAGCTTATTCACCTTCCTAATTTAAGTATTAATACTTAGTCGAAAGCTAGTCTAGTTAAATCATCTCTAGTAACTTAACCGAAAGCTATTCCAGTTTAATGCTCATCTCCGATATTAAATTCTTTAGTACCAGCTAGTGTGCGAGTATTTCCAAGCCCCGAGCTGAAGACACTCCTTAAAAATTATGCTCTTTTTATTTTAAATAACATAGAGAAAAACTGAGCAAAATATAACAAAAATATATATATGTTGAAATATTTTTAATTATTTTTAGACGCATGTTGAATTTAATATTTCCTTTAGGCAAAAGCTCCGGGCTCTCATCTTGTATAGGATTTGGTTAAATCTTTTCGAATTAGCATTAATTTCCAAAGAATTCTTTTTGGGTTTTTCTTGTAACTGTTAGACTCAAAACTTTTTTAAATACTTTAATCTGAAATGAAAGAAAAGTTAATCATATATTTTACGGCCAAAAGTTGAAAATATTGCACTGAAGCATAATATTGCATAAGAAATTGAGCACATATAATGATTTCCATTAAAAGATTATCCATCGCCTTTGCACAATATGCAAATACACTTGCTAAAGTCTTAACAGTGCATAAGCTTAATACTGCATTAAGGAAGTGTACATTTAATGATTTCCATTAAAACAGCGCATCATATGCAAATGCAGAAGCACTTATTTTAAAGACTTAACAGTGCATAAGCATAATATTGCATAAAAAGTGTTCATATAATGAGTTCTATTAAAAGAGTTGAAAAATTCCGTACATCATGTGCAGATGCACTTGTTAAAAAGACTCAACAGCTGATACATTGTGATATCAGGTCTTTCGATCCAACGTGTTCGTTAAGAGCCGGCAAAGTTAGCTCTCAAATCTCGCGGACTTGGCGCGGACATGCGAAAATCAAGAGCGATAAATGCTTCTCTGTGGCGGAAGTTTTTGTTTTGTTATTCTTGTAGTCGTAGTTAGAAGATAAATTGTCAACTGCTGCTGAGGTTGATTTTAAAAGGCCTTCTGGTTTTTCCGCGTTTGTCTGACGCTAAACAAATTCGCTAGTCTGTGGTATTCCCATAGCAGATTTAGGAGGACGAGGGAACAAGTGTTTCACTTAAATTAACAAACCTACTTTTCTAATTATTCTAAATGACCGACTAATTAGTTTTGATACTCTTGAACTCATTAGTATTGAAATTTCTGCAGGCAAGTCATTATAGTGAGCTTTTGTGTGCAAAACAAAGTATGGTACTTTTACAAGCAGAAATAAAACTGAACATATATATAATAGCAGAAATAAAATTGGAACAGCAGAAAAGTAACATATTTTACCAGTTGACAAAAGTGCTCCGTATGTATATTCTAAATGCGGATATTTTATTTATATGAAGCTGTATGCAGAAGGTAAACCGTATAAATGTATGAAGATTTCTCAAGTGACTTAAATGCAGTAAAAACAGACTGAAGATGCGCGAGCATCTTGCAAAAAAATTAAATGCAGCAGAAACAGAATCAAGATATTCAAAAACCAAGTGGCTTCTGCTAGTCCATCCCTTATTTATTCCTAGTAAATGGATAGGTTGGTTTGAGTTTCTGAATATTTTTTGAATGTGTGATATGAAAATGAGCCAGTTTCTCTACCTGAGAAAGTCCACCATGAAGGTATCCCTCTTTTAGGTAGTTAGCCTTCGTGTGTGTGCGCCATAACCAAATATATCATACGAAGCAAAATCAGAAGGCTAAGAAAAGTAACTCATTAATCCGAAGTAGACGCGTGCATCTTTTTTCCTAGTTTGGAAACCACCAGCGAGTGAGCGGTTAAAACCATTGAACTCTGGTAGAGGGTCTTGGGATTGGATCCTAGAGCTCATTTTAGTTGAACATAGATAAGTGCAACTGAAATATTCGAAATAAATCTTTAGTGAACAAACAAGGTTCAGTGTAAATCGGCGATGTACCATTTGTACGGCATCAGTCTGTATGAAGACATTTAGCCAACATGGCTTCCCGAGAAAGTGTAGTATGAAATTTGTAGAAGAAATTTGGTAATTCAATTATAATTTTAAAATAAGTTTATAATCTTTCAATTTAGCTTATAGCCAATTTTTTAAACATTTCCCCCGTGTTTAAAACATTACTTTTCTAATTTTTCTTAAAACTATTTGCGATCGAAAAGTTTTATATGCTTTTGTCATCAATCGCAAAGGTTATTTTTTGCTTGTATGCTTTTTCTTACCAACCTCTATTCGGCTAAATATATTTTTAAATGAGCATGAATTTCTTCATCTGCAAACTGTGCCAGGGAAGCAAAAAATTATTTTGTTGAATTATTTTGTGATTGGTATTTTATTTCCGGTTGTTTCTTAAAACATAAGTAGTGCATTTAAAGCACAAGCATCCGCTAAGAACTCTTCGCTTGCTGAACGGAACATACGTATTACAATTGGCTCTGGGCCGATCTTGTTCATAACTAAAATGTAAAAGATGATCGTCTACCATTATACTTAAGCAACAGCAGGCGCATATTAACAACATTGGTCTGCTCTTGTTTAAATAAATATCGTTATGACGAAGCTTGGTAAAATTTATGCAGTTTACCAAGTACCAATGATAAATTACGACCACAGCGATTATTATAACGATTCTCGGAGCATAACACTTTCATTCTTGAAATTTTATGTGATTACATAAACCTCCGATTAAGTAAAGCAAAGAACCTAAGTCATCAGACCTGCTGCCAGAAGCACAAAAATGTGTGTGTGAAAGCCTTTTGGCATGAGTGTACAAAAGGCATCATAAATACGATATATCGAGTATCCGGGCCGTATACAAAAGATCGGCGAAAAAAGTCATTTTGGGTGGGACACAGTTTCTTGACCGTGGAAGGATCTTAACCTTCATGGAAATAGATTAAGGGTATATATATCTAGGAAATCAAAGCGTAATTATTGAGATCTGACCTTATTTCTTGTAAAGATTACTTGCTGGAAATGGCGTGGAACGTATTTTTGCATCAACCAACTTTTAATGGTAGATTCCCTGCATCTAGTTTTTTGAGTGGTGAAATAAGTCGACGTTACTGGTGCGAAACGATTGAGGATATTTGTAAGCAAAAAGCTTCATTTTTCTGAATAAAACAAGTATGCAGCTTTACCGCAATTGAAGCGTTCTATGTGAATGCTTAGCTTGAGGAAGAACAAGACTCGCACGCAAGGATGGAGGTTAAGGTTTTATCGGAGGATTTCGATGTAAATAAATTCGTTCCCACTTCCACTTGTACAAGCGTAATTTCCAAGTGTGACTCTTAGTTTCCGTTATTTAAATGCTGCAATATTCATCAAACTTAAAACGCAGATACGTTTCAAATAGATTTATGCGGATAGTTTAAATTAATTAAAATGCGTTTTTCAAGAAAAAGTCTCAAAAACGTATTTATTTTTCAAGAAAAGTATCAAAAACGTATTTGCCAAGGAAATTGCCGACGAAAAAGAAATGGAAGTTGTTTTTCAAAAAAAGTCTCAAAAACGTATTTATTTATTTAGTTTTCAATTTAATAAAATTTTCCAATCCTTGAAATTTTACATTTTTTTAATCTTATTGGTTTTAAAAAAGTGGAAATTTTGTTTTATTAAAGTCCGGAAGGTTTTTGAAGGAGTAACGGGAATTTGACTGTAAATGTTCGATAGAAATTTGATAGATGACCTTCAAATCTTCTTTCACCATTTTCATGAATGATAACGTTCCCCCAGTTTATCCTACATTAGACGACCAACACGTTCAGCAAGTTTCAAAATCATGCTGCTATTATTCATGAACGCAACAGAAAATCATGCTTTTTTCAAGCGGATTAGAATTTATGCGGTTAAAAAGATGATGGAAACCCGTTAAGGACGAATCATCAAGATTTCAAACTTGCCAAACTTGCTTAACGCAGAAATAAGCAGTTAAAAACGAATAAGTTCACATTGCCTTGAAGACAATATCAAAATAGCTGACCCTTACTCGGTGGTCTTGGTTTCAGAATCTGGCAAGAAAGCTGAATTACTGCATATAACAACTGTATTGATAAATTAGTTTGAGCCCAATTGTTAAATTGCTTTTCTTTTGCTGGTAAATGACCTTTTAGTCCCACAGGCAAAATGAATGTTTTCTCATTTATTCTTACTAATAGTGATTAAAAATGTAATTTCCTGAGATATTCGATTTACATCTTCCTAATAAAAAATAATTTTACTAGAATTCTTGCTCCCTAAAAGGAAATATAAATCTTTCTGATAAAAACGCTAGGTTGTTTTTTAAATAATATTAAAGGCCGCCATTTTTTTTTAAAAAGTCTTCAGCATGTCCAACTAATTACTTGTGATTTTATTATGTTTTCATAAACTTCATTAAAGTTTTGATTACTTTTCAAGCTTTAATCCCTGTCACTGCAGACGTAAATTTTCTTGAAATCTGAACTTTTAACTCAAAATAAAGAAGTCCTTTTCTTTTACTTATTGGTAGCCCAGTAAATATTCTTACGGCTTTTGTTACTGTATGTGCTAGTTTGAAATCCGTAAGGTTCGCGTATTTTTTATAGACTTATAAATTATAAAAGAACCTCAATCTGTAAATGATTTGGTCTCTGTGGGAATGAATTAGTCAGGTGTTGAAGAGAGTAGCTTGGGTGTTACTTCCTGAATAAGGAATCACATTCTTTATCTTTCGGCTGCTTTGAAGAGCAAGTTTTATTAATGGTTGTAATCGATGTTACTTGTAATATTTCGTTTGAGTCTTTTCTCATAATACTCAGTGTATTTCGTAGAATATCCCTTTATTTATCAACTTTTCTAATATCCTATAAAATAAGCAAACATTTAGTACACTCGCATCCTGATAAATCTAAACTGTAAATGAGCTTTTCGTCTGAAAATTGGTCAGTACATTGGATCCAGGCTCGAATTCGAGATAAGGAATGGGCGTTCGTGGTCGTAGTATACGTGAGGCATTAAAACCTGTTGATTTAAATTTCTTTTGAGAAATTGGTACATAAGATAAGAGGGCCGAGACCTGGAATTTATAACCGCAGAAATTATTGGTCAAAATCGCGATGGAGGCTAGGTAGACTGCCCTCTGTGTTTTGCTTAAACTAAACAATCCATAGCCAATCTATTTGTCCCACCAGCTGCCGATCGGATGGGACTGCTTGCTGAACACCGGTACTGGACTCTTGTTTCGGATTTAGTCAGAAGAATTAGCTGCGTAGTCATTTTCTCTCTGTGAGTAGCGTGATGACGGAATAGTTTCTCTTGAGAAATCCATCACAAAGGTATTTCTTTCCTTGGCAAATAGCCTTTGTGCACTTTAATTTAAACCAGTCAACCATTTCAGTTCGAAGATCTAGAAAACGCTTTGAATGCTGATCATTCTTCCTGTGTACTCCGTAATCTTTCGCTGAGAAAAACTATGCAAGCTTTAAAAAAAAAGGTTAAATGCTTCTTTAAAGTGTTACTGAATACTTGAGCAAAATTCTCGCAATAAGGTGTCTAGTCATAAAAGAGGCGGGGAAAAGATTATTCGATAAGCCTTACTTCATTTAATAAGTTTGCTTACAGTTCATTATAATTTAAATTACATTGGAAACTTTAAAAAATCTGATAAACCTTGAAATAACCCATCTACAGAAAAAAGAAAGTTTTTCAGCAAATAATTTGGTTAGTCTGGTACACTTTTTTCCTTGAATCGTACGAATTATTTATTACATTAATTTAAATAGATGACTGTTTTTGGTAAAAGGATTATTAGAATTCAGCATCAAATTAATTTTTAAGGATGTGTTTGCACCTTAAAGACTGCGTTGTTAAGTGTAATCGAAACATGTACAACATACGGAGGGTGGAATCAGGTCTTTTTGCTAACATTATATTTTTGTCATAATTAATCTTGATACAAAAATGGCTATTTAACGATAAGTTAAATACACTATAGTATGAGACTCGGATTTGAGATATAACGAGTGCCTAGTCCAATTTATGTCCATCCAAAACTAGGGAGATGTACCTGCATTATTTACTTAGATTTGTTTCTGCACTATACAGAAAATCTGAAATTTCCTCCGAAATACGGTCGTAGTAGAAGCGTGTGCTGTTTATTTTTAATGATACGCATGTGTTTCGTTGCGTGTTTGGCGTCACCAGGAAGGAGAAAATAAAGTAAGGAATGGAATTTGATTGTAGACAAACAATGAAACACGTACGTCTGCATTTCGAAGCGACGAGCACGGAATGTCAACCAATATAGCGTATTCCCATCTAAATGCTTTACAATCTCTTCTACAGTCTGTCAGGAAGTCATCTTCATTGCATTTGTGTCATCGAGCATGACCCGGACATAAAGATCAAATCAGCAGCTAAGCATCGTTAACAGTTTTCAATGGCAGCCTTGGAATGCATGAAAGACAAACATATTTCTGTTAATTGGTACTGTTTAAGACTGATTGAGCGAGCATTGATTCAAATCTGGAGGTAGAACTCATATCGTTTAACATAGGAAGATTTTGCAAAGTCGTTTGCCACTCGATAAAGGTTCGTGGCAATCACTTGGACATCATAAACATCTTTTTTGCACTTATGGATAACATACAGCTCTTTAAATGGCTTCTAAGACAGTATATCAATAACCTAAGCAAAAATAATGATTTCCGTTTCCTAAAAATAAACATAGTTGGAATTGAAAGTTTTAAGATTTAGTTTTGCTTTTCAACTATTATTTGCATTCACGCAGGCGCATATATGTGAATGAACATTATAATGTGTAAAACAATCCTCGTGCGTTTATTTTATTTTATTTATTATTATTTTTTTTTTTTTTTATGTTTACAAAGCATTACTGTGTCAGTAATTTTACTTTGCCTTACATTTAACATGCTACCAAAAGAGCTTCTAAGCCGCTATTCACTTTAATTTTCTTAATCTTTTAAAATGAAAGTGTAGTGAAAATCCGTAAGCATCCGTGAAAGTCTCCTATTGCCTGTGCTTTGTTATGGTATCCTTTTCGAATTTCCCTTAGTAGCTAGAGAAAAGACAGCTGAACACTTTTATTTCAACCTCCAAACGAATGAGCAGGCTGCAATTTTTTTTCCCATGTGGAACGTGCATGCGATCCTTTTTCCATTATATGGTCCTCCACGAAATCACCTTTACCCTGAATACTATAGCCCTTATGTTCTTTGTTGCAATAAGTTATCCAACCCAACCAACTCCGATAGTCAAAATAAAAAAGAAAATACACTGCCGGTCATTAAAGTTGCAACACTAGAAAGGTGCATCCATTCGACCCTGGTGTACTCGAAATAAGCAGATCCTAGGGTTATGGTATAGCGTGCGATTTGGATACTCATGTCTGGCACTGTGATTACTCACCATCACGCTATAGACTATTAAAGGCCTGTGGCTGTCTCATATCTTCAGTAGCAGTGTAGCATCACCTTCCAACAGGACAATGCGCAGTTACATGTTGCACTCAATATTTTACTATTTCTGACACCCAATAAATTAGGGTTCTGCCACGGCTAGCGCGCTCATCAAATCTTTGCTGACTGAACATAACTAGTCTATTATATAATACACAATGGTACAACAAAAGTCTACTAGCTGTTTCAACAGATAAAACCTAGCAATCTTATACTGCCTAGATTGCAGCACCTCAAAGTCTTGTCAACTTATGCCTTACAATATAGCAGCGTTCATTGTTGCGTATGTTGGCCGTATACGGTGCTGGTCACAGCATATTTTATTTATCCGACATGCTTGAAATTTTGGTGATTTCATTTTTAAATTGTTAGCAATCTGTAAAATAAATTTAGTAGTTATCTTTTGTCCGTGCTGAAATTTCAATTTTTAATAACTAGTAGTGTGTTATTAAAAGCAAAATATAAGTGGGCATGAGAAAATAGAATAAATCGATTAACCGAAACATTTATGATTATTCAAAAATAAAATTAATTTATCAAATTTTAGCCTTCTCCATTCTTCAACATTTCTTCATTTTTAGTTTCTGCTAAGTAACTTGAAATTTTGCGATCAGTCGTAAGATTTCCTAATTAAGGTTTGTGTGTCATAATACATATCATCTACTCCTAAGCATTCAATTTTGTTTTTACCTTTCATAGAAATGATTCATTTTTGATGTTTTTAATAAATGTTGTTCTGTAGGAGATGCCGATTATTTACAATGCCTACAGGTTGTCTCTTTCTGATAAATAGTTATTTAGAATTTAATTAGTTCCAATGTATGTATGTTTTTACTTTTTTGTAAGAAAGCCAGGCTTTTCCAATTGGTTTTTTGTTCCGCTTTGACAAATTAAATACCCATCTTTGATAATATTTAAAGGAAACAAGTCGCTTTATCATTAGTAGCTCACAGAAACAAAATTTTGATCCGGAAGAGAGATAAAATATATTTTCGGTTTTCACTTCCTTGAAACTTTTTCCAAATTTTGGTAAATGTAGTAATCGTATCCGCTCTTTCTCTTTCCAGATCTATAACAATTTCTTTATACTTCTCTCTCATCCCTCAGTCGACAGTTAACGTTAGAGAATTTTGCAAATAAAAGAATGAAAAACACTTTCATCAAAGTTTTAAGTTGTTTCCAATTTTTTCTTCATTTGAATGAATGATTTCCTTTTGTTTAGTCTGTTCATCTACTGTTCTCATTTCAATTCTGACAATAAATATCTTTCTTATCTGAAAAACCTACAAAAATAAAGCTTTTAAATTTAAGAACAAAATAACCCTGATATGTGTCAAACTTAATTTTTTTTAATTATCCAAGCAGAGTTTGTTTTAACAATTCCTGACTTAAACGAACTTGAATTATTTCGGTAGATAATTACATCTCTCGTGGCTTTTAAAATTTTTAATGTAATTTGTTTAAAGTGTAATTATTCTAGTTCTTTGAGTGACAAAAATATTTAAAATTTAAATAAACTTTCAATATTTGAGCGTAATAATTATAATAATCAAATTATCTTGCTGGATGTTTCTCTCTGAAAGCATGCATTTAATTCTGCTTCATCTATTATTAGTTTCATTATAAATGAAGTAGGTATTATTTAAGTGTATCCTTTCAATATATGTAAATTATTCAATTGTACTCATTTATTTTATAACGTCAAATAACTTTTGTATAATTACTGTAGTACAAAATTTTAACATCAAACATAGTTTGCCTAAATAATGAGTAAACAATAGTGCAAACACAAAGAAAAAAAAACGTTTTTATGTTGACTTGTATTTCGATTTTTCTCTCACTATGTGTAAATGCCATCTCAAAATTAGCAAACAACACGTAACACAGAGAGTTTATTGTGATTTTCAGTGTGAATCTATTTTTAACCAGTCTGGAATTAGTTCCGAATCAATAATGTCGATTATATTTTTCTGTAAGTTCTTTGGCTTAATTCCTATCAAATTGCTCGAAACGTAATATCCGTAAACATATCCAATACTTTTTTGATTACTTTTATTTTTCAATTTAAGCTAGGATCTTTCTAAGAAACTTATATAAGAAGTAAGATAAAATGTAGTGTCTTTGAGGTTATAACATTCAATATTTTTATGTAGGAGATCCAATATTATAATTCTCAGAATTTTCCTTCATCTGTAATGTCCGAGGTTAGCAAAATCTCTGAAAAGACGTAGTTGGCGTCCCAGGTTCCCAGCGGCGGAATGGACTGGGTTATGTCCTAGGTTCATGGTTTTCCTTGGAAGCATGCAGCATAAGTTATGCACCTCTCTCCCTTGGGAAATCATTCATGAATTAATCCTTCCATAGGCAAACAGCATTCATGTATTTTGCAGTAATAAGCTACCTACCTAACTGAATTTTCAAGAATTTTTGTTAGAGAGAAGAATTGAAATCATCAATTACAAATCACAAATTTCCTTATGAAACTCTGTGGACCGCTTAATAAGCGGCATTACTTGTCTGCTTATTGGATCAATTATTGCAGATGATGCAACGGCAAAAATTATCTCATTATTGCATGCATTCGCAAGGTCATAATCTCGTAGAATTGTTACAAATTTTCAAACTTTTTTAAGGAACAATAAAATAAACGAATAGCTATCCAAAAGCAGATAAGAATTGGAATACTTAAACTGTGATAACCAGATCAATTTGAATACATAGAAGATGAAGAAAAGACAGTCTTACTTGCTTATTGGATTTAACCGTTTGTTGATGACAATGATTTTTAACATTTCTTTGCAATATCTCGTCAATAACCTATACAGTACTATAAATAAACTAACAGATCTGTTTGGGATGATCGATCTGTGCTTGGCTTACCAGTTGCAAGAGAATAAGTTTATGTCGATCTGTGCTCGACATTACCAATTGCAAGACATTAAATAATAATAATCATGCTGCACTCAACATATGAGCAGAAAATGGTAAGTGCGAGTGTTTGTTTGAGCGAGGTTCACAGAGGCAGCATCGTTGGACTTTATAGAGGCAGACGGTCTAGTTGACGTATTGTACAGCATTTCATCGGATCCACCGATGTTGACTTAGATTCCTGAAAGTCAAGAATTTCATAGGCACATGTCCAATGGACAGCTGTGGTAACAATAGAAAGTAATGAGCAAGCGGTTATAAAACAGTGTGAACAGCAAAAGTTACTTCGAGTTTGGAGAAAATTTTCAACCACACATGTATAGTTCTACAAAAACTGCCTTGTGACCTTATATGATTAATTCGATCTCTTGACCTCTAACTCAACAAAAATGCTTGGCGATAATAGGAGTCATCTTCGCCTGTTCCAGTGCTTAACTATCTATGAACTGGACAACTATTTGATCCATATCTGGCCCATTATAGTACCACAAGAAAGTACATGTGTATGCGTCTATAACATGCAGGTAATGCTTGCATCTGATTCAGGTATTCCACACTCTTTGCTGTTTCGTACGAAGAAATAGTCCAACTCATTTGAACTGCAAAGCTATTTTTATTCATGTTCGAGTACATTGGACATGCAAAACTGCCCTTAATGGTGCACTGATTCTTTTCTGTTGTCAAAAAATGTATATAGGCAGATAAATCTGAAGAAATATATATGCTATCTAATTGTTATTAGTAATTATAAACTTGGAATTCTTGATATTCAATCAATATTTTTTATTGTGGAAAGCATAATTAACATCTGAATATACAGTTCAGCAATATGACATATTCTTATGTCAGTAATCTATGGCACACATTTTGGTAGAATATTAAGTTTCTACTCTCTGTAAACAATTTAGTTTACAGATGGCCTTAAGAGTAATTCTGCAATGCCTGAGAAGGCATATACTATTTTTTAATGAATTTGAGTTATTATTACCAAGGATAAAGCGGAAGAAAAAGTTACATCCTAATATGCAGCTATCTAAAGAAACGTTCAGAGAAAATGACCGTTTAATCGGATTTGTATTCGTGTTTTTTCAAGTTATGAACCATAATGTAACGACCTGTTACTTTCGAACTGCATAATGAGAGGTCACTGCCCGCGAAGACACGGGTATTATTAATTAGATTGCATTTCACATTTTATGAGAAGCTGCTGGTCTTATGCTTCACTAAATTCCAGTCTTGCTCGTTAAATTCTTTTCTTTCCAGAAAATGGAGGATATATTAAGTAATGGTACTGTTAGACAACGCTGGCGGGTGTTCATAATTCAATTTTCTCAATACTGGAAACTGCCCCAAGGTTTTATTTGGAAAAGTGATGTACGAATAGTAGCAGATAAATATGACAACGTAATATTGCAACAGATGCACGAATATCTTACAAATTAAGAGCAGCCTAATTTATTATATGCAATTAATACATTTTATACAAGCATCAAAGCTAATTTTGTTGATTGACAAAGTCAGATTCATATATGAAAAAGTTTATATAAAAATGTCTAAGTAAAAAACCATTTTAGTATAAATATACTACAAAATAACATCTGAAACTTTTCAGCGTATATATGCGTAGCATGTGATTGAGAAAGTTAATGCCCTTTTCTGCCCCATCTTCGGTGCTAGCGAAAAGGTATTCCAGCTTATCCACATTGATTTCAGTAAACATACTGCAGAGTTTCACGTGAATAATATAAAAATAATCTTTTTTATAATACAGTCAAATGGTCTTCACCTTATTAACTTTTCTAAAGTTTTCATTTGAATTAAAATATTTTCCAATGGTGGACGAAAGTAAAACGTAACTAAAATTTTGAAAAATATCTGTAATAGAGTCTGCAAATTTACAAAATTATAGAAAGAAACCTGAACTGTATGCTTCATGTCTAAAAATGATTATTTTATTATCTGCCATTATGTTTGTCAGCCTGTGTATCCTTGCGGAACCCTTGACATAATATTCATGCTTTAAAGAATTCCTAAATAATTATGTCTCAGTGACTAATGTATTTCTTTTCTGTTATATTAATAAGGAAAGTGTAGTATAGTTTACTAATAAGGGGAGGGATGCCTTCGTGGAGGACTTTTTAAAGGAAACTCGCTCAAATCCATGTTACACATCTGGGAAACCACGAAAACCAACCATACAGCCAACTGGTAGAACTGCTAGTTCCAGCAATCTTAACCACTCAGATACTGGTGCTTCCCCTATAAAAATACCAATGGTATTCTAACAGAATTAAAGCACGTAACTGCTGCGATAACTTAACTTTTTGTCGATAGTGTTGGAAAGGTATATGGTAAATCAAGGTAAATTTAGAAAATTTAAGACAAACCGTAAAATTTAGTAAGTCAAGGTAAATTAATAAAATTACGAATATGAAATTAACTATTAAAATATATTTATTTATGATAAGCTTAGTCATTACTATTTCTTGTGGAACACTAGGGTTTCAGGGAGCCCTAGTTAATAAACTCTTCTCTAGGAACTCTGCAAAAATATTTTGTTCAAAGTACAGCATCATGACAAAATAATGATGCTGCAAGATTGCTTAAAAATATTGTACGATGAGCATGGAAGATTTTTAAGATATCATGTTGTAATATCTTAACTTAATGATACTGAAGAAGCTTTCGAAGCGAGACTTAATACATACGATATAATTTAGGAATAAAATATATGTTATTGTTCTTCTTACTGCTTAGAAATATTCAGAAACCAGTAACTCATCCGTGGGAAAGGAAATAAGTGCGCAAAAGGTTCCCTTTTAAGAGAAGTCGCCAAAAGGACAGTAAGTATTAAAAAAATCAAACAAGTAAAAGTTTTCCTGCTGTGTTTCTAACCTGCGACTTAAAGCCATGAGATAGAAACGTGGTAAAATTTTATTTGCATAATTAATTCTCTTTTGAATTCTTAGAGCGAGTCTGCGATTTACGCTAAGGACGAAACCCGTAGCCTAGTAAGTGACCCAACGGCCAAGGACTTTCAGCTGACCGTCTCGCTGTACAACTTCGAGGTCTGAATGCGTAAGAGAAGTCGAAGCTAAGGAAGAAAAAGAAAGGGCTCCATACTTTTGTTTGTTTTCTTAAGATTTCATTTTCATGTGAATATTTATTAGCTTCCTATCTCATTTAAATTCCAGAATACAATTCCCGAAACTAATTCATTGTACAGGTGTGAATAACGTATATGCGTGTTAAATTTTAAAGACGCTTATCTGTGATGATATAAATATATTAAAAATAAAATTCATGCGGAGTATTTTTATTTATTGCAAATTACGATAAGTGATATATTTACGGTAATGTTATATGACATTTAGCAATATTTCAAGAGCTTGGGGAAATTAACGAATAATGATTATACGTGAACCGTTCCCTTAGCAGCTATTTCTGATGAATATCCCAAGCTTCTTAGAAGTGTAAAAAATATCATCTCTTAATGCATTTATTTAATAGATTGTGTAGAAATACGCAAGGGCTATCTGTTTACTACTGTTAACAAATACCCCAATCTCCTGTTTGATTTCATAGCGCGGCTCAGCATACGTTTATAGATTTGAAAGTGATGCCTGGTGATAATTTATAGCCCTTGTGTTTATTTATGACGTTGACGAATGGATTATGATTTATACATTTCTTACACAAATATAACTTAGATTTAAAAATTAAAGAATGAGTGGAAATTTTCACACTGAGGTTATTGTTATAGTTTTCTTTCAAATTGACGCTTTTGGCTGCTGCTTGTTGCCAAAGCTAATGATTCATATTTTATCTTTCCAATTTAAATTAGCTAGTTCAACAAACCGAGAAAGGAAGCATAATGTATCGCTTTTTAAAGTCGTTATATTTAGCTCAGTTCTGTTTAGTTTTATCATTTGTTTCTTGAATTCAGTCGGGCGTATGCCATCAATTATTTTATTATCAGCCCATGTATTATCGCTCTTCGCAATCGATGAAGCATCAAGTGCGTTTCAAACCAATTTGTTTTTTTCTTTGCTCAGTTTCTGGGGCACGCATACGCTTTAAAAGTTGTTGACTAAAAGTTCAGAAGGGCATTTAATTTTTGTTACCTCAATTCTAGAATTATTTAAATTCATAATAATTTTCACTCCTTGTTATCTTTAATGGTGAATTAAAGGAACTCTGAACTTTCCGAAATTTGATATAAGAATAAAAAGTCGGTCCTCTCATACTCTTTTTTTAACGTCGAAGAATAAGTTGCTGTAATAAGCTGTTGCATTTTATTAAATAAATACATAATGCCGGCCAGTGGATTGGTGAAGAAGATAGCTGAACGCTGGTGATTCGTCCAAGGAATTTGGCTAAAGAGCTGTTTCGTGTTATTCCCATATCTACGCTTCATATGAATCCTTCCCGAAGGCATTCCCCTTGAAAGCAGGTAGCCGTTGCATGGTAATTATCATTTAACCAAACAATCAAGTTGAAAAGTATGCAAGTGAGTAATTAAATTGTATGCTTCAGCGTTTCTGCGACATTTGATTATCTAAAATAGAGCTCTTTATATTAATTCTTGCGGAATTTCCTCTGTCAAACAAATAATATGCTTATTATGATTATTTCAGTATTTTGTCGTTCGGCTGGCAGGATATTGCTGATCAGAAATCTCATTTGCAGTGAATACTAATGAAATTTCCTTTTTCTTTTTATTAAACTGAAAATCTCAAAAATTCTATGACAATAATTTTACTACTGTCTGCTTTTTCCCAACATTTGCAAAATGCGAAATATAATTTCTTACTGTAACGCGGAATTCTTGCATCAGCTTTATTAGTAAATCCTAGAAAAGTGTTCGTGTAATTCCGCGAGAACTTAGCTGTAGGTAAGATTTGGCTTTATCGATGACAATATATAAAGGAAGAAAAATAATTCCAAGGTTGCCTACATTGAATGCGATTGCCTCTTCCGTTGTGATTCATTACATTAAAACGAATGATTCTTCATTTTCAGAGATAGATCTGAAAATGTGATAAATTTCCAGTTTTGGATGATGATTACTTTTTACGAACCTTCACAAATGTTTTGTGGGATATACTCTATAATCGCTCAGTTTTGATTGATTTCATTTCAGTTTAAAATTTTAAAGCTTGTTTGTTCTCATCTGATATTCAGATTTCAGTATGCGCACGGTTTTCATTTTTCTATTCTCAAACATAGAATTCTTATTATAAAAGTTAGAAAAAAAGGCCACATTATGTTATATATAGACGCGATCCATCTCTTGCCTCAGTGCACATGATAAATGGATGAATGTGACAAGACTGTACAATGAAATTGAAATAAATTTCTTTAAAAAAAGTGGAAAATGAAACGCAAAAGAACATAACAGGAAGTTTATACTGCTAGCTGTAAACAGGTGTAAACGGTGATACCTCTGCTTACTTCATCTAGGCCTCCTTTGGATTCTTGTTACTGCTATGGAAGAAAACCAAAGTATTTTGTAACGCGTAGTTAAGTTATTAGAATTTGATTATTATTAGAACTAATCTGTTATCTTAAACATTTTAAAGTGCAATTTTTTGTGAACTTCCTCTTTTAGTTTAATTTTTTTCAGGAGTACAGTATATATGATATTTAACGTTGCTATAAGATACTTAGCTTCCATCCCTTGATTTTCATCACTTGGGTCGATAAAATGAGTACCAATTTCGCTTGGGTACTAAACACTGGGGGGTCCTGCGACAAGCTGACCACTTGTTCAGGGCATATGCTTACCCGGGGCCCACGGTCAAGAAAGCAGATTTTGGGCACTGCAGGCTTTGGCCCAGTTGGGCTGTTATGCCACTGAGTTTAGTTTATAAGATACTTGGGCTGATATTTAAATAAACTCCACTAATTCTGGCGTTAGAAATCCAGTAACTAGACATTAAAATTTCATATTCGTCTTTTGTAACCAGTTCCCAATTTTTTTTTGGGGGGGGTGATTTGACGTTACGTTATGATCCCATACCATCTATCATCCAGCTGGCTTTGCAAGTGTTGCCATTACATGAGAAATAAGATCTTAATTTATTTTTCACCTGGCCTGGCAAATAACCAGTTTCCAGAGTGCTATCATTTAGCATGACATTAGATCTATAGTTTAACTTCCAAATTATAACTGTATTGTTTATTGAACTGAGGAATTTAGAATTAAGAAGAGTTTATTCTTAAGAATTAAGTAAACTACTCACTTCTTAACAATTAGAATCTTTGTATGTAATTTTAAAAGTTAGGTCTAACCGTTATAATTTAAAATATATTCAACTGACAATCTATCCAACTGATATTTTTTTAACATTTGCATCAAAATTGGAATTAATAAAAGGTATTTCTGTAATTACATAACTATTTTATCTCAAGGTTATATTTCTGAAGCCCTCTGAGCTCGGAACAGAACAGTTGGCTTTTTATAAAATAGGGTACCTAGAATGATTAAGAATTTGTAGTAATGTAAGTGAATAATGTATTAATGCACCTTTTTAGCATACGACGGAGAATAATTGTAATTGCATTATCCCCCCCTTGAAGAGTTGCGAGATATTTTTATAATGTTCACGAGGAAGATTCATAGTAATAAATAATACATGTCAAAATTAAATATCAAAATGGTAATAATTTTTTTATGTTAATATATTACATATTATGTACCATGGGCTTTAAATTAAAGTTGTTATCTAACTAATATTTTTTTAAAACTAATATATTTTTTATCTAACTAACTAATATATTTTTTATACTAAATATTTTTTTTTTAATTTGGATTTTTAACTAGATTTCTAAGGTTAACATTCCCGATAAAGTTAAATCTGTCACCATATATATCTGTATTCCAGTGGCCGTAATGTCAGTTGTAGAGTGGTGAATTTGCAAGAAAATCGTGAAATTTTGCATCCCACTAGTAGCCCACTAACACTGGGAGTTAGATCTGGGTTCGAAAATAAAGTATAAACAAATGCCATTATATAGATAATGATACATAAAATAATATAGCTTGATAAAAAGTGGCTGACAGGATCCTTTGGTTACCAACTTTAGCCACCTATTATTTACTAATGTGAGAAAATGTTTTCCCAGGTTAGGAATTGCAGTGAAGCCTTGCGTACGGCAGCAATATAGCGCCATTAAAATGTACATACATTTAGATCTCGGTACTTGTTAAATAAGTATCAAAATCTCAATTTCGTGCTAAAAGATGTATTAAACAAAATTTATTCAGTTTGCTATTTAAAATTAAGAAATGAAAAATTTAACTTGGATGCGGTGTAAAAACAAGTTATTTATCTCTCTCTTCCTGCCTTATTTCTGTTTACAATAAAGCTCCGAGCGTTGCCCATACGAATTACCCTTACGCTTAAAACGCGTAATAATTGCCTTGGCTTAATTTTCTTACCACATTTCAAAACTAAGAAAATTAAGATCGATTAAGCTCAAAAGCACATGCAGCTAATCGATGTTTACTCGAATGTTAATTCTGTTCCATTCGGTGACAAATGATGCCATAATCAACGTAAATAATCTGGCAATTAAACGGAATAATTTTCCACTGTCCTGCTCTCGGAATTAAAAACCGTTCTACCGCTGGAAGTGTAGCGGAAAATTTTATGTCTTTGGCCTTTTGCGAATACATAATTCTTTTAATTTATGGTTGTCGCTTTTATTCTACTTCCTGCACTTTCTGTCTATTGTTTGGCCAGAACTGTGCTTTTCAAAGAGACAGCCAAAAGAAGGGAAGCGTCTCTTGACACAACTCGTGGCCCATATTTTATCTATTTATGATATGTTTTATTTCAAAGCCATAATTTTCCGTGCACAGGATGCATCTGTATCTAAAAGAAACAGCGGGCAAAATATTTAAATATTTTTATAGATGTATATTTAATTCAAAGTACCAAAAAGTGGTTGACGAAGAAACGATTTTAGAAATATGCTGCAAAGCGGAGGTTTAATTGTTATACCAATTATGATTTTGTTTCTAGATTTTTAAATTTAATTATTGTTTTGCATTTTCGTAATGCATATGGGTATCACTCTTAGTTTTTGACTTATTGTGCGTTTTGTGCATTATTCTGGGAGACGTGAAAAATGTACAATGCCCTCGCCGGTACTGGAGCCTGGACCTCTCGAATACGCGCCGAGTGTGCTACCGTTACGAAGGCATGCTAGAAGGAAGGAGCAAATGCCTTATATAGTGTGGCGTGATATTCTCCAGTGCTTATAAGTTGAGGGTTATGCAACAGCAAGACGGTAAAATGCTGCATCGAAGTGCTTCAATTAGTACAAATTATATCAGAATTATAAATTTATTAAATTAAATTACATTTTTATTATTAAATTTTTGAAATATCAGAGTAGTTTGCCCTAAAAATAAAAAGTTACGGACCTTTATTTGAAACTCCTTGAAGTTCTTACGAATTCCAAACCAATATTAGCACTTAAACAGTTAATGTTTCCAAACTTTACTGTAAAGTTCTATTGTAAATTTGATCTCAAAATATAAATTACTAACCTGAAATCAGTAAGATAAGGTATGTTAAGAAAATGATTGACTTTATTTTTACTACAAAAACAAATACAAAATTGTAATTTCCACTAATTGAAAACTTATCTTTGTAATCAAGAATTCATATAATAATGCATAAGTTTTTAATTTATTTTATTGTAAAAATGAATGATGTGCTTCGCTGAAGACAAATACATAACGTGACAGCAGTCTACCTTTTTTGTTCCTGCCCAACGTAAAGAAGATATTATCATCTTGGGACTTGAAACAATCGTGACAATGACAAAAGTCGTCGAAATAATAAGCCGCATTGGAAATTGCTACGACAAAAGCAGGAGGTTGTTGTTCATTAATATCTCTTGTATCATTTGCAATCTTCTGAAGACAATTAGTGATTTGATTCTAGCCTTAACTCTTCAGATTTAGAAATATTCTATCTGTATTTAACTTAAATGTAATAATATTGCTTTCTTTTTTAATGAACAATTTAAACTTCAATTCTTTATCTTCATTAACATAATTTCAAACGCCCATACATTATTTTCAAATTTTTAATACATGCCAGAAATATGGAAATTGTTTTGACTGTAGCGTAAATCAGTATGCTTAAATATAATCCAATTTTCTTTCATTTTTCTCAGAGTCAAAAAGAGTAGAGTTTATCTAAGTGAAATAAAAAAATATCTGTTTATTTTCTGCCAGTCATGGTTGTCTTTTCAGATGCGAATTTAAAGCAACGTATAATTAAATATCTGCCCGTTGACTGTCAGCTAACCAGAGTGCTGGAGTTTCAAATTCAACCCCCCCCCTCAAAATTGACATATTTTCTTAAACGTTGTTTAGGAGCAACGTCTCATCATGACCTTGGCCCCTTCCTACTAATACAGTAGTTAGAAAGAAATCAGTTGTATATCACAGGAATCATAGTTAGGAAGGTCGTTATTCTCTAAGTAAAACAAACACTTGGTGGGAATTTTTCTTATGAATTTTAATACTTCATTATCTGTGAAGGTCTATTCAACATGTCATGAGAGACCCCAACATCTGTTTCTGTCATTTTTTATTCATGCAATAAACATTACTGTGATGTCCGCAAGATGATAGCGCATAATCTGCATTATATTTGAAGAATAATTACATTTTATCTAAAGAACTCTATTTGATAATGAATTTTCAAGTAATCTGTTAAGGGTGTTTTTCAATTAAAAATTTTAGAGACTGTTTCTCAATGCTGCGGAATTAAGTGTTAGCTTTGCTCGCGATAAAAATACAAACTTTTCCATGATTTATTTTCTTAATGTTTCTTCCTGTTCACCCTTAAAACACAGCACTAAAAGCAAGAATTTATTTACGTTACCTAAAAATGATTTTAAAAATCTCTCTTCCTCTTCCGCTTCAACTATTTTTCTGCATGCATCTGTTTGTTTCGTACATTTTAAGCACTTGTGCAATATCCTGAGATGAATTGCTTCGGCGAATTTTACTGAAAATCTCTTTTGTGTAGTTTGGAAAGAGGGGAAAAAAAGGACTACAACTATTTATATCCTTAGTCGTTAACTACTAATATGGTTTTGATTTACGTTTGTAAACAAGTTCCTTCCTGATAACTTCCCTTTTATGAGAAGTAGAATTTGTTCCTGTTTTTGTGTTATCCATCCCGTCAACTATTTATCCTTGAAACCCCCACTCCTAGTTACATCCTAGTCCTCTGGCCCTCTGAATTTCCCAATCCATTGAGACAAATTTCCGGGAGTGTTTCAGAAGTAATATTCTTTTAGGGGTTTTTTGCGTTGGCGTTTGGAACACAGGGCCGCAGAGAGAAAGAAAAAATATCCCTTGTGTGGAGCGGCGAGGCGGTCATGAGACCCTGTGACATCACTGGCTGACTACTGTGACGTCAAAGACTGTCGTGGGTGTTTCGCTCTCGTTAGATTTTCAACCAATCTTTCCGTGGTTATAAATAACCAGAGGCGATATTAAGACGGCAGTTACCAAATTTGACGTATCTTACCCCTAGCTGTGCCTTTCGTATAAATGAATTTCTCATTCAGAGCAAGTTTGTCGAGCATAGATCTATTAAAACTGATCATCTCGTACAGAATAACAATTTTGAAAATTTCATTCTTGGCTTGTAATGTCAAACGTATGTACATTACAAGCCAAGAATATGTATGCTGTTCATATGTATGCTGGCGTGAGAAGATTCTTAGCGCAGACCATCTCTACAGAAATGGGAAAGAATGATACTACATTGTACATACTATAGATAAAATTATTGTATTATGTTGGATTTTAATGCAAACATCGTCCGTCTGTATCACATTCTTACATAATATCTTTTTATAAATGTGCGCTTAAATGTACAGTATTTTAAATTTTTTTCTGTGAAGGAGAACTCAGGTTACCTGAATATGGCAAAGCACACAAAGGTTATTTGCCTAAGAAAAGAGATGCCTTCGTGGAGGACTTTCCAAGAGAAACTGAACTGGCTTGTATTCATGTTACAAATAGGGAAAACCAATCATGTAACCAGCCCGTTCGTCGGGAATTGAATCCAGGTCGAACTTCAATAGTCAACGGCCTTAACCTCTCGGCGCTAGTGGGGCTTCGATAAAAGATTATGTACATTTTCTGAGATGCGTACAGAAGAATTATTTTCTCAAAACAAACGCATGCCAAGCCTTTAATAGCCACTTAGTTGAGACAACGATTTCACAGATTCGTGCTCTGGGCGTGGTGCTGGAGATATTATTACGTTATCGCATCACCTTTTTTTCTACTATTATCTAATAATTGAACTACTACTATCTAATAATTGCAAGGAAACCTGGCAAACTTTAATTTCAAACCTGTAAGTTTAACATTTCAGTGCATTTGAGAAAAAATCAGATTTCAAAGGAAATGACTCGATGCCTTTAAGGAGATAATCGCCATATTGTCTCTTGAAATCTAAAATAATAATGATTCATTTTGCTTTCTCCATACATCTTTTTACCGCTTGCAGTTTTTATATTTGGGAAGCTCCAACAAGCTCTACCGAATTCACTTCCATTTTTAGCTTTTCAGTTTTTATTTTTATAGTCATGAGTTTTTTTCCGCTTCAGTTTTCATTTTTTGTTACCGATAGTATTCGGTCAGTAGTTAGGCACCATCCACACATTCCTCATTAGTATTGGTAGGTACCTAGTAGTGCTGTTGTCACTATCTGTTCTTTTTTTCATCACTGCGATTTTCCTCTCTACCTTTGATTGGCAGTATAAAGTTGCTGACAATCTCATGGACCTTTTCCTCCTTAGCGAATTGTTAGGCACTTTATGAAGCTCTTTTTGCCTTCATTTCTTTGCCTCATGAACTAGCTGCAATGTTCATTGCACTGTTCTTTTTTCTTCTCAAATTTAGTTTCAATGCAGGTATTTCAGTTTGTGTCAGGGATCTATTGTAATTAATAAACCACAACTTTTTACTTCAAGCCTCATTTTAACGATGAGCCTTCTAAATATTACTGTCATTTTTATTACTTTTGTTGTAACTTTTGTTATAACTACATTGTACTGATATTTGGTTAATGTTATTTAATGGTATTTTAACGATATAGATTGCTTACTCAGTGTATTTTATGGCGACTTTAATTTGGCTGGGTTACTATTTTATAAGTTCCTACTGTTTTTAATTTTCTCTTTAACATTTTACTAATTGCGTTCTTTTTCAATTTTGATACGAGATATTTTCTCTTAGAAAGTTCTCTACAAACGTATGCGCAGTCAGCTATCATGTAATCTAGCCTTCTTTCAATCTCGAAGACATCCTTAATTTCTTCTATATTTATACCATTTTCACATGCTCAGTTTTATGATGTATAACTTTCTTGATGTTTAAAATTTAAATAATTTCTTCTTCTGTAGTTTTCATAGATTGTAGATTCAACATATGTTTATCGCGAAAAAGATTTTTCATATTTGGTTCTGTATTGTAGGTATTAAGGACTAGCTGTGTGTGAGATTTTAAAGTGTGAATTTTAACAGCGTCAACGAAATCAAGGAATGTTTTCGATTTATAGCTGCTTGAACTGATCTCAGTTATAAAAAATGTTTTATGTACTTTAATATTTATAAGAGATATCTTGATTTATACTGTGTAATTTTCAAAATGTTCTCTTTCTGTTAAAATTGGAGACTTCCTGTGCAAGAAACATGTCATTCTGAAGAAAAATCTTCGAAAAGGCATTTTAATATCTGCTAAGAAAAGTTTGCTAAGACTTTTAAAATACTTATTCTTTATGCTTTTAATGATTAAAAAGTATTTTTGAATTACTTTTAATTCTTAAAGGATTATTTCTTCAAATCATAATCATAATTAATTTTCATATGCAAAATAAATAAATAAAAGGTTTTACATACATATTTCAAAACATACTGCAAAGAATATTTAAACATATACCATATAATTACTGCAATATTATTTTATGAGTTTTGTGTGCTTATGATAAATCACAGTGCAGTTTTTGCTTACTTTTTTTACTTAACCATATTATCATCATAACCATATCATCTAAAAATGCTTATGACACTGAAATCAACAATTAATTGAGCGGCATTTTTTTTACGAAACGAGTTGTTAAACTTTTATTCTGAAATAAATACTTATAACACTAAAATACACGTAATATATAATGCACATATATATATTACACTTTATTGAATCTTGGTAAGTAAATATAACACTTATTGAATAAATAAATGCCTATTGCGAATATCCTACCCTTTCATTTCTCTCTGAAATAGTTTTACACGATTACACAGCTAACTAAATAAAAATCCTCTTTATTCAAAAGACGTAACTATATAAAAACTGTACTAAATAGAATGTGGAATCAAGCTCTTAGTTAGTTGCGGCGATCCTATTAAAGAAATTCCCTTAACGGGGAATTCCGCCCACTTGCCTTAGAAGCAGATGCTGTGATAGTATTATGAAAAGGCCACAGTTTCATTGTTTTGGAAGGATGAAAAGAAATTAAGGACGGAGTTATTTTAGTAATTTACTTTCATATTTATAGAATAATTTCATGTCTTATTGTGAATTCTTCTATAAATATGCCGTTCTGTGATTGAACGATTTAGTATGAATATGCAAGGGAAAAGAATTCTCTTTGTTTTCCTTACACTTCCAAAAACTGCAACTAATCCACCACTGGCTATGTAATTAAAAAAGCATTCGGTACAGATTGTTACATTTTGTCTTAGATCCGCTTAGTACATGTATTTCATTTTGGATTCCATTCTTGGCTGCATCAGCTGGCTGTATTATTTTTCCTCTGGGCTAAAGTAAAACGAAGCAATTTTGCTTCGCGAGCGAAGCTGTAGAAACCGAGGGGATAAAACTAATGAACACT
Source organism: Stegodyphus dumicola (assembly GCF_044657685.1). Lineage (NCBI taxonomy): Eukaryota > Metazoa > Arthropoda > Arachnida > Araneae > Eresidae > Stegodyphus > Stegodyphus dumicola. The sequence goes on along the minus strand of NC_140781.1, from coordinate 102,841,936 downwards.
GGAAACTCTTACGTCTTTGATTCTCTGTTTACAAAGCCCACAGGTGACTGTATTGGATAAAACCGCTGAACAACGGTAACTCGACCCGGGTTCAAATCTCGGCGAACGGACTGAGCTGAGTAGGAATTTTCATGGTTTTCTCCATATGTAACGTGAATGAACTCCTCCACGATTAGGCAGAAGGTCTTCGTTGACTTTGGCATACTCAAATAATTCAGTGCAGTCTTAGCGTAGGAGATTGCTGCAAGGCGTTTTCGTGTTTTTTGCCGATATAAATTTGAATATGAATTATTTTCCTTACCAAATCATCGATAAATGCAACCATCTTAATGTAGATGGTCTGTGACTGCTTTGCGGTAATACGTAACTTAATCTAATCATTAGGAAATTCTCTGCGCAGAAGCCCATCTTAAGGTAAATAGCCGTGGTGTACATTGACATATTTATAAATGTCTTACTCAGTTAAGTATTTCCTTTTAAATATCCTAATCTTATTTAGATAATCTAACTATCTTAACCAAACCGGTGTTGGAAGAGTAACTGGCACTTCAGACTTTCCAATGAGGTTTCTATTCATGCAGCTACTAAATTGCCGCTTTCACTGAAACGCATTGAAAACGCTGTCTTTTGCTTGCCCTTATGGAAACTTGCCTTCAAGGTCCGTTTTGTTTTATTTCTGTTTAACCTTTCATTTCATTTCATTGCTTTTTATACCGAAAATACGTTTTCACATTTTAAAAATCATCTATCTTTTCAAAACGCAGACCTAGGCGACGGCAACTAAATCGCAAAGCCTTCTTTTGAAGAACAATTTCTTGAATTAAGCTGCCCTTATTCGGCAAACTCTTTTTACAAAATTAAACATGTCATTGTAAATTTACTAGGACGTTTTTTTAAACTTCCATTAACACATTGTGCTTTCCGCAACATCTTAAATTACTTTGCCGAAGGCCCCTTTTGCCTTTTCCGAAGCATCTCAGCTTATTTTGTCTCTCATTTTGCATTTAGAGTACAGAGAAAATTTCGAGCAGCCAATTATTTCAAGCTGCTAAAGGTTTGCATTGCTGAAAAAAGAAATAAATGTTTTAATATCCTGAATGCGGGTTATAATATCCCGAATACGTTATTTAGATTGAAACTTCATTGTAAGTTAGAATAGTTTGCAAATCATACCTCACCAGACAAACACGTGCAAAACGTGTGATTTATTGAAATCATACTAGTCTGCTGAAAGGGCTGGCTGCGTGAAATGTTCTTCATGTGCAACGTGAATGAAGCGCAGCTCAAGTGTTTTGTTGTAATAAAATTACCGTCTCCGTCCGAATACTCTGAAAAGTAGCTCTGAAGTATTGATTTCACGATGGAATTTTTCAACGCTTTATTTTACATCGAAATGTTCATTTCTTTGAAATGGTTTTCTGAAGTTAAGTACTTTAGTACTATAGTAAGTACTTTAACATGGTTCGATAGTGTTTCAAAGAAAATATTTATCATCATAATTTAAAAAAGAAATTATTACTGCTTTGAAAAGAATTCAGTGAAATAAAAAAAAGTAAAATAGTTTACCGAATGGGAAAACCGAAAGAATTATTTTGCTTTAAAACTAAAACGCAAAAAGCAAATTAAATTGCACATCGTTAAGCAAAAAAAGAAGAAGAATGTTATTTAAGTGATTTCTGTTGCTTGATATTGAATGCTGGGATTGAAATATACTCGTACGCTATGATAACAATTAAATTTCGCTAGGGCTTGCGAAATTTAAGAAAAATCAAAGCTGTCTCCATGTTCAAAATTGCAATATATACTGTTCTCTCGTGCAAAGGTATATGCGGAAATGTTAGGTTTGCGCACCTGTTGGTATCTTGAGTTCGCCTTTTACGTAAATCGGGACACACGTTTCAAGCATCCAATTTCTTTAACCAGCTGTGATAGCTCCAGCCTTATGTTTGTAGGATGCGTAGTCTTATGACGCGCTGTTTCTCGTTAAGGGAATGATATTCAGCTCCTGCAGTATTGCTCAAGGCTATCTGAATTTAGGTTGAGCTTTCGTAATTTTGCACTGAAATTTGAAAAGCTATAGGGCTTAAATCTCACACAGTGTAGTTAAACGAATTTACAGGAATTGATATTACTATCTCGGATAACATTTGACAAAAGCAAAACGACTTACTTTGGAAAGCACCCAAGAACTTACACTACAGTTACTGTTAACGCAAAACTCATAAATCATGAAAACCGATAGTTCTATATGCAGTAGGAATAATAAAAATAGCCTGTTTAAAAAATTAATTGGTTTTATTTGATATTTCTGTGGTTTTTCTATTTTCATTGCATATATATAGTGAATTTCGATTCCACTACAAACAGCGATTTGATACCCATAGATGGAATGGTCTTGCTACATGAGATTTTCTAATTTCCCCATGTCAAATATGCAACAAATCCCAGCCAGATCGCCAGCGGCCGAGCGGTAAAGTCGCTGAACACTGGTAGTTCTGTCAGGGGTTTGAATCCCGGCTGGCTGCATGGTCTTTTTTCTGGATAATCCCATGTGTAACTTGTATAGGAACCAGTTTCCTTCAGAAAGTCCCTCCACGGAAGCATCCCTCCCCCTTAGGCAGATAGCTCTCGAGTGCTTTGCCATAATCAAATAAACGAAATCAAAGTCAAGCCAATTTTCTTCGGAGAATTCTCCACGAAAGTTACCCATTTCCAATGCAAAGAACCACAAAATACTTTCCATTATGATGTTCCGGATGTTTTCGAACTATATTAGTTAAATATTATCTAATTTCCTTTCGAAAATGTTCCTCTCCATGCAAGGAACAGTCGCGTGTTTTTTTATAATTAGCTACCTATAATATCTTGTATGTATACTCGAATGACCTTTGCAGTTATAAATTATATCCTAAATATACGGTATTCAAATATTTCAAAGATATTATTCTAAACAATGCCGTGCATACAAAATACTACCCATTTGTTTCTTAGCATCGTATTTGAATTTTCCCGCTAACTATAGAGCTGCTGTGGAGCGAGAGGGTGGTAGACATAAATGACCCAAACTGACCATCAGCATGGAATATTGATTTCCTTTAGCTGTTCCTGGGTAACATAGGAAGTAAGAATGATTCGTCTGTCAGGGGCCTCAACAGGAAATGACAAATGTTGCCGCTAATTTCCGGTGGAGTCTAAAATGTTATTTTCTTGAATTCTTTGAAGATTTTTCTCCGCCCTCTACTGCAATTAGACCACATCAACCCGGAAATAAATACAAAATAGTGATGCTCACCAAGTGAGACGTTTACCATTTCAAAACGGAAAATAAAACTGGGTGACTCACACTCTTTTGTCTTCTTGTCATGAATCAAAACAAACAAAAGTCATCGTGTAAAGTAATCTTGACAGATACGTCGTCTCATCTGGCTTGCTGAGATGCTATGAAAATCAAAGGCAATTCAATCTATCAAGTGTCATTCGTCCTGTCTCTTCCACCGTGTTTACATTAAAATTTAAGGATATATCTGAATGAACTTTATGTAACTGAAACAGCTGTAAGTTTAGAAAGGAAGAAGGATCGTAATTCAGCGTTTACTCTTAACGTTTGAAAACGTTTATCATGCATGAAATCTTTGAGGAATGCTTGAAATCTACTCTAAAAGAATTTCCTTCTATTAAATTGATCAGCCAAACATTTTCAACCAAGAAAATCAGTTCTTTCTTGAATGATTAATATTTGGGTATCCATTTACTGAATATTGTGCACATTCAATTTGAATTTTAAATATGTAATTTATTTGATTATACAGAATATATGATCTTTTAATATTTTAATTCATTCAATATTATTAACCTTTTTCATTCATTTAAATGAAACTGTCAACAGATTATTAACACTTAGTATTGTATTTTCTCGAAAATAAGACATGATAATGCACTAATTTTTGCTCGAAAAGACGCATGAAGGCTTCTTTTCAAGGCATGTCTTAGTTTTTCATTTTATTTTTTGGCAATAAAAACTTACATTTATTCACGTACAAAAATCTACATATATTCAGATATTTATATACAAAAATTTATATTTATTCAAATACAGTCATGTCATCATCTTATAGAACATCACCCGAATTTCTTCCTGTGGAACCGTTGGCCCTGATTTCCTGTATCTAACAATAAAATTCTGCTACTCTCCTTTATAAAAAGATCCAACAATTTTTTTTCTTCCTACATAAAGCTTATCTTATTTGGGGGATCAAAATATTACCTTTAAATTTTTTATTGAATCAAGTGTTAACTGAAGATTTTGAGACAAGAGTCACAGCAAAAACTTAAGTATAATGGAAAAGCAAAAAAGCGACGAAATATTGCAGGCATAAAATTCAGGAAACGTTTCTTCATTTCATACGAGTTCGTTAAATGCGTCCATTACAATACAAAACGTATTAAACTTTGAATATTATAATTAATCACAGCCATCTCCATTCATTATCAAATCCTCACGTATTTTGTGTTTGCATTTCGACTAGCAGTATGTCTTGAACTTGGCAATATGTGTGAGTGACGATCTTAACTACAGAACGCGCTGCTTAATGTAATGACGTTTGTCCATGACTATTCTAACAATATTAACCAAATGATAACATTAAACAATGGGGACAATATCCTTCAAAATATGTGGAATTTAATATAAATGCTATTTGAAATAAAAAAAAATTCTTTTCCGGCATATTAATTAGGGAAAAATTCATTACGCAAAAGTTCATTTATAAATTCTTTATATTGTTTCTGGAAGTTATTTAATCAATGTTGTACCCCCAAATCTTAATACTCGTGGGACATTATTGATCTCGTCATTTTTTCCCATTCTTTCTTTCTTCTTTTCCCCAATATAAACTCAAAAGCTAAATTTCTCGCAGTTCGTGTTAGTTGAAGATGTTGTTTTAGTTTTTCAATTTATTGTGTTTCATCATTTATTAAGATGTTGGCATGCTATTTCATCATTCTTCAAAATGTTGATAGGCTTAAAACAGTTCTTTATTCTCTTTTCTAAGACAAGATTTCAAGGCATGTTCAGCAAATGCAGAGCATCAAGAAAGCTAGGTCCACCAGCGGTCGAGCGGTAAAGTCGCTGAACACTGGTAGTTCGGTCCGAGGCTCGAATCTCGCGAACGGGCTGGCTGCATGGACGTTTTCGTGGTTTACCCCATGTGTAACGTGTATACGAGCCAGTTTCCCTTAGAAAGACCTCCATGAAGGCATCCCTCCCCTTAGGCAGATAGCTCTCGAGGCTTTGTCATAAACACTCACACACACAAGAAAGCTAGTTATCTTGCACTTACGCCAATATTGTCTGTGCTATAAAGGACTGTAACACTCATTTTACGGCGATTATGCTCTTTCATCGCTCTAATTTTCTCTTGATCACATTAAGAGCGACATTTACGTTATGAGCTCGCAGTTGTCAATAAGAAGAAGGATCGGAAGAGAAACACTCCAGAGTGAAACTTAAAATTAGCATAGAAACACCTTGTATTTGGCGTAGATTTAAACAAAAAAATCACAATCGATTTCGAGGACAAACTGGTCCTCTTCATCAGGAACAAAGAAAAGACTTCGGTCCGAGGTTCGAATCCCGTGAACATGGGACGTCTGCATGGGTGTTTTCGTGGTCTCATCTTTGCCTCAAATCAAGCTCCATGGCAACTTAATCCCTTACTTGGCGCCACGTTCCTATCATTTGTCAATTTCTACATTCTATTTTGATCTTATTTCGCGATTTTATCTTTTATTTGGCAATTTTATTTTAGTTTAAAAATTTAATTCCGTTATATTTTGATAGCACTTACCGATTTGTTGATCACAATAAGTGATGTATTTTTCAATGTTTTAGTGTACAAATGGACGATTATTAATTTATTAATGCTGACAGGTTATTAATTTATAATTCTATGCACTATTTTTCTTTCCTTCCATTTACTTAACCAAAAAATTGTTCCATTTAATTTAAAAATAAGTAGTTGAAACTTGGCTGAAACCGTTAAATGAAATTTACGAAGCGAAATGAACTGCAGCGCCGAGGAATGTACCAAAGACGATGTTGGCAGCCACGGCAAACGGTTAACATCGCTGAAGTGCGTAATGCATAAAGTTCTTACTCGAAGCGAATGGCAACATTTCTAAGAAAACTGACAATATGGTAGGAAGCATGGATGACAAATGGCCTTATAGCATAACGTAAAAAAACTGTATACAAAAAATGGAAAGACTAAGCTATTAATGTTTTCTAACTTTAAAAATATAAGAGTTTGAACTTAATAAAAGCAATAAATTTTGTTAATTTAATTAGACACACAAATACTTTATACATAAAATCTCTGAAACCCTATTCAGTAATATGGGAATAAATGATTTGGGGAATAGAGAAAATAATTCATGCTCTATTGAGAATCAGAATTCTCGAATAAGAAACTCATTTGAAAGTGAACGACTTACCCTTCTATGAGCGGATTACTTTTAGCTTAATCTTTTAGCATTTAATCTCGTGTAACAGCCGAGAGAATCTGAAGACGACAGGAAGTCTCACAAATAAGAAAGACGTTATTTGAAATTTCGAATTTGCACGCTTCTGAATGAATATCCTTTTTGAATAGGTGTTTCTTTTATACATAAATTTAAAGCTTCTTAGCTCCGTTTTTATTGATGTTCTTGTTCAGTCATGTTACTCTGTTGGCTATTTGTCTGGCCTTGTTTTCTTTTTAGCAAAAATAAATAAAACAACAATCTGAGTAAACTTTAAATGTTGACTTCTTCGCAGTAGCCAATTTTTTAAGCGCTGCAGCGCAGGTTTATTTTATGGCTAGTTTGTTCAACTCGTTTAATATTTGCTCAATTTCTTTCCAGATTTGCGTCAGTTCCTTAAAATTATTTCAGCAATATTTGCTTTCATAGCCTAATATTTTTTGCTATATGTAGCATCTTTAGTTATGCTTAGAAGTTAAGAAGCGTCATTTGTTTAAATGCTTCAAGATTTTAAGTTATGGAAAGACTTTTAAATGTATTAAGTGTGGGATATTTCCTTACTCCAGCAAACTTAAATATATTTTAGTCATTTGCTTGGAATTTTTTCCGATGCATTTAACACTTTTTCTTTTGTCCATTGTTACACTAAACTTAGGATATTATTTTAAAGATTAACGAATATTTGTCGTTCAAAGTGTATTTTTTATCACAATGATTTTCCAGTTCGAGAGACCAATGTAATTATTCGAGAGCCGTTGCTAAACATCATTCAAAATAATTTTATGCTATCGCTATTTTGAATCGAGTATACTTTTAAGAATATTAATAAGAAATGTTATCTTTTGAACGTATTTAATCCAATAGTATCTCCATTGATATCAACGTGTCGGACGAAACAGCTTAAATATTTTGGACTCTTCGAAACGTGAGAGAAATTTCAGATCTTAACGAAAGTAACTTGGATAAGGGGTGTGTGATAAAATCTCTTGCTTTATTTTACGTACCCATTTATTTAATATCCAACGTCTGAACTATCTTTTAATGACGTTTACTGTTATTTTCGTCATACAACCTTGAAATAAGCTGGATGGTTGAAGGCTAAATTAGGCTTTCTAATCAGAAAAAGCGTGTGAGATAACGAATGGTTTCAGATTAAATCAACTTTTTCCACAAACAGCACCTATAATAAGGACATAAATCTGAAAAAAGCATACTTGCAATTATTTTTGTGACATCCTTTTCGTATGTGGTCTTGCTATGTTTCAGGTGCAATTAGAATTTGAAGAGAAAACACACGTAGTGTGTGATTTGCTACCTCGTTAGAACACTTCAATCAATGAAACTATTTAAGTCCTTGATATTCATTCCCTCTTCTCGTGCAGCATCCCTCCTAGATGTACAACAGGATGTATAGTTCTTGAATAATTCAAACGGTATGCAGCTTAGATTAAATTAGTGTGATCTTGTTTTTGAAACCTTGGAGTACGTTCGTTCAATTAAGTGTTACGACTTTCAACAAATTTGATGTCTATTTTAAAGTAAGTGATCACTGATTGGGCAATGCTAGTCTTCTGTCATCGTATCCTCACCCGCCAGTGAAATTTCAGAGACAATGTCTCTCAGTGTTTTCTTATTGTTATTTTTATTGTATTTTATCTTACTGTATCCACCTTTATGGTGGAACAATTTGATGAGCCCTTATGGGTGAGGCCCCTCGTGGGATTCCATGATAAGCTGTGGTAAGAGCGGTATTAATTCCCGCTGTAAGCCAGAATATGCAACCAAAGTATCAAGTAAGTGATCAGAAAGTAGCATCAAGTAAGTGATTGCCTTTAAAACCATTAAGTCACGTGAAACAGCTAGCTGCAGAGCAATACTTTCTCAAATAAAATTAAAGTTTTTTTCATTACATTAAATCAATTCTAGAGAGCAGATGAGTGCAGATTCTTACATATTCTAGTTTTAAGAGAGAATTCTTATTAATAATGTACATTAAGAGATGCATATAATTCTCTCTTATAACGTTATATAAATGAATCTCTAACTGGCGGATTTTTTTTTTTTTTTTTTTTTTTTTTTTTTTTTTTTTTTTTTTTTTTGGGTGTGTGTGTGTGTGTGTGTGTGTGTGTGTGTGTGTGTGGTGGGCGGGTGGAGGTGATTGTCTTAGAGATGGGATTTTCAAATCTTGTGTTTGCTTATATTCTCAAAAGTATTGGTCACTTTTAGAGTTGGTCGTGTATGGAAGTTCCCTTCAAAATTATTTTTGCGAAATTATGAAGAGTAATGCAAAACTAACTTTTCAACTCTATGAACTGACAGAATAATTTTTGGTTTATATTGCAATTCTTGTTGCCCATGTGCTCTACTTTGGTTTCAGGGAAGGCTTGGTAATGATAGCTATGATATTCAGAAGCTACTGCGAAGTATTTGGAATTCTTTTATGGATGAAGCGTTATCTATCAGATATAACTTTATTTAACCAGAGCTACCAGACATAATTTTAAAAACTTCATATTAAATTCATAGTAATAGTCTTTGAAAAAAAAAACTTCGAATGCTATGAATTTCTGTGCTAAATACGTGATTAAGCGTTCTTAATTCGCTGAAATACAAATTGTTTTAAATTTCGCTGACTTTGTATCTCTTTCTCATTAAAGTTAATTAAAATCAAGTTAAAATGCAAAATCACTCTCTGTTTAGTAGATCTGAGGAAACTCTACAATTGCCTGAAAATTACTTAAGCATTTCGAAAAGCTATATTTTGGGAAACCTGTTAAACTTAATTAAATCTTTTTAAACACTCTCATCCTTTTAGAATCTTGTGAAAAAACTCCTACAAATGCGATTTTTATTGCGTATCTGTGAAGAAAAAGAAATGGATTCTTTGATTGTTCCATTGATCCAAATACTGATGATATTAAGCCAATCAGGCTCACCAGCATTTCTCCTCCTGAAACATGTCGCAAAGTGGTACGTAATAAAAGCTAGTTACCACGGCTCGAACTCGAATCCCTGAAAAAACATAGATGTTTATGACTTCTGCATCTTGAAGAAATACTAGCACCTTGGAATTCCTAGATGCTTTCGATCATAAATGTGATAGCACGCAGACATATAGCTGTCTTATGCTTTACTATAATGGAATAATCCGGTCCTTTTCAAACATTTTGATTAGTCGAGAATTCTTATTAGTTCTGATTTTGCTCATTTCGTATTTCATGGTTGATAACTGATTTTTTTAAAACATTAAGGGAAATTCTGATGAGGATATCTATTTAATTGTAGGATACCTTTGTGGGGGATACTTCAAGGAAATTCGCTTCATATTTGTGGCTTGGTTTATTGCGACAAATCACCCTAGGGCTATCTGCTTAAGGGGAAAGGATGCCTTCGTGGGGGGGACATTCTAAGGGAAATTAGCTCGTATATACGTTACACATGTAAACGCTCATATAGATAGCCTGGATTCGGCTCATATTTATGTGAAACATGAGGTAATACCTACATGGAGGATACTTCAAGGAAATTTGGCTCATATTTGTGTGATACAAATAGGAAAAATACGAAAAAAAATTATTCAGCTGAGTAGTTTGGCAGGATTCGAGCCTGTGACGAGCTACTGACATTCAGCCATGTTATCCGCTCGGCCACTGATGAACATCCTGCCTCTTGATAAATAGTAACAAATTTTGATGACTCAGTACTTCTCATAATGCATTATATTTTCTGAATTTAAAGTTTAAAATGTTTTGCGGAGAACTTTGCTAGGGAATGTGAATAAGATTACGTTTTAATATTCTATTAGTTTCTACTATAACAAAAAATTCTGTTAATAGAAAATTAAATCGTGTTCGTTTCCATATAACTGATGTATATTAATAGAAGCATTAGTTTTTGTAGTTAAATTTTATTTTATTTTTTTGGCGGGTGGGGGAAGAAAACATCTTTGCCTACGCGATATTATGGTTTCAACCAAAGAAAATCGCCAGATATATGTATTTTAGAGATGATTTCACTCCTCGTCGTAGATTGAAAATCGTTCTTTCTACAGAATACATGTTATTTCTTAACAATTTCTGCGCTTAACGCTACTTAATTCATGTTGCGATATTGTGCTTGTTTATTTTGAGCATAATGGCCACGCGTTGATAATCCGACTTTGAAGCGACTTGACGCCTTCCCCCTATGAGTGGTCTCTTCTTTTTAATTTTTAATGTTATTTTTTCCCCTTGCTCGATGTTGTTCATCATCTAAAGACTTTTATTAAAGCATTTGAACATTTATGGCAAAGCGATAATATTTTCTTTTTCTTGCTTGACTGTTTTATTTTTGCTTATCATAAGATTCTCTTGGTTACACACAACGTAAATAAACATACGAGGACGTTAGTGTAATTTTTACGAAAATAAATGTCCATTTATCTTAATTAATTTCATCACGGTTGAAGTATTTTGTGAAAACGACAACAGTAAACTCAACCAGTTTTAACTCCGTCTGCATCATGGATCAATAAGTCTTGACAATTTATTTATGTTTACTTTTATTTTATTTCATTTTTTTAGCATAAACATACGTTTCTTTACATTTTTTTTTACCAATTATTTCGCTTTCCTGGAAATGGAATTCTGCCACCTGAGAAAACGTTGGTCGTAATATATGGTTCCGTAAATCAGTCTGCAGATATATTTCATTTTAAAGTATTTAATTAATTCATAGGCATTTTTCACTTAACCTCAACAGCGTGCACTTAGATTTGATCCTTTTTTAAGTGCCCCTTACTTTACGTGGTACTAAGCTCTATTTTTTTAAATTTATTTTTTATATTTACAAATATTTTTTTAACTCATCGACGGGATCCAACAGGCTGAGGAGCATCAACCCAGCTAGCACACTGTTCTACTGATTGCGAAAAGAAAGGAAGTCGTGATACATAGTCTTTAATTCGTTAACATATCGCTCGACAGAAAATTAAAACAGAATATTAAAATCCTTTCTGGTTTTTGCGTAACTTCAAAGCTCTCTTGGAACTTTTTGATAATATTAGACTCTAGTGTCTAACAACGCCTACCAGCGACCGAGCGGTAAAATCTGTCAACACTGGTAGTTCGACCTGGGTTCGGCTGCAAGTGAACGGCTTGGCTGTATGAGCGTTTTTGTAGTTTTCCCTATGTGTATCGTGGATACGAGCCAGTTTGCCTTAGAAAGTCCTCCACGAAGATATCCCTCTTCTTAGGCAGATAGCCCTAGCGTACTTCGCCGTAATGAAATATATCAAACCAAATCAATCTCTAACAAGTTTTATTCACGTAATGAGGAGCAAGGAAAAGTCTATGTGTTTCAGACGTGGTAGTATGTAAATTTAAAGGATAATGAAAATTAGTATGAACTTTAGATAGGTCTCGCATCTCTGTTAATTGAAGCCGAACTGTTCCTGTGAGATGAACTAATGGAAGCTTTGGCTAGAAATTCATTATAATGGTATACGAGCCAGTTTCCTTTAGAAAGTCCTCCACAAAGGCATCCCTCCACTTAGGCAGATAGCCCTAGTGTTCTTTGCTGTAGTTAAATAAACCAAACATTATAATGGATTTATGGCTCTGCTCAGAAATCTGTTAATTCTCATTTCCCGATATGTCTATTTTAGCATTTCTCAACCTATTGGCCTATGAAGAAATTAATAAACAGTTCTTAAGTACTGTTGCGCGGTTACGCATAGATGTGGCGGTCTGACATTTACCTGAAGTGGCCAAAAATGTATGTAAGCTTATGTTAAAAGACTCCTTCGTAGAGATGTATGAAAATATTTCTGTTAAAATAAGAACATCATCAGCTGAGTCGATAAAAATATCAATGAGCTCTGATTATTTCGTCCAAGATTTGATTCGGTTGATGGAAAAAGTGACTTTCTAGCTTTGTGTCTAGTATTTTAAAACCGCTGATAACTTTCAATTTGAAAAATTTGTTTTACTTAGCTATAAAACTGGTTATTTACAAAGAAGATAAAAGTTTCCTCTCGCTTTCTGATTTGGAATTTTTACTCATATTTCTTAGATTGTTAATTTATTTTATTTTCCAGTCAAGAGCAAAACTAATAAATTGTGCAAAACGAGAAAATTGGCTTGTTATGTTAAGTTGCCAGGATCTGACCTGTTTATTAATTGTCGCATTACTCCAAAATCATTAACTTGCACTTTTTTTTAATATTTACGTGTATGTTGACACGTGTATATTATGCTAAAAAACAGATGTATATTCTGTGACATGTAGATATGAGAATATGTAGAAATAACTCAATTTTTCATCTAAACCAAACGAGTTCCAAAACTTTTGAAAGTATTTTACATAAAATGCAAGTGAACTTGGTGCTGACGAAATGCAGGTTTCAAATTTAAAGATGTTATGCTTATTTTATTTTATTTCCATTTGGGTTATTGCTTCGTATCTGAAACGCAATTTTCTTCTTTGAAATGATGAAGTCTCTTCCTCAATATTTTTAATGGGAATCTCAAAAAATTTCGCGCTGTTCGTTATTCCCCCTCCCCCCCCCCCCAAAAAAAAATTTCGGTCTTTTTCCTAGTGATAAAATTAGTACTTTTGTTATTATGCGTTTGACTTCTAAACAGATAACTTATTTATATATATTATTTAGGTCTTGATGCAAACAGATTCTTTAAATAGCATGAATCTCCTTCCATTTTAAGTGCGTTCAAGTAGATAAGACCGCTGAACACTGGTAGTTCGACCCAGATTCAAATCTAGATGAAAGGTCTAGTTGCGAGCCGTTTCCCTCAGAAAGACTTTTTCCAGGGCATACAACCCTCGTGCTTTGCCATAATCCAGATTAATCTTAATAATCAGAAAGTCCTGCGTGAAGGCATCTTTCCTTTCTCTTGTGTATTTTGTTATATCTAAATGACAGATTCCAATTCACAAGTGTTAAAGCCATTCGGCGCTTTTTTATAACGACTACTCGTTATAGAAACCTGTTCCATTACAGCGGGTGGTGTAAAAAGTTTTCAACTGATGTAGGGTATCTAAAGTTCATTTTTGCTGTTGCAATCACTCGTTATAACGTCCTTTTTCTTCAGAACGCGAAGGTTGTTATGAAGAACGTCAGTTGTATATCAGTTTAGTGCTTATACAAGCACTGATATTCGGCAGTGTGGTTTGGCATTTAAAGCCATGTTATCATCACTTTCCTCTCGCACTTTTTATCTGATTGCAAAAGTATCATTTACGTAAGTAATTTCTAATGGAATTTTTTTTTCCTTTCTGAAAGGAGAAACGCCTTCAAACGATGAATTTCCTAGTAACGTACCTTTGTTGAGTAAAACGCCAGATCCATCTTTAAATTCTGGAGACCTTGTATAACCTCGACCTTGATATCACAGCCCTTTAACAGCATTTCGCAAGCGTGTAATTTGGTTCTTTTAATTATGTTTGACTGCTATTGTTTCTGTAAATTTTCCCTTCAACTTACGTTTTATTCTCGAATTACGACCAGTGTTCTCAGAGAAATATTTGCTAAAAGATTTAATGTTTTGTCTTTTCCCCGACTTTTCTTTTCTCGTGTATTTCTTTTTAACGCTGTTCACGTAGAGGTTCCCGTGTGGCGTATAACGTGCTCGAACTAAATTTGAAGAGGACACAGCAGGTCATTGACGTATTACATTAAGCCCCGACAAAAGCGAAAACTTCAAGAATGCGATCCGTGAGTCCCACAACAATACGGATGCAAGAAAAGAAAAAAAATTCAGTTACACTTTTTATTTTAGTAGTTCGGCCTTTTTCATGTATGAACCCATTTGAATGGAAATTTTGCAGCTGCTAAATGCAACATATTCAAGCATGGCGCTGTACGTAATTGGAGTTTAAGTAAAAGAAAAATAATTTTATTTTATTTTATTCCCGACTGGTCACAAAGAACGTGACACAATATGGAAGCTCTCCAGTTCCGCCTCTTGGTCTGCCTTAATTTTCATAATTACCCTCGTTGATAGTCTAAATAATCTATAAATACTGTCAATCACTTATTGTTGTGTGTTATTTCAATAAGCCAAACTATATTAGGTTAAATTATTTGATTACGGCAAAGCGCACGAGGGCTATCTGCCTAAGGGGAGCGATTCCTTCGTGGAGGACTTTCTAACTTCCTGGAAGTTGTATATTGTTAGATGCAGGGGAGTGTATGAGATGCCGCTTCATATTAATGTGCTTTTCTTCTCAAAACATTGTAAACGGTAGAAGGATAAAAACTGCTGTTATGTTGTATGATGCTAAACTAGCGGCACTGCACCTTGAGTTGAAGTTATGGATGTCTAATACGGTATAATTTGTTTTCCTACTTTTTCACAGATACCAGTGAAGCAAAATATTTGCACTCGCTTTTCTTTTTCTCAAAAGATATGAAACTGAAACGTATATACAATAGAAGGTAAGAATAAAATTAGAAGTACACGTAGGGGAGAATGCAAAATGTAAGCTATTAATTGCGAGACATTTCTTCGAACATGGCTCCAGTTCTAGTTAACTTTGTTTATCAAAGTCAGTTTTCTGGTCGAAGAGCCAAATGTAGGTGATCAGTTAAATCTTTTCAGCCAGTACGAGAATATGACCACCCACGAATCCTTTCGTAGCATCAAACAGATGAATTTCACCTGAAGTTTTCCATTTAACCCACAGAAAACAGAATATAAATAGGAGCCTCAAACTTCATTTGTTGATAACACTTTTAAATGCAACGCTTTTGTTTACCTGTAGTTTAGGTGGAGAACAATTCATTTGTCAAGTAAAGTCTAATTAGTCTTCCAAAGGTCCAAAAAGGGACTCGTACCCCTCTGTTATCAACCAGCCTTTCAAAAGAACTCGACTTAAGAGATTTTAGGTATCCCTCTGTTATAAAGAAACCATAGTCACAAACATCTGTGCCTCATTCGGGATTTAACCCAGACCCAGTTGCGTGGTAGATATGTCAGTCTGTGCTGATCATAATACTATTATGAAAGACGTCCTCGAGTATTTCGATTCCTATTTTGAAAAATAACTGTTGTAGTTTTACTAGATATAAATTTTCTTCTGTGGCTTTGTTAAACATTTTAAGTTTCCCTAAAATATAATACACGTTATTTTGTTATTTTTCAGTCCTTCCTTTAAAACAGAAGAGCAGATTTATTAGTACAATGTCTATACAAAAAGCTTCGAGACTGTATTAATAAAAACTACAGAAAACATAAGATAAAGGTATTAATTCTTCAAGTGTTCTGCATAATGTCCCCCCCCCACACTTGAAATTTCATACAACATTATGACATTGTCAGAAAAGTCTTTGTTTGGGATGTTATTCGTGTCAATGTGGCTTGAATGTCGTTTACGTCGTTATAGCATTGACCTATCATGTAACCCACCATTAAGTCACTCGGCACAGATCGGGTGAATATGGAGGGTGATTCAGAGATTCAGAACTGGCATACGCTTTTCTCTAGAAATTGCACCGTAACTCCAGTCGTGTGCGTGGTGCATTTTCATGCAGCAAGAAAAAGTTCCTCGCTTCCATCGTTCCGACGAACCCGCTGAATCTTCTTGCACAACCGGTCCATGACACCCAGATAAATCTGAGAATTGTATTCCTAATTTTATCACAGTTATTGATTCCTGATCATGATGATATGCCAGGAAGAAAATCTGTTTCGTAATTTATCGGACAGGCAATTAGACAGATGAGCTTTTAATTTCCAGATGTTAAAAGGGCTTCATTGTTGTATTAAATACGACTGCTGTGGTTAGGTGTATTTAACTCGTTTGTTATTACCACTGATGTGAAAAACCTCTACATTACATTTATTTTTTTAAAAAAATTCGTTTTAATAATTTATTACAGATCAGTATAGTACTTTCATGTCAGATAGTACGTTTAACAGGACGAGAAAATTTTCTATCTTCAAGGCGTTTTGGGGCATATCTATATTCCTTTCGTTAACCATAATATCATTTTAATAAGTTGATTATTTTGTTTTGAGTGTCGGCAAAATAACACTTGTTCTTTGACTATTTTTGATTTTGGAGAACTTAAAGTAACAGTATATATCAACATGTATACATCAAATCATTTCATGCATATGAAATAGCTATTGTAATGAAAAGCAAAAATTTAATTATTTAATCCTCATGATGTTCATTGTAATTTTTGGCAAGTCACTAAAATTTTAATTCTTTTTAAAAAGATTTTTAAATGTTCTGTGAATTTTAGCACTAGATGCTGATATTTTGTTTCATATTTTAAGTACTTGTTCGTAGTTTCAGGAATTAATTTTTATATTTCTGTGATGTTATTGCTATTAACCTTTTGCAACTTTTCATTTAGTTCTGCAAGAAAAATTGGAATATACCAATTTGAGTTCCAGCAAAAACATTTCGCATGAATATGTGAAAATTGTGCCAAGAAATCCCAGACCTTGACGATTTTGATTGACCTTCATTTTATTATACTTTGATTCTTTTTAGCTCAGTTTCTAATTTAGCTATAGTTATATATTTATCACGCAATTTTTAAAGCTCTTACATGTTAAAAACAATCGAGGATCTTAATTATAGTCTCATTTTTAAGCAGCTTTCTTAAGCACAAACAAAGTTCAACTTTTTTCAGCCTACCCTTTTATTCCTTATCCAATTGAGGTAAACATTAAGAAATTTTCCCATGCTTCTCCATAGATTATGATTAAGCTTGATTGATAGTCATGGCATTTTTACGTGACATTTAAATAGTTTGTAATAAACTTATTTATTTTTCATCTTCAGTTTAGTTATTAGCTCTCTGTTTTGAAAACAACGCGTTATTTCCATTTTAAGGCAAGAAATCATTTTGCTTAGAAATTCGGTCATGATACTTGATTTCACAAAAACCTACACTTTTAGGATCATGTATCAGATTCGCAGAATAGTTAAGTGAATATTCATCCGTTCCAGCATTAGGATGTTTCGGTTTTATTCATCATTTTCTAACTGTATGATTCCAAAATATACTCTTCTTTTAAATTTACGATTCACATTTTTGTTTTAGATTATTTAAACTTAGATATACTAAATTTTAGAGGTTTTATTACTTAAATAAAATTTGTCTTATTGCAGTCGTTTTATAATTTTAATATTTTGTTCACTTTTTCGAATTTTGATAAGAAAACTGTAAAGCAACTTCAGGAGATTTCGGGTGCCTTGTATAATATTTAAAAGAATTTCAAAGAAATTCCTAATGACATTTAACTTATACTAAATTAAAATAATAATTTATACTTATGTTTTGTCGCTTTTATATTGTTTATTAAATAGATCCATAGTTTTATGAATTAAGTGATATTTCCTTTAATAATTTCTGTTGTGTCTAATATTTTATGAAAAAAATTATTTATATCATTACGCGTGTTTAAAACAATAAACAAGCGGTATCATTACTATTTTAACAGAAATGGTTGGAAATAATTAAGATTTTGTGACTTTACATGAGCCGTTCTTTTAAAATATTCTTTTCGTGTTATCCGAAAATTCTAACACATATTTTATTTGCTTATAGGTTATTACGGCCCCACCAGTGGCTGTTTAGTTAAGACTGGTAGTTTACCTTTGTTTCGAATCTAGGCAGACTGGTTAGACTTATGGCTGGTTTCCCTATGTGTAACGTAAATATAAAAGTCATTCCGCGTTATAAAGTTCTCAAAGAGGAAATTCCTTCCCTTAAGCAGACAGTCCTCATGTGCTTTGTCATAATCTGAAATCAACCTGTATGATATTATAAATTATTTTCAATGCAGAATAAAAATTAATGTTGCAAATTACTTTTGTTTCTCAATGTTTTTATCAAATGCAAAAAGTATATAACTGTGTTAGCTCTAGCTCTTCCGATAGAAATCGAAAAAAACTTATGATGAAAAATGCATTATGCTGCGCAGAAGACTTCTTACATAGACCCTAGTGTCTACAGATAATAGGTTACGTAACTTATCGCAGATAATAGCAAGCGCTAAATAAAACAGGATTTTCCATTATTATACGTCCATAAAATCAAATTTATTTGGTAAATTATTTAAAATATGACATTATCAGCCTCTAATAAAGTGTTTTTTTGGCTACTTTACTATACTTGTGTGCAAAATTAAGAGAATTTTCCCATTATGTCAAATTTCTGAAAAACTAATGGACAGATTTTAAGGAAATTTGGTATGAATATACATTTATAACAGAAAAAGAGATGTACTATTCAGAAGTCATTTTATGCAAGCATGATTATTAGTAAAGTTGAGCCCTATGTGGACGAGCGTTGTCACCCGTTATCAGGAACCCAAGACCAACTGCTACCCTGAAAGGTACTAAATAGAACTCTAAGATCTCCTCTCTATGCCTCTTAGCAGTCAAGGAGCTTTGTCAAACACATGCAAGGGTCGTCCAAAATAATGCCTGTCCAAGCCATCACACCTCCACCACCGTAATGATCCTTTTCCCAGATGAGGGAGGGATGGTATCGTGTCCCATGCTCTCTCCACATACAGATACACCGAGGATCAGTGTTCAGACTGAATCTTGACTCATTTGTAAAAAGCATGGTTCTCCACTGAAGTCTGGTCTAAGGCGCATGTTTTTTGCACCAATCTAAATGCGCTGTCTTGTGTGTTGCAATGAGTGGGTCGCAAACAGCGAGTCTTCTGGTTTACCGCCGTAGCTCATAAAGTCTTCAGACCACTGCCGACCATGAAACTCGGGTTCAAATTTTGGTATACAGCTGACGTTAGAGAGGTGAAGCTGTAGAAGTCCTGTGTCACTGCACAAAAAGTGCCAAAAAAACGATCCTCATTCGTTATTGTGGATCTTGGTCTACCCTTTCCAAGTCTTCTCGCTATGGATCCAGTGTTCTGAAACTTTTACACAAATTACAAACTACACTGGGCGTTACATTTAGCTCTTTAGCCACGTGCCTCCAATCTACCGACAATTCTTCATCTGATTCTATCATCCATACTTTCGTGGCTGCTCATGTTACCTGATACCTTAGAAAATTTACCCAACTCTTGCAAGAAACACGGCAAATTGTGTAAAGGGGTACGAGCTCACAAATCACCGAAAATCCCTTATGCGCTTACATTCCCTCCACAATCACAGCTCTGCAGGCAGTCATGTGCATGCTTACGTATTGGACTCTGAATATCTGGATCTTCGGCGATATAATTAGTACCTTTGGTTCAATACTTTTCGTAAAAATAGACATAATTTGCAAATTCTCTTAATTTTGCCCACTAGTGTATGCATACTAAGTTACGGATTGTACTAAATATTAAAAAAATAACATAAAATATACTTATATTACATTATACTCTGTCGTTCTCGTACATATAAAAAAAGAGAACTTTGATAGTTTAGTTTAACCATCTAAAAAGAAATGAAAAATGAAGGAAAGCAGTTTCTACAGTGTACAGTAATGCCTTTCTATCCACCAAATAATACCTTTCAAGAGCTTATAAAAAACTTACAAAAACTTAATTCTATACTTTTCAAAAATGCCTGCCATAAACCATGAATAACTGAAACCTTGGATATTGAATCATCAAATCATGACAATACCTTCTTGCATACAAATGTTTTCATATAGCATGTATTTCTTAAATACAAATTTTTTCATATAGCTTGACTTCAGTAAGTATTTTTAAGATTTTATTCAAGCATTTATTTATAAAGTAAGAAATTTCCTCCTTTACTGGTAACTTTCTAAATTTACTTATATTAATTTTCCGTATTAAATATAAAAAGGAAGAAACTCTTCTGATTGGATAACTTTACTGTATCTTTATCTTAATTTGCATATCAGAACTTGTTTTGGACGAACACAATACGAAACCTTTTACACCAGTAACTAGTTCATTAAGAAACGTGGGACATTCTTTGCCAAATGATGAACATTAAATAGGCAGCCATCTATGCTTTTGCCTCGATTGCATAATGCAATCTTTAAATGAAACGAAATGAAACTTTCCTAAACTAAATATCAGACCTTTGGAGAATCATTGCAAAGATCCTTGTATTTTGCAATGATATCAAATTGCTAGTAGGATTGTCGATAAACTGGAAAGAAAATGCCGTCTTTTCCAAGAAATTGCGAACCATGCTAGATAAGATTGGGAAATCTTGGCTAGATCTTTCTTTGACCCCCTTCGGCGTTCTTCACCTTGAATGACTATTTTAAGGTCATCGTCAAGTTCCCGTTATCACTGGTTTCGAAACTTTCTGAATGATTTAAGATTGCATCCATCTACCAGTCAGTAATCATTAGGTAATTCATTAAAGGGAGAAAAATAGATAGATCAGATAGTTTGCAGAATTATTATTACGATACCTTCTCCTTGAATGGTAGTATCGAAGAGTTAGTAAAATGGACGATATCCTACTGAAGAAATGCCATCTCTTCCAAGAAGCCGTTACTGTGTGATTTGCATCTCAGGTTGATTAATAAAATAACTCTTAGAAGAAGAGATTTTTTCTGTCGCTTTAAACTGATAATTTTCGAAAGCTTCCATCGATTCGATTTGAAAACGAAATGTAGTATAAAAATTTAGAAACCGAAATTTTCTACTTATAATCTTTAATTGATAGGTTGTTTTTTAAACAAAGATTTTGATAGAAATTATTCAAAAATATCGCATTTATTGCACATTACCCAAGAAATTACGAGCTTTTTTTTTTGTGATGCTTAACACAACACAGTAAACATTTTATACGGATGATTTTAATAAGCTTTTATCTATCGTAGACTGCTGAAGAGTAGCCCGAATTTCAGATCGAAATCTCCATTTAAGAACTCCTCTGATAGACCTGAAAGAAAAGCTGTTGCGATTCATATTCAGTGGATAAAAAGAAGTAAATTTCGAAAGTGTTTTTCCATTAAATGGCTGACAAATCGAATGCTCGCTCTGAAAGACGTACGTATAGAATAGTGGGGGAGAAAAAATTAGATAGGGTATATACTTGAATATATTTACATAGATAAAAAAGATCTCTGAGTCACGAATTGCTATTTGGTATGCAATTGGCTTTCTTGAATTCTTCTTTGTTACTCAAAATGGGGCAATCTAAATTTGTTAAAAAAATGTTGATGGTCATTCTTGTGTACTAATTGCGTACTAAATTTATGGGAGAACATGTAACTGTGATTAAGAATTGATATTTGAAAATGTTATGAAGTGGCTTTGAAGAAGCCTTTGTCCATAAATTTCGCATAACACTTGAAATTTTCTCTTGATTTCATTATCACTAGTTGTGTCCCTGACACAACGTTGATACACGTTGACTTACCAAAAGGTTTTATTTCTATTTATCTGATGCATTAAGTGAATGTAAGTCAGTTTCTCTTAGGAAGTCCTCTACGGAGGCATCTCTTCCCTTAGAACACATCACATTCTCTTGTGAGTGCTCTCGTGATGTAAGTGGCACGTTTGGCTAGCAGTTGGAAGATCTGTGGTTAGTATCTCGGCGAGGACACAGTTGGTTTCACGTTTCTTTTTCTTTCTATTTCTCCCTTTCGAAAAGTCTGTCTAATAGTCTGTTAAGTGGTCTCCGAACTAAAATGTGATAGAGATATGTGTCACTATCTAGATTTGGCGGATCGGATCTCGTGTTCCAATATTGCTCTTAAATTTGAACAAATGTCAGAAATTATCACATTCTCTCTCGGAAAACTTAATAATCTGTACACATTGAGCAAACAATTATGATTTTGGACAATACCTAAAACAAAAGTGTTTTTATGTGTAAAATGGAAATAAAGAGCCTATGGGTTTCGCAAGTCTGACCTATGATTTTAAGGTCTTAAACTATAGAAAGATTTCCAGATGTTGCATTAATGTGTAACAAATTCTGAAAATCGATGCTCCACTGCTTGCTAAAATGCTTCCTATTTAAGGAAAATAAAGGTGATAATGAATTTTATGTAAGATTTTATAATTTGTAGACTAGCTCTCCTGATTACAAATACATAGCAGTAGGAGTATCACAAGTGTTTGGGGGCATAAGATCATTAACATTAGAACGAAATACAAACGGTTATAGATTATATCCTTTAATTGTCCTGAGAAGTGAGTCTTTCAGTGAACTGACACATTAGGTTTGATGTCGAAATTTGTCACCTGAAAGGTTTCATAAATTATTAAATCTAACCGGAATGTACGATGTGATGTCAGAATGCAAACAATATGTTGGAATTTTTAGCAAAAAGACAAGTAGATACTTTTGCTATACGAAGCTTATTAAGACTTAATTTGGAATACAGACGAACAATTGAAATTTTTAGTTTTTCAATGTGAATGGTTTTCCCTCCCCCCACACCGCCCATCTGACAGCCAGAGCTTTGTTATTTAAGTTACCAACGTAAAAAGGGATACTCATATGTACTTTGAAATGCTATAGTGCAAAAAGACAGAACGGTGCTTAACGTGTAGAAATGTGTGGTTAAATTTAAAATTAAATCCCTAGAAATCGTTTTGACTTAAAAGAAAAAAAAAGGGTACGCAAGTGATAAGAGGGCACCAAAGATATTCGGGAAAGTAAAACTTCACAATAATGTGAGAAAAATATAGGATAAGTTTGAGACAATAGGAAGCAACTGTATTTCATACAACTAGCAAACTCTTCAAATACGCCATTCAGAGCTGCAATACTGCGAGATAAGGAACAATGAGGAATATTTTCAGATAAGAGATGTCAGTATCAG
The DNA here is from genome assembly GCF_044657685.1 of Stegodyphus dumicola. Lineage (NCBI taxonomy): Eukaryota > Metazoa > Arthropoda > Arachnida > Araneae > Eresidae > Stegodyphus > Stegodyphus dumicola. Next base: position 102,818,676 of record NC_140781.1, on the reverse strand, counting down.
ATTAAAACATTTCTTAGGATTTCCCTTTAACTGTGAAACTTCTGCGGGAAAAGATACTTCAGACAGCATTTTCATCAAAGGTAGGTAAATTTTAAAATATTGTTTGTACTTCTACATGCAATAATTGCCTTATAATAGTTTTAAGATGAAGATTATTTTAATGCTGTATATAGCTTATGTTTTGCCTTCAGCTTTTTCTCTGTGGTAGTCTACATACACATCATCTGGGATTAATGAAAAAAATGAAAAAAAAAAAAAAAGGTTATGAAGCAGTTTCTGAGGGGGCGTTTAGAATGAGGACAGAAGAATCAGAACTTACAAATGTGTAACAGGATCTGTGATTTGAGATGAAATGCAAATTTAAGGGGAAAAAAATGTGTAGCAGCTCTATCTTCGTCACGGAACAGTTGACAAATTGCACACTCTTGAATTCAAAGCACAATTTTTACGATGGATTTGAAGTTATTTATTTGCGTTTGTGTAACGTTGCCAGGAGTTAAGAAGCGTCTTTACGAATAATTATATAATACATAAAAATGGTGGCAAAATGGGGAAAAAAATAGTTTAGGTAGTTTTGAGAATTTTTACAGGTAGGATATTGAACCGGGTATTTTCACTAACTCTGTTATTTACAGACAGATGTTTTTCCTATCCGTAAATCATGGCGTCTTTACTAAGTTTCATTAGCAACCTCTATTATCTGAACCTCCATTATCTGTAGTGTTATTATTTTATGCTTGCATAATTTGAATATAAGCGAATCGGTTTGATTATGCTTCATAGAGATATTTTAATGAAGTTCTGTGAATTAAATCTGCAATGAAGCATTAAGCAATAATGTACTAGACACTTCTGATGTTTTGCTCAAGCATTCTGTTAGCGTGTAGAGACATTAGTTAATTTTGAAGTAGGAGGCGTGAAAAATGTGCAATGCCCTCGCTCGAACCTGGACCTCTGGAATACGGGGCGAGTGTGCTACCGTTACACCACGAAAGCATACGGAAAGGAAGGAGAAAATACCTTATAAATTCCCTTTACAAGTTGCACAATATTAATCGAACTATTCTTGGTAGTAAATGCTTAAGTTTAGAGGATTTTCGAATGCTATTTAGATTATGTAAAATTATAAGACTTTTAAAATAACATGAAATAGACAAAAGATACTCTCCTAGTTTTGATAAACTTGAGATTTTAGTCCCTTACTACATTTAGCAGTGAATACCTGTTGCCCAAAACCAAATCTTACAAAGGTACAAATATCTTTCATATAAATTGCAGAGGGAAAACTGAGTTCTCTTTGCAGTATTATTGCGACCGATAAATAAAGAAATCTCAATCATTTCTGTACTAAGGGGGGGGGAACTGAAGAAATTAGATGGCTATCCTTTTTTTTTCATCATAAACAGCCTATTAGCGGAAAAACTGTAAAACTGATTAACTCTGGTAGTTCGACTCCGGTTCAAATACCGGCGAACAGGCTGGTTGCATGGGAGCCCATGTAATGTGAGTTAATTCCCCTTTAAGCATCCGTCGCTCACCTTTTGCACATATCCTTTGCGTGCTTGGTGAACTTGATTGAAATGAATTATGACAAGCCATAATCCATACAGTAAAGGAAAATTTTGTTGCCTTTCTACCAAGTGCATGACAGTTTCACTGAACTAAGAGTATATGAGAAATTATATAATCTTAACTCATGTGCTCTCCTCGTACCCACGTTATTATATGGGTAAACCACGAAAACTTCCATACACCCAGTTCGTTCGTCGGGAATGGAACGCGAGTCGAACTAGCACTGCTCAGCAACTTTATTTGTCGGACACTAGGGGAAGGCTTTGCCATCTAGGACAAAATCAGACAAGGCTTTGCCATCTAGGACAAAATCAGACACAAGCACTATGCAAAAAGAGTTCATATTAAGATGTGTTAATTTTCTCAGTCCAATACCGGAACTACCAGCGTTCAGTCGTTTTTATCTCTTTGAGCACTTATCAGACCTGATGATGAACGGAACTTACTACATTATTGAAAATGAAAGTATTTTAAAATGCATTATACATTAGCACTAAAAGTCGTCGAACCAAATAATAGTTGCACATTTTAAATTGAATTTTTGAATCCCAAGAGTTGGTGTTCGTGTATTTTAATTATGGCAAAGCACAAAGCACACTGGTGCTATCTGCCTAAGGGAAAAGATGCCTTCGTGGAGGACTTCCTAAGGGAAACTGGCTCGTATACACGTTACACATGGGGAAAACCACGAAAACACCCATGCAGCCAGCCCGTTCGCGGGATTCGAACCTCGGACCGAACTACCAGTGTTCAGCGACTTTAGCGCTCGGCCGTTGGTAGGCTCCCAAGTGTTGAAATACAAAAGTTATTGACTAGAATTATTTTATGAATCATTTAATTCACTTCCTTCAACTAAAATCACATGGACAATTCATTAATACAAGTTAACTATGAATTAGTTTGTAAGGATTATGTTAATTTTATTAACAGTTAAATTTTAAGTTCCTTTCCTGTCAAATTCTTAACTTCAACTTACTACTTCCGGCCAGAACGTAGTTTTGGAATCATTCTGAATACTTAATGAGGAGGAGCGGTATTTAAACCACGAAGTTAACTTGCAGAGTTAAAGAGAATCAGAATTTCTGATTTAAGTGCGTCTGCCTTTTGACTACTCTCTCTCTCTCAAGCTGCTATTACGCTCGGCCGTACTCAAGCTCTTGATAAGCTTCGTAGTCAAATAGAGTTAAGGGGCCAACTCGTTTAGAATCTTGATAGTTTCGGCTATATTTCTTTAATTAATCTTAGTTTTTAGTTTAATTTTTAGTCTCTTAAGTTCAAGCCCAAGTGTCGGCTTTGTTTGTACACTCCAAGATGGAGTTTTGTTAAATCTTATTGGAATAATAAAGGGTTAGTTACCCTTCCATCTTGTTGTTTCTTGTTACATGAACTTAAGCGATTATTCGCTACCTATTTCTTAAGATTCATCACTTTCTACAGTAACTGAGAAGTACACTAGTGAGAATCTTGCAAGGTTTTTTTTTTTTTTTTAATATCATCGAGTTTACAGTGGCGTGTGAATCCCAATGCAAAAAGGTCTATTTTAATTGTGTGCTCAGGGGGGGGGAACTGAAAATCTGAAACTTTATTTATGTTTCATGCATACCCCCCCCATTAGATTTAATTATACAATCCAAACTTCACTAAGAAGTTCTGTGACCTGTTTTGTCCTCACTTAAAACATCATAATGAATAAAAATTTGCTGGAATGTTGTGGCAGTAACCTCTTTTTTTTTTTTTTTTTTTTCTAGTGCAAAGAACTACAAAGTAAAGTTTCAGCAAAAACCTTTAACTTATTCGATTATTCGCTTGCTGAAGAAACTCATTGGAATTCTATTTACGTGTTAAACAATAGCGTTGTACTAATAAATTTCTTAAGCCGTTATATTCTGCTTGCTCAGAGTTGTTCTTTATAGAGTGTCGCATTATTTTGTAACGAGAACAGGTTTTCTGAAGTAACTCATCCAGTCAGATTAGATTCAGTGCTACAGAGCTACAAAAAATGTATTCGGGGTCATTTCTAGTGTCTCTGTCGTTTCACGCTGTCATTCAGTTTACATCACTGGAACCGATTCGCATGGCTTTTTAAATATTCAAGTCGTGCACAAATGCAGAAACATTGCCTAAGAACACTGTTTCAAGTTTCTTAGTCAAGTCTTCGTTTAAATGCAGAAGTACATTACCTAATAACGCTGTTTCACTTTTCTTCGTCATTTCTTCGTTTAAAGGAAACCAAGGCAATTTAGCAAAGTGTTTCGTTTGATTAAGGAGGTTAGTTAATTTCTTACTTTTCCACAATATTAATGTTTAAGAGCACAATGTAAAATAATTAAACTCATATCTTCCGATAACAGCTCCTTTGAGTAAAGTTAATTTGATTATTTATTGCCGTAAACACCACAGCGGGTTATTAGTCTCAAATGAAATATTTTTCTTAAGAGCTCTCTAAGGAAAATAGGACTCGTATCCATATTAGCTTATTGGGCAAAACCACGAAAACATAAGGAGCCAATTTTTTTCCAGGCTCAATGAATCTGATTCTGGGCGAGTTATTAATTAATTATTCTTTGGTCTTAGCCCTTTGGCCTTGATTAAGACTATTTAAGTAAAATTTGCGATCTAATTTGGACCTTATATAAGTTTGGTTTTGTACAAACTTTTAGTGTTAAATACGTGAGCTCCTAGCCGTTATTAAAATCCATACCTTAAATATTTAATTGATTAAGGCAAAACTGACAAAGCTATCTACCTCAGGAGAGAACTTTTGAAGGGAACTGTTTCATTTTTACATTACACATGGGAAAAACATAAACTTATGTAACCAGCGAGTTTGCCAGTGAAAGAACTGCCAATATCAGTCTTATCTCCTAGTCCACAATATAGAAATTAACGTTCGTAGAAACGTTGATTTGAATTAATTGTCTGCCAGAGTGTAGGGTATTTATATTAATTAACACATCTTTTATTTTGAACTGTGCTATCGATTCCCCCTTTTAGTTGTCACCAGGATGTAAATCAAGGTACGTGTATATAACAAAAGAGTTCTTGAAACTGACCATTCTCCTAATCTCTTGTTCAATTCTCAGACTTTATGAACTTTTTGCAGGCCGAGTCACTCTCGCATTTAGTTAAAATTGAGCCAACGCTTGTTAAGTTTATGCTCTATGAATCTCCATCGGTTGATTTTATTTTGAACTCCAATTTAACCATGTTATCTGAAATCTCGCAAGCTGTGAAATATTAAATTGTAAGCCCAAGCAGTGAATTTGTTAAGTTAAAGTTTAAATAAAAGGCTTCTTTAACTCTTCTTCTGCATCTATAGTTACTTTCACAGACGAGGCGATAAATCGTCTAACCAGTCTTCAAGACATTAGTTACTTTCACAGACGAGGCGATAAATCGTCTAACCGTCTTCAAGACATTAGTTAATTTAGTAGTTAAACCTTACCAATGAAAGAAACACCCTTCGTGGAAGGCATTTTAAAAGAAATTGTTTACATATTCACGCTATTTACGAGAAAAACCATCAGCTGCAGAGCGATTAAATCACTAAACTAACTGCTAATTTGCTAATCACTAAACTGCTAATTTGACCCAGTCTCCAAATCACAGGGACCGGACTAGCTGTACGGATGTTTTCTTGGTTTTATCTGTTCCTAACGTGAATACGAACCAGTTTCCCTTAAGCCTTCACGAAAGCATCCCCTTTAGGCAGATAGCCCTCGCATGCTTTCCATACTCTAAATAACCGTACTCACCAGCGGCCGAGCGGTAAAATCGCTGAACACTGGTACTTCGGTCCGAGGTTCGAATTCCGCGAACTGTTTGGGTGCGTGAGCGTTTTTGTTATTTTCCCTATGTGTAACGTGTATACGAGCAAGTTTCCCTTAGAAAGTCTTCCAAGAACGCATCCCTCCCCTTAGGCAGATAACCCTAGTGTGCTTTGCCATAATAAAATAAACCAAGACCATAGTTTAAATAATCCTAATGCGCTGTAGCACAAAATCTGATATAATTGCGTTGCGCCAGTCATTGGCCAGTCCAGACTAATTATATACAAGAATATAATTTACACAAACCTACAGAAGAATTTTATCCGATACATAAACAGAACAGGGGACAACTGTGATTAAAAATATAACAGACATTGTAAGTGCAGACCACTTTAAAAACTATAGCAAAATAGGTAAATTCAGTAAGTCGAAATTAATTTAAAACGACAGTACAAAAAACAATCTAAAATCATTTCATAAATAGTAACATCACGAAATTATGTAGAACTGAAAGTCAGTCTATAAAATGGTTAAAATATGAAAAAAAAAAAAAAAAAAGCAATTAAACTTGTAGTGAAAATGTCTCCTAAAATAAGCAGGTAAGGAAAAGAAACAGTATACCTTGGATGAATAACCAGCATTAACCTTTTACTGCCAACACTTGCGAAAAGTTGCCGACGACGATATATCGTTGCGTATCGGATAGCGCCTTACAATTCACTTTACGAGAGAACCCTATCCCAAAATAAATTTGTTATTAGGGGTGTATAATTTCATTGCAAAGAATCAGAAAAATTCATTTTGGGTTTCCATAATATTTTCTATTGATGTTATTCCTACGATTTTCAACAACTACTGAAATATTGAATTGTATTCTTCCTTTATTTCGTAATATGCTGCTTTTTGGATTTTGTAAATATCTTTCTTGGTTTGGTTTTATGAGGTCTTTCCCAAAACATAGCAAATCCGTCAAACTGGCTCGGTATTCTTCGTATAAGTAGAATACTTTTGCTCGGCACTAAAGGGTTAAGTGGCTTTAGGCTCTCAGCCACTGATCGGCTGATTCATATAAACATTTTAAACCAGGGTTTCCCAAACTGATCAGTATTTGATTCTTCTGTGTGTCGATGCAATTTTAAAGGGGCTCAATGTTTGATCGAGAGGTCGATTGGGGTCGACATCCCAATATGAAACGGTGATTGATTGGCATAATCAGGATTCCATCGATTATTAAAAAATATTAATAAAATTTATATTTAATTGTTTGTTACAGGTTCAAATTTTGGGTCTAAGAACAGGTTCAAATTTTGGAAATTTTGGAACTCAAATTTTGTTCAAATTTTAGAACCAAGTTAAATGAAGCAATTTTATTCCAAACATTAAACAGATTGCATCAAGCACAGCCATCGCGTTAATTAAAATCAAACGTCTGTGCAATTAAAAATCTTCGGTGATTATGTTCTTTACTATATATTACAGGCAAATATGTAAGAGGTCGATGGGAAAAAAACCATTCCTTTAAAAGGGGTCGATGCAAGAAAATGGTTTGGAATCCCTTGTTTAAGCGATTTTTTTTTTCCTGTGTGTGTGTGAAAATTGTACCTGAAATTACTGGGTAAAAGTAAATTCCTCTGCTTACACCCTCTCCATAGGCTGTTTTGCTTTTGAATGAATATTTTCTACGCAGATAAGTGAGTGTAAATTGAATGAAGTTAGTTGATGATAGCTGTTTAATAGTTTGCATTTGAAAGAAGAATTTCCAAACGTTTTGAAAAATATTTATGTACCTTCATCTCTTTACTTCTTTATGCGAAAAATCTGATTATAGATTTCCACATTTTTCCAAGAAATATTTATTATCTTTCTTGTTTATTTTTTATGGGCTTTGCTATCGTTAAAGAAAAGCTTAAATTTAAGTGAATTCAAGACATATATATGGTACCGACTGATTTGAAAGCGAAATTATTATATCGGTTTACAAAAGCGATTTATTGGATAGATTTCAATCACTCATTTTTCTATAAACCGGAAAGAAAGCATCACCTTACCTCCTCTTCTCCTCCGGAGTTAAAAAGTAGAAAATTTACATTTTTCTTTCTTGATAATATATGAAGTTAAATCCTTCAGAACTCAAAAATTTAATCTGTTTTATTCCTACTTAACATAAATTGCCATGCAGCTTTCAGCATCAACTAACCGAGACTGTTTGTTTGTTTTGAGTATTCAACTGGATCTTTTTTCCTTTACCAGCAGCCTCTCAAAGGCACTTTCGGCTGGTCAGTATTTTAAGTGCCTCTGTGCCACAAAGACATCTATGCCCTTTTCCGGAATTCTAACATGGGGCCAAGGCTATGGTAGCCGGCTTTTGTACCACTATTCAATTATAAAAATCTGTCTTATCATACTTACGCCCCTTAATTTTAAGCATTTAAACACATTAATTAGGTTTCGTCTAGTGAATACTTATCATATCCCTGTATCAACTTCTTACAACCTGTTGCCTGAGAAGCTGAGGGCGTTAAAAGGCAGGGGGAAAAAAAGAAGTTCAGTACGTGTTTTTTAATGATGCTCGATTTACTAAAACGGAAAGCTGAGAGCCAAAAAAAAGCTGTTTTGCCAAGAACCTCATCTTGCATTTTTCCATATGTTCAAATTCCCTCTCCCCCCCCTCTTGTTATTATGACGAAGCGACACGCAGTTTTTTGCTTCTTGGGAGGGGAGGAGATGGAATTAAAAATTGATCTCTCTTGTTGCGGACAGACGATGCATCGCGTAAGGCAGGCCATATCTGTCAACTGAACGTGGTTGCAAATCGTCTACCCCTCACTCGCTTGTCGCTGATAGGATGAAGGGAAAAACCAGATCCATTCATGACCTATTGGGGTCACAACGCGAATAAAGACGAAAGAGAAAAAAATGTCTGGAAAAAAAAGCATCTTTGCAAACGCTGAGTGAGAATTTGATTATTCCGCCGTCTCGTATTGTTGTTGTTTATAGTTTGAGCGTTTATTTGATTATGCTGTGAACTTTGGATATCAACGAATATGTTTATACCTCTTTGAGAAAAACGATATATATATAGTCTATCCTAAGCAATTAGCGAGTCATGTCACTTTCGACGCAATTCTTTTTTAAACTAACAAATATATTGGAAATATCACTTGGTGATTTGCAACAGTTTGCAGAGATGACATTTTCGCAAATTCTACTTGTTTATTTATTGACTGATTTTTTTTTGACTTGGACTCTAGCAAGAACGCAAGTCATGTAGACGAGACCAAAAAAAAATTAAATGATCAAGTGATTGTTATTCCATGAAGTCGTACAATACGTGCGGTATAAGAGAACTGATAATCACAACTTATGGTAGCAATTTTTTGTACTACAGCGTGCAGTAGAATACGAAATGGGAACACGGAAGTACAATGAATACTAAGAATAAGCGGAAGGAAGAGTCATTTTTAATCACTGATATTTACAAGAAATAATGTTTGGTATTTAGAATAATTGTTAAAACGAACGATCACCTACAGAGACGAATACGAAGTGATTGGTATAAACTTTGGAAGGTGCTTCTCCTGTGACTTACTTTTGCAGTAGCGGCGCTAATGCGAGCGACTAAGTCTTCCACAGAGTCAATAGGTCTAGTAAACGAAATCCGCCGTCGTTGTGGACCCAGTTAGTAGCTCAGAAATTAAAACCTCTACTATTAATTCAAATGCAAGCAAACGAGTTGCTTCCGTGGGTATTTTACTTAGTTTCCCTCATCTGTAACACTAATAGAACCAGTTTCCAGTAAGAAGTTCCCCACTAAAGCATCTATCCCCCTATGCAGATAGCCCGCGTGTGTTTCCCATATTCCAGTAACCTAACCGTTGTCATTGTTATGGATGTATTGCAGTTTCTAATCTTTCATTTGAAATTTTTTTGTAAATATTATACTTTTTATAAATATTCGTGATTAAGAGGACTTTCTGTTCTCTATGCTCTTCATACTTACTGTGGTTTCGCGTTTACATTTTACTACATGTTGAATGACGAAAATTGTTATTTTCGCCATGTTTTATCTCCATTTCAATTTAGACCATAAATTCTATAACAACCTGCATATAGATAACAACCTATTATTTACCACCGTAAGTTACTTACAAAGCTATTACCAAAACTTCTCACATTTTTGTCTAATATTATTAATGTGTTTAAAATATTTTCACCAGGGTTCTCTGTGATCAAGGGAGAGCTCACCTCACCTAAACTTTTGGTAGCCTTTCACCTTAAGATACAGGCTTTATAGTTACTATTTTTCGCACCTTAGCGCTGTTTTCCTATGAACCTGGGTGTGTGTGTGATTATGGCAAAACCTCGAGGGCTATCTGCCTAAGGGGAGGGATGCCTTTGTGGATGACTTTCTAAGGGAAACTGGCTCGTATACACGTTACACATGGGGAAAACCACGAAAACGCCCATGCAGCCAGCCCGTTCGAACCTCAAACCGAACTACCAGTGTTCAGCGACTTTACCGCTCGGCCGCTGGTGGGCTCCTATGAACCAGGAAAGTGTTCGAGGTGCTCCTTGAAAAGCGGGGCACTCACGATTGTATCTTGCTCCATGTATATAAGATTGACTATGATTTTTGCTTTAATCCATTGCTGATGATGCTTCATATTCAAGCGTAGCACACTGGAGTATTTGCAGATACAACGCTCCCATATGGCGCTGCGTATAGCTTTAAATAAATTCAATTTATATCATATAAAAATTGGATCAGCGTAAAATTTAAAATTCGAATTATATCTGTTACGGTTGTTATTCAGACGAAATTTGAATTTCATGATAAGTTTGCCATACTTCAATTGAAAAACGTCTAAGGTGAACTAGAATAAATTCTGTCAAGCTCAGCAACTGCATGCTGTGTTCAGTATGGCTTTCTTGTTGAATAGAATTAAAAGGACTTTACAGTTTCTTAGATACCACTAATTAATTTACAGTGAGTAAGTAAAAATTTAATACTATATTCATTACAGTGCTTTTTAGTATAGACATGCCTTTATGTGATGGGTAGCCCTCGTGTGCTTTGCCATAATTAAATACACACACATTATGTGATGGAATCTTGGGAGGATTTTTTTTTTCCTCTTTAGACAAAAGAAGTAAATCCGATAATGAATTTAATTGAATTAGTAAAATTACCCATATAATCTATACACAGCAAACTCATTTTTGCATAGTAAGATTTTTAAAATCAAGTACGAAGTCTAGTTAATATTTTATTGTTGGTATTTAATTTACTCGATAAGCTGAATTTATTTTCGTTTAATTAGTTAGTTTAATTTTTAATTTAAGTTTTAATTAATTAGTTTTTAATGTTTTAAGTCCTATTTCATACATATAAATTATTTTAAAAAATGAAAAGAATTATTTTAGTCCTGGTAATTTACTAACCATTAAATGCAGTAACCAAAAAAGCACCTTTATCAGATTAAATTCACTTTTAGTATTTCTTTGTTCTCACCTTCATCTGAGAGATCTTTTCTCCCACACCCCTTCCCTCAGGTTTACTTCCTGTTTTGTTTAACTGTATATTAACAAGCGATGTACTTGAAAGTTACTTTGAACAGTAGGTCTCGGTGTGATTAACCTCATGAAGAAGATTAATTTATGACATTATGACAAATCACAGGACAGTTTAAAAAAGCAGTGCCAACATAAAGATTCACTAGGAACTTCATTTATCCTATTTATGCCTGTTGTAATAAAAAATAATTTGTTAAATTCAGCTAATAATTAAACACCAAAAAACATCATTACCTTTTTTTAAAAAAAAAATTCATTTTTATTTTGTTTATTTCTAATTTATTTATTTATAGTTATTATTTAATAGTGTTACTCATTTACAGTGTTTTCCTTACTTCCCACAACAAATCCCTAAAAGCCTGGTATCTTTTCTTCGGTATCGTGTACAGGCGTTTTTCGGAACTTCTGTGTACAAATGAGTGAATATCGCCGATAGAAATCACTCGCGTTCGGTTATTGAACCAAAAACAACGGAAGTAGTAACAGGTTTTATGGAATCATACCTCACTTCGCCTACCTTCCTCCCTTTCCTGTATCGTTCGGAATGCCTCCCACTTTGGCCAGTCTGCATTCGAATGGGATTTTGATAGCCACTTATTACGTATTCTCCTGCATAAACACATATCGTCAAATCGAGATATTGTTTCTGATTCGGAGACAGAATAAGTGGAACTCTCTCAATAGCTGAAATACTGTAGGACCAATAAAATGGGAAATATTGTTAACCAAAATTATAATAATCAATTTTATAGCCTTCTCAAAGAAAGTAAGGAAAGTTATTAATTTTCAAAAATATATAATAAATGTCATTGTTTTTACTAGAAATAGAACATTCGAGCCCTCGAATCTCATAATTCATGAAAAAGATTAAAGATTCAAAAATCTAAAGTTACAGCCTAAGAAAGAAACAGGTAAGTTTCTTAACTGGAAACATTGAGAAAGATTAGTTTAATTTGAAATCCACTAGAATGTAGAATGTCTTCCTTTAAAAAAAAAAAAAAAAAAAGCTTTCAGATTTTACATTACGCCCAGAGGGGCGTTTTTTTAAATCATTTTGTGTGTTACCTTTATTTATTAGCTATCATGTATTTTGCAGTTAAACCATAAAATTTAATTCAACAGCAATATCGCAAAATAATTTTTAAATGAGCATATCTTTAGAATTTCCAATACAGTCTTTTGCGCTGAAAATTAAAAAAAATGTTTTTTTTGGGGGGGCACAGTGTTGCCATTTCCCGCTTTGAAATCATTGGGTTTCTTAATCGAAAATTCTTTAATGTATGGCAAAATAATAAAAAATGAAATAGATAATAAAACAAATTCCAAATTCGGGCTTCCAGATGCCCATATTCGGTGGAGGATTACGTTTTTCAAAATTTCATGGCTCTAGTTACGGTTGTTTTATCACCATGCGAGAAACATACATACATTTATGCAGTTTATTCATTATTTAAAGAAATTAAATATAATACAGGGCTGTAATATTTGGTGGCAACAGTTTAAAAAATGATTCGACGCAAAATGCCAGACCGAAATTAATAGCCCTTCTGGGCTAACGCCTTTAAACTAAAACTGACACAATTACATTTTCTGATATTTGGATTACAGACCACATCACCTCATGGGGAGAGGCTGAATGCCTGGAACTCTCAGAGAAAGCAATCTTTTTTTTTTTTTTTTAATTTTATTTTCTGAGAAGAATTTAATGTTCCATATTCAGTGTTTATCGATGGTAACTCTTGAAATAATAGCCCGCTGTATACTTGCCTTGATTTAAAAAATTCTCTGACAAGAAAATGTTTAAAAAAAAACTAATTTTCTTTAAAATTACGTTATGAAATTAAATTTCAATATTTAAGAATTTCAATTACGTATCTCGCGTGTAAATTACCTCATAAATGAACATGAACGTATTTATAAAAATTATATAATGAATGATATATATAAATTATAAATTTGTTTTTCATTAAATACTGATTACATTTTTTGGCTTAATATAAAACTTTTAGTACTAAGTAAAGTTCTTTTTTCTTCATATTCTTATATGTAGGATATAAGATTCGTGAACCTTGTAGGATTCGCTCCTTCTAGTTATCATTTTTGAATTCTATATTATTATTCTTATTAGTCCAAAAGAGACGTTAGTCCCGAATGTAATATTAGTCTCGAAACTGCACTTTGCGTTGAATCTCTATGAACGGCATATCACTTTTCAAATTTTTGACCTCGCGAGACTGTCTGTCGTAAATTCTAAAAGATATGCTGTCTTTAAATATTTTGTGATTTGAATCGAATTTTATGGGGCATAAGCACCTAGAACGGTATATTTAACAAACAAAGTAAACGCACAAATCGTTAATAATAAAAAGACAAAGTTTTGTTAAGCCATCTTAGTAAGAAAACTGAACTATATTATGATAAACTGAGAATAGACTGGAAAAAAAAGAAAAGAAAAATGTATGCCAACATTTTAACGCTGCATCGAGAATTCTAAACGTATACTGCTGTGCAGTTTTTAAAAATTTGTAATTTTGTTGCATATGGCGTTAAGTGTGAAGAAAATTATACTTAATAATAGAGCTAAAAAATAAAAGCAGAAAATGGTTTAGTAGGAGTGACTGTAATAGCAGAGTAGTAGACTGCGAACTCAACGAGAGTGTAAAATAACAAAACCCTTTTGGGCGTCCGTTAAAATCTGAAACCTTTGAGACTTTTTTTTAATTATATAATTATTTACTTCTACTATGCATATAGTATACCGATAAGAATGACGTATTTATTTCTAAAGTATAAATTGGTACAGAGCTCAAAATCCTGACGGTTATGTTTTTGCCCCCTCACTTTCGACTTAATTGAAGAGTATTATGCGTATCTTTGTACCTTCAACATCCTTAATAATGAAACCTTCATTATTTTGAAACCTCAGTGACGCTACTTTCGTCATTTTTTCATTAATTTCAGTGAATCGGCGTATTTTATCTTGATAAAAAATTATTAATAATTTCTATGCAGAACTGATTTCATATGTGAAAAGCATTCGGGAGGTTAAGGAATTTTATTTACGGATCGGTTGCTTTTGACTATACCACTTAACGTATAACTTTTTACCATATCACTTATAGTTTTAAAAGATTTATCTTTTCCGCTGCAAAAAATGAAGTAAAAATATTTTATAACTTAAAATTAAAAATACTTTTTTTTTATTCTTTTCAATATAAGTATACAATAAAAGAACTGCGGTATCTATAGACCTCAGTATGGCAGAGTATAAGCTGTATTCATAAATTAAGTTTATAAGTCTACAAACACTAGCCAGAAGGGAATGTGTATATGCATAAATGTGGTTGTATACGCATAAATATGTATATCCTTTTATGTACTAATATAAACAAGGAAAGCTTAAAAAAAAGAATGTAGGAAAATGAACAAAGCTTTCTGAAATTCATAAATAGAGGGTCGAGTGGTAAAGTAGCTGAACACTGGTAGTTCGACTAAGAACGAATCGCAGCGAATGGGCTGGCTGCATGGTTGATTTTCGAGGTTTTCTCCATGTGTAACGTGCATACGAGCCAGTTTTCCTTAAAAAGTTCTCCAAGAAGGCGTCTCTTCCCATAAGCAGATAGCCCTTGAGTTGCGTTACCTTAATCAATTAAATTTATATAAATAATCTGAATGTAATTAAATGTAGCAAACTGTTCAGCTTGAATTTTCTAATGCGTAAAATTCAAAAATAAAGCTAATAAAATGCAACAGAATATACACATATATATACACCTTACTTGCTAAATTTTTATGTATAAACAAACGGGAAAAAAATTATAAGAGAGCAAATTCAAGCTCCTCGGGAATGAATCTTGAAGAAAGTGAATTAAACAAATAAAAATCTGTTATCAGTAGTTTATCGGGAGGGTGGGTTAAGCAAACTTTCTGAAAATTCTCCTACTCTCCTAAAATCATATTAAGTAGTTCATGCAGGAAAAATGTGTGCAATTTTTGTTGGGTTTCACTTTATTATTACAGCAGAAATTTGCATTGTCGCTCGCTTTTGCCTAAAAATTCTCTTGATCTAGAAAATGTGCAATGTTAAGAAGAATGTTCAGAGCTTCAATATTTTAATCCTTGATAAAGCTTAGTTTTATCCAAAAAAAAATGAAAATTCATGTTTTTTAACAGTCAGTTTTTCATGGTCTGCCAGCGAGTAAAATGTTCGCCACCCCTATAAAAGGCCACTTCATAAAATATGCAGACGCATCAAGTTTAATCTCTTTTTCTACGAATCATATTGCTGAGTTTTATGGATTTAATTAATTTTTTTCGTCTTTTATAGCTTTGCGCTGATATATCCTCCAAAAAAGAATTTGAGAGCCTAGTCTATCATTCCCGAAGAACTTTCCTACCCGCCTATTTAAAAACAAGCCCCGAGGCAGTAACTTTCATCGGCTGAAACCACCAACTGGCAAAATGTGTAATTTTACATTACTGGCTGCGAGTATGATAATATTCATCCCACCTAGACACCCTCCCTATGTGGTACGAAACTTCTTAGACTGAAAATTAGCTCTACTACGGGGGCGGATTTATGGCATCCTACCTTCAAACGGATCCCTAAATTATTGATTAATTTAAAAAGTAATGAATATTCCCTGTCTAAAAATGAGGCGCCTCCAGATGTTAAGTCAGGTGGGCCCCTACTTCATTAATTCGCCACTGCTTTGTTAGTTTCCATACACTTATTCGCGCCTGATCGTTAAATGAATGAATCTTTTCTACTCTCGTCCAAATCTTAGTTCATATGTTTAACCATCTTAAAGACTAAATATTTTTTCAGCTTCTAATAATACGTCATTTTTACTGGAAATTGTATCCGTGCCTTTCACATCAATTCGAGGTGTCTTCGTTAGATAATAAGTTGGAATTTTACGGTCCCAAGCTACTGCATTGCCTATCATCGATTTGCAGGGCCGGTTGCAGCGCCGATGCAACAGGTGTGGCCGCACCAAGCAGCGAATTTTGGGGGTGACAATTTTTTTTTTTTTTTTTTTTTTTTTTTTTTTTTTTTTTTTTTAAATTTAGGGAGCATCGATGGCAAAATATCTGAGTCGCAGTTGATTGCACCGGGTGGCAAGTCTAGTGCCAATATGTGTGACTCACGCCGACCGGCTCATTCAACGACAACATCACGGTTCATAGTCAAGCCAAAGCAGGCGTTGGATCTTGAATCGTAACTATACTTCTGGCATCAACTACTAAGAGTTTTTACCAGTAAATAAAATTTATGCCATAGGCCAGTAGTGTATAGAAATAAAAGACGTATTTAAAAATACACCGCACCCGAAGAAAAAACATGAGTAAGTCAATAGTCTATTTTCTTGTTCAATTTCCATTACTTCATTTACTCTAACTAGTTTGGAGGTTTTCCTAGGAGAAATCCAACCTTGGTTTTCCATTAGACTCGGATCTGCGGTGCCGGGCTGGCAGACCTCAAGCTTCTCGATGGGTTGGGATGTGGAATTTTCTTTGGCTCTCAAAGATTTTATGAAATTTTCAACGCCTTGTTCTTTGATTTATACTCATCAATTCTTCCATTTTTCTTTTCTCTGGGTCATCAGGATCTGCCCTGGCTTTAGGAGTATTCTGTTTTTCAGACTTGGAATCTGCAATCTCTGCCTTTTTCCCTTTTCCTTTCTTGTATGTCTTCTGACTTTTCGGGAATTCGCTGCTTTTATTTGGGATAGGTAACGATCTCGCAGAAAACTCCAAATCAACTTCACTTAATTCACCATCCGTTTGCATAGTCCTGAAAAAAAGACATTTTAACCCAGAGTGGTACCCGAAGGTAACATTAAAAGAACTTATAAAGTCAATCAGAATTAGAGAGAAACTGAGCTAGCCGCCTACTGTTACTGAGCTAGTCGAATAATATGACGATATAAAGCAGGCGTCCTCACTACCGAGGAGCGTCATTGCGTGTCTGCTGTTAAAATGTACCAAGATCTGTTCTGCCCCCCCTTCAAAATATTGGAAAACCGGCCGCATTTGGCTCAGGGGCCGTTCGCCGCTTTCCCTCAGGAAAACGCATGGAGGTAGGAAGCTTTCTTATCTGCATGGGAAACGTAGCAGCCCCTCCATCGCGCTGAGGTTGACCGCCAGAGAGATTCTTCGCTAGACCATTAAGATGCGTAGGGGGGAGTTCTCTTATACTATCTGAATTGTCAGTCATTTTAACTACGCCTAGAACAAAATATTTTCACTATTTCGATCCCACTAGCAGCCGAGCGGTAAGACTGCAGAACACTGGTACTTTCAAACACTAGTTCAAAGTCTGCGAAAGGGTTGGCTGCATGGATGTTTGTGTAGATTTCCCATTATGTAACGGAAATATAAACTACTTTCCTTTATAATTTCTTTCACGAAGGCATTATCGAAATGGAAATTACCGTATTTGCCGGCGTATAAGACGCACCTCCTTTTTTATACACATTTTTGAAGGATAAAACTTTGTTACTGATCATCATAATGGATTTACAGTGTTTTAAATATAAAGTCCTCTGTAAATAACTTTAGTCTGACTTACTCATGTTTGATAACTTTTAAGATCCAAATTGTCCTCTGTACCATCAGTGCATCACTAATGTCACACTTTTTAAATGATTTAACCACTGTCTCTGTTTTCACAGCATCCCATGAAGCTTTGATCCATTCACAAACTTGCGAAATGCTAGGCCTTTTCTTTCTGTTTTTCTACGTATAAGATGCAGTATCGACGGATAAGACGCACCCCGTTTTTCAGACCTATTTTCAATGAAAAAAAGGTGCCGGCGTATAGCCGGCAGATACGGTACTTTTGGATTATAGAGAGGGAAAAAAATATTTTCTGCCTTTTATAGTCCTGAGGTTGTTTTGAGAATGTAACTGTTTGAGAAGTTAACTTTTTGTTTCAGTAAAATACGAGTACTTTTACACTAGACCTTTCTTGAGGAGTAAACTATCGGTATTGATAAATATGCCGAGCCACCGGCCTTTAAAAATTGAGTTCAAGATGAGTTAGAGGTGCTGTTTTCATCAAATCTGTAAGAGCAAAAAAATTTTCTTCAAGGTCTGCTTTGGGAGCAATTGTTTACTTCTGAAGCCATTAATCTGGTCATTGGATTTATTTTTTCACCTCTCCAAAGAGTGGCAGCAGCTTTACTCGTTTATGACCTTGAATTGTAAAAGACGAAGTGTTTGTAATAATCGAAGCTAAGCAGCTACTGCTATGCGTGGAATTTTCATTTCTTTCGTTGTTTGCTTATTGTTTGATTACTATTTTGAGAAGGGGGTATAAAATAAATAATATATTAGCATAGTTTTCTTTCTCAGCAAAAATCTTAGATTTAAGTTTGATAACTTTTAAGATGCGATTTCTGTGACTTTTTTTTTGGTTGTTGTTGGGGTTTAATTTTTAATGTTAATAGTTTTCTTTTTACTAGCTATAATAAAATCAATAACGGTAAAAATCTTATATTTTAGTTCACATTTAAAAAAAAATTGCATATAATTTGCATATAATATTCACACTGATTGGTCAGAAATTTCAAAAGGAAATTATTAAAATAAAATTTTCAAGTAATTTTTGAAAACATTAAAGATTCAGTGAAGTTGTAATATTTAAATACGAAAGGAATGAGTGTTGGTTTAGATAAAGCATTATACGTTTTATTTACCCATACTGAAACAAATCGTATTCATTCATATACGACTCACATTAATGGATCTCTAAAACCGCGTTAATAAATTATTTTAATCAACTTTCGCTGGTTCATTCAGTTGATCTCCATGTTACTTACGTGAATGCTGAGCAAACTAAACAATATATTATTTGAGCGGGTACAGTATTTTCGTACATTCTTCACCTATGACATTCTACTAAAACCAGATTCGTGCTTAGCGCATTAAGGAAGTAAAAAATTATTTTTATAAGGAATAACAGCTGCAGTCAACACTCCATCTGTGTGTCCTTCACATCACAATGAAACTTTAAAAACGTTAGTTAAACCCTGTCGCTCATACTCACTCTTTTACATTTCCCTGTTAAAGCCTTTAGTGAAAACTATGCACTATGCCTTTCATGGTATGAATACGAAGGTTGACAATGCACGTGTTATGCGAAGGCTGATAAATCATGTTTAATGGAGATGCAACACAGATGTTAATGGAGATGAGAAATAGTAATTGTCATATTAAGAGCGAGACATTTTAGAGTGTCAAACTGCGACTAGTAATTTATATTTAAACTATACTGAACCATAATGTTAAAGGACATTCATTATATGAGTTATCGTTGGCTTATTATCGCTTTTCCGCATTTATTATGCATTGTTTTCAAAGAAACGTGAGAAGGTGGTAGTTAGGCAAGATGTTTCGTTCTGAGGATTACTAGAATAATAAGTCTACATTAAGAATTATCATTATTTATTATTAAATGTCTAAGTTTATTTAAGTGCATTCTTTCATATGATTGCTGAAATCTAGTAGTTCGAGCCAAACTAGATTCCAAAGTCCAATAGATGGTGGCATGAGGTTTTCTTTGTTCTCTGAATGTTTAGACTGCATACGAGTTAGTTTTGCTTCGAAAATTCTCCTCGAAGGAATCCCCTTCTCAGGCAGATAGCGTTTTTATAGCATATGTTGCGATATTTTGGAATTTCACAATTTTATAAAAGAAATTATGCTCACTTATAGAAAGAAAGAAAAAGATTTTAGTTATATTATTAGAAACGAAAAATACATAACTGACAAAAACTGAATTAAAAATTTTCAGTGTTCATACTTATAAAGGTAGACGACACTTAGTAAAGCGCTCCTAGCTATGTGTTGTAATTACATAATCGGTACGAAGTTTACAAGACAGGTTTATTAACATAAAATATATTATTATGGCTTAAAATTTATGAAATAGGTATTCGTAAAAATTGTACCCGAATCTCAATAATTTGGCTCCAATTAAACCTAGCATGTAAATATTTTCGAATTCCAGTAATGTTTAATTATAGAAAGGAATCCGGTACTTAAAACTGTAATACATTCAGGTGGCAGTTTTCTGAAGATGCCTTAAAACGATTTAAAATGCGTATGCCTTTCTCTAAAGCGTTTGGCAGTTTCCTTTGAAGTTTTGGAATCATTTTTGTATAAATTAAACTTTATCGGGGGAAAAAATCTTACAACTTGGACCGTAAGTTCAACAGATAAAAATGCATAAAGTGTTTATTAATTCTTCTTCACGCGAATGCTCTCTTTTCACGCTCAGAATGAAATAAAAACCGAAACATTACAATATTTTGTGCTCAATAATGTGAAACTGATTAGAATTAGATATCATTTTAATCTGTTTTGAGTATGAGTTTAATCTATTTTGAGTATGAGCTTGTGCGTAATGATGAAATGGCATCTAAAGGTAGCTGAGCTATAAGAAAGTTTTCATACATCCAACAATTGGGCTAAAACCGAAAATGATAATAATAATAGTAATAACAATAAATAAATAAATAAAAACTACTTTAAACATCATGAAAATGAAGTCACAATCACTTCTCGTTTCTTGTGGAAATCCTCGGTCAGCCATAAAAATGCAAAATTTTTACCCTGGTTTTCAAATAAACTACTTACGATCATGAAGTAATAAAAAAACGTTTTATGATCTAAGTTTGGAGTTGAGGGATTGAGACGGTTAAAAAATGTACCTACGACTTAATATTTCCCGTTTCGAACTTTTAAAACCTCCGAAACTGTTATTCTTGATGAAAGGTTATTTATTACCTTAACCTGCTTGTTGCTTAGGTGGTAGATTTTAATCAGGGTTAAGTACACGAGGGCTATCTGCTAAGAAAGAAATATTATATCTTTAATTATTTAAATGTCATTACTTAACTATTTATTTAACTGTACTTTTATTGCTAGTATAAAACCCTCAAATAGGGACTACTATGTGTGTTACATTGCTGGTTTATTTCCTGCAGTCTGGTCGGTGTATTGTGGAATGAATATTACGTGTTGATTATGATTTAAATAAAAGAAATACAGATGTTTTAAAACTATTACGTTCAATTATATATACATCTGCAATAGATAAGATAAAAAATATGTAAATCAAAATTATAACATAAATCAGCAATAGCCCCTTAATTCTTCATTTTAATTTGGGTATTCGCCCTTGTCTATTCTAAAAATAGCAATTGCTTAATATCTTTTTATGGACTACGTCACTTATAGATTAATCCATATCATATAACTTTTACATTATCATGACATAGCTAATTCGGAAATTAAACACAAAATAAGCTTCCGTATTGGATAGCTAACTGTTCATAAGCTTCCATACTGGATAACTACGCACTTGCTTTCTGCACCTCGACATAGCTGAACGGCTGCTTGCTGCTTCTCTTCTTACCGCAAAGCTATTAAAAATATAAATGTTTTGAATCAGAACGATTAGAGTGCCAAGTGAACTGTAGAAAATCGATTGAAATAAAAATGAATATTTAATCTGTCTCGGCTGCCAAGTTTTCATTATGAATCAACATGTATGTAATCAATGTTTCTACAATATTAAATCTATATACTCTAGCTTACTATCGATCTAGAATTGATTAATAAATCCAATCAGTTATAACTGTTAGCATATAAAAATATATGTTTACTAATAAATCTATGTTATTATTTTATTCTGTCATTCTCAGTTATTAGTAGCCTCCATATATAAAAATATATTGCAATAAAAGGAAAGAAAATATTAGCTCCGATTTTTTAATTTTATTTATTTAGTTATTTTTTAAAATTATGATAACAGAAATGCCATAAATAACTTCCTTCCAACGTTTGCAAAAGTAACGCAGGATAACGAAATTATCTGCATAACGGCCGCTTTCCTGAGCGCTCGAGAAAGTGAAATAACACATGGCATTTTTCATTTTCTTTGAGTAATATTGGAATCATTTCAGTCTTTGTCCTTATCAGACTATTTTGTGAATGAAACAGGTGAAAAAATGAACTCACTTAAGCGCGCACTCTCGCTCTTTGCGAAGATAACAAAACAAGAAAACACCCTCTCTGAAAGTAACGGACGTATAATTTGCACTGATAGCGTCAATGCATCTCAATATCCTAAACTTCTATCTGTAGATGTTTAATGTTCAGTCTATGGTTTCAGCCACAGAAGTTCCGGTTCACATAAAATTCAGTTGATAAAGTGGATATATTACAAGGCTATTAGTGCAAATTATCTGCAGAATAAAAACTGAAACGCATGAAATGAAATTATTTCCTGCGAAACAATAATAAAAAATATTTTGATGCGTATAAATTATTGGAGAAATCGCAGTTACGAACTGCAGCTGTGATACACTCGCATAAGAAGCGACTGCTGCTTTTATGATCCACGATATTTGATATGGTATTTGTTGCTATTGCTAATGGCAAGTGTATCTAGATAACACTTTTCTTTGTTCAATTCAAAAACAAGGAGGAATAGGGCCACATAATCTTTCACCAGGATAAAGCAACTCCAAAATTTGCAATGTACTAACCAATGTCAGTAGACAAACAAGGTTAGGGCTCCTCCAACACTGACGTCACTTACTTAGAGAAGTGAAAATACAAAGGCGGTAGCTGTTTTGAGCACAGAAAGAGTCGGGGACGTCATATTCATTTTGCAATTATGTGCAGAACATATTAAATATCTATTTTCCAATGGCTTGAACAAAATTCCTTTAGCTTGAACGTCAGTAGATTTCTTCTTTTAGAATTGTGTAAAAATGGTCGATTTATGGGGTAATTATTTAGAATCTTGTTCACCTGATTGGAAAGAATCACTTCAGTAATTGCAAATTTTGACCCTGGCCTCTGTTATAGATCGAACTACGCTGAGATCTGTGCTGTGTTGCTAATGGCGCATGCTTAGAAGCGCGTTCTTTGGCCTCCATGAAGCTTAGATTTTAATCATTTTGTTTGTTTGTATGTTTCTTAAAAAATGGCGATTTGCGCTAAAAAGATTTAGAATATTATCCATCTGAAGAAAGAGCCTCTGCAAAATTGCAAGTATTTACTCTGCCAGCTAGGTCGACATTCGAACATATTTTCGATGTAGTTTCTATTGCTATGGCACTCGCATAGAAACATTTATGATTTCCATAATCTACTACCTCATCAATAAACACTCAGACCTCCTTTTTATATTCCGAACACGTTTTATTAACAAATAAATATTGCGGGTTTGAGACTGTGTTAACCTATCATTTGCCTTTTGTTAGTCTTTAAAAAAAAAAAGAAAAAGAAAAAGAAAAGAAAAAAGAAAAGAAACGCACGTGCTAGGAGAAGCATTTAAATTTGCTTCAAATTTCAGCCTCAGTACATCTATTTATTATTTACTAAACAAAAATTAATGTAAAATCTCAGCTTATTTTGAATATAATAAAACTCATCTTTATCACAGTCTTTTTTTTAAGAATTCCTATCGCATCCTGAATTATATTGCAATTCAGCTTGGTTTGGTTGAGAGCGGCAAAGCACAGAATGAGTATCTGCCTAAGAGGATGGATGCCTTCGTGGAGATATTTTAAGGGAAAATGGCTCGTATACACTTTCCCGTACTAATCTAGGTATTCTATAATTGGTTAATTGTTCAGAGTCAACTGTACATGCATAACTCTTTTTTCACAGAAGGCAGTATAGAATTAATAGCATGTTTAAAATCAACTTTACATATTGACAACATATGTGAAATTTAATTTAGTCGTTATATTTTCGAAGCAAAGTTGTTGATATAGTTATGCGTTTATGGAAAGTCAGCATACCGGATACCGTATTTTGTGATGCAATTACTTAATAAATAAATAAAAAAACTCAGTGGCGCAAACAGCCCTAATGGGCCAAGGCCTGCAGTAAACCGAAATCTGCTTTCTTTACCGTGGGCCCAAGGGTGCCTTGGGCATACGCCCTAAACAAGTGGTCAGCTTGTCGCAGGACACCCAGTGTTTAGTCCCCAAGCGAACTTGGTACTCATTTTATCGACCCAAGGGATGGAAATCAAGGAATGAAAGGCTGCGTCGACCTTGCCCAGCCCGGTGTTCGAACCCCGGACCTGTGGTGTTGCTGCTCGATGCGCTAGCCACTGTGCCACCGGGCCTCACTTAATAAATAAGCAAGTAAAATAATAAATTTTTCTCTGTATTCATTAAAAAAAACAGCGAATAAGTTTGTTATTAATAGTGTATTTTAATTATATGATCAATAAAATAATTATTCTGAATGATTACTTCGTGGATGTATTTAATAAAGCAAGCGATAATAAATGGCTATGACTACGATATACTAGATGTGTTGATTACTAGATCTTTAAGTTTCCGAAAAATTAAAATAAGGATTATATAGCTTCTTAAATCAAAAAAAGTGTACATACATTTGGGGAGTAAAAAATGACTTTTCTTCCTATCTGTTAATTAACTGGTGTCATTTAACGGCCTAGGAATCTTCAGAGATTTTTTACCCTTTAAAAAAAAAAAAAAAAAAATTTAATTTCTTCGCTTTTAAAAATTAGTAACGGTGTAAATTCTTAGTTCGTTTAACACTTCATTGCTCGCACTTCATGTGAAAACAACATGATCCATTTGTAGCCCCATTTTTGTTTTTGTCAGCTTATTTCTTGTTCTTTTTCTGTTATTCTTAAATAGATATTTTATTAAAAATGCGGACAATGCAATTTATTTCCTCTCCTATAGCGCAATTAGAAAAGTTTTTAGTTTTTTTCTCTCTTGGTATTGAAATATTATTTCACAAATGTACTCGAGTGTAAATGTCTGGTGAAGGTGCGAGTAGAGCTGTGTTCAGCTTTAATGAGAACAGGAGAAACCAATTCAAGAGAAACAGTTTATAGCAAAAATTGTATCTTTGATCAAGGACTTTTCCATCTTTAGACATTATTTTTATAAAACTGTGCAGTCAGTTCTTCGGTAAACATCCAGTTTCGGGGAACGATCGATTTGAAACTTAAAACTCGTCAGGAAATGGTTATTCATAGCTTACTTGTTCCCTTTCAATAGCAGTTCGCCAGTAAATTAAGTAATATACTGGTTAATGTGATCGAGTATTTATTTTTTGGCGGGATAAATATTTATGGTTTATTCTTTGGGTTTTTTTAATTTCGTTATATTAATTATTTATTTCGTCACATTACCTTAGTAATGAATATATGAATTATGCGGTCTTGCCATTCAAGCGGCCCAAAATCTGAATATTCATTTGCGTGATGTCGTAAATAGCTGGTTCTCAAAGATGTTGCAGCTTCATATGATTTAAGGATTGGATTATTTAGGCTATGGCAAAGCATTCGAGGGCTATCTGTCTAAGGGAAGATGCCATCGTGGAGGACATTTTAAGGGAAACTGGCTGGTATTCAAGTTACATATCGGCATGATTTAAGATCTTTAGCATTCAAAATAAAACTGTGCATAACAGATTCAGGGGTTTAAAAAATAGTATACGAACTCATTATTACACTTTTAATTTCCCCTTTTTGTCATAACATCTGTAACTGATGTAATTTATAATACGTCTTATTCATATAATTTTCAAAATATCTGTCTGAAGATTTTTACAAGCATTCGCATTATTATCGTAATGCGTAAAACACATTCATAAACCAAATTATGTATACGTTAGGCTGCAAAGAGTAGTCGTTTGAGCGCCGCCTGACGATTAGTTTTCAAAATTACAAATATCGGAATTTTAAACATTTACTCTGCAGACTCTCAACAAACATAATTTCCTATTGGCTTTTTATTTTCATATCAAAAGCGAAAGTTTGCTCCTTAACTTCAAGTTATACGTGTTTAATTTTTAATATATAAATTCCCTGAAAAGAAACTAAGTTTTTTTTTCACATAATTGCAGAATCGAAACAGGTGGTGGCAGAAGAGAATTCCTTTCCCAACAATGCCGATCAAGCGAAGAGAAAATGCAATTCATCATTCCGTTTGCAGAGAGATCCCTTATCAAAAATGCGCCACATTTCCGTGTTTTCTTTTTCTTTCGTGATTGGCATCTATTTCCTTCTTTATAGTATTTCTCTAATACCGTATTCATCGGTGAGATATTGCATAGGGAAACTGGAAAAAAAAAAAAAAAAAAAAAAAATAGTGCTTCCTACCCTTTCTCGGAATTTTTTCCTTTCATCGACTTGTTTCCTATTTTTGACACTTCATCTTCTGGGAGCATCTTAACTTTTTTTTTAACATATTCGCACATTTTTCACTTGGCTACATTAATGGTCAAGAAAGAATCACTTAAATAAAAAAACAGCTTTTCGAACAGACCTCCTAATGAATAATGAACGAAATATACTATTTTAAAACATTTGCAGTATTTTATTTTTACTGCCATCCCCCTCCCCCCCACACACACACCTGTTATTCAGTCGCGTTCTAGGTCACATCACATACAGTGAGTGACATTTTGACCTCTACTTTCAATAAAAACTACGCTCGAGTTCCGTTCAAGACATGACTGTTAATAATCCGGAATCCATTTTAATGCATCTGACTCCTTAACTGTCGCAATAATTCAAATTGTTACATAATAACAGTAATAAAACTTCAATTTCCGTGACGGCGATATGCTTGAATATGGCTTCTCGCTTATATTTCACGCTGAATGTAACGTAAAGTATAATCTGTTTCTCCTAATTAGTTCAGCTGGGAGCAAATTTTTATCGAAATTAATTTATATAATGCCACCCAACGTCTTTTAATGCGTACAGAGCAATAAGATTTTCTTGTTGTCTAAATAATTTTATTATCTAATTGTTTATAATATTTAAATCTTAATCGCATCATTGACGAATACTGTTTCATTTTAATTTGCTCATAATAGTAACATTTTATTTCTGTCGATAAACATAATCGTAATAACAACCTATTCCGCATCAAACTGGTGGATCGGTAAGATCGCTAAACACTGGTAGTTCTACCCGATTTTCAGATCCTGGCGAAAGGGGTTGTTGCATGAGAGTTTTTGTGATTTCTCCATTTGTTACGAGAATACGAGCCAATTTCCTTTAAAAAGTACTTTACGAAGGTAAACCATCCTTTAAGCAGACAGCTCTCGCCTGCTTTGCTGTAATCCTATCCGTATCAGATTTTCAGATTTCACAAGCTCGTAAGTTTCTGTTTTTTAATATTTTGATTCATGAGTATTCTTATTTAATTTTTATAAAATATTTGATTTGTTTAAAAATTTGTAATAATTAATAAAACTGTAAACTAATAGAAGGGTCAATGCAGTTGCGGGAAAATTAATTTATATTAATATAAATCATTGGAAGGGAATAAAGATCCGGATAATTTACTGTAAATATTCAATTTCTGTATTCAATTGAACATTCAATTTCATTTGTGCATACATTATTATATTCAACATTCATTTGTGCTTCAGGGTGATATCCTCTGGCCCATGAACCTGAACATATTGTAAATCTAAGAGGAACTGATATCTAAATTACGAGGATCTTTCGCATAATATCTCATCTCAAACTTGACATAACGGCTAATTCTAATCAATTGCTTTAAAAGTCATCATATATATATCTTCTTAGGTTAAATTATATCAATACGGAAAAGAACATGAGAGCTCTCTACCTTTGAGGCGAACGCCTTTGTGGAGGACTTTTAAAGGAAACCGGCGCGTATTCACGTTAAATATGGGGAAACCAAGAAAATTTTTAAACCATGCAACCCGCTCGTTTACCTGGGATCGAGCCCAAATCGAAATCCTAGCATTCAGCGGTCTTAACCACTCGGCCGCTGGTATTATCCGCCTTTATCTCTTTACATACAGTTTTTAAGGCTAATGAAACTGTTTTCTTGAAAACGAATAAACCCAGTTGTTATTAACATTAATCCAAGATGTATATCGTCATCTAGGCCAAGGTTTTGCGCATCACATTACATTTTATGCAATGTTGCGCAGTGTTCCTGTGCCTCGATAAAAGGCACGATAACAAATAGAAATCTCATATACTCCATTTTTTGGAGTAATTTAGCTTCTAGTTATGAAAATTTAGTGCTATCTACTGCTCCTTGGTATTGAACAAATGTTTCGTCTTTGTATAACATATAAGCATTTATTTTAAATATAAATACCAATGTAAAGGTATATTTCTAGTTATAATGCAATTTCATAGTTTCTGTTTATGTGCATCTATGATTGTGTACCACTGTTAAACAAATAAATATACTTTACAAGTAGTAAACAACCTGTTATGAGGATTTGGTTACCAGTCATGAGCTTAATATTTTTGTGTTTTATTAAATCATTTGCCCCCCCCCCCGATTAATGCTTTTTAAATTTCGTTAAAGGTGACAGCGATGAAAGCGTTTAAATATTGAAATCTTCATTTTCCCCATCCGGAATTTCATGTAAAAATTCCCCCTTTAATAGTAATTTCCTCAGTGTTCTATTTTAAGTTAATGGTAACCAAAATATCTTGATAAGATATTTCTGTGTACATATACATTAATAATTTGATAAGATATTTCTGCATACATATACATGAAGCTAATTTTAATTTTGGAAATTTGGCAACCCTCTGGCTTAAAAGTCTGTTTACATATATATGCTAACAAAAGTGCATATATGACAAAATCCCTGCTTTCCATATTTGGGACCCTATCGATCTTTTAGCCTAGAATGATCTTCTGAGTTGCTGACGCCGGTGTTCATCACCAGTTTTCAGTTTCATTTTACTCCCAGTCTATGTAGTCCTACTTTGTAGTCAACCGCTACTAATCCGTATTAGTAGCGGTACTCTTGGGAATATATCAGTACTCTTTGGAAATATACTCCGAAAAGAGGAGTCGTTAAAATTCTGTATGCCTATAGCACATAATGGCAAAATATTTATTTCTAATATCTTACAATTACATTTTCCATCATTTGGAGGCTCCCAGAACTACCGATACACATCACATCATTCCTTCGCCATTCGTAGTCAATAATCGCCCCACCAGTGGTTGAGTAGTTAAGAACACTGAATGCTGGGAGTTCGACCTGCGTTTGATATCAAGTGAACAGGATAGCTCAGTAGTTCTAGACATTTTTTCGGAATGCACCCCTTTTACCATTGCTAGACGATCATTCCCCCCCCCACTCTTTTCCCAACTCGAAAAAAATACGCATACATTTATTTAAAATTAGATTATTTTTTAATGTGTTTTATAAATTAAACAAGAAAAAGATGTAGGAAATGTTGCTAAATACTAAAGCTTGAATAAAAGTACTTTTTTAAAATTAAATACTAAGCAGCTAAATAAAAGGCTAACTGCATCCCCCCTGAAACTAAGAAATTCCTCAACTGATTAATAATCCGGTGGCTGCATGGTTGGTTTTCCCAGATTTAGCAGGCTGAGATATAGCGTACATAGGAACGGCATTCCCTGAGGAAGTTCTTCACAAAGACATCCCTCCCCCCAGGCAGATAGCTTTCGTATGCTTTGCCATATTCGAATAACCTAGTCATTAATCATATTTGTGATCATAATTTATTGTATAAAATCGTTAACTAATTAGCTGCATCGTAGGTAATGGTAGCAAATGTTCTAGATAAAGAAAAAATGAATTCAAAATCACAATGGTTTTTATATTTATATGTATGTCTCGGTGCTAAAATAAATTTTTTTTATTAATTTTTTGTTCGTTCCACGGAAGTATTGACAACAAAGCAGCTTAATCTGTCCGTTGTCTTTGTTTCGATCTGTTTTGCCAGTTCTTAAGGCTGCCATTATGAGCTCTGTCTTGCTCTTCAAAAAGTCTTATAAAACTGTACGAATTGATAATTACAGATGACGTATTAGGTCGGCAAATGTTTGGAAAGGCGACAAGTGGGAAATAGTCCCGCTTTCAACAGCTTTGTTTTGGAATTAGAATGCGAAAGTTATTTCAATCAGTACTTCTTTTTTAAATAAAGAGATTAAATTCCCACATTGAAGAGTTTATTTTTTTTTATTGTTTTGTTTACTCACGGATGTAACGTTTATACCAATAGCGTAGTTCCTGGAAAAAACAGAGAAATAAAAGCAAGTGTTTTAATCGGTATTTTCAAAGAAATTGCCATGAAAATATAAAGTGCTTTGTGGGAAACTCCTGAAAAGAATGAGCACTTTCCCATAACTAATGAGCAAAACAAAAAAGTTTGTAAATCTCATTCTTTTTCACCATCTGAGAACACAAACAAACCTCCCGTACGATGAGAAAATTTCGAGGAAACAATGGATGGACATTAGTTGAAAGGAAGAGTGCAATGCATAAAAGTTTTGATGCTTATTTGTATACAAAGCTATTTTTCCATAAAATTAAGAGCAACTTTGCTTGGCGATTTTAAAAATAAATTGATAAAATGAATTTAGATCCCTAAAGGCGAAAAAAAAATCATTTATGCAAGCAAATTGCTAGCAGTTTTATGGGGGTTAATTTTTAGTTCATTTTGCTATAAAAACCAAACAAATAAATGTATTCCCGATATACATTTGTTTTCTGAATTTACACACAATTATTATCTTTTTTAACACGTGTATTCTAAACAACTAATTTGTGGATGCTCTCATCGTAGAACGTAACTGCAGAGATGATATCCATTAATTCACGGGAGTTTTCAATTCTCCATTAGTGCCTTGACCTCGCTTGAACAATCTCGCCAATTTTTACCCTTTACTGTGACCGTACACTTCGCATATCTGGCGTTGAATATCCACAGTTTTCATGTTTCTTACTGTTAATAACCGAATAACTAACCACTGACGTAGCTAGAACTTTTACCGCGCGGGGCGGTCCCTGAACCTGCTGTCCGTCTTGCTATACAAACAAATATCTATGAAAAATGTCAAAAACCACATGTAGGAAAATAAATTAAAACCCTATGTTTATTTCTGAAGAAGAACTTTAATTCCAACATTTTAAAATTATATTATTCTTTTGCTTACCTTTTTGTTTGTTATTTTGTTCATGACATTGTAGAGTTCTATTTGATTTCTCTTGCTGTTATGTAGACCGTAGGGAAGGATTTCTTAAATGCAAATATACGTTTGTAGGTCTTAAATACTTATTAAATGATTTTTATTTTGAAAACGCTTCTGACAGCTAACAATACCTACAACAGCTGAGAAGGAAGTTCGAACTAGTTTAACAATAATTGGAACTATGTTCTGGAAATTTGAATTTTTGCAGTTTATTCTAAAATACAAAGGACTGCTTTTCCAAATTCCAGTTTCGTTTTCCTTGGCAACAACGGAAGTAAAACTCGAAATACTTTTTTTTTTTTTTTTTTTTTTTTTTTAAAACGAAGAATTCTTTCTTATGAATTATCACCCTGACCATGATTTAGTTAATATTTGTAACATGCATTCAAAAGTTTCGACGGAATAAAAAACTGTGTAGCAAAAGTACTTAGCTCTTGAAAACACGTAATGATTTCAAATCTAAAGTAAAAAGTTTTTTTTTTTCCTTAATTTAACTCCATATGGTAATTTAGAATCTGTATATACTTAACCTACCTTGACGATCCGCTTAACGAATCTTTATAAAACAATGTTTCGCACAGAAAATGCCCCCTTAAAAAGGTATCACCTAGGGTGGACAGACTCCCCTTAGCTATGCCACTATGACTAACCGTATTTCACAGCCGGCCAAGGCGCTCGATTTTCTTCGACATTTAGCCTCACTATGGTACAGACGGACGCCGCCGTGAAGTGGCGTCATTTTCTGCGTAAAGAATGCCGGGAGTCTGCCCTCACTCGCACTGTACGTACGAAACTTCAAATGGTATTTATTCACAAATGAACCTCACTTAAAAAATTACCCACGTAGACTCCCTTTTATCCGGTCTTGGTCAAACATCCCTATTTTTGGCCAAACTTTTTTTTTTTTTTTCCTCAGATCAAATTTCCTTTATCAAATCAAGAAAAATATTCGAAGCACTACACTATTATACTTAAAGATATATTACTTTTTATTGAAAGAGTAAAGTAGTCATAGTAGTCACTGCTAGTCATAGTTCTGAAGGCTTTCCATCTTCAGTTAGTATTTGTTAGCTATACCTTTCGATTTAGAGCGACGGATGAATTAATGGAAAACTTTTTAAAGGAAACTGACTTCATGATACATATTGGAAAATCACAAAAGTGCTTATGCAACCAATCCGTTCATCGAGATTTCAATCCGAGTCCAAGTAACAACGTACAGAGATTTTTTATCATGGGAAAAAGTGGCGGTTGCTGAGCTTATGTGGTTTGTTGCATGTACATATTTTCCCATAGTAGTCGTTATTTTTTTAACATGCTAAAGAATTCAAATGATTACTTAAGTTAGATGTTTTTAAAACATTTGCGAGTGAATTATAATACGCAATATGTAATAAAAATTTGCTACTTTTTGTAAACATTCATCACTGCTACTTAATTGCTTCCAAAGCAAGTTATGTACATGGTCCCTCAGTGTAAATATGACGTTCAGAAAGAGCCAGAAGGGTGCACAAGTGGTACCAGATCTTTATTATTCACTCTTCCAACCAATATCAATCAATAACAGGTGTAACGTGTCAATAGCTAACATTTCCCTGCTTCAAGTTTTCAACATTAAATCGTCTCTTGCTAGTATTAAGATAGTCCCTATTTATCCCCATTCTTGATTCAGCGGGGGAAAAAAACAGAAATTTGCAGTTTCCTTTCCTTTTCAATACAACAACAGAAAAGGTCACGCTTTGCTTTTCATTATTTTTTCCTATGCTGAAAGTTTCGGCTTCATTACTTTGCGGGTGGAATATGTGTTTAAATAGCTTAACCGAATGTATAATGTCGAATGTATGTAACCAGTAGTAGATTATGCAACAAGTAACCAAGATCTTCTGAGATTTGAGGATTTTTAAATAATAATTTTAAGAAGCGGGTAGTGCATTCTAAATTTAACGAAAGGATGTACGTGTATGAAGCTTACGTTTATGAGTATTAACTTATATGAGTGATATTTTTTAATTAAAACGCAACTTTTTGATAATTTGTTTAACCAATTAAGGCAAAGTATATGAAGGGTATCTATAGTATGGGGGTAGATATTTTTGTGCAGGACTTTAAAAAAAAACTAAGGAAAAGTACATGAAGAGTATCTATCAAGGGGGGGGGATATTTTGTGCAGGACTTTTTAAAAGAAAGTAACTCTTGATCACGTTACGCACAAGGCAAACCACGCAAACACCCACTCAACTAACCTATTCGCTAGGATTCAGTTATAGTATTGACCGGCTGTATCCACTCGGCCATTGATAAAATTTACCATTCTTTAATTTGCAAAGGCAAAATAAGCGACAGCAATCTGCCTAAGAGGCGCACTTTCGTTTAATACTTTCTAAGAAGAACTCGCCTATACCTGGGTTACCCATTAGCAAATCAGCGTGCAGCTAGTCCATTCGTTGCCAGGAACCGAATCCGAGTAAGATTAATTTTCAATATTATGAGGGCATTTTATTTCGACTGAAAAACGTTTTGCAATAATTATGCGTGCGGTATGTCTTATTAAAGTCATCAGCGAAATTTTAATCTTTAACTCAGAATCTAATATACCTCAGTTACATTGTTTTGAATTATGCTCACAGAAAAGACTTAATGCACTTGTTAGAAAATCCATAGATTGAAATAAATTAGTACTAGTGTTGATTACTTACTTTAAGCAAACTACACGAAGACTATCTACATTCTATCTGAGTTTTGATCAAGAAGAACCGAGGGACTTGAAATGAATATGTTTGATTCTGGGGGTAAAAGGAGGATTTACGGACACGCACTAATTTTTAGCATTTCGTGCCCTGTTGGAAATTATTTCCTCAATTGCGTGCACCGAAAGCATGTAAATCCTACAGAAACTTGTTGATTCTGCAAATCTTTTAAATTTAAGAAGTAACTTTTTAATCCCATAGATACTATACCTATAAAGTTTCCCATTTACGCGGAAAGAATGATTTGCAGGTTTGCTAAGAGGAGACTTGCAGGCCTGGTCTTTTGTAAACATGTGCCCGGGGATTTAGAGATTTACCTTATTTACTAGTGAAACAGGTGCTTATTTAGAAAAACGAAAATATTATCCAAAAA
This sequence comes from Stegodyphus dumicola, assembly GCF_044657685.1. Taxonomy (NCBI): domain Eukaryota; kingdom Metazoa; phylum Arthropoda; class Arachnida; order Araneae; family Eresidae; genus Stegodyphus; species Stegodyphus dumicola. Next base: position 102,784,601 of record NC_140781.1, on the reverse strand, counting down.
AGGAGCCTTTCTTGCAGAGAGTGGCGTTTGATTTCTAGGGCTCTAACAACTTGCGAATCAGCTGTATTGACTTAAGGGTTGACTTTATGCGTTGTTATATAGCAACTTTCTTTCCTGGGATACTGTTTTATCGGGAATTATCCTTAAATCTGATCTATTTGAAAACTTATTACAAATTTTACTCAAGTCATTAAAACGAAATTCTAATGAATGTGTTTGTTTTATTAGCCTTTCAACATGATAGTGCACCTACACATCTTGAGATAATTAACTGAAATATTCTAGCATAAGATGTATAATTTTAATTAATATTGCAATTCTAAGAGAATGAGTTTATAACCCTCCTTTAATGTTTAACCATGAATCATACCATTTTGCTTTGGAGTTTCTAGGAGTCAAGTCGGTAATTTTTTGCTGAAAATCATTCCAAGTGTTGTCAGCCTTAAATACTTTTATAGATGACTTTCGAAAGATAACTCCATGCATGACAGAAAACAATTAAAAAATCCACTCAATCACTCCTTTCGTCCACGGGTAACTGAACTTGGTACGAAGTACCAGCATTAGGTGTTATTGTTTACTCTGCTGATGGTGAGAAGTTTCTAAACGAATAACTTATTTCCTCATGTGTAAATTGATAACGAGTTAAATTTTTCTTAGAAAGTTGTCTGCCAATGGCCTAAAGGATATGACCGCTGAACATCAGTAGTTATCCGGGTTCTAATTTCCTACGAGCAGGCCGATTACATAGATATTTCGTGTTTTTCTTCATGTGTAAAGGCCCTGGGAGTTCGACCTGGGTTTGATCCCAGGTGTACGCGCTGGCTTCAGGATTGATTTTCGTGATTTTTCCTGTGCGTAACGTGAATACGAGCCAGTTCTTCTTAGGAAGACTTCCATGAAGGCATCTCTCCCCAGGCAGATAAGCCCTTGTGTATTTTTCCATATTCCAGTAACCTAACATAACCCCATGTGTAAAATAAATATGATCCAATTTACCTTAAAAATCCTTCTTGAAGGCATCATTTCCCCTAAGCAAAATACCCTCGTGTGCTTTGCCTCAACCAACTAACCTGATGCCTAAAAGATGCATCACGAAGACATCTCTCCTGTTGGCTGATAGCTTTCGCGTACTTTACCATAACAGATTAAACATCTAGAAGATTAACATTTTTATATGTAATTTTGTGTTGCATATTAGTGACCAATATTGCGGACTTTATGGTAACTGTTATAACAATACATTTTGGATTCTGTTAAAAATACAGCCTTGTTAATGCCGAGCAGATAAAAGTGGTGAACACTTATAATTATTTCTCAACCTGCTAAGTAATGAAAGCCAAGTTCATTCAGAGTTCATCATCTTAGCTTTCATCAGAGCTTTAGTCTATAATTTTCATACAGCTTTCGTCTGGCAGATTTCCCTTACGGCCCTGAGTCAATTCGTCTTAAAGCCGTGATTCAGTTTCCTTTGAAGCAGTGAGTCTCTTAGAAAGCTTTATACTTAAGGCCTCCTTTGTTAAAATTTCCTGGTGCACTAGAAGTTCCTTAGCTCTAGAAAGTTACAAATCTACTTCCTTGCATCGTAAATGTCACGTTAGAAATTATCTTGAGAAACGTAACCGCTTGAAGAATTGGTTGAATAAAAAATTCTGATTACGGTTTTTTATATTATTTTTATCAGCTTTATTAGTAATAGTATTAAATTATTTTCTCATTTATTACATAAGCATTTGTTGACGCGCGCGTTGTACTGGAGTAAAGTTCAAAAACATAAGAACGTTTAATAAAAATTTTTTTATTTGTAAATATTGGCAGAAAGCCTAGAAATTGCTTGGAATTCTAGAAAAAAGTTCCTTATTATTTAAATTAAACTGAAATGTTTCGGAATTATTATTTAAGTTATAGCGGCGTATTTAGTTAAATACATTTGCAACACCAAATTTCTTTGAACAGAGGTAGAAAATGTTTTTATGCTGCGAATAATTAAATACTCTATTTAAGTGATTTGTTATCGGGTTAATATTCCCGATTTTTTTTATTAAAATGCAGTTTAAAATACTTAAATCTTTATTCTGCCTTTATTCACTATTTTTAACTCTTCGTGAAATCTTTAAGCAAAATTTTCTGTTACAGCTTCGTATAAAATAGAAAATAAAACACCTGTTAACGCTCTTTTGCTGCCATCTTATCTGAGAGATTACATGCATATTTTAATCTCCTGCTCTCTTTCTCCCCTACCCAAGTTTATTTTCAGTTTTGTTATAATAAGTTAAATATCAGCATTTTGTTAAAAGTTCATTCGTGTCTGTACTAATTTTATTACGATAAATACGAGCCAGTTTCCTAAAAATAGTAGTCTCTTAGGTAGAGAGCCTTTCCACACTTTGTCATAATTTGACGAATTCTAAGATTTTATTTTACTTCCATTAAAAAATTTTTCTACCTGATCTTGGTACGAATTGCCAGTGCTCGGCAGTCTTCTCCGCTGGTCCCTTGATGAGCTAGGAATAATAGCAGTTTGTATTCAGTAATTTCTCTCAGCACTTTGATATTAAATGTACTTCAGATAAGCTTATAATTCTTCGGTAGTATATGGTGGTGTATTTAATTATGGCAAAGCACACTAGGGCTATCTGCCTAAGAGGAGGGATGCCTTCGTGGAGGACTTTCTAAGGGAAACTGGCTCGTATACACGTTACACATGGGGAAAACCACGAAAACACCCATGCAGCCAACCCGTTCGCGGGATTCGAACCTCGGACCGAACTACCAGTGTTCAGCGACTTTACTGCTCGGCCGCTGGTGGGCTCGGTAGTATATGATTTATGACTAATTTGAATTACTGCAGAGTACTTTATAAAGGTGTTTATTTTTTACTTAACCCAAGATCCTTTCGATGAAGTATATTTTCAATGATTTTCAGAACAGCAAGCCAAACAGGTATTTGTGTACTGTGTTTTCTTATCCAACAACGAGCTGACTGCGTGAAATATTTCATGGGTTTCTACATATGTGAGGAGTGAAACAAGTTTCTTAAAACGTTTTCCGTAAAGAAAAAAAAAAAAATCTCTCCAAGATAAATAACTTGCTTTGTGCTTTACTGCAATTTTATAAATCACTCGTGTTACATGTCATTAGAAGATGTCCACACCGAACGCTGAAATCCACAACTTCCACCTGTTTTATCGCTCATTTCCAAAGAAAGTATCTTTGTCATTGTTTCTGTTATTTAAAGAATAATAAAGCATGCTGCGCGAGACTATAAAACTTATTGAAAAAGGCAACTGACGGTTCGCTTATTTTTATACCACGTTCTATTGCTTCTTACTGTGCATTTATGGAAAATTTTCAAAAATAAATAAATAAATAAATAAATAAATAAATAAAACAGCACATTGCTTAATGACTTGTTCACGACTTTGTGACGGCAGACTCAGGCGCAAACTGCGACATATTTTAATACATATCTTTGCATTATTCATGGTCTATGTACATATAATCGCTTTTTTTCAACGTTTCTGATAGTTCAGCTGCGTCATACTACTCCTCGCCACTACAGGGTTCAGTTGCATTCCCATCAGTGCTTGCTCCTGATGCATAATCGCCTTCCATAGACTCTAATTTATTACAAACTGCTCTTAGCCGAATGGATAAAACATTGAACCTGCTATTTTCTTGCAGCTTTTGCCCTTAAAATGCTGAGGTTCGAATCGCGCGAACGGGCTGGCTGCATGGGCGTTTTCGTGGTTTTCCCCATGTGTAACGTGTATACGAGCCAGTTTCCCTTAAAAAGTCCTCCACAAAGGCATCCCTCCCTTTAGGCAGATAGCCCTTGTGTGCTTTGCCATAATTAAATAATCTAATCCAATCCGCCCTTACAATGTTGACCACGAAGGCATCCATCTTTTTAGACAGACAGTTCTTGCGTGCTTTGCCATGTTCCAAATAATCGAACCCAGCTTCGATTACTGGTAGCTGAACGGGTTCAATATCTGTGTTAGGCTTTCGTAGTTTCCCTCGTAGTTAACAAAAAAAACAAGGTTGTTGTTTCCTTTATAAATTCCTCCGTGAAATCATTTCTTCGAAGGCAAAGAGCCCTAGGTACGTTCAGTGGCGTAGCGAGGGGGGGGGGCAAGAGGTGTATGATGAGCGGCGCCAAATGGTCTCCAAACAAGATTTTCATCATATCACTGTGTTTTTTCCGAGGGGGGGCCAAAAAAGGTATTTTGCCCCGAGCACCAGTTGTGCTCGCTACTCCACTGGGTACGTTATCTTTTAACCGATCTTCAAAATTAATTTTACCTCAAATATATCTACATTCAAATCTACTAGTAACGAGACATTATATGCAGTTATTTAGCAAATGAATAAAACAGCATTGTAAAAAACAAGACGAAATTAACTGCGTTAAAAAAATAAGGCCTCTTTCCTGAGTCCTACCCTTGGTTTTGCCATGACGTTGTTCAAGGTATAATAAATAATACAACTACCATTTAGTAAAGCTTGTAGAAAAAATATGTAGTGAATATACATTCATGGAGCAGTTGGTGACAGATGGTTGTCTGTCATCAAACCGCAGTATTGTAGTTGCATCGTCGTCGTTCATTTGCGTGGTAGTCATCATAAGCAAAGGATTAAACGAGTAAAACCTAACTTTGCATCTTTACGGTGTATGTTTGCTGTTAAACTTTTACTTGATCTACAGTTAATTAACCTAAAATTCTCAAATTAAGTTATCAAAAGTTAAGGTAAGTTCACTTTGGTACTAAAAAATAAAATGCTATGCAGTTAAACGTTTACTTGAGGAAGTTCTCCCACTGCCAGTATTCTTATACGAATCTGAATGAATACTATTTTGTGTTTTGAAGTGATTACTTTTATCAGTATTATATATTAAAAACTGTTTACTCATTAAGTAAACCCATGAGCTCAGGTTTAAAAACTTTGATAGTAATGTGAACTTAAAGGAATTCAGTGTCTAGCATAAATATAATTAAAAAATAGATTTGTGCATATATTACTAAAGGAGATTTTAGTATTATGTCTAACGCAACGGAAACTTATTATTTGTGCTTAAAACAGAAATTTTAGAAATGTGTTTTTAATCGAGAGGAATCACCATTGTGTTTCCTCTCGGTATAACAATTTAAAATTTCTAGTATTTTATTATGGCAACTATCTTTCATACTATTTCAACACTTCGATTAGCTTTGTATAACTCCGAAAGCTTTTTTTACCTAATTAGCCAAAAAATGAAATTTTTATAGGAAAACTAAAAAAATTATTAATGCATTTTAGTTTATAAAACTAAGTAGAAAGAATAAAATTTAATATACATATAGTAAGTGTAATTTAAATTGGAAAACAGGTAATTAAATCGACAAAAACTCTGATTCACATACTTGGCCAAATCTGTAAATATTCTGAGTTTCTTTAAAACTAAGTTGTGCAAACTACACAATGAATATTAATGAATCCGAAATTTGAAATTTTAAGAAAAAATGGGAAGGCCATTTGTTGATTTATGAGGAGAAATGTTACGTAATAAATCTCGTTACCAAGGCTTGAGTGGATTAAATACTGCTCTGCTTTTTGTTAAGCTCTTTCTCTAATCCCATATTTATGGATTATTTGATTGTAACAAAACACACGAGGAACATTGAAATGTAAGGCCTGCGTAAAGGAGTCTGGCCTGTATTTACGTTATGCTGAGGAAAGTTATTAGTCCGTTTGAAAAAATCCTTGGAAAAATTCGTGAAAATCAACAGTGGGAGGAGCTGAATGCATCTGTCGTTCATCACATAGTTAGGACATCCGAGGTAATAGTATGTTTCACCAGTGCTTCATGCCAATTCTGACTAAAAGTAGCTCGAGGGCCACTATATGAAGATCTGGTACACTTTTAGGAATCTTACAAGACAATTTTTAAGATCAAGAGATATTCTTGCCTCTGCTTACATCGAGGAACACCATAGCCTTATTCACTAACCCCACAATAGGTAGGGAGTTATTCTAAAGCAACCTTCAATACCTTCGCCCACCAGCGGCTGAGCGGTAAAAGTAGCTGAACACTAGTAGTTCTGTTCGAGGTTCGAATCTCGCGAACGGGATGGCTGCATGGGCGTTTTCGTGATTTTTCTCCTTGTGTAACGTGTATACGAGCTAGTTTCCCTTAGAAAGTCCTCTACGAAGCCATCCTTTACCTTAAGCAGATAGCTATCCACGCTTTACCGTAATTAAATAACCCAAACCAAACAATAAACTTCACCGCTCGTAGGATTTTTCTAGAGAAATTTTGAAAATCCTGTCATCTTGAACAAAATTTATAAGTTCATAGATTAATTGAAAAAAAAAAAGATCTTATGAACATTTTTTTCATTATTTTTTTAAGAAACTGAATACGTAATCATAGAATTATGAGAAGACTTTTGTTCAGAATTTTAATAACTAAATAGCATATTTTTTTAGAAACTTTTATGCATTGTAACATATTGCATGTCCATTAGCTTATTATTTCCATAGTACATAAAATATTTTAAATGGATTATACAACAAAAATGTCTTCTAAAGGACCCATGACTGCATTTTAAGGGGGAAAAATCAAATAAATAAGCCTTTAGATTAAGACAAACTTTCACGCATAAATTTTTTTAGCAAAAATATGCCAAGATTAAATTTTATATAAACCCCGCAAATTTTCTCGTATTTCCTACAGATTATTTTAACAAGGAAAACAAACATTGCCATGTGTACAAAATTACACAAAATATCATAAAAATATATTAAAAATTTTAGAAGCCATACACATGTATTGCTGTAGCGTCTACTCATAGCCAAATTTTAATAACCAAAAGACTTATTTGGAGTTAGAAATTTATTAATTGAGAATGGGGTTGCAAGTTTAGAATTGCTGATATATTTTTAAGAATATTTTTAAGAATTCAAACATATGAAGTTTTGCGTGTAATGGAATTCATTTTTACAAGGTTTCGGTTCTGTTCGGTGTGTTTTTTCTTCGAGTGGAAGTTTTATGTTTAGGTTAGTCTATGTAAATATGATGAAACACACGTGGGCTCTTTGCCTAAGGAAAAAAGTACCTCCATGGAGGACCTACACTGAGGGAAGCTTGTTCCCCATGTTTAACGTGACGCGAGAAACATCCATGCAACTAGCCCCTTGACCTGGGTTCGAATCCGTCTCGAACTGTTGTTATTCAGCTATCTCATCTATTCTGCGACTGCGGTGGAGCGTTTTAAGATATAAAGATCTGATAACCATTCCAGGTCAGATATTGTACATTCCAAATCTTTTTTTTTTTTTTTTTTTTTTTTAAGGAATCTTTAGTAGGCTAAGAAAGAACTTTTTCATTCGATCTTCCTGCGTATTGCTCACCTATAAAAAAACTTTAACTTCTTTATTTTTATAAAAACTATCAGATGTCCAGAGGTTTTATTGTAATCCGAAAGCCTGTCTTAATTGTTTCAATTCTTAAACATCGCTCTATGACCAACCGATATAGAATCATTTAGTCGTGCAATCTCTCTGAAGCACCCAAAAATAAGCTTCGATCTGCTAGCGTCCGATGGTTAAAACTACTAAATTGCTCTCCAAATTCTAATTAACTGCGAAGTAATCTTGCTACCTGCATATTTTCTAGTTTCTAATGTGCATATCTTAAATACAAAAAACTTCCCGTAAAAGGATTCCTAAGGCAAATATTTCTTTCCAGATCATACTTGCGTGTTTTGCCGCAATTAAGTGTGTAGCCAAGCTTCTTCTTTTTATCGGCACATCGTAATTGCTGATTACAAATGGCGAAATATTCTAAAAGCGTTCTTTTAAATGCTGCACTTTAATTTAGCAAAGCAGGTTTGAGTAACCATTTAACATTGGCGAAAGAAGCAATCCGGAAAACGAGTGACTAAGGAACACTGGTAGTTAGTTTCCCTTCATTTGGGATTAGGAGCGACTAGGCTGTTGACTCTAAAGTGCAGTCGTATTTTTAATTCGTTGTATAAAGTAAATAGTAATCACCCCTCCCCCCGTAGTCTACCTTATTTTTTATTCTCTGAATTGATTGTTAATTAGCTTGTTGGGTTAAATGCTACCTTTAACGATCACCAACCTCCTAAACAATCATTCTTCACTATTTAACATCACATCAGTAGCTGAGTGGTTAAAGACTACTGAATATCGGTAGTTCGACTTAGATTCGTGCCCAGGTTTTTTTCTTACTTAGGTTTTTTTTTTTTTTTTTTTTCCATGCGCGACTTCAATTTGAGCCAGTTTTCGTTAGAAAGTCCAGCTTCCAATACTCAGCGGTCCAAGTCACTGAATACTGGTAATTGGACTAGGGCTCTAATCCTGGAAAATGGGTTGACTGCACTGGTGTTTTTGTGGTTTTCCGCATGTGTGAGAGCTGGTTTCCTTTAGAAAGTTCTACACTAAGACATCTCTTCCCTTAGACAGTTAGCCCTCGCGTGCTTTGCTATTCTCAAATAACCCAACCTAACCTTCAACCGTTTAACACAGGAAATGCGGTATATAAAGCAATATTTGCGGTGAACTTCGCCATTAATTATTTTCCTAATTGTTAATCGTTGTTATTACGTTACCTTGAAAAGTAATAAATTGCAAACGTTTGTATTAAAAACTCCTATCTTGATTTTTTATCTCGTATATTGTAACCTTTTGTTTCAGATCTCAAAAGAAGAGTGCATAATAAAAAGTAAAACCGATTTCTTATTCTTTGCTATCAAATTCTGAGATAACGCAGTGTTTTACGCCGTTGAAGGAAGTTTCAGTCCCCATTTATTTTCTTGAATAGACGTTATTCGAACATCTGTTGCCTCAAATTGTGCGACGACGTTTGTGTCCGTGCGAAAAGACAAGTGATAATCTGTTGTTCTTCGTGATAAAGCCAACAAGTAAAGAAAAAGAGAAAAAAAAATCACGTAACGATAAATGCTCACGCAATACCATTGAAAGAAGACTCCTGAATTGTTGTAATTCGTTGTTGGCCGTAAGGGGGAAAAAAGGATTTTTGCGATTCCAGAACAGGAATTTCAGCCCTCCCCTCCTTCCTTTTCGTGTGCGACAATGGAGTTCTGAAACCTAGTAACGGAGAAGAATCTTGGAATCTTATTTTACATTATTTGTTTTCACTTTTTTAAAGTACGCTTCAGACTGAAACAAGATACTGATTTCTTGACAGTAAAAATATTTGGCAAAAGTATAACGCGAAATTCTCTTAAAAAGCGAGGGGGAAGAATCTTTTCTGATTTTACTGTAGGAAAGAATTTGCTTTGCTTTAAAAAAAAATTTTTCTGAGAAATTGAATTTTGTAAAATTATATTGGAAAAATGAACCACAAGAGATTAAAGAATTTTCATCGTACGCCCATATTATTAAATTTTATTTGTGCCTTTTTAAATAAATACTATATAGCTGCATTTTTAAAGCATATACTATTGAATTTCTTTTCTCTTTAACCACTGATTTCAGATTTTCCTGAAATTTCAACCGTTACGATTCAAATTCGAAAAAAATACGTCTAATACTATGTACGTTGTAACATAAAGCCGGTTTTCGTAATTTGCAAAAGGGCTGGCTGATTTAAAATGAAGAAAAACATGCGATAGCTATCTACTAAAAAACTTATGCCTTCTTGGAGGGCTATCTAAGGGAAACAGACACATTTTCACGTTATCCTTGGAAACCCATACTGTCAGCCCATTCGCCGAGATTTGAACCGGGTCGGACAAGGTTTCGTAGTCTTTGGTTACTAGCGTTATCATGCACGTAATATGTATAACAGTTTCTAGGAATAAAAGTTTCTACGTGTTACTGGGGTTATTTTCTGATATGAATGATTTGTCTCCCATATCGAACCTTAAAATAGAATGATAAAATTTATAAAAGCGAATGATTGTGTAATATATTTTGTCTTTTAAATCTTTCTTAAAAATGTCTTACAAGATTTTTCTTTGGAAGCAGATCTTAATCTTTAATTAAATAATTTCCACAGTCCACTTTGTAAGGTGAAACCTAATTAACTAATTGCACTTGTTTGACCTTCTGTCGAATTTTCTTCTTTGAACAAAACAGAAGTCTTAACTACATTTCAGTTAACACAAACAAGAGGTAAAATTTAACTAAAGAACTTATTAATCTTACGTCTTGTAGTGAAACTAAAAGTTAAAGATTACTCCCATTGCTACTTGCGGGGTGTAGGAACTTAAATATTTAAAGCTGTATACTACAAAATCGAATTTTCACCATAGAATTTGGCTCCGACACAGGAGATTCAAATCCTACAAGCTAACAGATACAAAATTCACTCCCTAGGCCACAGGTTGGCTAAGTCGTCTTCTGAAGTTCATACTCTGTATCGGACATACACTCTAAACTACATATTTGCTCGCTATTTAAACTCAAACTAACTTATATTCGGGTGACGGCCGCGGAAGAAGTAGAAAGTACAGAAAGGAATTAATATAAAAATAACGTACTGGCTAAAATAAAACTTAAGAGACTTGGCCCCAAAATGGCTACCGGTGTAGGATCCTCCTGCTCTTTAATGTACAAATTCTTTAGCTTTTAAATTGTTCATATTAGAAATTTCATGTGGGTTATCTGAGCTTTTAATGTAACACTCATAGCAAAGTTTTTAGGAATGATAAAAAATAGCATTCACCAATAAATTACCAATACACCAATAAATTTGTTTCGGATCATGTCGGACTCCCAGTTAGTCAGTGTTCTATATGGACAGGGCTATTTCAGGTGTGTTATCCTATTTTTGACATATATACGAACCGAAAACCTTACAAAATCATCCTCGAATATTATTCCCGCAATGGTTAGTGATCATTGTAAGCCATTGCAGATTACATACCTATTTTAGTAACTATTAAAATTTCTTAGAGTACAAAGCAACCTTCGTCACCATCTGTAACAAACAAAATCATATGTTCCAAGAACCACATGCTACTTTTGCCTGCGATTATTATCAACTTGTAACTATCTACCAGTGCGTACCTACTTTTTTTGTCCTCTTTCTCTTTATCACAAATTAAGATAATCGTCACGCGTTTTATCTAATATTTGTCCTTCTCCACCTGAGCATTTATTTAAATGCATTTTAAAACTAAACTAAAAAAAATCTTTCAGCTTTCTTCCCTTGTTTCTTTTCTTTTTTTTCTTTCCTTTTTTAATTTATGCGTCACTCTGCATTTAAAATACAAGTAGCTCAAGAAGATAGTTTCTAGTTTTCATTTGCTCATTATCAGTTACAAATTCAACAATTCAACTTATACCTTCATACCTTGCAATAAATTTCGGTAACTGTTGATGCTCATGGTTTATCTGTTTGTGTAACTAAATAAAGCAAAGCAGACGAGGTATATTTGCTTATGTAAAGGATGCCTTTTTTGAAGGATTTTCTAAGGAAAGTTGGCTCATATTTTAGTTACAAATGAGAAAAACCGCATGTAGTCGGCCTTTTCGTAAGAATTTGAGCACGTGTCAAATTATTAATGCTCATCTGGTTGCGTTCCTTGATAGGCTTTGATGCTGTGAAGTCGGTGTTTGGTATCGTGTTGTACAATCAAATCATCTTGCACTTTGTACGTTAATTTGGTGCTTTATTAAACTACATTTTATTAAATAAATCATATTAAATACAGAGTGGTTGTAAGAAAAATTTCCGATATTTGAGCCCCTACCGGCCTATCCGCTCAACCAATCAAAATGAAATTTCAGATATTGTTGTTTGAAGGTATGCATTCGAGATTCCGATGATTTGAAACTATAGAACTCTCACGGTTACGATTTCATTGAAAACATTTCAAAATTTTCGAGCGGTAACAGTCACTTTTTTTCTACACAAATCGATCAGCTCACTGAAAAACCATAAATGGCGTTTGACACGTATGACGAAAACGTTTGGAGTAAGACATTTGCAAAGAAGAGCATTACACGTGAGAGGGGAGGGAAATGAACTTTTATTTGGAATGACAAGTTTTTAACGTAGCCTTCGTAGACGATAACGCATTGCATGCGGGAGATTGTTGATAGCAATGACGAACGTAACATCGCTCAAGGAATCTGTATAACTTATCGCATTTTTCAATTTGCAATGAATGTTTTATCGCATCTTTCAATTCTGGCAAATCCTGTGGATTTGACATGTACCCGTAGATTTCGGATATGATTGCTATAATATAGGGCTCAACGAAAAATCCAGAAAAAAAAATCCATCGGAGTAGGCTAATGGGATTGCGATGGCCACGAAACTGTAACGTTACGAGAGATGACGCTACCTTGAAACGTTGAAAACTTGTAATTCTATTATATTTTCCCCCCACTCTCCTCTCTTGTGCTGTCATTCATCCTTTATAAAGCTCTTAAATGTTTTACGCCGTCAATTTTCTTCAAACGTGTATCATTCCAACGCTGTTTATGGTTTTCAATGCACTGATCAGTTTGTGTATGAAAAACGTAAGCGTTGTCATTCGAAAATTTTGAAATTTTTCACTGTGACCGAAACTATGAGAGCTCTATTGTTTTAAATCATCACAATCCCGAGACCATACTTTCGAATAACAATATGTAAAATTTCATTTCGATTGGTAGATCGAATAAACCATTTGGGTTTCATATATGGAAGAAGTTTTTTTATGATCACCCTGTATATCTTAAAATAAAAATTCGGTACACAGAATAAACATTTCAGAAAATTATCTTTGAACTACCGACACGATACAGTAATATTACTTCTAAAGTTATACTTTGAGTAATACTGCCCGCCTAAAAAGTTCAGTTCAGGTACTTTGTAATAAACAGCTAAGGAAGAACTGATATTAATAGAATTTAAATCTAGGTGGTGTGTTATAAGTACATAAAAACTTTATTTGCATCAAACATTACTGATTCCAGCATTATGTCCGTTATTTATATTTTGTCTTCACTAATATAGTTAAGCTGAAAAATTCCACATTGCACTTGATTTTGAAAGGTGGAATTCCAAAAAATGGGGATAAGTTACACTTTGCAGTAATTTTATTTTCGTCATGAAGATGAAACATAATTAGAAAAAACATTTTTATACGTATAAGTAGAAAAAACATTTTTATACGTATAAGTAGAAAAACATTTTTATAGGTATAAGTAGAAAAAACATTTTTATACGTATAAGTAGAAAAACATTTTTATAGGTATAAGTAGAAAAAACATTTTTATACGTATAAGTAGAAAAAACATTTTTATACGTATAAGTAGAAAAAACATTTTTATACGTATAAGTAGAAAAAACATTTTTATACGTATAAGTAGAAAAAACATTTTTATACGTATAAGTAGAAAAAAAAACATTTTTGTACATATTTTATTATATAATGAAAGTGGTAATGCTGTAAGTAATAACATTAATATTATTCGATTTATAAACTTTTGCTTTTTTGGCTTTGTCATAATTATCACCTAAACGTATTTAATTTTAAAAATTTCTCACATTTAGTTTTGCTTTCTTTTCAGTTGTAGTGAAGTATTGTTTTATGTTCTTATAATGACGTCTTTCCTATATCGTTTTGTGGTTGCAGAAGCTTATAATAGGCCTTTTAGTTTCGTTCTGTCAGTAACAACATTTAATACCTAAGAAACGGCCAAACTTTTTGATTAGAATTTCTATTGCTAAAAATATAAAGTTTCAAAGCATATTTTGTAAACTAAGTGTATGCTAATTGTTTTAAAATGTAAAAAAATTAATTACAAACTCTTTGCAAGTTGGGGACGCACGGGGAATAGGTAAAATAACCGCAATAGCTTTTCTTCCATTTTCCAGACACATTATTGCACATTAGTTGAGCTTTTATTATATTTATTATAATTTAATTTACTGATCTTTGTTTTCCATCTCAGAGCTAGTCAAATGCCAGAATGATTTCTTTTAAGTCTTGTTGAAATACAAGTATATTTATTCTTGCCTTTTCATCGAAATCCGCGCTTGCCATCCTCTGCTGAAACTTTTCTGTTATTCAAGCCACTTGACCGCACTCATTATGTGTAGAAAGCAAACCAGTCTCAGAGGCCCACTGGGTATAGTATTTATGAAGGCAGGCTTTCTTTTTTCTTCCCCCTGCCCGACTGCTAGAGATAGGAGATGTCATCTTCTGCCAGAACTGCTGAGAACTATCGTTACTCTGCTTACATAGAAAACTTGGAAACGGAAAAGTAAATAAATAAGAATGCATAAGCGTTTATGGATTAATATTTCGGAAAAGCTTTCAAAAAGGAATTTCCTTTTAACCTTCTGCATATGCTAATCCAGTAATTAATGTCAAAAAAAAAAGGACATTTTTGCATTTTTCACAATCATTTGGACTCTTCTGAAACTATCGTGCAATGATGTAAAAAAGATAGCTATAGTCGAAAAATTTTTGTGAAATGTTTTAAGTATTTAATGTTTCAAGTTAGTTTTAAGTATTAGTGAATTTATATAATTATATATTATGTAAATTCAAATTCGCATTAAATATGTAATTAAGATCTTAACTATAATTTTGCCAAACTCTTGAAGCACGAATGTAAAAATAAACAACACAATATATAATGATAACAATAAACACTCCCGTGTCTTTTCCTAAGCATATTTTTAAGAATCCTTAGCCTTATTATTTTATGGTATGTAATTGTCAGTCAACTGCAGCACTTCCACACATATTAAGCTGTTTGTTACACCATTTCATGGACGTCAGTTCCTCTGCCTGAGAATACATAAATCTAATAGCGTGATGAACGATATTCTAGAACCGCTGAACCAATTTCCAACACGGAGGCCTTCTTCTTTTTGCAGTTTTTAACACTGCACCTCAAATGGTTTCCTCGTTAACATAAAGATTCATGTTGTGGCCATTTTTTCATACTCGTTTGTCAGGTAAAAGACTTTTTTTTAAAATGATATAACATCCACTCATTAATTTATAAAGTAAAGATTGTTATCGTCATATTCGCACATAAAAAGCGATGAATACATATTTAAATAAACAATGCGAGCTCGAAAAACCTCATCAAAAATGGATAATATAAGAACACGGTGCTAATATACGATTACGTGGCGAGGTGCAAGAACGCGCAGCCAGATTTTGGCGAGATATCTCTGTTGATTGGCGATTCAATATCGGGGGCCGCTGTAACAAAGAAGTACCGAAATTCATTTGTTAGATATAAATAATCTCTAAAATAGTGCGATAAAAAAACCTCCTATTACTCCTACCAGAATGTTTCTGTATAAGCATTATTTTAAGCTATTATATGAGAAGAGCAGAATTCAGCTAAAAAGGGTAAGTGCATAGCAAATTAAAGAAAAAAAAAAAAACTTTCTTTCTAGAAAAGAAATCCGCTACATGTCGCAGAGAGGTATGAAATCTTATTAAATTGCTTTTAATTAAATCTATCATTACATTGAGAAATAGATTTTCCACTAGTCATTGAAATTTTTTCACATATACCGAAATATGAGTCACTTCTATGACGCTGTGTGAGCTTTCCTGTTAATAGCCTTTTCCCGTCTCTTTTACACATTTCTTCACTTTGCAATCTCGAGTGCAATGTTCACGTCATTCTGAAAGTTTATCAAGGGCTTCTCGGCACATTTTGAAAGTTTGTCAAAGAAGACAAATTTTCTTACGGGAACTCTCTTGTTTCGATTAAACGCATTCCGTTTAGATTTATCACACTGGACATTGGAACGCTTACGTTTTCCTGTCTTTAGTTCCCTGCCCCGTGACTAATTCTCACAGTTTCCAAAATAAACACGTAAACATCCTGCACATTCTTCAGTTCGATCAAGTTATCCGAACTGTTATCGCGGAAACCTTTGCTGAAAAGGATCAAGTGAATCTAGTAAAAGGTGGTTAAAGTATGTAGCTCATTTTCAGATTGTATTTCCTCCCTTGACCTGCTGGTTAAAAAATAAAACACATAGTTAATTCGTTAGTCTAATTTTTCAATCCTAGATTTTTGTTACACGAAATTTAAGTATTACTGAATAACAGAAATGCAAGATTAAACCTGTGTGAGATATACCAAATCTGCGAATATCAGTATTGAGTCAAAGGCCTGGAGAAAACACGAGATTAAGTTGTTCATTAAAAATACATTATGAACAAATAAATAAAAATTCTTTTGTAGAAAAACTGACTTAACCCTTAGAAACTATTCATGCAAATCTTTATTATTTTTGCTCCAATTTAAAGCAAAGTAGAAAAGTGTATTAAGAAGTATTTAGAAAGTTGTTTAATTGATTAAGGCAAAGTATGCAAGAAATACCTGCACAAAAGGAAAGAATGCCTTCATGAAGAACTTTGTAAAGAAAATTGGTTTTTACTCGCACCACACGTGGAGAAAAACTTCGAAAATCCCATGTAGCTAGCCCGTTCGATTAAATTTAAAACGGAATCGAACTAAAAGCGCTCGGTGATCCACTAGACCGTTGGTGGGTACATTTAAAAGACTATTGTTCTTATTCACGAGCATTTTTTCTAGATTTTCTGTTTTGTTTTTAAAGAAGCGTAAAAGATTAAAATGTTGCGTCCAAAAGGGCATCTGAGGCGTGCTTGACTGTGCTACAAGCACTTGTCTAGTGTATAGGAAAGCCGCATTTTAAGTAAGTCTCTGCTTCAGACTAGGAGATTTGTACAATAGACACATCAGTTACCATCTTGCTCGTAGCGATACATTAGTAGCTAATTGTTGGCAAGAATAGACTCACTCATGCTTCAGATTTCTTTCGCGATATGAAGAACTCGGACTTTAGAGAAATCCAAAATATTCTGAATTATGGTGAGTTTGCCGTCAACCTTTCAAACGATGAAAGTCAATTTTTCACAGCAAAAACGGCAATTCTTCAGTCTTTTCAGAGCATTACCTATTTAACATCAATATCACCAGCTTTTTAACTAACCTTCCTTTTTCTGCAACCAGGATTTTATTTGCTAACGATTTAACGGATATTTTATAAAACGAAAAAGGGCCACTTGCGCTACGACTAAACTTCACGGTTGCGGTGCCGTGCGCTACAATATAACAAGCGGTAAAGTGTCTCATTTACGCCCCTCCGCGTCTGCGAGTGCAATCCAGAGCTGTAACTCGAAAAATAAACAATCTCGTTGTTAGCCGACGTGTGCACCACGTTATTTTCATTTTTTCGATAAATGCTATCGACGTGGTGTTCACGTCGCTCGCGGTTTGAGACAAAAGCATCTCGACGTGCGTAGCACGTCTTTTTAGCGCAAGTGGTTAAACGCTTAAACGAGAAAGGGCAATCTTTCTTATTCTAGGAAGTTAGATCTTGTGTTTTTTGTCATGTTCAAATAACTTAACCTTTTGATATTCGTCTATGATCTGCTGTAAGAGCAGGTAAAAGAAAGCACATGAAATTGAAGAAGCTATAAAAATGTTCTGCATCCACAGATGTTCAAGAGGATGTGCGGTGTGGTGTATTTAATTATGGCAAAGCACACTAGGGCTATCTGCCTAAGAGGAGGGATGCCTTTCGTGGAGGACTTTCTAAGGGAAACTGGCTCGTATACACGTTACACATGGGGAAAACCACGAAAACGCCCATGCAGCCAGCCTCAAGAGGATGTGCAATCAGGGGAAAATCACATTTGAACCAGCGGCATCGCTGTCATCTATTTGAAGGCATTTTACGTTGTCCATGTTCCAAACTCCTTCCCGAGGGCATCCATTCCCAAAGGCACAGTGGCGTAGCTAGGGTGGGGCAAAGGGGGGACATCTGTCCCCGGGCGCAGCATCCAAGGGGCGCCAAATTGATGCTACGAAAATGTTTAATGAAATGTTTTCCATTCTTGGCACACAGAAAGGGGCGCAAATTCTTCAGTTGTCCCCGGGCGCTGGAAACTCTAGCTACGCCCCTGCAAAGGCAGGTAGCTTTCGAGTACTTTGCCATAATCTAAATAAGCCTAATCCCATCCTCAATGTATCTTGTAGTCTAAAAGATGATTGGCGAAAGTTAAGTTCTCGATGACCATTAAGGAGATTACTTATTTCCAACATAAAGGTTGGAGCCAATTTTGGTCACCCATGGCAATGTTTGCATGGAAGCATGTTGCATTTAGCGACGAAATCTGCTTCTCTTTTAGTGCTGATGACCGCTGTGTTTATATGTGGAACAGTATGACCAGCTTTCCAATCCTGTATTTGTTCTCAAACGGCAAGCAACAGTTACACTTAATGTGATAGCTTGGGAAGCCATCGATTCAGAAGCTGATCTCCTCTAATTGTGTTGCAAGGTAATGTGATGTTATTCTCCAGCCATTCATTGCTGTGGCCTTTATATCTTCAAGGAAGGGATTTAGCACTCACTAAAATTTAACGTTCTTGTTATCATCATGACTGATAAACCTTTTTTTCTGTTCCAAAATTCTGGTTATTTATATATCTCATTTATGCAAATTATAGGCGATTATGGCTCCATTTTTTATAAGGGCATGTATTTTTTAAAGAAAGTATTAAATATGAACTCGATTTGAACCAGTAGCAACGTTTCAAGTATCTGAGATAATCACCAAGAAGTAAAAATATCAAAGAAGTGAAATTTCAGAAGCATCATTACTTCGATTAATTTCTTCTTAGGTTGTTAAAACAAGGAAGAAGTACAATAACACAGTAGTAAAATAGATAACATATAAATATTAGGATCACTAACACCGCAACACTTTAAAATATAGTGGTTTTAGATGATAAGAATGATAATATCTCACATCGTAAATGTTCAATAAAGTATTACTAAAATCATAATTTACAATGAATTCTTAGTACAAAAGTTTTAAAGATTTTCTTAGACATTTTAGGTACGGTTCTTCCTTAGTTTCAATTTTTAGAGTGTTTTCCGTTTTTGCTCGTGAATACTTCTGTCAGTTATTACTTCAAGTTTCCTTTTCTACTTGGGTAGAAATAATGGTAGTATTTAAATTTTTATTTTGTTTCATTCTGTTGTAGATGTGTTCATACGTAGATTTATTGTATAAACAGCCTAGAATTTTTTAATATATGTATGGTATCCGAAGAACCATATAAATAGTCAGGTTTCGTAATTTTTATTACATTATTTTTTTTAGATTTAAAAATGCCAAAACGTGAGTATTTGCGTCATTGAAAACATTTTTGTAACTCGAGGTTTTTGTAACTACGACCGAAGATTGCGAAAATAAAGCCCTTGTAACGACTGATAAGGGTTCTGTAGTCACGGTGTATATATAATATATACTAGACAGTTGCGGATGTATAATTATGCAACAGGCATTTTACGATTTAAATAGCTTAGTTTGGTACGTAGGCTAATTGGAAGGTTTAACACTAATTCTCGTGTTCAAAATCAAATGACACTGCGGTCTCTATTTTTTACCCCTCCATATCTGAATACTTTACACTGAATTACACTTTTCACAGCATATTTACCAATGATTCAGAAACGCGGCGTAGACTGCTTTATGACATCTTTTCTGGTATTAGAACGCTTGGTTGTTCACTTACTCATTGGAACAGAACCTCTTCCCGCAGGATTATCTTTACAAAGTTGAGAACGTCCAAAAATCATATGTCATTAAGAGATATTTAGTGATATATGATTTTCAGGTCTAGAAATCACACGCCATTGGGGTATACGCAGAGGATTTTAGCGCTAACTGTTCGATTTCGGACAATGCTACTAATGCCATTGTATTGTGGCGGAAATCCCGATTGCAGTGAGTGGCAACGTTCATCTTTGCCGCAATATGCACATGGGCTCGCCAAGCTCGAGGATAAAAACTTAAACAAATTCGCCGATACCAACTACTTACTTTTCACCTTATTTTGCCTGTTCATTCAAGATATCTGGCGTCGGCTCGTGTGTGTTAATGTTAAATGTGCCTTTTGCAAGAGCTGATTTCCTATTTTAAACATTAAAGTTGGTTTTCACTATTAGATGAAGTCTTTGATTCTTTAGCTCTTCTACTGACCTTCTCATGATGGAGTCTAATGACGATAAAACATCGCCCATAGTATCAGCATACAGCCGAATATTTCCCTGAAGCAAAATAACCGTTTCTTGAACAAATCCTTTTTATTAGTTTCTCATGACTCCACGCGAATGGTTTTCAAGACATTTATATGGTAGTCACTGCTCATTGTCTGCTCATGTGTTTGAAATGTAGACTACGTAACAACACTGAGTAACTTTCTAAAACGTGTTTTGTTGAACACATGCTGAAGTGCCTCCATCACTGAAATTTTGATTCAGGGTTAACTATTTCACCAGCATATGCATAGAGTAACATGTGTCTTGTAATGGCTTTTTCCAAGTTAAACGCAAAATCTAATCAGTTCTTTGTAGCATAGTCATACAGAGATCTTCAAACTGCCCTCGACGAAACGGACTAGAGGCGCTTCCTCTCTTGTTTGACCAAATGCTGAAAGTTATGGCAGTACCAACAGCAAGCTGAAATAAGCAAACTAAACTTTTACAAAACTCTATATAAGATTTCAGCTTCTAATATCTGGGAAGAGAAACAGTGATAGTCTCAAAATATTTCAACTAGTCCTTAGATGCCTTGCTCCTAAAACAACATTTTAGGAGCATGCAGTTTGTTCGCAAACAATAACAATAAGTTATGCTGTAAACGCTACAATTAGTAATAACGAATAACACTGACATTACAAATGAAACTAATTTGAATTCTGTCTAAGAATTTAATGACAAATGGATTATGTTAAACAGAAGTGTACTTTAGGTAATATTCATTAAGCGTGCCCGAAAAACCACGATTCCCACTTTCGTCCCCATTCGCAGTGTCATAATATTGAAATACGTCCCCCCCCTTTTTTTTTACAGTCGCATGCATAAATTGGTAGTTAACCGATAGTTTGTAACAGTACTTGGTTGATACTGGTACAAACTATTGGTTACTATCGGTATTAGTACCTATTGGTATTTAACCGCTAGCTTTGTAATTAGATAGAAAAATAAAACAAAATCTTGCTGCTTTGATACGAAGTAAGATAGAAAAAAAAACCATGTCCTGTTGTGCGGACATTTGAAGAGTTAGATTATTTAACTATGATAATCATATCTACTTTATTTGCAAGAAGCTTCAAATTCCATAGTTGTCATTCTTCTAGCAAGAGTTTACTTACTTGTATATCATTTTGATAGCAAGAGAAGTGTAATAAAGTCATGAAGGATGTCAGGTTGTTTTGATGGTAATATGTAACAAATCTAAATTTTCATTAGTTCTGTTTTTTTTTTTTTTTTTTTTTTTTTTAGTTATTTGTTTTAGATAATCTACTTTGTTCCTTTTATCGAACTTAATTCCTTCTGAATACTATTTTTAGGAAACACTTAACTGGTGATTTTAAATTGTTAGTAAGTATTCAGTGAAAATATTACTAATGACATTAAGCAATTTGTGAACGCTTATTTTTTTATACAAATAACACAGTGATTTATTATTTTACTTAAATACCTGAAAAGTATTCTTTGGCTAAGCTACAAGGTAATTAATGTTAGTGTGTCTTTGATTTATATAGTACTTTGGAAAGGAATGGTATTTTCCTTTATAGGTTTTTTTTATTCATACTTATGAGTAAAACGTGAAACAATCTTTCTAATGAAATAGTTTATTTAATTTCTGTATTAGTTAAACATTTGTTTTTTATTATAATATATAATAAAGTAATATTTTTTTCTTCTCTTTTGCAGGTAAGAAATTTCTTTTCTGCTGATAGAAATGTGAACATATTTGCAGATTGGAGTATTCTGTGTGAGTAACACATACTAATTCGATTTGAGAACATTAATATTGTAGGAATTCCAAGTTCAACTTGCTGTTTTGGTGGATTTTCTGTAATAAAATCCACATAATTATGTTTTTCAACGTTTAGGTTTGAATGACCCCAGATTATTTTAGGTGTTCTGCCTGGAACTTAAAATATAACCATCCATGTGCACATTAAACCCAGTCATTTATTACTGTTAGCTATTGAGCTATCTTTGGTATTTATATAATTCTAGATCTAGTTTTGCTAGAAAGTAATAAAACTGCGAGGTGAATTACATAATAGGGCGCAAGTACAGGAACAAGATCGTTGACATTCGTAAACGGGGAAATGTTTGGAAGTATCTACAAGTTATTTCGCACGAGCGAGTGATTATTTCATTCCCATTTATGCCTACGTAACACTTCTTGTCAAAGGACATAGTATGATATTAATTTCGACGTTGTTGAAAGGGAGGATAAATCGGTGGGAAAAAATTCTTAAGACATTCTTTTAGATAATCCAAAAGACTGGAAAAAAAAAAACCGATGAATCTTTAAATTTCGTATTCCTTTTGTTAAAAAGTCCTCCACGAAAGGCATCCCTCCTCTTAGGCAGATAGCCCTAGTGTGCTTTGCCATAATTAAATACACCACACCGTATTCCTTTTGTCAAGATCACGAGAAGTAATACAGTTTCAAATTTCCCTGGCCCAAAAGAAATTTTTAATCAACTGTTTAGAAGACCTTTAATATATAGATTCGATCTAGGCAGCTTAGGCGAAAAAAAAAAAATTAACCTTTTGACGGTCATGAATGAGCGCAGCTTGCATTACAGTTACGCACCGCAGTGGGCGCAAACGAACACAGTTCACATTACTGATTTACAACTGACAGCTATCCGTGCATATTTGGAAACAGAGAATAGCTTAATCTCAGAACCACCGAAGGGTGAAAGCAGATTCTAAATGTACGTTTTTGAAAATTTAACAGATACAAAATAACAAATTAATAAAACTAGTTTTATTCATTCAGTTGTAGTCTAGAATGATGAGAAAAGCGTTCAGTTTTATAAATTCTTTCATGTAAGATCAATGATTTACTTATAAATATAAGCAACCCAAAAAAAATAAATAAAAAAAAAAAAGAACTGCATTAAATACAGAAGAATTTTAACTATCCAAACTAGCTTGGACAACCAAAAAAAGCGCATCCGGTAATTAGTTTGTCTTTCTCCCATATAACCCAAATACGTATTTAATGAGACATACAACTGAAAGGGATTTTATTTTTTCGCTTTGCCGTGTTTCATGTCAGTAGAGTTTACACATAAAAAAATTTTCGTAAAATAAAACAGCCTTTTTTATGAAAATTGATCTATTCGGCAATTTTTATTTGCTTACCCATACCTATTTCGATTAAAATAAAGCCATCAAAATTAGTTTTATTTATATACACACTAAAACTTAAAAAAAAAAAAATTAAAAAAATAATGCATAACTAACAACTTTCCTGGTTTTCTTCCCATATCCTGGTTATCAAATTTTAGTTTTTAAACTATAGAAAAGGTTTCCCTGCGATGATTGAAATTTATTGAATAAATTAAATTAAAAGATGTGCAAATTTCTTTCGTCCACTCTCGGTGATTTTCAACATAACTTTCCGTATCAAATTTATTTGATATGAATTCCTTTAATCTTACTGTAGACTTCTGGTGGAAATTCAGCCAATGGTTAATCAGTAAATATTTGTATTTAATTTTGTTTTACATCAACAAATGTTACACTGCTACGTTTATCTGCACAACGGTTTGTACATTAATTATTAATTTTATTTTCATCGCGTTTAAAAGCGCTTTGTTAAATAAAAGCTTTTCTTCCCTACTCAAAAATTTCTCAGTGTAAAAGTGTAAGAAATATATGAGAGGAAATTTAAATAAGAAATGTTTAGAAATTCTAATGGAAATTTAACTAAGAAATTAAATAAGAAGTGTAAGAAAAATATGAGAGGAAAAGTTAAAGAATATGAAATCAGAATACCTAACTAAATACTAATATATTTTATAACAAAATAATATTATAAATAGTAAAATTAGCTGAATCATATGCTGTAAAGAGAAATTAATTCAGTTTAGAATTCTTTAGAAATAGTGGCACTGCGCAGCGCTAAGACCTCCCGAAAATTCCCAGCTTAGGATGCAAGAATTTTCCGGTTTCTCATATCTCACGGTTGGCAGCTATGATAATGATATTTTTATTTTTTGCTATTCGACGAATAATTAAGAAAATAATTTTAATCTCTTAAAACAAAACGCATAACCAATTACTATTTAACTAAAATAACAAAATGAGATATTATGTAATTAACATTAAAATAACAGTAGACATGTGAAAAAGCACATGTATGTTTGAAATATTAAAATCCCGCCAAACTTTGCCAGCCGATAAAAGCAGTTGGCGTGAAACATTGAAGGACAATAAAAATTATATCTAACATAACAGCATTCAAATTACTACCGATAAAATGTTTAAAAACGAAAATTATTTATATTGGCCTCTGCTGGTATTTATTTTTCCGACGTTTTATTTTATACGGCAGTAGTTTTTGGAGTTATTTCTTCGAATTTGTTCGGTCCGGAAATTAGACAAGCAGGTGCAGTAATAAAGCGCCATCTAGTGAGCTTTCACAAAGTGTAAGAATATCCGCCTTCTTGATGAGTTGAACGTTTGCTCTTTTGGGAGAACGATTAATTGCCAGTAGATTATTTATAAACCAATTATTTGTGGTACTAACAACAAAAGGATACTGTAAGTATACAAACCTACGTTTTGACTTTTGTTTAAAATGTTAATTTAGTGAAAATGGTTTTTTTTAGTTTAGTATCGTACGACTGAGTGAATTTATTACTGACTTTTGGTATTTTGGTCCCCTATCTCTCGCGGTGTTACCTCACATGTCGGTAACAGTTTTAAACTTTACTAATTACGGTTACTAAATCACAAGTGCGACATGGTACATGCCAAACGTTTTCAGAATATTTTTTAATTAATGTCAAGCTCTTTGAAACTTTTTTTTTCTTCCCTGTATATCCCATGAAGTCAACTTGTTACTTTTATTAACTGATTAAAAAAAACAGTGATTAGATAACGAAATGCAAAGCATATTAAAAATGCAGTTTTGTGATATATTATTAGAATATCACAGTAGATAAAGAGTTGATTGAAAGTTAAATTAATAAATACCATTAGTTTTTTTTAAGGGCGACCTTTTTCTCTGCTTGAGGGTTATCATTAATCATGGAACGCTCTCGATATTTACAAACATTCGTTTCAAAGATCAAGGACGTGTTTTATGGAGTTACCGTAACGCGAACTTGCATACAAGCAGTTCAGAATGAAAATGGAAAAATTGTTAATACTTAAAAAGTTTTTCAAATTTCGAAAATCGAAGGGCAGCAATGAAGGTAAAATTTCAAACTGCTTTTGATCAAGCAAGTTTTAAATTTAAAAAGTAAAAAAAAAAAGTTAAAAAACTGTCTTGAAAAGAATTTATAAATAAAAAATTTCAAAGGAAGTGGAAATATGGATTTTAATTCAACAGTGGCCTTTGTTGTCAGTTAGGAAAAAGGTGGAATTGAAAGATCAAGTTGCTTCAACAGCTCTAAAAACAAGGTTCGGTACCGAAAAGCTGTAGCACAACATAATTAAATAATTAACATAAAGAGCGTAACTAATAATTAGGTGAAAATCGTAATCTGTGTTAAAAAAAGAAATCTTAAAATTTAACCTGATTTACTAAATTAATGTTGAGTTTTACTTGGTATGTTGAATATGATTTAACTGGTATGTTCAAATAGGAAATAATTTAAGCAAAGTATTGTGTTGAGCAATTTAAAGCGGAAAATTTTTGTATTGAAAGAGCGCACCTTATTTCTTGGTGTAGTATAAAACTGTATGCTAAGAATTATTAAAAAGTAAGTTTTATGTAATATTTTAAAACTGGTTTGCTAAAATTTATTAAAAAATAAAGCTTATGTAATATTTTAATAATAGATTTTTATTATAATGTGAATTGAAGGGAGAGAGAGAGAGAACTTAAACAGTACACTTATGATGGCAATAAAACTGGGAACAGACGAACTTACAGCAAAACAATTATTTTATCAAAATGCTTAATGCCACAAAATGCAGCATAGACGACTTAATGGAGGGGAGGGATTAGTCTTATTGAGGATAAGGTCCGACATTAGTTGCATAGGTTAGGCTACATGAGTGTGGCAAAGCACGTGAAGGCGATTTCTGTAAGGGGAGGGATGGCTTCGTTGCGGACTTTCTAAGAGAAGCTGGCTCGTATTCGCTATACATATGAGGGTAATCAACCATGCAGCCAGCCCGTTCTTCTGGGTTTCATACTCGGATCTACCAGTAATCAGCGTTTTTAACCATTAGGCCACACTTCGTGGCCATGAAAGAAAGGATTGCATCTGTCTACGAATCCGCTGGGTACCTTATAGGTGATTACGCTACAGTTTTCATGGAGACTCTTCTCTTTACCTCCAATCTTTCGAAAGGACTTTCGGCCTAACATTATTTTTAGTGCATCCCTGCTGCAAAGACACTATACAGTTACAAACACTCATGGCTTCTCCAGGGCCGAACCTGACTCCAAGGTGACCTATCTGGATCGCCTACTACCATGCCAACAGAGTGGCATATAGTTTTGTAATTGTTAGTACTAATTCAGCAATAATTATTAATTATTCGATATTTTATAATAATTTCCTTAATGAACTATTAATAAAAATGAAATTAATTTTTATAACAACAGGGAGTCGTGTAAATTGTATTAATCTCTTACTCGTCAGAATTTATCTTCGCTTAAAATTCCATTAAGAAATTATTCTGTTAGTTTCACTATTGAAGACTTAGTAGACACATAAATGACAATACGCGTGGAAAAATCTTTGAAAAACTGGAACTTGGTAAAGGTTCCAAGAAACATTGACAGGAATTGCAATTCTTGCTTATTGCCCGACCGTGTAATCAAGCAATCAACGTCCATCAGTGTACTGTTGCTTGAGTCCTCCAAGTAAACATTCATCATTCGAGGCCTTATGTTTTTTCTCTTTTTCTATGTGTATGTCAGATATGCAGATGTTAGTTTGAGACAAAAGATCGTGCTAAAGCCCAATAAGATAGTATTTGAGAGCCTCTTGGCATAAGTAGGAGAGCATTCGAGACAGTTTGAAGAGGGTTCTCTTCAAATAGAAACTTCGGAATATAATTTTTGAAAGGCCCGTTAATTACGTCTATTAGTTATCAAATGTACACACATCACGTATTAATAAAAATGTATTTTCAGAGCGAAATTATTTGTCAAATTAAACAAACATTACACTGCACTCGTTGCTCAGAGCTCAGGTACAACTGTATATTCTTTCAAGTCGCATTTCTTTAATTTCTTTGTATTGTGTTTCTAGTTACTCAACCACTGTTTGGCTAAAAGTTGCCTTACAAGTTTAAAGTGATTTTGAATAGGTGCTTATGAAATGAACATCATAGTCATTTTCCAATTAATAGTTTAATAATATATTAAGGAGCCATCAATTAATTTTTGTATACCCCTGTAATGAAAGAGTGATTATATAAAACATACTTTGCACTGCAGTTTAAACACTGGAGTGTGTAGAAGAGGCCATGTTGAGGCGTCTAATTGACAACTGTACAGTTTCATTTTGACTTTAAAACTCCCACTTGATTTTAATTTTGAAAATTTCTTTCACTTCTGTTTACTTTGGGATTATTTTTTAATTTGTTGCTTTGAAAATATCATTTGTTAAAATTATATTGTGGCTACTTTGAGAAGTTAATTAAGTGTTGTTTCACACCGTAGCAAAGCTGGAAATATCAGAAATTTGCACCTTGCGACTGAGTACTTAGAAATATTAAATTTCTTTACCTGCCTCAGATATGAGGTCTTTTCTTATAGCATAAATATTTATTTTCATTAATCGAATTTTTTAAGAGCTTTACTTTTCAAATGAAATTACTATCCAAATGAGAGAATAATTGTAAATGCAAACAATGCAAGTAAAATTGAACTTGATAGCCTTGTAATTAATTTTGATTTTAGACCTTAATATTTGGACCTATTTGGATCCAAGGTTTTGAAGGCTATGCATTTGTATCGATGCTTCTGTGTACTTAGCGCAGATAACCGGGGAGCGATATTTAAAATTTTTATGGTGTAATAAGAAAAGCCGTCGTACTATGCTATCTTCCTTCCTCTTACTATTTTAACTGATTCTAGAATTATTCCAGGCATTTGTTGCTATAGCATCGACACATGTGAAAAAAAAAACATTTTCCCCTTTTTGAAAGTTATAAATTAAACAATGAATACAAACCGTAGCTAATCAACAAGTGTGCGCGTCTAGCATGTTGCCATCTGGGGGGGAATGATTTCTGAACTCCGTTTGAGTGGCTGTTATTCACTAAATACGATTCGCTTTTAGAGACCCCGAACGAAAAATCTCCGATTGTCTATACAATAATTTAGTAAACAAAGTAAATAATTTTTTCTCTGAAAGTACAAGATAGGATTTTTGTTGAAACTAATGTATCGGTCGTAGATACCCAAAACGCCCAAGGAAATAAAATTAAAAACTACCTCTAGAAAACGGATCAAGTATATCTTTAGCGTGTTCTTTTTGAAACTGAAATGAAATCAACAGTGACTTTTGTGCAAGGTTTAATTACATATATGTAATTTATAATTAACCGCTTATGTAAATTGGACGTCTGTTGATCCCGCTCTGGAACTAAGGAAAAAGGTCACATGTTTTCCCAGACGGACTCTCCACTTGATCTTATTAGGTTGCCCTCCTTTGTATCCCCGCCCCTCCTCTCACTTTGACGCTTAGACGTCGGCAGAGCTCCAAGAAGGAAAAAAGAAATGCAAGAATGAAATGAAGGGGAGAAAAAAATAGAGGCTGAGATCCAAAACGCATATTAAGAGGGGGTGAAGAAACAAGTTTTTATAAGGCTTCTGGATTGTTTTATAGCAACTTTAATCCTTTCTGTCTTAGAACGCTTCATTTTTTGCGCTATTTGTGTATGTCTGCTATAACTTCAAGATATTTCCCTGAGAGGGCCTCAATATAAAGTGTATATTCTCAAGTGGTGTGTTTCTGTCGGAAATGCTTTTCCTCTTATTAACGACTTGAGCATGAAAAGTCCTATTCTAGTTGTTGGCGACACGCACGCGCTACTTAACTCCCCCTTTTTTAAAATTTATTTGCGGGCGGAAAATTTTTGATAGCCTGTTGAAAAATTAGCCATAATGATATTTTTTAATTAAAAAAAGTATATAAAAATCATGCGAGTATTTCGCATCTTTTCAGGAAAAGCAACAAATAAAACTTGTTTTGCCAACTTAAAAAAAGAATCTTTTTTTTTCTTTTGGATAAGATTGATACAAAACCCCAAAAAGGATCATCCGGCGCTTGTTTTTGAATTTCTTTTTTTAATGTAATATTGTTGTGTAACTGCTGGCTAATTTAATTTATATTAGTTTTTATGGTACTATTCCGTTTTGAGGATCGTAAAATGTTGCAACGAAAATGTATGTGCAAAAGCGCCAAATCTAGCAAACAAGCCTGTTTAACAGCGCGCCAAATCTAGCGTGCGCGCTGATTTCAAATTGCGTAAAGTTTAGATAGTTCTATATTTTTTAAGACGCCATTGAAATACTAGTTTAATTTTTAAATCCTTTTTTGATATCGTATGGTTTTAACAATTTGGGAATTGTCCATGACGAAAAGTCGGCAATAGAATTTTTTTAAAGAAAAGGCATAATTTATTATAGAAAATTATGTTTGAACAACCAACACGATGAAATTATGCTTTAGCGATAACTCGGTAACGAAATAGCGATGCAGGAATCCATTCAGTTATGTTTAGCCTTTTTTTATATAAATTGTAATAATAAAAAAGCATTATATGAAATTAACCTTTCATATAAATTAAAACAATAATCTTCAGATAGTTATTTACTATTATACTTCCTTTCTTACGTTAGGGTTACCCCAATTATTTTTGGCAGCACTGGCATCAACACTAGTTTGGCGATTTTTTGCGATCCTCAAAACGGAATAGTACCATTTTTATTTAAAGTGGTTTAAATGAAAGTTTTGATTTGAGTTGTAGTTGCTTTACTGAAATTGGGTAACTGGTGATGACTAATCGTTATTAACTTTAAGGAGACACTTATTTTTAATTACTGTTTGAAAACTTAAGTTTTATAACAGTAATTAAATATAAGTTTCTTCTTAAAGTTAATAAAGATTCATCATTACCACTTAACAAACGTATATTTTATTCCCGTTACAAAACTTAAGTTTTCAAACAGTAATTTAGTAACATGGCGGCTGAATGATATAAGAAAAGAAAATTGTTGCCAACAGCTAAATTCATGCCATTCACTAAACTGAATTGCACTTTCTTTGGCATACATTTTTATTTTCTTCATTATCAACCATTTTCTGCAAAATGGCTACACCACATTCACTATCACTTCCTTTAGAGCCGAGCGGCAAAGTCGCTGAACACTGGTAGTTCCCCCGACCTGTGATCTATTCCAGGCGAACGGGCTAGCTGCAAGAACATTTTGGTGGTTTTCCTCATGTTTAACGTGTGTATGAGCATGAGCCAGTTTTCCTTAGAAAGTCCTCTACGAAGACATCCTTCCCCTTAAGCCCTTGCGTACTTTGCCATAATTAAATAAGCCAAACCTATCACTGTTTTTATCAGTATCTGAATGGGAATCTGACGATGTAATTCTAAATCTCGGCTGTTCCTCATCGCAACTGTCGGAATTTTTGTAAGCCATGTAACATGTTTCTCCTTCAGTACTATACGAGTCACTCTAAAATAAGTCATCCATTTTTATTTCTGACATTCCAAAAAATTAGGGCAACAATTTTACCAGAAAAAAAGTTTTAACCATTCGTCATTAGAGGGAAAAAAATAATTTTCGAATCTCGCACGCTTTCTTATATATTTCGATCTTGTGGAAAGATCGAAACATAATCTCAAAACGTTTTGTTTCTAGGGGTTCTAAACTCCTACGATACAATTAGGTAACAGTTGGAATACAGCAGCTCCCATGGCCTGATGGAGATTTTTCTATAAACTCGCATGGCAGTACTTTTATGTGGAAAGAGTTAAAACAAATTTTGTTGTTGTCTTGTTAAAAAATTTTTAAGTACATAGTGTCAAAACATAGTGTCAAAATTAAGCATAGCTGTTAAATTCTTAAGAGGTACTATGTTTCTAATGTAATGAAACTAATACTTAATGAGCAGAATTTCTCAAAATTTCAATTTAATTTCATTAGATTTCATGGATAAGTAAGAGACACAATTAACGATTGGTAGATTCTTTTATTTCCTTTACAATTACGCGTACTTTTTCTTTATATCCTAATCTACAACGCTAAGCTGTAATCAAGAGGATTAAATAAATTGAATCCTAGTAGTTTCATTTGAGGTTCCCCTTCTAGCAAGGCTAGCTTGCAGCATAAGGTATTGTGGTTTCACAGTAGGCAAATAAATCCGAGTCGATTTTATTAGAAACTCTTCCACGAATGTAGCTCCTAAAACAGATTTAGTTTTTCCATAATCAATCTGAAACATATTTTTTACTTAGCTAAAACAAGAGCATAAACCGAGAGTCGGATATAAAACCGTCAACTCATAAAATTTGCTGTATAGAATTTTCGTAATATTTTACGCGTGTAACTTAAATGTGGCCCATTTTTCTGTCAGAAAGTCCTCCATGGAGACATTCCCTCTAAGGGAGACAGCTCTCACTTTTCTTACTAGTTAACTAACAGACCAATCATATCAGAACATTTTAAAACGGATCGAAAGAACGTGCAGTCTAAAATTTTCATTCCCGGATTTCTCAAGTTTAACTCAAGTCCGAAGACCTACAGTTTTCTGTTTTAGTTCTATTAGCTGTGCAGGCAAAAAAAAAAACCTGTTGTTAATTTCTCAAAGGAAATTCCTAACTATCCAAACATGCAAAGTAAAAATTTTTATTTAAAACACTGTAGTAATGTTTGAATAGAGGGAAATAAAGCGAAGAATTTAAGGAAACAATGCTTTAGAAATTGTTAACAGTAGAACATCCGCGCTGGAGTGTCGAAGACCTGGGTTCAATATCCGGCATTAGGCAAACTTGGCATCCAGTACTTAATAGTTTCCGAGTTTCACTTAAGACGAGACGAGATAGATCAGAATCAGAAACAAAAAGTTTAATTGCCCTTGCCGTAAAGTTTCCATTGTTTCTTTTACTACCTAACTGTTACGATTTCTTAAAGAGCTTCGGGCGTCAAACGCTGAATAGTTCATGCGCGTGGATGGGAAGGAAGATTTGAATGCGGCAACGTTTCAGTTCTATCATGAAGTCGCAGCTCCCGAATTAGCAGTTATTATCTTCACGGTCCAATTATCGTGGAGGTGAACGTCTAGTACCTGGAGGAAATTTTTTGAAAAGGTCTGGAATCTTTGGCATCCATTTGCTTCGCTTTTTATCACTAATACTCTAGATGTGCATTGATATATTCGTAGAATCTCCAGAAAAAACTCCACCTTCCTTGCACGATTTAGGTGAAGGCGTGTCTAAATCCATTTGGTGTCAATCAAAAGTATACATTTTGCATTTTTGATCAGATAGCTATTTCAGTGAGACAAAGGAGTTACAATTCTGATGTTGCCCATTTAACTTACTCTGAAATTAGTATTCAGGTTTACAGCATAAGAATATGAAATTAAATTTCTCTTCTTTTATTTAATTTTCATTATATGATTTATACACAATAGAATTTGGTTATATTGAACGCCGGGGAGAGAAATACGTACATATTATGGCCATGGTAAATTAAATCTGCGTGTGTGAATGCGAGTAATTTAAAATCTTTTTTTCAGCCCAAAAATTTATATTAACATATCATCATAAATTTTCTCATACATTTATTATGTGCACATAACGGATGTGGGTGTGTATATAAAGATAATAAGCTGAACGGTTGGTTCATTAATTTTCGCTAAGTACATATAAGGTATATACCTTTAAAGGAAATACCTTTATAAAAGACTTTTTAAGGAAAAATGTGGGTTGTATTTTCATTAATTTTCGAGAAGCCATAGAAGTTTCATTGAATTACTAGTGTTGTATGGCTTTTCCACTTGGTCACTGGTCCCCCTGAAGATAGTAAGAAAAATGAAAGAAAGGTTAATTTCATAACATTCAGCGAAGCCCATCAGCGACTGAGCGGCAAAGTCGCTGAACACTGGTATTTCGATCCGGGTTCGAATCCCGGCGAACGGACTGGCTGCATGGGCGTTTTTTGTGGTTTTCCCCATGTGTAACATGTATGCTATCCGGTTTCCCTTTGAAAGTGCCTCCACGAAGACATCCCTCTCCTTAGGCAGACAGCACTAGATTGCTTTGCCCTAATTAAATAAACCAGCCATAACATTCAGCATCACTGCTGAACTAATATAACTGTTATACAACAAACGTAAAATGTCTGTTATCTTTACGCTGATCTATCTGACTTGGAACTGATTTATGAATTTTTATATCCACAGCAGATGATGTTAGAGTTTAACAATCAAAAATTAAAATGGTTAAATCAGCATTAACCTTGTTACGTTCCTGTAAGTTTCAAGATTACTGGATCTTTCTCAGAATTCTAATATTCCTTTACCAAGATTTTTTTGCTCTCTTTTATGTGTATGGCGAGCATATCAAATCCACTGCTTATGATTGTGCTGTTAAGGTTTATTTGATTGTCATCTGTCTACCCTTTTTCTTTTCTTTTCTTTTCTTTTCTTTTTTTTTTTTTTTAATGCCTTTTAAGCGTTTTCTTTATTCTCCCATTTAGTATTAAAAACGTGATTTTTCAGAGTTGTGAATTAGTGTAAAATACGTGGGTGATGGAAAAATTTATTTAAGAAGTAAAATTATTTAAGATAATTATAAGTAATTGTGAGACGAGAATTGAAACAGACAATTTTTGTTTTTAACTTTTGAGTACGCTCATAAAGAGTATAAATGCAGCTAAATTAGTGTGTAAAAGATGCTAAAAATTTAAACATTAATGAGGATAAAATTTTGTTCAAAGAAAAAAAAATATGGGGAATTTAAACTACACAAGAGACACAGTTTGCTAACACATGCATATTACTGTAGCACTAAAGCAGCCGAGATGGTTTTTTTATCCAGAGATTTTAGTAGTACTATTTTCTGCGAGTTTAGGGGATTAAAGAGAAACATGAACTCGAGTAAATTAACAAGCATTGAATGTAAACAAGTAAACACGAATTCAAGTAAATGAAATATGAATTCAAGTTAAAAAACTTAGTTGTATGTAATTTCTCAAAGGACTGATTTGAAACTTAGGCCCTATGTTTTCAGATCTCAGAAGTCTGAATTTTGGAAACTTTACATATATTTCACATTTTGCAGATATTATTGTGTATAATACCAAAAATCACCGATTATCTCAGAGTTCATAATCATATTATATCACCGAATTCTAAAAATATTATTGGCCTAATCATGATTTTCCTATTAAATTCTTCTTCCAAAGCTGAATGATTGTTTATTAATCAATCCATCTTGCTCATTAAGTGTAGATAATGGACCTCACAAGTTATTTCGATTCTCTGTGGTCAGTATCTTGCTGTAGTAAGCAATGGTTAATCCGGTTTCTTATCCGATCTTCGTGGCCTAATTGATCTTTTGTCTTACAAGGGCTAGTTGTGTAAGATATTTATTTTTATTTCGATCATTTTTCCAGGATGGACTTTTTTTAAGGGTGTGGTCATGACATATTTTTGACAAACTTGCAAGGGAGTAGCAGTTTTGAGTTCAATGACACCGAAAATCATAATTTGGGTAATGGTCGTTAATTAATTATTATTTGTGAGATAACTGTTCAAACAAAAAGACTGATGTAACTACGGCTGGTGTTACAGTCATTTCCAATTCAGCCACACTCAGATTTCCTAATCATTGATGTACCTAATTCAATGGCATTAATTTTTTTACATTTGTTTTCCTACAAAAATTACATGTGCCTAACAATGCTGATCTAAATTTTAAAAAAGAAAAAGTATTTCTGCCTTAGAACTTATTTTAATTTTTAACGGACTTTATCGTAGTTTCCTATGTGAATTCAAGGGCCCATCAGCGGCCGAGCGGTAAAATAGCTGAACACTGTTAGTTCGGTCCGAGGTTCGAAATCCCGCGCTGGCTGCATGGGCGTTTCCGTCGTTTCCTTATGTAAAACGCGCATACGAGTCGGTTCCTTTAGAAAGTTCTCCACGAAGGCATCCCTCCCCTTAAGCAGATAGCCCTCGATAGCTTTGCCGTAACCACATAAACCAAACTTAACCTATGTGCATTCTCATGGAATGCAGCATGGAAATTACTTCAATTTTTTTATCCAACTTGGTAGGGAGTGAATCCTCAATTACCACGATGACATTTTGGACAGATTTAAACATACACGGTAAAAACACTTTTATATGCTACTAAGCCTTTTGCCCACAAAAAAAAAAAAAAAAAAAAAAAAAAAAAAAAAAAAAAAAATGCTTGAAAATTTATCCAAAATGAAAGAAAAAAAAAATCCTGATTTTTTGCTTTTAAAGGAGTACATAAGATCTAATTTTAGAAAAGGATTTATTTCTAATGTGAAAGGACTCGAAATTTTTTCTTGTAGTAAAAGTGAGACTTACATTTCTATGGCAATGATTCATATGATTTCCAAATCGCTTAAAGCAAAATTAATAGTGATGGACTATGCTGAAAGAAAATAACCCGGTAGTGTTTATTGGAACATTAGCCAGATTTCCTTTAAGTCCTTCCTTTTAAGGCTTTCTCATTTCAGGCAGATAATTATGAAATGCATTGTCGTAATTAGCGCTCCGAATCATTTAGAAATTTATTCTGCGGTTGCGTAGAAGGAAGTCTTTATACAATTCATTGCCAATATTTCAATTAATTTGTAAATTAATCTCCAGATGCCTAGACTGCATAGTGGTTTTTGGAGCCTATTACGTACCGAAGGGCCCGAGTTCGAATCCTGGAGAAGACGTGGATGTTTGTAAATCTATAGTGTCGGTGCGGCATGGCGGCACTCTAAATGTGCGGTGAGCCGAAAGTCCTGTCTTGTGGATTGGTGGAAGGGGAAAGGGTGGGAGACCCCCGGATCTACCCCCGCGCTGCTCTTTCTCAAAATTGGGGTGGAAAATAGAAGTCCAACTTCTCTTTGGAGTTGGCTCTGGCAACCATTGTTCCATGTGATATGGACAAGACAACAACAACAACATTTAATCTCTATGAAACCATTAGATATCAACTATCAATAAAGCACTTGGTTATAGTCTTTTATTTTCGTGATCTTAATTCCGTGTAGCCCACCAGTAGCCGAGTGGTAAATTCGCTTAACACTGGTAATTCGGTCCGAGGTTCGAATATCGTAAACGATCCGGCTGCAAAGCGTTTTCGTGGTTTTTCCGATATTTAACATGTATACGAGCCAATTTCCCTTAGAAAGTTCTCCACGAAGGCATCCCTTCCCTTATGCAGATAGCCCTCGAGGCTTTGCCGTAATTACATAAACCAAAGTTTAATGCCGTGTACAAATAATTTTTGTAAGCAGAAGTATTCAATTGCAATTTAAGTAAACAATAACACAATTCTGTAATCTAAAATGTGAAGAATATTTTTACGTGAAACTGTCTTGCTTATGTAATGGTGATTGAATGTTAAATAAATAAAAATTAAAAAATCTTAAAGGTTGATTATGTCTGCTTGATCTAATATTAATATGATCATCTTGAAAGAATTAACAAGCGCATTTACCCTCATCTTTAATATT
The DNA here is from genome assembly GCF_044657685.1 of Stegodyphus dumicola. Classification (NCBI taxonomy): domain Eukaryota; kingdom Metazoa; phylum Arthropoda; class Arachnida; order Araneae; family Eresidae; genus Stegodyphus; species Stegodyphus dumicola. Next base: position 102,747,825 of record NC_140781.1, on the reverse strand, counting down.
TCAATGTGTGAATTGTACACTCATATAAACTATTAAATTATCAATGAAGGAGTCGAGCATTACTAAGCAGTTAATACTTGACGAGTATTACATAAAATATCAAAAATGAAGTAGAATTACTGAGGTCTTTACCGATAGCATATAACACCTTGGGATTATTAATAAAGGCTGTATAAAATTAAATGACTATAAGAAAGTAAAATCAGTTTATCTTAGGTATGCGAATATTAATATTTAACATCCCATATAAAATTAAATGCGACGCAGAGCAAAACAAATGAGCATATACTTCTGAAATACAAATAAGAAATACGTTAAGTATATAACTTGGAAAAATACCTATATTGTGTGCCAGATTTAAGCTAGTGCAAAATGCAATTTAAATTTAGCTATTATTTGTTATTTTGTAAAAAGTCAAGAAACAAAGTGAGTCTATAAAAGAGTAATAAATGTCTTCGTTATATCTGACAAGTCGAGTCTAAGATAAATAAGTAGGCGTAAATGGAATTATTTTAACAAATTAAGGGATCTTGTAGAAAGTTGCAGTTTGTATTAGACTTCGTAGAGACTAAATCTCAATGTGTGTTAATGACATCTGCTGTTGTAGGATGAGAAGAAAGAAAAAGGCCGAAGAAGAAAGAAAGAAAGAAGCGCTCGTCCAGTAAGTTACGGATATAGGATCTCTAAGCTGTCTAAAGATAAATCTGAGGCATTAACTGCACGTTTGCGATTCACTGTGATATTCCTTTTCCTTATAATACATTGCATTGATCGCCGCTATTAGAGCGATTCAAACATTTCTTTCCTTTTGTATTTTCCCCTCTCAGACGCGTAATAAAGAGGAAAAAAGAAAAAAATGTAACAAAATGCAAAAATAAAAGTGCCTGTCTCAGCCTGTTACTTCTACAGAGGGAACGTATAGTAATTAAAATCTTAAAAACCCTTTGGTCAGTTTGCGAGAATGTGGCATTTTAATTATTACATGTCCCCTCCGCAGAGAGGGTGTCCCTTAGGGGCCATACCAAAAAAAATCTAAGCAGTTAGTACAACGCAGGGAATGAAAATCTTAGATTTGGCTAGGATGCGGCAGTACTAGTGGAGGGAAGCCTTAAATTTACCTCTTTGTACGAAATAAAGGAAGTGTAATGGCGAAAATTTCGGGTATCATATTCCAACGGAAATATGCGTTTTGACCATTCCCGAATCTATTTGGACGATTGTTTTGCTTGATGTCTGCACTTGTGGACAGAATAAAGGACTCCTTTTTTTCCCCCAAAAACGGTTAGTAAAATGGATTAAAAGTAGATTTTTTTGTGACGTCTGTACGTACGTATGCATGCATGTGTCTCCCATAACTCAAAAATGATTAGATACAAAATACTGCTATAACATCTATTTGTGCACCTTTCTTTTTTTATTGCAAGCTGCAGTACCAAACGTGTATATATAAACACATCCTTTACCCCACTTAGAAATCCGTACCCGGCCTTTACTTTCGCAATCATTGGCCATAGTCCTATACTTCTATTTAGAGAACTATTTTAAATGACGAAAATATTCATGTTTGGGCAATGTCAAATTTAGAATTGGGAAAGTTTTATACTCGTTATGAAAAAAATAAATCATAAGAAGTTTGACTCCAGTGCGACAAATATTGACCGGGATATCTAATTTCAAAATTTGCAATTTTGGTGCCGTTATCAACCTGTCTTGAGGGATCGGATAATTGAGTTAGAAAAATTCGAGGAAGTAAGTTCAAATGAATTGCAGTGAAAAAATGTGTATAATTTAATAGGTTATACGAGAAAATCATGTGGCGTCCTCATCAGACTTTTATTAATCGTTACGTAGCACAATCATTAAGCGTTATCGTTATTACATTTGATATTTGGAATTAGTTCAATAATTAATAAGGAATTTCGACTTAGTTTAGTGTTATTAATGTTGTTACTACATTGGCATGTCGTATAACTACTTTTTTTTTTTTTTTTTTTTTTTAACTTTTTTGCGTCGTTTTGAATGTACTTACTAGTATCCTCAATTTAAGTGCATGATTTTACTGATCTTAATTCTAAGCAGTAAACTTGTTGTAAAGTTTATTTCATTATGGTGAAATATACGACGGCTATTTGCCTAAAGGGAAGGATGCTTTTGTGCAGGAACCTTCTAAAGAAACTGGCTCGGGCCCACGTGGCACATGGATAAAATGCCCAGCCAGCCCGTTCGCCAGGGTATTGAATAGGATCAAACTACCCTTGTTCAACAGTGGTTGGCCCTCGATAGTAAGATAACTATTACACTGCTATCAAGATTCAGTATTAACAGGATTATAATGGATTATAATTAATAGGATTATAATGTATGGTAATGTAGTATCAACAGGATTGTAATGTAATTGGCACTTTTCCTAACTCTAAATTAGTTTATGGAAGATTTAAGTGCGATCTTTACTTCACAGTAAATTTGAGACAATATTTTAAGAGTTAGCATTACCCTTCAATAAATTATGCAGGTAGTTCCGGGTTTCCATTCCATTCAACATGAAAGAAAAATCGTGAATACTAACAAAGAGTCTGACATTCTGATTACTCATTAAATTGGCAGGCTTAGGTAAATTTTTTCAAGTTTTAGGCTACCTTTTAAAGACGAATTTGCTCGTATGTCTGAAACGAAGATACGCGCATTTGCTAAGGCAGTATTGCTTTTGTAGAGCTTTGCGAAAGTAAATTTACTGCGTATATAAAGACAATTAAATGTTATAACTGACAGAATAAAGTTTTCTAATACGCGAATTAATTTTCAAACTATTAACTATGTGTAACAAAAAAGAAGGGCTAAATACTAATGCAAATAATAATTAACAAAATTTGGCGTAGTAAACATTAATTTACCAGAGTATAGCTTCGAAGGCTAAACAGATAATCATTCCTCAACTGTGAAAGTAAGAACGATGATCCCAAGTAAGCATACATTTCTTTTCCGTCAGTTTCACTTTCGCAGCGTAAAAAGAAAGTTCTATATTACTTTTGGAGCAATAGTCCTACAAAGCGGGTCATTTTACGCTGATTCCTTTTATTTATTATTAGATGCCTCGGCATACTACATTTTGAAAAATCTTTGGTGGGGCAGGGAGGGGTTTTTCTACTAACTCTAAGCAGTTAATTTAGTTTATAAAATGGGTTTTTTGAATGTTGAAATAGCTTCTTAGTAATTTTGTACAATTTTTGGTTTTCGAAATAAGTCTATATTTATATCTTTTAAAAATTTTTAATTAAGTTCTACACCTTCCCTATTAAACATGACAGATTTTCGCAATAAAATTCATTTGGAAAACATTACTCTGCTATACACGTAATTTAATTTAATAAGCATATATACCTTTTTGAACAGATCTTTTCACTCAGCTTCACTTTAATTTACGGTGCGCAAAATTAATAGCTATTCTATAACACAGAAAGATCGTCCCGAACACAGTATTTTGGATGTGCCAGTTATACACGCAAACCTAGTCAGCGAGCGTGTATATTCCAAGAAGGCGATATCTTTTTTACACATGGCTTCTTTTCAGACCGTTTGCATTTCCTGTTGGGTGTGGAATCCATAGAAATGTTTGATCGGAAATCGCTTCTCTTGTGAGGCACCTAAAATTGTCTTCTGGAACTTGGCTGCATTTATTTTAGCAGGGCACTTCGGGTTAGAAGTAACTATATAAGATTCTCTCACATTCCAGAAGTTAGTTCTGGAGCCAATTCTCTTGCTTATCTGTAGTTTTCAAACGAAGCTGAATTTTTATGTTCATTTAGGTCTCGTTAAATGCTAGTTTTATTAACAGTATTATTAAGAGATGTCGTTTGAATTTGCCGTTAATGAGAGTTATTATATGAATAATCATGATAAGCGTAAAGTTTCTTATTACTATCACTCTCAACGTTTTATTTGATACAAGTAGAAATGCATCTTTGTGCATTAAAATGGGTCGTTTGGGTTATTTAAAAGTACTAAAATCAAATTTAAGCAAAGGGATGAGGGAATTCAGTCAGAGTCTTTCAGTATGGCAGTGATTCCAGATATAACAGCTCACAGTTTCTGAAAGAGTGATTCGTTTTCAACGCCTTTAAACTACTGGTTCTCGTCCATGTTTTCTCCCCTCTTCTCACCTCATGTTAGAATTTCATCCCGAGTTTTATTGTTATTAATTCCTTCAAATCAGCGGTCTGAAACGCAAATTCTTAGAAAATCCTACAGGAAAGTGTCCTTCTCCTTAAGCAGATAGCTCTCGAGTGCTTAACCAGAATTAAATAAACCAAACCTAAAATTTAAACTGCATACGAAACGAATACATGACCTGGAAACAAATGATATTATAAGAATTTTTTTAATAAAAAAATGAAATATATTTATAAACAAAAAAAATTAGCTAAATTTTAAACTTCGCGGTTTAAATGTTTATTAAAACACACATAAACAATGTTAATAATAATCATAACGCAGATGGAAAAACTTTAAATTTATGTTTATTTTCTATCCGAAATCTAATGTTTGGTATCTGCAAGAAATTTTTATTGGCTATACTTTGCAATTCAAGCATATTGATAGCTCATTTAAACATTTATTTCGAAAAATTCTAATGTGTTTAATTAATCATTAAATGATTTATTTTAAACTAAAGATGAATAAATTGTATAAACTTTCCAAGAGGGACAAAATTGAGAATAAATAATGGAACATAGTCTCTTTTTCTTACTTATTAAATTTTTCGCCACATCAATTAAAAGACGCAAGTTTTTTAAACAATTAGAAATTTTTATTAACTTGTTTGCGTAATGTTCATGCACTGGAAAACAAATTACTGCAAAATATCTTCATCACGGGCTGTGTGACGTTCATCTGTCAAACGGGTTCTTTTCTTATTAATTTTCAACAGTGAAAAATAGTTGCACATTCACAAATGTATTCCGAAACAAAGCTATTATTCTTAATGCAAAGATTTGTAACTGAGCGCATTTATTTTTTGACAAGTACAAATAAAAGTTAATTAAATATATCTTCAAATTTTTTAATAAGATTTATATCGCATTGTCAATTAATTAGCTTAATTTGTAGATTTTTGGGTTGTTTAATCGGGTTTGTTTTTAATAATAATGAAAATAATGTAAACTTGGATTTAAAATAGCTGAACTCTTAAAACCTTTGCAGCAAATACATAATTGAAATGTGTTCCCGGGCTTCTGAGGGGGAGCATGGAGAGCTTTCTTGAGGGGAAATTAAAATTGCTTCTGAGGGGGAGCATGCGAACATTGCGTCGCGAGTTTCAGACCACTGCCCTTAAGACCAGTTTAATACCAACTGATGCACTACGTAAATCTGAAAATTTTTATTTCGGTATGCTACAAAGGTACATAAAAATCTTAGATTTAATGTAATTATTATATGCCATGAAAATCACCATCATTTATTGAACAACTTCACTTACTTGATGCATGTTTTGCTTCGTTCAGCTCATTTAGGTAATGAGAGTTTATCTATATCTTTACTTTTAAATTAGGCAAGAAGTAACCATAGTTTGGTACAGATTAAACAAAACTCTCATTTTCTCAAACTTCTCATTTAAATAAGTAACAGTTATCAGATTTTTCTCAGACTTCACTTTCCATGCACAGTAAACGTTCTTTTTCGCATGCTTTTCACTACAGTTCAACTCTGCCAATCTGAGGTCGTTCAAGGAGGGAAGTAAATTCCACCAGTGGTTAAGACCGCTGGATACTGGTAGTTCGGTCTGGCTGCACGGCTAGTATTCGTGGTTTTCTCCATATGTACCGTGAATACGAGTCAGTGTCCTTTAAAAAGGTCCTTCACTTCTCTGAGGCAGATATTAGTCATATGCTTTGCCATATTCGAACAACCTACCTAACAAGGGTGCAGTTCCACACCTGGAGAGAATGTTTGCTCCAAATCAAGCGCTTCTTAAAAAATTATTTCGTTCATGACCCTTTTTTATCACTGTAAGTTTTCCCAACCACCCAATTTTTTTATATTAAATATAGAAAAAATATTAAACATGTTACTCATTTTTATTTATTTATTGGTAAGCAATGTATATATGAAAAGATGTAGTTTTAGGATTTGTTACAAATATACAAAAAATAATAAACGAAAATGGTGTTTTAATGAAAAGGCTGCTCTTTTGCTGCAGAGTAAATTAAATATTGCTGCAATACTTGACTATGCCAGACGTAAAGCATCTTCAACGTTTTTTAACATTGGACGATATTTGGATTTAAGAAGCGATAAAGCTAAAAATAAGTACTAAGTATTGAATGGAGAAAGAATATTTAATGCGATTTCAAGAAACTGTGAGAAATGCAGGTTCGGTTCCTACCCAGAATTCAGTCAAGAACTTTGGGGAACTCAAGAACTTTGGAGTTTTGAGTCACTCGATGGCTCAATAAAATCCTTTTTTTGGCTTTATATGATAGATTATTAATCTCGTTAATGTAAATTAATTTAACCTCTTTTAAATTCTCATTGATGTAATTTCTTTAAACAGTTGTATCTGAATTAAATTTTTGCGACCCGCAGTTTAAGAAACGCTGCTCCAAACTACTGCATTTACCCAATAATCTCCCAATTTAAAGCTTGTCGAACATTGAGAAAAGTGGAATTTGACAAAAATTTGTTAGAAAAAGGAAGTGTGAAATTCAAAAAAACAAATAAAAAAGGAAGTGTGAAATTCAAAAAAACAAATAAAAAAGGAAGTGTGAAATTCAAAAAAACAAATAAAAAAGGAAGTGTGAAATTCAAAAAAACAAATAAAAAAGGAAGTGTGAAATTCAAAAAAACAAAAAAAAAAAGGAAGTGTGAAATTAAAAAAAAAAACAAATAAAAAAGGAAGTGTGAAATTCAAAAAAACAAATAAAAAAGGAAGTGTGAAATTCAAAAAAACAAAAAAAAAGGAAGTGTGAAATTAAAAAAAAAAAACAAATAAAAAAGGAAGTGTGAAATTCAAAAAAACAAACAAAAAAGAAAGTGGGAAATTCTGCTTGTGTTTGTGGATTTAAAAATAAAACTTGATTTTATGCCATTACAATTAAAAACGGCATAAAAGCTTAATGTGTACAGCAAAATGCTAATTCTTCCATTTGTATAACGGGCTCACCAGCGGCTGAGCGGTAAAGTTGTTGAAAACTGGTAGTTTGGTCCAGGGCTCGAACCCCGGCGAACGGGCTGGCTGCATGGGCGTTTTCGTGGTTTTCCCCATGTGTAACGTGTATACGAGCTAGGTTTCCTTAGGAAATCCTACGTGAAGCTGTCCTCCCTTTAGGTAGATAGCCCTCATTTGCTTTGCCGTAATCAAATGAGCCAAACCACTTGTACAACGAACAGCTTTAAGTTAAATTTTTGTGCGGTGATTTAAGACTTCCAATTTTTTTCTATAAAAACCATAGTTTTTCATTTGAAAATGAGATTACACACAAACTAACACATTACATGCATATATGTAAATTACATTTTCAATATATAAATATATGAATGTGTGTGATTATTACTGATTCCTCTGGGGGGGTAAAGCAAATGAATTAATTATTGATAAATTATTTTTTCGTTCTTGGAAAAGTTTTTTAATTTTTGCTTCCAACTGAAATCTTGTAAAATTTATCAAGACCTTATACTCTGAAGCTGATATTATGGATGCTTGAATGGTTAGCACTGTTTGCTGGAACTGGACATGCGTAATTTTGAACTTAAGAACTGTACATCTTTTATCAGTCGTCGATATCAGAAGCACTTTGAAGCTGATTTTTAGTAATGGCTTTTTATAGCTGAAAGGGAAATATCGAAAAAATAACTACAACAAAGCACGCTTCTTTTATCTTCTTATATCAAGCATTATATTTAGTTCCCGAAATTCATTTGTTGCGATCCTCTCGATGAGTGTATGTAACTAGATAGTTTACCAGTGGCTCTCAGTTTATTTTATGGCTGGCTAAGCCGCTTAAAGTTAATGCATGACCAACCACCACTTTTCACGCGGTTTTGTCCGGTTATGCTCTCTACGACTTAAAAAAAAAAAAAATCGAAAGCTTGACTTATTTGCCGTAGTGGCCGTTATGCGCTAAACGCGAATGTTTCTAATCTAATTGTCGATTTTTTTTTCCTTGTCGCTGTTTTGGTGATTTTTTTTTTTTCGTTTTCCTTCATCTCGACCGAAATTAATCTATAGCTAATTATGCATTCTAACGAATTATTCTTGCAAAAATAGTAACAAGCTTCCTCTGATTAGTAATACAATTACTGGCTTGTTTTCATTAAAAAAAAAATCTTCCGGATTTGAAAGTCATTGGAACTAAATACAGCTGAACCAAAAGTAGAATTTTTTGGATTGAAAGGTCAACAAGGATATTTCCTACCCCCCGTCCTTTCTTTCCTTTACGTTTAATATTTTATTGCACTGTTGGATTTCGTGTCAATAATGTAATTGCTAATTTTGGTTTCAGTATGATCATTGAATTATCCGTTTCATAACATATATATATACATATATATATATATATATAAAATAGAGTAGTTCTTAATTTTAATCCACTAACGAGTTTGCTCCATGTGCATTTTCATTTGTTTTCCCAGTATGCAAAATAAATATGAGATAATTGCACTTAAAAGCTCCTCAGTGAAATCATCTCTTCATTGAAATAACCCTAGGGTGATTTTTTATAATCTAGTAAACCCAAATCGTTCTGGATTTTAAAATTTCGGTTCTTTTTGAAACAGCATATGGAATTCCTAAGCCTCTAGGTGCATGTTTCGCGAATGAAATATCGAAATGTAATCTTTTTCTCTGAACCAAGTTGATAAAAGACACAGTGCCGTATTGATATCTTTGTGCGAAGCCTTTGGACATTATATTTTTTAAGAGTGAAAATCGGCTCTGAAGATTTTTGAAATATGCAGATAACTTCAAAATGCATTTCTTCATATTAAACTGAAAGCTATACTTTAATATGAAATTCGAGCATTTTGTATTTACTCGAAAATAAGATCCCCTGCCTTGCTAAAATTTTATTTTAAAATTTGATAAGGTTTTACAACTGAGTACTTTTAATAAATGAAACTTCAGACTAAGAGAAAGGAGCTCAATTTTCCTATTAACAGTGTAATTATCGTATAGAACATTTGCACTGTTTGAATGCTAAATAAACCATTCGGGTAATTATGTATCAACTGCATAACTGTCGCTAAAGGATTAGGCGTTGATGTAACTACTGCCAACGTAGCATGGTATTACAAGTATGGATTGTATAAACTGCATAAGTACCCTTAATTATAATAAACAAATAAATTCATTCTAATCAGGAACAAATAAATTCTAATCATAAAGGCATACATTATTTTATTTATCTTTCATTCTAATCAGAAACGAATGGATTCTAATCAAAAAAAAGGTGTTTGTTCTCTTCAAATATTCATCTACATTTTTATTTTTAAAAATTTATTCTAAAATGTAAAGGGGCTCTTTGATTTGAGGAGGTGTTGTTTTCGAATAATATTTGAGTATAATTTCGCGCGTATTAAAAAATAAAGCAAAATATTAAACTTAAAATGATGTCATTAATCGAAAGCTATTTACAATATTTTTATTGCTGTTGTTAAAGCGAGTTGGGGGAGGGGAGAATTCATGTAAAATGATAACTCACGTATTTTTAAGGAAAATCTTTTTTGCTGTTGGTGTTTAACAAATCATAAAAAAGGATAGGGCTCACCAGCGGCCGAGCGGTAAAGTCGCTGAACACTAGTAGTTCGGTCCGAGGTTCGAGTCCCGCGAACGGGCTGGCTGCATGGGCGTTTTCGTGGTTTTCCCCATGTGTAACGTGTATACGAGCCAGTTTCCCTTAGAAAGTCCTCCACGAAGGCATCCCTCCTCTTAGGCAGATAGCCCTCGAGGCTTTGCCATAATCACACACACACACATACACATACAAAGGATAATCTTTGTAGGATTAAAAAAATAGAGGTAAAATCTTCTCTGCGGTAAACTGCCACGGAAATATCTTATAATTTTATTGCGAAATTTATAGTCTAAGAATTACAACTTAAAATTCCAGTAACTCTTATTTAAGTATGAGTTTGCTCGATACGGAAATCAAAAATAATATTAACTCTGAAAATATATGCAGTGTTGAGGATCTACGCAGTTCTATTGAAAATTTTTTTTAATTAATCAAAATGTGTAATAAGCAGCTAGACAACTGTTTTAATCCCCTATTATCTCATCATTTGGAGTATTTGTGACTGTGTCCTTTTTGCATTATTTGAGCCCCAGAAGAAAGTTAAATTGGAAAAATCATTACATTAATATCTTGAAAACAGTGATTTTTTGTAGAATACGAACGGACTGGAATCCCGTAGAAAGCTTGAGTGTTTGTTAGTGTATAGTAACATTTCTGCATGGGAGATTTGGCTTCACATGAAAATTTATTTCACAACTAGGTTATTATTAAGCAATGTAATTTTAATTACTTGTGTTCTAAGTCAATTATTTTGTTGGTGTGATTGTTATTTGCATCTTTTGTTCTAAGGTGCAAGAATAAATAAAAAAATTCTCCAACATATAACAATTATTACTATTGTGTTTAGAAAACTTGATTCTTTGTTGTCATTGACACTTTTCTTAAAACAATTACTAAATACCTTCCATAAAGACCAAGTCCTTTGAACTGTTAATAAACTTATTATACTCGGTGAACCATGATTATTATTTTTTGCTCGAAGAAAGCCAGATTAACCAGTCAATCGGTTATGCAGAGTGTCGGCCGACGAAGGTCGGACGAAGTCTTTAAAAACCCTCACAAGCTGAAAATATTCACAAAAATCTGCGGGTTTATCCAGCCATCGAAGACAAGCTGAGATCACGAGAGGGTAAAATCTGGGTCAGCTTGAATTTATTTCGTTTTATTTATGCCTAAACCCGTTTTCGGTGTTGTAATATGTTAGCCGTTGTTTTCCCAGTTTTTCCGTGGCTGTTAAATTTCCGTTTTAAAGATTGGAATCGTGCATTTTCTTGGGGAAAAACTGCACAATGGAATGTGCAAATTTTCAACAGGAAAAAAACGTATCACGTAGGAAATCTAGAGCGATACATTTAGTATGAGTCTTCGTTGATAGTTTTTGTTTCCATAGATAAATTACGTAAGATTACTTACTAGATGACAGGTTAACAAATTTCACAGGATTGTATTTTACCCATGGGAAAAATCTTGTGCAAATAAATCACTATGATCTGTATGGTGATATATCAAATATTTATGAGTGAAATAAGATCAATAGGTATTCTTTGTAAAATGTATGAAAATTTTAATCGATATTGAAAAAAGTGTAACTTAAGTAAATTTGTAGGAAATGTATTAAAATAAAAATTCTGCTTATTTTTTCCTCAGTTAAGGTATGACAGAATGGCCCAAGAAAATCGAACTCAGAGCAAATGAACACAAAAATGAACTTCAAGACTATGTGGCCGAAGATAAACCAAACTGGACATGATAGACTTCACTTGCTTTTGGATTACCCGCTATATTTACTTTATAAAAAAAAATTCTTAGTAAACAGAATTATTTTTATTACTTTAGTCTGCTAAAGTAATAAAATTTGCATGTATTTAACATCTAAGTAAAAGTGATTTATTTTAATGGGAAAACGCCTTACTATTATACTGCACATGATATATTCACGTCTATGTGCGCATTTCATATGCTGTCTTTATAAAAAGTATTCTCTGTGATCACCGTTTTTACTAATTGCACAAAAAGTGTTTCTTAAATCTTTTTGACTCAGATGCAAGGGTCATGTGCTTTCCTGTAATTGACTAAACATAAAGGTTATTTTGTTTATATCTTCGGTGACAAAAGATTTAAACTTCTTTTCAATATTCTGTGGTAGGTTATAGGAGGAGACTATTATCTATTTTTATCACACAAACTTTACGTTCTTTTAATTCATGGTTTATTTATAAATAAGATAATAACAGACATAAATATATAACGAAACCAAAAGAGCTTTTCTGTAAATTTGCGTCGTATATGAAATTTTAATATAATAAAAATCTTAATTTTTGATTTAAATGTAATCTCTTTTGTCGATAAAAGCTGGACTATTTGATTAATGTCAAAAGCATTAGGGGATATCTGCGTATAGGAAAGAAGGCATTCATACAAAAGAGTTGATTTGCGGCAAAGCACGTGAGAGCTCTTTGCCTAAGTAAAGTAAAACTAGCTTGTATTTACCTTACACAAGAAAAGAATAACGAAACATCCTGTACAGGCAGCCCAGGCGCCTACATTTGAACTCAGGGTGTTTAGCACTCTTACTTCTCGGCCACTGATATGCCAGTTCTGTAAGCAAAACTGGCTTTGTGTTTACATTGCTTGTCAAAATTAAGATAGGGTGTGTGATTATGGCAAAGCCTCGGGGGCTATCTGCCTAAGGAGAGGAATGCCTTCGTAGAGGACTTTCTAAGGGAAACTGGCTCGTATACACGTTACACATGGGGAAAATCACCAAAACGCCCATGGAGTCAGCCCGTTCGCGGGAGTCGAACTACCAGTGTTCAGCGACTTTACCGCTCGGCCGCTGGTGGGCCCCAAAATTAAAATATCGACAGAAATAAAACTCAATTCTAAGTTATTGGGAATTGACTGAAAGATATACAAAAGCGTTATTTCACTTAAATTAATAATTTCGACAATTGATTAATCTCAAAATATTGAATTTAAAGTCCAATTTAGGGAAATTTAAAAGTGATCTTCCCTGTTTTGAAACTATTCTTTCTTAAAGACTATGTGTCGCCATTCATCGTTTTCTGAACTGAACAAATACCTGTTTGATACTGTGTGTTGTCACTTCTGACAAAAAATGCGAAAAGCACATCTTGATTTCACAGCATTTACCAAAGTTTTGATTGAATCTTATGCAAGTGCATGCGACTTTCCGCATCCTGGAGAGTTCCGCGGAGGTATTTACGTTTCTCATTTCGGCTACTCAATCATATATGCTTTGTCAGGTTTTAAATCTGTGAGTACGCTGGCGAATGCATTTCGAGTGATATCTTCTATTTCCGAGAATTTTGACAGCAGTGACTGTCAAGCGGATGAACATTGTCATTCATCGATATATGGGCCAACAGCAATTCTTAAAGCTCTGCAATGAGTTACGAACCTTCAACAAAGATATATAGCTTGGTGATTGCACTCAAAATTATGAAATCGATTCTGTGGAAACCGGATATTTCTTGAAGATGTGCGAGCAAGTTGCGTGTTTCTCTCCCCTCCGGGTCAAAATTTGTCTAGTTCTGGCTATATCTAGACTCATCAGTAAGCGATAAATGACGGTCTCAGCTCTTTGTGCCTGTTTTGACCATGACTACGTAGCGCCTGAAACCGAAACCCTTATGGCAGATGAAGTAAGTGAGACATAAACCACTGGTTTCTTTGCATAAAATCCAACCTCGAGAAGCCTTCGGGCTGAAGAAAGACCGAATGTTGAAATCATCTGTCTTGTGACTGATTCGAGGTTCGAATCCCGGCGAACCGGCTGTCTGCATGAGCGTTTCGTGATTTTCCCCTTGTATAACGTGCATACGAGCCACATTGCGTTAGAATGCCCTCCTCTTAGGCAGATAGCCCTCGATCGCTTTGCCATAATCAAATAAACCAAAACAAGCCTTGTCACTGATTCGCGTTTTCTTCGAGCCTACAATGACAAGAAACGGTCTTCGTATTGTATTGCTGCTCTTGGCTTTCCTTGACCAGGTTGTCTACTAACTGACTGACTGCTTAAAACCTTGAAAATTTTATGCAGCCAGCCTGTTTAGAAATCTAGTAAAACTACCACTGTACAGCGGGTTTATCCACTGCACTATTGGTCAACCCATTTCTTCCGTAAGCTTAGCAATTAAAATTCTGTGCATCTAGTTAAAAAGAAACTTAAGTTTTTTATTATTATTTCTCCGCCTTTATTAGATACCCATTATTTCTTTATATGATACTTTGCAAACTGAATTTCTATGAATATCCTGCTTTTTTTTTTTCATTAACTTCCAACACGATAGTTTAATTAGTTAGTTTCAGCAATCGCATTTCTTTAAATCCCTTTTCAGCGTTTAGTGTTTGAAAGTTTTTCTTGTTGAAATACTGCGTCTAAATCATCATCTTTCTTTGAATGAGCCTTCATTCATATTTCTTTTTGCGTTTGTGCTCTAAGTGTCCGGCATTGCCATCTGATACGAAAAGTAGAGCACAGCGGAAGTCGTTAGATTAAGCGAGCGTGTGGTGGTTTGCATTTTTTTAAACAGGAAGAAATTAATTACGTCCTTATACGATTGTTTTGATAAGCGTTCAAGAATGTACTCAGCGATGATAATGCTTAAATCCTGTCAACGGTAGTACCGCAAAATTGCTCTTATTTTAATCATCAGGTTTGAAGAAACCGTTTTATTTGTAAAGCTACAGTGAAGAGGCACATCAGCGCTGTTAAGTAGCCTATATAAATGTTAATTTAATGTCTGCATGCATACTTCGCCTTATTGCGTTTAGCTGATATTATTATTATTTTTTTAAGATAGAAAGCTCTCAGAAAAATGCAATCGGCCTCCACCATTTTGTAACGGAATTTGCCCACTTCGCGCCTCGGTATCGCATTCTCTCAATATTTCTAAATTTTTCCTTTACTATTGCACTGAAATCATGCCACTAAATATTCTGCGGCTAATACTATATTTATTATTTTTAATTCTTTTAAAAAGTGCTATTTTTAATTTTATAGTTATTAAAATTGCTAATCCCATGAATTCACACCTTTCTTTCCCAGAATACTACATTTACTTTTATAAATTTCGTACATTTAACACTGAAATTCAGTCTACTAAAAGCCTAATAGTAGCCGAGCGATAAAATCGTTGAAGTTAGCTTTGCCTTGTTAAAATAATCTAACCAGACGCCTAAAAATTGTGCAGTTACTTAAAAAGAAAATAAACTCGTATCTTATTTGAAATCAAATGCATCAGCGACATAGTGGACAAGACGGCTGAAAAACTGATAATTCGGGTAGAGTTCAAATTCTAGCAGGCCTCCCCCCCCCCCTCTTGCTTGGATTCTTTTTTAGTCTATCCTATGCGTGGCATGAATATAAGAAAATTTATTTTCCTCAAAAAGTTCTCTATGAATCCATACGATATCCAGACGATTGCCCTACCCTTGATACAGCCAAATTTTGCTGATGTGTGATGCCACCAAATCCTAGTCTGCTCAGAAGCTACTATTCCCTTTGTGTAAGTAAGTGACGTCAGCGCTGGGAAGAGCCTTTTCTACCGACATCGGTTTCAGCGCTGTACATTTAAGCATCTTTGACACTGACTTTACATAAGCTCGAAAAATTTACTGGTATGTTGTCCGACGCTTTTTGTCCAACAGTATTCATCTGCAGTTTTCCGCATAGCTTGCCTTTTCTCACTTCTGTAATCGGGATTTGTTACAAATCTTTAATGAAACTGAAATCGAGTGGATGTGAGACTTAGTTAACCACTTGCGATACGACTAAACTTCACAGTTGCGCTGCCGTGCGCTACAATATAACAAGCGGTAAAGTGTCTCATTTACGCCGCTCCACGTCTGCGAGTGCAATCCAGAGCTGTAACTCGAGAAATAAACAATCTCTGTTGTTAGGCGACGTGTGTACCACGTTATTTTCATTTTTGCGATAAATTCCTATCGACGTGGTGTTCACGTCGCTTGCGGTTTGAGGCAAAAGCATCTCGACGTGCGTGGCACGTCATTTTAGCGCAAATGGTTAAGGGCTTGGACTAACTTCGGGGAAGCTCTATATAGGCTTCTTCGTGGGTGACGTGAATATGAGCCAGTTTGCCTTAAAACGTCTTCCACGAAGGTAACCCTTCTCTTAAGAAGATTGCCTTCGTGTGTTTAGCTGTGATCATTGAACAATATGATCAATCTAAATTATTCTGAATAGGTTACATAACGTACTACAGTACACTGATGCAATATGAGTTTTTTTATTTTTCCCAAATTTGATAAATCATAGCTTGTGATCAGCTAAAATTAGTTAAAAACAAAATTCAATGCTTGTTTAGGCCACTGTTCATCATCATATGTTTATCACTTTAGCCTTTTGAGAAACGCGTCATGATCTTTCTTTCCCAGCAGAAAGATTCTCATGTAATCAAAATTATAGCCAGTTTAAGTAGCTTAATATTTTATTGTGTTTTTCTATTCAATCACGATTCTTGTATTTGTTTATGTTTAACATATTTCTAAGTGTCAGAACAACATACCTTTAATTTCAACTTTCCTGTTTATTCCCTTATAACTAATTACGACAACGGAAATATATCATTGTCAAAGTAACGCATCATTTGCCATGAAACAGAGTGCTTCAACTTGCTCATTTCGCTGTTTGTGTGGCCTAATAATGGTAAGTAATTCATTATCACAACAGAAGGAATTTTCTTCCAGTCAAAGTAAGCCATTTTGTAAGATGTGATTTATTTTAAAGCAGGTGTACAACTCTGATAATTTCGTCCTGAAATTAATTCTCGATTGTGGGACAGTCTTCCTGCTCGGGTATTTTGTAGGGACCAATTTTTTCGTAAACCGGGTATTTTGTCTTAAACCAAATATCCATGCCTTATTTGTAGGAATTGTGAGCAAGTTTAAATAGCTCAAAAGATAAAAGTTGCTCTCAGTATGTTCGAAAACCCTATGTAATCTAATTTGTAAACCACTTTAGAA
This sequence comes from Stegodyphus dumicola, assembly GCF_044657685.1. Taxonomy (NCBI): domain Eukaryota; kingdom Metazoa; phylum Arthropoda; class Arachnida; order Araneae; family Eresidae; genus Stegodyphus; species Stegodyphus dumicola. The sequence continues at coordinate 102,731,032 of NC_140781.1, read as the reverse complement.
CTCAAATAGAGCACTTTAAAGGTGGTCTGGATCATTTATTTAAAATCTGGATAATATTCTTGCCAGTCACTACAAAGCATTGCTTAGGCATGTTTTTTATCTAATCCTTCTTAGAAGTATGATTAGTGGGTTGAAAAAAAAACTGAATTCAGATTCAGTTTTATATAATACTAGAACAATTCAAACAACAGCATAAAAAAAGCTTTTATTTCATTAGTACGCTTTGTAAAATTAAACATGAATTTAAAATTTAACATGTATTACGAGTAAGGTTCAGCAGTACCTATTTGCAATTCATGCATTTTCAGTTCTGTTTCAAACATTCACTGGGTTTAACAACCTTCATATGCTTGTAAGGTGCCTTCGTGGTATATTTGGAATCTGCATATGTTTAACATGCAAGGTGCCTTCGTTGTCTATTTCGTGGTGTCCGGCTAGCAGTTGGGAAGTCCAGAGTTCGAATGCGCAGGGCTTACAAAGGCGTTGCACACTTTTCATTTCTTTTACTCCGAACGGTTTCTGCAAATTTTATATCATTACGGAAAATGTTTTTAATTCTGCACTCTTCATTAATGATTCATTTGGCTGCTATTTAAAAACCTAGTTATAGCATTACCTGCATACTTCTTTATTTACCATCGCAACACTGCCGAGAGTAAACGACAATTAAGAACTGTTACTTCGACTTAGGTTCAGTTCTGCAAATGGACTAGCCGTAAGACAGTTTTCGTGGTTTTTCTCATCTATGATGGGAATATGAACTACTTTCATTTGATTAAACTTCTAATTACATCTTCATGTGATTACTTCTTTTGATTTCCACATCTTATTGGGATTTAGTTTGTTTGCAATTGATTTTAGTATTAGTCCTGAAAATTTGTTGCACTACTAATGCAATTGTCTTCACGCTTGTCTTCGCTTACTTTTTCTCATTATACTGAGCTGCTGAAGTTAGTTTTAGGTTTCTACAGCGTCCGTGTGATTTTATGCATTTATTGTCATCTTGCATTTTGTTATCCGTTTGAAGTTTATTTTCGGATATTGCAAATCAAGTGGGTGTTTCCCATTTTAATGACTGGCCGTCAATGGCTAGAATGTACATTATAAAATGATGATAATTTCTTTTTGATTACTTCTACAATTGTAGATTTCCCCCAATTTCATTCATTTTTACGGGATTTATAGTGTTTTCTGTACTTCTTTATCCTACAGCTCTTTAAGGTGTGAAAAGTACATTCAGTTCTTTTATTGGCTGTATTTTATTTATTTACTTAGTTTTTCAATTTAAAAATACGTATTCTACTGGCGCAGATTTTAAATTCAACGTATTTTATTAACGGTTGTATAATACTGAAACAACAATATTCATGTTTATTTAGTGGAACTTCTAATAAAGTGCAAAATCAAATAAAAATGAGTTGTTTGTCTTAATTTTAGCAAAACTATTTAAATTATATTTAAGCAATGATGCCCTCATTTCCGGTTTAGAGCTTTATAGCTTTAGGTTTGTTTTTAAATTCATTATCTCTATTTACTTGAATTTTGTAGTAATCGATCGCTCTGTACAAGCTGCTAGGTATTAAGCGAAGGAAGATTTAGCAAACTACTACTTTAAAGACAGGTTTGACAGATTTTGAATTGATGTGCCTACCTTCGACGCATCGAAACGTGTAAATATTTCGAAATCCTAAAATGGATTTCCGGTGTAATTGCATTCTTGTGTTTGCTGATGGGAAAAATGAAACGCATAAAAGATCGTATCTTCTCTGCTGTGTGTCAAACATCTCTCCATTGGTGAGTTATAGTAGGCCTGCAATTTTCCTCTAAAACAGAACACATTATATGGTTTAGGGGCCTAAATTAAGAGGCGAATTTGGATCTTGCCTTCTAAGAACTCGCATGTTAGCTTTTCCATGTGCCATCTTACATAATTCCTCAGCCGTATTTGCTCTCACTGAAGCATATCTTTTAAGCAATTACTTGACTTAGCTTGATTGTTATTCATAGATTTGTTCCAAAAGTTCGGTACTACTCGTTGCATGGTTTATGAAAACAAAGTGGTAGGAAAGCGCAGGAAATGAAATAAAAATGCACTTCACGAACTGAGCGAAAAGGGAATTCGTACGAAGGAAACGCGCGAGTTATCTTAAAGATATGGAAATAGCTCTGTATACAAATATCTGGTTTTAGAAACGTGTGCGAAAGACATACTGAAGACGGTAGTGAGCGTATTTTATTTATTTTACGATTTCAGCTTGGCAGAATCAGCTTTATGCTTGAAAAGTTCTCATGCTCAGGCGCGGTCTCATTTTTCAAGGTTCTGCTTTTGAGCTTGAATGAGAGCGAAATTTCAATTGTATGATCTCAAGAATACTCTAATAATACATAGATTTCATAGATTAATCAATTTTAAATTGATCGAGGTTGCCACGTAATGTATTTTGTAGATTATACTGCACAAACAATTTGTCTGCCTGCTCAGGTCTGAGGTACTATATAAATATGGTTTTTTAAACTCAATAATCTGGTGACGGTCGATATGGGATAACCGTAGTTATATGTGCGTGAGAGTGTTCGTTTTTGTGCTGTTTTAAAACATTGAATTTTATCCATTCAAATATTTTTATGCTTTTAAAAAAGGTATCATATACTTATTACAGAAATGCAAGAAATTTTGTGTACATAATTTTTTTTGTTTTATGCTTCATATCTCCCATTCTACATCATCGTCAGACTCAAGGATTGAACTTGAATGTGTTGTGTTCTTTATGCGCAAAGATAGCTTACGGTAATAATCGTAATAATATTTTATGTAAAAGTTATAGGTTGCTGGAGAGTAGTTTATAGGTAGTAGGAGGTAGCTCGCGATTATTTTTTTTTATGTAAATAGTTAACAGCAAACAGCTGGCCATCCCTATCCGAATTTAATACCACCTATTTAGCTTTCTAGATTTTAAAATTTCACGTAGAAAATGTGTAGAGTTGCATAAGTAATTCTGCAAGCTTTACATGCCACGTGCAATAAAGGGGTTTAAAAAAATTTCGGATTTTCTATTTTAGTTAGAAACTGGAATTTGATATCTTATTTGATTTTGATGGATAATAGAAGTGAATTTTGAAGTGTGAAAGAAGAATAGTATTAGGCTGAATATGATTTGACTGTTCCCTTTTATGCAAGCGAAAGAAAACGGGTTCGTAAAAGGGGAAAAAAAACTGTCAAATATTTGTTCGGATGGTGAGCCACCAGCGGTCGAACAGTAAGATAGCTGGACACTTATCAGATCATATCTTGCATTCAAATATTGACAAACAGTCTAAACGCATTGACGTTTTCGTATTATTCTTCATGTATAGCGTTAATACAAGACGATTTCCCTTAAAACGCTCTCCACGGAGGCATACATTCCCTTACACAGACAATCTTGTGCTCTGCCATAATCAAAAGAGCCCAACCGTAATATTCTAGTGCGCGTAAATATGTATCGAAGGTTCTAGGTGGACTCTCCATCGAAATTCATATAGATTTAAAAAAACTGATAATCATTCATATAAATCTGACGAATTCTATGTGATTATGTATGTAAGCCAAGCTGTTGAATGAGTATCTATGTATCTACAAGCATTTGAATATTTAATAAAGCCTTCAGGTGATACTTAGGAAGCCTCTATACGCAGTCTCCAATCGAGCATTTCCGTTTGCAGTGTATTCAACCATTACGTTGCCATAATCTGATTGTTCATTTAACAGGTTATTTAAGTAGTTTCATCAGTGCATTAAACGAAACGATGTCCCGCCTTTACGAAACTTTTGTTGATCTAAAATAGGTTTTGCTCATCGCGATTAAGTCTTGCGCAGCTTCTTGCCAAACAAAGCGTGCAAATGTACAATTAGGTTTTCCATTTGGCTTTTAATTAACACTAAGAAGCTTCAAGTTGAATCATACCTCTACTGGTAAATAATCTTAAACTAAAGCTGACAATTTATAGAGTAAACTAATACATATTCTTAGAGCAGACGTAATCAAAATCTCCTATGCATACTCATCTCGCTGCATTCGAGAAGTAAATTATATATTTTTTCCCTTAAAATGGATTTTTTTTTACTTCATTTACGTTCGCAAAATCATTTATAAATATTGTTAATCCAGTTACACTCTGAAAAGTCAAAATATTTTTAATTATGTCTTTTCTGCTTATTACCTTATGTACCATGACGGTCTTATTTAGGCTTGTTATTCGTGGTACTTGAAGGGTAAAATTACGCAAATGCATGCATGTTGTTAAAATATGAGAGTTAGCATTGCTGATCGAGTTTGATGCAGAACCATAGTTACATCAGAGTTCTTCGAGTGTTTTCAACTTCGAAGTTTACTACCGAACATTTCCTCCTGTATAATTTCTAATTTGCTTCCTTGGTGTATTCTGCACGTCTTGGAGAAGTTCTTTTAACACGCAATCTTTTTTAACAGCTGCGTAAATTTTCATTTAGGGAAATGAAATATTTGAAAACTGAAAACTAGCAGAAACTCGAGTACCTTCGATGCTTTACCGTAATCACATAAACTAAAAATCCATAATCCAAATAACCCAATCTAATATTACTGACTAAGCATAATGCGCAAGACGCCACAGGGAAAATAGAATCCGTCTCAAAACTTAAGTGTTTTATATGAATCATAAAAAATTTTGAATTAATTGAATTTCCGCTTGCACCTGACCGATTCGAATTATCTCGCCAAGTCTGTGAGAGAGCTTAACCTACGTATTCTCTACTTAGAAGGTCAACTCCCGCGTAGCTCCGTAGTAAACTGAGCAAAGGGTTTCGCAAACTGATAAACGTCTCATCCACTCAAATAGGCCAGCCAGTTTTGTTCATTCGCACACTGGGATACCTGCTTCATCCCTCGGCCCTGACCGGAACTTTTATTTGGACCGCTGATTTTGATCGATAAAAGGATGGAGCAATGATAATAATAATGGGAAAACTAATCCACAATAGAAATGCGATACACTTGGGAGGACTCCTTGTGCCTGATTAATAGTCCTCAAAGAAAGATAAAAGTGAACATAGGGCTTTGCCTAAAATCGAGAAAAGAGCACATTCCTGAATGCTTTTAATAAGGGTCAGTTTGATAGCATACGTCTGGGGCAAAGCCATTACTTTACTTTATTATAATTATTTATTTTTATTACGGTTATTTATTTTAAATCTGTGAACGAATTCCACTGTGAACTGTTAATAATTTGAAATTTTGCTGGCTAAGGAACTGTGTCGTAGCATTTTTTTTTTTAAGTCCAAAAGACATTTTGCTTTGCTCGGACGACAAGAATCTTCGCATGCATTGTATACAGCAATGTGGCAATCTTTGCTATATCTTCCGATTGTGGAGGTAAAATAAAACGCTTTTCATGTAGTAGTAGTTGTTCTAAAAGAAAATAAAACAGCTTTCGAAAATTCGAATTCGTTGGCTTATGTGTAATTAAAAATCTGTTTTGAAAACTTACGCCGTTTAAGAAATTTACGTTATACATTTTAAAATACATAGCAAATTTCACTACAGTGATTTTCCCTTGTCCTATAAACTTTATATTTGCTTTTTTGTTGCTTTCAATTTTAGTTATATTCCTGTCAAAATGCGTACAGATATAATACACGTTTCATGAGTATTTAAATGATCTAGGTTTCATCCTTAATGCAGGGCTGTATTTATTTTACTTATTCATCGTTACATTCATTTGTTGCTAATGTTTTCTTCAGATATGGCATCATAATAAAGGCCTCAGATTAAATCCATTTAAGCTTTTATCAAGTTCATCAGCTCGTACTGTATGTGAAAGGAATTTGAAAAATTGAACATAGTAAGTGATATATAGGGAGAGTGGAGAATGAGAATGTGTGTTTGATTCGTTAAAATTCTATTGCATCAGACAGTTTTAGAATGCTTCCAGACCGTCTGTTTAAAATGCAAGTTCCTGAGATCAAATTAACGTCATAATGAAGTTAGAATTTTTTAAAAAGTGTCATTTACTTTTAAATAATTTTTTTATGTAGCCACCGTTTTATCGACTACCTCTATCCTTTTATCTATTGAAGATTTCTAAAATCAACTAATTAATATCGTATTTCCGAGCCGATAATTTGTTTCATTTTCTACTTTTTATCGACAGCTTATTTTGAAATTGCTGGCGTACTGTATTTCCAATGCGTACAGAATTCGTACTTCAGTTTTTCATGTTCAATGTAATAGTAACAGGTATATTGAATTTGAGTCAAAAATTTATATTTTTCATTATCTAATTAACCAATTTTTTGCGAACAGTATTAAAATCTCCTTTTTTTGTTCTTTATTATCAAGATATAAATATAAGTTTCATTGCAAACGTTTTTAAAGACTGAGAAATGTGTGCATATATTTATAAATAATTTACTCGTATTTTTAAAGCTTTCCCACTCAAACTTGTACGATACAGATGCTAATCTCGGAGTTGACTTAGTTGAGTACTGGGAAAACATAGAAATCCATGCGGGTAATTGCATTTCAGATTAACAATTGCACACCCGCTTTATTTAGCAGGTGAGTGGATCTATTAAGTCACCTCTATCAAGATAATTGTTTTTTTTTGATAGTAAGGTAATCAAACTCCACTTTTACCAGTCCTCCTCCGTTCCTCCAGATGCATTCAGTTTGACATCGGTAGATGTAATAAACATGGTGATTTAGGTGGAAAAAGCTTTTCGCAGTTAATGCAATTTTTCTTGAACTGTTGTGTTATCAGTTATAATTTCCATATATTTCACATGTTATTATTACACCTAACAATCTGCCAGGAATGCTATGTTTTATCTCAGTTTCTGAATTTGCATTTGAAAGTTAATAAAAATATTGTAATGGCAAAGGCTAGAAATATCAACATTGTAACCACCGCTTTAAAAGAAAAATCATCCGCTTAAAGAGAAATCATCCGCTCCGGGGAATTTAGATATGAACACAATAAATAATTCTCTCAGTCGCAATACTTGAATACTAGAAGAAAGCATGGTATCATTCTAGCCTTAAAATTAATTATATATTATTCTTTTGACATATTTATATAGGGGAGGAAAGCTTCAGATCAAGGGTTGATTTTACGAAATGGCAATATTATAATTTTCATTTTTTTTTTTTTTTTTTTTTTTTTTTTTGTGAAATAAAATAATCGAGTAGTTTTATTATATTTTCATATTTTCGTTTAACTGAATTTAACATTCAACTCTGTATTACATCAACAACAACCCTTCCCCCCCAAAAAAGTCATAGAATTTTTTCTTTGGAAAAATCTGTGAAAGCAAATGTGAGTTTGCAGTGTAAGTAGATTGGACATGACTGCACATTACGCCACCGTTTGTTTTATTAATACCGTTATATTAGTTACTTAATACCGTTGCATTAGTTACCGTTACGTCAGTTTATGCATTCTTTTTGGAAGTTTACTAAATAAAATCATACATATACGAGTCAAACACAATGGAAAGCTCTAAAATCGCAGTCCATTTGAGGGTTATAATAAATAGAACTATCGATGAATAAATAGAAAATACTGTTGTGAAATATAATATGTTACTTAACTGGTAGAGATACGGATGTCTAAATGAGAGATTTTTCAGGAAGAATTATATTGTATTTTCTTGTGACAAAGAAGCATTTTTACGTTTTCTGTTTTGAAGGAGAAAATTTGTTTCTTTACAGATGGACGAAGAAGAAACGTTGTGCAATATATGAAACCATACATTTGGCAAAGACTGTCAAATGTCTGAAATTCAAAAGATCGGAGTTATGTTATTGTAAATAAGATATTGCACACCAAATCTTTTGTACTTATTAATCTAGTAGCTCATATTTTCATTTTTATTGTACTTCAATCCTCGTTACATATCGGAGAACCTTTTTTTTAAATGTTTTCTTAATGGCACTAAATTCATTATTAGTATCATTCAAGTATTGATAATTCGTTCACCAGCGACCGAGGACCGCTAAACTCTGATAATTTGACCAGAGTTTAAATCCTCCAAATGGGTCGACTCCGTGTGTCTTTTCATGGTTTTCCACATGCGTAACGAGACTATGAACCTGTTTCCCTCAAAGTTCTCGAGGAAGGCATTCCCAGCTCTTCGTCAAATAACTCTAAAATGCTTTGCCATAATGCAATAAACCTAATATCAACAGGTAAGACGTAACATTGAAAGCAGAGATCTTCTCGTCGATAAGAATGAAATTTCAAATGTAAAAGCCTTCTTTTTCCCGTTAACCTTCTTAAAACTCCTTGAAAAGATAATACATCTTCTTTTGAAACTCATCTTTTATTGCGATGCCTCATAGCCATTAATAAACCTTCATTAATTGTAACTGACTTTATCATTTAATCGAAGTAAAAACTGCATTCGAATATTATGCTTGTTGTATGTGAATACGATGCCCTAGTTTGTTTGGAAACTCTGACCTGTTGTCTAAAATTTTTTTGTTTAGAGGTTAGATGGAACCCATCAGGAAACGGAGTAGGGGCAGTAGTGGGTGGTTTATTTAAAGGTCATCGAGAGGTCACAAGCGCGGGAACTGAAACTGAAGGAAAGTGAGCAATTGTTGTTGACTTGAACAAGTATTCCAAAGAGGATAATATTACCCTCGAAGATATCGTTTGAATCCCTTTAACCTCTTTGACCACAGTTACAAATGAAAGCGCGGAAATCTGATTTAAGTTTAAACAAACCGAATTTAATGCCTTAATCTTTTTTAAGTAGGTTAAATGAAGTCATTCCGATCACTACGATATGATACATGAAACAAAATATAACATGCATTCAGAAGCCTTTTCTTTTTAGCTTGGAATCTGGTGGTGGTGTGGTGGTGTATTTAATTATGGCAAAGCACACTAGGGTTATCTGCCTAAGGGAAGGGATGCCTTCGTGGAGGACTTTCTAAGGGAAACTGGCTCGTATACACGTTACACATGGGGAAAACCACGAAATAGCCCATGCAGCCAGCCCGTTCGCGGGATTCGAACCTCGAACCGAACTACCAGTGTTCAGCGACTTTACCGCTCGGCCGCTGGTGGGCCTAGCTTGGAATCTGAGACCAGCTTATGGATCTTACCGGACTTAGCGCTTTTAATATTTCTGTTGGATCGTTAGAAAAGGCCAGTGGTTTTTAATGAACATTCATTTGGAAAATTAGATATGTATAGAAAGAAACTAGTAGCATGTTATTCTAATGAATTAAACCGTTTGTACAAGACTGAATTAAACATTAAGCAATTTAAACACGTACTTAGGGGCATCGAGGAAAGTGAGCAGTGCAAAACGTTCCTTACGTATTTAGGAGGTTTGGTGTCCTTTTAGTCAATGGAATGTTATCCGAGAGGGAAAATAGTGGACTTTGAGGCGAAATCTCTTTCGGGGATGCCACAAAATTTCCCGTTTTCAGTTTTATCATGGAAATGCATGGCGCAGCTGAACCAAAACTGAGAAAGAAGGAATGAAGAAAAAAACATATGTTGGGGCAGCGATAAATCTCTTAAGTGCTTAAGGGCCTCTGAAGGTCTTAATTCGGTCCTGCATCTCTCTTTATATATAATTGCATTATTTTTAACTGTTTTCCATTGCTGAGACAACATTAAAACGAAATGCAGAATATTGTCCATATAAATTTAATTGAAAACAACTGTTATTTATTTATTTATTTCATTTACTTAAAAGTGCTATTTTAAAATCATCTGAACTTAGGCGATTTTACGACATATCTGAAGTCTAATCTATGTAATTGAGTATGAACTTTCCTATACCAATGTGAGCTCCATTAGTATCTGAGCGGTGAAGACCGCTGAGTACTAGGATTTCGACCCTGGTTCGATCCTGGACGAACAGGCTCATTACATGTTCGTTTTACTCTGTAAGGTGAATATGAGGCAGTTTCCCTTAGAAAGTCCCCCGTTAAGGCATCCCTAGTATTGTCATTTTCAAATAGCTTAACCTAACCTGCTATACCTATGTCAAGTGCTATTTAACAATAAAATAAATAGTCTTGACATTTTATAGCTAAGCAACAATGGAATGAATCGAATACCGTTTCGTATGCTATAATCAGAAAGAAAATATAGTAAACTACATTATTTTTTTTATATAGTAAACTACATTATTTTTTTATAGATTAGTAGAATATCTGTGGTATATTTACAAACTGTGGTGTATGATGAATGCTGATTTTCTTTGTTTAAAGTGCAATAAAAAAACTTTCTAAATTCGAATTTCGAGAAGATGTTAACTACCATGGTTGAAAAAGAACTACCGACTATCTTATTGTATCCAATAACATGTAAAAGAAGAAACACCTAGAATCATAGCGGAGAATAATTAAAGGAAAAAAAAAGGGGGGGGAAATACCACGCCTTATAACCTGTGGCGTGGGAGGGGTATAGTCTTCATGATTTCAAATTCATTTTTGTAGCTACCAAACAAGTCCGTTTATGGGTCAAATTAATGTCAGTGGCGTGGGAATAAAATAAAAAGTCGGAAGAATGAAGAATTTGATTTCGCTATCTAAAAACTGGTTATTGCATTGAAGTTTAGTTTAATTTTCAAGCAAAAGGCGTTTTGGAGCAAACTAGTAGAGTTAGTTTGCTTCGAAAATTGACACGTTTCTATTCAGATCTTACCAAGCGTAAAATAAGTATTAAACGAATTTGATGGCCGGAAAATTCTTTTTGAGATTCGGTGTAGGGTCAGGGTTTTAGCCCATAGTCGGCGCTAGAAGCAAGACCGGATCCATGCATAAAATGTACTGTAAGGCTACAAGTCTCGTGAAGGGGCTTTCTAAATTGCATTTCCGTTGTTCTATATTGCGCAATTGCTTGGTTATCAAACGTGTTCATGCATTAAAGTATCCAGTTCTTCGTCAAAGGTGGTAGTAGAACATAATTTTTTTGGACATGTATAAAATATATATCCTTTTCACATTTCATTTTAATAGCATTTTCAAATGCCATAAAACACGTATGATCTGTAAATCAGCGAGAGTTTCGTTAAAATATAAGGTATTAATTACAGTAATGACTAATTATTTATTTAAACATTCAAATAGATTAAATATTAATATTGAATTTTCTTGCAATTACTGTCAAACTGATTCCGCATGATTACTTAATGTTTCTGACGTTCAGTATAAATATGACTGTTCGAAAGTTCTTCGTGAAAATCTTATTTCTCCGTGGTAAAGACTCAGCGTATGATTATACGTCAGTTAGCCAATGACTTTAAACGTTGTTTGATCAATTGTGTCATCAATACAGCTCTTTGTTTTTGAGCTACGAACAGTTGCTACATACAGCTCTTTTATTTTTCAGCTACGAACTGGAGGGCTATTTGCCTAAAACGTGGAAATTTCTCGTAGAGTGGGGCATACCATTGGTTGAATGGTAAGCCTACTGAACATCAGTAGTTGTATATGGCTTCAAATTCTACAAAAGGGTGTCCTCCACTTGTGGCTAAATGGTTAAGATTGCTGAATCATGGGCATTCGATCTGAGTTTGATACCACGTAATCCCAGGCCTGGCTACATGGTTCGTTTTCTTCATGTGTAACGTGAATACAAACGAAGTTCACTTAAACAGTCCTCCACGAAGGCATTCCTCCCCTTCGGCAGACAACCTTTGCTTTCTTTGCCGTATCCGAATAACCTAATCTGCTAAGTGACTCACTACATGAGAGTATTTGTAATTTCCCCATTTGTAACATGAATACGGGGCATTTTTCATTAAAATGTTCTCAACGAAAACGCTCATTTCCTCAGCCGCTTGTATGTTTCGCCACAATGAAATAATCTAATACAAGCCAAGTCAAGCTTTTGTAAAAGAAATTCCTACAGAAACAGATTGGTATTCATGTTACACGATCGAAAACACCAAAATCGTTCACACAGCCAGCCCATGCGTTAGGGACCGAACACGCGTTAAATTTTCAGTGTGTATCAGTCCCTCCACTTGGCTGTTGATTGGCTATAAATTTAAACATTGCTTACGCTAAGAGAATATCTGAATTTTAACTGATATTTCGATTTGTAGTTAACTAATCCGTATTGAGAATACATTGTGCTATTGTTAGTTAGTATTTTTTTCCAGTGGATTAACATTTGTTACATTACATTCTAAAGCATAATCTTATTTTTAATTAGTATTTCTTCATATTTTGACCGAAATCTTTTGCCATGAAAACTTCGACATTTTGCATGCACTTTTAAGGATAATTTCTAGTGCACAAAAATCGAGAGGGTAGTTGAGTATACTCAGTAAATCCTTCCTACTCAGGTAATTGTTTTAAAATTATTTTATACTGGATTTAGACAGTCTACCCATGTACCCTGGTACGTAAGACTACTAATTTGACTTAAATTCGGTGTTGAGCAAAAGGGCTCGCTGTAGAAGTTTATCGCTGTTTTTTCTGTATGGAAAGTGAATATGAGTTAGTTTTTCATTAAAAAAAAAAGTTTCCATGGAGACTCTTTCTTTAAGCAGATAATCCTTGCATGCGTACTTTCTGTTTATCATTTAGCCAAACAAGAGACCAGGAAGAATCTAATCGTATAAAAATAGCCTAGTTTTCTCATCCCCCCCTTAAAAATTTGCTGCATTGTAAAACAAAATGTTCGTCAAATTCATATATGCAAATAGCCTATAACTTGTTCTTTTATTTTTCTGCTGCATATTAGGGGCACGTGGGTGTGACATAAAATAATTTATGGCTTTTTAGCAGTGCGATATCTGGAGAGGAATAATTGTTATCTGAGATTTTACTTTAATTTGTAACTCGAGTTAGGTCTCTCCTTAGCAAGACAGTTATAATATTGCGATATTTTGGGGAAAATGGTCCTTATTAAATTAACAATGTAACTATATATTAGTTTCCTAACAATGTCTGTATCAGTTACTAATGAATGTTTTGCAAGAGAAGCCGCAGCTACTTTCCGAATAAAGTATCGTGAAGTAAAAGGGGCTTGCGTTTCTCAATAAGAAAAGAAATCCGAGCTTCTTTGCTTCCCATTGCTAAGGTCGAGTTTAAATAATGTTTAATGAGCATGGATTCAGTTTGACATTTACATTCTTTGCTCCATCTGAGAGTGCATAATTTCCAGCGATAATATGATAGCTAACACAAGCAGTTAGTAATAATACTCCTTAATTAATCCGGAAACATAAAACTTTCCAGGCAAAAAAGCAGATCTGGGTAACTATTTATTTTTATCCACTGGTTGCGATGTAGAGCACGTTCCTGTAGCTATACGAGTTGACTAGAATGGTCTGGCTGCAAGGACATTACGCAATTTTCTCCATGACTATCGTGAACATGAAACGGTTTCCCTCAGAAAGCCCTCTAAAGAAGGCGGCCCCACCAGCGGCCGAGCGAAAAAAGTCGCTCTACATTGGTAGCTTTTGGTCCGGGGTTGGAATTCAGGCGAACGGGCTGGCTGCTGTAACGTGTATACGAGCCAGTTTCCTTTAGAAAGTCTTCCACGGAGGCATCTTTCCCTTTACGCAGATAGCCCGAGTCAAAGTGCTTTGCCGTAATTAAATAAACCAAACCCTCTTAAGTTATCTCCCTCTTCTTAGGGAGATAGCACTCTTGTACTGCATTCAATTAGACCGATACTAGGGAAATTTTGTTTCGAATTCGCTTAAAAATTATTACGCGATACTGCGTTCCTTTAAAGTATTGTTACAGAATTCTTTTCTTGAATGCTTTCTACTCCTACTGACAATTTTTCTCCCTTCGTGAATTTTCATTACCCCAAACTACAGTAATAACTGCTTATTGTATTTTTAATACTGTAAAAATAATAAATAACGATAAAAATAGCTGTTTACCACATCCATAAAAATAATCTCTTGATGAACCATCAGAAACACATGAGTTGAAAAGAACTATAGTTGTCATTACTGAATTTAACTTATAGTTGAGTCCGGGTTTTTTGATACAGAATCCCATGAATAAATTGAAAAGGGCGATAATTTAATCTTGTTCATCATATAAATATCAAATTATCGAGGGTTTTAAAGTTTTTTTTGGCATAAAGTTAAAAAATATTTCCGTGAAGACTTTTCTTTGAGATTTCAAATAACTATGCCGACAAGTGACCGAGCGGATGAAATCGCTAAACACTAGTCGCTCGGTCAGATCCCGACAAACGGACTGGCCGTACGGGTAGTTTCGTGGTTTTTCCCAAAATTAGTGAACAAGGTTAGGCTTCTCCCGGTGTTGTGGTGACTTACAGTATTGGGAGAAAGAAGCCGTTGAAGGAGTGGTTGCTTTTGAGCAGACTTAATGAGTTAGTGACGTCACACAACAGTAAACCAAGTGCCTTTTAAGGAAATATTCTTAGTATAGAAACTTTCGCTTTTGACATGCGAAACATGAATACGAGTTTAACCAATTTTCCTTAGAAAAGGACTTCACGAAGGCATCCTTTCTCTTAAACGTATGGTCCTCATATTCGATTAAACAAGCCTGTATATTTACCAAATCGCATTTCTTGCTTTCTAATGCAGTTATTTGCGTCTTATCTGAGAAAAATATGTTTAACTCTTTGTCCCTTTTTTAGTTTTTTAGTAAACCCTTTATTTAGTTTTTGTAAATTTTGAAGAAAACTAGTTGCTTACACACATAATTTAGTTTATAGCTTCTTTATAATATAATTAAGTTTTTTTTTATTATCTTCAAGGGTTAAAATATTACTTTACTTAAAGTAGAGCGGGCCTTTTTCATCTGGCCGACAGCAGAATCAATCATATGTTGAATTTTCTAAAATTATTTTTCCCAAAGAGCCATGAATGCCGATTAACATTTAAATTTCTAATTTATTATAAGCTAATGTGAGTGATTGTGTCTGCTCACTATTCTAAAAAATCAATGTAAGCAACATATTACAAGAAAACATGGGAGACGATGTTTTGTAACAGTAATAAATTATTTAAATAGAAAAAGCATTGCTAAATTAATGTCACTAACACAAATAAGCAGAAATTTGTGTTTGGCTACAGAATATAACGAGATAAGAAATGGCAAATAATTCTGCACGCTATTTTGAGTTTCGGTTCTGGAACTTCAGGCAGTCTATTGATTAGTTTCTCGTGAGGTGTTTGATCTGTCCCTTCATTAAAGTTTCCTTTACTGCATTTTATCCAGTTTACATTTGTCATTATTTCTTTTCACCTACATAAACTAAGGTTTAATGTTTGCCTCCCTCTTACGAAAGAATTCTGGGGATAAAATCATTTTATCTCCCTGTTCTCTCTCTTATTCATCTTTTGAGTTATATTTAAGGGATTTTTTTGTGGACGTAATCAATAATACTTCAAATGACATCAACAGTAATTTGGGGAAATTTCTATTAGCGAAAATTAGAATGATAGTTGTTTAATATTATTAAGACTAAGTTCGAAATTTCTTTTTTTTTTTTTCTTATTATTCTGTGAAGTTATATGGTATATCTTGGGATTAACTGTGCTACGGCTTATCCAGTTATTCGAACAAGTCGGATAGTTGGGCTGTCTTTTGTACTGCGAGCCAAATGAGAGTTTTTCGCAAAGCAAGTAAGGTAATTCCATCTTTTTGCCTTATTTTACTTCAACAGAAATTGTCCAACTAAAGAAAAAAATCGAAAAAAGCTGAGCAATGAAATTTTTTATTGTTTAAATAACAGTACCTTTCAGGTAAATTCTTTTTAAAAGTTAAATTATTTATATCCGCTAAAGTGTACAAGTTAGGTACTTGCCGAGAATTATAGACCTGTGTAACTTGTATATCATATAGTGCATACATTTGCCTAAATTTAATTAGATAATAGTATAAGTATTTCTTTTGCTTCTTAAAAAGTATGCATTGTATTGCATTACCTTTTTTTATTATTTAAGTTAAAGAAGAATTTGAAACAAGTATGTAAATTAGCATAAAGCTGAATTTTTTTTCGCAACAAACAATCCAGATAATCAAACTTTCAGGTATTTGAAATCCAGACAATTAGATCCCGATTGTACTTCCTGTCTGTTATTAAAGCTTTGGAACAGTTGGCTAAGCATCCGAATTATAAGTACTAAAATCAAAAGAACGCTTAATGATTCGCTTTCTACTTTTCATCTTAAAATATTGGATTTAAATTCATATTTTAATTTTAAAATTGTAAATTTTATAATTTATTTTACATTTTGGTACTAAATATGTGACACAAATTTAAATTGATAAAAGGAATTAGTCTTTTCGTTAAATTAGGTCTTTTTTTTAATGCCCTGGCGCTTTATTTAATAGCCAATGGCCTTTCGCCACTACAAGGGCCGGAATGAGGCTACTATAAGAGCCACTACAAGGCCATTTCATTATGGAAGCACCTAATAGGTGGCTGTTGTCTCCTATGAAAGGACGGACAGTTACAACTATGCCTCCTCCGATATTCGAACCCGGGCCACTATACCAGCTGGGCGGCAAAATTAGATCTTATTTGCTATTAAAATATAATGTCAAAGGCCGTCATTGCCGAATGGATTAGACCGTTGAACTCTGTCAGTTAACCTACAAAAGAGAGTTATGAGAGTTGGTATATCTTTACTCGCACCTTATCCAAGAAACACGTGGTTTATTCACCATGTATCCCTTTTTTTCAGTAATGTTAATTAACTTTGCGTTTTCCTTTTGTAATTTTTAAAATATTTGTTAAAAGTTCACACAGTATCGTTTAACTTCCCTCCCATAGGATAAAATAATGGAGTTGCTTATTTTTTATCTACCATAACTGAAACATTATGTGACAGATTCTGCTTAAGTACTTTTTGTCTGGCTGAAAGCTTGTTATAATAAAGGCGTGTTGTTAGTTGGAACAGTTTTCCGTGAAAGTTAAATATCAAAGCTTTGGTGCCCCACCTATTTTACCAGGTTAAAGAAGAACGTGAACTTCAAAATCAGGACTACGCTATATAAATTGGGCCGTATCACTCGAGTCATGGATGCGAGCAATCATCATAGCACGTTCAATTCAGTATTCTCATTGGCACTTTTCTCTAATAGGTTTTCGTAATTCTTTTGACACTGTGACCTCAAATGTTCGGAAGTAACAAAGTTAAATGCAAACGCCCATGACTTTGAATTCGCTGAATTCGGAATTATTTCATCTCGATTAACTGAAATTACTTTGTTACATTAATTAGTTTTTGTATTTGGAATATTAGTTCTATAAGCGACAAGAGGAAAAAAAAGGGTGATTTCTTTAGTATTGAGAAGATTTGATTTTAAAAACTGCTATTTCGCTAGGCATCATCAACCATATCTGAAATTGGCACTGAAATTGAGTTTCAAATTGATTTTCCAGATCCCCTCCCAATTTGAAGATGACACATCTTTACACAAAATAAAGATAACTTAAAACTTCCGGTGCATTTTTTGCGAAATTTTAGATTTTTATTTTAAATTTCTTAACTTACATAAGGAAAATATCAAGTGGCTCAAGATAACTAAACCAGACATTAGGGACTTCCCTTGGTTTATATAGGTCAACAAAGGGTTAATTTTTTAGTTGTGAAAAATTTAATAAATAAAATTTTTAGTTGTGATTAAAACTATTAAATTGGCAAAGTTGAAAATAATATGTGAGAAAAATTAACAGTATTGCATTCTAAATTCATAAATATTAAAAAATATATGAAATTACACAATTTACTTTTTCTACATACAATACACGGAAATAACATTTAATTTCTTTTACAAATCTTATGAGTATGGTGAAATACTTTTACGGACATCTGTCAAATATGCTTTGGTCAGTTATTCATGAAAATGTTCATTAATGTTACGATAAAACACGCTGAATGTTTTAACTCAAAATGAAAAAAAGCACGAGGTATGCATGTTGTATACAGTAGAGTTTTGATTGATACCCAGTCTCGATTATGCGAATGAACGGCTACGCGAACTCGGTTTAATTTGTTTGAACAGATATTGGCGAAAATTCTGGAGAATTTCTGGGAAAAAGCTACGGCTGTAAAGAGCGGCGTTTTTCAAAATCTTCTGTTCAGATTTAGCCTAGTACTCGTTAATATTTAGTCCTTAATTCCCTAATGTGTCTTGTAATTACGATTTCTGTATTCACTTGCATGTTTTTCTTCCATCTGTCTTATTCCAGAACGGTTTCATCTTTTTTTTTTTTTTTTTTTTTTTCATTTTTCTTATAGTCTTTGTCCTGCAGTGGCAACTGATTAAAAACCTATGAATACTGGTAGTTTGACACAAGTTTGAATCCAGACGAATGGGGCTGGCTGAATAGGTTAATTTCTCCATGTGTAATGGGACTACGGGCTTAGTTTCCCTTAGAAGGTTGTCCAAGAAGGCATCCTTTTCCTTTGGCAGATAGCTCCTGTGGGCTTTATACTCATATAACCTAGCTCTCATACTGAAATGGGGTTTCGGGGAGTCCTGTTGCTAATTACAGAATGTGAAAGCAAAAGTATTGTTTCTATGATGGTATAAGATTTTAAAATTCTAATTTTTAAAAAAGCGGAGCCAAACAGAAAGAGAAGTGTCGTTCGTAATTTAAAAGTATCAGAAACAATGGATATTTGTGTCTAGTTTTATTTTTTATCTGTTTATATTGCTGAACAAATACAAATTTAGTTATGTAAACTACATTACATAATTTGTTGTAATTAATATTGAAACTAAATTCTTCATGCATGAAAAAACATCTATTTATTTAAAATAAATAATGAATGAAACGTCTGAGAATAAACCTAATTGGAAAAACTTGTGTTTTTAAGCATAAAAATTAATAATCTTTATGTTCATTAATCATGTGATTAGGTAAAATGTACTTCTCAGATGTTTGCTACACATACCACACTAATTAAATACAAAATAGTTCACCTTAAAGAATGGATGGAAGAAAGAAAGAAAAAGTTGATTTTCAATAAAATTAGACAGTAGTATTTATTCGGCTCAATGATATTTCCTCTCGCATAAACTGTAGTCTTGAAATAAGGACTCACGAACATATTCACTTCTAGGTCATAAACCTCTCGAACAGGAATTCCCCCTAAGGGGGATTTATGTTTAGGGGGATGTGGTCAGCCTTTTATTTAGCTGTTAATTTTGGTTTACGAATGTAAAAAACTACTTTTATTCAAGTTTTTGTATTTATCAACATTTTCGATATTTTTGCGTTATTTATTTAATTTATAAGAATACATTACAGAACAAACTAAATCTAAATATATGCATATCTGTATTTCGAGTTTTGGAAAGGAGGAGGAAATGATCTTCCAGCAATGCTGGAAAGCGTGCATGGTGCAAAACAGGTTGAGAACCGCTGCTCTAGAAGCTAGTTTTTCCATTCATGCATCCGTCAATGACTGCATACATTCCTCGAAGCAAATACAGCACTTCCAGCAGTAATGCTAAGCAGTGACCTTCTAGAGTATCTTTACATTTGAAACCCGGTAAGCACACCTGCAGAATTCGGAGGAATATAAAATTTAAGTAATTAAAGGGAGGGATATAGCGGAGGAATGCTGAGTTATTCCTCCCGGGAAAAAATTATGTTAAAGATTAATTGCGACCAATGAAAGAATGTGCATAAAAGGTCTTTTCGTGCATCGCATAATACTAGTACGCTTAGTGTAGGGACGAATGTATTTTATCCAGTCTGATGAATGAACGAACAAAATGACGAGAGAACGAAAGAAAAGAGGCTCTTCAAGCCCATCTTTCATTCCAACGAAAAGTCATTGACTTCGCAAACAATTCATTCACTCGTTAAGTTGAAGCTCGTGAGACATTGTTTGAGGGGCCATCCAAAAATTTACGAAATAATCCACAGAAATTCGTATTGGTGGTTCGGATGTTACGTAAAACTATTTATAATGCTTTACTTGCTGGGATATTAGGCATCAATTAGCAAGTTAGATACTTTTTTTTTTATTGCACAACGCTTTATTGTTTGATTATTCTTATTTCAAGAAAGTATCGTTTCCTTTAGCGGTGCAATTGTTAATAAACAAGTCAAAGTTGCCGGAACATTTGTTTAATTAACAATTGAAGGGCTTCGGGAAACGATGTTTATAATTCTTCCAATATACTGACTAAAACTTGTTGGAAGATACATTAGTCGTTATATGGTCCATTGCGCACTTTAAAATGTTAATAACGTCAGTGCATAGGAAATAAAATCTGCAAACTGCTTCGGGAAGTAATTCATTCCCTTGACGTAGTATACCTGATATTATTATTTTGTCTTTTACCAGAAGACCTCAGATCTACCTACGTCTATTGGATCATGTTAACATATTTATTCATCAAAATCTCTTTCCATTGGCTATCTTCTCCTTGTTTGTTGGCGCAATTCATTTTATAATGACAATCCGTTAACTGAATATGTGTAATGAATTTCCACCTCATGTTATGATTTACGTTCGTAATAACAAAACAGGTGTGTTATATAACATAGTAATCCAACGACTAAGCATAGTAAAACATGGGTAAGCTAGTTCCCTGAAGCCTATTAGAATCTCAGCGTCATTTCAAGAAACTGTAAATAAATTATTTAATGTATTTCTTCGTCCTTAGCAATCCGTAATTGTAAAAATTTCGTATTTCCTCACAAAACTGTTAAATGAATGCCTGTTGTTTTCTCATGCCTATATTTTGCTTTATTAGATAGGTGCAAATATATAATTTTATGCTGATATTTTACTAAAGGTTTCAAGGATTTGCGAAAAGAAAATGCTAAACTCTACATAATTTCTCTAGGGACTCATATTTTAAGCAAATATGCTTAAGCAAATATATTTAAGCTTCGGTGGAGCGTAAATATGAGACAGATTTCTTTAGAAATTCATACACGAAAGTCTTCCTTCAAAGATGCTCTTTTCCGTATCTTCGGGCGGTAACGTCAACGTCGCTCAACATTGGTAGTTCGGTCCGAGGTTCGAATCCCGCGAACGGGCTGGCTGCATGAGTGTTTTCGTGGTTTTCCCCATGTGTAACGTGTATACGAGCAAGTTTCCCTTAAAACGTCCTCCACGAAGGCATCCCTCCCTTAAGGCAGATAGCCCTCAAGTGCTTTGCCGTAATCTAATAAACCAAACCAAACCAACCGTATCTTCGGTATCAAATGTTTTACAAATAAAGTGAAGAGTGTTCTGAAACGGAATGATCTTCTCTAGTCTACTACGTATCGAATTCCACTGTGAAGTACAATTTCAGAGCGTGTAGTTTTTAAGTAATGAAATTCTTTGGTATACCAATACGCGAATTTACGTAACTATTCTTCTTGGATAGAACAACTGAATTTGAAGTGTTACTTACTTTTGAAGCTCCGATGTGTAATAATCGGCTAAAAGCGTTTGCTTCATATAACTTGAAATTTATCATTCTTACAGATTTACTGGGCTAAACATATGAGTTTTCTTCAGTTTAATGCTTGCGGGTTATTAGTTTTCCTATGAAACCATTACTTTTTTCGCAGATTTATATTCACAGGAAACGTTAGAATTCTTTACACGAAAATATCGGTTGAGCTTTATAAATCTATGTTTAATAATTTAAATCTGTGTTTAGAATTGATAAATATCGGTTGCTCTAGTATAATCGCCTAGTATTTGTAGGTTATATTTTTCAACTTGTCACCTAGTTTGTGTAAATGCTTGTCTAGCATTTGACAAAAAAATTCGATTTTCTGACGACAGAAAACCGTGTCTTGTTTAAGAGCCTTCGTAGAAGCAAAGTTGTACCTGATCATCACTGGCAAATTCATGTCCACCCAGATAACATCATCTGAGCAATTTCTGAGATCACTCCTCTGCTGTACAGCATTTCAGCTTGCAGCACAATGCCTTTTGTGATCGACGTTGACGGCATTTCTCACTCATCCGCATCAGTTAAGTCTGTGCGACCTTACTCGAAACTGTTGGCACCATTTGGATGTCACATTGCCTTTCCCTCATGCACTTCCTGTGATTTCTCAACTAATCGTGATAATTAATTTAGATGAAGTTTTCCGTTAAATTTGCGCTGTCTCCTCGCTTTTCAATCTTGAATAAGTTTTCAGTTAATGATATATTCCGTACTTATGCTATTTATACTTTGTCAGATATTGCTTTGCAGTATCCAGACAAAAACATAAGCTTCGATTCGCCTATTTATTCCGCGATGCTGCTGTAATGATGTTTTAAATAAGAACTAACGCCGCGAAATGGCATTTTTTCTTGTAACCGGAATTATACTAAGAATTGGTCCTTGAGAATGTGAGTTGGATAAGAATGAAAAGCATAATCTTCAGGGAAGAACCACAACATAGTTCACATTATAAAAACTTCCTGGAATTTTCAAAGAACTTGTTATTCAGGCTCTGAAGGAACAAATGCATGCGTTCAACATTCAGTCCTTGCGCAAAAAGGACTACGGAGCACGAGTGAGGTTACGATGAATTTTACTCAGGCAAATTTTAAGTTTCTTGAGCAGGAGAGGCTTCAGTCCGGTAAAGATGTTAATGGCTTTACCAGTTGTCGATTTGATGTGAAGAGAGATTTTTTTCCGGGCGCGTGCAAAAAGAGTAAATTCTTCGTATATGAACCTTATTCTATGCATGAGCTACTCATACCCTCCGAAAGCAAAATGCTTTCTCTTCTTTTTTCGACTATGTTTCTTCTCACATAGATAATTTCCTTCGGGTTTTCTTCAAAATTCAGGCCGTTTATAAGACTCCTTCGGTGAACAGGTAAAAGCAGGAAAAATCATCCCTTCTGAACACCACTATACCACCCAAAGTATCAAAAAGCTACTCATCTTGGGCAGTTCTACTGGTGACGAAGGCAGATGTATTTGCCTATTTGAATATGATAAAGTTCACGACGGTATTTGTCTAAAGGGAAATGCGTCTGTGGAGGTAAGTTTAAGGGAAAAATCACGAACTTCCTTTCTGAAGCCTCTGCATATATGCAGCTGACAAACTAACAGCGTGTAAGGATTTTAAGTTTTACTAACGTTTATTTTATTTTGAAACTTTGCTATCCTCTCTTATTTTCCATTTCCGGCCAGGCCCACCAGCGGCCGAGCGGTAAAGTCGCTGAACACTGGTAGTTCGGTCCGAGGTTCGAATCCCGCGAACGGGCTGGCTGCATGGGCGTTTTCGTGGTTTTCCCCATGTGTAACGTGTATACGAGCCAGTTTCCCTTCCTCACGAAGGCATCCCTCCCTTAAGGCAGATAGCCCTCTTGTGCTTTGCCGTAATCTAATAAACCGAAAGCATTTCCGGCCAGAATAAGCGCGAGTAGAATTGCTTATGTTAATGAGGTTGCAAATTGTATAGGTATTTAGGAAGTGGCTTTTAGCCAAAAAAGAGACTTCTTGCTACCTTACCACGCGCGTGCTTTTCAGTCTGTTCATGGTTTCCTTTAAAACCAGAACTTGGTTCTCGCTAATATTTGAAGACGTAACTGTAATTTTGCATTTCGCTCACTACATACGTAGTGTCAAAAGGCCAACCTTCGCGTTACTAATCGCTGTAAAATATCTAAGGTTAGTTCTTGTTTAGTTAAGGGGACTCGTACACCTTAAAACCCATAAGATGTTCGAATAGGTGACTGTTGCAAGAATTGGGATAACTTATTTATTTTAAAAGCAATTACTACCAACATTTTACAGCTGACTACATAATATAGCTGCTTTCTGAAATAGTAATCAGAAAGTTTGTGTTGCCACAAATATTTTTATAATTTAATCCGCTTTGTGACAACATTTTTCGTCGTTATTTCCAACTTGCGCGCACAGTTTAAAACATTCTGTTTCATAATTTAATTCCATATTTAATATATAGCTTTTATAACATTTGGAAACTACTGTGAACCTAAAATTCTATCAATTTCATGTTAAATTTTTATTTTATTTTGAGTTCAGTTTATAAAATGTATTTTATTAACAAAATTTTTAATTTTTTCGTCCATAAAATTTTTCAATATTAAAATATTCATCAGATTGTTGGTTCAGTTACAAAATAGTGCCCATATAAAGAATTCCATCAAATTTCAAGTATGTACCATTAGCCATTTTTAAAATATTATGCGCGCAAGATGGAAACATGGCGAAATATTTTGTCACAAAGAGGATTAAATTACAAAAATATTTGTGGCAACACAAACTTTCTGGTTACTATTTTCCAAAGCAGCTATATTATGTAGTCAGCTGTAAAAAGTTGAAAGTAATTGCTTTTAAAATAAATAAAATATCCCAATTCTTGCAACAGTCACATATTCGAAGATCATAAGGGGTTTAAGGTGTATGAGTCCCCTTAACTTAGTATATTTCTTATTTTTTATGTTTTAGACCATAAGAGCTGGTCTCTGTATCCCGAAGTGTGGGAGTTGCTGTACGCTTTGAAAAATAAAGGGTAAAGTTAACCCTTCTCAGTCGTGTTGCATCTTCTATACATACGAGCATACTTTGAGTAAGCTCCCTTCTCCCATTCAGGATTCCAAAGGCAATTTAGAAGGAACAGCAGTCCTGACAAGTGTAAGATCGACGAATTTCACACAGAAATTAAGAAAGGTTTATTGGTTTATTTGATTACGACAAAGCACTCGAGGGCTATCTGCCTAGGGGCGGGCTGCCTTCGTGGAGGGCTTTCTAAGTGAAACTAGCTCGTATACACGTTACACATGGGGAAAACCAAGAAAGCTCCCATGCAGCCAGCCCGTCTGCGGGATTCGAACCACGGACCGAACTACTAGTGCTCAGCGACTTTACCGCTCCGCCGCTGGTGTGCTAGAAATTAAGAAAGAGTGGCCAGAGACCTTCAGAGGGGCAGTGGTGATGCCCTTGCTGGTGCAACTAAGAAAGCCCTAGTTCCATAATTAGTCGAGAAGAATCTTTTCAATAATAATACGATCTTGCAATAAACTTTTTTGTGGTCTTCATTTTTATTATATTTATCCATTAGTATGCTAGTATTTATTTCACATTTCTTCAAAAGGCTACATATTAGGTAATACATGAGTTAATATCCGCTGTAAAGTAATTTAAAAATATCTAGTTTTTATAAATATATCTAGTTTTAAAAATATCTATGAGTAAAACATTTCTCGAAATATTAGCTAACTGCTCGTTAACCACTTTGTCAAATTAACAAAAAATAAACTGCATTTCGAATGCTAATTTGAACAAAAATTTCTCTCTATTATATTTTAAAATCTAATAATGGATTTCATTTTGAAACACAGCTAGTAGGTGCGCTTTCGCAAAGAATAATTTACAAAGAGTAAAGAGTAATTTTACAAAGCAAAGTGTATTTCAGGTAGTTGTATTTAATATTTAACGAAGTCTATACAATTTTCATATCATCACATCCCCCACAAAAAATAGTTTCAATTAGGCAAACGCAGCAATCGACCCTGAAATGTTAAGGGAAAAAAATAGTTGCCAAGACTTCATATTTGGCGGCGCCCCAGGTTACACTGAAGGCCATTCAACTACTCTCTGGGCCAATGGGACGCTCGTCCGGCATTCCTTGTATTTTATTCTTTTTATTTTCTTTTTCTTCTTTTTTATAGCTATTATTTTCTCTCCTTTACGATCAGCGCGTAGTTTTATTATTACCATGCACAATCATGGGCAGCTCAGAGTAAACATTGGATCGTAATACGCAGAAATCAAACTCGGATTCTTCGTTCTTTACTTTAAGAGCAATAGCAAAAGATTTCTGTTTGGATTCAGAAAACAAGCTCTCAATGTAGATCTTATATAGCCGTGACGAAATCGATGCATTTTTGGATTTTTGTATTTGAAAGCATTCTAAATTTGATTGCTTGCTTAATTATTATCGTATTAAATTTCACTTATTTTTTTGTTTCTGGAAAACCATCTAAGCTTCACGGAAACTTCTTTCATTAAAGAGTTTTAACTGACGATTTTTCTCTGAAATTTTATACATTTTCGACAGCTTTATAGTTTTTAAATATGTTTGGTGTATGTTAGAAACATAAAACTGTAAAAAGGGTAAGATGACGTAATAACTACTACTTAATATTTCAGTTCTTAGATTTATTAATCATAATGGAAAATTACTGTACAGTTATCACGTTTAGGTTTGTTCGTTTGATGATGCCAGACATATGAGAGGGGATACCTTCGTGCCAGACTTCCTGCGATAAATTGACTCGAATTATTATGAATAACTCTAATTAAATCAATTTTAATAAAATATTAAAACTCAAATTATTGAAAATATTACACATGCGAAACGCCCATGCAGCCGCAGTTCCCAGATCGAACGAACAGAATTCAGCTGTCTTACCCGTGCGGCCGCTGGTTGGCAACTTTATTTCCGTTACCCATCGGGAGAGCACGAAACTAGAGCACGTAACTAGCTCCTATCTTCACTTAATATCGAGCATGAATCGAACAACCACTAGTCGATGTCTTATCTATTCGGCCGTTGGTGAGGTAAAGTTTCTGGGTTATACATTCAGAAATCACAGAAGTCATTCTGTTCAGTCGTGAGAAGCTAATGCCATAATGTTTTATGTATTTACCCTCTTGGCCACTGAGATGTCCAATCATTAGGATTGCTTTTACGCTAAGTTAAACGTAGGAATTGTCACCAAATAGGAAAGAATTTTAAAGATGAAGCGAAACATCATAGTGGGTTTACTTTCTATTTTCTTTTTGAACTATAGGCACTTCGTAATTTATAATCATTGGCATTTCTGTTTTATGAATATTTAACATAACTATTTTATGTGTTAAAGTTTTAAAACTAAGATTTTAATAGTTCTTATAGCACAAAAAATAATTAATTAATTAAAAATAAAAGTAAAAACCCTTAACTGCAAGTTTCAAATTGATGTTGCTTATCATGTTGAAACTGAAGAAATTTTGACATCAGCATTTCCCAAAATCCTTACTTACATTCTTTTCTAAGTTTTGATTTTAAAAATTTAAATTCTGAACACAATATGTGTTATTTGAGAGAAACACGAGAATTTTCTCGTTAGTCTTAATTAACATCCACCGATCTTGATAGTTCGAGTCTTGGTTTATAATTTTGATGCCTGATACTATCTATGCCAGAGGACCCACTGGCGTTTAGATTATTCAGTAGCTATTTTATTAACACACGAGCTTCATGCAAATATAAAAATTATCCAAAGATGAAGGTTAAAATGTGGCATTGCCACGCCTTATTTAAATTTTTGTTTCGAGACGTTTCGTCACCTCACGCCGTTTCCAGTCCTTGGTCTTTTGCTGTGTCAGGTACGGCTGCCCTGGTTTTGGGAGTATTCTAGTTATGATTCACTTTCGATGAAAACATTAAGAATCTAGAATAAAATATTTGTTGGTGGTTATAATTTTTATGAATCGTACATAGAAATCTCACCGAAAATTAAATATTTTCAATCCGGAGATTCTGAATTGGAACTCAACACGTTTAACAGAATCATACGAACAACGACACTATCTGTAACCAAGCTTTATTCTACCATGACATTTTCCCGTGATTCTTAAAATCTTTATGACTGAAAATTTAAAAAGTTGTTTCGTAAAGGTAAATCTAAAATACAGGGGAAGTAATCCCCAAGTTGTAGTGTTACAATTATGAGACTGACGCTGGGACACTGGCAGTTAGTTTAGAGCTCGGTTCCTGGTTGCTGTCTTTTACTTTGCTTTCCCCGTATGTAGTAGAATAAATTCCATTCCTCCTTAGAAAAGGCCTTGAAGGCATCTAATCCTTCAGATAGATGTTTTTTTGCCATAATTAATTAAACAACCAATCAGCCTTAAGTCTTGAATTCGCTTATCTATGTATTCAATTATCTGTGATTTTTTTTTAATGAACTCGGATTAGAAAAAATGGAATTGTTACATTAAAAGAGGGAAACGTACAGTTCGATAAGATTAAGATTGAGACTCGCGTCTAAGAGCGAAAAAAGAATGTCATGGGGCTTGAAGAAGTAGCGTATTATTTAATAAAATTAAATATCATAAAACTTTTTATACAGTTTATTCTCCTTAAGAAAGAATACGATGAGAGCTTCTTATAGTAACAAGCCTGATGTACTTTTGTTGTATGGAATTTAATACTTGGCGTTTCGTGGTTTTTCCCCAGCCTAACATCAATACGACTCAATTTCCCTTAAAAAATTCTCCATGAAAGAATCCCTTCTTTTAGGAATGTAGTCCTCTCATAGTACGTTCCCGTAATTGACTAAACGGACAGACACCAGTCGAGAGGATAAGATTTTTGAATATTGATAGTTTCATTACCGTTCTTACTCAGCTAATTATAATTTTTTTATTTTTGTCCTTGCTTAAGCAACACTTTTTACTGCTTTCACAAAATCTTTGCCCCAACAAGCGATAAAGGGGTAAAATTGTTTCAGATTCCTACAAACGTGCTGGCTGTATGGAAATTCTGGGGTTTTCCACATATGTAACACGTCGATACGAACCAGTTTGCTTTAGAAAATCCTCCACGAACTTTCCTTTCCTTAAGCAAATAGCAGGGTGTGCTTTACCGTAGCCCAAATAATCTAATCTTATGAAATTTTCTACGAAACCTTGTCGACTCGTAAATGAGTTCTGTGTGCTTTCCTTCAAATAAAATCTAAATTTAACCGATAAGTGAAGAACTTAGTGAACGCATGATATACTGACTTTTTTTCCTTAAGTATTCGAAAAATAGTTCTACCAACCCAAGTCTGTGATTCTTATTCCGTTTGTAAAATGTTTTAACCCATGCGTAAAAGCAAATAATAGAGACGTTCCTTAGAAAATCCTTCTTGAGGTCATCCCTTCCCTTAGGCAGATAGCCTTCAAAAGCTTTTCCGTACTTAATTCATCGACCACTTAGTTTTAGTTTGGTTTATTGAGATTACGGCAAAACACACTAGCGCTATCTGCCTAAGGAGAGGGATGCCTTCGTAGAAGACTGGCTCGTATACACGTTTTTTACATATGGGAAAAGACGCGAAAACGCTCATGCAGCCTGTCCGGGCGACTGGAATCGAACCCAGGTTAGACCTACCAGTGTTGAACGACTTTACCGCTCGGCCGGTAGTGGGCATCGACTACCTAATACATCAATTAGCCTGATATACTTTAATAATGCTTGGATCGCATTTCTGTTCAAATACTTTTGTTATCCAGCGCAAGAAACGTGAAACATCAGCCATGCCATCCTTGAAACTCCAACCACGGATATTCTAATTTATTAGCTAAGTGTGCTAACAACTCAAACAACAATAATACGCTCAAAGGAATATGATAATTCGGTATAACCTTATAACCTTAAAGTAGTCATTGATGAACTTTAATATCAAAATTCATTGCAACTGAATTATGCCATTTTCATATCGAATTTAGAGCAGTATAACTTGTTTTTCACATTACTATTCCATCCTGAAGCCGCAGTTATTTATACCTGTTTTCAATATTTATTTAGATTCGAAAATTATTGGGAAGTGTGGCTGTGTAAATCAGTCATTATGGTTCCTCTACAACAGAGCTGTGCGCAGTCTTCGCAACAAGTTCTTCCAGAGCTTGAACAGCCTGCAGAAATAGAGCAGCTTGCATTTTTTTTTTTTTTTTTGTGTGTGTGTGTGTGTGTGTGTGTGTGTGAAGATTTCTTTTTTGGTTTATAAGCGAACATAATGTTATGAATTTCAAAAGGATCAGTATGTAAAGGGTGAACCCGAATAAAAATTTTAGTGTTGATATTAGGGAAAGGAATTTTTGCTTGATAATAAAATTGTTTTCTCTTATTTGGTGTTTTTTTAAAGGAAGTTTCAATCAAAATTTTACGAATGCTCTGATATCAAGCTAAGCATATCAAAATTGTTTTACATTACACAAACTTAGAGCTCTTTCTAATGGCCCGCCATCACGGTTATAACTCAATGAGTCACATACTTTCTTACCTTAGGTTCCTAGATTTAGAAGGTACTGCACTGTTTATTATTTTTATTTTATATGTTTCTTATTTAAATTAGAATTAATTTCTTTTCCGAACAGCGTATTATTAAGTTTAACATCCCCAGGAATCGAGAACTTCCTTTCATACACGGAAGCTGAACATATAACGATAAGTGATGCTGATGTTCTGCTTTCTCTCCTAGACTTCAAACCTATTCCTTGTGTTAGATTTTTGTCACATTTTCGAAGCAGAAACTTAAACAAAAAACTGCAGTTTTAGTCACTTAACGATGCGCCCACTGCACTCCTGCTATATAGGAGAAAGTAGTTTCTCGAAGTTCCATTAATGTCGCCTTCCACTGTCCTTAAGTGGCGAGAAACAGATAACAGCTCACCAGCGGATGAGCGGTGAAGTAGGCAAAAACAGGTAGTTCTACCGGGCGAACGGGCTGGCTACATTGTCATTTTCGTGACTTTCGCCATTTGGAATGCAGATACGAGCCAGTTTCATTTAGAAAGTACTTCACAAAGGCATCCCTTTCCATACGCAGATAGCCCTCGAGTTGATGTGCCTTAATCAACAAACCTAGCTTCCAAACAGATTTGATGCTTAATTATTGTTAAAAAATCGCTAATTAGTGAAGAAAAGTTGCGTATATGCAGTATAATACATAAAACTATTCAATTAAATGGTAATCAGGATTTATAATATCGCTGATGAATATATTTTTGAGAATTTGATTGGTTTATAAATTTTAGTTAAAAAAGTATAACTTTTAGTTAAAAAAAAAGTATAACCTTTAGCTCGTTGATTCGTTTCTCCTAAGCCCCTTCCCTAATGCCAGTGTGAAACCACGATCTCGAAATTTTTAGTATAAATCCAATGCCGTGAAATTTGCGCGAGTTTTTAAGCTTAATTTGCAACAACTTCGCCTATTTTGTCCTTTTCCCCCTCGCAATAAAGTTACTGCAATAATTAGCATTCATGTGTGAATAAATTGTATCGGAATCTGAATGCTAAACATGTTGTTTACTCTTCGCTTTGTTTATTATGAAAAGTAAATGCGGTCTACTAGTGACCCGGCGTTTTAATAAAATTTATTGTTATTATTATTAGTGACTGAAGATTTCGTGACACGCACTGCACTTTTATATTGAAACCACCGCAGGATCATTTTTATGGCACTTGCTGAATATCACTAAAACTTCTGTTGAAATTGTTGCTTGGCGCTGACTCTAATGGTTTATTAAATTTTGCTCTTATGAAAGTTGATTACATAAGGTCCTAGAAATTTGTTATATTGTTATTTGGTCCTAGAAAAATGTAAATAACTTTAATATATAAAACAGTACTACTGTTTATATATTAAAGTTGTTTGTATATTAAAGTTATTATTGTTTAATCGGGCATGGCAAAGTGATATTCTAACTTTAGCACTCTAAGGATGGGGCGCTTTCGGGAAGCACTTTCTAAGGAAAACTGACTCGCATCCATGGCACACTACTGAAATCACTATACAACTCCCAACACGCAGCCAACGCATCTGCCTGGAATCAAATCCCTTTAAAAAAATACCAGTACTCGGCGCTATTATTCGCTCGATGACTTGAAGGAGGGGATGACGACATTTCTGATTATAGATCATTAATATTTTAAATAAATTGCTTTTATTTATTTTTCCTAAATAAGTTCCTAAGTAATTTTATTCATTAGATAAATAATACGTGTATTATTTATCTAATGAATAAACAGAATATATACAAATATATATATTCTTAAGGGTTTTTTAATAGCTGTTTAATATTTAAACTTATAAACCATAAGTTGATTGGAAAACATTAGTTTAATTTTTAGTATGTAAATTTAATAAGTTTGAGTAATAAAAATGAAATTTTGTAGTCTGGAGATTAAACGACTATGAACATAGTTGGAGAATATTATCGTATATTTTAAATGTAATTATTAGACTTCTGTAATTTGGAGAAATTTTTTAATGCAACTCAATATAGATGCAACTACTTTTCAAATAAATGCTTACATCTTTTACATTAGCACGTAGCACAAAAATATTTTACAGAGAATTTATGTCTTAGTTTTATGCAATAATATATTTATAAACATACCAATGTGCCGCTGTTTTTGAGGCAAAAACGCAACGTTATCCTTCTGAAAATACATCAGCAGTTTCGGTGATTATGTTATGCACTTGTTTGTGTGAGTGTTCGTGTATGTGCATTTCATTGTTGGATTTTCCGCATTTTATTTTTTAATGTGTTTGTTCAGCAAGCATTATCGCTTTGTCCAATAATATGTAAATGACCACCTAAACGCAAACTACGTATAGATTTCTGCTTCTGCGTTGTTATGTCGCATCCAAATGTCATTTATTTTATTGCAAGTGAACTTTATTTTGTTAATGAGAAAATGATAATGGATCATTATGCCCATTGTTGCCTTGAGATGTAAGTTGGTCTGGTTTCCGCAGCATTCAGATCCGCTTGGAATTAGAGCGAACGCTTTTTTGCAAGTTAATTCACACATCAGGTTTCCACATTTCCGTGCGAATGGTTTTTGTGCACTTACGTACATCCTTCCTTTTCTAGACAACAGTTGCAAATTGTGTAATTCAGATTCTCATGATTATGTTGAGAATGTTAATTATTGTTGAGATTATATCGGGTTGTTTAGATTTCTGATGTGTTTGTAACGTGTATATTTATTTAAGAGAATTCAGATTTGAATATTTTTAATTTTAATTGGTGCATTTTATAGTTGTCTTTCATTTTTTCGGCAAAAAGTTTATGTTGGAATTTTCTTGCATCAAAAGCATTAATGAACATCGCTTTTTCTCTTTCCTAACGTTGTAGTGCTAGACTTTAAAAGTAAAATTTGTTGTACAAAAGGTATCAAGATATAAAGTGTTTAAAAGAAAAGCAGCGTAAATATGTAGTATATTTTAATAGGTAATGGTTACTTAACTTCTTATTAGAATAACAAATATGATGCAAAGAAGAATATGTAAACAGAAAAAATAATGAATTTTACAGGGCAAAAAATAAACTGCTTTAGTGAAAAAATTTTCAAACATTTTATTTATGTATTTGCTTACAGTTTTTATCATTTACTACAAAAATTAAAATTTTCAATTTCATTTAACTTTTTTTTACGTTTCAAAGCCGTCTGAGTTCTGTAATTTCTACAAAAGCTAAATGACTGCTTGAAATCTTTTATTAAGTGGCATCCAATGTTTAAATTTTTCTTTCAAGTTAGGGGGGGACTCAAGTAGTTTTCTGATTTGAAGCTTCTTTAGAGACTCGCATGAAGGATAAAAATAGCCTAACTAAATTATACAAAAGTTTTCGTACGAAAAGTAAAACTATTGTCCATAATTTTCTAATTTCATAACATTTTATTATCAATCCTGTGTATGCTTAAACTTCTTATCTCTGTAATTATTGCTGTTCCTGAAGAGACAATTTCTGTTTCTTAAGACTCTGTAATTATTGCTGTTTCTGAAGCTTATTTAATAAAATACAAATTTTTACGATTAATTATGTTAATACTGCAAAATGCAAAAAGAGTCCTACCTAAATGAAGGGAGGCCTTTTTGGAGGAACCGTAACCGTCTTGGAGGACTTCCGTAAATAAAGCTGGCTGGTATTTAAGTTACATATGGGAAAACCATGAAAACAGCCATGACCCAACTTTTTCGTCGAGATTCAATCCAGAGTCGAATTACCTATGTTCAGCAATTTTGACCTCCCGGCCACACGTGGGTAAAGAGTATTTGCAGAATTAAACTTTACACCGAGCACATGTTTCTCAAGCAAATCAAATTTGTTAACTTCGAGGTTTAGTGAAGATAGTTATTGACAGTGCAACTGATACCACTGGCAACATAAAAATATACCTTAAAAATTTTTAAATCAGACTTAGGTATCATGCCAGCGCGGAATACTTGGAAAGGAAATATAATTTCAAGGAAGAATTTTAAGTAAATAGGTATTTCTAGTTCCGTTTGTAAATCTTGAACTCTGTTGCTAGATAGTTTATTTTTTAAGTGTTCTACCAGCCAGATAAAGATACCATTTTAATCATAACACAGAAAATGCAAAAACGTTATTAGAAAGAAGTTGAAATTATCGACTAAAGCCTCTACTTTCATATGTTGGCAAATACTTAAAAATTATTTATTTTCCCGTAGATCAGTTAAACATTTTTTGAAAGTTTTTCGCCACCACAGTATGTTTTTTAAATACACTCCTCTTCGATGGTAAAACTTCCGTCGAGCAATTATTAACCCTCTGACCACGGATACAAAGTTAATAAAAGCGTTAAAAAATACCTTTCTTCTTCCGGCGAATCCGATAGTAACTGAAATCCCAGTTTCTGCCGACACTATAAGAACGTTCCTCGCTTGTACCCAGAATAAAACGTAAACACGTTGCTTTCGGAGGGTTAAACTTTTCACTGCCAGTTTATTTTTTAAACATGAGTATAATTCTTTAATAGTACCAAATATTTAATAAATAAAGGTAACACACAAAATGTTAAAAAAGGCTCCTTTGGGCGTAATATAAAATCTGGAAACTTTCATTTTTTTCCATTATGGATTACTTCATTTCAAAGGATAGTGGAACAAAAGTGTTCTAATATTAATAAAGCGATATTTTTTTTTATGTCCGGCTCAATAAAATATATGCTTTTTCTTAAAATTAGTATCACTGTTATTTTAAATCAGCGCTTAAATACAGATAAAATTATCTTATTATTTTCAACATGTGACAAAGAAATTATTTGAATAGAGAATTTAAATAGCCTTTTGGCCTTTTCTTTCTTCATTGGGCGGAGGAGTAACTGAAATATGAACGAAAACGATTGAGAGCATATCGTATGATAGTTCATATTTTATTTTCAGTGTATTATGCAAAGAAATCATGTAGATGAAAAGAATAATTGTCAGATTTTCTTAATCTATTAAATGATATTTTAACCTCCCTCGAACGGGCTGGTTGCATTGGGGGTTTTGTGTTTCTTCCCATGTGTAAGGGATGTCCAAGTCAGATTCCCTTAGAAAGTCCTCCACGACGGCATCCTTCCCTTTAGGCAGATAGCCCATGAGTGCTTTGCCATAATCAAATAAACCAAACCGTAATCACCTCTACTAAAAAAATTGTCAATGAAAGAGTATCCGCAAGTTTGAACGAAGTGTATTTTTTAAAAATTTATTTTCCTACTTCCCTTTCACTTGTCAATCATTCTGAGTTGTCTAATTACTTTGTTTTTGCTCATTATAGCTCAGCCTTTTTTCCCTCTTTATAAAAATTTTATTTTAAGGAGACATTGACGTGTGTGTATTGCTCGATATTCTTTTTGAGGGTTGAGTGAGGATATTAAATTAGTTTTCTCATTAGGTACCTTTTGTATGAAAGAAAAATATTGACATTCAAAGTTTTCCTCCTTAATATTTGAGCCGAGTAAAGAATATTTAGTTAAAAATCATATCTTTCTTATCTTCCTACGTAAATGAGAAAAGGTATGGTTTGGTTTATGTGATTACGGCAACGCCTCGAGAGTTATCTGCCTAGGAGGATAGATGCTTTGTTTAGGACTTTATAAGGTTTAAAGTGGGCCGCACCAGTGACCAAGGTTATAAGAACGTTGAATATTTATATAGTATTACCCGGATTCAAACCCAATCGAACGGGCTCGCTGCATGGTTGATTTTTCCCTATGTGTAACGTGAATACGAGCCATTTTCCCTTGGAATGTCCTTCACGAAGGCATTCCTCTTAGGCAGATGGCCCTTGTGTGTTTTTCTATATTCGGATAATCTAACTTGATTTAGTAGTCATCACATAATTTATTTTTAAATAAAAATTATATCGGTTTTAGGACTTCGCGCAAACTTAACGCGGAACGTCATTATAGGTCCCTTTTAAAATTTAAGGTTTCTTCCTATTTTCAGTCACCATCGGCAGTTTATCGCAGTCTGGAAACGAAATGGTTCAAGTCTGGCAGTCGTGCCTTCAGCTATTATACGTCACTCATCTTTCGCTTCGCTTACATTCGTCAAGTGCCAGTGACCTTAAAAGTGTTCTGATACTAAATGTGTTGTTTCAGAGAGTTGTTGAACAAGTAGAACTGTGTCAAACTTTCGAACTTCTTTTTATATTGCTTTGCGTGTTTTTCCGAATGCTGTGCAAGCGAGTAACATTTAATGATTCCGAAGTCCAGCAGACGTACGTTACGGACGCGTTAGTGAGCCAAAAATACGCTTCTAGACATCCACTCAATAGTTTCTTTACCTTATTATTTACTGTTTAAAATTATCTTCGTGCCTAAAAAAACAAGTGGGCCTCCATAACTTCCTGGAAACGAACGGACGACGGTGAAAGAACTGAAGAATTGCTCCAGTTTGTCGACACTTTTGATACTCAGTATTGAGAGAGCGAGAGAAACCTGTTCTTTTTCCAATTTAATTGCTAAGCATATCTATCGTTTCCGTCATGTAATGAGGGTGCTATACGAAACTAGTAATTACTCTTCTTTTTCCAATTCTCGACTATTATTGTTTTGCTCATGCGCGAGGATGCGGTCAGGTACGAGCGCGAGCAGAAAAAATTAACTGTTTCTTCGCGCTCTCCGCGCTCTTATTTGGAATTTGTCCAACTCGGCCATCTCGACAGGTTCGATTAATTCCCCTCATATTTAAGAGAAGACCCAATCGTTCAGATTAGTGGAGCGTGCTAACTTCATCTCTTTTTATTTACTTATTTAGCAGTACTACTCTAATCTGCTATTTATAGGTCGAATTTCATATTTCATTTATCTAGTGATCTTTGGATTGCTTTCTGAAGGTCGAGCAAATGTCGATCAGATTGAAGGGTAATTTTTTTCATTAACTGTAGCAGTTTTTTTTAATTCCCTATTATAAGTATTTCGAAAGTTTTTTTTTATTATTATTTTATTTTATTTTACAGATTATGCGATTTTTATCAATCTGTGCGCTATTTTAAATTCCGGAGTGGTAGATTGGCCAATTGCTTGATTTTCAGGGCAGTTTTTGGGGTAATCATGGTAATATTCAACATTCACTGCCTTGTTGTCATGATGGTAGGGGAGCCAGTGCTCTAAGTATGGGGTTTGGTTCGGAGTGTTTTTGTAAGGTCTTTGTAAGTGGGTATTGTCTTCGCGGCGCAAATACGACACTGGACCTTCGTTGCATAGAACCGACAACCTCACTGCCGGCACAGGAATTAAACATGGTAGCTCAGAAACCGGTTGCGACTCTATGCCAGTGTCGATCCTATGGGGGAATACCCTTAAAAATAATAATTTAATCAAATCTTTCGCTCTTGATTATGTGCTGTTGTTAATAATAGTTCTTTGGCTACATTATAGCCGTTTCGTTGACTCTCTTGCATGTTGATGTCGTTCTTAGGCCTTATACTTGATATGCCGATGGTCACCCGCAGTGTCGATAATATGCTTGGTGACAACTTTGTGAAAAGTGGTAGATATATGTTAATTTTCTTGCTCATTATTATTAAATATTCTATTTTATTGTGTCGATCCTATCAATGTAACCATGTGCGGCACGGGAGAATGCCGAAAGTCTTCTGAAGATGTTGGTGGGGGAAAGAAAGGTAGTCCCTTGGATCCCTTCCTCGGGGAATTTTTTCCTCCAAAACTGGGATGGAGCTGTGCAAACTCGTGTTGTCATCTATAGAGGACCGTTCACACGATGGTTTAGTTTTCAGTATTGTCATAGGCTTAAGTCTTAAAAGCCATAAAGTCCGTTCACATCTACAGAACAGGATTTAAGTCAGAGAAGTTTCACACGAGTAAAAGTGTAAATGACTCAGCGAAACCATCGACCGAACTTCAATTCGCGTTTGCTTAGTTGTGACTGCTCATTTGTTATACCAAGTTGACATAAAGTCGAAAAGTTAGAACATTTAGGCAAAATCTGTGTACCAGATTTTGTGACGTAAAAAAGCCAGTTTAAAAGTAAATTGAGAAGTTTACAGTTACGAAGCTTGGCTTATGCCTCTTATGACCACAAAGTCTTTGTCTTAGCTAAGCCTAAGGTGCCGAAGGCAATAACAGGAGCAACCTCTGCCTCTTGGCCACTATAAAATTCATGGACCTAATGTGACAGCAGGTTCCGCTCAAGAGGAGTAGTAACAATTACACCAACATACTCCATATTTTGATTATAAATTACGAAAATTTGTGAAGGCACTTTTTTCCAAGCTCTTAAATTTTCGTACGTTAAGAAATAAAGTAACTAACTATAAGGGCTTTTTTCTTTCCTGATTCGCATAACTGATCTTTTTTTATATTTAAGTACACAATGTGTTAATAACTTATCAGTATTTTGTGAGTTACTTCAAAGTAACCGAGCTCTTCCCGTTTAAAATTAGAAAAGACAGTGCCTCATTTCTTCCTGATAGATGTTTGCTGAAAATTATGATTGTTTTGTCAAAATATATGATATCTGAAATCCCAATAAGTCTGAAAGAAAATAGTATAAAGAAGGAGAATATTAATATTTCGTTTACAGAAGCATTAACTGAATTTTTAAAAAAAATTGGAGCAGGGGAGAGAATGTTAATTTTTATCCTAATTTATCCATTTAGTTAATAAATTAATTTTTATCAGTGCTTATAGATACTGAACTGAGTGTTTCTGTTTTGCATTTATATGAAAACAAAAGTTTCATTTTTGTGGTAATATTCATTTACTTTTTAAGCACGGTTACCACTCTGAAACGTAAGAGTAGCTAACCACTTTTATAATATGACTTACAAAGGCAAGTATGAAAAGCATCTTCTAAAAAAATTTACTCACGGAAATTCTACATAATCCCTATCATAAACATTAAACTAGAATATACCCGTGATTCTTATTCCTCGTCTTTGCGCATAGAGCTGAAAAATTAGTGATTTTTCAGTTCTAAAGCCGGATACTTTATAGATAGAAGACTTCTTAAAATTGAGAATATAATTTTGTAATCTGACACAGTCTCTTCTGGCAAATGAATATACAGTTGTACTAAAAAAATTTCTTTTAGTTTAGTTTGAAGGAGATAACTTAGTTTTAGCAATGCCATAGCAAATTTCTTTCTAGAATCTGTAAAAAAATTTCTTAAATGTGTTTTATTTGTCAAATATCATACATTTGTTCTCAATAATTAAAGGCTTCAGATTACAGACGTTAAAGATTTTATAACGGCATTAGCAATGAATTACTGAAAGCAGTTGATAAAAATGCAAGGCAATTGACTGCTAAGAAACAGCTCTGACCTGTTTATCATATTTCCTCCGCGTCTGTGTTTTTAACTTAAAAGAACAATGCGGGTACTAAGGGCACCAGACCCCCGCAGTGCTGAAAATCCTTGTATTGACCCCCTAGAGAGGGTGTAAATAATCTGCTGTTGATCGGAAACATTACAATAAAATAAACACTTGCATATATTTTGTATGCCATGTTCTTACATGCTATACTCTTACAATAAAGCAAGCTCGAGAGAAGATGATGATGTTAAAAGAAAATTATATATTACAAAAATTAGCTTAGGTTGCTGTAACTGTATTTACCGATTCTTAAGCTTGTACCCTAAATTTTCAAACTGAATTATCCATTTATTTGTGTCTGAGTATATTATCATCTATGATAAAAAAATAAGTAGATATTTTATACTTATTAAAAAATAAACGTTGCTCTGTCTTTTATGACAGCAAATGGTAAAACAGGCTGCTTTGAGCAAAGTTAACTTGTAATTTCTGGGAAAAGTGTAAAAACTGTGATTCGTAAAGTGTAATGTATTGCGTAATTATTTAATTTAAAAGAAAAGCTCTAGTCAAATGTAGTCAATCAAAAAATACTTAGATAAGAGCAATGAACAAACATACTTCTGTATTTGTTCGTTTTATAATTTCTTTATTAACTGGTATTTTGATGTTAGAGCTGTATAGGCTGTTGAAAATGAACTTGCGCTATACAGCGGTTACAGACTTTCAGGAGAGATAGAGTACACGTAGACGATAAAAAACACAAAAAAAGAAGAGCATGAACAGGGTGAGGAAACATGTTTATTATACTTGGTGTAGCAGAAATCAAGAAATGAGGACAAAAATAGACAACGATCGTCATCAAAGAAGGTGTTCGAAATTACGACTCCGGACCCTGATGCAGGCCTCACATCTCCTACATATGAAAGATCTGATGTTCTGGAAAGTACTAGGCATGTCCCGAACTCCCAACAGCTGCCACGATGCGTGCAACAAGTTCCTCAGCATTTCTAACGGGGGTTCCGAACACTAATGTCTTGACGTACCTCCCAGATGAAGTAGTCAATGCAAATGATGTCTGGGGACGTTGCTGGCCAATGCACTGGACCACCCCTGCCGATCCCATGTTGAGGATATGTTTCGAACGTAATTTCCGAACACCTTGGTTGACGATCGTCTGTTTTTGTTATTATTTCTTGGTTTCCACTGCACTAAGCTTAATAAATGTATATTCTCACCTTGTTTGTGTCCTTACTTTCTTGTGTTTTATGTCGTCACTACCGCGCAAGGAAAGCATTTCCGACTATGCATTGCTATGTGTTTTTCCATAGTCTGGGTGTACTATATCTCTTCTGAAAGTTTGTAACCGATTTTCTGAAACACCCTGTATAAAAAACTGTCTCAATTCAGAGATTTGTTTTTTACTACAAGCCTAAGTGGTAAAGGGAAGGGACTCCTTTATACTTCTGCGTAGATTCGTATCTCAATCCTTAGAACTTTTTAACCACAAATTCTGTTGTTAACAATTGTTTATTTTTTTTAATTCCTTCTGAACTGAAGTAAAACGTTAAGAATTTTAAACCACAATGGTATATTGATTGCATACGTTTGTCTTCTATTTATTTGGATATAAACTTGGGCAGAATGCCCTCCACTAAGGCATCCCTTTCCACACGCAGAAAGCCTAAGTGTACATTTGCTACAGTGCAATAATCAAATACTATAACAAAAACTATAAATAAAGTAAAATTAAATGTTACTTGATTGAAATTTGTGGACTTAAATTAGATATTATTGTGATTCTTTACAGAGAAGTAAAACTCTCGTACGCGGTATAGCTGCTCCTGTTAATTGCCTAATTTTCCTGAGAAAATTAATGTATCGCAAACGAAAAAAAAATTCCCTTTGAAATGTAAAATTTCATATTGAGGTTTGCAGTTGCCATAAGACTCGATAAAAAAAAGTGCACGCATGAAATCAATTATTTTCGAAATAATGTTTCTCTGACTTAAAATGACATGTATTCGAGTTTTTCCACGATTATTTTCACATTTTCAAAGAAGTAAGAGGGAAAATAGTCAAATTTATTGGCAAATAACATAGAACTTCCTGTTTAACCGAGATACACGATGATAGATGAGACTGCTTCTGAAAGGCATTCCTCAGATAAATTAGAATCCTGTGACAGTTGTCTGGCATTTTACATTTTATTGGTCTTTTTCTTTGTTTTTCGACGGATATTTCTTTTCAATACAGTTATCAGAAAATAGCTTTAAGTGATATAAATCTAAAATTACCTTAAAAAACTGAAATGACACTTGTCATTTCAATTTTTAAAAGCCATTTAAGAATTTCAAAAGCATTATAAGCGTTTTATTTTGGAACACAGTATAAAGACAGACCACTAGATGCCGAGCGAATATGTTTATTTGTAGTTCGACCCAAGTCCTGGCGAATGGGTTGGCTGTGTATTCGTTCTCATGGTTTTCTTATGTGCAAAATAAATACCAGACAGTTTCCGCTGGAGAACCCTCCACGAAGAC
This sequence comes from Stegodyphus dumicola, assembly GCF_044657685.1. Lineage (NCBI taxonomy): Eukaryota > Metazoa > Arthropoda > Arachnida > Araneae > Eresidae > Stegodyphus > Stegodyphus dumicola. The sequence continues at coordinate 102,689,226 of NC_140781.1, read as the reverse complement.
ATCTCTTCCCGTAGGCAATTGCCCCGTACATGTTTTATTATAATAGATTATCAGACAACTATATGACATTGTGTAACTAATTAAAGCATTCTTCTCGTGTTCTGGTGTTAACAATCAATGTTCGAACATCCCGACTTCAACTCGTGGGCAGAGCATGGTCGTTTCCTTTTTCAACGGTTCCTTGCTCCTGGCCTCTTCTAGTCTCCACAGAAGTGATACATACAGTGGAAAAGTGGAGCTTAGAATAGATGAAGTTAACAAATAAGAATATATGAAGATAGAAAAGTTAAACTCTTTGTAGTCTAGATTCGCAGTTGTAAGATGTTAGAATTTTCTGCAGTTGCGTTTCTTTAACTGAATATGACAAAGTCAGCCAGAGCTACCTACCTCAGAAGAGAACGCCTTCGTAAAAGCTTTCTGGAGGGAATTGGTTCGTATTAACGTTCTTTTTATATTTCATAGTAACAGTGTAAGGATTTATAAAAATTTCTGCTGGGAATCCGCAGAATACATTGATTTTATATTCATCGCTTAGTTTATACATTTACTTGGCGAGTTCTTAAAGATACCGCCTCACTATACTATTATCTAACAGGAATTAAATTACTTTCAGGTATTGGACTATAAGCTGAAGGAAAAGCCTGAAAATTATTTATTTATTTATTTATTTTTGATTTTTAACGTATACATCCATGCTTTGTGGGTGATAAAAATGTTAATTTTTTGGCGTATTAACGGTTTAAGCGCATGCCACGTGCGTTTAACTGTAAATTTAGAAAACTACCATGCATAAAAATTCGCATGTGCGTATTGTTTTCGGTTTGCCATGCATAAATAAAGATTATCATATAAAATTTACCATTGTTTAAGTAAAGATTATCAAATAATACTTACCATACATAAATAAATGTACACATGTATATTACTTTTAAAGGTAATTTACCGAAGAAAAGAAAGGGAATACCCCACACGCACATAAAAAAAAAGAATTCATCTTTAATCGTATTTTACCTGTACATGAAATATAGAGCAATACCCTACAGAAAACATTTCTAGGGTTATTCACATTTACTTAATTTTAATCAGCTGGGAAAAACACCGAGACGGCAGATTCTACCATTTACTAAACTGAAGTAATTTGCTCGTAAGTGGCCGAAGCATGAAGGTAAGTTTCGTGAAGTAAGATGGTAAGGCGAGGGGGGGGTGTAAAAGAAGCGTACTAACTTACCTCTATACACACTCGGTTGAAAGGGGGACACCACACTCAACACCGGATGACAGGAGAGGAGTAGCTGCCAGAAATGTCACGCACAGTTAGTCATGACTATCCTGTTTCGCGTGAAAAACTTTCCAAAACTCGGAATATTTTCATTTCTGTTTGTTTATTTGGCTCTGGAAAAGCCGTACTCACAGGGTTTTTTGCGGCATCTTTCCCTCATCGGGCGACTAGAGAGGGATTTTCTTCAGGTTATTTTCTGGGATGGGGATGTGTTTTCGAGGGAAGAAAGAGGTTCAGTCTTGTGCAGTGGTCTTCAAATTGTGGTTCCCGGAGCCTCGTGGTTCCGAGATTCAAAACAAAAATACGAGAAGAAAATTATAAAGCACTCACACTAAGTTGACTAGTGTTTAAAACTAAAAAAATCCGTTCGAGCACTAAAATAAAATCGGAAGGCTTGCCAAGGAAGGAAAGGTAATAACTTATGAGCATATTCACAAATTCGACGTTAACTCTTAAGTTGCGTAAGAGCAATTCCTATATTTAATTAAAATATCCAGAATTTACGTGCACAGCTGTCAACATTTTAATGGCATTCGGAACAACGTATTTAAGTAAAAAAAAAAAAAAAGTCTTTTTGAAAGTATGTGGTAGTAAAAACAAAATATCGAAACAAATCAAAGGCAGAATATGAAATGCGACTGCAGATAACATCGATAGAGCTAAACCTCGACAATTTATATAAAAAAATGCAAATACATCCCAGTCATTAAATGCCAGGGTAGGTGAGCGCAAGGTTAATAAGTAAATTACATTAATTTTATATTAAAATATTTTAATAAAGCTACATTACTTTTTTTAATTGTTTTTACATAAAGTACTGATCTACCTTAAATATTATTTAAAGATACATTTATAAAGGTAGGATGGAGCTCCCCGAAAATACCTCACAGCTCTAAGGGTTTCGGTTTCCGTGTATCAACAAAGTTTGAAGACCACTGCTCTAGTGGGCCGAGAGGTTATTAATGAAATAGCAGATACTTGCCCCCCCTCCCCCCACACACACGCAAACACATTTACCAAAGAGTGGCAGGAGTTTTGGATGACAAAATAGTTTCCATCATATAAATATCCAAAGAAAAGTTTAAAGCTTCTGAAAAAGATTTTATATTGGGTAACGGGAGGGAATGGCAAAGCTGGTTGTATAGAAAATTCTTTATAAAATGCGGTAAATATTTCAATGATTAAAAGAAAACGATCTTGCGTATTTTTCTCACTATGCTATGAAACGAATTCGTAAGTGTAGCTGAGAGTTTGTTGCTGAACAAGAAAAAAAAAAAGTCTTTATATTTCTGTGTACCGGATGTATACGGAAAAAAGAAATCCTTATGTGTGCTCCTTGTATTCTCTTGCTTCGTAAATGGGAATCTGTGGCTGGAAGATAATGTTTGTATGCGTTTGCTTCTGGGTATTTGCTAAGGGAATTAATTTTCTTGCGTGTATATTTATTTATTGTTTGTTCACTGAAGAGATTGATGCATAAGTGTGTGCTTGTAATGTTTGTGTAGGAAAAGGACAAAATGGTTTTGTGTTCTTGAATGCTGTATAAGGATTCAAAATTTTGGAATGATTTGAAAATTAAAAAAAAGAAAGACCAAAGAAAAAGCAAAGAAAAAGCAACATATGCCATCTGGGAGAGAAACATAAGCAGACTTGTTTTAAATGGGCACTGTAGAGAATATCTGGCACAATAGGAAGAACGCTTTGTGCCGGTGGTGAAAGGTAGCTGGGAAGTGAATCTGCGTTTAAAAAAAAAAAAAAAATAAATAAATAAAAAAAAAAAAAAATAACCACTGGAAGCGTTTTTATTGGAGTCTTTAGAAATTTTGGGTCTTTTACATTATTTTACATTAGGTTTGTATGCCTTTTAACAGCCGTGTGACCTGGCAAGTTTTGTTTCTGACATGAGGTCTTCCACGCGGCCTGAGTAATAGTCGGTTTTCCAAATTTTCTTGCAACAAGATGAGATTTAACATTTTTTTCTCAAATCAAAACTTTATTACTTAAGGTAGGTGATTTAAGAGCAATGAATTCTTATATGAATAATTGAAATTTCTATTTTATTTTCTATCAACATCCCAAAATGATGTAATTTAACAAATATTTAATTTATAATGTATCCAATTGATAACTATTATGAACCTTCATAACATCAATAAAGATATTTCTAACACCATATGTTACTGTGTATCTCGCTACAGACTTTAAAAAAAAAGTTATTCCATATTTTCTATTAAAAATGTTCAAAATTTAAAGCTATGCAATTCTCGTGTTCCTTTTTCCAATATAACTCACGCATGTGTTTCTATGCCGTAGACTGGAAGTATATTAGACAGCAGTTTGTAATCCATAATATTAAACAAATAATTCCAGTTTTGAAAATCAGCATACAGTAGCATCATCACACTAAAAACAATCTGTGGACATGGGCGCTTAATTCTGATAAAAATGTTATTAAACTCCAGGCTATAAAATTGCATTTTAATTATTTATGCTATGAACAAGTATCTGCCGTTAGAGAGAGGGAAGATTAATATCAAAATTAAGAAGAAAAAAAAAACGAAATCTAAAGTCAAGTGTTATCATTACTGCAGACTTTATCCTTCACAATACGTAAGTATTTTGATAAAATTCAGCCTCAAAAATTAGACTGGAACTGGAAATCGGAGACTTTTATGCAACTCGAAAGAGTATGATACCAGGTCTTAGAAATGTACAATTTCCCGTGAAGTCAAAATACGGCTGAATGCTGCTTAACTTTAAATTTCAAATTGGCGTTCTTGTCTTGCATAAATCGAATCAAGGTATTTTTGCCTTGCAATTCATAACATTAAAAAATACCAAGCAACAAGCTTTTCTTGGCTATATTACCGCAATTAGTGCGTAGATCTGTAATTCATCTAAGATGCCTTATTTGGCCCACTAGTGGCATAGTAGATAAGACCATTAGTGACTATTAGCGCTTAGTGAAAATTTAGCTTGAGTTTGCTCAGTATTAGTCCAGTTAATTAAGACCATTGAACAGTGGCAATTTGTCTAGAAAACAGTTCCTGAGCAAAAAGGATCACTATATGGAATTTTTAGCAGATGTAAGGTGAATGTGAGCCATTTTTCTTTAAGAAGTTCTTCATGGAGGAATCCATTTTAAGGTAGACAGTTCTCCAGTAAACAGTTTTCCAGAGTCCTGAACCCAGCTGCTGAACTCTCTGGTTGTATAGCATTTCTCCATGTGTTACAAGAATGCGAGGTAGTTTGCTTTAGAAAGTCTTCCATGATCACATGTCTTCCAAGGTAATTCGGCCTCGTGTGCTTTTCTGGGATAAATAATTGGGACATGGGATGCTTAAGTTATTTCTCTAGCAATGATTTCCATCGCAGAAATCTGAAATCTATGGCACTCTTTCCTTCTAGGAATCTAATTTATTTTGTTTGAACGGCAATTACAGTATCTGACACAATCTACTAGATAAACCCGTTGCCATGCTTTTTTGTTATCAAAATTCTGTTTTATCTTTCAAATATGATATTTCTAAATTGATAATCTTATTATTTTCTGTAGTCATTCAGTGTTCTGATGCTTTTTCAAAGTTCGGGATTTCGCATTTAAGTCGGATGTCTAATTGCTGGTTTAGAAATACAAGCTCCTCTTTTTTTTATAATTTTGCTTTTGTCTTGAAACCTGTGAATTTCTACATTCGTAAGTATGAGTAAACCAAATCCAGTACACCACAGATTTCATGTTGCATTTAGTAAGTTCATGTTATGTTTGTTCATCAAAAGAAATGTTAGTAATATGTTTATTATATGTTAAATTTACCGTCATCTAAATGAAAGATTATCATTGATTACAGCAATCTCGGCTCCTGCCTTGGCCTCGGCTCAGTCTGCTGCTAGATTCGCCATCTTTCCCGACAGTCGTTTCATTTTACCCTGCCTAAAGCAATATTTGACTATAAATTGATAAATATGAAGTGGTAATGATTTTATATCGGGGAATTTAACCCGATTTTATGAAATGATCGCTTATTCAGTGTCTGTCTGCTATGATAAGGATCACGTCTCTAATTTCTGTTCAGAATTTAAACTTTATCTAGGGAGTTGAACGAAATTCGCCGAGTCTGTGATTTTTAATATATGTTATCACCTGAAAGATCGTATTATAATACCAGATAGGAATAACGACTTCGCAGAAAAATTCCTTTAAAGAAAAAACTTATTAATCCTGCTTATTAAAATTTGGAAATCGAAATAATGCATATTTTTCTTTCAAAAGGAATATTAATTATTATCGTAGAAAGAGTAGCTGTAGAAATAATTAGTTTTCAATAAACGATTCTAAAATGAGCTTTTAATAAGTATGTATTTAGCAGATAAAGAGAGCATCATGAAAGAGTTACCAAGAGTTATACCATTTTGTTAAAAAAAAAAAAAATTCTTCATAACGTTTCTCTTTCGTGAAATCTTAAACGCTGGCCTTGTTTATGATATCAGACTTCATTTTACGTGTGCAAGAGATATTTACGTATGCGTTTATATATATTTGAAACTTACTGTTAAGGTATTCTTTATTCTTACTTTGATATGGTAATAATCATTTAGAAATAAAATAGTGCTTTAAACTTTATACAATAACGCATTTTTAAGCTTAAATTTAGAATAAAGAGGTCTTTTCATACGGTGGGGTAGTTAGAGAAGGCTGATTCTACACTGTTAGGCTTGTTTTCGAATATCAGAAAAAACAGAACTTTTCCGAGTGTATCTTTGAGAAATGGGGCCACTTAAAATTTGTTAATTGGAAAGTCTCTAAAAGTTGCAGATATGGGGGGGGAAGGGAAGAGAGCTTCGAACTCCATCCCTGGTGTGATATCTCTCAAAACTTAAATTGATCTTAAATAGTCATATTTAGCTTTGCTTTAATTAAGTGATTCTGTCCATAGGAAAAATATTTCTAAGTTCAAATAGAGGATGGCTTTGTTTTCTTCTGCGGCATTAAAAATCTAAGTTTTTGTCTTTGAAGAAAAAATTATTTTATCTGCATTATTCTTTCCTGGTGTTAGAAGAATGCAATTTATGTTTTTGAACATCTAATTAATATTCCATGTAGTATTTTCCAAAGTACTAACAACTAAAGAGAAACACCTACCGATATCAAATTACAGGCAACTCGGAAAAGCTGACATTGATGCTTCTTTGAGCGGCATAAATTCGAAATGTTAAACTGCGTCAAATCCACGAGCATCCGCTTTAGAAACACCTTTCGCAACAGCCCATTAGATGCGAATTATTTCCCTGTTTTCCTGTTTTGGCAAATTTGAGACTCCTCTTTTTCACCTTCCTGAAATAGGATCCTCCATTTTGACTAACTCACTACTTTTCCCCAGAAATCCCAACTTTCTTGTGTAAGAAACTGGAAAAGATTTCGAAATGTCAAAGCTCCTCCATGCAAATAAGTGTCCTCTTTAGGATGTGACTCGTAACCTAACTATAGCTGATTTTGAAACTCGAGTCACAATAACTCGTGATTATACTATATATTTGTCACATGGCATCCATTGGTCCAACGGTACCCTTCAGAGCCAAGATAAAAGCGCAGAAAAGAAAAAAGATAAGGGAATGAACATTTGAATGAAAACTGAATTCTTTGAATGCTATATTAGTCGTATGACGCGCACCGCTTGGCGCGCAGTATTGTCGCGTCCGATGCGAGCGTAACGGGTTGACACTTGCCGTGTGATGAACTGTCTAGCCGGGTTTCTATTGTCCCACCCCTACGCACTCTCAGTTCGATGACGCCCTTCCGGCCTTTCAAGATTCGATTCGAGCGAATACCAAGTTGCATAAAAGCCATAAAAAGCTCCAGTTCTAGCCCCCTTTCTCTGTAGTTTTTTCTCGGGATAATCTTTTTTATTATTTACTACCAGTTGGAAGTCCTAGAAAGATGTCAGAAATCGCATGAAGAAGCATTAACTCAAGCATTATTAGCATGATCTTTATCATTCAACGAATTCTCATTAACAAGTACCATATTTGTCTCTTTAATACTGGAATGAGTTAAAGTCCCACCAACCACCGAGCGATACGATCGCTGAACAGTGGTAGTTCCGACCTCGGATCAATTCTAAGTGAACGAGCTGGCATTTTCGTGGATTTCCCCATGCGTAACATACATATGAGTTTCCCTAAGAAAGTCATCCACGCAGGCATCTTTCCCTTAGGCAGACAGCCCTAGTTTGCTTTGCTATAGTCAATTAAAACTAACCTAAATAAGTTTAATTTAATGAATTTAGGGGCGCATTAGCAGTCGAGCGGTAGAGTCGCTGAACCCTGGTAATTCGATCCGGACTTAAATTCTGGCGAAAAGAAGGCTGTATAGAAGTTTTCGTTGTTCCTCCACATGTAACGTGGATACGAGCCATTTTCCTTTAAAAAGACATCCATCTCCTTGAGCATATATGGAGATGGATGTAAAACAAAACAAGAGAAAACAAACTAAGTACTATAGCGCTGTGTTTTGTCTTGCTCAATTAATCTTAATTAATTTAGTACAGTTCTTATCAATGAAATGGCATGGAATCCGCATCTAAAATTAAACACCTTAAAACCTACAGTCTTTACCTAAGTGTTATATGATACGTAGGTGCGAATAAGTATTAACTGGTTTCAAAACAAGCTAACTCTAATTTTAAGAATTCCTGGAATTTTTTGTTAATCAGCGCCGGATTAAAAGCACGAAATCCGATCACAAAATTTTTGAAGACAGTTTGTGTTTCTGAAAAAAATTTCTGAATTAAGATAGGAAATTGCTTAAATAAAACAAAGGTTTTGGTTTGGTTTATGCGATTACAGCAAAGCCTCGAGGGCTATCGGCCTGAAGGAAGAGATGTCTTCGTGGAGGACTTTCTAAGGGAAACTGACTCGTATACACGTTATACATGAGGAAAACCACGAAAACGCCCATGCAGCCAGCTCGTTCGCGGGATTCGAACCTCGGACCGAACTACCAGTGTTCAGCGACTTTGCCGCTCGGCCTCTAGTAGACAAAACAGAAAGGAACATCTAAAATGATGAGTCTGCAACACATAAATATACTTTGGGCAAAGATTGGCTGATTAGTTAAATATAGCAACAATCTGCTTAAAGGATGGGAGAAAGACCTTCACGGAGAACTTTCTGAGGTAAACTGTTTCATATTCGCATTACGTTTTTCGAAAAGCTCATCTGGAAGAATATTTGAGTATCATTTAAATGATAAATGTTCAGTCGACTAAATACATTAATTTAGTTCATATGTACAATAGTAGTATCTTCTACCATAATCTAATTTTCATTCAAGCTGACTACCAGAATCAAATTTCTGCTGAATGCCTTGCCATATTTTGCAGTTCTTAATGTAATAATTGAATGTACATTTTCAAAGGAGTGTTTTAATGTAAAGTTAATGAAGAGACTTATAAGTTTTAATACAGTTTTGAAAGAATGAGCTTAATAGGCAGTTTTGAAAAAGCGACGACGAGTATAAACACTAGAATAAACATTTTAAAGTTAGAATTTATCTTCATTTGAAAATACCCATATTATCTCACAAAAAGATTCTAAATTAAGAGAAAGTTTCGTAAGTTCAGGCTTATATGATCTCATTGTCGAATGTTAAACATAAAACAAATGAGAAAATACTGTGTATGTGTGTGTGGTCTTTTACGTTTTCTCTAAAATCTCATAAAATCCTGCAGAGACAATTCCTATTGTACTAATCTTGCCTGCTCCTTAAAGATGGATTGCAATTAAAGTTAACAGTGTGCATTTTAAAGCTTGTAGCATACATTGTTTCCTAATGTGACAGAAAATATGTAGCACACAGATGCATAAGATTTCCCAATTCGGCAAAGATTTTGCTTTAGGAATGCTAATTATTTTGAGATATGCTTATGAAAGTAGAATGTTAAGGAAGTAACGCATGGACATTACCTTATACTAGGCGCCAGTCATCTCCAAAGATTCTTAAGGAATTGCATGTTAGAATGATAAAATTTCTTTCTTATCCTCCTTCTTTGACACTGGAGTTTGAGATTCATATCTTTATCTTTGAAACGCAACCAAGTTTTCTGACTGAGGAACAGCAGAAGCAAACTTTGAATGTTAACGAGGTGGCTTTGCGTTTCATGGATGGGAAAAAGTTAAAAAAAAAAAAAAACTTTCAGAACTGCGCAAACATATGTGCATCTGTATTTCATACCCTAAGCGAACTGTTTTCTGCTATGAAACGGAAAGACATTACAAGAATTGATTTCGCCCATTACAATCAAATAATTCGAAGCTTTTTCTAGAATTACTTCTGATTATAAATAATTTGACCGAAAAATTATTTCTGGTAATAAAATTTTATTTTAAATTTTAGTAATTAAATTATTTGTTACTAGAAATAATTCTAGAAGAATTATTATTTCTGTTAATAAATAATTAGCTTGGAAAAAAATTGCATCCTATACTCCTTGGTTGAAATTCTTGTGTGGAAGTTCAAATAGTTGAGTATTTACGTTAAGCTGCCTGTTTGGCCGTAAATACTGCTAAAAAAGGATGCCCTTTATAAAGGTGTTTTTGAAAGAGAATGGATTGTATTTACATGATGTAGAGCCCTTAAGAGCCGTTCAGACTTTAGTTTATATGAGTAACGGAGACAACTGACTTAGCCGACCCATCTCCAAAACCAGTTTTTCCCCCATAGCGCAGCAAGATGAAAAATCTGCACTGCACCGCATAGCGGAGCTAGTCGACACATGGAACTGACCCCGTTAGCTCAGATAAACCCCAGTCTGAACTGCCCTTTAGATTTCTCGAAGCAGGAGACATAAAATTTTGCAATGCCGCCCTCTGAATGCCGCCCTTTATGTGATTGTGGCAAAGCCTCGAGGGCTATCTGCCTAAGGTGAGGGATGCCTTCGCGGAGGACTTTCTAAGGAAATTGGCTAGTATTCACATTTCAAGCAAGAAAAACCCATAATTCTTTGGAAACCAGAGCTAGGTTAAGTTAATTGTTTTAACAATTTTCGGCACAGTGTGTCCGGTCTGGACAGACCTAAAAATTTCCTTCTGTACGTACAGAAAAATTGAATGAAAAAAGGATTTATAGGTTACTATAGGTTACTCTGAACCTTCATTATTTATAGTAGATGGCAGATCAACATAAACCAGTCCATATATTTTAGCAATGTTCAGTTTCATAAAACCCTCATTTTTGAAAGAAATCTTCCAGATTTTTTTTTTTTTTTTTTTTTTTTTTTTTTTTTAGGGTATAAAAAGAATTGTTTGAAGAGAAATTTCTATGTTATATTTTTCGCTGTATGCTAATCTTCTTATTTTATATTTGTTTTAAATTTTTACCTTGAAATCTTGCCTAAAATCAAACGGCTAACCCTAGGTGTGCCCAGAGCGGGCTCACCGATAATCTAGGACAACTGAGAGTCTGTATTCTTTGTTTCTCCGCATCTCCTCCGTCTGTTCATTAACAACAATGCTCGTTTCAGCATTCTTTTCGAAGCTCTATTCAATCAGTGTGCCACTTTGGGCACACCCACAGATTAAAATGATAAGTTCACAAAATTTTACTTGTGTACTCCTCTAGGCCTAATTAGACTGCCTACCTTTTTTTTTTTTTAATCAAAATTCCGCCTTTAAAAGGAAGCGTGCCGGAAAGGGTTAAGACAAAGCCAACTCGAACATTATCTGCGTATGGAAAGGGATGCCTTCGAGGAGGATTTTTTGTTCGCGTAGTTTCTATCCCAGGTCTAACTATCAGTCTTCAGCGGCTTTACTGCTAGGCCGCTGGTGCGCCCAAGCCAACTCTGGAACGAACTATATATAAGCGCATTGTAGTATATTTATGAAAGTTAAATTAGTATTTTAAAATAAATTTCAGAAGAGCCGGATGACTACTGCTTATTATCGTTTAAGGCATTTGCCCAACAATGCTAATTAAAATAAGTTCCGTTCACTTTCCTTTCGATATGATATATCTACTGTAAATATTCCAAGCAATTTTATTATGAGTTTTTCTATTCTTTATAAGAGATTTGTCCATATGAGGGACATATAGAGCATTTGTAATATTAACCAGCTAAAGCTAACACTTCTTGAAATTTAGTAACCTGGGTGTTAGTGTCGGATGGATTTAAAATTGGGATGAATTAAAGGAAACAGCTTTTCAAATTCCTTGCGCAAATGTATCAGAAGAAAAGACTCTCGCATAAAGATGAAGATTCTTAGAGATTTCATAAAGCATGGTTCACATCATTATGATCACGAAATTGTAGTAGAACCAGGATCTGAATTGTTGCTTCTCATTTTAGTTGCACGAAACGCTAATAGAATTGAACGTAAAGGTCTTTATTTAGGTTACCTTTTTAACAGGGTTTGTTTTAAATGGATGATATGCGTGGCATTTAAAGAAGCTTCACATTATTTTTTTTCAGATAGGGTTTTCATGGGGGATGTCCCGGAAACCGTCTGGATATATACCGTAATAATTCACTAGTGCAGATTTCTGGTTCGGAATTTCCGTTCAGAAATCAATCATTGGTACCGTGCCTTAATTTTCTTCTATTCCGTAGGCAGAGTTGTTCTATGCCATAACCCATTAAATCCAAATAGTTCATTCCAAATTTAAGACGGACGGAGATGCACTCTTGGATAAAAGATTAAAGCATGTTTATCTTGCAATGTAAATAGTTAAAACAAGTTGCCCTAAAAAATAACGTCAAAAGTTAGAAATTGAAAGTGAAACTTCTTCAAACAGAAGGTAATGAAAAATTACGCTTGTTTCTTTCAATTTTTTATCTTACTGTTCTATAAATTATACTTGATACTACTCTGAAAATTATTACTGCTTTTAAACGGCAAGCTACTCTGATGTCGTTCATGTTCTTGTATTGTTTAGGGACGTTGCTGTAAGGTTGTTAATGTGTGCATTGGTTTTTAATATTTTAAGCTCCAGCGGCTATTTTGTATCACTGAAATAATCTGAAAATCGGTAATTCTGAATGGAATTTTATCAATATTCAAGATGATAAACTGTCAGAAAACCTCAGACGTTAATAGCTAAAGGAATAATCCAAGTTCTAATCGGTAGCAACCCGTTGTAAATGAAGCACTTTTATATGCAAAAACTCATTTTGCGGAGTTTTTTTTCCTGCTTCTATTGAAGCCGTAAAACACACAGCTACTTTAAAAAAGTTCTTTTCTATGTAGATCACGTACAAATTAGGAAGATTAAAATAATTTCTTATTCCTATTTTATCTTGAAGGCTTTAGCAATGGCTTAGTTACATCTGAATTTTACAATGAGCATGCTTAATTTGTTGAATGATTTAATGCACGCGAGAGCTATCTAAAAGCGGTTGAATTTTTAATGGAAATTAGGATCATATTATTTGTTCTGCACATTAGGAAAATTTCGTTAACATTTATGCAGCCAGACCCGGGTTTCGAACCAGGATCGAATTGAGAGTGTTGTGTTCAGCAGTCTCATCCATTCGACCACTCCTGGTCTATTTATTATTGATAAGTAAATTGAATATTTTAAGTAAGGGACTTAATAGTCATGAAGTGTATTATTAAGTTGTTTTGATGTATTATTAAAATTAATAGTTATTAAAATTGTATTAATTACCCTGATTAATTGAAATAATGCGAATCAAAATTATTTATCGCGTTGAAAAATATAGAAATTATTGTCTGTCCCCTATGGTAATGGTTTCTCTCTTAAAGAAATTAAAGAAGCCGAGTTATTGAACATGTCCCAAATACGTTAGTAGTAGGTTAATTAATATATCTAGTTTTTAATTTTTGACTGCTTGAAATACCTGCGCGCATTTTAAACAAAACTAAAAACTGCATTTATAAAAGACGCAGCTCTCTTTCGAACGAAGAGGTACTCCGCCCTGTGTTCGAAACAGGTTTCGGAAATCATTTTGTACTTTTTTGTTCGGAAGTTCTACACTTCCGTCTTCTATTGTGAGTCCTCTGTGTGTGACGTCACACATTCTTGACTCTATTATTTCGTGACGAGAGTATGAGGGAAAAGGGGAAAGATAGCACAAGAAAGCAACTGATTTTTATTTGCTAAGATGTTGCCTTGTGACCGCATACACCTGACCGACCTTGGTCTGCCGCACTATCTATCAGACGGGGAATTCTCATCATCCACCCGCTTCTTTCCCCGACTCAAAAGCATTTTTAAAAAATATTCGTGTAGTTCCATTTAAGTATGCATATTACATTTGAAAATATGCTATTCAAGCTTCGTAAAACCTGGACCTCGAAATTAGGAAAGATTTGCGACTTCAGCTCAGGAAAGTTTAATTTTGCTTTGACAAACTAAGTAGAAAATTTATGAAACTATACGTTGTTGACTGCAAAAAAAGCAGTATTATAGCTATTAATCAGAGGGGGGGGGGCGTCATAGCGCGGCGAGTAGTTTGGCTCTTATGCGAATAAAATATATGTATGAAATATGGTAAACTAAAACTTTTCAATGTTCAGTAGAAAGTAAGGCAAACTTTCATCGAATGATTGTTTAGAATTAGACGTTTCCTTTTGTTTGAAACTTGTTTCACCACTTGAAAATGATATAAATATGAACTTGTGGCTTTTAGTAAATCTAGTTGTAGCTCTCAAACATTTCTGAATTCCAGCAAGCTATTTCTACTAACATGAAGTTTGGCCACCTCTGCTATAGATGCTCAGGATAGGATTCAGAAAATAGGTTAGTGTTTGGTTGGAATGAAATATTTATGCAATATGGTTTCCTGTGCTTTCTGAGAATTAATATACACTTTTGTATGATGTTAGGTTTCGCATATGACGCATTTCTATTGTGTAGACTTTGATTTTAAGAATTTTAGTAAAAAAAAAATAATGTTATAAAACTAAAAATTTAAGCACAAAATCGTTAAATTTGTTGAACGCGTTATGATTTTACATACTTTTTAAAAAGGCATGTGGATTAATTATCAAAGTTAACACATAAATAGGAGAATTAATTTTGTAATTTTATTTATTTATTTTTTCCAGTGAACACGGAGTAAATTTTAATTATGTTTGATTTACGGGAATTTTTTGTTATAATTGTACTGATTTTGTAAAAATTCTGTGAAAAATACATGTATAAAATCATGCTAAGATTTGGTTCCCAGATACTCCAATGACATTGAGAACGTTATTATTTTAGATATTTTTTAAAACACCATGTACATTAATTACAAGATTTATAAATAATATATGAATTCCGTACTTCACAATGTATATTTTGGTTATAGCATTGCCAGTGGAAGAGAATTGGCCAATGTAATATTAGGCTTAAAAAATAGTAGCTTGGCGTAGAGTTTATATTCATCTCAACTTTATATATAAATTGTGAGGAAATTTCAGGCTCCTTTCTTTATTCATTTAGCCCACCAGCGACCAAGCGGTAAAGTCGCTAAACACTGGCAGTTCGATCCAGGGTTTGAATCCCGGCAAATGGGCTGGCTGCGTGGGCGTTTTCGTGGTTTTCCCCGCGTGTCACGTGGATACGAGCCAGTTTCACTAAGAAAGCCCTCAACAAATGCACCCTACCCCTTAGGCAGATAAGCCCTCCTATGCTTTGCGTAATTTAATAAACCAAAGCAGAGTTTATTCATTTAATTTTACAATGCCAGTGATATTATGTGAGTTACTGGTTTAAAGTTTATAGGAATGAATATATACTTCATTTGGCTGATAACAAATCCATTAGGCATTTGGAATCGGTCAAATAATTTTCGGAAGAAATTCAGAGTGTACAGAACAAATAATTTAACGAAAAACGCTTGATAACTATTACTGTTATCAAATGCAATTCCAATCACCTTCATTTTTGCAGTACGTTCTTCATGGAAGTTTAGTCATTTTAAAATTTTATACATATGCTCATACAAGGGAAAGGGGGGAGGTATTTATATAAAAAGGCTCGTTGTTAGTCGTTGCGCAAATGATTATTCTGTACCGATGTATATATTATATGCCGTCAGAAGTATCTTTTATTAATTACAAAAATGATTTAAATGTGTAAAATTATCAGTTAGATGTATTGTAAATTGCATTATTGCAAAACTGCATTGTAAATTGCAAAAAAAAAAAAAAAAAAAAAAAAAAAAAAAAACGAAATAAAGTTCTTATTTTCGTTCGTATTTTACTCTGATAAATGAGAAATCGAACCATTATGGCTATTTCATTTTTATCATTACTTCTGATACTGCCTTTACGTAAGCATAAGAATGCTAATTTATTTCATTTTTTCGAATAATAGCACTTTTTAGGTATTAAAATAAAATTTAACTTCTTAATTCATATTACGCTCTAATATATTGTTTTAATTGGATTGTTTTCCTACACTCATTTAATGTGAAATGGTTTGAAATCATACTGACTATTAATAAAAACGATTAAATGAGTTTGAAATTATAAATTTTAATCGATTTCCCCTTTGAAGTTCATTGGAAGAACACATTAATTTTTTCGCATTTCCAATAAATGTAATTTAGTTTCAAAAGACACAAAGTATAATATAAGAATTTTTCTCTTCAATCTAAGAAGTTTTGCTTCTGTTCCAGTGGTTTATTAAATCACATCGTTGTTTACCATGTCTTGTTGAACAGTCTGACGACTAGTCATTCATAGGTGAACAGCCTGACGATTCAACGTTCATTCATTTTCTCAAGTTGAAAAGAGCCTTAATTTCTGAAAAACGAAGCATCGGTGCACAACAAAAGCACTGTTATATGGAATTCTGAAGTAATTCTCATAATTTTGAAAGTTTTTTTTACAAAGAGGATGCATGACTTAGCTTTATTTTTACTTTTCTGACCGATTCAATTCAGTACAAGTACTCTGCCGTTAAACTTACCCCCTTTTACTCTGGTATTCCTCTTTAATAATGAGTCCTTCAAGTTTTTCTTCATTTGAGAAGCGTTTGTTCAATTATCCTCTTATGTGTTTTTATGTTACAGCTAATGCATTTGGTCCTAAACTGAGGATAGAAAAACACCTTGACAAATGAATTTTTTAAGATTCAAAGTTTCAAATTCAGTCTCTTTGAAGTTTTTAAAACTTAGTATTTGCAGGAATATTTTAACAGAATTCCGAAGTCAAAACTAGCATTTTGAAACTCTTAGAGGGTGTTGGAAATACCGTTGGTTCATGACTAAAGCTTGTACTTACTCAGAAGATGGGGTGTGAAGCCCCCGCCCTTTTCAAAAACTCAGAAAGATAAAATAAAATTATTGCTGTAACTTCCTCAAATCTGGATTACGTTATGTTAAAATGGGCGGTTTGAGCCTACGCATGGACTTAACCTTTGAATCAAAATTATGGCTTCCCACATAGTCGAAAATACGTGAATGTAACCTACCTGTACCATCCCACAGTGCTAACTATATGGGAATCAAATCTTCTATGAACCATCTATTGACGAAATGCAGTATTTAAACTATACATTCCACTCACATTTTTCAATAACCACCCTCACTCCAACCTGCTTTAACGAAAGAGTCAGATCGCCTAAAAATCATATTCTAATGGTAAGTAAGAAAGAGGAAAATGCTCTTATACATAATCTCGAGAGTTCGAGGTAGTAAAAAAAGAATAGGACGAAAAATTAATAAAAGAAATAGAACTTCCACATAACTTCGAGGAGGAGGTGTTGCTAGGTTTCAAACTATTTTTTCGAGCTCTGTTTTGTGAGGGCCACTCCCCACCTTAAACGTGTTTTCCTTCGCTTCTTCGCTTTGACCTGCCGAACGCAGTTTTCGGGGCGTTTAGTCGCCTAACAAGGGCACTGAACTGTGTTAAAGCTAAACAGATTTGAAACAAGATTTCAATGTGTTGAAATTACTGTTTCTTGTGTGTTTCTTCCCTATGAAAGCGTTTTTTAATGCATATAATTATGTTTCTGGTTCCTTTAACCGCTTAAATTTCTACAAAGAATTGATACATTGTACAAATAACCTAATATATATTTACCTCTCAAAGCTAAGCTGAATGTTTTATTGCAAGAATTCTACGAAGGTATAAGTACAGTGAAACCTTACTTCACGATTAACCTTACTTTAGTAATCTGAAGATATCAGGTGCAAGGTATAAAAAATACTACTTCCTCGCGAACTCAGAAAAATTAAGATGCATCCTCTTCTGTATTTTAATTTTACTAAACTACTGGATAGAGGCATCTGTCTTTTATCAGTAGCTAGATGGTTCTGATTTGAGGTATATATATATATCTTTTATCTGTAGCCTCGTGGTTAGAAGGACTATATTAAATATGTAAAGTCCAGAGAGTCCCTGCTCATATTAAGTCTTTCTTAATTGTTTATTTAATTCATAATATTTTGCTGTGAAGGTAGTTTCCCTGTCTTGTTTTAGCATGCACATTTGGTTTCATTTACAAATAATTTTGAGACATCAAGCAAGGAAATTTTGTAAACGAATAATAATACAAACAGATGTAATTAGTATGTAAACAGATATAATTTAAGCAAATAATATAAAAACTGAAACAGAACCGCAAAAATGTAAGAACAATATGTGCATAACATAAAATGGTTCAATGAAATAGCAAAGCCATCCTGGATTAGCGCATTCCACAGTTGTACACATTTATTAGCTAATTTCCCTTTACATTTCATAGGAAATAATTTTTCGTTTATTTATTCTGCATTGAATAGTTTTATTCTTTTCAGTAATAGCGCAGGATTTTACTTTTTAAGCTCTTTTTGAATAAATTTGAAAATTCATTAATTTTAAAGTTTTTTCCTTGTTTTTCTTTATAAATTATATATGTGATTTAGGCGAGAGATTCCTTAAAAAGGAATGTTGAGATAACAGGATTGACAGCGATCTTCAGTATTACTTCACTTCTAATAGGGTGAGGGTAAATGTGTTCTACATTCACATTAGGAACAAAGCGATTAGAAGATAGAGAGTTTTGTTTTCTACTTTTACTATTTGTTATCAGTGAACTTATGTGTTCAGTGATAATACGAGTAATGTATATTTAACAAAATTACATATGTTAAATTCATTCTGAATGACACATTTTACTTTACATGTCTCTTTTTTAATCTGTCAGTCTAAGCTTATTAAAGTCATTTTAAACAAAATTTCGTAAATGCTTTAAAAAGGAAATATATTATCGATTTTTAAGGTATTGTCATTTTACCAGTGATTATTCTATCGCTTATTTTATTTGGCATGGCGTACGTTTAATATTTCTAATGATAAGTATAAATTGCGGTAGCAAATATTTAAGCTTCAGAGATTTTTAGAACCACTTTATAGCAATAATCAATAAAAACGTGTCATCTGTCGTGAGAAGCATTTTCAAGCTTAACAAAATAGTCAGAAAAACACAAATTCAAGAACAATGTCATTGTCTTTTTTTTTTTTTTTTTTTTTTTTTTTTTTTAAGAAATCAGATATTGCAAGTGCTGTCTGAATTTCAATAACACGAATATCTTATCAATCACATAAATACAGAAATCTATCTGATATGACTACGCGTATCGCAATTTTGATGCCGAGATTGTATCAATTCTCGAGTAATTCCACCCATAAAGTGGCGAAAAAAGAAAAAACAAAGAAAAAAAAAACTTTTCTGCCGAGTTTTTGTTCATTTCCAACTCCGATGTAGCGAATCTGTTGCCATCGAGCCTCCTGCACTTCCTCTTGCTCTAGCTATCTATAATAAGCAAATCAATCTGAGGCCACTGAACCAAGCAACCTGGTGAACAAAAAAGCAGACTAAAGACGATGGGAAAACTTCAACGGAAACTGAGAATCATCTGAGTATCAAGAGTACTTTGTTTTCTCTCGTCTGTTACCTATCTTTGTGCTATGAAAATTCCTGCCGAAAGATTGTTCTTCATCGTACCCAGCTAAAGACAATCAGAAACTCAAGGTATTCCAAAGTCCGTCAAGGAAGCCAACCTTTGTTGCAAAACAAGGAGTTTTGTCTACGCCTGACGATAATTGGATGGTCAGACAAAACTATTGTTTTATTTTAAGGCTCATTTTTAATTGAAATGTCATGTCTCCTTCGTCAGTAGCAGTTGATAGCTATCTTCGTCTTTCAAACTAAAGTATGCCGTATTGAGAGCAGAGAACAGATCTTTTTGATTTTCATTCTCGCCACAGCGATTTGTCTGCCTTGAAACTATCCTTCCATGCATATTAATTCTTACAAGGCCGCATATAATTAAATACCATTCGACTCCTTCTCAGATAAGCGGTGTCTATCCTTTCCTTTTCTGCGGTATTTCAGTAGCGAGGACTATATTTGAATTCGTAGTTTTATGTCAAGTGTCCCGCTGCCCGAGGTCGAAAACTTAGGAATTTCCGTGCTCAAGGTAGGACATCCTAACCGGTAAGCCACAGGATCAGCGCCGGGTTTCTTTATTCTTTACTGCACAGATTTTCGGTAGTGAGCCTTGCACTATTTGGTCACTCAACTGACGTCAAAAATTTCAGACCTTGACTGCAAAAACTTTGGTAAAAAATTGTCTGGAAAAGTAACTTAAGATATTGGACACTAACAGGCATATGTAGATTTTATTTATTTATTTATTTTTAAATTTAGGACAATAATACTGCCGGATTTGCAATTCATCGGAGTTGAAATATTTTTAAGTAATTAAATTTTTGATGAATTAGTAATCCATCTGCATGAACATCACCCCAAATAAAAGTTACATTTTTTTGTGTATAGTCCTTACAAAAATTTTAAAACAATGCAATTTCAAATAGTAGATATAAATTTAAACCCCCTATATCTACATTTAGCATGTTTGTTTGTGTTTGTTTGAAGAAATTTCTGAGAGAATTGGTTCATTCTGAAATTACTATTAAAAAAAAAAAAAAAAAAAAAAAACAATGAAGATTCGACCGAAGGAATTTACCTAAGGGCTATATGCCAGAGGTGAGATAGGCCTTCGTGAAGGAAATTCGAACGGAAAACTGGTTGGTATTCACGTTATACATGGAGGAAAATCAACGATGCAGCCATTACGTTTGCCTGTGATGGAACTCGGGTCGAACTACCACTATTCAGCAATCTTAATCCCTCAACCACCGACAGAGCTTTTCTTAGAAAGAGAAAACGGTCATTGAGTTTCTTGTGATCATTATTATGATAAAAAAACAACAGCAACAACAACAAAAAAAAAAAAAAAAAAAAAAGCAATCTATACACATTTAGAAAATTATGTTCGAGAACAATAAATCCAAGATAAATTTGATAGAACTGCGTCAAATTTTGTATATAATAATTTTTAAACTAAACAAAATCCTTATGAAAGAATTGTATTTAAAACACGTCACGTACATTCTAACTGCATTTACATAAAAAAATATTTCTTTCGTTCATATAGTTGAGGGTAACCGTAAATATTATAAATAAAAGCAAAAACTGTAAGAGGTTTTCTTGTATTTTAAATTAACTTGATATTCGGGTAATTAGTTAACTAGTTAAGAGATGATAGATTTGATTCCTTGCAGTCAAAATGTTTTGGTATCTTTTTTAATCTGTTCATCTTGATAAAATTAGTCTTTGTGAGTCAAAATTGAACCTAAAGCGATAATTCAAGTCACTTTATTTTTCCTGCATTGCAAGCTTAATGAAGCTGTTTTTAATCCAGACGGCCCATATTGAATAACATCTGACCTACGGTGATATACTCATCGTACCCAGTTAAATGATTATCCCAATACAAATATTTCAACATTCTTGGACATTTAATAATTAAATTCAATGGGAAATTTGTAAGCATTTCTGATGCCGTATTAAAGATTTTCAGCACTGAATCGCTTTCATAAAGAATATCGTATATGCTTTTAATACGCTGCCCTTATACGAGGAAAAACACGATTCTTTTTTTGACATAAAATATTCTATTGAAACCTTAGGTAAAACACTGCCAAAGCATAAAATTTAATAAATGGAAATAAACAAAAGTCGTATCAAACAACTGAATAAATCTCAACGTGTTTATTTCTTTCTATAAATGAGCTTATTTAATGAATGATTATTTTAACTTTGTTAGATAGCTTCATTATTTCTAGTAAATGCACAAGATACAATTCCAGCTATTAATCTGAATATCTTTTTCACATTTTACATTAACAGTAGTCACGCATTTTAAGTAACTGGAGAATTCCCCGAATTCTTACTCGAGCATTGTCGGATGCTGGTGTTACATTGATACACTAACAGCAATCTAAGTTAAAATTAGATTCATTGTGAGTTTCTAGTAATCGAAAAAAAATTAAATCTAGTTCAAGAAAGAGTAATAACTCTCGTCAGAATTATCTAACAATTTTTCACACATTTTTTTTTCATGTGTTCATCGTAAACAGTGAGTTATCATTAAAGAGTTCGCTTCGCTTGAGCATTACTGATTTCATCAGTGGAATTCGTTACGTGTTCCGAATTCCGATAGCAGTTCATCTAAGATTAATGCATTTAGTTTCGGCCTTCCAAGCTTCTTGCGTTCAACAACGGCGAAATTCTGCTCGCAAGAAGTCACTTTTGAACGTTTTGCTATCTCTGTTATTTTTTATAAATTGGTCTCACATTTTCCGTGGTACATAGATATTACAGATGACTACTTAAATTTATTTAGCTGTTTTAAATTGGCCCGACTCTTTCTTACAGTAATTGCCTATCATGTGTTATCTCGGCTGTGAGCAAGTGGTTTGATTATGTAATTTCATGTTATCTCATCGAGTTTCAACATTATACTTTCTGTGAACGGGTTAATCTCTAGAAATTTAGTTTCATCCAGAACAGAAACGAAAAAACTCGCAAGACCACATTTTCCCCGTGCTACGAATACCGTCGCGCAACCTAGGCATCGCATCTTTTGAGAGGCGTGTGATCACACTCAGGAAATTATCACTGCAAGCTAACTCTTCATTGCATAGCCCGCACGCCATCGAAATGTAATGTATACGGTTTGCTGACCTTAGAATTTTTTTGACTAATGGTTTTGTATTATCCTTCTACTCCTATGAGTTAAGATTAATTTCTAAAGTTCTGCGAGTTTTTTTTTTTTTTTTTTTTTTTTTTTTTTTTTCGCCGTGAGCCAGGGAAAACGTTTGATTAGAGTTGGCAGCGTGATCTAATGTTTCCAATTAATCATTTATATCTGCACAATTTGATGTTTTACATGAAAGCAACGTATGCTGAATTTAAGATAAGAGTTCAAGTCCAGTATAGAGGAGGGGGAAAATTCGATCGACAAAATACTCTCCAATATGCGAACGCGTAAAATTTGTCAGATGAGAAACTGTTATTTGTGATATGGGAGATATCACTTCAGACGTATGAAAGCGTTTTCAATGTGAAAAAATATGGATATATACTATGGCTGGAAAATTTTCATTTTTCTGTTCACATCTTTAAGTCGAATGGTTAATCACCAAGAGTACACGATAGGTGCATAAGTAATTATTTATGGGAAAGCACTTAAGAGTTCTGTGCTTTATTAAAGGAATTTCTGAATGAAATGGGTTAATATATGTGAAAGAAATAGTGAAAATCCTGAAATCAACTAATCCTGTTTTACCACCAAAAATCATACCCGTAACAGAATTCTTGTAATGATTTTATCCATTCAATTACCAGTGGCTTTTGTAGCTGTTGTACACCAAGTTCAGATGAAATATATTTATGAAGAACCGCAGACTTGCTATTATAATTAATGCAAATCATAATTCTAACGAAAGTATATTCTTTCATGTAACAAATCTTATCTCTCAATGCATTGTTCTTCATATGTTTGAGAGATTAGAATATTGTAATTTATATAAACGCATTCCTATTAATTTAACTTCGATTTTAATCTTTCGATCTACCCTTACCTATTACGACTTTGTAAGCTGGAATTTTTGTAGACTTCGAATTGACATTTTTAGTTACTTTTTTGGCTTTCTTAATTTTTAATTTATTGAAATTTTAATAGTATTCCTTTTTCATTCTTATGATTTTATATGTATATAATATTTTCAATAATAAATAAATTTTGCTGTCTTCAGTGATAACATTGTATAGTAAAAGTACTGCTGGAAATATCTTTCATTACTCATAATTGCATTTAAGAAGACGACCAATTTCGAAAGTTGGTATAGAATTTTTACTAATCACTTGTTATACAGAAAGTTGCAACTCATATTTTGGAAACATTTGCATTCATTTCTTAATTATTACGTCAGAAAGCCTTTTAAATTGTTTTTCTGATAAATGCATGAATTTATATAATTACTTTTTTTGCGGTCAGCTTAATGCTATTAAAACCAAATTTCTTTAGACATCCAGTACCGTTTTGTTATACATATATGCGATTTTAATTTTTTATATTCTTTTACGCACTATTTTTAAGCATATTATTTGCCGCATTATGTGATAATTTCATAGCATAAACACCACAGTTATCAAGATTTAAAACAATGAGATTAAAGAAAGGGAATTCTCTTTTAACAATTTACTCAGGAAAAAATTTATTTCATGCAGATAAGAACTAACTTCCTGGTACAGAGGTAGCGAGTATTTTTTCTCTCTCTTTCTCCTTAGTAAAGAAAGAAGTAAAATCTTTTCGAAGCATTAGATATTTTACTCAGATAGACTCATTTTCTTTAAGGTTATTAAATGTTTTTTGACTTTCAAAACCAGTCAGGAGCAATAATAATAAGCAAATAATAAATAAAGCATTGACAATTTTTTTCATGTCCTAGTCAATGATAAAGGCATGAGCGAAATAAAATATGCGTATTTGTAAGACTTGTGCATCTCTTTTGCGTGCGCGTGGATTTGAAATGCATACTGACATTTAAATACCCCGTAAAAATTCTCCTGTTCTGAAATCGTGTTATAAGATTGTTTCGGGGCTAAGTGAAACGGGTGCAGCTTTTAAAAGATTGATGATGCCTGTTCCCACATTTAAGGTGGTATACTTCATTACTCAATGCTGACTGGGTTTGGGAGTTAAAACTCTTTTTCTGCGGAGGCGTGAGATAGAGTGATCATGAGAGAGAGGGAAAAGTAAAGAGAGAAAAAAACGCAATACGACAGATTCCGTTTCAAAAGAAAGTTTGAAAATGTTTTGTTTCAGCATTACCTCACGTGGTAATATCTTGCAGTTTTTCTCTAGAATCTTCAAATTGAAAAGCTGCACTGTGGTTGTAACTTTTCTTATATTTATTTATTTATTTATGTTTTTTTTTTTTTTTTTTTTTTTTTTTTTTTTGTTCGTTTTCGATGCATATACCCTTCCGACGTATTCACACACATAAAGATAATTGCCATAAGTAAGTGTTTCTGTTTAAGAATTTGCAGAGCGCCTTCAGCGATAGAAATTTGAAGAAACATTTCAAAAACATTTGGTACGTCATATACTAGTGCTGTCTATTAAGAATAGTTTTAAACTCACCGCCATAAAGTTATATACAGCAAAGTTATGGACATTGTGCAAATTGAGAATTGCTAAGAGGATTTGAAAACATGAAGCTAAGAGGATTTGAAAACATATTATTTCTTCCCCTGTTGTCTATGCTATAACTTCTTTCCGTTGTGTTTTCCTTTCGAAACTCTGAATTTAAAGACACGGTACTGAGCGCCGCCTGAGATAACCACTGACCTGACTTTGTTGTAAAAGTCTTACAGTGTTAGTAGTCATCCTGGCAGAAGGGAAAATTTCCTCCGTGTAAAAATATACATATAAATATTACATGGGCATACAAGGCCTGTGTATAAGCATAGATATGTTGATTACAATCATTGTCTTGTACAAGTTACATATGATAGATACATAAAATCATGACAGCTATGTGTACATTTAGACATTATATGAATTCATATTTACAATACTTTTACTGAGATAATCAAAATTAAACTTGTAATTCATTTACACATTGACTGGATTTTCAATATCATTTAAACTGCTTTACAATATTATTTTTATCAAGTACATATAAACTGGATAGTAATATGCTTACATTACAATAGTTTTGCTCTTACAGTCCTGTTATTATTCTACGGGGTGAGCTATTTTCCTAGTGTTGATATTCAGTTATAGTATTTTGAATTGCTATTAAAATTATGCTGCGAAGATACAATTCTCAAGAGAGGGGGAGAATTTCTTAGTATCTTGCTGAGCAAAGCCTGATTACCTCCTCTATTTTAGTTTTCGTCTGCTTGTTGCCGCGGGTATTCTCCGCCCATTGCGGCCAGTATTCACTGCTTGGCATTTTTAAATGCAGTTTATCGGTTTGTGGGCAGTTGAAGAGGAAGTGATCTGCATCACCTACCGCACCACATTCACACAAATCTGATGCTCGTATGCCGAATCTCTTAAGGTAATGTGGGAAGGGACCATGGCCAGTGTAGAATTGAGTTTGTGCTCCGCTGTATGTATTAACTGAACACGTGACTTTTGGAAAGAACTTGTAGGTTCTCCTCCTTGTGCTTTCCCTTTCCCATCTTTTCTGCCATTCTTGAAAAAGGCTATTGAGCGTGATTTTTTTTAAATAGGACTGCGGAACTCTTACTGCGTTTTCCAATCTACTGGAGTCATTGGCAGCAGATTTCGCAAGCAGGTCCGCCGCTTCATTGCCAGTAATACCCACATGAGCTGGAACCCAGATCAGGATAAGTCTGTCATCTGGTGGGATACTTAGAAGAATTTTCTGAATATCTTGCACCAAAGGACTCCTTGTCTTGTGCGGATGGACTCCAAACTTGAGGCAGAGTCGCTATATATGCTGACCTTTAATCCTAATTGATATTTTGCCAAATTGATGGCTGCTTTTAATGCAAGAAGCTCTGCCTGAAAGACGGTATTTTTGTCTGCCAGTCGTCTTTCCCAAGTTTTAACCACTTCTCCTTCTTGGAGTACACAGTAGGCGCAGCCTGTGCTTTTTTCCGTCTATGAGCCATCTGTATAAATAGCAAATGCCTTAAAGACACGGTACTAAGCAGCTGCACTCGACCTAATTTGCCTGTTGAAAGTTCTGTCGACGAGTCCACGAACTTTGTATACTATGAGCTGAAGGATTACATATTTTGAAGAAACAGAGTCGTTTGGAATTAGACCTGGCAGTGATAGAAAACTAAGCGAATCACCACATTGTGGAGTAAGGTTTGATAAACAGCATTCATTTTTGCAGGCGTATTTTGTCAAGGCAAACACATGAGCTGTAACAACTGTCTGGAAAATTAGTTCTTTGGAAAGAAATTGCATTTCTACCTATTTAACTTAATTCGGGCAAGAGTGTTGAAGCCAATCCTGCAACAGTGGCTTTAACATTTTTTCCTCTAACGGACCTGGAACATCTCGTCCCGAGATGAGTTTCATGTGAACTACACTTTGAATTCCTCAGTCGCAGGTAATGAGCAACAAAAATCAAATACAGTCGAACTGCGCTCTGTTGCATTCATCTAAATTTACTGTCTGGTGCGGTTTCACAACTTCGCGTTTGTTGAACCAATCTTCTTGGAGAACACAATCAGTCGGAGCTTGCGACCTGCTCGGTTATTATCCGAAGATATAGCTGTATGATAAACATCTTTTTTGGGTAGAGGGGCGAGCTGTGTCAATGAATGAATTCAGTCATTTTCAAGCAGGAAGAAGCGCTTCTCCCTATCCACTTAAACCTGAGTAAATCAGTCTGTCCGCACTAGAATTTCTTCGAGAACATTTCACGGAAGCCAGAGTAATCAACCGTGCGTTTCCCATCGGTATGAGGGGCCTCTTGTTCACCTGGTCTCACCCCCCCCTGTGATTTCTGCTTCTGGAAATTTCTGAAAGACAAAGCTTATTGGGATCATCCTGATAACTTAATTGCGCAAAGAAACAGCATCATTCATCATCTGCCAGATATCAATCTAATTAGATGCGTTCTGCCGTTGAACATACTGACAAGGGATTAGTTTGTGGGTCACCGGAAACAGAACGAGGAGTACATTAAACTGTATGCTTCTTGAAAGCATGAGAGACACATACTGTATAAAAACTTGCCACACATATATTTGCTCACACGCGTGGGTGTGAACATGTAACGTAAGAAATGTTTAGCTTCATTATTTTGATTTATTCTGGTATTCGACAACTTGATTTGCACAGTTTTTAAATAAATTTGTCAAATATATGTTGGCGATTTTGGATTACCCGCTATTTATTCAGGATTTTCTAATGCAGTAGGACTTCGCATGAGTAGTATTAACCCTTTGCGGCACAGTGTGTCCGGTCTGGTCACACCTAAAATTTCCTTTTGTACGCACAGAAAAACTGAATGAAAAAGGATTTATAGGTTACTCTGAACCTTCTTTATTTATAGTCGATGGCAGCTCAACACAAACCAGTCCATATATTTTAGCCATGTTTAGTTTTTTAAGACCCTCATTTTTCAAAGAAATCTTCCAGATTTTTTTTTAGGGTATAAAAGGAATCGTTTGAAAAGAAATTTCTATGTTATTTTTTTGGCTGTATGTTAATCTCCTTATTCTATATTAGTTTTAAATTTTTACCTTGAAATCTTGCCTAAAATCAAACGGCGAACCCTAGGTGTGCCCAGACCGGGCTCACCGATAATCTAGGACAACTGAGAGTCTGTATTCTTTGTTTCTCCGCATCTCCTCCGTCTGTTCATTAACAACAATGCTCGTTTCAGCACTCTTTTCGAAGCTCTACTCAATCAGTGTGACACTTTGGGCACACCCACAGAATATTTTTTTTTTAAATGTTAGTTTATTGAAATAGGAAAACGTTCGCAGTGGCTGTCTGCTTAAGGGAAAGGATGCGTTCATGGAGGGGTTGCTAAAGGGAACTTTCTCGCATTCTCATTACATATGGTGAGAAATGAACACGCAGCCAGCACGTATCGAACCCAAGTCTAACTCCCAGCATTCAGCTGCGTTAACCACTCGGCCACTTTAAGGCCTTACATATAGCAAATTTACATATTAACTAAAGTTTTCCAGATGCCACAGTAATCAATACTTTTCCCTTTAGTATTTGATTGCAATTGTACAATAGGTAACGTAACAAATGTCATTTAAATAGTATTTCTGTGTATGCCAAATTGATGTAAACGAAACAATATGTAAATTAGTGCGCATACCATTTGAGCTCCACATGGTTAATTATCAAAACTGTAAAAAACTAGCTTAGTATTATACCAAGGGTTCTTAACAATGGAATTCCTTCCCGGGGGGAGGAATTTCACAGTTTTGGGGGGAAATGCGGTTAGCCTTTTATTTACACCGGAAGTATTTAGTTTTAGATTATGAATACAAAATGCTACTTTTATTCAAGCTTTTGTATTTATCAACGTTTTTTATGTTTTTTCTTGTTGAATTTATAAGGTACATTAAAAATAATCTAAATTAAATAAATGTATATGCATTTTTCGAATTTTGGAAAAGGGAAGGAGGAATGATCGTCTTGTAATAATAGTCAAAGGTTTCCATGGGGTAAAAAATGGTGAAAACCACTATGCTATACACAACCTATGTAGCACTGTATACTGAGGTTTCCATAAAATTGCGTAATGGTAAATGTATTGCAACATTAGTTATACGAGGGCCATCCAGGAAGTAGATTACGTTTCCGTCTGTGTCCGCTAGGGGCGGGGCTAGCGCGGCCATCTTGGGGTCAGAGCGTTGCGCAGCTCAGTCTGCATCTAGCCGTGCTAGTGAGAGGTTCGTGCTGTGCTCCGTTCAGATACTGTGACGGTTTGAAATGTCTGCGTTAATTGAAAATCCCGCGAGCTGCGAGGTGCGCTCAGTAATAAGGTTTCTGACTGCAAAAAACTGTAAACCGATAGAAATCTATCGGCAGCTTCGTGAAGTGTATGGGGACAACATTATCACTGAAGGTGGAGTGCGTCAGTGGGTCATAAGATTTCAAAATGGCCGAACCAATGTTCACGACGAAGATCGAAGTGGGAGACCCAGCATAGTGACCGCCGAACTTCTCGAAAAAGTCGATGCTAAAGTCCGTGAAAATCGAAATTTCACAATAACGGAACTTTCTTTGAGTTTTCCACAGATTTCGCGAAGTTTGTTGCACGAAATCATCAGCGAAAAGCTTGGTTACCACAAGTTTTGTGCAAGATGGATTCCAAAAATCTTGACAGAGGACCACAAAAATCAGCGAATGGCTGCAGCGTTGAACTTTTTGGACGCTTACCATAAGGATGGTGACTCTTTACTCGATCGCATCGTTACTGGTGACGAAACATGGGTGAAACATGTGAACTGTGAAACGAAATTGCAATCAATGCAGTGGGGGCACACAAGTTCTCCCCAAAAACCCAAGAAATGCATGCAAACAATGTCGGCAAGGAAGATGATGGCGACTGTTTTTTGGGACAGAAAAGGTGTAATTTTGGTGGACTTCCTGGAAACAGGCACTACAATAAACTCTCAAAGGTATTGCCAAACTCTCCAAAAACTCAGAAGAGCAATTCAAAACAAGCGCAGAGGAATGTTGAGCTCTAAGATCTTGTTGATTCACGACAACGCCCGGCCCCACACGGCAAATGTCACTCGTAAAGTTCTTGAATCTTTTAAGTGGGAGTTGTTTCCTCATCCGCCGTACAGTCCCGACCTGGCACCGAGCGACTTCCACCTATTCCCAGCAATGAAGAAGTGGCTGGCTATGCAGCGTTTTGATGACGACGCACAGCTGCAAGAAGAGGTAACGAAGTGGTTGAAGGCGCAGGCGGCCGAATTTTTCGACGAAGGAATTTCCAAGCTCGTACATCGCTACGATAAATGCCTTAATTTGTATGGTGACTATGTAGAAAAGTAGTATTTGAGTGTGGCTTTCATCTGTATATAATAAAATTTGTTTCCTATACTTTGTTTATTTTTTTATTCCAAAACGTAATCTACTTTCTGGATAGCCCTCGTATATACAGCTTTTCCAGTTTTGTAATACAAAGTTGATCTGTCATGTGATGCACTTCCGTTTTGATCATTCTTCTAACACTGAGGAAATGAAAATCCGTTTAGAAATTATTTTACGTCTACTGGCAATTGCTTGCTTCCTCTTACGGTGAAACTACTATTGCGTTAATCGTTCGAAACGTGTTTATTCTTGGTTTCTTCCATCTTCTAATTTATGCTCACGAACCGGGCTGTAACTTCTGGTATTTCATTGTTTGTTGAAACGGTGTCATTTTAGTGTTTACATTTTAACCATTTCAATCTCACCAGCTTAATGTCAGACTTCGCGGTAGTTATCCATTGTTTATGCGTTTAGTTTTTGGTAAATTTTCTTTTTCTTACACTAAAAAAAGAATGATGTATTTACGTCAAGTTTGTTTACGAAGCTACCAGTGCATTGCCACAGATGTTAAAATGCATGAATTGGTTTGTTTTGCTTCCTAGTTAGTTAAAAACGCAAGATATGTCTTTTGCATGTTACTGCTACTGGTTTTGCTGAGATTTATTGAATCTACTTGAAAAAGATTCAGAAGCTTTAAAAAAACTATAATATTCAAAATACGTGTCGTGCTGCATCGTTCGATTGTACCGTTATCCAAGATTCGTCAAACTAATTTATCTTTCGCGAATTTCAAGTCTATAAGCCATCATCTTGGGTTGGGTCTATAAGCCATCTTTGGGCATATCATACTAAATCACATGCTAGCTTTTATAGCAGCAAACGTCTTTGCCCTAAACGCCATCCCAATTTTCATCCAGAACATCCTACGGAGGACATCCGAGAATCGTCCATTCTTTTCTCCCTCCCCCCGCTAATCGTACTAGATAGCACCCAAACTGATGGATTTTCTGTACTTTCGCTGCGCATAGATTTTGAGAGATCAAATATATAAATATTGCTTGTTATCCGAATTTAATAGCTACCACAAAACTGCTTATGCAAAAGTATTTTAAAAATGATACTGTGTTGAAAATTTAATGAGAATTTTGGTCGGATTAATGATTCATATCCAGACACCTTTGCGAATATCGGCAAACGTGTCGTTTTCTAAGGTATTTTTATGCTTCTTATCAAGTTTAACGTGCAGCCCACCGAAAACCGAGCGGTAAGATCGCTGAGCATTGGTAATTCGATCTGAATTTTCAAATCCCGGCGAATGAGCTGGCTGCACGGGAGTTTTCATTGTTTTCCTTATTATAACGGGAATACGAGCCAGTTTTCCTATAAAAGACGTTCATGAAGGCTTCTCTTCTCTTAGGCAGATTACCCATCTATCCTTTGCCATAATCCATTTCTATCCCATTTACAACATGAATACGAGACAATTAAATCCCCTCGGAAGAGAGGCATTCCTTTCTTAGGCATGCCTACCAGCGAGTGAGCGGTAAAGTCGTTAAACACTGGTAGTTCTATTTCAGGTGAACAGGCTAGCTAAGCCTTTTCGTGGTTTCCCCATGTGTAACATGAATACGAGCCAGTTTCCATTAGAAAGGTCTTCACATAGGCATACCTTCCCTTAGGTATACGGCATCTGAGTGTTTTGCCATGGTCTAATAATGCAAGTCTTCATAATTCAGATATTGCACTTGTTTTGTTATAATAAATTACTCAATAGTTTATATTCATGATATCTCTTATTTAGACAGACTGATGTTTTGAGAAGGCAGCACCAGAATCTTATAAGTGTTTCGTTTACATTAAAATCGCATTCGTATGACTTAACAAAGAAAAACATTTTTCGAGGCACATTTAAAAATCTTTAATATGTAATTTGTTGCGTTGAATTCTGTGAAACATACACCGAGCAATAGTTGCATGCGTTTTGATCAAACTGTTCACTCTGATAAGCAAGAGAATTCATTCACCTTTAAGACATACCGCAGTTACTAGCAGCCATGCGGGTATTCATATTAGTTCTGTTACTTTTTTTCCCTCTGTCTGTTCTGCATCAAGTGTGGTCAACTGGAACGCTGATTTTTGACATGAAAAGTGAGATACACGATTTTATTCGTCTTTGCCAAAGATTTTGAGCTAATGCTATACACATACAATTAGTTTAAACTAAATTAGTCGAATCCTTAAATTCCAGAAAGCTCAGTTTTAGACGTTTTTCCAGTGTTACTTTTTTCTTTAGCCATTTTGTCTGTGCTTTCACATTCTGGAAATTTGTTTTTTTCTCTTCACATTTCGAAACTTTTAATGCATTCATTGCTTATCATTTTTGTTTCATCGGAAACACTAGTAATAGTTTTGAATTCGGAATACTGCTTTTCCCCTCTCTTGTCATTTATGTGCGCATAATGAGTATCATGGTACTCAGTTCCGCATCAACGATTTTCTGTAAGTATATTCTTTTATAACTTTATAATAATTCGCTTCATGAATTAGTGTTTGAAAATTAAAAATATATTTCAATACCCAAAGTCTCTGAAATCAGGAGAAGAAAATTGAGACTTACACGCAATTTTTATGCAAATTATTCACATAATCATATTTAAATACTCGTCTTGTTAGAATACTCGTTTAGTCATGTAACATATCATTTCCAAATAGTTTGAATGGAAGATGTGTTGAATTTCTTCATTTCGAAAGGTTGGTTTGGTTTATTTGATTGTGGCCAAGCCAGTTGCGGCTGTCTGCCAAAGCTGAGGTTTGCCTTTATGAAGGACTTTTTAAAGGAATTTGGCTCGTATCCATGTTACATATAGGGAAAAGCACGAAAATTCCCCATGCTGCCAGCACGTTGACCTGGAATCTAACCCAACTCGAACTACTAAGGTTAAGTGACTTTGCCTCTCGGCCGCTGGTGGGTTTCGAAAGAACCTGGAACTAATGTCATAGATTTTAATGCAGATAATAATAACTATCTTCATTTTAAATATCCTAAACAAGATATTTCTCCAAAAATTCCTGAATTTTTAAGAAATTGATTTAAACTGATTGAATAGAATATTAATTTGTAGCTCATAAATATATCATAATATGCATTAATATTCCACTTTGTCAATAGACGAAACCTTTTCTAACTAAACTAAAGACTTCTTCCTTTTGTAATAGTTTGCTTGAGGTATTTGAGTTATAAAATTAGCCTTTAATCGCTATATATATATCATTTAATATTTCTAATTCAGCGTTGCTCAATAGTAGTTCCTTCTATGGTTTAATGATTCTAGAAAATCGTTGATCTTCTGAGCCACCAGTCACCGAACTAGTGCCACCGCATAAGGATGCTGGTCCCAGGTTCAATGGTGACCTTCGGGAATTTAGTTGGCCATGGTTCAATCCACGGTTTGCTGGTTACGGAATGTTTGTGTAACTCTGAATAGCTTGAATAAGAGCCTACATTTATCAGGGATTCCTCCTCAGAAACATTTTCTCTTCTCTTAAGCAGGTCAACCCATACCATTATAATTCGTTTTGCAATCTACTCAATATATTTTTTAGTACAACTAGGTCAAATCACTACGTTTAAAAGCACTTAGCTATGGAAAAGATGATATGAATTTAATTTTCCTCATCATTTTTTTTTTTTTTTTTTTTCTAAATTGTGTAATTTTTTTCCCGTTTTAGATCTAATCTAAACAATAAATAATAGCCATAAAGCTTCTCAGTTACATTTCTAGAATTAGGTTGACTTCTGTTAGAATATAAAAGGCTAGTTCATGAATTAGATTCCATTGCAGAAACTATTCTTTAATGTAAAAAAATAAAGCCCTTCATACTTCACCGCATTCTGTTACGAAGTTTTAATACGTGTTTAGCAGTTTCCTTCTGTGTGTTTCTGTTTATTTTATCCTAGCGTTTTGTGTGTAATTTGGTTGCCACTTTTTGTCTAATATTTTTTTACTGCCTACTTTTTCTTCGGTTTGCTTAATCGATGCTTCACGAATACAAATAGTTTTAGTACACTGTCATATAGATAACATTGTCATTCCATTTTCCAAAAAGCAGCCAAACGCACCGTCTGAATAATCATGTGCACGTTCCGTAACGACATCTTGAGTCTTCAACTATTCAGTGTGTATAGCATTTCTTTTGAAAAAAAGAGAATTTATTGCTGACTTGTCGCATACACGTCCTATCTGCTCTCAGCGGAACAATGGTATCTAGTTTTTAAGCTGTTAAGCCGATGCAAATTTCACTTTTTTTTCCCCACCTTTCTTGAGCTGTATTTCATGTCGGAAGTCACAGATCGGCTCGTTGAAGGTGTTCCCTTCTAGTTTCTCTGCGGAGGAATGAAGAAAAAACTGTTGTTGCGGTTAAGACCAGTTTGTGACGCAGATGAAATAATTAAACTGGTGGTGAAACTGTTACAAGCACGCTATGGAATTTATCATAGCTTCAAGCTAGTCTTATGAAAGTATTAGGGCTTTATACGAAAAGCATATTTCTTGTTGATTAAAAATGTAAGGTATGGCATCCAAGTTATGTGTAGATTGCGCTTGTTTTTATTACAAAATGAGTTCTCAAAACATCTCTCAGGAGACTTACCTGTGTTCCTTGACTTACGCTGGAGATCTGATACCTATACATCCTAAATGTGGAAATGCGTCTATAACCCACAAAATAGAATAACTTAGCTTACCATATCTTAAAATGTGCTCATAAAATTACTTTTAGGTGAACGGCTGAGAAAAATAATTTAAGCGTAATTTTTTTTTTTTACAATGACGTTTTGAGTGTTTCACTCGTATAATATTTGGTGAGTATGTTACTGAAAGCAAAATAGTAATTATTTTTTAGATACTGGAAGCAAAACTATATCAAAAAAGTTAAATTGGCGTAGTTCTTATAAAAAATTTGTTTTTGTTTTTGCTAAATTTATGTTTTGTAGTGGCGTATGTCTCTTCCGTATATGCAGGGTACATACGGCGTTAAAATGCACTTCCAGAAGAACGTTGGTGGGATTCAAATGTTAATTTAAATTTCTTTGAATGGCAAGAGTTTCACATAAAATATGATCATTAATTTCATTGTTTTATGGTAAAGCTTTCAGTAATTAGTAGAAAATATTAGGATATCGACACCTGGTTCGTGATTCATTAGGCATAACCCTTTTTAAAAAGATATCAACTTATGGACTATACACATTGTTCTTTCTTTTCGTTATGCATTTTTCAATCATCAAGCAGAAACATCTAATTATCTGCTCGCGAATGTCCTTACTCGTGTTCACTAAACATATTGTTAGCGAAATTCCACGTATTGCCAGCACAGGAACTTATCCAAACTCAAAATTGCTTTTCCATTGAATGCATAGCGCTTTCTTATCATGATGAAATTGGAAAATCACAAATCGGGCCATAAAGGCTGTCTGTACTGTTTCGTATTTATAGTTTATACTGTTTTGTATATAAAATAGCATTCAAAGAGATCTTTTACATAGAGGGATAGACACATTAAAGTTATGATGATGCTGAAAAAAGAGAAATAGTGTCTAGCGAAAATCTTCAAGTAATCCTGGAAAATGGAATGTATTTTAGATTACCTAAATGTGAACCTGTTCATGTCGAAAGGAATAATGTTTTTATTTGTTACAGCTTGCAAAGGTTAAAAATATAAATGGAATCGGATTTTGGGAAATATTTGGAAGACCTTTCGAGTAGAAAATTTAGGATTTATTTATTAATAGCCTGCGCGGATAGATCCGGTTCTGGAAAAGCAGTTTCAGGAAGGATAGTCAGCTAGCAGTTTTGAATTTGGTGATTCAGTCACTGTAAATAAGCCCACCAGCGGCCGATCGGTAAAGTCGCTGAACACTGGTAGTTCGGTCCGAGGTTCGAATCCCGCGAACGGGCTGGCTGCATGGGCGTTTTCGTGGTTTTCCCCATGTGTAACGTGTATACGAGCCAGTTTCCCTTAGAAAGCCCTCCACGAAGGCATCCCTCCTCTTAGGCAGATAGCGCTCGAGGCTTTGCCATAATCACACACACACACAGTGTAAATAATGATTCTATTGCACAGATGGCTTTGAATGATTCACTGTAGTCACTGATGTTATTGAGGTACAAAAGGAAGACAGTTTTCCATAGTCAATAAAAGGCTTGATGTAGTATGCGTATGTGGGACGTTTTAAGTACAGAAATTTGACAATTCCAAGGCTAATTTTTCATATTACGGACCGTTTTATTTCCCCGTGTAATACGTTCAGTAGAATAAAAAAGAACTTTTTATGTAGTCCCATAAAAATTTTTAATTTCTATGTTTTTACCAAAACAGTTATCATGCATTACCAGTTTATTTAGGTGTACCCTTATATCAGTTTATTTAAATGCTTTTTTTTTCTTTATTACAGATAACCTCAAAATTTTGCTTAGTATGAAACGTATTTTTAAGAAGTTAGATTAATTTAGTTGCATGTAAGTAGCATGAAAATGACAGTTCTGCATCAGGAGGAGCTGAGGAGCTGAGGGCGTGGTCAATGACATCACAGAGGGCGGGGCCAAAGGCAACGTCATCACACTAGGAGGCGTGGTTTCGAGTGGAGTTGAGTTGTTCGTAGACTACTGATTGAGTTGTAGACCTCCTGCTTTTCATTTAAAGTTAGTTTTTTTATATTGGCAACGGGAAATATTTTCTGCATCTTAATTTTGATGATATAGCGATGCTGCCCTCTATTAATGAAAAAGTGAATTATGTGTTTTAGAAATATATTTTTTAAGTCTGGTGTTAAAATTATTCAATGCGCGACTCTGAAAACAATGTAAAAGAAACAAATATAAAAAAAGACTTTCCTTTAATGAAACTACAAGATAATTTTTTTTATTACTCAATTTTATTCTGATACTTTTATTCTTTCTAGTTTTCCATGAAACTTTAACTTATTTCTCAGGTTTTCTGTTCATAATAACATATTCATTTACTGTCATATTTTTTAATACTTAACGTTTCTAATTTGTAATATTTTATTTAATTTCAACATACTATTTTTTTTTCATACCTTTCATACCATTTCACCATACCCTGATTTTTAACTTGTATGTTATATTTCACAAACGTTCCCGCACATGCTGTTTATTTGTTACATTACTTAATTTTAGATGCAATTTAACACTTTTTTAACGTTATAATGTTCGATATATTCTGAATTTTAACTTCATTAACTTTTTTTAAACCATTCTAGTATTCTATACACACTTTAACTTAGTGGTATGAAATTGTATTTAAAAAGAAACGTTTATTTTTCGTGATCTTAGTTCTTTTACTAAATTTTCTACAGAATTTCTAATTTCTTTCACGTGTTTAACAATATCTTCCTTACATTACCGAATATTTTTTAAAAAAAACTTAAGTCTATAACTGTTAATTGCTTTTCTTACGTTCATGATTTCCCTTCTGTGTTTATATTTCTTAATTCTAGCTTAACTTATTTATTATAATGTTTTTATTTCTGTCTCATCACTCGTAATTCCAACATTTTATCCCTTTTTATTCATTTTAACGATATGGATTGTTTTCATTTACTCCATATTCAAATATTTCCTTACAATTTTTATAATACTTGTTTTATTCCTAGATCATAATAGATCATCTACAGGTTTTACTCAGAAATTCCATTCACAACTTTACAGTTTAACACCATTTATATCTAAATGTATTTCTTTCTCATATAGTTTTATGGTCTTCAAAGTTTCTAACATCATGTTTAGTTTTAAATCCCGATTACCTTTAAGTGTGTTGATAATTTTCATTTCTAATTTTACAACCACGTTCAGTGTTTCATCCACACATACCAAAATATTTCTTACATTTTCTGATATTTAGTCCATGTCATATTTCAGTACTTCAAATGAATTTAAACTGCTCACACTATTATTTTTTCATGTTTTAGAGACACTAATTATACTAATTTTACAATTTTTCCTGCACTAATTACATCTATGTCAGCACTCATGATAAACTAGCAATTGTTTTGCATCACATGCATAAAGAAATTCTTAAAACCAACTTTTTCAATATCGTACTCAAATTACTGTTTTCCAGATGGGAATTACCAGTATTCTTTGGTTTTACTCTGTTACATCTTTTTAAATTTTAACATCTTACTTTTAATTCTAACATACATCTTTTAAACAGTTTTTTCTTTTAATGATAGCCTTACCTTATTTGTTCAAATTAATTCTTTCATTCACCTTCTTTACTACCTTTCAGTACCTTCATAATTCACTATGCAAACGCAATGTCTTTCACTGACATTCTGTTTAATAATACCACAAGTTTCCTTAATTGACAAAAAGCGAATTATTTCTCATTTCAAAATAGAACTACTATATTTTTGCACAAACATTACCTTTATCCATTCAAGCCACCCCTTAACCTGTAACTGACGTAGCGATAGGAAAGGAGATTCTTATCATATGCTCTTTCGACATTTGAGGTTTCTAGAACTTCTTTGACAAGTATATCAATACCATCAGAAAATATACTTAACACTTTTACCCAGTTTAAAGGCAACATACTGTTATAAGAATGGTTTTAGTTAAATTTATAGCACAAATAAACGCATTTTGTGCTAAATAGGCATAAACATTTAGATTCAGAATATTTCTTTTTAATCCGATGTAAGACTTGAATTTCATTCATGATACGGATTGTCTCTTGATTTTTTTTTTTTTTGTTTACCTTACACTAATAGAAAATTTTTATTTTACAAGTTCAGCTTTTAATGAAATAGAAATAAAAACTACGATACACCTGCTGTTTTTAAGAAAAGGAACTTTGATATATTTCTGGAAATGTAAATGCTTTTAGAGTTTTCTTTCAATAACGTTGATTTTCATTACTTTACTAACTTCAATAATTCTCTTATTAGCTAATATGAATGAAAGATTGTCAAAAATGTGACACAGTATAATTCTTACGAACATACGTACCTTTACCAGCATACAGATATTACCGATTGAAATGAAGAAAGATACAGATATTTTACTCCAATCTACATTAAATTAAATTTAAACTTTCATACATTCCAAAGAATAAACGAAAACTCAATAGATATTGTCATGTTTGTATATATGAGATAAAAGTTTTATGAATGGTATTTAAAGTAATGCTTAGAACTTCATAAAAGCGAACATTCACTATGTTAATACACATATCATCAGTTATTTACATTAATCAATGTAATATTAATCATTACATGTACTATATGCATATATATTTAAAGTTTAATTGTCTTACAATTGAATAATTAACTATTGAGAGAAAGAGGTTCATATCTTACACTATTTAATTCACATGGAACAAATTTTTCCATCAACCACATTGAACCACGTTTATTAAATTCGCCAAAGCTCTTTTATTTCTGCATTTTCACACTCACGACACATTTTAAATGTAACTATTGATTACCATTTCAAACACCGATATCATAACTCAGTGTAAAACTACATCATAACTCATTTTTTCCCTACTAACTACAATTTTATATATTCAAGAAGTACATCTAAGACATGATCATTTTCTATGTTCTAGCAAATCGATTCAATTGCGAACATACTATTAAGACTTGCGATTTTAGAAGACTTGCATGTATTAACGATGTCAACGTTTCTTCGTTTTTGTAAGATTCGTATCAAACCATGTCGCATTCGAATGTGGTGTAAGAGATCACTTTTTCTTTTAAACACTTGTAAACAATGGATGCAATTTATAAGAAGAGAAGTATCATGCTGTTTCAAAACATCAAAATGTCCGAACATTTAATACGATGTAAAGATTCATATTGTTTTAAATTCTTATGCTCACTAAATATTTTTTTATCACGATTTACTCTTAAAAGTAACTTTATAAGTTTTCATATCCTTTTTACATGAAAAGAACTTGTGATTATTCACTACAAAATTCTAAGACGAGAAGCTTCGCGACTTTTCAAACTACAAACAGATGTAGTGTATGTCCTAAGAAATTTTTCTTAGGACATACACTACATCTGATGTTTCTTTCATGAGATTTCAAATATCTCTTCAGATTACTCGTATTCAAGAAACCTTACAAATATATCACATGAGTTCAGCGAATAATCGCTTCATAAACTCTTAAATTTTCAACACGAGTGAATCACTTGAAGCATATACTGCACTGTAAACATACAATACTTAAAAAAATTGTTATAAAAAATAAAAATACATTCATTTCACCAAGAAGCTTTTCTATTTAAATACATTTATTTATTTCCAAAGAACAAGTTTCTGCATTATACATAAAATATACTTAGAATTTTCTTTCATTAGTTAATATCAAATTAACAACAATATCCATTTATTGATACTATTTGATATACATGTTTGCTTTAAAATTAAAACTAAAATTTCAATATATTTCTATTAAAAACAAAACATAAGGAAAAAAAATACTCATAACATCAACCAAAGACAGAAATTTAAATAGAATAGCTGTACTTATATTAGTGCATTTTTATAATCTTCATAACATTTCGATTCAAAAAACCTATTACAAAATAAATGAAACATTTTTTTCTGCCTTAAAGAATCTCTTATATTTTTAAAATTAATACATAAAAATATATCTTCCCCAATATATTTAATTCTATCCTCAACACTTATTATAATGCAATCATGTCTTGTTTGTGAAGTATGATTTACAATACAACCTTCGCATTTAAATAGTTTTTTAATCACTGAATTTAATTCAGTTTTGATAGAGTTTATGAATTCTTTAAAAAATTCATCATCATCACTTACCATATCCGAACAATTGTTTTTACATTTGATTTGCAACGGTAAAATAATTTCAAAAATACTTTTATATAAAGTATTAGATACATCAGGAATAATTTCTTTCAATTTTTTTAAAATATCACAGTTTACTTTTAGGTATGTAGGTTTTAGTTTAAAAGAATTTTCATCTTGTTTAAAAACTTGTTGAAAAATACACTCACCTTCTTTGTTGAAAACTACCAACTCATTATTGCAAATGATGCTGGCAGTCGTATAGACAAGATTAAATTCATATATTTTTGAGGAAAATTCTTGCCATGTTGCAGGAGTTATAACAACACCGCGTGTAGTAGGGTATAATATTTTATTTTGTTCCACACATTCACGTAGATGAATGTTCATTCTGTTTTCAAACTGATTTATGGACACAAAATATCCCCAACCAAGAGTCCACTGTGCAATCAACTTCGAACTTTCTTTTTTCTGTTCTCGATTATTCGGCATGAAGATATTTTCAGGAACAGACTTCATATAGTGGGCAAACCAGTCATCCTCTGGAAGTTCATCCTCATTATCTTCCAAGCGTCGTTTTTTAATTTTCGAAATTTTTATGTTTCGGAATGTGATACTAATTCTAGGATCTTTAACGTCAGGTTGAGAGGGTATTCCGTGCATCCAAAATTGATTCGTTGGGGGTTTCATTACAAGGAGAGTTCCATGAGTTAAGTCCACGCTTCGAGATGTGAAATTTCGCCTGGTAAATACCATTTGACGTTTTGCACCTAAACTGATGATAGGTATATCACTTTCAGGTTCGAGACAAGTTTCATTGTCTTTATGCGTTGAAATTTTCGCCACTTCGTCAGGATAATAGTTCAATAAAGCAAAATTATATTTTTTGCCAGTTATCGTTTCAACATAATCTTTTACATTTAGAAGAGTTTGAGTCCATGGTTCTGCACAAATGCTTGTTCCAGAGAATTCGTAACTAAGTCCTTCATCACCAAAACCGAGTACTTTTCTTCGTGGAACATACTGAGTCCCATTAATTTCAAAACTAATATTTTTAAAATCATAATTTGATAGTTCATCTAGATAACGTGAAGTCTACAGCGCTTATCAAGGGTCTTCCTTCACTTCTGTATGTACTGTCAAATTTGGAATAGCAACAATAACCTTAAGATAATACATTCTTTCGCGTACGATTATCAGAGTTTTAGAAATTTTCCGTTACTCTATCATGATAAGTGGATGATGCTTTTAAGATTCTCCTTATGCATATATGTAATATCGAGGTTCAGAATAACAACATTAGGACACTATAACTCTTTCCCACTATCCTATCATGATTATTTTTATACATATGACGCCGGAAAGACTGGCTTCACAAACAAGACATGACAAGAATGTATTACGATAAGTGTTGATGAAATCATTTCGTTAATGTATGTTTTAGATAATTTTTGCTATTTAAGAATGCTACGTATTTCTATATCATTCAGAATTGTCGTTAGATTCAGAAGCGAATATGAGGAATATATGTGATACAGAGTTAAATGTGGAATTATACGAAGAATTTTATTCACGAAATGAAGCTGATATTTTGCTAGATGAACTATCAAATTATGATTTTAAAAATATTAGTTTTGAAATTAATGGGACTCAGTATGTTCCACGAAGAAAAGTACTCGGTTTTGGTGATGAAGGACTTAGTTACGAATTCTCTGGAACAAGCATTTGTGCAGAACCATGGACTCAAACTCTTCTAAATGTAAAAGATTATGTTGAAACGATAACTGGCAAAAAATATAATTTTGCTTTATTGAACTATTATCCTGACGGAGTGGCGAAAATTTCAACGCATAAAGACAATGAAACTTGTCTCGAACCTGAAAGTGATATACCTATCATCAGTTTAGGTGCAAAACGTCAAATGGTATTTACCAGGCGAAATTTCACATCTCGAAGCGTGGACTTAACTCATGGAACTCTCCTTGTAATGAAACCCCCAACGAATCAATTTTGGATGCACGGAATACCCTCTCAACCTGACGTTAAAGATCCTAGAATTAGTATCACATTCCGAAACATAAAAATTTCGAAAATTAAAAAACGACGCTTGGAAGATAATGAGGATGAACTTCCAGAGGATGACTGGTTTGCCCACTATATGAAGTCTGTTCCTGAAAATATCTTCATGCCGAATAATCGAGAACAGAAAAAAGAAAGTTCGAAGTTGATTGCACAGTGGACTCTTGGTTGGGGATATTTTGTGTCCATAAATCAGTTTGAAAACAGAATGAACATTCATCTACGTGAATGTGTGGAACAAAATAAAATATTATACCCTACTACACGCGGTGTTGTTATAACTCCTGCAACATGGCAAGAATTTTCCTCAAAAATATATGAATTTAATCTTGTCTATACGACTGCCAGCATCATTTGCAATAATGAGTTGGTAGTTTTCAACAAAGAAGGTGAGTGTATTTTTCAACAAGTTTTTAAACAAGATGAAAATTCTTTTAAACTAAAACCTACATACCTAAAAGTAAACTGTGATATTTTAAAAAAATTGAAAGAAATTATTCCTGATGTATCTAATACTTTATATAAAAGTATTTTTGAAATTATTTTACCGTTGCAAATCAAATGTAAAAACAATTGTTCGGATATGGTAAGTGATGATGATGAATTTTTTAAAGAATTCATAAACTCTATCAAAACTGAATTAAATTCAGTGATTAAAAAACTATTTAAATGCGAAGGTTGTATTGTAAATCATACTTCACAAACAAGACATGATTGCATTATAATAAGTGTTGAGGATAGAATTAAATATATTGGGGAAGATATATTTTTATGTATTAATTTTAAAAATATAAGAGATTCTTTAAGGCAGAAAAAAATGTTTCATTTATTTTGTAATAGGTTTTTTGAATCGAAATGTTATGAAGATTATAAAAATGCACTAATATAAGTACAGCTATTCTATTTAAATTTCTGTCTTTGGTTGATGTTATGAGTATTTTTTTTCCTTATGTTTTGTTTTTAATAGAAATATATTGAAATTTTAGTTTTAATTTTAAAGCAAACATGTATATCAAATAGTATCAATAAATGGATATTGTTGTTAATTTGATATTAACTAATGAAAGAAAATTCTAAGTATATTTTATGTATAATGCAGAAACTTGTTCTTTGGAAATAAATAAATGTATTTAAATAGAAAAGCTTCTTGGTGAAATGAATGTATTTTTATTTTTTATAACAATTTTTTTAAGTATTGTATGTTTACAGTGCAGTATATGCTTCAAGTGATTCACTCGTGTTGAAAATTTAAGAGTTTATGAAGCGATTATTCGCTGAACTCATGTGATATATTTGTAAGGTTTCTTGAATACGAGTAATCTGAAGAGATATTTGAAATCTCATGAAAGAAACATCAGATGTAGTGTATGTCCTAAGAAAAATTTCTTAGGACATACACTACATCTGTTTGTAGTTTGAAAAGTCGCGAAGCTTCTCGTCTTAGAATTTTGTAGTGAATAATCACAAGTTCTTTTCATGTAAAAAGGATATGAAAACTTATAAAGTTACTTTTAAGAGTAAATCGTGATAAAAAAATATTTAGTGAGCATAAGAATTTAAAACAATATGAATCTTTACATCGTATTAAATGTTCGGACATTTTGATGTTTTGAAACAGCATGATACTTCTCTTCTTATAAATTGCATCCATTGTTTACAA
The DNA here is from genome assembly GCF_044657685.1 of Stegodyphus dumicola. NCBI lineage: Eukaryota > Metazoa > Arthropoda > Arachnida > Araneae > Eresidae > Stegodyphus > Stegodyphus dumicola. The sequence continues at coordinate 102,644,511 of NC_140781.1, read as the reverse complement.
GTGTTTAAAAGAAAAAGTGATCTCTTACACCACATTCGAATGCGACATGGTTTGATACGAATCTTACAAAAACGAAGAAACGTTGACATCGTTAATACATGCAAGTCTTCTAAAATCGCAAGTCTTAATAGTATGTTCGCAATTGAATCGATTTGCTAGAACATAGAAAATGATCATGTCTTAGATGTACTTCTTGAATATATAAAATTGTAGTTAGTAGGGAAAAAATGAGTTATGATGTAGTTTTACACTGAGTTATGATATCGGTGTTTGAAATGGTAATCAATAGTTACATTTAAAATGTGTCGTGAGTGTGAAAATGCAGAAATAAAAGAGCTTTGGCGAATTTAATAAACGTGGTTCAATGTGGTTGATGGAAAAATTTGTTCCATGTGAATTAAATAGTGTAAGATATGAACCTCTTTCTCTCAATAGTTAATTATTCAATTGTAAGACAATTAAACTTTAAATATATATGCATATAGTACATGTAATGATTAATATTACATTGATTAATGTAAATAACTGATGATATGTGTATTAACATAGTGAATGTTCGCTTTTATGAAGTTCTAAGCATTACTTTAAATACCATTCATAAAACTTTTATCTCATATATACAAACATGACAATATCTATTGAGTTTTCGTTTATTCTTTGGAATGTATGAAAGTTTAAATTTAATTTAATGTAGATTGGAGTAAAATATCTGTATCTTTCTTCATTTCAATCGGTAATATCTGTATGCTGGTAAAGGTACGTATGTTCGTAAGAATTATACTGTGTCACATTTTTGACAATCTTTCATTCATATTAGCTAATAAGAGAATTATTGAAGTTAGTAAAGTAATGAAAATCAACGTTATTGAAAGAAAACTCTAAAAGCATTTACATTTCCAGAAATATATCAAAGTTCCTTTTCTTAAAAACAGCAGGTGTATCGTAGTTTTTATTTCTATTTCATTAAAAGCTGAACTTGTAAAATAAAAATTTTCTATTAGTGTAAGGTAAACAAAAAAAAAAAAATCAAGAGACAATCCGTATCATGAATGAAATTCAAGTCTTACATCGGATTAAAAAGAAATATTCTGAATCTAAATGTTTATGCCTATTTAGCACAAAATGCGTTTATTTGTGCTATAAATTTAACTAAAACCATTCTTATAACAGTATGTTGCCTTTAAACTGGGTAAAAGTGTTAAGTATATTTTCTGATGGTATTGATATACTTGTCAAAGAAGTTCTAGAAACCTCAAATGTCGAAAGAGCATATGATAAGAATCTCCTTTCCTATCGCTACGTCAGTTACAGGTTAAGGGGTGGCTTGAATGGATAAAGGTAATGTTTGTGCAAAAATATAGTAGTTCTATTTTGAAATGAGAAATAATTCGCTTTTTGTCAATTAAGGAAACTTGTGGTATTATTAAACAGAATGTCAGTGAAAGACATTGCGTTTGCATAGTGAATTATGAAGGTACTGAAAGGTAGTAAAGAAGGTGAATGAAAGAATTAATTTGAACAAATAAGGTAAGGCTATCATTAAAAGAAAAAACTGTTTAAAAGATGTATGTTAGAATTAAAAGTAAGATGTTAAAATTTAAAAAGATGTAACAGAGTAAAACCAAAGAATACTGGTAATTCCCATCTGGAAAACAGTAATTTGAGTACGATATTGAAAAAGTTGGTTTTAAGAATTTCTTTATGCATGTGATGCAAAACAATTGCTAGTTTATCATGAGTGCTGACATAGATGTAATTAGTGCAGGAAAAATTGTAAAATTAGTATAATTAGTGTCTCTAAAACATGAAAAAATAATAGTGTGAGCAGTTTAAATTCATTTGAAGTACTGAAATATGACATGGACTAAATATCAGAAAATGTAAGAAATATTTTGGTATGTGTGGATGAAACACTGAACGTGGTTGTAAAATTAGAAATGAAAATTATCAACACACTTAAAGGTAATCGGGATTTAAAACTAAACATGATGTTAGAAACTTTGAAGACCATAAAACTATATGAGAAAGAAATACATTTAGATATAAATGGTGTTAAACTGTAAAGTTGTGAATGGAATTTCTGAGTAAAACCTGTAGATGATCTATTATGATCTAGGAATAAAACAAGTATTATAAAAATTGTAAGGAAATATTTGAATATGGAGTAAATGAAAACAATCCATATCGTTAAAATGAATAAAAAGGGATAAAATGTTGGAATTACGAGTGATGAGACAGAAATAAAAACATTATAATAAATAAGTTAAGCTAGAATTAAGAAATATAAACACAGAAGGGAAATCATGAACGTAAGAAAAGCAATTAACAGTTATAGACTTAAGTTTTTTTTAAAAAATATTCGGTAATGTAAGGAAGATATTGTTAAACACGTGAAAGAAATTAGAAATTCTGTAGAAAATTTAGTAAAAGAACTAAGATCACGAAAAATAAACGTTTCTTTTTAAATACAATTTCATACCACTAAGTTAAAGTGTGTATAGAATACTAGAATGGTTTAAAAAAAGTTAATGAAGTTAAAATTCAGAATATATCGAACATTATAACGTTAAAAAAGTGTTAAATTGCATCTAAAATTAAGTAATGTAACAAATAAACAGCATGTGCGGGAACGTTTGTGAAATATAACATACAAGTTAAAAATCAGGGTATGGTGAAATGGTATGAAAGGTATGAAAAAAAAATAGTATGTTGAAATTAAATAAAATATTACAAATTAGAAACGTTAAGTATTAAAAAATATGACAGTAAATGAATATGTTATTATGAACAGAAAACCTGAGAAATAAGTTAAAGTTTCATGGAAAACTAGAAAGAATAAAAGTATCAGAATAAAATTGAGTAATAAAAAAAATTATCTTGTAGTTTCATTAAAGGAAAGTCTTTTTTTATATTTGTTTCTTTTACATTGTTTTCAGAGTCGCGCATTGAATAATTTTAACACCAGACTTAAAAAATATATTTCTAAAACACATAATTCACTTTTTCATTAATAGAGGGCAGCATCGCTATATCATCAAAATTAAGATGCAGAAAATATTTCCCGTTGCCAATATAAAAAAACTAACTTTAAATGAAAAGCAGGAGGTCTACAACTCAATCAGTAGTCTACGAACAACTCAACTCCACTCGTGACCACGCCTACTAGTGTGATGACGTTGCCTTTGGCCCCGCCCTCTGTGATGTCTTTGACCACGCCCTCAGCTCCTCAGCTCCTCCTGATGCAGAACTGTCATTTTCATGCTACTCATGTACGACTAGCAGGGGACGCAGTGTGTTCGGCAAATATTTAGAGTGTAAGCATTTATGTATTGCATATAATCTGCTGCCACCCCAGTCTTTCCTCCTCTACTTCACGAATTACTGTTTAGCCACAGAAAGTTTTCCCTGTTGTAAAAGTAGTCTGAGCAAATGTGATTACGTTATGTCAATTCCCTCTTCACGCAAGGAATTTGCGGCTTAAGCTGCCCAGCCTTTTCATTTAGAGAAACAAAAACTAATTTCATTGTTTTATTTGATCGAAGACAGTGCATTTTATTTCATGGAAATGAACATATTTATAAATATATAGCTATTGTATTTTGGAATAAAATCCAATAAAATTGTTGGGTTGTCGAAAATTCATCCGAGTGCCTTACAGTAAATAATATTTGGCCTCACAAATAATAAATAAAATTAATTATTAGATTATTTTCCGCCGAATATGATTAAAAACCTATTTTGTTTCGTAACACGTTTAGAAAATAAAAATTGTTTGGGTAATGAAATAAGGAAAGAATTAGCTCAAAAAAAAAAAACATTTTGTTTTGAAAATACATTCCTTGGGCTGTTACATTATATTTTGAGCCATTTTGCTTAGGTACTGATGTATTCGTCATACTGCGAGACAAATTTTTATATACTCCGCTTACATATTTGCCGCCAGACCATTGAGAAATGCATTTACTTTGCTGAAGCTCTTCGTTTTCGGGAAAGCGTTTTCTACTCGGCAATTTCCTTAATTTTATGGAAGTATGATAATCACTAGGATTGAGATCTGGACTGTATGCCGTATACTCTGAAAACCTCCCACCGAATGTTGTTTGCTGGTAACGAAGAGTTCCAGCTCGTAACTGAAGATACTCGCTTATATTTTCATGACGTTTGTGCAGATTAATTTGAAACAAAAACTAATGATTTCTTATTACAAACATTATGTTTGCATACATTATGTTACAAACATTATGTTAAACGGGAAATGTTTATGATATACTGTTATTTTCGTGGTTAGTTTTAAAACTCAGTGTCATACCTGCAAGGAACGCCTGCTCCCACCTTGAAAAAGTAAATTATATCAACAATTTTATTTACAAGTTTTATTGCTTTTTTCTGCCTGTCTACCCCATGAAACAGGATTCGTAATTTTATGCTCCCTTTTTTTTTTCCTGTTTTTTTCCTGTCCGGTACAGTATCATAGGGTTGTGAAATTCGTGCAGATTAATTTGAAACAAAAACTAATGATTTCTTATTACAAACATTATGTTTGCATACATTATGTTACAAACATTGTGTTAAACGGGAAATGTTTATGATATACTGTTATTTTCGTGGTTAGTTTAAAACTCAGTAACATATCTGCAAGGAACGCCTGCTCCCACCTTGAATTACAAAATGCTAGCCTCTGATCTCATCTGAATATTGCATCGGAATTTTTCTTAAATATTTTCAGCTTCTTTAGTTCATATCTTAGCGGGAAAAAGTCTCTATCTTGGTGTAGAACGACCTCTTACAATTTTAGAAATAACCTGTTACGCTCCATGGTCACGTTACATATTTCGTGTTCAGAGTCCCCATAGTTTAGGCATTAATCGCGCATTAATCTGTTGTCTGGTTTAGAAGAAACTTTTTTAATGTTCATCCTTCTTAGTATTTCCGTTTATCAGAACAATGTTCTCTTAGCACGACATTTCCTTGATGAAGGGCTGTTATCTAATCATTTTGTCGGAACTATTTTACTCTTCTTTAAATAATGGCTTGCGGTTTTTTTTTTTTTTTTTCCTTTTTCTTTTCTTTAAATTAGCTGGCCTGAATGCTGATTCTTCTAAATTCGCTTTGAAATTTCACGCTGGTGGATTTAAAAATCCTCGCAAGATAGGAAATGGAATTCTGTACATTTGGTGAGAGGTGTGCTTTCGTAATTTTTCTACAAAACTTTGTGTATTAGGTGAGCAAAAGGGGGGTCTAACTTTACGTTTTGTTTTATAAAAAATTTTATGACTGAACTAAAATATTTTCTGTAACATAATGCTTTTGTGCTTGTTTACAGTTCTTTCTAATGTATGTACAGAAAGAAAAAAAAAAGGGAAGGCAGAGAAAGGGAAAAAAAGAAAGCCAAATTAATTAGCCAAACTGAATACAGTTGGAAGTATCTTATTAAAACCAACCCGAAGATTAAGAATAGAACTGTTTCTTATACTTCTGTATAATTATGTGTTAGATATTAGAGCACATTTCACAATCAACAACCTACTCGCAAAGTTTTCCATAAAATTCGTTGTTTTTCTAAGCAAATATTATTGTTTATGTAAAATTTGTATAGGCTGCTTACATATGTATAAAATCAGGTATAAGTCTTGATATATTTGATACAAGACTCTATACCAGATATAGCGTCTTGCCTTTTATTTTCGTCTCATTTGACAAGTCAATTTTTTAATTGATGCAGTTAAGGAATAATGGGCATTTGCATTGTGAAGGGAACTGTTTTTTAACGGGGAAATTTCTTTTTATCATAGAGTTCCTCAAATGGAATTAATTTGCGTCACTTACTCACTTAATGCCTGTAAGATCTTCGATGGCAAACCTTTAATGATAAGCAACTGCACATTTTTTTATCATGGTTATTTTCCACTTCCTTGATATGCTAAATAATTAATCGTATTCGTTTGACTAGTTTGGCAACTTAGTTGTCTTCCGACTTCCATTTTGAAAATTACACTATTCATTGCTTATTTACTTTTATAGGGATGCTGCGTTTTCTTTTTATAATTGTAATTAGCGTAGGTTTTGATTATTTTCCTACCATCGTAATTTTCAGCCTCAGTTGCAACGTGAGAACTTCAGACAGCACAAAAGTTAGGTAGAGTCATTTGAAGGAAAAAAAAAAAAAAGTAAATAAATAAATAAATAAGAATTAAATGAAAAGCAAAAGTCATTGGTTTTGGTAAAAGAGGAAGGGGATAAGAGAATTAGAATCAGAAGATTTTAGATTACATTTTAATATCCCGAAAAAACGGTCTACCATTAAAAATTTTAAAACTGAATATGAAAAAATTAAAAAGACTAATTATTTTGTACAATAGGATATTAGAAACATCATTTATTAATTTCTAAAGGCATGAAAGTTCATAGAAATTATGAATTTATCTTGTAAATTAAATGTATTTTAATTGATTTCAGTTTAGAACATTATTTAAAAAGTAGACTAGATATTTAAACTATTAAGAAGCACATTTGTTGTTTTTCAACAAATCGGTTGTTAATCAGTAACAAACCGATTAATTTTCAAAAATAAAGATCTTATACTGTATTGAATGGCAATGCTGTTTGATAATCCGCTAAGCGCGTGGAAAGTAAATTAAAATTCATATGTTCAGCGCAGTGTCAAAGGCTGCTTCCAGATTCTTATTATTCTTGTCTCAGTTTCCCAGGCATAACCTTATGTTCTGATATTTTGAGAGGACAAAATTTCAGATATTGAATCATAAATATACATAATCTTCAAAACGTTTAAAAAAGGAGACCCCTAAGGTTATGACTTACTTTCAAATCTTGGAATTGAGCAATTCTTGAAAAAGATTTCGAGATCCGAAAGCCTTTAAACGTTTTATCTTAAAACTTCAGGTTAGGTTGGTTTAGGGTTTTTGAATATGGGAAAACCACGAGGGCTATCTGTTTAAGAGGAGGAATGCTTTCGTGGAGGACTCTGAGATGAACTAGCTCATTACACAAGGGATCAGCCACGTAAACCGACATGCAGCTAGCCCGTTCGCCTGAGATCGAACGCAAAGCAGGTTAAACTACCAGTATTCAGTGGTCTTAACCCCTCGACCACTAGTGGGACCCTTAAAACTTCAGAAAGACTAGCTGAAATTTAGTTCAGTGAAAGCATTCACTGAAAAAGAACTCGATTTTTGAAACTTTAGTGCAACCACATTAAAAAGAGTGCTTTTCTGAATTCTTAAAATAGACATATTTTTATTTTTTTTTATTTATTTATTTATTTTTTTTTTTTTTTTTCATTTCATTGTAACTCATGAAGGAAACTTCCCTATACTTGCTTTCATCCAAATATGAGCAGGAAAATTGAATAAAATCTGAACTGCTGTTCAATTAATTTTGTTGTATAGGTTTTTTTTAAAATTTTGTAGTAATTTCATTAGGTTTTTTTCGCGTAAAATTTTACTGCTTTCGTCTAGTGTAATTGTTTTTACTTGGTATTACTTGTAAACTTTGGAATTAGCTGCATCAAATGTACTTTAAAGCGTTAGCTAATTTTAACTATCCTTTTCATTTCAATCTTATATACATACATATATGTGCGTGTATAAATGAAATACTTTGTGTAGAGACATTAGGTTATTTCGAAGCTGGGGGAAAAGTCAGCAATGACCTCGCCAGGACTCGAACTAGGGACCTCTCTAATACGCGTCGAGCGTGCTGACCACAACAGCACGAAGGCAGGCTAAGAAGGTGGGAGAAATACTACCTTAGATACTTCCACTTTTAAAGGGCGATTGGGGATTAGGGGACCTAGTCGCCAAATCCTGGTGGTGGAGAACCATGATCCATGATTTTTTTTTTTTTTTAGTTCGGGTGCCACTGTAGATTTATTAGGTATTTTGGAAGTAGAAAATGAGAAATGAGCAATGCCCTCACCGAGAATCGAACCACGGACCTCTCGAATACGCGTCGAGTGGGCTGACCACTACACCGCGAAGGCATGCTAAGAAGGCGGGAGAAATACCTTATACAGATTAATTAAACCTCGGTTCTTTCCTCATTAATATAATATATATATAATTTATTTACTAAAGTAGTATTGATTATATTATCTCCTAATGTAAAGTTAGTAGATATGTATTATATTATATTATACTGAAGAAGTAAACCTAGGTATTCAAGCGTTTTATTTAATTATTTCACTTACTAAATTTCTTATGTATCTTTTCTATAACTATAGATGTATTTTTAAAAACCGTTTATTATGTTTATTTATTTATTTATTTTAACCTTAGTTTTCGCACTTTTTTAAAACTAAAAGCATTTAATATTAAGAATATTCTCTTCATTTTTATACGGAGAATTCGAAAGATTTGAGATTTGAAAGATTCGAGAAAAAATTAAGATTTCGTCCAGTCTCTGGAAAACTGTACATTTCAAGGGGAACTCTGACAGTGTTTTAAAATGAAGCAAAATTCAGTCTTATCTTGGCCCCCCATTTTTTTCAAAAATACACTTTATACATTTTGAGGGCATCTGATAACACTTTAAAATGGGGCAAAATTCAGTCTTACTTTAACGCCGGCTTTATATAAATTAAGAATTAAAAAAAAAACATTCTGTGCATTTCGATGGTCTCTGACAATATTTTAAAATAACGCAAAATTCATTCTTAAGTTGACGACGATTTTTATAAAAATAAGCCATATGCATTTTAAACGACCTTAATAATATTTAAAGCAAAATTCAGTCTTAGACTGATGCTGATTTTAAGTACTCTGTTTCGTCTATGCTCTTCAAGGAAAGGCCTGTGTTAGATTTCTCCGAAAAATATTACATGACCTTTTTCTAAAGCCATTGTCATTCAAAGGTTAAATTTGACCTAGTTATAAAAATCAAACTGAAATATTGTTTCCTTGATCATCATCTGAATGCTATTATACTGTTCTTGTGTGCTGTAACTTGTACGCTATTCTAGTATACTATGCTATAAAATTAAGACTATAGCTTACGAACACGTAAGCCTGTTCAAGATTTAAGGGAATGCAAAATTTACGTATTGCATATTTGTCATAGACTAGTCTTTTATATCATTTTATGCTAAGATCTCCCGATATATCTAAATACTGTTTTGCTCTGATCGGTCATAAAATGTGGTTTACTTAATACACAATATTCACATTTCAGACTATATTAAATTTTTGTGGGCGTGTGAATAAGACAGTAAAAGATGCCTGTGTCCTTTTCAAGTTCATTCGGCAAATTTTTCGTATTTCCTGTCTCACGTAATATGAAGCTGCCCTTTTACAGCAACTTAGCCTGTAAAAGGGCAGCTTCATAGCTGAAGCCCCTGTTACAGCAACTGATGCTTTTAATGAGAATTAACAAAAATTTAAATAAAACAAAGTGTCAGATTTCTTTCGTTATTGTGGAAAGTATTTATCAAAAATTTTGCGGCACATTGGAATTCATGAATAATAACTCCAAGAACTTCATGAATAATAACTCTTCAGAAAGCATAATTCCCTGAATAGTTATAGAAAACTGCAAGCCAAATTGGCTCCCCCTACTGGAAGTCCACTGGAGTTGAGCAGCAACAAGTAGGTCAAGGTAAAAATCCTGTTTCTGCCAGAACAAACACATTTCACTTCTGGGTGAAGAATTAGACTGGGCGACCCCCGATACATACAAATGAAACCTTAATGATATCGCTGGAGAAAAATAACAAACATATTAGGTTAACTATCATTTAAAATTTATTGCTTTCGCTGGCTTGCTTCTGAGACAGTCCTGTCTTATATGAGGTTATGGGGGTATATTTTTTTGGAGGAATGTTAAAGTTGCAGTTGTTTACATGGAGTGAATTATTAAGAATAAGTTATAATGTGAAAGAAATATGACAAGGGAATAATTCATTGAATAAAACCATTAAGCTGAGTAATTCTGATTCCCGAAATAAAAGCGGATTTTTAATAAATTAATCTCGTTAAAAAAATTGGCACTTTCTCTTTTTCCGATCATTAAAATTTGGCTTACAGCACTGCTTTCAGTAATAATTTCTTCCTTATCTCTGTCTGGAATTTTCTGGTTAATTAGCCAGAAATGGCCTATTGATAAAAGAAATTTATTCAACATCAAACTGTGTACTTAATAAACTATTTTAAATTTTATTTAAGATTTATAGTAATATATTAAGAAACAATTATTTCTAAACTGTGTTTGGGCAAACTGGAAACCAGTCTGTACTTTTAAAATTATGTGTAATGTGTTTAACGTTAATAATACTGAGCCATCTTGTCCTGTAGTCAGTATAAGGAACTGAATAAATAAAACAAGTTATCCTTATTTTTCCTCATATATATATCAATGATTAATATCTTTTATGATTCCCGTTTTAAGCATTATTTTTTCAAATTGTCCTCTTAGCAGAAAGGAAATTATTAAGATGAGTAACTTAACAATAAAAGGTGGAATAAAATTAATTTAATGACTGAGGTTAATTAGATAAAAATTAAGCATAATAAAAATCACTAGAAGCGTTGAAATTAACTCCAGTCGAAATATCCCTCAACGTGATAGCCATTAAGAAGTACCCACCCATACATTGTCCAGACCTTCAGATTAATAAAGGAAATCTTTTTCACTTTCTCATCTTCGTTTTTACTTTATTTTTAGTATTTAACTCAAGTAGTTTAGGCCACATAAAGCAAACTATTTGCCTTATTAATAAAACAGATTAAAATTTACCTAAAAATTTGATATTTTGCTCCTTCCTATGGCCGAGCGGTTAAAGACTGTTGAATGCTGGTAGTTTCATCGAACTCAGACAAACAGGCTGGCTGCATATTTGATTTTTCTGGTTTTCCCCAAGCGTAATGCGAATACGAGGCTGTTTCTCTTAGAAGACATCCCTCCCCTTAGGCGAATAGCTCCCGAGTGTTTTGCCTTTCAAATGACCATGTTTTAATTAGTTTCTGAAATTCAATTGTATAAAAGGCAAAAATTGCAAGGTATCACCGTCAGTGTTCCAATTACAAAACCGTAAGTCATCTACGTTTCTGCTAATTCCACTAAAAGTCTTATTACAGTTGAACCCCGATTATAGAAGAGTTCCAAATTTTATTGATGATTTTTTTATTATTATTAACATTGTAATAATATTACTGTAATGATAAAAACACTATTATCATTACAATAATGTGTGCTTCAGTCAAGATATATTGTTCATGATTGTTTCTATGTGAATCACAGCTTTGATAGTAATTATCCTTGACTATTACCCACGCCATAACGCTATCTAACATCTTCTCAAAGCAACTTGTTGAACTTTGCAGAGCTGCATATTGTCACGTCTTTCAGGACATGTTCTCTTACATTATTTTCCTATCGTACAAATTATATATACCACACTGTATATCGTAATGCACCGATCTTTATCTCCTAATAAAATAATATTACTATTGTAGTTACAAGGAGATGAAAAACAGATTTCAATGCGAAGTAATTATGTTTGTCTTATATTGCTCTAAACTGGTAATAAAATATTGTTTATTCAACGCTCTACTTTAATTACAGATCTTCGATAGCCGGCCATCATCCAGGTTAGTTTATGTCAGATAAACTGGACTGTGTTGTATTTTATGAATACAGCACAATACTAAATAATAAATAATTACAGCGTGTACAAATGATTATGGAGTTGTGGTGTCTTAGCTATTTTACTTCAGTGAGAGATTAAGAAACTGTTTGTTACATTTTATTTGCGAAGAAAATCAGGAGGACCGACTTGTACTGTATTTTATGAATACCATTAAATACACAAACACTAAGTAGTAAAGAGTTACAACGTGCACGAATGGGTATGGAACTATGATGTCACTGACTCCAGTGAGGTCTTAAGAAACTTAATGCAGATTGTTTATCATTTTACTTGCTACAAGAAAATGGGGATGGCAGGAGAATCAGACTCCAAATCTTAATCTTCAACCTTCTCTCTTGAATCCTTATCTGAAGATAAGAGAACACAGCCGCATAAATTTTGTCAGACGAAAAATGCATTTCATAATACGACGTTGTTTATGAATGACAGACAAGTTAGCTGAGCAAAATTGTTTATGAATGGCAGACAACCTCGTGGTTAAGAGACTAGTAACGTGAATTTGAACTACACATCGCAGCGCAGATAATATTAATAGCGAATGTCATGATAAGGTCTGGTAAGGTGCAATATTTAAGATTTTGCGGTATTGCTTTTGAAAAGTTTAAATGATGTTTGATGTTGCAAAATGAATTCAAAATTCAAAATTATCCTAGAATCTTACTATCCTATAGCTGAAGATGCCCTTACGAAATCCAGTAGTTGAAACTGTTATTTGTTTTACACTAGTAAAAATCTGCACCTGCTTCAGTGCGTCTGTCAACATCCTAGGTAAAATTTATTTGTGAAAATTATAATTAAAATAACTGTAATTCGAAATGTTTGTTATTCAGAAAATTAAGCTGAATATTTTGGACAGAAAGCAGCTCAGTCTTTGGAAATACTGTTAGTTTTTCGGGATTTACCCAAACATTTACATAGAACTTGACGGCAAGGATTTAAATTTACATGTCAGGAGGCGCAAGGAGCTGGCTGCATTGATATTTTTCTTCATTTGTAATGCAAATCCGAATTGAACTTCCTTGGAGATTCCACCACGGAAGCATTCCTTCCCTTATGCAGATAGCCTTAAAGTGCCTAGCTGTAAAACCCAGTAATCAAACCCGAAAATACCGCATTAATCGCTATTTTTTTAAATCAATAATTCGAAATGATGGACCATCTGAGTATGGGCAATATTACTTTTGTAAGTTTTTATTTCAGAAGATGAAAGAAAACGTGTATATCATATATTTATCATTAGCAACTAATAATAATTGTGCGCTGCGTAAAATAACATGCTGTGGCTAGTAGTCATATAAAGATAATAATTATCAGTTTTCGGAAAGTCATAATGGCGAATGCTGTAGTCTCTTGAGTTTCCAAATAACTGGCTAAGCCTAAAATCTTAAAGACTATGGATACAGAAACTAATTCTAGAAAACAAAGTATGCAAATAGTCTAGAACTTCCTGTTAAACTATTACCAAATTTGATTTATAAAAAGCATCCATATTTAAAAAAAAAAAAAAATTCTTATACCATACCAGTTGACATTAGAGCACTACAAAACATTAGGTAAAATAGAAAAAAAATCTGACTATACTTGTATATTATTAAAGGACAAATTGAGATAATTATGAAGAAAAGTAAGAATGTTTAAAAATTATTTCTCGTGCGTTTCACTGCATGTAACTGAAGTTTTGCTGAGAAACTAATCTTTTGACCAACTTTTCTCATTAAAGATTTTTTTTATTTCTAATATTTTTTCCATAGTAATATACAAAGCAGAGTTCTTAATAATTTTTTTAAAGAAATCTTTTTTTATGGTGTTTTGCATACAAATTTCGTCTAGTCGTCTTTCAAACGCTGAATTGCTTCGGAGCCGAACTGCGTGCAAAGAACATTTAAGAAAACGTAGCACCTCCGCCTGACAGCCAGGAAAAGCAACAGAAAAAGTGTCACAAACAATACTTTGATAAAATAAAATATAAAGCCACTAACGAAATTGCGTAACAGCTTCGAAGCAGCACGGAGCGGCAAAGCTCTTTTTTCTCAATATCTGTGACCTTGGGAACAGAACGCCGGCCGTTGTCTCTGCTTGTCCCCCTCCTCAAGATCTCTTTTCATGGTGTCTCTCCTACCCTCTCCGCTACCTTCACTTTGGCTACCTGCCCTTGACATTGAACGCCGAGATTCATTCGCTCTTATGCTTAAAAGAGAGTCCGTTCAACTCGTTTTCATTTCTTACGCGCTTCCCACGACTTTCAGTTTAGGCGGATCTAACCCAGCTAAGGACTCGACACCTTTTGGATAGTATGACTCGTCTTCTGAGCTCGACTCCTGTTTTGAACTGACCCTTCAGAAGCGTTGGCTTGGGTAGGTTTTATCAACAGTGTAGGCTGACAATGATACTATAAGGACACAAAAACAATTCATTCAGGCATAGCTGAGCATACTTGGAGAAAAACCTCATAACATATATATTCATTAGGATGTGACGCATATATTACGTATATGCCACATAAAATATTATATGTGGTTTTTCTCATAGAGAATCATACTATTTGCTGGAAATGTTTCTTTCAGTGTTTACACGACATGTGTTTATTATATAGATAAAGGTTTTTAGGCATTTTTTTCGGTTAACTAAATGTTTTGCTTTACCTTCAACAAAATTACTAACAGAGCGGAGTTCTTAGCTGTAATAGTTTCATTGTGGTCTTTCACTTGACAGTGCCAAAAATCTGCCTGTTTTACCTTTTTCTTTTAGGGTTGATATCTGTTTTCCTTTAAACAGTCCTGTCCTTTTGGCAGACAGTCTCTTTAAGATTGGTAGATAACGACCTGCGTTCGATTTTTGACGATGTCAGGCTGACTGTCCGAGTGTTTTCCCCGAAGCGAAACTTAAATATGAACCTGTATCCTCTGGAAAAACCTTCATAAAAGCCTCCTTTTCTCCTTGCTTTGTTATTTATTATCAGGAATTGTTTAATGGTTAGTACGAGTTCTATGTAATATAATCAGTTATATTGGATCCCAAGTATACATTACATTAAGCATAAGACTCTTTCTTATTTGGCATGGTAGAAACTTGTTATCTAATAACAAATATGTCTCTGAGAAAGCCATTTTCTAAAAATAACTAGTTTCCTTCCCTTAAATATTTATTGCATTTTTTTAGTCATTTAATAATAATTATTTAACTTTTTTTCTGAAAACTTTTACTTCTAAAATGCAATTTTTTAAAAACTGCGTGCTTCAAATATTGTTAAATTATATATAGAAGGATACGTTTTTAACACTTGATACTTGTATTCCTAATAGTATTTCACAACTTTCCGTTTTGTTTAGTTTTAATCAAGAATGTTTAGCCACTTTGCTTTTTGGTTGAATGCGTTTAACACGCTCTGTCTTCTTGAAGGGATGTGTCTTCTTGGAGAACGTTCAGGGAAGCTATATCATATTCTAATTGAGGAATGCCGAAAACGTTAATGTTTCTTTGGTAAAAAATTGGTTCAAAAAGTTTAGAAACGATCTAAAATATGCTCATATTATGACTTATCAAAACCATTCATGGGGCACTGTATGGCGATATTGCATGAAGATTTTTCGGTAAACTGTGCAGATTATTTGGTATCGTATGTAAAATTATCATTACGGTATGATTAGAATCCTGAAACGTATTACTATGGAAAAGTGGCGAGGTCACTGCGCAAAGTTTCCTTACGAAACTTGAGAACCCAAGACACTATGCGAAATTTTAATTTGGTCCTACTCTTCAAGAACTTTTCTATTTCCACTTTTATTTCCTTTTAAATTCTTTGATATGTTTAGGCTGAAGTCATATTTATTTAAACTTTCCCTCAATTAATTTTCTGTAATATAATAGTTTTTTAATTGGGATTTAATATCGAAACAAATTGCTATAAAATGTTAGGACTTGGAACATTTATTAACTGATAATAAAGACGGGAACCTTTTGAGGTACTAGTTGTGGACTCTTGTGTATTACTTGTTCACAAGTATTTTTTTTAAGTTTTATTTCATTCGATAATATTCCTCTCAGTATGTATATAAAATAATTTTCTTATATTCTTCAATTTATTATTGCTGTTCTTGCGCAGTTTATGTAAAATTAGCATTGATAATAACTGCATCTATATATGATGCCTGGCTAAAACTTCTTGCATTTTAGGACACTTGGATTTGGTGACATTTTTAAAATTTGGCTTTTGCAGTGGAATCTTAAGTAAAAACTTTCCTTAGTTGAAAAGAATAATGTAGTCAGAAAACGGCAAAGAAATCATTAGGGAAATAGGTCTTTGAACCTATTTCTTTAATGATGAACATATTTGCTTATTTTGAGAAATATGTCCCATTGAAATTAACTCTTGAAGACTGTATTTCTTAAATTCTTGTTTAGCGAGAAGGTGGTGGTCTTAGAATGTTGACAAATGCAGTTGAATTCTCTGTCACGTACTCTACATCAATGAAATAATCGGATTCTCTCTTGTTGTGGTGCTACTTTGTTGCTGTAAACTGAAATTTTTATTTGGGAAAAATAAATAAATAAAAGTAGCATATAAGGTCTCAAATGATGAGAAATTATTTGGGAAAGCAAGTGAAACTACACTGCGTTGCGGAACAAATTACTAAACTAGTTGGGAAAATGTCAGTGCTTGGTTTGCTAAGTTCGTCCTCTTTTAGTTTCGTTATCCTCTTCTATTAAACAACAAACAAACGCTTTCACTATTTTTTTAGTAACTCATTCAGTATCATACAGTACGTAAGTTTAGAAGAATTTCTTTGAGTAAACTACTCAGAGTGTGACATTCTTTTGGGGATGAGGAAAAAAATAAACACTTTGTCTGGGAATCGATCTACTTTTTAGACTCATTTTCGACCAGGATGAGACATCCATTGTTCATCTCTTTCCCCCCTTATATTCAAAGAGATTCGATCCCTTCTTTTATAGCCCAACTTTTCTATTAAAATTTTCTTCTTGGAATGCTAGATTCACCTTTCACAGCCGGCTTTTCGGGCAACGCATTCGACGTCAAAAAATTACGAGGCGTTTAGTCGTAAATCTCACAACGTGATTCAAATCATAATGCTGTCTGTCGCATTATCAGCGCAGTCCACATTCAGAACTCACTGGGAAAAGGCCGGCATCAGTTTTAAAGGGAAAGGGGAAAGATAATGGGAGTCGGTTTTAGAATATTTAGGCCAGTGGAACCATTATTACTCCGCATCCCTTTGAGATCTAAAATAACCGTGATTCCAGCACGTTTGTAGTATCTCCCATTGTTCTGAACTCGATAGAAATTCATCGTTTTGGTATTTTATTTGTGACCGTTCCTCCTGCTTCGTCGTTACGGGGATTTTGATTTATGCATGAGTATGTATAGTGATCGGTGAGAGATGCAATTAAATTTGCCGATTTTGTGTTTACCTTTGCCTCGATTTCATTAAACATGAGAGATCTTGAGAATGTTTTAATGTTATACACTGAAGGGGCAATTTTATTTCAAGTATCCAAGTGAGAGTGTGGCGGTTATTAAACTTATATTAATTATTTCGTTTCCCTATAGTCAGTTCCAATGTAGAAAATAAATCTCACGATGACCATAATCTTTATCCGATAAGTATAGAGTAAATCAGAAAATTATTTCTTGGGAGGGAAAGCAAGAAAAAATATGAAACTCCAGTTACAGAGAATAAAACGAATCGTAAAAATACATAGAATCTTTGAGTGATATTATCTCATTCCAACCTAGAGGCAATCGAAATATACACTTTCACTTGCCTCAGGGCTATCGAAAAAAATATTTTCTGGATTTCGTATGGTTGCCACTCATTCAAAACTATTTTTTTTTTTTTTTTTGTTGTTTTCTTACACGTCGGATAATATCTGCAATGTCCTTTATTTATTTATTTTGTTAATTCAAAACATACTCCACCTGACTGTGATAATGACATGTTTTTCGCTTGACAGTCGTTTTAATGCATTAATGTAGAAGAACAGCACAATTATTACGGCTTAGTGACAAAAATATTTCTAAAGCTCTCGAAGACTTTAGATCAAACTGATCTGAAGCTATACATATAATTAACAATAATAATTGTAAATAACATAGCTGTGCAGAACAAAGCTCGTGCGTAACTGAATTATTTTTGTTTGTCGAAGTGAGTTCTGCAAATCACAAAAGTTGTCTAACTAAAGGGAGGGAAGTCTTCATTGAGGATAACGCATACGCCTAAGAAGGCATCACCTTCACTGGGCTGGCAGATAGATCTCATGTGCTTTGCCATATTCTAGTAACCTAACCTAATCTTCATTGGGATTCGAACCTGAGTTAAATTCGCTACGAATGGTGAGCGGTCTTGTCCTTTCGGCTGCTGTTGGGCTAAGAGAATCAAATTGACAATACTATAAAATATATGTTCGCATAAATAGTAATGTATATCGACACCCGAATATAGATATAAGTAAAAAGGCTGGTAAATTAACTATTTTTTCGTTTTTCAAATGATGCGGAAGTATGAAACCAATTTAAACGACAAAAACATGTTTTATGTATTTGACTTGATTATAAAAACTAAAAACTTACAGATATATGTATAAAAGGATTGTAAATTTAATATCAATCTAATTATTTCTACAATTTCTGTCTTAAGAAGAGAATTCTTTTATATGATCTCTCCTTTAATCTTTTGACTAACACGCAGCGCGACTGCACCGAATTCCATGTCAAAAAGTCTCATTGTACCTTTCCATGTGGTTCATATCATCGTCATATATATCTCATAATCTTAGTTCCCCAGGTTCGTATGGCGATTAGCCGTCCAAATCATATGACAGATAGTCATCATGCCTGTTGGACTAGGTTCTAATATAACTAAGGCTCAGACCGTAGAGATTGTAAGTTCTTTGAGGTCCTCTCTGGTTAGATCATTAAATATATTTCCCTTTGTCTATTGCTATAACTTTTTGTTGTTGGACATGTTCTTCTAATGTTGACTATTGCTGAAATGGTGCAGTAGAAGAAGGTTAAATAAGTTTGTTACCTCTATTTGGAATGTTTCCATTAAAACAGACATAGCGTATTTAATGGCTATGTTTTTAAAAGAAAGAAAGAAGAAACTGCTCTCTAATGCTTGCTTTATTCAACAAAATCTTAGAATAAAACTGATTCAGTTCCCAAAAAGCAATTTCGTGTTATGAATTTTATGTATTTCCTTTTATTCTTTCTTATTTCTTATCTACTTTTTATGCATCACACAGGTTAAATGTTAAGCGTATCATTAACTCGACTGCCAGAAACATGATCCTATAATAATTTAATCTTAGAGATTTCAAATTTACCTGGGTCTTATTTTTGTCTTAACATTACAATCCATATTTAATGCAACTTCATTTTTTTTTTTTTGGCTTATGAAGGGGGGAAAATGTAGTTGTTACATAAATTATCCAGTTTACGAGAGCTGTGACGAATAAATAGATGCTGAAATTCCGTCTGTGAAATCTCCAGTGATACCCTTCATATTTTGTTCAGCAATTCTTTCAGCAACCTATTAGACGGATTTAAGCGAGTCATGCACTCTTAATTGCTTGATAAAATATACTACACCTGTCGCAGGTATTTTTTTTATTCCCCCCGCTTTAGGGATGTTCCCTGAATGCGAGTTTGTCAAGCGAATCAAGTTTGGAACGTGTTATACGTCATTCTGACGTCACGCAGTAAATAGCTCAGCTTAGGTCAATCCAACGAGAAACTTTTCAGTGGCGAAACCGCCAACCGCTGATGAGGTAGTTTCCAGGCGCACTGTCGGTGGTTGAAAACTATTCTCAATTTTCTTTTTCTCCGTACCAGTGGTAACCGGCCGGGTAAAATACGTTGTTGTGGTGTTAAGTATATATTTTTTTATTTCTCATGGTACGCTCCTCTGAGGAGTATCGCAGCGAGCTGCTATGCGTGTACACCGATATTGAATTCATTAAAAGTTGTGATCCAGAAGATACAATGTTTTCGTCTGACGATTCCATAAACCACGATACGGAGATGGAAGAATGCCAGGTAAAATCATTATATGTATTTTCCTGTATTTGTAATTATTAACGTTTGTTACTGGAAATTTGAAGTTAAAACAAACGTTAAAACAAAAGAATGAAAAAAAGGTATCCTCATTGATTTATGAAGTCGCAGTTTTGGAACACTCATGATCTGATAACTTTAGAATGCCAAATAAATACAGAGAATGAGCAATTCTAGATAATTTAGACCACCTTTATCAAAGTCTCTCTTTTTTGGAAGGCCTTCCTGAAATCTTGCGAATGATATTGAAATATATTTTATCGAGTAAATTTCATCAAAATCGTAAACACTTTATTAAATCATCGTAATATTTGATGGCAAAGCTATAATCACTTTTGAAATTTATTCAGCTAATTATTGTAACAATCATCTACGATATGTACTTCAAACAAGAATAAAAAATTTATCTGTTTAACTTTTCCGTGTAACTGTGATGCATGATATTCTTTTACATGCATAGGACTTTAATTTTTATTGCAACAAAACTCTTAAGTAAGCAGTAATTCCTCCTTGCTCCTTTTTTTTAAATTTTGTTTATTTTGTTAAATTTTTAAATTTTGTTTGTTTATTGTTTGTTTTATAAATATGTCATAGGAATAAGTCTATCCTTTGTCCTAAGCGCAAAAAAGAATAATTATTAATGTTGTACATAAATCGTACAATTTTTTGTGTCCAGAGCAGAAGTTAAAACAATCTTTAAACACTAGTTTTCACACCACTTTCTTAGTACGACCTTTACAGCCTCTTTTTAATTACTATCAAATAATTTTCAAACAAGGCAAATTCTCTTAAAAAGCGCCATTTTCTGATGTGCGGCTATAAAGTTGATGAATAACACATATTAAACTAAAATTCCAAATCGAAACTCTTGTATGTACTAGTCTCTATATCTCTGAAATTTCTTTGGTATTGCCCTAATCATAACTTTAAAAATTGAAATTTCTTGACCGGTCAACGATCTTGTCTTCCTTCTTCATACAAATTTTCTCTTTAGAAAGATTGTTTGAAGAATAGTCCTGGTTAGATTTTTCATTCTTGGTTTGCGGAAAAGTAAAAATTCAGCTTTTAGTTTGGTTTCACTTTTAGACATTGAAGAACTACACTTTTTTATTCTCAGATACGATCTTGAAACTCTGCATAAGCCAATATCTTATTTCGCTTCTCTGGTAAAGCAATAAATTTTTTTTAGAACTAAGACTAGAAGTTTCTTTGATTGAATATTGAACTGAAATTCAAAATGATGCTCAGCTGTGCCAGACACATTTAGTTTGTGGCTTCAGATCTCGTCTTCTTTAACTTTTATCTTGACTTTGTGAATATTTTGTTATGCAACTTTCTTTGATTCGGACTATTTGATAGATAACTTTTAATTCCTTTCTGTGGTTCCTTTATGAAAGTTGCAAATTATTTTCCAAAAAAAGAATACGTAGACGCTCCATAATTTAAGGTACATTTTTAAGTGTATTATAGGAATGTTTTGCGTTTTGTTTCGTAAGATAGCATTACTTTTGCTTTGACTGGGCATCATTGTATTCTTTGCAATTAAAACTTAGTATCAGATGACTAATCCCAGACTGATATTTAAAAGACTTGCATCTGAGCGATGATTGCGTCAGCAAAAACTCATGATTGCGTTAGCAAAAACTCAAAAGATGCAATGGTAATACATATTTATATATTATTCAGCAACTGATTATTTGAAATCCTTACTAACAACTGAAATTTGTCCTTTATGTATCAGAAGAACTTAATCGCTGATGGCGATAGTGATTTAAGCATATCCCTTCAAATTCTATAAAGCAATTTAAAATGAAGTTCAGTTTTCAAGCCGTAAAAGATCTATCCTTCTCGCCCCAAAAATTTTAATTCTGGCTGTGGGCACTGATGGAAGCGGTCCACTTTTAGTAATAAAATCATGAACTAATCTGCTTTTTACCCCCTTACAGAACACGTTAGCAAAAGTCAACATCAAACTAAGTCAGTTTAGAAGTTACACTTTACACCCAGATAACGGAATTCAGACTCGGCCTTATTTGAGCCCAACAGTGGCTGAAAATGTACGCGACTCCTTTATAATTGATAATTTGCCTCTAGTTTGGTTCTTGGTGAACGGGCTGACGACATGTTATGTGTAAGGTGAATATGAGCCAGTTTCTTATATTCATGTTAAATCTTCCACGAACATGTCTCTCCTCCGATGAGCATAACCCTCTCGTGCTCTATTAAACAAAAGAAGACATTTGAGTCGATCCACAATGATCAGTGTCCATTAATAATTTTGCCGTGTCTTTTGATATATGGAATTCTGTATATTTATTTCAAAAGAAAGTCTATCAATTGTTAACTTTTGAAAACAAATAATTTTTTGCCGATAGGGAAATTATGAGGATGCTAGCGTGAAGTTAAGTTTAACCACCCATTGCCTGTTTCTCATCAATATCCTGTGAAGCGGTGTTTAAATAAAAGAAAAAAAAGAACCTTGTGTAAGCCTTTAACCAGTTCTTGATCATCATTAGCACTCTGAAACTTGACATCTTTGATGGTGAATATTTAATAGGAGGAAAAAACTGGTGGCAAATAGCACTAGTGGATTGCTATTTGGATGTAGTTAAGAGGATTAAATGTAACTGGCGTGCTTAAGACATCAATACATCAGATTTACGCCTTAAATGCACTCCTTATAAAGACAGTATTACCTAATATGTTTTAAGTTAACGAAGAAATGAAATTATAAACTTTTTTTAAACCTTACACGAATCTAAGGATTTAATCCGCGTTACTTGCGACTTTTGTAATATCCTTGATAGAACGGAGCTTGAAATTTAACGAAGGATTGCATGTTCTAAGCCTAGGAAAAAAAAAGTTCTCTTTTTCTCCTTTGTTAAAGTAGCTACTTTTAGATAATGACCCTTGCTGAGATGTTAAATAACAGCCTGAAATAAAATAAATTTATATCTTAATTCAATGGTATTCTCAACAGTAATATAAGAATGACCTTTTAGGTATGTGTGAGAGGAGGTAATTCTGAAGTATTGTGGATGTACTTCGTGCTTAATATATATTACACAAAAGATAAGATAAACTCTTCTTGAGAAGAACTCCAAATGCCTTCTCTTTTGAAACGATAGCAGGGAGGGTAAAATATCTAACCTTCTTTCTGTTTGTGACAGCATCTGTTTTCTAGACGGCTGAAAATGTAAGCTTTTGTAAACAGAACTCTTGGATTTGTTCCATCAGCAACAGAGAGTTATTTTCCCATGTTCGATTGAGCTTACTATTATACGGAAGGTGAGCGTCCCGTGTTTTGTGTGCAAAAGTTGGGGTATTAATACCTGTACCTTTATTTTATTTATTTTGTTTTAGTTTTTGCGTGGATTGTGTTTAAATAAAGTCAGTTTGCTTCAACAGATCTCAAATTTCAAATTAGTAATAAAAGCAATTGAATATTTTATCTTAGCATACTTTTTGAACTGCGCATCGGTCAGAACGTATCAGCAATAATTAAGCCTAAATTTATTCATTTGTCAGCAAAAGTGGGTCGAATGGACCCAAACTTAGTTTACTGCTTTTTCATTTATTTACAGTGCAAGAAAAATGTCTTGGATAATCCTCTGTAGCTTCCCGTTCTCAAATAAAGAGTAATGAAGTCGGTACTTTTCTTGTTAGAAAAAATGATTAATTTTCACAGAAAGTAAAACTCTAAAAGAAGAAAGAAAAAGCGATGTTTTTCTAAAATTTACCTTCGGATTAAGTTCAGCGTCATCATTTTTGACATAAGAAGTAAATTTCATCTGTCTTGAACAAGTTGAGTAGTTCTCTTTAAATAGCGGAAAAATATTTTCACCAAAATAAGTATTTCCCAAAATTGCACAGATGCCATTTTGATTTTAGGAATTGATAAGACACTGGTAATTTGTTCTTTAATATGACAAAGCACGCAAGGGTTAGTTATCTAAAAGCTAAATATGCTGCTCACTTTCTATTAATTTACCTCAAAACTCTGTTTAGTAATTAAAGCTGAAATAAACTTGTCAGAAACTAGCGCCATCTTGGACTGAGATTCTGCACTAATGATAATTAAGTTCTTCTTAGAGCATTGTTCTATGAAGCGTAACATCTAGTAAGAAGAAGCCTTAAAACATTTTTATAGTTAAACTGAAAGTAAATAATTTTCTTCACAGATTTTTATATTTTTCTTTGTCCTTTGGAAGCAGAACCTTATGGCATTTTCTTTGTTTTAATAATTAATAATCTTTATTGTCTTCATAGTTTTGGGAAGGTATCTGAAGTACTTAGGAAATGTGATACTTTTGTAAAATCGACTAAACCAAGAAGAGCTGATTCTTTTTTTCCGAAAGAACAGTATTAAAACTTCTAATTATAATTCTTGTCATTTCGATGGGATCTTTTGAAGCCGGTTTCATTTACATTAAAGCTATCTGTATCCATTACGACCCTGAATTTATCGCAGAATGATCTCGTCAGTTAAGCGGTTGAAGTATTTCCCCATATAGGTCATTAAAGCGCAGGTTTTCGATTCCGGTTAATGCCCATAATGTTGGTAAATTGCATGTAGCGGTTCGAATTCCGCTAAATGACATTAAAATTGTTGCAAGGTGACATAGTCTGTTGTCCAACAGCGTGTCTGCTTTTGCATCCTTTACAAAGTAAATAATATGCGTCTAAATATTTGAATCTCTAGATATCAGGTGGTTCAAGATAAACTGAACATGGGAGATTTTACTTGCTTTTCAGGTTTTGTTTATCTTGGGCCACCCGCTATATGCTATTACTGCAAGAGCTCTTAGGAACACCTAAGTTCTTATTTATCTCTTCCTCACTGAGAGGCAGCCAGAAGTTTTCTTCTGGAGATATATTTTTTCTTTGTGATTTGCATATAAATATTTACTAATTTGGCTGTATCTACTGGCATTAAAATATTGAAGCTATATCCTTATCTCTAAAGGATGCAGAGCTTTTTAAGTCAGTTGTAGTGTGCATTGAAAAATGTAACAATTAAATGCAGCTAAAAATCGGTTGGAAAACTTTAATCTGATGTGTTTGTAATAACTAATAAACAGCAGTAGGAAATGGTGAAAACTAGTAATTACTACTACTAAACTAGTAGGTGCGTTGTAGAAGATAGTTTTATGAGTTTAAAAAAAAAATTAAGTGACTATTTTAAGTATCTCTGATTTTTACATTAGGCTTCCTTTAAGTTGAATTATAAACTTTCTAATATTCTTTAAGCCGGTTCGCCCAAATAAATCCTTATTAAGCTCTGCATGGAAGTTTAACAGTTTACCATGCCATCGTTTTTCTGAAAGATTTAAATATTGCTAATTTTCTTCATTTTTGTTTCTGTTTAAATGGTAAGCATAATTTTGCGAATATGTTACTTTTATTTACCAATATTTCTGTTTATTTTAGTTTAAAAAGTAAATGTTAACAACAGTTTATACCATGTTTAAACGGTTGTTTAGTTTCTCTCCAATTATGTAACAACACTTTGCTTGAAAGTACAAAGCTGGAATATTTTCGTAGGAGAAACACGTGCCACAAACAGTTTTCGGTAGAAACGCACCAACCTGATATTTCCTTCAAAACAAATTTTTGTATCATCCGATCATTTCGACTGGGGTAAAAGTTTTATTAAACGTAAAAAGTATCTCTCTTAATGCTTTGACTGCCATTAGACGTACGTGCGTTTTAACCCCAGACGCCTTATACGAATTATCTCATACCACTCTTTTCCACGTACCGCTAATACGGGCGCACATTGTTCTTGTGTGCTTAGACTGAAATATTGTCGAATGTGACAGAAAATGACTTAGTATCAAATAATCTACATGTTTATTACCCCGATGATTATGTCACGTGAAAGAGTCAGAAGAATACGCAAATATAAGTGACTGATTCAGAGTGGGATGCTTTCCTACCAGGAAATTCGGATATTGACGGAAATTGTAATGCATTTTTAGTTTATTTCTATGGAATAAGATTAGTTTTCGTGAAAATTATTGATTTCTATTATTTTATAAATAAAAGATTTTTTTATTCATTATTTTTCTCTTCCAAAATATATTTACTGTTCTTACGCCAAGCATCTAGTAAGTATAATTAACAGGCATTTTCTTCTACAACATCGGTAGTTAGCAATATAAATCGAGCGGACAAATACGAATATATTCGTATTGGGCTCCCAGGGCCAGGAATGCTGCTACGAGTTATCGCCTATTTGGCAATCAACGTGTTAACTTAATTATTTTAATAAACAAAGAATACATAAAGATAGGTCAGTTTGAAGAGGCCCCCAGTGGTTGACCATAGGTAGTGTTAGTCCAACTGTACTATTTGCACATAAAACCACACTTAAAACCTTTTATTCATAATACTGTTATAAGAAATGAAAAAACTAGTGGAAAACGTTTGGTTCGTATATGTTTCCAAACAAAATTCTTTATCGCGTATTGTGTTATAACGTTAATTATCCGCAGCTTGTTTAAAAAGAAATGGACAGACGTCTACTTTGTGTAGAAATGCTCAAAATTTAGTCATTATAAAACACTTGAATTTAAGAGATGAAAGTGCTCCTGTTTGGAGTATCACAGCTTGTATTTAAACATATTTGTGATATACCAGACACACAAACAGTAATTCAAAATTTTAAACTAAGAAACCACGAAGTTTTCTGCATAATGTTTACTAAATTTTCATTTCAGATTGCCTAAAGCCAAGCATTTAAAATTTGTTTCGATGTCTTTACATAGACTGAAATTGGTTCAAAAGTATGTAATTAATATTCGCAAGCTGGCCTTGCCATATTTTCATCAATGTTGAATTGTTAACTAACCAACACGTAAATATAAACCACATAACCCGTGGAAAAGATATTAGTTTTATGATGTAAAAGAGAAGTTTGCGATAATTGGAATACAAACCGTTTAATCACGTTCTCGCGACGGTATTTAAACCTTTGACTGCTATGGACGCATATATGCGTCAAGCAAAAAACATTGGTATGGCCACATATGTGCGTCCGACGCAAGCTATCAATGTAGACTATGGACGCAAATGAGGGCTCGGCGAAGGCTTTGGCTGTTTAACTGCTGTCTCATGTGTATGTTTGGAAATTATTTCCATCATATATGTCCAACACTCGCAAAAACCTCGTACCTCATTCGTCGCCTAGCAACGAGAAAAACTGAAATCTCATCTATTTGATTAGTCATTCTGCGGCCCCACGCCGCTCACGCGAAGGGCTTCAACTTAGAACAGTTAGCAGTCAAAGGGTTAAGTTACATAAACTGCATGAATTCATCGTAAGTAAGGTATGGTTCATTTCGTTTCTGAAACAATGAACTCGAAAGTTAAGCCATAATCCACACTCGTCTCTGACGTCTTTTATGTGAGAAATAGTAATTACATAATTACGATATATAAAAGGAGCCTGCCGCGCTATCAATATATTTTCATGAATTCGCTTTAACACTGACTTCTTGAACCCAAATATGCGTTTTATATTGCTAGTAAGCTTTATTTATTAGTACACGAAGATTAGAGAGGAAAAAATTAAATATGTCGTGGATGATAATTGAGACTCCAATTTCTTTTTAAATTTTGTTTAAGGTAAAACTGAGTTAGCAATCATTTTGAAACCAGTGTCCGTTCTTTCATGCTAACTCTGGTTTCCGAATGCAGTTTATTCTCCCGTCTCCCTTAAGAGGAAAGCTTTCACATTTCAATGCGAAGTATCCTGAATTTTATGTGCTTTTTAACTGCTATGGAAAGCTTTTACAAACAGATTTATTTTATTCACTGTAATTCTGAATGCCTACAATATTTGACGACACGTAGAGACGTAAATAAAGTTTCTTTCTATTATAAACTGTGCAAATAGTTATTTTTGGGCGCAGTGTTTTTGCTTCTGAACTGAAAAAAATGGTTTCGAAACAATGTTTCTGTTGTAAACATTTTCTCGTTTCGATGTAGTTGTGAGGTGAAGCATATGCTTCATCAAAAACGTATTTTTCAAATTATTGTTTCACTTTTTTTAAGCTAAATGAAAGAGCAAAATTTTGTCCTAGCACTTTTAGATTATGAACATTTTCAATTTAAAAATTATTGGATGAATAGCATTTGATGTCAGTGACATTTGTTTAATGCTGCTAATTTAGCGATTAAAGAACCGATAAGCTGATCATGAAGCGTTACTGACTATTATTTTCTCATTTCTTAATTTAAGTGTTAACTATCATTTGAACAACTGTGGACAATTTTTGCCACAAAATTTTATAGAAAATTTTTAGCCCTTACCAGCGGTCGAGTGGGTAAAGTAACTGAACACTCGTAATTCGGTGCCGGGTTCGAATCCCGTCAAACGGGCTGACTGCATGGGCGTTTGCATTGTCTTCCCCGTATGTAACATGTATACGAGCCAGTTTCACTTAGAAAGTCCTCCACGAAGGCATCCATCCCCTTAGACAGATAGCCCTCGAGTCCTTTGCCATCGTTAAATAAAATAAACCAAACCGGAAATTTTTAATCAACGTAATATTTTAGTTACTGGATAAAAAGTTCTATATGTTTTATTTTAATGGATTTCAATCGTGCATTTACGTTGGAAAGAGCTGCCTCTGGCTTAGTAGGTAATTAATCGTCTATGGCTGCTTTTACCAAGTGTTTGCTAACCGCACTTGTGGCTGGTCATAGAAAAAGCTAATGATAAAGTTAGCTGCTTTAAGGATATGAGTGTTCTTTCTGTGATGTTTTGGGGGAAATATTTTATGAAATATAGGACATCTTTCAACCACAATAAATTACATGAAGCACGTGAAACCCCTGAAGGATAAAAAGATGAGTGAACAAACACCAGGACATCAACTGCCCTTGACCTCCGCGAGATATTTCTATGTAGCCGTTGGAGTTCACTCCTCGCTTGGTTTCCTTCCTCGAAGAGAATTCTCCGCAGCTCTGAAACTTTTCCCTTATTTCGATGTGTTTTAAATAAAGCTGCACCCATTATTTTTCCTCGAATTATTATTTTTAAGACTGAAAGACTAATAAAAACATTATCTTTGCTTTAAATCATTTAAGAGTTGGGGGAAGAAAAAAAGATTAAATACCCGATTGACCTGGTGGAAGTTTTGAAACGAGCATGATACCTCCAGTAGAGGAGGCACGAACTTGAACGCGATGGAATTCAACTTCCTCGAGGCGGTCTTGAAAGTTCAGTGTACAGAGATTTGGGCGAGACCTGGGGCGACTTTGCTTTCTCGGCTTTTGCTGTTTACCTGGGAAAGTAACCCGGGCAAAGATATCTCACAAAACTCTCGTAGTACAGCAAACAAACATTGGAATTTCTTAATGTATTTTTATTCCTCATTTGCCACAATGGTTGGTTATCTTTTATAAAAGTCGGCACGAGTTTGGTTGCAGAAAGTTACATCGCTACAATGACACAGTGTAGTTAAAATAAATTCCCCCTCCCTCATATTTGGAATTGAAAAATTAGGATTAGTTTCGCATATGATTTGAGTTGTGCTTGCAAGTATTTATTTAATCTAAAGTATGCCATCTATCGTACATACATCCGCCAGTATATATTAGCATAATCAGCTTTTTGTGTGAGGGATATTTCCCTCCCGTAAAAAAATTATCAACGAATCTAAGTGTGTTGTATTACATTTCCAGTTAATATTAACTTTTAATATATCTTTCTTAAATAAGCTGTGAAAAAAATTAAAAGAAAAAAAAAGGCTTAACTTTCAATTGATACCGGGACATTTTTTTGCGAACCTGTATTGTAGGTTCTAAGGATACGTAATAAGACACATTTCGCGTACAATTACACAATAGAATTATTAACAATTTAATTTTAAGATAAAATAAGCTCAATGTCTTCATTTAAAAAAAGATAAAGGTGCCACGGTACGTATGTTACTTTCTAGGTAAGCTAAACCGCGCTTTAGGTAAAACGTGGCCCTCATGTCCTTGGGATTCGTACCATAGCAGCTGAAAGTTAATTATGATTTAGAAGTAATTGTCTGGTAAATTAATTTTCAGAGTAGCATGCCCGCTGAAAGTTATTTTTAGAAATAACTGTTATAGAGTTATGAAGTATGTTTATGTTAGTTTGCTATTTAACTTATCCATTGCTTACAACTATCACTGTCATTGTTAATAAGTCGAAAAGCAGCTTGAAATTAATTCAGCTAATTTTTTCTTAAGCGCTTAAATAATGTCAGTTTATTAAATCATTTTAATTGACACTATGATGCTAAGCTAATAATAGTTTTTCACCTAGTGTATATTAAAAAAAAAAGGATTGAAATGTGGTTCAGATAATAAAACTTAGTGCATTAGTTTTAATCTGCATTCTACCTAGTGTTGTAAATTTATGCACTTTTAACATCAGCATTTCATTCTGAATTCGGGGCTTACAAGCGGCCAAGTCGCTGCACACTGGTATTTCGGTTCGGTGTTTGAATCCCAGCGAACGGACTGGGTACCTGGGCGTTTTCGTGGTTTTCCCAATGTGTATAAGAGCCAGTTTTCCTTAGAAAGTCCTCCACGAAGGCATCCCTTCCCTTTGGAACGGGAACTCATGGCAGTTTAGTTTCCCTTAGAAATCCGACAGTACACCTGTCACCGAGTGGACAAAACAGTTAAATAATTTAGTAGTTCTCAGTTTCAGTTTCTGGGCGGGTTCTTAATTGGGTTTCTTTGTTTCACCCAAGTGTAA
The DNA here is from genome assembly GCF_044657685.1 of Stegodyphus dumicola. NCBI lineage: Eukaryota > Metazoa > Arthropoda > Arachnida > Araneae > Eresidae > Stegodyphus > Stegodyphus dumicola. The sequence continues at coordinate 102,614,034 of NC_140781.1, read as the reverse complement.
GGTCTATGAACTATAGTCTTTTAAAAAGACCTCGAGGAAAGTATCTGCTCTGAGTTTACAATCTTCACCTTGCTTTGTAATAATCAACTAACCAGACTTAAGAAATCATCCAGAAGGCATCCTTGCAGATAATCTTCAAGTGTTCTGCCCTTATAAATAAATTACCCAGCTTTCAGATTTAGTATGTAGAATCTACATTGTAGATAGTTTTAATGATATACTAGAGGAAAGATTTGTTTGAAAACGTGAAAGAGAACCAGTCGATATGTGGCACTTTAACATAAATAGGGAATTTCAGAACGCATTTAATAATTATAGTGAAGCTGTGGTTTAGAATAAGTGTATTAAAAAGCCAACGAAGATTGTAATGTAGGAATTTAGGTAAATTGCTTTCGCTCCATATAATGTTTTCGGGATTATTTAGAAAAAACAAAGACCAAATTTACGAATATTTGTGCTTATGCAATTAACTTATTTCATGAATTATTTTGAGTTATGAACTTTATAAAACTTACTAAACCATATAAACCTCGTTTTTCAGAAAAGCCTTTAATTCGGCTCTTGGGAAAAACAGATGTAGAATTTCGGCATTCTTTTATTATATATGTGTATACATACAGTTGAGAGAAAAGTTACTTGTATTGAACAGCAACTCATTTATTTAATGTGAAGGCTTGCACTTTGCCAGTAAGTTGAAAAAATGTTCGTCCGATTCTGGTTATGGGAGTGTAAAGATGGTTGAATTTTTGAATGCTATCATTCAATCATCCAATATTAAGAATTCCCGTATTAGCATACGTGTGCCTTTAGAGAAGGAAAAAAAAGGACTTTTCAATATGTAATTTCTCACACTTAAGTTATTAGAAAATAAATTCAATAGTCGTTTCCTAGATTTAGACCGTTTCGTCATCATATATTCGCTTTTCTGATGTTTAAAATTAGTTTCCTAGCAAAGTATGGAATGAAAGCTAAGCCCCTTCACCATCCTTTTTGCTTGAATAAACAGCACGATACAAAGCAGAAAAGACATTTTTTATTGTAGTTTTACAGCACGTAGTATAGAGGATATGAATTTGAAATTCTAAGATATTATTTTTTTCTTTGTGCGGTATCACATGTATAGCATGAATAGGAGTTATTTTCCCTTAGAAAATCCTCCATTAAAGCTTCACTCCGTTTAGATAGATAACCCTAGTATGTTTTACCACAAGCCAGAAAGTCCAAATCCATTCTGCTGTGTATATTTCGTCTGTTGAATGGTGAGTTAACTAGCAGAGAGCGGCTGCTGTGAACAATCTTGGGTATGATTCAAATTTTTGAGTAGGAAAATGAAACTTCATTGCACTTTTTCAAATCGGAACAAAAATTTTTCTGAAAAGTTAACCTCATATTTTCTGTCCAAATAAGATTTATACCGAGGCTATTTGTATTTTATAGAAAAAAAAATTGTACTTATTTATTTCATGACATGATGTACAAAAATCGGCTAAGAAAACTGCGAAAAGGCTCTTGTTGAGTTTATCAGTAAAACTGCCAGCCTCCGCATGCGATCTATCGAGTGTAATAATAGAGTAACAAAACGCCCTAATTCAATACTCCGACTTTTTTAGGGCATTTTTTGTCTTGAGCGTGAGAAAGCAAAGGCAAGTCCGATTTGACTATTTTGGCTTCTGGACTGCCCGAAAAGAAAGGGGGGAAAAAAACCAAATATGCCCGAGCTTGCTTAATTCCCTTATTTCAAATATTTAAAGCATTGATCGATATGTCATTATTTAATGCTTCTCTATGTTGATGGTATACTGTACCATATATAGTTATATAATTTTGCGGAACTTTATAATTTACATTATACCGTCAAGTACTGTTACTTTTCCAGCTTTAAAATCGGATAACTTTAAATACTACGTTAAGTACTTGTTTTTGACATCACTAACTCGGATTATTGAGGCCTTGACTAACAGGTCATCACAGCAGTCTTTCAGGTTCCTTGAACGCGCGAGAATATTTGATAAATGAGTTAAGCCGCAATCCATCATTTTAAAACATCATAGCCTATATTTGTTTGGCATAAGCGTTTTAAAAACTTATTTTTCATAAATAAAAATCAGTATTCCTTAATATTCGCGAACTGTAGTTGCGGTATCTAATCATTTCTAATAGCATTAAACACCTAAATGCACTTTTATGGGTGATGGGTTGAGAAAGAAATTACATTTAAATAATGCAAAATGTTTTTTACGATTAAACAGCTGTTTTTCAGAGTTTTGAATGTGTCAAATACAGACATGATTGTAGTTTCATTATATATATATTGAATATGCTGATTCTGTGAAGCATGTGGTCTCATTTACGCGGCCTGTCCAACAACAACATCTTGGTGCGGTCTTAGAATGATAATAAAATTGAGTTTCGTAGTTATTTCCAAAGTTTTGTGCGCAGCAGACATAAAACGGTGGATTTAAAATTTCATTTTTGAGTATTTCTTACTGATTTCGAGGACTGTAAGTGAGAGAAATACTTATAGTCCTACTTATGGATCTAAATTAAATTACTGTGTCTTTCGGCTAGTAGCCTATGAACATTGGTATATGACTGCGTATCCGGGAACTGCTTTGTATCTAACACAAGCTATCAGTCTAATCATACATAGGTTTACCCTATGTGCTTGTCATAGAATGCCCTAAAAGATGAAATCGCATCAAAACTTCGGTAAGCTATTAATTATTGATACTAAAAGAATAAAAAAAAATCTTATATGAAATTATATCAAAATGATTCACTTTGATAGCACCAGAGAGTTTGTTACGGTTTTTAATGCGTTCGTTAAGCTCGCAGATTACAAATCTGCTCTTGGAGTCACTCCCGCTATACTTTATTATTCTTTATTATTACTTTTCCCTACTTGCGCCGCATAAAATTCAACAGCAAAATCGCAAAATTTTTTAAAGCGGAATATATTTTGAGTTCACGGTACTGTAGTGTTAAAAGTTGCTATTAACTTTTTTATATTGTTTACCCAGTTGATTATATAAATGTTCAGTTTTCTTAGAAAGATAGCTTACGGAATTTTTTGGTCTTTTAATTATTAACTTCTGTCTTTTTAACTTTATTTATTATACATCATTTTCTTCGCACAGGGCAACATCCTTTTACTTAAAAACGGACACGGGCAAAAAGTGATAGACACTAAAACATTACGAACAAAAAAAAGTGAGAATCAAGACTAATAGTACCTCTAGTGCTAAGCAAGGTAAAACTGAAATTTACCTGATTTCTGGGCGTGCAAGTAAGGATAGTTTTCTAAAACATCAGCTAGGAGAAAAAGAAAAAAAAAAATTCCTGTAAACTTCCAAAATACTTATGTAGTATTTTGTTAAAGCTTACGGCTGGAAAGCGTAAGCATTAACGCAGCGCATTAATTCCTGCTCTTCTTAACGCGTTCATGCAATGCAAGTTATTAACGTTTTACTCCATAATTTCCGCCTGCCTAACGTCCTTAAGAATCAAGTTGAATGACACTACATTCTTTACCTTGGAACACATTGATGAACTTGCCTAAGGCTGCTATGCACAAGTCCTGACTTCACATTAAACCAAGCGTAGCGTTATAACCTCTGAACTCCTGTAGTTTGCCTCGGAAAGAAAGAAATGAAAAATCAACCCTTTTTTCTTCTCTCACAAGCGGCGGCTTTTGTCAAAGAAAATATCTTCCTTGGAAAATAATTCTTAACTTCTTGTCTTTGAAATTCAGACGTTCTTTGTTCCCATGGATTAAAACTAGACTATTTATTGATCGTGTAGTGTGAGGGGTTGGTTAAATTTAATTTTGGGAATAATCCAGGGTATAAATTCTTTTCGGAAATGCAGTTTTGTTTCTTAATCTGATTAACAGTATTGCCTATTGAAAGGTACTATGACGCAAGCGCGTGAATTTGATATAAAATCGGCTCTGCTGGAATGGAAGCTTTCTAAGCATCCCCTAATACTTGAAATTCGGCGACGTGTGTTTTCAAAGTTTATTTTAAAAATAATTGTGAAAACAATATAAAATAATGAACTCTAAATAATTCTGTTAAGAGATTTATTGCTTTTTATTTTCCTCCCAAAATTTTTTTCAACTTTATTTGCTACTTGTGAAATTGCTACAAATTAATCTTTTCAAAATTTTATTGCTCAATTGCCCTTCCAGTTTAGCTGAATTTTTATTTTAGACATTTTTCTTGTTATGTAAATTTGTGTTTAATGTCTTGTAAACATAACTGGAATTTCTTTCTTTTTATATTATTTTAGATGTTTTAGGTAAAGAATTTATTTTTGTTGCATTAAGTACGGAATGTTAAAATGTAAATTAAAATGTAATCTTTCTTTGTTTTAATTTAACTTTGTCTTCAGGAATGAATTTTTTAAAGTGCCAAAATGTTTAATTTAATTTTTAATTAAACTTTGTCTTCAAGGATGAAATTTTTAAAGTGCCAAAAATGTTTTTGTTTGATTACGTTTCGTTGATTTCATATTGGCAACAATTCATTCAGCCAGAAACAGAAATGAGAAAAAACTAAATAAAATAAGTCAGAAAGAAACGGTATACACATTTGTAGTCGCTCAACGTTAATGGCCAGTTACGAAAATATTTCTTTCATTCAAAGCATATTGATTCTTTACATTTCTTGAAAATGTAGAAACCTTGTCTTAACGCATTTTTTGTCATATCATCTTGGAGGGTTTTCAAAGTTTCCCTTTTTTTTTTTAAGATAGTAACATGGACGGACTGTCTAGTCCGATTCCAAGAATAAAGCAGTGATTATTAGGTAAAATATTATCCGTGCTACTATAGGACGAGAGTTTTATTATCGTTATTGAGATTCTGAAGTGAATATTCTCTAAAAGATTTTGATTTTTTTTCACTTATAATAATTTTATTGATACTTCAGGATTAAAGCTACCACCTCGATCAATCGCTAAAATCGGAAGATTAGTCGCCATAGCTTGGTAAACATAATTTCTAGGTTTTTAACCTGAGGATTTGATTTTCAGACTGTTTCGATTGTGATACCATCGTTTCATTAATGCTTTTTTTTTTTTTTTTTTTTTTTTTTTATTTTTCTCTATAATGTTTAGCATTTTAACTTATAATGAATTGCAAAAGAAGCTATAATTTTTGTGATATTTGTAATGTGCCTTACTTTTTAATTAGCACTCAGTTTTGACCACATGACTTCTACAGTAATATTTTCTTTTTAAATGCTGGCAATTTTTGACTTTCCGTAAAGTTGAAAATAAGAATTAGATATCGTTTATTGTATCGAATTCTTCATTATTAATTTTTACCTCTAAAATGTTTACTATATGTAATTTGCTATCAATAGACCAAGCATTAATTTTCATACAAAAACGCCTAATTTTGTATATAGCAAAAGTCTAGAAATGGCCGCCAAATGAAATTATTTGTAGGGAAATACTGCCAAATGCAGTAACAAAACAAGCAAAGACTAACGGTTTGCCAACGTTTGGATTCATATTTATAATAACATATCTGGCGGTAGTTATGTAAAATCAGACAAAATATTTGTTTTTTATATAGCAGCAGTTGCAAAATTATATGACCATAAATATGAATAAATGTTATTTTACTAAAGGTAAGTAAATAGTATTTCAGATTAAATGTAAATAAATGTTACTAATTGGTAAATAAAAGTTATTTATTTTCACGTATTATTTTTTGGAGGTTGCCATAGCGTTTTTTAATATTCGTCAATCGCCAAAGTATATGCGAGGCCTCTTATAAGTAATGAAGTATCATTTTATTAGAAAAAAAATAAGCATATCTATTTGTGTCAGTATCTCTGAAGAGTTTTTTATGTTTTATTGTGCTCACTGCAAAGTCTTATGCCTGAGCGAACTTTAGTACCCTGATTAAACTTGATAGTTTTCTCAATAAGTTCTGATGCATTCTCATTCATAATGCCTAAGTTATGTAGAAGATTATTCTAATCATATTTTTTCTTGCAGCATCTCGCCGAAGATATGAATCTAGACACAGACGCGGACTGGACCCAGATTCTTGATAATCAACCCATAGTTTTAAACGACCGAATGATGACAGATGCCGTCCAGTCACCTCACATCCAATCAGAGCACAGTTACTCCCTCACCCTCAATGATGAAATGCCACAATCACCTTTCGGAAATAACATCAAACTGGAAGATTATGGTAAAGGTAGGCATTTCTACTTCTCTTAAAAGCTCGGTCAACACCAAGCTAGTTAAATTTCTTCTGACGCTTGTAGGCAAACTTTCATATTTTACCTCTCACATGAATTGAAACGAATTAAAATTTTAAGTACTTATGTATTATCCCGTCGACTGCAAACTTTCGCTACAGTAGAACTATGAAATCGGCGGAGATCTCGCTGCGGAATTCTGAGCCGCGCTTCTGTCTTGTAATTCTTAAAAAAAAAATATTCGTTAGTCTTTCTGCGCAATCTGCCAAACAGCCACTGCTGCTGAAATATTCCACCCACTTCATTTCTGAGCTTTGTAAAAAGGCTTTTGTCGATTTCTGTTGTTTTGTTAGGACCTCGAATGTTACCTGTTTAGAACAACACTATGAGTAAAATCTTCCAACAAGTAATTCTTCGATCAATGACTGTTTTGTGAAACATATGCAGCTGTTTCCTTCGTCATCCAACATGTGTTAACTTTGCATGAAGCTGTAAATGAACCCGTGTGCAATAACAAATGTGATTCTATTTTTTCAGCAATAACTGTTAATTTAATATTGTTACGAAAAGTACAGGCGCAGTGAGATAGCTTCCTCGCAAAGGAGTTTTAGGGTTGCCATAAAATGGCAAGGGGAGGCAGTATTGCCACATTTGGGGAGAAATCGCACATTTGTCGATATTTGGCGACATGCCATGGACGGATGGAGAATCTTCATGAACGAATTCTTACCGGTTTAGCCCAAAATGTTCTCGAACACAAGCCGAAAGCTATATAAACCCTGCTGGTTCGCAGTCAGTTAGTGTGTGTTTCGTCGAGAGTGCGAGTCAGAGTGCCTCGTAGAGTGCGAGTTAGTGTGTCTCATCTAGTTAGTATCGAGTTGGTGTCTCGTCTAGCGAGTCAATCCCTGCAGAGTCGATCGAGTTGACAGCCGGGCAGCGAGTGCCGAGTGGGTCGTCGAGTGCTCGAAAGAGTCTCGTAATGTATCGCGGTTAGTGCATCGTCGAGAGAGCATGCTGAGCTCCGGGAACGACTGAACCGAAAAGTCGGGAGCTGTGCTCTGTGTGCCGTCAAGTGCATCGCGAGTTGTAGCATGGAGAGTCTCGAGCGTACGTGGAGTTCCGAGAACGACCAAGCAGAATCGGGGGCTGTACTCTAGTGCTTTGCCGTGAAGCTGTCTCCACAGTGATAGCCTGATAACCTGGAGGCTGTGTCGCTGATCATGTCAGCGTGTTTATAGTAGTTCATCGACGACTGTAAAAACGTGTTTTGGAGCTGTCCTGACAATACTGGCCAATAAAGTGTGTTACGATATTCCATCCAAATCCACACTAACCCCGTACGAACGTGAAGGAAGAAACTGGTGTCAAAAGCAAAAAACGCAACAATATCTATAAAAACAAAAGGTGGCTTATCGAGATTGAATAATACTAAAACACAGATGTTATGTAAGGGTGCTGTCGGTTCACGCTTATCCATAATTGCGCTAAATCGCTCTGCTTGGCGACAGTTGCACGATCGACAGCATAATGCCTAAATACCAAACTTTATTTTATTAGTCTTAAATTAGTTTATATTGCTGTAAGATGTCTGAGTGACGAAAGGATTTCTACTTTTAACTGTCCTTACGTTCATTTAGGAATAGTTTGCCCTTCATTTAATGACTAAAATTTGCGAAACATGAGCTTCGAATCTTGAATTTCATAACACGGTTTCTTGTTTCATAAAGAAAAACAGATGGAATAACTAAAACATAAAAATGATTTTTTTGTTGTTGTTGTTTTTAGATTATTGAAGAATATGTCATGAAATATTACTGATTCGATTTTTAGAAACTGCAAGAAATAGACATCTCCGAATTTAGCACTCTAACAGAACAGCGCTCCGTTTACTTTATTAACAATTCTTATTTCTGGTAATTTGATAGTCTTTCTCCATTTTGTTGGTTTTGGAAAACGTTGTGGTGAAATGAATTTTCCAAGTCTCACGAGAGAAAATAATACTGTAAGGAATATGTATGTTTAAGAGCTATTCTGTGAGTCATTGCTTAGAATTATTTAAAACTGAAATGAGATAGGCATGACAGAATCAAAATTGCCTTGAGAGAGTCTTCATGTCACTGCATAAACCGCATTGTATTTAAAATTTCATGCAAATTTCCTTCCTTGCTATTTTGTCTTAATTGGTGACGGCCTAGTAAGACATACGTAAATGTTTAAATGAAACACAAAATTCCGTAACTTACCTCCATCTCCATAACAATGGTAATATAATATCATAATTAGGCTTTTGAAAATTTGATATATTTTTTCACTTACGGCATGATGAATGCTGTTTAATTACTCCATCTGTATTTTTACTTGCTTTATGCAGCATGAGAATAATACATTATTACCTTTTGTAATTTAATTATGCTCTGTCTTTTTATACCTTTACTTACGATTTGATATACATTATTGAAAGACTTAGAAACTGATATTTCTGCGTTTTCATTTAATGCTGCTCTTTCAAACTGTTTAAAAGGAAGTTGATTGCATAATGAATATTTTTCGGCAAGCAGTAGACTAAGCCTGAATTGGATTTTAGCTGCAGGCTGATAAAACGTTTTAGGAAGCTGTATACACAGTCTACAATAGTTCTTACCCGGCCTTTATTTTCGCAACCGTTGATAGTAGACACACACTTCCAGTTACAAAACTGTTTAAAATGATGATTCATCCTTTTATATTTTATATTAATATATATATATATATATATATATTGTACTCGTTATATAAAATAAAAAAACAAAAAGCTTGATGCTCATACAGGAAAAATTGACTGAGAGAATTAAATTCAAAATTTGCGAGTTTCTGCGTCATACTGAATTTGCAATGAGTGTTCGGTAAAAAAAAGGTCGAGTCATTAGGTTATTTGGGATGTCAGGAAGTTGAATAAAGAAGCAATGCCCTCGCCGTGACTCGAACCTCGGACCTCTTGAATACTCGCCGAGTGTGCTGAGTACGAAGACATGCTAATAAGGCGGGAGAAAAACCTTACATACCCTTCTTTTAAAGGATGACTTAGAATTAAAGTACCAATCGCCAAATTCTGATGGTGGAGAAGCATCATCCACCTTATTCAGTTCGGGCGCCACTGTAGATACATTAGGATATTTTGAAGCAGGAGACGTGAAAAAATGAGCAATGTCCTTGCCAGGACTGGAACCACGGACCTCTCGAATACACGGCGAGTGTGCTGACCGCTACACCACGAAGGTATGCTAAGGCGGGAGAAATGCTTTATGAAGTAAATTGGAATCATTCGAGGTTGATATTTCCTCTTAAATGACATTCAGCGACTTTGTTGTATTTAATTTATAATTTTATTACATTTAGTAAGCTGAAAGAATTTTCACATGAGTAATTTGTAAGTTTTCAAAGTGTAAAAATAGGTTATTAATAGTCCCTGGAAGTTTTATTACTTCAGAATCGTAATCTGGTAATCGCATAAAAATTTCAGCAAACTCCAAATATTTTTAATCTTTAATTACTGCAAAAGGTATTACTAGTTGGTTGCGTACTAATACTGGAGCCTGCTGTAGAACACGAACTCTAAAAGATTACGTGAATAAGATCGCCATTTGGAGGGGGAAGGATGGTCAATACTTTTCACAATAATCTGCATAGAAATGCCCCTCACTTACTGTCTGAACTTCGGAAACCTTTTTTTTTTTTAAAAAAAACTTATATTTTACTTTTAGTCAGGTACAGATGCAAACATTTCGCTGTTCAGTTTGGGTGCAGCAGAATTTAATACCCACACAATACCCCCACTCGCTCAATTTTTGTCGTACGGGCGTCAAATCTTTCGTGTTTTGTTCTTTTATAAGAGAATACAAAATTTTCCTAAATATAACTATAGGCACCACTTGAATGTCTAAAAAGTTTAAATTAATTTTTTATTTTGAAAATGCGAATACATTAATCTTTACTTCATTTGAAACATTTTTGTAAGAAGGTGTTTTGCAAGAATCTGGATAAAGACTTTTGTGGACATGGTATATATTTTAAGTGTCCAAAATTTATCTGATTAAATTCTTCAATGCTTAGTCTTTCTAATTTCTGTTTCTTTCTTTCTTTCATTTCATCAGCTATATACTTTAGAGTGAGTTGGTGGCAGAGTATTAAATTCGATTTTCTTACATATCTGCCACTCTTTTAATCTGCGATATGCTTGTAGTAAAATATTTCGCATTTGCTTGTAGAAATATAATTAGACAAAATGAAAGGGTTAAATTTTGGCATTTTCTGAAACTGATAATAATGTGAATAACGCATAAACAGGAAATATATTATGAGAAAACACATTAATACCGCAGACAGATTGTGCTTCATTAGCAAAACTTTTAGAAATAAATATTCAGAGATCATGACGTATTTTAGGAAGTTTCTTTGAATTATGCTTTTTGGGTTAGGACTTCATGTTTGTTGCATTACGGATCGTATATTATTAGGCAATGAGAACAGTCCGCGATGTTAATAACAGGAAGTACAATAAACTGATAAGTTGAGAAAGAAAATTCCTTTCGGGAGAAATTGTTTGATGTAATATTTAAGATGGCTAAAGAATTCATGTATGTTAAACTCAGAGGTTCTAGACAGAACTAAGTGACTGTTTGAAGTAGCAATAGGTTGCAACTCTGCTGAATCTTAGTTAACCTTTGTTTAAGAATAAATGTTTTATTACGAACTGATAAAAAGAGATAGATTTACATTTCTCTAGAATTTCAAACCTTGAAATAAGTTTTTACCTTGTTGCTTAGACCTCATTTTAGTAACACATTTTCTCTAATTAGAAATACGTTAGAACAGTTTGAAGGTCTATATATTATTGTTAAGTACGGTCTGACTTTACAAATCAGAAGTTTAAAATTCGCGAAGATTTTATATTTGAAAATGTTTCATTCTAATCTGAAAAGTGTTTTTCATAGTACTTTGCATAAGTTGTATATTTTAGGGAATCCACATTCACTTAATAGCTCCTTTTTGGACTGAATGACCAGAATTTAATCATTGTGCTACCAAATTAATTTTTAGGTTCCCAAAACTTAAGAAAAATTATTGTACACTAGACAAAAATGCTGTTGTCTAGTGTATTGGTTACGGACGCATTGGTTACGTCCTAAGTTCTTATCCCGACAATCCTAATTTACGTAATTACGCTCATATTATTATTAACCTGTGATACACGCATTCTTATTTATGTAGCACACAAAAAAAAAAAAAAAAAAAATCTGTGCTATATAAAAAAGCCAAAACTGAGTGCCAGAAAAAAGCATTCATATCAAAGCAGCGATAACTTTAATGTACGCGTTTTGCCTTTCATATAAATTACTTGACATTCAGCACACTGCCTCGGATGTTTTTCAAATACATTCAGTCTTGTTAGCGATAACTTAAAAAGCATAAACATACAATAACAGAATAAGCCAACCCTATCTAATCTATCATATTGTTGTAACTGGCGTTTTTCTAAACCTCTGTTAATTTTTTTTTTTTTTTTTTTTTTTTTTTTTTTTTTTCATGTTAAAAGACAGAGAAGTTATGTAGTATTCTTGGTTTTTTTTTTTTTTTTTTTTTTTTTTCTTTATCTCTGAAGATAAAGTAGTCCTTTACAAAAGTTGCCCATGCTTTAAGCTAACTACTTCCCGAAATTGTTTAATTTCAAATGAATCATTCAAGTCTGAATATTTTATAAATGAATTATTGCCCATGATTCCATTAAGAAACTGGCAGAAAAAAAAGAGGGATGGTGCTGTCATTAGTTTATTTCAGTCGTTAAAAGTTCCACAAATAAACATGTTAAAGTTATGTAAAGATGCTTAAATGATTTAAAGCATTCCCACACATATATCAACTACAAAGCCATGGAAAATATGGACTAGTGCTCTCATTTGACGTCATTAATTCAGTTTTCGTTTACTTTTTTTGTTGTTGTTGTCCTCTAAACTGTATACTCCAATTACTACTAATTTGTCACGTTAGTTGTCGGCTAATTCAAATGAAAACGAAGCCGTGCCATTCCGTGCCTTGTCGCACCATAGTCCTTCCCGCCTGACCCTCGGGTCAAGCCGACACCTGCTTTCACAGACCGAGACAGGTCTTCAGGCACAATCCCGCCTGTTGGAGACCCTATATAGGCCATTATATTCTCCGCGAAGCCAAAAAACAAGCAAATCAAATCACTGAATAAGATCACGAGTAACCACGATGCACGCCAAGTGGTACCTGTTGCACAATGGGGAAAAAATTGAATAAAATGGAATCTGGATCGCATGAGCTCTTTCGAGTGCCGGTCCGTTTTGCATGCGAAGCAAAGGATTCAGTCTTTTCCTTCACTTTCGGGCCATCACCTACTTAACGGTCATTTTAGTCTCAAAATCTAATGGTATGCTAGGATGCCATTTTCTTTTGAGCTCTAGAATTCCACCACTTAAAAGGATTCCCTGACCTTGATCAACCGCATCCTTTTCGCGTTTCCTGGTTCTTCAAAACCGGATTCTTCGGTCAATTTTGAAAATGTGGTCAATAGATGTTAAATTATGTCTACCGCGCTGTTATGTGCAATTAGATCTGAGAATGGAATTTGCTTATTTGCTATGAATTTAATTCGCTGGTGTTGTAGTTCACCTTTAGGTCATCGCTCTTTATTAAAGAATAAGATCGAAGGAATGAGGCTGGCTTTGATTTTATCTGATAAGATCGCTATTTGTCTCCATCTTCGATAAATTTAGATGTGTACTCCCAGTTATATTAATGTGCATTACCCTTGACTAAATTCTGCAATTGAACTGAATAATTTCTTTCAAAGCGAATGTATTCATTAACAATTTAGGTCTAACAAACTTATTCGGATTATTAACGCGAACTTATGCTTTAATTGCTAAGATATATTATAACACACTTTTCACAATATATATATTAGCAATGCCGCTGTCATATCCCCCCAAATATCCATATTATTTCTGTTCTATACATTTAATTAGTCGAATAATTCGATAGTTGAGGTAGACATTCTAATACCTATATAATTATTTTTTAAATGAATAGTTAGCTTTTTCTCCTCATAATCTCATACTGTTGTGTATAATACTTGCAAAGGGAATATCTGAATCATTTATTTTCATTAATGCATACTCTTCGATACCATAGTTATGAAAGAACAAAATATATTTGTGTATCCAAAAGATATCTATTACAACATAACACCATACGTCAACCTTTCATTCAAGTTCTTCCCAAAATTACTCTAAATAAAACATTCATTCTACGTAGAACTCGCATAATGTCTAGTTAAATTGCCATACATAAATGATTGGATTATTTAATTACGGCAAAGCACACGAGGGCTATCTGCCTAAAGGGAGGGATGCCTTCGTGGAGGACTTTCTAAGGAAAACTGGCTCGTATACACGTTACACATGGGGAAAACCACGAAAACGCCCATGCAGCCAGCCCGTTCGTGGGATTCGAACCTCGGACCGAACTACCAGTGTTCAGCGTCTTTACCGCTCAGCCGCTGGTGGGCTGCCATACATAAATGAATCATCTTGAATGTTTAAATCAAAGATTCAGTGATTGAACGAAATTATGACAAAATGTACTTAACTTTTTTCAGAGTTGGAAATGTTTGATTTTTAACGAGTTTTTTTTTTTTAAAATCTACTTTTCCTTAAATATTCTCCAGTACGGAGATTTAGCTCTTTAAATGTATTTGATGTCTGAGCTTTGTTCATAATTATAATCTTTTACTAAGCTTTTGGCTTGCAAATACTTTTACTGAAAACTTATCCTTACCCAAACTATGCATCTGAAGTATTAAGTAAGCCGGTTAGAATATATTCGCGTAGAAAAATCAAAAAATTATGTAGAAGATATTTATTTTTTTAAACTTAAAACTGAAATGGTTTAATATGAAGCCTATTTCATACTAAACATTTAATATACATATACTTAAATTTCTGAATTCTGTTTTGAATTTTGGTTTGACGGTGTCCACTTCGCAATTGAATGTTAACTCTAAGTAATAATTTCACAAAATTTATTACTTTTGTTCGTATTAGTTAGGATTAACTGACATTTTATTTCAGTTGAATGTAATTTATTTCCGACAGCTTTTTTTGCAGTCAAATAGAAAGAAAATAAAAATGTATTCAATTTGAATTCCCAACAAACGGGTGTTTAGCAGCTGTGTAGCTAAAGTATATTCTGAGTCTTTGTTAAGTCTTGGGACCAAGGAAAAGGTAAGATGTCTGGGCTTTGTTATGCAGCTTATTTGTTTAAATATTTCCTTTCACAACGAATAGAAAATTCTTTTGTGCTGAATTACGTGAAACAGCAAGCATATTTTTTTTTTTTTTTTTTTTTTTTTTTTTTTTTTTTTTTCCCCATTTTGAACTGATGAATCCAGTAATCTGATTCGGTGAACATAAATTCCAAATACAACTTTAAGATCGCGTTTGTAAATATTTTTATAAGTGCATAACAAGACCCAACAAGTTTTCAAAATTTCATGGGAGTTTGGGTTACTATTTTAATTATACACAAAGCAATTTGCTCTATTGCCATTTTTAAAGCTATAATGATGCTACGTTATATTTTTTATTGTTCCTTTCATGGCAATTAATATCGGTAAGTGACTCGAATCTTTCTTCAAACATCATTCATTCTCATCATTCTTGTTGCTGTGAAATTTATTTCATGTTGCAAATTCGTTATTCGTAAATAATTTCAAAGAAGTAATTGTTTTAATAAATGTTTAATTTATATAATTACTCAGTATAGAAAAAATTGATTTATGATTTTGTTTGGTCTTTATATTTTTATCATTTCAAAGGGAATATTTTAATAAAACAATCATATACCCATATCAGTGCTTAAAACCGAGATTGTTTTGTCGCTTTTGTGAACCTCAGCACAGCACACAACGTTATCGTTTTATTAATCGCATTTTCGTCTGTTTTTCTATGAATATTTCTTTCAAATTTTATTCTTCTCTAAAATCTCGCATATTTGTCTATATTCCCTTTCTCTAGTTTAAAGATTCAGTTAAATAATCTCGGTTCAAATGTTATACGTATCGCAATTTTTTTTTTTATGTCTAGAAGATGAAATAGTTGTTTTAATTCCTATAGCTAAGGTCTTCGATTAGTTAGTTGTAGTAAGGCTCATTAGAGCTCTAAGCCTTAGAGGGAAAAATGTTTTTCGTAGAAAACTTTAAGTAGAAAGTTCTTCAGGATATGCATTTACGTTCCTCTTTTTCATGTAAAATTCGAATTAAAATAAGTTTTAAATAAAGAAAGAGTAAAATCAAAATTTCATTCTTAACTTATTTCGTTGGTATCTCATGTTCGAAACGACTTATTTACGGAAATGATTTAAACCTAATCCATGTCATACATCCTCGACTCTATAATATTCACATCCTGCAGTAAGTCGCTTGAGAAAGCAAAAATACCATACGTTTTAATTATACGAGGCTAAGAAGCATGCGATTGATTAGCATTATTTCGTACACTTTTTCTACCAGTTTTACCAGTTATTCAGATGTTGCACAGATTTCCAAAATTTCCTCATAACGTTTTATTCTGTGTTAACATACAGTTAATCAAATTAATAAAGCAACGGATCATCGATAATTCATTTCTGAATCCATTTCCTAACGGAAAGAACTACAGAAGCCTTCCCTAGCATGTAACATTTTACTTAATTTTTTTCACGAAGCATTTTCCCGCTAGGAGTTAGAGCTCTAATGACTACAATGAACTAATCGAAAACCTTGGCTCATCGCATTTCTTAAAATTTATTAAAAATCTAACTGGTTTAGCTGCATGATAACAAAGTGAATAAGTTTTGTTAAAGCAGTATCATTGGGAAGTGAGACGCGTGCATAAATCTGTAACAACAATGAGAACTAAGTTCTGGAGGCAAGATTTTTAACTTCAGTTGTAATCTAGGTATAATTGTTTTCACCTTTATGTACAGTTATTATCCACGTATTTGTTTTATTATGGGTACCCTATAATAAGTTTCTTAAACTTCAAATTTCGCAAGATTAATGGCTAAACTCTAATAATTCGATAAATCAAATAAGTGCTTTTAAATTCTGTATTTTAAAATTTCTGTTTTTACAAGAAATTAAACCATAATTATTTTAAAGAGATGCTTATACTATGTAAAATAAGACTACTCAATATTTAATAAGTGTATGTAGCAAAAATAACTATGCCAACTTCAAAACCGCACAGCACGTATGATTCTTTCCATATCGGTTTCAGAACTTTTCGTCAGCAATAAGACATGCGCTTTAGTTCTGTTGCATCGGTCAATAATAGAAATACCTCCAAGTGCTTTATCAGTGAAGAAATCTTCTATATAGTGGATTGGATATGTTTCCAGTAGTTGAGGTAGC
Organism: Stegodyphus dumicola; assembly: GCF_044657685.1. NCBI lineage: Eukaryota > Metazoa > Arthropoda > Arachnida > Araneae > Eresidae > Stegodyphus > Stegodyphus dumicola. The sequence continues at coordinate 102,597,363 of NC_140781.1, read as the reverse complement.
ACAAGCTCCAGGGTCAAATTAAGTGAACCGCAACTTCCTGGCTTAGCAAAGCGTGTCGTTGGCCCGAAAAGGACAATAGCAAACACAAAACTTCCTTTAGAGCTCTTCGAAAAGCTGCTTGTGTTTTGCTCGAACACTGGAAAAGGTTTAGTTTGTTTGGCCGTCTCCAAATTTATGCTAGCGAATTTCTGGTTTTCCTTTAAGGGTCATTTCATTTCTTCCAATGCATCATTACAAATAACTTTAGCACCCAATAAAAGCATTACTGCAAAAGTTGTGCTAATTCTGGGTTTAGAAAAAAAGAGCACCTTTTTTTTTTTTTTTTTTTTTTTTTTTAAATTTTCTGATCATACCTTAAATTTTTCTTAATAGAAGAGTTACAGCCCTCGTCGGTCTTACCATAATTCATTAATAATCATTCCAATTAATCTATCTCTGTTGAACTCTTCGATCAGGTTTCAGGATTGCTTCTTAAATGTATACTTTTAATGTATTGATGGGCTTATTCTGTTGTAGTGAATGACAGGTGGCGGCTAGAATGTTTTGATTTAAAATATAGTGTTTGAAAATTACATTTTCATAAAATTCTTTACCACACCTCGATAACTGACCGCTAATATTTATTACTGGGAGCGTATTAAGCATTTGTTAAAAAGTTCAACAAATTTCAAAACTCGCTTCAGTTCGGGCAAGACTCTTCTGGAAATAAATTATTTCTTTTTTGATCTGAATAGGCTATCCAAACGTTTACTATCTCATTAACCAATATGTCATACCATTTTAAGATACCTTTGAAAACTACGTTCATCAAGTTTACCTCCTATGTTTACAATTTCAAACTTTACTGCAAAAATTCCGAACGAATCTAACAAACTCAAAATGTCAGTAGCAGCTACAAAATTTTCTTTTAATTAACTATCTGTAGTGTATTTATTTGAAATTATTTCCATTTAGCACTCATTGCTCCTTATGACGTGTCAAATTCATATTTCCGCCTAAAACTTGTTTCAAATTGTCCCTTTATATCTAATTTATGAATATCAGCGTATTCCTAGTAAATTGCAGATCACCGTGAAGGGAATAATCTTTCTGTCACCATCATCACTCTTCAAGGAGACATATGAGGCTCGTCGCAACTGCCAGCGAAAGGTAATTATTTTTCATTGAAATTGGTTTTCGATATTAATGAGCAGTGTGTTTAATAAACTCCTTTTACATAGCTAAATACGCAAATCCTGCATTATTTCTTGATTAAACTTATGTAAAAGGTGTTTGATTACATATTTCTCAGAATTCTGCACTTTATTATGATCTTGACTTTGAACAGTAAGTGGATTATTTGTGCTACGGCGCTTTCCTCCTATCCTGGAATCCTTATTTTTTTCCTCCTAGTCATACATTAAGCGCAACATCCATCTAAATTCATCTTTTGTGCAGAAATGCCTTTGGCAATATTTAATTTTATGTTACTGTGCCTTTATAGAGGAAAATCATGCGACTGAATCATGCGAGTCATGATTAAAAAATGATTATTAAAAATTTTATTTATGATGATTTAAAATCTTTTCCTGCGTAGAAGACACTGAAATTTATTGTTTAAATTATATTTTATTTAAAATGTTTAACATTAGCTAAAACAAATTGCCAAAGGTAGGAAACCTGAGTATTTTGTGAATTTTTAATTATTGTAATCATGTATGTAATATTTATCAGTTATTTCTTGCATCTTTAAAAAATCATAAATTATCCTCTTTTACAGGTTTAGTGTGCACAAAGCTGCGGAAAGAAATTTTGAGTGTATGACAAGATTTTGACTTCTGAAGGAGATGGAGTGGGGATTTATGCACACTTCTTAGAATAAACCAGCAATAAGAAAGTGCATTGCTGCATAAGAGGCCCGAGACTTCTTAAAGGATTTTTGAGAAATGAAGACTAGCTTTTCAACGTCTGAAGGAAATGAAGTACTTTTATACTTACTATACATATATAGAAATGGAATACGCACATTCTTAAGGAAGAAAAATCAGTAGTGGAAGAACTTGAAAGCGAGTTGGAAAACCTGAAAATTAAGCATTGCTATATCTTTTTCTATTGTGAAATATTTCCTTGTAAACCTTTCTTTGAACTGGAACTAGTCTACGTCCTCTTGAGTTTGCTGTCAGCAGAAAGGATTGGAGAATTATTATAGACCAAGCATTTTATGTAGTGAAATGTACCAAGTTCTGAGGACTCAAGATGTTGGTTTTTATCAAACACATAAATGTTGTAACTTGCTAAGTACATTAAGTAAACTGCAAAGAAAGAATTCAATGTTTTTTTACTGTTTATGAAAAGAATGGCGTAGTTATTTCCTTTATATGAAACATCTGTCTATATAATGGCATATTTTTGTCATTAAGGAAAAACGCTTCTAAAGCAGCCGCACTAAAATCAGAATGAAAAGCGAGATTTTGAAAGATAAACTACTAAAGAAATTAAATCATCTTATAATTTATAGAAATAATGGCTTTAATATATAATTTTAATTTATATCACTGTAGTACTGAAGAGTGCATTGGATCATCATATCCGAAATACAGAAGATGGATATCATTGAAATAAGATCTCTCGGTTGGTTTCGATTAAAACTGGAATGGAATCAAAACTGAGAGGTTTCCTGTAGTTTACCAAAATTAAATAATCTAATTCATTGAAGGAAGATCATTGTGTGTTATTCAAATTGCAGACTTAAGCGTTTGTTTTCAAAGTTTATTTTGTAATATTTGATCCAAATCCAAGTTTCAGCCAACGAAATCATTTCTTCTTTGCAAGCAAGTGGTTACGGAACGCATCGAAGAAGAAACTGCAAGTAAACTTTTCGTGACTTTCTAAATATTTGCAATAAAACATTTTTAATTTCTTGCTGCTTTTTTTTTACTATTCCATTTTAGTCAATACTGGTTTAGTTAACATTTTTTACAAAATTCTTAATACCTGGCTTCATATGAAAAATGTATGCAGTCGTGTTCATCTGCTTTGTTCACAGAGTTCAGTGTTCTTCACTTGTTGAATCCAATTGCAGTGCGTGCGACTTGAACTGTGCTTCATGCAGTGGAATGAAGCTGTGCATAGATCTACCAAATGATGCGTAGTTTGTTGTAACGCCGCGTGGTAACAAGATATATCAGATACAAGGAAATAGTGAAGTTGCTGAATAATCTGTGTGAGCTGAATTTTGATTGATGTTATCTCGCATTATAATCTTAGTAGACCTACGTGCATGTAAGTTGACAGAGCTGAGATTCCTTTCGAAATGAGGGCGAGCAATGGATTGCCATCACAGATTGCGTGCACCATTTTTAGCTTTGATTCTATAACTATGTTTGATGTTGAATATTTCCTTTTCGACTTTTTTGCTATTTGTTTCGGTATGGATTTCAAATCTAGACTGCTTTCTTACCGTATCGATTTAACCATTATGTCAGCAACGCTCCAATTCTTTTCCCTCTCTTAGGCTAGCAAATTGACAAGAAGGTTGGAATAAGTGAATGAATCCTCCGATTGATTACTTTTCAAAAAGGAATGTTTTTTAACTCCTTTGTAAAAAGTAGCCAACGAAAGAAAAATACTCCCTGTTTGTTTCAAGATTTATTGATGTAAATAATTACTCATATACGCATAGTACGAAACCAAGTGAGCGGATCATCTGTGAACTTTACCGATATACAATACCACAGCTCTCGAACATCGGTATGACGTCATTCTTAGGATTGCTCAAAGCATGATTAAGTTCAAGGAATTTGAAAGAGAAATTAGAAAAAAAGATTTAAATTTGATATTTCCTCGCTAAATGCAAAATTTTGTGTAGGAAAAGAAGCGGTTATTTGTTTTACATTAACAAATTTTATTTATTAATGTAAAAATTGTATTATTTTTGCTCTAAGAGCTTTTTGCGTTCTATTTTGATTGCATCTGTAATTAGAAATCGATTTTTCCCCTTCAAAGGAAATAGTGTTTCACAGTCCTTGTATATTATTCTAATCATAGAAGAAATATAAACTCTTTCATATTCTAAAGATTTCTTCTTAGTATTTTATGAATAATTATTTTTTTCATACTCACTATCCGATTCAAAATTTAAAAAAATAGGTAAATCCTTCTCAGAATTTATATAACTTTCTTCATTCTTCTCTGTTTCTTGACGCAATTACTCATTTCTTGAAATAAAACTACAAACAGCGCATCGCTGTTGGCTATACTATTCACTCATTTACAATTCAGTTTCTTTTTTTAAAGTCTTCTTGTTTGAATGATTGAATTTCTGCGGATGTTATTTGAAACACCACCCCACCCCACCCCAGCCCTACCAGTAGCTGAGAGATTAAAACCGCTGAATGCTGATAGTTCGACCTGAATTCGATGGCAGGCGAATATGTTGGCTGTGTGGTTAGGTTTCGTGGTTTTCCCATGTTTAACGAGAATACGAACCAATTTCCCATAGAAAATACTCCACAAAAGCATATCCGATTAGTTAGATAGCCCTTGCGAGTTTTGCCACATTCAAATTACGTAACCTAACCTTCCTCTTTGTGATGATACTGAAATTAACATACGTGTCTGAGATTCGAAGAAATTTGGTAACTGTTAGTTTAGTAAAACAGCTTGTAAATTACTATTTGAGCACAGTGTTTAATTACGGTTATAAAAACAATTTCTTAACAACTCTTACAGCTAAAAAAGTCAAAATTTTAAAATTTAACATACGTTTTCTTTGTAAAGTGAAAAACTCATTTTCGAGTCTTAGCACACCATCTGAAATATCACTTAAATTTTAGGTCATAAATAAAACTAATGTATTCTCGAAGTTCAGCTCAAAATGTGATATAATTTTAAGATGAGGTCTTGTGTTTTTTGCTGTTCTAATAATAAACTTTTTGCGCAGCTAAAAAAGGTAAATAATAGCTTTCGTCTTTCATAAATTCTAAACCTTAATTCTAGTTAATGCCTACCGCAAATTCTCATTATTTTATTTTAATACGTAAATTCTCGTATTCCATTTTTAATAAAAAAATTATCGCGATCTTATATTTTAACGAGTAACTTGTACGACGGGTCTAATTTTTGTAATTTGTTTTTCGCTTTTCAGTCTGTAGAACGCGAAAAGTTAATTTTCTGTGTTAAAACTTTTCAGCATACCTTCCTGTAATATTTTAATAGTACAATTATATTTGAATAACCTCCAAATTACAAGAATGTTCCATTTGAAAAGTGTTACTTATTATACAGATTTTGTAACTGGTTGTACCAATGCAATTAAGTGTTCAGTGGTAGTAACTTTTATAAATTTTGTTTCCATCCGTTTCATAGAAAGGGTAAAAAGATAGTTTTATTCATTAAAATGTTCAAGAAGAGAAACACACCAAAGTAAAACTTATAATTAGCCAAATGAACCCCTCGAAATCGATAATTTCAATTAAATCTACGTCAAATACAAGTTTGTTGTTTTGCCTAATTTTACGTCATTAAAATATTACTTGCATTAAAATATTACTAATATTTATTATTATATATCATATTTATCGAACTTGCAATGAACTCAAGAAATGCAGCATATTTACTGGAAGTGCAAGCTGGCAAAATTTCAGTTTCCTTCCATTGTGCTTTAGTAAAAATAAAATGTCACTTTAAATTTCATAGACGAGAGATCAATTTCTTCATGTGAAATGCTTAGAAAGAAAAACTGTTTAAGTGTTCACTTTTATTAAAATATCTTTTCGCGGTCAACTTGTAACAAATTTCAGTTTCCTTCCATTGTGCCCTAGTAAAAATAAAATGTCACTTTAAATTTCATAGACGAGAGATCAAATTCTTCATGTGAAATGCTTAGAAAGAAAAACTGTTTAAGTGTTCACTTTTATTAAAATATCTTTTCGCGGTAAACTTGTAAGTGTTGAAAATATGTTGTCCTCAGGCCATAGGCATAATATGGCGAGACAGTGTTTATGTTGCGGGACCACGCTGTTGACTGAAATTCAGATGACTCTATCTTGCGCATCAGAACCCCATTTGCAGTTAAAGTATGTCTCGAGATTTCTGACCTACTTTCCTCACAAAAAAAAAAAAAAAAAAAAAAAAAACCCGACCAAATCCGAATGTCCGGGTCATATGTTTTCTTTTCTGGGGACAGTTTCTTTACAAACATCTCTTTTCTTTCTAGTCCTTTTTTCAGCTTTAGGTTAACCACGAAGCATTCTTGATAGATTCGTGCTTTTTTTTTTGATAACATTAAAAGTAGCTATATTCTAGAGTTCATAATTATTTGTATCCCAGTATATAATATTTAAGCATTGATTACATATATTTTAATATTTTTAATTTTTTATTTTGACTGTACATATATTTATGCGTCGTATTTCTTCGGTTTCAAGCCGTTGTTATTAATTTCTGTACCATCGATAGAAATTTTTTTTTTTGATTTTAGAAAAATAAAATTGAGGAGATATAGCTCTAAAATATACGCAGCAAATAATTTTAAAGAGCCAATTTAAGAATATAATTTAAAATTAAATCAGTAATTTGGATAACTTTTTTTTCGAATGAGTAATAGAAAAAAAAAAAAAAAAAATTCTAAGACGCCATTGATTCAAAAATGCATTCGTTTTTAGCGAGACTAATATGGCGATAAAAACTGCATCTTAGAATCATAGAAATAGCGATAATTAGCGAAAACTAAGGCTACCTCAGTTCCTATTTGTACATAAATCTTCATAGCATCATGAAAACTTGATTAAGAGCTCCCTAAAATTTTCTATAATTTCCAAAAAAAACAAAATTTCACATCTGCGGGTTGCCTTATGTGCAACGCTTTATAAAGTGATGCCCTATACTGAGTTAATAGCTACCCCAGTAGAAACATTGTTGCCTTAAATTCTGTAAAACTAAGTAAGTAAAAAGCAGTAAATTTTTAATGCATCTTATAGAACTATGTTTTAAAGTGAATTTCTCGTATTCAAATATTTTCTTTTGCTTTTTGGATTTTTTTATTAAAATCTGATTGAAAATAAAATCGCTAATGATTTCAGATTCCATGGCTGCTGAAAATACTTATCTAAGTCCATAAGTTAACTTTTCGTGGTTTCAGACCTCAAATCATATTTTCTTCCCCTGAGTGGTCCACCGTGACTGAATGCATAAAACCGTTGACAACTAGTTGTTCATCTTGGGTTCAAACCCCGGCGGGAGCGGTTATGTCACTTAGTATTGGTAGTTTTTACCTGGGTTCGATTCCAGCCGAACGGGCTGGCTGCATGGACGTTTTCTTAGTTTTCCCCATGTGTAACAGGTACAAGAGGCAGTTTTCCTTTGAAAGTCCTCCACGAAGGAATTCCTTCCGGTAGGTAGCTAGCCCTAGTGTGCTTTGAATCTCAAGAAACTATCAAACCTCGGTGGGATGGGCTTAACTGCATAAATTTTCGTAATGTTCGCCATGCATTACGCGAATGCGAGCCATGTGCTTTTAGAAAGTTTTAGGAAGGTATCCTTTCCAATGCAAATATCCTCACGTGCTTTACTATAATCATTTAAACAATCATTTGTGAGATATTCGTCTCTGATACATAACTTTCCTGTAAAAAATGCTACACTGGTGTCCATGGGGCCCACCAGCGGCCGAGCGGTAAAGTCGCTAAACACTGGTAGTTCAGTCTAAAGTTTGAATCCCGCTAGCGAACTGGTTGCATGGGAGTTTTCGTGGTTTTTCCTATGTGTAATGTGAATACGAGCCCTCCACGAAGACATCCCTCCTCTTAGACAGATTGAGGCTTTGCCATAATCACATAAACTAAAGCAATTACTTTTCAGTATAGCGCGGGTGGCTTTTTAAAGCAGTTTTATTTATCATCCGCCTTCCAACATTTCACTGAGTAGCACTGTATGAATGGCCCCGTTATTTAATATTTTGATTCATGTTGTTGAATTTTTAACATCTACTGCATTACACGAATGAACTAATTTATTTGTTACCAAAATCATTATCACTGTTGATAATAAATCTTTCTCCGTATATGTAAATTAAGCATCTGATTCTATGTTTGATGTTTTAATGAGGAGAAAACCCCCTATGTTTTATCCATTTGACAAGAGCGGACTGAACCAATGACTAGGGTCTTCAGCGGTAAAATGCCCTGCTAGAGGTAATGGCTATTCAACATATTTCACGCTACCTCCATTTGGAAGTGGTCTAATATAAAAATAGCGAAGGTTGCTGAAACTGGTTGCACCATCTGTTTAGCGCCTATAGTTGCTCCAATCTACCTCCCCGCTACACAACCTGAATTTGCCTAATCCTCTTATTATGCATCCTTTTTATCTCCGATTGTTAACTTGTTACATTTCATCGGTGCGAAAAACGCATATTTCAGCTGACTCAATAGGTCAATTTTGTTTTTTAGTGTACACTCGAGTTCACTCTTTCTGATTTTGTTGGCGTTGTTTAACGAAATGGGTTAGTTATTACTTCCTCGAAATGTGCAGAATGATTATTTCTATTTATCATAAAGAAAATATAGTTTAGACCGAAATTTCGTGACTTCGAATGAGCCTTAATGAGACTATCTTAGCGTTCACTTGTCGTTTTCGATACACCAGAGAAAATGTATGCGTACCTGCATGCAATTATGAATTCGCATATGTTAATATTTTATAAATGACACCGATGATCTGATTATTTCTAAATTTCATTTCCTGGATCATCAATTTAAATGAAAGATGAGGTAAGGCTTTCTCGTGAGGCTACGTGCATATTGGATGCAAAGTTTTCAGTTCAAAAGCTTTCCTCAATGCTTGGACCTTTTTTTAACACTTTTTTTAAATATTAAATGGTATTTTATTTTGGAGTCTTGAATAGCAAACGATTAAAGCGCACTTCTGTGACTTGCTTTAGCAGAGGCGTAGCTAGGGTTTTCAGCGCCCGGGGACAACTGAAGATTTTGCGCCCCTTTCTCTGTGCCAAGAACGGAAAGCATTTCATTCTAAAATTTCGTAACCGTAACATCAATTTGGCGCCCCTTGAATGCTGCGCCCGGGGACAAATGTTCCCCCTTGCCCCACCCTAGCTACGCCACTGTGCTTTAGCTGTGTATACATATATGGAAACATCGCTCTAAGCATGATAATTTTTTGCCATCAACATATTCTAAAGATTCTTATTATAATCATAATCTTTAGAATATATTGATGGCAAAAAGTAATCATTAAAATACTAACAAGTCTTAACAGTCACTGAGCTAAAAAGTAAAAGGGAAAAATAATCTTGACTTTTCTGAGTGGGTGGATCTAAAATATTACCTAAAGATCGATAGTTTTTCTTTTATTGGTCAGACTGAACATAACGATAAGAGGATAGATTATTAAGAAATTAATATATTTTTTTAAATTATAAGCGTTAACTAATTTAATACATATTTAAATGAAAATGTAACAAGGACGACAGTTTTTAATGGTTGCTTCTATGCAACTGTTTATTACAAATATATGATTAAATATAATTTTAAAAGTAGAAGGATATAAATGCTCATTACTACTAATCGAGCACGAAGTGGTACTTTATAAGGGGTAATCGGTAGAATATCTGGGACCTTCAAAATATTCAGAATATTCAATGCACATACACGGTAGATAGATATCTCAGATCGTTCGTAGTGCATTTCATGAAAATCAAAGACAAGTTTAATTAAATTTAATTTATAGAAACTTAAAATTTATTGTAGTTTATTAATCTAATTATTTCTTATTTACCTACTCACCAATTTATTAAAAATGCATTCACGTATAACTAGTCCTCAGTTGACAACATGTTGCATCTGATAAATTTGCAGTTCAAATGCGCCACCATTTAGGGTTTAAATCGGGCACAAATTTTTACGCCTTCTTTCAGCGTTTCTAGTACGTTCGTCACATATTGGTATGTTTGTCGAAACGTTTAGTGAACCGAGTCACTGTACATCAAAGTACCTAATTTGTTATGGTGTTGAAATTTCTATCATGTTCCTCTTATATTTAAGTGGTCTTTATTATTCTAAAATAGTTATATAATGTCACAGTGAAGCATATATCACTGTAGCCCTGATTATCCCAAAATTCGGTTGTTCGAACATGTTAAAACTCTTTTGGATCGGTGTTGGTGAAGACTGCCCGTAAAGTCTTAAAATAAGACACAGGTGTTGAAGCGAAATTCTTCGAAATTTTCTAATAATTTTTTGATATTATTTCTTGCCCTTGTGTATGATAATTTTATTCGGGGATCTTTAATGTTTCTTGTAATTACTATTTCTGTATTCACTTAATCTGCTCTGGTCCCGTCTTTCTTCTTCCAGACCTGTTTGTTTTCCTGAATATGCTTCATTTCTTTGGCGTGAAAAAACAAACCCATTTTGTGAATATATTATTCCTCATTATGGTAAAACAAAATAATTTTGATTTAAATTGACAGTGATCGACGGTTTAAGAAAAGACAGAGTGCGTTATTTACTGAAGAATATGGTATGAAAATAAAGTATTCAATTCTTAACAGTAAGTCTCTGTTTGAGATAAATAAGGCAATGTTCGACAACAAAATGGGTTTTGCTTGAAATATTCAGTTTTGAAGCACGGAAATTGATTCTCCAAGAAAGAGAATAATTAGACAAATTTATTGTGGCTTCACTGAGTTAGGATAATTATAATTAAAACTCTTCTGTGCTAATAATTTTCATAAATTCAGTTCTGTAACTGCCTGAAGGTTTTTATTACACAGTGAAAAATTAGTGTAAACCATAAAACCTTCTTATTCTGTTCCACTGAACGAGCTGCTGTAGATAATTTTTGTGTTTTCTTCCTAGATGTTACTTGAATACTAGTTAGTTTTCCTAAGGAAGACCTCTATGAAGTCATTTCTTACCTTAGGCATATAGTTCTCGCGTATTTTGCCATCTAAACAATGTTTTTACTCGGGGTAATTAGTGAAGTGCCCAATTGAAATGTATATATTTCTGCTATAGGAAAATCTTTTTATACATTGCCGCAAATTCAGTCTAATCTTACAAAGTAACAGCGGGATTTTACTCACTCAGTGAGTACACAATGGCATCTGCTCTTGATCTATTGATGGCCTGTAAAAGCCTACACACGCAATACACGGTAGATAGATTTCCAAGAAGGAAAACAGTCCGAAACAAAATAATTCCAAGACAGGGAGACTTAGCATTGCACATGAAAAAACGGAAGATCACTTTCAGATGTGAAAACGCAATAGAAATAATTTTCAGCGAAGTTTTTTGTAGCATACTCTTTAGACAAACATTTGGTATATGTGCTTTTTATTTAGAATGAATTTTCCTGCATTTTTTCCTGACCGTATTTTAATATTAACGACACAAATTTCCTAAATTTCTTCTTTTGTCAACAATTTGTTTTTCTAAATAATATACTAAAGCGAATAGCTGAGCAAAGTTTTGTTAAACGCAATAGATTATTGTATTTTCAACTTCAAAATTATTTTGAAAATTCATTTTAAATGACAGCTTTTGTTATGAAACGTAAATTCGGAAATTTCATCTTGGGATGGAGTATTTAATGATATTTATATTAGACTGAAGTTTTAAGAAGGTACGCTGTTAAGCCGTTTGAGATCAAAACAGATCATGCAAAAATAGAGTTCGACATCTTTTTCCTAAAACGAATTAAAATCATTAAAAAAATTCCGTGTAAAAACAGTTGAGAAGATTTTTATCTCAACATAAAGACGATATATTAAATTGAATTTTCGTCTTGAAATAGCTAAACTGCTTCTGTATGTTACATGTTTTTTCGAGAATCTCTTTCATTATTTATCTTATGAATCAATTGTTACGTCATTTATCTGTGGAAATGCTGCCTAAAGATTTGGCCTTGTATGTCCGTTTCTCTACTGTTTTAGGTTTTATAAATAGCTATACGAGTGTTAGAAAAGCGTGATTACGAATGATGGCTTGAATTAGTTTTATCGCTTAGGCGAGATGCATCTTTTATCGGCTTTATCGAAAAGATTACTGCAGATATTGCGATATCTATTATACGACATCATTCAGCGAAGATTGTATTGATTGCTTAACATTTGCTACGTTTTACTATCACATTTTCTGTGTAGAAGTTTTTGAATTATTCTGCTTCTGTTAAGTTCCAAAAGTCCACTTTGAACAGTGAAGCAAAATTGTAAAATCCGAGAAATCAAAAAATTTTTAATTGATGTCCCAAACGCAAAGTGCGCTATTTATGATAAAAATAGCACGAACTATTAACTATGCGTACTGGAGCAAATACTTCGTACATCATATGAGTATTTCACATTTAAATACGAGGTAAAAGTTTATTAATTTCTCAACTGGTTTTAAAAAGACAAATTTTTACGTTGGTAATGAAAAAGTGACATTTGTACTAAAAGCAACATGTGCCATTACTAGTGTTGTTTTAAGCGTAATTTAAACAAGATAATACATCCTAAATCTTGTTTTCATTATGCATTTAAAAATATTGTTTAATTATTGTTGAAGCCCATTTAATTCCAAATTAAGAAAATTCTCCTATAAAACATTTATATTTTCGTATCCTTTTCTAAAATATAATCTATCGCGCGCAGAAACTTGGAACACCCACTAGTGACATGGTAGAGAAGAACGCTGAATATTGGTATTTCGACTGGTGTTCGATTCCCGGAAGAGGCGCAAGCCTTACTAGTCAACATCCCTTAAAATTTTCTACAAAGACATCCTTCTTTCTTAGGCTGGTAGCCTTTTTTCTACTTCTTACAAACTGAAACTTAAGTTTACCCTCCTAAGCAAACCCGTTTATCCGTAGGAAATATCTGAAGCGGATTTGAGTGCATTTTTACTGTTCGCTATTCGTTACACGTTGAAAAAGCGTACAAATATTCCACTTTCCAAACATTTTGTCTTATTTTTTGGTTATAAAAACAAATATTCCAAAGGAATCAGCTTGAGACGGGATACCTTCATGCAAAACTCTGTTTTATATTAACACTGGAGAAAAGTCTCATTCAGCCTCCTCATTTTGGCACTACAAACAATATCCAGAGTCAATTGTTGGTAATAACGGGGTCTGATAGATTTTTGGTTTCCATATCCGGCTCAAAATATGACTTGGCAGGCCAATTAATGATAGCAAAACACTGAACGGACATCTGCTTAAGAAGAGGGATATTTTTATGGAAAACTTTTTTTAAAGGAAATTCACTAGATTTTGCATTGTGCCAGAGGAAAACACGGAAACCTCTACATCCACTTGAGCCATGAATGAACGAATTCGTGATATGCTGCCATAGTTTCTCTTAAAATTTGGGATCAGTATCTACCAGCATTAGTTTTTTTACTGTGACAAGTTTGCTTACCGGAAACAAATATGTTCCACTTTATTTTGATATCTCAAGTTTAATATTAGAATATACGACCTGGTATTGGATCGGAAATTTATTTTCTTTTCACATTCAGTTGAACTGTCTAGAAAAATTTACATTAACTGAAAGTGCCTCAAAAGTTCTCGTACATCAGGTTTGAGTTGTCATTATATGGATTATTTTTCTACTCAAGGGAGCTTTTTAACCCTTCATTATTTTGGCATGCATGTAGATGCTATGTGGAATTTGTGGTAGCAACACTTTAACTCACGGCCTTCTAGAGGATGACTCTTAGAAAGTCCTCCGCGATGGCATCCTTTTCCTTATACAGATAGCTCTCGAGTGCTTTTTCGTAATCAAATAAGCCAAACCAAACTTAACCTGGAGAATGGCTGAAGGTCTTCAGAAACTCAGAAGCATAATCCCACAGGAAATCCACCATCGTTGTATAAAGGTTTGACGGAATATTATCCAGATATTCCTGGTACCTGTGAAGAATGCTATTTGTCCACTAATAGAGATTTAGTGGAACAGGGTCAGTATGTATAAAACCCACGAGGTGAAAGATCTAACGTGTTAACCGCAGGAAATTAAACTTTCGATCGTAGGTTGTACTGTGTTTGCATTTTTTAGTGAGAGTTTTAAAAATATATGTCAAAAATTAAAGTCTTTCATTACGTTAATTTATGAGAACGGGAATTTCTGAGACACCTGTATTTTAATTTGTGAACCGTTTAAACTTCGCAAAAATATCTGGTAGTTGGTACTTATTTCTAACTCATGGAGTAGTCTATTTTAAAGCAAAGTAAGGAAAAAGAGAAAACATGTCTCTGGTACGTAATACACTAAGAAGGCTGCTTTGTTGTCATGCATTGGATGAGCAGTCATGTGAATACGTTGATGAAACGGTTGAATTTCTGGAGTTTGAAAGAAACTTAAATTAGTCGCTAGGAAGTGTATGGCTGTATCGGGGATATTAACCAGCTAAACAAAGGCAATCTCTATAAATATATTCAAATTCATGATTACTGCGATTTAAGTAGTAAATTATGAACCGTCTGTAAAAAGTATAGTTTGTACGATTAACGTTTTAACTAGCTATAGTTTTTTTTTTTATTCAGAAATCATATGTACATCTTGCGCACAAAAAAAAAAAAAAAAAAAAAAAAAAAAGGAGAGACAGTTCTATTGCGCTGATTGACGAAATTTTTTATTTTCATTGCTCGAAAGCGCGACTTTTATTGATGATTGAATGGCAGTATGTGTAAAATTGGTACCAACTCTTAATTTTTATTTCTTTAAACTTCGTAGCAGCTTTTGAATGAAGCTGAGTTACGAAAGATTATAAAATTTTATAAGTGGTATAAAATGTGAAACAGTGTATGAAATATTATGTACATTATGCTTATTGCTAATACAGAATGAATCTAGAGTCTTCTGAAAAATTTGCAGAACGTGCAGAGGAGTGGGAACATAGCAGTGGAACAGAAAATCCTACCATTCGAAGAGTTTTGAAACCGATTAGAAGGATCGGTACTTTGATTAGAATCAAAGTATTGATTAGAATGATCGGTACTTTGATTGTAAGGATTTTAACAGAGGAGGAAGCATTTCCACTGCGCTCAGATGCACACACAAAAAAATTAAAGCATTAAAAAATGCTAAGAAGTTATTGCGTGAAGTAGTTAAAGGTTACACTCATGCTTGTAATGAACTTCTTTGTCTACAATGATTATTCCTACATTTCCATTCCGTACAGTCTTAAGATTTCTACTGATGGAAATTATTCAAATTGGACGAGGGTATAGCTGGACAGCAATTTTCATATCCGCGTCTTTAGCCTCATTATGTGTGGCAATGATTTAGATACTACATTAGCTGATGTTCTTAATGGATATGTATACCTGAATATAAAATTTTTGTTAAACGTGTATTAGCCTAAGAATCATTACCAGGCGACATGTAAACGTTAATTTAGGAAATTTATCAGCCGATGTTTAGCAGTTAGCCGATGTAATTGCTAGAAAAGTATTTTTCTAATTTCAGTAATGGTCTAAATGCTTATAACAAAATGATTAATTTGATATCTATATTATATACACATATTTTAAAATATTTATCGATGACATTATATTGACATTTTTTTAAGTAACACTAAAATCACTGCATTTCAATCATGATTCAAATAGCTATTCTATTAATTTTACTACTACCAGTCAGAGTACTATTTTTAAATAGTTCGCATAGTTATACTGATATGCGATGTTTCATTATAATTTGGAAGACACGGTACAGGTCTTCTACCCCAGCAGCAACTTTGTCCACAAATCGTAACGCTCGTAGGAAAAAGTGGAATTACTTTACTAAAACTGTTTCAGGCGTCAATATACGTACATATGTAATGTAATTCAAAAATATCTTTTCCATTTTGTGATACGGAAGAAAATATGCAAAGCAAAATTAGTTTTAAAAAATACATCTATTTCAGACAGTTGAACCTTACTAAATCTCCATCACAACATTTCAATGGTTTTTAAGCTTCTGCATGGATTACAAAGCTGTACCTGATGGCAAAATATAGTCGAGTATAGAATACTGACTTAAATACTTCATAGTCCCGTTCCACCAAAAAGAAGCAAAACAAAACAGAAAACATTTGTGCACAATCATTTGTGTTACTTTCGTCACTCGTTTACTTCAAAACAGCTCGTAGTTTTTTCTTGCATAGCTTTATTTCAACAGCTTTAGAATACGAACAAGGTAAATCCAGACCACAGAATTACCTTGATTCGATTCTGTGAAATCTTTCAGTCGAAAGTTTATGTCCTTGAATTACATGATTCGCAGAATTTAGAACTTTTAAATTTAAATATAGGAAACAATTTTTTTATTCTATCAAAGCGAAAGTCATCAAGGTTACTTAGGACGGTTCCTGGGATTTATTTTGGACAAAAAAATGTTAACAGTAAATTATTTTAAATCTATTTCCTACAAAATAATCATTCTAAATCTATTTCCTACAAAATAACCATTTTATCATTTTTAGCCGCTACACATTTTTACCATCAGCTATCAAAGCGAAAGTCATCAAGGTTACTTAGGACGGTTCCTGGGATTTATTTTGGACAAAAAAATGTTAACAGTAAATTATTTTAAATCTATTTCCTACAAAATAATCATTCTAAATCTATTTCCTACAAAATAACCATTTTATCATTTTTAGCCGCTACACATTTTTACCATCAGCTATAAAGTTATTGAATATCGTAATGGAACACTTTAAAAAAATTTAAGCAATGTTTATCCCAGTAAAGATGATAGTATCTAATCGTTGCCCTTTCAACTTTGAAACTTTAGTTTTTGCTTCATTTCTAATGAAAATGTAGATTGCATAACGGATTATATACGTTTTTAGATCTTTACTGTTTATTGATTGTGAGAGTGCTTGACTTGAAAATGAATGAATGGTTTAAAAAAAGACAGGATTGCAAATTTCTTCGCATTTAAGGATTCTACGAAAGAAGCTTTAGGAATGATCTCCCTGGTTTGTGAATCGTGTACAGCTTATCAAGAAAGAAAGATACCGAAAATAATTTTTAATATTACTCCCGGGAAGGTTACTAACAGAATTTTTTTAGTGAAAGAAATAGTTCGATTTCTTGATAAAAATTAATTTAGTTCTTTAACACATTTCATCTGAGGAAAACATTCGGTTTGACGTACCTTTCACTTTGAATTGCAGATTACTTAAATTTCTACTGTATTTTATTTCATACTTTATTTTAAATCTTTATAAACTAGTGTAAACTGAAGCTTGGAAAAGGTCGAAAAGCTTGAAGCACCCAGCGATTCAAAGATCCAAGAATTTTAGTTTGTGCTTCATTTATTATTTTACATCACATAAGATTTTTCAATTGTATGTTGATCGCATCTTGAAATTGAGAAAATTTCAACAGCATGCAGCAAGTAGAATGAAATTAGTCTATGAAGGCCTTCTATTGTGAAACAATTCACATCCTTTCTTTCACAATGAAGCCACCTATTCCGAAGACAATGGAAAGCTTGTTTAAAAAAAAGAAACGAATTGATTTTTGAATAACTTCAAGTCTGGAAGTTTTCTCATCCAAATATTCATTTCCCGGTCTATTGGAAATATCAAAACAATTGCTTTCTCGTGGCATGCATATTTAGTGGGCATTTCTAATTTTGAAAGCAACAATTGTTTTAAATAAGTAACTTTAGCGACGCAATGCATTTTTAATTCAAAATAAATTTGACCGCAGGTTTGTTGTTTTCATGCTATTTAGAAAACTATAGTAGCAGTTTTATAAGGTGTTTGATTCAATATTTCCATTCAAACTCCTATACAGCTAAAAAAGCAAAGCATTCAAGGATTATCTGCCTATGCGAAGAAGCTCTTTCGGGAGGGCTTTCTAAAAGAAATAGCTTGTATTTACCTTTCGCATAGATAAAACCACGAGTAAAGCCTGCATCGAGCTCCACTTCTAGGAAAGAAACACTGTAAGAATTTGTTTCATTTTATTGTATGCAGCTGTTACTAATTAGAAGACTGAAAAACACGAAACAAGTTTTCTTCTTCCAATGGAGCTACTGTCATAAAAAAAAAAAAAAAAAAAAAAAAAAAAAATTATAACTTCTCAGACATTCCCGTTACCTTCCACCCACCAGCAGCCGAATGGTGAAGTCGCTGAACACTGCTAGCTCAGCCGGCGTTAGATTCTAGGCTTACAGGCTGACCTGCATGGTAGATTTCGGGGTTTTGTTTGCCATGTTTAATGTGAATACGATCCAGTTTTCCTAAGAAAGTCCTCCACGAAGACATCCCTTCCCTTACTCGCATAGCCCTACAGTGCTTTGCTATAATCAAATAAACCAACCTAACAGTTACTCGCCAGACTGAGTACCTGCGGAATATGTTTTCTGTTCTCTAAAATCAGGTTTAAAGTAAGAACCTACCTTAAACTGCCCACCGGCGGTAGAATTGATAAGACACTGAACGGCTTCATGTTGGTTCTCTGTGATCCAACCAGCTGGTTTCATGGGGCTTTCAAGATTCTCTCATGTGAAATCGTGACTATAAACCAGTTTCTCTTAGAATGTCGTCTACGAAGGCGTACTTTCTAAGGTAAATAGATATATTTAATATTTTACTATTATCAGTTATTCAACCGACCCACCAGCGGCTAAGCGGTAAAGTCGCTGAACACTGGTAGTTCGGTCCGAGGTTCGAATCCTACGAACGGGCTGGCTGCATGGGCGTTCTTGCGGTTTTCCCCGTGTGTAATGTGTAAACGAGCCAGTTTCCCTTGGAAAGTCGTCCACGAAGGCATCCCTTCCTCTAGGCAGATAGCCCTAGTATGCTTTGCCGTAATCTCAATAAATTAGCCAGCCATGGTAGTTTTATATTCAGGGTAATTTCAAGTCTAGGGTAGTGGTTTCGTTAACTGATTATAGCAAAACTTGGAGAACTGTCTAAAGGAAACAGGCTTGTAATATGTTTACATAACATGTGGAAAAACATCATGCAGCCAACCCGTTCTCCGAGTATCGAAACCGGTTCTAAGATGTCTTGAATTGTAAAGAATAAAGACCATCACTCCAAAGTAGTATCCTGCTTTCAGGATCTTTCCCGGAAAATGTCCCTCATTTTGTAATTTTTCCCGGATTTTGTAAATGCAGCTTTTACGAATTTTGTTAGTGCCGCTCCGTTCATGAAGATGTTTTTGTAGGAGCAGAAGTACATTTAATAAACAATTGTCTCTGGATATATGTTTCGAAGAATTTACGAAATTCCGGGGGGGGGACTGATTTGGGAAAGAATTTTCTGGATTTCTATTCCAAATGCTTTCGTGCTTGGGGAATGGACAGTGAAATTAAATTATTCGAAGAATTTTAAAACGATCACGTTTTGAAAGTGCTTGTAGAGTGTAAAACACACAACGAAAAGCTTAACCTCCGAAAGAAAATATTTTAACGTAAAGTAGTTGCTTGGTAAATTATTCAATGAAACGTATTTGGGACCGTACGAAATCATCGAATAATTACAGTTGTCTATATGAAACAAACTGAGCGAAGAGCAGGAAGATTTTTCCGTGAGCAGAACAATCATATTACTTCAAATTCGTATCGTTAACAAAACTCTTCTTCTTGGAACAATAGCAGCAACCCAACGTACATTTCGTTAATTATTGCAGTGAAACCTCTCATGACAAACCACCTCAAAAATGGAGATTATTTCTCAAAAACAAACATTCACATTGAATATCATCAATATTTTTTGTTTACAAACTATTTCTAAAGACGTTTACAAACGCCTTTAGAAAAGGCAAACGTCGTTCGCGACCTTGGGGGTGTGTTTCAGTATTGCCTCACTGTTAGTTAGAGTCCCACAGAGCGGGGTGGCTGCATGAGAATTCTGAAATTTCCTCAATCTGTAACGTGAATATGAGCTAGTTTTCCTTCGTAAGACCTCTACGAAGGCATCCTCCTTTTCAGACAGATAACCCTCGTATGCTGTGCTTTAATTAACTTAAGCTAAGCTGTTTTGGTGTTTCCGCTGTAATATGTGAGCAACTGGAGGAAAACAAGAGTGTTAATTGCTTGAAATTTTAAAATTGCTTCAGAGGTTTTTTTTTTTTTTTTTTTTTTTTACAAACGCCAAAATTATCTTATCATTGCCTTCAAACATAAAAAAATTTTGCGTTTAAATTAAAACAACTTATTTTACTCGTTTATTGTCGTTTCGTGTTAGAATTCCCGACCAACTAAGAATTATAAATTCCAGCTTGAAAAACGACGCAACACGTTTATTGTCGTTTCAGTTTCTACCATGCGCTAAATTAAATCGCATTCGCATATTTAAACGTTAGGGGGCGTCATTTTCCTTGTTGTAATCGATTGGAGAGCATCCTCGTTAAAAAATAAACAAAAACAGTTGAGAAGCAAATAACCATAATTGATTGTGTTTTTTAAAAACATGGTTGTTTGACACCTATTGCCCTGAGTACGGAATGTGCTGTGATTAATGGAGAACTAATTTGAAAGGGGAGGCCATTATTGAAGGATCTGCGAGTTTAGTGCTCTCTGTATGCATATTTGGCGACTATTTTCTGTGGCCTTGTGACCATAAATGGGTTTTCTCATATTATGTGGCAACCCTTCAACTTGATGGGAACGACCTCTGCCGTGCGCTTTTGTGGGGAGGGAAAGAATAAAAGAAGAGTAAAACTAGGGGAGACAGACCCACCACCGGGAAAAAGATAATTCACTGTGTGGATTGTTTTGACGTTTGTTTTGCACGCTTTTGGTCACAGAATATTCGTCATCCAACTGTAACCGCATTTTGTAACGTTAGAGATTTACGAAAAGCAAAGAAATCCTGTTGAACATTGCTGTTTCAGATTTCTGTAATATTTTCCAAAGTAAATTACAAATTTGGCTAGCCTTAGCTTGCAATTTCGTTCCTAAATTAGTTGTTGAGCATCGAATGGTCAGTAATGAATTCTGACCAGCAAAATTCAGTGATTCACTTCCTTCTAAATCAGCTGCTTCTGTCTAATCTGCTTGCTAAGGAATCAAATTGGAACTATTAACTAGAATTTTTCATATCATATAACTAGTTAATAGTTCCAATTTGATTTCTTAAAAGTTCTTTAGATGACCTTGCGGACTCTTAAAACCCTAACTACAGTAGCCTAGTCAACTGCCTTTGCAGTCCCAAGCAGCATAGTTTAATGGATGTCCAGAAATCTGAATTGGCCTTTTAGAGGCTCTGAGACTTTTTTTTTTTTTTTTTTTTTTTTGGTGCCCTCGCATAGATTTACGCCAGTTTCTCCCTCATTCGTTCCCTCGATCGTCATTTAGCTGCATCCTACATTTTCAGTAAAACCGGCAATGGGAAATTTTTGTGGTGATCCCTTTTTAATGACCTTTTTGTGGTGCCCTTTTCCTTGATGCCCTAAGTACGTGCTTATTTTGTTCGTTGGTTAATGCAGCTCTGGGTATCCATGATAGTTGCATACTTCAGAGAGTAAATCTCAGTCTGATTTAACCGTTTCATGCAAACTTTGGTTATATATCAATGTACCAAATTGAAATCTTTGGACGCTCAGTATTGGTAACTTTGGGTGTGTGCATGTGTAAGCCTATAATCCAACAACTTAAAAAGGAACCTCGTCTGGGCGAACTTCAAAATGATATCCTTGAGTTACGATTGCTGTTATAGAGGATTTTTAAGTCATTTTTCAAGCTGTAATTTTTAATTCTTAGTTGGTCGGGAGTTTTAAAAGCACGTTTCCGAAGCAGATATACTACAATAAATTGAGTATGTAATTTCCGATTTGACACAATTCTCCTGATGGTTCACATATTCTGTTCATTAAACTAAATTTCCGCGAGGTAAATTAGAAATTAGCTAACATAAAATCTTGATAAACTGTAATGAACTGATAAAAAGTTTTCATTGCCTGAAATCGGTATTTTGACCAGCCCATTTTCGAAATTGTCGGATTTTCGATTTGTAGATAAATTTCTTTTATCAAAGGAATATTAGAATTTAAAAGATTTTTGTTGTAACTGAAGAAAGAATCTTACTCTCTACATATACTTTGATTTGAAAGATGATATTTCTTCCTGGCAGTGTCTTCTAAAATCCTGTTTGTAAACTTCTGGTACGCGGATATCTTCGACAATCGTGTAAGTTGGCGCAATGATTTGAGTTAAATTATATGTCAATGAAATAGTTTCTTTTAAATAAATTTCTGTAATTTATAAAAATGATCATTAGCCGTAAATTAAGCACATATTAAATTTAAAAATAATGCGAATTTAATCCGGATCACAATTTATCGTCTTCCCCCTTGCACAAAGCTAGCTGCTAGTTCTTCTAAAACTATTTTCAACGGATTAATGCAATAGAGATGAAAATCAGAAGAGTTAGTTATCCGTCTTACAATAAAAATTCTGTTTCCTTCACGATGAGCTCAAAACGCAACGTGATAAGAGTTATGTGCTCGTGAACAAGATCTGAGAAAATTTTAGTATTGATGAAGTTTTGAGAAATGATCAGTTGTGTAGTAAATATTAGAAAAATAGCAACATCCTTGACGGTGAAGAAGACTTCAGTTACAAAACTTAAGTGATTCAAATAGATCTTTTAATTTACTGTGATATGCCATGTGTAAAATACATAACCTCTTAAAGTTTCGAACAGTGTTCTTACCTTTGTAGAAACGTCAAATGAAAAGGCAATTTCTCTTAAAAGCGGTATAAATCTTTGAAGATCTGATAGAAATGGCATGTTTTGGTTATACGTCCTGCCATTTCATTGGCTTTAAATATAAGTCCTCCTTCTCAGTCATTCAATTTCCATGTAACTGTTTTACTGGTGCTCTTATATATTACTTATTTGTAGTGATTTGTCTGTAGTGATCTGACTTTATCTATAGTGTTCTGTAGCGACTTGTAATTACAGAATTTAGGCCTACCCTTTTCCGAGAGCTAAAACACATAGAAAATTGCTAGATGGATCCGTGTTTTGTTCTCATGAATTTTGAACTGAATGTGTGGGTGCTTTGAGGTTTTCGCGCTTTTCTCCGTATGTAACGTGAAAATGAGTAGCAAGTTACCTAAGAAAACGTGCCTTTCTTACAGATACTTTGAGTGTTTTGCCTTGATTCAGTAGCAGGCCAGTTAGTTATGAGGTAATCGGTGTCTAACTGAAGTCGGTGAACGCTGATAATTACGTTACGGTTTGATTTTTAATAGCGAATGGGATTGGCTTCCTCAGTTTTCATGATTTTATTGATATGCATCATAATACTCAGTTGTTTATCCTTATTCTTTTATGACATTCCTGTCGACACAAGCAGTCCTCATAAGCTTCATTTGTAGAAAATGTACCTATCCACGTATTGTGAGTAAAACTAATAATGCATTAAAAAGAAGCCGCCTAGTCGGTATAGTGGTCAAGGAAGCTGGCTGGGATGCCGAAGGGCCTGGGTTTGAATCTCGGAGAAGGCATGGTTGTAACTGTACGTTCCCTTCATAGGAAAAGCGATGGTGGCCCACCTATTAGTTGCCTCTATAATAAAGAGACCACCACATCTGGCCTTGTATAGATTAATGGACTGGGTTACATTTGCAATTGTTCACAATCTGCCATGGGGGGGGGAACATTAAAAAGAATAGTATTAAGAGTAAGATCTTTTATACTGGCCTCCACTGAAGACTACTGCTGGGGAAGGAGAGCTCAAATAAACTTCCCGGGAAACTTTCCATGACGATCACCCCCTGATGCCATACGATTTGATCTTCAGAGGAGATAGTTGCGTCAGACATATGCTGTTAGGTACTGCTGTTTACGTACCTACCAAGAAATATTGGTTATTTGCTGAAATAGTCGCCATGAGAGTTTTTCTGTATTTTCTTTGATACTTACGATATAGCGAAATGTAGAGTGACAAAATGCAACGTAACTGTATCAGATTTCATTAAACTTTGAATTAAACAAAAACTCCCAGCGATTATTTAATGTTATGCTGTCTTAAAATCTAATCTGAGTAGTTGTAAGTATTCTGTATAAGCCATAAATTGAATACTCCGTACTATTTAAGTCAAAGATGACAGAAGTAGAAGATCAGAACTGCGGTTTTATCTTTCACTGCAGGTCTTTTGTTAGCATTTTCCAAAAAGTATAAGCATTGATGATCAGACTTTCACAGAAACTAAATTAAAATTTTCATTACACAATTAATACTGAAAAATTCGAAAAACCTTTCATTAGCAATCATACGAGTACTGTATGATGCTTAGTTTTAGCGTTCATTGTCTAAGAAATCTTAATATAAAAATCACTCAATAAAATGTAAAATTATTGTATATTCTATTTGTATTAGGTTATTAAAAGGTGTTTCCTGAATTACTTAAGGTGTAATACATAGCACCACAAATTTTCAAAGTTCTTATTGCAATATTGTGAACGAAGTATCGACGTAAAATCATTGTGGAATATTCACCCGCTGTTGCAAGTTTTCGTTCTACAATCTCGTGTTTTGCAAGAGTGTGTTGTAATTATGTCTTTTCGTGCGTGAAGGTGAAGCATGATAGTTTCTGCTGAAGAAATACCTCGAGTGTTACCAGCAGCTGCTGAAACATGATAATTTCCTCAAAAGATATCTCAAAAGTGATTTAGCTAAAAAATAACGTGCAATATAAAAATTGTTACACCACGTTATAAAAGTTGTATAAAAATTTCGATTCATATGCTAAAAATATTTTATAGTGTATTAATGCAGTTACCATAAGATACATAACTGGAGATGTATTGTGTAGACTTTCCGTATATTTATAGAAATTGAGAAGATGCGATTCTTAATACAGATAAAATTTTTAATTGAATATTCCATTCTTAATTCTTCTAAACGTCTTTTTTTGTGATGCATAAACAACCAAAAAATTGTTTATAATTTTTAATTTGCGAATACATTACACTGTGCATACATTTACAATATCAAATGTCCCTTTAAAATCTACCTTCTGCTGCTTTTTAAAAGAGTGTGGCAAAGCGTGGAGGATTATCTGCTTAAAAAGGATACCTTTGTGCAGGACTTTCAATGGAAAATTGGCTTGTGTTTCCTTTACTTTATACATGGAAAGATTCAATGCAACCAGCCTTTCTGCGGGACTCAAACCCGGGTCTAGCTGCCAATGTCCAGCTGTCTTAATAGACCATAATAATGTCTTAATAGTGAGCTGAAGGCATACCTCATATGTACTTTAATATAAATAATTATTGTGCGTTTTATCATTGTCAGAATACATGAAATATCTATCAGCTAGTCATCTAATATATTCTTGTCTTTTAATCCCTCCAATAATAAGCGCTATCGCCCTGCCCATTGTTGACTTAGTAAGTACTGGATGTGGTATTTTTGTCCATAGGTATTTGCATTGAACCTAATTTCTAGTTATTTCCTATTTATATTCTTGTTACACGCAGTAACGTTTTTAAGGAATGCTTTTATATTTGTTGCAACTTGCGTGCAAAAGTAGGAAAACCCTATAATACAAAAAAGAAAAATTGTAGTGGACGTAACCTTTTCTCTTCACTCAGTATATAGTCACTTCACCCTGATAATAGATTTTTAACCTTTTTATGTATTCTTCTAGAAGATAAATCTTCGCATGAAATCAAAAGCAATCTACTTCTATTTTAATATAATATGTATTTCTTGAAGCGTCCATTTTCTGCCTTCCTCATGCTGATGTGTTTAAAATGTAATGGAGAATTCAAAATACACTAATGGCAAACGAACACCATGTGGGTCCTTCAAGCGGTTTGGAAAATCAGGAATTATTTATTAGCGAACATCACTAACGGGCTTACATCATCTGCGCTCTCACGATGTGCGTGATGAAAAGACGCCGCGGTTTAAATGAAGCCGTGCCGCGTTCTGAAGGTTGATTTGCGCAGCTCTAGTAAGAGTTGAACGCACAGCCAAGAATGCTGTATGACCACTCTATAAACTGCAAAACTGCCGCTCCATCTTGTACAACAGTGGCCGCATACAATAACACTCGCAGAGTGTGTGAATGGATCACAGTACGATAGTTGAATGGCCCAATGAATGCAAGACGCGGAAGGAATAACAGCGTGCCACCGCTTTTTTCCGACTACTATTTTTTTTAATTAGTGCGGCTTGATCCACGCCACAGTTACTGCATGCGACGCTGATAATATTCAACTGATAACGCAAGAAACGAACGGAAGTAAATTTTCTGAATTTCCTTGACGAGGTGGTAGGTTGAGAAGGCGTTTGTGATATAACAGGTGTGGTACTCTATCTCAAAGCAGTTAGTTACTTGTCTTAGTAATGGCAGTGGGGAGTCATTGTTATTTGAATTAACTTTGTCTCAGTCTTGGTATCGGAAGCCGATTTCCTAACTTCCTCAATTTTGTAAATGAAGTCTTTGGCATATGATGATTTTAGTCGACAAAACTTGTTAACAGATAAATATCTGTTACTTTCCAGTTTCTACATTTTTCTATTTGCTTTGATTTATTTGTTATACTTCAAAAGTTTGCATTTAGGAAATAATGCCGAATATTAAAAGAATATAATAAATATATATTTGAAAAATCTTCCAGTGTGTCCTACGGCTGAATTTAAATTACGCATAATCCTCGTCTTAGACATTTTATGCTTGGTGTAAATATAAGACCTGGCGAATTACGTCGGTGAAGGGTCACTTTTGAATAGGCAGTTTTAGGGAAATGGGTTGTATTTGTTCATTAAAACATACAGCTAGTTTTTTCATGCTTAATTAGTAATGGTAACGCAGGGGGCTATTTGCCTCTGCGTTACTATTACTAATTAAGGGTATGTATGTCTTCATACGGAAATTTTTAAGTAAAACTGGCACGTACTCACTTTACATGTCGAGAAAACCACTAAAACGCGTCTGCAGCTTGTTATTCGTCGGAAATTGAAGTCAGGCCGAACTGCCAGGACTTTCTCGCGTTTGGTTCGAATCATTCTTATGTTTGTATGAAATTCGGTTAATAGAGTAGCTTGCTTTTAGATTTGTAAATTCTCTGTTGGTTAAAATTTTTATGTATTTACCTTGCTGGGGGTCCACATTTTATTTCAGCATAAGCCCTGCTTGCTGCAAAATTTCGTATTGATTCAGGCGTTTGCATCCTATCTCAAATATAGATCTAACAGAGGTCGAGTTGATATGACCGCCGAAGAAGACTATTAGTTCATTTCGGGTTCGGTTCCAGGCAAACGGCCTGATTCTATAAGCATTTTCCTGCGTTTTTTCATTTTCTAATGTGAATATGAGCCAGTTTCTTTTAGACAGTCTTCCATTAAAACACCCTTTCCTAGACAGATAGACATCTCACGTTTTGCTAATCATCAGTTAATTTATTTATGCCTGGCCGTTGACCATTAGGTCATTAGGCAACAGTTAATCAAGTACAACATCAGTTAATCAAATATCTTAACCTTTCTCAAATGTAAAATTTAATCTTTACCTCAAGTGCGAAATTTTTGAGTAATGATAAAGGGGAGATAATAAAAAAGGTGTATTTGATTGTATGCATTCAACATAAAGAAATGTATATGTTGAGATGTTAAATAATATCTCCTAATAGCAGTTTGTAAAAAAAAAAAAAAAAAAAAAAAATATTCGAAAGAATCTTAAAATCTGAACTTCTAAACAATTTTCATCAATCTATAAATATAAATCCCGATGACAAAACTAGAATCTATAGTGCATAAATCTATTTGTATAGTGTAGAGTGTTAAGCTTTCTCCGTCTGTTGTGCAAAGAGGATTCGGGAAAAACAACTCTTTGGCGACAGGAGTAATACATCTTCAACAGCTTTATTGTCTACGATTCTGTAGCTGTAGTTCCTGAACTAGGCGATGGAATATCGTGTGAAGCTGCTGTCGAAAAATAGCTTTTTCATTCTTATTCTGTTTGACCGGTTGCATATGTAGGATTTTCGGGTCAACCGAGTAAATACTTAAGAAAGTGCGATAAAACGAATGAAAAGAAAACGAGTTTTATTATTTAATGGAACTCTACCTGACATACAATTTTAGCATTCCTGAATCCCGTTCTTGAAGTTATTTTAAATTGCGAATTGTAAGGTTTCTGATGAAGCGAAAAATTGCTTTTCTACCATTTTACGAAAGGTCAAGGCCCTGGCCTTGCATGTGTGTTTGATACGGGTTTCTGATGTGCGTCTTACATTCTCGTAGCAATCTCTTCTATCATCATACTTTTTTTAAAATTTATTTCCTTTTTATTTCCTTTTTTAAATGGAACCGTAGTACAGATTTGGTGGTTCAGTTCCCAGCCGTTCGAGTTTTACACTTTATCGTGACGGGAAAAAGAAAGTCATTTCATTTATATGCTAAAATTACTATAACTAACCAAAATATGTTTATTTTTTTTTGTACCATAAGCTTATAGTTATCATCTGAAGGAATTTAAAACAGAAATTCGAGTTCTCCAATTCTGTATCTTCCTTAATTTTTATACTTAAAAAATATGAATATTGAAAAAAAAAATATGAATAGGATTAGTGCCACAAAGCTGATCGATTTTAGTTGACAAAAATGAATCATGAAGTAATTTCTGAGTTAGTTTGCAAAAGCATGCTGTCATAAGACAGGAATTTTTATCATCTAGTTAAAGCATTCCGATTTTCATATCGGTTATTATTGAATATTGCCTTCCTTATCCTTATGGTGTTTAGCGAAGGCTGGGAACACCTACATAGACTGGATTCGGTTATTAAATTATGGTAAAGCATGCTAAGGCTATCCGCCTAAGAGTATAGATGCCTTTATGGATGACTTTCTTAAAAAAAGCCTCGTATTCACGTTATGTATAGGGAAAACAATAATAATGCTTATGGTGCCAACCGTTTATCGCCATCCGATGCCGGATACAATGGATCGATGGGCTCGAGTTCAAATCCCAGGTAAGGCTGAGCGTTTATATTATAGCTCCTTTGCTTGTAGGATCCTTGTATGTGTTGATTTGAAGGACCTTGTGATAGGCGATGGTAGAAGAATTAATATTCTCTTGGATTTTATGACCCCATATGCTTTGAATCACAAATGGAATGGAGCTTAAATAGATACCTCCCTCTGGACGTTCTCAACTCTTGACTGCTCATGCATGTCAACTGCACACGCTAAGGCATCTTTTCCTTTTTATCACGCACATGGGCTCATTAGAGGCCAAGTAGATAAGATGTGAATCACTGGTAGTTTGACTTAGATTCTATTCTTGTAGAAGGGATTAACTGTGTGGACGTTTTCGTAGTTTCTCCTCTTTGTAACATTGAATATGAGCCAGCTTTCCTTAAAAGTCCTCCACGAAAGCTTCTTTTTCCCTACGGACATAGCCCTCACGTACTTTGCTATATTCAGTCAAACCCATTATCGCCAGCGTGTTGTTGCCGGGTATCCCAACTAAATTGGATATCATGGCCCAACATTAAAACCCAGCTTGGATGTCATGAACAGTAAAGATTCTGTTCTTGTTTGGAAAATTAGTTGAATTGCTAATTTGTGTGTGATTTATTATAGTGGTTAGTTATTAAGCAGTGTGGTGTTGTTTTGCGGCAATGTTTATTTCATTTGTGCTTGTTATGGAATTAGATAATAGCTTTTCATTTGATATGAATTTACCGATTCGACAATAATTTTGAAATGAATGAGTAGTACAGGTAGTGAATTTAACGACAGCTATAGCGAAGTTGTATTGCCACCTTCGACATGTATTTCATAAAATTTTGCCTGCTGTTATACATTTCGATATATTGTTTATACATTTTGAAGCTGTGGAAATTGTTGTATTTCTAAAAATGTTTCAAGTCTACATTATTTTGCTACAATCAGTACATGATAAAAGCCAATATTTATGCGCATCCTGTTGGCCTTATTCATAAAATTTAACATTCTTCCATATCAGCTTGTTTCGCCTAAAATGAAATATAATTTCGTATTTCATTTTGGAACTCGGTTACCATTTAATTTCATTGATTTAAAAAAGGGGACACTTCTGTAATGATTTTACGCGTATAGTTTATAAGCATGCCAAGTAAATTTTAATTAATTTCAATACACATTAATTTTCGTAGCCATCAAAACAGTTACAGCAGTGTATTCTTTAACTGAACACTGTGATGTTCAGGAAGAGGAACTTCTCTGCACCTGTGAGACGCTGTGTAAATAAAATAAAAAATTCAAAAATAAGTTATTAAATAAACTGAATATTAGAAGTTTAGTATCTAAATTCTGGAGCTCTGTCTGTTTAGAACCAAAGGAAGTATGTATATTCTATCTGGAACGACGATAGACTTGGTACCAGGCTGCAAAATTCCAATCAGAGGATGGCAGTTTTACGATTTAAATTTCCTTCTTTACTCAATAATCATTCATTGCAATTCGAGACAGTACCTGAATAATGTAGTATGTGATAAAGTGGCATAAAGGTTTTTTTGTCGAGGGTGAGTGATTTCAAAGTGCAATAGTTTGATATCAGTGGTGAAATCCTGTGCCTTTGTTAACGATTCCGGTTGCAGCCTCGAAGGTCGCTTCAGTGGAGGTAAAAGAAGTCTTTTCATCAGGATCAGGAGATGGACATTTTGTTAGGTATAAGTGAAAGAATCCCCCCCCGGGAGCTCAGTAACACAAGGAGACACAAGGAGACTCAAGTAAACACAAGGAGATATATAAGGTGGTTTTCTGAGAAGAGAAAAACTTTTCTGTTTAGGTCTATGGGCATGTTTGCCTGCTAAGAACGATCATTCCTCGTGCATAATGCGTTAGAGCATTTTTCCTAAAACAAAATTCTGAAATTACGGGACTAAATATACCCAAGTCCCATATTGTCAAGATATGCAACTGTTAAGCTTTTCATCTTATTAAAGTTCATGTTATTGTTAAAACTTGAGTTTGAAGTTCATTTCAACCCTGTGTCGTAACCCAGGATTTGCGTAGCTGTTTCGGCCACTACACCACGAGTAATTGAATTTCCCTATGATATTCCGAAGTTACTACAACAGTGAAATCCACTAAAGCACTAAATGCCTAAAAACTGAATAGTTAATGAGCGTGCCTGTAACATCTGTTCCGTTTATGCGTTATGACTTATACCTCTGCCTTTTCGTCAGTCATTGAATTGTATTTAAACGTAACTAACCCTTCTTTATATCAGCTTCAAGCTGTAGCAGTATATGTGTACGCTCATCATTAGCATTGCCATCATGCATATTATTAGCCTTCCGGGGGTGATTAACATTATTGATTGATCAACGGTAATAGTTAAATCTTTGAACAAATAATTAACTAGCAAGGTTTAGTTAGAGGAAAAAAATTAATTAATTAGTCAGTAATTCTCTTTTATACTCCTCGTACATAGTGGTTTGCTGCATGTCTTTAAAGCTTGACAACCAGAGTTAACTTCGCCATGCTTTGCTGTGCAATAATATACCGAGTTTGATCATTTACGTTGAAGGCGTATCTCGTGATGTGGTAAGTCTGCATACTGCATATTTGAAATCATAACTGGGAAGAAAAATCAGCAAAGGTACTTTCAGATACTGATTCTAGGCAACTGAACCATTTTGAGTATTTTGTTGAAATTAATATAAATCATTCCTCGATTATTAATATATCTATACAAATCTTTTTATCATAAGATAAAAAATACATTTACCTTAAATGTGTATATTAAGGCAAACGTAAAAGAATAGTACCTAATCTATTTAGTGATTAAATCAGACAAATGGCGGATTTCAATTACAGTGATTTAATACGGTCTTAACAATAAAAATACATTTCA
Source organism: Stegodyphus dumicola (assembly GCF_044657685.1). Lineage (NCBI taxonomy): Eukaryota > Metazoa > Arthropoda > Arachnida > Araneae > Eresidae > Stegodyphus > Stegodyphus dumicola. The sequence goes on along the minus strand of NC_140781.1, from coordinate 102,565,565 downwards.
AAACCAATAGTATAAGTACTTCTACAGCATCCTCTTATAATATCCCCCCTGTGAAATAAAAAATTTGAAAGCCACAATACGCATCTAAGGAAATGTCTAGTTTAATATTTAAAGCAAAGCTGGTAATATTCTGGAAGGGTAACCTTTTCAGTTTTTAAGCTCTGGTAGTTTCTTCTCGGTTGGTTCCCAGCGGCTAGACAGGCTGTCTATATGTCGTTTTCTACATGTCTAGCATCAATACTACAAGTACGCGAAGGCATTCCTCTCACTGAGTAGATGACCGTTGCATGTTTTCCTTTAATTAACCTAACCGAATGTAGCCTCATATGATGCTGCGGTAGATAACTCTCTAGTGTGGTTTGCCCTAACCTAATAAATCCAAACATTAATGACTGCATTTGATCAAAAAATGTATGTATTTGAGGAAAAAATTGCATTGTGTTTTGTCAGTAATTATTAAACTACTCTTTTGTTTAAGTACTCGCATTGCGAAAAGCTGAATTTCTTCTGAATAAATTTGTTACCGGGTGAGAAAGGGAGGGGGGGAATTCAAATTAAATTTCTCATGGTCTTACTCGAAAGCTTTTGTGTAAACCAATAATTAGAGAAGTTTTAGTTTTTTTAATCTTCGTATTACGCAGAAGGAAAAGGATTGTAAAAACTGCATCAATATAGGTCAAATTTTCTATTCGCTTGGCTCATGCGAAAAGAACGCACGAAGAAAAAATATAGGGAAGTGTTGCATATTTTTCCTTCATTCTACATTTTTTTTTCTTTCAAAAAAGTACGTTTAATGAAGCAAAAGTTTTGTAGTCAGTTCAATGCCCCTGGTTCGCTCTACAAGATTTGTTGAATAAATAATTACCTTTGCGTTAAAGTGTATTTTTCTAAAAGCTTTTAAAATGCCTGCCATTTTTTTTTTTTTTTTTTTAAGATCGCAATGACTGTTTTACTTTCGCTAATGAGCTATTAAATGTTCTCAAATATTGCACATTTTAATATTCAGCATAACCGAACATTAAAAAGATTTCGTATTATTATTTTACTGTTACTACGTATATGAAGCATTAACGAAGCACTAAATTTATTCATTCATAATGTTCAGTAGGTATCATGTAAAGGTCAAATGTTTTTCCATTGTTTTAAAAGTGGTCAACTATCTAATTCGGTAGCATAACACTCAGGCAGTGCGGCCTTATAAAGGTCCGATCAGATCTTTTAGGTCTTCTCTGCCGCTAAGCAGTGGAGAAAATCCTGTTCTTTCGGTGACAAATTTTATTGATTTCTTGTCGAGATAGGCTTTACAACCTAATAAACAATTTTCTGCTTGTTGCAGTAACAATACTGCAATCTAAGATATTCTTCTTATTTTTCTGGAGGTTTCCATAATTAACGTTTGAATTGTTAATTTAGGTTGTAAGTTTTGGATATTGTAATTGTGATTATCGCTTGTCATAGTGGAAAATAATACTTGTGGTGTCATTGAGGAATGATGAGCGGCAGGCTTTGAATTTCAGAACTTTTGCAGTAGATTAACTGCATGAAAGTTAGATGAGTATTACCTGCAACCAATACCAAACACAAATTGCAGTCATTGCTGCAAGACGAAGCTACATTCTCTTAATATAAAAGTCAGGGTCTCTGAATTTTTCCGAATAGTTGCTGTTGCAAATGAAAATTGGAAGTAAATATCTTAGTTTTACTATATACCAAGACCTTTCTATGATTCTGTCTTTGATATGATCCAGTGTGTTATAATCATTTGAAAGAAATCCGATGTATATGTTTTTTGTTGATTTTGTGTGTCAACTCGTTTATTTTTCCCCTTCGTTTCGTTCCGTTATTGAAGTAAGATTTAGAGCGATTTAGATGGATTGAACGATGAATGTTACTGCCATACCTTAAACTCGCCCGACTGTGAAGTAACACTCACAGATACACTTCAGTCGTATCAGAAATCTGTTTGAAAGAAGACAAAATTAAATTCTTCAGAATTAAATTTATTGTCACACAATATATCTCGCATCTTGGCTAGTAGGTTTCGTGCATCAGATTTCTCTTTCACAAATAGTTTTATACTTGAGTTCTACTTCAGTTTTTCTTGAAACTCAAGCAGCAAAACTTGAGCACATAGGCATGCATACCTGAGATTTACATTTCAACATGTACTTAAAATTGACAAAATACACGCATTATTTTATATAGATCTTTAAACAGCCGGTTTAGTATCTTAGTTGCGTATGCGGTATCTATTTTTTCCGATTTGCTTCTCATTCTTTGATCTTTCCTTTCACGAAATACGTTCCACCATACCTGTTTAAGCTAATATAACAAGTTCGTCATGCTGATTTATGTAATAGTATTTTTTTTTTTTTTTTTTTTTTTTTTTTTTTTTTTTTTTGTTGTTGTTGTTTTTAACGAGAAGCATTTGAGTATTCTGCATAACTAGTTAATCAAAGTATTTTAAGCAAAACGCGCAAGTCTTTCAAAAACGAAAGAAATGTCTTCGAAACATTTTCTGTTGGAAACTGGCTCGTGGAGCCGTTATACACGATGGAAAACCCATGCAGCTAGCATGTGCGCTGGAATTTGCACCCGGGTGGAACTACCAGCATTTTAGCGGTCATATCCATTTCGCCAGTAGCGGACGCTTGTAACTGGAAGAATTGTCTTTGTGAGCTTCCTTGTTTCCCTTCCAAGATTTCTCGTCTTTACAGATGTCTTTTTTTTTTTTTTTTTTTTTAGAGGAGGAGAGGTTGGTTTTTTAATCTAGAAGCTTATGCTGCTTTCTTTCAATTCAAAAATGCGTTCGAGTCTTTGATTTATTCTGGTTTGTTCAGTGTGCTGTAATTATAACCTAATTGAATATCGCTGATGTTTCAGATGGTTCAGTTTATCTGATTGGAGCAAAGCACTCGATGGCTATCTGCCCGAGGGGAGGGATGCCTCTGTGAAAAACTTTCTTACGGAAACTTTCTGGTATCCTCGTTACATATGATCGAAACCAGAAAATGCCCATGCAGACAACTCGTTCGCCCTGGAATCGAACCCAGGTCAAACTACCAGCGTTTAGCGACTTTACCGCTCGGCCGCTGGTGGGTCCGAGATGGTTGGGTGTAAGGAAATTAGTATCTGGCTGGTTTATTTAAATTCTAAACTGTTCTTAGGTCTAAAATAGGCCCATTAGAGACCGAGACGGGTAGAGTCGCTGAACATTGTAAGAAGTAAAGATGTTAAAATAAAAATTTAATAGATCGCGAATGTCTCGTCTGACGTCGGCTCCTCCCCACCAGTGGCCGAGTGATAAAAACTATTGAATACTGGTAGCTCATTTCCGGGTTCGAACACACGCGCAGTTTCCCCATGTGTAAGTTTATCTTAAAAAGTTCTTCACGAAGGCATCCCTTTCTTTAGGCAGGTAACCCTGGTGTGCTTTGCCATATCCAAGTAACCTAACCCGTGTGACCTCGTGAAATATTAAAAATACACCGATTACGCTACTATTCTTTTTTTCAAATACGGCAGTAAGGAACTTGTCGGCGATTGACACTTCGTTTGGAAAACATTGGTTTCAATAATCAATCCCTTTTGATTTAATCTTGCATTAAATATTTATCGCTTGTTTTGAATTAAGTTGTTGAGACGGCGTATAATTGATGCGAAGTTCTCTTTGGAAATTATATACCGAGCTCGTTACATTTACTCTGAATAAATGAATACGTAATTGTTAAATTGCTGTGCGAAAGGAAGCATTTGGAAATCGAGAAAACGTGCCCATTGTTTTCGACGTTATGCTTCAATGTAAACTCCGTTAGTATTCAAATTTTACGCTTATATTGAGAAAGCTATACGAGTTGTCTGAGTTATTCAATGTTGTTTTTACGTTTCCTTAAGGATGGTTGTATAGTTAAGAAGGTTTGGGTATTTAATTAACAATCTGAAACAAATACACTCTTTTTATGTTAGTTTGCATTTATAATGAGTTCAAAATTCCTGTACGTAATTTCTTTCAAGTAAATTTACATTTTATTAACAATATTTATCAATTTTATAAATCATATTTGTTGTTCACCTCCACATTAATATTAAGCTTGCAAAATAGAAATAATCCTGAATATTTTTTTGATTGTTTTCAAAGTTGGTATAAATTCACATGTAAGTCACTGAATATATTTCAACACAGTGATTTTATTTAACGCTTTGCATTGTATTCCTATGTCTTTGATACCTAGTCGGATGACAATTTTTGTTTAAAAATTTGAATCTCTGTTCTTCAACTGATGTCTCTTTATTGCTGTTTGCTTAAAATGCAACTGAACTGTTTTCATTTCATTGATTCGGAGCATCTTGCAAACTGTGACGGGCTTATGAAACAGGGGAACTACATTACCTAAACTATTGAAGCCCTCTTCTGAAGGTATACTTGCTGCTCATTTTAATTAAGGATTTGGGAATACCTTGGAACACGAGACTGACTGTGACTTGCGTGACCCCATAAATCTGCCTTTGCTTTGGGGAAAAATTAGCTGCCTCACATATTTAAAATCGTAAAAGGTACATTCGAAAATGTCAGTGTTTTATATTATCAGATTTCATTTCCTAACAATGGTGGTCATCACACATCGCTATTATGCTGGAGTATAACTGATTTCCTGATGAGGAAATTGCTAAGGTGTTGCAATTGGAAACGTTGGTGTACATGGCTGGAATGGATTTTAAAAATGTGTGCTGTTGCATACAGAAGTGTATATGGCTATGAAGGGTGTTAAAATTATTATTAAAATCAGGTCGTTGTGTTATTAAAGACTACTTGTAATTATTTAAATTAAAAACTTAGCAAAAAATGTTTTAATTGTTGGCCTGTTATATTTAAATAAATTTTGTTTTCATAATAGTTTAATTACTCTCTTATAGGTATATTAGTTTGTTGATTTTTCATTTCTGCTGGTGTCAGTGTTCTGTTAGGTTCTACTTTGTAGGTTTTAAACTTTTATAGTGGTTTAAACGGATCGAGTTTTTGTTAAATGTAAATGTAAAATGCGACTGATGTTAAATTGTATTAATAAACTGCAATGGATACAGTATTATACTTCCTGGGTTTCAAAATTCGTTTTCTTGACTGGCAATCATTAACCTCACTTGAATTTTTTAAAAAAGGCCTTATTAGCCTTTGGGGGGGGGATTACTTCATACAGCAAATAGAATAAAACAGGAATGGTGTTTTTAATGGGAGGGATTTTATGAAGAAGAATGCTAAAATTTCTGTTGTGTGTCAGTCTTGACAATTTACCTGCTTTATAGTGACCATTCTTTCTGCTACATAATGCACTCTATAAAAGGCAGTTCAAATAGATACTACCCTTTTTAAATAGTAACAGATTCTAGTCTTTGATTTTCTTTCCAATGAATTAAAATCCATTGTCCACTTAATGAATTCGTGCCCTTATTTTTATTCCGTAATGGGGTTGCGTTTAATTTGTGGGTTCAGGAAAAGTAAACTGTGTGGCCTATTCTTCCACACCTATTTGCAAGAAGGCTTCACGTGCCCTGGCACTTATATATATATATATATATATATATATATATATATATATATATATTTTTTTTTTTTTTTTTTTTTTTTTTTTTTTTATAGAAAATAGGCGCAGAAATTGTTCACAGATGTAGATACAAGTGACAAATCTGTTCAATGAGTTTAAATTTAGAAATAAAAGGATGTGATTCTTTTCAGCTTTTTATTGGCTATAATAGCTGATGTCCTCATATTTCTTTTTTGCGCCTTTCGAAATATGGATGATTAGCGCTCCAATGACTAATAGTTCAGGGCAATTTTGAAAGGAAGCGACTAAGTAAAAGTTATATTACAACAAAGTATAATCAATGATAATAGATTACTATTTGCTTTGATAAGTGCGCCTTTGGGAAGTACAAAGATAAATTGTATAGATATTTAGTGGATAAGCAATTCTTATAGTAATATTAACTTTTAAAAATAAGGAAAAGTGGACGCGCTGTATCATAGTATAGCATTTTTAATTTGGGAAAGTTTTGAATGTTATTTCTTCTAAAATATTTTCAATTAATAATTCGTTGAGTTTTCTGGCTCGTTTAACAGGAGCATAAATTCGAATTTGCACATAGAATTTAAACGGAGTAGACGCAGGGAAACTTTTTTGTAGCTGAAGTATTGTTACAGACAATTAAGTAATGCAATTCGGCATTAAAAATTTAATAAGCTTTTCCCCCGTGCCTCCAAGCATTAGTATTATAAACGTTAAACAAATATTTGTAACAGGTTTCTAATAATCCTGTATCTGAGAAATACTGTGTTTAGATTTATATTGTTTTCATTACAGACAGATGGAGCTATTGGAAATTTTCCAAGGCGCCGGTACTTGTGACGCTGCTTTGTTTTTTCATGATATCGATGAAAAAGATGTGTTCCTGATAATTAAAAAAAGAAGGAAACAATCATAGTTGTAGAATTCATCCCAGGAAGGAACGTTTAACCCATAGGAAGAAAAAGATTAATGACACTAAAAAAAAAAGTACATTAATGGTAACTGTATTAAACTTTGAATGTTTTAATGCGGAACTTCATAAAGATGCCGGTCCTTTGTGCCTTTGTTAGGGCAATCTTGTGCCTTGGAAATCGAGAGTCAACTTGAAAAATGTGCTGGCACCTTTGTGAAAGTTGGCGACTGTTCGCCAGGATTATCACCTTCACATGTGCCTCCTTGCAGCCTTGATGCAGGTTACTTCCCTCACAGAAATGCATTTCACAAGTGGGCCAGTATCCCAGTGTCTTTATCCCATGTGTCTTGTCGAAAGGTATCAACACCTTTATGCAAGTCGGCCGCAATGATTAGACCAACTCCATCCCCCCTGGTTTCTATGTTCGTAGTAAACTGTTTTGTTTCCGTCTTTTTTAAACACTTTACTATCACCAGAGGGTATAACTGAACTATAATCTAAGCAGCTTTGGAAAAGAGCCTTGATCTGCATAAGCATAAAAAACAAACTGGGCGTGATATAGTTGGAGGATCCACTTGGACGTGATTTAATAAGAAACTCTTCAGATTTCACGTTTTCTCTCAAACAATGAAATTCATTCTTTATTTTTTGTTACGTATAAAAGTAAGACGGTGAAACAGTTATTTATGTTACTTGTGAACATTTGATTACTACTGTCAAATTATTTTTGGGTTTGTTTTTGTAACTGGATTTTCTCCAAATGCGTAAATTATTAACTCACTTAAAACAGTCTTAACAGTAAATTATATATAAAAGTGTCCTACATAACTTTGTTTTCTGCGCAAATCATTTCCGAAGTTGTCATTTTTTCTGCTAGGCATATTTCAATACCCTAATGTATTCAGATGATAGGAATTTAATAGAAATGATGATCTTTTACAAGCACCATGGCCTTTTTAAAAATTTCGATATCAGACTATATTGTTTGCAGATACTCTTGCATTTTCTCATAATCAATTAACAGACTAAATTATTTAGGCTTCTTAACAACAAAGTATTTCTTTTGCACTGCACACGATAAAAATTGCTTAAAACTATGAGTCGTTTCTTAGATATACTTTACTCTACACTGATTATCTTAACTCGGAAAGTAGTTGAAGCCATATGGGTAGCACTGGAGTACCGCTAAAGGCGTGCAGGAATATAAACCCGGAATTGAGAACTTCTCAAGTCTTTAGTTAATAGCTAATTCAAATACGCTAAATCAATTAATAAGAGTTACTTCAAAATGAAGCACTCTTAATTTAGCTTAAAATCAGCGTGAAACCCACGTGTGGCATTTGTAAAAAGCAGCAGTTTGCGTCTAGACAGGTAAATCGGAATGTGCGGAGCTTGGAATAATCCGTGTTTTGAGACAATAATAAAAGAGAAAATGAACGGGAATGTTATGCTCTGGAAGATGCCATTTTACTGTTGCTTTGACGTCTATCCCCGGAAAAGGCCATCATCCATGAAAATTTTGGCACTGATGCCGTGAATCAAGGCTACTCTTTTGTGTGGAAAATGGCGAAACGGACAAAATTTTACAAACGTCGAGTTTAAAATAGGGTTATAATGTTGCGGTTCATTTATTTTCCTTTTTCTCCCGCTATCATCATCGATATGCTTCATTTAAGAGCTTGGTGGGAAATATCTCTCGTACCACTTTTCGAGGGATAAATTTCAATTCTTGAAATGGTTGTAACTTTTCGCAACTAAAGTCACGTCGATCTTGATGCTGGAATATTTTTACATGCAGGCTTTGTAAGATTTTTGACTGCCTCTACGATTACAGCAACCCTGCAAACAGTATCTTAGGTTTGGATATTTATGAGACTTCTTTCTCTTACCCCGCCGCATTTTTTAAGCGTCAGTTTAATCTAATCTTAAATCTCTTTTTCGCTGGGTATTTTATTCACAGTGCGTTTACGCAAGGGCAACCAGGATCTCTTTTCCCTCTTGCAGAGGTGATAAGATGAAGATTTAAAGAGATGCAAAATGTGTTCCAGCTGTATGGAGAGAACAGTGTACTTCTTTAAGATTAGTACACTAGAATACAAGTTTTGGATCACAAAGAACTAAACACGTATTAGATCTAATGAGAATGACTTCACTGGAAGCAAAATTCTTTTAAGCTGATAGAAGTTTTAAGAATAAACCCGAATCTAGCTAATTGTTCGATTATTTTAGGCAATTTCGTCCTAATGTCCCACAACTAGACCCCAAAAGTCGCATTATGTGGAGTTGTCATTTCAGTTCGCTTTATTGTTGATATAGCTGTTAAATATTCACAGCAATATACTGTTGCAAAATGCGTTATTATGGACACATGTAATTTTTTATCCGTACTATTCTTTATTCATAAAGGCCCACCAGCGGCAGAGCGGTAAAGACGCTGAACACTGAAAGTTCGGTTCGAAGCTCGAATCCAGCGAACGGGCTGGCTGCATGGGCGTTTTCGTGGTTTTCCGTATGTGTAACGTGCATACGAGCCAGTTTTCATTAGAAAGTCCTCCACGAAGGCATCCCTCCCTTTAGGCAGATAGCCTTCGTGTGCTTTGCCATAATTAAATAATCCAATCCATTCCAATCTTTATTCATAAAATTGTGGTTCTATGGGTAGAAGTGTTGCGTTCTTTCATTAAGCTTTGCTGTCTGTCAGTGCTTCGTGAGGGTTCTAATGCATTTTTATTTCAAACGCCAAACTTCTTTAATATCAAAGTATTTTGAAAGCAGTGTACAATACAGGCATGCTTTGGAAGTAGAGTACAGTGCAAGCATGCTTTAAAAACTTGAGTATCGGTGCGTTTTTAGGTTAAAGACAAATGCACCATTCTGCGTTTTAGAAAATAGCCAACTGATTTATTTTATCGAGACAAGTTATCGAGAACATTCCGCGACAAAGCTGAAAACATCAAAAGAGTAAATAACGTTTACCGTACAATAGGAAAGTCCGTGATAAATACATTTATTACATTTATTGTGCCAAAATAAAGCAAGTTAGTTTTTAATAATAGAATAAACTAAAAAGAACCGAGAGAAAACTATTGATTGTTTTGCGGCCCACTCCTTTACCATTAGTTACCATGTTTTAACAGTAACGGCATATGTAATCATAAATCCTTCACCGGAATTTTAAAAAAATATTTGAAACTTGAATAGTGTACTGAAGTCCATTTTGGAAATAGAACAACAGAGAATGCTCATATTTGTAGAAATCAGAGTGAAGGTTAAAAGGAAGAACTTGAGGTTTCTGTACTTGATTGGCTACTATGATTAACTATGAAGAGGCAGTGATAGGATTCATTAATACAGCAAAAAAACAAGGATTCTTTGAAAGATTCAGGCTTATTATTTGACTTGGTAAATAAAGGTTATGCATATCCATGAAAGTTTTCTTCCACAAGCAAAAGTTTGAAATTACTGAGCGAGCGTATATCAGAAATTACAATGTTTCCCTTACACCTATCAAAAAATACTCTGTGTTTTTGTCCGTCAGGGCTTTGTTAAAGGAAATGGGAAAACTCAGCTATGTTAAAGGAAATGGGGAAAGCTGATCAAATATTTTTGATTGAAAGATGTCTAGGGGTGATTATCGTGAAATGCACTGTAAGCTGTTTTATTGAGTACGAAATGTTTTAGAAACAAGGAATTTGAATCACATCGTAGAGAATCGAGCATCTCATATACAAATAGGGAAGGATAATGTTTTTTTCCTTCCCACGAAAATTTTTCCTTAAAAGATTGCATTTTTTATTATTGCATGTATGTTGAAATTTTAGTGTAACTAAATAAGCTACAAGAGGGCAATTATTAATCTATTGCTAAATAAATCGGGGCGTTTTGGAAATTCGATATTTTTTCTTCCAGTTCTGGAACAAAATAAAATGTTTAGATTTCAATATGTTTGTAAATTCTTCAAAGTATATATAAGCTTAGACTGTCGAAAAAAATGCTCAGTATAATGTGATAAATTAATTGAATGTCAACAGTCATCGACTTGCTTGCATATAAATGTCTGTTGATGGCTGAAAATATAAGTTCTGTATATTGTTTTTGTATACATATTTTTCCCTGTAAACTGTATTTGGCAGATATGTTGAAATTAATAGTGAGAGGTAAATCGAATTCTCATCACTGTAGCTTAAAATTACAGTTTTTCTGCGCTAAGAGTTTTCACATGTTTCACCGTAATTTATAATTCTGTGTGTGTGTATGATTATGGCAAAGCCTCGAGGGCTATCTGCCTAAGGGGAGGGATTCCTTCGTGGAGGACTTTCTAAGGGAAACTGGCTCGTATACACGTTACACATGAGGAAAACCATGAAAACGCCCATGCAGCCAGCCCGTTCGCGGGATTCGAACCTCGGACCGAACTACCATTGTTCAGCGACTTTACCGCTCGGCCGCTGGTGGGCTAATTTATAATTCTAAAAATTCTTTTAGGTCAAGAAACTAAAACTTGTAAGCTCTTAGTGCAGTTCATCAGAAAAATCCATTTTTGTCGTAAACACGGAAATAATAGTAAATTTTAACCGGTTATTAATTCATCGAAAGTGCCCTATATAGATCCATTTTTTTCCTCCCTGATGATAATAATCCCGTAGTTTTATCCTAAAGGCCTGAGATCATTGCTCCCTTCAAATTAGTGTGATGGCATAGTCTAACCAAAGTAGTATTTTTACAAAAGATGTTCATTCAAGTTACTAGCATATGCTACGCATTTTAATATAGCAAAGTCTAAATTTACTAGCTTGAAAAAAATTGAAAGCTCATAATGTTTTAAAGCGTCATAACAGTGTTGATAAAAAGAGCTAAAATTATCGTTTATTATAATGGACAGAATGACGCAAACTTGAGAACTTTGAGCAATAAAAATAGCACATGAGCGTCTACATCTTAAAACTAGTATTTAGAAGAGGAGAAAGAACCTTACATTCCCTCTAATATTTTGTAAGCATTCCTCATCAAGACCACCCTGGAAAAAATAAAACAAATAGCAGAAGCAGAGGATACCCTGTCGTTAGGAATGGCAATGGTATGCGATGTGGCCTCTGCAAGGTCTTGCTGCGCGTCTTGCCTGAAGACTTAGTGCGATGACCGCACTTTGTTTAGTAATGTGTCCTTCAGGATATGCAGCTGTTATGCAAAGTAAACTGAAAAGAAAAATGAAATAAAAGCGGTTACTTTATCTGCAGCCAAAGGCACAGTTTCCTGAGTGTGTATTAATTTCATAGATTTTATTGATTTTATTTAACAAGATATATTAATTTTTAAGGGAATGTCTCGTACAGAACACCTAATGACGCATCATTCTTGAATTACCTTTTGTCAGGTTACACTGATTAATCATATATAATTAAGATAAAACCACTTTTGCTGATGAAATGGTATATAACTATGCTAAAGAGATTTTGTTGTTGCTATCTGCTTAAGAGAAGGGATGCCTTCGTGCAGGACTTTCTAAGGGAAACTGGCTTGTATACACGTTACACATTGGAGAAAACACGACGAAAATGCCCATACAGCCAGCCCGTTTGCCTGGAATCGAAATCAGGTCGGAACTACCAGTGTTCAGCGGCTTTACCGCTCGGCCACTGGTAAACCAAGCCAGTTTCCTTTAAAACCCTTCACGTAAGCATCCCTCCTCTTAGACATATAGTTGTCATGTGATATTTCTATAATTATTAATTAAATAAAATATGGCAAGCGGAGCAAGTTGCAAACTGGTAGAGGTGCGCTGCGCTATTTACCAATTTTATATATATAAAAGACTGAGTTCAAAAGTAATAGATTTATGTTATATCAGGAAAAAGGTGCTAGTCATATTTATGATGTAATATTAAAAGTGAAAATTTATTTATTTATTTTAGTCAAAGTTGAAAACCTAAACTTTTTATACAGGAAGTTAAAATTTGTTACTTGATTTTTTTTTTTTTTTAAATACAAAAAATTTCTTCATTTATTATGTAAGAATTATTTTTAACTTTAATTTATGGCATATTTTTGAGGAAGTCGTAAGCTTTTCAGGCGTAATTCTTAATCACGTTATATCAGCTTCCGTTTTAATAGAATGAAATAGGGAAAGATATTTTGTCACTAAAATGAAGACAAGAATGAAGAGTTCAAATAGTTTTAATTCCCGTCCCGGTTCAATTAACATATTTTAAGAGGCTTGATACAATTGCCGAAGTATTGTAATATGGGACCTTCATTCAAGATCTAATTTTTAAATTTTTAGCTAAAGGTATTTTGAAAAATCTCTAAAAAAATAAAGTAAATTTCCGAAGTTTTTGATAAGATATTGCTCCACTTTTCTATGCAATATTTCTGTTTCGCCACCTTTCTATTGTTTATGCAATCATGCATTCTAAATGGAATCTTTAACTTCTTCCCCAAACATGGTCTGCTGTGCTTTGAATTTATTTTATCAATCATTTTGAGGGAGAAGTATGGAACGAAGACAGTTTATTTTTCAATTATTTGCAGTTCACTGATTAATAAATAACCTGAATTACACAATTATGTATAATTTGGAAATCATTATGACACAAGGAGCTCTAGATATATTGTTCGTGTAACGTTTTTCTTATACATTGCATGGTATGAATTATATGCATCAATAGCATCATCCGTTCGACGTTATGTAAAAGCCAAAATTTATTGTAGAAAGCAATGAAAATTTGTAGATACCTTTCATAGTCTTACAGCACTACTATCTTGCACTTTATTTCCTCTAGACTGTTCATATGACAAACTGAAATTTCGCATACTTTATACTAAGGAAGTCGGGTGTTTTAAATTTCAGTTAGATTTTTAGCGATCAAGTGTTGCACTCTCTGATTGTGAATGTTGCCCTTTCGTTTACCAAAGACATATATCCATACTGATATTGCAAACTTTACGAAAGTAGACTGCAGATAAACGATTCAGCAAAGAATCTGAAATTAACAATTGCTACATTTTCCTCGAATCACTATTTATTTAAAAAAAGACAATTTTTCGCAGCATGAGACCGCATAATGTCTTGTGCAGGGCGGTACACATCTAAAACAGATAAACTCTTAACTGCTGAGTAACCTAGCATAACTAATAATTCATTGCATATGCAATATTTACTCCATAAGTCTAATTCGAGTCAATACATTGAGATATTCTTTATAAGCTTGCCATTCAAAAGTTTGGAGAAGTATTTAAGGGTCTTACTTTATGCTTTAGTAAGGAAATTATTTCTAACTAAATATTGAATGTGAAGTATTTTCTTTCCGAGGTACGATATTTCTTTAAATTTGCTAGATAAAGCAACACTTTTATGTAAACTGTTAGAAAAATTACTGATATAATTTTATGTGACACTAATGTAGCGTTAAATTAATCTGGAGTCGTTAATCGGGAAATCCTTTGAAAGGAAATGCTTTGAAAATATGAAGTACGAATGTTTAGAAAAGATCCTTCTTCAAGAAGGATTGATTCATTACGAAATTTCTGGAACCTAAAAACGAACCTTAAAAAATCCCAAGTAATATCGTATTTTAAACGCCCATAACTCATATGGTTCATAATGCCATTAGTGATGACTAAATCAAAGACCTCGGAAGCACACAAACCAACGAGCTTCCACCTCCATGTTTCACTGTTGCCAAGAGAATTCCTTGAATGCATTTCTGTATTTCGCCTCTTGTCCGATACACAAATATCCGCCTCCATACCTTTCGCCTCCTGTCCGATCCAAAAATATTGAATTTACTTTCATCTGAAAAAATAGTTTTCTTGCAGAACTCTGGACTTTTATTGACGTATTTTTTGGCGAAGAATAATCGTCAGTTTCGTAACCTCCAATTTCTCACTCGCAAAGAATTTTCGTCTCGCAACACGGCCATGGAACCCGTGTTTTTTTGCATGTATTTAGAATTGTACTTACTTATACTGCTCTTCCCATGTTTCTCAGTTCTGTTATAAGCTTAGAAGCACTTACTTTCTGATCTCTCTTCAACGAAGTGCCAGAAATCGTTTGTCAACTAATGCAAGTAGATATAATCATCCTGAACGAGCACTATTTTGCACTGTAACTTTTGCACGCAATAAACTTTTGAGTAACCGACTGCAAATTTGAACGTGGTCTGTCAACTAAAACTGAAATTTTAGTTTACCACCTTTACGAAGTTTTAAGATTAATTCTCTTTCGAAACACTCATTTCTTTACCTTTAAGACTCATAATTAAAATTTTACGTTTCTTATCACATTTAATGTTACATCCGGTCATTTTATATAATCCGCCAGATAAATGACATCAGTTATCAATGAAAAACTGGCTAAATTAGAAAATGCTACCAAAATTTTGCATTTGTTTGAATGTTCAAACACGCCAATAAATCCCTAATTTTAATTTCCTGTATATTCAAAAGCTAATTCAATATCTTTTTCGAATTTTTTTTTCACTCGTATTTGGTAAAATGTTTTATTAGTTATTGCTCTTTGAAGAAATTTCGATAGAATTAGCGAGCTAAAACAATAGTTTTTTTCGCGAAACCAATCTTATACGAATAATTTCTACACTCACTGTAGTTTACAAAGCGGCTTTTCAATAAAGGAAGTCGTATGATTTGCTTAGTTCGTCTTCCGAGGGGGTGGTGGAGATTTGTATGTTTCAGCTTTTGAGCTAAGTTTATTCAGTTTCAATTGAAATTTATTTAGATGTTTGACTCGGTGAAATAAATGACAACCAGCATTATTTTATTATAACAGAGAAGAAAGTAGCGTTAGCGAAAAATGACGCTGCAGTATACAAATACTAATATACGAATGAAATATGCGACATAATTCTTATAACTCGCATCGAAAACAACTGATAAAATATATATTCTTATACATTTTCGAATTTTAATTATAAAAGCTGGATTCCCCCTTTAAGTGTCTAAGCTGCAAAACACTGGGAGTTCATTTGGGGCTGTGTTACCAATGGCTGATTAGAAAATCCTTCACTGAGATATTACTTCCCATGAGTTGATAGCTCTAGTATGTTTTGCCATAGATGCATTTTGTCACTTTTTATTTGATCTTAAATCGGAAATGATAATTTTCGTAAACCTTTGCTAGGTGCTACTCTGTGGTAAATCTGAGCGTAACACTGAACAACGTTATTAATTTTAATTATATGGCTCAACAGTTTCACCCCAAAATATCAATTCGGCCTTGGAAATTATTATTCAAAGTCAAAGAATTCTTGATTTGAAAACTTATTTAATCCATATAATCACTTTTCTTATTTTCAGGAAAAAATAGCTCAAAATTTAACTAATAAAAATGCGAAAATGTACAAGCCTGTTTTTCTTTGTAAAATTTAATTTCTTTTAACGTATAAAACATGGTACGGTTTTTAGTGACGTAGGTTTTCGCTTAAACTTTCGTAAGATTCTAAAATCTCAGCTATGTCATTACGTGGTCAAAATTATGACACGTGTTGCGTGATAAAAATATCGCAGATAAATGCCATGAAACATTAGTTTAATCATCCTTTCTTTTTTATTTATCATAGCTGAAATTTAAAGTCGCTCTAATCTTGTTAAAATCATTATTATTTTTGTTTTCAACGACACCTGAATTTAATCGAATGTTTCTTTTATTACAGATATGGAAACTGAATGCTTTCCAGCAGTGTCCATGACGTCTGCAACAGGAGAACCAGATTTTCCAGAAAATGTTCTTATCAAACAGGAGCCGGCTTCTCCTCCCCCTGCTACATCGCCTCGCGCTCACAGTTTATCAACAATATCTTCTCTTTTAAATGCACCATCTCCGCCACTTTCCTCTGCATCTTCCATATCTTCTTTGCATCCTCAATCTCTTCTGAAGCAGCCGACCATCGTCCTTGCCGCTCGGCCTTCACCTTTACATTCTGCGTCTTCATCGTCTAGAGACCACCAAATGATGTTCCCTAAAGTCAACGTCAAAGTGGAACCCTCTCTATCGAGTAAGTGTACTCATCCTCTACCTACAAAGATTCACTGACATCATATATAAATTTATCGATATGATTTAGAACTAGATTATGATTAATTAGATAATCAGTTACTATATAGCAAAATGCTTATAATGATGTGATGTTATCCGTATAACGGCTCAAGTTATGTTCAATGTTCATGTAGAAAAGCTTTCAGACTTTGACGATAAAGGCAGAGGCTCCGAAGCAGACTCATTATCGCCTAGCCCACAGTGCACACGCACCTAAGGACATCATTAGGAGAGCCAGAAAACCACCTTATATATAATCAATCGTAATTATTTCCCCCCTATAACCAATCTGGGAATTTGGGGCTCCTCAACGACGTTGTCCATAGGCTCTCAGATTGACTTAATTGGCCTTGCTTGGGATTCACTCGAATATCGTAACATCTAGACCTCCCAAACTGACGGGGTTATGCTACAGTAGAGTAGGAACGTGATTCCTTAACTGCAGGGATGTCATTTATACGGATAATATTTTGCCGCGAAATATGCTGAGAATGTCTTTGCCAGTTGAATGTTTACCAAACTGGACAGCATACCCTGAACAGTATATTTACAAACACTCACTGTAGTGTTGGATAAGCAACACACCATCAAAAGCTTTGAGTTGATTTGTTTCACTTTATCGCACAGTTGACTATCAACATCTGTCTGGCAGGCCTAGAGACGTTTAGTTATCCAAGTGTCTTCAGATGCTCTTTTTGGGAATATACCTCTGCCATTCCAAAACTGAGTAAGTAGGCGATGAGCGAGACACGTTTAATGAAACCTTAACACGTGTGCAAAATTTTAAACAAACATTCTGTTCATCGCATTTGACAGAAATGCAATTAAATATGGCAGAAATCCCTCTATAATCGTTCTTGTATAAATGGCAGTTTCCATTTGCTGCTTTTAAAATTTCGCGTTTTTACTGAATAATCAAATCTTTTTTTGATCAATCAAATCTTGTAATCGATTTAGATCCGATAGCATGCAACTAGAGAGTATTGCGAGTTAGTTTACTTTTAAATGTTGCTTTGTGATAATTAGGAAATGTTGTATAACTTTGCAATTGACTCTTTTTTTTTTTTTTTTTTTTTTCTATTTCACTTCATTATAGATTGAGATTTATATATATATTATATTTACTAAAGAAATATTGATTATATTATCTCCTAATATAAATTTAGTAGAAGTATGATATATATTGCTAGAGGGCACTATTATCACTGTAGTCAATCGAACGCGCCCGTTCTGTTAGACTTTAAGAAGTTCACAACAATTCTCTTCAGAAACGTTTCCTTCTGAAAATAGATTTTTTATTCTCTTTTCTTTTAAAAGAAGTTATCGAATATATGTCCCCCCCCTTTCAGATAAAAATGAAAGGTCTGTCTTATTTTTTAAGGTAGTTGTGTTCTTTTGTCTCTCTATTTTTCTCAGTGACCCCCCCTTGGAAAGCTACTTGTCATCATCATAATGTTTAACAAGATCAAGGGAGGGAGGCATCGCTGGTCTACATTTTCTAATATATAATACTTCAGTATACATTTTACCCTCAAAATGTTTTTTAATGCTCCAAAAAGCGTTAAAAAAAGATTTGATTATTCAGTAAAAACGCGAAATTTTAAAAGCAGCAAATGGAAACTGCCATTTATCCTGGATTAAGCAGTCGCTATTTTAAATGGATTGTTGCTAAATGCGGCGTTATTTGTAGTCCAAGCGATTTTTCTCGAACATTCGGATTAAAAGATTTTGCATGGACAAGTTTATAAAATCTCAAAGAAATTCGGAATTTTAATTTACCCCATCGAATGGATGGAACGTTGCTGGCTGAAAAACGGGTTGGTTTAGTCTGTGCCCATAAACAGCGAACGCAAATGTGAAGATGCCAACGAAACAAATAAATGAAAAACTCTCAGTGTTTAAAATAGATGAATGTGAACTATTTTTCAGTACGCTCTGTGATAAAACATATGCACCACTTCCACAAAAGTTCTAATCGGGCATTTATTTTCGTAGACATATACTTCCGGTTACAAAAATGATTTAAATGATGCAAACATTCATTTAGTATTTTGAAATTTAAAGAAATCAATTATATGTAAAATGCGAAATCTAAATTTTACACCTTCCTTCTGTCAATATACTTAAGAAAATCTTCTATGACCAAAAATTGACCAAGGTATATAATGAGGTGATATTTGACGTCATTTTGAATTTGCATTAAAGGGTCGGTAAATAAATAAATTAAGACAATTTGAGGTTCACTTTTTTCCCACTTAAATGCCATTCCATGATATTCTTTTGTGATTTACTAGTGTCTTTATTTATAATGTTGTTGCATTCGTAATGCCGAAAGAATTTTCACACAAGTAATTTGTAAATTTTAAAATTCTGTATACTTTTTCATGAAATTTTTTGAATGAAATTTTATTTATTAAAATTCACTTTCATGAATATCAGTTTACGATCATAAAGCCGATAAAAGTAAAAAATTAATTAAAATACAAATTTTTAATTAAGGCAAATAATGTTACGAGTTGGCTATGTGCCAAAACTTCAGCCTCCCAGTATATTCTAGAATACGAATTCTATAAGATATCCTTTTCGAGGGGGGGGGGAATTATGCTCATCAATATTTTTCACAATAATCTGCATACAAATGCTCGGCACGTAACCTCTTAAGATGAAATCTTTTCCTAAGCAATATCTTATTTTTAGTTATGCACAGATGCAAACGTTTCGCTCGTCAGCTTGTGTACGATCCCTGAATATGATTCTCGATTAACAAATATCACGGTCAGATTTTGTTGTACAAGAGTCAAACGTTTGGTGTTTTATTTTTTATAAAGAGTGCGAAATTTTCCTAAACACAAGTGTACAGTCCGGAGGAACGTATAAAAAATTAGATTTTCTGACTTTTTGATAAAACTGATCTACGACCCACCACTGCGACTCTAAACGTATACGGACGTCTAAGAATATGCTGCATATAAAAGGTAAAAATGCATGGTGGAAAGTCTAGCTAGATTTTTCAAAATTTTTGTTAAAGAGCAACATAAATGGCACAGAAAAATTGCCTTTATTGATGGTAGAAAAGTCCCCAAAGAAAGAAAAATCTATTAATATTTCAAGTGTTGAAACATTACTGCGTAATTATAAATTAAAAAAGAAAGCGGTAATGACAATAAATTTTATGAAGAATATTAAGTTAAACGGAACAAAAAATTTTAAAAAGAACGCAAAAAGTTTGCTCTTTATGGATAGTTTTGCAGTACTTTCAAAGCCTCCCTTTGAAAACGTGAAAATCATTTTCTTGCCACTAATTCTGTTTCCCGGTTACATGTCATAGATTAAAAAATCATCAGCTAGTTTAAGTGGTATTTTCCCAAATGTTTTTGCAACAAAATAAAAACCCGTGAAAAAACATTCAAGCTTAATATGTTAGAGGCTGTGCATTTTGCGGTGGATGCATGGGAATCGATTACGTCAAATGTCATCTCAAACTTATTTATAAAGCTGGATTTTCTGCTGCCGATTGAAGGGGAATACGACCTTGACGTTTAAGAAACTGACTGAAAACCATTACAAAATCGAATGAGTTTCAGTTCAGTTCTACCAAGTTAATAAATGTGGACAATGGCGTTATGTCGTGCGAAATTTTATTACTGGAAGATGAATGTCGTCAAGATATCGAAAATTTGAAAGTGAAAGCGAAATTAAAGAACCAGGAAATATCCCTTCTTATGTAGAGAAAATAAACACTATAAAAATATTTCGCCATTTCATAGAAATCAAAGAAAATTTTAAGACATCTGGAATGCTATCATTACCAATTTATTGAAAAGAGGAGGAAACAGTTAGCTATGCATAATTTTTACAATAGGAGTTATTGAATAAAAGTTTTAAATAATGAAAAATTTGATGAAAAACTTGCTAAAAATATATAAAAATTGCCGGTAGGCAGTTCCATTTTGCATATTTAAATAACATTTAAGAAATAAATTTTAATATAGTTTAGTTGAAAGTAATTTAAATAATTAAAATTTAAAACGGTAATTTAATAGAAAATGAAATGTTATATTAATTTATTTAAATTCAATTAAAAAAGAAAATAAGTGGATTTTAATTTCAGAGCATTGGTTATAAGATTAATATTGCAGTAGTAAGCTGTTTTGTGAATGATTACAGTTTTGGAAAAATGTTCCCATTTGAATTTTTTTTATTTGGGCCTTTTCAGACTTTTTTAAACGGGCTCTGCTGTTTGTGTGTATGCATATTTACAATATATATACTGCAGTTTAACTTAGTTTTCCTTAGGCAGAAAGGAAATAGTTGTCACATACGAATTTTTTGAAGTAGATAAAACATCTGCTAAAAAAAATGGAAGAAATGTCTTTCGGCAACAGATACCTATTGCCTTCAAAATGATTCTGTGTTTTGGCGTAGCAGTTTTCTTAAATTTCAGCCTTTACGATAAGTGTTGCTATAATTTGTTTGTATTGCATATCCTATTATCAACTTTCAAGAAAAGTCATTATGGTCAGCGTTAACCCTTTTGCTGTCTAGTGCCTTCCTAAATTATATAGATTTTGTTGCTCGATGCAGCACTTGCGCCGACTGTGGTGCGATCCTCGTGCTCATAGTGACCCTGGTGGACTCATAGACCCTGGTGTGTTTTATCTTACATCAGTCTTCAGAGGTACTGAAAAATTAATCTAAGCTTTCTAGCATATTGCCATTGAAAAGGTACTTGATTTAAGTTAAAAAGTTAACATTCGCATTTAACTCTATTAAGATGAAAAAAAAAATCCTTAAATTTTTTAACTTATTTTAAGTAATCTTCCACAATTAATTTAGGTTTGTTTGAACATTTTACTATCTTGTATGCAGAGTAAGAGGGGGTATCTCCCTTTTTGTACTCTTTTTATCAGTGTTTCTCTTAAATATGTATAAAATATCTCTAATTTCTCCTATGACTGTTATTTGCAGCAAGCGGTTTTCCACTTCCACCCACACCACCTTCCTGTAATGGTAGCGATTCTGATGGGAGTTTGTCTCCTGTTCATGGAGGCTCCTCTCACCTCCCTTCATCACCCCCAGCTCTTCTCTGCTCTTCACCACCTTCAACTTCATCGACATCAACGACCCAGTCCACCGGACATGTGGGACGCAAGTCCCATGCCAAGGTTGTTTTGCCCATAACATCAACAACGTCCAAGCATTCTAGCAACAGCCAAGCAGCTCTCATCAGCAGTCAGCCAGTGAGTTTGAAGCAAATTTGCTTGCAAATTTTAGAAACATATACTACTGTTCTTGTTATATTGGATATTTAGCGAATTCGATGATCTTGAGAAAGCGAATTAAAATACATATTTATTTACTTATGCAAGTTTTTCTTTTTTAAATTTTAGAAAGGAGCAACTGGAGTTTTGCTTCTTACCGATGAAGAAAAAAGAACTTTGCTCGCCGAAGGCTATCCCATTCCTCAACGGTTACCACTCACAAAAGCTGAAGAGCGGTCATTGAAGAAGATAAGGAGAAAAATTAAAAATAAGGTTATAACGCATGTAACTTTTATTTTCCTTTCTAAATAAACTCAAAACAGAGTATTCTTTTACTATGGAAACAAATCAAAATGCGGAAGTAAAATTTTAAATAGTACTTTATTTTCTGTAAAACTATTGTTTTGGAGGATGTATGCATTGAAAAAAAAAATCTCAAAAGAACTAAAATATAATTAATTTTTATTTCTGAGCTTCAATATTTAACACACAAAGTCTTGGTATGTAATTTAAGCATTTAGTATTGAAACTAATGCTGTAGTCAAAGAATTATTTACTATTTGCTTTGAATTAAGATATGCTTTCTTTTTAAATTCTTTAATGCCATCAAATAATATTAAAGTTTATATGAACCAATAAGCAGTTTTTTATCAGCATGCAAATTTTGAATTTAGAATTTTTGTACCTAGATATCTGCTCAGGAAAGTAGAAGAAAGAAAAAGGAATATATGGATGCCCTAGAAAAAAAGTAAGCACAAGGTTTCTGCTAGATATACATTTTTTACGGCATTTTTAGATAGTTTTCTGCCTAGGGTTATAGCAGAAGCTTAATTTTTAAGATACAGCTTTGGTAAATCTAGTATTTTCCCGATTTACTTTTTTGTTTACATTTTGGATTTTTCAATATTTCTTCTAGAGTCGAAATCCTCTCTAGTGAAAACAACGAATATAAAAAGAAATTAGATTCATTGGAAGGGAGCAATAAGTAAGATATGCTAAATTTAATGCTTGTAAATTTGGTTAATATAATATTTTTGCTGTATAAGTTTCTTTAGTTTTTAATCACTTTTGAAATATTAAAGAACATATTTAAATTTCTTACAGGTCTCTTTTATCTCAATTACAACATTTGCAAGCCATTTTGAGTGATATGCCCAGCAAAAGGAGTCGTAATGTGGGCACACAAACATTTCCTAGTTCATCAGTATGTACATATTATTCATAATTATTATTTATTAAAAACTTTGGCAGAATTTATATTTAGAAAATAATTATTGTCTACATAAAATTACTAAAAAATACTTTAGAATGCCCTTAAATTAATCGGTAAGGAAGGTCTATACTGAAGCCACATTATTCTAAGTTTCTTACATGTGAGATCAATGATCCTGATTAATTTGGACAGACCTTCCCTAAAGACTGTCGGTTATTCCTGCCCTCCGAGGTTAATTCTTTTTAAGTAAGGCTATGGCAATCCGGAGGTACTCTAGCCCTTCAAGGGATAGTTTACTTGATAAGACGAGCTTCACAATCCCAGAGCCTTGGTGATCTTTCCATTTTCCCTTTCCCCTTCCTCATAGCTTTTATTTTTTCCCTTAAGGTTTTCCTCTTCAGAGGCTGGGCTTTGTCATGAGAAGTTGTTCCATCTCTTGTCTCTAGGCTGGAATGTCGAGAAAACTGTCTACTCGTTAACTGTACATGCAGACCAGTAAGGCTGGAAAGGAGGGTTCTGGTAGTTGAAGGGCGAGATACTCTCTCTCTCTCTCTCTCCAACACACTGCTTTGGCCTCTGCTTCAGCTAAAGGGGAAGCATCTAGTAGTTCTCCTGACTGGTGTCAATCTGCTGGTCTCCTGAATTAGTGTGGGTGGCTTGGTAATAAGCAATCGGAATTTCCTGTGTTCGGGAAAGCTGAGTGCATAGAGCTTCTGTAACCGTAACACTAGGATTTATCTGAGCTAATGAAGACGTCTGGTACTGCTCTATGACGTCATGAAAACCACTTTTTTAATTCAAAAATTAAACCTTCACGTATAGGGGAGCTAGACAACTAGTATAGAGGAGACTATCCCTGCTCTATCGACGGAAATTAATTTCGACCAGTATGATACCCATCTCCAAATTTAATCCGACCGCAAAGGGTTAATTAATATATGAAAGTTAAAATTTTACCAAATGGAATGTTTGAAAATATTACTTGGCTCTATTGTGAGCCATTTGAAAATTAAATTTTTAAAGCCCTCCTTAAGTACTGAAATAACCACAGATTTTTTTTTTTTTTTTTTTCAATTATGGGCTTTATTTTATGAAATGTCGTAACTGTGTAGGTATATGTTTGAAAACATTAACACTGTGCATTTGCATTATGCATATGAATATTTATATGAGAAAGCTATCAAAGAATTATATTAATATATTTTGAACTTTATAGTCTTCAAGGCAGAATGATTCCAGTACATCTGAGATGTCAACAGAAGTTGTAGAAGTTATTGATGGTAAGTAAAACTTGTATAAAAAGAAATCAAAATGCAAGTAACTACAGCTGTTAGTTTTTAACCATGTTAAGTGCCAAGCCCGTTTTGTGTTTTTTTTTTTTTCGTTTACCCACAATAACCAATTTTGTCCACATGCTGGTAGCCCAAGATCTGTATAAAATTTAATAGAAGAATGTGATTTTTTACATAGTATATCATCAGTTAATATTGACTGATGCTGCCAAGCTGAAAAGTATACTGTCAGCCGTCAGTGACTGACATGATGCTTAACGTGTTAGGAAGTTATATGTGAACCTGAAATATCTTCTTATTTCATTTCTATAAAATTAAAAACTATTAGGAGAAAGAATGTTTGTGGCCATATTAGTTAAATAATTCAAAAAGTTATTTTACTTGCATTACAGACTTTTTAATCATCTGGAGCCATGTGTTTCAAATGCTCCTGAAATTTCACAAGAAATGTTCTTTTTAAATATGTAGTATCTTTACTGATATTTTTTAAAAAATGGCATAAAATTATAATACAATTTTGTCTAACACTGGTACATGAAAATGCTTTAAAAATATAATGCAGTGAAAATGCAAGTTCTGAAACTTTTAGCATGAATTTTAAACAAACTTTGTACACTGTAATAAGCAGGATCTTAGCATGTGACCGAAAAGAAATAGCAAAATTAGAAAATTTATGTTATGAAATGGATGTTGAATAAGAATAAATATTATATTATCTCCAGAGTATTCGACATAATTTCACCTAGGTGAACTTATTGACCACTAAATATAGCAAATTCTTCTTCCAGCTGTTATCATCTGAACATCTTAATATTATGACCCTGTCTGGATTAGATACATCTATGAATAAAATCGGGTACGAAGTCTTGTATGCAATCCCGCACAGCTTTTGTGGAACTAAAAAAAAATATTTTACCTGTAGAAATGCTTGCTAAAAGTATTTCTCGAGCATTTGAAAATTAGTACTGAGTTACACACGCCATCCATATTTGCATATTCTGTACATCATTCTTTAAAGATAAGAACAAACAAACAATAAAAATGACAAAAAAAAAAAAAAAAAACTCAGCATCTTTTTAGAAAGAGTTTAAACCAGGTTAAACCTTTCTGTAAATATGGTTCTGTTAATCTAGTCTTAATTACTTGAGGTAAAGAATGTAGCATCTGCCAGTGGAAAAAGATGCTTTCATGAAGATGCTATTTCAAAAAGATACTTTTTTTTATGGGAAACTAACCCATATTTATAAATATTAGTGGACTCATTGTAACTGCATCAATAGTTAAAAACATTGCAAGATGGTTTGAACATACCCTCCCTTTCTCAAAGTTTTTAAATAATCTGTAGGCTCTGTAGCTCAAACCTGCACACACTGCTCACGTTTTGTCAGTGAGATGCTGTTAATTTCAGCTTGTTCTTATAAGTTCTTCAGTTTGAAATATCTAAACTGTTCATAATTTTAAGCATGGTTGATTGTTTTGCAGCTTGAAGATGTCTATTTCCTAGTCTCAGCTTAAATAACTGTTACTTCAGGGAGGTTTTAGATGCATTAGTCATATAATTTATTCAGATATTACTGATAAGATATAATACATTTTTCATACCATGATTTCCGTTTTACTTGCCAGTCAATATATTTTTTAGAAATATTTAGAGAAAATCAAATTTATGCATTACAAGTATTGTCTGTGCATCAAAATAAAATAAAGATTCTGTGTCTATATTTTACATGCTTTGAGTACTTAACTAATTCTTCTGGTAGTTCATGTAATTCATTAATATGTGGGTATGTTCAGAACCCTTAAAAACGTTTTATATAAATTGTAAATTGCATGCCTATATATTTAGATGGAATGTCTTGATTTTTTTCCTATTTTTTTAGCCAAAGGAAGGTAGCAACATTGCCCTGAGGAAGTTCACATACATTCCGGTAAGTGTTTAGAAATGATTTAAACAAAGGTTGAATGTAAATCAAACTATTAGTTTTGTAATTTATTACTTCCCAGCATTCATGTCTTTTTCAAAATATAGTATTCTGACATTATTCAAAATATAGTTTATTGATATTAAGTCATTAACCCTATCACTAATTTTAATATCTTCTTTTTAAAATCAATGAGTTATTTTTAATGAGGAGCATAAGCTCAAAAAGAAACTTGAGAAGTATTACTAATGTTTAAATGCAGCCATGTATAAAATTCATTGGTATACTTATTGGTTATCCCGTCTAACATTTTTGTCTAGATCATTTTTTGGCTCGAACGTATATTTTGGCGACAAAACATCATCAGTAACATTTGAGTAAAACTTATCTGCTTCTTATTAATAATATTTTTGTCTAAAAAAAGGACTATCCCCACATGACAGTCATTTGCATTTTTCCACTGATCAGTATAACAATTTCACTTGCTAATTTTTTCAAATTTCAGCAGCTGAAAAATTAATATTATGAGCAACAGCTTAAAAAATTCGCCGTGGACGGCTAGCTGGTGATAAACGGTCAAGGGTTACCAAAATCTCGTTACTAATGCTTTGCTGCCGAATTGTTGGCAGCAAAATATTATTGCCAAGAAAATGTGAGCTCGGATAACCGATAAGTACCAGTTCTTTAAAGTTAAGGTTATGTAGAATAAAATGCTTGTCAGTTGTGGAAATTCTTGAATTAGTAATAATGTTTGTAAAATATTTGATATGGCTGGTGCTAGGCATTTTTCTGCTGAGCGCAATTTTTGCGAGTCCTAAACACTACTGCTCAGGGCCTCCCTAAACTCTATAAATTTGGCCTACCTTAAATTTTCTTTCTCAATACTTTTCTAAATTCAAATAATTTTTCTGCTCCTTAATTCTGCTGCCCATAATATCATGTTTATAAAGTTCAGAACAAATAATGTTGTGCAGAAGTAGATTAACCTTTAAGCAAAATAAGCATATACTAGGGCACCAAGGAAAGGGGGCACCACAGAAATGTCTTAGGTATTCAGGATAAGGGGCTCTACAAAATTTCTTACTGCTACTTTAAACATGAAATGTATGGTGCTAAACAAAGAGTAAGAGAAGAAGCATGAAGGAAAAAAAAAGGTGTAAATACAAGTGAGGGCACTGAAATTTTTAAAGTGTTTCCTCTTAACCCCTTCTCGCCGACTGTCATGTATACGTGCCAGCAACGAACACACTTTTCTACCGGCCGACACGCAGGCATGCCAGAGGATTGTTCCGTTCTCTACCGACTGTCATGTATTTGTGCCAGTACTTTAAAACGTTTTTCAAACTATAATTTCTGCCACAAGATGGCACTGTATGTCCATATGGTTTCAGATACATGTAAATTAGACCTTCTACTCGAAATGAGAGAAGCATGACTCACATACACGTGTTTTTGATTATATAAACAAACGGGAAAATAAATGTTTCCGAATGGCGTGATTTATGACGTCTCTTTAAATCGCACTTTATTTGCACGTGGTAGTTGTTTACTGTAAGTAGAGAAGTTTTATTTGCTCTAAAGCGTTGGGTATTTCGGTTTGCAGTTCAGTTTTAAGAAAATAATTAGATCTTGTTAGACGTGAATTCTTTGTTTTTACCGTTGCAATGTCGAAGCATTGAAAATGTTTAACAGAGCATGAAATAGCAGAAATGATGCAAAATATTTCAGATATTGATTCTGAAATTCTGATATTCTGATATTGATTCTGAAAGATTAACTGAAAGACATTTTCCAAAACTTTGTTCAGAAGAGACTGATAAGAAAATGAGACGACGATGCTTCGTTTGTTCACATTCCCGGAAAAATCCTCCAAAACGGCAAATGAGTTATTACGAGTGCAAGGAATGTAACGTAGGACTGTGTGTAGATCTCTGTTTTCAAATTTTTCATACGAAAAGAGAATTTTAAGTAATATATTTAATTTTCAGATGTATAATGTTAAAATTCATAAAATGGTGAGTAATTAAAATAAAATGTGTAAAATGCATTTAAACAAGAAATAAGGTAATTAAAGTATATATATAAAAATATCTATAAAGCATAAGCCGTTTAAATACTCTATAGAGCATTATTAAACAATGTGTTGATACTTCGGAAATTTCATGGATTTGTTGAAAATTTCATGAATTATTATATTAGTACCTGTGTGAAATATATAGTTAAGAAAATGTATTCTGCAGCTACCTTCCTCTTAACCGCCTGCATAATCATATTCTTCACATTATTATTACATTAACTTACAACTGTTTCCTCCCCAAAATTTATTTGCCCTTTAACAACTTATTAAGGTTTTCAGATTCAGTGAAATAGTATTTTGAGTTTCATTTTTACTTCCTTGTCCGAAGTAAAGGAAATATAATTGCGAAGAATTTCCGGTGTTATATTTCAACCGAAATACCCATTTTCCCTAATCCACTGGAACGATTTCTTTTGCATGACATCAGTATGTACAGTCAGAATGAAGGACTTTTCCAAAACAGATTGTAAAATGGATTCAAAATTGATTTTTTTCAAGTTCTTCTCCTTGTATATTTATTACACACACACACCCACACACCCACATGCTTACTCGTCTTAAAAAGTCCTTCCCCAGCTTTTATTTTTGCAATCGTTGGTCATAATCACATTATTCCACTTTCAGAAGTGTTTTATTATGATGAAAATATTCATGTTGGGGCAATACCAAATTTAAAATAAATTTTCAACAAACAACAAAATCTACCTTTTAATGCTGTCTCCTGGTTCCTATACTTATGTCTCGAAAAGTTTCATATTTGTTATGAAAAAAATGAGTAGTTATAAGTTTGACTACAGTGCAACAAAAATTAACCTGGATATTTAATTTCAAACTTTGCAATTTTTGATGTCATTTTCAACTTACTGTGAGCAATCCGTTAATTAAGTTAAAATAGTTCAAGAAAAATGTAAATGAAGTGCAGCAAAAAGTGTGTATAATTTAATAGGTTGTACAATGATGTTGTGGTGCCAACATTAGATATTTAAATAAATAAAAAAACTTTGTGTATTTCTTTTTACATAAAAGTTTCAAACTGAGTAAATTTTGTAACTAAGGTCTTGATACTTAATTCTCATTCTTGCATTGCTTTTTAGGAAAATGGAGTGTTCTGAAGCATAGCCAGTCCTCCATGCTTATGAATAAGTGGATTGCTGTCCTTTTCTGATAATTTTTGTCTCCTGTATCATCCACTACAGCCAGAGCCTGCTTTTTCTTTCACCTGTTCTCCCATCTTTAAATTTATGAGAAAAATGTATTTTGTCTCATTGTACCTAATGCATTTGTGTGGACAAGGCTTCAGAAACAGAACTCTGCTGACTATTCTAACTTGTCGCCAAATTCTTTTAAGAGTGTTGTTTCTTAGTTAAGTAATGTAATGTATTTTTGATAAATTCATTCAGTAACATACTGAAGTGGCTTTTTTGCCTTCATCAGTGCATTTGTGTTTTAAAACCAATTCTGTTCTATTGAAAAATAGTAAACATGTTGGTTTATTTCGTTACATTTCAGACTAACGCAGTCGGTTTTTATAATGCAGAAAAATTTAAATAACTTCATTATTAATTTTTACAGTGTATGAAATAATATTTTACAAATGATCAATATTTCAGGATTAACTCAGTTTAATTATTTAAAGCATAATGTTGAACTGTTGGATAAAATTCAGTTTCATATGAATAAATTTTGTGAAACGTGAAAAACCATTAAGAATTTTTGAATATTGAATTTTCAGTTAGAATACTAGCTGCTAGAATTTGATTATTTGTCAAAAGTTAAATATAATTTTCATTAGTTAAAATCACTAAATTTTTAAGTTTAATAGCCAGGTTTGTACAGAAAGTAATATTCTTATACACAACTTTTTAAAGATGGATGGATATTTAGATATTTTAATAACAGAAACTCAACTAGAATAATAATTTTGTGTGCATATATTTACAAGTGAATCAAGTGGTAACAAGATAAATGTTTTAATAAATGAGCTGATAAAGAGACTAATTGAATTTTAGCATAATAGCAAGTTTCTTTAAATTCCAGTTCAGTAAAGGAATAAAACTGAATGTGGAAAAGGAAAAGGCTGTAATTTATATTTAATAAATTAGATTGGTAGAAGTTTAAATGTGACAATATTACTAACTTATAATAGTAATTTCAACAGCATGTTAAACTACTACAGCATCTCTTAATAAAGTTATGTAGTTTTCACAACATTCACTACAAAACTGTATTTTTGCTTTAATATTTACGTGATGTGAATCTAAAACATTACATATTTTAAAGCATGACGAATTAATTGATGATGTCTAAAAACTTTAATAACCAAAGGGAGATATATTAATTTTTAGTCGTTTTAGAGTTTCTAGTAAATTATATAGTATGTTATATAAAGTGTTTTATTTGCACTGAATTATTGCAATCGGGGTTGTGATATAAAGTAATCTTCATAAATTAACTATCTTTTTGCTGATATTGAAGTAGTTAGATGGAGTGCCAAACTCATCCTGTCAGATACTTCTAAAACTTCATGGACTTCTTATCATTTGCATACTGTCAAAATTTTATTTTTAACACAGCTTTCTAACTTCATATAAAGTTCAAAGAACATATCTACACATTTTTGAAAAATTTCCAACAGACCTTCAGTTCAGATTTCAAAATTGAATATTCTAACAGTATTAAAATTTTAAACAGTATTCATACTACATAAAATTAATTTTTAAAACCACTAACTAGCATTTCTCTTATACCACATGGGAAAATTCAAAATATGTCTAATTTTAATTTTTTGAACATAAGTGCATTC
Organism: Stegodyphus dumicola; assembly: GCF_044657685.1. Classification (NCBI taxonomy): domain Eukaryota; kingdom Metazoa; phylum Arthropoda; class Arachnida; order Araneae; family Eresidae; genus Stegodyphus; species Stegodyphus dumicola. The sequence goes on along the minus strand of NC_140781.1, from coordinate 102,534,472 downwards.
ATGTTAATTTCATGATATTAAGTTATTGAAAAAACAATCCTAAGCAAGGTACAAAAATTTGTATAACTCCATTGTAAAAATGTCTGGAAGTGTAACATATCAGCCTCTCCCTTAAAAGTAAAAGATTAATGCATTTTTGCTTTATGTAATTGCTGTACTTTTACATTGGTTATCTTTTAATAATAAAGATAAAAGCTAGTTTACAAAATGTTTTTCTTTATCATTATATAATTTGAAATGTGTTTTTGAATTCAGTCTTTGTGCATTGTACATATCATACTATAAACATATTTTCCATTTGTATGACCAATTTCACTGCGTTTGAAGAAAAGTACTTATGTTTGTAAAATGGCCGTGCCTTAATATGGCCCATATTTACTGAGCAACTAGTCTATATGCACTAATTTTTATATATATGTTAGCTTAATGGTAAGGGTTGACGTGTTATTTACTGGGTCGATATTTCTAGGTCGTAATTTATGTGCAATGTTTTTCTTAATGTAGCTTCTTGTAATTATGAGAGAACTATACACATTTACTTTGATGAACATTTTCTCTGAGCTCTGGCTTCAAAAGAAGTGTTGATTGCATTAATAGCATTATAATACTCTATATCCTTTTTATAGGAAATAAATACTATTTGAAGCATTTATTTGGCTTATTAATATTGAAGTATCTTGTATCATATTTAATTAAATCGATAATTTTTTAAAATCGGGTACTATATCTAATATATACTAAGATCAACACTTCAGAGGATCCTGAGAGAGAAAAAAATATTTTTGACACTAGTTCCATCTCCTAAAGTTTTATTTTTGGGCAATATATTTAAATGTTGAAAAATTGTCACTGTCCTTTTTGTGACATGTTATATTTAAATGATATATGTAATATAAAAAAGATAGATAAATATCTGTGTTTTAAATTCATTCTATACTCATTGGTCATTAAAGAATATCTTTTTTTCATTTCATATGGAACATATATTATCTACATTGTTATATATATTTTAAGTTCCTGATATTCAGCACACAATGAAAGATATTCATTAGTGTTCTAGAGAAAGTTTATGGTGATTCACTTAAATTATAAACATGTTATTTAATCTTTTGTTAGAATGCATAGTATTTATGAGTATTACTGAGACAGTTAGAAACTTTAAATTAGGATAATGTGAAATCTGTGACGGAATTTCGTGGGATTTTTATTTATTGGAATTAATTGTTGAAAGTGAATGCATCCCTGATCATTCTCTGGACACTTGATGGTGTAGATATTTTATTTATTGGTTGTAAATTCAGATTTATTGTTCATGAGTTTCACTAATTTATTGCTATAGTTTCCATATGAGAAGTATATCCATGAGAAGAAAAACGTTTCGGTTCTCAGTGATTCAGAATTGGAAATGTAAAATTTATGTTGTTAATGAAATTTTATATTTTATAAAATATATAATTTAAAAGTAATTATAAAAATGGAGAGCATATTGATTTTCTTTTGAGATATAAATATTACTGTGACATTCGTCTTTGGTATGCTTCTGTACAAATGTTTTGTAAAATAAAGTAAAATAATGTAGCTATTGGTGCTGATATTATCGTATAAATAAAAATAAATGCTTGAAATAAGGGAATTTGCTTTCTTCTTTCTCTTATGAAATTGTCTGCGAGATTAAATATTAATATATAAATAAATGTTTTTGCAGCTTTATGTTGGTTATGGGTATTTTTATTGCTTTCGTGTAATATATTATTCCACCTTAAATCCAATAAAATTTCTTAAAATCACATGGAATATTTTTAAACAAGAGAAGCCTAACTTCTCTAGCTTTTTAAACAAGAGAAGCTCTATTAAAACTGTAAGTTGAGCATATTTCATACGCATTGATCATAAAATTATTTTTTGATGGGAAACTAATATTTAATTTTTGTATTTGCAAAGAAAATTGTAATATTTGTATGCTGCCTCCTGAAACTCTAATATAACATGTTATTAGTATTAGGAGCAGTGTGATGGGATTCATAAAATAAATAATTTTTTTCTGAGATTCCATTATAATTTTGCAAACTAGAATAATTCGAAACTCTGACGTCTGTGTTCTGGTATTTCTATATTAATCTGTTAAATAAGCATTTGTTCAAATAAGTTAATTTATAACATCGTGTTGATGCACTTCAAAACATCCATAATTTTTTTAAGCATAGTTGTTTTTAAAATTACTTTATCATAATACTACGATCAATTTTCAACATAATTAAATATGTGCAATCTGAGATTTTGTAATTAAACAATACTTTAGCAGAAGTAAATTTTCCCAAGACTGGATCTATACAATCTGTGTAGACCAAGAGAGAAATCCAGATGTTCCAAATGGCTCTGCACGGTAAACAAGAGACGGAAGAAAATGTACTTATGCACGGCATAATACCGTAATTTCTCGCATTTTATGCCCTATTTTTTTAACTAATTTTATCTTGCGAAAATCGTGAGGAGAAAATTATGCGAGTAATTTAATTTGCGAAGAACATGGTTACAGGAATATAAATGAGAAGTAATCATCGATAAGCTAGGGGAAGTATTACAATATTATTTTTCAAAAGAAACCTACATTCCAATAAGAATCCATAGTAGTCCGGCTCACTTACCTTGTAAAGGCCCAGGGGCATCTCACAAAAATGAGTCTTGACCGCGGTTTCAAAAAGGGACACTGAAGGAACGAAGGAGAAGGTAGGCGAACAAAAAACCCGGATTTCAAATGATCAATCACATCAGCAGTAGATATAAGTATAATGAGCTGGAATGTCAATAACAGAAATAAACTGAAATCACCTGTTTGAAAAACTTCTGGAGGGCGAGAACACTTGCCACCTGTTTGAGGTAGCTTAACAAAGAATCTGCTCCAAATACGTTTCAAATAATAAATGCAAGGGAAAATAAAATGTGTGAAGTGCTAATACAAAAATGCAAATTGAATACATTGAATAAAAATAGAGAGAATGCGATTTACCAATAAACTAGCCTCGAGAGGGGAAATCTTATACGGAATAGTTAATTGAAAATAGGACATGGGGTATCAAAATGATAGCGGTTTAAGAGTCTGAGCTTAACCTTTAACTACTGTGACTTAACTTTTAACTGCTGTGAGCGGTCTGTCAGACCGCGCGACATTTTCTATTAAATGCTTCCACCTCTTAGAATAAATAATGGGTACTGCCATTCTTAGTACCTTCCTAAAACAGTTGTCCAAGGTCACATACCATGTTGCGTTTGGCTAGCTCTATTTCTTTTATTTTTTTTTTTTAATTTCCCCCACTCAGCGGTCTGTGGGACCGATCACAGCAGATACGATTCAAATTTCGGCCGATAAAGTTAATTTTTCGTTGTTACATATTTCACTTCTTTATAAATATTCTTGAAATTGCTTCAAATGCGTGCAAGAAACGTTCTATATATCTTACCCAAGACCAATTTTAATAAATAGTTCGAAATTGGTCTAATTTAGAGTTCTCTGATGAAAGTTCCCATGATGAAATTATTGAGAGCGACCACGACACAAATTCAGAAATATATGCCGATGGAAATGAAAATCCATGTTCTTCTGCAAGAGATTTTTTTATTGTAAAAAATGAATTCAAATAGTCTATTCAAGTGCCCAACAAGGGTGTTTGAACTCGTAGTCACAATATTATTCTTCGTTCAATCTATACAATTGCTCGTAGAACCCGACGTTGGCCTATGGCAGTATTCTTCACAAGCATGGATATATACTGGTGTGCAAAAAGTTAAGGACGAAGTCGAAAAATTAGCATATCAGCTGAACGAAGAGGCAGAGCTGACAGAAAGACTAATTAGGAGATTAAGTAAGGTGATGTACGGTAGCACATGCGCAGATATGCAGGTAGACGTAATGGGGGAGTGTCTGAGTAGTATAAAGCATGTTGTCGGTGTAAGATCAGTATTTCTGGCAAAGAGATTGCACGCCGTATAGCAGTTAAAATCACACCGAGTTGCTGCCTCAGCGAGAAATGGCGAATAATCAATTTGTTAGACGACATCTGGATGCTTTTACCCGAGGTCGAATCATTGGGAAGTTGGAGGAAGGCCGCAGTGTGACAAGTGTGGCTGCAGAGTTCGGAATTGCTCACAGCATCGTTTCACGACTTTGGAGACAATTTCAAACTACAGGAACAGCTATCCGGGGGGTTAGTAGTGGTCGTCCACGAGGAACCACACCCGCAGATGACCAGTATATTGCCTTACAGGCCAGAAGAAACAGACGGCAGACAGCGGGAGAAATCGCTAGACACACGACGCAGGCGACTAGACGACCGATATCGCGTTTTACCGTGGCCAGAAGACTGCACGGTGGTGGTATGTTTGCACGACGCCCTGTACGGTGTGTACCTCTAACGCCTGCCCATCGGAGAAGGCGTTCTCTGTGGTAACGGGAACACCGGAATTGGAGAGACAATGAATGGATACGAGTACTCTTTACAGATGAGTGCAGATTCAGTCTGAGTAGCGATTCTCATCGCATACTCATCTGGAGAGAGCGGGGAAGCCGCAATCATCCCTCGGACATCATTGAAAGGGAAAGGTATGGAGGTGGCGGTGTTCTCGTTTGGGGAGGCATCATGCTTGGTAGTTATACAAACCTTCACATCTTCGACGCAGGTTCATTCAACGGGACCCGTTATTGTAACGAGATTCTTCTTCCATATGTGCGTCTTTTTAGAGGCGCTATGTGTCCGCAGTTCCTTTTCATGGACGACAATGCACCATGTCATCGCACAGTAGCTGCCGAACAGCTCTTAGAGAGTGAGGATCTTGAACGTATGGATTGGCCGGCATGATCTCCAGATCTCAATCCCATCGAGCATGTATGGGATTTTCTAGGCAGACGCTTGGCAGCTCGTACCTTACCACCAGTAACGATTCCGGAGCTTCGATTGGCGCTGCAAGACGAATGGGCAGCAATGCCTCAACAACTCATTGACACCCTCATTCTCAGCATGGGCAGACGCTGTGAAACTTGCCTAGCAGTCAGGGGAGATCATATCCCCTATTAAAGACCGGATGTTTCTTGCTGGACACCCATCACAGGGATGTTTCGGCCTTCAGTCGCATGCTACTTTTTCAATAAAGCTCCATGCTACTTTTTCAATAAAGCTTCTTTTTATCCCTCTGATTTCTCTTTTAGTAAGTGTTGCTTACATTACTCATGTCCTTACGGTATTAATGTATTAAATGTCCTTACGGTATTGGGGATCTTACGATATTAAATGTGTTGATTTGGAAAGCTTTTGTACAAAGTTATATTGAAAAAAACCGTCTCGTCCTTAATTTTTGCACACCAGTGTATGTGCAATGAATGCATTCGTATTAATTGAATCTTATACCATTGGCTCCGAAAATGAAGTGAAAAGATTTCACTAGCAATTCAGTTGGTGCAGTCTCATGTAAAACGGAGGATAACTTCATCATTTTTACCTAAAGAACTCAAACTTACAATAAGAAGAGTTTTCGGAATTAGTGATGATAAAGGAAACATTGCGATCGAAGACGATAAATTAGATAAAAAAAAAAAAAAGAAGAACGTGCTATATTTGTTCACCGAGCCCCCCCCAAAAAAAAAAAAAAAAAAAAAAAAGGAAAACAGCTTACAAATGTATAGAATGCAAAGATTCAGTGTGTCTACAATGCAGTAGAAAAGTATGTATAAAATGCAGCTCGAATTACAATTTTTAAAGTAAAAATTAATTTTCTATATTCTTATTAAAGCATTCTTATCGCAAATTTTAATGTAAAATAAAAATGTTGAATTTTAAAATTTACTTCTTCCATCCAGACACGTAAGCGAAGGAATTATTATCAGGTGAGAGGTTTACAAATAAATAGCAACAATAACAACTGAGAGGTTTACATATATTTTATTCTAATGAACTGATTTAAGCATAAAAATTGCTTTATATCTTCATGAAAATGTTAAATATATGAAATTAAATAACATTTATTCAAATAAGAAAAGTAAAACAATATCTTATTTTGTTTTTAGCAGAAGCTGTCTGACAGACCACTTACAGTAGTTATGCGACAATTTAAATTGCGCTGAAGTCCGGCTTCAGTATGTTTCAGTTTTTGAGATGAATCGCAATACTAGCCAGAGCGTAATGGAGCCCTAAATATGAAAGGCTCTGGCACTTCTTTCAAAAATCTGAACCACAATTTCAACACAATATTCTTGTGATCTCGTAAAATTTAATGAATTAACCTCAAAAATCGATTCTAACTTCTGATGCATGCCTTTGCAGATAGGTTGAAACATTTGAGGAAAGAAATGATCCTATCCACATATCAAAACCTTTTTCTCCAGGAAGTGTAGTGAATTTAATGATAGTTTGAGAAAACATAAATGTTTCGATCCAGAAAATATTGTTGCGTGCGTACGGGTTCGTTATGAAATGAATGCACAAGTCCGATGAAAAATGAGCAAAATTTATTATTATCACAACAAAAATGCTTAAATTTCCTCGGATATTCGTGCAGTATTACAATATCTCACAGTAGTTATCTTTTAACTACTCAAACGTTCAAAAGAACTCAATTCAAAACAGCTAAAGAAAGCTAATCCGCGAATTCGCTACAGTCAACAAGAGCAGTTTTCTAAACAAACTCTTAAAGTAACAACAAATAAATAGCAACAATAACAACAACTGAGAGGTTTACATGCCGCTTATATAAGCTTTTAAAATGCGCGAGAATTTTCTAATACTTTCTCGAAATCAAAAAGAGAACCTGGACTCGGTGCCTTCTTAACACTAGTATAGGCCCGTGGGTCTACCATTTTGGAGAAGTGAAATTCTAAATGGCGGATAATATTGAATATATATGTATTTTATTTTTACTTTAAGGAAAAAATGTTAGCACATAAACACAGATTTAGATGGCACAGTATGAAATTTCCTCGGATTTCTTATAACAAGCATTTGCGGCATTTTTTTTTTTTTTTTTTTTTTTTTTCCTCATAGAATTGCTTTATTATTGGTTTAAAGTGGATGGTCTTCAAGATGTCATTTCAGTGCATGTGAGTGAAAGCCGGCTCAAACGTCTGTCCCCAATGAGCTATGAAGCACATTTTTTATACTTTTCAATCTAGAAAATGAGCAATCTCCTGTACGGTTGGTCGCCATCATGCATATCAACACTGAGTACAATTTCCACATTCGAGAAAATATATTTCAAATTGCCTGAAATTAATTTTCTATAGAATGCAGGGAGAGTTTTACAATCTTCATCAAGAGCAATATAGTGCTTGAGATGCTCACATTCATTTAAAAGATCTTCCTAATGCATATTAGCCAGATCTTTATACTTCTTCTTTAGTAGATCAGAAGTAATTGTTTTTAATTCAGTGAAAAAAGAAAACAGATTTCTAGTCTGCCAATAAACCTTTTCACGTTTTGTCAGTTTAAAAATTAAAGTGTCCAGAATAGGAAGGAAAGTTTCTACTTTGAATCTTTCAGATTTACTTAAAATTACCTCTCAACATATCTACTAAGATGCACACTTCATCGTTGTTTCGATTTTCCATCACGCACAGCGTGTGTTAGCATCGAGTAAATTCAGTCTGCGGCTGAAATTAAGCGTTCAAAAACTACAGAACGTTTCTAGTCAGAGTTGTGCAGTAACTGCGCAACCAGAACACTGCAATAACCGCAAATATTCTCGAATTTGTGAAAATAGCAATTTACGATCGGAAAAAAATACAATATAACTTCGGCACGTGCATGTGATAGTGTAGAAAGAAAATATCAGAAATAAAAAGACATTATGTTAGTAAATAGGGGATTTAATAATGAATGTAAATTCACAAATAATATAAGTTGAAGAAAGTAGTAGAAGTGTACTCTACGAGCTTGGAATGTAGGTCTCAAATCTCCGGTACCTGGTTGGTTTGGTTTATTTGATTACAGAAAAGCATATAAGGGTATCTAAGAGAAGTGATGTCTTCGGATTTCCAACCCCTTCCACGTAACATAAGGGAGCAGATAATCATAAAAAACAGAGTACGCAAACATTGGCAAAACACCCGAGACCCTCAGGCCAAACGCAGACTCAACTCACTTCAAAATAGCATCAAAAGAGCAATCAAGGAGTATAGAATCAGCAAATGGACAAATTTTTAAATACATTAGCCACTGAAGATAACTCACTGTATGACATCTCTCGCAAAATCAAAAACTCCTATAAGCAAATCCCCCCCTTACATGGACCGTTTGGAATGGCCTACTCTGACCTAGACAAGGCCAACACAATTGCAGATGGCATTCAAGACTCATTTACTCCAAATCCAGCCCCTTATGACAATGATCATATTGCACACGTCAACTCAGTGGTTGATAACTACCTTGGCATTTCCGGCTCCACTTAATTTCACCTTTCTTGCCACACCAACACTTGTTGCTCAATTCATCAGTGCACTTAAAAATAAAAAGGCTTCTGGCCAAGACAGCATACCAAACAAAGCATTAAAAAATCTCCCCATAAATGGGATTACTTACCTTACTAAGCTTATCAATGCTATTATTAAATACTCGTATTTCCCACCAGCTTGGAAAAAAGCTTCTATCATAGTTTTCCCAAAACCCAAGCAAAATAATACATTTCCACAAAACTACAGGCCAATAAGCCTGCTAAGCAGTCTATCCAAAATCACGGAAAAAATTATTTTGTATTATATTCACAAAAACATTCCAGTCAGCCATTATACACCCTCAGAACAGTTTGGTTTTCGTCACTCACACAGTACTAAGCATCAACTTCTAAGAGTCATGAATTATATTACAGATGGTTTCAATGCCAAATTCCCACTGGTGCAATTTTCTTAGACGTGTCAAAAGCCTTTGACAGAGTATGGCACAAAGGTCTCATTTACAAACTTATCAAATTGGACTTTCCTGATCATCTTATTCGACTAATAGCTTCCTATCTTAGGAATCGCACATTTACTATCAAAATTCGCAATACGCACTCCTCCACGCGACCCATCACAGCTGAAGCCCCCCAGGGCGCAGTTCTTTCCCCCCTACTTTATAATATTTTTACATATGACATACCCAAAGATGCCACTATTACACTGGCACTCTTCGCTGACGATACGGCCATTCTCACGAGAACAATACATACAAATCACATTCGACTTCAATTACAGCATTACCTAATAGCACTCGAGCACTGGTTCACGCTTTGGAGAATTGCCATAAATACTAATAAATCAAAAGCAATTATCTTTCGCAAAGGTACCTCCAATTACACCCCAGCACCTTCCCAAATTTTTGATGATGATATTGAATGGGTCTCCGAGGTGAAATACCTTGGGATCACTCTGGATAGTAAACTCACCTTTAGGCAACACTTCGGTGCCGTCACGGAAAAATTTTAAATGACAGCGGCCACTCTTAGGCAGATGCAGTGTACTCTCAATACACAACAAAATCATACTTTACAAAATGATACTCAGACCTGCTCTTCTCTATGCCTGCCCTATCTGGGGACAAGCGGCAAAAATGCACATTAAAAAACTACAAATTCTCCGAAATAAAATGCTTCGTGAGATGATAAATGCACCATGGTTCATTCCAAATAACACCATTCACACTGATCTCAAAATCAATACCATTTCAGAATATATACGCCTGCTTTTCACCAACTTCTTTCAATCAGTTCAGTCATAACCCAGAAATTTCAAGCCTTCGATACACTCCAATCCCTGTTGAAAAACACAGGTATCCAGCACATATACTTGCCGCTTAACGCAGGCATTAATACGGATACCGTCACTACTGCTACCACTCAACAAAAATACTAAATTAGCTCACACTTCGCTGCTAAACTAGTGTGGCCCTGCCACCACCGCCTCGCCGATTGAAGAACGGCCCACCTCAATTCAAAACTCAATCACCAGTCTCGAACAGCTCACCAACGAACTCTAGTTCCTGATATGCCTACATATGAAACATAATAAAAGAGCGTTTCGCGCTCTGAAGCTATAACAAAGCATATGATCTTCGATGCCTTCGGAGTTTTTTATAAGGGAAATTTGCTCTTAAATTGTAAAAACTTGCTTTTAAAAAGGAAAATTGGCCATACGTTACACATGACATGGGATATTCCGGAAAATTCCGGGCATGTGTCAAACTTCCCTATCAGTTATTGTAACCAGTTTCTCTGCGAGGTCATTAAGGATGTCGCACACCAATGTTTTCATATGCGTTTAGTACAAGTAATCAAGGCATGTTAGGCCTGGTGATCGATTAGGCCATTGCACCCCACCCGATCTACTGTTGGGGAAGTAATTAAGAACTCTAGTCTGAAAGGGACAGAGACACATCAAGCTGAATCTCTAATGAAAGTCGCATCAGTGCAGAAAAGTCTTCGTCATCCATAAGTTGTGGCAACACATGCTCCAGAAATATCAAGTAGTTGCTACCGGTTAGACAAAAAGCAACAAGATTCTATAAAGTGATCCGCAGACTGCCAACTCAAATGTGTACCGAAAAATGTCTGTATGCTTCACGACTTTGTATCTCAGGGGGTTACGTGGTTTAAAGGCTCCTTTCCTTATGAAGCGCGACTCATGGCTGAACAACACAGCAGGCAAAGGGGCAATAGTGTGTAATATTGTAGCACACTATTGCATAGACCATTGTGAAAAAGTAATTCGAGAATCTTCCAGATGCTGCAGAGAGATTGGAACTTGAAGTAGCTTGCATATGATGTAGCACAGTCTTCTCAATATTCGGAGTCTATGCCAATAATTAGACTCCTATCAGCTTTCCAGAAGGAAATCCGTTTCAGCTAACCACTGCCAGTTCCAGTTCTAGTTCTGATGTTAAGCCGCGAGTAGCTTGCAAATTTGCTCGCTTTGTTCCGTCTGTTGTCACATAAGGTGCTACTACGAGCGATGCAGGGAGTTGAATGATCAGGGTGGGTCGGAGGACAAACTAGGGCGGAAAGTGAGGTGGAAGGGGCGTGATCAATAGTCATATGTGACTCGGCAAGGCATCGGGTTGGCTGTCCAAGACGAAGTATCTAAAATAAACTTTTACATGCAAAATTACCAACAAAATGGCATGTAATATCAAAATAATATTGTGGAAGCATGAAGATGGTGCAGATGTCTCATCAGTAAAAGCATTATGTACAAATAATATAGACAGGTAACTTAATATGTACAGGTCTCGTGATCAGAAAAAACTCAAAAGCTTCATGCGGGTACAGAGTTAATACATTGCAGTAACACATAAAATGGTACGAAAATAGTCAGATATATATATATAATTGTACAAGAATTCCGCACCAAGATTAGCAGATACAGTTCGGAGGGGGTCACGTGTGGTGGTCACCCTCTTAACTTCAGACCCTGGAGGATGCTGCTTGGAAAAACGTAAAGAGCATACTCAGTTTAAGTAACTGATGATCCGCACAGTATTAAGTTGGGAAATTGTGATTTCCAACATTCTGAGTGATAAAATAGGCAGCATAAGGACGTAAAAACTCATCCTCATTGAGGATTTTGTAGTGGAATAAATTGAAGTGTTGCAAATATTCACAATCGAATGCACCAGCGGAAAAGTTCCTGTTCAGCCTGGGCAGGAAGTCCTTTATAGTATCCAGTTTTAAATCATGATGTAAAAGATCGTTTCGCACAAAACAATATGCATTCGTGATAATGCGTAAATACTAGTTTTGAATGATTTACAATTTCTGGACATCTGAGTTTTTGGAAGCTGCCCAGGCTGGTGATGCGTAGCACATGATGGGTATAAATGAGTTTCATTTTGGTCAGATCGAGTTTGGAGTACTTCCCGATAATTGGGAAGAGACATTTCATGACTTTTAGAGACTTATTTCGGACGCTGTTGATATGACTGGTCCAGGTTAGCTTGGAGTTAAGGACAATCCCAAGATATTTAGCTTCCTTCACGATAGGGACTCGTTCATTAAATAGGATAAGGTCTTTTTTTATGGGGCGGTTTCTCTTATGGCGTCGTATGTTGAGAAGTTGCGATTTTGAGGTATTTATGGAGACTTTCCACATTTTGCCCAGTTCTAAATCATCGGAATGACACTTTGTAGTCGTTTAATTGCGTGGTTGACATTCGCTGACTTCACTGCCAGGGCAGTATCGTCAGCGTAGCATGCTAATAAGGTGTTATTATGCAATTCCACATTAGGAAAGTCAGATACATAGAATAAATAGAGTATTGGGCCGGTGACACTTCCTTGAGGTACTCCAGCTCTAATTATCCGCACAGAGGTAAGAGCATCTCCAAAACTTGCACAAAACGTGCGGTGGAATGGAAAGGAGAAGATCATGAGTATAAGTTCCCTTGGGAAATTCAGGTCGATGAGCTTGGCGATGAGTCGCCACGTCTAGCATGAGGAGGGCAACATTTAAATTAGAATGCAAGGCAGTGCCCGCAAATTCCGTAATTCTAAGTAGTTTTTTTTTTTTTTTTTTTTTTGTCATGGATAACTTAGACGGGAGTCCAAACTTTTCAGGAGGGAGCAGCTTGAAATAGTCCATCAGTCTATGAAATAAGATCCTTTCAAACATTTTTCCCAGCCCGGGAAGAAGTCTAATCGGTCGAAAGCCATCAGGAGTTCAATGTGTTCGAGATTTGCAAGAACTAACCGTTCTCCTTTCTCCTAATAAACTTAAAATAAAGTAACTTTACATATAAAATTCTACAGCGTCATATTTATTTTCAAAATCCATAGAACTGCAAGAAACTACTACAAAGATCAGATGGTTGCCACTCTTACAGTGATAAACTATGAAAAAAAAATAACAACTGAGGCTGGGTTCTAACAATACTCCCTCCTTTTGATTGATGACATATACTTAATCAATCAAAACAAAATATAATAAAAAATACTGTCCACACAAATATTAAGGCTAAATAATAAACAAAAGAAAAAATTAAGTTCCTTAATTTCTACTCTAAAATAACTCAAGTAGTGTTCAAGTTAGAAATCTAGACGGAATTTTAATTTGTCGTCCACTTCTAGTCACGACAGTCTTAATGTCCTTTGATAAATCTGCAGCTGAATTATTCTTTGGTAATTTTGAGACTAAACTGTCTTCACCCTGCGTCTCAGTTTCATTTGCCTCATCTGACTCCAAAGATGAAGGTATTTTGAGAGGGAATATTCTCTGGATTGGTCGAACTAATTCTTCAGACATGGTTTTGACACGAACTACTCGAATGTTGCCGTCTTTTCCGGGATATAGTTCAATTACTTTTGCTAGAGGCCACAACACCTTGCGTTTGTCATCACATTCGATAAGAACTATATCACCGATTTTTATCTGTTGAGAAATCGGCACTGTAGATGGATGTTGCACTAGCAGGCCAAGATATTCATTTCTAAATCTCTTTCTCAAGAGCTCTCGTAAATTTTGTAAATGTCTCAGTCTCTTGTTGAAATCAACTTTATCAAGATGATCCAAGTCAGGAACTCCAAAGACTGGAATTTCACCTAAAAACAAGGACGGTGTCAAAGGGATGAGATCATCAGAGTCCTCTGACACATAAGTGAGTGGTCTGGCATTCACAGTTGCTTCGCAGTCGCACAGCACACTCATCAATTCTTCATAATTCAGACATGACTGGCCTAAGACTCGACGCAAAAGCTTCTTAATCATTTGAACAAGTCGTTCCCAAAAGCCCCCCCACCATGGTGCTGCGGGTGGACTGAACTTCCAGTCGCTCTTGTTTGTGGCGGCTTCTATCTCAATGGTATGCCAATTAATCGATCTCAAGAGATTATTGGATCCGACAAAATTGCTTCTCTTATCGCTATAAATTATCGATGGCCGCCCTCTACAGGCAATAAATCTTCTAAGACCAAGTAAAAATCCTTGAGTTGAAAGGGACAAAATCAGTTCCAAATGGACCGCCCTGAAAACAGCACATGTGAAAAGTAAAATCCAAGCTTTTCTTTTATCCTTCAAAATTAATGGGCCAGCTAAATCAACGCCGACAATCTCGAAAACACGAGCCTCTCTAACTCTGTTTTCTGGTAGAGTAGCAGGCACAGTCTGTAGTCGTTTACCTCCATGTCTCCTGCACCTGACACATGTATATAAAGCTTTTAGAATCGTAGCTCTACTTTTCAGGATCCAAAACGTCTCTCTAAGTGTTGACATCAGTACGTGAATTCCTGCATGAGGCATAGAGAGATGTTTATCAATTATCAATTTCTCCACAATCTTATGATTCTTCGGAAGTAACATCGGATAGATAAAATTTTCATGGTCTTTCCTTTCAGTCAACCTAGACCTGACACGTAAAATGCCTTCGTCATCTTTGAACACACTTATTGACTTCAGCTTCTTAATATCATCAAATGAAAAAGAATCATGTTGAATAATCTTCACGATAGATTTCTCAGCCGTTATCAATTAATAAACTTTTAACTCTCCTGATTCTCTTTCTTCTTTCCTCTTTCGGGTATTTCGCCCACCAGCGGCCGAGCGGTAAAGACGCTGAACACTGGTAGTTCGGTCCGAGGTTCGAATCCCGCGAACGGGCTGACTGCATGGGCGTTTTCGTGGTTTTCCCCATGTGTGACGTGTACACGAGCCAGTTTTCCTTAGAAAGTCCTCCACGAAGGCATCCATCCCTTTAGGCAGATAGCCCTCGTGTGCTTTGCCGTAATTAAATAATCCAATCCAATCCAATCCTTTCGGGTATTTCCTATGAATCTGTGTATCCACCCAATCCTTCTAAGTATTTTCTTATACTTTGAAAAATAGCCAAAGAATTGTGAAGACATATCGCTAACATTGCTTAACGAAACTATAACTGCTTTACGTTTTTCAGTATTAACCTCTTCTTTATTATCGATTGGGATAGAACGAGGCCATTCTTCTTCCGGCAGTGCCAACCAAGGTGGGCCCTCCCACCATCTTGATTCAGTGAGTTTCTTCACAGAACATCCTCTTGATGGCATATCGGCTGGGTTTTCCGCACCTGGTACATGATGCCAATTTTCACGATCCGATAGGATTCTAATTTCTGAAACTCTGCTATTCATAAAAGTGCTCCAAACTTCTACGTTCTTTATCCAGAACAGTGCTGTTGACGAATCGGTCCAGTAATATTCCTTTGAAATTTCGACCTTAAGGTTCTTCTTGACAAATAATGCTAATCGCACCCCAATAAGACAAGCAAGCAATTCAAGTCGTGGTATACTTATTTTTTTCAAGGGAACCACTCGTGCTTTGGCTTGCACTAGGGTCACTTTGACTTCTTTATTTTGACTTCTCAAATATACTGCACTTGCATAAGATCCCTGTGAAGCATCGGCAAACGTATGCAAACTAAAGGTTTCTCCTTCTTTCAATGAAAGTAGTCTGGGAATCTTCACAGAGGATAACAAGGGTAATTCTTTGACCCACTTCAAGAATTTTCTTTTTATATCTTCAGGTAGCTCTGCATCCCAGCTCAATTTAGTTTCCCAGCTCTTTTGCAAGTATAACTTTGGAAGGAGAGTAAAAGGGCACGTGAAACCTATTGGGTCAAAAACTCTCTGTACAACTGATAGTACGTTTCGTCTTGTCACTGAGAGATCAGTCAAGTTGATATTAGGGATGTCACAAAACAAAACATCTTCATATTTATCCCACAGAAGACCAAGTACTTTCAATGGTTCACTCATTGTAGATTTTCCACTGTTCAGTTCTGTTTGCTCCCACCCTCTTAAGTCAAAGTTAGCACTTGCCATTAACTGAGTTGATTTTGCAATAAAGTATTCTGCTTCTTCATTCGAATTCACTGAATGGACACAGTTGTCAACATAGAAGGAATTTTTCAATTTTGTAGCCACTTCCTTCAAAGAAGGTTCACATTGGTCTAAATGAGAGTTTATCACTGCTCCTAAAAGAAACGGACTGCATTTTAGTCCAAAGACTACTCTGCAAAGGCGAAATTTTCTTATTTCCTTTTGTTCCGAGTTTTTCCACCATAGGAATCTTAGGAAATTACGATCAGATCTTTGAACAGGTATTTGAAGAAAAGCTCTTTTAATATCTGAGATAATCCCTATTTTTCCTTGCCTAAATTCAAGAAGCAATCTAGGTATTAATTCAATTAAATTTTGACCTTTTGCTAAACAGTCATTAAGTGACAGGAAATCTTTTTGCTTGCACGAAGCGTCAAATACAGGCCTTACTGCTGTTGTACAGTTATCTTTGAAGACCGGTCTGTGGGGAAGATAATGATTGTTAACTCGTTCCTCTTCTTCTATTAGTCTAGATTCGAGCCATTCTTCGAACACTGCATTGTATGTTTCAAATTTAGCTTTCAACATGAGCTTCTTTGTCGTGGAAATCAATCGCATTTCAGCAACTTCTCTATTACTTAGTAAAGCTTCTTTATCGTTGATCCAAGGTAAACTGACTTCATAGCGATCATCCACCTTCTTCAGAGTCTTGTGAAAGTGATCCCACACTGCTTCTTCTAACTCTGAGTCAGTTTTACTTTCTTTGGCATCTGTAATTCCCAGTGCTTCTAGCTTCCAAAAGTTTTCTATGTCACGGCTGTGAGTCAACATCGACGTTGTGGTTGAAGACATGGACAAGGAGTTTCCTTCTGAAACGTTATCTTTTATCTTTCCCATGATTGTCCATCCAAGTAGTGATTCCACAGCAGTCAGCCCTTTTTCTACACTCATGTCCATAAATTAAGGGTAATTCGGAGTCACGCGGAAATCGAACTCTAAAATAAATATATCACCTGTAAAATCACTACACACATCTTCAAGAATCATATGCAAATTTCAGGAAGTAACCAGATGACACCGATGGTACGTCACAATAACGAGAGTGTAAGAGAGTAATATATAAGGAATACAGGCAAAGAAGTAAAATTGTTCGCAGGCGCTTTATAAGCATTTCAGTGCAATAACCGAATAGTTATGACACAAAGGACACATTTGGATGATTTTTCACGTGGTAGAATTATCGGCCGTCTGGAATGTGGGCGTACCCAACTGGAAGTATCAGACGAACTTTGAATTGCCCAGAGTGTCTCCAGGCTTTGGCAACGATTCCAAGATGATGGTAATGTGAGCAGACGTTACAGCACAGGCCGCCCCAGAGTTACAACGCCGAATGAGGACCGGTATTTGGCAGTTACTGCCAAAAGAAACAGGCGGAGCACAGCCTCAGACCTGGCTCGTCAACTCTCTTCAGCCACCGGTACGACAATTTCAAGGCAGACCGTGTACAGACGCTTAGGGCAGATTGGTCTATATGCTCGTAGACCTGTCAGATGCGTTCCACTTACTGCAACTCACTGTCGCCTGCGGTTAGCCTGGAGTAGAGAGTATGCATTGTGGACACCGCAACAGTGGGCTTGTGTGATGTTTTCCGACGAGTCCAGATTTAGCTTGCAGTCTGATTCTCGCCGGACTTTCATATGGAGAGCTCCAGGTACCCGTTACCACCAAGAAAACATCATTGAACGACACCGTTACGGTCGTGCAGGAGTGCTCGTTTGGGATGGAATTATTCTGGGTTCCAGAACTGACCTGCATGTTCAGATTGGAACCATGACAAGCCAAATCTATCGGGACGTCATTCTGGAACAACATGTACGTTTGTTTCGGGGCGCCATGGGCGCACAATTTGTGTTTATGAATGACAACTCCCCTCCTCACAGTGCAAACATCGTAAGCGAATGCCTTCAATCGGAGGATATCACCCGTATGGTCTGGCCAGCATTCTTACCGGACTTGAATCCAATAGAGCACGTGTGGGACATGCTTAGCCGACGAGGTGCAGCCAGTCAACTTCCTCCTACATGTCTACCGGAACTTCGGAGAGCATTGCTTTTTGAGTGATTCCCCAAGATCAGATCGATAATTTGATACTCAGTATGCCTAGGCGTTGTACGGACTGTATTGCATCGTCTTGGAGACATACAATGTATTAACAATCATACCAACCATGTAATATTGGTTTTTTGTAAATAGGTTTTTTTTTGTAATTTGCTCCAGGGAGAAAAAATCGCTATTTTTTTAATAATATCAAACAAACAGCATCTGTTTTTGCTCTTTACCTTTTGTTTAATAAATAAGCTTTACAAATAAGTCAAATTTGTTTTGCTTCTAACTCTTCCTTTGCCTGATTTTGCATTATCCTTAATTTATGGACATGAGTGTAATTTCTGAATTCTTCCGGTTAACAGAACACCTGCGACGTCAGCTCCAATAAGAACTTCTATTTTCAAATCCTTTTTTCCTACATCAGATGCATGGATATTCTTCTGTCTTAGTTCTTCTATCCATGGTCCAGGCTGTAAACTGACTACTGGTCCACAAATCTCGACTATTCCAACAAGATTAGTCGTCTAGAAAAATCACCTCTTAGGCTTCTAACGTTCACTTCATAGCGTTTGTGAATTTCTCTCTTTGTTGTTACTCCTCCAAAAAGTGCATGGATTAAAGATTCAGATCCAATTGCGTGGTACCCTATGTCTACAGCAGTCTCCTTTAATATGTATGAACGTTGCGATCCTGTATCGATAAGTGCTCTTACTGTCTTCTGCTTTTTGTTTGCGTCTATATTAATTAATAGTGTTTGAAGAAACACTTCATCTAGGAAATTAGTGCTCGCAAGTGATACGTTTTGTGTTTCCTCTTCTTTATTCTTTTCAACATCATTGCTCTTTTGAGTGGTGGGCAAATCCGGACACATGACACCCCAATGTCTTTTCGAGCATATCATACATCGTACATTTGTCTTACATTGCTTGGCCCTGTGTCCAATTTTGAGGCAGAAGAAGCAACCCTTCTTTTTCTTAATTTCATCATTCTTTTGGCTCAGAGGCATCTTCTGAGCAACAAAGCAATCTCGACTTTCATGAAATTTTTCACAAAATATGCAAGAATTCTTCTCACTATAATTCGTTGCTTTATTTTGGCCTGAGAATAAATCATTTGCTGTAGGCACGAAATGTTCACTCTGGTACTTTTTATCTTTTCTACTTTCTCTCTTGGCACTCGAATCAATTAATTTAAATCCAGCTTTTGCCAAAGGAATTCTCTGCTCTCCTTCCACTTCATTCTTTAAAAACAATAATAATTGTTTCAATTTCTCAGAGTGAGAATTTTCTGCTGTAATTATTGATGCGTAATTTCTAATCCAAACTCGTAAAATTTCCTCGGGAATGCAAGATTCCACGAGCGGAAACAGCATTGCAGCGTATTTATCGCTTGTCATTCCTATTGACTCCAACGAACGCAAATACGACTCTAACTTGTCATACAATTCTGATATACTGTATTTTCCCTTTTGATCAGTGACATTTTTAATAAGCAAACCTAATAATTCCCGAATATAGAATTCTACCAACAATTCTTCCCTGCCAAACCTATTTTTTAAGCTTTCTATAACTTTTTCATAATTTTCGGCAGTTGCAGGGAAGCTGTTTACAATATCCCGTGGTCTCGTACCGGGTATGGTCGCTTGAACGAGATAATGCATCTTATTCTCGTTTTGAATATCTTTATCTTCATGTATTCGCCGAAATTGCCCCCCAAACGGTAACCAATCTTTAATTTCGTCACCGAATTGTTTTAACTCAATTTTAGGTAATTTCAGTTTCCGTTTGTTCAAATTCGGCGGAACACTGCTGATGGATAGTGTCGTTTCGCGATTGAAGAATAATTCCGTTTCTACTCGTATTAAATCTAATTTTTCTTTGTATTCTTCAATTTTCGCCCATTCACTTTCAAACTGATCATTTGAAGAAAATTCCGAATTTAATATTTGAGTATCAAATGCATTAAGTTCAACAGATAAACGTTCTAAAGTAACAAGTTTCGTTTTTACAGATTTTGCATCAGGAATTTCCTTTTCTAATTCTTGCAAAATTGCATTAATTGTTCTCGTAAAAGACGCTCTGACAGGTTTTCGTTTCTCAATTAACGATTCCAATTCAGTAAAGTCAAATAGAGTTAAATTCGATAAAACCAACAAAATTACTTTGACTTGTTTTACCGATCACTTCCGTCGTCACCAAAATTGTTCGAGATTTGCAAGAACTAACCGTTCTCCTTTCTCCTAATAAACTTAAAATAAAATAACTTTACATATAAAATTCTACAGCGTCATATTTATTTTCAAAATCCATAGAACTGCAGGAAACCACTACAAAGATCAGATGGTTGCCACTCTTACAGTGATAAACTATGAAAAGAAAAATAACAACTGAGGCTGGGTTCTAACACAATGATCTTTTTCGGGTTTCGGAATAAGTATGATTTTGGCAATTTTCCATTAAGCAGGGAAGTATGTGTTAGTTAAGCAGGCATTAAAGAGTCCGGTGAGCTTGCAAATGATATTATTTGGGAGTACTTTGATCGCTCTGTTAGAAATTTTATCGATTCCAGCTGCTTTTTTCATATTTAAATTCTTGATAACACTATGAACTTCAGAAGGAGTGGTAAGAGTAATATGATTAACTGACGGCGCGTTGAGCCAATCTCTGACTTTGAGGAGGGTGCTTAATAATTCAAAATTAGGATCCACCGGCCAATCATTTGGCTGGAACTGCTTGGCGAGGTGGGACGCAAACATGTTTCCTTTGTCATTATTGGTAGTTGCAACTTGATTGCCATAATAGAGGGGGCCATTCTGGAGAAATCAGACTTTTTGACGAATTTCCAGAAAGAACTATCGCTAACGTTAAGATTAAGTATTTTTTCATCCCAGAGTTCTCTGTGTTCCTTGACGAGGCGTTTAATAACTTTACTGAGCTGATTTATTTGTCTTTTGAGTGCTGGGTCCTACGTTAGGTGATTTTCTTACGAAGTCTGTTCCTTTGCTCCATCATCTGACGGATATTGGATGGGAGTTTATACAGCTTTTCACAGTTAGTAATTGTTTCCCTTGCATCCTTAATAGCCTGTTGGATAGAGTTAATAAGGAGGTAGACTGCACTATCAATTCCAGTATTGGAATTTAGATAACGAAAATTTAGATTATTGTCCTTCGTAAGGTTCTCAAATAAAATCCAGTTCGTGATATTTCTCACTAAGGGGAAAGAATCCTTAGAAATCCTAATAGTAGCGATCACCGGGAGGTGATCCGAAGAAAGTTCATGCAGTACACTTAATGCAAAAGGAGAAGTCATATTTGTCAGTGCAATGTCAAGAATATCCGAGCGATTCAGTCTCCCAGGACAATAAGTGTACTCCGGCGGGACATGGAGCACTATCGGATGACTTAAGATAGAACTGTGAAGAATATTCCCATTACGATTTCCTCTTCTACAATTCCAATCACAGTGCTTCGCATTTAAATCGCCCGCCACAATGGTCGGCATATCAGTAGGAAATAGAGAATTTAAAAATTGGGCACTGAGGTTATTATGCGGAGGGTTATAGAGAGCACAAAAATACACATTCTTGTACGTTGGTAATGAGACACATTTAGTAACTAATTCACCATTAAATGATCTATTTGCACTGATGAGACAAGATGGGATGCTTCTTTTAACATAAATCATGGCACCTCCACCTCTGTGGCTGTGCCTGTCACAACGATAGTAACAGTAATTTGGAATACACAGTCTGTGACATGCTTGTGCATGAGTTTCCGTAACGAGACCAATATCAAGGTCATGTTCCGTGAAAAAGTGCTGCAGTTCATACAGCTTGGTAGGGAGCTCGCAGGCGTTCCATACTACGAAACGTATAGGGCTGCATTGTAAAGTGTATTTATCCATTAAGAGGGGCAGCACTAGTTACATTCACATTTGTTGTAGAACTTTTATCAGCAGGCTGTTTGGAGAGAAGAGTAAGATCAGATTCCTTAATCGCATCGTCTAGCAATTTTAGGTCTTTGTAGAATTTCTTTGCTTCCGAGATGGATTCCGGAGGAAGACCACCAGTTAAAGCTTGAGAGTAGGATTTATTTGTGACTATTCCGTCACTAAAAGTTTTTTTGTTGCTAAAATGAAGCATTTTTCGGCTTGGGGAATTTTACACATCCTCTAAAATTGGCTGTGTGGCCTTCTTGGGAACACAAAGATGAAGCTTTGTTCTTTTTTGACTGTATTATTTCATGTTCTAATTGTGTTTTAATGTTTCTAAGTATGATTTTTAGGATGTTTAAAAATTTTGTTAAATATAAACTTTGCTGTAGTGAGTCAAAGTATTTAAGTTGTATAGTTTATATTTCCACATAGTTTATTGTTGGGTTGTATGCAAAGTAATATGCATCATTTTAGAAAATCAGATGAGCAAGATTATTACTGAAGGAGAGAATAGAACATCAGGAGAAAAACAACTGAGTGATAGAATGGTGTGTATATTGGTTCCAACGCTTGGTTTCACGGATGAGATCTTAATGATTGTGCAAAAGCGTGACTAGGATTGCTAATTTAAGAAAACAAGTAGCGATAGATCTTATTGACGGCATGACAAGATCACAGATTTTACTATGACTCACAATTTAAATAGCTTAGAAGCTGATATTATTCTGACAAAAGATAGCGATTTGAGAGAAATCAGAAATGAACTCGGGGAGGTTAAAAATATGCTGAGGCATAAGATGCAAATTGGTGACGTAAAAGATGAGATAGACCAACTTTTGGAGAAAAATAAAATTCTTAAAAAAGGAAAACGTGAAGAGATTATTAAGGCAACTTCTCCTGCACTATATATTCCAAAATATTGTATGAGCGATTAACATCCACTATGTACCCGATTGATGCTAACGTCAGGATTTTAATTTCTTATTGCAAAAGAAATGGCGAATTCGTCATTAGAGTGTCAGATCGAGAGGAAACTCAAAAGCTAAAAAAGGCAATTAAAAAAAAAAAGTTGAAAGATACCACGCACATTAAAAGCAAAATGTTTATTATAGCGAAAATTATCGTATATATGTAATATATCGGATTTTGTAGTTGAAAAACTAAAAATCGAACTGTAATTGTTTTGGCAATTGCGTGCGTTTTCTGTTCCACTCGAATAAAAATATTAAAAATGGCACTAGACACAGAGTCTTTTCAGCGTCAATTCTGGTTGTTAAGCTGATGTATTGGAGAGTAATTGGGCTTAATTAGACTTTACTTACAACCCAAGCTTTGCCTTAAGTGTCTCAAGTAAGGTCATACAAAGAAATTTTGCAAAAATAATGTTGCCTGCATCAAATGTCCTCGCGAGCATGAACAAGGAGGTTGCAATGAGCAAGATTTACGTAATATGAATTATCTCAATTCAAAGGAAAAATTTAGCACTGCTTGCAATATTTGCAACAGTGCTAAATGCTAAGTTTAGAGAAGAAAATAAAAGAAATTAGAATTTCTTTTAATGGCCGGACGCTTTATTTAATAGCCGTTAACCTTGTGCTACTACAGGTGCCGGAAGTGGTGGCCATTCCATTATGAAAGCATCTAATAGTTGGTCATTGTTGGCTTCTTTGAAGGGACGAACAGTTACAACCATGCCTTCCCCAGGATTCGGACCCGGGCCCATCGCTACAGCAGTCAAAGTCACTAACCACTACACCGGCTGGGCGGCAAGATGTTACAGTTATTATATTTGGATATTGACCCTTAGATTGTATTTAGTATATTTATTGGTTTTTATTTATGAATATCATATAAGTATTTTTTATTATCGCTACGGCTTGTCTTTTTTAATTGATTTTATATTACATTTTACGATATCGTCATCGTTGCGCTTTAGAATTTTTTTATTTGATTTTAACTGTTTTAGCGTCTTATTATTCTCTTTCTATGGAAACTGTTGAATATTAACTTAAATACTCTTCAATGGCAGCATATCAGTTGTCTACTGTAGAAGTGAAAGTAAATTTCCCTGTTTGAATAGGGAATGGGGAACTGCAATGATGGAAAATGGCAAATGTGCTGTTGTAATCACTAACTGTGAAACTAGGTTTATTGCTAATTATGTTCAATACACGAGAGTTGCGGTTTCTGTCCATGCGGGAAAATTCTATGTGTAGAAGCTCTATATTTTTCTCCATCTGTACACATGTATAATAATTTGAGTAAATTAGATGATGTCCTAAAGTTTTATACCGATTTTATTACAGCAGGAAACTTTAATTCCAAGCGTTTTAACTGGAAGGGAAATTAAAAATATGATAATAGGAGGATTTTAACTTCGGATTTTATTTACAAAACAACTTATTTCTCTTTAATAATGTTAATTCTATACCTACCTTTGTTTCACCCACTAGAGAGGGATGAATTGGCTTAGTGTTCTGGTCTCCGGAGTTAGCTTCACTTTTTGCTGGTACGCAAACATACGAGTACTAAGAGATATTGAGTGATCATAAGATGGATTTCTTTTGGGGTGAATAAAATAAGTATGAACTATGATGAAGAAATTATTTTTATTAGGAATGTCCGTACGATTGGAAAATATACAATAGGAACTTGTAATACAAAATGAGAAAAATCGGAAAAAAAAAAAAAAAAAAAAAACTTTGAGAAAATCAACGATAAAAATGAATCGAATGAATTTGTTATTAAATTCGAAAAGCTTATTGTAAATAGAGCAAGCAGAGATTTGAAAATAAAAATAGGAATGAAAAAAAATATTTTGGTGGACTCCGGAGCTGGAAAGAATGAAACCTTGAATCCTGGCTTTTAGGAAACACTATTAGCTAAAGAACGTAAATGGAAATATTCGCCCGCAAAAGGAAGACTTCGTGTAAGAAAGAACCTACTACATTTCAAAAGAATGCTTGCAAGAAGCAAGAATGTATGCAAACAAAATTTTTAAGAAAAATGTTATCTTAAGATATATTCTCCGTAAATTACTGTTAGATTAGTTTTATTTATGTGATTATGGCAAAGCCTGGATGGCTATTTTCCTAAGGGGAGGGATGCCTTCGTGGACGACTTTCTAAGTGGAATTGCTTCGTATGCACATTACACATGGGGGAAACCACAAAAACGCCAGCCAGCTCGCGGGATTCGAACCTCGGACCGAACTACCAGTGTACAGCGACTTCCGCTCGGCCGCTGGTGGGCAATTATTGTTAGAAGTGGACAATATATGGATGGAGATTGTGTTGACGTTACTGAAGATTATTTGAACTAAAATTTTTGACTATGGACAGTTTGATAATGGCCTACTTAATGAAGAATTCTTCAAAGACAGTACTTTTGGTTTTAATAATCTGCCATTCACAATGAAAGAAATTAGAAATAGGATGGGAAAATTGCGGGATAGGACTACCCTGAGACTGAAAGGGTCATGGTAAAATAGCATTTTCATACATTTTTTTTTATCTGCGGTATAATAAATGCTTGTGTTTATCTTCATTTCGAAAATGTGTGGAAAATTTTTAGAATCATGCTTATTCTTAAAGCTACTGGATATGCCAGACCTATTGTTTGGCTAAAATATTAGGTAAGTTAATGACAAATATATTTTTTTCATTTTTGTGTCATATAATGACTTTATTTCATCAAAACAATACGGACTTATGGCTGGCCTTTCCACTCGATGCATTCTTTAATTTGGTTGATGTTTTGGCATTTGTGGCGGTGATTCTGTTCTACATCTCCTGCGTGTCTGATTCAGTTAAATGGCCATTGATGCTTTCCACAATTAAAAATTGGAAAATTCCACAGAATATTTACAGACTTTTTATTACCTGTTTCAAAGACAGAAAAATTCCATACCGATTCAGTAAAGCTACAAAGAATGAAAAGTCAGTATACGAAGGATATCCACAAGGTTCCTACAGAGCTTCGCTGCTCTAGAACAACTTGTTTAAAAAAAACAGATCCTAGCTGGTGCTTATATTATGCGCTAAGTCGATAATACTTCGTATGTAATATATGATCGTTCCTTTGAAAAATTAGAAAAAAGGTTTTTTTGTTGGTTTCTGAAGATTTGATGCAATGATCTGCTAACGAAGACCTAAATCTCAGATTGTAAAAAATTTCTTTTACATTTGGTCCTATGGTCGATAGACTTGTAAGACACGCAGCCTAATATTGGGTGATAAACTATTCAAATATCTCGATAACCTTAAATATCTCTGCGTTTTTACAGATGATAAGTTAAAATTTGAACAACACTTTAAATATGTAAGTAAGAAAACTCAGTTTTAATATTCTACAAAGAAAAAAAATTTCAGCATATTTACTGGCTATGAAAATTAATGGCATAATATCAATTTAGGTTGTTGTTATCATACCTACTATTACGTATGGTCTGGGAGCCTGGGCTTATGTCTCATTGTACGACTTTTCCTGTTTGTTATTTTAACCTTATACACCAAGCTTTAAGGGTCTCAATTAATTATTGTAGAAAATATGGGGTTACTAGAGAATTTGTGTATTTGCCAATGGTTTGGATAATGAAAACACGACATAAGTTCAGCTTATTTTTTACTTTCTTGGTTTGATTTATTTGATTATGGCAAAATATTCCAAGGTTATCTACCTAAGGAGCTGAAAGCCTTCGTGGAGGACTATCTAAGGAAACTAGCTAACATACGATACACATGGGGAAAACCATGAAATCGCCCATGCAGCCAGCCCATTCTCCGGGATTTGAACCCCGGACAAATCTACCAGTGTTCAGGGACTTTTGACGCTCAGCTGCAAGTAGTGTGAACTCATTCTGAGCCCGGCCCACCAGCGGCCGAGCGGTAAAGACGCTGAACACTGGTAGTTCGGTCCAAGGTTCGAATCCCGCGAACGGGCTGGCTGCATGGGCGTTTTCGTGGTTTTCCCCATGTGTAACGTGTATACGAGCCAGTTTCCCTTAGAAAGTCCTCCACGAAGGCATCCCTCCTCTTAGGCAGATAGCCCTCGAGGCTTTGCCATAATCACACACACACATTCTGAGCCGGCCAACCAGTATAGCGGTTAGCGTTGCTGGCTGCCGTGCCGAAGGGCCTGTGTTCGAATCCCGGAGAAGGCATAGATGCTTGTAAATGTATAATGTCGATGCGGCATGGCGGCACTCTAAATATGCGACGAGTCTAAAGCCCTCTCATGTTTTTTGGTGGAAGGGAAGAGAAGCGGGAGACCCTCGGATTCGTCCCCTTGGGGTGTTCTGCATCAATACTGGGAGCTGAACTGAGCCAAATTGCACTGTCACCTGTTAGGTGCTCAAGGTTATTTCGAACGACAGGCGTAATCTTGCGCTCTTTGCCACGAGGAATTTTGTGGGCTTGGGGTGTCTTCGTCAGACAAGTGAACATAAGCATTAACAACATTTCATTCTGGAAAACTACAATTTTTACTTAGTCTAAACATATTTTGATTTTACTTTTGTGGAAACAGTTGATTATCATAGCTTTGTATTCAAATTTTATTAACCCTGTATTTTAACACGTGTTTTTCTTTTTATATTTTGTTACTGAATAATAATCCATAAGTTTTTCTTATTTAATTTTTTTGTGTTTGTCTCTGTTTCATTTTGTCGCATTGATGGTCCAGTGGGTTTGGATCCATCGGTCATATTTGTTTAAATTTGTTTGTTTCTTTATATTAATATTTCGGTTACTCAGACGCACTGCTTATTCGCTTGATTTCTTGGTCTGAATGATTTTGTGTATTCTTTCTTAATCGCTGGAAGTCAGATGGGGCAGAGCACGACTGGATCGCTGAATGTCCTAGTTTGTAGTTCTGTCTGGGTGTGCCTTTTTTAATCATGTGTTGAATGATTCGGCTGTATGGACTGGACCACAGCCATCATCAACCATTTTAACTCACCTGTAGTCTCCTTCTCTTTGCTGCTTCACTGCATGAGTTTTCAAGAATGGAGTCTAATGAATATCCTTTAGCAGCCTCTCATTTAGACAAATACTTCCTTAAGGATGCTATTATTACTGAAAGGACCCAGAAGAAGAAATTCTTACTTTATTTTAATAATTAATTGACTTTACTTATCGTATAAACACCCAGTGGCAAAATGACTTCCAGCTTTTCAACTCTTAAGATCCTCTGGACACAAAAGATAGGTTAGGTTATCTGAATATGAGTCCAAGATGGTTACCTACCTAAGCGAAAGGATGCCTTCGTGGAGGCCTTTCTAAGGGAAACTGGCTCGTATTTACGTTAAACATGGCAAAAACCCGAGAGTCAACCATGCAGCCAGCTCATTAGTCAGGGTTCGATCCCGAGTCGAACTACCAACATTCAGCCGTCTTAAACTGGAAAAAAAAATTACAAAAGTTGTAGGATTTTTTATTAATTAGCCAATTGTTATGGTTAACATCTGTAGAGTCATTAAATTATATCAATGCAGGAACATGAAAAATGTGAAATGCCCTCGCCGAGATTCGAACTCCGGACCTCCCAAAGACGAGTCGGAATGTGGTTTCAGTTACACAATGAAAGCATGCGGAAAGGAGGGAGAAAATACCTTATATACTCCCCCCTGTGAGAAGGCGACTAAGGATGAGGGGACCCAATCCTAAATCCTGACGGTGACGAATTATCGCCCACCACCTTTTACTTCAGGCGGCACTTGTAGAGTCGTTTTTTAGAATGTTTCAAAGCAAGGAAATCGAAGAAAATGCAACGAAGGCATACGGAAAGGCAGGAAAAAATGCCTTATTCATTCTCGCCAGAATGCTAGTTAGTTGTTATGTATTTAAGCGGAGGGCTTGAATGTTTTAGAGTTAAAGCTTCTTGCAGCTTCGCATTACAATTACATACTATCGTCAACTCTGCCATAGTTATTCTAGGTTTGGTTTGGCTTATTAGATTACGGCAAAGCACTCGAGGGCTATCTGCCTTCGGGATTGGATGTCTTCGTGGAGGACTTTTTTAAGGGCAACTGGCTCATATACAGGTTACACATGGGTAAAACCACGAAAACACCCATGCAGCCAGCCCGTTCGCGGGATTCGAACCTCGGACCGAACACCGAACTACCAGATATCAGCGACGTTACCGCTCGGCTGCTGGTGGGCCATAGTTATTCTAGCTTCCTAGCCGAGGTTAAAAAATTCGCCGTCAATTGCTTGAGACAGATTAAATAGTTTCCGACAGCGTTGAGTTTAAACTTTCAGTCTTATGTTATTTTAAATACCACCAAGTAGCAGAGTTTCGTCTGTAGCACAACTAGTGCCTTCTGTTAATTTTCGAGAGTTAAGAAGAAATGTTATTTTAACTTTCTGACGACCTTGCCGTTGCTTCAGACTAAAGCAATAACTTGCTTTTCAAACTTGTAGGTTCTCAAGAACTTTAAGTCAGTTAAACTTCTATACAAACAGTACCTTACAAAGTATTTTGCGAAGGAAAGGAAATTCAACTAAAGACCAATTGTTAGCAAATTAGTTAATATGGAAGTTTTGCTATTTATGACTATTATTTATTTTAAAAGAAATTTTGGAATCTAGGAATGATTAAAAGTTCTTACTTCCTTTTTGTAAAAAGTACTTCCAAAGATCTACAACAGAGTGCCATGTACAGAGAGTCATTTACTGTATCACAAACCTTGTATCACAAACGATGCAACTGTAATACAATAATCTTAGGAAATGATTAATCTGCTGCAGTTATTGAATTTTAATGAATAGTCTCTTCCATCATCGTTTGGATTTAACACATGGCGTCAACTAGCTGTATATGATACATTTAATAAGAAACTAATTGGTTCAAACAGAAATAACGTCGAAAACGAATGAAGAAACATGTTTACCCGTATTTCAGAAAACAGAAGATAACATTGATTTTGTCAACTCCACTGCATTTAAAAAAAAAAAAAAAAATGATCCAGAGAATAGGATGAAGCAGAGAAATGAAGATTGAAAAAAATAGTAAATACTTGCGATATAGCGAATGAAGTTTAAGAAATTTTTCATATTAACAAAATATAATCTTGTGCATTTAATTGATGTAAACAGATATATTTAATTACAGCAAAGAACACTACGGTTATTTGCCTAAGAGGAAGGATGCTTTCGTCGATAGTATCACTGAAAGGAGCTGGGTCGAATTTCTGTTTAAACGTAGGTAAAACGTCATAAACGATGATGCAGTCAATAAACGATGTCGCCAGGAGTCAAACTCCTATCGAATTACCGGTGCTTAACGGTCTTATCCACTTGAGTACTGAAAGGCCGATCTAAATGGAAAAGAAAGTGCAAAACATCTGAAGACTTTAATGAAATTAGGAGAAGGATTAGGAAAATTATAAAAAGCTCATAGAATTTACTTTAATAGGTAAAATTCTTCAGAACAAATGGAAAAGGTAGAATATAGTTGCGAAAATGCTCGTCTGAAATTCGGGCACTCAGAACATTTTATTGATTTATACGAGAGAACAGCATCAGCAGAGAGATTGGCAGCATATGTGAAACAGTAAATGATGTTACAGGAGAACAAATGATAAGTCTGATGTTCTGCAAAACATCGTTTTAACTATGCAGACTATCAAAATTGTTATAGAAAAGTTATGCCTGCGGAAAGAGTTCTTCCTTCATTCTTTAGTGACATATAACGACAAAAATCGGAATTCCCCAAAATCTGAAATTAGGTCTTATGAAATAAATTAAGTAGAAAAAGGAAACAATTGTGTTTCGGTATTTAAACAAAGGCGAAATTTACGTTAATTTTGATTTGACTAACATAATAATTGACTGAATTCCATAGGAAAGTATTAATTACACATTTCATGAAGACAGAACTTCGTTTATTGCCTGCTCATTGCGAAAAATATATTAAAATAAGAAATTTGGCAACTTATGTCCTCTGATATTGAGAGCTAAGGAGAAGTGGCGACTTGTCAAAAACAAGAGTCTTTTCCTCAAAATTAGAAGCATTCTTTAGGCCCGATTTTGAATAAATAAATAAATAAATAAATATGTAAGCTAGTTGTGGATAAATCTTTAAAATCCACTCCAACTGTTTCATTGAAACTGAAACAGAATTCTTGCTGTAAGATTATTCATTTCAAAACTGGGAACTAATCTAAGCAATAATAGTATTCGCGTTTTAAGTTTTAAAGAGCAATTACCGAAACGCATAAAATTAATTTTGAATGCAAATTTTCAAATTTCATGGAGAAATGTTTTTTTTTCTAAAATGCCATTATTTTTGAATTATTGTACCGCAGATTTATTTTAATTTCAATATGAATGTACAATTTTCTGCTAATTTTTGATAGCTTTTTAAGCTTTTTAAGTGTTTAATTATGTAAATATAACTAGTCAGAAACTTAGAAAAATCAAAATTTCTATAATTTCCGGAGTCCAGAGAAATCTGTTAAATTTTTTTCAAGAATATTACACAAAATTTGTATAAATATTAAGAAGAAAATTGTTAACACCACTGTTTGTAATGAACGGTTCCTCTTTCGAGTGTCGTTGACGATTAATAACAACTATCCACGATAGATGGCGACATGACCTCTCTCTCATAGTAGATTCTCTAAAATCCCTTCCAGCTCCACTACTGACCATCATTCAGTCTTGAAGCATTTGGTAACCATTTGGAATGTAACTTTTATTCCTGAAATAGATAATCAGAAGCGGATTTAATAAAATTCCGTGATTTATAAACTCGAAGGGCCCCTAAATCACTTTTCCGGTTAAAAAAAAAAAAAAGAGCAGTGTTAATATACTTTTGTGCCGCAAGATGAGGAGCCCGAAAATTTCGGATGAAGTGGACCCCCACTTTATAAATAAGGTATTGTAGACAATAACATGTTTGACAATTAATTTTAGGACTACAGACGCGGAATACCTTGATTGAAAACTACATATACGTAACGGAGCTTTTTTTTTTTTTTTTTTTTTCCAAATTTCTGTAATATTTGTGCAGGACAGAGTAATTTTAAATCTCCAAAATGCAGATAGAGATTATCTAAAATCGAAATTATTTGGTAATTGTAAGAAAATAAAATGTAAAACTCTCAGATAATTTTTAGTAATGCAGAGTAAAACGCAGTTCCTTATTTGCAACGAATATTCCTTTTCATTACTTCTGAGATATGTTAAATTTTGAATCATTATATAATATGAATTTTTTAACTACAAGTTCCACAATAAAACCAAAATTGATATGATCTCAAATTGACAATGCTTTGAGTATGAAAACACTCTATACATTCTGGAAATATTTAGGGCTTATTTGCCAAAGACACACAGTCACGTGAGTCAACGTTGCGTATTTCAGGAGAACTCTTACATTCGAAGTACCTTCCATAAAATCAGTGTACATATCAAGATTGAATTGTGCAGTTCATATTTATACTGGAGCGCTGAATATCGACAGTTCGATCAAGATTCGCAGTTCACCTACTGGCTGCATGGATGTTTCCAAGGCCTTTTCCTCATATAAAACGTAAATATTACACTTCAAACATTCCAAACCAGTTTCTTTAAAAAAATGCATACAGTTTGGGGCTTTTGCAAAGCAATTAAGACTTGAACAAACAATCCTTTCTCAAAGGAAAACCCAAGAATCAAAGGAACCTGTATCATGCCGCCGTATAAATCGTCTTCTAGCAACAGGAAAGGCGCGCAAATGAGCCATCGCCGGACGACTAAAGTACAATTTTCACAAAACTAATTGCAACCCTAGTAACAAATTTAGATTCCGCACTAATGTTTTCAACGTAAACGTTATCGACGTAGCAATCTCCAGAATTCAGCTAAATATAGCCCTGGGGTTGCATACAGCTCTACTATGTCTCGATCTATCCAAAACATTCTGTTCCCTGTGGTGGCCGGTGGTCGTCAATACCGTAAAGAATATCTGATGTTTCCAAAAATACCTTTCTTTTACTGAAAGACTTCTGAACAACAGGAAATCTGTGACCCTTCATAATAGAAGGATCATCGAATGAACGCAGCAAAGAAAATGTCCCGAAGACCTTAGCACCAATCTATGGAATTGTACGTTTAATGACTTAATGGCACATGACTGGCTTTTTTCAATTAAAACCAGCAATATCTGCAGATGACACTTGCTTTCACCGTTAGTAGCAGTTATCAGAAGTATTCTTGAATTCAATGTGAATAAAACGCTCCCAATTTTTGACACTGTCTGCCGCAAACAAAACTAAATATTTCCGATAAAAATCCAATGCAGTGGCTGTTCACAAACTGTCAAGAAAACAGCAAGGCTGCTACTATTTAGAGTTTTCAACAACTGTATTAAAATACTTCCATAAATAACGTTTTTAGGAATCACCAATAGGTAATAAATTCAGCTTTTTACAACACATTATAACAACAGAGCAGCCACTTCTAAAGTTGCAAATAGAAGGATGAGGGGTACAGATTGGAAACTAAATCCTCAAATTCGAAAGACGCATTTCACCACTGTCAATAGTAAAGCAATTTTAAAAGATGGTGCAGCTATTTGGACTACCCTAATATTTGTAAGGAAAACAAAACTAGTTCAAGTGATATAGCATTCTTTTCTTTTAGATATCATAATGGAATATCCCGCTACTTCAAATGAAGCTTTATGTATTTTAGCCGACATCATGCCTCTTTACTTTTCGGCAGAAAGAGAATGTGTGAAAACTACAATCATTCTACTAAGGAAAAACCTCAAGCATAGTCTAAAGTACTATGTTTAGTCATGTCAGTTAAAAATCTCATTTCAACTCATATTCTAGCCATCCAAAAATATAACTGTCGAGCTAAAAAATGAAAAGATATGATTAAAAATCCAATAGCCTACACAGTTACTACACAGTTACACAGCTACTACAGTGTTAAAACAGGAGTGGGGTGCAGGCAGCAACATTTCATTGACGTATTCTCTACATAAAAACATTAAATGGAAAGGTCACATTTCTAAGGAAAACAGCGGTCTGGTCTCAAACAAACTGGTCGAACTAGTAGGCATTCTGAAAGTCATCGTCAGTGTTGTTTAAGAAAAACCTGACTAAAGAACGCATGCACTCAGAATGTGTCTCTGCGTTGTATACAATAACTGACTCGAAACACAAACCTCATACAGCGACCAGCATTAGAAGGACTTAAGCGCGTTAAAAAATTGCAGATTCTACTAAACTCGATTAAAGCGCATGTTAGTTATGTCCATAATGAAAGGACCAACCAAAAAGCAAAAGAGGCAACCGAAAATATACATGTTAAAAAAAAAGGAACTCCCTTGGCCAAAATCTATATATCTTTAGTCACGCTTGAAAAAAACTAAGCCACAAGATATGGCAAAAATATTGGTTCGAAGCAAATCGAAGCAAACATACTTTCAAACTGTTTTCTAATATTGATACGAACAATGTCTTTCCGACTACTTTATGAACCAATATTTGACAAGACATGCTCCTTTCCACGTGTATTTCATTGAAAACAATATCTCTCAATCAGATATATGTGCGTATGTACGCAATTGCCTTCATTACTACCAAAAGCCCCCCCCCCCCCGTCCCATCCGACGCTAGACTTCCATTGTAAAGTTCCTAAGGCCAATAGCAACGCGTATATCATAATTCTAAAAAGAGACAACTCTCCTGATATATAATGAGCATTGCGAAATTTCTTTCGCTTAGAGGACAGGAACTTTGCAAGGCCCGTTAGTAAGTCTTGTTGCCCTTTAAAATCACGCAGATAGATACCTTGTATAGGCACTATTTAACTACTATGCTTATCGACAGGAGCTAAGGACTAAGGTACGGACCAAGTGGACTAAGGTACGGACCAAGCAGTAACGATTGCTGTACTTATATATATATATATATCAATGAGTTGCAGCCACGTGTATAACCAACATGTGAATTTGAATAAGTGTATGGCTACTATACATTGGTTATCATAAATTAAGGAAAAATTACAAAAATAGCGATAACTCCCTCAAAAATAAGCCAACCGTGTAAAATTTAAATATGTTGCCAAGTAACAGTAGCTGAGTAAAACTGCGATATGCAAATTAGTGGCGCTGCTTTCGGAATACGTCATCTGCGAGAATCATAAAAGTCCATCTTTGAGAACAAGCCCACATATTTCACTGTGACAGTGACATCAGAAATCTGAGATAGCAAATTCGTAACAACATTCGTCATTCTGTGGTTCATAGACTTTGGAGGCAATTTCAAATCACGGATTCGGCAGCTAAAAGGACAAGGACGGCCAACTGCTACGACAAGCGCCGATGACCGATATTTGACATTATGTGCACGCAGGAATAGAACCGCTACTCAGACTCTTCTTAGATCCTCCCTTGCTGCAGCCACCGGAAGGTTCGTGTCAAAGTCAACTGTGCGTAGAATGCTTCACGAAGGTGGTCTGTATGCGAGGCGAACAACCATTTGCGTGCCGCTCACGTCACGCCATAGGAGGGACCGTTTTCAGTGGGCACGGCAACATGTCTACTGGACGCCTGATCAATGGAGGGCGGTTCTCTTAACGGATGAGTACAAGTTTAGCTTAGAAAGCGATAGCCGGCGTTATTTGATATGGAGATAACCTAGAACCCGTTATCATCCGTCAAACATCCGTGAAAGAGATGCATACGGAAGGGGCAGTGTCTGTGTTTGGGGTGGCATCTCTTTGGGTGGACGCACAGACCTCCATGTCTTTCCAAGCGGAACCATGAATGCTCAGATTTATAGAGATGACATCCTTGATGTTTATGTGCGCCCATATGCCGGGGCAATAGGTGATGCTTTCCTGTTACAGGACGACAACGTAAGACCACACAGGGCTCGCATCGTAGATGATTATCTTCAACAGGAAACAATTATGCGCATGGAGTGGCCAGCTCGATGCCCGGACTTGAATCCTATCGAGCACGTTTGGGATGCTTTAGGGAGACGTCTAGCTGCTCTCAATCCGCCCCCTCAAACCCTTGTTGCGCTTGCAACTGCTTTGCAAGAGCAATGGCTCTCCTTCCTATGGTACTGATAGACCGCATAATTGAAAGAAAGCATCACACATCGCTGTATGTGCTGTATTGCTTCTAGAGGCGATCATATTCCATATTGAAGGTACTTTTCCTATAGCAAACTGACACCTTCGATTTGTTCATTTTATACATGTGCTAATTTCTATATTACCATATTTGTCTGGTAATTTCTTTTTATGTTATTTGATACCTTACTATGTGTTGTATATTGTGGGTAAATTTCATTAAATTCTACATGTAACTTTTTCAGTAATCGTGATTTTTGTAACTTTTCCTTAATTTATGATAACCGCAGTGTATTTAGCGTTTTTAGAATTGTTTAGATTGTTGAGTATTATTATTTTGAATAGACTCAGTGTTTAAGGAATCTTATGTACATGCAATATATTTTTAACATGCTCAGTTTTTATGATATGCTCTGTATGAATTTCCTATTAGAAATGGTCACAATATATTTGAAATATTCATCATGCATTTGAACTAGTCATCATGAACTTGATAAGTTCACCATAATATGTTGTTCACCATGTGGACTCACTGTGCAATTGAAATATTTATCATGTATTTTAGATGTTCACTATATAGTCACCAGTTGTTATAATTGTTCACCAGATAATCAAAGTGAATTTTAATCAATATTAGGCGAATATGGCTGAGTTCGTGTGCCAGGGAGTGTCCTAGAGTCTCTGAAAATTCATCAGGAACACGCTTCGAATACAGCTAGAAGTCGGGTTGAGGATGCCGGTGGGGCACTCGTAACTCTCTTGCGTAGTCTTTCAAGATTGTTAACCCGAAGAGGCTAGTTTGGTACCTTGTGGTTACACTGGCCTTAGCAGGAGACAGGGACTACATCTGCTTACTTGATAGTAAATACCTGGTACCTCCTATATTTATTCTTGTTCTGTGCATACAACTTATTAAGCTTCGCCAGAGAATATTTATAGCAATAACAATAAGTTCGCGATTTTGATCACGGAAGAACTGCAGCATTTCGCTATTGGTGGTTTATGCTTCTGAGAAATAACTGCTGATTTTGAATGAAATGTGGTTTTAGGGTTAATATATGGAAGCGGTGGATACAGAAGAAAACAGCTCACCGAAATGAGGATCTCAACTACTTCATCAACCCCCCCCCGAACGAGAAGCTGACTGGTTGATTGATTAACGGTAAACCATGTAATGTCTTTTCATCAGATGAATTGGAATGAATAATTTTATTATAGCAAAGCATTTTAGAGCTATCTGCCTAAGGAGACGGATAACTTGGAGGAGTACTTACTAAGGTAAACTGGGTTATATCTAAGATACATATGGAGAAATCCTCGAAAACGTCCACAAAAGCCGAAATTCGAACCTACGAAAAGGGATTCCTCCACTGAGGACTTTTTAATGGAAACTGGTATAAATTTACATTTGAAACACGAAAACCTCACGCAGTCAAGAAAAACACGAAAACCTCACGCAGTCTTCCCTTTTATTAGGAACTGAAGGCTCGTAGGCAGCCATTGCATATAATAGGAGTAGAACTCGGAACGAAATGCCAGTGTCTCGGCCTTAGACACTCTACACTGGTAAGTTATTTTCATAAAATGCATACTTCCAAGAAAATATAGTATTCAGCATGTGCGAATAAGCAGACTCGTTATTAGATTTGTCAAAAGCCTTAAGCTTGTTAAAAATTCGATACATATCACGCATAAGGCACTAAAAGTCAAAATCTTGTATGATCCTTCATATTATTATAAATGTTGTAGTCCTATGCTGTTAGTGCTAATCATTTGGATGAAATCTTCACCTATACTAAGTGTATGATGCAAACTTCCCTCTATGTGTCAATGCTTGTCCTGAACCTTTTATGCATAACTGCGCTGAAGGTAACCGTCACACGCTACATGACCTCTTTATAAGCTCAGGGAAATAGGCTTAATTTGAACAAAAATAATGGGCAAACACCGTATGGCTGTAGAAGTGCTCAACCTCTTTCAACTTACTTTGTACCAGTGCTGGAAACCATATCGGATTCAAAATGAATCCTTCATTGAATACTGAAACCATGTACATTGTTTAATTATATTGCAAATGCTCAGGAAACTATGCGTTGTCCTTGCTTTCTTGTGATATTGCTCATATTTTACAGAACTGTAAAAACTCGAAAAGTTTACGAAAACTGCATTTCAAGCTATGTAAGAATTGTACATCGCACTCCCTTTTATCAAAGTGCTAACGTTCAATAAGTTTCAACATCCTTTCTTATTATCATAAGTAATATATTCGTGTCCGTGTGTACCGTAAAGCGTTTGTTGCAAGTGATTCACCTTTTGGGTAAATATATTGCACGCGTTGCAATTTGTAAAACTTTCGCTGGATTCTTCCACCCTCTGTAATTATTCAAACCCTTTTCATACATAGTCCATCTAAAGGGTGCCTTTATTAATAAATTATACTCAATCATTTACATGATCAAATCACGTTACTTTTTAAATATTTAAATAATTCCTGAAAACAATATAAA
Source organism: Stegodyphus dumicola (assembly GCF_044657685.1). Taxonomy (NCBI): domain Eukaryota; kingdom Metazoa; phylum Arthropoda; class Arachnida; order Araneae; family Eresidae; genus Stegodyphus; species Stegodyphus dumicola. Next base: position 102,496,051 of record NC_140781.1, on the reverse strand, counting down.
AGCTATGCATAACTCCTCAGTATTTTTTACTTAAGTAAAAGACTCACAAGCGGCTAAACATCAGTAGTTCAACTTGGGTTCAATTTCAGGAGAATGGGTTGGTTGCAAGGGCGTTTTTATGATTTACCTCGTGTGTAATGTGGATACGAGTCAGTTTTCTTTAGGAAGTCCTCCACGAAGATACCCCTTCTTTTAGGCGAATAGCTCTTAGTGTGCTTTGCCGTAATCAAATGAAACAAATCAAACATTTAATAAAAGCAATTTAAATCATTTCGAACAGGAATCATGGATCATCACTTTGCTGTTGTCATGAACAACTTTGAGTTTTTGCCAGTAAATCAAAATGCGCCCTAAGACCTTTCAGGGTAGTTAATAAAAATTAAGATGCTACGCACCAAACCCGAAAGCGATAGAATCGGTAGTGACAAAGTCAAGCAAGCAGTTGTGCATGTGGAGTTTGAATTAGATAAGCAATCAGCATTCTTTCGTGAGACTAACAATTAGCATTGGAGTAGCAATAGATGAGGATTTCGACATCTGTTTGTAATTATTTTAAAAAGTGAAAGTTCGTAAGCAGTTTTTAATTAAACGATGAAGCCAGAATGTTTTTACATTATCTGTGCCAAAAACAGAGTACCAAAATAATTTTATAACAATCATTTGAGTTCATGGTAGTGCAAGTGACTTTAACCGGCGAATAAGTGCAGGAGTCAGTTTAGCAGAATATACGGTGAGATCACATTTACAGCACAATGTATTATTAAAATAAATTAGATTGAAACTAGTGAATTTTTAGAAACAAAGTCCTTCAGGCTTTGCCTGAAGTGTTCTGCATAGTCCAAAAACACTGCAGGAATAGTAATCTTGTAAGTAAACATTTGAGTTCATAGTATGCATGTGACTTGAACCGACGAAGTGTTTGGGACAGTAACTGAATGTGTTCTCTTATAAGAGCACACGCATGAATCATGTGTCTCGGAAGAGAGCGGAATAAGAAAATTATTTAAAAGATAGTATAGCAGAGCATGGCTGACGTATTTTGTAACTTTCTCGCCGCATAGCTAGGACCTAGGCTATTTTTTCGCAGTTACAACGCAGATTGTTAAGTTACAACGCTGATATAGTAAGTTTGTGCTAGAATTTAGTTTCTCGGCACAGTAAAAGGTATAAGCTAGCTAGCTTAACAGTCCCACTGCAGGCTAATTAGCTACCGCGGTATCTATTGCTCTTTTCCCAGTCTAGACGGAATGGATTTGGACTATGAATTTTGTAAGACAGATTTTTGCCGATCATCTTAAGATGGGCGAATTTCACAAGGCTTTTGAAGGCAAAGTTGATTATGTTATTGCCTATAAAATCACCAGTTCTATTGTGAGGACTCTGATAAAAGATTTCCCTGAACCAGTAGAAATGTTCAAAGGAATCAATATTACTGAACAAAAGAATACCCGGAAAGATGACATGTAACTCGAACCTCCAACTGCATCTACTGGCAACGTTACAATGGCTGAGGAAATGGACTTTTGGGTAAATATATTGCACGCGTTGCAGAAGTATCCCAACAAGCGATTGTTAAGTTACAACGCTGATATAGTAAGTTTGTGCTAGAATTTAGTTTCTCGGCACAGTAAAAGGTATAGCTAGCTAGCTTAACAGTCCCACTGCAGGCTAATTAGCTACCGCGGTATCGATTGCTCTTTTCCCAGTCTAGACGGAATGGATTTCGACTATGAATTTTGTAAGACAGATTTTTGCCGATCATCTTAAGATGGGCGAATTTCACAAGGCTTTTGAAGGCAAAGCTGATGATGTTATTGCCTATAAAATCACCAGTTCTATTGTGAGGACTCTGATAAAAGATTTCCCTGAACCAGTAGAAATGTTCAAAGGAATCAATATTACTGAACAAAAGAATACCCGGCAAGATGACATGTAACTCGAACCTCCAACTGCATCTACTGGCAACGTTACAATGGCTGAGGAAATGGACTTTTGGGTAAATATATTGCACGCGTTGCAGAAGTATCACAACAAGCGAAAGAACTGCCCAAACTCCCCGCCTGTCACGACAATTCCAGCGACTTTTTAGTTTTGGTTTGATTTACTAAGATTACGGCAAAGCACACTAGGGCTATTAGCCTAAGGGGAAGGATAGCCTTCGTGGAACACTTTCTAAGGGAAATTGTATCGTATATACGTTACAGATGAGAGAAACCACGAAAATGTACGTGCAGCTAGCCCGTTTCCCTGGAATCGAACCTAGGTTGGAACTACAAGTGTTCAGTGACTTTACGGCTCGGCCGTTAGTGCCGCCTTTAATGCTTGTTTGCATAAATTGTACTTTCCCAGTGCATAGGAACACGCACTGATTTTCGTTATACTAAAACCACGAAAGCCGCATGACAACTCAATAAGCCATAGGCTTATAAGGCTATACTCTGCTGTTAGCAAGATTCTTGAAAGGCTTATCTACAGTCGTATCAAGCGATGCCTTCTAAGATTACCAACCAACAACACGGCTTCCGCAAAGGTTTCTCCACCACCACTCAACTCGTTAACATCACGGAATTCACCAGCGGAGCTTCGCATAACAAAATGAGCACGGGTATTCTGATGCTAGACGTAGCCAAAGCCTTTGACCGCTTCTGGCATACAAGACTTCTATACAAACTCATCCAGATAGACTTACCGTTCTTATACTCAGTTCCTTATAACAGAATAGAACTTTCTTAGTCAAGCAAGGAGACATCATTTCAAGTGCAAGAACCATAAACAGTAATGTACCCTAGGGTTCATTTTAGGACCAATATTCTATGGTACATTAATGACTTCCCAGACTTCAGAACAGCCACAATGCCTTATTCGTCTGCTATGCAGACGATACTGCTATCCAGGTTAAATCCTGCAACCAAATCGTCCTTTAGCTAAGCTCCAGAAGAAGATCCCAGAAACAGAGCATTGGTGTGCCAAATGGAAAAAGAATATACTATAACTTGAGAAATCACCAGTGTATCACAAGGTCTTTTCTTTCTCATCAGAAAATTGCGCACTAGGGACCAAATTAGTAACATCACTCTCTTCGGGCAGCATGGTAACCAAGGTAAACTAAGCAAATTTACCTAGGAGTCACTTTAAATCATTCTTTCACTTAGACTTCTCATATTAGCAGAGTTCGCAGCAAGGCACTGGGAGCCACTATACGATTTTACCTACTTCTTAAAGATCAGCTTCTAGCTTTAAACCGGAAAAGGCAAATCTGCATATCTGTCATTAGACCGATCTTGACATATGCATCACCAACTTGGCCAAACGCCGCTATATAAGACATTCTGACTCTCCAGATGCTATAGAACAAGATTCTAAGGATAATATCAGGAGCCCCCTGCTATGTAAGAAACGAAAGTATTCACGCAGATCCAAAAATTGAGCAGACTGCGGATTATCTTCAACGAATTAATCAAAAGTTCTACTAAAATGCCATATAATATCTAATAACAATTCACAATATAATCGCATAATAATTCTGTGGGACTTGCAAATATTCTCGCCTACGAGATCCTAGATGAAAAGAGAAACATCAGGCCCTTTGCAGCATGCTACATAAAAAGCTTAATTTCATCAAACAAGTTGCAAGATGTCAAGACAACCAATCATCAAACAGTATTTTATATTCAGCGGTCAAATTTCGAACTAAGCTCGTATGAACTATTAATGTCTCAACGAAAATTCATTTTTGAGTGAATTTAATCTGCATTTAAGTTCATCAAATTAATGCTCGAATCTTAGGGTTTTTGGTGACTGCTGAGACCTCGGTTTGGTACTTTGCTCTAGTGAAGCTTGATTCTTGCTCTGAATTCCGGTACGCAGTTTGACATTGTTGGTGATATAAGTACATCGGACTTAAGTACTGCAGATTTATTCTGCATTCTCTCGTGAATTTACACGATTTGCAGTTCTCTTACTGATTTTAACGGAACTGGAAAATGGCTTTTGTGAAACAAATATTTTCGGATTATGTTGAACTAAATCGTGACGCAAACAATACTCTGAAAGAAGAGGATCAACGGGTATACCTCCTCGTGCGGAAATTTTTACTCTTTATAGTGGATGAGATGCCTATTTACAAGGACGAATTCCCGGAGTTATTTCCACTTCCCTAGGCTGTTTCTGATTCTTCAGTTCCCAAAGTAGCTGAACCCATTCATCTTCGTGAAACAACTTCGGAAGTCCAGAATGCGGAAATGGATTTCCAGTTGGTTCGAAATAAACGCAGAAGGACCCCAAACTCACCAGCTCTACCTAGTGGAAGCAGATTCACCATCCTCCCAAATGAAAGCGATGAAATTAGTATTAATAATAATGAGGTTCACACTTAGAGCCAAAACACGGCAAAGAAAAAGTCGTCCCAAAATCTAAACAACAACAGAAACTGACAACTATCCCTAAAGAATTACACACAGTAAAGAGAACTCAGGACAGCACTGTGCGGCTCCAACAAGACCACGCTCCCAGGTGATTCGCCAGTGAATCAAGAAGACTCAAGCGACTTACGTGCAGGAGAATTCATCTATTCGAATAAGAGTGAAACCCTCCTGTCGGTAGTTACCAGCGACTCACAGTATTTATGGAAGGACCTCACGGGAATCCTAGGAAACTCTAGGATAAAAGATTTTAAGGCTCGACTGAAAGCTAGAAATGAATTCCACGTGAAAGTTTCTAACATCGAAGCCTACCGCAAAGTAACTGGCTTGCTGGACAGTAAACAAATTAAGCTCCACACCTACCAACTCGCATCAGATAAAAACGTTAGCATAGTCATCAGATGTCTCCTTATCGACACCAGTGTCAATGACATCGGAGAAAACTTGACTGCTGAGGGTTTTCAAGTAAACAAAGTCGTGCAGATGACTCACCGCAGAGCGGTGGATATTTTCAAGATGCCCTTATTTCTGGTCATTCTTCCCAAGACTGAAAAGTCTAGGAAAATACACAATGGGAATTATCTCTTGAGACTCCGAATTAAAGTTGAAGGTTGCAAAAGAAGGCGCGGAATCACGCAGTGTTTCCGCTGCCAGTCCTTTTTTCACACTCAAAAACAGCGCCGTCATACACTTCGTTGCGTGAAATGTGGTGCAGACCATGAGTCCAAAGATTGCAAAAAAACCAAAAGAGGAGCCTTCACACTGCTGCATTTGTGGTCTGGAGCACACTTCAAGTTTCAGAGGCTATGCCTATTACCCTAAACGGAGGTCATCGCTCGTGCGGAAGGGAATATCCTTAGCTGACCGCGCGATTAATAACAGGAGAATTCAATCAACAGCTATTACCCTTCCATAGCTTACTGAGCTAAAATCCAAGCTCGACGAAGCTAATATTGTTATCGAAAAGCTTACAGCTGCCCTGGCTATGTTTTCGGATATGGCTTCTACCCTTGCCGTAGAAATTCCAGCAACAACCTTCGATGTGCAACATGGATAATAACATCAAATTGCAATGCACTCCCATAAAAATTCTGTTGTGAAGTGCACAAAATATTACAAAGAAGATTTCTGAATTCCAACAGTTTATCGTCCAACATGATACAGACATTTGCCTTGTGTCAGAAACTCACAGTACTCCTAAACATCGTATTAAGCTTGCCAACTACTCCCTCTACCGTTACGATATTCTTCCTCACGCAGTGGTGGAGCACTAATTCATGTGAAAAGAACTTTTGACTCTCGTTTTAAGAGCTCCAAAAATTTCAATGGATATGAGGCCATTAAAACGGTAGTTAAACTACCTAAACTTGGCTCAGTCACGTTCTGCGTTGCTTACAACAAACCTGACAACCGATTAACTGCCAGTCACCTGGAAGATTTGCTTGATAAGGATATTGGGAGGAGACCGCAACGCGAACCACAACGATTGCGGTTGCAATAGAATTAACATTAATATTAACGGTCAGGTTGTGCACGACTTTATCACTAATCATCCAGTATATCTTCACGTTCCAGATGAATCTATATATGGGCCTAATATGATAAACAGAAGGTAAGATATCCTGGACTTCTTTGTCTCAACATTCAATCTGCTAATGGTATTATCAGTAATAAATGATTTGTCTCCTGGATCTTGTGCCGGTATTTGCCTATCTTGGAGTGTGAATGCCAAAGGATACGCCCCCAGTGTAGGTTACGGATTGGGATCTTTACCACAATCTGCTAATGACTTCTACATTCAGTCTTAAAACTCTGAAAACTAATATGGAAACAGACTGCGTTGTCGAGAAGTTTACTGACTTTCTCAAAAATGGCAGAACACAAGCTTCTAGAAATATGGATCGCAATCAGTTTGAACATCAGCTCCCCCTTAGCAGAGAAATCATGACCTACAGAAATCGGCTGCTGAAGGTTTTTCAATCATACATGGGATCCAGCGCTCAAAACCGACATCAATAGGCTTAATCGATGTATTAAACATTTAATTCAATCGTACAGGACTAGTACATGGAATGATAAGATCTCGAAAATTAACCTTGATTGTGGATCCATCTGGAGGTATGTTAAGTCGCTGAAACGCATCAGCTCCTGTAGCAGTCCCATAAAAAATGCTAATGCCTTCATCTATACGGACGAAGAAAAATCTGAACATTTTGCTGAACCTCTCTCTCATCAGTTGACCCTAACACCTTCCCATTAGTTAGTGGTTCGGACCAGGAGGACTAGAAATTTATTGCAAATTGGCCTAATTCACTCAATGTGATGAAAATTCCAAACTTCGCTTCCCCGCACGAGGTGAAAAGTATTATTAGGTCTCTCAAATCCAGGAAAGCCCCTAGATGTGATGAAATTAATGTTGGTGTTGGTGTATTTAATTATGGCAAAGCACACTAGGACTATCTGCCTAAGGGGAGGGATGCCTTTCGTGGAGGACTTTCTAAGGGAAACTGGCTCGTATACACGTTACACATGGGGAAAACCACGAAAACACCCATGCAGCCAGCCCGTTCGCGGGATTCGAACCTCGGACCGAACTACCAGTGTTCAGCGACATTACCGCTCGGCCGCTGGTGGGCGTGATGAAATTAATAACCTTACGTTGAAAAACATGCCGTTCAAGATGATCTCTAAGTTAACGAGTGTTCTCAATGCGTGCTTACACAGTCATTATTTTCTTCATGCCTGGAAGCATGGAAAAACTTTCCTGATTCCCAAACCCGGGAAATCGCATGACAACCCTGAAAACTACAGGCTCATTAGCTTTTTATCATCGTTAAGCAAGATTCTGGAAAAATTAATTTACAACAAAATAAAAAGTGATTTCAATGCCTCGCTGACCGTCAGCACGTCTTTCGTAAAGGACTTTCTACGAGCTCTCAGCTTGTTTGTCTCACCGAATTCATCGGCGGTGCTATGCATAATAAAATGAGTGTCGCTGTCCTGATGCTAGACGTGGCCAAGGCATTTGACCGCGTCTGGCATCCAGGTCTTGTCTACAAGCTAATCAAATTAGGCCTACCTAGACATCTGATACTGATGATCAAACCTTTTTTGGATAATCGTACCTTCACGGTTAGACATGGAAAAGAACTTTCAGTGTAAAAAATATCTTAGCAGGAATTTCCCAAGGGTCAATCTTGAGACCAGTATTTTATATCATCTATGTGAATGATTTCCCTAATTTTAATGAGGATATCAACTCGCTAATTGCCTGTTATACTGATGATACCGCGATAATTTCTAAGGAATCCAAATTATGCACTGGTCAAAATTCAGGAAAAAATCCCTATCATCGAGCGCTGCTGTAGCGAGTGGAAAATTAGCATCCAACCCGAGAAGTCGAAAATTCTCCTAATCAGAAAATTCCACAAAAGAAGCGCTGTTAAGAAAGAACTAACGCCTCTTCGGAAGCCAGGTTCCTAGAGTCAATACTGCTAATTATTTGGGGATTACCCTAAATAAGGGCCTCACCTAATCCAACCACATCTTTAAATGTGTGTGGAAAGGCTTATAGCATGATGATTAGGCTTTTCCCGCTGCTCAAAAGTGATAGATTTACATTAAATCTGAAGAGTAGATTATACCTCTCGATCATAAGACCTATTGTTACATATGCTTCACCCCCGCCCCGCCTGGGCCAACGCCAGCGATAAGGACATTAAATAACTTCAGGTTCTCCAAAACAAAGCTCTAAGGATCATCACAAACGCTCCTTATTTCATTCGCAATAGAAGCCTGCATTCAGATCTGAAGATGGAATCCATTAAAAAATTCATCACCAGGATAAATGAAAATTTCTTCAATAGATCGATAAGGAACAACCGCGCAAACTTCGCTGACATCCTGACTTATGAGATTCTGGAGGAGGATATACATATTTTACCTTATGCTGTTCATTTACTTCACTCCAATCCAATGTGACCACGATAACCAATGACAACGCAATGCTGTAGAAAATTGTGTTTCTTCAAATTTACGACTTTGAAAGACTCTTTCTCGTCTTCATCATATGGAACTTAATTTTCTGAGCATTTTGATTGGTCGTTGTATATATTTTGCAAAGAAACCACATCTCAGGATTTCGTCGAAGGAACTCACCTGACTAGCTTCCAAGCCTCTGGCCTGCTTTCAAGAGACAAAGTGCTCAAAACTTTCTCTGTGACAAATTCACCTCATCTAGAGGATATATTTAACTGCTGATTTCACAAACGTCAGGCCCAAACGGGAAACTGGTAAAAGCAGGGATAAATATCTCCTGCTAAGGGTAAGCCAGTATTCCGACGAGACTATCAAAGCATCAAATTAATAGGGCATTTGGATTTCTTTTACTGTGTCTTGAACACGCTGAACTTTGAAACATCGTAATATCGTAAAATTGAAATTTTATTTTTTGCATTATTTTAATATATTGCAAGTGCATTAACTGTAAATATTATACATAGTTTACTGAACCCAACTATGAAACTAAAGTACTGCTGACATTATGTGATCGTAAGGATGCTCCGGATTTGACACAGCGTTTTATAGCCAGTTTTCTGTGCTCTCTCTCACTCGCCAGACGCAAGGTGCCTAGCTTTCCAACCAGTTTGCCCTCATCTTTAATGGCGGTAGTGAAACTATAGGTAATATTCTACTCGTTCTCCCCCAAGGAATATTCAGTTGCACGATCTTTTCAAAAATAATCTATTTAATTATAAGAACAAATTATTTTCATTAATGAAATATATGCTTTAATTCTGAAGATTATAATTAAGAAAATGGCCAACATTTCTTGTTGATCCATTTTACGTGTATAAAGCAGCTTGTAAATTTGCCTTAATTACTATGCCAGTTAATAAATCGGGATAGAGTTGTGAAGAACCTTTAATAGTGAGGCCCCAAATGGGTTTCATTTATTGATCTGGTAAGAGCAGGATAATTCCCTGCTATACACGGCTGATGTAGTGTTTGTCCTATTACTGGGGTAAGTACAAAATTTTTTAAATTAGCGTTTAAAATGTTATTTTGTTAATTTTAGGTAGATCATCCTCATGCACCTTTCACTGTTATATTTTGATCAAGTTATTTTAGCTTTTAGCCTTTGTAACTAATAAATATCAATGCGCTTAATGTCTAACGGCTTTGGGTTTCGGTTCGATTTGGAGTTGAAAGCGTGCAACACTTAAAAGCACTAGGGAACTCGTGCGAAATGCTTGTAGATATACTTAAACGTAGTGTGTTTTGTATGCATCAGATATATTACTTTTTAAATTGACCATGTTATTTATAATTAAGCATTTCAAAATTAAATCATTGTTAGGTTATTTAATTGAAACAGTAATGCCCTATTAATTAGATCAATACTGGATGCCTAGCTTTTCGCGTAATTTTGAAAATATTCAATCTTGTACGGAAAAGTAATGAACGCAATGTGTCTCTTTGGTAAATATCTGGAGACGTTTTACCAAAATATCGTACTTACAATATATGAATTTGCAAGTACTGTTTTTTTATGCGCATCTTGGATTTTTTGTGAGAAACTTTTACATGCATCATGTGTGATTTGGCAAATTCTAAACTCCCTGTGTGAAACTAGAGTACACATCGCTATTAATATTGAATATATTAAATATCTTGGGTATTTCATTCGCCGTGAACTTAATATGATCTCATATTCTCATATGTTTTCGGAATTTAAAATTTCTTAAGCATGATCCATTTTTGCTATATTACAGATTTTCAGGACCATTCTTGCAAACGTAGTGGTTTCATTATAAAAGCTTAACACATTTTTGCAAAAAAATACACATGTTTAAAATTAAACTAAAAAGCAACCTTAGTTTAGCACAGATTTTGAATAAAACTCAGACTAAAGTTGCCTTTTTTCCTATTTGAAACTTTACGTTGGCGCGTTTCTCTTCCAGTTTGAAAAACACGTGTTTCTTTCAGTTCTTATCTCTAGAAGAAAAATTAACATGGAGTGTATTTAGCTTTAACTTGGCTAGCATTACTTTCCTGAAGACATAATATATTGCATTAAATTTACAGGGATTTTCAGATCACGAAAGTGCTCTGATATGTCATGTATGCTTCCGATGATTAACTCTATAAACAGCTCTTTTTGAATCAGTCGCTTTGAATCAGTAAGTCGTGCCAAAAACACTGCATTGTCGATCTGTTCCACATTCTTCAAATGGTAACGTATAGATTTGTAATCATCAAGGCAACGAGCTTACGATTATGAGACTGATCATTCAATCTATGATTGCAGTAATAATTTCATTCTAGCAAGGTTTTTCTTACTTCTTTAATCTTTATTAGAATGATATAGTTTAAATTACTCATAGTAAAAATAAGCCGTAATAAGGAAACTCATTTTCAAAATAAAATATTCTATTAATTGCTTCATTATGGTCGACGTCTAACTTTTTTGTATTCTTATTATGATTGCTATTTTTATCTTTTAAATACAGGGTTTCTCAAATCCAGTCTCTAATATCCGTTTTTGGTAGAGTTATTTTTCCTAATTTTAATTGTTCGTTAGCTTGTCTAATTAATGTAACCTTTTTGCTCTTTAACCTTTTTTTTTTTTTCTTTACAACAGAGTGAAAAGAATATCTCATGTCCCCATACATGATCTTGGCGTATAAATGGTTATTACATTAAGTTAGCAACTAGAAGATCCGGTTGATCTTTACAATATGGTAACTGGTAGTTTGGCGACATTTTGGAGGCGATAAATGTTACTACCTGGGACTTTGGTAATAATGTGAGCAGTACTCAGTTCCGATTACGCATTATTTTGTGTGAGGGAAATGAGAGATCATGGGATATGTCATGTGATATTAATGGACGAATTACGGTTCTTTAATCGGAAAAGGGGGGAAATCGGGAAAAAATCTGGAAATTTTGTATTTGGCTTTATTCTGTGTTGTGTGAAACAGTGTTCGTGAATTTTTGGATCCCATGGCCGTAACTAAAGTGAATTCGAAATGGGTATTTATGTATGTATTAATTTAATGTATGTGCTCATTTATATTTTAAGTAGTGTTTTTGAATTTAATTATATTTTAATTAAATGATAGTTATTTTGTGAATTTTATGTTTGTAGGAATTTGGTATACGTTTTAGTTGAAGTAAACGTGCATGGAAATAATTTAAATATCTGACACTAAGTATTTGTAATGGTTGCGGTATGAATTCGTTGGTGACGTGTATAATGTAATAGATGATTTAGAGGTAAAAGTTTTTGGATATTTTATTTATTTTATATGTGGAAATGTTCATATTTGGAAAGGGTAAATACTTTTTCGCGATCAGGTAATTTCATATATGTTCTTTTTACCGGGTTTAAAGATTGAGAAAATTGTCATGTATTTTCATGAAATTTTTCTAATTGATGAGAAAAAAGCAGTATACATGGATATAGTGAAGAGTGTGCGCAATGCCATTTTTGTGAAATTCTGGGATGTTTTTTTAAGTAAAAATAAGTCGGCGTGTACATGGTTTAGTGATATTTTAATTAAATGATAGTTATTTTGTGAATTTTATGTTTGTAGGAATTTGGTATACGTTTAAGTTGAAGTAAACGTGCATGGAAATAATTTAAATATTTGATACTAAGTATTTGTAATGCTTGCGGTATGAATTCGTTGGTGACGTGTATAATGTAATAGATGATTTAGAGGTAAAAGTTTTTGGATATTTTATTTATTTTATATGTGGAAATGTTCATATTTGGAAAGGGTAAATACTTTTTCGCGATCAGGTAATTTCATATATGTTCTTTTTATACCGGGTTTTTAAGATTGAGAAAATTGTCATGTATTTTCGTGAAATTTTTCTAATTTATGAGAAAAAAGCAGTGTACATGGATATAGTGAAGAGTGTGCGCAATGCCATTTTTGTGCAATTCTGGGATGTTTTTTTAAGTAAAAATAAGTCGGCGTGTACATGGTTTATGTGTATGTGTTATTTTGAAAAACGCGTAAGGAGTATGGTATTGTGCACTTTTTCCCAATTTTGCAGTGAATATTTGGCATGATTAAGCAGTTTTGTTTGATAAAATTTCTAGCATAAGTGTAATTCGGCTAGTAGATTGTTGGAAGAAGTGTTCAGTAGATAAAAAGAAAAGAAACATATCTTTACTTCGTGAAGACAAAATGGCGGCGGGGAAAAAAAAATAGAGGGTTGCTGTAGGAGAGTTGGTTGCCAAATTTTCGCCAAAAAATCGCCAAGTTACCATAATGTAAAGATCAACCGAAGATCCTTGTTCAGATTCTCTGAGAGAGCATAGTTATTATTATTTTTTTTTTAATATTTTGCGCCCGGAAAAGTCTAGCATTCTTTAGAAAGGTACGAAGAGTATATATTACGATTTTATATAGGATAGTAGGGAGCATCATTATGTATGAGATCTTAATATTATTCATAATTTAAAATAATGTGGAATGACGTTTCACAGTAAGAGAAGCAAAATTATTCTGTTACCTCCTTAGATGGTTTCGCCCCAAAACTCATTAATAGCTGTTTCGAATTGGCCATTAGTGCCTCATTGCTTGTTTCCGGAATAAACACTTAAACGAGAATAAACTAATAATTTTTTTTTTTTTTCCAGATTTAAAATCCGGTCTTTTTGCAGCCGATACTGTAGCTTGAAGTTTTTTCATGATTTCTATTTTGTAGTCGAACGTGATGCACTGCTTTGTCCTTCTAGAATTCCCAGTTTGACGTTGCAGTAGCTGAGCCAAATAGAATGAAATGTTCGTAAAAGAATTCTGTATACTTTAAGGAATACATATTACCAGAAATCATCCTGAAGCCAGTTTACCACTATCAGCAAACCTTCCGCATGTCGCAACTAAATCTCATCTTTATTGCCTTTTCTTTCCTCTTTTTTTTTCTTGTTTTTAGTTTAATAATTCCCCTTTTGATCTTGCAAATGTCATAATAAAAAACTATCTAGTTCCTCTTCTCATAAGGAAATACCATCTCGTGCTCTCCGCCATCTAGCGCATATCGCGCTACCCATATTAATCGTCACGTTTTATTCTAAACTGTAAAAGATGGTTTTTGACCTTTATTTTTTTAATGTTGTCATATGCCTTCAAGCAGCGTCGTATTTTTCATGGACTTTCCCATAAATCTTACTCTGTTGCCGTTGTAGACATCCTCAGCTTTCTAATCAACTTCATAGTGCGACGCTATTTTCTCAAAGTTATACCTGCTTGTCTTTCCTTTCCTTTTACAATTATTCTCACCATTCTTAGCAATATTGTGCACAGAACTAATTAAAAAATAGTTAGTATTTAACCATATAGCTTTCTCTGATTGCATAACAGAAGCATTTTACAAACCTTTGCCTCTCTAAATTAACTTGTTCGTGGCATTTTAATATTTGTCATAACTCATTAGGCTGAAGATTTCTATTATTATTTAATGTTGCCGCTTACTTCTGAGGACATGCAAACGTACTACTGATTTCGAAAAACGATAACTTGTGCCGATAATTATGTTACATTACTTTTGCATTCCTTTTTTAATTCCTTGCATTAGCATATTTGCGTCCATGTATCTCAGTTTAAAACACTGGGAAACTTTACACTCGGAATCTCCTGTATTTAGTAACTTATGTTGTTATGGTGTATTGAGAAATACGGCAAAGCACACTAGGGCTATCTGCCTAAGGGTAGGGATGCCTTCGTGGAGGACTTTCTAAGGGAAACTGGCTCGTATACACGTTACACATGGGTAAAACCACGAAAACACCCATGCAGCCAGCCCGTTCGCGGGATTCGAACCTCGGACCGAACTACCAGTGTTCAGCGATTTTACCGCTCGGCCGCTGGTGGGCCTATGTTGTTATGTACTTAATTTGCAACGTGCTTTTATTGTTTTTCTCACCTTCTCATAATTCATTTTTCTACAAACTGTACGTGTTTTTCGATTCATTTATTTTTCCTGATCAAAATAATGTTAAATACTTTAAAATTCTTCGTCAAACTATTTTGTACTTATTACTATCTTTAAAACTTTGCTCTGTTATCGGTAAAATTTGCATTAACGGGAATTCTTATTTCTGTTTATCTTATTTTCGGAATACCATTAATTAAAACTAATTCATTTTTTAAATTATTTGGTCAACGTTTAGATAATGTTGATTAAGACGTCTTTTTTTCTAAAATTATTTCTAAAGTATTAGCCCAACCACCTTAACGGAAGTCTCCAAATTTTCAGAATGTGCCAAACTTTAGCAATCTTACGCATAACCATTCTTCCGGCAATTACGCTGATAACAGTACTTTAGTCAAGCAATGCTGCCATTTTCGTATGTTTATTATTATTATTTTGTTGTTGTTGTATTCCAAGTTCCAACGGTTTTTATAAACAAGTCGAGATATTTTTTGCCTTAAACTTAGTTTTAGAATTTTGGAGTTTTGGAGGAATACAGAATTTTGCTGATAATTTTCTAAAGGAAACGAGAAGGAAATGAGTTTCCTAGATTGCCGTTGTTGCCGAGGTTTTCACGAAGCCGAGTCTCCTCAAACCTGTGATTTTTTTTTAAGCGAATATAGATTGCTGTGTACTTCGGGAGAAAAATATCGCAAAAAAGTCACAGAAAGATTTGAAAAAGAATTTAAGTGTTTTTTAATGGAGTACGTAATCCTTATTTAATAAATTAAAATTTGTATTTTAAATTGCTAAATTATGTTTTCTTTTCGTCTGTTGATAATGTTTGCCGGCTTACAATAAACATAGATAGTTTGGAAATCTTTCTAAAAGAAATCTGATGTATACACCCCATGATTTCCTTGTACGGAATATTAACTTATACGCATTTTTTCTTGCATTTCATTTAAACTTATTGGATTGAATTAAATCTACTTGGTCGATAGCGCATAAACTACAATAGAATAAATGCACTCTTTAAAATTTACTATATTTGTTTACAGCGACACTCTGGCGCTAGATTCACTTAACAGCGTTATATTTCGTTCATTTTATAACTCAGAATGCACAAAATTTATATCATTTGAAGAATTATCTAATCGTTGCCACATGTTCTATTCAAATATTATAATAAATCTAGAACGATGTATAAAAGAAATTAAGAAAACAAAACAAAAAAGAAACAGTTTTTCACAGACGGTTCAGTATTTCTCATTCAATTAATTCAGTTCTCACTTCGCGACAAAGCAAAAATACATAAAATATTTATATTAAAAATTACGAAGTAAATCTTAAACACTTATTTCCTCGAAAAAAATCCAGAAAGGATTAAGCATGATTTAATTCGCAATAATAAATGAAGGCGTTATCTTTGTTGTTGCGAAGCTTAGTCTCTCTAGATTGACAATAAATCTACTATTCTGCTGTTTCAAATGTAAACAAACATTCCGCCACTTTATTTAAAAATTAGGCTTAACCTCACTTGAACAGCTTTTAAATTGTTGATAATTCTACAAATATTGCTTGCAGATTTCCTAAAGGTATAAAAACCTTAACCGAAAGATAAGAACAACATAATTCAATCACTTTTAAAGCAAAAAATGCACAATTTACAAACATATAAAGAAACTAAGATCACTGAGCCGGGTAACAAAGTGTATATATATATATATAATTAAAAAGCTAGGTAGTAAGTACTATGTAAAAAGACCTATTTGGTCTAAAACCTTTTTTGCGCAATATGCTGCAAAATTAAGGAAATGAGAAGAAGATAAATTGTAGTTAGCTCGCCAAAAAGTTACCAGGAGCTGTGGCTCCAAGAAAAAGTTCAACACAGTATTTTTTAAAAAACAATGACATTGAAGGGTGAAAAATTAGGCTACACGCGAAATAAAATGTAGAATATAAAACACAGTAATATACTAATCGTTGGAAACAGGTAAATGGCAAAAAATACAGTAAAATACCTATCGATGTGATAAGTGAAAAGTTAAAACATAAAAAAAACCGATCGATGGAACAAGTTAAAACAAATAAAACAAATAAAACAAATAAAAACATATGAAAAAATTATAAAGCGGAAAATGGTAAATTAGATCAATTCGATATCCAACCTGGCTTTTCAATACGTTTGGCGCGGCCGATTGCAACCAAAATACGAGGTGCACATCTACATGTTATAGCAGTCTATAGGACTAAGTCTATAGGACTATACAAAATTTCAAATTTCTGAGGCTACTCGTTTTTAGTTAGGCGAGATATATACATACGTACGTACAGACACCACGAAAAATTCTCTTCAGAATTCATTTTAATGCAGTTTTATATATATATATATATATATATATATATATATATATTTTTTTTTTTTTTTTTTTTTTTTTTTTTTTTGAAGGAAAACCTTTTATTCTGTCCTTTACATACAGATGTCACGCAAAAACATCGTTAAATTGCATTCGATAGCGCTCAAAATGGATATTTTCATTGAAATATGCTGCTTGAAACTTTTCGCGATTACAATACTTCCTTTTTACTTCGTACAAGGAAGTAAAAAAGGTGTGATAAACCACAGATCTTGCATCTTATAAGTAACTTCTAATTTTAATCTGCAAGGAGGTTGCGTTAATATGTTAAGTACCCCTTCTTTAATAATGAAAATTTTTATTTTAAATTGCTAAAGTATGTTGACTTTTCATATGTTGGTAATGTTTGGCAACCTACGATAAATACACATAGTTTGCGAATTTTTATTAAAACAGTCACAAAAACAAACTTTCACTCGATAAGCAATTTTTACCTTCACATCAGTAAAGAATCGCTAAATATCGCCAAGGTGGTTGCTTTCATGTGAAAATACATAGCCTCACGGTCTAACTACTCGATTGGTACGTAGAGATTAGATTCAAAACAGATTTTTAATGCAAATTTGTTTTCAAAGCGTTTGTAATTTTTTCATACCACAGTTGGAAAATAAGGCCAAAGAAATGTTATTGAACCTTTTTTTAAACATAATATTCTCAACTAATACTTATTTTGGCAAGGCCTGGGATGATTTCCAGAACTCTGCGTAATTATAGAAGACATTTAAAGTGAATATATTTAAAACGCATATCGAGTGCCTCTCAAAATAAGCAAGAAAAATTTTGCTAATTCAAAGCAGCATTTATGTTATTTAAATTTTTACATTTGCAATAATTCATAGCGAGATTGGTTCCGTGTCATGCTGCAAGAGAAACATTTTCCTTTCAGATCCGGTTGCCTGCAGCCCACCAGCGGTCGAGCGGTAAAGTCGCTGAACACTGGCAGTTCGGTCCGAGGTTCAAATCCCGCGAACGGGCTGGCTGCAGGGGGTTTTCGTGGTTTTCCCCATGTGTAACGTGTATACGACCCAGTTTCTCTTAGAAAGTCTTCCACGAAGGCATCCCTCCCCTTAGGCAGATAGCCTTCGAGGTTTTGCCGTAATCACATAAACTAAAACAAAAAACCAACTGCCTGCAGCTTTATTTCCCTTTCTATCACCGATATTAATTCTCTAACACTATTTCGTCTTGAAAGAAAATTGATCCACGGAAAAGTAGTTTTGCTTATTCATGGAATATATGTGAACTAACAGTCTTGGTATATGTGTTATCTGACGACAGAGAACACAGTGCTTTCGGGGAACTTGTGCATTATCCCGTCGACCGTGAAAGTTGGCTAGCATAGAATCGTGAATGTTAATTGAAGATCTCGTTAAAGTTGAGCCAATCATTCCCGTGAAATTCTAAGCCGCATTTTGTCCCTAACTGTTATAGTAAAACATTCCGTCTAATCCACCAAATAGCCACTACTGCGGAAGTATTCGACTGGCTTCGTTTCTGAGCTTTGTAGAAAAAACTTTCATTGATTTCTACTATTTTGATAGGCCCTTTGATAAGATTTTACAAGATGCTCTGTTTAAAATGCTATAAGTACAAATTTGTCACTGGTGGTTGTTTCAATCTACTACTGTTTTGTCAGCCATATTTAGCTATTCCCCCCTCTTGCATAGGTGTTAGTTCCTTCAAACAACTGTAAATAAACCGGAGGGCAATCACAAATATGATTCTACAGTCCTCGAACTCGAGCATTTATTTTTTCCACAATGCAATAAAAAACAGTAATAACATTTAATTTATAGCTTTTTTCTTAAACAAAAGGTAGCTTATTGACAATCAATCGGAGTTACATCAATGGAAAGCGCAGATGCCATGAGTGTGATGTGGCATTACTCTTATCCAAAACTGACGCAGCTTGGTGACGGTTTCACGGTCGACGGTAGTACCGCTTTCAATCTTTATAATTTGCAACAAGAAATGTTAAGACAATAAAACATTTATTATTAGTTTCAGGTACATAGGTCTATGATTACAGGTTGTTTTTTTTTTCGCACGAACTCTGCATTCAGTATCTTCTATTTCTGAAGAATGCTTCATCTCAAATGTCTTCTTCCCTTCGGTGTCTTGTGTCGAACAGCATTTTTAAATATCTGGTTGAGTGTGTCCATTTGTTGGGGCTGAATGCTAAATGGACGTGAAATGCGCCTTGGTCCTCCAACATCAGCTGAAAAATTAAGATTTTCTATCAACTTGTAAATTTGTACAGTGCATGAAAAATACTAATGGTATGTAAAATTATTACCTTTCATTTGTTGAAAATTTGGACTGCTTAATTTAGCATACTGAATTTATTGAAGGTTTCCTCATATGAATTAAATGGGTTAAAGACTGACATTCTCTTATCTGTTTTCTTAGTTGAAAAAAATCTAGAATTAAACCTTGAAATGTTGCAAAAGACTTAACTAAGCTTGCAAGGTATTATGTTAATTAATTAGCTATCTTATTATTTGGTTTGTACTTCAATTATATTTTCGTCGGCTTTCATCAAGTTGAAAATTAGTTAATATATTTTATGCAGAGAATTCTTGAGTTCAAAAGAGAGTTTTCGGCAGCTATCGCTAACAGACACGTTTATTTCTTTTCCTTGGGACTGAATTACTAACTTTGCTGACCATTATTGCTCGGAAAAGTTTGAAGGCACTAGCCAAAGCTTGTAGGGGCACTTTAATTAATATTTTTAATATGTTTAATATCTTTATTTTAGCATTTGTTTCTGAATTTCCTGTGAGCTGAGGAGATTGATTTTCTACTCGTATTATTCTTTCGTTTGTGTAACCGTCAGGCCAACAAGTAGATACAAAGTTAAAGTTGAGTTTTTCTGTATTTTGCTTATTTTAAGACGGAGCTGTAAGTTAGTTACCATCAGCTTTACCACTAAGCTAGGATTGCACAAGTTAGTATCTGATTGTCTTTTATGGTTTCTGAAATTAGCATTCAGAGAAGTTTAGGATCCGTACAAATTTTATTTTTAAAAAGGGTTTTAAGCGTTTAAGATACTTTTAATAAGCGTTTAAGCGTTAAATAATAAGAATTGTTATATATTTCAAGCTACGTCATCTTCCGCAATTTTATATATTATATTTTTTGCGAATGATGTTTTAATAGTTTATGAAAGATAGAGTTGTACTTAAGACAAGAAATTATACTCCGAATCATCTTTTAAGACACTTTCCCTGAAGTTTCTTAAAAAATTTTAAATTTATGGTTGTAATGTCACAAAATGTGTATTACCGTATTTCTCCAATTTTAAGACGCACATTTTCCCCCCTATATGAAATTTTCTAAAAATGAGGTGAGTTTTAAAATATCGCAACTCGCCGAATTTTCCTGAATTCTTCAGATGCCACCACATAATTTTTCTTTTCTTTTCTTTTCTTTTTTTTTTTTTCTTTTTTTTTTTTTTTTTTTTTTTTTTTGTTCATTTGGAAAATATTGCATTAGGAGTCCTGGCTGAGGAAGTCATATTTTATAAAATAATGAAGATAAAGTTTAGAAGAATCAGACTCTGAATATAAAGTAGACTGTGTTGTTATTCAAGATGCAGGCATCGTTGGCTTTGAAGAACCAGATTTTCTTATTAATTCAAAAACTGATTTATTCATAATTTTACTGAATAAATAATAGAATCTAACTCTTATGAGTCTCCATTGGCTACATCTTGATTATCAACACAGATTTCTGATAAAGAGGCGTTTCTGCCGTTAATAAATCGAATTCTATTACAATAAGACCATTTTTTAGAATAATTAAGAACTGCGTCCTACAGTTAAGAAAATACGGTATTTACGCAATATGCGAATAATTATTATTTAAGAAAAATAGCATTGCAGTATCTACTCAAAAATTAAAATTTTAAGAATCTAATGCTCAATTACATTTTATCTATTATTAGAAACGTTAAGGCAACAAGAATCCAATAATCTTTATTTTAACTAAAATATGATTAGCTCTAAACAAGCTTCGTTTATGTTTTCGGATACAGTCATCCATTTGGTGTGCTCGCCGTTTTGTGCCTGCATTTTCTTCTGTGTGGCCACCCTCCTGGATTAAAATTTCACTGTATGAGTTTTGGCAACTGATTCTTGTCGCCATAGCGCCTCTAATAATCGTATTCGGAGTGTTATTTTAACTTATATATGCAGTAAGTACTTTGATAAATTGAGAAATGAGTTGATTAAAGAAACTTTACCACTTGGTCTTCTCTTAGAAACAATCATCGGCTCGTTTGATGTGACGATCAGGTGGCCATTTTGATATAATCCATAGTATCCAATGTATGAACTACATATTTGTGCAGCTAGAAATTCAATTTTCAGTTTGTTTCTGCTTGGTGGGTAGGAGTCATTTACACACTGTAAAATAAAAAACAGGTAATTGGTAATTGAAAGAGACAGACCCCCCCAGCTCACCTAGCCGAAACTATGTTCAGTAAAAATATATTTAAGGGTGATTCTTGGCGAAAATTGACGACTGGCCAGGAAGGCGCAATTTCAAGACTGCCGCTACACAAAACCAAAATAGCAAGTCAAAGAATTGCAAAAACTCGATGTCAATGTACACATCGATCTATTTCCACTTAAAAACGTCAAAGAATTGCACAAACTCAGCATTGCTCACTGACTTGACTTTGTACATGTACACATCGATCTATTTTCACTTAAAAAATCCAAGGAGCAGCCAATTATACACTAGAGCCAAATAAAAAATATATAATCTCAATAAACTGCATTTTTAATCAAACAATGAAATAACATAAAAAAGGAAATACATCTTATCGTATGTACGCACTACACAAAGTAAATATCCACTTACCTTAATTAGAAATTTCTGTGTCTTCAGTCTCTGGCAC
The DNA here is from genome assembly GCF_044657685.1 of Stegodyphus dumicola. NCBI lineage: Eukaryota > Metazoa > Arthropoda > Arachnida > Araneae > Eresidae > Stegodyphus > Stegodyphus dumicola. Next base: position 102,474,377 of record NC_140781.1, on the reverse strand, counting down.
ACAAAATTCGTTAACAGCATCCAAAACCTTTCCTGAAACCATGCTCCGTTTCTAATGGAACGCTTTATAAGGTGAGCATTCGAACCTTTCATGCGACAAACCCATTCAAAGCCATTCGAACGATATTTATGTTCGACCATACGCATTTACTTAGTACAAACAGGACACTTATAATTCCATTGAATTACATCCAACAAAATTTCTTTTCTTCTGTCTTCAACCACTTTAAAAAAAAGTCCACCTTCTGCTCTCTCGTTCTATACCACCAAACACGCACTGTACTACCGGCAGCCATTTTACCATGCAAAGCACACAAAACACGACGTACTTTCTAACTGACATCCAACAAATATTTTCCCATCAGTCAAATTCACCGCAATCACGCAACCAGTCACGTCACAATAGGGTTTCCATAACATTTAGCTACTCAGGTTACCATAAATGAAACAACAACTGGGCAATAATCCAAGGGGCACCCTAAAATATAGGCTAACCCTACGTTCAGCCATAAGGCTGCCAAAGGATTGATTTCCTAGCCAGCAAGCACGGTGAAACCTAAAAGTTGAAACAAAGCAAAACAAACTTAAGCTCATCAGATCTAACATCCACAAAAATGAACGAAAATAGTAACTCAAATTAAAAATCTAAATTCAGTCTTCCTGCTATTTCTGTCCATAATAATATTTTCTCTGCCACTGTCATTAATTTTGTATAATTTTTAAAATCAATTTCCAGGTTGAACTGATGATTCCGCAGAATATTCTCAGTTGCTAGGCAGGTATCGACGAAGTGGACATTATTCCCCTTAAAATTACAAATTTTTTAGTTTTCATTTTCTTGAAGTTTAAATCTAAATAAATAATCCAGGAATCGTCCGTAGCCAGTAAGAATCTGATTTTCCTCAATATTATTATATATTCTCATCTTCTGATTAATCTCAATATTTTTCATGTAGCCATTGTTCTTTTCGAACGATTCCTAGCGTTCTTTCTTGTGTTCCATTATTTCTCGTTTTATCAATGTACTAATTCTTCTCGAATACAATATATCCAAGTCTTGATCCGCTTGTCCTAGGGCAGCTTCTTTTGCCAATGTGTTCGCCCTCTCATTTCCAGCGAAATCCTTAATCCAATGTAAATAAATACTGTGATTTTAATTCAAAAACCTAAACTTTTAATCTGATTAATCAGATTATTGTCCCACTAAGGATTGGATATCGCTTGTAAAACAGATAACGCATCCGAATATATATGAATAGTATGTTTACAGACTAAATTTCCTTTTACCTATTTCAGAATAGTATGTTTACAGACTAAATTTCCTTTTACCTATTTCAAAGCACAAAAAATGGACCTCAATTCGGCTTGTCAAACAGTATTCAGCCTGTCCAATCTTATCTAGCCTTTGTATTTCCTATTTTCAATCTGGGTTCCATAAAAATATACAACGAAAGCACATTCGACTCCGCAGTCGCTTTCGGACTCATATGTGTATATATTTATTTGTTCAATACCCATAAAAGACAGCGAGATAATTTCTTCGAACAATGTTAACTGTCGTCAATCAAATTATTGCATGAGCGGTGCAACTGTTCTTTAACATTCTCTTCACTTGCCATATTTGGTACATAACGTCTAATTTCTGTTTCTTAAAGTGAAATCGTGCCTTAAAAAGCACCATAAGGACTTTATAGTATCGCCATCTTATCTTAATGCACACAGCGGTACAGTCTGTTCGGTCTGGACACACCTAAAAATTTCCTTCTGTACGCACAGAAAAGTTGAATAAAAGAGGATTTATAGGTTACTATAGGTTACTCTGAACCTTCTTTATTTATAGTAGATGGCAGCAGCTCAACACAAACCAGTCCATATATTTTAGCCATGTTTAGTTTTTTAAGACCCTCTTTTTCAAAGAAATCTTCCAGATTTTTTTAGGGTATAAAAGGAATTGTTTGAAAAGAAATTTCTATGTTATTTTTTTGGTTGTATGCTAATCTCCTTATTCTATTTTAGTTTTAAATTTTTACCTTGAAATCTTGCCTAAAATCAAACGGCGAACCCTAGGTGTGCCCAGACCGGGCTCACCGATAATCTGGGACAACTGAGAGTCTGTATTCTTTGTTTCTCCGCATCTCCTCCGTCTGTTCATTAACAACAGTGCTCGTTTCAGCACTCTTTTCGAAGCTCTATTCAATCAGTGTGCCACATTGGGCACACCCACAGATTAAAATGATAAGTTCACAAAATTTTACTTGTGTACTCCTCTAGGCCTAATTAGACTGCCTACCTTTTTTTTTTTTTTTTAAATCAAAATTCCAACTTTAAAAGGTAGCGTGCCGGAAAGGGTTAAAGGACTCCATCATCTGAAACCTTAATAGTGGGATGAGGCTAAATTCCAAGAATTCATTTTTGTGAATCAATGTAGAAGCTTTATGACCATATGGAACATATACCGCATTAGAAAGAATATGCGAAGATTAGAAAGGATAAAGTTACCTTCATAAAATCTCCAATTTCTATCAATTCAGATTAAAGCTTTGTAGACGAACTTATCATCGAGTTCTCTCATTCTAAAATTCAACTGAAAAAACACTTAACATATTTTAATCGATTTTCCCTTTCATACTAAGCACTAATCATAACCGCATTCGTAAGTAATGCGTATTATAAAAAGAATGATAAATTTTATTGTATCATTTTAAAATAAGATTTCATGCTTCAGCATTATCCATCAGGTCATACTTTTAACATAATGTAAGATAATGTCCTGAATTATTTCTCACCATTTTGCGTTTCCTTCATGTTATTGCCAATGATATTTATTATCCATAAGAGTATTCATTGAGATTTTTGGCTACTTTCAGTATTATTTCAAATCTTCTTTGCGTACTCACTATTGCTAAATTCACGAATAATTTCCGTATAAAAAAATTCAAGAAATATTTTCAAAATTTGTTTTTAACATTCGAATTATTCTTAAATTTCTGGGAAAAGTTTTATAAAAGATTTGCGCATTAAAAAAAATTTCGAAAAAACTATTTTCTTCGTCTTCTGTCATTGACAGTTGTAAAATCTATAAAAAAGTAATCACAGATATCCGTCGAAAGCAATGTTAAGATCGAGGAGCATGAATTACTCTTTTAATTAAAAAAAAAAGCATAAATATCATGTTACTCCTTTGAGCATTTTCGTATATAAAGTTGAAAATGGCTCACCTGTAATATTCGGATCGCATGTCGTATTCCAGGGCTCAAAGTACGTCTCCCTCTCATTATTGCATCTGAAAGAAATGTTTTAAATAAAATCCTTTTAAATATTTATGTCTAATAATATTGCAGAAATTGCACTCATGCCAACCGCTATGGAATAAACCAGGGGTACGCAAATATTTTTAACTGCGGACTAAAATCATCATTTTTAAAGCATCAAGCAGGACTGTACTGATCTTTTGCGGTGCTTTTGTTGTTTGAAGGACACGATGGAGAAAAATGTTTTAAAAAATTACGATCAAAACTAAAAAGTTAAAAATTTAAAAAATTAAATATCTCAACTTCCTCTTGGCCATCCAGTAATTGACATGTACACTGTTTCTTTTCCAAATAAAATTTTAGAGGTGAAATGTTCTTAAGTCCTCTTTTCTGTTTCTTTCTAAGCTGATAGAAATGATAGAACTATATTTTTCGGTTGATACGCACCCTTTCTAACATGTTTAGTATTCTCAACCTAGTTTATTCGGTAGTATATTCATGTGCATATACACTGTCACAACAGATGCGCACTCGCGCTGCTGATTTCGGTAAAGTGTGATATAAAAGAAATGAAAATGCCGTTGCATGGAATTTTCGAACGGGCTGGATTAAGCAATTAGAAGGTTCGTATTCGGCCCACTGGCTGGCTTTTGTCCGTCCCTGCAAAACATTAATAATTCGCGACTTAAAAAAATTCATTGTCGTGTACTTTTACGGGACTACCATTAGTTAAGGGAATGCGACCACTCATTCTACCCTGGTTCGAATCTCATCGAACGAGTGGCAGCTCGAGGGTTATCTGATTCTGTCCATAGTTAAAATGATAACCATCCAATTTCTTCCAGAGAGTTCTATTCGAATGCATCCCTTCCCTTAGGCAGAGAGCCATAGTGTTTTCTGCTATAATTCAATGAGTCCGATTTTTTTTTATCTTGGTTTAGATAGGAAAGGAATCCTTAATCGTTAAAAATAATTTCACATATAGGAATTTAATAATTAAAAAAAAACTTTTCCAAATGTATTTTTGATAAAACATGAAATACGAAAGAAAACGTTTTATTCGTTAAATAGTTTCATAGCTGTATTTCAAGATGAACTTCTGCAATGAATGTGGCCTTCGGAGGCTGATCTTAAACCTAAGCCGCATTATAATACGCGAGACTGAACATAAATTGTTTTTGAATATTCTTAATATTTGTGGTATGTGTTGTATAGTGGAATTAGTAAAAAATATAAAATATTAATAATATTCTTTTAAAAGATATTAAGCTTATATTTCAGATTTCGTACTTTGATATAGTATTATTTCAATGCCATTAAAGCAGCTATAATACGTATAAGTTAATAACAGTAAAATATTTCTTGTAAATAAATCTTACCTTCAATATTCGTAGAAAGAAATACTACATCTCTGAAAGTAGCCAGAGTGGTGGTACGAATACATGGTCTTCCCTTGTGCTGTAAGTTTTTGAATCAGATATACTTTCAGACAATTAAATTTAAAAAAATTTTCGTCCATAGTGTTAATAACTTTTTAACTAAATTCACTGTCTTAATAATCTTCAAATTAAACAAGTTATTTAAGTTAGAGAAATTCAAAACAGTTATATTTACAAATTGACTGGAAAATAAAAGAAGCTTCAGATATCGTCTTGCTTTCGGCATCACCCTTATTAAGCATTTCTACAAATAGCTAATATTTAATTATTTATTTCGCTTCAGAAAATCCAGAGCTGAAATGGTTAAATGACGCTAACTGAAGATATGTATCAAATATCCTAAAGAAATTGTTTTCTGTTGTTCATGCCTCTTACCACGTTTTCATGCTGTGTTCTTTAATGATGACTGCACATCCAGAATGTATTTTGAGGTAATTTGTATTCTTCTATAGATGAATTATCGCCTAGCGAACATAACTGTAGTTTAACACGTTGACGGCGGCGCGGATATTCATGCGGCAGCGTTTGAATTAACGGTCTGTTTCGTGGGGCGGCGCAGGGGCAAGTTATAAAATTAAAATTAAATAATAAAAAATTATAAAATCAAAATTATAAAATTATTATATTATATTATAAAATTATAAATTAAAATTATAAAATTAAATTATTATATTATATTATAAAATTATACATTTTATAATATAATATAATAACTATTTTTGTGTACACAAGCGTATTTTAGTATTTTTTGATATACAAGCGTGACCCATCGGTGAGCCATGCCGGTCCGCGGAACAATCATACATGACCCACCTGTAGGTCATGCCGCCCCACGACGGAACAGACAAGTATGACCCACCAGTGGGTCAGGCTGCCCCACGGAACAGATAAGTATGACTCACAGTGACTTTAGACTGTTTTTCCTGTACGCAACTCTTATTCTGAACCTTTAAAGAAAATCTATATTTCGATTCGATTGATTGATAATTTCAATACTTACATATTATCCCATGGACCTTGAAACTGTCTCCGATTTTCATCAATTCTGGATAAACGTAACGTCACAGCATACTCATAACATGAGTTTTTGTCTGATGTAATCGCGATTGATTCTCGATAAGCCAAGTTTTGTTTCTATGAACGAGGATATAAATTAACTGTTATTGCTGTACTTTTCTCTTGAATTTTGAAGAAGCGATTACATTTTGGGACCTGCATTCTACAGAATAGTAAACAACGGAAATTTTTCCAAAGCTATGGGATTATACACTATTAAAAGGTGTATTTATGGACACGTTATGATCAGCTGCGTATGCCAGAAGAAACAGCAAGAGTTTGGAACAATTACCTAAGGGAAGTTTGTTATTTATACCGTTCTAAACAGAGCTTTCGGTAAAATCGGAGGGCCTACTAAAATAGTAGAAATCGACTATAGCCTTTTTCTCTGAGGCAAGAAAGCGAAGTCGGTTGATACTGATTGATCATTAAGAAACGAGGTGTCAGTTATTTCAGAATTCTGCAGGAATGATTGGCGCAATTTTGGCGGGATCTCCGTCAACTTTCATGATTTAATGGTAGCCAACTTTCACGGTTGACGGGATAATGCATAAATACCATAATATCGATTTATAACTTTCATTGATCAAGTGATGAGGTTTTTCTTTTTGCACGAATGATCATCCAAATCCCTAGTTTGAAACTTTGTGACTTTTTATTATGAAGTCACGAATATACGGATTTTTTTAACCCTTTCCGCCCTGCCCGGGCGTTTGCCACCTTCATATGTAGAGGTCTATTTTATCGGTAGTAGAGGCTGTTTTACTCTTCACTGTCAGAGATCACATCTGGCGGGTTGTCCGCATGTGTTTTCCGCTGGATTTTTACCTTGAGACCTGACGGTGACAACAGGCTCACCGCTTAGTTTCTACAACTGAAGTAGGATCTTGTTAATGTGTTGCAAAGGAATTATTCTAACACTTATAAAAAATATTTTATAGACTCTTTATTTAATTATTTATTTCGCTTCAGAAAATCCAGAGCTGAAATGGTTAAATGACGCTAACTGAAGATATGTATCAAATATCCTAAAGAAATTGTTTTCTGTTGTTCATGCCTCTTACCACGTTTTCATGCTGTGTTCTTTAATGATGACTGCACATCCAGAATGTATTTTGAGGTAATTTGTATTCTTCTATAGATGAATTATCGCCTAGAGAACATAACTGTAGTTTAACACGTTGACGGCGGCGCGGATATTCATGCGGCAACATGACCCACCTGTAGGTCATGCCGCCCCACGGAACAGACAAGTATGACCCACCAGTGGGTCAGGCTGCCCCACGGAACAGATAAGTATGACTCACCGGTGGGTCAGGTCGCTCCACGGAACAAACAAGTATGACCCACCGGTGGGTCAGGCCGCCCCACGAAACAGACAAGTATGACCCACCGGTGGGTCAAGCCGGCGTCAACGTGTTAAAATTAAGATATAATAACACGTCGAACAAGTATTAATATAGCAGTTAAACAACAAAAATCTGTGCTATATTTTCAAATTTTCACAGGTCTAGTTTCGATGGTTTTACCGAACCATCATCCTCAGCTGCAAAAGCGCAAATGAACATTCTTATATCATTCATTTGCGCTTATGCAGCTGAGGATGATGGTTAGGTAAAACCATAGAAACTAGTCCTGTGAAAATTTGAAAATATAACGCATTTGTTAATTTTGTTGTTTGACTTCTAAATTAAAGTAGTTTGAAAATTTCAGTAATAACATTTTATTAACTAATATTATTTTACGCATTTCTACATTAACTGTTGTTATGCACAATAGATTCGTTGAAATGTCTTTTTTAAAAATATTTACTGGATTTATGGCATCGAGTCTTGCTCTTGTATTTGTTTCTCACCTCAGTTCTCTTGAAAATGCATGTTAAGAGAAAATGCATTCTCTTGAAAATGCATTCAATTTTTTCCTGCACATTTAACAAGTTTCTCTCCCGACTAACTTCGCCTCATAATGTTCGCCCGTGTTGAATGTGTACTCTTCTTACACTCACCACCACAGCTAATTTCATAGGTAAGATGTATATTAATCCAGGAAAAGGAAACTAGCAAAATTGTCTCGAGAAACTCCATCACTTTGACGTCTTAGGAAGACTACGCTCTGTTTGCTTACAAGGCAAAGAATAAGAAACCTTAAGTTATCCTTCAGCTGAGGAATTTCCCAAAAGGTGGCAATGCAAATTTTAGTTTCTAGAAAAATTTTTGCTTTAAAATTAAAGTTAAAGCGAAAAAGTACTGCGTACTATTCTCGACCTTGCAGTATTTGCTCTTGGTCGACAAATCTATCCGATATTATTAAAAGTTATGTAAATTTTATAAATGAAATTAAAAATTATATTATTTTGCTCTAAATGATAGTTACAATAGAGTTAGGTTGCGCTAGGTTTTGCTTTTAAAATTTTATGTCTTGGTATCGATTAACTTGAAAAGATCCTTATTATAGTTTTCTACTTGATGAGTCTAATTGTTTCGTTTACAGATGAAAGAAAACAAATATTTTCTACTCAGTTGAAACGTTTGCAACCACTTCAAGTTACGCTAATCCATATTATTCCTTTTCCTGCTCGATTAAGTTTTACATCAATAAAATAACCAGAAAAAAGTTTTTACTGTTAGGTTAGCTTTTCTGGGCGAAAATAAGGCTTAACCCTTTAATTACTTGTAATTGTATAAAAAAATATCCTAGTTCATTAAGATGTATCTCTAAACCATATTTTGGTAAAGGAAAATTTCACTATGATATTTTCTTACTTTGACCATATAAAGTATAGCCTCTAGCATTGGGAGGATTTCACAGTAAAATGTATTCCATATCTCTTCTAAATTTTGCAGGACTTTGGGACCTGCAAAAACAATTTTTGTATACTGTTTGAATTACATTTAAAAAAGTTCAAAATGTATTTCACAATCTTACATGAAAATATTAAAAAATAAACAACTTATGGTAAATAAAGCAGCAGAAAATTAGATAAATTAAGCAGCAGAAAATCAGATAATTTTTTTAATATCACACTATTAGCTTTTTCGATAATTTAAAAGCGCCGAAAGTGTCGATATTTTTACTGCTAGACCTAAGGGCGTAATAAATAGTGAAACCATCTGAAATAGACATTAAATCTAGGATTTTTCTTCTGTCTGTTGCATATTTGTAAACTTAATCTTGAAAAAAGGTTCTTTTGATACCCTTTGCAGTTGCGTATCACTTTTAAATATTAACAACTATATTAATTTTTATTTTATTTAAGTGTATCAAGTTTTATCAAGCTTTTACACGAATTTCAATAAATAATATGAACTTACTGACTTTTTTTTAAAAAAAAAAATTCTGAGTTGTAACTTTCATACATTGCTTTGCATTTTGCTGTTAACGGAAAGGCAAGAACACCCGTGCTACAAAAATATACTGAGCCTCTGTCATTATATGAGAAGAAATACTTCAGAATTACGCAGATATTTCTTTATTAAGAAAGGTTACGTTAGCTGTAACGGAGAATCTGTAAGTTCAGATAACCAATGGAATTATTGCTTCAGAGAGCGCTTATTCATTTAACAAGGTATATTTTAGCTAAGATAAAGCTCTTAATAGCAGCATGAATATTTAAAATTTATTTCTTGTAAATTAATTGCTATGATTCACGCACGATTTTTTTTATATAATTTTGTTTTCCTAAGAGCAATAACAGTATTCAATTCAATATATGAGAAAGAAAAATAAAACTTCAAATATTTTTTCCGAATGCTTATCTAATAAGCACCGATATTAATACAATATAGTCATATATCAGGAATGTTACTTGAAGAGCAAGTGACAGTTTTCAAGAGAAACAGTAAATAAATGGCTCTTTAGGTTACAAAAATTCGTAGCTTTCTACTAGTCTATTGTCAATTTTAATGTTGACGAGAAAGATTTAAAAATTAAAAATTTAGACGACGTTTTAAATATGCTGTATTTCCTCGCATATTTTTCCTCCTAGCTTTCTAACGCTAAGTTCTAAAAATTCTCAAAATATTAACATAATTTTCCTCTTCTATTGTACGTAGTTCTTCCCTCTGAGAGCCAGTTTATTGGTCAATTGTATTCCCTTGATTATTTTTATTTAGTATATTCAAATTGCATTTGCATTTTTGTATTAGCATTTCATCCTTTTTATTTTCCTTTGCATTTATTATTTGAAAATTATTTTATACAGATTCTTTGTTAAATTACGCAGGCGTAGAAGATGTTCTCCCATTTACGAAATTTTCGGAACATGTGATTCACCTTACTTTTGTTAATTACGTTTCAGCTCATTGTAGCTTTATCTACTACTGATGAGTTCAATTTTCCGATATCCGTGTCTTTCGTTCGCGCCCGTCTTTCTCTTTGTCGTCAGAGATCCGTTGACTATCGGCTTAATATGAGTCAGATATTGTAATGCTAATATTACTATGCATTCTTATTCAAATCTAGGTTCTTTTAAAAAAGTAATAGTAAGTTACACTGTTGGCCATCAAAATTGCAACACCAGGAAGTAATAATCTGACGAACGTCAAAATCACATGAAAGGAAGAAAAGGGTGGAATATACAAATGATTAGTGTTTCAGCGCATTTAGACGACACAGGAGGAAGAAACGACATCTGAAGCACTGCATAAAAGAAAAGTTGTGCAGTGGATTTCTCATTCGGAAAGCGCTTTGTAATGTTTTTTGCTCAGAATATCATGCTATGCCTCGAATAATAATAAGCAATGCTTACCAGCAAGTGTCGGAATTCGATAGAGGCAGGATCATTGCCTATCGAGAGTGTGAATTATCGTTCCGTGATATCGTCCGTCGCACTGGTCGACATCCAACCACTGTCATATGCGATATGGAATCAATGGGTTGATTAGGGTCATACGGAACATCAACAACCTCCCATGACTAACACTGGAGAGGACAGACATAATGTGAGGTCAGCTCTGCAAAACAGTAGAACCACATCACGGACCATTAGTCAGGAAATGGGCATGTTTGGAGCAAGGCCCAGTATCCGCTCGTACGGTGCGTTGACTTTTCAGCAGCGTGGACTATCAGAGCGGCGACCATTACTTCGTCTTCACTTGACAATGCAGCATAGAGAGAGACAGCGACTCTGATGCGCCGAACGACAAAGCTAAGAGTGGCACAGTGTTATCTTTTTATCTTTTCAGATGAGTCCCGGTTTTGCGTGCAGTATTCTGATGACCGTATACGTATCTGGAGGCTCCGAGGAGACCGTCGCCTGCTTGCATTCGATATCGGCATAGGGCTTACACCTGGTGTGATGGTTTGGGCAGCCACTGGGTACACGACACGCATATCTCTGTTTCGGATCGACGGTAATTTGAAAGCAGTTCGCTGCATTTCTGACGTCTTACGTCCAGTGGTTGTGTCTTATCTTCGAGGATTAACAAACGCCACCTTCCAACAAAATAATGCAAGACCACATGTTGCACGTCGTGTTCTGACCTTCTTCGATGCACAGGATATGCGATTATTGCCCTGGCCTGCACGGTCTCCAGATCTGTCACCCATTGAAAACATCTGGTCATGGGTTGCTGACAAACTGGCCCATTACCCCTCTCTAGCTAAAGTGGTTGATGAAGTGTGGCCTAGACTTGAAGCAGCATGGAATGAAATGTCCGTTTCTGTCATCCAAGCCCCGTTCGACTCCATGCCTAACCGGGTAAGGGCCGTTTTATTTGCCACAGGTTTCTACTAATTTCGCCCTCTGTAAACCCCCAAACTGCTTACAAATTTAATCATTTTGTCTTCATGCCATACTGTTTACGTACAATAAATATTTTTTTTTTTTTTTTTTTGTATTTGCTTTCCTTGATGGTGTTGCAGTTTTCATGGCCAGCAGTGTAGTTGCCAGTAATTTGTCTATGACTGTTTTTTATTTGGTATGTTCTTTTCTTTCGTAACTGCGTTCTTAGGAGAATAAATTATTGGCACAATTTTTCTCCTCTCGTTAAATTAAAAAAAGGGAAAACATTACGCGAGGCAATATGGTATTTATTATTTTAAAGTATACTTATTCATTCAAATGAGCTTTCTCATTTTCTCCCAATTTTCTTTGAAGTGAGAGATAAAATCAGTATGCACACTTTGTGTATTTTTCACGCTTTAGGAGATTTTCAAATACTGTCTCGACGTTGCACCTTTAACTAACTCTTCTTCTTTATTCTTTACATTAAATTTTTGCGTAAGTAATAGCTTTAAAGTAAATCTGGCTCTTTTCTAGTTTGTTTCACTTCCTATTCTTATTAGATCTATAGAAAGAACACAATTTCATTGCAGATATTCCGAATAAGTATACTGAAAGGCAATAAGAGAGAAGATGGTATCAAAACTATCATTATGTAATGCTTAGTTTTTTAGCTCTCTATTGTAGCCTTTAATACAGATTAAAAAGAACATTCTCGCATTTTTTGACAAATTTCAAAAATCAACAAAATACTTATTTTTTTAATATTAGTTTACAGTAATTATTTTGCAATAATTTAAAATATCACAATAAGTGCAATGTGAAATATTTTCAAAATTTTCATATGTTGTAAGTAACTCTGCAACAGCTTAAAACAACTACAATTTCGCTATAATCTTTCGATGTGTAAGAACTGTAAATGCATTCAACCAGTTTCTCTATACTATTAAATCGAATATCCTGTAGTTATCTTATATTTTGTTCATACTTATAGGATATCTAGTGCTGCTTTAAACTTGTTAGCTAATCAATATTACATTATGTATATATGTATGAACTTGGTTATTTAAAGAAGAGAGAAATATAGAGCCGTAGAAAGTAAATTTTATTACCTTTGAATTCCCTGAGTCTTTCTGCTGCCATGAGATTCATCTCTTTCGTTAGCCATTCCTAGTAATAAATATCAAAAGATATTTATTATATCAAAAGATATTTAACATATTTAACGGCATCTTTAAGATATCTTTTAAACTATAATTCTTTATCAATCCAACAGAGCCATTATGCTTCTGAATGCATTTCGATACTTCTCAGTGACAACAAGGTTTTTATTAAAATATCTACTGGTCTGAATAGCGGCTTCTACCCAGCGATTTCATTGTAGAAAACAAAGTTTCATTGTTGTAACATAAAAATAAGGGAAAGAAACAAAATCGTAGGTTTTTTTCATTTGGATGTGACATAGCTATTAACGGAAACTATGGAATTTTATTTCCTTAGCATATTAGGTAACTGCGTATTATCCTGTCAGTCGCAAAACTGTCATCAAGCAGCGCGTTTTAACGCCAGTTAATGGATAAGCGTGGAGAACAACCTCACACATAACATTTCTGCTGCCGTTTGATGCATAGTACAAGTGCGGTAAGTTGGCCTATCACCTTGGAACCGTTCATTTTCAAGTAGGGTCTACCAAATTAGGAATTAAAAGCTGGTGATGCTTGACATGCCTCTTTTTCCTTATCGAATCGCTATTTTTCCTCTTGTACGAGCAGTGTATTGTTGATAATTCAGAATCATAGCTGCTTTAAATCTTGGTGCTTATAATTTTGCGTTTAAAGAATGTTTTTAATATTTAAATGCTTTTAATTCATAACTTGGTCAGTTTAGCTTACTAAGCTTTTGATGTATACGTGAAATGAGGTTTTTTTTTTTGAAAAAAATATATAATTAGGGTAGAACAATCTATTTCAAGGAACGAAAAGTGGTCCAGAAAGTACAAGAGTTTTTGAGAAGGAGTCAGCATCTGAAAAGCTATGTATTCCTATCTGACAGGATCATTATTAACAGCCGCTGGAACTGGCTTATCGATTAGAAGAATTACGCGCAAAAAAGCAAGAAGCTAATATTTCCCTGCTGCCTTAGCGATGCCCACAGGAATACATGAACTCACTCCGCGAGAGCAGCGCCATAAGAACATTATATTGCAAACAATTGTCCAGGTTTTGTATGGTACTTTAGGAGAAATGTGGGAAAATATTTTCCATCCCTTAATTTTGTCCACCAGTATATGAAAGTACCCAAATTCTTCAATAAAGCAAGTATATTTTTAACAAAGGCGTCTGCATAATAAGTAATATTGAAATTCCTTCCTCTGCCCCTTCCCATGGTAGACTTGAATGCTTTGACTTAATTTCAACTAGCCAGTCGAAGTCACTACGAAAGCTATCTTTAAAAGACTTACAAGATTTGAAAACAATTTCATAAATGCGACATAGTAAAAGAAGTAAAACAAGCTTATTATTAATAAAATGAAGGGAATTTAACCTTACTATTATTTTTTCAAAGAAACTGTCTTTAATAGAAAGCTAGAAAATTCCAGAGAACAGGATACCGTTAGAAACATGGTCTTAGTGTATAATCTGATTGCAGATTTAGTTAATTGATTAAAAATCAATACGCTCTCATTCAAAACTGAATTTGCGATGCATTACATCTGGCTTTATTTAGAAATATTAATGATGAGATTACATGCACGATAACATGCAAGTTGTCACGCTGATTTGCATTGCAGAGGATTTGCCCATTTTTATCAAAGTTTATTTTGTTATTGCACTGAATTTTTGTACTTACTATGTATTAAGATCTAAATTCCATTTTACATTGCTTTACAATTAAGAAAATTTGAATTGTATCATAAATAATCAATTAAAATTTCATGTATCTGTAAAAGAAAACTTTGTTTCTATATTGGCAAGATCAATTTTTATGAAAGACTTTCAAGTTAAGGACTGCGAAATATTGATTATGATTAATGTTTAAGCAAAGATTTTACAGAACTGTGAACTTTCTTGAGAAAAATTAGAACATTCTTTACGACGAACTTGAAAACTTTTAATTTTCAATAGAATTTTCAATTTTAATTTATTGTTAAAAATGATATCTTTAAGGTTTCATACTTTAAAAAATTATTTAAATTAAAATTTTGTGATTTTTCTCACTGTTGTATTTACCTAGTTTTGCTAATTCTGTAATGCTTTCTTCTAAAAAGGCTTTTCTGTTACCATGCCTTTTTCTCTTTGAAGGGGGGATATATAAGATAAAAAATATGTGAATCAAAATTATAATTTAAACTAAAGGTAAAACATTAATTCTCTCTACCTTTATATTAGTGAATTTTAAGAGCCATTTCAATACTGTCAGATGATTTCATTCAAACTATCAGTGTGGTTTACTATCGCAGAACTTAATGTGTAAGAAAACTGAGAAAGAATTTATGACTTATGTTACAAACTAAAATGAAAGTGTTACTGTTTTTGGTTTAAATCTATATAAGCAAGATGTATAAATGCAATTAAAATTATGAAACTATGTATTCCAGTTTTGGTTTGGGAGCCTTAACAATGGAATTTTAATTAGCTAACAGTGAAATCAGAAGTTACCATTTCTCAACTCAATAAACTTCAAGTAAGGCCGTCAGAAAATGTCCATTTTTACCTTGGAAATTGCTGGAAAACTACAAACAAAATATTTGTAAAAATTCATTTTTTGGTGAAAAATAAAATATTTTCATAATCCCTGCAATATTGACAGTTTTTACACGAGCTAGCAGAGGCGTAGCTAGGGTTTTCAGCGCCCGGGGACAATTGAAGATTTTGCGTCCCTTTCTGTGTGCCAAGAATGGAAAACATTTCATTCTGTAATTTCATCACATCAATTTGGATGCTGCGTCCGGGAACAAATGTCCCCTCTTGCTCCACCCTAGCTACGCTACTGCAAGCTAGTATGAGTTATAAACTAATTTTACCTATTAACGTATCACATGTAATGCATATCTCGAAATTTAAGTATTGCATACAAGTTAACATTTCGACTCACTATGACGTATTTTAAAACAAGGCTGAAAATTCCTGGATTTGTCTTTACAATGTCTTGCATGAATTTCATTCCTGTGCATGTCATACAAAAAATAAAGTCAATCCATGAATTTAATTTAATGTCGTGCTTTCCGATAACTTCTCCATGAAAATGGTTACAATATATTTGGATGATTTGATTTGTTAAGCGAAAGGATTATTTTTCAGGGCTACCCTACTTATAGCATCATCATAAAATCGCGCCCTAAGCATCGCAGAATTCACTTAATGTCATTGACATCCATGTGAAGGGAAAACAATGCCAAGAAATGGAACCTTTGTTTATTTTAGTATGGCAAAGCACAAGAAGGCTATCTGCTTAAGAGGAGGGATGCCTTCTTGGAGGATGATCTAAGGGAAACTAGCTCGTATCCACGTTACACATGTGGAAAACCACTAAAACGCTTTTGTATCTAGCCCGTTCGCTTGAATCGAGCCCAGGTTAAACTATCAGTGTAGATCGAGTTTCCTAGACGGTGATCTCATTTTTGCTGTCAGAACAAGAGAAAGATTATTTTACGCTAATTTTGAAGATAAGAATGCGGTACTCATTTAAATCATCAACCAGTCTAATCTCATGAACAGAAAATATGTAAAAAAAAAAAGGAACTTTTCGTTGTACTTAATGAACTTTCATAAGCACTAAACTTAGAAAGTTCGCATTCACTACTATCATTGTTGGAATCATCCGTTTCCATTACAAAAAATTGAGTGTATAAACTACTTTAAACAGAATTTGAATATTCAGTATTTGCTTTTAAGGATGATTTAATAAAAACTGTCTAAACAAAACATTCAAGAAATTACCTAAGTGCACAATATCCAACAGAAATACCGAGTTTCGCACCAAATAAAACGAGGGGGTGAAAGAAACAAAGTTGGCTTCCTAATCGATTAACGCTATTTATGAATCTGTAAGCAAGTTAGAATACATGAAACACATTAATTAAAGGTGCAAAGTTTTAAAATGAGAATAAGACATGGTGTTTGAAAATAAGTACAGGGTTCATAGGACAATTCACGGTACGCAAAAAATGCTTCGTATAGCGTGAACACGTAACAAGTTTGTTTTGAACGTGCATAATTACTAATTAGTTATAAGGGCACAGAAGCTATTTAACTTTCTGAAGTTTAAGGGACTGACGATTCTTATTCATACATCATGTTAAATTCGTGCATGAAAAGCTATTAATTTTACTAAAATATAAACTTTTATGTACTAGCTTTAAGTAGTTGTAGAACGAGAGATAAGATCCTACATAATACGTAAGCATCATACACATTGATCAATCAACAAAAGTTCAATTAATAATGATAAAAATATACTTTAAACTTAAAATGTACATTTACGTACTTTGTAACAGTCGCAAAGGAATGTTCCTGTTTTGGACCGGAGTATATTCCTGCAAATTTAATTCAAATTAATATTTTTATATGAAAACCTATTTCATAAATGACAGTAATGCAAGTTAAAAATCACAAATATTTTATGTATATTTTTATTCTTCGAGATACACAGGCTTTTAATGATACAGATTCCTCTGTAGTAAAGCTTGTCGAATGAACGAAATTTCTTAGGATGACGTCTACCTACTTAAAGTATTCTTAACAGACGAAAATATTTCACATGAAAATATTTCACAGTTTTTGACAGCTGCAACTCATGCAAAAGAGTGTCACTAATTTGGGTAAATTAGATGGGAAATGTCATACACATTACTAAGACAGTTCTAGATAATTAAGACAAGTGAAGACCACAAAATCGTGCTGTTTGATCCAACAGTTTCTCACAGGAAGATTCGTGTGACATGTAACCACGACTTAGAAGACTCCAAAGCGTTCTAAACAGAGCTTCTGGTAAATTCTTTTATAATGAAAGAAATTTAATAATTAACACCATCTATAACAGAAAAGAAAAGCAAAAGGAAAAAATTAAGCCATTTAGCCATATAGAGAGAATCAACTGGAATTCATTTCATTAATCAAAACAAAGAATTTACCGATTAGATTTTCTAAAAATAAATTTTGTTTTAATACCATAATTTTTTCCTTACGTTATATATATATTATTTTTATCTTTATTCAAATACATAAATTCAGAATCTTTAATTTGTGTACACGAACGAGATTTTCCAACAATTTTTATAGACAGATAAAACTTCACATAATACGAATATATTATTTTGCTGATGATTGTATATCCTCAGCAGGTTCTAATTTTCATGGAAATTTCAGATTTAGTTTAGGCTTCTTACATAGTGAAGCAAATTTAACAGCCAGCAGTATATGAAATATCAGATTTCATAGTCAAATCTGGCATACGGATTCAAAAAACAAAAAACTATTGCACGTTTTTAAACATACATAAAAATCAGTAAATATACAGGGTGTCCCAAAAGAAAGTTTACAAACTTTACCTCCTGGTCTATCAGACTATGACGAACAAGCTTTACAAATTGCAGGAGAAGGATGCATCGGTTCAGTAACGAAGAATTCACCGATATGCATTACGTTTATGGGATGGTTGGAAATGGACAAGCCGGGAAACGCATGCACCGACAGCGCTTCCCAAACAGATCTCTGCCAAGTCATCCATTGTTTAGACAAATGCACCGCGGATTAAGTGAAGCTGGAGCTTTACGTAGAGGAAAAACACTTAGTCCGTAGAACACGTGCCGTAGAGGAAGTTGTGCTGAGGGAGATTGAGAGGAATCCAATAACAAGTATCGAATTAATCTAATTTGACTTGGGTGTACCTCATTCCAGCCGTTATGCACATATTGCCTACCCTTGTTACGAAGCGAATAACGATATCTAATGCGTAGTTCGAAAGGCTAGTAATAACTTGACTATTCTTGTTCGAACTATATTTTGTTTCGACGAATATGCATCAGTGGTAAATTTGATCTTGATTTGGATACAAAAAATTCATGACGATATCTTTCATTTATATTTAATGAAAGCACCAAAATATATCACAGCAATACACATACATCGCAATGGCGAACCACAGTTACATAATGTAAAAAAAAACAGAATTCCTTTGGCGCAACAGCGCCCTCTATCTTATGAAAAGTTCTAACAACCCTAGGGCATCCTTCTCTTGCAATGTTATAGCCTGAAATGAATCATCTTCCCGCTTTCCAATACGCCTATGAAAATTGCCCTTGCATAGGCGGCTGGTCACAGTTTCTTATACAACTTTCTAGGTGAAACTTCTTCGTCATGGTCTGACAGACTAGCACGTAAAGATTGTAAATGACATCTTGGGGTACTATGTAGATCTAAATGAGCAAGCATTTTCTTTTAAACAATTATGTTTTGAATTTTTCACTTATATATTTTCAGAAAGAGTAAGTATTGCATATTTGTTTCAAGCAATCATAGTAATGTTTGCAATTAAGTTATAGACTATGGGATGTCATTTGCAGGAAACGTTTCTGCATTTGAAACTAATGTTTACTTACTTGACATTTTGATGCAACCTATATATTTCTCCTGGGACTTCTAGTGTAAATTTCTCATTGAAGATATCCTTCACTGCATTTTGTACACTAGAAAGAAAACATTTTATATGAATTTTTAGTTTAAGAAGAAATAAAAGAATGATTAAATCATTTTGCAGCCTTCAAAGGAAAAAGCGCTCGTATCTTTTATGAACGGAAGAACTCACTGTCTAAGTTATGTCACACTCCAGTAAACTACCCTTCCCATTCGAATTAAAGTAAATCCTAGTCTTCCTGCTGGGAAGTCCCAGTAGTGGCCGAGTGATTAAGACCACTGAATATTGGGAGTTCGACCTGAGTTCTATATCAGAATGTCTGCATAGTTGGCTTTCATGGCTTTACTCATGTGTAACGTGAATACGAGCCAATTTCTTTTAGGAATTCCTTCATAAAGGCATCCTTTCTCTGCTTTGACACGTATGCAACTAACCTATTAGAAAATTAAGGAAGTTATCAATCTGTTTTGAAGAAGCGACACTGTAGGATCAATATCGTCTAATTACTGTAAACCGTCTTCAGAAATACACTATCATGCAATAATTACCAATATACGATATATTGGTTATATTGGGACGTTATATTGGGATATAAATCGATTACGGATTTTCTTCCTTTATATATATAATATATATATACAGATATTCCTTTATACAATATACAGAATGCATTCGTTCAGACAAAAGCATGGTTTTAGTTGGATTTCTGCTCAAAATATTCCTGTCATGTATTGTGACAGTGCTTGTTTAAAATTGTGAAGACCGATTTTGAAGCAAGGTATACACACTGCTTTTTCCAAGGATGGAGCATTTAAAAACAGCTACAGTCTTCTCCATTGTATTCCTTCTCCTCAGATTTGAGTCGCTCAAAGGATGAACGTAAAGAGTGGTGAGTGTAGCATACGCTATGATGCTCTGTAGAAAGAAGGAACTTTATTACAAAATTTTCAAGTATTACAAGGAAGACGCTGGCTGGAATCCGAAACGTATTATGACAGATTTTGAGCAAGCAGCAATTAATGCCATACGATGTTTATTTTCCTATGCAACCATCAAAGGATGCAATTACCATTTCTTAGGTACAAGTGGGCGGACACCAGAAATTCACCACTGAATATACAGGTATAATCCCACCATTAACTGTTCATTTCCCCTCCAGTTTTGAGCAAGAACAACCCGGGGGTGGCCTCCGAAAGTCTTCCACTCCTCTTTTCCTGCCATAAACCTCTCTAGAGAACTTTCGGCTCTCCATGTATTTTGAGTGCCCCCTTGTTACACAGACACTATACGCTTACAAACATCGATGCTTTCTCTGGGATTCGAACCCGGGTACAACAGTCAGCGTTATTTACTACTTTACCGGGTGAGCTAAATCTGTATCGGGAGAAAAAAGAACTTCGACGAAGTGCAAGAATATGCAGAGCATTAAGGCATCTTTCTCAGCAACTCGTCGACGGAGGCTTGTTAATAATAGAAGAAAATTGCCCCCGGGAACCTAAATTAAGAGAATTATTTGTCTATTTTAGCAATCAATGGCTGGATAATGAAAATGCTCCTGTGAAATATGGTGAATCACAGAAAAGATAATGTTGTTGAAGGGTGAAATCACAGGCTGAACAAGCTTATTCCGAGACTTCGTCCATCATTCAAGCGACTCATAAAAACACTCACAGAAGATATAAAATACAACGACTGTCATGTCTATAGAACAGATTTGAATTTTTCTGGCAAGAAACGGCAAAAAATTCAGGTTGACAAAGAAGATGGAAAATGTCCTAATTTAATTTAACGAATGATGCAAAAAAGTGCCTAAGCTCTCTAGCATTCATCGCAAAACTGAAATAAAGAAATATAGCTAAGACTGTATAAGAATAACTTACTTTTTTTTTCTCTGAAAGAAAGTGCAAAAAAGTTAAGGGCCTAAAGATTTCTTATAGTTCTTCCAAATGTGGAAAAATCTTCTTCGTCTTCTTTTATTTATTTATATTTTGATGGGTCATTGTGTGGTATTTATATGTTCTGATCATGTTAATTAATTTTGAAATTGTGTAAAAAAATCACTTAATTTCGATTATTGTAACTCATAATTTAATAATATATTATTTTAAATTAAAAAATTTTTTTAACAAAATTAAAATTTTTACTCCTTAAAGTTATTCTTTTATTCCGTAGTTCTCAGTAATTTCACAGACCCAATATCTGATTTCTGATTTTTAAAGAAAATCATATAAAACTAAAAATTATGTGTTTTACATTTCATTCCTGGTTCTGATTTCATATTTTCAAAACATGGATGTGGGAAAAAAAAATAAAATTTTACAAACTGCTATAGGAAGATTTGAAGGGGGAGGCCAGGGACACGTGCTTTGTCTGCCTCTGTGAAAACTAGGTTCTGCCCATGATTTGAAAAAAAAAAAAATAAATAAAAATAAAAAAATAACTTTTGTTTCAACAACGCCGAAAATAATTCCTTGATAATTTTAAACACGCGTGTATTTTGCTGTCAGTCCGAAACTTAAAGAAAATGTGAAAGGAAATTGTAAATGCTTTGCAAGACACATTTAAAAGGGTCATTTACATTTAAATAAACGACAAAATCGAAATATTTAATGTTTTTATATTAAGATTTCATTCCTTACAAGTAAAACATATGCAAAACAAAGTAACTAAAGTCTCATGTAAAATTTACAAATTAGAAAAAAAGTAAATTACAAAGTAAAGTCCCATGTAAAAATTTGCTCTACTCAACATTCGCTCTTCCAGTTATGGTAAAAAAAAATAGTTTTAAGCTTTTGCGATTTAAAAAGCCAAACGTTTTACTTACATTTGCATTTCAGCAAATGCCTAACATTAAATCCCGCGAGCTATATTTATAAAAGCTTCTTTATACAATTTTATACAAATGCATGCTTACATATGATATAAAAGTTAACTCATATGCATATCTTTCTATGTTTATTAATTTTAAGAAAGTAATGGGCTTGCAGGATTTCAATGCAATTTCATTTTCCAATTAAGATTTCACAGAAGTGGGATTTTCCTGCTCGTGTGCATGGTTTCACTGACTCGGCTTATTAGAATTTCAAGAAATTTTGATTAATTATGTTAACACTCTACCTGTATAAAATGAACAATCATCATGTTTCTCACCTAAAACCTTCTAGAATTATAATAAAATTTGAAATTATATGAAAATTTCGAGCTCTTACTTTCTATTGTCTCAGTTAAATTTATGGTAAATATGTATGCAATATTGTTTAAATATAAAATAATTCACGTTTATAACATTTAAGTACATTTTTATATTTCTTTATTAAGAAAATAACATGCATTTGCAGGATTTGAAGGTAATTATTTCTTTAAGATTTCTCATCACTATAATTTTCTTGCTTTGTGTGCATAATTTCTCTGAAGCTATTGATCAGAATTTCAAAAAAACTTCTACCAGCTGTACCAAAATTAAGTGTGTTTAAAATGAGCAACAACTATACCTCTCACCTAAAAATTTTAGAAACTACCTTTAAATACATTAAAAAAAATAACTGATTTTGGTCTTACGAAAATAAATAAATATAGTTAGATATATATCTATAATTCTATTATTTTTAACATGGACCATTTTAATTGTACATTATTCTTCCATTTTGAAAGAACAGCTAAAAATACTGATTTGTTTTTAATAATGCTGAATGAATAAATTTGCCCGAGTGACTAGAAATTTGTTTTCACTGTAACAAGCTTTTATCTAAGTAGAATGAAGAACATACTTCATCTTGTAGTGCTGAGCACACCAAAAAATCTTCTTTTTATCAAAATACATTAAATTACCAGACTTTCTTCTCATCAAAATTTAAACTATCTTAATTTTTATCTGGTCAGGTTAAATTTGAAAATTACTTGTTTCGTTTCATTCTAAGAACAAGTGATTTGCGTCAGCGTTCAAAATAAGTACCTCAGTTCAGTATGTGGAACATTTAATTTTCTCTTATATTATTTTTTCTGGCTCTAGATTATGCCTGTACAACGATTTAAAAAAGCCAGGTGTGACTTAGCGAGTGAGTTTAGTTTTTGTGAAGTCTAGATGATTATTCTGTGTTTTTGTTTGTTTTATGAATACAACAAAAGTTTTATTAACTTAATTTTGTAATCAAAGGTTACATTTGGGGAGTTTGTATGTGTTCAGAAAAAAAAATATGTACTGGACTTGCAGAAACATACTGCAGTATTACTGACTTGACAGTCATTCATTCATTCTGTTTAATGACCTCACGGTATGAGATGTGTAAAGAAAAGAATAATTTTTCCCTTTATTATTTATTTCTTGCCATGTCACATCATTATTGTTGTTACATGGCAGAAAAAATGTACTAAAATACAAGACACACTCAAAGTCACTTCCCCTCTTAATTATTGGCTCATTCCACAAATAATGCCTTTTAATATTCTTTTATTTTAGAAAATTAAGATAAAGTTCTTTTTAAATTTAAAATATACCCTCCTTTATCTTGTGCTAGTTCTTAACAACTACGATAGGACTTCCACCAGTCCAGTTTCATAAGGCTTTCCAAGACGTCCTCATTTACTTCTACAAATTTTTCAGGAAGCGGCTCTTCTTCTAGGCTATAGTTTTCGGCTCAGAATTTCTGGCACCATCGTTTATACTGGCTTACGCTTATTGTGGGATCTTCATACACCACGAAGAGCTACTGAAAAGAGGGAGAAAATGCCTTATATACTCCCCTTTTAAAGGACGAGTGATGATTAGGGAACCCAAACGCCAAATCCTGGTGGTGATGAATTATCGTCCACCACCTTTTAGTTCGGACGCCACTGTATAGTCATTAGGTTATTTTGAAGCAGAAGACGTGAAAAATGTAGAGTGCCCTCGCCAGGACTCGAACCTGAACCTTTCGAATACGCGCTGACTGTGCTACCGTTACACCATGAAGACCTACCGGAAGGAGGGTCAAAAACCCTTATATGGTTATCCCGTTCCCCTCAGACTTTTATTTCAAGTAGGTGGGGAACATGCATTATTTATGGGAGGACCTAATGTTATACGATATCCTTATTGTACTTCTGTTTCTCGTCTGTCTTCAAGGTAATTCTATTTTTACCCTCCTATGTATTTTACACATTCCCCCATCGACTTTAATTGAGAGTAAAATAAGAGCGGGAAAACGCGTTTTTACATGAATAATTATTTAGCTTCTTTAATAATGTCAAAGAACTAGTTCCCTTTACAGTAGGTAATAAATTCTGGCTCATCATGGATATCTAAAACTAATTTAAAAACCGCAAAACATGATAAATGTATCGGGAATAACTGGAAAGTTTCATCAGCTAATGGATCATACATCAGCATATGTACGGACGGAATAATGTTTTATCACGCAGTCAGATATAATTGTACATGAAGCAGTTGTACAAATTACACGTAACCTAATGATTCTTATTTAACTTCTTCAACCATATTCCGTGAACTTCCGAAATTTTAAATTTTTACTTGTCTAGTCATTGTTCTATACATTTTCAGCTAGAGTACGTAGTTAAAACACGTACGGAATTTACTGCATTAACATTATCAAAATTAAAATGATTGGCCTTTAAACCCTTTCATTGAGAAAAGTTTATGTAATAAAGTAGCAGCATCGGTAATTTCTTCAACACAATATATATTCGAGTCCTTTGCTTTTATTACATAGTGCACTGGTATGAATCTTGGCATCACTATGCAGTGTCACGCAATGATTTGGGTCAAGGGTACTAGAATCAACAGCTTCTCATCTTACAATGCAAAAAACCTTGGGTTTGGCATGATGTATGGATATCGGATAATGGCTTTACGTAAACGTGTGGGAATGGTCTATGGGTTATTATATATTAACCCATAGACCATTCCATATATATATATATATATATATATATATGTATATTTTTTTAATTAGACATTTTAGCATTTCAGCCCAAAGCTTAAATGAAGCCCTAACCCGCTGAAGCCCAAGATCTGGTATACAACTAATGGTTCTCACCGGAACCCCTCATAAGATGAACCCCAGAGGACTTTTTATGAAATATTTCAACAGAAAACATGTTTTAAGGTCTTAAAGAAGTTCAAACTGTCTTCAGTTTACCCTCTTCTTTTATCCTCGATTTTAGTATCATTAATATCAATAGATTTACTTTGTTTTTTAATATCATTTCATTTTTATTGTTTTGCAATATTTATGGTTTTATAAGGTATTTCTCCCGCCCTTTTAGCGAGCCTTCCTGGTGTAGCGGTCTGCACCCTCAGCGCGTAATTGAGAGGTCCGCGGTTCGACGTTGCTAATTTTTCATCTTGCCTGCTTCCAAAAAATACCTAATATCTCTACAGTGGCGCCCGAATTAAAAAGGGTGTTGGACGATGATTCTCCTTACCCAGGATTTGGCGGTTGAGTCCTCTAAAAACCCCAGTCGCCCATTAAAAGGGAGGATGTATAAAGTATTTCTCCCGCCTTCTTGGCATGCCTTCGTGGTGTGGTGGTCTGCACACTCAGGGCGTAATTCAGAGGTCTGCGGTTCGATTCCCGGCGAAGGCGTAGCTAATTTTTCAATCTTTCTTGCTTTCAAAAAAATACCTAATATCTCTACAGTTTATTTATATTTCATTTATTATCTATGTTTAATTACTTTCAGTTTATTTATAATTCATAATTTCTTTAATTAATATATTAATGTTGATTTGTATGACTTTTATTATTTTACATTAATTCGATTTTAATTGTTCGTTACTTTATTATTTTATCTATATCATTACTTTAACTATGCATAACTCATGTCCTTCCCTTGTAAACAAGCCAAACTGTGACTAGCTTCAGCATGGTTACCTTCAGATAATAAGGCTTGTTTTAAATTTTTCTTTCAGAAGCATCTGAATTCACAAACTGCTCTGGGATCATAAGAGTTTGGGAATTATTATCATTGAGGAAGAATGCCAATGTAATAGTTAGGACTGCAGTATTTTCGAGAGGAAAATGGTTAAGTTCATGTGGCGAATGTTTTTACTTAGAAATATTCACAATCGTGCTTCGTTTCCCAGGTAAAAATTGTAGCTTCTTCAGTTTGTTGCTAAAGAGGCTGCAAACATTACTAACAGGGTAGTTGTTTTTCTATTATTCGAAGCTCTAGAACACGTCATTCGAAAGTTAGAAGGATGCAAGAGGCAAAGAAAAAAACCGTTTCTCTTCATTAAGAAATACTAATAGTTTTTATGATGGTAATTTTCTCGCTTTAGACCTTAGCTGCTTCTGCACTTCATTAATGATGCCTTTGCTTTCTCGCTTCAGACCTTAGCTGCTTCTGCACTTTATTAATGATGCCTTTGCATTTTGTGAGACTGGAGACCTATTAATCTAGTTCACGAAGCGGTAAATTTCTGAATACTTAACAACTGGTTTAAACTATTTCGAATTTGTCCGAATTTAAGTATATTTGCAATCGATTCGTTTATTTATAGTACTTAACAACATGTCTACAACAATTCAATATGATAAAAATATTACAAATATTTATGCTGTGATAAATATTATTTAAAATTTAGATAGCCATTAAAATTTAAAGGATAAAACTATAAATGAAAATGCTGTAATTAATCAAGGTATCGAATAAAAAGGGAATACCCTTTTAATGAATAAAGCGAGAGAAATAACACATTTCATTACAATTATGTGATATAACTAAACTGCATAACGCAAATTGGGAAAGAGTTTGTGAATTAAGCTTACAGTTTCTGAGACTTTAGTAACCATTTATAATGTTATTAGTAACCATTTATAATGTTACCACGGGACTGTATGAAATAAAATCACATAATTGAATATCAGGAATTATCTCGCTGAAGACGTTTCTAACGTCAAAAAACACGACCTAATATGATGATTTCTTAACTATTCCACTTCATTACAGATTGTCTCAGGTTTTGAGGCTTTTGTGCAAGAAGTAAAATTGGCTTGTTCTGTTATTTATGAAAATCGTCATATGTCTCCATACCTTAAAACCAATGACTGCTTCGCTAAAAATAATCTGAGTTTTTTTTATACAACTCTTTTTAAAGAATAATTTTCTTCTTGAGCAAATTAAAACGAACTAAACAGATCAATATATGGATGTAGCATTAACGATATTTATAATCATCAATTACATTGTGCATCTAAAAAGTAAGCTTTAACTATTTTCGCTTTATGTTTCTATTTATTTAGTTTCTTATTTTGAGAGTATGGTAGTATTAACGTCTAACTGTGAAAACATGCAATATCCATTTCCAAATAAATTTCCAATAAATTAATTAAACTCTTATGTAACTCAAGAATGATGTATTTTAACGAAAACAACTGTTATTTCTTTTGTCATTGTTATTATATCTATCTGTATATGAGAATTATTAAACCTAACAAAGGAACAGAAAAGAAATTTTTTTCTTTTCTCTAATATGTTCCCTTTCCTGATAAAATGTTTATACAGATTATTATTATTTTTATATATTAGGATTCATTAAGCCCTCCTTTAGAAAAAATTTATTTTTTTTATTTCACTTATAAAGTATAAGTTAAAAAAGAGACTAATATTTGAGGATTTTTTATTTCAATGAAGCTTAAGCAGTTAAAAAAGTAAAATGTTTTATTGCTATTAAATGAAATACAAGCTCACTTTTGTGATACAATTAAATAATGAAAAATGTTTTATTTGCTTTAATACACAACCCATTACTATTAAACCAAAAATAAGACTACGAAATTAATATTCTTATTTATATAGGCTTTAAATCTAAGCTCAATCTATTTTTGTTTGGCTGTACTAAATGAATATACTCTTTACTTGCATAAAAACAAAACGTGTAACTTAAGGGAGAGAATTCTGCTCTTCATTTTATTTTATTTTATTTTGTAAAAGATCATACAACTAAAGAAAATTACGAAAAATTATTACTGTAAAACAAATTAAGAACACATCTTCTAGATTAAATCAAAATATGAAATTATTTTAATTTGCTATAAAGAATCTATTTATAAAAAAAAAACCAAAATAAACCCATAAAATTTAATTTTTATTAACTAAGTCCTAAACCTAAATTTCATAATCTTGTTATTATTTTGAAAGCACTAAATTTAAGCAAAGTAGTTATTTCATATTTGTATAAAACAATACGGATAACCAGTTTATATTTGAACTAAGATTAAACAAAGCCAATATTTTTTTAGGTAAAATAAATTTGTTGTAAGTAGCATTTATTATGGCTACGAAATGACTCGTAGAATAAGCGCAGAACAGTAAGTTTGTATACTGCATGAATTTACTCTTCAGCGTTCTATATCTGCTGAGCATTTTAGGCTAACCTTCATCTAAATTAATTAGTTTCTTGAAAATATGTCATTCATTGTGTTATCATCTTTTCTGAACTACTTATATCAGTTTAAAAAATTAAAATTATGAAAATAAATAACAGCTTCATTTTAATAGTCAGAGAAAGAGAAACAAGAGATCCGACAAACTGGTGGTCCGGATATCAAATGTCCGGATAAATGAAATTATATTACACATAACGTATAATGAAATTTGACATTTAAATTACAAACATATATTTGTCGATAACTATTTCACATAAAAATAAGAAAATATCAGTTAAATCACACATACCTTTTCCAATCATCGGTACTAAATATTTCTGGTTTTTTAGCGTCCGGTTTAATCTCAAATCCTTCTGGCACTTCTTCAAGTGGAGCGGGGATGGCTACAGCGCCAAGCGTTTGAATGGTGCGTAAACCCGCAACAGCGATCTTAGGTGTAACTCGCTTCGACATCTTGTGCTGTGAAATGCTTGCACTTTAACCCTCAGATATTCCTGTTACAATCGTCAACCATCATTTCACAATCTGAGAGAAAAGAAAGCTGGAAAGTAAGAATATCCCGAATGAAGAAGGGGGGAAGAGACACCATAGATGTAAAAACACGTTGTCTTATCTTCGCAACCTTCGAGTTTACAGCGTGTAGATAATTTATAGATGATGATAATTTTAAGCGAATTGTTTTATGCATGGAGTAAACGCACTGTAATCAGTTGTCAGATCTCAGCAGCCACATAAATGAACTAGATGTCAGTACTCTCGTAACTTATGTCAGAAAAATACTGGATGTTTCCAAATTAGCCTCGGAATATTTGCTAAGTGATATACCTCGGAGAAACATTTATTCTAACATCTAAATTTAAGCATTGGGGTTTATGTGAACACTTGTCGCATGTAGACAGAATGATACATCGGTTATTTGAGAAGGGCAGTAAAAAGCAATGATTTGCAATTGTGAAAGAAGGTTTTATAATGAATACTATATTGTAAATGTAAATTACAGGGATTTTGTTAATCTTCCTTTTAGCTTTTATAAAAGGGATAAACGAAATAAGGGAGTAATGCATAGATAACAGTATCGTCAAAAATATATATTTAAAAAAAACTAAAAATAAGTCGTGATGGAATCTCAGATACAAGCTGAAATATTGAAAAAAAAAAAATTCTGTTGCCAGTTACATTTAGTTTTTGGAAATAATTTTTTTTCTTTATAAAATGTCGAAGAATTTACTGTTACGTGTCAATCACATTCTGGAAAGACATTTATCAGTAATACTAATCACTCCTACGGAAATGCGCTGATCTAGATCGACAAGAAATGGAACGAGTATTGGTAATACTTGCACGTCTTCGATGTTGCAGTTGTTCTGTAGGATTAGTTCCTTCCTCCCCTCACTTCATCTTCTTTCTCTGTGCAGCATCTTCTGCATACAAATGTCTAAATTTTAATTTAACAATTTTCATCGTTTTTTAG
Organism: Stegodyphus dumicola; assembly: GCF_044657685.1. Taxonomy (NCBI): domain Eukaryota; kingdom Metazoa; phylum Arthropoda; class Arachnida; order Araneae; family Eresidae; genus Stegodyphus; species Stegodyphus dumicola. Next base: position 102,444,418 of record NC_140781.1, on the reverse strand, counting down.
CTACAAACTAACAACATCAAAAAGACGAAACTACTCGGTCAATGATAATCCAAAAACAGAATTCAAATTCATCACAACGTATAAATTATGTGTAGCTCACATAAAGGTGGCGCGGGCATCAGAACCTTAATATTCATTTCTCCTTTTTTTGCAGAAATAACAGCGATAAAAGACAATACTCATTCAATTAGAAACATTAAAACACTGCATAAACCTTCAGTTCAGTGAAAAATGTCACATAATTTCTGGTCAGACGGGATGATGAAAGTGACAAATTTGCAGCACACGAAGTTCTTGATGTCTGTTATATTCATCATCAGAATCAGCTTCCGATCAAGTGACTGCTCTTCGAAACTGATTAGAAATATTTATAAACAGATGCTTTCTTTGATGCGTATAAAATCAGAAGCAATTATTACCGCCGGCCTATTCTTATCTGATGTAACCTTGTACGTAGTCAGGTTATATGTAACAAGTGACAAACGTTTTACATACACAAAGCGAACATCAAGTGCTCATGAGATAATAAGATATTGAAATAAATTTGTTGGTAAAATAACTTCATTCCTTAATTGGGATAAAATACCCAACATATATTATAAAGAAATAATTCGATTGGATTTTTGAAATTATAACAAAGTACAAAACCGCTCTTTGTCTAAGAGAAGGGTTGGTTTATTTGATTATGGCAAAGGATTATAGCAACGCAAGCTCTGCCTAAGGCGAGGGATATCTTCGTGGAGAACTTCGTAAATATAAGAGGAAGGAGGGTTTTGGGGCCAATTTCTAAGAAAAATTGCATCGTATTCACGTTGCACGTGGGAAAATCACGCGAATGCCCATGCTGCCATCATGTTCCCCGGGATTTTTAAGACATGAAATTATTGTGTGAAAAATATTTTGATTACGACGTAAAACACCTTCGTATAGAATGTACAGAAAATAGGTAGCAGTCTTTTAAGCACTGTAGAAAGAATATTTTAGACAACTTAGGGTGCAGTTTCTTTTCTAAATCTTTTGGAAGACTCTTTCAAAGAAATTCGTTTCTTATGTTCAATTTCCTGATATGTTTTTCTAATTCTCCCACAGAATAGGATTTATCATCCATTCAATAGGATTCAGATCAAGCGAATCGAGAATTGGTTTTGAACAAGACATAAAAAGCTGTCTTGGGAATTTAGCCAGATTGTTAATCTTTCGAAAGATCCCTTTATTTGCAAGCCTTAAGCTTATCCACGGATGATTACAGATTATCTCGCAATGTTCTTAAATATTATACTGAATTCATATTATCCTAAATGAAAATTGTTTTTCTTAGCTTGGAAATCTTCATTGATTCCTACACTATCATAGCTTAACACGTGTTTCTCTACCAAATGCAAGATTTCTCGTTTTCATTTCGTCATCACTTTTACGCAAAACACGATCAAGCAATCGAATACCGTAAACTATATTTCATCTATCTATAGCACTAGCATTCAAAATATTTAACAATTTTTGGTATATGTTTTTAAACTGCTGTTTCTTAAATTGATTTGAGTAAGATAATAGAGGTTATTTCCTTGGAGCTATATATTTAGAACATGCTAAGGCTGTTCTTAAATTTTGCGCTCTTTCTTTAAAGTTTCTATTTGACACCAATTCAATGACACAATTAAAGTTTCTATTTGAAACTTGACATTCTAAAATTTTGAGTTAAAAATGCTTAATTGCTTTTTAGGTGATAGGAAGTATCGCCATTTTCCCTATGCGTAATTTGGTGGCGTAAACGATTAATACATCCAGGGAACCATTAGAGTACCTGTAGTTAAATGTGGAAAAGACAGGGTTTGAGAGTCCGAAAAACCTAACAATATCTGAAGTGGTTTCCGGCTGCAAACATGATGCAGTTGGATTTAGCCGAATCGGTCTCATACCTATTAAGAGGAAAACAATGCAAACAATTATCATGTTCCCCAGTGTCTGCCAAAAATCCTAATAATCTTTAAGAGGTTACCATTAAAAAAATTCAAATGACAAAAAAATCCTAAGATTCGGCGATTCGAATATCCCATCCATAAAGAAAACCCATAAATTTGAATTGTTAACAGATACTTCGCAATTTTATAGAGGACATAAAATATTGCATTATCTTTCGATTCCTATAACCAAAAAATATTGCGAACTATAACAAGTGTCCATTTATTGTTATTTTTCCTCGATATGTGTGAAATTTGTTTTATTAAGGTAACCATATGTCCTCTTTCCTTCAGATATGCTATCTTTTCGAACAGGGTTCTTGAACTGTGAAAGAGTGTTCCGATTTTAATTTCTGTTGTACAATACGCTTTTCAAAATTACATCTGAAGTCTACCGGAAAATTGATAAATGAAACGGTAGGTAAATAGCGACGTTTTTTTTACGTACTTAATTAATTCATGCATTTTCAAAACTCTTTACCTGATTTTTGTAATTGTACTTTAATAAAAGTGAAAATAACTTGTAAGGATTATGTTAATTTTATTAACAGTTAAATTTTAAGTTAAAGTTCCTTTCCTAGCAAATTCTTAACTTCAACTAACTACTTCCGGCCAGAACGTAGTTTTGGAACCTTGCTGAATATTTAATGAGGAGGAGCGGTATATAAACCACGAAGTTACTTACTGTGTGGGAGAGGGCAATCAACCTTCTTCTCCACCACCTTTGATGATTCAAACTGAAATGGATATATCTACAACTACTCCACCTGCCTCTCCTTCAGCGCTAGAGCTATCCAAGAGCGCGATCCAGATTTACTCTCTAAAGAATCGGCACACAGACCTCATTTTCGACATCCAGCGATTACAGCGAACGGACACTCCGAATAAGGACCAGATGATCAAACAGTTACAGGATGAGGGTGAGAAAGTTTTATTTTCCCTACATACCCTATGTTCTAAACTCGGCATAAATTTATTCACCCTCCCTGCCACTGAAGAGGAATTCTTCAAAGAATGTAAAAAGACCTCTAAAACCCCTGATTCGGACTCCAACACTCAAAATTCTAACCCTAAAATTCAAAATACAAATCCACCCTCATCCTCAGCCAATCAAAATCCTCCAAAAGAAAATCCTAAAACTGACTCTAAAAAACGAACCAGACCAACTGATAACGAAGGATTTGTAGTTCCTCCAAAACATTTAATTGCCAAAAAAACACTTCCCAACACTAATAGTAATGAAACCATCCCAACATCCAATTCTTTCACAAACATAAACTCTGATAACACTGAACACTCGACGCAGCAGCCGGCTGTCACTCAAACACCAAAAATTCAAGCACCACCTCCAATTTTCATAAAACCGCGAGCTGATTGGTTCTTTCTCCTCAATCAGCTTCGCCGACACGCACCAACTGTTCTTTCCAAACAAAACGTTGATTTTCTAAAACTCACAACTACTAACGAAACAGACTATAGAACAGTTGTTAGATTCCTCACAGACAATAATATTGAATTCAAATCTCACACACTCAAATCAGATAGACCACTTAAAGTGGTAATTAGGGGATTACCCTCAAATACACCGCTCAACGTTGTGCAGACTGCGGTTGAAGTGCTTGGCTTCAAAATCCACAAGATCTCTCAACTTAAGAAATGAAAGACAAAAATGCCAATGCCTCTCTTTTATCTACAAATCTTCAACAGCCTCAAAGCTGAAGAAATCTATTCCATAACCGAGCTCCTTGGAACTGAGGTATCCATGGAACACTTCAAAGGTCAGAAAGGTCCCTCCCAATGCTGGCGTTGTCAGGGATTCTTTCATTCATCTGAAGTCTGCACATTACCAAGACGATGCGTCAGATGCGCTGGGCCGCATCAAGCCAAAGAATGTACTAAACCATTTGAAGAACCGAACAAATGTGCAAATTGTTCGGGAAACCATGCTGCTAACTGGCGTTCCTGCCCGAAGTTCCCAGGCTCCAAAAACAGACAACCTCCAAGGCCAAGCACCAAACCCAGTCAGACCGTTGACAACACTAACAAATTTAACCTACAACATAATACATTTCCAGTTCTGCCGGCTGCACACACTCCCAGTGCAAATAATACTCGCCCTGGAGTATCATACTCTGCTGCCCTTACGGGTATGCAACAAGCTGCACCCCAAAGTCTTCCAAATTTATCGGTCCCCTTAGGAGCTAATTCGACGCTAAATTGCACCGAAATCCTATTGGCAATTATTCAAATCTCAAACCAACCTGGTATTGACCAGAGCAGACTTCTTTTGGCATTCAAAAACGCCTTACCGCAGCTCAGAGTGGCTCCATCTGGTGCTGACGCGGCTTATTATATCTTTGAGAGTTATATTACTCTCCAATTCTCTGATATCCCCAGTCAGTAAAATTCAATACTTTGAAAGGATTGAAAAACTTAAAACTATGCACCTGGAATGCAAATGGCATTCTATCCAAATTCCATGAGTTTCGAGACTATGTGGAAGAGAAAGATTTTGACATTATTTTTGTCCAAGAGACCAAACTCCAGCCAGGGAGAGCTCCCAAGCTTGCAAATTATGCATTATATAAAAATGACAGACAAGCTTCTAATACTCGTGATGTTTATCATGGTGGCACATGTGTCTATATTAAAAATTCAATACCACACAAAAGAATTGACACTCCGAGTATGAGTAAACTCGAGGCAACAATCATCGAAATTTTCATTCAAAATTCGCCCTCCCTTGTAATGATCTCTGCCTATCTTCCACCAGGTGGAAATTTACCTGTGGTTGATTTTAACAAATTGCTCACCTTTTCCAACAATCTAATCATAGCTGGTGATTTAAATTGTCACCACCAGCATTGGCGTTGCCATAGATCAAACCCTGCTGGTCGTGGCCTTCTAAAATGGGCTCAGTGCGCCCAAATTAAAGTTATTGCGCCGGATTCCCCTACTAGATATGGTTCACGGGGTGCCCCTTCATTCATCGATTTGTCACTCTTTCGAAACATCCCTTTTGGATATCACGTGACTGTGGAAAACTGTTTATCCTCAGATCACAACCCCGTAATCATAGACCTTAATTGTACTATCTTTAATCAAAATTCTCCGGCACTCGTCTCTACAAACTGGGACAATTTTAGTTTCAAACTTAAAAGTAAAAGCTTGCCCTCCCTTGAAATTAAATCCAGCCAAGATATAGACTCGGCAGTTGATCACTTAACGACCATTTTAACAGATACTTATAAGGAAGTATCAAAACCCACCCTCAGACCCAATTTTCGTAAATTACCTCAAGAAATTAAACTCAAAATTAAAGAAAAGAATAAAGTACGGAGACTTTGGCAAAGAAATAGAAATCCTGGTTTAAAAATTCAACTCCGTGCTCTCCAAAATGAGATCAAGGCATCATGTGACCATTTCTTCCAATCACAATACACGAATTACATTCAGTCCCTAACGACCAATGATAACAGTCTTTGGCGCGCATCAGCCCGCCTACGCAAACACAAATCTAACATTCCGTCCTTAGCTACGGACGCAGTGGTGGCTCACACAGACGCTGAGAAATCCGAATTAATTGCGGATTCTCTTCAAACTCAATTTACACCACATAATGAAGGAATTTTTGCGAACAGCGCAAGTTCTTTCCCACAGGAAGTTGAACGTTTCCTCTCCTCGCCTTTTGCGAGAGAAATACAATATACATCCATGAGCGAGGTAAGTGAATACATTACCAAGCTCAAACCCAAAAAAGCCCCTGGTATGGACTCTATTTCTAATCGTATGATTAAAAATTTACCCACCCATTATCTATTTTTCTTAGTAATGCTTATAAATTTTATGATACAGCATTGCTATTTTCCTCAAAGCTGGAAACAAGCACTTATTGTGCCCATTCCAAAACCAGGCCAAAGCCTTTCTAACCCTCAAAATTATAGACCTATCAGCCTCCTATCCTCGTTATCCAAGATATACGAGTTTGTGTTACTTAAACGCCTGAATGATTTTCTCCGAAATCACAACGTTCTGATTGATGAACAATTTGGATTTCGAGCAAAACACTGCACCACGCACCAGCTGCTGAGGACAGTGGAGTTCATTCACGAAGGGTTTCGTAACAAAATGCTTACTGGCGCTTTATTTCTTGACATAGCCAAAGCATTTGATAGGACTTGGCATATAGGAATTATTATCAAGCTCATACGACTTGACGTTTCGGCCCATTTAATTCATATAATTAATTCGTACCTCACTAATAGATCTTTTTCTGTACGAGTTAATTCTATCATTTCGACACCCCGTCCTATACTAAGCGGCGTCCCCCAAGGGTCACTTTTAGGCCCAATTTTGTTCAACATTTTCATAAATGACATACCAAAATCACCAAGTATCACTCTTGCACTTTATGCAGATGATACGGCCATCCTAGCTCAACACAAACGCCTGGAAAACTTAGTCCAAAACATTCAGAGTTATCTCTCTAGCCTTGAGCACTGGCTCATCACTTGGAAAATAAAAATTAATGTTGCTAAATGTGCTGCTATGATATTCAAACGTAGCCCCCTCCCGTACCCTTCCATTAATATTAAATTCTTTGACGACTATGTTCCCTGGTCAAACTCTTACAAGTACCTAGGAGTTGTACTTGATTCAAAATTAACCTGGCGCCTTCACATTGAAAATGTTCTCAACAAAGCAAAAGGTGCCAGAGCCCAACTTTACCCATTTTTAGCTCGAAAGAGCAATCTGTCAATTAAAAACAAAATCCTTCTCTATACTTCCATAATAAGACCTGTCTTTATGTACGCATGTACAATCTGGGGTACTGCTGCAAAACCTCATGTGAAAAAACTTCAATCTTTTCAAAGTAAAACCTTACGTATGGCCCTAAACGCAGCTTGGTACGTCCGTACAGATGTGATTCATTCGGACCTTAATATTAAACCAGTTGATTACCTTATCAAAAAACATAGTCAAAATTTATTCCTCAAAATTGAACAGATTGATAACCGAGCACTTCAGCAGATGCCAGCCTATGATCCTACTATTCGCAGCTCACAGAAGAGACCAAGAGCCGTGATTGTTCGAGAGTTCGGCATCTACCCTCCATCTAAAAGGGCAAGACACGCCCTCTCAACATCAGTTCCAGCTCCCGCGCCATGAAGGAAGGAAGTCTCTTCAGCGAGCTGCCATATAATTGCTTATTACCATCTCTACCTGCAACCAAGATCTTCAAGCAAAGTTATCAATCTGTTCGCATAGAGTCACATCTCCCGCAGATTTTTTAAAATCTGCCTATGAATATTTTCAACGCGTTCATATTTATTATTTGCACTATCCTACACAAGCCACATGCCAATGAGCCTATTAATCTTAAAATCTTTCCTCTCCGCTTTCTGCTTTAGTGTTGTATTGTGTATAAAAAAAAAAATTTATAAAAACCAAAAAAAAAGTATAAAATATAAAATACAAAAAAATTATAAAACCTAAAAACTTTTAAAAAATATTTTGATTCTTAAGTTTTTATTATCTCATCTCTATCCCTAAACTTTCTTGAGCCAGTGGCTCCCTCTAGTGTGCATCAGGTAATTCACTTATGCAAAATTTTTTCTCATTTCTGCTCGCTTTTAGTAATTCTGATGAGGAGGTAAATGGTTTTGAACCATAGGAACTCCGTAATTTTCAAATCATTGGCATTGGCTGTGTGGGAGAGAATCAGCGTTTCTGAATTACGCGCGTCTGCCTTTTTGGCCGCTCTCTCTCTCAAAGCTGTTTTTACGCTCGGCCGTACTCAGGCCCTTGCTGAGCTACGTAGTAAAATAAGTTAAGGGGCCAACTCTAATTGAACCTTGATAGCTTTGGCTATACTTATTTAGTTAATCTTAGTTTTAGTTTAATTCTTAGTCTTTTAAGTTTAAGTCCAAAGTGCGGGCTTTACTTGTACACTCCCAGGCGGAGTTTAGTTAAATCTTATCGAAATAATAAAGGGTTAGTTACCCTTCTCTCTTGTTGTTTCTTGTCATCGAACTCTAGCGATTATTCGCTTATCAGTTCTTAGATTCCTCACTTCCAGCATTAACTTAGAATTCCAAAGTGAGGTACTCTACAAACTTAGAATAAAACTATGAGAGCTTACACGAGGACTAGCGAAATTAGGTGTAGGATAAGCAACAGATAACATTTCCTCTTTTGTTTGGATTATTAGGATGTATGTGTATTATTAAGAGGTGCTTTTCACTTACATTTTAAAATCAAATAATCGAGCTAAATAAGTAATGTCAAAATGAGAAAAAAATCTGAAGAGAAACAAAATAAGAAATTTTAGTATTTTTAAAATAGTTGAAACTTTCAATGGTCATCTATTACTGAAATATATTTTCAAAAATATGTCTTATCAAAATTTTGACTGCCATTTAAATACTGCTAAAATACATTCTCTCTTCATAGAAGTGCACAAGAAGGGCGGGCATAAGCAGAGAAATAACGCAAGACCTAGATTCTTTTCTCTCCGATCTATGTGTAGATGTGGCTAGTGGGATGTGCTTTTTACTTGTTGGACGTATAAATTTATAATGCAAACGTTATTTTCTAATCTATTTTGTGCGCTATTTTCTTATCGTTAAAATATGGTAACTGTAGTTTAATGGGGGAAAATTATATAAATATATAATCAGAAATTTATGTTTACTAGATTTTTACCTTGAGTGTGAAGACGAAAGTTTCAAGATTATCAGATCTGAAGTTTTTCCTACGCCATAAGCAGAACCTAATTTTGGCAGAATTTTATGACTTGCATTTGTAAAACGTATATACGTATTTACTAAAGAAACTAGAATTCATCATAGTTTGTTTTCATAGAAGTTTTTTTTCTTATAAAATGCTTCAACACTGATATGCGTAGAAAAGAGAAGTATTCTTAATGCATAGTAGAAAATACCAAATAGGGGTTCGTACGCTACCTGAATAAACAGCCCACACAAACATCTCGTAACTCAACACAGTCGAAGGAAAAAAGTAGATGATGACTTCAGTACGGCTGAAAATACCGTCGGAATGAACTTGGAAAGTCAAATCTGTGATTTCTTTTAGGCTCATCTTTTCAGTTATTTAAGTTTAGTTATTTCGAACACCAGTTACTCAATTTACATTGTGTTATAAAACCAAATAAACTGAAGCTGAAAGTCTGTATAATTCCGTGATATGCAAATCATAATAAACAAAATTACGTCTTTTCTATAACAGGATAACAGGCTGTGGGTTACACTGAGGAATAAAGCTTTACTTTTTATCTCTCAATGTAGATCAACATCCCGATAAACGAACTGACTTCAGCGACGTTTTCGTGATCTTTCCTATGTGTAGCTTAAACATAAGCCTGTTTTCCTTAGAAAGATCGATGAACACTGGTAGTAAGTATAAAATGATAGTTCTATGTTACCACAGAGGAAGGGAGCATGGGGCGAGCATGGGGAATTCAGCCGACTGATATGAGGAAGGAAGATAAGAGAAGCTGGTAGGATGACATCACATTTTGATAAAATCAGGAGTTAGAAAGTATTTTGCTCATTTTCCAATTGCGTTGTTCTAAAACAGTAATTTAATCAATTTTGAGGCGTTTTAATTATTGTAATTTGTATTTTTCCTCGTATTTTGTTTTCGTATATATTCTACCTCCTAATTGTTAATTTCTGTTCATATATACAGCTTATTTTGCTTAATAATTTATTTCGCCTCATTAATATATAAATCAGTTAGTTTAATTCTTCATTCGTACTTTATTAGTTTTCTTAATTTTAGAAGCATTTTTCACTTCTTTCTTTATTTTTACCTTTGCAATTTTCTGCGCACTTTTTAATTTTAACTTGTTATATTTTTCTACCGTAATTGTTTATTTCATATAAATGACCTTTATTTATTATTATCTAATAATTTCACACATTTATTAATTTGATTCCCTTTTTGTCCTTTTAAAATTTATTCAGATTCCTTGCCAATGCCAATGATTTAAAAATTTCGGAGTTCCTATGGTTCAAAACCATCTACCTCCACATCAGAATTACTAAAAGCGAGCAGAAATAAGAAAAATTTGGCATAAGTGATTTACTTGATGCACACTAGAGGGAGCCACAGGCTCGAGAAAGTTTAGGGATAGAGATGAGAAAATAAAAACTTACGTTTCATAATTTTTTTTTATAAGTTTTTAAAATTTTTTTGTATTTTATATTTTATACTTTTTTTGGTTTTTTATAATTTTTGATACACAGTACAAACACTAAAGCAAAAAGTGGATAGGAAAGATTTTACGATTAATAGGCTCATTGGCATGTGGCTTGTGTTAGGGAGTGCAAATAATTATTGAGATCGCGATGAAAATATTCATAGGCAGATTTGAAATCTGCGGGAGATGTGATTCTTAAGTAAACAGATTGATAACTTTGCTTGAAGATCTTGATAGTAGTAGCAGAGGATGAAATAATCAATTATATGGCAGCTCGCTGAAGAGACGTCCTTCCTTCGTGGCGCGGGAGCTGGAACTGATGTTGAGATGCTTAAATGCTTAAATGCTAATTGCTTATGCTTATATTAGCCCAGTTGGGCTTTAATAAGCTATATTGATCTAATCCCCTAAGGACAATCAGAATGTCAACTATCAGCTAGTTCCCAGCCAGGAAATCGGAGCGGGTAAGGAAAAGAGGGCCCATCGGCCATAGTGACAAAGTCCAATCTTCAAAGTAACTTAACTCTTACCCCTGAGACAAGAGTAATAATCACGTCTATGGAGCTATGAAGATGCAAAAGAAATGAAAATACATGAAATGTACATAGGATACAGTGTTGAACATGTAGTAAACAAATGAAAGTGAAGTAATGTATGCATAAAAATGTGTTATTTACATATTTGAAAACGAGTGGGCTAAGTGACAAAATTGTGATCCCTCATTCTGTGAGCCGTAAAAGGCCTGATATTGTATGATGTTGAGAGGGCGTGTCTTGCCCTTTTGGATGGAGGGTAGATGCCGAACTCTCGGCCAATCACGGCTCTTGGTCTCTTCTGTGAGCTGCGAATAGCAGGATCGTATGCTGGAATCTGCTGAAGTGCTCGGTTATCAATCTGTTCAATTTTGAGGAATAAATTTTGACTAAGCTTTTTAATATGATAATCTACAGGTTTAATATTTAGGTCCGAATGAATCACATCTGTACGGACGTACCAGGCTGCATTCAGGGCCATACGTAAGGTTTTACTTTGAAAAGATTGAAGTTTTTTTTCACATGAGTTTTTGCAGCAGTACCCCAGATTGTACATGCATACATAAAGACAGGTCTTATAATGGATGTATAGAGAAGGATTTTGTTTTTAATTGACAGATTGCTCTTTCGAGCTAAAAATGGGTAAAGTTGGGCTCTAGCACCTTTCGCTTTGTTGAGAACATTTTCAATGTGAAGGCGCCAGGTTAATTTTGAATCAAGTACAACTCCTAGGTACTTGTAAGAATTTGACCAGGGAACATAGTCATCAAAGAATTTAATATTAATGGAAGGGTACGGGAGGGGGCTACGTTTGAATATCATAGCAGCACATTTAGCAACATTAATTTTTATTTTCCAAGTGATGAGCCAGTGCTCAAGGCTAGAGAGATATCTCTGAATGATTTGGACCAAGCTTTCAAGGCGTGTGTGTTGAGCTAGGATGGCCGTATCATTTGCATAAAGTGCAAGAGTGATACTAGGTGATTTTGGTATGTCATTTATGAAAATGTTGAACAAAATTGGGCCTAAAAGTGACCCTTGGGGGACGCCGCTTAGTATAGGACGGGGTGCCGAAATGAAAGAATTAACTCGTACAGAAAAAGATCTATTAGTGAGGTACGAATTAATTATATGAATTAAATGGGCCGAAACGTCAAGTCGTATGAGCTTGATAATAATTCCTATATGCCAAGTCCTATCAAATGCTTTGGCTATGTCAAGAAATAAAGCGCCAGTAAGCATTTTCTTACGAAACCCTTCGTGAATGAACTCCACTGTCCTCAGCAGCTGGTGCGTGGTGCAGCTCGTTTTAACGAAATCGTGACCTCTCGATATGGCTCGTACTAAGCAGACTCCCCGTAGCGAAGCGGTTCCTCCGGATAAAGGTATGGATCCTGTTGCGGACACCTCGAATGCGACGGCCACTGATATGGACCAGGACAATGCTGGGCACGTTCTTACGGAGCTGGAAATTGCTACACTCCGACAAGAAATCGTTGAAGTAGAAAGGAGCATTACTACCTATCACGGAACCATCCGGTACTTATCGGCCAACAGACCAGTCACGGACACGGACTATCACTCGGACATACTGAAAAAGGAGATCGAAAAGAAGAAGACTCTGCTGGATCAGCTGAGGGGTAAGTTGACTATTGCTCTTTCCCATGCAAGCAGTACACAGCCAATCACACAACAGAAACGTAAACCGCGTGATAATTCAGTCAGTGACGACGACACGGAAGGATTCAAAAAACCACACAAAACTGCTAAGGTACCCGTAAATGTTGCACCCAACAGTATACCCACCCAAAACAGCTACACAGCACTCTCGCAACCGGACACTCATTCCACCCAACCCACAACACAAACTAACAGCCCGCAAACACCAGATACAAGACTTCCCCAATATAGCACACCTACACCAATTATGGTTAAGCCGATAGATGGCGCCACACCCAACCAGTGCCTCAAGTTACTCGCTGCAATGTCTACTGCTACATTTTACGCCAAAATAAATGGAGAATATCTCAAGTTACTACCATCAACAACAGATGATCACAGACAACTCACCACAGAATTACAGAAACACAACATCGAACATTATATCATTACACCCAAGCACAAACGCCCAATAAAAGTAGTTATCCGAGGCTTACCCATCACCACTGACACACATGAAATTTCCACGGAACTCACACACCTCGGATACAATGTATACAAAGTAGTACAACTCACAAGATTCAAAACCAAACAGCCCATGCCACTATTTCAGATACAACTCATGCCAACACCAAACATCGACAAAATCTACAGTGAAACACACCTAGGTTTGTTCATTATCACAATTGAAAAATACATCAACAAAAACATTACACCACAATGCCACAACTGCCAACGCTTTAATCACTCATCAGACAATTGCTTCTTCCTACCTAGGTGTGTTAAATGTGCACAACAACATAAAACAACAGACTGCCCAACACAAGGTAAATTAGATAACCCCACATGCGCAAACTGCCAAAAAAATCATCCAGCTTCCTACCGCGGTTGCGAGAAATTCCCCAAAAACAGAAATACAAATAACTTACCGAAACACACTCTTACACAAAGCAATAGCACCCCAAATTTTACACAAGGCAGAACATACGCTCAAGTCACTTCCAACAATACACAAGACACTAGAAACCAGATACCCAACACTACATCTAACGCGAACATTTTCACCGACATTTTCTCCACACTAAAAGAACTCAATAATATTTTCGGCCACAATAACATATTTAAATTCTTTTCTACTCTCAAAAATAACTTACACCAATTAAAAGCAGCAGATACACCCATGGAAAAACTATTAATTCTATTTACAATATGTGAGGAAGCCAACATCTTTAACTAAAAAAAAAAAAAAAAAAAAAAAAAAAAAATACACCTGCTTGCATGAGACCCCTCAGCTCTATTCCCAAATTCAGCCTTTTGCTCCCATTGGACATCACCACCCACATGACCTAAAGGTTTCAAGATTTCTCTCCGCCCATCGACGCCGCCCTCTATGCCTCAGCGCAGCGACTTTCAACCTAGGAGTTAGCCTCCGATTACTTCTCCCCAAGTGCAGGTATCGTCAAATTCTCTTTCAACTGGACTGTATGCCATCTATTGCTTACCATTCACTCTGCCTACAGACCCATAATCACTCTGCCGAACAACTATGCTCACAATGTTCGAAAAGTGACGCACCCTCGATCGGGATAGGACCCTTCCGTCCAGGCGCCCGTTGAAACGAACCTGCCGGTTCAAGGATGATACTAAGCAGACTCCCCGTAGTGAAGCGGTTCCACCCGATAAAGCTATGGATCCTGTTTTGGACACCTCGAATACGACGGACACTGATATGGACCAGGGCAATGCTGATCACGTTCTCACGGAGCATGAAATAGCTACACTTCGAAAGGAAATCACTGACTTAGAAATTCATATTGATACCCTTAACGGAATCGTCCGGAATTTATCGGCCAATAGACCAGTCACGGACAAGGACTATCATTCGGACATTCTGAAAAAGGAGCTAGAAAAGAAGAAGATTCTGCTGGACAAGCTGAGGGGTAAGTTGAATATTGCTCTTTCCCATGCAAGCATTACACAGCCAATCACACAACAGAAACGCAAACCAAGTGATAATTCAAACAGTGACGACGACACGGAAGGATTCCAAAAACCACATAAAACTGCTAAGGTACCCGTAAATGTTACACCCAACATTATACCCACCCAAAACAGCTACACAGCACTCTCGCAACCAGACACTCATTCCACCCAACCCACACCACAAATTAATAGCTCGCAAACACCAGATACAAGACTTCCCCAATATAGCACACCTACACCAATTATGGTTAAGCCGATAGATGGTGCCACACACAACCAATACATCAAGAAACTCACTACACTGACTAACGCTACATTTTACGCCAAAATAAGTGGAGAATACCTCAAATTACTACCTTCAACAACAGATGATCACAGACAACTCACCACAGACCTACAAAAACATAACATCGAACACTATATCATCACACCCAAGCACAAACGCCCAATTAAAGTAGTTATCCGAGGCCTACCCATTACCACTGACACACATGAAATTTCCACGGAACTCACACACCTCGGATACACTGTACACAAAGTAGTACAACTCACAAGATTCAAGACCAAACAACCCATGCCACTATTTCAGATACAACTCATGCCAACACCAAACATTGACAAAATCTACAGTGAAACACACCTAGGTATGTTCATTATCACAATCGAAAAATATATCAACAAAAACATTACACCACAATGCCACAACTGCCAACGTTTTAATCACTCATCAGACAATTGTTTCTTCCTACCTAGGTGTGTTAAATGCGCACAACAACATAAAACAACAGACTGCCCAACACAAGGTAAATTAGATAACCCCACATGCGCAAACTGCCAAAAAAATCATCCAGCTTCATTCCGCGGTTGCGAGAAATTCCCCAAAAACAGAAACACGAATAATTCACCAAATCACACTTTTACACCAAGCAATAGCACCCCTAATTTTACACAAGGCAGAACATACGCACAAGTTACTTCCAACAATACACAAGACATTAAAAATCAGACTACCAACACTACATCTAACGCGAACATTTTCACCGACATTTTTTCTACACTAAAAGAACTCAATAATATTTTCGGCCACAATAACATATTTAAATTCTTTTCTACTCTCAAAAATAACTTACACCAATTAAAAGCAGCAGATACACCCATGGAAAAACTATTAATTCTATTTACAATATGTTTCGAAAGAGTGCCAAATCTATGAATGAAGGGGCACCCCGTGAACCATATCTAGTAGGGGAATCCGGCGCAATAATTTTAATTTGGGCGCACTGAGCCCATTTTAGAAGGCCACGACCAGCAGGGTTTGATCTATGACAACGCCAATGCTGATGGTGACAATTTAAATCACCAGCTATGATAAGATTATTTGAAAAATTGAGCAGTTTATTGAAATCTACCACAGGAAAATTTCCACCTGGTGGGAGATAGGCAGAGATCATAACTAGGGATGGTGAATTTTGAATAAAAATTTCGATGATTGTTGCTTCAAGTTTGCTCATATTTGGTGTGTCAATTCTACGATGCGGGATAGAGTTTTTTATGTAAATACAAGTGCCACCATGATAGACATCACGTGTATTCGAAGCTTGTCTGTCATTTTTATATAGTGCATAATCTACAAGCTTGGGAGCTCTCCCTGGCTGGAGTTTGGTCTCTTGGACAAAAATGATATCAAAATCCTTTTCTTCTACATAGTCTCTAAACTCATGGAATTTGGAAAGAATGCCATTTGCATTCCAGGTGCATAGTTGAAGATTTTATTCAGATTCCTTCCGATCGTAAATGGTTGTTTTCATTCCCATGATATTTACAGTTCTGCATTTAAAATTTTACACCTCATACTGAATATTTTTCTAATAATGATTAATTTATTTATTATAGATTCGCAGCGTAATTCTTTGTCTACACGGTTTTGTTTTACTGAGCTTTCTTGGTCAATTTTGTTTCCTTACTTTTAAAGTCGAATGTCGCTTATTTCTTTCTTAAATACTTTGGTGTTTACTAAGCAATGTTTAATTTTCAAGCTCTGTCATCTTTAAACGAACATAGTATGTTTTCCGTTTGATATTTTAGAACGACTTTACAAATTTCAGCTGTAATTTTAACATCATAAACATTATATTTACTATTATTCACAATATAAATGTTCATGTTACCATTAATACATAATAACTATTAAGTGAATATTTTAGTTTCTTTTCATTCATTTATACTGCCGTTTCTATACTAACGCCCCACAGACCATGCTAATTTTAGCTTGCTCTTCCTTTCCTTCGCTAATTAATTATAATGTTATTAACTTCTCTATAAGATTATTTAAATTCATAGACAACTTTCTGACAGAAACTAGCAATTATTTACGTCGTACTTACCAAGAAATTCTTAAAAGCTAACATATAAGTTAACTACCAGTGTTAAATGGTTTTAACCAGTCGGCCACTAGCTCATCTGTTTTAATTTTACTTCAACACTATACTTTTAGTTTAGGCACATACTATATCCTTCAACGTTTTAATCGAAATTAGTTCACTATCCTACTTGAATATCTTTCACTTTCCTTTTTTTTTTTTTTTTTTTTCTTTTTTCACTACTTCAATCTTTTTCATAGTCACTCACGCTAGACTTTTTATCAATTAAAAAAGCGAATATGTAATTATTATGTTTCGATATAGGAGTTGCATATTTCCACAAACATTATATACTTCTACCGAAATACACCTCAAGTTATAGTTGATTTACGATAAGAAGGAACTGTCACGCAATTACTCGCTTGTAAACAGGTAAAAATGCATGAGGCGCCAGAAACATCACTACAGAATTGAACAAGTATTGCCCCAATACACTAAACAGCTAGAGTATAAAAAACTTAAATTATTATATGCTATTTCTAAGTAATAGTGGTGTTAAACATCAGAGTTGTTGCATTTATTCATAAGAGGAAAATAACATAAAATTAGGCAAAGTTACATAAATAACACAAACTGTTTAGTATATTCATTAAAATATTGGATTAAGTAAATAGAGTTGGTACTTTGGAGACCGTTGCATTGGATATTTTGCATTTTTATGTAAGTAGATAAACATATGAGATTTGATTTTGCTAATATTTGGAGTCTGATTCTTGTTATGTGAGAATATGTTTTACTGATAAGACTGTACTAAGCTCAGCTATTTCAGCCCAAAGTTCATAAATAAAGTTCACGGTTTCAGCTCTGTGGAAATTGTTAATGTTCCTCGGAGTCAATTATTAGGGGTGTAGCCTAGACATTGATTTTCCGCTTTTTTATTTTCGGTCCTGAGGTGTGACTTGGCATAGGTCTAGTCTGAGCACTGAGCGTTTGGTGTACTTTCATGATTTTTGAATATAGGTGGCGTTTAGATATCACCAGTCTTTTAAAGTTAAGATTTAGATTGGTGGGTTTCCGAATGTGTAGGTCACTTGTAAGAAGGCAGAAGAATAGGTAATGGTCTGCATTTCCAGAGACTGTTTCTATTAGAGAGGTTGCTTTTGAGAAAATAATCTAAATATAGGCCATACCCGGTGAGGTAATAAGTTAGAAAGGGCTTGGAGCTTCTGATTTCTGTGTCGATTTCAGGGAAGAACTGGGGAGTGCGCCAGCCTGTTGTAGAATCATTACACTCTTCTTGCCAGTCGTGGCTTGGATGTTTGTTTAGGATTTGTCGTAGATGTGATTTCGGAAGCTTGATGTTGAGGAACTCGCCTTCTTGGGAAAGAGATGCTGTTTTTGCCAGATTGTCGGCTGTATCATTGCCAATGTTGCCGCTGTGCCTTTTGATCCAAGTTATGGTTATTTCAGTATTCAGATCTTTATAGATTTGATTAATTTCATGGGCCAGGTGAGAACGGTTGTCTGGATTTTGGATGGAAAGTATAGCTGCTGGGATGTCTGAGTTAATGGATATTCTGGAGAAATTGTTTATTGACGCAATGCTGATGACAGCTTTTATTGCTGATATTTCCCCTTGATGTATGCTATTGGAGTTGCTTAAGTACACTTTCCATTTTATTTCAGAGTCCAGATATTGTTGCATTGGAAGGAATGTTGCACATTCGACTTTTCCTTCGAGTTTTGATCCATCAATGTAAGCTTCAATTCCTTTGTTTCTTCGATCGATGTTATTTTGGATTTTTATCTTGGTATGTGGATCGGCAGGATGTCTTTTGTATGGAGGAGGGCGTTATTCATAATCATATGCAGAATAGATGCAGTCCTTAAAGCTGATGCTTTTTCTGAGTTGAAGGACTAAAGAGTAAATAGCCTTATCAATTTCTTGAAGATGTAGCGGCACATGCCCTGCCAAGATATTGAGGGCTGAGCTGGAGGTGGTAATAAAGCCACGCGTAATGTTTAACATGAACTCTCACTGTATGGATATTAGCAATCTCTTTTTCCTTTCCGTCATCGGCAGGACCCATATCGCAGCTCCATATGTTACAATATGTCTATATGTCTTGTATAGGATCTCGGTGATGTCAGGATTCAATCCCCAGTTAAATTCTTACATCCTGCGAAGTTTCTGTCCAATTTGGTGGGTGGAAATCTTTATATCTTGGAGATGTTCCATGAAGTTGAATTTTTGGTCGAGCAGTAACCCAAGATATTTTAATGATTTGAAGTTTTTAATTTTACTTGTTTCTAATTTTATTAAGAGTTGTTTTGTAATTTTCTGTCCCGGCTTATGAACGATCATTACTTGCGACTTGGCAAGAAGGCATGCTAAGAAGGCGGGAGAAATACCTTATAACTTTAACGATTTGATTACAGATTCAATCGATGCCCGGGGCTTTCTTTTTATTAAGATTTTGATACGCCCTTCAAGATTTCCGGCTTTAGGTCTTCTTTCATAAATATTTCAAAGCCATTGAGAAATATATATGATGATTTTACTCGGCCCACCAGCGGCCAAGCGGTAAAGTCCCTGACACTGGTGGTTCGGTCCAAGGTTCAAATCTTGCGAACGTGCTGGCTCCATGATGGTTTCGTGGTTTTCCCCCATGTATAACGAATTAATACGAGCCAGTTTCCCTTAGAAAGTCCTCCCCGAAGGCATCCCTCCCTTCCATGTAGTGCCTTAGGGAGAAACACGTAAATGATAATAATAATGTTCTTAGTCAATTTTGAAGCGATATTCTCTTATAAGTAAAATCTTTCATTTAGGTCATTATGCGAATCATAACTTTCTGTACTAATAATTATATTTAATCAGGCATATTCAGGTTATTATTTTAATCCCACATTAGACATGATTTTTTTCATAATGCGAAAACCCTATTATTGGTTTTAATAAGTTGCGGACAATTATATTATATCACTTAATGATACTTTTCGTTACGAACGAAAGCTCGTCAAAGATATACTGCAACTTCGCAAAATAAAATTTACTGTGTTAATCAAAGAAAGCAATGGTGATAGTTTACCCTAATCCCCATTATATTTTCGAATATTTTGACTTTCTTTCAAGAATACAGAAATTTCTTCTTAAAATTATCATTTATATGTGCTAAATACATCTAGATAATATGCCTGTAACGAAGAGTACCTTTCCAGTACAGAATTCTGCATAAATAATGTTCCAAGAGCTTTCTCCGCGTCTTTCGAAAACTGCAGTTTAATGAATGATGCCAACGACTTAGTCTTTTCATAAGGGTTTATTATTTATTTATTCAAACGATGACGAGGAAAACTATATGTTTTGTCATTTGTAAGGAATTTTTCTTCATCTTTACTGTGTGCCATCGTCGTATAATTGGAAGCACGTCCCCTCAGCAGTCTGGAGGTTCAGAGTTCGAATCGTGAAGAGGGCATCACATTTTTTTTATGTTTCCTACTGTAGGGAAAAAAGTAATAAACTCTGCAAGTGGCGCATGCACTAAAATGTGGTGGACAATAATTCGTCTCCCCCTGGATCTGGCGATGGAGTTAGAAAGTAAATATTGAAACTTGCGTACCAGAGAAGAGACGAAGCAAAATAAAAAAAAATATGCTTGGTGAAAACGTTTCTGATGATTAATTCCGAATGAATGAAAATCTAAAAAAGGATTCTTCGTATGTATTACATCTAAAACTTATGCAACTCAATGATAGAGTTACAGCTTTACAAGAAGTAGCAAACAATTACAATTTTTTTTTTAATGAACATGCATTAAAAGTTTTGCCGATAATCCAGCTATAGTAGTGCGCAACTGATTTGGCTTTGAAATATAAAACAGATGCTTCTGAATTTGCGTGTGAATTCAATTATTAATCGATGGAAGTATTTGAAAATTTAAGTGATGTGGATGCTCCTCAAATATTGCAAACAAATAATGAACTCGCATTGCTCAGTACATATCCAAACCTTGACATTGCGTTGAGGATTTTCTTAACAATGTTACAACAGCTTCCTGCTAACGTTCATTCAACAAACTGAATAGCGTAAAACCGTACCTACTTTCTTCTCTCGAAAAAGAGCAATTGACATATATGTCTATAATAAGAATTGAAAAGAATACTGCAAAAACAGTAAATAATGATGATATAATAGATGTATTTGTAAAAGAAAAAGCTAGAAAGATTATTTTATAAAAAATATTAAACTTCAGTTTTTATGATAAATATTATTTTGAATTTGTAATGTACTCATATTGTAAACTTTTCTGTAAATTTCTGTAAACCGTACTGTAACTTTTTGGTTAGTAAACACGAATGAAAACCCGTTTAATCGACTTCTTTACTTGTAAAATATGTTAAACACATGTTTTTATAACTGTTATTTTGACTCTACACTATATTTTCTCAGTTTTGGTCATTCAATGCGAATGAAAATTGTTTAACAATTTTTTTATTTATACCCGAAAAATAAATAATTATCACACAGCAGATTTAAAATCAATTCATTTTCACCATATTTATCTTTAAATAAAAAAAGGAGAGAGGGCGCAAATTTAGCTCATGCCACAGGTAGTGTGTACTCTATTTACGATACTGACAACCTACCATTAACAGCTTTAAAAATACAATTCAGCAGGAGACTGCGAATGTTATCTAGGAATGTCTACATCAGGTAAATGCACCTAATAGATGGCAACAATCTCTTGATTATCTTGGAAAACATCTACAAGTTGTATTGAAAAAATAAGGCCTGATATATGAATCTAAATGTAATGTATTCATCTGTATTTATTACTGTGTACAGTAAATGCCTATTTTACTTTGAAAGTGGTAACGTTAAATGATGCATGCTGTAGTTTTCTAATAATTGGCCTGACAAGCCTGACAAAATTTCCTTCTTTGGTTTTACTGTCACTTAAGTCAGGCAAAGTTTCTCGAGAAATTAAATCTTAGTTATTTACTCCATAATTTGCTCAATAAATCTTTTAGTCCTATTTAGGGAACTTTAAAAATATACTCTTCCTCTGCAGAGGTAGGACTTCTGTGCTCTGATGATGCTATTAAATTTTCCTGAGTTTTGTTCGTTTTGGCCAATGATTTCGAGTGAAATAACTTTTTCTTGCTCTGCTGTTCTGTTCGCATAGTCCATGTGAGCTCCAAAGAAAGTAGACTGTGGGGAAATCCCCATCCACATTCTTTTTATAAAGTGAAAATTGATTATTCATTGGACTTTTAGCTATCAATATCTATTATCCGTCAGCCACTGAGGCCTTATAACGCACAGAAAAAATCCATATTAAAAAAAAAGAATAAAAAGTTCCCAAAAAATCGTAATTTAAGATAAGCCATAATATGGTAAATAAAAAAAATACTGATCTTTAACACCGTATTTAGACTAAGTCCAAAATACACTAAAGAATACAAGGTTGGAGCGTCAAATAAAACCCCGCGGAAAAAAATATTACATTTAAATTCTGTGTGAAAGTTTGATAATCGCGAGACACCATTATTAATAATTTATTCGGAAGTTTTTAAAACTTGTACATGAAGCTTCAACAGAAAATGCTCCTTATATTTAACTGTGCGCTGCTACGTGATATCTGAATAAGAAAGAATAGTCTTTTTACGTAAGACCATGTGCAGTTTAGTTTACAGGTTCGCGTTCTAAAGAAAAAAGACATTACAACTAGTGGAGTTGTAATGAAAATGGATTTAATATTTTCTTGTCAGACGGGAATATTTTGCACCGGTCGTTGTAATGCAACGGATGATGAGCCGTCATTACAATGAACATCTCTGATATATACCCTTTATTTACTGCTTTAGATAAAATATATATATTACCATGTTTTATTTTAAATTAAGCTGAAAATTAAAGCACTTAAAAAAATAAAAGATACCGATGTTTATTGTGTTGTAGTTTATCTGTTTTGGTTTACTTAAAATGTTTTATTATTATTATTTAAAGATAATAATTTTATTCCAGAGCAGAACATGAAAAATCAGCAATACCTTAACCGGGATTCGAATTTCGTATCATCCGGTGCTAGCTGGACGTGCTTCCAATAAAACCACAGCCTGATTATTCTACAGTTTCCCTAACGATATCCCTAATTACTCTACAGTAGCGTCCGAACTGTAGTGGAGGATAACCTATCACTATTTTGATTTGACCGATTGAACCTCACCTCCTTTCTGCAACTGTTCTTCCAACTGCAGGAATGTAATGAATTAAAGGCATTTATCTCCTTCATCTTCATAATATAGGGGTCAATACATCCTACAAGAAAATAAAATAATTCAGATTTTTCACTACTCACAAAAGATGGGGAGCTAATGATTCAAAATCTGACGTCACGTTGAATTTAGATTCACGTTGAATCTGACGTTCACTCTTTGGAAAATCTATATTTATCAGACTCGTGGAAGGTAAATTAAAAGTCTAATGTCCTGTGTAATAGCAATACTAGCTAAGCCGTATAGGTGACAAATGCCATGGCAGCGTACAATACGGTCCCCAAATTTGGAAAACCGTTTCTAAATTCAGACTCTGAGAATATGTCTTAAAATCAGCATACACGAATGCGCAAGAAAAAGACTTACTTATTCTGTGACAGTGTTGTTCAATGTCATTTATTGTTATAAATTGAATCTACTTATATGGGCACTTTTAGTAAAGCGTATTCCTTAAATATTCAGCTTTAAGGCATAGAATACTTTCGAAGCTAGTGTTTTTTCATCATTACATCATACATGATAACGGTTAAGATTGAGGATATTATTTACTTTATATCACACAAGATTAAAAAAATATATATATTTGCTTGAATTACATTTTACTTGGATAGCATGAGGTTTCCTCCGAAATGTGATATAAAATAGCCGTTTCAATATCCAAAGACGTAAATGATCTAAATAAAATTAATGAGCGTTAAGTACCTCTGTACTAAAAGTTGATTAACAAGAATGTTTACATTCTATCAGATAACGCTGATCGAATGTCGATATATTGTGTTCTACTTTTTAGTTAACACATTTATCTACATTCTTGAGACACTGTGCTATAAACATTAATTAAACCTTTAGTTCTATTAAAAGGAAATTTATACTCTTCATTCATACAGGACTTCTTCTTTCTATATTTACTTTATGCCTTCTATAGCACGCATTCCTTTTATAAAAATTATATAAACTATTACTGAAAACTTTTATGCATAAAATAGTGAGCTATATTTTATAACGCTACAAGTAAGCAAATTCTGTTACATTTAAACGACATAAATTCTGTTATATTTAACGGAATTAATTCAATAACATTTAACGAAATGAATGTATAACGGGATAAATTCAATAACATAAATAAACATAACGAAATGAAGGCGTAACGAAATAAATTCAGTTACATTGTTTAATGTCATGTTTGTCGAAGTATGAAACATGAGAAACGACCTATACCCTCGCCTGGATTCAAACTCCAAACCTCCCGACTGCTAGCTGGATGTGCTTCCAATTACACCATAAAGGCACGCGATAAGGAGAAAGAAAATACCTTAAAACATTTAACGAAATAAATGTGCCATTTTCGATTAATCATAGTCAAGTTCCAATTTACTAGGATAATATCGAGTACAACATCCGTGATTAACTTAAAAACGCAGTCAATCTGAAGACAGTTACTAAAAGCTGGAAACGGGGACTTACTATAATTAACAAAAAAAAAAAAAAAAAAAAAAAAAAAAAAATAGCTATATTTCTAAACAGTTTAATCTAAAGAATAAGTTCATTTCTTCAAATAAACTAAATCAGCATTCAAAACAAGAACAACGCATTATAAATAATGGAAGATTACTTACTCTTGTATTTTGTTAGACGTCAGTGCAAAGCAGAAAATTCAATGCGTCAGTGCAAAGCTACGCACTTCATTTATTTTTAGAACTGAGCAGTTTACTTTTAATGGATGACATAACAATGTTTACATATTCCGGATTAGGCATAATTTAATTGCGTACTATTGTGGATAAACGTAGTTCCCGAAATACAAATACTATGACATCACTTGTTATCACTACTGTTATCCTACGTACTTTCCTTCTTCTTCTTTTTTTTTTTTTTTTTTTTTTTTTTTTTTTTTTGCATTTTCAATAGATAACATTTTCATTGAGGGTTTGTGACAATAATTTTTCTATCGCTTTGCAATAAACAAAGACAGGATAAACACATCAGGAGTTGACTGTTTAAATTTCTGATTCTCACATTAAGTATCTCCCCATTTTAACAAAATTTTAACAAAATGGGGAGAAAACTTTGCAACAGAAACGTGAACAGGTCTTAAACATATCCTTCTAGTGACAGAAATTTTTTAAATGAATCGCATATTCATGTTTGGGCATATTTATGTTTAAATAAATCCATTTTATAAAAATTGCGAAATTTAACTTTTAACGAGGTCCCCAGTACCCTATACTTATTTACAATAATTTTATACTCATAATTAAAAAAAGTATGACTTCCGTACGACTAAAAGTGACCGAGATAATTAATTTCAAAATTTGGGATATCTGACTCCATTTTCCACTTGCCTTAAACTAACTTGCTTTTCCACTTGCCGGCTAATAAATAAATTGAGACTGATTTTCCCCTTTTAAATGTCATTCAGTGATATTGTTTTGTGGGAAGGATTTACTAATGATTAATATTCTTTAATTTATAATTTTTTCACAATTGGTATGCAGATAGAGTTTTTATACAAGCAGTTTGCAAGTTTCCCAAACGCTAAAAATACGCTATTAATATTTCAATGAAGTTTTATTACTTTAGAATCATAATCTATTAATCATACGAAAAAATCCATTAAGTAAGAAATATTTTTAATTTACTCAAACAATGTTGAGAGTTTGCTATGTGCCAGTGTTGAATCATGCCATGAAATCGTACTTTCGGAAATATCCGAAAGTACGATTTCTATTATGATTATGTGAATAAGATCTCCTGTTTGAAACAAAAATTACATTAATCAATAATTTTCATTATAAATCTACACAGAAACTCTCATAGGAACCTTGCTCTAAACTGATATCTTAGTTTTAGTTGTGCAGAAAAGTAAACAATTTTCTCTTCTGCTTTGCGTACGGCCCCCAATTATGATCTCTAAATTTAAAATGAAACATCTTGGTCTTTTTTTTTTCTATCAAACGGGAGTCACTCTTTTATTTTGTTTTTCATAAATAAAGAGTATGTTTTAATAAGAATATGATTTTAAAACGAATAGCAACCATAATCACTATTTTTATTTGTATTTAGTTTGCTTTGACAGTTCACGATAACAAAATACATACTTCAAGAATATTAATTTTGGGAAAAAAATATCTTCTCAGATGAAGTTTTTTTCCGCTTAAATAAATATATTAACAAACAAAATTCGCATCAAAAGATGGACGAAGTTCCGGCATTCACAAAAGTTTTCAGTATGGTGTGGTTAGTGGCATAATGGCACCCTTTTTTCCCAAATGAGAGAGAAGATGTAGTTACAGTAATTGGTGAGCGATACCGACTGATGGCACCACATTTTTTGTAACCAGGTTTGGAGGACATGTAGTTCCAACAAGGCGGTGCCGAACGCTTTGTTCGTGACGTTAGGCTTCAGTAACTGAACAGCAATCTTTGCATACGGTCGTCGAAAGTTGTGTTCATCGAATTCGTTTGTGAGCACAAAGTTGAGATGAATACTTAAATGATCGCTTATTCAAAGCATGCCATAAATTGTACTTCAGAATAATATAAAAATTTTGGATGTACCTGAAATCGTTTTTGTTTCACTGCATTTTAAAATCATATACTTATTGGAAGACCCTTTAGAAGTGTAGCGACCAGAAGAGGGTATGAAATGTTTAATTTCGTATTTTCTATACAATTGACTTTTTAAATAAAAAAATGGCTAAACATGAATATTTGCCTTATTGAAAACATTTTTATGGCTGGAAGTATATGTCTATGACCAACGGTTATAAAACTAAAGGCCGGTTAAAAACTTTTGTCGACATAGAATATCCGACACAGAGTGTACAGATATTGTAACTTTTTGTGTGATCAAACAAGAACTAAAGAACTACTAAAGAAATTCTTTAGTGACATTCTAAAAGTTTTTGGACTGGTTGGGAAGTGGATACCAAATTTGTGTAACATGTGACTGATTAGTCACCGCTCACTATCTTCGCTATATGTAGATGAGGAAAATAAACAAAGAAAATGTATTAGAAGTCCTTGTATTCTTTTGAATCCGAAACTATGAAAGAAAGAATAGGGATTGTGATGTCGCAAGGCAATAAGTGACAATTTCTTGTGTGTACGACATGGTCTGCTTTATCTCTATTATGAAACGTTAAACTCAACGGAAAAGCTACAGATTTAATTAGAGCAGATTGAACGGATTGATTAGAGCAGATAGAGCAGAATAAACAGTCCGCGAACAGTTTATCGGTCTTTAAACATCTTTTCCATCTCGGAAAACATTTTTTTTTTTTTTCAAATGGCGGGCACTAGCTGTTACGGGCTTTTGTCACTACTAAGGCCGGAAGCGGTGGTCACTTTATTATGAAAGTATGTAATAGGTGAGCCACCGTTGCCTCCTATGAAGGGACAGATATACAGTAAACATTTATGCCCTTTCCGGATTCGAACCCGAGCCCTTCGTTAAGGCAGCTGAAAATCACTAACCACTTTCCGTCTGGACAGCACCATGAAAACTTTCAGCTGGAAGCTAAGCAGAGTACAGAATAAAAATTTATTACTTATGACGGCAAGAGGTTTCACAGCTGCAGCCTATAACGGACTTCATCTAAGCAGCGTATTAAAAGCACCATTTGTGGAAACTCGTATGAGCACAGTCGGTTCAAGTTAGCTTAGTCACGCAGTAAATGAGATACGCTTCTGAAATGTGAAAATAAGAGTTATAGTTTTCGAGCAAAATCGTGATGTCCAACTGGGTCTAAGGCCAAAAGAATATAACTGTTCCAGCTTACGTTTCAGTCGTATAACCGCTTGTTTCGGATAACAAACTTTCAAAAGTAAGACAATCAAGGAAAACACAAATGTTTCAGCATATAGATCTGGCTTTGTGTTCCAGCAATTCAAACCTTCAACACATGCTTCTTTTCATGGCAGAAATCGGATATTCTACATCACCCGCCATATCTTCTAGATGTTGCTGTCTCTGATTACTAAAATTTCAAAATTCATATCCTATCTATCATTAAAGAACTTCATTTTTGTTGCCACTTAGCATCTTTAATTTCAACAGCGGATACTTTTGAATATTTTTAACAATTTCTAACTTTCGCTTTTCTTGAAATACAGCTGAAGGTAATACAGATTATTTCAAAAGCCAGTAAAATGTGACATTTTATTTTGAGTTTAACTAACAGTTTAAAAATATTGATTTTCATCTTCTCTTTAATTATTCGTTTCGTCACTAATCTCTCAGACCAGAAAATTATACAGATTTGATTAGCAGGCGGTTTAGTACAAAGTGAGGGAAAGAATTTGTAACCACATGAGTTGCAATACCTAGAAGTTAAGCTGTGCTTACGACTGATCACGCTTGCGTACTATTTAGAAAACTCCGCTGCTCTAATGAATAAGAATTACCGGGCATTAGCCTAGGAGCCCAGGTGATAAGTTCAAGCTTGATTTAGATTTTAGTTGTCTGACCCATAGTATAGGAGACTTGATACGAAATACTTAAGACTGTTTCCAAGAAAATTTTGCGATCCAACTTTGTTTTCTGCAAAGTCATGTTTTTTTTTATTGTTGTTTTGTATTGTTTAATATTTTGATTTTTTAATTAATATAATATTTTTGTTTCGTATTGTTTTAATTTGACCTTCACAAGTGGTGAAGTAATATAAAATTAATTAAAAAATTATCTGTTTGTCTAGTCGCGCTTTCACAATTTAATTAAGCTACCAGCGGTAACTCGCAAATTATCTTTAAGGCAACACTGAGGAGATGACATCTGAACCTGTATGAGCTTAGCTAGAAATATCCCCTTAGTTGTTATAAACATTAAAAAGAAAAATATCTTTTAATGAATTTGCCATATAAAAGATGGAAATTAGCACAGATGCGTATTTTTGTTATTAAGGATAAAAATTCTCAAAAAAAATATGCATACTTAAAAATAAGAACATTTATGGACTAGAGTTATACTTTATAAGGACTTCTATTTCTTCTAATTGCCTTTGCAAACATAACTGGAGACCTGAGTAAGAACAGGGAGTTTGCTTAAAACTATGTTCGTGCAAGTGTACAATATACGACACAAATGGTAAGGGTTAATTACCCTTTGTTTCTCACAGTTTACACCCGTTCCCGCACTTCGAGATACAAAGACCAGTACTTATGGTCTGAAACGTAAAAATAAGAACTAAAACTACTTAATTAAATAAGAACTAAACTGGGATATTTTACAATGACTAGTAACGCGAAGATTGACCTTTTACACTTTACGTATGTAGTGAACAGAATGCGGGAAACTACAATACGTTTCCAAATACACTCTTAGACAAAAAAAAAAAAAAAAAAAAAAAAAAAAAAAAAAAACAGACGTACCAAGAAGGAGTTATATGAATGGGACGAAAATTGGTACACGGTAAAAAAAAAAGTTCGCTCTTTACAGGCAAAAGTTTTGTAAAGTTACAGAAATCAAAAAGTTACAGAAGAATTTCCTGTAATGGTAACAGGTTGAAAGCAAACTGTAGCGGTAACAGCTGATTTGCTTGTAACATTACAGATAATGTTTCAGTAGCCGCGCGGAAGAATCACGTGACTGACTGGAAATTAGCCAATCAGGAGAAAAGTGTTTGAAAGCTAGTTGCAGAAAAAAACATGGCTGAATGCATGTTGGTTGTATAGCGCAGGTAAGTAAGAAAATGTTTACAATTACTGCTTGAAATATGTTTTGTTCATTTTATGCAGATTATTCTCATGCACTTTGCACTGTTATATGTAGTGAGTAAGTATTTAAACGTTTAAGCTTTGCGATTAATTAATATCAGTGTTCGTAATGTCTAATGAGTTGAAAGAGTGCAAAATATTTATTCCAAATGCAGATCTAATAGTAGTATTTTGTCATTGTGCATCCGATAAATTACGCCTTAAATTGCCCGTATTATTATTTAAAACTAATTATTCCAAAATTTAATCACTGTTTGTGGTATATAATTGAAATGGTAATGTGGTTGTTGAAAACAAAACTAATCATTTTAGCGTTCTTTTCCAATCGTCTGACCAAAGAACGTTTGACATCTTTTTCCCGGCAGGCCTTGCGAGAAACGTTTATATAAACATTTACAATTCTGAATGTAATGTATATATTTTTTTGCTTACTAGGTTTAGTTTATTCTTTTTCTAGGATTATCTAATTAGTTATACCTGGTTTATAATTCAGTCTAATATATTTATGTACGAGTGTGTTATGAAGTAAAATTACAAAAACTTAACCAACGCGGTCGAGAATCTCGTTTATTCCCTTAGTGTAATAATATTTTTTTCAGTGGTATTAATTTCTTACGAAAATATTATAATTCCAAAATGAAGTAATTATATTGATTAAAAATATGCCGTATCATACTTTTCGCAATGTTTTGTTTTACTAACTAGATGCAACTTAATTATTCCATATATTTTAATATACCAATATCAACAGGGGAAAAATGGAAATGACCTAAAATATTTTTCTGACAATTCGTTAAACTAATTATAAAACAAAACTAAAATTTTGTGCATTATTTCCAAAAATATCATTTCATTAATATTTTATAAATGACAACATATATTATATTGTATATATAACTACCATTGCATACTTATAAGTTTTTAAACATTTAATGTAGAATTTATGTTGATTTTATTTTGCCCAGTTTTAATACAGTTTTGAAGTATGATAGTCTTGTTACTAGGATAGCATGAATCTGCTAATACAAGTTTAATACATTTCTTGAAAAATGTTCCTCTTATTCATGTAATATAATATATAAATCATAAAATAAGTTTTCTTAAAAATTAATTATTATTGTTTATTGGAATTTAAAACAATTCTGTATCTGTATGTTGTATTAAAAATAAAATAATAATGAATTTTTAATGAAGCATTGATTTTAGCATTAACAGTGTATATATATATATATATATACACATGAATAAATGGAAATGCAAACTACTTTTCCTTACAAAACCGCCCATGAATATATACTTCCCTTCAGGCTGATAGCCTTTGCATGCTTTGCCATATTCTATCAATCCAAATGATGCAAATATGCAGAAAATTTTACTTTCTTTGAAAGTTAATACCGGAAATAAAATTCAGTGCATTTGTAAACTACATTAGTTCTCTTATAGCTTGGCATTTAATTGCCCAGTGATTTACTAGTCCAAACTAAGGCAGAATTCAGATATTGTTCAAATAAAAGAAAATTAATAAGATCTGATTTTTAGACGTATATATGAAGATTTATTTTTTTAAATATTATTTTAAGTCAACCAAATTAATTTCAAATTTAAGTAAGTATTCATGCCTTTCAGTAGCATTATTTTTGATATCTTAAATTAAATAACTGAATGCAATATTTCTTGTTAATAAAAGAAAAGCAATGTTATGAAAGACTAGCGAAGTGGATTTGCAAGTTCTAATTACGAAAGGTCCCATGCTTTAAGGGGTCATTTTTAAAAATACTTAATTAAAAAAAAATATTTAACGTAAAACTTCCAAATTTCACACATGTGGAATATTAATTCTATACATTTTATCTCATTCTTATTTTATTAATTAATTTCATAGCATTTTGTGTGACACTAGTAGTAATTATTAATTAAATTTTATGCTGTTTCTGATCTATGTTTTGATTTTGTTATTAATTACGTTAGTTTACATAAGATTTAAAATTATGTAAGGTACAAAAACCTTCTGCATCTATTAATATATGCTGAAGTGAATGAAATTATGCCAGTGAAATTTTTTAAAATCAAAAACAAATTTCTGTGGAAAATTAAAGTTATAAATTCTAAATGCAAACAAAGGAGTGAATTTGAAAGTTATCAAATAAGCCAAAGTGTTGGTCATTTTTTCAGTTTTGCAGAAGAATTTTTATACTTTGCAGAATGGGAATATGATGTTTGGTTTTGTTAGTATTAATTATTACAACTGAATTATTGCAACTTACATTGCAACACGTAATTTAGCTTAAAATTTATTTGAACTTAATTTTCTAATATATTTTGATCATGTATATTTCATATGTCATAAGTCTTTGAAATGAACTTAATTCTATTTATTTACACAATTTTTTTTAAAGAAGAAAAAGTCACATTTGGTTTGCTTAGTTGCACACGAAGATACATACCTATATATATATAGAGAGAGAGGGAGAAAGAGGAGTTATGTTTACTTGCAGACTTTTTTCTTCTTTTTTACTAATATTATAGTATGAAAATCAAGGGGGAAATTAAGCAATCAATTTAATTTTGAAGGATGTGATTACAATAAGATCATAACCAATCAAAAATATTCATGAATGAACTACTGGTAACTATCATAGTATTATTATTTAAAAGAAACCTACATTCCAATAAGAACGCTTAGTAACATAACCATTTAAGTTATCTGATAAAAGTAATTTTCATTCCTACTTCTCTATACCTTGAATTTCACTCTTAGTATTGCCCACTGCTACTCCCTAGACCTCAAAGCATTTAATGCATCTGGAACTGCAATTTGTGTCTTCTTCTACAGCATGCAAGTTATCACTGTTTAGTTTGTACTGCCACGAGAAATGATCTTCAGAATTACCGTATTGCGTTGCATATTCCACCCCACCCAGCTTTAGAACCAGATTCTGAAAATTAAAAAAAATATTTACATAATTTTCCCCCTTTTAATGTATTCAGAAAATGAATATCCCAAGATTTTAAAATGGATTTATCAACATAATGATTGTTTTCGTCATACTAACAAAGGAAAACTTTTGCACATTTAAGGCCCCGTTGAATCTTTCTCTTCTAACTGTTGAATATTATGTCAGCCTAATACAAACAATGATCTATGATAGTGAAAGCAAATACCAACTGCCATTCACTGTGCAATTTTGCCATATCAGCTGAATGTTCACCCTAGCAAGCATCGGACCACAACCTTCTCTAATTATTTATGTATGATCTGAGGCCTAAGGATTTGCAAGAACAACAATGAGAATGACAGAAGTTCAAATTATAAAGAAGAAATGAGATAACTTATTAGATGTTGCAATTATGTGTATTCTTATTGAAATAGAGGTTTCTTTTAAATAAATAATATTGTGATAGTAGTAGTTTATCCATGATTACTTTTCATTTGTTATATTCCTACTGTGAATGTGTCCTTTGGAAATTAAATTATTCGTTTAATTTTTCCCTCTTAATTTTCGGAAGATAAAATTAGTAAAAATAAGTGGGAATATGGCATCAAGAGCATTAGATATCCCCATTTTCTTGAAGCTGTTCACTATTATTGTTTCATCAATGATAGGCCATGCACCCAAAATCCACTAGCAAATCAGTTAGTAAGATGAAAATGACCACTATGCGGAAAAAACATTTAGGGTAACTTGTTTTGTGAGCGCCTTAAGGAAGACAAACATTACCTAAATCTTTAAAACATATTCAGAATCCTGTGCTAAAAGAAAGCTAGGGGAAAAATATTGTCCGAGTCCCAGTGATTCCTTTGGACGAATATGTAATATTGTTTTAGAAATTTAAGGTAATAAATATAATATTTTTCGAATGCTAAAACAGTTCGAGAAATTTATTCAAGTTCTGAATTCTGAATATAAGTATACTGTATATTATATTTAATAACTATGGTGGCTTCATTTATGAAAATATTTGAATATTGGCTGTTTTTGTACAATGAACTTCTCTAAGCTAGCTATACGTGATTCCTGAAAATTTTGATCTTTAAATGATAGTGGGCATCCTAGAGAAGTTATGTTTACTAATTAGTTATTTTATGAGGAATGCTGGTTAAATTTAAAAAGTGATTGACTGAGGTAGCTTGTCGTAATGAGACGGTTCACTGTAATCCAATTTTTTAAAGAATTTAAGCTGTTCTTAATTAATTAAGATATTATAAAGAAATATGATTAAAAGTGTTATATAAGCACATGTTTAAAACATCTATTAAAATAATTTTTATAAGCTTTTTAAGAGCATGATTATGATTTTAAAAGAAATGTTTTTTTCTTTATTTAGGAGACATGGTTTACAAAGAGGAGAAAAACCATTCATTTTTTCCAAGCAGTCGAAACGAATTTTTATGAAATGTTTATTAAATGATGTTATTTTTTAATTAATTCTTTTTTTCAGGTTTTATGTAAAGTTTATGAATTAAGTAATAAATTATTTTTTTTCTGTATTTTAATTAGCATATTATTTGCTTCATAGTGTTTCACAATAAAATTATAAATTCAATAAACTTCTTAATTAACATGCTGTAATATAGAGAGAGCATAAAGTTTGTTTTCTGTTGTCACATGTTTATTTCACAATTTTGTATGCGAATCTCGAAATTTATAATAACTAGGAATACTTTTTAGTATCACTTTCGAAATGGTAAATATTAAGCTTAGATTTATTACATATTATGTTTGTAAAAAATTATAGGTAAAATTAAAATGCATTAAATTTTAAGCTAAACTGAAGTATTAATTTTAGAAATAAATTTCTTAAAGGCATAATTGTATTAAGAATTTTAAGGGAAACAAGGCTTTAAAAATTAAGGTCAGTTGGCAAAGTTTTATGCTTATTCAAAAAGCATGACATTAGGTTTTTAATGAAAGACTTCTATCTGTTAATTCAAAGGAAATTATTTGAAGGTAAGTAAAAAAGTTATGCATTATTTCAAACAATAGCAGACTGTTGACAAACACTGAGTGCAGATAAGAATAAAAAAAATAGTTAGACGTTATAATTCAAGCGTATGAACAAAATTTGAATTCCTTGTAGTAACAAAATGAAGTTCATTGCTATGTTGACTTCTTTAATTTACTGAAAATGTCATTTTTTAGAAGGAGAGAATATATTTTTGAAATATGAAGAACAGCTGTTCTGAGTTCTTCATAGAAATATTTCACAAAATGTCTTTTACTGTAATACTAATATGATCATATCAACATGCAACACGTTTACTCATATAAGTTAAATCTAAAGCAACATGTGTCTATTTTAGCTAAAATTACTAAAAAGAAAGTTCTAGAACATATCTTATTAACTGACACTAAAACATGCAAATAAAACATACTATTTTTTTTCAGCTATTTTACAGGGCAAATATAAGGAGTAGCATATCAATTTGAACTTTTAAATTAATCAAAATGATAATATGAAAGGCCTTTCAATAATATCAGACATAAGTTTCTCTTCATAAAACAAAAATACTCTGCAACAGACTAATGTTACTTTTTGAAAAAAGAACATTGCTGTTGAAAGCACATCTTTTAAATTAATGTTATTCTGAGGTCAAATTGACTAATTTAAAAAGCCAAACTATTATGCTTCACTTGCATATATCTGTATAATGATATACACATGCAGATATTGTTTTACTCAAAACATCTTGATTTCAGTATATTTTATTATAATAAGCATCATTTTAGACAAAAACATCTATTACTTTTATAGACATATCCTTTAGTATTATCTATGAAAAATATATTCTACACACATAATTACTTAATGGGATATTAGAAGGAAATAATCTGAAACCTTTACAGATACAACCATTGGAATTTTACGTAAGAAAAGTATCTTCTACTCGCATAATAACTTGCTATAATAATACAAGCAAATAACCTGTAACGGTTACAGATATATCTGTTGAGATTTTACATGAGAAAAACATGTTCTTTTTACATAATTATTTGCTATAATATTACACGCAAATAATCTGTAACCATTACAGATATATCGTTTGGGATTTTCGATGAGAAAAATATGTTCTAGTTACATAACTATATGCCGTGATATTACAAGAAAAAGATCTGTAACCATTACAGGCAAAACTCTTGTAATGTTACAAAGAAAACACCTGTTTCTGTTACTCAAATAACCCATGGCATCCCAGTTTCCATGAGTTTTCTTAGTAACCTTACAGATTTTTTTTACAGTGTAGAAGTGATGTACATGTACAGACAAACAAATGATTACAGTTTCAGAAAAATGAAAAATTGGATGATTTATTGAAGTGACAGAGCTTCACAAAGGGAAAAAGTCAGTAACGCGTTTGTCTACCTCTGGCCCTTATGCAAGCAGTTATTCGGCTTGGCATCGATTGACAGAGGTTGCTGATGTCCTGAGGGATATCGTGCCAAATTCTGTCCAACTCGCACATTAGATCATCAACATCCCGAGCTGGTTGGAGGGCCCTGCCCATAATGCTCCAAACGTGCTTGATAGGAGAGAGATACGGCGACCTTGCTGGCCAAGGTAATGTTTGGCAAGCACTAAGGCAAGCAGTAGAAACATGTGTAGTGTGGGGGCAGGCATTATCTTGCTGAAATGTAAGCCCAGGGTAGCGTGACATGAAGGGCAACACAACGGGCCTTAGAACTTCGTCGACGTACCGCTGTACTGTAAGTTTGCGACGGATGACAACCAAAGGGGTCCTACTATGAAATGAAATGGCACCCGAGACCACCACTCCTGGCTGTCGGCCTGTCTGCCGGAAGACAGTCAGGTTGGTATCACACCGCTGTTCGGGACGTCTCCAGACTCGCCTTCGCTGGTCATCGGGGCTCAGTTCAAAGCGGGACTCATCACTGAAGACTATTCTACTCCAGTCAGCGACATTCCAATGCGAATGAGCCCGACACCACTGCAAACGGGCTTGACGTTGTACAGAAGTCAATGGTAGTCGGCGCAAGGGGCGCCGTGACCTCAGCCGCCTTTCTGTGAGCCGTCTATGAGTGGTCCTTGCGGTCACTGAAGCACTAGTTGCACGTACAATCGATGATAATGATGCATCTGAGCCTATGAGTGCCGCTCTGACGATTGCTCGGTCTTCACGTTCTGTCGTTTCTCTAGGCCTATCGCTTCCTTCTTGACGCTGTGTGCGGCCATGGTTCACCCATTCCTGCCAACATCGCCTAATAGTGGCATCGCTCCTGCTCAAATGTCGAGCTATTCACCGATAAGACCAACCGGCTTCTTTGATCCCAACTACACGAACCTCTCTCAAATTCTGACATCTGCGCATATCGTTCGCGCACCTGTATGCGAGGCATAGTTACTGTCTACCAGAGTACACGGAATGAAATTCGTGAAGAATTTATGACCTGGAATCGTAATTTCTCCTCTTAAATATCCTGCCAGTTGCGCAGATCAGATGCGCTGTAGCGACAACCGTTCATTCATTGGCAGCCAAAATGTAAAATTTTGCATTTTCCGTCGAAACATGTATGCATATCAATTTGTGTCCAATTTGCTTTATATCTTCTCGGTGCGTCGTTTTTTTTTTTTTTTTTTTTTTTTTTTAATGCCTAAGAGTGTATTAAAGAAAACTAAGTTCTGGCCTCAAATGCAGACACAAGAGCTGACTGAAAAGCGCACGCGAGGTAAGGTAGAGAGAAGTTTCTTTTTCTTGGCTAAAAGCCACAACTTAAATACTTAACAGTTTGCATAACCAAACCTACTCGCGTTTATTCTGGCCAGAAATGAAAGATAAGAGAGGATAGTAATGCTTAAAATAAAATAAACGTTAGTAAAACTTAAAATCCTTACAACTTAACAAATAAAGCTTTATCTGCAATAGAACACAAAATACCTGTAATAAACATTGTGCCTGTAATAAACTGCCATCAATAACGAGCGCTGCCTGAAGACTTTATGAACTGCGTGAAACAGCAGTTCTGAAAAGATAATTTCCGCCGCTTGAAAGCTAATGGTAAAATTTAAACAGAGCTTAATTTTCAAACAATAGAAATGCCGGAATGATGTGGCGACTATCAGAAAAGGTGAACGTAATTATATAAAATAACTAATAAATGATAATTAAAATTAAATAATATGTAAAGGAATAAGTAAAACTGATAAATAGTTAAATTACAAACTAAGCTATGCAAGCTTATCTAATTTAGACCTACTGCTGGAATTATAATTTCACTTAAAAACTGAAGTACTGAAGCTGTGCTCCGCTAGGCTGACCCTCATCTTCAATACTTTTGATAAATATTTAAATATGAGTGTAAAAACTATTTCTTGACGAATATTTGGTAAGCTTGTAGAGATATTAGGCATTTTTTCAGGAAGCAGGAAAGATGAAAAATGAGCAACGCCTTCGTCGGGAATCGAACCACGGACCTCTGGAATACGGGCCCAGCATGCAGGCCACTACACAACGAAGGCACCCTAAGAAGACGGGAGAAATACTTTATAAGCTTACGATAAAGGAAAATTACTGTTTCTAATTGCATTCTTACAAGCAAAGTCTGACATATTTTTAAACTCTCCCTGCTTCCGAAAATCAACTTGAAGAGACCATTTAATTCGTTATGCACATCAAGAATGTTTCTTTTGCTAAGCTATACATTATGAATTTTATCTCAAGATATCTCACATTGGTATTATTCCTATACTTGCTGAATATTTTTTATTTATAACTGTAGAACTGTATTTTCCACTTTTTTAAAATTTCTTTTAAATACATAATACATATATATATATATATGTTATAAATAAGTATATTTCTTCTGTATTTTCAAATTTATCTCGTACA
This sequence comes from Stegodyphus dumicola, assembly GCF_044657685.1. Classification (NCBI taxonomy): domain Eukaryota; kingdom Metazoa; phylum Arthropoda; class Arachnida; order Araneae; family Eresidae; genus Stegodyphus; species Stegodyphus dumicola. The sequence continues at coordinate 102,405,860 of NC_140781.1, read as the reverse complement.
TCCTCTATGGATTCTAAAAATTAAAATGTCCAAAACCAGTAATAAAATTAATTTGTGTTATATTTTGTAATGCTCGACCTTGATATTTATTATTGAATTGTTTAAAGGTAATGGCAATGCACTTAAGGGCTCTCTGTTTAGAAGGATTTTATGGAGGGAAAACCGTCATACCTAATAATTTATTCCATACGACTTTGATGATATTACCACGTTTCTCCTCAAAAAGATACTTCTATCCTCCTAGTTTGACCTCTGATTTTTCATTTACGTAAATTTGCAATTTTTAGTATAAATATAATTCATAATTAAAGCTGGCACTACATCTGTCCTGAATATCTGGTATCATTTAATTTCTTGTAGTGCTTTAAATTTTGAGACAATGAAATAGGTGAAAAGTATACTAGATGAGACAATTTAATATACACCAATTAGATTAGATAAAACATACACAAATATCTCAGTCCTAATTGCCGGAGTCTGACCAGCGTCTCAGTAATAGTTCATTCTCACTCTTCACGGTCTCACTTCCAGTGGTTGAATGGGAGGGATGCAAAGGGTGTTATACCTTACCCCCTATCTCTTTCATAATTATAAATCTGTTTTCATTAGAAAATCTTTCCGGAAAATTCATATTTCTCTCAAATGCTTTGCTGTGATAAATACTCTTAACAAACTGATAAAAAGCAAATTTATGAAATGTGGGCAAAACTCGTACACTGTGCTTAATGTGTCGTTTTAATTTTCTATTGCCCATCAGAAACTGTGTCATTGTTCTACATTCTTGATATTTAAATCGGGATTTCTCAATAAAATACTAAATCACTACTCATTTTGCTTGATTTTGCTTTAGAGACTAATAAAAATAAGCTCGACGTATCATATTACTTTAACAAATGGTAAAATAAACTTTTTAGCAGTAACTTAAATAAAAGTGAGAATCGTGGATCCTGATAGAAGGGAAAAAAATATCATCACTTAAATCATCTGATCCGCCCTTAGTTTTTCCAGTCTACTCATGACCCACCAATACCCAAGAGGATAAGACCCCTGATAACTAGTAGTTCGATCCGAATTCAAATCTCTGCAAGTAAGCTAACTGCACAAATGTTTTCTCCATGCGTGAGTACAAAGCAGTTCTTCTAAGAAAAATCTTCCACGAAGACTTCCCTCCAATTAGGCAGAAACCTTCGTACGCTTGGTCTTAATTAATATAACCTAATTTATTTAGTTTCATATTTGAAACAGTACCACAGAATAAAAAATTAACTGCAAAAGAACTTATTTATGATTCCATTAAACATATTTTAATATGGAAAGAAATTTCGAAGTTCACCGAAATCTTGATAATGCGATAGAAGTTATTGCGAATTGCATGGCAAGAGGAAAGCATGTTTATTTAATGTTTTAAAGGTAAAGTAGAGGGTCTGTTCAGAAAATAATGGGACTGATTCTATAAAATTCATTTATTTGAAGATAGTTTTACAGACACTTAATATTTTAAAAACAGCATCCTCCTGCATTAATACACACTCTGTTACCTACTGAGCCCGCCTGAAAGTCTTCAACTAGAATGCTGTTAGTAATACACGTTACGTTTTTCTGCAGACTCTCTAGATTGTCAAAACGATGACTTTTTAAGCCGTATTTTAACCGAGGGAATAGAAAAAGTCTAGTGGTGACTGATCGCGGCTGTACGATGATTGGGGCAGCTTTGCGACGTTGCTTTTTGCCAGGAATTGAGTCACTTTGAAGGATGTTTATGCAGAATCCAAATGTTTGTGAGCTTTAGGTGGACGGGCACGATTTCATTTCTCAACCTTTGAAGTAGTTCCTTGTAAAAATCTACATTAACTGTCTGTGTGGGTGGCGTGAACTATTTGTGCAGTATTCCTTTGGTGTCAAAGAAGGCAACATGCATGAACTGGAGTTTTGCTTTTCTCACTCGAGCCTTCTTTTGACGAGGAGATTGCGGCGTGTGCCACGCTTCACTCTGTCTCTTTGTTTCAGGGTCATACTGAAAATCCCGTGTTTTGTCACCGGTAAACACTCGCTTCAAAACATTAGGGTCACTTATTATATACTCCAAAATTTACGAACACGTTACATACTCCAAAAATACGAAAATGACACACAGTTTTCTTTCTGTCCGTTGGTCAAAATCCTTGGAACCAGCTTGGCACAAGATTTTCGCATTTGAAGTTCTTCCCTGACGCTTTGATGCTCAGTCGATTTTGTAAGTCATCCCCGCAATCATTCGGCCACTGATCCGACGATCATAGTCTAAGAGCGCTTTAATTTTAGCCACATTGCCTGAAGTTTGAGAACCTGATGAACGCACAGCGCATTGTCCGTCATCGACGTCCATTCTTCCACCTTTGAAGGTTTTTTACCACCTAAACATCTGAGCCTGGACAAAGAAACCTTCCCATAGGCTTCTTGTAGCATGGCAAGCATCTCAGTAGCCGATTTGTTTAGTTTTACACAAAACTTTATGACGTATCGCTGAAAGACACTCCATTCTGAAGACGTAACGCCACTTTCAAAGTTGTGTGCTTCATGAGCGATCTGTGTGCTTCAAAGGCTCCCGGACAACCGACATCCGCTGTGATCTTTGGAAATTTAGAGTTCCTGTTGTTTCCCAGTTGGCGACTGTAGCTCACTGTAGCACTGTGTCCAGTAACCCTGGATTTCTTAATAATATTCCGCTTGTAACTATCGTCATTCGGAACACCACATTTTCGTATGCGCGTCCGTGAAACACATTAATATCAGGACACGCTGCTTGTATCGGACATTTTATCTTAATAAAACTAGAAAACGAACTGAACAGAGACACATCACTAAGCAAAAGGATGATGCAATGTTTACAAGTACTGTGTGATAAGAGAAGAACAATAGGTTTCAAGAACAACGAGAGGTTTCACCTGCAACGCCCCGCGTGTGTTAAGTGGAGAAAGGGCTCACAGGCTGGACATGTTCCCTTTCAACAATAAACACCATCTTCGACCGCTTGCCAGTACACATAAAGTTGAATTAGAGACGTGCCGCTTCAACTCTAAATGCGCCTATATTTGTAGAATGAGAAAGCGTTAAATAAACAAATAGACAAAATATGGACATGTGGCCTTTCAATAATAATCGATATTCTATTAACATTTGGAAATTAAGGTCCATCTCGTACTTCTGTATTCAGACGGTTTACAGAATTTCGCAGAAGTCGCAACTCTCTTTAGGGTGAAGAACACACAGGAAGGCCGTTGTCAGAAGTTATCTGCCATGTCTGCCATGCGTAAAATGTTAATCGATGGTAATCACTGCACCTACTAAATAATCCAGGAGGAACTAAGGCGGAACCTCCGCTATACATAAAATTATTCATGAAGAATCTCATATGAAGAAAGTAGTTTGGTTTTTCATAATTTAACTGACCTCCAAAAAGAGAAGCGTCACAGAATCAGTAAGGAAAACTTTAAATTACTTAATGATGGTGGCCACTGCATTAAATCGTAATTGGTGATGAAACGTACATACCATTTTGTGACATTCCAACACGTCAAGAAAGTAAAATATGGGTCTTTGAAGATGAGCCTACGCCCACAAAGGTGAAAAGACAACTTGCCCCATGAAAAGTAATGTATGCCGTTTTCCTCAGAAGTACAAGACTTGTCAAAGCCATCAAGCTGTGGAAGGGCAGAAGACCACAAACTAACTGATACACCAATAAGTGTCCTCCAGAAATTCTTCAAGAACTGCATGTTAGAGGACACATGCTCTACCATGACAATGCATCTTCTCATTCAGCAAAATTGATAGTTGAGTTTCTTGGTGTGGGGAGGAAAAAACCCCCATCAAAGTGATAGAACATCCAGCCTATTTACCCGATCTAGCTATGTGTGACTTTTGGCTAATTTTTAATCTAAAAAGAAATTTACGTGGAAGTCGTTTTCATTCCGAATATGAGATTGATGAGACAATAAATGCATTTTTTTCATCGATTCCGAGAAATGAATTGCTTGAGGCATTTAATCTTTCAAAAAAGCCTGTAAAAGTGGATTGATGCTGGAGAAGACTATTTTGAACATTCCTTACCCTAGGATTTCAAATGCCATGGATGGTTTCAAAATGCTAGGAACTACAATGCCTATAAATCTTTGGCGTTGGACATAGACAGCAATGCATCAAACCAAGAAAACTGCAAATTAAAGTAATTCAATTAAATATTTGGATCTAACATTAACTGAATTAAATATTTTAATCTAACATTCGAAAAGTAGAATTAATTAACATATTCAACGGTTTTTGTTTAATTTTCTTTGTGTTGCTAGAATACTCAGCAGCTGACTGCGATACCGAAGGGCCTGGGTTCGAATCCCGTAGAAGGCATGGTTGTAACTGTCCGTTCCTTCATAGGAGGCGATGGTGGCCCATCTATTAGGTGTTTTCATAATAAAGAGACCACCACATCTGGCCTTGTATAGATTAATGGACTGGGTTACACTGTAACTGTTCACATTCTGCCATTGAAAAAAAAAAAAAAAAAACATACTCAGTAGCTAACAGAAATGCACCACTTACATGCTGTTTACTGCAAAATATTTCAGTTTCTTAGGAATATGTATGTTAAATTTTAAAATACTAAATCTGTCTTATAAAATTCCATCTTTTCTAATCAAGGTAAATTGTAACACTGGTTAACACGCAATCCCTTACCTAAGAAAGAATTCTCGTATTTTCTGTATGTCAATTTTTGATCAATAAAAAAATGAAGAAAAGTACGAAAAGCATGCATAAAAAAAAAAAAAAAAAAAACATTTGTAAATAAAATGGGGAAAGATAGCTATAGATAAAATGAAGATAGATTTTTAAGGATTGTAGTGATTTACAGAACTGTTTAAAATGTATGTTATGTATTATGCAGACACAGAATTATGTTTAACTTGAATACTTGTCATAATACTTAAAAAATGTATATAATTTTATGTACCTAACCTACGAGGGAAAAGAAAAACTGTGGATATCAGGAAATGTGCAATAAAATGTAAATCTTTCACTCTACGTTTTATTACTTAAGTTATGGGCAATAGTAACTTTCCTGTTTAAAATCATATTTGCAATGTTCATCACATAACGGTAAATTTTATTTTTTTAAAACTCTAACTTCAGTAGAAAGGGTGAAAATTTTTTAGCTTCACAAGCAAGAAAGGGTGCTAAGTATACGCAATTTTGTATGATGATTTAGGGTGAAGCTTATAGCAATTTATTGTGAAATTTCATGAAACTGCTTTCTTCCCTCTCCACCAAGGGAAAAATGAATAAAGTGTCTAAGGAAAGTGTGGGTACTTCTATTAGAAGGACTCCCATTGCAACAGACATTCAGCAGGACATGCCGTAGACATCATATGAAATAAGCCCCAGTCATTTGCAACTGTTAAAATGTGGGTCACCAACTTCAAACATGAAGACAAAGCATTTTCGATGAGCCACGAGAAGAGCGTCTAGTGATGGCAACAACATAGGAAAACAACGCTGTTGCTAGATATGATTATGAACAATAGTTGAATAACTGTGAAAAGTATTTGAACATTTACAGATCTTGATCAAACCTGCAAGACATAACAGCTGTCCATGAACAAAGTATCGGTTCAACGTTTCCCCAGAAACTTTACCTCAGAACAAAAATGAAAGGTTAATTTTGACCGATTTTTGTGATGAGAATATTATGTCAATTTGATATACAGACTGAGAAATGGTATACAACAGGCCAGGAAAATTGAGAAAAGAGTCAACTTGCAGCAAAACAAATCACGTCACCGTGAATAAGTGTACAAGCTACTTCTGATGATTGTTCTCTGAAAATGCCCTCATTATTTTTATTTAATCTTGGTTAAAATGAATTTACTTAGAGGATGCTATATCATCAAAGACAATTTCATCGAGATGGTTGTTTAATGGTGCGAGACTGAAGATAATTTGTTCTTTAAGATGACTGTAAATAAACTGAACATAAAATGCTTATAAGCATTAATTTAAGGGATGAATATATCCTGTACTTGCATTAATTGTATTTGATTATATTAACTTTTTAATACTGTTATTGTAATTCTCTCAGCGAGAATAAAATTAAGCACTCATCCCTTGTTGTTATATTGCAATGTATTTGGGTTTACAGCATATTTGTTTTTCTACTTGAGCAGAGTCTTGTAACAAAAATAAAGCTGAGGAAAATTCTTGAATTTGTTTACGTATTGTAAACAGAATATTACACTATTTTTTTATCCCTCCTATTGAAATGTTTTGACCATATAACAATATTAGAGACTGCTTAGTTTTCCTGTAGAAATTGCATTTGCAAATAACAGTTGAAATATCTTAATTGTGCAGTAAAAGTGTATTGATAATAATATTGTTAACAGATTTACACCATAACTCTTATATTATGCTATTAACCCCTTAACTGCCGCGGGCGTATATATACGCCTTGCTCAGCCGATGCGTTAACTTTGCGAATAATTTTAGGTGTAGCAGCGCAAAGCAAATGATAGCAGTTTGGAAGGACGTATATATACGCCTGGGGCAGTTAACGCATCGGCTGAGCAAGGCGTATATATACGCCCGCGGCAGTTAAGGGGTTAAATAGAACTGATGTTGTTACTGATCCTAACTGGTTAGGGCTAAACCAGATTCATTAGGCTAAACCAGATCCATAAGTCCCAAGATCCATCAATAAATCCAAAACGAAGGGAGGTCTTTTCAATAGATCCACTTTTACAAGCCGCAAGCAGGTGAGATGTTCAGGAGTGAAATGATCAGTATTACATTTCTTACAGTAGATCTTATTTCGCTGGTCAAATTTAAGGAATTTCAGCTTTCCACTAAGAAGCCTAGTCAAAGTAATCTGCTGGGCATGATTACCTCCCAAAAGCAATAGCACTTCCTGGCTGCCTGCCAAAGTACCAGTCATGAAGCAAATGAGAATGATGTAGAGAGGTAACAGTAGACTTAACTCTCAAGCAGTTTTCAAAAAGGTAAGGGTGCTAGTGGCCACAGTCACTGAAGTACTTTCCTTAGCTATGGCATCGGGCATTTCATAACCACTGAGCCCAAGATGTGAAGGAATCCACAGCAGATGTACATCATAATGGGAAGAGAGTTTTAATAGTAAGGCCAAAATGCAGAGTGAAGCCTTATCACCAACACAAGGCCAAACAGAAGTTCTAATATTAACCATAATTAATAATTAACAAATAGAAATTTTAATATTATTGTTATGTGTTTGCATGATATATTGGTATAAAGACATTCCATATAACAAGCAGTTTGAATGTGAAGTTTAGACTTATGTAGTAATAGGGAAGTATTTAAAATTTGTCATGCATAATGAACAGACTGTCACAATATTGTTTTTGCAACTACTCTTATAGTTTTGCAAATTATCAATTTTTTACATTTTTTTGTAATTGTCAATTTATAAGACTATTTAGGATAGTATTTTCAAAGTCCAGCAAATTGAATAATTTGATTACTTAGAATGTCACAGAAATTCATTAGCACCTATTTTTATACTTATGAAAATTATATTTGCAGCTTATAGTTGTTCTTAAATTTTGTTGGTGATATGATGCTTTATAACAATGTTAAATTTGCTTGAACCAGTCTCTTACAATGAACAGTGTTCCGCAGTAATAATTTTTTTCTCCACAAAAGTATGCTTATAATTACCCATCATGCAACCATGTAAAAATATTGAAATTACATGATGCTCTGATACATATCTATATTCTTGACATAGCCATTAAGGTAATGGACAGTCTTGGGCTCACCTCAAAACTTAAGTGGCCACTTACATTAATGGACCATGATTTAGTATGGAATCAGACATCTTTGTAAAGTCATATAAATGTATTTTTTATGTCAACAGTGAAATGTCATGTAATTGTATTTAGTATCCCCGCCCCCCCCCAAATAAATGCCTACCCTTTGGTTAGCTTGATGGATTGTAGTATTTTGCTTCTTCCTGTGGAAGGATTCCAAAGCTCTACAGCTGCCCTTTTGGTACATAAGCATGCATATGTGTATCATGTATTCTAATTTTATTTATTGCCTTACCTAATCTATTATTTAATTTTTTCATTAGTAACTGTGTTAATTGTTTATTGTAATCACAAGCCTCATGCACACACACAGTATCCTCAAAATGTTTTAGGATATCAATTATTAAAAATCACAGGCTATAAAAAACACATAAGTAGACAAAATAAATAAATAAAAGTACCTTTCAATACATCACATTTATTTCTCCGTAAAATGAAGATAAAACTCACACTTAATTACATTTATTGTTACTTTAAGAATCATTTAGATATGTATAAATGGCAAACATCAATGTCATGTTACAAATTATACAATGCAACTCAAAATCAAGGATTTCATGAACTTAAATTTTTACAATTTCATGAAAAGTAACTTAAAATAATGCACTTAAAAACTCACTGATATTAGTTAAAAAATACTTAGTAATTCAGATATGAATAACTTTAATACAGTAAAATATATAATTAAAACATTACAGTAAGTGATGACATTCATTTAATTCCACAGTTACAAGCTCTTTTTAATATGACATTTCAATAATTAGGCATACAGAATATATTTATTTTGACTACTACAACTACATAAAGTATATTGAATTATAAAGTATACTGAACTTGAGCATAGTTACAGAAATATTTCACATATGTATATATTTTATAAAACAAGAGTTTCACTTTTCCCTCTTTAATTTCAACAATATAGCATTACAGAAAGACATACAAAGCTAGTGGGTATGTGAGGGGGGAATGTATGTTTTATATTGCAAAATAAACACACAAGAGAAAGTTTTTTCAGTCCATTTCAAAAGAACTGACTCCAAAATCTTACTACAAGAAAACAAGAGAAGGAACTTTTTATAACATTACAAAATTATTTAAAACAAATATTTTAATGGGTTTAAGGTACTTAAGTTTGATAGTAACAAATACTACAATTATTTTAACAATGACAAATATAAAAATGAATGAGATAAATAAAAAGAAATCAACAGACAATAAATATAGTTTCAAATAAAATAATAAAATTTACAATGAATTTCAAGGAAAAGAGTATGCTTTCTTTATATTATCTGCCTTACATACACATAAAATAAGAACAAGACAAATACAGAAACACCTTAAGTTTGGCACTATATTACACATACCGATACACTGAAATATATATGTATATACACACACACACATACGTAAAGCTCACAACTGTATACATCAAGGTTTTAAATCAATTTCTTTTGCCCTTTTAAGAGTCAACACTTATTCAATTTTTTTCCATTTATTTTATAAGCGTTCTTTTCAAAATACATGTTTAATTCCTATCTTATCATTCCGTTTTCCAACGTGCTTTATTTCGTATGAATAACAAAGCAGTCATATTCAATTTTAATCAATCGCATTTAGACCATTAAGCTCACACTTAACTGTATACATCAAGGTTTTAAATCAATTTCTTTTGCCCTTTTAAGAGTCAACACTTATTCAATTTTTTTCCATTTATTTTATAAGCGTTCTTTTCAAAATACATGTTTAATTCCTATCTTATCATTCCGTTTTCCAACGTCCTTTATTTCGTATGAATAACAAAGCAGTCATATTCAATTTTAATCAATTGCATTTAGACCATTAAGCTCACACTTAACTGTATACATCAAGGTTTTAAATGAATTTCTTTTGCCTTTTTAAGAATCAACACTTATTCAATTTTTCCCATTTATTTTATTAGCGTTCTTTTCAAAATACATGTTTAATTCCTATCTTATCATTTCATTTTCCAACGTGCTTTATTTCGTATGAATAACAAAGCATTCATATTCAATTTTAATCAAATGCATTTTTAGATAGACCATTGCCTTTGGTTTTTGCACTCTAAAAATTGATCCTAGATTATATTTCTGCTGTACTTTTGTACACAACATTAATATAATACATTTTGTGCTTTCCTACATTAAATGAAGTTCAGCCAAAAGTGTCTGTGGAATATAAACAGAAATTTAAGACCAACAAAATTCAAATTATCCAAAGAGTAATTAATGGCATTCTCCTTTCTCATACGTAGTATTATGTGGGTTAGTAATATATTGCATTTTTCACCCAGATTATAATCTCCTTATCACTTAAATTTAATGAAATAGATTAATTTATTTTCTAAAGATATTGAAAAGTGATAAAGTTCTTGAATGAAATATACACTTATATCATTGCATACAAACTGTTATCAAATTCTCCTAATAAGATGAAAAGCATCAAACTTTTAATGAATATGACATAAAAATCTCGCTTGGTGTTATTCAGTACACAACTTCTCTAAGGTTTCAGCCCACTTATATCATGTACATGGAAAGCAGAATTCCATTATACTGCCATAAGCAGTAAAACTGCTTGAAAATTTCATAATATTACAGCACAATATTTATGCCAAACACTGCTAAAATTTATATATTCTGAATTATACACTGTAATTTCTTAAAAAAGAGGTTGAATGCTGACACTTATTTCAGCATAAAATATAGTTATTTTAATGAATACATTTTTTCCTTTAAATCATTTTTAAGCTTCAGCTTCCCTTGACGGATCTTTATAGATAACATACAGAATTTAAAATCGTAAAAAACAACCTTGTATTTAGCAACTCTGATTAAAAATCTAGTTATAACCACGTGCAGTGCTGATAAGGACCACGTGTTTCTGTGACTCCTTCTCCTATTTTCTTCTTTCTATGTATTTCTTTCTCCTGATGAGGAGGGACCTTTAGCTGCCCTCGAAATCGATCGAGTGTTTCATTATACCTACGCTAAATACAAGGTTGTTTTTTACGATTTTGATTGTCACATTAGCGTGTTTCTCTTCTAGTCTATACAGAATTTACTTTTTGATGTCAAATTAGATGCACTGCTTTTCAGGTGCATTCCTTTTTTCCTTAACAAATACACAAAAATGAAAAGATTTCTTTCTTCTAAAGAAAATGGGAATATTTAATTACCACAAAAATAAATAATCTCACTTTATTTCATTCAGACTTTGTAAGAAATGGGAAAAACATTCCTAATGGCTTTAAAATCACTTAAGAGGAATGCAAAAAAGGAAATAGGTCTGAAAAGGTTGGCATTGCTAATGTTATTACAATCTGAATTAATGACATTTCCTTATTAAATAATCCAATGTCTAATTACAAATTAATTAGAATACTTGGATTTTGTGTATAGTAAAAGCAAAGCATTTATTAAAAAAGAAATTAAAATATAAATGGTTGAAAAAATATTCAAGGAAGCAAACTATTTTTCAATTTATGTGACAATTTAATAATGGTTTACATAGTATGGTGAGAATTACTTTCATTACTCAAAGGAGATGACATCTAAAATGCTAATAGTGTGAAGCATTTCATCTTATTGCTCCTATTCATGCCTTTAAAAACTCTTAACAGAAGTAGAGAAACGTCACTGGCTGTTTTCTGAATCATATTTTACTTAATATAACACACAAAAGAAGGAAAAGAGACAGAGGAAGTGAAAATATCGGAAAGTGACCAAAATCACAATACAGAAGAGAAATAAGAATTCCATCAATTAAGAACAAGTATAAGCAATGACAGAAAACTTTAATAGCTGATAATAGCACTGTATTACCATACACTATAGATCTTATCGATATACTTTTGGCTCATTATCACTAAATTTAAAATAAGTTCTGAAGCTGACCAAGGTGCTATCAGAAATTTTAAAAGAAATTCCAGTCATTATGAAATAATACTAGTAATTTGCAGATTAATAACTTATTGCATTTTGAATGATCTTTTAATCTAACAATCATTATTTAAGGAAAGAAGCACATGATATTGTGACATTTCTAAATCCCTACATTAAAAAAGTGAAAAAAAATTGCTTGAAGTAGAAAATATAAGAATACATTGTAAAAGAGTAATGAAATACATTACGACCTTTTTTTTTTTTATTTTTTATTATCACAGCTTGCACATATGTATATAAGCTTAATGAAAATGACTTCATCATTGTTGATGAGATATTCTCCACAAACAATATTTTCTATTAGTTAAGTAATAAGCTGTTAAGTAAATTAATGAACAAAAGTGAATTTTTGTTGCCACCTACTGAAAAGAAATAGCTTGAAGCTTCAGATAACATAGGAATTAGTAGCCCTTGGATATATTAGGCTCAAATCACAAAATTTCCAAATAAAATCACATCTTAAACAATCAGCAATTGGTAACAATTCATAATGGAAAGTATAAAAACTGTACTGCAAGATTACAATAGAATAAATATCTATAGTATTACACACAAAACAACAATAATGAAACATCTATTTATTAACATAAAGACTTCAATCATATATTTTATCTAAGTACTTTCAATAATCCCTAACTTTTACAAAGTAAATGTGAAGCTAAAGACATGACATAACATAACTTAATACATACCAAAACTTAATTCAGAAGTCAAACAACAAAAATCAGCGTTATATTTACAAAATTTTCACAGGACTAGTTTCGATGATTTTACCGAACCACCATCTTCAGCTGCAAAACCGCAAATGAACAAGATAGGAAATAATGATTAGATAAGATAAGAAAGCCTGAACAAGAATAAGGACCCCATTCCGGATATGAATTCCTGGGGTATTTATAGGATTCCTTGCCAGTGTGGTTTAATTTACATTGGCCAAACTAAGAGAGCCTTAAAATTTCGCGTCAAAGAACATGAGGCATATGTTAGAAAAAAGGAAACACAGAAGTCTTCTGTTGCTCAACACTGTTGGTCCGAAAATCACACTTTCAATTTTTCTGCTTCTAAAATTATTCAAAAAACATCTTCCATTGGAGAACTGGATTTTCTAGAGGCATTTCACATTCATAAAAATCTTTCTGTTCTAGTTAACAATCCTAATTCCAATCCAAATTTGCCTTCGGCTTTTAGAGAAATTATGTTTTAGTTCTGGTTTCGCCAACAGATGGCGCCACTTGCTTATTCATGTCCAGGCTTTCTTATCTTATCTAATCATTATTTCCTATCTTGTTCATTTGCGGTTTTGCAGCTGAAGATGGTGGTTCGGTAAAACCATCGAAACTAGTCCTGTGAAAATTTTGTAAATATAACGCTGATTTTTGTTGTTTGACTTCTGAATTAGTATTTATTCGGCGTGTTATTGTGTCTTAATACCAAAACTTATTAAATAGAATGGTTAACATGTGAATTTTTTATGCTTTTATGCTAACTGTGAGTATATGCATATATATTAAATGAATAACTTAAGATATAACTAATTACCTTACTAGGCTGAAACAGCACTTAATTTTCTACTCAAATTACTTGCTGTTAATGAAGCATTTTTAAGCATACCACACTGAATTTTAATAATTTTCTGCATGACTATCAAAATATTTCATAAATAGGCTTTGAGTTAAAACTCCAATTTAGGATGAAATACAGCAATGCAATGCTAAATTATATCTAAATGCTGATAATGGTTAAAATGATGTTCAGATGGCATAAATATGATGAAGTTAAGGACTTTAGAAATAGGAATACTAGAGATTAGTGTCTTGAATTAAAAAAATAAAATGCTTTAAAAGTTAAATGCAACTGTTTTAAATCACTTGAAACTTTTATCATAATTATGTAATGACCACTGGGAGAAAGGAAATTACATGGAATCAGTGATTCGTATGGAATTACCATGTCCTCCAAAATTATGATTAACAATGTGACTTTGATAAAAATTTAACACCTTGGATGGCTCTATCAAGAAACTATTATCTTAATACTTTTGATTAATTACACTTACTGTTAAATGATTTTCAAGGAGCACTTTGAGGTTAATAGAAGTAATAGTGTTTAACCGTTACAAAAGTTAGATGATCTGACTGTTACAACAGATTTGATCAAAATACCACTAATCTTTTCAATATAGAAATAAGACTTGTTTAATGTACTACCTGCTTAGTGTACTACCTGCATGGTAGATAGAACACTAAATAGATATTAAATACTTGTAATATTTTAGCGTAGAGTTCAAGCACTCTTAAGTTTTACAAATATCAATACTTAAAGTAAAAAATTCATGTTGATTAGGCATACATTATGCAAGATCATCCAGAGGCAAGCGATCTGGATATAGCTCTCTGGGAGAGGGAAGAGGTGGAACTAACATCCCTTCATCCTCAATAAGCCCTCCAGCAGCTCCCTCAATAGTTGGTGCAGGAACATGAGCAGGAGCAACAGCTTCCAGAGCACCATCAGCTGCTGCTGCAGCTAAATTAGTAATCGATTTACTTTTAACGCACTGAAAGTCTACATGTCGACTTTTTGCTTCTTCCTTTTCCCAAGACATTCGCAAAAAAGGTCTTTGGACATAGTTATAAATTACTTCAGCTCTCCCTCCAGGACGGCATTTAACTTTTTCCTTGTAAGTTGGATAACCTAGATCAAAAATTAAAACTTAGATATTGTTTAAGGATTACAAACTGGGTGTGGATACTTTTTAAGAAATTACATACAAAACCAAAAAATTTATTTTGGTAATATCCATAAAATTTCATTACTTGAACATTCATAAATCTGAAAGCAAGAATAATACATGGAAAATCATATAAAACACCTTACATATGAGATCTGTTTTTAACTTAAACAATATTTTTAACATTAACAGTATTCTCAATATTAATTGCAGCCATGTATTCATAAAATATAATACACAACAAACCTGCTGCTAACGATTATAATTAATTTTTATATGAAATTTTATATCATGCAAATTTACATTAGCATTATATACCACAAAACACTCGAAGACTATGTGTTTAAAAGGAGTTATGTCTCACACAGGATGTTTGTAACAATTTGTATTGCGTTACATATAGCGAAAAAACACAAAAACTCTGCAATCAGCCCATTTGCTGGGAACTGAACTCCATTGAAATTACCAGTCCATCAATCTTACAGATCTTAGCACTGATAGGTCACATATATTTGGAAAATTATTTGTGTATTTTAAGAAAAGGGAGAGAACAATTTTAGAAATTAAAAAAAAAAAAAAAATTAAATGTAATACATCACAAAAAGAGTACAATAATACTTCATGCTCTTTTTGTGGATATGAAGAAAACAGAAGCAAGTTTACAGTCTGTTTGTTCTTTACAGAAAAATTTTCCATATGAAGCTATTTTTTGAAATGCTTCACTATATCAACAAGTTATACATAAGCAGCATGGGAATATTTTTTCCCCTCACATGCAATCAAAGAGCTGAGAAGACAATATGCAATGGGTGGCCAGGATTATTTTGCTTTATATACACTTTTTTGTATATTTAGAATAAAATTAACTTTTCGCCCGTTTCTGGATTTGAAGAATTCAGCAGGAGAAATATCTATGACAAATTTTACTAGTGTCTGACTAATTGCTTTTGCAACAATAAGTCTTGCAATCACTCAAGCTTCAAGGAATTTAAATACGAATGCTTCTCAGAAGCCATTCACACATCAAGGAAGCCATTTGATAAAAATAAAAATCACGTCTGCTTTGTCAAGGAAAAGTTTTTTTGGTGGGGAATCAGTCAGTGTCCACCTGAGCAGGTCCAGAAAACAGAGAAAAAGCAATTCAGTGGCCCCTTTTTGACTACCTTGCTAATATAGTTTCTTAAAGAAATTTCACGAAAGCATATTTTGAAAAATTTCATACAAAAAAAAAAAAAAAAAAAAAAAAAAAAAAGGGTTTTATATCTCTAAAGTACTTGCAGCTTGACAGCAAGATTTTGGTATTTTTCCTACATACAAGAAAAAAAAGTATTGAGTTTTTTTTAATACAGAAGTAAAAATTAATAAGCTCTACAGTTAAACTGTCTTACACAGCACCGAGTAAGGAGATAAAATTTAATTTTCTCTGTATATATATCATTTTCAACTTATTTTGCAAGTAATGTTTTTCGAGTTACAAGAATAGTGTACAAGTGCATGCATTTTCAATTCAGATTTATATGCTAAACAAGCACACATTTGCACATATAAAATATAAATTAATACATACATAAAAATGGAAAAATTAAAAAAAAATGCAGCTTAAGAACTAATGTATTTAAATATAACTAAACATTTGTTGTGATCTCACTTTTTTTTCCTTTTGCTAGATTTTGCTAGTATAATTATAGTTAAGAATCTTTTGTTAAATAATGTAACATCTAACTGCTCATTTTGGAAGGAGGAAATTCACAACGTGCCCTTCTTGGACATATCCCACTGTAGTCACTGCACAAGGACAAAAGTACTCTTGAATTTAGCAGAAAAGTTCTTCTAGTCATTAAAAATGTTACAAAAATCTAGGAACAGTCAAAAGCGAATTATGAAAGCATCATAAGATTTCATATTTGTTCAGTTTTATACTTTTTAGTTCATAACTATTGTCAGAAAAGAAAATATCAGTGCACTTTGCAATTTATTCATTTGCAGTTATTTAATCACAAAAAGAAAAAAAAAAAAAATACTACACATTTGGATCTTCAAAATGCCTTACTAAAATTCTTTTATTAAAAATTGCGCCCTAATTAAAAAAAAAGTCTGAAACTGGAACAAAATAATAAAACCTGTGAATATATGACATACAGATTATATTCATTAGCCTTCCATCTGCAAATACCTAGGAATGTGTATGTGTGTGGGGGGGGACAGGTGATCATAAGCAATAAAAGTTAATAGGAAAATATGAGATAAATTAAACAGCAATATCTATCCAAATGCAGTTCCATATATTTCTAAAACACATGCGAGAGTAAAGAAAGACAGAAAATCAGACATTTCAGGTTACTTTTTGCTCTACATAAAGCTAACATTAATCTTCACAGAACAGTAGTACGATTTTCTTTACGTTACATATAATACAAGCTTATAAATGAAATAGTTATTCTCAAATATCAACTAGAAAATTGCAGATATCATTAATTAAGTTAAAATTACTGATGATCAAAGTTGTTTAAGATAACTATACTCAGTTCCTACTCCTCAATAACATTTTCATGATTAATAATCATACTGTTTATGTACTTGAACGAAATTACCATACTTATCGATACAGATATATGATGAAAAATTTCCTGATCAAAGAAATTCAAAGTCAAACAAGTCCAACATATTCTTGCTTTAGAAAAGAACTTCATTACGAAATGACATCTTATATAATACATTTATTATGGAAAATTCATACCTTCAATGCCTAGACGTATTTTCTTCAGACCTCTTTCTTTCAATACTTGTTTTGCAACATCACGGTTTTCAATGTATTTAAAAAATCTATACGTAGCAGTGCTGTATATGACTATAAAAAATGAAGATAAGAACAAAATTAAATTTTCAAATAATATCCTTTATTCAAAATAGACAGAATAATTTGCAGCAGAAACACATAGTAGCTTACTTTGTGAATATTCTTCGCCCATCTGTGGAGGATAATCCATATCCCAGTCAACAACATCATCATCCAAAAGAACGACTATATGACATTCCCGATCACCACGCTATGGAAGGAAAAGTAAACACATAAGATCAGAAAATTTACATGGGGTAACAAACTTGCATATAAAGTGCAAACTTAAATATATACTCAATAACTCACAGGGACAACACATGGAGCATCTGAGATCCATATACAAAGAAAATTTTGCTGCCCTTACGCATGCTGACTCCTCTCTCTCTGTATATAAAACAACATATATGCTCACGTATTCCCCTTTTTACTAATTTTATCATATGAAAATTGAGAAGGAGAAATTATGTGAATAACTTAATTTTCAAAGGACGCAATTATAGTAAGTACCAAACAAATGAAAAATATTCATAAATAAGTCAACCGCTGATCCCCAGGCCTCAAATCATTTAATACTGCTGGAAGTGCTGTCTGTGTCATCTGTCAGAGCCTGCAGATCATCTGTATATTATCACGTATTGTCATTGTCTTCATTACCATTCAGTCTGTCTTCCCACATGCAATTACCTTGAAAACCAACAATGGACTTGAAGCTCTTCACTATGATTAGTTTATCAATCACAGCTCATGCACCAAAATTCCACAAGCAAATTAATTAGTAAGATGGAAACAATCGCTACATGAATGGATATGTTTTAGCTTGCTTTTCTGAACATCTTGAGAAAGGAGTAAATTATGTGAAAACCCTTGTGCTAAAATGCTAGGGTAAACAAAATATGAGTTGATCAGTGCATGCACACACACACACGCACATATTTGCAATGAAACCATTCTAAGTCAACCAACTATGATTGCAGACAATTTTGGTTTTCTATATATTGTACTTTTATATGTAGAAGCTGTAGCCTTAATTTTTACCTCTTATTTGGGGAGGGGATTCTCGTGGACAAGCCATGCATAGCCTATCTACCGTCTACAATATTCTTTTTGTTTTGCAGGTGTGAAAGCACCTAAAATGAAAATAATATTTACCACACACTGAGTTAAGACTTTTATTATCAGTCAAAAGGAACACATTTCCGTGCTTACTACCTTTTATTCACGGCCACAGTTGGTTCTATTAGAGTGGTTGCCTGCACCACCTGTATACTTGGTCTCGGTATACCACAACATGTCATCCTCAGAACCATCAACAGCAGCGAATATTCCACTCTTAAAAAAATGCTTTAATGATTGTTTCTGGTTTGACATTTTTTTTCAAGCTGAGAACACTCAGACATTCGATATTCCCTTTTAGCATAATGTCATGACTTCCTGTACTCATCTAATAACTGTAGCCTGCAGAATGAACTTTTAATAGAGTTACTAACAGTAACATCAAGGAGCTGGAGCATGGAAGTTAGACCTCCGGGAACCACAGCTATATCAGTTTTTAATCATTTAATTTCCTCTTGACTCGACAAGTTAAATGACACTGAAAGCTGTCCCAAACTACAAGCTCTTGGGCTTCAGCAAACCATTAAATCTTCTATTTCAAACTGTTTTTAGCTAATCCAATTTGAAATTATCTTTAATCCAGCCCTCTTCCTGTGCATGCACAACACCTTGCACTATGTCTTTGAGTACAGCTTTAACAAAATATATCGTGACTGTTTTCTCCATTCGCCAGAACAGCCAGCAAAACTGTACACTGTTGCTTCTCACTACCTGCAGTCTTAGTTCTTACTGGATGTCAGCTTTTTGGTGCAACTGTACTAGACATAAGTATGTCCCAGGAAATGGCTTGTTTGATCCATGTTCCTGATTTCAGACAATGTATACCCCATTAGCTTGTCACTTGCAAATAACATCTCTTTCAAATTTCAAAATTTTGTGACGCAAGTTTGCTGCAAAGCATTATGCAACTTTTGTGCTATGATGCCGTGACAAACCACTCCTAAACAATAAACTTGCACTCCCTTTCTGCACTTCCTCAAAAAGCATGGCTTATCTCCCTCCAAACAGCTTCTTTACAAGCTTGGAAACATCATACCAACAGTTCAGCATATCCAGTACTTTTCTCATTCACATATGATAAAACATTACCTTACAGCTGCGGATCAGAGAATTGTATAATTTGCAATTTAAAATGTACATTGTAGCTAAATCATTTGCCTGACATTTTCCTTCATATGACCAGCAACTACAACTAAACTTGTATAGTTCTATGTAACATTCACCCAACAACAATGGACTTTATATTCAGTCATCAAATATGCACTACTAAGTTGCCACATGTTTGTATGTACCTACTTCTAATCATTTGCATGTATAAGCCATATCCGATTTCAATCTGCCTTCTGGTGAAAAGAGAATGGCTTATACACACAAGAATATAGTAGGTGGTCATCTTACACATCATGACTATCAGGGATTTTCAAGATACACGTTTAGTTGGACTGTCAGAAGTATTTTCAGTAGTCTTCTATGGGAGCAGTTGGAAATAAGATGTTTCCCTGCATATATATATATATGTGTGTGTGTGTGTGTGTAATGATACTTTTAAATCAATTGATTAAATTCTAATCATATTGCTTAATAATGTGTTGGCGATTCTCTACCTAAATTGCATTCGTTCCTAAATTTTGGCGAAATCCTTTCTTTATTATAAATTATATTAATATGTTGACGCCTGCCAAATCCCAAACTCATAAATCTGTCATATTACATAAAATCCTTAAGAACACTCCTGCTGGGAAGATAGCGTCACCTCGTGATTTCAATTAATATCATTGATTGGATGAGCACCATGACACACACATATCTATAAATAGGACTTCTCCTTAAGGTACAGGAGGAACACTTGTCAGATAGATGCTAAAATAAACGTATCACTTTATATTCTAAAATTTGTCTCATTCCTGTTGCCCTGGCTGCACAACACAATGTATGAGAAAATACATTTCATATATATATATATATAAACAACTAATATTAGTTTAAATGAAATAATATTTTGCTATAATTAAAAAACTAGAATGATTTAAGTTTATCTTATTTAAGGTAAGACAGTCATCCCTAGCTTCACCCAACAGCCTTGTCTACCAGCTCAAGAAACATGAATCTTGTAATTTAAACATCTTGTATTATACAGAACAGCTGCATCCAAAAAATCTTTATAAAATTGACTCTTATGTTTTCTTTATATTAAAGCTATGGAATACACATTAAATAGCATACATTTATAAATATATTTCTTATACAAAAACGTTACTACAACCACCACCACCAATTGCAGCATTTGTGAATTAAAATTATCCCTCTTAAAACATTCTACTAATCACCACCACCTATAAACTATAGTTCTGCTGATGTGCTAACTGGATTGAAATTTTATAAACATATATTGTTCAATAAAAGCAAGATTCTCACATGTAATTACACACATAATTATTTATATTTTTAAAGTACGCTAGTATTTATTTCTTAAATAATACTGAATAATTTCAATAAGCCAAAAACAGCTTGAGATAAATTTTGCAACATTCAACTTCCAAATCCATCTACAGCAGATAACTCCCCATAGTGGGGGAAAAAAAAAAAAAAAAAAAAAAAATTACGAGCCACAGGCAGTTCCCCTGTGACTTAAAGAGAAGAAATATTCTTCAGTATCAAAGAAATTCTTATGCTTGGGGTGGGGGGGAAAAGAGACAAGCTCAGATGGAGGCATTTTTCCCCCTTGTGTTGAAATACTAATCATCACACACAAATTTATTGTTAAATGTATATAAAAATAATTGCATAATTTCAGATACAGAGAGAGTTACATAATTTGCAAATAAGTAAATGTTACATTGTATTATGACAATAATGAAATTCTTAAAATTCACAATCAAACTTGTAATATTCAGACTGTAAGGCTGATATAAATTACCTAAACTGATCTCAAAAATACACTGCAAGTTTACATTACACTTGCATGCATGCATACAAAAAGTATAGGAAAACATGTTAACAAAAGCACAATTAACAAGGCAGCCAATTCTAAATTTACCTGGGCTGAAGCTACCATTACAGGTAACAAGAGTTCTTCCAAAAATTTTTCAAACTGTTGCCTTGCTCCTTCATTTGAGAGTTCATGCAGAAAACCCCCTGATATGCAAAAAGTGATTATATTAACTTTATACAAAATAATACTTGATAATTAAAAGAAAATTAGTCTACATGAAAGTTAACACAAAGTAGTTCAGCATCATTTATAAAAGGAAAAAAACATAATTATTTGCAAAAATATTTACTTTTAATTTAACACCATTTGACATATTCAAGAAAGTCGACATATTTCAAACTAACAGCAAAAGATTCCAATCATCCTCCATGTTTTTCACATACTATACCTCTTTGCATTATAAAATCCTGTCTCATTTTTTTTTTTTTTCAATCTAAATGCAGCTGGACAAGGTACCATAATTTTGGGTAGATAAGCCGCCCCTGGCATTTATGGCGCACACATGATAATTGACTAAAAAATTAAAGTTCATCAGATAAGCAGCAAGCATTCCGAGACATGGGACTTAATATTCATTTATTCAGTAATTTCCAGCCATATTGATGTAATCATCATCGATTTTATAACATTTGAAAACATAAATATAATCAATGATATATAAATAAATAATCTTAGTTTGCACTTGACGAAAACACTCTGATGATTTCTAAAAGATATAATTTTTATGGGTTCGGTAAACTTCGTTTATCACCATAAATTACCATATTATGAAAAAAAATGTGTAAATTAGATAAACAGTATTTTTTAATTAAACTACATTTATTTATGCAAAACCTTCAAAATCTGACTTACGGATGCCAGAATTAAATAAATTTAACAAACGAACATTAGGGTCAATTTCACCAGTCTGTTCTATGTCACTTCTTTCAACTTCCCTATCTTCCCTTTCATTTTTGACGATTTCCGATTTAGCAAAAGCTGGTACGATTGTATCGGCTCAGACTGATTGCCATGTTTTATCGACCCATAAGGCAGCCTTCTCATTCGTCAGGAATTTGTGAAGGAACGGAGTCCACTTTGCATCCATTCCTTCCACTTCTTTTGTAGTTCATGCTTGAAAATTCTATTGATAGTGAGATCCAGCAGCTGTAAAATTTTTGTAACCCTACCTGGTATCACTCGGACATAGGTGCAAAGTTTTTTTTTTGCTTCGGATCTTACTGCATCTGCTAAATGGGATCGCATCAAATCCAGAACAATGAGTCCTCGGGGTTGGAAAAAAGCACCTTTCCTTTTCCAATAAATTTCTCTTAGCCCAAACAACATCACTTCTTTGCACATCCATTCTTTTTCGCTGGCCCAAACAGTAACTCCTTTAGAGAAGTTTCCTTTCGGAATTATTTTTCTTTTGAAAATTATCAAATGGATTAACTTCTCTCCATTGGCGGCACAATCCAAAACACAAATAAAAGAAGACTGTTCATTCCTGGTTGTTAACACTAAAATAGTTTTTTTACATATTGAACGGACAATTCTGCTTGGAGGACATTGAAAAGTAACTGGCACTTCATTTATATTAATTATTTGCCTACTTTTCAAATTTTGTTCCTTAATTTTCTTAGTTGTGTACTCCAAAAAAGCTATCTTTTTTTTCAAGCCAGTCCACAGGAAGTTTTTGTTCAACTGTTGTTTTGGTCCTGACATAATTTCTTTTGCTTCATGAACCTTAAACGCCAAGCATTAAATGAATAGTTCTGCTCCAAGGACAGTAACAAGCACTTCATCCATATTAATTATTTGCCCTCTTTTCAAATTTTGTTCTTTAATTTTCTTAGACATGTACCCCAAAATAGCTATCGTTTTTTCAAGCCAGTCCATGGAAGCTTTAGTCCAACTGTTGTTTTGGTCCTGACAGGTAATTTCTTTCGCTTCGTGAACCTGGAACACCAACTAGGTCCTCCAACAAAATTTTTAATGCCCATTTGTCAAGCAGTTACCTTTGCTTGAAGGCAAGTTCTAACTGTTGATACTGATAGTCCACTTTCTCTCTGCTCTAATGTCCATTCTTCCAAAACAGACCAAGCTATGACACCAGTTTGATGAGATCTTTTATTCTTATGCATTTTCTCTAATTCTTCTTGGTGGGACTTCCACTGTAGAATGCATCGCTCGCCAGCTTGAAATTCTTTAGCCACAGAGCAATTTCCAATTTCAATTGCTTTCTTCACCGCGGAAAGCTTAAAAGCAGCTGTATATCTTTTTCTTTGAGTAGGAGCCATAATATTAATAATATTTTTAAAGTGCGAATGATAGGGCAAGCAAAAAGCAAGCTACAAAGTAGTAAAAACGTGTAAGAATGAACACAGCACTTGGCAAGCAAACGCAGCTGTTTCCATTAAAATTCAGAGGAAAACTCCAGAAAAACTATGGAGTTCAGCAGAAAGTACATGGCATTAATTACAGTGTCTCTACAGAGAGCACCACCTACCTTAGTTAGGCGAGTTTGAACTTATTGCACTGCCTTAGTGCAATCTGAGGTTAGAATATTGCAGCGAATTCTTTTTTGCTTGTGCATAACTTGAAATCTGAACTAGTGAAGTTTTAAGGACAGAAGAAAAATAAAATTCCCTCAGATACGCCACTCTGGCAGATATGCCACAGACCTTTCAACTTTTAAACACGTATAAGCCGTGGCTTATCTAGCTGAAATTACGGTAAATCATAAAAAATGAATTTTAATGCATCTTTCTCCAACACTTGTGTTTGTTTCTGAGTACATTACTGCATCTTTCTCCAACACTTGTGTTTGTTTTTGAGTACATGATGCTTCTCCAATATTTATTTTTAAATACATTTTCTGAGTGCACTAAGAAAAGATATGAAAATTCTAAATAATCTGCATATGTTTCTACGTTACTGCAACACTTATGAAGAATTTTATTTTTTTAATTTAAGAATGTCTATATAAGAATATCATGAAATTTTAAGGCTGCTGCATTATGTTAGCACATCATTTATCACGCATGCAATCTAGCAAGTACTGCTATGGCAGAAGACATAGGATATTTAGATATCTTTCAAACTATAAATGCAACTGATGTGAGAAATTTAAAAGGCAAAAATATTTTCTCTAACACTTGTTATACATATTTTTTTAAATATATCCAAATGGTCATTTCTATGAGCATTTACAGCATGCTTGTAATTAACAGATGCTTCTAATATAATATATATGCTTAACATGAGTTAACCCTATAAATAAGAACATGGTAATAATACTTGAAAGCTTCTTATGTTTTAATCAATAACAACATCAACTTAAAAATTATAACACAATGATCTATAATTTACAAAGCTAAATATGATGAAAATTCTTACTTAAATTATGGCATCTCACAGTATTTGCATCAAACGGAATAAGCAAATAATCACAAGCATCTCTAAGTTCAGGAACAGATACACTAGGTGGGCAGTTAATCATGCCTGTTTTATAGTAATCCTACAACAGAAGGGAATAGCGTTTGTTAAGAATAACTTTCACGATAACACACTCAAAAATAATTATTCACAGGACTATATGGCTCAGAAAACAAAAATTTCAGAATATAACTTTGTATCTTATCATGCAAAGAATTTATAGCATATTAATGCAGATCAATTTCATTGATGTATAATAAATACAAGAGTTGCTATGAATTAAGGAAAAGTCAGAAAAATGCAGAAACTTGTCTAAAATACTCTAATTTTCATCAAATTGCTTAAGTAGCTAGTAAAGAAATGTTACATTAGTTTACTGCATGAAAACTGGATACATTGGTTTTTGCATTTATTATTATTGTTTTGTATTACTATATTTTTAAAATTCACCTTTAATTATTTTGTTCCTTACTTAGTTGAAAATTTGCATTCATTTATTGTATATTTTAATAAACATTTAATCTGGTGTAAATAATTGTATTTTTAAGGGTTTAACTGGTCTATTATTTCACAGGATTCAGGGATGGATGAGACTTGATACCAAAAGTTTAAAAAAGATGAAACATTAATCAGAACTATACAACTGGTGCAGCAAAATAAATTAACTCATAAGAAGGAAAGTATTAATGATACTAAAAAATTAGAAAGATAATCTAAGGCCATTAAATTCATTTTTTTACCCCACCGCAGTAAGCTCATTGGAAATTCATAATTTTTGGATCTAACTCTTTAGAGCATTTAAAAAAAGTGAGGAATTTTCAAGTCCTGCTGTCTGGACGATTTCATAAAATGTCTTAAAGATACTGGCACCTTTATGCAAGTTGGCAATAATTTTACAAAATAAAGGCCTTCATATTGGGTCCTGGCAGCCTGATGAAGGTGCTTTCTTCACAACACAACCTGAACTTTATTGCTGTTGGTACCTTTATGCCTGGACATCCTCGATGGCTGATTGGCACACTTTCGCAAGTAGGCAGCATTATTTAGATCAACCCCTTCCCTATAGTAGAATTTGTAATTCTGAGTAAATACATGTTGGAAATATGTAAATAGCTCAACAGAACTGGACACAAAGCCTGTTTAAAATCCATCAGATCTGACAGATATTTTAGATATCTGGCTGCTATTTTTCGCCAAGCTAGATGACATTTTGAAAATTTCCACAAAATGCATTTTTAACAGCCAAGAACAGATTTTTCAGAACTTTCTAGCAGTTCATACATTTTTGACTCCCTTTGGTGAGAAAGGGGTAATATAAGGCCATAAGAAGGCTGCCAGCCAACTGAGAGTTAATTTAAACTTTTTGTAAACTTCAGTTTTATTGAATTAAGTAATTAAGAGATTTTAGTTCTTATTCTGTGCGCAATTATGCAATTCTATCAAACTTTTTTTTTAACTTAGAATTTGAGGATTTCCAAACACAAGCACCCATCATTTTAGGATAAAATTTATGACATTCATTGTGTTACAGAGGATTACAACTATAATAACAGAATCACATTCAGTTGACTTCAGCTGCTTTCTAATTTGCAAAACCTGTTGCTGCTTGAAACTGTAATAAGGGTTTAAGTTTACCTCTTCATATAGCCTGTTTATTCCAGAAATTTTTAAAGTTTAAAAAAAATATAGAAATACTTTTCTATATACAATACACATTCTAATTTTTTTCCTAAAGCTCAAAGAAATAGTAATCAAAAATACAAGTATAAAGTTCAGTTGTAACACATAACCATTTAAAAATTAAATACATTAATATTATAAAAAATAATAAATTTACGATGAATTAATTTTCAAATAGATTCGTAAGGTGTTCCAAAAAAGAGACTATAGTCTTTCTACCCATAAATATTGATCTCAGATGTCAGGGTCCGCCAAAATATAGGGTGGTTCAGCAATGCTGTATTCTATTACCGTACACGCTCGTGTAATGTTCGTGCTCATGTAACTTTACAGATAAAATTTATGTAAACAAAAGGTGATCTGCATAATGTCCACAGCCCAAAAATTAAAGAATTTCTTACTTTAAAAAATATATTTTTTTAATATTGCCTTTTCCCCTTTAGTCAATAACATCAGTCAATATATTTAAAGAAAGAATATTCATTTGTTTTGTCTTTGGTTGGCACCAGGATGAAAGCAGAGACTTTCCTTGCATTCTGGTGCAGCTAGTTATTCAGTCATAACATCGGCTCCAGAAACCCACTCGACAGACGTGATAATAAATGAAGGCAGTCCAAACAGGTTTCTCACCACACTGCCTCGATCACATGAAATTTCTATCAATTGTTCTTTTTCTTCACGTTTTTTTTTTTTCATAATCCCGGGAAAATACATGTTGAAATTATTTATCAATGAAAAACAATGATTTTTAATGTCAGATGCTAATTCTTCTTTTATTTTCAAATTATTTTCTGTTAGAAAACTTCAAGTGGTAAAAAGCTTAAAATATTATTTTATCCAATTCCTCTTTGATTAGCTCGAATTTTTTTATCATGACATTTATTTTATCTCTAATGATAAACAAATTGAAACTTTGTCCTTGTAATTCAAAATTTAATTAATTTAACTTTCAAAAAATAGCAACTAAATATGCTAAACACACCAACCATAATTCACTAATATATATTTTTGCAATTCAAATTTTGAATGACACAGGAAAATTTGAATTTCTGATCGAAGTTCAAAAACATGATTTAAAAGTTTGCCTCTGGACCTTACTTCAGAATGTAATAAAGGCGTTTCATGTTCACTGCCCATTTCTTGGCATACGTAAATATTCTTTAATTTAAAACTTGGCTTTTAATAAAGTTAACAATTTTCACAAGCTTCATTCAAAACAATTTTCAGGTTTTCAGGAATTGTTTTGGGTACTAAAGTTTTGCGATGAATGGAGTAGCGAGTAAATTTAGTTTCAAGGGTAGCTTTCTTTATTTGAGAAATAACACCAGAATATTTTCCTGTTAAAGCCCGAGCTCCATCGCTGCATATGGTAGTGTTAATTCCAAGGAATATTGTTCTCAGACATAAAACTGTATATTAATTTGAAAATTTCATTTTCAGTTGCTCTGTCATGATGAGATTCGCAAACTAAATACTCTTAGAAAATTCTTTTATCTTCTTCAAAGCATTATGTAAACTAATATTTGAACAAAGTTCATTATATCAGTACTTTCATCTAATTGTGATGTGAAATACTCACTGCGTTTTATGTTTTGAATAAGAGTCACCCTTATGAAATTTGCAATTTAACGAATTCGTCGACTTACTGTATCATTTGATATTGGAATATTATTAAGTTCATTAGCTGCTTTTTCATTAAATACTGCTAAAACGATAGCTTTAGCTGTTGGTAATATAAGGTTTTCTCCAATAGTGTGATCCTGCTGAGTCTTGGCAATTCTTAGGCTTACTAGGTAACCAACTTCCAAAGCTTTTTCACTCGACGTAGCAAAACCTTTCAATACTTGTTTACTATTTTTGAAATCCAATAATGTCCTCTTAAAATATTCTTCAAATTTATCCTTTAACTTTAGCATGCTTAGATTCAAGATATCTTTTAAGAAATGATGGTTTTATACTTTGGATAATATTTCACCACAAACAACACATTGAGGTTGAGGGTATTTTTATCACCATTCCAAGTAAACCCCAAATGATAAATAACTTTCCTTATATTTCCTATAAACAATTTTTCTTTCCTTTTCAGTATTCTCAGTGCTAGTAGATTGTATAGTATCCATCATTTGTGAATCTTTTTATTTATGAATGCAC
This sequence comes from Stegodyphus dumicola, assembly GCF_044657685.1. NCBI lineage: Eukaryota > Metazoa > Arthropoda > Arachnida > Araneae > Eresidae > Stegodyphus > Stegodyphus dumicola. The sequence continues at coordinate 102,377,107 of NC_140781.1, read as the reverse complement.
CCAGTGATACAGTCAAATACCGAAAATCCGCCGACCTGAAATTCACATTGCCTCTCAAAATATAAACACTCAGTTTATAGGTTCCGGAAACCGCAACATTGAGTATGAAATATCGAAGAAAAAATACTTACCGAATAATGACGTCATAATTACCAAATAATAATGAGTCATAACAGAAATACCAAATTACTGACATCATGATAAAAGTTTTTCCCCCCTCTAATCTGCATCGAGGTACGAAAACAGACGATTCACTCAACTCTTCCTTCAAGTTCACGATTCACGTTGTTGTATTTTCTGAGCTTTGTTATTTCACAAGATTATTTAGTGCTGCCTTTTTTTTATCCGGATATTTTGTGGATAAATTAAGAATACTTTAAATTTCAGCCCTTTTTAATACAATTACAGATAAGAAACGCACTCATGATTTTACTTCTTGCAGCGTTGAAAAACGTAAACACGTTGCATTGATGGTAAAGCAAAAAGTGCAAATTCTACAAAAGATGGAGATGGTGCATTTTATACAGAATCGGTTTATAGCAGAATCGTATGGAATTGTGATACGATTGTGTATAATATATGGAAAAATAAAGAAATGCTGTTGAAATTTTACAGCAACAGTGATTCTAACACTGGAATCCGCAACCGGAAATCTTTGCATGAGGTGAAATCGGCAAACCTCGATGCTGTGTATGTATAATACAATGAATAATATAATCAATTTATATATGCAATAATAATTTAACTCATATAAGTTATTGCAATAATGTATATAATAATTTAATTAAATGTATCTAATACGCCTTTTTATTTTGCACTTTTAGTCTGAATATCATGATTTATCTTTTCTGTCCTGAAATCCGCAAAATTCTAAAATCCGCACAACTTCTGGTTGCAAGCTTTGCGGATTTCTGGACTTCTACTGTGTAACTTCTTATTTTGGATTCTCTATCTTATTTTAGAACATTTTGTAATATGAAATATATACCTAAAATCAAAATTTACAGAAATAAAGCCTGCAACCATTCTTTTCCCCTTGAGAACAAAGAAACTACATATATTTATGAGGTGAAGCACATATAATATCAGTTACATATACATAATAAAAATTATATATATATTCCGCTACAATATTGACAATTCAACTGATGGATGTATTTAAGTCAATGAGATATGTATTATTAAAATATACTATTATTTTATGTTTTTCTTGAACACTATTGGAGTGCAAGTCACCTATATTAAAAAAGATGTTCATGTTCACAAAAGGCTTAGGCATCTCTGCTCTATAATTATGAATGCAAAAAGAAAAAGTAAATCAATGGATTTGAAATAGTTGCATTTCATTACAGAAGACGGTTAAATTATTAGAAAATTCCAACACAGTTATCAAAATTACACTAGAGCTTACTAAAAGACTAAAAATATTTATAATCAAGTTTTAATAGAGGTGCATTTTTACCATTATTGCCCTGAAAACTGTAGCTGATATGCCTTCAGCAACTTCATATTCACCTCGCTCATTTGGTCGGGTAAAATTATTTTCCAAACCAGATCCAAACATTCTAGAAAGATAAAAACTATATTTATAAAGAATACTGAAATTACAACAGTACATTCTATACTTATATGATATAGTATACCCACAATTAACTCAAAATATGAAAAGAGTGTGAATTCACAGTTTTTTAAATTCAATATGCATCTTACAGGACAGAAAAAGGAGACTTCCCCAAAAGCAATGCATTGAACTCAAGAAGTAGTATTACATGAATGATTGCAATGCTGAGGAAGCATTATGTTGATTTCTTCAGATGCATACTCTGCATGACCAAATTACAAATTTAAAGACATGGATCACACATGCTACAGAAGATGTGGGAGCTCTCCAGCAGATGCTGCAGTTTCATCAAATCACCGTGCAAAATGCAGAACACGTCTACCATGTGGTAAATGATCTTGATCTATCTTGGACCACCACGATAAAAGCTCTGTAATGAATACCAGACATGTTTCCACACCACATTCATTGGGTGTGATGTAAATATTAGCCCTTGGATACCAAACAGCAAGGTAACATTTTATGTTTATATTATGATTACAGATTTCAAACAACTATGCTCGATGAGGAGAAATTTAATAAAAATTTCTTTCCACGTGTAAAAATATGTAAATGATATTTTCTAAGGCAAAAGATTACACTGAGTGCTGTTTGAATTAAAAATAACAGATTTGTTCTTCCGATAAGTATATGTGTAAGTATATGTGGGAATTTATTTATTGGGGATTCAGTTAAGCCTTAAAGATATGCTGCAGATAGACATAAATACAGGGTTAACAGGAAAGAATCACCTGATTACAAAAAATTAATATTTTCCATAATTACAAGCAGAAAATTATAATTAATATGTCACTGTAAAGGAAAAATGTAAATTTTTAGTTTGTAACATTATCTCTTTGCAACAGGTGGCAGCACTGTTGTCATTAAGCTGTTGTTTAAATTTTGAAAACAAGTAGAAATGGCATTTAACCCTTTTAACTGCTACACGGCGCAAAAGCCCTGCATTCATTTGTCCTGAAAACTGCGACGCAGTTAGTTATTTTAGAATGTACTCGTGTTACAAAGTACGCATGAGGTCAGACTATGTACCTTCACACCCACGGAGCAACAAAGACACACTGAAACTCGCAGCACGAAAGCGCTGCATCGCGGTTTTCGAGACAAATGAATGCAGCACTTTTGCGCTACGCAGCAGTCAAACAATTAAGCAAGAGACTGTATTTTTGTGTGCTCTCCTTTGCAAAAAGTCAGTCAATAACCACTGTTCAGCATGAATTTAGGAAGTACAAGACAAATAAAGTACCAACATCTCAGAGTATCAAAATGTGCTACAACCAGGTGCAGGAAACTGATTGCCTGTGTAAAGCGAAAAGTCCATGGCAAAACAGGTGTTTCAGCACAGAATGGTGAAAGAGTGCGAGAGACTTTTTTTTATGCAGTCCAAAGAAATCGACAGTTTATGCTAGTCATGAAAGGATACCTCAGTCTATTGTTTGGACTGTGTTGAGAAAAAAATTGCATTTGCAATTTACTACTTACAAATTGCAAAGCATGCAAGCACTGAAGCCTACTGATGAGTTGCAAAGTCTAAATTACTGCCTTTTCATAGTAAAACTTATGCAAGACGAACATTTTTGCAATCAACTTGTATTTACCAATGAAGATACTGTTAGAGCTGGGTGAATAAAATAGCATGTACAAAGAATGTATTTATTCACAGTATGTATATTCAGGAAAAAACAGCCTTATGTACAATAAACATTTCATAAACTTTAGAACCCAATTCAAAACATAACCACCTAATACATTTTTTGACACTGCCAAATTCTAAAGTATGAAAACTTATGTATTTTATTATTAAGGCATGTGCACTTTTATTTATGCCATGATCAAAACACCAATTCACAAAATAGTCCCACCTTTGCCTTGATTGCATATTACAAAGTAAGGCAAATAACTACATTTTAATTAATTCAAAACACTTGCGAAACAATTTGAAAACGAATGAAACTTATCTTTTAAACCCAATAACATAAAAATTACAACCTACTAAAAAATTATAAATAAATAGTTCAGAAGTTCTTATAAAGTCAGCTTGCCTGGCTTAAATATTTTTCAACCACTTCTTGTGACCACACTTGGGTTGGAAGGTAAGTCAGTTTCATTCTGAATTATTGCCTCTTTCCTTTCAACAATTGATTGCACCATTGAACCAAGTATCTTTTTCACAAGAAATATGTAACTGGTCCTATCTCTAAAGCAGTCTTTTCCAAAGTATGGGTACAATGCTGAGGGGCAGGGAGCTCCCGACCTGAGGTACATTGCCAAACGGGATTAGTGCCACCCTACCCACAAAACAATCTACCATGTTGCGACCCCACAGAGCAAGGGCAGACAAGGCAGTACCAGTATGGTCCCTGCCGAGCCTTACTCTGTCCTGAGAGCCCTCAGGCCTTCTGTGAAGTCTGTTTTTATACCCCCGTGGTTGGGACTGCCTAGGTACAGATCCTAAACCAGTACTTCCCAGGCATTCACCTGAGTGAACCCCCGGGGGGACCCCTAGAGGTACAGAAAGAGCTTGGCGGGGGTATACTTTGCACCTGAGTTTGCTCGGAATACGCACTGCTTACCTGCCTAATTCTACATTATCATGAGCCGAGTCAAATCAAGACAGTCTTGTGAGGCGCGAGATGGTCCAGTGTGACATGGTGTGAATATAACACACTTCGTTACATAAACAACTTATTTCATTAGTAGTTAGTGGCTTCTCCAGGCGCTTCTGTATTTTTAGCTTTTGTGCAATTTTTCTTACAGGAAAGGTTTGTCATGTGCTTTAGAAAGTCCCATTGTTTCTGATTATTTTTATAAAATATGATTTTTGTCTCTAACATAGGTTATGGTATGCTGGTTGAAATCTGGAACTACTACACCGAAAGAAAGTAATGATTAGCAATAAACTAACAAGAAATAATAAAATTAATGATGAATAAACTTCAATTCTGAAAGAACCTGTTAAAAACAAAGCAAGGAAAACTCGCAAGTACTACAAAGAATATCTTAAATTTGGATTCTCATGGACCGAAGATGAAAATGATTCTATTCCATATTGCGTCATATGTTTTGAAAATCTAACAAATGAAAGCATGAAACCATGTAACTTAAAGTGTCATTTTGAGACAAACCATAATCAGTACAAAGATAAACTCATAGATTTTTTTTTGAAAATAAACTTAAGGATATAAATCAGTCTTGAAAAGTAATGTGGGGTTTGACAGGAAGTAACAATAAAAAAATACTAAAATAAATTGATTGGAATAGATGTGTTGGAATAAGCACAAATGGAGCAAAATATAGTCGGAATTAAATAAGAACTCGTTGCAAGAATTCAAAATGTTGCCCCAAATGTCATATCCTCACATTGTTGCATATACAGAGAGGCTTTGGCAACATGCAAGATGCCCGCTGAGCTACAGAAAGTTCTGTATGAAAACGTGAAAATCGTTGCTACATTAAAAACCGTCCTCTGAATGCACAACTTTTTCGCAAATATGTGAAGAAATGGGAATATCCAGCTTCTTTTCCTACCAATGTTCGTTGGCTATCTCAAAGAAAAATTCTAAATCGATTGTTTAACCCTCTGAGCGTTATGACCGGGTTTAGGCGGTCAAGACGGCCTACCTTGAAAGCGTTACGGACGCTTCTAGGCGGTCACTGGAAAAGTGTTCGAAAGCGTTACTGACGGTTCTAGGCGGTCGGTGAAGACCTCGAAAGCGTTATGACCGCCTTAAAGCGGCCGTGCAGATGTCTCCTGCCCCCCTTATTTCTGGAACCCTGGAGATCTCTAAATGACAGTTCTCAGTAGGAGGCAAAGAGGGTTGCTCTTTTTCGTTTTAGACCGATATGTTTAATCGCCAAGAAAATGCTTGTAGTGGTTTATAAAAACAAACAAACGTGGACATTCTTTGCGAAATAAAAAAGTAGCATGTAAGCATGTTTTTTTCAATACTCTCTTTAAACAGATAACATTTTCATAAAATATCCTTTAGTTTTTAAATTGAATGTTCAGAAATATGCGAAATGCTCTTGAATTCAATTAAAAAATAGCATTAGGAAATATTTAAACAAATTTACTTATGGATATATAGATACATAATTAAAACCGACAAGTTATAAATTTTAATTATTCGACCGAAACGAAGCACATTTAATTACTGCATTTAATTTAATACTGCATTTAATATGAATTATATATAATTACATGTAAAGAATAACATAATTAAGCAATAATTCAAATAAAAATTAGCCATCAACAGTAATTTATAATAAGCGTATTTTGAACGGGTTTATGAAGCATAATCTAATTTGATAGTAAAAATAATAATGGCGAATTATTTATTCATTTTGGAACAATATTCGTGGCTTATACTGGTTTGATGAAGTTCTGTTCAAATTCATTTCAAATATTCCAAATCTTTTTATGCACATTGATTTCAATGCGATTTTTATTAGAAAAACATTCAATGAGTTTGATTTTCTTACATAATTGTAATTGCATTGTTCAACGCAAAATAACTACAAGCATAAAGGCAAAGGTGTGTTAAAATTTCTGCATTTTGCTGTATAAATTATTAAAATAACCAACCTACAGCCTAACAACTGAATGTCCGAAATATAACCCGCAACTTTTCTAAAAGTAACAAATTTCAGTTAAAAAAAACCGCAGTAAATAAATAAAACGAAATACTATTAAGAAAAGAAGCACGAAAATTTATTTTTTTATATTTATTTTTAGTTTAAAGGGGCAATTTGCCCTGAAGGACTTTTAATTTCGCTTTGGCATTTTTCATTGAAAACTATAAACGGCGAATCACTTTTCAAATTGTTGCCACTAAATATTATCGCTCTGTATTATACTTAAAGAAATTAAATATTGAAGAATCTGCATGAATGTACGCATGTTTCTCGCATTGTGATAAAACAACGGCTATCAAAATTTAAATAATGTAATCTTGCATACAATATGGGCATGTGGAAGCCCTAATTTGAATTTGAAATTTGTTTTATTATCGATTTCATATTTTATAACACTTCAACGAATTTTTGATTAAAAAACTATACGATTTCAAAGCGAGTAATGTCAACACCATACGAAAAAAATCCTATTTTTATCTCCAGCGCGAGAGACTCTAAGATACGGTCATTTTAAAATAATTTTGAGATATTGCTGTTGAACTGAACTTTATGGTTTGAGTACGTAGAACATGATATTTAATGAGGTAACACACAAAACTTTAAAAACGCTCCTTTGGACGTAGTTTAAAATCTGAAACCTTTCATATTTTTATTTATTAGTCCAAAGGGACGTATTAGTATTTAAAACAATAGTCCGTGAGAGATTATTGTTTTAAATACTAATACAGTTTTCGTTTTTGCGATTTTGCGTTGAATCACTAGAAACGGCGAATCACTTTTCAGACTGTTGCCACCAAATGTTATTAGTCCCGCATTACATTTGAAATAATTAAATAATGAAAATCTGCTTAAATGTATGTATATTTCTCGCATTGTGATAAAAAAAAGGTTTGAAAAAAGGCCATCCAAATTTGAATGACGTAATCCTCCTACGAATATGGGCATATGGAAGACCAAATTTGAAATTTGGAATTTGTTTTATTATCTATTTCATAAAACTTTAACGAATTTTTGAGCAACAATCTCAAAGATTTCAAACCAAGCAATAGCAACACTCTACGGGGGTGGAAACCTTTTTATCTCTAGCGCGCGGAATTGTGTACCGGAAATTCTAAATATATGCTCGTTTTAAAATTATCGACATTGCTATTGAACTAAATTTTATGGTGTAAGTGCAAAGAACATTGTATTTAATAAATAAAGGTAGCACACAAAACGTTAAAGAAATGTCCTTTTCGACGTATTTTTTTTTTTTTTTTTATTATTATTTTTATTGTTTTTTGAATGTATGTTGTTGGCGAATGACGCACTAGTCGTGTATAATCTGAATATATAATAATTATTTGTGCTATTTTTTATTTGAAATGCATAGAATTCTCTAAAATAGTAGCATTCTTAGATTGAATATTGTCTAAGCAGGTGCAATGATATTTTAACTTCATTACCATATCAAATACAGTTTCTTTTTAATTTAAAAACTTCGGTCTGAAGCACCTTTTTGAATCATAGTATGAGTTTTAATAAAATTTGTAATAGTCCGAATTTTTAAAAGTATTTAGAATTACTGAAATAAAAAAACCTAACCTTTTTAGAATTTCTTTATCAAAGTATTACATCTTAGGCCAGCAAGACTTGATTAGTAAAATCTGGGAAAGGATCTATGATTGTTTAGTAAGAAGTAAAAAAAAAGTATTATAGGTCTAAGCAGTAAAAAAAAAGCTTGTCCCTCTATAGAAAATTGTCACGTATGTTAGAAAAGATTTTGCAAGACATTAATATTTTAGCTTAAACATGATTTTTTTTAAAATTTAGTCTCTTGTTTTGGAGATGGTGTTCAAGCATTTTACCATAATTTTATTTTCACATGTGCAGAATTTTTATATTCTTTATTGATTGCTGTATTTTTAACTTCCATAGCATAAATTAAAGAAATACACATAGCAACTTCAGCCATAAACAGATGACTTAAGAGAAATTTGTTTTGACATATTATGTGAAAGACTAAATAAATATTAAATGCTTTTGCATTTATGTTACATGACAGTAATTTGAAAACAATAACTGTAGATGCGCAAAAAACCTGTACTTATAACCTTCTGCATTTTTAAAGAAAGTACAAAATAGTTCAGAATAGCAGATGGCTTTCAGATCATTCAGTAATGTCATCGTAAGTATATTCTCTTCACGTTTCGGAAGAACTGCAGTAGTTCAGATTTGTCGTAAAGGACTAATTACACCCCTGGGGATTGGCGTACTTAGGGAACGGAAAAACAAGCTTCGAAACATACTCATACAAAAGTCCTACCTTTTCTTCGACAGATAAATGACAGATGTGATATTTGAACACATGCTTTCAATCAGTTGTTTCCTTCTAACAAAGCTTCTTGCGCGGCTAGCAGGATCCTAGCAAAGTCTTGTAATAGTCTCTTGTTTTAAATATGCTGTGTTCGAACTCAGATTCAAAGACGGGCATTTAAAGATTTTATTAATGCTTTTTTTTTACATTCGACGATTCAATATTTGTTTACAAAATAAACACATAAATAAACTTGCATAGCAGATCAAAATTATGTTGCTGTGGAAATGTTTCATCAACAGTTATTAGTAGTTATAACAGCATAACTAAATAAGCCCATTTCGAAATATGGATGATATTGCATTCATTATTTTTAATCTGAAACAATATCATGTTGTTATTTCTAGATAAAATGGCTTAAAATAAGCTGACACATTATAAGAAAATTTTTTAAAATGAAAATTGGATTCACTTTCTTTCACATAATTTCCTTCACATAGTTCATTTTCTTCACATTCCTTTTCTTCACATAGTTCTTCCAAAATATTTTAAAGCTTACTTTACTACATAATAGAAATGTCTCCACGTTCGTTGTTTTTAGTTAGTTAGAAATTTTAATTGGAGCTGTTATATAAGAAGGCTATTTATCGTTGTTGTTGTGTTACAGTATTTATTTTATTGTATAATGCAAATTTTGATCAATTGGTTAATTTTATAATGTATAGAGGAACTTCAAAAAGAAAAAAAGTAATTTCCACCGTTATAATATGTCCTTAATTGGTTCCCCCAATAAAAACATAGTTAACTAAGTAGTATACTACATTATATTAATTAATTTACTAACCAAATAGCAAAAACATTTCAAATTCGAAATCCATCTTTTTACTAAGTACTTTTTGCAAAGTAACAAAAATTCTAATCCCTTTGCTGTTTAAATTAATGATAAACAAATTTTTTTTTTTTTTTTTTTTTTCCCCATGAAATGCTAATTTTATGTTATTTGATAAAAACTGGGAAGTACAAAATCAAAATCTGGCGAAATACATATATTTATGAATGAACACAGCACACAAACATTTCTTCACCCTAAGCACGAACACAAATAATATTTTAAACAGCTTAAAATGAATCCAATTTCAAGGTATTTAATTTGTGATAGATAATGACAGCTGAAAACATTTTCCAATATTACAAGATAAAATGAGGGTATTTCTCACATAGTTTCACAAATAAACTCACAAAATAAAGAACGCTTTTTTAAATTTTTAATTTGCAGTATGTTAGATGCTTTATTGAAGAATTTGCAATAATATCGTTCTGATTTTTATTTTATCCAAGATTGCCATTATTTTTTCCTGATGAGTTAATTATTAGATTTGCTAATTATTAGTCCAATGTAGAGTCCTCCTTCTGTTTTCTCATAAAATCGCCTTTGTAAATTTAGAGTTTAATTTAGCAAAACGTTTTCCACCTAAGTGGTAAAATGTCTTAGTAAAGGATTCCCTAAAGAAATCTGCCTTGTATTTATGTTGCATTTAGGGATATTTTCAAAAACACACGCTGCTGATTGTTATTTTTAATAGGTGAACAAAAGAAATATTTTTTTAAGAAAGAATATAACTTAACTGCAGCACTATATCTTATTCCTAGATAGCGAAGCTTGATTACAAACTCAATTTTTAAAATACATTTAATTATCTGTATGCTTTAAAAAATGCCTTGTCTGGTAATTGTAAATGCATAAATCACTTGTTTTTTAAAACTAAGTGATTCACTCTAAGTTGAATAATTACAAATAGCATAATGTGAACGATTAATGAAGCTAGAACCGCCAGTTTATTCTTATGTAATTAATAAAAATTTCATTGTTTCAGCATCTTAGTATCTTTCTTCTTCCATACTAAAGCTCACATTTAAGCTTTAGAAAATAATCATATTTCTTTCAATTACCATCCCTTAGTGGAAACTGATGAATAATAGTTTTCATGCATAACAAAGGTGTTTTACTGGGTATTCGGATAGAAAAAAAAAAATCTCGAATAATCTGAGTTGTTAATATATTTTTGGATAACATCCTGAGAGGAATTCATTAATAATAATAAAGCCATGAAACAGGTGAACTCAAAACGTCCTTGGAAGTATCAAAATCATGATCGATTCAGTTATTTAAATAACGCAAAGCTGCGAGGGCTACATGCCTATGAGGAAGGATGCCTTCGTGGAGGACATTCTGAGAGAAACTAGCATATTATACAGGGGGAAAACCAAAAGAACCAACCATGCAGCCAGTCAGTTCGCTTGTGATCGAACCCAAAACAGGTCAAACTGCCAGTATTCAGAGGTGTATCTTAACCACTGATGAGGCTTGGATCACAATCATGAATCTCCAAACTTATTCATCTAGACGTGCTGTCAATTTACCTTACAAGGGCAGCCCCCCCGAAAAAAAAGATCATTCCTTATATTCTCCTCCCTTAAGGACCGGGATTCGAACCACAGATCTTCCAATTTTACTAGCTGGATCTGCTACTACTTGCACCACCACATGACGCAAGGTAAACCAGTAAGTCTTTATAAATGTACTAGCACGACAGCATTAATTATATGAATTGTTGGGCATTTTAACTTCGAAAATTAGATAGAATAGTATTTGAAAATGAATATTATGTTCAATTATTTTTAAGTTTGTTTGTAAACTGATCGTTGCCTTTCCAATTCAAAAAAATTTCGAATCATATCTAGATGCTAGATATATCATTAAAACATTTACTTGATTTGGCCACCCACTTAACTTACACGTTGACCATTTAAATAGAGCACTACCAATTGGCACATTCGCATCTCTTTTCTGTTTCGCATCTCTTTCTCGGAAACAAATATACCTCTGTAGTAGATTAATGTATAGGTAGCAGACATTCTGTCACTGTCAGCCGAGCGGTAAAGTCGCTAAATAGTCGCAGAATACCGAGTTCTGACTTAAGTTCGATTCTAGGAGAACGGGCTGGCTGCATGGGAGTTTTCATAGTTTTCCGCATATATAACATATATACGAGCAGTTTTTTTAAAAAGTCCTGGGGCCCACCAGCGGCCGAGCGGTAAAGTCGGTGAACAACACTGGTAGTTCGGTCCGAGGTTCGAATCCCGCGAACGGGCTGGTTGCATGGCTGTTTCCGTGGTTTTCACCATGTGTAACGTGTATACGAGCCAGTTTCCCTTAGAAAGTCCTCCACGAAGCCATCCCTCCCCTTAGGCAGACAGCCCTCGATGCTTTGCCGTAATTAAATAACCTAACCTTTAAAAAGTTCTCCACGAAGAGACCCTCCTCTTAGGCAGACAGCTCTAGCATGCTTTGATGTAGTCAAATAAGCCAAAACATTCTGTTGGCGAAAAAGCAAGATTGCATTTATCGTGAATAATTCCTAATGCAAAAGTTATACTTGTTACTAAGGAAAGAATTTATTTTTGTGTAAAATTCAGATTGCCTGAATTTTAACAATTCTCAGAAACGAAACACAAATAACAAGAAACTAAAAAAATATTTATAATTAATTAGGATATATAAACGATGTAATCATTAAGCATATTTTTAGTAAGAAAGAATATTTTGTAATAAATAAATAAAAAATATATTTAATATTAAAGAATCCTCTATATATCTCTACAAAGTATAAAAATTACAAATATTTTTGAAGGTGCATGTGTATATGTACCTGATAAAAAGATTTACATTGTTTATTATTCTAGCGATATTTTTAACCAGATGCATATTTTCCGTGAGGCATTTTCTGGAGATTTTTTTCACCGATATACATTTTCAGGATATTTTCTTGGCATTCGTTTTACTCAAGTGGTTAGATTAAAGTGTTATTTTGTATGCTGTGAAACCTAACTAGAATTTGTTTTCATTCCATAGTTGCTTCACATAAGTTTTCGATTTCATGTAATATTCAGTTTCATAATGGCATTTTGAGATTTACTATACTTTTCAGTTTTTTTTTATTAAATGTCGTCTACAACTACTTTCAATAAAATACTGATATATAATAGGGAAATATAACATACATGCGCACTCATGCTCACAAACATACATCACCATATGTATACACAGTGTTTTGTTCTGTGTGTTTACATATATATATATATATATATATAGTTTACATACAAAACCGTTTTAATAATTCCTACGAAAAATGTGATAAATTTTCACGAAATAAACTGCTTGCGTTTTCTATAGTTTAACATAGATGAAGATTTTAAAGTCTGAATTTAAATAATGATATTGTGTTTATATGTACTGTAATTACTGATGAAAGGATGTTTCTGAATTTAAAGCCAGGGTAGCTTAAATTACTAACAGACGGCAAATACACAACTTGAAATCAGAGTCTTTGGAAAAAGCAATAAATTTAGAATTTACGGCAGCTCCATTTCTTGTCATAGTTAACAAAAGGAACAAACTGAGAAAGATCAGAATTATAGATTGTCCTTGCACAAAGATAATGGTCTCCCATACAAAGTAGAAAATGTACAAAGGTGGTAAGCTTTTAGTTCTGTACCCCCTGGAGGTATATTTACGTTGAAGTCAACTTGAAGATTCCGCTATTAGGTGTTTTCTTTGAAAAGGGTAATATCTTTTTCAGCACATAACCGGAAATAAGAGTTTATGTTTTCATTACTTAATCTTCAAAGCTGTATAATTTGGAGCATCTGCTCGGAAAACTGTTAACTTATTTTTCATCATTTATGAAAAGAATACACACCTGCGTAAATGTCTTGGAGAAATAATATCGTTAACAATTTTGCTACAAAGAATTTTTTTTTTTTTTTGGTTTCTATTAACATCTCGATAATGCACGTAGTATATAAATACTTGCATTGTAACTCTTATATAGTTAATTACAAGGAAATTGCGTTGTAACTCAAATTATAAAATTCAGTTCAACAGCAATATCTCAAATTACATATCTTTAGAATTTCCGATACAGAGCCTCGCGCTGGAGATAATTTTTTTTCTTCGTTCAGTGTTGCTATTGCTCGCTTTAAAATCGTTTCGTTTTTTTAATCAAAAATTCGTTGAAGGGTATCAAAATCTGAAATCGATAATAAAATAAATTTCAAATTCAAATTAGGGCTTCCACGTGCCCATATTCTATGGAAAATTATGTTATTCAAATTTGGGTGGATCTAGGTACCGTTGTTTTATCACAATGCGAGAAACATACGTACATTTATAGAGATTCTTCATTATTTAATTTCTTTAAATATAAGACAGAGCAATAATACATGGTGGCAACGATTTCAAAAGTGATTGAACCTCTTAGCAAAATGCCAAAACGAAATTAATAGTCCTTCAGAGCCAACCTGCACTTTTGGACTTTAAAAAAAAAAAAAAAAAAAAAAAAAAAAAAAGACCGAATGATGTAAAATGCACAATTTAAGGGAAATTTCCTTGCGTGACAAGGTATTCCAGATTACCTCAGCTTAAAGGTAATAATTTGATCAGATTTTAAATAATGAGAAAAGGGAATTTAGACTCCCAGGTATATGATATACCGATGAGACAAATAATATATACGTATGTCCGATCTGTAACAGAACTGCTATAGGCAAATATTAAGTTGCATTATACATAAAGTTTTGCTTAATTTAATAACATATATAGTGAGACATCAGATAAATAAACAGCTAATGAGCAATATATCGAACAACTAAGCAGTGAAGAAAATCACGTCATATCATATGCTCCTTTTTTAGAAGGCGGCTGAAAAACCGGCAAAAATATTTTGTAATTATGTTATTACATTAAAATTGCAACGGCGATAACCGAAGAATCGAATTATCGCAGTTAATTTTATATACAATTTTAATTTAGCTGTATTAAAATTTTTAATACTTATAAATTTCATTACATTATAAGGTATTTCTCCCGCCTTCGTGGTGTGGTGGTCTGCACGCTCAGCGCGTAATTGAGAGGTCCGGGGTTCAATTTCCGGCAAAGGCGTTGCATATTTTTCATCACTCCTGCTTTCCAAAAATTACCTAATTTCTCTACAGTGGCGCCCGAACTAAAAGAGTGTTGGATGATGATTCTCCTTTCCCTGGATTAGGTGACCTAAAAACCCAGTTGCCAAATCCCACCTTCTTGGTATGCCTTCGTGGTGTGGTAGTCTGCACGCTCAGCGCATAATTGAAAGGTCCATGGTTCGCTTCCCGGCATTGCTTATTTTTCTTATTTTTCATTTTTTCTGCTTCCAAAATACTTGATGTCTCTAGAACGTAAAAAATAACAAAAATTGTGTTTATGATTTCTCATTCATGAATAAGTTTTTTGATAAAATTATTCAAGCTAATTTGTTTTAAGTGCATTCTGCACTCTGATTTATCCCAGTTTGGAAAGTGTGTCTAGAAGCAAAATATTGTTTGCATTTTATTCTCCTTCGAAAAAAGTTTCAACACTTCAAATGTATTTACTGCCTTTTTTTATGTCATACTTTCTCTGTGTATGTATATCGTACTTCCTCAGAACGATATATGTATATAGAGGACTGTCGTACTTCCTCGGTCCTACTTTTATATCGCACTTTATCGGAAGCTCATTTGATTTAACTGTAAGCGATGAAAAATACGAAGGTTATCTGCCTAAAGAGCGTAATGCTTTCGTGAAGGATTCTGTAAGGAAACCTACCTCACATTTGTACTCCCTATGGAGAAATCCACAAATGCAGCCAGGCATTTGCCATGATTCTGGCCCAGGTCGAAAACTCAAATTCTTTGGGCTTATCCAATCGGCCATCAGAAGGCCCAGTTTTATAGAAAATTACTTGAATCAAGTCATTGAGAATTTAGTAATTTGTTGTTACATAGTATCTGCTAAATAACTTAAAGATGACATAGATTTAAAATTCTAACATAGTACAGCGGTAATATCTCTGAACACTAGTACTTCGAGCCAGTGTCTAGTTCTGGCGAACAGGCTGACTCCATGGAGGCTTTCATGGTTTTCCTTATGTGTTGACGTCAGTGCCAACCAGTTTTCCTTAAGCAGTTCTCCACGAAAGCATGCCTTCATTAGGCAGATAATACTTACGAATACTTGTTTTGCCGCAATCAAATAAATAAAACTAAACCTAAAACACTTATGTGTTTTTGCCACCTTTTAAAGGACGTTTTACACACAACATCCTCCTGTAACAGCAATGAGATAATTTTACTTGATCGCATATTTCATATTGATATATTTTACCCGTTCCAATATTCAAAAGGATAATTATAACACTATTTTGGCTGATTATAGAGTTAGAAATAGATTATAGAACAGATGGACATAGATGATAGAACTCGATCTTTACACAGAGCTTGTATCATTAATACATTGTAGTTGAACTGACTGCTTATATTTTATACAGGTAGATAACATAAATTTAACCAAATTAAAATAACATACCAAATTTATGAGTAAAAACATTACTTTAGAATGAATATTACACAAATATTTTTCAGAAAAACAATTTAAGGTGGAAATATTGTGCGATATGCATTCTAAAACAATATTTTCCTCCTTAAATTGTATTTCTGAAAACCGTAACTGGTTTTATATGTAATATTTTATAAAAGGATTTAAAGAAAATTTAATCAGTTATTCTTTCAAATTTCAACTTTCCTTGAAAAGAAAATGTATTTAATGTGTTTCTTCTCAAGGTATGCTATTTAGATTATTTCTTGACTTCCTTGTAGAATATTTACAAACAAATAAAGCTGATACATTTGAGATCATTTGATATTCAAACCATATATTTATTTATTTTGAAACATCTTAAAAAATCTGATGCGGACACCACATGACTTCCTTGTACGACAAATAAATGAAACACAATTTTTGCTAAACTTCATTTAAACCTATTTCGTTTGAAAATGAGATATGATCTTCCATTTCAAAATGCCCCTTTGGCACTGCCGAAAGCAATAAAAAAGGGAGGTGCATAAGATGTTATACAGATGCCCCATACAGAAACTTTCAACATTCTACGGTTAACCGTTTTTGAGTTATGCGATATACATGCATACATACGTACAGACATACGTCGCGCTAAAACTAGTCATAAGTCCCAAACATAAAATTTCAACATTTTATGTTAAGTTATGCGTCATACGTACGTGTAAACGTCATGATGGAATTATTCAAAATGGAAATTTCCTCTGAAATAGGAAAATCGAAATGTTTCGCGATTACAATACTTTATTTATTTCTCACAAGTCAAAACGGTGTCATCAATAACTAACTACTAATAAATTTATGATGCAATCTAAAGAATCATTTAAATCTAACACTTTAAACTGGAATAAACTTATAATATTTGAAAATTAAATATAAACATAATACTAAAATAAGTTGCGAATAATTTGTATTCGAAAAATTGGAACACGAGAGAAAAAAATTCTCACAAATTCCCTTTGTATATTAAAAAGTATTTCCTCAGAAAATAAGGATAAAAAAAATGCAAGATTAATTTTTCACCATTATCGAAGCAATTCCTTAAAGAAACTGAAAATGTAAAGCATTTTACGTAATTTCTCTTACTGATGTATAATGACTAACTTTCTGTATTCGGCACACATCTTGATTTAAGGTACGAGTAATATATAGCATATGTGTTAGTGTGCAAATTATAAAGTAGCCAAACAGGGGATAAAATACTATTTTAGCAACCAGTCTCGTGACGAAGATACCGTAGGGAGAAAAACTAATTTCACTCGCTAAATTCAACGGAGGAGAGAATTAGCTTAATTATATCCACATGGTAAGGGGGGCCCGCTTTTGAAGCAGTTTGAGTAAAAATGCTTGCCGCTTTTGTGACAGTCCTGGTAAGAAAACACGATTATTTTTACGTCGTTTTCTGAAAAAACCCGTAACGCTCGGGGGGTTAAACTTAGATATGAACTTCAATGTTTTCTTACTGATTGACTTGAGTTGAGATATTACGTACATGACTGGAAATGGCTTTGTAATCTAGCATACTTAGCAGATATATTCTCTGTTTTAAATTGCCTTAACTTATCATTACAAGGCAAAGAAATTTCATTGTTTCACATTCAAGATAAAGTGAGCACTGCCATCGCAAAGCTAAATTTATGGCAAAAGAGAGTTGGTAATGGAGAAGTGGACTCGTTTCCCTCTCTTCAAATGTGTTTATAACAAGTTCGACTACTAAAACTGATGCTGATACTCTGCATAACACAGCATTTGGAAAGTTTGCAAGTGGGCTTGAAAAATTATTTCCCTGATTTAAACAAAAATATTGAATGGATACGATATCCATTTAACATTAACACAATATTCATGCCAGAAGATTAGTCACATGCAGAAGAAGAGCAATTGCTGGAATTGGCTTCACATGAATTCTTGAAAAATAAACATACGGACTGTACTTTAACATCATTCTGGTTACAAATGCAACATATGTATCTAGTTTTAACAAAAAAAGTTCTGAGATACATCTTGCCTTTTCCAACTTCATATTTATGTGAAGTTGCTTTTTCAGCATTTGCAGACATCGAGTCAAAAAAAAAAAAAAAAAAAAAAAAAAAGAACAGACTATTGGACGTGGAACCGCATCTCAGCATAAATAATTTCATCCTTCTCATTAATACAAATAAATATTATTTATAATACAACTTTTATTTATATTTTATTATGAATAATTTTGTTTCTATTTTCTTATTATCTTTTCTTATTATTTATCATAAAAAAGGAAAATAAATATACTTTGCTTGTTGTTAAAATACATAGATTTTTTTTTTTTTTGAGATGGGGTACTCAGTTTTATTAAAATTGTTAAAGAAGGGGTACACACATGTCAAACGTTTTGGGAACACTGCTCTCAAGGATACAATCACTAGAGTAGCCAAACTAATTCCTTAGGAGCTACATATAGTTTTAGCCATGGCCAACTGGAAGAACATGGCCTGGTTAGCTACAGAGTGATGCACAAAAGATGTCCGAGCCTTCCGCAACTTTGCTTTGGGTTTGAATGCGCGCATTTTGTTAAATGTTTAGACTCTTTTGCTTTAAATAATGCATATTAATTAAATTTTCAGAGATTTACGGAAAAACGTATATAAAAGGTCGTTTATACATTTATAGTTAAGATTGATAGCTTCAGAGGTATTATTTTAAGAAATATTCATGAAATTTTCTAGCCAATGTTTTACGATATTTTGTACAATTATTTTTATACTGCATAGTAATGACATTTTAGGATTTGCTCAAAAACAAAGTTTTAAAAGAAATAAAGATTGCTATTTATTAACATTAAATCTTTACAGTTTGATTGTTCTTACTTCCACTAAATACTAAAAAAAAATTCTTTAATAAATACTCTGAAAAATATATTTACAAAATTTACTGTTGATTTCACTGATCCCAAATTTTGCAGGTTTATTTTCACAGATGTGAAGGAAAATGGAAGGAAAGGAATGAAAGGATTCGAAAGTATAAATAATTAACTCACAAAATATAAACCCTATTTAACCAATTAAAAGACATAAAAACAATTTTTTATTGCCTTATCACAATATAATTATTTATTAATAATTACTGTTGTTTTTAATTTTAAGAATAACCTGAATGAACATCGGTAATATATCCAATGCTTTACTGCAGAGCTTTCAAAAAGCACACGAATGTATTTTTTATTCATTTCAGTAATTATCTAACAAAAAGAAATGGAGATCAAAAGTTGCAGAAAAATTAAAATTTCCTTAAATCCTCTTGGGATTTGCCAACATAAATTAGATAAAGCATAATTTTGTGCTGCATTACAGCAAGCGAATTATTACTAATGTAATGACATCTTTATAATCTGATAATAAAGAAGAAATCGTAAAAGACTGAACAGATGATGCTTCAATACTTTCAAGATTCTTAGAAAAGTCATTTTTTTTTTTTTTTTTTTTTTTTTTTTTTTTAACATTTCTATGTCACCTTTTTTCACTCGAACCTCATCAATATATAAATTTACAAATTGCTAATGCCCAGTAATTTTTTAACTTTACCTTTTACATACTTGTAATTAGCTTCATTGTTTGTTGATACATCAAGCTTTAACAGGCCTAGGATTTTTCAGTAATGGTCAATGCATGGAAGGCAGATTAGTTGACTGTCATAGAGGCAACTATAACAAGCAGTTTACTTAATGTATAAGGATTTGATTTGAATTTAGTTTATTATAGCAGAACACACTAAGGTATTTGCCTAAGGTTTGCCTTCGCAGAGGACTTTCTAAGGCAAACTGGCTCATATACAGGTTATACATGGGGAAAATCACGAAAATGCCCTTGCCGCCAGCCCCTTCACCTGGATTCGATCACAGGTTGGAACTAAAAGTGTTCAGCGATTTTACCCCACTGTAGCTGGTGGGATAATGTATAACAAATAAGCAAAGATTAGTACCTTCTAGCCATTTTACTTTTATTACACATCTTAATTTGTTCCAATCTAAAATGTTCTATTCCTCAAGTAAGATTTTCAAGTCATTTTACTCAACGTATGCTTCCTAGAAGTCATAGTTTGATTTTAATGTTTTTAATTACATTCAAAAGTCGTTAATCCGGACTCGTCGGGACTTCGATGATTCCGGATTATAGATCATCAGTTTAAATCTGGTAAGATGGCATGCAGAAATTATAAAATTAAAAATATGAAACCGTAATTTATGAAATAAAGAACAATTATGATCTAAAGGGTATCAAAATATACTAAAGAAAATAAAAAAAAAAGTTTAATATTTATTTGTTTACTTTATTAAACATTTCTTTCAACGTAAGTTGTTTAAGTTGCTTCGTTTTATGTGATAATACTTTTCTTTAATTCTATAAACAGACATAATTTCTTGTTCAGTTACAAAGTTCCACTGTTCAAGTCCTCTACAATTGGTGTGTCGAGAATACCGACTAATTTGTCAATCGAAATTTTTTCGTTTTCAATAACCTCTGTGTCACTTTCTTCACTATCGGAAGCAAATTATAATGACGAGGAATTTGATTTAAATCATATCAAAGACGAAATACACCGAGATGAAATACTACATTTAGTAAGGAAATATAAGCCAAATAAAATGAAAACATCTGACTGCTCTGAAGATAAGGATAGTGCCGACAGATCAACTTCCAATTCATTGCGCGCCGCCCCCCCCCCCGGCCGCAGAGCAGCGTGAAATTGATAAACAGATTTCGGAATGGTTAGGTCATTTTTTGCAGCAATTCCACTTTTCTTTAATGGACTTCGAAACATACTTTCGCTTTGTAGATCCTTTACATATTAGTAAATATATATCAGAAATTCTATTTGACATAATTGAAAGTTCAAGCTTACTTTTATAAAACTGCTCTAACAGTCTGCAAAAAATAATAAGCCAGATCCAATTCGAAGATTAAGGTAACCCGCAATCTGCATTATTAACTGAATTTAGCTTAGCTTATACCGTCCGTTATACATTAAACGCACATGCGTAAACGTATTTTGCGCATGTGCACATGCATATTCGCAGCCGTAAAAATCTTATGCGCATGCGTCAATGCGACGCATGCGCAGAAAGTTTGTAGCTTTGAGGTCCGGATTATAGATCATTCTGGATTATGGGTGTCCGAATTAATGACTTTTGACTGTACTATGCTTTTGACATAGCTATAAATGTTTTCAAATTCAGTCCATAAAGTAAGTTTAGTATTTCCATTTAATATATTTTTACATACTCCCATTCCAAGGTACACTGCTGTATTCATATGAAGTGATAGTTAGATACATTTCCCAACTTTAGGCTGTAGATTAAAACTGAGAAATAAAATATAATTTCCATCAGCAGATTTTATGTCAAATTAAATCTGAATTATCTTACATGTTTAGTTTATTCCATAATGAAGGAAAAAAAAATCCTCAAAAGATGCAATTTTGTCCTTTTTCAAAAATTGATTAAAAATATGTTTATCCGTATTGCCTCTTTTTTTCCACTGTGCTCATCCTTGGAGATGTCGGATTATCAGATAAGTATTTTGGACAATCAGAAAAAATGCATGGATAAGCATCGTTTATAATTTAGGGTGTCCTCTACAAACTTAAACAACAATGCCTTCATCTTTTGATAAATAATCATACCGAATGGTATCATCTTCTCAAAAATATTTCTCACATACAACACTCACTCAGAATTTTTTTTTATCTAGAAACCCCATTTTAATGTATCTTTTGGAAACTTGAATATCTGTATATATATTTACTGGTTTTTAACGCAATTCGATTTGTAGACTGAAATGCAACATCGTGCAGGCATGAAAGTAGATTTAACTCATTTTAGCTGTACATAGAGGTCGACAGCTATATTTAGTAACAAATACTAAAGAAATAAGTAAACTTAACTACCAGTGTGAACTTAAAAATCAAAACAGCATAACTG
Organism: Stegodyphus dumicola; assembly: GCF_044657685.1. NCBI lineage: Eukaryota > Metazoa > Arthropoda > Arachnida > Araneae > Eresidae > Stegodyphus > Stegodyphus dumicola. The sequence continues at coordinate 102,355,110 of NC_140781.1, read as the reverse complement.
CTTTACTTAAATTACTTAACTCAAATTTAGTAATAAAAAATACATGAATAATGAAAATACATAGTGCAACGTTAATGAACAGCACACAAACTAACGTAGGAATTCTTCGCTTACAGTTTCCACAGAGAAGCGCAAAGGGTGAAAGTTCAGACGCCTTTTGTGACATCAAATCACGTGACAAGCTGACCAGGTCATCTGAATTCACGAAGGTCACGGTTTAACCACATGCTGCTCTCCATCTCTGCCATTGAGGAGTTCAATCACTTGAGCCAAAGGCCATTTAATTTTTTTAATGTTAGTGGAACATACTAGAACTGTATTTCCTTTTTTGTTGCTTTCTCTTCATCTTGTATTTTCTGAATTTCTAATTTAAAAAGATACTCTTTCTGAAATCTATTTCTTAGAAAATCTCTGATTTTTTTAATATAACGAATTTGTCTTCTAAGATGATTGCCCTCCATCAGATCTAAACCTGCTATCTCTACTCTGAAGAATCATTTTGACTTTCATACAAGAAGTGAGCTTGTGTTATTGGTAACGGCTCATTGGGATCTTTCAACAAATAGGTGATTGGCCTCTTATTTATTATATTCTCACAATCGCAGAAGGTGTTCATTTCTTCATATAATAACCGTGCCATAAGAAATTTTTTATGTTACAAATCACACGCTTTCACCATCCATCATAATATGGTGCACTCGGAGGATTAAACTTCCATACTATCTTTTCTAAAGCACATTCTGATTCTTTTTCTGCTAGATTTTGCTCCAGCTGAGCCTTTAAAGTATGTCCTATTATTGGTGAATGTGATGGATATCCTTGAAATTTGAGCAAAAAATCTTCCTGTTGCCTGCATGAATGCTTCGGTTGACAATGAGGTTATCAATTCCAAATGGATTGCCTAGTAAACCACACTAATAAATATGACAATCCAAGCTTTTGTGCTACAACATAGATATTGCAAACCAGCTAAGTATTATTTTCCTTCCTCAAAGAATCCAAAATCTTTGTTTAGGTAAGCTAAAACCAGCATGGCACAAATACTTATGAGTGTAAGCAATTGAATCCTTATGAGTGTGAGCTTCTGACAAGCAGATGATCAGGCAGAACAATAGGATATTTAAAATCATCCATACCTTCTTTGAGTGCAAGCCTTGTGTTTACTTTTAGTATACCATTATCTTCAATAAATGCCAAGACTTATCCTTTCTTTAATTACCCATTTTCATTGCAGCATCTTGACAAGAACCATATTGATTTATTTCTTCACATGATAAGACTTGAGATTTATTTCTTCCCTCTCCCTTTGCATTTCTGTAAAATCTCATTATCCAAGCAGTCATCTTCAAAATTTTAGAATATTCTGAGAAGGATAAAAATCGATCATTTATATTCTGGTTTAGCATCATATTTGTTGCACTTGTTACAACATTTTCCTTCTCTTGCAAAGCATCCTCGGGACTAACTATTTTTTATTTAGGCCACAAGATTTCTGGCTCTTTAGGCCAAGATGGTCCTTCCTGTCATTTTTCTTTTAAAGCTCTATACATGTACAAGAACGAGATAGCAAATCTGCTGGATTCATTTCACTAGGTACATACTCCCCAGTCTTCAACACTGGTCAGTTCACGAATCTCTTTCACTCTGTTTGCCAACAACGATATTCCAAGGTACACTGTTTGTTATCCAAGTCAGCACTAACACACAATCAGTCCGAAAATATGGCTAGAATGGTGACTTTAATGTTTCTACTATCGATTTAGCTAATCAGGTTGCAAAAGGTGCTTCCAACAGCTCCATCCTTGAAATGGTAATTCTCTTTATAGATGCTACTCTGGATTCAACAGCAGCTAAATTTATCATGATTCTGTTTTGATCTTTACAGCATAAAAATGCATAAGCGTAGGCATTCTGCAAGGCATCCCAAAATAGATGAAGGACTTTCAATAGTTCCGTAATGCCTTCTTCTAGGTATTGAGCATTGACTTATCAAATGAATATACTTCAACCCCTTATCAACTATTTTATGCAATTCTTTTGTAAGGGGTTCATGCCAATCTGTTTTCCTCATCCATGCTTCTTGTAAAACAATTTTCAGAAACAGCATTACTGGGCATATTAATCCAATGGGATCGCAGATGCTATTAGTTATTGATAGCAACTTTCTTTTTTTGGTTAGAGGATCATCTAAACACTTCAGTTTTTTCAGAAATTCACATTGTGATTTATCTGTCACAGTATAAAATTTCAGACCAAGTATAGTTTGGTTGTATCTTCTCTCTCTCTCCTGTATGTGACCGACAACATAAATTGAATCCTCCCATTTTCATTATTCCTTTTGTTTGATATTGCAAGCATTGAAGCTTATTTTTGTCTCAACACTTGTGAATAAGTTATCAACGCAGAACTCTTCTTTTAAGACTTACACAGTTGACAGCAAGTCTTCTCTTTTAAAATTTTCCAAATTTAACTGAAATAAAATGTTGGTGCTTAGTAAACAAGAGTTTAAAGTGAGGCCAAAAACTACCCGGCAATGTCTATACTCATTCACTGGTGCACAATTAACATCTTCCCACCAGAGAAATCACAGCACATCCTTATATTCTTGTTTAATACAATCTGTAAGAAAGCTTGTTTGATATCAGTACTCGCTCCTATCTTTCTAATTCTAAACCTATGTAATAAGGATGGAATAGACTGTATGACACTCAGTCCAGTATGCAGGCAATCATCAAGAGCCTCATATTCGCATGTCTTTGAAAATGCATCAAAAATCAGGTGGATTATGGTAGGAGTACTTAACACTTTGACTACTAGTCAGTGTGGCAAATAAAATATGGGTCGATCAGTATTAAGCTCCTTTATTTCTTCTATTATGTCTTCTCACTCCCACTGCAAATATACACTCTTTTGCAAAAAAATCAAAGCACCATGAAGGAACTGGTTGTTTTTTATGAAACTTAAAGCTCGCTCATACACAGATAATAAAATGATTAAAAGGTCATAGTACTTGTTCATGGTTCACAATCACCCACTGAGTGTTCAAATTAATAGTTCTTCGAACCGCCCCTGGCGGCAATGCATGCTTGAATTCGTCGAGGCAAGGAGTGGTAGAGGTTCCTAATCTCATCCTGCGACATATTCTGCCAGGCATTCATCAGTTGTCACTCCGGATCAGCGATAATATTTTGTGGTGTCTGAATCTGGAGTCCTACCATATCCCAGACATGCTCGATTAGTGAAAGGTCTCGAAATCTTGCTGGCCAAGGAAGAGTATCAAATGCACCGATACAGTCCAGAGATATGCGAGCGGTGTATGGTCTGCCATTATCTTGTTTGGAAATGGCCCCCCGATGAGGTGTCATGAAGGGTAATGCAACCAGCCGCAGGATGGTATTTACATATAATTGAGCTGTTAAAGATATACGGAGGATGACTAAAAATTACCTGTTGTCATACGGAATGGCGCCCCACACCATCACACCAGGGGTTATGGTGGTATGCCTTTGTAAAACAAAGGTAGATTGGGACCGCTGGCCCCATCCTCTCCAGACATGGACATGCTGGTCATCTGCTTCAAGAGTGAAGCGGCATTCACCGCCAGTCTGGTGGCAGCCATGATGATGGGTTGCTATACCACTCCAGATGACAACGCTGATGTTGTGAGGTCAAACGCAAACGTCTTAAAGTGAGACTCTGTGAGCGTATCCCCACCTCAGACAAGTTCCGTGAGATGGTGGATGGTACTTCGGGAGTTACCGATGGGGCGGTTCGATACTGGCGAACAATCATCCTATCTTGCCTCCCATTTTTTATCCTTGGCCCTCCAGACCCTTCATTTCATTGGAAATTTCCTTGTAGCAACCATTTCTGCCAACACCTTCGCACAGCAGTGTCTGTACGCTGCAAGTGGTGGCTTATTGCTTGGTATGACCACCCAGCTTCACGCAACCCTAAAATGCGACCACGTTCGAAGTCCTTTAGTTGCCTTTAAGGTCTTCGATATCATCGTAATGGCATCCTTAGCTGCTTCTGTACAGAATTACAATGGCAGCAACAAAAAAAAAAAAGATAAATTTTCCCCGTTTGTTACTGGTTTTTTACTTTGCGAGTTTTATACTAGAAATGCGCGCTATGATTGTAATTCCTGTTAATTTGCCTTGAAACTTTGATCATTTGCATGTTCGATCAAGATGTTTTGCATACCAAATTTCAGCATGATCGCAAAAGTTCTTGGTGCTTCGATTTTTTTGCAAATGAGTGTATATTATGATAAGCTTAAAAAATATTGTCTTTTCTTAACTGTTTAAAAACAGTATTTAGTCTTCTTTAGCAGAATCCAAATTATTATACAAAGGTGGATGTCCAATAATCCATGGTAATGTCACTTCATACTGTTGATCTGTATTAATGGTTATTGTTTCTTGGAAATGACGCAAAGTTTCTTTACCCAAAACTTTCTTAGTTTTGACTTCAGTCGGAACAGTTATTCCTGAGGACTCCAGATCCCACATCTTTTGTGTCTGCACATTCTATAAACTTAAAGCTACAATATTTGTATCGATTTCCTTATGTCTACCTAAGATACACTATTCAATAGCAGTAATATAGCAGAAATTATGAGTACTTATTTTAAAGTATTTAATCGCCCAGTCAGTATTTTTCCAATTGCATCAGCTCCAAGTAACATGTTAATATGTGGCTCACCAGGTCCAATGTTACTTGGTAACCTTGAACAAATCACTGGCTGATCAAATGCCGATACAATGCGACAAATTCTCTTTTTAAGATTTTCTAACTGTACATCACATCTATGATGAACTGCTTCTGCAGTTCTTCCTCCTCCGAAAGCCATCAGCTCTCTTGATTTGGACTTCAATGAAGAAAATAAATATTGAAACTTATCATCTTTTTTTAAATGTTTATCTTCATGTACGCAGGAAAAGTGGACCTAAAAGGCTACCCAATTTCTTGGTTCTAAATTGTATTATTTTAATTTTAACTTTGGAAGAGTTAAATTATCTTGGCTAATTACTGATACACTTGAGTTTACACAATCTTTATCCTTAGAATAATTCTTAAACTCAGTTTCAATACTTATGAATTTATCTCTATATGACTCTGTTATATTAAATTCTTCAGCAGTAAATATAATTAATTTATTTAACTGATCATCAATATTTAAAAAACGCTTAGATCTAAAGACAATTTAATTGTAAAGAGAATGGATTTAACTTGTTTTTGATTTCTGTTTGACATCAAATCTATATAAACTGATTCTAAGCCATAGTAAAAGAACTGCATAGATTACTTCTCTTTTCCACTGTTCTGAGGCGTTTACACTCTTGTCAACTTCCGTTTTGTCATCTGCATCAATCATCTTTACAATTAAAAGCTCTGTTTACTTCCGTACATAACTTAAACTATTCTTTGACACTTAATATTAATCTTTCACAGTTGCAGATGCCACTATTTTATGTTAGAACTAGGCCAATAAAATAGTTTATAAAAGTTACATTATAATAAAATAGTTATATAAAGAATGCATTTATTCACAATATGTATACTCAGGAAAAAACAAACTTACGCACATTAAATGTCTCATAAAATTTGGAACCTAATTCGAAGCATAACAACCATTACATTTTTCTGACATTGCCAAATTCTAAAGTATGAAAACTTATTATTTTATTTTTAAGATATGCACACTTCCATAATGTGAGAATTTGTGGATTGGAATATCTCAATGCCTACATCGAACACATAAGGGACTCCCAAAAGCAAATGTGTTTTGTGCAGTACTTTCATCAAAGTTTATGATCCTTTTTTTTTTCTGAAAAATCAGTGAGTGGTACCACCTACTTCGATATATTTGAAATTTGGCTTTCCCAAGTTGAAGAAAGATATCCATAATTTCATTTTTTTAGTAAGATGGTGCACTACCACACTAGCATTTGGAGGTTCATAAATTTCTAAACAGAAAACTACTAAACCACTGGACTGTTCATAATGCAGCCAATGTTTTGGTTCCGTACAGCTAGTTTCCTAGGTCTGACTTAATCCCACAACTTTGAGGATATGCCAAAGAGTTTGTGTTCATACCACCTTTGCCTACAAGTCAGGCCAAACTTGAACAATGCATTTGTGATGCTTTACAAACTTATACTGAAACATTACAACATGTTTGGCAAGAAATGGCATATTGCATTGATATTATACGGATGACTAAAAGAAGTCATATCGAACACTAGAGAAAAATAATTAAAAATTTTTCTTTACAATAACATAATATAATTTTTTGTTTGTAATTATGGAAAATATTACATTTTGTAATTGGATGATTCTTTCTTAAAAATCTGTATTTACATTTATCTCCTGCATATGTTTAAGGCATATTTGAATCCCCAATAAATAAATTCTCACATACACTTACAACTTATCAGAACAACAAATCAGTTATTTTTAATTCAAACAGCACTCAATGTAATGGTTTGGCTTATGAACATCATTTACGTCCCCCCCCCACACACATGGAGAGAAAATTTTGTTAAATTTCTTCTCATTGTCAAGTGCAAGTCTGTAATTGTTATGTAAACATAAAAGGTTACCTTGCTGTTTGGTATCCAAGAGCTAGTATTTAAAATATATATATGTCTTAGATATCCTTACTCGAGTCATTTCTCTAGCTGCCATGAGTTGGTAGTCTTATGGTGATGAAAGAAAATATAATAATAAATTATTCACTTCATTGGCATCAGGCTTTTAAGTTATTCCAGTGTGCATACAATAAGAGATGAATTTTGGTAGAAAGTTTCGGTTTGTGATGTATGCCGTGCAAAAAAGGCGACTATGAAGACAAATTTTTTATCATACAGATTTATGATAATGATTTTGTTTCTTCAACATGGAGGTGTTTCATTTAGTTTCAAAGTGTAATTAAGAATCAGGACCATCACCTGGTTTATTATGAAAAAATGTCTACATTGCACACATCAATCATTTTCATCATATACTAATGGGGGGGGGAGATGTTTGCAAAAAAATTGAAAAAAAAAAAAATATTGTTGGTCTGGAGGTTCACATATTGGGGATGTCCAAATTTAAGACTTCATACTGTACAGCCATTTCATACTGTGGGATTATCACTATGCTAGGCCATAATGCAACTTTTTTTATACTGGCATTGATTTGGTTTATTACAGTAAAGCACACTAGGGCTATCTGCTTAAGAGAAGGAATGCCATTATGGAAGACTTTCTAAGGGAAACTGGCTCATATATACATTACACATGAGGAAAACCATGAAAACACCAATGCAGCCAGCCCATTTGTCTAGATTCGAACTCTGGTTGGAACTACCAGTATTCAGCAATTTTAATGCAGAGCTGCTGGTGGGCCCTTGTGATACTGGAAGATGCAATAATTCACTTAGTAACATAATTTACTAGTCTTCTTCACAACATAACAAATTTAGTATTTTACCAAAACAATTTACAAGAATACATGTATCTGCACACATATTCACCATGTATTAATATGTGTATCAGCACATGTTTACATGACTAACTAAAAATACAGCTACAGCTCAAGTTTCTTTTTAATTAAATTTGCAGTTAGAAGGTAAATAAGAGTTCCAGCATCTCATTACAGATCTGAAAATATATATCTTTTTAGTGACATATTTCAGAGGACAAAATAGTAAAAAAAAAATCTTACAGTGATAATTCCGGACAGTAAAGTAAGCGTCTCCCATTTAGAGACATGCAGCTTCAGTTTCAAGATGCTAATAATACAAGGCAGTGCCTTGTTGTGCAGTAAGGTGGCTCTTTACACAATAATTTATTCATCACTAATTGTACATTGCATTCTGAAAGCCTACCAGATATATGTCTGCAAAATTAAACAGAGGGGAAAAAAAAAGGATAACTGTACAGTAGCCTGCTATGCACACACTTGATAGCAACTACACTTTTAGCAACCACATGTATCACCCACAGTTCTGAATACAGTAGCTATTTTATTTATCACACAACTTCATCATGGCCATTATACAGACTGATCTTGGACATACACCATACAGTTGACTCAGTTGACAGCATTAAAAAATGATTTTTTTAATAATCTCTCATATTTTAGCTAAATATTTCACAGCAAATAAATAAAAAAGACTATAGCATTCTTACCCTTACTAATTTTCTTCAAATACACTATATGTCGAAATTAAAGGATGTTAAAAGAAATAAAATGAAACTATTATTTACCAAAAAAATTATTATCGACAATTCATACAAAAGCATTATAAATTACTGCTTGCTAGTTGATTAACCTCAAAATATTTAATTTAAAGTTAAATTTATGGAAATTTGAAAATGATGGAAAAATTACTTTGCCAGTTCTGAAACAAATCTTTCTTTAACACAACGCATTGTCTGTCAGCTCTGATGGAAATGGTAATAAAAAATCTGTAGATTAACTCTTGCAAAATTGCATGCTCCTTAAAACACATTTTTCAGATCCTGAAGTATTCAGGGAGGAATCTAACATGCTGCATTACAGTGGCCTAAGGCATCCCATTCATGCTCAATCAGGTTCAAGTCTGATGCATAAGCTGACCAATCTATTCTGCTGTTTGCAAGTAATCTGACAAAAGTAATGTTCGATGTGGACAAATATTGTAGTTTACGAGCAAAAAATCCAAGCCCAAAGCATTCTTAGATGGCCTTACATGGGGTTGCAAGAGCTCTTCCACATACCTGTGACCAATTACAGAAGTAAGGATCTAATGTCATAAATGCTTGATGCAGAAATGTTTTCCATCAATTCACAAAAAATCTGGAACATGAGGTTAAAAGACCTTGCTCACAATTCTGTAATCAGTTACTAAACGCTGTGAAAAATATGTAGCTCGATGCAGCCATTTTTGGTGATTCCACCTCAAACCATGACACTGCATAGTAATAAAATCTTGCATGAACAAGGGAAGACAAATTATGTGTTCCTCACTCGATCCAGGTCAAAACATGGCTAGAATAGTTCAGGCTGTATCTGCAGATGTCAGTAAATAGAACACTTTGAACATGATGATGACACCACCTTAAGCATACCTCTTTGGAAGATGAAAGTGGGACCACAAACCATTGGCTTTTTCGCATTAAGTTCAATCTCCTGAGGCCTTTGTCCAGCAGTAGGCTGGTTGATTCACATTTTTGAGGGAATTTTAAGGTCTAAAACAAACCATCCTCTAGACGATTCATGGTTCCTTAGAACTGACTATCGCAGAAAAGAGTCTCCAGAGCTTGCTATTTCTCTTGGAAGCCCTTAACAGGCTTCCATTAAAGGATTCACTTCTTAAAAAGCGATTCCTTATTCTTAAAGATCATATTGAATAATGTTAAACACTCCAAAGTGCATCTATTATGCAATACACTAGTTTGAGTAATTCATGCAGTGGAACACAAAGAGACAGAGCTAGAATTAACCCCCTCACTAGCACCAAAATCTATTAAGCAGGAATCTAATTTTGGGTTCAATTACAAATATTTAACATAACTATTAATTATACTACTGGATAATGGTTAAAGCTTTAAGGAAGTGAGCATTAATTTTGGCAAGCAGTGTACTGAATTTTAAATTAATAGTCTTAAAAAGAAAGTTTTTCATTTTCATACCTTCCAAGCATAGTATCTGGGTGAGCAGCAAACAATGCCGGATTAACCACAATGCGAGTGTTCTCCACAACAAGAGTTATACGTTCATCACTTGCAGATGGTGTAACTGCATTTTGGTTTGCTGCAAGTACTATAGACGAATTGTATGTCTGGGAACTGCATGAATCAGCACTTCCACTTGCATGACCACAGCAGTTATGATCCATGGGATTATTGCGCACTGGCCCTGTTTGCGATGAACGATTTCTGAAAATAATTAGTATATATTTTAGTATACGAACGTCAAGAACTAAAGGCACAGTAAAGCAAAATAATGAAAAATAACTAGAATTCCTTTTTGTGGCAAAAAATTTTTTTTGGCCAATTTTATTATCATGAATTAAAAATTTTATATTTATTAAGAATTTCACACATAATTAACTGAGAAGATTTTCAATTCGCATTGTTACACTTTAATTTAAATTTCTTATCAACATACATTCAAACTTATTCTCACAATACTAAACAAGACATTTGCTTAATTTGAAAATTTATATAATAGCTTATTTTTGTTTTTTCACATACTCGCGAAATATTTTATTTAATTCCAGTAAACAAAAAAATAGCAACAAAATGCACTCACTTAAGAAATTAATAAAAAAAATTCTATCATATCACATGGACGTATACATTTATTCTTAATTACATAGTCTTGTGCGCTGGAGATAAAAATGTTTTTTCTGTACAACGTTGCCATTGCTCGCTTTGAAATCCTTGAGTTTGTTAATCAAAAATTAATTATTAAAGTTTTACAAAATATGAAATCGATAATAATAAAAAAATTCCAAATTTCAAATTTGGGCTTCCAAGATGCCCATACTCTCAGGAGGATTATGTTATTCAAAATGTGATGGCTCTAGTTACTGTTCTTTTATCACAATGCGAGAAACATACATACATTTATGCAGATTCTTCATTATTTAATTTCTTTAAATAAAATACAGGGTGATAATATTTGGTGGCAACAATCTAAAAACTGAAACAACGCTTGTAGTGAATCAACGCAAAATGCCAGAATGAAATTAATAGTCCTTCTGGGCAAATTGCCCCTTTGGACTAAAAAAAAGACAACACATCTGACTAATGTGCTATATTGGTTGCAAGTCATGAGGAGTGATATTTTTTAAAGATGGCTGTACACATAATAAACAGTAAGCAGTACATTTATCAATACAAATTAGCAACAATGGAAATAAAAAAATTATAAAAATTACCAATTAATATGCTATATAAAACAAAGAAGTCTAGGGTTTAATATGAGGTATAAGAATTTAATTCCGTTTCCTGAAAATGATTCCTGATTTAATTCCTGAAATGCCGTTTTAAAAATATATATTGTGGAACTCTATATTAGAAAGTATTGTCACCTTTCAAGTACTTTTTTGCACATCCATACACTGACTTGGGTCATGTTCGCATTTCTGCAGCACACCCGGATTTTATATTCTACGAAGGTTGATCCAAAAAAAAAGTTTACAAGCAGAAGCAATTGAAATGTAATAATTGTGGAGTGAATATTTCAACCCAGGGTGGTTGACAGATGGCGCTAGTTGTCCTACAGCGGTTCTACAAGTAAGTAGCATCAGTACGCAGACACTTAAGAGCGACAGTAATGGCACGACATCTAGAAAAGTGGTCTCGCATAGAGGTGTGAGCCGTAATTTGATTCTTATGAGCCAAGAATGTGGCCGCATCCAAAATTCACAGACAAATCGTTGAGGTATATGGGGACAAAGCAATGAGTAGACAACAGGTAGCGAAATGGTGTCGTTCTTATCAAGCGGGCAGGGAGCATGTGGAAAACCGCAATATGGAAGCGAGCGGCCGTCCAAGTTCTTCAAGGACAGATATCAACACATCACGTATTGAAGAAATCATCCAAAGGGATCGACGAGTAACCGTGCATGCGATTGCCTCAGAGTCGGACCTGAGTTATGGTAACGTTCAGCGTATCGTAACCGCTGTGTTCCAATATTCCAAAGTTTGTGCCCGCTGGGTTCCACGTGCATTGTCCGCAGAGCATAAGACCACTAGAATGATGTGCAGCCTTACATTTCTTCAGAGATACCATTCAGACAACCAACACTTCATTGATCGCATCGTTACCGGTGATGAAACATAGCTTCATCACTTCACCACCACATCCAAAAGAGCCACGATGGAGTGGAAACACCTTGGATCACCGACGAGGAAGAAGTTTAAGGTCACATTCTCTGACGGTAAATTGATGGCAACCGTTTTCTGGGATACGACGGGTGTTATCCTAATTGAGTATTTGGAGCGTGGCCATACCATTAAGACCGATCGTTATTGTGCCACCTTAACGAAATTGCATAAAGCCATCCGATGCAAACGGCCTGGATTACTGAGCAAAGGCGTCATTTTTCTGCATGACAATACCAGGCCCCATACAGCTCACCAGACTCAGGAATTGCTGCATAGGTTCAAGTGGGAGGTCTGGAATCACCCCCCATAAAGCCCCGATTTGGCTCCAAGTGACTACTTCATTTTTCCAGCATTGAAGCGATACTTATCCGGAACACGGTTCACCTCACACGATGCAGTGAAAACAGCTGCCGAGAAATGGCTCAATGAGCAGGGCCCCGATTACTAACAAGACGGGATAAACAAGTTGGTCAAACGTTCTGACAAATGCCTAAACAGGTTTGGCGACTATGTGGAAAAGTGAAGGCCAGATGTGCCTCTTGATTCCCATTTGTATCTTGCTTCTATTGTTAATAAATACTTTTTCATTTGCCTTGTAAACTTTTTTTTGGATCACCCCTCGTATAACGCTGTTGAGTACCGATTCCATATTGTCTTGGATATCAGTTATATTAGAAAATTCGGCCTTACAATGCAGTTTTTAATTTTGGAAATAGTGAGAGGTAAGTAGTCTTGAGAGGTAAGTAGTCTATGTCAAGTGAGTAGGCATGATAATCTAATTAAACCCTTTCCTTGCCAGAAACTTATTCACAAGGTGTGCACTGTAAAGTTAGCCTATCGTCAAGCTAAAACATTGGCACTTTTTTTCCAAATAAATCCTTACCATCTTTCCTTTTCTAAATAGCACTGGCTGACTCTTTATCCTGTTAACTATTCTTGGTAAACTGTTTCCTCGTGATTACAGAAACACATCAAAATTATCATAAACTATGAGTACAACATATGTGCTTTTTTTAGATGTCTGACATTTCGTTTTTGATTGCACTACAAACAGAAGTTTCATCATCCATAATTTCTCTCAGAAACAGGATCTTATTCGATGAAAGATCACTCGCAAATTTGTATAAGTACTAATTTGGGGGTGGGAGAAAGGGAATCACAAAACATGAAAAATTAGCAAAAACATGGATATCCTTCACAGGATTCGAATCATAGCTGATTTGAATGCTTAGCGAATGTTCACTAGTTACGCCCGACAAAATGCACGGATAAAGGAGATTTATGTTTTTCCCCACTTAAAGGGAGGCTAGGTAGAGAGGAACCAGACTGAGTCGGCTAAATCTAGAGAGTCATTATTTATCATCTACTACATTTTCATCAGGCACAACTCTAGAGTTAATAGAACTTTGGGGAGAAATAAGTTATGCCTTCACAGGGATTCAAAACACAGATTTTCTGTCAGCCAGACGTGCTACAGTTTACTCTGTAAGAGGGCATACGATGAAAGAATAATTTCTAATAATTTTAATTGCTTTTGTTCATTCTTTAAAATCCCATGCACAAATTTCGTAGAAGTCATTGTCATGTTCAAATTTTCATTTAATAGTAGCCTATTTCTCGATTAATTCCGTTATCCAATCCAATCAGTTTTCTGACAGGTTTGGTTTGGTTTATGTGATTACGGCAAAGCCTCGAGGGCTATCTGTCTAAGGAGTTGTCTGACCGTTCTGCCTTGCATTCTTCTGTTAACATCAATTGCTATTACTGACTGTTAGTGTTATCCATCGCATCTATTAATTTATCTCCGAATTTCTTACGTCGCTTAAATATTTTTGCTTGCGTACTGGTTCGTTATGAAATGAATGCACAAGTCCGATGAAAAATGAACAAAAATTTATTATTATCACAACAAAAATGTTTAAATTTTCTCAAATTATCATGCAATATTACAATATCTCACAGTAGTTATCTTTTAACTACTCAAATGTCCAATAGAACATAATTCAAAACAGCTAAAGAAAGCTAATCCGCGAATTCGCTACAGTCAACAAGAGCAGTTTTCTAAACAACAACAAACTAAGTAACTCCTCGAACTGAGAGGTTTTCCTCCTTTTAGAAGATTTTAAAAATCGCGTGCTAGAATTTTCTAGTACTTTCTCGAAATCAAAAAGAGATATTTATTAAATGTTTAATGCATGCACTCTTGTATTTTCAATTTTCCGGCTTAGCTTTCTTTTAATATTCGTCATGCGCTGCACTGCGCGGGAAATAAAACCATTTAATTTATAATTGAACTAACATTAGCTTTTTAAATACCAAATTTGTAACACTCCCCCCTTCCCAAGGACTGCACGTCCCGGGCAGTACAATCCCTGGACAGGAAGCCAAACTTACAACTAAAGATATAAATGCAATAATAAGCATTACATTACAATAATAAACAACATGAACAATAAATGCAATAAATAAAACAAATCAAATACTAAATACACATTTAGAAACAAAAAGGACCATGGTCTTATACTATTTACAATTATTTACATTACTTACTATGGTCATAGTAATGAGCTAACCTGTCGTAATGAACGACTTTAGGTTTAGAGTTCGATGACATACGGATCAGAACCACGACGTCATTCAGTCTGTTCAGTATTGTATATGGACCATCTGAAGGTGACTGTAATTTAGGACCGAGTCCTTTTTGTTGAATCGGGTTCCACAACCACACCTTGTCTCCTTTGTTGGATCTATGTCTAGTTGCTCTTATGTCGTATCTGGTCTTCATTTTCTCTGTCGCCAAGATGACTCGCTTTTGTGCAGAACGGTGCATCCCCTCAAACCGGGCCTGGACATGTTGGATGTGTTCCTCAGGCGATGAAGGCGCATTCATAGGGTGACCAAACAGGCGGTCACAAGGCAGATGAAGGTCTCGACCAAAGAGCTTCTGGGATGGAGAATAGCTGGTAGTCTTGCGTTTCTTTTCGACCCTAGCATGATTTCGGCGGCTTCCCGAGCTGGGTCTTTCGGACAAGGCGTCAACATTTCCAGGTGAAGATCTCTTCTAAGGATGGATAGTCATGTCACCAGATGCTGAAAGCAGTTTGTTGTTTTTGAAGTCTAAGGAAAAATTGTATTTCCTTAAAAAGTCCAATCCGAGTATGCATGGATCTGTAATATCCGCCACATAAGCCATGTGATGGTAGGCGGCACTTCCAAACGTGATGCTCACGTTTAACTTCCTAGTTATGTCGATCTTATCACCAGACGCAGTCTGAAGGGTAACAGAGGATGGCGTCCAAATAAGTTTATCTTTAAACTGTTGAGCTAAATCTCTCCGAATGATGGTAACATTAGCTCCTCTGTCAATGATCATATTGCAAGGAACTCCATCAATATGCCCATTGATGGACAATCTGTTACTGTTGCCACTCACTGTAGAAATCTTGAGCGCTTTAAAGTAAAGTTTTTCATTCTCTGGCAACCTCTGTTCCTCAATATGGTCATTCATTTGTTTCTTCCGTCGTCGCTGGGAAATGGTCTCAATTTCCGTGCTTCGGGGTATTCTGCAGTTCCTTCGCACGTGGCCTTCTGCTCCGCAGTTCCAGCACTTTGGTTTCTTGTCAGTCCTTTTCCTTCCCGTGGCATTTAATTGTCTGTCTAAATCGTATGCCTTATTTTCCGTGCTCTGGGGTGTTCTGCAGTTCCTTCGTAGGTGGCCTTCAACACCGCAATTCCAGCACTTTAGGGTCGGTTTCTTTTCACCACTATTCCGTTTTAAAGCATTCACTGGTCTTGTCAACTCATCCGTTTTATTATCCGTGCCCTGGGGTGTTCTGCAATGTCGTCGTAGTTGACCTTCAGAACCACATCTCCAACAACTTACAGCCACTTTGTTCTCACTGCTACTCCATATCAAAGCATCGACTTGTCTGGATAAATCATCTAAACGAGCCATTAATTGGTCCCCTGGCTCGTGGACTCGCACAGCTCTGACTGGGTAGTGATCTCTACGCTTTGCTTGCTAGGCTGCCTCGAATTTCATGGCGTACACTAAAGCGCTTTTCAAATCTTTAACATCCGCCATTCGCAGTGCTTTCTGTATTTCAGGGTCCCGGATGCCATCGATGAAATATTGTAGGGACAGGATTTCCCTTGTTTCTGTCGGGCACTCCAAAAAGGCGTGATGTGACAGCCTTTCAACATCTGTGGCGAGCTCCTGAAGTGTTTCGGTAGGCTTCTGTTGACGGGATTTTAGTTGAGGCTTGCTGTAGTCTTTCAAACACTTTTCGCCAAAGCGTAGCTCCAATGCTCCAGATAGAGCTTCAAAGTCTAGTCTCTGGTTTTCGGGAAGCATCTGCAGGATATCCGCTGCGTCTGCTCTCAGAGAAGCAGCGAGATGACAGGCTTTAGCTTTGGAATCCCATCCATTCGCATCCGCAACTATAGAAAATTGGGTCTTATACACTTGCCAGGATGTCTTCCCATCATATGTGGATAGCTTCAGAGATGGACGAGCAGGCATCGGTAAGAATTTAAAATCATCACTCCCGCTCCCTGCCAACGCTACGAATTTCTTTAAAGTATCCATTTCTTTGGCAACTGCAGAAACTCTCTCATCAATTTGTTGTTCGATTTGTTGTTTAACGGAACAAACTCTTCCTTCTATTTCTTCTTTGACTGAATCAACTCTGTAACCTGAAAGCTAATCCGCGAATTCGCTACAGTCAACAAGAGTAGTTTTCTAAACAACAACAAACTAAGTAACTCCTCGAACTGAGAGGTTTTCCTCCTTTTGTAAGATTTTAAAAATCGCGTGCTAGAATTTTTTAGTACTTTCTCGAAATCAAAAAGAGATATTTATTAACTGTTTAATGCACGCGCTGCACTGCGCGGGAAATAAAACCATTTAATTCATAATTGAACTAACATTAGCTTTTTAAATACCAAATTTGTAACAATATATTCGATATATTAATGGAATCTCCTTCGTTCGCCATCTATTGTTCTATCCTTATAGTGATTTTTTTGATTTTTGTTTGAAATTTCATATTGACAGCATATAATTGTAATTTTTATTCATATTACACCATATAAAATTTCATATAGTGCCGCAAATTTCAGTCTCTCATTTTAATGGCCCAGAAAATGCACTTGCATATCTGTTACTTTCTCTGTAACTAATATTTGTCTACATCATTTGAAATTTTTGCACTTATTAATTCAAATACAAATACTGACTTGATTTGGTAAGCATGGAAACTGTGCAGCTGTTCCGTGAATTAAATGTCACATCCTGTAGAGGGTAGTACAAAAAAGAAGGCTACTACTGAAAGTACCGAATAAACACGAGTTACAAAATTTTTCAAAATAAACTAAAGACTGGCATGAGAATAGTTCAGCCCTATGACAGAACTCCTATGAAAATAAAAAAGTTCAATGTTTTATACGTAAAATTTGTGAAAATATTACAAAACACATTTATTGACTTATATCACTTTCCAGCGCATAGTTTTAACCAAAATATATTCCACATATAAATCCTATTTTTTTTAAAATATATACTTAAAAGAAAAACACTAAAACGAAATGTAGCTTCGCTGACAATGTATCATAGAGGTTAAAACAGCTCTAGCTATAGGATGCGGCAGCGTTCATAGCGTAATTTGACTTGTGTAGTACAATCTCGTGCTGCATTCATGTGCTTAATGAGTTGCCATTTCGAGTGTGACAGTTATATGGATCGGTGGAGTGCACAGCATCGTGCCTTTGCTGTTGAAAGTTATTTCAAGAATAACTACTCTGTTAGTGCTAACCAGCATCTACTTCGGCAACATTTTAACTTGGGACGTCATAGGAAAGTTCTAGATGGACGGACATTGCAACAGACATATCCAGGTAGAGTAATTTCCCGTTTTTGTGACATTCTCTGGCCGCCTCGCTCACCTGATCTTTCATGTGCAGACTTTTTGATTTGGGGCCACCTGAAGCAAGAAGTTTTCCGAACACGTTGTGCCACCATTCCTGAGTTGAAGGATCGCCTCAGAACTGCTGTCGGCAATGTCCCAGAGAATACGTTATGCCGAGTTATGGCAAGCTTTCAACGCCGCCTAGATAAATGTGTTCCGAAGAGGGGGCATCAATTGACAGGCATCATATTCAAAAAGTAATCCACACAATGGACAATGGCTTACACATTAGTAAAGAGCATACCTTTAACTACTAATTGACATAAGAGGTAATAAATAAATTACAGTTACTGCCTTATGGTGTGTTTTTAATATCCTACTATGAACGCTGCCGCACCCTGTGTTACTGCAGACAGCCTGAAAAACTCATATATCACTGAATTTTAAGAGTAAGATACAAAATTTTTTTCATTTAACTTTTCAGTGATAATGAACATTTCATTAATTGAGCATGTTTCCTAATGAGACCATAAGAGTATTTGTAACCACCAGACTATATCCCCAGTACTAAAACCTTTTCTCATAAAATTTTCTATGTTACTTTAATAACTTTGTGAGTGGAAGGTTCTGGTCATTTTAAGAAGACTAAGAAGGCAGTTAGCAGCTTACAGAGTTTGAACAAGGCCATGGGCAGTAGTAATTATGGGAAGGTACTGCCTCAAGATGGCCAGGGTTCGGCCGCACATGTGCCACCACTCAACAGAAACTCATGTATTCCTCTCTGTTGAGAAAATGCATACGTGATTATTTCACAAACGTTTTACAAAAGCAAAAATGAAATACATGGTGAAAGGAATTTTCTCCTTCCTTATATATATATTGTTATTAGTTTCTTGTAAATTTCCTGTCTTTTGTGTGACATTTGAAAAATTCAAATAAAATTTTTGAAAGTCACAGTTGTAAATTAATTCGTATTTTTAAGCAGATTAATTCTGAATTTTATTCCTATATCAAGGGCTTCAAAATATTCTGGGGAAAAAAAAACATAAAATGTTTTAATTTTTATCCAAATACTTTCTGCCAAATTATGCTGAGAAAATGAACTTCCAAGATTGAAGCGTTTCAATTCTGCACTTCGTTAACAAAATTGCATTTCTATCTCTTTTTAGTTTTAATCGTGTATTTAAAAAAAATTATCCTTTTAAATTTGTTTTTTGTTAAATGCAAGTTACAAATTTTATCTTGGGGGAGGGAGATTACGTACATCCCCTTTTTTCTCATTATATATAGAATTTGAAACATTAGAGGGTCTTTTAATATTCCAATTCCACCTCTATTAAATATATTATATCAGCTTAGATTATATTAACTAGAAGCAAAATTTGTTTATTAATCGCAAAGTATTAGGCAGATGTGAGTGTTCACTTCTAAATATGCAATTATCCAACAATAACGAAAAAAGAGCACACCACAAATCATTAACTGTCTCAAAGCCAAAAGCTAACAGAAGTGGTGCTTTTGAACTAGTTGTTTACCTCATTTTAGAATTAAAGAGCTTTGCCAACTTAATGAATCTGCTATACTACTTAAAGGGAAGATTTATATATGCAGCCAAATAGTGCTTTATATGTAAAATTACTCACATACATATGATTGAATAACCTTATTATGATCGGATTGGGTAATTTAATTATAATAAAGCATTCATCGTCTGCCAGGTAGAGAACGGATGTCTTTACGGACTTTCTGCAGGATACGCATTTGCGTCTGGGTTACAAATAGGGAAAACACACAAAATCCATGAACAAATATTTCATACTGGGAATAGAATCCAAGATGAATTATTAGTTTCTATGACCCACTTGGCTGCTTACTGGCCACCTGTATCAAGCAGCAGAAGGATTTATTCTATTTACATATGTACCAGTTTACGTTTTATAGAAACAGTTCTAAATACTTTTATGTACCTAAATAAATAGGGTGCTTTAAATAATTTTAATAATGTACAGAAACAAGGAATATCCGCATCAAAGAATTTTTCAAATGGGTTATTGAAAAACAGTAAGTACTCCAGCTACTGTTTATGCTAGACTTAAAGATGAGAGCTCAGAAATCAAATAAAGGCATAGCTGACAATCTTGAAACCTAACAAAAAGAGGGGGGGAGTGTGCTCACGCAAAACACGGGTGGGTTCTTCATGCTATTCAGCGACGCGATTTCAAGAGAATGTCAAACTGACTTAAAATTCATTTATTTTGCATGATTTTGAAGTAAAATCTATTAATATTCAATTAGATATTCTAAATTTTATTTTATTAGTTCAAAGGGCAGCCCAAAGGGGAAATTAATTTCGTTTTGGCATTTTTCGTTGAAAACATTAAAAGTCTAAATCACTTTCAAATTGTTGCCACCAAATATTTGTATTTTATTTAAAGAAATTAAATAATGAAGAATCTGCATAAATGTACGTATGTTTCCTGCATTGCGATAAAACAACGGTACCTAGAGCCATCACATTTTGAATAACATAATCCTCCTGAGAGTATGGGCATCTGGAAGCCCAAGTTTGGACTTTGTTTCATTATCTATTTAATATTTTGTAGAGCATTTATAAGTTTTTGATTAAGAAACTCAACGATTTCAAAGCAAACAGTGGCAACATGGTAGGGGGTTAAAAAAAAATCATGGTACGGTGTTAAAAAAAATCATCTCCAGCGTGCGAGACTGTGTATCGGAAATTCTAAAGATATATTCATTTTTAAATTATTTTGCGATATTGTTGATGAATTGAATTTTATGATTTAAGTGCAAAGAGCATGATAATTTAATAAATAATGGTAACACACAAAACGTTAAAAAAATGCCCCTTTGGGCATAGTATAAAATCTGAAAGCTTTCAGATTTTTTTTTTAATAACCTTGTGTTTATTTACTTATTTATTGGCTAACTTCGCTTCGCTTTGCGTCTTGTTTTCTTAAAATTTTAGAATCCTGAATAGGGAAGAAACGCTTTTATTTACCCGTATTTAGTACTTTTAAATATAATGAAAATAAAATTAATAACTAAAGTTCAACAATACAATTATTTAGTTAATAAAAAACTGCAAATATAAAATATTATGGCACGTGCAAACGAATGTAACAAAAATCAAAACAAATCAAAATCTCTACTTCGACTTTTTAAACGCGGACTACTCGCATTTACGCGGATACGATATTTTTCGACGAGAAAGTAGTTTTTGCGATCTTCTTCACCAAATGCCTCGGGTGGTCATATCGGCCTCAGGTTAGCTCAGTTTGACAGGAGAAAGGATGAATCCACATCGGTAACTAAGAAATAAGCAAGGTTACTATGCTACAAGGTTTGCTCTTGTGTAACGTCACTGACTTCTAGACAGTTCAAAAATAACTACTCTCTTTGTTTCTTTTCTCCCAATGACGTCAGAGTTGCGAAGAGCCTAACCTTGTTTGTCTACTGACTGTGGAAATAAGTGGCCAAAAATTAAAAACCTGGACATTGAGTTGGGTCCAGGTGGATTGAGTTGGGTGAGGGCATTGAGTTGGGTCCAGGATTGAGTTGGGGAAGGTGGATTCGGTCACCCATCTCTCCTGCTTGCAGGAGAGATGATGAAAGTTGACCAGAAGAGTTGGCAGTTATTTAAAGGGTACAAAAATAGGATCAGTTTAAGAATAATAAATTAATGAGTAGCTCACTTATTTTTAGATCCAGGTGTTATAAGACTAGCTTTCTGCTGAGTTCCAGCAGACAAAGGAGGTGAATCTCGTGAACTGCCGCTACTAGAAGGTGATGAAGATTCAGCATGGTCACCCATTCGGCTCACAAGGCATGGCTTCAGTTTAGGTGAATTACTATACCTAAAAACACACACACATACAAAAAAAATTTAGAATGTATTCATAATGAAAGTTTGGATGAACAAAAATCATGTTTACAATATCAAAGAAACTCCAGATTTACAGCGGTTTTCCTCCATCTCCCGAAAGTACATAATCTTTTTGATTATAAAGCGTTTTAAAAGAAACATATGGGGCTATAATAAACAAAGCAATCTGGCGCATATTAACATTACAATTAAGTAGGAGGCTTTACTTACACGTTTTCTACACGTTAGTCACGAAAGGAGGGCAGACTAAACAATAACATAATTTTATATCTCAGCGTCGTTGTCTCAAATTATATATTATACACACTATAAGTATAGCGTATGAATTGTTTAAATTAGTGTATATCTACACAGCAAGCGAAGCGCTGACTCAACAGATAAGTAAATATTAATACAGAAGTTTCAAATATCCATAGCTACTTAATAAAAACCATGGAACATAAGAACAAACAATTAACGAAAACTGATTGTAAATCGATGCATACCGTGAATCGTTTTGCAAGAAGAATAACGAAAAAAATGGTTCAAAAATAACTCTAAGAATTATTAAGTAATACATACGTATATAAATGGAAATTAGAATAATAAAGTTAAAACGAAGTGATATTTGAAATTTAATTTATTGTAGGCTGCTTGAGTACTAATAAATGAATGCTATAATAGATCTAGGGGAAATAATTTCATTCGCATTGTTCATTTATACATCTAACTTAACAGAATAGTTTAAAGCGGCTCAACAATATCTTAACATAGCAAAAAGATGATTTAATTTTCAAAGCCAATGCTTTCTCCAGACATAGCGAGACATGTCTAGACCTTCTACTTAACTCACTGTTTGTGAGCATCTACTGGCATAAGTACACGTCAAGTAAACAGGATTTAATTTCAACACAACGCATATAGAATTTTAAAAGTATTTTCAGAACATCACAGCTAAATTTCCGAATTATTTCTAAATTTTTTGTTTGGGATTTAAAATAAGCTTCCGTTGCGAGATATGTAAAGAAATGTAAAGGAATTCGTTTACAGCGCATACACACCTAAGAACTTGATACACCTGAAAAAGATATTAAATTAGTAAACAAAGGGGGGATCAGTGCATCAAAGAGTTAAATGTGATTATTTCATTTGGTCAAAAATTACAAAAAGAGAGGAAGTTACATATGTATGTTCTGCATATAGTATTTAGCTTATTCACTGCACCAGGTATCCCAGAATACTCTTCGCATTACTAGATATGTGAAAAATGCATTCATTCCGTTGAACTGCAGAATTCAACTTCTACATTACATCTTGAAATTAATACTTCTTTGAAATTCTACAGTACGGATCCCAGTCAATGTGAAATTAATTTGTGGAAACGTGCAACAAGTTACAACAAAATTACTGAAAAAATACATTTTGGTGTTACGTAATTAATATGTTAGGCTCTCTTTAAAAATATTTTTTATAAACAAATTTCCTTTCAAATTAAAATAATGATAGAAAAAATGAGCTGCTACAATCGAAATTCGAAACAAGAATCTGTTCTCTACCTGCCGTAAGTTACCATAATACCACCAGGGATACAAACGGATGGTGGAGCTTGCATACAGTAGGCGCCGCTTTATGTAATCACATTAGTCCATGGCTATTTTTATTACATTAACTGAATGACAGCATTAAACGATGCGAAAAAAGAAAATTCCTTCAAAACAGCAATGGAATTCGACTAATTTAATATATAACTAGAAACATACAAAGAGGTACTTTCACAGCATTTTAATTATGAGCAAAAGTCTGTTTATACATTGTCCACTATTACTTTAATGTATAATTCTATTTATGAACTGTTTATAACGTTCCTGGATATTATTTGACTGATGCTATCTTAATATAAATCAGAAGATATCCCTCACTGGAAGAGAACATGCTAATGTAAAATGTATTCCCACCCCCAAAACGTAGCTTTGACTTAGATATTTTCAATAATTTTTTTTTTTTTTTTTTTTGTTTGTTTTGTTTTTCCGAAAGGAGGAGGGGGGATGGTGCAGAACTATTTTTGCTCCTGAAGAAGAACGACTTGTGTCTGATCCCCAGAGTATTCAAAATTTACGCCAACCTAATGTTGCTTTTTTGCCTAATTTAAATGTTTGACTGAAATCTAAACTGAGCGTTTGGGCGACTTAATCCTGTACTTGGCAATATCTCTGTCACTTGGGAATTTTTGTAATTTGTTTTGATTTATTTTAAGACTTAACATCATTCTAAAACAAGTTTATTCTATAACAATTTGATCATATTAACTGCATCATTAATCACAATAAGTGATGTATTTTCATATTTTCGGACGCAGACAGGCGGGACTTTGGCAGTTCGGTTACAATATCCGAACGATTATATTAACCGCGATCACATTAAGCGGCGTCTACTGTATACATAGCTGCTGCTCATAACTTTAGGCCAGATTTTCTTGTTTATTCATGAAAGATGTACATTTGGTGTTAACAAACATATTCATTCTACGGTCCTATATAATTAAGAGAAGCATGGGCGAAATCGGGGAGTCCAATGTCATGAGCTGCCCTTGCAGGAATTATCTATAAATATTGTATATATCTAGGTAGAGAGAAACAACAGCAAACGCTGTTTGTATCAACTTCTCAAAATAATTTTTATTATAAAATACCAATATGTCACTTTCTCCGTGCATATATATCACTTAATTTATCGCAATTTTGCCCATGAAAAAATTTCAATAACAAAATACATTAGTAAATTAATATATTAAATTATCAAAACGTTAGTAAAGAATAAATAATATTAGTAAAGTAATATACTATGCTAATGATATTATAATTTATAATATGCTAGTGATGTTATAATTTTTTTTTTTCAAAGTGATTAGATTAGGATTTTTTAAATTCTTTTAAATTTAGCGAAACGTAAATTTATTATGAACTAAGCATATCTTTATAGATAAAAACACACCACTGCAATGATATGCTGACCACGTCATACAGAATTGAGGATTCCGACATCAAAGCACGAGAGAGGGCGCAAATATCGACGAAAGAAAGGTCTGCGCTATCGATTCTGTCCAATCTTTTTAACAGTGCGTCCATGGCAGGCTGTAAAAGATGGGAACACAACAAACCACTCCAAATAAACGTGATACAATCAGGGAAATTCCATCCAAAAATGGACCAAATACCTAAGCATAGATATGGAAAACGCGCTAATGAATCCCTTTATTTGAATAGTTTACTGCTAAACTTTACAGATTAATAATTAGCAAAATCCAGCCTTTGTCTGAAGTTAACAACGAAGGTAAATTCCCAAATATTAATTTTCAAGTTACAGTGCCACTTCTGCATCGGTAAAGTCCTAGATAAATAATCAGTCATTCAAAGAATTTGCATTCTTTTGCATTACCAACACTAAAAATTAATTCGGATATCATGCATGTGTTGCCCAAAACCGTAAGAGAATTTCATGAACGGGAACTGCATAATAAATTAGTGAACCTTCAAGCGTCAAAATCTTCAGCTACGAAGAATGCTGAGTGCAACGCACTTAACAACCAACTTAAACATAAACTAAACTTACGGATCTGAGTGAGCTTAGAAATAAAATAGGGAAAAAATGTTTCAGAAAAAATATAAAGCTCAATGTTAGTTGAAAATTTCAAAAAAAAAAAAAAAAAAAAAAAAAAAAACTCAAAGTTTTTTCAGATTTTAAATTACGTCCAAAGGAGCGTTAAAAAAAATTTTTTTTTTAATTTTTATTTTCCCACGTTTTGTGTGTTACCTTTATTTATTAAATATCATATTCTTCGCACTTAAACCATAATATTCAGTTCAACAGCAATATCGGAAAATAATTTTTAAATGAGCATAGCTTTAAAATTTCCGATACACAGTCTCGCGCGCTGGAGATATGTTTTTTCTGTACAACATTGCCATTGCTCACTTTGAAATCCTTAAGTTTGTTAATCAAAAATTCTTTAAAGTTTTACAAAATATGAAATAGATAGATAATAAAGCAAATTCCAAATGTGGGCTTCCAGATGCCCATATTCGAGAGGAAACGTACGTTATTCAAAATTGAATGGTTTTAGGTACCGTTGTTTTATCAAAATGCGAGAACACATAGATAAATTTATGCAGATTCTTCATTATTTAATTTCTTTAAACATAATGCAGAGCGATAATATTTGGTGGTAACAATTTGAAAATTGAATCGAACATTTATAGGGAACCAACGCAAAATGTCAAAACGAAAATAATAGTCCTTCAGGGCAAATTGCCCCTTTGGACTAAAAAGGATTATTAATCCTGAATACATACATAAGTTAAGGAGCACCCAGTAAATAAATATAGTACAAAAATGTACACTATGTGATTCATGAACATTTTGTACGTAGGAGTTCCATGCCGATTAATTTTGGTACGTATTTCCCCTTTCCATATGGATATAATTAATGCTTTTTATAGCGACTCAGGTGAGCAGGTTACATATTACAGACTCTAGAACGTAGTCGGATCCTATGTGTAGTAAGTAGTAGGTGAAGAAGTTGATGGCAATTATTGCTAGCATTTCGAGAGTGATATATCGGAGCGCAACAAGAAATTCAGACGCAGAGAAAAACCTTAAATCAAGTCAGGTACTTCACATGAGTAAGTATGATGTTGAATACTCGCCGCATAATCGCCGAGGAAATCCTGCGCTAGCGTAGTAGTGACGTCAGGATGAGAAAGTTTCTGATAGGCTGAAAGTAAGGAGTTAACAAAAAATACCTCTCGATTAGCGGGAGGGGGGGGGGAAGAATTTTACAGAATTGGGTATTAGAAAAAGGGTAGTAACTAAAGGTAAATTAATCTAAATGAAGGAATACTGCTCCAGGTCTCTTTTTTTTTTTTTTTTTCCCATTTACACTTTTTATAGTGAAAGTTATCCAGTTGCTGCGATACAGTTTCGTTGTTTACATTTTCATTATTACTGAAGAATTTCTTTGCAACTTTTGCCATGCATTTCGTTAACATTTTAATTTTATATTCGTCGTGAATAGCACTATTACTTATAAACCATCGACTAGCTGTCATTTGTCTCAGTATTGTGCTTTGAAGCACTTGTTGTTTATTAAGATTTGTTTTATACGCGTAACCCCATAAGGGACATGAGTAAGTGATTATGGGTAGCAGCATGGCCTTATACAAGAGTAATTTATTAACTGCAAATAAAACTGAGTTCCAGGAAATTAACAGGGATAATTTAGCTTTAGTAGCCCGGAACTTGGAAGCAATACGTGTTAGGTGGGGTTCTATGTGAGTTTTTGTTCAAGAACAACACCTAAGTATTTAACTTGCTGGGCCCAGGGAATGGCAGTATTATACATGGTAACAGTCATGTCGAAATACAGGTTTCTTTTCCTGGCGAAGAGAACTGCTTTGGACTTGTCCACATTAATAGCTTTTTTTCATTTTTGAAGCCACGACTCAAGTGAGTGGATATGATGCACTTTGAGTCATAATCGCTGTGTCATATGTTCAGTGTAGTGTTAGTGCTGTGCCATTCGCATAGAGAATAAAAAATAGTATTGGACCAATCAAACTTACTTGGAGGACGTCCCCAAGTGGCATTCATTTTGATTATAATGAACGTAGCTTTCTGGTCCCATGCCCATGCTATAACAAAGTAACTTTGTTTGTTTAACTGAATACGGCAAAGTGACCGAAAGTTACCTGCCGTTGTGAAAGTCTTTATGAAAGGAACTAGATCGTATGTAAGTGACGCGTGGGAAGACCACGAAAACACTAATGATGACTCAAAGTATTTGAACCAGGGCCAAACTGTTAGTGTTCAGTAATTCGTTCGCCCAATGGTAAGGCTACAGTAAGGGAGCAAAATGTAATAAATCAGGGAAGGACAAGAGGAAGAGAGTCACAAATTACTGCGTGTCAAATACAACAAAAAAGTCCGTCCAAAGTTCTGCAGAGGTCAAGACAAAGCTTTTTACATCAGTTGCAACAGTGCTACGAAAAGCAAAAGAGCACAAGACAAGAGCACAAGTGCGACTTAAGCTACGAGAAAAGCCACAAGTGAGTCGTCCAGCATGCGGAAGATCATGACAAGTCACCAACGACGAAGCAGAAAGGCCTCTAAAACCCTGTAATTTGACCCAAATTCGGATATCGCACAGTAGCAAAAGAGTGCACAGGTGCTTTCGTGGTTTTCACCATGTGTAATGCAAATAGGAGCTGGTTTGCCTTAGAAATTCCTCCATCCCCTTCGGCCCATATATACTTTGACGTATTCATTCAAAGAAACACAACAAACCAGCTTTAACAGAATGTACGTGAAAGATAACTCGTTATTGAGTGCAGCAATTTTAACATTCATTGTGTTAAAAATTTTAGTTCTGATTTCGACTGCAAAAGTATTCCGCAAAATATAAACCAGAAGTTTCTGCATTTAAAAAAAAAAAGGCAAAATAATTTATGTTATAGCAAAAGAGAATATTATTACAAAGGACACTAGGATCATATTTAAAAAAAAAATGCATTACTTCGAGGCGAACTGAGCTGCAGAAATAAATGAAAACCTCGATGCACATGATGGATGAGCAAAACGCGTGACCAGCCAAGCTTTTAAGCATAGGTTTTAATAATTTTGAGTAGTTATTCCTTAAAAACGAATTCTATATCCCCCGAATACCAATGAATAATATATGAAGGATAGCAGAGAAGAACAAAAATTATATGACATTGGTTAATAAGACAGTTCAAATCGCGATGATCGACAAATTTCATCCTTCCCAGTCTCAACGAATAAAACACTAAAATGCCAGGTTGAACGAGCAAAGCAAAAACTGCAGAATCGATAAATGAAACGAGGAAACAGCAAACCGTCACCTATTTTCGGAATTTTTATGAGATTAACAGATGATTTTCAACTATCGAAACGAAAGGGTGCCTGGAATAACAATAATCTAAAAAGCTTCAGTCTGAGCAAGCCGGTCGGCGGAAGGCAGCAGTTTAATCTGCACTGTCAATGATGGAAGAAAAAAGTGTTGATTTCTTTTTCCATAAAAAATTACTTCGTAATTCTTAAAAAATATTCAAACATCTAGTCGATACCCACAAGTAAACAGATAGAAAAAGAAAAAAACATTAATTTGCAATGACGCTAAAATCTTTTTAATTGATTCAAACATAGGCAAAGAAAGAAAGATAACATTACAGCACTTATTCTTGTAAAACAATACTAAACAAGAACTCGGGGGGGGGCAAAAGTAAAAAAAAAATAGATAATAAACATACACAATTTTTTATTGCAGAGTATTTTCATACAGCAAAGCTTTTAATTAAACTAAATGCTTTACTAAAAAAATGAGCTAGGTGACTTCATTCTCCCCGACTCACGACCGCATTCCGTTTCGCTCAAATGTTGAATATATCAGAATTTGGCTGAAGAAACGGTTATGAAATAATAATATTCCGCTTTACAGGTTCATGGATTTAGAGTGATTGATGATAACATTTGATGAAGAGTCAAAACACAACTTATTCAGTATTACACAGGACAGTACCAAAGACGCGTCACAGTCGTCGAAACAATCAGCAACACAGCCTTCAGACTATCAGGCTATAACGGTCAAGACAGCTTCACGGCAAAGTACTACAGTACAGCTTCCGACTCGGTCGATCGCTCTCGAGCTACTGAAATCAAGACACTAACTACTGAACTTTTCTTGTTTTTGAACTTAGAAATTTTTTTGCATTTCTTGTAAGCTTGAAAACGTCGTGAAGCGAATCCAATACAAGTTAACAAATAGACGACGATTCTTTAGCCCTGCTTTCACGTGCATGCAAAATTTCTTCCAAGTTCTCTGTTGAAAAATCTGCTTCAAATGCAGAAAATTATGCGCCATTAAACTAGTCAAAAGCTGAATACTTTTGCTAGATACGACAACCATATCAAAACGCAATTCATAACAAAGATTCTCCTTTGTGTACCGCGTTTAAATAATGCTACTCTGAAGCAAGATAAAACGTTTTATTGTAAGGTCACCCGTAAACTAGCACGCTGGATGACCTTGCAAAGAAGCTAATAATAATAGTTTTTAAAAAAATGCCCCCATTAAAAGAACATAAATTAGCAAAAATACTTAAAAATATTTGCACACACCATAAAAACATATTCAAACTTTGAGATGAATTGGTAGTGCTAATCGGGAAACAAACAGCTCCTCCTACCTCCAGGTAGACGTTTATTCACGTTATGCATGAGGAGGAGAAAAAAAAAAAAAAAAAGAAAAGAAAACATTTCGCAGTCAGCCCTTTCGTTAGGATTTGAATTTGGATCAAACTGTAGAGACATTAGGTTAATTGGAAGCAGGAAGAAGTGAAAAATGAGGAAAGCTTACGCCGAGAATCGAACCACGGATTTCTGGTATACGCACCAACATGCAGACCACTACACCACGAAGGCACGCTAAGAAGGCGGGAGAAATACTTTATATATTCCCCCTTTTAAAGGGCGACTGGGGTTTTTTAGGGAATCGAATCGCCAAATCGTGGGTGTGGAGAATCATCATCCACCACCCTTTCACTTCGGACGTCACTGTAGAGACATTAGGTTAGGAAGCAGGAAGAAGTGAAAAATGAGCAACGCCTTCGTCGGGAATCGAACCACGGACCTCTGGAATACGCGGCCACCATGCAGGCCACAACACCACGAAAGCACGCTAAGAAAGCGGGAGAAATACCTTATAAAACTATCAGTGTTCAGCGACATAACCGGAGCCCACGAAGAGGAGAGTAGGGTTGGGTTGGGTTGGGTTGTCTTAGGTTAGACTTGACTATTGAAATAGTTGTGCAACGTTCGTGAAATGCCAGGAATCTTCCAATGTCTGAGTAATTAACTGTGTCGCCGATGTGACGGCTGTATTGCAGCTGGTGATCACTTATTTGAACATTTGTTGAACAGTTTACAATAATAAACATTCTTTGTCCGTTAATTATTCATCTTCATCGTGTTCTTCATTTTCATCAAGCAGGCGCCTCTCGCGACTCGCCGTTTGCTTTGAAATTTGTTGGTTTTAGAAAGTTCTATCACTCCTTACAAATGTGACCATTAGTTTTGTTACACCCTGTATAAATTTTATAAGAAAATGCAAGGAATGATTTCTTATGCATCGCGCTTGGATGTGCTTTTAATGAAATTGCAGAGACATTAGGTAATTTTTTGGAAGTCGGAGACTTGAAAAATAATCAACGCCTTCGCCGGGAATCGAACCACGGACCTCTGGAATACGCGCCCAGAGTGCAGACCACCACACCATGAAGGCATGCCAAGAAGGTGGGAGAAACACCTTATAAAATGTCTGCGAATTCGAACACTTTTTAAACAAAACATTTTGTTAATGTTTTTGTTATTGAAACACTAGATTTTTAGCTCCTTGCTTTCATGAAAACCCTCATAAATGCACCCCATAATTTTATTTTAAAAAATGAATAAAAATCACGTTCCTAAAAGATTATGCGACTAGTTTTTTTTTTTTTTTTTTTGACAGAAAAATAAACTGACCAAAAAAAAAAAAAAAATGAGAATAGTAAATTTTACCACAATCCTATATCCTATGCTTGTCACTCCCGCATTTTGGACTTGCTAGATAAATATTATTGCCAAAACATGCTGTTATCCCATGTTTTTATTGGCCTGGTTTAGTGTCATTACTAAATTTATTAATATTACAAATATTACCCAAAAGGTTTTTAATCGTTCGATTCCATAGTGTACGCAAGAACCACCGAAACCATTAGTTTTTTCGAAGTAGAAAAGATGAAACATCAACTTTGCCTTCGCGGGGAATCTAACGATAAATCTCACAGTTACTAGCTCGATGTGCTAACTATTCACATCCCCGAACGCATACAAGGGAGAATGCGTCTTTATACATTAACAACAGACGATAGCAGCATTTTTCAAATATATAATAAACTATAATAAATGAACACTAATAAAAAAAGTAACAAGTTTATTACTGAAAGATCATATTTAGTGTCACCATCGCAAACATTCCATCAAATATCAAAATTTATCAACCGGGTATTACTTTTTTCTCTTTAGTTGCGCATGACAGTTCTTTTATGATCATAAAAGACAACATTTAGAAATTAGACGGATCACGGAAAATATATTTCATTAAGTTGTCGACGGAAAATACATTTTATTAAGTTGTCAAGTCATTAGGTTTGCCAAAGCTGTAAATGTGAAAAATACGCAATGCCCTCGCCAGGATTCAAACCCCCCGGGACTCCCGATTGCTAGCCGGGTGTGCTTTCTAGTTATACAACGAAAGCACGCGGTAAGGAAGGAGAAATACAAAGTTTTATTAGGTTAAGTTAGGTTAGGTTATTTGAATAAGGCAACGCACAGATGCCTTATTCAAATAACCTATGGAATTTCCCTTCAATCTGCCTACCCTTCAATCCCCTACGGAAAGGCATGCATTTTGAAAATTTGTCGATTTGCCCAACAGACGGCAGCATTTATCAAATTATTTTTTTTTAACTGTTGTATCCTGTAATTGAGCATGCGCTGTCTGTCAGAACGAAAGACATGCACAGTAGAACGAACTGCCATGTAGTGTATGGCTGTACGAAGAGAGAAGTGTAATAAATACCATTTTTGTAAGAAATGTCGCTTCTTTTCCAAAAGCGACATGTGCAAACCTGAAACGTTCTTTCATTTTCGTGACAGAGACCACGTCAATGCTTTCGTAGAGAATTTTCAAAGGGAAACTGTCTCATTCACGGTATATATGAGATAAGTTACGAAAACTAACCATGAGGTCAGACTGTTCGCCTGGGATCGAACCCAAGTCGAACCCCCAGCATTCAATGATCCTTTTACCACTGCTAGGGCCAAAGTTTTATATAGGAAAAAAATTATATATATTATGCACTGTCATCTGTAAAATGTGAGTTTAAAAAACATGGACTAAATTAATTTTTTGAATAATATTAGTGCTGCGAATACCTTACAAGAAATTCGATTACTGGACTCCAAACGACTTAGGCGAATGCGGTTTAAAATTAGAGCACGCAGAAAATCCAACCCTTTATTCCCTCCCTCCCTCTCCCAAATAACGCAATTGCGTTATTTGGGGGGAAAATTATTTCCACAAATTACGATACCTAAAACTTCTTTTATTTCTGGTCTCAAAATCAGACGTCAACAATTAGGCAATAATTTTAGTTTTCAGGCAGCTCATCTAATATATTTCGAAATATCGAAAGAATTTTCTAAACCCCCTCCCCTTGCATACAGCCACTTTCTGGCGAAAAACATGATAAATACAAATTAAAATAAAATTTAAATTTTTTTTAGTTGGAGTCAATTTTTGCCGTTAGTACTGTGAAATTTTATATAGAGCAATGCTATTTTCTTTCGCCAAAGCAGACAAAACGTTCTCAAGAACTTTAGCGTAATTAAGCTATAATATTACCCAACGTAATATTATCGGTAACTTGACAACGTCTAGACCAAAATGTTTTGTGCTAAAATTTCCTAAAAAGAAGTAAACATTATATTGCAGAACACTTGGGCAGGAAGGGAGAGATGGGCAGGAAGAACTTTATTTTACCAGATATATGCTTCGAAAGAGTTTACCCTCCCTTTTTTTTTACATTTTCTACTACCGAAATAAAACTCTTTCGTAAAAAGACTTAACATATCGTTAATAATTAAAATGCTTTCTGTCCATCTACAACGGTAAATGAAAGAAATAATGAAAAAGTTACACATAGGATACACTAGGGATATTTTTAGCTGCAAGATCAAATGTTTTAAAGAAACAAAAAATTATAAACACCATTATAGGGCCATTTTCTAAGCTGCAGGATCAAATTCTCTTTCGCCGTCATCTTGGTGTTCATTAATAACATGTTCGTACAATTTGATCACCTTGTTGGATATATTAGACATTTTTCAGTAATATTAAAGATTATTCGCAACTTTTATGTATGGTTAAAGTCAGATTATAATCTCTGAAGAATAATCAAATTGGTATGAAACAGGGAGTTAAAGAAAGGAAAAAATTAGTGTACAGTTAATCAAGAGCCTAGAGTTCAAAGGGGGTATAAAAATAAAGAAAATGCGCACAGAAGGAAAGCAAACTCCGAAGATGTATTAAAAACTGGAAAAGTAGTGTTTTCTAGTCCACCATCAATTTACTTCTTCACAAGATAGATGGATTTTGAAAAATGAGATTCTGCAACATTACACAAAAGAATAGCAGACCTAAAGACAAATACCAGAAGTGGAGTATTTTTTCATAACGTGAAAGTCTAACACAAAACAGCTAAACTGCCACCAATAGGCGACGTGGGGAAATCTGTTCTTTTAAATCCCCGCAATGGAAATTTTTTTTCACTTTTGCTGCATATGACTATAAAATGAAGTGTACCTATCATCCAAGCTAACTTATTTTTTAACTGGCACTAATAAATTACCAAATTTCTTTTCTGACCTTCCACCTATCAATATGAAATCAACAACATCGTGGGAAATTTCTAAGGCACTCTCCTCCTTGTGGTAAGTCAATAATAGAAGCTTTTGAACATAAAAGTGCCCTTTCTTTCTACTTTGCTCTTAACACTTCAGTTCAATGCAATTCGCCCTTTCTTGAAACAAATTTCCGCACAAAGAGATGAAAACAAAATTTGTCAGTTGCTTTTTGAACAGGTCAGCTGTAAGTGTTTATACCTACAGCTGACCTGTTCTGCGGCTAGGGGCATATGCCAGAAAAATGAAAGAGAGGGGAACTTAGCTAATTAAAAGGTAAACATGCAATAAAGAAAATACACTACATCTCTGAGGAAATAGGCTAGATAGGGACACAGTAAACCTTACGTAAAGCGAACTCCACTTATAACGAATCTGCGGATATAACAAACGAACTTTCGGGTACCATCCAATTTCCAGTAAACTTAATGTTGTTTTACATGGCTATAGCGAACCATGATTATGCATAAAAATTGGATAAATTAAACTTAACGGATAAATTGATTTTTTAGTCCCAAAGGGTTGTTAGTCTCGAAACATAATTTTGCGTTGTTTTACTTTTCATTCGAATCTGTTGCCATTCGGAAAAACGTAAAATATTATTCTTTCATTTTTAATCTACCTGCTATTGATTAACAAGCTAAACTAGTTAAAAGAAATAGATATAGTTCTTACAATTATTATTATTATAACTATTACTTTTTGATCTAATTGATTTAAAGAAAAATGTATCTAATTCATGATATATCTAATTAAAAACCTTAAATATTTTTACAGAATTACATTGTATATTTTTCACTTTTTGAATATAGAGAAGATATATAACGTTCTCATGTTAGTCTAAATGCATATTCATTAATATTCTATGAAATGTTCCGATATTCCATCTGGGCCATTTATATCGATAATCTCTATTAATAAAACCATATAAAATTTTAAAAGAACCCTTTTTTGAGTGATCGTTAACATCCGAACCCTTTTAGATTTATTTTTATCTTTTTTAACTTTTTATACCATATGTTCACGAATACCAAGCGCCACCAAATAAGACTCTTACCTTACCCTGGGGACCCACTCCATCACCTGATCTGTCTCCATAGCAACCATTCACGCTGTTCGCGTTTCGGTTGCTCTCTCCTACTGTACCTGAGTTACCTGCAGTTGATGCACGATTGGGGAAGGGGGGCTAAATGCTCTTCCTTTGTGATAAACGCTTGTACTCTCTGCCTGCGTCCTTAACAATAAGGACTCCTTAGCGACTTTTTGACTTCAGCTTCACAGCTCTTCCTTTCACCTTTAGCGAATGCTTTTCTCTCAATTATTTCAATTTTTATTAACGATGATGTGGAGGTAATTGCAATTATTTTGCAAAGGTACTCCGTAACTAAACGTCTTGGTCCTCGGTCCGAATAAGATTTTTTTCGCAAACCCGATTTTTTTCGATGCACCAAAAAAGAAAAAAATGTCCGCGAATATGGCGCGCATATTTTCCTCAAGCCCACTGAAAGCTTAATTTACAGAAAAAATCTTTTTTTTTTTTTCTGGATTACGAGTATAAAGAAACAAAGAAATATGACACCGATCGACGGTTATCAAGAAAGAAATCTCAGCTACCAGCTCCTGCCTAAGTACGTAGCAACACATGCCCAGTTAACATTTTAATGAGCAGGAATAAATCGGTTAGCAGAATTTAATTCTACGGCAGAAATAAAAAACTGCTAATCTAAGTATGTTATATAAAATTTTATTCGTCAAACAATAGCTTCAGTCGGCAACAATCACAGCACTAAATAAGGATATAAAAGTCCCGAGTGATTCTTTAAAATCTACCGGTAATCTAGCAAAGGCAGATAATTTATCCCATGGCACTTCTTCCCACCAGGATTTATTATTTGAGAAGGGTACAGTAGCGTTATATAACGTTATATTTTCTGGGGATACCGTAGCTTCACAAAGAAATAATTTATGCCGACCAACTTACATGGTCTATATTGCTTTGTTTCGCGTTAAGCCACGCGCTTCGATTTTTCCGATTTTAATTATAAAAAAAATCTGCACGTAGTCTTTGTGAATATACGGTACTTTTTTACAGAATTTTGGTAACGTGACTATAGCATAAAACACATTTATCTGACATCTACTTTTCTGCACGTTCTAAACAAACGGAACTTACTTCTAAGAATGCATTATAAGACAGCTTTGTTCAAGACTGTTGCTTTTGCGGAAATTTTCGCTATTCAGAAAAGCAGTAAACACAAGTTAGCATTAAAGTTCAGCACTTCGAAGATTAAAAAGAATCCTTATACCAGTTTATGTGATGTAGTGTTTACTGTGCTGTAGTGTTTAAGTGCTGAACTTTAATGCCAACTTGATATTTAAGAACCGACCAATCACGCAAGGCATACAAGAACAGACATTCACTCGACGATTTCTCTGAGTCAGCTGCAAATTCTAACATGTGCATCTTTATCTTCCCTGATTGGCTGCGGCTTAAACCCTGTTCCACAGGCGTAGGCGGAGTTAACGATTTTCATGTCTCAGGTTTTCAGTTTATTTGATTATGGCAAAAAACGCAAGGGCTATCTGCCTAAGAATAGGAATGTCTTCATGGAGGACTTGCTAAGGGAAACTGGCTCATATCTATTACGTTACACATGGAGAAAAGCACGAAAACGGCCATGATGTCAGCCCGTTTGCCTTGAATCGAACCCAGATCGAATTACCAGCATTCAACGACTTCACAGCTAGGCCGCTGTGGTGAACCTTTTAACACCTTAGGATAATAGTGGCAATATTATGTCGAGCGGACAGGAGTTCTTCAATACAGGGTGTTTCAAAACTCATGGTCAAAAATTTAAGGGGCGACAGAAAACATCTAAACTAGCAATTTTCGCCACACAATGCACGGGCGGAGAGCAAGCGGTGAACCGCTTGACGGCGCTGTAAAGGAAAGCATAAAGCGCGAATTTCCTTACACATCGTCATTTCTAACGTGGATTTCAGAAAACATGTCGACCTTCAGTAGTCAGGAAAAGGCGCACATGCATTTTATGTGCGGTCTTCCGAATGGGAATGCACTGGAAGCCAGAAGATTGCATAGGCAGCCTTTCCCAAGAAAACATGTACCAGACTGAAAAGTGTTCGAGTGACTGCATTGATGCATGTGTGAAATGGGATCCTTTGCGACCGGCATGCATGATACAGGGCATGGCAGGAGTGTGCGGAACGTACAAGTTTTTGAGGACATTCTGCAAAGCGTGGAAGATCGTCCGGATACGAGCACGCAAGTGGCTTTTTATACCGTAAGTGTAGCTCACTCCATTGTTACCTGCAGACCAACCTTGATACCTGCAGATTATACGACGCTACGTGTCGAGTTTGCCCATTGGTTTTTGCAACAGCTAGCAGCGCAGCCTGATTTCAGTGTACGTGTTTTTCATGGATGAATGTACTTCTACTCATGAAGGCATTTCTAAAACGCATCTTTGTTACCCCTTAAATTTTTGCCCTTGAGTTTCTAAACACATTGTATATCCAGTCTGAAATTCCGTTACGTAGAACCGTAATTTTCAATCTTAACAGTACGCAGTGTTGCCACCTTTTCAAAACAAAGAGCATTTCAAAATTAGAATGTTTAGAGAAGCAAAAAAATTATTATTTTATTTTTTATTATTATATTATTTATTCACGATTTATTAAAATACTGCATTAATTAGTTAATTAATTTTTTAATTCATAAAGTGATTTATCTGATTCTGCTTTATATAAAAAATTCAGTACTAATAAAACATAATTATTTCATTTAAACAAAAAGTTAAACAGCAGCAAGACAAAGATAACGAATTTTTACTCTTTAATAGTTTATTTTCTTTAACTTATACACTTATTGTACATAAAATAATACCTATAGAGAACTTATAAAGCTTTGAAATCGTCTCATTCGCTTTACAATATTTACAGGTTACTAATACAGAATTACATTTTCTGTCATTCCTGGCCTAGGGATAAATTTGGGTTGACGGCGAAGTTATATTCACTATCCGTTAAAATAAAATACTCGCAAATATTTTTGCAAGTGTAATTATTTTATCATAATTTCACAATTTTCTACGAAAACCGGAAAAATTAATAGTTAATTAGGGTAATAGATCTAAAAAACCAGCTTATTCGGGTGGAGGCGTATTTAATTACGGCAAAGCACAAGAGGGCTATCTGCCTCGGGAAAGGAATGTCTTCGTGGAGAACTTTTAAAGAGAAACTGGTTCGTATACACCATTAAGAAAACATTAATTGTTACACATTAAGAAAACCACGAAAACGCCTATGCAACCAGCCCGTTCGCCGGGATTCGAACCCACGACCGAACTACCAGAGTTCAGGGATATTACCGCTCGGCCGCTGGTGGCCTCTCAGCTTTCCCCGGTGAAAAGCAGCTTAGTGGCAACAATGAAAGCGCGTTTCCCAGTTTAAGTTTAATTTTTATTACACAGCAAAATCTTAAATATTATTTGTACAAACATACCATAATATCTTATTACAGCAGACGTTAGGATACAACGAAAACGCTTCCTTTAAAAAGCAAATTTGGAATCGATCTTTGAAGCGCTCCAAACCCTTAATACAAACGTGAATGCATTATATTGCCGTATGTATTCTATATACTTCCTGCAATTTTTCATGAGAGCGCATTTTTACAGGCGCTAATGTAACATCTTCATTCAAGTTACGTATACGCGACGCTGGTCCTGAACGGGCTAAAGGACCCAATCGCCAAATCGTGGTTGCGCAGAATCATCATACACTACCTTTTTTAGTTCGGGCACCAGTGTAGAGACATTAGGTTATTTCGAAGCAGGAGAGATGAAAAATGAGTAAAGCCTTCGCCGGGAATCGGAACCACGCGCCTCTCGAATACGCACCGTGCGTGCTGACCACTGCACTACGAAGGCATGCTAAGAAGGCGAGAGAAATACCTTATAGGGCAACCAACAATAAATTTCTTAAAATGCAAGTCTTAGGAAACAAAGTGATAAACAATTGCCATACACAATTTTCTGATTCTGAGATTTTCAGTTGATTTGAATTTTATTCATTTATTTACATATTTTGAAATCTGGGATGACCACCAGAGCAGGCTTCGAGAATCACCTGTGGTCCGCGGAAAAAACTCTTAAGTTAAGATATATATTTTAACTTAAGCAATTTTTTAACACCTGTAAGAAGCAATACGGATTTGATTCGACATATAACTTACCAGGTATTGCAGTTCGGGGAGACTATAGTAACAAATTTAATTGTAAGAAATCTAATCTAGCTCAAATAAAGGCGCTTAATTTATGCAAACAAGGGGGAACGTCCACGTTACCAGATTTCGTCGAGAACTCAAGCGCTCGAAATTTTTTCCATGCATATTGGATGTCATCACTGCTATCTAACCTGCCGGACCGATAATCGAAAAACAGATACGAGTGGGAATCGGCGAGCATCCAAATATATGGTATTTCAAAGGAAATTACAAGGGCTGATCTTATTGATCCCACCGACTCAGTTTTAGGCACGAAACGTAAGAAAATCCAATAATAATCCAGATTTGTTTGGGGGGGGGGAAGAAATTCTGTGTTCTTTAAGATCTCGCATAAATGCAGCAAGTCAGATTTATGACGCTGACGGCAGAAGCACTTCATTTCCGAAATTGAACGAACAGTTTATCAAAGCAAGCTTTAGTCAAAGAGAAGCATCAATCTGGTTAACACAGGAACAAGTAGAATTAATGCACAACAATGGTAAACTTTTTTAATACCAAAAAGGTTATAAGGTATTTCTCCCACTTTTCTAGCGTGCCTTCGTGGTATAACGTTTCTTCACGTTGGGCCGGTATTCCAGAGGTCCGTGGTTCGATTCCCGGCGAAGGCGATTAATCATTTTTCATCTTGCTTGCTTCCAAAAAAATACCTAATGTCTCTACAATGGCGCTCGAACTAAAAGGGTGTTGGATGAGGTTTCTCCGCACCCAGGATTTGGCGACTGAGTCCCCTGTAAACCCCAGTCGCCCTTTAAAAAGGGGAGTATATAAGGTATTTCTCCCACTTTCCTAGCGTGCCTTCGTGGTGTAGTGGTTCTGCACGCTGGGCCGGTATTCAGAGTTCCGTGGTTCGATTCCCAGCGAAGGCGATTGCTCAATTCTTGCCTGCTTCCAAAAAATACCTAATGTCTCTACAAGATGACGAAGGTTTCTACTTAGACGAATCAATTAAACTGATCATTATCAGAACTTTCCAAATTATTAAATTAACGGTGAGAACAAAGATGTGAGAAGTTGCGCTGGATTTTTAACAATTTGTATAAGCAAAACCATAAGCAAAAATACCACGCTCAAGGCAGTTAATCAATCCAATGAAGACTTTCGCGCTGTGCAGAGTCGCGTTAAGGGAATACAATAAAAACTGGGATTGACTTTATCGATCAATCAATTAGCATATATTAAAGAAAAATTACAAGTCCCATAATTGGATAATATCATCCAAGCTCACAAAAATTAACGGCTTAAATCTGTGTTTAATGTCTAAAATGTTGAAAGAGTTATTTTTTTTTCAACGAAATTAATTGAATAGTATTCCAACATTTTTTTAACCTTGTCACGCAACCTTCGATAACTGCAAATCGCCTTAAGATTTAGACATATTTTGAAGTTTCGTGTTTTACATTAGGATAAGCATCAGCATTACTTCTCTTTAATATGTTGCTCATCGTAAATGAAATTTAGCTCAAGTTCGTTTGCAGTTATCTTTTTAGTCTCCGAAACTCACTGCATCTCGTTCAAAATCCAAGAGAATAATTTCTTCTCTTCTCAAAAGTTTCGATAAATGCACATTGAAATTATTTGAAGAAGGAGATTCATGATTTAACATTGGATATTACGCTTATCGAATACTACTATTAAAATTTATTAACATATAAGTACACAAATGAAACATTTTAATATTTAAACTCTTTTAATCAAAACAAGCAGTACTTCAATATTCTATTGAAAAATCCTGATTATATATCATGAATATCGACTCCTCCACAGTTTTACTTCAATGTCATAATTCTTTTTTTTTTCTTATGTTTTAACAATATTGTCGGATTTAAAACAAATTTACCATTGTCGATTTTGGGGAGAGGGAGAGGTTTCACGCATCATCAAAAAGTTATATTATTTGTATAATAGTTTTGTTTTACTTCGCTAATAGTTTTTTTTTTAATTTTATTTTGGAACAAACCTTTCCTTTACCTTCTAATTTTCTGCCTACGTTTCCCAGTCAGAACGAGTTTTCAGCATTATGCATCATGCAAATAAGGCAGAAACTACTATTCAAGCTGAAGTCTCGGTGACTTCAGTAGAACCTTAGCTTTCCTCGGACCCCCAGGCCTTCACTCTATCCTTAGCTGTCCCCGGACACAGCGTCAGGCATTCACTCTATCTCCATCGCTATCGCGGCACACCTCTCATGATATCCGGAAAACAACATGCGGTACGCATGTTACTCGCGGCTAAACAGCGGAACTAGGACTTCAGTAGGAGAGCGTGTTCTGCCTTTCGGCCACGTTGCTGCTATTAGTAAAAGCTTGCTATTCTACAGCCGTATTTAATATGTGCCTGCTAGTTATCATTAATTAAGGGCCAACTCTGCGAGTCTGATTCTGTGCAGCTTTAACTGATTAATTTTATCTAGAATTAGTTTAGTTTATATTTTCTATTTTGAGTTAAGGCCTAAGTGGTTTCTTCTTGTATGCCCGAGAGGGGCCAACTGTAAATATATTTTGAGTTAGAATGAAAAGGGCATGTTAACCCTTCTCCGAAGTTGTTACTTACGCACAAAAACTCAGCGAATTGTCGCTAAACAGTTATCCAATATTCTAGCTTTCAGAAAACTTTATTTTAGATAGGATATTAAAATTGATTAATCACTCATTTAGAGCAAGAAATATTGTTTCACTAAATGGTGCTGATTATCGCGAATCCGAATTCACGTTAAGAGAAGTTTTCCTTTATGTTCGGTGTTCATTTGCTTCGCAGTTTAAATTTGGGAACAGCACGCTAGGACAGATTACTTCCTATAGCCACAGCATGATGGTCGCAATTTCGATTTTTCAGACGTGACTACAAGCCAGTTTCACTTAGCAAGTCCTCCATGAAGGCTATGAACCCCTTGGCAGATAGAAGTTGTGTGCCTTGGTGTAGACAAGTAGCCTAACCTAACCAACATACTTATACAGAAAATAAGTTAGCCAGTTATGAATCCACAACATGTAAAAAAGATTTACACGAAAGTTCGGATGCGAAGAATATAACATATTCGCAACAGCCTTGTTCTAGCTAAAGGAAGTGAATAACAGTAACAATAAATAACATTTTTCAGGTGCACACAATATATAAGCAGGCCCATTTTTAACCATGCAAGAAGCAACTAGCAGATAACGTGCCCTCTACCTATGTCCTCTTGTAAATATTGACGGAGAAAGGTCGCAGCTCGCAGACCTCTCTCTCATCTTCGATAATCTTTCTCCATTTCCTGGATATTTCTGTCCGAGACTAGACAGCTTCGATTTGCATTGCAAACCATTATTATCTGGACAACTATGGACTTGGTTTCATGAAAATAAGCATCAACATCTTTCTTTTTGCTAATGTAAATCAAATGAAACACCAACTACATTTTACAAAGCCTCTTTATTTATTTATATCACTATAAAAATATTATCTCAGTTTCATTTTATTGCACATTGTTTTAAGTAATCTAAATTTCATTTTAATTAAATCATTTTTAAACAACTGGTCCTTTAACTCGAGCCAAAATTTTAAGAAACGAATACTTAAAAATTTACAGACTCTTAATTTTTTTTTTATTTCCCTAGCCAAGCAACTGAGGCATAACTCTTTTACTTTGTAATAATAATTAAAAAAGGAAAACGGAAGCCTTGACACAAAATAACGTACCGAACTGATGACTGATGTATATTCATAATTTTTCAGCACTGTTTTTGCGATCAAAATTCAAAAACAACTTTAAAAAAGAAGGGGGAAGAATTACTACTTTTACTTAGAATTCAGATAATATCAAAATCAACCAATAAGACAGTTGTCTAAAATGAATTTATCTTTAGCAATTATAAGCATCTTTTACAATATTTTTACCATCAAAATTATATTT
This sequence comes from Stegodyphus dumicola, assembly GCF_044657685.1. Classification (NCBI taxonomy): domain Eukaryota; kingdom Metazoa; phylum Arthropoda; class Arachnida; order Araneae; family Eresidae; genus Stegodyphus; species Stegodyphus dumicola. The sequence goes on along the minus strand of NC_140781.1, from coordinate 102,311,681 downwards.
TTCTCTAAAAGGTCTAACAATATTGCTTCAGTTCGAGATACGTATCTAACAATTTACCTTCATCCCCAAGAGCCTGGTGCATTTCAAGATAACGGACACGACGAATTACACAGACAGCTAACGGGATTTAATGCTCAATAGACAGGCAACAGAACTTCGTCAGTTCGGTTTTTTTTTTTTTTTTTATGCGTCTAGTATTATCTTTGTCCAAAGATAAAATATCAAAAAATTTTAAGGGCAAGGTTTATCTTTGTCCAAAGATAAAATATCAAAATGTTTTAAGGGCAAGGAGGTCAGCTTCTGCTCGATTTTTAACTAACGCCTTGGTTCATTAGGTCTATCTGCGACAATGCAAGGCAGCAAACCTCAAACAGCTCGGCTGTCAGGCGCAAGTAATCCAGAGCAGGCTATGCTTCAGATACGACTTGCTTCGGTCTAGTAATAAACGCAAGTCTCAGTTCTTGCAATAAACAGAAATCTGCTACATGAACATGAACATGAACTCAGCTACATCTCCAAAGGCAGGATATTAATCTTTGTGTTCAGAGAGTGACAGAAATAAAATTCGTTTCCTTTGTGAGGTAAGTGCGTACTACATAAGAAGCAACATAATTATTTAGTCCTTAAAATAAAGTAAAGTAAAAAAAAATATTAAAAGTAAAAAAAAAAAATAATAAAAGTAAGACTACATTATTTCCGATATATATATTGTTAAAATTTAAAACTTTTTAGGGAACAGGCTTTCTAATAAGAACATTTGTCATTTCGAAAAGGAAAAACAATGGTTCAAATGCAGATTGTAATGCAGTACAAATTTACGGTGACGATAAATAAAGAAGTAAAAGACGTTATGGTGAAAATATGAAGATATCTAAAGCATATATTAGCTCCTCCCCCCCACAAAGAAAAAGATTCGTGATCAAATGCAATAACAAACGTATCAATCTGACTGCCAGTTTTCAACGAATAGATGAAGTGCTTGATACGAAAATAAGCCAAAGAAATTACCAAACAAGTGCATTGTAATTTTACTACTATAGCAATGAAATGAAAGACCCGAAGTTTCAGTAACAGTAATGACAGATGCAAAAAATGCATAGCAGTTTAAGTATTAGAAAATTCCCAAAGTCAAACACTCAATTAACGTTTTATTAGAAAGCAATGCCGTTTGAAGTTTGTCGCTACTATTAATATTCACTAGTATTACTAAAATTTAATTACTAAAAGATATAAAATGAAAAACTTTTTCTTCCAGATAACATTTTATGCATGAAGCGACTGATTTTTAAAAAAACTTACAGAGAAATTTATTTTACGTTAGAATGTCAGCAAGTTTGTTAATCAGCTGTGTTAAAGTATTTGAGAGCTATCTAACTTCAAGAGATTTGCCATAGTTGATGGGATGCTTTTGTGGAGGACTTTCTACAGGAGACTGGTTCACATCGAGTTATAAAAGGCAGTCGTGCTTAGAAATCGAAGAAAATTAAATATAAGTTACAGTATTACGTATTGATTTTAATTTAAATATAATATTAGACTTCAGAAATAATTTTTATGCATATAAATTCACGAATTACACATATAACCAACATAAAAAGAACTGCAAATCATAATGCAAAAGACAAAAAATAAATGAAGTAAGAAATTTCAACAATTCGCAATTTTCAGTAAATCTGATCCATTTTTTCTCGTCTTTAAAATACATTAAAAATTAATGTTAGCTTTTCTCGATGAGTGAAATTCCTCCAATTTGATTAAATCCAAAAATTCCGTAAGCCGGACCTTTTTTTCAAACGATGCTAAAATTATATCCCACATTTTTCTTTTTAAATCAGTAGTTAGTTATAAAGGAAATCATGCCCCCACACCTCATATACAGAATCTGTAAATGCGAAGTAATGTATACTCCCATAGTTTACTGACTTATAAACAGTCTCACGAATCAACTATATTTCTACTCGAGTTAAATTTGGTATTATTAAGAAAAACCCTCATCAACAGTAACATTTCCCCCTCCGAGTAAAGAAGTAATACTTTTCGTAAACGTTTACGTTACTTGAATTTTACGCAAGTAAAAAAACAATTGTTTAGACGTAATTTCGTAAGCAACTGCAATATTTATTATTATTACACGTATGTATGTATATATTATTTGTGGAATATTATTTCATAAATGAAATATTATGCAGCAGTATTTACTCGGATATAAAAGTAAGAGAAATGCATAAAAAGAACAGATGATTGCAGGACCCGGACGGATTTCGCTGACTATTCGGGTATTGTCCTGATCCCGCAACTGTCGAGAAAAACAACATTGCCAAGAAGGGGCTGATGTTGGATGAAGATGTATTGCAGATTCTTACAATACCCATGCTTATTATACAATATAAAGATATCTTACATCAAAGAGTGATTTTACTCCTAGTTAATGGTGCGTTTTACATTTTCAAGCACGTTGGACATTTAAAACATAGCATTAAACACTGAAGTGCAAGAAAGTGGTGCTATGTTGAATTACGACAGTAGTAATACATCGTTATACATTACACATTAATAGTGCATTCGATACATTAATATATACAGTATAAAAGTTCCTAAACTCAACAGACATATTGCAGAGGAGTACCAGTGCACATTATGCAACTTATAACTATACAAAGGTACGTTACATCGAAAAAAAGGTGCTTATTATTGATAAATAATAAGCACCTTTTTAGAAAATATAATAAAACTGCTGTATTATTGTGATATAACTGCATTATTGCAGTAAGATGACTTAATAGAAGTAAGTTGTAAAGGATTGGTTCTCTGCATCATAACAGGGAAGACAACTTGATTGCGTAGTTAGAACGATGGATGCACAAACCCAAAAAACTTGCAGACATGGCCTAAATTTCATTAATAATTTTATTTCTGAATAATGTACACTATCACTGTAGGTGCGCTATGCATCCCCAATTTTATACAGCTTAAATCTTCTTAAAGGACGGATATCAGAAAAGTAAACACTACGTAGCGAGCGGCAATGCAAACCAACGAAACGAGAGAAGAGAGGGAATTGCGACGCAATTAAGTTTTTTATACCGCCGGATTACATTTCAGATCACATGACAGTTTAATTACAGACGGCCATTTCAGTTGCCACCCCGACTTCGTTTTGAGCGTTTAAACATGTCAGGAGTAGTCTCTGTGGTTACACGCTTTTTATCTCCGTAGATGTCTTACAGCTAGACTATCGATATGGATATAAATGCTAATATTCTCGAACTTCTTGCTGTTTGGATCCATCGATTCTAATTTTGGTAGCGCTATGTCTATCTAGTTAAAAGCTTGGTTAGCGTTTGAAATTGGCGGTTCAATAGTATTTTCTTCGGAATGCCTCCAACCGGATAAGGTCATCATTAGCAAACTCTTCATCGCGATTCAAAAGACGCCCATTAACGTCAATGTTTATCCACCTCCGACTCTAATTGCTCTGCCGATTGCACACACACCTCCGACGTTTGCTATAAATCCTGCGTCAACTCAATAGCTTCAATTGAATGTTACGGCTTCTTACATCATTAGTAAACTCTTCATCGTGATACAAAAGAAGCTCATTAACCTCAATGTTATCCACCTCTAATTGCTCTGCCTGCTGCACACACGTCTTCGACACTTTTCGTAATTCTTCTATCAACTTAATAGCTTCAATGTGGATGTTGCGGCTTATTATCGCACTTACGTAACGGCGGGAAGTTACTGTATTCGACATTCTACGTTTTTATTCTGTATCATAAAACAGGCAATTCATATGTATGGTCCGTGGACCTTGGGGTTCGTAAATATTTAAGGCTAAAATCGATTTATTATTATAAAATTACTATTCGGGTTAAGAAATATAATTAAAATATTTTTTTTAATCTTGTTTCTTGTTGTACAGTTACAATCCCCCGTTTTTAATTAACATTTCTGCCGCCAAAAGATAAAGATATATTACCCAGATGCAAAGAAATCCTTTTATCAATTTTCATTATCCGCTCCAAATGGGCAAATGCCATCTCCTTATCTATCATAATCACATCTCACCCATTTTTTTCAAAATTCCCTACCTCATTTTCATTTGCTAAAACATCCCTGCTGAAAGTTATAACAATGAACTTCTGGATTTTAATTATATTTCAAAATACCTTATGTATCGAAATGTTTTCAGAATTAATGTGCGAAATAATTTCTCATGTGGCTTTGAGAAAAAGAGCATACAGTCCTAGGTTCTACTGTCCTCCTTTTATATCCGTTTTAAAGAGTAATCTACCGAATGCCTCGTTAATTCGAATTTTTCGCCTCTTCTTTCAACTTCGGGTTACTGAAATTAGGCTGCATATACAGCCGTAAGTATGAATACATTAAAATCATATTAAATATGTATGCATGTCCTATAAAATTATTTTTAAAGAAACTTTACAGGAATTTTCAACTGTATTTTACTGCAAATGAAATTCTGATAGCGGATAACTAATTAGTGATTTCAATTCACATTTTAAGATTCAAGCTAGTGCCACCATATTCATACCTTGATTTCTTTGATGATATTTTAACTCGTTTTGCTGCTAAGCGCATTAATTTCGGAATCGAGCTACTTACATGCAATTTTAGGTTATCCTGCCGGCATAGGAAACCGGCTGCCATAGCTTAGTGTCCGAGTTTTTAATCCAGGAAAAGGCATGGATGTTTTATGGTGTAGTGTTTCTCAACCTTTGCTGCCCCATGCACTCCTTTCACTTAATACCTAGCCAATTATTGCCTGCCTCCTTTCCAAAAGTCGAAAAATACATATGTATGTATTTAAATTTAGATTCTTTTAAATGTATTTTATAAATTAAACAAAAAATAATAAAAGTAGTTTTTATATTCATGAACTAAATACTTAGCATTTATTTAGATGGCTGACCGCATTCTTCCCCTGAAACTATAAAATCTCCTCCTCGGTTGAGAGCATGTGGTACAGTGTCTTTGTGCCATGGGAAGCACTTAAAATACTGTCAAACCGAAAAAGCCTTCTCGAGAGATTAGTGGAAGGGACAAAGAAGGGGGAGATCCTCGAATTTGTTTCCCAAGAGATTCTCCTTCAAAACTGGCGAGGAGATGGCAAATTCGAGTAATTATCTATAAAACGTCCAAAGCCTTAAACGATAGGCGCTACCCTTGCCTCTTGGCCAAGAAAAAATAGTAGATTTGGTCTCATATTACTGTCCAAAAAATTATATATATCGTAACAGGATGTGGCTGCATAGTAGCCGTATAATATCTGAAGTTGTTTTGCTTCTTTTCCTTTTATAGATATGCCGAATGGCATTACAACCGGGGAGTAATGTAGTACCGTTGTTTATAGCTGTTGCCACCCTGGTTTGTATAGTAGTTAGCGATGCTGTCTGGCGCATCGTAAGGCTCGGGTTCGAATTCCGGAGAAGGCATGGAAGTTCGTAAGTGTAAAGTGTCTATTATATTTGCTATTTAATTCGAATATCTATTCCTTTATCGCACCATAATCCATTGCTATACATTACATTAACAAGTACAGGTACAAGTGGAGCGGGACCGCATAGGAACACTTAAAAATACTGGCTAATTGAAAGGTCTCTAGAGCAGCTCAGTTGTATAGAAAAAGGGGTGATACGAGTATATCCTTATAAAATCCGTTTCCCAGGTGTTCATGAATATTGGGAAGGAAGTGCATAGTTCGTGCAGTGGAACAATTACCTGTGAAACCATTAAAATACACCATGTGATGCAGTTAACTTTTCAACATGTCTAGAGTGTATGGAATTTGTTGGTCTGTTTCAGATGATCAGTGCCTGAAATGAAACCTATGATGTGCCATTAAAATATGCACTATTTAAATATCAATGAAAGTATTTTATTTTGACTAAACATATCTATGGAACTTAATAATTGAAAATGAATTAAAAAAACTTATATTTCATATTTTTAAACTTGCTGCAATACTAGAATACCGGAGAAATTACAAATCAGTATTATAAACAAACTAATTATAAATATACTGTTTATATTTCTCACGTAAAAATTTGAAATAATCATTTTTAGTTTTATTTTATATTATTTAATATAATAAGGGAGTTTTGTAGTTCTACAGGAAAATATTTATTGAAACTTCTGATTATACTTCTTTTTACGCATTTCAAATTATAGTTCTCTTTAGTCTTAAATTGTTGATTAAAATGATTGATCCTGACTGTGAGGAGAAGTTTTATACTCTGAGAATACATGCACTATATGAAATGGCTAAAAAAAAAGGAAAAAAAAAAAAAAAAAAAATTGCAGTACACACCTTGTGGTTCTCCATGTGGAAACAATTTGTGACAAAGCGTAATCTCAGACTACAGAAATGAAGTAAATTGCTCCACTGAGTTGTCACTGACAAAAAAAAAAAAAAAAAAAAAAAAAAAAAAAACTATAAAAACACTATAAAAACACTCAGAATTATCTGCAGTATAGAAAATGCACTGTTTGAGATATTGCTAATGCAGATGAATTACTATCCAATTCGGAAATTGAATGAGGCAAGGCCAGAATTATTACAAGGTTAGGTTAGGTTATTGAATTGCGGCAAAGCCTCGAGGACTATCTGCCTAAGGGGAGGGATGCCTTCGCGGAGGACTTTCTAAGGGAAACTGGCTCGTATACATGTTACACATGGGGAAAACCACGAAAACACCCATGCAGCCAGCCCGTTCGCGGGATTTGAACCTCAGACCGAACTACCAGTGTTCAGCGACTTTACCGCTCGGCCGTTGGTGGGCCAGAATTATTACAAAGCCGAGCATAAAAATAGCTTCAGAATAAACTGCCAAACTTAGTTGCTAGAGTGACCTTTTATCTTTCCATACATCTGGATGCTGTTTCTGTGTACAGCAGGGAAACCAATAAATGATAACAGACTCAAACGATGATTCACGTGTGAAAGCACTCTTCTTTTATTTTTGTTTAAACATGGTTCAAGGATGTCAACATAATCTTTTTTCTTGTTTTTAACATCATTTTAATGATGTGATGCAGTTAATTTTTCAACACGTCTAGAGAGTACGTATTTTGTTTTACTGTAAATGGATGTTTTAGCTTCTGCAAATCAAGTTTCCACAAGATGCTGTCAAAAGAAAGTTATGTATATGGCATTCCAGATCAACAACCTTAATTTCAAAGGCATCAATAAATACTGCATTATGTTGAAAGGGACTTTTATCCAAAAACGTGTAGTAAGATGGAACAGGTCTTAGAGCTACAGCAGCTAAATTGAAATTAGAATTCTATAATTTGAACTAAACATTAATTTAAAATACTCCAAACATTATATTTTACGGATCTTAAAAGTAAATAATACTTATCCCTGAAACAGTCAAAAAAAAAAAGTAGAATGGAGGCATTTCAAGAAGAGTAATTCCCTTGCCATAAAAATACAAATTAGAATCCTTACAAATAAACAGAACACAGAATCCCTGAATATTGTCAGTCTTCCAAAGATGGAAATTTATACGTTTTTCAACACGATATTTTCTTTCTTTTCGTCATTGACAGAACTGTTGGTCCACTAGGTTAGGTTTCATCAGCCTGTTGAATCCCGTTGATGGAATTAAAACACTAGAGCTTTGTGCAGTGTCCTCCAGGAAGTGAGAAATACCGAACGAACTGGAACAAGGAGGGAAAATTCATGGTAGGGACATTGTTGTCGAAACTATTAAAATACTAATGATGGTTTAATTGCTTTTACCTGCAAGGCAGCTTACGAAGAAGTATGAGTTGTAAGAGCGCAAGGTTTAGATACAGGCATAGATATAAAGATGAGTTAAGTACGAATATTTAAGCATTGAACATCATGAAGCAACAAAAATTTTAAAAAACTGGCGTAGCAAGTATGCACTTGGATACATGTTGTGCATCTGTTAGGCCAAGTGAAAACTACAGAGAACTCTTAGAAGAATAGTGCTTTTAATGAATACACTTTATGGTAAAAATTTTATATTTTCTTCGAAGTTTAAAAAAGAAAGTCAAGTAAAATATGTAAATTTTTATTTAAATAAAATTTAATATATATTTAAATAAAAAATATTTAAATAAAAGATAATTTAAGTAATATTTAAATAAAAATTTTTTAAAAAACTAATACTTGTAAAATACTAATATGACACTGAAACACCTCTTTATTTGAGCACAGAACAGAAGCACTATAAAAGTGGCATTCTGAATGTATCTTATTGCCAACGTAAGCTATCTGGTATCATGCTGCATTACTAATTTTTTTCTGAGAGAATCTGAAGCCACTTTGATATATATTTTCAAAGTATTTCACTGTTCTGTAAACCTTAATTTCATAATTTTTCGTGGAATACAGTATGGAAAATGCCCTTTTACAATCATAAGAGCGGTGTACAAACTTACAAACATGGTCTGTTTATGGGAGCATCAGTGACACCTACCTCGGCAGAAATTAACATGCAACACATGGGAAATTTTCTGTTCTCGAAAGGTACCTCAAAATTCTATTTTGAAAAGTATGTAGATGATGTTTTTATGTTATGGAAACATCCAGAAGATGCTGCTGAAGTCGGCAAAAAGCTTGAGATAGTTTTTGTTCCAAGCTATAATTGGCATGCAGGCGAATTATTATTTGACTTTATACGGTCTTTGTAAAGATCGAAACAAAAGAGAAAGACTGATGTCGAAAACTAAAGAAACATAAAAATAATACCCTATCGGATTTGCTTCCACATAGCCCTTAAAAAAAGATTTATAAGAACTAGGTCATTCAATACTTCCGCCTTCAGAATTTTATTTTTACCTTAAATAACATCGAGCTGAAACTACCTTACCTTACCTTAATAACAGGAACTTAAATTCTAAAGAAGACGTAGGCTCACTGAGGTAGCTTCCTGGAATTTTTCGATGAAAAACAACTAAAAGTAACTAAGCCTTTATATGAAAACAGAAACTGTTCTTCCGCATCGAAAATGCCATTATTTCAAAACACTGAAAACCTTCATTTCCCAAAACTCCGCATAAGTTATTAAAGTTGCTTTCCGAAATTACATTTTTGTTTTTAAATATCAAATTCAAGAAATCAGATCTTCCCACACGTTCTTAAATCCTAACAAAGATAGGGCCCACCAGCGGCCGAGCGGTAAAGACGCTGAACACTGGTAGTTCGGTCCGAGGTTCGAATCCCGCGACCGGGCTGGCTGCATGGGCGTTTTCGTGGTTTTCCCCATGTGTAACGTGTATATGAGCCAGTTTCCCTTAGAAAGTACACCACGAAGGCATCCCTCCCTTTAGGCAGATAGCCCTTGTGTGCTTTGCCATAATTGAATAATCCAATCCAATCCTAACAAAGATATCTTCTATATCAGGGGTTCTCAACCTTTTTTGCCCCATGCACCCTTTTCACCACTGATAGATGATTCTCCCTTAATTTCCAAAAACTCGAAATACAGATATATACATTTATATGGGATACAGATGATTTTTTAACGTGTTTTATAAATTAAACAATAAAAAATGCAGAAAACATTGATAAATAGCAAAACTTATATAAATGCAGATTTTTATATTCACAAGCTAAAACTAAATATTTAACAGCTAAATAAAAGGCTGACCGTATTCCCCCCTGCAACTATGAAATTAACCCCCAAGGGGGAACTTTCCCCCCTGGTTGAGAATCCCTGTTCTATACCATACTAATTCCCTTCATTTCTTTAATTCCCTACAGCTATATAGAAATGAAAGTCATAAAAAATTAGAAAAAATATTTTATGCGTATCAAAAAACGCTGCAATACTATCGATTAAATAGTACTTTAATATTGCAGAATTAATCTTCGGGATGATTAAGTCAGATTTCATGCACATGGGATGTCAGATTTCATTCATTTTCATACGGGATTTGAAAGTAGATATTCAAAATGATTCCCTAATTTATCACTAAGATCCAGCCGTGTTTAATCAGTCGTGGAATTGATAACCCTGCTTGATTCCTATGTGCCTAGTGCATTAACATTACGAAACACTGAATCCCATCTGTGAAAAGGGCACATAAAAATAAAATGAAATGGGTATCATACTGGGTGTATGGAGTGCTCTGTATATGACGCATTTTGTAGAAAATCCATATGGAAGGAAAAGGTCGAAAAATTTAGTTAACCGTTACTGAAACTAATCTTTGATAACAGAGAACTGAATTCGTTTTGGAAAGAAATGCCGTACGGATAAAAGAAGAAATTCTTTAGATATTATTTCACTTGCACTTTTATCGCTTAGCTGATTCTGTTTTAACTTAAAAAATACGAAATTTCGAAACACCCCTGTGGATTCGCAATTTCTCAGATCGCAAAACTGATAAACGAAAGACGTCATGCTTCAATGCAATGATAACATTCGTACGCTAAAAATGTCCTGATTGCGGAAAGCTATTAGGCATTTTCTTTTAAAAATTAAATACGTACAGATTAGGCTGTACACATTTCTACGATCAAAATAATTATTTTAACGCTAGAAAATGTTTAGATGTTTATATGATGATGCAAAAGTTGCATCTCATAGGGGGACCATTTTTTCCTTTTTCGTTGCGTGTATAAATTATTACATCGCCTACAAGTGTTATTACCCCATAAGTATATACTTTTGAGCCACTCTGAACAGTTTTATGGTTTCAATGCTTTTTACGAGGTTTTTTTGTTCGGATATCAGCCGTTTCTGTATACCGTTTTTCCTCTGCTGCACAGACTATCAATACAAAGCAAAAATTAACAGTGCGAATGCGAAAGAACATAAACGCTGGTTTGCTTTCATTTGGTTTATTTGATTAGAGCAAAGCACGCAAGTGGTTTCTACCTAAGAGGGAGGATGCCTTCGTGAAGGATTTTCTAAGGGAAAGTGGCGTTACACATGAGGGAAACCATGAAAATCACACATGCAGCCGCCCTCTCGCCTAGAATCGAACCCAGGTCGAACTACCAGCTTCAGCGACAGTACCGCTCGGCCGCTGGTGGGCAACGTGGCACTGAGGAAAGAATGACAGATATTCGTTATCCTTAAAATTTCAAAATATGATATTTGTACTACAATCGCTTTCCTCTGCTTCTAAAAAAAGTTAATAAATTAAGAAATATTTTTGATCACATAAATATTTAATCTTAATACCACTGTTTAAATAAGACAAACAAAAAAATCTCATCATATTAAACTCATGAAAAAAAAAAAAATTTAGCGCAACATACGAATTCTCACTAAAAACAAGTAATAATAATATAGGAAAGACTAAACACGACAAAAAAGAAAGTTAAAATAACCAATTAATTAAATTATAAGAGTTAATTCCTAATATTGTATCTTCTTAAACATTATTTTAAAAACAAATAATTTTTTATGAAAGAGTACAAAAGATAGGAAAGATATATTATTATACTTTATTAATAATTATCACTTTTATAATATTAATAATCAACACTTATTAGGAGATATTTTCAATTCAATTTAGATTAGTAGAAGACATAAACAATATAATATTAATCAGTAATATACTATTGATTGATGACTTGCTACAGTGTGAAATAATTATATACTCGTAACTATATACTATACACAGATAAGGAACCAAACAACTTTAAGTTTCTATCCGAAATAGAGAAGCCCTATTAACATAACTTATTCTTAGGGTAATAATGAAACTGCATATATAAATAATAAATCAAATGATTTCCTCCATATGACATAAAATGAAAAACATTAAGAAGGTGCCACATTACAAATTTCAGAACTATGATTTCAAATATTTATACACATACACATGTGTGTGTATAATCTTTATTTTTCCTTCAAAAGAGATCACTGATGATTATCATGATATCTAAAATATTTTTACTTAAGTTATATGCAAAAGTATCACGCAAGATCTTATTACAGAATCTGAGAAACGAAGTTAAAAAATTTTAATTACCTCTTTTTGTAACTCGATTCTTGTCCTATGAGAAACCACTATTGGTCGAATGGATAAGATTGCTAAGCAACGGTAGTTCGACTATCGTTCGAATAGCGGACAACAAGCTGCCTGCATAGAGTTTTTTCCCATGTTCAGCGTAGATGCGATTTCAACTTTCCACAGAAACTCCTCCACGAGGCATCCCTGCTCTTAGCACATAGCCTTCGAACAATTTGTTGTCTCAAAGGGAAAAAAAAAAGAAAAGAAAATTTTCCTTATGAGTACTTGTTTTCCGCTACAGTCGTTCTTTGTTAAAATCGCATTTTATTCTAATCGTAATTATGCTGAATCAATATCACTTGCAAATATACAGCAGAACATTGCAATTTACACTCATGTCCGTAAATTAAGGATAATTCGGAGTCACGCGGAAATCTAACTCTAAAATAAATATATCACCTGTAAAATCATTACACACATCTTCAAGAATCATATGCAAATTTCAGGAAGTAACCAAATGACACCGATGGTACGTCACAATGAGTGATATATAAGGAATACAGGCAAAGAAGTAAAATTGTTCGCAGGAGCTTTATAAGCATTTCAGTGCAATAACCGAATAGTTATGACACAAAGGACGCATTTGGATGATTTTTTACGTAGACTAACTTCTCTACATTCAGTTTTATACAGAGGAAAATACAAACTGAATTCTTCGAATGAATGCAATTTTGTACAATGAAAATGTATTACTTAACAATAAACTGTAAGATAAATAACATCTTTTTTTAAAGCCATAGGTGTAGAAAGACAGATATTTGTTACACGAATGTGTGTGTGTGTGTGTGTGTGATTATGGCAAAGCCTCGAGGGCTATCTGCCTAAGGGGAGGGATGCCTTCGTGGAGGACTTACTAAGGGAAACTGGCTCGTATACACGTTACACATGGGGAAAACCACGAAAACGCCCATGCAGCCAGCCCGTTCGCGGGATTCGAACCTCGGACCGAACTACCAGTGTTCAGCGACTTTACCGCTCGGTGGGCCCTTGTTACACGAATGAATTTGTAGTAAATATTGAGTTTTTCATTTCGAATGCTATGTTCCATGTATGCGAAGTAGCTGAGTATGTGAGATAATAGTCATAACCGAATGGCTTTCAACCTTTTCACGGCTAAGGACTATTTCTCAATTACATTGTGGTCGCTGCTTTTTGGTTAATTTTCTAATGGAATATAAACAATAATTGTTTTTATTTGAGAGTTATAAATAAAATAACGCAAACTAGACTGCAGAAAATTCCTAAGAATGAAGTTAAATAATACTGAGAAATACATTATTGATGCACTTTTGTGTTTTATATGTAGTAGTATTAACTACTACTATAATCCTTAAACGGAATCCTTAAATTATATATATCTATGTACAGGTATATATAAATGGAACCAAATATAGAACAAGGTATAAAATATCTTTATTATACAATGTTCATTACCATACGTATATTTACGTAATATCAATATAAATAGTTAGTTAGGTTTCGTACATATATAATTTATTTTTATATTTTGTATTTTTTGTATTAGATTCAGTATTGTATACGTATCTGAAGTTTAATTTGTTCTCTTTTTGGGTTACGACTTTAAGTGAGAAAGAATTGTTAGGGCCTTCATAGGGATTACATTATATACAATCAGTTAGGATCTGACCTTTCCTTTCTTTTAATCATTATATATATTGAAATACTACTTAACGAGTATACATAAAATATAGCAGTTTTTTAAGCTACTTATTTATATATCTATTGTTTGGTCTGGTTTGTTTGATTATAGCAAAGCATTCGACGGTTATTTGCCTAAGGGTAAGGGTGTCTCGAGGAGAACTTTCTAAGCAAAACTGACTCTTATGCACGTTACACGTGGGGAAAACCTCGAAAACGCCATTATAGCCATCCCCGTCGATCCGGATTCGAACCCCGGATCGACCTGCCAGAGTTCAATGACTTTACAGCTCAGCCGCTAGTGAGTCACACACACACACACATCCACACATATACATTAAATAGTATTTACATGTCGTTTATAAAGTATAATTGAGTGCAATTTAATCAAAGAGTTAGAAAATATTCTACGGAATTACTTCACTTCGTAGACTTTTTGTTAAGTTTCACCATATTTCTTAAAGAGAATCTCAATGCTAGTTCCATTTCTAAGCTGTTTATGTACCTTATTTTTCATGCTTTGAATTATATTTAGAAAATTATTTCACTTGGTTATAGCTGAAAATGCAGTTTTTTTATTGAAGAATTTAAGGGTAAGAAGAGAATTATGCCCTTTTCTAATTAACTATTCTTGAAGCATTTAATTTTTTTTTTAAAAAAAGCGCACATTAATACGGATCACTGAACTAAAGTGGTCGACACATGACAGATGAAAAAAATAAAAGAATTACAAAATATTGCAGAAATTACATAAAATAGCGAATAAACTTATTCGGCACAAGCTCGCTAAATGTAAAACAGATTGTGCAGTCAGAAAGCTCGCCTTGTCACAGAAATATACTGTTCTAAAGGTTATTCAGACTAACGTGCGAAGTTCAGTGAGTAACTTGTATTTTCCTTTGAATGTATAAACTAGCCAAAAAAATTGAGCACTTGACAATTAGATGCAAATTTAACAGATGGGAGCACTTGACAACTAGATACAAATTTAACAGATGGATTGAAGGAACCCTACTGCAACGTACCACTTTGTGTAAGCATTTTCGTGGATTTCCTTAAGGTATGTAAATATGAGCCCATTTTCCTTAGAAAATTCTCTATGAAATCATGCCTAGCCAACCCTCATATGTTTTGCCATATTCAACACAAAATCATTCTTAAGATGATTAATTAATTAATTTTATGTTAGATGATACGAAGCTTTTCAAAAACTAGGATGCTTTCCGTAAACAATTAGTATTAATAAGCGCTGTTCAACTGGAATTGGGTTGGATTATTTGTTTATAGCAGTGCTTTTCAGCCGACTTACATGCACCTGTATGTATTGCTCAGAGGGGGGTGGAAGGAAATTCCTGAACGAAAACAATGTAATAATGAAATGTTAATAAATAAATAAATATAACTTTTCGTATCGTATGTAATTTGTCTCCATTCTGACACCATGTGCATCATTTATTTCTGATATACTGATACTGAATGAGACCTAAAAACACTTTTTTTTTTAAATATATCTCCCCTTATGATCCCTGACACAGCCGTTTACTTTCCCCTTCCGTAATTAACGTCAGTCTCCTGCTCTTGACCGCATTTGCCAAGCCACCATCATACCAACCATGTAATATTGGGTTTTTTTTTTGTAAATAGGTTTTTTTTTTTTTTTTTTTTTTTTTTGTAATTTGCTCCAGGGAGAAAAAATCGCTAATTTTTTTAATAATATCAAACATATAGCATCTTTTTTTTGCTCTTTACCTTTTGTTTAATAAATAAGCTTTACAAATAAGTCAAATTTGTTTTGCTTTTAACTCTTCCTTTGCCTGATTTTGCATTATCCTTAATTTATGGACACGAATGTAAATCAGATTTAAAATCAAATGCATGCAACTATTTCCAGTGCACTGCACTACAAAATTTAATCCTTTATTCACAAGCTATGTTTGCAGAAAACACTGATGCAACCCCTAAAGAATACGTGAGTTTACACGGCAGCTAACGTAAATGATGTTAGTAGTTTATGACGGTGAATTTAATTGCGGTTATATATCTTTATCGAAGAAGTTTTAAGAAGGACAAAAAATGTAAAACCTTTTTGTGTTTCTTCTTAAAGGGGAAAAAAAACATTTACGTTATATGTGGAATAAATTCTCAAGAGTACTAACGCAGAAAGATACCTCGCTGCCAAAAAACGAACACGAGACGAAATAACTAACGTCTCGAAGTTTCATTCAACAAGTGCAGGTACGTAGCCAGGGATGTGAGTGCCCTGGGCGCCCGGGCACCCTCCCACTTCACTACTACCTATGCTTAAAAAAAAGTCCTAAGTAATTTTCAATAGTTTTTGTTAGACTTAGTTTTCGAAATATTACTTTCCAGCTTCCCAAAAGAATTATGTGATTAACAGAGAATGAAAGGAAAGTCTACAATTTTCCATTTAGAAGAAAGATCAAGGAAAGTAATCCTTCCTCAGCAAAGAAGCGGCGGGAAAATATTTCGAAGGTTACGTGACACTTTCAAGTCGTAAAGCTTTTGTTCTGTTAGAGATTTGAATAGACCTCTGTATCCAGTCCCCCTTTCCCTTTAGCTATAAGCTTAATGTTACTAAAGAAGAAAAAGCATTTTCATTTCGGACCAAGCATCTGAAAGCATAATGCTTAAAAGTAAATAAGTAAAAAAAAAAAAAAAGAAGAGAGAAGAAAAAATTAACTTGGGATATTTAATTTTAAGATTTACTATATATTTATCTAAAAATTGCAAAAAATATAAAAGAGAAACACGGTAAAATAATTTTGAGTGACTGTTTTTTACATTAATTTCGAATTTCAGTTAAGTCAATAAATATAGAAAAAATATTAAACTTTTTTTTGAATAATATAGAAAGCATGTCAACTTCGATGCTTTCAATGCAATGAATTTAATTTTCTTAGCCATCTAGAAATTTAAATTCTTGTTATTTAAAATTATTTAATAGGGTAGTTGTTAAATACGCAGATAGTTCATTCAACTGCCACGTATTTTATTTTATTTGATTATTAGCCCAAAGGGGCAATTCGCCCAGAAGGCCTATTAATTTCGTTTTGGCATTTTGCGTTGGTTCACTATAAACGGAGTTTCATTTTTCAAATTGTTGCCACCAAATATTAAAGACCAGCATTATGTTTAAAGAAATTAAATAATGAAGAATCTGTTTCAATGTATGTATGTTTCTCGAACTGTGAAAGGACAGCGGTAGCTAGAGGCATCAAATTTTGAATAACGTAGTCCTCCACTCAAATATGGGCACCTGGAAGCCCAAATTTGAATTTGAAATTTGTTTTACTATCTATTTCTTATTTTGTAAAACTTGAACGAATTTTTGATTAGCAAACTCAACGATTTCAAAGCGAGCAATGCCAACACTGTAAAAAACATATATCTCCAGAGCGCGAGACTGTATCGGAAATTCTAAAAATACGCTGTCTTTAATTTATTTTGTGATACTGCAGCTGAGTTGAATTTTACGGTTTAAGTGCGAAGAACATGATATTTAATAAATAAAGCTAACAAAGAAAACGTTAAAAAGTCTCTTTGGGTTTAATATAAAATATGAAAATTTTCAAATTTATTTATTTATTTTGTGTTCCTCTATGTTTAGGACAAATAATCAGATAATTACTGAATAAAAGGAAGTATAAAACAAGAGAATTTAATAGAACGAAAAAAGTATATTGCCCATTAGTGGGCAAAATTTATAAGGTTGCTGAACAATGATAGTTCGACATGGGTTAAATATCAGAGAATACGCTGAACGAGCTTTTACGATTTTCCTTATGTATAAGCTAAATATAAACCAGTTTCCCTTAGAAAGTCCTCCACAAATGGGATAGCATCCCTTTCCCAGACATGTCTATGGGAACACATAACCTTTGTATGCTTGTCTGTGCTGATTTAAACAAACAGTAGCAAGCATATATGAAATACTAATTATAATGATAAAAATTTGATGTAATTCTAAGATCATGTACATCGTCGACATCAAGCTGAAACCATGAATCTATAACATCCCTTTCCAATGGAAAGAATTTTATTGGCATGGGCTTTATTTTACAAAAAGCGATGGTCTACGCTATAGTTCTAATATATTTATCAAAAGCAAACGCATTTTATGTTTTGATCATAATGAAAAACAGAAAAATAACAAAATTAATTTAATATTAGTATTAAAGGGTTATCACCTTTGCCCTCGGACGAGAATGTGAAAATATTATTAATTTTTTTCCTGGTTCATTTACATCATATAATAGTTTAAATTCATGGCCTAAAATTTTAAAATGAGAATTATTCAATTTTAAATTCTATAAAGTAGATCATCGATTTTTCAAAAATTCTTAAAACTGCATTTAATCTGCAGTTATAAATTGTATTCGAAACACTAGTTTCATTTGCAATAATCTTAATTTTATTTAACTATACTATTTAGAGATGGATTTATCCTATGGATAGTTAATACTTCCAAGTTGCGCAGTTAGAGGAAATAATTTTATAACAAAATTATTTCTTGAATGTATGGTATTAATGAGGGGTAGTTATTTTAATTCTTATTTGAAGTTTTTCTTCGAAAAGCAACATTAATCACAAAGGAATGACTAGATTAAAATTTGCTAATAATGTTTCAACTTCACCGATTTTAGAGAGCTGTAAAAGGAAAATGTCTTTTACAACTTATCCGTATGCTGTGACATATTCCTTGCTCCTTTATCTAAGAATTGAATTGTTTAATTTTTTGTGATCTATTAAAAATTCTAAGAAATGTTAAAATCATTGATTCAGTGTGGAAGAAAAAGTGCAAACCCTCTTTTTAACATTTTTACATTGAAGAATCAACTGTAAATAAGTTAACTAGTGCTGCTTCTGTCAATTTAAAAGACCGAGTTGATATGTAATTTGACTTATTGCTTATGAAAAAGTTTACATGTGATGGAGTATATCTAAAGTGTTATAGAAGCCTTCATAAAATTCTAATCCATAAACTAATAAACTCAGAATTAAAATAAAAGTTTAAAAATAATTTTATACTGAAATGATAATCCCAATGACATAAAAGTAAATTAATAAAAAATAATAGAAGGCAATAATTTCTTTCTGTAAGATATCATTATTGTTTCCAACTATATATCCACTATACGAATACTATTTATCAAGGGGGAAATACACGTTCCATTTTCTGTTTCAAATACAAATTAAATACAAGGAATCTTCTTATGGGGACTATCTTCTTTGGAAGTCCATCTATAAAAGTGATCGATATTTCTGAGAACGGCGACTATTTACTTAACAGATCAAAACTATCTGCAATAAAGACTGCCGTTTTAAAAACGACTCGCAGTGTTTAATGCATTCAAATTTCACAAAGAATAATACAGATAAATTAATTAAATTTTGTATCCAAATAACAAATTCCAATAAATCGTTTAAAGAAGATTGCTAAGAGAAAAATCGTAAATCCCTCAGGATATTGACTAGAATATAAAAAGCGCAAAATCGCGTTCTGTAGCTTAGCAGTCGCTAATAACTTTTATCTTGCAGATAAAGCATTGCCTGAAACCAATTTTGTTTGAATTCAAATTATTGCTATAAATTAAAAATATTATTACTTATATTGAGATAAAAATTGTGAAATGAATCTATCATAAGATAAGTTTTAAACAGTGTTTTCAGTATTTTCTTTTGCTGTTATGAATATATTTACTCTTCAGTGTAATATTATTAAATGCCCAAGTTTAATTATAAGTCTATTTGTACCTTATAGTGCCTTACATTTTGGTGGCTAATAAATTTGCATTTTTCGTTACATTAAACCCATATCATCCAGTCTCCTCATATGATTTAGGTCAACGAAATAAACTGGTGTGCAAAACGTAAGCAACAATGTAAAAATTTAGCAGATAGCCATGAAATTGCAGAAAAGGAGATCTGGAGATCAGTACAATGAACACGTAAGTCAGTAGAAACGTCATGCGTATGCAAATATCAGGAACGAAACGTCAGAGGCGACGTGAGAGTACACAAAACGCGTGATGTCGGCGGGCGCAGCTCAACAGTAGAATAAAAGGAAGGACGGAGACGCAATTTAACATACTCGATGCAAGTGCCATTGAGTCAGTTCGTGAAATATGGCTAAAAGAAATCACCCGGACGACTTCACACGTGAAAGAATGATCGGAAAGCTGGAAGAGGGGCGTACTGTCACCAGTGTAGCTGCAGAGTTCGGAATCAACAAAAGTGTCGTTTCGCGCGCTTGGAAAGCGTTCCAAACCACAGGTACAGTTGTTAGAAAGGTTGGTGGCGGCCGCCCGAAGACGACAACTGCAAGGGATGACCGATATATCGTCCTGCAGCCGAAAAGAGGCCGACAGCAGTCAGCAAGCGCCATTGCTCAGCAACTCTGTACAGCCAACGGAGCGAAAAGTGTCGCGGTTTTCTGTGGCCAGACGCCTTCACAAAGGGGGCCTATTCGCCCGCCGTACTGAACGCTGCCTTCCGTTGAAAGTTGGCCACTGACGCCACCGTTTACAGTGGTGCAGAGAGCACAAAAACTGGACAACTGATCAATGGAGTCGTGTCCTCTTTACGGATGAGAGTCGGTTCAGTACCAGAAGCGAATTTGAACATTAATAACAGCATCATCTATCTCATTTAGAACTTGACTATCTCATTTTTCATTTCAAATTTAGAAAAAGAGTTCATCATCCCTGTTTACGATCAGTTTGCGCTGATCATGTAAATGAAATTTCTGTAAATGAGTTGAAGGGGACATATAAAGATGATTTACCCTCTCCGGAACTTCTAAACGAAGAGATGAAACGTTGGTGACGGCATTTTATGTCTATTCCCAAAGCAAAGTTCCTAGACACACCAGTTTTGGCTTTGAAAGCTTCGAATAAAATCTTTTTCCCAAATATTGATGTGCTTTTGCACATAGCAGCTACACTGCCGATGACATCTTACGAATGTGAACGTTCCGCAAGTGCTTTGAAAAGGTTAAATTATAATAGAGCTACTAAGACCGAAAGAAAAGCACAGAAGTTCTTTGGCATTAATGCATATTCATTATACCAAAGAAATATTAGTTGACAAAGTTATTGATATATTTGCCAGTTTGCAGCCACGAAAAATGGAATTCGGAAATATTTTAATTGCCGAATCAAAATGAAAGGCCTGAAAAATGTTTGCCTTTTTTTTTGTTTGCAATTTAATTTTATGTCCAAAATAAATGATGCATTTACAACTTTTACGAATTTAATTCAACTTCTTAACTATACAATTATATAGAACAGAAATATGGATTTTATATATTTATTTATCTTTATAGTTATATTATGAAACCAAAGTAAGATCAATTTCAAAATTATTTTAATATTTCTTTGTATGTATGCGAGTGTGTACGTCAGAAATTAAAGTAAAATACTAAAAGTACTTTTACAAGCATTATTTTATTTTTGTTATTTATTATGCTTTTAAAATTGCTTGAATAAAGGTTAAAGCGGTTAAGGTGAAAAACAAAAACAGAGTTACGCATTTAATAGGTTTGTAAGGTAATAATTATAAATACGATAATTAAATGCATTATATCCATAATTATGTTACATAATTTTATTATTAATAAAATTTATAATATAATTATTATTTATATTAAGATAACTGCCACTAACATAATATACTTGAAGATGCTATAATAGGTAGAAGAGGATAGTCATAGGAGTCGCCGTAATTTGAGCTGGCTACGCCCATGAAGTGTACCTTAAACTGCTCAAGTTGTAACAATTGTTGAGTGTTACGATAACAACCTTAAGCGTTCAATAAATACAGCAAAATCAAATCTTCGAATTTGTAATTAAAATTCATTATCTAATTTCCATCGAAAACGTCGTTTGTCGTTAGAATTGCGTTTTAAACATTTAAATTAGTTTTAGAAACACAGTACATCAGATACTACACTTTCTGATGTAGATCCTTAATTCTTCAAGCGTTTTCTCTCGGCTACTGTTTTCATCTGATGAAAAGAATTATTTGGTCACCATAATTAAAGGGATTGGAATCTTCTTCTCATTCGCTGTAGAAATGAAGTTACAAAGCCGTTATATAAAGCTTCCTTAATCTAATAACGAATAATGGACTCTTAATGAAATTAACTTCTTTTAATTATTATGAACGATACAAAACAATTTAACTGAAAACAAATATACCTGTCTTGTAATAATTGATATTAAACCTACAATAATTTATGGGTACACTTTTAAATTAAACCTTTGCAATGAAGGAATGCATGCAGAGATAAGAAGAAAGAAAATTTCCCGCATCGTAAGTATAACTGAATACAAAAAAAGAAATCATAAATGACAACACATTAATTACCTTCAAACAAAACTAAACTTTACAAAGACTCTAATAACATATAGATACAAACTTATAGAAGTAAAGGCCCAATTAATGGGAATTTCATTACCTTCATCAAGCAATCTGAAACTTAGGAAGAAGAAATGAAAGATACAATTCTCAAGTACATAACCAATTATGGATAATGATGTTTATAAGTGGAAATTTCAGAGGATTAATTTAAGTTTTACGGGTTGTTATAATTAAGGAAAACCTTAACGAATACCTAGCTTTCAAAATAGTGGCATTACACTAACAAGGTCTGTAGTCGATAGAATAGCACGTTAACTGATGAAAATCCGATCTATTTAGTAGTCAAGTAGCTATAGTCAAAGTACGAAATCTAAGAAATGAAAAGCCAATTAAAAAGAGATATCCGAAAGAATCGCTAAAAAAACTCGGAGTTGATTGGGAGAAGTGAAGAAAGATGTATAATAACAACAGAAAAACAAAACGACACTATCACATATAGAAGGGGTAGCCAAGCTACTTGACAGTCCGAGCCATTTTTCAAAATTTGAAGTTTTTTGCGAGCCGCAATTAAATACGTATTTAAAAGGTATGCAAAAAAGGTATTAATTTTTTTACAGAAATTATATTTATTGAAAACATAAATGCAAAATATGTGTATTGAATTTAAATAATAAAAGTTAAACACATTTATTTTACTTCTCTTGATAATTTTTAAAATTTGGTGAATAATTTGTGACAGCTCTTCTCAGTAATTCTTTGAGATGCTGGTTAATTAATACTGATCGGTGTTTGGATTTCATGAATTTTAAAATGGAATAAAATAAGTACGTTGTTCTGAATATTGAAATAATTCGACAAGCAGCCTTTTTTAATTTAGGATACTTCGATTCTGATACAAATTTCCAAAATTAAGTAAACGGCGTCGATTTATATTTTAACTTTAGAGTTTGATCTTCTTGCATCTCTATTAATTCTAATTCTCCAGATGCTTTTTGGGTCATAATTATATTGGAAATGGAAAACTCACCTTAAATTATGTTAATTTCAAATGGATTCAGAAACAAATCAAGAGACGATTTGAAATATTTCAAGCCTTGAAATATATTTTGGAATTCCGTCTAGTTTTTTTATATACTCGTTGAGTTTTCTTGTTTAATATTGGAACACTTCTTTTTTAATTCGAGGAAAATGACAAAATGTTTTATTTTTACTGTCCTTTTGAAAAAGTTGTAATTAAGTTTGAAAACTAAATACACACTGTGAGAGGTCAGATATTATTTTATCTTTCCCCTGCAATTGTAAATTCGGTGTTTGCAAATGTTCCATGTCATCAGTCAAAAACATGTCTTGTAACCACTCGTCATCGTCTAATTCTGAATAGGTTATTTCCTTTTCTTTTAGAAATGCAGTTATCGGATCAAACAAATCTACAAATGGATTTAGTACGTTGTAGCTAGATAACCATCTAACAATGGAAAAGAAATTAATGTCATTTGGAAGTTCTTCGTCCTTTAACTCTTAAAGGAAATTTTCGAATTGTCGATGATTTTCTGCATTGGTGCGAACGTAATTTACAATGTGTAACACTGTTTTCGTTACATCAGGATATTTTAAATATTTTGTAACGAGATGTTCTCGGTAAATTATGCAGTGAATCGGTATAAATTGTGATCTTCCAAGTTAACTAAACTTGCTTCAGCCACATTATTAGCTTGATTGCTAATAATCATCAAAATTGACTGTTGTGTATTTAAATTTGATTTTAAAGAAGCAAGTTTATCTGATCTTAATTTGGAATTTGGTGGATACTGATTAGAAAACTGACGTTGATTAGTTTCATAATGTCGACGTAAATTGCTAGCTTTATAATTTTTGACCGTAGAATTATAAATAACACATAAGGCTTTTCCGTTATTGTCAATAAAAAAGAAATGCTCCTCCCACTCATTATTAAAACTTCTGTTTTCTTGCTCGTACTTTTTTTTTTTTTTTTTTTTTTTTTTTTAAATTTTATTTTCGTTCTCTGTCGTCATATTTTTAAAAGAACCGGAAATAAATAAAGAAATTAAGAAAATACAAGTTTCGTGTTATTAAAACAATAACAACACGTGTTACATACTACGAAACAAATTATAGTTAACTTACCAAAAATTCCAGATTACAAATTATATCTGTAGCAAGAGTGATACAAATTGTTTCCTCCAGAGCACAATGTTAACTGTCCGTTGCAATGAAAGTTTTCAAATTCAAAATCGGTCTGGAGTCGGTCGATTACATAGATGTCATTCGCCGAAAAGCAATCGGGCGGAGAAGGCCTTGACAAAGATTTTTTGGTCTTGACTCCCATATGTTTCTCATAATTCAAGAGGCAGTCGAAGGGGAAGAAAATCTGACGAACAGAACTGTTACGCCACTGTTTATGTTCGTTCGCGCAGTTTTCGATGAGTCATATCATTCTTAACTTGGATGGAAATGAAATTTGTTACGACGTTGCACTTGATCTTTCATATTTGTTGTCAGTAATTTAAAAGTTATTTTGAAGCACATACGGAACGATAATAATTTTTTTAAATATAATAACATAAAAATGAAAAGGGAACTCGGGTACATTTATCGAGAGCCACAAATAATCCTTCAAAGAGCCGCATGTGTCTCGCGAGCCGCAGATTGGCCATCCCTTTAACTTCAAATCAGTGCTTTAATATGCTAAATACATCACATTCTAACACATGAAAATAACTTTCACTATATGATGTTTTTGACGTTTAAATACTAAGTGGCAACTACAGTTAAATTACGTCGGAGAAACAAGGAAAATAAAAAACGCAGTGCAACAAATTACAATCCATGCCAACATATAAGTGAATGAGGACACTATGTTTGTGATATGACCTGAAAGCACAGACTTTATAAAAACATATTACAAACTCAGTCTTTAGTGTACATTCTAATATCGTATTAAGTCCCTAATTTTGTCACCTTTAAAAATATCTAACGCTACAGGACTCCAAACCAGGAAACTTCCACTTCTAGAACTGCTCTCCAATTCAGCTGCATTTCTTGTTAATGCAATTATGTACCTTTACTGGATCATGCATTTTTGCAATAATAAAGTGTACCCCCTGCATATACAAGGTGATCCAAAAGTCAGTAAACATTAAAATATTTGGATTTCAGTGTATTCAGTGCATTTGTAGCACTTCAGTACCTTCGTCAGAACAGTAATGCACAAAATTACGCATATATACAAATATAGAAATTTTATTTTACAATTATATCCACTAGATGGCGCTGTCTCTCGGAATACGTGGCTTTATTTCTTCTGAAC
Source organism: Stegodyphus dumicola (assembly GCF_044657685.1). Lineage (NCBI taxonomy): Eukaryota > Metazoa > Arthropoda > Arachnida > Araneae > Eresidae > Stegodyphus > Stegodyphus dumicola. The sequence goes on along the minus strand of NC_140781.1, from coordinate 102,286,288 downwards.
TCACTGTCAGTATTACACTAACCTATTAGAAACAAAATTATGCCTACACTGGTAAATGACAAGCACTAGATTTTGAGGTATTCATGCAGACAGACTGGAAACTAATCCATGTCGCTTCGCTCACCAATGGCCGAGCGGTAACGTCGTTGAACCCTAGTAGTTCGGTCTCAGGTTCGAATCCCAGCGAATGGGCTGGCTGCATGGGCGTTTTCGTGGTTTTTCTCATGTGTGACGTATATACCAGTCAGTTTCCCTTAGAAAGTCCTGCACGAAGGCATCCTGCCTCTCAGGCATATAGCCCTAGAGTGCTCTGCCATACTCAAATAAACCAATACAAACCGGGTCTCTTTCCCTGTAAACAAATCTTTCTCACCGTTTCTGGCAAGAATCGAGTGATCAGGCGCGACTTTTAGCACGAATGACCCTCCAGACTTCAAGACCCTGAAGAAAACCCTGTTATTTTTGGTTATGGAACTACTTGAAGTCGCAAGTACACAAGGATCACTTAGTACCAAAGACTTTAAAAAATAATAACCAGTGTTAGATGAAATGCATCTTAAATCGTCTTTAAGCAATGCTTAGTCATGGCGACTGACATATTCAACACTTATTGGGATATATTTTCAATTTACTATAGATTAATAGAAGACAGGCAATCTTTAGTGCAAATAAACTTCTTTCTCCAGATACATTGTTGCTTCTCCAAATACACTGTCAGTATTTCAAAGTAATCACATACATGTCTTTGGGATTCCACTTCTTTATAACGGAAGTAGACCGACAGCAACCTAATGGCTCGAAAACGAAGGTGTCGTACAGCACTTTCCCTAAACTGATCAAGCAAGAAGAATCTCGGAATGACACATTTTAAGTACTCGCATTCCGCAAAGATAAGACGCTCAAAAATGTCCAGGATTCGAGCCCGAGCCCAAGCCCAAAGACGCGTGCGGTCAGTTTATGCTAAACCCACACACTGTTCGCACCCGCAATGTTGGCTATTGTAAATAACCCTGGAAATATTCGCAAATTCATCGAAAAGATGCAAGCCATTAACGAGCCATTAACGATCATTAGAGGTAAATCAATCCAGGTAAACGCATTTTCGCGTAAATGGACGAGCCGCAAAAGCTCACATCTAACATTGGCAATTTTAAACAGCAGTCAAAGTTGCAAAATGTTACCCATAATTCTGTTTACACATCATTATAAAATGTTACTCTTCTAACAGATAATTAAAGTTTCCACTGTCTTTAATTTAACATAATCTGAGCAAAATAGAATGCGATTATAAATGATTATCTGTTAAAGAATAGTTCCTTTTCCCTTAACGCAGGCAAATAAATTCTGAAGAAATATCAATTCTGAGGCGCAACAGAACAGCGAATTAGACTATTCAAGATGTTAGAAAAGTTTAAAGCTGGAGACACGATAGCACGAACCGCTGCCAAATGAAATTGGCAGTAAGCTTAAGATAAATGAGACTTTTAGGCTTGGCAAAGAATTGCGACGGACTCCGAAGAAAAATGAAAGGAGTAATGAATTTTTAAAAGGGTACTCTCTCTTTCTTTCTTCTTCATTAATTGCGGTATTACTTGAAGTAGAAACAAAGTTAACGAGTTACTTAATTACATCACATTACATGTGAAATATTTGATTGATAGTTAGGGGATGAAAAAAAGGACAATGATGTTTTATAATGTAACACTTTCACGACAGCCGTTAATAAAAAGAAAAATTCCAAGGCTATTACTTCCAGTATTTGGGTATAAGTATGACACGCAATCTCATACGTTAAGTATATTAAAAAAAAAAAAAAAAGGGAAAAACAGAATTTAAAAAGACTATAATTCCCCTAAAATACTGAGTATAAGAAATCTTTCTAAATACCAATAATTCTACAGTAGTTTAGCTTGCAGTATAACGGAACTGCTGATTTTCTAAATGTATAACACAACGTTTCGCAGTGACCATATCCCATATTTTCACACTGATTCCGAGAAGATTATACAGGTGCTCAGATTCTTGATTACTATAGGAAGATACAGTCATCCCTAGCCACTTCGCGTTTCGGCTTTCGCAGCTTTAACCATGGTTTTCTCAAAATCTGAAGTCGTGATTTAAGAGGAGCAGAACCTTGCTCTTCTTTGCTGTGCAGTAAATCCCTTCATCATCATCGAACAAGCTGCATTATTTTCATAGGTTGCAAGTTGTGTGTGCGTGTAATTAAACGTATAATAATAATATAGTTATACGGTCTAATATGCCCTATTTTCTATTATTTTGGGTATGACTGAAGAATCCTATTTAATGTCTAGAAGCTCTAATAATATTTAAAAACATATTTAGGTCGTAAACAGGTTTTCGATACTCTAACTACAAAAAAAAAAAAAAAAAAAAAAAAAAAAAAAAATATTCGATTTATAAAGAATCGTACTTCGTGGAAATTCACCTACCGAGATAGAGTTTCAAACTTATTAACAAAGTTAAATGAGGGCGGACTTTACTGCGCACATGTGAACTACTGTATTTCAATACGCTGTGCCTCGTTTCACTTTGTTCACATTTAAATCTGGCAATTTCCACTTCCTCGGCTCTAAATCGCTTCGCATACAGCAATTTAGAGCCGGGCATTAAATCGCATACAGCATACAGCAATTAAAAGCCGGCATAATTATTAAACTCACTGGTTTAAACTCAGCCACGTATTACGTTCAAATCTCCAGAATCCAAAACAAATGCATACTAATCAATAGCCAAATCGTATTATAAAATCATTTCTGTCGCTTATAAAACTCTGTCACAAAGACTGCTTCTTCTTTTCCAGAATATACAATTTAATACCTATCAAGCTTTCCGTAATTCATCCATAGAGTTAGTCTATGCAACATTAGTGTTTCTTCCTCCAAATACAATTTCTAACATTCAGCCTTTAGACCAGGCTGTTATAAAAGTTTTCATATTTCATTACAAAAACGACGTTCAGAAAATGATGAACAGAATTGAATTTTGTGAAAATGCAAGCACTTCAAAGGAGATAAATAATTCGATATCTCTGGTAGAGGCCATGCATATTATTAGTCATTGCATAGTTTAATCTCTTAAAACTAGTCAAAACTACTTTAAAAATGTGGAATTTACGTATAAGCCTCTGAGGAATTGCAAACTACAGTAAATGTTTCGCCATCAACTGAGAGTTTTTATGAAGAGTTTTTAGAATATGTGCCAATTCACATTAATATTGAGATAACAAGCGTAAAAACTGACTATGGAAGTGTTAAAAGAACTGTAGAAACTGACAGTGAAAGCGATACACAAAAGAATGGTGACATGCCAACATCATTTGAATCTAGAATAGCACAACAAATAAAATAAAATAAAATAAAAAAAACTGTTAAAACTAAAAGGGCTAAAAGAACAAAATAAATAAGCTACCAGCAATTTTATGAACTTGAAAACAACTGAAAAACAGTTATTGAACAACATGAAAACACAAGAGATGGAATAGTTGTTTGTAAGAGATGAAACTTCATCAAGAACGTTAGTTACGTATAAAAATACTTTATAAAAAATTTCAAAATAAATTTCAGAAACTGAGTAAATAGTTTAGTTTCAGCAATAATTTTTAATAATTATTTTAGGCTTAATTATTAAATTAGTTGTTAGATATTGTTTGGCTTGAAAAGTTCGAAACTGATATCACGATTTGCAATACACAAATCGCTGTATCAGCTACTTAATAAACTCATATATGCCTAGAACGAAAGTCATTTTAATAAGCTGTGGGTATTGTAGCGGATGAAAGAATGATAGTTGACTAGCATGTAGGGGAAAATTATATAACATGAAAATTTTAAGAAAATCATTTCTTTTAAACTAATTGCTTTTTTTTAATTGAGTCAACATTTCATATGATTTTATTAAATCCATTTGTTGAACAGTTTTTCGAATAAATGCATTCAGTTCTTGCTTTCAAAACGTATGCAAGGCTTGTTCATTCTCAGTGGTTGCAATTTACGTACTGACTTCAAACTATTCATAAAAAAAAATTCATACAAAGTAGAGTCAGGATCATTACGAACATCAACAGCTTAAATGGAATTCAAATCCGGACCTGTTAAATGGTTTGTTCCGTTTAGTTCAGTTGATGTTCAAGGCAAAGCCTGCTAGAGCTACATTCCAAGGAGAAAAGTCACTTTCGTGGAGGATCTTCTACGGAAAACTGATTCGTATTGATGTTTAGACTATCTGGATTACGTATGCCAAAGCACTCAAGGGCCAACTCCCTAGGGGACTTACTAAGCGAAATTGGTTTCTGTTCAAGTTATACTGGGGAAAACCATGCAAACGCCTATGCAGCCATCTCGTTCGCCAGGATTCGAAGCAAGGTTGAAAATATTAACGTTCATAAAATACTCGCAATTCAAGGCAGAGTATGTCCAATATATTGGACTGACGATAGTAATTTCCGTTATGCAATTCAGTTTTTGAAAAATTAAACTGCCAGGATTGGGAATGCAAACGAGGCAGACTTATGGAATGAAAAGAAAAAATTAAACCGCCGTCTCGGGAATCTTTGCGAGCTCCCGCTCGGTAGCAGCAGCTTTATACCAGAGTCAGACTTTGAAATGCAAAAAGTCAGTATAGATAGCGCTAAGCTAATTTTGCTTCTTTTCCTATTTACGCCAAGCTTAACGAAATTATAAGATTACTAAAAGCAGACAGTTTCGTCTAGGTTCGATTGCAAACTGCTTGGTGTTTCAGAGATCTCTTTTTGTAATTAAATATAAATTAAGTTTTTCTGAGATATCCTGTTGGAAATTGTCTCTCCCTAAAGCGCTTCTTAAAGCGCTGTTATTTCAGACAGTCATCTATTTACGAACAATTTACTATGGATTTACTGCTGAAAGATAAACATGCCATTCTTTCTTCCACAAAAAGTTGCAGATTATTCATCCTTGAACCAATCAGCTACGAGCATCAAAACTCCTGATTTGCTGCTGTTATGGAGTACCTGTTTTCCTTTACCTAGTAATCCTATTAGTCCACGGTAGTGAACTGTTTTACATCAAGAGACAAAGTGCAAAAATTAAGTAACCAAGTTGTTTTCCTCTTTTTCCTTATGTGTGACAGCAGCTGTAAACGTATTATCTTCGCATTCTTTAGCATAAATGTCATCAAAGGTAATTCGCGATTGGAAGAAACTGACTTTTATTGCGCATGCAGTCTTTTTAAAATAACGAACACGCAGCGAACAATGAAGTATTCAGAAGTATGCTTTTCCTCTCAATTTTGAAGCGGAAAGCAAAGAAAGAAGAAATACACTTGAATCGAGTAATAATTTCTAGTAAGACATGACAAATTTTACCAAGCAATATCTTTCAAAGCGGGAAAGTGCAGCACGTGAAAAATGTTAGATAAATAAAATCAGGAAGGAAATTTGAAAAACTGATGCTCAATGCTTGCTGAATTTTAACAATGTTCCGTGCTAATATTCAGTAAGAGTGCACACAAGCATAACAAGCATATTTCAAAATTTCAGATTCCTCCATCAATATTTATACGATAATATCTCACACACAGCAGGAGACGTAGAAATTTAGTGTGTCGGAAATACCATTTTTCATATTCCTATCTGTTCACTTTACTCCCGTACTTTTGCTTACTTTCGTATTTTCTTCAAGCAGTCGTTTGCTACTGAATTACAGATTGCTTAAGCATATGCCTTACTTTTTCCTAAAACACATTACTGAATTAGGGATTGCTTAAGCATACGCCTTACTTTTTCCTAAAACACATTACTGAACTACGGATTGCTTAAGCATACGCCTTACTTTTTCCTAAAACACATTACTGAATTACGGATTGCTTAAGCATACGCCTTACTTTTCCCTAAAACGCATTTTAGCCAGATAAAAATTTAATTTTGTTTGCTTCTTAAATTTAAAGCACACTATTTTTATATAATGCAAAGATTACTATGATTGCAAACGTATTAAGGTAAGAAAAATGGCAACGTAAAATTTGCAAAAGCAATAAGTAAGAATTCACGGATGAGTGCCATTCTGGTGAAATTAGGATTTGGATTTTGGATTATTCAGTTATGGCAAAGCACACGAGGGCTATCTGCCTAAAGGGAGGGATGCCTTCCGTGGAGGACTTTCTAAGGGAAACTGGCTCGTATACACGTTACACATGGGGAAAACCACGAAAACGCCCATGCAGCCAGCCCGTTCGCGGGATTCGAACCTCAGACCGAACTACCAGTGTTCAGCGTCTTTACCGCTCGGCCGCTGGTGGGCCTCTGGTGAAATTAGATCCAGCTTTAACGGTCGAAATCCCCTATCCGGTATACATTTTAACGACAAAGCACGTCACTTAATTGTTTACCAGTATTTAATTGTCTCTAAAACATGTTCACAGACAGACGCTTTAAATTCATACTGCTACAACAGCAAAACTAACTATGATTCAATAATGTTCTTCCTTTGTCCCACTACTTGTCCTACTACTTGTACCATTACTTTTCAATAACTAAGAATCCCGATACCCCGCAACAGACAGTTTTGAATTAGCATAAGTAACGAAGGTACTCTGAAGAGTTAAATAGATTTTGTTTAATTATGGCAAAGCAAACGAGGACTTATCTGTTTAAGGGGAGGGATGCCTTCGTAGAGGACTAATTGGCGCGTAGCATGTCCAACCACACATGGGGAAAAAAAAACCAAAGTCAGTAGACCAATAAGGTTACACTCTTTCAAAGACAAACCTTTCTCAAGGTACACCTTTTCGAAAGAGCGACGTCATCACATCACAAATGTCAATTGTTCGCAGATTGGAGACCCAGGTACGCAAATCACACGTACCGCACTAATAGGAAACGTGGTTTGAGTGAAGGACGTCGAAGTCACCAACGCTAACAGCGTCGAACGAGCTGACCTTGGTCGAGAACAGTAAACCTTGTAGTATAGTAATTTTGGAGAAAAACCCGAAAACGCCCAAGCAGCGATTCCGTTCATCGGGGTTTCAGCCCGGTTCGAACTACCAGTATTCAGTGATTTTACCGCTCGGACGTTGTATGCCTGTTTTGAGAAGATAACAAGATAAGATATTTAGTGTCGAAATTCACAGGTTCACTGCATGACGTGATAAGAGTTTATTTTTATTGTAAATTTTTTTATACATTGTGGGAAAGTGCAGAAGGCGCTATATGCATAGTGCGTGTCCTTTCAAGCAAAATTATGTAAAGTGACATATCTGATATTTACTTTACGTGCGCAACAAACCACAGAATGAATCAAGGGAAACATAACAGAACAAAACTGTCATTGCCGAAACAGAAGAAGAAAAGCAAAGCACGAACAAATATATTTTATTATGCAAGGTATTCAGCATAACCGAGAGAAGCTTCGGTCACGCAGATACGAAACGCTATCGTTTAGGCAGGAAGATACGAAGCAAGCTATTTTTTAAGGCAGAATCACTCTCGTGAAACACATTCTGAAAGCTAGTCTCTTACACAGATATGAAAGCTTTGGTTTCCAAAAGTGGTGCAAGTTCGTTTTCCAGGATTTAAGGAAACTGCGGTTTCGTGTTTTTGCTCACAGATAATTCGCTATAAATAATGGAACTAAATGATGCTTTCTGAGATTTATTTTTCAAAACGGACTCGTACAATTTTCCCATTAGTTGCAAATAACCCTATATATGTATTTCTGGTTGGACTTGCACTTTGTTGTATTGACAGTGAGCTAAAGGGCTCAAATAAAGGAAATGCTGGCAAATTCCCCACAACAACTCGCCCGCCTCTCAGAGTTTTATCCTTTCCAGTGAAAGACATATTAAAGAACAACAACAAATACGAAGATTAAAAGAAAAATGACACATTGATTACCACCCTGCGCCCCCAAAATGGACAATAATGTTTCTAAAGAGTAAAAAGGAATTTTTAGTTTGCAATAAAAGGGCCTGAAACAATAACTCGGTAACACGCAATTTTTTAAAGCATTTTGCCTGTTTAAAGATACTTAAACTACTTCCCAGGAAAACGGAGGAAAAACAGGGAATAACCCTGAATATATAAATTCTCTCATACTGTTTTTAAATAAAATAAATCTAAGAAATCTTCGACATTTAAAAAATACATAACTAATTAAAACCGGTAGATCGCGGACGACATCACTACATACGTACCTTTACTTAAAAGCATTCTTATTATTTCTTACGTAACTTTACATAAAATGATTCATATTATAACCACCTACTCGCATTACAAATTAACACCTTGTAGAGTCGTTAGGTTAATTGGAAGCAGAAAAGATGAAAAATACGCAACCGCCTTCGCCAACTACGGACCTCTGGAATACCGGCCCAGCGTGCTACCGTTACCCCACGAAGGCACGCTAGGGAAGTGGGAGAAATACCTTATATACTCCCTTTTTTAAAGGGCGACTAGGGTTTTAGGGGACCTAGTCGAGAAATCCTGGGTGCGGAGAATTATCATCCACAACCCTTTTAGTTCGGGCGCCACTTGTAGAGACATTAGGATTTTTTTGAAAGCAAGAGAGATGAAAAATTAGCAAACGCCTTCGCCGGGAATCGAACAACAGACCTCTGGAATACCGGCCCAGCGTGCTACCGTTACACCACGAAGGCACGCTAGGAAAGTGGGAGAAATACCTTATAACCTGAAAATGGTTTAAGATGAGCAGTTACAGCAGGCCTACTAAGTTCAGAAGTAATCCATAGAAATTCACGACAGAGAACATAAAGTTATTATTTAAAAACGAATCAAACGGTAGGGGGTAACATGTTCTTCTAAGGGAAAGAAAAAAAATTAAGTTCAGTTCTATGTAACAACAAAATGAATGTATAATGAATTAAAATCGTCTGAAAAAATAACACTGTATTTTCTCGCGTATTCCCTCCCTAGCGTTTTATCGTCAGGTTCTGAAAATTATAAAAACATCCGCGTAATTTTCCCCTTCCACAATGAATTCAGACAACGAGCTCCCCTAAATTTTAAAATGAATTCGTCTATTGTGATTGTTTTCGCTTTACTAACAAAGATAAACCCTAGAAAACTAACTGGCCATGCCGAACTTTTCCCTTCTAACTGTTAAATTCTACGCTAGTCTACTACACATCAGAGCGAAGCAAACACGAAATCACATTAAGTCTATGATTTCGCTGATTAAGCCTCTCTAATTATTTATGGATGATATGAGGTCTAAGCAATAGCACAGACAAGAAGAAAGGGCGATATTCAAGTTAAAGGAAATAGAAAAGAAGATCCCTTATTAGACATTGTACTGCTATGTATTCTTACTGAAATATAGATTTCTTTTAAATAAATAATATTGAGATAATTACCAGTAGTTTATCTATTACTACTTTTCATCTGTTGTTTTTTTTTTCGGAAATTAAATTATTTGCATTGTTTTTCTTTTCGATTTACGGACAATAAAATTAGTAAAAAAAAAGTGGAAAAATAAGCTACGTAATACAGTTTACAGTGAAATGACTAAGAGCAAACTGTTAATAGAACAGCAATAGGGCCTACCAGCAGCCGAGCGGTAAAGGTCGCTAAACTCTGGTAGTTCGGTGAGGGGTTCGAATCCCGGCGAACGAGCCGGCTGCATGGGCGTTTTCGCGGTTTTTGTATGACGTGTATATGAGCCAGTTTCCCTCAAAATTTTCTCCAAGAAGACATCCCTCCAATTAAGCCGATAGCCCTCGAGTGCTTTGCCATAATTAAAGCAACCAAACTAAAAGAATATCAATACAAAAAAAGGAATAAAGTCATTTTTTACACTACCTTGAGAAATGCGTGAAAATATATACATTTTCGCTATATATAAAACTTGTGCTATTTTTATATAACGTATGCATCACAAATATAGATTAAGGGAACGTTCTCACACTCTTTATTCTATTCCAATAAAAGTGACAGTACGGTGCTAGCGTAAAACAATCGGCTGTCTGTCTCAAGAAGGTTTACTGTCAAATCGTTACCCGTTGGAAAGATTCCAATAACAGCTTAATCTATCAGCAACAGAAGGGAAGGAACAATATCGGCGAAATTAAGACCATAATGAACTCCAAATGTCACCTAGAACATCGAGGAAAAAAATAAAACTCAGAGGTTGTTTAAACTTAAAACGAGAATATCTGTATTGACAATAACAGCAGGAAATAGCTTTTAAAACAGAAGATCACTAGTGATTTATTGATGATATTCAAGCAAAAGCGGGACGTTCGTTTATATATATATATATATAAAAAATGGGGTACTTTGTTTCCAATAGTGATGATTTAGTGAAAAATTCAAAATTCGAGAGGAAAAAAAAAATCAAGTATTTATTGCCAAACAAATGCACTTGAGCACATAAACTTAAGTTGGTTACTAAGGCCATAAGTTTCTTTGAAAAGATTAGAACTCTCATTTCAATAATAGCAAGCATTTCCAAATATGCACAAAAGAATAGAAGCGTCACATGTAAAAAATGTACGCAAATGGCAAGTCAGATCTTTTTCTAAAAGGATCTCGTGGAGAAAATAACATTTATTGTTCTACTGTTTTAATAACGGTAAAGCATGCGAGAGCTAAGAGGAAGAGAAGACGGTGGAGGCCATACTGATGGAACTGGCTTGTATTCAACTTATCCACGGGTGAAACAGCGGAAATGCGAGTACGATCAGTTCCGGGACTCCCACCCGCGACTATTGCTCATCGATACTATTCGATTCGCGAGTGAATGGTCTGAGGGTAGGAGAATAAAATAAAAATACAAGTAATAAAATTCAATTCATTGTGGTAACACCAAAAAAGAGACCCCCTCCAAAGTTATGCAGTTTAAAGTATTCGCTACTGGCTTCGATACGAGTAAATTAAATTTGATCATGACCATACGTTGATGTTAAACTGAAGTAATTTTATTCCTGATAAAATTACTTCAATTTAACATCAACGTAAAAACATTCCCTCAAGTAAATCGCTTTTGTAAGGAGATAACGTCACCGGAATTATTCGCTCAGATTTTTCTGGAGAACTTTTCTTGTGATTTATTCACTTGTCTGGTAGTAACAACAGAACAAGTTCATGAATTTTTATCATGGCGAGAAGTGCAGGACTGCGTCTGTTGTTGACATGGGCCTTGGGTGACAGTACAACTTTGCTGAGTTCCATCCCAGTTTTAAAGAGATATCCTTCAGGGAACCGGTCCAACGATCGCCCATCCCTCTTCCTCTATCTCCAAATCACTCAGAAGGCTCACGTGTATTTTAAGCGCTCACACGGCGCAAAGACATTATACACCATGGAGGTAAGAATAAATCTCCATGGTGTAACTCTTCCTTACTTCCTACCTCCATGTTACACCTTCTCCGGCATATGAAAGGAGGCCAACCAGTATACCAGGGGTTTTTCCCCGGGGGGATTTCATAGCTTCAGAGGAGAATGTGGTCAGCCTTAAGTTCTGATATTTATCAATATTTTCTATACTTTTTCTTGTTTAATTTGTAAACTACATTAGAAAATAATCTAAATTCAAATAAATGCATACGCAATTTTCGAGTTTTAGAAAGGGTAGATGAATGATCGTCTACGAATGTGAACAGAGTGCATGCGGCAAAAAAAGGTTCAGAACCATTGGCTACACCGACCAAGGAGGCGGAGTACATTTAATGCGGCATACATGGCTCAAACGAGCAGTGACAAATCTAAATCTCGTAGTTCCTGAAATCCAACAAGAACAAAGGTTCCTTAGCTGCATAGTTTCTTTACATTTATCAATAATCTCATAAAATTCCAAGAACAGTAGTTTACTTCTAGTTACTTTCGACTATATCAAAGAATTACTTTTGCAACTGAATTCATACTTGGGAAGATAACCAGGAACCATGCTATAAAACAAATTCGTAAAATGCGGCTATAAATAAGGATTAGAATCAATTTTAAGGTATAGATCGCAAAGGCCACGTTCCTAAGGGGATGGATGTCCTTTTCGGAGGATCTTCCAAGGAAAACTAGTTCCTACTCACATTACATAGAAAATCACGAAAAAAAAAAAAAAAAAAAAAACCCAAGAGCCAGTACGCCGTGCGCAAGGATTAGATCCGGGGTCAGTCTACTAATACGCAGCTGTCTTATCCATTTGTGGACCAGATGGTTAATAAAACTATAAAGAAACTATATTAGACCAACAACACAGAAGAACATTACCACAAACTAACAATGTTTGCGAAAAAAAGGTCATGTTAATTAATTGCACGGCAAAACTCGCGACGGCTATTTATATTTAGTTGAAGGAAGGCTTGCTTTCGAAGAGGATTTGGGAAATTGCCCATATTCCCGTGTTAGACGCGAAAAAAATATATAAATGCTCATACAGCCAACCTTTTCGGCAGAATTTGAACCCAGGACGAACTGTCAGTATTCTGCGACCTCACTCACCCGGCTACTGGCGAAACGAATTGTGAAAAAAATTGAGAGGCCGATGAAATAAATGAAAAATTTGGAGAAGGGTAAAATGTTAATTTCTTCAAATAAATAATGTTTCAAATAAAATTTATAAGGTATTTCTCCCGCCTTCTTAGCGTGTCTTCGTGGTGTAGTGGTCTGCATGCTGGGCGCGTATTTCTAGAGGTCCGTCCTTCGATTCCCGGCGAAGGCGTTGCTCATTTTTCATCACTCCTGCTTTAAAAATTACCGAATGTCTCTACAAAGTGTTACGAATTTACAAACACGACAGTAACAAAATCATCAAGTCTGAAGCATACTAGAGCTAAAATAAGGAATCTGTGCTCATAAATGTTGTTTTTTCCCGCAGAGAAGAAATTATACGACATTTTCTGTGCTTATTTACGGCTCTAAAACCCAAAGATATTCCTTGTCAGAGCCATAAAAACGCATTTTTATCAACAGTTCGAAATGGCAGAGAACTATAATCTGTTGAGGTCCATGGCATAGGTGGGTAGAGTTTGCAAAGAAAAACACAAAAATTACAGGTCGAAAAAGAGAGTAAGCTTTCAATGAAAACATTTTTTGAACATCAGCATGTGGGTGATTGAAAGAAAAGCATCATAATTAAAAACAACAGCATTATTTAAACTGGTCATCAAAATTAAAGGATAATGAGGAAAAATATGCTCACTAAGTTACTGTTGCAACCAATATGCCCAATGCTGTAATTATTTGTGTTAACTGAATACAATTGAACCCAAAATTGGACTTCCGCGCGTATGTTAGCACCAGAAACATGCAAATTCGATGACTGACAACATGGTGCGCAATGGATGCAAGTTGGAATTCTGGTCTGTAGTGATATTTAAAGTGAATATGGTTTCTGAGAGTGATCAGTATTCAGTAATTATAATTCAAAGGCATCATTTAAGTAAAGGTCAAAAGTGGCGAATAATTGGTAGAATAGAGGGAGGCCAAAGACAAGTGAAGGTCGCCCAAGATTTGGATATCCCTCAAAGTGTCATATCAAGAGTCTGGAGCCGCTTTTTAAGCACTGGATTAGTTGATAGATACAGCCTGGTCAAGGGCGACCGAGAGCAACATTGCATCAGAAGATCGTTTTATGACATTGTTGCCCAGAAGAAACCACGAGGCGACTACAAGAGATTTGGTTTTAGACCTTCAGGCTGTCACAGGAACTCGAACTTGCATTTCTACTGCTGCACGAAAGCATAATGATGTTGGACACTATACGAGAAAAACCAATGGTTTGTGTCCCACTCACTCCAGCTTCCAGAGGGGTCCGTTTAAACTGATGCCGTTGTCATGTTCAATGGAGTCAAGATGACTGTGCCCAAGTGCTGACGAGTCCATATATAGTCCGAATAGTAATTCTAGACATGCTCTGATCCGGGGAGAGCAACGAGCACGCTCTGGCCACCTTACTCACCCGACTTGAACCCTATTGTGCATGTGTGGGATGCCTTAGCGCATCCCGGACACTTCAGGAGTTGAAAACCACACTTTTAGAAGAGTGGTGTGCAGTTCCACAATACTTGATCCGCACTTTGGTAAAGTCTATGAAATTAAGATTTAGGTATGCATATTTGTCCAAGGAGACCATATACCACATAATTTTTTTCTCATAAAAAGTGACTTAATTTTTCCATGATTTTTCAATTTCCATAAATTTGGTTTTAATTTCAATATTTTGCTAATAATCAATGGCCAATCATTATAATTTATGTTAACTAATGCTTTTGTACAAATTTTTATTAATAATTTTTCATTACGTTTCATTCAGTTACGTTTTACTTCTGCCATTAGCCTTTAATTTTGATGACAATGTAATTAAATTAAAAGTTTCAGTATTTGAAAATAACACCCTAAACACACATTTTTCTATAAACTAAAAACGGCTGAACTGTGCTGCCGTCTGCATTTAGTACAAGGATGTAGTATATACGCAAAGTCTAGCATTTCGGAGAAAGATATTTGATGTTATGTTTATGCTCCTTAAAAGCTTCAAATGATCATCGAAGATTGCAATGAGAGCTAACTGCGCAAATACAAACAGTAGACTAGCAGACTAATTCACTCATCTCCTACACTAGAAACGTTTCTTATGAAGAGGAATAACATGAACTTATATGTGTACTTGTGCAAATAGGATTTATTTCACCACAAACATGTGCAATCTTTGCAAAAGCCGCTTTATACGAAGAACTTCCTGGGCTACAACATACATGAATGCATTCAAACAATGTAATTAGATTTGGATTCAATAAGGACGTTATGCTACAAAAAGCTGTATTAAAAAATCACTAGCTGAGCTGCATGGGATTTGAGATAGCACTTTTCTTGCTCATTAAAACGAAAAATGAATTACTACGAAGCACTGAACAAGACTTTCACTCAAGGAAAATGAGGTTTACTCGAAATAAGGATTTCATGCAATACAGCAAAAATGACATAACGTAAGGTCACAGCTAATTCACAAAATGAGCCTACGAGTGGTGGTACAGATAAGACCGCTGAATACAGATGGGTGTTTCCGTGGTCTTCCTCAAGTGTAACGTAAGTACGCGACAATTTCCTTAGAAAGTTCTCCACGAAGGCATCTCTTCCCTCAGCCAGATAGTTCTAGTGTACTTTTAAGCAACTAAACAATTCAGCAAATAATTTACAAAACATCATGTTGACAAGCAGCAAGCAATAAAGTTCAGGTTAGTAATAAAATTCACCAAAAAACCACGCCTTTGCTTAATTATAGAAAAGCACGCAAGAATTATCCGCCTAAAGAAAAGGGTACGTTCGTGGATGGCTTTTTAAGAGAAACTAGTTGAAGTTCACGCTAGGCATGACGAAAATGTTTGTGCTGGGCAGACTTCGCCATGATCCTGTCCACAATGCTAACCGCTTTATAAAATTATTCCCAGTCTCAGATTTTTAACACGGGACATAAAAAAAAAAAAAATAAAATAAAATAAAAAAAAATAAATAAATAAATAAATAAAAAGAGAGATAGAGAGAAGAAGAAGACGTTTTATGCGTGGAAAGAGCCACTGCTTTTATGCAATTCTTCGTTTATTTTCGTTTTCATCATTATAATATCACATAAGCTCATCCTTTAAAATAGATTTACGGTTGCAGGTTCTTATCGATACATTTAGAAGAACTAAACAATAGAACGAAGAAGACATTACGGTATAAAGATTTCCGAATACCAACAAATCCAGTACAATGTAAAAACGTGACAGTTCAGATGTTTCCACACTTTTCGAAGCAGAAGGAATGGGACAAAGTGCATTCTTCCGTGTAACACAGACCAAGTAAAAGAAACCAAAATAAAGAAAAAATATTTAAAAAAAAGTACATTTCCAAATCACGAACGACATTCCGCGACGAAATCCATCAAATGTACGACAAGCACGCAATCTAAACCATCAGGATAGTTAAAGACTTTTTTTTTCTATAATTTTATGGCTACACTAAATATCACAGGTCAGCAAACATATCCAATAGACACTAGTTAATTTAAATTAGCAGGGCCTAACAAAATTGTTCAAGTTACTGAAGGTATTTTGCAAAATCAACTTTAACAAAGATTTTATGAAAGGTTTTTTTTTTTTTCCCCTATGGGACATTGTTTTTTACATACGTCCGCAATAAATATCTACTTAAATATATATATATGGATACCAAAAGAACTGATTAATAATTACATGATGAGCCCGATTAATTTCGAAAGTAGTTGAGCAGTTACCGCACAACAGCAGAAAATCTTAGAATTCGTCGTCTGAGTGTTTGTGGCAGAATTTTAGAGAATTTTTCGATTTGCGACGTATATCATTGCACAGATTTTCAAATAAGTACAAAACGGTATTCCTTTTTCATTTCGTATTTAATAGCTATTTTTAACTTAGTAACGTACCATCACTTTGTGGTGCGTTTATTTGATAGGTATCCTTCAGATCAACATTATTAACACGGGTATATTGGAGCCGGAATGCATCGGAACTGCCACTGGATGGGAAAGTTTGCTTAAGGCAAAGCACACAACGTCCATCAAACCGTTTTTAATTCCACATCTGATCCACAGCACTCGGGACAGCAACGTGAGATCTGTGGTATAGAATCTACTGGAGAACCAATATCAACCTCATTTTGAGTGAGGTTGCTGTTGATGTTCCCTCCCTCCCTCCCAAAGATTGATATCTGCGAAGGGTAATCTTGATACCTAGAAGCAAAGGCGCCACAGTTAGATCAACAATAACACAACCATCTTTTGCTCTGAATCCTTCCCAATTGACACCGCGTAATGATGTCCCCCCCTCACATTTTATCACACAACTATATAACTTCGAAATTATCTACTTTTATTTGATTACAGCTTATATAGTTTTCAGATTTTCTTACAAAATAAAACTGTTAATATTTTAAAGCTTACTGAATTCAAAGTGCAATCAAATGGAAAATTTACAGCGTTGTCCCTTCAACCTAACTTGCTGTCCTCGTAACAAATGAGCAGAACATTCCTCAGCGACTCAAAAACTGGTTTTAATTCTGCTATTTTGGGCAAGACGCGAAATCTTTTCCAGATGACTGCTTACAGGTAGGTCACAAAATACAAGAATCACAACTTAAAAAAAATATTAGCATGCTTTAATTCACAACTATTACTAGCCATGGCTTATTCATCGGGGTATTAACTGCTGGGCAAATAGACAATATTTTCATCGAAATAATTTTCCATAAATAAATCTTAAACAAGATTTCATGCCTCGCTACTTCGTTTCAAAACAGTGGAAGAAAGTAATTCAACCCTTAGAACCATAATCCTGTCACGCGCAATCATCGTCTAAGAGTTTGTGGCAGCTTTATAGTTACTGCAAGGAAAACAGATATCTTGTAAGAAACTGTTAATTGTGATTGACACAGGCGATTACCACTCAATTTTTCTATTATAACAGACGTAAAAGAAGCAAGCCTATTTTAAAATTAGGCAAAATTTAGAGCACTTCTTCAAAATTAACGACATTGCAAAGCTGCTATTTTAACTTGCTTATCATGTGTTGGATTAAAGATT
Source organism: Stegodyphus dumicola (assembly GCF_044657685.1). Taxonomy (NCBI): domain Eukaryota; kingdom Metazoa; phylum Arthropoda; class Arachnida; order Araneae; family Eresidae; genus Stegodyphus; species Stegodyphus dumicola. The sequence goes on along the minus strand of NC_140781.1, from coordinate 102,268,739 downwards.
GAACCGGACTGGATTATTTGGGTTACCGTAAAGCACACGAGCGCTGTCTAGGACGAATGAGTGCCTTTGTGGTGAATTTTTTAAGGGAAACTGGTTTGTATTTACATTACAGAGTTTAAAAATCACAGAAAAAAATTCCTAGCGCAATTTAATTAAGAACATCAGTCAATCAAACAAGAAAACTGAAAAATTTCCTATTTTTTATAATTAATTTACTTCCCTCCCCTAACGACTTAAACATATTAAATTCCAGTTTTCATCTGAATATCTTAAAAAATCTCTTTTCGTTAAGAACTTAAGAAAATTACTATACAATAAAAGAAAGCTCATTTCAAATAAAGAAAGGAAATAAATATTTTCATCGGAGTGGTTTTAAATATTAACAAAAAACCAATGTCTCAGCAGGTCTTAATCTGAGTTTCAGCAACAGATTTTTAACACTTGAGGCAAATCTCAAAATCGTGGCCTATTAGAAGGGAACTTATAATTTTTTTAATATGTTACACTGGTGGTTAAGCACTGCCAGATTCAAGCTGAAATATTGGTTAGCGGTTATGATCTCTGCCGCTTAAAAGGTAGCGGAAGGGTAACGGAAGTTTTATCTGTTATTTTCTCTCATTTATAGGCACATTCTGAATCGATATTAAATATAGTATTTAATTCTTTTTATTCTTTTCACATAAATAATGAACTTATTTTAGTTTAATTATGTCTCCTCCAGAAATTTTAGCTGAAACAAGGGACAGTTTCCCTTAGAAAATCCTCCATGAAGGTATCCCTCCTCTCAGGCAGATAACCTTGGTGTGCTTTCCATAATCAACTAAAACAAAAACCTATCCTCTCGCCCAGTTTAGTTACTGTATTTACAGGTGCAGCTTTTATTTATTTACTTACTAGTAATTTTACTTCCTGAAAATCAAGAGGGGAAAATTAAGCGATGTATAACTATGTTTAAAGGAATGAAAAGAAGAACTTAGCAGACTAAAAAATACACTCCAATATCTATACTGTAATCTACATTTCAAAGAAACCAATTTACAGTTATTACTTTCAACAGTCACATTTGTACCTACACAATATACTTTTCTACAGATCCCATCTTTGTATAGTGCTAGTACATGTCAAAAGTTTCTAAATCCACTGAAAACGCTAGAGGGAAAATTACGCGCGAGAAATAAATATGCCGGTAAATAGATAAGGTACACCGAAAAATAAATCTTTAAAGCTGAATTTTCGAGTTATTATAAACACACACCAAATGACGAAAAAACATGACGGCAGTTCAAGCAAAACGCTGCAGGCTTATTTTCTCTGAAATATTGATCTAGTGATGTTAAGTATAGTAATTTTCGCAGGTTTCTACTGCAACTTAATATCAAGATTTAGGATTGACATAACCGCAAGCGACAGACAAAATGGCAACTAAGCAACTTCTCTGGAAACACGTTCTCGTGTCACATTCTGTTTAAAAAACTCTACTGCGAACGGAAGACTTATAAATTATTTTTATATGTTGTACAGGTCGCCTGGGCTCAGTAAATCACTCTCCGGACACTTGCTGTGAGCCTCGCAAATTGCTGCCGAAAACCGATTTTTGTTGTGAGAGAGCAAGTAGATCGATGAAAGTTCCGACAGCTCAAATACGCAGTAAAACGACATCAACCTATGCAAGGAATAATCAATGCTGAATGAAGCAACCTATCCATTTACGTTGGACAACTAACGAAGCACAAGAAGCATTATTATTCCCCCCTCCATAAGACAACGACCTATCGCTGGGCCTATGTGCCGGATCGCAAAATGCAGGCTTCCACGTTCAAATAAATGTTCTTATTACATACATTTTGCTCAAGCAATAACAAATATCGCAAATGCAATTAACGCAATAGGCATTAAGAGACGTAAACTCAAAAATGCACACGGAAAACGAATTACTCAGAAGCTGATTTAGATTTTTCTTTTACAACGGCTGAAAAAAGAACGACTGCAGCTTAAAGGGTTTTAAGCAATTTAAAGATTTTGTAAGAGGATAGTGAAGAGTGCCTTTTTTAAATATTTATTTACTCCGTATATGTTGGGTCTGAGTCACTCAGAATATGTTTTTTCTTCATTTTTCCATAAAAATCAATGGCCGTAGGGTACTACTGCCGATTTGACAGAAAAGCTATCTGATTACGTAACTGCTATGATTTCCTTATCTACACAGAATATCGTAAAACTCAAAAAACATTTTTTAGCTACGTCTAGCTAGGGAGCAATCCGTATTGACAGAAAATTACAATTTCTTGCTCTTTGCAATGATGCGACGAAAGACTCTGCATAAAATATTACCTGTATTGGCTTTTTAATTATCCTGCAGTTAACAATTAACTAAATTCACGAGAAAAGTACAATGTTTTCTTTCAAGAAGCTAATACTACATAATAATGAATTTTCATTAAAATTAAAGAACACCTCAAATTATGAAAACATGCACAAGATTTCATAGTTTCTCTTTAAAAACCAGTAGACAATTGGTAGGATGACTTGCTACTGTAAGAAATGCTACTGTTTTCAGGGCGTCCGCCATTAATTAGATGTTAATGAAAATCGACGAGGAATAAGATCTTTCTTCGAAGATATACAAGATCTTTCATATATCTTCGAAATTTCAAAAAGACGTTGCCAAATGAAGAAAAGTTAATCATTTAAAAAGGTCAACTTACTTGATCTTCTAATCAATATTTTAGAACAAACTGTTTATCACAACTACAATAAAAAATTAAGTTTCTAACAATCTATAATGGATCAACTACACAATTTCTAACTCTGCTCTGTTTTTGTGTACGCTAACGTCTGCATCAAAAATAAAATCTAAAAAGTAGGATGAGATTTTATACTAACATATAGACTGCAAGTCTCTTTATACGAGATATAGATATATACAGACCAATATATTTTTTGTTGTTCACGCGATAACACACCTTTTTTTAATAGTCTGATATATTTCTTATTTATTATAGTATTTTATGTTCCAAATAAAAATAATAATAAAATGTCACAGCTTTTAAAACTGAACCTCTTTTAGTCTTACAGTTATTTAACAGAAAGGACTTCGATTTGTAAGTTGGCAAGAGTAAATATTATTGTTTAAGAAGATTAGCCAAATTTTTGTTTTGGCTCAGATTTTTAATTTTCGACGCATATGAATTTTTAAAGCTACGTAATTGTACACTCTTCTCCGAAGTATACTACAATCAGTAGTTTTCAGACTGCAATTTAAAATTTTTATTTATCATCACTACATAGTATAAAACAAAGTCGCTTTCTCTGTCCCTATATCCCTATGTATGCTTAAATCTTTAAAATTACGCAACGGATTTTGATGCGGTTTTTTTTAATAGATAGAGTGATTGAAGAGGAAGGTTTATATGTATAATAACATCCATTAAATAGTGGAGAAATACTGTTATTTTTTAGGTTTCTAATGTGATGTCGTAAATAATTACATTTTTTCCACTTACATTGCAAACGCAGGCTGAACCCTACGAGATTTATCAAAATAATGTATTAAGTATTGTACACATTGAAAAGGTCTACAGATTTAAAAATTGCGGGACGTAGCGTTTGCGGCGGTACCGGCCGGCCGGGGCGGCGGGAGCGTGCCTATAAATAGCGCGTCGGAGGCCGAGGTTCTCCCTATAGCACTTAGAATTTAGCAGCGATCGGACGCGTTTATTATCGGAGCTCTCTAGCGAGGAAAATAACAATATACTTAATAAAATGTGCTTTTTCAGGGCGACAACGTATCAGTAATTCTAAGTAAGTTACGATAAATAATTGTATGACAGTAGTTTTAAAATATAAATAATATTCTATTCTAAGGTTAATTTTTAAATCGCACTTATAGTAATTATAAGTACATAAGGTTAGATAAGATTAGATTAAATAAAACCATAATTTATGGATTGGAATTTTCTATTAAGATCTTGGTTAAAATTTAGAGTTAAATCAATTTAATATTAGGGAAATTATTTTCAAAAATCGTAATTTAAGGTGAGGTATGTAAGTTCAGAAAAAGAACTTAATAGAATACGTATCTTTTGTTGTTGATTATCTTTTATTTTTAGTCGCACGAATAGCAAATTATTTTATAAGTATTTTTAATTTAATTAATCATTTTTTCAGTGAGTGACATAGGCTATATATTTTATACCCGTGCGAAGCCGGAGCGAGTCGCTAGTTTATTTATATATATTTTAAGCTGATGTGTACGTGCATTGCCTGATGTATGTCTTGCAGACTTCTCTGAAAACAGTAAAAAGTGAAAATTTTATCACTCCCTCATCCATTTAATTACAGACACAAGAAATGGAAAGAAAAATACGTATAACATTGTGTTCATTTGCTCATCATTATAAGAAACCAGCGTTCTTATTAAATTAAGATTATCCTAACACGTTTTTATTCAGAGCCTGCCAAGCAATTTTAGTTAACAATTTTTATTAATGACAAACAATTTTAGTTAACAATTTTTATTAATGACAAACAATTTTAGTTAACAATCAACTCTATTTTAAGGAACTAGAATGTGCAAAATTTCATTGGGAGCGATGAATTAGCCTCCCACCCGGCAAATAATCACACATAAAACAATGTACACACATGCAAAAACCTGAACATAATTTTAAAAACCGTTATACTTAAGATAATAACTCACGGTAACCTCGAAACATGGGTTTTTATAAAAATCGCAACAATAACATCTTTTACGATAACTTAGTTTATCTAGGTCTCAAATCGCGAAAGGAATTTAGTCAAGTGGTAGCAAGTGAGTGATCCCACTGAGACAACTATCGAACGGAAAATGCCCGTGTGGAAAAACAGAGACCTCCATCACTTGATTAAGATTTGTTGGGAACCCTAAGTAAGAAGCCCTTTCAAGGATTACTTTCTTCGTTCCCATGATAGTTGGATAGTTATTCGAATACAGCGAAACATACAAGGAGTATCTGCCTCATAAGAAATACCTCTGTAGAGGACCTTCTGTGGGAAACTTGTTCATATTCATGTTACACGTAGAGAAAGCATTGATAACATAACTTCAGTTAAACATCGATAATATAATTTAAGTTATTATCGAGAGACCAGACTGCGTGGTAAAAGAGGCACCTTCGTGGCCTTACTAATACAGGTTAGGGGTACCTGCTTAATGGAATTATAGCTATGAGAAACTGACTCGTATTACTTTTACACATCGGAAAAACACGAAAATTTAATGCAGTCAACTCATTTACCTGTACCCGAATCGGAAGGAACTACCAGTGTCTAGCCGTCGTACTGACACAGCCACTGGCGGACTTTTTCATCATGAAAAAACAGGCTTATGATGAACTAATATATAATGATTCGGAAACCCTTAAAAATCTGGAGGTTTTATAGCTAAGCTTAACGATAAATAGGGAACACAGAATCCATCATCAACACACAGAACCAAGTGTTAAAGAAGTATTCTTTACTGCATAAAAAACACAATAAAATAAAGCGAAACTAAAACCACGCTTCCTGTTGACCAATGTGCATACATAAAAATACAACGAAGCAACACATCGAAATTTCTGAAGTCTAACTGAAATTATATTAGATTAAAAGACAGCAGAAATCCTGATTACATACAGCGTTTCGCATAAAAGTAATGCTTTAATAAAGTAACGCCAAATACTGCGTAAACGTAGCAATGAAAAATGAAGAAACTGAGTCTTAAAATGCATTCTTTATTCACAATTTAGTAGCATACAAATATGTCTGTTATAAAAATCCTTATTTAATTGTAACGATTCAAGACACCAATGATCAGACAGTGCAGTTCAAACAATAAGACGGTATCTCAGCAAATACTTTACATTCGCCCTGTTTTCACTGTTTAGCATTCAACCAGGAATACAGTCGGTTTATTCACAGCCAAACGCTTTTCACACATAATTGCACATATTATTTCCACCGGCTGCAGTAATTGGCGAAAGGACCTTTAAAAAGTTAACGGTACTCTTATATATATGGGCCAAGTCACACAAAAATGAAAATTACGCTTGCACAGAGAGTTCGCAGATATGTGCGGGGTATATAAATGAATTTGCGTCTAGCCAGGCAATAAGTGCGGAAATAAATGAGAAAATGAAAATACAAAAATTGAAATGCAAGGAATGTGTACTAGATACACAATAGCGTTTATTCATATTTTTATATGAATACAAAGCAGTGTCACACTTCGTCCCGAATATCATAAGATCTTCCTCCCAAGTGAGTCACTTATTTGAAAAAATTATAATTATTAAAAATATTATAAGACCAAATTAAAAAATCAGCTATATCATCACTGGTAAATAAAATGAGTACTTAACATTCTGACATTTTATGCAAATTAAAAAATTTCTCCAAAAAACTGAAGACTAAGACAAAAAAAAAAAAAAAAAAAAAAAAAATAAGAGGTTAGGCATCACTTCAAAATGGCAATATCAGACCCTAATTTTTATTTAGCGCCACAATTAAACTGGCATCAATGCATTATTAAAAAAAGAAATAAAATTTTTTTATTGAAATCGATCAAAAATATCATTACAAATAAATTCTTTTAAAATTAAATGAATACCACCAGTTTTTATTTTAAATTTTAAATATTTCCTGATATTAACATTTTGATTTAAATATTTTCAAGATCTGGGCATTTCCTAAATTTTTTAATCTTGCGCCCCGCAAGCTTATAATTCAGCAGAAGAAAAGACATTCCTAGATAAAGTAATATTGAATTAATAATAAATTGCTATCATTTCATTGATTACTATAAGATAATTTGAAGTTCTAGGTAAACACATACAACTATCATATACGATAAAGAGTAACTGTAAAAGCAACTGCCTAAAATGGTCTTCCCGCCTAACTGGTGAGCTACGACATACACCTTGCAAATCATTGGTTCAGACTGTTTTTTTCTACAGTTCAGACAACTTTTCAGAGTCTCGATTTCATTTCGATGTAAAGAACATGCATAAATCCTATTCATTAAAGTTTTCCGCAATCTGACCACGAACACTAAATTCACGTTTATTTTCAATTAATTTTCTCATTCTCGGTATACAACCATAACCGAAAAAATATATTAAAAAATAGTAATGGAGAACATACAGAATACAGCGTTAACTGTGATTATTATATTCTAAAGAAATGTCTGCAACAGAAGAATTGGTACCAAAAAAATATTCTTGTCATATCAAACTTTTAAATGTCATATGCTCTGTGCTAGCTACTTTAGTAAGGTTGCAAGAGAAGCACTGATTAAAAGATACGCAATAACATGCAAGATAAGAAACAAAATGCAATTTCAAGAGAAGCACTGGAACAGAAAAATACGCAAGAGATGCAAGCACTGGTAAAGAAAAGAAGTATGGTTAAGTAATATAAATTTTTAAATTTCATATGTCCACTAAATGCTTCAATAAGCTTACAAAGTAATCATACAGAAAAGAAGAATCATGTTTAAGACATATTCATGACATTTCGTGCATTCATGCGGACGCAGAATTGATGGAGGGATTCAGAGCAATGAGGAATGAAAACTAAATTACATTTTAGAAGACAGTATTTCCAGTGGATCAAATTTATGCCGCATATAAATAAGTTTTCCAAAACACAAGGTATGCCTGAATACATCTATTTCAAGACCATAATTTTTCCATTTCAGGAGCACACATAACAACGGTATAAATGTTTAGTCTTTACGCCAATAAAATGCGCAACTCTTTCGCAATCCTTGATTTGCGCATAGGTCGGGTCATTGAAGGAGGTTATCAAAAGTAGTATTATTTATTTAATTGTCACTTTTAACGCATTACAAAAGTAAATGGTCTTATCGAGGCTAATTAGAAATATCTTTTTAAAATTCGAAATAAATTTCAGAAATATTAATTCGCAATCGTTAAATGTCACATAATTTTATCGCATTTAATATATAAAGTACGTATTGGTATAAAGTACGCACTTGCACATACTTTATTTCCTTTTGTATCTTAAAATTTAAACAAGTTTCAAAACGCCCATGTTACTGCACTAGTTATTATTATCCATTCGAAAAATTTCTAGGTGGAGAGAGGAGTAGATTTCTAAGAGTTGCGTTCATTTGGCAGATATACTCTCATTGCTTACAATTTTACAGAAAGATATACATATTTATTTTCAGTAAATGACGCGTTAATTAAGAAAATGGGCAAATTTTGAAATATGACCTTTTGCACAAAAAATGTCGATAAGTATGTCATTATCATAGAGAAGACTTCTCCCTTTAATGTTTCTTACTATTGTATTAAAAAATTAAGCTTTAAATGTATTCACTTTAAATTTTAAATCATTCGCTCCATTCTACGTAGCATATTTACTCAGAATAAAAATACTCTTTGCTTCTTTTTTCGCAGTGCTTATTAGGTTAAAAAAGATCCTATTTCTTATAGCTATTTAGCTCATTCTGCATCAACAATATGTATTTTTTATGTTTTTCAACCGCCTTTTTCGTTTCATATGGTACTGTATTTTTCTTTAATTCTTGTTAAATCTAGTTGACAATTAAAACACTTAGATACCAATAACGTGAAAATACTTAATTTCGTATCCCATCACAAAAGGTTACCAGGGGCCAAGCGGTCAAGTCGCTGGATACCGGTATTTCGACCCCAGTTCAAATCCTAATGAAAGGGCTAACTGTATACGCGTGGTTTTCCCCATATGTAACGTAGATAAGAGTAAATTTTCCTTAGAAAATCCTCCACGAAGGCATTCCTCCCCTTAGGAAGACGGCTCTCGTGTGCTTTGCCATAAGTAAATGAGCCCAAACTAAAAGGTTCTATTTGAGCTTGAAAGGCATACGAAGCATTGAAGCATTTCGTTACCGTAAAGCGTGTAAGCATTCCTAGAGAAGAATACTTTTCTGAAGAACTTTCTATACGCTAAGCTAAGCGTTATTTACGCTATGCAGGAAGCAAAGCATAACAATAATCATACAGCCAGTCCTATTCCCGTAAAAAGAGCACGATTCGAAACTACGAATGTTCAGTGGTTTCCGACGATGGGCTCTGCTCCTGAAAGACACATCGTTATTGCAAGTAACAGTTATTTATTTTCAAAATTTCTTAAGAAAACTGAGAGAAAAATTAAAAAATTTCTTCAGAAATTTTCGATAAGGTGATGTTATAAAAGAAGAAGTTCATTTCATGGAGCAAATCTGTAAGATCAAAGCAGAAAATGCACAGAAAACGCAAAAGCAAAAAAATACACAAAAAGGGCAATGGGGGAAAAAAAAGAAAGAAAGAAAGAAAGAAAAAGTGGGGGGAACCAACTAAAGGACAAGAACAAGGAAAGACGTAAAGGCTATTAAATAAAATTCTTTGAATAAATAACTGAATATAAAAAAAGAGAAAAACAAAAGAAAGAAATTAATATTGTAAGAATGCAAGAATGAAGAATTCAAAGAGATGGATTAAGGGGAAAAAAAAAAAAAAAAAAAAAGAACTAAAATACAGATGGACAAAAGAAATGAAATTTAGGAGAAATTACTGCTGGGGGGGGGTAATTTAATGAAGATGGGTCTTGGAAAGATGGACGGGGAAAGGACTGAAGGAAAAAACTGAAAGACCAAAGGATAAAAATAGTAATGAAGATACTCAGAATGGGTGAAGAATTCATCAGAGAAATGAATTTAAAAATTCGCAGATATCGAAAAGATAAGGTAAATAAGAAAAATTAGAATTTCATTAAAATTTGGAAAGAGGAGAAGGATTAAACAAACTATAAGAATAAACCCAAAATTCCAGAAAAAATGGAAAGCTAAGACGAAGGAAAAAATATGCAGTTAGTAAATAGAAGGTCTTCCTTCCTCCATTTCCAGCAACTGACGGTTATGAGCTCAAAGAGCAAATTCCATGAAGGTAAATCGATACATTTACAGAAATGACAAAGCTACGAAATAAATTTAAAAATAAAAATTCCAGCAATTGGAAAGGAGGAAAACAAATCAATGCGAAAAGACAGGAGTCGAAGAAAGTTCTAAAGCCTAATTGGCGAAAAAGACAGGAGTCGAAGAAAGTTCTAAAGCCTAATTGGCGAAGGCTAAACTTAAACCATGAAATTGCTAGAAGTACAAGGTCGCGAAGGAAAACGTAATGCCAATGTGTATTCAAAATAAACATAAAAGAGAAAAATATGAATTCGTTATGCAAATAAAAACAGAAGTAAAGGGCAATTCGAAAAGAAATTGCTTTGAACATTTGTATAAAGTACGTATTTTTGACAACATTAAAAACCCAAATTACAACTTGAGACTAATAAAAACAAAAGTAGAGGGCAATTCGAAAAGAAATTGCTTTGAACATTTGGTATAAAGTACGTATTTTTGACAATATTAAACATCCAAATTACAACTTGAGACTAATAAAAACAGAAGTAGAAGGCAATTCGAAAAGAAATTGCTTTGAACATTTCGTATAAAGCACGTATTTTTGATAATATTAAACACCCAAATTACAACTTGCGACTTTTTGCGCAACACGTTGTTAGTCATCTAATTTGTATGTTTCATTATTTAATTTACGCATAGAAGCCCAATTCTGCGTTCAGTTGCAGATAATTTACATAAATAATTACACTACTGGACTTTAGTCGAAAATTTTAATGTGAAGAATATTTTTTCAGACAATCTTTTAATTCTGACAAGCAATGTATATAGTTATTTCATCAGAATGTTTTGACTTATTAAAGGATAGAGATAATTTCCCTAGAAATGAAAAAAACTTTTCAATAAATTAAAGCCAATCTCTAAGGCTGAATTTTGCTTTAATTTTATATTAAATATATATGTATTATCCATATATAAATAGTTCAAATAATATGAAAAACAGTTAACCAAACTTCCCCATGAATCTTCACATATATAAAAATATTCCTTAAAAGTTAAGTTACAGATTCATTAAATGGAAAACTATGACCAGACTGCCTATTATATTTCAAATATATACAGGGTGCCCCGTGAATGTCCCGTAATTTATTGCCGGACATGTTCAAACATACCGGAAGTTTGTTTGATTGTGGCAGCTGCGCAGGTGAGTCCTGCCACGAGATCCATTTCAGACACAACAGGATCGTGATACACGACACTTTTGATGGGCATTCTTAGTTAGAGGTCCCATAAATAATAATTATGACAATTATTATTTATGGGACATTCTTAACTGAGAGGCTATTGCACGTATGCTGGTCCTTGGATTATACTCACCAGAGTATTCAACACACTTTTTTTTCTCACTTGTCCTGCCACTTCTTAATGACCCGTAGTCATACAAATTTTGCTGCAGACGTGCAAACAAACTGTGGTATGGTTGATGTCTGTCGAGGAAGCTTTCTCGATAAATGCGTGCAGCGGTTCGTCTATTACCCTTAGCTATTCCATACACTAAGTGCATGTCTGCAAGCTCCCGGTTCACCTAGCGTTCCATGCTCTTCGCATGGTACCTCCGCTCGAATGCAATCCTCACTTTCCACTAGCACTCTCCTGTACAGCACCCCCTGGCGGCGTACAATGATGTTTCTGGGCATGGGTTCCTATGCAATTCTTAATGTTTATGATGTGCCTTACCTTCCCCAGAAATTTGTCGCAACATTTACAGGACACCCTGTATATATATATATATCAAAATTAATTGAATTCCTCCTCTTTATTTATTTTTTTGGTACATATTTTCAAGTATTTATAATTTCTAGGTTTTTAACTTTAAATTTCTTATTTTGTATATTTATAGGATATTTTGAAATTTATTGGCACTGAATTTCACTTTTTTGGGATCTTTGTATAAATTGGGTTCTAAATTTCTTACTTTTTATCTCTCTCTCTCTCTCTCTCTCTCTATATATATATATATATATATATATAAATTTAGCAATTATTGCTATATATAAACACAAACGCGCAAGGTTTTTAAGATAAGAAAAACGGGTTTTAAAATTGCCAAAAAAAGGTTTCTTAGTAAATTGATTTAGGCGAAGCATGCAGAGCTTCATGAAGAATAGGTTATTTGAAATATGGTAAGCACAAATGCTATCAGCCCAAGGAAAGTGATGCCGTCGTTGAGCACTTTCTAAAGGGAATTCACTCGTATTCACGTTACAAGCACGGGCTTTAGAAAGGCCATCACACCCGTTTACAGACAACTGTCTAAGAGAAACTAGGTCACATTAAAGTTTCACTTCGATAAAAATAATTAAAATGCTTGCACAGGCAATCCGTTTCCTGTGAAATAAGCTCGGGACGAATAGCCAAGGTCCAGCAATATTATTCACTCTAAAACTAATGCCCCTCCCTCCCGAAAAAAGAAGGCAATATACAGATCACAAAACGCGAAACAATTATCACCACCATGCTGAAAGATATTAATGCCAAAGCGCCTTAAATTATATTTATCACTTTAATGCAGCGGTTCTCAACGGGTGGTACGCAAGAGAAAAATAGGCGGTACGCAAAGAAACAAAGTATTTTTAAACTATTAAATTAAAAAATTAAATACTCCAACATCCTGTTAGAGCTTTTTCTTTAACACTCGTAATTCATGTGATCTGAGCTTTGTAAAAGGACTTAAGCAAAATATTTTCACAAATATTCTTTTAGCCATAAATATAACAAAATTTGTCACAAATGAGTTTTTAAAAGGAGAAATAGAAATGGATGTGGTATTTAACAGGAAATAAAAAAAAAGTCCCTATAAAGAGATAATAGTATTTCATTAATTCTTTTAGAACTTGATTGAATTGTTAGAATGTCTTCACTTTATGCCACCACCATTTCCGGGCTCATATTGCTCTATTTTCAGTTAGAAGCAATTTTTTGCGCCGATTTGCTGTCTCTAACAGCAGATATTTTGTCTTCTCGTTGCTTTTTATACCTTACTTTTCTACGCGATATGAGCATATCGTCGTTTGTTTTTGATGAACTCGTAATATATTGTGCATTTAAATATTTGTGAAAAATAATAAAACAAACCTAGATTTTCAAAAAAATGGTTAGTATTGACTAGGCGGAAAAGTGATGATTCACAGGTGATAGATCCAGGATAATCTACTAGCACTAAGAATACTGAAAAAAAGAGCGGCGCCCGAACTAAAAAGGGTTGTGGGTGATGATTCTCCGCACCCAGGGTTTAGCAACTAGGTCCCCTAAAACCCTAGTCACCCTTTAAAACGACGAGTATATAAGGTATTTCTCCCACTTCCCTAGCGATCCTTCGTGGTGTAATGGTTCTGCACACTGGGTCGGTATTCCAGAGATCCGTGGTTCAATTCCCGGTGAAGGCGGTTGCATATTTTTCATCTTTTCTGCTTCCAATTAACCTAATGACAAGCCAAGCATTGCCAGGACTAGGTAGGCTCACACACTTAGAGAAAACCTTACATTACCAACAGCTAATGATATCGTTTTAACATTATTCAATGAAAAAGTGGCTAATGAACTTAATAATATTCTGTTATCAAATAAAATGATACAGTAAGTCGACAAATTCATGAAATGCAAACTCCATAAAAGAGACACTTATTCCAAAAAATAAAACACAGTGAGTATTTCGGATTGGAATTAGATGAAAATACTGATATAACGAAGTTTGTTCAATATTTTATTTACATACCTAACGAAGAAGATAAACGAATTGCCGAAGAGTATTTATTTTGTGAACCTTTCGTTATAGAGCAACTGAAAATTAAATTTTCAAAGTAATTGGCAATTTTATGTCTGAGAATGATATTCTTTGGAATAAGTGCAGTGCCGTATGCAGTGACGGAGCTAGGGTTTTAACAATAAAATATTCCGGTGTTATGACTCAAATAGAAAAATAAGACCTGAAACTAAATTTACTCACTGCTCCATTCATCCACAAACTTTAGTAGCCAAAACAGTCCCCCGAAAGCCTGAAAATCGCTTTGAATCAAGATGCGGAAATAGTTAATTTTATTAAAAGACGAGCTATAAATTTAAGAATATTTACGATTTTATGCCAAAAGATGGACAGTGAACATGAACGCTTTTGTTTCATTCCGAAGAAAGGTTATCCAGAGGCAAAGTTTTAAATCGTCTTTTTTGAAGTTCGATCAGAAATTCAAATGTTCCTCTGTGATTAAACATTTGAATTGCAAAAATATTTGTTTAAGGAATTATGATTGGCGCGTTTAGCATATTTAGCTGATAGTTTTGGAAAGTTAAATGAATTAAATTTAGGATTAAAAGGACAAAGTGTTAATTTGTTTACCATTAGAGATAAAATAAATTCAATTAGTAAAAAAACTCCAGCTAATAATCAAAGAAATGGATAATAATATTTTAAGGTTTTTATCACTTTTAAAAAGTTTTTTAACCGAAAATAATTTTAAAATAAAAAAGGAATCAGTATCCGACATTTAAAGTCATTGTTTTCCATTGATAAATAATTTCAACATGTATTTTCCCGAGAATTATGAAAAAGGGTTTGGTTTGGTTTATATGTTATGGTAAAGCCTCAAGGACTATCTGCCTAAGGGGAGGGATGCCTTCAAGGATGACTTTCTATGGCTTGGTATTCACGTTACACATGGGGAAACCAAGAAAAGAACCATGCAGCCAGCCCGTTCGCGGAATTCGAACCTCAGACCAAACTACCAGTGTTCAAGGACTTTACCGCTCGGCCGCTGGTAGGCCAATTAAAGAGAATGGAAATTGGATTAGAAATCCATTTTGTTCAAAGTACCTGAAGTTTTATCTCGTGAAGAAAAAGAACAATTGTTAAAAATTTCCTGTGATCGAACACTAACTGAAGACTGAAAAAATAACCCACTTGTTAACTTAAAAAGAATTTAAAGGCCTTTCAAATAAAGCTATTAAAGTTTTATTGCCTTTTTGCATAACCTATTTGCGTGAACAAGGATTTTCTTCCATGTTACATTTGAAAATAAACACAGACGAAAATTAAAAGTGGATCCTAATTTATGGTTAAAACTTAGAGAAATAAGACCAGACAAGAAATTGATCTCTCTTGAACAGGCTAAATTTTATACTAAATTTTAGAATTAAAGTATTATAATTTAAATTAAAATCTTAAAGACAATTAAAATGGCAACCAATTTTTAATCTTATATTTTTTGTGTGCATCTTTAACACAAATAGCCAATATGTTGTACAAATGGTAAAATATTGTTTTTCATATTTCTATATTGAGAAATTGAAAAATAATTATTGTAAAATATAGTGTTGGTCGTCAGGGCTCTGTTCGCCACAGTATAAAAAGTTTCGGACGAATAAGGCTGGCGTTTATCAAAAGATTCTTCTTAAAAGTCTTATGCTCCAACATGTGTGATACCTATTTTGGTATTCAAATAGGCAAATGAAAATTTATAAAATGTATTTGGCTTAATTAAAATTGCATCTAAAGCAGCTCAGAATTTACAGCCAACCTCATACACCTCAAACGAGCTTCCAATAGTCGAATTAAATAATTAAATACATCTTTAAACAAAACTTTAAATTTTTTTGACACTGTTCAGACAGAAGCTATTTTTTATTGTATATATAAAAGTATAAAGGGGAAAAACACGAATACTTCAAACGAGAAAAGTTAATCGGAAGAAGGAAAAAAGAAACAGAAACGAGAGTAAACTTGAAAAAATAAAAAAGCATTTAATATTAAAAAAAGTAAATAAATACGAACAAAAAAGAACTGATGAATGTATTGAAGAGAGGCGGTGGAAAACTCTTCTTCTCCCACTCCAAAAAATTTTCCACATCATCGACAACTTCATATTTTTTAGCAATCCCAAAAAAAACAGTAGTTCATAAGAGTATTTTTCGTCTTTGCGAGCTTCCGGGAAAGGTAAAAAGACGCAGAGAAAGAGAAAGCAGCAATTTATTTATCATTATAAAGGACATTTCATGTTTGACCTTTTTATATTATAGTAACACGTGTGACGGCGGTCTTGTGAATTAGGCATCAAAACTAGGACAATAGTCATGGGCAGACCATTTCAAAAAAATAAATCATAACATTTTAATTTTAAAATGTACACTTCGGACCTTTAAAAAAACTTAATTTCAGAACATTTCAATTAAAAGTCTACAAGTTTAAATGAAATGGCTACAAGACCCCTCTGCCTAATGAAATGACTACAAGACTCCTTCATGTATGCTTAATAACGTCATTAAGTCTTGTTTTTTTTAAAAAAAATATGACAAACTATCACATGCTACAAAACTGGCAATACATATTTGAAAAAGATATATTTACAGTCTATATATATATAAATATATTTCAAAAATATTTTCAGATGTTTTAAAAAGTATAAGCAAACAGTATAAGTACTCGAAAACAAATTTATTTACTGTAAAAATATTTGTTTGCAATTAATTTTCAAATACTTTTCCAACACTTCTTAATATAATACTTAATTATAGTGATTTATTTGGGAAAATACTAGAAGATTGGAGTGGAAACTCAACAAGCCTAAATGAAGTTTAAATAAAAATTTAAATGATGTTTGACGATTCTGATAGCTTGGAGCTACACACAAACCGAGAAATGACAAAATTTGATTTGCCGGCAAAAATATTTAAATCTTCCTTACTACTTTCGCTTAACATAGAATTCTACCAAAAAATATCAGAAATGAGAAAGTGGGTAAAATCCGACGGAAATTCTTCAACATTAACACGATATGCGAGGTAATGTAAATAATACAGAACAGCTTACAGAAGCATAATTTTAACAGAACATTACCTTCTCAAAATTTCGCCTTTTTCGATGATTAATGTTTGGCATATATCTTAATTGTCTTAATCAATCCGTCGAAATAATTAACTCAGATAAAGTAAACCTGTCTTTCGACCCCTTTCATTTGATTATGGTTTGAGTTAAGTATGTACTCAGTTATACGTGGTATATTTATTTAACCCAGGTTCGAATCCGACGAAAGAGTTGGCTGCATGAGCGTTTTCGTAGTTTTCCCCAGGTGTAAGTTTCCAAGTTCTCCAGCTCTTAGGCAGATATTCCCCGTGTGCTCTTCTGTCATCAGATAAACCAAACCAAACCCTTAGTCATCAGAAAAATAAATCACAGGATCCAGCTATGGTAACAACTTGAAAAAGAATTAAATGAAGTTTCATACAGAATCAATGGAAATTCCCTACATTTTTTCCTACGCATCGTGTACAACACGTAGGAATAAATATACCATTGATCATGATCTATATTACAACACCAGCAATATTTACTTATTTCCAGAAGTACGTCGTCGTAAGAGAGCTCCACCATACTCGACTTTTTCTAGTTCCTTAAAAGTTGTAACACTGTCTACGGAAGGCTCACAAAACGCTGTGTTTATCTACATGCATAAAACCAGACCTTAAATTCAGTTCTCAATACAGCCACCAGTCTTTCAAGAGTTACTTCGCAATGCATAAATTTGATTGCGATGCAATCATTTTCACACTTTTATCTGGTGACTGCAATATTTTATTCCTGACATTGCTCCATTTTGTTCCAATTCAGATGAGACGAGCGGCCATTTCACCTCTTATGGAAACAATTTCACTTTCTCGAAATAAGATTACCAGTCGCCAAACGATTGTTTTCTTAGGTTCACGAACGTTTGGAAAGATCTCTTTATTAAACGCTTTAACAACGTTTCCGTAAAAATGCATTCCGAAGTAATGCTCAATCATAAATTCGTTCTGCTTGGTTAAAATTCATCTTCACCTTGGATTAAACAAACGGGTTTTGAAGTTAACAGCATAAACTGCAATTGAAATTTCATAAGATACTATATTACTTGTGACAATATATGAGTATCATCTCTTGAAACAATTTGCCATTAATATCCATTTTGGAATTTCCATAATTTTTGAAAGTTCGATATGTGCAACTTTCGGAGCACCCTGTATTTCCATCTTACTGATGAAACTCCTCTTCTCCCAAACCTGTTAAATCACCATCGTAATAGATAGAGTCGTATAGATAGTACTATCTACAAATTCTCGAGTAATGAGCAACAGTTTGTGAAAATAAGAAACAGTAAAATAGGTACATTCTAAAGGTTAACAAAAACATACTGTTTAATTTTTTATACACATCGAAACCTTAATTAAAGAAATAAATGAACAAATATCTACAAAAAAATATTGAATCTAATAAAAGTTCATTCACCTGAATTTTCTTTCGCAATAGCTAGATCATAAAATTTCCAGTTTTGGTGCACAAATATACATGAAAAGGTTGCGTCGCTCAAAAAAATTTGAGTTACTAAGAGTCTGAGCGAGGAAAACGCCGATTCCTTAGATTACCCTTTTTTATCACAAATATTTGCACGAATCAATCAAAAGCTTTTCAAGATTCAAGAAGTTCGCGCTTTTCAGTCGGGAAATTCTTTAAGCACGGTTTCTGAAATAAATTCCAAGTGATTTTCTGAGCCACTTTATCAGCATACGTTGTATTTGGAGGAAAAAAAAAAAAAAAAAAAAAAGAGCAAGTTTTACACCATTCCCCTTCCTAAAAAAAGAGATACTATCCATTTCTAGCAGTTTCCTGAAGATTTTATTTACATTCATTTCCAAAATGCGACAAAAGATAAACTGTACATAGAATACCTTAGAAAAATAAATAAATAAAAATTTTTAAAAAGCTTAAAATTGTAAGAATATACTAAAAAACATCTCAAACTGAGATTTGTTAAAAAAAAACTCCTCGTCTAAAAATTTAAATTATTTAAAAAAATATTTGAAATGTTGGCGATTTTTTGTAAATAAAATTTCTCCAAAAAATAAACAAACTTGAAAAAGTTTCGGTCATCGCACTGAGCTGAGTTAACTGTTGTACACTACGAGATTCGTTGTTTGGTTGACCAAAATAAATCACAACAGGGATGCCTTCAAAAAGGGCTTTTTAAGGGAAACCGGCTTGTCTTAATGTTACACACGGAAGAAACCACAAAAAAGCCCATACAACCAATCCCGTTCGCCTACATTCGAGCTCAGGTCGAACTACCAGTGTACAGCGGTTTTAACCATTCGGCTAAGAATTATTAGTCACGAAAGATTTGATTTTTAATAAATATATTCATCGTGTACTACAGCTCATGTCTGTAATATTATCTACATATTGCAAATGATGGGAGGGGACCTAAAATTCTAAAATACAGGTTTTATTTATTTTGTTGGAATGCTGTCACGTACAGTACGAGTATTACAGGCACCAAATGTGATACAGGATGTTCTAAAAGATGGTGATACACAGATTTCCTTTCCTTACACATTCAATTTAAAACTAGTGATTTCTAGTCAAAGTAGTCATTCAGACTCTAGTGGATACACAAGCGTTTGCTTGTAATTACGAAGTTTTTAAAACAACATGCAAATTACCTCCGCACTGAGCACAGCAAACGTTTTGTAAAAGGAAACTCTTTCTTTTCATGTGACCCTCGTAGGATAAAGACCCGAATTACTAATATTCATTATGCTTTTATAAGTCACAAACTAAAAGCTGCATACCTACCCGGGTAAAATTTGAGAAGACCACAGTTAAAAAAATTTTCACCAGAAACTGAGGCGCTTATTCAAAATTTAATAAAGCTTAAAAACTGCAAACCAAATTCTTAATCAACAAAGCAATTAGCTTTCGTTATATAGCTCCCTGCTAATCTGCTGTCTGAATTTAAATCGCGACTGTTTGAATTAGGGACTTGAACTTAAGTCTATACAAAAACGGGTAAATAGCTTACATCAATAACATCGTTGTTTAGATATTGCCCAGAATTTTGCACGTAATGGTATGGAATTTGCTTTTTACACTTTTAAAAAGCAATGAACATTTTATTAATTCGAAGCTCCCCTCTATGTCTGTGAGGATTATGTAAAAGTTTAGATTTTGTTTTACAACGTATTCCACCTATAGTATTTAAACCGTTTAAAAAAAAAAAAACTCTGTAACTCAAGATATGTACGACTAGGGTCAAAACTTGTTTATTGTTCTTGAGACTTACCTCACCAGAACACAAGTTTACGAATTTTATCGTGGCTAGGAAAACAGAACTGCGTCTATCCAACAGGTTGTAGAGACATTGGGTATTGTTTTAAATCAGGAAAGATGAAAAATGAGCAACGCCTTCGCCGGGTATCGAACCGCAGATCTCTCAAATACACGCCTAGCGTGCAGACCACCACACTACGAAGGCATGCTAAGAAGGCGGGAGGAATGCCTTATATATTCCCCCATTTTAAAGGGCGACTGGCGTTTTAGGGGACCCAATCACCAAATCCTGGGTGTGGAGAATCATCATCCACCACCCTTTTAGTTCGGGCGCCACTGTAGAGACATTAGGTATTTTTTGAAAGCAAGAAAGATGAAAAATGATCAACGCCTTCGCAGGGAATTGAAACACGGACTTCTGGAATACGCGGCGAGAATGCAGACCTCCACACTACGAAGGCATGCTAAGAAGGCGGGAGAAATACCTTATAAGGTGACAGTGCGACTTTGCCCAGTTCCATCCCAATTTTTCAGGAGAATCTCCCAGAGAACGGGTCCGAGTGTCTCCTATCACCAAACCACTCAGGAGGACTTTCGGCTAGTCGTGTATTTTAAGTGCCGCCATACCGCAAAAACTTATACACTTACAAACATTCAAGCCTTTTCCGGATTCGAATCCTGGCCCAATGGTATGGTATCCAGGTACTGTGCCGATCAGGGGACAAGATCAAAATTTAAAGAAATAAAGCTTGAGGCTATTTTTCTCTAATACCCGCCGTGTGAAAGGAAAACAGATTTTGATAAGCATTGGCTTTCAGCAAGAATAAGCAGACAACAGAGCTATTCGAATGTCGCAGAAATTCTTTTTGCGCCCCCAGTTGTTATGGCTATGGTATAGTACTTGAAGCACAACGCGCTCACAGTCTCAGAAAAACAATGTTGAATTTCACTCGAAGAAACCCAGTATATTTCCCGCTTAACACAGTGAGTGCCCTCAGCTTAAGTTTCTTTCTTTTTTTTTTTTAAGGCCATTATAGAGGAAGGAAGCTTGTAATTCAATAGTAGAAGCAAGAAGAAACAGTTGAAGGGATGGGGAGAAAAGTTATAATATTATTTAAAAGAATATTTATAACAAAGTGGGGCTAGACTGGTACGAGCTTTGCTAGTTGCGAAATTTATTTAAATTTTACCTAGAATTTAAAAAACTATTAAGCATATTCCGCTAAAAGTCAGAAGTACTATATATCCTCGAGAAAACCGGAACTAGCGTGGCTGGCAAGTTCTCTTAACTTTGTTAGTAATATTTAATTTCTATTTCAGCTCAATATAATCTCAAAATTATTTGCTTATTTTAGTACCTTTTTTTTTTTTTTTTTTTTTTTTTTTTTTGGAGATCACAAAGTCGGAAGAGAGGATGCAATTTATTTACATTTTTTGGATGAATAAATGCGTAGCGCTATTAAAGTATAATTAAGGAACTTGAATACGTTTCTTGCAGGCACAGAAAGGTTAAAAACGCTCTTTTTCATCCCTTACGACAGATATCTAAAAGGCTTCCTCCCATTCTTTAACTCTACTAAAAAACTCTTTAAACCATTCCCCTTACGTCATACTTATATTTACTGCTGACGGGTATGGAAATCTTTCATACCCAGTCAGCAGTAAATATAACAGTTACCATAACTGCTTTTAAATTATTTCGGGTAAACTGGATTTTCGAAATTGAAAACAGCATGAAAAACGAGTACAGCGCATGAGTTCATTTCTCCAAAATTTGTATGAAAGAAAAAATGACAATTGTGTTAATTTATTTACAATCAAACAGGAAGAGTTTACAGCAAAACAGCTTAGAGGGAAAAAGTTCCTTAAAGGATCTTCACACAGCTTTAGTTTGTAAGTACATTAGATTTGAGGAAATCTACAGAAAACTCAGCAATGACTTCTTTCGTCTAAGAAAAGAGCCCGCAAGGAAACTTCTAATGTTCAATGTTTTCATTCCTTCAGCACCTACCAGCAAATATTATCACAAGTGCATTAATAAAACATGAGAAACTGAGGATCACTCAATTGATATTCCAGAAATCAGTGGTTTTTATGCAATTATATCCAGAAAATTTAAGAGAAAGCGTCGATGATAAATGAAATGGAAAATAAGACATTCATCTCGAATAAATGGCGAAAGCGCAAATTAACATAAAAGCGTTATTTTCAACTGCTTGAATGCACAAAATGTTGCATAACAAAGCACAGAATATGATTTCTCATTTTGATTTTTTTTAATATTACAAAGCAAAATATGAAACTTCAACAAGCGTAAGTGAATCATATCAAATAAAAAAAACAGGCAGTCTGCTAGACTGCAAGGCAACGGAGCCCCTCTTCTCTGGTGTATAATAATAATAATAAATCAAAAAACAGGGAATTCTACGAAATACATTTTATCTTAATTCCAATATTAAAATATTACGCACATTTGGAGAAAGGAAGGGGAAACTAAATGAGAATTTTATGTAAGGAAACCGACCTTAAATTAACACCATTTCGCGAATTTAGCTCCTAAGTCATTAGTTGGCATCAGACAAAAAAGTTCAATTTTAGTTTTCGTAACACTTAACGCTGAAGAGCGACAAGTGGTCCACCAAATAGTAAAACCGCTGAACACTGGTATTTCAATCTAAGCTCGAATCGTGGAAAGCAAGCTGGCTGCATGAGACTTTCAAGTGTCTCTCCTCATGTGTAACATGATTAAGAACGAGTTTCCCATAAAAAGTCTTCCATGAATGCCACAAGAAGACGATAATTAAGTTAATATTGTCAAAAAAATCATGAAATCTTCCATTCAGTTGCTGCCGAAAGGGCTTTTACATTAATTACTCCCCAAAGCCATATCTTCTTCCACATTTAAATTTCACTAGACATATCTGCTTTACCAAAGGGGAGCGGCTTCTGTAATAGCTCCTCTATTTTTGAGACAGCGAAAAGTTTATCAAAAAATGTAAAATAATTTAAATGTTGATATCATACTGATAAGCTGTATCATATATGGTAGCTTTCGGGACACATGCGGCTCTTTTGCTTGTTAATCGCGGTTCGCATTGTAATAGGGTATGGTTTTATTTTTGAATATAATTACAATCTAAGGCCCATCAGTCGCAGACTAATTGAATACTAGTAGTTCAAACTGAGTTCGAACCCAGGCCAACAGGCTTGCAGCATACGTGTTTTTCGTCGTGTTCTCCATGCGTAAAGAGAATACGAATCAGTTCCCCAAGAAAGTCCTCCACGAAGGTCTCCCTATCCTTTAGCATGTAGCCCTCTTCTGCTTTGACTCATCAGAATAAGCTGATTACAATTTGAAACTTATATCGTACTACAAACGCTTTAACTGTCAATAGGTTAATCTTTAAAATTACATTTTATGTATAATACACACACTGGCCAATGAATTAGAAACCTTTGAGAATTTCATATGAATGCGCGATAGGGATGAATTGTGCAAATTTTCTTTATGACGTGGATTACACGAGTGCTCTTCACGATGAATGAAGTAAAATGGGAAAAACGACAGATCTTTCACCATTTGAAAAAGGGCTTATTGATGATGCCCCGTTTAGCAGGAGCCTCGATTTCGAAGACATAAAATCTCACAGGGTTTTCAAAAGTAGCCATATCAAAGGTTTTCATAAGTTGGAATTAGAACCCACAGTCCTTCTCTGAAAGACGTAAGTGCGGTTCGAGCACGGTTTTCCAAGAGAATGATCGGCGTCGTCTCCGACGAATTGTACGGCAGAACAGGGACTCTACAGATCGTCAACCAAGGCTCTTCCCAACAGATTTTAGCTCGAACCATGCGCAGAGAATTGCAGACGATATGAATGCATCGGCGGGTGCCTTGAGAAAGGTTACAGCCGAAAACATCGCGGACGAAAACGTCGCGGAGAAAACAACGCAAGGCAAAAACGTCGTACTACAAAACATCGTGGGAGAAAACATCGCAGTTCTAAAACGTGGTACAAAACATCGTCGTCGAAAATAAAGCAGTTCAAAAACTTCGCAGTTTAAAAACATCGTCGTCGAAAATATCGTGGTAAAAAATAAAGTGTCTATAAATCATCGCAAGACGATAACATCGCAGACATGCTTTTTTCAGGTTTTAATAATTGTAAATGGATATTCCCATAATAATTTGTGACCGCAAGATGTGAAGAAGGATAATTTTTACTTTTACATTTTTTTATAAACTAATAAATTTTTGCTGAGAAAATAAGAAAATTTAAGCATAGAAAATTAATGCAACTTATAAGCACTAAATAGAATTTTAAAGTGACATAGTTAACTAAAAAAGGCCATTAATAAATCATTTTTTATAAAGTTTTTACTGGAATTTTTCATGAAAAGTATTATCTATAATTTGCATTTAATTGTCCATGCTTAAGTTTCCTTCTTACTTTTTTAAGCAAAAATTTATTAATTAATAAAAAAATTTGAAAGTAAAAATTATCCTTCTTTACATCTTGCGCTCATAAATCATTATGGGAATATCCATTTACAATTATTAAAACCTGAAAAAGCATGTCTGCGATGCTATCGTCATGCGATGATTTATAGACACTTTATTTTTTACCACGATATTTTCGACGACGATGGTTTTAAACTGCGAAGTTTTTGAACCGTTTTATTTTTGATGACGATGTTTTGTACCACGATGTTTTAGAACTGCGAAGTTTTCTCTTTGCGATGTTTTCTCCCACGATGTTTTGTAGCACGACGTTTTTGCCTTGCGTTGTTTTCTCCGCGACGTTTTCGTCCGCGATGTTATCGGCGGACACCTTGAGAAAACCACTCATTTCTGCCCGACATGCGAGAATTCATTTGCAGTGGTGTCGGGAAAGAAGACACTGGACATCTGAGGATTGGAAACTGGTAATGTGGTCAGATGAATCACGCTACACCTCATTTTGCTCTGATGGAAGACGTCGAATTTGGCAAGAATCCCATGAAACATGAATCCATCTTGCCTTACTCGCATTGTGCAAGGGTCTGGTGGGAGCATCATGATATGGGGCATGTTCTGCTCGCATAGAAGTGGTGTCCTGGTGTTCCTCGAGGATATACAACTGACTTGCAGCGTATCATACCTGGATACGGAAAACTACTTCATAATACGTAGCATGGATATATATATATATATATTGTAGAACTGAAGAAAGCAGATTGTACATTCTGCTACAAGAAACCGCAAATACTATGTATGGGCTAAATAGAAATAAAATTCAGCGTGATAACAACACGTCATTTTGACTTGTGCTTTATTTATCATTAGTGTATTTTCTAGATGATCAAGGCTATTCGATATATAGAAATTACTTTACATTGTCTTCCAAAAAATATTAATATTTTCATGCTCATTAATGTTATCTCAATATCTATTTCATATCTCTAATTCTTGACTTAAACGGTTATCAAAAACATTTCCAATGCATTTAATTAGATTAAATGATTTCAACATGAAAGGTTTTAGATATTCTTCTAAATTGTTTGGTTTATGTGATTATGGCAAAGCCTCGAGGGCTATCTGCCTAAGGGGAGGAATGCCTTCGTGGAGAACTTTCTAAGGGAAAATGGGCTCGTCTATACGATGCACATGGAGGAAACCAGGAAAACTGCCATGCAGCCTGCCCGTTTGCGGGATTCGGGCCTCGGACCGACCTACCAATGCTCAGCAACTTTACCGCTCGGCCGCTGGTGGGCTTTCTTCCGAAATGAACAGCGAGAACACTGCAATTATTTTAGAGTGTTTTCCTACGGAATTAGTTCATCAAAAAGCACAAAATATTCACGCTCAATAATGTTCTTTTCAAGTCAACTACAATGAAACCCCGCTATATCGAATCAGGCTTATAACGAAACCTCGGATATAACGAATTAACATTTTGATTTCCTATACATTTAAAATGCTAATTTCTACAGCTATAGCGAATCTCCGAATGTAAGAAAATCTTTAAATAACGAACTTTATGGATATTTTCGACCATTTCTCAGAATTTTAACTCAAGAATGATTAACCCTCAAAGACATCTACGTTTATGTTCTTAAGATAGCGGAAAATACCTTTCCATTACCATTCTTTTATCTGCATCCCATCTTTCTAAGTGTTTTAAACAACAGGTTGGTCAGGCAGGTTTAATACCTAATTCGGGAAAAACCAGTGTACATTATAAGCATATCTCAGGAGGTCTGCTACAAAAATTATTATTCGTAATCATAAGCGCGTATTTTATATGGATGGTTTGGTTTATTTCATTATGGCAAAGACCTCTATCTACCTACGGGAAATGATGCCTTGATAGACGACTTTCTAAGAGAAACTGTCTCGTATAGATGTTATGCATAGGAAAAACCACGACGACGGCCATGCAGCCAGCCCGTTCGCCGGAATTATAACCCCGGTCCGAAGTACCAGTGTTCAGGGACTTCACTGAACTGCTGGTGGACCCGGATTTACAGGGAGATACGTATTTCGCGAAAGGTCTCAACCATAAATTTTTAGTAAGTAATTTATGTGTGAAATTGTTAGCGTATGGTTAGAGTTGTGACTTATCTCACTTGTCTCACAGTAATATCAGAACAAGTCACTAATTTTATTATGCGAAGGTCAGCAGGACAGTATCTGTCTTTGGGCATGGGCTTTGGACACTTTATAAATAAAAGGATGACTTGTTCAGCTTTCGCCCCAATTTTCATAGAGCATCTCCAGAGGGACAGATCCGATGGTCTGTGGCCCCTCTTTTCCTACTACCAAATTAATCGAAAAAAGGAGATCAAGAGGATCAGGTTCGAGACCCAGCGAGGACTCTGGTCACTTTTCATGTCTCTTGCTTCAAAATAGTTATTGAATCTACAAGCGACGCCCGAACTAAAAAGATGGTGCACGATAATTCGTTAGCACCAGGATTTTGCGACTGGGTCCCCGAATTTCCAGTCGCCCTCTAAAAGGGCGAGTATATAAGGTTAGTTAGTTATGAGCACTGGCCCCCAGCCCACCTAGAAGGGGAAACCTGCCATATGGTTATGAGAGGACAGGCCAAGCCACAAAGGCATTAAAAAATAATTAAAAAAAAAAACGTAAAGTAGATACATACATTCCAAACACTCTCAGTGAAATAGTATATAAATGTGTCGGTTCCATTTCTGTATTTTTTCCTAAGTTTAAAATCTTTATAAGTTTTACTTTTAATTAGTTATTATTATTATTCAAATCTTCTTTATATTATCAAAATTCATCTTAAATTTATAACTTACCTCAATTATTTCTGTTTTCAGTATGATTTTCTGCTTTGTTATATCTCGATACCAATTTCTTCTTATTCTCATTCACAGTTTGCATAATATCTCTTGCAAATTTTCTGAAAAATTTATAATTACTAAATAAATCCTCAAACTTCTCAAATTTATATTTTTCTCTCACACTTCCAGTCAGGCAACGACAAAATGCTTTGAATTGCCGAATTTATTACAAACTTTATATATATCATTTCTCTGGAGGTGGAACCTTTTTAAGTAAGCAGGGAACCTTCCATGTGCAGTGAGAATTTGAGTGACATCTGCATCTCCTAAAATTCCCATTTTTTTGCTAATTTTAAAACATTTTAAATAGTTTTTGTTTCTTTCAGAGAGATTCCATAACTTTTTCCAGTCTCTAATAAGCTTGTCATATATTATACTACATGTCCTCTTTTTCGAATCTTGAATAAAAACCCTTTCAGTCCCTACCCCCAGGAAGGCTTCTTTCGCTAGAGCATCCGCTCTCTCATTCCCATAATGACCAGCGTGAGCTTTGATCCAATGTAAATTCAAAATATGCTTCTTTCGTAGTTCGAAATATATATGCTTAATTTCATTAACAACATTATTCTTTTGAAAGGGGCGGGAGAACGCCATAAAAGCAGATAAGGCATCTGAGTATAAATTAATATAATACCCCACGGATAATTTCTTGATACAGGATAAAGCCATTTTAATTGCCAACAATTCTGCTTGATAAACTGAATTGCTTGGTTTTAAAGTAAACGTTTTGTAATTAATTTCAAAACCGTGGAAAAATACAACATAGGCACAGCCGATGCTCTCCGCAAACCCTGATCCATCTGTCTATATTCTCGTGGTGCTATTATAAAGCATTTCTCCCGCCTTCTTAGCGAGCCTTCATGGTGAAGTGGTCTGCACTCTCAGCGCGTAATTAAGAGGTCCGTGGTTCGATTCCCGGCGAAGGCGTTGCATATTTTTCATCTTGCCTGCTTCCAAAAAAATATCTAATCTATCTACAGTAGCGCCCGAACTAAAAGGGTGTTTGGATGATGATTTTCTTCACCCAGGATTTGGTGATTGGGTTCCCTAAAAATCCCCAGTCGCCCTTTAAAAGGGGGAGTATATTAGGTATTTTTGCCGCCTTCTTAGCGAGCCTTCGTGGTGTAGTGGTTTGCACGCTCAGCGCGTAATTGAGATGTCCGCGGTTCGATTCCCGGCCAAGGCATTGCATATTTTTTCATCTTTCTTGCTTCAAAAAAATCCTGATGTCTCTACACTGTCAACATTTATATCAAATCTCTAATTCTAGCTTTAAATATTTAACAAAAATATTTCCTATCACTTTAATCATATCGGAAGACTTTAGCTTGAAACATATAAGTTCATGAATATTCTTCAAAAATGAACTATGTTTATTATGCCAATGTCTCATTTAAAATTTGGTTCGCTTTTCTGTCATATGTTATGACATAATTTAGAAAAATTACCCAGCGAAACAAAGGTTCACTAAATACATAAAACACATTTGACAATATATTACATTAACAGTCTTTAGTGTAGCAGAAATGTTAACAGAATTATGTTAGGGATATGAAAGATAATGGCTTAGAAAATGGATATTAATACTTACTTATTCAACAGAACATGGAAAATTGCGATTAGACGGATCATGAGTAGCAGTCATGAAACATCACAGAAAGTAGTGAATTAGAGGAGACAGAACAATGAAACCGATGATAAAGATAGCAACGGTGTACATTATGACAGATTTGAGTCCCAATAGAGGTTTCTGCGGCGGATCCGAAGATAATGGACTGGATCTTCTTCGGTGTACTTGGCAATCTTCGATTCCGAACTCGTAGACAACCGGTGGAGGCGGGACTGCTAGAATGGTATTGTCATCGATGAAAATGTGCTCTTGGAAAGCAGCAATGGGACGCTGCGATCTGGACCGGTCCATGCAGAGACCTACACCTTCGACCGTGCTAGATAAACTACTATAAGCTCTTTTCGAAGATGTGGAACCTGCAACATATTCGGCAATTAATAATGATTAATAATGACTGCTTGGAAGGCAGAAGCGGTGCGAGACGGAATATGTAGTTAAAGACATCAGCTTCAAACACCAGTCACCTAAAGCTGATAAAGGGAAACAAACTCTATCCAGAAAACACCTGTTTGCTCATGCGATTGGTCCGCAGAAAAAGTTCCTTTCCTTAATTAACCACAAAAAATTATTTTTGCTATCAAGCAAAAAAGGTACAAAAATTAAGCAAATAAAACCTGCAATATGAAGCAATGGTTTAGTATGGAACCATGCTTTTCAGAAAAAGCAAATTGACGGGATGCGTTTAAAACAACCTATGCTTTGCCAGTGCGAAATAAATTAAGCAACCAAACTTGGGTATTCTCTCTATATAATCAAGTTAAATATTCTGCCCGGTCTCAGACTAGCTGATGACAGAATTATAAGCTATCTATTACAGCTCCAAAATGAAAAGTTTAATTCGTATCATTTGAATAAAATCTAGGCGCGAATACTTCCAACTCGAAAGGGGAACTTAATAAGCTACTAAACACATTCTTCATGGATAAAAGACGCACGAGTGGTTCGGAAAGCAGAACATTTCTGAACGCGAAGAAGCGGAAGCCACGGCATTTCTGCCAATCTTCCTGTTCCACGATTTTCTGCTGTAATAAAGCGCAGCCTGAGCTAGAGAGAGAGAGTTGAAAAGCAAAAACAAGCGATAGCAGCGCCTTACAGCTGATAGATGTGAGAGGAGGACCGCCGAAATGATAAGTGCATCTAAGATCCTCCGAACTCGCTCACACTTTCAATTACCTTCTCGGTCTAATTCTAGCGCAGACGTTTTTTATTCCTTTTCTTCGCACAGACTATTAATAGCAAGAATAAAAGCATGCATTCGATTATTAATCGACAATGAAAAGAAAGGGTGTGATGAAAACAAGTGGAAAGGTGTTCCGAGGCACCCGGCCAAGTTGGCTCGAGAGAATCAACTGCTGCGCGGAATACCGGTCAGAGCACTTTCCATCGGTGGCGCTGTTGCGAGCCGACAGAGAAATGAGAATGAGCGTAAGGACACGATATATAAATACTAGACGGAGATAGGGGATGGGGGATGGGGGATGGGACGGCGAAATATGTCGGTAACTCCGAAGGGCTTTCCGAGATTAATTCGCTTGTATTTATGGTGACGCAATGGATTATATAATGCGACGGAAAGAAAACAAACATTATGGATAAACATCACGAAAATCATGAATATTACATATCATGGCTCTTACATCAGAATAAAAAAAATTGGGAAATTCTAACACTTACAAGAAATAAAGGGGCAAAGAAGGAAAAAAAAAGCATACGATAGCTTAGAAATTTATTTACTTATTTATGATGGTGAACAAAAGCGCGTTTTCGTTTCGACTTTTTTCACAAAATAATTTTTATTTATTTTACAGCGATATAATAAAGACAAAATAAGAACAGATAGGAGAAAAAATATAAATAACAAAGTTATATATCTTACATATAACAAAGACACGAGCGATCAATACTGTAAAATTTCGCCGACAAAACAACAATACGGTTTTTCAAACATACCGCAGTCTAACTTGAAGTTATTCATTTAAAATGTGTTTATCAAGGAAGTTGATGAGAAGCTTAATACTTTCAAACAAATATATTACTTAAGAACGCACGGAAAGCGTACTCTCAACAAAGAGTATTCTCAACGTAGTCATGAAGTTTCTTTCATAATTTCATTTCACACGTGTTAAAAAAAATATTCACATTAATATTTATCTACATGAAGAGTTTACTGTGAGTTCGGCTTACTAGCATCCTCAGAAGCGCGTAAAAATTTTTTACCCGACAGTAAGAAATTTCTCGCTGTATTATAGGAAACCTAAAATCGAAATTATTAGAAGAGTATCAATATTTTACTTGGAACATGTACTTGGTGAAATGGTGATAAGTTAAACTGTAGCTAGTTATTTGATGATATGTAAATAACTTTTTGTTCTCATCGTCAAAAATTAATTTTAATTTAAAATTTCAGTTGTTGAAGACAGAAAGGCAATAATTTTTTTTTTTAAATTTAAAACCTCGACAAAGAAAATTTTGAGATAATTAATAACTAAAAACACATATTTCTTTAAACACACATACATTTTATTTATACAACGTACCTATATTTTACTTATTATAGGAACTAATGCATAGAACTATTAACTATTCCTAACGCTGAGTTCTAAAAGGTTAAAAATTGCGAAAGTAATGTGACAAAATGTACTAATTACGAAAGCAATGTGACAAAATCTACTTTATTTTAATGAATTTCCCATATTTTTAATAGCAACGCGTGCCGATAAAGCACATTAAGATGGTACTGGGCAATGTTTAGAGATAGTAAAACGTTCTGCTGACGTAAATCGTCATCTTAATTAATCTTATTTTTTATTTCAATTGAAACAGAAACGGATTGTGCCGTTAGGTAAAGAGATAATTATTGCTTAGCCAGAAAAAGTAATTTTTTCTTTTTATAAAAACAGGTAAGTTTTAAACTGTATAACCTTTCGAAACAAAATACGATAAGGAAAAATAAAACATCCTCGTACGCAGTGTAATAAAAGCACAGTTAACCTACGGAGAAAGGAGAATCAAATGCTCGAATAGATAAGAATCGTGGTAAGTATGAATAAATTCTACTGGGCTGAAGAAAAAAAAAAATCTCATCAATCTTCTAAACACCGATTTCTGAAATTATGGATCTTTTAGACACAGTGCTTTAATTCCACAAGATTTCTAAACCCAAGAAAGAAGCATTCTGTCATTCAGTCCCTCGTAAGATTAAATTCGGCATTCAATCATTTGCACCTAATCTTAAATTCGACAGAAAAATGGCTTTAAAGGAAATTCAGTTGAGTCCAGAAATTATCGACAAAGCTTATAAAGATGATTAAATCACACACGGACCCACCGATGAGTCACGAAACCCTTAAAACAAGCTTAAGATCCTCTCGTTTCTATCTCTAACGGTAAAACCAATGCTAAATCACCACACGTTCTTCCGAGCTATTAAAAAAATGATTAATACAATTTGATTGTATTTATTGCTCATGAAGTTAACTTCCTGTTTTTTTCTAGCCCCCCCCCACAGTTTCTAATTTAGTAACTAATTCATATCAGCACGACAAAGCAGAACGTAGAAGCAGCAAACAGAGCTACAAGTTAACTACGCGCTTAATCCAATCTAGCAGTCTGTTTAGAGAAAGATTTTTGGTTTACTGTTTGAGTTCTTAGAGTTTAGGTTCCGAAATAACTACGTCATCAGCGTTACGCAAGCTTTGTGGCATAGATTAATCTAGAAATGACGCAATCTAGAGGAATTATTACGATTTTTTGAATAGAGAGGGAGAAGTAAAAGGTTACTGTTAGTTAAAATTACAATTTTGACTTACGCATTTTTTATGTTACAAATATGTAAGAAAAATCAAGAATATGTAAAAGATAAATTATAATTTAAAGTAGCAACGTAAATTAATTTTTCCTTCTGTATTGTAAATATAGTATCTCTATTTGCACTGCGTTATTTTGAGATTTATTAATGTAATATGACTCTTACATAATTCTGATGATGTAAATAAAAGTAAAACAGCCAATAATAATTTTACAGCAGTATTAATTATGCAATCATATGTAAAGTGTACTGAACTTAAACTAATTCAGTCTGAATTAAGATTTCACCCTGAACATAACACACTTGCTCGCTACTCTTCGGCCTAACTGGTCTGCTGCTTTCTTCTTATTGCAAATCTACCAAAACTACAAACTTTTTGTATTAGGCACAAATAATATGCAAACTTGTTTGTGGCCGCTACCTGCTTACTAAAAAAAAAATGAAGATCTAATCAGCCTTCGCTTCCAGTTTCCTATTTATTATGGATCAATATTTCTACGCCATCAAAATTCCTGCTGTTCATTTCTTCTAAGTTTGTTTCTATTACATATATATTTAAAAAAAAAACTTTTCATTTCACATTTTCAGAATGCATGTATATATATATTTGTCAAGTAGAATAGAATATTCAGTATGCATAGCTTGCATGTTTTTGAATTTTATATCCATTTTAAATAATGGCAGTCATTTTGATCTTAAGTGCGCTAGCAGTGCCATACGAACCGTAACATTACACCAAAATCAGCAAAGTAATGTAAAAAGTAAGAATAGAAAAAAAAAAAAAGGTATAAATATGTAGAATAAATTCAAGAAATCACAGACATAGCTCCTTTGAAGACACGTCATTCGGTCAATGTAAGATCCGTCAGGCCTTTCTAGCAATGAGAGATTATCAGTTCTTACACTCCGAGTCTGCAGTTGGAATATATCCGTTATTTAAAGCTGTTTGGCTTATTTTCCTTTACTAAGTTAATCAGATTAAATGATCCAACTTTGGCAAAGATCATCAACGATCAAAGTATATACAGTCTAAGTGACAAGTAGCGCGATTTTGAGGTTACGTTAATATTAAGGGCTTCAGAATCGGCTTTTCCACATCTCAGATTAGCACCAATGATTTCCTAGACGCCTTGGAAGTATGAAGAAATTTACCGTCAGTTTAAGTGAGCCTGGGATTATTTGCCATAGTACAAAGAAACGCAAATCAAATACACATGCTGGTGTTTAATTGTCGCAATCCCTTTTTTATTTTCTTCTCTGTCTCTTTTATTTATTTTGCCAAAGCACAAATCTGATGGTAATTACGTGTGCTAATTAATAAATTGTGCTATCTTTTAATTATTACCTTCGTTTTGGATTTACAATAATTCAGCGATCTAGAAAAGTTTGAAGATGAATACCTGAAAGAAATGGAGAATCGGAAGAATGAATTTGTTTTGGGTGAAAGATTTATTTCCATTTGGAATGAGAAGAAAAGAAGAGATAAGTTATTTGATTATCTGAATATGGTAAGTCACCCGGCAAAGGGTAGGAATGCCTTCGTGGAGGACTTTCTAATGGAAACTAGATTCATGTAACACACGGGCAAAGCCACGATAAACAACCATACAGTAAGCCCGTCCGAACAAGGATAGAACTCCCATCATTCAGCGGTCTTAAATTACTGGCCCAAAGGTGGGACGGGAAGGAAGGGAGAAATAATTTAAAATAATAAGTAAAGAAAGAATGCTGATTAACAACAAAAGTCAATATGACATTATAATGGCCACTAAATATACATACCCTAATGCACATAGGCTTTAACGACGAATTAAATATAAACCGAAAAATGGTTGGAACAAACCAAACAGCGTCGCTGTTTCTTACAAAATCAAAAATTAATGAAAACGAAAAGATGTACGCATTTAGTGATAGTGAAAATGGTGATGCCTTTGTACAGCTATTACGTTATTTTGAAGCAAAGACGTGAAAATGTGCTATAGCCTCGCCGGGACTCGAACCCTGGACCTCTCGAATACGCGTCGAGTATGCTCCTAATTACACCACGAAGGCATGAAGAAAAGAGGAAGAAAATACCTTACACCTTTACTCGTCCATACTTTTCAAAATGTTCCCATATTTGAAAGTGTAAAAGTGTAGGCTAAAAAATTAGTTGGTTTGCTATATGTTAGTATGTCTCAGCTCTTGTGCTTGCCAGGGAAATAAAAGTGTTGAGTTTATTTGCTGATGGATACATTGGTGAAAACAAAAATATCGTTATAATGGCAACGAATTTACATGTAGCACATTAGATTTGAAAACTAAAAATATAACTAAGTTTGTTTGAGCTGCTCTGTGACCACAAGAGCTATTCAACGAACAGTGTGATACTGAAATTTCACGCAGATCTACTTTTATCTTCACAATTAATATGAAGTAAGAAATGTGTAAGAAATAATAAAGATACCATAATAAACTAGCAATTCAAAAAATTCAAGATTTTAAACACATACTCATAGATTTGTAATTACAAGTTACATACGAAGACCATATTCGTGAAGCAATTATTAACTGGACATAAACGGTTAAGGAGATTTTCGAAAATCTTTTTAGATCAATGATAATTAAAAGACTGCTGGATGAGCTTAAAATAAATAAATAAATAAAGGAAACACAGAAATTATCAACTAAAAATTTAAAAACTTAGTGTGAAGCGGCAACTCTTACGATGAAGAATCCCGAACTTGTCATCTTCTACAAGCCTTTGCACATAATTCTGCAAAACATTTTATTAGTCTTTATTGAAGTGTGCATTATTCAGGTACATCGTGGCATTACATGCTACGATTATTTTGAATATGGTAAAGTATGTGACGGCTATCTGGCTAAGGGTACGATCATCATCATGGAGGACTTTTTAAGGGAAACTAGCTTAATTGGAGTGAACTAATGAGCAACCAGCCCCTTCGCAGGCATTTGTGCTCCGTTAGAGCTACCAGTATTCAGCGGTCATACCCCTCGAATGCTAATGGATTCACGCATTAACAGCTAATAATGTGTCCTTTAATTAGGTTTAAATTAACTTTAAATTAATATATAACGCACACTCTGAAAAGTTAACTTGACACTAATATATTCATTATAATGCCAAATATTTCAATGAAAACTTCGAAAAAATATAAAAAAGAAATTTGCAAACTTTTGCTTTATTTCAAAATTTAACCGGAAGTTATAGCCTTTGATCAGAAATCACAATGGAAAAGGACATCACGGATTTACATTTAATTTCATTCATAATACATTCAGATCCGAATATGAAGGAAAAAAAACCTTTTAACACAAAAATCAGCATACGAGTGAAAATTTAAATATTTATGAATAATATGAGTGAAAATTAATTCCAAAGCATTAACTGTTACGTACTGTTTGAGCAGCATATACGGGAGAGAGGATACAATTACATAGCCTTATTCGCATGAAAAGCTGAGAAAAATCACGACTTTGCGTTTTTTTCCGGCATGTCACTGACACAAGCCGTGAAAAATATAACTCTAAACTTCTCATCCCATTAAACAATGAAAATATAATAAATATTTTACAGTGAAAATCAGCATAATGAGATTTATTTTCTGAAATGCAAAAAGTCCGAAAGTACTGGAAAACGCGGATAACTTTCTATACTAACGTATACAGTACTAACTTCTACACTAACGTAATACATTTCAATACAGACGGAGAAAAGAAAACTTCCAATAAATAAAATATTTTTGACCAATAAAATATATTATATGCCCCTTAAAAAAGTACTGCGCTGTTTAGCTTTTTCTTTAGCCGTTATTAAGCTTCAGATTATAAAAAATTGCTATTTCCCGTACTTATTTTTGAAAACAATATGAAACTTACAATAAAAATATAATTTCCTGTCAAAAAAGTGCAAAATAAAACAATCTCTCTCTATATATAAATTATATAATAATATATATATAACTTTTATTACGAACTTTTATTGTACTCGCATTTTCTCGCATTTTAAATCAGCAGCAGCCCTTTAATTCCTCTTTTTAATTTAAGCACACTTTAAGCACTATTTAAAAAAAAATAATAATAAAAAGAACGTTTCCGAAGCTGTGTCATATCTGAAAACTAATTCCGCATTATGCCGTCTTAATGTTCTGCACTGGGTTTAGTTCTTAGTCAATCAGATAAACCCCAATGTAAACGATACTTCAGGCTTCATCAAGACGAAGGCTTTGTGACTTAATGCATAAAAGTCATCAAGTCCGCTCACACCTGTGTAGTAGGTTTTATGTCGTAGCCTATCACGAAAGGTAAAGTGCGCATGCATAAATGCGCAGCTGGACTCAGCGAACCATGTGCCAGTTCGTGTTGGCTTTGCAGTGATTGATCGTTTCTTATACTAAATGGGCTTAAAGTCGAAAATGCGAACATTTAAATAAAATTTTTAAACAACTTTTTGGGACAATCAAGCTTTGGTAGCTTAGCAACGAAGCTTGGCTTATGCTTCTTAGGATCGAAAAGGTCCTCGCCTGAGTTGAGCTTTAAAGCCCTATGTTCGCCTTTTCAAGGGGCAGTTAGCCCTCATTTCCTTTTTATGGACGACAACGTTCGTCCACTTAAGGCTAATCTAGATGAATGATTTTCCAGAAAATTAGGCTATTAATCTGATGAACTGACCAGCTATATCTCCAAACATAAACCCTACTGAGCATATTCGATATGAACTGTGCATATTCGATATGAACTGTGCCAATATTCATGAATGAAATCCGTTCTTGCTTTCCACTAAATTATCACCTATAACATACGCATCATCTTCAAGGAAGTAACATGAAAGGAAGCCTTCCATAGGTAGTAACAAGAACTCACGAGCCTTGACTGACATGTAAATCTCACAAACCTCTTCCCCCTCCCTCGTCCTTAATTTTTATTCAATGGTCAGCACCTTGCTATATCCGTTAGAAAATGAGAGATTCATTAATCATTTAGCCACCTCTTGATGCAGCAGAAGGTACGACCGATATTACACCTGCAAAAAGGGGAATAGACAAAATCAAACATCTATGCTTTCTCCGTGACACAGGTGTGAGCCTGGGCACAACAATTTTTCGACCGGCTCCGTCTGCTACTATACGGAAGAGGACGGCATCTCTCAAACCTCTTAGAACTCTTTGTGGAACTCAACTACGAGTTGTGGATACATAACATTTTTGAGCAAATCCCATTATTAATCAAATTTAAAAGAGACGGAAATAAAAACGGAATTAATCAGAAAAACATTGTATTTTAATTTAAATAAAAGCTAAGCAAATTTTTACATCATAAGAAACACAATCATTGCAGGTACATTCCCTTCCCCCATGACCCCCCCACTGAGTACTAGTAGTTCAACCCAGGTTTAATCCCAGGCAAACGATATGGTTGCAAGGCTGGTTTTTCTCATATGTAACGTGGGGATTCATACAAGTCAGTCTTACTTACAAAGTCTTCCACAAAGGCATCCCTTTTGTAAATAACCTTCGTGTGCTTTGCCACATTCAAATAACCTAATTTAATCTCTTCCCCCCGCAAACGTGCGATTCGAACAAGTACATCTTGATCCTGTTTTGTAAGAGGATGGAAAACAAATACCAATTATAACTTAATCATTTTGAAGAAATGTCAAGTCATTAATCGATTTGGAGCAGCTTTTATCAGAGACAATTTGAGGCCAGATGTTTAAGAACCTTACTCAGAATTAAAAGAAAAGTAATCCGAATCTAATCCATCGTAACAGCAAGCTCAATAGAAAATTTCACAATCTCTGAAATCACATTTAAATTCAATACCCAGTAGCCATACTTTGATGGGCATAAACTCTCTTCTTATAATTCTCTCGTCCTTTAAAATTCATATTATTTTACATAAATAAGCAGTTTTATTTAACTGCGCATTTCATTTCTGGAAACTTGCGAATGTCCCTATCACATTTTCATATGATTTTCAAGCGGGGGAAAAATGGTAATACACGATAAGTTTCTTTTTTCCTTTGTCTTTCTCTCCCTCTAACGAACGAAGCAAGAACAAGAAATTTGTTTACTCTGAATTGCGAGAGATTTTCAAAAAGCAATCGAGAAGTCATTTAAAATCTACTTCCCTTGTCAATCTGCTGATAAACATAAAGACTAAATTTCTCTCTTACTATTCAAATTTGTTCTATTATAGTTATCTCCAAAATATTTTCCGGGAACCCTAACATACCGCGCGACTTCTCTCGGGGCTCCAAAGTCAAAATTCAAACTTAATATAACTATGTTTACCGCAAAACTAAACATCTAAAACAATTAAATACTTTCTCTTTGGGGGCAAGTTGTTCATTGTTAACTCATGAAGACTGTTATCTACTTCTTAAAATAATGTGAAATAGATCAGTCTTGATGAGTAAAATTATAGTTTCATAATGATTTTTTTTTCATTTTTTTATGAAGTGCACACAACGTTTATTTTCAAGGGCTCGCCCCCTTTTAATATCTGCTTTTCTGAGAATAGCACGGGTTTTTCACTCGTACGCATACACAACCAAGAATTAATAGTCTCACGGGTTCTTTGAATCCACAAAATAGTTTTATGATTTCCTCGAATCAACAAAGTTTGCGTTCACATTAATAAAATATATGAATACTTTTGCACCATCCGCACTTCAGAGACTATGGTTGCGCAACCTAGACGCAGCAAAACAAAGCGCAATGATTCACATAAAAGGAAAATGGTTAATCTCGAATGTTCTTAGAAATTTCCGGGAAAATGTTTTAGAATCACGATCAAAATCAATAATGTCTAAAAATTTCACAAAGGTAAAATGATACGGCCATTATTTCTTCTATTAGCAGAGTATTTACGTCAACAGAACTATAATCGAAGTTAAAATCAGAATTTTAGCAGAACTGTGATACTGCGAAAAATGCGTACTCCATCAACATATACTTCGCGTTAAATTCCTATTTACTTTTAATAAGCTTGGGTCCCAATGCAACAATAGTATCTTAATTGCTGATAAAAGCAACAGAAATGCTGCATTCATAATCATCTTGCCATCGTTAAATAACGACATTTGAGTACACGTATGAAATAAAATTGCAAAATTTACTATGACATATTTCAGGGATCCACGGTCGGGATATGTCGGTACCATTTCAAGATACAACAAACAGCTCAACATGAATTTTAGTACTTACAGACTACTAAGCATCATTTCTCTTTTGCAAGTTAAGCATTATCTTATGATCATCATTACGTTATGCCTCTAAACAGCCATGAAGTGTCGTGTGTCTAACTCTAAACGATCTAAACTAACTAGCCTCGGAACCAAGCACTATTCGTATGTTGTATCATCTCCTTATGAATTACAATGTCATTACATAGAAAGTACGGAACAAAATGGATTAAAAATTTGAAGCTGCTTTCTCTTACCTTCTCAGTCACAGAATTTAATTGACTAATTTAATTTTGTTATTAAAATCCCGCATACCTGTTTCGTCTATCCAGTTATTAATTTAAAAGCCCCTCAGTTACATTTAGATCAAAATTTTATAATCCAACACACACAAACACAATTATCATAGCTATATTTCGGTGTTGAAGACAAGTAATCCGATTGCTGGACATTCTCCTGCGACTTTCAGATGAGTCTTGAGTATCTTCGACTTCAAATAAGAGAATTCAGAGAATTTCTAATGACGCAAATTATTCAATACAAATATATATATATATATATATATATATATATATAACTGAGGTTTATGAATAGGCTAATGATATAGTAAGACACTAAAGGTTTTACATAATCTCTATCGTTCAGCGAGAAGATATACCGATTCAGTATCACTCTGGATGACACCTATTTTATAAACCAGCTTCTAGAAGGATATTACTTAAAAGCGAAAAAGTATGCTTTCAGTTCACACACACACACACACACACACACACACACAAAAAAAAAAAAAAAAAAAAAAAAAAAAGGAAAAGGAAATAATAGGCAGTTTTCTTCAAAAAGTCCTCCCTCGAAGTAATTTCTTCTACGGCAGACGTTCTTTACAATTCATTAACGAAGTTTTGATTTATTTCTGGGCTATGTATGATATGGGTAGTGTATAAGCAAAGGCGTTGACAAATATTTATATGGTGATTCTGCTTGCTACCGAAAAATATAAAATGCGCCGACAAAACGTTATGCTTTCCTGGAAAGAACTATGACTGTTAACCACCAAGAAGTGCTGACACCTCAGCTCGTTTCATCATGTATTTCCAACCTCATTGAAACAGAGATACACTAATGAATTGTTAGATAAATGGGGCGCTAGATTAAATATCATATGCTCACCACTTCATATTTTTACTACTCCGTTTGCGTTTAAAAATTTAGTCCCCTCTTTTTTTTCCTTACATACGCCGAAATCTTAAGTTAATATCCCATCGTATGACAACTCTACGCTAATCACTGCTTATTTTAAATACAGTACAGTGGAACTGCAATAAAATAATATGCCTACGCATTATGAAAATAAATTAGATAGGTTCTACTGCTATAACCCATCTGGGCAACGATGGTCGACTTCTTCTGAGACCTTGACAGTCAATGTGATAAACCAAATGCTTTAAACATGCCTGTTTGATGCATTTATATATACATTAATTGCGATTATTATAATAGCACTGTAGAGTCATTAAACCAGGACAGGTGAAAAATGTGCAATACCCTCGCTGAGACTCGAACCCCGGACCTCTAGAATAAACGTCGATTATGTTTCCAATTACACCACAAAGGCATGCGGAACGAAGGGATAAAATACCTTATAGCATATATTAATTACGAATAACCGAAAATCTTTAATGATTTTCCTTTTCAGAGAAATAATAAATTTATTATTTGAGATATCAAAGATTTTTGTTAAATAATTCTGAGAGATATCAAAAGCTGAAATTAAATGAGAGATCAAAATGATTTCTGCGAAATGATTTTACCCGTTTATAAAGTAATGCGAATTATCCAAACACATTAGATGTACGCTGTTCTACTCAAAACAATTAACGGATGTTACGATTCTGGATATAAGCTGCGGCTGATAAAAAAAAATTTATTTGCTGATATATGAGCTATAAGTGTTATAACTATGAGGAAACAAAATTACGCAAGGAACAAAGCATAATTAAATGTATTCTCCTTTTTGTCGAAAAGCAAAAAGGGCATATTTTGTACGTGACATAAAAAAAAAAAAGAAAAAAAGAGAGAGAGAGAGATTTCTCATTAAAAAAAAAAAAAAGCCTCTGGCCAAAAGCAATGTTGCACAGCTATGGGTAATGCTGGATTAAGATTTTTAGAAGCCTTAAGCATTTAAAAGACTTTCTCTCGCGGTTTTAAATTTAGCTGCACTAAACATTCCATGGTAATTCCAAGCAGGCATATTTAACCCTCAAAAACCTTCCTTTAAATACTTTATTCTTTTCACCCAATTTGAATATCTCGCGAGCTGGAAGTTTACATTCTGGCAGGAAAATGAAAACGAGGCTGACAGAAAAGTAAATTAACATAAAATAGCAGGTTAGAAACTTAAATTATATTTATAACCCCTTCCTTTGAGCTTTAATTCATTCTATCATTATTTCAGCCACATTCGTTAAATGCTTCACCGCATATGAAATTATAAATTTTGGTTCGAATTTCAATGAAATTAATATATTCTTTAATAGATCGAAATCAGAATGCACGAAATATAACATACACTGCTCCATTTCCTAACGAAACAAACGTTTCTCCTTTTAAAAATTCAAAATGGTTTCTTTTTAAATCTGAAAAGTTACAATTTTTCAATAAAAAAATACAGCCACAGGATAAATGAACATCGGCAATTAAATTAAACTTCTATTGGATACTTAGCTGTTACACTAAATACTGCAGTATTTATAGCAGCCTAAACAGCAAGCTGGATTTCGCCAGAAACGAGTAGACCAGTTTTATTTGCAGTGCCCCCAGAGGCACCCGCTGTTTGCTGATGAGTGTTAGAAAAGCTAGTACTGAGCTTTTTTAAAGCTAACCCCGTCAGGATTAATACTTTCTTCGGGAACGCCTCGAAAAATACTCTTTTGTAACTAGGCTTAAAAATATAAGCTTTTTAAAAATCTACTTTAACTCACTCTTCTGCCTTAAAGACATGCATTTTAGTCCTATAGTTTTCCAAGCAGTAACTGCAATCCGAGTGGTGTTTAATGCGGCAATTACAGAAGCTGTTAACTACGTTTTTATATAATTACATCAAGTAACATTTATAAGGTATTTCTCACGCCTTCTTAGCACGCCTTCGTGATGTAGTAGTCAGGACGCTCGGCACGTATTCGAGAGGTCCGTGGTTCGAGTCCCGGCGAAGGCACTGCTCATTTTTCACATGCCCTCTTTCGAAATAACTTAATGTCTCTACAGTAGCGCCCGAACTAAAAGGTGGTGGATGACGATTCTTCACCACCAGGATTTGGCGATTGGGTCCTCTAAGACCCAAGTCGTCATTTAAAAGGAGGAGTATATAAGGTATTTCTCCCGCCTTCTTAGCATACCTTCGTGGTGTAGTGCTCAGCACGCTCAATGCGTATTCGAGAGGTCCGTGGTTCGAGTCCCGGCGAAGGCATTGCTCATTTTTCACATCTCCTGTTTCGAAATAACTTAATGTCTCTACACATTTAATAAATAACTGTAACTTATTCTAATAATAAACTTAATATACATCAATCGACAGCCTCGTTATATTTGGTTTGTAACTACGAAATGGCGGCAGAAAATTTTTGAACCAAGATTAAACTTGAAAGCAGGAGAGTCACATTAAGTTCAAGAAAAGCAGCAAAAAATTCTACATCTGATTTTTAAGGACACAACCTAAATATGATTTTGAATACAACATATACGAAGCAAAATGTAATTCTTAATATTACATTAAAAACCACAGCTATCTCCCCTGCTTACACTTAACAATTTGCTCATCCATTCATCTCAAAGTGGAGTCGCAAAGCGAAATATTGGGGGGGGGGGTAATTCTAACTTGAAATAGATATCGAGCTACGAAACATGTTTTTGACAGTCAGGCATTTCAATTTTTACATATATTGCATGTACAGTATATTTAAACTATTTCAAACTGTCCATCTAGTTCATCTAGCAGCGAGAATCTTTGGGACATGATTGAGATCATGTTGCGGGCCTTTAAGTGCGATATAAGAAATTCAATATGATAAGTAATCACTTTATTACAAAGAACACACTGAATGACCAAAATAACGGCAACGGGAAGTGTACATGAACATCTTCTGAGAAGACTGACCCAAACGCAAATAAAGAGGTTAATAGCTGATCTGTCCAAACGGGTATCGTAATCGCCGAAAATGGCTAATGTGGGCTACCTTAGCAACTCTGATTTTGGGTGTACTCTCAGAAAAGGACAGACTGCTCACCCTAACTTTGAAGAGTCAATGAAGATTTTCAAAGGCAACAATATCGAAGGATCAATACTATGGCTATACCATTGAAAGTCGTCTCAGTGCCCAATGAAAAAACGACAGACGCCACTATTAATGATTGTCACAGAAACACTGTTCACATTTTTACAACCTGACCTGGAAGCACATCCTACATTCAGGCTGAAAATCGAAGCTCCAAAGAAAGTCATTAAAAAAAGTTCAAACAGGGACTCTAAGCTGACATATTACTTGTTGCGCTAAAAAACAGCGACTGCTGACTGCGCGTAATTGCGCCTTATTTGGTGGCGAAAACACCCAAACTGGACTTCTAGATAATAACGACAATGCTTCCTGTTACATCAAGCTTCTTCTTCAATGGCCAGACACCGTTGCCATCCTCAGAATCGAATTCCAAGCTCTTTTATCCCTGGCCATAGACATCCAATTGGTTATTTTTTTAAACTCTTAAGTCTGTTTCCAAACAGTCGAGCCACCTAAGTTTAGGTCTCCCTCTTTTTCGGGTGCCGAATGGTGCTACACCAAGCTAACAGGAAGATATGAATGAGCAGTCATGAGTATGAAGCCAAGGATCTATTTAATAGCATTTAACTGTGTTCATGGCGGGTATGGCTCTGTATTTATATATGGTG
The DNA here is from genome assembly GCF_044657685.1 of Stegodyphus dumicola. NCBI lineage: Eukaryota > Metazoa > Arthropoda > Arachnida > Araneae > Eresidae > Stegodyphus > Stegodyphus dumicola. The sequence continues at coordinate 102,223,784 of NC_140781.1, read as the reverse complement.
GCTTCATATACAGCGTATTAGGTTCTCTTGTCTTTAAATACAGCGTGCGACAAGAAGGTGCTGGATGATGAATCAAGTTTTCCGTGTATCCCGAAATGAGGATGCATCACAAAAATAATGCTACCATCGGCCACGCACACTCTCAGAGAAAACTCTTCCGAGTTCCAGACTACACATCCAAAATCTCCAGATCTCATCGAATTTCTTAGGGGAGATATAAAAACGTGGAAAAGTGATTGGATATTGTTAACTGGAGATGGTCCGACGCTTTGATTGCGGAGAAGTCGCTAACTCAATGATCAGTAAATCAGTCATTTTCATCCTATAAACTGATCACAGAAGACACCGCACAGAAAGTGCATTAACCGTAATCGTCACTAAAACAATTTACAGAATAAGGTTTTCTTCCTCCTTACTGTTTGATTACGTGGTGTAACTGGAAATCACGTCTGGCTAGCAACGTAAGGTCCGGAATTCGAATTTCGGCAAGCACACTGCTCATTTTTAAAGTTTTTCTGCTCCAAAATAAACCTAATTATTTCTCCCTTCTTTCTGTATGCATTCATGATGTAATAGTTAGCACACTCGGCGCATATTCGAGAGATCCAGGTTCGAGTCCCGGCGAGGGCATTGCAGATTTTTCATGTCTCCCGCATCAAAAATAACATAATGTCTCTACAAACTTTACAACGTAATTAATTAAAAAAATTTTTGATGCACAACATCAAAAATATGATGGAAAGGATTGATAAATCGTATTCAAATCACATATTAAAAGCAAACATTATTTCGCTCATCTGTTTTTAATTATTGATGTACTAAAATTTCAAACTCCATTTTTAAGAACTTTTTCAAAAAAAAATCGTATCTGCCACGGCTATTTTTAGACTATAATTTGAAGATTTATATAATTTCAGCGAAGCCAAGCTAATCTTAGCACATTTTACAAATTAGTATCCTCTTTCAGAAATACTATTACGTGGAATTCAATCATATGAAATTTTCTTCCACAAATCTGCACTTTTTTTTAAATGTGTGCCCATCGAAAGAGAGCGCAGCTAAAGTTACTGGACCGGAAAGAAATCAAGGCCGTTTCTATGTGCGCGAGAAGTGAATGTTGTTACGTGCGTAGTCAATTCTGTTCAGTACATGTTTCCTTTTGACCTCTTGCGGCCAAATAGTTCAACGCACAATCAGGGATTGTGATTTATGATCAATTTCCATATACTCAGTGTTATTACTTTAAAGCAGCGTTTCTTAAACTGTGGGTTGCGCCTCCAAGTGGTGTCGCAGAGCGAAATATTGGAGGGGGGGGGGTAATTCTAACTTGAAATAGATATCGAGCTACGAAACATGTTTTTGACAGTCGGGCATTTCAATTTTTACATATATTGCATGTACAGTAAATTTAAACTATTTCAAACTGTCCATCTAGTTCATCTAGCAGCGAGAATCTTTGGGACATGATTGAGATCATGTTGCGGGCCTTTAAGTGCGATATAAGAAATTCAATATGATAAGTAATCACTTTATTACAAAGTAATGCATATTTGCTTAAAATTTAAAAAGTACAAAAAAGTACAAAAAAAAAAAAAAAAAAGAAAGAAAAGAAAAAAAAAGAATCAATAAATAAAAACTTACGGCCAAAAGCCTTTTAACTGGATTATTTTACTTTAAATGCAAATTTTACAACACAAAAAAGTTTTGTAAAAATATTTTTTTTTTACTTATTTTTTTTTTTACTTTATTATTTTAAAATTTGTAAATTAGTTTAATTTCTAAACGTTACGTATAAAAAACAGATTTGGCGCTCAAGTTTTCTCAGATTTTATTTTAAAAAGGAACGGATACCGTCTCTCCCTCTACGAAGGTGTGAGCCCCATTTTTGCAACCTACAATGGCGATGTTGGTTTTACTTTACATATGGAATAACATATATATGGAACAAGTGGCACAAACACTTTGTAATTCTAATCATTTCTCTTACTTCACTTTACATTTCCTGTAAGTTTGGTTTCAATTTGCATAATTCCTTCATGGTGCTGCAATTTTCACAAACATTAATGTATAAAATATATACTAGTACCACACAGCGATCCACGTGAGTAAAAAGGTAATAAATCACAATAACTGGTTTACGAATTTCCATATAAATGGCAAAATATCTGACTAAAATTATTACCTTAAATCGACGTTATTTTCTGCTAATTTGGTAAATAACAAATATCAATATGATCCGCATTTGTCTTTTTAATTCTAGTGTGTAACAGAAAAACTGTCATAAATTTTACAGACAATAAACTTAAATGTTTTTGATGCAATAATTAGCATTACAACTGATAAAATTTGAAAACGAAACACTTTGTTTCGAAAACACTAATTTATAAAATCATAAAATCAAAGTCGCATATTTCACGAACTACCAGATCAAAACATAGTCTTAAAAAACGAAAATTAAGAACGCTTTGAAGCATCGTAGAAAAAAGAAAAGAAAAGAATTATTCTGGTATTCTGCAATATTCTGAACTCAAAAATTGGAATGACGAAAGGTGGGGAATTTAAATAAATCAAGTGAAACTGAAATTACGACGAAAGTTGTGGAATAAATTAAATGCATATAAAAGAAAAAGGAGGGAAAAAAGGATGTTACTGAATAACGAGAAATGATATAAGATAACGATTTCGAAACTTTTCTGAGCCCAGTTCTTATGCTGATTCCTGCTGCTATGATATCAATAAAAGAAAAAATTCTTAATGAAGACCAAAACTTATATATTGCACGATTAATCTCTCCGATAAACGAACATATAAATTATTTTGAATACACATATAAAATTCAAATAATACACACACACACACATATATATATATATATGCTATATCATCATTTTATATTACAAGTTTCAGAATAAATATATTTTCATCTGATCAGTTAAAAAAAAACATACTTTTATATTATTTACATTAAAGAGTTTAAAAAAAAAAAATACTGGTAAAACGGTTTTAACTGGCTGTTTCATCGAATTATCGGTAGTTGGGAAAACTCAATTAATTTTACACCACCTAGTATTGTACAATCTCTGACAAAAAAACTGCACTTTAAAAATGCACTTTTTTAAATAAAATTGCTATACTTTACTTTTTCTAAGGCTGTTAATTTTTTAACTTCTATCACCAAAGAAACAAATTTCTTACCTGAAAAAAGAAAGAAAAAAAAGACATGGTAAAGACAAGTATAATGAAACAAACGGAACATTATCTTTAACTAAAAAAAAAAAAAATTTTTTTTACAGAAATTTCATTTGAAGGTATCCAAGATTTAATACCATAAATTTATACATATAATATTTATGTCAAAATTTAGCTTTAAATTATATCGTCAAAAGATTTTTCAAAAACAGACCAATCTGCATAACTTTAATATGGTATAAGATAGCATACCATATTAAAATTATGCTATTACCTACAGTACGACACAGCAGAACATATTTTCTCAGATTTTGTATGATATTAAACACGTAAGAACTTTATTTTCAATCAGACACAGCGGAATATATATTTGACTTTAAAAATCACCAAGATATATTTATTCTGCAATGCCTGATTCAAAAGGAAGCTCCTGCTATACAAAATAAAATAACAAATATAAAACTTTTTTTGTTTTCAGTCTGTCCTTGTCTCTGAATAGTAACTGTATCAAGCTTAGTTTTCTTAACTACCACAAACTATAACCAAACTTCAGATAGGCTCACAGCGAATTATCGCTACGTCTGACAGTTAACGACAGTGTCTTAAGACGATTTAAACAACCTTTTTAATTAGATCAGAACTTCAACACAAATGCATGACTCGTGCTGAAATTTCAGCCAACCACTTGTGGCAATGTAACTTAAAGTAACAGCAAGTTCAAATTTAAAATAAGATAGTCACACAATTCAATTTAACGCGAAGTTGGCTCACAAACCTGATCGCCATAGATTCAAACATCGGCAATTATAATGCAAGGCCAAAGACTACGTATCTTACTTGAGCTAGTAGCAACCTAGTAACGTGGCTTCAAGAGACAGAACACGCTCTGAATTAACCTTCATTTAAATACTAACTCTTTCTCACTCAATTTACATTCTGGTCGAGAAACGGAAACGAGAAGTGACTATAAAGATGCGAAACATAAAATAACTGGTTAGTGAAAAATTATATTAACTGTAATACCGGTATTTCGTGCTATTTTTAAATTTCGTGAAACCAATAATTGATAAGATAAAATACCGTTATTTTCGGTATCAGTTATAAATAATATTTTTCATTAAAGTTTAACTTATTGAACGTCTATTGTTACTTGAAATAAGTATTTTTTTAATTCATGTGGCAGTACCAAGAAGTCTCACTTCCGTTCCGATCTCCTCCCTTTATATGTGAAATGTCAAGGCCCTATATTGTTCAAAATATTTACATTTCTAACGTATATGTTTTAAGTTTTATTTAACCATAATGACTTCAAAGAACATAAAATCTGTCGATAATACTTCGACTTAGTTTCATTATTTAAATGAGGGGGAAAATATGTTGACAAGACGCAAACTACGATCAAGGATTCATTAAATTCTTGGAGAAGTACAAGCGGATTGCATACACATTTTAAAACGCAATATAACATCAATTTACTGGAAAGAAAAGAATCCGAGACAAATTCTAACTCACCTATAAATGATATTACTAAACCACAGATAGCACAAATTATAAACTATAGTAACAGTGTTCGCAATTCTCGGAAAATAATTGACAGAATTAAATTAAATGGAACAAAATTTAGTCTCACGTTTGATGAATGAAATAAACATTACTTAAATATAAATATTCATTCAGAAAAGAAAATTTGGAATATAGGACTCACACATGTCTCAGGAAGTAAGCTACAAAATGTGAAGTAGTAGTTAACTCGAAACTCAAGGAACGTAAGTTATCTCTGAAAGAAGATATTGTTTGCGTAACTACTGATAAAGCAACGGAAAATGGGGAATTGATGAAAAAAAATTGGGAAGCTGATTGATGCAAATTTTATTCGTCAGTATCACACAGGAGAGTTCTAAAGACACGTTTACAGCCGTCGAAAAACTACAATAAACACGCTGAAACAATCAGCAACACAGCCTTCAGGCTATAACTGTGAAGACGGCTTCACGGCAACGCACTAAAGTACAGCTTTCGACTCAATCGACCGCTCTCGAGCTAATCTCTGAACTACTATTACTGAACTCAACTATTACTGAACTCAACACATTCAAGATACTCTCCACAATAAACTGCTACTCTGCGTACAGGCAACGTATTTATAGCTTTTGACCTGTCTTCGAGAGCATTCTCAGAAAAACCAGTTAAGAATTCGGTCTAGAATGTTCTCGCTCCGTCTATAGCAAATCGCTAATTTTGTCGCCTAATGGGCGATTTCGCGCCGAATCTGGCAATCCTAAATCAGCTTTGCTGGGGAGCTATCCTACCGCAGCTCGGCATTTCGCAACAATATTAATTACATAACAGACTAAACAAGATTTTTATGTGACATTTCCTCTTCTTAATAATAACACTATATGCTTTGTTTCTTTATTGTTCGTAACACTGCAATGATTTATTTTTTACATCACATCTTTCGTTTCTAATGTTATGCATTATTATTTTGCTGCTCTTACTAATAATATTTGATTATAGCATTTGTTCCTTCATTTTATATTTGTACATTACAAAATTGTTTAGAGTTTAATCTATGGCCCTTGCAAAATGCCTCTTTAAAACAATACTATTGAGACACTCCCAGGTTATTATTTAATAATTATGCACAGGTATACTTAAATTTCTAATGCTTCTAAGTATAATTTATTGCTCACTTCAACAGCCTTATAAATTTTATATTAACAAAAACTGTGAATCAGTTTATTAACATTAGTAAATCATTTATTAAAAAATTTAAAATTATTTATTAATTAAATCACTTGTTTGATTTTATTTTAAATCTATAAACTTAATAAAAAAAAACTTTCATCTCTGAAAATTTAATAATATTCGTTTTAATTGCTTCGTTTATTCCTCCATATAAACATAAATGCAACATAACTTATGCCTCTACTTAAATATGATCATTTCTGTTTCCTTAGAAAGACCATGTCTCTAAGAAAATGGAATGTAAGATATGTAAGAAAGTAGGAAACTAGAGATGTAGAGACATTAGGTATTTTTTTGGAAGCAAGAGTCATGAAAAATGAGCAACGCTTTCGCCGGGAACCGAACGGAGGACCTGTGGAATACGCGCCCAACACGCAGACCACTACACTACGAAGGCACGCTAAGAAGGCGGGAGAAATACCTTATAGGGATAGTAGAAAATGGGATTGCGGAATAGCCCATTATTTATTTCAGAAGTACAAATTTGATTTTTCTTAAATAATTTGAAAAGGTATATGTTGAAAGATGGGTAAAATTGTACTGTAAAATAATCGAAAATTTATATTACCGCTGTGGATTACGATATTTATTTCATACCACATTATCTTAGGTACGTTAATAAAATTCTATAAAACCAAACTGACCAACATATTAAGATCAGGTAAGATGTAAAATACTGAAAAGTTGCACTGATACACTAAACGATAAAATATAAAAATAGACGATGGGAGGGTCATGCAGTTTTAATAGCTACACACAGCGCTCAAAAATGATTCAGAAAACTCCGGGCTAAGTTGCATAATGCAAAATTACTTACCATAAAGACACGCCTGGAAGATTCTCGTAATTTGAGTTCATCGAGAATTGAAAAAATAATTGATACTAATTGCTCAACTGGATAAGATGTTACTTTTTATAACACCATCCCCTTAGCCTGTGGATCGATTTTATTCGCGTGGCAGAGAATTACTTCAAAAATTCCTTGATGTGACCATCGGATGTTAAAATTGTGCAAAAATGTTTCTTTTCTTGAATTTTAATTAGATGCTAATTTTGTTTTCATGTCCGAAACAATTTACTCCAGACTGCTCAATTTCAAAACGTTTCGCAGCCATCATATACTTCCTTTACTCTCTCCCCGTAAAAAATACTACTTACAGGTAATTGGTTGCTATTCATTTCTGTTTAAAATACATGTTTTGTCGAAATTTGAGTTCATTTATGAACGAAATATTTCCAACAGGCGTTCATTATTCAAATTAATAACCATGATTGCTTTTAAAGATGGAAAAGCATTGGTGGTTTTGAAACTAATAGATATGACCTGCTTTCAGAATTCTCTGCAGTCCAAAAAATAAATAAATAGATTAAAATTAAATTAAAAGACGTTTGGTAATCCGATTTGTCAATCTGACTGCACATGGATTAAAAAAAAATGAAACGCGAAAAATGGCATCTTTTAATTGGGTAACTCATCAAGAATTCAACTAGAATTTAGCCTTTAACAGCAGAAGAAATAAAAACAACAGGAAAATAAGCTCTTTTTTCGGGAAGGAAGGAAAAAATAATCATTATAAACAATAGATCACTGAAGAAAAATTCTCAAAAAACAATGGTAATTGAAATTATTTCGACATGAAACCTCCAATTAAGTTATTTTTTGAGCCGGTATCTCTATCCAATTTTTATTCACTCATTAACACTAAGGAAAAATAGATAAGCATTAAAATTAATAAGGACTTAAAAAGGGGGGAAAGAAAAAGTTTTCTCCATAAAAACTGTTTACAGCTAATATTTTCCTTATTTCCAAACAGCTCCTTTCTGCACTGCTTTTATCGAATAATGTCAAATTAATTTACTAAAATTACTTTCCCATTTCGAAAGACTCAATTACAACTCGGATTAGAAACTGTGATAAACATCAAGTTCCTTGGGTGAGGATATCCAACTTCACTATGATAAAAATTTCGATTTCAGTTTTCTGCATCTCATTTCAGATTAAAAATCACCAATTGACGATTATTAGCACCAGGTTAATAAATATTTAAAAAATCAGTATTAACCTAGGTTAAAATACGCAACTGAATGGCATCTTTGACCAACGTTTCTTTTCAAGAATTTATGAAGAAAATTTTTAATTTTTAAATTTCTTCCTTCTTGACAAACTATAAAATTACGAAAAGGTCTCCCAGAAAACTTTTTAATATTTGTTTCAATGTATTCCTTTATCAGAGTACATAGCAACAATAGAATGCAAATAGAAAAAATGCTTCTACGTAATCGGTTAGGTTAGGTTACTTAAATGCAGCAAAACACACAGTTACTATCTGCCTAGGGATATGGATGCCATCGTGGAGGAAACTGGCTTGTAACTAAACGTTTCACATGACGTAAATCACGAAAACGAGTCATGCAGTCAGTTTATTCGCCTGGGATAGGACCCAGATTGAACTCTCAGCATTTAGGAGTCCTCATCCCTAGGCTACAAGTGGGGCGCACGTAAGTGGTTCTTCTGTAAGCAAGCTATGTATATTTATGTCGCTAAAGTTTCTTTTTTTTCCTCTTTCCATTACATTAATAAGAAATATGTTTATCAAAATTTACGAGTTATATACATTACTCAAGGATATAAGTGAAACGACTAACAGATCTTAATTTTGTTCGAATCTGACTCTTAAAGAGTTTTCGAATCCTTCATTTCTCATATAGAGTAAGAATAATGAAAAGTCGGGGAAAATTTTATATTAAAAATTTTTAATCGAAACAAAATTTTATTTATTTATTTATTTATTTATTTTATAGAAAGAAAGAGGAATTTTAGCACGTTAAGCGCCAAGTCAGTCACCGGTGACTGACGATATGCAAACTGAAAAATTATACCGAATATAACTCCATATGTAACGTTGATGTCTTCTATTAAATGCATCTTCTGTGAAATTTGACACAGATCTCCGGCCGCACCAGTACCCCAATATATGAAGTAGGTAACAGTCAGTTTGCCTCCACAAAAGCATACCTCCTTAAGAAAAACTGCCCTCAAGTGCTTTGTCATCGGCAGTATATTAGTGAAATCAGATATCACAATAAACGGGGAGGAAGATAATAACAATCTTGGCGCTTTACAGTGGCTCCTCATCAAAAGATAAGCAACAGACGGAAAACACAGAAAAAAACAAAAACTATCTAATAAAAAATTGATCCAAGAGGTTGGGCAAACAATAAAGAAAAGACATGCAAAAGCATTTGGTATTACGACCAAATGGGTATTTAGCGAAAGACCAAATGGGTCGGAAGAACGTGCTATGGAAACATCAAGCTAATAACAGGTAGGATACGTCTAGTTGAAATGTATATTTGACAACGGCGAGGTAAGCTACCAATAGTGCCGTTGATAGCCTGTTGTGGAAGTAGCGCTCATTCCTGTAGTAATGAATGCCGGAGCTCGTGAAAGGTGCCTGGATAGCCACTGTGACCTGCTATCCGTCGTCCCAACATGACCCGCACATGCTCCATGGGATTCAGATCCGGTGATCTAGCAGGCCAAGGCCGATGTGGAATGGTTTCACTCTCCAAATAATTCTGATCCACTCAAACTCTATTCACGCGAGGGTTACAGTCCATCATAAATATCGCGTCGGTACCCATTGTAGCGAAAAAAGGACGGACAAGACGATGTAGGATCGTTATTGGACGCGATATCGGACGGCTGTGATGGAACCACCGGGAATCACGTAGAGATCGTTGCTATTCCGGCCCATACAAATAAGCCCTCTCCTCTGTAATTGTCTCTTTCGACAATGTTTGGCACCCAATAGCCTTTACCTATCGCCATATCACTGTCCTTCAGGAATCGTTCTGGATGTTAAACCGAGACTCATTAATAAAGAGCATAGGGTCCTCCGTTCTGGTGTCCAATTGTGATGTTCATTGGCTCAATTCAACCGTGCTCTGATATGGGATAAAGACAAAAGAACATTAGCCACAGGTCGTCGGGCGTACAGTCCACCATCACGCAGTCGAAGCGACATAGTTTGGTGGGATATGGGCCACTCTGCAGCGGCAGCGAGATCTGACGCCAGTTGTCGTGATCGTGACGCCGTGATTGATCTACGGCGTCTTGAATATAGCAACAGAAAGCGATCGTCTACCGTTGTGGTAATCCTCCGGGGTCCATGCCCAAGTTTTCTGCACAGGTTTTGATTCCTCTGGCAACAATTTCACAGCCTATTGACGACACTACGGTGATAATTCAGCTCTCTATCAACAGCGGATTGTCTTGCAGCATCATGACAGCCCTCCAACGCATTTTATGGTGCTGATGTTATATTCGGATCATGTTTTCGGCTTTGGCTACCTGGGATTACATCGAACTATCGCTATTTACGAACTGACACATAGGTCCGGCAAGCCCCTTTTTAAGCCGCTGTGGTGTGGCTACGAGACAGTGTTTTATGCTAATTTTGGTTGCCTGATGCAACGCCTATCGCATATGTAAAACGTATGTTTTAATTCCACTTTTTTACATTCGTGCCTTTTCTTTTAGCTTTTGTTGCTTATTTTTTAATACGATCGTAGTTTTGAAAATACATCTATACTGATTACAAAAATACAAAAATGAAATTTAGTAAATGCTGTACACAATTAAAACTTCTGAATCTTTAGTTTTTTTTTTTTTTTTTTTTTTTTTTTTCCCCCAATAACTTGACGCCTCAACAGTACCCAAGTGGTTAAGACCACTGAATACTGGGTTCGAGCGCAAACGAAAGTGTTAATTTTCCCGATTTTATATATTCTGCCACAAGAAAGGGCACTATAAGATAAGGGAGGGATGCATGCCCCGTGGAGGTCTTTTAAGACGTATCCTTATGGCTCGTATCGACGTTACAGATAGGTAAAACAACGAAAACGCCCATGCATACAGCCGGTTCGCCGTGGTTCGAACCACCAAGTGTTCAGAATTTTTACCGCTCGGCCGCTTGTGGGCCTAGTTGATTCCCTTTCTAACGTAAATACCAGACGGATTTCCTTATGTCCTCCGCGGAAGCATCCCATTCTTTAACAGGTTGATTTTCATTGGCATAAGTCCTTTCTGGCCACAGCCTCTCTATACGAGTTCTCTCTTACCACTCATGTTACGAACTGTTATGAGTACCCATTGTTCTTTTGCACTCGGACTGCTAGATATTGTTTCCCGTAAAAGATAATAGTTTAGTTTGTAATAATGCGCACATGCATCACCACAATTCGTATGTTACATAAAAGAAAAGTAATCCAAAAACCAGAAGAGTAGGCAGATATGAGTGATTCAGAATATGAAGCATTGTTAGAGGACATTTCAGATATTTATGGAAGTTATAGTCCATCCCTTAAAAACAATAAAGCAGATTTTTATGTGAAAAGCGTTAATTTTGCATTATTTCAAAAATGAATGTGTTTAAATTTTTCCTCCTTCTGATAATACATATTCGCTGTTCTTACCCTAAGCACCCAGTACGCAACATTAACACACATGTGTTACGAGAGCATTCGTAGTTAGCAATAATAATAGCGCGAATAACATGTGAATACTTGTAGTGAGCGTCCATGACCAGAATGATGCTACGAGTTATCTCGTAATCGGCATTCAACGTGTTAAGCAGTAAGCCCTCGTGTACTTTTTCATATTCCAATAACCTAAGTGACTAATTTGACGTAAAGTATTTGAGTAACAATTCAAATTTTTTACATTTTCATAGAATTTTTTCAATCAAAGAAGGCGCTGGTGATAGTGGAGCACCGGGCGCACAAACTGAAAGGTTATATATCCCAAACGCAGGTTAAATACATCAAAACACTTTACATACCAGCAAAAATTATTTTGAAACACAAAATTAAAAAATAGCAAATTTCGAAAATCAAATGAAGTAATAAAATGATGAAATGCCGAGATGAACAAATATATAAAAGTTAGATAATGATTTCAGATGAAAACAGGAGTAAAATCAAACACACGAAATATATTAAAATACATAACATTAAGAATACAACAGAATAACTTCAGAACTAAATGAAATTAAATAAACCCAGATCTTAGCTATTAATACTATTTAATTGATTTACTTAGATTTAGTCTCTTTCATGTTGTTGTTGTCTTGTCCATATTATATGGAACAATGGTTGCAAGAACCTAATCCAAAGAGGTACTGAAAGAGGTACTCTTTGAGGTACTGAAAGAAATTGGTTATAGCCTCTTCCGATTAAACTATCAACAGACAAGTCACTTTCGTTAAAGTACTCCAAATGCATTTTGTTTTTTGAGCACGGCACCGATACTGCTGTCCTTTTCGTTCAGCCGGCAACAAGCGAGCAGTGGGCAGAATGAACAGAATTACTTTGTTTCGCCTTCTTATTTTTTCTTTTGGACTGGGCAACGGTGCAACCAATGCACACGTATACGAAAGGCGACCTTCTAGAGACGATTAGTTAGAAAAAAAGCCACGGGAGTTTAGCGCTCATTTGAGAATAGAAAATTCTCGTTTGTTTTTGAAAGTATTTATTGCCCATAAGACCGGAAGGAGATAATGAAATGTAGAGTGAATTATTCTTTCATCCAAACGTCGACATCGTAGAGTATTACGGTTGTCATCGTTTTAAGGTAATTCATTAGACCAGGCAATGGAATTCGACAATGACAGTTGTGGCACAAATAATACACTGACTGCCAATAAGTATTTGGACACCTGTGATAGAAAAGAAAAACTAACTTTATTCAAAATCCATAGTTGGTAGAGCCTCCACAAGAGGTAATTACAGCATGGACCCTCCGGGGCATACTTTCCACAAGTCTTTGTATGACAGCTAGTGGTATTTTCTTCCACTCGGCTTGGAGAAGACATAGAAGTTCCTTCACCGATTTTGCAAAGGTAGTGCACCCCTGAATTCGGCAATGCAACTCGTCCCAGAGGTTCTCGATAGGGTTCAGGTCTGGACTCTGGGCAGGCCAGTCCATTCGATGAACTCCATTGGCACCATACCAAGCCTTGGTTAACTTCGAAACATGACAACTGGCATTGTCGTCCTGAAAGTAACAGGGGTCCAACTCGTAAAACTGCCACAACGTAGGAAGCACATTGTCATCCAAAATAGTGCAGTAGGCATCGGAGTTGAGCTTACCATGAATGGGGACCAAGGGTCCCAGCCCATACCAAAAGAAACACCCCCAGACCATAATTCCACCTCCGCCGAACTTGACTGTTGACACAATGCATTCTGGCAGGAGACGTTCTCCAGGTAGACGCCAGACCCAGACCCTGCCATCCGAACGGTAAAGGGTGAACCTTGATTCGACACTCCAAAGAACCAGTTTCCACTGATCTACTGTCCAATTTCGATGCGCTTTGCACCACACTAACCGAGCAGCGCGGTTGGACTTCGTGATCAAAGGCGTATGGGCAGCAGCACGAATATGAAAACCAAGCAGATGTGCTTCCTTACGGATAGTATTCATTGAAACAATACTCCCGGATGCATTTTGAAACTCCTCGCGGATGAGGGCCATCGGTTGGGTGCGGTTCTTCCGAATTTCTCTGGACAGCACTCGTCGGTCTCTATCTCCCAGTTTCGTTAGTCTGCCGACTTGGGGCACACTCCGACAATCACCGCTCACCTTCCATTTCTTAATCACATAGGCCACTGTCGATTTTGGGTACTTCAGATCGCTAGATATGTCCTTTAAGGATCGGCCACATTTGTGATACCCGATAATGATACCTTTCTCGATATCAGAGAGCTCCGAACTGCGAGGCATCTTGCATGCGACTAAAGCCGATGCTGTTTTCTACACGATATATACCGGCGGAGTCCATGACGTACCTTAGGGCCGCAGATATCGTCATTTGCATAGGTGTCCAAATACTTATTGGTAGTCAGTGTAGTAACGAAATCAGAGACCAAAATGTAAGGGTTGATCCAAAAACAATCAGCCAAACTGTGTATTTTACAAGTGCCTACAGTGCCAATATATATATATAATTTTTAATAAATTAAAACAAATAAGTTTTAATAAATTTCACTGAAATTAATTTATTGGTTTTTTTAACTTTGATACTGTCGCCAGCCAAATGAAAAGTTCACTGTCGGTCCCCAGGGGCCGACGCCGCGCTCAACGTGTTAAAATAAGAACCTTCTATTACAAAGTAACGCACAGACAGAACACTATAACAGTTAAGTCTTCTTGGCTCACTCTCCCCTTTCACAAAACAATTGTGTTTGTTTCACAAAACAATTGAGTGATTGTTTGTGCAGTTTCAATAGTAACAAAACTTTCAGCCCAGAACTGTGGCCATTTGTTCACGGCCTTTTTCTTGATCACCTTGCTGATATCACAATAAGGAACACCACCTTGCTGTTATCACAATAAGGAATGAACTGATTCGACAGACGAACTGACAGATATCAGACTTTGCTTTGATATCTGCCAGTTGATTAACTTTTATCCCCGTCTGACCGGGAGCCCAACAGTAAAGTATATGGTATCCACGGCTATACAATAAGGAACACCACCTTGCTGTGTTTGTTTCACAAAACAATTGAGTGATTGTTTGTGCATTTTCAATAGTAACAAAACTTTCAGCCCAGAACTGTGGCCATTTGTTCACGGCCTTTTTCTTGATCACCTTGCTGATATCACAATAAGGAACACCTCCTTGCTGTTATCACAATAAGGAACGAACTGATTCGACAGACGAACTGACAGATATCAGACTTTGCTTTGATATCTGCCAGTTGATTAACTTTTATCCCCGTCTGACCGGGAGCCCAACAGTAAAGTATATGGTATCCACGGCTACTCAAGTTCATATTTAGCCTTAGCACTTTAGCAGCCACAGGGTTCTGGTCATCAGAAAATTTTTCTAAAATTTTTAATGCACTGTATGAGTCAGTTTATATTGTAAACTTTTTCTTGCAGAGTTTGGAAATGCATCATATAGGGCATAGTAAATAGCAGTTAACTCCAAGGTAAAAAAACTGAACAAGCAGCATGCAGTCGTCTACCTTCCATACAGTTTCCAATCACGAACGATATTCTAACGTGACTCATTACTTTTGACCCATCTGTAAAAATATGCGTATATAGTTCTTGTATTTATGTGTAAGCGTAAAAAAAAAAAATTTTTTTTAATCAATTCATTAGTGTTTTTTGTTGATCAAAATTGTGAAAGATATCCAGAACCTACATTTGCGCATTCTCCCAAGTCGACATTTTCAAGTACTTTATTGCTTGAGTATACACATCGGATACGCAATATTCTTCAATCAGTAGACGAGCCCTTGAAAAGAATGAGGTGTTTCAAACAACCGATCAAGCGTATTATCTGATGAGATGATGGTTAAGAGGATGGTAAGGCTGTGATAGTATTTTGAAATAGTAGCAATGCGATCTGCAACTGTCTCTCTACGTATCTCATGTCCGGTTCAAGTCAGTGCTCTATTAAACCATTCAGATCCTGCTGCTCAATACGCTCGTTTGGAGGTAGATATACTGAACAATCTGAAATCAGCTTTCGAATATTAACCTGCACTGAAAGAGCTTGAAGGCAAGTGGGGAAATGAAGAGAGCTTGAAGAGTGCTTGAAGGAAATCAAGCGATGTAAAGAAACCTATATCACTGCTGACACGATCATTATATACATTATCTTTTCTAATAAAGAAACACCTCCGAAGCATAAGCTGTTGTTTCAGGTATCAAAAGTGTTTCTTGTGTTACAAAGGAGACAGGAGGATGCTTGTCAATTAGGTCTTTTACATGTACAACATTATCGTACGACAGTCCCACGACAACAGAGTAGCCATAATAAATGTTTACCGTGCTGCTTTTTTGTTTTGCGCGGTAAAAAGTGTTTGCGGATATCCACTGTTGCTTCTATGTCCATTTCAGATTCCATATGATCAAAGCATGTGTCCTTTAAAGACCTTGGGCTCACTGGATGAGAATTTGATTTTTTTCCCTTGTTTATTTTGTGTTTTCCTTCTTTTTTTATCTGTTTCAGTTTCCTGACTTGCTTTTTCTATACTGATGTATGGTACAGGAACTATTTTTGGAATGCTTCAGAATTTTGTTCCGGAACGCAGACAACAGTTTGAGTGGCAACAGACTTACAGATTTCACAACATTAGCGTAGGATACATTTCGAATGAGCCAGAGTATCAAAAACTAGTCTTCTAGCTTCAGAGTACAAGATGAAGCTAGACTTAAAAAAAAAAAAAAAAAAAAAAAAAAAAAAAAAAAAAAAAAGATGTTTTTTGCAACATTTACAGCCCGGACTTTTGAACCAGGATCGTGAGAAAGCTGCATGCTCTCCTTTGCAATTAACACACAGCAGCGCAGCCGTGTAAGTATTGTGGAGTCTACGTGTTTTTTCCAGGTGTATTCACAGTAGACCCTACGTGAAAAGACCGCATAGCGAATTCTCGCTGTCTTTGAAGAACAGATACTACAGAAGAAGGTTTAAATAACCTGAACTAACGTAACAAGATACACTCACTCGGTGCTCACAATTTACCACCACTTGTGGCTAAATAAACTGAACAGAAAATAAAAATGTAAAATAGGATGGCTAAACGACTACCTTCTTTTTCATCTAAACCACTAAATCGGCTGCACACAGCAAAGCCAAGCCTAGAATATCAATATAATCTGAAGAAGATGGCTAACACCAACTAGAGAGCTATTTCAAACACGCAACATTAACTCGGAACTAACTCCGCTACTACTCCTCACGAACTATCGAAACTGCAGCTTAAATACTGCTTCTGGACACACTTAGATTTTGCATAGTATGTCATTAAAATTGTCATTCCGACAGGAAACTAAAATCAGGAGAGAATGGAAAGTCAACCTAAAAATAATTGGTTAGAATAAAATAAGGTCTTTATAGTATAGCTCTCACGATCCTCAACACAGCAGGGTGAGCAAGTCAGTTTTTCGTGGCATTTTTGAGTGGCCAAAACGCTGGCAGTGGAAACAACGCATGGGTTTTGGGGATGAATGCTCTTGCTGGGCAATGAAGATACCACGCCTTCACACTTTTGAGCTGTTGAGGCAAACTGAATGTTAAGATCAAATGCTCCGTATCGATCA
The DNA here is from genome assembly GCF_044657685.1 of Stegodyphus dumicola. Taxonomy (NCBI): domain Eukaryota; kingdom Metazoa; phylum Arthropoda; class Arachnida; order Araneae; family Eresidae; genus Stegodyphus; species Stegodyphus dumicola. Next base: position 102,206,728 of record NC_140781.1, on the reverse strand, counting down.
ATTGACCTTCTTTACGCATCTTGGTCCGCTTAGCAGTACAGACCTTTCTGATCCAAGAACTCAGAGACTAATTCTTCGGAAACGGTAAGGAGGTCAAACTCTGCGATCACCCCTCGTTTAATCATTAAACTTTTGGAGTTTAAGGTTTTGCGCGCTGAGACACTTACATTTACACGCCTGAGTTTGTTTCATTCGGTTACTGAATGATTAAGGGTTGCTGAATGATTAAAGAGACCTGGTTTCAATTAACAGATCGCCCGAACGAAACGCTTGATGTTGTCTGATTCGACCACATACAAGTGTATTTGTTTTCGTATGAGAATGGTGATAACTTCTAAAGCTCGCCAACTGTGTTGTTTATAACCATGAAAAAGTAAAGACGTAATTTGGTCTGTATTGGCATTTGCACCTATGTTAATCGTTTTAAACGAATTTGTAGTGTTTTTCGAAATAGAAAGTACATTTAAAGAAACATATAATTTAAAGAAATACATAGTTAAAATGAGGAAAAAAAATTTGGACTCGCCGTCGCCACCCCCTAGCGGAGTCCAAGGAGACGCAGAATCCTGTGCCAGAAATAACATGTCTATACCCAATCTGAAACCCCACAGTCAGCTTTCACGAAAATAGGAAATCTACAAAACCTTACGCCGTCCCCCCCCAAACCACTGACCCTAAGAACAAGCGACCATCCGATTGACGCAGCGGAGACAGTGAAGTGTCTCCCGTTTTAATATGAAAAGAGAGGCCAATGCAATGTGTTGGTGACAGTACCTCGCTCCTCAACTACCAGGACCCTCCTTTCCAGCTTTAGGATCACAACGTAAGGCAAATGCGAAGGCATTCTTCCCTCCATGAGAAACTAGAAACAAAGGGATGTACCACCAACTCCTTTGATTCCCAACTTCCGAAAAAGGAAAACTACAAGGGAGGAAAAAAATGGAAAAGGAACAGAAAGGGAAAATGGAAAAGGAGAGTTGAAAAGGAAAGAGCACTAAAGCTCAAGGATCATGACCCCCGTCTCATGAAGAGGGTCATCCCTTGAAGGGCTAGAGTAACTCGGGATTACCACACCGTATTCACAAAAAGTCAGCCCCTGAGGGGTCAATCAAAGCAAAAGTAAAGGGGGAATTATTTCAAAAGTTAGAAAAAATAAATGCTACACATGGAATGCCAATTTCTCTCCAAAAATTTAAATGTGTGGCACTCAGAGCCTCCCTCCACGATACACTGATGATCCGGCTCCACTGATATTGAGATAATTGCTTTCTTTTAATGAACGCTTTCATTGGACTTTAAAATTTTGAATTAAAACATTTACACATTTTCTAAGGGAATACTTGAAAGATGAAAAAGCGAAACAATTCGAGTTTTGCATCTGGAATCGTTCGAGAGATTACTGGAGTTTGAGAATTAGAATATACCATCCTGTTAAAGAGAAAAATAAAATTATTAAGGAATATGTATGTTATTATCAGCTATAGTGGATTTATCAGCTACACAGTGGATGATCGATAACTATAGGCCATAAATTGTTTTATAATGAAGGCCGAATGTGGTCGGGCATCATTATATAGAAGGAACCCAAAAGCCCACCGCGGCGTATTCAGACGTACTCCATAGATCCTTTACAATAAATCTGCCAAAACATTTTTGTACGTGCTAGCATTCCTTATTGCTCTTTCTGTCTAACATCATCATTTTTTAAATGTTTTGGTCATTGCGAGAAGTCGTAGCCGATTGTCTTCAAGTGGCATCTTCACTTGAATCCTGGCCAGCCGGAAAACTTTAAAACATTCATAAATGAGCTTTAAATACGTAGCTCCATCTCCGCAAACTTGTTTCAGCGTGGCACGACTTTCTTTCGCAGATTTATCATGCTTTAAATTTCGTTCGCTATTCCATTTTACAACCACTGCTACACCTTTGCACGCTAGAGTATTTTACAGAGACTTCCACACCTCTGCACGCTACAGTATTACGAACAGAAATCCTTGATGCCTATTTCTATGCGGCGCTCCGATATGTTCAAACACGCTATGTAGTATCTTTTCATACTTCGTCGTTCGCCCACAACCTCTCATGCGCATCTTATGATGTCATTCACCGAACTTTATCATCATACTTTGTATATAACATCACACGTAGGCTGAATTGTATAGTTATTTAATAAATGAGTTTGAAGAAAATTATTTGCATGTTCCGGGAGGGAGAAATGTCCGAAGCCATTAAATTTATGCTAATCATTTTCCAATCGTAATCCCTTAATGCAGAGCAGTTTACAGAAAATAAAACATGATAAACGATAAACTCACATTCAGGTAATTGTCCTTTTTCTCTTATAATTCGATATACATTTCTGATAAACTTTACAAATTGCTGAAAATTGGCTCATAGAATATTCAAACAAATTCAAGAAAAAGCATATAATTAGAGTAAGAGCTTTAAAAGTAGAAGAATTTCAAGCATGAAGAGGTAAGTTCATCAAATCGATGAAAGGATTCGCATGAAAAAGTTTACAAATCGCAGATGAGCTTTGTAAAATGTAAGCTACTGTGAGATGGTTTTTTAAGTCACAAAACTTAGAGAACTTATACATTTCCGATCACTTATCCTTAGTAATCATGAGATCGAAAAAAACCAGAAATTTTTTTTAAAGTACAGAATAAGTCAAACGCATTAAAAATCATATTCGATCAGTAACTCTCGTGTATTACAGACATCTGCATTTACCAGGCAATGTTATACAACTTAAATATTTTCGAAGATAATTAAAATGCTTCAAAATGTACAATATTCAATTTTCAAAAATAAACTTCGTTTCTTTTGGTTAAGCTTATTGGTCTTATTCAACAACTGGTATTTAAAAATCCACTTTGAGATAATGATCTGTGAACTGGTTCAAAATTAGCATTAGGCATTGTCTAAGGAAAAGAAATAGATAAAACTAGCCTGTTAAATGTTAATAATACCAATACGGGGACAGTCAGATAATCATTTTTTACTCTTCTACAGAGCACATAATTTTCATGAAATCATTAAAAGTACTTGTTTATATTGAAAAAATTTAATAGTAATTAAGTTTCTAAATGAGAAGTAAGCTTGAATTTGTATCAAAATGAATGCAAAATCTCAGTCTATCGGTATGATGTGAGCCAGCAATAACCTGAACAGTAACCAAAGAGCCACAATATTAGGCCCACCGCTCGTAGAAAAGTAAATAGATCTGGTGAGCAAACATGACCGCCAGCCACGAGTCGATGCTACATAACGGATCGACAGCTTTAATTTCAGTTTGCGGGTCATCAGGATAAGTAATAACTAGGGATCAAAACAACTTTGAGCATGGCAATATAGCTGGAGGCAGGCACATCTGTCAATCACAACAATTAACAAACCCTTTGCACTCTTATTGCTATAGATGGAGACTTCGAATCAACTCGGATTTCTTTTTATATGTATATACAAATATATATTCTATCAAGATTAAAACATTTCTATGGCAACATACCACACCTTAACTTCCAAGTTTAGTAGGTTAATTTAAAAAAAAAAAAAAAAAAAAAATTCTACCTTCATCCCCTTGGGCAAGGCTAGTGTAAGTCTAATGTGTGTATATAAAATTGTACTCGTTAAATTTCTAAAATATCAACAAAATTAACTCCTAAATTAATAACAAACACTAAATGCTGTATATTTTTATAGCCAACATATAGATTTTGAAATATAGTTCCGGGGCCTCCACCATCACACGTGCTCCAATATTCCCTTCGAGAACAAAACCCTGTATTACGATACAGGTAAAATAAGTATATATAAATTTTTTGACCTGATAAAAACGAAACAAAATAGCAAACAAAACTAAAAAATTTCACAATATAATAAAATGTAAGCAAAACCACAACCTCTGTCTAAATACATAAGCAAATACTACTAACCTAACATTATAAGCGAACATCATCCGAATAATTTTTTTTAAAAAGTATATTTTGTAGTTTTCGATAATATGAATGCGCTCAAAACAGTCCCCAATAAGTAGTTCTGGCTTACAAGTACATGTAGTGCAAATGTATCTAGTTTCAGGTTTCCACCTTTTACTTTTCGGTTAGAACATACTGAACAATCCTTTTTTTTCCCTGATTAAAATGCAAAATGTGCAATTTGCCATTTAGTAAAAAGTAGAATGGCAACTATATGGTGACATGCACATTTTGCAGACACACGAACGCAATGGTAAAGCGTATTGTAGCGACTATATGGAGATATAAAAGCGCAACGATAAAGTATATTGTGGCGACTATAACGCGAGCAAAGGGTTAACAATATTTTAAGGCCCACTTCGAGTAAGTATGGCTACAGCGTCTCGTAATTAGTGCAGTTACGCAGAAAGAAAAAATGTCACAGAGATCTGTGATCGAACTCTTCAACAAGAGGAACCAATTTTCATAAATGTTAACGAAGAATGTACCACGATCTGTGAATTATTATTATAATTCTTAGAACTTCAGCCTATTACTAGAAGGTAATGCTGATTAATATCTTAGAAACTACTTTCAGACATTACTACGGCAATAATGGCAAACAGCCTATTTTAAAGCATTATACTTTCAAACCAAGAAACAAACATATGAAGATCTTCGTGATAAAAGGTATTTAATTTACGTTAAAGCTACTTAATAAATATATGTGAAATTCTCGGAAGAAAAGTCGTTTAAAGCATAAAGCAAATCCTTTAAAATTTCCTCTTTCCTTCAAATAGATTAAAAAGGAGAATTATGCAATCTTTGGTTAGAGGATACCTAAATTTAGCTGTGCTGATAAAAATCAGAAACAGGAAGTTAACAGTGTAGTCAACTGATTTTTCAAGAAAAATAATTTTTCTTTGTAACAGTTGTCCTCTTCACCAAAGTATTACAAAGCGGTCTTTTAGTTTGCCGTTAACTTCAGGGGGGGAAGGAAGTGATGCATTCGCGGAGAAAAAAATTACCTAATCATTAAACTGAATGGCGTTTAAATATGATAATTAGAGAAATTACAATTAAAATATAAATAATTAGAAATAAAAAAGCTTTTAGAGAAACGTAAAGATTAACAGCAATAACACTGTGAATGATTAGTTATAGTACTCAAACTAATTAAAAATTAACAGATTAAATTAAATTAAATAAATACAGTTTTAGGGACTTGCTTTTTTACTGTAATATTGAGCAAACTAATAGCATAAAAAGTTAAACGTCAGAAAAATCCATACCTTCTCTTCGCCATTTCTACTGCAATTTAACCAAAAAAAAAAAAAAAAAAAAACTCTTGGAAACATCACCTCTTTGGTTTAAAATCTAAATTTTCGCAAATGACACCAAACCAAAAATGCCAAGCATGAAGCAAAGCAAACCTTCTCATTCAAATGAAAATCACAAACGCATTCTTGTTACCCTAATTAACACGAATAAATTGCCAGTTCTACGGCATAGTACCTGCAATGGCAAGCTCTAAAGTAGCCACCTAGACACAGTTTCGGTTTCGAAACTGAGTACTGTTGGAGGCAAACGGTAATAATCTCCGTAAAAAAAAGTATGCTGTAAATATATATTTCTTCAAGGGACTTGTAATATATTTTACCTAGTTCAAATTGCAAAGCAGGTAATCCGTGTATATATACTTCCAAGGGCCCTGTAACTGTGCCCATGTAACAAAGTGTATATATATCAAATAAATGCATCTGCTGAGCTAGCATTAAATTCCGTATGAACAAATACATATTTTTCTGGGTCGGAAACCAACTCAATAGTTTAAACCCGAATAAATTACATGTGTTTCGTTTGCTTTCAGATCCCGCTATTTTTCGGTGACATGAACCCTATCAAAAATGTTTAAACAGAAAAATTAACCCAAAATTTCTTTGCGGGTTTCCGATTCTAAAATAAATTCTTTCCAGGGTCCGCTATTGTCAGAATTGCTTCAATGTATTTCACCAGTGCGTTTCAGTAAACATGACGCCGAAAAAAATTATTTTACAATATGATTAGATGCTTAATCTGGAAAGAAATTAAAGCATTTCATAGACATGATAATTCAAAGTTTTCTTGCAAACACACTGTTCTCGTAATTATATTATAAGCTCTAAATCTTAATAGTTCGCTGGGTCGCCCTACTGGCAAAGTGGCAGAAGAATCTGGTGGCACAACCTAAAATCCGGGCTCGAAAGGATTTTTAAATCGCATTTAAGAACGCAAGGATTTTTAAATCGGAATCACATCTACAAGCTATCCTCAACAGCGCTTCGAAAGAGACATTTTCCAGAACTTTTCCTTTCGAGATATTTGAATGGTTAATTTATGCGAAAACCAGTTTTGTTGGAGGAATCGGACTAGGGACAAGCTTCAAGCGAAACATGTTCAGCTGAGTTTCAGAAAGTCCGGTGTAGCTAGCCAGAACACCGGTTCCGGCGAAACGTATTTCAGCTAGGAAACGTGCAATGGTAGAAGTTCATTTTTCGAAAAAGTTTTTCCTAGTCTCAACCGTCGTTAGATGTGATAACTCATTAAGATTACAGCGGCTTTGTGACATAGAAGTACTTAAAATAATGTCGAGCTCGAAGTCTTCTAAAGAGGTTAAAAGTAGGGGAAGAAAATTTGTCACCAGAATGTTAAAAGTAGGACAGAAGATGGGCAAAATTCTAATGATCACCTATAATGTGCTCCAAGCCAACTACTGGCGTTTACTCCTCCTTGGCCACAATGAATTCATAGACCGAAACCAGATCCTCTTGGACTATAAGGGCAACTAACGACAGGGTTTTCTGGTATCAATAATACACTTTACTGCAAGAGATAAGGTCTAACTTCAGGAATTACGATTAACTACAAAAACATACAACTAAATGGCTATTCATTTGAAATCTCGAAAATTAGAAATTAATAAATTAATTGAATTTTTTCTTTTTTGCAACTGTATTTGTTGAATCTACATTCTTACTAAGAACATGAATCTAAAACTTAAAAAAAAAAAAAAAAAGCATAAACCTGAGCCTAAATTCTTGTTTTCTATTCATGAATGATTTCTTGCACAATTTCAAAGAGAGCAATTAAAAAAGTAGAATGGCTATTTTAACTTCCATCCTTACTAAAAATGTTCTCTTAATTGCAAAAGCAACCCTTCATTCGGTTTTCATGCGTGCTTCTCTTTCCTCTCTTTCAAGATCCCTAATGCCATCCCTTCGTTGACCACATTTTCAAGGAACTGCTTTCTGGAACGCATCTGAGATCACTGCCTGCTGGCAGACATTGGTCAAAACTACAAGCGTTCAGATGTTTTACTCGCTCGACCACTAACTTACATCAGTTACCTATGAAAAGATGACAACTAAATGAAGAAACAGTTAATTGCATCACTTTACAGACTAAAAAAAAAGTCATTTATCTTTAGGATACATTAGGATAAAAGCTTGAAAAGATAAAAATAGACATTAAAGTAAACATCAAAACCTAAGAAAGAAAGAAGGAAAAAAGAGGAGGGATAAAATATTCGAGGAAAACAAACAAGCGATCAGGGTAGTACCCAATAACACGATTGCTGAATTCTTAGAACAATTTCACGAAGATTAAATCCTAAGGGGGCGGGTTATTCTCCCGTTTCAGATCTTTCCTTTCAAAATATTTCGTGAATACAGCAGAGTGAAAGAGCTCCCCAGGTAAATAGAGGAAAAGAGGATTAGAAAATGCATTAGTTTCTCATTCGCAGTCAAACGCTTTTTCCGAAAAGACCATTTACCAGCTCAACAGTAAATTAAGGATTAGTTTTCGGAAAATAAAACTTCTCTGTTATATGCGTCTTGCGTCCCAGATTCGCACAAAAATATAAACATATAAATGGATAAATAAATGATGAACTGATTTAAGGCATTTTGTAGCATAACCTTTTGGTCTCGGGAGGGGGTAAAAATTGTATTTTCTTTTAAACTGAATCCTAATTCGCCCTGATGTAGCAAGCCCTTATGTATATTTCAAGCAGAATTGTTTTTCGAAATGTAAAAATTGTTCAGAAATAAATAAACAACACACGAATAAATAAATGACACATAATAAATGACATATGCAGGGATTGAACACGGTGGAATACACTTTTCAATTAAATAAAAAACTAGTTTTGAAACGATTACATAGAATGAAGGATGGAAGAATAAATGTAGTTATAAACAATTTTCATAAAACTAAAAATGCTAATATGTTACTCTGCCAGCGCCTTTTGTATAAATTAAAAAAGGGAAAAGAGAAGCGTAATTAATTCTGTGCGGAAAAAATTCCCCATCTCTCAGAAACATGTGCTAGAAAACAGGTTCCTCAATAATGGATGTATGCACATTTTAATATTAATTTCAAATACAATTAGCACCTATTCACCGGGCATAAAGACGCATTCAGTGCAGGAAATAATTTAATATTTATTCCCTTGTTAAAATGGTACTTTTGAGTTCTTTTTTATGCATAGCTGCAAATCATTCGCATCTAATTTTTGCTCACAAATGTGTGAACGCGGCTACAAGAAATCTATACAGTTAAGACAAACATATATAATGAAATTTTTATTCAGCATATAAAATTTTTAATCATTTTTTTCATAAAAAGGCAGTTCTTCCCAAATAGGATATGTTAAGATTAATACAAGTAAATATCTTATAGAAAATCTTCCACAAGGGCAGACGGCCTACGTGTGCTTCGCCAAAGTCAACAACTTACCGATTTACCAACTAGGAATATGTTTTAATAAAAGCATTAAACTGTTAAGCATAAATTGGAAGCGTATTATCATTATTTACTCGCACATTTCTTCCCCGTGTTTCCCATTCTAGTTTCAGCATATGATTTAGAAATTCCTTTTTTCGGTAGTAATGCACAACATATGGATAAACAGCAAACCACCTGTATAAATAAAAAAAAAAAATAAATAAAAATAAATCTGAAATGTTTCAGATTTTAAATTACGTCCAAAGGGGCGTTTTTTAACATTTTGTGTGTTACCTTTCTTTATTAAATATCATGTTCCTCGCACTTAAACCATAAGATCCGGTGCAACAGCAATATCGCAAAATAGTTTTAAAACGAGCATATCTAGAATTTCCGATACAGAGACTCACGCGCTGGAGATAAAAATGTTTTTTCTGCACAACGTTGCCATTGCTCGCTTTGAAATCCTTGAGTTTGTTAATCAAAAATTCGTCAAAGTTTTAAAAAATAGGAAATCGATCATAAAACAAATTTCAAATTTCAAATTTGGTCTTCCATATGCTCATATTCGTTGGAGGATTACGTTATTCAAAATTCGATGACTCTATGTACCGTTATTTTATGACAATGTGAGAAATATACATACATTTACGCAGATTTTCATTATTTAATTTCTCCAAATATAATGCAGGACTCTAACATTTTATGGCAACAGTTTGAAAAGTGAACCGACATTTATCCGTCCGACGCAAAATGCCAAAATGAAACTAATAGTCCTTCGGGATTCAAATCCCTTTGGACTAAAAAGAATAACACTGAAAGAAATAACTTCTGACGTCTTTTAAATGATTACATATTATCACATCTAGGATCCATACGTGTTTTTGAATCTGGTAAGTTCTTACTTTAATCCCTTCCTTCAGAAATATTACACACTGCGTAATTTCCCTATCTCGACTTGCAAGACGTAATCTTTGAGAGGAAAAAAGGGGGGGGGCAAATACGTCAGAAGATATTCCACAGCATATATGATATTATATAAAATATAACACATTTCCGCAGTCTTATTGTGAACGAAGCTCCTTTAAATGTTATAGTGTGAAAGGATATACTCCCAACTGCGCGAATCAAAATTCCCCCACCGTCTGTATACTCCAACTGCGCCAATCAAAATTCCCCCACCGTCTGTATACTCCAACTGCGCCAAACAAAATTTCTCCCCCCCCCCGTTGCCTACAGGGTTACAATTTTACTTTTCGAAGCCATCTGTAGTCAGGAGGAAAATAAAAATAAAGAAATAGAATTACATATGGCAATCACAAGCACAAGTAAAGAATATCTAACAAGCATGCTAATTACTTGAGTAACAGTAATAAATGCGAGAGCTAACAAGAGAAAATAAAAGGTATTAGTTTGTAATACATATTAGCATTACAAACACCTTTCATTGACCACACCTAAAAATTTCCTTCTCTACGCACAGAAAAATTGAATGAAAATGGATTTATAGGTTACTATAGATTACTCTTAACCTTCTTTATTTATAGTAGATGGCAGCTCAACACAAACCAGTGCATATATTTTAGCCATATTTAGTTTCTTAAGACCCTCATTTTTCAAAGAAATCTTCCAGATTTTTTTAGGGTATAAAAGAAATTTATACGCTTTTTTTAAGGCTGTATGCTAATCTCCTTATTCTATATTAGTTTTAAATTTTTACCTTGAAATCTTGCCTAAAATCAAACGGCGAACCCTAGGTGTGCCCAGAAGGGGCTCACCGATAATCTAGGACAACTGAGAGTCCGTATTCTTTGTTTCTCCGCATCTCATCGGTCAGTTCATTGACAACAATGCTCGTTTCAGCACTCTTTTCGAAGCTCTATTCAATCAGTGTGCCCACTTTGGGCACACCCACAGAATTAAAAGATAAGTGCTATCTTCACAAAATTTTACTTGTGTACTTCTCTAGGCCTAATTAGACTGCCTACTTTTTTTTTTTTTAAATCAAAACTCCAACTTTAAAAGGTAGCGTGCCGGAAAGGGTTAAGAAATCGAATTTTTAGATTTAATACAGAGAATTTTTTTAATTAAATTACAACTGTTTACCTAAAATGATTTATTTGAAAGTTAAAACCATTCTACTAAGAAGATTTGTTAATATTTATCTAGACAAGAAAACTTATTTACGTGCGCTACAAATCCGATATTTGATAGACTGATTATGTATCAGTTTTATGTATGTCATTAATCTATCAATTTTATTATTTAAAACTAATATATATATATATCAGCAGCTAAAAACTAAAACTTGGAAAGTTTTTAATTCTTATAAATAATAAAAAAGATCTGGCTCATTATGCTTTTAAGCATCGCAAAACTTTAAAATGAGTGTAAAAGAAATTCATTTTTACTTTAGCACACACCAGATTTTAAATTAATATTTGTTTTGTATGCACAGTTTTTACAATATCTGATAAACGAAAATAGAGGCTTGTAGTCTCGATAAAACGTGCCATTTAATGGCGATAAAGGACTTTTTGTAGAACCCATCTTCTTGGGAATTTCAGTTCTTAGAAAAAGGGGACAAGAAAACATCGCGCAGTTAGTCGAATAGATAAGAAGGGGGGAGGTCTTCAATTAAATTTCGCGCAGTTTGTATCCTACCGTGTAAAACTAAAAATCTGGTGTATCCCCCCCTTTTCCAGAACTCGAAAAATACATAGATATATATTTATTTATTTATTTAAATTTAGATTATTTTAATGTATTTTATAAATTGAACAAGGAAAAGTATAGAAAATATTGATAGATTAACAAAACGTGAAAAAGTACTTTTTTATATTCATAAATTAAAGCTAAATACTTTATAAGGTATCTGTACCACCTTCTTGGCGTGCCTTCGTGGTGTGGTGGTCTGCACACTGGGCCAGTATTCCAGAGGTCCGTGGTTCGATTCCTGGCGAAGGCGATTGCTCATTTTTCATCTTGTCTGCTTCCAAAAAATACCTAATGTCTCTACAACTTAGCAGGTAAATAAAAGGCTGACCGCATTCCCCCCCCTTAAAACTATGAAATTCCCTCTTCGTTCAGAAGCTCTGGCTTAAATGAAGAAAAATTCCCATGAGCAATTACCATTCATATATTTTTCTTTTCACCTTTTATGCTTATGCACTGCCTAATCAAGTCCAATTTGATTATAAATTTATCAAATTAGATAAGTTTTCTATCCCAACTTTCGATAGAAATCAAATATTCCCCTCCACTTCAGGCAGTTACTGCAAAATAAAAGTAGCTCGTCTGGATTATAATAGTTCTATATTACGTAAACTAGCACTATTTATTAACTTAGCTGGCCCCTTGAAAATTTTGTTTACGAATATGGCACTAAATTCTGCCTTTATTTCACAGTTAGGCGATTAAAACATAATGGACATCAAGGCTTCTAGCTCTACAGGAACCAAATAAAAAATTTAATTTTGTAGTGCCAAAACCGTTCTTATCCTTCCCGCCCAGAAACTGTAATCAAACATCTCTACCCGCTTTTAAGGAAATCCTGTAAGAAAAACACTGGTCATCAAAGTTAAAGGGTAATGAGAAAAATATACTCACTACGTTAATGATGAAACGAATACCCAATGCTGTTAATTAATTATGTTACGTTAATTAAATACAATTGAACACATAATTGCACTTCCGTGCGTATGTTAGCGATGCAAATATGCAAATTCCAGGGGTGTTTGTGGGACCCCAAAAAATCCCCTGAAACTTTTACGGACTTACTACCGACATTTTGGAGTTTCGAGAAGGGGGGGGGGAGAGAAATGAAAAATTACAATTATGAAGTATTGAATGACCTAATTATAAAAGTTCAATGAATTACTTTTTTTGCAAAATTAATAACCATAAATTTTCAAACATATAAACTACTACATTTTATGTAAATATTTTAAATTACCTGAATTAATTCTTTAAAAAAAATTATCTAATTTCTGCTGCTTTTTTTTTTTTTTTATTTTCTGATGTTTGTGGGCTTGTGTTTCTTTTGTGGTGAACTTTATAATTGCAGGAAGGTTGACTTTTATTTTCCTCATTTACAGTTGAAGAAATTTCCTCAAGAACTGCACATGCAGAGGTAAAAGCAGTTTGCTTTCTGCTAATGTAGAAGGTTTTTCAGAGGCTTTTATAGATGACTCATCTGAAATACATGTTTTTAAGTCCTCTTGATATGTTTTCCAACTTCTGTTCATAATCAGTAAGAGATCTTTGTGAATTGGATCAGTCATTGGATTTTTTGAGCCATATTTTTCCCATGAGGTTTCTTTAGAAGCCATTAAATCATATTTAATAGTCTGCACTGCATCTAGGGAATCAATCTTAAGAGAGGTTCTACAGTCAGTGACAAGTGTATCCATTAAGTTGAATGCACTTTCCACTAATGGGCCATGGAAGCAGCTAAGGCAGGCTTTGACCAATTTAGCCAATCTAGGATACTTATAATCATTTGTGAAATCATCTTTTAAATTAAAAACTTTAGACCAATATTTATCAATCGTACACTTGACTTGATTTCCACTTTCATCAGATGTGTAGAGCATTTCTTTGGTGATATCAATATCACTCTGGTATAACCTTATTTCAGCTTCTACTTTTGACTTTTCATTATCACTAAAAATATGGGACATAAAAGATGATAATTTTTCAAAAGCTAATATTGTACTGGTTTTACCTCTTAGCTCTGGATCTAATGCTGTAAAACTAATTAGATATGAATTTTTAAGGGGTAATTTCTGTTTCATATGCTGTGCTGTATTAGTATAAGCTTTCATCAGAGAAATTTGGAATTCTTTTGCTATCGGATGATTTTTTGATAATTTCTTCAGGAGAGTGGAAGCTTCTGCACCAGTAAATATTACTTTGCTAGGTAGATGGAATTCTGGATTTGTGACATCAACCTTTAATAAATCATTATAAGATGTGCACTCTACATTTTCTGACTTCATAAAAAAAGAGAAAAATTTTGCCATCAATTTATAAATACTGGAATGTATTAAATGAAGCATTGGTTTTTTTTGTTTCAAATAATTTAATATACATGTATGTGTTGAACTCTGGTAATACTGCTGAATATAATGCCATATGCAATAAAGTTTTGTTTTGCATAACAAATAACCCATTTAGTATTCTTTTTTTCCGAGCTAAAGCATCCTTTGTGAGTTGTTGGGAATGCAAGTAAGAATACACCCCTTCAACAATTTTTTTCTGAGCTGCAGAAATATTTCTTTTATTGTATACAGTTTCAACATAAGAAAAATAATCCCCTTTATCAGTTTTATCCAAGTAGTGAAAATAAAATGCAATAAGAGCATCCCACAGATCTTTGATTCTTTCTAAAACACATAAAATGTAAAATGTACACCCACCTATGGTCTGGTCTCTTCAAGGGCTTAAGTTTTTTAATGGCAAGGGATTCACAGATTCTGAAAAAATTTTCTCTTTTACTGCAGCTTTTCATATCAAAATAGATGTCATCAAACAAATCTTCTATGTATCTATCAAAACATGAAGCAAATTTTTTTGCACAGTTATTAGCTGTGTGACATGTGTCACCATCGATATCTAATAAGTGGGGTGCTTTGTTTGATCGTAGTCTGGTTTCAACACCCTTTTTTTTTTCCACGCATGGTGTTACATGAGTCCATTAATACACTAATTAAGTTTGCCCATGCAATATTATTATCTTCAATAGTATTAACAACTGCTTTAAAAACAGCTTCCGAATTGCAAGATTCCATCTTTAGAGATGCAAAATGATGAACTACAACTTCATTTTGATTGTTGTCATAAAACTGCACCAATATTGCCAGTATACTTTCTTGAGCATTGCTAGTACTTTCATCCAAATTTAGAGAAAATGGAGTCTCCTTCAAAGTTTTAATGATATTTTCCTTAATAGTTTTTGCGAGCCCATATTTCATCTTATAACATGCAGTAGTCCTGGACATTTCCAACGAGTTTACTGCCGTCTGATCGCGGCTCAACTGTTTGCAGAGTTCAATTAAATTGGGAGCTACATTGAAAGAAAGAGAATTTTCGGCGATAAACGAAGTTATTAATACCTCTTGGCGTGCTTTTCTTGTCACTATATCCAATGGCCGAGCATCAGTCTCCAGTAAGTCATCAGTATTTTTTGAATTAGCATAATTACTTAAAGTCATTGAATGTCTAATGCACTTTGAATATTTTATGTGCGTCACAGTTTTAGAATGATTTGTGAAAGCCTTGAATCCTTCCCCACCATACTTCAGCAGTGAGTTACAAAAAAAGCAATATGCTTGTCCAGCAACATTTATTTTCTTGCACCATGTGCCGATGGTATCCCCATTACCATCTCTCCGTTCAATCCAATTCCACCTAAATGCATTCCGGACACCTTCTTCTAATTGTATAATATCCCTATTTATATCGAGAAATTTCATAGTGAAATTCTCTTGCACATAAATAAAAAAAAATATTTCAATATTCTTGTACATAAATAAAAAATATTTCAATAAACGAAACGAAAAATTTACACGTGCATCAATAAATGAAACGAAAATTTCACACAGCGGAGAAAAAAAAGTTGAAAAGCTATCAATGACAAATAGCTAATACGGCGAAAAATCCCCCTTCTCTACTTATTGGCGCCACGCCAGGAGAGATAAGACCTTTGAACCCAGAGTCACGTGATCGCACATCTGGTCGAACGAAGTCTCTCCCTTTTGTTTCTGCCGCGCCTACTTGCCGAAAAGAATCCAGAAGAGAATGTCCGAGAACCGGGGGGAATGAGTCATAACTCGCAATAAGGAAAGAACAAAAAAGAAGTTTTTTCCCCCTTTTCACGCATTATCACTGCCTTTTGAGAAAGAAAGGAAAAGTTTTCACCACACACACTGACCTTGCGTTTTCTGCTTTCAAAGCAAACAAAATTACCCAGATCAAAATAAATAATTCATTATTATTCCTACTTCCTTTTGAACGACGATCCCCGGAATTCCGGGGTTTCCGGAGCACAAACACCCCTGAAATTCGGTGATTGAAAATGCAGTGTGCAATGGACGCAAGTTGGAATTCCGGTATGTAGTGTTGTTTAAGGTAAATACAGTTTCTGAGAGTGATCAGTATTCAGTATTATGGCTCAAGGGCATCATTTAAGCGAAGGTCAAAAGTGGCGACTAATTGGTAGAATCGATGAAGGACAAACACAAATTGAGGCCGCCCAAGATTTGAGTATCACTCAAAAAGTCATATCAAGAGTTTGGAGCCCTTATTTAAGCACTGAATTAGTTGACAGACAGCCTAGTCAAGAGCGAGCAAGAAGAACAACTGCACCAGAAGACCGTTTTCTGTCGTTGTCGACTCGAAGAAATTACAAGCGCGAAGCGACTACAAGCGATTTGGTTTTAGACCTTCAGGCTGCCACAAAAACTCGAATTAGCTATTCTACTGCTGCACGAAGACTTAACAAGGTTGGAATGTATGCCAGAAAACCAATGGTTTATGTCCCACTTACTTCAGCTTCCAGAAGGACCCGTTTAAACCGGTGCCGTCGTCTGGTTCAATGGAACCATGACGAATGGCCCAAGTATTGTTTACTGATGACTACAGATATAGTCTGAACAGTGATTCTAGACGTGTTTTGATCTGGAGAGAGGAAGAAACACGGAACTTGCTTTCCTTTTCCCCGAAATATCCCGTTTCCGCGACCGCTGTTTAATGGTTTGGGGATAAATCATATCAAATGGAGGCATCGAGCTGCATACCCTTCAAGGAAGTTCTGTAAACGCTCGGAGATATGTGGACGAGGTACTGGAACCCAAATTAGACAGTTTAGGGTTGTTTGGCCCAGACTTTTTGCTAACGGATAACAATGTTCAGCCTCATCCAGCATACGTGATGTCAGAATATTTGCAAACATAAAATATCACTCGAATGGATTGGCCACCTTACTTGAAACCGACTGAGCATGTGGAGGATGTCTTAGGTCGCATAATCTTAGTGAGCCAAATTCCTTCCTGAAACCTCCAAGAGCTAAAAAGTGTACACTTTTAAAAGAGTGGCGTGCAATTTCACAAACCTGATCAACACTTACGTAAAGTCTATGAAATCAAGACGTGAAATATGCATATCTGCCCAAGGTGACCACACACCATATTAAAAAAAAAAATTCCCACAAGAGGTGACTTGATTTTTCCACCATCTTCCAATTTTCATAAATTTGATTTTAATTTGAATATTTTGCGAATAATCAACTGCCAACATTGCAATTTATGTTAACTAATGCTGTTGTAAAAATTTCTATAAACAATTTTTCATTATGTATCAACTACGTTTAATTTCTGTCATTATTCTTAAATTTTGATGACAGAAAAAAACCTGTTAGTTACTCTTCACTAACATACTGAAGCTCACTATTTGTTCTTTTGCCACTTTTTCAAGAAATTTAGCGGTAGGTTTGCATGCATGACAGGTAACTTTACTGTGATGAAATTGTACTTTTATGCTTCTATTAATGGAGGAAAAGCCAGAGCGTCTTCTTTAAGGAAAGAGTTAAAAATATTCTTCTAATAACACAAAGATTTTATCTTAATGTTTCTTTCGAAACTTCGTAACTTTCATTCTAGATTCAACAAGAAACAAGCAATAATGATACATCCTATAATCCACCTCTAAATTCTCGAAACCAAATTCATGCGCTTCTTTCGAATTTTAGAGTTCAAAAAAAAAAAAAAAAAAAAAAAAAAAAAATTATCAATCTCTTTTTATTACAATGATTTAAATAAACCACGCTCTATTTTGTTTATTACTTAAAGAAGTATATTCAATAATATTACAATTATTTATTCATTGGAATTACTGATTACGTATTTGAGTTCCACCCCCTCGATCACCCTCCTCAACTCTGGTTTTAATAAGTACTACTCAATTCTTCTTTTAACTTTTTTTATAAAAATACGTATTTCCTTCAGATATTTCTTTGTCAAGCAAAAATAAAGCTCGGAGCTTTTTATCTTAATTATGAATAAAATGACACGTTTTGATTTAAAAGCGAGTTAGTTTCAAGTTTTTTTTTTTTTTTTTTTTTAATTACACAATACGAAAATTTCTCTTGTGAGAACAAATATAGCCTTCGATCGAAATTCTGCTTACATACCACATTTTTGAAGCGCGCGATATTTAATTGTAACAAATTATAGTTAAATGTCAAAATACAGTGGAACCTCAGATTACGAACATCTCATATCCTACTATCCTCATATCATATTACGAACATCACATCTCATAAAACGGTTCACCTGAGTAGAGGTCGCCAGTTTTTTTTTTTTTTTTTTTTTTTTTTTTAAATGTACCAACTCTGGCATGCGCAGAACTATTCTTCAGGCAACTATGCTCATAACCATCCTTCAGTCAAGCAATGTCGCTATTTTCGTTCCTGTTCTTTTTGTTGTATTGCAGGCTCCAACAGTATTTAAACCAATCGTGATATTTTTTGCCTTAAACTTAATTTTAATACAAGTGCTTGTAGAATTTTACAGCAGTGGAAAAAAATTGCTTTCAAATTTATGCACGAATACAGAATTTTGCTGCATAATCTCGAAGGGATGGTTTTGACAGATTTTTCTGGGATTCGAACATGGGCCTTGTGGTACGGCAGCCAGAGTCACTAACCACGTTCCCGTCTGGGAGGCCCTCACGAACTCGATGAACCAAAAAAGAAGGGGGCGGGAGAGAAGAAATGCGAATACATACATATTTTGGAGGGAAGGACTTTAAATACCAAATTTAGGGGAAGAAAATAATGGTATACGTTTTGAAGCTCATTGCTCCAAAACCACTTTCTTCGGCACACTATCCCAAGACCAAAATACCCCTCAAACATTAATTTATATTTAACATTAAACATTTCGTTAATTATGCATTTTAAATTAAAAGAAAGCGGTTCTATTAAATAAAGTAGCGCAAAATAAAAGTGAATAAAACAGCGAACACTATTTTAGCAATAATAAAATATGTAATAAAAAAAGAACAAAAACAAATTCATTCGTTCCCAAGTAAGATAATACATGCAGATTTAGATGCAAGATATACCAAAGAAAATAATACAGAAGGATACAAGGACATGTTGCACCAACTCAGTAAATGACGAAACACTAAGAAAATAACGAAACTCACTGAGAAAATGATCCCTTTTACGTTAATTTCTATGAATAAATAGTTTCCGTTTTGCAGCTTTTAGGATGACGAACGGCCTTCAAAAACAAACTACCGTATTTGCCGACGTATTAGACAAACTTTTCTTTTTTGAAAATAGGTCTGAAAAACAGGGTACGTCTTATACGTCGATACTGCGTCTTATACGTCGATACTCCGTACATTCATTTCCGGAAATTTCCTCTATTCGCAGTTATGCGATTTTTTTCTTGTCAAAGCTTCATGGAATGCTGTGAAAATAGAGACAGTGGTTAAATCATTTAAAGTGTGGCATTAGTAATGTACTGGATGGTAGAGAGGACAATTTGTTGTATGAGGACTCAGATGCTGATTTAGAAGAGATTTCAAGTGACTCTTCACTCAGCTCTGGAGATGATAGTGTTTGGGCTTTGACGAAGAAGATTAAAAGGTGTTCTTTCCCAGACAGATTGAGTATTTCCAGAAAGTATTACTTTGTATTTATATTACTTTATATTTAAAATACTGTAAATTAATTATAATGATCAGAAATAAAGTTTTATCCTTCAAAAATATGTATAAGAAGGGGGTGCGTCTTATACGCCGGCAAATACGGTAAATAATTCGTAAAATGCAATATATCATACTCAAATAATTTTTTCGGAAGGCATTAAATTCCTACCCCTGCCCCCCCCCCCAGCTGCCGAGCAGTGAAGTCGCTGAACATTTGATCTAAGAGTTTCCCTTATAAAGTCCTCCATGAAAGTATATCTCCCCTCAGGCAGATATACCTCGAGTGTTTTATCATACTTAAATAAACCAAACCAAACTCCCCCCCCCCAATCAAAATCGTTCGAATAACTTGTGGGCAATCTCAGTATATAGGAAGTGTGTGCAATCTCTGTATGTGTAATTTTATGTGGGCAATCTCTGTATGTGTAATTTTTTGTGGGCAATCTCTATACACTGAAACGAGGGAAAAACAGACTTCTATAGCATTCTAAAAAACGCCCAAGAAAAAGCAAAGCATCAAATATTTTTATTCGGTAATTAAAAATTTTGGCGCAAAGTAAATTTAAAATTCAAAAATAAATTTCCATACATTGCTATTTCGTAATATTTTGTCTCAACTTTTTTCCCCCGTTACCCTAAAAAAAGGGGAAAGAAGACTGTTTCACATTTGTGATCAATAACATTACATACTATGAATTCGCAAATGAGTCATTTATTCACAGACGACAGTCACAGAGTTTAAAATATGCATATATATACATATCGCGATTTAATCATATCAAATGAAAATCCAATGGTATTAAAGGTATTTACGTCGCTTGGTTAGCAGGAAACATTTTCACATTCGATTTTTACTAGGCAAAAAAACAATCTTCTTTAATTATGATCTCTTAAAACTGCATGCATTAAGTTTTAAAGACAATACGAATAAACACGAATAAAAGAATATATATTTGGTTAAAATTTAAGCTCTCGTTTCGACAATAAAAATGAGTAACTGGTTAAAATTTTATTTTCCAAAAGCATCGCTAGATGGCAGTACCTTCCACAGAAATAAAAGTTCATATCCAATAATCTGCGGATTCCTTTACATTATCTTAAAAATGAACAATGTAAAAATACTTTAATTCATTCAATTTTAACTTACTTTCTTAAACATTCGATGAATAATAAAAAAAAAAAAAAACAAGGAAAAAGAAATGCGAATACATTTCGGCGGGGGAGCTTTCTGTTTAAGAGGGGACATCAAATATTGAATTAGGGAAAAGAGAATAAAGGTTACGTGTTATGCAAGCACACACCAAAGCGGCTTTTTTCGGCACACTACTTTAAGTGTGCCTACTTTTCGGCACACGCTGTAAAATATCAATTTTTCGATAAATTATGCACTTCATATTAAAAGACTACGATTTTGTTAAATAAAGGAATGCCAAATAAAATTAATTAAAATAGCGACAATATTAATATTGAGTAAAAAAATTGAGTAACAATAAAATAAATAATTTCATCAACAAAAATAAACGAAGTCATGCCCAAGTTTGATAATATGCAAGTTTAGATGCAAATTATACAGAAGAAAATAATGAAAAAAAGAAATTCAGAGCCATCGTTTGACTTAAAAAAAAAAAGAAAGAAAGAAAGAAAGAAAGGAGGATTTTGAGAAACATTTTATTTGTAGCAGATTCTACATACCGTAAATTACCTTAGTACTGTGTCCGCCGTTATTCGAGCATTTGTCGAAAAAGAGCACGAAGTTTTCTTTGCAATTCTCAACAAAATGCAATAGCCTGCTATATTAATCATTTCTGCATTGCGCCTTTCAAATCATTAGCAAAACCTAGTTAATCAAGAACTCCAAGTTCCATCGCGTTCGCTGTTGGAAACTCCTTATGACACAGAACAAGAACTACACTTATTTTTGTGCCCCTGTGTATGCGTACTAACAATTTACGAGCATCCAATTCTTAACAAGAACAGGAATGATTTCTAGCAGTATAATGAAGTCCCTGAATTGTTGAAAAATTCCAACAGAAGAAATCGACAAATGTATCTCTGACGACCAATTCGTGCCTTATGCATGTTCTCTCGTCCTGAATACTGAAACCAATTTCCTAACCACATCATCATAAACTGCAAAGACATAGTGATGAGTTCCAAATAAGGACTCACAGCCTGTCTATAATACGGATCACGACAGAGGTACCAGAAGCCTACCAACTTTAACCCTTTAACTGTCAAGTTATTTTGATGATTTGGGTACACAAATTGTCAAATTTTTTTATTGGAAAAACCAAATGTAGCCGAAATAAACATCTCCCGATATATATTCGGGTATGACAATACGATGCACTCAAAAAAAAATTACCCCGAGAAATACTCGGGCGTGACATTTTCGAACACCAGTGCTATCTCGGGCATGACAGTTAAAAGGTTAAAAATTAGGCAAAACTCGATCTTAATTAAAAACTCGGCATTAATTTTAGAATTTAATTTCAATGCAGTATTCGATGTATTTTGCAATAAGGTGACAAAAATCTGCCTTCTCCAGAAAAGAAAAATATTTTCCTTCGTTCGTTCCTGCATCAGCTTAAATACAAAATAAGAGCGACAGTCGTAGTTTATTAAATAAAATTAAAAAAAGAAGCATGAAAAAATTACGGAATCAGACTTTTTTTTTTTTTTTTCATGCACTTTTAAAGCGATAGAACTGAAATTCAAATCATTAACTAAAGTTCGTCAGTTAATCAATTAATTACAGAATAGCATGACAGGTTTAGCCTTCGTGAAGGATTTTCTATGAAAACATGAAGAACCCCCCCCCCCACTTGTGCATGGTCCATTCGTCGCATACATAATTCAGACGAACTACCAACGGTTAATAGTTTTAAGCGTTTAGCCATTGGTGGGCACCAATAACTAAAGTCGGCAGATGTTGAATAATGCGGACGGCTTTAAAAAAATGTAACTTATCAACTGAAGAAGTGTTTTAGATCATTTTAACAGAAAAAAATTAAGAGAATGATCACCAAAATAATATTTATTAGTTTCCCCTTTCCTAAATTTCATATTTTATAAGTAAAATTTCACGATTATCCGAAAATTTTTCCCGTTTCACCGTTGTAAAATTCACCTGTTAAAAGGAATCTCAACAAAGCTTTGTCATTCCAAAGTATTAGTATCATTCTATATTTCCATGCTTTTGCTCAGATTCTCCGAAGCTCAACAGCTGAATAATTTTCTCTCCTGTTGATAAAATTCATAATTCAGTCCTTATACGACCAATACTAGATAAAATGTCCTGTAAAACTTGTTATTTTCCTTCTCAAAATAATTACATTATTCAAACAAAATCACTTCGAAATTTTGTATTTGAGAACAGAATAACTTCCGGCAAAAAAAAAAAAAAAAAAAAATCAGTTTATCTTTCACTCCTATTACTGCTCACTCACGAATTATTATTTTAGCTTTTCTTTCTTAATGGCTAAAATTATCTGGAAAAATAAATGTACTTCTAATCACTATTCGTCCCTAAACCATTATTTTAACGCATGCTGTAGGAGCCTACGCAAGCGCAAAAAAGCAATCTCGCTGATGGATCAGGACCTGCAAAAATATTTGTTACTAATTTATAAGGTATATCTCTCGCCTTCTTAGCATGCCTTCGTGGTGTAATCAGGGTTCATAGCCACATTTTAGTTAAAAAAATAAGCACCTATAAGCACTTTTCAAGCACATTTTAAGAAAAAAAATAAGCACCTGCCTAATTACATCATACACAACTGCATAACCTTAAAAATTAGACTTGTAATTTAAAATATGAGAAATGAAGTACTTAGTAAGAAAGAATAAGCATTACCTCAACCATGGAAAATAATTACTTTTTTTTTGTTTGTTTTTAATTTTAAATAATAGTTCAATTTACAGAACTAGTTTACAATGAGAGAGGAAAAAAAAAAAAAAAAAACTATGAAGAACTAAACTATATTACAAGATTTAATGATGAAATTTCAGTTCAAAATAGAGAAAATAAATAATAATAAGGCATATTTATCGTATTCGCTTGGAACCTAATAATAAATACAATTTATTTTTCCACTCATATTGATATTTAAATAATTTAAATCTAAATTCTGAACATTTTCTAAATTTTCATTGTATATCAGTTTTCTCTTAACAGTTATTGCAAGCAAAGTAATTTAAGTAAAAAAGAGGAACATTTCTGTAATCAGAAGACAGAAATTTGCTTCATGCAGTCATCTTTAACAGTAAAAGCTTAACTAACCCGCATACTTGGAAATTGGCGAATATTCGGATAGTCGAGCGTAACTTGAAGGAGCGGAGGGGGGGCGGTAGACTGTAGCCGCTCTTTAGATTTTTCGCTAAATAAATGCTTTTGACATTTCAATATGTGCATCATATAAAAATAAACCAACGGAACTAAAAAATATTCCGCTTAGCAAGCACAGTAAAACTCTTTTAAGTGCTCATAAACAAATCTCGGACTGAACATCAAAATTAATTATCGCTGCAAAATATCGCAAACATTATTGCGCAATACGTGCGCCGTAATTCTTCCCTACGTGATATTACGCAATCGGAATCAACAACTGCCGGTATTGGGAGAAAAAGAACTAAAATTCTAATTTTCAACAGACGGCGTTAAATTTCTGGAATAGAATCATTCTTCGCTTGGGTTGGTAGACCGCAGAACTTTTAGTCCTATTCAAAAAAAACTTTTAGTCCCCCGAAAAAAAAAAGGTCCGTTGCTTGTTTTGCAGCGAACTGTAACAGTTTCAATATTCAAGATTTTGCGGAGAAAGGATACCGGTGAGTTCGAGTACCGGCGAGGGCGTTGCTCATTTTTCATGTCTCCCACTTAAAAATAACGTAATGTCTCTACAAGATTATACAAGAAATATCTGGCGAAAAAGTACTAAATTTATTTGTTTTGTTTCACTGTCTTCAGCGCATTTTACGATACTGCTATCTTATTATCACAGATAAACTCAACACGAAACTTCCAAAATAACATACTTTCGACAAAAACGAAAAAAAAAAGTTCAAAACTCACATCGCTATGGTCATCTATGAAGTTTATACTTTTTTATTTAGTTTTTTTATTTATATATAGACGTTTAGTTTATTTATATCCAATTTACATATAATATTCTAGTTAATTATTATGTTAATTATATATGTCCTTGATGTGCCCGAACAGTATAGTGGTTAGGAAAGCTTACTGCGGTACCGAAAGGCCACGGTTCGAAACCCGGTGAGGACAAGGATGTTCGTAAATCTATTGTCTTTGCGGCATGCAACTCCAATATGCGGCGAGGCGAAAATGCTCTGGAGAGACTGGTAGTAGGGAAAGCAAAGTGGACAAAGGCCTTTTTGGCTGCACAAAAAAAAAAAAAAAAAAAAAAAAAAAAAGAGATTTCTTCAAATCTTCCAGGGCTTATGTTCAGTACTTATATATTTTCAACGGTAATACAGTTATGATAATCACTTCATTCTCGAATATTCTGCGAATTTTAAGGGATTTTCTAAGGTTTGGCGAACATTAAATATTTCCACGAATATCTAATTAAGCCGCGATTTTTTTGTTTTTTAATTGCAACTGATAATATAATATTTTTAAGCGTAATTTACAAATGTTTATTTTTTTATTTCTATTTATAACTGCTAATTTTTTTATATTTAAATAACCTTTAAACTAATTCCAATACAATTCCCGCAAAAGGTTATCATTTTCTAAAACCTAATCTAGATGTTGAATTAACCTATATTTTGATGAATTTCTCGAATATCAGAAAAAAATCGCCCTCCATTACTTATCAACAGACCCCCAGCGGCCGAGCGGTAAAGTCGCTGAACACTGATAGTTCGGTCCGGCTTTCGAATCTGAGCAAACGGGCTGGCTGTAAGGCGTTTTCGTGGTCTTCCCCGTGTGTAACGTGGATACGAGCTAGTTTCCGTTAAAAGTCCTCTAAGGAGCATCCCTTCCTTTGGCGGACACCACTGTGTGAGCCGCCGTAATTAAATAAAAAAAAAGATTACCTGTATGCCGACAAACTATTTCGATGTTGAACTATATTCGAAAATGTGTTTACTTACTGAAAAAAAAAAAAAAAAAAATCAGTGTATTTACAATATAATGTATAAAAATATCGTTTATTTAAATGGTTATCTTGATCTAAAATAAAGGTGCTTTAAAAGCACTTCCCGACTTTGACTGCTTTAACAAACGTAAATTTCAATTAAAAAAATTAATAACATAATTTTTATTTAGTAGCTATCTATTTTTATTTATTAGTTATGTTTTTTTAGATCCTCCCCAACCACCGAACTGTAATGTAATTCTTTGATCGTTTAATTTTAGTGCTGCAAAAACTCAGTGAATTTTCACTACTTGCTCCGGAAACTCAGCTTCTCCCCCTCGCCCGCAACAAAACTACCGTCATAGTAATAGTTATTAACTGATTCATTATTATTCTTTACATTTTACCAAAATTCTTAATTATCTCTTTTTTAAAACTTCTTCCGATTTCCAGTCAAAAGGGAACATTTTCATTAACTTTTGCTTTGAGGCGAGATCGTCCATTATTTAGTTTTTAAATCAGGCTTAGGAGTGGTCATAATAGATGACTACATACTCTGTTTCCTTAACAACTAATACTTGGGATGTATATCCAATTTAAAAGTTTCACTAGATATACTACAGAATTTTATAAGAACAGTTTCAGCAATATAAATAGATTTTAAAAATTTTAAAAATCTAATTTTTACGGTTCAAAAAACAGTAAAACTTCTAATTAGAAAAAAGTTTATTACGCTATAGAGTTAAATACACAAAATTACATTTATTTCGAAAATTCGGTGTATGAGCAGTTACTAATGTTTGGTAGCCTACAAAAAACCATCACTGTTTTACCGAATACAGTTTCATTTATCGCCATTTTTTTAGGTTAATCGATTATGGTAAAGCACACACAGGCTATCTGCCTAAGGGAAAGAATGGCTCCGCGGGAAATGTTCTTTCTCAGTCATGTTCATCAACGTTTTAGTAGTTACTGCCTCATGTTTAGGAAAACTTTAAGGAATATTTATTCTTAGTAGCAAATACATGTTAAAAAGGAGATCTATTTTTAAAGAGAAAAATTTAGAAAGTCAAGAAATTTAGTTTCTAATTTCTTCGGGAATTTTGCACGTAAAGGTATGCAACTTATTGCATCTGACTTAATTAAGAAATAATTAATTATCTAAAGAGACCCTGAAAAAAAATTAAATTTTCTATTTCCAAACTCCTCTCCCTGACTCCACGCTGAAACCGCTCCGGTAAAATTATATTACTTTAGAGAAAGTTCGTTATTGGGAGTACACGACTCGGATCACTAGCTAAGGAAACAAAACTTGCAGTCATTTTCCCCGAATACCCTGTATAACTGGTGGAATATAAATGATGCAGTCAGTCGGAGGATCTACGAACATGCGGAATCCTGATAAACAGGAATTTACCATAACAGTATTTTGGAAACCCTTCATTTGTATAAATGAACTCGTACCACCACTGAAATTGAATCCATTCTTTTACTTCATCCGCTTTAAAAAATCAGGTTCCTACTCTTTACTACTACAGCTGACTTAATGTATTCGTTTTAATTTTCTCTAGTATCTACAATATTACGGCATTATAGAAATAATAATTTTAAGATAAAACAAATAATTTACATTTATTTCAAGTAAAAACTCAGCTCGTTTTTTTAAACAAATTCAAATTTTCAAATACGAGAACAGTACACTTATATGCTTGTAAACTTATATATTACTATATAAACTACGTGTTTGTAAACAAATCAAAGTTAAAAACACGTGCGCAAGTGTAAATCGTCCACAACACTGAAAATCATCAGCGAAGCACCGCATCACTTCAAAAACAAAAGACAACAGCTAAATTTAGATGCCTCTAATGCGTCAAACCTCAGCCCTGTGAATTTTGTTCACTAACTGTTAATATACAGCAACGTAACATGTTTTGAAATAAGACATATGAGATCAAGAGGCAACCGTAGAAGGTAAACTTGTAAGAACCGCAACTGATAGTTAACATATTCTCATTACAACATCATTATTTACAGTTCTCAGACTTTCATATCTAGCTATAATATGTATCATAAATTATAAAATCTAATGTTAATTTCTTAAAAACACATATTAACATGGTTTTAAAGTTTTAAAAAAATCTTTATTTAAGAGAACAAGGCTTCTTTTCCTATATAATAATATGGCAATACATCTTTCAAATTAAAACACTACATTTATTACGATAAATTTTTTAAATACTCAGAACTGATAAAAATTACATGGAATCCACCCCCCATCTAGAGCAGATATGTGGTTCTCTTTCAATTTCACAAACTTACTATTCAGGCATTTCAAAATCTCAAACATAGTATTAAAATAGGACAGCTTTCATATTTCTTACTAATTCACATCCTCCTATTAACACATTACTTTACAGACAAATAAAAGAACACAGATAATGGAGATTATCAGCCCCTCTTCCTATCACGTAAAGTACTAATTGTATTAGATCTTAATGTCTCTTTACACTGCACCACATGAGTTCTTATTACTATTCTTACACTACATACGCTCTTGTTTTCCATAAAAGCTGACATAAGGCATTACAAGTAGTAAAACAGCCAGCGATATTCCTACATTATCCAGATTTAAAATAAAACAGAAAAAAAAGGGGGCGCAAAATTTTGAAAGATATTAAAAAATTACGAAAAATGTAATTTAATATTTCCAAAAATTTTTACGGAATAAAACTGAAATAATTAATATTATACGCATATTATTATTATTTAAGTTTGCCTATGTTTTACTTTTTGAAACAAAGTATAAAGGAACTGTGCTCTCATCTAAGATCGTTTCATAATAAATAGAAGAAAGAATTATATTCTGCGTAAGAATATAAGCATTACCATAAAAACAAACTTACCTTTCGGATCCCATTTCTTTATCTGGCAAATGTCCAACTTCTTTAACGAAAATCCTCCGAAAGAATAGATAATAAATCCAAAAACAAGGAGTCTTCAAAAATACAAAGGTCATATACCTTAATCAATGCTTGCACCTGACATCACAAAAAATAAATACAACAAACACAGTGTGGCACAGAATCACAGTCATTCCTCACTCGGAAAGGCAGCACCTAAAAAATGTAGACATTCGAACACGCACTGCAGCTAAAGAGAAATGAGAAAGTTTTGTTTTCCCCCTCTGGGCCAGGCCAAACACTACCTGATCATTCACGCAAGTAGAGCCACGTAGATGAGTCAGCACATCACTACCGTAAGATAATTACAAGGAGAGGGTGCCAATCAATGAAAACCTCACTGACGTGGGGAAATAAAATTAAAAAAAACTTCAGTAACGAAACGCTTGACAGCAAACAATATTAGCATGAAGAATAAGCAGCTTGAAAAGATTTTTTTGATTTCACACAACGTGTTTTCTTTCTTTTGATATGGATGAGGAATGCCGGTGTCCCCAGCAGCCGAATAGCTCGCATGCCTAAATGCACCAAGTTGAACGGCGCCGATACACGTTCATTACGTCACGGA
Organism: Stegodyphus dumicola; assembly: GCF_044657685.1. Taxonomy (NCBI): domain Eukaryota; kingdom Metazoa; phylum Arthropoda; class Arachnida; order Araneae; family Eresidae; genus Stegodyphus; species Stegodyphus dumicola. The sequence continues at coordinate 102,177,657 of NC_140781.1, read as the reverse complement.
AACAGGCCGAGAAAACAACGAAAAGGATACATCTCATTACAAGCTGCAAGTACCCTTCTCGTCGCAGGATGAAGTTCGTTAGACACTTTTCGATCGGCTTTCGATTTAATAAGGAAAACCCTCATTATGACGGCAGTAGTGAATGAGAGTTATGATTCATCTCGGGGTATTTACACTACTGTTACACTAGGAAAAATACATTATGAAAATGCTGTAGTACAGGGGCGGCCAAACTGTCTGTTAGAATCAATATTTTACTTGACAAAATCAGTATTAAACTACCCCATCAAATTCGAGAATTTTAACACATTCAAGGCCCCCAATCTAACATACGATTGGAGGTAAGGTAGCCGAAATGCCTAACATTAAATAATAAAACGTATTTATGCTATTGTAATATGCAAAGCATTACAAAACAGAGGCTTCTTATAAACATCGATGTAGTAGTAAGAATATTAAAGACTTGCATAAACATAGGCGACCTAGGCCTACAGGTCATAAAACCATTAAAAAAACAAAACTACGAAAAAACTATTGTATGTACTACGAAAAAAGATAATTACTAATCAACAGGAGCGACATTTACTTGACTAAAAGACTCATTAATTAAAATGTATTATACGCGAATGTTAAAAACGCATTTACATTTGTTCAGACTTACGCAGATATTAAAAAAAGTGTAACAGAAGTTTACTAATTAATGTGAGCTCAATTTACCCGAATAAAAAATTATTAAGTAAAAGAAAAATAATATAGATATGTTAAAATATGATGGAGTTCTATGAGAAATTACATTCAGCCAGTACGCGGAGGGGGAAGAGTGATTATCCAGTGTTACCATAAAATAATCTACAGAAAATGCACCGGTTCCAAAATGATCTTTACATGCACAAATAACAAAAAGCAATAATTTCTCAAAAATAGTTGAATAAAATTGAATTAATTTATTTAGAATGATGCATAACACTCTAACACATAAATGCAAATTGAAAAATCAAATATGAATGCACGTGGCACAAAATTTTATAAAGAAACAAGTACAATTAATACGTGATAATGAAAGTTAAGAAAAGTGAATAGCTCTAAAACAAATGCAGATTAACGGGGAATCCAATCTCCCAAAATTTATACCTACACACCTCAAAACGCGCTTTCATGCTCTCAAAAAGACGGTTCAACTTAATCTGGGCAAGTAATTTCCACCTTCAACACCAAAATGTCTTCCAGGCTAAGAGAAGATCTTAAGAGGAGAATTTCGCACAACAATTCTTCCAAGGTTTTTTTTTTTATTAAATTCTCTTATTCGATATTTTATTCTCTTATTACCCATTAAATTCTCTTATTCTCTTATTAAACGGATATTCAATGGAAATATAACAAAACGAATTCTTTTGCACCGGTTCTAATTTGCGCTCTGGCAACCCTAAGGCCACCAGGAAGATAATATAAATAAGAACTGAATAAAATTAAAGCATAAGAAACAAAACGCAAAATCAAAATAAAAAATTCTGTAATTACATTTTGAACGCGAAAATTCGTTTGAACTAATGGTATTTGACACCACAGTGTTATCTTGCATCAGAATTACATCAGAATTTCAAACTGCTGTTTGCCAGGCTTCACATCGATTCTCCAAACAAATATACAAAATAATAATTGAAAATACATATATGAAATCTTAATTTATAAGCATCTACTATTTTATAATATTCACTTATATTTTTTATTTATGCGTCCCAATATTTTATTTTCAGGCAATATCTATTTGTACTTTTACAAAATTTCATAAAAAATGCTATAGTATATTGTTAATTGTATGTATTAACATTTTGAATGAAAAAGTAAATATATGGTGCGACAAAATTTATAGCGCATTAAAAAAATCACACAAGAATTTTTTTTTTTTTTTTTTTTTTTTTTTTTTTTTTTTTTACAGTTTCCTCCGGGATAACTATAGGATGGAACACGAAATGTCATAACCATTTTTTATTATATATTTATTTATCATCGAAATATTGCAAAATGAATGCATAGTTTACTATCTAGCATAGAAAGTGAGTTTAGCGCAAAATATATTCAATGTGTCTATGATTTTGTTTCACAACCTTTGCGTTTGCAACTCTGCAAACGATGTATCTGTTTTCCGAAATTACCCGACACTACTGCACGACTAGGGCTTTGAGTTACGTATATTTGCAGGCTTCCTTGCGCATACCTTTTCAAAAAATACCATGAAAAAAAATCACGTAGATTAGAATCCCGGTCCACAGTCTCCCAACTTCGTAACCAATACGATATTCAGGAAATCGACAGAATAAACGCACAATAAACATCCCAGAACATGAAATCAAGAACATTTCCAGTGCGGGGGCGGGCTCCAACTTTCATGAACCTCTGAGACCTGTAGCAGTTTTTTGGTATCTGGCCACCTGATGGGCGCTATCGATTCTTTTCCAACACACAGCCAGCGGCTTCCAATGGCTGACAACAATCTGTGAATAGTACTTTCGCAAGGGGCAAATCTTATACAAAATGCGCACGAAAACGTTTTTCGGTCTCTTCGTTTCTTCAAGAAACATTTTACTTTCACCTTCGGTTTAGCATTCAACCAGCCGGTTATCCGCTATCTTGCAAACTGTTGATTTGTAGCAAATAAAAGTCCGATACTGACTTCTCCTGACATCTACCAGATTTTCCATGAACAAAAGCACCCGAATACGAGTTTTTAACATTCAGCATATAATATTAAAAATTTTATAGAGAGGGGGGTAACTGAATATTACAGGGCGACATTTCGTCCGCCACCCTGTAATATGCAGAGTGGAGCATTTTCGATTACCCATTTTTAAAATAATATATTCGGTCATAGAGATAGTGAAACTCCATATGTTTTAAACAAATCTTTTTCGCTACACTTGTCCATTTACATACACGCTACGTAGACTTCACGTCTGTGCTTTGTGTACATTTGCTAGAGTTATTTGTGAAACAGTATGTCTGCTAAATAAGTACCTTCCGGAAATTTTTGGAAACGGAGAGTTGGCTGCATTGAGTGGACGGGCTACGATGGAAGACGTCTGTATTTCGGTGGCATTCAATGGCCCGCCAGATCCCCAGACCTAAGTGCTCCAGACTTCTTTCTCCCTTTGGGGATATTTGAAGTATAAGGTGTATGCAACGAAAGTAGGAAACGTGGAAGAGTAGAAGGAACGAATCAAGGAGGAAATTCAGCGCATAACCCGAGATAGGCATCTCATGCAAAGTGTTTGCAATCGTCTTGTGCAGTGCACTAGTAAACGAGGTGGGCATTTGGCAAACATAATGTTTCACAAATTAGTGTAGCAAATGCACGCAAAGTGCAGTACTAAAATCTGCGCAGTATGTGTGTAAATGAACAATTTAAACAAAAAAAAATTTAAAATATTTGAAATTTAATTTTCTGTAGAGCCGAGTTTATTAACTTTCAAAATGGGTTATCGAAAATGCTCCACATTGTTACTATGCCATTTGTGAGTCAGTACTTGAAAACTACGTCTATCAAATGCTGCATCAGCTATACGTATGTGCTGCCTCCCTCAGCTATATATATGTGGCTGTATCTACAACCAATAAACATTACTTAGGAAGCTGCAAGACTTCTTCAGTTATAGATGCTGAACGTGGATGTGGGCATTTTAAAGAAGAGTCGATCGTATACATAACCAGAGTATGCATGCAATTTCTTAGGACAGACATTTGTGCATAAATTAATTTATCAGTATATTAACACTAGATTGCCCAAGGAAGTCATTTTTACTGCTTTTTAATTTTAATTAGAAGAACAATGATGTATATAATGACACAATTTCTTAGACTTTTGTGACTTTTTGCACAACATAGAAATGCGTTTATTAATAATTGTAGTTACCCCACCTTCTTTCATTTCCGGTATATACAGTGGATGGACAAAAATATGGAAACACCTTGTGAAATGCATGTTTGAAAAGAAAGATTGATTTTAATGAAATATGTAGGTGGCGCTGGCGTTTTTGACTACTGACGCCACCTATACAACTTCGTAAATGTGCTAAACAGTTCAGTTGTTGTCGGAGTACTCTTATGTGAGGTTGTCATTGCATTATGTCAGAGTTAACAGACTTGAACGTGGGCAAATTGTTGGCGCACGTATGGTAGGTGCTTCCGTAAGCAAGGTAGCCGAGGTGTTTAGTGTTTCAAGAGGTAATGTATCGAAGATTTATTCCGCTTATTTGAAAAGCGGAAAAACATCATCTGCTAAATCACAGCGCGGACGAAAGTGTGTCCTGAGTGATCGTGACAGACGATCATTGAGGGCAATTGTGATGAAAAATAAGAAGACCACAGCTGCAAAAGTTACTGCTGAAATGAATGTTGTGTTACCGAACCCTGTGAGTACCAAAACAATTAGAAGGGAGCTTCATAAACAGGGAATTGCTGGCCGTGCTACAATTGAGAAGCCACTCATCAGTGATGCTAATGTCCGTAACAGGAAAAGGTGGTGTTTAAGTCATAAAACCTGGACTATAGAGCAGTGGAAGCGAGTAATATGGTCTGACGAGTCTTCTTTCACATTGTTTCCCACTTCTGGCCGAGTTTACGTCTGGAGAACGCCATCTCAAGCCTATAATACAGACTGCTTGTTGCCAAGAGTGAAACATGGCGGGGGTTCTGTTATGGTTTGGGCAGCCATATCGTGGTTCTATGCTAGCCCCATGATAACTGTGTCAGGGCACATGACTGCCAAGACTTCTGTGAACATTTTAGCCAATCAAGTTCATCCCATGGTACAAACTTTGTTCCCCGATGGTGATGGTGTCTTCCAAGACGACAAAGCCCCTGTTCACACAGCTCACATTGTCCAGGACTGGTTTTCTGAGCACGAGGATGAGTTGTCCCATGTCCCCTGGCCACCACAGTCACCAGACCTGAATATTATCGAAACTTTGTGGTCTACATTGGAACGGAAAGTGCGTTCTCGTTATCCACCGCCAACATCGTTATCTGAACTTGCCACCGTTTTGCAGGAAGAATGGTACAATATTCCCTTGGCAAACATACAGGAACTGTATTTATCCATTTCGAGAAGACTGCAAGCTGTTTTGGATGCCAACGGGTTTCCTACACCATATTAAGCAAACAAACATGTTTTTTTAAAGGTGTTTCCATATTTTTGTCCAACCCCTGTATATATATGTGTGTGTTATACCTATATTGCCCAAAAGCAGTCAAAATGACTAAAATTTTAAATAACCAAATGACTCTTATTACTGAATTGAATCAATTTCTTATATGACCAGTTCGGCTCTGTATTGAAATAAACAGTTTTCATTTTTTTTTTTTCGATTACCGTCACATGATAACATACAAGTACATGATAAATTGTCGATATGGAAGTATACTTGATAAGTTGCAGTTTCTCAATAAGCTAAAGTAGTACTTGTTATTCGAAGCACAGTGAACATGTTATTCTGAAACTTGTCGAGCCATATACAAGCTGTGGAAGAAATATCACGACTGATAACTTTTCCACTAGCATGTCACTCGTGACAAAATTATTGGCCAAAAAAACAACTCTAGTTGGTACTATTACAGGAAACAAAAAAGAACTACCCAAATTAGCCAAACAAACGAAGGATAGCATGCCTCGTTTTTCCACTCTGCTATATAAATCAGAGAATTGTGTTCTTACAATACATAAAAGCACACCAAATAAAAGAGTAGCTGTTAAGCATAAATTTGTGAAAATTGATAAAAGAAATAAAAAATGTTACCGGAATCTATTCAATTTTATAACAGCACAAAATTTGGAGTTGATATGACGGATCAAATGGCCAGAAAATATACAGTAAAAGCTAGTTCTCGCAGATGGCCCCTCCAAAAATTTTTCAATATTTTAGGTTTGGCTGCTATAAATGCTTGGATCCTTTACAAAAAAAAAAAAAAAAAAAAAAAAAAAAAGACAGGAATACAAATACAACGAAAAGCGTTCTTATTTCAATTAGCATAACAGCTTTCCGCCGAATACATAGCTGCAAAACAGAAAAAGTCATCAGAACATGAAGACCCACAAAGATCAACTGCAACATCATCTAACAAATGTAAAATTTGTCAAGTACGACTTTGCCACAAAAACAAAACAAATAATATATGTGAAAAATGTCAAAAGTATGTTTGCAGAAGATGTACACATAAAAAGATGTCCATCAATATCCCCAGCAATATGTTACAACGAGTAATGGACAGCTTCTACCAGTGGTTGTAAAAGTGTGTAGTAATAAATCCGTCACTTCATAAGATGTAATTATCATAATAAGCAAGTGTAATTATCACAATAAGCAAGTACCCAGAACACGCGCAATAATTAAACAACCTTAAATATTAAAACAACCTTAAATATTAAAACCACAAATACAGCTGCTGAACAAAATTCAATTGAAACACAACAAAACGAATATAAAAAGTTCAAAGATAGGGAAACAAAATGTATTACAATACAAAGTCCGAAATTCGGATATCTGATATTCGGAATGATTTAATATCCGGACGTCCGGATCACAAGCAAACTTCTCTTATATATATATATTTTTTATGCTTTAGGAGTGCCCAATTCTTACTTTCACTTCGGCACTAACAGCATTCTGGAGAATCATTATTTATATTTTTTTGCTTTCATCACCGCATGAATATCACACTGCAGCTTAAGAAATGACTCGCGCAGTGATGTCCACACATTTTTTTTAAATTTTAATATTAGTAATTGAATACCAAACATCATGGTAACCTTTTATGTTGACATTACGCTTGGCGATGATTACAGAGTTCAGCTAACTCTGCTGCGAAGTGCTGAGTGTGTTGACGAGAAGTTAAACAATTAAACAGAAATTTCTTTCCATTTGCAAAAAATACATATACACTCATGTCCAAAATTATGTTTACATGCATAAATTCACGGATTTCTCAGAGACTATGACTTATAATTTAATGAATTTTCGTGGAATCATACATAACATGATGCCACATAAATACAAAAGAAAAAATTTAAGATCACCTCATATGATATAAAATTGTAGCATGAAACAATAAAAATGGTAATAAAGTGTGACAAAGAGAGTTAAGAAAAAAAGGAATGATTCAGAAAAAGAATTAAGTCTTACGAATTTAATATGGAATATGATCTCCCCTGACTTGTACACACATATCACAACGTGTTTTAAGGCTGGAAATAACGTTGTTAACTACAGTTTGGGGAATTAATCTCCACTCTTCCAGCAATGCCCTCTTCAGAGCATTTACATCTCTAGGAGGAGGATGTATACGTGCAATTGCTCTTCCAAGGTAGTCCCATAAGTTCTCTATCGGGTTCAGGTCAGGAGAGTTTGGTGGCCAAGGTATTCGCTTAATGTCTTCACTTTCAAGGAATTCATCAACGAGGTTTGCTCGATGTGGACCGGCATTATCATCCATAAATAAAAAGTTAGGTCCATATGCACCCCTGAAAAGTCTTACATAAGGATCTAAGACCTCATCTCAATATATCTGGCCTGTCACAGATCCGCTGCTGAACACGTGTAGGGGCGTACGTCCATCGATCATTATTCCACCCCATACCATCACACCTCCACTACCGAAACGGTCACGTTCCACAATGTTCGAGGGATTATTTCGTGTTCCTGACTCCCTCCAGATGTAAACACGTTTAGAATCACCAGTTAAACTAAACCGCGACTCATCAGTAAAGAGAACATGGGACTATTGATGTTCAGTCCAGTTTTGATGTTCTTTACACCAATTAAAGCGATCCCTCTTTTTCTGTGAAGACAGTAAAACACATATTCTTGGCTTTCTGGCATAAAGGCCTTTTTCATTAAGCCTTCTGTATATTGTTTGCCGTGATGCAACAGTTCCAGTGGTGGCTGCAAGCTCTGAACTCAACTGGCGAGCAGTAGCCTTTCTGTTACGACGGGCAGTTAATGCCAGATACCGATCTTCAGAAGCAGTTGTCATTCGTTTCCGACCTTGTCCAGGCCTCCTTACAACACTTCCATCATTTTGAAACTAATTCCATAGCTTAGAGACTGTCTGTCTTGAAATATTCAGACATGTGGCTGTTTCCATGATTGACTGCCCTGCTTCTAAACGGCCGATAATTCGCCACTTTACAGATTCTTCCAAATGATACTTCGAAGCCATAACAAACCGCTTTGAGTTCCTACACACTGAAATCAAACGCTATGTTGCAGAAATTCACTCAAATATTCAGTTTGCGCAAAGCGCTTGATTCACCCTTAGATGACGTAACGCCTAGATTTGCATATCACAAACCGTTTGATTACTTTTGATTGGATAATGCTAATTAGGCTTGGTTTTCACACATTCCCTGCAAATACGGATCACATTGATTCGATATTTCATTGAATATCATCATTTTTGGGTATGTACAGATAATTTTGGACATGAGTGTATATTCTTTAAATGATACTCATAGCCAAAATATTATATTTTAATGCTGTTTGAATTGAGAATAACTGATCTGTTATTCAGTTAAAACCAGGACACCGGTGCCAGAGGTAATGCGGCCGCACCGGGCGTCCGAATTTTTAAGATTTATGGAAGCACCGAGCAACAAAATTAAGGGATGGCAAAATCTTCAGACGCTTGGCAGCAGAATTTCGGACTTGCAGAGACTGAACCGGTCCTTAAGCATGAAGGGAAATAGTATAATAACTAACTAAACTAATATAACTCAAGCTTAACTTCGTCAGCGTACGATAAAGGCAAGATAGGAACATGTCTTCAGTCGCGAATCTCATAATACATCACCAGTAGCGAATAGACGGTAGTTACGCTTTATGACGATAGCCGCGAATTCGAAGGTTTCCAGATATCGCAAACAAAAAGTAAAACTTTCCAATTAATGGAATTTGCAGTAAAATGTACAGAAGTGGAAATAAATGAAAATGATATAACAGACGTTTTTCATCGTGATGACAATATCCCAATCATCAGTCAACTAAGGTAAAGGTAAATCAGTAGTATGATTCTAAATCCACAAAATATCGCTACCGATAGTAAGGAAACTCACTGAAGTTGTTGAGAACGAAAAGTTTCGATTTACAATTTAGTAAGAATTCTCGGCGCGGCATTTACAGAACTTGAACAAAGGAATTTTGAACTGAAAAAGAAATTATGTCTATCAATCTAATTCAAGCAATAACACAAAAGAACGAAACAAACAACTCGCACTGAAAGAAACGTTTAATAAAGTAAACAAATAAATATTAAGATTATATATATATATATATATGTATAATTTCTACATGTCATCTTACCAGATTTAAGCTGATGAACTAGATTACTAGATTTAACTGAATCCCAAATTCGAAATCACCTAAAGTCAAGACAAGTCCGGATCTCGGACTTTGTACTGAATCAGTTTTTATAAGCCACTAATAAATCACCCCCCCCCGAAAAAAAAAAAAACCTCAAAAGCAGATAGATATTTAGAGTTCACAAAAAACCATTACTTAGTAATTTAACACTAATTCTTACTTTTCAGGATCGAATCTACACTATCTCGTATCCCTTCGTTCAATCTTTCGTTTTCCTTTCTCCTTTTGCCTAATTAATGACGTTATCTGAATTGGATTGGATTACTGAATTATGCCAAAGATTTCTACGGCTATTTTACCTCGTGGTGAAATTTCTACAATAAACTGGTGCAGATTTACGTCAGGCCCACCAATGGCCGCATGGTAAAAGCGCTAAACACTGGTAGTTCTATTTGCGTTCAAATCCCGGCGGCATTTAAGCAAACTGCACCGTGTCGCAAGCAAAGGGGAGAAATCCGGCTTCGTGATTGGTCTCAACGTTGTTTTCGCTGAGTAATACTGTTAAATCAAAAAAACTTAAAAGCACTTTTCTGCAGATAATTTTCTTGGCTTAGGGAATTACAAAAGCATAAAAAACCCTGATTGTTCCCTGCTTATTTTCCTATTTAATTTTCACACCTTAATCATGAAACAACAGTGTGCTTTAAAGGCACTTATTACTATTCATCATAAACCAACAATAAAATACACAAAAAAAACTTAAAAGTTCTAAAAAAAATTATCACAATATGATCGTCGTGAATATTATAAAAGCCAAAAAATTACTTTTTACTTCTGAATGCACTTAACGACATTGCGTGACTTAAAAAGTTCCTTTTAACGTAGATAACGAGGGGAAAAAATAAGAGAGAAAGAAAATTATCGCTTTTGAAAGCAGGAACATTAATCCTTTTAATTAGCGTTAGCCACATGTAAATACAACCCACGGCATATATTTATGATCAGCATTTAAATTTTTGTTTGATTTAAAAATCTGATCTCATTATTACGTAATACCATGAGGCTGCTAATAATGAAGGATTAAATCTTTTGATTTAAAAATGCATCGCTTTTACCCCCTCTCCCCCCAAAAAAAATTACACACACACACACACAACATCAACAACAAAAAAAAAATTCCAAAATTCCCAAAATTTGATAAATTATTTCAAAAATTATGAATAGTTTTCATTTGGAAAAATATTTTTTGATCTACATGTAAAATTCGAACACCTGTGCTGATTAATTTGACCGTTAAATACGAATATCCCAGAATAATTCAACACTAAATAACCACAAAAATTTTCAAATTTTGAAAAAAATCTTGTTGAATGTTGTCATTTTAAATATGTTGTGTGTGTCGAGTCAGGAGAAGGAGATCAAAAATTAATTTTGAGATTCGGCCCAAACAAATAAATAAATAAAGTTAAATAAAGCCGTTTAAATATATCTTTCTCGAGGTACCACATTTTGTTAAGTTAGATAAGAATATGCATCAGCTTAATTATTTAAATAACAACAGTTTTTTTTTTTTTTTTTTTTTTTTTTTTGCTTAAAGAGGGATTAACATAAACTCCTTCCAAAATTTTTTATTCCTAATAAAATAAACAGCATTAACACTCGAAATGACTTTTCAGTAACATCTTCCGGAAATTCCGGAAATGGCTTTTCAGTAACATCTTCCGAAAATGGCCATAGCTCGCGCATGCTTCTTATTATTAGTCTGTTGCCGTATGCTCGTGTCGCCATCTCTTAGCACTTGATACTTTGATACTTTGGTGTTTTACTTGGCATTCAGCAAAATGATTCGTTCCTGCTCTTGCCAGTATCCTCAGAGAATCCCGACTGGGCCTGACATATGATGAAGTCCGAAGATGAGAGTTCTCCATACGAGGTATAATTGAGAAGGTTCTCTTAGCGCAGATGGGATTTGCGGCTGTATGAGATCCCCCTCGTGTCCTTGTGGATGGTAAATGATCACAGGGTTCGATCATGGGTCTACTTCGGGGCATTTAAACACCTTACCGCTTTCGCAAAAGTGCAATTATGCCATAGCTTTGTATATTTGAGCCTTTTCGTGGTGCGAGCGTCTGACAGGCCTTCGAGATCGCTATATAAAAGTGGCTCTTAAGTCTCAAGTTATGATGCGGAATTTTCGTATTTATAAATTAAATGGGAATAAATGCGAAATTTACCAGGATAAAGGGGGAGAAATATGAAAACTGCTGAAAAGTAGGTATTCAAACATAATCTGAGTGATGCTCCACGTTCGCATGTAGTCCAGAATATCTGTCTTCCTCTTAAATGTACCTACTCACTCGCTTCTCACCTGTTGCCTCACTTAGCCAGTTCAGTCATGTAACAACTGTGAAATAAGGGTGTCATTTTTTCGTTATGTTTTTTAAATACGTAGTTCAACTTAATTTTATTGATATGTGTCACCATTATAAATAATTTGCAAAAGAGGGGTTGCACTTAAGTGACACGCATATCGTGTTAAGTGTAAATATTGCAATGTTCGTGTAAAAGGCCAGAAAAAGAATACACTAACGACACATAAAACTAATGCTAGTCGTTTAAAGAAGAAAAATGTACTCACCTACGACTACGACTGCCGGTAGCTTCAAAGAGGGGGGAAAAAAAGGACATTAACCCAGAAGGGCTATTAATTTCGTTTTCGCATTTTGCGTTGAAAACTTTAAATGCCGGTTCACTTTTCAAACTGTTGCTACCAAATATAACAGCCCCGTATGCACTGCTGGCCACCGTAAATGCAATACCCTGAAGGAAGCATGCAAATAACATGAAATTTACAACATGCATTAGCGGAGGTGAGATATGCAAATGATTAGAATTTCAACGCAGACCCATATCACGCGAGCTCTATTTAAGGCTTGGAGTTTTCGACGATTTCAAGTTCGGCAATTGTGTTTTTTTTTTTTTTTTTTTTTCCAAAAAACGATCAATTATGCTTCGTAGGAACAGCGATCATCGTTTGATCAAGTATCCGAGTTCGACAGAGGAAGGATAGTGGCCTACCGAGAGTGTGGATTATCTTTCAAGGAAATCGGTAGTCGTGTTGGACGAAACCAAACAACTGTAATGCGGATATGTGACCGCTGGACACAGGAGGGTACGACGGACCGACGTGTTCGATCGCATCTACCTCTGCGCACCACTTCACGTGATGACAGGAACATTGTGCGCATGGCAGTGACGAATCGCTCAGTCACATCACGAACCATAGCACAGCACATTCAGTCTGTAACGCATCATCCAGTGTCTGCGCGTACCATTCGACGCCGTTTACAGCAGAGTGGTCTGTCCGCAAGACGTCCATTGCTTCGTCTACCCTTCACGCAGAGCTACAGATGTCTCCGCCGCCAATGGTGCGATGAAAGAAGGATGTGGACGGCAGAATGGAATGAAATTGTCTTTACTGACGAGTCACGCTTCTGTCTGCAACACCATGATGGTCGGATTTGAGTCTGAAGACACTGTAGAGAAAGGATGCTGAACAACTGCACCACACTGGTCCTGCACCGGGTATTATGGTATGGGCGGTATTGGATATCACACTCGCCCTCCTCTAATACGCATTGCCGGTACTTTAAACAGCCAGCACTACATCTCCGAGATGTTGGAACCAGTTGTCCTTCCCTACTTTCAGAGCTAGCCCACAGCCATATTTCAACAGGATAATGCGCGACCACACGTGGCACGCATTGTCCAAGGGTTCTTCGTTAATCGCCAGATTGAATTGCTTCCCTGGCCGGCTCGCTCTCCGGATCTTTCGCCGACAGAAAACATGTGGTCTATGGTTGCTGGACGATTGACCCAGATTACATCCCAAGCTGCCACACCAGATCAACTTTGGCAACGTGCGGAAGCTTGGTCTGCTGTACCTTAAGAACACATCCAAAGTCTCTTTGAAACAGTGCCGAGGGGTGTGGCAGCGGTGATCTCTAACAATGGGGCGGCTACTGTGGCTACTGATTCTGGAGGGAAACACACTTCACAGAAGTCTATAAATTTAATCATTTGATACTTGGTCAACATGTTATCTACTAAATAAATTTTGTTGCGATATCTCTTGTCTTTCTTGGTGTTGGAATTTGGGTGGCCAGCAGTGTATTTAAAAAAATTAAATAATGAAGAATCTGCATAAATGTATGTATGTTTTTCGCATTGTGATAAAACGACGGTACCTAGAGCCATCAAATTTTGAATAACTTACGTTTACGCCCGAAGATGGGTATCTGGTAGCTCAAATTTGCAATTTGTTTTATTATCTATTTTATATTTTGTAAAATTTTAACGAATTTTTGATTGACAAACTCAACGATTTCAAAGCGAGCAATGGCAACACTGCACGGAAAAAAAAAAAAAAAATATCTCCAGCTCGCGAGACTGTATATGGGAAATTTTAAAGATATGCTCTTTTAAATATTTTGTGACATTGCTGTTGAATTAAATTTTATGGTTTAAGTGCGAAGAACATGATATTTCATAAGTAAAGGTAATACAAAAAATGTTAAAAAACGCCCCTTTGAGAGTAATAAAAAATCTGAAAGCTTTCTCATTTTTATTATTATTATTATTATTATTATTATTTTCCTTCGAAGTAACAGACTAAACCAAAGGTCTCCAACCTTTTTATCCCTAAGAATACATTCTAGAGTATCTGTTGGACGGCGAGCACAATTTACTTTTTCAAGATGAATTTGCAGTTGGATAGAATTTAATAATACATGCACATAAAAAAACGGAGATCGGTCGTATTTCGCTTAGTGCTGGTATCTGCATTGGATGCAATTCCTATTTCATTAAAAATGAGAAAACTTTGACACATAATTTTATTGAAAACTAAAACATTTTTATTATGATCGGTAAACGATCGGCAAGCGTCATGCTGCCCGCGGGCAAAGGGTTGGAAACCTCTGGGTTAAACGATGGTTTACTATCTTTTATAGGAACTTACACATGCAACACGTATGTGCGATGGGACGATAATCAGAAGGATTCTTCAGGTCTTTGCCTGGCTGGGCTATGGGAATGACTACAAATTTCTTCCACGGGCTGGGAAAGGCATACTCCTTCCGCATTCGATTGTAAAGAATGAGAAGTGCAGCCAACGACCTACAGGAGAGAAGTTTTAGTATTTCATACCTGACACCATGTGACACCATGTCCTATGTGTCTCCACCTCTCTCATCAGTTCAAATATAGTAAAATTGCAATTATAAGGTTCCGAGATGGAAAAGCTGAGCACAATGGGAATTTTCTTCAACAAAATGCTTTACAGAAAGAAATGCAAGTGGGTAATTACTGCCATTTGAAATGGCAGCAAAGGTATCACCTATAATATTCGCCATTTCTTCTGCTGCGCTGAAGTCTTTATACATTCCGCACACTTTTCTAACTCTCTCCCATACCCCGTTACTATACGTAGAGAATGAAATTCCAGACACGTAGGACAACCATGAATAATTTTGGCTGTTACGCCTAACTTTTCTTGCATGTGTCTCCGCTTTTTCGAAGGCTAGAAGTTTGACAAAGTGGAGTACCTGCAAAACACACCCCAAGCTTTTCTTTGTGTTCTGAAGTTTCTTGGAAGTCACGGTTCTACCACGGTTTTGGAAATTTTGGTAACTTGTCAAGATCATAGGTATAGAGATAGTAGCTATCTGAATAATATTTGTAATGGCTCTCACTGTATCATCGATCGGCATATATTTTGCTATTTCTTCAGTGATCTCTGCCAGACATGAGAAGAGCTCCTAGTCTTCTTTATCAGGTAGAAATCGAGGGGATCTTGACATGAGATTTACCCTTTATCGAGCATAAAAATGGGGAAATAATCACTATTATAGAGATCACTCCCTACACTAAATGTGCAAAAGGGCAAAAGTGATGGTGAACAGATAACAAGATCGCATGAGTAAAGTGTATAAATTTGTATAAAATTAATTTTTAATATTTTTATATTATTTACAGTTATATAACAAGTTTATTAGTAAACATTTACAGTAAAAAATTTACTTCACTTGGGAAAGAAAAGTAATTTATGCATTATTATTTGTACATTTTTTGCAAATGAAAGTGGAAATCTTTTTATGTGTACATCTTCCGCAAACATACTTTTGACAATTTTTCACATATATTATTTGTTTTGTTGTTGTGACAAAGTCGTACTTGACAAATTTGTGTAGCCTGTTGGCCCTTTCAAACTTTTGAAAATGCAAGTAAATTGTAACCTTCCAGAAATACAATTTTCGTCAAATTTTGACCACACAGTACCATCGGCAGCTGCTTCGGTCTCCTGAAAGGTGTTTTCAGTTCCTTCATACGTTTCTGAACTACTTAGCACCCTACACCTTTTCCTGGGCATATTGATGACACTTTCATTTTCATCATTGGTGATCGGCTCTTGATCGCTATCTTCAGATATATCACTTTGAATATAATCCGCTTCATCTCCAGATGATAGTTCAGAATTTGTTGCATCTGATTCTATATCCGGAGCGGAGCACTCTTCACGTATGTTCGTTAGCTTTTCCAATAACTCACTTCAATTCGACATTTCTTTCATGAATTTAGGGCGCAAAAGAAATAAAATAAACAACTTGTTAGAACAAGTATCACTGCATAAAGATTCGAATAACAAGTACTACTTTAGCTTATTGAGAAACTGCAACTTATCAAGTATACGCCCAAATCGACAATTTATCATGAACTTGTGTGTTATCATGTGACCGTAATCGAGTGAGTGAGTGAGTGATTATGGCGCAAAAACCAGAGATGATTATGACGCGCCAAACAAAAGATGAGATGATTACAATTGATGACATTAAAATTCAATAAATAAAAACAAGTAGATAAATGTACCAAATCCAGAGGATGAAGTCATATAAAAACAAGTTAAAAGCACATATTAACATTCAAGACACAGTCTTCAAAACAAATTACATTTGGTAATAAAACCCAATCTCTTTTAAATAATAAAATAAATTAGAATTGACCTCTCTTCCGATTAAACGGTCGAGAGGTAAGTCACAGCTATTAAAATATTTCTGGCGAAGACTATTAAAACATGGACACTCAATTAAAATATGACGAACAGATAAACAAACATTACAATTAAAACAAACAGGCTCATTTTCAGCTTTAAGAAGATAGCTATGTGTAACTCTGGTATGACCAATTCTGAGTCGAGTCAAAAGAGCGTCCTCTTTACGATTTCCAGCAAAATCCCAATGCTCAATTCTAGGTTTGATGTTTCTCAACTTGTTGTGATGCTGAACATCCCAAATTTGCTGCCATTTTTTTCGTATCTTTCCCTTGATGACACAGCAGATGTCTCTAAAAGGGATAAGGCGACTGGACAGTTCGACAGCAGATTTTGCCGCGATGTCTGCAAGCTCGTTTCCCTTTATTCCCGTATGCCCGGGAACCCAGCAGTACAGGATTTCATATCCTCGTATCATTAAATTTCTATGAATTTTGAGAACATCCACTACCACAGGATTCTGAGCGTTGGGAAAAGCTTCCAAGGATTTAAGAGCACTATACGAGTCTGTGTAAACTATGAACTTTTTGTGGCAGAGCTTTGAGATGTACAAAAGAGCATAATATATTGCAGTTAGTTCAGATGTTAGGACAGAGAAAGCATGGTGCAGGCATCTGCCCTCTATGTAATTTTCAAATACAAAAGCCATCCCCACATGATCATTTGACTTTGATCCATCTGTGTATATCGGATAATAACTGCTATATTTGTGCCTGTGCTCAGCGAAAATTTGTCTGTAAACGATCTCGTTAGTGCTCGCCTTTACGTGATGTTTAAAAACATCAAGAAGCTGGATCCGTGAATTTTCCCAAGGTGGAATTTCAAAATTCTGTACTGCTTGGGGGTGCATATCAGAGAGGGAGAGTTCCTCAATGACAGGGCGAACTCTTAAAGGGAAAGTAGGAACACAGGATGGACGTGTTTCAAATAATGTGTTACACTCATTATCAAGTAAGCACAGCTTATTGGGATGTTCAGGTTGAGATAGAGTATTAAAATATTGCAAAAGGGACAATTGCTCACGCCTCAGATAAAGTGATGGTTCGTTACAGTCAACATATAGGCTCTGCACAGGAGAAGTCCTGAAAGCTCCTGAACAAATCCGCAGACCTTGATGGTGAACAGGATCCAGTTTTAACAAAACAGATGAGCGAGCGGATCCATAAACAACTGAGCCATAGTCCAGTTTAGAGCGGATAAGCGCTCTGTAAATGCGAAGCATGGAGCAACGCTCTGCACCCCAGGAGGTGTTCGCCAACACTTTTAAAATATTTAGTGTTTTTAGACACTTCTTTCTCAGGTTTAAAACATGAGAAAGGAAAGTCAATTTTCGGTCGAACGTCACTCCTAAAAATTTTACTTCAGGCGCAACTGGAATAATTGTACCATTCAAGTATAACTCAGGTTCAGGATGGAGACCTCGCTTCCTACAAAAGTGCACGCAGACAGTTTTCTGTTTCGAAAATGTAAATCCCTGTTTGTCTGACCATTCTTGGATCTTAATCAGAGCCATCTGCAGTTGCCTCTCTACATATCTCATGTCTGCTCCTCGACAGCTAATCTGCAGATCATCAACATATAGAGATCCCAAGATGGTGGGAGGAAGTTCTTTTAGTACAGAATTTATTTTTAAACTAAACAGGGTTACACTGAGCACACAGCCTTGAGGCACACCCTCTTCCTGTTCAAAAACATCCGAAAAAACAGAGCCAATTCTTACTTGAAAAGTTCTAGTGTTCAAGAAATTTTGAATGAAAATTGGTAGGTTGCCGCGCAAGCCACTCTCGTGAAGATCCCGGAGTATACCGTATCTCCATGCCTTATCATAAGCTTTTTCAATGTCGAAGAAGATCGAGACAAGGTGGCTTCTTCTTACAAATGCTTTTCGAATAGATGTCTCTAAGAGGAGCATGTTATCTACAGTTGTTCTTCCCTTTCGAAAACCACTCTGATAAGGCGATATAATATCATTCTTTTCCAAGAAGTAGACTAGGCGGCTGTTTACCATCTTTTCAAACAGTTTGCAGAGGCAACTCGTAAGGGCAATTGGCCGATAGTTGGAGGGAATCCTTGGATCTTTCCCTGGCTTAGGAATAGGAATGACAACAGCTCTCTTCCATGCACTGGGAAATGTACGCTCCTTCCACACTCTATTGTAAAGTGTGAGAAGGGCATTCAGTGACTTACAGGACAGATGCTTTAGCATTTCATAATTCACTCCATCAAGACCCGGAGAAGACCTATGTGTCTGCAATAAAGCACTCCTTAATTCAAGCATAGTAAAGTCTCTATTGTAAGGCTCAGATTTGGAAGAGTTGAATGCGATGGGATTTATTTCAGAGTGCTGCTTCATAGAAAGAAATGCAGGTGTATAGTTTCTGCTGGAAGAAACGGAAGCAAATAAATGTCTCACCAATAGTATTCGCAATTTCTTCTATGGAGCTAATCACTCGGCCATCTTTTTCCAAAAAGGAAAGTGAGTGGTCTTTATATATGCCGCATGCTTTTTGAACTCTTTCCCAAACCCGCTTGCTAGGCGTGGAGGATGTTATTGACGACACATATGAAATCCAGGAATCCCTCTGGCTCTGCCTTCTTACTTTTCGTGCATTTGCTTTGGCTCTTTTAAAGGCTATGAGGTTTCGCAGAGTAGGATATCTACGAAAAATACCCCATGCTTTTTTCTGTTTTTTCAGTGCTTCATGACAGTCGCGATTCCACCATGGTTTTGAATATTTTAGTAGTTTTCCTGATGTTCTAGGAATCGAAAGCATAGCTGCCTGAATAATAGTATTAGTAACAGCTTCAACAGCGTCATCGATATGCGCATCTTCTACCATTTCATCTGTGAGCTCTGCAATGGAAGAGAAGAGTTCCCAGTCTGCCCTGTCCAGTATGAATCGAGGGGATCTCGACATGGGGTTTGCTCCTCTTCGTGCAAGAGACACAAGAATGGGATAATGATCACTGTTGTAAAGATCTTTACCCACATTAAAAGTGCAAAAAGGCAACAGAGATGGTGAACAGATGGCAAGGTCGAGAGCATGGAATGTTTTTGAAGGCTCATGGAAGTAAGTATCTTGCCCATTATTGAGGAGACAAAGGCTATGATCTTCGATCATCTGCTCAATTTGTCTTCCTCGGCAATTAGTATCCTTACTACCCCAGAGCGGACTATGGCCGTTAAAATCTCCTATTATGATGAAAGGCTCAGGCAGCTGCTCTAAAAGACCATTTAAATCTTGCTGATCAATATGCTCATTTGGAGGCAAATACAGAGAAACGACTGTAACAACAAAATCAAAATTTGTTTGAGTAGCGACAACTTGGAGGGATGTCGTCAAAGAAAGCACATTTGAGGGATAATCCAGTGAGGTGAGGAGACCTACACCTCCACTGGCACGCTCACCTGCAAGGTTATCTTTCCTGACGAAGGAAAACCTCCGAAGTTTTGCCTGTTGTTCTGGTTTTAGATTTGTTTCCTGTACTGCGAAGCATACAGGATGATAAGCATTAATTATGGCTTTGATGTCGAGCAAATTTCGGTGGAAACCGCGACAGTTCCATGAGACGAGGGTGGCCATTATGTCTGGTTTTTGTTCTTTCTGTGCTCTTGTTTGGTTTTTCGTGGAAGTAGATGCCTGGGAAATTCTAGACCCTCCTCTACTTCCATAGTGTCTGAATCCGCAGATTCAGAAATCATTTCGTCAAAAGAGCTATTGCTGGGACTTCTATTTTTATTAATTATTTTGTGACTTTCAATTTTAGGTTTACTTTGAATGACTGTTTCTTTTTTTTGTATTAAATGAGTTGCATTTTCCGTTTTCTTGGTGGATGTGGTTGGTTGGGTTTTATTTGGTTTAGTCTGCGTGCCTATTGATGTTTGGGTGGCAATGCTACGTGTTGTTTTAACTGCACTGGCATAAGATTTGTTTGATTGGAGCTGTGTGCTTTGAACTAGTTTTCTGGCTTCAGCATACGAGATGTTCCTGGTAACTTTAAGAGTCTGTACTTCTTTTTCGGATTTCCATTTTGGGCAGAGGCGTGAAAATGCTGGGTGCTGACCCTTGCAATTTATACACGAAGGCGCAGCGGTACAATTTTCCGAATCGTGGCCAATCTGTGAGCATCGGGCGCATGTGAGGCTGCCACGACAAGACGTCTTAGAATGGCCGAAACGCTGGCATTGGAAGCATCGCATGGGGTTGGGAATATAAGGTCTTACAGGACAATTTAAATATCCGGCCTTAATATTCTTAGGCAGATCAGGCGTGTTGAAGGTAAGGATCACGTGTTTCGTATCGATCAACTTACCTTCCTTACGCATCTTGATCCGCCTAGCACCGCAGACATTTTGGTCGGATAGCTCGGAAGCGATCTCTTCTTCAGGAACGTACAGAAGGTCGAATTCCGATATTACGCCACGACAAAAATTCAGTGTCTTATGTGCTGTTACAGTGACATTCGCTTGCCCAAGTTTAGTAATCTGAAGTAAAGAAGCAGACTGGGTGGCTGAGTTTGTATCAATAAGCAAGTCTCCGGAGCGGAGACGCTTTATGTTTCTCGGCTCACCAATACAAGACTGGATGTATTTATTTATTACGAAAGGAGACATCTTATGCATTTCGCCAGAAGGACTAGAGATGACTAGGAAACGGGGACTATTGTGATGATTTTTTTTTATTTGCATCTGTCCGTAATTTTTTTGCAGAATTTTCAGAACTAGGTTGAGTGACAGGTTGAGTGACTGGTTTAGTAGTAGACGTTTCAGAGCTAGGTTGAATGATTGGTTTATTAGTAGATGGTTCAGAGCTAGGTTGAGTGACTGGTTTAGCAGTATACGTTTCAGAACTAGGTTGAGTGACTGGTTTAGCTGTAGACGTTTCAGAACTAGTTTGAATGACTGGAGTTACCTCGAAATCTTTAATTAAGTAGATATGAGAAGAAGCCATATTTAAGAAGAAAAGATTCGGGTCCGACGGCCCCGCCCACCACGGAGCCCAACAAGGGAACACAGATTCCTGTGTTAGGGCTAGCCGGACCTATACGCAAACTGAAGCCCCACAGTCGGCTTTCCCCAAAGCAGGTACTCCCGAGAGCTTGACCCCAAGCCACTGACACAAGGACTAGTGACCAGCCGATTGACACCCGTGAGGACGACTAAGGTGCCTCCCGTTTAGCTGAAGCAGAGGCCAAAGTAGTGTGTTGGGGACAGTACCTCGCCCCTCAACTACCAGGACCCTCCTTTCCAGCGACACGGGTCTCCACGCACGGCAAACACGTGGGCAGTTTTCTCGCCACTCGAAGACTAGAGACAAGGGCTGTTCCAGTCTCTCGTGACGAGCCCCAAACTCCGTAGAGAGAAACCACGAGGGAGAAGAGAAGGGAAAAAGTTCCAGCAAAGAGGAGAGGAGACGGAAAAGAGGATAGATCACTGGGGCTCCAGGATCGTGACACCCGTCTCATCAAGAAGATGATCCCCTGAAGGGCTAGGGTACCTCGGGATTGCCACACCCGTACTCACAGAAGTGAGCCCCCTGAGGGGTGACCGTAATCGAAAAAAATGAAAACTGTTATTTCAATACAAAGCCGAAACTGGTCATATGAGAAATTTACTCAATTCAATTGTAGGGTTTATATTTATTTTAACTAACATTTATTTTAAGTTTAAACTATCTTTCCTGTCAAGCCTTACTTTCCCCTGGAACTGCCAATGCCAGAATATGTAAATTTTAGTAGAACGCGCAAGGATTCAAATTATCAGCGGAAGTAGTATGAGTAAAATAGCATGGAAACGAGTTCGGTGTGAGATTCTCTTACTTAGCGAGCGCGGAGGTAGTTAGCGAGAATTGAAGAACCCGCGTTGCGGCCTATGTGCTTGGCGGGAAGTAGTGGTAATCGTTCCAGTGAGCTTCAAGTCTGCTGAATTAGCAGCGGTATAGTAAAACGCGGTGAGTTAGTTATTTTAGAGAGCCTCGTAGTTAGAATCTTGTCTTTACTTTCTTTTCAGGTTATTATTTTTATTTGACTGCCAAGTTGGCACAGTCTGTAAGCGTCAAGAGGACGCAATTGTAATTTATTACGTTGAATAAAAAGGGACTTAAACCCTTCACAAGGCTCTATCTTTTATACAAGCTTTCACAGTCACCTCTTGGTTGCGTGCAAGTTGGAGGCGCGCAACGTTATATTGGCACCCGAACACTTATCGAACTGAAATGGCCGAAAACTGGATGGAAGCCGCTGGACAACACCAAGAAATGACAAGTCAGTTAGAAGGATTTGGATACCTGGTCCAGACTTTGAGAGCGTCAATCAAGCCAAACGTCTATTTCGACGGAAAAAATTCGGTGTCCGTATTTTTAGAAGGTCTAGAAAACCACTTTCAGCTCTACCCTGTGCCTGAAAGACAAAAAGTTGCCATCGCCACATCAGCACTAAGAGGACAGGCCGCGCTATGGTGAAAAAACATAGGAAAATTTCTACTAGGTGAATTTGAAAGCCCGACGTATACATTTGAAAATTTCAAAAAATCGTTAGTAAAGGCCTTCCCCATAGTGAAAGATCGCGCACGGCTGGAAGCCGAACTATATAGTTTCTACCAACGGGATACAGCAGAATTGACGGACTTTATTTTACGAAAAATCAAGCTAACGGATATGCTGTATGGAAAAAAACCCGATGCGGAGATAATTGAAATAATATTACCAAGATTGTTACCCGCTGTCCAAGACTACTTTGAAATTAGAAACCCAAGAACATTGCAGGAACTCTTCGAATTGGCGGTGAAGTTTCAAAATCGCAGAATCGCGGAAAGAGCGAGAGGGGAAACATATTCTCAAAGTACCCGAAGGAAGGAGGAAACCAGAAATGGAAATCGCTCATATGGGGGAAAGAACTATCAAGCTAACGCATCGAAACTCGAAGGTCAAGGCCCAAAAAGAAAATTTGAAAATAAGCATCCGCGTACCCAGAAGACACAGATTGAAAGGAAAGCTTTAAACGACTAGAGGGGCCTGTGAAAGGGAGGGTCCAGACCCCGGAAGTTTTAAAAAAAACCCTCAAATAGACATTTAAATACAGTCATCGTAAAAAACTCACAGCTACCAATTATACAAGTCCTGGTTGGCGATGTACCAGTAGAAGCCCTCATCGATACAGGAGCAGAAGGAAATTTCATGAGTGAAAAGTTCTTCAAAAAGAATTTTTATAGGATACGACTATTTAAAACCAGAAATACGGAAATTATAGCGGCGCAAGGAAAAACACGTCACTGCATCGGGAAAGTATCATTAAACGTACAGGTAAAAGAGGAAAATCTCAAAGTATTAATTTTTGTGGTGAAACACCTGCAACACTCTCTTATTTTAGGTATGGACTTTTTAAGGGCCGCGAGGGCCAAATTAAATTTTCAAGATAGTTCCGTGGTGTTGGAGATGGACCAGAGGGTGGTGGAACCTGTGGAGACACCTGAAGTGGACCTTAGCCATCTGAATGACCAGGAAAGTAAAGCAATACAGCAAGTGGTGAGTAATTTTTCTCATTTGTTTTCAGAAAAACCAGGAAACTGTCAAATCGTGACTCACAAGATTCAATTAAATGCCGAAAAACCTTGTAGGACTAAACCGTATCGCTATGATAAACAAAAAGACTTAATCATCGAAGAACATATTCAGGAGATGTTAAAGAATAAAATAATAACGCCCATAAATAGTGAGTACGCGAGTCCAGTCGTACTATGTAGGAAAAAGAACGAGTTTCCTCCTTCAGATAAAAGGGCTTGGAGGTTTGCTATCGATTATAGAAAACTAAATAGTATCACTAAATTTCCAGTTTACCCTTTGCCGGTTATAGACGAGATCATTAGACAGATCAAATCGACAAGATATATGTCTACTTTGGACTTAACGTCTGGCTACTATCAAATAGCTATGAGACCCGAAGATATACACAA
The DNA here is from genome assembly GCF_044657685.1 of Stegodyphus dumicola. NCBI lineage: Eukaryota > Metazoa > Arthropoda > Arachnida > Araneae > Eresidae > Stegodyphus > Stegodyphus dumicola. The sequence continues at coordinate 102,153,251 of NC_140781.1, read as the reverse complement.
AACCGCGTTTATAACAAAATCGGGCACTTATGCATTTTTACGCATGCCCTTTGGGTTGTGTGGGGCCCCATCAACATTCCAGAGAGCTATGGACATTGTTCTAAAGCCTGTCCTAGGAAAATCAACTTTAATTTATCTAGATGATATAATTATAACGAGTAGTCACAGATATTAAGTCACATTAAGTCACAGATATAATGAATTATATTAAGTCACAGATATAATGAAAAATTTGGCGTTCTTTAAAATGACTACCTATATAGTACAATTTTGAAAGAAAAAAAAAATGAAAGGTACTTTCTAATTATCTGAAGCCTTGGTTGTAACTTCCCCCCCAAAAAAATATCCATGCTTCTGTATATTTTTTAATACATATGTCTTTGCCGTCAACCCACACACGCGTGTGTGTTTGACACGTACGCTTCACATTTGACTATACTTAAGATCCATCGACTGGAAAAATTTTTAAATGGTTAAATGCTACGCTATAAGGGCAGCAGAAAAGAAAAAAAACTTATATATACATATATCTATTACCAGCAGTTCATGAAACACCGTAATCTATAGAATGCAAAATATGAGAATTATTATATACTTTCCCTAGGCAGTCTAGTGAATGCCAAATGCTATTTAAGCAATTGTACGGGAAAAGGTCATGATAAGGCTATTATTTAACAAACATTCATTCTTCAAAAATACTAATGTTATTTTGAAAAATTAATGAAAGAGTGCCATTAAAAAACTTTTATTCAAAATATGTACACAAAAATGAAGGTTGCACAAAACAAATGTATGGATTACGTATGAATGTATTAAAGGTATGCATACTCGAAACGAATTATAGACATATTTCATACTTTGCCGGTTTGTGCTTTGTACCCTATAGAATGCTTAGGAAATATATAAAATGTTATTAAATTTCTATATTGCCAGCCAGTTTTCTGAATTCTTTAAAATGCCTAGGAATTCTATGCAATGACAGCCTTCATACATTGCCGATAACATAAACTGAAGTGACAAAAGTCATGGGATAGCAATATGCAAATATACAGATGGCAGTAGTATTGCGTAGAAAATGTATAAATGCGAAGTGCTTTGGCAGGGCTTTCATTTGTGTTCAAGTTATACATGTGAAGAGGCTTTGAGGTGATTATGGCCGCACGACGAGAATTAACAGACTTTGAACGCAGAATGGTAGTTGGAGCTAGACGCATGGGTCAATCCATTTTGGATATTGCTAGGGAATTCAATATTCCGAGATCCATAGTGTCAAGTGTGTGCCGAGAGTATCTAATTTCAGGCATAACATCCCACCATGGACGGCGCAGTGGCCGAGCACCTGCACTTAACGACCCAGACCAGCGACGTCTGCGTAGAGTTGTCAATGTTCACACACAAGCAACACTGCATCAAATAACCGCAGAAATCAATGTGGGACGTACGAGGGACGTGTCCGATAGGACAGTGCAGCGAAATTTGTCTTCCTTGGGCTATGCCAGCAAAAGACCGACTCAAGTGCCTTTACTGACAGCACAACATCGCCTGCAGTGACTCTCGTGGGCTCGTAAGCGTATCGGTTGGTCCCTAAACAAATGGAAAACCATGGCTTGGTCAGATGAGTCCCGATTTCAGTTGGTAAGAGCTGATGGTAGGGTTCGAGTGTGGCGCAGACCCCACGAAGCCATGGACCCAAGTTGTCAACAAGGCACTGTTCAAGCTGGTGGTGGTTCCATAATGGTCTGGCCTGTTTTTACATGGCATGGACTCGGTCCTCTGGTGCAACTGAACCGATCATTGACTGGAAATGGATACCTTCAGCTACTTGGAGATCACTTACAGTCATTCATGGACTTCACGTACTCAAACAACGATGGGATTTTTATGGATGACAATGCGCCATGTCACCGGGCCACAATTGTTCGCGATTGGTTAGAAGAACATTCTGGACAATTCCAGCGAATGATCTGGCCACCTAGATCGCCGACATGAATCCCATCGAACATTTATGGGACATCGTCAAGAGGTCAGTTCGTGCCCAAAACCCTGCATCGTCAACACTTTCACAATTATGGACGTCTATAGAGGCAGCATGGCTCAATATTCCTGCAGGGGACTTCCAATGATTTGTTGAGTCCATGCCACGTCGAGTTGCAGCCCTTCGCCGGGCAAAAAGAGGACCGACAAAATATTAGGAGGTATCCCATGACTTTTGTCACTTCAGTGTATATGTTTACGAAACATGCACTAGCAAAACATATCTGATGATCTAGTTAGCATTTTAATGAACTAATTAAATGTTAGAACTAATTAGTGTGTGTTTTTATTTCTACATGTTAGTCCTCACGTTAGCTGTGTAAGAAAGTTATTATTGATTTTATTTATTTTTTAATGCGAAAAGAAGCTAAATCGTTTATTATTAGTCGTTTATAAATTAGCAGCAGATTTACTTCGCAGAGCTAAGTCGTTTATAAATTAGCAGCAGATTTACTTCGCAGAAAGCTCCATCCCCTCTCATTTATTTTAAAGCATACAGAAACTCACTCCTCCCCCCCCTTTTTTTTTTTTTTCAAATCCCCGCGTTATTCTTCTTTAGAATTCTTTTTACGTTATTGCAAAAAATTGTTATATTGTTTTTACGTTATTGCTTCAGTCACACGGGTTGGAAACTAGAAGAAAATACTTAGTTTTGTCTGAAATAAGAATGTTCAGAAGTATAAAAGCATAGTTTAAAAATTCAAAGTTTATAGGAAACATACTTTTCTGAATACAATGCTCAAGCAATAAGAATCATTTATTCATATTTATACTAAATAGTCCTACTAATTTTAAAGAACATTGTTATTATTAAGTTATTTAACATTTTTCTTTCTTTCCAAAAATTGTTTTCCAGTTTTTAAAAAAAAAACATATATTTAATTGTAGTTCGTAGTACTTGCTGGTCTTCAGTTTTCCTGGGTTTTACCATGTGGTTCTTATTGACATGAAGTTTACCCCACACACACACACACACACGCTGTATATAAAGGTACATATATAAGGTGTATATATATATATATATATACCTTTATATACAGCGTGCGTGTGTGTGTATATAAAGGTATATATATATATACATATATATACCCTGCTATTTACCGATATAAGGTATATACCTTCTTTTTATTAAAGTTAATTATTTAAAAAATCGGTACTAACGTACTCTCACGTCGACAGTGAAAGCTGACTTCCATCAAACTATGAAAGCTGTGCCAATCGTTCATGAGGAATTCTGAACGACCAGACGCTTCTTTATTTAATAAATACTGAGTGTTCGACCCGATTCGTTTTTACGCTAGGTAAAATGGCTCTCGTCGATTTCTACTATTTTTGTTAGGCTCTTCCATTTTATTTGAAGTTCTGCTTAGGAAGCTATGAGCATATATTTCCAATCCATAACCGTTTAGTTGGCCATATTCAACTGACCATATCGTGTCCCTTAATGACTTTTTTTTTTTTTTTAATGATAGGATCGCATAACCTTAAAAATAATCTATTGCTTGCTGTCCTGTCCAAGGCAGGCCCCAAATTTTAATAATTTTTTTCCAAAATGCAAGGAAAAATACAGTAACACATAATTTATATCTTTGCTCATAAAAAAGATTGCTTACCGAGAATCTGATATTATGAGGGTGTTGCTACATCTTGTTTGCTCATAACTGGCAATAAATCGCACTGCATAGTGACAGTTTTCATGGTCGACAGGATAATACCAAGTGCAAAGAAAAAAAAAAAAAAACTGTTAGATGTATATTAGTATTTGATTTCACCGATTTCCTTAAAATCACAATTTTCCGCCACTGCTGAGATTAAAATTATGAGGTGCAACTCAGAGTCTAAGGCGTCTTGGAATCGATAAAATAATCAATAATGCATATCAAAATGTTATTTTATCTTGTATATGTACACTGAATATTTAGAAAATTTTACTAAAACATTTACAATTTTTCCCCTTTTATCTTCTTAATATCGTCAACTATTACATACATAGTGAAGAAGGATGAAATCCTTAACTGCTCGATTTCAATGTTTTAAATAATTACCCCTTGATTAGTCTGTTTAAAACACTAAAATATGAATAATTAATTTGTATATTTTAATTACAGATTTTCATGAGAGTTTTTTAAATACTTTAATTTTTTTTTCAAATTTTTCTTAATCTAATGCCAAATGCTTAATAACTAGTTCGTTCAAATTGCTTTATTAGTTACACATTGTTGTCTTAATCTAAATTTACATTGTTTCTAAAAGTCCCAGTATCGTATAATCTTTATTTTAAAATTTTTTAAATATGTTGTGGGGTTCCACAATTTATCTAACAGCTAAATGTGTAGGAACCTTGTGAACAGATAAGCGAATGATCACTTGCATTCGGGAACGGAGACGTAAAACTCAAGAAGGGTTAATTACCCTTTATTATTCAAAACAAGAATGTACAGTCTGTTCCTTTCTCAGAGCGTACAGCAAAGCCTCCACTTGGGCTTGAACTCAAAAGTAATGACAAATAAAACTTAACTAGTGTTTAACTAAAAAGATATAGCCAAAGGTATGAAGATTTCTAAGTAGTTGGTGCCTAAATATCAAATAAGCTGGCGAAGCTATCAAAGGGCCTGAAATGCGGCCGAGAGTAGAGGCTGTGCTTAGTAGGCCGAGCTTAAAGAGACATAGCCAAAAAGACGAACACGTGCTAGTCAGAAACTCTGGCTATCTTACGAAGTCAATGGAACTTCGACTTGAATACCACTCATTTGCATTAAACGTGATTCTTAAAACACATTCTGGTAGGAAACTGTAACTTGAAATTAAGGAGGATAAAAAAAGTAGCTTTAACTAAAGATAACTGTTAAAAACTTAAGATAAACCTTACAATGGTAAAAATAAAATTTCAATCTCAAGCAGCTGAAGCATTTGATTTCATTATTATATTTTTTATCCAATTTTAGTCTTTAAATCATTACTTTAAAAATACTTACTTAAATGCATCTATACGTCATGAAAAAAAATTTAGAAGTAATGATGCAGGAACACTGAGACGTAGATATTGCATTTCGTAAATGTTGATCCATAACGAAGGGCAACTTGGCAGCAGAGGAAGATTAACAACAGCAATACTGATGGTGCAGAAACATAGACTGTAGATCCATAATGAAGAGCAAGAATTTGGATTGCATACAATGTTGATTCATATTAAAAAATTAACCGGCAGCTGAGGCAAATTAAATCTACATTTTTACTTCAGTAAACATGTTGCGACCACAAACAACCTGGCACACTATTTGTGCTTATTTCAAAATGTTTACATTTTTATAGCTTTGCAGTAAGAAGGCAGCAGTCCAGCTAGGTCGATGCATCAAAAGCAAGTGCAGTTATGTTTAGGATGAAATCTTAATTCAGGAGTTAGTTTTAGTTGTCAATGCATTTGATTGGATAATTAATACGGTTGTAAAATTATTGTTGGCTGTCTGAGTTTCAGTTCCACTTACATTGCATTATGTAAGCATGCATTTGTACAGAATCATATGACACTCATTCATTCGTCTCAAAATGATGCAATGCAGAAAGAGATTACTATTTTTAGAATAGAGAGGGAAATATCAAATTAAGCATTAAGGAGCTATTGTTAATTTAAATTATAATTTACATATTTTTTATCATGCATACATTAAAGATTACATACATTTATATACATATATATATAGCACAAGTGCAAAATTTTGCCTAAATTGGTCTTTTTAATTTTGTTCTTGCAACTTTACTTATAATATATATATATATATATATCCAAATATGATTAAAAAAACTGCTAATCTGATAGATTTTGTAATAAAAAAACACTGATTTACTAAAATCTTTAAAACTTAATTAGCATTTAAATATTTACAATGCTATTAAACATAAAAAGGTTTCATCTATCACAATTCTGAACTAATTCAGCATATTTTTTAAAGCAATAGGATCGGAAATTGAAGCAACACGAATGATCTCATTGGCTTACCATTTCAGAAATTTATAGTTCGATTACTAATATGCAAATGATTACATTTCAGAATAAATCATTTATCAAGACAGCATAACTACAGTGTTGCAAATGTCAGTAAAACTGATTACAGAAAAACAAGACTTCACAGACATGATAGTCTACGAGTTATAAAGTTGTTTCTGCTGCAACAATATTGTGCTTATTCTGATGTCAATCAAAAGTCATTAACAGAGTCAAATATATAAATTACAAAGTAAAATACAGAAACAAATTATTACATTTGTAAAAAATTCATTCACCAAATCACAAGATCAAGTGAAAGCAGATAAAGTTACATAAATTTTAAAATAGCTCTTCAGGCTGAATTTTGTATATTATAAATGAAACTTGTCTAAAAAATCCATAACAGTATAAAAAATAACTTGCAACTGAAACTCTCCTTCTAGATTATCCATACAAAAATTTTAATTTCTCTTACTTTTAGCAAAGGTATCTCATATATTGTCCACATATCTCATCCTTTTTTTTCCTATACTTAGTTGATTATCTAATTTATGCAAAACACAAAACATTTCTAAAACTGGAATATTGAGTCAGCATATATTACTGCAGTGCTGTGAAAGCAATTATAAAATCTATGCATGCACAATAAATATTGGAAATGTATCATTTGTAAGTTTTTAATTAAAAGTACAAAATTAAAAAGGTGTTCCATTTATCTATTCTAAATAATAACTACAGCTTGCACTTTTTGGTGATAAGGAATTCCCATTTATGTGGGTGAAAAAGTAGCAAAAAAAAAAATACCAATTATGTGGATATGTGGTGGATATCAACTTTGTATGACACTTTGGGAAACAAAGTCCATTTATAACAATTTATAATTTAATCAATGAAGATGAAAAAAAATGTGAAATAATATTTTACATTCTTTCTCAATGAATCATGAAGAAATTAATTCATTTTATTTAGCATTTCAATTTGAGAAAATATTAAGCTTTCTCTGTTTGGAAAAAGCATGTACTCGGGTTAGGAATGAAATGTTACATCATCAGTTCAGAGTAGATGAACTGATTTCTAGTTGAATGTGTGATTTAATGCTGCTGAGGTCTTCCAGATGGAACAACTAAACACACTTGTCTTTTTGGGGATCTATTATTGAAACTTAACTACTGAATTATAGATCTCAGGAACAATATATTTTTAATGCCAAGAAATGCCTCCACAGACATGGACCACATCCATTCATTACAAGATTTGAAATAATTCTCAGTTCCTTTCAATGTTTATTTCAAACCCCTAAACAACACTGATAAATAATGCAAGAAGATTTAAGAAGTACTTTCTTCTTGTCAGTAGTTTTTAGAATATTCAAATCACAATTCTCAAATGAAATGCAAAACGAAAAATGATGCAATCTGTTGTGAAGCATTTTGAGTGCTTTGAATATCTTTAATATACATGCTGTTTGGTCGGTAAGAACAAACATACATGAATACACAATCATATTTAATGATACCTGGCTGTAAAAATGTGCATCCTGGAGCAACTACATTATGGTGGTACTGGTACTCTCAGCAATACATTTCTGGTTTTATTGGATCTAGTCATGGGCCAACAAATAAATTGAATAAAGATTTTTTTTAATATAGTTTTATTAAGAATACACAGCCTTTCAAACTACGTGGGCAAAAGACCATCTTTCATCATAGACAAATGTCAGATAATTTCTCCAAACAGTACTTTTACCTGTAATGGATTTTTTAAGCATTCCAGACTGAACAAATGTGGATTTTTAATCAATAAAAAAATGAGTTTACCTTGAATGTTTGTGCATACAAAAACATTGGAATCTATGCAGAATAGCCCAAATTTTGCTAGAAACATGCTTCTAACAAAAATACTGATATGGATGATCAGTCAAGTATTACTCTTAGATGACAGCTTCTGTCTAGACACACAGCCTGTCTTCAGAATGGAAAACTGAATTCCAATATTAATTCAATTTTGAACTCAATCATATCCTATTTTTAATAGAAATTAGTTAAAGATTACAAAATTTTATTGATTGAATGCTCTTATATGAAAAAAGTGTGCCATTATTTTAAAAATGACTGTTGCATTTTGCACATTAGCATGGTGAAAAATTACTAGCCCATGAGTTCATGAATGCTCTCCATAGATGCTGATGAGTTTGCATATAAACAGAAAGTACTGAAAAAAGCATGGGATAAGAACAGTGACAGTAGATGATGCAGTATTGCAGAGATGTTTCTCTTCCAAACAGTACATAATTTATCTTACATTTCCATATATAAGCTAAGAATTTTAAGTAAATATTTTTCTATTGAAGTATGGCGGTTAACTTAGACATTCAAGCTTATTTACAAATAATTCTATCACAAGAATATTATGCACTAAATAATTCAGAATTGTATTTATTTTTTTAATGGGAATGATTTCCACAACTGAGAGCAAAAGCAAAATTCACTACACTATTGTTAAAGTGCAAAATGATGTGAATATCAAAAAGCTGAAAGATTTAAGAAATTGGTTCTAAAAATGCTATTTGATCCTATAATACTCTTACCTCTATTTTTTAATGGAAGCTAAAACGGCTCAAATCTTCAGCTCTAGCCACATTAGATGACCAATAACCCATACTTTTGATGATATATACATCACTGGATTTAAAGATCAATTTTAAGTTTGCCGAATATACAAATTTTCAGTTTTAGCAGAATTTTTTGCAAAATCTCATCTCTTGGCTTCTACATGGATTCATTTACAGAAATATAAGGTAATTTTGCATTAACTGGGATATAAGAATACTGCTAAATAATTTAATTAAAATAAATAGCTCACTCGTAAAAATAAATGAAGTGCAAAACTTAAATCTCCCGTTTCATGTTGAGTCCTATCTAAATACAAGAGTAATAAAAACATTGTTCTTTTTGTTTTGCAGTGGGTTCTTTTTGTTTTGAATACTGGTTTAATTTATATACCGAATGAACGTATACTTCCAGTCCTAATTGCTAGAAAATGCAAGTAAACTGTTAATTGCATTTTTCTGTTAACCTTCCAGCACGTGCGCTATGCACAAAATTTATGACAAATTCGGTTTTTAATGCACAATTTTTGCATATCGCAGCTGAAACGTCTAAATGTCATTTCTAATCCTCCTTTCAACCCTTCTCCACATCATGGAACGTGCCAAAAGGAAGTCATATGACTTTTTTTTCTTTTTACTGGGCTTTTGCGCTATGTGGCAGCTTCTTTGTAAAAGTTACAACTCGCTTGTTGTCGTGGGGGAAATTTCGGAAAATAATTTTTTCTCAAATATTTTGTAATTTTGTGTTATTAACTGCCGTGTATTATTTTAATTTGTATAAATTCGAGTCTATCATTTTATATCGGTTTTCACTGTAAAAAAATATGTGCAACCAGCTAATTTTGTTCGCATTCTTCAAGAATTATCTGGTGAAGAAAAAGAAGACAAGGAAACTTTTGGATGTGAGAATAATAGCACATTTACATGAGTGGAAATGATGGCCTAATTTAGATTGTTATATATGATAGGAATAAAAAAGGGGACACCATGTAAATGCAAAAGAATTGTTCTCAAGTGATGGCACTGGATTTGAAATAACAAGAGCTGTAATGATCTACAAGAGATTTTTATTTCTGACGAGTTCTCTTCGATTCGATGATAAATCAACAGGACAGGACAGATGAATATTAAAACTAGTGCTTGGATTTTAAGATATATTAAGTAATAAATTGTTTCATTTTTATAATGAAATACATCATTGCTTTTCCACCAGACTGATTTGAACGTTTAAAAAAAAAAATTACTATCGTTTAAATGTGACATCATTTGTATTTTGCAGTAATAAGGTTAATATTTTATGTTTTAACAAATTTATTATCAATATTCACTCATTTCTGTCATTTTTCATGCCAAAAACGGTAAAATAACAGATGTAAAAAATACGACGTGCGTGTGCTCATGTAGAATTCCCAAGCACGCGTGCTGAAAGGTTAAATATAATAGGGGTTACTCCCCATTTTATGCATTTTTTAAATTGCCATTGGAATAACCACAATTTGAGATTAACCGTAGACACTGTCCCAGTATTATCCCAGCTAAGCAGGAATTCACTGTATTGTGTGAAAATATTCTTACTTCTTCTTAAATCTTTTCAGCAATGTTTGCCACAAAATAACAGGTTTGCATTTTCAGCATGGCACCAATGATGAGCAAGTTTCAATATTAAAAATTGGTACTTACATACTATGACGACTACCTTGGTAACATTTGCCAATAAAAATCTTCACTGGCATTTTTTGGTTTATAAATTCTTTTAAAAATAAAAGCCCTAATTATAAAGGAAGAAAACTTAAAAACTAAAAATCCTGAATATACATACATATTATAAATAAATGTATAAATTATATACTAAATACGAATTTAAAAAATTAACTTACTTAAAACTGAAAAAGAAAGCCAAGATACGGCGTTAAAAGAAAAAACGCTATATCATGACCATTTTACAAACGCGTTCTTTGTGTAAAATTCCAGCCTCTCTGAAAAATTCTATCGCTTATTCTTCATTTGAAGGAAGTTGAAAAATGTTGATATCTGTTGGGAAAAAAATAATCAAAAAAAGTTTCACATGTTTAACCTAAACGTAATAGTCCAAGTAAATGCAGCAAAAAAAAAGGTGTGGTAATAGCAAGTGCGGGATAATACTCTTTATTTTAGCACCCTCTTTAACCTATGTTAGGGTTAACCTGTATAACCTACAAAGGTTGCTAGTTTTGACAAGATATCAAGGTAGTCGTCATAGTACACAAGTACCTAAAAGTGTATATAATATTTATACACTTAATATAGTAATATAGTATTTAGTTAATTGTAAACCAGTAAACTTGTTTTTGGTGTTACTATTTCACAACTTCTAAACTTTCTTTTTAAAATTACCATAATACTCACTAGTTTTATTTAAATGATATGACAATCAATGTTTTTTTTTTTTTTTTTTTTTTTTTGTGTGTGTGTGTGTGTGTGTGTGTGTGTGTGTGTGTGTGTGTGTGCGTGTGCGTGTGCATGCATGTTCACAGTTTTACACTGTTGTGTATTCTTTCCCATCAGATAAAATCTTGACGTAGAAATTTTGCAGTATACCATTTCTTATGAATTACTTATTCCAAAATATTTTAGGGAAACAACAGCTAATTATTATGATACAATAAAAATATAACGGACGTTGAAGTACTCACCCATTACTCCCTTTACATCCCCGACTACGTCTGTCATCGCTATTATTTTCTGACTCTTCAGCATCACTGCTACTATTTTCATAGGTATTGTTTGAAGATGGAAATCCAACTCTATCTTTTCGTCCAGACATTTCTTAAATCTAAAAAAAAAAATAATAATTTTATTTTTAAATAGAATTTGGATAAAATTAGCATGGTACTTATGCATTATTCCACTGGTGGACATTTTATCAACGGTCACCACTTGTTACTGCGAAATTCCAAAGAAAGTGAGTCATCCATAATTGGCCCTAATCGCACTAATTTGCTGGTCGACAAAATAATACAATAGTACTGTTAATACTTTTCAATCCAATGTAACTTGTCGCTAATATTTTACATTCTAGGCATTTTATTACAAATTCAAATTAGTAACGTATTTAATGCTTCAAAATTATTTACAAGAAAATGTTCAAATTAAATATACTATTATATGGAAATATTGATTTCCATAATGTAAATATTAAAAAATTATATAAATCTTCGAAATTTGTTTGCATAAATAAAACCACCTAATCCGATTATGAAATCCTGCATATACATAAAAAATGATGAAAATATCACCAATCATTCCAGATGTTTAAACAAACAGATCATTCTGAGTTTACTTAGATAATAAAAAGATGCTAATTATGAACATAGCAAATTAAGAACTTAAATCATGTACTGTGAAAATCATAATATTTCATGGTACACTTCCATTGTTCCGAAATATTAATGACTTTTTCCAAAATGCAGAGGAAAAGTGCAGTTTATTCCCTTCTTAAAAAAAAAATTAAATCGGTTTATCGACAATTGATTAAGTTTATATTGAACCAAAATGAACTTCTCATGACTGTATTGTGGCTTATCCATTATTGCTGCTACATTACACTGTTTGACGACAATGTATATCTATAATGAGATCTCAAATCTCTCATTTACTAAGTTTTTCGGAGGAAATTTTTTTTCTAATACTCTAAAATATTCCAGTTACTTGACCTTCCTGGTTAGTTGAATGCCAGATATTCGGATTTTGGTACTATTCAGTTTTGAAGGCCATAAAAAATTGCCAAACTATTGTCGATGCCAGTGCTGCCAAAAATAATTGCAGCAAGCCTAACGCAAGAAAGGAAGTATAATAATAAATAACTATCTAAGATTTTATTGTTTTAATTTAGATGAAAGGTTAATTTCATATAATACTTTTTTATTATAATAATTTATATAAAAAAGTCTAAAAATAACTGGATGGAAGCATAAGAGTAAATAACGATTTCAGATCATTATTATAATTTATATAAAAATTGCTAAACATAACTGAATGGATGCCTGCATCGCTATTTCGCTACCTGAGTTATCGCTAAAGCATAATTTCATCTCGTTGGTTGTTCAAACATTATTTTCTGTAATGAATGATGCTTTTTCTTTGAAAAAATTCTCGGTAAAGTGCAGAATCGCCCACCTATTTGTTTGCCACTTTTTACAAGGGTAAAAACAATTGGATTTTTATCAATTTTCTTTTAATTTTTAAGTGAAAATAGGTTGATGTGTACATAGATAAAGGGTGTGCGCAATGCCATTTTTGTGCAATTCTGAGATTTTTTTTTTCTTTAAGTGAAAATAGGTCGCTGTGTACATGGATACAGAGCATGTGAAATTCTTAAAAATGCGTCAAACAGTGGGTGATTCTGCACTTTACCCAAAATTCTATTGCACACTTTTCTTCATGGGAAATTCCCAAATTGTTAAATCCATAGGATATCAAAAAAGAATTTAAAATCAAAAAAAGATTTAAAAATTAAACTAGTATTTCAATTGCGTCTTAAGAAATATAGAACTATATCAACTTACGCAATCTGAAATCAACGCATACGGTAGATTTGGCGCGCTGTTTAAATGGGCGCGTTTGCTAGATTTGGAACTTTTGTGCAAACATTTTCGCTGCAATTTTTTTGCGGTCCTCAAAACAGAATAGTACCCGGATTTTTACTGCATAACAGACATCAATTAGCTCAATACACATATTGTATGCAATTCAGTCACTTCTAGATGAATAGTAAAACTGCAGCCTTGGAAATGATAAAGATGTCATTCCTAAGAAATTGGCTTAGAAACGCACAAGCCTGCTCAGAAGATCTGCATTTGTAAAAAAAGGCACTCAACAACAGTCAAATTTCAAGCACACTTGTGCATCTGTTGTTTTGAGATACACCTTAATTCTTTTTAACCACAAAAAATTTTTGTTTGACAATTATTAATGAAGCAATTAATGAAAGGCTAATATGAGTTCTCTTAATTACCTTATTAAATACACTATCTCGTTAAATAAAATCTTGTTAAATGCACTATCCAATTTATTTACCTTTGTGTAACAAGTAATAAACTAAACCTTCTTAAATACCAGGGCTGTGAAGTTGGAGTCGGAATTGGAATTAGGCAGATTTTAAGGGAAAAGGAGTCGCAGTTGGAGTCGCTAAAAACACGTCAACTCCGACTCCGACTCCAGCTTATGTTGGACAGTTTGAATTTGAAATTAAATTAAGATGAACTGAAAAAAGATTTAATGAAAAATTGAGTTATTATTTTTAGTTATGGAATATATACATCAATAAATAGTTATTTTCTACAAGGTCTGGCTACTAATTTCCAAGACTGACATAACTGTAGAAGAACGAAAAGTCGGAAGATGGCCCTAATGACTGCATATTAAAGAGCGTTTTCTTGCGCATGTGCAGTGCAATCAGCGCTATTCTGAAGTAAGTGGTTCTTGTGGAAAGTGCATTAAAAATGTAGCTCTTAAATTCCTATTGTCGAAGTGAAAATGGAGCAAAGAATCAACATTAAATTCTGCTTCAAATTGGACAAGACAGCTGCGGAAACCTATGAAATGTTAAAACAAGTTTACGGTGAAGAAGCATTATCCCACTCAAGAACTTTTGAATGGTTTAAATGATTTCGGGATATGCACGAATGCGTCGAAGATGATTCGCACACAGTTCGGCCGCAGTCCGTACGCACGGCGGAAGCAATTGAAAAAGTTCACAATATGGTGAAATGTGATCGTCGATTGACTATTCGAGTACTCGCCAATGAATTGAACATGGACAAAGAGACAGTTCGGTGAATTTTGACACAAGACCTAGGCAAACACAAGATTTGTTCCAGATTCGTTCCTCACCATTTAAAGGGCAAACAAAAGCAATTGAGACTGGATGCATGTGGCGAACTTATCAACAACACTGATGCTGACCCTGTGTTCCTGGATAGGATAGTCATGGGAGACGAGTCTTGGTGTTACCAATATGACCCTGAAACCAAGCGTCAAAGCTCCGAATGGCGGTCTGCAAGTTCACCAAGGCAGAAAAATTTCGATTTGAAAAGTCCAAAATCAAGGTCATGTTAATCGCTTTCTTTGATTATGATGGACTCATTCATCATGAATTTCTTCCTCCTACCATGACTATCAATGGACAGTTCTACACAGAAGTTCTTGACCGACTTAAAAAACGAATTCGTAGAGTGAGGCCACATTTTCAACAAAATGGAAGTTGGCTGCTGCTACATGACAATGCCCGCCCACACGTTGCATTGCATGTGAGGCGATTCTTACCCCAGCATGGTGTCATTGAAATGCAGCATCCACCATACTCTCTAGACCTAGCACCCACAAACTTTTTCCTGTTTCCTAAGCTGAAAAATTCGCTGAAGGGAACAAGATTTCCGGATGTCGAAGTCATCAAGAAAACTGCAACATCACTATTAAAGAGCATTCCAAAAGAGGACTTTAAAACTTCTTTCCAAAATTTGTACAGCCGAGCACAGACGTGCATTATGGCTGATGGAGATTACTTTGAATCATATTAAATGGCTATGTGTTTAACCTTTTTTTCTTCTGAGTTATTCCACAAGTCCTCGAAATTAATAGCCGGACCTTTATAGAAAGATTGTGGAATGATCTTGCAGAATTGGAAACTCTTCTTTCTACGCTGTATACAGCCACAAAAAAGCTACAATCTGAAGAATTAACAGGAGGCGAGAATGAAAGAATGTGATGTTTGTTCTTTCTGAAATGGAGGGTTTATTGCAGAAGGAATCATTTCTTCAATGAAGAAAAGAGAAACTACACTGGTTATCATAAATTAAGGAAAAATCACAAAAATCACGATTAATGAAAAAGTGACATGTAGAATTTTATTAAACTTACCCACAATACAACAACACATAGTAAGGTATCAAATAACATAAAAAGAAATTACCCGACAATTATGGTAGTATAGAAATTAGCACGTGTATAAAATGAACAAATCGAAGATGTCAGTTTGCTATAGTAAAAGTACCTTCAATATGGAATATAATCACCTATAGAAGCAATACAGCACATTCAGCGATTTATGATGCTTTCAATTATGTGGTGTATCAGTTCCATAGGAAGTGAGCTCCATTGCTCTTGCAAAGCAGTTGCAAGCGCGGCAAGGGTCTGAGGGGGCGGATTGAGAGCAGCAAGACGTCTGCCTAAAGCATCCCAAACGTGCTCGATAGGATTCAAGTCTGGGGATCCAGCTGGCCACTCCATGTGCATAATTGTTTCCTGTTGAAGATAATCATATACGATGCGAGCCCTGTGTGGTCTTGCATTGTCGTCCTGTAACAAGAAAGCATCACCTATTGCCCAGGCATATAGGCACACATAAGCATCAAGGATGTTAACTCTATAAACATGAGCATTCACGGTTCCCCTTGGAAAAACATGTAGGTCTGTGCGTCCACCCAAAGACATGCCACCCCAAACACAGACACTTCCTCTTCCGTATGCATCTCTTTCATGGATGTTTGACGAATGATAACGGGTTCCAGGTTCTCTCCATATCAAATAACGCCTACTATCACGTTCTCGACTAAACCTGGATTCATCCGTAAAAAGAAGAGCCCTCCATTGCTCAGGCATCCAGTGGACATGTTGTCGTGCCCACTGCAAACGGTCTCTGCTATGGCGTGACTTGAGTGGCACACAAATGGTTGTTCGCCTCGCATACAGACCACCTTCATGAAGCCTTCTACGTACAGTTGATGTTGACACCAACCTTCCGGTGGCTGCAGCAAGGGAGGATCTAAGAAGATTCAGAGTAGCAGTTCTATTCCTGAGTGCATATAATGTCAAATATCGGTCATCGGCGCTCATCGTAGCAGTTGGCCGTCCTTGGCTGAACCTCCTAGGTGACGAATATGCGATTTGAAATTGCCTCCAAAATCTATGAACCACAGAAGGACTCCCATTTAGCCATCTGGCCACTTCTGTTTGACTTTGTCCTGCCTCTAGTCTCCCAATGGCTTCCTATCGTAGTTCTACGAGCAAATGATGCCTGGAGATCATTGTTACAAATCGGCTATCTCAGATTTCTGATGTCACAGTGAAATATGTGGGCTTGCTCTGAAACATGGACTTTTATGCTCCTCGCAGATGACATATTCCGAGTGCAGCACCACTAATTTGCATAATGGAAGTTTTACTCAGCTACTCTTACTTGGCAACATATTCAAATTTTACTCGGCTTATTTTTGAAGGAGTTATCGCTATTATTGTGATTTTTCCTTAATTTATGATAACCAGTGTAGTTTGCTATACAGTGAGATCTTTCCGAGTTCAATATATGTAGATCCAAAACACCAAATTTTGTTGGATGACGAACAAATTAAAAAGGCAAAGAAAGCCTTCTATGAACTTTCATTAAGAATGAAATTATTCTCAAAACAAATGGAGTATTCAAATCAGGATAGTCAAACTGCAGACAGGTGACAGGTGACGGAGGACGGGGACGCCTGGCGTATAACATAGGTAAACAAGCATATGTCCCACGTCCTCCCTTACCTCGAAGAAGCAACTCGCTGGAGCCCCGTAAGGCTGCACCGGGAGTTTACATGGCCATACAGGGGATAGATGTCAAGTAGATTTTACATAGGACATTGTTAATAACACAAAATAATTTAAAAAGAATATAAAGGATAGCATTGAAACACTAAAACACACATATAAGCTGAAACACATAGATATACAAAATTAAATGTAAAAGCATAAAAACACACTCGTAATTACGTAACATAAAGACATAAAAACACACACGAGAATACATATCATGACACATAGAATACATATGGAAACACGTAGAGCACATAAATGCAAATATTGCACATAGAAGAAACATATGAGACATAGTAAGGTGTGCGTAAAGCAAAAGCGCTGTGTGGAAATATGCTCAGTACCCATAATACATAATGTACATACTTTCATTAGGGGCTTCTGTTGCATGATTTACATATTTAGTTGCATACACTACATTCATGCATTGTACGGATATTATATATTTCGATTTACGATAACACATCATTCCATTGGGTGCCCAGTGCTTTACACAGATAAAGATGTCAGTAACATTATTTCTGCACGTTCTGCAGACATTGCAACTGAGACTTATCATTCTCTTCCAGTGAAGAATTAGTTTTTGACAAATATTTGGATAATACTGAAAAGGCTTAGGTAAAGTGAATGAAAATAAAGAACCAAGAGCCTTTAGATATAAAAATGAAAAAATACAAACAAAATTTCTTTACGGCCTTTGAAGAAAATATGATTAGAGAAATATGATTGCTCTTGCAAGACACTTCTTTTAGAACTTGTAAAAATCTAGCCCGAAAAGTTAACAGAAGTAGCCCTAACAGTAACAGCACTTCCTCCTACTCAAGTCAGTGTGGGAAGACTCCTTTCAGCTCTGAAGTTCATCAAATTGGATCTATAGACCTTTATAAAAGATCTTGCCGAAGCTATACTGTTTCTTACAAATTACTAATGCCAGGTTTTCCATTTCATAATAAATGCTAATTAATATAAATAATTTGCTATGCCATGAACTTTTTTCTGTAGCATCTATTACTTCTTTTATATTAAAAGAATAAGCTGTAACCAAATCTTTAAATTTAAAGCCTACAGAACATGTCTCAGGCACAGGTACTCTTAAGAGGGCAACTGGAATTCACCTCCCCTCTTGCAGATCCCTTCAGAACAGAATTTGCTGCACGAATAGAACCAACTGCCATATGGACTCTAAAACTGCCTCATTTCCAATGTGAACTCACTTTGTGACAGCAGTGTGACTACTAGAGGGGACCTATCCCCATTGGACGCCTTTTATGTTTTATCTTACAAACTTTGTTTTAGACTTGCCTGCCCCAATGAGCCTTATTCACGATCATGCATGTGTATCATGACAGATGTAGGGTATATTTTTTGTATTATATGAACCTATGCCCAGACCAAATTTTATTAAAATCTGCCTATCAGTTCAGGAGATAATTGACCAAATCTGAAAGTTCTCTTAATTTTGAGCAGCAGCTTATGATGAAAAAGCATTTGAGCTACTTTTTCAAATAGCAATACCAACAATACTAAATCAGTCTATGATCATAGCAGTGATAAAAAGCTGTAGTGGAATACAGTACTTCTGTGTTACAGCAACCTTGGTGAGAAACTGGAAATGTTACATTTCAGCCTTCACAAGATACAAAATGGCTACCGACACACACAAATAATTTATTCAATGACCTAATCTTTACTCTATGGTTCCGCCTAGTGAATCGCCGATTTTTTGACGCCAAGATTGGCAGCACGAAGGATTAGCACAAATTCCAAGATGGTGCTGATCCTTTTTGGTGCCAACATTGGCACCACCCCTACAAAAAATCAAACACTTACACAAACTCAGTGCCCATGTACACATCGGCCTATTTTAACTTTAAAAAACATCAGCGAATTGCACAAACTGGGCACTGCTCACTAATGTAAGTTTATCCATGTACACATTGACCTATTACAACTTTAAAAAAAAATCAGAGAATTGCACAAGCTAGGCATTGTGTGCTAATTTCACTTTCTCCATGTACACATTGATCTATTTTCACTTAAACAAAATCAGACAGCTAAAACAAAGTTAAAACTATCATGTTAACCAGAAACAATTTGCCACTGTCTTAACACACAGATGCGAACAAATAACCAAAAATACATATTTCCTAACATTAAAAACATTAAACAACAAAAATTAAATGAAACATCAATTATTTAATGTACCTTTTCTTCATGCCCATACCTTAATGCCTCCCAACATCATCTCGTTCACATAAGCAATTCAATTAAATATCTGGTCGTTTCGGCTCATCTGCTGTTAATAGCGGATAAATACGTATAATAGCATCCAAAAAAGCCATAAATCCATTCCTTCCATTTTATGTACTTCCTTATAGTCATTTCCCGAATAATATACTTATTTACAACACTAAGCAAACTTTCAGGCACGACTTTCATAAAACATTATGCATGTGCAACCAAACACAGCAATTCAAATTCTCCGTCTCTACAAAAAATTCTGGTTACTATTACCAAAAATAGCCAAATTCTCAAATTATCTGAAATTATCTATTCTCAAATTATCATCAAGCCACATCTGACAGAAGGTGCCAGTTTTGTTCACGAGTTTTGATCTTCAATTGTCATTAGCAATTTTGTTGACAATATCCAGGACAGTCTATAAATGTCCAGGAGAAGTCATCTGACCGATTCGTTGAGGTGGCGGGCAATCAGATGAACGGAAATGGGGATGTTGCAAGCTGATACTGCTAGACATCTCAATGTATCTCGTAGTGTGGTCCACCAGCAATGGAATGAGCTTGAATTCGAGGTCTAGGAGATATGTTCCAGGCAGACCTAGAATTACAACACCTGCAGGAGACCGTTATTTAGTTCTTTCGGTCCAAAGAAGGAGTAATATTACCGTGCCTCCGCTCATGGCAGATAATTTAGAGGCAACAGGAACAAGAACCTCAACTACTACAGTGTGCAGAAGCCTACACAATACAGGTCTGTGTGCAAGACGACCACTTGTTTATGTCCCCTTGACCCAAGGACATAGAGGTGCCCATTTACGTTAGGCAAGAGAACACATCTCCTAGACAAGTCAACAATGGGTGTCTGTTCTCTTCACATACGAGGCAAGGTTCACATTATGCAGTGATTCAGATCGTCAGCTGATCCGGAGGGAACAACGCACCAGATACAACCAGTCCCACATAGTGGAATGACACAGTTACAGAGGTGGAATAATGGTTTGGGCTGGGATCTCTCTCAGTGGTCACAATGACCTGCATGTATTCCATGGACGAACTTTAATCGGGGTGAGATATCGAGACGAGATCATTTGATCAATATGTCCTCCCATATGCAGCTGCTATAGGTACTGGATTTCAGCTCTACTCTTATATGCGCCCTAATATCACCAAATGTGGCGATATGTGTTCCGTACTGGTTTTTGGCATGGTTGCATGTTATACGGCAACCCTGTTGATGTTGAAAAATCTTTTGCTGGAATTGTTTAATTGCTCGTTGGTTCGTGTCGTGTGTGTTTTGAAATGGCCTATGTTGCAATGATAGACGCGATGGCAAGATTTCAGTCGTATATTTTAAATTTTGTGGAAAGTAAATTTAGCATTAAAAGGTACGATGTTGGAGTTCTTAACAAGTCTTTTGTTCACGGGTGTGTTTATGAGGATTGAAGTGTATTTTTGGAATTTCTGCGGGACTTTTAAAACGGAGTCCAAAATGCGGAGCTGCTATGAGAACTCAGACAAAGAAGGGCATTTCTGATAGTTCTTGCGTGGATTCGCAGTCAAATGGTTGCTGGTAAAGTTTGCGCCTGTCAACGGAGTTTAAGATTTGGATTGTAGTTTTCGTATAGTATGTTAACTTTGGAGGAAGTTTTTATAATTACTTTCGAAATTTTGAATCTCAGAAAGACATGTGATATAGCAAAATCGTGGCACTATTGTTCAGAAACGTTGTGTGACTGGCGAAATTTTATTCAGGAATACATTATGGTAAGTGCATTTTATTTTACTGTTTTTATTTTGTAGAATGTTATGTTCGATGTTTAGTATGAATTTCTGTTGTTATTGTTTCTTTTTTAATTGTTTGTAATTTAGTTTAGTTTATTTGGTTGATTTGTGCGCAATGCCTGGATTGTGCAGTTCGTAGATTTTTTTTAAGTTTAAACAGAATGCTGTGTACATGGTATTCTTTGAAATTTATTGTTGTTATGTTAATTTATTGAAGCGAGGTGTGCGTAGTTCGTAGATTCCTTCCCTGCCTAGAATGTGCAATTTGTAGTTTTTTTTAAGTTAAAATGCATTGCTGTGTACATGGATTCTTGTCAAATATTTTTGGTTAGAAACTTTACATTTTCGCTATCTAAATTTTTTGTTTTTGTTTCGGATTTTTAGCTTAAATTGTGTCTTCAAAACATGGTTTTTGAATGTGCGAAAACCGCGTTTTTGGAGACATTTTAAGCTTACAATTCAAAATGTAGACAGATAGTTGGCGACCTGAGGGCACATATAAGAGTAGTTCCTGGATTTCTTCTGATAGATGACAATGTGTAACTGCACTGAGCTCGGGTTGCTGAAGAATATCTTGAGGGTCATGGTATGGAGCGGATGGAATGGCCAGCTCAATTACCAGACTTGAATCCCATACAGCATCTTTGGGACTACCTTGGGAGACAGGTTGCTGCTTTAAGTCCTTCTCCAAAATTGTTTGATGAGCTTGAACAAGGATTAATCCGTGTCTGATTGTTGCAGATAGAAATGTAACAGCTGCTCAAAGGAAGCACTCAAGAATTGTTCCCTTTTTGCTTATTTGAGTCCTCTCTACCAAGCTTTACATTTTTGTTACATATTTTTTAATCACCCTATACAGTTCACTTTTTATGTCATAGATATTTAACAACATAGTAAGAATTATGAAAAATCATAGATTTAGAAATTGATATGCCCTCATAAAAATGTATGCTTAAATTAATGACTCAAGGTTATACATATCTAATGCTCACAGATTTACAGAATGATCAACATCTAGCCTATGGAAGCCAGATAACTACAGCAAGAACATCAAGAATTCTGTTTAATAATTGTATACTTATTACAACTTTGCTAAAAAAATCTCTACATAAAAACTCATATAATTTGAATCTTTTAGATATCCTTCTAAAGAATGAGTTACCTACAGGGGTTGGACAAAAATATGGAAACACCTTTAAAAAAACATGTTTCTTTGCTTAATATGGTGTAGGAAACCCGTTGGCATCCAAAACAGCTTGCAGTCTTCTTGGAATGGATAAATACAGTTCCTGTATGTTTGCCAAGGGAATATTATACCATTCTTCCTGCAAAACGGTGGCAAGTTCAGATAACGATGTTGCCGGTGGACAACGAGAACGCACATTCCGTTCCAATGTAGACCACAAAGGTTCGATAATATTCAAGTCTGGTGACTGTGGTGGCCAGGGGAGATGGGAAAACTCATCCTCGTGCTCAGAAAACCAGTCCTGGACAATGTCAGCTGTGTGAACAGGGGCTTTGTCGTCTTGGAAGACACCATCACCATCGGGGAACAAAGTTTGTACCATGGGATGAACTTGATCGGCAAAAATGTTCACATAAGTCTTGGCAGTCATGCGCCCTGACACAGTTATCGTGGGGCTAGCAGAGAACCATGATATGGCTGCCCAAACCATAACAGAACCCCCGCCATGTTTCACTCTTGGCAACAAGCAGTCTGTATTATAGGCTTGAGATGGCGTTCTCCAGACGTAAACTCGGCCAGAAGTGGGAAACAATGTGAAAGAAGACTCGTCAGACCATATTACTCGCTTCCACTGCTCTATAGTCCAGGTTTTATGACTTAAACACCACCTTTTCTTGTTACGGGCATTAGCATCACTGATGAGTGGCTTCTCAATTACAGCACGGCCAGCAATTCCCTGTTTATGAAGCTCCCTTCTAATTGTTTTGGTACTCACAGGGTTCGGTAACACAACATTCATTTCAGCAGTAACTTTTGCAGCTGTGGTCTTCTTATTTTTCGTCACAATTGCCCTTAATGATCGTCTGTCACGATCACTCAGGACACACTTTCGTCCGCGCTGTGATTTAGCAGATGATGTTTTTCCGCTTTTCAAATATGCGGAATAAATCTTCGATACAGTACCTCTTGAAACACTAAACACCTCGGCTACCTTGCTTACGGAATCACCTACCATACTTGCTCCAATAATTTGCCCACGTTCGAAGTCTCTTAACTCTGACATAATGCAATGACAACCTCACATAACAGTACTCCGACAACAACTGAACTGTTTAGCACATTTACGAAGTTGTATAGGTGGCGTCAGTTGTCAAAAACGCCAGCACTACCTACATATTTCATTAAAATCAATCTTTCTTTTCAAACATGCATTTCACAAGGTGTTTCCATATTTTTGTCCATCCACTGTATGTGCACGTAGCCAGCTTGATCATGCAATGAGACAGTTTGCTTCAGAACATCCTTTATATACATACCAACCTCCATGATTTAAAAAATGACTTTTTTCCATAATTACTAACTACTTTTTCCTAACTCAAATATATAAATCTTAATTGTTCACAAAAAGAAAATTTTAAAAAATAAACAATATGTACTTTAATAATACATATTTCAGGAGAATTATTTTCAAGAACTTCTCATATATTTTTTGAAGTACATAAACAGAACAACAGAACATAAATAGTATTGCCTTTTTCCCTTACACCATAGCATATAGCAGGGGTGGCCAAAGTGTGGCTTACGAGCCTGATGCAGCTCTCGTAGGCAATTTGTGTGGCTCATTATGCATATAAAATATATGTATGAAATATGGTAAACTAAAACTATTCAGTGTCCAAAAGGAAGTAATTAATTAGTTTAGACACTTTTTACAAAGTTATCAGAGGTTTCTTTCTATTTCAAACCTCCTCCACTACTTCTATAATGATGTAAATATGAAATTGTGGCTTTTAGAAAAATCTAGATGCGGCTCTCGAACATTCCTGAATTCTCAAACGTACGGCTCTTACTGACAGGAAGTTTGGCCAACCCTGGCATATAGCTTTGTTGCTCTTTTCTTTAGTTTTCAAACTGCTCTCTTTAAAACCTGCAGAGTTTTAACTAGAACAGAAAATGCATTGGCCTGCTAGTTTTAACTAGAACAGAAAATGCATTGGCTTGCTATCTAACAATTACAACGAAACAC
Source organism: Stegodyphus dumicola (assembly GCF_044657685.1). NCBI lineage: Eukaryota > Metazoa > Arthropoda > Arachnida > Araneae > Eresidae > Stegodyphus > Stegodyphus dumicola. Next base: position 102,128,783 of record NC_140781.1, on the reverse strand, counting down.
TACAGGGTTCCCTGAAATACAGCCTACACACATGTTACAATGATTAAGCACAACAAGAACGTAAAATTATTCATAAATTCAAAAGCAATGAGTCCTCAGACATCCTCATCTGCTATACAGAAATGCCTCCCCCCCCCCACAGAAAAAATGTACAGTCATATTATAAGGTTAATAACGAAACATAGCAGCGAACTAATGCAGATTTTTTTTTTTTTTCAAACACTGCCTGTAATAACTGCTTCCTGCACCAAATATGTGTTATGTACGTATGTTAAACATTAATTAAATAATAATTTATTTTTATTTTTAGTAATACATATTTATTTAATTGTTTTATTTTATAAATTCACCGTTAGTATGTTTTACTGAACTATTTAATTAACAGTATATTTTATCTGCTTACTAGCAAACTGAAAAATACTATATTATACTGGGTTATGCAATCAGTGCATAACATTCAGTGATTGACAGTTTTTAAATACAAAACTATGACAAAAAGAATAAAATAAAACAAACAGAATGAAGTTTTAAAGCACTGAAAAAAAAAATCTGTTGGGTCTGTCACTAAAACACACTTCCAATTACTTTTAAACAAAAAATTTGAAAAAAATGACTTTAATAATGAAAGCACATATACAGTGTGTATGCTTGCTGAAACCTACTCTTAGTTTTATTAGAATTTACAAAAAATTAGAAATTGATACCAACAACATAAGATTGCAAAAACAAACTTGGGCTTAATAATACTTCGAAAACCTGTACGAATATAATTACAGTGCTCCCTGAAACAAACTAAACTACAAAACAGCTTAAAAATACAGCTATTCAGTGAGCTCTGGAAACACCAATAATAAGAAAACCTTTTACAATAAAGGAAAATGTGCAGCGACCTCAAAAGAAAAATTAAACAATTCTGGATCAATATAGCATGATTCGCTGCAATTTTTTTCCTTTACGATAATGATAATGACAGATGACAGTTTCACTAAGTTTTCACAAACTCTACAACATTAAAGTCTTAAAACTACAGAGGTAAAATATAACTCGAACAAATGAAATATAGACTTGAACAATAAACAGACTAAACTGCTTCAAAAGCAAAATATAAAAAATACCTCGTCTATGTTACATAAACATAAACTGAGAGGATAATACAACATATTCATAATTTATTTAATAAATAACATACCTTCTCTACAACAAAACAAATGTCAAATTCTTTATAATCATATTAAAAAAACAACCTCTTTAAATAGCAATTAAAGAATCATTACAACATAACGTTGTCTGTACTTTCTCACAGAAAATAACAACAATCACCACATGAAAATTAAACACCGCTGCCAACTGTTTGATCACAGTTGCGTAATCACGTATAAACAACGGAGAATAAAATCAAGGCGAAATCTTTTATTTTTTCTCCTAAAGGTTAAATCCAGGATTGAGTTTCGTAGTTAGCCAAATATAACAGAAAAAAATTATGAACAAATAAGTTTTTGCAATGAGTGTCCCCAAATAAATTTGAATTCCTCGTAAGTTTCCTTGTTTTCTTGCATTTTCTATTACCTTTTATTACTTAGCTGAAGAGCAATTTTAAGAATTCAATGACAGAATATTTTTAACTCTAAATAAAGAAAAACTTGTGTGAATTCTCTCAAACTACAAAGCGAATTTTATTACTGATATTTTATTTTTATTTATCAATAAAACTAGCATGAATGTAAAGTTGAATTCTTCCTAATTTTAAAGTTCATTCAGAGGTTTCTTCTTCAAAGGTTTTCATCGTTTAGTCACTAATGGGTAGCTATCTGAAATAGAAGTCCAGTTAACGAAAGTAAGAAAAACCACTGGAAAAAGCATTGAAATTAAAAGAATCACGTGGAAAGCATACAAATGAAAACAAAGGTTTTAGCTAAAAATGTGAACCAGTCGCTCGCAACAGAGCTGATGCTAATTTTTGCTTCTTCAAAAATACGAAATTTCGACCTATTCAAGAAGTGGAAACATACAGGCTGATAATCAGGGTCATGTTGGATACTTGGACAGGAGGCCCTACGAAGGCCACATGCTAATCTACTTACATTTAATTTGCGTTTCATTTCTGTGAGTCTTTGTCGTAGAGGCCTTTGTCCATTGGCTTTTATAGGAGCCCATAATGCTGTTAAGACAGCACTACTGAAAATGAATTAAAAAAAAATACTTTTTACAGAAAGGGAAAATGGAAGAAAGATGGAGCTAAGGCTCCTTTAGGTATATAGGAGCCTTATACCTAAAGGAAGAAAATGGATGAATTAGAGGGAGGAAATGACGGGGAAAAAATAATGACTTTCAGCGGAAAAGATGGCTAATGTCAAATATTCAGAAATTTCCATTTTGTCCGAAGTTGATTTTTTTTCCATTCACAGGAATACTAACTCTATTAGCTTCTGCTTTTGTCAACACACTAACACCACCAAGGATCAAGGAAGGTTTCAGTTACGAGGGTCATAGGCTTAATGCCTTTATCTCCACATCATCAAAGATGAATTATTATCACCAAAAAGAGGGTTCCGCAAAGAGTTAAATTTAGTGTTGAATTGTTAAAAAAAATCTGCCTTCCTCAATCAAAAAAGATAAAAAGACTAAAGGACTTAATTTCACAATTTTGATATCGAAAAAGTGCCAGAATCAATTTTGAAGTGTTACATCACGAATTTTGAAAATGTTCTGTTTCCTTGATCCATGCTCACGTGGGATAACAACGGTCGGCTCAATCTGTTTTTAGGTGTAGACTGTTCGTTAAAATAATTTTTGAAACTAATTCTCGAAGTAAAATTCTCGTACCATGCTACTAGCACATCGAATGGACACTTTCAAAGAAGCAGATACGTTTCTTTTTAAATTATTGTTAAAAAGATAAGTTTTTTATATTGTTTTTAATGAGTTTAAAATTCTTTTAAACTGATTATTTATTATGCGCCGCTTCTTAAAGCAAATGTAAATTCCTTACTGAAATCTGATTTATTAATACTGCATTTTAATGATAAAGTTTTGAATATATTCGCGGACGTTTCTCATTAGAATTTATTAGTTCCGATTCTAACTTACAGGGGCAGATCCCCCCCACGCGGAATATTAGACTTGAGATGATTTATGCTGTGTTTACGTCCAGGCTTTTGATTATATTTTATTTCGTTTCCTTTGAGTGCTGTTACTATTCAATAAGTGTTTTATCCTACGTAAAATAAAATATTGTACTTGTTGATTTATCTTTCACGAATATTTTGAGCAAATGGTTATAGTGTACTTTAAGAAAATACTATTATTTTCCTTTGATGAATGCCTTTAAATATATTTCTTAAAATGAAAGGAAATAGTTTTGAATAAAACAGAACTGAGGTGTTTAACTAAGGTAAAAGAATTACTGTTGTGTATTGCTCAATGTTTTTTAAGATTAAAATTTAGAAGAATTCAGTTTAAATAAAAGTTTATGATAGCACATTGTGGAGAACTCTTTATTATTATTATTTGTCCACTGGCCTAAGAGAGGACGCTACCAGCTTTCTCCCTCTTCTCCACTAGTAAGGCTCCTATATAGCCTAGAGGAGCCTTATCCACTAGGGAAAATTCGGACTGACTACTCTGTTCCTGGCTGCCGTCGGTGAAGCACGCGCTCAACTCTCTTCCGCTTCACTTTCATGTTGTTTCACCTATGTGGAAAATGCTTACCGTGCGAACTGTAATCATTGTGACTGTGTATCAGTAAACGTGTGTTAAAATATATAGATTTTTCTAGTGTTAAATAAAAATGTTAATATTACAGAGCCAAGCTATCATCGTTATATCTACAGCAACAACACACGCCACCAAAAATGGCATCCATAGACGAAAGCCATAACATTTATGTATGTTTTGCTATGAAGTAAACAAATATTATAGCAAATTATTATGTCATTTTCTGGATACAACTTGAATTTATAAGGGTATTTTATTATATTTATATAGTTTAGATATGATAATTTTGCGAGTAACACATTTATAAAGGCTGTTTAATAGTGGTATACACATTTTACTTAAAGGTATAATTATTAATTTGAAAATACTGTAAATGTAAAAATACTCTATTGTGAATACCACCGAAATAACAACAAATTCAACTTCATCTTTTCCCCTCTCATTGACCCCTCCTACAATTATGGCTTACCTTGCCAAAGCGCGCAAAGAGGATTTACATACTCTTGCTACAGAAGTGGATTTCACAGTAAACGATACCACGCGAGTAATAGACCTTAAAGATCTTATAGTCAAATCTTACACTTATGATGAAGCTTTTACCAGGAATCTTCTAGAAACTTTAATCGAAATTACAACAAGACGACCGTGAAAGCAACGATCTAGAGACATGCCAAAGACAAGAACTTCTGTTAGAATTGGAACGTTTAGAATTAAACCTGGCAGCTGCTAGCTCAAATCCTAACTATGCCACCTTTGCTTCAAATGCAGCTATTGAAAAAAATATTCAACACCTAAACCCTAAAGTTACAGGAACTTCTGCCATTGCAACGTACCTGCAAATTTTTTAAAAACGATGTGAGAAAGTTAATGTAAAACAAAAAGATTACATCACTTATCTCCTTCCTCTTCTGCCTATTGACATTTCACAAATTATTTTAAAAAACAAAAAGAAAAACAAAGGACAAATTAGAAGATTATTCATACATCAAGAAGATTCTGCTCCAAAGATTCAAATTAAATGCTGAATCATTTCGAATTAGACTTACACACCAAAGACAGCATGGGTCCTTATGAAAAGACTTTGGTAATGAATTAAGCAGTTATCCGGAAGAGTGGCTACATAGCCTCGATGTTACAGACTTTAAATCACTCAAAGACTTGCCCTGACGGTTCAGTTTAAAAGAAGAGTCAGTAATGATGTTAAGGAACATTTTATTGATACATGGAGAAAAATATAGAGTTCATCTGAATTAGTAATAAAATTGAATGATTATGAAGCTGTACGTGTTAAAATTACGAACTTCAGAACTCAACTCCCTAAGAGGCGGAACTATTCTTTCAAAGCGACTAATCCATGCAAACCCAAAGTAGGAAATCGAACAAGTGACGTTCATAGAACTTGTAAAACCTTTTCAAATCGTGGTCAGTAGCAAAGAGAGGAAAACCGACTTCCTTTAATATGCATTGGGTGCGGAAAAACTGGTTTTATCGAGTCTAAATGTCCAGACCGCAACCCCCCAAAGATTTCATCTAATTTTGGCCTGATCCAAATCCGATCCTGTTTATCTTCCACACGGACTGCTGTATTTAGAATTAGTATTGGAGGTGTTTCCCGTACAACTTTCGTCGACAATGGTGCTAGTCACTCAATCGCAAGTGAATCCCTCTATCATATTCTGCAGAAACAAGATACAGTATTTAAAAAGACAACATTACAGGTGTCCTTCGTTGATAGTTTAGTATCTAAAAAAGAGGTAGTTCGCACCGAATAAATCATTCTTCTTGAAGGCAGAGAGTTCCTCCTTGTGTTGCCTGATACCAAAAATAACTCCACTCTGTTAGGAACCAACTTTCTTCAAAAAGGTAAAACTACTTTAAATCTTACTGAAAATAAATGGAACTTTTCTGATGAACCTCGAAGAAATAGAGCATCGTGAAATCACATCAATCCCAGGCACTGGCAGAAACCCCAGTTGCTGTAAACAATTGCCAACTACGGGAAAATGAAGGACAACAATTAACTACATCCCAACGGCTGGCAACTGCTGCATCGCTTAACAAATATAAAATTGTCTAAGATTAAAGAGTAGGAGATTAAAGAGTAAAGAAAAATTAAAGAGTAGGAGATTAAAGAGTGTCTAAGATTAAAGAGTAGTATCTAATTAAAGAGTAGGAGGAGAAGCCACTCCGTTCATTGAACATCACATTAACACAAGAAACAGCCCCCCTGTTTCAGTCCCTCCTTATTGGATGAGACCAAGTAAAAAAGAACTGCTGAAACAGGAACTTGATTCCCTTCTAAAACAAGGTAGCATAAAAGAATCTGAAAGCTCCTATGCCTCTCCTGTGGTTTGATTCCCAAGCCAGACAGGAAAGTGTGGTTATGCATTGACTATCGTAACCTAAATGCTTAAACCGTTCCAGACACTTATCCCTTGTCAAGCATAGACGATTAGTTCAATGAAGCAAAAACCACACCTTATATGTCAACTACTGACTTGAGGTCAAGTTGTCATCAGGTGAAAGTCGCTGAAGAAGATAAAAATAAGACTGCTTTTGTTTGCCTTTTTGGTACATATATATTTACCTGATTGGCCTTCGGATTGAGAAATGCTCTTGCCACCTTTTCTAGATTGACATATAGGTTCCGATCTGGACTAAATAATGAGTTTGCGTTGTCATATTCATCTGTCTGACTCAGAACAAGTTTTCCAACGTCTGTTGTTATTCAAGCTCAATGTCTTCCGAGAGAAGTGTCACTTCTGCTGTGAAAATGTGAAATATTTAGGTACAAATTGCATTACCAAGGATGGTATAGCTCTTGATTCGCACAAAACTGCTGCCACTACAGATATGCCATTGCCAGAAATTGTTAAGCATAACGGATTTAACGAAGAAGAAAACACAGTGCAAGTGGAAAGTATAACAAGAAAATGCTTTCCAAGAGCTGAAATCAAAATTAATTAGCCCACCGATTCTTAAGAAAGCTGATGGAATGAAGCCTTTTATCATTCGGACAGATGCCAATAATGTAGCTATTGGAGCAGTGTTGCTACAGGGGGAGAAAAATGAAGAACCACAGGAGAGGCATAATATGCCAGCCGCTTGCTCTTCTCATCAGAACGAAACTACTTCACCATAGAAAAAGAAGTTCTAGCAGCAGTATGGGTATTCAACAAATTTAGAGGATATGTCGAAAGCCAGTCTATCACAATCACCTCTGACCATCAACCATTGAAGTGGCTGATGTCTTTAAAGTCACCAACTGGTAGGCTCGCAAGATGGGCCTTACAAATCCAATCCTATAATCTGACTATTAATTATATTTCTGGACGATTCAACTTTATTGCTGATCTATTATCCCGTCCTATTTGTGAACTCAAGTCCAGAGTCTTGTCAAGTCAGGACGGTTATTCTACGCTATGAGAGTCGACAGCAAGTTGTGGGCCGCCAGATGTCGCTGCTAGTAAAAAACAGGTCTGCCCGACATCCTATATTCTCTGAGTACGGAAGTTGTCGAAAGTAAGGCTCCTCTAAACCAGGCTGAATCACCAACTTTTCTCTCTTGGCGAGGGAGGGAACGCGCTACCAATTTTGGCGCGTTTATCGCACACGCTGGCTGAATGTCTGCTGTTTTTTTTTTAAAGATTTATTTTATAGACGCGCGGCATTCAGCGCACATAAACTTTTCGGATAATTAATTAATTCTCGAATAGTATATAGATGTTTTCACTTAAATAAAAATTTCGCGTATATTTTGTAAACATATTCAAAATAACTTATTCTTTAGATGTTTCAGTTTCGTTAGCAGACTAAAATAAATAAGATATGAATAAAAACTTTCAATAGTGTCAAATGGGGAAATAGTTAAAGCGTAGAGTGTGCAAATAAATTTATCTTAATGACATTTTAACAAAAATTTCCATAAAAACACTGTAAATTCATACTAAAAAAATAACTTAAGAATATGTTGTCATTTTAGTCTGAGGTATATGGAAATAATTGTGCAAGACTCTGAAGAAACACTTTCTTTTAAATGTGTGAAATATTTCATAACATATATGGAAGAAGAAAGTACAGCATTCTGTGTTTTGGATGACTTTCACCAAATGTAATATAAATACGAACTAGAAACCGTAATAAAAAGTCCTTCCTCTCCAATCAGATCACCTTTGTGTTGCATTGTATTTGTAATACTTCTAAAAATCCAATTTTTACCTAAATTAAAAAACAGTTATTCCATAAAAGATAATAAATTTGAACGTATATAGAATGAATTTTGTAATTTGAGTTATGTTACAAAATAATTCATAGTTTATATATTTTATACTAATAATTTAGATAAAACCTGTCCAATTTAAGAATGTGTGTTAACCACATTCTTAAATTGTAAAAGGACGACTTAACCACATGTAATTCATTTCAAAGCATAAAAGAAAGCTTATTTTTTATTTTACACAGCAACAGCATTTTCATGCAGTCAAGTTTTTTTAATTGTTAGTTATTATACATAATACTTAATTTTTAACACATTCTTATTAGAAAGCATAACTAAGAAACTTCTTTTTAAAGCCCCACAGTAATTGCAAAGAATGTCGTTAAATTTACAAAAGTATTGAAGATATATTGAACAGCATTATAACAAGAAACTACTGTACAAAATATGTAAATTTAACATAACTTCTTTTTTAGTATTTGCATAGTTTCCTCCAAATGAACCTTAATGGGAAGTTATCTTGCAAAAATTTAAAAGTATTAAAATGGCCTCTATTTAAGATGTAACTGCATTTATAATTATTTTGTAATTGTGAATAGATTATATTATTGCAATTAGATTATGCACTTACAACATAATTGCATAAAGTAATGAAATTAAGAGTTCACAGATACAATGTAATATAATTACAAAGCAATTATCTAAATTGTAATTATAATCACTTATTTAATACCACAATATTATTACAATCACAATGTAATTTAAATTGGGTACTATATTTGTATACCCTCCACTCAAAAGGAGGTACTGATAAGCCTGGAAGTTATTATCAACAAAAAGCCTGTTCAGGACAGTTTGATGACAATTTCCACCGGGCGAAAAGTACATTCTTAAGCCCAGGCAAATCATGACAATAAAAATCATTTAGTCTCATGATTCACTATATTTCAAACCCTAAATTTGAATTCTGCACCAAATTATTTACCTATATTTTAATATACTTTATGAATTATTAGAAGCGATATGGCAAATATCTTCTAAAAATAACTGTAAAATATTTGTATCCATTAATTGATTCAGATACACACTTTTATTATTTAAGTATATCAAAATAACAGTTTCATGTTCCTGAAATACAAAAGTTATGAAAAAAGTTAAAGTAATATTCTTAGAAGCATATGATATTAGTCACCAGCTGCAAAACAGTTAATTTTTTGCCCTAAATACAAGTTTATTACACAGTAGTCATACGTGTAACTTAATAACATGGTATATAAAAAATTAATGATAATAAGTTTATCAGAAATGAATTAATTCTGCAAATAAACTTTCTGCATTTGAAAATTTTCTACACCTGAGGGGAGGGAGAGATCTAGTAAAATTAGATTTATTATAACTTCAGTTGGACCAAATACCTTCTCTCTCTATATATATATGCATCACTAAAGAAATAAATAAAATTATCATGCTTAAAAAACAGATGTACCATACCAGTTTTTTTCCCCTTGTTACCCTTTACATTGAGAAATAACAAACAGTACAACGCTGAAAAATACTATCTTTGAAATTTTATTTAAATGAAGAAACACACACCATCTTTTTATTTAAGCATTACACTTCAAAAACAGATACACATACCAATTTATTTTCACTAGCCTTTATACTAATAACATGCCATATAAAAATGAAAAGAATTATCCTTGAAATTTAGATAAAATGAAGTAACACAATGGGAAAATTTATGCACATGGACAACTTTTCTCTATTGCATGTTGTCTGACATGATCCACAAGTGCCTAAAAATGTATCCAAAGAAACACATTTCAATATTAACAAAAAATTGTTTACAGATTAAAATTCATTCATTTCATACCAGTATTATAAAGATCATGCATGAAACAAATCTGCTTTCCCATACTTTTAAGTAAAACTGAACTGAAATTTTATACTGGAAAATATGCTATATTTCTATATATTAGAAACAAGAAAATAATACCATAATAATATACTCATAGCCTAGCAGAAAGTAACATATATAACATCAAACACAGAAATTTATATACTCGTAGCCTAGGAAAAAGTAATACATATTACATAAAACACATAAATTATTTAATATAAAACATACATACCTTCTAAAATTATTTTACTTTTTGTTTCTTATTGGCCGATGCTGATGAATATGAAACGTTATGGGCTCTTTTGTTGATAAGATGCTGTGTAAGGCCTTTGCATCTAGTAATAAAAAAATTATCAATAATTACTGTCTTAAGATTACAGCATTCTGGCATGGCCACATGCGTACATTTATCAATTATTCTTTCAACTAATTCTTTTGTGATGGCTGATTGTAAACGAAGGAGTACATCTTTACATTTTTGAAATTCTCGTTCAGCTTCCCTACATATTTGATACATTCCTGAAGAGATGACCTTCAGTCCACCTTTATTGCTATGTTTTGTAAGAATTGTGCGATGCTCGGGTATGTCAGGTTCCAGCATGTCCTCTGAAATGGTCATAGCTGTTTTACAATTTTCACATATGCTTTTTTTTTCAACAACTTATTATATATGGCTCCTGCGATGTAATGTATATCATTTTCTTCCACAGCTGGGGGCAAGCGACGTTTCACTGCCACTGCAGAAGAGGTAGATGGCACTACAGAATTGGAGATAGGATGCAAGACCTCCTTTCTGTTAGCAACCTCTAATTCAGAAGCATCAAAGAGGCTGTGGTCACTTTCAGAACAATAATTTGGATTATTGATATCTGAAATGAACTGTGATAGGCACACTAATTTCAGTGCTCTCTTGGCTTGCAAAGCAGTAGGCTTTGCACCCAACTTCCGTCTAATCTGTGAAAAGGCATTTTCCAGCGCATCTTGTGTCAACCTGCCTGGTAAGAAAAATGTAAACCCCTCGGAAAATAATTCTTTTGAGAGTTTCACAACACTCAATGTGCTCATAATAATGCCAGTTTGAAATGGCTTCCATGCTTTCCCAAACTGAACAGTTTCAGTCACATGAATGAATTTCAATAAAATATTAAATTTCTCATCTTGATTTTTGATAGTGATGCCTTTTTTTGGATGCCTTGTAGTCATAATTGTAAACCATTCTGCTACAAGTCTCAGCCACCATGCAGAAGTTAATGCTTCTTTTGCAACTTGGTGTAAAATACCTGCTTTTTCAATAGCAGCAGCTGTTTTTACAGAAAACAATTGCACAGCAGATGCCCCATTCATCGAGGAAAAGTGTGTTGGGAAGAGATGAACTCTGTTCAAGTGATGTAGAGATCTCAGGGCAGCATCTGCTTCTATCTCACTTGACCAGAGTCGTTTCACATACACTGAAGATACTATCCTCGATGGCAAGGCATGCTGGTGGCGAAATTCCTCTGGTAATATTATAATACTTGAAAGAAATGTATTTCTCATATTTTTAATGAGATGTGGTACATCTGCAATACTGTGAATGAAAACATCAGGTCCTCCAATGTTGTAATTTGTCTTCCTATCTCTCATAGAGACAGACACATCCAATGACGACCACATTGCTCTGTTATTGCTTCCCATATCTGAAACAGAGGCTCTTACAGTTAAACCTATTTCTGTAGCTGCTACTACAGTTCTATGAATTAGATCTTTCATGTCAGAACCTGATGTTGAAGGCCCTGTTAATTCATTGGCAACAATCTGTTTCCATGATGGTTTAAGGCCTCTAAGCATTACAATAGTGTAATGCTTAGCTTCCTAACGTAACATTTCCAATGAATGACTTAGACGATGTATCAAAATCTTGATATGAAGCTATTTCCATTTCGTCAACTAAAAGGCAGCAGTTCCTATCAAGAGCATCCAATGAATGAACTTTTGTCTTGAGGAAAAAAAACAAATTTTCTAAAATGCCGAAATTAATTTTTATGTCCCTAATCCTCCTGTTCAAGGTACTGTACGATGGTGCTGGATATCCAGTACTTCTGAGGTAATTATATCCATGTTTGCTCAAAGCAAATCACATCTTCAGTCCTTTTATAATGGACTTTTCTGACCAGTTCCTTTTTGACTGCACAGCAAGGGTTCCTACTTGCTCATCGGACAAAAATGATGTCAATTTTGCATCTTTTTCTTGAAGCTGTTGCTTAAGGAATTCTATTTTTTTTTAACAACTCTTCATTTGAAGCAGGTAGAGTTTCCTAAATTCAAAAAGAAATAGTAAACATGTTATGCTGTGATTATTTTTTTAAACAATGGTTGACTGAATTAATATATTTGTAATAACAATGATTTTTTCAACAATTTTTTTGGAGAATATTAAATAATTTACCACTTCAGTATTTGGCTTAGGACATCTTACTTCTCTTATCCTCTTGTCAGTTACAGATGGTGGTGGATTTGGAATGCTAAAGAGTGTTGGTACTGCAGTTTTTCTTAGTTTTTAACTATCTTTGCATAGTGACTCAAATTGAGATTCCTCAAAATGATCCTGTAAATACATAAAGTAATAAAAAAAAGTATACAAAATAAATAAAAGTACAAAAAACAAACCACACGAAAGAAATGTGAGAAAAGTGTTTCACACAGTGAGGTTGTGCCAAAGGCAGCAAGCATGAACTGTAAGTAAGTATAGGCAATAAATAAATATGCAGGTAATTAAATTAGGCCCAGTATTATAAAAAACTGAAACAACAAACAAACCATGTCTAACATATCAGCAGCAGCATCTTGTAAGCTTGGGCAGAATTTAATTATCCAATATTTATTTTTTGCCTATAATTTAAAGTGTTCTTTAGAACATTATCCAAAAATTAAATGAAGTAGTGTTTTGCTATAAAATTAAAAACAACTAAAATAAAACTTTATATTTCTTGCTATAGTGCTCTTACAATAGATAAGAAAATATGAGTTCACTTCACCCAACTTTTAAGATACTAGGCCGATAAATACATTTATAATTAGAGCAGACTATGATTCTTGTTATAATTGTAGTAATGTTTATTGCTTTAATTGAAATATTTAATTTTTAATTCTCTAATCATTCAAAACATAGGCCTAATTTCGAAGCACAGTGCCAACATGCATTTTAAAAAGCATCAAGGCCAGTTTAAACGACAATTTTTTAAATTACATCCCCACAGACATATCCAATTAAAGTTATTAAAAACTCTAGAACGTAGTTCAGTAGCTTTCTGAATTTGTAGGCAATTTCTTATTTAGAGATGACAACACAAAATAACGCTTCAGAAAATATTATTTATCATGTATAAAAATCTGCTTTGTAACACATATCAGTAATAACTGTTTATCAATGTCATGAGGATTTAATTTGACGAGATCACATTCTTTAGAAGTATCAAATTCATGAAAGGATTTTGGCTTGGCCTTTGAAATTCATCATTATAGGCAGATTTATTTGATTGTTATGCATGCATTAAACACTACACATGCATTAAAAACACTACAATTATTTTTGAAAAATACACATGCAGTTTCACAAGTTTTCTGTGCTTATTTGAATGTTCTGCATTCATTTCTAAATCTTTACTCCATTGCCAAATTGTATAATACTGTGATTATAAATATATGGTACTTGCAATTATTGAAGTCAGATTATATATATTTTGTCTCATACTATTCAATTTATTCTATTGACTTCAGATGTCAATGTCCAAATTCTGGAAGTTATTTTAACCAAGAAACATTAGTGGGCACCGTGCATAAAAAACTCATCTAACTTTTTAACAATAGTGATTATAAAATAAAGAAAAAAATTATATATCATTCCAACGATATTGCAACTATAGTATAATGTTACATATATCTTTAGCAAACATTCAGATTTTATCTTGACTTTCCAAATTATGATTTGTTTTTTAATAAATTTTAATATGCTAATGATTTTCATGTTACATTAGTATAATTTCCACAATTAGCACAGGAAAACAAAATTTGCGCTTTATATTAGAAGAGAAATTTCTTTTCCACATTCAAAACATCCACATTGGCGATGGGTACATTAACCCTAGACTAATTTAATTATAGCTATTATTACAGAAATTAGCAGATACTTAGGTTATTGTACACAAGAATTTCACTTTACTTACACATTATAAACATCAGAGAAGATATAAACTCTAAATCAAGGCGTAATTAACATTATACTTACTAAGCAAATTTCAGCGCTTGGACCAGGTTTCCAATTGTCTCTTCGGCAATTATTTACCCATATTTTTCTTCTTTCTTCATTTTTAGGAAATTTTACCAATGTATGACCTTTCCGTGAATGATTTGAACAATTAATAGCTGCACATCCGCCCATTTTACACAAAAAAAACACAAAAAATTGTTGCACCGTAACTACACAGCCGCCATTTAATCTCCGACTTGGGATAGCGAATGCCTGATGATTCAGCCTGGTATATAGGAGCCTTAGTCGAAAGCGCGTGAAAAAATGTTGCCGCGTCGTCAATCAGGGTTGTCCAGTTGACGTACTAAGTAGACAATGGCTTTATATGTGTTTTCGCCGCTGATTTTTTCATATTTAAACGAAGAATACGGTCGTAGATCTCTGAATCGGTGGCGGATTTATAGAAAATATGTTGATGCTTTTGCTCTGCAAAAGATGTTTTCATTGCGTATTTCAGATTGCCAAAATTTATAGTTATATTAATTTGGGATGAACTGAGAGAGTATTTGGAGCCACATTCAGAAAACAAGAACGCAATTTCTACTAAAAGAAAGGTTATACTATTCCTGAAATTATAGATATAAATTGTAATTGTACGCTTTAAAAATGTAGAAGATAATAAGTTTATCAAGCACATAAACCTTCTTCATTTAATACAAATATAGACATCCGATAAGCTTCTACTCGATTTATGTGCAGCAAGAATTACGTTTACTTTAAAATCTAACAGTTAAATACCTTACGAATAATACTGTGAACACAAAAATGTCGTTCATTATTACGCGAAATTCACACTACTGTAAAATAAAAATTAATAATAATAATAATTATAATAATTATAAAACTATAAAATAGATTTATAATATTTTTTCAGTAGTTGTACTACTATTAGTGTGATACTTTTAAAAATAAGTTTTAGCCCAGAGGGGCTATTAATTTCGTTTTGCCATTTTGTAGCGTTTCACGATAAATGGCGTTTCACTTTTCAAATCGTTGCCACCAAGTATTATCGCACTCTATTATATTTAAAGAAATTAAATAATGAGGAATCTGCAGAATGTATGAATATTTCTCGCACTGTGATAAAACAACGGTACCTAGAGCCATGAAATTCTGAATAACGTAATCCTTCATCCTAATATAGGCATCTGGAGGCCCAAATTTGGAACTGGGAATTTGTATTACTATCCATTTCATATATCATATTTTGTAAAGCATTTATGGGTTTTTGATTAAGAAACCCAACGATTTCAAAGCGAGCAATGGCAAAAAACATTTTCATCTCTAGCGCGCGAGACTATGTATCGAAAATTCTAAAGATATGCTTTTTTTTAATTATATGATATTGCTGTTGAATTGAATTTTATGGTTTAAGTGCGAAAAACATGATATTTAATAAATAAAGGTAACACGCAAAACGTTAATAAAACGGCCCTTTGGTAGTAATATAAAATCTGAAGGCTTTCAGATTTTTTTTTTTTGGTGTGTATATGTGTGTGTGTAATTTTAATACGTTTTAAAACTGGTTTCTAAGTGAGGACTTTCTAAGGGAAACTGGCTCGTATACACGTTACACATGGGAAAAGCCACGAAAACGCCGGCCAACTCGTTTGCGGGATTCGGACCTCGGACCAAACTACCTGCGTTCAGCGACTCTACCACTCGGCGGCTGGTGGGCTTGTTAGCAGAATTATACTGTATTATTATTGTATTATGCTATAAAGTAACAATGCTATAAGACTGAGGGTTTGTTCATGGAATAGTACTTTTGTAACCTATTATAGTATTAAAAAATCATTGTTTCTTTGCAAACTTAAAAAAATTAATAAATAAATAATAAAAATACCGTTCATAGCATTCTCATTTTTATATTGTAAAAGAGATATTGATTATTATTAGTTTTCTATTTAAAATGTGTCGAAACGCTGGTTTGATAAGGACTTGAACTGCAGGAGACCTACACTGATTATTTTTACTTTAGTACTTCCATTGTGAAAATATTACTATCTTTTAATTATTTTCACAGAACAAAATCTTTTGAGAAGGAAGAATATTTAAACTGAGCAGTTCTTATATATATACACAATTAAAATAACAGCAATGTAATATTGAAAAAAAGGTATTAGTAATTGTGTGACAAAAATTGCAAAACGAATTAATCACACATACAGGATAGATTAGTTTAATTTTGGTTATGTATATTTTATATTGAAAAAATAATTTTCTTTCATGTTAATTATAGAATAAATTATTTAAAATAAAGCATTTTGATGCGTGTGTGATAATTGAATGCAGGAGCAATCGGCCATACTGTAATAGCGAATGAATTTTATTTCTTTTCCTGAAAGAAATAATTTTCATAGAAAAAGAAAATAAAAAAGGGGAAGAAATATTAAGAAAGAAATATTTTCTTTCTAATTTCTTATTTAAAGAAATATTTTTCGAATAGTAACTGTAAAATAAATTGCGGGAAAACAGTTTTAATGTAAACATGGAAAAAAAAAAAAAAAACGTAGTTTGCTATTAGATTGTAATGTAAATTAATCATATTATAAATTTAAATAATTAAAATTGTTTATTTCTAAAAGGATTTGAAGTAAGCTTAATTCATTTATTCTTATCTATTTACCATTGCTTTCGTGGTATCCCATATCACTCTTTATTTCTTAGCTCTAAATTCCTGCGTTAACTTTCCCATTAAAAAACGAGATTTTCTTTCACATAACACAGCAGCATATTCTACTGCTTGTTGGTCATAATACTGTTTTATGCATTTTTTTTTCGAACTACAAATGCAGCGTGTGAGTTAGTGAAATAATGGAAGAATATTCCTAGAACTTCAGCCAGCGCGCACTATAAATTTCGTCACTCGTCTGTACTGCGATTGGTCTAAAGCTCCTTGAAGCCTTGTCCCCTTCCAGTAAAGTTAAATGGACCCACCCGCCCTCCAACTGAGGACCACAGAATGGCTTTCTCCGATAAGTTGGGATGGCTGTCCATACCGGTTCTTTTGAGTCAATATTGTTCGCTCAAGTTGTAGACAGATCCAGTGATCATAGAATAGGCGTCCTGTGCTACCTCTGTCGAAATCGCTACTATTAGCCCTGCAGAATTTCGCCAATCACAGCTAAAAGATAATCTTCAGCTATAATCTTCGGAGGATCATTGAAACTTCTGAGAGTTCAGAGAAAGAAGTAGACTGTGCAACTTGGCCCGGAAGAGGCTACATTGTGAATAGAGTAGTGTTGTAGAGATGTTCTCCTGATTCGGAAAAAGAAGCTGAACTAGTTATACCTCAACGAAAAAAGAAAAAATCTTTGAAAGAATATCATGATTCGCCAACAGCTGGTCACTATGGATCTGAAGAGACATTTTATCGAATAGAAAATAGAAACTACTGGGTTGGAATGAGAAAGCATACAGCAGACTATGTCAAAAGCTGTCTCGAATGCTGTCGTTATAAAGCCTGTAATCAAAAGCCATCGGACTTACTTTAAACTCCTGTCTATGCTCAGCGTTTTGAGACATTGTCAACTGATCCCCTTCCTGAAACACCTTCTTGTGAAAAATCGGTTTTTATTGTGCGGAACTGTGCCACGAAGTAGACATAACTATTTGCTTTAAAGGAAGCAAAGGGTAGAGAATGTGCCACTACTCTTTTGGAAGAAGTCGCTCTTTGATTTTTGTTACTCAGAAAAATAATAAGTGATGATGGTGCCCAATTTAATACTGCTGTTATGCAACAACTATGCTATATCTTGAACATTGATCAAAGTCCTTCTCCTCTCTATCACCCACAATCTAACCCAATTGAAAGAACGAATAGAGATCTGAAACCGCATTTAGCAATACTTGTTGGTAATAACCATCAGTCATAAAAGGATAAACTGCCATTAATAAGGTTTGCTTTGAATACAGCCAAATGTGATTCCACTGGACATTCTGCTGCATTTCTTCAATTTGCACGAAAGTTACGAATCTTAGATGATGTAAAACGTGATATAAAAGCTGTAATTGAGAACGATGATTTTATTCCTGAAATTACTCTATATTTGAAACGTTTTGCAATAAATGTACAACAGGTATGATGAAGAGTCGAATGACATCAAGATAAGCAGAAACGATATGCTTATAAGAAACGAAGAGAAACTCCGAAATTTGTTCCTGGAGATAACGTTTGGGTTACCCTCCACCCAGTCAGCAAAAGTCCACTAAAGAAAACTGCTAAATTCCTGCCTAAGCTAGAGGCTAATACCATGTTTCAGCCTTGAAACCATATCAATATCGAAATAAGTTTCAGACTTCAGCTCGTGTAACTCCAGTCCCCTTTCCTTAAAGGAAAGGGGACGCCCAAAACATGTACTACCCTCCAGATCTCTATTTGTTGCACAAGATGCTACTGACTGTGAAGCTACTGCTTGTCAAACGCGAGCCCGTCCATCTTATTCTCCACCCACTGCACAAAGAGTTCTTGCGGAGACGTCTACGAAGTCAAGAGGGGAGGATGTAACAGAAGTATTTAGGCGTAACCGAACTATTTTATTGAATGCCATCTAGTGGCGAAGTGGAACAATCTAAGACAGTCGACCTCCAGCTGTGATGACTTCAAGTTATCCTGTATTAGATATCTTTTTAATTCGAATGTTTAATGTTCCGTTTGGTATATGTTTTATTTTTATGTATATTTTCTTTGTACCCATTCCTGCGTGCTCTGTTAATAAATACTTTTAGAGCTAGCCTGTGTTTATTGAGGAACGGCTACAAAAGTATGAACGATGACTTTTTCCCGCTCGTGTACAGTGAAAAAAAGGGAAAGGAAAACAGGTTGCTATAAATTAAGAAGTTCGCCAAGGGAATTATTCTATCCTCAAAGTAAAGCAAATTTGCCAAGATAAATTTGTGAATTTCTCCGTAAATTTCGCACCAAATTTTACTAAATTTAATATTTAGGCATAATTTGCGTCATAGAATAGAAATATGGAAAAACATTGGCACGTCATTTCAGAAAAAGTCTGATTTTGTGTCCAAATACCTATATTAGAACAATGCTATATATAAATCTAATATATATCTTAAGTCAAGCTTTCGAGACACGAAAAACGCAATTTGAATTTCGTCAATCGGCACAGTAGAACGGGAGATATAGACCTGTCCTCTTTTTTTCGCAGTGTACGTCTTCATTGCGTACATAAAAAGCAGACAGTTTTCAGATTGAATTAAATAAAATGTCTGAAACTGTAGAAGAATGACCGACTATCTGCGCTTAAATTTCAAATATAGAAAACAATATAAACTTATTTTTTCCCTTCCTTTCCGTTTGAAGTAATATTTTGTAACAGATAGAAACAGGCTCGGGGCTAGACCTTTTGCCTTTCTGTGCTAACTCCTCAAATCCAAAATTCTGGCGCCCATTTCCTTCATATAAAATTTTGCCACCCCTAAATTCTACCGCCCCGCTTGAGTAGCGTCTAGCCCCAGCATTGTTTATGCTTCATGCATGCGCAATAGGCTTATTTTCAGCATGGTAACCTTCGTCACTTGGCCAAAGAATATCTGTATGTATATTTGGTTTCGCGATGAATTCACAATTCAGTCTTCAGTGATACATAAGTGCAGTGCTGCGGAATGTGTGACATTTGTTCACTTTGCTCCCAATTATGCGAGCAATTATTTACTGGGGCCTTAAAAAAAGCGTATGGGGTGAGCTTTGTGCCCAATTGTACGAGAATTTATTTACTGGGGACTTGGAAAAGCGTATGGGGGAATAGCCGTTATTCTTTTTCACTCGTGTTGATGTTTATAAACTGCTTAAATAAATGCTGTAGGATTTTGTAACGTGAAATAATAAATTAACTTAACTGTATTTTACATTTATTTCCAAACGTATTTTTGCTTGATATTTCATCTTATGTTTACTGCTATTATAAAATTTCTTTTCAAATTTATGCTTTCCACAAAGGCATATCTCATTCTAGGTAAATAATTCTTGAGAAATTAGCATAATAAATTAATTTAACCTCATTTACAAATTTGTTTTTTATTTCATATTTACAGTTATAAAAGTTCATCTTTCAACAGCCATTCAGCAAAATAACATGCTTTGGTCCTTTCTTTTCGTATTCTTGTTTACATTATCTTACCTTAGTGGTAATCAAAAATAGATCTTCGAACATTCCAAACATACAAAATTACCTTCCATACTAATCACGCTAAATGTAAGAAATCAGTAACAGCTTAACTCTTCAACGATTCAGGCTTCTTATTCAGACTTAACTTCTGCAAAGTGCAAAATTTAGTGGAATAACATAATGTCTTTAGTTGCCAATCTCATGACAAAGCCCCAGTTCTGTATAACGGACGCCAGCCAATATCGCCAACGAAGCTTGCCATCGCGCATTGCGCATGCATGAAGCATAAACCATGCTAAATGCTAGAGGCTACTCTCCGGTTGCACTCGCACTGGCGCTTCTTTTGAAAGAAAATCATCACAATGCTATTTATGATCAACTTTCTTGCATAGTTAAATGAAAATATGAGGATAGCAGATTATTATAATGAAAAAGGGGCTTTGTAAGAGATAAATTCAGTATGTCAAATAAGTTGTGAATGTTATGAAATCTGAAGAACTAAAATTTATTGACTGAAGCATGCATATTCTAAGTAACATTTACTAAAATTTCGTCACAGTTTATACTGAACTGTGTTAGGATATAGATATAGGATACACCCCTTCTTCCCCCAGACTCAAAGCTGGACTTAGGACGCAAGAGACATAGTTACATCTCGATCATTCGTCCCATTTTTGCCTATGCGTCACCCGCCCGGGCTTCTGTCCGTAAAAGGGAACTCAATAAATTGTAAGTTACGCAAAAGAAGCTGCTTAGGATGATGACCAGAGCGCATTACTTTGTGTCAAATCAGACGCTTCACAAGGACTTGAAACTTGAGACAAATAGAGGAGTACTTGCACAGAATGAATGCAAACTTCTTCAAAAAAGCACAGGATTGTAGGCACATGGAAGTCCTTAATGTGTTTAAATATATTGTTGTTGAGGAGGACTCCATTTATAGACCGCTTGCGGTCCACCTCATTCGGGACTTGAATTTTCCTACTTAGTTATCTCACCGCCATGTATATATGTTAGTACTTTTATTACGCATTTCATATTGCCTCTGTGACGCATGGTCACTCTCTTTTACCACCTTAATGGCTTTACTGACACGACAGAAACAGTGGCGGCTCGTAATAAGCACTGTGGAACTGCAGCACCCCCTATTTCCACTTACTATTATTTTTAATATTTAATATAATGTGGTCTTTAGTCTTTAATTCTTTCTTTATACTTTTACAATACATAATCCTTAAGCTTAATGTCAGTAGCCATTCCCCACTTTGTGAAAAATGTATTAGGCTTTGTTTGGAACTGCGCACTTCACGGTTCCAGCGACGTGGTGTTTAGCCGTTCTGCGCATGCGCGCACAGAAAGCAGCGCGCGAGCCGGGTATAGAGAAGAGCACTGTCGCCCTTGCAGTGCCGAAATTCTGGTATGTTGTTGGAAACGTGATTTCTTTTTACTCCGCGCGTGTGGTATTCCTCCGCAAGGTGGAACTTCATCATACGGACCATAAACAAACTTCATGAAACTTTGCAACTTTTAAAAAAATGCCTTACTGAAATTCAATCAACATCAAATGCAGATCAAACTATTGCAAAAGCAACAAGAATTTTAAAATATCTAAATGATGATAATTTCAAGTTTTGGTTAGAGATCTTTTATCAGATGCCTCATGTTGAAATAATATACAACTAAATGCAATTCAGAGAAATTAGTGTGCTTAAAGTTAACGAATATATAACAAATTTCAAAACTGCTATTTTAGAATTAAGAAACTCAAAGTACTGTGAGAATTTTTCAAAGACACATGGCAGAAGCTAAGGAAATAAGTGACTTTATACTATGCATTGACATAATGCACAGATGTTCTTCCACTAAACACTTGGCAGCTGCTAATTTGTTTAATAAGAAATGCTTAGTTTTAGGAATGAACATTCTACAGAAGAAATAGTACTGACCACTGAAGCATATCCAATGATTTACAAAGAAAAGCTTGAAACTGAACTAAAAGTATTTTATTGTAGGTGTGAAATCCATGAATACTGCAAATTAATTGAGTTACTGAAATTTATCTTCGAAAATAATCCAGATGATGTTCTTAGTGAAATTACGAAACTGATAAAAATTCTCTTGAGAGTTCCCGTGACTACATCAGAGGCAGAATGCTGCTTTTCTGCATTGAAAAGAATGAAAACTTTTTTAAGAAGCACTAGGAATTCGGAAAGACTAAATGCGCTTGCATTGCTTTCAATAAAGAAAAATTTCCTCAGTTGTCATCCAGAGATCAAGGAGAAAATTATTGATCTTTTCGAGCAAATTAAAACAAGAAGAATGGATTTCATTTTTAAATGAATAAACAAAGATTAAACTGTAACAATTTTGGTTAAAGTAATTAAGAAATGCTTAATTTTTTTTTTCTTGTAAGATTTTATGAAGTTTCAAAATAATTTTTCTTTTTACACATGTTTGTTTCCTTTTACACAATTTTAAAACAAAACCCCCGTTAACAGCATCCCTACTAGTTTTAGCCACTAGCCGCCACTGGTCAGAAAACTTTATCGTCACGTACCCACTGGGCCTTGCTTCATGAGCCGGACCCATCGCGCCTTGTGCGATATCCCGGCAATACTAGCGCGGATACGGATAGAAGGAAGGAGCGTCCAACTCAGGAAGTAAATCCTCCGTAGACATATTTCTTTCAACACTATGACTCGTCACACTAATTTAAAAATTTTTTTTGAAGTATGGGGTATTGTTGTTGTAATTAATCAGGCATTTGCGAATAAATAAATAAAATGTTTTTTCTAACACACTTCTGGCAACCCTAAAAAATGCCAAGACAAACGGGCTTCAAACACGTCAACTATGTTAATCACGTGATATTAATATATCCCATCATCCTCTTGTTCTATAGATATTATTAAGCTTCTGTATGTGCTTGTGTTAACAATAATGTATCTTTCGCTTATATTATTTTAGTTGGAGTAGAATAAATGTGTTATTAGTGTTTAAATCTGCATCGTATTATTTATGGATAAATCCCTCATATCATCATCAACAATAGTTTCGGAGATTTAACTGCTGCTACTAAGTGCACAAAAGGTAAGCTGATTTTGCTATCTTTATTCTTCAATTGTGTTACACACTAGACGCACGAATAGAAAGTCTAAAAGGATTCCTGGGATTACTTTCACGTAATTTAGTAAACATGTTTAAAATTATGTTATGTATTTTCTATTTCAGATGTAAGAAAAAAAAAAGGGACATAATAGCAATCAAATTATACTTAACACACTTTTTTTAAATATTGTTGTTCCTTAACATTCTGTGATATATGACGGGATTAAAAATGTGCTACAATTTTCATGAAAAGTAAGAAATCGATTTCTACCATTTTTATGAATTGTAAAAGTATTAAATATGGTAATTTTTCCTCTCATATTTAAACATTTTTAAAGTATTGTGAACTATTATAAATGCAATTTGTATACGTATTCAAGACAAACTGTTTTGTTGTTATAAACTGGTTGTATAAAATGATAAAATGTGCGCATCAATAAAACTTATAAATTTTCATTTAATATAGGATAACCATAAGTAAAATATTTATTACTATTGAACATTTGAAAAGATATTTCCAAAAATTTATATACTTGATTTCTTTAACTGAACTTTTTTATTTCTTTTATCGAGATTCATTAATATGAAGAAATATGAAATAAAGTCCTTAAATTTACATAAATCTATTTTATTTTGTTTGAATATTTATAACTACTGATGAGTCTTACTGTCACCTGTATGGTGCTCAAGGCTCTTGCCAACGACAGGAGCAATCTTGTTCTTCTTGCCAGGATGAATTTCGTGGGTTCCTGATGTTAAGGTCAGACAAGTCAGATAAGTCACAACAACACACTACTGATGATACGTCACATATATTGGAATTACATGAATATTAAAAAATACGCGAATTGCCACTTTAGAGAGATTTATGACTTAAAGCTGAACTATAAAGTAACTTTCCTGTTCCTGAAACATTTTTAAATGAAATGATTCTTTATTAAATTACGATAATAATGTGAATAATTTAGAACTATTTGTTTTTAAAGGAAAAATTGGAAAGTAACAGTATTAGATAAGCATGTACATTTAGATTTCCGACTATTTCTTAATAATTTCGTTTATACTATTTCTTCTGATTTACGATATCACGTTTATCAGTTTGAAACAAAAATTTAACAACAGAACGGAATTTCATTGTAAATTTAATAAATTTTTACCAAAAAAATACATGCATGGAGCCTCCTAGAAATAAGTACATTTCATTCCCATAGAACAATGTTTTGATATCATAAAGATGGCCGCAACTTGTTAGGCGAGTTTTATTTTCGGATAGTGGAGAAAACTGCGAACCTTTTGTCCTTCTGTTCTAACCCTCTTGATAAATGTTTACATTTGGGATGGCCAAAGAAAACCCGCAGCGTCATCTAGTGACCTCGACATTTTTTAACCTGTTTTTCTACTATATAGTTTTACCTCCTTCTTTATACTTCGTGACATTGTATATCAATTAAGAAAAAATATCACAAAGGTCTATCGTTAGCAGCAATTTAATCATCTTGGAAATATGCATGCTTTGTCTCTGCTTTCCTGTTCCTGAAACAGAAAAAGTCAATTGAGTAAACTGGCTAGGTGATCATTTAAGCAATTTCAAAGGTTGCCTGTAGTTCCAGAAGTACTAAGCTAAAGATTTGAAAACAAAAACGAAATCCTCAGCAGCAAAGAGTAATCATCCAAGCTACATGTGAAACCTATCAAAGATATTCCCAAAGTGAAACTACTAGCGAAGAAATCTACTCATCAAGAATTAAAACGTACGATTCTACTAAGAATTTTCTGAGGTATTAAAAATTTTTCATAGCCTATGAACAAGAAGTTCTCCAAACCAAGCTGCCTGAGAAGTGCAAGCAAACCCCTTACAAAAATTGAAGACTGAATAAAGGCATTAAACGTTTCCAAAAACTTTTATGCTAATATTCCATCTGAAGAATTAGATTCGCGTTTGATGAATATTTTGCGGTCTTCTCAAACATGCTCCCTTTCTTTCCCTCCTAATCTCTGCTGGTTATTCAGATATCGGATGTTATGTGCACTGTTATTTTATTATTTCTGATCTGTCTCTGCAAAATTCTATAAGGCGACTATCCTCGTTCTTCTTTTATAATACTGCAAGTTTCTCTTTCTATGACTCTAACTCGGGTACTCTTTACTAGTACTAATTTAAATTCCTTCAAAAGCAATTACATCAATTTTGAAAGCAAAAGCGTTTTTATTCAGTGCTTGTTCAGGTTCAAGCTCATCTAAAGAGATGCAAGTATATTTAATGAAAGTTATTTTAAGAAACTCTGATAAGAATTCATACTGCACAGAGAGACAATAAGAAAGCCTGCGCAGAAAATATATTGAATGATGAATTCAGTACTCTTTTAAGTCTTTAAAAATTTCAAAATTATCATATTGGATATCAACTTTCAAGCGAGTCAAAATATTAACTTGACTAAAATATTATATTTATTATGTATTGGAAAATATAATGATAAGATGCAAGGTAGTTAAACTCGGACGGTCTATGTAGTTGACGCTGTTTTACTTTCTAAGTGTGCGCAAACTAATCAACCCATTCTAAAATTCAGAAGAATCAGACAGAAGACCAGGAGAAGCAAACAGAAATTAAAAACTACTTCAACGGAGATGCATTATTTTAAGAATTATGACGTTTAACCATCCGCTTTTGGGAAATAGTTTAACGGAATGCAAAAGAACTGCAATGACTGTTTTTAGCGTGAATAGCTAAGAACAGTCATTGCAATTCTTTGATCAGATTCAGAGAACTTGTATCGATACGAACTAAACATTACAATCTTTGTGAATTAGGACTGCAAGCCTGAAAGTCACCGATATAACTCTTTGGTGGTCGTGTGTGCTTAATGCATGATATAATTAAAGAAAATAAGAGTAGACAATCTCCTATAACAAAAGAATATATTAAATACTAAATTATAATTTAAATTACATTGCAGAGATCCACGCAGAGCTCGAAACACAGTTCATGCTACCGTCGCGTACAGTTGTCTCACGAGAAGTCTGAGTGAGTAATGACGTCGCTTTGCTGCTCCGATTAAGAACTGGATTTTACACGTGGCGCCATCTCATGAGTAGAAGTTGAAGTATCTGTCGGAACGCCACAATACTCCCCCCCCCAAGTACCATCGGTACGTTATAAGTACTTTGGGTTAAATTTAACCTTTTTTCCAGATCTAGTAGTTTTAGGTTGCTCTTTAACGGGATGTAAGCTTTCTTCCGGGAGTGATGTTGATGAGGAAGTTGTTGGATCTTGCATTAGAAATGCTGGTTTGAGACGATCGATTCCAATCACTGATTGTTTACCATTGCAGATGATGGTGAAATGTTTCGGTGTTCGTTTGACAACTTTGAATGGACCATCATATGAAGGTGTTAAAGTTGGTTTAATTGCATCGTTGCGCACGAATACGTGCGAAGATGTCTCAAGCGCAGGATGTACAAAATAGCTTGGCTGGTTATGCGAAGATGCTGGGGTTGGCGAGATATTGGTCATGGTCTCACGTAAACGTTGAAGGAATGTTGGAGGGTCGATAACTGGAGTAGATTCTGGGTGAAAGAATTCACCTGGCAGACGGAGGGTTGCACCATATAACAGTTCAGCACAAGTGCTACCAATGTCTTCTTTGAATGCTGTGCGAAGACCAAGCAAGACTAGGGGTAAGGCTTCTGTCCAGTGTGTGCTACTGTGGCACTTCAGACCTTGTTTGAGAGATCGGTGAAAGCGTTCCACCATCCCATTTCCAGATGGATGGTATGGTGTTGTGCGAATATGGCGAATGCCAAGAAGAGAGGTGAGGGATGCGAACAAGTGACATTGAAATTGTCGGCCTTGGTCAGTAGTGATAGTGGTGGTGGTAGGCATGCCAAATCTTGAAAGCCACTGGGAGATGAATGCTCGAGCTACAGTTTCAGCGGATATATTTTCAATAGGAATGGCTTCATGCCATCTTGTGTACCGATCAATATAAGTGAGGAGGTAAGTATAACCATTTGAAGGAGGCAATGGGCCAACCAAGTCTAAGTGCACATGATCAAAGCGTCTTGCTGGAAGGTTAAATTGTTGAATGGGACTGTGAGTGTGACGGGATACTTTACACCGTTGACATCTAATACATGAACGAGTCCATTCTGTGATGTCTTGATTCATTGCTGGCCAGACAAATCTGTCTGCGATCAGCTTTTTGGTGGCACGGATTCCAGGATGTGCCAAATTGTGCAAGGCATTAAACACTTCACGTCTAAAATTAACAGGAATATAGGGACGTATTCTATTGTTCTCTATGTCACAGTAAATTTTAAGCGTTGGATCAATGTGCAGCGGTTGTAACTGAAGGGAGGTTTGTGGATTTGAGATTAGGTTCTTGAGTTCCTCATCATGCAATTGAGCTTTTGCAATTTCATAGAAATCTGGGGTAGTGAGGTTGATATTGTTTACCCGAGACAAGGCATCAGCGACACAATTATCAGTACCAGAGACATATCTGATATCTGTACTAAACTGGGCGATGAAATCCGGATGTCGAAGCTGACGAGGAGAACATGAGTCAGAGTTTTTTCTAAAAGCGAAGGTTAATGGTCGATGATCGGTGAAAATGATGAAGTCGTGTCCTTCCAAGTTGTGCCGGAAGTATTTAACAGCACAGTACACAGCAAGTAGCTCTCTGTCATATGTGCTGTATTTCCTTTCTGCAGTAGTAAGTTTTCTGGAAAAGAATGCCATTGGGGAAAGTCCTTTAGTGGTATGGGCTTGAAGCACTGCTCCTATGGCCGTGTCAGATGCATCTACCATTATAGAGAGCTGATCACTAGGTGAGTGATAAGAAAGTGTGGCTGCATTTGCCAGATCGTGTTTGCATTGCACGAATGCTGCAGATGCAGATTCAGTCCAAGGGACAGCTCGTTGATCTTTTTTTTTTTTTTTTTTTTTTTTGCTATTCTTCAGAAACTCAGGTAGGCAGGCTTGTTTTTTTGCGGCATTTGGCAGAAAGCGTCGGTAGAAATTTAACATTGCTAGAAAACGCTTCAGTTCAGAGATGGTTTTGGGCTCAGGTAGGTCGTTAATTGCTTTGACTCTTTCCGGTAAAGGTTTGACTCCATTCTGGGTGATAAAACATCCAAGAAAGGAAACTGAGGGTTGACCAAGTACACATTTGGATGGATTTAGTTTTAATCCATGATCTTTAAGGCGAGTGAAAATCTGACGCAGATGTTGAAAATGTTCTTCCGCATCTGTAGATGCAACCAGGATATCATCAAAATATGGGATGCAGAAATCGAGGCTAGACAGTACTTGGTGTATGAAACGCTGAAATGTTTGGCCAGCATTGCGAAGGCCAAATGGCATATATAAGTACTCAAAGAGACCAAATGGTGTAGTCACTGCGGTCTTGGGAACATCTTCAGCATGCACTGGGATCTGATGATATGCTCTGGCAAGATCGAGGGTAGAAAATATGTTTGTTCCATGAAAAAGATGGGTACAGTCTTGGATATGTGGGACTGGATATCTGTCAGGGACTGTGACGGCATAAGTCGACGATAATCTCCACAAGGCCGCCAGTCACCATTAGACTTTTTAACCATGTGAAGTGGACTGGCCCATGAACTTTTAGATGGGCGAATAGTTCCCTGTGGTAGCATGAATTCAAATTCTTTGCGAGCAGCTTTTAGCATCTCTGGAAAAAGACGACGAGGCTTGGAAAATACAGGTTGGCCATGTGTTTCAATGTGATGATACACTTCTGGCTGATGAGTATGCTGCCCTGATTTGGATGGGTTTAAAATGTCAGGGAATTCTGCTAATAACCGATGAAACCGTGTGCTGCCCGATACAACACTTATGTTGGTAGGTACGTTCGATATGTGAGAAGCTTGGCCCTGTGATGTCAGCTGAGTTGTAGCATCAATTAAGCAATTATTCTTGACATCCACTAGAAGGTGGAAATGTGTCAAGAAGTCGACACCAATAATTGCTTGAGTTACATCCGCAATAATAAATGGCCAGTTGAAAGTCCGGCGCAAGTTTAAATCAAGTGTCAATAGTTTGGTGCCGTAGGTTGCAATTTAGGTACCATTGGCTGCATACAGTACAAGTTTATTAAGTTGGTGAGCATTTGTTTTAGTTCTCGGGAGCACTGATATGTCAGCTCCAGTATCTACTAGAAAACATAACTGAGCTGAACGATCAGCCAGTACTATTCTGTCGATGTGGCGGACATTCTGTTGCCCAGCAGAAGACCGCCCATTTAGTTTCCCGCTTGTTCAAAAGTGCATGGAGGGACACACTTGCGAGCTTGAGCGCCAAAATTCATATGATAAAAACATATGGCACTTGTGGGTTCTTTGTACTGCGTTCGAGTATTGTGACGAGATTGACTCCTGCTTCGGGCACGAAATTTATTACGTGGGCCCTGATTTGATCGATTGTATCTCCGTGAAGAATGAAGACTTGTAGAGAGTTCAGATACTGTTTTGGTCAATTCAGCCACTTGTTGTTCGAGGGATGAACTGGAAGGTGCAACATTAGCAGCACTGACATAAGCTGGAGTAACAAGTTCATTAATTTTATCAGCCATTGCTGCTAAACGGGTTAGATCTTCATTGGAAGCAGCAAGAATTATTTGTATGTTATTAGGGAGACGCGAAAGCCATAGTGACTTCAACAAGTCGTCACTAAAATGGCTTCCTGCCAGATCACGCATTCGTGACAGCAAGTATGAAGGTCGCTGATCTCCAAGTTCCAAGTCCTTGTAGTAAAGTACGTATTTTTGAAGATTCACTATCTGAATAGATTTCAATGAGCCGCTGTTTCAGTTTGGAGTATTTATCACAATCAGGTGGTTTGAGAATTAAGTCATGCACTGAATTCAGAATATCAGACTCAATTGCTGCAACTACATGGTTGAATTTTGTAGAATCCTCACTAATGCGAGCGATAGAAAATTGTGCTTCGATCTGAGCGAACCACAATGAAGGATTATTTTTCCAGAAAGGCGGTGGCTTCACCGCAACGCGTGTGATTTGTGGCTCTGGTGGAATATCGTCGGGCATACTGATAGATAATTTTCACTTTAATTAATAAACCCTTAACAGCAGAAATATTGTAGCCTGAGGATACACTATTGATATTTTACCATGATAACAATAAATATTTTAACCATGCAGAAAAAATTTACGTAACGATACACACACAAATAAGACAGGGTCAGCAATTACACACACAAATAATATTTTACCGAAATGCATTTGAAAAGAAACCCCTATTTGAGAAAAAAAATGATGCGTTCATTTTGTATTGCGCACACACAATATCACCACTTCACACTGTTAAGGCACTTTCGAAGGAAAAAGGAAATCACTCCTGTAGCACATGGGAAAAAAATTCACTACTTTCGAACACTGAGGGAAGAATTTTGCCGTTGCAGAAAAATTACTGATGTAGCACATTTAGCGAAAATCACTCTTGTATCACATTTGTCACAAAAGTTGAATGATCGAAGAATTATTGCACGACTGGCGAAGTCAGCGGAACGGAACAGATCACATTGATGATTTGCTGATGCTCCTTGCGATGATATGCACGACTTTGAAAAAAACACAAGCAATATATATCAATACTTCTAGAAATAATTGAAGTGGTACGTTGTAGCATACGTTTAATGTCCATATTCGTTGTTATTTTAAGTCAGTTCTTCAGAATGCCTTGGATGCACGTGGCTTAGGGTCGTTGAAAATCCATTGTCAGCAGCGTGCTCAGTCAAAAGGTCACCACTTTTGGTGGTCGTGTGTGCTTAATGCATGATATAATTAAAGAAAATAAGAGTAGACAATCTCCTATAACAAAAGAATATATTAAATACTAAATTACATTGCAGAGATCCACGCAGAGCTCGAAACACAGTTCATGCTACCGTCGCGTACAGTTGTCTCACGAGAAGTCTGAGTGAGTAATGACGTCGCTTTGCTGCTCCGATTAAGAACTGGATTTTACACGTGGCGCCATCTCATGAGTAGAAGTTGAAGTATCTGTCGGAACGCCACAACTCCATAGTAGTGAATAATTAGTGCAAAGCTGAAAGATAGTTCGCTACAGCAAAGAAATACTGGGATGCTGAATAGTGGTAATCTATCTTGTTCACAACTGATACAATCAGATAATCAAGGCATTTCATCTCACGTGAGAAAGAAAAGAGCAGTAACCCTTGAATTTAGTGAGAATAAGAATTTTAGCTTGGGAAATCCCAAGTATTTGGTCAATAAATTCATTGACGATTACAGGGCCTGAATCAATATAAGCGATAGTTTACTTTTAAAGGTAAATTAAACTGGCGTACAGATAGAAAGAAATTCGATCATGATCAGTCACATCAATTTGAAAATAGTATAATAAAACAATACAAAAAAATCTGAAAGGTTTCAGATTTTAAATTACGTCCAAAGGGGCGTTTTCTTAACGTTTTATGTGTTACCTTTATTTATTAAATATCATGTTCTTTGCACTTAAACCATAAAATTCAGTTCAATAGCAATATCGCAAAATAATTTTAAAATGAAAGCATATCTTTAGAATTTCCGACACACAGTTCCGCGCGCTGGAGTTAAAAAGGTCCCTCCCCGTTGAGTGCTGTCATTGCTCGCTTTGAAATCCTTGATTTTGTTAATCAAAAATTCTTTAAAGTTTTACAAAATATGAAATCGATCATAAAACAAATTTCAAATTTTGTTTTCCGCATGCCCATATTCGTAGGCGTCATTACGTCATTCAAAATTCGATGGCTCTATGTAGCGTTGTTTTATCACAATGCGAGAAATATACATACATTTATGCATATTTTTCATTATTTAATTTCTTCAAATATAATGCAGGACTCTTAACATTTGGTGGCAACAGTTTGAAAAGTGAAACGGACATTTATAGTGATTCAACGCACGAAAAAATAGTCCTTCAGGCTCAAAGCTCCTTTGGACTAAAAATTTCACTCATGCTTAATATAGAACATCAAGATGAAATTATAACAAAAATATACGCCTAATATTCGTCAGCATTTTACTTAAATGATAATTTACTAGGTTGTTGTTGAATACGCACTTGTCTGACCTATAGTCAGCCCAAGCCTACGAAATTCCTTGTGGCAAAGAGCGCAAGATACGTCTGTCGTTGGAAGCAGCCTTGAGCAGCTTACAAGTAACAGTGCGAATTAGCTCAGTTCCGCCCCGAATTATATTAAAGAGAACCTGGGGGAACGTGTACGAGGGTCTCCAACTACTCTTTCCCTACCACCAATCCCTCGAGAGGGCTTTCGACTCGCCGCATATTTCGAGTGCCCCCATGCTGCACGGACACTACACATTTACAAACATCCATGCCTTCTTAGAACTCGGGTCCTTCGGCACGGCAGTCAGCGACGCTAACCGGTTAGGCGGCCATTTACTAGGTAAAGCTGAAATAAAACCTCAAGCCTTGTTACTGAAATGAATGTTCTGTCTAATTTATTGCTAGAATAAACGCAAATAAGTTGGTATCTCAAAGTGAAATATTGAGCAATCGTTTCAGGCTATTTTATGTTATTAAGAATACTTAAAATCACTAAATGAGGTTATATAGCTAATACACACTTCTGTTAACTGATCACAACAAGGAAGGTCTCTCAGTTTTTCTGAAAAATATATACGTAGCTCTAAATGCAGTTTGAAAGTCTGGGAAAATTAAAATGCAATTTTGAAAATAAGTTAAAGTAGCCAAACTGATCGATTCACTCAAATGATAAATGAAGAGATAAAAAGGGTAAGAACATGTTTAGGTTGTCAATAGACAATAACTTAGAATGAAAAGGTTAAGTCGAATCGACAGAAATTTGATTTTTGAAAAATTAGACCAGAATGCAATGTAGGCTATTGTGGAAAGATGCCTTCTACTGAATAATCACTCTACGGAAATACGAAAAGTACGCACTTCACGTGATAATAAATAGTCTACGAATTGAATGACTACGTACACCCTACGAACTGACTGTATGACACAAATGAGATGTAGTAAAAATGATAAAAGCAGTAATCTATTTTACATCAGCTGCAGTTAGCGACTTGAACCAAATTACAAATTTTAGAAATGCAAGCAATTAGCAGCTGACTGATAAAACTGCTGAAAGCTAGTAGTTCGACTTGCCGCATAACCATAGATAAAAAAAGCATGCTTCGTTTCCACTAGTCTGGGTACGAACGCGTTGTGTATGTGGTTCTCTGATCAGCGAACGAATTGAGTGTGATTGATATCTATGACGGATTGCGTGGAGACAAACCATGTTCAACTTTTATCCGTATATTAGCAGATGCGTTGGGGTCACATGGTAAAAGAGGAGCAATCAGACTGTGTGAGCAAAACCTAATGGCGGCAGAAGCTACCTTCTGCCAATTTCAGGACGCTGAATCTATATAGCCAAGACCCTTGACATGGTCGACCAAGATCCACAACGACGAATGAGGGTCGTTACTTGGCACTTTCAAGGCGGCAACACAGGACTGCTACAGCTTCACAACTAACACGTGAGCTGTACGCTGCCACTGGAACCCGAGTTTTATGGTTTTCAGTTGCTCGAAGGCTTCATGAGACAGGGCTGTATACCAGAAGACCCGCTGTTTGCGTCCCACATATTGCAACACTCAAGACGCATTCAGTGTGGTGCAAACATCATGCACCTTGGATCACACTTCTTCACAGCAACGTGCTTTTTACAGACGAGTCGAGATTCAGACTGGATACTGATTCTCGGCGTATCTGTATATGGAGAACGCCTGGAACATACTATCTGTCCCTCATCAGGGAAAAGGATCATAACGGTGCTAGAGGTATAAGAATTTGGGAAAGCATTATGTTGGACAGCCACACACCCCTACATGTGTCTGACACACTTCCTGACTGCTGTGAGGTATAGAAAGGAGATCTAACAGCCCCACATTCGACTTTTCAGGGCAGCAGTTGGTTATAGGTTCCTGTTAATGGACAAGGCGCTTCCGTGTACTGTTCGGCTTGTCGACAACTACCTGCAAAGTGAAGACATTAGCCGCACGGATTGGGTAGCCAAATCTCCTATAGAACATGTCACGGATGCTCTTTGGAGGGAAAATTCATCTCGCCATCCATTCTGAGAATCATCCCGGAGCTAAAAACTGCTTTGCTGCAGGAGAGTGTTCGACTGCCACAGGAATTCCTAAAATGTCTCCAGCCCAGTATGCCGTCATGCTGCGCGACCTGTCTGGCTGTGAAAGGGAGCCATACTCCACATTAGGCTCATTTTAAGTTCGAGATCACAACGTGGATTTTGGACATCCCTGCACTATGAGCTTTAATGAGTATCATGCGCACAATAAAGTGACTTTTAAACGATGCTTCTTCTGCTATAAGTGTACACTGAGAAAAAAAAAAGAAAAAAAAAAAAAAAAGTACAGTTCTATATCTTCCGTTTTACTGGGCCGATTGGTAAAATTCAAATTGCGTTTTTCATGTCACGAAAGCGCGATTTAGGATATATATTAGATTTATATACAGCATTGTTCTAACATAGGTATTTTGATACAAAATCGGACTTTTTCTGAAATAGCATACCAATTTTTTCCACATTTCGATTCTACGACTCAAATTATGCCTACATATTAAATTTTGTAAAATTTGGTGCGAAATTTACGGAGAAATTAAAAAATGTTTCTTGGCGACATTTTTTTTCAGTTTGCGCCAAGAATAATTGGCGAACTTCTTAATATATGGCAGCCAAATTTCCTTTCCCTTCCATTATGTCGGAGCGGAAAAAAAAGACTCCTCGTTCCTTCTTTTTTACACTGTGCATGAGCAGGGAAAAAGTTACATCGTTCTTACTTTCAAATAATTTTAGCAAAGTGTTTTAGCAAATGTGGTTTACATTTGATGTTTTATCGCTTTCAACAAATATGCCAATTTCAAAACACATATAAATTCACATATATTTTAAAACATAAAAAACTAATTTTTTGCAGGTATATTTAGAAATACATATGCTTTAAGATGACAGTAAAATTTTTATAGATTATAATTCAAAATGTTTTTTGAAAAATTTATAAAAATTATTTGAAAATACAAATTTTAAAAATGAATCATAAAAACTGGGTGAATTTTATTTGGAATGAACTTGAACTTCGAAATGTGAAAGGAAGAATCAAATAAGTTTAATTAAAAAAAAAGAGATTAATAAATATAAACCAAACTCGATTAACATTGAGAAGCTCAAATTTTGAGACCTAATTTTTCAAAAACTTCTCGTGCGATTTTTACAAAACTTGGTAGTTTGGCGTAATTTCAGTTGTAGAATCGAAATATGAAAAAAAAAAAAAAAAAAAAAGTGTTATTTTAGAAAAAGTCCGATTTTATGACAAAATATCTATATTGTAACTATGCTATATATAAATCGAATACATATCTTAAGTCGCCTTTTGGAGACATTAAAAACGGAAGTTGAATTTCGTCAATCGGCCCAGTAGAACAGAGGATATAGAAACTGTCCCATTCCCCCACCCCCCTTGCACAGTGTACATTCATATCAAATTTCATCAATACTTTTCAGAAATTCGACATAACGTGCCAATTCTCTTAATTTTGCACGAGTGTATATATATATTCCAATTTTTTTTTAGCCCAAAGGGATTTGAGTCCCGAAGGACTATTACTTTCGTTTTGGCAGTTTGCTTCGGACACCTATAAATGTCGGTTCACTTTTCAAACTTTTGTCACAAAGTGCTAGTGTTCTGCATTATATTTG
The DNA here is from genome assembly GCF_044657685.1 of Stegodyphus dumicola. Classification (NCBI taxonomy): domain Eukaryota; kingdom Metazoa; phylum Arthropoda; class Arachnida; order Araneae; family Eresidae; genus Stegodyphus; species Stegodyphus dumicola. The sequence goes on along the minus strand of NC_140781.1, from coordinate 102,092,626 downwards.
AAGAAATTAAATGATGAAAAATCTGCATAACTGTAGTAAATTTCTCTCATTGTGATATGTATGTGTATTTCTCGCATTGTAATAAAACAACGGTATCTAGAGCCATATAATTTTGAATAACGTAATCCTACTGCGAATATGGGCATCTGAAATCTTAAATTTTGTTTAATTAACGATTTCATATTTTGTAAAACTTTAACGAATTTTTGAGTAACAAACTGAGCGATTTAAAAGCGAGCAATGGCAACACTCTACGGGGGGGGGACTTTTTATCTCTAGTGCGTCGAACTGTGTAGTGTATCGGAAATTCTAATGATATGCTCATTTTAAAATTATTTTGCGACATTGCTATTGAACTAAATTTTATGGTTTAAGTGCAAAGAACTTATGGTTTAAGTGCAAAGAAAAGAAAGTTTGTGTGTTACCTTTATTTAATAAATAATTTAATAAATATTTAATAAATAAATAAATAAAGGTAACACACAACATTAAAAAAACGCCCCTTTGGACTGAAATTTGAAACATTTCAGATTTCTTTTTTTTTTTACTGTTTTGTATATTATTTTTTACATGTTTTTTGGGAAACTTTATTTCATACTGAAACTAAATTCTACTTTAATTTATCAATTTTACATTGGCAGAGTTTGCACATTTTTGCCTTTTCCATGATTTTTCAGAATTCTTTAATCGTTTACTTGGTTTGCTTGTACATTTCGCCAACTCGGTTTTACTAGTTTTTTATATGATGCATCTGTTTTGAATCATGTCAGAAACTACTGGTTTAATGTATATTCACTTTTGTTTCCCTGGAACTTCCAGTTTGCAAAAACTTGATGCCCGTTCATTCACCTATATTTTTTAGCATTTTATGAATTTCTCCTAAATCTAAATTTAAAAATTTTATTTCAGAATTATACTTAACAATTTCATATTGATGAAAATTGGGCAGTTTTGCTTTTTTTTTTTTTGGTTTTAGGTTCCACATTTGTATTTTTTCAATGATTTGTACAATATACCATTCTGCATTTATAAGTCACTAGTTTAAAAATTTCTAGTTTTACACAAATTTTTCCCTTATTAGATATTATATATATTTAACTTTGTATACTGTGCAACTAATTTCGAATCATGTTGGAGCAAGTTGTCATATTTTATCCTTAAAAAAATTATTTCGCTTATTCTCGTTTAATTATACTCTTTTAATTTTTAATATATTTTTTGAAATTTGTTTTTCATCCATACGTATATCAGAAACATGGTTCGGCTCAAAATTCCTTCATATGTTCCTTGATAAAGACCAAAGAATTTTTAACTATTATTTAATATTGTGAATTATATATATATATGCGTGTATATATGTATGTGTGAGTGTATGCATATATCGCACTTAAATTTGTAACTCGCTGATAAAGATGCCAAGGAAAATGTAGAACTTTTCTTTTATGATCTTTTACATGATTTCCCTTTCATTTTTTAAACTACAGTATGCAACTATGCACATACTTTTTTTTATTACAAAAATTAAAGAGTTCAAGGTTGTGAGACTTTCCTTGTCAGCTATTTTAATCGGTCCCTGTCACTTTTAAAGCAATAATTTAATTTTGAAGTGTATTAGTAGCTATATGATGAAAGAAAAAGTCTGTTACAGAACCAATCTTTTCTACTCCAGAAATTTAAAATTTGATGAAAAAGTTCCATTTGCATATGTATAGCCATAATTAAGATGTCTGGCAAAATGCTGATATTAAGGTTAGGTTATTAGAAAAATATTCGATAGCAATCTTCATTCTAAACAACAACAACAGAAAGACTTAATTCTTTCTAAGGCAAGGTTGCTTTGATACTAGACAAAACAAAAATTATTTAATCTTTCCTTTGCCTGCTTCGAAATTTTTTGAAAAACTTTCATCTATCCATTCAGATCCTCCAGCAGTCTAAAACAGATTAATGAGGAATTCAGAGATGAAACAGAACAATTTCAATGACATCCGATGCTTCACTCCCAAGCAAATACTTATGGCTCATTAAGACTCAGTTTATTTCTCAAGTATTAATCACTTTCAGAGGATTCATTTTATCTTGAATTAAACTATATATGTAATATTGTATAAAACTCGGATTAAATGCAGTTAAATGTTGCATTCATATTTAATGAAACCTGTTTGTAGAATAATGGCTATTTATTGAATTTCTAAAGCAAAAAGTAATTTTGTACATTAAAATTACAATAATACTTCTGTTTTAATAAATACGTTCATAAACTATACAATTTTATTCACAGTATATACTATAAAATTAGGAATGTAGAAACTGCACTGCCATTTTTCTTATTTAAATCAATTTTACGCAAATAACAAATTGTATAAAAAGAAACAAGAACTTTTATTTACATGAAGCAACAATTTTAAGTTATTAGTACAGTTAGCAGTTTATATTTTTTTTTTCCTTAGGAAAAACGTGTTACACATTATGTTTGTAACAATATGGTAAAAGCAGACATAGACTATAAATAGCAATAATAAGCTTTCCTCTCAGGCAAAATACATTAAGTACAACACTGTATTGACTATTCACAAAGACTAGTCTACAAAAAGAAAAATGTCACTGGATCCCTCTTCAACAAAGTAATTTACACATGCATAACTCTTCCATGGGGAATAGATCTTTTCCTTAGAAAAATAATTCACGATATAGTTTTACCCTAGAGTAACTAAGGAAGATTGCACATATTTTGATAAAATTCAAGTATTTATAAGCATAACATTATTTCTAATTTTATAACACAAAAAAGGGTTAGTATCAAGGATACAAGAAATTAATTTGAAGCTTATTAATTAAAAGACTACATTCTTATCAAATGCTGAATATGTGATAGTAACAATACAAAACATAGCTACATGGATACATGAAATAACAGTACAAAGTATTTCAAATAAGCAAATATGAAATACACACATGTAAAGAAGGGTTTAAAATTTTACACTTCTCCCAAAATTTCAAAATGTATTGAAAATACATATTGCTAAAAATCAAGGGATTTAGATTTTTTATTACATGTCGTATATCATATTCAATGCCTGCAACATTTTTTAAAACAGCCCTAGAATATGTTAGTGATTGAAATGATTTTGATCAAAAATTATGTCTTACAAATTGTGCATTTAATTGAAGTATTTAACATTTTAAAACAGAAGTTAGCATAAAGTTTTTAAAGTTGCTCAAACTATACATTTTACAAAGGAACATTTTAACCAGCAAATGGCCTTAGCATTCGGTCATTTAATTTTTGCAACATTTTGTGGCCTCAGTATTCAATTATAAATTTCTTCATCAAACTGTACAAGTCCCATTGCGGGTATGTTTAAGCATACATATTAAGGACTCAATATTTACATTTCTGACATAATGTATATTAGAAATGAATGAAAATAATTTACAGAATTTTGAAATTCACAATATTATACTGCATTTTGAAAAGAAAGTGAAAATATTTATGCAAAATGACATTTTCTACCCTTAAAACACTTCCAACCTAATACTCAATTTATATTTCAATTTGTTAACATTTGCATTCTAACCAGTTTGTTTTGTAACTTTAAGATGGCATTATACATGACTTAATATATTTATTTTATTTAGAAAAGGCAAGTGCAAAAATGTCACAGAATATTTAGAGATTATAAGATCATATGCGGATAACAGCTTATGAATAAAACAGATAAAACAACAAAGAGCATTGAATAAAAACACTTATTAAGACCAAAATGAGCTACTCTAAAGATGTTTAAAGGGATAGCACCCTTTAAGAGGAAGACTTTTTGCTTAGGCCTGATCTCATAAAGCTGTAGTAGGTTATATTTGTGATCTACATTTTCTTTAAGGTCTACTGCTTTCTGTGTGGAACATTACATCTAGTTACATACTATTTTTGTGCTATTGAGAAGTAAGCTTTGACTATTGTCCATTTAATTTCATTACTCAAAGCAAAGCTGTGGAATGTAAGCACATAAACACCGAGTTTTTATAGGAACAGCAGCTACAAGCATTGAACTTCAGAGAAGATAATATTGATGCAATCTGGAGCTTGTTCTGAAGTACTGGAATGTAAATCAACTTATGACCGAATTTGTAACAGGGATCTTCATCACTTTTATCTACCAGGCACTACATACTTAAATGCATCTGTTTGGACCTGCTACATCTTTGGTACAACATAAAGAGTCGTAACAATACTTCGGTCACACAAAATGACTAGTCACCCTAACGACAACATTATGAAATAACAGTCCCAAACCTCGTTTAGGTGTTGTCAGATGTTAATGCAAAAACAAAGAAAAGTATACTCAAGAGTCCAGCTCTTGATTTCATAAGGGTGGAATTGGTGACCACACCTGGAAAATTCACAGTAGCCTAAGAGGCACACATTTTTTTTTTTGGACTAGGTCCCTGTACATAACATACTGTATGCAAAAAACTTCAGTAGTGTCAGTGTCTTATCACTCAACACATTTTATATTACATTTAAATTACATTTGAAATAAATTAAGGACATAACAAAATGCATGGAGGCAAGCAGTCAACATTTTATGTACAAATTATTTAATAAAAGTTTTTGCATGTGTGCTAATATGTATATATATAAAAACTCCCTGAAAGAAAAGTACATCTGTACGAAATATCAAAACATGTTGCCAATACCAATTTAAATTTTAAGATCAGCAGCTCTGGCTTATACCCAAAACAGAAAAACATATCTTGGGTACCTCTGAATGACACGAATAATTATTTAATGCAATAAGCCAGCACTGTACGGTCTGAGCATCCGCCCTGCAGATGTAGCAATTGATGGTGGTACATGGCAACTCTAAATAGCTGGAACTACTTCCATCAATGAAAAAGAAACTAGTTTTGAGTTTTAGTTAGCACTCTAGATACTGGCTCCATGAATGGTAATTGCCTATACCAGAAACTAATCAGAATAAAGTTTTATGTTTCAAACTCTAACAAAGTTGTTGGTTTTGTTTTCTTCTGAAGTAGGCAAAATGCCCGAGGCAGTAGCACCATTGACAACAGCACCTTCTAATACTGAAGTCAACTTTATATTATGAAAGGCAGGCATGAATTTCTCAATTACAAAGTGCCTTTCTCTTTCAATTCTTTTTTGCATGTTTTCCAAACCAGAGTAGTCCTTAATTGTTGGGAAGAGAAGTGATAATAATTTCCTTGATTTAGGCTTGGAAGAAACATCATTAGAGATGCTGGAATGATTGTAAGTTTTACTATCAGCCACCTCAGTGTTCTTCTTATGGCTATCATTAGATATATCAGAGTCATTGGCAGTGCTGTTACTTTGCAACAGCTCTGAAGTGACGAAATCATCACTATCATGGCAAGAACTGCTGTATTTGCAGCACAGATATCCATCCTGTTAAAAAAATGCAATAAATAAATTTTGAATCTAAATAACTACAGAAATTTAAAAGTGAAGCAACATGCGTAAAATACAATAGAAAAAGCAGAAAATTTAAGATAATACTTAAGTGCAACGACAGCTGTGAGTAAAGGATATATAAAATTTATAGAGCTTAGATAAATACTAATAGTATTTAAGAATTTACAGATTTCATTTAGAACATTAAGTTTTAAACAATGACCTTTAAATTTAAGAAAATTTATCCTCATTAAGCAACAAATTTCAGTTCCATTATAATGAAACATATGAATTTGTTTTCAAGACTTGAGAAATGATTCATAATTAGGACCCACTTATAACACTTAGAGAGATTCTCATTATTAGAATCCTCATACAATCAAAAAATTAATATACTTCAAATTTCACCATGCAAATAAAATTCCAGTGCAAAACATACATAAGCTGAATTAAATAACAAATTAACCATTCAAATATAATTCAAATATAATTCAAATATAATATTATAAAAAATACACATGTGAAAAAAAAAGGTGCACAACTTTAGGAAAAGAGAGGTAAAAGGAATCTAATTTATTAGAAATTTTAGAAAGGTGTGTGCAGCTATGCAGACAGTAATATTAAAAATGTTTACCGATGGAAACTATAACCCATATTGCTCACTGAATGTTGGCAGAATGGTACCTGTAATAGGATTGTTAGCATTGTAGGTGTCAATAGAACAAACATGCTTACAGTTAGAAACCTGTTAAATGTTAGTATATACTATCTCCTCCTCAAAACTTAATAAACTACAGTTAAAAGTAATAATTACATTTAGTCACATTAATGTAAGTAGTTAGGAATTAAGTAGTTAAAACACATGCAAGAGATATGATATCAATTAAGATTTAAAAAGAAAAATATTTAGCAGTCTACCAAAAATGCCATTATATGGAAGTTCTGCTATGGCCCTAGAATTCAGCAACAAAGTGTCAAATTTTGCTATTGACTAAATTTCCTGAGAATACATCCAGTTTTCATAAAATAAGACAACTTTCCTTTTGGAAAATTATACATCACTATCAAAATAAAAATTTCTTGACAAGCACAGATCTGAACATTAAGAAATACAAAATAAGAAGTTGTACAGTTTTGTGATGCTTATTTTAGGGGAATTCATCGCATGACTTCAAAGAATACACAAAAGAAATTTAAAGAAATGCTATTCATTTAATTAATATGCGAAAATACCTTCTTTTTAAAAACAAGTTTTCATTTGCATAAAAAATACAATCATATTTAATAGTTGGTATAATTCATGTTACATATTCATGTTTACCTATAAAACATTCAATAGAAAAACCATCTATCATTAACAATAGCTGACAGGTACTGACATTATAATAAGAAATCAAGTTTAATGCACTATTTATTCATGGTTTCAACTAACAGAATAAAGGGAAATTTAATAATTTTATTAAGAGGACATTAGAACTGCAATACCGAAATATGCAGAGCAAAGAATCTCATTGTAAAAAGGTTATTTACGTTTAACAACATGAAGGTTACATTCACAGCCTCCCCCCTTCCAATAAAAAAATGCAATTTCTGACAAACTGTCATTCTATATTTTAAGATTGCAGTTTGCCACGAGAATCGAGGAGGAGATAGACCATTACGGACAAACTTGCACCAAACATGTATTATGTAACTGTTGCTGCACTGCTGCACTACTGACACATGCTATAATAAATAGCAAGCATTTAATATGCAGTTTCGAAAATAATGCAACCAAAAAAAAGTTTTTAAAAGCACAACTTGACGAAAACTAAAATCTAAGGCATTCCGTATTTTGGTGCAAATTTGTTTATAAATTTAACATGCAAATCATCTAAAAAAACTTTTGTAAAAAGGAAACAAAGCATGAAAAGCATCAGTTTTTAAAAGCAAAGCAAATTTTTTTTTTTTTTTTTTTTTTTTTTTTTTTTTAAGAAAATACCTACAACTACATTCAAATTTAGATATTAATTAAAGCACAATCATTGCTAAAAGCATTAAAATCTGATGCACCAAAAATGCAATCATAATACATATAATAACACTACAAACTCCCTTTAAACAGAAATTTTAGAAAGAAACACTAATATTTCTTCTTAAAAATCATATATATATATATGTAATGATATTTTTAAAGCAATTGATTAAATTAAATTCTATTAATATTGCTTAATAATGTGTTGGCGATTCTCTACCTAAATTGCATCCCTGTTCCTAAATTTTGGCGAAATCCTTTCTTTAGTATAAAATACATTAACCTATTGGCGCCCGCCAAATCGCCAAACTCATAAATCTGTCATATTACATAAAGTCCTTAAGAACACTCCTGATGAGAAGATAGCATCACCTCGTGATTTCAATTAATATCGCTGATTGGATGACCCTCGTGACGCACACATATGTATAAATAGGGCTTCTGCTCAAGGTACGAGGAGAACGCTTACGAGATGGATGCTAAAATAAATCTACCACTTTATATTCCAAAATTTGTCTCATTCCTGTTGCCCCGGCTGCACAAAACAAATAATGTCTGAGAAATTACATTTCATATATATATATATATATATATAGAGAGAGAGAGAGAGAGAGAGTATGTGTATGTGAGAGAGATAGGTATCCCTTTTATTCAACTACTTACGGAGTACAGCACTCTAGAATACTTAAAATCTTTGAAGCAGGAACATACACTTAAAAATCTACAAATGTATTGTCGCAACCAGAAAGCATAAACACACTACATATCACTTGAAGAAATTAGAACACGCAATGGCATATGCGTACTAGTATGGTAAATACAAACACAATATTGCATTTACATAGGAGAAAAATTACAACAAAGCTAAAAGAGAGGATCATGCACTGAAGCATGGACTTTGTTTATAAATTAAGAAGTCTGACAGATGGATCTTTGAAAAGTGGGAGATATCTATATAGCTTTAAAAGTTCCTCATACTATAGGAGTTTTACGACTCACAATACTTCAATTAAAATTTCTTGACAAATGACATAGAAACTAATACTATTTTCTTACATCGTGCGAATGGAATTTAGTTATATGTAAATTAACAGAGCTTATAAAAAACATTTTTACTATTTTTAAAAATACTGAAAATACTTGAGATATTTTATGCATATAGTTTTTGTAATTGAAAATTTACAGTACATCAACAGGAATAAATTTTAAATTACAAAACAGATTTTCCAATTCTGAATGAATTTCTTAAAATTTACAAGATGTTTTTCCAAATTATGAAGATATTTAAAACATTTCGTGGCTATAATACAATAAAGTAAGTTACCGAAAACCAACAGTTCAAGCAGATGGCAGAACATACTATGCAGTAATGAAGTTTTGTCTTTTTCACATATAAGAACTTAAAAATTTAGAAGTATGGGCAAATAGCATGATTGCATGGCCCTTTAACTCTTTATACCTGTCATACTTAAAACACTGTATAGAAGGGAATCGTCACTTCCCAAGAAAACAAAATTCCTGTGATGAATTATCTGCTTACATACTCCAAGCAGGATACTTTAACTTTCAGACCAGCATTATTGATGCTACAAATATTCTAAGACACATATGAAGATGGAAATCAGGAATTGGGCTCACCGATTACTTAACCCTCTGAGGGAGAATGTACTGACTGAGAAATATTCATAGATGTCTGCCTTTCTTTGATAAAACAATGGGAGGTAGTATTGAATAAAAAAGACATCTGCTTAAATGATTGCATGTGTTTGCATTGAAAATAGAATTCAACAGAAAAAGATAGGAATTCTGTTAAGGCTGAGGGGGCAATTACAAAATGAGATTTGTATGCAAAGGTAAATCCTTCAAAGCCCTTCCTTTGACAAATTCTAATGTGCTCTCTAGAAATGAGGGGCATAGTATGAAAAGAATTTCTCTGAGTGAGTCAGGTTTTTGCACTCTTCCACTAAGTTTGATCAATTCTCCTTCCTGTGGTTATGATGTGACAGTATGTTGTTCAAACAGATCACATGCTACTGAATACAGAATATGTAGTTTGCTTTAATTCAATACATTATTGTTGATATCTGTAACAGTCATGAGCCTGTTTAGTTTGACTCCAAGTTTTGTTGATTATTCACCGTGTAATCTAAACACACAGAAAAAAAATTAATGTTAAAAATAAAATAAAATAGGATGCTTTGCAAAGGGGATAAAAGTGTCAGATTAGTGCCTTTCACAAAAAATTTTATGGAAAAAATAGATTGATTAATTGATCAAAAACAAAAACAAACAAAAACGGGGGGGGGGGGAGCCTACAACAACAATAAATGTGAAGAAACAATGAAACTAGTGATAAGTAACACATTCAATTGAATGACTAATTTTATTCTGTACCTTTATTACATTAATTTCCAAAATCAGTAAGTAATAATCACTTACAAATGCAGGCTGGAAATATTTTTCAATTTTCACTATGCTTCATTTAAATCAATATGTGATAAAACTAAATCAGTAAATCCCACTTGGTAACAGAATGAATTAAAAAATTTGAAGCTTGGTTGCAAATTTCTATCCTAAAGAGACATTCTGGACATGACTGAAACCCCTTTCTAGAATAAAACTAAAACTAAAACAACAACAACAACAACAACAAAAATAATAATAATAATAATAATAATAATAATAATGCGTTTTAAAGTGAAAAGGTACTGGAGATAAACCTTAAAAGATAGATTGACAAATATTGTGCTACAACATGACAAAAATGATTCTGAAAAATCGCTTGTATGAAGGAAGGCCAAAAAGTCAGATTTTAACAGTATAAAAATCATTAAACACAAAACGGGAAGCCAGCACAGTGGAACATAGCGGGGAGTCAAAAGTCAACCAAGATGACTTCTCAAAATTGTGGTAAAATAGCTGAAATGATTCTGAGGTCAATATGTAAAAAAATTAAAAAGTTTTATTGTTCAAGAACATTATTATATTTCATGCAAACATTATTATAAAAAAAATTTAGAATAATGTTCTGCCAGACTAAAACATTCAAATGACTACTACTACTACCTATTTTATCAAAACTTTTCATTAAACCATGTGGTCTGAAATTGGCAAGTCTGTTAATGTTTTAAAAGCAGCTTGTTGATATTAAATTTAAAATGCCTTCACAAATAATATGCAAAAACATTCCCAAAAAGCAAGATTTGCCAACATTAATAAATACCAATGATAATGATGACAAATACAACTAAAGTAATAAATATATGTCTTCTTTAGTTGATACTTTACATACCACATTTGAAAAGTTATGCATGGAAGATTCAAATTTCAAAATAGGAAATATTATAAAGGAAAATTAAGTGAAGATGCTGACATCAAAGAAGACAACAGAAACTGACAAAGCAAATGGGGCTCTAAATTACCATAGTAAAGATGTACTGAAATATACCAAGTTCCTTAAAAATTGTTCCTTAAACCATAAAAACTTGTGAACTCATTATAATAAAGAAGCTAAGAATTCATCTTGAAAAAACTGCAAAAGCAGGTATATAAAAATAAAACTGTTTGACAGATTATTTTTAATTATGTAATGGTATATATCTGTCCTGGTATAGTCTGACTGCAGTAAGTTGGCATATGAGCTTAGACACTCATTTTTAAGAAGGTGCTACTTGGTTAGGAATGCAAAAACTGATGATGCTCACTGACCATACTTTTCCATTTACTTCAAATGATTCTTTTGATTACAACTGTTATACTTACAAATGATTATAACTTTATCATCAGTTTCAAATTATAATTTCTAACCAAAAAACCGGAGTGCCAAATCAGGAAAAGACTATGGTTATGTTATTATGGAAACACCATTTGAAGAATGGAATTCATTGAAACCATGAGACTCAAACACTTTCTCAGAGCCAAACAACACATTTTCTTTATTTCTCACTTCATTTGCGAATTTCTTAGCTTATTATTTTAAAATGTCCACTCCCCTAGTCAATTACATAGTTGTGTTATTTTGTTTCCATGATATTAAATTAATTTTAAAATCTACATGCAAGACAAACACAATTCATATACAGCTCCCTGATGAATGAAAACCTTGGTTCTAAAAGCTTTAGCCAATGAGAAATTTGACTGATTTGCAGAAATTTTTATTACTACATTACAGTTATAAAAACATTGTTCTGTCTGTAATTGTAGTGCCAGTTGAACTCAAATCTCTAGTGCCTTGAGCAACCATTTTCCTGGCAACATTAGGAGACATCAGTTTCTGAATTTAATCTTTAGCAAGAAGTTATATGATGTACCCGAGCAGCAGAAGCATTTCCCCGTTTTATACAACAATTTCACTATGACTGTTGCAGCTAACATTTGGATGTTAGTGCTACTTTTACGAAAAGAAACTGATTGCAGTGCATGTGCTAATGCAAATGATTGCTTTTTTATTCTTTACTTCCAGCACTAAAAATTTCCAGCCCCCCTTTTAATTATGCATGTTTTCAAAATCCAATCGTTTTAGATTTGTCTTATTTGTTGTTCTCTTTCCCTCAATATCCCTGTTGACATTTTCAATTACCAGAATTATTTAAATTATTAGTATTTTCCCCAGTGGAATATTTATAGCTCTTCTCAATAACAAACATCTGCATACATATTTTGGTGTCACTATACTTGCTAGTTGGATATAGGCAAGATTTTTTTAGAATACCAAAAAGCCCTTGTTGTAAAAAAGGTCTACCATGATTTCATTGTTTTTGCTTAATACGGTTCTATCATGATTTCACTCTTCTTGGCTTCTGGAGAAGGGTGTTAGAAAGTTTTTGTTCATGATTTCACTCTTTTTGGTTTATCGAGAAGTATGTAAAAAAGTTTTTGCTCAGACCGCCAAAATATAGTATGATCAGCCCTGGTTGGTATCATATTGAATTTCTGAAAAAGGTTAAATTGAAGCATGCTGTGTTTGTGTGGGAAGTGACATGGACAGTGTTCTCAGACAGTTTGCTCACTAAGTACCTGACCACATGTGGAAGCGTGAATGCTGACTGTTACTATGAAACACTGTAAAAGTTGCAATGAGCTATTCAAATCAAGTGACAAGGTGCAGTTAGTGTTGCACTGTCTTACTGTGTGATGATGCTGAAACACCTGTGGCCTGTCACACATATGAATTATGGCTTGTCACCCACATGGCATGTCACGCACTTGGCTTGCCAAATATGTGTAGTCTGCCAAGGATTATTTGAACATCCACCATATTAGCCTTACCTCTCTTCCAGTGATTTTCATGTTTTCCTTATTTTATCTTCATTTTCATCTGGTCATTCCAACTGAAGAAATTCTTGCCTATCCAACTTTTCAAAGTGACAGAGCTGTGTTACAAATCAATTCTGACACTAAGCAGCAGAATTTTACAATACAGGCATCCAAAAATTGGTCCCATGGTATGACAGATGCCTTAAAATTCCAGAGAGGATTATGATGAAAAATTATTCAATAACTGCTGTATCTATTGCCATAAATCTTTTCATGCTATTTATTTATATTCTGCAAATGACCTCCAGAAAACAACTTTTTGGATGCTCCTCCTATTATTTAAAGGGTGTTTGAAGGCAAGAAGGCAAAGCATCATGTATAATGGATTGTATAAACATAACCATAAACATCAGTACCATAGACTAAACAGACACTACTGAGTACACTGAAATGCATGGATACAATCAATTCCACAACACAACATATGTGAATCAGACTTATCCTATATCCCTGAACAACTTATTTAACTTTATTCAGTTAAAGGAAGATAATTCTGCTAGTGGTATACTGAATAGCTAGTGGTACACTGAAGCAAATATAAAGTGATAAATATAACTTTTCGAGATATAAACTGACAAAAGCATGTATACTATATTCACATATTAAATCTAAAATTAAATAACATATTACAAACTTTAAAACTATTTCAAAATATAACTTAAATTTGTGCTTCTAAATAGTTATCATATTCAAAAGCACTGCAAATTGTCTTGACTTTTCAATACAGCTATCATTCCACTGCAACAAGCAGTAAATTGGTCCCCAATAGATAAGAGTATACAAAACCTATTTTACTCAGAAACCGCTCATTATAACAACGATTCACTGTATTATATCTTGGACATTTTGAGTTAATCAATTCATTATCACTACTGTTGTATTCCCCAACTTGACAACATATATAGAACTACCATTATTATTTTTGGTTTGGTTTATTTGATTATGGCAAAGCACTTAAGGGTTATCTGCCTAAGGGAAGGGATGCCTTCACGGAGGTCTTTCTAAGGGAAACTGGCTTGTATACAAGTTACACATGGGGAAAAACACCATGCAGCCAACTTGTTTGCTAGGATTTGAAACCCAGACCAAACTACTAGGGCTTAGTGACTTTACCACTCAGCCAACTTTTAGAAAAAGTAAGAATTGTTATCATTACTGCAAAAAATTTCTATTTAATTCAGTTTTCACTTTCAGCTTACAAAACTTCATCAATGGCATATTTATTTAAAAATATATAATAATATTAATATTATATATAACATTCTTATATAAATAAAATAGTTATTTAAAATGCAACATAATACATATGGAAAAAACAGGCCTATGCACAGTTTTGTTAATCAAGGGAATACTATTAATTCGTATACCAGTATCAAACCACTGACCAACAGTTAATTTCCTTGAATATGTTTCTCCAATTTTGTTCAAAACTGAGTATAATTAATTAAGATACTAATAACTGACTTAAGTACTTAAAGTACAAAGAGTGTCTTTAAAACCTGAAATGCAGCTTAACTCTAAAACTACTATGCATTTTCATAATTTGTAAAAATATTCAAAAATCTAAAGCCTGCACAGATGCTCTCCTCCTCCCCAGCATTGCCACTTGATGGTTTTTGAATCATAGCCATAAAGGAAAATGTCAAATATAGGCCATTTTCCAGATTATAAACACATTTTGTTGATTGAAAAAGCACAATTCATAAATATGGATGAAACCTATACAACAGATGCTATCCAATTAATAGATGAAATCGCAGTATGAAAATAAAACTGTTAATTCAGGAATAATATGTTTTCAAAAGTATTAGTGCTGGAAATGTGATTATAATGAGTACAGTTATTGCTGTGAGAAAATTATTGGAATCTTTTTGGATAAAAAGTAATCTAACACCAACAGGCAAACAGCAAACCATTGCATGTTGAAACATTCCCTTTACGAACTGTTGAAATACCTTATACTAATACTTTCATAAATGCACTATTAAGGATAAATTACTAGTATTTTAACCTGCTTTAGTCTTTAAGGAGATTAAAATAAAGTTTATTGTTCTTGTATTTGATGTAATGTTAGTGTTTTCCTGTCACGCTCTGATTGAAAATTATGAATCCTGTTTAACTCTTTGTACATTTCTTTCTTTTACTCCAGTTAAAGAAAGCAATTTAACAAATTTTACATGGTATTGATAGGAAACTTAATATGCACATAAAATAAATATAAATACATGCACACGTTTATGTTAGATGAATGTACATAAAAATGAGGAAAGTTTTTCTTTCCCTCTCTTTTTTTTTTTTTTTTTTTTTTTTTGTAAATTCACAAAATAAGCTAAAATAGTGGATCATGTATTAAATACATGCATTCCAATTATAAATTGGAAGGGATGACAAAGCAAACCTTCCAGAACTGATGATACCAGTATCTAAGCTATTTAAATTAAAGAGAATCATTTAAAACAGCACATATTCCGATTTAGAGAATGGTATTTACAACAAAAGTTTAATGAGAATAATTATTAGTAAAATTTCAAATGTAAATAAAAAGAAATAAAACATGGTTTCTTCATAACTAATGCACTGAATTAATTATACTCGGTCCTAAGTGATGAACTCTAATGCATAAAACTGACATTGCCAATTTTTGAACATAACTAAAATTTGAAATGCATTGATTTACAATTCTGAATGCAACATGAAAAATGCAATGTGCAAATATGTACACATTTGAAATGTAAACTTAAAAATGTAAGTAAATCACTTCAGTGTTTCTAATGCTATTACCAATCATTACTCTGTTGTGTTGTCACTTATCTTACTTGTCTGACATAATCAAAGCAAATCCACAAATTTTATCATGGCAAGGATAGCAGGATTGCATCTGTCACTGGTATGAGCTTGAGCAGAGGACAGTATATAGATAACAGTATGATGTTGCCTATCTCTGCCCCAATTTTGATGGACAGCCCCCTGGGAGATGGTATAAGGGTCTCCTCCAATCCTCTTTTCCTACCACCAAATTATTTGAGTCGACATTCGGCTCGCCATGTATTCCTATGCCACACAGGTACACAGAAATTATACACTTACACACATTTATGCTCTTTTTATCTTGGGATTCAAATGTATGCCCAAGGAATGATACAGAAGACAGGAGCACTAACAACTACACTGATCAGGACAGGTCATTGCTTTGTAAAAAGCTCATTAAAACTGATTCAAAATGATGCACTGTATTTTATGACTGATGTTGTTCCATGCAGATTACATGGAAAAGTTTCTTTATTTCAGTTTGGTGGCAGTACAGCATACTAGTAAATGGGTACATAACATATATGCAAGATTGTGCTTATAATCATTTATATTGCAAGCTGAACAGACAAAGAAACACTATTACAACAGCTACACTCCATCATTTTAACATTATAAATCTATTTGATTACTTTAATATAAGCAGAGAAAACAAATTCAAATTAAAAGGATCCCCAATTTATTACATTAAACTCTTTGAAAATATTTTTATGTATACTCTGTTGAGCATTTCAAATATTACATCAAAGCCTATTTATTAAATAATCAATTTAAATTTCTGACTTACTTGACAATGGCAAGAGGAGCATGGATCTTGTATTAAAGGAACTTTCTCTCCAGGTTTATAAACCAAGCCATTATACGCACATCCTCTGAGTTGGCTGTAAGTGCTGTTATAAACAAGGGAACAAGGATCACTGGAACAACGTGGGCAGCAATCTCCAGAATTTTGTATAGGATTTTCACATGTGATAGGTGGACATTCTAAATCCCAACAATCAATTTCTCCATGCTTAGAAAGAGAAAGTCTAACATTATCAATGAGAAAAGTTTAACTATTAAAATTCAATTACAAATTAAAGAAAATCATTTAAAACTGTACATATTCTAATTTAAACAATGGTATTTAGTAGTAAATAATGTCCTGCAAAGCAGATATGTTTCATTTGCAGCCTCTGCTAGCAAATAAGTTTAACACAAGAAGTAGCTGCACATAAACATAAGTACAGGACTAGCCATTCCAATGCATGAATCGGGCAGAAAATTTCAAGCATTCAATAATGACATAAAAATCTGCTACTAGAAATTTATTCTGCCTTTTTTACTTCTGTGTTTTCCCTCCTTTTTAATAGTCACACTGAACTAGATATTAAAAAAAGACAGATCGAAAAGGCTATAGCACTTTTCTGATTATGGAATAATCCCTGTTCAGTAACAAGATATACAACATAAGAATTATATTGTCAATCCTGCTTGATAACAATATATTTACTGCTTAATTTATTTAATCCAAAAATTTTTATTACAACCCAAAAATTAATATTTGAGATTACAACAATTTCTTATAAAATGATAAATTTCATTTTATAACTTTACATGTCTTAAATGAAATAGCATTACCCTTTTGTTTTGCTTCAAACAAAGAAAAAAATATTGACATTTAATATATTACCAGGCATTCACATGTTTGGCACTGATAAATCCATTGATCACCATTGCGAAATGATTTTGGAACTTCCTGATGTTGACAAACTGACGAATGATCACAGTGAGGACAACATTCAAGATCTGTATTGCGTTTTGTGCAATCACACTCAATAGGCTGACATATAACAACTCCATCTACACAACGACACCTAGTACAAGAGTCACTGGACCACACTTCTCCACTTAAACGCTGCTGCCCATAATGAAGACAATCTGAAATTATTCAAAAGAATAATGTCAAATTATGCATATGCTGTTAATGGAAAATAAATTGATATTTTTCTTAGACATTTCCATAGTTCAGTATACTATTAGATATGCTCAAAATAGTTGAGAAAGATCAACCAGGAATATGAAGTTGCACGATACATTAATGTGCAACATGTAAACATTAAAACTAATAAAAACTAACAAATTAAAACTACATATATAGGTAAACATTACACAGATTTGAGTAGTTATATAGCATTTCTGCACCAAAATGTACAATTCTAAAAATTAGATATGACAGAGGGAAATAAAAATAAATAAGTAATAATTAAAGTGCAACATAATGTAACGAGAAGGATAAAAATTTAATAAAATATTAAACTAATGATAAAAAATTAAGTAACAAAATAAAATACCACACATGTTATTTGGGGCTCTGGCTGGAGTTATTTCACCAAAAATTAAGAAATAGCTCAGCCGGCTTCTAGCTGAATTTGTCTTGAATATACAGCATAATGTAATACTTCATGGAAACAAAAAAAAAAAAGTTTTCCAGCACAAAAATGAAAAAAGGTAAAGTGATTAAAGCATCATTAATGAGAATAAAGAGAATGTTAGAAATAGTGCGAGAGTATGGAAGAAAATTTTAATGGAAAAGTGCAGCTTCAAACTTCCTGACTGCAGTACCCTACTGATATATTCTAGCTGTCAAACAGAACGTGAGGGCAGAAAAAATTTCTCCTGAATTCTATCCAATAACATGAAAACAAACATAAGGTTCCATGCAAGTCATAATTTTTGCCCCCACATTGGATTACATCATTAAAAAATCTGCAGGAGATCTAGTCTAGTGGAGAAGTGTACTGTTGGATGTCATAACCAGGATGATAACTTAGTTTTTTTTCGAGGGGGGGGGAATTACCCACTTTCATTAATTCACTGAACTTTCTGATGAATAAGCCTTTAGAGGCTTTTCTTTCCATAAAAAATCCTGAATTGTTTGTTCTAAGAAATACAGGTACACTTGAGAAGTTAGAATCGATTTTTAAAGCTTATTTATTATTAAAATAAAATTTGTCTGCGTAAATTTCAAGTACCTTACTAAAAAAAAAAAAAAAAAAAAAAAACCTGCAGCCCTTTTATTTAGGACTTCAGTGCACTCTGGCTAGAACTACGATTCCTCTCAAAAAACTGAAAGTAATGGAACCAGGCTCTGGCAAAATTTAAGTTATGTCTATGTGCATAACTATCACACCTTATTCTGATCTGGGAGGCTTTCAGATATTAAGTTTATTATACAAGCTTTAATCTAAGCTAATTTAGCTAAGATATTGTCTACTGCATAATATTTAAAAAATAAAAAGGAAAGGAATCCCAGAAAAATAGCTATGCAGCCAGCCAATTTTGCCACAAACAGAAATCTGACAAAATAACAGTTTTAACTACTAGATCAGAGGTAGATTGTTTCCTCAATATAGTTACAGTGAAAAATATAAAGCATGCAAATAGGGGGAAATAAAAACAAATCTTACTTAAAGAACAGGAACTATTATCCAGGCATTCACAATGGTAACTACCTTCTTCATTAACACATAAAGCTGATAAATCACAAGTATGGCTTCCAGTGAGACATTCATCAATATCTAGAATAATATATTTCACTTGCATGAAATTAAAATATTTACTGTTGAACAAATAATTTTTAGAATCAACAGTTAGCATTCTTATTCAAATTAACAACTGTTAATTTCTAGACAAATACAGAAAATCAAGCAGTATTTCATCAAAGTAAAATATTGAACTGAAAACTAATTACCTTGGCAAAAGGCTCCAAGATTGTCTTCTGGATGGCTTTCAAAGCCCTGCCTACACTGACAGTAATACCATCCTGGCATATTGACGCACTGCGAATTAGGATGACACATATGAAGACCAAGGGAACATTCATCAATATCTATGTAATTTAAGGGAAAAAACTGAGCTTATAAATACATACATGAAATACACTAATTAAAAACTGAAATAGATTTCTTTTACAAATTTTACCTGTTTCACAATTTAATCCAGTGTATCCATGTAGACAAGAACATGTTTCAGGTGCAACACACTGACCACCATTCAGACAGGTGTTCACACATACAGCTACAAAATAATAATAATAAAAAAAAATGATATTTATATATGATTGTTGACTATTAAAGAACAGTTTAATCTACATAATTGCATATAAGTACTTTTGATGAAAATAGTTTAAACCCTGGCCTATATATATATTTAAGAGAAAAATTTTGCCAAGTTTTTTTTTCAAGACTCAAAAGATCAAAATAAGTTATGATGTAACAACCATTTAAAATTTTATACTAAGTTCCAAAATTTAAAATTATTCCTAAGTTCCAAAAGTATGTTAGTATGTTCCCTTTCACAAAATCGCTGTTGTGATCACTAAAATTCTAAAGAGTGTAAAATTGCATTGTTACTAAGTCTGCAAATTTCACAGCACAGTACATTTATTTGCATGAATCACATACAGAAAATGTAGTACATTAAAAATAAAATCATTTCTAATAAAAATGTTGGTCACTCTTATATAATGCCACTAAATCAGTGATACTTGAAATAAATTAGGCAAAATTACTTGAATATCCAAATCTGTGTTCATTTTCAAAGTTATTGCTTTCTTAATTTGGGGGATGCATTGGTCTCCTAGGGAGAATGCATATATTTATTCTATATTCAGAGCCATTTTAACATGCAAAGTGGCCTGGGCATGTTTGTGCCTCGATAACACTGGGTTCAGCAATATTTAAACTTCCGTAAATAATTAAGCAACTTCCGTTCGCAAAAAATTATTTTGATAAATGTTGCTAATGCTCATTTTTATTTAATTCAGTAATATTTATAATATAGTAAAACTAGTTTATCTGCATTAATAAAAACAAACGCGACAGAAAAAAGCTTAATTTTTTTAGCATTTAACATTTATAAGATCTATATGTAATTTCACTATGATTCATCCATTCTAATAAATTAAACACAACACGTCAACTATTAAATTTTGATTTTTCTAATAATGATCTAAATTTCCAATTCATTTAAGAGTAAAAAAATTATCTTTTCCCTTTACAATTGATGCTAGCAGCACTGAACTAAGATAAATCATACAGGTGTAGATGAATTTCCGAGTATGAATTCGATTTGCATTCCATTAATTGATTTTAGAATGCAATCGGTTTTTGAATCTCTCACTCCAATAAAGTCATGCGCTATGAATCCAGCATTTTCTAAAAAAAGTTTTTTAAACATTAAATATTCATCATATATTCATGGACTACACATTACTCAACCTGCTTATACTAAGAACTTTTGTATTCATTACTCACTTTGCTCTTCTCAGATTTTGGAGTTTTAAGACCTTTAGGTATATCCATTATTGAATGTTAAAATATATTTGTACAGCAAAGTAGCCCTTTCCTCCACAAATAGAAATACCAGCAATTTTTAGAATACATATGGATGAAAATTAAATACAAAGATTTAAATGTTACTGACAATACTGTCAATGATTTGCACAGTAATCTGTGTATTTGTTAATATTTTCCTTTTAATTTTGGCAACATTTCAAATTAAAACAAATATTTACTCCTGAAATCGAGAAAAGATACCCCATATTGAATTTATCAGTACCATGGATCATTTGAGCCCATTTAGCCCAAAAGACAAAGAGGATCTTGTCCACAATTAATATACCAAAGTTCCTTCTCCCATTCTTCAAATCTCTCTTCTTTCCCAGTTCAAAGTCTAAATCGCCATTATTGGTATTTTATATATTGCGCACTTTACTCATTACTTACTACTTTAATTCGTCTAATTGTCAGCTGATTAAACTGTCTAACAGTTGACAGTTCAAGTTAAACATAATACTGGCTCCAATATTTTGTTATTTTTAGAACTAGAACTTGTACATAATGCAAGAGTTTAGGAAAACAAAGTTTTATACGTCACCATTCATGTAAAAACAGAATAATAAAAGAGTCCAAAAATTTAACAATGAAATAAACACATGATATACAGACAGACTGCACAAAAGTAGCAGCTTTTTCACTAAATCATTGTATTGCTAACAGTGGAAACTTGGAAATTCCTAAGGAAATTAAGCTACACAAAAATTTCACTTCACTAACAGCTTTATCATCACTGAGGCTACTAATGGACATGCACAGGTCAGCTGTTTATTTGGAAATGCAGAAATCACTAAATGTCACCAAACAAATTTGACAATTTTGTGAAAGCTTAAAATCTAGGGTTAGATAATGTAAAATAACTTTTAAGTAAAACTAAGAAATAATATGGATTTAAAAATATGCAAATCAATTTTTTAAATTTATAGATAGAACATTTCATTTTATTCACACTGAATATACTCTATTAGGGATCTGGAAGAAAAAGTTTCTTACGTTCACAGGCATAACCATCTCCAGAATAGCCATCAAAGCACTGGCAAGTATAACTTCCAGCAGTATTTATACAAAGAGCATTTTCATGACAGTCATGTTCACCAGAACTGCATTCATCATTTTCTAAAAAAATTGAAAAGTGAACATGTAAAAATGCCAAAATGAGAAAAAGGCATTTTCAGTTACTTTTTAAAGCAATGCATCAGATTTTTCAAGTGACACATTTTACACTAAATATATATACTATATAATTATTTTCTTACCAACACAATTATATTTATCAACTCGTTTATATCCAGGAAGACATTCACAAACATAATCTCCACGTAGATTCACGCATACAGTGTTTTCTCGGCAATGATGACCATCATGTCCACCTTCCCTTTGGCACTCATTTATGTCTGAAAACACAGGATATTTAAAGTGCATGAAAAACTTGAAACAAAATAATGAAATATACATTATTTACTAACATAAAAGTAAATAACATGCAATTATAGCATGAATAAAATTGAATGGATAAAAAGTAGGCAAAAAACATTATGATGTATCTTCCAGGAAAGCGTTAACAAAATTTAATGCACTAAGTGCAAAAAAACTTTAAAAAAATCAATTGGCAGATTTCTGATTCTAGTCTTAACATTTCAAAGGGTTCATTAGTAAAAT
This sequence comes from Stegodyphus dumicola, assembly GCF_044657685.1. Classification (NCBI taxonomy): domain Eukaryota; kingdom Metazoa; phylum Arthropoda; class Arachnida; order Araneae; family Eresidae; genus Stegodyphus; species Stegodyphus dumicola. The sequence goes on along the minus strand of NC_140781.1, from coordinate 102,070,020 downwards.
TTCAAAAAATTAAAAATATTAGGAAACTTAAATCATAACATAAAAAATAAATAAATAAATAAATAAAACTGCAATCCATTCTTGTTATGAAGAACTTGATTCTTGATCTCATTTAAAATAAGTTGTTCAAAATGGCAAAACAAAATAAGGGGGAAAGCCATGATATTACTTTAACTTAACACCACATATAGATTCATGCATTTTTAATAAAGAAAAGAACCATTCCCAAAAATGATGGGCATTTATTTCAATGGATGGATTGCAATAAAATTTTTGCCTCCACTGACTATGCTCTACTTTGCTAGGACAAAAAATCCACTAACTAAAAACAATAGACATCTCGAACAAATTTCCTTCGAGATATTGATTAAAAAAAGAGAACCTGTAATCTGAAGTTTTCAGATTGCAGTGTAACAGCCAAAAAGGCGAGTTCACTATCTTTAGAAACTTAAAAATATAAAGTACACAATTCTCTTTTTAAACAAAAATAGCTACTACTATTGCTAAAATAGAAAGCTAAATATCTCCTCTTAAATAAAACAAATTCAAAGAATCTTCCATTAAAAAAGTTCTGACATTTCCTTTTTTCATTCAGTTTTGTTTTGAAAGGAAAAACACTTTAAAAAAGTACACTACCGTTTGAATCAAAATTTTAAAAATGTCTAAAGCAAATAACATTCTGTACATTACTACAAAATTTCATCACCACTTTTAGATTTAATTTTAGGTGTATGCAATAAGAGTGCATGAGAAGTAAAGCTTGAAATTTTGCAATCAACATTTAGAGTGTTATAGCTAATGACTGAACCAATTTAGCTATCAGTGCATGCTATTTATGATGTTAATGTTCAATGACTGTTTAAAATTAAAGTGACATTAACTTAAAAGATGCAATATAATTTTGATAAGAAATCCAACAAAGAGATTTATAACTTATACAAAATAAAATAGTAGTTAGAACATGCTTTCAATGATTTTTTAAATTGCTTATTACCTTCACATTGTGTGCCATCTCCCTGAAAACCATTATTGCATTGGCACATATACTGTGTTCTTAAATTGATACATTTTGCATCTTCATGGCAATCATGACCTTTACTACAAAAATCAACACCTAAAGAGGCAAGATGATATATAGTTAATTTAAATTCAAATTAAATGGAAAAAATGATTTTAGAGAAGCAAGTAAAATGAATTCCAAGCTTCACAATATCTAAAAATTTTAGCAATTTTACACAACTCGCAAATACTTTAACATGTAAAACATTAACCACTGAAACCGATTTCTGCATATTGCATATCAAAGAATATTATATAAGCAAATTAAAATAAACTAAGATGCATAACAATATAAGTTAGGTTTGAGAAAATTATGTGAACAGTAATACCTGGGCAAAACAGACAACATTCACCAGGAACACGAAACTGCTGTTCTTCAGGGCATGTAAGATTAGGACAAGTTTCATTATCAATTCGCCAACAATGCATACTACCATTCTATGAAAAAGTAAAAAATATTTAGAATATAAGCAAATGAAAAGTCCTTATATTTTCTACTTGATAAAAAGTACACCAGGAAACTACTACAAATTTTAAAAATTTAGGAGCAATTTGCAAGCATTTCTAAAAACTAGTATTTCCTAGTATCTAATATACAAAAATACACTGGCTATTTATAAAACTTAAATATAACAATTAGTTGGAGAGAAGGTAATATCTGGAACAAAAGCAACAAAAAAAAAAAAAAAAAAAAAAAATATTTGCCATGAGGAATACAAATAAGCCCAAAATTTCATTTCCGCGATTAACCACAATCAATTTACAGGATTTTAATAGCTGATAGATGTCTTCCAGTAGAAAAGAAACAGCTTAATACGCCGACTGCCTTGAGGTCACCGGTGACCGGCATTCGACTTGGCTACAGTGCCGTGGGTGCCACCAGTGACCGGTGATGCAACCAGTAGTAAAATACATAAAGTAAATATCAATACTGATAATTTTTTAATAGTACCATTGTTACTATAATGGTTCGAAGAATAATAAATCATAAAAATTTAAATTATTAGCCTTGGAAGGTCGCCGGTGACCCCCCAACACGAAAAATATGAGATTATATATCTCACATTATCTTCTGTAGATAATATTTCAACATAATATACATTGCAAAATAAAAATTTTAAGTTGGCGTCATGGGCTAACCACGTAAAATGCATGAGGCAGTCAATGTGTTAAACAGAATGAAGTGAGCAAGTGTGCTTAATACCATCTTTATCATCAAACAGTTATCCATCCGGTAAACACGGGAAAACCACAGACACACCCATGCAGTTAAACCCATTCACCAAGATTTGAATCAAGGTCGAACTGCTAATGTCCAAGAATCAAATGTACCCTTTGTAACTAAGCAATGCTTATCATTAAAACTGAACAGGAGGGCATACGGAGGGGTTGATACTGAATCTTTATAATCAGAGCAGTTGCACTCGCATTTCATACAGTCAGTAGATTTCAAAATAAAATCATAACTATTTGCCTGTCGCTGTTCATAATTAGGAACATTATTTAATAAATTATTTAAATACATTATTTTTCAGAGATTTTACACTGGAAGGACATTTAAAATTTAATAGCAAGTTTTCTTGAAAAAATCACTGTCTCACAACAGCACATGAAAGGACACTGCAATAATTAGTTAACTGAATTATTACTAATTAAAATGGATTTTAAAATATTTGTTACAATGAAAAAGAATACTTATTTGTAAGTATACTCCTATATTTGTTCAGATTTTTTTTAATTTCTTACACTATCTATTTTCTTTTAATTTTTTCTTCCTTTCTATTATTGTTCGATTTCTTTTAATTTTTCTCTCAGGTAATTATCAGTTGCGTAGCTAGGATGGGGCAAGGGGGGACGTCTGTCCCCAGGCGCAGCATCCAGGCAGCGCCAAATTGATGCTACGAAATTTTTTAATAAAATGTTTTCCATTCTTGGCACACAGAAAGGGCGCAAATTCTTCATTTGTCCCCGGGTGCTGGAATCCTAGCTATGCCACTGATGATTATAACATTCTAGAGATTAAATTTATAAATGTGCAATAAAATTTAACTAATGCAGGAGTATGTTTAACCTAGATGTAATGTTCCCCAGCTGAAAAATAATTTCCTATGATAAAAATTTTCTCTCACAATAGTAGATTTCTCACTAACTAGATAATGGAATAAAAAATAAAGCTTTTATAATGGCTCTAGCAATAACTGAACTCCACATGTAAACATTTAATTACTTTTAATGCAATTGCTTACAAAGTATTATATTTATGCTTATTTATTAACAATCACAAGACTAAGTATATAAAGCTCAACATTATTGCTTCCAGTTCATATTTGACATTTTACTTAAGTCTAGTTGAGTTTAGTCTTTGGTTGATTTTAGAATTCGTTAAAGTGAAATTACTTTGTTTGTTGCACTTATTTTCAAGATAAACACAGCATTTAAGCATGAAAAGAATTTTAACTTACTCTGCATTCACAAGTTGCGCACTGAACTGGACTAACACGCTCACCATGGTCATAAGGAACTTCTTCAAGCAGGCACTTCTCTGGAACATCAAATTTTATACACTAGAGCAAATCTATATATGACTGTTAAACAGAATAACATTTGAGATTTTGGGAAAATAATACAGAGCTAATACTAAATGTAATACCAAGTATTATATTTAGTCATTCACACAGCAACTGTACCTTAATTTTATTCTTTTAATACAGCAGTAACTGACAAAAGATTTGAAAATTTAAGGAGCAAGTACAGTACTTGCCCAGTTAGATATAACAAACACAAATTTAAAAAATCCAGTTTCTGTCTTCATGTCAAAATCATGGTATATCTAAGGAGAAAAAAATTAAAGCGCTATTTTTTAAATGCTAAATGTTATTAAATGTACCAGAAAAAATTTAATTTGGTGAATTTTCTTGTATAGAAAAAAAAAAAAAAAAAAAAGACTAAATTCTGCAGATATGGCAAAAACAGGGTCGAATATAACTGTACACATAATGTGCAAAGCTATGCTATATAGCTGTGCTAATTGTGAATACACACAAATGTTCTTGCAGCCAATATAAAATTTAGTAATTTCATGGAAATTCATTTGAACTACAAGTACTAAAAATAGATCAGCTGCAGGATTTGAAAGATAATAAACAGTATATCATTACAGAATCATGATAGGGAGGTTTCAAATATACTTTTAGTCTCTTGGACTGAAACAGGTAATGGTTAATTCTATTCAATTTGCACAATTTAAAAAATTATTATGCAAAACTGAGTACTGCCACAACATTCTACATAATATTACAGAAAAATTACTGCCAGTTTTAAATCGGTTACAAAACTGAAAGTCGTACATTAAAAAAAAAAGAGCTAAAGGAATAAAAGTATATACATAACTTCCTGACATATTAGTGTTTCAGAAGTGAATATAAAAGTGTCAAATTATACTCACTCGGACAAACAGGACAACATTCTCCAGGAGGAATTATAGGCTTTTTGCATGGGACTAATGGACAAGTAACTGGTAAACATTTTATTTCACCATGCTGTAAATAAGTAATTAAACTATGATGCGAAGGAAGGCAGGAATTTAAACAAATGTGAAAAAAAATCTATATTCATTTCAAAATCAAGCAAAGCTTTCATGAAAATATGTATTTTAGTTAACAGTGAAAATGTTTTAGCTGTTTATATATTATGCAGCAACAACAATGAACTGGTATATACTATTTTAATCTCTAATGCTTAATTTCCATTTAATGAAGATTAGGTTACAAACAGTTTTATTAAAATAGCTTGAAAACTATCAGATTTAATGGAAAAGCAAATTTTATTTTAAGATAGACTGAAAGAAACTGAGACATACCACACAAGAACATATGTCACACTCATGCTCCCAGGTTGAACCATCAGGATGCAGAGATCCATTTACAATACAATTTTTTCGACATTCACATTGCTGTAATGCTGATATATGATGTTCAGCATGTGCTAACTGTTGGGAAACAATTCATTACAGAAATCTGATAAAAACTTGCTTTTAACAAATGGAATAACATCAATTCAAAACAAATTATAAAAATTAAATACGTTGAAAACTCATTTGTAGTTTTAATTTAGTATTACTTTATTAGCTAGATAATTATAAAATATAATTAATAAGGTATTTTTCTTTTGAACAGCACACATATTATTTAAACTGATAGATCATTTTAAGAACATGCAGGCAAAATAACAAATACAGTCAAAAGTCGTTAATCCGGACTCGTCGGGACTTCGGCGATTCCGGATTATAGATCATCAGTTTAAATCTGGTAAGATGGCATGCAGAAATTATAAAATTAAAAATATGAAACCGTAATTTATGAAATAAAGAACAATTATGATCTAAAGGGTATCAAAATTTACCAAAAAAAAGCTTAATATTTATTTGTTTACTTTATTAAACATTTCTTTCAATGTAAGTTAAGTTGCTTTGTTTTATGTGATAATACTTTCTCTTTAATTCTATAAACAGACATAATTTTTTGTTCAGTTACAAAGTTCCGCTGTTCAAGTCCTATAATTGCTGTGTCGAGAATACCGACTAATTTGTCAATCAAAATTTTTTTGTTTTCAATAACCTCTGTGTCACTTTCTTCACTATCGGAAGCGAATTATAACGACTAGGAATTTGATTTAAATCATATCAAAGACGGAGTACATCGAGATGAAATACTACATTTAGTAAGGAATTATAAGCCAAATAAAATAAAAACATCTGCCTTGACGATAAGGATAGTGCTGACAGATCAATTTCCAATTCTGAAAAGATAAAGCAGTGCATGGGTGGAGGGTTTTAGGACTTCACCCCCAAGTTTCAAAATACGCTTCTCCTTAATTGTTTCACCACCACAGGAACAAAGTGACCTTTATTTTTTTTGCCATTATCTACTAATAAAATCAGGAATTTTTATACAACATCCTGGTACACATGTTGCCTAAAAATTTCTGTGTTATCATTTCACAGCTCCCTGAAACCAGGATAACCTTCTTTTAAGTCATATGTAGAAGTCTTATAAAGGCACGCGTTTCCAGAAATTCAATCAAGAAGTTATATATTCACATAATGATTTATAATGGAAGATCAATGCATGGATGCATCTTTCAATGAAGATTCATTCTCAAAAGAAGATAATTTCCTATTACCTCAGCCATGGCTGGATTTAGACTTTATAAGACTAAGCTATTTGAGATATGGGGCTCTTTATAAGTCCAGAAATTATATGCCAGTGGCAAATATGATTTTCGGATACCTAGAGGTTTTTTTTTGGGAGGGGGCTCCCAAGAAAGTGGGGGGCCTAAGCTATAGCTGGTGTAGCTTATACATAAATCCTTAATTGACCTCAGCATTTATTATTACATCAACAAGGTACAAAGACCACATGTAATGTAAAAATTTTCTCTCACCAGCAGCTGTGTATCAAACTCTACCAGAACTATTCTCAAGGGGAATTTGGATTTAACAGAATATAAAATCGTCATTTACAAAAAGATGAACATATTTTTATGCAAATACAAAGTACAAATTAAGAATAAAATAATTTTTAGAGCCTTCAAATGTTAAACAAAATGCACCTTTTCTCAGTTTGAGCCATAATCTAAATGTTCTTGTTATCAGAAACTGTAGTCCCAAAACATGCCTAAGAAACATTACAAGTTATAAAAAATTATTGTTGTTGAAAATTAAATAAAATTGTGCAGATCAGGTTATTTATAATGGTAAAGCAATCTGGAGCTAACAGCTTCCAGTTGTTTACACTTTAATAATATTCAATGTTGCATACCCGTTCAGTAAGCTCTTTGATGTGATTTTCCAACTGCAATACTGATTTCTGCAGTTGCTGAAACTGACCACAGGTAGGACAGTCTGAAATAGAAAGCAATTCAAATCTTAAAAGCTGTAATCAGTAGCCTTATAAATATATGTAATAAATACGACAGAGATGAAAAGAGCCACTGAAATTTAAACTACATCTACTTATTATAATCTAGAATTAATATAAATTTATAGTTAATGCAATAAATAATTATAATTTATCACAACCGTACCAGTATCTAAATTTGGACACTGAATGAGATAACCATGAGCTTCTGCAGCAATTTTTACATCTTGCAAATACCCCTATAAATGAAAATAATAAAAATACTTAATACAAAGACATAAGCAATTTTTAACTATAAAATAGCTTACAGGAATTATACAAACATCGACCTACAAATCTTACTTTATCACTGAAATTCTACACAGACTACAACATGTTCTATATCATCTCTTTAAAATACATAATACTCTATAAAAATTTAAGGAACATTTCATTCACAAAAATTCTGATGATTGTCATGCATAAATGTTTTGATTTTGGAAAAGTTCTCAGCAGTACTGAACTGCTGCTTCTTAAATACTCAACACGATGTCTAGCAAAAACCTTACTTATGAAGGTGACTTACTGGAAATGAGCTATCACTGACTAAAACATAAGCAATTAATAACAGTGGCATCAAGGAGGTTAGAATAGAAAGAGGGAAGGTTCAACTCAAATTGTGAAGCTTGGCGGCCATGTTACTATTATCGTTGTGACATGTGCAAAGAAGTATGTAATTGCAACATTTTTTTTTTCTTTTTCTTTTTGAAGCATGTCAGCTTATGCTGCATATGGATGAAACAATAAATTTTCAAAAAAGATTCCTGGGATTACTTTTCAAGCATAAATATTTTTTTATGCAATTTGATAACCATGTTAAAAAATATCAAACATCGAATTTACGTCATGTTTTCTTTTCAGATGTGAAAAAAAGGGACATCGTAATAATAAAAATATGTTAAATACATTTTAATGTTTTTGTTTATAACTGGCATCTTTGTTCCTTAACATACAATGATATATGCTAGGACTTAAACTGTATAATTTGAACGTTTTAGTAATTAACTCGTTTTATAATTTTCATGAAAAGTGAGAAATCAATTGTTACTATTTTTATGAATTGTAAAGGTTTTAAATAAAGTAATGCCTTTCTTTATGTATTATTATTCATTTTAAAGTTTTGTGAACTGTTACGAATATAATTTGTGCATTTGAGCAAGATAAACCGTTTCATTATTAAAATTTTTTTTGCATAAATTTACAAATTTCTGGGCAATATAGTGATAAAAGTAAGTAAAATATTTACACAATTAAACATGTGAAAAGATATATCCGAAAATGTATATAGGTATATTTCTGTAATTCAGCTTAATTCAAGGCAATTGCTTTGAGATTCATAAATATGAAATATGATGATATTTTTTTCACTGTTGCATCTTTTATTCAATATCAGACAAAGACATTTTCCCATTATGCGTAGAAATTTTCTAATCAGAAAAGCATTAGAAATAAGTCAGAATAAAATTTTAATAAGTTTTTAATTTTTTTAACTCGGAGATGCACTGAGCTGAGCAACTATCTAAATCCAACACCCCTTAATGAGCTGTCACTTTTGACATGTATAATGCAAACTATTTGCTGTTTATTTTTATCTCTATTTGTTTAGCATTTTAGATTTTCTGATTCTATAAAGTTATTTCATTTACTGTAGCTTAATCAAAATTAACACTTTTCTCAGGTTTCCACGAAAACAATCTTCCAGTTCCCTAAAATACTTCTAAAACTTGATAAATAGATAAAAGTTACAATGTTTTTTAATTAAAATTAAGAATTATTTAAATTTGTAAAGTATGCCAGTAAATGCTTTAAAAAATGAAATGCTATTTGCATCAAGTACCAGTCTCCTGAAATTAGCTATTACAACAATTGCTATAGCCAATAAATAATATTTGAATTTCTGTTTTAGTGCATTACAACTTAAAGCTGAAGTATTTAAGCATACTAAAATAACTTTCTTTCCTATCCCTTAAATTTTGTATATGAAATGATTCTTTAACAAATTATAATAATATTGTGAACGAATCAGAAATATCACTTCTTAAAAGAAAAATTGGAAAGTACACCCAACAGGTTGCTAATAAAATCTAAACAAATTCTCGAAATATGCAGAAACATCATTTTTAAAGGCTTTAATATTATGCACTGCATTTAGATTTCAAACTATTTCTTAATGATTTTCTGTCCGTAATAAACTATGGATATCATCTTTATAACTTTAAAACAAAAAATGAACAATAGCGAAGCATTTCATTATAAATTTAACATATTTTTACTGGAAAATGCATGCAAGGAACAGCTTAAACATGTATGTTTCACTGCCGTAATGCAATGTTTTGAAGTTACAAATATGGATGCCGCTTGTTCAGTAGAGTTTCATTCTCCAATAGTGGAAGAAACTGCAAACCCTCTATTCTAACCTCCTTGAGTGGCATCAACACTCTGTGGAATCAGTTCCTTAACCAGTCTACAGTTTCAAGAAAAGCAGTTCCAAGTTGTCCAAATATTGAAGCCCCTTTTGAAGATCACATTCTCTCTCCTTTGGTCAAAAGGAGAACTTGTGCATGCCCACTGTGTCTCAACTTGCTATTCATTTTCTTACAATGAAAATACAGATATTTACTTCAAATGAGAGAAGGTGGCTTCACCTACAAAAGCCGTTTATCAGAAGACTTATGTGTTCCACCTGACTCCTTTCTACCATAAGGGATTTTAAATGAGCTGGGCAAGAACATATTGCATCATGAACTGGATTTCAGGAGGAAAAAAAATGTGCAATCAGCCTGATATTCTTGAAAGAGGCACTTAAAATAGGCAGAAGTAGCTTGGTTTAGGCGAGAACTGTTTTGTATGCCTACGATGACCTCCATGTACATATTAGCAAATTTCTGACACATTGGATGAAAGCTCTTAGTCAACACAAGATTATTTTCTGTATTCATAGATGACAGATTTGCTTTGATGGAAGGTAATGGCTAATAAAGCAGTTCCTTTGCAATCAAAGAATTCAGCAGACCGGCTAAATGCATCCTCAGACCTCAATCCACATGAACGTTTAAGGGATCACTTAGGAAATCGTGTAACTTTTTTGTCCCTCCTCCAAGATCATAAAATGAACTGCAGTAGGAAATATGATACACATGACCTCTATTCTCAGGTGGAGTGACTGACAGCTTGATTGACAGCATAAAATGCATGTGTCAGGAATGCATATATTTTCTGTTAAAGTTTACTTTTCCTTGTATATTTTTGCAAAAAACCTGAAATACATTTCATTACTTATGAGATCTTTAGAGGAAAGCTTTTGGGAAAACCAGCCATTTAAAAGTACAAACTGTACAAGTACTGTAAAATAGAATATTTTTATAGTCAATTTTATTTATCTGGAAGACAAATTAAAAAAAAATATTATGAAAATTCAAAGACACTGATATTTCAGTTCTTTATTAGAAACAACCATAATTTAAGGATTTTAATCTTACTTTTTAAATAGGAAGGTAGAACACCGACTTTTCTGTGATACATATGACAATGAATCACTGCAATCATTATGAAAAATGGGATATCAAAAACTAAATTAACTTTTATTTGCATGTCTAAAATTCTTTCATAAATAACGCAAATTCTAACATACAGATAAATTAAATCCTTTACCTGCTTCTTTAATCAGTTAATAAAAGTGCCAAGAAAAAAAGTACACTAGTGCATTTATTCATGGGACATAAATATACATTCAATACCAATAAGTTTCAGCAGTCAACTTCTACATTTACTGCATCATGACTAAACTACTGGTTATCAAAAACACTAAGCTTCTATTATAGTCTCGGATATATTACATTAATTCTTTATATTGCGGCTTCAATATGCAACTTACAAGCAAATATTAGATCTTAAATTTAGATGAAGAAATTAGCAAAACAATATTTCACATGCTAGAATAAATAAATTAGAAACAATCTTAAGATAAATTTTAGCAAAGTACACTCAGACTCCATCTTTCAGAGGGCTTTCAAGGTCAATCTGTGGTAAAGTGATTTATACTTAGTTAATATATAAGGGGGAGAAATAACATGAACTTACTCTTCCTATCAGGAATCAAGTTTAAGATGAAACTAAAAATATGATAATGACCATTATCTACTCCGGCTACTCGATATAGTTAAAACTTTTCAAAGAGTAAAAAAAAAAAATTGCCTTCAGAATGTAATTATCAGAAACATAAAAGCAATAATGAAAATTACCAATATGCAGAATCAAGAATATTCACCTTGTACAGAAAGTGCCGAGCATTCCTTTGTCCCAGCCACAAAGAAATATTTCGGCCAGTAAAGCTATAGTCAATGTCATGAATAACTCTTCTATAAATGCGATTGCAATCAACGTATAAGTTAACAGTATTGCCACTAACACTGATAGCAACTAGATGCCAGTTTTTGTCAGTCAAGTGGTATGGGAATGTTTCAACTAAAGTTTTATTTTTATGTGTATAATGAAGGCGAACTTCATCTTTTCGTCCACTGCTTTGCAGCTCCAAGTACCTGGAAAAAAATTAAAAAAGTAAGCAAATTGATAAAATGCTCATGACCTTCTCTCTCTCAAAAGATTTATAAATTCTTCAGCATCATTTCAAAAGTCTCCAAAATTTTAAAGTATAGGAAAAAAATATAGTAATTTTAAATGAAAAATCAAGTATTAAGGATTATGTTAACTAACATCATTATATATAACCAATATACCTAATTAAAAGAATACTCTAACTTCTTTCTGACTTGCAGCAAACTATGTTACATAAAAATACACAGAAAGTTATGTAACAAAAAACTAGAGAAATGGAAAAAAGCCTATCAAGTTTTATTTCTTTAAATAAGCTTATTCTAGTCATAATACTTCCAGCAGCAAAGTTTCGTAAAATAGGGTAGAGAATTTTTAGAAAATAGTTTTAATACTGTGTAAGAGGCCATTTTAACAAGTAAAATCCAATCTTTTACATCTCCCTGCAAAAGCAAAACTTTCATTTTGTTTTAATGGTGAATAAATTTTTATATCTATAAATTAAATGTTTATACTTTACTAAATGTAATCAGTCAGGATGGCAATGATATTAATGCTAATTTAATTATGAATGAGTTTACCTAAAATGGAACCATGACTACCAAAACTATAAATATTCCTCTTACAGCTATATTTTTTAAATGTGGTTTTAAATGTCTTAAAACTACACAGCTAGTAACCATGAGAAAATGACTGAAGTCATTTGATAGTCTTTGCAAAATGTGAGCACAAAAGGTATGCAACTGTGCTTTTAATCAATTAAAAATCTAATAAATATTTCTTATTTGGAATTTTTATTTTGTAAGAGCCATATAAAATTTAGCTTTTATTTTCACAGAACCCTATCACATATAGTACTGATTCTGCTTTCATTAAATTCCTCAACTTATTTTAAGAAATTTAGCAAATGAACTACATATCTTGGATAAATTGTAACCATCTTCTTCAAAGACACAGGACAAATATTTTTTGTAAGCAAAGAAATCTGTTTCACATTTACAAAATTAAGTTTGAATAATCTAGAATGAGAATATGTATTTGTACTTCTGTCCTTTTGACAATATGTAATCTGTTTTATTATAGTAAAAGGGAAATATTTAAAGTGAACTCGGAAGAATTCTGGCTTACGTGGTTTAATATAGTACTAAATCTAAATAAGTGCTATGACCATGCAATAATAATCAGATTAAAGTTAGTATAAACTGAATATTTTTTAAATGGTACTCTTCTGTTATTGGGACCAGATTAAAAAATGTATGCATGTGTGAGTGTTTATACATATAAGCACATCACATAATATATACATATAAGCACATCACATAATATATACATATAAGCACATCACGTAATATATACATATAAGCACATCACATAATATATGCACATATATACATACACATACAATACATATGTATATACATATAAGTAGAGTGTAAGTACTTATAAAAAATAGCAGCAAAACAATAAGATGTACAGGACAGCTGTGGGATATTTACATGAATGTTATCTACTACATAGGAACCATAACCAGGAATTATGGTATGGGGTACCACTTAATTTGATAGCCAGACACTTTTAGTTGTCCATCTGTAACATCCTTACAGCACTTTCTTTCACAGATCCCTAGGCTTACATTTCAACAGGATAGTGCCTGGCCACACATGGCATGCCTTTCTACTGCTTTTCTTCCTGCTTCTCTAGCAACCCCCTGGCTGGCACAATTGACAGCTGTCCCTAATAGACCACCTTTGGGTTTTGATGAGCTGGAATCTCTGACATTACCTGGATCATCCTGATTGATCTAACTAACCATTTGGAATGTATATGGCAAACAATCTTGGAGGAGAGCATTTGCCAATGATATTAGTGCCCTGTCAGATAACAACTTGCATCAGGACCAAAGATGGGCCAAATCATTATTGATTTTTTTCTCTTGTAGCTGTATTTCCTGAATAAAACATATTCAATACCTATGATAGTGTTTTATTTTTAATAGATTTACCTCATAGCTACCAATTTTTGTTACATTCAGATAACTCTTTCTTGTTGGATGGTAATTTTATGTTAGAGTGCATTTATAATTAAAGCATAATATTAGGGTGTGGCAGTTGCCAAGAGAAATAACATAAAACTAATAATTATGCAGAACTGACTTACCGCAACAGTTAGGAATCGTTAATTGCATACAGTGAATTAATAATCAGAAGGTATACTTGCCAAACAAGGTATACTTATGAATAATAATTGAACACCACCTATAATTTAGTAACTAAATGCCTGTCAATCTATATATTATCACATATAGTGTTTTGATATCTAGATATCAATGCACACTGGTCAACAGTAATTGAATATTTGTCAATATGCATATTATCACTGTAAGAATGTGTTTTAATGTTTGTTTACGTCATTGATATCAGAATTTTATCTCCTTTAATTTCGAAACCAAATGCTATTAAAATCATTGTTTTCATGAACCATCATGCATTTTTGCAACTTTCATCAATAGACATAATCTAAGCTGTCCAATATACACTTTTCTATCCACACCAGCTAATGAGCGTTTACGTAGTTGACCATCTATCCAATAATGGCAAATTGAAGTACAGCTGCTTCATTTACACATCATAAGAAAAGTTAGCATATGAATTTAAGTAGCAGGTAGACAAAATTTAGATAAGAATTTAAAATTCACCTTTCAGTAATTCATTATCAGTTAACAATACAATGAAAACTATTCTTATAATTAGTTCTAGAAGTTAAATATTAATAAAGAAATTTAGTAGTATTTAATGTTTGCATAAACTATATTGTTTATATTAAATTGCTTGCTATAATTATGAATTCTATTCCATGATGCTTTCCTCCCTTTTTTAAATTAGACAGTTTAGATTTACTGTCATTACATGGAAATTTGCACAGCAAACTTAGCAACTCTTAAGTTTATATTTGCCTATCGCCTAAGAACATTTAATCTGTGCGAGTCTCAAATTCACACCAGTGTTAAAGATAACTGTAATCTTCTAGTGACTGTAAATGAATATTTTAATTTAGAAGTAATTTACTAAGCACATTTACTCACTCCTGGGAATGTTTTGTGCCTTCAAAGATTATTACAATAGAAGTCCATTAACAATAAGGATATTTAGTTATGTTATTGTCCCTGTATGATTATTATTATTATTAAACAGTTAAAAAGGACCAATATTAAAAACTTAAATTCCTATAACCATTTAATTTATTCATTAAATAATGAGAGAAAAATTTTCCAGTTTTTTTTTTAAATGATGTGAAGGCAATCAAAACCATTTACTTTTAAAATAGATTTCTTTTGGCTATGCTTTTTGGTTCCTTTAAGGATTTGGTAATAAATCAATATGCAGTTTCAACACACTCATATGAACTGACAAATACTGATAATCATTTTAGCAATAATAGTATATGTCATATGCAAACACCTAATAAAAGCAGTATATAAACAAAACCCACCACATCAGAGCTACTTATTTTCTTTTTGGAATACCACCAAAATAGAATTTACAAGAAAATCTTTTATGGTAACATAAGTAAAGCTTTTATACACTTGACCATAGAAAAATGAAACCTTTGAATAGTAAAAAAAAAGTCATTTTTAACATACACAATTTTTCATTGTCTTCATTATATATTATACAACTACTTGCTATTTGAAATAGCAAATGAAATCAGCTGAATAATCAGCTCATTAATATTTAATGGTCTGTTTTCATGCTGTATTAAAAATTCCAGAAAGGCCAGATTTTAAAGTTTTTCTGAAGAATTATCGTGAAATTTTTCTCATTTTGAATTTTATGCCAAATAAGGTAGATTGCAATATAAAGTAAGGCATCTTCACATTGTCCATAAAAAGAGATTTAATTTCTAGTTTCTAAGACATTATTAAGCAGCCTATATAAGAAGCTGAAAGATACTGATACCTTTTATCACTCTGATCTGAATGTGCAGTTCTGGTATTTTCATTTTCATTTTTCAAAATCCTTTCTCATAATCTAGTTTCACAGCTTCCAAAATAAAACATTATCTTCACCGTGACTCAAAAGAATTATCTGTATTCAATGTTTAAAAAATAATACAAGAACATGACCTATGACAGGAATTTTGCACTTCAGATGACTTTATAAATAAAAATTTATTGTGCTGCAAAATTCCTGAAAGTGAAGCTAATTTGGAAATTTAAAAGTATGGGATGTATATGCGTAATAGTCATGTGATAATAAAACAAATTTTATATGATTAAAATTATTCTCGGATTAATACTGCTCATAATTTCAGTTAAAGGTATAATGAGTATGAACAAATACATGCTGTTTATGCAAGATTAATTCCTATTCATGTAAATATTAGGATATGTATAAAGAACTAGGAATATCAATACTAAATTTCACTGTTCTATCATACTTTCCTTACAACAAAATTGAAAACTTGATATTTAATCTTAATTGTAAAAAACAATAAAATGTTATTTATAAACATCTATCTAAACTAACAGAAATACTTGTGGTTTAAATTCCATAGGAAAAATATGTAAGCTTGAAATGATACTAAGATGTTATAAAAGAAATTATGAAAATTAGCCTAAAAATTATAATTTTTACTTTAATTTCAGCTTGAATTTGCAAAGCTTACCTGTCATTTCCTTCAGAGAATGATATAATTGTTCCAGTGTTTCTCTCTTCTTGCTTTAAAGTTGCAATGAAACTAAACTCATTTGTTTGTGACAAACGTTGTGTGACTTTCTGCAACATCTCTGCAGGCAACTTTAGGTGCCTTGCATCACCTACAGATAACAATAACTCAAATAAAAATATGGATTTAATGAGAAACATTCAGCATTACTAATTAAAAACAAACATACACAAATTTTAAAAATATCTTATTAAACTTATTAAACTATCTTATTAAACTATTTATAATATTGCAAAATCAAATTAACAAGCTTTATTAAAATACACATGTAACTATATTGTAAATTAATATTCCACTATTATCAAGTGATTCAATTTGATGTAGTGCACAACACTATCATATGCAGAAACAAAAATGATACATTAAAGCACTAGATTATTGAAAAAAGTATTTCAAGGAATAAAATCTCACTTTCAGCTGCCAGTTATTTATTAGTGTGACAAAGAATATTTTACTCTGCCAAACATATTATGCACATCTAAAAAATGCAAATTAAATGCACTTTCTGAATTAAAACGATTTAACAAAACATTTCATTAATGCAGCAAAACAAAAATTTAAATTAACTGGCTTTTGTAGTTAACAGAAAAATGCACTTGTTTATATAAAAAGTGTTTGGCCAACAAATGAAAATTCAGTAATTGAATTTCTTATTTAAAAAAATAAACATTTTAATAACTAAGCCAGTGTCTGACATTATTAAAACCTCTTTGAAAATTTTAGGACACTAATTACAAAATACGTAATTTAAGCTATACATTAAACTTACCTTGTAAAAGGACAGCAGGGGAAATGTGATGGATGCCTTCAGCTATAGAAAGACCAGGATAACTATTGTTATAAATCCGAAGGCCATCAATTAAGTCAAACTGATGCTTGGAATCTATGTATAGCCCTGAAACTAAAGCCATAAATGTCAAAACATTATAAAAAAATCACACGATGATATTAAAAAATGAAAATTAATACACCCGAAGTGAATAATTAACAGAAATGCCGCTTAATATCATTTGTGTAGCAGCCTATGTACCTATACTTTATATCGAGTAAAATATATTTAAAAAAATTAAGCATTATAATTTAACGCATATTACCTACAGCAGACCAAGTTTTAAGTCTTTTAATAGCACACCATTTCACAGCTCTACATTTATGGTTATCGATGCATTAAAAAATTTTGGCCATTTCCACATACAAAAATCGGGGGGGGGGGGATACACGTAAAAAAATACCCCCCCCCATCAAAATAAAACTAATTACTTTGAGCAAATATTTTAAAATGCGCAACAAAAGCTCATATTTACAAAATTTCAGTAAAATGCTGGATGTGGGTTAACATTCATTGCAATTTTTTTTAATGTACAGGTTAAAGGTTGCGCCAACTTTAGACACCGAAAACTTGATATACTTATAAAGGAAAAAAATTTCCTTCCTACAATAAAAGCTTACAAATTCGACCGATAGATGACGCTTCCTCAAGCGCAGTTTATGCGGACGAGTTATCACCCCAGTTCGTTTCTGAGCAGAGATGAACCAAATGAAGTATTCCAAACTTAGTCTCTGATCAATTTATTTATTCCAAGACGAAAAAGTAGCATAAAAATGGCAAATTAATTAAATTTGTACCTTCAATCATTTTATTTAGCCATGAATTAGCTTGCAAAATTAACTACTGAAGCCCTAATGAAGGTTATATTAGATTAGATTATTTGAATATGGCAAAGCCACGGGGGCTGTTTGCCTATGAGGAGAGATGCCTTCATGGAGGACTTTGTGTTAAAATGGCATGTATTGAAGATACATATGAAAAAAAAAAACCACGAAACCAACTCTGCAGCCTGGCGGCAAAATTCAGAGCCACCAAAGTCGGTCGGTATCTGTTAAAGTGGAAGTTACCTGAGCAAGGACAAGTAAATTATGTAATTATTTGTTCATTAGGCGGCAAAAAAGGCTTTTTTGTACGAATTCCAAAATAAATTATTAAATTATATATTTAATAATTATAGAGGGGCCAATAAAAAACAGCATTTAAGAACGGACCTGGCAGTCTCAACCATTCAGCTACTGTTGGGGCTGCCCTGTGAAGGCTGCTAAGTACAAAGGAAAAATGTACATAACTGATTAAAATTAAATGAAATCGTGTCATATAAATAAGGATAAATAATGATAAATAATCTAAATTAAATGAAAGTAAGTAGCATAACATTTAAATGAAATAATTTAACAAATGGTCTATGAATAAACGAAAGACAGAAAGGAGGAGAAAAGAAAGCAAATAATTCTAAATTGTATTTCAGCTCATCTAAAAATAGCGCACAATCTTTACTAAAAAAATCTTCACGAATTACGGTTTATTTCCAAACCTCAGAAGATCTGGCTGAATTTAAGCATTACATTCAACTAACATAAATCTGTCGCTGAAAAAATTCTATAACTGAGTATAGTTTGCCACTCCAACGTCTAATTCGGATTCGGCTGTATAGAAAAATAAACAAGAAAGGCGATCTTAAAAGACAATTTAAGATTTGGTAAGCCTGTAAGATTCTCACTAGTGTAATTCTCAGTTACTGTAGAAAGTGACGAATCTTAAGAACTAGTTAGCGAATAATCGCTTAAGTTCGTGTGACAAGAAACAACAAGATGGAAGGGTAACTAACCCTTTATTATTCCAATAAGATTTTAACAAAACTCAGTCTTGAATTGTACAATCAAAGCCGACAATTGGGCTTGAACTTATAAGACTAAAAATTAAACTAAAACTAAGATTAACTATAGAATTTTGGCATGCCCTGTTCCGAGCACTTAAGCTCACTACAGGTCCACTCCCCCTTTGGGCACGTCGTTTGGGCACTAAGATTAACTAAAGAAATATAGACAAAGCTATCAAGATTCTACTCGAGTTAGCACCTTTATTTGACTACGAAGCTTATCAAGGGCCTGAGTACGGCCGGGCGTAATAACAGCTTTGAGAGAGAGAGAGTAGCCAAAAGGCAGACGCGCGTAAATCAGAAACTCTGACTCTGTAAGTAACTTGGCGGGTTAAATACCGCTCCTCCTCATGAAGTATTCAGAAAGATTCCAAAACTACGTTCTGGTCGGAAGTAGTAAGTTGAAGTTAAGAATTTGACAGGAAAGGAATTTAAAATTTAACTGTTAATAAAATTAACATAATCCTTACAAGCCATAACAGACCTAAGACCCTGCTCCAACATTTTTGGCGCCCTATGCGATCACTAATTACAACTGGTTCCACTTATAAACTAAATGAATTTAAAAATTCAAAGCAAAATATTCCGTTACTTAATTCTCGATTATGTGAATAACTGAACTGGTCCCCTTCTGGAAATGGGCCCCAAAAGTAGCTGCCTTCGTCATCTGCGCTTGCAGCCATGGCCAAACCAGTAAACTTTGAGGAAAAGTGTGTCCACTTGAGGCACTTTCTAAGTAAGGTCGGCTGGTGGCGGTAAAAAACAGCAGAAACGATCATGCAATTAATTCATGCTGCCGAGAAATGTACCCGAGAAGCAACCAACAGTGCTCGATGGCTTTTATCCACTTAGCTGTTCGGTGGACTCTTTGAAATACCAGCAAAAGCCTTTCAACCTTGAACGTTTTGTGCACGCATCTATTATAAGTAACTTATCGAATTAAAGAAAGGCTTATACAAATGTAAATCGTTTGCTCTCTTCCTACGGTTGTTCCCTTTACTTCGTATTAGAATATGCGGCTTAAACTCAGATCGGAATTATAACGTAAAGTAAGTCTGCACCTTCCAATCGTCCATCACCTGGATGTTTTGTAAATAAGTAAAAATAGCGAGATGCAAGTGTTAATTGACAAATTAACATTTAGCTCAAGAGCTTAACTAGTAAAATTCCGATAAGGTAAAAGAGTAGTTTCGTATATTTTGCTAATATGCAAACATATATTTACAATTTATCAATTATAATAAAATTAATTTTAGTTAAAATTATCCACTTAAACATATAAATCTACACGTATAAAATATGAATCCAATCTATTTCTCTTCACGCTTCTTTTTTGTCAACACTGCATGTTAATATGTGCAGTTTACTTCAAAGACTTGCACACTGCTTTTTTCAGAAACTGTTATATTACTACCAGCGATATACCAATATAAAACTCAAACAACTTCAGAGTATTATATGAAATGACTTTACTTAGCAATATACAAATAGTCAAAATTTGGGGGCCAAGGAAGAAGAAGATTAGGATTACTTAGATTGTGATCAAGTGCTCGAAGGTCCGTCCAAGAGTAGACGATGCTTCTTAAAAGAATTTTTAAGAGAAACTGACTAGTATTCGCGTTACACACGGAAAGTGCCCTGCAGCCAGCAGTTTGCCGGAACTTGAATCCGGATCGAAATACCAGTGTTTAGCGGTTTTACTAATACTTGGTTAGCCGAAGTTGTCTGGAATTAATAGTGCTACTTTATTTGAAACTACTATAAGAGACAAATTGATGAGGGATACGTTTCCTCAAATAGAAGCCTCGAATTTAATAACGCATTTCTGATGAAGGACCATGAGTTAAAAACAAAAAGGAAAATGCATAATTCATATAAAGAATTACTTTTTTAGAGGTTGCAATTTTCCCATTGGTTTTAATTAATGTCATTATTTAGTGTCTTTTGCACTTCTTTTGCTTGCGAAAAAAATGCAGAAATGACGTAAAATATTCATATGCGTCTATCAAGACTAAACTTTCATTCTTGCGAATGTTTTGCCAGTAAAGATTAGTAACCTGAAGTTCCTGACTTTGATAACAATTAACTACTTCCAAAAAAGAGAACTAATATAATTTCTATGAAAGTGAATCAAAGCCTACATCGCATAAAAATGTTGATTAACAGCGATACAAAGTAGCAAGTAAATAATTTCATTATTATTGCTAATTCAGGGCTTTTAAATGCGTATATACATAGTGATGGACTTCAAATAATTTAACAACCGATTCACAACACTAATGGTCATTTTAAGTAAAAGAGAATTACTTCTAAATGTACATACGTGATCTTATAATATATATATATATATATATGCAGTTTATTTATATTATACTGTACAATGCAAGAGTTGCACTAAAGTGTTTTAATGCATAGGTATTTTTTCTTCATTTCTTTTTAATCCATATTTTTCTATCAAAAAGGTGTTTTAAGCGACAATTTTTTGCGATAAATTGCTTAAATAAATAGTATTCTTTTTTAACATTCAGTTCGTAGAGTAAAAACGTTTTCGAAAGCTCTTATTCCGAAACACTAGAAGTCGGCTAAATCACACTAAAGTAATATGTATAACACAGCCATCTACCAACACAAATTATAATCTCAACATTCATCTCTTATCCTTTAGTTCCTTTGGTATTCTAAATGCAGCTCCAATGTGGGACATAAATATAATTCAACTCCCCAAAAAGTAATTAAGCGCATTGAAATGTGAACTAATTTTAAATTCCCTAAAAAATACACAGAACATGAATCAAATACATCGTCTATTGCGGCGTTTGTTGAAGCAAACTATGTGATGGTTACCTGCTGATCGCATGAAATTTAATTAGTGAAGTAATAAAAGATTTCGTAAAACTTCATTTGGTCAACCTGATATTTAAACTATACTCATATATATAACAGCATCCATAGATACATAATAAAGACTTAAATTATAAAATGAAAATAAAATGCAAATGATTATTTTTAATACGTCGATGAAACGCGAAGTGAAAACTTTTCACTGCCGAAAAAGTTACTTATATTCATGTCGTATTTAGACAGAAGATAATCACCGACTTGATCTGGGAAGGTCCAATTTTATATCTGATGGTATCTTTTTTTCTCACGCAAGGGTTTGGTTTACTTGATTGTGGCAAAGCCCACTACGGCTATCTGCTTAAGAGGAAGGATCTCTTCGTTGAGGAATTTCTAAGGGAAACTGGTTCATATACACGTCACAAATGAGGAAAAGCACGAAAATGCCTATGCAGCCAGCCCGTTCGTCTGGAATCGAACCCAAGTCGAAACTACTAGTGTCCAGCGATTTTACCGCTCGGCCGCCGCTTCCTCATCCAAAGGATGACTAGACCAAGTTGCGCGGTTTGAAGTGAATTTCGAGCTAGAACGAATATGCATGTCATGAATATAGCACCTATTAGCTATTTTCACTGTCAGACGAATTGAATAGCATAACGACGCTACACGAATTTAATTTGGGGGAAAGTGCGTTTGATAACACGGATGAGAAATAATTGGTAAATAATAATGGCAAAGCACGTGATAGCTACCTTAAGAGGCCTGCTTTCGTTGAAAACATTCTGAAGAAGATTCCTGTCCTGAAGAGAAAAGTCCCATACAAGCCAGCCCGCTCGCTAAGAACCGAAACCGAGACGAATTACTACTACTCTGCTGCTAGTGGGCGTCGCAATGTGGTGTGTATTTAATTATGGCAAAGCACACTAGGGCTATCTGCCTAAGGGGAGGGATGCCTTCGTGGAGGAATTTCTAAGGGAAACTGGCTCGTATACACGTTACACATGGGGAAAACCACGAAAACTCCCATGCAGCCAGCCCATTCGCGGGATTCTAACCTCGGACCGAACTACCAGTGTTCAGCGACTTTACTGCTCGGCCGCTGGTGGGCCGGGCGCCGCAAGGAAAATGAATGTATCTGAGTTTCGCTATAGCCCTATATTGGGTGTGTAATTAGGAAATTTACCTTATCATCCAAAGTTCCAAGTCCTGTATCGAAAACTATTAAGTAATTTACATTCAAATTAATAAAGTTTTTGAAAAATTAGAAATTTGCGCCTATTTTACCTATTTATAAATGCTACAAAATATTTGCCGACGGACATGCAGCCGGTTAATAAATAATAAGCGTGTTTTTCAGTTTGATTACTCAGAACACTAGAATAGGGCTTTAATTTCCAATTTACAATGTCAGCTTCCCAGTTTTACTTATACGACTTCACTACATATGTAAGTATTTTAAGTAACAAATAAAGAGTAATCATTAAGTAAAATAATGTATTACTCTCTAGCTTCACTAAGAGCTGCAGTAAACCTAAGCTAAGTAATACAGAAAAGAAATTGTGAAAGCAGACTGTAGTTACAGGTAAATTAAGGGAAAGATTTGCTTATTATGAGCTAAAGTAAAATTAGTTATTAAAACCTTTAATTTTGCTTTGTATCATTTAAAAATATTACTACTTCCAAAAAATATGTTTCCCTTATTTTCGATTTGTATGCTTGATGGTTTTCGCATCTTGTTGCATATTTGGGATTTTAACACTGCTTATCACATCAGAGTTTTATAGATAGGCTAAATTTGCCTATACTATTAGGAAAATCTTAACTTTAACTTTTCAATAATTACAATCTAATCTTAGTTTTTTTTCTTCTGTAAGTACTAGTTTCAATTATACTTGGTAGCAGAATAACACAGGTTCAGACTTTTCATTGCCATTATGTAATCAACTATCGGAATCAAAAAGGATGAAGTTTCATCGAGAAATTTACGTAGTAGAGTGCCCTTATATTTCCAGTTGACTCCCAGATTTAAATTAAAAATGAATTAAATCCTCCCAAATGCTGTACTTAACCTCATAACTCTCCAGTATTTTTACTTATCGATTAAGGTCAACCAGTACATTAAAGTAATTATTTTCGCTAAACTAAATTTAGACACTAACTGACACTAATATCGAAAGTTTAGTAGATAATTAATTGTTAATATCGATTTATATACACTTAATCGATAAAACACCTAAGACTTGCAGATAATGGTTGACTTTACCCTCTCCATTTTCTGGATGTGCTTTTATTTTTTACCTCTCCGAAATTTTAATCCCCATGGAGTAACAAATTACTTTCTCTATTTATTGTCATATTACATAATAACGATGAATCAAAAACTGCAACGTAGGAACACACCCCAAAAATATAAATGATTACGTTTATTTAAGTAAATGACATGGGCAATATTCACGGTTAAAATCAGTGTCTTTCAAGCATCAAAACATCTTGCTGTGTAACTGATAAATGCTAATTCAGTATCGCTGATAGGGTAGTACAGATTGCAAACAATGTGCTTGTACTCCCAAGAGCAAGACACTGATATCTAAAGGTGCCTTATATTTAAACATATTTTTCGTAAAACTAGCATATTCTTTATAAACTATGAAAGCATTGGTTTACCACACATAAAACGCAACATTATGTACAGAAGTAAGAAATACACTAATAAATTATCAATATAGTATTTGCCACGATTTCAATTTAGTCAAGACGGTGCTTTGTGGTCAAGCAAAGATTGAAGCTATTGTGAAAAATGTCCTGGCATAAGGAAGTTTGCTCAATTTTGTTGATATAGTGAAAGGTCCTAGTTAAGAATAAATTTTTCTTATTTGCAATTTATGCCTTCAAGGATAAAAGCATATATCCTCAATAGTGAGGTATTTCAGTCCTTTTGACGGGTTTAAAAATAAGCTAACTTCAACGAAACACTTCATGGCACAGCTAATGCTGTGCTTAATAGGATATAAGTTTCTCTTTATGTTCCTAAGATAGATGTAAAAAATGCAACTTCATATTGCGAAAAATGATGTAAACGTCAACTATGGAAAACATGATTCGAGGATGAAACTTCTCAAGAAAGCTAACAAAAATAGGGTTAAAGCTAATCACACATTTTGCATAATGTCGCAAAAATTGAACCTTATGGATTAGATGTAGATGCAAAAACGATATAATCTTAAAATTTATGGGCACTTTTCAGTATCAGGAAAAAGGCGTAGAAGAGTAATATTGAAATTCAAATTTGATGACACAGAGTGTTTAGAAATTCTTTTTCAAAAAGTCACTTAGACGGCTTTCGCAGCATCAACTGATTGTGGATATCTCGTATTAACGAATGCACATCGGTCATCTTTGAGTACGAAAAAATAGTTCGTACGGTGCTCATGAAGAAAGCATAAAATCTTAATGCAAACAGTTTGTTTAGGCGTCAGAAACTAACCAGAATGCACCTGAGCAATAGGTAAGAAGAGAAAGGGTTGAGAATAAGGCTGTGCCCATGCCTTAAATACTTTTATGCGTATGAAATAAACATTCAGTGACGGTAAAAACTAAGAATTTAAGATTAAAAAAATTCCTGAAATGATATCGAAAAAATGATTGCGCTATTGAAAAGATATAGATAATTCATCTAATTAATGGTGCAAAATATTCTTTCCTAAAAAGTTAATGTTAGTGCCACTTACAGAACAGAAGTATAACTGCCCAATAATTTTTGCAAATTCTGTTCATTTTCCTCACGCATAACTAAAAGTCAGGAAAATTATCCTGGGAGAAAGCAAATTTTACGGAATTATCGCACTATTCTGTTCTATTCTTCAAGTCTATTTTGTTCTGAAGGTTTCATGAATTTCTTGACAATGAAATCGCTCATAATGAAATTAAGTAGCAAAACAAATTTCTGATTTGAAAAACCACTCGCGGACTTCTGGAATTCTGGGACTGCAATTTAAGAATTTTTACTCTAGAACATAAAAATTGACTTCAGAATAAAAATATTAACACAATAAATTAATTCTTTTGATTACATGAAATCATTTTTTGAATAAAATGCTATGAGATCAACAATATTGGCAGACAAAGCTGTGTTTAAAAAGTAATTTAAGTTTTAAACGCATGATTAATCCACGGTAAAATATTGCTGCAAAATTATCAGGAACGTAAATGTTAAGCCTACAGTTTTCAGCACTCTTAAGTATATATATA
The DNA here is from genome assembly GCF_044657685.1 of Stegodyphus dumicola. Classification (NCBI taxonomy): domain Eukaryota; kingdom Metazoa; phylum Arthropoda; class Arachnida; order Araneae; family Eresidae; genus Stegodyphus; species Stegodyphus dumicola. The sequence goes on along the minus strand of NC_140781.1, from coordinate 102,043,934 downwards.
GATTAAAAACATTACCTTTATTTAATAATTCGTTAATAAACATTTTATTTACTGTTTTACAGTATAACATTAAAAGTTAAATTACGTGAAAAGATTTTGGAAATGAATTTTAAACCAAACATATGACAAATATTTCTAAAGCTTCTAAAACTAGCATTATTATAAAGAAAAATCTTCATGTCGCATCTGATATGCAAAAAGACATCCAAAATTTTGAGAGAAAAATATCCGTATTGCAGTTTCCAAGATATAAATTTAGCTATGCATAGAGGAAGGATCGCCGATATTCTAGCATTTCCATTAATAGTTATTAACTTTACATCTAAATTTTCGTTACAGGAATTTATAACAGTGCATTCCTGTGTATAGGAATCGAAATATCCAACGAAGTGTTGGATGTCTCGCACATAGCAGACACGATTTTTAAGGTAATAAAAAAATACTTTTAGCAACAAACTACTAATTTATCACATATAAAGACCAAAATTTTTGAAAAACATTTTTATAGAAAAGCTTAGGAAAAGTTCGTTGTCTTTCAAAATATGAAACTTATGAATAAGTTACAATCAGGGAATTTCAAGGATTCTGTGTATGAACTGCTTCGCTTCTACAACAGGCATTATGGAATTCAAATAAGGCAAGTTTCATTTCCAAAATAGTCGGGGCCACTGGGAGGAAAATCTTTTAGTTGCGTTACTGTACCCTTTAAAACGATTGAAGACATGTATAAGATTTATATATCGCATACTTTGAAAAAATATTTCAAACAAAAGCAAAACTGATGCCGTGCAGAAAAAGGAAGCTAAGGGGGAACCCCAGAGTCTCAGAATAGACTTTCAGAGAAAGGACCTGCTCCCTTCTATTATCATCACCGAGTTTCCAACCGAGCAGCCAAAAGTCAATGCAGCTGCTTGATGTTACGCTCAGTGACAAATCATTGGCTATTATACAGGGTGGACCGCGAGAAAGTAGCTCGCCTTTAATACCGATGCTACACTCTTTGGAGAAGGTTGTAACTCCTTGCTTTCTGCCTGCCGACTGCCACTTGGTGTCGCTAAATAAGGCAATGCTCCAGCTTTATTTTGCTTACCCATTCACTCCATCTGTCCGTATCGCGTCCGAAAGATAGCGTGGATCTTCTTATGTCATCGTCGTGGCTAGCCCTGAAGTATACACAATTGTCGTCGTGTGTAGAAGATATATTTTGCATCACTTTCTAAAAACACAATACATTCAAATGTGTTTGCGAAAATAAATTTATTTGAAAGCAGTACATCAAATTATTTACTGTTTTCCCTGCAGTATAAAAAAAACCGTTCCTTAAAATATTTCTGTACATTTGAAAAGAAATTGGAAAGCGAAAGGATAAATATCTCAGAACAAAATAAGTTTAAAATGATGAAAAGTAACTGTATACAAAACTGTGAAAATTGTTTCTAAAGATTTAATGTTGCGTAAGGGTAATGTATTTATGCATCTTTAAAGCTCCGATTTTTTAAAATACAACATTTTTAAAGTAAAATAAATCTGAAAGATTTAAGATTTTAACGGTCGCCCAAAAGGATTTGTTAAGGTTTTTTACACTCTCGCTGAGTTCGCAGTCTACCTGTCTGCTGTTATACTCACTCCTTCTAACCCATTTCTTTTTGTCTTTTTAGCTTTATTATTAAGCATAATTTTCTTCGCACTTACGCTATATATAATTCAACAGCAAAATTACAAACATTTTAAAAGCAGCATAGTAGTATACGTTTAGAATTCCCGTTGGAGCGGTAAATGCTGGCATTCAATTTTCTAAGTTTTTAAATTTTTGTTTTTGTTTAGTATCTTCTCAGTTCATCATATCAATGTTCAGTTTCTTTACTAAGATGGCTTTACGAAAGCATTTTTTGTGTGTGTTTATTATCAAGGTTTTTTTTTTGTGTTTACTTTATCTATTAAATATCACGTACTCGGCGATTATGTCACATAATATTCAATTCAACTGCAAAATCACAAAATATTTATAAACAGCGTACCTTTAGAATTTCTGACAGACAGTCTCGCGAGCTAGAGATAAAAATGTTTTATTCCGTACAATAATGGCACTGTTCGCTTTGAAATCGTTGAATTCGTTAATAAAAAATTCGTTAAAATTTTAAAAAATGTGAAAGAAATAACAAAAAAAAAAAAAAAAAAAAAAAAGAAACTCAAAATTCCGAGCGTCAGGATGCCCCTGTTCGAGTGGAGAAATACGCCATTCAAAATTTGATAGCTCTATGTACCGTTGTTTTTCACAGTGGCAGAAACATATATACATTAATGTAGATTCTTCATTATTTAACTTCATTAAATATAAATACAGAGTGATAATATTTAGTGGCTGCTATCTGAAAAGTGATTACGCCGTTTATTGCGATTCAACGCAAAATGGCGTTTCAAGACTAATATCCCATTTGGAACTTACGTTTCTTTTGGGCTAATACATTTTAAAACGTGTCTTGAAGGAGGAGGGAGGCAATTTTTGACGCTTTAATTTCTGTGAAGAGTTTGTCTTTTAAAAATAAATGCTCCGATTCAGGATTTATCACCTGCACATATATATCCATTAAATTCACGCATTCGTTTACCTAAAACATTTTAAAACTATTTATGACTATTTTATATGAGAGCTGTTCATGAAACTTCACACAAATCCTTACTTATGGACTAAATAATTAAATAATTTCAGTACTTTTTTGACACATTAATTTCATGACTATAAATTTGTTTTCCCTCTTTTTTTTTCTATTTTGGACACAGAACACATTTTGTCAGCTATAATTAGCATTTCAGCAATGTCATCCAAAATGTGGTCGTACACCCTAAACGTGATCGTACCCAAAACATATCAGTTCAAAACTTTTGGAAAGAAATGAAGGAAACATTTAGAGGTCAAAGAAATTTTGGAAGATTATTTTAAAACGCAGTTCTAAATTACTTCTTTGTATCTGGAAACTTAGTCTATTACACAGTTAAAAAACCCTTAATAAGCATACTTTATACAATCCTTGACACTAATATTTGGACCACTGAAATATTTACGTTGCGCCATATAGATTTTTAGTAGAGATTAAAAATTAATATCTGTATTAATTTTTTAACAAATAACATCAATATTAAAATATTTATTTCAGGTCTTAAGCATAAATCATTTAAATTACTTCATCATTTAGTCAAAAATGAATTCAAATCATATGCGAGGAAACAAATGGCTATGGTAAGCCTGGAGTTGGAATGAGTAATACATTTTATAAATTGTAGCCAGTTGTCTTCTCGAATTGTATTTTTATGAGACTTGCAGAAAAACAACAAGAAAAAACTTGGAATGAATCCAATTTTACTGAAATATACGACCTAATAAAGGAACATTCCTTAATACAAAGAACAGCGATCGATAAATTATGAAGACATCTATGAATCACATTTCCAGTAAACTACGGCAGAAGCAAATCCTAGGTTTCAGTCCTATAATACAAATTCTCACTTTTCAAAAAGATATTTTGGTCGGATATTGTAAATGTTCATGATACACATACATAGAGATGCGCTCATTTATGCATCCATGTGCACTCATTCAAACGGTTAAGATGAACTTGAAATAGATTATTTCGACCGACCAGACGGTATAATAGTTAGGAGAACCTACTGCGGTACTGAAGGGCTCGGGTTCGAATTCCAGTGACGGCATGGATGTTTGAAAATGTATAGTGACTTTAGTGCACTCTAAATATATGGGGAGCCGAAAGTCCTCTCGTGCGGTTTGGTGGAAGGAGAGAGAGGTGGGAGACCTTCGGATTACCCCCCTTCTTCCTCTGAATTGGGGTGGAGTAGAAATCCAACCTTCTTGAGTCTCTGGCAAGCATTCTTCCACGAAATTCATAGGCAAAACAACAACATTTAGACTGTTCCAATCTGAGGACACCAATAGGTAGGAAAGTAAACTATGCGATGTAAAAATATATACAAAACACAACGCTCAACTGTATTGAAGAGCAGAGAAGTAACGTTGATATGCATATATATAAGCATTTGCATTAAGATAATTGTAGATATATACTTGTGTTTGTGAATAAAAATAAGTGCAATGTCTTCAAAAATCATCGGTTCTGAAACTGATACTTGTGTAAGTGTAATTTTAACTCAGTGGAACTCGTTTCAGTTTAATCTGCAGATTTAATTCAATGAACAGCAGAATAATATAAAAATACAAAATTTTGGTACTTTTCCATTTTGCCGGCGCAAGAGATAAAGTCGCCAGAAATGGTACAACCGATGCCAAACGGAATATCCTCGCTGGTAACCTTTCACGCCTCATTTTCAAAACAAATCGCAGCCATTTCTTATCAGATTGATTGTTTCTCTCAATACTGGCATACAATTACTACATAGAATTTTTACCAGATAGTTCAATTTGATGCCCCAAGGCCATTCGCGGTAATTAAGTCAATTAGGATGCTATCACACTGCTTACCCGAAGGTGAAAATATAGAAGAGGCAAAGTCAAATGTTAAATTCACCTATTCTAATGTGAATGCACTAGCGAAGTAAAGCACTGGGGTTTTACATAATTTCTGAGTAAGCTATTCTTACGAATTGAAATAATTTTTGCATTCAAACTTGTATTCCAAAGTAAGATTTAACTTGAAATTAACGTAGATAATTACTGAGAGAGTGAAATTTTACTAGCGTAGTTTACGTGAGATATCACTTGGTGTCACGGAATATGAAACGGCAAATCAGGATGTTGTACTATGAAAGCATAGTAAATTCTTAAATTAATGTCTTTTTGCGAATTTATCGTCTTTATTTATTGTCTTTTTACAAAATTTTAAACGATATCAAAATGTTTATGCCTTCAAATTAAAATTTCTTAGAACTAACATTTGTTAACATTTTTTATGTGCATACTATGTGTTGTCGCCAATAAAGTGTGCTTGGCGAGATTTGTGCCGGCGAAACGGAAAAGTACCAAAATGTTTTTTTGAAAGGTTGCAGTTTCAGCTGAAAAAATATAATAAAAGACTACCATAATATTTCGAGATTAATATCCAAAACAATGAGAATTCTCATTCTCAACGGTTATATTTTTGGCCTCCAAGAAACAATTGAGAGGGAATAGCTCGCTTAGTTTTTATTTCACACAGACTGTGAAAAAGCAACAAAAAATTGCCAACTAGAAGCTCAGCTTTTAATTTTTTTATTCTTCCTTACGTTAGAGGATTAAAGAGTAACAGATATTTTATTTTAAAGCTAAATTATCACAGCTGAAGCTAACCCAGGCGTTTGGAAAGCGTGCATAAAACATTGATTCACATAAGTTATAAAAGGAAAAACTTCTTTATAAACATGCATATCAAATTTTAAAAGCAATTTTTTAAAGTATAAGTGTAGGTAAACAAGTAAAAAATTGATAATTATGCGTAAAATGAATTTTAACTGAGCTATCTTTGCTCTAAAGTATGAAAAAAAGTCTCAGAATCGAAATTTTTTGTTTTTCTTTCACAGAAACAAGAAACTCTGTCATTCAGTTAAAGAAAGTGACATTTACAGGGAACGGGAAAAAAGAAATTCTGTTCAGTCTCGATGCAGAAGCATAAAAGCACGAAAGTGCTTTTCCGTAGAACGAACTCCCAGAACAAGCACGAAAATTCTTTTCCGTAGACTGTACTTCCCGAAAGAAGTTTATTTCATACGAAAAAAAGAGTAACGTTTCATGGTTTTATTGCATGAAATCGTTTGACATTTAAACATAATGGCAACAAAGAAAAACATAATCTACTTTTTTTCTAATATATCCATTGTTAAACTTTAGTGACATAGCTTATTTGAAATAGTTCTGAAAATAGGAATTTTCGAACATAATCGAAATGTAAATTTTTGATATTTTTGAAAGTTTATGACGACACAATCTTTTAGGTAACTCAATAGTGACACAAGAATGTAAATATAATGTATAATGTAATGAATGCATAATGTAGAACTTCAAGCATTCATAATTAAAGCGTTTTCCTACCTTGTTTCGACGCTTGCTATTGTGGTTTTGCGGCAAATATCGAATTATATCCTTATTAGTTAACAACTAATTTAATTGAAAAATCCTTATGACCTGTACTTTAATCCTTATTGACATAAGAATTTTGAATACTAAATTATAAATTTGTGTGTTGGGGGTGGACTTTGATTTATTTTCTAATAGTTATTAATAAAATGAATTAATAAAATGAATTAAAAAAATAACATCTAAGGCTGTGCTGATTTCTTTCATTTTCTTCAAATTTACACGTTACAGATTTTTAATACAGGTTTGTAACTGGTACCTGAGTTTTGAGAAGTTAGCTAACTAGTTAATTGATTAAAACAAGGCACGCGATAGAGAGGCCTTGTAGATAAATTCCTGATAGAAGCAGGCTCGTATTCATGTTATTAAAACCATATTAAAAGATATTAACCACTTGCGCTAAAAAGACGTGCCACGCACGTCGAGATACTTTTGTCTCAAACCCCGAGCGACGTGAACACCACGTCGATAGGCATTTATCGCAAAAATGAAAATAACGTGATGCACACGTCGCCTAACAACGAGATTGTTTATTTCTCGAGTTACAGCTCTGGATTGCACTCGCAGACGCGGAGCGGCGTAAATGAGACACTTTACCGCTTGCTATATTGTAGCGCACGGTACCGCAACCGTGAAGTTTAGTCGTAGCACAAGTGGTTAAGACCATAACACGTATTAAATATTCATGAACCAAATTTAAGACTAACTACCAATGTTCAGCGGTCTTTCTCAACAACTAGAGGCCTAAACTTAAAAAATACGAAAAATAATACGCCGAAAGAGAAAGTCAAATACAAGTTTAGGAATATCAGAATTTAAATTTAATATATGATTTCACAGTAAGTCGATTGAATACAGACGCGCGATATTACTAATGGCGCGCGGAGTTGATTCCGTGATACAAAATGGTATTTGCTTGCTTCTCCTTATCTGTAACGTAAATACATATCCACCCCACAGAAAGCCTTCTATAAAGTCATCTTTATTCGAGCAAGTAGCCTTGACAATAGCAGGACCTTAAACAATCAGCCACCAAAGCTCATGCAAAACGATTCAAAAGAATAAGGGGATAAATTCCTACCAAAAATAGCTTTATAAATCCTGATATCAGGGTGTCAAATCGCTGATTACTACTTATTATATGTAATATAGAAAGATCATGATAAGTAGTAATTTATTTCGTATATTCAGGTAATTGCGAAGTGAGTCTTGCGCGCTCCGAGTCAACTAAAGACGACGAGAAATCTTTCGGAACATGACACCTGTAAATCTCTCTTTTCCTAAGATACGAGTGTAACAGGTGAAAGAAACATGGAGGACAACAGAAACATTCTATAATTTGAAAATACAGAATAAATTCCTTTTCACTCTTTTTTTTTTCTTCCTACTGGATGGTTAATAGTTTACGCAAAATAACTGGTATATGTATGGAGAAACTATAATTCAGACTTTTTACTCAGCATATAATATTAAAATATCTTAGAAAACTCAGGCTCATTAAGAAAATTGATAGAAATATTTGCTTCCACAATTTATGTTTAATTTTTAAAATTTTAAAGACACTATTATTATGCAGTCTTATTTTAGTACGATGCATAAAGACTAGCAGAGTGCGTAGACCTAGCTAATTCATAATTTTCACCAAGGACGGATTGGAACTTAAGAGAAAATCAACATTTTTGGTATTTTACCAATTATTAAGGACTCCAGAGGGTCTTTATGCTTCACAAAATAATATACGATGTGTTCTTCAAAATATTATATTAACACTAAGCAAATTTGCATGAAAATTCAATATATTTGATTATATGCATTACAAGCTAATAACATCAAACCACGACATAACCTTTTATTTATTTATTAATACCATGGACGAATTTTAGTAAGTATTTTTAAGCTACAAAGTCCTGCAAGTTGGTACTGAAGTAAAGAAACACAAGGCCTTCGTAATTGCAACTTATTCCTTCCGAAAAAGCATATAAACGTTACACATTGTGAACTGATGACAAAAACCAAAGGCTATTTTTGACAAAATGGTTTCATATCTTTTCAATTGCAGTAAAACTCAAATTACCTGAAACTCCATTTATTCGAATAATTTCCTTTTCTTTCCGAATTAAGCTGCTTGGTTTTATGAGTCTCTTTAGTTTCCTTTGTTGATTTAAGTAATATAAGAAGATAATGCGTCACAACTGTATGTGTATTTTAAGAAGCCATTAAATTTAGCTAAATGCATGAGTTTGTAGGTGAGTCAGTAACGCTCGTTAAATAAATAAAAATTTATTTCATCGGCCTTTTTTGGTTGCGTATTTAGGGGAAAATTGTTTTATCGTTTACTTTTACATAAACAGTATTTTGCATTTTAAGAAAATATTTTTACCAATTAAAAAGGGACTGTAGAGTTAATGACTAATTTAACAATCTTTTCTTGAAGCAATATCCAATAAATGAAGAAATAGGTAAATAAAAATTCCCATATTTACATTACAGTAAATATGTATTTAAATACGAGTATAGGCTTTCTGTTCTTTGACTGTTAAGATCCACATAAATAAAAATTTATTTACTAGATTTATTTAAAACGAAATAATAATGGGTTTTGCATTTAAATAAATAAAAATGATTTTCGTTTAATTATTACGGAATTAATTAATGCGAAATATAAAACATATGAAGCCTGCCGAAAAATGCTTTTAATATTTTGTTTAGAAGTAAAAGTATTTTTAATTGTAGAGTCTTTTCAGAAATAAAATCCAATAAATGAAAAATACAGATAAATAAAATTTTTCTATTAGATGAAAACGTATATTTGACTTTTAAAGAAAAGATACCACTTAATTACCCGGATTTTTCGAATATCCGGATGGGTTGTGGTTCCAATTTGATCGGATGTTTACAGGTTTACTAAAATCTAGATAGTGGCAGATTGCTATTCAGTATAAATCACTAACGGGATATGGAACTAATACAGAAACTAATCCAATAAATTTATTACACGCCGCAATCACTGACTATTTCTTAGGAAAGGGTTTGTGCTTATATACTGACTAATCCAAATGTAATTGAAATATGCATTTTATTAAGAGATAGCCATTTTTGGTTTCGGTAAAAGCTTATAACTCCATTCCATTTCATTTCCAGAACATTAACAAAACTATTGCACTAGCTGATTTTCAAGTTAGCCTGATTTCAAGAAAAGTTTGATAAGTTATTGAGTTGGCTAAGTTTTTAAAGAAGCTGTTATCATCTGAAGTTTTTTTAATGATAGTCACATGCAACAAGTTTCCCTAGATATTTACTTAAGCAGGAGATAAACATTTACTTCCTTAGCTAATTTATGCAGTTTTGCCGATCACTTTATAAATTTCAAATTAGGACCTTTTTTTAAATATAGTAGACGTATTTATAATATGTATGTAGAAGCAAATTAAAAAGTGCCTCAGTAGTATTAAGCCAGCTTATGTAGCAGTATTTGCTCTACAGTCTTATTTAACTGTAATAAGGAGGCATGCAAGTTAGCTTCTAAATATTCTATTACCGCATAATGTGTATTTGCTTTACTAAAATACTCTCTTGGTGTATTAAAGTTGCACGAGTTTTGTTTTCCGGTTTTAAATTTCCAGCCTTTTTAAAACCAGCATGTGTAGGGGGGAGATGGTTAGAAAATGCACAAACTTTTAACTACCTGTCAGTTATACGACACAGTGCAAGGAAGACATCTAGTTTTTCAAGTTTATAATTCAACCTGTGATAAGAGTTGGATTATTTGATTATGACAAGGTACGCTAGAGCTACCTTCTACGAAAAGAACACTTTCGTGGAGGATTTTATAAGGAAAACTGGTTCAAATTCAACCTACGTTAAGTATTCTTCACAAAAATGACAATAATTTCAGTTAATTGTATGATTTAGTTTTAAAGTCATATTTCCCGTGTATATGTAATGCAAATGTTGGTATTCCAAACAAGACAGCTAAATTTCCTCTAATGGATAATTTACTTGAATCCCCTAATAATGTACTTAATTAAGGGTTTAGCAGCCGTTCAATTAGAGCTGCATTACAAGTTCATTTGGGGTAATGAATAACTAAAAATTTATTTCGACAGAGCTTAAATACAGGAAAAACTGAGCCCAAGTTTGGTCTAAGGAATTTAGTGGAACTTTACAACAGAGAAAGAGAAATTTAAGCAAGAGAATTTCAAGGCTGAAACACTTTAGAAATCACCACGAAAATACGAAGAATTAATCGGAATAGTACATTAATGTTTTATGCTTCCTTCTTTGAAGTGTTTTAAAGATTTTAATGCTTCTAAGAAGGGTAATTATGACGTGTTTCAGCCCCTCTAAAACACATTACTGAATAATTCCTTGGATTAATCTTGGATACGACCCAGTTTCCCTTAGAAAGTCCTCTACCCTTAAGGAGATAGCCCCTGTGTACATGCCATAATCAAACTAGTTAATAATAGTTATTAAACTATTAAGAGAAAGTTACTAAAATAAGATGAAATTAAAAATAAAAACAAATTCATTTGCCAATTGCTTGATGAAAAATAAATTTACTTCTCTTCTGAATATCTGTATTTCATGTTTATTAACGGTAGGCTTCAGACAGCTATAAATAGGAGCAAAAAGTAAAAAAGAGGGCACACACTGTCGTCCTGTAGCTAGGAAGTCGAATTCGAGAGGAAGCTACAAGTGTTCAGTATTCTTAACCATTCGGTCCTTGGTCGAGGCTTATCGCATCATACATATCCTCTAGCAGACGATCTTTCTTAGATAATTTTCTGCAGAGAATCTTAAAACTTCGTTAGCCATAAAGAAGTAGTTATTCAGAAGCATTCTGTTTTGAAAAGAGTTAAGAAACCGCAGCGAAAATAATGAGCGGAAAAGATATTTTATCTGTTCCTTCAATCAAATGTGTTGAAACATACTAATCAAATGAAATGCAGATTAATTTACTACAAAAAATACATGAAAGGCAAACTGAATTTGACTCTGTGGATTAGATGTTTCAAAACTAATCAGAAGTAAAATATTTTGAGTAATCAAAATTATCTACACGATAAATTTTGACAGTTTGTCATAAATGAAAAATGAAGGCTAAATAGCAGACTAACCGAACAGTTAATTTCCCACATTTTATTAATTATAAACTCATTTAGTCCAAAGTTTCCTAAGGAATCTCATAAACTGATGTACAGCTTCCTACTTTTTGCAGTTAAAGAATAAAATTATGCTCTAAATACCAGAACGGTCCCAAAAAGTACTGATCTTTGAAAGCAATACTATGGAAGATAGAAGAATCCTCCATTATGCGGCAAATTTTAAGAAAATACAATTTTAGACTACGTATAAAGACTAAATTTATAAATGAAAAGTAAGTTTTTAATTACGGAGGAAATTATCAGTTATCTGAAAGAAAATGCATAAAAAAAACAAAAGTAGGCAAATCATTAAAATAATTACCAATAAATATTCTGAAAAAAAATTATTTTTAGGAGGAAAAAATTAACACTAACATACATAAAAATTATATACTTTTTAAAAACAATTAAGTAATCAAAGTTAAAAAAAAGTACATACCGGCACGAAAGCACGTAATAAACCGCGAAGAAATGTGAAAAAGAACAATTAAAAATAACCAGTGTCGTAAAACTATAGTGAAACGGAAGTTATAATTGCATCCATTCATTTCACTCCACATATCTAGAACATAAGTCTGTTTGCACTAATATCCCATATCACGTTTTGTGCTTAATCTGTAGCCACCACCATAATATATCCATTTCTCTGGTAAGTCAAGAGTCTAAACAGCAGTTCAAAGCTTTGATAAGTTTACGTCGAAATTTTGTTTGACAAGCGGCAACATGCATTGACACAGGTAAGGTACCTTCTGAATTGGACACAGCGACTCGCACACCTCTCTCAGAGTGCTCTCTTTCATCGGACTGACTGAATACGGCACATGCTCAACTTTTAGGGCTGCTGCTATAGAGTGCCGGTTCGTCTCGCCAAGTTCGTTTCGATGGCTGCTGCTTGTCGCCAAGAAAAATATCGCCAAGTAACGGGGTTGTATTTACGATAAACCTAATTTTAGATCGCCTAGACAGAGTTTCATTTAAACATTTAGCATAACACAAAGATAAAGCATCTGTCGGTGTATATTATTAAATCTTAAGTGTTATCAATAATGAATATTTGGAAATTAAAATAAAAATAATAAATTTCAATAAAAGAAAATTTATATATGATTTATTATTATATATTTAAAATGTAATAAATATATAATTTATTATTATATTATATATATTTATTATTATACATTTAAAATTATAATAAAGCACAATTTTGTTAGGAGAATATTTCACGAATCGCTTCGGGTTCGAATCCTGGCGAACAGGAGGGTGGAATGGAAGTTTTTGTGGCATCTCGCTTTTACGCAACATGAATAAAAGCCTGTTTTCCTTTCAAACCCTCCATGAATAGATCTATTCCTTTAGGCAGATAGCTCTCGCTAGCTTTGTTACATTTAAACAAAGAATTGAAAATTAAGACTGTTGTTTCAAATTTGTCGTGATCGTATCTGATAGTTCTTGGTTGGTTTGGTTTATTTAATTGCAGCAAAGCACTCGAGAGCTATCTGCCTAAGGAAAGGGATGCCTTCGTGGAGGACCTTCTAAATGAAACTGGCTGGTATACACGTTACACACGGGGAAACAAATGGAAATGCCAATGCAGCCAGCTCGTTCGCCAGGATTCGAACCCAGGACTGAACTATTAGTATTTAGCGTCTTAACCGCTCGGCCGCTGGTGGGCGATAGTTCTTGATATGCAGAAAAATGTTTTGTCCCTGCGTTACCAAAGTATTTGACTTCGAAACTTCCTCTTCAGTTTAATGCTTGAAACTATTTCTAAAGCTCTTTAAAAAAATTGAAAAAAGCACTTAAAAGTACATGAAATTTATACGCGGGCTCTGGTTAGGTTTTATTCATTATGACAAAACATTTGAAGGGTGTGTTCCACAGAACGTATGGAAAGGACTTATTAAAGCACCTGGTTGATATTCACGCCAAGAAAAGCCCATGAAGCCTGCACATTATGTCACTGGTATCAAGCCCGCGAAAATCTACCAGCTTTCAATAGCGCTTTCGAATCAACCCCTGACGAATTCCGCCTCACCTAGAGATTTGGATAAGACAAAACCGCTTCACAGACATACACCTGAAAAAGTATTTTTAGCATCTTGCTAATAAATCAGTCAGTCACTCAATCAAGGTGAAAGATTCTACTTATGTACATTACAAACTAGGCAAAGATTTTAAACTAGTAATGGATTTCGAGCTTATTAAGCGGCACTCATGCTTTTACTGTGCCTTGAATCCGATACTTTTTGACATCAGTTGAATAACAGTAAAAATTTTAACCACTTCATTACCAGACGAATCAAACTCAAAGGACAACTCGATTAAAAAGTGAGTAAAGTATGCTCATATCAGTCATCTTAACGCTTAATTCAAAGTCATGATTAGAGCGGCCAAGCGGTAAAACTGCTGAACACCGATAGCTCGTCCCGCGTACAAATCCCGGCGAATAAGCTCGCTGTATGGGAATTTGCATGATTTTCCCTCGTGGTAAAATTGAATACTAGCCAATTTCCCACAAATAGTCGATGTCACCAACGGCCGATGGGTTAAGACCACTGAATATTGGTAGTTCGACCTGGTTTGGGCACGATCTCAGGTGCACTGTCTGGCTCCATGGCTGTTTTTCTCGATGTATAAAGTGAATACGGGCCAGTTTCCTTAGAGTCTTCCACGAATGCGTCTCTCTTGTTAGTCTGACAGCCCTCATGACTTGGCCATATTCAGATAACCTAACCGATATAAAGTACTCCACGAACGTATTCCTGCCCTTAGGAAGACAGCTCTCGATCGCTTTTGTCATTATATAACAAATCCCATATAATAACATAAAAAGGATTCTAAATCGTCAAATAATGCTTGCGGAAAGTACACAATACTTGTAAAATTAAATAAAGTTTTATTTTATTAATTTTTACAGAGGATTTGTTTAACTTCAGACAACATGCTCCACTGTAATGCCTATTTGCACTTCGTTCAACTTATGTTTATGAGTAAGCCCCCTAATGGCGAGTTGCTAAATCTGTGAAGCTCTTTCTGGTTTCGGTTCCTAGAGATTGAGCCGACTGATTGCTTTGGGTTTTCGTGCTTTTCACCTGAGTGATGAATGCGAAGCAATTTCCCTTGGAAACCTTCCAGGTAGGCACTCTTCGTAAGGATGCAACCATTGAGTTACTTTATAATTCGCATAATTTCACAAATATTTATTTAAACGAACAATAAACACTGATTAATGAACAGTGAAACTGACAATGGGCATTGATCAACTCATCAATATTTACTTATCTAAATCTAAATAAAAAACACTATTTATATAAATGACAAAAATATCTTTATATAAATTAATGCATTTTTATAAGTTTCATATTTCCTGACAATAGTCCGAATTAACTTTTTGAAATGTTACCTTAATTACGTAAGATTGATCTGACAGTAGTTGAATAATATGAGGTTGATGATATTTAAAGTTTTTGAAGCTTAATAAAAAATGAAGTTTAAAATATATTTTGGAGTAGAATTTTTCACGATTACTTAATTCCCGATGCTTAGCTATAATTAGTTCACTGCATATAGCATTTTGTGCGAACGTATTTTACTTAGCATTAATTTCGGTTCCAAGTCTTATTATGACCAGTTGCGATTAGACCTGCAGTTTTTTAAAGTGTTAGTCTGTGTGTTAATCATTTAATAAAACCTCAAGAGGAAACACAATATGCAGTTTTGAAGCTATCTACAAAATGTTTTTAAAAATACATCGACAAATTAACTTCTTGGAATATGAAAGAAAAAGTGTTGCCTTTGACTTAGTTTTTATTCTGTATTTAACATGTAAGTATAGTTAACGTTTTCACATTTTGAATACACAATAACATGCCACTCGATAAAATAATACGAATTACATGAAGCACTTATCACTTCATATGCAATCAGACTTTTTAGTAAGTTATTTATAAATAAATCAACACCTTGATAGTGAACGCATCGCTGTATATTCCAAATAATTCAAATGAATGCTATTTCTGTGTTGCAAATCTATACTTCGTTTAATATGGATTCCCCCCCTTAATACTTCAAAGAAATAAAAGTTTAAAACGAATAAATAAGTAAAATTATCCTTAGAACAAAAATTCGTAAGACACTTTTTTTTTTTTGTAAAAAAGACGAGCAACTTGTTTGAGGGCAGTTTCGAGCTCAATAGAACTAGAGCCTTTTTACGACTATAAGACATACGCATACATTAACCTACAGTAATTATTTTTCAGCGGTGCCGTTTACGAGCAACATTTCGATATGACCCGGAAGATGACAGATTTAATTGAAATTCATCGCCAAACTCGGCGACCATAAATACAGTAACCCTTCTCAAACTACAGAACGCCTCGCGAGTGCAAGGGTAATTCTAAAAAGGTAAAGTCACGTGGTACTCATTTTTCCTCAGCAGGGATGGCGAAAGGCACAGAATAAGACAGATGCCTGGCCGCAAGGTGATAGAATATAGAGCACTGATCCATGCAGATCTAAATCAAGGGAGGGGGGGGATAGATCCGCCCTTTTTCAAAAAGGGATATCGCTGAGGAGCTTTTTGATTCCATTCATTGAGAAACTTCCTTCGCGGGGTTTTCGTTTATCTTAAGTTCCGCTCAGGAAAAAGTTTTCCGTTACAATTACAGTGCGCCCTTTTGCAACTTTTCAGTTTTTTTCCCCCATTTTTTTTCAACCATATTCTGCCACATTACCGCGTTGTAAAATTACATATGCGCACGTGGACGGACATTTCACTCGAAGTAACTCCCCAAGAAATCACATTCATCAGAAAACTCTTCTGTCAGGGAGGAAAAAAAAAAAAAAAAAAAAAAAAAAAAGCAGCTATAGCAAGGTTCTTTACAAAAGCAGTCCATTAAATTAAACTGATTATCCAAATAGTCAGTTAAATTACTCAATATTATAAATTAAGTTGTTTATCCAAATAGAAGATGTGAATAATTAAAGGTATAATGATAACAGTGGCGTGACAAATCCCACATTTAAGGAAAATTCAGGAACTAGGTAAGTATTAAAAAGCAGGAAGGAATTAAGATAAATAACGCTGCAATATAGAAATTCTAACTGAAATATTTAATTTCATTGACAATTTAATCCTGTAAGTAATTGCGTAAAATGCCAAACAGCAATGCGCTATAAACTAGTTTTTTCAGTCGTCTAATGAGCAAAGGTAATCAAGAGTTATTCATATCCGAAAGCTCCATAACAAATTCTAACGTTTTTCTGCAATGATTAAAACTGCTAAGTATGCATCGAAATCGAAAGACTATTTTTCAAACTACTTTAAAGATGGGAGGATTCTTAAAAATTGACTGAGAATTTAATTAACCGAAAACTGTTTAAAGATAACTTTTAATAGCATTGAAAGCATTAACTGCAATTTTCATTCACAGAGATAAACTTAATTTGTATAAGTCTTAAAAACATGAAAAATCCAGACAGCTAATAATTTATGTGCATATTTTATACTTTGGGTTCAGCGGAAGAAAGCAAGATTTTTTGCTGGTGAAGCCACAAATGGATTATGACCCACTGGTAATGTAATGCCTGTTTAACAAAGGATATAGAAAAATTTTTCCAGCTGTAGCATGTAGTATTTTAATTTTCTGACAGAAAATAACTGTAAATTTATCAATATCTATATTTCCTGTCAAGATAAGAGGATATATTGAAAATCTTTGCATTATTTGTGAATGAGATAAGTTGTTTATATTGTTCTCATATAGACATCATTTGACAATCCCAGAATTTCTTTAGTTACAGTCGCGTAGAATTAATTTTTATTAAGAAAACACATTTAAAACTTTCTTATTTGATTTCTTTTCCAGTCTGGGAACTGAATTTACTAATGATATATTTAAAACTGCATTTCCAAAATTTGGTACAGCCTCACTTGAACGACACAAGTGAAACATTTTAATAGATAATGTTCGGTTAATTTATTATTTTATTTAATATTTGGTTAATAGATTATTTTATTTAAAAAATAACTCTTCTAAGTGACGTATTTATTCACAAATGTTACATAATTTACCCTAAACAAATTATTTTCAAGCACTGAGTACTATATTTCGAAAATACATTTTTATGCAAAACAAACAGAAAACCTCCGACTATCCCACACTATAAAATCTGCAGCTAAACCACTTTTTCTTAAAAATATTTTTAATGACCGACAGGTCTTTCATTAATTTAAAGGATAATTAGTTTGTGCTTAAACGTCCTAAATAAGTATTATCAATTCATAAAACGGATATTTGCTTTCAGCATCATAGACTGAAAAAAATTTTCGAATGGGAAATATGCAGAAGCATAGTAGAACAAGACTAGTTTGGTTCATTTGATTATGGTAGATGCCTTCGTAGAGGATTTTCTAAGGAAAACTGGATCATGCCCACGTTACACGTGGAAAAACCACGAAAACGGCCACGCACCTAGCTCGTTCACCTGAAATCGAACTCAGATCGAACTACCAGATTTTACAGCTCGGACGCTGTGAACAGAATCATGGTAAGAGAATATAAATTCAGGAAAGTTCTGAGAAATCCCAGAAATGAAAATATGAATATTGGAATACTGGGAGTAGAATGAAAAGAAGAAAGCATTTCGCTTACCAACACTTGCACCTGATTTTTAAGCCTATATATTCCCCTACACCTATTTAAAGAAGTTTCAACTTGTTTGGATAATCTGCGTTCTGTAATCGAAGCTTTACTGCATGTTAGTAAAGCAAAAACAATCAAATATGATGAAGACATTTTAAATATATTGGCCTCACAATTTTATGTTCCTTTGCAATGTAATCCATTGGAGTTATATACACATTTTGTCTTCACGTTAAGCTAATTTCTTCTCAAAATTTTGAAAATATGGATAACTGAAAAATATTTAATTTAGAGTTTTCAGTTTTGCATGAAAAATAACCAGGAGTATATATAGCCTGGCCGCTTAGGAGTAAAATTAATGACTTTTATTAAAACCTACGAAAACTCCACATTTAAAGCTAATTTGAGGATCCGAGTTAAAATGACAAGCCGATTAATATACCTTTGCACCTCCAATAAATGGGAGGCGCTTTGTTCTGAAACGTACATGTTAGGTAAGATGTGAGATAATTCATAAAGCTATGAATATGGCAGTACCAATATGTGGATGCTCTGAAAAAATTAACAATAAAAATGAGGGACTGGAAGAGTTTTTCTTAAACTGTTAAGAAAAATTACATGTGAGAAAAATGCAATGCAAAGAATTTTAATTAATTGTAGAATCATTTTGATACGCAGAAGATGTGAATAATGAGCAATACCCTCGCCGGGACTGGCACCTGGACCTCTCAAATACGCGCCGAGTATGTTACCGTTACACCACAAAGGCATGCAGAAAGGAGGGAGAAAATACCTTATAAAATAATTAAAAGATTTTATCAATGAAAGAAAAACCAGTCTCAACGGTAATACTCAAGAGAAATGAAAATTCCTTTAAATCATTACCACTCCATTATCGAGATGATGAATGCTGAAATCGGAAACTCTTAGTCCTCAAGAAACCTGAACTGACAGCATACATTTTAAATATTAAGATGAAAATTATATTTGCCTGTTAGTTTCATATGTGTTATAATTAACACATACCTTACCCATACTATTCATGACTTAGATCAAATAGATCAATCTCTGGTGCGACACTGAATCAGATGTTTTTAACTAAAACGATCATTAAAAAAAAAAAAAAAAAAAAAAAAAAAAAAAAACTGTTCTGAAATTTCAGCTAAGCTATTGAAGGTAATGCACGAACTTTCAAATGAATCTAGAATTTACGAAGTACTAGACAAAGAGGAAGCACCAGACAAAATCAAACATAAGAAATCGTCTTCACTAACAGCATTTACAAATTAGATGTGGCATAGGGGGCTGAGCTGCAGTTATCCTGACTCGTATATCAGGATCGTCTGCTCCCAGGCCGAGTACAATTAAACTTGCTTTTACTTCTGTTTAATTTTTTTTGTTGATTAAATATTGAAAGATAATATAATATATAATTTTGATGCTAGAAAATCTCATTTCCAGAATGTTTCCAAACTTTAACATCTGTGCTACTTTGATATTGCTTGGAAAATAAGATGAACTTTTCACGCGGCAACACGAATAGTCAGTTTAGTATCGCCATTCGGGAGCATAAGATCTTTTAGATTTAACCGATGTGTAATTTCTTAGCCAACTGAGATATTTAAATGTAATAAACACTTCTTTTGTTTTATATTTTAATAATATCTAACCGATATAACTTACAATAAATTTAATTTATAATGCATATAATTGAAAATTATGAATATTTACAGCATAATTGCACTTGATAAAAGTTCCTAAAGCCATATATTTTATATTTTGACGTAGAATCATTAGAGTTTAAAATAATTTTATTATTGTATAACTAGTTGATTGACCTAAAGTTTTAAGCAAATGATTAGACAAAAATTGCGATTTGTCTCGTACATATTCGAAATTTCTTAATTTCTTCGTTCAATTTTAGCACGGATAAAATGAAACAAGATGTATTAAGCTGTAAAATTCTTTTTTTTTTTTCGCTCTCCAAACGTAGCCTTTGGTATTATGTTTCAATACTTACATTAAAAAAAAAAAAAAAAAAAAAAAAAAAAAAAAAAAAAAAAAAACTTTGCTTTATTTTGAAATAGAAAAAGGATTGGGTGTTAAGGCAAGTGAAGCGGTAATATCTTCACTTAATTTTTGTAGAAATGAGTGTTTTGTCTAATGTTTTGTCTAAAAGAAATAATAAAGTATTTTAGCTTAATATTTAGTTTAACTTTTGTTGCGAAAAAGAAAACTGATAAATAAGAAAATATTACCCTCGTTTGCTTTGCAGTAAATTTGAGTTTGGCCTATTATTCGTCTCCTACATTTTTTTTAATATCCTGTTTACTTTTGACGCGATTTTAAATTAAGCAGCGTACGACTGTTTAATTTAACTTAAACTATTTCTTCAGTGAAATAATTTCAGATTCAATGCGTTTGAGGAATTTTAAGTTCTCACATATGTAGTAAATCAAAAGCAGATACTAATAACAAGGAAAAAGTATATTACACAGAACAAGAAAAGTTAAAAAGAGGAATAATTATCTCTCTAGCATGAACAAGCAGTTTTATATTAAAATTCAGTAGTATCAAGTACTGGTAATTAGATCTTGTAGATTGATACTGAGCTGCTCATACTTCTGAATAATTCCCATGAACAATGAAAAACAGATGAAAAAGAAAAAGCTTATTTTTTTTCTTTGCGTTCAGCATCCAATTTTCTGAAACCTTTGAAATTTCTACAGACCACGTGACAGGCTTTAATTGATCCAAGAGGACGGTTTTAGCCCCCCGCAGACCTAATGTACCCGAATACAAGGTAGCGGAAGCCGTTTCAGTTTAGTTTCAATCACAAGAGAGGATAACAAAATAGAAGGGGGATGTGTATTTGCGTAGAGTACCATTGCCGGTGTTACGCTCAGTTGGTACTCGCTCCGTAGCGGTAGACACTATGCGACGGAAACAGCTGACGACAACACAGGTGTTAAACACCGCGATCTGTACCATTCTTTCGCTGTCGCCAGCTTGTGGATCGTAGGGAAGAATCTGTCGCCAAGTTATTGGAACTGCGATACATTTCCACTCGAGAATCGAGATATTCTGAAGAAAATTTCAGTCATTTGCTTATTAGCTATTTTGCATTCCGCAGAAAATCCCTACATAGGCAATGCAAATGGAAATAAATCTCATCGCATCACAGAACACTGATAAATAAAATAAAATTCTTAAATTTATGATTTTTATTATAATTTTGCTAAATTACCAAAAATGGATGATATCACATCATTCAGTATTGTTTCAGTTCTGTTTAAGGTGCTTTTTTTTTTTTTTTTTTTTTTTTTTTTTTTTTTTAGCTAAAGCTATGTTAATTCAATCACTTTTTGATCCAGTGTTAAGTACGAAATAGGTCTAGAATTATATATAAACAACCTAAATATTTACAGTTCTGTACGTGATAAAAAAATTGCACTAAAGAACCGAGTTTAAAGATTAGACGTTAATAACGACATATATCAATCCCCCTTTGATGCGATACTAATTACAGTATTTGAACCATTTGAAAAAGAAATATTAAAAGAATTCAATGTTTAACATTAATTTAAAATTCTTCATCACTTCTCATATCATCAAAATAATAATTTACTTTCATAAACTAGTTAACACAGCCCTAAAGCACTAATCCGTAACGAGTCACTAAATTCATCTTTTGCATGTAACTTTAATTTTAATGGAATCATTTGTGTTACGTTGGGATGGACTCCTGAAAATAACGCAATAGCAGTCCCTTGAGTTTGGAATGAAACTTCCAGAGCGCAGACATGTCATCCATTCGTTATCAAAAGACTGAACCCATAATGGAAAAAACAATCGTGAATATAACATTTGTTCTAGAATAGTAGTTGGATCATTTGGTTTATGGAAAAACAGAGGGGGGGGGGCTATCTACCTGAGTAAACCTAAATATACGAATATCGTGACATGGGGCTTGAATTACATTCATAATGAAAACAACCGAATTTCTTGACAACTTTGTTCATCGGATGGAAATTTTCAATTGAACAATTTCTCAAAATGATAAGAGTAATTAGTGCATAGAAATTTGAAGAATACAGCCAAATAATGATTTCGCTTTGAAACTTATTGTTCAAGATTTAGAAATAATGATTTCGCTTTGGAAGTTCCTGTTCCAAGATTTAAAAAATTATTTTTGATAGAAATGATTCCTTTAAACAGTAATAAAAAAATGTTGTATATTCCGAGATCTTGATCAAATGCCATCTTGTTTGGGCATAATCTTATAGAGTGATATTATTAGGTTATATCGATGCAGGAGAGTGAAAAAATGTGCAATGCCCTCGCCGAGATTCGAACCCTGGACCTCATGATTACGCGTAGAATATGCTTCCAAATACACCGCGAAGGCATGCGGAAAGGAGGGAGAAAATACCTTATAATCTTTTGATTTGAAAGTATTATTTATGCTAGAAAAAAAAAAACTTTGATGAGATATTCATGTAGCCTTTCCAGTGAATATGGTTTAACGTGAATATGAGGCAACTGCTCTTAGAAATTCCTACACGAACGGCATCCCTCTCCATAAGCAGATTACAGCAAAGAACATTGGACTGATAAATCCAAGCCTAATTAAAATTTATTACATTAGATCCTAAAGATATGTTTGGCTACATTCAAACTAGACAGCCTTATTATGCGATACAAAATAGTTCGAAGAGTGAGAATTAGTAATTGGTTTACTAAATTAATTAAAATTAAAGTGCTTAGAATATGCTTCAGCTGGACAAATACCTTCTCTAATTTTTTGATTCGTCATATTAATATATAAATTGAAAATTTGCTAACAAAATCCTTTTTCGAATACAAAAGGTTCTTGTATACAGCCATCTAATTACTTTGTACAAATGGTTCTTGTATACAGCCATCTAATTACTTTGTACAAATGGTTCTTGTATACAGCCATCTAATTACTTTGTACAAAAGGTTCTTGTATACAGCCATCTAATTACTTATCTGGTTAAAAATCCAATTACTTATCTGGTTATAACATTATCTGGTTAAAAAAAGTGGCTCCCTTCCCATTGCAAATGTTTCCTCCCACCTGGGTTTCAATTTATTAGATTACAGTAAATCACACAAAAGCTACCTGCTTAAAGAGAACGGTTACTTCGTGAAAGAATTTCTGTGGCAGACTGGTTGGCATTGACGTTTGCCTATGAAAAAAAAAAAAAAAAAAAATGAAAATGCCCAAGCATTTAGCCCTTTCGCAGGAATTTGAACCCGGACTGAATTACCAGTGCTTAGCGTCTTATCCGTTCAAACGCAGGCAAGTCACTTTACCCATGGACCAGCTCATCGAAAGATGAGAAATTTCAATTCACTGCTTGCTTTAGGGCCCTAGTGAAGATTTCAAAATTGAATCAAGAATCTATCTAAGCTAGCATGGGAAGAGAGATAATTAAAAACATATTTTTACGAGTTAATAAATATGTGGTTCTTCATTGAATTATCATGGATTTAAAACATTTTACATAGATCATAAATATATTAAAATATATAAACTTAAGTACATGGAAAATGTCTTTTGAAAAAAATCTGTTCAATTACAAATTTGAGCTTCAAATATATTAAAAATTAACATAAATCGTATGCTATTTTGCTTAAAATTCTCGAAGAGTTAATGAATATAATTTTAAGAAAATTAAAGAGTAAAATTACTCTCTAATTTGCCACTAAATTAGAATTTTAGTACACTTGCGGATATAAGTCGCTAGAAACGTTTTTTTTTTTTTTTTTTTTTTTTTTTTTTGGTATTATATTGTTATCTTGCAACACAGAAATTTTATCTTAGAGTATACAAGTCCCATAATTATCGCATTTGTTAACTGCGGTATTTTCTCTTTTAAAAAATAGTAGTAGTTTTGTATTAGGAAACGTAGGTTCTTCACGTATTTGAATACAAATCAGTCATCTTAAGGCATCTGCATAGACTGAAATACATTCCTTATTCCCATAAGCTTTTTGTAACAAGAAAATAATGACCTGCCTGAAGGGGGGAAAAATTAAATTATTCTCGAAACTGTTTAATTTTAAAAATTAACCATCTATTAGTAATCATGCGTTTCTTTTCCTTTACTAAGGAGATTTACAGTGGGAAAGTAAAAGTCTTCATAATTTACATTAATCTGTAGCTATACATAAAATACATGCAAAATTAATTCCAATCGCAAACTTTTAAATTTTTGAGAGATTCAATACTGTTAAGTTATCGATACAAATTAATAAGTTTTCATATATACAAAACCTGATAATTATTTAGGTCCGCAAGGCTGGGCATAGAGCTCCATATTTTAGGCGAACCACAAAATGTTTTACGATTTACTCATAATTCTTATTTTTCTTTATGGAAATTCGAAAACTGTATTGAGAGACATCTGAAAGAACTCTGGGTACCATATGAACTTTATCGGGTCCTGCAAGTAGCCCCATTCGACCTAATACGGATTACACAAGCCACATCATCTTATATAAACATAAGCGGGTTAGGCATATAATTGAGAAAAATATGTAAAATTTTCATAGGCGATAAATGCTCGATAATTGCAAACCACGCATTGCTCCGTGGACGCTTGGGTAACGTCACCTGGCGGGTCGCGTGGCTCACGTGCAGGAACTCCCCAAAGGCGAAAAGGGTCCCGAGTGGGGGAATAAGACCGGAGAGGGGGGGATCGCGTGCCCCATTGCATGCTCTTTGATTCCCTTCGTCATTTGCCTCATCCAACATCCTTTCCATTATCCACACCAACCAGTCTACCCCCCCCGACAGGATATTAAGATTTTTCTAGTCAATATGATGGCATTTAGTTCACAGTAAGGCAGGGGAGGGGAACAAATAGCATTCACATATGGGAATTCCTAGTTCACTAAATTATTTAAGAAAACAAAGTCGAAAGATAAATTACGTTGCTTTATCGCTTAAAATCCAGGCATTTTCTCTGTAATGTAATTAAGATATATTCGTGAACACCGCCAAGAATTTCGCAAAGTCAAGAAATCTAACTTCTTAACACGAAACTATTTAGATATGAGGATAAGTTTCCTGTAAGCTCGATTGCCGGGTATAAAAATCCGAGATTTCTTTCGTGTATTTGGGAGTGGGTTTGCAATAAATCACTTTTATGCAAATGAATTAAGGTGACACTGCCGAATTCAAACAGGCAATTTTGAAGTCCTTACTTACAATAACGACCGAAATGTCGACAAACACGTAGCAAGGAATTAAATGTCCAGCGGAAGAACTTGCGCAAAGAAACAGTACGTAACTAGAGTAATTTAAAGATCCCTCTCCCCTCAGAAGGAAATATTATTTAAAATGTTTGGTTTGATCTATAAAATAAATAAATAATTTACTATTCGCTACTGAAACGTGTTTGGTAATTTATTAATATATAACTATATACCGATATAAAAGGGAAGATTTTACGTTACATTGTTGTATAAAATATGAATTTTGTACATTTTTAGTTTGACTTTTGGTTATTCCATCTTTTCTGGTTAGGGTTGCTTTGACTTCAGACCGCTGTCGAACACAGGTTTCATGAATTTTCCATCTGGAATGGGTTTAAATGTCAGCGGCGCCGGTGTTAGGCTTTTTATCAGTTTGCCCAATTTCAACGCGCTCTAAATTCTGCCTCTCGGTTCGGTTGCAAAGGCCTTGCATGCCAGTTATCTTCTTAAATAAATAAGACGAACTTCTGTCACATTTAAAGTGAATAATAAATTAATTCGCGGTTAAAAAACATAGCCTTCAAATACGCTGAGAAATTTTGCCGTTCTCTCTAGCCTCCACCTGAGTACACGATGTGATGACGCAATAACGGAACTTCTTAAGTCATCACTGACAGCTCCAACTTTCGCTTTAGATTTAGGTGAAGTCATAACTAAGGCAGCTTCGAGTTTCTGCAACATCCGTAGCAGATACCATGAATGGACAACTGTTTTATGAATGAATTTTGATATCTTATCAGAGAAAGTCAACTTGAAAATGACGCGTCTTTCCTATAAGCTTCTTTCTTATCGGTGACGTGGACAGGAATTTTACACCTACTATTTACACTATCCCAGCGGCATGTCACCCCATCTGCAACCAGACGGTAATGTGACCTAATGCAGCTATACTGAGTAAATTTGCTGACAGCTGATGGATAATACCGGAAATTAAGCGTTTCAGCATTTAAAAACAAACACGAATTTGGCAATTTTTCATAAATTTTCGTGAAAAATTGGAAAAGCAAATAAAACATATTCAATTTTAAACAATCTTGATACAATTTCATATTTTCGTTTTCATTAAATTTCGATATCAGTGTGGGAATTTTATTTTCATTTTTTCAGATTTCTTTTAGCTAATACTTTGCAGCTTTGTTCTACTCAATAGCAAAGAAAAAGCGATGATATATTTAAATTTTCGTTCTTCGTTAGCTCTGATATCACGAGACAAAAATATATTTTACAAATTTATTGGTACCGTCGCAAAGGCAGGCTCTAGTTCAATTGTCCAGAGAAATCGAATCCAGAAGGAAACAACTAGTATCCTTTAAATTATTTAGCCATTGGCCAACTTCGATGAAAAACCACAGAAAAATGTAAATTATTTATCACAGAAATGTGGTTATCGAGGAAATAGTATATTTCAAAGAGAATACATTTTACCATTTCACAATAATGCTAAAAATCGTTGGACAATTAAAGTGTTGCAGTTACCACTTCTCAAGAATTTGGTAAGTTATTAGCTGATTATGGAAAAAAAAAAAAAAAAAAAAAAAACCCGCAAGGTCAATCTACTTAAACAGCGAGATGCTCTAAGTGAGACTGTCTAAGTGAAAGTGACTCGTATTCTCGTTACACATGGGAAATACCATAAAATCCCCTAAGCAACCAGCAACCTGGGAATGGCTACCAGTATACAGCGGTCTTAAGTAGACTCGAAACATAAGCACAAGCAGATGCAATACTGTTTATTCAAAATATAAACCTTTCCAAATATTACTATACGTTGCGTTCTATTTTAAAAAACTACCTTAAATCTTCAGTAAATAATAATAAAAAAAAAATAATGTGCGCATCTTTCTTGGCGCCTAAAATGTTCAGCTGTCGTAAGGCTGATTATTATTTATTTACAAACTAACCATAGAATTTTTATACAATTCTTATTACCAGAAATTTTACTAGCTTGTAACAAGGTAGAATTAAATTATAATTAGACTTCCACCTTTAGAAAATATCCTGGCACATACACTGATGTCTTGCGATCTGTACTGTCATTTTCGCAAACAGGTTCTGTAGCGCACTTCAGAGTTTTAACATATGCGTGAAATAATTTAAATATTGCACTTCCAGGAATTCCTACTCAATATGAAATGAAAGAATAATATGAAACTGATTTTCCTGTAAATATTATTCTGTCATAATAAAATATAAAACAATAGTGAATTCCTTGTTAGAAAGATTATTATAGAATGCGTCAAATGGTCATAGCTTCATAGCATGCTGTAAAAAACAAATAAGAGCAAGTTGAGGAAACAGACAAAAATAGCCTAACTTCTACTAATAAAAAGTTTTGAAATTAAACGACTAATCCAACTTGATGCCAAAGTCGCATTTCCTGAAAGGCAAATGCTACTCAGTTTTAATTAGAATGACTTCCACGAAAGCACCAGTTTCTTTCAAGTACAGAATGTAGGTAATCCTCAAATACATT
This sequence comes from Stegodyphus dumicola, assembly GCF_044657685.1. Taxonomy (NCBI): domain Eukaryota; kingdom Metazoa; phylum Arthropoda; class Arachnida; order Araneae; family Eresidae; genus Stegodyphus; species Stegodyphus dumicola. Next base: position 102,016,304 of record NC_140781.1, on the reverse strand, counting down.
TCTATAATTAACTAACCACATGACTATCGTGCCAGGAACATGATTGCTTGTTTTTTTCAGTTTTCTTTATGGACATGGATATGTGCGTAATCGATAACGCAGACACGATGTGCATATTTTGGTGCAGATGAATAAACAACTAAATTAGAATATACGTAAGTTTTTGGGTGATCCAACATAAATCAAATCGAACATAGGAAACTTCACTTGCTTTGGGTTTGGTTTTATCTTAGGCCATCTGATATAAATAGGTCATATTTGAGATCAAGTAAGGACTAGCTGCGATGAAGGATAATAAAAACAGTCCTAGTTTTCCTCAATAACTACACCCTGTTAAACAGGGTTTATATAATGCAGACAATACAAAGTTTTATTTAATTAAAAAAAAAAAGAAATAGGATGGTTTGGTTTATTTGATTACGGTAAAGCCCACAAAAGCTGTCTGTCTAAGGAGAGGGATGCCTTCGATGAGGACTTTCTACGGGAAAGTGGGTCGTACAATACGTTACGCATGGCAAAAGAACACAAAAACGCCCATGCAGCCAGCCCGTTTGCCTGGAATCGAACCCAGATCTTACTACTAGTGCTCTGCAACTTTACCACTCGGATGTTGGTGGGAAAAGAAATAGAATGACTTTGAACTCTACTTGAAATTTATTTGAATTTGATGAGTAAAGGATAACTCTCAGAAGGCTCCAAAAGAAAACCAGGAAATAAAGCAAGAGTAAAACCTTAGTTCTAAGGAGCAGTCAACTCAGCAGGGATGCAGAAAAAGATTTTGTCTGCGCCTTTGTAAGCGATTTCTTAAAATTACATTTGTATAAATCTGTTAAACACCTTATTAATATGAACTATTGAACTTCCATTCCGGTTTCGTTAAAAGCCACTCCCAAACCGATCCTTAAATTAAATTTAAATCTTAAAATTTAAGAACTTCCCTCTCAAAATACTGCTCAGTTGAAGACTTAACCCTTGTCTTACCACAAAATTGCATGTGTTGATTAGTCAAATAAGAAAATACCGCGCTGACCTGTCTTACAAGGATTGTGTTCGTCAAGATTTTATTATCAAATTGGAAGAGTGAGTTTTATTCAAAATCTAGGCCAATTTAAGTTTGCTTCTTTTTGGTCTAATTTTAATTTAGATCTGCTTAGTTTACAGATGAGAAATCCCGTGAAAACTCCTGCAGACATGCCGTTCAAAAGACGGTAACGAAACCGTAGACAAGAGCTCTTCATAGCTGGACTTGGGCAGGATATATTTTAATATAATTAAGTAGATGCAATATTAAGTATGCAAGCCAAATATACAAAGTAACAGTATGTTATCAGCTCATGACACGCATCCACTTTACGGCACTTTACTTAATAAAACTAAATTCGTAATTTAATAATTGCTTTTTCGAACTTAGTCTAACATTTTGAATACAACTGTAGTATATCGATTCTAATTTACTATTTTCATGATCAAAACTAAATCTAAAATTCTGAATGGGAATTATACTTGAGCATACGAGTTTAATATTTCCCTTATTTTATGTTATCGAAAAACTCAAACTGATTATTTATACATTCTTTTTGAATTTTTGGTGCCATTTGAATTTTTGGTGTAAATAATCCCTACTGATGCTTAATATATCAAACGGAAGAAGTTATTTCGATAGTGAAAGGAAGAAAGGGTTATTTACTTGGGAAATTGTTTCTTCTGCATTTCTTTCGTACAGGATGTCTGATAAAAGTGATTACATACTTTATTTTTTAAATATTGATCTTAGACACGAGTTTCTAATCACATAGTTTCTAGAAGTAAAGTGAACAACTTTACGAGAACAGATTCAACATTTTGGGGGGAAGGGGCAGAATATCAAATGAATTCGAAAATACAAAATTTGACTTTTTATGGTCCCTGAAAAACCAAAATGTTCATTCAGATAATTCAATTTCCAATAATTCCACATATCTGGATAACTGGACTTTTGTGTAACACTTTCAGTTATGTTACATATAAAAAGTTCCACAACTTAGAGTAAAATTCAAAAAGTAATCTTGTAAAAATTTTTTCTGAATTGGTTCGCTTTCAAGAAGAAATTAACGTTCACTTTAATTTATTTGTAAAATGGGAAAAGCAAAAATAACAGCAGGTGTATCAAAACCAAACATACTTCATGAGGCCGGAAAGAGTGAAAGGTAGACCAACAATGATTGCAATCTTCTGTTTTCCGTCCACCCCAGCTGTCCACTTTCGTTGTAATATGTATAATACAGCTATATCATCATAAAAGAACATCCTAACCAAAAAAAATCCAAAATTTTCAAAACTTTTTCTTTAATTTTAAAAATCTGTCATTTCACATTCCAGCTTTTCATCAACAAATAAACCATAAAAGAAAATTATTTAAAATTATTAAACTTTACATGGCGATCCTTGAAACAGGCCGTACATACATATATTTAGAGGCTTTTCTTTACGATCTGTTTGATAATTATGGGCTTCAATGATTCTTTATTGCCAAGTTATACGAAAAGCAGCTCACACGGCGATGTGATGTCGACAAACATTTCTCGAATAATATATTAGGCTTCGAAATATCAGTTTATTGTTGAATTTGGAATCGGATGGTTAAAAAATAAGATACTTTTCTTATTGTACATACTATTACTTTGACTCAAAGATTATCACAATACACTACAATTTATACTGAAAATGTTTTAAAATTCGGATATGCAATTTCAGTAATAAATGTTTTTAAACGAGTTATTATAAAATGTAAAGCATACGTATTCTTAATGCCAATAAATTTCTTTTGATTGAAGTTATAATTTCTTTTTGACTTAAGTTATAATTTAATGTTGCAATATTTTAAATCAAAATCAATGTGTTGCTTTCTTTTTAATTCTTTCTAAAAGAAACATTTAAAGAGCAATTCATAATCATAACAGTGCATAACATACGAAATTCAAAGTGGCATGTTTGAACATTTTTATTCGTAATTAAATTTTAAATTTTTATTATTTTGCCCAATATTGCTGCGTTAAATTTGAAAGTTTAATACAAATATAAGATTCTACAGTTACTTTTTAAAGAAAGCAAAATTTTCACGTTATCGTTCATGAGATCAAGTGTAAACAAGGAGTCAGATAAGCTGTAATTTCCTGGAGTACTGATTTGTAAAGAAATTCATAACGATAAAGAAACCTACCATCAGTTTGGGGTAAAAAATTCATCTTAAACAAGTCGCGTATTAAAATTTCTCATTAGAGTACGGTTTTGGCTTATACGTTAAATAACGTATTAAATGAGCTAGGATATATAGACATTTCTATTAAATTATTGTAACTGTTCTTTACACGATAACGTAATTCAAAAACTATTCATCAAGATAACAGTCGAAGTTCTTAAAAACTAACTACATTTACTTGACAACTGCAAAATTTATTACATGCACGATTTCATATTAGAATTTCTGTATTAAACATATGCGCAAAAATATTAAATGCGCTCTTGAAGCGTGATATTAGATACTATTTGGCTGTATCATTAACCCCTCGTTAAGCAATGTATATAATTTCAGTTTGTAGGAAGCACACCAATTTGAAACTTAAGACAAAATTTAGTCTTTAGTTCTGTTGGTTTCACAGGAAAACTATGCATATTCAGGGAATATAAAGACAAGATTATTCAAAGAAAAGTATAAGATTTATATCCATATATTCCTTCTTGGAAATATGAAACTCTTTCTACCTATAAATGAATAGTACGAATACCTAGCAAACATTCTACCAATGTATATATTTCGAAAGAATATTCCCGTCACACACTGCTCCTCGTACACTCCCATACATTTGCCCTTGAAGAAGACGGCCCTTGTAGCCCTTTTTCTATTGAAACAATATCAAAGACTAAATTTTGCTTTAACTGAATTATTTCACTGCTTTGATAAACTTTGCCTGGCAAAGTGTTTGAACAAAGATTTCACAGCACATCAATAAGTTTTATAACGGTAATGAACTGAAAAATAGATGATAGTATCAATTAATACAGACCTGCCCCAAAATTTCAGAGATAAATACATAATTTCCATGTATATATGCATTTTTGCCCGTAAATTTCCACTTAAAAACAGCTGATAATTAAATTAAAAAATCATAATTTCAGAAAATTTCAGATTCCCTTTCAAAACAAACCCAAAAATAAGTTATAGATTTATGTCAACATTCTACGGGCCAATAAAAGAATAAAAAATCATATTCAATAAGTAAGTCAATTATTATTCCGAGTTTCGAATCCCGCGAACGGACTGGCTTTCATGGTTTTCCTCAATGTGTCCCCAAGTCCTCCACGATTGCATCCCTCCCTTTAGGCAGAATGTCCTCGTTCTTTGAAATAATTACATAAACCAACACAATCAAATATTGTAAGTTTCAGATATTTGACTTTTTCATAAAGGTGAGTATTTGAACTAAATTTTCTTTGCAGAAAACATTCAGTTATCGAAAACTCAGATTTATAAGAAGTCTAAGTACCTGAAGTTCCACTGTAATTTTATAATCTAAAACACTAATTTCAGTATCATACATCAATTTTGAACTTGTTTATTTATTATCCACCTTTAGAAACTTCATTTGGCGCTTTGGTAGCTCTGGCTGAGACATATCCTCTTTCGGTAAGGCACTCTATTTCCATAATGTAAGCATCTCAAATAATCAATTGATTATGAAAAAGGGCACAAGGACGAACGGTGATAATTGTTCTTATCCATATCAAGTTCTTACCCATGGTCCACCAACGGCAAAATATTCTTCATGCGATATTTTTGTTCGTAATTACTTTGTCTTCACTACGATTATTGTACTTAATAGTTGTAAATGACACGTTGAAAGATGAAACAAAAGTACGAGGAGAAAAAAAAATGTCTCCTTAAAAGGCAAGACATTTTTGAGAAAGAAGATTAAGGATTTCTTGTATATACTTCCTAATATAGGGCTCTGATTTGATTTAAATTAATAATAAAGATAAAGAATTATGACATGGTTTTAAAGTTAGCATGTCCTAGTTCTCGAAAATATTGCTTTATTGCATTGCTATTATGATCTGAAAGAGGCTTCAAAAATATTCCTTTTTATAAAAAGTAATTTATCCATTCTTTGATCAAATAACACAAAGTATATCTTCATTTTTTAATATAGAACGCAATATAGAATATCATAAAAATCTGACCATGTATCTAAAAGAACTGATAAAAAGGAAATACGAAAATTTCTAGCAATTCGGGTTCCATCTTAATTACTGACAGGTATGATAAAATGTATGCTGATTATTTAGGATTAAAATTTTCATGCTGCATGGTTAACTATTACACTAAAGACAAAAAGTTTGAAAACTGATATTTTTATAATCAACACTTCTAAAATTAATTAAATTTGTAGCTTGGCATAAACTGTTAAATGAATGAAAGTAAAAAAATCGTTACAGGAGGCTCCCATTTCACAGTTTAACTATGTGACTTTAAACTGTGAAATTACATTACATTATGCATCCAAAAATTTAAATTGTGAAATTACATTAAATTACATGATAAAAACATACGTGTGTGTGTATGTATTTAGTGAATTAAAATTAAAGTCAATAGCTGAGTTTAAACTAAAGTCAATTACTCTTAGCCGTTTAACATTAAAATTTGCTTTTAAAAGCTTCATAAAGGTATTTTCATTCACAAGGGAAGTAAAAAAATAAATTTTCTTATTTATCTTCGAAATAGTTGATCACTTAATCAAAACGTAGAATAGCTCACATTGCTTGCACTTGCATAAAATATTACTAAACACAAGTTTTAATTATTAAGTTATCTTGGGTGAGAAAGACTTCTTGAAAGAGTGTCTCCTACCCATAAAACAAAAATTGTTGAGGCATCAGAAATCGCTTTAACATGAATAATATATGCCATTTATTACAATTACAATCAAATACATTCTCTGTTAAAAACAGTTATGGTTAATTTCCATAAAAATGTGCCCATTTATCCATCTGTTCAGCTTGCCTGTATGAGCAATAATAACCGGAGCTTCTCCTGCGGACTTTTGTCGCGTCGGCTTTCGTGTAGCGGGCTTTTGTCAGAGAACTCAGGCACGGTTAAGGAGACCTCGCAGTTTGATTTCGTTCTTTGGGAACATGGTGAAAGCTAGAATCTTCAGTTTTAACTCAGGAGTTACTGATAAAGTTTAAAGACTTAAGCAGATAGAAAAATTGCAGATTATCTGAGAAAATAAAGAAAAAATTTATGCAGAACTTATCTTCAGAAAATACGGCTTTAAAAGAAGCGTTAGAATGATGTCATTTGTAAACCAAAAGAATAGAGTTCTGTCAGGGTGCGAAAATTATGTGGTAGAATATGGTCTCACAAACACAGAAATAAAGAATTCTACATTAATTATGACAAATGGACCACTGTACGTCTTCTGTTTATTAAAAAAAGAAAAAGATACATTGTATCTCTGCAATCTTATTCTCCATTTCCTTCCGGGAAGGCTGTTCTGTAGGATCCTGTACTAAACTCCTGCATAGAAATACATATTTATTACTCGGATTAAATCGCTTTTGCATTTTTATGGCATCTTTAGGTACATAATCAGTCATCGTACTGTGTTAAAATGTTATGCTTATTTTCTGTGCCATATATATTTTTCTCATATAATGATCTGTAAATAGGTCTGCGACTATCTCAAATATGCTTTCTATGGTAACTCATCAAGGGTATTTCTAAAGTCATAATGAATAGTGGTGAATGGAATACATACAATTTCTTTTGCACTGTTTGAGCACTGAAAGATATAGCCCGTTACGCTTTTCATAATCAAAAGCGTTTGTTAAGGAAGAAATAGGTTTATACGCCTAAGTTTCGATTTTCACAACCTTGCTGATCACAAAATATGCACTTCGAAAAGACTTCAGTAGGAAGCAAAGGGCACAGAATTTTCAACTGCTGAGTTATCAGAAATACCAAAAAGAGAATCTGGATCACAGGAGTGGGAGTCTACCTGCTGAGTGGATGGGTAAGCGTTTAACAAACGGAAGACTCACTATTTTATTCCCTGTGGGCTGGAGATCCCCTAATTTGATTCCCACAGAGAGCAGAATATTCCTCGCCTTATAAGATACCTTAAAAAAAATACAGTAAAATCGATATAGTTCAAAGAAGGGAGGAGAGAACGAAAAAACTCAGTTTTCATCATATATGGCATGTTTTTGCTAGAGCCAAACAGTGCAATCATAAGCAAAAAGATTATAAACTATGCAACAATACTAAAATTATATAATAATTGGCAATATATCGCAAAAATGTAACTTGAAAATGAAATCATTTCATTTTCCATTCAGGCAGTAAATAAATACTTTGTAGCCTTTTGAGCTCGCATTAATTCCGATAGCAACACGAAATTTTGAGGAGGCAAACAGCAATTAATTTGTCAGAATAAACGCAATGTTTCATAAGCAGATGGAGTATTTGAAATGATGTCACTATGGTGGTAATGCTTTGCTCCTGAAACATAGATTTATATAAAATAAAAGGTAATATTAGGTATGTAGCAAAAGAATTTTGAGCTTACTCGACATGCTGATTTCAAGGATAAGCAAACTTTAATGGAGCATAGAAGTACAAGAACCTTATGTTATTCTTTATGTAATTGTTAACCAATTATAGGTCTTCCGAAAAGGAATTCGTTTAGATAAAAGTGAAAGGCTTTGAACTATCACTGATTTATGGTTTAAATACGTTTTGAAGGAAAGAGAAATTTATAAAACATTACTGATTAACACAAACCATTCTATAAAGATTTAGGTTATTTAATTACGGCAAAGCCTCGAGGGCTATCTGCCTAATTCTATAAAGAAGTCTGAAATGGTTAGCGAGTTTTATTGATAATGCTGATTAAGCAGAATAAATGCCAATAACATAATAAGTGAGATTTAGCATTAGTTTGTCATGTTTAAATAAATTTGGTTATTGCTCTTATAATTTAAAATGCTTTTCTTCAATTGCCTTCCAGGATTTAAAAAGGGAAAAAATATGGTTTCTCATCTAAAATAATTGAGCTGTAGAACAACTTAGAATTTAAAATTGAAATGAGTTATGAAACCTTCAACAAGCTGCAGTTTCAGATCCTTTCGCTTTTCAAACTAGTGACTCAATTAACTTTTAGTTAACGAACAAGTTGTCTCGACAGTTCATAGCAACTTCATGTGGGGGCAGTTGTGGATTTTCTGTCGCAAACCCATAAAGGTTATATGCACCGAAAACCGTGTCTGATAAATCCTAATTAAAATTAGGAACAAGCACTAGTTTTAGGCAACCACACGTTTAGAAACAGCGCACTTATAAGGTTAAGGATGTGAAAATGATAAATTATGAGATGAACAATTACATGAAACTCGCATCGTTTCAGATGCAAAGTAGGACTAAATTAAAGAAAATGAGATATATTAACATACATAACATTAAAATATCAAGAAACATCAAAACAAAATTCAATAATAAACACCCGTCTCTTTCAGGTATTGAAAAATATTATCATTTACCTCTTTTCCTATAATACGATCAAGAGGCAAGTCACAGTCGCTAAAATACTTCAGTTGAAGTCTGTTAAATTGCGGATACTGAACTAAAAAGTGATGCACTGACTATTACACTTTGAACATATTCGTGCACTGTCGACCTTCAAAAGATAACTGTACGTGACTCGGGAATGACTAGTTTTTTAAATGGATTAACAACCCTTCCTCCCTGAAGTTTCCTTGTGACCTCCCAGTACTGGGAAGGAACGTCAGGAGAATCAGGTTAAGAGTTAGACATGTGCCTTCGTCCTCGCTGTTTTATCTGATAAAAAATTGAAATGGCAATGCGTGTGTGTGTGATTATGGCAAAGCCTCGAGGGCTATCTGCCTAAGGGGAGGGATGTCTTCGTGGAGCACTTTCTAAGGGAATCTGGCTCGTATACACGTTACACATGGGGAAAACCACGAAAACGCCCATGTAGCCAGCCCGTTCGCGAAATTCGAACCTCGGATCGAACTACCAGTGTTCAGCGACTTTACCGCTGGGCCGCTGGTGGGCCTTGAAATGGTAATGAAGCAAAATAGCTGCATTTTAATGTTAGTGGCTATTAACCCGGACCAATCAGAACGACAACAGACTGATTATTTTTTTAATGGTAATGGTTGCCCAACGTTTTATTTACTAATCATTCATCGGGATACAACTTCCATTAGTTTGCCTACCACCCAAGTTAAACATTCATTTTTATGTAGAAAAGCGTATGAGAGATTAGTACATGATTTTTTTCTTTTACAGTCATAATTTTTATATCCATGAAGGAATATTGTCCAATCTTCTGAATACACGAGTAAGACATAACGAAGCCTCATAGTGTCCTTCTACGGGTTCCCAAGATATTTTTCATGATTTTGTGAGGAATAAAAGGGTTATTTTGCCCTCACTCTAAAAACTTGGAAAGAGAGTAGCGGTTTCGCGGGCTTAGATGATAGTAAGGTCCTGATAATACAACGAAATTACGGTCATGAACGCTGATTAGTATCATAATCCACTTGCATTGGAGCAGTTCCAAATTTCTCATGCATAATATAAATAATACATGATATTTTATAGATAATTTGTTCAATAAACTATACAGAAATGCCGATAAAATGGAAATACTCATAACTGGTAGCAAAGTTTTCCCAATAGGGAAACTACTAAAATAATTCGGAGAACAGAAGAAGCAAATATGATTCTATTGACCGGGTTCCGATCCCAAGACCTATGCACATATTTGACCTTTGTGACAGTCACGCATAGCGTGTTGGTCCACCAGCAAAACGTGTGGGAATATTTGAACAGGAAATAATACTCTTGAATTGTATCGGACACCTCCCCCCCCACCATGCGTTCCATTCCCATGGACCTCCCCCTTTTTTACTCTACAAATGGATTTCTAAGCAGAGTTACTTAGCAATTCCATTTCTATTGATACTCTTTACAGAACATGTTAGTGAACATTAACTCACACTTTAGAGTTCTTTTATTAACACGCCAATTTAGGTGACATTGATAGTAATAAGTTCAGGTTAGGTTAGGTTAGGTTATTTAATTACGGCAAAGCCTCGAGGGCTATCTGCCTAAGGGAAGGGATGCATTCGTGGAGGACTTTCTAAAGGAAACTGGCTCGTATACACGTTACACATGGGGAAAACAGCCATGCAGCCAGCCCGTTCGCGGGATTCGAACCTCGGACCGAACTACCAGTGTTTAGCGACTTTACCGCTCGGCCGCTGGTGGGCAAGTAATAAGTTCAGGAAAGCATTTATCAATTACATGCATATTTGGTAAAAAATACAAGCAAATATGTTTACACATCATTTGAGATCTGTGCTTTAGATTTCTTAAACACATAAAATAAAATTTATATATTAAACGCGTTTTCAAACGATATTTTTCTTGGTCTGCAAATACATTTTGTACACCACAAAATGGTAAATAAAGAATAACTCACAAAAAGCGTTAAAACTGGAAAGCATGCAAATCGCAATCTAAAATTATTAAGGTATGAAATGACTGAAACCAAGAAAGTAACATTTGATGTACCTTATGGGAGCAACTGTCTTCTGAATTGAACAGGTACAATTACCTGAATGATAGAAGGCTGAAATTGGCGACTAAATTCACTAACTTGTATTGTCTGTACATAAGAAAAGTTCAATTCTTAATCTTAAAGCTCATTCAGCCACAGCTCAATTCTTAATCTTAATCATTCAGCTACAGAACAAAAATCGGGATAGATTAAGTATTAACAGTTTTACCCATTTGATTAGAGAACGGCCATTCATACTTACCTTTTCATTTTACAACGTTTTTCTTAACGAAATAGGTAATGTGAAATAGGCTTCAGAAAATTTATAGAGCTGATAAATACAGCTTAGGTTTTATCAACTACATGAAAGCCAGATAAAGGATAACATACTATACAGACTATGCCATCATAACGTGTATCATCGAAAAAAGCTGAAAGAAAACTTTTCTTATGGTCATATTAATTCCAGTGGATTTCTTTTCGTAGCAAAGACAATGCGATAATTGAAAAGGACATCTTATGCCTAGATGGAGAATATTTATTAAATTGAACAGAATATAAAATGAAACACTATAAAAGTTAAAATTGAAATGCTACGAAAGTTAAAAAAAGCTGAAATGTAAAGAAACAAATGTATGAGATTTTCAATATTGGGAAAAGTGATATTTTTTAAGGGGATAAAATAGAAAGAGGTCTCTCTCTACTGGTATGATTCATGACGGTTGCACTATCGTTTTCAGGCATTTGCAGTGAAAAGATCAAAATCTAAAAATAATATGTTATTCGGTGGTCTAGAAAAAGATGAGTAATGGCAAAGTTATCTGAAAAAACTAATATAAAGAACCTTTTAGCTTAACGATCTTCGTGTTACTGAAACATTTAAGAAACAAGTAGCATATTCGAAAGACAACCACAATTTTCTGTAGACATTTTAAACGAATTCTGGATGCGTTGCGAACAACGATGAGGCGCAAATTATGTGTAAACGAGAGGAGCAGTATTTTGGAGCTTTGTAAAATGCAAATTTCTATAAATACATTTTTAGACTATGTTTAGGAAACAAACTCTTATTTATTTGAAGTTTCCATTTAAATTCCGGAGAAATCAGTGTCTACCTTTCCAGAAATTCTTCAAGAAAATGTTCTTTATTCATTTTGATACCATTATTATATATAAATTAAACTGGGCATGCAAAATTTATTTAAATCATTGATCTTCGAATAAAAATTTGGTAAGATAAATTTTAGAAATGCACTTTAATACTTATATTGAAGTAATCCATTTCCAGAAGAAATTTATTCGTCCGATTTGATCTAACAAGACTTGCTTGTAAGTAAACAGTACATTAATGTAACTAACACAGTCTTAGAACCTTGAAAAGATAGTGTCTAGACAAAAGTGATGAAATGTCTAGACAAATTGATGCGTCAAAAAGATAAACTATAAATATATTTATTAACTTAACCTTT